>NC_137580.1:38412369-43212369 GCF_963210335.1 Falco punctatus | reverse complement strand
AGATGTTAACTGCATCTGTGGTTCTAACTTAGATTGCTTCAAAATGGAAAGGAGGAGTATGGTAACAAAATGAATGAGGGCTTAAAAGAGACTAGAGTGTTTCCTTTGCCCACCCTTACACATGTTTACACACACTTTCTGTCAGAAAGATTGCTTCTTCATGTTTACACCTTTTATAAATTTGATCATGAGTCTAGATCCACTGGCCAGTTACCTTAATCTAAAGTCTAAAAGGATGAATACCATTCTATATAGACTTTTCAGAAAAATAAATATGTTAAATAATATCTTTTTAAATAGACACATACATATCCCTCCCTGCTGAAGCTGTAAAATGTCCCAGTAAATGTCACCACCAGTGCTGGCCAGGTGAGTGCAGAAGCTGAAAATCAAGCCTCCAGAAACACCTTTATTGGAAATACTCCCAAAGGAAGCATTTACTGGGTAAATGCCTTTTCTCAATAGGAAAAACCCCTCTTCAGAACCATTGCTGCATTCCTGTGCTGATGAAATAGATTCTTCCTTCAGTGACAAGCTAAAACTCAAGGCTGACTGATAAAGTTAATGCAATAAATATGGATGTAGGGAGGGAAAAAGAAAGATGGGGAAGGTGGAGGGAGAAAGACGAAATTCAGTTTCATGAATACATATATATATACATTGGTATATGCATATATATATACAAAATAGAAATAGAATTTTTTTTCCCGATTTGTATTCTATTACAGGAATACAGCTGTATGCCAGTCAATGCTGTGTTGTCTTGAAGCTGGTCCCTGTTCCCCTTTCACTTATTAGTATAAACATAATCAACGAAAAAAATTAAAGAACATGCTTCATTGGACACATATATTTTTCTTTGGTTACAAAAGTATGAGAAATATCACAAGGTATCCCTTTTTCTTTCCCTGATATAGTTAGCATCCCAATGAAGTTCCTGTAGCAGCAGCATCATTACAAATGAGTTTTGCATTTTGTTGAGACTACTGGGTAAAAGTCTTAACTGCATTAAGCATCAAAATGAAGAAGAGGGGAGGGGATTTTTAATGATGCGGAGTATGAGGGAGCTACAGGTCACACAGTACCAGCTGCTGAAAACATTATTCCTGTAGGGGTTTTGTGTCTAAGGGATTTATTCAATCAGTATTCATAATTACAAAATTTAAATTGCATAAAAGTGTGAGAGTGAGAGTGCTGTCATTACTGTGAAGTTGAGAGGACTGGACAGAGTAGATAAATCATGAAGGAAGGTCTGGTCAGAACAAGGAGCAAGGTGCTCGCTCCATTTAGATACCGCTCTGAACATTTCGGCCTGAACCATTCTGATTTGGATAATGTAGACGAATAGTAGATGACAATAAACCAATGGCCCCTTTCTCATGTATAAATAATAAAGTTATCTCACGCCATAGCAGTAATTACTGCCATAATCAGTGTAATCCATCCACTTAAGATACCTGATCTGTATTTCAGGCACAGCCAGAGAAAATACAATTGCCTAAGTTTTAAGCAGTTTTGAGAACGCAGTGGCTTTAAACACCAAAGCTCTGAATCTCCGTGTGCATTAGGAACTCTTTCTTGTGTGTAGCAGAAAAGGTTTAGGTTAGACTGATTTAGTTTACGTTGCATGTTGATGTGCCTTGTTTGATTCTATGTACAAGCAGTATACATGCCTACAACGCTTTTTCAGTCTTCATGGTTGTAAGAGATGAACAAGATCTATAAGATCTGATCCAGAAAATAATTGCAATAGTAAGAACAAATTTATACACATGATTACATGTATGCATCCAAGCAAATGAATGTAATGAGAGAAATAACCAAATGTTCTTCAAATAGACCAATGTTTGCTTAGTTGTTAATGAATATTACAGGAAATAAAAAGAGCATAGAGGTGAGCTCACTCATAACTGGATCTCTGATTTTATAAACTGTTCAGCCATTAACTCTTTCTCCGTTTCTGTTCCGCACCTCTTGAACTAGTTATCTCCCAAACAAACCATTATAGAGTTTACAGAGGAATACAGTTGTATGCCAGTCAATGCTTTGTTGTCTTGAGGCTGTCCCCTGTTCCCCTTTCACTTATTAGTATAAACATAATCAAGGAAAAAAATTAAAGAATATGCTTCATTGGATGCATATATTTTTCTTTGGTTACAAAAGTATGAGAAATATCACAAGGTATCCCTTTTTCTTTCCCTGATATAGTTAGCATCCCAACAAAGTTCCTGTAGCAGCAGCGTCGTTACAAAATATTTGTATCTTCTTTTATAGATTTGACGTAATAAAGCTAAGTAACAAATATGAAAACAGTATCACAGATAGATAAAATGAAATGCTTCCAGCTTCTCAGTGGGGATGGGAGAGTGTTTTTATAGAGCTTGAAAAGAAACAACACAAGAAAAAGCACTGAACTGAGGCAATGATGGTCTTTCCGAAGGGTGGGAAACACAGGCAGAGCCAGCACATCAACACCTGGCTCCCAGCCTGGTGTCACCGGCAGAATTTTGGGGGTTTTGATCCTGGGTCTGTTTACCCGCCAGCAGCCTGCTGGTGACAGACGGGGTACACCTGTCCCAAAGGGGGAAAAGGATCTTTGCACAGGAGTTACCAGGGTTCACTGAAAGAGCTTTAAGCTAGATTTGAAGGGGGAAGGGATAAAACCAGGCTCACTAGAGAGAAGCCTGGGGGCAGCACGGCAGTGTTTGAGGGGTGGGGTGCTAGCAATGTCCTTCAGTCTGCCGTATCAGTGGAGGTAGAGGATGGAGATCCATGTGGAAGCAAAGGCACGAGGGTTATTGATGTATTAAGAACCATGGAAGTGACTGAGAATGGTCACCTCAAATACTATGTTCAGTTTGGGGCCCCTCACAAAAGGAAAGTTGTTGAAATGCTGCTGTGCGTTGAAGGAAGAGCAATGAAGTGGGTGAAGGGTCTGGAGCACAAGTCTTATGAGGAGCAGCTGAGGCAACTGGGGCTGTTTAGCTTACTGCTCAATATCACTAACTGAAAGGATGCTGTAGTGAGGTGGAGGTAGGTCTCTTTCGAGTAAGAAATGATAAGACAAGAGGAAATAGCTTGCTGTGCCAGGGGAGGTTTAGATTGGGTATTAGGAAAAATGTCTTCACCAAAAGGCTTGTCAGGCACTGGAAACAGGCTTCCCAGGGAAGTGGTGGAGTCACCATCCCTGGAGGGATTTAAAGCACTTGTAGCTGTGGTGCTTAGGGACATCGTTTAGTGGTGGACTTGGCAGTGCTGGGTTAACAATTTGTCTTGATATTCTTAAAGATCTTTTCGAACTTAAATGATTCTATGATTCTAAGACATATTTACTGAACATAATGTATGTTTCAAATTTCACTCCTCCTGTCTACATCTCTCCTATAGATCTGTTGCATCATTTTCTTTTAGCTAGATCTTTTATTGATTGTGATAGAGAAGAATCCATTTAAAATATAATTATATAGGAAAAGCTTAAAAATCTTAGTTTTACATCATGCATCTTTTCAAGTTTATCCACTGAAATTTTAGGAACTTTTTGACATGCATTGTTACATGAGTTTCAATGTAGTGTTCCTCAAGAAAAGAAAAAAAAAATAAACAGGTGTTTCTAGTCTTTGTTCTAGTCTTTGCAATATGCTAACTGGTCTTTCCAAAAAGAAATGAAAACAAAATTAAATGAACAGGATTTATTTAAGACAAACCTTTACCTTCTGGCAAAGTCAAGAGTTTTAGCATTTTTATGAAACATTTGAAATACAGCGACTTCTGTAGGCCATGACAGATCTTTGTGCTAGGTGCTGCACAAAAATATAAAGTTGATATTTGTATTAATGTTTTTACTGTCTAAATGAGTAACAAAAATTCAAATTCTAGTTGGGATTTTCCTTCAGTTCAGCATGGAAACTGAGTATTTCTTTATAGCATAATGACATGGCAATTCCCAGTTTCTGTCCTAGTTACTTGCATATAACTTTATGGCAACTTGCAGTTGATCTTATCAAGACAGAGGAAATACTCCAATTACAGAAAAATAATCTATAAATTTTTACTTTACACATTAGCCTAGAAGGGAACGGTGACCAGAAGCTCAATCTGTGCATGAGGGACTAGCAGCGGAGTGATCATTTTAATTCTTTCTGTGTGCTGACAGACAAAGGGTATTTTGCTACAGCTATTAAGAATATAGTTGTGGCTCAACTGCCCCAGTTAAAGTCTTGTCCATGGGGCATCTTGCTGGTCTCTGAGACTGCATAAATTAGCATGTATAATTCCATTACTTTCAAAGAAAGACTTGGACCTCCCAGGGTGAATTACGGGGTTACATCTATTGGTAGCACTGGTACATCTACATACCCGTGGGGAGTGCAGGTGGAACAATCAAGTCATGTCCTTACCTGGGGAGAAGAGTTGCCTGTCTGGGGAGATATAAGTGTCTGGAGAAATCCTGCAATAAGAGTCACAATGCAGGTTTTGGAATATTGGGCAGGAAATCTGAAACAAATCACAGCTGACAGATTTCCAATACCTATTGCTCTGGTCAGGCCCAAAATCGCATCATTGTGAAGTGCAGGTCCATCATTTGTCAAACACAGTATTTCTATAGTGGCTGGTGCGATGTAGTTCAGATTACAAAATCACTAGTGCCAATGTGAGCCAGAAGTTTGGTGCAGAACAGAAAATACAATGTGGGATATCATAGCATGCTTGTGGCTGAACATCGTCTGCCAAAAAATTCTTCTGCTAGCTTTCAAAGAGCAGTCTAAGTGAGACTGTGGCTTCATTTTAGCAAAGTGATTGTAAGTTAAGACTCACAAACCTAAACTATTATCAACAGTTTAATAGAAAAGAAAAATCAGCTAATTTCTATCATACTGTTTGCTAAACATCCTTTTCAAATACATATTTTTCTCCAGTTTACATAAACCAATCCTTGATTTTAGATAACTCGATCATATGATCCTTCTTCCAGACATGCTTGCATGCTTTATTGATTAGAAATCTGTATCAGTGTTGTTCTAGGTATGTCCCAAAACATTTTCCACACAGATTTTAGAATATATATGTCAATTTTAAAAGTGAGGAATATGAAGAAAAAAAAAAAAAAAGCAAGCAGGTTATCAGTCTAAGAAGAAAAAGTTGAGTTACAGTCATGAAAATTTTTGTTTGCCTACCTTTAAAAAAAGAAAAGGAAGTCTTGCTGAGATGAAGAGAATACATTATTGGTCTAGTCACCCCGATCAGAGAGAAAAAGTAATGGGCTCCACTTCTATTAAATGTGTCACAAGTCAGAATGAAGGATGCTCTTATTTATCCATCAGTAAAAGATGAACTACTCAACCTTGGCAGTCATGGGGTCCAAACTCCTAGTTTTACAGCCTACTGTGGAGCAACAACAGCTTCTGCTGTGAGAGAAAATATGCATCCACAGAAAGAAGAGTGCTTCCAGCCTATCCTGCAGATGAAGCCATGAGCAGGTGTTCCACTTCTGTGCTACATGGGCATTCATCTCCTGGGACAGCAATATTGCCCAGAGGATTCTTTACATCTTCATGAATTGAGAAGAAAGAGGTCTGACAGAAGCTCACACGCTATGGGATCTGCCAGTAAATCACTGGTTAACCTGTGACAAACAAAACAGCTGTAAACATCTGTTGAAAAAAGGAAAAAAAAAAAGGTAAGGGTGATTCTGCTATCGTGCAGATGAAGGAGTAGATGACCTGGAAAGCTGTCTTCTATTCTTTTATAAATTGAAATGAAAGTGAATTACATCAAGGATTTGTAGTGTAGGGTTTGCTTTATGCTCGTCTTTGTTATGAGCATGGGCATCCTCTCTTACATGAAGTGGTTATCCCCATCTTCAGGGAGTTTTCTGATTAGAAAAAAAAAAATAGTAATTTTGTAGGGGTTTTTTATTATAATGCAGAGGAACCAGGCATTGTTTTGGAAAGCACTGAACATAAAGCCAAATGTGAAACATACTGGGACTCCTTTCATGAAATTCATGAGAAAGAAAAAGACATTTATTTCTGTAATTCAAGGATTTCTCCAAACCCAGTGACAGAAAATGCATGTAACATTTTTTTATTGCGATGCATCTGACTGTTGCACGGTTTGCTGTGAAAAGGTACACCTGTTTTTTGGAGAAGGGAAGACGTTAATGAGGTTTCAAATATTGATGCATGAATTCCTTCATTCATGTTCTTTTACCAGTATCCTAATTAGCATTCAGTAGAAAACTATTGTTTTCCACATCTCAAGGAATAAAGGTAAACAACAATTGCTTCTTAAAAAGACCTGAAAAAAAACGATTTACTTGTATTTTCTTTGTAGGAAACCGCAGCAACAACGTAACACCATCGAGAAGACTCAGTTCTTTAAGGAAAGCCCTTTCCATCTAGAACACGTCCCACAATGGTGAGCCATAGAATTGCAATTCAGAGCTGACCTACGCAGTTTATTAAAAATTGATTTCAGTCTAGCTAAGACTGTAAAGGTGCATATAAATCATGTCTTCCATGTTCTTGAAACTGATAAAAACATTTCATTAGTTATTTGTTCTCTAGGTTTGTAAGGCTAGCACCGCTGGGATAGAAGCATAGGCTAGTGCCATCTGAAAATCCCCATTCTGGCTAACAGTATTTAAATAATGATCTACTATATTCATGTGGATGGTATCTGGGGACATTAAATCTCTTAGCCAGTCTCGTTTATGGTTTGCATGTCAATTGTTTTCTGAAATACAAAATTAGGGGTGTGGGGTGGCACAGACACGATGTATTTGCTAGGAAGTCTATTTAGATCAGGCAGTTACTTTTTGAACAAAATTACATTAATCTCATTTTATTGAGACCACGTAGGTGAGGATAATTGTTCTTTTTCTATTGTCACAGTTGAATTACGTTAAAATTGCCCTTTGGAGATTGCAAGGAATTATGTCTCTTAAAAATTTAGATTTTCATTAGGCAGATGAACTGAGTCATGTAGAGAGTAGGTGAGTGAGAAAAATCCTAACAGCAACTGAGGTGCAAAGCCAGGAATTTCACCTGTTTCGTTCTTCACTCCCTGTTAATTATATAGGACTTAATCAAAAAGACCTTTGTACATAAGGTGGAACATAGTAGACAGACAAATATAAGGAGAAATGTACCACAGGGAAAGAATCTGGCTCTAGCTGCTCTTATGGCACTTACCAAGCATCAATGAACCATGAAGGAAAATTTTCTTGACAAAGGAATATAAAAGTGTGGGTATAGATCTGCTGCCCAGAAATATGGACTGTGGGTCGAATATTGAAAGGAATCAAGCCAAATGTCATCCAGTCTTAATTCTATCGCAGTCCTTGGGAGTAATGTTCCTCACTAATTAAGTCCATCTGGGATCCTGGAGCCAGCTGATAAGAAGCATTGGGCGCAGGGATTTAGGCCAGATAAATCTGGGCATCAGAAGGAGCGCCGACTGTCCGTGGGCCAGCAGTCTGGGAATCTGGCCTGACCTGGGCTTCATGGTTTTCTTTTTTGGCCCGCTAACACAGGCAAAACTGAAGAACAGGCGTGAACTGCAATTGTCTTCAAGTTTTTAAATGGATGAGAAAAAGTTACAAGGTCATGGGGAGTAGCATAGGAAATAGCATTTTGGTGTGGGTTTTCTTTTTTTAAAAAAAATGAGGTATAAAAATATGATAGAAGCGTTGGTATGGCAGGTTCCCGTGTTAACATTCATAGAAGGTTTCACAGAGCTAAGAACAATGCAAACCACGTTAATTACAGCTGGTGCATTCTGGTGGAACATTTGTTTTACATTGTGAAACCCACCATCGCACTCTGAGCTGTGAGGTTACTGAAACATTATTTTTCTGTTCAATTGTCATTGCCAAGTATGATGTGAATTTCCCCTACTAATGTAATTTCATGCACCTTTAGGGCAGCATCTATGTGAAAATTGACCTATAATTTGTGTGAAATATTATTGTAATATCCACGTTGGAAATGGAGCATAAAATTATACTAATATGTACACACAGGCCACATTTGTTTATTTTCAGGGCCTTGTTTCAAGACTGCTATTTTATCTACCAGGTTGTTTTCAACACGAATCTGTTTGAATCATTTAATAAAGATCTGGAGTCTTAATTTTGATCTGACAGAGTTCAAATCAGTATAACTCCATTGCCTTTCTTGTAGCAAAGCAAATGTCTTGAGAATCAGGCTGAGGTTGTTAACTCCAGAGATGCAATTTAAAGTCACAACTGGGTTCCACAGTTTTAGCTGTGACATCTGTAAGCACCAGATTTTCAATGTGTTACATACTGCCCCTTTGAGGATCTATTTTCTTTCACTTATGAGATGGAAAGACTTTGTTAAATATTGAACAGTGGAGTTCTAGGACAAACCCTTTGTGCTTTTATTTGCATTTTGTTATGTACATCCCATTTGTAACTGGAGTCTAAAAATAGGAAGCTGTAAATGACAAATCTCTCAGAAATCAGTGGAGAGAACACTGCTCCTGTAGGAACTCTCATCTCTTCATCCCCTAGATGAGTGAGAAGAATACTCTCTAGCTTCTGAGCAAGTTCTGAATGAGTAGCCTTTATTTCTGGTTTTTAGCTAGCTAAAGTTATGTGATATGAAGCCAACGACTAGCGTCCAGATCCACAAAAGCATATAGATACTTCACCCTAGCTGAATCCAAAGGATTTATACTCATAAATTACAGAGATATTTGGGTTTTATTTTGTTCCCATGTAACTTTTTGGGAGAAACCTCTTAGTGATTCTTTACATGCCAGAATCATAGAGTACAAATGGAAGAACTGAGTAACAGAAAAGAAACCACGAAGTTTTGTGCCTAAACCATAAGCCTTAACACTGTACAACTTCTGGTAAACAAACCCTAATGGGAAAATTCCATTAAATCTGAGGAATATTTGCAAACAACAGAGGTGATATTAATTTGTGCATGCTTGTATCACCTAAAAATTTATTTACTTACATGCCTGAATATTAACAGAATTAGACACTCAGCAATTTCTTGAATGGCTACAATTTCCAGGGCCACCTTCTGCTTCTGAGCAAGTTTCTACGTATCACAGTAGGGCTGCAATTACTCCATCACTGCAGAAATGTACTCTTGCTAAAGAAAGATCCTAATTATCCTATTTGCAGCTTGTCTTTCTCAGCATGACATTTGAAGACTTTGTGTCAGAACATTGCCCGTAATCATACATGATCAATTTGGATCTATCTTTAGGTCTTGGCATAGCACCTGTATTGTGTTACTGAATGAATTTGATGGGATGTTTTATCGTTCAGATATCTTCAACAGTGCTGGCTGGGCTTAAAAGAAGCGAGAAAGAGAATGAAAGACCTCCACATTCAGTCAAGCTGGGTAGAAAGTAAATATTTACAGGAAGATAGAAATCCTTGGATCAAGAAGAAATAATGTGAATTATAATAGGAAAAGAAATGCCATTAAACTCATAGGTTTAAAATAAGCTGTGATTTTAAGGCTATTACACCACCTCTTACTCTGTTTTTGTGTGTGTGGATGTGCATGTGTGTGTGTGTATGTAGATGGGTAGGTGGGTGTAAATGGGGAAATAAGCAGATAGGAATAATCTTTGCTAACATAAAAGATACGAAGAATAATTTCTGACCTGCATCATAGTAGGATCGAAGTCCTAGAAAAACTCTCTCCCCCCCTCTCCCCAAGGGATAGAAATGTTCTTCTGTATTTTGGTACTTGAGATGCTTAGCTTGATCAGGTCTGATTTCCTATATGCATCTGACCCCAGATGAATGCCATGGACTGGACCGGTCAGTGCAGCAATTTTGATCAAAAATGTAACTAAAGATCAGAAAATTTTTTTCATTAGATCTTTGCTGTAGGCAAGACTTGCCTGTGAAATACTTCACTCAATAAGCTGATACTTTTCAGCAAAAACTTCTAGATTGCATCTCAAAGGTGACATTTTCAAGAAAATCTATAGTTGAAAAACATCTTTGGGAGGAAACAAAGCTTTTAAGGCAGAACTGTGGATGAATAAATTATACCAGGAATAGTGGTGGAAAGTGGTGTAGAAATAATCTTCCTTTTTTCCAGAGGGCTAATAAACAGAACATTTACAGAAAGTTTGTGATTGTGCACTGAACTTTGCCAGGTCCACTAACACTTTTTCTCATGGAAAATTCTTACTTAATATATTATATTATATTAATATAATGTAAGAATAATACTATTCCTGAAATCTGCACAAAGTAATGCAATAGGTAAGGGTATTCATTCTTTTGTGCCTTGAAAGAAAAGAAAGAAACAATCAAATGGTAATACTCAACAATTTTAATTCAAAACATTTTTGCAATTCTAAGACAAGAGTAGGATCTTAGTAAGATGACACTGTAGTGTCCTACATTTATTCTCTCCCAGATATGGCTGTTTGAAATGTAGTCACCTTGCTGTAACTGATACTGCTTCAAATTTATCCTACAATCTGAAAGTCAAGCTGGTTTTTTTCTACATTTTGTATCATCTCCAGTAATATAGAATATGAAATTAGAGTTCTACTGGCAGTTTTACTGATGAATGACGTGCAAGACAATACATTTTGCTCTTTAGTCTGTGTTCCAGGAAATTATTCACAGGACAAAAAAAATAAATATGCAAAGCAAAAGAAGAAAATTGCTTTTTGGCAATTCAAATACTAAATAATGCTATTCATTTGGCTAGTTAAGTAAGATTTGGTGGAGAGTTTTCATACAGGTTGCATTTATAGAGCACATTTTCTCACTAAAGTAATAAAAATGCTTATCAGCAGTCAAGAGATGCTTAAATGATATGTGTGCAAAACTAAGCATTACTGTTAAATAATAATAATGTTAAGTAAGGTGGCTTTTTATAGTAAATTTTCACCAAAAAAATTTACTTTAACAAAGGCAGAGGTAGAAATGTAAAACTAATATTAAATGAAGTGATATATAAGTCCATTTCCTATACAGATATACACATAGCTCTTAACTAATGATGTAGAAAACCAGTACCGATTTTTATTGTTTATTTAAAGTGTGTAATTCAGGTAGCAAAGCTTAGACTGCAAAATCCCTGCCTAGTCAATGGAAGAAAAAAATTTGTCTCCTTCAAGGGCATTTATAATAATTTAAAATATTAAAAGTAGCCTTCTTTTCTCTTCTGCATACCATATGTGGCAGGATTCTTTTCTAAATGTCTAAACTGAATGGCCTAAACTAAATACTCTAAGTGGCATAATAGTGTCTTGTAAGTCAGAATTGAAAACATAAGTAAAAGAACTTTTTTTTTTTTAAAAAAAAAGAAATGCAAAGGTAGAAAACAAAGTGAAAACCATGACACCATGTGCTTCTAAATTCCAGGACTACTCTAAACAAAGATGAGATCCTTCTGCAGAAAAATCCTTTTAGCTGACCCAGACGAGGTGATGCACTGTATTTATGTGCTCAGCATTTGCAGACCATGGGGCACCTTTGGCTGTGCTCCCTGGTGGTTGTGTGCTCCGTGTGGCATTGGGTAGATCCCTGTCAACGACAAACACCTCTGTCAAACTGTCCCTGCAGCCGGGGATTGTAGCTTAGTACTTTTTAAGGTAAAAATCCTGAAGGTTTGGATGTTATTGTCTGTATAAGAATGTTATCTGTTATCTGTGTCACCAAAATATTTTAGCAATGTGTTACTCAGCACATATTTTTTTCCTTTTTCAACAAGCCTCAGTGTCGACTTGGGCTGATTTTTAAGACACTTTAAATGAAGCAACTTTCTTCTCTGTACAAAGCAATACTGTCACTGTAAGACTGGAGAGCATTGTAAGATTGACTTGAAGACATGAAATGATGCTCTGAGAGAGAAGTAATACCTGTGTATTTTTTTCTGTCATATTTCCACATCAGATTTTGGGATTATCTCTAAGTTTGCTCATTACTAACTTGTTTGTAACTAAGGTAAAAACAAAGCAAAACCCTCTGTGTGCTTTTACATTCAGACTGATCAGCTGCTGTACACCTTCAAAATCAGGCCATAATTTGCAAGTATGAAAAGAAATGGAAGTTCTTCAGTGCAATTAAGGAACTGGTCTTCCTATACATTTCATCTTTAGCCTAAAGTTTATTTCATCCGCTCCAGCTTTTTAACTGTTTCCATCCTTCCGTACCTCAGCATTGTTACCAAATGTGCAGTGCATTTTTACACAAACAAAAATTAGTGAAATCAAAGGTAATTTATAAGTTTCATTACCTATCAAAACACTCTTTATGGAAATACTAACTATAACAAATCTGAGAACCCTGAACCTCATGCACACAGATGGTACCACATTACAAGAATTCAGTGGACCTTTCTGAGGGACAATATGATTTAAAATTTTATTAGTAGCAAATTGTTCTCATCTCATGTGCTTTAAATTCTTCACTACTAAATGCCATTTACCTGTTGAATAGCAAATGGGATCTTTAACAGAAGTCTGTCTTTGTGGTGAATTATTATTTATGTAATGCTCAAAAACTGTTAACCTCTACCTAGACAAGTATGGTAAGGACAAGTCCTTGCCTTGCAGAGTTCAGACTGAGAACCTGATTCTGCAAAAACACTCTCACATGACTTTATTGGATCAAGAAGCCTCATTGACATCAGTGATAAAATTCTTCTATATATTTAAGCATGTACACAGTTTTTGTATAATATGTATTAAAAAGTATCAGTTGAATCTATTTTTTAGTTCATGACTCTCTCTGTTTAAAATGCTCAGACAAGATTTTGGAGCACCACCAACAAAGTTGTACCTTGTGAGTCTAACACTATTATCAATCTCTTTATTATTGAAAAAAACAAAATGGGAAGAAACTTCCCACGTTTAAAAGAAATAATAATTACAGATGTGCTGGCACTTCACCTTGAGGTTGTTTGTACTTCAAGAGATAAAAGACATTTCTTTGACATTCAAATAACAAAGGTGGACCCAGCACACATTACTGAATGACTGAAATCCTTGATTCTTCCCCTTCCAGTTTCTAGCCTACCCTATATTTCTGCCTGTCATTAAAGGCATACATTTCTACTTTGATGGCTGAAAATTAATCCCTTGAAATCAATAAGATCCTTGACACTGAATTTAAGAGGAATAGGCTTTGGCCCTGAGACTTTCAAGACAGGAATATAACGTCACTTAAAGTCATCTCTGCAAAGGAAGTGGTTCAAGCATTGTGATGTGCCTGTGGCTGTACTGCTAGGAGGCAGACACTGAACCTCAGTGCTCTGGATCTTAACACAAGAGCTCTCCTGCCTTAGGTTAGGAAAGCTGCCTCCGTTTGCTCGTTGACCTTTGTATCTGGGCCTGCCAATATAAGCATGGGAAAAAAAGACACCACAGCAGATAGGTGACAAAGGCCAGCACGAGCTCAGAGACTGTGGGTGACATTTTATATCAACCAGAAGAATTTTGCTTTAAGAGGCAGAGGAGAAATGAGCATTGTGAGAATAAGCAGTCCCATAGCCACTGCGCTTGAAGGGAAGCAAGAAGGGGCAGAGGGAGTTGTTGAGGGCTGTATTCCCATTTACTGCAGAACTTGCTTGCTTGTCTCTTTTTTCTGGTGGGATAGGAGTGGTGATGCTGCCCTGCTCCCCTATCCATACAACAGCTCCATGGTTCCACAGTTTATGAGGTCCTTCCTCCAGCTCCTGTTAGCTGGAAACTGTTAACTCAAAGAAGTAACCAACATTTCAGAGGGCACAGCATAAATGGGGGTGGTCTTAGAGGAATGGGTGTCTCCAAAACTATCCCTACTCAAATCTGTGCCCAAAGTAACGATCTAGCTATCTCTAGCTATTTCAGCTAAGGTAATAATTTTTTTCTATACCAGTACTAAGGGAAATATGATAAAGACATGAAGTCATTCAAGACACTTTGGAGGCATCAAGTCCACTTTGAGAATGTTTTACATAAACCATCTGAAGAAAATTGTCACAGGCGTTAGCTACACAATGGATACATATGTGTTGGAGTATGTGAGTCTGGATAGGTTCGTACACATCCACACACACAGTTTTGGACCTTTGAACCAGACTTTCATATGTAACAGATTCAAGAGAGTTACTGCCACAGAATCTCATTTTAAAATAGCATAATTTATAGTACTTAATGGCCATTTTTAATTTTTGGTTGACAGCCTATTTTCAGTAGAAGATATTAATATAGTTAAGTGTAACCAAAGCAGAAGAAGAGAGTACTGGAGAAATTAGAAAAGAGTAATTTTTGTGCCATCACTGCAAGGCAAATAAAAATATTATTTCCTTTTCACTTATGAATAAAGGAAATCATATATTCCTCCACTCCTGGCAAGCCTGAAACTTACTTTATTCTTTGGTCTACCTCTTGTGTTCATTCCTTCTCTCTTTACTATTTTGGCTTTGTGTTTTCAGCTGGGAGCCATCACATCCAGCAGAGAACTCACATATTTATAGCTTGGCAAATTGATTCATTCAGGAACCTGAAGTGCCACCCAAGAGGCAGTATGACTGAGCACTGACGAAAGGGACCTAGGCTAGACTACTGTGCATAAACCAGCCTGCTGCTAAGGTGAGCTTGACAAGTCAAAAAAGCACAGTGCCATTTGTGTGTGTGTGTGATGAAGAGAAACAATATAAATTCCATAGGCTACTTTCATATTTTTATGCATTTATTTTATTTCTTTTATAAACTATTTATTCATTACTATTAACCACACACCCCCCCACCCCCCCACCCCCCCCCCCCGCCCCCCCTGGAATCTATGATTTGCTTCTGTTAGACTCTGCATCCACTGTTTGCATGTATCATGAAATGTTTTGCTGGTCTCTGGGATTTAATGAAAAAAAAAATCAAAAAGAAACCAATAGACTTGCTTCTTGGTCTGATTACTGGCTGTAATTTACTGCAATTCATAGGGCAAAGGTAAGTATAGTCTTTTAAGAAATGTTCACTAACTGAAATAAATCAGGAACATTTGAATTGTTAAAAATTGGCATTCAGCATTTCTACTGGTTCCTTTATTACCCAACTGGGATTGATCCTCCATGAGGAAAGGTCAAGGCTATGGTTAGTCAAAGAGCTGAAATTACAAGGGCTTTGAGAATCACTTTTTTTTTGCCAGTACTAATGGTTTCCATTTCCAGCTGTCTGCCCTACAGAGATGTGCTAGCTATTTGTGAAGCCATTGCTTGAAATTACTGCCCCAAATATAAAGATAAACTAGCACTTAGGTTAAGTTAAAAGTCTGAACTCTAGTGGATTCAGCAGTTGCTATATAAGTAAATTAGTTTTCTCAGCAGCAGAAATGGGGTCAGTGAAGGCTGAGGGGGAGAGCAGGAAAGGCCACTACAGATACTTCATGATTTGCTGTCATTAAAATGGGTGATATATGCAGAACAGAGATGAGACAGATGAATGAGATGAGGTATTATGAATACTAAAGAAAGAAGTAAAGACATACATATATATTATAGAGTAGTCAGTATCACTGGTTTCTAAAGGATGTCAAAGGCTGTAATCAAGTAGTTAAAGGTTGCTGCTTTCCTTCCTTCTTCGTGAGATGTATCTGCATGTTTCTTTTGCAAAGTCTCATGCAAAATAATTTAGCTTTACTGCACAACAGAGAAAATGATGAAGTTTGATAACACTGGATTAAATGAAACAACGAAATATAACACACGCTTGCATAGATATATTTATGCAAACCATATTGCAATGACTCTATAGCTACCTTATCCCTTTAGACCAGTTAGAAGGGAAGTTTGACAGCTAGTGAGTGTGCACGTAAGTGTGTCTACTAGAGTGCAGAACTTTTGTAAAGGACTTTTTTCTCCCCTTTCACCAAGAACCATACACATTTGGTTAATATAAAAGTCTCCAAATACCTTGGGAAGTGATAAAGTTCCTTTCCCCCAACTTTGCCCATTCAGACTTAACATTTACTTTAAACCAGAGCAGCCAAACCACTTAACTAGTCAAATAAGTTTCAGTAAGACACAGTGGTGATCAGTAAGTGCTTCCAAACAATGAGTCATCTCCTTTTGAGACAGGGACCCATAGGCCTGTCTGGAGCTTTGGTTAGTATGTTTATTAATGTAAAGTCTTTGCTAAAGGATTATCCAAAGTGTATCCCATAGAAGCATTATTGACAGATAGACTGTCCAAGACAGACCATGATAATGAATTCTGGTACCTGGTACAAGACATTTTTTGATTCAGAAAGGGAATGAAAGTGATACATTTCCAAAGCGTAAGGTGAACTTGTACTTCTTTGGCCTCTGTGATGGTGTCTGTCCAGATTAGGTGAAATTTGTCGCTGGTTTTTATCATTGTTTTGACTGTTCTGTAAACAGGAATAAAAAAATATACACACTTTGCTGTTGTCCTTGTAGTTATAGCTTTTTGACAATGCCTTGCTACACAGTGCTCACTCATTTTTGGAACAGATATAAGGGCTGTGTCTTGTAGGCGATAAATATATCAGAGTCTTTAGCACTAGACTAATCCTTTGCTTATTTTTTTGTGAAACAAGCTTAGCATTGACATCAGTGAACAGCCAGCACAACAGCAGTGAAGCGTCTGTTATTGCAGTCCTGACAATTCACGTGTACTGCAGACGGCAGCAGCCACCGTGAAAACAGTGTTGAACATCAGTAAAGCTAACCAATGTATGGAAGCTCCTGTATTAAGGGTGGTATGTTTTCTGTGTTCTGCCATTTTACAGAAAAAAAGTATGCTATATGTAAGTAATGTATGTAAAGAGTACTGGAAAGTATAACCTGGCTGAACAAAAGGGTTGAACTGAAGAACACTGAGCAAGAGAAAGGCTCTGATGGGGAATGGTCATGATGTTCACCTACACGTGGGTAAGAGATCAGAACAGGGCAGGAACAGGCTGCTTGAGACAAGGCAAACAGAGATTTGCTTATAAAGTCTGTGCCTGCTTTGTTACAACAGTCAAAATGCAAACCACATGTCTCCTTCTACTGAGGCAGCCTATACTGATGTTTGCAACCTAGTATTGGTTTCAAAACCACAGAGATGGAGTGCCTTGGGTGACACCTTTAAATGATTCAACTTTCCAGTAGGATTAAAAAAAAAACCACAGCAAAACTACCAACAGCTTGCTGGTCTGCAATTAGACCCTTTTCCTGCCCTATTTATGCATTTTATATATATATATATATATATGTACAGAAGTTCAAAAATAGAGTACTGTACAGGATATAAATTCTCTTCTGTGAATGGCCTCCTGATTTTAAAATGTAACTATCATATACTCTATAATTTTGAAATCCTTTTGTGAAAGTATATTTATTGTTTCGTTGGTTTTGTCATTCATACTTTTATTATCGTGTATGATAGAAAAAATGTGACATGAAAAGTTTAGATTTTAAAAAGTTTAAATAGGGCGAAATATATTTCCCTCCCCCTTCCAACCCAAAAATGTCGGGAAAATCAACACTGGTTTTGTGATCATTTCCATTTTGATAGAATTGCAGTTTCAAAAAGCAAATGGTTCTGTCAAGGAATTTCACACTGGTTCTATTGCTAAATCAATCATTTGAAATTAGAAACTGCATTATGAAGCAGTCTTTCAATATGATCACACATTAATTCTGTTTGGGTATCTGGGTTTGGGTCCATCGTAATCCCCGCCCCTTCCCCCCACCCCCACCCCCCACCCCCACCCCCCCGCCCCGAATCCCTGCCTCTTGGAAGGTACAAAGTTGAAAGTTGCTATTTCAAATGCATTTTCTGCCTGCCTGGCTATGAAGGCAGGACTATTAATTACTCGCTAGCCTTTTCATTTTTTTCATCCATCTCACATCTGTGTTTCTTAAACGTGAAAGTACCTTCATGACTTCCCCAAGAAATGAAGAATAGGCTGTTTTGCCATCATAAAGCTAAAGAACTAAGGGAGAGGTGAAAATAAAACTACCTGATTACTTGGGATGTCTAATGTAAGGAGCAGAGTTTTAATGTTATTAGCACTTTGGACACTTAAAGCAGAGCACTTGTCTTGAAACATTACTTAGAATGCACAATTCTTCTGAAAATCAGATACTGAGTTACCAAACCTGGCCCCCAGGACACGAGGCTGAGTGTACTGTGAAATTCTAGTTTAAGCTACACATTTGGTTTCAGGAGAGCTCAGCATCAAAAGGAACTCCCTGCCCAAACCTCCTCTCTCTGCTTGTCCCTGTCGGTGATCTGTTCTCAGGGCACTCAGGGAACAGCAGGGCAGAAGCACACTCTTGCACCGCTGACATGCTACTGCTTCACAGCATTGTGTGAATAGCCTCAATGACTTCATTCAGTAGCCTTCCTTCATGTTAAAGCACTCTAAAGTGAACTTAAACTTCATGTTATCACATCTTTTCTCCAGTGAAATTTAATAAAGAAATTAGTTTTAATAACAATAACACTACTCAAGCTACTAATTCCAGTATCAAGTTGTGTCTCATCTTGGTTCCAAGTTTTCTTGAATGCGTGTGTGGCTTTGAAGAGAAGGTGATGGCAGTGAAATGTGTCACCTTGCAGCTTCTGAGGACAGGACACACTGACATGCTGTCAGCTGTGACTGCTGCCTTCCTAAACATCATATTTTTGATAGAGAAGAATAAAACTCACAAGTCCTGTTACATTCATGAGAAATGAAGATAACTTCAGGAGTGGATAGGCGTTTAGCGTGAGAGCAAGAAGTCCACATTTCTGGACAGTGTGAAGACAAATGTGTTCTCAGTAAAATCAGTAGGATATTGATTTTGGGACTTCTTTCTTCAGCAGGTAGTGAACTTCTGCAAGTTTTTTGCCACAGGGAGTTATGAAGACAGTCTTCTTACATTCATCTGAAAGGCACAGACTTGGATGTAGTTTCTAACATTGCTCATCAGTTGGAGAAGGGAGTGTCAGAAATGACCAGACCATGCTCTCCTGGAACAGTCCATCACATTGCATAGTCCTGGGCCAGATGGACTCCTGGCTTACCCAGAAACACATTTCTCATATTCTCAAAGATAAACTGTTGTACTGATCTTCTCGGCTAACTGATCCCCTGTGTCTGTATAGACTTTTAATGTGGACAAAAGAGGCAAAGTCCCATGATTCAGTCCAACCATTTTTCTTTACAGAGTTAGCTCAGTTATCTTACCTCACCTCTTTTCAGCATTTAAGAAGGCAGACAGAAAATTGCCACCACTCAGAGGACAACAATACCTTATTGTATTGAGGTAAATTGATTGCTGGTGAATTTTAACAGAGAAGATCCTATCTGCAATCTCCAGGTGCATTCACGCTGGTGAATAATAACCTCCTTCATGTTCTGGGGCACCATGTTGCTGTGCATTTTGTGCATCTCAGCAATGACAAATTCTTACTGTAGCACAGCACTGAGGGATTCTTAGATCTTTTTTCAAGATTAAGTAATGAGTACTAGCCCTTTTGCAGTGCTCCTTTTCAGTGCACAGAAATTTGTCCATCCACTCTTGAAATGGATAGGATGCCTTTTAGGAAGACATTTAAGGACTCCAAAGGAGGGAGTTCTTATCCTAGCCTTAGTCATTATCAATGTGGTTAAAAAGCTGTAGTCCCTTTATGATTTTATAGCAAATCTTTTCCATGATAACTCAAAAATATTCTGTATCTTTTATGTTACAAGCAAAGTACTCCAAATTTACCTGAACTAACCTCATTCTGTTTTGATTGGATTCATCCACCTCCCTCATTCATTTATATAATGTTGCAATTTGACCTTGTTTTCTGTAGTTGTTAGTCACTACATTAGTTCAAGAAGTCAACCACAGTACTTTTTTATTCTTTCTTGTAGATGACATAAATAAAGATGTGCAGTTATATATGCAGATGATCTCATTTCTCATACCAAAGATTTATATGGAAGAGTCAAATGTGTCTGGAAAAAAAATAATCAGGTTTTCCCCAGTGGAGTTTATAGTGAATGGAAGATAATAATTAAAAAAAAATACAAAAAGGAAATTAAATTATTTCTTCTTCTAAATAAATATTTCCACTGACAATGTTTGAAATAGGTTCTTTCTCTTTTTTTAATTCCTCCTCTACCTCCCCATAGCTAAGTTTTGAAGCAGTACTTTAACACAACATTTGTTGTTGCATTACATTATATAGCAATTGAGAAACAATCCATGGCAATTCCTTGCCTTGCCTAGCCTTTTGGTATAACTCGTTGCTACCAGTTGTTAAGAAATGAATATACAGAGGTCTCTGGCTAGCTCCTGTGGTTAGTAGGCATCAAAACCAACTGAACATGGAGAAACAAGTGCATTCCAGTGGTGAGCACAACAAAATCTTCAGGGTCTAATTTCTCTAACTTCATCTCTATGTTACTCTTTTTCTTCTTGTTTGTGGTTTGGGTGTTTTGGTTTTTTTTTTTAAGGTTTCCTGAACAAATTTATTGTGTCAGTCACCTGCAATCTAAATTCAATAACTGTCCCATTAAAATAACACCTGGGGCTAAGAATTTGTGGGAAAACCTTGAAAATGGGCTTTCTATGTGAGAGAGAGGATTACGACAAGACTGAGAAAGAGGGTGTCTTAGCTTTTGCTCAGCAAGGTAATTCTTTTCAGTTTTCTGAACATCCATTGAACACCGTGTAAAAGAGCCCTAGGAGACATAAATCCGACTTCCCACCTCAGTTGTTCTGTGATTCTGTGAGATGTGTTGATACAAAAAAGAACTCTTTTCCCTAGAGGGTCATGGGTCTGCTTTCCTCTGAGCTATTAGAAATGCCTAACAGGTAAACATATTTTTTGTGATGCTTTCTCTACTTTTTTCACAGATTACTTCATTTATTGATTCATTACTCACTGATTCTGCTTTTTCCATGGTGAATAAAAGATAATCTCTTGGAGAACACTCATCGCTGGAGTGCCCTTCTTGGTTGTTCAAAGCCATTTATGCATCTTTTCTCATTGTGATGCTGAGTCCTGATCTTCAGGTTCCTAAATACAGTTCTAGTAAAGAAGCAACATCTCTGTCAACAAGCCAGGTATAATATTCATGTTATCGTACAGATCTGGTAGTTCTGGAAATAGCATCCTTTTCAGAATTAGAGTGTATGGTACCAAGGATTAATTATTTCTTCTAAAATTTGGGATTTTGTCTCCATTTAATTTGACAAGAGCTGCTTTTATCCTTTTTTGTTATCCAGCATCTGTTACCAGGCATTTGATTACTGGAAACAGGTTATTCTAAGCAGAGATCGTTACATGAGAAAGATGATATAATTTTGTTTCTCCCTCCACCGAAAACTCAAGGAATTGTAATGAAAACAACCAAATTGCTTTCAGTGATGTAGGCGTTCTCACCCATGCAAGTGAAATAACCTTCAGTCTGACTCATGCAAGGGCTCATCAGCAGATTGTAGTAAAGACTGCTTTGGGGACTGAAAGGAGGGAATTGCCTGCTGAGTCCAAGTGAGGAGGAGTGCATGGCATGCTTCTACCCCTAGGCTTCACCCTCTGTGAGTTAAATTTACCGCTGATTGTGAAGCAAAGGTATTTGAAGGGATGTTGGAGGATACTTGCCATGCAGTACAGTCCTTTTAGCTCTCCAAGAGCTAACTTTACAGATGTTTACTACAATTTCTGCCACGCCACAGTAATGGGGTGGGGGAAAAGATGACAGTAGAAGTCCTCAGTTGATTAAAGAATAACATAAAGAATTTCTTTCTTAAGGATCAAGAAGCATGAGAGGTAAAATGTACACCCTGTACCCAGATTCAAGTGCTGCCCAGGTTGCACTTAAAATATTCTCTAATCTCAGTCCACTACCAACAGCCCTAACTGGCCCTGAGAATGGAAGGACCAGCCACCGCTCTGTCCACACGACTGCACTACTTTCTTCCTTCTGTATCTTGTCCTACACATTCCTGGAGTGTAGGAGGGACTCCACCAGAGATCTGTAATGCCAGCTCTTGTAAAGCATTATGGGCACCCTGCTTGGAAACTCTTCTCTGGTATATCTTCATGTCCCTTGATTTGAGTGGGATCCTGGGACCCTGATGAAAGAAGCCTGGCAAGTACAGTGTGATGAAACCTTCTCCTTCAATGCACCTTTCATTTCGGTTTCAGAGGAACAGAAATAAGGATTTATAAAGACATAACACAAATCCCTCTTTACTTTAGCCTTGATAAATTCACATGACAACCTGACTGCATTTGATCTCCAGCCTTCCATGGAAGCAGCTGAGCTTTGAAACTACACTGTAACTTCCAGCTTGATTTTCCTCATGAATAAGCACCTGTCACCAAATCCACCACTGAAAGAAAACTGAGTGGCACTTTTTAGGGCCTTGAGTAAGTGAGTGCTGCTGGACAATTTTCAGGCATGTCCTCATGAAGGCATCACTGAGTGTCTGTAGCTGCAAAACACTTGAACAGTCTTACTGGGAACATCAGTTATGTATTGCAAATTGTGAAATAAAATCAGGTTCAAGTAAGTAAGCCAAAAGAAGTCAAAGGAGTTAACTACACAACTTTCACTGAATGTAAGCTCTTGATGATTTTGCAATCTTATTTCATATCTATGGTTGAGTACAGATGATGTATCCATGTGCAGGTGTTGTCTTTGCAACAAAATACTTTTTCAGTTATTTAGACATCCTGTATCCTCTATTAATTCAGTGTCAGACCACATCTCAAGAAAGCTAAGGCTTGGCTTAAGTCAGCTGGCTTCAGCTGTACCATGCTGATTTTTGGCCACACTGTGGCTCAGTTTCTGGCACCAGAAGAATCAAGACAGTTCAACAGTTTTGGTGAGATGGCTTCTCTGTGTAGGTGTAAAGCTCTCAGCTGAGTCGTTAAGAGTACCAGATTTCAACTCCGTGTTCTGCCTGGGACTGGCCACTGTGAATTTTCTGATGCAAAAGAGGCATAAAGACTAAATAGCTTAAAAACCACTAGAGTCTGAGAAAGCAAAGGGAAGCTACAGAAAGAGCTACTACAAAATACACCTTTTTCTAATTGCCTGAAATTCTTTTTCAAAACTTATGAAGTACCTGAGTCTAAAATGTTTAATTTACATCTTAATAGAACTTGTAACTGCAACATTAAAAAGAAGTATTTAACACTACAATTGCCAGTCTTTTCTGTGCAACAAGTTCCAAACTCTAATAAAGACATCAGGAAACCGGCAGAGCAGATGGTTCAAGATTAAGGAAGTAATCCATGCAGAAAGACTCCTATTTCCCTTCTTCTTTTCCATTTCCTTCTATCTTCTCACTGAGTCCCTTCTGGCTTCAATGTCTAATTTTTTTGGTAGCAAAATCTTCAGCGCTCACCTTTTATACCTCCGGTATATGAAGAGCTAAACACATCTGTCAGGACATTATAATCCAATAAGAATTAGATTTAGGGCTGCTATAAATCACCCTAGATCTATCAAAACAGTTAAAACTATTAGAGAAATTTTAGGTTTCTGAACAATTTAGCCCTCCCATTTTAATATTCAACTTTCCTTCATCTAAGATAAAATAATGAAACAGGATGTTTGTTGCAATATAAAAAAATACTGTATATGTGTCCTATAAAAATAATTGAGCTAAATTATTGTGGATTAAAGTTGTCTGCACTGGATTTACCTGACACAGAAGAGAATTTGACTAACTGAATATATTCAACCTTCAGCCCAGGACTCAGAAAGCAAGAGATTCTTACCTGAGATGGCTCATATTCCTTGCAACACAGCACATGTCGCTGCTGCTGCACCATTTAGGTGGTTACATCTTCCTTTTGCCCCACTTTCCCTCTTTTTTTCCTCCCTCCCCCTTGCCTCCCTTCCCCTCATTTTATTTTCAAGGTATTAATAGGAAATTTTACCTGTGAAAAACTCAGTAAGAAAATGGCCAAAATCAATTTTCCAAACTGGTTTAAGATCTAATCTGACCTTCTATTTTACAGTTTTATCACCTACTTTCTAGCCAGCATTTTACATCACTGCACTTGATTTACAGAGCTAAGTCAAGCCAACAAAGCACGTAAACTTTCTTTACCCCTACCCAACCCCCCAACCAACCCTTTAAGGCAGGATTTTGATTTTGCTGTGTTTCAGTTATCTTCACCTGACACATGCAGGGTACTGTTGTGTGATGCCTTTCTGGGTGGTCAAACAGGAGCAAAGAAGGAAATAAAAGGGAAAAGGAAAGGAAAGAAAAAAAAATATGCCAAGGAATAGATTATGCATTAATATGTGCACTTTAATCATTCTTGGCACACACGACTTTACACTGAGGAAATGCTCGATAATGCATCTTTTCATGTAGTAAGCAGCAAGTGAAGGGTGAAGCCAGGGATAGATCATGTTAATAAATAGCTTTCAAATGCTGCTGCCCGTGAAGCTGCTGCACTGACAAAGTGTATTAGTTAGGACAATCCCTCACAAAAGCCTTGACGGATATAAAGATTATGAGAGTGGTTTAGAAAATATAGAAAAGAACAGAATTAGGTGTAGGCTATCTAATGAAGGGATTTGAAATAAATGTAAGAGAACAGCTAAAAATGGAAGAAATTGTCTTTGTGAGCTGAAGTTTTAAGAGAACCTGTAGCAAGGTCAACACATGACAAAGATTTATAGTGTCTGGGCAATGCAAACACTTCTCTGGCATTCATAAAATCTGGGTTCTTCTGGATCTGCTACTGCATATAGTCTTGCAAAAAGTACTTCCTTTTCATAGATATTTTTCTTCATATATGACAATTGCCTCCTTATAAGTTCATGTTACACCTTGCTCAATGTGCCCAGCATGATTAGAGTACCAATGTCCTACTCACAACATGGTTTTGGTCCACTCAATAACAATAGCAAAGTCAATCATTATTTCAAGTGATTTCTATGCTTAATTTCTTTCTTAAAACATATTTACCTCTCTTGAATCACATTTTTAAAAATTTCCTTCAGAGTTTTGCATTTTTTTATTGTTACGCTGGTAGACTGCCTCTGTGACTGGAATTGAATATTATATGCATCTCATTAAAGGAGAAGTAGCAACGTGAAAAATAGGAAGTCCATTTTACAATTATATACCTATTTTTTTTCCCTCCTTCTTTTGGTATTTTCAAATGTTACGATAAAAATCTCAACAGAGGAGGCTGTCAATTTTTACGTACTTTAACTTCAGGTTTTTTAATTATTATTATTTTGAGCTGAGGCACTTTCCCCACATTTCCTTTAGCCCTCTCTTTTCACAATAATCATGGTCAGTGCCAAAGTCATTGTACTGGCAGTTGGTATATCAGCAAAATAATAATCCCACCATTTGCCTTAATTAAATATCTATCTTCTGTGAATTTGTTTCCACTCCATTCACAGATGCAATGGCCATCTGTACAGAGCTCATCATGTTGGCTTGACATAGCTGTCACAGTGTAAACATGAGGAAAAAAAGTATTCAGGACGAACTGTTTAAAACCTCTCAGGACTCCGAGTAAATCTCTGAGAAGATGGCCCTTAAATCCTTACCAATGTGGATTCAACTGCCTTGTGCTTGCTGGCCAGAAGTTGGTTGGATATGTCCTACTTGTGCCAAATCCACATCCTGATACCTGTAGTCAAGTAAGGCTAGAAGACAGAGAAAAAAATTCAGCGTCGTGTAACAGAGATATAAGGCGCCGGCTTTGCCATTCAACAACATACAGAGATACACTACTAGATAGCTCAAGAACTTTTGCTTGTGTTTCGGCACCAAACCAAGCCCCCTGCAGCCAAGAGGGGTGCAGCAGGGTGCCTGGTGCCCACTGCACCCACCCGTGCAGTCCCTCAGTGCAGCCCAGCAGCTCCACATGGATGGGCAACACAAAAGTGAGTTGAGGACAGCAGTGCTGATGGCTTGGGTGTTTTCTGCTCTGCACATGTGCTAGGGACAATCTTCAGGGAGAAGAAATAAATGTCACCACCTTGTAACAGATGGGTCATTTGAAAACCACTGGAGACAGCAGCACCACATTGGAGCTTACAATTTCTTGGAACTTGCTAAAAATTAAAATGATTTCAAATACACTAATTGAATTATTTTTTTTCCTGAAAAGGGGATTTTTTTCCCCTTGGATGTTTCTGGCATGAAGGAAACGGGAAGGAGATGGGATCTAACAACCCCAGATAGTTGTTACTGTTAAACTACTTACACCCAATACAGTCCTTATTTAGTTCCTCCTTCGAGGTGAACACAGGGGACAAATTTTATACAATCCTTGACCTTGATATATAGAAACTTTTCTTACTACAACCAACAAATAACTAGCACTCAATCTGTGGCAATAATACTGTATGAGGTGCCCAGAAAATTTCTTTAAAACCCCCTCAAGGAGTTATAGTGAAACAACTGTCAAATCTGTAATCCAAAACACACTGAATGTCTCCACATGCCCATCGAGCCTGATGCATTCACAGAAGGCTCTATGCCTTTTGAAGTCAGCCTTCAGGTGAAGCGTGCCTTTGTGCTATTGAAATGTCCCATTTTAAGCCTACTTTCAAATACAAAAATGTTCCTTTTTATGATTAGTAAGTCTTAAAAAGAAATGGGGCAGTCGGAGAAGGTTACAAGAATAGCAGAAGGCTGAGGAAAAACTTCCTTCACTTGCTTTTGGTTACAAAGCACTAAAAATCATTTGACATTGTACCTTAGACTCAAACCCTGTTATGTACATAAAAGGAGGAGGAGGAGGAGATAAAGATGAAGAAATGTAAGACCTGAAAGTGCTTCATCTCTTAGGAACTCACTAAGGAGCTGTGGATGACAGTTAAAAAAAAAATCTAAAAATTTTCTTTCCTCCCTACACTTACTGAATTCAATCCTTTTAGTTGCATTCTTTACAGCCTCTGTAGAGCTGCAGATGACTTGGATAGTTTTGTGAGGGAGGTTAGGACACTCCATATGCAGCCACACTCAGAATCTCTCTGACTTCACCTTGCACAAGCATCCCATATTTTAGGCAGCCTTGGCTGCCTAGATTATTCTACTGCACTATCCTTGAAATGGGGAAAGAATAATTTGCTGCAAGTGGGTAAGATTATTACTCCACTGAAGACATAAGAGCTCCATCAGTTTATGCCTGCAGAAGATTTGGTTCTTTTTCTCTGCAGTAGTAACTTTACAAATAATTTAGCTGTAGCTTTTTGTTTTCAATTTGATGTCTTGTATGTCATAATTCTTCTGTGTCTGAAAATTTCTTAGGGTGTAAGGCATAGCAGAGAGCTGGAGCACTCAGCGTAAATTGTGCTCTCTCCTTCACCATGAGGCTATTAAAAATATATACGCAGAATAGTTGTAAGGGACTGGTATGTGATCTTAGAACACAGGGGTACTTCAGGCATATCTATTGCATTTTCTGCACACAGGAAAGAAGATAGAGAAAAAAAATCCCTTCTGCCCCCTCCCCCCCATCTTTCCAATGTTCATGCTTCAAATATTTCATGTACTTCTAAAGCCTAATTGAAACATTTCAATTAAATCTAAACATAAAGTGAAGCAAATAACTGAAGATTATTATATTAAGGTACAAGACATGAAAAGAGAGATGGACCTTTGGTAGATTTCCAGCTTAAGATTTTCTGTTTTGCTCTTCATCACTCATAGAAGAAAATTCATTTAGATGAAAGACAATAGGAGTCATTAGGCTTATAGTTGAACAGACATGGAGACAATCATATTTTTATTTATTTAGATAAAACTGTTCAAAAATCTACTGGAATGGATGTTTGAACACATTCATAGTGTGTATCATTTGGTAAAAAGAAAAGATGTGGACACCGTCAGGAATCCTAAATTCTCTTGAGTTCTGCCTTGTAGATGTAGATTAGTCGTGAGGGAGTACTATGAACAATCCCTATTCAAATAGTCATTACATTCAGATGCTTCCTTATTACAATATTGCTCAGGCAGCAGTCTTTCCCTCTCCACACCTGTGCTTTTGATCAACTCAGCCTATACAGCATCTATATGTTTGTCTTTAGTGCTTTGGATTTGATTGATTTCAACACATTTTCTTAAATATTCATATAGCACAGCTGTTTAACTTTACACTTAGCAGAACAGATCACTTGTCCTCCCAGCCCTAGACTGACCATGAATTTCACTAAGCCCACACTTCACTCCATCCTCCTAGAGCTTAATGACAATATCTTTTCCTACAGGACCTAGTATTAGAAAAACTTCTGAAAGAGCCTGCTTTAACATTTTCTTCTGAGCTTAACCATGAAATGTTAGTAATTACTGCCCGTGCTTGTGCTTTTTTAAGAAATTAATTATCCTTTCTGAAGTAATTTTATCTAATCTAGAAAGAAGAAAAATCTACCACTGGAAAATGAATACAGTGGTGGGATTAAGGTGTATCCTCATCTTGCTAGGGATCTTAGGTGTGTTCATGTCAATCGTTACTGTAAGATCAGAACATCTCACAATTCAGTAATTTTTAATGTAAAGCAAAAAAACCATAGACTCAACGCCCTACTGAGATCCCTTCTATCCCTATCATATATGATTATTCTCCCTATAGCTTTATAAAGCAGGAAAAGACAATTTTATAGATTGATAATTGAGACACCAAAAAATATGGTGAGACTAGCCTCCAGCATGTGCCTTTTGTGGCTATTATATGGTTTCAACATCTTTGATCAAAAGACTAATAAATAGTTGAGACCAGCTGTTATCAAGGGCTACTAAATCGTAGATTTCAATAAATTCCTGGAAGAGAAATAATCATGATGCCCATATTATGGATCTGTAGATGGTGGTATGAAAAGGGAGTGCGCACAAAGACATATATTTGCCAATGGTAGAGCACAGTGTTAAAAGCAGATCTGTGGCTAAGGCTGTAAGGATGCTTCTAAAATAATATGATGCAACACCTGTTTAGCACTACCCCATCTATATCCTTGAAAGGGCAATCTGCTTTTGGTTAGGGAGTGAATTATAGTCTTCCCCGCACTTTTTGTTCACATTGCTGTTTTCTAAATATGAGTTCAGTGGGGGGGTTGCCAAAAATATCCATCAAAGGGCAGTATATTTTTTGAACTACCTGTAGCATAGTCCACAGAATAATGAAAGGATGTTTTGACAATAATATGTTTCCAGATAGGATACATCTTTACTAGTTATCTGTTCAAAAATACAGGTGTAGCTTGCAGACACCATGGTATGACTTTCCTTACAGCGCCATACCTACTTTAAAGCGTGAGGTGGTAACAATACCATCCATGGTTTGTGTCTTCTTTGAAGTGTATGAATTATCTTAGTTTTACCTGTGGTTTCCTGTTCTATCTTTGAACAGTTTGAAATTACATGCAGATATGGCGAAGGTGATGTTCCTGTGGAAGAACCAGAGATGTGTTTTCATGGGTAACACATGGTGGTGCGGTAAAGATGGGTCTGGGACAGAGATCAGCCCTGCTGTTCTGAAAAGAGTCTTCAGGTATATTGTTTGGGAAGTGGCATGGCACTAATTTCATTGGGGACTCATCCCCATGCATGGCAGGAGAGTGACAAGATGGGACACAAGGCTTATGACAAGTCATGCAAATTACCATGTAGGGATCATGCTTTCCCCAGCTGCCATCACTTGCGTAATTCAGTTCAAGTAGCACATCCTCCATTTTTCATACTTCTTTTTGTTATTATCTGGTAGCCATGCTAGGCAGAAGTTCCAAGATTTCTAACTTTGGTTTGAAGCCTGAAAGCAGTCTGTGGTCTGCATTGCATCCTGTTAGAGACTGTCCCTGAGTACCCTGTACCTGCATCAGTTAAGCCTCCCCATGATCTAAACAGCCTCACCACTCATATTCAGTATCACAGTACTTCGACGAACACCTGGCAATTGAGGATCACTGTACCAGGAGGCTAATATCACGTTTGGCATTGAAAATGGTGGAAGAGAAGTGCTGCACAGCAAGTAATAAATTATTATGTTTCAGAATAAAAGGGCGGTAGGAAGGTAAGTCTAGCACTAAGAAAACTAGCAGGGTGGTGGCAAGTGCAGAGTGTGGTCCTCATGTAAGAGCATAACCAAAATCCCTTTTGAGTCCACTGCTCACTGCTTAGTAGAGTGCAGGAATAGTGTAATAAAAAGGTGGTAAATGAAGGTTCCAGAACAAAATCATTCTCTGGACCTAATCCTCACCTCCTGGCCTCATTCAGGGTTAATCTGTCTTAAAAGGCACTGACTCCATTACTTTCTTGTTAAAGAAGTTTGAAAGGATCTGGAAATTAGATTTGGTTCAGGTAAAAACCTCTTCCAAAACAAATAAAAGAGAGGCAAGATGCTGCTTCTTTCCATTACCTTAGTCTAAAATCTTATGAGTGCAAAGTCCCTCTGTTATGGGAGTTCTGCTGTTTCTGATTTCAACTGCTGTAAAGAGATACACTGAGCAGGTGAGACTGGTGCACTGCAGTGGTCATGTGGCATGGCCCCCAGCAAAGGTACTGCATCAGCACATTGCTTCTGGGCTGGAGCCGGCTCTGCCTGCCTGCCTCAAAATGTAGTCAGGACAAACACACACCTGTTTTCTTGTCATTGCCCCCACTGGCACTTGGAAACCGCAGAGAAAACAGACCCCTCCTTGTATCAGTGGTGCTGTCAGCACTGTGTGAAGGTGATGCTGAAAGCCTGGCCGCTTCCCAGGCCAGCCGCATGGCGCTGTGGATCCGTCGAGCTGCTGAGAGAGCTGCCTGCGGGTCCCCAGCCCACCCTCCTTTGCTCTGTGCTTTCCTCTCCCCCCAGTCTTTTTATAAACAACAGCCTCTCTTTTGTTGCTGTCTGTCAGTTGTTGAAAAGGGGCCAAAGAGAAGCCTTCCAGCTCGTTTGTGATTTATGGTCTGGCGTTCAGATGTGACTTCTTGTGCTTGTACTCTGGATCTCCCAAGACTTTTCCCAGTCACTGCATTCGCAGTGGTGAGGTGCTCAGGGCCAGGGAGCAGCCTTCAAACCCACCCCTGATGGCTCATACTGCTTAATTATTTGCATGCTACCTGGCATGCTTTTTGCCTGTGTCAGAAAGCATTCCCCCAACCAGTGCCCAAGCATGGTTTGCAGGATAGCATGGCTGAAGACGTGTATTAGTATTCAGTACATACAAAGCAACTGTATTTTCAAAGGAGGGAAAACAGTTTAGCCATGGTGACATACCACTGGGTTTCAAGGACAGAGGACAGGCTTTTTTTTTTTTAATTTAACAGCATAGGCAGAGCTTAGGACAAGTACTAGAGAGGTCTTCGAATATGGCAGTCATGTTTACAGCCTGCTGGGCTGAATATCTCCTTCGTAAACTGCTTTGAGCAGCAATGTGGTTACATGCTGAGCAGGTAAGATGAGGTGAAGAGTATGCCATGGTCACCACATCTCATGAGTGAGAGGAGCCTTTGGAGTAAATTCCCTCTTGTTCAACAGGCTACTCTCCTTTTCTGGCAGGTAGGATCCTGGTGTCTCATTCTCTCTGTCCTCATTAACTTTTCCTTGCCCTCGGTAGCCTGCATCAGAAGTGCAGCATCATCCCTGTGTCAATGACATTCCCTTTTCCAGTGGCAGCCTGAACCTGCATTTTTGTGTATAAAAGCAATATATTTCAATAACTTACTGCTTCTCTGAATAGCTGTTTTCAAGATTAGCACTTTTACATGAATTGGGATGGTCCAAAGGGGTAGAAAACCTGAGTTTTTTTCAGACCAAGATAGAAAAGATATTTGAAGACAATTACTGTAGTGTTATTAAAATTTACCTGGTAATTTTTTTTTCTTCTTTTTTTTTTTTTTTTTTCTTTTCTTTTCCCCCCCAAGCATAGTTGGGAAGGGACGCAGATTAGTGGGGTACTGGCCTAAAAGTCAGGTCTTCAATTTAAAGCTCTGCTCCTGATTCATATTGTGACACTGAACTGGTCCTTCATCACTACCTCTCCCTCATCTTTGCATCTTTGCAAAGGGTCTGTCACTCACTAGCTGTACGTTCATTATTCAGCACAAGGTTCTGATTTAAACAAAGCACAAATTTAATACAAAAAATGAACAGTTCAAATTAGACAAATCAGTCCACAGCTAAAATGTCCTACACAGATTCAAGTTTGAGATGATGTAAAAAGGTCTAATTGGAAAGGCAAAAAGACTCCTATAAAGAAATGGGTGTCTCATTAATTAGGGTGGAAGCTGACTTAACAGGCAGAGGTGGAAAAACTTTCCTATTCCTTGTGAGTTTAGAGAGGTAATACGCACTTCATGTGGTGTTATTCTGCACTGTGCTTAGCTCAAGGCTGTCAAGTACTTAAATAATGCGGGGAATAATTGTACAGCCTTGAGAGTGCAAGATGACATGCATTTCATGTCATGACACAATGCAATGCAGTCATCTACATGGTATAGTGATGAAAGGTTACTGGTTTATTTATAAAATCAGTAATGAGCTCAAAAATAATGGTGTCATAATTGATGTAAAATTGCTCTATTAGAATGATTTATGCTTATTATGCTAGCTCAAATTGTTTTTAAATGAGGCATTTGGGGTTCATATTCATTGTCTTTTGTCTAATTTTAAAAGACATTTAAAATACCTTAAAACAGAGAATTAATTGAGTAGGTCAAGAATACAAAAGCAGTCTTGAAATGGAAGTAAAGTTTGTTTTAGTGATTTAAAAATATATTTCAAAAGAGATATGAGAGAAAAAAAAGCAAAATGATATTGCTTATCTGCAATTTATAGGTTTAGATGCTGAATAAAAATGGAAAAAAATCTTTCTTCTCTCAGAAACAAAAATAATATTTCATTGTGATGGGGAAAGAAAGGACTAATTTCTCAAGTAAAGGTGGCATTCTTGTCAAAAGAAGACCATGTTTCATTTCAAAATAGCACAGTAGCTTCAGCACTCATCTGAGACGTGTCTGGATGTGGGACTCAGTGAGATGCTCTGATACACCGTGGCAGCTGGCTATCAAGAAAGCCTTTCTCCAAAAGTCTCCTTTCTGTTTCATAGTGTGGGATTTTACAGCTGCTGAACTGTTCATGAAATTAAATTATTTTTCTTATCTTTTCTGAAGCAATACCCTAAGAGGATTTGTTAAAGTAAATCCAGCCTTCATTACAACCTGTTCTTTAATAGAAAATCTGGGCATAATTCTGCTCTTGATTTCAGTAGTGGAAATGAAATTACTCTGAATAGGAATTGGTTTAGTGGAGGCTAACGTTCAGACTGCAGCCTTTGCTACTACTGGAAAAGATGCTAGACTCCAATCTCCTAACACTTGCTTTGAATGGGAGTCATGCTGCAGCTGTCTGTCAGCCAGAGATGGAACTGCAGAGACAAACAGAACACCATGGATACCAATACACTCCACTGTGTTCTGTGGGATGCTTTTCTTGAGGAGGTCCAAATTCAGGTCAGTAGAAATCCATACAATAGCAAGACAGTCATGCATGCTTATATTTGTGAGAGTCATGCCAATGGATCAGTAAGTTAGAGACTCACAATATGTAACACTGTCAATGATTAGGCATGGCAACGACTGTCCTTATATGTTAAGTTATATATATCTATTTTTTTAATATATATATATAAGTTAGATGCAATTATAATGAAAACAGAGGGGCCTAGGAGCCAAGCTCTGGCCTTCTATGGAACTAAAAGACCATATTTTTACTAACATTATAATTGTAGAAGAAATCCAAGGGGTGGAATGGGGAACTGAATGTCATTGTACATGTAAGCATTGTATATTTTGGAGCTGCTGCTTCAGAAAGGATGATATAAAAGAAGAATTACTTCTATTGAAACATGCAAACTGTGGTGAAAGAAAATTTTAACAATTCCCCCCTTCCTTGAAATGGGTAAGATAATTCACTATCAAGCAAAGCATACGTTACAGCACTTTCCAGATGTTCATCGTGAGGAAGGTATCATTAGAGAGATTAAAATACCCTCTGTGAGACTTTTTGTCAATTTTCCAAGCAGGTTTCCATCAGCAGATATTTTTAGCTGCTAAACACAGATCCATTAAAGGGGGGGTGGGGGGATGGGGGTGGGAAAGGCCTTCAAAGCCAAACCACTCCTAAAACTTATTTTGATTCTGTTTTGTGCTGGATCACTTCAATGAAACATAAAAGAACAGGTAACGAGCAGTTATTGCTATAGTAGCTGCTAATTAATGCCAAGGTAGTCCCTAACCTTTCAGGGGGAAAAGACCAATATTTTAGTTTTTTAACGTTTAATTTAATCAGTACCTTTTTTTATTATTATTGTTTAATTTTGAAAATGTTCCCAGATTGTCACAGTTTTAATGTGCCTGGCTCAATCAGGAAGTTGTAAAGGACATATTCTCCAAAAATTCATTTTAAAAATATCAACACATTGTCAGATGTAATTGACTGTATTTTATAAAATAAAGCCTGATAAGAAAATAGCTTTGCTTGTCTTTTGTTTTTAAAGGAAGAGAAAAAACAAGGACAAATGTTATTGTAGATCACAGTTAGTAATGGCCCAAAAGTAGAAGGGTTTTCAAGGTACAGATTTTTTATTAATAATCACTGTCAACGTGTAAAAGGAGTTACCAAAACCTGCCTAAACTCTATCTAATAATCAGACAAAATTAAGTATCTCCAATTTCATATCGGGTTCCATACTTTTTCCAGAACACAGGCTTTCAATTTGGTCAGAAAATTCTGTTTTATGGAAGCTTTTCTCAGAAGAGCCAGAAAATGAGATGTGAGTCCCTTGCTATTCCTCTGTACTGTAGTGGCTTCTCCTTTATGGGGAATGAACATACAGGCTGAATCCATCGCTGACTTCTTTCCATGTACCTGCCATCATCCAGGTAGCTGGCACATAATTTTGCTCATATCACAGTTTCATGTACTATTCATTAAAGCCACATAGTAGCAAACTGCCTGCAGCTAGCACGTCAGAAAGCTCCTGCGAAAGAACAGGAAGAAGTAGCCTGAAGTCGGCGACACTTTCCAGTGTAGTATATACATGTATACATATATATATACACACATATTCCAGTGTAGTATATATACATATATATATGCACACATACACACACACACACACACATACTTTTTTTTTTTTAATATAGACTTTTGTAATAACTGTGTTATTGTTCCCAAGTGAAGTTTGGTTTATAATCATGTTGATGCCATTCAGGCCATGGATAACGTGCTTTACATTGCCCAGTGGTATCACTGAGGGTGCCTTCTAATGCAAGTGGGAATATAATTAAGGAGCAAATTGCATGTTATTTAATTGGCATTGCCCCTTAACATGTCTTTTTATCTCACCCTTTAGTGTTATATGAACTAACATACTGGAATTATCAGCTTGTTCCTACAAGCATATCCTGGTATCTTAGTAAATTTTTAACATTTAATTTGGTCTGTTCTGTGATTTCATTAAAAAAAAAAAAACCTAGTATAAATATAATTATTATGAAAAGTAAACCAGTAATCCTTTCAAAACCCAATCTACTCTTCAAGCCAGTACCACCCCTTTCCTCATGTTTCACCACCAGCTTTTTGCAATAGCATAAAGTTCCTTTTTTTTGGCTTATAGTTTATGGTAATGACTTTGGACATGAACAATGGAAGATCTTTTGTATGGCCTTTTAAAATACTGATATAGATCCAGACTTGTAAAGTTCAGAATTTTGACTATGAGATTTGTAGTTTAGAATACAGATTTTTTGCACCCTTTTCCCCCCTTCAGTGCAGCTCAGTAGAACTCTTAGCTTTTTTTGGTAGGCAGCAGACAGCCAAATGTCACTAGGAACAAGACTAAAGTAATTTGACTATGAAGAGAGACATTGATACTGCTGCCCTTTAGTCAGAGGCAATGAGGACTATTGGGAATAATTTATTCTGAGGTTGGCAAATTTTCATGCAGCCTACATCCTATCTTCTAGACCCTTCTCCTTGAAAAAAATGTAAGTTCAATCAGGTAATAAAATCACATTTTCAGCATAACATCTGTAAGTATCAGGCTTATTCCAGCACAAAACCCTTAAGATATCTGTGAGCAGTTTAGGTTTATTTCCAAGCTATTTAAGCAGCCACAAAATGTGCCTCAGATCTTGCAGCTCTGGTAATTTTAGTCCATTTTATGCATTGTCTTCAATCTCATTTTATGATACTAAGCCCAAAATAGGATTCATGTAAGTGAAGCTATGCGCTTTCCTGAAGTCCTCCATGATACCACTGGGAGATCCCAAAGGGAAAAGTGGTCTGGGGTGGATTGTGGCTGTGAATTAATCTAACCAGCTATGGTCTGTACCAAATAACATGGTATTGGTGTTTGGTGGCATGCAATGAAAACTGAAGTCCTGAGCTGGAAAAAGGACATGTCATCCAAGTGCCAGATGCAGAAGCTGCATAATAGCATTTAACATTAACACAAGAGCTCTTGAACTTGAGCGTGTTGCTATTGTACCAACATCCTTCCACACAGTCAAGTCTGAGGTCATTTAAATTGTGCTGAAAAGAGCCCTGTAGCCTAACAGGAAGGGTCTCACGCACATAAATAAATGCTCTTACACATCCAAAGACATTTGGAGGATTAGGTTATGCTTCTGATTTTTGGAGGTCTGAGTTTAATCTCAAAAACCTCGGTTTGAAGTTTCTTTATCATTCCCACAGCTAGACCCCCTGGAGGAGAAAAGCTTTATACCGAGGTCCATTAACTCACGTTTATTTTGCTACTGTCATAAACTCCAAATCAAAACCAGCGTATATAAAAAATACAACACAAGTTCATAGGACACAAGTGTTCCAATGTTATACGAACAATAATATATATAAAAGTACTTTTCAATTCTCCCAAAGTATTCTCTCTCTTCTGGACTTTTAAGTGCTTTATATCACTCACTTGGGGTCACAATTTTGTGTCTTTCCTCATGTCAAACAGAACCATGCTCTTCAACCCTGAGAACTCAGGGTTACTAAGTGTGAGCAGTTGTGTCAAATTTTTCCACTAATCTAGGGTACCATGACTGATTTATTTCAAATCTAATTTTACAACCCTCACACTGAAAATAGACATAAATGTTTAACATTACTGTTGATTTCCACAGTGCCACTTGCAAAATACCATAGTCCTGGAGCAGAAGTACAAGACCTCTGAATTTTCCATGATACTAAATACTGCAATGAAACATTTAACTAAATCATGATAAGGTTAAACATCCCCTGTGACACATAAAAGGTTTCTTTTCCTTCCTTCATATTACAGAATCGTTCAATAGTAGGTAATACTTTATATCTGGGCACAAAGGAGGAAAACTCAGCCCACCTGCAGGTATCATTTAATTTCATTGGTAGATGAAGGATGAACAGGGCTGTTGGCTGTATAGAACAACAAGTTCCTTTTCTCCATATAAATGCCATTGAAAAACCTTCTTAAGTTTTGTGCTTGAAACGTTAGTTAACTGAAAGTAAGTTGGAAAACTGCCTCCTTGAGTATTATAGCTCGAGGGAATGCAGTGGGAATGTCGTTGGCTCATTACTGGTGATTTCAAAGCAAGAGCTATTGACAGAAGAAGGAACAGCTGTTTAAAAATGTGATTTTAGAAATCAGAGCCAAAATGCAGGTGAAATACAGGCATTTTGTAAACAACTGCAGCTATAGAAAAGAGACGCTAAAGACTGTTTAAAAATACTCATTCAACCACCCAGGACTTGTAATTTGTTTAAGAGCAAAGTAGTATGTATGCTTTAGACTTTCTTCATTAACACAGGCTGCTAATAGGAAGTTTTGCTTTTGCTTCAGTAGTTTTCAGTTATTAACACCAAAAAACACAGAGGCAGATGACTGTGGATGATCATCTATTACCTATTTTACCCTGAAAATCAGCAGTTTATTAAAAACTAGAGATAGATTGGGGGCAAATATTTTGTAAATACATACATTCAGTAACAAGGTATAAATCTGTGTTATGTAAGTACATCCTTATTTAAGGATAATAAATATTTCTAACATTAGTGATTTTAATTCTTAGTTCTTAAAAGTATTTTAGCACTTTGAGTTCCTGAGGACAACTGTTAAGTTAGTTATCTGCAAATTTACACACAACATCTAAAAGTAAAATTTTCCTAGTACAGGAAGTTATTTTATTTTTAACAATCCTGAACTCTTTTTTAAATAGGGTTAGATTAGATTCTTGTTAATCACAAACTATTCAATCCTTAAAATCAGCTTCCAACACAGGCTTGGAAATTCTGTACCTTGAAACTTTCCATTTTTGCTTTGCAAATTCTGATTCTCTCTGGTCATGAAATCTGCTTTCTCCCTGCTTGCTTCCAAGTTTCACATGTTTTGCAATGTCAGGTTTGAAAAAAACCCATACAGATCATTAACATACTACGTCAATTAACAGAAATCCCCAACTTTATTGCTTCTGTCCTTCAGCCTTTCTGAACTCCATTTGCCAGAAGGGAAAAGCAAATCCATAGCCTCATTCCCAGAGGGTCTCTCTGTGCATGGCACAAAGGAGCATAGCAGACATCAAATTTATACTGAAATAAAGAGCTTTGGTACACACTATTATAAATAATTTGTGTAAGGAAGGATGCACTGCATATTCTGGGTAAGTGTGGGACAGCCTTCAGGTAATCCTTGGATATCAGTGCAGGTACACATTTAGGAATAAAGACCTCGATGTACCCAGAAGCTAGAGAGCGTGCAGAGTTTTGCAAGGCTTTATGTAGAGCAACACAAAAAAGATCTGCACGTCCTCTCTTCCCTGGGGTACTGGTATCTCTCCTTTGACTCTCTTTCTCAACCTTATTTAATTCTCATCACTCACAGAAAACAGATGTTCAAGACTGGTAAATCCTTAGAGAATAAAGGTCTTCCTAAGTAGGTTTGCTTCTCCCGGGACATTCAGGTAGTACAAAAATGTTGTCATTGTCAAAAACGTTTTTCAAAATGTGAAAAGTAAGAAAGAGAAAACCAGATCAATATTTTACTCTTTTTTTTGTTGTTTTTGGTTTTTTTTGTTTGTTTGTTTGTTTTCCTTCTGGTCAACTTGAATGAAAGGGAATTCAGTCACTGTAACAGTGAAATACGAATGTAGGATGTTGATGCAAGCAGCCGTAAAGGTGGCCTGGTTAGAAGGGAAAATTACTGAGCAGAGAAAGACCTGCCAGCCTAGGAGCTGTGGGGCTGGGAACTCAGCTCTCCTTGAAAAGTGCAGCTGGCCTCTTAGAAGTACAGAAACGGGAGACAACCTGAAACACCACCAATAAATGCAAACCCAAGAAACTATAATGGCAGCTTATCTGAAAAAAGCAGAAACAGTCTGGGAAAATAAAAATGGGTCTGACAGAACAGAAAACTTCATCATCTCTTGGCTGCTACAGGTGACAAATTGAAAATAACAGCATCTATTGATTGCTCAAAGTGATGGTGTCCTATACCCTCATATCTCTATGATATTAATTATTTTATTCTCTGATAACTTCCTGTGTTGTATGTACTTTTCCTTTCCTAAATAGGCTGAATTTTCTACAAGATCTTGGACTCTCTCTGGGGATGCCTGGCTGACTCCAGACTTGTGCCACCAGTTATTTTTGACATGAGAGTCTGTTCTCTTACTGGTCCCCCTCTGGGCCCATTTTTGGGGTTGGTTCAGTTTTCCCTCCCACTTCTGGGATAGTTGGGTCCCCCTCTGGGACGATCTGGCCTCTTCTGAAATCTAATTCACTTGATATAGGTATATATCTGTATAAATCATCTATCATAAGAATATCTGCTGTTACATTGTTGACAAATTACTTCACTAACAATAAGTTTGTGGCAACGTGTAATAATATGTACCTACTTGGTTGTTGGTGTTATTGGTTTTTGCTCTATGATTCATCGCTACTATCATTAACTGCTACTCTACTGTTGATTGATACTGGATATTTAATTGCTGATGGTAATTTTTAATAGCTTTATATATATATTCACTTTATTAATCATAGATATACTTGTTAGTGGTGGTTTTAAATTTTTTTATGTACATAATTGTAGTAATTTGTATTATAGTAGAGAAATTTAGAGGATAGGAGCCTCTATGTCCTTATGTATTATGGAATCCTGTGTACTCATGGTCACAATTTCTACACATCTGCAGGTTGGGTAGATTTTCAGGTCATGACAGATGTTGGTTGATACTGTTTTGGGGAAGGAGAGGAAGAAAAATAAAGTTTTCTGTTTAAACAAAACCATTAAAAATACAACTAAGAATGGATATTTGTGTAGAAGTTTTCATCTGACAAAAAGGTCCTTTTCTGTAAAAAAGTTAAAATAATAAAGTTTAACATTTTCTTTAGGCAGAAATAGGACTGTCTGTGTCCCCAAAAGTCCTGGAGGCAGTAAAAGGTAGATAAAATTGGTAGGAAGGTAATGGTAAAAGAAAAAATGTTAAAATTCATCACACACCCCTTAGCCATATGGGAATCTTCAGTAAATCTGATGCTCTGAGGTGTGTTTAGGGAATATGGGAAGAGAGCAGCTCTGCTAAATGCTACACAGAGTGCCGTGAACCACTGCAGGGAGTAAGCACACAAGTGCTTAAGGACAACTGGGCAATCTACCATTAATGGTTGAGCAAACCCAGGCAGCTGAAAGCTCACTGTGACAGAAAAAGCAACAGCTCAAGACCAAATTCACTGAAAGTAATAGTAGTTTGGGAAATGTAAACCTTTTAGCTGTTGTTGGTGGTGGTTTGGTTTTGATTTTGCTTTTTTATTTCCTTGAAGGAGGAGGTAGAGGAAGAGGAAGCAGAGAGTGGAAATTGGCACTGGGCTTTTTCAAATACCCATTATGTGAACATAAAGCTACTTTCTATTCCTGCTGATTAAATTATTCTAATAAGCCTGCATATTGTATAAAAAGAATTGGGACGATATTTTAAGACTGCAGTCTAGAAAAGCTAAAGCAATTTCTAAATATTTTATATGTGATCATACATGTTGTTACAGAAGATATATACTCTGTGAATAAGTTACCAGCTATAGGATTATTGTGTTGCTTCCTATAAATGAAAATAGTTCAATATTTCACTTTTTAATTGCATGTCTATTTTACAGCTAGTTTCCTTCAGAACAAGGGCTTTCTCTGCTATGCACAGGGTTTAGTAGTGCAGTTAATTCACATTTCAGCAAATGTGACCGGACCTGAACTGGGGACACACTGAGTTAACATAAAATGACCTTGCGACATTTTGCAAGGCAGCTTGTCACAGCCTGGGGACCTCTGTGCAGGATGCTCTTCCCATGCCCCCAGTGCCTGCAGGACAGAGCCTGCAATGCAGAAGTCTGCGGACTCTTGCTGGCTGCCTCGTACAGTCTCGCAAAGACATTTCCATCCCAAAGCACTTGTCTGCGGAGCCCCAAAGGCCTCCAGATGTTTTTTTATCCCAAAGGTCAAACACAGACAGACGCCCTCAGTGACTTGCCCTGCTCTCAGGGTGATGTGCTAGCTGGCACTGACTCAAGGACAATTTTCTGAGCGGCCTTGGTGGAAATGGGTTCATGTGTTAGAAATGTGCAGACGGTTGAACTGTAGCTTAATACATGGTGGTGCTCTGCTCTTCTTGGGCTGTATTCCAGAATCACTGAATTCATCATGACTTTTTCTATTAAATTCAAAAGACTTCGGATCAGGCCTTATATTCATATTTTTAACCTAAAGCTCTTTGGCATTTTAAACAGCATCTTTACTTTTCTCATTTTATTCCTTGGTACTGGTGGTATTATTTCTGTTGAGTCTTGTCAAAAATGTGTTAGACCTCCCAGTTAATATACCTTTATATCAAGGCTGCCTGGTTTAGGAGGAAGGCACATATAAACACTGAGGATGGAAAAGCCAGTGGCAAATTCTGTTCTTGAAAGAAATACTCAGTCTGGTAATGGATTTCTTTCTATTGAAAGGTTTCAGAACTGAATAACTGGGATTGTCTTGAGATTATGAACTTAGAAAACATTTTTTCCCCCCATGTGTGCAGAGATTGCCTGCTTGACCTATACAGGGAGCCTGGGGTGTTTCTTGGTGCAGATTTTACAGAAGGAGTGTTTAGTAGTGTGGCAAATGAGTGATTTAAATCACTTAAAGAACCACTGTCAAAGGATCACCAAAAGTGGTTTTAATATGATGTTGTAAAAGTGAGACAAGGAACTCTGATGGCAAGGTTCACTCTATTACTGTAAGACACAATCAAAACTACCAAGACACATATCGAAGTTTCCAAGGCACTAATCAGAGTTTCCAAGACAAAATCAGTTTCCAAGACAAAATCAGTCATCACACTACAAGGTTATGCACCACATTGGTCACTTACCAAAACCCTGCTGGTGGTGAAAGGTCTCTCTGCCTCAAGGAGCAACCTTGAGAGGTGTCCCAGCTCAAGGGGAGATCACCACCATGCAGCCTCACTGCCAGGCAGGGAGAGCTCAGAGAAGGCTCACTTGGGCTGTCATACTTATGGAATAAAGTGGTTGGCTTGTAGTCAAATTATGTGTGATGGGAAAAGTATGCATGAGACTCCTTGTACCCACAACTTACTTTCTTCCTTGATGAATGAGTCTTGGAAAAGCTACCTGCTCTTCATGTGTTGATTGCATGATCTGTGTTTCAAGCTTATATGCATCGATGGTCACTGTGCCACTTTGGGCATGATGATGATGTAACCAGTGGCCAAATATTACACCTGTTTTCACCACCAAAATTCTTTCTTGTGTTGTAGCTTGTCATTGAATTGGTTTTAAAAATGAAGGTTAACAACATCTGTAATTTATTACAAAATATCTCAGCCAAGAATTGGTTTACTGGGGGTAAGAGGGGAGAAGAAAGGATGTTAGAGGTCTACAGGTCCCTCATTTAGCTCTACAAAGACTATGCTAACAAATACAAGGTAAGAAATACAATTGGCCATGGCTATTCCCTGTCCATGAGGACAAATGTCACACAAGAGCTCATACCTGTATGGGCTGAAGTTTCTTTTGCACCTGGCCCCAAAATATCTGACATGAGCCAAAGCCATGTAAGGAAGGGCACCTGCTTTTAGAAAGTCTGGTTCATGCCACTGCTAAAGTCTATGATTTGTTTCTGTTTAGTTTACCAGTATAGTGATTTGGGTGATTTGGGTCACGCATTACTTCTCACTATTATGTTGGTTCTCCCTTGGTATTAAGAACCATATATTCAAAAGTATTTAGATAATTACAGGTAAATATATATATATATTTGGAAATAATTTAGGAGCTAAATGCCATCCACTTCAGTGGGAGATGGACTCCTATGTGCTTTAGAAAATACCATCTGACTCTTATTTCCATGGGTTGGCTTTTTTCGAAGATATGGCCCAGAGCAGTAAGTCCCTTTTGACATTTTATTGCACACCATGAGCCTTCAAGGTCATGTTATAAAAAGATCCACAGAGGAAGTGAAAGCTGCCTTTAGTAACCCACCTCTCCCTTCTGCAGGTTCTTCCTCCAAGGTTAGCGCAGGGAGCTCTGCAGCAAAGGACAAGCTTTGCTGGGCTGTTTGCTGTGGCTTTGTGGCAAATCAGCTGTTGAAGAAAGTACATACTTGGAAATCTCAGATGTCTCAGCACACAAGCAATAATTCAGGTCTAATACAGTGCCACTTTTCTCATTTAAAATGGGAAATTACATAAAATGTGAAAGCAATCTGCTCCCATCAGGATGCTAAATACTGTTTTGTAGTTGGATTAAATAAATCTTAATTAAGACTCTGAGTGTATATTTTCATTTATTTCCTTCCTCTCTCCCTCTTCCTCCCTCCCTACTCCCAGGGATCTGACTAGAATATAGTGAAAAATTAGTAAAAATTCAAAACATGGGAAAAATACACAAACCAAAACATGTATTTTTTTCCACGAAGTGAAGTAACATGAGTCTTTTTTCCTTGTAGGTTTAGCACACTTATTTCTCTGTGTGTGTTTGCACATATGCATATATATATATATAAATATATGCATATAAAAACCTAAAGAATGGATGAACACATTCAAACATATTCTTCTTAGCTTATGGGGCAGAAAAACCTATAGAGCTTCAAGTGGCTGTCTTCTGCAACTCAATTTCCTTTGTAATGAAATCTAAACCCAAACAAGTATGCACATTGTTCAGCTTAATATAGTCAATGAAAATTTATAACACACCACTCCCTCCCCCCTCCCTTTTATTTCTGAATTACATTATTGCAGAGAATGATCAGAGTACATGTGATTCAAAAGGAAAATAATCAGATTTCATTGTCATATTGGCTTTGGGATGTGAATGAGCAAGCTTAAGAGTGAAATTTCTTTAGCAGAGCAATATTTTGTACAGAAGCTTTTTGGAGACCTGAGTCACTTAAAATTATTCCAGTGGAGTGTTGAGGGCTAATTTCCAAGTCAGAAGTATAACTCAGTATTTACACTCATGTAAGAAGTGCTGTTGAATGTGACATTTCAGCTACAGCAGCCTAAACCATGAGAGGGTTGCATTCTTTGAATCCAAGTAGACTTCAGTTTTGCATAAGCTGAAACAAAAAAAGTGAATTTTCACACATGGCACCCTCCTTTCACCCCTCCTCACCACAAACAAAGCAAACCAGAAACACTGCAACCTACAGATCTGTCTCCTTTTAGCAGGGGGAAAAATTGAGCTGCGTTGAGCTGATGGCTAGGAAGCAGTGAGCTCAGCACAGCCTGGCGGTGGCAGGGCTGGAAATAATTATGGACAAACAATCTTGCTCTTTTTCACCTCCATTTCTTTAAGCTACAGAATGGGGGTGATGACACTGAACTTCCCAAGGGAGAGGGATTTGAAAACAAAGGAAGAAAAAAGACAAAATTCATTGCGTAATAGTTTTATAACCAGACGTTCATGTCTAGGTAAAATATTGGTAATGTCTGCCAGTGGAAGAGGTGTTCCTCACCCTGCATGTGCACGGCGGTGCTTATATACACATACATACCTGCAGTGGATGAGGTTCACACCCAAAGTGCTGCTGCAAGCAAGATAACATTACCAGTCATTGCCTGTAACTCTAATTCCAAAGCTGAAGGATCTGTCCCAGCATGCACTGTTTGGCACGTCCTTGCCCATCCTGTGTCATATGTGCGAGTTCTCTGTGTATACATCAGATATCCTAGGGAATGTTAAATGTGATAGACACCTACCTGTAAGAAACTGAATCCCAACAAAACCTTCATTGCATTTTGTATCTTTGTGAAGGACATTACAGGTGATTGCTTGTGCACAGCTAAAGTTATATATCTTCACCCTGTGAGATGAATCCAACCAAACTGACTAAAAGAACTGAGAAAAAAATTAACTGGACAAAGTACTATGTGGGATCTTCCCCCAGACATGCTTATCTGCAACCAGTGTACATGAATTCATAATGAACTATCTCGAATAAATGATTGCAAGGGAAAAACTTGCTATGAAATAGTAGCAAATGAGTCAGAATTATACAGATATTAGGATTCTTTCTGTTTGATTCTCTACTATTGTCTGCTATGAATAAATTTATAAATTTCAACCATCTTTCATTTAAGTATTTATCAAGCTGCTTTTTTTTGGTACTTGTGGCATTCTGCCATCTCTAAATCTTTTTCTTCCAAAAGTGGGTACAGAGAGCCTTAGCCTGAGGTCAACCTGGAAACAAACATGATATATTTGGGCTAATAAGTTCAAAACAAGAACTTGGAATTTGTAGCTTTATCAGCCTAAGCATCAGTAAATTTGGGCATTTCTGTGCTGTGATCCATTATGTAATGTAAACAAACAAAAATATGTTTTCATTAAGTGCTTTGAAGTCTTTGATGAAAGAAGGCATTGTTGCTTCTATGCTGAAAAAAATGGGCCACTTCACCTAAAACAGTTCTCAAGAGTGTTGAAGCACTAATTGAAGTTGCAGTGAGGATTTTTTTAAGTAAACCAAGGAGGCACAAATTTATTTCCCCAATTACACCCATTTAGTGGTGTCTGGTGATACTTTTTGTTCCCCAAAGTATTCTACTTGCACCCCTCTGCTCTCCAGAAGGGCATGAGTCTCCTCTACCCTCTGTATCATGTCTGCCAGCCTTGGGAAGCTGTTTCAGAAACCAGTCAATGCAGGTAACAGAGACCAGAAAGCTATTCAGGTCCTGCTGAAGGAAAGAACTGCATTTCATCAATTGACCAGAGTCTCTAGACCCCATTGCCTGCATTTACTAGATTTCCATTGAGTTACTTAGGGCATATTTTAATTGCCCAGTCCTAACTACCTAGTGCCACTTTTTTATTCTCTGGGCATTCCTTCAAACTTTCAACTGCTGAAAAGGTCATCCTTCTTATGTACGTCCTGAAGGCAACTCAAAGCATTAGAGACTCAGTTTTAGGCAACTGAAACCCACTCTGGGTGATCAACTGAGCTATAAACACCTTGAGTGCATCTGCTTTGGTGTTACATCTTCTGTGTTTCTGTAGCACATGGGAAGAGTTCTGGTGGTCTCCAGTGACCAGAATGCAGGCAAACAGCTGCGTAGCTAAAAGACTTGTACCTATGTAAATAGATGCATAACATGGAAACTTGCATTCACAAGTATAGAAAACTAGCAATATTTAAAGTAAGTCCCACAGGATTACTACCAAAGAAGGTTCTTGTTCCCTAAATGTTTATAAACACATTGAAACCAATGAAAGAAATCCCAAATAAATTTTGTAATGCAATTCAAACATAAATTCAACATCTCATTTATGAAAATCATCCATCTACAATGCCAGAATAATAGATGCCATAAAGCATATGGAAAAACAACAGGAATAATAGGGTTTAGCAGGGTTTTATTCTTGCTGGGGAAGAACATTTACAGCGACTCATCCCTCTTTCTATTTCTAATACATTTCTTAAATTTTGAAGTGCAGCAGAGTACCACCCAGTTCTCCACTTGATCACACTGTCTTTGACCCAAACTGGGGGTTTGATTTGTACATAACTGTTAAGCCCAGGCTGCAAAAGTTTTCATGTTATGACCATTTAAACCCTGTCTGTAGAGGACTCTTTCCAATCCTGTAAAAGCAGCCCTACCATAATGCCTGCAGAAATTGTCATCTGTAACCCACAAGGCAGGAGAGGAGCGATGGTTATTGCTGCTGGATGGCTTATGGGTTGCCTGCACACCCAGGCAGTGCTAAAATAGCTCAGCATCTTTTTTGAATGCAGATGTTAATTTTTTTTTTTGTGGTTTTTGTTTTTCATTTTTTTGTTATGGTGAGTTCATGGGTAGATAAAGCTGCTATTGCGCTTTATCTGTTTGCATAGCTTTTAACAGAATGATTCTCTAACTTGTCTGTGGCACTTGCTTACCTCAAGTGGCTAACACAACCAAAATAGAAACGTCTTCCTAAAAAGGTCAGTAGAAAATAGGAAAAAATATGAGTGTTAGCTCTCGCAGAGAGGGCAGGTAGGGCTTGGCTAACACAACCTGTGAAAGACTTGTGATACGGTTTATTTTACACCAGAAGGCATCAGTTTAGCTAAAGAAACTATTAATCTCAAAACAAAACCCTTACAATGTTGCAGAGGATCCAACAGAGAAGAGTATCTTAGAAGGAAATTAAATGCAACATAAAAGCTCCTGAATTTTGATAGCACATTTTAGGCTCATCAGAAATGAGTAAATAAATAAAAAAATGCAGAGGCAAGAAATGAATTAGAGAGGTGTTTATTTTCCCTGAGGAGATCTTGAACATCCACTGGAGACCAGGGAAGAGTGTTAATGAAGTAAGTAGCATCAGGGGAGCTACTTGACTTAATACAGTCTTTTATTTTATTTATGGGGAACCGATTTTTCAATCAAAGTGTCTGATGTGGGTTTTCAAAAAGCATCCATAAGGGGAAGAGAAAAAGCCTACAGGGACTCCCACCTTATTACAGGCTTTTAACAGATCAGTTAGTGATTTTATTAGAAATGTACACCTGAAGATCTGTCAGGATTTGGCTCAGGCATGGGTTACAGCTTGGAATTCAGGGCTGAATATTACACAGATCAACCTGTCGGCACTGTTTATAACATCATGGCTAGTGCCGCCATAGGAATTTCTGTCTGGGGCAATCGTTACTGAAATTTTCTGAAAATTGAAAGGACGAAAGAAAGCCATGGCTGCAGACCTACAGACTGCATCTGTATTTGTCAATAAAATAGGCCAGGGCTTATTCTCCTTTCCTAAAGACAAGTGACATGGCATACCTCCTGCTCAATCGCCTCCTCCCAGGAGAAGGTAGCCTTGCTCTCACTATATATTAGGTATAATCTCTGGCCCCTTTTGCACCTAGGCTTTTCCGAAGAGAACTAGTGAGCTGGAATTAAACCTGTACCTTTGGCCCTGTGGCAATGAAAAATTTTGGTGTAGTCACACAGACTCAGGACTCCAGAAAAGAAATTATCAAAAAGGCTTACTGGCCGGTGGGGTACTGCTGTGTGACTTGATGTTTCCTGGCTCAGAGCTTCTGTGGCAGAAGAGCACAGCCAAGTGCTCTGAAAAGCAAACAAAGGGAAGTGTATTGCCAAGGAAACTTTGCAAAAGAGCAGATGGTGTGGAGCAAGTGGTTAGCTGTAGAGAGTTGATATAGCTCCCCTCATAATAGACAATAAAACTCTATTTTACCTTTGGGGAATAAATTCTTGAAAGAAAGTACCTGATTTGAGCTTCTAGCAGAAAAGAAAATAGTTCCTTTATCTATCTAGATAGTGCTACCTGGCTGTGTCAGTGTAAATAAGCCATGGGATCCCCAAGAGCCTCATGTGTACTGGGAACTTGAAAAGAAGTCATTTCCCAAAGCCCAAAACAATTGGCAGGTTGAAGGAGAAGTGTTACAAGCCAGCAGACACCTCAGCCAGGTGGATTCTCAGAAGAAATCCCTCCCCAAATCCAGGTAAAATCCCACTTTAGGTAATGCAAGATACGAAGGAACTAATAAAAGTATGTGAGCACATGCACACACCAATAACCAGAATTTATTGCATGCATTTTTACATGGAATTTAATGAAAAAGGAAAAGATTAAGTTATTGACAGTGAATATAAATTGCAACCTTACCCATATAGGTGATCAGTGAGGAAAGTTAAAAGAATCATTTGATCACATATGACTAAAGAAAAAGGCTGTGTTACAGGCCATAACACTCAGCTTTATAAGGACAAAACCAGGAGAGGTAAAGGAAAAGCAAAGCACTGAAGGCACTTTTTCACTCAGTATTTAAAGCAAAGTCACAAGATGCATGAAATTTGTGTGATAAATCAAATAGACTTTTCTCTGTTCAAACAAAAGAGAATGTAAGTTAACACAGAATAAAGCTTCATGTTTCCTGAACTAATTGTTTGAGGTAACGTGCACCCATAAGGGCTGTAGAAAGCAGCCGGTTCAGTTCAACCACTCATTTAAAAATACATTATCTCAAAAACCTTGTGTGTGGGGAATGAAGGAGATCAGAGAACTAGGAAGGTCAGTCTGGAGGAAAAAAAATGGATTTCGCAGTCAGAAAACAGGATATATGTAATGCTTGTCAGTGTGCAGTCACGAAAAATAGGTTTTGTCAAATAGGTTTTCATTGTTTATTTAATAATGCATACTTTTAACCAGTCAGTTAAGAAAACACCCACGATTCTTTCCAATATCAGGCTGTAATTTATTTTCTGCAAATATGTAGGGAAACACCCAGAGTACGCAACCATTGATGGAATATGCTGCCAGGCTACTAGCAAAAACTCCATTTTTCTCTATTATTTTTTATTAAATGCTGCATTGCAGATTAGCCCACTTGCCTTCCCTTCCAAACACTGTACACTTCTTAGTGCAGGTATCAGGAGCTGTCAGAGACAGTGTGTCTAAGTGACAGTTCCTTTTCAGACTTAGCATATTAGGTCTTCTTCCTTTCACCTTGCCTGGCTAGAAGTTACCAGACTGTTCCCCATGTGAGTGAGCCTAGGCATCTTTTCAAGCTTCAAGACCATAAAGGCCCACACGTGATACATCTTTTCTGATATTTCCAACCTAAATAAGTGTTCAGAAGACATTTCAAATTCCCTTCCTGTATTTGTCTTCAGGTTAAGCACATTCCCCGCTGCCCCCCCCCCCCCCCCCCCCCCCTTTTCACTCCTTATCTTTAGTTCCTTCTGTTTTCTTTTTCAGCTTGCATGTGTTTCTATTCACACGTTCTCCAAATATACCTTTATAGTTTTACAATGAGTCCAAAAGACATTCTAGAAGAAACAGTCATCACAGTCCTCGGGGGTGGGGTGGGGGTGGGGGGTGGGAGTGGTGTAAAAATACCAATATTATCATACTATGGCATATGGCAGAATTTCTTCCTGACTGTACACCACTGCTTGCCTCTGTGCTGGAGGCTGCTGAGCAGGGTACCAAAAGCATTCACAAGGGTTTGGCTGCACCTGTGACCTTTCTGACCATTATTTTCCCCACAACAGGGAATTCCTGCCTCAGTATCTCTAACAGGCATGCCTTATGGCTGTGTGCCACTTAGGGAGTGTGCTCAAGTAATACCTGTGATTTTGACTCCCATACAGGTATTGGTGGAGGCCTATGCTTCCTATTTACTACCACCTTGAATAAAATGGCAAGGTTTTTAGTTCTCTTTCTCCTTTTCCCATAGGCAGTAAGTAAAAGAAAGCACAAAGTTTGTATGTTAAAGTAGTATGGCTAAGCATTTAAAAATGCGTCTGAGGTGTCTGGATGCTCACATTCTGCGTATTTCAGTTCCCTCCTGGGTTTTGACTCACAAACTAGACATCAATATATGTGAAAGTCAGAACGGATAGGCAAAGCTAACGTGAACTTCTGAAAACTACAGAATGTGAACATACTAGACCAGCAGAAAACTCTTTCTGTTTGATTTTTTTTTATTATTATTTTATTTTATCTTTTTTTTCCCCCCTCCTTTTTCTTCTTTATTTCTTGATGGCCTAGTTTTCTGCCTGGCTAGTGAACTGAAAATGCTCACAGAAGGTCAGGTGAGTACCAGACCTGCTACAAAAGGAAGTTTCAGGAGAATGTAATCAAAAGGAGGGAATGGGAAAAGGGCAGGGAAATGGGACCACAGCAGGGATCTGTTAGATCAGCTCAGCCATCTCACTGAACACCACCGGCAGTCATTTGGCCAGCCTTACACATCAAGGTTCCAAATTTATCGCAACACGGAGTATTTTAAATTCCAGGAAATTATTTTAATCTTTAACTTTTGCATTTTATGAAACAATTTACTTGCTCATCCTGTAGAAAGTATTTCAGAATGTAATTTTAGTGATGACCACCAAAACAAGCTCTCTTGTGGCTTGTATCACTGTATTCCCTCCCTTCTGCTTCAACATTAAGTATCACTAAGACATATTTTCACAGTGTCTCTCCATCTCTGTTCCTAGTCTGCTAGGTGTGCATGAAAAATCAGTCAATTCATGTACTAGAGGTGTGCACTGAAATAAATGAATCAACTTTCTTTTGATTCACAGTGTTAAACAGATGTATCACATTCCTTTTGGAAATATTTATACAAGTAAAAGTTAGCAAATTTAACCTATCAGTTCTTAGCAAGAGATGCAACGGTTTAATCTGTGTACAGCTTCTGAACTGTTGTATTCTGGAACATGTTTTATTTGAGTCTATGTCTTCAATATTTTTTCTCTCACAATGTGTTCTAATAAGCCCTGTGTTCAGTTAAATTAAAACCAAGAATGTGTTGATTTGTAAAGAGAAATCATAATTTTTCATAAAACTGGTAAAAATATAAAAGCTTTCAAGCACATCAGCCTTTTTTCTGCTCTGGGACAGAAAGCTAATGTCAAGCTAAGCACGGGCTAGGTTCCTGGTTTGCCTTAATTAATGTGCGTAGGCAGTTTGAGAAAATTTCCCCACTGTGGAGCAGGGAAAATATTAACAGTGTGACAGATGCTCACGCTGTTAGGACCCGTGGTACAGAGGTTTTTTAATACCCATGTAACAGAGAGGGGGAACGAACCTCAGCAGACAGAAACATCTATTCAGATGACAGTGTGAGAAAAAAATACAACTAAGGTCAAAATACAATAAAATCAGAGTTTGGAGAGGTTGTTCAGTGAAAATTATTTTGCCATCCTCTTTACCACTTTTAATGAAAACTGAAGAATTATTTCATTCTTGGACCAGACCCAGATTATTTCCTTCTTTTAACTCTAGCATTGAGCTGAACATTTACATTTACATATACGTTTGGAAACCCAACAGAAAACATTGTTGGAAAATTCTCAAAATGGAAAACTCTGATCTTGAAACCGGTTTAAGGATTCTTAGGAAAAGTCTTCAGAAAAAATGAAGATGTGTAGAAGCTGATTCTTGCAGTCTCACCCCAGAACTATCAAATACCATGTAAAGTTGGTAGTAAAACTGGGTGTCTGCCATTTATGGTGTAATAAAATCCTGCCTAACAAGCTTCATGATCATTCTTATGCTTTTCCAGAAAAGGCAGAATCTTCAAATAGTTATCACTAATACAATAAGGGAGCTGCTGCTTTTTTTTTCAGAGACCTTGGGTAAAATGAGACTAAAGCATAAATGTCTGCTTGCTATGCTTGTCCTGCTCTAACATCTCACATACAAACAAATACAAAATTTCATGTAATGTCCACTTATGTCTGATTAATGGCTTAAATGGATCTTGCATCACTTTGATTTTTATTAACTGTATCCGCTGCTCACCTATACCAACAAACATGTTTACCATTAATGTCTGTTAATGTAGCCAGACAGACAATTAATGCAGCACTGATGCAGATCCAAATCTAATATAGTGCAATTGAACATAGCTTAATTGAATAATTACTCTGTGCTTTTACTAAACGACAACTTCAGTGTCTTTGGTAATGTGGAAATAAGAAGTAGAACTAGAAGATTATTTGATATGGATGGGGATGAACACTAGCATGGATCTTTCATTGTATATCACCAATTTATCATTTTTCTTCTTATAACCGATGTGGCCAACACACAGGTCTATTAGGTCTGCTTAATTATCAGTACCATTTTACTTATAGAAGAGTAAATTACAGATTAATCACCCATTTAGCTTTGATCCAGATCTTTTTTTTATATATAATTATTATTATTATTATTTTCCCCAAGAGACAAGAAAGAAGGGTAAAACCTCACTGGGCTCAAAAGCAGGATGATACAAATCAGTCTCAAAAAATCTATGCCGAGGAAAACTTCTTGTCCATGGAGTTCTCCTTTCTCTCACCTAATTTACAGTAAAAAAATTCTCCCCTGGCACTCTGTTGATGTAGCACAGGGACTTAAAACTAGCAAATATGCAGACATCAGTAACATTGAAAAGACCTGTTAGACTCCCAGAAGTTTTATTGATTAGCTAGTGGGATACTTTATCAAGTTGTCAGTATTAAGTGTCGTTTTAATAGTCCCCTTTACCCATTTAATTGTTTCTCTTCTTCACTAACAATCTGTGAGGCCCCATGATAAAAATGTGGCATTCCTTTCCAAAGGATTAGCAGTTTCTGCACAGAATTGCCTATTTCGTACACTCTACCATTGCGCATTTTATCACACTGATCAGTTAAAATCTGCTTTTGGTTTGTGCATTCATTGAGTTCCAGTCCATGGAAATTGGTAGGACTCACAACAGTTCTCAAATGTGAAGTATAAGCTTGTTTAGTCTCACAAATGTGGTTCACACAAACACTCGACTCCCGCCCAAATGTGTTGGAGGTTGCTGAGGCAGTAGGCTCGCTGTGGTCACTCTCAATTATACTTTCTGTGATCTTTTTTTTAGATTGGCTGTGAGAAGTATTCATTTTTATTAAGATCCATGTTTTTTTTCTATTAGATTTTTTTTTTAAAGAAAGATGCTTCATTAGAAACTGTAGATTTCTAATATTTTCAATTCAAAGAAAGATCCAGCAGGTATTTTAACAGCAATCTTATTTTAGTGGGACTGATGTTTATCGACTTCAGTTAAACAAGAAGCATTTGCCAACAAATATTGAAAGGGTGCAACAGCCAAAGAATACTTTATGCCCTTTTTGGTTTGGATGGGTTGTGCTCAGACACATTGCTTACATTTCCTACTGGTTTTACAGTATCACCATTTTTACACAATCAGTCTTCTAGATATATAGAACCCAAATCCTTTCCCAGTCTATAGCAAAGTGAAACATGAAAAATGTTGTATCTCTTATTCAAAGGACAACAAACATAATTTGTGACCTTTTGCTCTCTCAGGGGTTGATGACACTTTGCTCTTGCCTTTTCTTTTTGATATTTCCATGCAGGACTATGTTAGGTAGATTAAATCACTTAAAGATAGACTTTATTGCAAAGTGTCATATAGTGCTTTTTCCCGTTAGGAAACTTAGATGAAATCCATCTCAGCAGCTGCAAATCATTAAATCTGAATACCAGAAAACATTTAAAAAAAAAGACGGCCAAAGAGGAAAATAACCACATTAAACTTATGAATGTTTTGAATTTCCAGGGGTAGGTAAGTCCTTAGGCAACAGGGCAGCACATAAAAATTTCTAATCCAGCTCTTACTCTGACAAAAACTCCCATTCAGCCAGGACCATTCATTGATAACGGAATGATAAGCAAATATGTATTGAATGCCTGTAGCATTATCAAAGCTTAATCAAGAGGGTTGGAAAGGCTCCATAGAAGCATCTATAGAAGCTGTGAGCAGCAAATCCATTATCCCTCACCCCCTGGATTTGGTGTCCCTTGGAGATGGAGACATCACCAGTGGCTGGTATGCTCTGACATGAAGACTGCGATTGACACAAGGAATATTTCAAATACTGCTGGAAGGTGGAAGCATTTTCCTTTTAAAAGGCCATGATAGGAATACATTGCTGGATAATGATCCTTAAGCCGTTGTCTGTGTGTTCCTCTCTATGGGCTGGAAAGAGTGGAAGTAGTCCTTCCACATCTCCATACAGAATCTACGTGTAAACCTTGCGAGTCACTTGGAATTGATTTGAAGTCATAGTGCACTCCTGTCTTCCAAAGTCAGTCTGCACAGGCCTAGCAGCTGCTTGTCCAGGGTCTTTGGACATCTGCAAGTCAAGTCAACCTCCGCAAAAATCTTAGTAGCCCTTTGCTGTAGTCAGTCTCGTATGCCAATGCCTTTCTTTGCACTGTGAGCCCCAAACTGTACTCCTCCAGTTCAAACCTCCAGGTGTGGTCTTGTGATGCTAACAGCCCAGGATGCAGTTAGTCTTCTGTGCTGCAGGGGCATACTGCTGGCTCTTCTTCAGCTTGTCCTCCACCTGGAGCCCCGGGTCTTTTCTGATCCCCCCTCTGGATCACTGCAAGGAGCATTCTGTTCCAGACACAGGCCTTTATATTTACGTTTTTGAATGTCGTGAGGTCTGTGTGAGCTCATTTCTCCAGCTTTCTAAAGTCTCCCTGAATAGCAGCCCCATCCTCCAGGACACTGCCTGCTCTCAGTTTGGTGGTGTGTGATCAGTACATCAGGAACACACTGCATGAATAATCGTATGCCATCACCACTGAAGGGTTACTTGCTTGATTTTCATAGGGTGCATTTCCTGTCGTTATTGTTCAGGACTGTTGCTGTATTTGGCATGCAACAATATCCAGATTTGTCTCAGTAGTTGCCAAACAGACCCTGAGGGTAGAAGTCCTATGCAGGTTTAGAAGACAACTATATTCTCAGTATAGTACCATGTTTGACACCATGTTCCCTGTTGGCTCTGTTGCTGTACCTCCAAGCAATACAATGAGAGCATTTAAACAGTTAATTTGGGAAGCTCTGGGAAGCAAATCATTTCAGGGCTAGAAGAATATTGTTGGAAAGCATCACCAGATGCTTACACTGCTCTAAAATTATTCTGCAGGCATCTGCTGTTGGCTACTTCTACAAACAGCACCCTGGGTTAGTGTTGTGGTTTAACCCCAGTTGGCAACTAAGCCCCACGCAGCCGCTTGCCCACTGCCCCCCTGCCCCAGTGGGATGGGGAGGGGAATCAGGAAATGGTAAAACCTGTGGGTTGAGAAAAGAAGAGTTTAGTAATTGAAATAATAGTAATAACAACAAGAAGAATTGTAATGGAGAGGGAGAGAGAGGAATAAAACCCAAGGGAAAAACCCCCAAATGATGCACAATACAGTTGCTCACCACCCACTGACCAGTGCCCAGCCAGTCCCCCAGCAGCAACCGGCCCCTCCCAGCCAGCTCCTCCCAGTTTATATACTGGGCATGACGTTCTATAGTATGGAATAGCCCTTTGGCTAGTTCGGGTCAGTGTCCTTGGCTCTGCTTCCTCCCGGCTCCTTGTGCAGCTCCTTGCTGGCAGAACATGGGAAACTTAAAAATCCTTAATTTAGAGTAAACATTACTTGTCAACCACTAAAACATCAGCGTGTTATTAACATTATTCTCCTACTAAATCCAAAACACAGTGCTGTACCAGCTACTGGGAAGAAAATTAATTCCATCCCAGCTGACACTATGACAGTTAGGCTGATCCTTTCTCTGATGCAGCACTTCTTTCTGTTCTTGTTGCCTTTTGAAGGGTCTCTTTGTTTCCATGGATGCGAAAGAGGCTCCATGTCACAAAACAGTTGTTCTGAAAGGACCCAGCCTGGTTACACTACTGCTGGTGCTGAACTGACTCAGAACAGAATCTGCCCAGTGTAGAGCATTTCTGAAGAGCCTGTCCTGGCCTCTGAACCAGACAGCTTCAGGGGCTCTCCTGCTTCCCAGAGAAACACAGCTTTACTGTTTAGTGTAACAAAAGAACAGATCTGTCTCTGTACCAAGAAAAACTTCTGATGCTGTGAATTTAAAAGGGGAAAAAAAAACCCAACAAGAAAACTTTAGTTAACCTACACACATATGTCTCTGCTCTTGGTGTTGTTGGCATATTAATGTATTCACAGTTAATAATTGAGATATATGCAAGCCATTTAGTAAGATGAAGTGAGCATCTATTATTAATTGTTAAATTAATAAATCGTAATCAGGCACAGACCCTGGGGCACATACCGCTTTGCTAGTGAAAATCACTGAACATAGTTTCCCATACAACTTCAGCAGCTTTGCTGCTCTATTTAGGATGAATTTATGCCTTATTTTTCTGTTATGTTTTGGGGAATCCACTATATTACCAAAGTAATCAATAACTATAATCTAATTTCTCCTCTGCTAACACAGACATGAACCAGGACTTCTGTCATAGTTTTGATAATTTGAAAAATCCATACAGGTGTAGAAAAAAAAAAAGAATAAAAATTATTTAAAACGAACACATAGCTCTTAAATTAGGAGTTGTGGAGTTCAAGTTGTTTAGCTAAACGAAAAGCTAAACATAAAGGTAAACAAATTGAACTCTAAGACTCCTAATTTAAGATCAAGAAGTGAGTTGATTATGGTGTATAATTAAATACCATAATAAAGAGGAAATTAAGTCTGAGAGGGCTTTCCCCTACCTTTTTTAATTTCTTAATTTGAAAGGTACCAAAAAGAGATAGAACAGGAACAAGCAGCTACAAGGCAGAGCTTGTATATTGTAATTATAATTATAGCATGATATTATAAATAAGGAACTATTGGATAAAAGCGATTATGAATAAAAATGCAAGTTAGCCACCCAAGTTTTCAATTTTCATCTCTTGATTACTTCAGAAGAAGACAGAGTGTATTTCTGCATTAGAAAAACATAAGAAATTGGGGTGGGGGGGGGGGGAAAGCTATGACTGGATCAGATTAAATGCTATAAAAGTTTTCTCATATTTCTAATTTATAAGCCTTTAAAATGGCTAGCTAGCTTTTGGGGAGCTTTTTTCTTAACAACTCGCATGTGGTCAAAAGATAAAGCATTTTTTAAGGATGTATTTGCTTTATAACTAGGGGGGTGGAAAAGGAGGATTTAATGTTGGTCAAGTAATTTTAGGAAACAAAAATTCCCTTCCACTATTTTCTCCTATTATTTTTCATTTTCAGAGAAATTAATTGCAGAAAATCCTGATGAAAGAAATGGCTTTTTCTATACCCTTTCATTCCAGTCAAAGAAGTGATTGTTCCCTAATTGAGGTGCTAGTCTTATCCACAGGACACCTAAATGTTGCTTGAGACTCTGCAGGCAAAGTGTAGTCACTGACATTCTTTTTCCGGTTTCCCATCTAAGATGGAGATAATGATATTTCTTTTCTCTCCCTCATTACCTTTCTTGGCTGATTAAATACTGATTCAAGAGCTCTTAACCAGATGCCTTCTCCTGTTACAGCAGCTTACTAATCTTTTAAGACAAAGTGTTGTTATTTTATGTGCCAGTATTGTAGTTGGCAGAATGGGGCTGTGATCGCTTCTGGGGGCTTTCAGGCTGTAAGAACACAAAACAAAGGATACCTGTATAGGCAGCAGCATATCTAAACATTTTTCAGCAATTGCAAACAGTTGTAATGGTCATAAGATAGTATTAGGAAGCCTGCATAATTATTTTTCAAACCTCGTATGAAAAAGCCACCTTCGCGATTATGTAAAATGAAGTGATTTACTAATCCTCAGATTCTAAACCCATATTTTAAATACTACTTTGTACACACAATTTTTTAATTTATTTTTTTTTTGTGAATCACAGCATAAAAATTAAGTACAGAAGCAGAAAATTGAAGTCCTTTATGGAACTGTTGATAAAAGGAAGACACCCTCCTGCTGAGCTGCTTGACTGCTTGGATACTGGGTGTGTTGGCTTGCCAAAACACACAGCACACACTTCGAACCTGGATAAGTAGAGTATGACAAAAACAGGAGGAGATACAAGATACTCTAAAAGTAATGTGTGAGACAGGGAAGATATGCAGATGAGCTGCCTTGTATTTGTCCTGATGAAGGAAGTAACGATAAATGCTAAGTTTTATATTCTACTTTGCATTTTCTTTGGATTGGACCCTGAAATCCTTACCTAGTTTTGATTGTGGCACAAGAAAAGTTTTGAATTTGTTCCTTGAAGAAGTTACCACATTTGGAAACTTTTAGGTCCAAATTGAGGCAAAAGATTATCACAATGAAATACTGGATTTTTATAAAAGCAGAAAAAACTTTGAGACATGCTTTTTCATTCTACATGAATGTTTGGCAAACTGGAACAGTATCTCCATGATAGCCTTTTGGTTCCAAAATTGAACACGTTAATATGCTGCTTTGAAGTAGGAGTGCTTTTTTTCTTCCTTTTATTTCTAAAAGCTTGAAATAAAATTTAATAATTACAATAAAGATACATGTTTGCAGCTGAATGCAGAGCAAGAAGCCCGTTTTCCACAAGCGTATACTCACTCAGGTTTTCCAACCACAGAAGATGTTACCAAAAACAAAACAAAAAGACCCAAAGAAACAAAAATCACTGAAGGATCTATAAACTCAGCCTCTGGCTTTATAGATGTAACCAAAGTGTGGATGACTGATTTTCTTGTATGCCATTTCACTGTTTATATTTAGGCATACAGCAGTAAAAAACAGGCATAAAATGACTACTGTAACCTGTTAATATCCTGACAAACAAAATGTTGTGTTTTCTCCTTTTTGCATGGTGATTGCTGATGCTAAACATTGCCTATAGAAGGAAGGAGCAGATACCATGGGGATGAGTGGCCATTGTCATGGGATGGCCACACTGTAACTGCAGTCCATCACATTACACAGCTTGAGGACAGTTGTGCCACCCCTCTCACTTCTCATTGCAAGTAACATCCAGGCATCGAGATATCCCCATAAATGTTCCATTTCCTTTGGTGATAGTGGATCAAAGTTGAGCTGTGTTTGGAAGGTTTTCACAAGGGTAGAAAGGAGTGACACTTCTCTCAATAACTGATCTAATTGCTGGTTTACATCACACATGCATGTTTTACAACTATGACAAAGAAAATGGAAGTCCTTTTCTTGCCCATTTTCTCTACAATTTTTCAGGAAGTACATGACTTCAAAATAATCATTAGCATGGTTTGTTAAGTTTGGTAGATGGTAGCTTTGAAACTGAGCATCTCCTGTAATTCAGGATTGAAAGCTGCTATAACTATGTAAAACTAAAATCATATGCACTCTGGAAAAATTTTAAAGGGAGTTTAGAGCATTTCCATCACAAGTGCTGTGTGTGTTTGATAGTTACAGCAATAGAAATAAAAGATAAATGTAGTGGATCAAGTTTTAAACCAGCTTCCAAAACAGGTACTTAAGGTTCTTCCCCTTGTTACACAATTTAAAGTATAACACTTATAAGAAAAGGCTTTCTCTCTTAATTGTTAAAAATGGCTTTAATACTTCAATAGGAACATAGTGTTTTAAGGCCAGAAAACAAGTTATGCCATGATTTAAATAACAGACTTGGTCACAGCCTTTCACTGAATACTTTTTTAATCACCTTCCCTGCCTTCCATATGTATTTTTGTAGTTTTGATAGGGACAGGAACTATCTAACAGAGTAACCTGGCTGAAAACAATATCACCTTTCCATTAGTAGTGATGCTTTGTGGTCTGATGTTCTAAGGTATAAATAAAAACAGATTTACAGGCATAGTAACATCATGAATTAGATGCACTGATACATTTGCAAAACAAAACAAACTTACACACACACATCTGAGGAAAGGTCTGCCTGTCTAAACGCTTGCCTGTTTTTCTCAGATGTGAATGTAGATAATAAGAGATATTTACTACGTTTCCTTACAAATCCTGCCTGGCTGATTCAGGATTAACCTCCACCCTCCATGCTCTGAGTACAGCTCATCGGCCCGCTGCAGCTGTGCATACTGAACACTTCCACAATAAAAAGACAGAAGATTAACTTCAATATGCTGTCTTGGGCTACCAAAGAGTTAGACATGGCCATTAGACCCCTCCTGAGGGGACTTCCTTAAGCCCCCTCATCTCAGAGAGGGACACATTCATGTATTGATCCAATCCATTAAAAACAAATAGGATTATTTAGCCCGTGAGAGTCTCTCTTGCTGTTCCTGTGTCTCCACCAGCTGTGGACAGATGCCAAAAAACTTGTCATCCAAAGGCACCAGCTGGATAAATGAATCCCAATTCTAGAAGGACAAAAGCTGATTTACCTAAATGACATGTGAAAACTGTCTAGTAGAAAGAGGAAAGAGGATCTAACAGAATAAAAAACCACACTGGTAAGCGACGCTGCTCATGCTCTCTGCAGACATATTTCATCATTAGGAGTTTGGGGGTCAGTTTTCTGCAGACAGAACAGACAACCACCCTAGGTGGATATAAAGAGATGTAAATGTCCTGCGCTGATGCATATAATCCTTAACTGACTGCCTAAAGTAAAGCAAACTTGGTGCACAGCAATAATTAAAAAATGGGGATGTTAGCCAGGCAGGAAAATTGCAAATGGTCTTTACGGTCTTGTTTATTTGACTATACGGAAGTAAAGGTCTGCGTGTGATGTTTATCATCAGATCTAATACAAATCTTCAGCAAATGTTCTGCAAATCCTTTAAAGCAATGCAACATTTCCTGATAGGATAGGCTAAAAATTCAGCCCTGCAGTGAGGCAGGAGAAGCTTAAGCAAAACAAGAGAAAGGAAAATGCATTCTTGGAAGACTTTGATGTGGATGTTGTAGATGTTCAGGTCTCTTAAACTGTCCGTGGCATCAATGCCATAGTTTCCGAGTATAATGCATTAAATAGGGTGATTATAGGAAAGTATACCTTTGAGAACAGTTCTATAGGATGATGCCTGGTTTAGTTGATGGTTGATAACTGCAGAATCCAGAGGCTTCCCTTAACATTTAAGGTGACTTTATTTATATAAAAAGTAGAACTTTATTTCCTTTAGTAACATTACCTACAGTCAACAGCTAGCTTAACTTTATGTACATACTACTTATTTTCCAGAAAAAAAAATCCCTTCATTTAAAAGAGAATCTAAGAAAAAAAAAAAAAAAAAGCCATATGGATTTTATTACTTCAACTACTTCTTTCAAGTGAAAATGAGACTATGAAAGATAAAAATTACATAACTGTACACATGTAGAAAAAAAGTAAATTTGTATATTAGAAACAAACATCAATAGTAGCCTTTCGTTAACATTCTCAGGTATCAACTCTATGATGTGTAATGGATTTTACCCTCAGTGTACATATTGATTTAACACAACTCTCCTTGCTGACACACACCAAAACAGACACTGGATTTAAGAAAACTAGACTTCTGGGATTTTGTAATTACTTTGTGTGTAATGAAAAGGGCTGGATCCATGCTGATTTACTCTACATCTCTAAAGCAATTTATCATTTTTCAGCCACTTAAACTACAGTGGGATCCAGGCAGTCAGAATTCATGTTATTCAGCTAATGTCAAGGGCTACATTTCACAAAATCTCACTCTTTTCCCCACATTCCTTGCTCCGGTTGCCACTATTTGTGGAGTAGTTTTCCCCACAGTGACAAGCATGACCGGCTGGTCCCCAGCCTCAGCACTGCTGGCTGGGGGCAGGTCTGGAAGGCACCCTGTGCACATTGGCAGTTTGTTACAGTTGAACAGATATTTTGTCCTTCGATTCTATTTTTTATCTATCAATTCAGTCAAGCAACATCCACGGGGTGGGGAAAAGATTCAGAAAAGGTTTACATTTTCATGTCCTTGACCCTGAATCTTTTCAGCTGGAATGGTTCAATATAATGAATGTAGCTTTTGACTTTTTTTTTATTCTAGAAACATTTTTTTTATTATTGTTGTGTCAAACTCTCACTCTGCATATGGAAAAAAACACAAGATACATGCAGTAAAAAGGCTGTCTTGGATGTCAGTGTGTGCACGCAACAAGCTAGATGAGGGAAGCTTTCCATAATTCAGATCTTAATCAGCTTTATCTACTTGCCACTGACATAATTTAAAGCTACTTCTGTTCATGTAAGACAGAATACTGTTTGGAAACAGAGCACCCTGGCCATCAGCAAGCCAGAGTGAAGCCATTCAGTGGACATAAGCTGAGCTTCATCAGATACAATTCCATAAGCATAGCTGTGAGTGTGTAAACTGGCAATTTTTCAAGCTAGTTAGTTCCTGCCTGCCTAACATTGTACCAGTATAATTGAGGCTGGAAGGGTCCTCTGGAGATCATCTAACCAAATCCCCTGCTCTAAGCAGGGTCACCTAGAGTAGGCTGCTCAAGACCTGTCCAGTCTGGAATATCTCTAAGCTTGGAAACTCCATAACATCTCTGATCAACCTATTTCAGTGCTCAGTTACCATCACTGTAAAATAGTGGTTTTCTTATGTTTAAGCAGAATTTTCTGTATTTCAATTTGTGCCCATTGCCTCCTGTCCCATCACTGTGTACCACCAAGGACAGTGTTCTCTCTTCTTTACTCCTCCCAGCATTACAAGAATCCTTCTGAGCTTTCTTTTGTCCAGATTGAGCAGTTCCAGCTCTCAGCTTTTCTTTGATCACAGATGCTCCAAACCCTAATAAACTTTCCAGCCTTCTGCTGGACTCCAGTTTGTTCATGTGTTTCTTGTATTATTATGTTCTTGGTACATGAAGAAGGGCACGCGGTGATTAATCAGCCAAGGCTTCTATGACCACAGAGAAAGAATACATCTTTAATTACATACCAAAAGTACCCAAATCTTGCTAAAGATTGAGAAGAAAAACTTTGGAAGCCCTCTCCTAAAGTGAAAGCTGATTACACTATTCTAGCTTATTGAAGTCCTGCGGACAAATTATCACTGGCTCCAGTAACAAGCTGACAAACAAGACAAATCTCTATTCTTGTCTAAATTAGCAGATCCTCAGCAGTCATCTTCAACATCTAACTTCTTGATTTTTTTTTATCACCCACTGACCTTTACATCCTCAAAAGTGAAAAATAAAAAAAAACACAGACCCAAACCTACACCTTCCATTACATGTTAGCTTAAAAATATATAGTAAAGATTAATTCCCTGCTACTTTTCATTACTTCCCTGACCCATATGACTGCTTGGCCTCTCTCCTCCCACACTGGATTTTGTTACTACATCCTGTGACAACAAAACTTAATTAACATCAGTTGATCTAACATTGTCTTTTATAAACAGATGTTCCTGCTTGGCCACACATGGAAGATGCAATTAAGTCTCTCACTAACCTAATCTCTGCTGCATGGAGAATGCATGATTAATGCATGGTTACCTGTTGCCATATATGTAGAGTTTGGTTCTGTTATTCATATTGTTTTCTTACTCTGTTTCACTTTCTTTAAAGCAGAGATGCTGATATTGACGTTCGCTACAAATGGTTGAAGGTGGTTTTACACTGCAGTCATGAATATATAGTGTAGTGAAATGAAGATTGGACTGGTTTAAAGCAACCTTAGTAACATCCATGTTGCTGGCATTTGTGCCCAAAGATGACAGTTTCAAGCTCAGTTTGATGGGCCTATTTTGAGCTGCAGTAGAGGACAATACATACTGAATACTGTTATTAAATATGTATACACAGAAGATCTAAAAGGTGGATTCAAATCAATTATTAATTTAGAGGAATCAGTTTTTATTATATCAACTGGCTGTTTGATCTAATTTTACTAGGACTACTCTCTACCTCCTCCACAAAAGAACTTTAGAAAGAGCAAGTCTTTACTGAAACTGGAAGAAAAGTCGATAAAGAATACTTCTGAAGTATGGAACAGTGTCTGTAATGTTCCTAGCTTACCTCTTTATTCTCTCGGTCTATTTACCAGGTTTTAGTCTTGCCAAAAGCAGGACAAATCAAATATCTCATGACCCAGACTGTAAGATGAGCACAGTAGTTATTTTGAAGGGTATAGATATAGCTGTAACAAATATGTTGGCATTTTTTTAAACACAGACCTCGGTAATGAACCATGATGACCCTGAAAATACTGAAATTAAAAGTAGAAACAAAATGTAGGGTCTCAATAATCAGAGAAAACAACTCTTTCTTGTAAACCGAAATAACAGTTTTCATAATGAGGCCCTCATGAATTAAATAGTGAGATAATAACAGAGGTAGATCGACAGGAAGACATGGTAATACATTCAGGGCAAGTTACTACATGCAGTGCTAGATAAAAACTTGTCATTCAGTGAGGTATGGCAATTTTGCATATGCACAGGATGATAATATGAGTTTTGCAATTATTACTAGAGAATAAAAGGACTTTATCAGCAGATCTCAATGAGTATGTTACAAAGGACTACGATAATTTGTGGAATTGAAAACTGGGACATATAGCTGCAAAGTGACTGACAGTCATCCAGAAGGCTAGTGTCAGCCATGGAAACAGAACCAAGGACATTCTAATCCCTGGACAGAAATACTCCCGAGTTATCACTTTTTTCTCCCCAAATGTGGTTCTGTCAATGAGTCATTATCTTGATGTAGGAACATTGTTTTTCAGGTCTTTGTGCCTATTAATCTCTTGGCATTCTTGTGAAACAGATTGTTGTTATCCCCCCTGTGATTCCTGTCATGAGAACATCTGTGCATGGGGACAGACAGAAAAGTCCCCAGTGTATAGATCCTATTATCCAGCTACCAGAACATGTAATGTTCTGCTCTCTACAAATCACAATGGATTTAATTCAACAACTTAAATATAGAAACCATCAATTCCCCAAATAGCTAATTATTTTTGAAAGAGATACATTATTACTGCTATTTTTTAGAAAGGCAAATACTCAGGAAACAGCTGTTTTGCACCCATTATACTTTGGAAACGTTCACAATCAAAGACGGTTGTTACTCATCTAAAACACATAGTTGCTCTTCTAGCTTGTAGGTAGCAAAAATACCAGAGCAATAAAGAATGGTTGTAGAAATATTTTACGTTCTAGCAGATCCCAGAAACAATTTGGGAAACTGCTAACATCCAAAGGCTAAGGGCACTTCAGCTGATCTTGGCCACCTCCAGTATCAACATCCCTGAAGACAGTAATGAGTGGTGAAGTGTTAAGGAACCATTCTTGTTTCCAGCTGAGTAGTCCCTTGACTAAAGCTTCCTTCCACTGCTCTTTGGAACATTTGTTGCTGAACTAAAAGTGTCATGCAAGGTGAGATGGTGATTTCCATACAAAATTCATTTACATTTCTAATCAGACTGTTCTTTAACCTATGAACTGGTAGAGTCTTGTTTCCTAGGGTTCTATGCCCCAATTCTTAAGACCAACCGCTTGCAATAAATTTAATAATTTCCTAATTGACCCTTTGGCATCTCATCTATGAGCAAAACCCACAGACTCACAGAATCTTTCAGTTCATAAGAGATATCTGGAAATCTTCTAGTGCAATCCTCCTGTTTAAAGCAGGGTCAGCTAAGGTAGATTGCACAGAACTGCATCCAGTTAGGTTTTGAATATGTTTGAGACTGGAGACTCCACAATTTCTCTGGGCAAACCTGTTCCAGTGTTTGATCACCCTCACAGTAAGAAAATTTTCTCTTTATGTTTGAACAGAATTTCTTGTATTTCAGTTTCCCCCTCATTTCCTCTTGTCCTTTCACTGAGGTCCACTAAGAAGGGTCTGGCTGCAGCTTTACTCCACCATCAGGTCTTTATACATTTGACAAAACCACCCTTGAGCTTTGCCTTCTCCAGACTGAACGACTCCAGCTTGTTAAGCCCCTCTCCATATGACAGATACACCAAGTCATTAATCATCTCTGTGGCTGTTCACTGGATCTGCTCCAGCAAGTCCATGTACTGGGCAGCCTAGAACAGGAACCAGTAGTGCAGATATGTCTCACCAGTGCTGAGTAGTGGGGGAAAACTGCTTCCCTCGACCTGCTTCAATGCTTCTCCTAATGCAGCCCAGGAGACTGCTGGTAATTGCTGGCTTATGGTCTAGTTGTTATTCACCTGGACCTCCAGGGCATTTTCTGTAGAGCTGCTCTCCAGCTGCACTGTTTTCAGTTTTATTTCATAACCCTGCCACAGTACTTCATCTCCCTTCTGTGTTTCCTAGCCCAGCTAGGCAGAAGATTACAGAGGCAGTGGGTCACACCCAGCCAAGAGCTATTGCAAAAATCCTGTAGCCTATATTTCAATATGTTTTCCTCCTTTCGACCTAGTCACTGATTTTTTACAACTCTGTTCCACATTTAGCATTTTTCCAACACCTTGGCTTTAGTAGAAAGTGTTAGGTGAATGACCAAACCACTTAAGCCTTCTTTCTTTAGGAAATGAAGGATTTTTTTTTTAGAAAAAAACAGAAATAATTTTCCAGGGAATTATAGACTTGAGGCTAATGACAAAGCTGGATAATGACCATTGCACACTTAACAGCTTTTTCAGACTTGCTGCTATCTCTTACTTTCCTTTAAGTTTCTTCCTACTTTTTTTTCCTCCTGATGCCTCCTTTCAGGTGAATTTATTCTCAGTTTTAAAAGTGTTTCAGAAATATGGAAGCCATCAGCTTCTAGTATTAAAAAAAAAAGCCTGAAAGCAATAGCAGCACTGATAAATGGACCCGTGGTGATAGCTGGAGCTGCAGGTTACTGTGCTTACAGGACTTTAACTACCTACTGCTATGCTAGTGAAGAACTGCAGTAAAACACGCATCAAAGGTCTGTCTGCGGAACTTGTGCCACATGTCACTGTATGAACCTGGAATAATAAAAAAACAACAACAAACCAAAACCTAAAACAAAGACCTGTCCAAGGCACAAGCTAACACAGCAGTTTGCCCACAGACATCACTTGGGATGGGATTTATTTTTACTGATTAAGGGAGCAGTGAGTCTCCAGCTGGCAGGGTACATTCATAAGTAGAGGAGGTTGATTAAGGGGTACCAACTCTTCGAAGACTTTCAGAAAAGGTCCTTGGTGGGAGGACAGGAGAGGAGGGAGTCAGATAATTTAGAAAACAAGCCTGAAAAGTTTTAATTGCGTTTCTATTGACTTCAGTAATAGCTTTCTCACTGGCTTTAGGCGAAGGCTTAGAAGGTTGAAGCCTCATTGTAACACAGGTTCTTTCAGTGATGCTTTGCACATTTTGACCTCCTGAAATTGTATTCTCAAAGCTGTTAATTCCTGAACCTTGAATGCTAAGCTCTGGGAAAAAACGATCTTTGGTTTTGCCCATGGAAATCCCCTGCTTCTCTGTTGATTTACTGTTTTTTACCACTGTGTAAAATAGATGAACTGCTGAACTCTGAGCCTTGTCATTCTTTGCCATTCACTGGGCTGATCTGTATTCTGTCACCAGAGAGCTAGCACTGATACCAGAAGTTTCTGACATGTGGAAGGTTGCTTCTGCTATGTACAATATAGCAAGCAGGTGCATAAAAGGAGGTGATGGACTGACAAGTTCTACCCTTTCATAAAATTGCACTCTGATGCACTACATCAAATAAGGCTTAATAGTAACAAGTTGATATCACTCACCTTGTCAACACATGAATCCCCCATCCTTTGTGAAGTCTCTGAGGAACTGGAAACAGGGGCTTTCAGAAAGTGATGACAGAGTCCTGATATGGACTATAAAGTTACATCTTCAAAGTTATACTGTTCAGTGAAAGAATGTCTTTCATGATGTTTTCCAGGATGAAAAATGTGGGGAAATAAATGGAATAATTAACAGTAATTAAGAATACAAGCAGCTCATAAAATCAAATTAATATATTAAATTATTGGTTATTATTTAAGGGAGCAACAAAAGAAGATTTTCTTTCTTTTTTAACATATTTTTTCTTGTATATCAGGGAAAGCTACAGAAAATAAACCAAAGAAATTCCAACTTGAAACAGGGAATAACATATCAAAACTGTAACTCTTACAATAAACTCTCTAAAACATAAACTATAAAAGGAAGGTGGTAACTCATAGAAATAACATTCATGTATTATAGGATAAAGAGTAATTATATTAATAATGCTTAAAAATGATATTTCTGAAAGTGTTTTCAGAGTATTAGAATAAAATCCCTGAAGTTTATTAAGATGTTTATTAAATATTAGGAAGACTTTCCATTTCAGGGAAATAGCCTTGGATTCAACAGAAAATTATGAACAACATTATCATCTAGGGAGCTATTCACTATTAATTGAATAAAAGGTACTCTTATTCACTTGAAATAGGCCAACAGTCAAAGAACTATTAATTCTGTTCAGTAAGAACACTTAAAGTAGCCACACATTAAAAAGCAGAATGATTCAGCAGGTCACAAAACACCATTATGTATCTTAGCTTTCAATTTTTTCTTGCTAAAAAATGTTTAAGAAATAAATGCAAAGTTTTCCATTAAATAAAACTGTATATTAAAAAATTGCTAGAAGTCTTAGTGATAGAAATTGATTACATAAACAGATTTTTTTCAAAAAAGGAAATTCTGAGGCCACATGACAGCAGCTGGTGGTATGTTGTAGTCAGAGTCCAACTCAGTCAGCCTCACACAGGGCACCAATCATTGCAGCACAAACAAACTAGTAGGCTGCAAGAAGGCTTTTACCATCACTCAGATTCTACTGTCTGTGCTGCTTTGCCTTCCTCCAAACACCCCACCCACACCACACACCCAACCACCTATCCAATCATCTTCAGTGCTATTTAACTACTTATCAGGAAAGAGCTACAGCTGCACAGTGTCCATGTCAATCAACCCACTGCCTTGGAGGCAAGGCCACAGCTGCATGTTATCAATGCTAATCAACACACTGCCTTCATTACCCTATAGTGGTAACCAAGTATTCTGGGTACAGTTCTAAGAACATGCTCAAAACCAAGGAAAAATGACTAGCGAGGGGAGCGTGGTCTAGAAAAGCTGATCTGAATGCAAAGGTGAAGTGATACCATGGATTTGCACAGAAAAGCAGGTCATTCATTCTCACTAAAATAATGAGTTGATACAGTGTTAAACCCTGGCAAAGCTGAAATAGAGGATTTAGCTATATTTGCCAGGATCACTGCAACACAGGTAACGTCACCTCTGCCACCTAAATTAGCTTCTTCATAGCTAATGTGAGTGCATTTATATGGTATTGCACTGTGTCACCTGGGCAAAACTTGGCTTACTCTGGCTGTTCTGTGTCTGTTCTTTGAGCACACATTATCATGGCTATATTGCTACTAGAACAGGCTCAGCCCATGCAGCAAAACTGATGGAAAAAATAAGTAAAATACCCTGCTGAGCTCCAAGTTTTTGAGTGACTACAAAGGAGCATGCTTTTGTGGGGGACACCTTTGAAATAACAGTGGTGACACCCCAGCTCAGTTGGGTTTGTCAGTCTGCCAGAGGGGACGGATTAAGAGGGGGCTCACCAATGCAGCACTGTATCTTGTAACCAAGAATGTGCATGAGTGTTGGGCAGTGTTGATGGATAGAGAAAAAGAAAAGAGGGAGAAAGAAATGAAGGAGTGCCCACTTTTTTATTTGTCCTCGTACATCTATAGCTGTTTGGAATAGTTTTAAAGTATCATGGGCTTGCAGGCAAAGATTTAGACTTCGACTGCTTGTCTAACAAGTCATCTTTCATAGAATCATAGAATAGTTTGAGTTGGAAGAGACATTTAAATGTAATTTAGTCCATCCCCCCTGCCATCGGCAGGGACATCTTCAAGCAGATCAGGTTGCTCAGAGCCTTGTCCAACCTGGGTTTGAACGTTTCCAGGGATGGGGCATCTCCCACCTCTCTGGGCAACCTGTGCCAGTGTTTCATCAACCTCTTATAAAAAAAAATTCTCCTTTCTCTTATAGTTTGAATCTGCCCAATCTATCTTTCACTTTCTGTGCCTGATTCTTAACTTTCATATGTGCTGGTTGTTTATGATACTACTATTTATAGAAAAGTCTTCAGTGCTACCACTGGAAATTCTCTGGATGACCTAAATGGCAGAGCTAACACAACTAAATCTTGTGCTTTGTACGCAAAAAATCACCTCACAAAGAAATGATCCTTTGCTGGCCCTTTTCAAAATGGGATGATAGAGTCAATCTTTTTTTAAAAGGAAAATGTGTTGTTGCTACCTCCTGCATATGAACGTAAATGTTCATAAATGAATATCATCAACTTGTTTGGGATTACTTATTTATGTAAATGAGTATACAGCACACACTGAAATGTTTATGACAACATTCTCTGCCAACATTTTTGAGAGTTCAAGAAAATTTCAATTTATGATGTCATTTATGTGCTTTGCAGCTTTTCATCTCTCTTTGGAAGGCAAGGAATAAAACCACTGGTATTATATGCAATATAGATGTTGCTTTTTCACTAATGAAACATACTTTTATTTTAACTCTTGAAACACACATGAGATAACATCTGTTTTTAAAGAATGACATATAGGCTGAGAGAAAGATACAAAATGCAAATAAAATACATACAAAATCTGAGCGTAGTCAATTAGAATAGGAACCAGGATCATATTGACAGTGAATCCTTCTCACTATAGTGCATGATAAAATGTGTTGCCTGCTGACAGAATGTTTGTCCAGAGAAGATCAATGGATCATTGCTATTCTTTACTATTATTTATTTTAGGACTCATCCAGTTTGAACAGAAAAATCTAGTTAATTTCCACGGATTTGGTTCTTTAGTATTATTTAGTACTATTTACTAATCTTTCTTTTAGTGATTCCTTTGAAATAAAACTTTTGATGAAATAGATTTTCTTGTGGCTTATAGGAGGATCTGGATGATCTAGCAGTCTCTTTTTCACCTTAATTTATGTGAATTTTACTTGAGTCAGAGATGTTACACATCCTATAGGTAGCAATGGTAAAAGCTCATAAAAGAACTCCCAAAGGTATCCACCAATATCTTACCCTCCCAGCTGCTTGTAGAAATTGATGCTGGACATTCATGCTAGTTAGGAAGGCAACAGAAAGGACAGCTAAAGAGGAAGAAGTACCCAAAAATGAAATCAAGATTTTCTAGAGGCCAGAATTTTTGTTAGCTGTGGCTTAGCTTGGTCCCAGGAGGCAATGGGACAGTATTTCTGGAGCGGTACAGCAAACAGGTGCAGTGGTTACAGCATTTCCAAAATGGGATAAAAAGCAGTGAACTCTGCATTTCTTCCAAATTGTGATGGAGTTCTTGGCAGGGAGATGGTCTGAGAGGGGCAGGAAAACACGGTATCTTGAACAAGGTTTCGCTTGGCTGAAGGCAATTTGAATAGTCAGTCCAAGAAACCAAGGGAATATAGTCTGCTTTATTTTATGGTTGCTGGTGTCTAGTCATAGACAGTGAATTAAGCCATAGAAACCCCTTTTGCAATGAAAATCTTTTATATTCTTTCCATCTCCAGAATTCCTCAAGTTTCCTACTCATCATAGGCTTCAGAAGTGCTGTCATACTCCACAGAGCTGATATATGGTATGACTACACATGAGACAGCCACTGTGAATAGCACTTAACTTTTAAAAATGTGTTTGTTGTTACTGTTTGACAAACGAACTTAGGGAGATTTACACTTGTCAACATTAAACCAACTCAGTTAAATGCCACTGTAAAGGTCTCAGTCCTTTTCAGCATTGAAAACACTTGTGATTTCAATCATGACTGATTTTTCCTAAGTCAGTGTTAAGGTTAACTGTGGTAAGTAAACGTTTCTCATAAGAGCAGAGGTACCAGAGGAGAGCCACACAACACAGATTTTCCTCCCATTATCTCCACAATGTCTTGATTATTTTAATCACTTTGAAAGATTTCAAAGAAAAAGGAAGAGCTTGAATTGTTTAAACTTTTCCTTTCACATTTTGTGTTTGTGCTTCTTTTAAAGAAACATTCTTTCTCTTTTTTTTAGAACTATCTAATTGCTAAAAATTAACATTTAGTTAATTAAAAATTAACTAAAAAAACATTTTATTTTGATGTAAATGTAGAAAAAAACCCCACAAAAATCTGTTTCTTTAACTAAGAACACCACTTTAAAAGTCAATTATAATTCTGCAAAGCCTTAGGAATAGTCAGGAAATTTCCAATGCTCTTAAGAAGTCTTTTTTTTCCAGGACTAAAGAAAAAGTAATTAATAACACACCTTCTTTGACCATTTTCATCAATTTTTCTACTTGCATTCAATGTATTTACTGTTAGGCGAAATACTGACATAGACTTTGAGACTTTGGTTTGTAGAGTACAAGCCAGGTAAGCGATCAGTTAAGTCATACCCTATGGTTCTGAATGCTCTTAAATAAAGGAGCTTTTACAGATAAAGTTTCTCTCTGCTAAAGGGTTCATGATCCCAATGGCCTGTGCAAATGCCACTGCTTGAAAACCTCCAGAATGTTTCTAATTACTTATCAAGAGCCAGGGAGGAGATTTTGTACAAGTCTGTACTTATCCTTCACTTAGGGTGAAGGCTATGACAATTTCTAACAATTTTTTTCAGTTTCATTGGTTTTTTTCCTGTAATATTTAAGACTCAGTGGAAAACTTTTCTTCCAGCTTGTGATTTTCACTTGCAGTAACATCATCAATTAAATGTGAAACTATGTATTATTCTTTAGGCACTTAAGGATGCATGAGGTTAGACTGGGGTCCTTTTAAAATGGCCTGGAACCAAGTTGTACAATTTAATATATTTTTTACTCTTGCTGTAACTCCTGTGTGACATATCTACTCCTTGACGTAATTTCCATTTAACTTAGCAAGTGGCTGTGACTTGGGTTAGGATCAACCCTGAACTGTCCTCTTAACTCCCCATGGACTATGATGTGGGGAATAGGTTACTCAAGAATGCTTAAATAATTTTAGAGTGTTCTGGACCTAGAAGCAGTATAAAACCAGGTGGAAATAGTTATGCACCCTTCTCTGTTAAAATATTTTGTTACATAGGTAAGGTTGCACTGCCTTCTCATATCTTGGTTTCTTCATATTTCAAATGCATGACTCCCACTTGCTTTTTCCCCTAAAAAAGACTAGTTACCACATTATAAATGAAGGCTCAGCTGTTATGTGTCCACCAAATCTATGGAATCAAGCACAGAAAAATGTGGAAGTTCATAACCAAATGGGAATTATGATGTCCATCTCCTTAACCTTTCTTCACTTAAAAAATAAAACCTTTGTTGGGAATTCAGTTTGTTCAACACTTTGGCTGCCAGATCTTTTTTTATTTACTCTTGATACACCAATAATTACAGTAGAATCATGAGCTATGAATGAGAATCTCTTCCTTTAGCTGAAAGGAAATGACACAGAATCATATTAAACACCTAAGAACAGTAATGTTGAAGTGAAAGCGCTAAAACTTGAGAAATCAAGTGTACCTTAAATTTGATTGAAAATGTTTCAATAGAGTATATTATTACTACTATTCATACAACAACACGTAACCAATAAATATAAATGATACATCCTAATAACAATAAATCTCTTTTCCCCAGATGGCAATGTATTCATTTGAAAGGTCTAGGGTTTTCAGCAGTATTTCTAGAACACAGGAGTGGAAAAGGGAAGGGAATAAAATGAGGAAATGGATTTTTTCAGGTCAAATATCATACACTCAAAAGATATCCATAAAACACTTACTTTTTCCAGTGGCAAAAGGTGAGCATAGAAGTACTTTTTTATTTTTCCTTCGGAGAATTTACCAGGTAAACCTCACTATATTCACAGATGAGGAACAACCTGCTAATCAAAAGACATGGGTTCATATGATGTTTGGTGGAGCAGCAAACAAAGGCTCATTTTTAGCTCTATTAAACTGTGCCTGCACAATCTCTGGGATGTGTCCCTGGGTGTGCTCTGCTGGTTTCTCACCATTTTGCCTCAACATGGACAGCTTAGAAACCCAGCTACCATGTGTGGGGCTGGCTGTGCCCAGCCCAGCAATGTGTCATCTATGCCTAATATTAGGGAGTAAGCGTTGGGATGTATCCAGGTCAATGGAGTTTCATGTGCTCATGAGATTGGCACCTAGCAGATTTGCTGGCTGCACGGCCATCCAGCATAGTCTGGAGTGAAAAGAATGTCTTACGCATATATAAAAGACACATCTAAAGCTGTTGCATGTTTGCTTTTACAGAACTGAACCCTGTGAGTCTTGCTGGCTCCAGGACAGTATCAATAATCTCAGGCTACAAAAATTAGAAGACTTCCCTTAGAAACTCTCCCTTGACATTGAAGAGGCAGAGTTTTCTGCCTTGGATTTATGGAGTTGAGCACTGCAAAACCCTTCTGTCCTGTAGACCATTGCCTTCAGAATGGCCTGGATAATCAGAGCCTGTGATTATATGTGTATTTAAATGACAGGGAGAAAAGGTACACAAAATGTGTAAATACTGTAGCTAAAAACATTTTCTTGTCCCATATTTCACAAAAAAAGCAATCTGATCCTGTGTGTCAGAGAAAATTGAATGCATTAGAAAATTCTGAAATCATTTGCCTTAAGTGGTTTGCCACTATAATACCAGTGCAATTTTCTTTAATTCAATCAGAAAACTGCTTCCTTACTCTTGCTAACCTTGGTGATACAGCACTTCTGCAGAGAATAGGTCAGGACAGCTCTGTGGTAGAGTGTTCGAGCTAATCAGATTATTAATGAGGACTTTTTTCCTTCCTTTCTTCTAGAAAGATAAACATTTTTCACTCCGTTTATTGGATTCTTCTGGGGTTTTTTACATACGTTTTTTCAAAAACTGCAAACCAATTTACTCACCAACCCACCATCCTGCAATTTCATTTCTAAAAGCTTTTTTAATTATCATGAAGTCAGTCATGTTAGCTAAACAATTCCTTTTGTACATTATGCAAGTGATAAATAAGTGATAAAAAATACGGACTGTTGCCACAGGTGGTTTGGTTTTTTTATACTTTCAAGCAATAAAATGTACCTTATTTAACTTTTAAAATATTAAAATGTTTACATATATTTCCCAAAGGTACTGTATCAAAAGTCACAATTTAAACTGCATATAGTTTAAATTCTTCTGATATCCTCACTCAAGCATATTGCATCTGAATTTTAATGTCTATTTTTGCTTTCAAAGAGAGTTTCCAGGTGGTTTGTTTATGATGTATGCCACATGGAAGATTGACAGCTATAATTAGGAGGCTGGATGAGATGATAATTTCAATCCCTGCTAGCTTGGTGAATGGATAGGCTGGCTTCTCTGCATCACTAACTGATACCAGGGTTACTTTGCTGATTTAATCTGAATAGAGTGCAGAGCCAGTATTTATTGCAGTGTATATAAAAAGTGAGAGTTTAAGGATAGTAGTGGCAGAAGGGAAAACCTTTCCTCTGTACTTACACAGGGATGCAGGCTGGAAGACCATGTCACAAGGGAGGACAAACAAGCCCTCCATTGGTGCAATCTCCTTGGAGATTGTACAACAGTTTTGTAAAGTTTTGCTGTAAGAAGGAACACCTGTTCTTAACTTCCTGAGATTTAAGTCCAGATGGATTTTCTAATTCGTATTTCTAATTTTAAATGTACTTTTTTTTTCCTTTCTCGTTTTAAACCAACATAATTTCTCCTTGATTTTCTCCCACTGGCTGTACTTTACAGCTGTATTTGCTTCTTGTCTTGAATACACTCCTTCGATTGCTAGTGCTGTCATGCCCCTGTGACTCACAGCTAATTTTACAAAAAACATTGCTGAACAGCTTGTAACCCTAGGACATATAAATGTGTATAGAAGAGAGAGCAGAGAAGAAAAAAAAAAACAAAACAAAACAAAACAAAACAAAAAAAAACAAAACAAACAATCGGTTCCAGCCTAAGACACCAGAAAAACAAAGATTCAGGGAACTGTACATCACGGTCTTTACAGATAAAGAAACCCTGTAAAATTGCTGCTGTGGCTCCGTTATTGTACTCTTTTTCCCCTGGAGAGTTGCAATGCTGCTACCACAAGAGGGAGCGAGGACATGGATGATTTTACACTTAGTTTTGTGAGTGTCCCAAGGTCTAATGGAGAGCTTCAGTAGGTCTGAACCCAAGGCTCACAAACAGACTTGATGAAGCAAAGCCTCTTCAGATCTACAGAGGGACTTGGCTGATACAAGAGTCCAGAAGAAGGCAGAGCAACACCTGCTGAGCTGTAAGAGACATTTAAGGTCTTCATACATTTGCACCATATTCTGTTCAGAAAGAAGAATTCATCTTTCATGGCTACACCAACGATTATAGAGATATTGGAGCTGACTAACAACAGGCAATTTGTAAATTTAGGCATATTCAAAATTTGGACAGCTATTGAGTAGGTTTAGCTCTAACAGTTTCATATGTGCTTCTTGCCCTTTATACTCATTTATATCCACACGTGTAAACTGGCACACTAGATTTAATTTTATTTAATTTTACAAGAAACAGATAACCTAAATCCATTACATTTCAATTTAGCTTGTTTATTCATCTGTTTAAGATGCATGGAGACGACATACAGAGATAGTTAAGATTAACGAGTGGCTGATTAGTAGTTGAGTTCGCATATGGAAACAAAGCACCTGAAATAACTGCAGCAGGAAACTCATAAAATTTATTTTAATTGGTATGTGACAGTTTGGTTTGTTTTTCTAAGGGCCAGATTGCTTACAAATCCATTTCCCTTGTGCCACTGAAGTAATACACAGACATGACTTTAGTCCAACAGAATGTGGTAGACTCAGAAGTCACTAGCGATTCTGGTAACTCTTCCATTTGCTATTGGAAAGGGAAAGCCTTTATTTTTGAAAGAATATAACCATAAGCTTGGCTTTAAGTATATTCTTACCTTTACTGTTCTGCATTTTGGCCAGCCAGAGAGAGATGCAAGCACAGTAACAGTCAAGTGGCATAGATATTTTTGCATTTGATATGAATAAACATCAGGTTATAAAGAATAGGAAATACAGCTTATTTCAATTAATGGATAACACTGAAATTTTACGAAATGGATACAAGCTCACCAGGGCATAGCTTTAAGCTGGTGAACAGAAGAAAGTTTCCAAATGTCAGATTAAATGAGAACATTACAAAACCACAAAGCCTGCTAGTGGGAATAATGATCTGAAAAAAATAATCCTCAGCTGAAGATAGAACTTGAGAGAATGGTTTATATGACACATTCACCTGTGCTACCAGCAAACTGGGCTCAGTGTCCTAAAAGATGCTTACCAGCCTGTTGTTTCTGAGGGACCTGAAAAGTGGGTCAGAGCCTAAAACACCCTTTCATACTATCCACATTTGACCTGGCTGGTTTCCAGGATAAATCACTGTTGGATAAACCACTCATTAATTTCCTCCTACCTACTGTTAACATCTTATTCTGTGAGTGCTCCTGTTGATTCCTGTGGCTCTGTTCAACAAGGAAGTTCTTGGATTGACATAAATTCTGCAGTTATGGTGATTTATGTGAGTGAGAGAAAAAGTCAGAAAGAAAGTGACCTCTTTTTCTGATGATTTTTAAAACCATTCCTAAAAGCATTGCTGGCAGACACAGCCTGTCAGTGCTGGCCAATTCTGAAACCACTCAGCCTGTGGATCATTTCTCACCTGTGGCACGTCGTTGTTTGGGGACCATGTTCAGAAAGGCATCTGGCTTCTGCACAATGAGAGAATTAGCAAATAGTTGGCTGGAAAACTGTGATAAGTCTTTTTTTTTTTTTTTTTTTTTTTCCTATCTGTTCTGCTCTTGGTCCTTATATGAAACATGATTCAGCATCCCATGGTGGTTTGCTCCATGCATGAAGCCTCAGGATGGACTTTATCCCTTTGCACTAGAAAGGATGCCAGTCTTAGATGCAACACAACAAGCTCTGTTCACCTAAGCAGTTTCACTTAAGCTAACCATAATCAAAAGTCTTGGAGTTTACAGTCTTCTCCTCTTTTTAATTTCATTTCTCCATTCAGTTACTTCTACTTTGTCTTTTGCTAGCACAATATACCAATTTTCCTTGGTAGATTGGTGGACATACAATTTACTAAACCAGAATTCTCTAAAAACGTTCATTTCTGCACAATCAAAACAACCACCACTTGTTTGGCTTTGTAGAGGCTTTGCAGAGGCTCTGCAGAGGCTTTGCTTCCACAACTGCTATTCTAGCCTATCTGGCACTAAATCTCTCTTATCTTTGGCTTAATTTGATCACGTTCCAATGGAGTAAGTGGCATTTGCTAGGAGAAATTTCATTTGTTTTCTCAACCTGGTTGGGTTTCTAACCTTTGCAGAGTGTTGTCTAATCATTATTAACAATGACTTATTGTCTTGAAAGAAAAGGGAATGATTTAATATAGAAAAGGTGACATGATCTCGTGAATTAAGCAGACACTGAAGAGCAAAGAAATAATGCTGCTTTTCCTTTTATTTCTTTCAATATTTCTTTTAATGGAGTTTTTTGAGTCAGCTGTTGAATGTTCCCAAATGTAGATGATATTATTCACTTATACAGAATTGTCAGTGTTAAGTTATCTCTGTTTCTAAAATATTAAATCCTAACCCTCTACACTGCATTAGTTCTGCCTATTAACTGCCACCCTGCCAGCCCTTAGCCATAATTTTCACTTTACAAATTCTTCTAACCATTTGCAGCCATAAGGAGAGCTCATCAGAAGCAGTCAGGGAGGCCCCTTTTATTCATTAAGAGGAGTGTATAAAACCACACCCAGAACACCTAAATTATCACTAGCAATTTATCCAGACTGCTATTTTCCAGAATGTTTTCATATTGACATGTACTCTGACAGCCTTTTCAATTCCCTGATCACTATGCAAATGAAATTAGCAACAATAAAGGGTGTGGGAGGACATATCTTATTCTGAAAGAATCAGCTATCTTCAAGCTAATTCTTTTTGTAATGAAAGTCAGTCTTGATAAGGGCCCTAAAGGAAGAGAAGCTAGTTCCACACAGTAGTTTTCTACATGTAGGAGACAGCATGACAAAAAGTGAAGTATGGGTAAATAAAGTCAAGATGAACCAGTTTGCTGAACCAGAAACACAGACATAAGAAACAGTAGGAGATGATGTCAAAAGAATGGAGAAAAAGAATACGCAACCTTCAGTTATTTCAAAATTGTTATGGGAAGTAGATGACAAGTTGATCATCTCTTTCTCTTACAGGTGCATGACAAATGTACTATTTACCATTGAACTGGTGCAACAAAGGGTTTCCTGGATATTGGGTAAACCCCAGGCGGGAATGGGAGGAGACTGGGGTGCTACTAAATACAGGGTATTACCTTCATTTTACATGAAGTCATGGAGCACTGACAATTTTACATCATCACAGGATATTTAAGAGACAAAGAGCATCAAGTGAAAGCAAGTAAACAAGGTAGAGAAGCTGTGTCTTCAGTGGGAGATGCTGTATTTGGAAATTCTGGCAATGCTGACTTAGGTTCTTCTATTTAAATTAACAATGACTCGTTAGAAAGGAATGGGTTTTACTCCCACTTGAAAACATAGAAAGCAATGAGGCTAAATATGAATCAAATGGCTCACTGTTTAAAAATTTGCATTACCAGTCTTCCTTTTTTCATGGTACTTATTATTAGTAAGTCATGCTGGCACATAAGGAGCACTTTTTGCCAGAGGCAAAAGCAAAATTGCTCAGCAAGGTGATAAATCAGGGTGGGGGGAGAAGAAAAAAAAAAGAAAAAAGAGAAAAAAAAGAGCCAACAGAGAAAAACCAGTTAACTTGGATAAGTTCAGGAAGCTATTTTCAAAACCTTGTTGTTCTTTTCCATGGCTGGATTGTAAAGAGGGAAAACTACACTGTGAGGCTCTTTGGGAAGGCTAAGGGGACTATGCCCAAAATGAAGAAGAGCTGGTTTGTGGTTTCCATCTGAATTTGGGTTGACATATCTTCTGTGGATTTATAGGTAGAGTGGGAAGCAGGTACTCTGAGAGCACTACTAAAGCCTGTGTTTTTCATTAGAGGGATGTGGCCTTGGTGCCATGAGCAGGGTTGAGTTGTGAGACAGCACAGGGTGCTAAATGGCCATAGAGATATGTCAAAAAAATGGTAAGTTTCAAGGGGAAAATGGGATTCATTTCTTTCCATCAACAGTGTTTATTACTCTTCTTTTCATGAGAATTATGATTATCTTAGATTTAACAGCATCTGCCTTTCATGATAAGCCAATATAAACCAGTTACTATTAATGGAGATATTACTATAATATGTTGCCCTAATCATTGCATTGCTCCTGGGCAAAACTTACTGGAGTAATACTGTTGATTTTTTTTAACAAAGAATAAAGGATTTTGATTTCTTTTCATCCTGCCTGTAACTGTTCTGGAAGGTCTGGTTTCTGACTGGAATCTGTAGGCTCAGTTGGGGAATTTTTTTGCTTCTGAATCTTCTTTTGTCTATGGAAGCAGAGACTGTAATGTGAGGATGGATCTTCCAGTGAAAATGTTGGGTGAAAACCCACATTAGTCAGATTCATCCCTGACAACTTAGTATCCAGCACAATAACTGTTGTCATGAAAAGACCTTGAAACCTTGGAAGTCTCCTTTGTATCTCTTCCCATAAAAATTTCACCAAAGCTAATAGAACCCAATGAAACATGTTAGTTTTGACAGACCAACATGTTTTGCTGAAAATGTTCTGGACATTTCTACTTCTGAGTTGGTGAAAGAGAAAAAAAATACACCATTTTCTTTCTGAAGAAGGCAATTATGATTATATTTTTCAATATATTGTTTTCTGAAAGTGATATAGTTCTTCTGTGGAGGCCTATTTGAATTGTGGTGATGATTTTAGCTTTCTGAAGTAATGAACAGAATAATGGAAACTAAGCTCTTCCCTGTTTAACTGAAAGGGATTGGGTGGCTGTTTCCTAGGAAACAGGAAAGAAAGGGTTTGGATGTCTTTTAAAATGTAAAATATACACATTGACACTGTGTTATAGTCACATGGTAAAAAGATGTGCCATAGATAGAATAATTAATACTGGAAATGCCAAAGAATACAGGTTTTCTAGGAAATCTAAAAATCCTCCTTATTCCAGAACGTTCTAGTTAAAGTTCCTTCCAAATTTGCAATGGACTGGAATTAAAGCTTGGGTGAAAGAAAACATTTATCCTCTTCATTGAAACGGCAACAACAGAACTGGGCTTAAGACAGTTACTTCAGCCAGAGTAGTGTTGATGTACACAGAAGAGATGAGCTGCCTTTCCTCCAAAACTAGCTGAAGGCTCCCCAGTGGTCTGGGCTTGATGCAGGAGGAGAAAAGTGGGAAAAAAGCACAGAAAAGGGAAGAAGTAAAAGAGGGAAATACTTTGGGTAGTCAGGCTTGTGCTCCTGCTGCTGTCAGGGAAGCAGCAGGGTGAATGCAGGGATTTCTTGATGGAGCATCTCTTTAGAAAAGCACTTTCCAACTTGTTATAACTTCTGTCTCAGGGGCAGCAACAGCAGCTGTCAGGCAGATACTCCAGGGCACTGGTATAAGAGACGTAAACTGCAAAACCTTGACTGTTTCACTGCCCATGGCAGCTGCTTGCTGTGACTGTGCCTCAGGCTAGACTTTGATCTGCACCCAAATGTACTTTGTCTGTAATTATGTATATCACAAAGCAAGCTAGGTTTTTCAGGTAGCAATCTGTGAAGAGTGGTCATAACAAAATCTTTGGTGACAACCTGCAAAAGGCTGTCTGTTTTTGCAAATAGTTTACAAATTGTGGAAAGCTTTAAAGATTCCCACTTCCATTTCAGTTTTGCAGAAAAAGGCATGCCAGACATCTTTTCCTCTTTCCCCAAACAGAGAATTTGATACAATTAAAGACAGAGTTTCCCAGAAGCTTCACTTCACCTGCACTGTGATTCACTGAATCACAGAATCGCTGAGGTTGGAAGGGACCTTACAGAGGTTGAGATAAACATCATCTGCTGCTCTCTCCTCATCCACCAAGCTAGCCATCATCATTGTAGAAAGCTATCAGGTGGTCAGGCATGATATTGCCTTCATAAATTCATGCTCATTATCATCACCTTTTTTTCCTTCATATATTTGAAAAAGGTTTCCAGGAGAGTTAGCTCCATCACCTTCTCTGGGACTGATGCGAGGCTCACCTTTCTGAAGTTCCCAACATGTCCTTGTACTTGTCCTTGAAGGAATGACATTTTCTTTCTTTCAGTCATCAGTATCCTCTCCTGATTGCTCTGACCTTGCAAAGACGACCTTGAGAGTGGGATAGCAGTGACACTGTCTAGCTCCTTCAGCACTTGTGGGTGCATCCTATCAGGGACCAAAAGCTTACGTATGTCCAGCTTGTTTAAATGTTCTTTGACCAGATTCTCCTTCACCGGTGATAACTCCACCTTAATCCCAACATCCTCTGGTCTCAGAGATGTGGGATTCCTGAAAATTGGTCTTACCAGTAATGACTGAGAACAAGACATCCAGGACCTTCACATTCCCCATGTTCTTTGCCAGCATGTCCCCACGTCATTCAGCAGTGGGCCCACATTTTTGGTAGAATTTTTGCTGCCAATATACCTGTAGAAGCCCTTCTGGTTTCCCTTCAAGTACTTAGCAAGACTCAACTCCAGGTGGGCTTTGCCTTTCCTAACCCTATACCTGCATGTTCAGTGTCTCTATATTCCTCCCAAGTCACCTCACCCTGCTTCTACCTCTTGTACATTTCTTTTGTATGTCTCCCTTTTGTCAGGAGCTCCTTGTCCATCCATACAGGCCTCCTACCACCTTTGCTTGATTTCCTGATCATTGGAATGGATGGGAGGTGATCCTTGAAAATCATCCAGATCTGATGGATCCTTCTTCTGTCCAGGAACCTATCCTCTAGATTCTTCTAAGCAGATCTCTGAAGAGGCCAAAGTCTGGTCTCCTGAAGCCCATGGTTGTGATTCTGCTTTTTGCCTTGCTCCCTCCTACCAGGATCCTAAATTCCACCATCTCACAAACTCTGCATACAAGGCTGCCTCTGACCTTCACATACCCAACCAATTGTTTGTAAGTATCGAATCCAGCAGAAGTTGTTGCTTCCTTTTGGCTCCTTGATCTCCTCTGTCAGGAAGTGTCCATCAATGTACTCTTGAAACCTCCTGGGTTTCTTGTGCTCTGCTGTTGTCTCTCTAGCAGGTATCAGGGTAACTCAGTCCCCCTTGAGGACAGCGCCTGCAAATGTGAGGCTGCTTCCAGCTGTCTGCAGAAATCCCCATCTACTTCTTCCTGATCAGGCAGGCTGTAGAAGACACTCACTGCAACATCACCTACGCTGATCTGCCCTTTAATCCTGATTGTGGGTCATCATCTTCTTCCTGGGTCATTCCTAGTTCAAAAGTCTCCTCACCAGGTTGGTCATACTGTTGGCAAAGATGTTTTTGCCCCACTTAGGTAAAACTTGTCTCTTTCTAGAAGTTATTTCCCTGGGCTATGGGATTCCCCCAGTTGCCCCCCACTCCCTGGGCTTGCCCTGGGAACCCCCCCTCAACTCCCAGCACCACCCCACCCACCCCACCCACCCCCAACCCTGCTCCTCGGAAGCCACCTGGCTCTGCTGGGTCCTGAACACCAAACAAGTTACTAAATCCAGTTTTGTTATGCTATAGGAAATGAAAAAAGCTTATTAATCAGCATTATAACTACCCTTGAGGGTTTGTGCATAACACTTGATTTATCTTAGATAATAATTTTATAAGTGAGAAAATGAAAGAAATTGTTAAATAAAGGCTTGGTGTTCTGGTTGCATTACTGTGTTATCAGAGGGGCAGTGATAACCTCCTATTCCACACATCCAGCTGCTGAAAATATAAGATAACTGGGCTCAGACCAAGCCAGCCGCACTGCCTTGTGTGTGAAGGGCTGAGAACAGACAGGGCACGGGCAGCTCCTGCAGCTCTGATTACATGCAATAACCTGATAAGGCACTGTTGCTTGATTATGAAATTGAGCTCTAAGTACTATGAAAGCCTAGGCAGCATTTACTTTAAATGGATTTGTCTTGAAACAGGCAAATCTGTGAATAGGGGGAAATAGAAATCTAATTTAAATCGCACTCTATCTATTTACTTTGGTATTCTCATGAGGAATTCTCAGTCTCATTAATACCATATTTAATAGGAGAAGCTGTTCGTACCTTAAATTACAAAAGGATTTTAGTATCCTATGGAAAACAATAAAAAATAGTAATTTAATCCTTTTCTGTGCTTTGTAGGATGTTACAAAGCATCCTCTCTGTTCCGACCAAACTAAGTTGGTCTCAGTGGTCTTGTCATATTGACTGCTGAACGAGTACTGAACTGAACAGTCATTTCTTATTAATACTGTTCCCAGCATCTTTTGTCCTTTCCTCCTTTACTTTGCTTTCTGCCACTTGTTTGCTGGAGCGAAGAGGATGAACTGTGCTGAGAGCTATGAAGCTGAATAACAGTGGAGAGTGAGAGCTGCTAGAAGTCCTATCCCCAGAGAGGGAAAATAGTACAAATCTTGCATATTCACGTGGATTTGAGATCAGTAGGGTTTGCCTTTACATTAGCTAAGCACCTTTGCAGTGTGTGGCTCCTGAGCAGGCTCAGGCTTACACTGAGAGGGGCCCTGCTTGCCCTGGTTCTCAAAACTCTCCTGCTGTGCAGAATACAACAAATGCTTTTATTCATTTCTGTGTTGTATTGTGCCACATGTCCCCCACTGGATGAGCAGCAGAAATAAAACTCACTTTCCTCAATGTTAAGCCTTCTGTTTTTCTATCCATATCAGGCTGTGCTTTGCTCTGGCACTGCTGAGATTCCCCCCTGCCCCAGCTCAGCTTGCCTTTTGTTGTCCTTGCGATAGGTGGTCCTGGAGCTTCTTTAGAGCTGGAGATCTAACCTCTCTATTAAGCCAGGTTATTTTTGAGATAGATTGCCGCCCCCCCCCCCCCCCCCCCCCCCCGAGCTTAATAGAAACTTATATTCAAGTTCAAATAAGTCCACATACTTTAAATTTATCTACTAAATAGTTGAGTATTTTACAATGAATGTCTTTAAATATAAGCAGACATTCAAGAAGCCATTTTCTACCCTGAGTACTTTTTTATCAGCATTTGGATAAGTACTTCTTGGTTTTGACTGCAACAAGGATTTTTCTGGATAAATTTATTAACTATTTCATGTTCAAGTGATTTATACTAGTAATCAAAGTGTCAAAGTTTTTAGATGTCATATACATGCATGAAGCATTGTACAGGTTTTGTAGTACTGATTATGGCACATATAGATGCATTTAATACACAAACACACATATGTATAGGTAACCCTTTGGGTATATGTATATGTATAAACCTCTCCAGAATAGCTTGCCATCTCAAATGTTTAAGGACATGTAAAAAACCCCAAATCAGTAGCTTCTGCACCAAATTTTCCAATTAGTACATTTTCTAAAGTTCAAAGGCTTTAGGTAATTTGGAATAAAATAGTTTCATTAAAAACAACAACCATAGTTGAAGTGAGAACTTTGTGATAGTCTTTTGCTGCTAGATAATTTTTCCTATATCGTTGGAAAGTGGGACTCTTTCTGGAATACCTTCAAAGATTCATTTTTAGAGGAAAAGGTCATTATGCATATACCCAAGGGGATATCTGTTGCAGAAATACTGTTCTCCAAAGATTTATTCTAATTGTTTGTCTAAAGCTAGCGATCTGCAATGTATTTTCAACCTCTAATTCAAAAGCTATATAATTTTCTATTAAAAACCTAAAACCCCCCTACAAATCCCAGCAGCCAAAAGCATTTGGTAACCCACATGTTCTGTAATATATATCATCACCATCAAAAAAACCCCACCAAAACCCCAAAAAATCCAAACCACAAAGCCTGACACTAAAACTGAGGAAAAAAACCCAAATGGTAAAGAATGCATTTACAGTTTTATAAATGGTTGATTGGAGAAGGCATTATAATCTGGAAGATTTGATGTTGTTCTTCAGTGACATAAAATAAAGGAGCTATTTGGAATTTCTTGAATTGGCCTAAACATCCTTTTTAGACAAGTAGATACACACATCTATTTGTGTACATATAAAATTTTGATCTATTTAACTTCCTGGGCCTTATTAATATAAAAGTGTTATATTATATATATATATATGAATATAGATAATTATTTAATATATTAATATAAAAGTATTATATTATATATATTAATATAGATAATTATTTAATATATTAATATAAAAGTATTATATATATCTAAAAGTATATATAAAAAAGTAGTCATCTGTGGGAAAAAAATCGATGAAAATGAAGAAAATTTTCTCATGCCCAAACCTCAGACAGTGTTACAATATTCTTGGGTTTGGATCTATGCAGAGCATCTCCTGCTGCCTCACACAGGACTTACACAGCACCAGTCTGACCACTGAAGCCTGAGCCAAGAGTCCAGTCTATAAATTTCTGGCTGAAGCTGCATTGGGTTATCTCAAAAGACTGCATGCAGAATTAATGATTCACTGGTGGCTGTTTTACGTCTGTAGTTTCAATTACCTGATAAGAGTCTTTCTTTCCAGGTGAAGCTATGACTTACACAGGTGTTTTCTCTCACAAGTATGTGGAGGTGCAAAAGGAAGCCAATTAGAGCCGGCCATTCTTGCCTTAAAACTAGATGCACAGCAGAATTGGTGTGTGAGCCAGGAGAAAAGGCAAGAAGGATACCAGGAGGACCATTCAGGATTGCTCCCTGTGAAATTTCCTCTTTCTGATATGGAGCTGCTACTTACAACCCTTAACCTGGCAAAGCCAGCATCTGCAAAGCCAGCATCTGCAAAGCAGCCCCAAGTCAGACACAGCTCTCTGTCAGCATTATCTGGCCTCTGACTGATGCAGGGTTTTATTGGCATAAAAGTGGCTGCTTTCCTCCCAGGCAACAGCATGTTTTGCAGGTGCCTGGGTGTCTGCCCATGGACATGGTTATTTCAGATGTCACTTCTACACTCTTTACCTCAAGATATCATGAAATGGATCCAATTATATGTAAATAAGATTCTCACATAGATGCTGCATGTCAGTTTCTTCTACTCCTCGCAGATCTGATATGCCTGTCTTTTTCACACGTTAAAATAAGCAGTTTGGAAAAGGAAGCACAGGCTGACTTCTAAAGAACTCAAGTGAAAACTGATCTACTTTCTCTTGCTTCACTATAAATCTTTAAACTCTGTGTACAATGTTATATCAACCAAGTTGAACTAGACATAGTCTGTTAAGCAAAGATATGTTCCAAGAAGACATACAGATTTCATATAGCCATTATGAATCTGTTTTGGTATTTTCATATATTTTTTATGAATATATTAAAATTAGTTTAATTACTAAGTAGCATATGTTTATTTCTTACAGCTTTCTTAATTATGAAATGCATGCTGCCTCTAGTGAGCTGTGTTGTCTTCTCTACAGATTGAGATGCTGTGGTGGAAAGATGAACCTAATTCTGAGAAATGACTATACCTAGGAGAATCCAGAGCCTTTAATTATGGATCAAGGGACCCAAGAATTAAAGATCCAACTTCCCTACTAAGCTAGCATGTTAGTCTGCACCACCCACCAAAAGAATGTGTCAAGGAAACCTGACCAGACATTTTCTGACATTTTGTGGAAGATATCAAACTTTAAGTCATGATTCTACAAATACATGCTAAACCTGTTTTGCTAATACCTTTGATGGTGATTCTTTAAGTGACTTAAACTACTCATTCACGACACAGCATCAAGCGTCAGTCTGTTTTACATAAGTATGTTTAGCTTTGTTATGTATAAAAGAAGTAGAGACTGGTACAATTGTCTTAATGTTTAAACTGACTTCACCCTATGAAGTGATCATGATCAAATGTTTCCAGACAATAGGAATACTTTGTGTCCTTTTTTTTTTACCATTAGCAGACATTTTCTCAGTCAAACAAATCAGCATCCTCCAGTCTATATCCACCTTTACACGCTGTAAAGCTAATGAAAATGATACTGAGTGTATGGTAGGCAATTCATCCCTTATTTCTTTTATGTACTTCAGGAACGTATTTGAAAAAACATCTGCTGTTGCTAATGTGAGGCAGGATGGCCTTTAACGTGATCTCCAGAAGGTTAATGGCTTCCCGAGAATCTCTGATGCCAAGCCAAACAAATCCTCATGCACCTCCCCATCAGTCAGAAGTATGTTGCGGTGTCTCTCAGTGTCTAGATCTGTTCCCCAGCGCCCTCATCTTTTGCAATGAATTCAGCCCTATGGCTTAGGTCTCAGAAGAAGGGAGCTGAATTCCCTGTCTTGTTGCAGACCTCCAGAATACTCTTATATTTTTCTGTGACTTAGCTCCTTGTCTGTAAAATGAGAATTTTACAATTCAAGTAGAGGATGGGAGCCTAAGGAAAAATGAAAAAGAATTCATTGGTACCAACATGCTCAGTGAGAGCCACAGTGAACTGGGGCATTTTGCCAGAGTTATAGCACAACAGGGAGCTGTGATGTGCAGGAGAACCTGCTTTAAGGTCTTCACAATTTTTCATGTTTGACCCAGAATGACAGTGCTGTTAAAGCATAACAAGTTTTAAGTGAACCAAATACTTTTTTGTCTGTTTGTTGGTGGGGCTTTTTGGTTTGTTGTTTTTTTTGTTGCTCCTTTTTTTAATCTAAAAGAGTAACAAGTTATGGAATATACTAAAGTTCATAAAGAAATACTAAATGTGGAGAGTCAATCTATATTTTGGCAATGACTTCAAAGTTTTGCTATCCTATTAGAAGCAGCTGAGGGTGGTATTGAAAGCAGCCAGAATGTAATTAGGGTTTATTTTCTCCAATGTCCAGCAATAAATAGCCATGTGTTAGAAATGGCCTTTCAGATACGTTGAGGGCAGTGTCTGTAGGATGAATACTGAGTTATCTATGAGGCAAGACCATGGTCCTGCTGAAGGGCTGATGTCTCAAATTTGATATTTTAAAAACTGAAACTTTCGTTTGTTCATCAGCATTGAAGTAGGTCACGTGTTAAATTCTGGATAATGAGAGATGGAATTACTTTAAAAAATGCCTAACTGAGGGGAACAAATCCTATTAGAAATAATGGAATCTCCTGGATTACTCAGGTTCAGTGCCCAAAAATTATTTTGACAACGAATTTCATTGAAATCAAAGGGCTGTAGCATGTTCATATCTTTGAGGAGCTTTTGTTTTCCATGAAATTCTGCATATGAGCTAAATATTTTATTATTACTATTTTGTAGTGACATTTACTTTAATCTCACCATTGTCATATTCAAGACTGTTTTGTAAAGTTACTCTGTAGCCATTCTTGCAAAGTGAAAATGTGATTGTTGTTGCTGTTGTTATTTATTTTAATAAGTAAAAATGGTGACAAAAATATGTAAAATGGCATTTCAGAGAAAAAAAAAAAACCTAATCAATATCTTTATTTACCCAACTATTCCCACTGAGATAGTAATCCCTCTCACAACAGAAATCTCTTTCAGGCACGGCAGCTTTTAAAATGTTTTCCTATGCTGTTGTGATGGGAATGGATCAGTAACTCCAAAATAACCCCTTTATTTAAAAATCACTTAGAATAAAGGAATCTGTGGGGAGCTGGATTCATCAAGCACCATGAGCCTCTATGAGCTCCAATGAGGGCATGGAGAATTGCATGCTTGGATTATTTCTTATCCTTCTTAAGAAAGATTAGTATTTGGGAGAAAAATATGCAAATGCATACTGCATATGCAAATGTGAATCTTAACATGTTTCTAGTTAAACCTAGCCACCACTAGAAAAAATCCAGTTGCCACCAATAGACTCTGACTTTGTTTAAAAGGTTTTGGCCATGCCTTTAAAAACAGGCAATTCCTCGCACTCTTCTAGCTCGAGCAATAGTTGCTTAGGGCAACGATGCCCAAGTAAAGGGCGATGTTTGACTTTTTTCTGTAAGGAAAGCTGTCAGACCAGATTATTGGTATTGTCCCTTATAGCTCTTGCACCTCAGAAATGGCACACTTGCATGACCAGACACTGAAACACGTGTCTTGTTTCTTTGTGGCTCACTGCGGTCATACATGCTCCAGTTGAATAGTTGTGTAACCAAGGAAACTTGCAAAGAGTAAGTGTTTAAGTGATGCTCATTCCTGACAGTTTGGTGTTGCCAGAAGATAACAGTGTCCCATCATGTCTTACTTTGTACCTTTCTGGTCCTGATACAGCTTCTAGGGTAGGGAAAATGGCAGAAGATTCTTAGTTTTGCTGGATAATTGGTGGCATGTAGAAGAAATAATAAATGCCATGTGTGGAACTGGTTTTTATTCCTGCTGAATTTACTTGAATGCATGATTTGAAGGTACACTTGTACTAATAAATACAACAGGTCAAAGAAGAGATTTGTGCTCTCCTGTTTGATTGTTAGTAAACCTGCAGCATGGTTTTGACTCATGGCAACTTTCATTCTAGCCCCAGACTAGCTAAATTTTTGCTCAGTTGGAAGGACAGCAGAACTCAGGCACTGTTTTGAATAGATAATCTGAACCCTCTTCTGGGAGAAAGACTGTTTAGGTACTTGGATGTCAATGTCACATGTTCCCAAGGCCATGGAAAATTCACAAGCCTGTTTAGTTTAGTAGCATAGACATGCCCTAAAAGACTGAGTAGTAGTATCATCCTAGTAGCAAGCTGAAAGCTAAGTGCTCATTTGTAAGACCAGAGGCTTCCCAGGCTGATTGATCTCTGCACTACATGTCCTCTTTGCTAACACGTTCTGTAGTAAAATGCACTGAACTGATTGGCTATTACAGAAAACACTGGTGTATGCCAGATACTCTGGTACTGCTGACACCATTCTGATCTTTAGTGTTTTGTCCCACATTCTCTTTAAATTGGGAAACAGTCCCATTCTTTGGGGTATGGTGGCTGGCAGCTCTAGCTCTCACATGTGCTGCCTGGGCAACTTCCAAGTCACTCCACAGGGAGCTGGAAGGTAGCTGTCTGTTCCAGGTCAAGCTGCCAGAAGGTGTTGCAAAGGCACAACTCCCCACCTGGACTACTTTAAAGCTGAAAAAAATAAGTGAAGTTTCATGAAAAAAGAAAATAAAGGATACTGCAGGATATCCCAAATTATATTTGCAGGTGGATTCTCTACAAGAGATTGCTTTTTAGTAGTTGTCAATAAAACAGCAAAGAGGCTAAAACTATTTAAAAAAATATCACTTCCTCAAGGGCAAAATTGATTTAGAAGACAGTGTTCCCGCTCTTCTGAAAGAAGACTACCAAAAAACGAAGGCATTTAAATCAGCCTGAAAAACAGGGTATGGCCTTTGAGCAGTCACATCTGAGAAAGAGCTATCGTTCTTGAACCCCAGGCTGCAAAAAAGTAATTAGATACACTGCACAAAATTCTAGTTTGTTTTGGTGTTTACATGATTTTTTAATTTAAGCCTAAAGAGTTACTGCCTGATATCTTAGCATTTTGGTGAAGTCTGTTAAAGAATTTTTAAGTCTTTGACTTAGCTTACGCTCTGATCTTTTTGTAGTGGGACCATAAACAAAAGTGGATATAAGTAATAATAATAGTAATTTGTGCCTCTGGTAGAATTCATTTTAGACCCTAAATGTGTTCACAGAACTGATATTGCAAGCTGCAGACCTTTCTCCTGTATGTACATATAAATACAGTTGTAGATGTAGACACGGATATTGTCCAAGCTACAGAGGTTGTCACATTTTCAGGAGGAGAGTGACAGGTTGGCAAATCATTAACAGCTGAAGGGCAGAAAGAATCAGAGTCCCTGTGCTGCAGCCACAGTCTTTCATTGCATGGTTATTTGTATATGTGCAATTTGCTTAACCTCATAGAAATCTGCTTTAGCTATTTGTATTTTGGTTTCCATAACCACATATTTTACAGCATTGGATAGTTCAAACAATGTTTGTGAAGGATGCCACTGAAAGTGCAAAACATTGTATCAGAAGTAATGTTTACTTTCAGAGATGTTTGATTCAAAGTGGGGATAAGCTGATGTCCCAGAAGAACTCTTTATGTATATATGGCATGTATTAAATTCTTCTGAATTGTTTCAGCAACACCACTGATGTCTCGCATCTGCAGAGATAGCTGGTTACAAGAATTTAGTTTTAAGTCAAATCAAAAGCCTGGAAGTGTTTGCTATAAATCATATGAGTGTTTTATTTTATCTTTTCCTTTAGCATATATATGGCAAGTTAATTTTTTTCCCCAGTTATTTGTTTTTTTTGCTTTTTCTCTCTATTTCCTTTTTCATGAATCAAGAGTTTTTGTTATTTAGGAGAATTCAGAAGGCAACAAACAACTTAGACTGTCATTGGCAGAAATGTTTAACCCTGCATTTCAGATGCTCACAAAACACAGCAGCAAAACAACATAATATGAACCTAAAGAGTAACCTAACGTGACACTAGGTGGCTGTTTTTAAAGCATGAATGCAGAAGAGGAAACATGTTTTGTGCCACTGAAACTGATAACACAGCTATTTTCATGATGAACAGCAGCTGCAGTAGCACTAGCCGCAGTGAAAAATTACAAGGGTTGTCAATTCTCGTATTTCAGATAATGACCTGATCACCATCTGAAGTCAGTTAGAAATTTCCCCCCATGGTGTATTATTGTCCAATTAGGTGTATTATGGGGTTTTATATGCCCTCCTGAAGCATTCGGTGTTGGCCAGTGCTGGCATTATGAGGATGCATTGGATGGACCATTGCTCTGTTCTGAAATAGCAATTCTGTATTCTTATGTTTAAAGGAGGGAAATCGTGGGTGATGTTTAATGAGGCAGAAGGAAAGAATTTGTGCCCTTGAAAATTATTTGTTCAGGGTCATACTTTCCTACTTGTTGTCTACCTCCTGCCTGCCAATTTCTCAGTGACTGGTTTCTGGTAAAGCAAAGTGAGGTCCTCTTGTTGTGTTCAAGCAGAGCCCGGGAAAGAGCCACTCGGGATTAAATGCAGACCACAGTAAAAAAACCCATCTGTTTCAAAAGGATGGTCTTCATTCTGGCAAGAGAGGTGTCAGAAGAGTGACCAGACTGCTGAATAACTAGATAATACTGAACCTTCATTGTCTTTCATTACTAGATATAGGAAAAGGATATTTAGATGACTGAAACACAAAATGTGAGAGTAAGTCAGTGTAATACATATCCTTCCATTCTCTCAGATGAGTGACTGATGAAATGAATGGTCTGGCTGATCTGGAGGAGCAAAACATGAGACTCATGACGCTGCCCAAGTCTGAATTACTTGGAACTGCTCCCTACTGTTTACAAACCTTCCTTTGACTCAGTCACATCAAACTTTGCAGACACAGCAAGCCAAATCAGCTTCAGTGAAGTTAAGGAGTGTGCACGGATGCCAAGTATCACTGTACACTACTCTTGTTTATATGCCTCATCTGGGGAGATGCTGTAGAAAAGAAAGGCTCATCTTGGATAGTCCTATTGTCAGTAGTGTATACCATGGCCACTAAAAAAAAATGTACGCTTATTTTAACAAGGGGAAATCAAGCTAGTATTTTCATAGCTGTCCAGAGTTGGCTTGGTCTGTCATCCAAACCACTTGGCAGCAAGCCAGCTTTGGAACAGTTCAAAAGTTAATGTGACAAAGAGCCCAAAGCAATAAATAGGACATGCGGAGAGGCACTTATGTTGGACACTGCATCTGCAGTGCAGTGTGCTTTGATTTTCATCATGGATCCTTTGCTACATCTCCCTTGGTCCCAGACCAGTGGAGATCTAATCGTCTCAGCTCCAGCTGGGGATCTGGGCCATGCACTCTGTCCTTTCCTGCAACCACCAGCACTGCCCACTATCCTCAGCTGCACATTGAGGCATATAAAATCTGCTTCAGGTGTGAGATAATGTGTCCTGGGAGATTAAATCCGTGAGGTAATTGTGCTGCTGAAGGGGATGGTAAGAGGAAAAAAGGTGATCAGTAACTTCGGTTAGTTAGTTACCTTCTGATACAGCTTTTATTATAGGAATGCAATCCACTTGGAAAGACCAAATCAGTTGGAGAGCTGGAAATTAGTGAGAGCAGAGAACATCTTCCCACAACTCCAACCCTCTCTGAAACCTCACTGACCTGCTGTGTGAAAAATTCAGCAGCATTACAATACTTGGCAGCCTCATGACACCAAATCTGGCATGAAAAATTCCAGTAACATCTCTCTGCAGTTCTAGTAACACCACTCTGCAATAGCGTAGGTGGACTCCAAGTTTATCTTGTGGCAACCAGCATTTTGCAGGTGCAACCTAAAGCTGAGTGTCTCAGTTTTTACTTATCTTCCTATCTGCTTGGTGAAATGAAGTGGACCATAGGTAGGTGAAGAAAAAGGTTGGTTAGAAATTGAGAGTTGCACTGAGGTTTTTGACCTGCTGTCACATGCTGGTCTGAGACCAGAGTGTGGATCTGTTTGTATTCTCTGAAACAGAATTAAGACTCAAAATGGAGTCAAGAGCCAAGGAACTTTATTTGCCCAACAATAAATCTGTGAATGCAAAGGGAGAGAGAGAGAGAGAGATAAAGAGAGAGAAAAGAAGGAAAGAAAGAAGGAAAGAAAAGGAAAGAGTTCAGAGCAATAACTACCACCCCAGAGCTGCGGCATCCTGACAGTCCGATTTGTTTTCAAGTCTGGTGGGGAAACATTACACCTAATGCCAGTTGGCTCTGTTTTTTTATAGGGTTGTTACAAGCCATTCTGCTCAACCACACTCTCCACCTGGCAATGGTGTACATGCCCAACATCAAGGGGCCTCCAAGCACCTTGATCCCCTTACCCCATGTCTGGGTACATGCACAGGGGTTTGGTTAAGTTTTGTAAGATCAGCCTCCCCCATTGCTCCACGGCGTCAGTCGGTTCCCTCCTTTAACAATGTATAGATAAGTCTCTGCGGTGGCAGTGGTGTTACCTTCCTGCCTTAAATCTCTTCTGTGGCAGTGGTGTTATTTTCCTGCCTTATCAATGTATGAGTTTCCTGCCATATCAATGTTGAGATAACACACCTGCTGTGGCGATGGTGGGCCTCACCAACACAGTCTCTCACACCTGCAAAGATAATTTTCTAGCCATTTGGAGCAGAAGGATCTTGGAAAATTGCTTGGGGTGGAGGGGAGGGGAGGGAGGAAGCAACAAGAACAGATGGCAGAGGTTTTGTTCCATAGCAAACTTGAGTCCATACTGAGAGGCTGTGTCATGATCACTTCTAGGATCAAGATAGAGTCTGATACTTGTTTTTATAAGCCCTATTATTTATTTATATCCTAAATTCTCTATTTAAACCAGAGAGCAAAACGTAAGACGTGGTGAATGAGAATTGCAATTTTACTCAAAAATCTTCAGTGCAAGATTATTTCGAAGGAGGCAGAAGGAATTTCCTTTTGCTTTGTAAGTAACCCAGAACTGAACAAATCTGTAAGTCTCTTACATTGCTGGCAGTAAAAAGACTATAAATTTAAACTATGGTCCAGTTCTGTTTCTCATTAAATAATTGGTTCTGATTTCCATCTTCTGTATATGTAAATGTTAGATATATATTTACAGCACACTTTTTTTACAGCATATTTAACTGTTTTCATGAAAATAGGTGTTACTGAAATTATTCATGCCATTCAGCAATGCTTGATTTCAGCTTCTTTATTGCATGTCCCTCTTCTTAGCAAGTAGGCTACATAATAAAATTCTGATCCTACATAATGAGTGTGTTTTTTAATATGATCCACTTGTATCTCGAGGGAAAACTAGCTTCTCCTAAACAAACAATGTTGCACTATGCAGAAAGACTGAAACATTTGGAGCAAAAAGAAATTTTGCAATTCAGATTGGTTGGTGGTAGGGGAAAGTAATTTTGTTGATTTTCATCAGGGAACAGAAGAAACTCAAACAGTGAAGACTGGGTTGTTAAATTAATTCTGAAAATCAGCAGCAGCTTTGTTTGGTTCTTTCCAGAAGTACTCATTTTACCCTGTTATAGCACAGTCCCAGATACATGCATCAGGTGGTCCAGAAAAGGACAAAAATCTTTGCTCTAAAAATGTTTGTAATCCATAGTTACATAAAACATATGGGAAGCCGGAGCATTTTTCAGCTCCTTTGTCTGAGTTTCTTCAGGTGGAAAATCTGCTTATATGCCTATATCTTGGTCCCCATGAGAAGAAATAAGAAACTACAGGTCACAAGGGAGATAAATAATGTCTCTCATTTCTGAGCCCATCATCAGCCAGATCTAAGGTCTTGCCGAAGTTTAGGCACCTGAAATATAACTAATTTCACCTAAAATATATGATGTGATCTTACACCTAGTGCAGTGTTAGTTTGGGCTACTGGCTGCTACTGAAAGCAGTAGCTTTATTTTCTCATAGCTATGGTTAGAACTTCTCATGGCTGTATGGTCTCTTTTCTTGCATGGGTCCTTGTGATTGAGCCATTTGCATCAAACTTAGCTGTCACATTGCTGCAGAATGCAGTAAATTGTCAGGACTGCAGGCTACATTTCAGTGTCTGTCTGATGGGGAAAACTATTTTTGGGGGAATGGTTTAGTTTTCCGTAGCACCAGCTTGCTGAATTAATTCATCCTGAGGCTGTATTAACCCTTAGGTTCAGTGCAAGGGAGGCAACTGAGACAGGTAGGAAAAAGACTAGAACACTTCTTTTTAGCAGCAACCTGAAATCGTGCCATATTGGGACTCTAGCTGACTTGGTCAGCAGTAGACATTTATGCTTTACACATCTGAAATAAATTAAAATTAAATACCCCTGCCTCTCTGGATTAGGTGACTCAGTGTCCTTTTGTTGGACTAAGCACCTTAATTTCAGCTCAGTCTAAAGGCTGCATCAAGTTTGCAGGAAGCCATGCCATCTTGTGAATAATAAGATACTGGTCTAATTGTTGCAAAACTGGAACCTCGTCCTGGCTTTACTGTTATATGCCTCTTACATGCTTCCCTCAGGAGAACTATTTCTGTCTATCAGTACAGGTTTAGTGGTAATAAAGTTTTGTGCACACTTGCTGGTCATTCTGTTATTTTAGTTGTTGCCTTTCAGCTAAGAGAAATGGAAAAATGAGCATTTTAAAAAATAATTACCTCATTAGTCTAATTAATGGTGTTGTAGTCCTATGTTAATTTTGTACAGATCTCTGTATGAATTGGCAGATCTGCTGAAGACATTGGCTGCTTTCTTTCAGTTAGAATTGCTAGGTATTATGGTAACTTAATGTTCAAGGTAAATTAATAAAAGCTCAGTAGTTTTCGGTCTATTAGCAAATACTGACCTGAACTTACTTATGCATGCACTTCTTTTATTTCAGCAACTTGTCTGTGACACCTCTTAGAATTACTCAAACATCATGGATCTTGAGGAAATTAAAAAAAAAGAGATATGCAGAAAAAGAGCCTCATAGGTATTTTTACTTAATAAAAATAAATGTTCTTCTCCACTTTATTTAATGCAGACACATTCTCTGTTTCATAGCCCTAAGAGTATATTATAGAGATGAACAAATGTAATGGTAGATATTTTTATTTTTTTTTTATAGAATAGTAAAAAGCCTAGAGTGCATATGGGACATCCTAGGCTTTATAATAATCTAGGCAGTCTCATATCACCTGGCATTTGTCCATTCAGTTCAGCTTGTCTGGCCAGAGGAGTCTGTGGATTGATTATACAAGTCCTCTGACTTGAAAAATAACAGCTGCTATATCCAGAGGTTCTTCCCTGATTAATTTATTAATAATTGAAACAGGGCTCCACAGAGGCTTCCTAAATACAGCTGGTTTGATAGACAAGTCTAGGGAATGCTAAAGGCAAGTTATTAAGGGTACTTTTCTATGAATTTTAATTTGTCATGGTTTTAGCAGGGGGTGTCTCAGTGATATCAACTTAAGTTTCAACTATGAGTGGGAAAAATTGAAAAGCTCTCAGAGTATGTTGTACACTTCTTTTTGCAGGCTTTCCTCCTGTATATTTAGTTTCTATAGAATCAAGTCATTAGTTATATGCTGTCTCATCAAAACAGATCAGGCGGTTGTTACTGCTGTGTCCTGTTGTCATGTTCCATCAATTCCTACAAAAAATGCATCCATTATGTTCCATGCCGAAGAAATATACAAAAAGAAATAGCCAAATAGCAGTGCAACCTTGGTTCACATTTTCTAAGTTATTTTAGTGTAATATTTTGTTTACATCAGTAAATTAAACTGCATCTGCAAATTCTAAATATTTTATCCTGTGAATTACATGGATTTTATGTGGCTCTTCACTCACCGGTTTACAAGGTCCATGTGAGCAGTAGCCGTTACATCCTCCAAAGGAAAGTGCTACATATTATTTGCTTGCTAAGAAATCATGGAAATCATCATAGAATCATAGAGATGTTGGTTGGAAGAGACTTCCAGAGGTCGCTCAGTCCAGCTTACTGCTTGAAGCAGGACCAGCACCACCAGCAGATTAGGTCAGCTATGGCTTTGTCTGAATTTGTCCAGAAATCTCAGATAATGGAGATCAACAGCCTTGCTGAGAAACCTGTTCAGTGCTGCACCACCACCTGGTAGAAAGGGTTTTCCCAGTGTCCAAGCTGAACCTCCCAGGATTAAGCCTGGGGCTATTGCCCGTTACAGTAATGAGAAAAGTTTGGGGTTTTTTTCTTTGCAACTACCCTTCAAGTAGCTTAGGTTGATATAGATCACTTCCTTAGTATCCTGTTCACCAGATGGCAAGGACACAGCTCCCCCACCCTCTCCAGGCAGGTCACATGCCCAAGCTCTCTCACCATCCGCTTGAACTCTCCCTCCATATCCCTCTTGAATGATGAGCTCAAAACTGGATCTGTATTTCAGGTGCAGTTTCACCAGCATCAATAGAGATAAAAAATACCCCTGATCTGAGGGTCCCACTCCTCCAAAGGTAGATCAGGGTGCAGTTTGCCTTATTTACCATGAGGGCTCTCTGAAAAACTGACTGCTGAGAGCACTGTAACATGGAAATTTAAATCTAAAATTCTGTGTATGCCAGCATACTTTTTTTCCTGCAAATCTTTGTGGCACTACACCTGTACAACCTGCCCAAGGTAAAGTTTACTGTGCACTTACAAAAATGATTTGCACACTTGCTGCTTGCCTGGTATATGCAATATTTATTTATTACAGTTTTGATTTATAATACTTATATAAGAAAGTACATTTTCGAAGCTCTAGGAGATTTTGCTGTAAATTTAAAATACAGTCACATAAAAATAGACAAGTTATTGCTCCTCCCAGAAAAAAAAAAACAAACCCAAAAACAACCAGATACCCAAAATTGCATGAAAGTTTGATTAGTTTGTCTCACTCATAAAATACAAGTAGAATGTTCAGTATCTCCCACAACTGTGCAGAAATAGATAAGACATTCTGCAAGCTGCTCTGACTTGCAAAATGGAGTTTTTAGTGGATCATGAGAAAATTATGGAATCACAGGATCATAGAATGGTTTGAGTTGGAAAGGACCTTAAAGATGACCTAGTTCCAACTCCCTGCCATGGTCAGGGACATCTTCCACTAGCCCAGGTTGCTCCAAGCCCCATCGAACGTGTCCTTGAACACTGCCAGTGACGGGGCATTCACAGCTTCTCTGGGAACTTGTGTCAGTGTCTTGCACCGCTCTCACAGTAAAGAATTTCTTCCTAAGATTTGATCTAAATGTCCCCTCTTTCATTTTAAAGCCATTCTCCCTTGTCCTGTCACTACAGGCCCTTGTAAAAAGCCCCTTTCCAGCTTTTCCGTAGGCCCCTTCAGGTACTGGAAGGCCACAATAAGGCCTTCCCGGAGCCTTCTTGTCTCCAGGCTGAACAGCCCCAACTTCCTCAGCCTGTATCCATAGCAGAGCTGCTCCAGCCCTCTGAGCATCTTCATGGCCTCCTCTGGACTCACTCCAACGGGTCAATGTCCATTTTATGTTGGGGGTTCCACAGCTGAACTCAAGGCTGCCCAGGTCTCTCTGGATGTCATGCCTTCCCTCCAGCTTGGTATTGTCAGCCGACTTGCTGAGGGCACACTCAGTCCCACTGACTGTGCTGCTGAAAAGACGTGAAATAGCGAAGGTCCCCATTTGTCAGGGGCCAATGTCAGGACCAAAGTTCAGCCTGTACTACAGCTTCTCCCTTCAGCAGTTCTGTCTGGGTGGAGGCACAGGGTGGATGGTGCTTACCCCCTAGCCAGAGCTGCAGCCTTTGCTCTCAAGATGAGTGCCCACCATTCTGCCTTGAGGGTCAGGTAGGATGAATGCCTTTGACCTGTGCAGATGGGCACAGAATGGTGCCCAGTTGCTGGGTTATGTGGACTTCAAGTCTCTCCACTGGGCCAGTGGAATGTCTCTCCCTCAAAGCAGTGCCCTCCCCACATGCCAACCACCACCAACCTGCTGCTGTGAGCTGCCAGCTCCTGATGGATCTCAGCATTCCTCTAGGGTCTCCCTGGCTCAGAAAACCACCCTGTATGCAGGGATCCCCTGCTTCACTGTGGAAAATGCCTGCTCTGGAGCTGTTCGCCTCAGCGAGTGACAAAAAGTGCAAATTTTAATGATATGTGACTTTTATGGAATGTCTTGTCCAGGAAGCAGCTAAGGTTGAGCTGGTCTTGCTGAATACTGCTATGGCAGTGAGGTACAGGGGCAGTGATTATGTCCAAAGCCACCTTTGTATTTCTGACTGACACCTCCAGTTCCTGGCGTGGATGCAGGTCCCATCAATCACAGCTTGTTCAGTTGGGTTGTTAGCTCTAAAGCTAAACCACAGCTTCTCAACAGAAAGGCCTAAACTGCCATGGCCTGAAAGTCATGAGTTGTTAACACAAGTTTCTGCACTCATTTCATGAAGTACTATATGTGTGTGCAGGTACTACGTGTGTGGTACTACATGTGTGCAGGAAGCTGGGAACATAGGTTGAATAAAATAAATGGGAGAGTTACCAAAGGCCACCTGAAGTGTAGGGAAGCTGCTTCTTCACAAGATACATGATTAAGCTGTGGAGATATCTCTCACTTTTTGATATGCATAATAATAGTCCCCATGAGTCTAAAGATGATTGGAAAATTTAATAGAAGAAAAATACCTAAGGGATATTTTATACAATGAAATATGCAATTTTATAGTTAAAGATTATAAAGAACAGCAGTGGTTGCTTAGGTGATGCCTAAAAGGACCGCTGGAGACTAAGAGGGTGTTTTGGGGAAGTAGTCTTGTGCACAGACCAGTAGCTTTTGCCTAGGCTGCTGGAAAGAGGCTTTTGGAATGCACATACACTGCTGTGATTTGGTGCATCTTTTCCTGTGTCCCATCTCTGGTGCTTCCTCTGGAGTCACAGCAGAGCGCAAAGCTCCTCTGGAGCAGCATCCTGAGCAAGTCTGTGAATTACCCTTTAAAGGATTTCCTAGAGCCTGGACACTAAAAGCTGAAGGGATGTAAGACTACATAAAGGAAATGTCTGTGAATCTCTCCTTAAAACTGAGTGGTGAAGGGTCTGTTCCGATCATCCGGTCTCACCATGTGGCAATACCAGATAGACCACACTGTCTTGATTTTTTAGTTCTGATTTTTTAAAGCAGTCAGCTACTCAAGATGACATCTTACTTTTGAAAGTCAGCAGGTCACGTATGGTGCTTTTCTATGCAATTTATTAGTTTGTTTTTTAAAGAAATTTCAGATTGATTTAAAAGTGCCTACAGACAGAGATGCATCCAAAGAACGGGGACAGTCAGAAAAGGTAACACAAAGTTTTCATTTCAGAATTTTATAAGTTCTAGGACCTGAAACATCTGTCAGCGTATTCTGGAAGAAGTAAGCTTTTAAATTTTCTCTGTGAAAAGCTGTTTTTTAATCCCCACTTGTTTTGCATATAGGACTCTTCAAAACAAATTCTAGTGACTTTATTTTTAGACAGGAAAGATTTCCCTCTTTCACTTCTTGCTCAAGGAGAGAAGGATAATTTTGTTTGCTGAAATACTATGAGAAGAAAAATCTGAGGTAGAGAATGAAGCTGGAAAAATTTAGAAAGATCCTGGTTACACCAACCTAAATATTATTATTATAAATCTTTATGAATTCTTAATGATTGTACATCAGAACCTCACATTCTCTAGAGCTCAGAGATGTTCAAGTAACATCTTGCCTGAAATGCCTTAGGAAAATATAAGTAAATAAAGACATGTCAGGTACAGAAGAAGTGTCATTCAGCTTTTGTGACACTGGTCTTGGTAAATCCTACCAGTTACATCATTAAGGAGGAAAAAAGAAAAAAAGAGGGATAAAAACCTGGGAAGGATTCAAGAAAGAAGGGCAGAATTTCAAAAAAATGATCAGAAATTGGAAGTATTTATATATGTATTTTTTCTTTTCCTTCTAGTTCATTAAATTCAATATATATATCATTTATCTAAGACAAGATAAAGAGGTGATCAATTCTCAATCTATCAGTGGCTCCATCAGGATGAGAGATTTTTAATCTAGCAAAAACACACAGCACATAAAACAGAGTAAACCAATCATTACACCAAGTGACTGGAAGCCAAAATAAACAGATACAAGTTAGAAATATGGGAGAAAAGATAAATGGAGAAGGTAATTCACCGGGGAAAGTGCCTTTGAACACAGTGATTCTTTTTTAAATTATGATAGGCTGATTTTCTAGAAGGGATGTGTTGGGATTTTTTAGACAAAATAAAGTCTAGAAAATGGATCTGCTAAGATAACTGGCCCCACTGAGTGAGCACCCAGTGATGCCTCCTGAGGGTTTGCATACCTACAGCTCAGTGGCTGTAAGCCAAGACTAACATGATGTGACACCATAACATGACTTCTGGGTATAAGCAAAGCTATGTGAAGGCTTGACAGAAAAACAAAGTCAAAAATAAATCCCCAGGAAAGTGATGGTTTCAATTATCACTCAAAACACAAAGATAGGAGCTCATGATATTAAGTGCTGGCTGGCTCTGAGTGATGTAATGCATGAAGAATACAAGGCTGACCTGCTTACAACAATTTGGTTTGAGCATCTCTGACCTGAAGAGTCTACCAGGCTTAATGCTTAAGGCAAGATGGTGTGACAAGTGCATGATTAAAATGTACTAGGGGTGTTTAATAAATACATGAAGAAAATCAAATGATGAATAAAACCAAGCTGTAAGAACAGATTTAATGTATATGAGGAGGATCAATGCTTACTGCAGATGACTGTGGGGTGCAGGAAGGTGGAGACTCATGTGGCTGGATCACCAAGACACTGGTATTTCACCTGTTACTTTCTGTGCTCCCAAAGACATGAGCATTTGAGTTACTTGAGTAAGACTGTCCAGAGATGTTTGTGACTGGTGGGGGAAGAGGACCTTAGAGGAGCAGTCAGCATGGGTTTCTTCAGGATCACAGGATCACAGAGCAGTGCAGCCAAAAAGCATGGCGTTGAGGAATGAGTTTCTCACCTGACTTTAAGATCCACTAATTTATGAGGCAATTGGGAAAACTGTCATTGTTAGTTGCCACAGAACTTGCAGTTCGTGGAGACGGGAGAGAAGTAACACTGGACGAAATCCGTCCAGGATGGAAATTAAGTCATAACTTTAAAGATAATAAAATACTAATTAAACCTGGAGCAGCATTTAAATAATGATAATTCAGATTATGTTAATGTACCATTCTCTTTAAACATGTTAACTACCTGTTCAAATTGTAGAAGGTCAATGCAATGTGCGGCTGGTTCTCAATTTTTTTCTTGTATGCTGGAATTTTTCAGTGTCTTGGCTGAAGTCCATTTTCCTTTTTCAATCAGCAGTTTACATTTTAAATTCATTCATTAGGTAATAAAAAATAATTAAAAATGTGATTTATTCTTAATGGCTTCAGGTCATATAAACTGACAAAAAGTATTGCTTTAACCCATTTATTAAAGTCTGAGTGACACATTATCTCCCAAGAACAGTGAAGACTATATGATTGTTATCAGTTTTGTTTACTCAGCACACACAGAGGACTCATGGCTGTGTGGAGATGCTGGTGTCTTTTATTACTTAAACATGGATTAGAAGACCTGCTTGGTGACTGTATGCACTAAAATTATGTTTGATATCAGTTTGATTAACATGCTTTTCAGCTCTGATAATAAATGGTCAGGGTAAGAGTTAATCTTTTAAAGGGCTTCTTTTGGTGCATGGAATGAGTTTCAGGATGCTCTTTGACAGAAGCTGAGGAAGGAGAAGAGCAAAAAAAGGTGCTTTGGCTACTCAGATGTGTCTTTTGCCAGATCTAAAGGAAGAAAGGACTGCTGTGAAAGATAGACTGTAAATATACTAAAATTAGCTGGATTTTCATACAGCATGGTCTTGTCTTATTCATGTGCAGGCTTAATGCTTTCAGTGCCAAGTGAATAATGCATTAGTCTTGCATAGCAAGGTGGGGAGGAGATGGGGAAGGGAAAGGAGGCAATTAATACAACTTACAGCCATATTTTCCCTGAGGCTTGATCCAAAGCTAGGTCAATGGAAGGTGTTCTATTGATTTGGCTTCACATTGCATTGGGCCCTGTGTCATCCTGGAATATGGCATTTTGCGAAATGCAGAATAGATATTCTGTGGATTCTGCTGATTTAGGCTTTATTCTATTTAAATAGACCAAAAACTGGCCAGGCAGAATTGAAATTTCTACATTCAGAGAATGAATTCTTGTATTAGTCTCTCAGGAGTGAGAACAAGAAATTAAATAGAGAAACCCTGCACACAGCGTTGTCCAGCTCTGTGGTCTATAAGAGGTAATATGTATTTTGAGATTGTCTCACAACAGAAATAAACCAGGTGTATGTGTACACAACTCATATCGTGAAGAAAAGCTAGACACTTAACTGGCCTGTCTTGAAAGGAAATTAAGGTCTGAGTTGTCTGCTACTGACTCCGTAAGTAGACAAGAACCCTTTCCTCAGTGCTTTTTGTGTGAAGGCACAATCGAGCTAAATTTAGTATATTGTAGATATTCTTCTCTGAGAATGGGGAATTGATCATTTTTAATGGTTGCTGTTGATTTTAAATTTCAAATCACTCTTTTAAAGTATGATTTGTCTATTTTCAGGTTCAGAGAAAGGATTCCAGTAACAGAAGTTCGACATTTATAGAAAAATAGTGTGTATGTAGATCACATCACAAGTGAATACTTAGGAAACATCAGTTCATGATGAATGTAAAAAACCAGAGATTAGCTCTAAAACTGCTCATCTGAATTCAAAAGTAAAATGTTGTAAATAACCATTACAACTGTCACACATTTAGCAAAGCTTCAACAATTATCTGTTTCATGAATTGGGCCTTGTCAGCATTTAGGAGAAAAAGAGATGGAGAAAAAGAGTGAGCAAACGCAACAGTGATTTGCCAGGAATTTTCCATCATTGACAGAGGGTTGAAAAATATCAATGAGGTTATGAACAAGTCCAATGGTAATCTGTGGTGCCGTAAAATCAACATTGTTGCCTGGTGTGTTCTGAAGATCAAGATTTTGCACTGTCTGTCCAGGTTGTTGTGATTGAAACATTCCAACAAGTTCTGGGACTGGCCTGCTTCAAATGATGTAGGTTGGAAAACTAGAAACATGGTAACAAAATGTTCTGCACAATTACCTAATTGGTGTGGAAGCTGCTTTCTGAATTTAAAGTTTTCTTTTCACTAAAAAGTCTGTACATTATCAAATAGCCCCACTTCGAAGGAAATATTTCAGGACCTCACTCAGAGGAGGGCTTCCCAAGGGAAAGAATTTTTCTGACACAGGACTTTGTATCAAATTAATTTGACTCTCAAGATCTGATAAAAAAAGGAATAAGCACTAAGCAGAGAAAATAGATTTTTCTAACTCTATATTTTAACTCTATATTCACTGGTTTTAATGCCTTCCTTGAAAGTAAATTTACATGTAGAAGAGCTCCATTCCCTAAGTGTATAGGAAACTGAGACATGCAAATGTACAGCTTCATTTTCAACAGACCTCACCCAAAAGCTCTCAGTTCAAAAAGAACAATTATTTCAGCTGAAAACTCAAAATGGCAGCTGCCTCTTGAACAGTGCATGTCTGATCTTCTGTAACATCCCTCCCACTCTTATCTCATGGTGTCTCTTATAGCACCTTAGGATGCAACTGCATCTGTCCCTCTGGCAGTTGGCCCTGACACTTCAATTCAGCATTAGTTTTCTATAAAAGACATTTTTTCTAGTACTTACCCTGGCTTCTCTTCCTTCTTACATATTTCAAAACTTCAGAAGCATAACTGATTTTTCAGCGTATGTGCATGCTATCTGGTTTTGATGGTGGTGTTACCAAAGATACCATGGTATGTTTTGTTGAAAATGTTGAAAACATTTTTTTTTCTTTTCTGGACCAAAATAATTTTTTACATTCCTATCAAAAGCTGATCAAATGATAGCATGACTTCAAGTTGCTATGGAAACCAGCCTAACAGAAAGTAAAGCTACTTTAGAGATTAAATTTTCAATTTTCAGTTTTATGATGCCTATATACACCTTCATAGTTTCCAACATTGGATAACATACTTAATGCATACAGACGTACTCAGCTCAAAGAGTCAGTTGTTAGTGAGGTCTATAATGATAAAAATACAATATTTATAATTATGATTTGAAATAAAAAAATAGCAATATCTTCTTTGTGAAAGTAGATTTATGCTATCTTAACATGATATCTTAGACAGGTATCATCAAATCATAAACTGGATCCAATACTAACTGTAGCAAAACATTTAAGGAGAAATAAAACTTATTGCAACAATCCCCCAAGACTTCACAAGGTCATCAGATAGTAAAATTTATATATATATAAATATATATATATATATATATAAAAAATATATAAATAGTAAAAAAACCCCAGTTACCCACTTCTTAGGTATGTTCAAAATCCATTTTACAAAAAATTTTATGGAATATTGTCTTAGATGAACTGCAACTGTTTTTGCAATCACACTTTTTACATGAAATACATTTTGAATCGGTCTTCCAATCAACAGAAATGACCATGGGGGAAAGAAACCCCACCAAAATAAAATACTGGATGTTATGCCTGTTTTCTGTAACTCAAATTGATAAAAACTTTAAAGGCAGCTGTAGAAAGTAGCATTAAGATTTCTATAGTCGTTTCCAGTTTGTTGAAGAACACAGCGGACTAACCTGCTGGTCAATGCAAGGTGGTGTAGCTGAGCAGTTCTGTATCTCTTCAGGGATTTATGCCAAGAGTTACTGAACCAAAGACTATGTCTGAGGACAATTTACAGAAAAATACTGGATTTAAAGGTTCCTCAGACAACACGGAAATTTTCTACACAGGTCCTGAGGATTGTGTCATTATGAATTAGTTCTATGCAACAAATTGCACGCATCATTTGGACTGGACAAGACAATTCTTTCTGCATGTCAAGCAGGGGAAAAAGCTAGTTATACTTAGGGTTGGATCTGTCATTGTCTACCTATGTCCATTTAAATTATGTTGAAGGCTTGTGGTTTTGTTGTTTGGGGTTTTTTTAAGTGTCAATACAGCCAAAGCTTGTTGACAGAAGGTGACAAGAGAAACCCCTTAGGAGAGTGATAGCTCATCAACATTAGCTACTGTTCACCTTTGAACTTCTAAGCCTCAGTGACTTGAGCATGGTCTCATATCACTTGAAATAAAAAAATAGCAATGAACAGGAATATTTTGTCACATACATACAAAATACCCCACCTAACTTTTGCTGTCTACAGGTTGAGTGTTTAGACTACGCCAGACATCAAACACTAGCTGAGACAAACACCTGCAGAGACTGATTTATCACACACCCAAAAAAATGTCTGAGGTAGGTGAGATCAATCATGTCCTGAACAGCTCTCTATTAAATGCAGAGGGAACCCAGTCAAAAACTAAAACAAGATGCTAGCTTTTAGGCACACATTTTCTGAGATGAATCTCACTTCTGATAGGAGAAAAATCCTAACTAATCTCAAGAAAATGGAGGGAAGAGCATCCCAGAGACTGTGGGGTGTGCAAAAAACTTGTGCTTTCATGGCAGCTGTATCCCAGAAGTGCATCTTGCAGGCAGAGACATCTAAGCATATGGGTGGAGGCTCTAGGATGCTTCAGGAAAGGGGGCACACAAATTCATATTAGAGGCAAGAGGACATTTAGGGAGATGATGTTTCTTGGCTGCTCCTGATTCCTGTGCTTGAACACATAGCTCAGAGGAGGAAGATTTACCTTCTCACAGACCATGCTGTTTGCCAGGCTGAACACAGTGGCATACACGCTACCTAGTTTAAAACCAGCAGGAGTGCCTTTACACAGCAGTGTACTCTGCAGGGTAGGTGTACTCTGTGGCACTCCGTGCTTTAATGTTCTTCAAGGAAACAGGATCATCAGACTTCCCTGCAGAGGAGCAATCAAGCATACAACAGTCAAGGTGGGACCAAGAGGGAGAATATGTAAGATCTGCAGCTATTTCACCAGTTGAATCTGGTAATACACCTCTTATCTATCCCACAGGAGGTAATACAGCAATTTTTTGCTGGAGTATGGGAATTAAAAAAAATATATTTCAGAGCTGGAATTGTTTTTTAGGTTATCAGCAAAACTACTCAGGTTTACAGTGTGGTGGAGCTTGAATACTTGTTCACTTACTCCCCTTCTTAAACTTAGTAGCACTGAGTCTTTCCGCAGGGTAAGATCTCTAGCATGACACAAGTGTCCTGGTGGTTCAAACCATGTAACTTCAGGCAGATCTTCATCCTGCCAAAATTAGATTTCTGGTTCTCTCCCTACCACAACTCTGTGTTTGCCTTTTTCTTCCTGCAGCATTTATTTCCTAACCTCGTGGCCTGTTATGTGTTTCCCTTTTTACAGTTTTGTCTTTTCTTTGTGGATAGCTTTGGTGCCTATCATGTGCAAAGACCAGGGACTGCCCTGGGGTGAGACAGGAGGTGAGGCTCTTTGTTGCTAGCACTGAATCCAACATAAAGTAAATTACTAAAATATGACAGATTCACCAGCATATTTAAGAGGAATTCTTAACAATTATCAAGGGCCCTGCAATTAATTTCTTCATGTCTCCACCTGCAGCTTATTAGCAATGAACCTAGTTCCAGCATTACAAGGGATATGGATTCATATTAGAGGCTGTCAGGCAGTTGTGTAGGCACATGAATTTTTCACACAGATGCTTCTATGGTTGGGTGATTACCTCAGCAGAAATACTTGCTTCATCACTAATATATTAAATAGGCTGCAGACACTAGCAAAATCTTGCTCAACAAAGGGGGAAAAAAAAAAAAGCTAGCACGTGCTGCAGTCTGTCATATCTAAATAACAGACATGTAATAATTATTGCCATGTAATAATATAGTTTAGATATAGTCCCAGAAGCTTGGCTGAAATGATCACACTGTAGCTCCCACTGTTAGTGGTAAAAATGAACTGATGAAGAATAGGGATATGTCAGGCATGGTTTTAAAGCTGCTTGCTGACTCTGTCCTATGTATATAATTCTGGAGCGTGGACTGTGTTTATTCTGGCTCTGTGCAGCACATAGACCATGGTCCATTCCCATGTGGTATCCCAGTGTCAATAATAGGGTCAGAAAATTAATGGCTGAGGAAAAGGATGTGAGTTGGAGCTAAACAGTCAAAGGGGTAGAGGCGGTAAGAGAAGATGAGTAAACCTTGTTCCTCAGACCTGTTAGAGGCAGTTAAATAAATGAAGAGTCTGGATATACAAGTTGCTTAGGGGTTAAATTGGTTTCTACACTCTTGAGCCCAACTTTTCCTTGTCTCCTCTTATTTTCCAAATAAAAAATGATGAAGTACTGCAACTACCAATCCCTGTGTTAGCATTGTGTTATATTCACTTGTCAATGAGAAAATTGCTACCAGATAAATCATGAATTCATTCATTTCGTTATTTCCTGATAAAAATCAAGACTTTTTGATCCATGATTCAAGGTCAGAATTGACACTGCACTTCCAGAGGGCATAGTCATTGATCACTGGAGGATGTTTTTCGTAAACAAACCTTAGTAGGCCAAGTCAATATCTACTTCAGCCTTTTCACACACTAATGTTTTTGTCAGAATTAGAACACAGTTGAAAAAAGGCTCCTTTCTATCTGGTTATAAAGGAAAGTTGCTGGGTGGTTTTTTTTTTTTTTTTTCTGTGTCTTTCAAAACAGCCCAGAAGTTGATTATGGTTGCATTATTGTGGTTGTTTTTCTTACTCAGTTCAAAAGAAACCAGCTTTCTCTTATTTATATTTGTCTAATTTTGGAGAGTCGCATACCTAATCCCTCTGCTTTAGACTCACCATATAGACAACACTGAGCACCAGGCAGAACCAGGGTATGATTCAGCACAGCTCAAATTGGAGTCACTACAGCCACCTGCCTTCACTGATAGTATAAAGAGCATGAGTTCTACAGCTCCTCTGTGGAATAAGGGATCTCTTAAAGACTGGCATTTCTGAAGTAATGATCGTATCGCTCTTTTCTGCTGTCAGAAAAATTATCTGTTAACTGGAAAGTGAAGCCCACAGCTGACATTTAGTAGAGCAGACAGTACAAAAGACAGCACCTGAGATGAAGGATGCAGGTGACTCTCAAGATTCCAGTTGTAAAGCTGATTTCTCTCTAGCTTCAGCTTCCCAAGCACAACTCTTTACATACAGGCTATGCCTTTTTCCCCAGAGTTTTTGTATTTCACAGAAGACTGGCTGCCTTCTTAATCTCAAAAGAACTTTATTACCTTTTAATTAAAGTAAAGCATTGGTTATACTGTGAAAGGAAGTTGGTTGTATTTTATCTGGATACATAATATTACAAAATGCAGTGACAGCTTACAGGACTTCTGGCATGGCCAGACAGACTACCACCACCATCTGTCAAGCACATTCTATTTTTGTGCTGACACAGCAGAGATTTCAGTTTCAATCACCTGCTCACATTGCACATGGGAGTAGCTGGAACACAAATATACTTCTGTATGGCTGTACTTACATCAAGACACAAGCCGGATGCCCTTCTGGTTAGGCTCCAATTAATTCTTGGCACTAGAGCTCAAACTTGGCTGTCCCAGGCAGATGCAGTTAAAACTTGGCTTTTGTTATCTCTCAGCAACAGTAGCCACAGATTTACCAGATAGGGACACTCCTCCTTCTCCCTTGTTATATGACAGGGAAGGAACTATACTACCTTATTATCACCGCGTTTCTATCCAAACAAAGACAGTTGAGATGGAAAACACATGTTGCTTGGCAATTGGTACACATCTGATGCTGAGCTTTTTTCATGTTAATTAGTCTAGGCATGGTGGTTATTGAAATATTCAGAAAGTCATGAGTTGTGTTCATCCATCCTAAATGTTTCACAGATTTTTGAGCATAAGCATCATTTGATTAAATATTTGTTCAAGATTACTATTCTCCAGGAAGTTTTCCATGAGAATGTCTAGACTCACAAGCAAAATGTTTCCATTGGTTTGTGGGTCAGCAAAAATCAGTGACAATACACTTAGAAGACATCAATAAACAGCAAAAGAAAACATAAAACCTCCCAGTGCAACAGATGAAAAAACAATGCCAGTTAATCATCCTAGTTATTAAATGAATATTTATAAACAACACATCTCTTTAGAAGCATTCAGGATCAGTTCAGAAATGGATCAAATAAAATGAATCAATTTAGACATAAATGACATTCAAAAGATATGTTTTGACTAGTGAAGTCAATGCAGAACTGATTAAGCAACTTGGTGTGTAGGGTTGCACCTTACTAGGTCTAGCTTCTGAAAAAATAAGACGTTTCTCATGCTTCTAATCCTTCTGTTACATCATTTTTACCCTGGTATGATGAAGTACAGTTATAGAATCATAGAATCATTTAGGTTGGAAAAGACCTTTAAGATCATAGAGTCCAACAGTAAACCTAACACTGCCAAGACCAGCACTAAACCATGTCCCTAAGTGCCACGTCTACATGTCTTTCTTGTTTACACTGCTATACTAGAACAAGACCATGACTTAAGCTGATGCTGCACATATGTGCTATGCTCTGGAAATCTCTATTTAAAATGTGGACAAAGCAGTGTATGCATGATTTAGGGATGGCTGGGTCAAAGCAACTGTATTTATACTCTTTCACACAGCTATATTTAAAGTGAATGAAAGCAAATCACATGACCAATTGCAGGATTTGACCTGGAGAATATAAAAGAGTTAAAAAAAAAAGAAAGTTAAAATCATGTTAATCAAGATTACCAGCTCTGAGATAGAAACATAGAATATCTGCTGCTTTTTAAAGGCCATAAATGTAAAAAATTCAGGCAGGCTGAAGACACTTTCTGGGAATGTATACGCTGCTCTGTCCTTATAGAAGCATGATAGCAGGTGATTATAAGGCAGAAGGGGGGAACTGCTGGGAGGAAGGAAAGCTTTTTTTCAAGAGAAGTATGTCTGAACTCAGGGGGAGGCTTACCTTTGTTGAGAAGGTGAACACAAAGTTTAAACAGTAGAAATAGGTGTAAGGTCAAACTAAAAAAAAAAAAAAACAAAAAAACCCAAAACAAAAACAAAGGCAAGCTGAAGTTTCTAATGGCAGTTTCAGCAGCTGCCAGATACCAAATTTTCAACTAAATTCCAGTCTGGACACATAAAGATGATGCAGAAAGCAAAATGTGATCAGTAACAGATTTATGGATGACACAATTGAGCTGAAAAGAATTAATTAATGACTGTGACTCCTCTGACTCACCATAGTGCGAAGACAGTGCCAGAAGTCATCTTTGGTGTGTGGAAGTAACCTTTCAGGTATTAGATAAAGTCTGGGTATATACAAAGTGGGACACGAGACTATGAAACAATGTATACCAACTAGGTTGAGGGGTTGAGGGTGCAGTCCCAAGCCGGCAATTGCCTCACCTTTCTAGAAGTATTGTTCTGTTTGACTAGATGGTAAAGCAACTTTTCAAACAGACCTGTACCAAGTGGTGAATACAAGTAAAGAGCCCTGACTTACCGCTGATGTGCATTGTATGAATTGCATCCACTTGTCACTGCTGGACCTCACTAGGACACAAAGTACGCAGGCTTAGCCTTTTTCTGGTTATTGAACAGATATATTTATCCACTATTTTTATCTATACATTTTTACATCATTAATTTTTAAGGAAGGGTTTGAAACAGGATAATGAAATTATTCTTCTATTTCCTCCTATTGTTGATCCCAGGAAGCTCCTCTTAAGCATGAGTGGGCAGCTGGGCTAGTTTTTTTCAGAAGAGGGTGGCATTTACTATGAATGACCAATATGAACAAGCTCTTTGGAAAATGTGATTACTTATTTTGCAGTTCTAAAAGTAAACACTTTTGAAAATCTGTCCTGATTGTAAATGTCAAAAACTTGTTAATGAATACAAGTGTTTGTGGGGAGGAAGAGGAAATGCAGAAGGGTGTTTGTTATGCAGTATTCACAGGGCTGAATTTCACCCTAAAGAGCAAGTAAGTATGGCTTTACTACATTTGATTGTTATTACTGTATTTCTGATTATAAATAGAGCAATATGCCTAGAAGAAATGGAAAACTAATTGGCTATATTTGATTGCTGTACCATCATCCATCCATCCATCCATCCATCCATCCATCCATCCATCCATGCGTTTAATGAGAGCCACTGAAGTTTCCTTCGGAAGTAATAAACAAAAATACATCCTGCAATTAATTCAGGCATTGCAAGATGTCCACTTAATTTTGCTGGGTATACTAAATCAATTCTGTGCTTCATTCAGTGCATCACAAGGAGCTGGCTGGCAAGAACTTAATCTGTTATTAACTCACAATGCAAATGAAGATAATGCTTTTATGCTACGAATTGTCCTCTGCTGTTAAACATGAAAGTCAATGGGATAGTGGAATAGCTGATTCCTTTTAAAATACAATAGCTATATCCCATTTGTCACATGCAATGAAAGCTTAGTAAAAGCTCTGACTTCCTGCATTCTTTACTTCGCTTTACCTCACGTAAGGAAAACCTTCTGTCTTTTTTCAGGCAAAATTCATTCTTAAGTTGTCTCCAAGAAATGGCAGAGTTCTTCAGGTAATAATTTCTGTAGATTGAAATTGCATTGAGGTAGTTAAATTTAATTTTTATTCATATGGATGATAGCAATGCACCCATCAAAATCTGTTCTAAACATGGACTTTCCTCAGCCTCCTTTGCTTTCTTTCTAAGCTATATTTTCTGAGTTGCTAAAGGTGGTTTGAAATATTCTGAGATGCAAATTTTCTTTGCTTTCATGGCGCTTTGGATTCCATTTTATTTACTTTTATCTAGATTCAGGTTTCAATTACATCAGGTATCATGTTATGTCAATTCTTTTTGATTTCAGACCTTTCAGCATAGGAATGAGGAACAGATAAAGAAAATAAACTGTAAAGAGAGAAACACTTTAAACAAATAAATCATCTCAAATTCATTAGAGAGTGAGTGACAATGCATTTAATGAAAATATTGTGATTTCTCTGGGTCACATCATGATTAAATTGAATGTTTCACTTGAGTTTTAAAAACTAAAGCCCTGGCTCATCCCTGGTTACATGACTGATAAGCCTATGGTTGACATCCATTTCACCTTGACCATATAAAATTTAGGCATGTAGGTCTAACTTAGCCAGAGGCTCCCTGTGTACAACATGGAAAGGTATGAACCTGACGCTTATTTAAGCTAGGATGAACCATGTTCTGAAGATGTTTGTCTTCTGCATTAGCCATGGAAGTCATGTTGAGAGATTCTCTATCCTGCATATCTCTGTAGGTTTCTGGTTCCTGTTTTGAAGTCATCCATTATTTAAAATTATTCCATTTGTAAGTGACAGAACTGGCTAGTAACTTACTGAGGATGCAGCAATACATCCTGCTGCTCTCAGATGAGAATATCAGACTTACAGAGTAGGTCATCTGTTATAGCCCTGTATTCCTTACCACTTCACAGGTGCTTGTGCTCCCAACATTCCTCCAAGAGAGGATTTCTACTATCTCCTGAATGCAGAAACACAAGGACTTAGTCCATGAAAGAACAAGGATTTTTGCTACAGATAAGATTGTGTCACTTCTTTCAAGCAGCTAACCCTGGACTCTAGAGCCCTAGCTGAAGTGCTAAAACTCCTTGTGCAGACTGCTTTGGGATCAGCTGAATGCCTCCCTAAACTCCATTAACTGTATTGATCTGGTCTGCATGAACAAGTACTAGGATACCTTGATCCCATATGGAAAACTACCTCTAAATGTCTTAATCCTGGTGCTGGCTCCGCACTCCAAATCACTACTCACATACTTCAAACCAAAAGAATTACTACAAATATGGTGTTTGCTTGCTTTCTGCTTTGGTTTCCCACCACTACTATATCAGTCACCACTTCATAACTAAATCTTGTCAAAAGTCTTTTAGCAAGGCAGTTATCTGACAGAACTAAACCATAATAAATATACATTTAAAAAAAAAAAAAAGTATCAGGATATTATCAATATTTATTACATAGTAATGATCAGTTGCATCAGTAAAAGCCAAACAGAGCTTTGAGTACTGTTTGGGACACAAAATACTGCTCCAGCTTACATGTCTGAAAGATAAATATTTAAGTTCAAACTAGTCAGCTGTAGACTCCCCTAACAGTTAATGGAAGGGAACAAGTACCTCCAGAGGGCAGTTTGTAGCACTGTGATGGATCATATCTTTCTCCATGGGCTAAAGGATGAACAGAGAATGTCTAGTTATTTAACTTTTAAATGCCTAAAATTTGTTGAGATGAATTCTAACCAAAATCTTAATGCCATCTCTTTTTATAGGAATAGTATTTTACTCATTTAATTAGTGTGATATAGTAAAAGTGCTATGCTAAAAGTCGTTTAAAAAGTGCAATTTAATATATCCAGAAATAAAGCTGGGAAGGGAAATAGATATTAAAACATGGCAAAAACTGTTAAAGTCATTTTTTAAGTATTGAATTGGCACAGGACTACATATATCTGCATATTTTCTTTATGTTTTAAATGCAACTGAACCTAACCAATATATACGACTCCCCTACTTAACATCTTTCATGCTTTCACCTGGATAGACTAGAGAGCTGGACAATCATCAGCCATATGAAATTTAGCAACAACAAGTGCTGGATTCTGTGCCTGGCATGGAGTAATCCTGGTTGTATGTACAAATCAGGGGATGAGAGGATAAAGAGCAGCCCAGCAGAAAGAGATCTGGGGTTTTGGGTTGATGATAAGTTGAATGTGAGTCAACAGTGTGCTCCGGCAGCCAAAAAGGGCCAATTTTGTAATTTCCAGGATTTTTGAGGTAGAATCATTGTAGCCCTATACAGAAAGTGCAAATGTGAAGAGGAGTGTAGGCATTTGTTGGAAAGACACTCTGAGTCTACCCAGTCTTGCTTTTGTCTCCCTTGGCATTCCTGGTGCCGAGCTCAGTTTCTGTACTGCAGGGTTGGGAGCAGGGTTTTTTATCTTAGTGCTAGAAGTAACAGCCTAGGGTGTTTTCTGCAGTCATGAAGTGGGATTAAGAAATGTAAAGTCACTGGAAATACAGTGAAGAAACAATGATGAGTTGTCACCTGCTTTTTTAAATATGACTCTTTTTTTCCCTCCTTGAGAAAAATGGGATTGAAAATTAGTAGGTGTGGTTCGGTTGCCTAAATACAAGTGTGTACTACTATCTCAGATACCATGAATTAACAGATGTACTCCAAAAGTGCCTGGGTATTCCATAGGCCCTCTGTCATGCCTGTCAGCCCTTTCAGTGAATTTCAGATAACGTGCAGTTTATCAGATGTCCATGGTTCCCTGTGTTTACAGAACTGGCTGTTATTGATGATGGGAAAAACACCACCACACAGACATACAAAACAATCCCATCTTTTTTGTTCAAGTCCTGTATATTTAACTGAAAGATAAAGCTTCTGAAATCTGTTGCGTGACCTAATATGCAAATAAACCCTTGGACGATGAAAGGCTATTGGGATTTCTCCCAGTGTGAATAGTTATACACAGCCTTCAAAAAGAGGTCCTGGTTATTAAATATGATCAAAAAATTGTATGAGCAACTCAGAAAGGTTTTGTGTTACCTTTAGGGAAAGTGTTGGAAAAGTAGGTCAAACAAGCAAATCAGCCAGGAGAGATTGGAAAGTACAACTGTTATCAGTGCAGATAGGCTTTGGAGCTTGTTACAAGGTAGAACACTCGAGCCTTTGAAGTGTTTGTAATTGTTTGTGTTTTTCAGTTTTTAAATAGACATGGAATGGGCCTTATTTTCAGGAAGCATAAACTGGATCCTTTTGATTTAATCTAGGTTACACCAACTTTGACCTCTAGGACATGTGAAAATTGTGGGCAGGAGTGGACTTATGTGTGCGCAGCAGAGTGGTCTGCTCATTGGCAGGCAGGACTGACTGGCAGGTGATCTGTTTCTCTTTCATTGACTTGCTGAGAGGGTTAGCTCCTGGGGCAGGCAAAATAGACAGCTATGTGCTCCACTAGGCAGATGGAGGCAAGAAAAAATCAGGCTTTTCTTTGTGTTTTGCCTCTAGAAGGGCCTTGGAAAAAAAAGAGTCTTGTGACACAGAGAATAAGTGATAGCAGCTATAGCCCTTTCCAACAGCACTAGTTCCCCTTTTTCCCTTAGCCATAACATATCTGCCACATCCCTCACTGATTCCCCAGTGCAGACCCAGGACAGAGCCAGCAAAATTTAGGCTGAGAAGATCTGCATCAGTTTTAGCTGTGCTGGAGGTGGAAGCTATGCTGCCTACATCAAGCCTTCTTCAGGTTCCTCAGCCTTTTTGCAAATCCAGCTATTTTGGCTCAGCAACTGAAACTTGTACCTGAGTGCCCAACTAGAATAATCTGGATTTTGGCTTGGTCTTTGCACAATTGTAACATAGGGAGAGTCACACCAGTTTTACAAAGTGCTTTGAAATCTACAGAAGAAAGTTTGCTCCCAAATTAAGGGTTGAAATCCCAAACTCAGAATTTGGGGGGAGTTCTATTACAATAATTTCCCATGAATTTTTTTCTGATTTAGTGAAAGTGCATTCCCCTCCCCCCGCCCCCCCGCCCCCCCCTCCAAAAAAAAAAAAAAAAGTATATTTGGACAGTTTTTCAGTGACCTTTCTTGCCTGAGAATAGGATTAAAAATATGAGACCGAGTAATACCAATTTTTCTTAACCAATATCAACATTGAAGTGCTGTAGAGAAGTGATAAAGAAGACACATTAGCTGATGAAAGCCTGTGGTTAATACATTATCTGGATTTAATATTGTCAATCAGTTGAACAGATATAAGTTGTACTCACTGACATTTCCAAATGCTCATGAGAAACACTGTCCTTAAAAGTACTCTCCTCAACTTTTAAACAACACATGAGTTTAGTGGTGCATAAGCTGACAGCACACCTGATCTAGCTTTTCCAGATCCAAAGACAAGACAGGAGAAGGTCCTCAGCAACCTGTTGTCATTGACCCTGCCTTGATCAGGGTTAGCTTTTAGTTGGACTGGACAATCTCCAGTGGTCCCTTTCAGCCTCAACTCATCCTTGATTCTGTGAAAATTAATCTCACAGCTATTTATATTCCAGGAAATTATATTGTCCTCTCATGTAAATACAACTATTTTTTGACCAAAAGGAAGCAAAAATATATGACCTCAGAAAGCTTTACGATTGTTTTGCCAGTGACTATCTTTACAAACAGAAGGTGTTCATGAAGAAGGTGTTGGGTCTGTAAAAGTTTATTTCATGTTTTTTTAAAAAGTACCAATGACATGACCAGCATTAGGGGTTGTTTCTTGAATGATTGTATTTCTATGTCATTTCACCTTGTCTTTCCACAGGTCAAGACTTCTTTGGAGACTGCACCACTGGACAACAGTGTTTTCCAAAACAAGGTTCGTGGAATGAGGCCATCCCAGACACAGTTAGGCATTTCCAAAACTAAAAGGTGTTGATAGTTTATAGTATCACTATTTGGGCATTTAATTGGTGGTCTTTAAAAGATTTTTATAAATATTTGATTAGGATTTATAAATGCCTTCATTTTTGAAATAGACCAATTTCTGAATAAGGAACCTCAAGTTTTCATTATTTTTTTTTTAACAATCCTGACTTTTAAAGTTATAGAAGCAACATAAAGGGGAATATTGAAAATCCTATTTGCTTCTGAATAAGCCAGCATTTTAGATGGACAATTTTCTCTGTTACCAACAGTTAATTTAAAAGCTTTCAGTTCCAAATATACTGTGGTGAACCAGTAATCAAGGAGTGCAAAAAAGCTGTTACGGAGAACAGATAAACGTGCAAGTGCTAAAAGTCAAAGAAAATAAGTTTCTTTGTAGCTGTTTCTAGGGAGACATTGCAGGTAGAACATTTGTTTCACTTACTGTGATTGAGTGCCAGGGCTGATGGATTGGTTTAATGTAGTCCTTATTAACAACTTGCAGAGACCAGCAGACTTTGCAACCTTCTAACAGGAAAACATTTTGAAAATTCAGGACAATACTAAAGGCAGCAAAAATGTCATTTGAAATAAATGGGAAGTGCCTAATTTTTTAAAAAAACAGATTGTCGTGTTTGTTTGAACTACAGAATCCTAGGTAAGCTGAAAAACATCCAAGTGAAGGCAAGAGGAATACTTTTCAGGTGTATTTTTTGTAAATGCAGAAAAGGCAGTACAGCACAGAAGCAGGGAGATAACCATTGGAATACGTGATAATACTGAAAATTTTCAAATTAATCCCTTGTTCTTTGGAGTCACTGGGAGGATTCCAGTAATTCACCTCCCTTTTTCTTTTCCCTTTCACCTAACTATTCTAAGATGAGGGGATGTCCCAACACTCGGTCATCCTGCAACTTTTTATTTTCACAATAACAGCAGCTACCTTCCCCTCTTTGCAGCTTTTCTTTCGATTGCAATTCTGAGTGAGCATCTGGGGAAGTTTGCTTCTTACAGATTTCTGTTAACTACCTGTCTTTTAGTGGTGATCTACTTAGGAATGCTCTGGAGATACCTTTCTGCAAATGATATAATATCACACCAGATATTTATCTACATTTTAAGAGCCAGACTAATAAATACCAGAAGCATGCACTTATAGATTAAACATGCGTTGCTCTACTGAGACATTTGTCTTTCTAGTAAGGAAAGCAATTTGATCATATTGGTCATAAGATCCTGATCAATTGCCTGTTAACAAAGAAATTTAAGAGGCAACAGGAAGCCAGACCCACGTCTCTTGTACAGAACTGCTATCTCTACTTGGGTTTGCTGCTCACCTCTTTAGCAGGAATGAAAATCATAGAGGTGAAAATGGGCTTCAAGATTTTCTGAAATTCCCTGAGCAGTGGATTAAAATGATGCTGAACACAAAGAATTCTGAAACGAGGCTTAAATGGTTAAATAGTTTAAAAGGCTTTGTAAGAGTGAATAAACATGGGCACAGGGGTGAGTTTCACTTTATGCAAGTTTTTGTTTATTTGTTGCCTTCAACTCAATGAAATTAAGAAAAATTGGAATGGTAGCCTTTAAAAAAAAAAAAGTTTAATCATCCAGGGAGAAGTATAGGCAATGAAAGCTATCAGATTTCTGCTTTAGCTCATTAGGAAGAATTTATGCATGTTCTGAAATTACCTACATTTCAGTATGCAAGCAAATACAAATTGTGATAAAAAAAAATCTAGCCAATATTAAATTGAATCTCCCATGTACATAAATAAACATTAAATTTCTGCCACTCTGCTATCAGTCAGGCTTGTCTACAGATGGGGTATTTATGCCCAAAAGGAATTATCATTGCTTCTCTGAGACTTTCCTTTATAAATCACTCACAGGAGAGAGGCTGATGAAAATTAAGCAAGAAAGTAATCAGTGCCTTGCATGTGATTTTGGTAGAAATGCATACAATACTTATATTGATCTAATTTCTGTTTAAGCAAATGTATTTGTTTGAAGTGGGATGCCTATGAAAATTCCCCTCAGGACCACACTTACAGTTGTTTTATTGAAGAATCTCATCAAAGGAAACTTAACTGAACTTAAGTGTCATCTTCCCCATGTGCTGAGGTGGACCTATGTATGGGTTTGGCACCATATCATCACTGCTTTTTCCCATCTTTTCTGTGAAGAACAACAGCTATTGTTCTTCAGAATGTGACTGGCTCTATCTTAATTTTCTTTTCTTTTCTTTCTTTCTGTTTTGTTTTGAGATAGAGAGGGGTGTGTGTGTATGTAATTTCTAATAGAAACACTCCTTGGACTCTTTTAACAGTATAATACAGTTTGCTTTTTTAGTGTCTCAGTCAGTGCTGAGAGATTCTTGTACAAAGACCCACACACATGGTTAAGAAAAAATAGTTTACAGTCAAATATACAGTAAGTGGATGACAACTGCATCTCCTGGTTCAAAGCTGCTCTATAAACAAATTAAATTTGGTCTGTGATGAAGGGCAGTCTTTAAAACATATTATTATTTCAAAAGTCATGTAAGATTACTAGACTACAGATTTGGGAAAGTTTAATGTCTGTAGCTAATAGAAGACAAGAGAATGATGTTGCCAGTGCCTCACAAGCAACATCTAACTCCCTTATATATAGCTGGATGGATAAGAAACACACTTGTGTCAACAGTCCATTATAAGGTTCAAGCTGACACTTTTCTTCATTGCAAATATTTCTCAATAACTCTATTTGTCCTCCAGTTCTATCCTGTCCCCATTTTTGCAGTTCTATGCCAATATACTAATAATTACACCAATCCTTTTCATGTAGCTCATCACACATGCTGGACAATTTTCTCTGTAATGAATGTAAATATGGTTCCTTTAATATAAATTAGAGAAATACAGTAATATGGACACATTAAGGTTCTATTAGCAATAAATGTTTTTGTTCTTTGTTGGCAGGCAATATATTCCCCTGTTCCCAGATGAATATGTATAGCATGCACAAATTGGAAAATACAGTGTAGAAAAGAGAATATTTTTGTTTTGCTTTCTAAACATTTTCAGTTCTAACACTCTCAGGAAACATTCACTGCATTTTTAGACAATCTTATAAATTGCACATTGTGGAAAGAAATTAGTACAAAGTACCTTTTCAGGAATCACCTGATGGATGTGAAAAAAAAACCCAAATAAACCAATGACGAAACCCTAGGCAAAGGTAGAAAGCTAAATAAGGATGTGAATCTTAATTATTCCACAGCTGAAAGACAGATATCTATGCAGAGACCCAACTTCTCAGCTGGTATAAATCAACAGAAACCTGTCAGAGCTGTGTTGATTTATATCAGTTGGGGATCCAGCTTTATGTTGCTCCTAAAATAAGAGACAAGATGTCTGTTCAAGTTTGCTCATATCACTAATGCAGGTATTTTAAAGAACAATAGGACAATCAAGCACCAGTTCCCACTTACAGTCAATGGCAATTTAATATCCATCCTTATTAATGGCTTTAAGAATTCTCTGTGCAAAGCTACTACTTTACATTACCACATTTATGTGTTCTATGGGTGGGTGTCTTTCCTGGAATATGTGTCTAGTTAAACAATCATCAGATTTTGGCTGGAAAAAATAAGTTCTAATTGTATGTGTAAAACCACGGCCTTTGAATTTTTTTTTTCTTTAGCCTATGAAACATAAAGCAAGAATTTTCACATCTATTTTTGAAAAGTGGCAGCAGGTTTAGTAACAAAATTATAGGAACAATGATGGGAGAGAGAAATTCATCATAATTTTCATTTGATACAAGCCAGGAAGACTGCAGTGAAATACGTTGTTCCTGTTAATTAGTCTTCCACATAAGAAACCATGTAGTTTGGAGGCATTGGACAAGCAAAAGTAATTTTACAGTATGAAAAAATGTTAATATGAACTAGAAAAAGTGGCTGAGAAAATAGCTGTTATTCCCATGTATTGATATTCTTAGTTGTTTTCTATTAATAACCAATAGGCAACCATATATTTGAACCCTGATGATGCACGAGTGATCTGTGCTTTAAGGCATGTAGATGAATACACCTCTGGAGGAAAGCAGTCTCTTTAAGGATTTGCCCTGTGCTACATTACATTCCTACCAGGCAATTGGATCACCTTTCATTTGGATTGTAATCCTTTCAATTGGATTGAATTTGTCATCCATAAGCAATTATGGATTGGAAGCAAATCCAAGGAAGTCGGTGAAACTCTTCCAACAGGAAACAGCAAAATCTGAGCTTAGAAAATGTTGGTAGCCTTTGGCTGGCAGGGAGAAGTAGACATAGCAAATGAGAAGAAAACAAAGTTTATCATGTTTCCAGAAATTATATGTGAGGCACTGGATGTGAATGGGTAACACGGAAGTCGTGGTGAAGGGCAATGACAAACATCACCTCCAGGTCTCTAGTTTTTTTTCTAATCAGGACAGACATCAAAGCTAGGGCAGGTATATAAGGACCTTGTCCTGTCAAGTTCTTAAAATCTTTGAGGATGGAGATGGACGCACCTCTTCAGGCACAATGTTCCTGTATTTTTGCAGCAGCACAGTGAATACATTTTCTTTTTATCTAGGCAGAATGTTCCTTTTTGCAACTTGTTACAACTGCCTTCTTTCACAGCACGTATCTTAGAAGAGCCTGCCTTTATTGCCATGAGGGCGCAGTGTTGGCTCACATACAATGCCCTGTCCACTCTGAACCCCAGGTGGGTTTCTTCAGAGCTGTGTCATCTGGCCTGTTGCTCCCCAACCTGTACTGACTTGTAGGGTTGTACCATCTTAGGGGCTGGATTTCACATTTATCTTATTTTGAGAGATAGATATTTATTTATAATAGGAAGGGATGAGTTATTAATGCATTAGTTCTTGTAACGTATATGATGTGTTAAGTTCCAGACAGATTGTCCAGCAGGACGTTGAACAGAATAATGGAATAGTTCAGGAGAGGAAGAATGCATGTGCTGAATTTTTATTGCGATATGTGACACAAACTTAAACTTTCATCTTTAATACTCTGCTATTGCAATTATAGGCAATATTATGGTAACAGCATGTGAGGTTGCAAGACTTTCTGGGACAGGGATATTCTGTTTGTCCAGGTGCTAGAGCAGTGCGACTCCAAGTACTGGAGCACTGCAAGTAAATACATGGTTATTCTTATTGTTGATGATATAGGTATTTTATCATTGAGAGAAGGGAAAATACGCTGCCACTCATTCCATCTGCTAAAAGCTATTTGTTTTGTCATAACTTAGAACAAGATGGTGAGCTTACTGAATTCAGGAGAATTTTTGTGTCTGGTATGAAACTTCCTATAAATAATTTAAATCAATGGACCTCAGTATAGAAAGAGGCACCTGAAAAAGGTATTCTCATCATCTTGGAGATATATTTTCTTATTTTTTTCTTCTCCAAAATTAAAGTGAGTAGTCAAATGTCATTTTCTAATTACTGTGTATTTTTAGGCCTTGTGTGTATCTAGAAAATGATGTCAATGTTTCCATTTATTTCAGTGGTATAAGAATATTTCTTTCTTACAATGGTTTTTTGATATTACTCAGAATTTCTCACTGTTTTTATATTGGTATAAATCCATTTAAATAACCAATCCTAGAGTTTGTGTATATGATGATTTATAGCAACTGAATTTAATTCAATAGTAAACTACTTAATTTAATTCGGCAGTAAAAATCTTAACATTAACTAGATACTCTTACACCAATGTCCTCCTCAATTTTTTTATTGAGTTGGTTTTCTTTGACAGCTCTGTGGACCTTGTGGCTCACTTTTTCCATATTATTTTAAGATATAGATACTGTTTCAAGATACAGATCAATGCTTAATACTTTCTAAAAATCCACCATATAATTTTATTTTGCTTTATTCCTTAAGCAAATTTTGAAAATCTTATTGTTAATGATATTTTACTGATTTGTAGTTGTTGGCCTTATCTTGGTTCATTTCCCTTTCCCTTCCTTCTAGCTCTAGAGACTAAAAAGCTCTGGGGATTTGCACAAATTTGCTATTGTTGTACACTGTATAACTGTAAAATATTTTTGTACTATTCAAAGGTAAATAAATTAGTTGTGTAAAATGAATAAAAGCTATGAAACATCCAGATGGAGCTTTCTAACCATCAAAAAGGTAATCAGCATTTTGCTTAGCAACCAAACTTTAATTATGCTAGTTAATTTTGGAGGTAGAAACAGAAATGGAAGTTCTGATGCTTAACTAAAATGGATTGAGTCCATAAAATATCCTTCAATAAAAGGATGGAAATAACCCGACCTTTGGAAACCATTACAGAGACAACGTATACTTAAAATGATTTTGTCATCTTGAAGATGTTTGATTCATCACTTGCAAGTATGTTGTCAGCAAGGTGTTACAATTTACTAATAGTTTTGATAGTCATTTTTTGAAAGGAAACAGTTTTGGGGGAGGAAATAGTAAAGTTGCTGTTACTTCAGCTGAAGGAAAAGTGCGATTTCCGATACATATGCAAAACAGCAATATGGTGAAAACATAGAGCTGTTAACCAATTACTCTTCCCAGTAAAATCAGTTTTTCTAGAAATGTAGACTGACTTGGTTATAACCATGACTACCAGAACAAATCTGGGCTGGAAATATGTAAAAGCTCTTTCTGAAATCTGTGCAGGTTTCTCCTGCTTGCTCCCAAGCCCTGGATGTGGAGATAAAGAAAAGGCTTTGTTCACTGTCTGGGTGCCAGGCTGCAGAGTGATTGTGCCTTAAAATGTAGTGAGGGAGCAGCTAACACTAAATCTGGCTCTGAGCTCACCTACAAATCAGCTCTGTGCACACCTGTCTGCAGTGAGGGGCTGCCCAACGCCTCCCACAGCTTAAATCCTCATCTGGGAAGAAGAGACTTCCTCAGATGAGCATGGAGGGAGTAAGCAGCTTGGTAGAGTGTGAACTGGCTGTAAAGGTGTTTTGCTGCACATAGGCATGTTCCAGGGCAGAACTTGGGTTGATAAGCAACTGCATGTAACCAGCACTTATGTATATAAAGGATCTCATTTGGGGTCCATGCCTTCATATGCTACAGAGATAATCAGACCAAATATAAACAAATGGAGTCATCTATTGTCCTGCTACAATTAGTGGGAACAAAGAGACACCTTCAGGGAACAAAACTTCTTATCCCCCACAGATGTTTAACGTAGGTTGGCTGAATCACCTGTTAATGTACCTTCTTTACTTTTAGATGACAGAAGGAGGAAGGAGATTCATCTGACAATGTACCTACATTGATACTAAAATAGTATGATTTACCACAACCAGAAATATTCTAGAGGAATTTCTACTTAATCTCTATTTCCTTCCACTGACTTCATGAACTTTGTTTGACTCTACAGCTCAGCTGTAAAGAAGTCAGGGTGGGTTAGATTTTTCATGCCTTGGTGTTTCAGATGTGGTCAACCCAATTGCTGGTTTTATCAGATTGGGCTAAAGGTTTTACTACAAAAAATAAGAACAAATTTTATTAGTTTCTTTGGAGTTCATATGAGAGCAACTGGCATAAGCATACTGGAAATGATTAAAAAATCAAGTTAGTACATTAAAACTTCTAAAATTGATTTTCCAGGATTTGAAGGAATGAAAACCATTAAAAACTTCTGTCATCATGTATGATTACATGCTAATGTGATTCTTTTTCATGTTTCCTTTTGTTTCCATGGAAATATATTTAAATTGTTAAAATTGGTTTCAGCACCTTACCCTGGAGAGACTTTTATAAAGAATTACATGTTACAGCTTCTAGCATGAAGACTTTCTTGCAATAAGCCGGTATCAAATCCATACTCTATGCATGCACAATGTGGCTATTAAAAGAGTCCTCATTCCTGCGTGGCCAGAAGTCAAACAGATTAACTTCTACCGGCATTATGTGGAACGTCTGGAAGTTAGGAAAACTTGACAGTTTGATTTTTTAAAGAACAGATTCCTATACATCTGATTGAAAGAACCTGTATGATACCAAGATCATCTTCAACTGCACCATCTGGTAGCAGCTCATGATCTTACAGTAGTTAAGTGTGATGAAAGGCAATTGAACAATTAATGCCGATGTCTCTTTAGGGGATTCATTGTATATCTGTCTTTGATGCTATTCACCAGCAAGATTATGATGCAAAAGTCTGTTGGCCTGATTTTCATGCCATTCTTATGAATTTTGAACCTGGCACTGCACAAATGACAGAAGATCTACATGCTAGCAGTAAAGTCATGTTAGGGGTGAATCATAACCTCCCCTCTTCCGTCTAAGAAAAATAATCATAATTTTTCCATCCCTGGCTGAAACTTAACAGTCTGCCAGGTGGCAACCACCGATTCAGAGACATATGCTTGAAAGGCCAAATGCCTATCCAGTCATCCTGAGACAATTGCCCTCACAAATGTGATTCCAGTGATAACTATACTGGATTTGGAGCCATACAGCAAAATTAAACTCGTGGTCTCAGAGGCTTTTAAAAACCACTTGGCCTGATGATAGTATCACTCTGTGCCAGCAAATGCTTTCTTTTTCTATTTTTTTCCTCATCTAAAGTGTTCCCAAAGTAGATGGGGCATTGTTTCTTCCTTTTTAAAGATGCAATTGCTAGCATAGTAAGCAAAGATGCAGACATCTGGACTAGCTCTGAGCCAAAATTCTTCATGTCTTTTCTAACACACTGCTTATCCTTCACATCTGCTGGAGGGTAAAAAGTGAGAAAAAGCAAACCAAAGCAATACCCCCTGCACACACACGCTCTCACAAAAATCTTGCTTCTACAGGACTTACTGTTGGCCTTTATAGGCCTGAATCAAGGTGGTGAAAAAGTTCTTCTGGATTTAGCTGTGGCTACATTTAGACACAAAGCTTTGCTTCCTTCCAAACTTTTCCCATAACTCCCAAAGGCCAAGCTGGATAGACTTAATAAATACATGTGGTTAGTAACAGTACGACAGGGGCCATGCCTTGCTTCATGGTCTTCAGCTGGTGGGTAGCCCCTACATAACTGCAGACCTGTGGTAATGAAGAGTAGCCTTGCAAAACAAGCTTGGGATGGGAAGCTCTGGGTATCTTTCATTGGATTTACTGCAGATGCAATGTAGTCTCTCCATGTATGCAAATGAAGTTTGGTCATTCAGTATTTATGCTGTGGTCTCAAGCATTGCATGCTTATGCTTTGTAACATAATATTTTTGAAATCTCTCTCCGAATGGGTCCATGATGCTGCAGTCACCACAGGTTTCAATTTTCCCTTGGATTAATATTTGCTTAGCTCTAACAGAGGCAAGTTCAAAGGCTAGAAACTATGCCCTAGTCAGTTATACAGATTGCTAGGAACCAAACAGGTTGCTACGAACAAATGAATGTTTCTCATTCAAAAAAATCAGAAAGAAAATCTTGAAGGAGGTACTCAACAGAACTGTGGAAAAACAGAATATGCAGAGCTTTCCCTTTACAGATTATAGTCTGAGATGACCTTGTTTCTGGGTTCACCTCTGCCTTCACTCTTTGACTCCAGTAGCTCTCCAGATTTTTTTGCGCTGCACAAGGAATTTTCTTGATCTTATTTGGGCTACTTCCCCCAAGCTAGTCATCTACTCTGCTTTTCCGATGAAGCTTATGTTGCTTTCTTGGGCTAAATGAGGATACATAGATGCTCTTTTCCCTGGTCAATTCAGTAATCCATTGGTTTCAGGAAAGGGAGCAAGAAATTAAAAAAAAAATGCTTTTACATAAAACAGAATCAATTGAAAAGAATTGGGTTTACTGTCATCCATAGAATCATAGCATCATTTATGTTGGAAAAGACCTTCAAGATCACCAAGTCCAACCATTAAGCCAGCACTGCCAAGTCTACCACTAAAACATGTCCCTAAGTGCCACATCTACACGTCACCTCCAGGGATGGTGACTTAACCACCATATCACATCGTCTTCTTTTCATGACACACAGTACTCCTTACAGCCAAAATCAGACCACCCTCTTGCATAGTGGTTCTTTTAGTAGCAAAGTTTATTCACTGTAGCTTTAAAAGATAAAGAAGATAAAATAATAAGAACAGCTGTTCCTGACTCCAACAGGTATTCCTAGGAGAGGTACTTCATATTTTGGATGCATACATATGTGTGGCCCTACCTCAGGTGATTAGTGACTCTAAAAGATGTGACAGTTGCAGCTTACTGATATTATATACTGGCCAGCACTATATCAATCACAGCTGCCAAATGTAAATGCAGCTTGTCACCAAAAGACATCCCTTTTCCCAAAGCACTTTTATGTCAAGATGAGAGCAGTGTGCTCCTGCTCGAGATAACGCAGACCAACTCTACTGAAGTCCATGGAATTATACAAAAGTTAAGCTAGGTTACATGAACCTATATATGGTAAAACCTTCTTTCCTCTTTTCCCTTGTAAACTCAGCATGACTACAGTGATCTCAGTGATGCCACTGCAGTGTCATACTGCTGCACCAGGGTTGTGTGCAAATTTAGCCCCGTGTGTTACTACTGGAACTAACTGGAATTTTTTCCATGGACTTTTATTATGATTGGGAAGCATTGACTATGGGAATATAATATGGGACTGCAATAATTTAAACAGCATCTACAGGACACTTCCCTAGAACAGCATCTAAGAGATGTTAAGAAGCCTCCCAGCTGACCTTAATCCTTGGATATCCATTTCCTGGAAACTTAGACTCCTGGGACAGATGGCTGTCCTGAAATTTTAGTAATATTTGCTCTTAGATTCCTGCATCTTCGGACTGCTCCATGACTGAATCGGGAATCCCGATTTCTGAATTTTTTCACTGAATTTGTACACTAGAATTACAAATATCCTTATGATTCAAAAATAGGATACCAGACAGGGCTCCTAAGGTTTTCTACTCCCAGAATTTTTTCTTTTCAAATGGAATTTTGCTTAGTTTATTTATTAATATATATGTAAAAAACCAGAATTTAACACATTTCCAACACTTCTAGCACCAGATTGTAGATACTTTGAAAACTTAACTTGGAAATATATATCAGAATCTTGACATTTTCCAGATACTGGCACTGCCAGTCATTGTCCAATTCTAGTCACTGAATTTTTGAGATTCTTTTATTACTACTAAATAGCTATTTGTTGACTGTCATGTCACAGCAAGTAGCTTGAGCCCAGAGTCACGCTAACATGATGTTGCCCAGGAGTTAATTTTCCCAGGCCAGTGCAGAACATGGGTGAAACGGATGTGACTGGCAGCTTTTGAATTTGTGAATATAGCTTTACTGGAGCTATCAAGCATCCAGACCCTTCCAGGCCTTTATGCTACCTGATTTCAGATGCTTAATGGAAGCACCTGAGTCCCCAATGCTTAAAGTACAGAATCCAAGAGGCAAAGATCTTGGGTTCATCCTGACACCAAGTAGCATCATACCTCTCTCCTGTCCCAGATCTTAATTTCTCTGCTATGAAACTTAAGTCATGAGGACAGGAAGGAACTCCAGTACACTTGGATCAGCATACTGACCTGGAAAAAGAATTCACAACCATTCAGGCACACTGATGTGCATCAATCATACAGCATGGAGGACTTAAAATCTCTATATGTTCCATTGATACTCAGTGGAGAGATATCAGCAGTTCCAGCTGGTGATCTATTCAGCCAAAGCTGGAGTGATTCCTTGGGGGTACCTCACTGGAGAAGGAGCCTAGGGAGACTGGATGTATATAGCTGGGAAATTCAGGTGTCTGAATTTATGGTGGATGAATATAAATGCTTTGTGGAATGACAAATGTCAGAGCAGATTTACAACAATTTCAGTGGATATAGTCCTACCACAGTGTTTTATCAAACATGACCACAGTTAGTCCCATTAGTTTCTGTGGGGGTCTTTACAATAGCTTATGGGAGGCCTCTCCAGAGAAACATCATGCTTGTTCATCAATTGCACACATTTCTCCTAGAGCTTTAAAGCTTTCTAGTCTTGCTGCTTTGAAATATTTATAGATGCTTGTAATTATCAAAATGCTTTCTTGGGAAACTCTCAATCTGTTGTTTTAAAAATGTATAAGTATGGCTTACGTTAACAACTATTTCTGAATTTAAATGCAAAATATCCCTTCCTTTCACTACTTAATCACTCACTCAAGCTTTGGGTTGGGGGTGGGGAGCAGAAGAGAGTAACAATAGGAATTGCAATTTTATCAATTTGCCTTTAAGATCGTTCATACCGCAGCAGTGATTACGGGTCTCTTTTTGTTAGCAGCAAGAGTTGGGCAGAGGTTTCATTGGCAAAGACTAATCCTTGCAAAGGTTTTGTTGTTGTCGTCACATTTTGTAGTATATGAAGTTCTATTTGGAGACCAAATTGGCTATCCTTCTCTCTGCCCTCTCCCTTTCTGGGTCTATCAGTCTGAAATACTCTGACATTTGAAACTCTGTGGAAGAGGATGGTGGGAAAAGAGAAAGCTGAAATATTTATTGATTGGCTGTTTCCACAGAAGTGGCAATCTTCCTAGTTTGGCATCTTGGTTTCATTTCAGTTACAGGTCATGTATCAATATAAAATATATAAAATAATAATAGTAGTAATGATGGCAATTTTCTGGCAATAATTATTATGATGACAGTATCAATAATATCACAGTGTACTTAGCAACTTTACTGCTTGCAGTATTTTATTGAAAGGTCACTATTATTATCCCTGTGGCTTTTTTAATGGATGGTAAAACCAGGAAGTAAAGAAGAAATTAATTTGTGCAAGGTCACTCCACAGAGCAGTGGAAAAGCTATGAATTGAAATCAGGTTTTCTGAGTCCCAAGCCAGTTCTTTAACGTATGGCAACAATGCTTCTTACGAAGGATAGCAGGCACTTAAAAGAATGAAATACCACAGCATTACATGAAAAGCACCACGTTAAAGATTTTTGCTTTGCACATTTTATAGTCTATTCCCTTTTATGAATTCCAGAAATTCACATTTATTTACAAGACACAAAGGAGAAAGAGATGATGCCCAGTGATTGTTACTATTAATAAACTTTTCAGACATTATTTTTTTCTGAATAAAATGTGTTGGGATACTCTTGCAGGCAAGATGCATAATGAGGAATAGAGTATAATCGCTATTGATGTTCCTATGTTCAGGTAAAGTGAAGATGCAGGCAATACATTCATAGAACAGCTAGCAGATCTAAACACTGGCTTCTTGTTTGCCTTTATCACAAAATATAACACTGCCTGAGGCAAAATCTCAGGTTCTCATATCCTGATATGATCTGGGGGAGTCAGGTACATCATTAAAGGGTCAGCAGTTGCCACTCATCAGTACTTGAATTTCTGAAGGTATTTCCTAGTCTAGGTTTGTGCATGGACTTTCTTGGTATCACTTTGAGCTAGTGTGAAGATCTGACGAAAAGCAAACCAAAATCCAAAACCAGGATTGATACCAAGAAGGTGGGAAAAGCTACTTCTGTTGATGGTCTCAGAAGTTAAGTAAACACTAATTTGCATGAAATGTTTTTGTCCAGAGGCAATCCCAGTTTGCCGATTATTAACATTACTTTTGATTAGTTCAGCAAATTTCCAAGGGTAAATGCTGCATTAATAATGAGCTGTAGTCATTAACAGGATGTGTGAAGATCTTGCTGTACTGACTGTGGGTATTCCCACTGAGAATATTTGTAGAAACACAGCATAAATAAGGAAGCTATTAAAATGCTCTAGATTCTCAATGACTTGGAAAATTTGGGACACTCACATCTTTTAAGATCTTTGTATTTTTCCTAGGATGGGGAAAATAAGTGTATTTAAAGGAGTTTTAAAAACCAAAAGAACAGGATTGTCTTTTCAATTTTCCATTTAAATAATCTAATTTTAACACTAAGCTTGGTAAGTAAACATAGTGGGTCATATTTTCCACTGGTGTAAAAGTTTTCAAGATAGTCTTCTTTCTGAGATACCTATTGCCATTTATCCCAATGTTTCATAAGGGACGGCAGATCACTCTTAACAGAAGGGTGGCAGCTCTGTCCAGCTGTTAGTTATGTCTTCATTATGGTAAATATGCATAGTTGGACTGCATAAATAATTGAACTGTGTAGCCAAACAGTCAGAAAGAAACAGATTGGATGAAGATGGAAAGCTTAAATATATGTGTCTGTGATAGGAAATATTCCATTCAATTAAAGTTGATTATTTAAATTGCAAAATAATGAAAAGATGGCATTTTAAAGCAACTCATTTGATTATAAGGTCTTCAATAAAATTAAAAAGTTTTAAAAAAGACCAGTTACCATCACTGCTTTTGGATACTCACCTTAAAAATTCAACAATTAACTGCTTGCTCAAATCCCAGTTATTTATGACAGAGCTCCTGTGTCTTAGATGAGATTGTAGAGTTTTATGGTTCTGAAGTCTTCTCAATTTCTTCCAGTTTTATTATTTTTCATTGTATAACTGAACGTTCAAAGAAGCAAGTGCCTGGATTTTTTACATACTCAGTGAATATCCCAAGCAAAAATTTGTGTTGCTGAGCAGAACTGTATCAAATTGTGATTGAATTTTAACACAATAGTGCTTTGAAAACAAGATCTTGCTATAGGTCTCTGCTCTCAGACAGAAGAAAAAAAAATTATTATAGACACAAATGGTATAGTTTAAGACTGTATATTCTATAATGTTGTCAGCGTACCTTCCCTTGTGTGGGCAGAAGACCACTTTCAGCAGAGGTAATAGGAGCTTCACTAATTTCTGGTGGACAGAAAAAGGAAACTTGCACCTTCCTCTGCTTGGTCTTAACCACTGATGTATTGTCTCTAGCAAGGATATCACCACCTGGCTTTTTACTTCTGTGAAATTAATTAAAAATTAAAATTAATGTTTTTGAGGAATTGGTTTCTTGCTCATTAGATTTTTAGGATAACTGAAAACTGAGTCTCACGATAAATTTACTATTTTACTACTATGACTACTAATAGTAGCAACACTAACACCAATACAAATACATACCATTTTCACTACAATCAACATGAGACTTTTCACAGAACACAAATGAGTGGGGGAAAATATATGTGTTCTGAGGAGCGATGAAAAATTTTATTTATTTAGAGTCAGGTGTTAAAACTGTTATTTGACAGCATAGATAAGACTATGAAGAAAATTAGATGAAGGGGATTGATCCATGAGGGGTCAAGAAAAGAGAAACATTTCTGTCATTAATCACATTTCAAAATGTAATTAATTTTCCTTTCATTACACTTTGTTCTCCCCTTTGTGCCTGTGTTGTTCTCACTTAGGTCATACAAGCCTGTTGGACTGTCCTTAAATCGTCTTTATACTCTTTATGTTACAGTAAGCAAAGAAGCTGTCCTGTGGCAAACGTGCCATAAAATGCTTGATTCTCACAGAACTTTTTCATGAAAACATCCCAAACAGCTTTTATGGAGTACCTCCCAATATTCACCTTCAGTCAGTGGAAATCTTCCTAGCTGTCTTGATAGGGTCACTTCAGGTCTTTGTGAGGAGAGGATAAAATCAAACATGTCAAAAGATTTATGTAGCACTACAAAGTCTTGTGTTCTGGTTTTGGCTGGGATAGAGTTAATTCTCTTCTTAGCAGCTGGTATACAGTGCTGTGTTTTGGATTTAGGAGGCAAATAATGTTGATAACACACTGGTGTTTTAGTTGTTGCTAAGTAATGCTTAATCTAAATTAAGGGCTTTCCAAGTCTCCCATGCTCTGCCAGTAAGGGGCTGCACAAGGAGCCAGGAGGGAGCAGAGCCAGAACACTGACCCGAACTAGCCAAAGGGCTATTCCATATCATAGAATGTCATGCCCAGTATATAAACTGGGAGGAACTGGCCAGGAGGGGCTGACTGCTGCTGGGGGACTGGCTGGGCACAGGTCAGTGGGTGGTGGGCAATTGTATTGTGCATCACTTTTTGGTTTTTTTTTTTTTTTTTTCCTTTGAGTTTTATTCCTCTCTCTTTTTCGGTCCCTTTCATTATAATGAATTTTTATTATTATGAATTACTATTATTCATTAATATTGTTACTATTATTTTATTTCAATTATTATTATATTTCAATTATTAAATTTTTCTTATCTCAACCCATGACTTTGACCTTCTTCTGGATTATCCTCCCCATCCTTCTGGGGAGGGCAGGAGAAGTCAGTGAGTGGCTGCATGATGCTTAATTGCTGGATGGGGTTAAACCATGGCATCCTGGTTTGTGGATTTGAGTCAAAATGCGTCTGGACATATAGTAGGCACAACAACAGTGCACAGAGAAATTATGCTCAGGGATACAATTGAACAGAGTATAAGAGAAGGACCTATCATAATGTGTTTTCCAAATTAATAAAAAAAGAGAGGTATTATTAGGTCAAAATGTTTTTCTCTCACTCTCCTCCCCCACCCCCCCCCTTTTTTTTTTTTTTTTTAATGTTGTCTGCCATGGAAAACCAGACATTTTAATTAATCTTGAAATATTTGCATTCCAAATTATTTTCTTCTGAATTCCCTTATATCAAAAAAATGTGCTTCTTGTTTGTTTCTATTTCTAAATTAATAAGAAGAAGGTTTTCTGATAAAAGTGGAAAGTGTAGGTAGAAATGAAATATCTGATTATTTTCAGTTAGCCAAAACCTAAATGAAATCTCCTATGCAGAAGAATTGCAGTAGCCCTTTGGCTGTTTGAAAAATGATTCCTGGGGAAAGGCGCAATTATGTAAAAAGATTAGACCTGATTCTCCTCTTTATAATAAGCAGCCTAATTTAATCTAATTCATCGCTTTTCTTCTTATTCAATTTAGGATTAAATTAGGTTCTTCATTTCACCAGTATGTATCTGAATTAAATTAAAAGGGTTTGACTTCCCTATACACTAAATTTGCTATCATATGAGTTAATGCAGAGATACAGAACACCAGTCAAGGACTGAGAAATGAGCTAATATTTTTTAAGCTGAAGAGGCTGATTGTTTTCTGCTGTTCAATATCTGTAAGTCCCAAAGTTTAAAATATAACAGTAGGACAACAGTTTGGCATATGTGTGGATCACATGTGGCTTACCATCCTGAAACAACCCTTCTACCATAAATATAGAAAAGTTTCATGATTAAAAAAATATTTTAAAAGCTATGAAAAACAGTACCAGAAGCTTTAAGATCAGAATATTGCTAGAAAATTAACTCACAACATTTATGTCCATTACTTACAGTAGAAATGGAAAATAACATTTATTTCCTTTACTCATTAAATCTACTTTGATGTCACAGAAATGGGTGGATGAATGAATCAGTCAATGAGAGTACATAATATTCCATTATAATAAGACTGCTATACACAGAGTACAATATGCTTACTTCATCCAAACAGGTATACACTATAGAAGTACATTATATGGTCTTTTATAATAAAGCAACAACAATAAATGCATGGCTGCGATTTTTCTGGTCAGTATTATTTGTCATTCTGTGTGGCCATTCTCCAAACACTATAAGAATCTCATTGCCCCTGCTACACATAAATCAAAATATATGTTTTTGCAGAGTTTTGTACATTGACTCTATATATACATCAATGCAGACTTTGTGCTCTAAATAAAATAAAGCATATATACTTAGTGCCCCTCAGCTGGGGAATAGATTAAATCTGTAAAGAACAGACAAGAGCCTTTTAGCAACACTTAGGCTGGGGTGGTTAGTCTTGTAAAACATAGGTCTGTCACTGAAATTGAACCCTAAACCTTGATTCTTACTTTCCAAGAAATGTTTTAAATCAAATTTTTTTCACTGCCACGCATAAGCAGGTAAGAGAGACTTTTAAATCAGTTGAAGAAAACAGTAGCTCAGAGAAATACAGTTTCCTACTTTTACATTGCCTACTAGGGTATAGGCTCCGAGAAAGCCTATCCTAGCAAATTCTATAGCATGATTCCTACCCAGTCTGAGTTTTATTAAGTTGCAAAGGCAGAATTAGGGATTTTTATATATTGGGGTTTTCAAAAGCTCCTAAATTCCCAGGTTCCAATTAAATTGCTCTGCATTTTTAAACACCTAAATATCTTTGAATATCTGCTTCAAACCTCCTGGTCTTTGTGCCCATTGCATACAATCCCCTTAATTATAATAGCTGAACACTTCACAGTTGTTAATGGGTTTTATCCCTGTGAGACAGGGAAATGCTCTCATAGCTTTGATAGCCTGAGAATGGCACATGTACTAGATTTAGAGGCTTTCCCAGAGTCACCCAGAGAGTCTGGGATGAAGCCAAAAGTGAATTCATGCTCCTCAGATTCAATCCACTGGTCACCCCATCTTTGTTCTGGGAAAGGGCCAGAGTGGGAGCAGACAAGACGATGGCTTAAATAACTTTTGCCTCCTTTTCATTATTGTCTGACTCCTTCCCTAATTATTTTACTCCTTGTGCTAATATGCAACAGACTGTCTTGAACACAGTATAGTCCACTAGAATCTCACTTCACTGCAACTTCATTACTTGTAAATTGTAATTGTAGTGCTTCATTTGTCTTTGATGTTACTTCATAAGTGACAATTTTGAGACTCTACAGAGAATAGCCTAATGTTTCTGTAGTCCCTAATGTGTCACTCGGTAATACTGTGCTAAATGGTTAAAGTTGCTGCTCATGCTTTTTTTCACAATGCTCTACAGTGAAAGATGAAGGCGAAGTAAACAAATATCCCCCGGACTAGGATTCAGGCACTGAATTTGGACTCACTGTGGGAAAAAATGTTCAGATGAGGCAAGATGAGATTAAGGCAATGGAAAAAACAGAAAAGAACTATAATAAAAAATCATTTTTATTCTTTGGGAAATCTCGGTGCCGTGGATTTCCATTCTGTACTTAGCACTACATTCTTCTGTTTTCAGAATGAATTAAGGTGTGTGTAGGGACATTCATCATGGTGGGGCAAGCTGCACAACTAAGCTTAGAAACACATGGAAATGTTCTCATTGTCATCTTTGAAATCACAGGAATGTGCAGTAATCAAATTTAATATAACAAAAATATAATTTTAAAGTGTTCCAGTTTTTCACATAAAAATTATTTTAAAACCCTTACATGTTTTATGATTATTTTGATGCCTTTTGTGGCTTTAATCTCATACGGTATCCTGTAGGCACCTCATCACCCATCCCAAACGCCATTAGTTTAAGAAAGAGGTTTATGTCTAATTCTGCAGCTCTCCACTCCTGCTGCTTCTCCTTCAGGTGAAGTTTGTGACATCTCACTTACAGGAACACTTTTAGGGAGAATTATGACCTCAGGTGAGGCAGAAGCAGCAGGAATAGATTAGATGTTCAGGAGTGAGTCTCATGTTTGTGTAGAAACATTTGTGAGATGAAATTTAGAGATCAGAAAAAAAGAGAAAGAAAAAGGTAGAAAGTACTACATGGCTGGAACTTTCTCTGATGTTTTCCAAGTTTTTCAGGAAGCATCTGGGACTGAGACTCCGAATGTAGTGACATTTTACTTGCCAAAACAGCAGAAAAAAAATTAAAATGGGATCACAGCACATAAGTATGAATTAATCTTTCTCTCATCTTTATCTTCCTTTAACTTTCATCTATGACCTCCATCACAATAAAGTCTAAGAGTCTGGGCAAACCTACAGTGATGTAAACTGATATAGTTCTTCAGCGAAGCTTCATTAATTTGTAGTGCTGGTGATATGACCCTACTAACATAATTGGAATTACATTTGATGCCTACTACAAATTCAGAAAATGGCTTTGAGAGACATGACTGATTATGCTACATTTGATTCTTTGAAAGAAAATGGATATTTCTCTCTAGAACTTTTAATCCCTTATGACATTTCAAGTGTAACTAGTATAATCAGAATCAGAATCAAACCCAAAGGATCAAGAAATGAAAGAGTAATTACATTATCAGATTAGAAGAAAAATTACCACAGTCTTAAAGGGATGACAGAGGTTTAATTCCTGTGTGAAACATGTTTCATTTTTACAAAAAAAAAAAAAAGGAATGTGAATATGTACTTCACTGTAACCTTTACGTCGTATTCTGTGGGAGATGAACTTGTGAGACAGCATAACACGCGCTGTGTTTCTGAGCAGGCAGGTAACCTGAATGTCGCTGGTCTGAGTATGAGGAAGTGCAGGTGCAAGGGGAGATCTGTGGCAGAGGAAAGGGCTAGGGAGAGGGGATGGATGAGCCTCCCAGCTCCTCTTGCTGTGGGGGGATGGGAAGAGTATGGAGAATGACCAGTAACACTGAGAAGTATTGTTTTTCCTTCCCCACCTCCCCTCCCCCCTCAGTAATGGCCATTACTCCATGCTTCTCTCTGGAGTAGCAGAGGTGGCCAGCAAAGCAAGAAGGAGGCTGTGGCCATGTCGGTGTCTCCGATAGTCTACAGTTAGGGGTAACCATCTCCTGTCTAAAACAAGAAATAGCTTTGTCCATACAAAGTTATAGATATAAATTGGAATCCTTTCAGCCAGGAAATCTAAAGATCTATTAACTTCTCGAAGCTATGAAGAAGGAATTATTCTGGATTAAATTCCACATGACCTGAAAGCAATTTCTACAGAATGCTGTTAATATTTGAAGACTTCCTTTAGTGTTTTACAATGCTAACCTTGTGTTTCTTGGTCCGTGGACTCAGTTTACACTCATCAATGAAGCAACGCTGCAACAGGACCTTGTAACTCTTGCAATTGCCTCCAAGTGTTCAGCCATTGTCATTTGTCACTGGTGAGGTTTTAGTGCTTGCTGGTGTAACCCCACAATTCCCAGGCATATCTCAGAGGCTAGTACAAGCCAGATGCTCCTGCAAGGTAATTTTTTCTATCACCACCCTGTCTGGGGTAAATAAGAAAGTTTAGCTATTTAGAAATAAATGATGCTGTGCCAAGTTGACCTCAGAGAGAATAATGTGCCCTAATTGGTTTCCTAGACATAATCAGGCACTCTATCTATCAGGTGCAGACTTTAAGCATCCTCTCCATCCTTTCCCAGAGCTGGATAGGTTTCATATCTTCCAAGCTAGATGTTAGCCACATCAGCATGGATCTATTACACTCATAACTCCTATTTAGAGGCAGAACTTATTAACTGGGGCTCAGGGCTGTGTTTACTCATTTTCTGACTATTTTATATTACAGACATGTAACCATGCAGCTGTCTAAAGGTGACTTTCATGACATAACCAGAAATGCACTTTCCAAAAATTATTCGACACTTTTGATTGTAAATTCAAGATGTCAGTGAATTTGCTGTTTAAATGAAGAAGCTAGTAGAAGTTGAAATTTCAGTAGTGTTATATCATTCTTCTAAAATCAGTAATAAATAATACAAATCTGATCACTCACATGACTTCTAGCTTTATTTTGCCAACGCATTTCAGAATCCCTATCATTCTGTCATATCTGAACAGGGGCGCTACTTTCTTTGGGTTCTTTGCTGCCACTATAGGGTTTTTTACTTAACTCCTAGCTTACTACTTTCTTGATGATGTGAACAGGATGGGATATGACACACATTATAAAATTAAAAATGGGAGCACAGGGGAAGAGTACTGATTATTTGACTCAGAATGGACTTGAAAATGGCAACTTCTCCCTACCTGGCCTTGAAAACCCAGCAGATAAACTCAGGTACTTACATATTACTTTTTGTCAATTTATTTCAAAATATTTCACAACCTTTATTTTCATAGCTTACTGTGGAATACAAAAATATTGTTCTTCCATCCATCTCTATATTTCATAATCTTTAGTTCCTGTTTCTCTGGCTTACTGCACTTATGAGTTGGTCCTGGGAACACCTTCATGAATATGTAGTCTGCTTCGAGAATAGCCAACAGATTTTAATTGTTAATGTTCTTACGGCAGAAAAAGTCTCTATGTTTTTAAAAATATAAAGTTTTAAGTGTGAGTATAGTATATTACCTGTTGAGTTACACTATATTTGCGATTCTGTTTCAAATAAATAAAAAGATCCTTACTTTTTATAGCCTTCCAGGCCTCATGGTGGACTTTAAAATTCTTAATTAATTCTTAGTGTCTTTAAATATGGCCATTAAAGAAACTGCTGTTCTTTCTCCTTCACAAACTTTGGAAAGTTGGTTATAAAGAAGAGAGTAAAGAACATTTAACCAAGATGAACATCTGAAGAGCTGTATTTCAAAGTATAAACATATATTTCTGTGCACAGCTCAGTGTATTTAAGATGTCAGACTTGTCCTTTATGACAGCAATCAGAAAATTACTGATGTGACTTTAGCTGAAATAACTCATTTATCAGAATAAGTAATAAACATTATAAACCAGTGCTACTTTGTTTCAAAGTATGAACAATAAACAGCACTGCAATATTCTCTGAATATTTATAAAAAACTCAAACAAATTGGCAATACTCTAATAAAAAAAAGGATTAATTTTAATAGTTCTACCATTAGCCACATTTCAGTAATATTATTTTCCTTGAGTGTAAGTGATTAAAAATAATTATGCTTGCAACTGTATTGTCATTGCCATAGCTTTGCAGCATGTTTGCAGGGCCTTGGAACTGATGCTTGTCAGGCTTGCTCTGTCTGAACTTCTCCTGATGTGTCAACAGCTTTTTCTTTTGACTTGATTTAGGTGTAATACCGTTTTCTCTAACTGACCAGATGTCTGTACCTAATTTATTATTTTTTACTTTTGTTTATCTCTGTGTGGTACAACCATAGTTTTGCACACATAGCAGTAAGAAACAGTGGCCCTAGGTAGAATGAGATTTTTGCAGCTCTTACACAATGACATAGTGCTGAGAAACTCAGGCCTGGGATGATAGCAGAGACTTTGTGGAGACATGCAATGCAGTGGAGTGCAGGGGATGCCCAAAACATTTATTCTTAGGCAACTGAATCCTTCTCCCACAGCTGATCAGATTAATCCAACAGAAAGTGAGTTGCAATTGGTACCACAGTAAGAACCAATAGGTAGCATCTCAGTTACGTGAAATTATTACTGTGATTACACAGTGGATTTTGGCAATTAATAGGGTTAGCTGGTCCTATGTAAGTAAAGTTTTTTTATTAAACAGTGTCTTCTGAAAAAAAAAAAAGGGGGGGGGGGGAGGGAAATGGCAGCTTAGAGCCTTTTAGGTGAATTTAAGTACTTACATTTTTCTTTATCTGGAAACAGTATACTAACAAAAGCGGTAAAATAATTCACTCTAGAAGTCTTCCCAAGGGAAAAAAAAAAGATAATTAGAATTAAAACAAGTACTCAAAGATTGCTGGGTTGCTGTTGGATCAAGACTACTGAATGTCCAAGAGGTGAATGAAGTGGTAAGACTGGCAATATCTTTGATGCTGTAGCTAAATTATACAGCAAGAAAAAGTTGCTTAGCAGAGTCAGAAATCTCCACCTTGTAACACTATGTGAGGTATCCAGAATACACCTGTATTTTTATTAAATATTTATTAAATAGTTTTTCTCTAACAATAACTCAGGGGAAAAAAAAACAACAAAACAACCAACCAATTTATGCCGTATCTTTCTCACTTAAAGCATAAACCAGAATATCTGTGTGGTTGAGCATGGATCATTGCCAGGGAAATATCAACAATACAAGGAAAAAAAATAATCAACGTTATATACTCATTTTGCATTTTTACTGCTAACACAATTGTTGACATTGTAAATTGACTCTTAACATCATAAATGGCTTCCCACACATTGTAAAGTAAATCCTGTAGACTTTTATTGGTATCATAAATGGCTTCTTAACATGTAAATGGCCTCCTTTGCATGGCAATGTAAATCCCATAGGCTTTTATTGACAACATAAGTCATATAGTGTATTGCATTTTGCTATCATTTTTAGTTTTCAGTTAAAAACTAAATAAAAGTTTGAGGAAATAAAACACAGGGATTAGCACATTTCCAGTTGTGGCCACCCTTGTTTTTTCTGCTTCTGTGATGAATGTGAAATGTCAAAAAGACTTGATAGTCTTTTCCTATGTTTAACTCCCCTTTGCAAAATCAAATAGCTGAGCAAGAGTTCACCAGTCTTGATAATTCAGTAGGGGCTGACAAAGCTGAAAAATGGATGTAAGAAACTGTAAAGTGGTAAAAAACAGTCACTCCCATTTCTTTGGCACCTTTCACTGGCAAAGACCTCAGAGCACTTCAGAAAATACACAAAATGCATGTCAGGAAGGAATAAAAGGAAGCATTTTTCGTATAAAATTATTTTATAGCCCAAATTCTTAACTGTAAACTGCTGCGTTGCTTGGCTTTACTCTGAAATATCTATCTCCCTGAGACTGAATAACAAAAGCTGTTTAAGAGCAATCAGTAAAACTTCACTACATTTTCAGATGTAAAGCATAAAATGAAATCTTTTGCAAATCCAGATAACTCTGTGGGCCATGCCCTAATTATTTAACTAGATTAACTTCCTACAATGAGATTGAGGATGATGATTTGTTTGTGTGAGCTGACACATAATTTCAAACAATTTAAGGACCATAATTTAACAAGATATCACTCAGAATCTACCCGAGTGGGATATTGTTGTTCTGGTTTTGGTATGTTATGGTTCCTGTAGCTCACTGCACATATAAGATACACTATGTTTAAGTTGCTAAGAAGATGGTAACTCAGACACTTGTGATTATCTGAGTAGACACAAAATGCAGAACTGAGCAGAGTTCCTCAGGATGCTGAAATGCATATCACTCACTGCATGTCAGTAAATCCATTCCACGCATGTAGGACAGGTGAGCTCACAGAACAGTCAGTGCACTGTCAGGACAGAACACAGATCACTTCTCTGGATACTCTGACGAACCCCATTCAAATTGTTCAACTTGGGTAATACATAGCTACAAAGGTAATGCATATCTCTTTCTTCTATAACAGAGCTAAGAAAAATAGCTTATATGTGTATATCTGTCTATATATTTTTATACAGTAATTAAAAACAAGTAAAATAAGCATTAGAGTATTCACTGAAAGTACTGTATATCTGGGTTAATTTCTTATCTTGCCCTGAGAACAATGTATGTAAGAGGACTATGAAGTGTATTTGCTTGGACGTCTACACCTTAGGTGAGGACAATCATGTTCTCATCACTGTTATGGGAACAGCTCATGTATTTTATCCAGTGACAGTTTAATGCAAAGTGCTATAATCCAGTGACTGTTTAACACAATGGCTATTCACTTCAGATTTCTGAGGGAGAGTTAGATGCGTGAATAGTTTTGAGGGGCTACATCAAAGTGTCAAAGGTCACATTTGCAAATGGCATTATAAGCGCTAAACCAGTAACATGATTGACCCTTTCTCATCAGTCCATTTTGAAATTAAGCTACATTAGCTCAGCTAACCTTATGGTCCCAGCTGGTAAGTAAGAGACCTGACATTTTAACCTGCTCTGGTAGGATAGCAACTTTTTCTGCATTCATGAGCAGTGCGGTTTCTTCCAGTTTTATTTGATCTTTGGACTATGCTTTAATCACAAGGTCAGAAAATCAGTTTTAAAGGAATATAGTCAATGACACTCTCCCTTTTTTTTACTAGTAAAAAAGTGAAGAGCAATGCAAAGTTTCCTCAGATATAGACCAGCTCAAACACAGTTAAGAAAATCACGACTTTTTACCAAACTAAATTTTCCCAATATGCAGTTACATTAACATACATATTACATTTCTGATCACATAACGTAACTGGACAACTAGATCTTATTTTTTCAATTTAAGTCTAAAAAGCAATTGCCAAACATGTTCAGACAGCACCAGCTTCAGAAGACTGCTGAACTATTTAAATATTTAAGTTTCTTTAAAAATTGCCTTAGAGGAGAAAAGATTATATTGTTGAGTTGGTCTGACTTTCAAAGTCAGCTCATTAATCATAGTTAATGCTCCTTGTTATAGCAGATAGTAATCTGTACTTCTTATAAACCGACACTGCCCATAGCATGAAAATATTTCTGATCCATCTAATAAAAATTTATAGTGCCATTCCCTTCTAAGGCTGGTGTCTTATAGCCTTTGCAGCAGGTACCTATGAAGAAAGAAAGTTTCAAAATGTACTTGAAAATGTATATATATGTATATGTATTTTCTGTATTAGCGTGACTATACATAATTATACAGGTATGATATACATATGTAGACATCAGGTTTTTCAGCGTTTTGCCTGAACAAGTTCTGAAAAGCTGCAAGGACAGAGATCCATCCACATTGCTCATGCCCTGGTCTTGTGTTTAACCAATCTTATAATGATGAAATTCTCTTTTACAGGAAATCAAGATCCTCAGAAATACCTTGTTCTCATTAGTTATGTTTCAAAGGAAATAAAGCAGCTCAATTGATTGAAAGTCTGGATTCAGATGATGTGAACTTCTAAATCTCACTCTTGAAAAGCTCTCAGACTTCAACAGGTTGTTTTATAATGAAGCAGAATTTAATCTTCCTGTTGTAAGCTGTTTGATACATGACCACCATGGTGAGGACGGCTGAATCAGACAATTTATTCACTGTAAATACCTGTAGTTTCCTTTGTGGCCCAGTTCACGATGTCTCTTAATGAGTTGGCTTGCTAACTGTCACTGTTGCTGGAAGCTGTTGATATTTCCTTCACCTTCAACACTGTCTCATCCCTAGGTGATGCTCCTAGTGGCTTAAATTCTGGACCCAACAGGGACTCCAAATCTAGACATCCAATCTGAAAAGGCGCTGAAGTTTCATTAACAGCTGAATTTGTTGCATGTTAACTAAGCTGTTAGTTTACATCCATTCACCATGGTTATGCATGAGTGAGCATTCCACGACAGAGAGGCTTTTCATTTAGTGCTCAGTGAGACTGAAATGTACACTATACTTTCAAAGCAGTGCTGAATGATGCTTCTGTTCAGGGTTTTGCTTTCTTCTTTTGGCTAATGATGATTATTTCAACCTCCTTGTTTAAAATACTTGGCTAGAAAATTACATTCAAATCAGCACATGTAAAGGTATCTATGAGATGCCTTCTACCGTGTTTCCTTTTTTTTTTTTTCTTTTTGGGGGGGGGGTGTTGTTTGTTTTGTTTTTGGTTTTTGTTTTTTGTTTTTTTTTTTAAAGAGCCTAATTCACAGTCTGGAAGCAATTGGTCATTCCTGCTCTATCTACTTGAATAAACAACGTTATTGTCACAGCACTGTCAAAACCAGCCAGCTGCAACAAGACTTTTACCATCCCATACTAGGTTAACTTCAATAAGTAGTGCCCATACCTTGCCCCAGCATAGCCACCAATCCCCCACAAGGTTTCCGAAGTTCATCTGCTGTCTGTGCTGTTTCTTCATCCTCTTCAGGCCAGTCCACCCTGCTTCTTGCCTCTGCTGCATCTGGATTCTTCCCTCTCCAGGCTCCTCTCCCAGCCAGCCCTTCCTCATATAGGCCCCCTCCTTGTCTTTCCTACATCTAAGGCATAGGCACATTTTCTCTCTTCTCTCTCTGCTTTTTCCAAGTCTGTCTTCATCCAGAACTCCTCTTCCACAACCCTTATTGCTATTTAACTACTTAACAGGAACCAGCCACAGCTGCACATTTTCCATGTCAGCCAACCCACCTCCCCCAAGCAAGCCCACAGCTGTATATTATCAATGTTGATTAACCTGCCTTCATTCCTCTACAATTCTTCTACACCTCATCACACTGCAACTTCCATTATATAGTGTTTCTTGGGTGTGTAGATAACATACTGCATAATTTCAGTGCTACTAAGTTAGTCAGCTTGTAAGCCAAGAAGACTCATGACTTCTGTGGAAATTCTCCAGGTGAAGAATGTGGTTTTCTGCCTCCCGCCTCTGGAAAAGCATGGTAGCGTCTTTGTGTATGTCTTGATTTGTGAAAAGCTTGTGTAAAAGCTAATGAACATGCATTCTCTGTTCTCCCTCTTTATCACTGTGTCTGCCTGAGAAGCCTATGAGTCATGAGAGCCATCTGGTAGTGAATGCTGGCTTCTCATCTGAAGAAATAATAGACCAGCATACATTGAGCAGAGCCACTGAGTACCTGAGATGCCTTTTTGGTAAAGCACAGAAGTTCAAAGAACGATTCAGGAAAATCCTACTTAACGTGTAGAAAACCATTAACACTTACAATTTCAGGTGATGTTTCTTGGACTTCCTAAACTGTCACTCTTATTAAACTGGGTATCTAACTATCTTTCTCCTTCCAATTTCTGTTAATGTTGAAAAAACACAAGTTACTGTTTGTCTATATATCTGAAGGAAGTCCCATGTCTTAAGTACATTTAGACCATGCCTTATTCACTTGCACTAAACAATGCTGAGTTGAAAAACCTGCTGCTGGAAGTACCTTTTATAGGAAACTAGTGACAAGAACGTTGGTTCTAAGGCTGGAATGCCTTGATCCTGCCCCTGTGTGTAAGAATCTAAAGCACCTTCACCTGAAATTGAGGGGCTCATTTTTAAGGGAACCATGAAATTGAGGGGCTCATTTTTAAGGGAACCATGTTCCTTCTCCTAATGCTGGGAGGAGGCAGGAATAGTCACTGCTAACCCAGTATTCAGATTCAGAAAACCAGATGAAAAGCAAACGAGAAGGACGCAATTTCTTGTGTGGCAATGTCAGCATTTAGCTGCAGATAAAGGGACCTGAATTATGATTCTTAAATTGCTGCTATTTTTTAGCTAATGACTTTTTAATATAAATTGCTTTAAAAGCTGAGGGAACAAGATCTAGGATTCATATTACAAGAAAAGTTCCCTTTTTCTCTTGTGTTTGCAGTCCAGGTCAGAGACCTTTTAAATCCCCTTTTCCCAAGCTTTTTCAGTTTTTCAGTTTTTTATTTCTTCTTACGCGCTGGCACAACTTCAGAAGTAGCAGAAGAAAAAACCTGGAAATGGTTCATAGTACCGTCAGTAGAGGGGCCTGCTTTGGTTCCAAGGGTGATTAGTTAAAATCTATCCAGCTGAAATATTTAAATACATTAGGCAATTTCAGGCTCTGAGACCCCATATCATATTAAATTATTCACTTTAGAGAATCTATAGTCTTCCAAATTCCATTAAATAGTTTTATATATAAATTTTAATCATTGTTGTGTTATAAACTGTAATATCTAAGGAGTTCTGCTGAACTGTTCTCTTGCTTTGAGGTTCTCACAGTGGCAAAAAATGTACAGATTAGTACTGGAAACTTTTCAGATACCAGGACCTCAAGGTCAGATTTGCTGCATCTTAAATGCCTCATTGGTTTTATACACTGCTGTTTGCTGTGGTCTGAGGATTGTTCCTCACAAATCATGCTGAAAAGATGACTCTTAGAATAATTTTTGGAACAGATGAAGGTACTATCACAGGATATGCATAGAAGAGGACAACTCCTGCAAGCTTTCATTTAGACGTGTGCCCAGGAAAAGAAAAATTCTTTCTGGGCATTGTATGCAGTCTGTCACATCGCTCGTTTCCTAGGTGAAGACTGAGAACACACATTTCTATGTTTTGATTGCAGTGAATCTCCCCACTGCAGTATACAACCAGTGGATTACATCTTTTTTATGGGCATCTGTCTTTTCACATTGAATAACATAACACAACCTTTATTTTACTAGTAGCTCATCTAAAAGAATGTGGGTTATGTAAGAAGCCAGCCAGGGTCACTAGCAGGATTTTGGCCATTGGGTGTCAAAGTAACCTAAATGGATTGTATTTCTGATGCTGTAGGTGATATTGTGAAGTTGGCAGCTGGGAAGCACTGGTTTGCAAACAGTCCTGGGCTGCTCAGAAGAATAAGCAAGAAGCAGCATATTTTATTTTTTTTTAGATTGGAATGTATTGAACTCTGTAAGACACCCTTTTTAAAAAGAGAAGACCCAATTTTTTTGATGTTACTTTTTCTCTCCATTGACTGTAGACAGAACCAAGACTCACAGACAATACAAGTTTATTAATATAAATGCAGCTAAGCAATAAGAAATTACATATGTTCTTCTGCCCTTTCATGGAAACTAAGTGTACACCACAGTAGCTACCCCTTATGTATAAGATCCAAACCATTTAGGTCATGGGAGATATCTAAAAGGAATCAATGAGTGAAATTAATAGGCACGTTCCAAAACCCTGTCAAGAGAAGTAAATTTTCTGGCTTATTTCACTTCCAGGAAAGATATACTTCCTTGCAAACACCTCCCGTCTCTTTAGCTGTCAGGGTGACGGTAGTCTCTGGTGAGACTATGGTGACAATGTGTTCAGACTCTGCTTTATAAAAGTTGTGTCCCTAATGCTTTACCATGGAAAGCCAAATGCAAAAGCAAAACATGGAGGGCTGTTTGTTTGTTTCAAAAAAATTCTTTTTTTCCCCTCAAAAAGTAGAGAAGATATACTGTTCATGATCTTTTTTTGTTTTTCCCTTATTCTCTTTGAGTTTACAGTACTGAAGTCAAAGGATCTCCAGGCTATCTCCCTCAATAAAGTGAGAGTTATAATGCACAACTTGATCATCCCCAAATTTCAGAACTCAGATCAGAATTCTCAGAGGAAATCCTTTTTCTATAATTGATTAAGAAGCAGACTGATCTTAAATGCTGGATTTTAATTTGGAGTCCAACATCTTCATATTTCAGATCCAAAATTTTGCAGCCAGAACTTGAACTTATACATGAACCCAAATTCCAACAAAACATATTAATTAAATGAATGTTGAGTCTGTGGAACTAAATCTAAAGTTCTGTGTAATGATCATATTTACCTAAAAGTTACAACCAACCAACTAAAAACATTCTGATTAGTTCCATGTTTATTATATAATGAACTTATTACTGCAGAGTGACTGAATTTCACATGAGAATGAAACATAGGAACAAAATGTATTGTAATTCAAATATCAAAACTTCAGTAGAAAATTATACTTCTGTGTAAGATGATGAACAGGAGTTTTTTGGTTTAATGAAAGTTTTATAAATAATAGAGCTCAAGACTTCTCTATCTTATTAGAGCGTAAATGAAGAATAACTCCTTTGATCTAATTTAATGTAAGCTATAATCTAACCCTCCCTTTTCTTTAGGAGTTTATTATCTGAAGGTGAGTAGTGTTCTGCAGCATTTAATAGAACATTGTATTATCTATCATCACTTTTCCTCCCTGAAACCAGTACATCATTTAGCTTATATATGTTTTAGGAGTGTAGAGAGCTCTTTAGAACAGGGCCTCCTTCTTTATGTGAACTTTGCACTACAGGAGACTCACAGCTTGACATCACCCTCTGCTAAGTGGAAGGATATTTTTGCTTCTCTTGGAGAAGAAATTGTTGTCTTTAAAAACTATACTAAGATATGTAGATTCCTCTTTACTCTGCTACAAGCCTGATGGCAGGTTATTGCCAGACAGGATATTATAGATGTATTTTGCACAAGACCACATGTGAGGTGTGGATGGAATTCACCTAAGGTAGATCACATTTGAAAATCCTAAGAAAAACACAGTCTGCAGAGATACAGAACCAGGTAAGGTGTTAGTTAAGTCTTTTTTCCTTTCAAAGTAATTATCTGTTTAGTTAAAATAAGCAGCAGAAAAAAGTACTAGCTTCTCCAAAGACATTTCAGGTTCTTTTTTTTTTTTTTTTTCACCCCAAAAGTAGAACAACCACCAAGAGTATAAGAAGCACTATACCACAATGGTTCCAGTGTAATGCTAGTAGAGAGTAGGTTTTATTTTTGTTATGCTAGTAGAGAGTAGGTTTTATTTTTGTTTTTGTTTTGTTTTGTTTTTCTAATCGAATGAGAATGCTGACCTACAACATTTTTTTTGAAAACTTCCCTCTTTTTTTTTTTTTTTTCACAGAAAAAAAGCCTGATTCATGACAAAAGAAAAAGAAACCAAAACAACCCAGAACTAGTTTCTTGCTTATCACTCAGCTTCTGGGAACATGCACAAAAGAACAAAGTGTCAGTTCAACCAAGAGATGCAATGAAATTCTTTGGCTTGTATAGTACAGCAGACTGAGGTGAACACCTGGATAGCTGCTAGGTTTGAAATTAATGGATCTAGGATAGACATTTTCCTTTCATAGAAATAAGAGCCTGGAAGAGTCTGGCTGAGCTGCTCCACCTGATCTCCTTGGGTCACCAGCAAGTATGGCAGTTAGGTCAAAAGGGGGAAATGAGGAACATCAGCAACACTGTAAAAGCACTGACAGCATTGTTGGACAGCCACAGTGCTTAAAAAAAGTCAAGTCTGAAAGAAATACGCTGTAGTGCCATTTCAAATGGGCACTCCCTCTCTTTTTTTCTTTCAAAAGTCAGAATGGGTTGCATGCTTTCGTTCCTTTTGTTCATAGGTTAGGTGAAATGGTTTCCTTTTTTATCTATAAATAAGTCTGGATCAGCAGGGAATAAGTTTTTGATGTGAAAACTCATGCCATGAACCCAACACAGTACTTTTACTTAGGAAGTCTAAAAGCAGTGCAAAAGTAATTAAAAGATAGCACAAACTAACCAAAGCCTGAAGACAGGACTCAAACTTGGACAGAGACAGATGTCTGGATGAAAAAGGGTGTTACTTGTTGAAACGTAATGTATAAAAGCAAACAATAGAATTTCAGATGACCTTTTACCTTCACCTAATACTTTAAGACAGAACAGAGTGAAATACTTACTTATAATGCATTATAGCTGCAATTGATAAAGTGAACCACATTAGGTCTTGCCACCACCTTCATGCTTTCCCAAGGAAGAAAAGGAGATAAGACATCTGTAGCCTTAATCTGTCACCTCCTGGTTTTACACATTGTTTGTCTACAGGACAGACAGTCTTATCACTGTGTCTTTTCTCTTGCATGAATATCACATATGTGCCATTCTCTGAAATTCATACATGAACATGCAGCGTATTGTCTCAAGACTTGAGATGAAGTTTTCCAGCATCCACTTCAGAGAATCAACCTTCTGCAAACACCAGATCAAAATGGTTCCACTATATGTAAGAACAGGTTTAGTGGATTTTATTTATGATAATAAAGGTATATTTTTAAAAAAACTTTCAATCCAAAAAGAAAATTAATCTAAGCTGCCTCTTTCGCTTTGTAAATTTATTCTACAGTGATGTAAAAGCACTAACTAAAATTCTAAATGTACATGGGAAAAAGAATTTTATTTTTTCTCTCTCCTCACTGCTATCCCAAATCATCTTGATATCCATATCCTCAATCAGTTCACTCCCTGAAAATTATTAGATGCTGAACACTTGAAACATTTATGTATCTTTCATTATTAACTATGATAATTATGGGGTAAGATCAAAGCCTAATTTGTGAAAGAGGAACAAAATCCTGATAATTTTTATCACAAAGCATGCACCACTAATGAATTAAATCTGCAAACATAAAATGTTCTGCATGTACAAATCTAATATAAATCATGATCAGGTTCAAAGCAAATGGAAACAAAAAGTGAATGTGAGATATACAACAAATCCAAATTGATTAACTGACTTCCTTTTCTTTGCCTTTTCATGGTTCTTTGCTTGGACAGTTCTTGTTGAAAATTTGCAAAAGTGACTGCTCTTCTTCATTGGGGAGGCTTAGGATACCTGAAAAGCCAAGGCTATGGGGAGCTGTATTAAAAAAATAATTCACTACTTCATGTGTTCTGCCATATTTTTTCCTGTTTTCATCGCTGTTTTGTGTCACAATCAATGAAAGTCTCTGTGGGAGTATACTAAAAAATCTGAACCCACAACAGCAACTCCAAATTCTAGAAACAAAGGCTAGGAAAATCACAAGGGTTATCTAAGCAAAAATTTGGTTTATTATATGCCTCCAGAGATATTCATAGATAAATTTCACTAATGGCTTCTAGGAATTATTTTTTTTTTTCATTGACAGTTAGGATCTCAGTAATGCACATAATTAAACTAATCCAAAAGTTGTGAAGAGAAGTGACAAGAAAAAAATGTAAAAGAAATCAAACAGCAGGCAATATGAAATGCCATAAACTTCCTCCTGTTTTTTCCCCCTTCCTAGAGATAAGGAAAAAGTTGTGTTCGGAGATGGCTTAGTGTATGTTCAGCCTCACTACCTTCAAATTAGTGAACTGGTTCCCAATGACTATAAGAGCCATTTTTTATCTCTGTCTCTTTTAAAAACCTTAGAAGTTTCACCAGCAGACTTCTGGCTGTTTGTGTAGGTCATCTCCATTTCAGCTGTACGCTTCTCTTTAAGATGCTATGTCTTTGCCCACGCTACTTCATTATATCATGTGCTTTTGTCTGAAGTCCTGTGGGACTTATTTTCTTTGCCTTCATAGATGCCAGTCTAAATTGCATTGACTGATTGTGCATGACCATCTAGGCTGACAAACTGTGACTTAAATGGACAGTATCAATTTTTCTCAGACAGAGAAAGGTCATTTCAAATTCAGAAGCCTGTACCAAAATGATCCATTGAATCTGAGTTATTGGTTTGAAGGTTAACATTTCAGTGATGTATGCTGTCATTAATATGATTAATATGTACTTTGTGATTGTCCAGTAATAACTGCAAAAACAATGAGGCTGAAGCTGGTTGTTGTTTTCTGAGCCAAAGCAATGTAATAAAAAAGAAGGTTTGAAAATAATTGTGAAATGGGCCTGTTCTAGAGCCAGTGTCCCCAGTCAGTCACAGGATTTGAGAAAGACACTTGATATTAAATGAAGAACTAGGGCTCTGTTCCTGACGGCCTTCATCATCACAATTCCTTTTGACTTCAGTGGGGAAGTTTTGCCCATCTAACTTTAAAAAACAGACTGTTTGAATTATTTTCATTACGATGAGAATCTCCTGCAAATAAAGGCATGCATTTGTCCATGGGTGGTCTGATCTGTATAAAGAAATAGGGTTACATGCCCAGGTCAAGAATTCCTGAGCTGGATACTGGTGTTATCACCATTCATGCTGCATAAAAATTAATATTATCCTGTTTTTTCTTTTGATAAAGTACAGAACAAATCATGTGGGTAGTTTTATTATTATTATTCACCCCAAGGATCCCTCTCATGAACCATTGGTATTGAAAATGCACCAAGTTTGGCTGCTAAGGATCTAAGCAGTCTCTAACGCTATCCCAGGATTTAGCTCACTTAAGCAAACACCCCATATGCCTTCTTTCCATCCCAGGACACACAGTGTATATTCTCAGTTTCACAGTATAAAAATGGAATTCTGATAGGCTGAAACAGAATCCTTACACTACTTCATGAATCCTATATATCAGAAAAAAGTATGAAGACATAATTTTCTAGAATTGTTATTAAGAGAATAGAGTATTAAATAAGTCTGGCTTCAAGAAACCACTTTGACATCTGGGAAAAGTATCATGGTTTTATGGTACAAATACAGAAACCTGGATTCAAAAATGTGTTTTTCATTGTGTACTGTAAAGATTAAAAGACCAATGATTGTCTGAGACCTCATGAAATAATAGGAATAACTGGCTAATCAGAGAGATCTAAAATTGTCAGTCTCCTGTGATCTAATGACGTTGACTATCACTGTCATGATTTTTCAAACCTTTATCAACTTGACAACTGCTGCAGATCATGCTATGTTTCTCTGTTGGTATGTCTGTCTGCAGACTGACAGAAACTTAACTCTCCTCTCAAGCAGGAAGATCATCCATGATAAGACCACTCCAGTACAACTTTTAAGTAATTTTCTGTTAATATAGTTCCATGGTTGCTATAAAATTGCATTTTATAGAGGTAAGGGATACACAGCAATATACTTTGGGATAGCAGTCAACTAAAACTATTACTTTATAAGCTATTATATTTTACTTGTTCTAATGTGTATATTATTGTTATTAATTTGGGACTACAAGCTTGGAATCTGAGTTTTAATTCCAATTCAAAAGGTCTTGAATTTCCATGGGTTAAAGGCAAGCTCCATATATTAAGACTTGGTCCTACCTGACATCTATATCTTATTCCTGGATGATGCAGCTTGTTACCGTTGCTTGTGCCCACTTTTTCACTCAAACTGTTTTCACCTACATTTTACTTCTGCTGTAAGTTTTGCAGATGTGGTGGGAATAGAGTCTAATGAGAGCTTTCTTCTATAAGAGAAGAAATATTTTTTTACTACTATCTCCCATTAACTTCTAGAATTCCCAGAAAGACATTAAGAGTGTTTGATTAGCCATTCTCATAAATTTTCAAGCTAATATAAAAAATAAAAATAAAAAGTTTGTCAGACTAAAAAAAATAAATAAGTGTTTGTACATCAGTCAACTTGAAACCTCTACTTTTTCTGTGGGAATTGGCTGTCTGCTCCAATTTCCCTCCAATCTTGCATAAGCTGGTAACTACTTATTTGTCATCCTTTAGTGCAAAATTTACAAGGATTTTTTGCCATAGATTTGCAGGCAATAACTGAATTCCAAGCAAATAAATATGTATTGATCACTGGAAGTAATTCCTGAATATTTTCCCAGTAATTAAGGAATCCATAAAGTTTTAATTCTGAACAATAAATCTGACAAAACCAAAAAAGGAACAAGAACAACAATGGAGGGGATTGAACCGCATCTATAAAAAAAAAAAGCTTTTAAACCTCTAGTGATTTGCTAATATCTTAGCAGTGGCTAAATACAAATGGTCAATGAATAAATCATAGCAGATTGCTGTAGACAAATATTAAAAACATATCCTTCAACATGTGGTCATTTTGTGGAGTTGTATGTTTAAACTATTTCTGTGAATTCTGCTCTAAGATCATAAATAGATCCACAGGATATTCTACTGTTCCTTGAAATGGTATTCATAGTTCTAAATATAAAATAAAGACTATCTTTCTGCAATGCTGCTTCTAAATCTGTGAATCACCTGACTTCTTGTTATGACCTAATGATAGATAAGGAGGTCAGTTTTACTACCCAGAGAATAACATTTTGGTCTTACCACTTTAAAAGTCTGTCGAAATTCATACCTATTACTTCTTGGATGAGGAAATCTTGGATTAGTGACTTCTATGCAATCATCCTTAAATGGTAATCAATTTTCAGCAGTAACTGGAGAAAGTTGTTTTACTGTTAATTAATTAGTTATTTCCAGAGTCTTTACTATTCTGTGCAATACCATAAATGGTTTTCTTTGGTATAGCCTAGTAAATTAAATTTTAATGGACTGTATTTCAAAATTTAATAATGAGACAATATTATTTAATAATCTAAAGCTAATGTTGAAAGAATTTCAGGGCAGTACACAGTACTTAAAAAAACCTAGCCATTTATCCTTCTGGAGACATATATCCTTCTCTACATTGTAAATATCAAGCCTCTGAAAGGTCTATCCTGTCTCTTTGTTGCTTAGGTTTTCACATTGTGTCTTTTCACTTCATATGTTCTGTCTGTAATACAAAGAGGAAAATACTACAAATAAACAGCTGACAGTGAATATGTCTTAGCTGGTTTTCTTAGGCAGTAAAAAAGGTCTGAAAAGTGCATCTTCTTGCCAAGTATAGACTACTGTACTGGAAGAGAAGGCAAGAAAAGGTGATAGACACCACATGACTTGGTGGCATACTGCACAGAAAATCTGGGAAAAAAAACCCCAGACTTCATATCACAGACTCACAGCATGGTTGGGGTTGGAAGGGGCCTCTGGAGACCATCCAGTCCAGCCCCTGCCAAAGCAGGTTCCCCTCGAGCCGGCTGCAGAGTCACGTCCAGGCAGGTTTGAATGTCTCCAGAGGAGACTGCACAGCCTCTCTGGGCAGCCTGTGCCAGAGCTCTGCCATCTTCACGGTAAAGAAGTTCTTCCTCATATCCAGAAGGAACTTCCTGTGTTGCAGTTTGTGCCCATTGTCCCTTGTCCTGTTGCTGGGCACCACTGAAAAGAGCCTGGCCCGTCCTCCTGACTCTTGCCTTGAAGGTATTTATACGCGTTGGTAAGATCCCCCCTCAGTCTTCCCTTCTCCAGCCCAAACAGCCCCAGCTCCCTCATCCTCTCCTCATCTGGGAGATGCTCCAGTCCCCTCATCACCTTCGTAGCCTCCACTGGCCCCTGCCCAGCAGTTCCCTGTCTCTGGAACTGGGGAGCCCAGCCCTGGCCACAGCACTCCAGGGGCGGCCTCACCGGGGCAGGGCAGGGGCAGGATCCCCTCAGGGCAGCCCCAGCCCGTGCTGGTGCGTGGGGCTGTCCCTCCCCAGGGCAGGGCCTGGCACTGGCCTTGGCTGAACTCCATGAGGTTCCTCTCCGCCAACTCTCCAGCCTGCCCAGGCCTCGCTGAGTGGCAGTTGTGAAGGATGTTACTGGGACTGTGCTATCTGTCTCAACATGGCTGGCTGACCGCAAAACAACACAGAGACCCTGTAAAGAACTTGTCTACATCTTGCTTCGGTGAACGATGGATGTTTACCCAGACATCACTGCATCTGTTAGGCCACAAAAAACACGCATCTCCTGTTTTGTACCCTCACCCCAGCAAGTACGCCCAGACCCCAGAGGATGAAAAATTCTCTGAAAAGACAGTATGGGTGCTTGCACCACTGCCAAGTGAGGGGTGAGGCTATGCAAAACAGTTCTTGGAAGGAGCAGAGACTTTTGGGTGAACAACTCTCGAACATCTATAAAAGAACTGTGACAACCAGCACCGGCTGGAATTCCTTACCTGACGTGAAGCTGATCTGGGCTGACGGGACCCCCAGCTCCGTGCAGTGGTAGCTATTGCACCTCTCTTACTTTATTTTTCCTCTCTTTCTCTCCATTTCCTGCTTCTATGCGAGTACCATTAAACTTCTTTTTTTTACAGCATTTGACCTCGTTTGTGTCTTAATGTCATTCTGGGAATCACAAAGAATCTCCCCAGACCCGACCATTCAGGGCCTGGACAGCAGTGCAGCCTCTGGGGCATCAGCCACTTCTCCCAGCTCTGTGTCTCCAGCCAACTTGCTGGGGGTTAACATAGCAATTTTAAAATTTCTGGAATACTTCTATGAGTTACAAAGCACTATAAAGCAATGGTAAAGCATACTTCTAGGCTCACTTGTAGGCTTCTGCCTAGCATTAGAAGGGTGTACCTGCACACTCAGTGTGTTTTTTTTCTAGATTGGTAATGGTAGAAAAATATGATCTGACTTTGTTAGTATTCCAAGTTGGTGGGACTGGAGCTGACGTCAGCTCAAACGCTATGTAGACTTTTTTAAGGTTATGTTGAGTTCTAAATATGTCATATATTGCCTCTGAGCAGGCTTCATTAACCTGAGCTTGGTGTTTTACCCATGTGCTCACATATTTTTAGTGACTCAGAAAGACAGCAGAGCTGCTCAATTACTCAAGTTATGATGAGTATATAGCGACATGGATGCATGGGTGTTGACACAGCAGAGAGAACATCTGTAGCTGTACTTATACTAATTGCACCATCATACTCACATCTGGAAGAGCCCAAAATGGTTTTGAAACAGTGTTTATAATTTGTGAGTCCAGATTAATGGTCTTTTGTGTTTTCAAGCTGGTAAAACTAAAAGAGCAAATCAGCAACAAATAAAAGTACAGTTGGATCACTCTGCTGAACTTTGCAGCCAAACATGAAATCTCCAACATTTAGAAGACAGTCAGCTGCATGCTGCTGCCCTGAACCTTTAAAAAAAAAGCACAGATATGGCCCAAGAATTAACTTGATCAGAACATCTTCCCAAAAAAATGCATCCCAGGACCATCACTTTTCATTAGGCATTAAGAGTAATTGAGATTACTTCTTCTGTGTAAGGAAGAGGAAAATGTTACCAGTTCTCTTTGCTCCAACAACACCCACAGTCCATCTGTCTAGGATTTGTTTTCAGTTATTGTTTTATTCCCTTGATACACTGAGTCCCTTCTGGAAGTAAGTGTATGAGGTTCCTGTTCTACTTTCAGCTCCTCCTCTGCCTGATGTCTTTCTTCCTTTTTATTTTCTTTTGCTTTTGCTTAGGCAACACAGTAAATCAGCATAAAAGTGATTTTCTTCTCATTTTTAGGAAGCTGAGGTTCCTGGCTGCTTTTGACATGATGCTGTTAAGCGTTTTACAACCACCCCATGAAGCGCTGAGGGCTTTTACCAAGCTGATTTTTTTCATCAAGGATCTCCAGAAACTGGTAGGCAAATACTGTGCTTAAATGAGACTTAAATATTGCCTGGGCTTGTAACAAAGGCTACATTTGCACAAGTCAATTAGTGCAAGGACAGGGGCCTAAGCACTGTTTCACGTCTGTCCATTGTTAACACTGTTCTTGTCATGGTTTTACCCTATGACATGGTTTTACCCCACACTACCACGATGTAATCAAACAATTCCTGGGTACAATTCTTTGCATGCAGATACTGTTTTTAGAGAGTTCAGAGGTATAGATACAGTATCTGTTGTGTCAGTTTGCTGTAGAGACATCAGGATTTTGCACTGGTTATTAGTATATTTGTATACTGAAGATACAACTGTAAAGGAAATTATTTGTTGTGGTGTTTGAATCAATTATAGAGACATAAAAGATTACTAACTTTAGTGGAATAGCTAACTGATCCATTTATCCAATCTAATGACTTTGCGTTGCTGTTGTTTAATATAATGTCAAAAGTACATTTAATGTAAAAGAATTTGACTTTATTGTATAGGAAATTAATCCTTGAAAACTAGCTTTTGGCAGAATGTAAAAAGAGCTGCAGACATTAAAATCAGAGGTGTATGTGTCTGTATTTGTGTCTCCACATGGTAAAGGCCAGAATTCTGCACCTCAGTTTGCACTGCTTTCCTTGGTAACTTGCCCTGTATGTTCCATATTTTTTTCTATTTTCTTTAATATATTAACTACACCTTCTTGCTCTCATAACCCTTAGAAATGTGTCAGTTTCTCTAAGTTTCTGTATTCCTAAAGTTTTTACTGCTGTGTGAGAAGTCTTTCTCTTAGCTTTTTTCATAATTTCTATTACAAATTAAGAACATTCAACTTGCAGCTTCACAGGAAAAATGCTTTGTTATTACTGCAAATATTATTAATATTGGTTATTGTTTCACTGGTAGCATCAGTCTTAAAGCTATGTTTTATATATATATATATACACACACACACACATGATTTTACAACAAAACACTTTTCATATGGTTTAAAGTTCTTCATGCAGTATTTCACTGCGTAGTAGTGCAGCAATAGATATCCACTAAAACTGATGTTTTGTTTTACATCAGTAGCAGGCTTATAGAACCAAAAGTCAGGAACACACACGAGCTGGAACTAGTTGTTTGTGTAACTTTATTCAACATTTGCAGCTCCTTTGGCCTCTTTTGCCAGAGGTTTTGAGCTTCTGCAGTGCTCGCTTTCTCTTCAGTGGATGTTGTAAATATTCAACAAACACCAAAATCAATCTTCCACAAATAATCTCAAACAATCCACCTAGAAAATGAGAATACAGTCAATGCTTCTTAGAAATTTTTTTTTAAGTGACTTTCCCAGAAATTCAAGCAAAGCCAAAATTCAAACTTAATTGGTAAATATCAAAGAGAAAACATCTTCCTGCCATGAATTCTCCTTTCCTCTCCATTTCATCACTTACAACACAACTGCTGAGTTTGTGCTGTGTTTGTACCGGTGAGAAATGGTAACTTTTGGTGAGGTTACTTGTATGTACAAAGATAAGGACGTAATTTTCAGAACAAAGACTTAAAAGTTAGAAAATGTCTTTTCCCACAATACTGAAAAATTGTATTCACTTTTTTAAAACACAGCTCAAAACTTTGCAGGACTCAGATCAATGCGAGCTTCCAGAAAATCCTCCAGGGACACTCAGCTCTGACTCTGCAAAGTCAGCAGAAATTTAGGCATGGATTTACCAGCTACTCCTATAGTTGATTAAACACACCACGCTTTCAGGTTTTTTGTAGGTTGAGGCTATGGTCAGCTCAATACACATTGAGGGCAATGTGTTATCAAGATGTTCAACAATGCTGTGAGCAGTCGAATGTGGCGCTTGTTAAAACCTACAGGTAAATTCATCTCCTGCAGACCAATTAAAAGGTGCCATATTAATCTCATTTAATTTTGTTTTGCATACAGCTTTCCTATAACTACTTATATAATGGTGTCCTATTGTTATCTCTGTAATACATATATCAGATGTATTTCAAGGTTTTTTTCTCCCATGGGAAGAGGATATATAAATTTTCTTCTGAAATAGCTTTAATGTTATGAAAAATGAGACATGTAGTTAAGCCATTTTCTTTCCCTCTCATTTAACATTTGTTACTAACCAGTAATTACAGAAACACTTCTTGAATGGAGGCAAGCGAAAGAGCAATACTTTAAAATTTAACAAAATCAGCTTTGCTATTCTTTAGCAAGGTTGCAAATGCTTTTCCCTTCAAAATGATCTCTTCTTGCACTGCATACTTTATTGAGGATATTATTATATTTTTACTAGAGAATATAGTATTTTATTATCAATAGAAAATACTGTTAAAAGTTGATGTAATTTATGGCTTATATAAAGCAGTATACTTATACCAAAGGAAGATTTCCCTAGTCAAGACTGAGAACTGAGAAGACAAAATTCCTCATGGAATGAAAGGCCAGTCAGAGACTTACGTTGCATGTAAGACGTTTTTTCTCACTTTTGAAACTCAATACTAGAAACATCAGTGTCTCCCTTACATGAGGGACAGTGACCCTGTCACCTAACCATGCAGAAGTTACACATAGACGTAAGAATAAACTAGTCCTCCAGTCTATCTTTTGTGTTAATACAAAGTTCATACAATTAACTTTGATTGGATGCCTGACTCTCAGATGTCTGCAGCTGAGACAAATCTACTAGTTTGCACCTGAATTAAAAAAAATGCAACTCCAAGTTTCCACCTAGTCTCATCATCTCTCACATTTACATGATAGTCCAAGAGCTGCCACAATGGCCCAGGAAGTTAATCTGAGAAAACTGTAACCTTGTTATTACTCTCTGCTGCGTGCAAATCATAGAATCACAGAATCATTTAGGTTACAAAAGACCTTTAAAGTCATAGAGTCCAAACATTAAGCTAGCTGTCAAGTCCACCACTAACCATGACTCCAAGTGCCACAGCTACACATCATTGTCCTAGACAAAGTCTGCAAGGAAAATAATGAATTAACTTAAGTTCCTTAAAGGAACAGATGGAAAATGAATTTTCACCTGCAAAGGGAGACCTTGAACCTGAAAGAAATCGGTATTAATTAACTTCCATCTCTCAAGCTCATATACAAGACTCCATTTTCTGGGGTTGTTACCTAGCTCTTCTTGTCGCATGTGATTCCCCGCCCACCCCCCACCCCACCCCTCGGTGTCTAGATTTCTTCTTATGGAGGAAGCTGGAATACCTAGTACCAAGCTTTTGGATGTTGCCGTTTTAGCTGGAAGCCTTGAGCACATATATTTTGCTCTGCCTTGCTTAAGATGACTCTTCAGCCTCTTCCCCTTCTTCCTCCAAAGGTTACTACCCTTCAGATTTTCCAGCATACCTGCACGAGTAATAAATCTCTAAACTGCTTAGATGAAAGTTGAAAAGTTATTGAAAAAGTATGTATCATTGTGATTATGTAGCTTGAACCTGCCTAGGGAGACCTCACAGAAGTCAATATACTGGAAAATTGGAAGGTGAAGAAACATCCATTCCTGATGCAGCAGCTGGGGATAAATTAAAGCAGCAAATTCCTCACTTAATTCAGCTGCAGCCAGAAAATGACACATGACTGCACTGTGAACCTTTAATCTCACGGGCCTTCCTTGTATCTTTTCCATGAACAAAGCAATAAATGTATATTTTCCATTAATGAAGACTGTGGAACTAGGTAACAGGTTTCTGCAAGCCGAAAAAGTAGCTATCTAACTATCCAGAGACACACGGAAATGAAACTCCTGATTGTCCTTCCAATGCCACCATGAATAGATCAAAATAGGGAAGAGCAATGAAAATACAGGGAGCAATCAGCCACTATTGTGAACATGACTTTTATAATACTCCAGAAATATTATATGCAACATATTTTTAGTCAGAATAGCATTTCTGATTCTTTTTCTGTCCAGGAAATAATCTTCCAAAGTGTCTGACCAAGAGCGCTGGCTGACAGAGGGAAGGGAAATAAATTCAAAATGAATTTAGTTATTATGTTTGTGTTGTTCCTTTGGAAGAAATTCAGTGTTAATGACATTATTCACTCTGAGAAATTGGACTAAATTAATCACGACAACAGTGAAATCCAAATCTGCAGTGCTCATATAGTCATCACCCTTAAATCCTTACCAGCTGCTTATGGCCTCAAAACTGCTAAAACTATTGTATGTGCTCCATCAGCAAATTTTTGGCCTATGCATCTGCTGTAAATATTTTAAATATCCTACAAAAGACTAGCCTTTGACATATAGGTAACATCAGCGTTTACCACATTTGCTAAACATTCTCCAGATTAAGCATTAAGAGCCATTAAAAGACTGAAAAAATCTAATTCAGCTGTTTTTCTTTTTGTTCATAAAGAAATTATTAAAGCAGAGTTAATGTTTCTGAACAGAGAGAAAACTGATGGAGATGAAGTAGCCAAAAGCACTGGCAACAAGGGATACTGTTAGTGGTATCTCTTATAACTCTTGAATGTCTTTTTACATTGATGAGTTTTCCAAGGCTACACTTATATTTGAAAAGGACTTAACCTTAATCCTCCCTTAAACCCCCTTTCAGCCAAAGAGCCAGATGACATACTTTGATAGGACTACAGGAATCCAGAGTTCACAGGGATGTCCAAAGAGAAGCAAAAATATTATATTCAGTAAATGTTTTCATTTGCTGTAATTATGTTGTTGCATGATGAATCTCAGGCCAGAGGATTCTGGGTACGCAAAGTGTAGTCCTTTGCACATTGATGTGCACTGAAATATAGCTTAAAAAGTGTCAAAGATCTGCAAACATTTTTATTTTTAAAATATCTTAACCTGACAGGACATTTATTAATTCTTTCTAATTCTGGGATTAAAAAACAAAAAGAAAACTAAAACCAAATAAACCCCAACTCTCCCATATTTAGGAGAACACCATGGTTATTTTTCAGCTCAATTTGAAAATTTAAATTTACAATGTGTTACATCAATATATTTGTGCAACTGTGGTTTTACTAATCTAGTATCAACATTGATTAATATTTTTAGTTTAAAGAGGTTATTTTTTTCTGTTTATTGTTAGCATTTCATAAAGTTAACCTAAAATCAGCTGAAATTCTGGTATCTGGGAAATAGAAAAAAATTGCAGACAAGTCCATTGGTGAAAAATGAATCAAACAGCCACATGTAGATCTGGAAAAGGACACCTGTGCATATCCTCTTGTCTGCTTAAGATTGTCCATTTGAGTTATGATTAGCACTGGTTCAATAGTTCTTTCCATAATTAGCTAATTGTCTCCTCCAGACCAATCTTGCTTTATTATTCACAGTGTTGATACAGCGCTGTGGTGCACCTTAAAGAAGCGCAAATCCAAACTAACATGCAAATGCCACAATGTTACTTCTTGGAGATGCATATACTGCATCTAAAGAGGTAAAAGTCACAAGGTGCCATTAAAACCTCAGTGAGATTCAGAAATGAAGTTCAGCCAGGAATGCAAAGTTCTGCACTTTGCAGTAACCTCCGGCATCAGCACTGACAAGGAAGTGACTTGCTGAGCAGTGCCCTGAAGCAGGGGGCCTGAGCAGGTGGTGGTGGACGTGTGGCTGAATGCGAGCCAGCAGTGCATTCTCACCAGGAATAAGGCAACCAGCATTTTGGGCTACTTTGCAAGAAGCAAGACCAGCAGATAGGGACACCTCCTATAGGCTTCACAACCATGCTATGACAATGAATGGGTTTCTTACAAAACACTGTCAAGCTTGTGCATCTTCCAAACATATTAAAAACTTAAGTCAATAAAAAAAGAGCACCTGGTAGTATTCTGATCATTCATTTGGCACTACACTGTCTAACTTTGCAACTTCCTTCTTTGCCATTAGGTGCAATCTCCACCGGTAGCACTGTGGTTACTTCCTCATGCACAATTTGAAATATTTCAGTGCATCTTGGCTTTGTAATATCTCTAGGATAAAATCTGTCTGGCTTGCAGCTGCTCCTTCAAAATGCTGTGCAGATCTGAGCCACAATGAAGCATTGTAACAGGTTGCCCAGAAAAGCTGTGAAATCTACATCCTCTGAAGTTTTCAAGATCAGGCTGGATAAAGCTTTGAACAACCTGTTCTGAAGCCATAGTTGACCTGATTTTGAGCAGGGGATCAGGCTAAAGACCTTCTAAGGTCCCACCCAATCCTGCAACCCTGTATCTTCAAGTCTTATTCAGATGTCTTGGTTACCCTAGAATTACCCAAAATGGCACTAGACAGGTATGTTTAGACAACCGAATAATGGAAAAATACCAGCTCCCTTGAGCAGGACAAACCCAAAGTTATAACTGTAAACAAAATAGGGTTTTAAGGAGAAGCTGCTCATTAAAAGGGAAACCTTCAGGTCTAAGTTATTGTTTCAGGCACAGCTAACGAAAATAGGCATGGTAGTCTGAGACAGTCTTTATGAAATCTGAGTTCTAGTAAGATAGAAAATCATTCTCATCAAGATATTATTTGAAAGAAGCACGTGTTGTTTATCAGTGCTTACAAAAAAGACTGGGTTGGATGAACGCTAAAAACTGTGTAGAAAAATTCCCCCTCACACATTTTTCATTCTCAGAGCTCCTTCCCCAAATAAAGGATCGGAAGCAAATACTGTCTAGCATTGCAGAAGTTGACAATCTCACTTGATGTCAGTTAACAGAATATTGTAGGGCTACTGCTGCAGTTCATTATGCAAATTGCTGTAGTCTCAAGGAAACCAACTCTTTTATGCAATTAAATTGTTTACAAGCCTATTTATATCTTAATAATGGTTTAGCCTGGGTGCTTTTTTGTTTCTGCTGGCATTAAGCATTTAAGCAGGATCTTTCTATTCTCCATATGACCCACACATATTTGTGAGTTGTGTGCTGTGGAAGTGAAAGAATGGCTCATTTCTATGCAGGGAGTTTTTCCTGTATTCAAATGTGTTTTCAATCCATGAACCACATTTTCAGGGTTTAAGAAAAATTAAAACATTAAGTAATTGCCTCATGCAATTTCACCAGCAATACACAAACAGACAGCTCACTGCAGAAAATTAGATGTTTCCTTAAATGTTGCAGATATTTCTTCTATGTATTAAAAAATGGAATGAATGATCTAAGTATATTTCGCAAATGAGATTTTTTTGGCCTTGAAGAATTTTAATAGTAAGTGAATGGAACCTTTAGCTAATAAAAGAGACTTGGTAAAAAAGCCAAATGTGCAAAGTACTTGTGATTTAATTAGGAGAAAGGACTTCCTTAGCTAATTCAACATTCGCGTGTTTTTGTACAAGAAAGAACTATTCGAAATAAGAGACAAAGTCCATCCTTTTGATCTTTCTCTTTTGAGAAACCTAAAGACGCTTAAGACAATGTCAAATCTTAAGCTTGATTTGAATAGAATAAAATAAAAGCAGACCCAAACCATACACAGAGTAAAAAACATCCACAAACACACACAACAAAGGCATACTGATGCCCTCCCCCTTTTCCCCCCAGTTTTCATATTTTAAAAGAAATATAAACTGCTACAGTTTGAAAATTGCCTGGGTCAGAGAGAATATTATAACTGGGTAAAAAAAATGGCTGGATGGCCGAGCCCAAAGCGCGGTGGGGAATGGAGTTACCTCCCGCTGGTGGCCTGTCACAGGCGTTGTCCCCAGGGCCCAGCCCTTGGACCAGTCCTGTCTAATGCCTTTATGGATGATGTGGGCGAGGGGATCGAGTGCACCCGCGGTCAGTTTGCAGATGGCACCAAGCCGGGGGGAGCGTGGCTGTGCCGGGGGCAGGGGGCTCTGCGGGGGGCTCCGGGCAGGCCGGGCCGAGGGGCCGGGGCCGGTGGTGTGGGGGTCCCCAGGGCTGAGTGCCGGGCCCTGCCCCTGGGTCACACCAGCCCCTGGCAGCTGCGGGCTGGGGGCAGGGGGCTGGGAACTGCCCGGCGGGACAGGGCCCGGGGGGGCTGGGCAGCAGTGGCTGGGCATGAGCCCCCAGCGTGCCCAGGTGGCCCAGGAGGCCAGCGGCGTCCCGGCTGGTGTCCGAAACGGTGTGGCCGGCAGGGCCGGGGCAGTGCCCGTCCCCCTGCCCTGGGCACTGGTAGAGCTGCACCTTGAATCCTGGGTTCAGTTTTGGGTCTCTCACTGAGGGGCTGGAGCATGTCCAGAATCAGGCAACGGGGCTGGGGCAGAGTCTAGAGAACAAGTCTGAAGAGAAGTGGCTGAGGGAACTGGGGGTGTCTGGAGAAAAGAAGGCTGAGGGCCAACCTTATGGCTCTCTACAGCTGTCTGAAAGGAAACGAGGTGTGTGTGGGGGGCACTTGGTCTCTTCTCCCAGATAACAAGTGACAGGACAAGAGGAAATGGCCTCATGTTGCACCAGGGGAGGTTTCACCTGGATATTAGGAAAAAATTCTCCACTGAGAGGGTTGTCAACACTGGAACAGGGTGCCCAGAAACATGGTGGAATCACCATGCTGGGAAGCGTTGAAAAAACACAGAGATGTGGTGCTTAGGGACATGGTTTAGTGGTGGACTTGGCAGTCCTGGGTTAATGGACTTGATTTTAAGGCTCTTTTCTAACCTAAATGATTCTATCATTCTATTCTAAGACATTTCTTCCTTTAACTATTTTTTCATTCTGTGAATTTCTCAATCCTTTTGCTACTGTGTCTCATCTTCAACAGAGATGATGTCCTGTTAATAATCTAGATCATATAATTCTGCTTCTTAGCTTGATTAGGACTGAATTTATCTGAAAGTTGTTTTAGTCCTGTCAAACCAAGTGTCATGACCTTATGCAGAACTTTTTGATCCTAACTATTTAAAAAGAGGTTTTGTGGAAAAGAGAAGTCACACCACTATTAATTTCCTTTAAATATAAAACCACAGTTACCTAGTTCCCTTTAGATGACTTAAATGTAAATGGAGAGAAAAACTTTTAAAGCTGTCAATTGTGACCTTATACAGATGCCTAGGTATTCCTATTCAGTATATACAATATATTCATTGAATGTAGCTTACAATTTATGTATATTATTGATATGTTACATGAACAGCTAATGTGGTGCTGGGCATACACAGAAAGCGAAACCTTTAAGCACAGTTATGCCAAATCTGCTTAACTTTTTCATCAAGACAAGAAGAAACTCAAGCCATCTACTGACTTTACATAGCTTCAGACATATTTTTTTAAAAAAGAACTGTTCTTTTTTGCACTGACTTCCAAACTGCATTAGATCTCTAAATGTTTGGGGGTTTTATTGCATCTGATCCTTAATTGTGCAGAGACCAAGTAGGCCAGAATGAACTTTGAGTTTCAGATAAAATAAGCCAAGGACTCTAAATAATCCCAAGAAAAGTCTAAGAATGAACAATTACTCTAGTATTAAAATGAAAATTTAATGTACTAACTTCTGTATTGTTCTGATGAATGAACAGTTAGAAAAACATTGATTTATTGATTTAATCTTAATTTTGACCTTCATTTGGTCACTTCATTAAAGCAGCTTTAATTAGCTGAGTAAAATCACAGAATATGAGCTTAGTATATTGTTTTCTGCAGTGCAGCTTGATCTTTTTCAAGATTCTTAAAACATTAAGCAGAACTACCAGATTCCACCTTAATGGTAAAAAGCTGAGACATAAGGGTGCCCTGGATATGAATCAGTATGTCGTTGGATCCTGCTCTTTAATTTAAACCTAGGTAATTCGATTTGCCAGAGAAGATGCAAAAAAGAGCTGTGAAAATAAGTCCTTTTGTCCACTGACCCGAATTTCATCCCCTAGTAGTGCATTATTCCACTAGCAGTGCTTATGTTTGTCTCTGCCTTCGTCTTTACATGTCTGTTCCATAGTAATGGCAACCACAATAATAGCCATTAAAGCTCCAACTCTGTTGAGGCGTTCATAAGACTTTGTCCTCCTTTGCGGATTCTCTGTTGCTGAGTCTGTGCTGTTGATAGAGAAACAAATTTCCTTGTCTCAGTTTGCCTGCCTTTTTTCAAATTTGTTGTAAATTTTTCAGATCTGCACTATGTTAGTGATTTTGGTTGCAGCTGGAAAATATGTTCAATATTAATGGAAAGCAGAAATGCCAGATGGACTAATAAAGAAAGAAGGAACTCATAAACCTCATTTCCTAAGGGAATTAGGTAAGAAATCCTTGTCAGAATCTTTTTTCTACTGTGAAGTTTACAAAGCATGTTAATGTTAATGAAGTCATTTGTGTTTGCTTATACTTAAAGTAATAAATACATAGCGCTGTCTGCTAGGCTTGGTGAAGCACATCTATTTCTTCCTTACCTATCCTTGCATCTTTCTTTTCTCCCCTTTCTTTGAATATTCTCTTAAATAAAATTGCAAAATTTTTGTTCACAGGTTATCAGAAGCTGGCATTTTGAAAAGCTAAAGGGAAATATTAATAATAAAAATAATAGTAGAGCTCCTCTGTGGTGACACAACTTAATTTTTTAAAGACATAACTGAGTTACACTAATTAAGTTTCTTCTTGTAAATAATTACATTCTAACAATATTTAAGAAATGCCACATTTGTTTGCTTGCAGATTACCAGTACTGAGATCATTAAAGTCTTGTGGAATTAAGGTTATAAGTCAAGTCATGGAAAATCCCATCACTTGATGTCATAATAAAATTTTAGGTATTTGGAAAGCCAAACCATAAAACAGCAAGTCTAAGCTGTTTTTTTGTTAATAGACTGACTTGTTAGGTTTTTTTTTCTTTTTCTGATGGTCAAGGTCCCAATATTCTTAATTATACATTGGGTTAAATTAAATAGTAACTAACAAAGGAAAGCATTGGTACTACTACAATGCCTGTCGTGGTAAATGGTATTTTATCAACCCCACTATCACCTAATTCAAATATTTAATTCCTCCATCTTTTCTCTTGTGAATAATCTAATATGAATTGATGTCTTGAATCAAACACATAAAGGCACTGATTTTCTTAGTATTTTTTTCTCTGCCAGATCCACTTCTATTGTGCTTCTTGTGGAAAGAAGTATCATCTTACATGTCCATGTTCATGAAATACTGTCTCTCTCCTTTAGCTCATCCCACACTACAGATATACATGTATGGACACACACATTATCATAAAGGGTGGAAATGCAGAAAAAAACCCACCAAAAACAAGAACAAAACCAAAACCTTGAGTACCTCGCCAATGGAAACATTGATGCACTGTACAACCTGTCTGAATGCCCAAAGGCCAAAACTATTAGTACAGCAAATATATCAGATACCACTTGGTTAATGGAGCTCTCACAGAAATCAAAGCACGGAAGTCTGAAGTCTGGTGCTTTCATTTAGGACAAGTGCAGAGGTAACCAGCACCTGTTTTTGCAAAACCATCAGTAGGGAGAGCATTTGTTGTTTAAGTGGAAGACCTGGGTTCAGTGCTTTTTGGTATTGGAGAGGATCCAAATCCAGTCAAGAGGGATTTAATAGCCAAGTAGCCCGGATAAGGAACCTTAACTTGTGTGTTCTGTTCACTGTGTGAAAGAGAGACCAGAATAAATTTGGCTTTCCAGCCTAGTGGTGAGGGCATTTACTGTAAAGTGAAGCCTGGATTCAGTCTCCCCTTCAATCAAAACCATTGTAAAAAATGTAAAATACGCAGTTCTGGGAGTAAGTTCTTGAACATTGATTTATTTACTCCTGGGACATTCCCTTTTGAAACTATAAAGGAGTGTTCTCTGAATTAAATCTATTATAAAAGCAGGTACTTGAGGAAACACTTAAGGAATTCCTTACGCTTAAGGAATGCCATACAGTAGCAGTTGTCTGCAGTTCCTTGGAGGGGTTGAACATGAATTGGGCCTATTGTGCTTAAAGGTGATACCGAAAGCAGACACAAAGGCAGACAGCCTTGGGCAATTCTCAGTGTAATATGACAGGATATACAAATGTCAAGAAGAAAGATCCTTGGAAGTGAAGCAACTTATTAAAATTCAAATAACAGGAAAATGGCAGAACTGCTACACAAGCTAGTTGTGTTGTTTTCTAGCATGACCTGGTTGCTTCTGTAGTTCAGGATTCTAAATGCTGGACATGACTTGAGAGGTAACTTGACACACTGAGCTACAATAAAAGGGGTTTAAAAAGCTTACTGGCTAGGTAAAATAACCTTAGGCAGATGGGCTCTGTATTTCCCTTTTTGTCTCCTTTATAGCACCATATTTAAGTTAGCTGACACAACATAGAGTAGGCTAGTGTTCTATGAAAATCCTCTTTCTATGAGCTCTGACTACAGTATCATTTTTATACATAGTAGAGTCAAAACAATAGTATGGGGCCAAGAACGCGTATTCCTTGACACCAGTAACAGGCCCCTTCTGCATTTTTTCTCTCTACCTAGGACACATGTCACCTTCTAGTGTCATCTCAGCATATCCCAGTGCATTCCTAGCTGAAGGAGAAGTTGCTAGCAACTTGATGTCTCCTGTCTTCTATCCACACTGCTATGCGGCTATGTCAACACTACATTTGTACAAAGTATGTTCTGAATTCCCCAGGTGAAATGGTGTAGAGCAGTTTCCACCTAATATATGCAAGGTCTAGAGCCTTGTGCTAGGTAGTCTCCAGCTGTTTCCAGTTCCTCTTTCTAAAGGAACTACCTATTTCATTTTGGTACAGGTGCTGCCTGTGAATTAATCTCTATAGAATATAACAAATTATGGCTTGGTATGCTGCTTTACAATACTGAACCAAAGACCCTTTAAACACAAACCTTGTCATTTAGAAAATTTACTGAGTTTAATTTTCTCCAACAGACTTTCAAGAATCTGGGATGTACAGGAGCTTTGAATACACTATCTCCTGTTTCTTTCTAAACTGCATTTCTCTGACTGTTTCTATGTAATCTGTGAATACATGACATATTTCAGTTTTTGGCTTTACCAATCTGACATTTTCATAAATGCTTCAGTTTAAACACAGTATAAGAGCGCTAAGGTCATGAGCAACAAAGTGCTGGTATGACTCCAAGTATCTGAAATCTGCCTGATAATTTTCTCCCCAGATGTGAAGAAAAACATCCTTCTCTCTTCACTTGTAAACACCTGCAAAGTTCTGCATAGTCATGTATCTTCATCAGGGTCTTCGACTGGGAGCTTCAGCTGTCAAAGAGAACATATTTCTGCAAAGGGAAGGGATTTTGTGGAAATAGCTAAATCTGTCCTGTAGAGCTGCACCTTGACACGTACAATGGCTTTTGACTGTCAAATAAACGGTTTTGATGATGTACAATTTGAAGCTCCTTTCAGCAATGTAATTCATTTAGTCAAAATCTTTAATCCACTCCAATGACAAAAATCCCTCTTTAGGGTATTACTTAGGAGCTGTTTTCACTACTTTCCACACACTTCTGCAGGGATCATAGGAGTAAGACTGCCCAAGTTTTACTAGAGACATGATGACTGTGTGGAAACAGTATTTGTGTGAATCTGTAATGGGTCATCTGCTTTTTTGCTCCAAGAGCTACAGATGATGTTTTAAGGAATTCTTACTTGCTAAGGTTTTCAACACCTTTTAAGGTTTTGAAATTTGGTTTTGCTCCTCTGTGGAGCAAAGACAATACTTTGAACAATATTACATTATTTTGAAATGTTTCACTTTCAAAAAAACAATGTATTTTAACAACATTTAATTACTGTGAATATATTATTTCAATTTTAAGCTAAATGTCTGTTTATAGTATTTCAGAGGAATTACAAGGGAAAGAAAAACCTAATTGCCCTCAAAGTTAATAGGCATTTGTTGCCTAGAAACTATACACATCTTTGAAACTTTGGTAGTGTTAAGGATGTCAACAACAATGCCTAAGTGAGATACATTGTTTTGCGCAAGATTTGAAAGGGTGATTTTGATGGCAAAAGTGTAGAAATATGGTATCATGGTGTAAGCAAACACTAAAAAAACTTAGAAAGCCCATGGATTAGGATCTGTAGTGGTAGTTCAGTCTCACTGTGATTTCACATCCATTGACTTGAGGTGGGAATATTTACATTGGCTTTGTGATGCAGGAGAGCACACTGTGCCATAATAGTTTTGCTAATAAACACAGAGTGATGCTCAGTAATCCCTCTTCAGTTCTCTAATTGCCTTATACAAAGTTTAGCAAAGCAGATCTGTATGGTGATTACTACTTGTGATAGGTGTTAACTCGACTCTAGGGAAGGTCAGGACACCTACTGAAGAATTAGTGCTAACCGTTAATAACACAAGAACATGCCCTCTGGAGAACGAATATATCAAATATTATGCTTAGCCCATTTTAGCCACATACTCTACTGTATGTACTCTCATGGGAATAGCTAGTCCTGAAATACACATGTTAACATAAACCAAGCTTCATATAAAACTGCTAACACACCTGATGCCATTAACTCTTTGAATTCACCACAACAGAATACTTTAAGGAGAAATAATTTGATTTATTTTTTAAAGAAATACATACACATGTGTGACTAAGTGCTGCTTCTGCAGTTCCATGGGTTAGGGTAATGCTAAGCAACCTGTTAAGTTTTATGTTTCAGTGTTTAGAAGTTATGACTGTAGTAGAGAGAAGGTATTTTCCCTGGTTTAACATTAGATAACATTGGGGGTTAGGAAGTGCTATTTATTTTCCTTAAAAATATTAATCAGAAATGCCAGATATCAAATGACTCTGTCACTGCAATTCAATTTTCAAATTTAAGACCAATGACATATCTAAAGTGGGGCTAAAGTTGAGAAGCAATGATAAAAAATTAAGTTTCTTCTCCATGTTCACATGGACAATATGTGGAAAGTTGCAGTAGTAGTCTAAGATCTAGTGAGACTTGGTTGAGAGCTTTGAACAGTAACTTCCATTTTAAAATTCACTGCAGTTCAAGCACTGCATATCACATGTAAATCCATGCAGCAGGTGCATTCAAATCAGGATCTGCCTGGCACCTGTTTTAAATGGGAAGTATGCATCCAGCATTTTTTTCAGCTGGTTGTCTAATAGGATACTCATGATGACAGTAAAAAGCTTCACTTTCTCTTGAGCAAATAAATAGATCTTCAAAAGTTTTATCTATCCACCTATTTACTTACTATTTCTCTTTTTCCTGTTTAAAAACAAATAGGTGGTGGCATCCGAGTCTGACAAACTACATTTTAAATAGACTACTGATCCAGAGAAATATGAAAAATTATTCCGTTAAGGCCATACTTTATTGTCTACTGTTGAAGTAGCTGTATTAAAAGGATCTGTATTAAAAAAAATGAACGTGAATCAATATCTACAAAAACTATTTCAGCAAGCAAAGATAAATGGTTTTCCAGCAGTTTCTGATGATCTGCAGACATACCTGTTTTCATATTCAGTGATGTCTAAAAAAGGACTCTAAAAATAAACATTGGGAAAGCAATCACCTGGGATTTGATGCTTTAAAACCAGTGGTCAAAATTAGTATTCTGAAGCCATGAGGCCATAAGGTATGTGACTGAATAGCTGCAGCTATTGGTACACTATGATTTTTTCACATTACGCAAGGTATAAAAGTAATTCAAAAGCTGTATAATAAAATCTCATATGACAAAACTCAGAATTTTATTAGATTTTTTTAATCTTGCATTTAATATCCAGAAATTGGACATGAACATTAGAAAAAAAGTGTTTTAAATTGGTTTATACAAGCAAATAATACTCCCTTCACCCCAAAATAACTGGACAAACCAGGCATGGCAATGTTATTGTCTATGCAAATGACATTTTCAGAAGCCTCACAGCATAAGACTGCTACTACTACCACCGCTATTATTAATTATTATTATTATTATTATTATTATTAAACACTTTATGTAAGTTGACATTTATGAATGCCTCAGAAAATAAAACTACTCACAGGCAAAGTGGGTTTTTAAAAGGTTTACTTCTTAATACTCAGGGGTAAATCTTTTGAAGTTAAATTATTAAGTGAATGTAGGACAAATATAACTTACAATGACATATTAAGCTACAGTTCAGCCTAGGAATATTTACTTCACCAGAAGACTTTTCATCTAAAGAATTACATATTATGAGAAAAAAAGAAAAAGGCTAAAGAGTGTTCAGGTGCTGAAACATGCCATGATGGTCTTCTCTCTAACTCCAAAACCTCAGGGTAAGTTAGCCAACTGTATTTCTACATTCATGTTTTATAATTTTACTTGGTATCACAATGGAAGGGCAACTGGAGACAAATAAGATAAATCAGTCAACTGAGAGATAGATACAAAGCAAGAAAGCTGAAAGAAGGAAAGAAAAATATGTGATTTTAGATTTATCAGACATTGTACAGTGGGTCCCTTCTCTGACAAATCTATGGGTCATGGGAAATTCTGAGTAGAAATTCTCCTTTCTGTTCTTCTCAGAATAGGTGATGGGGAAAACAACACATACAGTCCCAAATTTTAGAGCCATTCTCTAGTAATTGCAGGTATCGGGCTGGGAGACTTTGTAAAATGAATTTGGAAGCCTTCTTGGTTTTGCCTGGATAGAAGCCAAACCTCTACTAAATCCTGATGTCTTTAGTAAGTTGCAAAGGTTGCATTTGAGGACTCCATGGTGAAAGCACTTGCAGAGCACTCAATGTAATCAGCGGGAGGTTTATAATTAGAGCCATTGTGAAGTAGAGGACAGACTGGAGAAAGCATGTTACTACCTTGATGACTGATCTATGGTGCTCCATGCAGGCACAACCCCTTCCCTGAATGTTAACAAAAAGAGGAGGAAACACTGTGGAAGACCTTCATACAACAGCTAATTTTGGAAAGTGACATTTTTGTGGCAAGAAATAAGCAGCTGAGATTCTGAATGCAGACAGAAACTACTAGCAAAGGTAGGAAGGAAACACAAGGGCTAAACCACGGTACCAAAACTTGCAGCTTTATTCAGGACTGTACAGAACCTTTGGATAAGTTCCAGAAAGAGCAGAGTCAGTGCAGAGGGCCACCAAGAGGTGAAATCACTATATAAGACACATCTTGACGTGAACTCCTGCTTTTTTTACATAGAAAATAAATTGGAAAATGAAACTAATTATCAGATCTGAGGATCCTGCCCTGTATTTTCCCTCAGGGAAAAAATAAGAAATTACTTTTTTTTTTATATATATGTTTCATTTATTCTTTGATAGGGTTTTTGCAATTTTACTCTTTCAGCCAATTGAGGAAAAACAGCTCTTAGTCCTGAAAGACAAATATTGGAAACTGCATAAGTCTTAGCAACTAAGGTAGTTTTAACCTCCAGCCCATAGCATATGTAATGCTCTGATAACATATCCAAAGCTAGGTGTTACACAGCCCCGGAAGCTTCAATAGTTGCAGTTCATTTCTTAGTAACAAGAAGTTGTTTCAAAGGTGTAATGTAATGGTCTGAGAAAGGGAGATTGAAGTGAGCTCAGATTTTTATGCAACTGTGACCTCTTCAGGTAGCAAGCGCCCAGGAAGGAATTGACTTGACCACACACTTGCTTGTGACAGTGTCCCCTTGCTGGGTAGTGCCCCCAGCTTCCCCCTGTGCCTCCCAGCCCATGGAAAGGAGTGTAACTGGGTACAGGAAGGCATGACAGGAGGCTAAAGTTGTACAGCTTCTTAACTATTAACAACCCTAAAGCATGCTGGAAATGACTAAGTTTCCAGGGTTCATAGATGTCAAATTTCAAACATCCTTGAAGCTGTGACTATGTACACATGAGGATGGCTGTGGTGGGGTGAAGCCTTCTCTCTCCTTTAAAAAAAGGGGACTGCTTGCACTCACACTGAGTGATCAGTTTTCCAAATTAAAGGAACTCAAACTAGCAAACACCTGTGATCTGGTTTAGACCCACTACTCATTCCAGCCCTTGAGTCTTTACTCAGGCAAAAGTTTTGGTGACCTTGAGGGCAACTTTGCTGAGCAGCAGGCAGGAGAGAGAGGTAACTTCCATCCCCATTAATGGTGCAAGGCTTACAGAATGCCTCCTTCATGTTCCCTTCAATTACACCTAAGCATGTAAAAAGAAGAGTTTAGTTTCTTTGACACACACTGCTTCAGTTGTTTGCATGACAAGCTGTTTCTCACTGAAGCTTTGTAAAATACCATTGATTTTGGCAGAATGGCTAAAATGAGCTACTATCTGCTCCTTATCATCTTCCATAGTCAGATTGGCTGTGGAATCACAGGCTTTTCCCTGGCTGTTTCAATAAACAGGCAACACACACTTCACTGTTTCAGTCCAATTTTGATTTGTCAAAGGATACAACTCTCCTCTTTTGCCACTTTGAATAAGATGACTCATATTGCCTTGCCATTTTCAGCTTCTCCAGTGAATTACTGCTGATGTCATTTTTGACCATGTTCTATACGTAAATAAGAGTCTCTACTCGGGAGATGTGGCTCCCATGCCTGAAGAGGAAAGGAGACCTCATTGTTCACCATGTCATATAATTCTTTTGTCTTTAGTAGAACGAATACAGACTAAAAAATGACTGTCTACTCTTATGTTTTGGGTTTTTTGAGGTCCTTGAAGTTTCTCTTATGAGAATACCAAAATGAAATGTCGGGCAGGAACAGAGATTAGAGACAGACCACTGTTGACATCTTTGTGTAAACTTATACAAGCCACAAACAAAGAAATCTGAGTATGATTTTCTCTTCCTGATAGGCACTTGTTTTATCTGATTGTCTCTTTATAAGACATGCTTTATTTTATAACTGTGAAAAGGAGACAAATCCTTTGCAGCAAAGGACTGGGAGATCTGTGTACACTTCAGGAGAGGTTTCCTGTGGGTTCACTCAGATAGGAGTCATCTCCTTTTCTTTGTGGAATGACAGGTTTGGTATCATGATGGAGACACAAGACCCAGACAGAAACAAGGCAGGGAACAACAGCAGGACCATCATTGCAGGTTTGTACCATGTAAGAAGCCAAGTTGTCACGTCATCTACACCTGACTATGAGGATGGAAGAAGGTGGATCTTTAGTACAAGCCAGCTATAATATAGGGAGAAAATATTGTTCTTTTGGCTTTCAGTCTTTAGTTCAAATTGTTGGAGATCAGCTGAGTGTCTCAAATTCCCAGTCGTTAGGACAGACCCTGGGATGGGTGGTAGGTAGTCGTGAATAAAAGCAATGGCAGTAGGAACAAACCATGCCAATCCTTTACTGTACAGATGAGACCTGGACTCCATGCAGTCTTAAACTAAATTAAGTACTCTGTAAGGACAGTGGAAAAGAAGCATCTGCAATTTTTATAACTCTTTGATATACTTAAAGTCTCTTTTATCCTTTGTCTTAATTCTGATTTTGCAGCTCGCTAGCTTCACAGGAAGGCAAGTAATTTGGGAAGTATTTATCATCCTCAGGATGAGTGGAGGAACATCCCACAGGGGAGAAATGATGATGGCTTGCTCTCCTGGCAGTCCCTACCTGAGCTATCATCTCCAATGTGTAACCGACTATACTTTTACTGAGTGAATATCAAAAAGTGGCATTAGTATTTTACTGAACAAAGACTCTACTTTCATTAACTCTCATTATGATTTGATTTATTGATGAGTACATGGAAGTGCTTTCCAAGGACAATACAGAAAAGTTTGCAGGAGCCACAACAGTACTATCATTTAACAGGCTGCAAAACTCCATACAACAGCAATGCTCCAGTGACAATATACTTTAGCTATAAGGCAGTATCATGGTGAGAAGTGGCTTATGAGGCTGGACCAAGTAGGAAAAGCTCTTTTTGGTTTTTAGGAGTTCTTTATTTGGATGTCATAAGATGGGTGTCACATTGTGATTTATTCTTTTAAATTTCCAATATATTATGAAACTGTTGTATATTGTTGCACATCTGCAGTCATTTAGATCTTTATAGCTGAAATTACTTTTCATACCTTAAGTGTCTCCTGTTTCACCACAGCAATGGGGATACAACCCAGATCACCTTGCTTATAGTGGCTATTAATACTATGGAGACTATCAGCATTCTGGGTGCAATGCCCATTGCACACGTGTCCCAGCTATTTACTTCCTGTACTGTATCATGAAGGCTGTGCTTTGGGTGTAACTCCGAAGTCACTTTGCTGATCACACAATAAAACAAGTTGGAGCAAAGACGCACTGACAAATTAAAAAATACAAAAAACAATTTGCATTAAAGTATATGGCAAAATAAACACTTCCTATATTGGTTTATCAAGCTTTCTTTCTAAGACACAACCACATATCGACACATGTAAAGAGAAGAATTAATTACACTAAGGAAAATATGTAACATTAGGACATTCTGATCAAGTTACTAGAGACTGTAATGGAAGTCTTCTCAAGAGATCCCTTGAACAATTAGGGGGGAATTTTTTCAATAATAACCTTTTGCATTCACTCTCTTTATTTCTCTGTTATAAGTCATTAATGGGTATATCTGAGAAAAAAGTAGGCCCATAAGAATCAGCTTTCAAAAAGATAATCTGAGATCATCTAAATTCATGTGCCATTAGTGTGGAATTGTTCTCTATAGCATAGTTTAAGAAGCTTTATCCAGCCTAATGTTAGGTAACTCAAGCACAGAATTATTTTTCTGTTTCTCCACAGGCCTCAACACTAACTAGCTGGATAGTTTAAAAAGAAATAAAAAGTTTGTTTTCTTTTTCATTCTATTGCTCTTGATTTTCCATAATCTATCACTTTAGGATGACCTGTAGCTTCTCTCCTTTATATGTGTTTGTTTAAACAACTTTTCAGCTATATTGTTGCAAAGAGGGAACACAAAGCTAGTGATTAGGGTGGTTTTTTTGATAATTTCATTAGAAGACATCAGTTTGTTTCCCTGTTGATATTAGAAAATTCAAGCAAAATTCTATTTACTTATATATACACACATCATATCTTCAGTCTGCTATGATGTCAAGAACAGTGGAGTTTAGACCCCCATTTCTATTTGAAAATCAAAGTAATTCTAAATCATAAATTATAAAATGCATATTCATACAATTACTTGTCTTTATTCTTGCATGCAGTTACTGAGAAATATTCAATGGCTGGCGTGAACATTGTATGACAGTGGAAAGTCACAGAAGTTCTTCCTGGCCTTAGAACCACAGGGTTCTCCTAATAGACAGAGATGTGAATTGATGCTCTGAAGTACCTCCAGTTTGTGAGAATCACTTTATAGTCAATAGGAAAAAGGTAAGAAGAGCAAATAAAAGCTATATATTAAGCTCCTGTTCTGTACTGCCCTACAGCAGAACATCTCTTTCCAGGCTAATCCCAAGAGATTAGCATAAAATTAGCACATACTTCCCAATAATTCTGAAAATTCTAGCATCATAGAAGTCTCTAGTCCAATCTTACTTACTTCTTGTTTAAACCTATTACTATTACTATTTTATTTTTCCTACTTTTTTTCCTTTCTAACTCCATCTGTAAGAACCCATGAACTCATAGCCAAAGTAATAAAAATCCCTTCTAACCCTAGCTCAGTTTCCTTTTCATGTTACTTTGTGTCTTTCCTGACCTTAATATGGAAGAACTATAGTTAAATATACCTCAACAGCTTGTGTAATTATGCTTTAGTCACTAATTAGGCATCAAAAAACAATACCATGGCTTTAATTCATCATAGAGACACCATGCACGAGGTGCTATCTATCGCACATTAACTGAATTTTTTTTTTTAGTTTTTCTGGTAATATATTGTTAGTTATAATATATTGAAAATTTAAATGCTGCACAAACACTTTTCACTAGAAAGACAGAACCTAGCAGAGGTGATTTTAATTATATTCTGAAATTAGATATCTCTGGATTACTTTAATACTCAAATTGAATGTACTCAGGTAGCCAGAGAATGGCAGAAAACACTGAAGTGTTTAAGCAAAACAGAACAAGGAAACAGAAAGGATAACTGTCTGTAAAATAGTAGATATAAAAGAAGAATAGATGGGAAAGAAAAGTACATGACATAAAAGGTAGAAGGCAAATAGCATAACAGGGAAATACCGAGAAAAAAAGATTTCATTGTGATATGTTGTTCAGACAGTGTTCTTGTGATAAATATGATTCTTCAGTTTTCACCCACAGAAATGCTAGATGTAGACCAACATAAAGCTGGAACTAGCTTCTCATAGATCTGTTTTGGTGATATCAATGAAAAATATCAGGATATTTGTCAAGACATAATCAGGGCTTTAAAATCATAGAATGTGCTAAGGAGAGAAGGAACTGATAAAAATACAGGAACAAAGCATTAAAAATTTGTCAGGGCCAAATTTTCTGGTGATACACACACACAAACTTCTCAGGCTTAGTAAGAATCTGCCAATATTTATTAACATAATTTCTCTGCAAATGTCTACAATATTGCAATTGATTAGTATAGTGTTAAAGATCAATAGATGAAAAGATATTGGGAAATTCAACCATTAAATAGAAACTATAATCCAGGAATTTAGGACAGTCCCTCTTCTCCTCTGATAGAAATTACTTTTCTTCACCGATTTTTATTGATGAAATTTTGAATGTAAGACTGTTTCTTCATCCCCAGCTTCAGCTTTTTATTTAAGGTCTGGTTAATGTCTTTGTGGCCTTTATTCTGGATATGCACCATGTGGTCACCTCAGACTTTTCTAAGATATTGCTCGGTGTTACATTTAATGCCTGTCTGATGATCTGAGCTGCAATAAATACATTACCACTTCTCCATTAATCATGTTTGTGTCCTAATTGCCTGTTATTAAGAGACACAGTCCATAAGCACTTTGGTCACTGGATTTTGGTGATTTGGTCCAGAATGTGGTGAGCAGAAAGACACTATGTTCCACAGGAAAAAGAGCTGAAATGACTGACAAGGTTTCAAGGCTTCTGGAAAAAAAACAAACAAGGAAGGTATCCATCCTAGGTAACTATCCAACCCTAAATCCAGGTCAATATTTCACCTTTTTATGAAACCTAATTTCAAACATTTAATCTACATTTTCTCCAAAACTGTTTTAACTAGCACCTTTTCTCTTCCCTCTTAGTGAATAAGACAATTCAATTTACCCTTTTTAAATAACTTGACAGTACTGGTGGATATTTTTTCTGAAGAACTTACATTTCTGTTGTATCCTTTTCAAAAGATCCTGCAAAGTCCACACTTGCTCATCCTTAGGTTAAAAAGCATGGGATTATATAGCATGCTACAAGTGCATGGTTATCTGTGATACAGAGTGCACATATACAAGTAGATAATCATGTTTCTTGTAAACTTGGTAGGTCCTGAATTAACAGCAATGTTATTGCTTAAACACGTTACTCATTTCAGCTAATTAGTCCTGTAGTCAATGGGAATTGCCACACCTAGCAGTGTTAATGGAAGAAACAGAGCTCCTATAGCAACTCCAGCTTGCTTATGTGTATGAGCCTGTATTTATGCTAGCTATAAACCAAGCTAGCCTGTCTATAATGCTTCCAGGAAACAAACTTAAAGCTCCACATTGCTTATACAGTGTCATAAATACATGCTAAATCTGAGGGCATGTAGGATAACTGTACAATTCAGCTAAACAAGCATATGCCTTTTTTTTTTTTTTTTTTTTTTTTTTTTCATTTTTCTTTTGGACTTGGTTTAAAAATTTATCTCCAGGCTTTTCCTTCTCCCTGTGGTTTTGCAACAAAACCCCCACATTATTCTTGGCAATCATTCCAATTACATTGAATAAGTGATTATTTTATGTTACTACTTTCTGTTTGTGGCAGTAATGTGCCAGGCAATGTTTGGTCAGAGAGCAAATTGATTTTCATACCAAAGCACCAGCAAATTCAAGGGGATTTTTCCGAGAAGATTGACAGTATAGCAGAGCTTACTCTGAAAGTGAAAAAGCACTCATGGGTAAAATAAAACATTACTGAAGTTTCGGGTTAACAGTTAATGATCACACAGTTCTTTGCAGGCAATTACTGCAGTCTTTTTAAAGCCCCTTTTGTGGCTGTTGAAGGGGCCCTGGGAGTTCCCAGTACTACCAATACCATTTTACCAAGCAATCAGTTTGCTTACATCTCAAAATGCAAAGTTTAACACTGTCCTTTGGTATTGTATTGTGTCATGCAATATTCTCCCTCACAGTCATTCAGCTGAATGTGACTTATTTTTACAATAAAGGGAAGCAACATCTGAGAGCACTCATATGGTGTCGGAGTGCTGAGACTGGGATCTCTGAACAAGTTTAAAATGTATGTGTATCTACCACTGGTAGCTATGACTAAAAAAAAAAAAAACACATCTATTTATAATCTATTTATTTTCATTATTTTGGGCATGTTTGTACTTCTCCATAAGTTCACAGTAATCAGATAATTCTTTAGGAAATGCCACTAAGAAAACCCATAATAAAGACCAGTCCCGTCTCAAAGACTTTTAATAGAAATACATGCAAATGGAAAAAGATGACAACTGTTTCTGCACATGAATTGAGACCAAGAATGAACAAGTAACTTGTCTAAGGTGACAAGAAGCCTTTAGTAATGTTCATTGTGCATCACATCTTTTCACATGAGCCACACAAATGGGAGAAATACAACTGATTTTAACCTGTCTTCCTAGTGTATCTGAGTATGTTTTTATCCTGGTGTATCACCAAATTGCCTATACTGCTTTCAGGATGTAAATGTACATCTCCATGCTACAGAAAAAAGAATGAGGTTATTTCTTTCTAATTGCGGTGTTTTGGGAAAATCAGCTGAGGACAAGGGAGCAAATGAACTCACCTTGCTTTAGACCAGGGGTCCTCAAACTTTTTAAACAGGGGGCCAGTGCACAGATGAAGTGGCAGGCAGTCATCTGCGGCTGCTTGGTTTCCCCCCCCAACCCCCGGTGGGGGGTGGTGGGGTGGGGGTGGGGTGTCTGTAAATACTGGGGGCTGGATTGAGGACCCTGGGGGGCCGTATCTGGCCCACAGGCCGTAGTGTGAGGACCCCTGCTTTAGACAAAGGCCAGGTAACCATATGTACCAGCCACACTAATCTCCCTTCATAGGCAGCAGTGAGAAATAGGAATTATCAGGGCACAATTAAAATTATTTCAAAATGGGTATCTGAAACAAGTCAAACCATCTAAAAGCATTCAGCTTGCTGAAAGAATATAAAGTACCCAATGTGGTACTTTCTATTTTGGTGAAGATGGGTATCTTCTAGTCTATGTTTTGTCCAATGAATCACACTTCAGCTGTCTCATAGATGGCTTCCATCTTAAAATAGAGACAATTATAAAGCATGGGTTTTGTAGTTACAAAAGGCAAGAGAGACAGAAAAGAAAAATCTTAAAATAACTAATATCTCATGATCAGCCTTGGCTTACGGCTACAACAATGACAACCTCCCAGAAATTCTTTTCTTAAATAAGAGATATGTAATTACAATTTGAACTACAACTTGTAAACAAAATTTACAAATTGATATTAAATGGATTTGAAATCATTCAAGAGAAAATGTTAACAAAACCTCTTTTATTAAATAGCTGTGTATTAATAGGCATAGACATACACAATATATATGACACGCAAAATGCCATCTCACATGAAAATCACAGTGTACTTTTTTCTTTTTTTTTATTTAGTTTTTCTGCGATCACTTTTTTGAAACAGCATGAAGATTAGCATTTGGAGTTTCTCTCCATAGACATACACTACATTTATTTGTCTGCACCAATAAAATATAGAATTATTTAACTGCCATCATACTCTGAAACACTTGTTATCAGAATTTACAGCTTTCAAAACTTTGCTTCTAAAAAGATTCACATTATGTAAAAGTTTTGCATTTTGCATTTATAACTCACTACATTTTTTTATTCTTCTATACATCCTTTGATATTCCATGAGCATCCCAAAAAGCAAAACAACTCTATTTGATTCAAAGCAAGCATGGCGAAGATTTGATTAGGAATGTATTGAAGCAAAAATATGAACTGACACATTATGGTATTCAACATTAATGTCTTAAAAGATACAGAAATGTCGTCTGCATTTATCTGACTTTACTGTTTCATTTTATATGATCCATTAGCTTTTCCTTTCTTGCTGCAGGGTAGATCTGATGAAGACAATACACAGTCAGATGACCCATCCATCCATGCATTTTGAATCACTGTATCACTTTGAGATAGAAAATCATGACAGTTTCATAAACACAAGTTTTTACTGTTCAACCATTCCATATTACAAAAACCTTTGTTGTTGTGACCTACTAAACTACTTGGAATTCTTATTGCCTTTGGTGAGTACAGTTCTTTGGGGCATGGTAGTAAAATTGTACAAGAAGTTTAGATTAACCTGAAATATTGAGTAGTTAATATAAGAATTTATGAATAATTAGGAAAATAATTTATGTAAAATATATTAATTCAGTTTGGCCTTTTGCATAAATTCACAAAGTGAAATTAATGAAATAAAGAACACCATTTAATTTTTTTAATCCTACTTGATGAAATGTGCACTAGAGTTTTCACTCTTCACCGCATTCACCACTGAACCTAGTGAAAGAAGAAGTGGGCAGATGACAGGTGAGAAGCTGAGTACCCCGAGATCTGCAGGCTGAACAAATGAATAGTGGACTATGGCTCCAGGAGCAAAGATTATTCCAAAGATTGTCTATTTGTATTGTTTCTGCACTTATCTTTGCATGCTTCCCAACATCTGGTATCACCCTGGGCAACAAACACATTGTTAGCACATTAACACATATTCATTTATTGAAAGAAGGTAGAAATGTATGTGCTCCAGGAAACCAAAGGTTTGCAAATATATTTCAGAGGAAAAAGTAAGTTTTTGCACCAGGGAGACATAAACCTGTCAAGATACTAGGTCCCAGGAAATAGCTGGTGGTCTGTCATCAACAAGCAGGATACCTTTGTTACCACACTTATTCCTTGGTGGCCAGGAGACCTAGTCCAGCTTGTCTCCTATACTGCAGTCTTTTCTCTCCCACTACATTGTGTTTCTGCCTTTCATAATACTTTCCTTCTCCTTGTTCCACTCACCTCATCACAGTGCCTCTGTCTCCAGTTTTCTCTTCCCATGTAATTCATTGCTCCATAAAAAAATCTGCCTTATTCTCAAAGTAAAGCTGATCAGGCAAAATAAAATCATGGAACACATCAATCCTTTCACCCTACTTGCTTCTTGCATCTCTTTCCTTGTGCATGTCTCATTGTTGAAGCTGCAGATTTTTAAGCTTTTCTACCTTACACTTTCCCAGGTCAAAGCAGAAAAGGGCTCCTGTTCATGGTTTCTGAAATCATTGCAAGAAAGAGAAGTACAGCATCCAGATTATCTTGATTCATAAGGTATTGTTAGTTACTTGACTGTATCTGAACAGGTGCTTTTCATTTCCAAACAGGCTCTTGAATCCTGAGATGTTATTAAAGTATGTGAGCAACCAACATACAAAAGCACACAGACTAGTGAATATGGCTTGACACCAAGTCCAGTGTAGAATAAACTCCATTAATACCAGTGTGTGACAGAGTGCATCTGTAGAGCAGCACCTGAGAAAGTAGTTTGCAAATGATTCAGAGCCTGGAGGTTACTTACAAGCACATTTGTTTGGCAAATTCTTATGAATAATAAACACAATATACTAGTAGAGTATCAAAACCAAAACCAAAGCTATTTACTAACAAGAGAAGTTACTTACAATAAAAAGAATCCACAGAAATAAACTGGTTTTACTTACTACAGCACTAAGTCCTCATTGCCAGAGTAAGACCACTCTACAGGCATGTGTTAATATGTTTTCTACAGTTCAATTTTCAAGTTGAGTTTGCTGCAAATCTGGTTTGCAACAAATGCCTATGGAATCCAGTACCAAGAAACCTTTCCCATTAAAGAAATTTTAAGTATATCTCTTCCCCCCCCAGTATAATAGTATGAATAAAGTGTACTGTACTAGTGTGAGTATTTTGGCAGTTTCAAATCATTTAATCATCTGAGCTTCTCATGTATAACGTACTGTGACCAACACAGAACGTGCACACGTCATACTTATTTTTGTCCATGTGCTATATAATGAATCCCAGATTTCTTTGTGATATGTTAACTGCTCAGCTCTTCTAAAGACTTACCTTTATATCTTGGAAGAAGAGAGGAAGATGGAGGGAGGCAGAGGGAGAGAAGTTATGCATACTTAAAGACCAAATGATGGAATTAGGAAGTTGTGTCTTAGATACTGACAGATTTCCTGCGTTTGAGATACACCCTTTAAAGATGTTCCTGTGAGGTTATGGAAAGTTTGGACTAAGAAGAAAAAGGATGAATTTAAGTTCTTCAGAGTTTCAAGTTGTTTTATACCACATGGTTGATGAATATGAATTTATAGAAGACCTGATGAATATAAACTGTAAGATAGGGCTTACCGAGGTAAACCATATCAAAGTCAAAATCAGGTACGTATATCCAAACATCTTTCCTTTAATTGTAACGAGGCTGCAGCTCCTGGATGTCTTTGAAAAGCTGCAACTCCTTACAATCTTCCACTTTTTTACTTACAGTCTTCTAGTTCTTTTAAAGAATTAAATACTTGTGCTTCCAGAGAGATCCTTTACTTTATTCAGGGTCTAATTTGTGATTCTTGAAATTAAGAGAAAGGCTTAAAAAGTACATATTCTTAGTGCATGCCATGTGTTCTTTTTATTTGGTCTGGATAATATTACCACCATAACTACTATTGCTATGATCATCTCTTCCCACCACAGTTTCCTACGGAAAAGAATAGGAGTGATACTGTGAAAAAATGTTAACATAGACCCAAACTCAGCTCATACGGTTTTGCTATCCTGTCCGTCCCTAGGTCCCAAAAGATCAACAATAATTGGTCTTTTGCTTATGTTTTTAATTATCAAGCTGTTTCTGAGCTCATGATGAAGATGATGAGTTTTTGCTAAACTCAACATAAATGATGAACATTTTCAACAAAGTGAAGTTTATGATGAAATGTACCTTCTCCCTTTTTTTACATTTACTATATACATGACCTAGCACATACTTCAAATGAAATTTCCCTCTTTTTTTACATGAACATTTTTTAGCGCTTTATTTGTACTTATTTTCTGCTTGAGGTCCATATTTTAGGGAGCAATGCTTCTGACTCAGTGATGTTTAATATTGTTATCTGACAACTTCATACTAACGCTTGAACCTAAGTATTGGGTTTTGGGTCTGGCTATCTTACTTTAAGAATCCTTTCTTATACAATGCATTTCCTTTAATGTATCTTTTGACTCATGTTCTCCTGTGCCACTCTAAATAAAGTCTTAAAATGAGACTCATATCACCTGACTCAAAATGTCTACAAATGCAGCTATCTACATATGAGGCAGGCATCTAAATTCTCTTTGTATTCACTGGGGAAGACATAGTCACCACTTGAGTGCAATTCATCTGGCCTAATTTAGATGTCTTCATTAGGATGAAAGGAATTGTGTCCTAGAAATGTCCATTTCTTTCCACTGTCTGTAAATGGAGTGACTACATCTAGCTTAAATGAAGAAATACTTCCTGTAGATATCTCAGGTTCAGCAAGGTAAATTTAATCTTTTCTATTTTTCACTGTTCTTTAACCATTCACTTTATTTTCTTTTTGTTACATAAGAACAATTGAAAAACAGCCACCCACCTCTTCCCCACAGGCACATTTTTCCAAGTAATTTTTTTTAACTAATATCTTCTACTTATGTGTCTTCTGGTTATACCAATCTAACAAGTGACTTTCACCAGAAATGTACTGCTCATTTGGTTTTTGGACTTGATCCAAGATCCAGCCAATTTAGTTTTATCTAGCATACATTTTACTGTGTTTATATTTATAGCAATTATAATAATACACCTGTGTCTCTCAACAGCATTGATTGCACTCAGCCCTTCCCCTCCGGTCTTCCAATAAACATAGGAAGCCATACCATCTGCATTACCTTAGAATGTCAGCTTCCTCCTCGTCATTCTGTCAGGTTCTTTAAGCTTCAAAAATATTCAGAGTTTAATTCAAAGAATTAACCTTTTCCTCATTCCATCCATACAATTTGAGTTCAACTATATAAAACCATTGTGAAATTGCTCCCTCTCCCCTTCCTGAATCATTAAATAACCTTTTCTTTCATGATGTGCAGCTGAAACAGGAATATAACCAACTGCAAAAGTGACAAGCAGTCACTTCAGTAAATCTCACATTGTGCTTTTATTTTGTGTCATATTTTACCATTATTTTTCTGGTGCAGTACATGCTTTTCCTTATTTATTTGTCTACATTTCTACAACAAAAGGTGCACTTTCATCATTTCAGAGAAAGTCTATTCATGTGATATGCTATAAAATATTTCTATTTCATCTACCCACTGTGCAAGTTTCTTGTTTGTTTTTTTTTTTTTTTTTAAATCTCATGCTCTTTAAAAACTTTGATCTTCATTTGCTTGTTCTTCATCCCAAAAGCATTCATTCAGCATCCTTTTTACCTCCCCAGGAAGTATATAATTAGTTTCAATGTTTGTCCAGTTTTTTATTAACGTTCCCGTCAATGACTTCAGGTTATAGTGAAGGCAAGTTACACGCTTTAAAATTTAACATCAGACATTTTCCTTTTATTTTCAATTAAGCAAAGTTTTTTTTCCAGCTATCCAGTTAGTGGTATCTTTGTCCAACATTTTCTGAAAATGTATTCTGGTTTGTGAATGGGGGATGGCAAGCCCTCTAGAAAATACTTGTGAATTCCACCCATTCCAGGTCATTTCTCATTTATAGCTGCATGCAAACACAGTGCACATCCTTACACAGAATCTGTACTTCTTATTAATCAATCATTATTAGAATTATCTCCAAGGGGCTTCAGTTAGATTTTATTTTTGTTGGCTTTTTATGTACCACAGAGAACACTTGCCCCATACAGCCTACAATATAAAATTTGGTTTTAAAGGCCAAACTTTCAAAGCTAATAGTCCCAAGTCCTGCAAAACTGAGCCGAATAAGATTAGAAATCCATTGAAATGAACAAAAAGAATCGTACAAGCCTGGAAAAATTTAAGACCATGGTCTCTGGTGTGTCTAAGTAAATATATACACGTTTGTGTGTATAGAATATTTTCTGAAAACCTAATTTTCACTTTGGAGAAAAAAAAAAGAAATTGTCCTCTTTCAGATTCAAAAGCTGAAAATGGTATTGTCTTCTAGTACATAGCACATATGGAAGCTGAGAAGTGGTAAGGCCTCCTGCATGAATATGGCTATACTGACATTTTAGTTCCTGACTGACATTTTATTTACTGACAGGATTATTGAAAACTGCAGCAAAGAAGTATTTTAAAAGATGTAAATCAGGTGGTGCCACTGAAGTGTACCATAAAATAGTATCACAAAGTTTCTGCATCCAGATTAAGTTGACAGCTGCACTTTTTTTTTCAGAGCTAGTCAAACTCAGTGCAGAATGAACATGGGACGACCCACTGGCATGGCTGACAAAAAAGTTACTTACTCCATACATGAAGGTTTTTTGACTTGTTCATGTTACTGTTTCTCTTTTAACATTGTCTATATAATGTCTGTGAAACTTCTTATTGTGTTCATAGGCAAGCCTCACAGAGCCTTAATCCTGACACAACAAGTTCTCGTATGATAATTGGGAGAGGACTCTAGTGTTACCAACTTTTCTCATGTAGATAACTCTTTTCTGCTTCATAGCACTCCAGAAAGCTATGTCTGTCTCTGTCAAGACTTACTGTACATCCAACAGCAAACTTACACCAGAGCTCATTCATTTCCATCCTACGTGAACTCAAGATTTTTTGTTGGTTTTCTGTAAAGCATCTGCCTAGAGATTATTATTTTATTTTACTCATTCTCAACTTCCATTCATTCTCATTTCCATTCATCCATCATGAATCTTTCCCAACATTACTGAGAAATCATGTTAAAGAAGCCATAGATCCTTTTGTTTTTCAGAATGCATGATAACAAGTCTAATACTGAAGAAAATTGCAAAAAGCTATAGACAGCTTATTTTATTTTCCCCCCACATTTTTTATTAGCTAAGTCCAGTTATCATATGTATACTTAAGGCTAGATTTTCTTATACTTATTCACATTAATGAGATATTTTACAAGAGAAATTATCACAATGACTACTATTAAAGAGAAGATATAATAATCTAGAAATAAATTATTGGAATATAATTCTTAATATGATCTAAATGTGATCTTTAATTTGGTGGCTATTTTGACAGTCATCTAAAAAACACTAGCTCACACACTAATGTGTACCATACATCCGAGGAAGATTTCTGAAAAAAAAGTATCACCTACACTAGTGACCATCCCACAAATGTTCAAAGTTACTGCTCCCCAGTGCTACCAACACTTAATTTAAAAAAAAACAGAATCCCACTAAAATCAGCAATGCTCTGTTCTGGTCTTCAGTCCTTTGCCTTCTCACTCCTTTTTTCAAACAACATATTTAGTTCCTAAGCAACCCTGGTCCTATGAGATAGCTCTGTTATCACCAGAGTATCCAAATTTAGTGAAGTCTAGAGAGACAGATATATCTTCCAAGTTCTTCTGAAAACTGAAGGTACTTTTGAAGACTGTGTTTCTGCCTTTTGATAAAGATATGTAACGTAACAGGACATTGTAAAATATGACAAAGATCAAGGAACAAGGAAAGGGTAACACGAGGGCTGGTCTCATTGGCAGTTCTATTTCTCTTTAAAGAATGATGTAGTTGGTCATGCTGTACAGACACTCATCATCAGAGTGTTTGTTAAAAACCCCTAAACCTCTCAAACTGGGATCTTGGCATTGGACATTCCCCCGCCACAGGAAATAATTTCTCTTAACTAGACAGTCTTCATTTGAACAATGATAAGAGTGACTGCTGCAGGGGTCTATGCAGAAATCTTTCAGCTACACTGGCAAAAACTACTTGTATCACTGTTCTGCACAATTTTTATGCATCCAGCCAGCTATATGCCAACTTCAGCATACATATGATTCATTATTACTGATTATCTTAAACTACATACAAAACATCTCCTATCTTAGCTATGTACAATTTTTTCCCCATATAACCATTCCTGCATCTGCAGGAACACTTTTTATAGATTAATTATGAGTTTCTTATATATAAGAATAATAGTCAATTCTGCAGCAGAGATTCCTTGAGGGGTGGTCTCTGGGATGGCCAGATTGTCCATCCAGGGTGTAAATTAATACATGTATAAGCATACAAGCCATGCCTATCAATTGGTCTAATACAGCAGGAACTGCTTGAGGCAATCTTTGAGACAGTCAAAAATTTCCATCTGGAGTGCTCCTGTGTGAATTAGGCAAATGCCTTTATTATAAAGGTGCCTGAGAATTCTGTCAACCATCTTGTCTCAGGTGAGCCCACTGTCCCCTCTGTGCAGGCATCTAGATGGGGTTCCAGGACCACCCAGGAGCTGATGATTTAGGAGCTCAGGGTGGGCCTGCAGGCACAATGCTGATAACCCTAGTACGCCACATTATAGCCATAAAAAAAATTTAGTTTTATCCTACTTCTCACTTCTGACACTAACTTTTGGAGGCACGACATCTGAGAGGCTTGTTATCCTGACTATTGGCTAGCACTGACCAGCTGCCTAGTCTGGCTCTAACTTTTCTGCTTGCTTTTTATTTTTAGTTTTTTGATTTTTAGTTCTTTGGCAAACAAAATCTCTACAGCCAGCCAGAAGTGTTGGCACATGGTCCCTCTCAGCAGGGAGTATTTGATCATAAGAGTCAATAAGGAGGAAGTAAAGCCGGAGGTTGTAGCTGTACTGAGTTTTCCAGACATATCTTTTTGAGGGCTGATGAAGAACTTGGTCACAATTGCAGACACATCTGTAATCAGTCTCACACTAGAAACAGTTTGTCACAGGCTTCTTCTTTACTGTGAGGGAGCTTGGTCCTGGCAGGTATAATGCTGTGTGTGTAGCAGAGAAATCTAGTGAACGAAAAGGCTAGGAGACTTCTGTGTGATGCTTTTAGAGATGCATTCTTCAGGAGGAAGCTGAAGTGTGTAATAAGGGCACAACAAGTGCTACTTAGACGTGCTTTCTGGGATGTCTGCAGGCGATCTTAACGCACTCCTGGAATTGTATTCCAGCTTTTTATATGGTGCCATAAGGATCTCTCCAAGGAGATCAGAGTACTTGTCCTCTGGGACATGCACAAGGCATATTGCAATGGAATGGTGTTAGGCATGGCCACTGACTCTAAATGTAAGTCCTAGAAAGGTGTGAAAATGCATGTTAAATAGTCGGTAGCAACCAATTAAATATATACTTATATTATATATATATATATATATATATATAGTACCTGCTGTGCTAAACCAATTGATAGGCATGGCTTGTATGCTTATACGTGTGTTAATTTACACCCTAGATGGACAATCTGACCATCCCAGAGACCACCCCTCAAGGAATCTCTGCTGCAGAATTGACTATTATTCTTATATATAAGAAATACTGATAGCTAACACAACCAAAGTTGTGTTTTGAGTTCTGTCTGTCATAATATAAAGTATTCTGAAGTCTTCTTTACATTGCGCTAGAGTAGGTCCTGGTTTATGAAAACAGTTAAGCATATAGTTAACTTCTCCACTATCTGATCAAGCAGCAATGGAGAAAGAAATTATAACTTACGGTAACTTCTGCGAGAAGTGTCTCCAACATAAAAAGTAATACAATGGTTACTATTACTGAGATTAAGTCTAAACCACAAAAGCTTTTAAGCTTTTTTGTGCATAACTTGAAAAATAAGAGTAATTACTCTGAAGTTAAGGGAGCATTTACATGCTTAAGATCTTTCTTATACTGAAAACTGAGAGTTCACTCATAGGATAATGGTTAAATAGCTAGGATGAGTTTCCTGTAAGTGGTTCCCATACACCTTTCATGTCTTAAAGAAAGATTTAGACAGGCTACACCCCTAAGCCTTAAATCTTTTATATTAATTAAGTTCCTCTGAGGACAATGTTGTAGAATTTAACATACACCATGGTACGAAAATATTATTTGTCTGTGTCATCTTGCTAGATGTTCTAATAGCCTTTGGAGGTAGCAACAGAAGTTGCATCTCTTGCCTACAGCAGCTTCAGAACTTGGAAACTGTGCTCTGCAGTGTTTAATGTGCAGCCATCCAGAAGCCTATGACTCTTCATCACCAAACAGGCATTATGACAATATCTAAATGACTAGAAGGAACAGATTTGTCTTAAGAAATCAAGATGTGATGCAAAATACAGCTTGACCTATTTGTTTGAAATAAAGAAAATAATCCAAAAAGGTAGTTGGGAATCACAGAATCATAGAATGGTTTGGGTTGGAAGGGACTTTAAAGACCATCTAGTTCCAACCCCCTGCCATGGGCAGAGACATCTTCCACTAGACCAGGTTGCCCAAAGCCCCGTCCAGCCTGGCCTTGAACACTGCCAGGGACGGGGCATCCACAGCTTCTCTGGGCAGCCTGTGCCAGCACCTCACCACCCTCACAGTAAAGAATTTCTTCCTAAGATCTAGTCTGAATCTATCCTATTTAACTTTAAAGCCATTCCCCCTTGTCCTATCACTACATGCCCTTGTAAAAAGTCCCTCTCCAGCTTTCTTGGAGGCCATTTTATGTACCAGAACATCTCCCTGGACCCTTCTCTTCTCAGGGCTGGACAACCCCAACTCTCCCAGCCTGTCTTCATTGGAGAGCTGCTGACCTGGGGGTCCTGGTGTTAGGTTTGATTTGCCCTTAGTGAAGCCATATTGGCTGTCACCAATCACCTCCTTATTTTCCATGTGCCTTAGCATAGTTTCCAGTAGAATCTGGAAATAAAAGTATTACTCTGATTGTATTATTAGACCTGCATTACCTTGATAAGAAAGCTATTGAGAAACAGAGAGATGCATTGACTGAATACATTTGGACTAGGAGGCTCAAGAATAACTGTCATAAAGTGTCTTTGCTAGGCATGAATTTTCATATGGACCTAAAGGTTGCATGTGCTTGCTATTTTCTTGAAACAAATGGATTTTCATTGTATTTCTAGATTCTAAGCACAGTATACAATGATCTGATGCTAGAAATACTCTTTTATTCTTTTTTTTTCTTTTTTTTTTTTTCCTTTTCCCCAGCTTGATTCTGTAAAGTTGTGGCCTTTCCATGAATATAAAACTATAGTTTTCACCCTTTTAGATACTGACTTTGACATTTTGAAGAGTCTCTACAACTGCCTGAAATAAGATTGTAGCAAGGTGGGGGTTGGCCCCTTCTCCCAGGCAATAGCAAGACAAGAGGAAATGACCTCAAGTTGCACCAGGGGAGATTTAGATTGGATATTAGGAAAAATTTCTTCATGGAAAAGGTTGTCAATCATTGGAACAGGCTGCCCAGGGAAGTGGTTGCATCATCATCCTTGGAGGTATTTAGAAGATGTGTAGATGTGGCACTTAAGGACGTGGATGTGTAGATGTGGCACTTACGAAGTGGTGGGCTTGGCAGTTCTAGGTTGACAGTTGGACTCGATGACCTTAAAGGTCTTTTCCAACCTTAACAGTTCTTTGATTCTATGATCTTCTTTGCTTATCCCAGTCAGTGGCATTTTCTTCCTCTTAAACCCCTTCAAAATAACATTGAGAAAATCTCCTGGTTTACTGCTTAAATATATTACCATCCCCATTGTGACTACAAGAACACTAAACCTCATTGTTTAATTTCCATGTTTATGTGGCCATGTCCTCAATGACAGTTAAGTACCTAAAACCAAGAAGAACTTAATATCCAGGTTCTTTTGTAGGGTTATTCACTTAAATAAGTTTGACAACGGGAGAAATTGTATTACATGCATCCGGCCACCCTAAAAGATCAGTATCACAGATGTCTACATCTGAGATACTCACTTAGGATCTCTATATTGTTCAAAAAATAACAAAGTGCAGAAGTTCTAGGGCACAGACCATCTTAGTCTAAGGAAGATATCTGAAATTAATCATAACTTAGAAATGTACATTTCCTTTATCAAGTATAAAAAGTACTTAGTGTGAAATTCTTAAATATATGTATTTACTCCTTGGATAGGTAAGATTAAGGAAGATGACCTAAAAGCATTCTTCTTCCTGCGCAAACTGCTGAACTAGCACAATTTGTAACCTGCTCCACAAGCTTCAGAATCTGTTTCTCGTTTCTCCCTTTTTATTTTCCTGATATGTCCTCCTGCGCTCCCTTTTATGCATAATCAAACCTCGTTTTCCACCTTAAAATCCCTCTGTAAAGCTCACCTCCATCCTAATCCTTATAAAATACTGAACAAAGGCTTAGCTATTGGCACGCTGGTATTGCTGTTTAGAGTGCTAATTCTTTCATCTTCATTTTCTTGCATTTCCTCTCTTAAGGTACTGTTTCTTCCACACAGAGGGTGAGAAGCTTTTTTGAGCAGAAGCCGATTTCTCATGATATGTATAAAGATCTGCCAGCACAGTGGGATCCAATTGCTGACTTAAGCTTTTAGCTTCTACCAGAACAAAACCAACTTCATCAACAACGGTAACAGTAAGAACAATAATCATCATCACCATAATCATCAAAGTTTGGCTTACCCTGTTATCCCCTGAGGTGCTACAAGTAAATGTCGTCAACTAGCTGTTGTAAGTCAAAACATGATCATACTCACTAACTGCATTGTTTTAACTGTATTTCAAATAATTGATTTCTTAAAATTTCTCTTCTTTTTCATTTAAAGTGTCCACAATATTTGAAAATGAATGCCCTTCATCTCTGTAGCATTCTGCCTGGAGATTTATGCTAGGGAAGAGAACTCACCTTACCCACAGTACTCAGAATACCTGTTAAAAGTCATGTATGAGCCTTAAAAATTCTTAGGACGTGTTGTTGACAAACACTGACAGTGTTGTTGACAAACACTGTCAATGAGCCAAGGACTTCAGGAAACCGTTTAGTTTCCTGTTTCTTGCAAAGACACTTTCCATGTCTATATTTTATTTTGAAGGCTTCCCTTCAAATTCAGGTTTGCCCTCTGAAAGCATAATTCCAAGTATAGAGAGAGATGATTTTTCAAATTCAAAGGACATGGAATGTCTGGATATTCCTAATGGCATAGTTAATCCATAGATTGTCTGTGAGGTTATTGACAAGATTAGAGTACATCCACAGCAACATAGCACTTCAATCTGCGCTCCCTCTGGGCTCCGAGTAGTAATCCTGTAAGCTTATGACATGATTGACATACTTTGTGCTGTTTCCATAACATGAAACTACAGGGGTTTAAGATGCATACCTTGGAGGTGATTTAAGGCCATTTCAGGATTGTGGAATTAAGTCTCTTTCAGCGGTGCCCTTATTCCCAACTGGGAATGGCCGTTGGCCTCTGCAGTCCCATGAGACTCTCCTGGGCATTTTGACACCTGCTAGTTTGTACAGTCTAAGAATTAAATATCATGTGTGATGGAAGATACCCTGGGTATGGTTTCATAAACAGCCTCAAAGACTAGACTTCAAGAAGAGAATACAAGCAGTCAGTGGGACTCATACACCTCATTTAGTTATGAAAGTAACACTCAGGATCTTAAAGAGCAGGTCTCCGTCTCCCATACTGTTGTCATCTAAAATACCAATCCAATGTGGCCATTATGTGCAGCAGTTCTCTACCTCTACAATGAAATTTGTATCAGTGGTGTTCAAAATGAGTTTAAAGTTACACAAAATTTGCTCCAGCCTCAACATTCTAGTTTCTTTTAAAACAGCTAATGTAGTACTTTACAAGCTTTGTGTACTGAAATTGCTGTTTTCAATGTGGACTGAAACGTCTGTAACTTCTTTTAAAACCTTTTACATCAGTGCTCTACAGAGACACTCAATTTAACTACAAGAAAAATGGCTTTTGATGTAGAAACACAGTAGCCGTGTCAGCGTAATGTTGCTCCTGAACTAATAATCCTCCTTTAATAAGGATAGCCTTGTACTTTTCCCAGAATATGAGCTAAGATCTGTGCATAGCATTGAAATGTGAGGGTTGGAGGTACTTGCATTAGCTCAGAAAGCTTGTTTCTTCACCTCTGAGCCACAGAGCCAAATGTCAATAAGAGAATCATAGATATGTTGTCTGGAAGGAATCTCAAGAGACCTTCAACCTTTTGATCAAAGTAGCACTGTGGGCAACCATGAACCATCTAACTGGTAATTTTACCTACCCAAGTCTAAAAAAATTTGACAGTGGAGAATTCAGTCTCTTTGAGTAACCTTTGTGCTGCACAATCCTCCTATTGGAAATCGTTCTTCCTAATACATAACCTGTATCTGTCAAAATGCTTTTCAAGATGAGAGTGTACCTTGGGCTCATATTTGATTCAGCATCCACCGTAACTCTCAGGTCCTTTTCAGCAGTGAGTGCCCTGGCTTTGCAGAGCTCTGTGCAGAACTCTGGAGCAATTCCCAGCCCACATGCAGAACTTCAGTTTCTCCTTGGTGAACTTTGCAAGTTCTCTTCTGACTGAGTCCTCCAGACTAGCAAATTTTCCTGGTCTGAAATTCTACCTTTTGGTACCTCAACTTCTTCCTATAATTTATCATAATCTGCAAATTTGCTGAAGGCTCACTCTGCCTCATCATATAGACTGTTGCTAAGGAAATGAACAATGTGGGCATCTGTTGTATTCGCGACTACTGCCATTGCTGAATTAACCACATTTTCCTTAAAGCCACCTAAACTGTCTCATGGATTACTTAAATCATAAGCTCTGAAACCCCCCATTATATCCTTACCTCTTTGGGTAGTATGTTGTATTAAGTTTTGGTCACTGACAGCTTTCCACATCTGTGGGTTTTGTGAGTTTTTTTCTGCACCAAATCTCCACATTTGTATGTGGTTCATACCCTGAGGTTAGCCCTAGTCAGAACTCAAAAGAAAGGCTCTCAAACCATTTACAAGTTACAGTTCCAATGATTCAGAGATGCCATTCTGGTCCCCAACAATATTTGGAAAATGATGTAATGGCTGAACATTTGTTATTTAGACGCAGAACCATGTATTAGGCATCAAGAAAAGATGATTTGTGTAGATGAAACTGTTTAGTAATGTCAGTATGCAGTTTATAACTAGTTCAGCAACAGCCAAATTGATATGTAAGCCATGCAAATTCACACACACCAACAGATGCTCTCCCACGTGTACTCTCTTATTACCCCTCTATTGCTGACTCATATTCAATTTATAACTCATTGCAATTATCTATCACTCTGTGTTTAAGGCAGATCTCATCAACCTACAAAGCAGACAAGCAAGGCATTGCCTTATGTAAAAGAATAGTAATTCCTGCCACTAATTTTTCACTTAATTTCTTCAACAGAAATTCTTTTATTTATTTGTATTATTAATTGCATATATAATTTAGCTAAAATGAAAGATTTTTGTGTTTTAAATTATGAAAATAACATACCTTAAGGTATATCTAGAATTATTAGCAACAGTATAAGAACTGGAACTTTAAAGAGAACTGTGGAATAAATTACCTATCATAGCTGTTATTGATCCTAGAAACCTAAAACAAGAAAAGAACGCATAGAACAACTACTGATAAAACTTTGCAATAAAAGTTACTAGCTTCAGCCAGTATGGGATTTATTTCATATTTTACAAAAGTAATTCAAAATACCACCTGAACCCAATTATTTTCTCATTCACAGCAGCATTAAGTTCACTTCAGCCATCCTGGATTTCAGGCAATCTAGGTGCCAAACTTCTAGATCTCTTCTGTGGGAGTCTTCTCACCTAACATTAGATGAATGCAGACATTTGTATCTGAAGTGTTCACTCAAGGCTCCCTATACAGCTGTCTTATAAATATATATAAGATTTATGCCCTGCATAAGTATATGACCTGTGAGACAATCTAATCATTACTAGTAAGTTATCTCCACATGCAATAAAATTAATTTGTGAGGCTTGGTGTATGCATTTTTTCTTAAAGCACACACCTCCAGTAGGGCCATGTTCCGTTCTGGGACAGCCCAAGCTGGGAAGATTTGATGTTACACCCAGAGGGGGATGAAGACACAAATGAGGTAAAATGCCACTAAACAGGAAAGTTTAATGGAGCAGTGTTGAAAAGACTGATAGAAAGGATATAAAAGAATAAAAACCAGCACGCAGTCAGGACAGAGCTGCAGTTGACAGTGGCCACTACAGACCCAGTGGTGGCCTGGCGGTCCACAGTTCCCCTGTCAGTCGGTGAGTGGGGGCCTCCTGATTGCCCCTCACCACCTGATGGCGTGGCCTGCTATAGGGCATTTGGGGAGCCATTTCCCTGACAATGGCGTGTACTGCCCATCCGCGCATGTTCCCCATGTTGGAGCACTGGTTCCGAGGGGCACACACGATGGCCGCATGGTCCTTTGTCATGCACTGTGCATGCCTTGGCAGGTTCAGGTAGTTGTTCATGTCTGCATTTGTTCCCCAAAACTATGGCCATTCCTTGACCCTGGCCGATGCCTGGTTTTGGGTGGCTGTTTGGTCCTTGCCTGCTCCACAACTGCAGGGTTTTTGTCAGGTAGCTTTGCATCAAGCTCAGCAGGGATGCAAACAAGCTGTGAGACAGTCAGCTCACAGTATTGTCTCCCACACCACCCCATGTTTCAAAGATTGTCACTTCTTTGTCCATGGTGGTGGAAAGGTAGAGAAAATAGTAGTGTGGAAAAGAACATAGTTTATACAATTTTTACAACTGAAGTTTCACACTTAGACTGAAATGCCACGTGGATATGACTGACACCATCAAAAGATCAGGCAGCTACAAATTGCATACTTGAAACAGCACGTTGGGTCAACTGTACAAAACATGGAATTAAACATGGGAGGAACAATAACAATGCACCACCACATAACATATAGAAAAGGATGCATTTGACCCATGGGGTACCTAGTGGCCAAAAGAAAGGATCCAATTCCCAGCTCTCTGGACAGGTCTGGACAGGGACATGGGCCAGTTTTCATATTACTGAAGTAATATGCTTAACAACTTGTCCATTATCATAATTTTTTTAAACAATAATTAGAATAATTTAGTTTACCACAGACACCCCCTTCTTCATCTAGCAGGTAATCGAGAATATTTTGATGTTGGAATATTGCTGTTTGCATCTGCATGGCCTGATCTGCCAACAGATCTTGGGCATGGACAGTCTTATTGGTGATAATTTCTAGGATGGCTTGTGTCCTGGTTTCAGCTGGGATGGAGTTAATTTCCTTCTTAGTAGCTAGGAAAGTGCTGTGTTTTGGCTATGATGTGAGAACAATATTGATAACCACACTAATGTTTTTAGTTGTTGCTGGGTAATGTTTATACTAAGTCAAGGACTTTTCGGTTTCTTGGGCCTTGCCAGCCAGAGTGCTGGAGGGGCACAAGAGACTGGGAAGGGACACAGCCAAGTCAGCTGACCTGAACCAGCCAAAGAGGTATTCCATATCATGGGACCTCCATACCATTGGAGGGTTAGCTTGAGGGGGATCGTTGCTCAGGGACTGGCTGGGCATCGGTCAGTGGATGGTGAGCAGTTGTACTGTGCATCACTTTTTTTTTTCTCCTTTTCCCTTCCTTTGGATTTTACTCTTTTTTCCCAACCTTTCCATTCTAATTGTTATTATTATTGCTATTTATTATTTTAATTATTTATTATTATTGTCATCATCATCATTGTTGTTGTTGTTGATTGTTGTTGTTGTTATTACTGTTGTTCTTATCTCTTTATTCTGTTTAAATTATTAAATTGTTCTTATCTCAACCCTCGAGTTTTACATTCCTTTCTGATTCTCCTCCCCACCCCTCCAGGTGGGAGGGAGTGAGCACAGGTGCCTGAATGGTGTTTGGTTGCCAGTAGTGTTTGGTTGCCGGCTGGGGTTAAACCACGACAGCTTGTAACCCTATGATGCAATTTTAATTATAGATAGGTTCTCAAACACCACTAGCCAGTTCATTAGGCCTCCAAGCGCTATTGCATAATTGAACATGAGTCTGATTCCACTTGCCCTTATACCCTGAACAACTATGAGGTTTACACTCTGTGGTTATACAACCTTAACCAGGTGATAACGTCCATTCACAGGTGCTTTGTCCCATCCATACCCCCTTCTCTTTAGTCCAATTTAAACAACCACACCATTTCTGTACCAAGGCTCCTTGCACCACCCTGTCAGGGGGTGGTGTCCCAATCAACACAGGCTTTATCACCTTAAAAGGACCTCTGAGCACTATCGGTTGTCTATGTATGGTGCATTCAGCCTCTCACAGGGCTAAGCTGATCACAAACAAACCCTTTTCCCAGGTGGAAAAATGTTTCTTGGCATCCTTAAAGCTGCGAGAGTAGAACCCAACAGGTCAAGTGGGTCCTTCAGGGCCCTTTTGCCAGAAGTGTATTGATAAGCCCGACTGGGCAAAACCCCATTGAGTTTGGACTGGGTCAGAAGGGTGGACTGGGCCACGAGCCGGGTGGTTAGCAGCCTCAAACACTAACAGCTGGATAGATGCTACAAGCTTGGCAATATTCAGCATGGCAGCTGTTAATGGGCCTGAGTTAGCATTAAGCATTTAATAGTCTGCAGTTTGTATCCATTTTCCATTTGGTTTATGAATAGGCCATACCAGGGAGTTAAAAGGAGGGTGGGCTGGAACTACAATTCCCTGTTTCCTTTAACTCCTCCAATACTGGGGTTATCCCTTCCTGTGCCCCTAAGGGTAATGGAGAGGGTTTGACATTCATCAGTTATGAGGGAGGGAGCAAAGGTGAGGCGTGTAATAGCCATGTATCTATAGATGGGGTGCCAAATGTCCAATTCCTCCCCTTATCATCAATCCACACTTTACCTTCAGAACATCGAGTCCTAAAAGGTTGAGCGGGAATGGCCCCACAACCATCACTACTGGAGTGGCTGTACCCTCCCCAGGTAATCACAGACCAACAGTAGCCAATGTTTGCGCTTGAACATTACCAAAAGCATCTGCAACAAACATACACTGCTTAGACAAAGCCATGCTGCTCTGTGCCACATCTTCAGCTTTAATAGCTGAAATTTCAGCTCCAGTATCTACCAGGAACATCATTGGTACCAACTTAGGTTCCACAGAACAAGTTACTAACAGACCACCTTGATGATTTTCAGTGAGCTGCCTCATATATACCCACCCTTCACTCTCCCGCCCACAACAAGGGGCAAAGGCATTAGTTTTCTGTTGGCCTAGGGGATGCAGTTGGCTTTGCCAAGGGGGCACTAGGAACTGGGCTCTCATTCTTAACTGGTAGACTTTCAGGCCACCCTGACACCAGCTTCTCCAGTTTGTCAGTTGGCACCCTGTTCATAAGATCTTGGGGAATACCCTTCCGCCACCCCATGGTCCACAGACCCTTACATCTGTGTCCTCTCTCTCTCCCACTTGGTGATGCTATGAGAGACATCCTTTTATTGTTAGTTGGGTGTGGGGGATGTTTCAGTTCTGTGCACCTTAAACCTTCTCAGTCCATTTTGTGCATGGAACGCTGACAGAGCCATATTTTCATCCAAAATTTATTAATTTGTGAGCAACTTCTCCCCAAGTCTACATTTTCTTTTCCAGGAATTTGCGATTAGGGATCGTTATTCCTTCTAGTGCAGCAATAACCCTTTTGCCCTGGGACATTGCCTGTATTTTCCCCTGTAATTGAAGACCTGTCTATTTTAAGGAGTCAGGGAGGCCCCTTATGAGAACAGTCATTCATTCTGGGTTGACCGCTATCATCATTGGAGATTACTGTTTAGGTCTAAGCTCCTGGTCATAAAACATTTGCAGACATGCTGCCTTCTGCACATTTTCTACTAGTTGGTCAACTGACACTATACCAGCAAGGGGATCCCCCGTCTCCAAAGGGTTAAGACCACCAAAGCAAGAAGCTGCTCTTTGTATCAGGGACCAGGGCACACGATAGTTCCCAGTGGTCATGAACACTCCTGCCCCCCAGTAGCCCTCAGCTTCCTTTTGGCTTAACAGTATCTGATACCCCCAGACAATTACACTCTCCAAACACATTCTGTCTCTGACACCTTAGGAGTCTGGCCACACACTTTTTTCAATTTTGCCAATTCAGTAGCAGAATACGGAACTTCTTTAGTAGGAATTTGAGGGAATTCATCCTCATCATCTTCCTATTTAAATTCAGTGTTAAACAAGAGCCACAGAGAACAGATGGGGATATCCAGTTGTCCAATTCTGGTACTTAATCCTCCAATTAACTATTGGAATATGCAGTAAACTTTTAAGGCAGTGGAGAACTGTCCTCACCCAAGAGAAGCTGCTCTTGCAAAGCAGATTGTAACTAATCTGCCTGCGTTCCTTCCTCTTTCAGTTGTCCCTTCAAGTTCCCTAATTGTCCTTGCAAAGCCTGGACCAGATATTGCAAAGCTTTTATGATTTGGGGTTCTGCCATGCACTGTTGTTCTCAGGCCTAGGCTGGCACCTGGAACAGGACAGATAATGACTGCTCCTTCCCCAGAGTGCAGACTGGCTCCCCTGGGGACAGCACCCATAATGGCTGCTCCTTCCCAAGAGTGCAGTCCTGCTCCCCTCAGGGCAGCACACATAATGGCTGCTCCTTCCCTAAAATGCAGCCTGGCTCCCCTCAGGACAGCACCCATAATGGCTGCTTCTTCCCCAGAGTGCAGTCTGGCTCACCTCTGGGCAGCACCCATAATGGCTGATTCTTCCCTAAAGTGCAGCTTGGTACCCCTCAGGACAGGACAGATAATGGCTGCTCCTTCCCCAGAGAGCAGCCTGGATCCCCTCAGGACAGGACAGATAATGGCTGCTCCTTCCCCAGAGTGCAGACTTGCATCCCTCAGGACAGGACAGATAATGGCTGCTCCTTCCCCAGAGCGCAGCATGGCTCCCCTCGGGACAGCACCCATAATGGCTGCTCCTTCCCCAGAGCGCAGACTGGCTCCCCTCATAACAGCACCCATCATGGCTGCTTCTTCCCTAACATGCAGCCTGGTACCCATCAGACCAGGACAGATAATGGCTGCTCCTTCCCCAGAGCGCAGCATGGCTCCCCTCGGGACAGCACCCATAATGGCTGCTCCTTCCCCAGAGCACAGTCCTGCTCCCCTCAGGACAGCACCCATAATGGCTGCTCCTTCCCAGAATGCATTCTGGTTCCCCTCAGGGCAGCACCCATAATGGCTGCTCCTTTTCTAAAATGGACCCTGGTACCCCTCAGGATAGGACAGATAACGGCTGCTCCTTCCCCAGATCAAAGCCTGGCTCCCCTCAGGACAGCACCTATGTCTGCTCCTTCCCCAGAGCGCAGCCTGGCTTCCCTCAGGAGTGCATTCATAATGGCTGCTCCTTCCCTAAAATGCAGCCTGGTACCCCTCAGGACAGGACAGATAATGGCTGGTCCTTCCCCAGAGCACAGCCTGGCTTCCCTCAGGACAGCACCAATAATGGCTGCTTCTTCCCCAGAGCGCAGTCTGGCTACCTTCAGGGCTACACTCATAATGGCTGCTCATTTCCCAGAGCACAGTCCTGCTCCCCTCAGGACAGCACCCAAAATGGCTGCTCATTCCCATAACACATTCTGGCTCCCCTCAGGGCAGCACCCATAATGGCTGCTCCTTCCCCAGAGTGCAGTCCTGCTCCCCTCAGGGCAGCACCCAAAATGGCTGCTCCTTCCCCAGAGAGCAGCCTGGCTCCCCTCAGGACAGCACCCAAAATGGCTGCTCCTTCCCCAGAGCGCAGTCCTTCTCCCCTCAGGACAGCTCCCATAATGGCTGCTCATTCCCAGAACGCATTCTGGCTCCCCTCAGGACAGCACCCAAAATGGCTGCTCCTTCCCCAGAGAGCAGCCTGGCTAGCCCCAAGACAGGACAGATAATGGCTGTTCCTCCCTCAGAGCGCAGCCTGGCACCCCTCAGGACAGGACAGATAATGGCTGCTCCTTCCCCAGAGCACAGACTGACTCCCCTCAGGACAGCTCCCATGGAACGCTCCGGCCCGGGGCTGCCTGCACCCGGGGGGGGGGGGGGGGTGGTTCTTGACGTGGCACCTGTTGTGTGTGGAAGGCCTGGTTGAGGGAAATGCTGCCAGTCATGGACGGTTACTGGCACGAGGTATTCAGTAGAAAACAGCCATAAGGGAAGGAAGGACAAGGAATGATGGGACTCAGTGCGCACCGGGACAGTGTCACAAGAGACAGTGGTCGCCAGCGGCCCGCAGTTCCTCCCGGCAGCAGCAGGGTTCCCGGCTCGCCCCTCTCTGCCCGGTGGCGCGGCCTGCCAGAGGTCGCCTGGGGAGACATTTTCCTCACAGTGGCTCGTGCCACCTGCGGGCAGCCTGCGCCCGCCTCTGCGTGCTGGGTGGGGGCGGGGGCAGGGCGCACGTGACGGCCGCGTGGCCTGTTGTAGTGGGCTGTGCACGGCTGGGCGAGCTGAGGCGAGCGGCCCTGTCCGATTGTGGCCCTAAAACACCACAGTGGTGCCTGGGCCTGGCTGGTGCCTTGGTTCGGGCAGCAGTTGGCTCCGAGTCTGGCCTGTGGCTGCCGGGGAGCCTCATACCGAGCCCGGTGGGCTGTGAACTAGCTGTGAGAGAGCCCGCTCACAGCATGGGCTCCCACATGATTTCAAACTCCAGAAAGAAATGCACTGTGTCACCACAGGTAGAAGCAGCCTGCACCCTGGCCCGCCCCACTCCCCCCCACACCCCCCGCCCCCCCCCCTCCGAGATGGAAGAGATGCAGGCAGATCAGAGGGACTATGAAATGGTGCAGGTCTACACGTAAGGAAACCGAGGACAACTATTATAATCAGTCATAACTTGGGCAGACGGAGTAGTTGGGAAACAATTATCTGAGTTTAAAACCGATAGTGCTGAATTGCTAGCACTCCTGCTATTACCAAACACTGTACTTTACACACTCACATGGACAGTCTTCCTGAACTGCATCATTTCTAAGAGATCACACATCGGTAATGCTTAACTCCCCATGGGGAAGTTAATGGACCCTTCCAGTCCAGTTTACACCAGCTGAGTCCCAGTGTGATGTGACGTCCTGGGCGTTGAAACACTGCTTTCAAAGAACATGCTGTTCTCAATAAAATTTAGCCCCTGAAGGTAGATATCTAAATGTGTTTTTAGACCCTTAAATCAGTGGTATGATTTTCTCTATAAGTCTCCCTGGGGTATAGGTACTGCAGTTCCAAAGATAAAATGAAGTGGTAAGGTCTCAGGGCACACAGAAGGGACTAAGCATGTACATCAAGAAATGCTGGCTTGACTTGTCTTCTGCCTTAATCCATTCTGTTATTAAACAGACATAATAAAACTCACCCATTCACAGAAGTTATAAATCTTAAGCAGGTCTTGTTATAACATGGTGTAGGTACAGTTCATCTTACTAAAAGCTGGAAATTTTTTATTAAAAATTCTTGCTACTTGCAGATTTGAGGTTTACTATATGCATATTAGCAATGAAAATATTATTAAATTCCAGTGTAAACTTCTTCAAATCAACCTGGGTTATTGGAGACTTGGGAACTATTAAAGTTTACCAATATGCATAGTTTGGTAAGGTGCTGTAACGTATGAACAAAACAGGCAGTGTGAAATACTGGTATTGCCCATATTTATACTTCAGTAGCTGCAAGTAAAATAAAATAAATAGATAAATAAGACACTACACCTGAAATTGAACAGCTTAACAAAAATCAACACACATCTGTCTTTGTTACAAGCAAAGAAGTGAAGGCACTGGAAAGTGAATAGCTAAATGGGTAAAAAGTCCCTGGAAGTCAGGCGTTTCTGAAATCATGAAGACAACTTCTGGGAGAGTAAAGGGGAATAAAGGGGAATGTGGGATAAAGAAAACTGGCCATCATATTGATTAAATGAATAAGTTGTTTATTTTTACCTCTCACTCCTGGAATGATAAATGGAGGATTCTGAAAAGTGGCAGAACAATACCATTTGCTTAAATGTATCATGGCTAAAGGGTTAACAGAAAGACCTCTTCACTGACAGTAAATAATGGCAATGAAAGTCCAATAACATGACATCAGGTTAATCACATACATACACAGCATAACATTAAAAGAGGTGCAATGCACAGTTCCAATGCATATTTGGTAACCAAGAAAGACTGTTTTCCTATGGAAAGCCCATTTTAGAATTTGGAAGATGGGCACTAATTTGCCAGTTCTGGTGCCAGTGTGTTGCTTGCTGGCTTCCTGATTCAGCTCTCTGTGAGAGGGAGATAATAACACTTTTCCATCTATCCTCACTATTTCAGTGGTGACACTTACAACCTTTCACATAAGCCAAGATCTGACTTTAAGAACTTTTAATATGCGGATCTAAAGTAGATTTTAGTTTCAACAAGAGACTAGAGACAAGAAATGGCTATAACAGATCAGAAAGTAAAGGGAAATATTGATGTTTTATTGCTCTGTAAGGGAACATGTATTCTTATACATATGACTATCAATATTTCTTAGAAGTGTCAAGGCAAAGGTAAGACTTAAGAAAGGTTTTGACCTGGGATAATGGAGAGAAAGGGCAGTTTCTTCCCAGCTTGTGGGAAGCAGTATCTCCCCACGGAAAAAGCAGGAGCAAACCTATCTGCAAACTGAATAGGTTGGAAAAGGATGTTTGTGCAATGGGCAGGACGAAAGCAGAAATCAATTTCTGAACACCTAATAATAGAGAGCAGCAGAATAGTGATAATGAAAGAATCTGAGATAAAGAACTTGCCAGATGCACCACAGACACATGGGGAAAGATATATAGAATAGTGTGCAAAGGCCAAAATGAAAAGGTGAGCCAAACAAAAAAAGACTCAAGTTGTCAAGGTCAGAGAATATAGATAATGGAGATGCAACAGCTTGGGAGGTTGTAAGAGAAATTTCTCTATATATTATTTCTATTTAGATTGTAAAACCTCCAGTGCAAGGCCTCTTCCTGGCTTTGAAAGGGGAACGGATTAGGTGAAAACCTGTGTTTCTTAGCTGCCAAGACTTGGATTTGAACTTTTTACTTGCTATATATTTATTTGTTTCCATAGTGCAAGGCAGAGTCACTGTCTTTTCTGATGGCAGTGTTGGGCATTTCAAAGATAAGTTGGAAAAAAGGGAAGGTTTGCACCCTGAGTGCCAGTAGCAATACAGAAATGAAGACAAAGATACTGGATGTTCACATCCTTGAGCTGCTACTTTTTTTCCCTTTCTTTACAACAAAATCTTAAAAACATGGTTCACTGTGACGCATGGAGATCACAAGGGTCCTTCCTATCCCCTTTGTCTCTTCCCATTCTACTTTCTGTAGCCATGCTACTCTACAAGGGACAAGAACAGAAGGGTGTCTTACACTATCAACATCTGTTGGCTGAGGACTTGTAGGAGGTCATAGCTGTGCACTAAGAACCATATCACTGAGATACTGATGGTGCTAAAGTACATTACCAAATATATTCATACTGAGTTAGCTTCCCCCATCTGTAAAGTAACAAACACTTACAAAAGGTAGTGAGAAAAGAGAAATTAGATAATACCTGCATTTGAAACTCAGGCAAAGTTTACAAATAACATAGGCACCCTAGGTTGTGGCTTATGGGCAGTATGGAGGTCAGAGTGAAGATAATTTTTTATTTAAGATTTAATATAAGATATCGGGTATACTTTAAAGACTGTGAAACAGCATATGCACCAGTATATGTTTGTATTTAAAATATACAAAGGGACATAACTGTATTTTGATACTTTCAACTTGTTACTTCTATCCTCTTTAATTATATCAGAGAGTGGAGATGGGAGGTGTTCATTCCTCAGTTCTACCAGTTCTGGATATAAATATAGCCAGGTCTTTAACTGGAGTGAAGTAGAAGATACTCTGCTGCAATCCTCAATCTGCAGTCCTGATGCCTGTGCTAAGTCATACCCTTTCCTATATCTCTTGGAAACACCTATCTTCAGTGTAAATTGTTATCTTGTCTGAAGAAGCTTTAAGGAAAAAAGAAAACAAAGCAAAAATGATGTAAGAAAAGAGGTAGGGAGAGAAAGAGGGAGATTAAGATAGGAGGGAGGCAAAGGACAAGAAGAAAGAAGTACACAGGCAGAAGCAGAGCTAGAGATCTGTAAGAAAGAAAAGGTGACTGCAATAATGAACCCCCCAGTGGGCAAAACCTGGCCTAGATTGTGAAAGTTACTCATAGCAGCTCCAGCTCCAGGAATTTGAGACACCAGGCTGGGCTACTTTGTATGCTTCCTGGTATGTTGATACCAAGATTACACTTCCAGCTCTCAGCTGCTTCACAGCAGTGTCGGTGATTCAGTTCTGGGAGCAGAACCAAAATATTTGGCTGTGTTTGTGTGTGAAATGCACAGTGAGTTCCTTTCTTTTGCTCTGTGCAGAACTGTAAGATGGGGAAAAAATATCTAGGTAATTAAAGCTACCAACAAACTGTCTTATTAATCTTCTGTACACTTTTTTCCCCATTGGGGGGGGGGGGGGAGGGGAAGAAGGGGAAAGTTTCTAGAGAAATAGAATACAACGAGGTGTTATATATCAAGTTATGCAATGATTGCTCTGCTAAATATGACTATAATAAAGTAACAAAAATTATGATAATATTATGTATATGTTACTGGCTGGCTGGAAAGTCAGCTTCTGTAGTACTAGAAAATAAATTCATGGCAACTAACTGAGGTTGGTAGGCTCAAAGGATTTAAGATGGAAAGCAAAAATACAGTCCATTTGGCCTTCGATTTCTGGATTACACTCATTTGACATTTTCAAGCTTTCTGCTGCAGCTGAGGGACAGAAAATTGCTCTCTGCTTTGAATGAAAGCTGAGATTCTTCTTTAGTTTGTTGGTTGGTTTGGGGTTTTTTTCAATGAAACTTTGAAGGAAAACAAGTGTAGAGAGACTCACAGGAAAATTGTGTGAGATGGCAGAAGAAGCCATTTTCAGCATGTATGCCCAGGGTTTTCCAGTCACTGAGATTCGCATACCCCCTGCATATTTTTCAGCAGAGATAAGTTCCCCTTGTAGCAAATTTAAGGCTATGAATAACATGTTTTTTCTTATTTACTTCTGGCAGATTCCTACCTAGTACCCTACAGATCCGTGGAGCACAGGCTGATTAAAACAGTTTGAGTTTGTCTTCCTTTCATAGCAAAAGACCAAGACTTTCCAAGTGTAATTCTTCACTGAACAATTTATCTTACCTTTCTAAGACATACTTAGATATGCATTTCATATACGTATGCTTCTACATAGATCTCTACAGTTTTCCAGCTTCAAGGTGTACAAAGGCCACTGCTGGAGGATTCAAGTAAGTTGTTCACAATGATTAATTACTTTCACTCCAAAGAAATGTGCCCAGTGTTAGGTATGAACAAATAGGAAAAAATTTCTAGTCACTCTATCACTTGTTATGCCTATTTGTGTGAGAGAGGATACCTCACTATAAAAGTACTGTTTCCTTCTATATATGAAATTTTTGAAAATGTTGCAAGTGATGCCCTGAGTGAACATCAGAAGAGTGGAAAAGAATCACATTATTGACAGCATGAAACAGAACAAGGGAACTTCTGAACTTTGCAGTTGTTTTAGTTCTCTTTTGCCCTTTCTGATACTGGGAGCTGCAAAGCTGTAAGATGTTTGTGTAAAGAAGCATGTCAGTGTATCGGTTTGTAAGGAAACTTACAGAGTGTTTGAAGAAACTGTTGAAAGAGAACCAGTGGCATGAGAGAAATATGCAAAGCCACATGTAGCAACATAATCATCATAGATCAGAAGAAAAAAACAAGAGGAACAGTTCACAGCCAAGCCAGTGAACTGCCAGTCTTTGTCTCTTAGTAGTGTGAAAGACTGAGACATAGTTAACATCCACCAGAATTACCAAGATGATATACTTGTTCTGGTTTCAGGTACTTTATCCTGTGCAAGTCATGGAGGTGTTCACGGTGTAGTGCACCTGGCCTTTTGTGTTGTTTGGCATCTAAGCCATCCTTTGTGTGCTTGTACAGGGGCAGAGTACAGATTGATGCACATTGGTGTTGCTCAAAGTCAGTGCTAATTTATATCAGCAGAGTCTTTTTCTTTCATTTTTTATATTCAGGGAAGCTGAATGAATTACACACTCTAGTTTTGATCTTTAGGTTCTATCTTACTGCACTTATCCAATTATTTAAACAGTTTATCTACGCTGAGTACTTTGCCAATCATTAATAAAACTGTGCTAAACCCATCAAGGATTATCATCTTAGACACTCAAGAGAGCTGGAGAGATCAGACAGCAGCTGGGATTTCAAAAACTTTCTAGTTCCTAGGCTGAATGAGTTTCTTGAGGACACAAAGCAAGTTCCTCCAGCAAGTGAGGGAACTTAAAGAATTTCTCAAATGTGAATCCAAATGGCTTTTGGCTATCACTCTTTTCAGTGTTCCTCTGAGTTAGTTGGATCTGGGCTAGAAGCAGACTTCACCATTCCATGGAAATAAGTTGGATGAAAGATGCTTTGAGTCTTCAGAAGACTACTATGGTGACCTGGAATAATGGATTTTGAAGTGTCAGATGCTCTTAAGGAAGTTGTGTGGGACGCTAATTCCACCAGCACGCTTTTCTGAGCCTAGCCTCATGGCCTTACAGCTCCAGCTAAAATAAAAATAAATACCTCAATGTTCCCAAAGGGCTGAAAGCTTTTAGGTGATAATTGCCATTTCTGTATATTGTATGCATGCAGGGCTTTCCCCCCATGCTTTAGGACTGTCTTATTTTGGTTTTAGTTAAAATAAAAAATATGGTCTCACATGTGAACCTTAATATCGTCCATTGTTACACTAAGACAGGATAGTAATAGATAAAAAATTTCTCTGATTTCCTTTAACAGATGACATGAAAGGTGATACAATGGCAGAAAATTATGCCTTAAATTTTCTAAAGCTCTTGGAAACATTTGTTGGATTTCTGAGAAAACAATACTTTTGGGGGGTTTGGTGTTTTTTGTTTTTTTTTTTAGTTCTGGCTTCAGATGAAAACTGGATTAGCAGCCTAAATATTTGCTGAAGAAGAGAAGGTGTTTGACATGTTTGTTTTCCCAGAAATCTGCATTAAAATCACCGGTCCAGACATTTAGGCTTGTCATATTTGATGAATGGTAATTTTTCTCTGAGAAATAATAAAAAAATACACTGAAAATGAAAAGATGACAAGCTGTGTTTCTTACTTGTCTCAGAAGAAGGAAATATCTCTTTTAACCTTGCCAGATGATGAAGGTAGTTGAAAAGTGTTATTATTACTCTTTATGAGTTTAAATTGTTTCTTTAAACACATATGTTCACTATGTTCCTATCTCATCACAACCTGGATGATACTATCATGATAGCATAAAGAGGTTTGTATACCTATGCCTTGATAAATATCTCTGACCTGTTAGATTTTTCTCCAATAAAAATGTCATACTAATCCATATTTTCAAATATGCTAGAGTCTTACTCAGTCCTAGCTTTCTTTAATTTATTATCATGCAATTCTTCAGGATGAGGGGAATGAGGGGACTTCATCTTCTGGTTTCTTTTGTCTTTCCTTCCTATTTTGTTTGATTTTTCCAAGGAATGCCTCAGGCTTCTGTCTTGTGATTGTATCACTACATTTGACTGCAAAACTTTCTCAACCGCATGACTTGAATTGCTTTTAGGAGGAGGATAGTGAGTTTCTTCTCCTGTGCTGGCCACAGGGTTTAAAGTTGTTTTCTGATGCACAGGTGTACATCTCTATGCAATTTGCTCATGAGAGGAGAGAATAATATCATTTTGTAAACTATACAAGGGTGGGTATCTGAGGATCTGGAAAACCATATTACTCAATCTGGTTTCGCTAGCCTAATATTTTATTCATGCTAATGTAGACCCAGACTTTTACTTTGATACATTAGTTAGGTAGCCAGTGTTAAAACCCACTACATATAATTATTTTTTTAACCTGATTAGATTCTTACAATATAACAACTATATATATATAAAAATTATATATATATATGTTATATATAATATAACAACTATATATATAATATAGCAACTATAACAGAGAGATCTGGTCATGGTTCAAACAAGTTACAGAGATGCTGACCTCTAAAGACAACTGTGAAGTAAGGATGAGTAGGACTGGGAAGGAACTAGTTTACCCATGACTCTTTCATTTAAAATTTCAAAGTACTTCTTTAAAGTGCACAGGTCAGTCAGTGAAAACACTTGGTAACTTTCCAACTTTTTCTTCTCTTTTCATGTTATACATGGAAAATTAATGAAGTTTATAAAACAGAAGAAAACAAGAATTTAATTGCAGAAATATAAGAACGGGGACTTCAACTGTATCACCTTCAAGTAAAAACAGAAATAACTACAAAAGCTATTTTTTCTTAAATTATGTTCAGATTTTAGAAATTAACATTTCTGCTTGGAACCTGTTTGAAGTGTCTTATCTGCTGGAAAAAAATGACAAAATAGACACAAATAAGTGTGAGGACTTAGACCACAGTCCCTGCATTTATTTTGTGGGCAGTGTGCTTCATGCTGGCAAAACCATTTTCAACACCGTTTTAAGTAACTTAGCTTCTTTGAGATGGCGCAGTGTTTTGTAGTACACTTAATAGACCAGCCCTTCTTTTTTTCTATAGCATTTTAAGAAAAATGCCTATTCAGTTAGTTACTGCTTCCAAGATATTAAGCAAAACCTTTCTCACAGAGGTAACTTGAAAAAGCTTCAACCTTGCAGAATTGGTTGACCAGGGTAGCAAAACTGAATTTCCTTTTATATTTTTTTCAAATAGTGCTGTTCTAAGCATACTTAACTTTCAAATATAATTTTAATATGTGTTTCTAAATAACTAGCAAAGATACATCCTCATCTCTTCATCAGGAGACAGAACTTTGGCATTGAGCTTATTGGAATTGGAAAGCTGCTGTAACTATAGATAGAGGAGAAAAAACACCTCAGAAAACTAACAAACTGTGGTATGCTATGGTAAATAGTTATCCCTGTCCAGATTTTTTTAATGTTGTTTTTTACACACCATTTGCTATGTAACAGTTCCTTGCAGAACATAACACACGGCCTAAGATTCATGAAAACTTAATGGAGCTTGATTTCAAAAGCACAAAGATAAAAATAGATGGTGGAAGAATAACTTAACATAGACTCTTTTGTTAAAACCTGCCATGTCTCATAAGATGATATCTTACAACATTAATTCTGTCCTTGTTTTCTGTTAGCTCCATCCTGCCACATTATCTTTTAATGAATCTTTCTTCTATTTTTCTGACCTGATTAGTGACATTTTCATTTTCTAGTTCCAGGGGATTGAGTAGAAGCAACCTGCAGATGACTTGCAGTTATCCAGATAACATCCAGTTGCTGGAGGTACTACGTCAGGAGGCCTCTCTACTTTCTAAATCTTTCAAACTGAACATGATGATCCTCCCTACTATTCTCGATAACCCCAAAAAAATCATGGGTCATGTAGAAATAGTCATGAAGATGACTAAATATCGGCACCTGTCAGTTAGTGAAATGGAAGAAACCAGTTGTCTGATTGGGCAAAAATGGATAAAAGAGAGAAATGTAGAGAATTGTCCGTGGTCACAAAGTTGTTCATTGACATTTGTGATGGGTCAAGCCCCATGTTATCCAACTCCCCTCCTGCTATGTTTTTATATCTGATATTCTTCACCTAGATTTATGTAAATTAGACATTGTCAGAGGTTCTCCTCCTCCTAGGATGTAAAAATTTTTTAGATTTTGCCATGGCTCTCCATCCTTTAATGTCAAATTTGGTAACAGTGTGATTATCCAAATTTCATTTCCTGTGTACAGTGGAGCCTGGAGAGCTGTGTGTTGAAAGATAATATTAATTTCTTTGAGAAAGTACCACACTATTTTATGGTGCAGCTATCCTAAAAATAATAATAAAAAAAAATTATCGTCTCCACTTGGAATAACTGAGTACACTGTTTTCTTAAGTCAAAACCTCTGAGTTTATATATGCTTTGAAACTTTTTTTTTAAACCAAGACCATTTATGGGTCATTTAGTATTTACAAGATTAAGGCATTTCAGCTTGTATGTAGAATAAAACTATCACTCAGAAAATACGTAGTTTAGAAATATCCAGGGGGTTGTGGATCATAGTTTTTTTTTACAGTTAATCGCTTAGATCTCCCCCAAAGTCCTTTGAGTCCTAGTCTGGATCAGCCTAAGAACTTGGTTTTGTTTCTCTGCCACTTCCCTGGAGCTTTAGAAAAAAACATATATATTCCTACACCATTTCCTACCTGTATTACCAGTATGTAGGTTAAAAATTTACCTGGATATCAGATTTAGAGGGAAATATTGAGGAGGAATGATGTGATTTTCAGGAGGGGGAAAAAACAGACCACAACAAAAAAACAGCAGAAAACAGTTCAAACTGGACTAATATTTAGCTGCCTTAACTTAAGGACAGTTTGGCATGTATTCCTCAGACTTCATAGTAACATTTCATTTTACCTTTCTATTAAGTGACAATATCCTAAATTTAGCAAATGCATCTAGGCTAAAATACCATTTCGTAGCAAATGCCCTGGAGAATCAGCTGATGTTGTATTTCAGTTAATAGTGCATTTATTAACAGAATTTGGAAAATTCACAGAGATGGAAAGATGGAAATCAAGGAAACTGTTTTCCACTGACCTAATATATTAACTTGATCATAGCACTTGGCTAGTCTATTACAGATCCCCACAATAAAACTGATATAATGACATGTATCTTCCTAAGAAGACATCAATTAATGCTTTCCCTCTGTCAGACACTTCATTAGCTTGAAAACCCTCAATCCCAAAATGACAGCTTTGGATGGGAAATGAACACTGTCATCAAGTCTTGAAGGCATGGGAAATGTTAGATTGCCAACCTTCATAACTGGGATTTGTATTCTCATTTTCTTGTCCATAGTTGCTTTGTCCTAAATGAAAAGAATTAGAATTTAATACCAATGAAAACAAACAGACATTTAATTAGCCAAATGATGTATTTCTTGTGCCAAAAATTTTCTCCCACCTGTGTCTACATGCCATATTTTTGTTTACTTAAAAGAGAAAGGGAGAGAGAAAGAAAAGGATTGAAATAGATCTGCTGGATTTTTTACTGTAATATCCACACCTGACAAGGTTACTCAATAGGATTTCTACTGTAATGCTCTTCCACCCAAAACCAGCTAAAAGCCCATCTGTAATTTATTACTTTTTAAAAAAACTGTTCTGTTACCTTTTTATTTTTCTCTTTAGAAAGTTTATAAATGGCAAGAGCTGTCCACTGAATTCAATAATTTTTGAGCAAAGCAGTAGCTGCTGTCAGGATCTCAGAATATGAATGTATCCCACTTTTATTTTCATTTTTTAAACATGGAAACGAATGTGAAGGCTTTGCAAACATAGGATACTGGGGTTTATACCCTGGACTGGAGCATGTAATTTTCAATAAAAGATAAGATCTTCCCAAAGGGACTGGGTAAATGCATGTACATATAGCCCAGCTCTGCCACAAATCAGCACCACAATTTGTATTCAGTGTGTTTTGTCATGGTTTAACCCCAGTTGTCAGCTATGTACCATGCAGCCGCTTTCTCACTCCCCCCTGCTGTGGTTGGATGGGGAGGGAGAGTCAGGAAAAAGGCAAAACCCATGGGCTGAGACAAGAAGAGTTTAATGATTGAAGGCAAGTAAATAACAACAACAACAACAACAATCATCATCATCATCATCATGGAGATAACAAAGAGAGAGAGGAATAAAACTCAGGAGAAACAAATGATGCACAATAAATCACCCACCCACCACCCACTGACTGGTGCCCAGCCAGTCCCCCAGCAGCGATCTGCCCCTCCCAGCCCCCCCACTCCCAGTTTATATCCTGGGCATGACGTTCTATGGTATGGAATAGCCCTTTGGCTAGTTCGGGTCAGTGTCCTGGCTCTGCTCCCTCCTGGCTGCTTGTGCAGCTCCTCACTGGCAGAGCACAGGGAACTGAAAAGGCCTTGGCATAGGGTAAGCACGACTTAGCAACAGCTAAAAGCATCAGTGTCTTATCAATGTTATTCTCATACTAACTCCAAATCACAGCGCTCTATTAGCTACTGGGAAGAAAATTGACTCTATCCCAGCTAAAACCAGGACACAAGTTTTAAGGTAATTGTGAAACTATTTTTCCCCAGAGAATCTGTCCTTTATAGAGTTTTAAGATCCTGAAATGGCTTTTCCCAACTGCTGGCAGCATGACCCAGTGAGTGTACACGTCTCTTCAAAAAAACTTAACATATGTATACTGCTAACTATGTACAGAACAGGATGTTATTATCATGTCATTGGAATTGTAAATGTAGAACAAATTTTAAAAAGGTAAATTACATTACTAGAGCCCAGAAGTTTTAAAGTTAAAATTACTTGTTTTATTCAACTATCTACTTCCTTCTGCTGTGCTAGCTTCTATAATTCACAGGATTGATCCATAGATCAGAATAATAGCTCTTATACAATGTGGATATTTCAGTATTTTAAAATAGCAGAGGGTTTTGGGAGAGTTATTATAAACTGAAGCCAATCAAAAGAGAAAAGTACTCAGGTTATTTCTTTGTTAGAGCTATAATTTCTGCAGGGAAAAAAGGTTGTTTGTATTCAGACCCTACATTTATTACTGTGCCTGGAAACAAATAGTTTGGAACCAAAACTCCATTTTTAAGTGAGCATGAACTAAATGTCTTCCAATTATAGTTTGGACTGCAGTCAGACATTACTTTCTTAAAACACACTGTGTTTTAAGGAGTGCTGACAACCTAAATCCGAGGTGAACTACAGTGATGGCTTGTGGGTTCTGCAGAAGTCAGGGGGCAGACTGCTTTCAGCTGCACTTGTTGCACAGCATTGCCTGAGCTGATCTGGCCAAGGTGCCTCCATATAATATGAACAGTTCCACACTTATCACCTATATCATGATCATAAAGCTGTAGTGGTGTCAGTTATGAAGTTCCTGCCAATTGGGTAACCTTGTGTGACCTGCAAGCGAGTTGTAGTGTGTCTCTGTTTGGAAAACTAGACCCACACATTTATCTTAAGTTCATTGAGCTTAACTGAATTCAAGGAGAACTCCAAATTCCATACCAGTGGTGTCAAGTTCAAGGTTTTACATCAGGGAAAACAGTCAGCTCTGAAAGTAAAACGTATGGAGTTTCCATTGCACCACTTTACATTGCACCAAAGAAGACCATTTTGCCTGTTTATTTAGAGAAGCAAGGTACTGAGTCATCAGCTGTGTAGTTTACTCTAATATCAGTTATTAGCATCAACACACAATCTGGAAAGGAAGAATCAAGCCCCTTTCCTAAGTGACCTGATATGCTTTGTACAATTTAGTCATCTACTTACAGGCTCAGGGACGCAGAACAACCCAGGGTATTCAACCCCCACCCCCCCACCCCCCATAGTGTATGGTCTACCCCTCTGGAAAGTGTATTGGAAATTATGTCTGAAAGCATAGGATAATCACTATCTTGATGTTTTGTTTGCCCATTCTTTTTAAACCTCACAACGATTATGACCAATCCCCATGAAAATTCTTATGTTTCAAATTGGAAAGAAGATGGTTAAACAAAAAACCCACATCTTTCCAATGGAGCTAGAAAAATCACTTAATCTCTGCAGTTTAAAACAGTAGTCACTAAGATGCATGCACCATTGGACCCTTAGGTAGCATAATCACTGCTCTGAGATTTTCTAGAAGCTATTTTACCCATATTACTCTCCAAAATAGGCCCTTTTTTAGGATTATTAGACAAATCACCAGCCTATTTTCTTGTCTCATTTGCACCTGCTCTCTGCATTGTGTTCAGTTACAGAACTCAGAGCATGGCTTTCCTGATGTAAAAATAACATATGTGACACAAGAAAGGAATTTTTTTTGTTGTTGTTTTTTTTGTGGTGGCAGAGAATAGTGCAATGGGTTTGCTTACAACAAACATGCCTGGGTTAATTAATGATAAACTAGAAATTGCTTTTTCCCCCAAACCTGAATATTTAATTTCAAATTCCATATTGTATTAACCCTTCCATTGACTTTATATTTTTAAATAAAACTGAATCTTTCAATTTTTTTTTTTTTTTTTTTTTTTGCAATGCCAACATAAAGCACCATGGCACTTTCAATATACCATTTAGAAACTTTCCTCCCTACTTCTTCCCAAATAGTGGGAATAATTTAGCCTCCTCAAAGAAATTGACTTTTGAAAATATTTACTTGTCTGTATGTAACTAAAACAGACAGTTACCCCAAAGTTCACAACAGCTGGGTAGGAGAAAGATAGTATTTCTCCTTTTCAGCACCAAAAGATCTAAAGAGTTATTTGGATTATGGACATAGGAACCAAACAGCAGGCAAGCCAGAAGACTGCAGTTCAGTATTTTACCTGAGCACATGAGACAGAAGCAAAAAATTTACCAGCCATTTTCCACATGAACACCAACTGTATAAGAGGTGCTTACAGAAATACATTGCTGAGGTATGGTTTAGTTTTTAATTTTAACTGATTACCACAAATCAGAAGATATTTGCTCAGTCCCAAGAATGGTTCAGACACCAAATCATGCTAGAAAAACAAGAGATATTTTCAATCTATGTCTCACCAGAAAAGTCTAAGGAACAAGAATTGGCTGGAGGAGTAGCCAGTGGATATGGACATAGTCATGACAGGAGGAGGGAAGTTGAGGGATGGAAGTATTTGAGAACTGCCTGGGATTTTATCTGACAGTGATCTGAGCTGCCAGTTCTGTGATCCTATGTAACCTGACAGTCAGGAGATGTCTTTGTCAAGAAGATTCCATTTTCTGATTCTTACATATTTTTCATTCTTAAACAACTGTACAGACTGCTGCTTGGAAGGAAAATATGTATCAAGAAAGTTCTCATTAGAATGATGCTTTTTTCTAAAGACAGTTATTCTATAACTCCAAATGAAAAAAAAAAATATCTCCTAGATAATGTTATTTTGTCTCAATTTTTATTTTTTCTTTGTGTATGTATGTTTCAGCAGATAAGAGATTTTGATTTCAAAATGAGATCCTGTAACTATAATGAAGAAACTTCCCCCTCCCCCCTCTTTTGGTCTTCAAGATGAATTTCTAAGTGAAGAATTGTCATGATCACACTAAATACTGTTACGGCATCCTGAAGAATTCAAAGTTAATATTACTTGTTCAGGCTTACTTCCAATTCTTTTCAGTCACTGATTTCTCTTACAGAAATACACTGACAATCATTTCAAGAAGAATTTGCATTAAGCTGGGAGCTAGCAAAGCACTTAAATTGGTGGACTAAATAAAATGCATCTTCTATTGAAATCACTGTGCCAGCCTGTGAGCTTAAAAATAAGCATATGCTTAACTGCTCTGATGAATTACAGCAGATCAGCAGTTTTATTATCACTGAAATCAGGAGAAGTCCTCAAATTCATTATTGCTTTCCTCCTTTTAGCCCATTGTTAAAGTGAAGCTTTATAACTGGGAGGTTTCAGACTGTGATTCAAAGCCAGTCATGATTCATCACTAAAAGGACGTGCAACATGACCGTTTGAGATAGTCAACTTCTTTTTAATTTTGAACAACAGTAATTAGTTTTTGTGAACAGTCTTCCATTTGACTGCCTGAGACAGCAGTTTCTAGGCCAGCAGTTGTTTTCATGGAGTCACCAGTTGCTCTTTTCTTCAGAAGGTCAGAAATAGGTGAGGTGGGTTATCTTGAGCTCGGCACCTACCACCAAAGCTTTAAATCTGTATAGCTGGCTCCTGTATAGCTGATGAGCGCAGAGCTACATCAGTGGGATATTACTTATTTTACAGTAGTGCCTTAATACTTTGCATAATATATTTTTTCACGTATGTTAAGTTGACCCTTGTCCCTTAGTGCTTCCAGGATGAGTGGTTCATAGCTTTTGAGTAAGGCAGAGAAATTAGAGACTGTCTGCCTTTCCAAAGCATCACAAAGTCACCTGAGCATCAGCTAGGGCACAACTTCACAACAGTCAGACCCTCTTTCACATTGATTTCATTGAACCACTACCTTATCTCAGTGCTGTATAAGACTTGAGCAATACTAATGACATCAAAATCGTCGAAGACCTAATACTCTATGAAGTAGTTACCCATAACAGGACTTCCCTTAATCTTAGCCACCTAGGATTGAAATAGCACTGCCTTTACGTGGTTATCTAATGCCAAAAGAGTGGAACAGGGTAAATCATCTGGAGATACATCTCTCCAGTGTCTAGCAAGAGAGTTTAGCTGAAACGTGTAAATCTAGACACAGCAGTGGCAAGATGAATTAGCTGCAAGGCCAAGGCATAAAGAATGTTTAGGTATTCAGCTTCTATCAACAAGTTATGCAACCAGGTATAGAATTATTTGGGATTAAAGGCAATTTTTGAGATATTTTACTTGGCCACTAATTAGACTAAAGGTGGAGATGACTACAGAGAGTTGGGCATGGTTGTTGGTTTTTTTAGTCATAAAAATTCCATACATTGCACAATATTTTTTACTCCATTACTCTTTTTTACGATGAAACATTGAATGGGACTGCTCTAGTGAAATTCTTGCCTTACAATAGATTGAAATTGAAAAACATTAAAGTTTATAGCAATAATTCTTCAAATTATAATTGCCTTTCCATACCAGAGATTTGGTTTTGTGTGAAGCTATCAAATATTTAATAGCAGACCTTTACATAAAAGCAATTTTATTAAACAAAATGTAAAAATATAGCTGCTTAAATTATTGGACTCAATCCCTTGGAAGTTTGCTGGTAGTGCAACTACTGCTTATTTTCTAAGAGAGAATAATAGAATAACTTTAGGAAATATCTTATCTGATATTTTTCAATATCATATAAATGTAAATGTAAACAAATCATTCTTGGAAAATGACTATGTAAAGAACAAATTACTAGTCTCTAGTTTACAGCTGCAGTATTCTCATCTGAGAAATAAGAGAAAATTCTTTGCTGCATTTGTTTACCCACCCTGGTAGTGGCCGAAGACTGTGTAAGGCAGAATCATTTCTATGGTTGCCAAACAAAACTGATGACCAAATATATGGTCAGAAAGCTACTAAACCTGTTTCAAAGCACCTGATGCCCAAGTCTGAGACTGGGCAGTTCTGGTCTGAGGCAGGGAGCTCTGCAAGCTCTTTTCATGAGCTGTGTCAGGGAAAAAGGCTCTGCACCAACTCACCTCTTTACTCCTGAGTGACAGCAGACCTACACCTTGAAGAAGGAAGCTTTAACATCTTTTGGCAATATGCCATCGGCTCTGTAAACCTCCAGGACACAGCCAGCTTCTTTGGTGGGTGTTTTTCAAGGGGGTTATTAGCAATTCTTAGTGGCAGTGCAGAAGTCATTTTGTTGTCAATGATCAGTCATTCAGTCTTCCTTATACTTTTAAAAAAGCCTGAAGTCTTTTTCGTATTTTATGTTTCAGACATAACACATTGGAGAGAAAAATCAATTGTGGAGTTTGAAGTTGCCAAGTTTTATATGTGAACCTTGAGTTCACATCCATGTACTGAACTTCAAAAAGCGAAAGAGGTGGCAATGCTACAAAGAATAAAGTTAGTCAGATGGAAGGTCATTTAAAAGAGGAATTCTTCAATAGAAACTTATGGCTAAATCCTAGCTGATCAGCATCTAGCAGGAAGCAAAATACTTCATACTAGATGTACTGTAGGAGAAATGCAGAAAATTATATAATTGCATCTTTCATTCAGTTTATGCACTGACCTTCTTATCAGACATTTCTCTTTGAATTTGGAGGTTTTGTCGTTCTTTCTAAGCATAAAGTAGAGGCTGTCCTATTCACATATGCCTTCTCATAAGCTTGGAAATGGGTGCCTGGGCTGGACTTTCAGTGTGTCAGTGGCTGCATGAGAGACATGTTTTTCACAGGATGGGCAAGATGAACGAGAGGAAGGTTACATGGCACAGTCAGTTTGCGTGGCACAGAATGTACCATGCTTGTGTGTCTGGAGCAGAGCAACAGCAACAGCCCTTGGACCAGTTCCCAGTCTGCTCTACATCTCCTGTCTCATCAACCTGTTCTGCTTCTCTTAGTTTCTGCATATTGTCAAGGCTGAGAGTAAAAGGCTTAGCACTGGCTTGAGGTTAAGCAAACTGGGGTGGACATGGAAAACTACTGGACATGACACAAGAAATTGCTGGATGTGACATAAAGTATTATCTTGTGATAATACAAGATGTGACAGAAGTTGCAGATGGAGCCATGAGGGATGACTGGATTTGCTAAGGTAGTTAAGGATATCAATAAATGGGAAAACTTCACAGGTAATGGGAAGGGAGTACTGGGGACATTTTTGGGAATAAAACCTTATAAGGAAACCTACGTAACCATATTAGTAATGCCATGCAAGGTCAGATGGCATAGGGAACCATATCACAAATACCAAAACACTGGTACCAATGGGTAAAAAGTAATTTAGATAGGTTGAGTATCTGGAAAGAGACTGGGGTGGAGAAAGGGATGTACAAAGGCAGAGAAAAGGACCATCAAGAAACATGAAAAAAGGAACAATAACATATAAAATACTATTAATGAAGCCATCTAGGGGTAAATAAAACCTGCTGTCCTGGTCAGGAGGACTGGGGCAGGATTCTGGCTAAGAGAGTATCTGGACAGATGAAAGGAACATCCCGATATCACCGTGTCGGTGATACCATCATTCCCTGGCACATTCAGTATATAATGCCCACGTTAGGGCAGCTGTCTTCTGAATTGGTGGACTGTGCTGAGCTCTGCATTTCACAATGCTTCAGCAGTTCAGAACTGAGTTTGCTGCACAATATAAGGAACCATAGATGAGGTGGCTATTTGGTTTGTATATTGATAATTTCTTTCTCTTCTTGTTTTTATTATTCTAGCGCTTTCTGATGTTTCATATGGTAGCACTTCAATATTTATAAGTTATATTGATTGCTCATAATTTTTTCTGCCATACATCAGGACCCACCACAGCTAGAACATTAATTTGCACTGTCAAGTCAAATGCACACTTAGAAAAATGAGATATTAACAAAATCAACACCTCAGGCTGTATATATGTTGTAAAACACACTGGCTGAGTTGCTTGCAGTTCTACCTCTTCTTGCCTGCAAGTTTGTAATATTTTTTGTTTAATAGAGTAACAGTAGCAAGGAGTATTCCTAATGCCTTTCATAGTTCAATTTAATGTAGATATGTATTAAAAAAAAACAAAAAACAAAAAAAACCAACACAAAAACAAACACAAAAAAATCTCCCAAACTTAATAAAGTTGAGAACTGAAAGTACTGTGGGCAGAGGAGGACAACTAAACTAATCCTATTTTAAATTCACTTCAAAGATCAAAGCTTCTAGCCTTTCTTTTGATTTTGATAAGCAGGCTCTAAAAATGGTAAGGTGGTTTAGGAAGACAATAGGAAAACGAAGTCTTAAAATCAAAAGGAATGTTTAAGAAACTGAAACTTGTGGTGTTGAGATTCTGTGAATCTAAAGTATGCAGATTGCACCTCATTGTCTGAGACTTCTGCAAATATTTTTAAATAAATCAACTGGATTTTCAAGTTTTTGGAAAAGATACAGGACTTGATTCCAGACTGAGAGGTCTGTGTCAGTGCCTGATTCTAGAAGACCACTTCATGAAAAAAAAAACATAGAACAAAGATTTGAAAGAGTTTAAGGGCACTGTAGCTTCTACCCTCCTCTTTGACCCATTCCACTAGCATAACCTGAAGAAAGACTGGGTCATCTTTGGATAGCTGTACCTCTTCCATCCACACTCACCTTCTCTTCTCACCCTTCCTATTGGTTTAGCAGCACTGTGACCTAACAATTACAGATTTTGCTTCATCATATTATCGTGGTTGATGTTCATTGCAGTAGTTTTAAGTCTTCTTCAGCTGGAAATTTACCCTGACATCACCTGCTTGAACAGCTTTTCTCTTACTGAGTCAAAGTCTATCTTTATGTCTAATGACCTGTCAGATGCATTGAAAACTGTTATTGTTTTTAAAGTTGTGCATGCAAAATACACGAGGTGGTATGCATTTCAGTCAATGCAAGTTTGTAATTAACTCTAAATAGTAGAATAGTGCAGATCACTGTGAGTAAGAAGCCAGTACTCACGCACCATCCTGTTATATATTCTGAATATAAACTTAAGAAATGCATTCTAGAGAACATATTTTAAATGGGATTTTAATAGCCAAACCTTCACTATTGAAATGTCTATTTTTGATTAAGTCTTGACTTGGAAAGCTAAGTGACTTAAGTCATTGTTGATGGGTCAGGAGCTGATGTGTATTTCACTTTGGCAAACAAGGTTCTTGAGTTTTGACAAGTGGGTATAGTTTTAAAAAGTTGAAAGTTATGCTAAAAATAAATGCAAAGCAGGCAGCTGTTAACTCTTTGGATCCTGGAATATTCTTTTTCCTAGAATTTCGCTCTGAAGCACTCGCATCTGAGCAAAATACAGCTGCCCTGAGAGAGGGGTCTGGGTCACTTCGACGCTCTCCCACCAGGTGGTTGCTCTAACAAGCAAGTCCTGCTGTCCATGGTCCAGGTATGCTGACAGCACACATGGAACATGGAATATACACTGTCTCACTCATTCCCTGTTCCTCAACTAATAAACTTATCAGGGGGAAATAAAGGATGAGCAAAGGTCTCCCACTGACCAGTTGATGCTGTGCATAGAAAAGACTCCTCTCTTCAGTTGTATTTAAAGGGTAGAGCAAGTCCTACTCTGCAGTTTTTTAAAAAAGGGTAAATTTTACATTTAAAGTATACCTTATATTTATCTTTATAGGACTCTCACAGCAAATACGAAGCAAGAAGAGGTACATAACACTTCTGCAGCATAGAGTACTGCTTGTGAATCCTAATGGTTTCAGACATTCATTTCCTCTTTTTGGAGTTAACATTAAGTAGACTAATAATTTTTTCCATCTGTCATGTTGGGAACATCAGATCCTATTCCACATCATCCAATTGTCCCTGTATGATCCAAATTTCAGAATTCAGGTATATGTGCTAAGTCATATAAGTGCTACCTCCCTTCCAACATTTGGCCTGTCAGGCTGCAAGCCAGCTCCAAACTGAGAGCTAACTAGTTCAACTGGTTCACTTGAACTCACCACCCTGCTACGGAGCACAGCTAGTTAACAGGAGGCAAAGAAAGCCACCATGTTATCTTGACCAGAAGCGCACTCGTGTGAATAACTCCTTTCCAGCTCAAAGGTGGCTTGTGCTCACCCTGCTGGAGTTTAGTCTTCTCAGCCTACCCGTACAAAATTGACTTTCTAAGGTCATTATTGTTACAGTACATCAAGTCCTAACTGTTACACTTTTTTTAGCCAGCTGGAGAGATAGCATGAGCTTTCTAGCCAAAGAACTAAAGAAGTGAGGACAAAAGACTAATCTTTCTGCCGAAGAACTCCCTTTTTGCCAGACCTACAGAGAATTTTCTGTACTATTCCCACCCTCAATCAAGAGGTCAACATTGCTTTGACCCTATGCATGCTGAGCTGTTCTCCTGCAGATTTAAATAAAACACCCCAAAGGAAATTCTGAAGTGGAATCACAGATCACAGGTGATTCTTCGTTTTTAAAGTTAGTATTTAGGTAAGTACTGCAGACTTTAATTGCAAAAAGGTGAAGGTATTATTGTGAAGTCTTGACATGAAATAGCTGTCTATGGGTTTAGAAGGTTAACTTTAGTGACATATCAACTCAGGATTAAATACGCTAAGAATAGTAAAGAATAACTGATTTTGTAGAAGAAGAATATGAGGAGAATCAATTGCGATGCAGTACCAAACCTGAATTTTGAATGTGGTTCATTTTTTAAAAAATCTGTTCAAAGGTGATAGAACTGCTGTAGAACAGAAGCTTGCCCTTTTGGAAATGCAATTAAGTCATCCTTACTCTGTCCTCTCAGTTGTAAAATTTCCATTTAAATAAAACACATCTAGGCAGCATACACAGAGAAATAAAAATCCATAAGGTATAAGTCTGAGTAGGAACGCTGGATATCTGTTGGACGTCCTGGAAGGTGAATTTTATTGAGGTTGTGAAAGTTAATACAAAATAAGCCTCTGTTTTCAAAGAGAGTTCTGTTAGCTTTTGTTGTTAAATCTGACCCTAATTGGTAATCCATTAGTGATGGTTTTGGACTCAGTTGTTCTAGTGAGGGATGCTGGTTTTAACCACATCCATCAGAACAAAAATCTAGCAGTGGAGGCTGGTGTCAGTGAAGTTGTTTAGTTAGAATATAGCCTGTTGATTTAGTTAAAATATATGCTACTGATTCCTTATTATTAATAAAGATACCAGAAGCAAGGTTTCTACTTTAAACACCCAGTACTGTGTAAAACATAAGAGATTAATTTAGTGGAGGGACTAAATAGCAATAAAGAAGGTATCATAGAACTGATGAGGATGTTTGTTGAACTTTTTTCAAAATGCATCGTTTATCTTCTGTTAAAGAGCTGTTAGGAAAGGTCAAAATTTGCACAATTATCTTTTTTTCAACAGTTGTAATTGTTAATCTTTTATAACTCAGTCATGATAAAGATGAAAAAAACCTGGAAAATTGTGTGTAATACAGAGCTGAACTATGTCCATTATGGAGAACTGTGTTTGGTATGACATCTGACTACTGTGGACCTTGTAGTACCGAAAAGTGGTCACTTACAGATGAATCAACTAACATGTTATAAAACATGACAAAAACCCTCCCAAATTCCTTTCAAAAAGAAGTCTAATGACAGTCACCATGGTAATTTCTGCCCAGCATGGATTTCTTTCTGGTACAGATTAAAAATATTTTTGCAAAGGCAGTGTTTGAAAGTAAAAGCAGTGTCCAAGGATTATTTACCTAATTGTAACAACCAGTTAACTAATTGTAACAGGAAAGCATAATTTGTTAGGGAAAACAGTTTATGAAAAACAGAAAAAAGGTCAGAGCAAGCAAGCAGTGGACAAAGAGTGTGGAAAAAACAGTGGCTTAATGTGCATTGGAGGCAGGGACAGGACCATGAACTAACCTGAAATCTTCAAATTCCCCCATGAAAACTATGACCAAAGCCTCACTTTCTAGCCACTGCTGGCTAAGTTACCCGTTCTGCTTGCAATGTACCATTTAAATATTATTCAGAGATTTTTGTTTATAATTAACAGCCTCCTACAGATTTATTTCTTCTAGTGACGTACAGTCTCTCCCTACCAAATCAATTCAGCTGTGAATCTCTAGTCTGATCAGATGTGACTTGGTTCCTTTTTTCTAATATGGACACTACCAAAAGCCACCACGAATACGTTATGGTCAGTAGCCCAAAGCTAGTGGAAGTTCTTTCCTCTTAATCAAGATGCTGTGCAAGTCTTAAAACTTTTTAATTCTGTGTCTGAATCAGAAACTCTTCATTAAGTACTTCTAAAAAATAAATTTATCTGCAGCTGAAAGAGTTGAATCATGGGAATTCAGGACCAAAACCAACATGGGGTCTCTAGTAATTATTAGGCACCTAAGCCATAAATGACTGTTTGGAAAGCCCTGTGGCAGAAAGCTGTACTAAACTTTCATGTCATGAAACATGTAGAAATAGAAAATGCTTTCAAGACATCTGCAGCTCTTGAGCTGTCCATCCCAAAACAGGCAGGTCTAGTACAAGGCGGGATGCAATAGGGCTGGTGGTACCTCAGATGTTTGCGCACCAGAACACATTTTACAGCCTACACATGCAGAAACTTTTCAAACACTGTATGAAAAAACCTTTATACTCAATAAAGCATCCTAGATTTCATTGTGAGGGCCAGACACTTAGCATTTTGATGCTCCAGTGCACAGCTTTTAGTCACCAAAGTCTTTGTGGCATTCAGACCAAGTAATTAATTGCACCAAAAGTTTAATATTAAACCAGTTCTTCAGCTATTGTATATACTTTTCATTCAAGTGCAAATCAGTACCTTCACTGTGCCTATTTTACAAAAGCAGAGAAAATATTTTCTATTCAAGCTTTAAGTAAAAGTTTAAATGCAAAAACACCACTTAAGAGTTCTTTTCCCAACCTTAGGACTTGCTGGCTGCATAATGAACTGCTACTTCAAATACAACTATTCGTTTAGAAAACACTGTAGCCACATTGTCTTATCTAAAATTACAAGATTTTTCATTTAAAATATAAACCAAAGCAAGAAAAGGCTTGAGCAAAGTCCTGTAGAAACACCAGAAAAGAACGTAAAAACACATTTTAAGGAGTTTGGGTTTATTGTCCGGATTTAGTTGATATCTGTGCACCAATTTTACCACAAGGATGATACAATTATAAGCATTAAATATGCTCATTTTAAGACCCACAATATTATGTGAGCATTGTTCTTGGTTTCAGCACTTGTTGAAAGAAACCAATTGAGTATTCATTTGTAAAAATATCAAAATGACATGAATAAATATGTGAAATAGTTTTAGAATCATTTGATTAGTAAAGTATACAGAAAATTGCCTGAACACCTCTAACAAGGAAAATGGAATAAAAACTTAAATCTCATTGACTTTTATGTCAGAATGACTAAAACTGTGTCTTGTTTTGTACTTAAATTTAAACTGGATTTATTCAGAACTAGGTGAAATCCTTATTCTGTTAAACCAGGTGAGCACACAAGATGACTGCAACATGCTTCAGGAATTTACCCTTTTAGACTTCTTAATATCCAGAAGCTTTTACAAATTGTTACCTAAACCCACATACTGTATCTACTTCAAAATGTACTAATTTTCAGATATGATAAGCAATCTCATTTCCCTCCATTGTGACTGCAACCTGCAATTGCTCAGATGCTCTGTGAGTTGGTTGGGATAGATATTGATTCCTCCACATGTGGATAAAGGTAAAAAGCTGCTAGACAGGTCATACCTCCAAGTCTGTCAGTCTGTTTCAGTACTCCTATGAAACCGGTAAGATTCAGAGGTTTATGACACAAAATTCTAAGTCAGTAGCAACAATAACTACAACAGCAACAACTACAAAAGTTATATGTATGATGAATATAATGTCATTATGAAAGTACAGAATAGAGAAGAACTCTTGGCTGTGGCCTGGATAAAGCCTCTCGCCTAAATTCAGGCTGGCATATGAAATGTTCTCCTTGGGAGCTTGCAGCACGAGGCTCTTTCCAAGGAGTCCATTAACATCAGTTTGGACAGAGTATCCTTACATAGGGGAAATCTGATGGTTCATTCAACCGTCTTATAGTAAGCATTTTCCACTGAAAATTTCATGTTGCTAACACAGTAATAGAGCAGTATCTTGTAACTGGTATTTTTGCAGCACACTACCCCAGACATGATGTATCCAGGGAGATCACTGTATGGAGAGAATCCAGCCTGTGAAGGAAACGAGGAACCTGATAAACTTGATTCTGATTTTAATTTAGTGTTTTGGAAATACAAATGCAGCCTGGTATTTTAACTTGTTAAGTTTCAATAGAATCTCATTTCATTTTCTGCATCCATGGATCATATAATTTTATTCTTTTTCCTGCCCCTTCTCTCCCTTCTCCCATTAAACAGACACTTATATTTTGTCTCTAGTTAAAGGGATTATGTCCTGTACCTATGTAAAACAGAATTTTTCAATTCCATCTTTTAAATAAGGAAGTTGGATATCTGGGCTCTGATTGCAGACAACAAACTCTATTCAATAGAGGAGGAAACTGTTTAAAATCTGAGACATATATCTCTCCAAAAATTCAGTATGGTAAAAGCTACATCCCAGAAGTCTGAAGTGATAGTTCCTTTTTCCCTGTAGACACCTATAACAATTGCTCTCGATTATATAGTCTTCAGTAAAAAGACTTTTGCTAACCTATCTTGTACTGAGCTGTACGAGACTGCTTGAGACCCACAAGAGCATGTAGGCCCATTCCAAGAAAAAAGAGCAAAGAGGCAGGAAAAAAATCAAGATTGGAGGACTGATTTCTAGCAGATTTGTGTCCACGTTTTCTAGCCCAGTGAAAAATTGAGAAGTTAATACCTTTCAGAAAGGTATTCAGAAAGGTACTCTCACAGAGGACAGGCTTAGAAGGACTCTTTCAGGGGGACTGAGCAATGTTTCCCAGCTTATAGGGGATGTGATGGGCTTTCCTCTCCACAGAAATGGGAGTTTCCTGCTTGCTCCCAAGAAATACAGCAATTAAAGAGATCAGAAGTAGTCACTATGACTGGCGTGGTGTTTTAAAAATGATTGGAGGATCCTGGGATGAAACTGTAATCTTGCTCTTAAGTATTGGCTATTCACCACAAAACATTTATAAGCAGCTCCATAAAACAGGATACCAAAATGGAGCAAAAAAGAAATGTAAATACTCCATGTCAACTAGAAAAAAGTTAGCTGAAAAGAGAACTTCAAGAAAAGGAAGATAAGAAACTCTACATTCACATTATCGGTTGCGGTTAGGGGAGTATAGTAAAACATTACCAAAAAATAATTTTCACAATAGTTGTTTCACATTGTTTAAAAGTTCATGATCTCAAAATCAGAAGTTCAAAAGGTGCCCCAAGGAATTAATAATCTGTGGGTGTTGTTTTTACGTGGCTTGGAAGTCATCTGAAGGAAAGGCAGAGCCTTATCAGTCAGGGGCATCCTATATCTTTTCTATTGTTGAAGTCTTGGATATAACTATAAGAACCCTTTAGAAAAAGAAGGTTTTCTGCCCTTCTCACCTCTTCTTTCTTCAAGCAGTTGTGCAGATCTTCAAATATGAATAAAAACCCATGGGGCCAATTTTTCAAAATGAAAAGGCTGACTTCCAGCTCTTGACTTTGCTAACTCAGAGTTCAATGAGATTCTTCTGAAGGCAAGTGAATGCTGTTCTCACACATGGATCAAGTGTCCTATGGTGACCAGAGGCCTGTACTCAGAGACTGTCAACCAAGAGGTGCTTTATTCTGGGTCTTTCACAACTGCAGAAAGTCAAATGCCTATCTAGTTTCATGTATCATAGTAATGTTAGTTTTAACTAAGGAGCCACATCATGCACTAGCTGATGTACAGCAGATTTTTCCTTCACTAGCATTTAGTTTGTTTTATTAAATCCCATTAATGCCACTGATTCTACACCAGTGCTTGAAAGCAGGCTCTATCTGCAGCTGAACTCTTCTGCACCATCACTTATAGTGAGATTAAGCCATATTCATCCTGCTAAAGTTGGTTCTGTGGTTCCTCAAACTTTGGCCCTTTTGTATACTTGAAATTGGCCACTTGAGCTAGAATTCTGTCAGATACGCTGCCATTGCACAAACCATCTTAGCCAAATTCAGTTCTTATTCTACCATTAAACTGTAGTTTTAGCCAGATACTGATTTTGTGATACTGTAAATTACTTTTAAGTTTGAGAAGCTGATAAGTTAAAATATAAATACAGGTGAGTCTTAGGTTCCCACCTGCTCAAAAAATAAGATGCTGTTTTTCTTATACTCCTGCATTTGCAAAACACATCTCTTATTGTACAAAAAACTACATTTGGAACTCAATTTCTTAAATGGAAACAAGAATGAGATCTATTGAATTCTAGTCCACTTCTGAAGAGTCTATAGAGTATTAAATTTTTGATATGAATGAAAGAACAATATGCTTAAAATTCTTGAATAGAAACATCTTTTCCATTATTTATTTTTTACTTTTTCAGGTACATGGTAACTTGCATGTGATGGTAACACTTAAGATATTTAAATCAGAATTCCCTCCTTAAAGTCCTTACCTTCCACCACAGAGAAGTCAGCAATTGTTTTTCTGGGATGTATGAGTTACCTCAGTTACCTGAATGAATATTAAGCATTCACAATTAGACTGTTTGCATTCAATCAGAATTCCATATAATTTGAGGATAATCGCAACCTGTGCTTCCCCAAGTAACATATGCACAAATATCTATGTCAAGTCATCCAAATCTCTGCTTTTGAAGCATATGCCATCTTTTCCCCCATTCTGCTTTATAGTAGTTGCACTCAAATGTGATTTTATTATACAATTGATACAATATGTACTATTAAACATATGTATATTTATAATAACAATTTTGTATAATAACAATTTTATGTTGTATTTATTGTATGTATTATAGAAAAAATTGCCAAAAGGCTAAATGCTGTTTTCTGCATGATTAAAACTTTCCTAATCCTTCCCCATATCACATTCTGTTTCCATCCCCAGTAGAATTGCAAGTACTTTTTTTTTTAATTGTACCTTCATCTCAAAAGCAAACTCTACAAAACAGAAACAAAACATTAAAAAATGCTAAAATGGAACAGTTGATGAGCAGATCATCATTACTTTGATCTCAAGTTTTGCCTGCTAGTATCTCAGATATGCTTAGTATTTCAGCGGCAGAGGAGAGAGAAACAACTTCTTTCCCATTACAGTCACCTCTCTCAGCTCTGCACAAAGAATGGACTGATCAATACACCTATTAGGTATCACAACCAGACTGTTTCCTAGGTGGAATATTCCTTATTGGACAATGAAATTTTAGAGTAACTCACTAAACCAGAAAATTTTAAGCTTAATGAATCAGTATTATGCTCCTTCCGAATGCAGTAAAGTTCAACCCTAACATTTATGGGAAATCTGAAACACCTGAAGATTACTTATGCTGCATCAGGAATCAACAGATAATGACACTCCGGTACATGATTTACCACCTGATGTTCCCGACAAATGCTTATTTAGCCTTTAATGCCACATAAACCCTAATCCCTTACTACAAATTCTGTTAAGGGAAGAGAAGTTAACAATGTGTGGCTGATCGGGAGTAGAAATGAGTGACAAGAGGGTATTTATTGATCAGGAATTTAGACACTTAAAATACATTATCTGTGGAACTGGTATTTGGTCCTCTTGCCTGATGAAAGAATTTAAGGCTACAGCTTTCCAGGATCCTTGAAAAATACAAGCTTCCACTGAATATGAAAATTTAGCACGAAATGCATAACTTTTTTTAATTACTTTTTATGCCCAGGATTATCTTAGACAAAGAAGAAGAGGTGTAGTCCCCCATTACGGTGTATTCTGGTGAAGTTTCATTGAAGTCAGCAGTGGTATTGGTAGGGTAGGCATAGAGCTGAAGCTTAGTTATGGAGGTAGATCTGGGCTGTGAGAAAGTGGTGTTTGCAAATTCCTTTAACATATGATTTCTGAGAGTATTAAGAAATTTAGGGTGAGAGCTGACATGGACCCATGGAAGTCATTCAGTGGAAAAGGAATTTGAAAGGCTCCAGAATCTGATTTTGCCGTTCTGATCACATCAGTATTTTAACAGTCTTCTCAAAAGACTGAAGAAAAAAGTCATTATGAGAGACAACTATTGGATAAACAAAAGATCTAGGTAGAACTATGCAGAAATGAATTTTGTGTGAATTAGAATGGCCAAATTTTGCTGGTACTTGCACTCTTGAGTGAATATAATGTAATACTTGCCTGTTCTCAGGGGAAATGGGAATGCTGACATCTGCATTGTCTGTGAATGTAATACAACAAAGCTCATAAATTGATTATATGTCACCAGAGTCATTAGAGACCATACTTCAGCCAAAGAGGAGATAGTGACTGTCCTAGTTCTTCATTTCCTAACTTTTTCTTCTGAAGCTGTACTGTGCGGGTTTTTTGATATTTTTTTTCCTTTTTCATTTCCCCAAAAACATGATTCTTCCTATTCCAATGCAAGTCACCAGGTCAGATATTGCTCTCATTGTTCTTTTTTTTTCATCCAACAAGTACTGAAAAAAGCATTTTTCTCTTATTCACAACCTACTTTTTTCCTGATCTAATTCAATTACACTTAATGGAGCACTAGCAAGAACCTCATCCCTGTATTAAAAGCAGATTTTTTTATACCAGACCAAATTTACCATAGGTTTGTAAATCTGTGCAGCTTCACTGATGCAGGGAGATTGATCTATTGTATTATCAGAGAGTTTGGCAGAACACATCACATTAGAAGCAAAATATACAATGGTGAGAATTTGCCTTCATATAGTGCCTGCCATCTGAGAGTCTCAAGGTTAACCAACAATTTATGGTCTGTTAGTTCCAGGGACTAGCTTGAGATGGAGGATCAGTTTTGAAATACACCACAAATTTTCCTTACAAAATATATATATGAAAGTGGAGGGAGAGTATGCAAACAAGAGAATTTACAGCCCTTTTATCACCAGGTAAGACAGTGATTATGACCATGCAAATGGTGATGTAGTTGTTACATGACCCCTTACCTCCTTAAATCCTATCTCCTGATCAATACAGATGACTGAATACGACCTCATTAAAAAAATGAACACAGGAAAATTATCCAGCCCAAGATCCCTTCGCCACCCCGAAGACTGTGCCATGGGCTCAGTTTACATTCAGAGTGATTTAGCTTGTCCTTTGAATACATGGCAACAGCAACTATACTGTTTTTGAGGATTAGTCCTTGGAATCACTGTCCCCTGATGCTTCCCTGGGAATCATCCCAGGAAGTGCTCACTGGTACCTACCATAACCCAGATTAGGGATTATGTTATAAACTAGTGAATTAGATAATCACAGGTCAGTGCTAGAGCTCAGGCCCTGATCCTATTTTATGAGCTAGTGTGGACACGGTCTATGTAATCCAGGATAAACCCCCACAGGTTTAATCAACAGATAGATTCAGCCCCCTCAGTCACACCCAGAGCCTTCCAGACTTCCCATGCACCATCATTCCCTTGCCAGGAAACGTACACAGCACGCAGGCTTCCACTGATGTGCATTGATACCATTACTTGCATCTGTATATTAAGGCAAGGGTCTTAGTCCCAGAGCTCTGTTGGGTTGCCCCCTGGCTTTATTCGAAAATATTAATCTTTTGATGAATTTCAGCATAGGTGCTGTGAGACCTGTTCTGAGATCTAACTCACACTTGATCTTGAGCAAAACTTGAACGTTATCCCCATCGCGCAGCTGTTGACCTAAGACAGTGACAGCTGAATGACTTGCCAAAGGCTGTCCAAATGGCACAGCAGAGGCTGATCCATATCTGCTGAGGCCAGCACACCATGGTGAGCCTCAGCTCTCCACGAACAAATGGAGAAGAGCTGTGTGACAGATGGGAGTTTTGTTCTGATCACAAACCTTTTCCCACAGCAGCCATGGAAAATACATGAATGTGCAGAATTAAGTGTATATGATATTTTAAAAACCTGACCCTATCAGCCACAAAACCCTCATGAACAGGAGAAAGGGAATGAAGCAGTATAACTGAAGATTTGTATAACTGCCATATTTTTTGACTGCTAAATAAAATATACATGCTCAGGTGTCTTTCTTTAGAAAGTCAATACTTTTGCATACCTTAAACAGTCTGAAAGTGAGATTTTTTTGTCTAATTCCAAGGAACTGATGATTCAACAGTGGGATGAGTTAAATATCATGTTGGCTTCATTTCTTCATTATACTGTAATTAACGGCTGGAATAGTCCCCTGGTATTAGGGTTCTGAGGAGATAAACAGTGAACTTGATCACTCATAATGGATGGCTTTGTTGTGGAATTTACTAGTGAGAGTGTTTTGGGGATGCAGTTAATTCTTTTCCCTTTTTGAAAATATTACATATGAATCAAAGCACTTGAAATTAAACTTTCATTGAGAGAGTAAAAAGCTGGGTGGTCAGTTTTCAAAAGGAACTTTTATGTTTGTGGATTTATACTTTATTTTTTGATTGCTTAATGTGATTAAAGATGTTCATTCTCATACAACAACCTGAAATCAAGATTATGTCACGCTAAGTGTTGTAATATAGATCCCCTCTCACCACCTCCAGCTCCTGGGAACCTCTACTGTGATCAGAATTACAGAACCTCAGCCTTGATTTAGCCTTATGACTTCACCTCTCTCTCCCTGTTATTGTATTTGTCCCACATAAGGTCATGGACTTTCTCTGTCACATTTCCACTCAGCTAAATTCACACCATATCTAATTCTGGGAATGACAAGCTACATTCATCCTGGAGTTCTGAACAGACAGATGTGCAGCCTTTCATCTCTTTCTTCTCCCATTATGCCACAGCCTTGCTCATTATCACACGCTGGGGCTAACCTAACATCAGCCCTGTTCAGCTCCAGGAATGGAAAAATTCACTTCCAGTTCTATAGACCATGGCACAAACTGATAGGACCACAATTGGCCCCAAGGTTTTGTAGTGAACAGAGTGGGATGGCGTTTTCAGATGGCAGAAACCAGCATTGCTTTCTGGAAGTCAATGTTATTGCAGTAATACTCAGGAACTTAAGAGAGAGCTTTCCAGCTGGACATTTCTGTCCTCAGGATCCTGCATTTGGATTTCATACATTCCACATGGAGACAGTCTGGGGAGGTCCTTTAGAAAAGCAACAAAAAATAAACAACAAAACCTGTCCATGCGCTCTTACTCACCTAGACCTCTGTAATAAATGCCAGTCAGACTATTTAAAAAATATGTCAGAGCTCTGAGATTATACATCTAAACCCCTGTATTTATTTATTAATTACAGCAGATTCAGACTTTTTCATGTGATGTTTCTCTATATCTTTTAGCAGCATTTGTCCTCTTAGCCAGAAGATTTTTTGCTCTTTCTAAATGGCTTGCTTTCAAATGTTTTGAGTTAAACTGCCTCAGCAGGTAGCAGTTTGTAACATCAACTGTTCATGATCAACCTGTGCAGCTTCATTCCCGCCAGCAGATACTTCTGTAGTATTCTTGATCATGGACATGTGGCCTCTTCCACTCTGGAGCAAGTTGGTAACCTTTCCTTGCCTAAATTCCTGTCCTTGGAATCTGGCTTGTAGGATACTTTTCTCTGAAATATGCCATGCAGCAGAAGTGTTCAGATAAGATATACCATGATAACATCTGCTCTGTCGAGACTGGACCTCACCCTCATGTCTGTACTGAAAGTAGGTGGGAATGATTTAATACCCCAAAGCTGCCTGAAGTCCTGCTCATCTTTGATGTCTCAGATAAATCCCATCCCAGGTGGGAGGAACCACAGAAGGCATACATGGACCACGGACAGTTCCACCACTTTCTGTCCCTCACTCCTGCCTACAATGTGCACTGCCTTTCGGGGCACTCACTCCTTCAAAGATACAGCTGAAGAGCAGCCTGAAAGTGTCTTCTCTGTTGCTGGCACAGCTGGTGACGTTAGATGGTGAGCAGCAAATGACAGGAGACACAGCACTGGGCCTAGAGGAGCCCTGTTAGAAGACCTTCTCTCTTCACACAGTTCATCTCTCAGGTTCTTACTGGTATGAATCATCCATTTAAACTATTTAAACTTAGTCTGCAGTAAAATTTCCCCATAATTTTTCAATAAAATAATAATTTAAAAAATCTTTTCATAGTTTTCCATTATATTAATCATGGAAAATAGATGTAATTAAGGAGATAAAACAACTAGTGTTTTTCACCTCAAATAAAATTTCTTATTGTCTTTAACGATTGTGTAAATATAGATGCTTGTATTATTTTGGATAGAAAATCCTGCATATTGGAAGATAAATATAAATTCAAGTTATTTAGTTATGTCTGTGAACAGTCAACATATCTTTAAAGTAGAAGAACTACACGTGGGGAAGGTTTTAGTAAGGGAATTAAGTTTTTCAAAAAACATGAAAATTTTCCACTCTGGAAGAACAACAGGAATGACTACTAGTTTAATTCCTTTTTTTTTTTATCATACATTTCTGAATGTTTTGTAGGGTTGTGGAATGTAATTCTCATTAAGATGGAAATCTGTAAAAGATGCTCAAGGGGAAAACATGGTCTGCATTACATAATACCCTACAATATGCAAAAAAAGTGGAGGTGGGGGGAAGAGCAAGAGAGGAGAAAGGCTGATAACTCTTTGGTATAATGTGGTGAGATATAGTCACGTACAGCAACATGAAACATTAGCTGTCAATCAGGAATCAGTGAAGTGTCATCCTTGGAGGAGGACAAAGTACTAGATAATTTTTGAAGTGTATTTTACTTCTATTTACTATGATTTCCTGAGAATCAAAAGATTAATAGCTAGATGAATACACACTTCTGACATCAAATCATTCTAGCATCCTATTCAAGATAGTTTTACAATATGGCTGCAGTTTGTACTTTTGCGTGGTTTCATAACAGGATTATTCAGTGTAGGATTTATTTATACTGATAGACATCATAAAGCCAGATTCTTTTTCTTACATCTTTTTCTGTAGGTATATACTATCTAGTAGTAAAATTCATGCAAACTGTTGTTGTAATTTCCTATTAAATTGGCTTTAGTTCCTTTAATTTTTCTTCCTTAACTTCCTGGACTTCCTGAACACAAGACAGTAGAAAAATCAATATTTTACACCTGTCATAATGGTGTGGACTGTGGAGTTTTCTTCTTGAAGTACTAATGGACAGATTATTTGACAGGTAGAAATATAATTTATATAGCTTGTTGCAGGAAAGCTATAAATGCTGATCAATATATTAGAAACAGTGCAGATATTTTATTGATTAAAAATATGTTTCGAAACATTAAATTCAATCCTTTTTTTCTTTGAACATTTTGTTTGAGTTTTAGATTACACCTACAAAGAATTTGTTTTGTTTGCTTTTTAAATGCATTCTCTTCAAAGACAAACACTGTGTTTGATTTCATATTATATATTGACTCATAATGGTGAGGCACATCTATTCTGTAACAGCATTCAGTATCACCAAGGAGACTTTTTCTGATGAGCTGTGGTATGCCTTCAAAGAAATCCTTGGAATTGTAGATAATTGCCAGCCTCAGAAATCATATAATTAACACTTTAATACAGATTAAGGCAACTTACTTCCAAGTGTGAAAATTTGGTTGTCATCATTGTTAGCATACATTGTTCAAGAGGTATCTATGAAGTCAGTAAGAATACTACAACATACTTCAACTGAGCTGATATTTGACTATAAAAGAGATTATATGTCTTAGTTATGAGATTGAATTTTGGGTTGAAGTTGACCTGTAGTAATTCCAAGCTTGTTGTGTCAAATCTTCCTGTTTATAAGATAGCACAACCATGATTAAAGCCTATTAATCAAAAACTTTTTACTGGAATAAATTGACAGTTGATTAAAATTTTGGAAAAAAAAACATTAAAATTCCATTTCTAAGAATGGCAAAAATGAAAGGAAAGAGAAAAGGATGGTTTGAGGGCTCAAAAAGTAAACAGAAAGCAAGTAATTATTTTTTTACTTTTGAAAAGCAGAATAAAATTACATTTTCAATGGGAAAAAAACAGATTTCACTTATCTTGGCTCTTTACCCATAAGATGAAAATAAGATTATAAAATATTTTCCTGTTGTTTTTCCCCAATAGTTTGTTCCCTGTCTTCTTCACCAGCTGCAGGTGCCTACTTATCTCTTTGTGATACATCATCAGAAAAGAAAGAAAAGCATTAAGACAAAACAACACAAGTATGCTTCTAACATACAGAAATAAAAATAAAAGTGGGAAGCGCTAGACACTGCGCAATTGCTCACACTTGTTTCTGCTTTCTGAGAAGCCCTTGGCTGGAAGTTTGGGTGGTAGTCATAGCAAGCGTTGGCTCCTGAAACAGAGAAGTCCCTCTCATCTTGAAGCATCTGTCATGGTTGATGGTTGGTGGAACAAAAAAATTAATAGCCTTTTGGGTAAAATTTGTCTGATCATTACAATAAGCAACCTCAAATCACTCAGTAGAGTGTATGGAGTTGGGTAGATTCAAGTAGAGCTGGAAGCAGCTAAGGGAGTGAAGACATTTCCTATGGAACTATGTGAGAATACTAGCACAAATAGCAGAGATGGTGAGTGTATATATATGCATCCCCATCCATCTTAGCATCTCTTCTCCTTTACATCCCTAATATCCTCTGTGAGCTGAATTTTCAAATTTAAAAACTGGACTAACTTTTTAGGCAATTTCTCAAAGTTGTCTTCTATGCCTATATAAAGAAGTTAGTGGCAGGTAGAAAGCAAAACATGTAGAGGGAGCTGATCCTTCCATGCAGCATCATTTTGTTGTATTTATGAAACATTACTTTCCTATAAAGGTCCCACTAGATCTCCAGTTTGAAGGAGGATAGGCAATACTTGTGGTGAACACTGCCTCTGTTTCATGAGGTGAAAGTGAGAAGTTCAGCAACATCTACATAATGTGACATGGAATGGATGCTGAACCAACCATTACTACTGAAGTCATTGAGTCATCCTATGCACTCCTGACAAGTCCTCCAGAATGTCCTGATATCACTACATTTTTATTCTCAACTTTTTTCTTACAGTTAGGCTACTAGCATGCAAGCGTTTATACTGCTCTCTGGGGAATTTGTCTGAACATTTGACCTATTGTGTAGCATACATTTATTTTCTCTAAGAAGTTTCAGAAAGGAAGGCTTGAAAGACACATCCGACTGCTCTGACACTTGTTTTCCACTGGGAACCATGAAAAAAAAAAAAAGCATTACTAACGTTACATGCATAAAATGAAATTAAAGCAAACTCAATAAAAATCTTCAGAAAATGCTTTAGAAGCAATTTATTTATGTAAGTCAGAACTTCTAAAAAGGATCATCTACTAAAAAGAAGCTGAAACATCACAAATATCTTTCAACAACTGTATATCAATTAATATCGAAACCTAAATCTTTACACAACATGAACTGGCAGAACTCCAGTGAAAGCAGCGCACAGGGTAAAGCAGCTGACATATCACTTATGGGTCTAGCCGCAAATATTTAGGCACAGATTGCAGTTTCTGATTGTTTTAGTGCACTTTTAATGATCTTGTTTATTTATTGTGAAAACTTTATTATAGTGGATGTAATCAATATATTATATTCTTTTTTTTCCTCAAATAATATTTATTATGTATGTTGGTTGGCATGCAATTCATACTTGGATATGTGTTTCTTTTTGGTCATTAAGATATTCAGTAAATTAGCTTTCCAAAGTCACTAGACAGTGCCACAATGGAAACTTGGGGGGGGGGGGGGGGGGGGAGCGGCAGGAATAGGGAGAGAAAAAAAATGGCAAAAAAACCCCTCAGAAACCTTTTTGCTTATTGTCTATACACAGAAAACACTTAAGAACTATCAAGTCAAAAATGCGAGAAAAATGTTTGGTTCACTGAGATAAAAATCAACTGAATTTGGAATTATCATAGACTTTTTTCCCTATTTTACAGTTGCTAATAAAGCAAAAAAGCGATCTCCACAGAATTTGTTCATGTTGTCATTGAGGTCTGCTGTAATTTTGCTTTCTTAGGATAAAATTATTTCACCGCCTCACAACCTTCCAGTGCTGACTTTTATAGACTGACAAGTAAGTGAAAGACAAATGATGGTCTGTCCATTTCACTTTTTTTTGTGGGCACCCTTTCCTGGTTACCTGTCGTGGCATTATTACAAGGAAAGAAATCTTTTCTCTGTTATTTTGTTCTCTCTTCTGCATTTTAAACACCTTTTCTTGGGATGTCAGCTCCTGAATGATGATACTTTAAAAACTTGGACTTACTTTTTTCCCCAGGTCTTTCTACTTACCTTTTCCTGGCAGTATTTTGCCAAACATTTATCTCAAAGAGTAAATGTTTAAAAAAATGTTTTAAAATGATTTATCACAGAAAATGGGGCAGGATGGAATTTCAAGAGATCATTTGTTTTGTTTCCAATCTTTTGCGCAGAGATAGGATTGATTAATCATAAAAGTTCATGACAAACATTTGTCTAAGAAAATCTTTGAAAAATGGAGTTGCAGATTGCAGAAATTCCTGTAATGTCCTATTCTAGTATTTTTTATGCAGATTGTTGTGAAATTAGTGGTTTAGTTTAGGTTGCCTAAAGAATCACCATCAAAGGTATGAGCAAATTAGTTTTAATATGAATTTAGGAAATGTGACTTCACAAAGTTCAATGACAAGGTTCACTAGTACTTATTACATGGATAGAACACACAGAGAAAAATCAAATTTAGTTAGAATTGATTCAAAAATATTTTTATAAGGATCAAAGATGTAAAAGGGAAAGGGAGATTCTCCCATAGAGTCACAAGGTTTAGAGTGGACTCTCTTGCTTTCTAAACCCTTAGTAGAATTTAGGTGCTGCTATATCCATTCTTAGTCTCAGGCTTGGTCAATGGTTTATGTCTAATGGGGGAGATATAGAGTAGGATGAAGAGTAAGAGAGACCTTCCTGTTGAGTCACGAGGTTCAGAATAGACCCCTTTGCTTTCTAAACTCTTAATAGAGCTTAGGGGTGGCTAGGTCCAACCTTAGTCTCAGACTTGGACAACAGTTATATGTAAAGGATGCCTAAGGTTTATTCACAGTTTAAGGTTGATCATAAGATTTTAGCAGCACTTAATCTATGACTGCTTTAACAAAGTGAATCAATAGGAATTGCTTAAATTACAGAAGTGGTGTACTATGGTGTCAAGATAGTAATACTTACACTATACTTATATTCACACACACATGCACACAAGCACAAAAGAGATAGATTTGTAGAGATATATGCACAAATGCAGAAAGATATATCTGTTAAAAATTCCCCTTGAGATCAGTGAAATAATGACAATAAATGCCTTTGCATTTCTCAATGGGTGAAAGGTTGAGCCTTAAGGAGCAGTGGTATCAATCCAGGCCCCATCGTCAGCTTTTGGCGGCGGTCCCACTAGTATCACAAACTTGGATTTTGCAAGCTTTGAGCCAAGCCCTGCTCAGAGGGAGATGCTGGCTACAGCCCATTGCTGTCCACGAGAACTCAAAAGGTCTCACTTAGAATTGCTCTTTATAAGTGGTTTGGCTTTAGTCATCAGTAAATTTTCATCCTGGCCACAAACTGGATCGATAATTTTTCAGAATCTCAGTAACAATGGTACCGTTCTACTCGGGCTGTGATTCAGGTAAGGAATGTTCCAAGGCTGTCAGGGGATGACTGATTAGTCCTGCTGTCACTCCCCACCTTGGCCAGGCACCAGGAGTTCCTGGTATGGACAGTGCCATTCCCCACCTTAGCCATGCAAGTGTCACTGGTGCAGTCAAGGGGTGCTTAACTGCCCAACTCCTTACACAATTGCCAAGGTCTAACGGGGATTCCTGAGGCCATAAAGCAGCCCAGAGGAGTGGAAGAAATGCACCATCACACAGATGAAAAGCTCTTCCTGCTGTGTAACCTACTGCCTTTGTTGCTGCTTTAACTCCAGTCATCACTTTCTTCATATAGAAGAAAGCGTAAGTTCACTGTCACACCACAGAAGTAGAGTCTTTTTACCTCTCTTCTAAATCGTGGTGTTATAATCCATGAGTTGAATCCTACTGTTTTTCTCCTGTTTTTCTAGGTGAGTTGTGTTTTGCATCCTAGCAAGAGAAAAACTGTATAAATCTCATACCCAGCAAGAAATCAAAAGAACAAAATAGATGAAAAGAGAATGTAATCTACAGATTTATAAACTTGAGTGCAATTTACACCTTGTCTTGACTTCTGTGTTTTATTATTGCTTTATTTATCTTTTTATTTTTCCTCCAGTTAATCTTATATTCATTTTTCCCATAGATGAATTCTGGATTATTAAAATATTATTTGGATCAAGGTCTGAATTAAATAATATCTGGTTACTAAATGCTGACATAGACCCAGGCTGAAATTCAAATACTCAATTATCAATCTACAGCATGTTTTAACAACATAGCCTAAAGCTACTAATTGTATACAGGTTTTGAGGTGTTTCTATTGCTAAACGGCAACAGCAAATAATGAAGTAATCAATTTAGCAAGCAGAGGATCTCTTGGGCTATATCTTAATATGTCACTGGAGAGACTCAGGAACTTATGTTCAGAAAATATGAAAACTCTCAGAAGTAAAGCCTCTTAAAAAAGGCATGTATGGGAGAAATCAGAACTTTTGAAAGAGATTTGAAGCTGATTAATGCCTAAAACATTTATTTTAAACGTTTTTTAAAGTACAGATAAGTGAGATAACCTCTATCACCGTTGCAGTAAAATTTGTGTCAGATTTTATTGGAAAGCAATGTACTGTATTTTAATTGTCATGTTAAAATTAATGCTTCATTCATTTCTCCAACGCAATAAATAAAAAAGATTTAAAAATGGTACGATAAAAATATTTCATTCCTGATCCAGTGTTATAATGCATGGCTGTGGAGAACCTGCTGGAATCAAGTTTGATTATGTCAGAAATAGGTATTTTTTAAAATAATCTATGCAATCCAAAGAGATTTCCATTCACTTCAAATTGCTGATTTCAGAACTACAGGGAGTGTTAAAAGAAGTATATTTGCTTCTTATCAGAGCCTGTCTACTTGCTCCTAAGGATCATGAGTGACATCAGCATTTGCATTATAACTGAAGATTGGGCCAAGGCCACCAAGAGCTCAAACACTGAACCTCAGAAGATGCAGTAAAATGTGTTATAGTGGAAGCTGAGTGAGGAATATTATTGGTCTGTAATAAATTCAGCTCTTCATCCCTCTTCACTCTGAATTATATAAACAATCCTATTACACTACATACGTTATCTTAAAACTTCTTTTACTTTTGGGAGGATGATTATATTTCCCAGAGTCTTTGGACATGGTGTTTGATACAATTACAGAGAATCTTTTAAAGGTGTGTATTATTGCAATGGAAATTAAACCCTTGACTTAAGAAGGAATAATCTTCTGATTAAACAGTGATCTACATTTCAGGCAGTTTGAGTTAGTCAGAAATCCTTTCTGTGTTTGCTTCGATAGCGTATCAATAAAAAATTACTTCTTTATCTTGGTAAGGTTTGTGAGGATTTCACAATATATAGACATATACATGCACAAATAGACCAGAACAGAAGCAGGGAAGAATCTAGAACACGTTCATTTACTAAACACAAAATAAGTCAAATATTACATACTGTTCAGAGGATTGTGTAAATGTTTGTGATGAGATATTAAATGAGAATTGAAAGCATAATATCTAGATGCAGCAATGAAGAACAATGGAAAAAAATTGACAGACCTATACTGATCATGGTCTTCGTGCTTCTGGATATATAGGTTCATTCAATTTAAAAAAGAAAGAGAGGGAGAGAGAGAGAGAGAGAAGAGAAAGAATACATAAGGAAAACCAGCCTCCTTTGTCATCTCATAACTGTTATTGCTTAAGACATTATTGAATTCTTAACAACGCATTTTTCGGAAAGGGAGAAATGAAAAATTACAGCATAGATCAGGTATGCAGCTTTATGCCTTCCAATGCACCCAAAATTACAAAAATAAAATCCCATGAATTGTGAAACAATTTAAAAAAGAAATTATGTATCCTTTTTTTTTTTTTTTTCCAAGGGAATGGTGAAAAAGTTATTGCTCATTAGGAAACAGACAGAAATTAATCTCTATAGTATCCAGAGTTTAAACCCATCATATACCCCAGGAAGTGCATTCTGGGATGATTATGGCAAATCCTGTGCTATGTTCCCTGATTTGCAAAAGCCATTGCACAATGATCTATAATTATACAGATTTGTATACGCAGGCTATTATGTGATATTGCTTAATTATCCAATACATAGGTCACTGAATTGAGTTAATAGCTCTCCTTTTGAGATTAGCTACATGAACTAGAGGCAGAGGAAAAAGAGGAGAAGAAAAAAAAAAAACAACAACAAAGCATTAAGATTAAACTCTAATGAATCATTTAAGCACAAAAATAATAAAAAGCAAAGCTGCTAGAAAAAAACTCTATTTGTATTCTACACTTTCCACTCTTTAAAATATAGACGCTCTGGTGACAGAGAAGTAACACACAAGTAGTTTATACAAGTAGTTCTAATTAAGGATCCAGTGGAATGGCTTCAAGGTACTTGCCCATACTTGGCCAATCCAGTATGAACATTGGTACTGCATGCTCATACTCGTTTGCCAAGTATGAACATTGATACCAAAACAATCTCCATGTTCCTCAGATGCTGAGGCAGGACATAACCTTGTATTTTTTGCTTCTGGTATTACTCTTTGTCTTAAAGCCACATTTTGCTTGGATAAGATAGATAATGGTCCAAGGAGGGCAGAATAACTCCATGATGTCCAGTGGAGTTCATCAACATTGTGTTTCAACGATCTTATTCAGGTCATGAATAGGATGATGTCATCATACCTGTAACTCATACAGACAGAACTTGTTTTGTAGAAAAAAACTTGTGTGACATGACTCCTATTTTCCCATGACATTCCCTTGAAGACAGTTTTATGCTATGAAGTCCAAAGGATTCCGAATCAGGTGGAAAAACTGCAATGAAATATAATTTCCTTGCTATCTTCTCCAGAGTATGATTTTATTTTTCCTTTATCAGATTACTTGCATCAAAGGATATTTCCTGGTCCTTGTTCAGCTCTCAACAAAGAACTAGATGGGAAATTTTAGGCATAGTTATCTAAATCTATTTCTGCCACTAGGGTACAGTGATCTATGGGACCTGACCCATAAGCTCTCATCTGGTCCATAACATCAACAGCAATGTCTTGTGCAGTTGTGGCACTCCTTTTCTGAAGGAACACACACCCTATCCCCCATCTTTCTTGCCTGTCTTTCCTAACAAGCGTGTATCCATCTAGAACAGCACTCCAGGCAATGATCCCGGTGAACTATTAGGTCTGTGACTCTGAGCAGACTGCTAACTCCTCCTGCCTGGTTCCCATGCTTTTGTCAAGGTGTTGAGTACCTTCCCACCATCACACTAGCCTCTACAAGCTTCCCTCTCCTCCCTGTACCTGAACTTCTCTTTGGGCTTGGCTTCTTGGTCTGAGGCTAACCTAGCCTTCCTCACTAGATTAGCAAGCCTGCTAACAAAGATGCTTTTGTCTGGCTTTGTCAGATTCATCGTGTCTGCAGAGGTTTTTGTTCTTCAAAGAGTATCCAAGAAACAGATGAGCAAAAGCTCTACCTGTGACATCAGATGCACAGCAGTTAATGGGCTGGAGTTTTCTCATGGCAGAAGAGGGAATAGAATGAGGATGTTTTGCTTCTTGGATTTCTTACTCCTTTGCTAATAGCTAGAATACAGACACCGTAGTCTTCCCATGCATTGCAAAAGTAATCCAAAGACAGTACTATGAACTCAAGTAGCTGGACCCACAAACCAAAAAATCAAGGTCTGCAAAACCAGAAAATTTAGTTGTGTCTTAATGTCATGTATTCATTAAGTTAAGAATTCCTGGGGCCAGGAGAATGATGCACTGCATACTTGTGTAGTAAACATGGGCAGTGCAGATACAGTCTGGACCTACTTTAATATAATTTAAGGTAGAAAGTCCCATTAATTCTAAATAAAATGGGCTTGGAATTTCATGAATAATATGCATAATATGCATACTATTTCTGTTTTAAAGGGAACACAGGGAATCATAAAATAAGATAAAAATAAATGCTCTTTTCAGCAACCTTTTTATTGTTATAACTTCCTGCCCCTATTAAGTTATTAGTTACAGACTTAGCATTGCAAGTTTTCTTTTGTAATGTAATTAAATGCTAGAAGATTGCTGTCTGAGAAAACTTAGGTATAATATCATTAGCTCTAAATTGGACATCAGAAAGCAATCTGTTATACTTTTATTAACTTATCAGACATCTAGTTCTATTAAAGCATTTTTCTGGCATCTCAAAAACCATTTGGATATCAATAAAAAGGTAGCTAAACTGTGTTAATTTAGACTTTGGAAGTGGGTTGGTTGGTAACTTGTAGCGGCTTTGAAATACCTCAGTTAAAGCCTAATCATCTCTTTGAAGTAGATTCCACTTAAAATATTTAAATGGACATAATTAAAACTTAATTGTTTATGTGAATTTTTCATTGTAATTGCTGGAGAAATTAGATATGGATCTTCATATTACGGTTTAATAGGTGTTCTTGTTATCAGTTGGCATTAAAAAAATGCTGCAATCACTGTTCTTTCATGTTTTGAAATCTAAATTGAGAATTAGTGCTTTGGAAAACAAGAGATTAATATAATAGTCCAGATTTTATGTAGCGGTGGAATTGCTACTGGGTCAAACATATAGACTGTCATATTTCCTGATGTTTGCAAGTACCAGATGTTGCAGAAGAAGGCATAAATCCTCTCATTCTCAGTCAACAGATGTGTAATCTGTCCCCATGAAGGTCTTGTTATAATCCCAAGGGATTTGGTTTAAACCATGAAGTACGGGATTAATTTTATTTTAGTTTTATAAATCTCTGACAGTTTTAGTTACTATATGTCTGAATATTTCTTCTCCATATAAACAGTCTCTGTTAGAGCTTCTCTAATTCTGACTATTTTTCAGTGAAGGCTACTAACTATGATGATGTGCATTACAAGGTGGTAAAAAACATGTGTTTGCAGAAAGTCCAAATAAAATAATATCTGAAAATAGAAATGCGGGTTTCAACTCCAGATTTGATATATGTTTTTTATGAGGAACAGGAACACTAGAAAGAAAGGAACTAAATAAAATTTTACAGATAAATTTCAGATCTGCGAATTTTTTGGAAGAAAATTACTATCTTCAAGTATTCCTGAAAAAAACAAATAGCCTGAAAAAATAAGAAATATATTAAAAAATCAAGTCTTTGTGCTAAAGAAGTCACATGTGCTCCCAGAGAATCAGCAGCAATAGGCTAAAGTGACATGATTTGTGACAGTATTCATTAAACATTGGCAGAACCATCTATTTGAGCAGCTCTGTCCTAGGGACATCACAGATTTCGCACTGCTGGGCTACCTGTCTGTCTGGCAAGCATGAACTCACTGATGAGATGATTTCCCTTTCTCCTGAAGTGTGGCAATATGAGGAGGCAGCTGACCTGCACAACTGGAAGTCCTGAGTAGTTCACATGTAAAAGCTTCCTCAAAGCTATGACCTCTGTGTATCCAGGCTCCTAAATAGCTTTCCAGAAAAGCTGACTGAAAACCTCCCTGGTTCTCAGCAGCAGTTCACCAAAACTATCATCAATCTGACGATTCTTTTATGAAATGCAGACATGTTTTAACTGAAAATTCTCAGTTTTATTCTCTGAAAACATTAAATTCAAGGTATGGTTCCTGAGGAAGGGACATAGCTACCTCTCAGGTTGCATTGGATAAGGACACCCAGGTTCTCACTGAATTCCAAGTTTTTCTGTGCTTCCTCCTGTACATTGCTGTGAGGCTTGAAAAACTGTACACACTGTGCATGAGGCTGTCTGCAATGTGGGCACTTGACAATAGAAGATAAATTCATATGCACTACCATATTCAGTATGTATAGAATACATACAATGCAGGAATCAGACTTTCAGCCTTAAGTAAGAAGCATCCAGAACAGGATTCAAAATCTGATAGCTCAATTCACCAATGTAACACAGGGAGGATAGAGCAATGTACCTCAACAGAAAAAACAAAAAAAATCTGAAAAAAATACCCCAAAAAACCATGACATGACCAGAGACTTGTAAAATGTTTTGGATATAACAAGTGGGAAACACTGAACACAGGTATAAATATAAAATCAGTCACTACCTGATTCCCGAGTCTGGAATACATTCTCTATTATAGATTTAAACGCATGTATTTAAAAAAAGAAAAAAACAAACAAACACACACACACAAAAAAAAAAACCACTAAAAAAAAAAAAAACCAACCGAGAGGGGATAAAGTTTCTACCTTCTTCCTCCCAAGAAGTTCCCAATTGCTGCCTTGTCACTGGTAGTGGATAAAATACACAAGAAAATCTTAGCCTAATGGTTAGAAATCTTATTGAGGAAAAGAGATTTCAGGTTTTGTTTCCTGAGCTATGTGCAAACTTTGTACTGGTCTAAAACCAGGAATGAACCCCTCAAAGCAAGCAACATAGCACTCATCTCCTGCCTAAGCCTCCTGGCCATGTGGGTGCAGAGGAAGGTTGTACAAGTCTAAATATTCCTTCCACCCCTGTATCCTCTGAATGCTTTGGAAAAGATTATAAGAATCAGGGAAAGCACTGTGTAAGCAGAAGAAAAGTGAATGCTAAGGTTCTCCTTGCTGTCCTGACCCTATGAGTCCTCCTTTCCATCCTACACAGTGACTCAGGGTTAACAAAAAGTACCATTCCATTGGAATAACCAAGGACACATTTTTTTGGAGACAAATATGAATATTCATGTCATGATAGATACATAATCTTCAAAGCAATCTTCAGTCTATCCATCCATCCCAGTTCAAGGCATAGTGAATGCTATATTTAGTCTCCAGCTTCCCAGATATAGCATGTAGAGCAGCAGCAAGGGGAGAAGAAAAATGGGCTATATTGAAATTGTAAAGGGATGCATTACACAGTAATTCATGAACTTGCTGTAGCTAATGCTGTTATCATGAATCTACTGCTATTTGCAGTGCTATCGTATGCACAGAAATGCTCGATTCAGTTTTAAATACGGAAATTAAACCTATAAAAGTGCATATTTATCCTTATTAGGCAGTGAAATGTTATTACTCAAATGTAACAAATAAGTTTTTGAATAGGTAACGGTGGCCATCCTTTTTATACTATTCCCTGCAAACCAAAAATACCTTTATATCCTGATGAAATTCCTGAATACCTGGCAGAATGAGCCAAATAGATTTCAAATATTGTAAAGCATTTCTGAATAAGATAGTGGGAACTCCAGTCTTCAGACTCCTTTTATATTCCCCAGAGATTAAAAGCCTTTTCCTCTTTGTTTTTCTCTGCATTCCGTTTGTTTGATTTTTGGCTACTTGAAGAAAGAATTGATTGATTTTAACAGAGATACTCATTTGAGTAAAAAGCCACCTTGATGTCTGCCACATGCCATCTTCCTGCAATAATACAGAGCTGAGGCTGGCACGTATAAATAAGTTTTGGTCTATTTTTTTAGTCAGTAACCTGGGATTTGATAACTTGAAGATGAGTCCCCTGATTTACCATAGATTTTGCTTGTGACCTAAAAAGGTCCTGTAATTTCTTTGTATCTCATAGTAACATCTGGAAATAGCCATATGTGTGTATCTCACAGTACATTTGGATGTATTAAGAAAAAAACAAAGGGTACTGACATGCAACCCCTGGAAATGTCTGAAAGACCAAGGTAATGAACAAGTTCGGGCAAAGGAAATAAAGGGGGAACTGGTGTCACAGACCTGTCTCTCAATTCGTGTCACTCAGAAGAACTGACAGACGAGACACTGTGATCACTCAAAGCTTTGTGAAAACGTTCCCTAAATGGTTTTCAGAATTCTAGTTTTTCCCATTTGTTCTTGGATTGGGAAGAGTAGGCAGGGGAGGAATAATTAATTGGAAGTTACTAAACAGAGAAATGAGATACTCTTGTGTAGTCATGTCAATCTTTTGTAGGTATTTTCTTATGGCCACTGTCTCTAAGGGACTGTTAAGCTTGAACAATCCTTCATTCAGCTTAGTATGGTCATTCTCTCAATCTTACAATATGGAAGAAGAAACAATTTCCCCAAGAAATAAATTTGAAAAAATTCAGAAAAACTGCAGAGTTTTCTCTTCTACAAAGTATTTAACTTAATTTGAGACACTAGGGTGTGCTTCAGTGCTCTTTGTAATACATTAGATAGCACATATTAAAACACAGTATTATATTAATATTAAGCTATTTTTTTAATGAGATATAGCAACCAACCTGAAAGGATCTACAGGAGCACTGTCAAATGTTTTGACAACGTTAAAACAAGATTTAACTTTTTGCCCCCATCAAAGATATCTCATGGACTGACTGCTGTGAAACATTTGGATTTGGGTGAAACTTGATGACATGATAGTAAGCTGCCATGAACTCTAGTCAAGGCAGTGCAGACTCTAAGTGAATGTGTGCCTGCTGGCTACAACATATATATGACTTCAACATTTCGTGGGTAAATCTGATTAAGTATTGTGATAGACACTGGAAAATTGAGTAACCCAACAGATCTGAAGCTGCTGCAGCTCTGTGTCCCCAGGTCTAGCCTGTAGGGAAGCTGAGCAGGGATTCCCAGCAGGAGCGCATGCGCCTGCTTGTTTTTGCCATCTCTTTCTGTTATCCAGTTAACCAGTTTTAATTTGGTAATTGATTGCATTCCATTTATTTTTGATGGTTCTTTGCATTTTAAGGAACAGAGGGTCAGACCTTCAGCTTGTGTAAATGGGTACAGCTCAAGCAGAGCTGAGGAATACACAGATGTCAATGGTTTTAGACTTCTTTCTACCTAGTGAGGATAAGACCAAGTGACGTCATCTTTTTTTTATTTTTTTTTCCCCATGAAGAATAACAATGATCCACTAATAAATCAGAATATATTGCCATTTTTCTTCCCTACATTGTTCTTAATTATGTTTCCTGGAAATTCTCAGTCTACCACATCAGTGAATCCTGAATTTTGCCAACATATATATAATCTATATTCTAGTTGGCTTTTGTATCATATTCTCCTTTTTGTTGCACTGATTTACATGATAAATAATTTTACAGGTATAGTGATTTACACTGCACAAAGTTGATCAGAATATCTTAATTAAATTTTGGGGAAAAAAAACCCAAAACAATAGATACCATAATAATAAAATGTCAAAACTGTGTCTGATACCTGTTTGAAAACTGTTGCTGTTTAAGTTAAGGAGGCAGATCAGTCATTATGAGTTTACATTGAAAAACAAGCAAATTAAAATTGTAAAATTAAACAATTCCCTCTATGCTGAAAGACCAAGACAAAAATATTTGCACTGTAATATTTACTTGTCAGAGGAATGCATGGCATAAGTGACACAACAGCCTTTTGGGGAATTATGAGAATACAGCAGAGTGAGAGTAGTTCTTGGAGCATGTGCATTTGAAATATACATTGTCTGTAATGATTGATTTGTAGCTTGTCTCTCTCACATCTGATCTGTTTTTCTTCTCTCTACTTTTTTTTTTTTTTTTCTTTAATTTCCTAGCATGCTTGCAGCTTTTTTTCCTCTTTGGATATTCCGTGACACATCTGACCTTTAGAATAATTCATTTCCTTTGAAAGTTGCACTGAATTTGTCGTAATATGTATGAAGCACTTAACATTTAAACTAAATTTTTACTTTTGATGCCTGGCAGAAAAAAAAAATACATGAACTCTAGATGATATTGAAAGAATGCTGGTATACAGTGTACTGCTTTCAGTGGTGTCTCCAAGAGCCATGTTGAAATTTTTATTAAACTTCTTGCAAAAGTGCCTGTATTCTTATCTGCTAACTCAGTTCCATATACTTACTTCATATGGGACCGATCTCTTTTTGGATCCTCCTAAACTATGAGTTTTACTTCTAAAGCTGCTTTTTTTAATCTGAACACTACTGAGAAACATGGGATAAAATTATGGTCCACTGTAAAATCCTACAATCTAAGTATAAAAATGTTAATTCAGTCTGAACTCATGTGTACAGGGTAATACAAGATGGCAATGAAATGTGACTTGGCATGGTAATAGATAATCTCAGCGCATTTTGCAAAGATCTGAAATAATTCTTTTCCAAGAGTCCACTAACGAGGGAATGAGTTTGTTCCAGAAGTGAGCTATCACCCTTGACATCATGACATCTCCAATAATTTCAAGACAGATCTCACAAGCTTTACAGTTCAACTCATCACTGAAATATTAATGTGATATTGAGGCCTTTTCTGAGGTTTTCTTTTCCAGACTGAATCCTAGGACTCATTCTGCTCATAAAAATGCCAGAAGATGTTAGTGGACAACAGAGGTCTACCACTCAAGGGCCCTTGGTCATGAACAATTATGGAGTCCGGTCATTCTGGAATAACATAATGGGAATAACTCTGATGCTTTTCTAATTCTTAGTTACTAACTTGGCTTGAAATGAGAAATTACACTTCTTCATGCTCCCATGAAATTTTTTGATTACAATAAATGAGGAGACTGACTCAGCAGTATTAGATAGTGTATTCATAGTTGTTTGTGACCCTATCAATTGACTTTACTCTCAGTCAACTGCAGAGATATGTTAGAATCTCTTCTAGGGGTTATCCAGACCTATGCCTAATGGCTGAGAAAGCAGCACCAACGGTTGTCAAACCAAGCGGCTGTTTTCACTACACATCACAAATACTTTTGGCTTGAAATTTTACACACTGACATATGCAAGTTGTCAGTAGCCACTCAGACTGCCTCCAAGGACTGCAAAGATGTGGAGAGACCTGCAGGAAGGGGAACCTTTAGGACTGTTTCTCGTGCACTGAATTTCTATGATCAGGGCTGTATCCATAGGTCAGAATATCCAGGTTAGATTTCTTGACCTGAAATAGTTGGAAAGGTGAGATTTGACTGAATACAACTGGGAAAGCATCTTTGAAACCCCAGAAACTTTCCGTATTCAGTACATTTCTGGACTAAATAGATACTTCATATATTTATCAGATCAGTCCAAAGAAACATGTTTTCTCATTTTAAACAAATGCAAAGTTCTTTATATACTAGTATTGGAGATGTTAACTTTAATGCATGAAAACTTGTAATTTACATAGGTTTGCATTCTCTGGTGACAACATAATTTGCCAGTTTGTGCTGAAAGGAGGTCTGAAAAGAACTGATAATTGTGGTTAATGGGAAGAAAAAAAAGAGGAAGAAAAACTTGATGATTTTGTTACTACAGTATTATTAGTAATTCCTGTACTATGGGAGAATGACAAATTATTTAATGAAAAATAGGCTACTTTTCTCAACAAGATGTCCACAGTTTTGTAGTTGAAGTAATAATGATTTTAAGTAGAAGAACAAGTAACTAAGTCAATTCTATAGGGTGAAACATTTACAAAAATCATGCAATTCATAATTAAGAGATTTCATGCTTCATGTCAATGTCAAAATATAAACATGGATGGCCCACCCATCCTAACTTGCAATGTATTTCCTTGAGGGATTCATTACTAGCACTCTCACCTGAAGTCTCTGCCTGTCTGGATGTAGTAACTTGTTATGATATTTGAAAATCATACCTTTACCTTTTCAAGTTTTGTATGTGTAAAGAAAACCAGCCCTGTTTCCTTAGGCATCTTTTTCTGCTCCTACACAGCTAGATGGATCTTGGTAATATAATTTAGTATTCTGTCAAGTTTAATATAACATAAATGCCCAATCTAAAACTGTAAGTCCAAACAGTAAAATATAAAATTCAATAGGAAACCATGAAAAGCAAAATAATACTTTGATTGAACAAAAAGAGTAACCCTGTCCTTAATTTTAAGCATGCTTATAATTTCACCATCGGTCAAACATAAATATTGAATTGAACCTTTTGTAAGCAATACTAAACAAACACTGTGTGCCTTGGCCTACTTTAATCAAGGTCTGTAAAATAGCCACATAACAATAACTCCCTCTAAAAGGAGGGAAAAGCAAAGCACTGGCTGTATTCTGGAACATACAAAGAACTGTGAGGCCATGTTATCAACTAATATAACCAAAATTAGAAGATACATGGAGGAATCTAACTGATCTTAGCTCAGCTTGTAAACCAGGGTCAGTGGGTCTTTCCGGAGAACGTATACTAGAGGTCACTGTCTCCTCAGCATCAAGCCAAAGGTGAAATGTAGGTTAAGAAAGCAACAAAGAGCCAATATCAGGGAAGAATTATTCACTCCCAGAGCAATAAACATTTGGGACATATTACTTCATGCCTTTTTCTCTCTACAAACACATGAGTGTTAACCGAAAATCAGAAACATTTACTCCAGGGAGAGCTACATATTGCCCTTGATAACAGCCGAGTTCTCTGTGGCCTTTTTATTCATCTTCTGACTTTATTCTTGTCTTATCTAGGTTTCTAAATCAAATTTTCAGCAAACTAAAGCCTACCCAATCAAAGCAAACACATCTCTTACAGTTTTATGTCCCAGCACATAAAGACTAAGTAAACAAAATAAATGTATAATCATAAGATAGATTTTGGTGCATAAGCACAAAAAGATGCATTCTCTGCACATCATTAGTGTATTAAAAACCTAAATTATCTACCCGTAAACTCCCATCCTATCTACTCTCAGAAATATTCTTTTTTGAAATTTCAACGGTGTGTATATTTATGATTGGGAAAGTGAAAATCACAAGAAAAAATATGAACCAAATTTGAAACCTAAGTTAAAATTAAATAGACATTGCATGAGCCATAATTATTTTCAGTGTTATTATTGTATTAATCAGTATTTAAGAATATTTTATAATAGTGTATGTAAAAAAATTCAGAAGTAAAACTACCTAAATATTACAAATCATAAAAATTTTCAGCACAGACATTAGCAATAGGATGTTCTGAGCTGCACTTATTTTTATAACTCTCATTTTCATAAAGGAATTATGCTGCGGCTTCCATTCTGGGCAATGAAATATTTATGTATAGAAGTCCTACTATACAACAATCAAAATTTGATATACATTGTCAGAAATGAAAACATCTCCATTCACTTTATGAGACTGGTCTGAATAACATGGAATTTCCTTACTGACTGCTTTGGGTTCTCCTCTGGCTGTACCTGGTGGGATCCTCTCTAGCTGGATCCTAAGGTACAGGACCCTCATTTAAACCTGTTTAGCTCAGTTTTTTTCCTTCTGGGTCCTCATTCAAAAATGAGTCCCGTCTAGTTACTGGCTACTAAAATATTATTTACTTCTAAAATATTTCAAAAGTATTTGGTGAAAACTCTGCCTGAATTGTTGCCTGAGCTGTTCCATCACCATGGTGAGAAAAACAGCCAAGAGAAAAGGCAAAGAATATTCCCTTAAATACCATTTCCTCCAAGACAAAAGAGCAGTTATTAAGACCTAGAAGCTCAGGTATCTCTATTTCCTCTCATCCTCCTAACAAGGAGATTGGAATCTGATCCCTACCCCTTCTGTGTTTCTCCACAGCAGCCTAGGAAGGGATAAAGTGGGAAGAGCATTTTTCATTTCTGAAACCATTGCAAATGATGGGTCTGGAGGAGGAAGGAGTGAGCAGATGTTCCCAGGAGTTACATCCCAAATGCATCAGTCCAGGAGAACAGAATCAATAAAGAACAGGCAGGAAGACCTGAAATCAAGGGAATTCTGAACAAATGCAATAGCTTTATTTTGTTTTAATTTTATTTTAAGTAAAGATTTTACTGCAGCTTTATTGACTAGAAACAACACCAGAAGATAAGTTCAGGAAAGAAAAGAAACCAGTTCTCCACTCCTTGAGAAATCCATCACAGAATAGATTAAGATGTCCTGGTGCGGGGACCCCCATAAGACATTTGGAGCTGATTATTTTAAGAGAGGAAAAAGAATTGAGACCAGAGTCCATCTGGAAGCAAACCTTCATGAGTCACAAAAAAATAAGGAATAATACTCCAGGAATCCACAGATAGTTTACAATTGACTTGATGTGGTTTATTCAGTGAATAAACTTCTAAATATGCACATGAATATTTACTTGAGCTTGTCTTTAATCTTCATAAACAATTTAGCTGAGGATGCTTTCCTGTTTTGTTGGTTACAGATTTATTGAGTGGGAAATGAGAGCTGTGCTCCTATCGGGACTGAACGCTACCTTGTGCAGTGGCCATCGGTGTGCTGTTGCACTGCAAAGCTAGGATGCTGGGTGGCAAGGAAAAGTTACTGAAAAAGACCCTCAACCCTTAAAAAAAAAAATAAAAATGAAAAATTAGCAAAAAACTCCATTTTTTATCAGGATAAAGAGAGTATTGTTTTGTTTCAGCCCATCATACACCAACATGTTATAAATGAAGTAATTTGTAACATAATCTAAAGTGCTGCTCCATTTATGTTACTTTGTCTCTCAGAATATATTACAGCAAGTGTTCCTTATTGGATTAAATGTTGCCTCTCAATCAAAACCAGATGCGGTTGTTCATGTAAGGTGAAGAGCATCTGTAAATAAACAAAACACATTAGGTTCACTGACCATCTCTGTAATTCCTCTGACATCAGTGCATCTTTCACGCACAGTCATACCTAGACTCATAATGTCTTTTTTCCTTCCCTTTTTCGAAGTTGTCAGATGTATTAGTGGCCTAGCTACTCTTAAAACAATCATTATAACCCCTCTCCCAAACATTTTTGTGCCAGAGCCTTTTGCTGATAGACTCCAATCAGTTATGAATCCCATTAGTGGTGATTGTTTTTGTGAGCAGAAACTTAGAATATCATCATAGCAGACAGCTAGGACATTTACACTTTAAAACAAGTTTTATATTATAACAAAAGCAGCATAAATTGGAATTGATTTCATTAGAGAAATTTAATACCAGAAAAATAATGGCACTGATTTTTCTTCAGGGACACTATTGCATTAGAGTGTTGCTTCACTAAATTAAGAATGTTATCAAGTTGGCAGTAAATTCTGGAATGCATTACTGTGCAAACTATAAAGTCTGTTTAATGCCTGAGAGCTCATATGTAACAATGGAAACATATATGACAAAGTGGTTTAAAAAAAAACAAACACAAACCCAAACAAAACCCAAACCTTTAATTCCAGGCAACTTTGACAGCAAAGAGTAATAATAATAATAATAACAACCACCACCAAAAAATATAAATATATTTTGTGAGTAGTTAAATGACCCAGTAGCATTGCTGCTGCTGCATTTAGCTTTTACTGTTACTGGAATTGTTTATTGATTGGATTATCAAAATGACTAGAGCATTCATGTTTTCATCAAATAAGATGTTCACTCAATGTTTAAATGGAGTGGTTTTTTGTTTTGTTTGTTTTTTGGTTTTGTTTTGTTTTTTTAAACCATGTCAAAACAGTAGTGGGGAACTGCTAATATCATTCTGGAAATCATAAAATCCTCAGTGCTGGTATGGAGAGAAAATAGTCATTGATAGATTTTAGCTGAAGGTGAAAATCTCTGACAGGTTTCTATTCCCCTTCATTGGATGAGCAGTATAGGGAGGGAGATGAGAGCCTGTCAACAAGTATCCCAAGGATATATATTTATGAGTACTGGGAATATATAGCAGAGTGTCTCCTCCTTATGAAATTCTTCCTTAGAAAGGGAAATATAGATACTAATACATGCAAAAAATATGTTACATTTGTGGTGGAATCCATTCTGCTTGAAGCAACCGCATTCCTCTTTATTGACAAGCTTCAGAGACACTCCTAGCTTCTAGGCACCCAGGTAAAGATCAATATATTCAATTTAGATACCTAAGTAAAAGATATCAGAGGAGAATTAAGATGTGCTCAGATGATCAGTTTGGCTTCCATTTGCTATCCAAGAAAGCTAGAGGCCTCCTGTAAGTCCTGTGTTGTATCTGCCACAGACATACATCAAAAACCCTGGGTCATCTCAGATGCTGACGGATAGCTGTATGTAGCTGCCTGAATTGCTTGTTGCTAAATAAAGTCTTGCATTCCACCACCATCTTCTCTTTTTCTATTTAGTGTTAAGTATTCATAAGATTACCTGGCACATTCTGTTATGAAATTCGGCTTTCAAATGTTTACGGTTCTGTTCAGCTTTAGCCACAAAAGCAGAAATTTTCCATCTCAGTCTTTTTATGGAAAGAATCTGCAAACAAGGCATGATCACATTGGAGACCAAAATAGAAGGAGAGGCATCACTTTGTCCATATTTTATTACTATCCTTTGACAAATTCTGTCAATGGCATAAATTTGGATGTGACATTGTGGCTTTTGCCAAACCCAAGACAGTTTGGCCAAATTTCAGACTTTTCAGACTTTTTTTTTTTTTTTTTTTTTTTTTTTTGGGGGGGTGGGGTGGGGTGGAAATCACATTTAATAAAGGCTTGTAATGCTTAAAAAGAACTTTCTACGCAGACCATGTGTCAGTTATGACTTCGAAGTTACTCTCTCTAGGAAATATGATTTAATTCAAATCTCACATTCAGATGAAGTAGTTTTTGCTTGCACTCCCAGTTGACAGTCTGGAAAGAGCAAGGAGGTGGCTACAGACTGAGTTTTAAGGGGTGCTGAGAGGCGATAAAAGCACTAGCAGTCCGACAAAGGAAAGCAGAAAGAGGCTGGGATGATATATAGCGAAGTTCAGCAGTTTAATGGGGAGACCTCAGGTTCAGAAAACAAGAGGAGAATTTTTGTTTGGTTTTTTTGGTGGGCAGGGAGGGGGGAAGCAATGGCCCCAGGAGCTATGGAACTAATGAAGCCTGATTTTCTTTTACTTTTTATATCCAGTGACACCCCAATGCCCCCAAGCTCAACTCCATCCCCTTGTCACAGTCGCCTGATCCCCAGGGCTCTTTTTTCCTTTGTCCTCAGCTCTTCCTCAGTCTGCACTCCAATGCCAACCTCTGCAGAAAAATCTGTGGAGGAAGTGATACATCTAAGGACCATCCAGAATTACAACACACTAACTGGCTAGCCAAGTGTAATAGTTGGGATTTGTTTTCTACTTGCTTTTCCCTCAATAGTGAAATTAACTCAAATTTCACATAAATTTTCTTAAAATTTCCTCCAAACATGTAGAAAATTAATATTTTTTTAAAAATAATTACTGGGAGTTGGACAAGATATTGAAAATTTACAAGAATATGCTCTTCAAAAGTGGACAAACATAATAGGCCCTGCCAGCATTTTTCCCTTGGAAACCTGGCTTAAAATGATGCCATGTTATACATATTTCATCAGAGAGTACATTTAAGTAGACGATATAACTTCAGTACTATCATGTTAGGATATTTGGAGTTGTTATAACTTTGTCTAACTCCAATACTGACACATTTTAAAATGGTTAAGTTCTGGATACTGGACTTTCTAAATCGGCTTTTCTTTATCCTTGTGTCTTCTGAATAACATGGCTGTATACAAGCACACTGGACAGAGGAAGCAAAAACAAGTAATCATTTTCTTATATAGGAGAGTCATTCCCTCAGAACAAAACAAAGTAAAATAGAATTATTTGCAGAATTGGAATTAGGAAACCCTTTCAAAGGTTTTGCTAATATCGAGGCAGCTGATCCTACTATTTGCTGCCATGAAGCACTTTGAGTACTAAGCATGCACTTATCTTTAAGCACATGAATAGTCCCAGAGGAGTCTTTGTTGTTCTTTGATTGTTTTTTTCTGGATTAAAGTCACAATTAGGAGCATTTTACAGCCCTGAGCTCTGAATTAGCGTATCTATTTTGTGGGGGGAGCCATAAACAGATACTCCAGTCAGGGGAATTAGAATAAATCTCTAAACATAATTTAGTTCATGTCTCATTTCCCAGTGCTGCTATATGTAATAATGACAGGAATGGAAAAAGAGGAAAAATAAGGGGGGGGGGGGGGAGAGGAAAAAAAAAGGGGAAAAAAAGAGCCCATAGCACCCTGCAGCAACCTCCAGAGGGCACTGCTTGACACAGAAGGAAAAGAATTCCCGGACAGCCGAGCCACTGCTACATCTAAATTTTCCCATGATTCCTATAAAGCCTCCTTTCAGATCATGCAGTGAAATAGGTAAGGAAACCAGGCTCTTTTTGTGACCTCTGCCATGCTATGAGGGCAAGGGATCACAAAAATGTAGGGTTCGTGTTGCGACATTCAGTTTCTTGTTCCCCCAGATTCATTCAAATTTAGCAACATTTATACAAACTTGCGAAATTCAGTGACAACATCAAGTAAAAAAAGTGGGTTTTTCTCCCTGTGAATATATAAAAATGGAAAGGGGAGATCTGGGAAACAGTATTTTTTCTAACCATTCATCACTATGTTAAGCTTGTCTTCATGCAATGAAAGAAATTCCTTAAAGAATTGAACTGGGATGCTAATGACAATGGTATAGGATTTATGGCTAGGTATTGACAGGAAACACTAAAAATATCTAAAGCTGCAAATGATTTATGAGGCATCATTCCCCAGCAACTGCAAATGCAATTCATATAGACTTGTATGAATTATGGTATATAACAGTACTTTAAAATGTAATTTTAAATGGTAGTATGCTAAATGTGTTCCTTTAATGAACCCCAAGCATGAGATAGAAAAATGTAATGGAAATATGTTAAATATATAATAGAAACCACATAATGGAAGGAGGGGGAAAAGTTATATATTTGTCAAAGAAAAGCATGGTTAGTTAAGAACATCTCTTGTCCTCATTATGGTCAGGTGTGAGTGATGACTGTGGTGGCAGCAGTCCTGGTGCGTCTTGGGTTACCTGATGCTTCAAGGCACAAGGACAGAGACATCTTTAGAGACATCCTTGGTCACCTCTCCCTGACCTCTGTGTTAAATGAGTCCATGTGTCGGGAGGATAGCGCACCCTCTCCTGGGGGCTCCTCACCTGTACTCAGGGAAAATCTCTGCAGGCTCTGCAAAGGTTTATGTCACCTCTGTCTGATGCTTAGTGGTTAAGATTAAGCTGCATAGTCAAAGTTAAAAAAGAGATTGCCAGTTCTGTGGATGATTTATTCTAGCCAAACAGCTGTTGTATTTAAAATGGGATTGATTGCTCCCTGTAGTTGTCACTTTCTTCTTGGGTTTTAGAGGAACCTAGACAACTAGTTAGACTAAGGCTCTTACCTTTTAGAGGACTACAGTCAACTAAAAGGGATCCAGTCCTGAATGAAGACTTCCTTTTACAGAAGAAAACTGAAATACAGTGATATTTCCTGTTTTCAAATGTGTTATAAACTTATCTGTGATAAAGTCATGAAAGAGGAATCTATTTTACGCAGGCTTATTAGAGAAAATTGGTCTTTTTTGCATGAATGGATCAAATCTATTTCTGACAAAAGTTTCCTAGTGGAAGCAGACTTATGTTAGGAATGCACTTATAATAAACGCACTTGAAAAATCCCTAAACCTAATAGAACAGACACTCCAGCAAAATTGTAATCCTGCAGGTTGAATTTGTGTTCAGTTCTAATGTGCTGAAAAATTTAAGGATAACTTACTTTAAAGTCAATATTAAAAAATTCAAATTAATAAAATCATTTAGTTGCTACTCTGTGTAAATAAAGCACATGCACTGGGATAAATATCAGGAAAGAAAAGAATAGAATATGGAAAAGTACAAGGAGAAGATACAGAAGGTGTGATAAGAAACTTGGGATGACAGATGTGTGGTCTGTGAGGAAGGACCATTCTGAGCTCTGCCACCTGCAAGTGCACATCTCCTTTGGGACATAAGGAAAGTCTCAGCTAGGTGTCATGGTCTCTGAGAAAACCTTTAATATTTAATTAGCAATTTTTTTGGCTCCTCAGGGCATTTTAACTGAATTTAACAAGAAATTATATGTGGCGATGCAAGTTGAGACAGACATAAACCCACTATATCTACGTGGCTGGGTTTGGACAAAATGGCCAAAATGGTGTTTATTATTTTTACATATTGCTTATATATCTTAGACAGTTCATGTGTCAGACCCTGATAGGCTTTCTGTGTTCTTCTTCTTGCTTGCTATTTGCTGTTGCTGTAGGTGCCCGTATGCTGTGGTTCCAAGTTCCGGGTTCTCACACCCTGTTTACATACTTGACATTTTTGTGGCTGTCTTAAATGTACATGACTAAGTCTTTAAAGTCAACTAACTCGTCTACAGACCCGCTGCAGACCCCAACAATTAAATTGTCGAAATTTAGGTCCATAATCTGTGTACAGTGTCTTAAGGCTAAAGCTGCTTTCTTCCCTTGTACTTAAGCAATATATTGGAGTTAGAATACATATTGGAATGATTTTTAATATTATTTACTGTCCTTTATTCATGTCCATAACTATTTTTTCATTTCTTACTCCTCAAGGTATGGGTCTCAGTTCACCACCCTGTTTTTCCTTACAATAATTTCCATTAAAAATTGGGTGCTCTGAGCTAAAATTTATTTGAAACCAATACAAGTATTTCTCAGGTGCTCTAGGGGATTCATTTCATCTAAGATTAGTTCCCTAAAAGTCAGAAGGTTAGTTGCCATCACTTATTTATTGTCCATCAAAACTCATGGAATAAAGATATTTCCAAAGGCAGATTTGTTCCATCCCAGGATAGATAGGCACCTACAGCAAACAGGACAGGTGACTTCTAGAGATATTTCTTTGCCTACACTGAGGGAAATGTTAGACATTTCTCTAATCAGTTCACAACAAAATAGCAAAAATTTCAATATTCAGAACTTCTTGTTCAACAGTTACTCCATGCTTAAAGTTCTACATGGGGGCAGATGAAAATAATTGGCTTTGACTTTCCAACATATTAGAACACTTAATTTTATTAAAGAAACCTTGAAAAGACCTGATGCCAAAATAATTTTGAACTCAAAAAAATCAAAAATTTGCTTCAAAAATTTTGAAGCTGTACGTTTCCTTGTGTTTGTAAATCCTCTCCCCATTCTGTCTCCATCATTTTCCTGCATTAAGAATATTTTTTTCAGGGTGTGTGTGTGTGTGAAAAAATTCACCAGCATTTTTATAGAAACAGATTTTTGCAAAATGCTACTCCAGCAATTTTTACCAACCACTTATCCCTGTACATGATCTTTTCCACATGAACTGTCATGACATCATTTTAGTTCCTCAGGATTTCTATTGTGTGTATTCATAACAGCTAAGCAAATAAATACAACTACAGACTTTTGCTATTTATCTTACTTATCAGTTTATGTCTTATCTGAAAGCCATCTATTTGTACACACAACTGGCCTCTGCATATAGAATCATTTAAGATGGAAAAAAAGATCAACAAGTCCAAACATTAATCCAGCACTGCCAAGTTCACCACTAAACTATGTCCCCAAGTGCCACATCTACTCGTATTTTAAATATCTCCAGGAAAGGTGATTCCACCACCTCCCTGGGCATCCTGTTCCAGTCTTGACAACCCTTTCAGTGAAGAATTTTTTCCTCACACTCAACCTTAAACCTTCCTTGGTGCAACATGAGGCTATTTGCTCTCATCCTATGACTAATTTTCTGGGAGCAGAGACTGACCCCACCTGCCTACAACCTCCTTTCAGGCAGCTGTAGAGAGCAATAAGGTCCCCCCCAGCCCCCTTCTCTCCAGGCTGACCCCCCCGCCCCCCCAGGCTGGTGCCCCAGCCCCTGCCCCAGCCCCTGCCCGGCTCTGGACACGCTCCAGCCCCTCAGTGTCTGTCTGGCCGTGAGGGGCCCAACGCTGAGCCCAGGCCCCGCGGGGCGGCCCCACCGGTGCCCAGGGCAGGGGGACGGGCGCTGCCCGGCCCTGCCGGCCACACCGTTTCGGACACCAGCCGGGACGCCGCTGGCCTCCTGGGCCACCTGGGCACGCTGGGGGCTCATGCCCAGCCGCTGCCGCCCAGCCCCCCCGGGCCCTGTCCCGCCGGGCAGTTCCCAGCCCCCTGCCCCCAGCCCGCAGCTGCCGGGGGCTGGTGTGACCCAGGGGCAGGGCCCGGCACTCAGCCCTGGGGACCCCCACCCCACCGGCCCCGGCCCCTCGGCCCGGCCTGCCCGGAGCCCCCCGCAGAGCCCCCTGCCCCCGGCACAGCCACGCTCCCCCCCGGCTTGGTGCCATCTGCAAACTGACCGCGGGTGCACTCGATCCCCTCGCCCACATCATCCATAAAGGCATTAGACAGGACTGGTCCAAGGGCTGGGCCCTGGGGACACCCCTGTGACCGGCCACCAGCGGGAGGTAACTCAATTCCCCACCACTCCTTGGGCCCAGCCAACCAGCCAGTTTTTTATCCAGCAAAGAGTATGCCCACCCAAGCCATGAGCAGCCAGTTTCTCCAGGAGATGCTGTGGCAATGGTGTTAAAGGCTTTACTAAAATCCAAGTAGACACCATCCACAGGCTCTCCCTCATGCACTAAGCAGGTCACTTTGTCATAGGAGATCAGGTTCATCAAGCAGAACCTGACTTTCATAAACCCATTCTGGCTGGGCTTGATGTCCTGGTTGTCCTGTATCTGTTATGGGATAGCACTCAAGAAGATCTGCTCCTTAACCTGCTCCATATGAATTGTCTCAGTGCTATTTACATTTATTTTGACCTGTGTATGTACTTGTTTCAGTCTAATTTAGACAAGACAGATCCCACTTGGTACAGGAACATTCTGGTTTATAACTGTCACAGAATGTTACACAACAAACTACAATGGGTATATGTAGCAGAGCTTCCTGCTTCTCTTTTGCATTTAACAACTTGAGGTAGAAAGGAGTGAGACTAATCACACAGACGAGGGTTTAAGTCCACTCTTTGATTGGTCCTTCCTGTTCTTCTAAAACTAAGAAATATGATTAAGAGCAGACAGGTCTGTTTTTACGATATTGTAGACCTTACAGATATTATCAGGTCCTTACCTTGTAAGATTATATGTAAAAATTTAGAAGATCTGCAATTCATTTTTTTTTTTCCAAAACTTTTTTTCCTCTTATCCTTCCTATTTTCTCACCTCTGCTTCCTTATTTGTTTATGATACATTATTTCCCCACAAAATCTGGTACCTACCATGGACAGAAAATGGAGTTTCTCTTTCTGCTTTGCTTCAGGCCTCTGTCAAAGATATTAAATGGACTTCACAAGCACTATGTCACTGTTTCTGTGCTGTGGGAATACAGACAATTTTGGAGTTTGGGGTACGTGGCATTGAGTTTTTCAAATCGTGACGTCTATGGACTGGAATGTCATTCTACTATATCAGAAACACAGGAATTACAGAAAAAACCACCATTCCATATTAAAAATAAATATATTTAAAGGGAGTTACAACAGACAGGAAGGTTTTCAAATCCCTTGTCTCAGTTCCCTTATCTCCTGGTGTCCCTGAAGGATATATACATTACAAACAGACACATCCTATCCTTGTTTTGAGGATCAGTCTTTTGGAACATTTCCTCTAACATATCCTGCAGGACCCAATTTAGCATCCAGTTCAACTAACAAGGAGATAAAACATCTTCTATTCACTGATCTTGTTAACAGGCACTAGACCCCTGCATCAAGAGATACTGCTGTCTTCTGCAGTTTGGAAGAGAACACAGCTCATGAATAACATTAGGATGTAAAAGATGTGGGTCTCATTCCAGTAGGACGTTGAAGACAGTGACTCATGGGAAATAATTGGTTCAGGTAGAGAATGAATGAGATGAATTTTCATAGTACATACTAAAAATGCATGAATTTGGTAAAGCCTCAACTACAAGGTGCAAACTCAGGTGGAAGTAACAGAATAGGAAGCTGACCTAGATAGAAAGCGATCACATGATGTTGTCTTTGACGTCATGAAACTTGAAGACCTATTAGGTGAGATATCTTCACGAGTGATAGGAAAGCTCTAGCTGCAGGCATTGGTACAAGCTTGGTAGGAATACTATATTAATTTATATTTACCTACATTGAATACGGGAATGGGAGTGGGAAAGCAAATAATCTTTCATTAATCATTTATACTTCTAAAATACAGATTGAGAAAGATTATAGGTTTTGCTAGTAAGATTTGAAGGAAGGGGAATTATTAAAGAAGAACAGTAGCATGGACCTAGGAACTGTCTATGAAGAGATTTAAAGCAGAGTTTAGGTGGGATCAGAAGGGATCTCAAATACCCTTCCATCAGGTATGGTGAGGCCTGGGAAGAAAAAAAGCTTCCAAAACTGTATAGTTTTACACCTATGAATTGCTGTTATCTGTGTCAACAAGAAGCTTGAACCACTAATCTGTTCTATATGCATGTTGTAAGGTAAAATGTTTTACAGAAAATTCAAAAGCCTATGTCAAGCAGGAAAAAGAAAAGCTGTTTAGGTTGAGTTTTTTCTGTGTTTTCATTCTTTTCATCGCAGGATGAAGAGATAAATGGAACATTCTGCAAACAGCTGGGAGAAGCCTTAAGATCGCTAGCCCTTGTTCTCATGGGGGACTTCAACTTATCAGATGTCTGCTGGAAATACTACACAGCAAATAGGAAGCAGTCTAGGAAGTTCCTGGAGAGTGTGAAAGAGACCTTTCTGACACAGCTGGAAAGGAAGCCAGCCAGGGGAGGTGCTCCACTGTACCTGCTGTCTACAAACAGGGAAGGACTGGTGGGTGATGTGGTGATCAGAGGATGTCTTGGGCATAGTGATCACAACATGATAGAGTTTTCAATTCTCAGAGCAGTAAAGAAAGGGGTCAACAGAACTGCTACCTTGGACTTCCAGAGGGCAGGCTTTGGCCTATTTAGGAACCTGGTTGACAGAGTCCCTTCAGAGGCAGTCCTGAAGGGCCAAGGAGTCCAGGAAGACTGGGCATTCTTCAAGAACATAGCCTTAAAGGCATAGGAGCAGGCCATCCCCATGTGCCAGAAAATGAGACAGCAGGCAAGAAGACCAGCCTCACTGAACAGAGACCTTTCACTGGAACTCAGGTGGGAAAAGGAGAGTTTACTACCTTTGGAAGAAGGGCCAGGCAACTCTGGAGGACTACAAGGATTCAGGACAACAAACCTGGTGATGGGTCTGGAGTACAAGTCTGACGAGGAGTGGCCGAGGGAACTGGGGTTGTTTAGTCTGGAGAAGAAGAGTCTCAGGGGATCTTGTCACTCTGTACAACTACCTGAAAGAGGGTTGTAGACAGATGTGGGTCGGTCTCTTCTTCCTAACAAGTGATAGAAGAGAAGATGGCCTGAAATTGTACCAGAGGTTTAGGTTGGATACTAGGAAAAATGCCTTCACTGCAAGGGTTGTAAAACATTGGACAGGCTGCCCAGGGCAGTGGTTGACTCACCATCACTGGAGGCACTTAAAAAAAAAAATAAATGTAGATGCTGTGCTTAGTAACATGGTTTAGAGATGGACTTGGCAGTCCTGGGTTAATGTTTGGACTTGATGATCTCAAAAAGCTTTTCAAACCTAAATGATTCTATGAAATCTTTAAACTGTGAACTCACAAACATGGCTGCACTCTTTTCACAAACTATATTCTTTTGCATGCCTATGATATTTACAAGCAACCATGAATAAGTAAACCTGCTCTTGGCTGATGTTGAGATACATGCTAGTTACAGCAAGGTATGTTATCTCCCAGAGACGTGCCCTCTAGAGAGCAACTACTTTCACAGAGCTAAAATTCTGTCAAACCAAAACCTAATAGATTCCTAGATTTCCCTCAGGCAATCAAGATTTTTTTTCTTGACAAGAACTTTTTAGGTAAAAAACATATTGTAAAATGGTTGAAAACTTTTGTCTGATCTGTCACAAGTTACGTAGTTGCTTTGTAGTAAGTCATCTGTGCATGTTATGCATGCAGTACTATAGTTTTGATAGATTGGTATTTTCTTGTTTTAATTGAAAAGCAAGAGGTAAACACTGGAAAGTGTTGCAGCACTCTCAAAACTAGCCAGCTGCAACAAGGTCTTTTACCATCACATACCAACATACTCTTCATACCAGTCCCTCTGCTGCCTTCTGCTTGTCCCTCCTCATCCAGGGCACACAAACGCTTGCTCTCTTCTGCTTCTACCTCCCCTCTCTTCCTTGGCTGTTCTTTCTTCATTGGCTCTCAACCACCTAACAGCCACACCTGCACCTTACCTACATCAGCCAACCCACCACCCCTGAAGCCAGCCCACAGCTGTATATTATCAATGATAATTAACACAGCTTCATTCTTCCACAGGAAAGTACTTATGCCTTAGAAGTAAAGCATTTTGGGTTTTATTTTATTTTAGGACTTTTCCACACCTATGACTAGGCCACTGAGAAGCATAGATAGTCACGAAGTAACTATATTCCATTACACATAGGCCTCTGTTAAGCATTATCCATATCTACAGGGAACTGAAACAGATTTTCTATAAGGCAGAAAAAGCCCTTCCGAGTATAATTAACCTCATCAAATTGCATTTTTATCTATTTACTTCCACAAGATCTGCCCCGTGTGTTTTTACTGGCTTGTGTTACTTTATGCTACATTGTTTTGTTTTAAAATAATATTGTTCACTTCAACTTTGTTACAAATGACAACCCTTCAGGGGGATTAGTCAGGAGTCTTATGCAGTAAACCTATAAAGAAGTGGAAGGAATATCAGCCAGTGATTAATCACATATAGCTCTCAAAAAGAGTTTTCTTTTCCTTTTTATCCATATCTCACGTGCAGTCTCTAGCCTCCCGAGACGAAGCTGAGTTTATCGGTGGACTGGCAATAACAGCACACACCATGGAGGTGAAGAGAAGATAAGCCAAGACTATAAACTGCTGCCGGCTAAATGAATGCCCTGAAGGACTTGAATTTGCAGTTAATTCTAAGCTGTTTTCTTCAGAAGTACAAAAATAGCCCCGAAGTTTTTGACAAAAACAAAACCAAAAAAAACCCAAAAAAACCCACAACCAAAACAAAACAAAACAAAACAAAAAAAACAACAAACAAAACAAAACAAGAAAAATAAAGAAAAATAAAAAGGTGAAACCACTGCATTTGGAAAAGAGGATATTCTTTCAAAATTGGAAACAGTTAAATATTTTAGGTTGCTGGCTTGTTCTTTTCACACCAACTGCAAGGTTTATGCACACACTGTTTACTCAGCAAATATTTGAGCACATCTGAGGTTGCTTTCAGGGTACTCTAAGCCCTGGTCTTGGGTTTCAAAATGACCCAGTATATATATGTTCCAGTTTGGCACATTCTCCTGAGTCCAGTTCTCAAATTCTCCAAGAAAGGCTCTAGGGAACCAAGTGGCTCATTTTAAATTCTCACATCAGACTACATACCAGTGTTGACAGCATGCCATACCAGACCTGCCACATAAACACCCTGTCTGCAGGGTTTAAGCACTTAACTGATTTCTTTTCAGGCAGCCTGATGGACTGGAGAGGAAGAAGGTACACACCTACCCCACAGTTAAAGTAGATACATGAACAGGCTTTGTGATGGAGTCGCTGGCACCCACAGGGAACTCCATAACAGGAGACATGTTTTTTATGAAATTGGTGTATCACCAGTAGGAGTCTGGGTTGATCAGGCTCCCAGTGTCTGGCTATTACGTGGAGGAAGTGGATACTCACAGTTACCCAGCTGTTGCTGCAAAGATAAGGTTGGATTGTTACACAGGATCAGGAATGTGACCATGTACCTCTGAACCAGCAACTCACAGATAAATAAACCCCATCTCAAGGATCATACACTTCTACCACCACATAATTGCTGCTTGTTCTTTACAGCCAGTGGGAGATAGTGGGTTTATAATTGTTAGCAATCATCTTGAAGAACTGCATGTTTCAACTGAACAGTGAATGCTTAGCAGAATATACTTGAAAGGCCACATGAAGATGTCAGAACTCCAACATGAGTATTGAGCCACTGCACTCATAGAAAACACAGAGTTGGCCCAGCTTGCCATCGAAGGGGTTCTGTATAGCCTTCAACATGGACTGGTGCCTGTCCCACTTCTTTCTTAGTATAAGATCACCATAAGGCCAATTCATAAATGTAGTACTGTTAATAAAGGTTGGACTGGACTAGGTTGTTGTTATGCAGTATCTCACAGGTCACAGAGTGAATGTTTCTTCTATGACACTAACACATGACAGACAGCACAGATCTTTTTGTAAAGGGACATGGGCACACTTGTGTTGCCAAGGCTGTGACAACAGATAGGTAATATAGTACAACATGGTCACTTTGAAGGAGATTCAGGGCCTGAAATTTTGGCATATATGGTGAGATATTCTGTGAGTCAAGCATTATACAGTAAAGGGTGCACCTACCCCTATTTCTACCTGGAGCAGGAAAGGCATGCAGCGAGCAGAACTCCTGAGCAATATGCTATGCTCCATCATTATCCTGTTTAAACAATCAGGATCTGCTCTAAAGATCTCTTAAGTTACAAGTATTTAAATGACCTTGCGGAAGAAGAGAGACTGTATGACTACTCAGACTACTGTAATAACTAGTCAGCTTGTACTCACATTAGCTTCTTTATTATCTTCTGCTCTGTACATGACAGTATCTGCTTATTTATGCTGGTTGTTGTCTCGACCATAGAATTCAGTTTTCTACAGTAAGCCAATGACGAAGTCTATCCCCTTTGAAGACAGTAGTCTGAGAGAGGCTGCAAAATGACATTTTCTGCCTAGTGCCTGTCTCAGCTCCCTGTGCCTGGCAGGACACTGTGTTGGCAAGTGTGATCAAGTCTGGTTCCCACACACTCTGAAAGAGGCAACCACGCTGCATCCAAGTACACACATGGAAGTTTGGTACCTATGCAGGAGGCAGTTCTAGGAATGACATAATTTCAGGTTTACTTTGCTGCAGAAAATAGACAGCTTTTGGGTGGGGTTCTTTTTTAGTTTACTGGACTTTGTTAGAATGCTATCCCTGTTCCTTTTCTGGTCTCCTTGTAGTGGAGCTGAACGAACTAATTAAAAATGTTCAGGACTCACTATTACTCATTTGTAAAACGGGAATGTTCTGTTCATTTCTAACACAGGCATGTGCAGAGATTACTCACTTGTTTTACAAGCATTATGTGGCATACAATCCCTTTGTTCCAGAAGTTAAGACCTCAGCTACAGACATTTTGCTTTGGACTGAAAATTGGCATGCACTGCTTTCTTCAGAAGCATAATTCTTTTGGCAAATTGCCCTTTCATACTTCAACAAAGCTTCCTTCTTGAACATTGCTTTTTACTCTCTGCTCTTTTCTCCTTCTTAAAATGCTTGCTTTTTTGCTTTTTTTTTTGTTTGTTTGTTTAATGCACTTGAATATATACTTTGTACTTCATAGGAAGTGAAGCAAGGCCTCTACTTTATTCCTGCTTAATGTATGGTCAAGAAAAAATGGTTTTCCTTGCTTTTAATAACTCTCAGTCTCTATGGTATCTATTCTTTATGTCTCTGAAATGCATGTAGTCACCCCCCCTGCATTTAAATAGTACACATTCATATTTTAATCCCTCTGTGTATCTGAACAAAAAAAAAATTAAAAAATATTGAAATGTTAACCCTTCATAAAAGCCAAAATGTGCATGCCGTTGCTAGGCTGCATGTCAGGCTGTCCTTATTAACAGAAGACCGCAGGCAGAAATATGATATATCCATGAGTAGTCAGTAAATTTAGGATTGATTGTTAGGGATTCTGTGTTGCACAAGGTGAATACATGGCACAAGGTGAACACAAGGAGACCACTTTAATCTTCCATGTGCCAAAGAAGATTCTGTATTAGAGAGCTTCTGTACTGCACAAAATGGAGTGATAGTGGTCCTTTCCAGTAGAAAACATTAGTGTTTTCATTAAAACAGCTGGCTAACATAAGTATCCAAACAACTACCAAGTTTTAGAAACAACATGCTGCCCCTTGCTTTTGCAAGGGAAGTTTGAAGTCAGTCATTCTGGAAGAAGATCAGGAGTCTTGCATGGGGTAAGGCATCTTCCAGTGACCCATGAAGTGAATGAGAGGCTTCAGCCCTGACCCTGCTGCTTCTGCAGATGACAGCTGTGTGTAGGTTGCAGTCTACAATCTCAGATCTGGGGACAATTTGAGACAACTCTTTCCTAATGTCCAGTTTAGATTCATTCTAGGGAAAGTCTAAGCTGGTACTTCTTAACCATGGCTTATGCACAGTACAGTCCACCAGCCTAAAATGGGAAATATTTAATGATTTGGAACAAACCGTGCCCTTTGGGGCTCCATGTTTCAGTTCCTAAAATCAGTTGCTTTTATCTTCAGCAATAACAGATCTTTATTTCCTCACTGGGACGTTGAGAGGATAAATAAAATCAGCATTCTGGGGCACACAGTAATAGTGGTGATATGGTCCATGAACCAGCCTAGGATAGCGGGATACAAACTGGGATATTTCCCTTAACACAGTAGCCAATCCCTTTGCAGCCTTTATCACACTTATGGCAGTATGATATTACAGAAGCATCCATAAACTGGGGAGCAGAAACACACATCAAAAAAGCAAGTAAAGTAAGTAATGGTGTGGTGGTGTTTTGCTCTTTTTCTGAAAATATATCCTTTCCTGGTCAGAGTCTGAGGACAGTTATAATTACTCTGAGTTACCCAGAAACAGATTTTAAAGAGTGAATTAATCTTATCTGGAGTCATCAAAATGTTAGATGTGTAAATTTGAGCTAGTTACCCTATGTTTCCTTTATAACCACTGGAAAGTAGATTAATAACCTTCAGAGGGAAATTCATCCAGTCTATGTAAAAGTTCTATGTTGGTGTGTGATGGATCATTCACTGGGAAAGCCTGATTCCTAGCATGGACTCATACATCTAACTTTTAAACAACAATAACAGAGATTGTAGAAGCATAGATGGTTTGGTTTGGAAGGGACCTTAGAGACCATCCAGCTCCAACTCCTGTACCATGGGTAGGGACACCTTCCATTAGACCAGTTTGCTCAATGCCACTGTTCCATACAGTATTTTGTCCCCATCCTTTTACTTTCCAAGTGTATTTACACAATAGAATGGACAAATTGCCCACTTAACCTACATATGCTGCTTGACTTGTCAAAAGATGTGATTTTCATTTTACCCAAGGCTAGCTGATAAAATTTGACAATTTTGCATTGTGTGAAATTATTAATATAACTCTAGATTTTACTGCTTCTCAATGCCATTTTTAATCTAATCATCTTTACCTATTTATTAGCTTCCTCAGCTGGTCACTGGAATCAAAGAATAGAAATCATTGCACAACTGACTCATTTCACCAAACACTTAAGGAAGTACAGCCCAGTATCAGTCTCTTAGTGTCAGAGCAGCAAATCATCATTTCAAGTAAGGAAATATGAGAAGACAAATAGACCTAGGTCTTTTCATGTGGACCTGAATGTTGTGTGAAAATTTTTAAAAAATTTCTTTCAGTAAATTACTCAGTTTTCATACATTACCCATCAAAGCTTATGTCTTTATTAAACTACTTCTTTAATTACCTATTCCCATTACTTCTACCACTATTGCATGCTGTCAATTGCTCCACTATAGTTTTTATCCCACATATATTTACTTCCTGTCTAAGGAACTGAAGGTAAGACCAGTCCAGTAAAGCACGCTCAGGGACATGCATATATGTCTATATGTATCGTATATACTCTTTCCCATGTCTCTAAGCAAATGAGATAGCTGTTATAGTAGGCAGAAAGCCAGGCTAAAATTTAAAAGCAAAAGGAAGTAAAGGGAGATTTAATATTAAAATACCTTTTTTTATATATAAAAAAGGCATGACAGCCGAAATCACTGGCAAAACCTAAAGTTCAGTGTTATTTAACTGAAACATCATACACCAGTGCTAGAGTGTTCAAGTAATGAAAGAAATCAATCTACACTGAACATTACTTAATTATAGCTGCTGAAAAGTAGGGTAACAAATGTCTAGAAGCTTTTGCAGGTTAATTGTGTAGAAAGTTAATAACGTGTAAACTGCTTTTTTTAATCTTATTTTCTTCTTTATATTTCAAACTACTGTCTATCAGCATTCAGACAGCTGACAGAATATGATTTAGGCAACTACTGCAATATGAGAAAATGTTATAAATGCATGAAACAGACACAAGACTGAGTTAAAGACATATAGTGTGCTTGAGGTCATGAAGGACTAAAGAAGACCATTGAAATTATACCAGAAATAAAACTTTCCCTGACATGAGAAGTCGCCTCTCCCTTCTTCCTCTACGACAATGACAAGTATAAAACAAAATATCGGCAGTCAAAAAAATTCCCATGTAAGAAAGATATTCAAAATGGCGATTAGCTTAACGAAGTTCTATCTGCTATACCTACTATTATTGCTGTTGATACCTCGTGGGGAAAAAAAAAAAAAAAGAAGAAAAAAAACGGGGGGGGGGGGGGGCGCGGAAATGTGGAGTAAATATGAAACAATAACATCTGGAAGGAATCTGAGTTGAAATGGGTGAGGGAAGTGTCAAAGATGCAAGATATGTTCTGTATGTTGACTTGATAAAGTGATGTATGCACTGATCAGAAAGACATAAAATAGTGCCTAGATCCCCCTACCTTGCGCACTTTACTACTCTGGATCCCTTGGATTTCTGGTTCTTCAACATATATAAGTCTACTTTCCAGTAGCTACTGACATGTCTCCTGAATCATGACTACTCTCTGTAAGAGCAGATCAGGTTCCTTTAAGCATGGCTGTTCCTAATTGTACAAGGTAACGGAAAAATAGTCAAATCAAAAGAGTTTGCCAGCAGAAGAAACAGAAAATGGACTGAACAGCCTTTAGCTCAGAAAATTACTCCACGACTTACAAATACATATTATTAAAACCTAAATCAGATGTGATTTATTAGTGTCAAGAAAATGGGATGCAATTGAAAGAAACTCTATTCATAATATTTATTTGCCTTATTTTAATGTTTATTATTGAAAACACCCAGAAGGTACAAGCCTATTCAAAATACATTAACTAATAAAGCAATTATTGAATTGTGCTTTTGACAGAATTAAAACATGACACCTCTGTAAGAAGGGCAAATTTCAAACATTTTCTCAGTTGTGCAGTGAAGTCTGCAGGCACTGCAATTTGTCCAGCCAGGTCTTTTTCCTTACCTCTCACCTTTTTCTCCTACATCAGTTCGACTGGGGAACATCAGACCCGTGTAGATACTAGTGTTTTAATCTCAGTGCCAGATCTTTTTCAAGTAAGGTGTCAGAGGAGTTAAATTCTCAGCTGGACCCATTACTTTCACATGGCCTTTCTATCCTGGGATGGATCTGCAGGCACAGCAAAGAGGACCAGTATGCCAAAACCTCCCTCCTGCCTCACACACTGTGTGCTTGATGGCCTGTGAAAGACATATGGAGAAGGTGGAGCGCAGGCAAGACAGGTAGTCTGATCATTTAGAGGGGAAAGAAACCCAAACAAAAAAACAACAAAATGAGTGAATGGGTCAGAATGAAAAAAATAACTGGTTAATGCAATCAAACCATTTCAGTCATGGTTATTTTTTGTTTTAGTTTTTTTAAAGCTTTCTGGATTGGCAAATTGTGACGTTGGGATGGGGTACAGAGATTAGAGGGGAAACTAAACAAATCTAACAGGACTGCCGGGATTGTTAATGCCAAGACTCTTACTCCAAACAGCTGTGCAGCATTTGGCAACAATTGATTCCATTTGTGAAATTGGAGAGAGTGAAAATGAATATAAAAGGACCAAGCCATTCAATAATTACCAGCTAAGATTCAATTTATGGAACAGCTGAAAGAAGTGAGAGAAGGTCACACCAAATTAGAGGCCAAAACTCAATACTCCTGATCTTTTGAGCACCTCTAATATGCTGCGTTGGAACCAGATTCCCCTTGCCTTTACTTAGAACAGGATCATTTCAGTGGTATCTGGGATTTCTTTCTTGTAACACCAGTTCCTAGTGCTGGTGACAAGAACTGTAGGTAATGATGAAAGCAGTTTGGCTACAATTTAGAAAACAGTTATACCATTTCCAAGGAGAATGGAAAGCTACAGATCTGAATCATCCAAATTAATAGGCACTTTGGAGCGAAGTTGAAAAAGAGGTTAGCCAAGACCTTTGCTGTTAGAAAACATAGATGGTTGTATATAGCCAGCTGTGTACATCTTTAAGCCTTTATGAGGTAGTCTGAAGCCAAGGGTTGATTTGCTGCAAACTTAAATACTAAGAAAGTATATTTAGGATGAATATAATATTTTGCAGCGTTCCTGCTTATGTTAGCCAAAATAATAATAAAACAAACAAACAAAAAAAACCCCAAAACACCCAAAAAGTACAAATCTGCTTTAGCTTACTAATGAAGTAACAGAACTATTCCTGGAATGGCAGAGGGTGGGAATGAGCGGGAAGAACAGAAATGAGAGCTGATAAGGAACATTTGTTGTATGCAAAATTGACTGCAGTATAGAAAGCACTAAAGTGTGTGACTTCAGCGTATTACATACAAAACATTATGTGCCACATCTATTAATTCAGTGTTTCTTTGTGCCTGGTAAATACAATAACTAACCCTATTGTTTAGAATTTTTTTCATTGGGACCTGTTCAAATAAAGCATTCCTCCTTAGCCTGTTTAAGGAAAGTCTATTTGGAGGGCCTTGCCAACACTTAAATCCTGGCTGGGTCAGACCTACATTTGTGTTTGCAGCTGAATCAGTCTTTTTAATTCCCTTCACTACCCCCATCAGCTCAGCCTGGTGCCCTTTACTTTAAATTGGAATCTGGCATCTTTCCAAAGACTAATAGAAAGTTTGCTGAGACAACACTGTGAGCATTTGGCTGCTTATCTAAATGATGTCCCAGCTTCCTCCAAATAGGATGAATCTTACAAGGAAGGGATTCAACAGCTGAACATCTTTAGACTAGTCAAAGGCAGTTAAGAGGATATGAAATCACAGTTTACAAGTACTTATGACGGATACAAGCACTAGGCAATGCATTTTTATGTTGCAAAATACATGGGGAACTTCTTTTGTCAACTTACCTTCAGCCTGTCTTTGATGAAATACAGGATTAATGTCTACCCAAGCAGTTAGAAAGGGTAGATCAGGGAAAGCAGCAGTACTCACTATTAACATTTTTAAAGCTTTACAGATGTACATGAAATAAAACCTGTAAGTAGATATTTGGACAGATAAATTAGATAGCAGCAGATAGTGAAACCAGAATACACCTTTTGCCAAGAGAGCTTTTTAGTGTTTAGCACATCTAATCAGTCCATTGAAACAGAAAGAAAGTAACTTACTGCAAAATGGTTTAGTTTCAGTTCCAGGTCATTGGCACCACATTGAGAAGCAGAATTCGGTGCATGGAGTTTAATGGCTTTGAAAAGCATCTGTTGTATCCCATTACCAATTAAAGGCTCTTTTCACATACCTTAAATAAGTAAACAAACAAACAAACCATAAATAATTGTGCAGAGGGCAGTTACTTTGAAGTCATAGGTCAGTATTTTGGAAATTCTTGTGACACGAGTGTGTAAGTCAATGTTAAAAGTGGTGAAAGAGTTGAAAGTTTTGCAGATGGCCATGTACTTACACTTGTGGCCCTAAGCTGATACATAAAATACCTGCTCAAAGACCGAAGCAGTGTTCAGAGTGGTATGTCCCTTAAGCCTTCCCACCTTTTCTCATCTGTCATAATGTGTGCTGCAGGATGGATTTATAGCATTGTGTTTCATAGCTGTCAAGGAAACTTTCTTCCACAAATGTGTCTGCTTTTGAACTCATTTATGCGTCTGACCTTCTGAAAATCGTGTGGCATTGAATTCCATAGTGTTATTGTATACTCGATGAAAGAGTGCTTCATTTTGTTAGTTTCAGACCAGCTTATTTGTTTTTCTGTTGAAAACTGAAACATGAAAACTTTCTCCTGACCATTTCTCATTCTCCTTCTCCATGCAGCTCACGATTTTGCATGCCTCCACCATAGTCTCCCTGACTTTCATCATCTGAAAAATCCTAAACTACTTGCTGGTCCTTTATAGAGAAAGCTATTAATGATTTTGCTCTTACCTATCTTTTTTTTTTTTTTCACTCTAACTCCTTTTCCAGGTGAAGAAAAGGATTTCTATACAGGCATAATAAAGATACAGGTACAGTTTTGGTTTTGGTTTGGGGTTTTTTTTGTTTGTTTCGTTTGTTGGTTTTTTTTTTTTTTTTCCTTTGACTTAAAACTTTTCATGTGTTAATCTCTACTGTTTAACAGCAATTTGTATTTGCCTTTATGACAGCTCTTTATTGCTAAATGGAATTTCTGAAGAGACCAGTAACTGACTCCTAGATCCCTTTCCACATTGGCAAAAGCTAATTTAGAGTTTGCCTTTATTTGTGTACTGTAAGAATTTCTTTCCCATGTGTATTGCTTTGCATTTAACAAGAACTGTCTTCCATCTGTGATTGTATCTCCTTGTCACTCAGCATCACAAAAACCTGCAAATTTTCACAATGTATTTCAGTTTAAAATGTCCTGAATCATTCTCTGTCATCTGCAAATTTTGTCACTGTGCTATTTGTTCCCTTTTGTGGATCACTTATGAATATTTCAAACGTTGCAAGTCTTGCACAGATTCCTTTGGTGACAACTGTGCAAACCGTTTGGTCTTTTTCTCTTAAGTCCTGGAACAGTTATTATTCTTTCTCTTATATTCCTGACACTTTTATATATATATATATATACCCTCAAGTAAGTAGTTTATTTTTTTCAAATTCCAGCTGCACAGTAGAAAACACAACAGCTTTTGTTTTGAAGTTTGTTCGTTTGTTTGTCTGTGGGAGTTTGGTGTTTATTTTTTGGGTTTGTTTTTGGGGTTTTTTTTGAATACTGGTTAAATACTGATGCAGGTGCAAGAAATAACTGATTTCTACAAGATCTTTTAAAACTCTTTTCCACTGTATCATAGTTAAACACATGACTATTAATTCTATCCTTTTAAGTGCATTTTAGCAATTTAACCTATTACTCTAATATAGAAGTCAGACCTACATAACCGTAGTCTTGCTAATATTTCTCAATGTTACTTTAATGTACCTTTGTAGGATGCTTTTTTTGATACTTGCTTAATAATCAGAGACTTAATCCAAGATTAACCACCATGGCATGGTCTAGCTGATTGTATGGAGAAGGGTGTGTGTGTGTGTGTGATATTTTTTTCTTTCCACTTACCCAGAATTCCATGATACACTTTTTTCACTCCTTCCCTTAATTACCCTCTTATAACCCATTTGCTCTATGAAATTAGAGTTACCATCACATTCCATGGCTCAGCATTCCTCCTCCACCTGGTATAACTGCCCCCTTGCTGGTTCACACTCTGGTGTTATATTTGTAACCGTTGGCTCTGAAACAAATACGTGCGAGTTTCTTCCTCCCCCAAAGAGATAAGCAAATAACAATAGGCTTATCATTAAGTGGCATGAGCCATACCTGATGTGATGTTTCCAAGGAATCAAAGGAAGCCAGGAAGCATCACAGGAGATAATACTTCTATAGCAGCTGCCCTCAGTACTCCCAGAGAAGGCTTTGAGCCTTCCTAGTCTGCACCTTCTACTTGTCGCCCTCTTTTACAAAATAAAATAAATTGTATATGTCATGCATTTAGTTAGTTGTTTTATATCCACAGTGAGCTAAGCTTCATTCAACAACATAAAAAATAGGAAGTGATGTAGGTTTGATTTTGCTTTCTGCAGTTTCCTTTCTTTGTCATTATACAAGTTGTGCATTTCCCAACTCACTGCCATTTTCCAGCCCTGGTGTCCAAAGATCTTTGAAAAAAATTTGCTCAGAAAAAGACATTGGTCTTTTTCTTTCCTAATAAACATTTCTTATTCCTGTATGTTTTCTCCTGGTACAGATGGATGGATTTCCTTTCCAGCAGGTCATTCACACTTCTCTACCTCTTGTTTTATGTGCATAACTACACCTTAGTAGTCTCCTTGGGAGGGGTAAAAAAGAAACTATGTTACATCCTACCTAGACATTGTTCCCAGCTGGTGAAAGTCCCAGAGAATTGAGTAAAACCTAATTGAAGATATAAGAATTACTTGGGCATATAATGAAGTTTGAAGAGGCGTTTCAAAAATAGAAAGAGAAGAAAATCCAGTCCTCTATCAGTAAGCTAACAGAATACCCTATTCAACTCCTTTCTTACTTACGCAGAAGAGTCAATCTAAGAAACATCTACTTTTTTTTTTTTTTATTGATATATTCTATTTGATAGTGTAGACTTAGTTTTACTCTTTTCAAAATCTAGTCACTGTTTCTTTAATTTTCTATAGTGTAATGTCTTGTTTTATTTGATATCCACCAGATTTTGGACTGTTAGCAAAATATCCTTATGCTGAATAATATTATATTCCTCTGAGGAAAAAAGTGAACTCACATATTGTTCTGAATAGTCAGGCCAGTATGAGAAGGGATCAAAATCTATCCTGAATTGTAAAGAATAACAAATCTTCTGTTTTATCTAGGAAATAGAGTGTTCTTCAGCAGATGGAAATTACCACATGTATTGTGTTAAACAAGTTCACTTAAAGATTACTTCCTGACCTCTTCAAAGATTTTGGGTTTGTTTCCTTTTTAATTCTTTCTGTTGAGATAATATGGATGAAATCATCCACAGAGTTATGGCTCACTGTGGACATCATTACTATGGAAATATAAGAGACAAAGTTCATTACAAATGTCAAGGACTGTAACTTCCTTTTACTTTCAAAATGAAGACTCCTACTGGGGTGAAATATGCATAGTAAGGGGTCTTTTATTTCCCAAATAAAGGCAAGATTTTTCCTGTAGCATGCAATTCTTCTTCATCAGAAGAAACAGACCCTCTTTTCCTGAACTGCTGGAATTTGAAATTCCCTTGTTACTCTCCCCACCATCAAGTTATCATATCATTTCACAAAAGACAGCAAAGGGATAGCTGTAGCCTGGCTGCAACATGAAGCAATCCACTACTAAGCAGAAAGGCTAACACCTGACTTCTGCCTCCTTTTCCTTTGACCAAACTAATTAATCTTGTTCTCTCTATCCACCTGTCCATGTTTGTAATGCTTGCCAGTACTCAATTATCTAAAAAACTTTTATCCTTCTTTCAAGCTTGGTGAAATTGGTCAACAGATCCAGAAGTTAGTGTCTAAGGACAGACTGGCAAATCAACATCCAACATAATAATCATTTCAGCAAAACTTCTTTAAGGAATCAAGCTAAAAGTAGTAAAAAGCTGCTAGCGATTGATTAATGGCAATAAATTTAGACACCAAAATGGGAAGCTGTGACAAGTCTTCTTGCTGAAGCTGATCTACTTTTAATGAAAGAATTAAAGATTAATCAGGTTACAGAGAAGGAGCAAAAAGAGTCATGACTTTGTCTAGTGGTTAGGGCATATGCCTGGCTGAGGAAGGATGTAAGTTGTAATTGCTTGAAAAGCAGCAGTGCTCATAAGATAAGTGATTAGAATTGCTCTCACAATATACTTTTCATATGTGATTTGTTGCAGCATTCATCTGTGATGTGTGGGTCATCCCTACAGGTGTGGAGGAAACTAGAAATGAATGTTTTGAGCCTTTAGCAATGTTTTCTTTATGTAACCACTGCTGTGGAAGTAGAGCTTGGTTGTGGCCAAGGTCCTGTGTGTTGGGCATCCTCCAATGCTACCTCCTGGATCAGCCTCTGTAGGTAAGCTAATAGGAGGGAGAGCCAACTGGGACTGTAGGGAGGGCTTAAGCAGGATTCCAAAACACTGTGAAGATGAGGAACTTCCAGGCTTGCTCAGAAGGAAATAAACAGACCGTATGGGAAAACTTTTGCTGAATGACAGTCATGGCATTGATGCCTTTGCAGTTCCTATCTGTACCTGGAATTAAACCAAGTTAAATGGCTTTAATGTTTTGTGAATGTACATTCCTAAGTTCGATGAGCTGTGGAAGACCCCACCAGCTGTAAGACCACATCTGTTTCTCCAAGGCAGCCTTCCACTGAACTGTTCTAGGAATTGAATAATAACTCTACAGATACTAATTTCTAATTATATGTAGACTACCAATGATTCTTTCTCATTACTGATTTAGATGGGTTTTGCACCAGAAGCAAGTCACAAATGGTAATTTGTTACTTGTTCTCAGCAAAAGAAAAAAAATCTCATGTGAATTTTGCCACCATTTTCATATTAATTATAGATTATGCCTGTATGATATATTGAAATAACATTTTGGGCGATAGGTATATAGATGAAAAACATGTGTATGTTTGGGTAAAACCGAGGGAGAATTAAAGTCTGTATAATATCTAATTTAGGAATATTATCTAATTCAGGAATATTATCTTCATGTGGTAACTTGGAAATCACTATAACCTCTTAGTACAGAATTAATTGCATACTGATGGCAGAACAATGGGGAGTCAGCTGGCTAACTCACATAAATTTAGCCCGTAAGCTACACAAAGATTTAATACCCGATGTATTTGTACTATTACACATTACAAATTCATCATTTATAATTGATCAATATTGTTGAGCACTTCTGAATAGTGCTCCCTTTTCTCACAGCAGTGCATGGGTCCAAAATCAGATTATAGTAAGTCAGCGAGTAGCACAGGGAATGACTCAGTAAATGCTATAAACCACCCTGGGCCTGCCTGCTACCCTCTTATGTATTAAGACAGAACGTAATCAAATTCACAAAGACGATTTTATTGAAAATTTTCTGTAACTTCACTTGCACTTTTTAGTCCTTTTAGGATTGAAGTTGGAATATAGTACTTTATGCACATAGTTTAAGCAGGGTCCATAGCTGTAATCTGACAAGCACAGGGCACTGGCCTTTTAGTTGCTTTCACATCACTGCATGTCACAGTGGCTCTGAGTGTCAGGATGTTAGCGAGGGGTAGGCTAGTAAAAGTCAAAAGAGTCAGGAAGATTAAAAAATGGCATTTAAAAGAAAGCTTATGAAGTCAAAAAAGCACAGTGCAGTAACTGCAGTATATAAAAAAAAAGGAAAAAAAAGGTAGTTCTGGCTTCAACATGTGCTAACTCAGGTGGCACATCAAAATGGACATTTGGCAGGAGATGGATGATAAAGGAAGCAATCCCCCTAAAATGTTTTACTTGAGCATCTGCCTGTGTAATAAACTTTCAGCAGGGAGAAGAGTATGACCCTCTGATCCCTTTTTATCAAGGGCAACAACTTTGCAAGAGGATGGCATTTCACAGGGAAAGCAATGTCAGCTTGTGAGTCTGTTTCATTACCAACATGCCTGTTAGCTGCTGGAACAAAGCAGCCCATCTTTGATCTGCAAGAAGCTGGCTAGGAACACTGCTCATCTCATTTTAATTTTGCAAAAATTACAGCAGGTAACTCCAATTTCACACCCTGCTTCCCTCACAACTTCTCTTCTCAGTGAAGGTCACAGCCTGCTCTGGATACACAGAATGGATTTCTCTTCCAATCTTGCTGTCCAGCAGCAAGAGAAAGGTGGAATAGGTGGTTTCTGTGAAAAGTCTGTCTGTCCTGTACTCATGCGTGTGACTGGCATTTGCAAGATGCCCAAGCTAGCTTTAAATTAGCTGGCTTAAATCCCCCAAATATTGTAGACAGTAGATTGTGCAGCTGAGGTTACAAAACCCTCTTTGCATCCTTCAACTGCATTCAAGCACTGACTGAGCTTCTTTTATCAGCCATCACTACCAAAATTTGTCCTCAAAGGCTGGCAGGTGTATGTAGCTGCATTGAGTACGTAGCTGGATTCTCATGGAGGTACCAAAATCAGAGGCTCATTATTTGTGCAAAGTCCAGCTCTAGATTGTGTATACTTGCCACAAATTCCCTGAAATTGCCCTGCCATGACTTTTCTCTTGTTTTTTAACTTGCTAACTCACCATCCAGTGGTAATGCTTTAACCGCCACTAGAAGCAAGAAACAGATTGCAGCTTAAGGTATCTAACCTTAGGATGGGAAGATTAACTTTCTAGACTTAATGGACTTTGTTCACCAGGGGTATGAATCAATAGCTTGAACATAGTTATCTACTGTCATTTTAGGTTCTGTGGAGCGTCCCACATGACTGCTGCTTCAGCTGCTGCTCTGGAATGGCAATAGGCCAAGGTATACCTTTAGCTGCAATTATATTCATTATTGAAAAGTAACTAAGACTACCTACTGCAACAGTTTCCTTAAAGGGAGTCACTGATAGAATTCCTTGCCTAACTGTCAAGGTCCCTAGCAGAAAGACAAGCCCATAAATTCTGAGGCAGTAATTGAAAAAAGCCCACCATAGCAGCCAATTCAATTATATTGGCTCTAAGGATGAAAGATTCGATTCATTGGATCAGCGGGCAAGTTTTTCCATATACTTCTTGTGTTTTCAAGGTGCATATAGAAAGCAATGTTTGCTGCTAGTATTTGAAAAAAAACAAAAACAAAAACAAAAACCAAAACAGAGTGGGCAGATGAACAATCAGATATGTCCCTAACATTTCCTTGCCATGGGTGGCAGAATGCTTGGCTCAGTAAATGACATGGGGGTCTGCTTAGGAAACCTTTTGCATGCTCATGGTTCCCTTCAGGTGGTAAACATAGGCTCACCACCATCCTTGATTTGGGAGGGACTAGTCAGTTTAGAGGATAGCAGGGTCATGAAATATAAGTGAGGGTTATTTAATGTGGCAGAAGCTAAAGTGAGCATAATTGCTATCATTGCTGTGAACATGAGAACACTTTTCCCCATAAAAGCAATACTTATACATTTACTCTTTGTACACTGAATTTACAATCTCAAAGAAGGAATCTCCAGGAAAATAAGAAAGAGATGTTATAGTAAGACTTGATCGTAGAGACCATAAATGAGATGCATTCAAACATATACAAGAAGTGGTTATCATCTTTGAATTATTCACAGCAATATCATCTGTAGGTAGAAGGATATATTCTTCTATTAAAAAAAGAAAAAAAAAGAAAAAAGAAAAAAAACACCAAAACACACTGAGAATGATCTCTGAAGAGATGTTGCTGAAGTGCTCATCTAAAAAATATTTTTTGTATTTTTCGTGGCAGAGGTCCACCAAGACAGTGGGGGGCTGAAGCATGTAGCCCATGAGAAGACACTGAGGAAACAGGGATTGTTAAGAGAAGGCTATAAGGGGATCTGAGAGCAGCTAAGTCAATGAGAAGGCACTAGTTGGACACATCACAGAAGTGCCTAGTAGGTGGATAAGAGGTAACAGGCATAAACTGCAACAAGAGAGATCCAGACCAGATATAAGGAAAAGTTCTTTTCACTATGTGGATTATCATGTATAGTTGCAGGCTGCCCAGGGAAGTTTTGCAGTTTCCACCCTGGGAGGTTTTCAGTCCCTGACTGGATAAGGCCCTGAGCAATCCGGTCTGACCCCAGAGCTGACCTTGCTTTGGACAGGATGTTGGATTACAGACCTCTTGAGGTCCTCTCCAACATCAGTTATTCCATGGGCCTATGATTATTTTGTCAAAAACATATTTTATGTTGTGTATGTAGGTTCCTTCTCCAGGCAGATTGCCGACCAATTTTCCAGAACATGCCCCCAGATTTGAAAAATGGCTATTGAAGCTAATCTGGAAATAGAAAGTGTGTGGAGCATGAGACAACAGACAAAGGACATCCTCAGAGTAATTCGAGTAGATGGGGAAACCTTGATATAAAAGCAAAATTGTTTTATTGCAAGAAAGAGGAGACATTTTGATTTGCTAAAGAGGTTTGCACCCAACCTAAGAGAATAAGCGTTCTTTCAGTGATTAAAAATAGATATGATCATAAAATTATTGGGCTTTTGTAGTGTAGCATAATAGCAGAAGTTTTTATCAATCATATGCAATACAAAAAGAATGAAAAGCATGAAATATGGCCCAAAACCAAACTGTGTGATTTCTAAATAACACTCTTTCTTAAGTAATATTCCTAAGTAATATCTTTTTCAGATTTTTAATTTTTCCAATAGATTTTGGAAATAAATTCTCATACTGATTTAAAACAGTTGCTGAAATTTTCTGGAATTAGGTGATTTAGCATCTCAACCATCTTTAAGAAGTACATAGGCAAGAAAGAAATTTTCCTTACTCAAATGATGTATTCGAGAACTATGTTTGCCTTAAATTATTACATTAGACAATGGGATACCAGTTATTTATTACTAACTACTTCTTTTCCAAAACAATTCATCATCCTAAATACCAAACAAAAACTTTGACACAGGACTTCCAGTCTCTTTGACAGTGGGATTAAAATTAAATTCCCAACGAAATATTGAGGAACGGTTGGTTTTGTTTAAAGTAAACCTTTAATCTAGTATATTTTCAGATCTTCCATAAAAAGATGGCAGTCATAGTAGTTTCCATCTAGTATATGTCCAGCTTTTGAGCTGGTTTATTTTTTATACCTCGTTGAAAAATAATTGCTGTAATTTACAAAACACACTTTCAATTTCTGGTACAACTGAATACACCAGGCAACGAATTGTTCTTATACAAAATCATTCAGCTATTTTCAATATAATGGCATCACAACTCTCATGTTTTATGATAAAACACAGAGTCCCTAATACCTGATTTATTATTTATTTTTAAAATATAAAATTTAATAATATAGCATATGTTGGGGAGAGATTATGTCATTTCCTCTCTTCAGTCTAAATTTTCCTGCTTATAACATTTTAATTATTTTTAATTTTGATTTTTTTAAAAAAAATTTATTTCATCAAGAGTAGTTGTGGATATCTATGACTCTAGCTGACATCTCAATATGCCTATATTTCAATCAGTGACTACATCAGTCATAGCTGCTGAAAATGTGTCACTTTAACTGCAAAATCATTCAAATACCTTCTTCTATTGTAGTGAGCTTAACAGCTCCTGTGTTCTATACTAAGTGGAGAAGAAAAGACAATCCTGCCTTGAAAGAGGAAAATGATAAATTCTTCCTACAACTATCTCAAATACAGCTGACATTTCACAATAATTAACAAGGACTAACTCTTCATGGAAAAAAATAATTACCTTCTGAACAACCAGCTTGAGGATTTTTGCCAATAACAACCAAAGAAATGAGCCTAGATTGCACAATGAGAGTCCTTACACTATCCTTTAAATTTGAAAATCAGGTGGACTCAAGTGAATAATGATATCTCCATCACTTTTGCCCTCATTAAGTAGACAGGATAGACTATACTTAGATATTTCTCTCTTGGGAAGCCTAGATATGGTGAAGATGCATCCTAAAACAGTTTTTCGGTGCAGCATCCACACACTTCCATTTTTTAGAAGCTGAATCTATGGCATGAAATTGAAAATGAAGCAAGTGGAGTCAAGTTCAGATTTAGCAGTTTTTCCTACTCAGGATTCTAATCAGGGTGATCCAGTTTCTTGTGTTCATGGTAGCTTTGGGTAAGGCATGTTTTTTGCTTAGAGATATTCTGAACTGTTTTGACATTACTGAATACAATATTCCTCTTCGCTCACACTAAACTGATAAATAGCTAGATATCTGATGGAAGTTTTCAAAAATGAATTCATTAATCTATGGAAAATTTCATTGATTAGGTAAAGTGCATATGAAAAAAATAAAGTTCACTTTTTTGTTTGTTTGTTTGTCTTGATGCCATCCTGGAGTAGAATTCAGCTGCTCTTTAAAAATGCATAGCAAGGCTGAACAACTGTTCAGGAGCAGACATCAAGCAGAAATAGTATACCTAACTGTGAATGTAGTTCAGGTATAATTAATTATGCTAATTTTTTTGATGGACTAATAGCAGAAACTATTCTTCTTTGATACTGGCATAGAATTTTTAATAACTAGAAATAACACATCTTATGTTTAGGTCTCAAGGAAGCTCATTTATGCAGCAGTATGATACTCTGTTTAAAAAATAAATAAATACAAAAATAAAGATCAAGTCTAGAAACTAAACCGGAAGTTTCAATTATATTTATAGCATGGAAATCAGAGCACCCAATTCCAGGTTGCTTTTCAGTTTTGTTTTTTATTAACTTTGGACAAGAAAGCTCTACACATACATTTCAATCAGATCTCTACATGAGAAACACAGTTGTTCTAGGCACCTTCCTGGCACCACTCTCACTGACAATGATGTCACATAAATTGTGCTGTATTTCATTGGGGTCTAAGAATCAAAACTCTAGACTTCCACGCATCTCTGGTGATAACAATGTTAAAAACTGCTTGACCTGGCTGGTTCTTCTCAGCTTTCCACCCAGGAGCCTTGTAGATGGATATTACCTAAATGTTAATTTATGAAAAATTTCAGGCTTAGGAACCCTAATTTATTAAAAAACCCTCACCTTTATCTCTGTTGATAGTCCTTTATGTCATGAAATCATGTACTTTGTATGTAATATGAAGATGGATCATGTGCTTGATGTTAAGGTCTGGAAAGATCAAAAACTGGTATATCTGCAAGTGAGATCCCAAGAAGGAACAGTGGTCATCCAGCCTACCTGATGTCTTCACTCTGTTTTGTTCATGTCCCTTAGGTCTTTAACGTAGGAATGGATTAAATGGAAACTAGACACTTATGCAAACATTTAAACAATTAGACTTCATGAGAAACATTCCTAGGCATGAGGAACCAATTAAAAAGGTTGGTCACTGCTCATGCTAGGAACTACTTTATCTTTCCAAACAGAATGGCTGCATTCAACCTGACTACCCAGAGTGAACACTGCAATTTCCTACATGCCAAACTCCATGTGGGAATTATTCCTGAAAAATATCAGTTTAAAGAGACCAAAATAATCCCAGGAAACATCCTGACAATGCTAGGGAAGAATGTCATTGGCTGTGTTTGGATTTACTACAATGGATCTGGGATTGCAATCACCAGTGACTGTAAAAGTGGTCTGAGACAGATCTCCTATGTGGTCCTGTTTGTCTTCTCTGTCTAGGCTGCAAACTCTCCAAGGTGGGATGGATGAAAAGGTTTCTCCTGCTAAACATTTGTTTAGTGATTGTTGTCACAGGTCTCTAATCTCAGCTAAGGATATAGTGCCTGTGGCTGAATATGTCAGTCACGCAGAGCTACGCTAATGATCACTCAGTACAATAAGGTTTCCTAACACACTAAACTCTATAAGTATCCATCATATTTTCTAAGACGTGAAAGCTACATCAAGAAACATCTTTTTTTTAGTTTTATTTTTGCCTTAGGAGTTTTCCTGTTTTTACTAAAATGCAAGCATTTTGTTAGATAATAGAAAATATTTTTAAATGTCTGAAAAAAAATTAAGACTTAAACATAAATTTTTCTTTTATGTCTATATACTATTCTTTTGTCTACAGTTAGTTCTTAGGGGACTGACATTTTTAACTTCAGCATGCAATGGCCTGGCTTCTTAATACTACCATAAAGGCTTCCTTTACATAAAAATGAAGAGTTAAATTCTGCTGTCAGATATGCTGATGGAAATCTGTTGATATCAGTGGGATGGCACCAGAAGGATCTGGCTTTACTTCTGTTCCCTGAATTCAACAGCCCCTAGGAGTATGCAGCTCTTTTTAAGATGAGGATGGTTTTCTCTGTCATATTCAATAATTCAGATGATTTGAACTTAACTGAACAGCATATAGGGAATTTACTGTAGATGCTTAGAGTACTGGAAAGAACCCTCTGGCAGAAAAGTTTGGTTTTCTTTAAATGTTATTAGCAGTCAGTAGTTCGAAGGATAATTTTTGTTGGTGTTTTTCTTTGTCAGCTACTCATGGACCCAAATATGTATTTCTTTATTGGCTCAACGCAGTAGATGGCTTTTTTTTGCTGTGTTTGTATTCCTATTTCACGAGATTGGAAACTTTCAGTCAGGACAAAGAACTAAACAGGTCTCACTTTTTGGCACTGAAAACTCCCAGGAAAGTATTTTCCCCATCTTTACAGTAGCAAAACAAAAATACCATTAGTGATGTTATAAATACATTTGCAAAGGCTTCTGTGGACTGATATTTGTAGTATTTCCTCAACTGTTTTCCTTCAGTGTCCTTTATTTGAGTTCTTTTATATCCTCAGTCTCCAATGATTTTGCACAAATACTATAGCCTTATTTCCTTTCTAGACTACTTAGTTAATACTATGACATGATAAGCAGAGAAACACTAGAAATTTAGAAGTTGGAGTGTTTTGTTGGTACATAGCAGTAGGGAAACCTTTCAAAATTGGCAATAGTGTTTAAAATTTATTTTCTTCTGAGTTACTCTTTAAATCCAAGTCACATAATCCAATTTTCAACCTGACAAAGGACATACTGTGGGTTTCAGCACAGAAAGCGGGGACTGATTACTCAGCCAACTTTTATTACTCAATTTGTGATGGTATGCAAAAGCCTCATTTGCCAGCCCGACTCCTGTTGTGCTAGGAAAGTTTTTCTTACCAAGTACAAACTGAATACAATGGGTAGACTGGGACAGGTGAACTACTAACCCAATTGCATGTGGAATAGCTGTTCCCAGATTTAACAGTAGATAGTCAACCTACCAAGCTAGCATATTTTAAAAGCTTGCAATTCCTGCTATGAGGAATTGTCTTTATAACAGAAACTTAAGAACTTGTGTGCCTGGGCTTCAAGCTGATAACTCAAATGCCATTCAAAGCCTGACAGCTTTAGCTTAAATCTGTGTCTAAATCTAATATACAGAAGTCTAAATTTAATATACAGATAAGCTGAGTATCTTTGCTCCACAGTATCATGGGTGCTGAGTGCTTACATAAATTCAGAAAAATATAGGAAAAATGTCTGGAAGAACAATCCATCAAAGGTTGTCTTTGAAATAAACTGCTGGAAATTGAAGTGTTTGGGGAAAAATTCTTCGCACATATACTTTGTTCTTACACTTGTCTTCAAGTGTCTGCTACTGGCCATTTTGTGACATTGTGTTAAATGAACTGATGCAATATAGAAGGTGTTATGGTCTCATCCAGTAAGTTCTGAACTGGACCCACTGAACAAATGTCCAAGGTCTGAAAGCAGCATTGCTCCCTTCATGCAGCACTGCTCCCTTCATGCAGCACTAATATTTGATCAAACAAGCTATATATCTCTGATGTCAAAGCCCTGGTGAACACCAGCACAGAGCCCTAGAAGCATTCTGCTCCCAATAAGAAAGTGAAGGTCTCTCTGCACAGCGCTTCCCAATGCTTCTGGATGTGTAGCTCACAAGGGCAACCCCTCCGGTATGTAGAGGTGCCCAATACGGCTTCCAGACCAGAAGGGATTTTCACTGGCCAAAGCAGAGCAAGGGCAGAAGGGCATAGATTTTTCTTTATGCATGCCTTTAAAAACAGGCCCGAGTGAGAAAAAAGTAAGTCTACAGACTTTTTCAGGGCTCTGTTTTTACTTACATCCACCTATTTCTTATAACCATTATCTAGTCTGTGTGAAGGTCAGGTTTATATCTGTTCTGGGTACTTTTTTCAGTTATGCTACATTGAACTGTAATAAATCCAGCTATTTAGAAATGAAATAAGCAAAATAAGCTTGTGTGCACTATCCATGTACTTTTCTAATCTTCTCTTTATCTTAAATCTCAAAAAAATACATTTTTTTTTCTTTTAAAGAAGCTGCCACCATATCTGTTCCTGTTATGGATGACTTGTCTTTAAAAACAAATTGAGTCCAAGAGCTTAAGCTAGAAAATTGCATTTTGGCCGAATGGGAAAGTCTCATTCTTTAGAGGTAGAACATTAAGACAGCAATGTCTAGGGGATGTAACTATAAAAGGCATATTGATTTTTAATAAATATAATGAACCAGTCACTTTGTAATAGCAAAGACTTATGCACACAGTGCAGAACTTCTATACTCTTTCTATATATATTCATATATGTGTACTGACATATATATACTTATAATCCAATAACAGTACTTTACACAAAGCAAAAATGGCGTGCACAATATTTATACACACACATGTGTATGTGAAAAGGTTCTCTTGCCATTTCTTATTTCTCCCTGACCTTTATGACTACTTTCAAACACCACATTTTTTCATGCTTAGAGGGATATGTTTTCAGGACTATATCTATATCTATATCTATATCTATATCTATATCTATATCTATATCTATATCTATATCTATATCTATATATATATATATAAAAGATAGTGCAACAGATAGTGCAACAAAAGGAGAGTAAGGAAAGTGTTGCAAAACTCTTATGAACACATTTTTATAACTTTTTCTATGCCATGGTTTTAACTGGGAGACTCCAGGATCACAGAAAAAAACCAATAACCCAACTGTAAACCGATCATCCCCTAAACACCAAAAACCAGTTTACATATTTACTTCAAGGGCAAGTCTATGTTCATGAATCCCTGAAAAGGGGTTCTGGGATCAAAATGACAACATGTGGACTTCTTACCCCTAAAGCAATTCATATTTACTCACCCAAAGAGACTTTTGAATGATAAAGAAGGAATTTAGGCATAGATACCTTACAAAGGTAACTCTTCCCTTTACACTGTTACATGCCAAATGTTACTGCTCTGAGTGAGTTTTCACAAATCTCATGTTTTCTGTGGTGCTGGAGGACCCAGCAGTGAAGAGTCGTAGTGCTGAACTTGACAAAAGCTGTCTGCAGCCATTTCAGCCATTTTTCACTTTCACTGGATTCTAGGTTGAGTATTTCAATTCTTTGGATATCAGAATAACCACAAACTCAGTAGCTCATGCCTATTCCTTGTATGTTTTTCCTCATGCGCTATGTGCCACAACAGCTGGGGTTCAGACAGTTTGCAGATACTATTCATTATGTCACATTCAACTTTCTTTATCTAACAGAAGGAGTCTTGAGGACCTTACTAGGAAAAATAGACCATATGCATCAAGCCCTTGGCTGCAGACTACCTATCCTTCAGTAATAATTTTTTTCACACAACAATCTTTGGGCTACGAAGATGATGAGGCGACTGGAATGTCTCCCTTATGAGGAAAGGCTGAGAGCGCTGGGCCTGTTTGGCCTGGAGAAGACTGAAAAGGGATCTTATAGATGTCTACAAATATCTTGAGGGTGAGTGTCAAAAGGATGGGGTCAGGCTCCTTTCAGCAGTACCCAGTGACAGGACAAGGGGCAACAGGCACAAAATGCAACACAAAAATTTCCCTCCAAATATGAGGAAGAACTTCTTTACCGTGAGGGTGTCAGAGCTCTGGCACAGGCTGCCCCGACAGGCTGTGGAGTCTCCTTCTCTGGAGCTGTTCAAACCCACCTGGACGTGACTCTGTGCAGCTGGCTTGAGGGGAGCCTGCTCTGGCAGAGGTTGGACTGGATGGTCTCCAGAGGCCCCTTCCAACCCCAGCCATGCTGTGAGTCTGTGATTTCTGTAATGTTTAAGCTTCTTAACTGAGAGTACTGTTGGTCATATAATAAATGCTGTGGTTGTAAAGACTTTACTTTCTCAGTGCTGTTCAGGACATTAAGGGTTCATAACTGTGTGAGCAGAGAGGTCAGTTGTGTGCCTAGCACAAGCTGCCACATATTCCTACTTCCACCAAGGTAGTGAAGTAGCCGAGGACTTAAGTATACATACATGGGTGATCCCCCTGCCTGTCCCAAACACTGTGGCAAAATACCTATTTTTATTGAGCTGTTGGGGGTTTTCAATCAAATTTCTAGTGCATAGCACCCATAGTGCATTATTTCATAAGGTGTCTGGCCCACTGCTATGTACAAAACCTTATCTTATCACAGAGCAGCTGGTCACAGATACCATCACAATGTTATACAGCTGCATCATATGACTGCCTCCCCATCTGCCCAAAGATTCTCTTATCAAGACATGAATTGTCATTGATTTTCAAGCATCACAGTTTTCTTTTATAGCTTAGAAAATTAACATGATAATCAATACCCAGAGAATGACCTAATGAAACAAGAAAATTGGTTAGTAAAATTACAATTTCAAAAGATGCTATTTTGGCTTCTACATCTTTCCTTAAAACACCAGGCTACATGGGAATTCTTTGTGTTTAAAAAACTTTTTTCTCTCTCTCCTTACTCCCCTTCTATTTTTCTGGCACACAGGGTGACTAGAGGGTTTCCATGTCTACAGTTTTTACCTATTGATGACAATTGCTCTCCCTTTCTCATCTCTCAAATACAGCTGGTGCAGCAGGAACAGATCAAATTCATCCAGTTTTATGGACAGTTACTGATTTCACTTCTTTCCTGATATGACAGTGTGACTCTCAGAAGTAAACTCCAATATGATCACAACACAGCTATATAAATGTGCACATCGCTGAAAGTATTCCTACGAAGTGGTTATTTCCTGTAATAACAACTACAGATAGATAGGAAAAGCTGTTTTCTTGATTCTGTGTCAATGTGTTAAATTGTATGGAATTTAATTGCTGATCAGAATCTGTCTCCTATTGTAGTTAAAGATGTTTAAACTACATTTATTATCCACAAGTCAATGAATAAATAAATAAATATAATCCTGCTGAATAAATTAAAAAAAAAAAAAAAAAAAAAGGACTATATGGACACAGCCCTGCATGCCGGCATGTTAAGGAAGGTCAGAAACAATTCAAATCATAAAATGTCTTACACTACTAAGAATGATATTTAAACTTAGAATGACATTTCAAGGCAGATCGTGATGCTACTGAACGGACAGAAAGTAATTAGCCCTTGAAAATCAAAAGACATGGTTTGATGCAGGCAAAGATATTGTAGGTTTGGGCTTGTTTTTAACTTTAGACACTATTGCTTGGGGAAAGGAAAAAGGAGAGAGGGTAGTGAGGCATTACACACCACTGGAGGAGCCATTAAACAGCAGCAAGGGATCACTAACACATAACTGCTTCTGCAAATACCTTGGGTTGAATGCATTGGATTTTTCCAAATCTTGGAAGCTAAGTGACCTGATGTTTTTTGGCATCTGGATACTACAACATCTGGAAATTTTCCACAAACAAACTAGGGTTAGCTAAAAGCTCTTATTTGGAACTGTAGTCTACATGACTTTTAGAAAGAAATAGTAAACACTAGGAAAAGACGTGGCATGCTTAGCTGTCGTCTGACACTGGTCATCAGCCTTCATGAGCTAATGAAAGTGAAATGGAGAAGGAAGGGAAGAGAGAAAACTTTTCTCTGAGTTTACTTGATGTTCTCAGTGTTTCTATACAGCAGAAGGAATGGTACTAAATTTCATGCAAATGCACTTCTCAGAGAAAGGAGTTAAATACAGTGGAATTGCACTGATATAAAAGCTGAAAGGTAAGAGTAATTAGATCTGGGTGTCACTCATTTGCTGTAGAATTGCTGTTCCCAAGGCACTGGAATTAGATGCAAGTATTGGGTGCAACATAATGTTTCCCACCCTACAACATGGGTGAGACAGTCTGATAAAACAGTATGTTAAGACTTCATATAAATATTTGCTAAAGACTCCAGAAGGTCAGAGGGGGTATAAGGAAGGCCAAATGTTTCCAGTGCAATCGAAGAGGTGGCCAGGATTTTAGTTCAGAACAATCACCCCCTCAATAAGTGAGATGGTAGAAGGTGGAGATTCTCTGAATAATGAAAAAATAAAATGAAATAAATTGGAGTATAAAATTAGTTTTACTTTCAGCCTAACCACACCCCCAGTACTCAGGTAAGGTGTTTCTCCACTATGATGTGCAAATTGCTTTTAATGTAAGTAAAACTTTTAACTATGCTGACGTTAGGCATAAGCTAGTAAGCCCATCTGGACTTTTGCTAACTCCATGGGGAGCTATTTTAAGCATCTTTACTCTTATTAAAGTTCCTTCAAAAAATGAATAGTCTTCTAATAAATAACTGCTAGCACTGTATATTTTCAGGAATATTTTCAATCCTCTATAATGCACTGAATGAAAGGAAAAAAAAAAAAAGTCTGTATAAGTGTCTCCACTCAACTATACAAATGAATAAAAGACAGAGGTTTTCTATATTCATCTATTTGTCAATAAATAAAGATCATAGAACCATTTAGATTGGAAAAGACCTTTAAGATCATCAAGTCCAAATGCTAACCAAAGCACTAAACCATGTCCCTAAGCACCACATCTACACATTTTTTAAACACCTCCAGGGGCGGCGACTCCCCCCCCGCCCCCGGGCAGCCTGTGCCAGCGCCTGCCAGCCCTTTCGGTGCAGAATGTTCCCTCACACCCAATCTCACCCGCCCCTGGCGCAACGTGAGGCCGTTTGCTCTCGTCCTGTCGCTGGTTCCTGGGGAGCAGAGACCGACCCCCCTGGCTACAGCCTCCTGCCAGGCCGTTGCAGAGCCACCGGGTCCCCCCCAGCCCCCTTCTCTCCAGGCTGACCCCCCCGCCCCCCCAGGCTGGTGCCCCAGCCCCTGCCCCAGCCCCTGCCCGGCTCTGGACACGCTCCAGCCCCTCAGTGTCTGTCTGGCCGTGAGGGGCCCAACGCTGAGCCCAGGCCCCGCGGGGCGGCCCCACCGGTGCCCAGGGCAGGGGGACGGGCGCTGCCCCGGCCCTGCCGGCCACACCGTTTCGGACACCAGCCGGGACGCCGCTGGCCTCCTGGGCCACCTGGGCACGCTGGGGGCTCATGCCCAGCCGCTGCCGCCCAGCCCCCCCGGGCCCTGTCCCGCCGGGCAGTTCCCAGCCCCCTGCCCCCAGCCCGCAGCTGCCGGGGGCTGGTGTGACCCAGGGGCAGGGCCCGGCACTCAGCCCTGGGGACCCCCACCCCACCGGCCCCGGCCCCTCGGCCCGGCCTGCCCGGAGCCCCCCGCAGAGCCCCCTGCCCCCGGCACAGCCACGCTCCCCCCGGCTTGGTGCCATCTGCAAACTGACCGCGGGTGCACTCGATCCCCTCGCCCACATCATCCATAAAGGCATTAGACAGGACTGGTCCAAGGGCTGGGCCCTGGGGACACCCCTGTGACCGGCCACCAGCGGGAGGTAACTCCATTCCCCACCGCGCTTTGGGCTCGGCCATCCAGCCAGGTTTTCATCTAGTGAACAGTATGTCTGTCCAAAGCATGAGTAGCCAGTTTCTCCACGAATAGCTAGTTTTCAGAGCTATTGTTTACTTCAACATGTTGTGACAATCCAAAGGGATATATATGCTTTCATTATTTCACAGAACAAGCAATTCTTTTGTCCCATATTATGTTCCAGTGACTCAGCATAGCTGATAACATCAATGTCAATATGTCTGCAATAAATTAGATAAAGGTGGCATGTTCTTTACTGAGAGATTAATATTCATTTTGCAGACTGCATTCTAAATGGAAAACACGCTGTCATTGAAGATTAAGTACCTGTTTTGGTATCATAACAGATGTTTTGAAAACACTATTAAAAAGAATCATAGTGCTGTTTTTGTCTAATAGAAAAAAAAAAAAAATCAGTCACCTTATCACTACAAATTAACAAATTGCCCCTTAGAAAATTTCATTAAAATACCTTAAATCAACTTTCATATTCCTCCAACTACTCTTATTTTCAAAGTTTTCATGTCATAGCTTCCATCTACAGATTATTTGGAGTAGTGTATTTGTGTCATTGGTAACTGGTTCCCTTGACTGCTCTTCAAATGTATTTTGCATGGGGGTTCTTAGTGTTAAAAAAGCTGCTCGTCCCATAACACCCCTTTTGAGCTATGCATGTGTCACTGTTCTCACTGCTGAGCTATACAGAGGCCACAAAAGGGGCAACATCCATGTTTTACATATGAGGGTCAATGTTAAAAATTTCGGGTTAGCTTTCACGAAGCTGGAAATGGTCAGATCAGTCATTGTGCACTCTGTATCTAGATCTGCAAAGACAGTGGGTATCTAGACATCACTTTGAATGCCTTGATCTATCATTTTGACATTGCTGAGGTCCTGAACATCCATGTATAAGTCCGTGATCACCAGAATTCCCACTGGTCTCTAACCATAAAGCCTCATGTTGATGATGTCAGTCTACTCTGGCAGCAGTGACTGTGACGATACTGCAGGTTGAAGATGTGGAGGCTCTCTATCACAAATTTATTGGCAAAAATAATCTGAATTCAGTTCTGTACTGTATAGCATACTGCACTGTACAGCCTATGGGCTGGAGCTAGCTTCTGCGCGGCTATCTTACCTAACTAAGCATGTGAGGAGAAGGGTTGAACAATGATTTGTAGCTCACATGCACACTGAATTAGCCATACATGTACTCGGTCACATGGTACTTTCCAACTCAGCCACATGTCTGCTCCTGTCCCTCACAGTTCTGCTTATAAGACTTTTTGTAAGTGTGATTCTTTATGTTTATTTGTCTAAATGGAAGCATGGATTTAACATCCCCTTAGCAATATTTTTACAGTTTTTTGCAATCCTCAATGTTCTGCTAACTCCTGTTGAGACTTATGATACATTATTTGACAAATAAGGAATGGGTAAAGGTTGGGTCAGGGTTCTAGGACTGTTATTCAGAGGAATGATTTACTGAAAAACAAAAGTTTCTGGTTTGATGACTTTAATAGCATTTGAGGTTTTTGCTCTTGGAAGAAAAGGTTGAATTGTTTGATGTCAAAACACAGGTAAGTGGTCTGGGAAACTCAGCAGAATAAAAAGCATTGAGATCTCACATTCTGCTATTGAATTGTAAGAGAAATTTTTTCAGAGGCAAGCATCAGTTAGAATATAAATTTGGCTAACAATCATTCTTTTTTTGATTATTTTTGTTTTGCATCATCCTTCCAGAAAATTACTACTCAAAGAAAAACTGAGAAAAGAGTAGTAGTGCTCTAATAAAGAGAAATATGACTATATGAAAAAGGATTAATCCTTCAAATTGCTGAGAAGTCTGGCTATTTTCCACCTAAATTTCCATTAAATCTTTGTACTCTGAATTGAAAGATTTAGCACAAAAGAGCCAATGTATGTAGCATACTTTGGGCATACAAAGATCAAGTAACAAGAAATAGCAGGAACAGGCAAACTCTGAAACAGAAATTCAAGCTTTTCTATGGTCTTCTGAACTCCACCCACAAAAGAACTTAACAGTCATTTAAAGTCTGATTAAAGCTCAGTCCAGCTTTCAATGAACCACGTCTGAATCATGTCCCGCAGTCCAAAGATCTAGTAGGAGCAGGGGTGTATTGTGTTTTTCATCCAGAAAAAATGAACTATTTCACTTTGGCTAAAGATTCTCTTCAGAACACCACTCATTTAGAGATTTTCTTTCAAGACCAAAAGGTCTCTGTCTCTGTGTTTATTTATTCATATTTTAAAGAATTAAGTTTAAAACATTAAGTTTAAAGAAATGAAAAATTATGGATGCTTTACCTTGAAAAATGTGGGAGGAAGGAAAAAGATTTGTTTGTAATGCTCCTTATTAGAAGAATTCCAAACTTTTCACTTGAATCCCAAATGAAGGCTCTGACACAGTTTCAAATGCCAGATAACAAAATTACAAACACTTTGATCTTTGGGGCTGCAGAAACTCTTTCCAAATCTATTTCCTGCCAGATGTCTCTCACCTGAACATTCACAGTCTGCCTGCTGCTCAGATTGATGCCAAATGATCTGCAATTATGGTATGTTTAACCTGTAATCTGCTATTAGCTCTGAGCTTTGCAGAAGGCAACATTTAAGTCTAGCAAATTCTTTACCTTCAAGGAAGACTTTTGAACTAGAGGAAAGCCACCGAAGTGTAGATGACCAAAATGCATATCCGTTTAACCCACACATTGATGTTGTGCCCACTTTTCCTTGCTTTGTGCTACACTGTAGTTGCAAGATTAAAAAAAAAAAAAAAAAAAAAGAATCCGATTGCTCTGTCCCAAGAGGAGACTGGAATCAGGAGCCTGGAATCATCTCCTCCTTGGTGAATTGTGTGTTCAGAATTCCCAAAATGCCGGACAAAATTTGCATGCATCGTGAGTCTTCAGAAACATGCTGGGTGAAAGGCTGCATAAATAAGCTAAGAGTAAAATGCATGAACTGAACAAGGACAACTCATCATGGAGTTTTTCCTATGCTAGAAGAAATTGTCACAGAATTATTTTATTTTCTGAGATTTCCCCTTTGTAAAATAGTTATCTGTATTTGTCACAATGCAAAGATAGAAATTCTTGATGAACTGACATTACAGATATAGCTGGAATTACTTTAGTGCCAGGGACTTCCAGCAACAGCAGATCTGCAGACCTGTGGGTGCTTACATTTTGCAAAGCTTCCTCGGAAGACTCAGTCTTTTCAACTCACAGTGACATTAATTTAATTGTCTTTCTTATGTTGTTGCTTGCTTTGCTTTGGTTTTAACTTGTTCTTATTTGTGTTGAAATGAGCGAGTAACACTTGAATAAAGCAGCCATAGTTTACTAGGTTTAATTCTAAATCAATTTAGGATAACTATGTGAATCTCAGGCAAAACTGAAACATATCATTACCTTTCATGTTGCTGGGGTATTTTTTAAGGATTAAGGGAATGGAAGTCATCAAAGAGTTCTGAAGTGGGCCTTCACGTTCATTTACTAAGGGGAAAGCAGAATACACATACATTGCTCTGATATCTGGGATGACTTCTTCACAGGAAAATATTAAAGGATGGAAAACAAATTTTATTTTAACTGTCAGATTGATCTCCTCAATAGCTGTAATTAATCACAGTTACTGCTATAAAGTCACTGAGAGCACTCTTTTAAGGAGGTTATATGGTAATGAAAGAAAGTTATTCTCCCTCATGTTCCTTTCACAAATCGTCAGCAAATATACATGTATATGAGCTGCCTTCCAGCTGCGCTTTTCAGGAGTTAATAAGCCATTTAAAACTATTTAATGCTGGTGAAGCAAAAACATAAATGACCTTTGAACCCTGCAAAGATATTTTCTCTTTGAGCACTTTATTCTTTGCTTACAGATGGTTTGGAGCCGTATGCACAGGATTACATTTCACAACTGAATGTCATCTTTGACACAAGTAGAATGAAAGAATTAACCTCTTACCTGAACTTGTATTAGACTACATTGCAGCAATAGATGTAACATGATACTATGAAAAAGTGTAGACAGAGGGCAGTATGATACATCAATATAGGAGATTTTAATGAGTTGGTTGCTGGCAAAAATCCACTGTCATGACAAAGATTTTAGTTCATGTAAAATAGCTTGGGTGTGGCAAAGCTATTCCCAGTATTTACACTTACAGTCCTAAAATATGAAGTGTTTCACCTTCTCTCTGGCCTGAAGTGCTGTTCAGAAAGTTTTTGCTGTTGTTATTACTCTGTGTCTGCAACATGAACAAATGTTAAAGCCGTTAGAGCTGCTCATTCCTGGGTTTTGAGTAATAAGGCCCAAATTCAGCACATGTAATTGCAAATTAAGGTTATTCCCCAAAATACTCATCTATCAGCCTAAATTTGCATCTCACTGTCAGAATGAACCTGAGAAATCTTTAAGAGTGGACTTGAGGGCAACCTTCATACTGCTTGGGATTAGGACAACAAAGGTTTTATAGGGATTCAAGAAAGTAGTGAAGTTATTTTTGCTCTTCTTCCCTTTCCAGCTCTGGCAGGTGACTGAGCACTGGTAGGCTGACATAACAAATACAAGCATATTTCTTTGAACCATGTCCAAATGTAAATTTCTGGATCCCTATTTGTATGGATGCATGCAGTCTGGATGTTGCAAAATACTCTCTTTTCTTTTCCAGAACTATTAAACTTGGTAAATACAACTTTTAGCTTTATTTATCTCCCATTTATAGGAACTAAACTGCTGGGAAAAGGAGCAGATGCAACATTAAATGATAGATTGGACAGAACACCAAAAGATACTTCTCTGTGCCTTGTAAGTGTTGTACAACCATAGCTGATTGCTACAATCATAAGGGAAGATTCTTCTAAATTATCAGTTGTTCCTAGAGATTATAATCTATTAATGTTTCCAAAATATGATTTAAAGGGTAGGCTAAGAGAAATAATATTTTTCATTAGAGCAAATATGTATTAATCTCTGAGCAACAATGCAGCAACTTTTAATAATTTATTGCTCAATTTCAAAAGTAATTGCAAACTAAGAATTTGCCAGATCTTGCTTTTCCTTTGAAAATTCTTCCTGTATATCTCTTCTATACATGCATAAAAGTCATACATTGCCTCTTGCTGACAGTGCAATGCTACCTTTTCATTTTAAAAGGCAAAGGTCAGTGCTACATGTTTGTTACATTCAGGTAGAATGTCTGTGCTGTATTCTATTTTCTGAATTCCTGCTGTCAAGAGAAGAGGACAGGGTCCTCTTTTTGTGTTTGTGTCTGCTGAAAATTACTACTTTATATATATCTAGAATAGCTCTTGCTGTGCAAGGAGGCAAGATACAGAACTATTGGGAACTCCCACTGGTCCTCACAGCATGCAACGCACAACATAGTAGACACTTTTGTTTAAAGTACCTGAAAATAACTTCAGAAATTCCAAGTTTGGTTTTCTGTTTTTTCTCAAAACCTGACAAGGCCAGCATTTCATAGATTTACAAGTACAAAAGTTTTCTTTGAAGAAGCAACCTATAAAAACTATCAAATACAGGGACTGAAGGAAGCACTATTGAAAAGGTAGAAGTACTCCAAAATTGTAGTAAAAAAGTGTTTTTGACAGATTACAGAATGATCTGTGTCAGAAAACTAAAGTTGTTGAAAGGCAAGTAGAGAAGCTGTGGGCAATAGTACCAAATATTATTTTTTAACAAAATTAGTCTCACACTGGCAAAATGTAACCCCCTGTTCTGACACTCCCAAGCATAACTATACTGGACAGCTAAGTTAATAGTTATATCCACCTCTTCACCATTTGCACTCCTAGCATAGCACGTGCTACTTGTCATTAAATACAGAAGAGCATGCACAGGCTTGTTATCCAGATTGCAGCTCCATTTACCTCCAGTCTATCTTCATCTTCCTCCATTTACCTCCATTCTGCAGTTGCAAAATGTGAGTCTCCGTGAAGTTCAAAAAAGATGATTCAGTACGTGGCTGCAGTGTTAGTGCATGGAGAATGAGGAATGATCAAGGCTTTCATAAAGAGTGGTCAGGGACAATCACATTCCTGCTTCAGTCTGTCAATCACATTCAGCCTGTTGCTCAGGAATGAGGGAACAGCTGGAATCACCATGAATCCATTTTTAAACATTTTGGGCAGTGCATAGGGCTAATGAGGGAACTGCAGAGAACAAACAGAACTTCTCTGAAGTAAAGAGATTATGGTTTACACTACCCCTTCCCTTCATAATTTATATGAGGTCTTTATATTCCCAGTACTTCTTAGGATTTATTTTTTTTAATGCAGTTTTAGCTGAACTCAGAAAATTAAATCTTTTGGGGGAAAAAAGAAAGAAATTTTAGCAGAACTCTGTTATAGAAGCCCATCCAAGTAAGCTTTCCTTTCATTGTTACTTCGGTTGTTCAGTGAAACTGATAAAAGTATAAATTCCACCGAGCAGCTGCCTTAAATACCTGGGTTTAGCAGTCTGATTAGAGATACTGAGCCTGGGGCCATGAGGATTCCAATATGATGAGAGGAAGCCTGGAAGTCCTGTTATCATTTGTTGTCTTGGCACTATATATCCTGGAAACCCTTGGTGTCCAGATCTTCCAGGGATAATCCACCTGGCAAGTTGCCCGAAGATTCATGAACACAGAGTCCTTTTTCCAGATCAGTCTGCTCGTGGGTCTGTCTAGAAGCACAAAATCACAGCTAGAAGGTAATCTACCAGTAATCCAAGTAAGATTGCATTGGAGTTGCATCTGGAATTCGTAGAAGAATTATATGAAATACAACCTGGTTGAAATAATTAATTGTTGTTTCCTGAAAAAGCTGCCTTTCTCCTGAATATTTTCAGCCTTTCAAACTTTTTAGAGTTCTGCAATGACAGTCTTACCAAGTGATAGCTGGGTCTTAAATTCCAGGTTAGCCAAGTCTGAATATGTCTCTGGCTTCCTTTTTTCCTCCCTAATGACCCAACACCAGGTCTAGGTCCTCATCTTCCATTGATCCATGCATATGCATGAATATAAGTTTTGGTGAAGATGCTCTTACCTTTTTTTCCATTGCTATAGTGACAATTGCAAGAGAACATGTCTTCCCACTTCATGTGACTGTGGGAAAAGCATTGATGGTTTGCTGCCACAAGTCATCTTGCTTACATCCATCATCTGGCTGCCAGCAGGAGCCAGAGATAAAAGTGCTTCATGTCTCACAGCTATCAGCTGAACATTACTCCTTCTAGATACTAAGGTAAATGTTTGGGTTTGTTGGTTTTTTTCAATTTATTTTCTGGTAGTTGACCCAGATATACAAGTTTTAAAGATTGCAATTCAAAGGCTTGATTCTCTGTTATCCTTGAGTAATTATTTACTTTTAGACAAAGTAAGTGTTAGATTATACTCTAGAAGCATTTTGCATTTACTTTTCATTGAAGTGAATACAAATTGGAAGCCTCTATATTTGATGTTTACAAACTGTTGATTACAGAGATACAAAGAAAGAAATCAGTTACCTAAACAAAGAAGCTCAGAACACATTTAGTCACGCATGAAAACAAAAAGCACATAAAGCTTGTAAGACTAACAATTGTTTCTTATCTTCCTTGTGCAATTAGCTAAGAAAATATTTCTAGTCAGATAATATGAATAGATGAGGGGACAAGTCTATCATTCTATGTTTAATTGTCCATGGTATAATGTAATAAATCTGTATTCCAAGGAAAGCTTTGGAATGAGATTACTGATTATATTTCAGAGTTCTGAAATTATTATTGATTCATGGATGTTTTTACTGAATCATACATATACAAACAACACTTCACATTGGAAAGCACCTGGATGTAATGTAATAATCTGTAGAATGCTATCAATAACAGTCTTTAAGGCTACCCTCCCATAACTGAAAAAAAATATGTCACATTTACAGTGAGACTATTTTTTACACTCTATTTCTCGGTGATGCATGCAGACATACATACTGGTTCCCTTCTTTCATTGTACAAAGGGAAATTTCCCTTCCTACTAGAGATCTGGGGATGCTGCAGTGGTTTAATTCATTATATCTTGATATCACTAGTGTCTGTATGCATTTGGCTTCACACAGAAGCATTAGAGCAGGATCTGGCCCTTAAACCCAGAAAATTAATTGGGATGGATGGTTCCTAGATCAGACACCAACTTGGATTGTCTTAGGTTCTTGTTGAGTTCTTCTCCCAATAACATATCTGTTATATACCACAGTCATATACCCAAAACTCAAAGTAGCCACCATGATGACTTTAATGCATGTTGCTTTTACACATCTCTGTTAAGCTGCTTCAAGAACTTCCCCACTTTCCTTTCCCCGGTCCTCTCCCTTTGTCCCCTGGGATTCTTTATCTTGTCTTAGGAAATTTTCTTTAGTAATGGCAGTGTATTTTAGTATTGCCTACTACATGTTGGATCAATCCCATCAACTCAGTTCACACAGGCAATCAAACAACTATCTGACAGCAATAACTTTTCATTACTGATGACCTGGACTACATTCAAACTGGTTACTGTGTGATGCTACAGGTTTTTTAAATGACATCCTGAAATACGCAGCCTTGCTGAAACTGTTGTGTGCATGACTGTGAAGCTAATTTCTTTGTCACTGCAGTTATACATGCCACAATTTCTTTAAATAAATGGTTACCACTGGAACTGACCAGAAATTATTATAGAATGATGTGCCTTGAAAAAGGAAATTTTTCACTTAAATAGTTGACAACAGGTAAAAGTTTTTTAATCACAAGTATGATTTAAAAAAAAAATCCCCCAATATTTCATTGGGTTGAAGCTGTATTATACTATGCCTGTGGTGGTTGAATGATTTCTGGCAAATTGATCAAAGTGCTTTGGTTTGACTTAATAGTGCAGTTTATGTTACAAACTGATCTGTAAGCACTTTGTTTCACAAGATATGTAACATCTCCCACATTTCTGGTTTGGTATATAAAGAATTGTGGTATCTTCCCATAGAAATAAACTTCCCGGCTGAAACTAGGTGGAGTTATAGATTTACAGAAAATTACCCACTCTAATTTATCCCAAAAAGGAAATGAATTAGGGATCATATTGTTTAATCCCACTGAAGATATGATTTCCACAGCCTCTTGGTCTCTCCGCATTGATATGTTCTTCTCAACTGCCCAATGATTCCATGTCCCATAACTACAAAGTTTTACAAAATCACTGAGCTGACTTTTTACTTATGCCTCTTCTCAGCCACAACAGCTTCCACTACCTTTCAGTGAACCTTCTTTTCTGTATCTTTAACATTTCTCTGTTTTTAAATGGTGCACATAATTTTACACTGGAGAGACAAATGCACATCCACTGTTGTAAGGATGCTGTATAAATAACTATTTTGTGTTGAACATGAGAACACATGCTCTGACAAAAGCATGTAGTTTTGTAATGCTAGATTTATTTATAATATGATGAAGAAGAGAAGGTGAAACCAGGACAGAAAGTAAAAAAGAATACTCTATGTAAATCAAATTAAATGACCACTAACTTTTGTATATTATATATTATGTATAATATATATATATATAAGTTATATTGTAATTAATATAACTAATATAGTTTTGCAGTAAGTTGAATATAAGAAATATAAAAATGAGAAGGTGAAGAAATTCCTGTAAAATCATTTGGGCAAGGTTAGTATTTCTGAAGTAAAATCCAGTATAAATGTGCAATGCAGAACTGCCACTAGCTAACTACAAAAGTCCCATTCATGATTCATTGGTTTCAGATATATTTGAAATGACAGAAATTGACTGCCTCCTGGGTTAACTAGCAGAATAACAAATCACATGCCAGCTCATTTTAGACAAGGGAAAGGGCATCTTTACCAAAAGTTTCCAAGTACAGTATAGACAACCGGCTGCTTCATGAAAGCACAGTGAACGTATACTGTTAAATATTTGATATGCCATATTGCTGTGCCAGCAAAGACCACTAGCAGCTGCTCTGGATGAGTTATGTAGAGCAACTCCAGGTTCATGATCATTTATGTAAATGCAAGTCAGAAGATGATGAATGCAGTCACCATTTTCTGAGCTTTTGTTTTCCAAACCAGTTAATGTTTCTATTTCAATTATAAGTATGCTTTGCTGGTATTTTCACTTTCTTGCCAGGTGATTTTAGATAAATCCTAAATTTGATTTAATGTCATTACAGTTGGTTAAACACTGGAAAAAATTGTCACTTATAAAATAGAAAAAATATAGGAAGTTTTTTAGTGTATATGATCTACAGAGTTGAGGGCTTTCTCTGATGTGATAAATGACTATTTAGAATGGATCTTAATGCAGAGAAATCATTCAATAGCTTGTTCATGAGTTGGGTTTCCTTTACAGGACTAGTAGATAGTCTGCTATATGTACCACCTGTCACCAACGACAACCAAGATGCTTCATACTAGCAATATCAGAAAACAGTCAGGAAAGCAGAAACGAGTTCCTAACATGAATAGTTTGATCTTCCTTAAGTCTCATTTTTTCCTGAACCAGTATCTCACCAGCAATGTGATGGAAATAATCACAGTGTATTATTCTCTTAAAGCATATGTAAACTGGGACACAAAATATAGGTGTTTATACTGCTGCAGGACTTCAATTTTATCTTTCAGTTTTTAAAATATATCTTTATTATCTCTTTGGGAAGGTATTTACACTAATTTTTAATTGTTCATATTGTGTTTCTTAAAGGAACATTTTTCCATTGTTTCCAATATTTTTCTTTTAAAACCAAATCTGTCATACTAGAAAAAAAGTACAAGGAAAACACTTTTGCAAAAAATACTTTCATTTATGTTATGAGAAAATGAAAGAGGATGGAAGCCATGAAAGCTTCAATTTTTCATCATTTAGAGGTGCAATAAAATTATTAGGTAGGATTTAGACAATTATCTATATATGTAACTTATCAAGGTAGCTTTCCAAATTTCCTTATCTGAGTTTTCTCATCTTTTCACAAAACTTGAGCTCATTTATTCATAAAGATTCAGAAGGCAGCTTCTGAACCATGTTGAACTTCATCAGCTTCCTCAGTGGGACCTGGATTTATCAAGTTACTTAGGATTATCCCTTTAAGTAGAACGAGGCAGTTTATGTGTAAGAGAGTACTGAGGTTTTGTGGGTTTTGTTAAGTTTTGTCACATGTTCATCATTGTGATTTTAGCAGTTCTTGGGAGCTCTAGACCAGGACTTGACTACACACACAATAATAATAATAATAATAATAATAATAATAATAATAATAATAATAATAATAATAATGGAACTGCATTTTCTTCACTCTAAAGAGAACTAAAGCAAATATGGAGAAATTGTCCTCAAAAATCTATCAACAGAGATTGAGCTTACGCAAAACAATGACATGCTATAGGCTAGCATGACAAGCAAAAGCCTTATGACCTCAAAGGCTTAAATACTAAGAGAGGATATCAATAACTTGATAAAGAAATATACTTTAATATGGAGGAGAGCACAGAAACATGACCTTTAAAGTTTAACAGGTAGGTAGTGAGGACATCCTTCAGGGCTGACTAGTGATGGAAGCTGGCCACTTGCTTAATACTCTGGACAGATAATCAACCAACCAAACCCCTTATTTTATGTGATAGAGTGCTCCTTATATCAGTATGGGGCTCAACACAAGCAGTCTGTCTGGGCTAGAGTGAGAGTTGGATCCTTTCTTCCTTTCTTTTCCTTTTTTCTGCTGAAGCACTTGTCACATTATTGCACAAGTTGATACATTTCCTCAACCCTTTTACTAAGGTGCTTATTCTACCTGTCTTCAGTGCTCAGTGGTCCACAGAAATAGCTGAGAGGTGGAACTGCCTCTGCCAACCAACCACACTTAGGCAGGAGATAAAATGGGAAGGAACAAAGACAGGAAAATACCTGTAAGAGAGCACTGTGGCATCATGAACCCATCTCTTGTTCTAGGTGCTGTCCAGGATTTAGTTGACTACTAGAAAAAGCACCATCCTCAGAATTCCCATGGTCTGGTAAGCACATCATACCCCTCAAGATCAGTACAAGAAGACCAGACTACAAAGTGTAGATACCTGGACCAGAAGAAACTTTACAGGGGTAATAAAACATCATGGCTGGCACTTCATCAGTTTTTACTTTTTAGTGACTCATTCTCCCAAGACATCTAGGAAGAACATTTGTGATTTTATTCTGTTAATGCTTAACATATTTTGGAGATTTTGACTGCAATTATCCAGTCTCCTTCCTGGAACCTTTATTTCATTTGTGACTATTTTCAATGTCTCAATTACTCTAGCAACACTTTTTTGATAACTAAAGCCGATAAATATGTTTTAGGTTATGTACATCCAATTACGGTGATTTTTATGGAAATGCACATAGCAAGATTTTAACATGTCCTCCTAACAGTTTAGTTTCATAAGATTTAGAACAATCTTAGAGAATTTTTATATTATCTTTTCATGCCTGATTCCAGGTTTTCCCTACTATTTTAATCCTGTTATGATATGAGTCACCTGTTAAAAGAACCAAATACATACATTTCAGAACAGAGGCGACAAAGCCAAAGTGAATACCCGCATGCTCTTTCAAATAAAACTCTATTGACTGAGCTTTTTATCTGCAAAAATTTTGGGAACATCTTCTGTAAAAAAAAAAAAAATCATGCTAACACCAGCAGAAACTCAAATAAGCTTGTTAATGACTTTTCACTCTTAATATGCCTATGTGCTAGCTAGAGGCAACAAAGTATGTTTGTAGTTAAAATATCATCTAATCAAAGAATGAATGTTACCACATGATTTTCATGGCCAATGCTTGACATTGGTCTAATACTAAACTAGTGAACCACCCTTGCTCAATCCTTCCCGTGAAGAGCTGATCATCGTTTCACAGCCTACACCACGTTCATATGAAAGGGCTGTTGAACATTTTGAATAAGCATTACAAATAGTCCACAAGTGATTAATTCCACAGAAAAACAGGGATCACTTTACTACATCCATTTATCACTTATTTTCCCCATAGATGGTGGCAAACTCTCCCACTAGAGATTACTAATACAATCTGTGAATACAAACCACTCCATTCCAGGTCTTGAGAAAGTTATTTAGAACAGATATTTCAGCCCTTAGGATACACAGGGGAAATTAAAAGTGTTCAATAGTCCTCAGCGTCATACTTTTACCAGTGTTAGTGAAAATGTGCTGCAGTGTAATATAATCATCAGGGGAAATGCAGTGCAAGAGGCAGATCTTACTTCTCTAGCCCTTCCTGATCACTTGTATAGTCATGCTCCAGGAACATGTACATTGTAGCAGGTCATTTTGGTCCTAGGTCGCCAAGGGGATGAATTCACCAAGTCAGCCTCATGAATCCTAACCATGAAACCTTCAAATTTATAGTCCCATTAAAGGAGCTGGAATTAACAGTGTGTTGTAGATACAGAGACAATAAACATAAATAGACTATTATTAGGAGTGATGTAGTATAAACAGTTTAGCTTTTCAGATCAACAAATCACTTACATGGCCATTTGTATTAAGTAGGCCAGGTGGACGGTTTTACAACTATTTACATATATGGTTCTTTCACAGAAAATAAATATTTAAGCAGAAATACTACTGATGCATAATTAAAAGATACACTACCTAATCAGCTCATAAAAGGTGATAAAAAATATGATGTATGTACATAACACTTGACTGTGTGTACAACAACAATAAAAAAGCCAGGATTGAACTTCACCATCCCTCTGGTGAAACACAGCCAGCTTTAAGAGTGGATGTTGTGAAAATTTCACACTCTGCAGACACAGTGGACAGCTACGTCACCTGGGAACAAAAATCCCTGTTGAAATCACAGTAAAAACATCAGTAAGCACAAATTAATTTAGAGGAACACCCAAAACTGTCTTCAGCATGTATCCCAGATGCTTCATGTGATCACGGGACATAGCAAAGTGGGTATTTTTACTTTTTATTCTTTCTCCATTGAAGATCCATTATTAATGAGAAAGAAGTGACAACATATGTAAATGACACAAAGTGACTTTGCTTGAACTTGTCTGAGGGGGACTGAGCAGATCTTCAAACAGCAGTGACTGCTATGATTTGCTTCAAACATGTGCCTAAGATCTAGCAGCATGTCAGTATTGGATGAGATGAATAATGTCTTCGTACTGTACGTGCTACAGAGAAGCTAAGCTGTTTAACCCAGACAGACACAACTTTGTGCTTTGTGCTGAGATGATGTGGCTGCTCAAAATACTATTGTTTATTTTTACACTGCAGCTTTATTTTAGTGCTTATAATTTAAAGCAAATGACTTAAATAAAAATTTATTTTTCTACTTCATATATAAAAAATGCTTTTACATGGTCCTTTTACATTCTCCAAACCTCCTCAAGGGATGGTACAGAATAAAGCTTTTGAAAGAATAATTCACTTCATCTAAAAGCATTTGTTTTGGGAGCAAACTTAACAAACTATGAAGCTGCATTTCAGAGAGCCTGAATTCAAGACCAATGCCTCCAATCAGCTTAATTATACACTGCCAAAATACAGAGTTCTTATGAAGTTATCTTGCAACCTTTTCTGGATTTTTCCTTTACTTTGGAGTAACCAGAGTACCCTGCATAACATATTGACTGCATAATAGAGAAAAATACAAAAACCCTAGCACAAAGGAAAGCATGAAAAAAACATGAACAATGTAAATAAATTCTTGTAAAGCAGGACTTATTCTGTATGTTTGTTTGGAGTACCTTAGTTAAATCCTTATATCCAAATAATCACTTTGACAAATTAGTATTTTTTCAACTATCAGGATAACTTTGGGGTTATTTTGTAGAAAATGTACACACTTCTGGCTTTCTTAGGTTCAAAATGTATATTCAAATAGAAAAGTTAAAACACAGCAAAATTGTCTTTGAAGCTGAAATGTTCTTTTTCATCTATCTAATAATTTGTTTCAAATGGAAAGGGAAGGCCATTGTGATATGACATAATTGGTAGCAGATATGCCATCGACAGAGAAGTAATTTCTTTTATGTTTCCTTTAGCATTCTTCAAGAAATAAAGAAAAGTTGAAAAGGGAAACTACAAAACAAAACAGTAACTTATAAAGTCAATGCACTATCTTATCAGCTTGTACACCACCTTTTTAGTCAGAAAAATATTTTTGCAGCCCATGCTTCTGCCTACATCCCGTAATACTACCCTTTCTAAGATTACTTATTAATCTTCTCCCGAGTGCTTTTAACATAAAGAAAAGAGCATCTTTCTATAAAATTTATTTTACTTTTTCCACCATCGCATTTTATAAGCTCTTTTTGACTCAAAGCTGGCTCAAGGTTTATCAGAGGCTTATACAAAAATCAGTTTTGACCCCTCTCCGAGCAGGCAGGGCTTGGCACAGAGGCCAAGGGCAGCCCCACCCAGGGGTATGGCCATGTAGCCCCTCAGATGCAGCCCCCTTTCTGCTTATTCCCGCTTCCTCCCCAGCAGCATCAGCTGGTGCCAGTTTGGCTCACCTCAGCTCTGGCACAGATAAAATGGGCAACAGGGACATGGCTCTTTATTCTTCCCTACGCCAAGCAATCCATTGCCCTCTGCAGCTGCCAGCTTTGCCCATGTCTGCAGCCAGCTCTGATTAGCCTAAATTTTGCGTATATTTATCTCTAGAGTTAATGTCCAAATTCAAGGAGGATTATAGTGGGTTTTGGATGCAGTCTATATATTAAATGGGAACCTACAGCCCTGCACTGCTGAAATCTAAGTTCATACAAGACCATGAGAGGTTCCCCTTGCTGCAGGAAATAAGGGTATAACATTTTCCCACCACTGCAGATCTTCCTTCCTTCCTTCTGGCCCAGGTAAGCTCCCAGGAAGAAAAGGATTAGTTAGTATCAGCTCTGCACCTCTAGTATTCACAACTGTCTCCCTTTGGAAAGCAGCTATGCTGGGATCAAGTGCTTGTGTAGTCTAAGGAGTTAATCAGAGCACTTGAACTTTAAGAGTCCCATAGTACCAGCGCATGCCAGGGTCTGGCAGGATTGAAAGGATCTGGAAATCCTTGCTAGATGCCGTGTCTGGGTCACTTCTCAGGCAGCATTGCTATACAGTGTATGTTGTTACAGGTTGGGATAATATTATTTTATCTCTGTAACCAACACTTTCTTCCAAAGGCTCAGAATCACACTCCAAGTGGGGTTTTTTTTTGGTATCGGTAACTTCTGTTTTATGTATCTTAAAGAGAACATGTAGTTTTCTAATTATATCAACTATGAGCTGATTTGTCCTTTGTTCCCAGTGCATGGGAAGACAAATTGCCATTCAGAGCAAGGTCAGTGACTGTGCACACCACCTTTCATGTATCTTAGATGCTTCACAATCAGACTATGACATTAATGTGCTTTGCACAATGGAGGGAGGCTGTAGCAGTGTGTCTAGGACATTACAGAATAGTGGAAAGCAGATCTGCAGATAGATCTAAACTCTGCATGGAAAAAAATGAGAGAATACACATACTCAATTAGCCTAATTCATCCCAATTCTTCTGTTCAATGTGTGTCCTTTAACCTTCTACAGCCGTTAGTAACTTCTGTATGTGTGGACAGCTTTTACATGTCCTAAAGTGGTTTCTACTTTCTATACAAATCATAACTGAGTTCTTCACTCTCCACTTTAACAGAAATATCTGTTTGTGAAATGCATGCAGCAGCTTGTTGCTAAACCTTGGCTTTAGAGTGAATGTTTCCTTTCCCTGTGCCCCTTTTGTGCAGCACCAAAATCAGATTCGAGACCAGAGCTATTGATGTGAAAATAAGATTTCAGTCAGCTTAGCCACTTTTGAATTTATTATTATCTCCTTTTGTAAATGATGGGTCTGATTTAATAACTTACTTGCTGAACAATTGATCAGTAGAGTTGTTTGTTTGGGTTGGGTGTTTTTTTTTCATTTTTTATATTTTTAACAGTTCTGAATTTGGCAGAGTAGTGACTGTGATACTCCATGTGATAGCATGTGAGTAGTGATGTATGATACTCCATAGCTGAGAAGTGTTTAGGAAAAATTCAAGTCACCATGGCACCCAGTGTACTACAGTGGCACTGCAGGAAGAATAGTTTGGCCTTAAATGTCCAGTTGCCACTGCCAAAAGAAATCCAGTTGACTCTGTCTCCAGCACAGTATATTTTCCACAACTACTATATTTACTTTATGCTAATAAATGCTGTTGCTGGAGAAACCACCTCTTTTCCCACTAATCAGCCTATATTACAAAGGCAGTAACTTGCAGAGATTATAGTGTCATAGTTAAAAACTTGTCCTTGTGAATAGAAGACACTTTCTTCTCCAGACCAGCTGCCTTATTTGATGCTCAAGTGAAGTACCTAGCCTCTTAAATAGCTCAGTAGAATCTGCCTGTCTTAGTCCAAATTAATATTTAATCCATTATTCGCAATGGAAATGTTTTTGATTTATCTCTTACTAAAATATCTAGCTTGATTAGAATGTGCCTTGGAATGCAGGGGGAAGTTCTTTCTGCAAAAGCTGGGTGATTTGACTGATGTCTTACATCTCAAGGGCATGTAGAAAGCACAATGGGTTTTTGTGGGTTCTCTCAGGGTTCTGTCATAGACAGAAAAAATAAAAAGTGCTAAGTAGCTACCTTGAGGAAAAAAAATCTGACAATAATAAGAAAGAGCAAGACAGTTTCTCAGCTTCTGAGGTGGATCTTGACTCTTTCTTTGCATTTACCTCCTGACTAGTTTATAGAATTCACTGCTTAACTAACTCTGTTATTATTTAACAAGGCTTCCTCACCTCCAGTGACTAACTGTACTCCCAAAGGGGACCCTCAAGGACTGATTCAAGGCCGCGAATTCACTAGAAAGCTGGACAGCCAATGTAATGCTTAGCAGAGAGCAAACTGAGTACTTGTGACAATCAAGCTCTAATTGGAACTGACAATGTTTATTTTCCAGAAATAAAATTCATGTGACAAGGGTGATACCATTTGTAACACACTAGAACCAGATCTTCCTCCTAGGACAGTGTTTGCCCTGTGAGTTAGAAATACAGTAATCTTTTCTTCTGTTCCCTTCTCTTTGTAGTCAGATTTGTTGTCAGTAATAAGGATATAGTTTAGACATAAAAAGTTAAGATTCTTCATCTTAGTCTCTTTTTTCTATCGCCACTGTACCTTGTTTTACATTCAGTTCTTATGAATATTCATGATAAGTAAGAATACTCATATTGCTGCTTATACATTCACACAATCATTTCTAGGCAGAGATTAATTCTTATTGACTTTCATCTAAGTTTTGAGCCCTTAAATTAGGCAGAAATTAATTAAATTAACTCATTTAATTTCACTGACGTGGAAAGAAAATAATGTGTAATTGGATTTGTTCTCACTTTTAGAAAATTCTGATAAATCCATATACTTTTCTCCCTCTTTTTCAGAGATCTGTAGTTTTACTTCATATTCAAGGTGGACTGAAGGGAATTAAATATTTCAGTTCTGCTGGTTTACATACATATGTGACAAGTATACCTTTTCTGGGCATGGAAAAATACTTCTGCTAAGAATTTGGTGATTCTTTGATGAGTTTTGAATAGATCTGATGGATTAAAATATATATTCTGCTAAATTTTATTAATTTTTAAAAGGGAATGAGATGATGCTGACAGCCAAGACTCCTAACATTAAATCTGAAGTGAGTGTGACAATCAAAAAGACCTGGAATTCCACTTTCCTAGACAAAAAAGTCTGAACAGTGCTGCTACTGATGCTGTATTAGAAGCATAGAGCCTGGATTTGACTCACTGAAAATATCATTTTGTGTAAAACAGAAGATGAGTTAACAGCTGGGGACTACCATATGTGAAACCTTGTGCCATTACCAGCTCTCATTCAGCTGTCTCAGAGGGTCATGCTGTAGCAGAGCTGCAGTATTAATATGAGCTGCTGTGCCTATGCCCAAATATAACTCTGTGTTCGCTCCAAGAGAGAGTGGGAGCTTAGTCAACTTGTTCTTAATGCAGCCATTAAGCCCCTCTCTTTGCAGAATTAGGCAGTCTTTAGTAAGCAGTTGGATAATTAAAAGCAAATCCTTTATATGCCACCACAGCAGGACTATCAAGGACACAGAAGCAGACCAAACATGCAAAATTCTAATGGACTTTGTGTGCTCAAGCTTCAGGGGACCTATACGAATGATACCACTTGTGTAAAATATAATAAAAGTATTATTATGATTGTCGATATTAAGATTTATACTGCTTTTTAAGTGCAGAATTCTGGCTTAATCCTAGGAGATGCTTCAGGAAAGTTTAAACCAGGGCAAAACCTGTAGTCAGGACCACAGTGGAGTGGCTAACATGAAATCCACTTACCCTGATACTTGATGACAAGGTGGTAATATATTTGTATAATACTCTGAATTTTTTTTAATATGCTGCCATATTAATACAGTGACTGTTAATAAAATAATATTACAATTAACATTATACATCAGATAAAATGCATAGTTATTGGGTTTGAACTTCAAAATACAGAATAATGTATGCTGATAAAAATGGAATTTTCTGTTTTAGGTATGTTTTTGAAACATTCACACTTGTATTTACATATATACAATTTCTGCTCATTCAAATGCACTGTCCCTTATGAGACATTGATGTATTTTCTCTTGTGCTCTAATAACACTGTTAACACAGCTGCCTGTGTACTGTGGAAAATAGAATGCTTTTGCAGTGTGTTAGAAACTAAAGTGGCTTCCTGCTGTTGACAGAAGCAAAATCCCTGTGCTCAGTCTTCAGATTTTTCCATAAGGTACCTCCAGGTTACTTAGTAGTTCTCTACAGATCATTTCCTTCACTTACAGCAGCAATTTGCTTCTCAATTCCTATCAGTAAAAACAGAAAATAAGATTAAATAAATACTCACATTTTTTTTTCTTTTATTTTATGCTTGTTTTTTGTTGTCCATTGTATGTTTATACCCCCCGTTTTATGGTGAATGGCAGATTTCTCGTTTCCCAAGAAGTGTCTTCATGTTAGTTATAATTTTCTAGGCAGCTAATACATATTATGTAGGTCATAGTATGTAATTTTCTATTATATTCCTCTCAGTATGTTTATTTCTTACTGACTTTTTGTAGCTCTGAGTTTTGCTCAATGAATTCTAGTTTAGATGTACTACAATCATGTACACTTGAAGTCTGTCAAAAAAGGAAGCAAATGCTAATAAGCATCACATACCATATCCTTGCCATACGAAAAGCAAAAAAGAATAACTTCTCAAACCAACATTTAGTCAAAATTTTAGGCAAAACAATGGCCCCTGTATCCTCCTATTGTTCTTTCATGACAAAGAAAACATCCAGGTTTTTGGATACAGAAAAAAATTAATAGGCACAATTTGGGCTGGGCATTTAAATGGGTTCCCTAGGAGAATATTCCTTCAGTATATCTCTCTGTTGGATTGGATCATTAAAACAGTGAGAAAAATCTGCTCCTCTGGCCTCACTGAAGTTGACCCTCTATTTCAACACGTTTTCACAGCAACATGAAGCCTCGTAAAACTGTTGAACTGCTGATGGTGTAACCTGGTTAAATCCAGAGACTGAAAAGAGTTGCATGCTCTCACCAGCCGCAACTATTACTCTTTGACAGTCCTCCCATCAAAAGGGATTACAGCTCTGTATGGTTCATATGTGTCTTAGTGGTTACCCTGAATGGTTACAACAGGGGTGAAATTGTCATCTGTAGAAACTGCCAGTTGATGTATTTGAGCCTTTTAAGCAGGACAAACCACTGATTATGGTTTTATTAACAACAAAACCCCAGTGTAAAATTTGGGCTTAGCTGAAAAGCATTGAGTCTGTAGAGTCAAGATTGATACATGGCTGCATGAATTAGAGCTAGAGAACACAATTTAAACCTTTTAAGTTATGTAGTGTGCTTGCAATGGAGGACCTTAAATACACTGGAACACACAGCCTCAAAATATGTCTGAGATAAATATATATATATACATATATATATATAAATTCAGAAAGTGCTACTGATACTGGGTTTTGTTTCTTAAAATGGGGAAGACTAGATGTAGGTATTGTTCGTTTATTAATGTGCTGAATAAGTGTGTTAATGGACAATACTCAGCATTTTTTGAACAATTTCTTATCGATTTGGAAGTTCTCAAGTGCTTTTGACACATAATTGTGTTTTAAATTTTAAATACTTTTATGATGAATTTTTGAAGCAGGTGGTGCTTTGATTAAATTTTTAAAAGCCCTGATTATGCGAAGGATGTGAGAAGTATTGCATACATGTGTAATCTGTTTCTCAATAAAATTTAAACACTATTTTCTTTGTGAAGAATGTGTTGTAACTTGGAGAGTAACTTCCATATTATTTTTTTTTTTTTGCTCTTTGGATGTGTTTAGATGAGTTAAAACTATGACTAAAATCTGAAATTCATTTTTGTTTGAATGTAGAGGTTTGGAAATGTTGAAGAAGTCTTTTTGTTCGGTTGGTCTTGTGGGACTTTTTTTTGTGGTATTCTTTGTTGTTGGGGTTTTTTAGTAACATCAATGATTTAATTATCTAGATTGTCTAAATCTGAAGTGAGCTTAATGTTATTCACACAGTATAGCATAGCAAGAATCTCATATACTCAAATATCAGTAAACTTGATTAAACTGTAAATTATCATACATTTAAATATCCCAGTGGAAAGATAGAGTGAAAGAAATGCACCCTCACCAGCTGCTTTGTATGGAGTATTGAGCAGTCAACATTACCAAGCCCAAACAACATCCAGGAATGATGTAAAAAGTTTGAAAGCAAGTTGTTGATCTGTTGACAGGCTGTGATTAACACACGAACCAGACTTTATACTCCTAGTTTGTTCTCTCTGTTCTTGTGAGATATGGCTTGCCAGAAACGATCTAGAAACAATGTTTATGTGAAATGATCAAGGACCAGAGGTAGGAGCCCAATAGTGGGATTCATCTGCTTATTTAAGCCACTTAAGAGTTCAATGACCAGTCAGAGGCTTGTATTTTGTCTAACCCTTTACAGCAACTAAAAATAAAAAGATACCGCAAAAATTCAGTTCTTCCCATCCCTTTATTGTTAAAATAGATACACAGAATAAACTGTCATCTGGAGCTGATAACTCTATAGGCTACCCCTGCAGTGACTACCTTTTAACAGCATGAGAACCCTATTTTCTTTACACAGTGAAGGAGAAGTTGTGGACTCCCAGAGTGGGATTACATGGCTGAGAAATCAAAAGTTGTCTTGATGTAGAAATTTCCTTGAACCAACCAGATTGTTCTAGAGTCAGAAAAATCCCTATAGAGTGGTTAGGATAACAATCACACTGTACAATGCTGTTGTCATCTCTCAGTGATGGCATGTCACTATGATACCAACTATGGGGCAAAATGCTGACCCCTTTCCTAAACACATCTATCTCTATGCTGTAAATCTCCTTAGACTTCTTACAAGTGCAATGGAGAAAATACACAAGTCATGAAGCTAACTACATGTTTCATGGAGCTGCCTCAAACAGCAAAATAATTTGCTCTGTAAAGGTTGCTAAGAGATTGCTACATACTTAGAATACTCATCTCAGAGCTGGATGAATGAAATTCAGGTTCTAGTACAGTCTGAGCTGAAATAGTAGACGATAAATTGTTCTGACTCAGAACTCCACAAAGTGAGTTTCTGAACCTGAATCTCCAACACCCCTGGCAAGTGCACTGACATGATGCACAGTGCTGAATGAAATAACTACTATAAGATTTAATTTCCAGTCTATATTGGTTATGTAATTTTTGCTGTTCATCTTGATGTATCCACTCTAAGCACATTATTCAAGCTGCTGGATACATTAAACTACAGTGAGTTGTGTATCCTTATTTGTGTATAGGATGAGTTGCATACCTTCTGGCAAATATCATGCATCAAGGTGACAGATATCCTAGTAATATATGTTACTTGGAAGGCAATTCAGCACCAAGAAAAGAGTTGGAGGAAAGGGTCAGATAATTTGTCACTGGGGATACAAGAAAGGAAAGAACATAAAAATAAAACAAAACCTACAAAACCAGCTGTTCTAATGATGGCTACAATTCTATTCTAAGACAACTTGCAAAGCACTAAGATAAAATTGCCAAAGATCAGAGAAATCTGAAAAGGTGGACAAAAAAAGATGACTAGCACAGCACAGTATCAACCACATTAGAAACCAGAATAAAGAACAAGTGCTGAACAGGAGGTGAAATTACGGCTGCAATGACATACAAGCAGTTCTCATGGGTAACAAAATATCCCTGATAACTATGCTACAAAAAATCTTTTTTTTTTTCTGCCTTTATTAACCAGTCTTTAGCCAGTCTTGTACCATGAAAGTTTGGATTTGCCTCTCTATTTTTTTTTCTTTTCTTTTCTTTTTTTTTTTTTTTTTTTACCATAAATGTCTTTGGCCATTATGTTTTCTGCAGACTATGAAGTGTTAAACCGCTCAGTGAAATATTTTCCACTGCTGTACAAAATAGATTTGTATTTATGAAACCTCATTAATACAGAACTATTGCTCACACACATGCTTAACACACCCACAGAAAAATAGATTGAAAGGAGTTTAGGCTGCCAAATATTCCACCTAGATACTATGAAATGCAGGAAACATTTTGGTCCAGCAACCAGATACTGGCCTCCTTATGTTTTTACATTACAAGGTGGACCTTAATTATAAAATTGAATGATTTATTTATGACTTATTTAGGACTGAAGATTGTGGAATCAGAATGGTTTGAGACAGCAGGGACCTTTAATGATCATCTAGTCCAACCCCTCTGCCATGGGCAGGGACATCTTTCACTATATCAGGTTGCTCCAAATTCTGTCCAATGTAACCTTGAACACTTCCAGTGATGGGACATCAACAGCACCTCTGTGCAACCTGTCTCAGTGTCTCACTACCCTCATAATAAAGAATTGCTTCTTTATGTCAAATCTAAATCTACCTCTTTTAGTTTAAAACCATTGGCACTTGTCCTATCATTACAGGCCCTGGTAAAAAGTCTCTCTCTGTCTTATAAATGCACTTTAAGTACTGAAAAGCCACAATCAGGTCACCCTTGTGCCTTCTCTTCTCCAGGCTGAACAGCCCCAACTCTCTCAGCCTTTCGTTATAGGAGAGGTCTTCCAGCCTTTTGATAATTTTTGTGGACCTGCTCTAAGAGGTCCATGTCTTTCTTCTGCTGGGTCCCCAGAGCTGGATGCAGTACTTGAGGAGGGGTCCCACAAAAGCAGAGTAGATGGGGAGACACAACTTCCTCACCTTGCTGGTCATGCTTCTTTTGATGTATCTGAGGACATGGATGGCTTTCTGGGCCACAAGTGCACTTTGCTAGCTCGTGTCCAACTTTTCATACACCAGTTTCCCCAAGTCCTTCTCTGCAGGGCTGCTCTCAATCCATTAATAGAATCATAGAATCATACATTCCATCTAGTTCCAACTCCCCTGCCATGGGCAAAGGCACCTTCCACTCAACGAAGTTGCTCAAAGCCCTGTCCAACCTGGCCTTGAACACTTCCAGGGATGGGGCATCCACAGCTTCTCTGGGAAACCTCTGCCAGCACCTAACCCAGTCTGTATTGATACTGGAGATTCGCCCAACACAGGCACTGGATGTTGCACTTGGCCTTGTTGAACTTCATGAGGTTCACATGGGCCCGCTTCTCCAGCCTGTCAAGGTCCCTCTGGATGGCATCCCTTCCCTCAAGCATATAAACTACACGACTCAGCTCAGTGTCATCTGTAAATTTGCTGAGGGTGCACTCAATCCCACTGTCTATGTCATTAATGAAGATACTGAATAGTACTAGCCCCAGCATGGACCCTTGAAGGATACCACTTTTTACTGGTTTCCTCTTGGACTGTGGAATGAAGATGACTTGCTGCACTTTTATAATAGGCAGCTAATAAATTTGGGGTTTATATGTTTGGATAAGAGATGTATCAATGCTTTATTTACTGGATGCAGCTCAAAACCTGTTTTCCAAACAGAATTGTTAATTTCTAGAGCTATATGAAAAACTATCTTTAGAATATTATTTTCTTGAGAAATGCTATACTAAATAAGCTTTTTCATTTGCAGACTTTGTATTGATGGGATCGGATCAATTTCAATGTGGGTTTGTTTTTTTTTTTCCAATTTACTGACAAAATCACAAACAGCATAGAAAAGACATGGTTATTGGTTTTCAAGATCAGTTAACTCAATATTTCAATTTAGATATCCCTCATACTTAGTAGGAAGTCATTTAAATACACTCACAAGAAAGATTAGAGGAAAAGGGTTGGAACTGAACTCCTAGTCTTTGTAGTGCCAAAACCTCTTCCAGAGAATCCTTTCCAAAGGTGGATGGCTTACAAAGCAGGTTGTATTTCAAAAGGCAAGATGACAGTCCATGAGACTTGCTAAAATACTCCAATGATTATGAATAAATAGTTTGAACTCCTTCCTCTGCCTGAATTAAGTAAACAATGCATTTCTTACTATCAGGCTGTTCACATCCCTCCCGTTATTGCAACTCTTGACCATCTACAGCAAGAACAGTGTACAGCTGTGGGGCTACAGAAGAAAGAGAGGCATATTAGTCATAATCTAAGCTGCTTTGATGCACACGCTGGGGTACACATGCCAGCACCTCAACAGATAGAGTATGTTGTCTCTGAGGCACAGAGCTGGCTCTCTGGGATTATGTGACTTAGTTGAAAGTGTGCAAACCGTCACTTCCTCAAAACCAAACTCATTGCCCAGTTGGAATTAATGTTACCAGGGACAACAAATAACCCAATGACACAAAGTGCATTATTGTCAAGTCTGAAATCTTTTCACTAGATGTACAGGCAATAAAGCTAGTAAATCTTTAGTCATATAGGTTGCTTTTGTGTTCAAAGATGACACAGACATCTCTACGGGGTGATTCCTCCTTTCCTAAAATATTTGATGTTAGATGACTTACCTTTCAGGGATGCATATGCTTGGATGAGAAATTATATTCAACACTGTGAAAGAGTAATATATTTTCTCCTTAACATTTTTGTCAAAAACAACTGAAGCAAGTGTATGTTTGTAACTTTCAGTAAAGAAAACCCATAGAACAAAACAGGCAGACACATGGCATGGGAAAAAAGAAAACAAAAGCCACTTCAGCCCAAATGATTACTGTTTGATATTAGAAGTAATAAAAAGATGGTCTTGTGATGTGAAGTGCCAGACAAACTTAGTAATAGGCAGTGGCATCATCCTGGAATTCTGTGTTTGCAGTTTGATCAGCAAACAGTGGTGCTATAATTGTAAACGACATAGAAAAGAAACCAAAACTTCAACAACTATGAATTTACAAACTGCAGACTTCAGTACATGTTCAGGTGCTTTTTTTCATCCATCAAAAAGTGGAGTTGCAATATTTCTGAAATATGCATTACAAGATTTTAGTGAAAGTCTGCTGAATATTTCATTTTCAATCATTTGTTACAAAAGTTACAAAAGACTGCCTTTAAGCTGAAAGAGGTAGTTTTACAAGCAGAACAGCCCATTTTGGGGAATGACCAATGCTTTTCTTCCATTTTTGTGTTTCCAAGAGGACATTTTTAGCAGCTGGATTTGCTGTTTTTATTTTTTAGTGTTCTATAAGACCCCGCTTGCTGAATAATGCTGCCAGTTACTGGTCACATCATCTAAAGAGCATATATTTTATTGCTGACTGGCAGAAAAAGTTTTCTTAGAAAAATACTGGCTGCAGACATCTTTACTGTTACTTTGGAAGCAATTATAGATGGCAAAGTATGCAGTGAACTAGTGTCAAAGCTGGCTAAGACTGAGCAAAGCTGCCTTATTGTGATATCTGGAAAGGATGTTACCACGGCATTCAGGCCTGAATGTAAGACAAATACACTTTCATTTATCTAAGTTTCAGCTACTGCTAAAGGAAGATATCTTAACAGCCTTCCTCTGGAGATGCCTCTTGCCACTGACCACATAGGGGAATCTAGGTACTTGGCTTTGAATAGAAAATTCTAGAAATTTCTAGAAAAATGAAATCAGCTGAGATGAATCTCACACTAGGTACAAGTCTTCGAAGACATAACTACTTTGGCTTGGATTCAAAAGTATATTGTTCTGAACAAGGTGACACCTGACTATTCATGGAGGAGAACCGGTGACGCTTAGTGCAAGTGCAGTTGTTAACAAATTATCATACTTAGAAAGACTGGGAACTTCAGAGAAATCAGATGCACATGTCACAAGGAGAATGGTGAGATTTTATGTCTGTTTTATCTCATTCAGGCATGATGCTGAGGCTGCTAATTTCTTACAGCAAGTGGCTCAGAGATTCTCAGCCATGGTTTCTTGAGGTCCATCGACTCCCAGCTCTTTCAGAGAAAGGTCCTGACAAATGGGAACTCTGGGGTTGTAAAAGCCACATCCTAAGGTAGACTTTAAAACCTGTCTTCACTGAAATTCAAATAAGTGTGTTGCCTACATATTTTTGTGACCCTAAACGTTGGCAAAACCTAGTAGTTACATTGCTGTCTGTTTTGCAATTGTAGGTGTTGCCATTAGCAAAGAATCATTCTTTTTATCTTTTTGTAAATCATAGAATCATAAAATAGTTTGGGTTGGAAAGGACCTTAAAGATCATTTAGTTCTAACTCCCCTGCCATGGGCAGGGACACCTTCCACTAGACCAGGTTGCTCCAAGCCCTGTCCACCTGGCCTTGAACACTGCCAGGGATGGGGCATCCACAGCTTCTCTGGGCAACCTGTGCCAGTGCATCACCACCCTCACAGTAAAGAATTTCTTCCTAAGATCTAATATAAATCTACCCTCTTTTATTTTAAAGCCATTCCCCCTTGTCCTATCACTACATGTCCTTGTAAAAAGCCCCTCTCCAGCTTTCCTGTTGGCCCCTTTAGGTACTGGAAGGTAGCTGTAAGGTCTCCCTGGACTCTTCTTTTGTCAAGGATAAACAGCCCTAACCCTCTCAGCCTGCCTTCATTGGAGAGCTCAGCTCTCTGAGCATCTTTGTGGCTCCCTGGACCCGCTCCAACAGGTCCATGTCCTTCTTACGTTCTGGAGACCCCAGAGCTGAACACAGTGCTGCAGGGGGATCTCACGGGAACAGAGTAGAGGGGGAGAATCACCTCCCTCGACCTGCTGGTCATGCTTCTTTTCCACAATTCTTTCCCCATTTCTAAACCTTGATCCTCCATTAAGTACGATATCAATGAGCTCAGTAGTTTAATTATGTTGTCTGCAATAACTCCCATTCATTTTATTGGCTTCATACTGATTTCTTTTCATATTTTTTATACATATACTTGTGCTTTATTAGAAGAAAGAGTAAGCAAGGACTTTTTAATTTACCTTCTCTGTGATGTTCATTACGCTGTGTGGTTCTGTAATGCCTGGTTTTAATCACCTCAAAACTAAGCAGTCTTTCCATGCCTTCAAGAACTTCATCAGGTTCTCTGGATGCCTTCCATTTCTGCTATATATTTTTGAGGTGACATAATGGAGAATGAACAGTCTGACATAAAGCTAAGCCAGGAAAGTGTGTGATGATATTATTATAGTTCCAAATTTTGTTTTCTAGACCTTCTTTAAATGCTTTTATGTTTTGTTTGTTTAACTGCAACTAAATAATTAATTATCTGAAAAGACTTCAAGGACTTTTTCCTGTAATGATTTGAGGTGCACTCTAACTGGATTCCAATATATGCTTGCTACTGCATTAAAGTTTCTTACCTTCTTCTCCATAGTTGAATGTTTATCTGCTGTTATGCCACACTTGCCTTAAGTCTATCTAAAAAAAATATTTTAGTTTAACCATAAATTAACAGAGTTCATATAAGTATAGAAAACCATATGATCTGCAGAAAAGAACTATGGATAAACAAGTGAGGGCACCATTAGAAGTCAGCTCCTTCCACCAAACAGCATCAACTAAATCATCACTGATAAATGTTTTTCTAAATGTTTTTATAACTCCAGTTAAGAATGCTACAACATTTTTGCACAGGCTTTCCCAGTGTTTAAACTCTGTTAATAACTAAGGCACAAGCTGAAGCTCACTGGTACTTGTTTCAATGTAGTGACTATGTGGTTCTCTTGCTCTTTATAACAAATGCTCATTAAGCACTTGAAGACTGTATTCCTTCAGTCTTTAAATGAGAATATATAGTAGTTGATCACAGTGGTCCTGGTGATCTTGAAAATATTAATCAGTAAATTTATTAGATCTGAAGGATTTCACACACCTATCTGATCTTCATTGGCTCAGAAGTTTTCTGTGCTGTTGAAAATGTTCTTGCCTCATGTATAACGCTGACAACTTACAGCCACACCACTTTAAAACAAATATACCCACAAATGCCTATGCCATAAGCAAGTAGAGAATAAGGTTTCTACATGTGTGCCTTGGGATATGCTCCTGTATTGGATTCCCAAACTAAAGTTTCCTGATCCTATGTTTTCCCTCCTTAAAGCAGAATGACAGATTTTGAGGAAGAAATTGCATTGCCTTAAAACCTAGGAACCTTCAAAACTTAGGGAATTCCTGCAAATTTGAACTTTTTCTGAAGAACCCACAAACACAAGGGCTTACAGAAGCAATAGTTTTTTCACTGCTTTTCTCAACTTTCTAGAACCTGTAATGTCAAGAAAATTTCCTTGCTTTTGGAAAAAGTGAATGTTGTCGCTGCTCTGATAGCTCAGCTGTGCAGCTGAATCCTGAAACAACAAACAGCTGCAGATAGGATGAGAAAGTATCTCCAAATCATTGCCTTCATTGTCTTCATTGTAGGGAAAATAAAAGTTTATGAAGTTTCTAAAAAAGTTAGAGAGAGCAATTTGATAACAAATAAATACACAGGATGATCACAACGGTAGTCTGAAAGAGACAGTAATCTTGAAATACCCTTTAGATGTTCAGAACCCTCAGTGCTTCTACTGATTCAGGATGATAAATCCATACTTACTTGTGATTACATAAGAAAATGCACAGATTTCCAACAGCTCAATTACTAATCTAACCTTTATCCTTTTTCGTTTCTCATAATTACAGGAAAATGTAAATATTCACACATGACATAGGATAGGAAATAAGACTTATTAGATTTATTCAGGCTGATGACATGAGCTAAAATAATTTCTATTATGTAAAGAAAAACTTTGAGCTTTAGAAAAGATAAGTTCTACAGTGATTTTAGTGTTTTTAATGTGTACATCATCCCAGTGTAGGGACTATCTTGCTTTGCCTGTTCTTATTCATTTAGAAGTATAAAAAAGGCAATAAAGATAGCTATTTTCATTAGATGAAATTTAATATTCAGTAGGCTGGAATAAAACCCAGCATCTTTCTATTTAATCTTAGACTATTCTTTAGCAGAGAAGAAAGCTTTAACTAACACCTGTGAATGAAGGGAAACTAAGGCTGCTTTCAGATGACTGCACAAAAGAAATCATGCAAGCCACACCATGAGAAAATGTATAAAATGATGTATTACTGCAGGAAATATCAGTGTGTGTATCAGACAGAAAAAGACCTCAAATTGTATATGCTCTGTAATGGGAAACTCAGTAAGAGAGAAGAAAAATTGTCAGCTTCCCATTCATTGTCACTGTCCTTTCTACTCACTGCAAAAAGATGACCCATACTATAAAGTTTGCAGTAGTGTAAACGTTAAGTATATCAACAGAGGCCATAAGTGGGCTGTTGCCCCCAGTTGTACTCCAGGAAGGACCCCAGGAAAAAGTTCTATGTCTCAGTTCTCTCTAATGCTCACATGCCTCAGTCCAGCATCAGGATTTAGTATGCTGAGTTCATCCCTAATTCAGACCCTGCCAGGCAGAGTCTGTGAGCTCAGCATGTGCCCAGTTGCCTGAGTTAAAAAACAAGCCTTTGACGACTTCTACAGTATTCATAAACTACCTGAGCAGGCAGCAAAGTCTGTGTTAAGGTGTGGAACTCTTGCCATACCTCTGTCCAGAGGGCAGGAGGTGCTGAAGCAAGGGATCCATTTTAGAAGGGTTTTGAGGAAAGGAACAAGCAAAACCTATGCTGTTCCCTACTGTTGGCATACACTGGGATGAAGATTTCCCCCAACATGAACATCCTGTCAATAATGTTTATACTGATTCTTCTTCTTCACATTAAGGCCTATCTAAGATGTCCACCTGAGAGGGGGACTCCTGTGTAAAAAATGTACAAATAGAAGAGATGAACAAAGCCCTCCTGCTGACAGAAACAGCAGCACAGGATCACAACTTCTGTATGGCATGAAATACATATTGGCTTGGGGTCATGATAATCTCAGGGTTAGCTGTCATCTTTTCTACCCTGAGAAAATCCACTCTTGCAAAGGAAAAATCACTTCCCCAAGACCTGTATAACAGATTTTACAAAAGTAGTAGTACCATGACATTGACTTTACAGATAGGAAACCGGAACAGAGGAATATTTTTTAATTTGCCTAAGGCTGCAGAATGAATGCATGGTAAAGGAACAGAATTCCTGGAGTAAATTTACAGCAGTAAATAAAACAGGACTAAGCCCATTCCCTGACCCTGTGGCAGGAAGCACAGGAAAGTTTAATGGTGGCTGAACTCTTTTCTCCCAAACAACAGGGCAGCTTCAGCTGGAGCCAAAGGTGCACATTCAGAGGAAAAGACTCCACAGACAAGCTGCAATAAATGAAATTCTTATCAGATATTATAATCAAAACTATTCCCATAGGGAACAGGGGGCCAGAGATGGGGTAGAATTGCCATCTGTGGAGATTTTCTAAACTAAGCTGGACATGTCTGTCTATTCCTTGAGAATCGATGTGTATCAATCTTCACCTTTATTCAATGTTTCACACTAATATTTGGCTGTAGTTCTCTAGTGTCTTGCTGCTTGCAAGGCTGTTTGAATTTTTATAAATGTACCATTTTAATTCCGTTATATGAAGTATAAGCAGCAATACACACAACTTTGCTATTGTCATTCTTTGATTATAGCAGAGATGACCAACTGACAACTCAAAGATGTCTCCATCCCACAAGACAATTTTGCCTGGTCCCTTGAGATGCAAAGCAGTCAGAAGACTAACCCAACTCATGGTATAGTTTATGTGTCATAAAGTTGAGAATTACATATCTCAGGTATAGAAGTTAGGTGAGCTGTGCATCCCTTAATATAATGTTGATAATAAATATAATTAATATAATAATATAATAATGTTGGCCTGGCCTTCAAGCATGTAATTAGGAGAAATAAGACCCTTCAAATCCTAGAATCCTAGAATCATAGACTCATAGAATCATTTACATTGGAAAAGAGTTTTGAGATCATCAAGTTCAAACGTTAACCTAGTACAGCTAAATCCGTCACTAAAACATATCCCTAAGCACCACAGCTTGCTGAGCGTTTCCTCCAGCCCCCTCAGTGCCCTTGGGGGGATCCTAGCCACCTCCACAAGCTTGTGTGTGTCTCAATGGGCTGGCAGGTCACTGACTGTTTCCCCTTGGATTGTGGGGGTTTCATTCTGCTCCTCATCCCTGTGTCCCAGCTCAGAGGGCTGGGCACCTTAAGAACAACTGGTCTGACTATTGAAGACTGAGGCAAAGAAGGCATGAAGTACCTCAGCCTTCTCCTCACCCTTGGTCACTCTGTTTCCCTGAGCACCCAATAAAGGATGGAGATTCTCGTTACCCCTCCTTTTGTTGCCAATGTCTTTATAGAAACATTTTTTATTGTATTTCGCAGCAGTAACTAGATTAGGTTCTAGTTGTGCTTTGGCCCTTCTAATGTTCTCCCTGCATAACCTCAGGACACCCTTGCAGTCCCCCTGAGTGTCCTGCCCCTCCTTCCAAAGGCCATAAACTCTTTTTTCCGGAGTCCCAGCCAAGCTCTCTGCTCAGCCTGGCTGGCCTCCCCCACCAGCTCCCCAGCCAGCACACACCTGCTCGGATCGCCCGGCCTGCCCGGAGCACTCAGCCCCTGGGCTGCTGCCCCCGGGGCTCTGTCAGCCCGGCTCCTCCGCAGGCCCAGCTCTGCCTCCCGCTAGTGCCAGGCAGGTCTGCTGGCCCCCACCTTGCTTCTCTGGGAATGGGAAACTCCTATTGCTCCATGACAGCTGTTCCCCAGGTGGCCTCCAGCCACCACATCGCCCTTCTCGGCTCAGGAGCAGCCGGTCCCGCGGGCGCCTTCCCTCGCCGGCTCCCTCACCGGCCGGGCCAGGGAGGTCTCTTCCACACGCTCCGGGAACCTCCTGGGCTGGTCCCTCCCTGCCGGGCTGTACTTCCAGCGGGCAGCTGCTAAGCTGAAGGCCCCCACCAGAACAAGAAGATAAGTAGAAATCCCAAACATGTCCTCTCCATTTTATATCCAGCAGCATATTATACTGGTAGACTAGAAAAATTCAATATGACTCTTCACTCTTATTCAGTCAAGTTTCTTGTCTGAAGTGTGTAACAAAATGTGGAAGGGGTGCTGGCACGTTATAAACCCCACAGTAGTGCCATAAAGTCTTAGCTGACAAAACACGAAGCTAATGAATTGATTAATGCTGTTATCAGAGTGGGCTTACCCTTAGAAAATTCAACAGATCAGGGCTCTAATTTTATGTCTTCTCTGCTAAATGAGGTGTGCAAGCTTTTAAAAATTCCCCCTTTCGCACCAGCCAGAAACAGATGGGCTTGTAGAATACTTTAATCAAACACTTAAGCAGATGCTAAGAAAATTCATCAGCAGTGAACCAAAACATTGGGATAAATTGTTACCTTTTGTTTAGTTTGTCTATGGAGAGGTCTTTTAATCATCAATTGGATGCTCCCCATACCTTTCCAAAATGATCAGGAGGCAGGCAGTCTGAAGTTTTGCTGTTTGCAAATTATGCAATGTTGGTGGCATCCCATTTTCCCCCAAATAACATCCTTTATAATGATGTTGTTCAGATATGTAAAACAAGGCCCTGATCCTGAAGATAGATCTACACAACTGGAAGGATATAATTTGTACACCAATAGTCAGAATTCGGAATAGGCAATATTTATGAAATATTGAGGTTGAAGACTGATGAAGCTGAACAATTCTCAATACAAAAACAATGACATTGAGACAAAGGTACTTATTAGTCTCTTTTATGTTCCTCTCAATGGACAACCCACTCCCTGCAACAATTTAGTGTTAGGACAGGGAATAGATGGTTTTGCACATGCAGCAGTATCATGTTAGTTCATTTCCCAAATGTGAAATTTTTTCAGCAGATCTGGGCTGTTATTCTGGCTAGCTCAACAGACAAGACAACATTTTAATGTTCAGCGTTGCTGGTTTAGGTTTAGTCATATGGGCCTGAACTGACCTCATAGCGACACACTGAGACTGCATATGGTCCTGGAAACATAAAGTCTCATGGTACAGTAGTTTTGGTGGCTCAGGTTCTTTCTTACACTGCTGAGTATCTAGAATATCAGTCCATTAAGCTATAATATTATGCATAGAAGTAGTGCTACTGTATTGTGATGGCCAACAAAAGACATGTGAAATATAATTAAATCTTTCTAATTCAGCTATTTAATTTTCAGTAAGACCCTACATCTGACTACCCAGGAGGCTACCCAGCCACTGTGAGAAAGTTTAGCTGATGATTAGGTATCTGTAGAAATACCAATGACACTGTGTCAAGCAAAACTGTATAGAAATATACATACACATATGGTCTTTAGGAGCCCCAGTTCTGCTGAAAATAATGGGAATATACAAAAATGTAAAAATTGGCTCTGTGAATGCTCTAAGTATATATTAGCTTAGATTAATGCAATGTATAGTTCAAACTATTCTTTGCATAGAAAAGGTTTTTGTTAAAGTTTTTCAAAATGTTGGTCAAAATCAAAATATGAAAAGGAACAAGGAAAGTTGTTATATATTGCTTTAAGGGAAAACTTTCAATTTCCACTCCCTACCCAAAGAGAAAACTTGATGAATTGTTTCTTTTAAAAACTTCACTTTTTTTCAGAATTTACATCCAGTTAAGTTTGGTTCCAAAATGTCATATAGAAATTAGAAGACTCAAAAAATTCCTTTCTGATATATTGTAGTAAAATGTTGTAAGGGGAGAGGGAAGAATTAATTCCTTTAATTTTGGAAAGCAAATGGAGGGAAAGAAAGAGGAAGAACTGGCCATTCAGCAAATATTCATGAATGATTCACGAATACTTCAGATTAACATGAAATTGTATCTTTTGGAACCCAGCTAAAAATAAATGGAAACTAAAAGCAAAGCAAATGTCATGTAAGGAGAAGGTCATCAGGCTAATAAATCTGAAACCACGTTTGAAAGGAAATTTGGCACCCTTCAAGGCACACTGGTAACAAAAGAGTGAAAAAAGGGACAATTAAATTTCAGATACCTTTCGGAAAATGTAAAAGCCATCATCCTTCAGATTCACAGAATCACAGAATGGTGATATTTTCTTCTCCTCCTATTTTTGTAGTTTTGTGAAAGTATGCTGTACTGAGAACACCAATTTTCGCTCTTTCCTGTTTCTGTATGTCTCCTTTGTTATTTTCCTTTCTTCATTATTTTAAAATGCAAGGCTTCTGAGAATTCTGAAGTTAAATATCTGAACTCACTTTACAAGATCACCAGAGCTGCTTCTTTTTTCATTCTTTCCTTGCTTCATTCTATTATTTAATGTTATCAGGTTGAATGGATTTTATTTTTTTTTAATAGCTAAAAAGAAAAAGTGGATGGGGAAAAAAACAGATAAAACTTTAAAAACTTGTACATAACAGGATTGTGGCTACTTCAAAAAAGTTGTATAAGAACATGTCTGTTCATCTGTGATAGATATTATCTTCGCTTCTTAATAAGGAATCAAGTCACTCTCAGAGGACTTTTGAGCAGCTCTGCTTCCCACGGTGAAGAGCTTATTGCAGCTCTTAGTGGTGCAGCCCAGAGTGAAGCTTTTTGCAATTCACTGTTGCCTTAAGCTGGGTAATATTCTGTTCTGACTAGCAGCTCCACAGTCTAATGCAGTGTTCCTTTCTAAGCAAGGAAAAGTCAGCAGAACTATACCTTTCCGTTTCTCTGGAGGCAAAGTGCAAACGGATCTTGAGCACCCTTGGGATGGTCTCTACAATGTCTTCAGTCTGTCACAACTTGTTACTGTGTGATTTGGAAAAATTTAAAGACAAGACAGGAGAAAATTATCTTTCATCAGATAAATTTAGCGCTTTAAACTATGTAATTCACTTTATCAAGATAGGTCCCTTTCATGCTCTTGTTATAAGTTATTCAGAGTATGATGCTGGTGCTAAAAAAAAAAAAAAAAAAAAAAAAAAAAGATTATTAAGGTGTCTCACGAATTATTTGCTGTGACCAAAAGAGTAGTATTTTTCAAATCAGCCCTAATATGCAGAGGTAAAAACAATTCTTTGCCTACATCAGCTGAACTAAATGTTGACCATACAGAACAGTGACCTCACTGTCTTTCTGCCATCAGAATGATTTGTTTGCTTGGTCTTTGGTGTTAGCCTTTTCTTTCATCCATTTTATGCTAAAATACCGGCGCATAGAAGTTTTGTGTATAAAAAACTCTGTCTACCAATATCAAACTGGCAAAGAACTCAAAGCATAGGAGACATCAGTTTTACAACAGTGCTCAGTCCAACACAAGGAATAAGAAACAAGACATAACCTGCACCCCAGCACTTCTTGACAGCTTCACAAACTCCTCATCACCCAGGACTAACCCAGTTATTTCCACATGACGTGAATCAGGGCACAGGATAGTAAGTAGGTATAGTCATCCATCCATCCCCGTCTCACTGCATTCATACGCCATGATTGGATCATGAGGGAAGCAGAGTTCTTCATACATCCACATTCCTTTTAGGATAGGCTGATATTCTGTGTTATATTATTAGGGAGAGATCAGAAGTGTTTCCTGACTGTACATGAGCTGGAGTTGGAAATCCGACACATTCCATCCAGAAGTTATTTGTACTTTTGAGCAAACTATATAAATAACCATCAGTCAACGCAACTTACCTTGGGGTGAGGATAGCTTCTGTACTGCCCATCATTGTCACACAGATGATTTTCTAAATTATGTTCTAAATACTGTTGTTCACATATTTTTATTCTTTTTTTTTTTTTTCTCCCCAGAGAATTCTCTGGCCAATGTTATGCAGTAGGTGAGATGATGCACAATGACAAAAGTCCTTAATAAGAACCTGTTCAGTTCATCCAGGAAAAAGCAATCATCAGATGGACTGAAAAGGTTGGATTCTGAGGTACGTAAAGCCAGATGTTTCTTTTTAAAATGTTCATCCTGCTTATCCGCTTTCCTTTTTTTTATGGGTGAATGCTGTGTTCAGCATAGCTGGGTTTATTACTACTTCTCCATGTTATATACTTGTGTACCTAAGAGGCTATTGCCTTCATGCTGAATTATCCAGCTGGACTTCTCAGGCAGCCAACTCTCACAACAGTTAACTTTCAAAATGCAGAACTCAGCAAGCAAAGGACAAAACCAGAAAGAAAACCCTAAGTACTTGACTTCTTGGTTTAATTGCACATCACAGGCTCTTATTTTAAACGCCTAGAAAAGTTATCTTTATTATACTGTTTAGCTTATGTGTTACTCCCAGATTAATGTCTAATTTAAAAGCAGCTATCATTTTTCCTTTGTAGAAATTATTTTTCATAGTAACAGTCTTCAAAGTAGCTAAAAATATCCTTGTGATGCAGAGCAATAAATGTTTGCAGATATGAATCTCATTATAGTTTATGGTGATTAAAGCATGAAATAGGACTTGGTATTTGGTCTTTGTGACTCTTGCTGTAATTTGAAACAGACTTAACAGCAAATAATGATATTTATGTCCCCTTTACCTCAGGGCTTCATAGTGTGATGGGGATAGCTAATATCTTTTTAAAAAGAGACTGAGAAGATATCAGATCTAAGATTTGCTGTTTACCTCTTATGTGTGTTTCATTAACTGTTCTGACCAACACACTGCTATAGAAGGGGATGAGGACAGTGAGTGGATGATGACATGTTTTTAAGAGAAGAGAAAATTGGGGTCATCTGTTCTTCACAGGTTATTTATGTAGTATTTTTTTTTTTCCTGCAGCAGTATATATACAAAAAGGTTAAAAGTACTGAATAAATGAGAAAGACTTCAGCATGCACCATCCTCTTATATATCAGAATTCTTGGTGGGTTTTTTTGCTGTTGTTGTTCTGGTTTTGTTTGCTTTGTGTGTGTGTTTGTTTTGGGGTTTTGTGTTTGTTGTTGGGTTGTTTTTTTTAAGAAGCAGCCTATATGCATACCTCAAAGAAGAACCTGAAGGATCTGTGTCAGGTTATGTTCTCAGGAGAGCCTTGGCTCAGAGAAGCACACCCATTAGTCTGTATCTATGCCAGGCAGTAAGAGTCTATAAAATACACTACATGGGGAAGATTTTTCTCACACTAAGCCATTCTTAAACACTCATGCAGAAGCCTAACAAAAAGCTAACATAGCTTTATTCCACAAATGTGTCAAGACAGAAAATTATTTCTTTTTTCATCTATGCAGCTTTTATTTTATACTGAGGTAGACTAGAAAACCTTATGCAGACAGACATTTTGAAGGTAATTATCCTAAAGTTCTTGCTTAACACCTTTCAGATTTGTCATTTGACTGTGAAAACTGGTTTGTGTCTTGGTTAATAGGTCCGGTTTGAACATATATTTTCTACTCAGAGAAACAAACCATAACTAATTTCAGGCATAAGCGTTAAGTTGTATTGCCAGGTATGTGTACCTGAAGATACTTAGCTATTCTAGGCATTTGCCTGTCCTTTTCCGTAGTGCTAGTGAAAAGTAGATATGGACTTTATGGAGATGAAAAAAAATACAGAAAGAAAACCTTTCATAGCTGCGCAGCCACCAAAGAAGCAGTCACTTGCGTTGTGGGCTACACAGTATGAATCAAATTCACTTGAAGCCAGCAGGAATTTTTCAGCCACTTCCAGTTGTGGTATTTAAAAATACTTTGAACAACTACAGTATTATGGCAAGAGCTTTTCTAGGCTTAGACTGACCAACTCAAGCTGTAATAAGGGAGTCATTTCCCCCATCCAAACACACATGCTCAGGAATAACGAAAAAGACATACAACACAGAAATGGGAAAGTGGGAAATATTAGGGTCACTTTGAAGTGTCTTGTGGACAACTCCAATCAACAGTAGCACTTACCTGTGACTGTTTTACCTATTTTTATCATTATATAAAAATTATGCTAACATTTTTATGTAATGTTGAAATCGAGTTTAAGGAGTATTGACAATTTAAGTACAAATTGGTTATAACAAAGGGAATGACTTTAAATAGTGGGAGCTTTTTAGTGACACTAACATGATTTTAAAATAATTTTCAATAACGCTCAGTTTCTTTAAAAAGTATATTACCATAAAATATTTCAATGCCAATCAAATCTTTTTCCAAAAGACAGTTGTGTACCTAAAGAAAAGCAAATGAGAATTTACCATCCTCAAGATGGACATGTCTTTAGGCAAGTAAGATACTCCAATGACAGAATCTAGGGCATTACACTCCATTTCTTCCAAATACTGTGCTCCTGGAAGCACGTTTGTTAATATATTCCTCAGCTTTATCTCTCTCACCATACTCTTCCTCTGAAGGTTTTCTCAATGGTTACAAAATCACATTGGCAGCAAAGTTTCCTGTAACGGACACCCACGCAACAAAATTGGTCCAAGTTTTCCGAGTATGACTTATCAGTATATTCAAAATGACTGGAAGAAATGGCCTTTATAAGCAAAAGGAAAAATTCTCATTCACGTGTCTCTGCTTGTCATGATAGCAAGGAAAAGAACTATGATATCAGCTTTGAAGACACAGTCATTAGAAATAGGTGAACTACATTTTGATGGATTGGTTTATTTTAGCATAAATAGCCAAGATTTCCAACCGTTACAAGATCAAGCTGGTTTTTCACCTGACAGTTTTGGTTGCAGAATATCAGCATCTGGAAAGTTTTATATTTTGGGGGGTTTGGTTTTTTTTTTGGTTTTGTTTTGTTTTTTTTTTTCCCCCCTCAAGAGTAGCTACTGCAACTGAACTGAAATCTGATTTGGGAGAAAAGTCTAAATTATGTTTAAAATATAAATAAATCATAGTTGTGTATGTGCTGGGTTTGGTTTTTTTCATTTCTGAGAATTTTTTATCTCTAAGCAATTGCAGCAGAAAGTGATCAATAGGCACAATGGCTATTTAGACTGCAGTTGTTGCTACCAGATCATATCTTATCCTACACAAATAAACCCTGAAATTTCAGTGTGAAAGTATGCCATATTTTTGGCAAGGTAGATTCACTCTATTCCCGCAGAAAAAAAATTAATTTTATTATAAAAGGGTTAGTTCAAGTCTGAGATGCATTGAGTGATTATTTGATGCATCATTCTGTGGTTCTTTGTGCTATTAGATCCATTGTGAAAAAGGCTGTGTGTAGGCAGCTAATTCTGGGAGGAGGTAGCATTTTTGTTATAAATCTCATAAGGACTAAAGTTTGTGAAGATGCCTGCCATTTACCACTTTCATTGACATGCTGAAAAGAATATCTAAAAAAAAAAATGAGCCTAGCAATGTTTCAATATATGGTGCTGGCTTATTCGCACCCTGCCATGTTCAATACAGCAGTTTTAGAAGTTCGGCATACCAGGTGCAGGTAATCACACTACATGTTGAACCTATGCGCCCTTGTTTATTGGCTTACAAACAAATGTCTATTAATAATTATTAAATGCAAGGTTAGTATCAATGCCAAAAACGAAACTGAACAATCTGCAACTGAGAAGACAAAGAATTCTGAAAGTTAGAGTTTCTATGGCAACACTGACTTGGACAACCTGCTACAAAAATTAATAACTTCTCTATACCTTTATGATAGGAGGTACAGGTAGTAAGAACACTGGTGAAATAAACATGAACACTCACAGCCTACTTGATCAAGTATGCTTTGATATCATACACAATTCTGTCAAGCCTAGGTTTTTGAGCATGTTTAGAAAAGCAGTGACTAAGTAGTACACAGTTAAGTACATTACGGGTTCTGTGCATTACCCTCTCATGGAATATAAATCAGTTTATACACATACACATGCCATCCAGTGCAGTTTAGTTACTATGCAATCCCTACACTGGTTTTGCTTGCAATTTTAAGAGATGCTCTTGCAATCAGTTATAAAATTTACTCTGTTCTTTTAAATTCATTTACTTCAGTCCTCAGGAGGATTGTTTCCTGGAAATCAGCACCGAGAAAGTATTTGAGAGGAGTTTACCTGCATGTAATTAGTTATTTCCTGTATCTGAGGTGTGTTGCAGTGTAAATAAAGAATAAAAAATTCATCACCAGGTATTTTAATCAAGATCTTGCATCATTGATCTATCTCCAGCAAGAAAACTGTCTCTGTGGTCCCAAAGTTCAGCTAATGTTCCCAGAGATAGTTTTGTATGCACAGTATAAAACAGGCATGGAAATATTTATGAAGTGTGATGAAAAGCACCTGAATGCCAAAGATGATTAGAACTGTGATTTTGAGGCATGCTATATAAGTATCGTTCTTTGTACACCTCTGCTTAAACCTTCCCTCAGAAGTTTCTGTATGTTGTCAAGACACCTCCAGAATCATATTTTTAAGACATCTTCCATTCAAATTGCTTGGTCCTTCCCAAAGATCTGCCTTTTATGTGGTATCTTAAAGCCTATTCATTCACCAGCACATGTTGTGCCCCAGAATACTCTATTTCTACACAAGTCTGGGAATACTTTGACATTGAAACATATGAAGAAACATCACAGCCCGTATTAGAAGACCCTGATATCAAATCACAGATATGATACTAATTCACACAAGCCTTGCCCATTTTAACTGACACATTGTCAGTGACAGCCCATTACGATGTACATCCAGACCTTCATAGTGTGACATCCCTTTTTCCAAGGCATCTTTGTTCCCAGAGCATCTGCTCCTAAACAATCCAAACAAGAGATTGTCTCCCAGCAGAATCTGTGCTGTGCTGTATTTTATCATATATCTTTAATATAACACTACTGAGAAGCTGTGTAATCCAGCAGTGAGGACCTCCGAGTTGTGAAACATCATACCTGAGACTGTTACTCCTCCCCCAAAAGATTATTTCTGCAGGCTTAAACTAAGGCTGCTACCATACTTGAAGCTTGACCTCTTTGTACCAGCTCTTTTGTCTGAAGTTTTCCCTCTCCTTCCCAGAAGTGTCATCTGAAAAAAGGTGATGATTCCAAGAGCACCACTGACTTGTCAGCAAGTGAGCAATAGCCCAGCACTGTAACTCCTGCCAGTAACTGCCAAGAAGAGGAACTTTTTCCTGCAAATGGAGTAGGGTGGTTTTTTTTTGCACTTTAGTAAGTCCCACAATCTATGGGCAGCTGACCTTCAGTGCCTGTGAAAATTATCCCTGTATGGATAGAAGAACATCTACCTTCATGGTATTGTGTGTGAGAAAGATTTGTCCATATAAGACCAAATTAACCACCCACATTTCACTGCTTGCCTGTTAATGACCCTTGCAGTCTGTTATAGAGTAGACCTCATGAACTTTTCCAATGGGGAAAAAAATATTTATAAATTTTATAAGTAGAATATATTTGAAAGTATCCTCAGGACCACATGCATATTATCTCAACATAACCCATCTGTCACAGACAGGCAGATAAACAGTCCTTCCTTGAAAAGCCACAAAACATCCTGACACAAAAACATATGGGATTTATGGGCAGCTTGAACACAGGCAGTCTGAGCTGCATGGAGAGATAGCCTTGTATGGACACTGCTTTAAGATTGTGCTCAGAACCAGGCAGGACCACAAACACTACGAATCCAGCCTACTTGCAAAGCACCACTTCAGGAGAGAAAAATAAATGATACACCTGTTTTTGAATTTATTTTTTTTTGCATAGAAGTTTCTATTCATCCTTTTCTGAAGTATTACAGTCTGCAAGGCAAAGTTTACAAAGACAACCCTTAAAAACACCACATGGTTTACAGTTTAGCTTGGGAGAATTGACACACAAAATAAAACGCAAGGAAGCAGAAAAGCATGTCATTGTCAATATAGCAAGTTGTTTTATGAAATGCAAATAAATAATTTCAAAGCATTTTATTGTCTAAAGTGTTTTTTATACTTATCAAATGGTAAACACTACCACTCCTTGAAATGTTAGAGGAATCAAGCATTATTTATACAGACCACATGAAGAGGCTGCCTTTACTTTTCTAAGTGTCGGACATTGAAAAAGAAATTGCCTTCATTATGTTAATATTCTTAAGCACTCTGAGAATGGGTATCATCCCATTTCCCTTTACAACCCTCTTCTCTTCCTTTGCTTGACAGGCTTCATGTATTTTGGGAAGAGAATGTAATAGCAATAGTAATTAAAAAAAAAACAACCCTGCTACAGTCACTTCCAGCTGGTGGAGATGTGGTTTGAGGTACGATGTAGTTTCAACAGTAATGTTGTATCAGAAAACAAGACCTTTTTGAGAGGCCTATAGACTCCCTCATGTTTGGAGCTGCCCTGCAGTATCATTTAACTTCTCAGTACCTTTTCAAGTTCTTGTGGAAGAACAAGGATGATCAAAGGTACAGGACTGCATCAGCATGATGAGCATAAAACACTCTAGCACTTCTCAGCCTGGAAAAAAGATAGGTGAAGAGATACATGACAGATGCCATCAGTGGCACATAAAAGATAAGTCATTGATTGTCTCTTTCAATAGAATGAAATATAAAGCAGGCAGATCCAAAATAAGTACACATTTTCAAAGTGTATAGTTAAAACAGTACGTCTTGCCACAGGCAGTTGTGCATCAAATTTTTAGAAGTGTTCAAAAGGCAATTGAAGAAGTTGAAGATATTTATATAATAAATTCACCATGGGCTACTATGTAAAGGCACTTCTGCTTGGTTAGTGGACTCTGAACAGAAATTTCCTCAAGCTGGGAGAAAACACTCCAAAAAAGTATCATAGCTTATTTTCCCCACTTTTATACTTTTATGCACTTATCAAATACTGGTCATGCTGAGTGACAGAATACAAGTCTAGATGCACGCTTCATCTGATGCACCACAGCCATTCCTATAGTGCAACTGTGTGGAAAAGTACCATATACTGCCTGGAAAACATAAGGAAAAATAACCATATTTCCATAACCATTTTTCTGCCAAATAACCCGCAACAGGACAAGAAGAAACAGTCTCAAGTTATGCCAAGGGAGGTTTAGATTAGATATTAGGAAGAATTTCTTCACTAAAAGGGTGGTCAAGCATTGGAACAGGTTTGTCCAGGGACATGGTGGAATCACCATCCCTGGAGGGATTTAAAACACATGTAGATGCGCTGCTTAGAGACATGGTTTAGTGATGGACTTGGCAGTCTGGGGGTTAAAGGTTAGACTTTATCTGAGGGGTCTTTTCCAACCTAAATGATTCAATGAATCTGTGATTTTGTGTCTGGAACAGACTTTTCTGAATGCCTTGCAACATCACCTGGAGTATGAAATAGCACTGAAGCCTACCATTGGTAAACAAGAACATATTAATTTGCCTGTATTTGTCCTTATGTAGATTCTGTATGAAGAAATCTGACCAGACACTTTGCACAGCTAAAACCAAGATTGTTTGGGACCCAAAAATACAGGATCTTTATCCAGGGAAGAGGGGGATTTCAAAATCTTGAAGACAGCCTTGTTGTAAAGTAGTTACCAGTCTCTAGCTAGAGTTTCTTTTGCATTGTAATAAGACTCAATGCCTAATCCCAGGGGGGTGGTAAAGCATCCCTTGATGAAGGAATACACCTTGAATTTTCTACCTTTAGAAATGGATGGGTGTTAGCACTGTACACATTGGAGACCACTGCCAAAGTGATCTGTCAGATGTTACCATGACATTCAACAGGTTTGTCGTCATATGCTAGTTGAGGGCTGCTACCACTCAGCAACTAGACTAGTAGATTGATGGAATATTTTTGGTCCTGTCATCCATTCTTGCTTTTAAAAAAATTGCAAGGGAACCCCAAAATTAAGACTGAAGAGGTAGTCTAGTTTATGATAAAAAATGAAAGTAAGGAATGAAACATCATCCCTAGTTACCCCAGTGTGTTACTGTTTTCAAAAGAGGTAGAACACATTTAGAAATTCACTTAGAATCTGGTAACACTAAGTTATAGTTAGCTGAGATCAAGTAGGTCTCATACCTCATTAGAAAGAGCCCGAAGTCTTGTATTTCTCCCTTACAGACCATTGAAACCAAATTTCTTTCTAACCAAGGTAAGTCAGATCCACCTCAGACTGTCAAAATTACATGGTGATAAGTACAGGGCAATCACATCAGCTGTTACTCTTTCCTGTCATTTTCGCTTGTTCTTTTTCCCGGTTTTCAAAGTGGTTAAATCTAGAATATGTTAATATTGAGTTAGATTACACCTAAGTTGGTTTTTTTTCAAGTCAGTTTTTCTTCATAGTTCCTGGCCCAGCAGCTGTCTGGCTGTGTTATTTTGTTGCATGCGAGGCAAGTAGAATTTGGATAATGGCTAAATTAGAAGCACAGCTTCTGTATGACAATACTTTTTTCTTATGAATGTAAGTTAAATAACTATCACCAGAATATCCATTGCTGAGTGTCAGAACTGCACGTCTTTCCAGCAGATGATCTATAGCTACAATAAGTTCTTCAGGATTCAGAACAGAACTGGTGGAACTGTTCTCACCTTGCTGTAAAGAAAGTTGGGTCACAAGTCATAGTATCCCTTATGGCTTAAAAAAATCCTCTATTTATGATGTAACTATACAGAGACGAGATTTATCCTGCTATAAAGAGGGTACCAGGACCCTGGAAAGCATGGCAATTTTGGCTGAAGGATTCTGTTATTATCCAAGGAATTCAGCAGTGCAGGTGACCTCCTTAACACCTCTTATTGTCATATGACAATAAGAGAGGAAAACTTCCCTAGCTGGGATAAAAAATAAATTTATGTATCTCCATTGTTCAGTGGAGTAAATTATTCAAGTCTGTGTCCAGCTACAGAAGGTGATGGCAAATTATGTAGAATGTGTATCTGAGGTGTTCTCAATATTATGTATTCAGAAAATGCACCAGTAAATGATAAAATTATTGGACCTAATAAGGAAGCATTAGCTGAAGTTCCATGAGCCAAACTGCACAGGAAGGTAAATCATCATGAGTTACCCTTTGGCTCAAAGAACATCTTCAAATTTATGAACTGTCCGGCTATCAACTCAAAGTTAGCTCTCCAGGTTCACATAAATTGGAGATATTGGAAATGATAGACCTGCTCTTTACAAGTGGCTGTGTTTGCATGTGTCTGACTTAAAGCTTCTCTAAGACTTCTGATGAGGAAGGAGTTTATTCTTCTAAATTCCCTGCATTGCAAAGATATAACAGAGGCCCAAATGGCTGCCTATAAAATTTTTCAGCATTACAATAATGAAAGGAACTATCATAAACCAACTTACATGTGTGCTACAAGGAAGGCCAAATACTTTACAGACTTTGGAACACTCACTCATATCTCTCTTACCTCCAGTCTCTCGCTTTTCTTGCATTGTCTCCTTTTGCTCATGTAATGAATCTTTACTTAATAGTTGTGGAGTGAGGAGAGCCCCATTCAAAGCTTAAGTTTCTGCATAAAACCACAGAAAATCATATGGGCAGCTCTGTGCTACCTGACAAAAATACCAAACTTCAAACTAATGTGTCCCTGGATAAAAACTTGATCTTCCACATTGATACAACATGCAAGAATCAGTTTCATCTCACTTATTAGTGGATAGGTACTTGCATCAAAGTTGAAGTGACAAATACCCTCCTTGGGATTCATAGCAGATGCTTATGGATTAAGGCAAGCTACACTGACAATATAATTCATGTTTATATAACACCTTACTGCATGGGATGTGTTTACATTTATAACTATGTCAGGATCCAGAACATCAGTTAATGTGAAAATTATGCATTTAGGTTTGGTTAATAAAGTGTAACTACTAAATAGGTGGAGTGAAAAAGTGCATTTAGCTTTTTCAGTACAGAGTCTAAAGGCAGTTTACAATTTTTAGTTATTTCTACAAAATTTAGTTATTACAATTACAAATTACTAAAAAATTTACAAAATTTAGTTATTATTACAAATTATTACTAATTTGATGTGCTTTTATTGCAGAAATAGATAAAACACTTTGAATACAATGAATTCTACCTGTTCCCCATTCTTTGCTTTTATTGCAAAAGGCTGTGCTTTTATTGCAAATTGATTACAAATAGCCTTACTATAACTTATTAATGTATTTGCTATATATAGGTAAGGAACTTCACGCACCTATGTCCATCACCATCCTCTGATCCTGAAGGTACTAGTTTTTCAGGAGGAAAAGAAGTGGTTATCTGTATATGTAGTTTATAAGTATAGTACTGGCTTGCAAGAAAAACAAAAAATTATCTTACTCTGGATTTAATTGCCTCATCATAGCATCCTCAAGACATACCAGCGTTGAGCAGTGATAATATATCTCTCTATTGATCTGAAAACACAATGGGTTATACAAGTTGAGTTATACGAGAACCTATAGAAGATTTTTTGAGGGTTTGGGGTTTAGAGTTCTTGTGACTAATATTATCAGCTGTAGAACCACAAATTAATGAGTCAAAATGGCATATTCCCAGGTTTGGTAGTTGCTAATGAAACCTGTGGGGTGCTCCTGATTCAGGTGAGCATCTGCACAGATGGCCACGATTTTGTTGTAGTTCCTGTTACTCATGAAAATCTGTGTGCAAAGGAAGCAATGTTGTTGTCTAAAATAGTCCATAAGCAGAAGTTTAAGACTTAGATTGTAAGACTATTTCTGAAAGATAAAAAAGCTACAGTAGTAGTGTCTATTGCAGGCTTAACAGTAAAGTATTTGAATCGAGTGAAGCTGCAATATGAAAATGTTTCTGGAAAAGACAACAGGAAGGAGAGTACACCAGAGGAAATACAAAGGGTCAGAGGAATCTAATCAGCAATCTGTGCCAGTCTCAGACTTTCTGCCAGCTGGTCATTAGCAGCATAAGATCTATTTTTAACTCATCTTAGTTTTGCTTACATTGAATCATTTTTTGTATCAACATATCCAAATAATTTCAGACAGGAAGTTGCTGTTTCACCATTGTTTCCTCTGATGAACATGTTCCTTTAGGGACCTTATGATAATCTACCACTGCTAACCACTAAATTGTTTGTTGTTTTGGGGTTTTTTACCCCTCCCCATTTTTTTTCTCCCATTTACCTTCAAACTGGAATAAAAGTGGGTTTGGATTATTTAGAAGGAAAATAATGATTTTATAATCTCAGGGCTAGACTGCTCAGCTGGAAGTGAAAGTCCTGGGAACCCAATCCTCTACCAGTAAGATTTACCTGATGATTAGTTCATGTAACATGGATATTTACAAAAAGTACTTATAACAGACTGAAAAAAAAAGTCTGAGCTAGTATCTTTACTGCCAAGTCATAGGAATTTGACTCCAAGGTAATGCAAATGATTTTTTTCTGCAATATTTGTTTCAAATATCAATGCAACATGAATATGTTTTATTCATATTTTATATAATCCCACAGTTTTTATATTCAGGTGGCAGACAGCAGATCCCCATCTTTTTTTGTACTCATGCCTACACATAAACATAAAAAAAGTTCCTACATCGAATTCTAATTCCTAGAAAATTAAAGATTTCCCTTCATAAATAACCTCAATTCCAAGGCAGTTAAAGTCAACCTAGAATTACAAGATATGCATTATGTATTTTCCATATGATTGCTAAACTTGATTTAATTTCTTTGCAAAGGGGGAATTCAGCTTTATTTACCTTTTGTTAAAAAATGCCCTTGTGCTGCAGAATGTTTTACCTTGAAATTGTGACCTTTGCCTCTTAAATGGAATCCAGTGAGAGAAACCTCCTTTGAGTTAACCACAGTCACATTTCATTTATTGTTGGGCTCTATAATCATATTTTCTACTCATTATTAATTTGCAATTAAGAAGCAATGAGTAAAAATTATTGCAAGGTTTCATTTCTGGCCCCAATTAACATTTTATATTTTGCTTTGGGGTCTTCCTTACAAATAAGTTGTCAAATTAAATGATGTGGCAAGTTATATTTAGCAACCTATAATTTTAGCTTGTGTTTTATTGGTTGAAAACATGAGCAACTGACATCACTGCAGACAGCAGGAAAGAAGAATGAACTAATATAAAAATCCCCAATAGTATGCATTAATCTTCCCTGACTTAAACCCTCTGCCTGGCCTTTCTTTGAAAAGGCAAAGATTTTAAAACTGATTAAATCTAGAGGCAAGCCCTTTTTGCATATATTTTGAATAAAACCCCAAATTGCCCTTAACTTTAGTCTTAAGTTTAGCTGTGATCAAATTCTTCTCAGACACAATCATGTACCACTATGGAATTCTTCCAGTTTTATTCCATATTACTCAAAATCAGGTCATCTTGGAGTCCAATTTTTATATAGTATATATAAAATTATATATATTATATATAATTATATATATAACTATATATAGTATATATTATTTATTCACAAAGTATACTTGCATATTCACTTGATTTCATCAAATGGTTCTAAAATTTTACCTGGAAACATGAGTCTGGCTAGACTAGGTTTAGTGGAGTTTTGCTGTTTGTAATAAGGCATAGTACCTTGTTTGTTCAGAGTAGACATGTACATGTTACACGGGGAGAGTCCCTACAGCATCTTAAAAAGCCATAATCAGCTCTTTTTCTGATCATTACAACTGTTCTTCCATATTTCTCACTTATTTCAATGGACTTCTAAAGTACAGAAGAACTCACAAAAAATGACACAATGGATAAAGGTAATAAATCCAAGGAAATATACAGTAGATAAAATGGGGGCAGAAACATAACCGAAGCAACACTGATGCCCCAGAAGTTCAAAATCAGTCTAGAGTTTAACAGCAGCTGTTAAGAACTAGAGTGAGAGGGTAAGAACTAGAGAAGCCTGATTCATCTCAAGTCACTGCATGCTCCACTCATGCCTTGATTATCACACGTATTGAATTAATAAGAGACTACGTCTGTACTCAACAGTTTTCCGAGACACTTAAATCACTTTGATGGTCAATGCAACTCCCATCAGAAATTTGGCTTCAGATGCCCAACTGCGTTTGGAAGTCAGTTTGGAGTCAGCCTCATTTTTGAGAGCAGGGACCATAATTTAGACCAAGTGTTAGACTATAGTTATTCACAACAGAAAGAAATCATTCCATTTAAGGCACTAATAAATGTCAGAAATCTTCATTGATCGAATAGCAGGACACAGCACTACCCACCCAGTGTGGCTTACTGAACACAGAAGTCTCACTATCAAAGTGACTGATTAGCATAACAATGAAACAAAATTAGTGCTGGCTGAGGTATTTGAGGTGGAATTTGACTTCTCTGTCTAGCTGGAAACAGGCGACATGCATTCTTCATACCAAAGAACACTAAAAGAAGGCTGTGAATCCAGCCATTTGCACATTGTAACTTCCAACTAGTGTAAGCTGACAAGTGCCTGGAAGTTCTGCAGTGTTTTCCAAATACAAATTTTAATACCTTGTAATAAAATTGTTTATGTGATGTGTTGGCATAATTGCTTGCAGATAGGAAATAACTTTTTAATTTCTAAGTTCTGAAGAACTGAAATCCTATGGCATAAAAGTAGGAGTAAATAAATACTGCAATATATTTTGTAGAGCATTTTAATGTTCCATGTACACACATTATCAGAAGAAATGCACTACTTCCTTTGCTTTCCTGGATTCACTCCTAACAATGAAAAGGTTACCTTCTGCTAACCTAACCTGCAATCCAGTGTCCCGAATTTAATCCTTTGTATTTTATCTCTGTAGGTCTCACCAAGTGTATGAAATAAGACACTGACTCATATTGATGATGCTGGCAAAAAAAACCACAACAAAAACAACAACACAACACCACCAAAATCTTTATAGCTAGAACTGGATAAAGCTAAGGCAAACCAATGAGCACTGTAACACCTGCCTGAAGTCAAAGTGCTCTTGCCAACAGTTTTTGCCAAATGCCACTTTGTTATTCTAAGAGATTCAAAGTGGCATCCTCTGAAACTTGTACAAAATATTTTCTCTCCATAGCCAGACTTCTTAGAATAAGATTGTTTTCTGTTTACAGAGATAATGTTTAACCTCTGATCAGCATAGCTGCAAGGACTTGAACACCTTTCCATAACGTGTCTGTAAGACTTTAATGAATATACTACTAATATTACTGAGAGTTTGTTCCCCCAAGATTCCCACTACCCCTGAAGAACCCTGCCAAAGGCCAAGGCTTTGGGTCTACTGAATGACTGTTTGAATTTATACTTAAAACTAGACATTTTTTAAAGCAACATGAACTTCTAAGTATATCAGACCAGGGTGTGTTTGACCTTGAACTAAAGTGCTATAGCAGAGCTTACATCCACACGCACAAACACCTCAGAACTGCCAGGCTATATGCATATTGTCTATGGAAACAGCATGTGCCTCATGCTATGTCTTGACATCATGGACATCATCTGGAGGAGTTGTGCATTAGCTGGCACAGACCGTCCTGGTGCACCAGAGTGGACCGAACTGTGTGGATCATCACAGGCCAATGCAGAAACCCAGTGCGCGCTATATTTGCTAGCACAGAGGCAGCTTAAGAGACCCAGGAAACCTCCTTATGAGACACACTTTTCTCTAGATGTCTAAGCAATGCACAGATCACAAAGGCATGGAAGCAACTTTCATGTACAAGGGAAAAAACAAAAGCCAACGATCCAGGTGGCTCTCTACCTGACATCTGTACAATTACATGACTGATTGCAAGGCAGACTTGTTCCTAACATGCAGACTTTTTTTGAGGGACATGATATCTTTATGGTACCTGTTGGAGCGAGGAGTTTGTCCTCCTTTGAACCAGTAATGGTGCTTGACAGTAACTCTAAGCTGCTGTTCTGCACTTCTAAAAAAAAGCTTCCTGGGGAGATTTAATTAGAGAATGAGTCGTTCATTTAATGCTTCTGTAATAAAGATGCTTTCATACTGTCTTTGTAGACACAATGAGCAAAAGGACACAACTGATGGTCTCATCACAGCTTGAAAACACAAGTCAAAGACTTGTTCTAGCAACTAAGCAATGTCCAACCAACATAAACTTCAGGGCTGAGCTCTGCATACCATGTTTCCAGCTTTTTGGCAACTGTGGACTTGACTAGTCACAGACCTCAAGATATCCAGAGATAATTTGTATCCAGATTATCAAAATTACCTGCCTCAGAAGTGGCACATGTATATGAGCTCCTCATAAATCTTCATGTAGTAACATCTTCATAAGGGAACTATTTCCAAGACCTGCTGCCAACGTGCAAAGATTGTAAAAGTTCTGTAATATCTGTCATCTTCCATTTAATGCAAGAACAGTTCAGTTACAAGCAGGGAGAATTCACCTACTCCCTGTTGTAGCCATGTGCTAGAACAGCAAGGAGATACAAAGCCAAAGGTCCAACTTCCACTCAATGCATTGGCCGTTGAGCAGCTGGCAGGAAAGTTGAGGTTTTGCATATCTGTAGTTTTGATTATGTCCAAGCCAGGCTAAAACAAAAGAATTGCTAGGAACTGAAGAGTTGAAAACTGTGACTTACTGGAAATACAATCACCTTTCAGTGTGAGTTTCACTTTAGTACCCCAGACCTGGTTTTGAAGAGGTACAGACTTCTTTATATTCTAACCATGCAACCTATCAGTTTGTCATTCATAGCTGACAAACGCTAATAAGAATGATGCAAACTTTCCTATAAAATTTTAGAGGAGGTAATGGCATTGGCCTTAAAGTTAGTCTACAAAATACAGTGTCAGATAAGATTCATTATTAGCTACCTTAATGTTAACTGCAACATATTATTGTCTGCAAAGATGCTTCTAGAGCATAATATCGTTTCAAGTTTGCTTCATCCTATTACAGTCAGGAAAGGTATCTTTAAACATCATTTTACAAAGGGAAATTAGGACATTCTGCATATTCAACAATGTCACATGCAATTCTGGGTTTCTTTTTTTGGTGGCTTGAACTAACAATTCAAGTTATTTATGGTAATAAGCTGTATCTAAGTTGTTTTGGTTGTTTGTTAGGGTTTTCCTGGTAATTATTTGATGTTCTCTAACAAATTTATTAAACCAGAACAAAAAAGATTAATCAAGTATATGAACTCACACAGGTTATTTTACTCAGATCATAAAAAATTGAACAAATTACCATGAATTAAACATTAGATACACTTTTCCTTTTAATTCTGCATCTACTATCTGACTTGATAAGACAAGACTCATCAGATACAAAGGTGTTAGGAGGAAAATAATTATAATTAAGTTTAACATAGCCAGAAGCCAACACTTCATTACAGCACAGAAGAAATTTCATGTTAATGAGAAGGCATATCTTCTGAAACAGACAGTCTTACAGCTTTAAAAAAAATAAAACTCTTTTTCCTTCCAGGCAAACAAACAATGAAAAAATTAATTTCCTAGTTCTGAGGTACTTCCAGGACTTACATACAACTACTATATTTTGATTCCTCAGCTTTCTAACCAAGACTACCAGATCACTTCTCCAGCATTAGACAAGGAATTCAAACTTATTCACTTGTAGGCACCACATTAAGAACCAAGCTATTAAAAAATGGTAGTTGGCATTTCACTTTGCAGGTTTGTTTCTTTTTTTTTGGATATTACTTCAAAGACATTTGCATACTAGTAGTAAATGTATCATGTTTTGGATTACTACTACATGCCATATATCTACAAACATCAGCATATACTTGGTTCTCTGATAGCATAACTTACAAGAGCATAGTGCTTGGTATGAATTCTTCCTCTCTCAATATTTCCACATTCATATTTTTTCTAGATTATAGACATGGATTCTTTACAGCTTTCTTTCCTAGATGAAAGATTTTTAACATAGGTCACATTGTATTTTCACTTTTATCATTTAGTGGATTCAACTCCCAAACATCACTGCTGATGGTAAAACATGATATGAGTTTCAATGAAGCTGGGAGATTGTGCAATCAGCTGGATATAAACTTCAGTACTTAACAGGTTTTTTAATTTTAAAAAAGTGAAAAAGTTCCATTACCAGATACTAGAGACCTTTAACAGAGCATTCAAGTCAAGTGAATTGTCAAATAAAGACACCTTTTATCTGTGACAGTCCATGCTGTTCTTTTTCAGTGGTTGCTTCTCTGTCTACTATCACCTTTCCCAAAAACATACAGCTGAAAAAAGTCAAAAACACCCCCTGAAATAAACCATCATAATTTGTCCAGCACTTGGTGAGCTTTCAACAGCACCAATATCTCTTGGACCCAAGTCGGAGCTAAAAAGCACACTATTTTATGACAGGTGATACACCAGTTTGAACATGCCTCTAGACCATATGCATGAACAGACAGCTGAGGGATATACTGCATTACTAGACTACTGCCTTGCCAGAATGCAGGAATCCCAACTGGTCACTGCCAGCCCAAGTGAAATGTATTCTCTCTCAGAAACTCATTGGATCAAAGAAATTGCACTGACAGCTGCATTTAGCTTGAACACTGCACATTGTCTCAACATAGCCAACACACCTTTCTAATTACATTATGTGACTAGAGTGGAGTTGGCAGAACTGTTCAGTGAGCAAAACACATGCCTATGCCTTAAGAAATGTTGGTTGTCCAGTTGGGCTTGAAGGAAATAAACAGGGGAAAAAAAAAAACCCAAACACAAACCAACCCAAAACCGGTTGCTTAACCATGTCCTGTTCAGAGCACAGCAAAGAAGAAAGAAAAGCGCAACAAACCTGGCATCACCATGTGGCTAGGAACCCAGTGTCAGTAAGAAATTTTTTTTCTGGGCTGGGAATCCTTTCTGGGTGGTGCTGGTGGGTATAGTAGAATTATATCCAGCTTTTTACTCTAGCAACACCAGAGCAGAGGTTGTCTGTGGACACCAGGACATACAAACAGACCATTCAGTTAATACAGTAGTTGGTATGGAAGAGGACCACAGAACTGGCATAGTCAAGGGCCACAGAGAAGTCATTTGAGACACCGACCTCAGGAGTCAGCAAAACAGCAGAGTACAGAACACAGGGTACATCACCCCTGTAATGCCTGGAACAAACACACCTGCTGCATCAGGAGTCTCATCTGCAGAGTGCCTGAGGGAAGATCAGATGGGAGCCAGTACTGCTACAGATCATCACCCAGGTTACAGATGGTGACGTTACACATTAGTAACATCAGTACTGACCCTAAGAACCTAAGACCCTAAGACCACTCAACCACCTCCTAGTTAAAATTCAAAAAATATTGATCAGTTTGGCTAGTTTTTCACCCACATTATATTCACACATTTGTCCATGCATGTCTAACTTGACAAAAAGGATGTTATGGAGGACCAAACTGAAAATCTGCTTAAGTCAAGGCAAATGATACAAAAAAGCAAAAACCTTAGTCAGGCACAGTTTACCCTTGTTAAATGCACGCTGTCCATTGACAGTCACTTTTTCTTTGCTCATGTACCTGAAAATAGCTTCCAAGAATACTTGTTAAGCAGTTTTCCAAGGAACTAAAATTTGAGATTTATTTCCCTTCACATTCTTTTCTGACCTCCCCTCTCTTTCCTCCAACCCCTAACAAGATGAGCACAACATCTGCCATTTTTCAGTCATTAAAAACCTCTTCATCTATGTCATTTGGCTCCTAATACTATTAAACACAGGGAAACAAATTCCTAGCACAACCCTGAGGGATTTAAGTTTTATACAGAAGTATCTTTCCCATTAAAAGATTCCCTAGGAGTTGATGTTACTCCAGTCAGCTGGTCTGTAGACAGGCCAAATAACATTAGGGCTAAACATTCTCCTTCACTGCCTTAAGATGTTCAGTAATGCAGCCTTTTCTGATATACACCAGCCTCAGGTTAACAGCAGTCAGGGAGCAATAAAAAACAGCTAGACCCAAGTGATAATACTCTTTCTAAATGCACATGCAGAACTGAAGACATGGGTACCATATCATCATTCTTGGACAAGGAATATCTGCTATTAGTCAAAGAAGTAGCTAATTATTCTCTGGTGAACTTCAAAAAACTAAACAAGCAGGTGGATTTTTTCCTAGTCATTTTTTCTTATTCTTTTTAATACCTCTAATAAATAGAATTCAGAACAGCAGGAAATATCACCTAGACACCTATTAAGTTCTCACACCTAAAAAAGATTAGATTTAGATAAACCAAGATTAAGGCAGATCTTGTAAACATAGAGCTACACTATATTTTTGAGGAGGTACACATCATAGACATCCAAACAATTCAGAAATAGCACTAAGAGAAAACTGTTATTTTTAGTTATTTCACAAAAAGAGGTTTCATATGGTACAAATTAGAACTACCCAAATAACTAGCATAGGAAATAAGGACAAAAGAATAAGGGAGAGAGGAATATCATAAGCTTCAAGAAATAATAGATTTAGAAGGTTAACTTTCTATACCTGTATACCTATGGATCTTCATCTTTAACATTTTTCTCCTACAAAAGCAGCAATTTCTAAGCAAACACAGATCTTTTGGAAAGAAAATACCTACAGAACTGCTCAAGCATTTCTAAATTTAAACACTTTTCTTCTCCCCCTGCCAATATCCCCAAGCACTCAAAAACTGCTTTAGTGAGCTGCTCTGCATTATATAGGGACAGAGACTTCTCCCGGTTCCAGCAGGCTTTACTTGCTAATTAGCCCTTAATTAAAATGAGCTGCAGCTGGTTTGAGACACTCCCCTCTCCCCAACCCCAGTGCCCTGTTTCTAATTTCAGAACTAATAAAAATTCCCACAAGGCACCATGGTCTGGGTATTTTTCTTGAGAGAGTGTATTCAGCATTTCTTTAGTGCTCTTTCCCCTTCCTCTCCTCTGTATTTTGTTGGGTTTTGTTTTTTTTTTTTTTTTTCCTAAGTACATAATTTTAAGAATAGCTTTTTCTTCTCTTTTTCCCTAGTTGTTCTTTGATGTTTAGGAAGTATTGTTGCAGTCGATCTTTTTTTTCCATTTTTTTTTTTTTCCTAGTTTGAAAACTTATTTTAGTTGTTGATTTGATGAGGCTTTAGGTTCAATTAGACTGAAAGGCTACAATAAAGGCTTTTTGAAAGACAGTGCGGTTGTCTTACATGCTTCCCAGGTACTGCTGCCAATCCATTTATAGTTGAAGCTTGTGATGTCTGTTATTCCTGTGTTTCCACACACACAATTGAATCAAATTCCATTTGTTTTTTTGCGATGAGGACAAACATCCACAAAGGATGAAGCTAAAACTCTCAAAATCAATTGGACCTTCCCTGGATGTGTGTAAGTCTGCAAAGATGAAAAGGCTGGCCAGCATCTTAACTGTCTGCATGACTGTGTCTTACCATGTTTCTGAATATATATCACTGAACAAACCTCATTTCATCTTCCTTGTTATGCTCCTGACTCACTCTCCTGAAAGTTAATCCAATACAAGCCAAGCAACACCCAAGCTCTCCAGGCAGTCTTTTTAAATGGTCACTATACTAGACAAATATATCTCAGAGTGGAATTTCAAAGGGGAAAAAAAAAAAAAAAAAAAAAAAAAGGAAAAATGAGGGAAAAAAGAAGTATATAGATACATTCACTTATTTCTGAGAGAGCAACTTGAAGTCATGGCTTACTTCTATTGGGGATAAAAAAAATCCCACCAAATTATTTTCCACTTAAACATAACTGATAAAAGAATTCAGTCCACAGAGCATGAGAGGCAAAAGATGAAGACGTAAACACTGGCTGCCCTTTCTTATTCTCTCCAGAGTAGATCTGAAGTGGCACATAATACTGAAAGACCACCTCTGTTTATATATTGGCAACATGACTGACCCAGCTGCTGTTAGGTCTAAAAGGATGATTCTAGTCTGTGGAGTACACAGCAAAGGGTGGCTAGAAATGTGCCTTTGTTAGTACCATTTTGCATAGCTGTGAAGACTCCCTGTCTTCATCAGGAGGATTATAAACCTCTCCATTTTAGCCTGGAAGCATTAAAAAAAAAAAAAAAAAGCCAATACAGAGTCTACGGTCTATAAAACTTTTGCCATATGTAACAGCAATGATGTAATGGTTGTTCTTCACTGCTTTCAGGCTGCTGCTCTCAATAGTACTGTGCAAAGCAGATCACCACGAATGAAGCATCTGGCTCACTGTCAGTTGTCCTAACTTACACAGAGATACCATGTTCCTTGACTTCACGTTTTGGCTCATGAAAATGTGTAGCTGGTTGACTTCTGGCCAGAGAGGACCTTATGTTGTGATCACACAACATAACTGCTTCACCTTTGCCAAATTCTGTACAGGGTGTATCCCAATCGCAGTTTAACTCTGTGGACTTACTGCTGTTTCAAGGAGGGTTTTATCTCAACCCTGGGAGCATCATGGATCCAGCTTACAGTTTTATTTCACCAGATTTTCTGTTATGCAACAATGCATATATTTCTCTCTCAGTCAAAAGTCAGAGGTCTGGGGCTGATTTCTTCCCTGCCCTCCACATGGGAACTAAAACTCAAAATAAATGATTAATTAGACTACTTTGGATAAATTTGGAAATATTTGCTGTCAAACTCATTTGTTCAATTTAAGATAAAATAGGTATTACATCATTTCAAGGGGAAAAAAAGAAGAAAACTTCCTTCCTTCTAAAAGTATTAAAATGTAAAAGAATCCATTTTAAAATTAGAAAACAGATTAGTAAAAATAACGAGTTTTCATAAAAAAACTTGCACATTCATCAGAAATTATGAAACCTGTAAAATCTTTTAGTGCATTTCTGATCCACTCTTTTCTACTTTCATATATACATCCATCATTTTATCTCCTCTATTCATGTTAAATTACTCAGTCCTCCTTGCTTTGCCACTCCATCCTTACCTCTTCCAGAAAGAAATTCTGATATGACTTCAGATATTTAGTTGTTAATCTCCTTAGGAGATTCCAGTGTGATGATCCTTCTTCATAATGCTTTTTGTGTAAATGAAGGTAAAATACCGTAAATACATAAACCCAAAAAGGAGGAAAGCAAAGGGAGAGACAAAGTAATAAAACCAATTGCAGCACTAGTACAAGCTTTATGGGACCAAGGAGCTACTGGTGCTCCATCCATCACATTGGGAGAAATAAAGTCCAATATGTGCATATTTCATGTATTTGTCCCCGCCCTGCTAAGAAACATCTGGAAAATCCCTTAAAGGATGTCTGTCTTCATTCACAATAGTGAAAGCTTAGACATTTAAACTCTTGATATTTAAACTAAGGCAAGATGAATCTCAAAGCTAATGCTCTTCTTGAAAGTGTATCACATAGAAGCCACTGCACAGTGATGCCTTCTTAACATACAGCTTTTCTAATACCTGCATAGTACTTTGGCCTTTGGAAATGCCTTGGTGAGGAAGGAAATCTGAACCAAAAATGAGCAATATTCTGCCTTGATAAATACTTGTTTCCCCATATGTGTTTCCATTTATGAATCTGCTGTGAGTTCAGCAGATCAGAATAAAAATTATACATCATAAAATTTATGTTAAAATATGTTTGTAAAAGGAACCTAACTTTGAGAAACTGTAGGCTGAGGGATACATGTAGATCAGGTTTAACTGGCAGAGATTGTTTTATAAGGCAGCACCACCTGCCTCTTTGTTTTCAATTAGTTGTATAAGTAAATGCAATGCATTATAGTATTTGTCATGCAGAGAACATTTTTCATCTGCTTTTAATCTTCAAAATCTCAGGTTTTACTCTTGCTGATGATCATCAGCAGTTGTGACTTCTTCCTATTTCCATCCCTCATGAGATTTTACTTTGAGTCTGAAGTGAAAAAAGTCCTTAAAGTTGCATTTAGAGGCAGTTTGCTTTTGCCAATGACAGTTACAATGCATTTTCTTCCCCATCAGTTTATATTCGAAGGTTGTCTCAATTTAAAACATCCTCACAAATGGAAATCCCAGATCTTTCTCTTTAGGGACACGCTCCATATGTGTCAAACCTTATGCTGTGGTGTGCTGCCTTTTTTAAAATATTTTTTTGCCCTTTTATAGCAAGAGATACTTGTGATAAATTCACTGAAATACTTTTAATAATATCTTCCAAAGATACTGATATCAGATGATGTTAAACACTTTGTGTGTAGTTGAAAATACACAACCAATGGTTGATTGCACTCCCTGCCTCACATCTAAATATCAATCACATTGAGGAGTGTGGTCTGTTCCTGTTCCTTTGCAGAGACTTCTCTTTCACTACAAACAAATGCAGTCCACTGAACAACATATCCTGCCAAGCTGCAGTGAGAAGTCTTATTGAAAATTCAGCAGCCCTCATCAAGCAAAGGTGGCACCTTCCCTTTTTTCCAAAAGACTCCTTCCAGAAGTTAATCCTGAATTTTATGATGTCAAAGATAAATCTTCCATAGGCAGTTGACAGCAGTTTTTTTCATGTTCTGTCTGTCAGAAGGAAATGATAGAAGAAAAGGGACACATTAATTTAGCTACTTGCTGGAAACATAGAATAACTTTGAATAGAAGAACTCCATGATTTTGAGAAAAAGCAGAATGTACAAGAAGCGGAAATGTTTCATCCAGCAGATTATTAAACTTCCCCTTGCAAGTGAATCAAGTAAGATTTTATAATAAATTTTAAGATTTTGCAGTTAATACACAACTGAAGTAAAAATTTGTTATGGGAAAAGAATAATTTTTTTTTCTAATATTCCCCAGCGCTCTGCACATCAGGCAATGAACTAGAAAACACAAGACAATGTAAGACTGCCCTGAAGGTCCAGTAAGTTTAGTCTTATGTTGCTTTCCTGTAAATGACCCTGAAGGTAAAGGACAATGAACAATTCAGTTCAAAAAAATTACCAAACTCACTTTGCGTGGCCAGGGGTAAATACATTTTTAAAAGACAATGAAAAATAAAGCAAGCAATGAGATCCTATGCTCTTTTTTTTAGCCATTTATATGATGATAACATATAAGTGTTTTGTGAAGGAAATACAGAAATACAAAAATAAATACTGCAAAAATTAGCTTGGATGAGTTGATTTATGTTCAACAGCAGTCATTCTAAAATCCATGGAATTTAAGTCAGAGGAAAGTGCTGATTTCTTTACATACAAGCAGTGCACTTATCAATTTTTGTCTTACTTGTAACTAGAATACCTTTTGTATGATTTTCATACATCTTACAAAAAGCAGCGTTTAGAAAAGAGTTAAAAGATAACATCTTTCTACTGGAAATCAGCATATTTCAACATATTAAAAATGATGAATATCTGTGTAATGGCATTAAGGGATCTGTTTTGGCATTCTTTATAGAGTCAAGCTAGGTATTAAGCAGTAAAGAAAATAAAACATGAAGAGCAGAATTTCTTGGCTTCGACTGAGGTAACAAAATTACTGAAGAGTGTTGACATTGTACAGTAATGTGGTATTATAGGGAAGGTAATATAAGGAAGCTTGAGGTTCGAGTGCTTTTGGTTTTTTCTTCTCATCTCAGATTTGGGGATCAAAATGCATTTCACATACTAGATCTGAAAATATGATGTATCACATAATTTCTGTAGAGAACAGGTGCAGTCAGGAAATGCAGTCTATTTCCAGTCTATGGCACTTTGGAGAAAGTCAAACCTATCTCACTGCATCTACAATGTAGTACCACATGGAAATGTGGCACACTTTAATTGACTCAGAGTAAATTTTCAATTGAATTTAAAATTATACAATTTTAATGTCAGTTGAAAATACTATAAAAGAAAAGTGTAATATTTTATTTTCCAAGGACAATATAGTGTCATTTTAATGAAATGGTATTGGCAAGGCTGAATAATCTTTCCTACAGCTGTGAGTGGGCTTGTTTTGGGTTTGTTGTGTTTTTTTTTTTTTTTTTTTTTCTCTTGCTTTACCCAAGCTTTAATATTTTCCCTATGTTAAGTCCAAAGGTATTCTGCAAAAAATATTTTTCTGAAATGTGTATTTCTCAATTCAAGCTACTGAGATTGGTGTGTAATACAGCATTTTAATAAATCTTAGAAAAAAATTACCATCTTATTGGAAGATGGTAACTGGGTTTACTCCTTGCGTGTTCTTCGATGGTTAGTCATTCTCTGCAATAATTTCCCAGTTTAAAAAAATGTAGGAATTTGAATGTTTCCCTTTCTCGCAACTGTGTCATGAGGCAACTCCCTTTAGTATCTTATAGGCATTCAGTGCACTCAACTATTCATTTGGAGCCTGCTGTATTTCTACATACAGTATTTGTGCAGTTAACTACAGATTTTAGATGGAAATCACCTACCATTTGGTATACAAAAGACAGTAAATGAGAAAGTAATTTTTTGAAATTATTGATTCAGGTCATATCAAACCCATTAGGATATTAAGAAAAAATGTTGACACTCCCACTTAAGTAGATCAGAGACAATATTGCTAAGGTCAGGGTGATAAAAATCTTTCTCCCTGTAATGGACATATAAGGAGGACACAGTGAAAGGTGGGGAGGACAGGTATATACAGTTTAAGTTGTGGCACTTGAAGAATGCATGTCAGGCAAGAAGAGGCATCCTTTTTGAAATCCATGGTTATATTTCTGACAGCAGTGTTTAGATGGATCTAGAAAAAAGAGAATTTGAAGAAGAGCTAGCTTGATGGGTTCCCCATTCATAAATTTTAAAGCATAATCAGGCTAAGAAAACAATTAATCCCCAAGCAGGCAGCACATCTGGAAAGGCCATAGCCATACCAGAACACAGATGTTGCAAAAATCCTAGTTATACTGCCAAAACAAGAACAAAAGAAAGTAGGAGAAAAAGACACACGGCCATAAGTCAAGTCTGGCTAGACTGGTCAGCCAATTAGAAATTCTGGGAGTCTTTTTACTTCCTGCCTTTATAAAAGCTAAGGTATTGATCAGTCTGGAAATGTTTTAATTTCTGAAACATTAAATAAATAAATAAATAATAAAGTCTGTTTGAACATCTGGCAGCTAAAGTCACAGCTCAAAGATCAAGTATAGACTTTGCTTCAGAAACAAAGAGATCTTTTCCCTGTATTTTAACCTAGACCCATTGCAATGTTGTTGTGGTAAGAAGAAGGGGGCAAAAAGAATGTAATATAAAAGAGATTTCATAAAGAAGTTAACTGCTTGTAGTGAAAACACAACACATTTAAGGAGGAAGATTCTTTCTTCCTTTAGGAACTGTGCAAACATGACTCCAGTAAGTTGCTCTCTCAATTTCACTTATTTGCCTCTTGTGATGTTTTGTTTCCCTTCTAATAAATATTTCAAAGTTCAGATTTGCAAAGATTTTTCCCATCAACTTTAATTATTAAATCAAGTAAGGTAAATGAGTAAAGCAGAAAAGATAAACTTTATACAGAATAATCTTCACAGAAAATTCACATGGACATTTTCTGAGGCTATGACTATGTGCTTCTAATGAATATCTGTATATTTATATTTTTTCTCCTTAAATTATATATCAGCTGCCATAGTCTATAAACATAAAGAAAACTTACTTCCTAAAATATTTATGAAGTCTAAAATATTAATAGCAACAGTAACTTAATTCAAATGAAAAATAAAGGTATTTAGAGTACGCTCTTTTTTGTGATGCTGAACTGATTTGAGACATTGCAGTTATTTAGAAATTACATGGTTCTCACATGATATTTCTTATACAGAACTTCTGTATACTGATTTTAAAGTGTATTTAAATCTAATAGCAATGTTATCACATCCCGCAGAAAGTATGAATGATTGAACATGCTCAAAGATACTTGAGTGAAAATGATCTCCTTATATATAGGGTGTATAAATTTTATCATTATAAAATGATCTTGCTGGAATAACCAGGTGAAGAAGTAAAAAAAACTACTGAGTTTGATAGGCAGCTCTTATACAAATATATGTATGCATATAAAAGTATGTGTTTTTCTGTGTGCCTGTACGTAAAAAAATGCATGCCTGTTAAAAAACATTGAAGTGGATGTTGTGAATATTCAATATCCTTTCTAATATATTATAAATGTGAACAGAACTATTAGAAATTCAGTAGAAACAAAAAGACCATAAGGCCACAGCAGGGAATAAAATTTGTTATTGATCATTAGACATCATTAGTCACTACACAAGAAAGCAAGGTATACCTCCATCTTCTTTTTATGGAGGATGAGCTGCATGTATTGTTTAACAATAGCCAGGGAATTTTTAGATCTATTTGTAGAAAAATGTACATAGAAACAAGTAGCAAATTACCAGGAAGTTCCAATAAATGTCTAAATGGATTAGAAAAGGATTATGCAAATTCATGTAAAATTGGTCCATCCTTTTGACTTTTAAACACAATTGCATGCATAAAGTGGTTCAGAAAGTCCAGAAACTGCTGATGGCAGAGAATCTCCCTGGAGAAGAATCTGTCTGCATATGCCTATTTCTTTTATAATCCAAGTTTCTCCTGTTGTCAAGTGGTATATTGGATTAGGAAAAAACTTTAGCCTGTGTTAGTGTGGCACTTCTTTGGATGTTATTGGGAGAAAACAAGATTTAAGTACATCAGCACATTATTATGTCTGTAAATCTGTCCCAGACTTAAGCTTGAGCATGCAATTAACTTATTTGCTGACTTTGTGCTTTTGGATTTCGTTCTGCAAATAATTTATTGCAGAACTCTAACAGGTTCCAGTGACCACAGCACAGACTATTTATAGGAGCGTACCCTTATTGTGCCCTGTTTTACCACTTCTGACAGGTGAACTTTCAGATCTTTGAACTAAGAAATGGTTGTTTAAAACTTTCAAGGTGAAACGCAAAGAGCAGTAAGACTGCATCCAATTAAAAAATAATTCCCCAACAATATTAACTCACAGGTCACTCATCTTTTTGAGAATCCATAAATAATGTATTCATTACTAATTAGCTGCATCTACTTTATCAACATATCTCCTATTTAATGAGCAAGATGAGAGCAGTATGGTGATTTAAAACGATATGACTTGTCGAAAGAGAGTCAATTAAAGGAATTCTCTTCAGGAGGCTCTAATAGAATTCAGGACAGGATTACACCAGAAACAAATTGAACTTCCTGTCCTGTGGGTGGTTTTGAGAATTCAAACTACTTCTGTCCCAAACTGAAACAAAAATAATCTTATTTTTGTAAGAACGGCAAAAGCACATCAGTTTTAATCACTCTGTGTATCCTTGTGGCTTATATTTGAGATATCTCCTGCAGTGTGCTGTCAGTAGGTTGGATTAGGAAGAACTTTTAGTGTAGCAATTCTTTGGTTGTTGGAAGAGAATTTTTTTTTTTCTGAAGAGTTTTGAAGGGTTAAAGACACTCCCTATGGTCCCACGTGGCTCCTGCTGGCTTGAGGGTGTGAACAGTGGAGTATGGCTTCAGAATGTGGCCACAGGCAGAATCCTGACTCTTCTCCTAAGCACCTGCATGAGGCAGAAAGTCCCTTATTTTCTATATGAAAAGATAGATCCAGAGGTGTATTAAAAACTTAAACACAGCTGAGGGCAAGATTAATATCACATAATCTTAGCTAATTGGATTTGTTCAGATGCATTTACTATAACAGGGATGTGGACAGCTAGCTCACATAGGGATCTCGGCACTGTAGGTTTCTAGAAGAAGGCAAGATGACTTCTACCAAAAGTGCCTTGAGCTATTCAGCATAAATATGCTTTTTATACCTCCCACTCCTTTAGGAGTACATATATGAGTAAAATCTTTTATCTAGTTCCTCAAGACTTGCTAAAATTTCTGTACTTATTTACAAAATTAGGGCCACAGTTTTCAGACACTGGAAATATAGAGATTATTTTTATATATATACTCTTAAATACTGGAGATTAAACACCTGATCAGTAAAAATAGCTGATCATGTCATGAAACTTAAGATTTCTAAAACAAACCTCCTAATCTCACCTAGAAGTTAAAATCCTACACACAGTCAATAGTAAAAGACAGGCAATTCCAGAACCCAAGACACTTTGTTTGGAAACCTGATTTAGGATACCCACTGGAGACACCTAGCTCTCTGAAGGCATTAGGGTTGTACAAAGCACGTTTTGAACTGAGAAACATGAGTCCACCCATACAAGTCAGAATGCAGGAGTGGAAAATGAGAGAAAGCACAAAGGTATAAATGATCAGAGTGCTAATGTGACTTGTTTAGTGGTTACTTTTACATTTTCATGGCAACTTTGCATGGGTTAGCTTAAATTCTCAAATGGCCTGACTGCAAAAACAAATCCTCTCATCAATGAAAGGATATAAGTCTAGAGAATTTTCAGTGCAAGGGGCAAGCTTAGAAGAGCACAGGAACAGACTAGCTGTCTTTAGAAGGCCATAATTTTCATTATTTTATAATCACATTCTTTCTGTTGCTCAAACAAAACATTGCACATCTGGAGCATATGATGATGATATGTATGTTTGCACACAGTTGCACTTGCAAGAAATTAGATAGAAGTCAGAGTTTTAGGCTGTATTTATCTTCAGGTGTTCAGGTACTTGACTCTTTCTCAGTTCATGGTTAATTAATTGACTGTAAAGCTTTCAGCACAGCTTTACCTTAAACATATCTTGGTTCTGACACGTGCCTCCAGAGTTTTTGCCTGAATAGACATTTGTGCTCTCTCTCGAGCCTATCTGCAGCATTCCTTAATGTCAATGGGAGCTGTAAGCCTGAAACAAGCAAAGAAAACATGATGTGATATTTTAAAGAGCTTGTCTTTGAGTAGGTTTTAAAAGTTGCTTCTTTTTTCTCTGCATTGGAAAGATATTTTATTGATCTAGAAGTAGCAGTATTCCCATGACCAATAACACAACACATAACTCTGAATGTTCTGAAGGAATTTTCAAGACAATCAGATAACTATTTCCAGCAGCGCACTGCTTTGCGTATTTCTGACTTCAAATACTCTCTAAATATTAGTATGAAATTAAAGCAGGACCTTGATGTTTTTAAAGTAACTTCAATACCACACAGCTCTTCCAGGCTGTTAGCCTTCTGAGTATGCAGATTGTCAGATAATTCAGTTCTGATCTGTGGCCCATGTCTGTCCCAGTTCCTTAATGGCAGTTCTATCATTAGATATTGCATGCTTAGTAATTTCAAGTAAGTTAAAAAAAAAAAAAAAAAGAAAAAAAAAAGGCAAACACCTTTAAATAAAGCTTGTAATTTATTTTTGGATATTTTTTTTAATAATACAAAGAGACATTAAATGTTGAACCCATTTTAGAGTCCCACTGTTCTCAGAAGAAAATTGAAAGAAGTGCAAAATCACCATGCAGTGGCACAAATGCTAAATGAAAAGAAATATTCATTAAATCCTGTTGTCAAAATAAGTGACATTCTGTAAATTCACAGTAATACCTGTACACCCAGATTCTTCTATCACCATAGGACATATTTAAGATTTTTTTAAAGCTTTAATATTAATTTTTTACTTTTTAAACATAGATTTTCAACATTTTTCAATTTCTGCTCCCTTAATTTTTTTTAAGGTGTGTATCATCATATAGTCGATTTTACATGCCACACGGTGGACTTTCTTTTGTTGCCTACACCTTGCAGAACCCCTCCGAGTAATCCACTAATTTCTAACAGTCATTAGGTGTTATGGTGAAAATCACTGCTTTAAATAACTGGATTTCATTATCTTTAGCCTTAACTCTGAATTTCCTATTTTATCTATGTCCTGGTTCATCTTACCTATAAAGAAAATCCTGTGTGGAATTCTCTCTAGAACACTTTTGTTCAGTGTGTGATGAAGAAATTTTCATTTATGAAAAATAATATGGGTAGAAATGTCTTTTAATCCTGAAATGCATATATCCACACATATGTTATGCTCCAGATATCAGCAAGTGAAATGCCTGCATACACTACACAGGCAATGAAAACACCATAAGGAGCATACAGTTCAGCTCAAAATTTGAATGGAGAACTACTTAATTAGTTAGAAAAACAGGAACAATAAAACCCTACCATCCTAGTATATATATATTTAACTCTTAAAGTTCAAAGTTTGACATTGCAGTCTTGCAGGAAAGGTTAAAAGCTGTTACCTCTTATCTCTTCACCTTTCTGGGTACCTGGCAGTAGTTATATTTTACGAACATTCTTCTACAAAGATCTGATTCTGTGTTTGGATACAGGGGTACTTAGTACAGTGAAGAAATGTGAACAAAGTCTTTCTTCTCCTAGACCTCTGAATAAAAAGCCTGGAGACCTATAAAATAATGCCATTCCATGAAATTTATGTGTGGTTTTTATTCCATTGTGCTAAAAAAACCCAGACAATCCAACCAACCAACCAAACCTTTGTGTCTTCTTTCAGTTGATGGTGGTGATGGATGATGTTTCCAGGTAAGTAAATCTTCAAGGTTAATAACATGAAAGTGGCCATGAAGACATGAAGGTCTTGTCAATGGTCCACTTGTTTTTTGTCCTGATTCTAAAGGGGCTAAAAATAGAAACCTGTAATAACAGAGCAAACATATTGACACCACTTAAAACATTAAAAATTTCTTCATATACTTTAAAAGACCCAAATCCAAACATTTCATCAAGATAAAAAATAAAAAAATAAAAAATGAAGAATAAAAAAAATTAAAAATCAGCATGTGTAGATACAGTCAAGTTTTAAAAATTTCTCGCAGTGCTCTTCATTTTCCTCAAATAAACATATTTTCAGAGAATGCAACAATTTCTGATATGCTTTGATTTCATTGGAATATGTTTCTGTAGGCAGCTCTAGAAGGAAAGCCATCTCAATAGCTCCATGGTAGGGATGAAGGGGTGACAGTGGAGAAGTGACCTGTCCCCAGTCCAACTGCAAGGCAGCGGCTGACCTGTGAGTAGAGCTGTGAGTCTGTAAGAACTCATCTGGTGACAGGCGCTTTGTTTCCTTCAGCACAACCCTTCTTCACTACTGTGAACACTTCACTGCAACTCTAGTTGTTCATTTGAGTGCATTATCTAACCTTCAGTTCTTCTGCCAGTCATTTTTTCATGTTCTTCACAGTGCTGAAGCAGTTTAACTGATATATCACTCATGTCATTTCATTACCTTTCAAACTCAGATTTATGATGCTCTTACCTACGTGACATTGGTAACTAGCATTTGATGCAGTATGCTGTTTTTATAGCTCTATGCACAATTTGGTGTATATCTCCATAGCATGAAAGTAGTACTGAACAGCTGGTCTATATTTTCAGTAGTTCACTGAAAAATTCCTCACAGGTTGGAGCACAACCTAACCATTATGTGAACCTAATGCCCTTCTTAAAAAATATGATTTCTAAATTTGTATCATCATGCCACTATGTGAGTTGTGGTCTGCTCTAGCACTTCTATTTAAAGGTTATGCTGCCTCTCCAAAGATTCCTTAAAATTTGAAGTAAATTGCTGAATGACAATAAATCAGAGTGATACTAAAAACAAAAGGAGGGGGGATAAAGAAAAGGAATAAGCTAAAATAACAACCATAAGCAACTTTGTCATCTTCCTTGTAACCAAACTCACATTTGTCATCATTGTACATAATACCTTGTAAGTTGCTGACCTTTCACAATTCAGCGTGGAGGCATGGGGATAGGACTGACACAAAAAAAGATACTAAAAAGGAGGTATTTTTAGAGGATGGAATTATTTGGTCCATCTATTTCCATACCAGCAATTGCACACAGTATTGAATTTGTCCTCAGCAACGATCTCAAGCAATGTCAAAACCTGGTTATCTCATAGAGTATAGGGTTTATGATTGCTTTTGATTTTTCCACAGAGAATTTTCAGGAAAAACGTGAGTCTATAATTGGAATATCTCAAAGGAGAAAAATAAAGTGTCTGTCAATAAATAAACATAGGAAAGTGAAAAAAGAAGACTAGACTATCATAGGAGAAGTGAGTACGAAATGAACACACAATATGCATGTGTTAGTATATATATATGAATTTGTAGGTCTATTTATCTATATTCTCGTTTGTACATGTGAGTAGCTATATATGGCTACACATGCACACAGGAGTTAGCAACAAAGTTGAGAGAACAAAACCAGTGACACTAGATACTTTATTTTTCTTTTAAGGATGAATTTTTCTACAGAACACCAATTTCTGTCTTTTTCTGTCTTTAATGGGCTGCAATAATTCCCATTTCTGGCTCCTTATAATAATGATTTTGATACTAACATCCCACTGACAATTTATATCAATAGTAGACATCTTCAATAGCTCTCAAACTGAAAATTATTTTGATGGGGAAAGATGTACATGTTACCGTTCTTATTGTAAAAGTCTCTAAAAACATTTTTCTGAGTCCTTTACTTGTTTTTAATATTGGAATAAAAGTAGCCTAGCTTCTTTGAAAAAATCTTTGATCAACACATAGTTAAAAACCAAAGATGACTGGTGCAACATCATCTGCCCAACCAGAAATGAAACTGGTCAGATAGTTAGCAAAATCCCACTAACATTCTTAAAATAATCTTTTCTCACCATTCTATAGTAATTTCTGGCATTGAATTAATTATGATTTTGAACCATCCCCACCTTTCACAACAGAAGTGGCTGGATTTAATTAGTGGAAGAGGGGTAATTTAGTTATGAGAGTAGTTCCAGAAGCACAGGCCTACTTTTGTTTATGGTGGCTACTTAGTAAGAAAAAAATGAATATGTTTAGGTTTATAACGTGCTCTGAGTAATCTGAGACCCTCTGACCCAAAATATCTTTCCCCTTACTCTTGGATGCTCATCACTTCCCCAACGTTTAAATTTGAGATGTGACAGTAATCATCACTCTTAACTCTTGTAGCAGCTCTGAGTTGCTTCCAAAAATCCTGTTCATATCACACTCTTAATGTAAAAGGAATTAATTACCTTTTGTTTTCTCTACTTTTGTAGTCTCCACTAAAATGTTTAGGTGACACAGTAGACCTGTTACTCAGCACTCATAAAGAACAAATCCAAAATACCAACACTTTAAGCTTCCAACAGAACAAAATAAAGAACCAACAAATTGTTATTAATTGAATTGCACCATTCCCCATGCCCCACACCCCCCACACCCCATCTGTAAACCCGTTGAGCAGATTTTGAGATTGAAGTATTTCCAAAGGCCTGACCAGGATAAGATAATTAGTGAAATTAATTGCATAATTAATGTCAGATTGGATATTAGGAAAAAGCTTTTCACTGAGAGGTTAGTCAAGCACTAGAACAAGCTTCTCAGGGACGTAGTCATGGCCCCAAGCCCGCTGGTGTTCAAGAAGCATTTGGACAGTGCTCTTTGATATATGGTTTAATTTTAAGTTGCCCCGTATGGAGTCAGGAGTTGGACTTAATGATCCTTGTGGGACACTTCCAACTCAGGATATTGTAGGATTAACGAAATGTACTTTCCAAGCATTCCAATGCAGACGTTTGTTTCCAAAGTTCAAAACAAGTGTAAACCAGAACAGATTATGTGTTTGTAGATTAAACTTTCTGCTTAGAAAGCTTCTTTATTCCTGCTCCAGTCTTCAAAGTCCCCATTATCATATTTTAGAAAAGTTTTTTTTGATCTGTAAAAAAAGGTGTTTGTAGATACTAAAATAAAGTGAAGTTTACAGTGCAATGCAAACCCAAAATGTGCTTGGAAAAACTTTTTCTCACATGTTCAGTGTGAGATATATCTTATTGAAGGAAATATGAACCATTTGATTGAATATCTAGACTAAAATTTAGTAGCTACATGGTATAATGCTCAGAATCATAGTATAACTTAGGTTGGAAGGGATCTCTGGATATCAGTAAGTTTGATCACTGCTCAAACACTAACTTCAAAGTTAGATAAGGTTGCTTAGGGCCTCACCTAATCAAGTTCTGAAAATTTATGTAGATGGTGTTTCGACCACTTTTCCAGGTAGCCTGGCCCCAACTGTAACAATTTTTTTCAGAATTTTTTTCCTCTTATACCCAGTCAGAATTTCCCTCACTGCAGCTTTTTGCTGCATACTACTGGAAGGGCCTCGTTCCCAGTTCTCTCAAATTCACTGTATATAAAGGAAGATAACAACTATAGCCTTTCCTTGGCTTTCTGTTCTCTTCTCCAAGCTGAGTAAAAGCACACTTGGCTTCACCTTGTAAGTCATGTTCTTGAGTTCTCTAAATATCTTAGTGGCCCTCAGCTGGACTCAATCCAGTGCTGGAAAGTCTAAAACATGACTCCAAACTCCAGGTGCCTCCTTGAAAGTAATTTGCATTAGACATGATAACTCAGGATCTAACTGTTATTCTGCTTCATGTGGAAATTAGAAGAGGAAAGCTGTTTTATTGCACAAAAAACTATTGACATCAATAAATATTCTGCTGTTCCTGGAAAGACATGAACTGCCAGCTAGCTAACATTTATTTAAATACTCTGTGGAAGTAATAAAACTTTGCTACATGATTCTTCTAAAGTAAAAATTATTCTTTGTAGTGGATTCATACTGAATCCTGTCTCCTAAACTGCAATAAGATGTTATATAATGAACTATTTGATAAAAAAATGCTCCGAAAATGTTCCATGGATTTAAAATGTAATTTTTACCACCGTGTTTCTAAGGTCAAGAGTAATTTCTCTGTAAATAAGCATGTCATTTCACCCATAGATAGCAGTCAGTTTAAATTATATCTAGAGAAAAAGATCATGAATATTGTCTCTGTGAAAATTAGTGCCTTATTTACTATCAATTGACTAACATTCATCTAAGTTACTACTATTTGATTAAATAAGCATTTGCTTAAAAATAGATCTGCTATGAAGAATTATTTCAAAGAAAAAGATAACCAACAGCATTAGATGGAGAGGGTAATTCTGGGTTTAATTAAAAAACACCACTGAAAATTTTTGTTCTAAACCACACTGCCTACCTCAAAGAGATAATCAGATTTAAAACATGCAAACATACATAATTCCATATTTAATGTAATCACATATATATGTGCCACAGTACACTTTACGGGTGTTATTCAATTGCTAATACCATATTAACTCATCTGCATTGTTTTGTGAACATACATTTTTCATATGTGACCCTTTCTTTTATTTTATTTTTTTTTGTTTGTACAACAGATGAAACTTAATTTGCATTGTCTTTTCTGAGAATTGAATTTTCCTGAGTTAGAGACTACTTACATAGCCTTTTCATTGCAATTTATCACATTTGATTTCACATGCTGTTTTGGTGTTGTGGGCTCCTGATACTGTTTTCACCTTAAATAAACCTCATATTCTTAAGGTATTGGTATTAGGAATGTAAGAGAGGAAAAAAGAATTACCACACAATAGCAGAAAGATGGCTAAAGGAGACAGTAATAATTTCTGTCTCTCGGCTCTTCTCTGTCTACTGAATTAAATGCAGTAGAACATTATATTATTGTGTCTATACTTAGTGTTTTAGGGAATCATGGTAAGTGCATGAAATCTTTATGTTTTAAAGGACAGTTTTATGAAATCAGAAACAGGACTATCTAGGGATTAGCTTCACCTTACTGGAATTTGCTTTCCTTTTTTCTGAATACAGTGGAGAGAAAAAGAGAAAAAGAAAGAAAATTTGCCAATTAAAAACATCTACAGGAACTATAAAGCTTTGGACAAATCTCAGCTGAGATCCAACTATTTCTGTTCATAAGCCACCAAACTAAACTAGAAGAGTTGTCATGCTGGTACTCTATAAAGCAACCTCTTCTAAACAAGGCTTTCACTGATCTATCCCAAAGTTCACCACAGTCTCACCTCTAAGTTCATGGAAATGATTTATCATGACAGCCAGAGGTCTATAATGCCTGATAATAAAAGTCAGCCTGAGGGGCCTTGGTTATAGGAGCAAAAGTTCAGATCTCAGGTTCCCTACAAGTCTTGTGGGATACCAGAGAGAAATTTGAGGACCAGAATACTCTAGTTTTCACTGTGATTAAAGCAATAAATTTCCAGTCTCACTTTTTAAAAAATATTAGATGTACAAATACTAGAAAACCCCATTTTTTTACCAAGTGTTCCAAAAAATAGTTTTCAATAAAAAGTGTTGGCCAACCTGCATAGCATTAATAAAAAAAAATACAAACTAACCCCCAAACAAATAAAAATGCAATGTCAATACATTATTATGCAGTGTAGGACCGCATTTTGTTTCAAGAAGAATACATTTAAGACTCTTCAGAGTCGTCTGGAGTTTCATTCATCCATTATTTCTGAAAATCACAACCTAGATATATATCAGAAAACAGTAATGAGCCAAAAGAAAACCTTGTGTCCTCAGTTACCTTTCTCAGCATGTATGTAGACTTTACAAGCATCTGAAAAGGTGAGAATAAAACAGCCATAACCCCATCCATGCATCCCAATATTCAATGTTGAAGTGAAATGTAATTTCATTTAAAAACTTTGAAAAGGCTGCATTTTTCAAAAATTTGCAGTGCTTTTTGAGCCCTTGTATACATCCATAAAGCAGCAAGATCCACAGCTTTAGATACAAGTAGGACAAAGACAGTAACTTCTCTCATCTGGCCTAAACTTCCTACCTCCCAGCTTTTATTTGATGATCCTTTTTCAGAAAAGTCAGTGAAAAATTGTTGTTTATTCCCTTTCTCCATGCCTCCCATTGTACCTCTGTCATACGTCATGTCATTTCTTTTGCCTACACTATCCGTATACTTTATTTTTGCCAAGTCTCATGTCCTTTCTTCAGCTGAAAAGCTCTAGCCTATCTAGGTGAAATTCGGATCAGACAAGTGTTGAACAAGTATCACAGAACTGCATCTTTTGCATCCTGCAAACCTTTCTTTCCAGATGATATACTCCAGAAACAGCACTCTGGGAATCCCAATAAAGATACGCTTACAAAAGCTGATCACCTTTCATGTTTGCTACGATATGTTAATCTTTGATGTCCATAGTCTGTTGTGTTTACAAATTTCTCATCAAAGAGGTGTTCTCCTATAAAGAGTGTAAGATTCCCCATATGAAGTCTCAAGAGAGTAGCAACTCACACTAAGGTGTGGGAAGCTTGGGTCTATCCCTGCTTATACTGGCTGACTATATTAGTCTGTGTGGGAGTCGAGTCAGAATACTAATAATGTGTGTGACCATGGAGACCAGTGCTGTAATTCCACAGCCACCTTAAGGCAGCATAAGACAATGGTAGCAAAGAAAAAAATTTTACTTTCCGAAAATCTCACCTGGTTCAAAACTAACACCTCCTTTTCCCTGATAAAAACTAGTACTAAGCTGGATTCCTGCATTGGTGGAGAAGCTATCTCTATCACACTAAACAGGGGACATAATTTGGAGAATTATCTGTGGATCTATTTGTAGATTCAACACTGGAATATGACTGACAGTTTCACATATTTTGTTTATTCATATACTTCGCAGACAGGGTTACTTGCATGCTTCAACCATTCCCATGCAAATGCTTTGCTGGATGGATGGATGTCTCTTCAGGGAGTAAAAGGCCTTTTATATCACTTTCATGTCTGGCTGCACAGCACAGTTACGAAATCCATGCATTCTCTGAACCATCAAACAAAGAATTATTACTACTAATTATTATTCTGATAAGTATGATTATTATTGTCATACTGAATAGCAGAAAAAATCCATTAAAATAAATATTCTGAAATAGCTATTTAAAAAAAAAAAAAAAAAAATTCAAAAGCCTACCAGAAGACAAAACGCCGAGGAATAAATTAAATTAATTACTCAGATTGTTAGTTTGTCCTGCTAATATTGAAGATCCATTGCTAATAATTTGATATAAAAAATAATTTGAAATTCAAGGTTGCATCTAGAAACTCAGATGCAGATATGTAAAACAAGAGAGAAGATTAAATCCTGGAAGTTCTGAAGTCAATGAAAAATTCTCCTGAATTTAATGAGCTCCATATTTTACATGCAGAAAAGCCAGGAGGCCATGAATTCCCATTTATATGCAGAGTTCATACCTCTCTGCAGTGCAGTGTGAAGGAGTGGAAACATGACGTGTTCCATTTTCTACTGATCTGGATATTACTAGAGCTGGTAGACCACAAAAATAGTGTAATGACAGAATCATGTAAAATTTGAGTGGATATTATTTTAAATTCAGTATGCTAGAAAATACACTGAAGAAGCTAATTTTGCACCATGGGCTAAGTAAATGAAGTATCATACAAATCACCTGGACTTTTTCCACTGTATATTTGTGTATATTTGGACTAGACAATAATGTGCTCCCTTATGTGTAGTGAGATCACTGAAATAATACACAAGTCCAAGTCCTAGATATTATTCTAGCCAGAGTTAGTACAAACCCTGTTGAAAACAAACCTGTAGCCACAAAGATCTCATGTGGATTTGAAAGTCCATATTCATTACTTTTTGTCAATATTATTCTCTGCAGGAAAAAAATCAGGAGTGTGAAAAATAAATATTGGTGTATAAACTAAAATGTTTTTTGGGGGTCATAGTTAATTATAGTTTGTTTTGTTATAACTACTTCTCCATGAATATACATAAGCCTAAATGTCCCATTACAGTTTAATTATACAGCCATTAGAAGAAGAAAATTGCTAATGAAAGCAGCTATGAAAAATGTATATAATTTACAAAACCACTCATAATATACCACAGATATTTTCAAATATCATAGTAAAAAGATGACTCTCTGAGGATTTCAGTATTGCATTTAATAACTTTTATACATTATCAAACCTTTAATTATGTAGAATTATGAGGGAGATGGAAATGGAAAATCATTTCTGTGCCATTTTAAATTATACATCGGGTTTATTATAGGATATGGGGTGGACTTACTCCTTCACCTGAGCTGCTGCTTTACCATCTGGACTTTTTAGTCATAAACTTCAAAAAATTTTCATTAAGGCATGACATTAACCTTCAACACAAGACTTTCAGACTCTCATCTTCTAACTTTGCAATATTGCCAAGCTACATTATTGTCTTTAGGTTTTTCCTGTCAGTAGCATTTCATGTAATGAGTGCTTGTCACCTATAATAGATCAACTTGAGGTTTTTTGCATGAACTGAATAAAGCTATCAAATTTATATAAAACGAGGAACACATATGCAGCTAATACAAACCTAATAGGGTTCTGCTACAAGATATGCGTTCCCAAATTATTTACTTTTCCAAAAAATTAGCTAGATGGTTGTTTGCATTTTGGGGTTTGGTTGTTGGTTTGTTTCAGGGGAGTTTTCTTGATTGAGAACTCTTTAATTCACTACCAGACCAAAGAATTTATTGATTATAGGAAACTTTTTGCAGTTGTATAGAAAGTTACCAAAACACTCAGGCAAAGACTTTTCCTTGTGTTGACATGATCTTTATATTGTAATTCCTTATTCCGTGATGCAGTCTGTTTCAGTCGAGGATTTATCGTTCTTCCAGCCCACATGACCACTTATCGGTCAGAGTGAGAAGCCAAAGAAAGCTAACTTCATCCTGCAATTTGTCTTACAGAAGATGTCCCTCTTGAAACACAGTTAAACTGTACTTATTGAAGATGCAACTGGTCGTGACTTTACCTGCTTCAGGAGCTGGGCATGTCCAGTTGTCTATTTCCCACACCATGTCTGCACAAATCCAAAGTGTGGCCAAAACTTCAACAGCATTGGAAATGAAGGGTTAAATCCTTATCTGGTCATTATATACATATTCTGTCTTCACGAAGAGGAAAAGCACTGCATGTTTCAATGTGTTCCTTCATCTAGCTAACTGGTGGATCAGGATATGCAGGACTATGCTAGAGTACATTTGACTCTCAGTATAGGCACAATTTAAGAATCCTTCAAGCAAAATCAAAGATCCAACTCTTCCAAGAGGAAAGTCTTGGTTCTTTGTGATCCTAAGGATCACCCTAGATACTGAGTGGAGGAAAGGTATAAAAAGTCTTCTCTACCTCAGAAAATCTAACAGCTAAGTTATATCATACTTGTTAAAATAAAGAACATGGGATTAGATCACATCATTTGGACAGAGGTGGGATTAAAACCAGAGTTTCCTGTTTCCAGAAGGGAATTGCAGATACTCACTAGAAAGAGAAACATCTCCACCAGCTGTGTTTCTGAGACACAGTGGAAACTCCCACTGCATGTGAAATTGAACTGGTAAGTGTTTCATAAGTGTGTTCATAATGTGCAGCAGGCCCTTCAGATGTCATAAGTGGAGACTGGGTTTTGATTGTGATTAGGATGTGTATGGCCAGACCAGATAGACATTTTCTACAGCTTTGTAAGGAGGTTTTAAGCACCTCATTGTCTTCATAGGTGAAAACTCAGTGACTGTGGCACCAGGAAACATCTGAAAAAGAAATTCAAGAATCACGATTCAGAGTCCTCCCAGGTCTTTGGAGAATTCTTCCGATCAGCTGCAAATGTCTATGTCTGAGCTGGTCACACTAAACTCCGTTTATTGTCAGTGGTTGCCAATAGGCATGATTCATCTATATACGGCTCTTTGTGTGAGCTGATTCTATAATTAAACTTTATCTACGTGAATGTGTTCAGCACAGGAGGACTCTGGTCTGAATTGTGCCTCTATGTAGGGATCTAAAGATCTTGAGGACTTCTGTTACGAGGGCTGATAATAGAAGTGCATAATGAAAAAGATAGGTTATTTTCAGTAACTTAGAAGGGAAACTTCTGTTTTACAAAAAGTGAAAACAAAGGAAGACTTACATAAAAAAAAGCTGTTTATTTTTGGTGTGACAGTGCAATAGGTCTGAAATATTTTCAGTGGATACTGACTGCTTCAGTTAAGTACCGTTCTGTAATGTCACTTTATTGGTCACACCCCTTTTGCTGTGCCTCTCCATTTGCATGTTCAAACCACAGCAATTCATGGATATGTGAATTAATAATTCAGGAAAGCACATTTTATACCTCTGTACAAAAAGTTTTAGTGCACACATTTCTGGCTTTGTAACAGCAGGCATTAGAAGGTACATAAACCACTGCAAATTTTTTTTCTCCAATGATAAAATTCTGTTTGCCTCCAGGCTGTAAGTGAACTGAAAATCACTTCTCTTTTCTTCAGGGTTATTTAGGGCTATTGTATTTCACAGGTATCAATTAGCAAAAGACAGACAAGTGGACACATAACAGCCTACATATCTAAAAAAACCCCAAACAAATAAAGAAAAGAGTTTAAAAGTTATGGGCTTCCCATGGAATGATTCAGCAGACCCAAACTGAAAAATGTCTCTTTTGTCTGATGATGTCTGTTGGTAAGAAATGAAAGCACATGTTTAAATTCTGTGTTATGTCAAAAACAGAAGTGGAAGGCAGGAAGTTATAACACCCTGACATGAACCTTTGAGGTGGAGGGGTAGGAAAAGAAAATTGGGTAAGAAGTACAAATAATTTTCCTATGCTTTTTCATAAATTTGAGGAAGATAAAGCTGTTTAAAGGAGCAGAAAATTGAAGTTGAGTAGACATAAAGGAAAATATTATACTGATTTTAATTATGCTATAGCATAAAAAAATGAAAACAGTACACAACAAGTTGAGGAGCAGAGATGGCACAATGTTATGTCTGATTTTCTATTTTGCATATGCATACATATAAAATAAGCAATCAGCCCAGGAAAAAAAAAAAAAATAATAATAATTTCACAATGAAGCATAGTCAGTGTATGAATTTACTTGCTTCCTAAATATTTTTGCTGAATAGCTAGTTGAAAATTTATGGCAGTACTAATTTCCAATGGTCAGCTACAGTGAACAATAATCAATCCCCTGGCAGGGAACTGTAAAAAGGGGACTAAAACCTAATCTGCCTATAAACACTGAATTATCCATCTGCCTTTAAAGTATTCTGAACGATCATTACTCTGAAATGTAAGCAGTCATTTTGAAGTGGCCTGAGCAACTGATTGCAGAGATCAAAAATGATATGATCATGTTTAAAATTGGCCTTTTCCTCTAGTTTGGCTGTATTGGTGGCTCAGACACAGAATGTAAATATCAAAAACCCTGTATTCGTTCTACAAGTTGTTTATATGATCTACTCCACATTTGTTTCTCTCACCTCAGTAAAACGTGTGCTTAGATTTAAGATTATTTTAAGTTACATTAAAAGGGAAGGTTTGTCATAAACCTCAGTTTTTCACTCAAATGCATACCAAGGAGCCATTTATTCCAATTCACCTAATAAATCTCTGGCTTTTTTTAACATAAAGAACTGGTAGAAAATAAATGTGCTCATATATATGTCTGTATATTTTTACATAAATTAAAAATATATCAAGTTTTTTCCTCCTGTAGCATGCCTACAGAAAAAAAAAATGAAGCAAATAATAATTGTTAATAGGATGGAAATTCTACATTAAACCTTTCTATCATGAACAAAAGTCTTGAAAGCATTCAAGGATGAAGTGGGTTATATGGCTAAGATAGGATATAACATCACATATGTTAGAGCGCACAAAGATCAAAACCAGCATTTCCAGACTTACCCAGTGTATGGTGCAGAAAAAAATCATGTTCAGGCCTGGGGCATTTTGCAGCACAGCTGGATTTGATTTCCCACCCATATAGAAGTCCTGCTTCAGCAAATGAGTTTTCTAAGCAGGCCAAATATCAGCTTCCCTATTTCAGCTGGATTGTCAGAACTATTGGCACTGGCCTTCTCCAATTCCATCTGGTCTCAAATGCCTGCTTAAATTTTTGAGGGCTCCTTGCAGTCCTGATTTTATTTCACTTTTTGTGTACATGCTCCATCAACTTTAATTAAAATCTAAATAGGTGCATTTAGCTGTAAAGTTGTACTACAGTTTTATTTACATGCAAGGTATCCAAACCCTTCTGAAAGGGTATATGAATCTTCCCTCCCCACTACACTTTTTTTCAGTATACTCCACTGGTTTATCATTTCTTTGGACTCAGCTGATGATGCATCTTGCAATTCCACTAAGAGTGATGGCGGGGGGTGGGGTGTGTGGGGATTAAGGGGGTGGGGGTTTCCGTATGGGTAGATCCATGATAACAGGTAAAGACACTGAGGATGAGCTGTGCATTCATTTCTCCTGTCTTCTTTTGGTAATACATGCCTTTAACTGAAATTTCGTCTACAGATAGAAGGGTTATGTTATTCCCACAGCATATCCAAACTGTCATCTGAGTTTTTTTGTTGGCTGTAATGACAATGTCTTCCTCCCACCAGCCAGGACCCTGTTCTCTTAGGTTACATAATCAGTTTGAAACCATAACTCTCACCTTTTTGACTAAAAGAGCTTTACTAGAACTATAGAGCAGTGGAAAGCTCATAGAATAGTCTTTAATCAATGTAGTGTATCATAGATGTACTAATGACAGAATTTACCAGTGAACTTTGTACACACTAATCAATTTTCTTATGGGGACACTATTCTCATTATTATTTACAAAACTGAAGGTAAAGATAGACCAAGATAAGCAGCGGTTGCTCTGTTTTTTAACCTGCTCCTGCTGTCTCATTATCCAAACTCATTAGTATCCTATTACACTAAAGGTCTTGCTATGGCCCAAATAAAGCACATGACACATATAGACTATGACTTTATTGTTAGTCCAATTAAACAGTTTCTTTAATCCAAATTATGTAATTACACACATAATTACAAGAAAGTCTAATTAATAATATAGTCAAAATTGTTATATAAAGACCATCTTCATCTGTACTGCCCCTTTGTTCTGGCATCGTGCTGAGTTTTCTAAAGTTACTTGTACATGTTATCATTACAAACTAAAGCTAAACTGCAACATGATTCCTCATTTATCACCTTATGGCTAGATAACTGTTACTACAGAGAAACAACCCCAATTCAAAGCAAGAGAAAGTGAGCTCAGACAAGTTCTAAGACCCTGCACTGTCAGCTCAATACAAAGCTTGAGATCTTTTACCACTTACAGTAAAAATGTCTTTGTGTTTACTCATCTGTGATCCACATCAACTTTCTATTTTTATTCGTTAGATGTATAACAAGTCATCATATATTTACCTCCTCCATTTCAGAGATGCTCATCATTTGAAATCTGCATTAATTTATCACTAACTGAATTCAAACATGTTCCTACTAAGACTAGGAGGTGAGGACAAATCACCAGACATTTCTAAGCTCTTTGTACAGCTAAAAAGATAAATATGTTCCTACACCCTGTTGACTTTATATAGCCACAGACAACAACAGAACAACACAAAATGGTCCAGACCTTGTATGGAGATATACGTCATCACTGCAAACATTGCTTACAGATATTCGATGATGCTCAGTGTATATGTCACAGTGACATCGACTAAGTTTAAAAATCTCAAATAGGTCAGATGATTACTCTAAAAATGCCTGTTTCTCTCACATGACCATATAGAGAACTGAATAGCTCAGTTGTAGACATCCACATTGCGGAGATAAGGCCTAAAATATGATGAGATGTATCCCTCACTAAACCTCTAAAACTACCCTTCTTTTTGCTGGAGCTTATACTCCACTTTTGATTACAATTTAATATCCCTCAACAACATGCTGCTACAAAAAGAAACAGACGGCTGACTATAGGCAAGCAAGTAAGTCCTTGTATTTCTTTGCTGCCAAAAGTCTTTCCATCTGTAAGGAAGAAAAACTGAAAAAAAACCCCAACAAACCAAGCTTGCCCAAAACCCAGCAAAGATTTACTGAAAAATCAAAGCACAAGTCCTTTTTATCCCATGCACAGCATAAGCTGTCGTTGTCGGTTGTTTACAGAGCTGGATGTTTGCAATATTAATCCCTGGATGCAGTTTTAATTTTCCTGTGAGACAGCTGATTGTGCATACATGCACACCCATACACACAGAGACAGAGCACCCATAAAATATTTTCATATTTTCCACCCGTGGTATCATTTATCTTAATAGTTGTTAGTGCTGCAGTTTCCACTTTAACAGTAATCATGACACATTTGTAACTTGATTTATTTGAATAGCACTGTCAAACACTGCATAAACAATACTGTTCTGGGACCTGGCCAAAACTTTCAAATTGCATTTTAATATTTATGTGCCTTCAGACTCCATGAGAAAAAAATACTGATGCTAGCTTGCGATTTGAACTGCTATAATACCAAAGCCAGAATAAGTATGCTTTTTCCTATAACTTGTGTAATCTATCATGATATTTCTCTGGTTGATCACAAGTAAAAAGAACATTAATATGTATTTTTAACAACTGGCGATTACTGAAATAATATTTAGGTGGAATTAAAGGATGATTACATCTTCCTGGATTGGCTTTCTAAATAGCTGCTGATCATCTATATGACTTCACAGCAATGAGTATCACTGCTAATGCTTAAAAGCAACATGAACAGAGACAGCATGACTTTTGGAGTTTGTTTTCTGAAATGTAATACCTCTCTTTCAGTCTTTACTTTCTATTTTCCATTTAGCTGGAATCCATTAACTGCAAAATGTTATTTATAGCCATGAGCTGGTCATAAATTATCATTAAGACCACTATGTTTGTTAGTGGTACATTTTTGATTAGCTGTCTCTGAGGGCAACAATTTTTTTTGCAGCTAATAAGTCCCACCATCACAATTACAATCACTGTAGGATATATGATATAGCTGGGTTCTAGCTATTAGCTTCTTGCTGTTAATGACAAATGATAAGGATATTCACAGTGTTTTCTTTATCTTTCCTTTGCTTCATGTTCAGAAACCAGCCACTTAAACCACATCTTCAAGTAGCTGAGGCTGGGCTTTTACTGGCTTTATTTAAAAGCTTCTCTTTATCAGTGACCATCTGGATCTGAATGTGTTATGTTCTTTTGTAAGTTAAATTATATCACTTTGTCTATCATACCACTTAGTGTGGGTTGCTTTATATGAAAAAACAGCAATAGTAATTACTCATCTCTTGGAATAATAATGATACTTATATGAAGAGAGTGTATAGGGCTTGGTCCCATTGTCTCTTAGGCAAAATTGCCAGCTGTGATATTTTGGAGTTGGTACAGAAATGGATCCTCTTCTCTGAAGCATGCCCTGCTGTCTTGTTGGGGGCAATGGGATGGACCCTGGCTACCCTAATGGCCCAAGGAGCCCCTGAAGTCCCCAGTACCCTGCTCCAGGGAGCCCCCAGCTCTCACTAGCCCCTGACAGTGTGCTGTAGTTCAGCCCCTACCAGCAACTAAGTATGATGTAACCACTCTCTTATTCCCAGCCTCCCACAGTGGGATGGGGAAAAGAATTGGAAAAAAAGGTAAAACCTGTGGGTTGAGACAAGAACAGTTTAATAATTGAAATAAAGTAACATATAATACTAATATTACTAATAATAACTGTAAAGGAAAGGGTGACAACAAAAAAGAGAAAGAGAAAGAGAAAGAGAAAGAGAAAGAGAAAGAGAAAGAGAAAGAGAAAGAGAAAGAGAAAGAGAAAGAGAAAGAGAAAGAGAAAGAGAAAGAGAAAGAGAAAGAGAAAGAGAGAGAAAAGAAAGAAAGAAAGCAAGCAAGCAAGAAAGAAAGAAAGAAAGAAAGAAAGAAAGAAAAGAAAAAAAGAAAGAAAGAAAGAAAGAAAGAAAGAAAGAAAGAAAGAAAAAGAAAAAGAAAACCCCAAAACAAAACAAGTGATGCACAATAAAATTGCTCACCCACTAACCAATGCCCAGCCAGTCCCCAAGCAGAGACACTCTCCTTCTTTCAGCTAACTCCTCCCAGTTTATATGCTGAACATGATGTCATATGTTATGGAATATGCCTTTGGCCAGCTTGGGTCAGCTGTCCTGGCTGTGTCCCCTCCCAATTTTTTTGTGCCCCTCCAGCCTTCTTGCTGGCAGGACCTGAGAAGCTGAAGAGTCCTTAACTTTGCATAAACATTACTTAGCGACAGGTAAAACACCAGTGTGTTATCATCATTATTCTCATCCTAAATCCAAAGCACAGCACTGTACCAGCTACTAGGAAGAAAATTAACTCTGTCCCAGCCAAAACCAGGACACGGTGATTTCCTTTCCTTTTTTCAAACTCTTTATTTTCCTTACTATGTCACAGAATAGGAAACAGAGGACACATTTGTACCCTCCCCTCTCTTTTTGAAGTAGCTGTCATGAAAACTAAGAATGTTGGCCAGTCCAGGGAATGTCTAAGGAAAACACAGAGGAACATCATCAGACTTGAGGAATAGGTAGACAGGAACATCATGAAGTTCATTTTAAAAAGAGAAAAGTCTGGGACTGACGTCATCCAGTGCAGATTCACAGACTGGGATCTGACTAACCACAGAACAACTTTGCAGAAAAGAGCTTGAAGGTCCTGGTTGAAAGGCTGACCATGTGTGACCATGAAAGGCTGTGTGCCCCTGCTGTCATTAAGGCCATTCATACTGTGGGCTACATTAGCAAAAGCACAGTCAGTACCTTGAGGGAGGTGATTGCTTTTCTCTGTTTACCACTTGCAAGTGTGCCTCTTGTGTGCTGTGTCCACCTGGGCTGCCCCAGTACAGGAATGAAAGTGTCAGACTGGAGTAAACCCAGCAGATTGTCATTGGAATGGAAAGTAGGTTGGAGTACATGGCATACAATGGCAGCAGAAGGACTCAAGTTTCAGTGTTAAAAGAACTAACAGAGAATCTAACTACTGTGTTTCGGTATTGAGGACGTCTAGAGAAGGCAGATCCAGACTCCTTGCAGCACAGCAGAAACAACAAGCAATAGTCACAAGCTGCAGTAAGGGACACCTTTACTGGATTTAGGAGCAGATTCTTCTCTGTGACAGTACTTAAGAATGGGAACAAATTGCCTAAAGTGATGTGAAACCTCCATCCACAGAGATTTTTAGAGTTCTACTAGGTAAGGCCCTGAGTAATTTATCCAGCTTGGAGTTAGCCCTTCCTGAGTAGCAGGTTGGCTTAATGACCTGCTGAGCTCCCTTACAGTAATTCAGATTTTACAACTGCAGATATCAAGAGCACATACATTTAGTAGCAGAGGAAATTAATTGATTTGGTTAAAATGACTGATTGGTCAAAGCCAGATTAGCTAACATGCAGTGAATGAAAGGTCAAGGAATTAGGATCTGAGAGCAAGCCAGAAAGAGAAATAATTTTCCAATGTAGTGACATTTAGTAAAACCTTTGACACCATCTCCCACAGCATTCTCCTGCAGAAACTGGGTCTCATGCTTTGAACAGGCATACTTTTCACTGGGTAAAAAACCTGGCTGGATAGCCGGGCCTAAAGAGTGGTGGGGAATGGAGTTATCTCCCATTGGTGGCCCGTCACAGGGAGTGTTCCCCAGGGCTCAGTATTGGGGCCAGTTCTGCTTAATGTCTTTGTTAATGATCTGGACAAGGGGATCGAGTACACCCTCAGTCAGTTTGCAGATGGCACCAAGATGGGTGGGAGTGTGTCACATACTGGTCTGAGACCAGAGCGTGGTTCTGTTTGTATCCTCAGGAACAGAATTAAGACTCAAAACAGAGTCAAGAGCCAAGGAACTTTATTTGCCCAACAATAAATCTGCAAATGCAAAGGGAGAGAGAGTGAGAGATAAAGAGAGAGAAAGGAAGGAAAGAAAGAAGGAGAAAAAAAAAGGAAGGAGTTCAGAGCAATAGCTACCACCCCGGAGCTGTGGCATCGCAATAGTCCGATTTGTTTCCAAGTCGGGGCGGGGGGGGGGGGGGGGGACGGACGGACGGACACATTCTGTCCCATGTTAATTGGTTCTGGTTTTTTTACAGAGTTGTTACAAGCTGCTCTGCTTAACCACACCTTCCATCCAACAATGGTGTACGTGCCCAACAATCCTCAGGGTTCTCCAGGCACCTTGACCCCCCTGACCCCAAGTCTGGGCACATGCACAGGGGTTACATGCCCAACATACCCCAAGTCTGGGAATATGCACAGGGGTTTGTTTAAGTTTTGCAGGATCAGCCTCCCCCATTGCTCCATGGCAGCCGTTGGTTTCCTAAATCTCTTCTGTGGCAGTGTTGTTATCTTCCTTCCTTAAATCTCTTCTGTGGAAGTGGTGATATAATTCACTGTGGTGATGGCATAAGTTTCCTGCCATAGCAATGTTGAGACAACACACCTGCTGTGGCAATGGTGGGCCTCACCGGCACAGTCTCTCACAGAGTGTTGATCAGCCTGAAAACAGCAAGGCTCTTCAGGGGGGATCTGGGCAGGCTGGATGGATGGGCCAAGGCCAACTGTATGAGGTTCACCAAAGCTGAGTGCCGGGTCCTGCCTTTGGGTCACACCAGCCCCAGGCAGCTGCGGGCTGGGGACAGAGTGGCTGGAAAACTGCCTAGCAGCAAAGAACCTGGTGCTGTTGGCCAACAGCTGACTGAACATGAGCCAGCACTGTGCCCAGGTGGCCAAGAAGGCCAACAGCATTCTGGCTTGTATCAGGAATAGTGTGGCCAGCAGGACGAAGGTAATGATTGTCACCCTGCACATGGCACTGGTGGGGCCGCACCTTGAATAGTGTCTTCAGTTTTGGGCCACTCACTTCAAGAGGGATGTAAAGGTGCTGGAGCATGTCCAGAGATGGGTAATGGAGCTGGTGAAGGTCTAGAGAACAAGTCTGATGAGGAGTGGCTGAGGGAGCTGGGGGCTGTTTAGTCTGAAGAAAAGGAGACTCAGGAGGGAGATCTTATTGCTCTCTACAACTTCTAGAAAGAAGGCTATAGCCAGGTGGATGTTGGTCTCTTCTCCAAGATAAGTAGTGACAGGACAAGAGGAAACATTCTCAAGTTATGGCAGGGCAGGTTTAGATTAGATATTAGGAAGAATTTCTTCACTGAAAGAGTGGTCAAGCATTGGAAAAGGCTGCCCAAGGAGGTGGCAGATTCATCGTTTCTGGAAGTGTTTAAAAAACATGTAGCTGTGGTGCTTAGGGGCATGGTTTAGTGGTGGACTTGGCAGTGCTGGGTTAACAGCTGGACTTGATGATATCAAAGGTGTTTTCTGACCTAAATGATTCTATGACACATTTGGTCAAACACTTCTATACCCAAAGTGGAGCCACGTGTCTTATGGGTACATTAGTTAGAAAAGGAAGACAAAAGAAGTTGTACCTCCACCTCCCTATCCCATCCCCCAATAAATGAGTCAGGGGATCTAGTGATCACTGACCAGGGGAAGGCTGAGGTACTCAACAACTTTTCTGCATCAGTTTTCAATGGCAATTCCTCTTCCTAACACTCTCAACTGCCTGAATCTCAGTGGAGGGAAATGGGGAAAAAAGTCCCTTCCATCATAAGAGAAGGCCTAGTTCAAGACCACCTGAGGAACCTGAATGTACACTAGTCCATGGGACCAGATGAGATTAATCCCAGCATCTTGAAGGAGCTGGCAGATGTAGTCATTACGTTATGGCAGTCAGGAGAAGTCCTCAGTGACTAGAAAAAGGGAAATATCACACCCATTTTTAAAAATGGTATAAAGCAGGACCCTAGGAACTATCGGCCAGTAAGCCTCACTTCTGTGCCTGGTAAGATCATGGAACAGATCCTCCTTGAAGACATGTCAAAGCATGTGGATCACAGGGGGATGATTAGAGACAATCAGCATGGTTTCATAAAAGGTAAATCATGCCTGGCTAATCTGGTTGCCTCCTGTGATGAAGTGACTGCGTTGGTGGATAAGGGAAGGTCAACTCATGTTGCTCTTGACTGCTCTAAGGCCTTTGACACAATCCCCCACAAAATTCTTGCTCTAAATAGGACTGATATGGATTTGAGGGATGGACTCTGAGATGGATAAGGAATTTGCTGAGTGTCTCCATCCAAAGTGTTACAGTCAAAACCTCAATGTCTAAATAGTGATCAGTAACAAGTGGTGTCCCTCAGGGGTCTGTATCAGGAGCAGTACTGTTCAATAGACAGTAGAATTGAGTGCACTCTCAGCAAGTTTGCAGGTGATACTAAGCTGACTGGTACAGCTGATATGCTTGAGACACTGGAACAGGTTGCCCAGAGAAGTTAAAGGTGCACCATCCCTGGAAGTGTTCAAAGTCAGGTTGGATGGGGCTTTGAGCAACCTGATTTAGTGGAAGATGTCCCTGGCCCACAGCAAGGACATTGGCCTAGGTGAGCTTTGAAGGACCCTTCTGACCCACACCATTCTATGGTTATTCTACATCTTATGAAATACAATTGAGGTCATATTGATCTACAGATACCAGCTATTTACTTTATTATTATTCTATATTATTTTATTATATTATTTATACCATACCGTATCATATCATATCATATCATATCATATCATATCATATCACATTACATTACATATTATTAATGCTTCATTGCTTACTGCCTTAATGGGACTCACTCTGTCCAGTCCAGAAAGCTTAGCTCAGTTCTCTCACATTGAATTTGTGTGATTAAGGTGGAAGATGGGATTTCAGGAATCCATTGCCATTTATTATTTGTTTGTTTCTTTGTTCAACTGGATTGAATACAAACATGCCAGAGGGTCTCCTGTCATTCAGATGGGGAACTCAGTGAAAGCAACAGTGATGGTACTTCTAATGTACATATGTATGTTTGTGTTTTAACTTCTGCAGCCTTAGTTATTGCAGACCAGCTGATACAATATTCCAGTTGCTAATTTGTCATGAGACGCATTATTACCAGTCTTGTCATCTTGAGTGCCTTACATAATCAGATTGCTGTCTGCTGGGAGAAATATCTTCTATCTGGTGATATACAGCAATTGTTATAATAAAAAATTCTCTCTACTTTCTGTGCTCTGGAAATGTTAATTTCATGCATCCTCCACCAGCTTCAGCTTATTTTCACAAGTTGTTAAACTGTTACTTAAGTGAAATGAAAACTTATTTCTTTTCTTCCTACCTCCACTGAACCACACAAATTTGTGAAGGGAAAGTGAATCTATTTTTAAGTTGCTATGTTTTGTGATTTTTATTGTGATTCTGACAATTAAAGGCCGTATTCTCTAATCATGTAATTAAGCAGCTCAAAGAAAACCTTGAAAAAGGGATCCTTTAAAGCTCAAGAAACCAGAAAAGAAACTAAAACACAAAAAAACACCATTTCTTTTTTAAGTTTCAGGTATTTTCTTTTCAGGGTCTGCCTCCTGACTAAAATAGCACAATTTCAATTCTATAGCTCCTTTCTTCATAAGCTCCAATGACTGCCCCAAAACAATGTAGTCCATAGATCAGTGTAGAAATGCCACAGAAGATGACAGAACCAGATTAAGGAACTAATTATTAAGAGAATGAGCAGAATACACAGATGGCTAAACAAAAAGTATACTTTATAGAGTTAAGAGCCGAAGTCTAACTAGGGTATTCCATGGCTGCTATTTTTGGTCTCAACCTCTTTCAGGAGAATGGGACATCTGAGCCTGAATTATCTCTTGATGAAAGACACAGAGAAAAATAAATTCTTAATGGTATTCTATTAACAAAATTTTACAGAGTGGATCAGATGATCCATTCTCAGAATTGTTGGACCTGCAGAAAAATGTCTGGAAAGCAATCCTGTCTCCAAAGCTTTAAGGATCTCATCTTGCAGTCATGCTTATCAGAGAAGGCAGCAAAGACATATGTAATAATCTCCACGTTAGGTCCAAAAGAGGGTGTTAGGGTTTGGTAGGGTATGTATATTGCCTCCTTCAGCTGTGAATTCTGATTTTTCATACTGCCTTACCTCTCTGCCTATCCCTGAGTGTACCTTCTTTGTGCTTCCTTCTCCAGACAAACTCATACATTGAAGACTTTAACCAGTGAAGCCGGGAGAAATCAATTACTATTTTTCTCCAAAGTTTCCTTCTCTTGAAACTTACTGGAATACTGTCTCCATCTACTTTTGCCTGTGTAGACTGCTGAAATGTAATAGACTTCCCGGCTTCCCAGAGAAGTTGTTTTTTGAATCGGATGTAGCCTATGGAAACTCTTCTCCCATCTTCCCCTGAAAGACATACAGCGGGAGTGCTTGGATGATCCTCTTTTTATAATTAATTACTCTCTGATCTGTGTTGGCTGTTTAAGTTCTTGCTGAAATTGATGCTTTCATGTCTCTTTCTTTGTTAAGGGAGAATATGTATTGTTCAATAATCTTGGTTTAACACACTTGGAAGAGAGTTGACATTTTCTATTCACAGTAGTTAATCCACCTGTGAGTATGAACATCTAATCCTTTTAAAGATTTTCCCTTTGGAAATGTTAATCTGTGCTTTTTCTTATGGAAATCCACTGATTTTTCTTTACACTGTAATTAAGAAAATGTGGCTGTATTTTATCGTTAACTTATCTTTTTCTACGATTTATCATTTACTTCATAATATCATTTATCATTATCTTCTACCTTTTCATCCTCCTGTTTTCTCTGGAATATTTCAAACAGCACGTAGTTAAAAGAAATTGCAAAAAGGACTTTCATACAATAAAAAGATTTGTAATAATATGGCTCGTTTAAAGTTTTGTGGTAGCATTTTGTTTGTTTGTATTTTGGATTCTAAATACTGCACTCAGATAATGCTTTTGCATTTGGGGGTAAGTCCAGAGTTAAAAAACCCTATTGATCTTTGTATCTGCAGGAAGTTCTTGGCAGCATAAGCAATTCAAATTTATTCTTTGGAGATCTAGAGTTTTAAGAGTCATGGCTCATATACAGAACATCCCTAATGCCACTTGTTTTCTTTCATAAATAGTCTTTCAGCTAAGTAAGGCTGTTCTTTTAAGTAGGGAAAGTAGCATGTCTGCAGACAAATCTAAAATTTATTTGACACAATGGGCTAGAGTATGCAATGGCTGGTTGAGAACATTACACACGTTACCCAGTAAAAGTAGAAATCTGCCTAAGACAACTCTCAGGAGCTGACTAAACCCTATTATTCTTAATACGAGTTGACTTTTTTATGGCTGTAGAATCTAAACAATTCAGGGAAGTAACGGGGCTTTCTTTGTTTCATAAACCAGGCTACCAGCTTACTGCACGTGCAAGGCCTTCATCTGCCTGCTAAGAGCTATAAAGAAAATCTATACTGAAAGGATACATTATCCTTAACTGGTTCCTCTAAAGTATTTTATGCTAATAATTGCAACTTTTCTTCCTACTTTGTCTTCAGTCCATGTGTCTCAGTTAACCACTAGCTTTGACCAGTCACCCCTAACCAGTGTAGCTCTTTCACTGATCTCACACCAATACACCAACTCCATGAATTCCACCCTCCTATCCTCTTAACCAGCATAAATCTCTGCTGTTTCCTTCAAGTCATACAAAGATTCAGAACATTCATACACCAGAGGCAACTCCTGTGTTTAGACAGACAAATAAAATATGCTTAGCCCCAGTGCAAGCTTGGGAAAGCGCCTGTCAAACTGGGGAGAGCATTTCCTTGTCTTGAACCCTGCACAAGGTCATATTACAGTGCAGGTTCACAGCTGGAAATTGCTAGTAGAAAATGATGATCACCTCCTAGCAGGTATCACAGAATAACAGAATGGTTCAGGTTGGAAGAGGCCTCTGGAAATTTTCTTGTTCAAACCCCCTGCTAAAGCAGGTTCCCTTGAGCAGGCTGCACAGAGGTGAGGTTTGAATGTCTCCAGGGAAGAAGAATGCACAGCCTCTCTGGGCAGCCTGTGCCAGGGCTCTGCCACCCTCACAGTAAATTAGTTCTTCCTCATATTCAGATGGAACTCCCTGTGTGGCAGTTTGTGCCTATTGCCCCTTGTCCTGTTGCTTTGCACCACTGAAAAGAGCCTGGCCCTGAAAGTATTTATATGCGTTGGCAAAATTCCCCCTCAGTCTTCCCTTCTCCAGCCTAAACAGCCCCAGCTCCCTCATCCTCTCCTCATCTGGGAGATGCTCCAGTCCCCTCATCACCTTCGTAGCCTCCACTGGCCCCTGCCCAGCAGTTCCATGTCTCTGGAACTGGGGAGCCCAGCCCTGGCCACAGCACTCCAGGGGCGGCCTCACCGGGGCAGGGCAGGGGCAGGATCCCCTCAGGGCAGCCCCAGCCCGTGCTGGTGCGTGGGGCTGTCCCTCCCCAGGGCAGGGCCTGGCACTGGCCTTGGCTGAACTCCATGAGGTTCCTCTCCGCCAGCTCTCCAGCCTGCCCAGGCCTCGCTGAGCGGCAGCGCAGACCCTGGGGCATCAGCTGCTCCTCCCGGCTCTGTGTCACCAGCCAACTCGCTGGGGGTGCTCCCTGCCCTTCACCCAGGTCACTGGTGAGTGAGTCGGATGGGACCGGACCCAGCAGCGACCCTGGGGAACGCCGCTGGCTACAGCCTCCAGCCAGACTCTGCGCCGCTGATCGCAGCCCTCTGAGCTCTGCCATTCCGCCAGTTCCCGACCCCCCTCACTGCCCACCCACCTCACCCGCGCTGCCTGAGCTGGCCTGTGAGGGTGTTGTGGGAGGCAGCATCAGAAGCCTTGCTGGATCAAGGTGGATAACATCCACTGCTCTGTCCTCTTTTACCCAGCCAGTCATTCCATCATAGAAGGCTCTCAGGCTGGTCAGGCATGATTCCCCCTCAGTAAATCCATGCTGACTGTTGCCAATGACCTTCTTTTCCTCCACATACTTTGAAATGACCTCCAGGATGAGCTGTTCCACCACCTTTCCACAGGTGGAGGTGAGGCTGACGGGCCTGTAGATTACTGTGTCCTCCTTCTTGACCTGTTTGAAGACTGGATTCCTGATTCTCTGTGGTTTTGCTGAGGCCAGAGAAGAGCTAAAGGATATTGGGAAAGTTTCAAGTGGCACAGTCAGACAGTAGGAAAGACTGGTTTTGAACATGGATAAGATTGTGAGGAGTGCTAATTCTTCCTTGGCTTTCCTTTCCCCTCTGCCATCAGCTCTAGGAAAGCTGTATCAGGTCATCATAATGCCAAATTTGAGATTGAATTTCCTTTGATATATATTATTACCTGCATTATTCAATGCATCATGAGACCCATGACAATGTAGCCGTAATCAGACCTTGTAAATCTGTAGGTGATTGGTATTTTTATTTTTTATGTAGGTAGGTAACAATCTAATGGTTGTCAAAAAAAAGGAATTATAGTTTAACTTGGTTTGGGTTAGGATGGAAGTACATCACTTGCAGCTGGGGAATTATCTACAGTCCCTCCAAATAAAAGAGATGATCAAAGACAGAGTTCTATAAGTAATAATAATAGCAAGAAAACCTCAGTTCCTCAGTAGTAAACTTTACTGCTCACTGTTACAGATTGATTTAGATAGAATGATAGACAGAATGAAAAAATAAATCAGAAAAAGTAGGCAATGAAGCCCGAGCCTGTGATTCAGTCCCCAGTGGGCTATAGTACCCAGTTTCCTATCATTCAGAGTGGTATTCATCTCACCTAACATTAGCTGTCCAAAAAATAAGGCATTTTGCCATTGCTAGCCATCTAGACTCCCCTTTGGGCCCATGGAGAGACACAAGTTCTCTCCACATGACTTCTTTCAAATTATTAAAGATTTCCTGCTTTAGAAAAGGAAATTAGAATGTTCTGTCATGTCCATAAAATACCTCAAGATTTCCAAGTAAAAGCATGCCACAAATCTGCAAATTACAATTACTATAGCTATCATTAAGCGTTCTAAATCAGTAAAAAATTCAGCTACAAAGCGGATGTATTTCTCTGTGTTAGTATATCAGCCTTTACATACATCAGGTGTTTTAAACTGCAGGTGGAAAATTAATGAAAAAGCAGAAAAATAGCATTTTTTTAATAGAAAACTTTTATTTCCTCATGCAATTCCATCAGAATATTTTCTGAGGGAGTAAAAAGATGAAGAAAGAAAAAGACTGCTAGAAATAAAGTCTGTGAAAAACTTATAGATCATGAAATAAGAAAAGACACAGTATCTGAAAGATTTATTGAAAGATCTGAGGAATTTATAATTAAAAACTCAGCAACAAACAGTTCAAGAAAGAAATAAGAATATGTATTAGAGAAGAGAATCAGAATAAACAAACAAAAAGTCACTTTTTGGAAAGTTATTTTATTTATTTAATTAATTTCATTTGATTATAGTTATTTAATAGATTTGGTTTAATATAAAAATATTTGATTATTTAATTATTTTAATGATTACTACCTAATGCAAATTATAAATCTGAGCTTGGAAACTGTTTTCTAACCCATAAATTGCTTCCAATATGAGGAAGATATCTGAAGCTACTGGAAAAATTACAATCTGAGTTAACTAGTAACAAGAAAAACCACCCCATGCTCAAATATTAAATCATTTTATGGGTTGAAATTTGATGCCTGTTATGACTAGAGCTGACTGGAAAATTGTATGGTTATGCATACACACATGTATTTTGTATTTTTTATTCATTAGAACATTAGGTAATGAAAATTATACAGACCAAAAGTATTTTAGTAGACCATGGAAATGGTAATCAGGGTTCTTTAGAGATTAAGTGAACTTAAAAAAACCCTAATAAATCTTCTTCATCCCCCCAAAATCAGTGTCCTATCCACTCTGTAATTGCAATCAAGCTAATGCAAGGTCACACAGTGCTATCAGGAGAGGTGGAGAAAGACATGACAGTTAACAAATTAACACACATTTTTTCTTGTGGAGTTTTCTGCTCATTTCATTGCCTGCAAAGAAAGACAGGAGTGATTAGATGATCAGGTCATGAGCCTGAAGTTAAGTGGGATTAATCCAGAGTGCGGTTCTGCAAACTTTTCTTATTTTCTCCTAAATGAGCAAACAAACATATGAGGATATTTGGAGAGACTCTTGAATTTTAAGGTCCTAATAGTCTGCAGGGAAGTCTCTGATCTGACACCCTGCAGAGCCTCAACCACGTTAATGGGATAAACTGACAGTAGCTAGTAAAATGCACACAAGAGTGGAAAGGCCTTGTGGCAGCTATATGATAGTAGTGTGAGTACTGAACGCTTGACAACTGTTTTTAAAACACACACAATCAGTCAGCAGAGAAAATGAGGTTAATGTAACAGTCTCTTCCCCCATCCCTCTGTCCCCAGCAGACACTAGGCAAAATGGCTATGAACACTTGACAAATACAAATTTATCTATACTCTGGAACTTGTTTATTTCCATTATCTCAGGGAGCAGCAACTACGGTACCAAATTAAGGCCTGACACTTACCCTGGAGAAAAAATAACAATTAACCCTGCTTCTAGTGAGCATTTAATAGAGGAAGAAAATCATTGTGAAGTTTCTGTTATTTTTCTTATTAGCCTATGCAATATGCCAGTAGCCGGATTGTGCAAAGAAGGGTTTACAGCCCTAGCTTAGTGCTACACGTAATCAGGGGAGCTGCACAGATTGTATGTTACTTCAAGGTTTAAAAAAAAAAATAATCCAAATTTCAGTGCATCTTTAACTGAACATGAAATGAAAAATAATCTCTCTTCTTTTAGCCCATGCTATCATGTGTACTGTATCCATCCAAGCTAAATTAATGATAAATACGCTTAGGAAGGATTTGATGATTTTCCCTTGCTCCTAGAATCTGTGATTGACTTGGAAGGTAAGGATAGCAGTATTATGCCCTGAACAAAGAGCAAGTGCCTGAGGTTTGAACAACCTGGACCATGCATACCTTTCTCCTGCCTATACCACATGCCTGAATTCCATGTACATGAGATCTCTATTTTAAATTAATCTGCACTTAAAGAAGCTGTTGCTCTGTGAAAAAACTTTTCATTGAGACAAACTGCTCTGTGTGGGTGGATGATTATGTTATGAAAAATAGCATATCAGAGGTTATAAACCAAAACCTGTTTCCCACCTTTTACTCCACAGCAGTTTAGAAAATACCATTGCTTGGCAAAAATTCAGTTCATGACGTTAAAGACCTGATATCCAAGACCTGTTCATGATCAAAGAGAATATAAACCAAAGTAACGTGCTGATGTAGCATTTTAATTTAATTTGATAGTGGAAAACAGAAAATAGGATGACAGAAAGTGATTTATAATTTTTTCTAATTCACAGAAATACATGGGAAACATCTAAAAATTTGCATTCCATAAGTGATATTTTTCTTTTCTTTTCTTTTCTTTTCTTTTCTTTTCTTTTCTTTTCTTTTCTTTTCTTTTCTTTTCTTTTCTTTTCTTTTCTTTTCTTTTCTTTTCTTTTCTTTTTTTATTATTATCAGGTCTTCTTACATTTCTCAAGATATAATAGATTTCATCAAATGTAGCATGCAAAATAGTCATGGTGAAACAAGGCAAACTTTAATTTGAAAAAGTTGGAATAAAATATTACCCCTTTTTTTCCCCCTCCCCATTGCTTATAACAAAAGTGACTGAACTGCATATTGACTTATAGATTGTTTTGGATTTCACCTTCCCCTAAATGCATATTTATAGAATAAAGAGTACAGAAAACCCCACTAAGCTCCAGGCTATCATCCTCATCATGTGCAAATTAAAAACTGTAAGACAACTCTTCTAGTATCTGACCTTACACATTGGTCCTGCCTTTCATCTCAGCTGATTCCCTAAAACTTCCTAGATTGTTTTCATTGGAACTGTCCAGTTCAATATCCTTATTATAGAACACACACACACACACACACATATATATATACACACACGTATAGATAAAGAGCACACATGAACCAGCTTTTTAGTACATACACCTGCTACTATCACTACATGGCACTGTGCCATGTTAACGAAAATGAAGCTTCAATTTTTGTTTCAGGTTTTCTTAGATTTCAGAAACCTTTCAAAAGTATTTGGTGTTTTGACATATTTCCCTGTTAAGCTTTTAAAAATATTTAGTTTATGGCTTTTAGATTTCAGTGGAAACAGAAAGAGGGAAACAAAAGAAATATTAACATAAGAATACACAAGGGATGACTTTGAAGTTTAACTTTATTGATTCTTTCTTTTTCTTAGAGTTAGATCTGTTCATTTACAATCATATCCCCTGAAGAAAGACAGTATGGAATGCATTAAGAAGTTGCTTCAACTGTTTTTTTTCATTCATTAGAATACACTTTTGAGCCAGCAGGAGTAACTGAAATACTGAAAAAAGAGTTTCAGAGAGGAAGGATTCTTTTGTCACATAACCCATATGTTAGAATAATTTTACTAACTATATGATGCTTCGTGACCAGATTACTAAAGGGAAATATTGAAATAGTGCAGAAAAGTATAATATTATTTATAGATCAACTAAGGTCATGCACATTTTGCCTTACATTCTTAGCTTACTAAGAATGTTCTTCATGAGTTTTAGCATTTAAGCATGACTAGTTTCAAAATATCATTCAAAAACATGATAAATTTTCCTGTCTGGGTCAGATGCAGTTTCATTTAAAACAGTGAAAAAATCTGTGACTGATTTCACAAGATTCCACAAGCCCTGAAGAGCTGCAGCTAATATTGATCATACATTATTAAAAAAAATATTTTGTGTTTGTTTCCCTCTCTGTAAGCTCATGATATATGAAATAAAGTTAAAGCTAAAAGCCTGATTTAAATCTCGATCCACTGCAGCACTAGAAGTTTAAATGATAAGAATAAGAAATCATGAAAAAAAATGCCCAAAACCATGAAAATAAAAAAACAAACAGCAAACATTTCCAGAAACATACTTGAGAAAAAAGTATATTCCTTAACTACTTACACCAAAACTTATTAAAATCAAGTATCTTAAAAATAACTGTATATTAGTTATTAAACATCTTTTATATGTAGTCAAAGTTGTTTAATTCTAGTTAAAATGAAGCAATGATAAAACTCCCAGTAACTCTGTGGGATTGATTTTAGAAGTTCCACCTCAAATAAAAGTAGGATACAGTAAGAAAGAGATATTATTTTTTTTTACCATTATGCAAAAAATAACAGAAAAACTCCAGATGAAAAGATGGAGTAACTATGTTTTCTGAGAGAAACAAATTCCTTTTATTCTTCTCTATGGTGAGACATTGTTCACTGGAAGACAAAACAAAGCGAAACAAAAGATGAAAAATAAACCAAAGAAAAAAATTAAACCTTTGCTTAAATAGAAAGATACTTTGTAAGACAAGTAAAAATATACCTAGATTTGACTGAGGTGTTTTTCCTCAAACATATTCACTAACTTCGGTTTTCAGTTAAACTTTTCACAGGTAAAAATAGGAATTTATTTAATTTAGTAAAGATTAATGTTTTAGTAAAAAAGAAGACACATACACTTCTCCTCCTTAGATGTCCGTATATCAGCTGAAAATTTTTCATGGTATTGACTTGGTTGACAAAATATTTTTCCACCGTTACAAAAATGAACAAATATTCTGACCACATCTATACATAAATAACAATTAGTTATCCAAAACAAGCAAAGCCTGAAAGCATCCATGTGTTGATGGTACTGAGATCCTAAGGTCTCAAAAAGGGTATTAAACAATACTGTTCCAGACAGGTAGATATTTCAGAGATGTGTACTGAGGTCCTTCCTCTTTCCTCCTGTTTACCTTCACCTGAATATTGTTTAATTTTTCAACAGAAAGTTCTGCTAGCTGTTAAAACTCACAAAATTCCCCCTCATCCAAAACTGAGATGTCACAAATAATGCTACAAGAACTCTGTTGATAAATGAAACTTAAATTACTTTGAAAATAATCTAAAATTGATAGACTCATTTAAAATCTATAAACTCATTTAATTGAATTAGTTGTTTCAATTAAGCAACAGGAACTCAGAAACACAGCTCATTCCATATCTCTATTAGGTTGTTTTGGGACAGGGGGAGGAAGGGGAGAGGAAAACTGTATTAGTTGTTGACAGACTGCTACATTAATGCAGGAGGGGTTTGTATGTCAAGATAGACAATTTGGTCTCCTGTTGCTGATCCCATAGATTCTTTGCTGTGTTTGTTAAGTCCTGAGTGGCCTCTCAGATAACCTAGGACATCTCAACTGGCAGTTGAACCATTTAGACACCTGAATCTGGTTGTCTAATTTGGGTGAGTTGAGTCATTCTCCAGATTCAGTTGACTGCATTGGCTGCATTGCTCTTGACCAGAAGACAATCTTTGTGTGCATGCGAACATTTAAATTCGGGTGTCTTAAGCATCAGCAGACTCCAATCTCTGGATCTTATTTTTGTCTATTAAAAGAACAAAATAAAATAAATATATATTTTTTAAGGTTATAGCACTTTAATGTACAACAATAAAAGGAATTAATAAAATTTGCAGCAGTTAAAGGAGATACTTTGAAGCATATGTATCTTAACAACTCCAAATGTCTTGGAGACCCCGCCACATAAATACTGTTCAGCCAATGTCCTGCAGCTCACACCATACTGAGTAGTTTCTTGAAGCCTTTCAGATTTCAGGAAATTTATGTATGCTTTGATCATTCTTTAAATATTTTCTAATGGGAATAAATGTGGTTAGTGACAGCCTAGACTGTTGTAGGGAATATAATCTCTGCTAACATTTAATTAATAGAGTATATGGCTGTTATGCAGAAAGACTACAGCACAATGTACAAAGGCAGTGTATTTCTTATTAAAACTTGCATAATTTAATTGCTTTCAGAGTTTGAACAATAATTGTGCACCTTTAAATACCAAATTTACTTCAGTAAGCAACTCACAAATATGAAGAACAAAACTTTCATTTCCCTTAGACTTCGGGGATGAAAGTTCAGGGGAATAACTTCCTTACTGGTGGGAGTGGGTTATTATAATGGCAGGGAGAAAAGAAAAGAATATGAGGGGGAAGTTCAGGAAAAAATGTAGGTATATTTGAGATAAATGGGGAGAAAAAGAAGACTTTAAAAGACCAGACCTTTTATTGATTTTTTTGAAGCCTGTTTCCTTCTACTTAGGTAGACCCACCGTCTCTAGTAGTATTGAAGGGACAAGTTCTGGCTACCACTGGATGGTGTGAAAATCAGTATATAGCCAATGTGCTTCCATTTATTCCATTAAAGACACAGAAGAAAGTTTTGATGTTGTATTACTAATGAGAATGCTATAGGGTTTATATTAGATAAATGGGTTTTTCACAAAGGCTTGGATTTTGCTGCTGTGTGTGAGACTTTTTTATGACTTCTAACATGTTTATCAACACACTCAACACTGAACTAAAGTTTTCAGAAGATGGACACACTCATACCTTGCTCATTGAAGTTCTGTGTCTGTGAACTCTCTTGTTCTGGAGACACATCAGATGGCAGAAAGCTTCACCTAAGAATAAGACCCACCATTCATAGCAGCAACTCACACCAACTCATCCTAGATCTCAAGGGTGGCTCACAGCCCAGCTGCCTTTCTACCTTAAGAAGGTAACTGCTTTAAGAATCTCAGATGCACTTAGTCTTCTCTTCTGGCCCATGATTTTTTTTATCAGAGCTGAACTGACTATTTAATGGGAAAGCTTGCAGACCTATATACTTACAAGCATGTGAAGTAGGTATTTGGAATTTGGAAGCACGGTCTTCATACAGAATCACAATGATTTACAGTGGTAACATCCAGAGTGATACTAACGTAATTATATAAAAAAGCGAAGAGGAGACTACTGCAGGTGAGGCAATGAGAGATCAGCAGAAATGACACTTATGCCTGTACAACAAACAGGCTTCTTCCTCCCTTGGCGTGCCCTCCCAAACACTCTCTAAGCCAAGCAACTGACAAGGAGCATTCACTACAGATGGATCAGCTGTAGCTGATATAATAGTGTACAGCTGAATCCATCTGGCACTTAAGAGTTCGATATGTTGTTTGTTAGCTGCTTACCAGATTTTTTCCCCTCTCTACGTAAAAGCAGGGAAAGGGTTTTTCACGTCCACTAGCCATATTCTGTGAAGTGTCTTTGTAGCCAAGAGGGTGTTTGAGCAAACTGCTCCCATGCTGCTTCCTCTCCCCTCACCCTACTGCTTCTGAGTCACTTTCAGATGCTCTTGAATATTATCTCCATGTAAATGGATGGCAGATTGTTTGGGCTGTGATTAAATTAGGCAGGCACAGGTGGCATCACCTATTGTAAGTTTGTCAATTTTTATGTCTGCTGCAGCAGCTGCTCTTCTTTATCTTTTAATAACTCAGCAAAGAGGAGAGGGAAAGGATGCTGAGCCCACGAGGTGAATTACATGAAAAAAGTCCCATCAGTTTCAGAGTCAGGATGTTGTTACCCGTGCCATCGCTCAGTGACACCTATCTTTCTTGCCTGGTGTCAATGAGGAGATTTTTGGTATGAAAGGCATTAAATCAGCAGCAGGGAAGAAATGCTCTACGGTGTTTGCTTTGTCCTTTAATTTAGATTTGGTTAATGACCTAGGAAAATTTACAGAGCTCTATAACACAGTGCGCTGTTTTACAGAAGACACAGTCTCTCAGATACCATACTACCCAGTGGTTTGGAAGCAATAATTCTTAGATTTCAGCACTATTTTAGTTAACACAGAAATGAATTAGCTACAGTTCTTACTCTGATCTTTTCACAGCATCATATCAATACAACCTACATTATATTTCACATTAGTTCATTTTTAAATGGTCAGCATTCTAGCTTCATTTATTGTTAATCAGTTACTGCTATTTATAAACATTGTATCAGGTACTATAAGACTGTAAAAAGTGTATTAATATATGTATTTTGTAACAATTGTCTTAATAGCATAACATAGGTAAATCGGCCTCCACAGTAGGACTCTCAGTACTCAGTATAGTTCTCATTCTTTACAGTTGTTTGCTACTGAGTTGTTCTTTTCTGGTCCTGCCAAAATCATGCCCTTTTCATTCTATATTATGCTAACAAATCACATAATTTTCAGTTCCATTTCTGTTTCCTATTAACAGTAATTCAGTTGGCTGCCTTTTGACCCTCACATATATTCATTGACCAAAAGATGCAATGCACTTCCTTTTTAAAATTCAGACCCAGTTTTGATACAATAATGTGAGCCAACAGTACTGCACAGCAATATGATTCATGGCCTAACTTATTACTTATTCATTAATTACTATAAATTGTTTGGAAGCCTTCTGAGAGTTTTTCAGCATTGGAAAGAGATACCGCAGAACTGAGGAAGGACCTATGTGTCTCACATCTCAGTTCTTTCTTCCAGTTATACCAGCTGGTTTAATAAGAGATGTTAACTCTCACTAAAAATATTCCTATTGTTTGAAAGGGACTGTAATTATTGCTTTTTTTCTTGCTACTCTTGGAACAAGGCTTTACCCAAGCAGCTAGATTGAGGCAATATGGAAAGCAATTACAGATAAAATTTCAAATGTTTTTCTGTGAACAAAACCTAAAGAATAATGGCCAAGGAGCTGGCTACAGAAAATCAGGAAATACATTTGCAATAAGCCTCAGCGACAATTGATCTAAGCAAAACTCACCAGCAGAGGAAAGAGAGAGATGAAGTCATTGGGAGGTCACTCTTGTGTTCAGTGGCAGACAGGAATTCTGGAAAATACAGGGTGGAAAGGATTTAAACAATTAACTCTGCCATGATCAGAGTGTGGTGGTTGCATTCATGAGGGTGATACGCACCTTTTGAAAGAGCTGCAAGGGAATTTTGATTAATTCAGCAGGAAAATGTGAAAACTGTATTCGGGCAAATTCCATTTGGCTTGCTCATTCAGAATCTGGTCCAAAGTGTGTTTTAGTTAAAACAAAGAAATACTGTGGTGGTATCTTCAAACTGAATTTGAAGGACTTTTCCATCCTAAGTATTTGATTATAAAATTTGACTTCATATTTGTATATTCACTTTGCATTGCTCTGTATTTTTGCAAGAAACTCAAGTGAAAATAACTTGTTAGACATCAGATCACTTGTCATCAGTTCAATCATTTAAAAGCCATTAGTATTTACAAACATTTGGAGCAGTAGATGACTGGCATGGATATAGTCAGTCCATCCTGACTATAGAGCCGTAACATCTGACCATATCAGATGATCTATACCTTCTTTCCCAGAAGGTTTGCTAGAGTAGGTTGTTATCCTGGCTGCACTAGGCCTCTGATTTCAATAAAAATACACAGAGGTCAGTCCACACAGTTTCTAGATGACCTGATATCCTACAAACATAAGACTGTAGCTGCTACCAGATGTGTTAATCATTGCCATGGATGAGCCTTCTCAGAATCAAAACCTTAGCGAATCCTCCAATCCAGAGAACTGGGGTTTAAACCTCTTTCTCTTATTAACTTTTAATCTCATTAACTCCCAGTGAGATTATTCAAGGACAAGCGGGATTTGATCATTAATGCAGAAAAATACCTATTATTGAAAGAAAGATACAGAGTTTAGCTTCCAAATGCACAAAAAGTTGTAGTCTTTTTATTATCATTTGTTTGGGGCTTTCTGGTGGGTAAATGCTATTGCTGTCAAGATAAATTTATTATTTCATTAATACCGAGTTGACAATTTATATTCTCCACCCCCTCGCCCCCTTATGGCTGTACACTGGGTACTGTAAATCAGATTACTACAGCAAACAGAATAATAAAGAGAAGATCAGAAACGTGGGCAAGTTTCACAATTTCAGACATCATGTTAAGTACTTTGTTAACTCTTGATTGAAATAGCCATTTGCTATATTCACTGTCAGTCATCATTTATCAACAGTGCCTGAATGAAGCTGATGTAAAGTTAAAGCATAAGCAGATCAGTAATGAACGGACAGTAACTTTTGCTTGTACAGCAATGCATTTTGAGATGTTTACTATATTATCTTTGCCCTAACTTCTGTCATTTAACAGAAGAGAGAATCACAGACTAAATTGAGCTTTATTACAGGGTATTTTCAGACCCAAGCTCCTCTAGTAATGACTAATTACATTCTAGTTACTAGATCAGACTTGGATGGCTATGTCTTGCTGTAAAACTTTTCCTATGTGTGATCGATCAGTTTCTTTGGCTGGTTTAACTTCAACTGAAAAAGGCAAGTGAAAATGAGGACAACCCAAAATTTCAATGTGTGACTAAATTCAGGAAGTCTGGTTTTCTATTTTTTTGTATATCAAAGTTAGATTATCTCTTGTTTCATACAGTGCACTCTCAGTTTTTTAATCTTTTTTTATTCTATTGTTAATTATAACATTTCTCAGATTTACTTGAGGTTAATAATCATGTAGAATTTATGCTGAAGTCTTCCTGCTAACTTCACTTTCCACCTTCTACTTATCTATATAGAAAAATATACGGGAATGTAATGCCTTTCTAACATCTCAGAAATTTCCTCTCAAAGTTTGTCAAAATTCACAGATGTACAAAATTACTGGGGAGAGAACAATGATAAACACTAGGATACTACAACAGAATAAACATCTTTTAATTAGGATATCAGATTAAAAACTGAACAGCATTTTACTTGAGGTTTATAAAGGTATGGAGCATTAGTTTCATATTATTGTTGTTGTTATTATTGTTGCTGTTGTTATTATTATTTCAAGATAAGCATGGCTTATTTGGGTGGGGAAGCAGCCTCCCATTTCTCCAAATACACATAATCTCTGGAAATCTGTCACTTCATTGCTAGGCAGCCATTGATTTCTCACCTCTGCTAAATAAATACAGCATTTTGTCTCTATCACAAGGTAAAACTGGAGTTTTGCTGAACACCCAGGAGGTAAAGTAAGTGCAGAAACTTGCATATAAAAATGCCACATCTAGCAGCAAAGTGAGTTCAGAAAGTGAGAAAAGGAAAGTAACAGGTGGGTTTTTTTTAAAAAGGGGGAATGTTGACTAGATATGGGACATACAGCTAGGGAGCAGTGCAGACAGGCACGGGTATTGGCAGAAGCTCAGCCCCATTAAAATATCCAAAACAGTCTTCTGAGCAGCTCTGCAAGCTTGTGTTCCTGTTGATTCACTGCTTTGTGTCATGGGACATGGCATTTTTGATCCAGCCATAGGTATTCAAGAAATTGATTTACTCTGCTCTGCTTTTGTGCAGTCAATGTCTAAGAAAACATGTAAGTGCATGAATGGTAACTGTAAACGCAATGGCATGTGTTAGAAGCCAGATTCAAGTCCTGTGCAAATCAAAGGAGTCTTCATTGGCTGTAGTTGTCTTTAGGTCAGGCTGTCCCTGTGGTATCTGACATTACTGTTATTTGTCTTTTTCCTGAGTGACCTAGGTCCTACAAAAAGCTCAGGTTTTGCAGGTCCTACATAGCTCAGATTTCCTTGGTGGGGGAAAAGAACTGAAAGACATTTCCTAGTATTTTAGTTGTGGACAGAGACCAAAAAAGCTTACCCCTCAAAACCATGAGTTCTGGGAGCTCCAAATTCACCCGCTGAATCCAAATATGCCATTTGTAAGTAATTTTTGTTACTTCTTGTAAATCTCAGCATCCTTTTTTACAAGTTGTGAATACAAATAAGCTCCTGGATTGTCTATTTTGACAAAGCAAAGACAAAAAAGGTATTTTCCTTATTGAGGAAATACAGGGGCAGGAAATTTAAGGGTAAATACAGAGAAAAGAATAAATAGATTAAATTGGCTAGTAAATAAAGCAGGTTAGAAATTAGATGGATCTTTCAAAATATTAGAACCATGATTACAAAATTCATGGTCTGGAATAGCTTGCTTTGAAAATAGAGCTTTGTGCTGTTTTGAATGATTCTATACAACCTATTGGCTCTGATAGTACAAGATCCGGACATCCCAAGAAGTCTCTTTCAAGACTGTTGTTTTAACATTGCCCTACAAAAATATTTCTAATACAATATGCACTTTACCCTTTACTCACAGATTTCAACTTAACCATTCTGATCCAAAAACAAATGTTCCAGATCAAATTCATTTTGCAAAAATTACCAAAGCATTAGGGTTTATTCCAACATAGACTGAATATAAACATCTATGCCTGGAAAGCTGTTGCAAAATGAAATTGTCCACTGGCCAGCTTTAACTAAGTGTAATATATGCAGGTGGTCCTTACCTGCTTTATTGAATGCAGGAACAAATGGCAGGGAAATCACTAAAACTAACACTGACTGCAATTATAGGCACAAACTGGAACTATGTGAGCTTAGAATTTCCATGCCAGCTGGTAGTCTCAAGTTGTTTATGCGCTTATTTCACTTCAGTTTGTATTGCTCAGCAATTTTTAATTTTTACTTGTTATCAGCTATACTGAGAGTTTTGTCTGGCTTTTTCTACCCACAAAGCTCCTTAAAAGTACTAATTAAGGCAAGACAAATGATAAAGCTCTGTGGTTCAAGGAAGAAGAAAGCCAAAGTCCTCCAGGGAATCAACACCAAAGCTTACTCATTCTGCTTCCCCATTCAACATTTCTCTCACCTCAGTTTGTGCTGTTCATATATATATTTCATTCTCTTACTTGTCTTCCTCTCTGCTGACACCCAGTCCTTACGATGCTTTTTAATCTGTGATGCATCACACAGATACGTGTTTCATTGATATTATGACTATGATTGGTATTTGGAAGCTTTCAGTCTGCACTTTAAAAGCCCTAATGTTAACTAGGTTCCCTAGCTCTCCAGGGTTTATACGTCCTTTTCTATTCCCACAAAAAACTTCAGCAGTCATTTGGAAAAAGCTAGTGCAATTTTTCAAGGTCCACTTTGATCCAGCTTCTTGCCTTGTTAGTATTGATCAAAGCTCCTAGTCTGGTGTCACTTTTTCATTTGTACACCTTTTTTAACGTTCCTTCTTCTTGGTCATCTTGTCGATACAAAATGTGAATGAGATTAGACTTGGCACTAACTGCAATGGCACTCCATTTGTCGTCCTACTCTTGCACAGCCTGGATCTATTTGACTTGCTTTTGGCCCATTAACTATGCTAATATTGAATCCAGGTGAGAATCTGCCATTAGACTTGTGCTTAATAGTTCCATGCATTATTATTTGTCTTTTTCTATGCAGTGAATACTTTGGAAAAGCCAGAATATTTTTATCTTCTGAGTTTCTCCATGTTGACCTGCATTAGAACACTTTTAAAGATGATGACTAGGTCCTTAAAGAAAGGAATTGTCCCTGCAAAGAAAACAATATCTGCCAACAATGTTTCTAGTGAAGCCCTCAAACAACTGAGTAAGGACATATCCTGTAAGGATGGGAGTAGACAGGAGCATCTGTGCTACAAACCAATTCCAGAACAGTATTCAAATAGCAGCAAAAACCTGCAGCTCATATTGGTCCAGATACAGTACTACACCAATATACCTCTACGCTGATAGCAGACTACATCTTAGTAGTTCAGAGACAGGCCAAATAACACTGGCTTTCTCTGTGCTTATCAATGTAGAGGAGCCACTACAAAAAATATGGATGCTGACCACACAACTGATTTCATAATCTGAAGTGACATGGGTCAGTAATATGCATTCTGTTCTCTACTTGACCATTTAGAGCCTCTGGCAATCACAACAGCTCTGTAACAGAGCTTTGCCATTCTTGTTGAGAGCTGCAGTTTAGCAATGTACTCACATGTTTGGACATAGTTGATACGAAAATTTTTGTTTTATTTCACTGAGATGAAGTGACACATTCAAATTTTGAGTAGGTTAGAAGGACCTCTTTGATCTAAAGATTTCTGAAACCACCAAATAAGTCAAAGATGTACACGTTAATTGACATTTATATGACAATTTATATTTAAGCAAAATAAAATTTGCTTAACGTACATTTTAAAAAGGGACAGCATTTCCACCCATATTTCACAAATCCAAGAACATTTTGCAACATTACTTCTATTATTCCAAGAAATGTATAATATCAAACATACAATATCATAGAGAGGACTGAGTAAGCTGGTAAACTGAGAGGAGTTCAAGTCAGGAGAAGCTTTAAGAGGTCCATCCAAATCTATTTCAATTTCTGAGACCCTGAAATAGTGGTATTACTAAAAACCCTTCTTGCATAAGGCTTGGATAAGACAGAATGGATATCTTACTTAAACCAAATACTTAATAATAACCTTACTTAAATAAATGGTATTTTCAAGTACTGACGGGTCCATCTCTCCTTGGGCAAGGTGTTGTACATAGGCCTATGCAAGGCTACATATATGAACCAAGGGAAAATCCTAAATCCCAGAAACTAAATCAGATAAACGCAGTGAGATGGAAACCATCATCATCTTTACAATTCCTATTTTATACCTTTAGTTTGAAGGCCCAGAGCAGTTGTGTGGTGCCTGAAGCTACATAACAAGCCTGAGGTAGTGCTGAAAACTGAGCTCACATACCGAGACTATAATGCTCATGCTTTTCCCATCAAATCTGCCTTTGTCTGACTGAAGCAGGATAAGCCACAGCCTCCTCAGCACTTTCAGACTCTGACTTCCCTGACTTTCTTGCACCGGCTGCATACAGCTCTTACTTATTTATTTAACTGTCCAATGGCACTTAGTTCAATAAATGAAAAGAAACAGATGGCGAATCACATCAACTCAGCTCAGTGTAACTCATTCAAGTAATGAAGCAATTATTTCCAGGAATACAGATTCAGCTAACCCTTCTCAGCCCCCTCCCACCTGCAAACACACCACCAGCACATGCACCTGGAATATCCTTGCCTCCATTTTACATCATGCTAAAAGAAGCAAAAATTTGAGCAAACACATGATACAAGTGCTGTTAAATTATATTACAAATAATTAAAGTGAAACCTTTTTTCCCGTGCAATCCATCACAGTTGTTTGTTTTTTTCCTTTCTTTGATATAGTTAGAATTAGAAAAGAAAAAAAAAAGGCAGAATGGGGGATAATTCTGGCATGGGATTGTAATGCTAGAGCAGATTAGTGGTAAATCTCCAGCAGAGGGCTATAAAAGCCTTAGTCAGGGGTTTCCTTTTGATAAGTTGTGTGCAATATAAAAAGAGGAGTTTTTTTCAGTAGAACTTTGAGCAATGGCATAAATTCCCTTGCAGTGCTCTTAGGCAAAAAGCACAGGATAGTAATTTCCACACATGCTCCCAGTATGATAATATATTATGTAACAAAGGACTCAGTGGAAAATAGAAATAATCTTGTAGGATCTAAGCTAGCCTGTTAATACAATAACATTCCCAGGGAAACTGCGAGCTGGGGACATCTATATAAGCCATTTAAGATCCAAAAACTGACAACTGAGAAATCTGGTATGGGAAAATATTCCCTCTTTCAGATGGGCTTTGCTGCAGTTTTTTAGCTTTCCAAATCTTAAGTGTCTAGTCAAAAGGAGACACAGACTCCCTGCTTTTCATTTGAGAGAGAAAAAAATTTCCAGAGGGTGATTCATCCAGTGCAGAGATAGATGTCTAAGACAACTGGTACCTCTTTTGGACATGCCTTTCTCTACTGTTTCAAGGAGGACTGTATACCAGCCTGCTGGTCTGATAACTTTAGGCAAAAGAGTTCCTATCCCATAAATCAGATTGAATTCATATTCCACAATTTTGCCATATCAGTTGGCAGTGTTTCCACAGAGATCTGTTTTCATTTTTCACCAAAATTTTTCTTGCTTTATTGAAGTAGCAACCTGTGCGCCTCTTCCCCTTTGATTCTGCTTACCCTCTTTTCATGACTGCATTACTGGTAGAAAAATTTTGAGCCTGCAACTCCAGAGAGATTATTGGTCATAACAAGAAAAACAAGTTGATAGAAAATAGTTTTGTACATACTTAGCATTCAACATTTGTATTTCCTCCTCACTAGCAAGGCAAACCCTCTGGGCTTCTTACCCCATAACTAAGTTAATACCCTATTAAGTAGGAAGTTTAAAAGCACATATATCTTCAGATGCACATAACAAAGTTATCTTTTGGAATATAAAATAAGAGTATTGGAAAAGGAAGAAGAACTAGTAATGGATAAAGTGGAAAATGTAACCAAAATGGTGACATCCAATCTTTGGAAGAAGTAATTTCTAGAGACATTAAGTCAGAACAGCTAGAAGAAAAAGTCTAAACTATTTTTAAGTTGAAGTTCAGAAAAACAATGGCCATGCAACATGATTTCCTGCAATAACAGGTGATTTTACCATTTGACTTAGGAAATCTTTCTTCTCTGGCTTCCCAGTAACAGACTCCAATGTGCTTTGGCCAGCCTCTGCGAAACTTCTCGGAAAACTTCCTATGAAAAGACTGCCAAGTGTGCAGGTCACTGTAAATACGAAAGCCATAGGATCTCTGGTAGGTTTCTGAGTTTTTCCAGCAATAAGCACTTTAATTTTCCTGAAACGGGATACTTTCCTCAAATAAGTATGAATTTCAGCACTTCTGCTCACAATAAGTGGTTCAGCCCAGGCCCATCACAGATGTAAGCTGTATTGCTAAGTAATACACAAAAGCCTCTGGCTTCCAATCTGTCTCCTTTCTTTTGAGTCCCCTCTGTCTATCAGAGCTGCCAGTGAGGCATAAAAAAGTCATTGGATGCTACAGTAGTTGGTTATTACGACAGAAAAGGCACATGCTCAAGTTGCTTGAGTGTAGGCTCAAAAAAACCTAAAAAGCCCTTCTGAGATAATTGTCTGGGCCCGTACTCTCACACTGATTTAGGAAAGTGGCTAAAGAGAAGCCATTCTCAGAAAATCATAACAGTCAAGAAATTAAAAAGTCAAATTGAATCATCCAGTCCATTACTCTGAAAGTCCAGGATTGGCCACAGAATACATTTAAGCCTTGTCGAGTTTGAAGGGTCACCAAGGTTGATGCTTTCTTCCCAGGGCTCACAAAGATGAACAAATTATCTCAGCTTAACCAGTTACCAGGCTAGGTGAGCCATAGTAACTGTCCATGTGTGTCCTATTAGTCAGACTATCACAAGCTAATTCAATTTAGCTTTAGTCCAATTATCTCAGATTAGCTACAAGCTGAAAACATGTACAGGCAGTTAAGGTGCCTCAAGTGATATGCAATACTTTGACAGCAGATCTAAGCCCTCACAAGACTATCCTCCGGGTTACTCTGACAGCTGGGTTTTCCTGATGATCTTTTGTTTTCCTACCTTTATTTGTTTTACAAAGAAAGTTTAAATAGATGATTGTGAAGGTCTTTCTCGAACAGACTCAGACCAGTGCTAGCCATTAGTTGTATTAAGATACTACTGCACTGCTGGGTTTCAGCCTGGGATCTCATTCTTTTCTGCAGGGTATATTAATTAGTGGTGGGTCATGATAAAACTGGAGAACTTCCACACAGGCTTAACTCCACTCCCAATAGTAAAGAGAAGGAGCAGTGCAAAAAGAAGACATGAGAACCTTTAAACATAGGCATACTTTCAGTGACTGTATTAAGCACATTAATTCCTTCTCAAACATAAGCAGATAGTTATCACCATTTTGTAGTGTTTGAATTGGTTAAACCCCTTCTCTGTTTCTAGATATGTATTTCAAAATACCATGAGCAGAGAAGAAAAGTTTTTTTCTGATGAATTTAGAAGTACAAACCCAGACACTTTCTGGGAAAATTACTTCCATTTAAAACAGTATTTTTCTACAGGAAGTACAGTTTCTGCTGAAGTATTCAATGTCACAAAAAAATCTTATATTAATTATTCTGGAAAATATTGTTAATTTTTAAGGATTACAGTACTTTTTTATTGAATGTTAATTATTTAGGTTATGATTTTTCTGTCTATCAAAAAGCTGTCATTTGCTCAACCTGAAAGTTCAATAAATAATTTTGTCTCAATAATAGTTTAATAAAAAATATTGACTAACTACAAAGAACAAAAATGAGTTTTGAAAAGCAAAATAATTTGTTCCTAGTTTTCTCTCTGTTCTCTCAGAAGGCAGCAGTTCATCACAACAAGAAAAAACAGTGTCATTAGGAAATAATACGGTGTTAGTAGATTCCTCCTGAGAGGAAATCTTCACTATATTCAGTGCACCGTCAAATAAATCTGGCAAAACATGAGTAATTGGAAGTTAAAATGAGTATAAGTTCAATATAAAAAAAGTTCTTGAACATTCTGCAAGTATCTAACTAGGAGTCTATATGATGACACAGACAGTTTAGCAACTTTGGGGGTAAGACAAAGGATCAAGCTCCATCCGCTATGCTATTTATTTTTCTGTTTGTTCTTTTTTTTTTTTTTTTTTTTTTTTTATCAAAGCTCTCTGCTATTCCCAGAAGGTCATTCAAACATGATACCAGTTAGTACCAGAAGATCAGTCTTAGCAGAAACAGTCTATAAACCAGGATCCTAGACCTGTGTGCAATTTTTGGAGGATGGAAGTCCTCCAAATCACCACAGGGAACATGCAATGTATTCTCCAGTTTTTTAAACAGCTACATTCATCAAGTGTACTAATACCCCATCAGTAATACTGCTACCAGGAGGAGAAAAAGGTCACAAGGTATATTCAGGCAGTGAATACCTATTCTATGTATTGTTTTGAAAGACTCTCCAAAAAAATTTTATTTTACTTCTCTTCCCCTTTGTTAACTTGAAATATTTGCAATAAGATCTTCCCAACATGGAGACATTATCTAGCAGTACTTAATTTACAGGTAAATTTTGACAATGAAACCATTCAGTGTTTCAAAAGAGCGCAGATGGAATTGGATCCATAGGAAGGAGCTTTCTGGCACCTGGACAGCAAAGCATCAGATGAATGCAAGTGACGGGCTGCAGTCACTGACATCATTCAGATCTTTCCCACTGCACTGATGAGGCAATAAATAAAATGTGTGTGGGGGTATTTCATCCCTGTGGCCTTAAATCAGCTTTTATGAGAGCACTCTGCAATGTTTGGCTTCAGGACTTCATTGTTTTTTCAGCTCTTTTGGAACCTCAGAACCATCTAACTGGATCTGAACCAATAAGCATATAGTACAGTAAACTACATCACTCATGCAGCACCAGATGTTTCATGAAGCCCCCAAAGAAGGCAGGTGTGGAGTAATCCTTATGCCTCTGCTGGTCTCAGCCTGCTCTGTAAAATCAGTAAAAGAACGATTTATGACACCAAACATGAGATTATTATTCTCCTCCAGTGGTGTTCTTTTACTTGGGATGAGCTGTTTGATGCTAAATGCCTTTGCTAACAACACAAAGTGTAACTCCCCCCTGAATCTATGTATTTTCTTTCAGTGCAGCGTAGGGCAACTAGTTTTACCATTTAATGATGCCTTGTGTAATATGTTCCTTCTTTTCATCAGCCTCAAACCTGCCCCCTTTGAAATTCACTGGTTGTCTCTTTGTTATTGTATTATGGAACTGTGAGGTTCATTGCTGTTTCCCAGTCACAAACATCTTGATTAAGTTCCCAACTGCTAAACTGCTTGCAAAGGTAACTAATGTCAGTTATACACTTCCCTTTCATGAGATTTTCATGACCATAAAATTTTTCATTTCCATGTGATAAGTGCCTTTTTACCCTCTGGTCTTTTTGGAAGGGTGTCTAGGAGCCTGTGTAGTAGCTTAGTAGAGGCTAGGCCAGTTGATCTGTATAATACAATTATGTCATATTATTTTCTGTCCTGCCTGTCATGTGTTTAACATCTCTGTATCCTCTTGGGGCCAATATCCTCTGGTGGTGCCTCTGGTGGTGTCCAGGGATCTTTCTGGAATGAATACAGTTAACCTCATTAGGTCCTCTGTCACTACCCCTCCTTTTTCACCCTATATAATGTATGCTTATATTGCCATCAAATTTCATTTAATATTGGAAAATAGAAATTGGAGAATATACTTCCAGATTTATTCTTGGTCTTCTTTGGATTTAATTACCGTAAGTAGTTTCTTTTCTCATCTGCAGATTTTAGTGTCTTGTTTTTCACCCTAATTTCCATGTCATCTTGTAGGAAAACTGTTCGTTTTCGGGGTATGTGATGCTATGAAATATATTTCAACAAATATATGAATTTCATAAGAAAATTTGCATGCATTCTTTTGTTCCATCTGTGTGGGTTGTTTTTTTTTATGATAAATACGTATCTCTCATCTGAGACTTTATTCTTAGCCCACAGTGCTTTCTAAGCAACTTCTGCATGTTTTCTGTGAGGAACTTGTTTTATTCTCATTTCTCTAGCTTTAGTAGTTATTTTATCAACAGTTTATTTGCTCCACAGACACAAATAAAAACACATCATGGAACTGCAAATTCAATAATCAAAGGAAAACGGTAGTGTTTTCTGTAATCCAGGTTTCATATAAGACTGTGCCGATTGCCCCACTGTTCTGCCTTCCCTGGAAATCTGTCAAATTAGTAACATGTCCAAGTGATGACAAGTAAATGTTCTTTCATACTCATCAGTTCTAACTCAAAAGGCCTGATCCAACAGCCAATGAAATCAATGCTAAAGCATTCATTAATTTCAGCTCACGTTGAATCGGTATCTTCAATTAAACAGTATCATATTTTAAGCTCTTTCAGAGAGCAAGGATATTGTTACAGCAAAACTGAATCAGCAATCAGACTTTTCAAGTACAGAGCAGTTCATCCAAATACCAAGTGCTCTATATTGCCACTGAGATAATAAAAACTGGTCGTGCCTGGCAAAATAGCAGGATGCACTGCTCAGAATGAAGCTCTTGATTCTGTAAACAGACTTCTCTGTGAATGCCATAGTCCAAGGGTTACACAAGGGAGCTTGAGTTAGGTCAGGTACACAAAGCATCATAAATATTCTAGACCAGTAGCTAATCACTCAGAAAGGGAAACCTTTTCAGTGTTTGTGCACAAGCAGAGAAGGAATTCCTGGTGTCCTCTATCCAAAATACACAACATCCCCATGGTGCTGCATTAAATGAGACAGATTATGTCTATGTTTTGTGAGGTCTGATCTGGTTGGCCCACTTAAAAGCACAGATAATTCATCTGTTTAACAAAATAAACCACTAGATCTGTAGGCAGTAATTCATCAGCTGAGTGCTTGATTTAACTGGTTAAGTGTTTTTGAGATTGAGGGGTTCTGAACTGTCAGAATTTTAAGACCTCAAAACCTTACTGGAAAGAACTTAGACCCTTCTAATTAATCTTTTGAGATCACCACAGCTAGAAACTCTGACTCAACAGTCATATTCCAGTCATCGTATTTCACCATAACCTCACTGCACTGTTTGAGAACTCAGCACCACAGTTATGGTGAACTGCTGAATATTTTGTAGGAGTATCTACCTGGTCTCATCTTTCTCTTCAAAATAATGTGTTCTACACAAAATATGATAAAAACAATTTGTCATGTTAGAGAAAAAGGAATGTTAGAGTTCTTTAATTTTGCAGTCCTCTACATGTTACATTAAAATGAAATATTATTTAAAGTTTATGTGATTTAAAGCTCTGCAAGTTTAAAACAAATGAAACAAAGAAGCAGAATGACATTATACATCATGTAGGAAACAGCAGAAACAAACAGTGTGTAGCACTGTTTTTTTCATCCCTCCAAGAAACAGATCAATAATAAAAATGTGCCTCATTTTTATGAATAGCTATTGCTGTAATTTATTTGGATATAAAATCCATATTTCAGTCAGGCAATGGGGCAATGGCACTTCTTATGGACAGCATACAAACTTGGCAAGGCAATCTGGGGCTGATCATGGAAAGGTAATTTTACGTTCATAAATTCTAATATGAGCCATACCTCTTCTTCATCTCATATTTCTTAAGGGAGACATCAACACTAAAAGTAAAAGGAAGGTAGATTAGTAACAATTTGGACCAATATTTCTCTAAGGTACTGGGTGAACAGCAGACACCTAAGGCTTCTAGAAAACAGAAATTCAGTAATTCAGTGCTTAGTTCTGTCCTAAGGTACATTCATGCTTTTCCCATTCTTTTTCTCCTCTTTCTCTGCCACCTTTTTTCTATGGTGATTTGTTTATAATACCTTTTATTCTCCAAAGTTGTATCAGCCTTCTGACAATGAACCTATTACATAGGTTTTTATAAGTTAAATAAAACCCACACTTTATAAGCCTGGAAGTACTGCATGATATAGCTAAGACAGAAACATAGATGAGATCCTTAAATTCTAATTGATACAAAATGTTTTAACATAATGCTGGTCATAATCTTTCCCTGTGCTTCTTTCTTGAGATTAAGGAAAAAGGCTAACACCATTAATGTTACTTTTATATTCCATGTCTGTAGTTAAATAGCTGCAGAGAGATTATTAAAATAGTTATTCAAGCTGACCATGAGAGCCACAAAGCTGGCAGTTCTGCAGTTATTTTATTATTTGTGCCAGCACTTCATTACATTTCTTAGGAAATAATCATATTTTCAATAACAAAGCTCCACCTTGGGAGGTCTGGTCACCTCTAACATTCTATGAGACTATCCAAAGTCACAGTGGGCATCGTTGCACTGAGTTTAAAACAAACTTCCTGAATGCAATTACACATTTGGTTTCAGAGCAAGAGGCAACTACTGAGAATCGTTAACATAACACTTTCCCAATAAGTGTGTTATTCTATCTTTGGTGGTGTAAAAAATTCTTACACCTCTTCCAGAAGACTCTGGGATTTACCATCATTGGAAACAGAACGACATTTAGAGGGACAGCAGTCTGAGTAGTTACATGCTTATGCCTTTCTTGCCTTTTTTTTTTTTTTTTTTTTTTGTTTTGTTTTGTATTCTATAATGCTGCAAAGGTCAGTACCTTCCACATCAGGGTCTAAACATGGCTTCTGTCTCAGTGTTTTCTTGAGCAAGGCTGCTCAACACCAAGAGCTGTTGTGGCCACCTTAAAAACAGTAACAATTTTGTCAAAGGTTCAGCTGCAGGAGTTGTGATACTGAAAATACAATCTGTAAGATGTCAGCAAGGGAAAGGTTTGCAGACAGAACTCAGTACCACTATTTCTCAGTTCTTCAGAAATATAATTTAAGAGTTTTCTTCTACTTTCTTGATAAAATAGCTTTTTATTAGTGTTCACTAAATTTTTATTTTGGTTAAATTTGTTATCACTTGTTTTTTTACTGTTTACATTTATTTATTGATACTATAAGCAATAGCTTTTCTTTTTACACAACAAAATCTTTCACAGAACTCCCTCACTTTTCACAGCCATTTTATTTTTCTTCTGCTTTTAAAGCCAACTTTATTAAGCCTTTTATCAAAATGCAAACCATTTTGACTAGTAAGTGAAATCATTAGGCAATTTCCATTTGCTGAAAGCTAGCTATTCAGTAAAAGGATAAGCCAAACCTAGAATTTTGTGAAAAAACTTTGTCATTTTCCTTTTTAAACTGAATGAAAAAAAATCAACACTTAGTATTTGCCTTAGTAATGTTTGGACTCCTTTGTTCCTTACTAAAGGTTTTCCCCAACATTTGCAAGCCCTGCAAACTTTTGGAGGTAGGCATCATCCATACATCTCATGTCGCTGTACAGATATCAATAAATATGGTAACACTTATTGAGAGTGTTCCTAGAGAAAATATAATACATGTTTAAGTGGTATGTAGGGAGCCTAAAGTTCTGATTTCACAACCACTTTAAGCTTGTTTAAGTACCAGGAGGTGTTGAAAGGAGACTCTCCAACCTGTACTTCTTCCTATGTACTCACTTACCAGATGTGTTCACGCCGCTCCACCCTACTTCTGTGCCAGTAAGAAAAAGTGTACAGCTTGAGGAAAAGCTGGAGATGGATCCTGAAAATGAATTGCTTTGGGGGTATAAAGGATGGGGTTAGTTTACAACCGATCAGTTTTTCATTTGACTCACCACATGGCCATAAAATAATTTCTCTGGTCTAGGATGCTTTACAAATTTAAAATGGAAAAGAGTGTATCTTGCTTAAGTCCATAAGATTTTATAGTATTTTCTATGGAACACCATTAAACAAGCAAAGTGCTGGGAGTATATAAAGAGATGGTCCTATGTATGCATTAATATTTATCTTTGCATGTTCAGGTCCACAATCAACACTGATGCTCTTTGACAACATCTCAGTTCCTATGTATTGACACTGTCTATTTGCAGTCTCCTGCCTGACTCCACTTGCTTAAAGCCAAGTGTGATGTCAGGCAGTCAAACAGGGGAGAAGTGCTGTGTCATGCAAGAAGCAGTGATTCAACTGTCTTCATGTACTCAGATCTGCAAACTTAACTTTGAATGCCAGCACAGAATGCCGTTTGGTCCTTCTTTCAATTCTTAAAGACATTTTAAAGACTGAAAAAACTTTACATTTTTTTGCCACAGGGTTTTAAGTTTTTGACAAATCTAAAGTTTTAAGAAATTCTTCTACTTGGTGCTTGACAGGCTTTTTCCATGACTAGCAAGTATTTGTCTTTCTAAAGTAACCTAGGAAACAATTTGCCAAATGATAAATGAGCAGTTATGAATTTGATAAGCCCCATTTGGAAAACCCAGGGATTCAAAATAAGTACTGGGCTTTCATCGATGAGATAACACCATCTAATTGCAGACAACTTTTTAGAAAATTTTACATAGGCTGTGTGCATAGTCAGACCTTGGAAGACAACAGAGCTTCATGGAGGACCACATTAGCAAATTGTACTATAGAACTGATGGAAGGAGCTAAGCCTGCTGCTTCTGCTTCTTGTGTAATTTCTTTGGAAAATTCCATGGTCATGCAGAAAGAACCTGATACGGAAAACAGTTCCCCTTGCTGGTAGACCTCTTGTGAACAAAACTTTTTTCTTCACACTGATCTGTTCAGGTTTTTCTCCCATTAGGTCTTAGGTTTTCTCTTTCTGCAGATAGTGAAATCTTTAGATCTAATTGGAAAATTAGCATGACCTTCCTGTTGTCTGTTTTTTGTGGTGTGAAGTCTCTCTTGAATGCAGAAACCCCTTTATTTTACTCTGTTAAATTACTGGTTTGTGCTTCTTTTGTGCTTCCTTTGTGATTCGGTTTGCATGCTAAAAGTAACTTGCTGAAGCAGTATGGTTTAAAGTAACCAGGAAAATCAGGAATTAGAGATTTCAGACACTATAACTTTGCTCTGCTGCTGACTTACCAAGAGTCATTTCCCCTCTCAGCCACCCATACCTCGAAAACACACAGGCAGTATTTTGCTGTCTCATGTGGGCATTTTGAAAAATATCAGCCAAAATGCACAGAGCATTTTGAAGACCAAAAGGACTGAGCACTATCAGTATTAGATAGCAGCATTTTCTTCAGTTTGTTTGGTTTTTTTTATTTTGACCTCTAGTTTCATTCAGTATATATGAAGAGACTTGTTAAACTGCCAAAAATAGTTTACGCCCATTTGTACTCATGATTTTGGAAATCATTGCATAACTTAAGACTGTGATCTAAACCTAATTGAGACCTACAGAGAAATTCGTGCTGACAAAAAAGCACTGTGGATCAGGCTCTCCGAGAGTCCACATGACTAGCCTTTGCAATGTTTCTTGTAGAGTAATGCTATACACCCATACTTTCACAGCTTTCCTGTCCACAGCATGAGAAATCTGTAGAGTACTGAGATAAAAGCAAACACTAAGCATCATGACATTTTAATCCTGAAAGGCAAAAAACAAAATCAGAACTAACAAAGTAACTAAACCCCATGGGAATGGAAACAACAGAAGAAAATTTACCAGTCAGAATAATAAAAATATATAAGTAAAATTAATTGTAAAATAGTAAGCTGTCTGATATTTACAAATCTAAAGACATGATTTCTGGAAAGACAAGATGTAAAATAAGTTACTACTGTACAGACATGTATAGAGAGGAAATTAAAAAGATCTGGAGGACAAAATTGCTATCGAAGGACTGCGTGAAACGCTGTTTCTTTAGCATGTTTCATATATATATGTGATCAATTTAATTCTTTTTTTTTCCCATCTTATGTTCACTTGTGTAAGTTTCCTCACTGCTCTCATGTTTTCGATCAGCTTTATTTCCAGTTAAGACACACTGTTTAGCAAGAAGATGATAATTATCAATGAATAAATGTGAAAGGATCAAAGAAACTCCTTCCTTTGAATATTCTGGTTACTTAAATAAGTGTTTCTGTATTGACAAAGACTGATTGCTTTCCACTGCATTATAGAGAGAGTTAAAAGCTTTTATATTCCCTAGCTTCACTGAATTGAGACCCTCTTGGCTGTGTTTTGCCAGGACAATTTCTATGTAGTTGGTCTGTCTTAATCAGACCAGGCACTTTGCCATTCACCATTCACACTCATTTTTCTATTACTTTATCCATCTCCAAAGAAAAAAAAAAAAAACCCAAACACAAAAAAAACACTCTTCAAAGATGCAGTAAACTGTGGTTCTCAAGATGTGACAGATCTAATTCAGATTAGGTGAAACTGAAGAGTTTATTTATTGTTACATACTCTACACAAGGAGAGATTTAGAAAATTAAATAGATTACATCTTTAAATATGGAAAGGAAATACTACATATGACTGGCATAAAACACAAATATACAATAGCTATATGAAAACCAGTCTTTTTTTGACATCACTGTTCCATAGCAGGGGGTGTGGGGAAAGAAGAGGAAAGCAAATCCACCCCTGGTATAACCCCTTAACTTCAGTCTTGTTCCCCAGGGCTCAGGAAGTGATTTCCAAAAGCCTTGTGGATGCAGGCAGCCCTGGTACAGCCACACTGATGCTAAAAGGGGTCCATGCAGATGCAGATGGTACAAAACTCATAGCAAGGCCAAGGCCAGATTTAAATCTGGACAAGGCAGGGGCAAGTCCCACAGAGGATATTAGGCCAAATGCAGTGGCAGTGTAGGGAGAGAGGAAATTGCTCTTGCAGTTCTTTTGCTGTGGAAGTCAGCCCAGAAGTTAATGGGGAAGCAACACCTGCCCAAATCTGCTCTGAGAACTCCACAAGATGTTCACAGAAAGCCAACCTTACTTGATACAGGAATTCATTTATACTGCTGCTTTTTCACTGGCCACCTTCCAGATCAGGGCTCTGCTTAGTCAAAGGGACTTAGGCCACTGACATCAGATTTGGGTCCGACTTAATTCTATTTCATGTCATTATTTGGTATAAGCTTGTGAAACCTTTGGAGTTTTGGCTTTGAAATGTCTGTCATGCTCTATACAGAGCCTGAAAGGAGGGGAGAAAGCAACAAAAAACATCCCACCATCTGTTAGTACAAATCATTCCCCCAGCAAAATGTCAGTTTGGTATATTCTGTAAATAAAATCTAAGTAATCTAAACTGTTGTGGACAGACAAGCTTATTAACACTTGTCATATTTTATACAGAAAATACTGGAATAAATTTCCTCCTGTACATTGACAAAGCACTTGCAAAGAAGTATGGAAATACAGTAAAATTTTGTGTCTGACAAAAAGAAGTCATATTCCAGTTGTGTAATTACTTTGGAAACACCCATGGCCATACAGAAAGAATCTGATATGGAAAACATAGGACCAGTTCCCTCTGCTGGTAGACCTCTTGCGAGCAAACTACAGATCTTCCTGTACTCACTGTATTAGAAAGTCAGAAATTAGATGTATGACCATAATATGTGAGAAAATTATGCTAAAATAGTTTAAATATCCTGATCTGGTACAAGAGTATGGTATAAATGGGATTATATACTTAATTGTAGTCAATAAACGGCCATGACCAGGAATAAGAGAGTACAAGATTAGTTTTCTGTCTGTTCAGAAATTATGTTACACCAGGTCTGCCCTAACTGAATTCAGCTTTCCCTACTTTTTCTTTCTTTGGTCAAATTCACATCCTGTAGTTTTAATGCTGTGGGCCTCTTTTAGGCATATAACCAAGTCACCTTGCATCCTGGAAGTCTCCAAATGTCTTTATCTTCACCAGAAAATGAATTTAGAATAGTGATAGCTTATCTTTGATGCAGCAGAGCAACCACTGTAGATATCATCAAGGTCTATCTCTATGCTGCACCTTGAGACCCAAGACTGCTACCTCCTCAAGACCGCTCATACTGTCCACAGACAGTAAGACTGGAAATAGGTGGTTAGATATGTCTGCTTGACACTTGGATCCTTGTGTATCTCAGCAGCCCTGATGTCTTAGCAAGCTGCTAAATGATAAACTCAAACAGGTAATCTGCAGTCTGTTCAGGAGGCAACAACTCTGTCAGAAGATGGATGAGCCATGGATCATATAATCACAGATTCAGATGCTCACCTGAGTTCATTTGGACAGATATGCGAACTGCATTGCAAAACTCAAATCTGTACAAATCTTATGTGAAATAAAGGCATTTCTCTTTCAAGTGGACTGAAATGTCATGCTTACACATTTCGTGCTTCATATTGCTAATTACTAGAAAGAATCAATTTTCTTAAAAACACAGCCTCAATTTTACCATTTCCCAACAACTTCACACATTTTAATTAACTTTTATTCCAGATTTATGACAATGTGACTAAGACCCAAGTTTAGCCAAGAAGAAAGTTTTAATGTCTATGGAAAAAAACTTTTACTGAATTTCATCAAGACTAAGATTCTTTGCAAAAGTGATTATTCCGTCAGTTATATGTTCAGCTACATAACTGTGGAGTTTAGTTTTGCTTTCCTTTTTTTTTTTTTTTTCTTTTTTTCTTTTTTTTTTTAAACACCTGCCTCTGACATTGCATCTGAAATGGTCACATTTTGTTCTGAATATTTCCTGTCCAAGAAAAAAAAAAAGAGAGAACAGCTACACAATGATGCTCCTCACATTTTCCAGCATGAGAGATTGTCCTGCAATAAAATTCCACAGAGTGTAAACCACCATCCTTTTTCCAGACATCTTTGCTCCTCCAGAATTTCCAGGTTGCCAAATTTAATTATGATTCTACAGTTGTTGTCTTTGTATAAGCACATAAAAAACTATGCCAATTTACAGTTCTGTCTAGAAAAGCACTGTGTCAGTATTTTGTGGTGTAATTGCAATATACAACGATAGCATAATAGCCCTTTAACTAGTCTACAAACTCTTTAGAAGTGTTCACTGTACTCTGTTTTTCAGGAGCTGCCAGAACCTTATCAGAACACTAATTGCCACATCTATATTGAAGAAGTTCTGTTAGCAAAGCATTGCCATTTCAAAGCATGACAAAGTCACATCACCAGTTGACTTTTGTGCCAGAAAAACCTTTTTTAGGCACAGTTGTGTTTACAGAGTTCTATCAAATTACCTTGGGTTATTCAAACAAATGATGCAAAAATTTGGCAGAAAACAAACAAACAAACAAAAAAAAAAACAAAACCCACAAGAGCAAGCAAGCAAATAAAAATTCCAGAACTGTCTGCAACTGTGGTACAGATAAAATTGGTCGGGATCTGTTTTTTAATTCAGGGCCGAAAGGCATGGAACAATTCACATCCACATGCTTCAATCTGCCCTCCTCTCCCCAAAATATGATGGCCATAGCCACACTGCCTGTTATGAACAGTTTTTACTATTTGCTTTTATTCACATAATTTACAAGTACTGCCTGAGAGTTGCTACTGGCTGTAAATAGGATGTAAGCAAACAGTCTGTCAAAACTGAACAGTCTAGGCAATTATGGGTCATTCCTTGAGCCGTACTTTATTTACTAGTATAGGTATATTTAGTGACCATATCTCTAGCAGATGTACTTCGTCAAATAGCCGGGCCGATTCAGCTATGCAGTTTAGTGGTCTACCCTGGAGATAACACTTGAGGGTACCTATCCTAATGATCTTCGTATATGCTTAGTAAATTTTTATTTAGGATTAATTCTTTTTAATGATCAATACAAAATTACAGCTGCTTTGCTTTGTCATCCTCCGGTTTTAGTGTTTCTGTTTGCTACTCAAAGTATCACAGAGGTCAAAGACAGACAGATTCATGCTTTCATTTTAGTGTCAGAAAGTTTTGTGGTAGTGCCACTAATGCACTGAGCAAGGAGGTCAGTGTCTAACTTTGGCTTTAAAAAAAAAAAAAAAAAAGACAAAAAAGAGGGAGGGAGGAGAAAAAAGGAATAACTAGCTGATTATTCCATTTTAATTGAAGTAAATCGCATGGAATTGTGATTGTGCTAATTCAGAAAACAGTCACTTCTGATTAATATATATTATACAATTAGAAACACAAACAAGCTGTTTCAGTATAGCCTATTAATTTAAATAGGTTTTTCTAAGTCAGGCCACAGTTTACATGAACATTTTAATTTAAGGATCATTTCTGGAGCACTGTTTACATTTAGCAAAATTCAGCTATGATAATTTGTGAATTCAGTAAGCATTTAAATAGGCTTGATGTTTCCTGTTTGATTGTGGTTGGGATGTTGCAGATATGTACATGTCATGCACTTGGTTTGGTGCTTACCTCTGGGTGTATGGCTGTGCTCCTGGCTAGGTACAATTTGGGATCTGAAACATGAAGACATAAGCCTCGCAAAGCCCCTGAGCCGCAGTTAGTTGGTGTCTAGGAGCACAAGCTAGGACTATGACACGGTTTCTAATTCTTTTATCATTTCTGGACACCCAGTATTGGCCTCTGTTGGAGGCAGGGTGATGAGCTAAGTGGGGTTTGCTATGGTCAAATACAGCCATTCTTATGTTCTCATGTCCTAAAAACAATATAATCACAGGAACATTGCTCTGCTTGAGCTAATAAATATTCCCCTTCACCAGGGATAATTAGTTTGTCTTTGGCGCCACACTAACACAAATATATGACTTCTTGTTCCAAAGATGAGTTGATCAGACTTAACTTGCTGCTCCTGCATCAGGCTGTACTGCTCAGCATATCTTTATGTTTACTCAACCTCCTCTGACAAACAGGAGTGTTGTTGATATTTAGGAGCCACAATTTTTATGTTTCCCCCCCTTTTCCATCACTAAATCAATCCTATTACTATAGCTCAGATTTTACCATTTTACCATGAGACACAGAGTATTAGAAATACTCCTTGTATTTTAGATGTAGTGTTGTTAAAGTCTGTGGTAGCAGGTAGACGAATACAAATACAAGAGTTTCTCAAATTCATGTACTTTTAATTGCTGTCACAATTTTAATTGCAGATTTTTTCCAGCTGTGGAGGGGGAAAATGAAAGTTTATAGCCCTAAAAAAGCCAAACCCAAGTAAAAGCCACTTCAATCATATTATATTGAATATGTTATGGGTTTAAGCTATTTTATGGGTTTAAGATTTTTAATACTGGTACTTGGCTACCTTGGTTCATTAGCTAGTAGGCTACCTGAGGGCTAATTTTATCCTCTTGAGCTGGACAGCAGTCTGAACACTGAAATAAACAGGCAGAATACATTCTCATTTCTGTGCCTACAGGAAGACTAAATGATCTAAATTTGAAATCGCTGACAGTCAGTTTCATCTACATTGATGAGCTTAATGTAAGCAGATATTAATAGATTTTAGTACCTTTGTTTGATTAACAAGCTTCTAGGAAGCAGGTACCTAATATAAAACTTCAATTCAGATTTAAAATGGAAACTTCACTTTCCACTAGTATTTCAATCTACTTGTTTTTAGCAGTCTGTCCTAATAAACATGAAATATAAAGAGAAGTAGCAAACATGCATTTCATTATTACTGGTAAAGAAAGGCTAGGAATATTTTTGGGGTTGTTCATTACTTTGTCTGTATTTTATGCCATAGTTCTGTTGTTTTCTGACCCCTGGATGAAGACTTCAGTGTGAAGTATTTTCATGACCTCATTATTACTATATTTGTCCCATTCAAAATCATCATGCAATTTCTTTGTTTTCCTAGAAGTCTGGAGGAGAAAAGTCATTCAGGGGTAGACCTAACACACCAAAAACAGGTATGAAGACAAAACCGTCTTGTAGGAAGCCTGAAGCACTTCCAGATGGATTGGATGATCTGTGAGGTAGTTCCCATCTCTGTCTTGCATGACACTGTGAATGGCAGATGGAGCAATAAAGAAATAAGAAACTAAAGAAAAGAAAAAAAGAAGAAAAAGTGTTTGATTTCATCAGGAACCTGGCTTCAAGGCAGGGATATCTAGGTAAGCCGCGCGGCTGTGTTTTTTGAATGTAGATAATGGAGCTAAATAAAAGCAAAATAGCAAAAAACAACATTAAATTCACCATATTCATACATTAACAAGAATGCAGTGGAAGAGAATATTGAAATTTAATCCAATGACCGATGAAATCAGTAAATGCTTTAGCATGCTGTTTTATTCAAGTTCACTCATCCTACATGAGTTTAAGACAAATACATTCAATGTCTTCACTACATCACAGAGATTTTTGTTTTTATTTACATTATTGATTTATTTTTATTCTTTAGTTATCCTCTCTCAAGATAAAATTAATTTAAGTATTTCCTGCTTTTAATTAGTCATACTGGTAATTGTTGATTTGTTTCGGGGTTGGTTTTTTTTCCTCTCTTTAGAAATACCAAGATTGAAATATTGCTGTTTACACTTGAAATTGAAAGTTTACATGAGTTCTTAGTTCCTTTGGGATGTCATCCAACTTTCGACTCATCATTAACAAACTTCTGTCTGTTCCAAAGACTCATTCCAAAGTCTGAACACTTTACAGTAGTTCAGAGAAAATCTAGATCTCATAAGAACTAACTATAATTATAGCTGTCACAATTTTATTGTAAAATCATGCCAGATGAAAATTTAATATATACAAATCCTGACTATTATTTTGTTTTGGGTTTTGTTTCTTTTTTTTTGTTTTGTTTTGGGGTTTTTTTGTTTTCTTTTAAATCCCCAGCTCCTCTCTGAAGTAGAACTCATGCTTGAAATGTCAGTGCTATTTTTATTTCCTACTTTCATGTATACTTGCAATCACAAGCTACAAGTTAATTCTTCTGGAATGCTTTCTGAAAGATAGTCATGAATTTCTTCACAGCCTTAGACAAAATACTCATTACAGTGCACCTTGAAGCTCCATAATCTTTTTAAAGTTTAACTTTAATTCCTTTTGCCAAAGACAAACGAACTTTTTTCTTATTCACAGTCAAGTTAATCCAGTAAGTAATAAATATCTTCAGGTACATAATTTACAGCCTAAGTAAAGCTAGAGAACAATCAAACAGCATTTTATTTTTCAGTGCTGCCTTCTGTTACCAACAGAAGAGGAATAATATTATGGTTTTTATTAGATGAACTGTCTACGTTTTGAGACCACCTTTCATTTTGATGTTTGAGTGCCTTAGTCAATATAAATCAGCTTCATCAGGCATTTGGACAGTTAACATTTATACTCTCTTTCCAGGTAGATGTACTGAGAAATATTATTTTTAAAATATGATTGATCAGAGAAATCCACAAAAAATCTGTGCTTTGTCATCCTTCATTCATTCTCTGTTATTTTTTTGCATTTCTCAATCAATTGCTTTTAGGGAAAAGAAAACTTTTAACCTTACATAGTCCATAGAAGAGGAGACAATCTCAGCCCAAAAGGTATTAGTTGAAGTTAGGTACAGCTATAACATACCTCATTCAAGCACAAAAGCTACCTATATTGAGGATTGAAGCTTTTTTAAAGTACACACTTTGCCTACAGGCAACTAAGAGGTGAAGAGTAATGAAACTGTGTATGTATGTACTTAGATATTATCCTGAAGAACTAGGTGATATTTAAGCAAAACCAATTCCTGAAATGTGTAGCTTTCTTCTTTCTCCAGTGACAACTAAAGAGCAGTGGACACTGTAATTTACCAGCCTTTACCAGTGTGTTACTCCTGCAGCTGTGGACAGCTTTAGGATCTAAGAGAAATGGTCTGTAGTGTATACTAAACTGCTTGCACTTACGTCAGTGACATTACCTTGATTGAGTGAAAATTCTTAACCCACAAGACCAGCCTACTCATAAGTTAAACTTTTATATATTGTGCAAATACATATGCTACGGTGATGTCTTTTGAGATCTGGTATCTGGCTTGAAATACCATGAGTCAAGAACTGAGATGAGCAAATTTTGAACAAAGTTTCAGATACTGAGAGTAGAAAGATTTCAGTTTATGAAACAAAGATTGAAAAAATTTGGAAAATTAATTATATTTAGGGAGAGTTGAGCATAATAGATGATTTTGTTGATTATCTTGAGATGAAATCAGATTTTCCAATATCTATAATGGATGAGAACATTTTCTGTGGGCTCAATATTTGCAGATTAAGATATAAAACTGAAGAAGAAATGGGGGCACTTGACTGTGTATTGGGCATCATCTGATAAGAAAATCCAAACTCAAAGCAAGCCTTTGCCTAATCCAAATTAAAATAAAGTTCTCTTAATTCTAGAGTGAGTGTCTTCCCATCCTACCCATCAGGCTTGTGTCATTAACATCAATTTCTTTGTGGAAGTCATGCTTTCATTTCTGAGAGTGAAGAAGAGGTGCTCAACTTCTGAATGAGTACTGAAGCATCCCATAATTGGTATTCCCAGACAAAATTAAACAGCTTTTCCTCTGCTACATAGCTTAACTTGTGCGGTTAACTTTGACCAGCTGCCATACACCCACTCAACTTCACTTTCCCTCTCCAACTGGATGGGGGAGAAAAAAAATGGAAAAGCTTATGGATCAAGAGGGAAGCTCCTGACCTTTTCTCACAGAGACCCTGCCAGTACCAAAACCTTGCCATTTACAGCCTATATAACTTGCCGAACTGGTTTTGGACAATTAAGGTTTCCATGCTCAGACTGGCTTCTCAAAACATGGTCCTTCCACTGCCACCTCATGCTCCTGGCTGATGCTAATGGACAGTATTCACTGTCCTGTGGAACAATTTGTTCAGCCTGTTTCTGGTTATCCTTTTCTTTCTGAGGACCTCTTAGGAGTATGCTATAGGCTGAGCATGTTGATTCAGCATGCCACATATCGTCTGTTGCAATACATTAGACATTTTCACTGTCAGTAGAAGTAAACTTGCAAGACAGCAAAAAAGAACAGCAATCCAAACCTTTCAGTAGAGCATAAAGGTATGGATGCGAGTCACCACGAGCAGTTTGGTAAAGCTTATTCTCCCATTTGCAAAGAAGGCCACTCAAACATTGTTAATTAGAAAACAGGGAGTTTGCTCCATTTTATGACTTTCATGTCATAACTCATCTTATTTACCTGTTGTAAGAGACTACTTCAGTGAGAACCACCGTTGCCATAGCAGAGGTTTATCTCAACATTGTTATGGCAGGAAACCCACCGACTGACACCATGGAGCAACAGGAGGAGCTAATCCTGAGAAACTTAACCAAACCCCTGAGCATGGGCCCAGGCCTGGGGTCAGGGGGATTGAGGGGCCTGGAGACCTCTGAGGACCACCTGAAGGTATTAGGCATGCACACCACCGCCGGGTGGAGTGTGTGGTTAAGCAGAACAGCTCGTGACAACTCTATGAAAGAATAGAACCAACCGACATCAGACAGAACGTTCCCCCATCATATCTGGAAACAAATTGGACTGTCAGGATGCTGCAGCCCCAGGGTGTCAGCTACAGCTGTGAAGTCCTTCATTCTTTCCTTCTCTCCTTCCTTTCTCTCTTTATCTCTTGCTGTCTCCTTTCCATTTGCAAACCTGTTGTCAGGCAAATAAAGTTCCTTGGCTCTTGACTCAATTTTGAGTCTTAATTCTGATCCCAAAAATACAAGCAGAACTTTGCTCTGGTCTTGGACCAGCATGCAACACCTGTGTCACAGATACCTAAGAGATATTAAATCTTTTTTTCCCAGGAGAAAAACCAAACATATTCTGGGATGGACTGTGATTTATTTTGTGTTATTTCTTTATTTAATGTAACATTATTTTTTAATCAGGTGTTTTGAGGAGGAAAAGTTCAAGCAGCAGGATGCTATCCCTTTGCAAAGACTGAGAGGCAGAAACTGTGCAACCAACCTGAGAACAACTGAAGCATAAAGAAAAGACTGGATAAAAGTTACGTTAAGAATAAATACATGAAAAACTGTTCATAAGGCTTAAAGTTAGTCTGTGAGTATATAGGGATATTTTTCTGCATCACACTTTATAGTGGTTACTAAAAATATATGTTTTACCAGCATGAAGAGTTCATACTTTCCTCTTGCACACATATTTTGAAAGCAAATTACATGAAATAAGAGAGCTGTGAGTAGATGTATAAAATAAAGATGACATAAAGCCTCAGATATGCATTGTCAATATAAATATCATTATATTGTCAAAAATACACAAAAAATTGACTAATAAGGGGTAACTTGAGGTGACTGTTATCCATTAGTAGAATTGTGGATTAAAAGTATCAAAGCTGCTTCCCATAGTGTAGCTAGCTATTATTATTAATACCTGGTTTAAATAAGCATTAAAATTCATGCAAACACTTTGAAATACTGGCAAATGCTACCAAAAAAAAAGTCTTCAGGGTCTGTATTAGACACGTTAACATAAAAATTAGTGGATAGGTCTTGAGCCAGTGTGAATCAATGTACCTAACTTGGAGTCAAAGCAGTTCTGTGTAATTACGCAACTTGAGTTCATAATTCTTTCTTTTTCCCTGGAGGGATTTATTTTTTTCCAATATCTAAAAATGGATGAGAACATCTTCTCTTGAAAATCAGGTACCTTATGCACACAGATATCATTACTAGTAGGCCAGGTTCTTTGATGGTGCAAACTAGGGAGATCTATTGGAATGTCTGTATTTTCTGGAAAGTAATGTGATTCTCTGACTTCTTGTCTTACTCATACAAACCAAACCTTACTGCAAATAACGTGAGATCTAAACTGTATGTATATGCAGAAACAACTTCAGAAACCCTGACATTTTTTTCAACTACAAGTAAAAGACAAGGTTTCTGTTTTGTCTCCAACTGTAAAAGTACAGTATCCATTGATTTCCTTGGCAGTGTTTACATATATCTTGAGGTTTATCTGGGTGGAAAGGAAAATAAGGTGGTGGCATATTAAAATTAACATCAAGCTGAAGAGAAAGGTACACTCCAGTTATTTTTCCTGCAGTAGGGTATGGAGGTCCAGCACACCTGCTCATCTAGTACAGTATGCACTTAGAGTCCAGGCTAGACAGCAAGAAAGCTGCCTTGTTATTTCTTACCCTGTGCCTGAAGCATTGAATGCTCCTCCTCTATGCAGCCAGGCACAGCACAGCTTGACTCCTGCTCCAAGTACTTTTGGGCAGGAGAGGCCAAGCTGGTATATCTGCATCACATTTCTCTCCTCACACTTCTCTACTTACGGATCTCAATCTGCAGTTAGTACGTGGGTGTGATATAGATATACTCTAAGAAACCTGTGGATTGCACTCAAACTAATTACACACTGTTGTTTACATAGTGATGTACTTTCCTAGTAACATGGTATTAAGAATGGAAACCATAATGCTGCATACTTATGGGCTAGCTATGCTGACTCCATAAATAAATAATTGTGCAGCCAAATTGCTTGGCCACTATGTATATATTGTACTGAATAACTTTACAAGTATAATTAATAAATAATGAGATTGTTAACTGCAGATTATCATTCCTGTATTTGCTGTGTCTCTTATTCTAAAAAGCAAATTAAAAAAGATAACATAAAATAATTAAAATAAAAATGCTAACTAATTTTAGATTTGAAGGGCCATCTTTTGTTTTGAAATAGGAATCTGAACTACATTATGGCTTCAAACGTCAGTAAAACAGTTTGTCTTTTAAGTTCTGTCTATTTTTATCATAGAATATTAGATCTCTTGCTCTAATACTGTGGACAACAGAATGCTGAATAGATGTGTGGAAAATTAAATGATGTCTGAAAAATTCCCAGGACATCTGTTACATGATTTAGTTATGCAAATTCCTAGGAATTACAGTGTACAGTGAATTTTTTAAACACATTGAAAATGTGACTTTCCTTGGCTTCTTATACATAAAGAGATACAAGTAAGTTATACAGCACTTAAAGTAATTTTCTCTCTACAGCATGTCAGATTATACCCTTACCACCACCATCAGCCTCAGGTGCTTCACGTATTTCAGAGACTTAAATCATACCAATAGTTCTTCATCTCTAATCCTTAATCCTTAAACCAAAACTTACTCCTGTCATTCCAGTGAAGCCTGGTATCTTCAAGAAGCTCAGGAAGACAGACAGCACAGCTGTTACATTATGCCAATACAATTGTGTCACACAACGGCGATTAATTAGAATACAGACAATCAATGAGGCATATTTCTATCTGCTTTCTTGGCTCAGAGTGCTTATGGAAAAACATAAATGAGTTTACTCATGGAGAGTTTGATTAATGTTGGGTAAAATGCTCATTATATTATTTTTTTAAAAAACTTTGGTTTGTTTTTTTCATTTGAAAAGGGTTCACAAATAACATTTGTCTCTTTTTAAATGTATTTGTGATTTGTAAGAATTCAAACATTTAATTTGACTGTAATTCAGTCTAATTGTGAGTGTTTTTTATCACCTAACTCTTCAGTTGTTATTTGTTCATTGTTTCTGCTGTACAATGACTCATTGACCATCTTAGTGTAACAGAAATATTGAAATTTCTTGAGTGTTTGTAAAAATTTGCTGTCTTCTTTATGATCCCTCTTGATGTAACAGCAGCTGATAGCAAGGAATGTAAACAGTTTGCTTTGTTTCGCTTTTGTAAAAGGTACAGGGCTTACTCTAATTTTTAAAAAATCTCTCTTTTTTCAATGTAAGTTTGTTCACCTATTCCAGTAGTGACATGATCTTCAGTGTCTTTCTAACATGATGTATCAAACAATGATAAAGAGTAATATTAGGAGACAGATCTTTTTCTTAACAGGGAGATGGAGTTGTAGACTAGAAAGAACTGAAGATACCAACTCTTTAAAAAAAGATAAAGGACTTAGGTAATTATATTCTTGACAGCCTGATACTGATCCTGGGCAAAATAATGAAGCAGCTGACAGGGGTTCAACTAATAAAAAAATTAAAGAAAGGTAAAATAATTAACATCAATCAACATGAAAAAAGGTCATCAAACTAACTTCGTATCTTGACTGACAAGATGAAAAAGTTTGTTTTGGTTGATGAAGGAAACAGCAGCCTTGCAACAGACTGCAATTAGACATTTGGCTTTGAAACATACAGTTAAAATACAAATTTTAAAATAGAAAATTAATTACCCCTCAGGTTTCATAAGGAAAGTGTGAGAGGACTCATCTATAGTGGGTGCATATTTCCTTTGGTTCCAAATATACTAGTTCTTGCCCGTACATTGTACCATTAACAGTGACCTAGGCCAATAATCTAAGTCTATGATGATTAAGAGCAGATTTTGAACTCTGGTAAGATTTCAGTGAAATGATAAATAGCACAGAGACAGGCCACTTCTACAGAGATACTTGCATCAGTGGGTAAGCAAACACATTTTAATATAGTCAAAGGTAAAGCCACTTATTACATGGTTATTAGCCATTGCTACAGGATAGGTAAAATTGTCCCTGAGAAAAATAATTTTGAAAAAGAATTAAGGATCATTTCAAATTGTCAGATAAACATGAAATTCCAGTAATCAAAGGTTTAATATAACTGTTGAATTCACAAAGAAGGGCCAACTGAGAAGAAAGACATGATACTACCTCCGTTTCTATTAACAAGAACGCTTCTAGAATTCACATTTCTAATCTGCAATCAACAGCTGAAAAATACTGAAAAACTGAGACAACCCAAAGAGCCTTGAGAATAAATGGGAAGGTTAGAGAATACATTGAAGAACATAGGTAGATCCGTGTTTAAATTATAATGAAAAGAAAGAATGAACAATTGTATGAACACAGTCTCAAAAAGAATGAAGTGCAAATGTGCAACGTGACAGTAAAATACTCTACGTATATTTGGTAACTGGAAGACCAAATCTGATTCATAGAAACCTTCCACCTTTTCTCTGGAGGAGGAAATAGCAATGCCAGCAGTAAACTTAATAAATTTTTCTGAATCTGCAAGAAACGTGGTAGGGATCTGCTATTGTGGCTTTCTTCTACAGAAGAGAAAAAAGAGGATGGTATAGGAGGAGAAGGCATCTACTGAAAATTGTGTACACATCAGTTTGTCAGGACTATCCTCTCTTTCCAAGGACAGCAGAGAACTTGCACTCAGGAAGTGCCAGATACCAAAGCAAAAGACAAGCTATGTTCTTCTCAGGCCAACAGAAGTGTCAACCATTCAAGCCTGGTCTGTAAGAGTCACATGGGCAAATGTTTCCCATGGCCAGGGTGATCACTGAGATTTTTCTAAAACTAAGTCTCTAGACTGATTCCTTTAAAAGATCAACATTGATTGATCTGTGACACAGATTACATTCCCAGGCAAGGTAATCAACTGCTCACTGCACTGTGGTTGCACATCATTAGTTAATGATACCCACCTTCACTATAATCTCTCTCACGTAAACTCTGGAGACAAAGCATTTCTCTTGCTGGATATGATTATCTTTCTTTCGTTGCTAAGCTTATAACTGACTCTCAGGTGTCCAATTAAGTTCTTGTTTACTTCTTTTTAGTTCCTGTGACACCTTCTTCTAAAGGACTTAGGTGTTTCCTACTGAGATTACTAATATAACAAATGGAGACCTAATCAAACTGAATTAACAAGCTGTTTTTAAACCTACAACACCATTGCCCTGAGGTAGTTCAAGAAACTATGCCTTTATCAAAAAGCTATGTTAAAGGCTCCAGGATCATCATTATCTTTTCAGGCCTGAATACTGGTCTCTGTCTTTACTTCCTTTTCTGGGTGACAGTTCTGAAGGGCTGACATTAATCACCAACAATCTCATGATGGCATGTAATTGCATATAACAAAAAAATACTCATCCTCGGGGCAGCTGTCAGTACTGGAACGCTAGATATCAATCCAATTAAATCATAGCATAGAGATAATTGTTTGTCACTCAGTCCAAGGAAGAGAATGACATTAATGCTATGTCCCACAAATGACCTTTACGTCACCTGGCCTCTATCAACTAATTATAAGGGATCTGGGCATATCCTGTGTCAATCACAAAGATTCAATATACTGATCTAAACACAGACCTTCATGTGAAAGCAAGAATGAAAACTTTTTTCCCCAAACCTATATTTTTCTGGATGATTCTGCTGATAGTAGCAATGAATAACAAAACTACATGATGCTGATTTAATTCCAGCAACATAGAAGGAAGCAGTTGAAAATGACAACAGAGACGTGGATCACTGTGAAGGAAAGGGATTTGAGGACGAAGCAGTGAGAAAATGTATGAAAATTTCCAAAAGCTGGTTCCTGACCCTTTCTCCACAGCAATTCAGAAGCAAATGTGTATTATAAATAGATGGGAAAAAACCTACAGGCACATATCTGTGTGTCAGGGCCAGGACTGCTCTTTCAGTTCAAATAGCATAGTGATCACAAGGGAATGGAGAAGTGACAAAATCTGTTCCTGTCTCCCTCTGTATAAATTCATTTGATCACCAGCTTATATGTCTACTTATTTAATTAGCAAAGGTCCTGACATCTGTGATTGGTGCAGGTGGAAATGAAGCTCCACCTTTGTGTGCACGGAAGTAATTTACATGACATTGTCCTAGTGCTGTAACAACACAGGTTTCAACATCCCTGTGCTATAATTATAGGTTCTTTAATTAGCAAAGACTACTGTGATTAGTGTCTTTGCACATTCCAGAAATCATTACTGCTGTATTACCCATGCACATGACTTCCTTCAATGTTTTGAATTAAGTATAGTTCACATTCAAGGTTCCTTTTTTAACTTTTTAAATTCTCCATTATCTAGATTAATATTATGACCTAGATGATATCTCTCTCTTTTTCCCTCCAGATCAAATTCTTGTCTGCTACTGTAGATCTTTTTACTTTTTGTTTTGATTAATAAATTCTTCTTTAGCAATAAAATTTTCAATCTCTTTTTTTAACCAAACACATCTATGATTTGTCCCAACTTAATTTATATTTACTATTAAAATAGAGCTGTTTATAACTGTTTCTAGCTCTGCAATTTAATTTTGACTTTCAATTATTTTTGTTGAACTTCAGAGATGCTGTTAGTTTTTACACAGGAGAGAAAAATCTCTAGTTTCAGTACATAGTAAAGTCTCAGCTCTAGAAGATATATATTTTATAATTATTATTCCAAAAATCTACTTATGTCAAATTTTATGCCAGTTTTTTTTTGTGAATGATTTACAGCATAATGTTTATGTTTTGTATTCCTCTACTAAAGATTGCATCTTTAGCTTCCAGCAAGCTGCTTAGCTGCACAATCCTTTAGATGTAATTGTTCATAGCCTTTACATTTAAAGCTGTATCATCATGTCTTAATAATATAAGGATCAGAACTGACTAAAGACTAACTGACTCATTCTGAAGAAGGCCTGATCCAAAGCAAATGAGAGTGAAAGGCTCCTTGAATTTTTCTGTTAAGCCACTGACTTGGGAGGGATGAGGATGACCCCAGAACTCATAACATTTTTTGCCTTGTCCACTGACACAGGGCTGCAGTTGCCGTTTGCAATAGCACTCACCTGGCCAAAAAGCATACAATACACACATTTACACTTGAACTTGTCACTCAAGGGTTTTATTTTTGAAAGGAGAGATACAGCAATTTTTGGAGTGCTAATATAAACATCTACTTTTGGGGAAGGATGATTTGCACCTTAAGAGCATCAGTTTCCCTCTATTTAATCGAAGTAGAGCATAGGATGTACTCATTCAGATCCATGCCAAATCTGGCCAGATAAAATGCACTCAGTGCACTTGTTTCAAAATCTCTTGGCCTAAGTGCCCAACACCGTTGTTAAATGAGTTTTGTTGCAGGATTTATTTCCATGAAGAATTTAAAGATTCAGATTGTTTGAAGGTGATGCCCACTATTCAGGAAAGATCACATGCTAAAGACAAATTATTACACAGGCATACATGAAGAGCAAAGTGATACTGGCAAACGTTGATTTTGAACGCTGATATTCACAACCTGAAAAATATTCCTTTTACCAAGTTTAATGTGTGCCCATAATTGTAATTATTAACCCTGTTATCTTAAATATTGAACTGAGAGAATATTGAACTGAGAGAAAGACCTGCTATAATATATTTATAGGCCATATGGACAAGCAATGGAGGCAAAAAATATCCTTTTCACATAACAGATCAATACAGAAAAAGAAGAAATTCCAAAAGAAATAGACTTACTAGCATTACATGGTAAGCCTGTGCAAAAGCCACATTTTGAAACAGACCTCTAAGTGTTTGCCCCTGAGGCTTTAAGTACACCAGTCACACCCCTTTTCAGTCTGCTTCAAGAAACTAGACCAAAATTAAATTTAATCCTTTTAACTTGATGCTGTTTCATATGAAATACTATTGGAGAGCATCTGTCATTTTAAACCACTATTTATTTTGTGCTAATGAAAGAAGACATGTAGATTACTATTATAAAACAAATCTTTGACAATATCAGCAATATCCATCTTGTTGGAGCAGTATTTTGTAGCACAGCTCTTCATTTTTTTTTCCCTTCATTAAAACATTTTGTCATGTTAATTATCATTGTGACAATTTTAATATTGGAACACATTTTACTACCTGCAGAACGAAGTCCTTTAAGGATTACCTTCCTCAGTCATTACTTCTCCAGAGGTTGCTCAAATACAACTACATTCAGAATAACTTTAAAAAAAAAGGAACAAAATCTGTTCATAGATACTAAAAATTCAAATTAGTAAATAATACATAACATTTCAGTAGCTCAGCTGCAATAAACTAATCAATAGATGTTTCCTTAAGCCCTGTATACATACCCCTAAAGTCAGAGAGATTCTATGGTTCTCATTCGGTGAAATTCACTGCAATAAAGGAACATTTTTCCTGATAAGAATTACATCATTGCTAATATGTAAACTAAAATTTCTTGTTCCATCACTGAAGAAATAACTGCTTAAGAATATGTTCTATAGTTAAAAAAAAAAAAAAAAAACAAAAAACCAAAAACCAACATATTGGCAGTTTGAATAGTTTTTTTCAATTTAAATTGAAACTGAGGTTTAGGACAATTGAGAGCTCTGTCCAAACTCTCAATTGTTGTTCTAAATCTCAGTTTCAATTTAAAGCAATAACTGTTGTCATTTTTCATCCTTTGCTGCTATGAATCTTTGGACTGGGAAGCAAGGGGAAGTAAGTATATCCAATGCAGCAGGAGATTCCTTGGTTTGCAGAATCTAAATAAATAGCTCAAGAGACAGTCACTTCGGCAAATTCCATCTCATATGGTCTGCTTGGACATTTAATATTAATATTTCATTGAGAAATATCAATATTGCATTAGAAGGGGAGGGGGCATCCCATTCTGGGGATCACTGACATTACGTTGCAATATGTGGTGTAATTCTCTCTGGGTGCATGTGAAGGACAAGGCAGAAGAAATTCAAAGGGAAGATGTCCCTAGGGCCTTTAAATACACATATTATGTCTATATAGTGATGCCATTGTTTTGTTTTGGTTCTTTCTGGTGGAAAAATGCCAAATTTCACAACATAATTTTTGAGTCCTAGTCATACTCCATCTTTTGAAACAATCCCAGAGAGGCCAGGATAACTAAAGGAACATTTTCCTCTTGATTGCCTGGGAAAAAAAAAAAAAAAAAAAAATCTCACTAGATAGAGTCTTTTGCTTATATCGAACTATGCTTAATATTTCTTTGGAGGTGAAAAAAAAGGTATTTAATAAACAATAGAAACCACTTTCAGGGCTTTAAGTCCCTATCACAATAATGCTTTTAAGATGAATGTGTTTAATAGCTAAGGAAAACAGAAAAAAAATAGAAGCAGCAAAATGGGAAGCATATGGAGAGGGAGAAAAAAGAAATTTGATGGTGAGTGATTGGAGGAAGCTAAGGGTGTAAATGGTCCTCTGTGTTTGCTATGGATAAAAAGAACTTATTTGCAGAATGGGAGATTTCACTTAGATCTGTTCCCACTACATAATCATGTTTGTTCAGTGATGAAGTCAACACAGCTTTAACAGATAGCAGTTCCTACTGATCAGCTGTAAAATTGGTCTGCTTTACCCTTACCCAAGGACATGTGCTTCACTTGTTCTAAAAAAAAACCAAACAAACAAAAAAAAGGATATGTTGATATGTAATAAAGTAAGTCTAACCTGAGCTGCATATCCCAGGGATTTAGCAAAATTTGGGGGATAGGACTAGGACTTTTGGGGACATCTTGTCTGGGACAAAACCCAAGGCATTTAAATGCCTTTACCTGACCTGCCCATGGTATAGGCATACTGCAACCAATATGAGACAACTCCCTGTTTGCCCTACTCTTAGTGCTTGCTTGCACCCACAACAGCCATTAACAATTTCAATTTACTGATAAAAATGTCTTTGGAACTATTTCAGAAGGATGGATAGAGAGGCTTATGAGCAAATCTACCCTACCATTTATAACAAAACTGATCTCTCATTCAAACTCAGAGATAGGATAGAGGGCAGCAATAACAGAGCAATATGTCCCTGGAGGCATAGTCATACAACAGTTGTGAATATCATTACAACAGATTTATTTCTTCCCATTCTCTTCTCTTTAGCGTTCTGCCTGTTTCACATCTACAGCATGCATGTAGCATTCAGAGCAAGAAAATGCTGTATATGAGCAGAGGCAGACAAATCCCACCTCAGGTGCAACAATTCCTCAGTCTAACTTCAATATTTTTAAGTCCTTATGGAGAGTTACTGAATTTTAGTCTACAAGAACTTTTTGTTCCTGCTGAACGAATAACACATACTGCTGCTGAAGCATGAGCCAACAAAAGTCTTTTCTGAATGAATTTATGAATCAAATATATCTACTTGGAAGCTTAAAGATAAAAGAAACTTGAAACTGAAATATGACTTCTGGGCCTTGGAGAGAGAAAAAAATATTACAGTCCTCTGTGACAGTAGCTGATAACAAAAGACAGATCCACACTCTGCAGTTATTCATCAGAGCTCTTTGTGTTCTTTTGCTTTTATAGACAGAAAGGTTTACTAGTATTAGATGAAAGAGACTTGTAACTTTTCCATACAGCGTACATATCGATCTTTTGTGTTTTGGGTACAGGGATCAAATTATACTATTCAGTTTTGTACACTGCTTCATGCCATGTAACTTCCCTGCAATGTACCACTTTCCTGGAGTACGCTAGTTGCTTCATATGCTCCCCCAGGGGTATCCACCATGTTAACAGGCATGAAAAATTCTCTTGAGATGCAAAAGCTCTTTATTCTTTGGATTTTATGTTACATGTGTGATCTGTGAATAGCTTTAGAGGGGTAGAAGTTGCAATTTTAATGAATATATGGTGAGATTTTCTGTGTCTTTGTAACTGTTACTGTTACATGGATCCCCTCTTAAAGAACACGAATGTTCCTTCTCATTCCTTTCATATGTGTTTGTAAGGACAAGAAATTATGTTGACCGTTTTTCCAAATGGGTAAATTAAGGCATATGCACATCATGGATGCAGTTCAACTTCCAGATTAAGACATTTAAATGTAGGTGTTGAAATGTGTATGTCTGCATCTAAGTGTCTAAACTCTCATTATAGTCCATATCCATCTAGCCAGTACAGACAGCTGTGTCTAAGAACTGTTTGGATGATCAAATGGAAGCATCCACATTGCTTAAAATACTTCCTTAAATTCCACTGTATTGACTAGATCTCCACAACTGTAACAGCTTAGATACATATTTCACACACAGGGACCTAGAAGTAGACACCTACCTTTAGAAGCTTTAACCTGTGAGTTGAATCCCACCAAATTAGCATCTTACAGGACATGTATACCTGGCATGGGGCAGACCTGTGCAGAAATATCAACATTAATTAGCCTAAATATCTCACTAATATAGAACTATGCTAATTCCACTATTCAGCCCAGCTAATTCAGCTAAAGGTAGACCTCTTCAATGCTACAGCTGGGAAACCTTTCTTCAAGGAATATCCTATTCAGAAAACAATTTCTCAGCTTTTAAGACATGTTAAACATTATTGGCATCAAAAGTATTGAAATTCATGCCTACTGTTTTGCATGTGTGTAACATCTTGTCTGACTTTTCCCAAGGATACTTAGATCATGCAGAGGACTGAAAGGGAACCAGGCATAATACGTCATTCAAGGTTACTTAAAATAACAATTGAACTTGCTTTGACATTCCCAAACCATTTTATTCAGTTCCCACACTAACATATAGAAGACAAGAAAAATGCTATGTTTGAAATTAAAAAAGGCAGGGAAGGCTTAATATTTTCTGTAGTCTGCAGGATTTTTTCTGCATGCCCCAGGAAAATATCTATGCATTTTAGCAAGGTTCTTATAGGATCTCTGTGACTTCTGTAAAATTAATCTCATCCACAGTTAAATATCTTCAAATCACTGATCACCTCAGTTTTTTTGTTTTACACCTATAGAGATAAATTTGCCTTGGTTTTAATTCATCAGTCTAAACTATTTCTGCATCTTCATTGAGACCATGTTAACTGTGCACAGAATGACCCCTTCACTGTATTACTTATAAAAGGAGCCTTGGATGTCAAACTCATATATGTATATACAATCAAGACAAACATCTGCTCAGATGAGTCCTCACCCATCAATACAGATCTACCTCCTCCTCCTCCTATCTCACATCCACCTGTAGGCAAGAGGCTGGCCCTAGCAAACCAGCAAACTGCAGACTGCTATGATGAGCAATCACTAAGATACATCCCAGAGATCTCCACCTGCCCCATTATTCTGTGGTCAGGGTACCTTCAATGCACAGCTGAAGTAGTATCTTCCCTATCTCCAGTTTCTGCATGTCTAATTGCAGTGACAGCTCTGAGCTTCTCTGTGTTACAGGAACAAAAATTACAAGTTGACCTTTGCCATATTTTCCAGTACTCTAATTTATCCCAGATATCTTAGGCTGAACCTAGAAAACCTCAAGTAGAGGTCACAAGGCAGATGATGGATTCTCAAAATTGGATATATGCCTCTCAAGTTGTAGACCAGGTCAGAGCTAGTTCTCTGTTTCTGAATTATTAATTCCTTTAAATAATTAGCAGGCATGCCATTCAATTATCCTTGATTTTCACATCCGATTTAAAGGTCACTAGGTTTTAGAACCATCCTTAATTTGGCATAAAAAATTATCTGTCCTTCCCAGCTCCAGCTTTACATCCCTGCAATCTGAAAAGCACAAAATTAACTTCGACAATGTTAACTCTTCAATACAGAGAAAGGTGGCTGTGTCCATCCTTTCTCTGCTTTCACTCATGGCAACTATTCAGTTCTCACACAATGTTCATTTATTTAAACTTAAGGGAAATTACATTTCTTCAGCTGTTTTAAATAAACCTTGCCACCCTCATTCTCCTCCTTTTTCTTCTTGTACATCATATCTCAATATTTATTCTTATTGAATGTATCTGGACAAAAGCAACATCAGAAATTGTAACTGAGTGAAAAATCCTGCTATCTTGGTTTCTCTCCTCCTTTATCGTTGTGATGGTTATTCGACAACAGGAACTAACCTGATAGTTTTCTTTATAATGTCCTTTAGGTCACAGAGAAATGTGATTTCTCACAGACCAACTGAGCTTTCACCATGCAGAACAGAAAGCTGCATGATCTTAGCTATGCTGCATGACTAATTGTTGGTCCTTTTTTCTTCCCTCTAGGTAACCCCAAATTAAATTGCCTTCAGTAAAAACATAGAAAATGTAGTTATGCCTTAGTGACCTTGTTATCCTCTATGTCCCTTAATCCACCTAGTACAAAGTAGAGAGAAACATTTCTTTGTAACAACTAAAATTTCTATGACAAAATATGGAGTTACCCAAGTGTTACTGTATCATATGTAACAATGCTGATCTGTTGTCAAACTGGTGGCAGCAGTATAGTGTGGGATGCCTAGCCTTCATGGTGTTCGGCTCCTAGTTCAGTCACTATCAGTTTGTGAATTGATTTTGTAGCTTGAAAAATCCTGGATTAGTTTGAGTTGTAACTGTCACAGACTGGGTTGGAGATTCTGGGCACATCACTTTTCTTCCGTATTACTCTGCCAGTCTGCCGGGATGATAATTCTTGCCTGCCATACTGGGCTACTTTAAAGAATAGGCAGCCATTTTATATATAAATTATTGCATGATTTTCTGAGATTACAGGTGTGAGAGCCCATGCTGCGAGCGGGCTGTCTCACAGCTAGTTCACAGCCCGCCGGGCTTGGTACGAGGCTCCTGGCAGCCACGGGCAGGGCAAGGAGCCAACTGTCACCCAAGCCCAGGCACCGGCCGGGCCCAGGCACCACCATGGTGTTTCAGGGCCACACCCAGCCACGCCCGCTCGCCTCTGCCTGCCCAGCCACGCGCAGCCCGCCACAACAGGCCATGCCGCCACCGCGTGCACCCCCAGCCACCAGCTCGGTGGGGCGGGGCGGGGGGCACGAGCCACTGTGAAGGAAACAGCTCCCTGAGCAGTCGCTGGTGGGCCGCGCCGCCGGGTGGGGGGGGGGCCATCAGGGGACTCTGCTGCCTCCGGGCTGGGGGGGAAACTGCGCGTCGCCGGGCCGCCAACGGGTCCATGGCGACCACTGTCTCTTGCGGCTCTGTTCCGATGTGCACTGGGTCCCCTCCTTTCCTGTCCTTCCTTCCCTTTCTTGTCGCTGTTTTCTTCTGAACACCCTGCGCCAGTATCCATCCCTGACTGGCGTCATTTGACCTCATTCGCGCCTTTCCCTCATGCAAGGTATGACATTGAGTCTGTCTGGCTTAGGCGGTCCTGAGCAGGAGCAACAGGTAGACACAAAATACCTAGATGCCAATAGTTTGGTATCTCTAGAAACGGATCATACCAGTCCTTAGCACTATTGTTCAGAAAACAGTAACGACTTCCTTGCGAAGTAATTCCAAGCTAATAAGAGCTGTGTAGTTAGTTTCTGTCTGTTAGAAGGAAGCATGAAGAAACTAATTTAGAAACTGTTGGTCTTCTGTGTTTAAAAGCTAAGATAGCAGTTATTACCATGAATCTTTCCTCCATTTCGTACCTTTCCTAAAACATAAGGAAGTAAATCCTCTATCCTCAGTCTTAGAAAGTCCATCAACTTAATAGAGATGTGTTGCTATAGGAGTAGGAAAACCAGCTGAAGATCCTTGTCATTTTGGGTTGTTGTTGTTGTTATCATGTTTTTAACTGTCATAATGGCAAAATATTTCTTAATATTCTGAATTCACATTTGCAGACAACAGCTGTGAGAGTGCACTCTTTATTTACACCACTTTACTGTGTGAATTTCCATAGGATTCAAGTTCAGTCAAAAACCTGAGTAACACTAAATGAAGGTGGTTTCAAAGAGCCATAGGTGAGTCTAGACATCTAAGGAGATCATAATGAGAGCACTGGATACCATAGAAGTCATTGGTCTTACTGCAACTGAAGTCTAATTGCTATTATGCTTAACTTTCATGTATTAAAGCAAAGAAAAGCTTTTCCAAACTCTTTTGATCACCACATTGTCATGAGCTCACCACAGTTATCTTTGCAGTTTTTCTTTGAATCTTGAATAAGTTCATTCATTTGCTTAGTTGTTCTTTCATATCTGTTCGCTTTTTCATTTGTCTTTTTTATTGCCATTGGAAACACAAAAGGGAAAAATCACATCTTAAGGAAAATTCAACACTGAGGATACCTTCCTTAATGATATCAATGGTACCCCAAAATAATTCTCAGTTCCTGGGAAGAGTGAAAGAAAGAGAAACTAAAGGTGGACAAGTCCTTTTTCCTGCAGAGAACTTTATTCCTGTATAAACCAATAAGAAATAATTTCCAGTTGGGTGTTTCCAAAGTCTGTTGACTTTCAGGAGACAATATGACAATATGAGAGGCCTTCTGGGAAGGATATGGTGGTCCCCTGACAAACCAAAACCAAAACCAAAACCAAAACCAAAACCAAAACCAAAACCAAAAACAAAAACAAAAACACAACCCAAACCACACACACACAAAAACCACACACACAAAAAAACCCAAAACAAAAACAGAACCCCAAAACACCAACAACCAAAAAAAAAAAAAAAACCAACCAAAAAACCCCAAAACCAACCCAACCATTCCAAACCAAACCAAACTAGTATTTTGCTCCTTGATTGCAAGACACAAGTTTTCTGAGTTTCAGTACTGCATGAGTTTGTCAGGTTTGAACCTAAGCCTGAGGTCATGGCCTTTCTCAGATCATTGTGCGGATGCAGAAGTAAAGAAACTTATGTGCTCTCTCATGGAGACCAAAGGCAGCAACAACATATGGGCCATGCTTGTAAATTCCCTTTCCTTGTTTCATCTATTGACACATGCTGAGTATCTAATATCTTTATCTGTAATTTTTATATTTCATTACCTAAAGTGAAACCACAGCTGGGACTCATGAAACAAAAAATTCAGAACAAGTCTGCTAAACGTGTGTTTTCAATCCAGGCTAGAAGAAAGGAATCACTGTGATAGCTAAAGGCAGCAAATATCTGTTCACAGCACTGCTTTCATCATGCTCTTTCTGTCAGAACTTGTTTTGATTTCTTTTCATATTCTGCTATGGATAAAGGCTATACACTGAGTATTAAATGTACTGGGCTTGATTTTGAGACTCTTTCCTTGAGCCACATAAGAAGGGACTTCACAGAAGTCTGTAGACATAATCTAGTAATTTAATAGAGGAATCAAATCATGGTCTTTCCTGTGCATATATTTTTTCACTTTCTTTTCTTTTAAGAGAAACCTATATAATAAATGCTGAGCAACTGGAAAACTTTGAAACACAGTTGTAAGTCAAACAAAATACATACTGATAAACTCAGAAGGAAAAATAAAACTTATGGAGGGGTGAGCAAGCACGAACTGCTATTTCAAAGAAATGTATAGTGTAGTACTATGCATTACCTCTATTTCAGAACATAGTTCAGTGTTATAACCCCCCAATTATCTGGAAGAAGGGATTCACTGGTACAGATCTTTTTATAGCATCAAGTCCTAGAACACTATGAACTCATGTTGCAAGGTGTTTTCTTATCTGTCTGGTTATTCTGTTTTATGAACCAGTTTTATTTGAAGGATGCTTTCTGCACTCAGTTTCATTGTGGCTTAGACTATGGAGAATTTCCATTACATTGAGCATTCTGGGATTTATTGAGTAGAGAGTGCTGCACAGGGTAGGGCCTTGGCTTTTTTATTTAAAGTTGGGACTAGTAAGGTGAAGCCCTCACTTCCATATAGACTGGGGTTGCATCTGCTCCTGATTACTCTTATTATTTATGACTTACATAATGTGACTTAGCAGCTTTAGCCTCGTTATGTTTAGCACAACACACACAGGGAGAATAAAATGACAATCTGGTCTTCGAGTCACAGTTCTTGTAAAGACATATCAGTCCCAAAGGCAGGCTTCACTGAGGTAGCCTCCCCTCAGAAAGAGTGAAGCAGTGATAGTCATTTCTCTAAACTGATGGGGCATTAGTTTAGTAAACATTTATTTTTTCTGTCCCTTAAATATTACAGTTCTTCCTCTTGGCTTACCTTGAGGAAAACATGCAATTTGCATCAATAAATTGAATCTCACAGTCTTCTGAAAATGAGCTCAATAACATACACATCATATGTTCTGCTAATTACTTCTGTCCATGCAATAAAATCTTCAGGGCAAGCACAGTCTTTCACAGTGTACATGGCTAGTAGAAAGGGTTCTTGGTTAAAATTGGACGTGCTCAGCAGCACTGATAATGTAAACTAAATAACAATAATAATAATAGTGATAAATAATAATAGTTTTATAGATTTACAACAAAGCAGAAGGTGACAGACAATGAGGATATGAGAATCTACTAACTACATAATCAAAGTTAGCAGAAATTCAAGTGTACTTCTATGCTTTTCAGATTGTGCTGTGAGTACAGGCCCTATATTTGGTTTTCATCAGTCTCTGACACGGAAGATGTAAAATTGAGGGATTAGATCCTCTGGTGCTAAATATGTAGATTCAGTTTTCCCCAGACTGAAGCAGGCAGCCAATAAGTAATAATTTTTAAAAATGTTCAGTAAAGACTTCAGATTACTTACAATGAAAAATCTCATTTAAAAATATTTATGCTTCTGGAAGAAATAGTTTCATTTCAAATTACGAGCAACAATTAGTTTAAAACTTCTTTGTGACATACAGTTATTTTGTTTGTTTCTTTTCTATTTTCCAACTACAAACAATGTATGATCAGTGGAAATGAGAAGACACTCCAGTAATATCAATAAAAGTGCTAGCAAGTGAAAGATGTGAGCCTGCTAATTGCACATGATGGCAAGTCAAAAAAGTCCTTTAACTTTTCTATTCAGGCTTGAAGCATTACAGTTTGCCTCTTGTTCTGAGGGTTTTTTTTCCTGATTTTCCTCCTTCCACCTGCTCTAAAACATAAGCAAACCAGAACAAGGATGCTCTTTTGGGATAGGTATTTACTATGTGAAAATCAAGCTTCAGTGTATCACAAGTGTGGTATCATTTATTCAGAAATGCTTTGAAAAATTGCATTCTCCAGATTTTCTGCATAAATAAGAGGGATCTGCTTGTTTTATAACCAAACTGAGTCCTAAGAAGCACAAGCCGTGCTCCCAAACTATCAATTCAAGGGATTCATTTAGAGCCAAGAAGCTTTAAAGCTGTCTTGTTGACAGGAAGCATATTTTATAGTCTTTCCCTTCTCCCATTGTGTAGGAAGCAATTCTACACCAGTAGTTTAACCTTCATCTACAAAGAGCAATTGTTCTTCCCATGAAGCCCGTACAGTTTTCACTTCAGGAATACACCAAAGAAATTATTAATGGCAGAAGTTACAAAAGGAACAGTATTCTTATAGCAAACAGTGTCAGTTAAATGCAGACAAACATTTGTTTTAAAAGTATAAAATTGCTAACATCCGGGAGGGGTTTTTTTTGGTTTTGTTTTTGTTGTCTTATTATTCTGTTTCCTGCTTCTCTTTTCTGGCATCCAAATATGTCATAAATCTCTTCAGATGTAACTGCCCAGACCTACATAACAACTTTCAACTGAAAAAAATACATCAAATCTGTGTTTGTTGAATTATTTCTGAAAGACAATCACTAACATTGTATTTCAAGATCTACTTATTAGTGGTAGGAGGTGGTAGTAACAGAAGGAATAAATATCAAGTTCAACAAGATTCATTGGATCATGCACTAAGAATTCTCAAGACCTATGTAGAAACAGTTTTGGGAAGTGTTCCAAATCCCAGGCTTCGTTATTCCAGGACAATAGATTTCTCAAGGAGATTTCACATCAAATTATATTTTCTCTGCCTCTGCTGTCCTGAACCAGGGTGTCTTCCCAGCCAGTTCCTGGGCATTAGGTCACTACTTTGGCAACTCCTGTTGCTTTGAATCCTTTTGTCACCCTGAGTCTTGGTCTACACATTCTTAGGCAGGTTTCCCCATCATTGAGCTGGTATGCAAAAAGCAGACAATGCTTTTACCACATCCTCCTCCAGCTACTATATAGTCAGACCCATTGCCTCACTCCCAAAGAGGGTGAGTTAGGTAGTTAATAGAGATGAGAGTTTAAACCTGTGACTCCTATTTTCACACAAACATCTTATTCCTGGTTGCAAGTCAACAAACATAGCAGTGATAGAAACAAGATTTAAAACGTACTCTTCCTCCCAACTATTTCCCATAGGGTACCTTTGGCAGCTTTCTGCTCTGTGTGTAGATGCAGTAAACTCTCCTGAAAGCCTTAATTCTCCTCAAGCAGTATGCAGTTAACCTAGGCACCAGCTCAGCAGTATAAATTACAGTCTCAGAGCTGAGCAACTGTGTGTGTGTCTGTACCATAGCAATTTTGTGAACACGGAGTGAGCTGTTTAGGATGAAACTATGCTAAGAAATATTAGATTTTGGAAAGATCTGCCTGAAAGTTGAGGTCTGCCAATATGATAGCATGAGAGGAATACCCACAGAGTATTAAACTGAAATAGATGGACAACAGTAGACAGGTATTTAATTTAGGCTGCAAGGCATTTATATTTGGTAATTAAGCACACAGAAGAATGAATTCAGCTTCATTTAGATCCAGTTATATCCTCTTGGGAACTTAACTGATACTAAAAAATATGCTTTTCTGAGTTGGGTCACATTTATAAGATAGGGGCTAATGATGATGATCCAAAGTTGGTCTAACAGATTGAAACAACTTTAGTCAGTTATAAGTTAAAATCCCTACAGAAAAGTGCTAAATGTACTACTCTATGCTTGCCCAGGGAATTCCGGGATGTATTCCTTCACTAATTTTACTTACTTGTAAAAGATTTCTTTCTCTGATACTTTTATTAAATGACCTGTCAGAGGGAGTAATGGGATGGGTATTTAGTGATTAGTTTGCTCAACTTGCAGTGTGACCTAAACTGTGTTTTGAGTTTTAATTGCATCACCGCAGAAAGACTTAAATTATTAAGCACTTTTCCACACAAATGGTAGAGAGGGTAAAACGACATGTATAGATACAAATTAAAACTGATCTGTGGACACACCTTCTAAAGAGTTTGAATGAGAGACATTGCCACACAAGCAATAGTTCCAGAAATATCTAGGAGTTGCTCATATTTTATTTCTATCCTTTTTCAAGGTTAGAGCAGAGTGATCTAATTCTAAACTCTCAAGACCTTAGCTGACAGAGAAATACTTGTTTAGGTTATCTTTCTAAACAATGGAATAAAGAATGACTTTTAATACTTTCTTCTCCTTCTGACATAGGCAAATAAAACAGGTTGTCATAGTTCTGCTGTCTTTTCTTCATTGGCTGTGAACAATATCTGCAGAAGTAGCTGAAATACTATTCTGGATGTCTAAAACAGAAGGCAGCTATCCAATGACATCTTTTTTTAAAAGAGGTCTTCCAGAGGAACATGTTACCTGCTGCCACACCCTACTTCTGCTTTCTCTAAGGGCTTTTAACAACATAAGTGATTGTCTTGTTTCAGAAAGACAAGAGTTAATATCATTTTGGAAAAGGAACAACTTCCTCCCAGCTTGACGACCCTGAGCACATGTCAAAATGCTGCATCACTGATCTCAACTCTGTTGCTGGTATCAGTAGCTTTGCTTCTGTGTCTTGCTATTGCCTTGCAGCTGTGTAGCCAGAAAACTCATGAAGATTGAGTAAGTCAAGCACGGTATTAGCCATACCCCTGTTTAATTGACTCGATCACATTCTCAGTACTGCAAAAAGTCAAATGTGTATATTGTGTCTATTAAGGATGGCATCTTCCCTTTCTGCAGATGCCAGGTACAATATTTTTTTCACTTCATAGAACATAAAAGGTTTGTTCATTATTTGACCAGTTTCCAATATTTGACCATTAGCCAACCTTTTCTTATTGTATTGAGAACCAGTTCCAAAACACAATCTGTTTATATGTCTGTGTATATACATGAATTTTATATTTACAGTGTTGATAATGATTCACTTTCTTGAAGCCACAAGTGCTCTTGGCAGCGCTATACTAAGATTCATCACAATATGTCATACGCTAAGAAAATACAGATTAAAACAACTATAGAAAATACTAATCTTGATTTCTAGTGGCAAGTATTTTGGAGAAAATATCATTATCCTGGGCAAAGACAAATCAGTAGTAAAGATACAATCTCTTCTCATTCTGTATTCCAGGCAAATTGAAACTGTTAAAGAACTTTATTCTTCAGTTCTCAATGTCATTTGGGGAGATTTGGGCTATATTAATGTTTTCTATGATTTTAGTTATATCACTTGACGCCCTAAATTTGGAAAGTACATTACCTGTAATGTTAGCTGGTTTTCCAAACACATGAAATAAGAAATCAAAATTTAGCTTGCATTACAGAAGATTCCTTACTGAGCTGAAGAAAGAGAAAAATAATCCTTGCCTACTTATTCCCCTACATCATGCCACTGCATTTCTTTCAATAATATTCACCTGCCATCTGCCAGCCTGCCAAAGCACCTTCCACATGAGGAATTTTTTCTGCAGTTTAACGCAGTTTTCTTTTATTTTTTCCTGAAAATTCTAAGAAATCCAGAGATTTGATAATAATTATCATAGCACTGTTTGCGTGCATTACATTGATGTGAGTTATCACTAGAATATATTACACTTATTTCACTAGGATTTGTCTTCTTTCAAGGCACATATGCAAATAGGGGAATACCTCAATATGGATTTCCTTGTTCCATATACTATTGAAACTAAAGAAGATTCGGGCCTTATTTAGGTGTTTTGGGCAAAAAAGAGCAAAAAAGGATGCAATTATGTAAATAAATAATTGTTAATAATAATTATGATGATTATAATAATAACAATAACAATAATATTGGTACAACTCATAATCCTGGCTTCTGGCAGGATTGTATTTGAAACTGTGAAAGAAATTTTCCAAGATATTAGGTACTTCTGGAAGAGCAATCTCCTTTCAAAAATTAAGGTTTTCAGACTATCATAGATATAAAGCAGCCTGAAACTCTTCTTCTATAAAAATGAAAAGGCCTCAAACCTCTTCCTCAAAACTTTTTTTTTTTTTGGTCACATCAAAATGAGAGCAACTCCATTCTTGTAAGATAAGAAGGATTTACCCTTTTTTAGCAATTAAGAGAAGACCGATGTAACAAGTCATCAATTGGAATTTGACATTTCTTAATCCATGTCAAAAAATGTCTTCATAATTGTCTGTCTCGAATAATTTGGCTTTACTGCAGCCTCTGCAAATAAGGCATTTCGGTGCTAAGAAATGTTATGGAGTAGATCATCTTGAGTGCCATCATACAACAATACCAGGACAACCAGGCGATCAGAACCCGTCACCATGGGTTTATGAAAGGCAAGTCCTGCTTGACTAACCCACTATGACAAGATGACCCACCTAGTGGATGAGGGAAAGGCTGTGGGCATTGACCTACCTAGAGTTTAGTGAAGCCTTTGACACCATTTTGCATGGCATTCTCCTGGAGAAACTGGCTGCTCATGGCTTGGGTGGGCATACTCTTTGCTGGGTAAAAAACTGGCTGGTTGGCTGGGCCCAAGGAGTGGTGGTGAGTGGGGTTAAGTCCCATTGGTGGCTGGTCACAGGTGGTGTTCCCCAGGGCTCAGAACTGGGGCCAGTCCTGTTTAATGTCTTTATTGTTGATCTGGACAAGGGCATTGAGTTCATCCTCAGTAAGTTTGCAGATGATACTAAGTTTGGCGGGAGTGTTAACATGCTTGAGGGCCGTAGGCTCTGCAGAGGGATCTGGACAAGTTGGATTGATGGGCTGAGGCCAACTTTATGATGTTTACCAAGGCTGAGTTCCAGGTCCTGCCCATGGGTCACACCAGCCCCCGGCAGCTGCGGGCTGGGGGCAGGACGCTGGGAACTGCCCGGCGGGAAAGGGCCCAGGGGGGCTGGGCGGCAGCGGCTGGGCATGACTCCCAGTGTGCCCAGGTGGCCCAGGAGGCCAAAGGCATCCTGGCTTGTGTCCAAAATGGTGTGGCCAGCAGGACCAGGGCATTGATAGTCCCCTTGCCCTGGGCACTGGAGGGGCTGCACCTTGAATCCAGGGTTCAATTTTGGCCTCCTCCTCGCTGCAAGAAAGATATTGAGGTACTGCAAGAAAGATATTGAGGTGTTGGAGGGTGGCCAAGGAGGGGCAATGAAGCTGGTAAAGGGTCTGGATCACAAGTCTGATGAGGAGCCGCTGAGGGAACTGAGGTTGTTTAGCCTCATGAAAGGAGGCTGAAGGAAGACCAATCACCCTCTACAATTGCCTGAAAGAAGGTTGTAAGCAGGTGGGTATTGATCTCTTCTCCCAAGGAACCAGTGACAGGACAAGAGGGAATGGCATGAAGTTGTGCCAGGGAAGGTTTAGACTGGGCATTAGGAAAAACCTCTTCACCAAAAGGGTGGTCAAGCACTGGAACAGGCTGCCCAGGGAGGTGATTGAGTCACCATCCTGGAGATATTTCAAAGATGTGTAGATGTGGCGCTTAGGGGCATGGCTTAATGGCGGACTTGGCAGTGCTGGGTTAATGGTTGGATTCAGTGATCTGAAAGATCTTTTCCAACCTAAACTATTCTAAGATTCTATTTTATGTAGTTTTCATAAGGGGAAGATGCTCAGAACTCTAGAAATGAAGTCAAACGGACCCAGAAAAAACTTCTGTGAGAAAAAAAAAAAAAGTCAGTCTTGACTGTTGATGGATCTCCCTCTTTGTAATTGTTTTTGAGGATTTTAGTCATCAGTCTTCTATGAGAACATTATGGGGAAAATGGAAGGCACTTCATCACCACAGCCTCCATTTTAGTGCAGATGATCCATTTCATGTGCCATAACAGAATCATTAAATGGTTTACAGACTAGGAAAATACAAAAGGAAAGAAGGGTAACCTCCAATTATGATGATTAGACTGAAAATGAAAAGTAGATTTATTTTTTAAAAAAGGCTGGTACTTAATTTGATTTTGTGACTATTTACAAAAAAATCCCCAACCATAAGTACTTGAGATATTTCATATTGTTGCCTCTCCAGTACCATGTCCTAAAATCCCATTTAGGTCAGAACCACCTGGTCAGTTAAGGCAGTTCCTTGCCTTGCAAGGAACCAAACACTCTGGAAATGACAGTGCTACATGCTTAGAATAAAAATAATCTGGAAGAAGTCAAATGAGTCTAATAGGTTCAAAGCTTCTCCACCAACTGAAAAAAAATGCACTGAATTAGGACCAGAGTTTGAAGGTCAGTATTCAGAGCAGGAGGAAGGTGTTTTTCTTCTCTAAAACCCTTGTTTTTGATCACTGGCTTCTTAAGCACGCTGCCAGGTACCTGTTTATATAAACAGTGCTGTGCTCTTGTGGCCTGTGTAGCAGGAGTAGCAGATAAGAGACCTCTGTATTACACTGAATTTCCCATATCTCTCATTGCAGGCTGGTCCTGTGTTACCAATTTAAGGACTTCTCTTATGACCTAATCATATAATAAAATTTTTCATGTTTTCCATAGTATCTTTTCCTCACAGCTTACCAACATATCTGTGTGCTGTGAAATTTCATCAGTTGTCAGTGTTCTGAAAGCATTTCTGAAGCTGAAAAAATACCCCAGATTTAGTCCAGTTGCTTGTTTGCTTTTGCAGGTAAAATAACCTGATTAATAACAATCACTGACTCTGTCTTTCAGGCCCACCTTGTATCACAGATTTTTCAGCAGATGCTTCCTTTTGTTGATAGTGACTGATAAAGTTTTCTAAAATTTTTTGCACTGATGTGAAGTAAAAATAACTCCACTACAGACAATGCCTGTACAATGGCAGATGGTGGCAATGAAATGGGAAAAATGTCTTCTGCTCTGTGCAGTAACATTCAGCACGTGGCAGGTACTTCCCAAAGAGCCAAAAAGGAGAATCTACGTTTAAAATATAACACCTAAAATATGCAAAAGTTAAAGAAAGAGATCAAACAGCTAATGTGTGAGGCCATTTTGTGTGAGGTTCCTGTAACCAGTGGGAGAAATGGATCCTTCCAAGAATTTTAATAGAGATAAAAGGGAGATTTTAGAGCTGAAGCCAAGACGTGGAGAAAGTGTTTGGCAGTAGTGAAAAGGCTAGAAAGAGCACTGAACCTATTGAATGACAGAGAGCTCAGGAGAAACAATACTGTGTGAAACCCTCAAAATGGCTTATGGAATATACAATTTCTCTGTGAGCTGAACTCCAAACTCATCAGCTGTGTAGTCTGTTCCCAGATCTCAGAATTTCCTATGTGAAATGAGGTGATTCACATAATCTATCTGTATCTGAGTTTTCCATCTGTAAAATGAAAAAGAAGGGATGAGAGCCAAAGAAATTTAGGTCAGATGAAAGGAAAAATTGTATCTCCCAAGACATATGTAGTAATCTTAGTAATCCTTCTAATCTACTCAGTGGCTTTAGCTGAAATGCTCTTCTCAGTGTTGCACAACATACTTTAAAATAGTTGTGAACAGCTGGAAAGAGGCCAGAGAAGAGAAGCAAAAATTATTTTAGAAATCTAGGAAATATCACCCACAAAAAAGACTGAACAGAATATCATTTTTTAATATTGAGAAAAAGAGAATACAAAACCCAAGAGAAACAAGAAAACTGTAGACATGTATAAAAGCATCTAAAAAAAAAAAAAATGTTCACTATACTTTAGTGTATAGGGCAAGCAATAATGGTGTAATATGAAAGGAGGAGATCTAGAAATTCACATAAAATTTCTATTGATATGGTTACTGAAGCATGAGAAGAGGTTGCATGAGAATGCTGCAAAATGTGTGTTATAGGAGAGCTTTACCTAACAGTTTGACAGATACTGGCCAGGAATGACATGGTTGTGAGCTGCCACTGATGTATGTGTAACCAAAGTTAAATATTTATATATTAGAAAATAACATTGCACTGTTGATTCAAGCATTCGTGATTCCAGTATTGCATGCCAAGATGTTTGCAAATATATCAGTTAAGTAATGTCAGCCTACTGAAGTTTCAGTAGACTATAGGAGAAAGGTATCCTTCATTTTCTTTCAATTTAATTTTTAAATGAAAATTAACTTAATTTGGTTACAGAACTACTTTCTTCTTTAATGTTTTGAATGCATGGCTATTACTGAAGGTGATGCCTCATTAAAATCTACCTGTTTTGTTTTAAAGTAAAGCTCATAAAATTTGCAAGTGTTCTTTTAATCAGTTAAGTTGGAAATTAATGTCAGATAACACTACTTTCTTCCTCTTGTTATTAAGGAAATTGGACTGTTAATAATTTCTTCAGTATTTAAATTTATTCTGGAGATATCTTCAAATACACTATAAGTATTTTCATTAAAGGAAAGAAAGCAAGCTTTGAATTACAAAGGTGAATGTTGCAAATAGTAGGTCATTATGGTCAAGACATTTTTTATTTTCTTCAAGAGATTAGTCTACATGACACAAGGATTTTAATTATAAAGCATGGACTGCAAAATAGAAAAACAATTTTTGATAAAGTGAATTGCTAACATGCTTTTAAACCTCTGTTTGTGAAAGGCATAAGGACTCAGTCATGTCCTATTTGTACATGTAGGAATAAGAATATCTATGAAAAGAAATGCAAAGTCAACAGGACCTTGAGAAAGTACTGACAGAATAGTCTTTCAGAAATAGTTCCTCTTCACTGCAAGGCAGCTCTCCACTCAGGCTACCTCTAACTTATTTTCTCTATTTTAATGCTGAGAAGTGTTTGTTTTTGTGTAGTCAGCCACTCTCAATGGAGGCAGTGAGTGCTCCCTGGGCTGAGTATGACGTGCCAGTTGCGTTCAAGGAGGCCTCCCTCTTCCTTTGTGAGGGATCCATCATTTGCCATTGCCTTAGATATTGGCAGCCACACCCCAGGGCCAGATCACCTTTATTTTAGTAGTTGTATTACCAAGGAGTTGTATTACCAAAATTTTCAGGTTCTCTCTTTCTTCAATTCAGTTTAATCCGATTTCAGACTGCATATTAGTTTCAAAAATCAGGGTATCCAAAACCTAAAGAAAGACCTAGAACTCCCTTTGTTTCCCTGTCTTCCTGTCCAGCGTGGGGGCAGAAAGGGCGCTGTGGTCCCTTTTCTCTCAGATCACACAGCCTTGAGAAAAATAATCTTAAAAGATTTCAGAACAGCCCAAAAAGCCAAAGCACACCTAAAGCTAAGACCTTTTAGCAGTCTCAGAATTTATTTCGGCCAGAGTTTATAGCTGTGCCTTTGCTGTTTGGCAAAGGATTAGACATGTTGCCTGGTTCTGCTGCCAAGATGCAGGGCTGAGCTGATACCCATTTGGCTAAACCCTCTTTTCCTCCCCAAAAACAAGAAACCCAAATCCCTTCAGAGTGGCATGTCCATACAGCGCACAGGAATTTCTTCTATCCCAAGCATTTCCAAAAATGTGTTTGTTGTCATGGGCCATAATCTTGCCTGTGAGTGTGCCAATAAATTGAACGATTGTCTGATGGTGTACAAACCTGTACCCAGGCCCCAGGTGATTTCTGTCCTGAGCTTGTCAGTTACTCCCTTCATGAAACCTGCTTTGATTATTTAGGTGATAAGCACTTGTGACAGCACTCGGTAATTGTGCTTTGTGGTTCCTTTACACACTAGCATAGTAAATAATAATTTGGAATATAGTGATGAGTTACACTGCCCATAACTGGCAAATTATAATCATTCAGATCTCTCCATAATGTTGAGCTTTGTCAGCATTGCAGATCAAATGACCTGACATTTGTTAGAATCTAGGATTTACATACAGAATAACTGCTTGAAACAGAGTAAGGCCTTGCTAATATGGAAAGCTCCAGTGAAACACAATGAAAGTATCTGAAGATGGGAACAATCATGGGGTTGCCTCTACTGATCATTAAGAAAACATCTTAGGACTCTTATTAAAAACTGGTTACTTAGTATCCCCAAAGATACATGTTGAAAAACATACTTTGTCCTCTGGGCTAATGAGGCAAGTATAGTTTTATATTTCCTTTGTGTTCCTGCTTGTGCTTCCTGAGTTGATGCCCATTTAAATATTAAATTTCTACAAAATGTCTGACTGTCCAAGACCTGAACATAATACATAAAACACTATGCATTTCAAAAGGAACTTCTCTGACCTCAGAACCACAGCACCTTATAAGCCTTGTCTGCTGCCACTGGTCTTACTGATGGGATTCATCTATTTTCTTCTGTGCTTTTAATTTTTAACAGATTTGGGGCAGAAATAGATAACTCATGCATTTCTGGCTTGTTTACACTCAGATGAAGTATTTAAATTGATGTACCTTTGAAAGAGAAAATGCTGTTCTCTGAAATAGCCCTTTGGCTTTTTGAGTAAAACACTACTATAGACAAATCACAGCTAGGATTACTTCATCAGCCAAAAATATTTTCTCTCGTGCATGTGGTGTGACCAACAGATTATCTGGGCACTTAGACTCTAATGTACCTATTCACAGACAAACAAGAGAAAACAGTTCATAAGCCTCTATATAGAAATTGCTGTTGTTGCAAAACAGAGTTTTCAAATGTAAATTTTACTCTACGTCTCACCAATATATCTGACCTGAGAAAAATTAAGCCATATCCATTAACTTGTATGGCATTGCACTGAAAAATTATGGAATATCTTACTATTTTTCTATCTGTACTTCTCAGCATTACTTGCCATTCATAGCAATAGAAAATAACCCAATTAATATCCAAATACACTCTATCTAACATAGGAAATAAATTGATTGAATATGTTAACATACTGCTTGTCCCAGTGTCTAACACAGGACTGCTGTAGAGGAATGAAGCTGGGTTAATTAGCATTGATAATATACAACTGTGTGTTGGCTTCAGGGGTCGTGAGTTGGCCGATGTAGATAAGGTGCAGATGTGGCTGGTTAAGTTAAGTGGTTGAGAGCCAATGAAGAGAGAGCAGCCAAGGAAGAAGCAAAGAGAAGAAAAAGCATGTGCACCCTGGATGAGGTGAGACAAGGAGAAGGCAGCAGAGGGACTGGTATGAAGAGTGTGCTGGTATGAGATGGTAAAAGACCTTGTTGCAGCTTGATTGTGCTGCAACAGACTGCTATAGGTTTCCATGTGTGGCTGCCTACTATTCCTTCATGAATCCCCATGTTCTTTGATGTATATCTTTGTAGTACCTTAGCTATCTAAACCAGACTAGTGGTAACTATTAATTACTGCTATTGAGTAAGTTATCGTGCCTCAGCTGAGCTATGGTAGCCTGCTCAGAAGTTGCTTTTGTGTCCTAAAACAAGAAATAATATATACTAGCTCACATATCTTATGGCCTAAGAATACATGCACACACAATCATTTGCCACAGCTCTGCTGATGAATGGTAACTCATTAAAGAGCTGTAATTTGGTGATCACTCTAAGACTACTTTCCATCTCATTTTTATGTTTGTGGGACAGGAGCATTTTGTGTCTTGTGATTAATAGGATGATGGTTCACCAAGAGAGGACCTCTCAGGTGCACAATAGGATCTGCGTTACAAGCTTGAACGTCCCAGAGACCTTAGAGGAATTTTCACTTACTAAAAATAAAAGCATCTTTACCTTAGTTCATTAATCTTTGCCAAAGATGTGGGGACCATGAGAAGGAACTTGGGTGGAGGGAAGAAGGTGAGATGAAAACCAGACACTTCAAAAACTCCAAGTCAGTAAATGACCTTATTATATGCTATCCAAAGAATGTGAAGGAATTTGCTGACCTGAAAATGAACATAAAAGACTGAAGATTAATAATCCACAGTCACACAAAAGTGAAAGAAATGCCAGTAATGCCTTAATTTGTAACTGTGAATGATACCACGTAAGACTCATTTCTCTTGACGAAGGGATGAGTCTGTATTGCTATCATTATTATTAGCCCCTTTATTTGCTTAGTACTATGCAATTTGCATTAAGAGCCTATTTTTCCCTCTTATTTTGTTTTTCAAATGAATTTATGTTCACGGTGGGAGACAGCACGAGAAGCCCTGGATTTAGCCACAAAGAATAACAAGCAGTCAGCAAATTTCCTTTTCAATCCCCTGCTGATTTGCCAGAAGACAAAAGATCATTTAGTCACTATGCACATTCAGTTCTCATCATTTGTGGTCCCAACGGGGGGGGTGGGGGGGGTGTGTGTCAGTTAAATGTCAGCAGGATTGCCAGTTACTGCTAAACACGCTGCTGACTTTTTTGGGGTGTTGTGGATCTTCAGGTTTAATTCTCAATTCAAATCCCCCACTGCTGCCATGCCGTTTGCAGGTTATCTCACTGATTTGTATCTGGTTGATTTGCTATCTTCCCCTGGTCCCTTAATATTCCTGTCCCTTGGGAAAACGGCCAAGGCAGGGATGACTCTACCTATATATGTGCAAAGTGCCAAGCTTATCACAGGATCTCTTTTAAGCAAAAAAACCCCAAATCTCCTTCATCTCACTCACAGTTACAAATTACCTTTACCAGAGTAGAAATATCAATAAGTTAGCCCCTGCTTAACTACTTTTTTTTGTGCTGTCACAATGCTGTATTTGTGTTGCTCTTAGTCTCAGCAGATGTGTCTAGCAGGTATCATTTGTTCATTTTCAACAGAAGATATGTCTATCTTTGGTGGCTTTGACCACACTGACCGTGTCTGTCTCACTTCTTTACCTCTGTACAGAGATAATTTTCTAATCTTGTTATTTTTTTAGTAAGCATTAGCTTGCTCATGAAGGTGATCTGGTATAATTGAATATGCACCTGCAGAGCCTGGGACATGGAGTACTTGTTATATAATACTGATCTGTTTAGTAGAGCCATAACTGTGGTAGGTTGTTAGTATTCAATGACGCAAAAAATGCCCAATTTTCCTTTAGTTTACTCCAACAAACAATTGATCATTCCTTGCAAATGAGATGATAGCTCAGATTGGGCAGACAGGTTATGGGCATGCTGTACCTCACATTATTGTCTCACAATAAACCATGTTAATAAATCCTCTTACTCCTCCCAAACTGCACATTTCCATGCAAACTACATACGGGTCCAAACAGTGCCAGAGAGTAACAATTAAACATATGTAGAGTCAGGTTCCAATGTCAGGAATATTCCCAAGTATTGTTTAATTCGTTTGTGTGGATGTTAATGAAGTATCTACCAGCCATAGGGGGCTCCACAGTATTGGTAATCAAGAAATTTCCATAAAATAATATGTCCAATACTCTTAAGTAGAGTTTGGATCCAAGTCTTCTGAATTTCTGATCAAAGCCTTTGACTACCAAGCTATTCAACAAATGAAAACCACCTGTAGTTGTCTTCAAATAGATGGCCTTTCTAAACTAAATGTAGTGGATCCCAGTTAGAGGGTAACACCTTCCTCCAGCCCAGAAAAAGGCCACCCTAAGACATACACTCCTACTCAGTCAGCCACCTGTTTTTAGGCACTTTCCTAAAGGTTTTGGTTCTGTAGACTCTTCCCATAGCCATAGGGGTCACAAAGCCGTATGGGATGTGAATGTCCATCTAGAAGCATGATGCCTCATTCACTACTGGGAGAGAGACTAATTTCCTCAGTTAGCATCCCAGTTAAATATTAAAACTTAGATGTAATGATTCCTCTTTTATGGGTCAGGGTCACAGGAAAGAGCTGCTCACTTGTATGAATTCAAGCAAATCAGGATCGAAGTGGTGTGATTGATGAACAACACAGAATTAACAGGCAATCAATAAATTATATATCTGGCATCAATATCAGCAATACAGCAGATAAACCACAGTCCTAGTCACTTACAAAATGTTAATGATTATCTATAAATTTCTAAACAGTGAGAAAACACCCTTGGAGTCACATCTGCTCATTAAAGTGGGATACCTACATGCTGCATGCCACAAGACAGGGCAGGCTGCCCCATCTTTAATTCCTCTTTTCAAGCTGATGACTTCTTTTCCTAAAAGTGTCTTCATAATTTAATTTCTGTTTAATCTGGCTGATGGTTTTCTTCCCTTTTAGCGTTAGCCATTTGGGGGCAAAAAACTTAAACGAATTTGTGTGTTCTGTTCATACACATTCCTGCCTCACCAGCTTTTGCTTTCTAGGCCACATCACCAGGCAGGGGAGAAGTGAATTCCCCCACCGCCCTCATATAACCCATTTGCTGATGTGGCTCATTTAGTTTGTGCTTCAGAAAAACATGTCCCAGGCAGTACTGTTTGCAAATGGCTTTGTTCACATCGCCAGAAAAAAACATCAGCAGCAAAATAGATGCTGTATGTAGAAGATGTTAATTTTGGATCTTGGTCATATATTGTTTACACACTTGGGCCATGGCAGAATAAGAAAAAATTAGTCCTGACTATTTTCAGTGAAATAATTTAATAGAGTCAAGGTCTCTGACAATTTTATTGATGTTGCCTTTATTTTTCACTGTATCAAAATGGGTCACTTTTTCTTTAGTTTCTTCTAAGTAAAATGTAAAAAAAATATTCTATTAAGAGATTTCATTTTAGATACATACTTTATTCTTCTTGCAGTTTCCAGACAATGGTTGCCATGGATAATTAGGTGGTCTATTCTTAAACCGTATTAAGACAAGCAGTTTATACTTCCAGTTCTGGTTTTAAATTAAATGCATGTATGTGGTTGTACATGAATGTGTATGTGCATATATAAATAAGATAATCCCCGTCAGAGGATATGATCCACCTGCCCCTCCCCCAAAAGTACCAAACCGGCTTGTGCCTTTTTTCAAAGATGCGTACAAGTGTGAATTTGAGGTATAACATAAAGTAGATGACACTGCTGGAGGAAAAGAAATAAGTAATAAGAAGGTACACCCAGCATATTAGAAGTGACTGTCAGGCAACAGTGCTGTCTGCTTTAAAGTGCCTGAAGTCCCTGTCAATTTAGAAGAAAACAAATGAAACTACCCATTTATCTGGTTCTCTAGTGCAAACCCTAAATGACTTCACCCTGCTCTAGTTCCTCAGGCAAAAACAGAAAATGTCAAGACTGAAGAAAAAGATGTGCCGAGACTCATGACCAGAAGGTTTTCAAGCCGGAAGGCAGAAAAGTATCCTTTTGTGGTTGAAGGAGCAGAATAAATTGCACATGCCTCAGCCTTGAGAGCTTTGGGTTTGTCTGTTTCTGAATTCAAGAGGCTCTAAACACACCAAAAAACCCCCAAGATTTGTTTGTTCTGATTTTGTTTCTATTTGAAAATAACAGTAAAACCATTTTCATTAATCTGAATGGTCAGGTTTTGCTGGCTTTGTGATTTGTTTACCAGAACCTGGGGTAACAATTCACTGTTTGGGACTAAGATTTATCTCCAATTCTCTAATAAATAAGTTTTTTTCTATCTTTTATATGCAAAACCCTACAGGGATGGAAATATTTATTATTATTATTATTATTATTATTATGGGTTTGCGTGCTCCAAATTAGAAACCATCTAAGTCCTTATTCTACAAAGGCCAGAAGCATGCTGAAATTGAGATCATTGAAACCCCATTGATGCTGAAGGAGAGAAACTCAGTCCCTTTGCTCTGTATGAGATATAGATGGGTTTACATCCTGTGGCACAGAGTAATTCTCACCACTATGCTCCCATTTCAGCAGGTATAATGTCAAATTTGGAAGCAGTACACAAATTGACTGTATTAATTATATTATATTCAGGTAGCCACTCATTCCTTTCAAAGCAACTGCCTAATTAATAACAACCATTATGTAAGGTAGTTGAGCACCTTGGAGATTCTGTTTTGGGGAGATTTTTCCTGGGAGAGGTAAGGAGGAAGGATGAGACACCTGTCATACCCCCTGCTTTTCTTGTTCATACAAGATGTGTTTGAGAGGCAAGTTTCATTCTACCACAAATATTTGAGTGTTGGCACTTAACAATTAGATTAAAATACTATTATTTTATTACTCATCATTAATTGTATCCTAAAGTTACAGCCAAGTGAGCTTATGGTTTAGGTGAACGTGTAGGGACAGTTTAGGCCACTGAATAATCAGTGGAAAGGCCAGTCAACTATTGTACGTTTTTGGTTTTTTTTTTCTCCCCCCGCCCCATCTACTGGAATGGACAGATTGTTTTCCATTTCTGGAAACAGTAACTGTTCCCAGAACCAGTATATCTTGTTCAGCCGCGGACCAGGCTATAGCAAGTATTTCTGCCTGTAGGCAGGGATGGTTGGCAAACAGTGGATATACACAGTGGTCCTGTGAGGATGAATTTGCTAGTCCTTCCTTCTTTCCAAGTGGAAACCCAACTGGGATAGCAAATGTCCTAGAGCAAAAGGCATCATAACCAACATCTCCCTACAGAACTGCTGAGCCTACATTTCTTTGAGTCATGACAATGCTGAATTTTCATCTGGTTGAAAGTAATTCATTTGCTGGGGTTAAAATTGCCTATTATTACTGGTTCACTAGGGAATGGTGAGAAGGCTGCAGTCAGATGTCAAACTACAGAACCAATTTAGATGAAAGCTGGAGACTGGTGATACATATCTCAAAATCTGCTGCTGGTGGGCGACTGGAAGATTATTGTTTCAGGCAAGAGATCAGTAAAAGGTTGAGATTATTTGCCTGTTGGTAGCAGTAATTATACCGATAGGACTGGAGTGACTCATAATCATGGCAGTAAGCCAAACCCTCTTAACACTCTGCAGGGAATCTAAAGGTCACCCAGTTTTCAATTAATTGGTTTCTAGGGGCTGACACTTTTTTGTGGCTTCCCTGAACTGTTAGGAGGGTTTACTTTCCTGCTTTTGCTACCTTCCTTTTTTATTGTGGCAGTTTTTTGTTTGTTTGCTTGTTGTTGTTTTTGTTTTTTTTTAATCAAGATGCATCCTTCCTCTGTATTGTATGTGTTTTTCCCTTTCACTAGGAGCAAAAAGCTACATTTGAATATCCTTATCTATACACAGATGTACTTTATCTTTCATTCTCAAAAGGCTTAAATACTAATATTGATTTAAACGTGACTTTCTAATATATCTTGATGAGGAGGTACTTCCATATTTCTTAACAAGGTGATGGCAGAAGCCCACACTGAGTCTAAATGCAACACTGGGGGACATAATTCTTCTTTTTTTCATGGATTTCAGATTATTCAAAAAAGCAATCAGCATTTTGCATTTCTTCCAGATGGGAATCTGAAGAAATCAAAGTACATTAGGAAGAGGTGAAGAAGCGGGTAATTTCCCATGTAGCTTAACCCTTTTGAAAGTCATGTTTTCTGTCTAAATCACACTATATGGTATCACATCCGTCTCTGTCAACAGCATATAGAAAAATTTATAGCAAATTGTGTTTTAAACACTTACCTTTGCATTACTGAAGGTAGATGTGAAAGCTGCGCACAGTAAGACAAGTAAGCAAGTATATTTGAAGCCTGGCTTCATAGATCCCAAGAGGTATTTAAAAGTTGTGTAGCTGTGGCACTTAGGGTCATGGTTTAGTGGTGGTTAACAGCTGGACTCGGTGATCTTAAAGGTCTTTTCCAACCTAAACTATTCTATGAATCTATCAGAAAGCAATAAAAAACATTGTTGAGGAACTGTAGTCAGCTAAAGACTACTGGTGACTACAGTTGAAATAGGGAGTGAACTGAATTTCTGTGGAAGAGACTTTCCTGAATATTGGTCAGTTTAATTTTGTTTCTTTTGATATCAGTGAATTCTTAATTAAAGAATAAAAAGAAGGGAAAAAATGTATTTCTTTAATTCTATTGAATCCAAAGTGTCTGATGTATATACTCATGTTCTAATGAGTCAAATATGCCTTTTATAATGAACGTCCATAAAGGACAGAAGAAGCAGTCTGAGCACTGCACAGAATAATGTTTCTTGGACTCTGTACAGATGGAGATGAACAATGTGAATTAAAATGTATTTTATTATTACAAAAAGCTCAGAACTGGACTTTGTGTCCTGTGAAGTGTGAAAATCTAGTGATTGACCACATCCATGAGTTAACAACTAGCCTCAGACTCACAGGGGTTTGTGTTTGACCCACCAAGGGAGACACAAGACAGATAGGTGCAGCTTCTTTTATAAACATTTCCAGGTAAGACATCTACACTTTTCCAATACTTTTCTCCATGCTGGTGGGACAATGTGCCTGTAGACCAAGCATTGTCCAAACTGAGCCACTCTGTTAATTGATACACAAATTCTACCCAGCCAAAATAATCATTATGAAAAAGCCAATGTTAATATAGTTCTGCAAGCTTTATTTCAGAGAGTGGCAAAATGTAGCATTCATAAAACTAAAGTGTCCTTCCCTGTACTTGTCAAACCATTAAGAGGAGGGAATGAAACCTCTCACCACTCCATCATGAGAACTCACCTCTTCATCAAACCTAGCTGAGAAAACTAACATCCAGTTCAATTAAAATAAAAACTGTTGCTTCCCTCTTAACACACTAATCTATTAAGGCGCTAAGAGGATTTAAGAGGATGTGAAGTAAATGGATTTTTATACTCTTGCTAGAACAGCTCTAGCTGAATTTCAAATTCTTTAAAGCTTGAGTTCCAGTGTAATGTGATCATTGTTTTTAGTACTTCAGGGAAATATTAAGAGAGGATTTCTTCCCAAATTTTAATCTGATAATAATAGAAATAATATCCAAGAATCAATATTGTTCTTACTAGGTTAGCTTTCATTTACTACTGTTGTGCTTCCCAGGGATTTGAATGTTCAAATGGTTTCTGACCTTCCTGTTTAGGGAGGTTTAGTTTCTCCTCTTTGTATGCATGGCCATTAATCCAGCCCCTGAATAAAATCATATCATTTCCAATGTTTTGACACAGCAACTGAGAGAGAAAAGAAAGGGGGGGAAATAAAAATATCATAGTCTTTGGGCAGGAATAACAGAACTGCTAAAGCTTTAAGGGGAGCAAATTTGAAATTTATGAAATGTTTCAAATGACACATCTAATAATGGATAGAAGATATCCAGTCTTTGCAGGTTTTGATTCTAGAGCAAAATATTCCATTATGCTACCTCCTCTGTGTAGAGCATTTTGTACCATTTTTTTTCAATTAAGTGGAAGTATTGAAGGCGATTACAGCTGCAGTTGTCATATCAATATAAAGAAAAAGGGTGAGGCCACTGATGTTGCAAGTGTACATTTGTCACTGTGCAGTCACCTGTCAAAATAGCTATTGTATTTTTGGACTGAGTGAGTGCCCCTAACTATTCTGATAAGGAGTTCTGGCTTATCCAGATTAGCCCCAAATAAAATGATTTAATTTTTCTGAACTTATTTGAGGGTAAAGTTAATCTGTTAATCTCCAAATAGCTCGTTTAAACTTTGAGCTCATTTTCTGTTTGCTCTATGAGAACCCTGAGAACAGGCTGTTTTGGGTATTTGGGGGCTTTAGCTCTGCGTTGGAAAGAGGAAGTCAGATAGAAGTATTAATATACAGCAAGAAAGGCTAGATTTCACATCACACAGTGATAAGGTATTCCTACAGAGAAAGCAGACAGATAGATAGTTACCTGAAGTATCTGGGATGTATTCTGAACAGGGAAGTATTCCTGCAGGAAAAAAAAATCTCAGCATGGCTCTACTGTTGTCATAAGCAAACCATACAATAGACATAGCATGACGAGACAGAAAAACAGTGATTGAATATAATATTTAAAATTCAAGAGAAGGGGATTTGTTTCTGCATGCGGTCCACTTGTAATATCATAGCAATGCCACTTAGCTTTTAAAGAGCTATTTTCATCAGAACATCCCAACGCACATTACAAAAAGTTGTGATATCCTTTTCTGTAAAACTGGAATTTAAGATAATGCTTGTACAAGGCTACCCAGCAGTCTCTTCCATCAGGCAATAATACAATCCACTTGAAAATTTTCAGTGTTCTGGCCATTTGGCAAGGCTGCTTCTCTCTTTCACCTACTCAGAAATCAGTCAGGAACTACCTCATTGAAATAACCATAATTACACATCTGAAAAAGTATGTGAGAAGAAAATGTGATCTTCTATCCTTAAAAGCATAAGCCTTCTGCTATGCACACCAAAATGGCTCAAAGAGCAAAGGGGGTGCCCTAACATGCCCTAACAACTCCTCCTAGAATTTCCCATAAATAAAAGTTCATATGGACAGTGAAAAGGACCTTTAAAAGAGTTTCCCAGTGGAGCAGATTGTGCTACCATGATCCCACTGACATCTCTTGCACTTGCCCCAAGTTCCCAATTTCTTTGTCAGCTGGCACTGACCCAGCTGGAAATACGATGATTCCTGCCTGCCAGCAGTGTACATTCACATCATACAGTCACCTAGAGGTGCCCAAAGTGACTCCAAGAAGGTCAATGGGTCTATATAGAGAGTACCCAGTCTGTGGGGGTAGTAGATTGGGTCTGAAAAGTTGTATAGTGCTTCACTTGGCCTGAGCATATTAGCTTTGCCTTTCAGCTTCCACTTTTAGAACTTTAAAGATTCCAACTTTAGAACTTTAGAGAGAGTTCACCTGTGCTATCCGAGGTAGCTTGATAATGTACTTTTCCAGCTGGTATAAACACTGAGCCTGTGATACAGATGAAATTCCTGGACTTAGATACTTTGGGGTTACTACAGAGGATACAGCAAACATTGCAGTCCCTATAGTCAGACTTTGATCAGTCTCATGGATTTTTGTAGGGTAATGCTTTATGATTCATCTCAGAGGTCAATGAATTAATTGAAGTTATAAACTACTAGCAATGTAAATTTGGGGTAAAAGTTGGGGGCTTCACCTGCCAAGCCTGAACTCCAACACTTACTCACTGGGGCCTCAGTTTTTAAATATTTAAGTGTCTATAGGTAGTTTGAACTAGTAAGTGTAGATCAAGGTCCATACCTGGAAAAAAAAAGAGATTGATTCTACCCTACAAACCAAATAGCTCCATAATTTCTGCCCTATGCAGTTTAATTAACCTCACTTTAAGGAAACTACTTACTCCACTGTAAGAGAAATTGATAGCTGAAAGATTGAAAAAGGCATACTACATTTTTCTGTGAGGTTCGTGTCCCCAGTTGTATTATTTAGCTGGATCACTTGATCCTCCTTAAGGCTAAAACATACATTGAAAGCAGGGCAAATCAATCACAGATACTAACCAGCAAACCTTTCTAATCAGAACTGAAGTCTTGCACTTCTCTCTCAGCATTTAGGAGATTACTCTACAACTCTCTCTTAAATTGTGTTCATCTCTTCGCAGATCTGAGGAGTTTATGTATGCAACAAGAAGGGAACAGATGATGTGGAATGTGCAGGGCATGATGCTGTAGAGCTTTCAGAATGAAAGTTTCAGAAATTCTGCTGTGCGGAAATCAGGTAAAAGCATTTCCAAATATCTTTTCACAGTCCTTTTCTCTAAAAAAGTCAGGAAATCTAGAATATGGGAGGAAAGGGGAGCTGGATTTTATTTCATGATGTCAATATATAGCTCTCTCTTCCTCATCAGATTTCAGAATCTTCTTACAGGAGGGGAAAAAATAGTAAGGGGCAAAGAAAAAAGATGAGCAGAACTGTAATGTGCCATTAAAAAAATAATTATAACAAAAGTAAGTGTTGGGGTTTGCCTGGTATACAGAATTGGCAGAGCTACACTGTAAATTTCTCTCAGCAGGCACTATGTCTCCGTATGTGTTTGCAAGGCTTTCTATTCATTTATAGTGCTCTGGCAATAATAAGCCTTCGTAGAACTACTTCATAGAACAGCAGGAATCTCTTCAGTATTTCTTACAGAAATGCATGCAACAGAAACCGTGTTGTATCTAGCAAAAGAAGTCCACTTGATTATGCAGATTGTCTCAACAGGTCCACTCCAGGGGAATGACCAAAACCTGTGATGCAAAAATGATATTACTTTGGTGATGGTACAGAAAAATGAATTCAGGGCAAGGGTCAATGTTTTTGGGAGAGCCCAGATGATAGAGGTGCCAACTTAACTTTTTGTTTATTTAAAGCTGCACTAGGTAGTTGTTAGGTTCAGACAAGGCAAAGCTGCCATTTGCCATATAAATAGTAGGTTTTGGACTCCCTCACCACACTGTCATGATAGCAGTAAAATTAGAGATGCAATCTATGGGAAGTAGGGGGTTTTCCTTACTCTTGATAGGCAGCTAAATGACACCTGCTCAAAGATGCGTGACATAAAGCTGGCTTTCAATATCAGTGTGAAGGAACATCTGTGGCAACCCTGAAATTTCACTGCCTGAGGAGCTGCTTTGAGAGTAGCTGAAGATTAGAAACACTCTTCTGGTCACAGGTCTTTCCCTACCTGCCATGGGGTAATGATTAATTTCCAGGTTGATCACAGAGTTGTGTATTTGTATCCAAACAATAAGGACATTCTGCTTGGATGAGTGTAAGGTTTAGATCTAATGACCAGTTCAGTGCTCTGTAAGAGAAAACCCCTGCCCCCAACATCCTAAAATTAGTGTGGTCATAGTGCTTTGTGAAGAATTAATTTATTTTTGCATGTTTTCAAAGACTTAAGTGATTGGTTACTTTAGTGAATTTTGATATAGTGTACCCCAGGTAGTGAACTTTACTTTTGTGCTTTTGTACAACTATAAAATTTCACCTGTGGAATTGTAAATGTCTGCAGCTTGTAACATTTGGTCAGAGATTTTTCCTTGACCTGTAGCCTGGAAATAGGTTCCTAAATTACATTGTCAGTGCTTAAGTATTTTCTGGCAGCTGCCTGTAGTGTTGCCCATTATCCTCTCCACTTATAAGTCTGTCACCAAGGGAGACACACAGATGTTTCTCTCACTTCTTGATCATCTCTTCTAGACACTGGTGCAATGTGTTATAATCTTGTTTTCTACTAATATCCAGGTCTACAGCATGTTTGCTAACTTATGGAAATAAAGCAAGCTAAGCATAACTTCATTTCTTTGGCAAAAAGAAACATTATGATTTGGTTTAATATTACAAACATTATCTGACACAAGCCTTGGAATTCTATTTCTATACATTTAGTAAAAGACCAAAAACTTGCAGCTTAATTACAACATGCAAAACACAGTCCAAATCAGCAGGTATCCTACAGCTTATATAAAGATCAACAATAAGCCCCTTGTATCTGCCAATGGAACAGCTTTCATGTTTTTCCCCTAGACATTTAACCAAAAAATGCTGAAGAAAGATAGGAATATTTCAGTCTGATCCCTTATGTGCCTCAAAAATTAATAATTTAAATCTAATTATCCGTTGAGTTATTAACATTATTTATGTCTGACCAGAGATATAGCAAGCCATCCATCTCCTAGGAGATGCAGTTCAGTTTCTGTACATGTCTCAGTACTTCTATCTGGCACTATTGATTAACTCTCAGGAAACACAAGCACAGTATGTTTCCTGACCTGTATCAGTTCATTGATCCCTCTCCACTGACTGTGGTGACAAGCTCAGTATGCTTGTGAGCAGTAAGCAAACAGTAAAGTTCTTCCTCTCTGACAGAGCACCTGTGTTTTTGTTGGATTGTTTGGTCTTGGATTTTTTTTGTCAGAAAATAAGCCTTGGCCCAGGGAATAACATAGCCCTGCTTTAACTGTGTGGCTCCAGCTATGACACATGATGCAGGGGACTGTAATGAGATGGGAGAGCAGGGTATAAGCCTTCTACACTTCTCTGCCTCTCCTGACTAAATCCAGGTATTTTTAGACCAGTGCTAGGATATTTGCATAAATCTGATTGTGAACAGGAAGGCAGTGCTGGCTCCAGAGAGCTGGCAGGCTGCTCTGTCTTTGGCTCAGTCCATTTAGGAATCAGGCAGCTGAGATACCAGCTGTGTCTTCTCTGTGAACCTTCTGTAGATTCTGCTAGAGTGACTTGGGAAAAGAAAGTCAGGAGATGATAAATATGGATAATATTGTTGCTGAGATTTCATTAAAGGGAGCATGTGTTGCAGGGGAACAACTGTAGAGGAGATAGCTTGTGGTGATAGTCTTTATTTCAATACCTGAACACATTAGTGGGCCCAGTACAACTTTCAAGAGGGAGGACTGACAGAGCAGCCTCCAGGATCATTTTAATTCCCACTTCACAGAGCAGCCTAGTGGTTATAGCACACATCAGTGACTGTAGGCAGAAACTGACTGAGGTCCCCATCCCTGCTGCTAGGACATTATACATTTTACATGAAATCACACCTGGGAAAAACACATAAACAGCCCTTGGAAGTGGAGATGAAGCCTCCCTGTCTTCCCAGAGGACGTTCCCAGTGTTTCTGCTAGAGCTGCCCTTGTTTTCATGTCCTCTTTCCAGTCCAGTGAATTCTGAATTCTTTCTCTGTGCACTGCAAGGCTTTTCATCTGGCACTGCTGATGGCTTCTGCCCTCCCTCCAAGCAGCCTTGATTCTGTTGTCTAAGCAACTTGCCAAAACCACAAGTGGGGAGTTAAGTTCTGTTAAGCAGAGGAGAGAACTGAGCACAGATCTTCCAAAGTTCTGCTGGCTGTTAATCTGCTGCATGAAAGCATCCCTGTCATGTCAGTGAGTTTGCCCTGGCAAAGCAGCCAATACTACATTTTCTGGAGCATGCAGGAACTGATAATCACATTTTATACATAAGCTTACAGTAGTTGCAACATGGGGTTACTTGGGCAACCCAGGCAGTATAAAGCCTCCTCTGGAAACTCTGCAGAGGTTTGGGCCCAAGTCAGATGCTGGGCTGCTCATTGTTTTCAGAAGTAAGCGAACAAACTGAAAGACTGTAAGTTAAAACTTAGAATATAAAACGTGCTGGAATGTAGCCTGAGACAAAGAAGTACTTTTCAAGAATGAAAATTTGAAATTATGGGCCAAAACCTAGTCTGAATCTCATTTTTTAGGTTGAGGTCTTCTGAGTCCTCTGTCACATTCTGTGATGTTCAGTGTCTCACAGGGAAAAACGAATTCCAGAGGAAAGTAAATTGTAGCTACTGAACATTTCTCTTCACAAAATCTAAGATGCAACCTCTTGTGGTTTAGATTTTTTCCCCCTTCTACTCGGTCTTGTGCTTATCATTATTGAAGATAATTAAACATTTACTGAGGATGTGGGAGTAGAAGACTGACCAAGTTTCTTATTTTTGTTACAGTGAAAGAAGAAAAACCCTCCAAATCTTGTCTACGTAAACCTGCTATTCTGACTACTTGTCTCATCAGAAATAACCATTTGTGCTTGTGTTTTACCCTGAGGGGTAAAATAGCTATATGTGCTGTCCATAATGGCAAACAGATTTTCTGTTTCTGTCCTGTTTCTGTTCTGTTGGGTATGTGCCACTACTTTCTCACTTGGGAGATGACACCCTACTTTGACAGTGAGAAGGTACAGCTAGATATGAGCACTGGACATATTAGGGACTACTACATTAATTTACCTGTGGTTAAATGTAAGGCTGAATTCAAAATTATGGTAATAAAAGCACAAGTTCATAATCTTGATGCCTATGAGAAGGACACTGCCTAGACATCACCACAGCAAGTGGGTACCGTTGTCTAGATAACAGCTCACCTGGGTGAGCAGCATTCGCCAGACAAGGCAATTAATACACGAGTATAAATACTGCAACAGTCACATGAACAGGCTCTCTTGCTGTAGTCAGCTAGCTTCTGAATACCCTCTGCTTCATTAACTCAGTTCATTCCAGTATCTCAAATCAGAGTGAAGTCTCTAGTTTATATGTACAGCGTAACAGGACTCTGGGTTTCGTGTCATTGATGAACCACTAGTGTGAGAAAAGCTTTCCCCATGAAAGGGAATTAGACCATCTCCTCTTAAAAAACCCAAACAAACCACCTCAGATAAGGAACACACCTGAGTCAACTCTGGATTCAAATTTGGCAGTGCAGTTAATGCAGAAGGACTGAACTACAGAATTTCAGACCTAAAAGCCACATAGTAACTTCCATTTCATTTCTGTCTCTTTTATCATGAGAGTATTAGACTGGTAATCTTGAGGAAAAGTGAGCTGACAGCAGGCTTTCTAAACTTTTTCCTAGCCTACAATGGGCTGAAAAGTTGAAAACTTGATATTTCCTCCCCACCCCTTACCCTCACCTTTCTTTTCTGAGAATTCAGTTGAAAAGTTCCATTTTGCAGATTAACGTTAACATACTGACATTTTCTAAAGGAGACACATTTGTTAATATCTCTGCTTCAAAGCCACTTTTGTTTGTTTGTGAATTTCTTTTTTGTGTGAGGCATTCCACTGCATTTTCTGCCTGTTGCTATCAGAAGCCTCGTGATAGCAAGCAGAAGATCTAAAATAAAACACCACAAAATACATTTGCTGTGTTCCACCTAGAGCAGCGCTGTCATTTAAAAATCTAGAAATGCTCCCATTTCCTCAGATTCCTAAATGTTCTAAAATGCCTTCTGGATAAAAAGTGCAGAGGTATGCAGAAACACAGAGAATTTGTGCCAGAAATGCTACAAACCAAAAAGATGGGAAATCACCAAGTCTATCCAGGAACCAAGACATCAGCAAAGTGAGGAATAATCTGTATTCCTCTCAGAGGTTGCAATGGCCTCTTCAATTTGTGATTCAAAATACTGAATCTCCTCACAAAAATTTTTAACAAAGTACAAATTTTTCCAAAACTTGAGACCAGAGAAAAGAGTGGTTGTAATAGCATTGTTCCTTCATTGTCCAGTATCCTGAGAAAGTGTGAGCAATGGGTTTACATCTCTTCAGCTTTTGAGAGACTTTCAAAACTAACATTGGATAAATACACAAAAGACTAGGATATTCTATGAAGACAGTTCCTCCTCTCGAGGCTGTTCCTCTTTGTAAGGCACGATTAAAAATAAATTGAGCTGAAAGGCAAAAAAATTATGATTCTATAGGTAAGTGATCAGGCAACTTGCTGTTTCTGCTCCAGTGAATACTTCATACGAAATTATGTAAATATTCATTAGGATGTCAGGATCTCACATCTCCCCTGCCACATGAATACCCTAATCACTAGGATCATAGAGTCTTTTGCCCAATGAATATTTAGCTGTTCTGTAAAGTTTAGCAATTTCAGCAGGAGGCTTAAAAGACTCTCTTCTTGAATACCTAAAATATAGGGTTTGCAATATTTGACGTTTGGGTTTTAACCCTGACCAGCAAAGGATGGAATGCAAACCAGATATCCCTCAACCAGGGACACCACTAATAAACTGAATAAAAGGAAGGACTACAGTCTCTGTCCACAATGGTATTTATGCCAATCAGTGGTGGTGTTTTGGGAAAAAGCATCCGGCATGGTGCCCAGATAGGCAGGGGAAATGTTTCTGGACCAGAATTCAGCATGGGATTCCCAAGGTATATTGAAGCGCTCTAGTCACTGTAGCACTGAGAGTCTCTGAAGGCAATTGTGGAGGAGGTTACAATACAAATAAACATAATGAACACTAACGAATTACCAGGACCAGATTATATTACCTCTAGTGTTCTACAGGAACTCACAGATTAAATAAATACATTACTAACAGTAGCATATAACATCTCACTTAAAACTTTCTGATATCTGAAGACAAAAAGATGAGGGATGAGATACAAGTGCTTAGGAAGTTTCCAGATGTACTCAGGGACTAACAGTCCATTAAAATTAAGATATCCACTAGGAAAATTAATAGCAATACTAAGAAATTATAGAATTAGTAGATGCTTGGGTAATTCATAAATTTTTATTTTGAGAAGGGTCATCATGGCTTCAGCAGAAGGCATTATTTAAAAAGGTCAAAAAACCTATGGATTAAAGTGGTAGTAACTATATAGACTATTTTAATTTCCTATGAAATTTTAACAAAGCCTTCCACATAGGCTGTAAGAACACCAAGTATCATGGGCTAAGAGAAAAGACTCTAACATGCATTAGTCTTTGGTCAAAGGACAGGAACTCAAGGATACCAGTAAAAGGTCATTTCTTAAAATGCAGGATGGTCATCAGAGCAGTTGTTCAGGGGTCTGTCCTGGAACTCATTCTGTTTGATGTATTAAGAAATGACCTAAAGAAATGTGATGATCTGTATGGTGATAAAATGATGTGAATGATGATGATCCACCATTATATGAGGCACTTAGGAAAAGGACAGACTACAGAATTTCAGAAGGATCTTAGAGGCCAGAGTTTCTAGGCAATGAAATGTCAAATTAAATTCAACAAAGATAAATATAAAGTGATATAATGGGGAAAAACAGTCCTAGTGTGACACATGGTGAGTTAGCCTGGCCTTACAGCCAAACACTTACTCACTCCCTCCACGAAGTGGGGCAAGGGGACAAAATAGGATGGGAAAGCTCCTGGGTTAAGATAAATATAGGGAGATTGTTTTCCAGTTACCATCATGGGAAAAACAGGCTTGACCTGGGGGAAATTAATTAAATTTATTGCCAATGAAAGTAAGTATATAATTATGATTATTTAGTTATGAATTAGGGTATCAAGAACCAAAAAGACAAACATTAAAATAACACTTTCCCTTCCTCTTTTCACAAGCTCAACTTGATCACTCCAGACTCCTCTCTGGCACCAAGTAGCTCAGGCAGCTGAGGAGCGGGATGTTACAGTTGGTACCTAATGGTTTCTCTCTTCTGCACCTTTCCTCTCACGGTGTTCCTCTTCTCTGATGTGGGCTTGCCAAGGGCTGCAGTCCTCCACAGAAATTTGTTCCAGCATAGGCTCTCCACGGACCACATTTCCTTTAGGAATATCCATCTGCTCCATCATGGGGTCCTGCATGGTCTGCAGTGGGTACCAGCTCCAGTGTGGTCTTTTCCATGGACAGATTAAACAAAACCTTGGAAGAAAAAATCTATTCAGGATCTGAATTTCGGCCTTAGACAGTTTTAGCGATACTTAGGTGCAGAATAGTGGATGCATTAGTTTATACCTGGACACTGCACAGGAAAGAAATTAATGCGTTCTTATCCATTTTTTGGATGTGGCAAAAAACGAGCTGATGGGGAGTAAGGTACCTACACAGCTCTGATGAGCTGAATCCTAGTATTTCTCTACATAAAAAGCTGAGCAACTGCAAATCTTTTTTAATATCAAATGCACTGGAATAGAAATCCCGTGAGGAGTGATGAGCAACACACTGGTTTCCCTTCATATCTTCATCAACACAGTAATCTCTGAGAGTAAGATCTAACTCACCATGGTTTCAGTTTTGGTGGATGAGTAGTTGAGACAGTGCAAAGGTGAAAGACTTTAGATTTACTGTAGCTGGTGGCCAAGGCACAAAGCTACCAAACAGCAAAATTACCAAATAAAGATAACTTAGTCACTAAAAATTTCAGACGTGCAAATATAGACAGCAGTAGGCATATGCAGGGCAGGAAGCTTGAGTGTTAGACCTCTCTGGTTATCAAGTGGTTGTTTTATATGTAAAAACAGGCAATAATCTGTGGAGTTTCACTTTGATAAGGAGGATGCACAGATTGTCAGAGATTATTATAAACTACATTTTTAAGCCAGATCTTGACCTATATTTTTAATATAGTAGTTTTATACATGAATTATACATACGTTTTAAAGCCATGCTTCTCAGAATTTCTGTTTTGAGTCTTCTTTTGTGAGATGAAAGAATACAATGGAAAATTGTTAATCCATTTTAAAATGCTGCATTTTGACATTTAACTGCAACTTTGACTTGTATGAATAAATATACATAAATCATATTTTTTAACTGCAAAATATAGCAACTCGGATTGAAAAGTAAGAAAGAAGATCAATTTGGTTTTAATCTTTCATGAAGCATGCTGATATTTAAACAGTAACTATCTATTCAAATCAAGCAAAATGTATACCTTAAAAAGGATGAAAATACTAAGAAAATTGTTTTAAGGAATCATATGCAGGTGTGACTTAGACTGGATTGTAGTCCAGCATCTCAGTTTTCCTCTAATTTATTTAGGTTTCTCTGTTTTAAGGACTCCAGCTCTGGAAGACTTTAGGACCCAGGGAATTTTTCCTTCCCAGTGCACAAGAGACAAAACCCAAGCAGACTTTCTGCACCAGAGGAGTCCTTGCATCCCTACCCAATACAGCCAGGCTGCTGCAATTCCCTGGTTTTTGTGCAGCCAGGAGAGCAACTAAGCGTGTATTCCTAACACACACACACTAACACATACACAGTCTTTACCCCATCCTCACTCTGACCCTTGCTTTTCTCTGCCTTTGCCACCTCCAAAATAATAAAGACCCTTACAATGATGCAAAAGTTACTGAAAACTGGTGTGTGATGCTCCTCTTTTGTATCAAAAGTTAAGATGAAAAAGCTGATCTTCACTACTGTATTTAGATGACAGTTACTTCATGCAGAGACATCTTTCATTTTATCTAAGCTTTCACAGTACCTGCTGGGGACTGCAATCTAGATACAACCTGCATCAGTGCTTTCCATATAAACCACCACAGTGCTTCATGAATGCTACATGGAGTCAATCATTTGTATGTATTGGTTTTGGAAGCTACAAGAGGAATAATGACATTTTGATGAAAAATTCTAGAATTTTTTTGGACTGACCTAGTTAGCTGTATTCTCAGTTTTACTGACTTGGTGAATAGAGTTTCCCCTTTCAAAACCAAACTTGTATGTTGATGAAACACTTAAGAAGTATTCAGATGTCCTACCACAAGAGTGATTTCCTTGTTTATTATTTATTATTTGTGTAATATACCCAGTTGTCACGGATATTGTGATATTTTTACTACTCCCTACTGCTTTGAAAAGAAAAGATGAAATAAGAAAAATAAAATAAAATACTTTAAATTTGCTTTTGAGGAAAGAAACAAAAGACAATGTCTCAAAGGACTAATCCTAACTGAAAGTTCTTAATGAAAAGAACATAAAAGCCTTTAGGTTGTTTGCATTTCCTTTTTATTTTTTTTAATTGTCTTCTTTCTTAAATGATTTATAAACAATAATTAAGAGTATTTTGTTGTCTTTAATCATAGTGTCCCAAGAGTAATGTCAAGAGCTCTATAGTTCAAAATATTATTAAGAATGAAAATAATAAAAAGATTTGTCCTACTTTTTCTTTTTCTCCATCTGGGCTAAGAATAGTGGTAATGCATACTATATTGTTACTTAAAAAAAAAAAAAAAAAAAACAAAAAAACCCAAAACTTTTTCCCTTACAGTACCTATTTGATCACAGGACATGAATTAGGGCTACCATACTAAGCAGTAATTATGAGTAAATGAGAGTCATTGCTAGTTCACTCCTGATCTGGGAAGCAGATTTCAAGGATGGTGGAGAGGGGCTTGGCAATAACACCTGCCAGCTCCCTCAGCACTCAGGGTGCATCCCATGGGAGTCAAGTTTGCTTAAGTGATCTCTAATGTGATCCTCCTCAACCCCAGGAAAGTCTTCCTTCAGACTTCCTCTCTTGCCTCCAGGGTCTGGGAAACCTGAGGACTGGCCTTAGCAGTAAAGACTGAGGCAAAGGCGGCATTCATTAACTCCACTCTGTAGCATTTGTCACCAGGGCACCCACTTCGTTCACAGCAGGCTCGTGTTTTCCCTAGTCTTTATTTTGCTGCTGAGGTACTTGAAAAATCCCTTCTTATTGTCCATGTGTCCCTCATCAGAATAAACTCATTGTGAATTGATATGGGTAGTGGACAAGAGCAAATACCTCTAATCCTCAATTATTTCAACAGTGTTTACAGAGACTAACAAGCAAAAGTACCTGTATCTTCACTCATGGCTTTTAATGAATCTTATAAAGACAACATCTGAAAGTTTCTTGCCAATAAAATTATCATGGACTGTGTATTGAACTAATTTTACCTAGCACTTAAACCTCCAACAACTTAAACCTCTGGTTCAAGCTCCCGGAAGTGTCTACAGAATGTATATTAGAAAACATTTTATGGCATTTACTGGTCTTCATCCAAAAATAGGTGTGAATCACACACTATTAATACATTCTAAGAAAAATTCTCTCTTGGAAATTAAGTGCTTCTTTGTTTTCTTGAATATAATTGTTAAAGAGGTTAATGCAAGTACATACACTGATAGGGTCAAAATACAGACCAACATCCATAATTTTATTTTATGTCTTGGACCTCTGATTTAGGTTCCATTCCATGCCCTGTTCTCCTTGTCTAATGTTATCTGGACACTGTTCATTGGCATTACAACTGATACATATTTCAAGGCAGACATATGATCCAGGAAGCATTTGATTCTTATATTTAACTTCTCTTTCTCTTTCCTCCTTCTTAAATGACTCCAATGGAAATAAATGTAATAAGGTACTCCTTACAACCAAGTAGTTTTGTTGCTTTCACCACACATTTGTGATTTAATTTTTTTTTTAATACCATGATGACCAGAAATAAATAACCCAAGCCTATTTCCTTCAGAAAATGGTTATCCTCTAATATGTCTCAGAATACTTCCAGACCTTTGACTATGTTATCTTACCTTGATGGTTCAAACATTTTTAAAGACACAGCTATTGGCAGTTTAGCTTCCCTTGAGATATTTTCTCCTCAGTAATCTATATTTTCATATTACTTTGAGTCACTTCATAGAAATTACTCTGTGGTCAATATTGAAGGCTAGAAGGGAGTAAAGTCAATTTTATATAATATAAACAGAAACTTGCAAATTACAATGACTGTTAGAGCTCCTTTCTTTGATCCTTGATAAATGAGTCTTGGAAAAAAAACCTGCTATTTGTGTGTTAATTGCATGATTGGTGTTACAAGCTCATATGCATCAATGCCCAATGTGTCACTTCTCCTTTGCAGGTTTTCAGAGAACAGATTGGAATTATAGGAGTTCTTGGCCTGATTATATCTCCGGGCTTTACCTCCTTTGGAGCTTGCACCAAACTACTGCTAGTTTGGTTAAGGAGTGGAGTTCATCCATCACAGTCCACCTGATGACTAGAGTCAATCTGCTTTATCAACTCATAAAGTGGCAGTGTGGTTAATTCTTGCCTCTGTGTCATAAATAGGTGGTGTATTGCAGTTCAGTGATAAGAGTCAAATTATTTGATAAGCTGTTTAGTTTCAGTGCCACAATTAATGCTACTGTTTATCCCCCATTTCACACACCAAATCAGTTGATTGTATAAATTTTACATGTTGGATTAACATATGTTTCCTCTTTTACCAAACTTTGACATCAAGAATAATGACGAGCAATAAACATATCAAAACTAACAAAACTATAATTGGATGGAGCATCCAAAAATTCCAGTTGTTGGTGGTGACCATACAAAAAGAGTTTCCCACCAGTGAGGTTTTCCACCTTTCTTCACTCTTTCTAGGACAGGGTGTATCTTCTCTGCATCATGATGGTTGGTAATCAGGGTTCTTTGTCCATTGTTCCAAATTCATTGTAGCAATTGACTCAGGTCATCATGTTGCAACAGTTTTCCTACCAGTATGAGATTTATTCCAATAGTGGTAGACAATAAATCTTGACACTGTGTAGTTAGATTGTAGCAATTGTTGAGTTGTGACAAGAGCTGAATAGTTAGTCACATCCCATAATTTTGGTAAAATTACAAAAACAGATATTTGAGTGATTATATGTCTCTACAGTGGTGTTGTCTGTAAACATAGAATTACAAAGGGTTATTGCACAGGCACATCCATTTCCAACATATACAGGTACAGTTTCAGGGTTTTCATCAGGATGTATTTCAAAATGACATTTAGTTTCAGTGTCAAGGCAAATGTCTTGGGCCTAAATGGTGTTACTTTCACAAATAAATTATTGTAATACCCATACAGCATGTGCATCAACATCAATAGCTTGCTATTTTCCCCATTTTGTTGGTCCTATGCTCTGTGTTCTGACAGAGGACAATTCCATGGTGATTTAATCCCAGTACAATGACTGGGTGTATGATGCATACTGAAACATTGCGTATTTTCAAAACAAAAGGTGTAGCTTTACTGTCAGTGGAGTCATAAGTGGCATTAACTAGATACCACCAAGACTGGAAATCCTTTTCGAATTGAGTAGCATTATCCCAAACTACCTTTTGCATCTCAGTGGGCAAGGTGCCCTCATCACCTTCCTTTATAATTGCTGTTACAGTAGATTGCACCCACAAATGAGAAACATGTATGGTACAGAATGTACTATAGTTACTGTATTGATTAACATAAATAAAAGCAGTGAGCCTCTGCACTCTGTGATATGGCTTGTTGATTGATGTGTGAACTGAATTTGGTTCATGCTGGTGATGATTGCTTATGCGAGGATAAATAATCCTTCAGTGGTTTCCCAATCTCCAGCAATGGTGTGCTGGTATCATTCCCAGTATCATTTCTGGAAAGAGAAAACTATAGAAGTCTCAGCAGGATTTTTTGGGTGGGTTATCCCTTAGTGGCTCAACTGCCCGGACTAAAGTCTCTTCCCACTTGGAATAGCTCTGTTCTGTCCCTTCAGGTGCTGTAGAGTTAAACACTAAAGACCTTTTTGACCCACTTGGACTGGTCTGGAGTAGATTGCAATCAGCATGGTCTTCTGCAAAACTCCATTCTGCTATCATAGGATCATGGGAGTGTACTGGCCTCAGTGACTGATACGCTTTTGATTCCTGTATTAGGGTTTGGGCTGCCTCTTCATGTTCTGGCTTCCATTTCCATGGTTTCCCCTTTTATGAAAGTGAGTACAAGTGGGTAAGCAATGATAGAAAATCCAGGTACATGCTTCCTCCAGCATCCTAAGGTACCCATAAGGTGGTGTAATTCTTTCCTCAGCTGGGGTATCTGCAGTTGTTCTATTTTGCTTAGGGTGTGCAGTGGAGTTGCTGCACTACCTGCAATCTAACAAGTACTTAAAAATCTTCTGTACTTGGTCCCTGACATTTTTCAGGTGAAAATTCAACTTCTGCTTTATATAGTGCTTGCCATACTGCTGTTTTCCCTTCTCCCACTTTTTCAGGGCAGGTCCCTCTGACTAGAATATCATCTATATGTTTGTATGGTTTCACATCTTGAGAGAGTGAGATTGTCTGTAAAAGTTCAGCAAGCACAGCATGAACAACTGTGGGTGAAAGTTTGTACCCCTGTGGGTGTTTGTTATAGGTGTATTGCATACCTTCCCAAGTGAAAATAAATTCTTCTATATCTTCCTCCTGCAAGAGGACTATAAAGAACATATCTCTGACATCTAGCACTGCCATCCATGGACATGTGTCTGCTTATAGTGTGGCTGTTAAAGTTGCAATACAATGTACTGCAGCTGTTAGTGGGGCTGTGTTGGCACTTAGGCACCTATAATCAATTGCCAGACAGCATCCATACAGCTTTCGGACTGGCCAGACAGGTGAATTATATGGGGAGTGGGTTCTGGATATAATGTGCTGGTTTTACAAATCTGCTACTACTTCAGAAATTCCAGTTCATGCCACAGCAGGAATTGGATACTTTGGAACACCAGTAATTTTTGAGCTGGGGAGTACAGGGCCTGTACAGAGTGCACCTCCCAGTTTCTACTGCGGTTGGAATTAATACTTGAACCAAAGGACTACACGCTGCTGTCTGTCTGGCACAAGTTTCATCTGGTAAAGACATCAACCCCCAAAATATTCTAATTTTTTTTTTTTTTTTTAATTACAAAGCAAGTAGATGACATACACTTCCACCTGGCTTCCAGTGACTGACTTTAGGTGATTGAACTTTGTGCTCTCGTATCTATTAGAAATGTCACCAGTTGTTGCGAAGGATGAACTGGAATCAAGATATATTCTGCTTTAATGGTAGGTCTAGCCTCATATTCAGAGAAATCTGAGGGGGAACAAGGGGTCATCACTTCCTTCATCACAGTCATCATTTCCCACGTCATAGTTATCAGCATCACCCCAGATATTACCATCCCAGACCTATGGGAACACTGTTGGTTTCCTAATTTGCAGGAGTTAATGGGATGTGGGAACCATGTGAGCATCATCTCAGTCTTTTCTTCCCACTTTAGTTTCTTCTCTTCTTCCTGCAACCGCTTCTGTAGCTGTTCAATTTGCAGGGAGAGTAATAACTTAGCTGCCTTCCTGCCTTCTATTTCCTCACTCAAATCTTGTCTCCCTCTATTAGCTTTTTTCTATCCTGACAAGCAGCTTCTAGGCAGGTGCCTAACATCTTACAAATGATTCCTTTGTCTTTACAATTTTTAATATTTTCTTTTGTTAGTCTTAATGTTCTTCAATAGCACCCTAGTCATGCCGGTGGTTGTGAGCCTATTCTTCTGAGAATCTGGGACTTGGACTTATTCAATGCTTCTATAAATAATCAGTGATACTACTTGTCATCCTGCCAACTACACCAATTTGTTGTGAATGGGTGATTTAGATCACTTAAAGAATCACCATCAAAACTATTAACAGAGGTGGTTTTAATATAATGAAGTAAAAGTGCAACTTAACAACCTTTGATGGCAAGCTTCACTCTATCATTTGAACACAATCATTTGAGCAGTGATTCAAAACTACCAAGTCAGAAATCAAAGTGACCAAGGCAAAATCAATGTCACCAAGACAAAATCAAAGTTTCCAAGGCAGAAATCAAAGTCACCACACTACAAGGTTATGCACCATATCTGTCACTTACCAAAACCCTGCTGGTGGTGAAAGGTCTCTCTGCCTCAAGGAGCAACCTTGAGAGGTATCCCAGCTCAAGGGGAGATCACCACCATGCTGGAAGGGAGAGCTCAGAGAAGGCTCACTTGGGCTGTCATATTTACGAAACAAAGTGGTTGGCTTGTAGTCGATTTACATGTGATGGGAAAGGTATGCATGAGACTCCTTGTACCCACAACTTTCTTTGTTCCTTGATGAATGAGTCTTGGAAAACCTACCTGCTCTTCATGTGTGGATCACATGATCAGTGTTCCAAGCTCATATACACTGATGGTCACTGTGTCACTCTGTTCCTTTGTGGGTTTTCAGAGAACAGATTGGAATTAGAGGAGTTTGTGGCCTGGCTATGGCTCAGGGCTTTGCCTCCTTTGGAGCTTGCACCAAATTATCTCCAGTTTGGTTAAGGGGTCAAGTGCATCCATCATGTCTGGTGCAATCTCTGAAGTCACTGATACTATTTTGATGCAAAAGTTTTTTATAGAATACAAGTCAGCTGTAGTAATTACTTCTATGTGATCTTGATATACAGAACTGGCTATTTATTTTGGGAAAGCTGTTTGTTTCCTCAGGACTGCTGAAAACAATTTATTATTTTTGTCTGCTTTGTCTATCTGCCTTTCCAGGCTGTTATATTCACCTTACTAATCTAAGTAAACCACGCTAAATTCAGTAAGTGAAATGCAAACGTATTTGTATTTCCAAGCCCTTTCAGTAAGCATGTATGATCTTTATTTTGTTTCTATTTTATTGGTGTAATAAACTGGGCAGAAGAATGCCTTCAACTCTGAGGAACTAAAATCATTGTGTACAGTGATATCTTCCAAATCATAGTATCTTCCAGAAATGAGTTTCCATTTTAGAGAAACAATGACAAAACTGCATCACATAAGTGCTAAATCCTTTAAAAAATGTAATAATGAATCAGACTTTAAGGTTTAAAAATCTGTAGTTTAATAAAGTAATCTCAAATGTAACATTATCTTGAGCTTTTCTTCCTCTGAGGAATTTTTTTCCAGCCAAGATTGGCCTGTTACTGTGTTCACATGTGGGAACAAGTTTCACTACAGCTACATCTACACCAGCAAATTAAATGTATCCAGAGATATCTTCAAGCAATGAGGCCAACTGGTACAGGACATCTCTTATCTTTTCTAATAAACTGTTTCGGCCTCCAGAGCAGGATGTCTGTGTGCAAACTGCCTGCTGGAACGGCTCCTGGTCTGCTCCAGCTGCCAAATCATGTCCAGAAGTTGTTTAGGGAAGGAGCTTGTTGGAATGGGCCAAAATCATGCCAGGAAGCCTTCTAATGCTTTACTAGCATAAATGATCATGCTCCAGTGCCAGGGAATCTTCCCAAGTATGCTCAACTTTGTTAGGATAGATGCAGACCATGTCATTTTTCCCTGAGAGGCACACTTCTGCTAACCATCTGGGCCAAAACAGTTCTCATTTAATTTTCTCCTGTAAGTACTTCTCCCTCAATGGCCAAGATCACAATTAAAGAGACAGTTCACTTATCCCAAAGTGAGTGTCAAGATATGTCAGGAGTAGTGGTAATTCTATTTAGCTATCTGATATTGTTGCACAGGTCAGAGAGAGGGAGAACAGTCAGCCATTATGCAAACATATGTATATAGAAACTTCTATGGGACACCTCAAGAATTCCCAAAAGCCTTCCAAAAAAAGACAATGTCTGTTCTGATAATTTATAGTCTTTGACCATCATGGTTACAAAAAACCTACTCTTTTCAATAGAACATTTTTAGTCACCCACCCATCCCCCCCCCCCCCCCCCCCAAAAAAAAAAAAAAATGCTACATAGCAAATGTGAAGAAAATAGTAGAGATGTCTGGATTTTAACTATCACTGAAGCTTCTCCATGTTGAATTAAGCAGATGCTATTTACCTCAGTTGTTCTTCATCCAGAGTCAGAGAAATTCTGTGGATGTCTACCATGCTATGTAAAGGCCAGCTACACTTGCAACTTTATGTGCAAGGAGTCCATTTTGCCACAGTTAAAATATTTTTATTTCCTCCTGCCAAATAATTTTTCCGTATTATTTTCAGCTATATAAAGAATATCCTTCGTTCTAAACAGTTTCTACAGTGTTATCAGTGTGGGTTTTGATATATTCTTATTACGCAAGAAGGAAAAAATTACTTTTGCATTTGGACCAGACAGTGATGAAATTTGTGTTCATTTTTCAGTTCCAAAGGGAAATAATTTTATTCTTCTTGTCAGCCCACTGGGACACCTTTGTGCTCTGAATGTGTTAGTTTTTGTCTCTGTGAGCCAACAAGAGTGAAAGCAGAAGTGTGCTCAGATGAAATTTGCTTCTGTGTTGACTTGGGAGTCTCTGACATGACAAAGGGCACAAATTCCTTACGGTGTCATAGTGGATGATGCATTTTATTGATGGGGAACTTTGAACACTTGTATCAGAGGCAGTAGTAGGTTACCTGCTCTTAAGATTTATTCATATAAGTCACATTAATCCTATTTTTATTTCCTTCACTTTTGTCAGAACCAAAGGATGTGGTCCATCTTGAATACACCTTCAGAGCTTCTGTTCACTTAATAAAGACAATTTCTTGCTCAGTAGGCAAAAGGTACTTTGATTTTGTTCTCTCTTGTATCCTAAATGAAAAAAAAAAAAAAACAAGTTCTTGTGATTTTATAGCTATTTTTAACCTTCTAGATTCCTGAAGGTAACTTCCATCTATTGGAGAAGGAGTAAATGAAAACTAAAGCCACAGCAGTTCAACTAAGCAGTAGCAATGACAACAACTATGAGTTAGAATAAAAAATTTGGCATTTTGATAATTTTTTGTCTTCTAAGGTTGGATTCATTTCACCTAGCTTTTAACGTATGTACAATAGATGGCATGCATTGCTTTTCTAAGCTGCATGTCTCTCCAGGGATAATAGAAGGTTCATAGGTGATTACCGTAGCTGGCTGCTTAACTTTCAAATGAACAAAATTATATAAGTCCCACTTAATTAATTTGTTGGTCCTTTCCTCTTTAAAATCTGTGACTGTGAAGATCAAGTCCTGGCTATGCATGTTAAGACTGTGGGAAACCTTGGCTGGTCCAAGGGATCGGAATGTGAGCTTAACATTAGCCTTGAACAAATACACGGGTATCCTTGAAGAGCCTGGGAAAGTCCTGAGAATAGCTGAGCCAACAAGATAAGGAACTGCCAGATGCACAAGTGGAAGAAGAGTATCAGAGGTGTAGCAAAGAAAAGGCCATCCAATCATGTACTGATAGTCTGTAAGTGAACCAATATAGACCTGAAGAAATATATAAAAAGGCTTGTTAGAACAATAAACGGGGCCTTTTGGTTTTGTGCACAATCCTTTGTGTGTCATGTCCGTCTCAGCAGTGACATAAGACTTCTTCTTTTCCCCGGCCCATTTGTAGGACAAAGTAAGCAAAAAAGAAAATGAGGAATAAGATAGGGATAAACTGGAACAAGTTTATCTAAGACTGTGTGGCAGATCAGAATATAAAACCTGAGTTTCCTGCTTGCTTATTCAGATCCTTGTCTGTAAAAACAAACAATTCTGATGGATAAGGGTGTGATCCATCCCACCAAACTTTAGATATAACAGCTAATTGTCTAGCTGTCATTTGCAGTCAAGAAAAAGAGATCCAGAGACCTATTTATTCTATTTTAGACCGCTATGTGAGGATGGGGTAAGTCACTGTATGGAGTTACCTATTCCCCATTATTGATGATGGAAGAAGTTAGATGACTGACATCGGCTGACAGCTGCCTTTTAGATGGCTACAAGCTATGGAGACAGAATACGGCCTAAAAGCCCGCATTACATGCACCATCACATGCGACAGCAGACAACAAGAAGTGTCCATTTACCAAGGGGTGAACATTCTTTTTCACAAAAAATGTCAAGTTTTCTGTTTGCTTTTGAGCCAGCCTCAAGTAAACCATCAAGCATTCCCAAAGTTTTCACACATAGGGAACTGTTATTTTCTGGTGGAAAATATGAGCACTTTTATTCAGAAGGGGATATGTGTGTAAAAGTTGAAGAATAAGTGGATGAGAACTCCATGTTATGTAGGAAATTCAGTTTGACGTCTCTGCTCAGCCTGGGTCAGAGTAACATATACCATTCCCGATTGCTCCGTATCAGAGGAGAAACAGTTCATCTTTATGGAAATTTTTTTGCTTAGCTGAAAACTAGTTCTAGGAAACTGCCTTTGCAGAAGAAAGGTCAAAGATAGGCATTAAAAAAGGAGGACCTTTTTCATATTTGCAAGTAGGATTTATGAAGCATAACTGTGGCAATGTAGTGATTACAGTACTGCTCCTGCTAGATACATTCTGTGAAGCAAAATACACAACAAATTGGAGAGTTTTACTGCCAACAACAAAACTCTTGCTAGCATTAGATTTCCATTTCAAAAGAAACACTAAAAAAACAACATTTAGATGTAGAATATCTAACTAATCCCTCTCCTCCCCATATTCACTAACTTCAAAATTTAAAAAATGTCTTCTGTATCATTTTCAATAATCTAAATTTCTTTTCAAAATACAAATCCAGTAGATTTGATTACAGCATTGGGGCTTTTTTGGGGGTGCGGGGACATCCAGCATTGCACATTATAATTGCATAAGCACCAGTAGTTTATCTTTGTTAAGTGAAATGCTATGAAGTTATTTCATCTATAATTGTGTTAATCATGGCAGTGGTGAGGGACCAACCAAAATGGGGCTTTCTAGTTTTAGGAAGAGTACAAGTCTAGAATAGCAAGCAGTCCCTGCCTTAAATTACAACGGGCCCTACAATTGCTTTTAGAATCACCATGATTGCACAGAGGGGAAAAAAATAAATTGTTCTGTCAGAACTGGCATATGCAATTACTTTATTTGCCCAAGCTAATTGTTCATACAAATCGGGCATGAAGCTTACCATCTGTCACTTGGATGTGATCCGTGCACTTGAAGGTATGTTACAGTTGCTATAAAGTTACTTTCCTAACAATTTTACTTATTTCCAATAATAAATAAAGAACTAGTAGTAAAAGTGATTTCCATACATGTATTAAAAGGAGAAAGAGGGAGAGGAGACAGAGGATTACAGGACAGCTAAGGAGTACCAGACTATATCATGGAATAACTTTGATAAGAAATTTAGAACAATGCTTTTTCACCAGTTTATCCTGTTCCTTCTAGTTTTCCTCAAGTAGTCCAGTTTTTAATTTAGCCCCTATATTAATTCACTCTATTCTTCAACCAAGCCTTCAGCTGCTTTATCTGTCTAGGAATTAAATAATAAACCACATTAATCCTCTGCATTCCCACAAACTGTGTTTTATTCTAGTAAGTCAAGACATTCCCCTTACTTCATATTAGGCATTCGGGAGAGGTTCCTGATGCAATTTTTGCATACATCCTCTGACATCAAACCAGAAATCCTTTAATTTAATACCAACAGTGGAGATACTACACTGGCTGCACACACCATATCACTCTCTTTAGCCCCTGGAAGAACTGCTGGCTTTTGTCATAGCTTGTTCAGAAAAGAAAAGAAGGGAAAAAAAAGAAAAAACCCCGAGCCAACAAAAATTTCCATACCTTATTTACATTCTTAGAGTTACTTAAAAATATTATACTGTCAACTCTGTAATCTTCCATGATCCTTACATACTAGTATTCTGTATGTAGATATATATAGATATATGCACATATGTACACACATACATAGATAAACATATACTGCAACAGGAAAAGGTTATCTTAATGTACACCTGTAGTAAAACTCCATCTAGTATACTGATACTTTGTTGAAGTGATAGACAAAGAATTTTATTTATTCTTTAGTCCTCCAAAACCATCTCACTTAGAGATGACACTGTTTTGTACCTGTGCACTTCTCTTAGAATCCAAATCTTTCTGAAAGAAATCTAAATAACTAAATAACACTTTTGTCTCCAAGGAGACTGTGATTTTACTTTGGGAATCCACACAAACAACCTCCAGACACTGGCATTGTGGAATGAATACAGTAGATGCTTGGGGCAGGGTGGGGGTGGTAGAGGGCAGGAAGGAAAATAAATAAACCATTTAAGTAATAACACACTGTCTCAAAGACAGCTTACATTGTTTTAAATTCTGTTATTCTTCTAATAAAAATCCTCCCGTGTTGCACCCTTTTTTATCAAATGAATGTTCATTACTTGAATAAACTCACATTGCTGCCAGCAGCCTGGTATCTGTTTTTCATTAATTGAACCACATCACTTTGTTGAGAATTTTGGAAAACTCTTACGTAATTCAAGGTACTTGATTTTGTCCCAGTGATTTCAAAAGGATTTTGCAGTTTGGTAAGTGTTTGTAATATACACACTAGTATGTTCCAGTTTCCATGTGAGGTTAATCATGGCCCAATTTATGCAAAAAGTTTAAGACCGTGAACAGCCATTATATAACAAACTAAGCAAAAAATGGCCCAGAAAGAGAGAAACATCTTTACCATTGGTCTTATTTGAGGGAAGGACATTTGGAATGTCTAGACTTAAAGTTTCCTTACACTGGACAAGCAGGGGGGAAAATGTCATGGTATAAGACTGACCTTTTACCAATGTATTTGCAGTAGAACTGTGTTCTGAATTTGTTTTCAGAGCAGGTGGCCAAGACAAACAGGAATTCTGTTCTTCAGTAGGAAATCTGTCCCTTGCAAACAGCAACATTTCTGATAGTTGTTTTTTTTCCCTTCTATTCAATATTGGACATTAACTGAGGGTTTGGTTTTGTTGGAACAGAAAAATGTGATCAAACTTCTGGATATCCTGTATTTTAAATTCTATTTAAAAAAAATTGCTGTCTCAAATAGTGAAGTATGTTAAATATAAAACCTGAATATTCAAAGTCTGTTATAAGTCATATGCCTGTTACAGTCTTTTGCTGCTGTAGGATACTTTTGGTTGGATTAAACACATAGACCAAGTTAATTTCTTCATTCCCTTCTCTTTTGTGGAAAGCTAAAAATAACTGTTGTTTACTTAGGGGAAATAACTTCCAGCAGAAAGACACAAAATTTAAAAAATAAAAGCATTAAAAATATTGATATAAATATATATCAGCCAGATAATATTTTCCTAAATTTAGATATCTATAAAATTAAAGGAACTTAGGAGTTCACAGACTCATTTCTTAGCCACTTGTATACAAGTATCTTGCTTTTTAAGCTCCTGTGAGACTGTGATCATGTGGTTATACATGATCCATGTAAGGAGGTTACTATCCTTAGCAACAAGTTAGTTACTTAACATAACACATCTCACCACTTCATAGCCCTCAGATCTCCTAGTAGCATTTTCTTTCTTTGTCCAAAATTTAGTTCAAACCATTTTTACAACACCTCTAATGACTGGGCTGGTGTCTTGCATCAGCCCAGAGAAACCTGAAGCTGGAAAGACTACTTCAGTGCCATCTGTGGTCCAGATATATGAAATGGTATGTTTGGAGATAGCTGCAAACAAACAATCATACTCATAAGGGCACTTGGTTTCCAGAATCAAGGCAGCCCCTTCTGTCTATCCATCCTGGACAAATCCTGTTCTCCAGCAGTTCTTTCCATGTGTAACTGTCCATCATACACAGACCTTCATTCTGTTTCTGGGATTTTGAGTCTTTCCCAAGTTTTATTCATCCTTTTGAAGACGTGCCTGGTGTGATGCAGATTTTGACAACCATAAACACAAATTTACCACACCAAAAGAAACAGAATGTTTTCTCTCTCAAGATTTGAGTTAAAAATATTAATAAAACTATGATTCAGAAGATGTTAGTGTTTATGGATGACTTCTCAATACTTAGAAATTAATCTAATTTCAAAAAGAAAGCAAAAAACACATTTTGAGGAATCAGCTGTCCTTAATCACTGCAGTAAACTTTGTGCTGTAGAATATATCATTAGTTGGTCTTATTCACTACTTGATGTATTTTCCACTGTCTTTCCTACCGTAATCAGAAATCTTTCTGTCCCTCTCTCTCCTTCTCCTTATCCATCTGAATATATGAACAGCTTAATACTTTGTATTTTTAATTCCCCAAAGCTTTAAAATGATGCTATATATATTCTTCAGCAGCCATCTCCACAGAGGAATATGGCAGCTGTTCAACAGCTCAGAGCACCACGTGGTATGACATTTAAGGGGAGAAGAAGCTGTACTTTAAATTACCCAGTAGATTTGTATTCAGTGAACAAACTGAAAGCTAGCCAGGACAACAAAGCTAATCCTCTTCCTTCTGCAAAACTTACCATGTGTCCTTTGATACCCATAAGTGATTAGAAATATAATTTTGCCTGTTGTGCAAGAAGCATTACTCCATACTACCAGGGTCAGCAGTGATGCAGAGAGTAGGCTGCTGAATAATGGACTGCAAACAGGCTCGGAGTTTTCCTCCTTCTTCTAAGAAAATATAAAGCTAGCCCAGCTGGGCTTTTCCTTGAGAACTGATGAAATCAAAGTCCCCAAGAAGTATGGCTTTGAGGCATAGAATACTGTGAGATTAGAAGGTAAGAAGGGCTACCTGTTAATCTTTTTTATGCCAGTGTTATGACTGAGGCTGATTAGAAGCTGATGGAGACTTTAGACATTTACAGGTAAGCTAAACCTAAACTTACAAATTCAGAAGAATTCACACATAAATAATAGCTACATTTTGATAGTGCCTGATGCTTTATAGACAGTATTTTTTTCCATCTCTGAAGTACATAAACTAACAAATAAAGACATTTTTAATATTTGATATATCTTTCTTTGTCACTTCACTGTGTCAACTAACAGTTGTGCTACATATGCACATGTGGTGCTCATGGGCAATTCAACTCCTATAATAATCTTAGAAGAAATCTTGGTTAATGATTTTATTTATAGAAGATTTTTCATTTTCCACATATAAGAGAAAAAAGCCTACTAATAGGGGTGATCATCCTCTGACTTTTAGCTTTGATATCTAGATCAGACTGTTACAGCACAAACAAACTAGTAGGCTGCAACAAGACTTACCATCAGTCAGATTCTACTGTCTGTGCTGTTTTGCCTTCCTCCAGAAGTCAGATCACAACACTCCTCCTCTATCCAACTACCTAACCCCCACTCTTCAGTGCTATTTAACCACCTAGCAGGAATGAGCTACAGCTGCACAGTGTCCATGTCAATCAAGCCACTGCCTTGGAGGCAAGGCCACAGCTGCATATTATCAATGCTAATCAACACACTGCCTTCATTCCTCTACAAGAGATGAGCTTCCAGTCGATGGAGAGACATTGCCCTGAATGAAGACTCCTAGAAGCCCTAAAAATTGTTCTGTGGTATGTAGAATATGTGGAGTATGCCACAAATTTGCATCCTTTCCCCTGGAACTGAACCCAATTGCCCAGAAGTCTACTAGCACCTCAACATTTGATTCTACTACAGACTAGATTAATGCTTCTACTATGTGTTTCACCACAAAATTCTCTATTGATATCAGGAAGAAACTCCAAGGATAACCAGGTGAAGCTATTAGGCTCCTTGAGATTAATGGTGTAAAGCTAATGAAGCGGGTTAGGTTTATGTTCAATATCTATAAAGTAGATCATTTAATAGTACTTCACTCTTCTCTGTGTAAGCTTTTACAAGTTCCCACCACAGCAACAGGGTCTAGAATTTCACTGAATCAGGATGGGTGGGATTTGCCTTTGTTGCTTCACTTTAGAAGCACCAACTCAGGCAAGATTCCTGCATTGCTTTATGCAGGAAACAGGCTTAGAAATAATGGCAAATGTTTCAACTGCTTATTAACTCCATATTCTAGAAATTAAAAAAAAGAACAAAACCACCCAAAAAAAAAAAAAAAAAAAAAAAAAAAAACAAAAAAAACCACCAAACCTCTCCTGAGTATATCTGTATAGATAAGCACAAATTTCAGATTCTCTCTTGAGGTCCAAAGATTTCATTTACTGATTTCTACCACTAGCAGAGTTGGTCTATGAGCAACAAGGCTTTCACAAGGTGAGTAGTAAATCTAAACTATGAAAGTATCTTGCGGCTATTTAACATTTGTGTGGAATGAAGAAAGTAAAAGAAAAAGCTAATTTTAGTGTATGAATTAATAGGTTGCATATGTTCCTGTTAAAAATCACAGTGTATGATACACACACATACATATACTGTGTTACAGCACCATGCCCTTGGTCATATTCTCATTGCCATCTCTTTCTGTACACCCCACTTGCAATTCCTGTTTGTTTTAATAAAACCAAACACTCAAGCTAATCATATCTTAATCCCAACCAGCTTCTTTCCATTTCCTCTGATAATTCTTAAATCAATTCTGTTGCTCAAACTGGTAACCTAGAACCTTTACTCACCCAGCTTTTACACTGTATTAGTAACTGAAATGGTTTTTCCCACCAAGCAGCATATGGATCTAAGCCTTGTTCTTGGCTTTGATAACTAAAAGTGGTCTCCTCCTCTAATTGATTTCCAAAGGGTTATTATGCTTCTATTTAATTTTCACTGACTTACAGGACACTCTTTCTCTTTTGATCCAAAACTCAACCACTAAAATTATTAATCATGTCCATTTTCCATTTCCTACACTTCTATTTTGTTATGATTTTGTAGTCTTTTTCATTCAATCTTTACTCTGTTTTTATCAAACGCATTCTAAGAACTGCAGGTGGATTTTTATAACACTCTTTTTCTAATGAATTTTTGGCATGCAGTTTTGATAACCCTCACAGATAGCTTTTCCTTTATGTGATGTCTCAGCTATCACTAAACATCTTCAATATAAAACTCACTGCCTTGCAGAATATCAATCATTTGTAGAGATGATTAGAAAATGGAGAAGAGTAAATTAAAATTTTCTCTTTAAGTTTCAAATTTACAGTAGTAGTTTCATCAGAATTCTTAACATATATTTCAAAAAGCTTATTATTTGTAAGACTCCCAGTATTTCTCTTATTCTGCAGCAGAATTTAACAAAATTAATGTGATTGACCAGAAATTGAAAAGTCAATATTAAAGCCCATTATTAAATGTATGAAACCAAGAAAAGTTAGTTTGCAAAAAAGATGTGCTGGAAATTTTGGGTTCACCATACTCTTCAGAGTATCTTAATTTTTACTAGCACTTCTGGAATTATTTTGGGAGACAGCTTGTTATTTTTAAAGGGTCGGAAATCTACTTAAAATTAGTATCAATAACGCAACACAAGCAGCTGCATAAAGCAAATTGTGACAGAATCTTACAGGATATCTTTAAAATATACTGAAATTAATATTCTTTTTAATCAAGACAAAGGGAGGAACTGGCATCAGAAAGGTGCATTTAATCACTAAACCTGAAGCTTACATATTTAAAAACTATCATTCTTTTCCTAATGCTAAAGGAACGTGTTTATCTATGCAACGTTAAAATGCCCACCTCTGTTTTAATGTGTCTAAAGAGGTCTCTCCTAGATGCTTTCTCCTAAATCCCATGTGCTTGGCAACCTGGTGGACTGTGAGCTTGTAGTTAAAGCTCAGTTGACTTTCTGAGCTCGAAACATTGATGCAAGTGAGAAGTCACCATCAGTGACACACACAGTCTTTTACTGAATCAAAGGGGAGTTATGTCTTAGGCCCTTAAGCAGCTCATTTAGATTCTTTTAGGCTTTAGGATGGAACAAAGCTGCAGAACAAAAAGGTTGCCTAAAGTAGAACAGGAAATGAGGGTTTCTGCAGGGGTGCTTTCAATGCGCATTTCCAAGGAAGAACTTTTAGAAGACTTAAGAGCCCAGGGTATCTCTGGAGAGAGCAATGGAGGAAGGAGGTACCTGGCACAGAGAGCATGCAAGGAAGAGTATTCCAGCTGGTCAATTCAGTGACAGCTTAATCTCTGAAGTTGTGCTGCTGTTCTTCCTCTTCTTACAGTTTTATAATCATATTTCCTTTATATTTTTTTTCCTGGGACAAACATCTTGTCCATTGTAAGCATATCTCCTGCACCTCTGGATGCCAGGTTCTTCTGGAGCAGAAGTCCCCCTTGACCATCTGCTCTTTCAGGCTGGCATGGACCAAGTAGTGGAGTGACTTCTGGGTACTTCCAAGTCCTCTTTAAGAAGTGCCCTCTACTCCAATCCTGTTTAGTTTTGGTTCTTTTAGTGAATTGGTGGGAAAATTTTGTAAATTATCACCCATTCTGACAGCTCTTGTTCATTAAAAAAATAACAGACAGAGAGAGGTGTGATTTTTTTCAATATCTTCAAAATAAAACATTTGTATTTTGCTAACTGAAAGTAATTTTTTAGCAATTTATGCAAATACTTAGAAGAAATCAATGCAAGATATGTAAGTAGGTTGTTAATATTTCATGGTGGGCAAATAAGCTTTTTTTGTAATGACAACAAGAATTTATTTTAATTTTTTTTAGCTAACAAATATAAAGATGTTAATATCTGCCACATTCAAGAATCGAATGGTTCTGTTTATTATAAATGGAATGTATTGGGCTTTTTTCTAATTTTTGTTTCTTCCTGAGAAATGATTAATTCAGAAAAATACTGTACATATTGTATGGTGTAGTATCGTCCCACATTTAGAAGGGAAGATTTAATTTTTAACACATGGTAGACAGATGGTTCATGGGTCAAGCACAGATGCAGTCAAGAATTTTGAGTGCTGCTTTTTTTTTAATGTGTGTTCAGTGTGTTCAGAAAGATATTTTCAAATCCCTGTATTGTTTTCAGTCAGGCAGTTTAGGACACAGCCGACTTACCTTTAAATTTAACTAGGTGAGGACAAACCCAACCTAACTGGCTGACATTTACATCATAGGCATATCCTGCTGTGGGAGTCAACCTAGGCCACCTATTTAGTTAATTAACAGGAATAGGTCATTTAGGACATTAATTCATCTCACCTAGTATTGACTTAGTCTTTCAGATAAAATTAGTGGCACCCTCAAAAGTATTTCTCAGGACATTTCATGAAATGAAACCTGCCTTAAGTTTACTAAAACTTCTTCAGTATTCCGTGGGTCAAAGTGCTTCAGGTGTAATAGTCCATCAAGGAAGAAAACAGTAGCAAAACAGTGCCAAAAATATGTATTTATTGGGAAGTGAGAAGAAAGCCATTAAATGCTTGGACTACAACTGGATGTATTTTTCTAGTTAAAAACAAAGGAAAGCCATATGTAAACAGATACGAACCAATTTCCTTTATATTTTCCTCTCTTACTGCCCTTTCTGACTCCCTGTTGCCTCAGGACCAGTTCGTTGCCTTAGAACCAGTTCGTTGCCTTCTAGCCAGTCATAAAATCCCCGAGTCCTTCACCTTTTCTGGCTTCTGCTCCTTTGGTGGCATCAGCATTGGTAAGTCTATGAATAACATGCACAATTAAATGTGTGCTGAGCTGTTCCCTACTTTTGTAATCAGAAAAAATGGCACACATTCTTTAAAGCAGTAAAATATAAAAATAACACCTGATTGTTAAGCATATGAAGTAACTTTTCTTTAGCCTTTGGAATCCCAATTAATTCTTTGTGATATGTATAAAGTTCACACTTGTCCTTGAGGTGATATAAAAGTAGCCTAACTCTGATATTACATACTATATAATTTGAGAAACAGAAGGTGATAATATAAAAAATAAAAAGGGTCCTAAAACCATACAAGAGAACTGCAATTAAGAATGTACAAGAAACTAGCATTGCCATTTTCGAGCTACTAAAGTCTTCACTTTACAACCTCCATTATTATTTTTTACATCATTTTGGAAGTAAAAAAATATGTCCCAAAACTGTGCAGAACACTGACAACTAATTTTACAGAACTCTGTGAACCAGACTGTGATGCTGCTTTGAGGATAGTTACCTTTTCTTTCTTCTCCCCAAACCAGCCCTATGCTGTCAGTGTTTTCTTTCTCTCCCCTCTGTAAGAAGGAGACACAGTGTGCATCCCTGTACTGAAGTGCAGGAGAACCTTACAGGTTTGTAATGTGGATGATACTCACAGAAGAAGACAAGGTTTTGACCTTAGCCAGCAGTTCTAAATCTAATACTTACTAAGGAGTAGGACATTGGTATGGCCATGGACACATTGGAGGAGAGATTTGTCAGCAACGCTTGTGTACCTCAAAGCGTATTGCGTTTCTCTCTGTGTACTTCATACAGAAGTATGTGTGAGCATCAGAAAATAAACTGTACTCAAAGTAACCATGGCAACACTAACATAGATGCACTGCAGATCATACATGCTACAATATGGGAATCTGAAAGGAAAGAAATAAAGCTCCCTGTTGGCTTGAGCAGCTTCAGGCAAGGAGACCTGAACCTGGAGAGAGATCTGTCCTTATCCTCTGGAAGGCCACTAGAGGAATGACACTTCTCCCTTTCAGTTTTGCTTGAGGGCATTGGTTAAATGTGATACAAGCAGCTGTAATTCTGTGACAGTCATGAGTTTTAATCATCATCTATGGGCATCAATGCAGTCTTTGCTTTCAGTAAAGCTCTGTATTCAACTTTCCCTGTTTACTGTGCCAGGTTGCTTGTTTTAGAATTGGGTACGAGCAAAAGGAAATGCAGTATGAAAAATCTGGGAGTTTAGTATCAAGAAATCCTGTGGCAGATCACAGCATAGCTCAGTAGTAGGATGAGGTCAATTGTATAATGATTACAACATGAAAGACATAAGAAATCCATCATATTCCTGCAACAAATACATAATCTCTAAAAAGAACAGAGATTGAATTTAGGAACCAGTTCTGCCTGTGTGTTTTTTGGTTGACCAGAGCTTATGAAAAGAAATCAGTCTCATTGATAATGCCTTATTAATAGGAAACCTGTCTATCCAACCCCATGGAGGGCTACCATATGTCCAGCAAGATGTGTACATGCCATCTGGGCAAACAGGCCCACCTGAGCTGCAGGTATCAGAGACTCAGAACATGCATAGATCAATTTTACAGCACATGTTTGGTAAAACCCTGATGGAAATATGACAGGTCTAATCTATGTGGATCTCTTATACTGTGAACAGTCTCAGTTAAGAATACATGGTAGCTGACATAAAAGCAAAATATGTCCATTGTGAAAGATAATTAAGAAATATGCCACTGATGGGCTTTACAAGTATAAGCGTTGCAAAGAAAAAGGCTAAGTGGAGCGAGTTAATGGGCCTGAGCTGTGCGAGACCCAAGACAGCCTAGCTAGCTGCCATGAGTAGAAGAGTCAAAGACACAGAGTACATTCAGCCAGATAAATTAGAGGTCTACAGATGAGAAGATAACTGCTATTGCACAACCCTGTGTTTACATGAGAAGGATAACATGCTAAAGGAGGGGCTGGCAACTTGTTGCCTTTGAACCACATGCAGCTTGAGGGCAGTTCAAGTACATCTTCCATGTTCCAGCTACATGGTGATCTCTGCAAGACACATCTGGTACGAGGAAAGACACTACCAAATAATGCAGATACACAGATGAAGTAAAACCACAGGAACTATTGAGACTTACAGAGCTTAATCACACTTAGATTTAGCAGCATATTCAGATCAGCCTGGTGGGAATTCTGAAAAGGGTTTGTTGCCTCCCACCTCTGAACTGGCTTGTGTGACACCCTTCCATTTAGCTCTCCAAGGGATATGTATGTACCTTGTGGTAAGATTTTGGGTTGCAGATCATAAAGCCAGGAAGCTTGGTCAATGCCATGGCACAAGACACCCTCTTGCTGAACTCAAGAGCAAATCAAATACAAAGCAAGTAACAGAGAAACTCTGCAGGTAGCTCATCAGTCATGGAAGCATAGAATGGTTTGGGTTGGAAGAGACCTTAAAGACCGTCTAGTTCCAGCCCCCTGCCATGGGCAGGGACACCTTCCACTATTCCAGGTTGCTCCAAGCCCCATCCAGCCTGGCCTTGGACACTGCCAGGGATGGGGCACCCACAGCTTCTCTGGGCAGCCTGTGCCAGCACCTCGCCACCCTCACAGTAAAAAACTTATTTCTAAAATCTAATCTAAATCTATCAGGCTAGGAGTTTAGCAGGAGTAATGCAATCACCTTTTTCAGCAGTAATGTGGAATAATAAAACCAGTAGTGCTTAAGGCTTTGTAACAGTCTGTATGCAGGAGAATTACCTAGATAATTCAAAATTGACACTTAGGCATAAGCAGACTACAGTCCAAAGAAAGAATATGGGGAAATATTTGCTTACAGCACAACACTCATTGACAGCATCAGTAAAGTGAAAGTGAGTTATGTGGTTACTGCTTTAGAAAAAAGAAGGCATTAAGTTGCACTCTGTAAAGTGGAAACAATAAAGCTGTTAAAAGCACTGGTCTCCGAAGAAAACAAGTAGTTGGAAAAAGAAGGCAATACCTTATTATAATAAGAATGCCAAAATAATGAAACCTTTCACATACTACTCCATTATAACAGTGTGTGTCAGATAGTCCATGGTATCCTGATATTGTAAGTAAAAAGGAGGAATAACACAGGTCTGATGCAATAGAAGGAGAGAGGAGACAGGGATTATGGTGAATAACAGGTAACTGAGGACTGACTCAAGTGGTGTCAAATGTGATTATGAAAATACATGTTGGATGCTGAAAGCACGGCTAAGGAATGTTGTAGCTGGGATCCCAAAGGCTTTCCATAGCACCCACTGAGGAGGGAGACAAAAGACAGTTGAATTGTGAAAAAGCAGCTGCAATCACTGGCAGATGTTATCACTTCACCTGCACCACTTAAGCTTAAAGATGTAAACTCCTAGTGGGATGGCTGTGATGTGTTCTAATGGTGTTAGTAAGTGGAAAACATTAATAAAAGTACCTCTGAACTCCTTTGGTTTACTGCAGCATTGTAGACAGGCACTGTTCTGTTGGGAGATGTCTAGGGAGAGATGCTCAGATATGTCCTACAAATGTCCCCATGGTGATTCATGGTAATATTATGGGGAAAACCTGGAGTGGCTCACAATGGAGTCAGCTCTGATGACTTTTTTTAGTTTGAACTTTATGCTACAGAGGTGTGTAGGCATGAGGAAGTTGGGGAAGGGGAGGAGGAATTGCCCTTGCTTCAGGGTAAGAGTCAAAGCGATGACATTATGAGATGATGTGAGGAAATGAAGAGAAGTGTAAGCAAAGATGAAAAACCATTTCAGCACTGTTTCTGGGCCTTTCCCTGGATGTTTATTGCATTAGCTACTGTGAAAAGAGCATGCAAGTTTAAGAAGCCATGAGAGCGCTAACAGTAATAATAATAATAGTAATAATAGCCTGTTTTATTTACCCTGTCTGTGTGGACCTTCACTCCTGACAAACCAAGGCAACACAGGAATGAGATTTTGAAATATGCTTCCAAGGCTACAAAGCAAGAACAAGCTGCAGATATTAACACAGTGAATGGGGAAATAGTTTTGGAACCTTAAGGGAATCAAAGTAATAGCAAAAATAATATTACAGGAATTGCACATTGTTTACGGTGGGGGGAGGAAACCAATCACCTAGTGATTTGGAAACACTATTACAGTTGAGACTACAGGGAAACTAAGGCTGATATAGCATTTCATTATGAAACATGATTTTTGTATTAAATATCCCATCTAGCTGCAAGATAGTCATCAGCCAAGAGCAGTTTATTGGAAAAAATAAAGCAACTCACAGCCATTCTTGTTTGTGAGGAATATGCCAATTTGAGTTCCAGCAAGGCTAAAAGCAAAAATAGGTCACAGTCCTGCGCTGTGCATTGCAGCAGTGAGGGCTGGGCTGTATGCAAGCTGAGCTGTAAGGATGCAGTGATTCAGAAATACCCACTTAATCACTGTTCTTTAGTTTAATTCATCCTGTATTTGCTACAATTTTCCAGCTTGTGGGCAAGGCAGGGAACAGACTATCCACTTCGTGGGCCCATTTTATCCCCTCTCTTTTATAGAATAAGGATTGCTCCCTCCTTTTCTCCATCTCCCCCCCCCCCCCCCCCCTTTAAAAAAAAATATACAATTTTTAATAGATCTTAATAGATTTTCTTTTTTCATGAAATGCTTGGATGAATACAAGAGATTTTGGAGGGAGTTAAATAACTACATATCAGTGCAAATCTGAACTTGCATTTGCATGATGCTCCATATTTCAAATTTCAGTTACATATGTCATAGCTTTATTTATTTATTCCACTAGCTATTTTCCAGATAAGAACAGTGAATATTTATCTAGCTTTCTTGTCACTCAAAAGCAACCTAATGGTCTTCCAAGAACAGAGAACAGAGACTAGACATACAACTGTCATTACTAGAAGTACTGATTGCTCATTTGAACCAATGAATCAGTACCTTCAGCCATCAGTATTCCTTGAGTGTTATGTCCTTAGTATTTGTGACCAAGACATGAGGTAACTGAAGTTACATAGCTCAGGTAAAAGGTCTTATTTACTTAAAAATCAGATCTTAATGTTCATTGCTACCAGGAGTCTGCCTAGTTAGGCTTTAAATAGTTTAGTATAGTCATAATATAATGATGGACTAGATGTTATTGCTAAACCAAATCTGAGCCTTCTCAGGGATTATAGTTTTTAGAATAGTGGAGAGTTAAAAGTCTCTGTGCCTAATTGAAATTCTGAGTGGAAAGAATCATATAGAAAAACTGATTGAAGCATATTAGGAAAGTAAGATTGCTACCACTTTTTCGTATCAGAGTATTTTCTATACTATCTTATGAAAAATCTGTATTTTATTTGTCTGTTCACTCCTCTATGGCTCCACAACACATAACTGATGACATTTCAGATTTTGTTTGTGTCATAATTTTAAAAATTATTTGCTTTTCCTTATAGAAATATTTAACCATAAATCAGAAAATTATTACAACTTTCAGTGGAAATTTCAAGAAGTATATCTCTTCTTGTACAGGACCTGGGAAAAACATATAAATGGGTTTCATTAATAATAGGCAATCAGAAGAAACACACTCTCATCCCTACATTTACTCTTGTAACAGCTACAACAAACTCACTACAAAAGTTGACATTTAATTAGGAAATAGAAGAACTTGGACACTTTTGTATGTACACACATGCGTGGGTCCTGGTTGTATATGCACACATAAGCATATATACAGATAAAAGTTTTCCATCTATTTACTCAAGACTAAATTCCCAGCTAACCAAACATCTCTGTGGCTGCAAGCATGCAGGGCCAACGTACTGAAGGAAGCTTGTAGTTAAGCCAGCAGCACATGCACTCTAATGAAAAAACTAAATGCTGCTGGTATTCTTTCTTCTCCTGGTATATGAAAATTTTAAACACTGTTTTCTTCTTTGATCTCTTGTCTTATTCCAACACTGCTCCTGCCAGATTTTTTTTATTTCATTGTATCATTACTTTTTGCCTTTTTTATTTTCTTACTTTCCTTTTTTTCCTCTGTATGTTTTCCAGGTCCTTGTTTCTTTCTTTCTTTTTGTTATTTTTTTTTTTTTAAAGTACACCATAAGCAGTCATTTTGCATTCAGATTTCACACTGAAGATGCCCAAATTAGGAGTGAAACTATACCAAGAACATTTTGACAAAAATAGCGATGTATAAATACCTTTCTTGACACACATTCGTAGCCTACCTTCACTAAATCAAATGTTAGATTCAGACCGCTTCCAAGGAAAGCTTTCCATATCTTTTGTCTCTGGATTTCCTCACTTAGCTCCATCAGTTCATTTGAACAGTGTTCTAAAAAGAAGAATTAGAGACAAAGTCTTTCAGAATCCCCTAACAGATGTACATCAGCTTACTTTCATGAACACTTATGTGACTACAGTAATTTTTCATAAAATTTGCATCCATTTACATCCTTCTGAACATGATAGGGGTTTTTAGAGTTATTTTCTAATGAGACATTTAACTATGTCCTGTACCATTTTCCTTGAATCTTCTTAGGCCTATTGCTGCTCTGGTAGGATAACAGTACTGAAATGATTTCAAATTCCTGGGAGGGAAAAACTCATGTCTGTTGTGAGAACCAGCAAAATCCTCTTGGCACTGCTGCCTAAGCTTTATGTGGAGCCTGTGTTCTTGGGGAAAAAATGAAATCCTTAATTTACATAAGTGGGACATACAGAAGTCTGTAGGCTTTGACTTGAGCTGTGTATTCTCAGTACTCTGCATGGCTAGTACTGGTTTGGCTAGTGTTGTGGCCAAGTTCCTGGTCCCAGCCAAAGTGTAAGAGTTCTAGCATCATATCTCAGCACTCATCCTGCGTGAAAAGAGTGTTGTCTCCTGATCCCTTCCAGCCTCTACCTGTGCAGCCCCCCAGACACTGAGGCTCTGTGATGACAAAGTAGCTTTGCTGATTAGGGAAGCCTGCCTGAGGAGGTTGCCTTGTTCCAAAGCCTTGTGACATGCTCACCTCTGTCCCCTGCAACCTGACCTTTATGTCCCATAACCCTGCTCAAGTGTTAACGAGTGGCAGTTGTAATGGATGCATCTGGTCATGATGGCTGCATCCAACTCAAAGTGTTTTGGGGGTACACAGCTAACAACACAATAGCCCAGGGTTAATTTGAGCAACACACTCACCTACAGCGCTGGTCAAGGTCTGACTCAAGCCAAGTTTGGAAGAAACTAACTTCTGTAGTTAGTATGCAAATACGACTATAAGTAAATTATTTTACTCCATATGTAGTAGACAGCTGAGGGCCTGATGAGCATTCCTGCATGGTAGTGGTCTGCACACCAGGATCCCCCTTTGAGTAGGGATGTCTCTCAAGGTTACTCCTTGAGCTTCAGAGAATCTTTATCACGTCAGATACTCAGAAAGTGAATTGGGAATAAGCTCACTGAAACTTCGAAATCTTAGCTAAGTGGTATAAAAGATTGATTGTGCACATATAATCCTTCAGACATAAACCATTGACCGAGTCTGGGACTAGGTCTAGATTCAGCTGCACCTAAAGTACCCTCTGAGAAGGAGTTTAGAATGCAAGGGGGATCCTTGCTGAACCTCATGCCTCAATGTGGGGGTCTCCCTGACAGTTTTGTCTGACTGTGTCCACTGTGCAGTAAATAATGAAGTGTACCTGGCCATCAAATCTTGTTAAACCAATGTCACATTTACTATCAAACTTTGTATTAATATAAGATCTATTTTCTAAGTGAAGTGATCACTCCATCAGTAACAACCCTCCATGGCTTCGTCTCACTACAGGCAGGTACCCAGTTTTAACAAACCAATTTTCTGATGCTCTTCTCTATATTTTGTGAATCAAGATAAAGACCAGTGCACAGAAGACAACTTGTATTTTAAGTATCTGATTCAGCCTCAAACAACATCTCTCCCTCTCTTCACTGATGAGAGAAGGACAAGGGGAAAATAACCTTTAGTTAAGTTCAGGTCCAGTTAATCTGTTCTCATTGTTTTCTCCATGAAGATTCCTGCTATTTTCTTCAACCTCTATGTTCAGCTTTTCATGCTTTTTGAGCATATCAAAATAAACCCACAAAACTTTAAATTGTCTGAACATCATGAGTAATCTGGTTAATAATGAAAACTAAAGGAGGCGTTCAGAACAGAAATTACAGAAATTTCATTTAATATAGCTTCCTTTTGCATAGCATTTTCCAAGAAGCAATTTAAATTTAAGAAAATCTGGACTAGAATGGAATCAACAGTCAGCTAAAGCTGCTTGAATGATACACAGTACAGCAACTGCTTTTGAAGTTTTAAAGACAGGAATTGTATGAGTGATTTGCAGCAAATAATTTTATTTGATGAATTTTGCTGTCTTTTCTGTTGGTGCTCTGTGAATATTTATTCATTATGTGAAATTATTCACAAATGTCTTTAGTGGATAATTCTTGGTTTGCAGATGCTTTGCAAATACTTCATAGCAGATATTTGTCATTTTTCCTTTTATTTTTTTTTATTTTTTTTTTTTTTTTTTATGAGGTTTGTAAGCATGAGCATTGTTTCTGTTCCTTAGCATTTTGATTTATATAGCAAACCAACACAGCAGGAGCTGCATATTTTTCATGATGCTATATGAAATCCACTTTGATGAATTTAGTGAATATTGAAGTTAGAATGTTTTGTTGGGTAGAATTCTCATCAGTAATAACTGAGCTCATAGCTCTCTGCAGGAAAAAATGTGCAAGAATAACATGCTCTGGTAGACAATGAGCCCAGGGTGGGTGGTTTACTCTAGAGGTCCTTTCTAACATAAATTATTTTATGATTCTAGCAATGAATGCTTTCAAAGCAAAATAAGTCCATTCATTTATTTGTCCCCATTCTCCCTTAGTGAAAGGAGAGGTGGGTTCATTTCTGCACCTCCCAACATCAAAAAATTAGGTGTTATGTATAAACTCATTGTCTATGCTCTCTCTACAATAAATATAGAGGCTTAGTTCATTCATCTGTCTCAGACTCCTGTGTGAAAATGTGGTGAATTTACACTTTTAGGGTACCTGTGATATTCCACTAACAAGGGAAACTACCTATTAGCTGCTTTTTAGATTATGTAAAATTAAGTGAAATGATTTCCATACAAAGTTCAAAGATTCAATAATACAGAAAAGGGTCAGAACAGCATGTGGGAACATTAAAATAACTTTCAAAACAATTTTAACAGTTATGGGGAAAAGTTTAATTCCACAAAATGGTAGGCACTTATGAACTAATCAAATCATATCAGTGATAAAACAGGGAGACGAGCATTTGAAAGCAACAGGAAAAGAAACATCTGGCTATATTAGCTGATCAGATTGTTAGTAGCTACAAAAGTGATATAGAAGCAGAAATACAGTGGATAAAGAAGATAAAATAATTTTACTGGAAGCAGAGTAGCAATGTGAACCTGCAAAGTCTAAGTGCACCACACAGTTATGGATGCACTGCTCCAAGAAAGATCAAACCAGAAAAGGAGGAGAGGCTCAGATAATGATGGAGGTGTAGAATTTACTTCCAAAAGTTATTACAAGATCTGGCTTGTTTAGTCAAATAGAAAAGAAGTTAAGAAATGAGAAAAAACTATCCCTGTACATTCATGGGAGAGGAACGTGAAAACAAGGAGTGTGAAAACTGCTTAAAAGAAAGGGCAATGTTAGAAGATGGACTAGTGGATATTAAAATGAATGGATATCCCACATATTAATATTAAAAGCTAGAAATATTTTCTAATAAGTGGGAAAAGGAGTTCGATTTTGGGAGCGGAGGAGTAAAAAGCCTGACTAGCTTGACAAAAAGGATTATATGATTTGATGGTATAACTATTCCCTTTCAGTCCTGTATCTCCCTTATTATTTTTTTAAGGTATTTTTTTAAAAAGTTTTCTTTTAAAGAGAGTCTGGGAGACAAAAAAGTAAGATGCAAGGTCTCACTTTTCTCTGGGAGTCACGTTGGAATTGAGGACTGCAAATGAAGCCATAATTATTCACTCATGAACGTGTGTTCTACTTCAGATTTCTCCTGTGCTTCACTAATCTCATACTCACAAGCATTTACTAGAACATTTCACCCACGGAGCAGCTGCTCAATTGCCAGAAGAAAAATGCAGTCAAGGAACTCTGAAAGACCAGTTTTCTTTTCCTGAATACTGTGTATGTTCAAGAAACACCAGCACTCAGTAGAATACCAACTTCCTATAGGAGGGAAAGGAACATGGTCCTGTTTAATACCTCCAAGGGTCATTTAAAACATTCCAGATATCTGAGGTCTATGTCTGGTGAACAGAATTACTTTTCAGCTGTTACCTTTTATGGCAAGGTAGCGCACAGGGCAAAAAATATTTGCTTCTCCTTCTATTATCCTTCCTCAACAATTAACAGTTGCTTATGGTTTAATTTCATCTTGTCTGATAAAAGAAGTATCTCATGTATTTTACTGTTCCTGGCTTCTGCAATTATAAAAAAAGATAAATCAAGCATAGTATCTACCTTTTTTTTTTCTCCACAAATGCTGATGTCTTAGACGTCTTAGAGTCCATTTGCATTGTCATCTTACATTGCAGAAGTGTGGCAAATAAGGATAACGATATGTTATCACTGCTGTAACATATGGGCTTATCTTGATTGTAAGTGGGGCCAGGCTGCTCAATGATTGAAATGGTTAATGGCTTGTTAAGATTCACATGCCCTTGCAAAGGATGTGAAAGTCCCTCAGCTGTGTGCCATGCATGGCTTGGAGTGCAGGTTTTGCTAAACTACCTTTCAGTCTGCATGGATAGGTGAAGGTGATGCTCTTCACCCATCATACTTGTCACTGAGTGAGGCAGGACTCCATTTGCTGTGGGTTTAAACCCACCAGGTAACCCAGGTTATCATCTAAGGTTCACATCAGCCACCTTTCCTATTCCCTGTTCCTGTCTTCCTAACATGAAGATCCAGAGATTTTGATGAGATTTCAGTACTCACTTCATAGTTTCCTACAGTCCTTATGTCTTCAGGGTGACCGTACAGGCTAACTTATTCTAGCAGTTGTTTTTTTCAGTAATGTCCCTCCTTACTGATTTCTTCCCCTCTTCATACCATTGTCTAGGAAAGAGTCACAGCAATGTGGCACCAACAGTCAAGGGACAGGACTCCAGAGACACTGGGTTATGTTTCAGTGTGGCTATCATTCAGACAGACAGACCAACAGCACAGTGTAGGCCTAGCCGAAGAGAGAATGAAAGAGGGTGAAGAATTAATTGTGTCTCAGATTCACAGCAGCTTCATGGGTTATTTCTAAGGCTATTCCAAAGCCATTTATATGTTTTTCCCTGCTTTGCTTAAATTGCAATCTGGTTGTAAAAGGAAGATCTTTGGGGCATAACCAAAATAACCTGGTAAGCATGGTGATGAGGAACAGAGTGGCAAGTAAGTAAACACTCCTCGCAGCTTTGCTCTACTGTCAGAGCAATTTCTCATGATCTTTCTGTTCACAATCTTCATTCAAGTCCTTCCAGCAGCCATCCAGCCACTTAAAGCACATCATGAAGCTACACTGCACTTGGACACAATGTGTGTTGCTAATAATCTAAAGTGACAGGACAGTATGAGAGCTTTTTTAAAAAGCTTATTAGCTGAATCCAATAAATTGAAAGGGAGCCTTTTTAACCGCCTAAGGAATGTCCAAACCTTATTTACGTTCCATGGGCTCGAAGTGGAAACTTTAATTAGAACTCAGAGATGTCATATGCTGTTTAGGTGATGCAAATTGTTTTTATTTATTTATTTAAAAATTTCAGCCCACAGGCAGCTATTAGTTATTAAGTATTTTCAGCTGAGTGTTTTGGTTTTTTTTTTTCTCTCTCTCAGTACTGACAGGTAATATATGGTGGAGAAGATTTTTGACTATATAGTCAAAATAACTTATAAAGTCCATTTGTAAATAATGTAATAGTATGTACAATGGGGCTGTACTGCTGCAGATTAGATTTCTGCTATGTGAAACTCAGACCATAATAATAATAAAAAAAACCCGCTTCTTTTTATTTCACCACAGAACAAAAGCTCAGTTATTTTCCCAAAATGCAGGATTTCTTTTGACTTTGTCTGTAATGAATTTATGTTGTCCATAGGGATGTGGCTGTAATTCTGCCTTTCTATATATACAGCTGTGCTAATGTGTAACTGTAGATCTACAAGAAAATTTAAGAGATTGTCTTATCAAACTTGGTGTCTTATGGTCAGGACAGTGAGCAGACAACATTGGCAGTACTGGAAGCAGCACTATGAAGAGGACAAGGAAAATGCTGAATGGCAGGACTTATCTTCTCCAGCTGGAAGCATCTGCTTTGGTCTAATAACAGATAAAAGATCTCACTTCTTAGTGTTGACTAAGATGAGGCATAGCAAACAAAATATCTAGGTCTGAGGAGTTATATGCAGCTCAAGATGCAGAATGTCTATTTATCTAATTATTTCCCCACTGATTTTCTATGACAAATGGAGACTCATTTTCCATGGAATAGAAGTTCTTCCTTAAAATTCAGTCCTATGGATGCTAAATATTTGACAGTATCAACATAAAACCTTTAGATGAGCCTTTTCACCTGATCTTAATTTCCTATCTAAATCCTTTGCTTTGACGTTGCTATCTCACTTTCTGTCTGTAGGGAATATTCACTTTCACCAGCAGTAACCCAAAGACCACCAAGACACTTTAATCAGGCAAACTTCTTAATGTTCTCCTAGCAAGGATACACAAATGTAACTGTAGTACTGATCAGGTAGTCATATACAAAGCAAGTGAATCTTCATTATCAACTCAATTATGAACTTGTTCTCTGAAAGCCATGATATATTATTTGATTCATATTTAAGAAATGAAAATATGTTTTCATTTATGTCAAAGAAAGAGATGCTGTCCTCATTTCTGAATACACAGAGAATTATGTGAGCAACCTAGTCATTTCATAACCCAGCTGTTCTGTAAACAGAAACTTCCTGCCAATTTAGGATCCTGCCCAGGGATTTTGATCTGCTGTGTTGACTTGTTTACCTTACAAAAAGACCATAGATAAGGTTTACAGGCAGTGTAAGGGTTTAAAAGGGAAAGCTAAAGCAAGATTTATAGAGAGGCTCCTCAACTGAGCCACAAGAATGCAAATAAATGTTTCATGCAATGCAATGAATATGATGTAAAAAACAGTTCACTGACTATTGCACAGGTTTCTTGAAACAAGAATGTTTTATAATCCCTCCACACATCTTTTTTTTGTAAAATCATTAAAAAATACAGCTACATTGAGCTGCCAACCAGACCCTGATGCTCTTAGCAAGGAAACCCTTTCAAGCTTTGCTTGAAGTACCTTGTCTTTCTTGCTTTCAGGAGGACTGAGAGTTATTCTAGTGATAGCAGGGGCTCACAGTGGCAATTGCTTCTGGAGAGCCTCTGACAAGCCAAATTTATTGCAGAATTAAAAATATCATAAGTATATGTGTAGTATATGTATTTTATATGTATTAAACCTGTGTGTTCCTTGTTCATCAGGTTGTAATCTGCATTTCATTTCGGTAGTGAATTTCCAGCTGTTTGCAGCCGATCCCTAACATCCTTTGTGCCACCAGCCTGGAAAGGAGCTGAAGCAAACTGTACGGAGAGTTCTGTTCCCTGCAGGATGTGGTAAGAGGCTGGCGCCTGCTTCCCTTGTACATACAGACTTCCAGAAGAGGGCAGTGCAAAGACACATCCAAACATCTTTGGGAACCTGTTTCGAAACTACATGTTTCTTTCAGGGAGGAAGAGTGAAGAAGGAGGAGAAATCCCAGATTAACTATCTGTAGATACCTGGCAAGTTTTGCTATGGATGGAACAGTGGAAGACTCGACCTCTTGCAAGTTTTATAGATACCCTTTTGAAATCTCTGTGATTGTATCCATAAAGTGTATTGAAAGCACAAAAAATTGAAAACAAGCCTTTAAAAGAGAGCAAGCCAGCATGTGTTACCTCTATTCAGACTGGAATCCTTAGGGCAGGTTTGTCTGTATGGGTTTCTTCATAGCTGTGCGTGAGTCAGCTGCCACCAGGCAGTTGCAGAAGGGGGTGGAGTTAGTATTTCTAATCTAGGAAAAGGACTGTGAGGGCAGGCTTTCAAAAAAGGAGTGAATTGGAAAGCAAGATAGGTTCCCTCTTAGCCAATACACTGCAGGATTGGCTCCCTGCAAGAGGGGATGAATGAAGGAGGAGAGAGAAAATCAGGTAAAAGAAAGGAAGCAAGAGTACAGCCATGTGAGTACAGAGCTGCAGGTTAGAAGGACGTTTCCCAGAACCTTAGTGTTTAAGATGATTAAGGCAATGAGCATCTTGGGCTTAAGTTAGGTCCTAAAGGTAAGTATATGAATATCCCCATCTGGAAAGAAGTTATTTGCCTTTCCATGCCAATAGTGAAGAGCTGTATGCTACTTGCTGTAAAGATAGATCTATAAATTACAACTATTTATAGAGTGTAAACAGCAAATTATCTTAACTCTGGTGGTCATCGGAAACAGATCTGCTACACCCACACATGTCATTGTATGCCACAGCGGCCCGATGCTCAATAAATGGCTGCCTGGAGATTTCCTAACTCTGAGTAAATTACCAGTACTGTATCCCTGTAGCTTTGCTACATCTGGAGGCAGCTGTTGTAGCTTCCTTGGGATGCTACACTTCTTTCAAACCATGTCATTGGTATTCTGGAACAAGGAAAGAAAAAGGGGCAAGGAATCATTCCCAGTCCCTGATCCTGATGCAGCTGCAGACTTCTGACTCCCTGACAGCATATAACTGCTATGGGAATTCCAACTAACAGTAGGGAAGAATACATATTACATTGTACTTTGCTCTTTCAGGGGCAAACCTGAGTGGCAGCCTACTGCAATCAATACCATCTAACATCCATAAAACTTGTGGAAATAGTCAAGTAATCAGTAATGTAATGTTTAATTCATAAAGCAATTCATTAACAGCTAATATCTGACTAGAACATTGAATCTGTATCTCTCTCTAACAAAGTATACAATTTTCCCTTAGAAATTATAACCAAGCTTTAGGTACATGGTTTCATGCTCACCTTGGGTGCCATTCAGTATACATAAAGTTGTGGGGGGTTTTGTTTATGAGGGCTCTTTAGCTAATGTAAGCATACTGATAAATAAAAAGAACTAAACTTTTCTTCTCAAGACCCAAATAATAGTAGTGGTAGACCTTCATGATTATTTAAGAGTATCCGATCAGAACAGCACTTATTAAAATAACATTTTATGTGCTTTTTGTCTCCATTAGACTTTAAGAAAGAAAATAAATAATTTTTATTATTATTTTCTTTTTTAATAAAAGGCAGTTTTGTTCTGAGGCAGAGCTGTTTATTTCTAAGTAGGCAAAGAGCCTAGAACCAGATGAAAAATAGCAACTTTTCCCCCGGTTTCCTCTCTAGCTGTTCTTTCAGTATTACTTCCTAAGTCTCAGAGGTTACAGGCTCACAGTAAGAATGCGCAGTGGGTTTCATATCATATCTGTCTTGCATTGATTTTCTGCCCTTTCCCCCCCAAAATGTGTGTTGGGGGGGAAGCACCAAAACAGAATGTCACAGCATTCCAACCTCCACACAATTGACCATCATTGTGGCTACAGTGATCATTTAAAGAATAAACACTGTATTTCAAACAGGCAAGGTATAAAGGGAGTCACAGTTTTAAAATAAATACCAATATCAGAAGACTAAAGAAATGGTTTAGACTTATGTTCAGTTCGTATCAGCAGCTCATAAATAAGAAATATTTGTACCTTCAGAGATATTTTAGGCAGTAGAAAGTGCTAAGTGCTCTAGCAACATATAACAAATTGCACAGGACTGCAGGGCCCTCACCAGTTGTTTTTAAATTTACCAATATTTGCAGGATTCAGTGTGCAGAATTAATAGGGGAAAAAAAAAATCTTTCCCCACTGTGCTAAAACGCATATGAATAAACCATAAAGACTCAAACAGTAAATGGTACCTTTTTGTATTTCTATTTTACAAAAAACCACACATATATAAATAAATATACATTAATCTATACAAAAAACTTTTAAAATGTAAACATGTGTTTACAGGAAAGACAAATAGCTAAGACAGAAAAGTATTAAAGGGGTATAATTCTTAATTTACCACTGTAATTTTAATGAATATAATTATATTCAAGGTCACTACGATGCTTTTTTCCTGTTCCTTTCAATGGAAGGAAAAGGGAAAGAAGAGATTCAAACCAATGCTTTCAGCCTTTGATGACAAAAGTATTCCAGACATTTGTATTCTAAAGCAACTGAGGTAAATAGAAATGAGGCTGAAAGCAACAGTCACAGCGTCAGCTGGTCTACTGAAAGGATAGGTCCCATGATGACTGCTATATGACAGATCCTATATTAGTAATCTGATTGCAATGTGAAATAGTTAGATATAGCCAATGTGCCCTCAAAGTGCACGTATATCCATCGCTGTGACCTTAGCCATTGAGAGAACATAGCTCTGATCATGGCTGGTAACAATTCACAATTCATAGGCATTTAAAGGGAAAAACTGATTGTGCAGATATAAAAATACAGTTAAAATTTGAAATAATTGCCTAAGTTCTAATTGACTAAGGAAAGTTTTGGACCTGACTTTATATTGAAATTGTGACAAGGGAATTTCTTGTACTTACATGTGTTGTGGTTTAACCCCAGCAGGCAACCAAGAACCTCACAGCTTAGAGACAGATAGATAGATAGGAAGAAAGAAAGAAAGAAAGAAAGAAAGAAAGAAAAAAGACTTCAGCCAAGTACCCACACTGGATAACTGAAATCTGAGTTAGAAGCATCACTGTTTTCTCTCTGTGCACTCAAAGGATAACTGCTATCTCCAGAAGGCTCCAGACAAAAATATGGCAATATATTCCCACTGACCATATAGCAACTACATTTGTAAATTATAGTGGTTACATTTGTAATGTAGACATCAGGTGCCTAAAGTCTGAAAAGTGGTCTAAAAGCTCCTTTAATCAAGCAATCATATAACTTTTTACCTCCCCTTCTCCACCCCTCTGGCACCGTTCACCCATTTCGACTTATTAGTTGAAATGTGAAGTTTTGTGGGTTATTCCTGGCAGAGAGAAAAATATACCTTTCATGGCTTTTTTTTCCTTATTGGTTGAAGTAAAATAATGTAAAAACCAGTCAGTACGATTTGATATGATCATGCTAGCAGTATTTCTTACTTTCAATAACATCTATAATAGTAATTCAGTGTTTGATTTTGGGCATTTATAATTCATTAAAAGCAGATCCCTTCTCTTCTGTGCACAATATACTAAGCGCTAAGCAAAAGTTTAAGATGGAGTGTCTCTCCATTGAAGAGGTTTCAGTCCAAGCATGTGTTCATATGTCACATTCTCCACCAGACTCCAGTACATACCCCAAACTGGCTGACCCTCTGTGGGACTCTGTTTGGGATTTCATCACATAACATTAACCTGTTTAAAGGTAGGATGTAATACACAGGTGTGGCTAGTAAGAGGTGGGAACAAGATATAGCCTGACAGGTCTTTGCTGTCTAGATTTGTATTAGTTATGTGTGTTTTTATATATGTTTCTTAAAGTTACAGCTGTTTAAATCCTTTTGTGTTAATATCTGAATCTAATTCAATACAATTCACGATTACTCTTTCCATTAACACTTATTCCAGAATCTTTTTGCCTGTGTCCCTGTGCATAGCTCCCTGTTCAACTTGGTCCGGCTCTTGATGCACAATGTACATGTGAGTAGTGCCTGTTTTAAGGCCACCCAGATGAATAGTATTAATATATATTAGCTCTATAATAAAAGGGAGGAACCCAGTCCTGAAACACCTGGATGGAACCTGAAATACATGAGCATCACCACCCTGACTTCAATGGTGTTCTGTGTTTCAGGTCTTCAAGGTATACGGACACTGCTGCAGAAATGTTGTCTACAGCTACACCTGGTCCATCCACAGACATATAAAAACAGAGCAGTAAAATATCTTATCGGGTTCTTTAGCTAAGTTTCTCAACCTGCTGTTGATAAGGCATTCCTGTGCTGAAGGCTAATCAAAAGGACTACCATAATACCACCCAGAACAAAATCAGTAAAAAGTATGCTGCCTGGCTGTACAGCTAGAAATATAGTCCTTTTATCTAATTTGAATGCATTTTGCTACAGTTTATACCCGTGAAGAATTCATTAAAAAGCAGTCTTTTTCACAATTAATAGCTGTTCTGTCAATCATCTCTTCACACTAAAAAAGCATGTTAAGTCCTTTTCTGTCAGCTTTCTTCCCAGCTCACATTTTCCACTGATCTCCTATGGACTCTAACTGCTCCTCCGTTCTCCAGAAGTGTGGTGTACAAAGATGAGCTCAGCTAAAACCTTGTGAGTGCTGTTGAGTAAAAAGAAAAGATACTTCTCCCACCTTCTAAGGTATACACCTGCAACAGCATGCCATCGTTGCATTGTTTTCCACCTGTAATCAACCATAATCCCAAGATTATCTTTGGAAGAACTGCTGAGAGTTCCTAGTGTTTTATTTGTGGAACTAATTACTCCCACCTACAGGCAAAATCTTACATTTGTCCCCATTAAATTAATTGTTTTTATTTTCCTCTGTTCAGATCTGTAAAAACGACTTTGAATTCTAGGTCTGTCCTCCATAATATATTTCCTGTGTCTGTGTCATTGGTAGATTTAACAAAAACCTTGAAAAAGACTGACCTAGAAGAGACTATTGCAGAACCTCTTTCCGTGTCTCTTTCCATTAGTATCTATACTTCAGATGCAGTCACTCATTATTTTTTGTACCTGGTAGTTTTATCTAGACCTAGTTTGCTTATGAGAGTTCCATCTGAGACCATGTTAAAAACCTGTCTAAAGGCAGGATAGGTGACATCTACTGCTTCTCTTTATCCACAAAGTCTGTTACCTTGTCACAGAGGGACTTTAGATGGGTTTGACATGATTTGTTCATGACAAATCTATCTTGGCTGTTACTCTTCTCCTTCTCGTCACTGCTACAGGAACAGAGATAATAATCTGTGTTGTTTCAGTATTGATTTTGTCTCTGTCAAAAGTAGTCTGACATTTAATGCAAAATTTCTCCACTAATCCAGTTTCCATCATAATCAGGTTAATTAAGATAAAGTATATGAAAATACTTTCTAAGTACTCAAATAAAACTATGTTGGCTTTGGTATGTGGGGTTTTGTTTTGGTCGGTTGGGTTTTTTAATATATTTTATTTATTTATTTATTACTATCTTAATACAATGAGAAGGATATGCTGGGTTTTCTTTTTCAAATATAAAAAGTAGAATTGAGAGCTCATTGTAAAATCCAACCAATTGTAACTATGGATCTCTTAAAGCTGTTTCTTTAATAAATATGCATATATAATTTGTTTAAATGTCTGTGAAGCTTTTGCAACAATATAAAATTTATCATATTTTCTGAAGGGTCTGTTACTCACAGAAGACACTGGAAATACAAAGTACATTCAAATTTGGGTAGCATAAGGGAAGATTTTCTTGCCAACATGTTTCAACCTTGCTGCAGCAGGGTGAAAGGACAGTTCAGTCTCTGCAGGCCACTTGGTGCTTGGTTTTTCTGATGAGCCTGTTAACGAAGATGCCAGTTAGCACCAGCTGTAATACGGATACCTGTTCATGAGCCTCTGGACGGAGACCAATAGCCATTTTGAATAGGTCACTGGGCAGCCATCTGTCATTAGTGATCTGCAGTCACTACTGACACAAGGCTGGACCTCATCCAGCCCCGATGAGTGGAAGACTCGTTTTCCTCTTACCAAAACACTACTTTTTTTCCACCCATGGAAAGATTTTAAGGCAGATTTTCCATCCCCTTTTCACATTGCTGTCCTTAGGCCGGTGTCAGGAGCTAAACATGCAGTGACATTCACCACCTCTGGTGTCCCAGTCTGGCAGGGAACAAGAAAGGGAGAAAAATATGTCTGAAGTGTTCAGGGTGCAATGAAAACGCACTGCTGTGCTAGCAAGTGGGGTCAGGCTGTGACAGCCCCGCATATGGGTCCTACATCAACCGTATATATTCTCCATTAAGGCTTGGAGATTCTTGTTCTGAGAAGTTTAAATCATGGCAATTTATTAGCAGAGTGGTGACAGCATTTCTCCACAACACCTGTCCTTTGTCACACTGAGGCACACCGATAGATTCATTTTCCCTTTTGAGTCTGTGAGCCATCAGGGAAGTCCAAAACAAGTCTGTGCCCTAGAGAACGTATGCTGTCTTAATATTTCCTCCTCTTCTCGCAAATAATGTACAAATGGATGTATATGGGCCTTTATGGCTGTGATTTACTACAATATGGTGTCCAGTCTTATGAAAAAAAGGTGATGATAAAGGATCAGGAGGAGCATAAGAAAATATTTTATTAAAAATAATAACAGTAGTGTTTTCCTATATCTCTTAAAGGCTTCCTCTTTCTCTAATTTAATGTATATGCATATAGACAAAAAAGTTTGTATTTCTTTCTGTTAGTATGAAGAATAAGGCAATGCAAATACTAATGAAAGGTATATAGAAAAGTCCTAAATACAAATTAACATGTTTTTTACAAGAGAGTAGCAAAAAGCAGAAAGAGTAGCTCATCTTAAGATGCCTATCTCTTTAAGGAATTTCTGTGACTGGGCACCTGTGACAGCATAGGATGGCTTGCATGGGAGGCCCTTTGCAGTGCTATGGTACTTACAGTGAGGGTTCCTGGGTGCATGGCCAGGGTCCCTGAGGTGTCTGGCCAGCTGGAAGGACACTGTCAGTACAGCTTACTGAAAAACTCCAAGAGCAGGGTTATAGGTAGTAATGTATGTGCAAGATGTATAATCTTTTACTAAAGTCTGTGAAGTCAGTGAAGCTTTGACAGTCAAAGGATTTTTAAGAACTCTTCAGATCAGTAAATTCTGTGGCTCTAAACATCTTAGCCCCTTTGGAAAGGACCTAAAAAGCTTATTTCCAAACTTTTAATCTCAAAATTATATCTTCCAGTCTTTTAAATACTTTGGTTAGCCTTTCCTGCCTGTTCTCAACTTATCTTGCAGTCTTCCTCTTCTCTGTATCTTTTTGCCTATGAGTATACTTTCATTCTATTTAATCTCATTTTGGTTTAGTTGCTTTTCATTTTGCAGGGGAAAAAATATAATAATAAACATCCATTCAGGAGGAGATATTAAAATATTTTTTCTATATCTTTTTATATTGTATACCTTATTTTTTTGGATGGCTGGTCTGTGATGGCAAAGATCAGTAGAGGTAACTGAATTTTGAGCGGACAGCAAATGCTACCTGTTTGAGACTATGATACACTAATACATATCTGACTAGAAAGCCCCGTGCTGAACTCCGTCTATTCATATTCCTTAATGGATCATTATGATCTATGAACATAACTTGCCTCTTCAAAATCTAATACAGAAGACATCACAGAAGGAGAACAAAGGCTTTTTAGTAAAAATTTTTACACATGTATCTCTATATTGCCATCTTTGCTGGAGGAAAAAAAGAATAAAAAATTCTGAAGACCTTAAAGTGTTCCACTCTGACTTTTTCAAAATTAAATATTTACAGTGCTCAACTTTGTATTGGAAAAATTAATTCAGTTCCTCTTCTTTATTTAAGGATAAACATTTTAAACTTAAAATATATTTAAGCAGTAGGTTTTTTTTACAGAGATGTAAAAAAATTCTTTGTTGCAAGTAAATCACATACCCACCCTTTTAAACTCTCTCTGTTTGACTGAGGTGGAACAGGAATGGCAGGAGCATTGGCCTTGCCCGCCTTTCATTCTTTTTTCTTAACTGGGGTGTATCGGTTCTTTTTTTATTTGTGTCTGTGGTTTCAGTCAGGGACCTGACCCAGCTTCTCCAGGGTTGTCCCTTTACCTGTTAACTCATGTTAATACTAGAAAGTCTAGTGCCTACTTATTTCATGACCCAAGGACCTGGCTTCGTTCAGCACCTTCCACCTCAAACTTGATTCATGACCAGATTTATCATTTAGGATTTTTTTTCTTTTTCAGTTATTAGAATGGAATGCAGAAAGCAAGAAAGCACTGGTACAGTTAATTAGCTACTAGCCACCAAGTAGCCCAAGACCAAAGATCATGAACATGATGTCTTGTTATAGCCATCTGATTACTCATGCTAATTGTGTCATATTCTATTATACTCCTCCAGGTTTTTTATTGTGGTTGCTTAAATTCTTCTTCCACACCCTAAGCATGAAATGTCTATTAAACAGCACACATTCAATGCATATATTAGGACTTCTGTAATGTTACAGCACATATATGGACACTTATTAGTCCATTTCTTCTTACTTTGTCGTTCCTTTTCTGTTGCTGTCATAGGTAGGATAAAAGACCACATGAAATTTTGATTAGGTCAGGTTCAGGTGGCCACATATGCCAGTGATCCATCCTACCATCACTTAACACTAATGGCACAGGCCACAAAGGTCTTTTTTCCAGTAAGCTGAACTATCATACAAAATCATCACTCATGTCACAATTAGATGACAGCTGTAATGATGTGAATTCCTTTTTTTCAAGATACTGGAAGTGGCTTTGACTTTTGTCATCCTGTGTGACCTTGGCCAAACACTGGGCTACAGAAGGTGTCATCATTTAGCTGGAAGTAAACTGGGAGGTGCCTGTGAAGCAGTAGGTCATCTGTCTTGTTACATCTCTGAAGATGTCCCATGTCCCTTTCTCACCACTGGTCTAAGAAACCCTATATTCAAAGCATTATGTATTCATTCGGTATCTGCAGTTTGTTGCTCAGAGAAAAGTATGCAGTTGCATCATGCATTGCTAATTCTGCCTTGGGAAATATTGCTTTGCACACCGGTCTCACTTCAAACACTGGCAGGATGTTTATTTGTAAATAAGTAACTAAATGTGCAATTGTTTCACAATTTTCTGCGCTATGTATGCCTCTGCCTGGTGTCACACCTACCCAAAGGATCTTGTTTAATGGCATGGGTTATACAATTCCATGGTATCACCTGCCTCCTCCACAGTAATATCTAGAAAAACAGATAATTTACCAAAATGTGAAAGTATTATTTCTTTATACTTTTATACTATTTTACTTTATTTTTAGGGTTTTTTTATACTATTATACTTTGTTAATAAAGTTAGGCAACTTAGTTAAACTTTCTTTGTTAAGCAAAGTTTAATACTTTCTGGTTACATACAGAAGGGTTTTTATCCTGTTGTTTCTGTGGTACCCTGTGGCTGTGGCTGTGCCTGGTATAACAGGCTTCAAACAGAAACCCCCATGTTAACAAGAGAAAACAGGCCTTCAGTGAAAGGAAAGATAACGGAATTATAAGACAGATACAGATAATTTCAAAATCTTAAAATTTCCTCCAGCAACTAACTGCTCTCACCTTTGGCTGTAACAAATATGAGAAGATACTCATGGAGCTGTGGTTGTGGAGGCAACCTTTCCATCAGACTTCTTGGTTTTCCTAATTCCAACCAACAGATACCTTCCACTGCACATCCTCCTCAGACACATCTGTCTTCTCATCTTTTTCCATTTCATTGACTCTCCATCTATTTTCAGACCTCATCTGAAAAACATTCTTTTCTCCCCCGCCATTTCCCCCCCTCATAGCTATTGTAATTTGAATATACGCTTTTTACCTTTTAATAGGGAAAAGTGTTTATGTGAGAAATCCATTCATGCAAGCAATAAATATTGTGATGACACTTCCCTGAGGCCAGGAACTTGTAGATGCACTTATTTATTAAAAACCAGTGTTTTGTTTAATTAACATATTGAAGAGAGAATGCTCCAGATCATGTCTTTGCGAACTAAGAACAAAGATTGTTTTCTCCATGCCAGTACTTCAGTGCTAAACATCCTTCCAAACTGAAATCATCTGCCAGAAAGAAGAAAAGAACAACTAACAAAAAGTATTTGTTTTTATTTTCAGAAAAGCATTTACACTGTAGACATTAAAATGCATGGTTACAAAACTATATAGCTGGCCGACAGATGAAAGCCACTGCAGCAGCAGTTGTGGCAGATTCAGTGGTAGCAGCCACCTCCCAGGAGAAGTTCAAAGGCAGTAGAAGGGTCTCTTTCTTCAGAAGTAGGGATTTTATGCTGCACTTCAGTACGGTCAAAAAGACTGACAGGAATCAAGGAAATAATCTGAACCTTCTGCGAATGGCTTCTGAAAGACAAAGGTGCTGCCCATGCCCTGCTGGGACCCTGTTTGTGCACACAGTGGCAGATGGGAAGCACTGTGGGAAACACTGAGAGTCCCTGTCCATACAACACAATATTTGTCTTTCTCCTTGGAAAAGGAAAATTTCAGTTTTGTGTAAAAGACAGGGTGGGGTTTCCCTCTACTTGTATTCAGCCTTGCCACCCATTTTTTCAACTATAGACATCATCAAAGAAAGGAAATCAAATAATTGCCTCCTGTTCCTCAAAAGGTTTTGTAACTGAGGTACACCAACCAACTTTCCACCTTTTTTGAATGTCTGTGCAGCAAAGATGACAATACTCAACTAATTCACAAAAATGTAAATGTTAGGTGGTGTCCTTCTTTTCAGGGTCACCTATGGCATGTGGTTTTCTTCCAAATTAAATCTACAAGTTGGGTCAGTGGCTGATTTCAGTATGTTTTCATATCATGTAAAGGGTGTGTATAACACTGCTCCCTACATTACCAAACACACATTGGCACTCACATGAGACATTTTGAGATTGTTAGAATGAGGACAAATGTTGCTCTAAGCCTGTAGACTGGCCAAACAATACCATGTGAAATATTTTCTCCACTGGAAAAATAAGTTCTTACTGAAATGTTTGAATGAGAAATGTAAAACCAAAAATTCATTTCAAGTCAATATTTAATCTTTTCCTCTACCTGAGCCATACTTTATGAGAATTATAATGCTGGAGTTTCCACACTTCACACCTTCACTTCTGTTCTCCCACTGCACAGTGCTTTCCCTGATAAACTGCTGTTGCTCCCTTTTATGACATTGTTAGACCCTGGGATATAGCCAAACAATTTTTAACTTATTCTCTGAAAAAAAAAAAAAAAAAGTTTCAAGATAAAACCAGCTGTCAAAGTAATAGAACTTCCTACAGAAGAAACTCCGTTTTTCCATTGACTTCACTACCTACTGTAAATTCTGTAGTATTTTTCTATCCCTATCTCCCCTGCCTGCTCCAGGCCTCCTAATGTTATATCATGTGTCAGTTCCCCTAGCACTTTGATTTTGTTCCACCAGTAAAGATAACTTTGTTAAATTGTGATGTTCTGAAAATGTCAGAATAATCCTTAACATTTTCAAGAAAAATCATGCTCCAGAACTGAGTTTATTTTTAATAGTTTTGATTCACTAGGAGTTGTTCTCGCTGTGTCACACTTTTCAACATCCAAGACCACAAAGCTGTGCTGTGTGACATGAACAGTTGCTACACCTAATGGAAAGATATGATAAAGCACATATAGAAGAAATAAAAATTAAATGAATGGTGGTAGGAGACCTGTCTAATAAGGCACTCTGATCTTTGGAGAGTGATTGATGTTCTTCTGGGTAACATCCTACAATGACTGGGAACTGAAAAACAAAATTGACTTACAGGTAAGGACACTGCATGTAGATATTTGCGCTACTTTATTACAAGCCTCGAATTGTTCCTAGGGAATCAATGGAGAGACAGAGGAATATCAAAATAGCCATGGAAGGTGCTCAGTTAGAAACCTAACCCCTGTATGTGCATTATGAGTGGTCCTTGGAAAACAGCAGCACCACAATTAATTTGACCAAATATATTTGACAAATATATATGCATGTAGATTTATATGTCTGTGCTGAAGATAGTTACTGTATTATTATTACAAACCCTTGAGAAAAACAGGCACTTCATCTCACACTAAAAGAATCAGCTAGAACAGACCAGCTGAATCACACTGTATCATTGACTTTTTCTCTCTATGGAGTATAAAGGCAATAAACAGTTGCAGGTATCTCCACAGGACCAGATTAATTCCTGTCCCTTTTCCCCATTACAACTTTACCTGTACAAGAAGACACCGGTTGCTAACTTAATCCTCTATTTGGTACCAAATCCTTTATGTTGCAAACTGGTATAGAGCACCTCAAGGTCAATCTTCTTTATGCCACTTGCATCTGTGCAAGGATATGTTCAATGTCATCTTGAATCAACAAGCGTCATCCAAACAGAATGTCTTTGATTCCACTTGAAAAGATATTTCTTGGAAATAAGGTCGAAGTGGAAGCAATACTGAACATAGTGTAGCCACAGCACTGAAAGCGAAGCCAGTGGCAGAAACAAATGCAAGCATCTGTACCTTTAGTAGTATCTGAAGCTGCTTTATGGAAACAGCCAAGGTCAAGGCTATATAAATGAAATAAGCAATGCAATTTGTTAAACATTTATGCTTCCTCACTTCATCTATATCTGGCTACAGTCAGCAAGAGAGGCAAGCTGATGGATAGGTGTAGTTATCCTTTACCTGCAACCTGACAAGGAGCTTTACGTTACCTTAACTCATGTAATTGCAGATCTTTGGCAATAAAGGTGAAACAGAAAAAAAAAAATGCCATAAATTCCCTTTTCAGATGGTATTCTTACTCTTTTCACTGGCATACTTTGCATAGATGAACATTAATCTGTTCCTTCTGCAGTTACAGCATCAGAACCATACAAGCTACATTACTGTTAGTTACAAATAAGGGCAAATAGGTTCCCGAGTGAGTACTTTCTGAACGAAAGTAAGTTTTTCCATTGAATTAATAGATGTTGAACTGTATCCTCATTCTGCAGTGGCTCTGGCCATAGAAACTTTGTCAGTGTAAAAGACCTTTGGGGAAAGTTGGGAAGTCTGAAGTGTAGTAAATTAACCTTAGAATTTGCTGGAGTGGTGGCCAGGATTGTTCAAATAACTATCTTCCTAAAACTACAGTCCTGACTAACTCAAAGCTGTCTTCAAATTTGAAACTGAATTTGCTAAATGGCTTAAGCCAAAAAGAGCTAAAAATCTGTAATCAAGTTCCCCAAACTGGGAAGGCAAATGTTTTCTACATTGTCAGAGGAAAACTAAACCTTTTTCATGCCAATTTTTTTATGCACGCCTTCCAGAAGAACATCCTTGATGATCACTGTTTATTCTGGTAGTCTGAACTAGCTCATCTTAGTGAGCTGTCATAATATTCATGCTGTATAAATGTTGAAATACTAACTAGGACCAGGAAAGAACTGTTCTGATGTCTCTGCAGTCTGCTCATAATCAGTCCTTTCTTGATGACCAACAGGGAAGATTGAGTGTGGGGGTTGTTTTTGGTTTTGGGGTTTTTTTCCCCTTTATTTTTTTTCCTGCTGCCACAAGGTCTGTTAATATGCAGAAATTCCAGCTGGTTGCAGGATTACTGCTTGGCTTAGTCAGAAGTGAAATATATACTAGATAATACCATAAAACAGACAATTTCTCATTCTAGACTTTTCCAAATGGAAATGGTGGCAGCATTTTATGATTTTCTGACCTTGCTCCCATATAACCATTCCCTATCATTTATTGACAGAGACAGAACACAAGGACAGAGTGGAGATTTAGCCTGATAATGATTGGTTTTAACCATCTTCAGAGAATATGTGTTGTCCCATAAACTGTATCAAAGTCCAGATTTAGTAAATACACAGCAGCATGTGTGCACGACAAAAACTCACACAGCTCAACTTGGTGGCACATAATTTTTAAATTAAACTGACTTGAGAAACACCGCCTAGAGCCAAGGATCCTTATAACTCTATAGGACAGTTTACCTTTTTGTCCTTTCTTTAGAAGCTGAAGTGTCAATTAGTATTATTTTTTTATTCTCTGTGGATTCAGTGACCTAAACCTTGCTCTAAATTCAAGTATTAATAGATCTTAGCACTTTTCTTCCTGTTCTGATTTCTGTGTGGCTCTGATAAAGTGTTGAAAGAACCTTCTAAAAATATTAAAGTTTTTTTCAGGCTTTGGTGATTGTAACTATTCCTAGTTTAGGGATTTCCATTTCCCCTTAAAAGTCATAGAAAAACTCTGGCTGAAATTCAGACATAACTCTTCTCCCAAGATCATTAGCAGCAGAAAAGTGACTTTGGCCACTGTGTCTGAAACCATCAGTCTTCACTCTTTTGTCTTAAAAGCTTGAAGCCTGTTATCTGAATCTATAGCAGATTCTTCAACCTCTCTGAGCAAGCAACCACGAGAGGGAGATGGTGCATCACCCAGGGCAGGGGTGGTTCTGCAATCAGTCCTGGAGCTACTGCAACTCTGGGGGTTTGGGAGAGAGGGAAATACCTGTTTTATAGTAGAAACTCATGTGCAGCCCTCAATACTCCATAAAAATGGCAAGGTTTTTCACAAGGAAGCTGCTTTGCAAACATCAGCTCATGTAATTCTTAGAAAACTCTAGCCAAGGCTGTAGAGAAGTAGTGGTAGTAACTTAAATATTTGATTGATAAAAAGCAGCCATAAGGCCTACAAGTAGAAACTCTGGGTCTTAACCTTATGTCCTTATCTTCCTTTTTGTCCCTTTTTTAGTTTTGTTTTTTTTGCCACATGACATTCTTTTGATGGTAGAAAAAGAAGACGTTACAGAGCTGCCCATGGTTTTGAATAGCATAATTCAGAAAGACAAGTGACTAGTGCCAACTGCACAGTGCCCAAACCTTTACTGGGATTAAGTCCTGAGGGAAATTCTTCCCCTCTCCACTTTGTACCGAATATGTTGCCTGGGTTAAAAATCTCTCGTCTCCTTCTGACACAAGTGTGAGAAGCCAAGGGCAATACAGAATAGATGATGGCATTTACTGAAAAGATGCAAGGAGTATGCAAACTGCTTACTGGTGTTCAAATTACCAGCAGTTTAACACATCTTTCTAGCAAATCATCAAACAGTCTGAAATAATTAATTTGTAGCCTTGCAGAAAGAAACTTTAATCAAATCTGTTTCTCAGAGAATGACTGCAACCTCGTCTGTGGTTAAAGTTTAAAACATAGAGAGGCAAAGAAAATCTTTGCCATTTGTTGTATTTTTATTGCTGCAGTGTATTTAAGTACTTATGTACTGAAGTATTGGTTTTGAGTGTATTTTCTTCCCAGGGATTCATTAAAAACTCCTTGTTAAAATGTTCCACATGCTTGATGCGCTATAGCAATTAAATACAGTATACAGTCACGTTAAAAGCCATACACCCTGGGAGACAGCTTCAATTTTACAAAAGGCAGGGCCAAGGAACAAAAAGGTTCAACGAAGTGTAAAAGTGAAAAGTTAACACACATAATTAATTAATTTCTTCAATCTGCTTATTATGTCTACTCAAACACACTGAAGCAACTGTAGGAGGTTAAGATTTTAAAGGAAAAGGGAGAGACATTTATCACCTCCTTTGTTAGCAAAGCAGAAAGTCCTCAATTAATGTCATCTGAATAATGGAGGAGATGCATTTTAGCACACACTCCTGGGCTAGGCTGGGAGGATGAGTCACTTCTGAGAAAGGACAAACAGAAAAGAGGCTTCTGGCATTTGGCTACAGGTCTGGTTTTAATTGTGTTAGAAGAGTCCTCAGCGCTACTGTAGGAAGCTACATTTAATAAGCTTTTATTAGTAGGCTGTTTCTTCCAAGTTTTAAGATTATCTGGATCAGATTTACATCATATTTTTTTCTAACAGAGAGCTGAAGTCGCTTTCCAGCAGAAGTAAATGTTATAAAAACCAAAACCAAGGCAGAGAGAAATTACTTCCCTGATCCAGCACCAGAGATGGTAAGAAACCTGACATATTTTTCAGGCAGTGCTTCATTTCCATGAACCATGTTAAATTATTTTATATAGAGGGTGACACACTCTGACTACGTATGTTACTGTAATACTACCTGGAATCAGTCATGGATTAAGAATCCAATGTTTTACACACAGCACAAATGCAAAGCAAGCGTTTGATCCCTGTATCTAAGTCTTCACATCCCCATTAAATACTCATCTAACCAGCTGCACTTACTTTGGTTAGATGTCACAGGAGAGGTCAACTGTCTCTTCTTTTTTTCTTAACCTGTAAGGAGGTATCACATATTAAAAGGCAATATAGAGACCAATATAAAGCATTAATGAACTTTATCTTTAATGAAAAAATAAAAAATCTTTCTCCTGAAATATTTGATTGAAAAGTTCTTTCTTGCATTTCCAGCATCTGTAGCGCTATTGCAGGCATCCGTGTTCTCTGGGGAACAAGGACGAAGGGTTGACTTGTAGGTATGTAGCCTACACGCAGACCCAGGCACTGTATGGATGCACTGGGGCAGGTACCTCTAGCCCACTCTTCCCCATGGATCTGGGAGACAGAAGTGACATGCTTATTGTCTGAAGAAGTGCCAGTCACAAGGATGAAGTGATCGGGATATGTTTCCAGGTCTCCTTGCTCTTGTAAGTGCTCTGTGGAGGGGAGCTGGGCTGGTTGGAATACCTGGGGTAGGAACACGCATAGCAGAGCATGGGCTAATTTATGCCACCTCTTCAGTAAATGCAATTAGCCAAAATGTTAATGATAGAACTCATTTTTTGGAAGCTGTTTTTACATTATGAAATTATTTTTACATTACTCTACAGTGCAGTCATACTCTATAGATGGAAATCATCCATGCACACAAATGTGAGTGCCTAGTGTAAGCAGCTTGTTTAAACACTGGCTTAACTCAAAGGACAACAACAGGTTTGCAGAATGCAGTTAACCTAACAGAGCTGAAAGTCTAAAATAGTTGGGATGACAACTTAAATAACTGTTTTTAGTGGACATCTTACCTACATAAATTTTATTAAATGAGATTACTTCTACTCTAAGTGCCAGCCTTGAAAGACTGGTGAACTCTCGCATCAGGCAAGACCAGTTCTAATACTTCTGACTCCAGCTGTTTACAGATTATCAGTTTAGCTTAAACATTGCAATACTAAAAAGAGACAGTAACAACATGGAAGGATGACATTTAGTGAAGTAGTTTATGGAAAGTAGGAAACTTCTTATTGTGGTTTTCAAGCTTTAGTGTTCCTGGTTTATATTTTTCCTAGAAGCTTTGAAATCTAGAAGTCATCTAGCTATCTAGCTATCTGTTTATAGATGTAGTTATAAAAGAAAGGCAGAGAAGTTTGTATATTACCATGACTCTAGAATCCAGGGTTTTATGGTAAAATGCTAGGCTATCTACTGGGTTTTGAGCAAGGATAATATTGCAGTATATAATGAGAGGGATGTGGAGAATGACCTCAGATGTTTTTGATTTCTATGTTAAACCAAAACCGACCAATGACACCCCACCCCCGACCCCCCCCCACCCCCCTGCAGACACAGTATATGTGTCAAGCTATTCATTCTGGCTCTGTTGTCTATTTCAGAATAATTCAAAAACGTGCTGATCCTGCCAACAAACTCTCTTTTGTAGATATCTGCATGCATGCACAATTTCTGCCAAACCAGGGGTTCTGAGCAGGCACAAAGGGAGTTGACCTTGCACACTGAACCGAACCAAAGGTTAGATGGGCAAGGAACACTGCCAGCCTATCTCCTGTTCTAGCAACAAAAAGATGTGTTTTATTGCATATAATTTGTTGTAATGTGAAACACTTTAAAAATTTTTAGATGCTTTTTGCATTGAGGACATCCTGCAGCAAGCACTGGTGTGAAACCATCTGCAGCTACAAGCTGAATTTCCAGTTTTGTGTAGTCAATAGGCATGGTGGCGTTACCTGAACCAGGTAGGCTGAAGACCTATTTTCTTAAGACCAAAAGAAGGGTCCTTTACTCACTGCACCCAAAAAACATCACAGCTATTGTAACTATGTCAGGAGAAAGGGGACTGTTAGGTCACCCCTCCACCATTACTAGATTTTCCCTTAAGCTTGGTATATTTTCCACCTTTGTCCAGCCTCAGTTTAAATCTCCAGCATGATGGCGTTCATGCTTTTTCATTGGAAGCATAGTTTCCTTGGAAAGCCACTGCATAGGTCAGGCAGAGTTTTTGCTGTCAGGCTGATGTGACCTTCAAATACAAAAATGCCAGAGTTTTATTGTACTCGGCTCAGCCCCTTCTTTCCTCCAAGGATTAGGTGTTGAAGCTGCTTTTAGGAATAAGGATTTAGGTCTTGATCTAAAAGAAAGGTGGCCATAGACTTCAACAGATGCTGGATTAAGTCAGCGTCTTGTACCCATTCCTTTGTTGCCTGACAGTTGAAGTTGATGCCAAATATCCTGGTGAGGAAAAGCTTGTAGGAAAGAGCAACTCAGCCTCTCTTCAGGTCTGAAACAAGAATGTATGTTGCAATAGAACAAGGAAAAGACAGAGGTGATGGAGCTGAGATTTTATTTACTGCCAAGATTGATACTACAGAGATTCAGCTAAAGGTAAGTAAGACCTTGTGCGTATGCTTGCTTTCATTCCACCACTGAACTATGAGGAACAAACAATAGAAAAAAGTGAGGGGAAAAGCCTAAGCAGGGAAGGGAGTGTATCTGTCACGGGGATAGCTAAGGCCGGCTTCCTGCTGTGTTTTACAGTCACTGGGGCAGGTAGGTGAGGTGATAGTCCCCAGTGCTCACCTTGCAGATAACTTGGCTCTGACATGATGGATAGCCGAGCCATTCAGCAAGGTCAAAAGAAATTTCCATAGCACAGATGCTGAGAGATTGCTTTATTGCAAACCTTTTTTTTTAAAAAAAAAAAAAAAAAAAAGTCACACAGGGGAAAAGAATGATTTATCCAGGTGGGATGTACTTCTGCAGCATGATTTCTTATATCTGGCCTGAGCTGTGTTGCTAACCTTTCAAAGGATTAGAAAAGGAAAGGCTATGCCCAAAGCATACAGTCTCCAAAGACTGGGTCCTTGTGCTTGGCCATATATTACAATTGGCTGGAAGCTCACTAAAGCCAAAGGGACATCAGGACCAAGACATTAGTCGTATGTTTGACCTTTTCTGCCCATGCTGTCTTCCTCAGGCAAATTGTAAGCTTTGAGGTTCAAAGACCTTTGTCCTCATGGCATTTGGCTTGTTACGGTGCTTGAGGAGACAGAAAATCATCAGTCTCTGTGGCAGAGGACAGAATGATGGAAATAGAAGTGCTGTGGGGAATGCTCCTACTGAATCTCTGGATTTTAAGAAACACTCCCTGGGCCTCTTTTCCCAAGCTGAGCCCTTCACTTTCGGGTAGTTCATATACTACCATTACACAGGTTCCTATGGTGGTAAGAAGCTAGACAAAGTTGCCTATCCCTTCCTATCTCCTATCCTATATTTCTAGGTCTAAGAAGAAAACTTTCCCTCCAGTCATTAAGTCCCTATAGCCACAGCAGGGGAGCCATGTCAAATTACTTGTGTGTGCAAGAAAAGAGAGTAAAGAACTAGCTCGAATTTGTAGCTGAAACTCTCTCCCCATCCTTTGGAAGAAAGACATAAAGAAGATCCAACACATCACTTTAAAAATGGTTAAGGAAGACTGAGGTGATCACAGCCATGTAGGCAACGACTCCAGGAGGCAGGAAATGCAGAATAAATTTGGGTTTAAGTTCTTCCATTGTTTCAAGCAAAAGTGTGCATGTGGCAAATTATACACCCAATTGCAATTATTCCTAGCATCCTTTCCTCCCTTTTCCATAAAGTGTGAAGCTGGATTTTCAGCTCTCTAGTACTCTACAACAGGCAACACATCGGAGCCATAGTAAGCTGTTTTTCTAGGTCAGCCATGGAGAGGGCAGAAAGAAGATATAGGACATGCTAAAGCAATTATGTGTATAAGTATCAATATTCATTTCACATGGTGATTTTAAGTAGGGAACCCTCTTGCAAAGAACAACAAAACATAAGATTCTGCAGCATCTTTGAACCACACTAAGCTATATCTCTAAGCTTATATTTAAATAAGTAAATGACCATTTGACCTTCAAAAATACTCAGTACTCAGCAGCTATTAATAGTGCTCAGTTCTTCTGGTCTTCCTGTGAAATCTCTCAGCATTTATAAAGAAATAAAACCCCCATACAAACAAACAAATGAAAAATTAAATGTATTACCATATCTGCTCCTATGTTCTGAACTCCTGTTCTCTTACTTGCTTCCTTCATAATACCTCCCGATTTCCAACATATGTTCCTGAAAGTTAGTCTTGAAAAATGCTTTCAGGGTCAGAGGCTGGGGTCATTCTGTGTCTGTGGTAGTTATCAAGTCAATTGAAAACAATATATTCTGTCCCACTAAAAAAAGATCAAAAAAAGTGTCCCACGTTTCTATATGGAAAAAAAAAAGGGGAAGGAAATTAAATAGCAGTTTGCAGACTATAATTCCAGCTCATCTCTGCAGTCATTTTTTTTTTACTTTCAGATGTTTGCCCTAGGCCTGTGCCAGTCACATCTTGTTACATATCCTCACTAGTGACCATCAGGGGCAGAGAGCACCCAAGCAATTCTGGTCATTGGCTAATTATTGCCATAAGGAATACCCAGTTATTGTGCCCTCTCCCCCTCTCCCACTAGTGCATGTAGAAGCACAGAAGACCTTGAGAAGGATGAGAAAAAAGCTTGTTTATATTTTTCAAGAAGAAAAAGTGTGGGGCCAGACATAAAAAAACAATTAAGTCTGTGGGGCTCTGGCAAAGTCACGGTACGGTTGTCAGATACTGAAATATCCTGAATTTCTTTGACTGCCATCTAAGGGAAAGATAAAAGATGGTGTTTACAGCTCCACTCCCAACTTTCCTTAGTGCTATTGCTTCTTCACCATAACAGCCGCAGGAGGCTGTATGTCTAGACTGTGAACAAGGTTTACAGGATCTGTTCTGAGCTCCCTGTTATCTTGCTGAGCAAAGTCAAGCAAGTAACAATTAACTGCCTGATTATAAATTAGTGCTGTCATACCCACCCTGCAGGGGCAATGTCCAGGACAATTGGCATTAGAAAATACCATCAGGATCCTTGGAAGAAGGCTATAATTTTGGTGCCAAGCGTTGGTGGGAATAGTAACAGAAGGGAGCCTGAACTGTTGTGTTTGAAGCCACATGCGTTTGACAATTCAGCAAAGTTCAGGAGAGTTTAGAGTGGGAGTTTTGGACCAGCTCTCCTCTGTGAGGAACCAGACAATTGCAAAATGTGTTTCTACGTTTCAGTCCTTTTATTGCCCCTCTCTGTCTTCTCTTTCTTCCCTTCTGTATCACCAGCTCACCTTCTCTTCCCTCAGTTAAGCTACATGAACATCCCAATCTTCAGACTCGTACCTAATGTTACTTAATCTGTGGTTCATAAGATTCAAGAAATATAAATTTATCAAATGAAGTGGCCGCAATGATGAGAAAAGACCTGCTGTTCTGCATTTCTGGTTTTGTACATTGTTTCTGACACTTAGCCTATTGTGTCAATGGAAAGAGAAAAGAAAATAAGTAGGAAAAAATTATCCACGTTTTCCCCTATACACTAAGGCAGGCTCATGTAGTGAGATGAGAAACTGTCTGGCTGAAAATGAAAAAATGTGACAACATGGCATTTTGGTCATCCTGTCGAATTTCTTGTCACGGAATTTTGGTGATATGAAATAGTCACATAGACTTAAGAAGCTAATGTAGCAATCAATGCAAGAAAAAACCTATCTCTGCTTCTGACAGATCTTCTGAGTTCCAAAATCCCTGATATGCAGATGCCTGAAAGTTGGGAACATGCTCTGGCGAAGTATTACTACACTTGTTATGTTCTTTTAGTCTTTTTTAGGCATCCACTAACAGCCATGGTCAAAGACAGGATCCTGAGCAAAATGGAGAGGTGAACTGATCCGATACAGCTATTTTTAGGGGGAAAATATCATTTTGAATAGGGCAGATGTCTTCCACAGAGGAAATATGGCATGCTGTAGATAGCTGTGAACTGTCTTAGACAGCTATCCACTGGCATTCCTCAGGCCCAGGGTGCAACTTTCATATATGCTGTGCAAATCTCTGGCTTTGTTCTTTGCTTGCAAACAAGTGAAAACCTATTTAACAAAAAAGTTAATTTTCAGGCTATTCTTCAGATATTTCAAGTTGTTCTACATGATAAATTCTGAAATAAAATATCATTCTGAGTTAGAAAAATGTGGAATTTTTTAAATTATTTTTCTGCCCTAAATTTTATTACTATATATAGATTTGAACTGGTAGGTTTGATTGCTTTTATATTTTATTCTTTTAGCTTGATTTACCACCCAGGTGGTATTAGTCAACCCCAATTTGCGTTTTTTCAGTGTGACAAATGTTAAAGCAAAATAATAATTAAAACCAGATATATGTCCAGCTGTAGTACAGTGAAAAGGCAGCCCTCCAGGGAGTTTGCCTGCACTGCCAATAGTGATGTTTCTGTTCTGTAGGGAAAAATCTCACTTCTTCAAGTGGAAATACTGATCCATTATTTTGCTGGTCTCTTGTCTTTCTAATGTGATGCAATAGCTCTGTTCTGGCCTCTGTGCTTGTTTTAAAAAAATGTTGCTCCCCAAAACCATGGAAGTACCTATCCCTGAAGCCATGTGAATCTATTTATATTTACTTCTGTAGCTTCAGTGAGGCACAATGCTCCACAATTCCTGAATAATATAGGGGAAAAAAATCAAACTCGGCAATGAGGCATGGAAAAATCAGTAGGTAGCCTGTAGGTTTTACCTGCAGCTATAAAAAAAGGGCCTGATTTGTGTACTGAATAAAAGCCATAAGCCCATAATAATTGTAACCCACATGGAATGGAGGAATGTTACATACCAAAACACACAGTAACCTTGGGTATACATTCTGTACATTCAACAGCCTCTAATATGCCCTAGTTTGCTGACACAGGGCAATATGGCAAAGACATCAGTGGATTGTAATCACACAAGGAAAGTGATGAAAGAAAACACAGCTGGGCAGAGACGTCCCTTTGCAAGTAAAAAGGTAGTGACAGCCATGAAAAGGAAGACTAAGAAATATATAGAGAAAAGTGTATCTGGTCTAGGTATAAAAGGATATGTAAGAAAAAAGCTAACACAAAAATCCAAGTAACTGTGGCATCCTTTCAGCTCTCAACAGAACAATTCAGAAAGCATAGTCAAGAAAAACACACGTAACAGCAATTTTTTGTAAGTGTATATGGGCATGGTTCTAAATACAGGAATAACAGCATGCTGCTATTCATGCAAAAAGCATACTTGACTCAGAATTGCTTCCTAACACTTTTTTTTACAAGGTGAGTTTGAAAAAGTAAAATGAAATAGATTTTAAACTACATTACAATTGAGAAAGAAGCACATATGCAATGCAAGCTTACATCTGCAGCACTCCAAGGACTGCTACTAGCCGTAGTACTGTAAACGTCAGGATGTGAGAGGCCAACATCTGCCAAAGGCCAGAAGCTGTGCTACATGATGGAAAGCCTAACTCCATCTATGAGACTGAGCTAAAAATCTGTTTTATTTCTATGTTTCTTATCTCTCCAGTGACTGGAATATCTCTTCTCTGTTTTTTTTTTGTTTTTTTTTTTTTTTTTTTTTCCCCACACATAATATAGCATATAGTACCTCCGTGTTTCTATGTGCCTTTTGTCATAAAATGAAATCAGTTTTCAACTTCTGCTGCTCTGGTGGGACTACTACTGTCACTATGGAAGGCAAAACGGTCCTTGCATGGAACAATAGTACCATGAGAGGTACATCAGTTATCAGAGCCTGGGATTAAGAAATCTACTAATTCTAACCCTAAATCAAACAAAATAACATCATTCATTCAGCTGCTTGGTTTTGTCTTATGCCTTACGCACTAAAAGAAGGTAAACTGAGAAACAGAGAGAAATTGCTTCTTTAGAGCTTGGTTGTTGGACTGGTAAATAAACTGCGGATGTTGGACTGGTGGCACTTGCTATCAAGCTGTCATCTTCAAAACAATTTCCATGGAGAAATAATTTGACTTCTAGCATGATAAAGACATAATTATTGTTGTTTTGCAATCACATGTTCCTGATAATGTCTCGTTTTTACTTCGGATTTTTTTTCCCTTATTCAGAAATGCTTTATTGAATCATCTTTCAAAAGAGAGGTATTAACTTTGGTAAACAAGAAACTGGAAGGGTTTCTAAGGCTAGGGCAGAGAGTCCATTAGGAATGCCTGCAGTGGCCTCCTGAAGAGCGTGCAGTCTTGAGAATTTAATCCTTATCTAAACAGTTTGCAAATTGACAAGGGTATCTTGACATTTCGTGCAAGGACCTGGCCACTGCTTAGATAATGACTGCTGCATTATTTTCCTTTTTAATTGAAATTTAATTGAATACTGTGTTGATAAAGCACCCAATTGATTATTTGCTTCTTGGTTTTGTGCCATGGGTACACATGTTCCGAGATTCTCTGGCTTGCTGAGCAGTTCTCCTGGCCAATGGAGCCAGTGGGACATTTTCCTTAACCCATTTTTGATCCCTTTGAATGGCCTGTCTAGAAGTCTGTACACCATTTATAGTCTGCTTGCTTGCTTGTTTGGTTTTTCCTCTTGTTTTCAAATCTTATAAGTAGGAAAAGAGTGTAGCTCTGACCACATTTTCAGGGAGGCCGTGAGAACTTAGGGGTCTGTGATCCATTTTCCACATTATTTAAATCAGTAGTTTAGGGCCAAGAACCGAGAAAGACTTATCTACAGTAATGCACTTGTGGTCATCTAGCCCCTAAATGAAGCCACAGCCTTTAGTGAGCTGGCAAAGATCCCCTACATGAAAGACAGCTAGGGGGAGAGGCCTGTCAGAAGTGTTTTCCAGGAGTTCAGATAATGATATATATGTGATTTATATTTCACAGCTATTCACCGTGACCAAACTATTTGTTTACCTAGGTGACCCATACAAGATACAGAGGCAATAAAGTAGCTGGAGACATATAGCTGCTTTCCAAGATGAGTAATTAAGTAGACTAGGATGACTCAGCCTGAAAAAGACACTTAAAGGGGAAGTTTATAAAACTATGATCAACATGAAAGAAAGTGAATGGGGAAGTATCTATTCATTTACACAGACAAGGAGTGCCCAAAGACATTAGTAGGCAGCAAGTTTAAAATAAATTAAAGCTAAAAATGTAGAAATAATTGCCACCGAATGGTACAGAGGCCAAAAAGGTAGATGGATTTTAAAAAGAGAATAGTAAAATACCAGAAAGGAAGTTCCTTCGGGGCCTATTAAACATGAATATTTGGATTCAACATCTGTCTCAGATAAAAACCTAGTCTACAGATTGCCAAAATCTGGGAGTCCTTACTGAGGGGGCACAGTGTGGAGAATACGCCTGGAAATAAGCTTTTTCTCTTTTTAACTCCATCCTAAATATTTTTCAGAATAGGACTGGGCTTGCAAAGTAAGACCCTAAAGTATAGATGCTGACATACGTGTCTGCACTTACATCCAGTGCAAGTGCAGTCAATACAATCACTGAAATGCAGAGGGGGATTCAGCTCCTTCATCACAGACACTTCCACTGGAGGAGCTAAACAACTCCCAAAACTCTGGAAGGTGCAGTTCAGTCACCTAAACATAGGTAAGTGCTGTCTTAGATGTCCTGTGAGTATTGGCTGCCTTCAAGTTGATCCGTTAGGAGGGCATGGGTGTCCAATAGACCCTGTGTCACGCCCATTGACAACATGCAGATTGTTTAGGACCAATGGATTGAATCTCCTTAGGTTTAAACATTTAATTGTCTCAGCTTTGAATAAATCTTACAGGTCATTGTCAGAAACATGTTAGTGGAATGAATGAACCTTTAGGTTTTTCACTATGACCATTGCTATGTTTTCCTCTGTCTCCACTTCCTAGCTATAAAGTGGACAATAATGTTATTTTCCTAGGTTTTGTGTATTATGCTGTTTCTGCTCACGTCTGCATTATAAGCAATAAAGCCCTGATCCATGCAAGTATTTAAGTCTTCCTAACAGCAAGTTAATCACCTAAACTCCGTGTAGATTTTACCCCACTCATGAGTATCAAGAATATACCCCATATTACATGCTTATTTAGCAGTTTAGATGCTGAATTTCCTTTTTTTGCCAGGACCCGCTTCACCAAAAGCTGGTACTCTATCTCCTTGAAAACAACTAGATACAGGAACACAAGGGAATTCTGTTGGAGATGTTTCTTAAGATCTCAGTAGAGTGCTAGTTTCTATAATATTTGTGCTTATTATGAGAGCAAACACAAATTAAACACATTGTTTTAAAGACTGTTCCTGGTTATTTGTTGGTTTTGATCCAAATTTATTATGAAGGTTTTTTCTTTATTTTTTTGTTTGTTGCTTCTGTCACATTCATTTCAGAAATTCACCCTAAAATTGAAATAACTTGCCACAGGAGGGTCATGTAGTGTGTGGGGATCCCACAACAACATTTTGCTGGCATCATCTGTCCTATCCATATCCATCCACATACCCATGTCTAATGGCATGCTACCTAAGTGGCGAGGAAACTAGCAAACACCAGCTGCAGCGTAAATCCTCTGGAGGCACCAGCACTCATCAAAATACAGAAAGTCATTAATTTATCTCTAAATCAAACTCTAACATTGTCTGATGAGTAAAAAAAAGATGGTTCTGAGTCACATAGTTGAATCAGGTAGCATCCCGCCCTCTGAGTAGCAAAAAGTAGAGGTAGAAATCAAAGCCTTTTATCTCAGCATGTGACACAAACCAACATATAAATCCAGATCTTCTCATCTTTACTTTGTTCCTAGGTGTTTTCTCCTCTTGTGATTATGTTTCTCTCCATCCTAGTAAAGTGTACTTTATTTAATCACAGTATGAATATATATATCTTCCATTTCCTTCCTGCATGATTGAATCTTAAAGATTTTCAATGAAATAAACATGCAAGGAAGGCAACAACATAAGAAAAGAATGCAGCTAATAAGCCAGACCCTAATTTATTTATAAGTCTCTGTAGTTTTGTTGACTGTAGGTAGCACTAATTGATACCAGCTGATAATTTTACCCTTTCCATTTAGATATTAAAGGAGGCATGCAAAAAGTGAACTCAAGCCTGATCAGATAGTGGAACAATTTGCTTAATGAGATAGTTATGGCCTTACCATGACCTTCCTGGAAAGCTGATCTGTGTTTACAATTAAATGAGTGCATAGACCTGTCCTGATCAGTGTAATGAACTGAACTAAATAGTTCAGGAGTTCCAGCTCTGCAGTGCCTGAACACTGCCACTCGGACTATGCGTGCATATATCTATACGTGTGTGTGTGCATGCGCATGCACATGCACGCATGTTCTCTCTCTCCATCAGCACTGTCTCATCAGATGCCTTGTTTTTATGACTAATAGAAGTGCTGCAGTAATCTCCATCCCTATACCGCCTACATTTCATTACATCCCTGTCTGCATGCAGCAGGGAATAATTGGACTTAGTAGTTACCATGAAACCATTTTTTGCTTCTTTTCAACTAGATATAGCTTCCCGTGTGGCATCTTGCCATCAACAGCTCATTTGGATGCTTTAGATCATTCAGGAGAGGCATGGTATTCTCCGTGGAAGTACTAACACATGCAGCATATAGCTGAGGCACTCCAAAGCATACCTCAGGAGTTTCCAGGTTTCTAGCTAGCCTCTGTTTGTTTAGTCCTTGTGATATGTGTTGGATGTGTTGACTTTATATATATATATATAAAGTTGTACCTTTATACTTTTGATTATTTCACTCAGTGCTGGTATGAGGAAGGAGGCTAACTTTGCAATTACTGTCATCTCCGTTACATAGTGAATGCAAATGTAGTCTATAGTTATATTTGTGGTACAGTAGTTTCCTATCATCTCATTAGTCCAGCGTGACTCGTTTTTATTTCCTTTTATTTAACAGTTTGTATATACACTTCTTGTTTTAAGAGTTTGTACATAACCCCGTGAGGTAGACTGTGTGTCACAGGTGCTATTCAGAGCACAGTTTGGGAACTCATCAATATAATAGAGATCTAGAAGTAAGAACCCAAGTATACCAGAATAACAGAACTCAGTCATGGAAAGTCTAAGGACATTAAGAAGGAGAACATCTTTAACTTTCAAAAATGACAGCAGGATTAAAAAACCAGTCACTTTTTCGGTGTGGATTGTTTGCTGTGTTTAGCATTTCTTACGGCTTTATGACCATAAACTGTTGACTGCAAATACGTGTCACGTTCTTAGGTATAAGTTCACTTAGGCATAATTCCACATGGACCTGTATTTCTATTTAAAAAAAGAGTTCGTGCTTATACCAAAAGGTACTGCAATCAAAATAAACATGCTATTTCCTGATGACTGATGATGGCATTTATATGTTTATGTATGTAAATAAGTGCATATAGGTATACAGATATACACACTCTTCAAAATACCTTACATATAACAAAATCAGGAAAAAAAAATCAAACTTCTAAAACACTGTAGTCCCATTGATATGTGTTAAATTTTGAAGTTCATTTTCAATTTGCATTCTTTTTTCTTCTGTCCTCATCAAGGTAACATCGTGTCTGACATTTAGCAGACAACTGAAAAACCTCCTGGTAGTGCTCAATTCACTGTGTTACCTCAAAGGGAAATAAATCCTTACTAAAGGACAGTGGTCCTCCAGGGCTGCTTCAGTGATCTGATTCAGGCCCCTCAGCTGTATGATTCTTGATAATCTTGACTAGTTTAACTATCAAGTTCCAACAGACCTACAGTAACTCCTTTGGCTTCTGTAACCAATGCAGACCTGGGGCTTGAAAGCTTTGCAGTAGCACATGGTCCGATCAAGTTTTCCTGTGATCCCTAAGCAGACAGCTGAAGCTGGAGGAAAGCGTGGAAGATGGCCTTCCACAGATGGTCCCGTAACACTGTAGAGTGGCAGCCACCACCTCAGACTGTAGTCCTTTCTCTATCCCATGGTTTAGAATTTCATGTGTGATTCAGAGCTTTGCCTTTCCCTTCTCCCCTCCATTCTGCACACAGAGGCTAAAACACTGAGTGCAAGGTCTACCTCATCCTAGGCTCAGAGTCCCAGTGCTTTAATCCTTTTAATGGGCAAATATGAAATGTTCATGGGGAAAAACGCTCAATCTCTTTTTCCATGCTGGGAGAGCTGTTGGACTGAAGCAGAAGGTCCCGGATGGCAGGTAACCACTGGGTGAGACTGCAGATTGCCACAGGTATGTTGGGGTTATGAAGTTGTATGGGCAGCAGACAATAGCAAAGATGGCTGTCACCAGCCAGCTGGGCACCCATCTAAGAGAGGCAAAACTGCAGCTGCGACTATTCTTTTGTTTCACACCTGATAGCCAGAGATGTTCCAAGCAGGAAGGATTTAGGATTTTTTGGATTTTTCCTCCTGGATGAATTCCCAAAACACTCAGCCATGGAGCCTGACTTCTTCCCCTATCTCTATTGCCGTTACTATTTTTATAAGATATTCCTTCCCCAAAAGTCTTCTGATTAAAGAAAAAAAAACCAAACAAACAAAAAAACAAAACAAAACAAGGAAAAAAAAAAACCCAACACAAAAATCTGAGAAACTTAGCTGTTCCGATGTGGGCAGCTATCCAAAACATTCCAGTCAAGTTCCCCAAGAACTCTGTAGAAGCACTGGTGAGAAACAGAAGGTCTGTGGGTGACTCAGCACAAACACAGGCTGAATTTATTCTTTGTAAGTACTTTCTTGATTCTCCAAGGAGCCTGGTCTGGCTTAGCTTTTTTCTTTGTTCCTTCTGCTAAATACTTGCTGTTCATAGGGATGAATCCAGCTTTGTATGTATAGACCTATGGCCTCAAGAGGGATGAGAGCTCAAACACATCCTTTTGCTCAGCGTTTCCCACTGTGTAGGTGGCTCCCCAGTCAGCAACAAAGGCACAGCATGACCCTTGAGAGGTGCTGAGCATGGATTATGTAGCAAGCCTTGGTACCTTGGTGACACACACACCATTCAAGTGGGGAGTTGTTTGTGGAGCTCTAATGCCTGTTTCAGGGCGTTTCTGAATGAAATCTGAGTGTCTGCAAACCTTTTAGAAAGCTTGGAGGAAAAAAAAAACATCACAAACACAATGCACCTTGCATCTTGCCAGCATGGGATTTTGGTGCAAGCACAATTTGAAAGAGAAAAACGAAAGGCTGTGAAAATTACTCCATTATTACAATAGTTGCAATGTTGCCCTGTAACTATGACAACTATATTTAAACCTTCCTATTACTAGTTGGATTATGTGAAAAAATGAACATGTAGAAAGAAGTTCACCATTAATTTTATCTTTTTTAAATCTCTGAATATTATGCAAAGTGTTATAAATATTTATAAGTATTTAACTTAATCAGCAATGCCTATGAAACTAATTATTCTATTAGCACGAGTATTCAGGTACAGGGCCTGAATGGGAAGATTCATTCTGTGAATGAGGGTAGGACAAGAAGAGAATGGAGGAGGGAGAAATGCTTCTTTCACTGTTTCCACAGTGATAAGTGATGTCTGGTTTAATAACTTAAAATCCAGAAGTCTTCCCTTCCACAAGTAAAGCAATTTCCCCGCTGTTATTTTCCTTGTGTTGCACTATGCAGGCATTCTGTCTAGATTGCCTTGAAATGTTGGTAGGTTTGCTGTTAGAAAGAATGAACATAATTGGAAAAGGAGAGTATTTGCAAACAATTTGCTAAGAAAAAAAAATAATATTATGTTCTATTACATTTTAGCAAGTTTAAAAATGAAAACAGGGCGTCCAAAACTCAGGATGAACTAAATGACTGAGATTTTATACCTTTGCTGAAGGCCAAAGCTTAGGAAGATGTTAAGTCTTATAATGATTGTGTGTCATCTATGTGTCCAGATAAGTATTTAAGACATCCTAATATGCAAAATTCGTAGCTTAAGATCAATACATTATGTAGTAATATGTAATTATGGTAACTACATCCCTAACCAGGACTTGCTCTATGGCCATATTAGTCAGTGGATGGACTCCCAACAAATTATGGGAGCAAAAATGGACAGTTTTACCATGTCAGATTTTCTGAATGATGTGGGTCAAAACCAGCACTCACTACCACTGTTAGGTATTTCAATTTTCTTATTACTTTATTCTTTAAATATGTAGTTGAAGGTGGAACTTTCATATCTGTAAAGCTTCATCTGAGACTTCCAGACATGTCTTCTGGTCGTTTGATAAATACTTGACTTATTTGTTAAATAGTCTAGCCATTTGATAAATACCCTCTGGTACTCAGCCTCAGGAACTGGCTGTTTCTATCCCTGCTCCTTTGCACAAGGTTTCATTTTATCCATGTATAAAGCATTTCTTCACCCGCTTACTTGCCCACAGAATGCCATAAAATCACTGTATCTTGGGTCACATCTGGGCAACAACCCACCTTTTCCTTACATTTTCCTTTCCAGGTCACCCCAATACAGTTGTCCTATTACTTATTGTTCCCTTCCTTAAAGGGGCCTGTGAACAGCCCTGTCTACAAAGCCCAGGATGAGCAGGTAGCACAGTCAGTCCTGTACCTGAAGGTTAGTAGTTTTGGGAAGGTTCCTGAACTCTCTGCAGCTCTGGAGTGTATTAAGGCCCCTATTACAATAAAATATACTGCTGTTCAGAAGTGTTAAGAGGGTGAATTTCAAATGAAAAATAATTTCCACATCAAAGACTTCTTTTAATACAAAAAACCTATTCAAAATACATCTCGGTGTAGCTAGTTGTTTATAGTTCATTTTACTGCAAAGACTTTATATGCAGCCTATCAAGTAGAAGCTCTGGATGCAAGTGTGTGTATATATAATTGATACTGTGCTTGAAGAGGTACAAAAATGATAACAGACTTTAATACATGTCATCTGCATTCTCAAGTGTATTGTCCATGTTTAGTGGATGGCATATATTTTTCAGTTGACTTCCACAGTGAAATGCAGCTGTTGGTTTGTGTCAAATCAATAAAGACTTAATTACAAGTAAATGTAAAAGAATTATGAATAAATGTAGTAAAAGTGAGTGTTTGATAAAAGTGCCTAAGCTCTAGAAATGAACAAGTAAAACTCCAGGGGATGAGTGGGTACGGTGGAGGACAAACCAAAAATAGAAATTCCTCCCAAAACATCCCAAGAAACCATTTCAAATCCTTCCTTATGATGAAAGCCCTTTGCCTATTTACTGTTTTTCTGTAATGATCATTTTATATTTGTACAAATAGAAAGGAGTAGCTCCTCATGTGGTTTAAACTGATGATAATCCATTGACCTTGATGCAGCTCTATCAGGTTCCATTGTGAAACACTCCAGAACAAGCCCAGAGCCTAAGAAATCCCATACAATTTATGAAAATGTTTTGCAATGGAATTTTCCAATAACAGGGAGGCGTGGGGTTTTTTTTTTTATTATTTTCTTCTTTTTCCTTGTTAATGTTTAACAGCCCCAAAATTGTCAAAATTAGTCATTAAAGAGAACATATCTTCTTTGTCCTTGATCTTGAAATTGGATTTGGGTGAGGTATTCATTCATGAGACTTCAGGTCTCTCTTCATATAATAAGCAGCACCAAATCACAGGCTAGAGAATCAGGCCCATAAGCATCCAGACTTCTCTGACTGTTTCCATGTTCCTGGGAAGAATTTTCATCTGGACCAATGGTGCTTTCCCTTGCACATGGTTCAAATGATAGCACCATGGAAGGATTGCTCTGAACAGAGGGAGTGGGAAAGGCCACCTTCTCTTGGTGGCTGACCATTTAACCATATTGACCATTGCTCTCAGATGCTAGCTTCTTTTATTTAATAGTATGGGCATCCTATGCTTAGAGAACTCCACTGACTGGCATGAATTTCAATGTGATTTTCAAGCTTAGTATAAAACATCACTTGTACAATGGGGAGATGTGCCTTATACACACCTTATATTTGTAAAGTTTTATAAGAATGATAAAAGAATGATTTAAAAAAAGATAGTGTCAACCTGGCCATCACTTCTTTTGGGGAAAAAAAGATGTGTCTGCTGTTGTAACTATGGAACTGAATAAACAAAAGTGCAGGGATTGAGAGTCCTGCCTGCTTCCAGCTGCTTTGCTGCATGCACTTGACAGCTTGCTGTGTGTAGCTGTGACACTCTGTCTATACTTTCCAGAATTAGTCTGACATCCAAAGCTCTTTCCATATCTGATATTCACATATTCTTGCTGAATTCTTCAATTGGCACCTGATACTATCCTGAGGCTGCCTAAAAGTTCATCACCCAGATGCCAGAACAACATCACTGGAATGGCTGAGGTTGGAAGGGGCCTCTGGGGGTTGCCAGGTCTAAACATCCAAGCTCAAAGCAGGTGCAGCTAGATCTCATTACTCAGGGCTGTGTCGAGTTGCATTTTGAGTATCTCCAAGGATGGAGACTCCACAACCACTCTAGGCAACCTGCTGCAGTATTTGATGACTCTTACATTAAAAAAGATGCTTTGTATGTTTAAATGGAATTTCCTGCATTTTAAATTGTGCCCATTGCCTCTTTTCTTAGCTCTGGGCACCACTGAGAGGCATCTGACTGTCTTGTTTATTCCCCCCTCATCAGGTACTGCTAAGATCCCCCTGAGCTCTCTGCTCTTCAGGCTGAACAGTCCCAGGTCTCTCAGTCCCTCCTCATTTGAGAGATACTCCAAGTCCTTTACTCATATTTGCAGCTCCTCAAGAAATGCAGTGACACTACCACATGACATTTTCATGAGGACAGTGCATAGACAAAAGAGACAGAGGTGTCCACATGGGACCGCATCCACCAGCTTTGCAAGTAAGCATTCCCTCAAAGCATGGGCTACCTTGAGGTCCTTCAAATCCCAAGGAAAGGAGCATGTGAGCCAAACCAGTGAGAATGGTCCAGCAGCCAAGTGTTGTGCACCAGCAATAAATCTAGCCCAAGCCCATTCCTAAGGATCTTCCTGTATAGCAATAAAAAGGCAGCTTTTGTCACCAATGCTTGTTCTTTCATATTCCTTATTATGCCTTGGGCTTTTTATAACCCTAATGTGTTTGTGTATACTCCAGAGAATCTTAGTTTTCACTCCTAAAGGGACAGAACCCAAAATTTAACATGACATCCTTTGGATAAGGGAGTATGGTCTATCCCTTTAGGCTGTTATCTCTGCATGTGTGTAAGGGATGACCATACATAGCTACAGTAGGTGCCTAAGTGCTCTTTATTGTCAAGGGAAGGTACAGGAGGTAACATGGTCTGCCAAAGACAGTCACACTGGATCAGGGCTCCTGTTTATAGCTCGAAACGCTGTGAAGTTTGCAAAGATGAGAAAGTGTACCCTAGGGTACAGAATGCCTTTAAATGGCAATATTGTGTTGGGTTCAGCTTCTCTATTGCATGGCACACATTTCCCCAGGCCCTGCAACAGAAAAGCCAACAAAAAGCAGCAGTCATTGAAGGGACAGGCCCCAGAGAGGGGTGATTCCAGAGAAAGTAACTATGGCTGTACGGTGATTGCCATTGTTTCTCTCATATGCCTAATAAAACTTCTAGTCAAAGAAATGATATGTTACAAGTCTGTGTCTGTATTTATATATACTGTGACTCTATCAGTTCTTTTGTTATTTTTTTAGACAATGAAGTTCCAGATATCCTATGGAGAAGGGACTACAAGAAAAATGAACACAGAAATATTCAACTACAACTCACTAATATTCTTTTTTATATCAGCGGCATGTAATAAACACCGAAAAACATGACCAACATGACTGGATTTAGGATGCAAAGCAATACATAAGAAAATAGCAAAATCAGGTGGTTGATCTTAAGCAGAGATACAGTTCTTGGTGAATTCAAACATCTCCTCTTCTTATTTCTTTTGATGTGGAAGATGTTTCTCCTTACTGAAATTCAAGTGGATCGCTATACCACAAATAACACACATGGATGCCAAAGGCATGGATTTCAGAGGGACTATGCATATGCATACATTTAGGAGCACAGGTCATCTCTGATTTGACCAAAGGGTTACAAGCTAGAAAAGGAAAGCACAAGGAGCTCTTCTGTACTATATTTCTTAAGGTCAGTCTCTTGCACATTCTTAACTTTCACTTTTGACAACTGCTTTTCCTTTAGATATGCACATCTAAATTCTTACCTATGATCCTTTCACACAATCACTTTGATCCTTCCTGCCCTCCCTGGAAAACAGACCATCTTCCCTCTCAAGTTACTTGGCAACATGAGGTAGCAGCTTTAAGGACCAGATCCTGTGCTTATTCTCCCCCATGTAGCCACACAGATAATAATAAATAAAAGGAACACTCATGTAAAGAAGAAAAGCTTGGGGAACAAAGGCACAGATTACGAAGTTTAAAGCTGAAAAACATCAGGAACTGTATGGTCACATATTAAGAAGCTTCAGGAACTTGCAGGTTTGAGGAGGTTGGCACAACCCCCACGACTCTCTTATCTGTTCTCCTTTTAAGTGAGAGCTGCACATTTCCTGAGTACATTGCTTTCTTTTGGGTATGTTGGATTTCTTTTCATATGTTTAGTTTATCAGCTGGCCTTCTTCTGGCAAGCAGCTAACAAATAAATGCATGATCAATACGCAGGCAGGAGAAACAATAAGTCATAGCTGGTGGCTGGAATGTAGGACAGACAGCAACGTTCTCTCACTGGCTACATCAAAATTTATTGTGAGTCTCTGAACAAGGACCTTAACTTCTCTTCAGTTAATACTGCTTTACAAAGGGTGCTTAGTGCAGAAAATGACTCAGAGTCCACATACACAAAAAGATTTGGATGTCTGAAGTGTGCAATTGCACCTTTTAGGTACCTGGCTCGGAATCCAGATCCCTGGAGGATTGTCTAAGCATGCATGCTCTGAACAGGGAGGCACATAAAACTTGCCAATACAAATGTTAAACAAATATCTCCTTGTGAAAACATGCTTTCCTCCATCTCTTAGGCACTGATCAGGATTGAAGGGTTTGCCTTACTCAGGCAAAGCCAGGAATCCCCTCTGAGAACAGGCAAACACAACCGCTTGTTCTGTTTTGTTTGACAGTCTTCAGCAGAGCTGTGATATTGGAGGTGGTGTCACTAGCTAGCTTTGATGGAACAGAGAGTTCAACCAGCATGCTGAAGACACACTCCTTTCCTTAGCCTCAGGGAATTGCCAGGAAAGTACTGTAAATATCAGGCTGGCAGCCACGATAAGAGGGTGATGAAATCTTAGGATTTTTTTTTTTTCTTTTAGATGCAACAGTCCAATGTTTATATCATGCAGAAAGGAAGAACCCTGGAAAGAAGTCATCCAAAGACTCCCCATCCAACCAGGCAAAGACCCTGTGCTTGAGGCTACAAAGCTATGTTTTGGTGGTGTGTTGTTTTTTTTTTTTTTTTTACTGTGTCTATTCCTTCTGAAACCTGGTTTACAGAAAACAGTGCAGCTTCACTAGAAAACTTGGATTGTGTTTTCAGCCCAGCCCCTAGACCTTAAGACCACAGACCGAAAAGGTGTTTTCTTCAAGGGCAATTATTTCACCTCAGGAAGAAAAAAAAAAAAAAAGTAATTTGAATTGCATAATTCCAAATGCTGTGGATACCTCTACCCTTTAATTAGGCTGCTTTTGTGGAACAACTTACTAAAGTATCTCTTAATTCCTTCCCATAAAAACAGAGCAGATGAGAGACACGTCTGCTTTATGTAAATCTTCTCTGAATGATGGATGTTGAGTAAAGGTCTTGTATAGGAGAACAAAATTCCAACTGAGCATTGTACTATGTAAAAGCATTACTTCAGAGCATTGATTTGTCATATAATTGTGGAATCATTTAGGTTGGAAAAGACCTTTAAAATCATCCAGCTCAACTGTTAACCCAGCACTGCCAAGGCCACCACTAAACCAATGTTCCTAAGCACTGCATCTACACAGTTTTTAAACATCCTCAGGGGTGGTGATTCCACCAACTCCCTGGGCAGCCTGTCCCAGACTGGCTTGACAACCCTCTCAGTGAAGACATCTTTCCTAATATCCAATCTAAACTTCCCCTGATGCCACTTGAGGCTGTTTTCTCTTGTCCTGTCACCAGTTATCTGGGAGAAGAGACCTACTCCCACCTGTCTACAGCCTCCTTTCAGGTAGCTGTAGAGAGTTTATGAAGTTCAGAAGTATTTTAAGCTTGCAGCAGAAAGGAGAGTCCATTGTTTATATTACAGAGAAATATTGTTTAAAGCACAAGAAAAATAGGTTGATAAGCAGCCCCTACAGCAGAAAATACTACAAACTGCTGATACAAGAGAAGAAAACAAGGAGCAAGAAAGATAATATCCCCATATTAAGCTGAGACATTGAAATGAAGTGATACGTCTGAGGTCTCAGAGGAATCCCCTCTGCGTCTATGGAAAGAAACTATACATTATATATCACATCACCCTAACACAGACACACAGACATTCAAAATCGGTCCAAAGTGCCCATTTCTCCCAAGTACCTATCAGGAGTCAAGGTGACTCATGCTGATATTCACATCAGAGCAAGATAAAACTAGGTGAAATTAAGAAATTATTCCTAATCCTGAAGCCAGCTTGATGTCCTTTGTCTCAAGGTGCCCTCTTCCCAAAGGTTACTGCTGCTCCTGCTACATTTCAGGAGCATCTGAGCCAGGAAAGAGAGTTTTTCCTGTATTATAATTGTGTCAGAAGACCATAATAACAAATTCAGCATTCGTCTTGGAAAAGCAGAAGAGAAATCTCAAGTTACATAATTCTAGACTTTTTTTTCAAAACTATTTAAAGGCTGCTAAGCATTTTTACAGACACCGACATCAATGTGAACTCTCAAGCTGCAGCAGCAGAAGTCCATATCATTTAACTTACCTAAGATGTCTTCACTGAAAACCTAACTTCCTTACATCATCGTTGGGGCATATAGATATTAACTGGGCACACCTAAATAAGTATTAATAATTCTTCATTTGCCACATAAGAGCTGCAGATTCTTAATTTCTAATTTAGGTTTAGCAGGTAGTTGACTGAAAATACACTGGGTCAATACCCCACCTCATTTCTAATGGGGGAAAAGAAGCAGAATTCTGGATAAGGCAACTTTGTTTCCTCTCCCCTTACTAGATCTTTGGTGTTGCTGAAAGAAGACCAGAGCAAGTTTAATTCTAAAATTTCAAAATGGAAGGAAGGAAAAAAACTTTGATTAAGAAAAGGAAAAGTACCAAAGAACTACCAAGTTAGTGCATCATCAATTTTATTTCTTCTAAGAAACTAAATATTTCCAAGGGCACAAAGTTGTTCCTTTTCTTTTGCCAAGCGAATGGGTGCAATGACAAAGGAGTTATTCTATTCAGCACTCCCCATTACTAAATGTTCCAGTCTTTATGTGAATGTATAGTGTCTATGCCATACCAAAAGAAATTAAGAATGAATACACATTGTTGAGAGGCAGTTCCATAATAAGAAGGAAAGTGGAGATAGTGGAAAGAGTATTCAAGTCAACAAACCAAGTAAACACACGCAAATGGAAAACCAACCACACCTTAAATAACTGCTCAGCTAGTGATGAGCAAGTCTTACTGTATTTATTTATGTTGCTGGCATTCATTATGTTTTATTGTAAGATATCCCATAGCTCTCTAAGTTTGTAAAGATCTGAAATAAATGACCAAGTTCACAATATGATACTAAGATACTACATCTAGTTGCTTTGCATGACTACATTTTCCAAAACCTCATATAATAAGATTTCAGCCATGCATAGCCAACAATGAAGTAGGCAAATGAGGCTGTTTTTTGGGTTTTTTTGATGTTTTGGTTTTTTTTTTTTCTGTTTTATCATATTGCTTCTCTTGCAGTTGTTTGGGTCCCTAGTCATGAATCCTAACCAAGATGCAGTTTAAAAATTGACACAGAATGCAGCATGCATTTAAATGCTTACGGGTTTCTAGTACTCAACATTTATTCACTATTAATTCTCACAGTTAAAAAACAAGCTGTAAGGCTATAGAAATTCCTGTCCTGCTTCCCAAACAGACTTTTAAATCCATTTCCTACTATACCTATATCCACTCCAGTATGTACTCCTGTTAAAACAATGTTGAGTTTAAAGCTCATTACTAATGCAAAAATGAACTGACATAGAAAAAGCTGTACTTATTCTGCACAATTGATATAAACATTCCTCATCCTGATGAAATTTTAGAGGAAAAGGAAATCTTCAGCACTTTCATATATTTGATGTTTGGGCTAACATTTATATTTGGGGGGTTATTGCTTGTTTTAGAAACTGAAGTGTTCAGTTTAATAAAACTTGCCCCTAGATGTCTTTTTTCCCTTAATGAAGGGTGGGCACAAGTTTGTAAAATAAAAACTCTTCGTTGCACAAGGATCCGTGTTTACCACATAGGTACAGATCTGGGGAAAGAGAAAAAGGATGCAAAAGAGTATTAGCCTTCAGCTGTGAGCTCCCATGTTTGCAGTCACATGGGCACCCAGCCTTCTCATTTAGACCAGTGTTTTGATAACCTTGATGTTGTGTGAAATGTTTAGAAGAATCGATTTCTTGTAGCCTGTTGTGGTTTAACCCAGTAGGCAGCTAAGTAACTCACAGCCCTTGCTTGCTCCCCCCAGTAGAATGGGAAGGAGAATCAGAAGGGTAAAATTGAGAAAACACATGGGCTGAGATAAAAGAAGCAAACAAATAAACAAACAAAACATGCTGATCATGATGTCATATGGTAGGGAATATCCCTTTGGTCAGTTGGGGTCAGCTGTCTCAGCTGGGTCCCCTCCCAACACTGTGTGCACCCCCAGGCTCCTTGCTGGTGGGGCTGTGTGAAAAGCAGAGGCAGCCCTGAGTCGGTGAAAGCACTGCTCAGCAATAACTAAAACATCCCTACGTTATCCACACTGTTTCGGTCACAAACCCAATCCACAGCACCATACAGGCTACTGTGAGGAAAACAGACCCTGTCCCAATCAAAACCAGTACTCCTGTGCACAGAGCACTTGCAGATGACATTCTTCAGAGAAGTGGGCTTTGGTTTAAGGGCAAGCAATTTTATGTCTTCTTCCCAAACAACATGACATTCCCCTTGATAAGGAGTACGAAGAGAATACTTTCCATGATCTCTATGAAAAAGATTTATAAATGGTTCATTAACTAGTCTATCCACACCAGTCACCCCTTTCCTGAAACAGAAATTTCCTATTTTCCTTTCCAAATAAGGGGGAAAACCTCCTTCAGTTTGAAGCTACTGAAAAAAAACTTGGGCGGTTTTTACTAGCAAATCCCTTTCACACAGACCTTAACGTTTAAGTGTGACACTGAAGAAAATGTTTAAGATTAAAAGTGACTCTTTAGAGCACAGTTATTTAAACAATAGTTTGTTTTGGCATAATACAGTAAGTATGGAATAATAATGAAAATATTCAGCCATTTGAATATATTTATATTATAAAGGGAATTACTTATAGGGAGCTGATTGTTATACTTCATAAGGAAGTCCAAAGAAACAAGTGATCTCTTCAAGAAATAGTAAGAAGGTCAATGCTTAAAAACCCCAATATCTAAGCTAGTCACAATTAAGCTTAAAAGTATACCCTGAAACTCATATATATATATCTGTAAAAAGGCAAGCACATTTGGACATCTAAGAAACTCCTGACAGTTTTGTTATACTTGAAGAAAACTCAGAACACGTTCATAACATAAGAAAGAGCAAAATCTTTGTATTTTAAAGATGTTTCAGGGTTTCTTTTCACAAGAATAAAGACAACACAGAGTGGCACCTGCATTAACAAATTTCTTAAGCTAATGAGGCTACCAAAACCATCCATAAAGGAGTTATGCCAGTAAAAAGATGAAAGCAGGTAATACTTTTTTCTTCTCTTCAGACTCTAAAGGAAAATTCCACCTCCAAATTTCAGTATTGTTCTCAACATTTCTTATTCATCCCCTCAGCTCTTTTAAGGAAGGAAGCAGCGACTAGGATACGAAGAATGAAGGATCCTCAAAGTGGCACCAAAAAGAAACAGCCAAAGAGCAGACTGCCATTTTTTCCAGGTTTTTGTCATCACTAAAAATTCAGTATCAGAGATAAGGCAGGCAAAGGTATGAGGATTTTCCCTCTCAAAATACGTTCTCAAATTTATTCAATTTTGTTTGATTTTAATGGGATCCCAAAAAGATATCTCTAGTCTTAAACAGGAACAGCTTCTCTCATTAAATACCAAGATGGTTTTAAATTTATATTCCCACAGGAGAATAATATATTAAACTTGGTTAAATGAGAAATGTTTATAATTTTACAATTCAATGTCTTTTGTCTCTCAAGACAGTTTTTTGCAAGACTTCTGTGTAGCAAATGAAATTAGGCACTTACTTTGATTTCATGATACTTACTAAAATACATACATTTTTTTTCATTTTTGACTGTTTAGGTTACTTCTGACTAAGAAATAGGGCTTATGTAGCCATGAGCCATCTAGCCATTTCCACAAATATATGCACTATGAATTATCTGTCGTGGCCCAAAATTGAACCTTTAGCTTTCATTAGAAAATGTTATTCATACTTGTAGGAACTAAATATGAAGAGCGTGTTTTTGAGAAAGGACATGAAAATATGGCAATTGACAGAAACCATTTTCATATTTAGTTTCAGTTTTCCTTTCCCATTTTATTTTTCCCGTTAATAAGACAAGGGTTTAGTAGTGTTCTGATAGTTCTGCTTCCCCCTCCTTATACCATTGTTCAACGTAGGGTGGAGAATCCATGTTGAAAGAACAGTTTCTTAGGCAATATCAAACATGGATTCTTGCATGTCTGCCAATCATATGGTTACCTCATAGAAAGGCCCTGCTTTATCAAATTTTCAAGGTAACATCCATGGGTTCTTTGTTTTGACCTTTAAAGTGTCATTCTGTCCTTTAGTTCCATCATTTATTACATCAAGGCTGACTAAGTCAACCTAGCCGTTGCAGAAGTGACCTTGCTTTCACAGATCAAAGTACCCAGCAATGCAAATTAACCATAAAAGTAAAAAAAAAAAAAAAAATCTGTTATTCTCTTAAAATCACATTGACCTGCATAACAGGAGCAACTTACTGGGGATTTTGCCTGTAAAAAAGGGTATTATTCAAAAGCTCTTGCTTCTGCTTTTGCAATCCTCCATGAGAAAGATGAATATAAAATAAATGAATACTAAAATAAAAAAAAAGTCTGGAAAGATTTGTTACTGATTATCAGAATTGTCCTTGCCCTGTGTGTGTATCATGCATAACAGACTTTGTTGTAAGGAACAAGCTAGTTCCCCTGATGGGGACTAACAGTTATCACAGATTTTCCTTAATAATCACTACTGGATTTTTTTTTTTTTTTCCAGGCTTAGTGCTTGATTAAAAAAAGGAGTGCACACAGGACACCATTATTATATTGTGCTGCTGACCAGGTCAGAGGTGCTGAAAATATTGCAGGAGGCACGGCTTTGCTTCACACCGTGGGCTGAAAAGCAAATGGGGCTTGGATGGAGGTTGGAACAGACAGTGAGGCTGTCAGACAGAAGCTCAGCCTAAGTGCTGCCCCTAAAAACAGGATGCAAAATCTCTGAGGCTTTACACCAATGTGAACCTTCAAAAGTGAAGAAGTTAGCCGAAGTGGAACAACAAAGAAGTAATAAGAATACATAGTCCCTGGAGAGCCTCTGACTGAACCTGCCCTCTTTTTCATGAAGTTTTGTCCAAGTCACCCAGCCATATTATTTCACTAATATCAAGCTACACAATCTTAAATTAGAGCTCACTGTGGTTCTTCAATATCTTTGATTGTTGAGGATCCTGATTAGTGAAGGTTTTCTTACAAAGTTTATATAAAAATTACATCAATCTCCTTTGAAATGCAAAATGCTGTTTGAAATGTTTCTGAAATCAACTAGCAAAACCTTTAGTCAACCTAAAAACCCCAAAACCAAAGAAACCAAAAAAAACCCCATCAACCTACCAAAGATTATCCTCTCCTATATATTCATTCTTTTGATATCTAATGATGATTTTTAATTCATAAAATAATTTCTAACTTTAGCTTACATTTAACTGAAAACTATGTATCTGGAACAAAATGTCTGTAATCTATTATACCACCCAAAGGAAAACATAAAGAAGAGAGTTCATAGTCCACATCAAAGTCTCATGTGCTTTTAAATGACTGAGCGAACACCTTTTCATGCAATAATAGTGACTGCAGTGGAAAGAGTTCTTTAGCAGTTCAACTTGTTCTCTCCAAAAAGTTTAACTATTCCATCTTTCAAAATGAGACAGGTTTTTGTTTTTTTTTTTCTTGTGATAGCAAAGATAGCAATTATTTCTGTAAAACCTCCTGCATGTTATGCACACGCATTTTTTCAGTTGCTTGAGATGGACTGTCAGATTAAGAAAGTATGTAAATGGAATGGATCATAAAAAGAATATAGGATTTCTAAGAACAAAACTCTTTGCTTCAGTTGCTAAGCAAATTAAATAAGGTGGTTGCTGCAGAAACAAGAACATACCATTGTACCACTCATAGCCATGGTTGTACATCACCTGATCATTACAAAAAATGTAATGAATGTTTTTTTCCAAGATTAACTCAGTTAAAATGGTGCATTTTGTAAGTAGAAAAAAAAAAAAAAAAGCTTTGTTTAAACCTTACATGTTAACTTCTCTTTCAACTCTGAAAACACTGAAAGTTTTTCTTGAAAGATATCTTTCTGATATCTCAAATTACAGAAATATCAAAATATGTCCAGTAGAAATATCAAAATATGTCCAGTAGGTTTTCAGTTCTACACACTTAAGGTGGGAATAATCAATTTTCTGCTTCATTATTAAGACAGCAATGAACTTGAACATGAAAACTTTGCAAAATAGGAAAAAAACCCCAACTGTTGACAATATATCAACATTCATAGCTAATAAAAATTTAAAAAAACTTGTAGCTAATAAAAAATGCTAATACACCCTAAACTTTAAGATACCACTGAGGCTACAAAAATTTTTAAAAAGTAGAATAAAAGCAGAGATGCAAAAGCAACATAAATATTTATCATTTAAGCTTGAAGGTAACATAAAGAAAATTTTCATTCTTTGTATTTGCTAAAACAGGAACATAATTCATAAAGCTTGAATAATGCAAAAATTGAGGTGTGCCTCTACAAAGAGAGAATTTCACAGGAGGAAAATGGAAGGGACTGGGAAGGGACTTAAGTACTCTCAGGTACGTGACTAATGATTTTGTAAAGTGTGTGGTTATTTATAAATTAGAGTATAGCAATCTGAGCTACCACTTTCAAGAAAAGTACATTGCCTTAACAGGAAATTATTAATTTATTGAGCATTAAAATGTTGAATATAGACTGGTAGTGTAAGAGACTGAATTTACAGGAGCATTGCCATTTCCAATACAAAAGTAGAAAAAATACATTTTTGCTATTAACAACCAGATTGTAGAATGATGCTACATACTGATAGTCCTTAGGCTGAAACACAGAATAAAGTTAACTCTTACTGTGTCTTTAAAAGGTTTTATGAAACTCCTAAGAAAAAATGTAATGAAGCATATTACTGTGGATAACTATTACCATGTAAACAATAAGTTAAAGGTTGAAAAATTGCTGATACAGTAAGAAAAATGGTACAGCTCTGGAATGACTCTGAAGATACTGTCCTTTTTTCTCCCTCTTCTTGCTGCCTTATCCACCCAAAAGACAGAGACAACTGCCAGTGATCTCAGATGCCGGGATGCTCCTCCTTAAAAGGCTTAACGTATTTTAAAGAACATGCTCTGTCTTCATCTTAGACATCTCTGTACTCCTGCATCATGATAACAAACAGTGAGACACCTTCAGGATAGCTTAAAACAGAGAAAATTATGTCCCTGAAAAGATATTATATTAAACAAAACCAATTATTTTCTGTTCATCTAAACTAACATTTCTTGTTTACTTTTGCATAAGACTGCCTGAATTCCATATGTAACAGCTCTTATGAAGTACGACGTCTATACTCATAAAGAAAAACACAGTTAGGAAGGCTTTTGATCACTGAGACCATCTGACAAGAAGCAGTCTGCACGATATTAATAGAAACCTAAGTGCTGCATCCAAACTGCCCACTGAAAATGGTCTTTATTCCGTGCTGAGGGATGAGACCACCATCAGTGGTGATCTCTATGAACTTCTCCATTCTGCCTCAGTCTAGCCTTGCTTCCTATCAAACACACTGTGCAGCTTAAAACTTGACATTGTTTTTCCTCTGAAACAAATCATATCAAAACAATCCAGAAAACTACAGCATGTTTTTGCATGGCAGTGACACCCCTGGCTCAGTTTTCTCAACAGAAAATGAGCTTGCAAAAATCACTGTCTTCACGTGAAATCTGTAATTCTAGCCTTGCTTACCTTCAAGTGGGTGGTCTTCGGTGGTTAGAAAACATTACAACAGAAACTACATGCCTGGAGTTTTGAAGAAAAGAGGTGGCTGTCTTTTGGATTTGGTGCTTACAGGTTTTTTATGGCATTTAGACACACACAGAAATGTAGGACGTGGCACCCTCCTGCACACAGGCAGATGCTTTGATCCATCAGGCTTCAGTCTTTCATTAAAAGCTTCGGGAATTTGCAGGTGTTCAATTAGTCACCAGAGGGAGCCCATATTATTTCATAAACACAATAACACCACACTAAAAAGTAGAAGTGAGAGAACTTTTAGGGTGACAGAGTGAGAGAATCACTGTTTTTCACCCAAATGCTCATGTTCGCCCCCACTCCTTGGGTGGGTTTTTCAACAAGAAAAAATAAAGTAAATTTTGAGGAGGATGAGCCTTGTTCTTTTGGGGCTATAAATGTTTTTTTTTTATTTGCAGATGTATTAAAGAATGCTGGCAAGGGATCCAATTTACTAATATATGATAATAAAGTTCAGCTGCTGGTACAGCAAAATCCCAATTATCACAGTGCCATTTGGGTGACACCAAATATGTCTGGATAATCAAAGACAATAGAAAGAAACATGAGATTAGACAGCTAGTCTATTAATCTGTTATAAGAGGATGTTGGGATAATGGAAGTTTTTATAAAAGGTGGTTTTGCTGGTTTGTGTTTGCTGTGTTTTTTTTTTTTTTCTCATAGCCATACCCACGATCATCTGGGAATGAATGCTAGCCTTTGTGAATTGCAAGTAGGGTGTTGGTTTTTTTTCCTATACTAACTATAACTCTCTCACTCCCCAGCTTCTGATTTCCTTCCCCACCTTATCAGTAAAAAAAATATTTCACTAAAAGTGGTATTTTTTTGTGAGTGTGTTATATCTCTAATGACTGATGGATTCTATTTGGATATTTTCCTCAGTTATTTGCCAGGGAAATGGCTTCAGGTATCACATTTCAGTCAGCAGTATTTGCTGTTAGTGTTCTCTGTGGGGAATGCTCTCTTTTGACAATAAAGTGAATGGAAAAAAGAAAGCTAATTTAGTAGATTTCTGAGTCTCATTTATAGAACTACAATGGTAAAAGAACTATGCTTTGGAGTTCACTGGAAGTTTTTATATTAAAACCTTATCTGCTTCATATGGTATGGTAGACATTTGGGTCAGAGTTTGAGGGAACTCTGTCATTGTAATAGCCTATATGAATGTTCCTGTTTTCACGTATTAATTCTCCTGCAGACATCTACAAATGATCACAGTATTTCAGAAGTCTTTGTTTTTTAGGAATGAATCATTGGTAGTGGTGCTGTCTTCCTGCCTAATAGAAGCTATCGCCCTCTCTGTGCCTTCACCCTTTAATTGCAAGGCAATTAAATTCCCCACCGTTTGCAATATCTGTGTCCAGAATGAGTCATCTCATCACATCACTTTGTTGTTTTTTTCTTGCTTTCACTATCTGCTTAGCAAGATATAGCTTAATATTTCTCTGTCCCCATGGAGCTGGAGTTTTCTTCCTTAATTGTTATTTTTCTAAGCTTTATTCCTTAGTTGGTCAGAGCCTTCTTGCATCATTGCATAAAAAAAAATAAAACAAAATTTCTGTCTCTTGCCACAATGATACAATATTGGGATGTATCCAATGACACCACATGTAAAGGATGAAGTATGTCTGTGACTGATAAACACAGAGTTTAAGAAAAAAATATTCCATCTCCCACAAGGCTGGTACAGAATATCCAGCATTTAATTTTAGATGGGATCTCAAGCATTTGAAGAAGCATTATTACATACTAAGAAGGAAATTATCTGAAAATGTTTGGCTGTGATATGTAACCCCAGCTACAGATGCCATCACAATGACTACCAAACTGACTTTATTAAAGTGGGCTCTATAGCACAGCTATTGTAACCTGCACTAAACTGAAACGGCACGCTTTATTTACCAGTGCGAACAGGTAGAGACTTTGTTTATGATTCTGATGATGTCTTTACAACTTGATTAGTTGCTGCTGTGCTTTGACATCAGTTTTCGCTGATAGACCTGATGACAAATGTATCAGCAGGATGACCATTTAAGTTTCCTCCTGTGCTCTGCACTCCATGTCCTTACATTAGAGATGGGATACAAGTATGTAATAAGATGTACTTGTGCTGCCCTTATCCAAGCCAGGGTCTTCCCTTAGTGTTCAGTGAAAAGTAAAGCCCCTTTTCTCAGACTGAAGTGGCTGGATTTAAATATAAAGGTACCATAGAAGGGGGGCAGAGGGACAAAAGGAGCTTGTCTTGTTCAGATCAGCCACTTGCTAACAGCAAGTTTATCAGGTTAGGATAGTGTAGAGAATGCAGATTGAAGGACATCTCTGGATTCCCCTTCTTTCAGCTTTTGGAAAGGTTTGACATTAAAGATAGTAATCATAATATTTACAGCTTTATTAGCCTGCATGTAGTTTCTCTGGCTTCCAGGTGGGCCACCAAGTTTCCTTCACTTTGAAGTCATGTTCCTCAAATCCCCGCACTGTGCAGTCTATTGTGTTAAGATGAAGAATTTTCCTGGTGAGTCTCCTCCCCATTTCGTCTCCAATGAAATGCTCAGTGCAGAATTATATGTACTTCATTAAAATCCTGTGGCTTACTGGAGTTTGTGACCTACCTGTGATACCTTTTGTCTCCCATTTATCTGCAACTGTGCTACACGGCCTTATTATTGTTAAAAGAATAAGTCTTGTGCAGAGGGCTTCGCTTTTGCGTCAGGTTCATATAACCTTTCTGTTAATTTATTTGTTTGAAAGCTAAACATTCTTGGCCACAGTGTCTGTTATTTATGTGGGTTTTGGAGGGCTGTGGGTTTTTTTTTTGGTGTTTTTCCTTAAATTAGCTCATTTAACTTATACACTTCTCTGGAAGGGTAATATTGACTTAAAAGGCATATAAATAATCTAGGAGTTATACAGACTTATTGTTATTATAAACACACAGGAGATCAGATGCTGATAATTTTATTCATAATAAACAACAATCAGTTATGTTGATAGAGCCACAATGCAGGGAGACCACTTGCAGTGTATCATATTACACAAGATAAGTTATCAGCATCATTTATCACACAGTATATTCTAGTTTGACTGATATTATTATGAGTAATAATCTATCAATAGCTACATCAACAACAATAATAATAATGGCGTTACAATGAATGGTTGGTCTCATGCAGTTTGCAAATGTTTCAGAAAACGTAAAATCACAGGCAATACCCAGAACTGCCAATATACAATGAAAATATATAAGAAGAAGCGGCCCATCCCTAAAGTACTCTCAGCCCATTTTGAGAAGAGCTGTTTGGGAGAGAAGTCAGACAAAGTGATATGCCAATAGTGAAATAGAAGTTTAGTGGCAGAGGCAAAAATAAAATCTAGATTTCCTTTTCTTGATTGTTTCTGCATCGGACTATATCACCTTTTCTGGAAGGTCTCAGACCCCTGAAATGTTTGCTTTTCCTAAGCTTTTCTTACATTATTCTAAGTTTTGTAAAAATAAAGACATTGGTTTCTCTTAAAACAGCTCAAAACAATTTTCAAACCTCTTTTTTATTCCTGTCCCAGTGTACCACCAGATCCTAAGCTGTCCCTTCCTCCCACTAAAACTAAGAGAGAGGGTGGGTGAAGAAGGAGGGGGGAAGAGAGAATTGTTGAATTCATTATTTTTTGTTAAATCATGTAATTAATAGTTTGTATATTAAAAACTCAGCCAAGCTTACGCTCCACAATCCCATCAAGTTAATGTAGTTTATGTATCTCCATTAGCCTGTTTGCTCAATCAGCAACCTTCTACCACATTTCCCTTAGTATCAAGTATATTGCTAACCTTTGCCAGGAGACTACTGAATTAAGGTTATTAGCTGCCCTTTCTGTTTTGTTTTGTTTTTTGTTTTTTTTTTTTTTCCTAAATTCGTTGGCTTTAGAGTCACCTAATCAAATGCTTAAAAGTTATTTCATTGCAGTCTTCTGTGATGATATTTGATTCTTTTAAATGCATTTTTTTCTTTCCTGAATAGTCAGCAGATCTCCATCTCACGGCAATATATACTCCAAAGACTGCTAATGACCAAACCTTGCAACACTTTTGAGGGTTCCACAAGATGATAAACTGAATATAACAGAGTATGTGAACTCCTGCAATTCTTGGATATATATATTATAATGAAGCAGGAGATGTGCTGATTATCACATAATACAGATGCATTATGTACAAAATAGGCACCAAGAGGAAAGAACGTGCTTTGGTTTTATCACTCACTATTATGAGAATGAAAGGACCCAGGTATGCATAATTATTAACAGAAAATGTCATGCCTCCTTCCCCTCCTTCCATCATCCAGAAAAAGCAGCACATTAGGAAAGAAGCAATGCCCTGGGTCTTGCTTATTAGCTACACAAAATCAAAGAACAATAAGCCTACAACTACTGTCTGCGGTAAAAAAGCTTTTATATCTCAGGAGTTAAATTCTGGGTTTAGTTCTCATTGGACTTAAGAACAGAAGAAACATAATTAATCTAGTAAAGGATGAATATCCACTAGTTGTCAACAGCAGCTGCTTCAAAGGGAAAGAAATACAAAACAAATTTTAAGAGAGTGAATCAAGCAAAGAATCTTTCTTGATACTAATAAGAAATCCTCAGATTTCAACTAAACCACCTCTGATAGCCCAAAAAGCTGTAAACCTCAGAGGTTTTCCACCCCATTTCTTTCTCCTTTCTTTAGCATTTCTTTCTACACCTGTAAAATCAAGAAGTGGTGATTTCCAGAGATGATGACCATTTAGAGCCATCACTGACTGAAAAAAAACCCAAAACTCCAGTGTACTCTGAGCTCACTCTCCACCCTTGAATGCAATCTTTTACAAACAGCATCCTTATGGGATGTGTCCTTTTCTTATTCTGCCACTGTAATTATTCCAGTTTGTTTCCAAAAGCAGGTGGGAATCCCATGTCTGCACAGCTATGTTGATGATAATCTCCTAGTAAGGATGTGGTTCACTTGCCTACTCATTTTCAGCTACTCACACTGCCATGCTTTGTTTTCTCCCTCAATTTCATAATATTTTCTTTCCTATTTTTGTCTTCTAACATATATAAAGAACCTCTTATGTTTATCTTAATATGCTTCAGCAGTACTGCTTCATTATTCCCATTTGTACTTTCAATGCCCTCTTTATAGTCCCTCTGTTTCTTCACATAAAATTATAACAATACTGCAGATCTTTTCTTTCCTATAATTTTTAAACCTATGTTTTGCTTTCATTTAACTTAAAAGATACACCAGTCATCCACACTGAAGTTTAATACTTGGTTTTACATAATGGCATATTCTCTTTCTAAGCTCATTCTACCACCTCCTAAACCTTTAATTTTGTCAACATTATCTCTTTCTAATAAGCACTGGCTGTTTATATCACTCATTACACAGTGAATAGTATTAAATGTGACTGTTTAAAAGTTTAATTAACCTGAGTTTCTATTCAAAATGCCATCCAACAAGCGAAATTTGAAACTGTATTCAATAATAATAATAGTCACTTCCTTTATCATAGCCTGTTCATTTGACATTTTTTCCACTTTTTAGTATCTCTTGCACACAGTGGTTTTCCCCCTTTTATCCCTTGATCCTTAGATGTAATAATTCATTTGCAGTAAAATTAAGTTTTCAGTTGTTTCTGTGATTTTAGATCTTTGAGAACACCTTCCCACCCTGGATTGAAGGATAATGAATATTTTCTGTAATGTTATTCAGTATCCAATAAAACAGCCCAAGTCCTCTCTTAAAATTCTCTAACCAAGCTATAGAAACTATGCTGCATTTATCTTCCTCTTTTCCTTTTCATTATTACCCTAGAGAATGTAAGGAAAATTGAATGTTGATTATTGTACAACAAATGTGACAAAACAGGTATTTCTAACAGAAATTATCAAAGATGTCAGATCTCAACAGGCAAAATTCAGCATGATTTCACAGAAGCAGTACTGATAAATAAATTTACACTGGCTGAAGATGCATTTCCAAGTTTATAGTGTGGTTTGTAAAGCAATGAAACACACTGCATTGCAGACAATAATTTCTTGCTGTTTGGCTTATTTGTTCAATAACTTTTGAGCCTGTTGACCAATTCCACCCAAATCTAATGGACAGTGTAAAGTTTGCAAATAAAATTACATACTGTACATCCTTTCTTTTTTTTCCTCCCTTTCAAATTAAGAATTTAGATAGAGCAGAACTTTAGTAGGGGTGAGGTTGAGCTCAACCCTTATTAGACGATAGAGTATGTACTTTCACAGGTGACACTGTGTCTGGCAAAAGGAAGCTTTAGCTGGAATTTGAAGCTTGCTGGGCAACACAGGCACAAAGCAATACAAAACCAGGCTTTTTTAGTCTCATGCTTCAGATACAATTTGCATAATTTAAGTGTTGTGTAATTGTAGTATCCCTTGTCTTTGGGTAAGTAATGGTTGCACTTCTTAAATTTATATTTCCTGCACTTCATGCAGTTACAGCTGCCAATGAATCTGTGAGTGCTTGGGTTCCCTGAATTCAAGCCCCAAGGACCCTGAATTGGGTGCTCGTGAAATGTACATAAATAATTACAAGGTGCATTTTTGTCCTGTTTTGATTGGAAAATTACTTGCATATTTCATAATACATTTTCAACCAAGCTTTTTTGTAGCAATGTGCAGAATTATTTTTCCACACTTAGAGCATTTACAGCACTAATAAAGAAGAAAGTATATTTGATGAGAGAGCTTTGCAGAGTCATTGAGCACCCATCTCCAATTCATGCTTTTGATGCTTTCCCAGTGTTAGCAGAGGCCCCTCAACCAGACTCTCAGAAGAAACACATTATTACAGCTTCATTCAACTGAAACTATGACAATTCATAGAGTTACCTTCTGCACAGTATATATGCCAGCAAAAGAACAGGATCAGTGCAATAAGAACACCAGCAGAGGGGAAATAATACATACATTGCAAATGTGATGATTTTTTTTTTTAATATACATTAATAAAGACCTGTAAAACTTAGAATTTCATGCCATGTGAAAAGATGTTTTGTGGAAAATCTCTGTTCTAAATTAGGATTAAATGAGTTGTAGACTTCTGTTTATTTTACACTGTTTCTTGGGATACAGTTCTAATCATGGATCCTTTGCTATGATGCATCATGTCAAGGTATTTTACAGCAGTATGACATCACAGTAGGGTATGTCAATTATGTAACATTGATTCCAAGCTAAATGACAATAGTTTTTCCTCTTAGTAATACACTGTTAATTAAGGGAGAAGGGGGTGTTGTTCATAAAGCTTTGGCTAAGAGAGGAAGACGAGAAAAATGAGTATTCGTCCTGACTACAGGGTGCCCAATGTCTTATGTGAGCAACTAATCTGGGATAATAAACACAACACTAAACAGCAATGGCAAGAGAAACAAAAAGGATGTAGATGGGACCATTTCACAGTGCCTTGGGCCTAGGGTCTTTGCAATATCATGTGGCAGTTCCCATTAATCATTTTAAAGATTTTGTGAAACCATGTGAAATAAAACAAAATCCCATAAACAGACCTTTTCCAATAACTACCTTAAGACTAGCAAATGATATAAGTATATAAATATCCTCTCAAGGATATTTAGTTCAACTTAGCACACACATTCATTGCCCTGCTCGTACTTCCACTTCTGGTGGCAAATTACTGTTTTCAGTAGTAAAATACTGCCATAGCACAAAAGGAGATGTTCTCCATCTTTTCCAGACATGCAACAGCTTCTGTTGTTTTGTTGTTTTTTTTTTAAATGCTTCCTGCAAGTGTTCAGATTTAGCCCCTGAAGAATCTGATAACTGACCTGATAGTGTTGGATGTACCCTGTATAATTGCAGGATTCTGAGCACAGAAATACAGACAATAGGAGGTAATGCAGTCATACAGACAAGGGATCAGACTGTCGTACTAGAATTAGCTCTCCTCTATTAGCACAGCTTGTAGGAAAACAAGTCCCGGACTTAGCTGTTTCATCACTAGCTGGCTGATAATTCCAGATTTCCTTTCTTCCATATGCTATGCAGTTCACAAAACAGTACAGAATGTACCTAGAGATTGTCTTGGTTACATAACATCATACATTCAGTGCAACAGCTTGCACCAGTACCAGGTAGCTAAACTTATTGTAGCTCCCTACTTTAAGGGAGCCTGGGGAGGGAGAAAAAAACCAAAAGCAATACAGCTCACTATATTTTCAGGTGTAACGATGCTTGAAAAAACATCTTGACTTCTAATGTTTTTTAGCATTACATTCTGGGTGTTTCATTTGTATATTGCCTAGTAAATAGAATTATTATTATATAAGTGCAAGGTATTATTACTACTCATGCAGCAGCCTGTACACAGTGTGTTGGTTTCATTAAAATTCAGGCCTAGATGGCTGCTGAGTGTTGGAAAGTACATTACCAATATAACTGAATTGATTTTGTTGAACCCATTGAAGGTGAAAGCATTGGGCATAATTTGTCTAGATTTCACACACACACACCCCAAAAAAAACCCCACCAAAACACATCAACCAACATTTGATACTTTACCACACAACAGATCCATTTATAAAGCCAGACAGCATGATACAGAGTAAACAATGTCCTGAAAAACAGACACAAAGGTCATTTAAAGAAAAACATGCAGAACAAAATCTGATTACAAGCAGCTTGCTACAAAATGCAGTATTAAAATAATTCCTAGTTTTGTCTTTTTAAGGACTGTTCCAAACCTTAATCGGAGTATCTCATGCTTATTTCTCCCCAGTTTACCACAGCTCAGATGCTGATTGTAACCTTGCAAGGTTGTAGCTGGGAGTGTACTTCCCAGAAAATTTGAAAGATACATTGTTTTGACCTACTACATACATGCATCAAGACTACCAGAAGACAGTTTATTCCATCTTGACGTTACTTGGCAGAGAGAAAAGAGAATGGATGAAAGAAAATCTTTCCCAATGTTTCAGAATCACATACCAAAACAGTATCTGTTGGTGAGGTGCAAACCCAATGGAGTAACCAACAACAGGCATCCACAAAACACATCTCTGTACATTTTTGCATCAGCTGCAAGCAGAACTGCTGAAGGTACAACTGAATGGTAGGAATACGTTCTGCCTAGTTTCATGACTATCTAGAGTAATTTGTGGACACTGTAATGGTGTCTTATTAAGAAAGATTGTTGGAGGCAAAACAGTTAACTATTAAAAACCCCTAATATCTTAGGAAGTGGGTAAAAAAGTGTTATTTCATATTTTTGGGTTGTGAACTGTGAATAAAGATCAGCCATCCTTGACCTACATGGCTGAATGAAGAACTAAGTGGGAGGATGAATTCTGATAGAGAGATAAGATGCTGAGAAAGGAAAGGAGTAGATTGAATAATGTGTCTGGGTTTGTAACTAATTCAGAAATAAGTCATGGACTGAAGTGTAACCAAGGACTGGAATATAAATAGTTGGAGTAGAACAATAGAAGTCTGTAATGAAAGTAAAGTGACAGGGTCAGTAATGGAAGGAAATGCAAATGAACTCCAAAGCAGAATAAATGGATGGATAAGAGGTAATTTCAGGGGTATTACAGATATGTGGAAATATAATACCAAGAAATACAGCATCAACACTAGGAAAACACAATGGTTTTGGCCAACATTTTGCTGTGACCAGAAGATAACTTTAAGTCAAATTTTTGTCCATCTGTACAGGATCTTATGTACATCTGGAGTGCTATGGCAAGGGATTATATTCATTATTTGTTTCATCTCTATATTTCATCTATGTTTCTTTCATCTCCATACAACTTACTTATTTTCCATTTTTTTAAATGCTGGACTGTTGTGACACATCCTAAAGAGATTTTTGGTTCTGTTCAGTTAGAATAATTTGGACTTGAAGTGACGCAGCAGAAAGTTCTGGAGATGTGATCTGGAAGTCTTCATCGTGACGTGGGGGTCAGGACCATACTTAAACATACCTTTAGTCAGCCCAGCTGCCTCTTTCCAATGTGTTTTTTTAAATTTCTAAACCACCTGTCATAACACTACAAAGCATGTCAGTGGGTATGTAATTGTGTCAGATAATGCTCTGCCACACCCTGGTGGTATCAGAATTGAGGTCTGTATTTCAGCTGCCTGTTCCTCCATTAAAAACCCAGACTATGATGTGCTCTGATTCTGTCAGAAGAGTTTCCTGGCAAATGTAGGAACCTGAGGCACAAAAGGGCAAAACAATGTATTCTGTGCTATTCAAGTGCTCTGTGTTAGGATTTGGATCCAGAATGCATGGCCCTTGGACCTCAACCAAGTGTAGAACACATTCAGGGAAAAAGCACCATGAAATCTTTTATATGTCCTGCCATTAACAGTCTCTGTTCATTATGCAGAAAGACTCAATGAACTTTGTTATCAACTATGTAATTTAACTTTAGAAAATGAAGTTCAGAATAAAATTTTGAATGGCAACAAGTAAGTTTTTTCTCTACTTGGGATATTCTGTTCTCACAAAATTTTGGCTACCTTCCTGTTCCCTAAAACCTGACAAGTTGGAGATCTTCAAGAAAAAATAACAAGCTGCTGTACTTTCAAGTTTACATATGCCTTGCATAGAAAATCACATTCTTTTGCAAAAAGTAAAGACATTAGGATAATATCTTAAATCTTCCCCCTTGAGTGCCAGCACTGTCTTCTCTAGTTTTGTAACATTTATGAGGAGCTTTTTAAGTTCCCCCCACATTATAAACAGTATGTCCTTATCACATACGTGCTAATCACACATTGTGTGTGATAAGTCCATACCACCACACAGCATCTCCCATTAGTCACAGGCTGTGGGTAGAAAGTCAGATACACTTCCACTTTTGGAATGCTTTGAAAGCACATCAAGCTTAAGAGTGGAGAGAAATGGTATAGTTTTTGGTGTGGTTCAGAGCAACATGATTTTTATTAGACAAGCTCCACAGCAGTGTGTAGTTTTCCTTAAACAAAACCTTCAGGTTCAGACTGGGATGCTCAGTAGCAATGGGGACTGGAAGGATATTGCCCATTGTAATGCTTGTACCATGACACACTAGGAGAAGACTCAGGAAATAAAAGATCTCTCCTCTCCTCTGAGAGATAAGAGACTGGTCATGCTATGAAATGCAATTAATTAAATGGAATCAGATATGATGGGGAAAGAGGAATCTTAGGTTGCAGGTATACACGCAAAACAGAGTTGCCAGACTTTTGAACATTACTGCACTCTCCCTTACCCCTCAGCCTTCAGAGAAAAGGTGTTTTAACAAAATTTGTGTATTTGTCATCTGTTTTAGTGAAGACTGATGACTTAGTTTAAACCCCCAGTGAAGGTGAGTTTAAGCTAAACTGCTTGACTTTGTGAATCACACATGCAGGCTGTTCTGTCATCTCTGCTGGGAGGCAACAGCCTGCAGCAGGGGAGCAGAGCAGACAGCCAGGCAAGCCATCTTTAGAGGCTCCAAGCAGATCTCCCAGTGCTTCCCTGACTGTACGCCCACCTGCTTCAGGGAGCACAACTGAAAAAAGGATCAAGGACAAAACAAGAAAAAAACAAGTAACAGTTTGATAACATTTGTTCTTATTCCATAGATTGCACATAACCCATAGATCCAGCACGTCAAATCTGGAATGGGTTTGTGTTTGTAAACCTGTTAACCAAATTAATAATAATTTATACATATCTATATCTCCTTTTGAACATTTCCTCTTAGTATGGGCTAGACTTTTAAGCCCTGAAGTAGCAAGCACACCAACACTTACAAAAAGGGGCAAGAAGCTTCACATAGTTGATTTACACAGAATTACCTTGTTATGAAACTATATTCTATGGACCCCATTGGCAATATTGTCTACTAAACATTATTGTCTTTCTCAGAACTTTCTAGAAATTCATCAAGTGTGGGAAATGGCTTTTCAGAAGAATATCCCTCAGCAACATGACTTAAATAGTTTTTCACCATGTGAAAGTTTGTCCCAAGGCTTTTGCAGTGTTTATTTGAACAAATATATAAACAGAAAGAAGAAATTACTAGAATAGTATCTTAATTTGTGTTCCCTACCTTCCTTGTTTTCTAGGACTGTATAGTCACAGCACTGTCCACCTTCCACATACATATTGAAAAAAAAGATTCAGGTTGCAGTCAAGGTGTGTGAATAAACAAAAATATTGATTACCATGATCAGGCAGGTGTTCAAGAGATTTCACAAAATTATCCAAGAGATAATCAGGAGACTGAATCCCAGTTCCTAAAGTGAAGAATCACAGAAGCACTTCTGTACCATTCTACCTTAAACTTCCTATGTGCTTGTCTCAGTGTTTTACCTTGTAGCAGAGATTTTTATTGCAAAATTAGCATGATTTTAATTGATTTTTTGCAGCCATATGCATGCTCCAAATTAAAGGCATTACCTTCTATCCATATGCTCTTAGATTTTATTACGTTTGTTTTGCATGTTGCCAAGAGAAAGAAAGGTTAAAGTTTGCTCTGAGAAGAAATTAGCACAGTCAACTTTTTGTTAGCCATGAGTGGGTTGTCCAGCTGGCACTGACAAATCACTGCAAGCACATGGAAGCCAGCTGAAGTGTGGCAAAGCTTATTAGCTCAGACTTAGACATGGCCTTACTGGTTCTAGACCTAACTTGAATGTCTCCATACCATGCTCTCAGGAATGGAAGGGATTTATTAACCCCATCTAATGCTGACCCTGACAGACCTGAGCTGGTTTTGCACAGCTCTGTGAGGTTTTTTTCTTCATGCTGAATACCCCAGTTCTTGGTACTCTAAAGATTTATTACTGTTGCATTAATGCGACTGAGCGATTTCTTGACCTGAGCTGTCACTGTGAGTTATGAGACCCAAGCGGCGGGAGATTTATTCCTTGTGTTTTATTGGGTGTTTGATGTTTTGGAAAGGGAGGACTTCCATTGCCCCAGCCTGAAAGGACTTTATGTTCACTTGCCTGGAGCCAGCTGTTGTAATTTGATGTAGTTCCATTGAAGTCAGTGGAGTTATGTCAGGAAACCAGGTTACAAGGGAGAAGATTAAATGCCTAATACTTATTTCATATTACTCTTGATCTTTCATTAGCATCTTATATGTTATTCCTACATTTGCTTTTCTAAGAAAACGTATTCCAACCACTTCCTTGGAACAAAAAATGAAAAAAAGAGTGATTCCTATAAATATATATGAAATAACATATTTTATATAATCTCATTTTGAATAAACTTTAACAAAGCATAAAACAAATGGCACTGAAATCAATTAATGTTACAGTTTTCCTCCCTTACTTCTTTTAAAACTCAGATGGCTGTTTTAATAAAATGTGCCTGCTAGAAAAAAAAATACTAAACTGTTATTTTTAATTTGGTATGGTATTGATTTATATAGACTGTTAGTTTTCCAAGGAAATAATCCATTTATAATTTTGGTGTAATATATATATCCTATACTGCTTTTGTAAAGCCGCAATAATAAATTAATACTTTATTACTAGGATGGTTTTGATCCACTATACACTGCACCTGAGGGAAAAATGAATAAACATTGAACCAATAAACTAAAATAAACTTTTTTACATTCCTCTTGTAATTACCAGTGCTAACCACAGAAAAGAAATATAATGAAGCATGCAACTTGGCAGTTCTCCTTCAAGGCTAACAGTTAAGAAAGAAAAAAAATGTTCTAAAAAGTCAATGTAAATATAAAACAAAAAAAAAGAATTTTCTGTTGAAAACATTGGATTTCTTTGCGGTCTACAAAAGCCCAACTCGTTACTAGTGTAACAGACCAATTTAAATACTGCCCATAATACAAGGGTGTAAGATATAAAGCCATAAGCAACTACTCTGTTATCCCCAAAGCAAGTAGCTGAGAACAGAGCAAGGAAAGAGAAGCAAATGGGTGAGGCATTTGGTATTAGTTTGGCAATGTTCACTTTCCATTCTGTTGTACAGTGTAAATAAACTCAGAGATAGGCTCATCTTTCAGTGCTGTCATTTCTCCAAGTTGTATGCTTTGTGCACACATAGAACTGAGACAGAGGAAGCAATGTCTGACAGTTTACTGCTAAAAGAGAATAGTGACAGGCTCCTGTTTGCAGCAGCAATGGTGGATCTATGAAATAACCATCTCAAGCACCACAGTTCTTAGGGAGATACTGTCTGAACACATTGTTGTTTCACAAAATGCATGTTCAAGCAGCCAACCTAGAGATATAACAACTGGAGGAGACAAAACACAGGCAATTCTGGTATATCATCACATTAATGAGTACGGGAGTGATGTCTGCTGTAGGCTGAATTTAGGGTAGACAGAAGCAAGCATGAGTACAAAGAGATGGCTATTAATGTTTAACTCCTCCAAAAGAAAAGAGAATGCAAGATTGACCTGCAAGTAAAGATGAACTCAGCTGTAACAGCTACATGTGAATATTCTCAAACCATTTTAAACATAGTTCGGCCTTCCATTCATCAATGCTCAAAAGTAATAAAGATTGCAACTCATGGAAGGGTTTAATATCACATAGCAAATCTGACTAAACAAGGACTTCAGCACCAAGGGACCTAAAAGACAGATAAAAATTGAGTGCTGCTGCCAGTATACAGCAGAAGGTTAACTTTATAATGCTTGATAGCATCCCCAATTGGAATTGTGTCAGAGAGACAGGAGAGCAAGAAGAACCAAACCTCTGGGAATTCATGAACTGATTGCCCCTTGTAGTTGAGGGAAATCTATTTGCAGAAACAAATTGACCTTGCCATCTAGATAGAGACACAGATGCTAAATGATGTAACCAGGCTCCAAATCTGCTGAATCACGTGTAGCTCTTGCAGCAGTGAAGAAAATGGTGGAGGCTATTTTTACTAAGGACAGGACATTTTTGATGAAATAGAAGTGTCTCTACTGAATCCTCAAGAGATATCTAATGTAAATAATGGGCATATTAAAGGTCTATTTTTTAGTCCCATTATATTTCATAACTTTATTATCTTATCTGTTCCCAGTATCATGTTCACATGATTGTAGTAAAATATGCATATATATATATATCTTTAATTCTCATGGTACCAAAAAAACAATTACAGCTTTTCATCCTTGCAAGTAAAAATGTAGCAGAAAAAGCCGAAATACTCCCATCTGTAGAAGACATGAAACATGCAAAACACAAACCTAATCTATTTTTCAGATTTTCAGCTCAAATTTACCCACACTTGCAATAAAACCCATTTTGCAGGAGAAATTAGTTAAAAATACCTAAACAATGTCTTTAATTTTTGAGTGAACAAAGGTTGCTGTAGATCATAAAGGATTAGATGAGCTCAGGGTAAGTTTGGATCAGTTCATAGAAGAAATATCCATTGACAACTGCTAAATGTAAAGCCAGTGGTGGTTTCTATGCAGATGCCTGGGGGTGGAAGGATATTAATAGAAAACTTAGGATAAACTGGTCCTGTTCTATCACTCTTCTCTAGGCATCTGGTTTTAGCCACTACTGCAAACAGGTTTCTGGTTTACATGGGGTTTTGGTCTGGGCCAAGAGCAATTCTTGTGTTTTTGTGACATCCAGACTCGGGAAACACCAGTTTTCACACAGTGGTCTATGCTCATTTAGAGAAAAGGGTATTCCATTAATGTGATGTGTTTTAAAAGTCAAACCTAGAGTTTAATATTCCACATGTTCAAAGCATTAATATATATATATCTTGTTCTCAACTGCAGTGTGTCCTACAACTTTGCAAATAAGGACTTTCTCAATATATTCCTTGTTTGAGGGTACTTTTATTCAATATTTCTTTTGGTTTCAGTACCAAAGACTGGCTTTGACTAAATGTAGAAGGGCAAACCAAAACTCAACTGAATCACTCACTGTCTGCTGCAGCATCCCAGTTTCTCACTGGTGTTATGGAAGGTCCAAAATTGGTCAGAAACACTTGGTTTAGGTAGAGTCCAGAGAACAAAGTAACAACTATGTCCACTTACATCAGTTTCTACTGATGCAGCTTTGAGGTTTACAGATGCATTAGTGTTTGCATTCTGAGATTGGCTGAAGGAATTAATTTAAGTTTCAAGTTATTAATACCATCAGGAAATGATACTTCCTTATACCTAAAGGCACAAACCAAATGTCATTGCTTGGAACAGAGTCACAGCAATGCCTTCAAAGCAGACTCTCTGCAGATTCCCTAGCTTTGGTACAGATATCAGCCTAGCTTGAGCTGTATGCAAATCAGTTGTGATTTCAAAACCCACCCAAGAAACTTCATTAACATGTGAAGGGTTGTTTTATCGTGTTCTAGGCTTGTATCTTACCTACACTGATACTCTCATTCAAACTAACTAGTTTAAGTGGCTGCAGAGCAGATGTAACTTAAGGCAGAATTGGATACAACAAACAAGCAACATAAGGAAACAATCAAACAAGCCTTAGTGGTGACAAACAATGAAATCAGGACAGAGACTATTTAAATACCGATGCATATCTTTGAGGACTGTTGAAGAGAAAACTATCCAGGTGGATTTAAAAGACAAGTATGTGTAGATAAATATTGGTACAAACCCCAATAAGATTCTACTCAATTCTCTCTATATAGTAAAAAACCAAACATGATCAAATCTCATGCAGATTTCTCTCTTTCTGGGAAGTTAATTAAATAGATGCACCCCCCATTCTCCTTACAACTCATTGCTTCAAATATTTTAATATTGCATTTCTAAAAGGAAAATGGAAAATTACAAAAGCATGTCAATAATATAATGAGTTATATTTATAAGCCTCCTTTTTGCCAAGTGAGTCAGGGCACTATACAGACAATTAAAGTCAAATTATAATCACACAAATTGTTATGAATGCATGTTATTAGCTAATTAGAGAAAAAATCTAAACCCCAAAATCAGACTAAAAATAAACAAATGTAGCATTATTAAAGGAAAACAGTAGAGCAAAACAAGTTGTTTGTCTTTGTGCTGTTTCAGGAAGTGTAAAGATATTTTAAATAATTTTTGTGATTTGTTGAACTTCTATTTTGTTGGATATCTTTTTTTTCTGTAAAAGTAATGAGGGAGGATTTTCAGACATCTCAAATCCTCACAAAATATTTATATGCCTGAAACTCATCCATGGATGGAATAAAGAACACTGACCCTAGGCAGCTAAGCTTTCTGCAACATATGCTAAAGAATAGCTTCAAAAATCCTTCCTTTTAACTAGAGAGCAACTTAGAGTTTTCAGCAAGAATGACACATTCCCTTTCAGAATTTGTGTGTGAATATCAGGGCTGCCAGCCATCACTTCTGTCCCTTCAAGACTGACATCCTGAAACTTTCTCCTCCATCCGTTTTCCAAGAAAATGGAGTCAGACTTCATTGCTGCAATGTGCAGACTCTGTAAATACTGAATTTTTTGCTATGGAGGTAATTTGCTCTGCTTCCTGGTGGGCCCTCTTCTGAAAAAAGATTGATCTATATTTGGACCTTTCCCGGAAAAAGCTGAGAATCCAACCAAGCCTTCTACTCATTTTTACAGATTGCCACACTATCCAAGTTATGTTGTTTGAAAAGAAAATGTCTATCATTTCTTATTGGGAAGAGCTTCACATTTCTGTTTTGTGTTAGACTGACCATGTTTATTGAAGTCAGGCCTCAGGGATTTAGGCAGGGTGGGAGATGCATTTCAGCTAAGTTTAGACACTGACAGCATCAATGTCTAACTCTAAGCTAGTCACCTGGGATCTTTCCATTGTCAGGGGGGAGAAGAACTTTGAGTGCTCATTTCATCTGATACACTTAAATTTCAGGCACTTACGTCACTGAAAAAAATGAACCTACTTCAGTTCCTTTCTGAAGTGTACCACCTGTTTATGATGGTTTACTGTGCCAAATAAAACCCAATTCATTGATGAACTCTGTGGTCACTTGTAGAGTATTGAACAGTAAATATATAAAAAAAAAAAAAGGATGAAAGCGGCATCAAGTGGTTACCTACTATGTCTTTGACTCAAATCCAAGTCAACTAAACATTCACCAGTTGTAAATAATATTTATCTACCCTGGCATTAAACATTTTTACAGTGATGGAAATTATGAATTGTTTCAATTGATCTATTAATCATTTCATGATCCTTACCGTAAGTCACCAGGGACAATTTTCCTCCAGTTCAACACAAATGTTCATGGATGGAAACTAAGCCTATTATTTTTTAACTTACCTATGGCCATGGAGATGAGTTAGTTTCATTGTCTGCAGCAACCCTTCTGTATATTTTAATACTGCTACCATGTCTTCATTTGATCTTGTTTCTCACTTTATAACAGGAGACTCACTTGTTAACAACCACAATTCAAAATATCTTAACTTTGTTAAAAACACGAAAAAGAAGGAAAATATGTTTAAAATGGTTTCACTGCCTTTAAATACTGAGGCTTTAAAAAAAAAATTCTGGTTGGGATTTTTTCATTCAGCTGAACAGATTTGACAGCTTTCAAATACTTTACCTGTTCTTATTTGAAAGAATAGTCAGTTTAAATGGTCTGTAGAACAGTTGTTCATAGCAAAGTTATATTTTGTTTTCCTTAAATTAAATTACAAACACATAAATATGTGGGGTAGCAATAAAGAAGAAAGATATGAAAGAAATTTCTATCTATGGCATTGTCTTTCACATGAATGTGACAGTTTGGGTAAAGTGGCTTTTTTTGTCTTTGTTTTGGCTGCACATTGAAAGTCCTTGGAAATTGTTGTTCAGTAATGGTACCATATTTTTTAAATACCAGATCCCAAATATCGCCATGAGGTGGGAAGGGGAAGAGAATCAGCCATATATTACCTGATGACTCAAAACATACTGGTTTTGGCTGGGAGAGAGTTAATTTTCTTCACAGTAGCTCCTACAGTGCTACATTATTGATTTGTGACCAAGATGGTGTTGGTGTTTTACTTAGGTGAGCTGTTAGCTATTGTCGAGCAGTGCTTACACAGCATCAAGGCATTTTCTGCTTCTCACGCTGCCCTGCCAGCGAGGATGCTGAGGATGCACAAGAAGCTGGGAGTGGACACAGCCAGGACAGCTGATCCCAACTGACCAAAGGGATATTCCATACCATATTACATCATGCTCATCAAGAAAAGTTGGGGGAAGAAGAAGGAAGGAGGCACCAGTGTTCAGAGCAATGATATCTTCTCAAGTAACTGTTACGCACAATGAAGCCCTGCTTTCCTGGAACAGGAAACTAAAGACCTGCCTGCTGATGGGAATTGGTCAATGAATTCCTTGTTTTGCTTTGCTTGGGCATGTAGCTTTTGCTTTACCTATTAAACTGGGGTCATCTCGACCCATAATTTTTTTTTTTTTTTTTTGCAGTTTTACCCATTTGGTTCTTTCCCTCATCCTACTGTAGGAGAATGAGTGAGCATCTGCATGGGGCTGAGCTGCCTGTTGGGGTTAACCCTCAACACAAACACTGAGGGGTGACAGTATCATTGCACTACAGGCAGAAGACAGTGTACTGACTGCAGTGATTCTCATCTGATCCCATGGCAATGCCATTTCAAATGACCCTTGCAAGGAATCATGAAGCTCCTCCATCATTTTTTTTTTCCTGTATCCCCAGCTTAATATATACAGCCTTAGATAGAAGGGAAAAAAAATAAGAAAAAGGAAAAAAAAAAATGAGGGTCTATTTGCTAAAGTGGCTTAAATTAATGTTTGGTTGGGTTTTTTTCACAATTGGAGCAGCCTAAGAGCATGCACATGATCAGTAACAGTGGTCAAAAAAACTTGATTGCTTTTGAAAGTGTGCCTATTCCTTGGTAATCTTTCAAAATACCTTTATTTAACGCCAGTTACCACCATTAATGTAAATCTGTTTCTAGTGTATAATTTCTACCACCTGATTTATCCTGGGGTTCAAAAGAATGTGTGAAGACATGAAGATAAGGGGGAGGAAAGATGACAGCTCTCTTTTAAATGCAATTTATTTCAGGTAAACAACTTGTGTTTTCACCATTTCAATGTTAAACATATACTTTAACAAGCAATCAGACTCAAACAGGGAGAAGTAACTAAAGCCAAAAGAGACAGAAAGAAAACATTTCAATAGGAGTTCTTTTTCTTGTCCATTTTTTCTCCCTTTCTTCCTGGATGAAACCAATTTCATTTTCTGAGGCTGAAATTACATTGTAATCTCAAAGCCATTTCTATTCTTTGTGCTGGAACACAGATATTGCTGGTTACACCTGTTCTATTTTTTTTCACCTTCAGTAAAACAGAATGCTTGCAAGAGTAGTATTTTGACAAAGACTAAAAAGAAAGCAAGAGACAGAGTTGGTATACAAGAGCTTTAAAATGTAGTGTGTAGTGTATGAAAATTGTATTACAGCACAGTCATCTGACCGGAAAGGAAACACTAATGCTGTCTCTGTGTTCCCTTCAAAATAAGAAGTCAAACTAACTGCAATACAATGCTGAAGTGTAAAGCATTTGTGTCTGAATTTTGGGGGAGAATAAAGAACATCTTCACAAACCAGATACGAACAAGAAGGCACAGTGACCTTGGTCTCAGGAAAGGCATTTGAGATACCTGCCATGGGCTGAGCAAATGAGATTGCTACTGTACATCACTTGGATTCAAAATTAAGCACAGGTCAAAATGAAAAACAAATCAAAGGTCTCCATTTAGTTGTCCATTAAGAACCATGAAGTAAAATGCCAATGGTGAACTTCCAAGTCAGTAGTGGGGAGGGCCATAAGCTAGGACTTAGTATTGGAAAAAAGCACAATCTCTCTGTTTTTCATTTTGTGTAGTCCATGATTTTTATTGTAGATCCTGAATAGTGGGGACCACCTAGTCTGTTTATTCCATTGCTATGAACAGGAATGATTACGGCTGTGCCTGCCCTCACCTGTTGGCATGAGATAGATCCCTGGTCTAACAATCATCCACACTGGCACTGAGTGAGAGAGCATCCTACTCAGAGGAATACCTCTTCTACTGTGTTTCCAGATTTCACCTGATAAACTCTCAGACGTGACTATGATACAAGAAGTCTGGACAGCAATTCTTTACATCTTTCCATAGTATTGATGTAAGCTGTGGTTAATGCCTCTGTGCTCAAAACAGGCTCGCTGTTCCAGAGAGAAACAGGCACCCTCAGAAGATGAGTCAGCTTTTCCTGAAGAGACAGACTTTTCAGAAGTTGACTTAGATAACTAGTTCTAGGGGGAGGGCAAAAAAAAAAAAGTAACAAATCATCGAATTGAGCTCTCTCTCTTTTTCATATCTTCACCCACTCTTTACCACAGAGGCCACTAAGAAAACTGGCTTAGATTAACTGTTCTTCTTTTAGGGAATTACACATATGAACAAGGACAATCCCATTCCTTGGCTGGAAGGCTTCCTCTGTAGCATTTTCAAGTCTACAAGCATGAATACACCCAGAAGTCTAGAGCACAAGCGACATGTGGAGGTATTCCCAGGGTGACATACTGCTTCCTGGGACTCTTTTTTTTTTTTTTTGTTTCAGTGGTGAAATAATTTGGTCAGCTCTAAACCTATTTCTTTAATTCTGCACGTGAACTCAGCTGTCCAGGATAGTGTGGTAGCCATCCACCGAACTAATCTATAGATTTTGCCCTAGGAATATAAAAATCTGCATTACGAATGGTTGGCATTATTAAGTAAGATAATATTTTATACTAGGTAAGTTTCCTATAGCATGGCATGATGTACAGCATAGGTTTTGCATTTCCTGAACAAATCCACTGATGTCAATGAATTCAATCCTGTGAGAAAGATTGCAGAATTGGGATCACTCCTTTGAAACTGAATGGAGAATTAAAGACTCTCAGAGCCTCCTTAAAGAGTTTAATAGAGAATTATATCCCCATTTTAACAATTTATAGGATGGTTAAAAAAGCAATTTTAGAAAGACTCTCATTTCTATTAAATTCTATAGGTTTTTTAGAGTAATTTCTATGGAACTTGATATTTCTATTTCTATAATTTATGTAGAGTTCTGTAAGAGTTTCTAGTTTTATTCTTACTAAACCCACCAGGCATTTCCAGAAGGATCTGTAGCTTCCTTTTTTCAATGCATTTAATTTTGCAAGAACAGAGGTTTTTGTTTGTTTTAAACACACACACACACAAAAACTGCTTCATAAAATTCAAAGCAATCAGGAAAGAGTTAAAATTAAACAGGCTTCCTCACTTCCATGTTGCTGGCAAGCAGCTTCTGATTCAGCTGTTGGTAGACTTGCAGCAACAATGTGTACACAGAAATTAATAGTACTATCTATAAAATCAGAAGAAAAAAGAAAAAGTCTCCATTATATTTGATACACCTGGGACAGCACAAGGTAAGCTGTGCATAGCACATTGTGCATCATGCCTCTTATCTTAGATGAACGGCCAAAGCCTCTGGAAAGCATATGGCTTAAGCAAATTAGGAGAGTCTGGAGCTGTTTACTAATGAGGAAAAAACAAGCAAACAAAACCAAATGTATTAGTCCGTCACTGAGTAAAGGGCACTGTATGACAGCAACAAAACAAACAGATAAATCAGTAAAACCCAGTAATCCTGCCAAATAAATCATAGGCTCAGTGACAATTAAATGTAGCCTACTTTGACTCATAAATAGTGTCACATCCTTCCAGGCTAAAAAAAAACTTTGTAAAACCTTCCATGAAATCATGTTAGTTTAAATCACCTTAATTTACAAACAATGGATGACATATAATACGAGAAAGAAAAGTAATTTGGCAGAAATATCAAAGGTTGTTAAAGTCTGCTGCTTTCTCATACTTTTTTAAAAGACTAAAGCTAGGAAAGACCATTTTAATCATGCGATCAAGAGTGCTCACAGATTGTTAAGCCCAGATGTGAAGTCAACTTCTGTACAAAAAGCAGGCTGCCACTTGTTCGACACAGCCAAGCACTGGTCCAAGCTCTTCAGCGGATTCCTACCAACCTCTCCACAATGAATCACTCCCTATTTAGACTGTCCACCAATTTCTAACACTAAGACTCATGGCAAGGAGCAGGAAAGTATTATGTTTTAGGAATAAAGGTTTCAAACTAGTACTAAAAGTAAATTGGGAGTCAAACCAGGCTCTGGTGAACGAAGACAGTCAAACAAATATGTATGACAAAGTTATAGCATCTTCAGTCTGCAGGGCAGCATACTGGTTTATGCAAGCTAAGTGCATTTCTTCAAAAGCCTTCTGTTAATAAAACACCTGATTTTCTTGGACCAAGTGTCATAAGCAAATGTAAATCTTCAGAACATACCTTATTCTCATATTGAAAGTGGAGCCATCCAATCCAGTCAGAGTTCCGAAAACCGGTAAAAATATTATGCTTCTATGTTGTGCCTAAGACAGCTTTTTACCACAGATGAGACTGAAAGCATATTGTGAATGTGCTATTAATACCTTATTCTGATATATGCTCTCCAATGATTGCAGGGGAAAAAAAAGACTGATACTACTATACATAAGCTTGGAAATATGTCTTTATCATCTGAGGTGCTTACTTGTTTACCTTCAGCTACCAGCTTTGAACTGTGTAACAGCAAGGTGATAGAAGAGTTTAGCTTTGCTTTCATTAAAGTACAGAAATTTCTGTCAGTTTGGAACACAGCAGCCTTACTGGCTTATCCCCTCCACCACAATATTTTTCACATAGATTCTTTCAGAAATGCAATTAAACCAGATATAAACCACCCTACTACAGCATTGAAGTAGTCTCCTGATATATGAAGTAGCAGAGTTAGAAAGTACTATGGTTTTGATTTTTCAAAAACTGGAGAAAATGGTCAGTCAGAAATTATGGTATTAATTTCTGAACTGCTATCTTGTTGGACGTAGCTCTTGAAACAATTATAAAGTCAGCTTTCTTTCCAAGACATCATTTCCCAACTGAGACACACATGGTGAAGATATTCTGGGAGGAGAGGAAGAGTGCTTAAGAAAAACTAATAGATGGGTACTTTCAGAGTGCCATTCTGTTTCTAAATAACTGTGCTAAGTCTGTGTCATATAATACACTTTCACAGTTGTAAGCAGACTCTGATATTTTAACAGATTTAGTGAGATGTTAGAAAGATGTGGGCTTCTTTGCTGCAGTAAACTTTTTGTAACCACAAGGAAATGAAATCTGATGTTATGTTTAAACTGAGAGCCACAGTCCTTACCCTACATTAAAATTACTGTAATGATAATATTGCCCATTAAAAAGAGAGAGAAATAAAAGTGAAACAAACAAATGAAAAACCAGAAAAATTCTTCTTGCCTTACAGAAAAAGTGGCATGGTGAATTTTTACGAGGGAGTCAGTTAAAAAGAAAATTTGCTAGAATTACTCATGCATGGAGATGCTGACATAGAAAACAGGGAAGTTAGGAAACAGATGATCAACCCTAAATTAATTTTAATACCAAATTTAGAAATAACTGTTGGCTATGAATTATGCCTTCTTACCTAGAGTGGGATTTCTGGCAACAATGCAGTTCAAAATGCAGAAACTAATGTTCTGATTTCTATTACCTTAGGAGTTACTGCCAGATCCAATGCATGAGTCCAAAGTTTTTCAAAGAGTTGGGAGCCTGGTTCCCTCTTTGGTGCTGCACCCAGAGCCTACTTAGTTTGTGAGACTTAGCATGAGAACAACATAAGATTTTAGACTGCATCTTTATGTAACGCCTTTCTGGAAAAAAGAACTTCACTGCTACTTTTAGCTATTGTTCTACTGCCTCAGAACTTTAAAGAGAGATAATTATTTGGACACTGCTGAATTACTCAGAATGCATACATTGCTGAGCAAAAACCAACTTGACTGTTTCCTTTTGGAAAGCTTGGTAAGAATAATTATCTAATTTACAGACACTGCAGAAAATGAGTATAATAAATGATGGTCCCTGTTCAGAACAGAATGCATCATGCAGCTAGATTAAAATACAGTTAATTGTACAGAATGAGGGGGGTGTAGGGGTACAGAAATAGGATGCAATTTACAAAAGAAAGAAACATGCTTTAGAGAGGCATCTCTAAAATACATCTCTAAATATAGAGTGATGATAGACAAGAAAACTAAACCCACAGATCTGAACATCTTTGTGGCTTGAAATCCGTGTCCAAACTATACAGCTGGCGCTCATCTCTAACAGGAAATGTCATTTGTAAACTTTTAGTACCATCTGATTTTGAGGGCCAACTCATCACAACTGAATTATAATCAAGTATGTAAGATTTATTTCACTTTCTTTTATTAAGATTACTACTTCAAAATAATAAAGGCAGAAAAGTAGGGAGACATACAGAACTAGCCAAACAGCAACCACATATTTAGAGAAAATGGATTATATAGAATATAAACATTTGATCTTCACAAGACTTTCATACACTATACCTAGGACAAATATCCATCTATCTGCATATTCTTCAGACTTACTGTCAATTAATATTTTGCCCAGGTTCTGCAAAACTGAAAGATGTGATAAATTGTCTAAAGCTGTGAAATTTTTTAAATACCAATGTCAGCCTTTCTAAGTGATAATTTTCTAGTGATTCTAGCTGAGAATAATAAGATAATATAAATTCAGAATACTGAAAGTTGCAATCTGCTGTCAGCAGAAAATAAAGATTCCTAGAGTAACTGTACAAGGATTTTAAATACAAAAGTAAACAGCTGCTTTAATCACTCTAGATTAAAGAGCACATTTTCATTAAAGCCATCACAGAAATAGCGCTGTCCTGGATAGTGATGTGAAAACTTACCTGGAGTGATCAGAGGTAAAGGTCAGCTAATGCAGTATGAAATCAAATGGTGTAGCCACAGCTCTGAATGCAACTCTCTGAGAAACTGAAGGCTGCTTCCAAGATCAGCAATTTTTTTATAATAAACCAAGAGTACCAAATGACCAACTCAGTGGAGTATCAACTTTGGGAAGGGATTCTATACATCAGGGGTCCTCAAACTACGGCCCGCAGGCCGGATACGGCCCCCCAGGGTCCTCAATCCGGCCCTCAGTATTTACAGAACCCCCTGCCCCACCCCGGGGATTGGGGAGGCAAACCAACCAGCCGCAGATGACTGCCTGCCACTTCATCCACATGCCGTCCCCCTGTTTAAAAAGTTTGAGGACCCCTGCTATACATAGAATGAAATTTTACATCCAATATTCACACGTTCTTTGTAATCTGGCTTCTGAGCCTGTGAGCAGTAGTAGAATTAGAGTCTGCACACTTCACAGCTATTCCTGAATGTAGCTTGGAAGACAAAAGACAACACAGTGAATCTTCTAAGCACAAGTACCATCATATTACTTGGCTTATACTTAATTTCTCTCTATTTAAATACCTTTCTTATGATTTAGGATTGCTGAGAAGCAAAATGAGGGGGGAGAAAAGACTGAAAAAGAATTGGTTGGATTTTCAAGGAAGTGTTCCAAACATTCATGGTTCTGACCAAACTAATTTTAAACAGCATATCCCAGCTTGCTCTAAACTCCTCTTCTTGCTAAAGTATAATCAAATAATGCCATCATATTCTTTACCATTCCTCTGGTGAATCAGATGCTATCTGAACTTTGAAGCTGTCCATCAACTGATACAGGTTTGAATAGAAGTCTTCAAAATAAACGTCTGGAATATAAAAGTAGATTAATGCTACTACTTGACAATTGTCTCTACTATGCTGCAGTGCAGAATAACCAGATGCATTAACATATGGTACATCATAGCTAGTCATCATATAACTGGATATCCACTTGGAAAAACATACACAAAAAGGAAAGCTATCAAGGACCCAAAGGGCCAATGGGAAATAGATGAACACATCCTGACTGCACCAAATGAGAATCCTGGACCTCTTTTGGAATGAGGCCTATGTTGTGACAGACATCCTGTGCTAGAAGTAGCACAGGACAAATACGACGACTTGGTGCTGAGAAGAGACCATAATATAAAGACTGAGGCAATAGAAAAGTTACAAGAAGGGAAACTCTAATTTGACATAAGGAAAAAAGTCTTTGATGTGATGGTAGTTAAGGTTAAAGTTATCCCAAGAGGTTGTGGAATTTCTATCCTTGAAGTTTTTCAGAATTTAACTGGGTAAGGCCCTGAGAAAACTGTTATAACTTAGTTAGCTCTTCTCTGAAAAGGTAGTTCACTGGAAGTCTCCTTTACTTAAATCTTTCTACGATTCTCCTCTGTCAGCCTCCCTAGACTGAAATAGGCATACTGACCCCCAAACACAGACTCCTTTATGTGTTTGCCTGTACAGAAGGCAAATTCTTTGAAAATAGATTTTCTGATATAGGGCATATTTTCCTGAAGAGAATAACACCCTGAAACTACTTCCATAAAGTGTCTCTCTCTTTCCATTGACTGCAGAAAGTTACCAGCTTACTTGCAGACATCTCATTCTGGATGTCTAAAGTCAGATGAAATAAATCCCGCTCTCTGTACATCCATGAACTCAGCACTTATTTCTGCAAATTGCCACTTGCAAAGGATCATACTATACTCTTTCATTCTGTAAGATCAGTATTTTTCAAGTGCTTTTCTCTTCAATTCTGTCATAAAAATGAGAGGGAAACAGCAGTTCACTTTAATGACCAGCATAACATTATGCTGTTTTGAATCCAAAAGCATGTCTTTCATTTAATCATCATCCATAAAGGTATTTTTTCTTACTTCATCTAGAAGAGTCAGGGAATTGTTAGGTTTTACTGTAAGTCCCCCTGCACCACATTTCATAAGAACAACATTAATTCTGGCACTTTTATTTGGATTAAGCAAAGGTATTCTGATAAAACCTCTAAGGATGTGGCATAGCTCTCCTGATTTAGGGAGTATTTAAGTTTTGTAATATTCAAATACCACTTTCTGAAAGTGAAACCATCACATGTATTAATGCACATCTATGGATCTTACTTTACCATATGTCTTATGGTATGATTACCGATGGTTTTCATCCCTTCCACATTTGAAACAAATGAAATTGCAGAGTAAATACAGCTATTTTTGTACTTGGAAGACAAACTACATTGTGAATGAATGATATTGCAAGTTCTGCAAGCACAAGAGCTGTGACAGAAAATATCTTGAACAAAAGAAGTGGACAAGAACTTTGTGCAATTCCCACAGAATATTGTAAATTGTTAATTCTTGGGATGCTGATGGGGTAAGGTCAACTACAGACATGTTAAATTATGAGCCATTCACTTCCCAAAGGAGTCATAAAGAAGACTGTGTAAACAGTAGACACTGCAATTTTCTTAGACTTGAATTTGCATCACATTCACAAAACCAAAAACTCTATTAAATGAGTAGGCAATAAATATTTGAATAGAAACTTTGCAAGTCACTGTATCACTTTTCATTTGTGCTGTGACTTCCCTTACACATTCAGGTGGGGTGTTTCACACTCTTTAGTGATCTTGCCTCCTTGTTCAAAGTTGTCCAGATATCCTAATTCCCAACTTTTTATTTCTCTAACTAAATGCTTATCCAGCTTTTTTTATATTAGTGAGAACAGGGAAACCTACTTTCTAACAGATTACTGCATCCCCAGCCTTCCCAAAGACACTAAAACATTTGTGGTAAGATGCCAGTTTTGTAGGAGCATCATCTTCTCTCACATATTTAGATCAAAATGTTTTAGAGAGGTGATCTGATGTACAATAGCAACAGTGAGTAACTCGTTCCTTTCTTTTCACCGTTTTAGTAAAGAACAGTAAAGGTTCATTTTATTTCCAACACTAACCGTTAGGTATGTTCAAAAAGTACCGAGATGAACATTCAGACAATGAATATTCAGAAGAATTACCACAGATTTTACTGATTTTCAGAAAGGACTGCTATGCTGATGGCTAAATGAGGTTTCATGTGGGCACAATCAAAACACTAAGTCTAGAAGTTGAGATGAATATGATTTTCATTCATTTTAGGAAAATATAGCAATAATGACCCATTGTCTTCGGCAAGTGTTAAATGACTTTAGTAAAACATCCTAAATATGTTTATAGATGCTAATCAGTGCGAGAGAGAACATGAATCTTATCTTACATTTTCCAAGAATAAAGGACAGAAGAAAAGCACATGATCAGGGCACAAAACTTCTGGCTAAGAATTCTGCTGTAGTATACAGTCACAATTACTTATTTTTTTATTATTATTATTTTTTGGTTAAAAGAACAATCTCCATTCTGCTTCTTTGGGTAATAATCTTAAAAACATGAATTTAGTATAACAGGTGTAAATATGAGATTCTCGGGGGTGGGTGGGGGTGGGGTGGGTGTGGGGGTGGGGAGTGGGCGGCAGGGTGAGCTACTCATTCAGCTCCTGAGGGTATTTCAGGCTAATAACTTAACTATCAGTATTTGAATGACTGCAGTATGAGAAAAAGTCACATGAGTGTTTCCTGAGAGCATTATTTCTTTCTAACACTAAAGATTAGAAGCATGTAAGAGTTGTTATCACATTTTATCCCCAGCTAGAACAAAGCTGAGCCCTTAGAAGCCTTTTATTGTCCTTAGTCACACTGTAAATGAGCTGGACTACATCATCATGTCGAGAATATCTGCATAATTCTTTTACTAGCCTAGATTTAATTCATTGATTTTTAAAGATACAGATTGATAAAGTGCACTACTGCCTTCTGAACCGTCTCAACTGGCCTTGTGCATGGTCTATATGTTTATACTGAGTTACTTTTTAAAGTTTAAGAAGGCAAGCAACATGAATTGGATTGTCACAGAGAAGGTATAGTGAATGCTTGTGTTTCAGATTTTTTCTTAAATTATGTATCTTTGACACAGTAGTCAGGAAAAGAAAACAAGATGTATTAGTTCTTCAGCTTGATACAGTGATTTTACTCCAAAGGACAGATTAATTGTCCTTAACAGAGTCTATAATGCCTTAAAATAATTTTTTGCTTCAAGTATCTACAAAGTACAGCATATGTAATACATATCTACTGCAAAGGTTCAGAGAAGGAAGCATTCTAAAGACAAACAGATCACTTCAGAATTTCTTTTATGACCAGCTCAAGGTATCACAATGCTCATACTGCCATCTAGTCCAAGAATTTATAGACACGAGGACTCACCTGACTGTGTATCTTCACTGCACAGACATCTGCATGTGAGCTAACCCATGTTAGAAGGCTAACCCTGACACCCTCCAGAAGCCTCCTGAATTGCTTGCATCCCTCTATCCCTTCAGTAAGTGGCAGGACAGAATCTCCAGTCCCATAGGAATAAAATTTCATCCAGTACTTTACCCTGAACACATAGTCTGTAACATCCCCTGCACAATGTCACCTTCACTGGCCTTTCCTGTGGTCCTGACATAAAAGCACACAATCGGCCTGTTGTCTAATCTACAGAAAAGCTCTACAATTTAAGCAGCTCTTTCTTCTAGATGATAACACTGTGCTCTTGGTCTTGCTCGCCTGGCTTTCCTGAAAAGCCTGTATCTACGCATCACCTCTGAGCTCCAGTTATTAGTGTCATCCTGCTACATCCTGACAATTCTAATGGCATCACAGTACTGCATCCACAGACAGATTGAGCTCCTCCTTCTTTCCCAGGTTGTATGCATTTCTGTACAGACACTGCTGTACCCTCTTTTGACCAGTTTTACCTTTCCGAAGACTTTTATTACTCTGCTTCATGAACTTACCATTCCTACCATTGTTTGCCTCATCTTGACATAAGATGTTAACGCCAGCCCTGAACATATATACTTTAAATCTTTATCTGCTTGACAACCCTGTTGGTGAAAGTATTCTTACTTAGTTTGTGGGTGGATTCTGTCTCTTGCTCTGTTTTTCAAAGAACCCACAGTTATAAAAGCCAAGAGGCTGCCTGCAACACCTTCCACACAGCAAGTTACTAACTCATACGATGTGCCCATTTCTATTGGAGACCATCCTTTACTAAAAGTCCAGCTTAGGACTACAGAGAGCCCATCAGGGCTCCCATGTCCTTCACTTTTGCTCCTAGAGCTCTGTAGTGCATCTTGATTTGTTCCAGGCATCCCTTGGTACTGGTGCTAATACAGATGGTACCAGTGCAAATGAACAGAGTGCAATAGTGGTGCAAAGATTGGACAAGCCTCAGCAGTCTCCCTGTGGCTACCGAGATTGCCCCTGGAAAACAACAAGCCTCCTGTGACAGCATGTTCCTTCCCTTAGGGATATCATTGTACAAGTAGCACACCATAATGCCAGCAGAAGGAGGGTGGGGGGAGAGGAATACATATTTACATGAATATGTATAAAATACATATATGTGCATCAGAAATTCCCTGGTGATGGGATCTTATTCTCAGTTTGTTGTAGCTAATGAAACATATTCTCAGCTGTGGGAAGCAAAGACTGTACTGCAGTATGGTCAAAAAGCTGAGGTGTTGAGTAACAAACTGCATACAATCAGCTAAGAAAATAGATTAGGGGGGAAGAAAAAAAAACAAAAAAAAGTAACTGTCCTGCTTGTGAGGTACTTCCTCTATAAGCTCGTGTTTCCTGGGGAAAAAAAGTTCGCAGATTCTTTTTTCTCCAGTATTCAGCATGATTACAGAACCTTAGGGCAGAAGACATTAGCAAGTTGAGGGGTAATCAATTGCCCAAGATAATGCTATACTAGTAAAGAAAAGAAAAAAAAAAAAGTGTGATACCCAGGAAGTGGGGCATTTTTGTCCCTGGGAAGAACAGTAATTGAATAGATGTTTTGAAATGGAGTGCTATTTTACCTGACAGAGTTCTGACTCAGATTTATCCCATGCAACTACAGTGTTCCCAAAATTTTCTAGCAAAATAAAGATCTATATATAGTTATAGTGAATCTAAAAGTCCAAAATGGAATATATACTGCCATGGAGTAACACTGGAAACAATATAAATAGGGAGAGAAGTGCCTCGAAAGCAGCCCTGCAGAAAAGGATCTGGGGGGTCTGGTTAACCCTGATAGGAGCCAGCAGCATGCCCTGACAGCCAAGAGACAAATCTCACCCTGGGCTCCATCAAACACAGCTTAACCAGCCAGTCAAAAGAGGTGATTATCCCACTTTATTCAGCACTGGCATGGGCTCCCCTTGAATACTGTATGTGGTTCTGGGCCCCAAAATGTAAGAAGGATGCTGAGGACTTGAACGCATCCAGAGGAGGGCAAGCAACAAAGCTGGTGAAAGGGCAAGAAATTATGCTCTATGAGGAACAGCTAAGGACTTCAGGTTTGTCTAGTTTGGAGAAAAAGAGGCTGAGGAGCAATCTCATTGCTCTCTATAGCTTCCTGAGCAAGGGAAGTGGAGACAGAGGTGCTGAGCTCTTCTCCCTGGGATCCGGCAACAGGATGTGAAGGAATGGTTGAAAGCTGCACCAGGGGAGGTTTAAACTGGACATTAGGAAACATTTCATTACCAAGAAGGTGGTCAAGCAGTGGAACAGGCTTTGTAGAGAAGTGGTTGATGCCCCATGTCTGTCAGTGTTTAAGACAAATTTGGACAACACCCTCAATAACAGGCTTTAAATTTTAGTCATCCTGAAGTGGTCAGGCAGCTGGACTAGATGATCATTGTAGGTCCCTTCCAACTGAAATAGTCTATTCTAGTCTGTTGTGTCCTAGGACTGCCAGGACTTTGATACAAGGCTGACCAGAACCTTCTGTCTTTAAAAACTATGTAAAAAACACCATGAGCACTTTAAGGAGGGGGGGGGGGGGGGGGGGGGGGACGGGGACGGGACAGGACACAGCACAGACAAATTAGATTTTTAGAGCAAAATCAAGTATAAGACTTTTTGAAGTGGCAGAACAGAAACAAAAACAAAAAATATTAATTACACCTGTACGCTCTGTCTTTGCAGGTGCAAATTTTTTTTTCATTAAAGCTTGGTCTCAGTCCAAACTCTTTTCAATGGAATCTTGAATTGGTATGAAAGTTACCTCTGGTCACTAGGACATATTTTCTAATACACAAGGCCTGGTTATGTATCAGTTCCACCTTTCTCAACATTTTCTGATCTCTGCTGTAAAAATACTATTGTATCTCCTGCTGTTTGTGTGCCCACCTCTGTGTTCTGCAAACCTCCTCCTCCGGGTGTAGCCAGTTGCTGTGTGGGAAGAGGCAGTCCCAGCCTTCTGCCAGAGGTTCCCCCACTGGGAAGCCCACTAACAAGCAGAAGGGAAATGGTCATAGCATCACCTTTGCACTCAGTCATACCCATTTAAGAGAGCATGATGTGCATACAGTAACTTCTAACCAGTTAGCTTTAAAATCTCTCATGGATACTCTGAAAAGAACCAGAGTTTTATTATGTTATACCTCTCCTGACACACTTAGTGAGCATGTATGTCTGCATAGAGGACTCCTGAAAAGCCCTTATCCCTTAGAGTACCACTGCAAAGCTTCTTGCTTCTAATGGGATTCCAATTGTGTAAGCTGGAGGCTTACCCTGCCACTATCCTGGATTTACACTATTACAACGGATAAGAATTTGCCCTGAGATTCTATTTAAAAGAATAAATGTATTTAATCCTATATTAAATAAAAAGAATAGATTGGTTTGACAGAAATAGAGCAATAGTGAAGGAATTGGAAAAAGCTGCAGCAAGGACGTCCCGGATCAATTAGCCCTTTTTTAGAAAAAATGGTAAAAATACATAGCTAGGTTCATAGCTTAGTTCCTGGCTAACCAATAGGGCACCCTGTTTCTCTTCAAACCCTTAAAGTCCTGGCCTGAAAATCTTTGAGGATTGTACCCCAAACAGTACAGATAAGCCCTTAGCAGGCAAGTAAATATCAGCTAAAATTATCAGAACATACAGATACTCTCTTTCTAGAGAAAGGTGCAACTTCACTTGGAAGCTATATACAACTAAATCTGATTTAAATATACAATCCCAAGAAAATAATGCTGATGGAGACATCTGTGTGCGTTCAGCATAGCCATAACCACATGAAGCTGAACACACCTTTCAGGGGGATTACTCTCCCATTCCACTTTCTGGTGTTTTCAGATCTGACACATAAGATGCTCAACCTGTTCCTTAGCCCAGTATCTTAAGACACAGCTTTTCACTGAGCCGTTTCTACTGCAAGTAAAATGTTCTAAAAGTAATCCATGTCTCCTCAAGGATGAAAACAAGACAGATGTCACTAACCTTTCCACTGCAACTACCTGTCTGCAACCATCTTTTCCTGCATTTCTTCTGCTTCTCACTTTTTCCTTGTGATGTCCAGAAACAGAAAAAGTTTTCCAGGACAGATGAGGCATTTTAATGAGGTTCCTTAGCCTTTCCTCTGTGAAAATGAATGAGAAATAAGAACAACTTATAAAAATATCAGCTAAATCAATACAACATATTTTTCCACAACGTTTTTGAATGATGCTTGTATTTAAGTAACAACTGTCCCAGGAAGTACTGAGGCATTTAAAGCAGATCTATTCTAGCACTCCATTCTGCTGTCAGTCATAACTACACTAAGTTTTATGAGACAGACCCCATTCTGATAAGATTTCTTGCTATTTTTCATGTAAGTCTGAGTAGTTTCAGAAATACTAGACCAATATATACAGACCACAGAGTCAGTGAAGCAACATCTGTGTTAAGAAAGTACCGAAGAAGGATAAACAATTGAAATGCAATACAGCCCTATAATTTAGTAATATCCAAGCTCTCTTAGTGCAAAGAACACCATTTTAGGCCAGCAGATGCAAGGAAAAAAGCAAAAGCTGCTCACACTGATGCATAATTTCAAATTTTTTAGAAAGAGCAACAAACACTTAGAATGCAACTGTTGCACACTGCCAGGGATCTGTTTCTACACATCTCTTGCCATAGTCATTCATATAGCAGCTTTGCAAAAACTTTCCTAATAAGCCTTATGGTCTCACTCAAAACTACTCACAGTTCAGAACCATCTTTACATAATTAAGATCATTTTAAGAGCCAAACACAAACAGTGGCTATTAGAAAACTAGATAAAAGGTAAGGCATTATACTGCTACCTGATTTCCCCTTCCATCAAAAAATACACCATTTTCCAAAAAATCTACCAGCGTTATTTCTTGTATCACTAGTCTAAAAATGCTTCATCAACCAAGTATAATAAAATCTACATAGTCTATCCTATTTCATCAGTCCTTTCTAAAGGAAGAAATCTGTAATACTGACATCTTTAAACAGTAATGCCAGAGCCCTGAGTACACCAACAGACTCTAATTGTCCTGAACAGCCTCAGCTGGGACCTCCACCCATGCAGAAACTCCCTTTGGCCAGGCACTGCATTTAAGTTCAGGCAGTTGACTCTGGTGGTTTTTTGAGCTCTATTGTGTGTGTGCTATGCTTGATGCTGTGATGATCTTAACCTGCTTGCCTGCCTGCCTTCCTCATTTGATCTCAGGTCTGCATTATAACTGCAGACTTACTTTTTGATCAGTAGCTTTTTGGCAAGCCCTAATTACTGTCAGTGTATCTGCTCCTCTTGTTCAGGTACTTAAGGGATATATAAATTCAGCTTCCAATAGGATAGATATGCATAGTAAATAAAAATAGCATCATAGGTTTCTCTTATCTGGTAGTGTTTTAGATTGTACAAATTCTCTGTGCCATGCATCTCTTCCACAGAGTTCTTGCAGAACTTGAATGCCTGTACTGTAAGGCTTTTTATGTTGCTACATTCCTGCAAGGGGTGGGGAGGGGGGAAGAGGGAGACACACCTCTACTTCTGACCTTATTTTGTTCGTTTTTTACAACTGATATGAGCAATCTGGGGGAAATAAGCACAGGATCTCTTCCTGTAACTTTCAGTGTTATAATTGTTTTTTTTCTATACTTATTCCTAATTGAGGTAACAGATGCTTAAGATCTTCTGACCTTAATTCTATAGCGCTGTAAGTGCCACTAAGACTACAAGTTCTAAGCTGATCTACTGCAGGAAAGTACAGATGCTTAAATAAAAGTTAAAATAAGTCTGCTTAAATGCATATTTTAAGAGTGAGGCTTGTGTGTGAGCAGTGAAGCAGTGTAGTGCTGGAACCATTTAGAGTTCCATAATCTACAGTTACATTAACCTGCCGAAGTTTAAAGGTAAATATACTTGAACATGTCTAACTCAAACATACCAAAAAAGCACTGATAATTGACATTCTAGTTCATTAAAATCAGAAGTAAAGCACACTTTTAACTACAAAAGCATCTGCTACATAAAAACAACTAATAAAAGGCTCAGGAAACAAAACTCTGTATTGTGTTTTTCCTTCCAGGTTTATTCTTTGTTTAGTAGCTTGCTTGGGATAGGGGCAGGTCAGGGAAAAGGGGGCAACAGATCTTTCACAGCTTCTTTTGGGACCTCAATATACTTACTTATTAGACTTTAATGTGAATCTGAGATTTGTTGGTTTCATTCTCTGCTATGTTACCAGTGGGTAGATATTAGCATCCCAATTAGCACTTTTATTGACAAAATGTGCTCCAACTTGGAGACTGACACACTTCTGGCCAAATAAGCTTTGGTTACACTTGGAAACTTGTCTCCTAGGTTTATAAACTGAAAATACTGATGGAAGCTGAGCTGAAAGTTAAGAAAATATTCTGGATAAACTTTAACTTAACTGTAAGAGTGAGAAAGAAAGAAAAATAGTTGTTCTTTTGGTGAAAACAGATTGAGGAAAAATTAAGGCCTTTGGATATCAAATCTGTGCTTTTAAGACGTGCTGAACAACCTAGAGGTTCTTCTAGTTCCCCACTTAATTACTCTGTTGGGTCAGATCATGTTGGCTTTGAGCTTGTGATCCATGCACAAGTTATTAATGATACCTGTTATTTATCCCTCTTGCAATAAACCAGCCTTGGTATCATGGTTCTGAGTCTCAGCTGAGTGGAACCCATATCAAATGGACTGCAAGGGATGTAAAAACATGACAATTTCAGTACAATGGGCAATAATAGCTTTTTTTTAATCTTTCTGATGCTTCCTTCTGTGTTATTGTTTCTTCGTCTATTATCTTGCACTCCTAGTGAAAACAGTCTTCAGAGCCATAAGCGATCCTCTTATAACACTGGGAAAGAAAAACTAATGTGGCAGTTATTCACCCTGGACTGAGTAAAGATAGCCAAATAGGTAAAAGATGCAACAGTACCAATCAAACATGCAGTGAATGACAGAAGTCTAAACTGGAGGGCTTTATTCCAGTATACCTGTTTATAACTTATACAGCTGTTATGCTACAGCTTGATGAAATATATAAGTGTACTTTAAAAGGGTGAACATGATAAATTTTATACTAGTTTCCTTACAGTTTTGAGACATTGGGAATCAGGACGGAATATAATCTTAGAACAAATGATGTCTTTGTGACCTCAGAGAAATGAGCAATGCCTGTCATCATAACATCTCAAAAGGAATGTTTGGGTTTACAGTTACTCTTCCTTTGGAGCAGAGCATGGCAAACTTGGATGACCAAGAGTGCAAAACAAGAAAATGCGTATTTGTTATATAAAGATGTTGAATACCCAAGACTCAAGTCAGGAATTGCACAAATTCCTGCTTTGAATAAGTATCACATTGAGCATCCTTTGTGCTTGTTTGTCTGATTCAATTAGTTGTTCAGTGTTGTCAGCAGCTTGTTATGAAGGTGCTTATAAAATGCCTACTAAATTGGGGAGTGGTAGAATCCCAGGATGGATAGGAATATTCAAATCAATCTATTTACTTATTTTCTGAATTCCTCACATTTGAATGCTGTGCTTACTGAGGAGTGGAAAATAAATATTTATGAAAAATCAGGGCTTTCAAGAAAGCTATTTTCCTAAGAATTTAGTTTTGCTTTGTGTGCAAATTTTGATTCTTTTAATGATCCATAAATAATTTAGGTTGAAAAAGACCTTTGAGATCATCAAGTCCAACTGTTAACCCAGCACTACCAAGTCCACCACTAAACCATGTCCCAAGCACCACACCTATGCGTTTTTTAAACACTTACAGGGATGGTGATTCCACCAACTCCCCTGGGCAGCCTAAGCAGTCCCAATGCTTAACTACATTTTCAGTGAAGAAATTTATCCTAATGTCCAATCTAAACCTCCTCTGGTGTAACTTGAGGCTGTTTCCTCTCATCCTGTCACTGGTTATCTCAGAGAAGAGGCCCACCCCCCACCTGTCTACAACCTCCTTTCAGGCAGTCGTAGAGAGCAATAAAGTCCCCCTGAGTCTTCTCTTCTCCAGGCTAAACACCCCCAGTTCCCTCAGCTTGTCCTCATAAGACTTGTTCTCTGGACCTTTCACCAGCTTCATTGCCCTTCTCTGAACATGCTCCAGCACCTCTGCATCCCTCTTGCAGTGAAGGGCCCAAAACCAAACACAGTATTTGAGGGGCGGCCCCACCGGTGCCCAGGGCAGGGGGACGGGCGCTGCCCCGGCCCTGCCGGCCACACCGTTTCGGACACCAGCCGGGACGCCGCTGGCCTCCTGGGCCACCTGGGCACGCTGGGGGCTCATGCCCAGCCGCTGCCGCCCAGCCCCCCCGGGCCCTGTCCCGCCGGGCAGTTCCCAGCCCCCTGCCCCCAGCCCGCAGCTGCCGGGGGCTGGTGTGACCCAGGGGCAGGGCCCGGCACTCAGCCCTGGGGACCCCCACCCCACCGGCCCCGGCCCCTCGGCCCGGCCTGCCCAGACCCCCCCTGCAGAGCCTTTCTGTCCTCAGGCAGATCACCACTTACCCCTAGCTTGGTGTTTGCAAACTGACTGAGGGCGCACTCAGTCCCCTCGTCCAGATCATTGATGAAGATATTAAACAGAACTGGCCCCAGCACTGGGCCCTGGGGAACACCCCCTGGGACTGGCCACCAGCAGGATGTAACTGCATTTACTACCACTAAGGAGTGGTGGTGGGCTCAGCCATCTAGCCAGTTTTAACCAATAAAAGTAAAAGGAAAGAAAGTCTAGCATGTTTCTAACACCACCTCACTCAACATGCTAGTAAGGTCGAAGATGTAGAAACAAGTTACTGATTTTGAAAATAACTATTTCTTTTTCAGTTATAAGGAAATTATGACCTATGACACCATAATTATGGAGTGATTGGCTACCCCCAAACCAAACAAGAGTAACAAGTGTTCAGCTGGAACCTGTCAAACAATCTGATAGTCAAGAAAATCACCGATAGTGCCTCTCTCCATTTAACACCTTATGTGGCTATCAGGTCTTTGTTCACTCAAAAAAGAGAAAGCTACAAAATGACAGATAATTTCAATGTAGTAAAATAGAAAATGAGCTTTTGATCACTTCTGTGTTGTATGTCATTTCTTACAGCCCATCTGTCAACACAATATATTTAAGAAAAGAAGTCTGATATCTGGTTATACATTCCAACATTGACAGCACCTTTGGTAAGAGAGTTCATTTATTTGGGAAGGATTTGGTGATCATGAGTTTCCCACAAATCCAGTTTCCAGGCTTTTTAGGGTTTTGGGGGTAATCTTCTCATTGTTTAGCAGATTTCATGTGCTCTTAGTAGTGCATCCAACTTGAACTTTTTTTTTTTTTCCCCCAGTACTATGTCATTTAGTAAAAATGACAAACAAAATAGTAAACAAATCAAATCAAGAGTTGATGACAAATCGGTAGTACTATCTTTCACCTGTTAAAAAAGAAATGTAAAAAAGAAAATTACCTGTCAATCTATTTTACAGGTCAATTTGATTCATTTGCTGTCTGGAGTACTTAAAAAGCAGAAATGGACAAAGCTCCAGTCAGATACATTTTCCTGTTCTTCCCTCTAAGACTCAGTTCTAGAATTCAGAAATTTCTTCAGCTGAAATTCCCAATTGCTAGGCAACTTACACAGGGTACAGGGCTTTGTGACTTGGTAGACTCTATTTTATGTTTGAGATACTCAGAAAATCTGATATAAAGCAGTGCAGAACTGTCTTTAATGGCCTAGCCAGCTCATGGAGGCAGAAGACTCGGAAGTGACACTAAGTTACTGGCGGTGCCACCAGGAAGCTCAGAACAAGTGGAACAAAGGTATCTACTTGTCTGTAATGTCACGGGAAGACTCAGAAGTCACCACAGTAATAAACAACTTATGTAAGAAAATAGTGAAATGCACATGAGCGATACAGGTTACAGAATAACTCAACAGTGTCTCTGAGTGTAATAATGGGTGCTCAGGACAAGTCATAAGGATCCACCGTTTCTGTAGGAAGATCCTTGTCCAGCAGCTATGACAATCAGAGATGAGTTTAAATAACATGCTCTCACCTGCCAGTAAAAAACTTCCCTCTTGGGCTCAGGAAGATGTGATGACAAGACAAGCAGAGATAACAGAAAAAAATAATGAATTTGTCCCAGAATTATGAGACTTATTCTATCAAAGAAGGGCTAAAGTTGACAGCAATATCTATGGCCTTTCCATTCAGTCTTAGATGAGCTTGGAGGTGCAATTCATAACATCCATAAAAATCTTCTCACTGGTTTCTTGAAGAAATCTATTGTTCTTGACAATGCCACACAAAGCAATCATTCCTTTATGAATAAGGTTTCCCTTTAAAACATAAAAAAGAGTAGGGCCAACACTTGACCACTCCAACACTGTCAATGTCAGTAAGAAATCACCAGTGGTACAGGTCTTATTTGGAAAATTAACTCATTTTATTTTTAGCTATTATGAATGTTTTTCACCTAATGATCTCCGTTCAGATTTGTCATTGTCTTCTGTCATCAGCTTATCCTCTAGAACTGCATCATACCCTTGTAGGAAAAGATCAGAATAAATATTATTTGCTAATTACAAGTTCCAACAATTTTTGTCTTGGATTGAGTGATTACTAGGCTTAATTAAACTCTTCAGATTCTTTCTGATTTATTCTGTACGCATTCACTTTCTCCACTTACTAAGCAAACTGGCACCAATGGTTTCTAGCCCAAGCCTTCTGCAGTACCCTCTGAGCAAGCATTTGGACAATGGGATTTTTATCTCCTCTCTTTCAGCTAAGCTTGTTGGGCTGCAGGGCATGGCATTCATGATATAGAAAGTATTTAAAGAAAATGGGAAGAGATGTATAGATGAATAGCACTAGTTTTAATTATAAGACTATTAACATTAGAGGCAATTGAGCTAGTCATTGACTTCCAGAATATAATCTGTATATAATAGACAGGTCCTATTCAAAGTAGATTCATTCAAAGTTAATACTAATGTATGTATTAGACCTTAACAAATGAAAAATTTCCACATCTTTCAGTGATCTAAGAGTGGGTTTATAAACTCATCAATACATGATGTTTTGAGTATTTCTCAGTTGGCTATCCTTCCATTCTCAAGAATCCTTTTGAATTCTTAAGTCTTTTAAAAAAACAAAAAAACAAAAACAAAAAAATCTGCCTCAGTTTTTGTGGCTGTCATGACAGTTCAGAACAGGGTTATTTCAAGCTACAACAAGAATTCTTCAGTGCTATTGGCTTCTACTTCAAAATGGAAGTAGGCACACTTTGCAAGTGATTACCTGTGGTTAATAGTATTAATCCCTGTTCAGCTGAAGAGGGGGACAGAGTTCCATGAGCCAAGCTAACAGAAAAGGTATTCCATAGCCCCTGAGATGGTTCTAAGTATTTGTAAAAATCAAAGTCAAGCCCTAAACAGAACAGCTTGGGCTTGTACTGCCAAGCACACATACGTGCAGGGTTTATGCAAATTAATGTGTCATTTCTAGAATCCATGTTCCATGGGTTCTATAAGGCTTTTCTACTCAGTAAGTACTGTGCAGTTTTTAATCAAGTTTGTAATCAGTTCAACAGCAAAAAATGATTGGTTAACATCTGTGATTTTAAACTACTTCCTCATAAGATAAACTGTGTTGTGTAATGGAGGTCTAACCTGCTTCCTCTTTATTGTAGATATTTACTCAAGCCAGGAGGAGTTGTCTAATGACTGACTGGAACCAATACCAGAAGATATGTAATCTCTACAGGAACAGCACTGGCCCTACAAAGAGAAGCTGCAGGTAGCTGTGCCCAATATTACTACAGGACAAGGACACAAACACTGAAAGTGAAGGTAAAGCTTTTCTCTTCCCAAATTGTCTTGTCTGTCACTGCTTCAAGGGGATTGAGAAAGATACATTCCATTTCCCATGTGGATTACTTTAATGCATTTGATTTCTGGTCATTTATAATCCAAGATATAATTTAGTGTGTTGAATAAGTGTCTGGTAATGTAAATCCATTATGGCTGACCATCATGAGCTACAGTCCGCTATATAGTACTAAACACCTGAAGAAGTGAAAGAAAGAAACGGATTTCACAACTTATCTTCTATTTTGTGTACCTTACTGCATTTTTATTCTCCAGATTTTTAAGAAATACAATTTATTACCAAAGAAGAATGAGATTTTTCATGAGATTCCTGCACTGGATAGTTGGCCATTTTTGGTACTTTAGGAGAAGATCAATTAACTCAAGATAACTTACTTTTTCCTCCTGTACTTCATAGAATTTCAACTTTTTATAGGTATCAGCTGGAAATGAAAATGCTGAAAAGCTCAAAAGGAGGTAATTATTCATGATTTCACCTTTTGCCAAGTCAGCTGCTGTAGGGAGGAGGATCAACAACTTTATAAGTGTGAGGTTTTAGTGGAGCTGAGTACTCTAAGACATCTGTGGATATGTCATAGACATCCACAGCACAGGCTTGATGAGGTGGCATGTATGTTTGACATGTACATTAAAAGATTTGAAACAGAAAATTAATTAAAGCTCAATGACATTGTGTGGGAAACCTTTCTTTACCTTTTTATCCCTTTTATCCCCTATTTATTGGAGGGATGCCTGCAGCATCCTGAACTTAGTGAGACTTCCATCACACATTACTATGAAATTACCACTGAGTTATTCACAGCACAAGCAACAATTTGTGTTAGTTACAAGTATGATTTCCCCGGTCTTCCCTTAAACTCTTTTGCAGCTAGTCTACCACCTCCAGCAAAGATTTTCTTACACAGCCAAAACCCACTTCTGTAAATTCAGAAACATGACATATATTTTCTTTCTTGGATGTAGTTTCCTCTACCCAAAGTTTAAAATACAGTCAGGAAAGTATTTCTCATTGGAAAACTTGGCTAGTAGAAGCCTTTGAATAAGTTTCTGTATCAAGGTCTGTAAAGCTGATAGTGTCATTTGTAACAAACTGTGTAAGAAAGTTTATGAGAACTTTACTATTCATCCTCAAATAAATAGACTACAGCATGAGAAATTCTCATTTGTCATTTCAGGGTCCATTTTGAAAAAAGCACTTTGTGAATATATTCTGGTTTTTCAGAGGTGAAATAGGTTTCAATTACTTCTTACCAATTTGTTACACTATCTAAGAGCTTAAAACAGGTATTTTCACATATTACATTTGACTTAGAAATAAGAAACTAAAATCTCCAAAATTTCTCCAGCATTGGTATTATGAATTAAGAACGTCTGGGGAAGCATATACCACCACTTCTGTGCTGTCATCTCAAAGATATCTCAAGTCTATCTAAAAATATAGCCCTACTGTGTCAAATCTGAGCACAACTTTGTATAATTAAGTCATTACTTAAAAGCTTTAAAGACTTTGGAAAATGACAGTCACATTTCACAGACTGTTCTTTCAAGTAACCTGTAGACAGCAGCACACATCTTGCATGGCTTTTGCTCATTTACATTTCCCTTCAACTTACATGGACTGGAAAGATATTTTTTTTTTTTTTCTGTAAAAAAAGCAGACTATGGGTGGATTCCTTTTTTCAGAATCTTGTTTTTCCTCTGGAGGTATTCTTAAGATTTCTCATAGTAAAGCAACACAACTGAAAAACAAGATAAAATTGATTAGCAATGAAAGTCCATCTCATGCTTATCTAACGCAAAAAATATGGAGCAGACAGGTTGAGGTATTCCACCAGTGAAAATTCAGGTTGTATGTGAAATCACCTTTCCAGATGATCTCCACATTTATTAATAATGGGGATAAAGAGTTTCTGCTGTAGACTTCAGTGCATTGGTTTTTCTAAGCCTGACCACACCACATATGTTTAGATGCACCACAGACTCATGTCAAATACCCACTATACACGAATTATTAATGTCAAAACAGAATGGGCAAAACACACATTTGAGAAAACAGGGTACTTATACCATCTGTATTTTTTGCTCTTGTCTTTGATAACATCCAGAGTTACACAGGCTACAGGCACCACAAAATCCAAAAGGAGACAAGAGAAAGTACTCCCTCCACATATTATGATCCTCATAGAGAAATGTGAGTTTTTTCAATATCTTCCAAACAATAGCTTGTTGCACTGAGTTACTTCAGGGACACAGTAATCTTTTACAGAAGAGAAAGATTAAGTATTAAATTTTGCAAGGTGCATAACATTGCTCCAGGATGTTTTTAAGCTGTTTATGAAGTATGTCACCAAGGGAATTCTGATCTGATGGCAGAGATCCAGAACAAAGGGCAGAACTGTGTGGACAAACACACAAATAAACACTGAAGTGCTCAGCAATTGGACTTCTTCCATGACATTTTTTCTTGAAGTTTGGCCTATAGCTCAAATGAGTCCTCTCATACTGATGTGGGAAAAGGTTGGATATAGTTCACAAATACAGTCTAGATTATGTAAGAACAACTTCTGGGCTGTTGTGCATGAGCCAAATTCCAGATGAAAATTTCTTATCAAGTGCCCTGCTTCTACAGAGATCACTCTTATTTCAGCATCTTCACTGAATACTGAGATTTCCCACTCATCTGCTAACAGCTTCCTAGAACAAAATGTAGAATGCTGTGTTATTTTATTGCCTTAGAACCTAATTTTGATACTATTGCTTTTTTATGTCAGGGACCATTTACTGAAATAAGGACAACCATTTTCCCTTCGAGAAGAGCCAAAGTCCTATAAATTCAAGAAAAAAATTGTTTATATGATATATATAATAGCAAGGAAATGCAGCAGTAACCCCTGACATTGAATATACAATGATACTGTCCTAAGACTAACTTTTTCTGGCATGATGTATAGTGTACAGAAGTTCTGATTTCTCCTTTACAATGGGGTTAAATGTCCCTTCTCCAAGACAAAAAAAATCCAAATAATTAAAATAAAAGGGAATGTGCAATTTTGACTTTGCAGGACTAAAGTGCAGCAGACCTGTTAGCAGCGTATCAAACCAGGTAGATGATCTTCTAGGAGTGCTTTAATGAAGGCACAGTTAAATGTAATATACTAAAAGGCCTTCATGAAAAATCAGGAACTGAGAACAGACTGAAGAAACAGAACAGAGTAAGAAGACATGACTATGGCCTGCAAATATATGTGCAAGAGGAAAGGAAAAAGTTGTTAGTATGGGCTTGAGTTTATAGCTATCCACAGTAAAAAGAACCTTATGAAGGTGGTATCATCTTTCATAGGCCCATCAGTTTAATAAATTGAGCTAAAAGAAGATGGGTAAGATTTAGAGAGTAGGATTTCTTAGTGATATAGTTTGTAGCGTTGCTTCATATCATTTTTTGGACAGTGAATTCTGAAGCATTTGTGTAATCAGCTCCTGTAAAATGCAAGACAGACATATGAGGAACATATTTTATAAGCGTTAAGTACTCACCTTTCCATACTTGCTAGGTATGCATACATACTAGAGGCAAATCAAGACGCATACGCTGGGTTATCTTTATATTAAATAACAAATTCATTCAGAATGTTCCCTTTACAGCAACGCATGGCAAACATTGATGTCAATCCACAATCATCTGAAACCATCATGTTCATAAAGAAACTCTGGAAAGAGCCTTCCCTTCCCCTCACTTTAAAGTTCCTGCTCTGTTGATATTAATGCATTCATTAGCAGTAGAGTTAATTTGTATTTTCCAAAATCAAGTGAAGTTCTACTTTCCCTCTTCTACCATGTCTCTTTAGAAAATGGGTGGAAGGACAGTTGTGCTGTAAATGTTCCTGACAGGAATATCTGTATTGCAGTTTTAATACCCAAAGAGGTGTGCAGGCATTCCTCCCCCACCCCACCCCAAGAAAGCATCATTATGACTCTTACTGAACTTTGAAGACTTGAAATAGAAAGAGCTCTCTTTCCTTTCCCTTTCCTACAGAAAGTTTTCAGTAGTTACATTTCAAGTAGTTTACTGAGGAGATTATTTTGTACTAACGATAATAAGGTCTAATTTCTTCATGAACTGTTTGATTGCATCCAAAAGTTACAACATATGTCAAATTTTATTAGAGCCATAGGAACACTCGCAAGCACAACTTCATAGTATCTTGCCTGGAAGAATTCAGTCATCTAGAAATTTGCTGTGACAACACTAAGAATAGGCAGGAAGATTGACAGGTTGGACCTCAGACAGCTTCTTATTGCAGGTGTGCAGTCCCCTGTAGTACTGTCCAGTATGTTAGCCTCCCAGGAAGATGTCTCACCTTATTTCTGTCATCCTTGACAGTGTTTGCAGATAGGTACCAGTATCCTGCAGCTACATATTGCAAAGTCCTCTACTTTTAACAGAATTCATGAAAATAAAGACTCCCAAGCATAACTAGAATGAGAGTGTTTTATTGCTTTACCCTTAGAAAACCATCAGTTTAGAAGACCTGTAAGTGTTTAAAAGCCATCTTTGAATGGCATTGAGGAAAAAGGAGCCAGATCTTCAGTAAATACAAGAATGTAGCTCCACTGAAGACTGACTAGGAATTCACCACCACAATGTGATCCAAGAAAAACAACAGCACAAAGTGAGGAAAAAGCAAGCTCCCTTTTCCGAATACTGATCTGTTTTTAAAAGGATTAGCCAGGTCTTTTCTGAATCTCTCATCTGCTGTAACATAAGGTTTTCATAGGTGAGATGCCAAATGAACTTTGGTCTTCTGTACCTAATGACAATACTCATTTTATTGCAATGGCTCTGGAGCTAAAGAGTGAACAACATGTATGTTTGCTTTATATAATCTAATCACCAAGACTGACATGTTTTCAGAAAAGCTGATAACAATATGAGGACAGTATTCTATATGGTCAAAACGAACAGTATTTCTGTATGAATAAGAAAATATTGAAACTAAAGTGGTGAACAGTCTTGGGATATGAAAGACTGGAACACAGTGGCAGATTTGTGCAATATCATTCAGCAAGCCAGGGCAGAAACTCAAAATGTTGTGACTGCTCTTCACATGCAGCCAAGAGCTCTTATTTATAATATCTACCTGAGAGGTCTGCTTTCATTGACAACCTGATGCACTCAGTTGAATTCAGTGAATCCTAATTAATGATGCTCTGGGTTCTAAATATAGCAAACTACTATACAGTTAGTCAATTTATATAGTGCACAATAGTTGTCAATTTCAAAACACAGTGCAGACAGTAAAGGCTAGAGTGGGACGCTTAAGTCAAACCAAAAAGTTAATGTGGAGTCACAATAAAAGTCTGTGCCTCACTCAGTCATAACCCCTTTCCATGGACTAGACAAGAGGGAATGAAGTATGGAGGCTTAATTCTTTGGTGCATATTTTAAATATCACTGAATCCTGTGCCTTTAATGAGAATCATTGCATATTTGTACAAGCAACTCAGCCATGCCACTCAGTACATCTTTTTTAATTCCTTAATGTATGATATTTAGCTCTCCATTTTGCTTCTTTTTCACTTTTACTTCCATTTTGTGACTACTTCAAATTTTTTGCTATCTATAACACAGATGTAAAATGTCTCCACTCTGCTAAGAGATGCTATAAATAATGATTTATCTATGGAAACATTCCTGTTTTCCTCTGAAGATCTCTCTGCTACATGGACGTTCACCAGAACCATGTTTTTAATTCTGATTTATTATGAGTGCAAAAGGATCTCACAGCATTAGGACTGCACAAGAGAAAGCGGTCTGGTTTGCTTACGTTGGTGCCATGATCATGTTCAGTTCTTCTATTGCCTTTTGGAATCTACCTGTTTTTTTGCTTCTTATCATTGCTGCTCCAGAGGCCTGCTTTGCTCAACTTGCACTTGTTTCTGGCTCCCTGCCCCAAAATTAATCTTCCTTTTTTTTAGGAGTTCCCTTTATCTTCTTACTTTTCAAGCTTAGCAGATCCAAAAATCCTCACCCTTAAGCCTCTCTGGGAGGTGTGACAACTCGATTTTGGAATACCTCTATTCCTGCAATTCATAAACCTAAACATGGTTACTACTCAAAGAAAACTGTCCAAGAGAAAATAGCTAACCTAACCTTTTGCATGGTATCAGCAAGAGAATTCTACTCATGGATTCCTGAGCCAACCACAAGCACTTGAAATATAGGATATCATTTATGAAGCTAGTGAAAGCTAAACAAAACTAAGTAAAATTACAACATGAGCCTTGGTTTTCTTATCAAATAAACACTTTATTTTAAAAAAATATATAAATAAAGAACTTACTACATTTCCATTTTTAATTAGTCTACCAAATATATTTATATGTTTTTTTATTATATCTCTTGTTAAAATGACAACTAAAAGATAGTTTTTGTCCAAAATTTCAACCCAGTGTAGAGTAATATACCAATTAGCTTTAAGTGAAAAGTTACAGAAGGAACTTATTTTCCTCTGTTCCAAACTATAGGAGAACAGGAAAGCTAACACTGGCAATAAAACTGTCCTATAATACTGAATCCTAGTCCTTTTCCTGTCTCATTCTGCATATCCTTTTTCCCACTGGATTGAAAAGGAAAGACAATCAATTCAAATAAACCCCAGAATGTTTTGCCATGTTAGCTTCCATACATTATTTTCAATGCATTAATTTAATGGATGTTAGTAAAACAAAGTTTCTCTTTTTCCTTTTTTTTTTTTTTTTTTTTTTTTTTTTTTTTTTTTGGCATAGATAAGAAAGCAGAAAGGGCAGAAAACATAATTATTTGTTCAAAGTCATACAAACTGTTAGTGATAGAACCAGGAATAAAATCCAGATCTCCTGGCTGTTATTCTAATGCACTAGTGATTGGAATATGCTATTTTATCTCTCTTTAGTGGAGATGTTGTTCTGCAACTGACCTCTGGAGCCAATACAGAAACAAGCCTGACATTTGTTAATCTAAACGCTCTCAAGAGAGGAAGAAAATGTGAGGGCAGGTATTAGACAGAGAACAGGAAAATGCACCACAAATAAAGATCCAGGCCATATATGGAGTTATAATAGTTATTTTTAACTGAGTCCAACTAAGTCATTAACTTTGTTAGTCACGAAAAATGTCCAAATTCCAAACTGAAAGAATTTGGAAAATATGCCTCCCTTGAGGAGGTTTTCCTTCAGATCTCCCATGTTATCCAATATATATTTTATTTACTGTAAACAGGGAAGACTAGCGTAGTGAAAGCAGAGGACTGTGACACAAATTAAAAATGCACTAATCAGGATACAACAAAAGTTAGATTGCCTTGAACTTAAATACATGCATACTAAAATAGTGTAACCAACAATACAAAACTTTTTTGTAACACTGTTATAGCATCAGAGAAATGTGGCGACTAAAGGTGGAAAAACTGAAGACATGCAAATGATAATAAAGTTGTCAAACAAAGAACAAGATGAGCACAAGTTACTGCAAATGGCCAGGACATCCTGCCTAATACACATGAAGGACAACTGGCAAAATCAAAACCAAGGTAAGTGTTATCAGGAGCAGATGAGATCCCCCTTCTCTGACTGTGCAGATTGGGAGGGGCAAGTAGCATAAAACAAGAAGTATGGAAACAAAACACAAAATATCTACCACAGAAAAATCTTAAAATAAACCAAGAGGGAATGGTTTCATTATGATCCAAAAAGTTTCAGGCAACACAAAATGTGATCACAGATTTCTTTGCCACATAAGCTCACAAAAAAATCTTTTGGAACTATGCTTTATTTGGAGCCCCAACTATGAAATACAATGTCCTTCATTAAGACAGGTGATGTTTTCAGATGTGTGTTGCTGAGCTGCTGTTTTATAAATCCTTCTGACTGTCAATGCAAACATTACCAGGCAGTCACTCCAATAGCATATGACAGCATCAGATTACCCACTGAGTCAATCTAAAGGATGTTGCTTAACTGTCCATACAGCCAAATCTCATAAATAATGTATTCTCTTTTTCTTTAAAACTAAAAGAATTGTGATATGTGAGTTTGTATATATGTAGTCCCTCGTAAGATTTCTGGAAGTCTTCAAGTGATGAATAAGAAGTTCACAACAGGTTTATTAGTTGGGAATATCAGTCTTGATAGCAGCACATGTACTTATTTCAGTAAGCTATTTATTGTTGTATAGGGATTACCTGCAAATCCCTGCACTGCACTTACCTCTTTCTAGTCATTTTACAATCCCATAGTGTGAGTTACTAAGTGTTTGAATATGCATTCCTGCTCAAAAGGATGAGGTGGCTCTGTTACAAAATTAACAGTGACAAGTACTAGACCAAGCTTAAAGTACATTTGTTCTATGCATTTTAGATTAATTTCTCCTCTCTATATGGTAAACAATATAAAAATGTTTTAGCTGTAGATCTTTTTTGAAGTTAGCTGAAGCAAATAAAAGTCTTCTGTTTTGACTTCCATAGGCTTAGGATCAATCATTATTCAGGAACAAACATCTTACAAGGGAAGGTAAAAATTATTTAGATCATGAAAATGGATGAGCCTCTTGACTGTGCCTGATGGGAAAGTATATTTTCTTTATTTAAAATTTCCAATTTAATGGCTTCATGTTTCCTTTCTTCATTCCCCACACAGCCAAACACATGCTAATCACCTGTGGTCATCAACTGGCAAACCTGTATCTTCTTCTAGCACATAAATTATGGCTCTCAGGCCAAGTACTTTTATGAATATACATTAATGCAAGTGCTCATCATCTGTTTTATGCACACTTTACTCATCTGTAAAGATATTTTCCTTTAATAATAACTGCAACCTATATTTTATTTTAAAATATCTAACAAAAGACTGAAATTAACATAGTAGTGCAATAAAAAAGACCTCCATTTGTATTTGTTTCATTGTCCATCTTTAAATTTGACCAGCGATACCTCTTTTTCCTATTCTAATCTTTGACTCACTGTGTAATTATTCTTCCTGCAGGTTCAGACTTCAAAGGAGTCTCAATGATTTAGAAACCTAATGTCTTCTTGATTTACAAAGAAGGCTTAAGGTTTCCACTGAGTAGCCAGCAGAATTTACAGAAGTGGCTTAATTGTATGTTAAACTACTGAGAATCAGCAGACGGCCTGGAGAGACAATGTTAATCATATGAAATTGGGGGGTGCGGGTGGGAATTGAAATCCATCCATTCAGAAAGGGGACAGGTCAGTGCAATTTTTGCTGTGATTGCAAGTCTCATTCTGTTGGTCTGTATCCCCAGTCATGTGCAAGTGAGATGTATTTGCACACATTGATGGAAGCAGGTTATAGCTACGCATTCTTGTTTTATTAAATTTCTTTATGAGGGAATGATATTATGTATTGTATGCAGTGTTTCTGAGTATATAAAGGGGAAAACATAATGTATTTTCCTTGGAGAATAGGATTTATGTGCTGCAAATGTCTGATATGAAGAAATGGTTTTGTGAGGGATTACTGTCAATACTGCCTGGTGTTGAATCAAAATCTATTCAGCAGTCATAAGCAGCTGGAAGCTGAACATCTGGGGTAAGAGTCAGCAGAAAATTTTGCTACCTCTAGATAGTGTCTTTGTAGGGGATCAGTTTATCTAGGTTGAAATACAGGCCAGCTGTGAAAAGCCAAATTGAGAACTAAGCCTCCGTCAATGGAGCGAGCACAGCAAAGTTGACACAAATAAAAGTATAGAATCTGCTCCTCAAGAACTATTCCCTTTCCTTAAATAATATGCATAGGTAGACAGAGAGAAAATAATTTTGCATATATCCTCTATAGCATACACCAGTGTGCTATGGGCAAGAAGAACTGAAGGAGAAATGGGAAATAATCTTCTCAGACAATGGACAATAGCTATAGGTTTAGAACCTTCCCTAATGCAGATTCAGAACTGGAATTTTATGAAACTGCAATTAATGTCACTGATACCCTTCAGGAGACATCCAGCTTTGCTTGCTAAGTGGGTAAGTGATGAAATGGAATTGGTCAGGGGAAGATATTTTACCAGAAACACAAAGTCATTTCTCCCCTAATTGCTAATCTATGCTAAGGAGCTCAGTGTTCTCTCCAGGCTGTACAGGGACATGCCTCTTTTCTTTCTCTAAAAGTGTACAACAAAGTAATTTCAAGCTTTTCTGTTGAATTTTATGTGCTTTCAATTAGACCTTTAAAAAGTGTGTAACAGAGCTCTTAGCCAGTAATTAATTATTTTTTTTTTTACTATTAACAAATGAATGTTACAAAAGTCTGCAATTTTAACGACTGCTAAGCACTGGGTACTGAAATGAGATTTCGCCAGATCCATTACTAACTTCTGCAATCTGACCTGTTTCCCACTATTACAGCCAGGGTACTATCAAGGTTATTGTTAAAACCAAGATATTTATTTTGGCCACATGGTACTTTGGTTGACAAACCTAAACCATTTGGTTGACAAACCTAAACCACTCAAACTGAAGTGTTTGGATGATGAATGTCTACATTGGGCTGAAAACACTTTGGAAGATTTCACCCATAATGTTTTTAAAGACAGTATAAGAGGAAAATATGTTTCTGTTCTTAAGAAAGGAACTATACATGAGGAGTTTTAAATCACAGCCTACTTAGTAGAATTGTAAGAGAATTCTAAGAGATAACTGGGGCACAGAAAAAATCAGAAATTATCTCATCTTATCACTAATCATTTGAAAGCTAAATATCTGGTCTAAAATTTCTTAAGGTTTCTTAAGGAAGACAGAGAAACACTATCAAAGTATGTTTCATCCTGAGGATATTGGGAACAGTATAACTAACTTTCTGGAAACTGACAGTGAATGGAGGGAGATCAATAGGTGACTTTAGAATAGACTTTTCAATTTAACACAGCTACAGCTAGATAAGATAATTCCTACACTGTCTGAGAATTGGAGGACACTCAGAAAGACTGCTTCAGAAGAAAGGGGCTTGGAGAAAATAAGAAAATCAAACTGATTAGGTGAAAAAGATAGTCTTGGATTTTCATGTTCTCATCATTCAGGAAGGAGGTAAGTCAGTGAGTTAAATGGTTTGAGATTAAGAGAAGAAAATATTTATTTCTTTCTGGCCAAAGATTCCAGAAGCTGTCAGTGGAAACAGATGCAGGTGATCAAGGAGTTTGAGACAGGCACTGAGCAAAAGCAATACCTAGATAAGTCAAGGAGATGATGGACAGAAACAGTAGAGGCTGATTATGAATTAGGGCTGTACGAAGGATAGGCATTTAAAGGTCAAGGGACGAAGCAATGAAGCCAATTGAGCAAAGTAACTGGAATCTAGATCATGTGATGTATGAAGGAAAAAGGAGGATCATATATTTAGAGAGCACATCTGGGGCCCTATGTGGGGAATCTGAAGGAAAGGAGAAACGGACTTTTTGAGCTAAACAACTAATTCAGTGTCCAAAGGAACAACAAATACTTGATTATTCAGTGTAAAAAGTGAGCATAAAATGAGCAGTTGCTCATGAGAAAGAGGCAACCCTGCATCAGGGGCTAGTCTGAAGGCTCAGGCTTGAGGCAGGATACAGCATGCTCTAGAGAACATTCCTTCAAGGCTAAATGATGGCCCTAGGCACATGGAAGTAAAGCTTCTAGCCCTACTGACCACTCCTGGGGGCATTAGTGAGAGTCCACACAACATAATTTCTATTTTCAGTTTATTTAGTGGAAAACAGCTCTAGGAAAAATATAGGAACAAAACTAGAGGCTATGCTAATACTAATATTCCCTAGCTTTCAACCACTCAGCTTTGCAACCTTATTTCAAGAAATAAATGGAATTATTCTTCAATGCAATTATTTATTTGTAATAAGGTTGTGTAAGAGTTCATAAATTCTAATGTTAGTAAACAAAACTTACGTTCCCTGGCCTGGGAAAAACAGGGTTTTATATTAACAGCTAGTGTTGCAACTTTTGTTATGTCTTCATGTTCATTAAGTCATTTTTCTTTACAGCTACTGCAACAGCAAATGGTTCTGTCATTAAGCTCTTCATAGAAATTTACTATGGTTTTATTGAAATGGAAAAGAAGCAATGCTTTGAGACTTTAAAGAATTTCTGAATGCACTTCACTAATTTCTGCTTTATTTGAAAACTGTTCTTCATTATTAACACAGCTTCCCCTGCCTAAAATAATTCCTATTATTGCCACCTCCATATTCCCAGCCATAGAACGGGTCTGCTGGCTTGTCAGATTTAATCCCTAAAAAGCAGCCAAGTTATCAAAATCTGTCAAAAATATATGTGCATTAACATCTGATTTAGCCCACAAAGGGAAGGAATGGAGTGTGAAGAGTATGGCTGAATAGACTAATGAAATTTTAATGGAACTTCAGTTCTATTTATTGGATCTGTATTAGTCACAAAGTTTATTTCTTTTGTTGTTTCAAAAATTGTCAGTGTTTAACAGAGTTCTGACTGTCTGCCATACTAGCTAGAGAAATTCAACTAAACAGCCCACAGCCTCTGCAGTTTTTCCATTCTCCAAAGAAAAAAAAAAAAAACAAAACACCTGCCACATAATACATGATGACGAAAACAACAAAATAGAATTGTAAAGACTACTCATACTGGAATTTTATATTCTGGAAAGAGACTGAGAAGACCACAGTGAAGGTAACAAATTTGGTTAATGTGGTTAATCTATTTTTGTTAGCATGACTCATTTCCATTTGTATTTCAATTACATAGAAGGTTTCCAGCCATGGTTCACTATCTTATCCCAGGCCTGGAAATTTCTGCCTCTGCTAAGTTCCTAAGTCAATGAGGAGCTGATAGGAAAGGGAATAAAAATTAAAAACAGAAGGCACAGATTATCAGCAGGTAACAACCAAGAGTCTAGATTAGGTTCTGTGCTAGACCACAGGAGGAAAACATTCCTGTACCAAGCTAATTATCTCCTATCTTATTCAAGGCACTGAACTCAGAGCTTTGTTATCAACACCCATACTGAATCATCAAAAATTGTCCTGTGTATGTTTGCCTAAAGCTAGAGCCTAAATAGTCACCTGCTTTGTTTCATAGTTTACAGCATCTTTACAATGCAATAACATCGCCTCTGTGTTTTACACTCAGATAAAGGGCAGAAAGACTGAGATTTTGCATTATTTCATGTAAGCAGAAACAAATGAATACCTTTTTGTACTGACACAAGTCCTTGAAAATGAAAATTTGCATTTTGTATTTATTTGAAGATAAGGGAAAACATCTGCAGATTTCTATAACATCTTGCCACCTATGTCCACCTAGAAATATCAATATTGAAATATTGTAATGCTTGTGAATATAGTACAGATTTGGAGAACTTTTTGAAATGTATTTCTAAACAACTCTCCAACTGTGACACATACTTGCACACACACACTCACATCCTATGTATCTTTGTGTTTCAGGGCCTTCTGCCATCCTATGATCTTAGTTTAGTGGGAAAAAAATGAGTTTATTTGGACGCTTTGTTCTTACAACTTCTGTCCTGTGTGCCACTTTCCTTTTACTTGTTTATATTCTACCTTATAAAAGCAAGCAATTTCAAAGAAAGAAAAAGGTTCAAAGGACAGAGATTCAAAGAAAAAAAAAAAAAAAAAAAACACACACCAAACCCAAACCACAATGACTTCTACACTGCCCAAAATTTATTCCAAAAAAGCAGAAGTTGAAAGGAATGATGTGTCATCAGATAGGAAAGAGAAGAGAGATTCAGGTGCCACTTCACTGCTGAAATTGTTTTTGGATCAGACCATTGTAATTAGTAATCTTACTGTCTGGGTATTTGCTTAGTTTCTTGGTAAAAACAAAACAAAACAAAACAACAAAAAACAACACCACAAACAAACAAACAAAAAAAAAAAAAAAAAAAAAAAAAACAAAGTTCAATAATCAATGCCCAAAATAGCAATTACATAAATGGAAAGACAAAGAGTAATGACAATGGTTAAAGAAAGTTCCTGTGACAAAAGTGACATAGAACTTCCCTCCTGTTGCTGAACCTGGGGGGTGGGGGGGAGGTGTTGCATAGACTGTTTCAAGACAGCATTTTCTGCTGGCACTACCTGGAATATCCATCAGCAGCTTCCATGCCCATGGAATGATCATGACTTTGGAGAAGAAAAAATAATTGTTTGGCTTCAAACATACTTGCGTGTGATCTTCATCCGTGACTGGAGGAATCTGGGGTGCTTTTTCTAATGACAAGGGCACAACCAGATGGGAGGGACTAGACTTCCTAACACAATTTATTTTGTGAGAATAGGAAAGTATACCCATCAAACAGCTGAGTCACAGTACCTCTAAAACTCTTTGGTTTCCAGTGAGAGTGCTTCCCTCACCTTTCTGGCCCCGGCCTCGCCTTGGCACCCCACTTCTAACACTGCTAACTAAGCACTAAAGAGCGAAGTACAAATTTGCTTGCTTGAAGTTTTATTCACTCTTAGGCAGTCTCAGTAATAACACATGAAAACATATGTAGAGGTTTCAGGAATATGTAATTTATAAAACTATGTTACATGAAAGAGCAGTGGACTGAAGGAAGCCGAGGTTTGCTCTGCTCTTTCCTTGCCTTCCTCATACAATCGGGTTGGATAAGCAAATAACCCAAGCCTGGCCAATTCTGATCTACCGTCTCACAAACCCTGTAGATTCATTTGAGCAACTATAAGGGAGAGAGGCTGAGTGACTTTTCTTAAACCTCCAAACAAAATTAATTCAAGCTTTTACAAAATGAGAGCTGTCTTCCAGTCTCAGAAGAATCAGGGTTCCACCCCTCCTGTCTGGAATCAGAGGAGTTAAAGGAGATGTAGTATTTTGGCATGGTTTATGTATTCAGCACAGACATATGTCTGAGAAACACTGTTCCAAACCAGCTTTGGACATTCTCCAAGCCAGCTCCAGCAGAGATCAAGGTCTGACAGAGCCCAGAGCTTGTGGCTTAGAGACAATTATTAGAAAAGCATGGGGGTCCAGGAACAAACAGCTACAGAGCACGCTCATGATCGGTGCCCTTTTTTGCTTTCATCAGGCCAGCTGCCTCAGTCCTTGAAAGCCCTTATTCCTAGACAATTCCAAAATTGGACAAAAAATTGGGTAGGATTCTTTCTTGACTAAGGATAAGTGTTGACAGGGGTACAGTAATTTGGAAGACAAGGAAAAGACTTCTTTCAGCACCACCTGTCTTTCAGACAGTATTTTGTCTCAGCACAGCCTATTTGTGGCTACTCACTGAGTATTCTGCAAAGCGGCAGGTGACAAGACTCCTTTCTGTAAAGGCTTTTAGATGACCACAGACCACTGAGCACAGCGTGCTTTTCTTTATCAGTGGACGGAGGCAGGCTTTTTCTTTGCCTGAAAAGTTTGTGGGAAAGGTCGGTAAACCAGTAGTTTTCTTTACATCAATAAAAAATCAGGACTCCTTCCAGTAGATTAGTCCTGACTCGTTGCTCTCTGTCCTGACTTCCATACTCTTCTCTTCCCACACCCCAAATAAAATGCTGAGACAACTCACAGTTCTGGGTTCGGGGGAAAAACCCAATAGTTTTGGGCACACTTACATGTTCATTACAGGACAAAAACACCTGGATCCAGCTATTTTTTAGGGAAGTGATAAAAGTCATTGAATTGCTCTGTTCTGCCCTATGGAGGAGAAGTGGAGTGAGTGAAATGGGTTCTCACTGCCCTTCCTTACACAGGCTATGAGGTATGGACACTGGTGATTTGATGTGGAAGTCTGTTCTCGCAGGACTTCAAATCTGCCTCAGTTTTCATATGCTTTCCCCACTTCTTTTACTGGGCAGCACTGGCAGATAATGAACTAATCCAGGCCTCTCTGGGGGTTACTGCTGCAGGCAGAATGGTCTTAAGTCATGGAATTTTACTTGATTTATTGCTAATCAACACAAACATCTGATCAATGATTCTGGTATTAAGAACAAGAAAGACCCACACTTCTAAAGAAAAACTAAGATGGACACCTATCCTTGCAACTCCTGAATTTCAGATTTCCTTAGTTTTGCTGCATCTTGCACTCAGTCTGCCCAAATTCCTCCAGTAAGGCAAGTGACACATGATGCAGAGGACATGTATGACCCTCTATTTGAGCTGCTTTCTGCCACTTACTGGTTTTCTGCTGTGCACTGCTTAGTGGTTTTCCTGTTGCACTGTTCTGTAGTGTCCATGCCCCACTGTGTATGTGACACCCGTGTCCCTCAGCACCTCTCTTGCCTGGATCACCCATGGCTGCTGTCCATCATGGACATTCTTGTCCCAGCAGTTGTTTTGACAAGCACAAGGCAGTTCATGGCTTCCTTCCACGTGAGCACCACTGCAGCCCCCATGACATTAACCTTGTCACTTGTGCCCATGACATTGACATGTCACCTGGAGAAAGTCAAGATGCTTGTCCGTATTGGTTGAAAGCAGAGATGCCTTAACTGAATAGATCTCTCTCTTATGAGCCTCAGTTACAGGAATTAATCAGACCTATAAGACTTCCAAAAAATTGCAGGAAGGGCTCATAACAGACTTAAACTCACATTTTCAAAGTCCAGCATTACTCTCATATCTTCTCTTACGTTATACATCTGTTCACTGTAGAGAAGTCTAAATAAACATTGCTCTGTTTGATTTTGCCCCTCTTATTTATTAATAAGATCAAATTTAATTTCTGAGAACATGGCATTTAAATATCATGTCATTTCAATATGTTTTCTGCTCCCAAGTTGTGATGCAATGGTATCACTGTTGTGAATGTTAACCCTCTGTGTTGCTTTTTACCTGGGACAGAGTTAACATTCTTTACAGTAGCTAGTATGGGGCTGTTTTGGATTTGTGCTGAAAACAGTTTTAATAGTACAGAAATGTTTTATTTACTGCTGAGCAGTGATTATGTAGTCAAGGACTTTTCTGCTCCTCATGCCACCCAGCCAGTGAGGAGGCTGGGGCAGGGGGGAGAGGGCAAAAGGAGCTGGGAGGGGGCACAGCTGGGACAGCTGACCGCAGGTGACTACAGGGATATGCCATACCACATGGCATCATGATCAGCATATAAAGCTGGGGAAAAAAGAAGGGAAGTGGGGATGTTCAGACTTATGGCTTTTGTCTTCCCAAGTAACTGTTACACATGATGGAGCCCTTCTTTCCTGGAGATGGCTGAACACCTACCTGCCCATGGGAGGTGGTAAATTAATTCCCAATTTTGCTTTGCTTGCAGGCACAGCTTTTGCTTTACCTATTAAATAATTTTTATCTCAGCTCATGAGTTTTCTCACTTTTATTCTTCCAGTTCTGTTCCCCATCCTAACAGGGGGAAGTGAGCGACTAGCTGTAGGGGGCTCAGTTGCTGGCTGGGGTGAAACCACAGCAACCCTATAGATATTATTTTTTTATAGTTATATGTTTTAATAGTCCAGACAACAGAAGCACGAAAAACTATCTAGGTACTATAAACTGAACAGATTTGCTGTAATGTTTTGTTATATTTAGCATTGCATAAAATAGTTGTGCTTTATAGATTTAAATACAAATAGCTACTTCATTCATGCAAAGAACATTTTCTGTTTACTGGGCAACAAATCATCAGCCTAGCACTGCACTCTGTGTTCTTAAAATCTTAATATTTTTTTTTTAATCTAGTCCTCTTGTGGTGAGTTAACTGTGATTAAAGGCCAAATTCCCACCCAGCTTCTCATTTATGTCCTCCTCCTCAGCAGAGCAGGAGAAAATAGGATGAGAAAGCTCATAGGTTGAGATAAATAGAGGGATAATACTACAGTCATGGGAAAAACAGGCTCAACTTGGGGAAAGTTATCAAACACCAGAGCAGGCTGCCTAGGGATGCAGTGAAATCACCATCTCTAGAGGTATTTAAAAGATGTGCTGATATGGTTCTTAGGGACATGGTTTAGTGGTGGACTTTGCAGTATTAGGTTTACTGTTGGACTCAATTTTAAAGGTCTTTTCCAACCTAAATGATTCTACTATTCTAAATTTTTGCCAGTCAAACTAGATTTGGGTAGTGAGAAACAAAGCCAACCATTAAACCACCACCTTTCCTCCTGTCTTCAAGCTGACCTTCATTCCAGCCCGACTCCAGGCAGAAAAGGGGGAAAGGGAGGAGGATGGTCAGTCCATAACAGCTCCTCTTGGTCTCTCACACTTTTCTTCTGCCCCAGCATAGACTATCCCTAGGCTAAAATCTTGTGAGAAAAGATCTGCTCCATCACAGACCTTTTCCAAGAGCAGCAGCTCCTTCAGGACATTCCATCTGTTCCTCCTCCAGTGTGGTTTCTTCCACAGGCCACAAGGGAATATCTGTTCCACCACAGACCACCTCTTCTACCTCCCCTGACCTTCACTCCTTCTGCTATTCCTCACTCTTTTCTCTCCTCCTCCTCTGTCTGGCCAGCATTTCCTGCCCTTTCTGAGATGTATTTTCCCAGAGGTAACACCATCTTTGCTAACTCAGCAGTCTCCTGTGGGGGGTCCACTGTGGAACCACATCTAACATAACGTAGCCCCTGAGACCACCTCACAGATGCTTCCCTGCAGCCTCTCCCCAAAACCTTGCCACAGCCACCCAACACAGGCAACACAACCCTCCATTGCTGTCATTTAAACAGTAAGAACTGTACAACTCGATACACCTACCTCAACTTCTTTAGAGTGCTTCAGTCACACCCATACAGACTTTCAGTATAGCAGGACAAGCTGTTCTACTTCTCATGCCTCACCATTACATGCCTTTCCAGACTGCATGCTTTGTGGGTGGGGACGTTGCTCCACAGCGTAATTGCTGAAAGGAGCTCCACCTGCAGAAGTCCTGCAGTGTCATTAAAGAGGCTGCTGCACAATTGTGCTGCTTACTACTTACTTCAGCCATCATGTTTTATTTATTATTTAGTGGTTTGGGAGAGCACTGGGACCCTGGCAGCACTACAGAAGATGTTTTTGAACCAGGTACTCTTTTCAGTATTTCTTGTTCCCTTCCTGGTAATGGATAACATTTAGTCATTTTATTGATTGTTCCAAAGAGTGTCATGTTACACATGAAAATGTCGCACTGGGTTGTATGACAGTGTCTTGGCCATTAATGGCAGTGTTTTGGTGGTAGGGAGCTGTAAGAGTGCCTAGTGTGGGAGGGGGCCATAAGCTGGCCACCTCTGAAAGAGGTAGGAACACCCCCTCTCACTCCAAAGCTTTACAGGAGTGCATGGTGCTGCTGCTTGGGTGTATGCAGGAAAAATGCTGCAAGGGGACGTGTGAAAAGTTGTCTTTGAGTGGTGGGGTGGAGTGATGTAAAATATCCTGAGTAGAGACTGTGTTGCCCACTGATGGAGTGTGTGGGCAACACTGGGACCAGGCGTGGCCTAGGGTTGGAGTTTGCTGGTTTGCTAGGTGCAAATAGTGTGTATACAAGTGACAAACAGTTTTTCTGTGTTGATATTAAGGGTGTGATGATACTGAAAGTAGAGCTTGTAATGGTTGTGTATTCAAACAGTTCTTAAATACATGCCTTAGAGAGGCAAGGGGTGGATGTATTGAGCGTAAATTGCAGTGTTTCAGTAGCAGGGGCAGGTGAGTTGATTTGCATGGGAGAAGGCCATGAACTGCCCTGTGTCAGTCACAGCCACTTCCAGCAATCCCCACTGGCTGCCAAAACACACAGCACCATGAACACTTTCCATTAAATGTAAAGAGCTAGTGGAATTCTCTTTACATGAGATATCATAGTGGGGGCTTCTTGTAAATTCTAATTCCTGATATGTTTCCATGGAGTATGGTGTGGTTCATTTGTTTTTGTGAGGTTTTTAGTATGTGTTCTGTTTTGGGGTTTTATTTTTTTGGTTGGGTTTTGGTTAGTTTTGGTTGTTTTAGGTTTGTTTGGTTTGTTTTGTGTTTTTTTAAAATTGGTTAGTGCAGGTTCGACCACTGACCAATTTGAGTGGCCTGTGTTGTAAAAATGGACAGCTGATTTACTGTCCCTATGCTTCATCAGCAGTGACTTAGATAATTTTTGATTGATTTCTGTAACCCTGCAAATTGGTGAATGTCACAAGAGCTGACCTGCTGTTCCCTTCTTATTTAGGACCTTTGCTGTTACACAAAAGGGCAAAAAAGTGCTGTAATTTTGGTTATGAAGTCCGACATGGTCATTTGTGATGTGGTGCTGTATTAGCATGATTGGATTATACAGTCTGACATGGTCATTTGAGATTAAAAACTGAATTAGTGTTGGGTTTTTAAAACTGGGGAGAATCATTGCTAGACTGTTAAATTTAACATACTGACAGCCTTATGCTTAAAGCTTTTGTATTATGTAGCCTGCATTAAATTATTTTTTCCTTCAAGTCCTTTCATTCCTTATTTAGCAAATTATTTTCCAGTGGAAAATTAAACTGTGTGGGATATAATAAAGCTTCCAGATTGTCATTCTGATCAATGAAAAAGTCGTCTATTATTTACACTAGATAGAAGATGTTCAAAGAGGTTAGTATTAATACATTGGAACTGGTTATGTCATGCTTAATCCTTTTCCCCTCCTATGTAATACCTGAAAGTTTGGCCCTTGAGGTTCTGTACTTGGGGACTGTATCTGTGCTGGATCATGTAGCAATTTGTGCACTTGCAAATTTTGTTCATTGTTATCTTTTTATCGTTGTAAGAAAACCATCTTCTACCAACAAGGTAATGAAATCAGGGTTTTTTTCATATATAGAGTCAGATGGTAGCAAGAGGAAAAAAAATGATTCAGGTTTTTATCTCATAATTCTGAATATAAAATATGGAAGTTAAACTTCATGTGGTATTTTGTAAAGTCTGTATTTCCTGGAAGGCATGAGGATGATCTTTAACTTTTTTGCTTTATCTCTTTCAATTTCATATATATGCATATCCTGGAAGTGATTCTTTATTTTTTGAAAGCTAAAGAGCTGTTAGGAGATGAGAAAAATGAAGAAGTGTAAAAGTTGTTGGACTAGTGTTGTTTCTTTCATATCTGGCTTAAATGAAAGTAAGGAAAATATGACATTTTATGTGAAAAACTAAGGGTTTTATTGCCACTTGGTTTCACAGAAATACTGCATGACAGTAGTCTTTGGCCTCAAAACTATTGATTATTAGAAAACCTTTTTTTTTTTTTTTTTTCAGTTCAGCGTTCCAGAATGGATCCAGACTCCAAGTAGTTATGTTAAGTAGTTATAAATCTAGTTCTGTAACTTTTTCGTCTTTGGCTTGGGGACACGGAGAAGATACCTAGAATTTTATTTTATTTTTTGGGTGTGTGTGAAATGCAGAATCCTTTTCAAATTTACCAGGTTCACGTAGAAAACCAAACCAAACCTTTTGAATGCCTTGTTAGAGTTTCATAACAGTTACTACCTATTATTTTATGCTTTCATAAGTAATGAAGGGTTTGTTAGCCAGCTGAGTAACGAGTAATCTGAATTTTGAGACATAATGCAACAGAAAGGGCAGATTTCTTGAGCTGACTTCCAAACCCTGTGGAGGATGAGGAAAATAATGCACATATGTTAAATCTGCTGCTATGGTAGTTAAAACTAAGGATGAATCAAGTGCATAAACTTTGTTGTGGCAAATGTTTATTACAGTGCTATTTAGGGTAAAGAGCCTTTTGCTTGTGGAAATCTCTGGAAAGAGAGGGTATGCCTAGTTTTCCCTGAGGTAAGACATTGTAAATGTTTTAAACTGAGATATTTTTAATTTCAATAGATGTATGAAGTATTTACTATCCATCTGTAATCATAAATATCCTCTATAACTATATTTAACACAGAAGTTCCACTGCTTACTGTTACTATCTTTATGGGACAAAAGTTGCAAAGATATCTCTGATTCCTACGACTACTGCCTTAATTTTCTTTTTTTTGGATATGTGGAACCTGGTGTTTTAATGTAGCTTAATAGACTGACATCTTTGCATACAATCTGCATAAATGTCATCTTCATCACCAAAATGATGTGCAGCAATCATGTTTATTCAAAAAATGTTCCTATTGCAGGAGATTAAATCCTGCTACAAATCTCTTCTATGAATTTTGACAAAAAAAAGTCCAAAAACTATCCTTCACCTTTGTTCTATGTCCATATAAAATTGTTGTGGATTTACTAGAGAAGTTTTGGATTTTCTAAATCCAGACTGTGGTCACAACATTGCAGAGGCTATCTTTGAAATTTTTAGCAAATATTGTCTGTAAATGGTATAGGAGATGCCAGCCTTCTGCTCGTTCTGAAGTTATACTTAGCTTCAGAATTAGTTGAGGGTTTTTTTTGTGCACGTGTGTGCATGCATGCAAAGGTCCAGGGTAGGTATTCCTGGAAGGAAATGAAATTTGTTTTGTTGGGTTTTTGTTTGTTGTGGTGCTGTCACCAGCATAGTCTTAATCTTAACCCCTCAGCACGTTCCAGTCACTACAACATCCTGTGCCCGATTTAGGTTGCTGGCTGATGTACTGTGCTATGAACAGAGGAGGTGGTTGGTGTTGTGGCAGAAGCATGGGGGTAGGAGGCGATAAGAAACTAAAAGATCTGCTCAGATAGTTCAGAGGTCCTACTCTGCTGTCTAGTATAAGGCATTCCCTACCATATGATTTGCAATGTGCTCCCCATAAAGTTGCCTATATGAAGGGGCAAGAGGAAGTCTGAGCCCTTCTCATTCCTATTAGTCCTGTACTATTTCTGCAAAACACAGAAAAGCAGAGGTTAAACTTGGATTCCTCAACAGTGCTTTAGATTCAAGTAGAAAAATTACTTTTAAGCCTTTTTTGCTAGCCAACAATCAAGATGATATTTCTTTGTTGTTCCACAGTTTGCTGTGTTCAATTTCTTGCTTCTGTTGGAGTTGAGGAGCTGGGCAGTTCTGACTCATCTTTCACTTTGTCAGGGTGATTTTTGTTGGGTCTTTCTAAGATACTCTTCAAAACTACTGTATTTCATAAGCAGTCAGAATCTGCCATATATTTAGATATTCAAATCCTATTTCCAAAGCTAGTGTGTTGTGGTTTGAGGCATCCTTTGCTCTCAGACATGATATATTGTCAGCATAGTTACTAGAGTGACTGAAAGCTACAGTGCAATGATATGAATATAATGTTTCTACAGGCATGAAACTTAATAGAGTGCTAACTGAAAAAAGCATTAACATAAAGTAGAAGAGCAGCAGTTATAAGTTGGATGTTGAGGTTCATATTCAGCTACATGCTCCATGAGCTAAAGTTTCTGCTTTAGGCTTTCATACAAAATAATACAGTATTGTTGAATTGCTTATGTTCAAAGCATGTATGTGGAGGGGCTCAGTTTGTCCTCTATACTTCTGATTAATAAAAATCTCTTGAGGGAATAAAAAATAAAGTTAAAGATTTCAGTGAGGAAACCTAAATATAATAAGACTTTGGACTTTAATATCTGTTGAAGTTAATGGAGAAATATTGTGTTCATTAGTGGCTGTGGAACTGATGATGTATACTCCTACCTGTGAAAGCTGAGTAAATTTAATATTGATGTTACACATCAGTGAGTTATGTGCCAGGTGTAGGAGAGAGAAGTTGCAGTACTGTCTGGTGTAAAAGAGTAGTTCATATATACCACAGTCTGTTTCTGACACAAGTATCGGTCATTGCATTTTACCTAATTGTTGATCTTTATTTTATTTTTTAATCATGCAGAAGTCTTCATTTCCTTACAGATATCAGATATTTTTTTTTTTTTTTTTTTTTTTTTTTTACTAATGTTGTTATAAAGCTAGGGTCTGTTGTTATAAAGCTAGGGTCATGAAGTCTAGAAATGCTTGCCTTTCTAGTAAGTAGCTGCTCAACGCTAGTTTTTCTGAATATTAAATGTTTTACTATTTTTTTTCCTGATGGTTAACTTTTTAAATTGATTTTTCAATACAAGACCTCATCTTGTTTCTACAGTGTAGATTGGGGGCAGAAGATGGAGAAGCAGCTTGAGCCAGTTACTGGAGCTTTTCAGCAAGACAGAATGTACTTTTCCCTGACAATATTTTGGTCATCTTTCTAGAACTGACAAAGCAAAGAATGCATATATATGATCTACCTTTTAAAATACAAATATAGGAAGGAAATCTTAAATTATGGTGGTGTTGTTTGGGTTGTTTTAGGACTAAATTGTGGGGCTCTAATCCTCAGGCTTTGTCTATTCCTGGCTGTGGTAGGGGACTGTCTCATTGTCTAACTATTAGACCACTTCACTACTTTCTTTCTTTTTTTCTTTTTTCTTTTTTTTTTTTTTTTTTTTTTTTTTCCCTCCCCTGGGGAAAACCCATCTTCTACCTTTTAGACAGGTTATCAGAGCAGAAAATATCTCTCTACTATTTCATGTGTGCAATTGATATAGCTAACGGAACTGAGCTAAAATCTCAGGTGAAATCTTGGATCCCAGCTAATCCCCTGGCATGTTTTAGAAGAAATGTGCTTTTCATAAAGGCCTTGGACTTTTTCAGAATTCTTTGGATTCTTTCCACCTATTTTTGGCAGGTATGGGTATAAAATCTTCTTCTGCATTAGCATATGTTTTACTTCTTGGATGTTTGTTTATAGAAAACATTAATGTACCATGCAACTTGTCATCAGATTTTACACTATTATTGCTGTTGGGTTTTTTTAAATATGAATTCTACTAAAATATGAATTCTCATCTCAGTAATAATGCTGTTTTGCTCATAAAAATATGGAACACTCATCACTAAAGCATCTTGCTCTGCTGATGGGCAGGTTTCAGTGAAAACTTGGCAACGGTGCAAGCTTTAGAGTTATTTTGCTGTTCAAAAAGATGTGTGGATCAGCATGGGCAGACTTAGAAGCCTTCAAACATGGTGAGCTCTATTAAATGCTTCATGATGTAATCTCAGTTATTGACTTGGTAATTCTTGTCTTCTCACCTAATTTCTGGTGCCTAGGAGTTTTATTAGGTCTACTAGTTTACTCTCCAGGGAGTCAGAAACTGCAGATTCTTGTTGAAATGAGTGCTGTGTGGCCAAGACTAGTGACTGATGCAACAAGAGCATCAGCAGATCTATAACCAGTGAATTAGTTTGTGAATTAATATAAAGCTACTCAGACCTCCAGTTCTCCTGTATGTAGTATATAATTAACTTACCTTGTTGCTGTGAGGATGACCAGCAAACATTTACACTAATACAGAGATGCAAGAACCATTTTTATAAAACAGTGCTGCTGGAACGCTGGTGGTAATTCTGGCTATCCTGAAGTGCCAGCCCCAAGATGCCCACAATCTAATGCAGTGCAAACAAGCAGATTCAGTGTTGGAACAGGCTGTCCAGGGAAGTACATGAGTCACCACCTCTGAACATATTGAAAAGACTTGTAGATATGGCAATAAGGGACATGATTTAGTGGTGGACATGGTAGTGCTAGGTCAACAGTTGGACTCAGTGATCTTAAAAGGCCTTTTCCAGCCTAAACAATTATATGATTCTAAGACCAGTGCTGAGCTCTGGGAATGAGGTCATGACTTCACCTTACCAGTGTGTGCTGTAATTATTTATTTTCTTAACAATAGCACTGCCATGGCTCATGGATTAAGACTGACAGGCTCTCCAACAATCTATCCACCTTTATGCCCTTATCAGTAGACTATCTGAGCCTAGTCTATTAAGTAAAAAATGTCCATGTTCTTTCTCCCTCACTCCCTACTGTATCCAAAGCAGCAGGCTGGGGGAATTTCTCTGCTCTTTCTAAATGAAAGGATTTGAGGGAACTGCTGAACTTGCAGGAAATCTTGGTCAGGCTTTTCATTTGGCTTTTAATGGTTTGAGCTCAGAGGTTGCTTTTATTCCTTCTGGCTCAGAATTTTTTGTTTGATCCATTTACTACAGAAGTTTTCACTCCTATCAGCATGACCTTCCCTACACCAGGCAGCAATATCACAATTTCAGGAAAGTCCAGCTTCCCAGCACAGTAGGCAGAATTGTTTCTTTAAAAAAGTTCTGAAAATCAGACAAGGATTCTGGCCAAGGTTCCATAGGAAGTAGCTGCACAGAACAGCATCATGTATACCTGGCCATCTGCATTCCTCCACTGACAAGATGCTACTTGCTGGAAAAACTTGGTATCTTGAGACATCCATATTTTTGTCTATATAGATAAAGTAGAGCTACTGAAAGAATTTGGAAGTGGTTACAGTAGTCTGCTCTACCTGAAGAGGAATGGCATCCAGATACAGGAACTGGCTGGTAAAGAGACAGAAGAGCACTAAGCTTAGTGTTACAAGTGAGGCATTTCTAACCACATTAGAGAAGGATAAGGTAAAGGACAGATGGAGCTTATAAAAGTAAGCAGAATTGTGTAGTGGGAAGAGAGGTACCTTGACCTTACATAATAGCTTGTGGAGGATTCAGAGCACATATGGATGGAATGTAAATGACAGGCCTAAAAAAGGTTTCACTAACCAGGTTTACATCCTTATACTCAAAATTGAGAATAAAAAGCAATGCATGAATTCTCTAGAATAAACTGAAGTTATATGAAGTCTTAGAGTTTGAGTGTATGTTTCCATTCTTAAAGTAAACTTTATTGTAGTTAGACAGTTCTTATTATTCCTCCTTCTCATAAAATGCTTTCTATTACCAGTGAGTGACAGTTAACCAAAAATGGGTGGTGCAACCGAAGACAAGCCGCAGTAGTGAAGCAATGTTTTTCCTGCCTGTCTGGGACTTCTTTGGTTGCTTGAGGTTCAGCCACAGCTTTTAACTATAAGAAGAGCAAAGATGATACCAATATAGCAACTAATTTCTGAAGAATTTATCTGATGCACTGCAGAGTAAGCAGAAAAACTTAATATTGCATTCAGCTATATGCCTGAAGTGTCATTTTCATAACTATATATATAAAATGAAAAAAATTTAAAAACTTTAGCTGCAAGGATTTATTCTTCCCAATATTCAGAGTAAGCAATTGGCATTGCTGGCTGTCATCAGTCATCCCTTTGACAGGCTAAGCATGGCTAACAAATTAGTTTCTCATTGCTTATTTGGCTGATATTTTGCTGCTGTGACACACTCTATTTGGATATTTAAAGTGCAGTTTTTTTCCAGGTTACTGTATTTTTCTGTCTGTCTGGTGCTATTAATAAAATGCTCCTTTTCTTATGTGCAGTTTTTATAATTGTCTCAAGCTCATAGTATTAGTTACACTTGCCTCATTTGGGTTTTCCCTTGTCTGGCGGAAACGTCTTTAATCTGGAATTTGTGGTTCAGAGCAAGCACAAACTAGACTGAGTTACCTAGAGAACACCAGCATTTTAATCTCTTAAAACTTAATATCAAGTGAGGTATAGATTATACACTTAGGAGCATGAAATCTAAACAGACAAGATGAGACACGGATGCTCAGAGTAGAAGTGACTGGACTGAGAATAGAACAGAAATAGTACAATTACTGACCTTTCTGTAAAAGGAGAAAGTAGATGAAACCTGCCTCTGGGAGCTGTGTTTTAAAACAAACAAACAAACAAAAAGTGCTGTGAGTGAGGGATACTTGCACGTATGTGAATGGACAGGGTGTCAGTGAGTGGTTCTAAAGAATGTAGTTTCCTTAGTGGGTTTTTAGCACCAATAATTCTTATACCATGTTTTAGTCATTAAATGATAAAGGCACTCAAGGAACAGTTTTGGTCTTTTTTTGCTTTTGCTAGGGTACGTATCATCAAGGGGTTTACTCCTTTCTTGCATTCCTTAAATGCAGGAAGCTTTACAGTGTTGTGTGTACATGTCTTCAGGATACATTAAAGGTGTGTTTTGGGGTTTGTTGGTTGTTTTTTATTCTGCAAGGGCCTGCAAAATACTTCATTTGAGCACATACACTCTAGCAGCTGCATAAAAATATCCAAGGAATGTTACGATAAGAAAGATGGGAATACACTGTGCAACACAACACCTCTGAACTTCGATTAATTTACATCTGTCTCCAGGGCTAAATAGCTTCTTTCAGATGTGAGGTTCTACCACTGACTCTTTGCAACTGACAGGTATGTATTTGCTCAGGGAGGAAATTTGTGTTTTAGATATTAAAAATGGAAAATATCCATGTAAACCTAGTGTCTCCCACCGTTTCTCTTCTTTCCTGCCCCTTAAAAAGTCTTTATTTAAATTAACTTCTGGATTGGTGGTGTTTTTTCAGGTTCTCAGATCTTTGGAACACAGCTTTGTAGTGTGAGTATTCAGCATCAGTGTTGTGTCACTGGCACTGGTGCATAGTTATGGAGTAGGTTAGTAATGAATTTGCAATGGACAGTGCACATGAAAAGGTCATGAGCTGAGTTAAAAAGGAGGTAAGAGTATTAAACACGGCTGACTGAAAGGCAGCCCCGCATGCGAGGGCTACAGAGTTTCCTACTAGCTTGGTTAGCTGTGCAGCAGAAAAAAATTGATGTTGTGGTGGACTTTGGCATTTGAAAACTTGTCTGCATTCCTGTTGGAAGTAATCTGCCAGCACGAAGTCTTAATGAGAGTGGTTTTTTTCAGAGAGGAAAAAGAAATTATTTGGGATTGATAGAAACATTATGGTAGGGGGGAATCTAAGTATCCCTCTTCATGCTATAATCCTAACAATAATAATTAAAAAAAATTGAATTTTTCACTTCTGGGAATTTGAAATAGTCTGTGCTGATGCATTTAAATGTTACCTGGTTTTATTTTAAAACAAACTTTTGCTGAAATCGGCACTGATGTGCAAAGCCCATGTTTTTCAGAGTTTTGTTTGTGATAAAAAGTGGTGGGTTTTCATTTTTCCTTAACCAGCTTTAAACTGAAATTTACTGATGTTGGATTAGGTCTAAATATCCTTTTAGAGAGTTTACAGAATATATGTAAACTGTGATAATACCTGATTTCAGCTGTGTTTCAACTGTAATGTGGTAGAAGATGTATAAGTGAAACAGAACAATGGCAGGACTATTCCAAGAACTTGCATTTAAGAGAATGTAAGTCATGAGCATGGTGAAATAATTCTGTTACCAGAATAGTCACAGCTACTGACTTGCAAACCTTGCTTGTAATATATTTTCTGCAGAAGTAATTTGTTTGGTGTTTTTTTTTGTTTATTTTGTGGTCTGTTTTTGGTTTTGGGTGGGTTGTTTGGTTTTGGTTTTTTTTTTTCAGTAGTGGGAGATCGTAATAGAAAGGAAAACCATTCAGATTGCATGCCTCTACAACTTCCAGTTGCCCTTTAAAACAAACAAACAAAAAAAACCCAAACAGAAACCCAATCACTTTAGGTGACTTCTGACTTACCCTTTGTTAAGGAAAAGAAGGCACAGCTGTGACCATGTGCAGTTTGTAGAATTATTTAAATGGAAGCTTGAGCTTTATAAAATTGATTTACATGTAAATAATGCTATTAAGAATTGAAGCAGCTCAGACAATAATTATATTAAATATTAAAGATATCCTTGTGTTTTAAAAAACCACACATGTTACTTTTGGCCTATTGAAAATGAAAAGTTGACTATTAACTTTCAGCAATAGCTGTCCCAGGTCTATGTAAGCAAGATCCAGTGCAGCAATGCTGAATACTGCTCTGCCTAACTCTTTTTCACCTGTCTCTAAAGTGAGATTTACAATGCACATAAATCCCTATTAAGTTGAGTGGGAAATACTTCTATGTCTAAAATGAGCTTTACAACACCATGGCAAAATGAGTAGAAATGGAAATAGAGCAGTATCATTTGTTCAGTGAGAGACAGAAGACAGTGTGTTAAATATTAAAAACACGAGTAAGCATGAAAATGTGAGGCACATATGTGTTTTATAACGAGAAGATTTTGGTGCTTCCCAAAGCTAGAAATCTAAATAGTCCTGTTGGTTGTAGCTAATTGGTACACCTCTTTAAGATGCCCATGTGAGCAGAAAATAACAGTTGTCCTGTTTATCTCTTGAGTACTAGTTGGCCAATAGCTAACAGGGAGGTGGAAAAGTAGCATGTTACAGAACACACTGGTTGAAAACACCCTCAATATTTTTAATAAAACTGGATCACTGTGCACCCAACAGTGCAAGCATCATTGTGCCATAAAAGTATCAAAAATAGGATAATGATTCTGTGGTATAGAGGTTAAAGTGCTCACTTGTGTGATTAGCATCTGTTCCAGTGTAATCTAAAGGCTGCCTAACAAACAAACATTTAAATGCCCTTGGGGAGGAAAACCTGAGATTTGAAAGCTGATAACTTTTTTTTTGTTTGGTTTTTTTGTTTGTTGTTTTTTTTTCTTCTAAGGGAAATGCATGAATCAAAGAGAAGTGCAGAACTGCTGAGGTTGGCAGAAAGTACTTGAGATTGTGCAGTCCCACCCTTCTGCTCAATGCAAGGTCACACAGAGCAAGTTGCGCAAGGTCACACAGAGCAAGTTGCTCAGGACCATGACAAGCCAAACTTTGAGTATCTCAAAGGATGGAGACTCCACAGAGTCTCTGGGCAAAGAAGGTGTTGGGGTTCTTTTTGTCATGCTTGAACTCTCAACCAAGTCTTCCAGTGACGCATACAGAAACTGCATTTCTGCACTGACATTAAAAGCCAAAAAGTTTCCTTGTGACAGTACTCAAAATGTCTCTTCCTTCCTCTTGTGCACCATAGCATACACAGAGAGGAGCCGACAGTACTGTGGATATATCAGTAAGATTGTCTGCTCATTAAAGTGACTAATGCAAACAGAGCAATTAGTCAAGATATGAGTCAGGCCTTTCTCATTGCTAAATTAATCAATCGTTACATCTGGGCTGAACTTTTCAGCCAAATATGCTACACGGAAAACTGCAAATTCAAATTGATGAAGAAATAACACAACTTCCATGTCAGGGCTGACAGGTAATTTCAATTAGAAAATATGACCTTAAGAAAATCTGAGATAAATTGAAGTATTTAATTTAATCTCGTCTTGACTGCAAGGTTTTCAATTTTATTACTCTAACTTTTTAATGATATAAATCCTCTCTTTTGGTCCTCAGACTTCTAGTACATTATAACAGAATGAAAAAAATCAGGTATTTTTGCAACTACATGAACTATTCTTTACTTTCATTGTTAAAGATCTATGTTACTTGTTTTAAAGTTCTGTTACAATATTGATTGATTTGATGAACTGATTGATATTTTTGAAAAATTGGTCAGTATTGTGGCAATGTGGCAACTTTAGCATGACAATTAGTCCCCAGTCATGGAACTGGACTGTTATGCTAGACATTGCTCATTCACAGGAAAATAAAAGGAGAACAGAGGCTGTTGCATGAAAGATCTGATGGTCTAATAGTGTGCTTTGGTAGGATGATGGAAATGTATGTAATGACATCTAAAAAAACAGTTGTGACTTTTGCTGAATGTTGCTATATAACAAATAATAATTTTAGATAATAGGGGTGTTAAGATGGTCTGTGCAAAAATGATTTTGCTTATTTAAATACTGTGTAGGCATTTGCTAAGATTACTGTGAAAGCTAAAGATTAGGAAGCTGGGGCACTTGGCAGGAACTACAGAGAATAAATCAGGCCTTCAAAAGTAGTGAACTTGTGAATAAAACAAAAATATGGAAGGAGCAGAGCTGGGCTTTGGGACTGTGCCTTGAAAGAAAAGTTGATTAAATGCCCCTAAAGGGAAAGTAAAATCTCTTATGATTCTAGATTTGTGTTACTGCTTCCCCAAATGACTGTAGTCGTTATGCGTAAACAGCTGATGCTTACCCCTGGCACTGGAGTTACATAAGGGGTCTTAGTTGAAGTGCCTTGTAATAGACCTCATTTTGATGCACAGAAAATGGTAATAAAGGGATCTGGTTCTCTACTCATGTTACGCAGAGGCATTAGATTTCACAGGAAAAGCTCAGGAACACAAATGTCATGTGAATTTTGTGCCTGACGAGTTGATTCAAAATACATTATTGTAGCTGCATACTACACACATCCTTAATTTCCTCCAATCTCACAATAAGATCTGTACTGAAAAATCTACCCTCTTTCTAATGTCAGTAGCAAGTATTAGTATAACGGGAAAATTATTAGAGACAGTTTAGCTACCAGGGGATAAACTTACTGATTTTAGTCATGGCACATCTAGGTTGTTCTAGCTATGGTCTAACGTACTGTCCCATAGCTTTTATATATCAAAAAGAGAATGCCTATGGCTATATCAGATGTCAGTGGTTACTTAACAGTAGACCATAAGCAGGGGATGCTTTTGTGACCTGTGGTAAGTTGTCTGGTTTTGCATCTAGATTATTACCATCTCCTGAAGTAGCAATTTAAAAGCTATTTCTTGGTTGTGACTGGAGCACAACTTCATACTGTATTGAGACTCTGTATGTATGTAGGGTATAGCTAGGGAACTTCTGTTTATTAAACCATGGTCTTGATCCTTTATGTTTAAATGGAAGCCCCATTACACCTCAAAACAAGAACACTTAAGTGACCAGGAAATTTCCTTGTGAAAGTGTCTACCTGATAATGTAGCCAGAATACAAGGACCCTGTTGTGGTTTAACCCTGGCAGGCAGCTAAACACCACACAGCACACAGCCATTTGCTCACTCCCCCTTAGCAGGCTGGGGGAGAGAATTGGAAAAAAATGTAAAACTTGTGGGTTGAGATAAAGTCAGTTTAATAGGACAGAAATAGAAGGGAAAACAATAATATTAGTAATGATAAAAGAATATACAGAACAAGTGATGCACAACACAATTGCTCATAGTCTGCTGACCAATGCTCAGCCAGTCCCCAAGCAGTAGGCTGTCAACCCCTGGCCAGCCCCTGCTCCTCTCTGGTGTTATTGTTCAGCATGATGTCATATGGTATGGAATATCCCTTGGGTCAGCTGTCCCGCGGTGTCCCCTCCCAGCCTCTTCTGCCTCCCAGCCTTCTCGCTGGCAGGGCAGCATGAGAAGCTGAGAAGTCATTGACTTAGCATAAGCACCGCTCAGCAACAACTGAAACATCAGCGTGTCATCAACATTATTCTCATCCTAAATCCACAACACAGCTCTGTACCAGCTACTAGGAAGAAAATTAACTCTATCCCAGTCAAATCCAGGGCAGACCCTTAATCAAACTGACAGCTTCCCCTCCTGACTTTTTAAAAATGGTTTGCTGTTTTTCTGTGCTCATCTATTGTTTGAGCTGTCATCCTTTCTCTTGAGGTACTCTTGTTATCTCCACTTGTGGCTGACTTGGCTTCCTTGCAAATGCCAGTGTGCTTGCCTGAAGAAAAAGCCCTGGGGGTGGGTGGGGGTGGGGGTGGGGTGGTGGTGGTGGAAATTAGCTGAACAAGGGAGTTTTGGGATGTGTGGCTGGGCCTCTGAAGTGCTGTTACTGTCAGACTGCCTGCTGGGATGCCCTCCCTTCTGAGGGAGTGTGCATGAAGTAACAGAATGAAAATCTGCACGACTGAGGTAGAAAGGAATATGTGCAGCTAACCTTCACTTTGTCTTGCAGTCATCTCCTCTGTACCTGTCCGTGCAGTTCAACCCCATTTTGGTTATTTGTGGATTACCGAGAAGCTGCAATTACCACACATCAAACAAAAGGAATTAATTTGCTTACCCTGTCTGACTACCTTAATTTCCTGATAAATTTTTGTGACTCAGGCCTCATCCTTTCTTTGGCTCCTGGCTTGTTGACAAAACAGCATCTCACTGCAGGCTTAAAAGAAATAATACAATTCCTAATTCTAACTGCAACTTTTACCCCCTGAGCTATTTCTCCTATGTTGGTTTCTCCAGGCATTTTTTAACAACCTGCACTCATGTAGAAAACTTTTAACTGGATATTACCCAGGATCTTCACTTTCTGTTCTGCACAGGCATCTTCTGCTTGTTATTTGCTGTTAAGTGATCCCTGAAATCTGATATAGCCATTCTGCTTTTTGATACACAAAACTTACTATTTGGTAATAAAAACAGCAAGTCCCTGGGATGAAATAGCTGTCCCCGGGATGGCTGAGCATAAGCTGCTTTCAAAAGGAGACATAAGAAAACCTTTGGAAAGGTACTATGGAATGACCTGTTCACAGTGGGGGTTTCTGCTAAATCCCCATTAAAATTAGCTTAAGCCTAAAAGCATGTCAGTTTATAATCTTCTCAGAACTCCTGTCATCTCTTTTTAATATTCATAACTGAGCATTTAAATGGGTAACAGGAATACTCCATCATTTTTTAATCCAGTTAAACCTAACTATCATGGCAAAGAGCTCCAAAACTGAGCATTCTATTACAAACTTCACTTTTCATCAATTCTAAATTTGCCCGTATGAAAGATTCTTTGTTTGTTTGCAAAGGTTTTGGATTAAAGATGAACCTGGAGCAAAGCCTGATAGAAGGAAAAAAAAAATGAGCAAGTTGAGTTCTGAATCAAGATCTGGAACACTGTGGGTACTTTTTTTTTCCATAAACATTTGGTCTTTCTGAATGCTTATTTCAGCTGATGTTTTCAGTTTCTCTTAGTTCATTCATCACCAAGAAAAATCTCCCAAGACGGACAAAAAAGAAGGGGGCGTGTGTATACTAGAAGAGAACTTATAAATGGGCAAGAGGGGAGAGAGGTTAAAAGGCATCCACCCATTTCCTGCTATAAACAAAAAGGTCAGATGAAAGAAGAAAATCTTATTTTGTATGCTTATACTTGTCTTGTTCCACAAGGTGTTGAAATACTCTCACCTCTGAGCTACAAAAGCAATAGGTACCCATAGTTAATGTGCTAAACTCTAGTGACAGCGTATGAAAGAAGTGCTCGTTTCAATAGTGTCAGGAATCTGGGTAAAAACTAGTTTATTCTGTTAAGACATGTATAGGGATGCAGAAGGGAGTGAGACCAATAGCGGCAGCGCATCCTGTTCTCTTAATTTTAGGCATAATTCTGCAGAGGAAGAGCACTGTCCAAGCAAAGACCACTGAGGCAGAGATGGGAGTGTGTGCCATTTTCCCTTCAGCCAGTGTTACGCCTGTTTCAATGTTAATTTAATTAAGATTTCTGTGAGGAACACAATTTGTAGCTAAAGTGATTTCATTACAGTGAAAATGCATTCTATTTTCAGATAGTATTTTGTGAGGATATACTCGGTGTGGCACCTTTCTTGCTGATATTACATGGTTGCAAACATGTTTGAACATAAATACTTTGTTTTCAAATGTTAAGCTAAGTCTCTACCTATAGTTCTGTGTATCCATGCTTCATAGAGTCCACATTTTGATTGTCTCTTCAGAAAACTTTAATGTATATAGAATTCAGTCCTGAAACGTGTAGTTATTTGAGCTTGTTTGAGTTCCTGACAAAAATGCTCCAATGTATAGAGGCCTGGCCTGAAGGAAGGGTGTCACAGAGGGATGGGTGGGTGTGTATGTGTATAGGTAGATTTGTAAAATGTGTATGTATGAATAATGTGAATTTTTTAGCTATGCTATAATGCCATCCCTATCTGAAATGAAGTCATGGCATAGTTACTGGATGATTGCGTAAAGTTTACCTCTTCATGTATGAGAGGATAATAGAAACTTTGAAGGTATTTTCTGCTGCATAAGTTAACAGTTATGGGGAGAAATTGTGAATTTTCAGCTTGGATTTTCTTTTGTGTACCTTGGGTCCTATGGTGATACCTCTTCATAGTTTAAGCAACATAACTGACATTGTGTATCATATCTTTTTCTTTTCTGGAGAAAAGTGCTTGAAATGCGGTATCATGTTTTGTTATTGTTTTAAGTATTGAGTTTTAATGATATACACCTGTACCTAGAGCAGAAGATGGTGAGAACTGGGTGGGTGACTGTTGGATGTCTAGAGGCTGGTTTGGGATGATATGGGGTGTTCTGTTGATTTATGTTGGTCTGGGAAATGGTCCTAGGAGCACTAGCTAGTAATCATAAGGTGCTTTGGCCTTGCAAAAGAGGTAGAACAGTGACCACAGCTAACACATTAAAAAATCTAGTAATCAAAAATGGTTAAACCAGTTTGAATTATTTCTCTTAAGTAATGGAAAATAGATGGAGAGAGTGTAAAAAAGCTATACAGACTACAACCACTTACACAGAATTTACAAATTATCAGAGAATGTCCCTGTGTGCGTTTTGAACAAGTGACTAACAACCAAGCACAAAGACTTCCAGTCCTTCATGCCTGGTGCACTTTGTACAAACGCATCACCATGTCCCAGACTGGAAAGAGTCATGTGTCTAATTCCCTGCTACCTCACATTTGTTCAGTGTTCATGTGTTTTTACAAATCTTTCATTGATCTCACTATACCAATTTGATTAATTTCGTCCTTCTAAGGGCTACCCTTTTATTATGGTTCTGTCTTCCTTTGGCAAAGCAGATACTAAATCTTACTGTTTTCATCCTGTCACCAATTAACTGTTTTTTCTCAAAGACCATGCAAGCATACTCCAGCATGGTGTAGCACTTCACTATCTGCTTTTTCCTGGGGCATGTATCTTATTTAAGTCTTTTTTTTTTTTAACATATCCAAACTACGCTATTTTATGCATCTGTTTATGGTGAGATAGTTTTGCATTTTGTGTGTTATCGCTGTGGTTTAACCTGGACGGCAACTGAACACCCCACAGCTACTTGCTTACTCCCTGCTTGGTGGGATGAGAGAGAGAATTGAAAGAGTAAAAGTGAGAAAACTTGTGGGATGAGGTAAAGACAGTTTGATAGGCAAGGCAAAGCTTGTGTGTGCATGTGAAGCAAAATCAGGAATTCATTTACCACTTCCCTTGGACAGGTAGGTGTTCAGCCATCTCCAGGAAAGCAGGGCTCCATCATACATAATGGTTACTTGGGAAGATAAATGCCATAACTCCAAACATCCCCCCCCTTGCTGATGCTTCCCCCAGTTTTATATACTGAGCATGGTTTTCTATGGTATGGAATATCCCTCTGGGTAGTTCGGGTCAGCTGTCCTGTCTCTGCTCCCTTCCAGCTTCTTGTGCACCTGCTCACTGGCAGAGCATAGAAAACTTGAAAAGTCCTTGATTTAGAGTAAGCATTACTTAGCAACAACTAAAACATCAGTGTGTTATCCACATTATTTTCATACTAAATCCAAAACACAGCACTGTACCAGCCACCAAGAATAAAACTGTCTCCCGGCTGAAACATGGACAGTTATGCATTTGATAGAATATAAAATCAGAAGAAAAATAATGTAAGGGGTTTTAATCCTGTAGTTTTTCCCACTGTACTGTTATCAGTGTAAATAAACAGTGAAATAATAGTATCCCTTTGCCCATGAAGGAATTCATGTTAGGAAAGAGCAGAGCAGCACAGAAATAGTTGCCCTTAAGACCTTCTAAGATATGTTCAATTAACTCTGTAACATAAGTAGAATATGTGATTGTGGTAGCCAAATTGAAAATAGGGTAGCTAGATTGTGTTACGAGAGGAAAAGGTAGAAGCAATTATGAATTGGTACCCCTAAATTCTGGAGATTACTTACTGATTATATTCTATTGCTGGTTATGGCACAGTCTATTTATTAAATACTATTAAAGTTTGCTCATTGATTTCCAGGGTCAAATCTAGATACCCTCTGGGCTATTTTCAATGTGTCTTTGTATTTTAACGTTCATTTATAGAACCTATTTTAATGTTTGCAGCAGATTTTGTATCTGGCTTATTCCCAGTTTGAGGTCTTTAAAGGACTACCCTAAGAAACAGCCATTGTATCCATCAAGAATAGAATTAAGACAACCCATTTTATACTCAGTTCATGAAGATTTTGCTTTTGTTGTCTGTAAAGGCATGCACTCATACCTCCTTTCCTAAGAGCACATTAATAAGGTCTCCCTCTTACACCATTTCCAAGAAACATGTATGACTTTTTTGAGATATAACCCTTCTGATAAATACAGGTGAAAATGAGCTACATGAGAAGAATTTACTAAGGAAATAAAATTAATGGTGACATTAACTTGGAGAAGACGTGGAAGGAGACATTGTGGGGTACACAGCTGGAGATGCTGTCTTGGAAGGAGACACTCCATGCTGGAGCAGGCATACCTTGGATGGTAACTGTTAGGCTATGAAGGACCCATGCTATAGCAGGCACAACCCTGAGAGACTGGCCTGTCAAGAGCCATAGTCAGTGGAGAGTAGTGGAGGGAAACAAGTCAGAAGTAAGCAATGGCAGAAAGCAACAGTTATGCACTGACCTCAACCTCATAAAAATAATGAGATAGAGGCTGAGAAGGGGAGAGCGGTGGTGTTGTACTGGGGTCTGGGGAGAAGGTCTTTTCTTACATGCCTGTTTAACTGTATTGGATTTTTTTTTTGTTTTCCTCAACAACAGACTTAGTAATCAAAAGTCTGTGTTGATTGGAAATAAATTAAATTAAGTAAAACTCCCTAGTTGACTCTTTAGCTTGTGACAAATGTATAGTGTATGCACCTTCCTTTAGATTTATCTATTAACTCCAGGCTTTTTGTGTAATTGCAGGATAAGCTTGAATCCTAAAACACTGATATCTTCCAGACATTTATTTTTCTTCAATGTGTCCAGGGATTTATTTTGGAGACTCTAGGTTACATATATCTTTGTATTTTCCTGTTTCTTATTATTTCAACAGGAAAATTTTCAGTTGATCCAGTTTTTGAGTCCTGTTTCCAAAAAGTCAGTTTGGGATACATGGACTGATCCCTCTTCACCATCTCTCCACTCCTCCTTTCACAGTTTTCCAGGCCTAGAAAATAGCATTTTAAGTTAACATTGCCTTGCTGTCAGCCAGTTAATAATAACCCTTCTGAGACAGAATACAAGAAGCTCTTTTTCCCCTCAGTTTAGGAAGGGAGGATGTGCAGACTTCTAAAGGGAGACTTCTGTTGCACAGGAGTCTGAAAGAATTTTAGTGTGATATGGGATGGCTCTCTTCCCCTGAAACTATTGATTGGTTTGTTTGCTTGCCTTGAGTGCCAAAAGCGAGAGCACAGAACTGATGCAGAATTGCAGTTTTTATCATGAAACACTGCAAGCTAAATAAAAACCTTGTGCATTTGCTAGATGCTTCTGTAGTAAAACCCCATAACCTATGTCTTGTTAGTGGTGTTGTGTTGACCTTGAGCCCACAACACCATCTAATAACTTTCAGTTGACTAGTGAAAAATGTAAGACTGGAATGTTTGAACTTGGACTCTGAGAAATGATTTTTTTTGAAACAAATAATGTTTCTAAGCCTTTGAATCTTTGCCATGTTCCATTGTATTTTCTTCTGTATAGCCCTGATTCAAAGTGTCACTTTAAATACCTGGTCTGTGGTCTTTTGTTGCATATCCCTCCTTTATAGTTGGCATGAAGAGATTTTTTAAAGCTGACTTTAATTTACTGATGTTGCATTGCCCAGATCAATACTATTGCATTTGGAAATACTATCCTGCCATTAGATTTACCAGCCAGAAAATGGAGACCACTAAAAGGCTTGACTTCGGTTCACATTTCTAATAAATCTTCTACAAATGTAGATTATGATGCAGCTTTTTTTTTTTTTTTTTTTTTTTTTTTTTTTTTTTTTGTAGTAAAGAGATTCTCCAGTATTTTACAAGGGCCACTGTATCATTGCCATATATGAACCTTCAGGGTGGAATTAAGTAATTGTGTGTGTCTGGCACTGATTTAGAGCCAGTGCTTTTCTCATGCAAACAGACTCAAGAGGTATAATGGGACTGTCCAGGAAAAAAGCAAGCAAAACCTGGTCTATAACATCTATTTCTACAGTTTGCTTTCTTCTTTTTTGTATACTTCATTGTCTGAATAGCATTAGTCAGTAAACATGTTAAGGAAATGGCCATCCTCTATTTATATGTTCAAATTTGTCACTTTGGTCATAGAGGGTACACTCCCTGGCTATTACTTGATATTAATGCTTGAATTAAAATAAGCAGCTGCCAAGAAATACTTCTGACAACTGCCTCTGATTTTCCTTTTCATTAATCCAGGATAACTACTTCTACTTTTCTTCTTTACCTGCATTTTCAGGTCACATTCCCCTTTGGCAAGTCCTCTTTTGTTGATTTCCTTCGACTGTAAGCTTGACAAACTTAACTCAATCAAAGAGGAGGACTGAGATTAGAAACTTATGCAAGCTTGATACGTTGCACCTGTGTTACCATAGTGACAACTGACTACTCTTCACTATAAAAATCTGTATATGATGAACAAGCAGATTCATGCTGCTGTATAAAATAACAAAGTGATGGAGTCATATTTTTCCCTGTAATAAAAAATGTTTTTGTCTTGACATTACCCCAGCCAACAAATGTTTTAAAGTTACATGAAAGCTTTTCATGGTAATTTTATGGATTTATCTCATAACAAGCAGAAACTGATTTTTATGCTAGTAGCTAACAATTTGCTGTGCTTAATATACTTGTATTTACAATGAATACCTTGAGTCCTCTTTTTTTTTTTTTTTTTTTTTTTTTTCCTTTTATTGACTTCTAAATATGTTTGGGGTTTGGTTTTTTTTTGGTGCAGGAGGGAGATAATATTTAATGATCAATTTCGAAGTATCAAAGCATGACTTGTGAAATGCTAAGTTCTAATGCATATTCCACATCTGCAGAACTAAAAGGAGTTAGCAAGCTATAAAAAGCTAAACTTTCCTGCCTTCAAACCCTGCTGCCATCTATGTGGCAATGCCTTTAAATCTATGTCCTGCAGTTTCCCAATAGATCTGTAAATGTCTATATACATTTTGCAAACTGAAATACATAGCTCTAAGGTTAAAGGAGTATCATTGTTAATGATGCCCTTTAGAGCAGTTATCGTTTCCTTCCAAGAATTATTGGACTCCAGGCATTCCTATGCCATACCGGCTATATATATTCCATTCATTATGAAAATTGTGAAAATTCCAATATAAATATCACCACCTTCTTTTCTTTGGTCCTTTTGGCCTGAAAGTTTTAGATACTCCAAGATATTAAATTACACATCAGTAAAATGGCTTGCAAACTTTCTCATTGCTTGAATGGGTTAATACTGCTGCTTTCAGTTTAACTAAAACTGTTCTGTTCTTTAAGATTTTTTACACTTATGAATTATTCCAGTGACGTAGCAGAAGTGTTAACTTCATTAAAATGATTAGTGGTTTGGGTTTGGTTGTGGATTGTTGTTTTTATTTTATGTTTTACCTGGAATCTCAGCCTAAAAAATTCAGCAATAACAAACTCCAGCTGGCTCAGAAGAGGTGGTGCTGGGGACTTGAGACGTTACCTTCTTTGCAATCAGTGTTTTGCTGCAGACCATGGTGATTCATGAATTGTAGTGACTGACTGAACGGATAAATTACAGGTTCTTCATCTCTATTTTTGGTGGGCAGCTAGAAATATTAACTCTATCTATAAAAGATATTGGAAAAGACTCTGTCATGCATGTAAAATACTTGTTTAATTAGGAAGATCTTCAGTGTAGTAGCAAGAAGACTGACTTCTTGGCTTCTGGTTTTTGGAATATTTATTCAAAATACAAGGTCTGTTACAGACTCCTTAGTCTCTTCTGCTTCTCAGTTTTGCCTGTCTTTCTAGACCTGCTGCAGATGACTCTGCAGCTTTGCACCTAAATATACCATCGCTTTATAGAAAGTCATGTGAGCATGAGTGGTAGAACACATTTCATGGAGTAGCCCATCTAGAAGATAATTATCAGTTTCCTTTTGGTTATTTAGCCTACTTCTGTAGTCAGTAGCTCTCATTGAGATATGTGTGAACAGTGAGTGTTTAGCTCATTTCAAAATCATGTTAATTTTGCAGCCAAGTCCTGGAAGTTCTAAGATCAGCCAGAGTTAATAAATGTAGCCAGACAAGCAAATGAGTGCTCGGGTCCTCTTGTTCCTGGGATTCCTGTAGAGAGCAGTTCTCTTTTCCAACAAATTATCTTGCATCAGCTGATTTGTGGTAACTGATGCCTGCATGTTTTTATCTGTTGCTTATAATTTAGAACTTTCCACTTAATCTTCCTTGGAGTGATGTAAGACAGAGTACTGACCTTGCTTTACATTTTATTGCTATAAGAAGCATAGGGAGCCACTCTGCCAGATACCAGTTATTCCTGAACTAAGTGATCTTTTTTTTCTGCTAAAGTGATTAAACTCTGGACTGTTCTTTGCCTGTATGTGATATGTTTCATGCTTGATACTTTTTAAATTCAGTCCTGATGAATTAATTATATCTTTTTTTTATTGTCCTTTATATTTACTTGTTCCTGAAGGTGGTCTACTTGTGTCCAGCATAAAATGAGGACAATGTTCTTTTCACTTAACTGTAAAATCAATTATAGAAACATTTAGATCTTTTTTTTTAATACATCCCACTTCATTCTTTTGAATGGTGTCCTGAATTTCTCAAAGGTCTGTGTGTTTATTGGTTCACTAATAAAAGGCTGTGTCTTTGTCCAGTAAAGAGAATTGATGTAAGCAGAAGTCGTAGAGACAGTGGAAGAAATGGATTGTGGCTTTTGCCTTTCAAGTCTTAAAACGTAGCGATGGTCAGGATGATAGGCACTCACTCCTTGGCTGGACAGCAAGTACTATTTATATTTTCTTTTACTTCTCAGTCCCTAGTAACTTTTACCTGTTTTTCTTTTCTTGCTTCATCTTTTCTAGCAAGTCTACAAGATTCCCATCCATAAGTCATTGCAGGAGGAGTATGCTGATTGAAAATTTGATAAATTACTTCTTGTAATATGATTTAACTTTCCAAATGTTCTTCATTCCACCAGCGTTTTTCTCCTCACTTGTTCCATATGTTCGTTTTCTGTCATCACCAGCTGCAAGAAATGTTTTTGGCTCTTGACTCCAAGATATGCCTACTTACAAGCAATGTCTTCTAGGATGCATGTTTGTAAAAATACAATCTTCATTTTTACTTTGCCAGTCATGCTGTTCATTTACCTGTGTGGATCTGTAGCTGAATATTCCACTATTTACTGTTTCTGAGACAGTAGTAAAGTCATTGGTAATCTTTGACTTGATTTACAAAGGGCACGTTTGCTTTAACAATTGGTTTTTTTTCCCTTGCATGCTTTTTTTTAAAAAAAAAATAAAAAAAATCTCACCTTCCTTCTGGTGTTGGATGCTACCAGGGAAAAAGTCTAGGAGAGCTCAGTTTACTGTTGTGTAGCTTAGTCTCATGATATGCTACTAGTCATGACACTTACATGTGAAAGGATTCAGAAAGCTTCTAGTGACTATGAAAGAACGGAGCTTTTTCTCTGACAATATTTAATGTAGTTCAAACAACTAATGTTACTGTTCAGGGCTGGATGAAGTTATGTGCCTTTTCTTTGCCTCCACTTTCTTAACATCATTGACTCAGTCCATTTGGTACCTAAACCAGAGGAGATAAAAAGGAAATCTAACAGTTAATATATTAAACACTAAAAAACCTTCCAGTTCTCTAATAATTTATGATCCCTGTTATGTCTGATACATACTTTTCTCTGATAAGTAGATATCCTGCTAATGTTGATTACTGTTTGGAATTAATTCTGAGATTAGGACAGTACTCAAAACACAGATTCTAAAATGTCCAGATTTGAGTAGAAGTTCTTTCTTCCTCCTGCTGGGAATGACTCAACTGCCAAAATATTAACTGCTCTGGAGTCTTTGGAGAAAGTCAAGTAAGAGAAAAAAATGTTTCTTCTTCATCTAGATATTATCTCAGTGACACTTTTCTATATTAAAATGAGTGTTTTCTCAAAGTATTTGGTTTCTTAAGACTCTTACCCTTTACTTTCTCACCTCTATTACAGACATGGGTGCATTCCAATGTTGCTATAACTGGTTTGCTGAATGCTTTGTGCTGAACAGAATGATAAAATTATCACACAATTAATTTGTGTGTTGTGAATGAAGTGTCCTATCAGTTTCAGTGTTCCACCTATGAAACAAATGCAGAATATGGAACAGCATCCAGCAATGAGCATTAGCACTGTTCAAGAGGGCTGGGCATTTTATCAGCATCAGCTTGTCTCAGAAATAATACAGGGCTTGCGTATACTAAGAAATATCCATATAAGTGATAAGACTACAATACGTTGTCCAAGTCTGAGAGCTCTGTTGGAGATGTTTCTGCACATTTCTGTAACATATATGTATGTAGTAATGAAACTTCTGTCTAAGAATATCAAACAGGCTTTTTGATTCCTCTGCATAAAGAGGAGAATTTTTCTCTGGGTAAATTGCAAAGAAGGGAATAATGATAAACAATAGAAAGAAGCTGCCTGTGAGAATGGGCAAAATAGAAAGGACTAAAAGACGAAAGGAAGAGATAAAACAAAGCTATTTGAAAAGTAGTGATGAGCTAAAACGAGGTGGTGGCAAGGAAGAGAAAAATAAATTCTAAATTTCAGATGCTCACGGAATAAAAGTCAACTCTTCAGTAGAACTTTCTGGCTCCTGAACACTTACAGCAGTTCCTTAGTGAGCCACAAAAGCTTTTGTCATTATTTTTTCAGTTATTCTAAAAAAAAAAAAAAAAAAAAAAAAAAGCCCATGGGTTTATTTCCTCTTTTATTACTATGCTATAAACACTTCATGTGAAGTTATTAAGAGAAAATTTGTTAATTAACTATTTTTAGCTTTTTTTAGGTGAATAAAGGAAAGATAGATCTTTCTTGTGTTGTAGTTATGCAACAGATGAGTGATGAACCACTGAACTTTCAGTGTCTCTTGCCAGAGATTGCCTTATGGGGATTTTCCATATGTGAGCCTAAAGATAATCATAATGTAGATTCTTGGCTTTCTTACTACTACATAGCTCCCAGCAATTCAAATGCTACTAGCTGGTGTATGCTACTGTTGTGAGCACAATTCTGAGCAAGAAAACATGTTGTTGTGTAATTCAAGTATTATAGCTATAAAGTTTTTTTAGACACACTGTCAAATGATTTGGTACACAGCAAGAGGTGGAGAAACATATTTCATTTTTGCAAATCAAAGAAATGTACCAGCACTGTCTGTTCAGAGTAGAGAGGCACACTTCTCTGCTCATCAGATATTCAGTAGAGGCTGCCATACACTTGTCTATAGGCATTGTATCTGTATGTGTCTTTAGGTACCTACATACAGTTGAAAGTCTTGCAGTGAATTGCATTTTTTCCAAAAATGTGGGGGTGGGGTGGAGAAGTGAAGAAAACTGTAGAATTATTCAGATTAACGAAAAGAAGGATATCAAGTGTTGGGATAAAAAGCTGATTTGAAATGCAGATATTTGCTTAGTCTGAAGACTCTTCTGTGGCTGATTTGGACGAGAGACTGTATATTCAGCTTTGGAAATCCAGTGAGTGTCCTTATCACTAAACTGTTGAGTACTCTGAAATACAGGCCATAAATGGAACAAGTGTAAATGTTCCTCCAGACAGCTTCAGATAAATAGCTGAATTGAATGTCTGTCTTGTTGTTTTGACAAGAAATTTTACTCTCAAATACTCCCTGTTTCTGTTATTAAGGATATTTTGTACATGTCATGAAAGATTTGTGGGTGTCCTGGTGGTTACAGCACTCACCTGTGATAGGGGAGACTGGTTCAAGCCTCTGCAGTAAATGAGGTCAAGAATGGGCATTAATATGTCCCCCACCTTGTGGTAAATGCTTTAAGTGCCTCTTCTGAAACAGGCATTTATTTCAGCCTTGGAAGACCTTAAATTTATCTCTCTGCAGACTAAGAAAATGTTCGCAGCCTAGGAAAATCATTCATCGCCTGACTAGACATCTGAACAGTCTGCCTCTGTTCTGACTAGAAAAATATGATCTGAAGTTTCCAAGCATGGTGAGCAAAGCTAATCCAAATGCCTTAACCTTTCAATTTAGGAACTTACTACTCTTTGTCTGGCAGGAGTCCAATTAACCCTGTGCCTTTTGAATTTACTGTGTTAATAGTATTGATTCAGCTGAGTACGGTTAGTTCCACAGGTGCCATCCTGCTTCTCCTAAGTGAATCTGGAACACAAAAATTCCAGCGAGTGAGCTCTTGTGCTAGAAAGAACAATTACTTACTGTTGAATTTATACCCTTTCATAACAGAGATTTTCCAGAAGTAGGATCAAAACAGGAAAGGATTTTCAGGCTGGCAAGAAGCAGACAACCAAAGAGCAAGTCAATTATTTCAGCCACTACTGCAGAATTTATTTTTCTTCTTCAGTGCTTGGTATGTCAAGAGGCAGGCCTTCTCCAGCTTCTATTAACTGGTTTTAAATGGTGTCATTAGCAGAAAGGGAAGTCAAGAAAAAAAAAAAAAAAAACAACCCACAAGTGAAAGCTATTTTAACTCAAAACTCTAGGTAAAAGCATGTTACAGATGAGAAAATATATATATAGTGTCCCCAGATTACTGTGCAAAGTAGTAAACCAGGACAGAAGGAAGCATCCTGACTGTTCCAAGTGAGTTCTTTCTCCATGTCTGTCTAATGGCTGAGTTTACTCCTGTTATAAAATATCAGAAGGATGTTAACCCAAATATTTTAAGGAAGAATCAAATCTGTTGAACACTGTCAAGGATTCTGACCTTCTTTTAATTAGAGCAAGTAGGCAAAGGCTCAGTTAACTAGAGGGGAAAAAAATTGTTGGTTTCTACAGAACATTCACTAAAGCTGTGTGGCATTTTCTGACAATAATTTATGTTGTTAAACAGTTTGTGGTACTGGATAGCTGGAACTTCCCAAAGAGATGTACCAGTTTTGATGGAAGCCTCCCTAGGTGACCCCTCATTCCGGATTCATACTAGAACAACCTATTTCACACTTATGGCACTCAGCAAGGGTTCAGCAGATGCAGATTTGCCAAGAGTTAAGTGCAAGGATAAATTCCAAAGATTATAAACTTGTCCAAATTAAATGAAGGTGAGGGAATTGGAGTCCAAAATATTTGTGTAGATACAATCATATATAAAAATATTTCTGTATCTTAAAATATTTCTAAGAACTTCATTAAATCTGAAGACTATCAAGATGATGTATGTTGAAATAAATATTTGAAGAAATTTGTTAGTACATGCACTAGAGTACTGTGTAATAGCTGAAGTTGGATTATTCAAGGCATAATGAGAATCTTACTTGCCAACAATAATATTAAAGTTGAAAAGGAAGTCTTGCAATCAAACTTGTTTTCATTTTACGCATGGGGAAATGGTTCAGGGATTAAATTACTTCAAAAAAATTATACAACAGTAGTGTTAATACTAATCAAACTAAAATGTGAAAGTGAAAGTGCCAACTCTGAAGCAGGATTGCCCTTGGCTCAATAGCTCTTTAAACCAGCAAGCAATAAGAACCAGTATTCCCATCCCATGCTTGTTTGTTTAATGTATTTCTCAGGGTGGGGGGAATCCCTGTTTCACACCTTTGCAAGTCAGTAAATTGGGGGGGGGTGGGGGGGGGGTAAGTATTTAATGTTAACTTTTCCTATAAAAAGTTTCAAAAAGCATTCAGTATTGATCTCAATTTCTTAGAGTTATTTCAAAACAAAAACTTCCTACAAACTGAAAATACCTCCCTTTCATCCTTCTTTGAAAATAGCTGAAATGGGAAATATTCAGCAAGTTTAGAACTTTTCTTTTAGTCCATTTTTTAAAAGAATTAATCAATACTGACATCCAGTAATTTCAGTTCTGCTGAGAATTGGAGGAGTGGGTAAGGAAAGAAATAGTATTTATCAAGCTGTTGGCACAAGTCCTAGTCAAACAAATTGTAATAGTAAACCTTAGCCTGAGAGAAACTTAATTTTTCCTCATCCTGTATAGTTAACTAATGTATTTTAACCTTCTCACTTTTATATATGACCAGGAAGATCAAAGCTTTCCTTTTATACATCCTTTATTTCAGGAGTAAGGGTGAAAGATGTTCAGTGCAATCCCGTTAATCTGTTGGTAAGTGCTGAGCTTCAGAAACTTAAGACTGAAAGTCTTAAGCACTAAAAATCAGAAACACCTGTGTAATATGTATTTAATAAGATCTGAAATTCTTAGATTTTCTCCAGCACTGTTACAGTTTTCCAGTGAAACTCATACTGATGGAAACCTAAAGGAAAAAAAATAGTTTAGATTCCAGAACTTCAAGATGCCAGAATTTAATACATTAAACATAGAATAGGAACTGAAAGGCTTAATTTATCGATGAACTTTGTAAGCATCTCCATCAAAATTTTTTTCTGCAATTTTGGGAGGGGAGTAAAAGTTAACCATATTCCAGCTGAAGTAATTGAGTTAGCTGAATTACATACTGACAGAAGAGATACAGGCTAGAAACTGTCTTGTTCATTGAATGAATTAGAATGTGAAAGTACTAGTCTTCATAGGATAGGACATACAATCTAAAACTATCGGGGATGTAAATTAGAAGTGCTTTCAAACTTGCCATGTTATTTAGCTGAAATCCAGCAAAATCAGGACCTTTTAATATTTATTTCTTATATCATTAATATATGTTTTCCAGATCAAAAGATTTTAAGATAGGAGATCAGCAGACAAGTAAGTCAAAGCTGCTTTTTAAATCAATCTAAATCCAATTTGGTTTGACTGGATTAGTCAAGGAAAAAGGGAGGGAAAAAGAAATCCCTACTGATGTATTGCTAAGCAAATGCAGATGTTACTTTCTAGTTCAGTGTTTTTAAACCAGAAGAGGTTTTTTAGATGATAACTTAATGTTCTGGTATATTCCAGAGATCCTGGCTTGCATTTTGCATTAGATTATTAGTACTGCTTTTGTATGTTGTGTGTCTGAACGTACTGTCTGCCTCTGTGAACGGCTTCCTTTCCTTGCCTATAACTTCTGAGCTTGTTGGCATATTTCTGCAAACAGTGGGAGAGTGGGGAATTTTTAAAAAATCTAGTCAGCATTTTGTTACATTTTTCTGAAGAGAATAAAAAGCCGGGATCACTCAAGATCTGTGTTACAGTACCTAACACTTTCCCCTTTACATTTGTAAAGAACCTACAACGTGGAGGGAAGGGAAGTGAAAAAAGGATTTGGATAGATATGGTGAGTGTACTAACAGCATGCAGAATTTCCATCCGTTCTCACATGGGGATAATTCACTAGTGACTCATTCACAGGCAAAGGAAGAAAAGCTTAATCATTTGCACAGCTTGTGAAACTTGACTGGTGACATGAGGTTGACGTGTTATATCTTCAGAAGGCACCTTCCCTCATTTCTGTGCTCTCCACTTAGATTAATCCTAATCATTTGAGAATTTGAGCTTCTACAAAGCATTTCTCCTGGGGTTCGGTTCAAGGGGTGCTACAATGCGTGTCTCTAAAATATTTTCCCATTGTTCATTTGGGACTTACCTGCCACTTTGATGCATACTGGGCAGTAATTAATCATGTATTTTCCCAATGGTTTTCATGTGTGTCATTGCAATGTAGCTGTACATATGGCATAAATTCCAGTTCTTGATGAGCAATAAATGAGGAGATGACCTAGAAAGAGAGATATTAAGAGAAGGATTTTCACTTTTTAGGGAAAATGTTCAGTTTATCCTTACTATTTTTATACATTGCCTTTGTAAATAGGAATGTTAAGGTTGCAAAGACAAGAATTTAAGGTTATGATAATATGGGTAGAATAAAGCTGTTCTGCTTCAGACAGCATATATATTTGGAAGCCCTATCTATAAAAATCTGCTCCACTGCAGTTACTAAAAAAAAAAAAAAACAAAACCAAACAACAACAACAACAAAAAAAAAAAAAAAAAAAAAACCAAAAAACAAAAAACAAAAAAACCACACACACAAAAAAAACCCCAAACCAAAACAACAACAACAAAAGGCCCTCAGCACTTCTTTATCTATCTATTAGTTTGCGCTGCAGCAAATTAATAGAAGAGTTTGCCATGTGGATTGTGGTGGGGGAGTGTTTAAAAGAACAAGGATTTGTGTGTGGTTGTTTTTTGGGGTTTTGGGGGGCATATAAGACACAAAAAGTAAATGGGATGTTTTAATTATTCTGATCATAAACATCTTCCTGTAAAAGTTAGAAAGCTGTTGGATTAAAAAAATTTTAAAATTGTATTTGCAATGTATTTCAGCAGTGCAGAAGATTTTCTCATTGTTTCAGTCCAACTTGAGATATAAAGCTGAAAATGCAAGAGGCATGGGAATAAAGCTATTTTTATTAGTTTTGGTGTTCCTATTTTATCAGGACAAGAATGGAAATTTGGAGAAAAGTTATGCAGGAACTCTTGCTTATTAATCCAAAAGTATATATATTTCAATAATTTTAAAAGTTATTTAATAATAAATAATTCTATAGTAAAAAAAAAATCACTTAGCACACAGAATATACTGCTGGGTATTTTTATGAAATAAACATACAATATTTCCATTTTATGTTTAACCAGTTACCCAGCTGAAAATAGATCTTTGCTATGCACTGCAGCTAATTACTGTGGGGGGTTTTGTTTGATTTCCTGAAGGAACAAGACATACCCATATACATCCTTTGCAATAATAACTTCTGGATTCTACCTGTTTCAACCAAATTTAGTAGAGGTGTTAAAGGTTCCTACAGGCTTTATGTAACTAGGCAACCATGTAGCAGACAGACCATATTCATGGCCTTCACTTCACCACAAGAAATGCCATACAATTATCCAAACATTTTATTAGAAATCAGGAAATATGTTGATGAAAAGTGTTATTACTGTCCCAATCATGAGAAAAGCTTAAATTAGATTTACAGATTATTAATAACATGAAAATCAAATGCTGGAATACAAAAAGTAGGAAAACAAGCTTCACAAATACTCCTTGATATTAATATATTTGAAGAAATAGGAAAAGTACTGAAAATAGTGGCAACAATGGTGGCTTAAAAGAAAGGTTATCAGATAGTCAAGAAGTGATGTGCAAGAGATTTAATGTTAATAGCGTAGGTGCTTAACAAAGCTGTGTTTTCAGAGGAAAAGAGAAGCTTGAACAATGTGTGGTATTTGGATACTTACCTTGGCATCATATTTCAGGCAAAAGTGGATGTTTCGGGAAAAGCAGAGGAATCAAGCTATTATATATAGTGCTGCCAAATGTTCTCCCTGCTTGCAGCCATTTTTAAGTCAAGTTCTTACAGAGTACATAGTAGGTTTTGTGTTTATAACAATCCTCACCAAATATTTTGCTCAAAACCTTTAAGACTGTTGGAGTCTTTGTAAGCTTCTAAAATCTATACCCTTCTTTGAAAGCATTCCCCAGCTCAGGTAAATACAGAAAAGGCTTTCTTCTGGGTTGTTTTTTTTCCTCCTTTTTTTTTTCTTCTTCCTGTTAATCTATGTTAATTTTTAATTATTAAATTATATATATAAATAATACATATAAAAATAAATTTATAATTATTAAAAAATTATCTAGGTTAATCTATGGTCATTAGTTCTTCTGTGGAAGGAGCCAACAACAGTATTTCCCTATTCACCTTCTCCATGTCAGTCATGATTTTATACCCTTTTTACCATTTACTGCATCAGTTAACTTTTTCCAATATAAGATGGTGTAATAATGACATCACAACTCTGATACATCTTTACTGTTATGTTACCCCTTTCCCAATCACGTGGTCTTGTTCCCGGAATGCAAACTATGCTCAGTAGTTTTTGAGATAAAAGTAAGCTCTGGATTTATATAATGGTATAATGCTGTACCCTGCTTCTTCTTTGATGATCCTGTACTTAATTTTCTGTGGACACATAACACTAAGCTTAAGTCCAAGAGTTCATTCTTCATCTAGAAAAAATATTTTTGTATCAAAGTTAATTCTGATTTTTCCCTAAAATTTACTTCCCTGACCCCCAACTATTTGAAGATATGAGAGGGAGGAAGGGATGGGGGATATTTCTGGCCTCCAAAGGTAAGTTTACTACCAGTGTAGTAATTGTAGCTTTGAAAAAAAAAAAAAACAACAACTAAATAAACCAGTTGTTCTGATTATGTCAAAATGTTTTGTTTAAGTTTCTAATATAATTTAAATGAATAAGTTAGATTTCATTCTATGAAGACAGGTCCAGAGAGTTTGGGTTGTTCAACCTGAAGACAAGAAAGCTCCAGGGACTTCTTATAGCAGCCCTTTGATACTTAATGGGGCTTATAATAAAGATGGTGACAGACTCTTTACTAGAGCCTGTAGCAATAGGACAATGTGGGGTGGTTTTAAACTGAAAGAGCATAGATTTAGATTAGATATTAGGAAGAAATTTGTTATTGTGAGGGTGTGGTGAGACACTGGCACAGGCTGCCCAGAGAAGCTGTGGATGCCCCATCCCTGGCAATGTTCAAGGCCAGGCTCGATGGGGCTTGGAGCAACCCGGTTTAGTGGAAGGTGCCCCTGCCCATGGCAGGGGGGTGGAACTAGATGGTGTTTAAGGTTCCTTTCAACCCAAACTATTCTATGATTCTATAGCAGAAAGCTGGAAATAGAGTCAAAATGGATTTAAGCAGTAACGTCTGAAAATTATTTCCCCCGGCCCAAGATATCAGAATTTTTTTTTTTAAAAAATGTATTTTAGCTTTTATTTTGAAACTGAAACTTCCAAAACCTATTATTATTTTGATGGAGAAAAAAAACCCCAACCTGCAAAGCAATTTCTGCACAGCTACACGATCGCACTCTGTGGAAAAAAATTTGCTTGGTACCTAATGAGAAAATCTAAACCAGAAAAAGACACAGTCACCAAGGGACATCAAGACTAAAAAGTAGATCAGTGCTAATAGAAAGGTTTGTAAACTACCTAGCTAATATTCAGAAGAGAGGCAAAATAGCAGATCAATATGCTGGCATGGCTGAACCATTTTCCCCTCTTGTCCTCATCCATCTTAAGTCTAGGGGCAAAAAAACCCAACACATCATTGGGCTATTATACACAGTCAGCCACTGAAAAACATGGAAGCCCTCAGCAAGAATACATTAACACTTTCTAATTGTCACTTAGAGGTTTTTAAGCACTGCACCTGGTAAACTTCATTTTAGGAACTTAAGAGGTGGGGATGATCTCTGAAGCAGTTAAGGTTTGGGTAATAGATGGGGGTACCAAAGGACTGGTAAAGGGAGAATTTGCTTTTGATCTTTATAAAGAGATGGGGAGGGGAGGAGAGGAAGTCTTGGGAGTTGTGGATTGATCAACTTCAGGTTACTCCTATAAAATATATAGTAGAAAAAGAAGCTATTCATATCACTAACAAGAAAACAAGGAGATGAATAATAGTTACGGATTTAGGTCAATTGATCCAGTTTCCTTCCATGACACATTAACAAGTGCTGGAAACAAAGGAGAGTGTCTGAAATAGCAGTTATATCAGCAGCAGTTTTCACCTTTTAGTAAGTAATGATAACAGTTTTAGTAAATCTTTTCACCTGACATTCTCGTAAGTAGCCCAGGGATCCATACCCTAAATATAATTTGAAATATGCCAAGATGAATACAAAACTGTCTTGAAAAACATATGGAGAGTAGTTATCAGAGATTTACTATCAAAACAAAAGAATATATTAAAACAAGTTTCCTGGAAATCCTGGATTTGATACCGGTCAATACTGTAGTCTATTTTTTAGAAGCTAGATCATAGCCTGTTGTCATTAGATTTTCATGGCTACAAGTACATTGAAAGAAAGAATGCAAGTTCAAATGAATTTTGCCAATTTTAAGATACAGTCTGAAAATGTTTAAAGGATGCTATTCATTACAGAAAAATGCAGGGTTTACTTTGGCACACAAACATTGAGTCAAAAAATCTGGGAGGGGAATAGCCAGCAAACCTGAAAGACTTAATTTTATGTGACAGCACTCAGGTTCCGGGTGCTGTATTTCAAGAAGGATATAAAGCGCTTGAGTCTGAGGAAGAATAAGGGTCTGGAAACCATTATCTATGAGGAGGGACAGAGTGACCTGAGGCTGTTGTAATTAAAACATGATACAGAATAAAAAATCTTCAGAGAAGGTGATTGTGGGATGATTATTCAACTTCCTCTTTTCATGTAATGAATACCTGAAGAACTTTTGAAGGATGTTATGGAAGCCAAAAGCATGAACAGGTTTAAAAACATAAAAGTAATATCAGGAAGCTCTGGACTGTAGTTGCTGAAAGTTTGGGGAATAGTATGAGGGAGGTCTCTCTACATCCATTTTTTACAGGATTTTTCTAACCCATGTGTCACTAACTGCTATTGGAAAGTAAATGTTATGGTAGTTGGCTGTTTGCTCTGATGCAGATGTTTCTTGTAGATGGTATAAAAAAAGAGTGAGGTAGAATGCACTAAGTATAGTGTATGTATGTGGCCATATAGAAGAAGGATGTTTTCCCCACTCACCAGGTGTTGATGGCAAAGCAGTGACTTGGTGGCTAGGAAAATTCACATTAGGCAATTATAGGGGGGGAGAACCACTAAAAATGAAGGGGTAGTATAGTGAACTGCTAGAAAATATGCAGCCTTGCTGCCAACTTTGGAGGCTTTTTAAAACTGGTTAGAAAAATATCTGTCATGAAGAATTGCAGGTATAGCTGATTCTGCTTTGCAGGAGGATAAACAGCAAGATTTCTTGAGTCCCTTCAGTCCTATCAATCTGTGATGAATCTCTCAGTCTGAGAGAGCGGTTCACAGATAGTGTAATCAAAACCTCAAAATTTAGGGGATTTTCAGTGTGATGATAGCTGAGTGTGGCTTGTCAAATCTGTTTCTGGTCAGCATGACAGTTGGTAATAGTATTGGCAAAAAGCTCAGCTCCCCTTTTGACACTAAAATGGTTTTTCCAAAGCATGGAGTTGTTTGATACCGAGCTCTGTTGTATAATCTTAGTTTTAGGATAAGAAGTGTTTGGGGATAAGCAATTTTACAGTCAGATGTGAAGTGTTGTAACTAGCTGATATATCTTTCTGTTCTTGAAATGTAAAAAGAATTAGGACTGTTCTACATTATCTCTCTCTTACATTGGAGTGGTATAGGTAGTAAAACTGCTCACAAATTCTTATTTTCTTCCAAAATGTGTATCACATATAGATTAAACATTTAAAAAGAACCCCAATTAAATTTCTTTCCTCATTCCTGAGGATTTCTATTCTGCCTATACTTACATTTCAAGTGAGCCAAAGGCAAACAAAAAGGTTGAAGATGGATGCCAGTGGGGCACAACTCTGTTAACAATTATAGTATGAAAATAGATACTTTAGTAAATTATAGAATCTCACAGGATAGGAGTGTCAGCAGGAGAATACTTCAGATTAATTCTGTAGGTTCTTAACTGTGAAAATGTGAATTTGGTGTTTGCTTTGAATTCTAATACCCCCAAAAGATTAAATAATATTTTTACCTTTTGGAAGGCAGAGATTTTATTATAAAACCTGCAGAGGAAATAAATGTAGAAATTTCCACCTAGGGCCTGCTCTAATTCATATGAAAGCTGAGACAAAAGCTTTTGTAGTCTCTGCTAAAAGTTGGCTTATTACATATAGTTTACTAATTTTCTTAGTCAATTAAAGTGGGACAACTATGACCCCTGGGAGGGTTCATTATAAAGATGCAGTTCAGGAGAATGTTTTCCTGTTGGATTTTCACTTCTTCCACTGAGTTTGGCTATGTGGAACAGCTACTGATATAGCTACCTTCATTTTTCTCATGTCATGTTCTACAACTATCCTAAATAATTCTTTATCATTTGCATGCATTTATTTTAAAATATATGAGTGTGAATCTTGCCTACTACTGACAATACGAGCATAGACTAGGATATCAGTGTTTCCTCAGTTTGTTGCAAGACATTTAGTGCTGGATCTGTGATCTTAAAAAAAAAAACATAACGCAAAAGAAAACAAAAAAAACCAAAACAAACAAAACCCCACAACACCAAATACCAGCCCCCCACCAAATGAACAAATAAAACTCCACTGTTGTGTACATTGCTCTGTAGTATTTGCAAATATTTAGAGGTCTCATGCTTGATCTATCTATGTATGTAAAGTTTTGGAATACATGTACTCACACAACAAATCCAGCATGTCTTCCTTTTTACCACTACATGTTAGGGAATTCTGAAGCAAAAAGTAATGATGACTTTGGAAAACTCTTTAGTGGGTCAGTCCTCTATGTACTAAATAATTAGTTTGGCATTTGGAGACCATGCTTATTTCATTATTATAATGTATTTTCTTAAGTGATATATTTATCCCACAGGTTACTGAACAGCAGATCATAGTCATAGCTCAGATAATAGTTACACTACACGGTCACTACCTGATCACTGTCTTATTTTCTGACAGACTTCACTCTGCTTCATAGTGCACTGTAACAGAAGGTGCTCTTTCATTTAGGATTGAAGTTGACAATAACATCTCTATACTGCACAGAAAAGGTTACCAAGTACAGTCCCTTATTGCTGGCCAGAATAATTAGGACCGACCACTTTATTGTGAACACTGTAAAAAGTGATGTCTCAAGGAGGTATGTCAGTGTGTAGCAAAATCAGCAGAAAGTACCTGGATGCTGAATCTGAAATACAGATGTAATCTGTAAAATTATATGACAGGAAAAATATTTGAGTACAAAATGTTGTAAGACTTCAGAAAGTATATGGCTGGCTTACCTCTCAGTAGAATATTTTATAAGTTCCTGAATTTCTCATGTCTTCAAAGAGCTAAACAAAAATGTTCCTCTGCTTAAATGATGTGTCTGTACAATATTAAAAATACTTAGGAAAAGTTTTGCAAAATCAGAGTGAGTTGCAAGAAATACCTGAAGTTCTTCTTCATTTCCTCAAAGAATTGAACTCTGTAAGGCTTCAGATCTTCATATGCCCTTGTTTGAACTGAGAGGCACAAACACATTTAGCTCACTAATATAAGCCACACTGCCTATGAAGGTGCTAGGTGGTTTTCTGTTACCAAGTTAACCTGAAGTAATAAAATGCATGCTAAATTGCGCACAGGTGCTCTCTGTTCCCTTACCTGACCCTTGTAAAAGTCAGTTCTTCATCAGCTGAGGAGAGAGACAAGGAAGCTTAGCACAGAATTACCAAGGGAATTTATTCTTTTGTATTTTAGCTATATGTATAAAGATGCCCTAGACTAATGCATGGGGAGCCCCAATACAGAGGATAGCAGAGTTTATATATGCTAAGATACAGTTGTGTAGGCTTATGTTAAGGGGTGGGCCAACCAGTTACTATTGCTTACATATCGTATGTACTTGTCCTATGCAGCATCAGTACATGCTTGTTCTGTCCAGGTGGTATGGATGTATGGTCAGGGGTGTGTAGATCTTTGTTTTGTGTCAATGTCCTGTGCCAGGTAGGAGAGTATATCCTGGATTCTGGTTGTTTGCATTTCTGGCCATGGTTATATGCCTAGTTCCATTGAAGGGTAAATCTTTTATTGTTTTGTTGTTGGTATGGGGTGTTCTCAAAAGGTAAGCGCTGCCTTAGTTTGGGTCTTCAGGTCATGTCAACCCCCAGGTAAAAGCTCATAGGCTTAGGTACCATTTGTTTATTTAAGTAGTGCTGCAGTTAGCATCTTGATTTTCACACCTTCAAGACAAGTACTGTGCATCTGGCTGAATTTGACACCGTAACAACTTGCACACTCTGCAGTTCCCGACCCACCCACCTCACCCCTCCCCCAAAAAAACCCAAAACAAAAACCCACCTCGCCCACCCAAATCCAAAACTGCCATGAAGAAACATTCCAGTGCGTAACTGCTCTTATGGGGCAATGGTGGGCTTCTACCCTTATGGTGGTCTATAAGTTTCATTTATTTTACCAGCCTTGGTAAATAAGTAAGAAAATAGTAAAACCCTCTTTGTCTCGGTTCTTAAAATTCTTCAGTTGGCTTTTGGAGAGTATTGCCTACCAGACAAAAGACACATGACGGACGTGCTCAGAGTGGAATTCGGAAACCATCCTAACAAGAATATAGGCTTAAGCTTTTTTTCATGTTTTATCAAAACTACAAATAAAGTTTTAGAAGTCTGTGAGGAATGTTGAAATAAATCTTTGCACATCAAAATTTGAGTTTTCTAATCTGAAAAGGCATGAGTTCATCTGGAATCTGTTAACATGTATGAGAGAAACTGACCCTGCAAGAGGCAAGAACTGGCTTTCAAGTTAGTGAATGCTTCACTACAAGAGAAGTGCACCAACTATTCCCTTATGACAAAACTTTTGCCAGGTTTTTTTAGTTTACCAGCATACAGAGGTTTAACTCCTGCACAAGCTTTTCGAGAAATGGTCACTTAGCCTGTGATGTATGGGAATCAGACTTTTACAGTTCTATTCTTTCTGATGTACAGAGAGAGGTAAGTCATCTTTGAACTGAAGATGGAAATGGTGTCTTAATCCTGGGACTCCCTTTTCACTGCTGTCATTTCATCCACTAGACTGGGGATGGGTACAATTCTCAGCTGGTGTCAGAGACTTGTTGTGTAGTATCTTTGTAGATATATTTGAGCAGTCCCTCATTTTTAATTTCATTTACATTAAGTGGTAGAAATGGTTTTTCTTACACTTTTGTAAGGTAGTGACTTGTACACTTAAGTACCTCTGTTTCTCTTGAAGAAAAGAAGGGCCAAGAGAGTGTACCTCAAAGTTAACCCACTGTTTGGGTCAAATTAATCCTACTAAATTTGTCTGCTAAAAATACATTTTTGCATCTACTTCTGACATGACCTCCAGTGGATGTAGCTGTACAATGAATAGTGCTGAAGCCATACAGAAGAATTTTTCCTTTTCAGCATCAGATGCTGGTAGCACTTGTCTACTATTTCACCAACACCCACACTACCTATAATATGTATAATTAGCCTGGCATTTCTGACAGCACTTAAGTTAAACATTTGTTTCTACTCTATTACCATGGCAGTTTGGGCCAAGTACCCAATGAATCTTTTGGGTTTTTTTGCAGTTTACATTATCCAAAGTATTTGGGTCACAATCTTAAAGCTGTATGTCAAATGTAGGTTTACCTTGGTTGTTTTGCATATACAGCTCTTGTAACTGGGTAAAAATTTGCACTGAAAGAAGACATATATTACCAGAGAGTTCTTAACAGGAAAAGTAACCTATTTATTGACTTGAAACTGAGGCTAGAAAATCCAAGTGCAGAGAAGAAACTTTTTAAGATAGTTTTATTTTTTTTCTTTAAAAAAGAAAACTAACAAATATTGCAGTATTATACCAAATGTTTGTCCAGCTCACTGCAATCGCCCAATAAACCTCTACAACAGAAGAAGGCTCAGAGGAGGTGGTAGAGGGTAATGTGCCTGTGAAGCTAAGGTATTAATGCAGGATGGGACTGACCACAGCTGCTGCAAAGAAGCTGACTGTATTTCAACACAAGAGTCTGGAGGGTGGCCTTTGGTTTAGATGACAGCTATCAACAGCTGAGTGAATCAACTGGTACTATAAATATTTCTTCCAGTTCTCACTATAAATGGCTCCCTGAGTTAGCCAGACCAGTATAGAGAGAGCGAATATGTGGCTTAGCCCAACATAAAGTATAAAAACTGAACAACAGCAAAAAAAAATTTCAAAGAGAGCACTGGGCTTGAGGTGACTCCAACCCACCTGTTCCTTCCTGGTCAGGGATGCCTAGAGCTGTAACAGTGAGCATATTCTAGAGCTCAGTAATAGATACCACCCTGGTATCATGGTTAAACTTAGCAATGTATAGGGATTGCAGCTTACATTTGTATTGTGGTTTTGGTATATTTGTATCAATGAGCTAAACCAGAAATCTCATGTAACATTATCTGTCTTCAAATAAGTAAATTTTATATTAAACATTACATCTTCCATATGTGAAATAGCTAAAAGAACCTGATCAGAGTATTGAGCTCTTGTTACTCACTGTTAGCAAGGTTATCAGGAGAGTCTAGTTTGTTTCCACAAAATGTGTGATCTCATTTAACCATACATGATACAGCTTTATATAAGGAGTGTACTGTTGAGTTCCTGTGGCTTGTGTTGGAGGTTATAGATTAAATAAGAAAGGACATTTTTTTAACAGTCAGTCACCACTGGTCTTTGCAAATAGGTCTTCTTAAAAATAAAGGTCATATAGTCTATTATGCTTATGTCACTGCTATTACTCACTGAATACTTTCCAGTTCTTTTTCGTTTGTCCTTGCAATATCATTCATATATAGAGGAAAAAAAAAAAAAAAAAAACCCACACCAATAATTTTTTTGCAGACTACCATGTCAGGTCCACAGTAGCTACATCTACGTGTGGGATATACTTGAGTCTGTTCAGGTGTTACAAACAGTGTAGCCTCATTAACAAGGTACTCCAATCTGTCACTGCTCTGCTATGATACAGGGTTTGAATTGTCAGTGTACAGCAATACATTCTATCATATTTCAGCTAGTTCAATATTTTGGAAAAATGCTGCAAAGGGCCACATTGGCATTCATCTTATGACTTGCCAGAGATACCAGTGGATACCTGCAGTGCAGGAGAAACCTGAATGCAGGTCCCTCCAGCCCTAAGTTCTCCTTCTTCTTCCACCAGGCATTCTGTCATTTAATACACAGTAATTTGAGGTGGAAATAGTCTTTTCAGACTGTTTTCATGAAAGAACCAGCTTTTTGATGGGAATAACTAATGATGGCAATTTGGAGACAGTTATGTAATTGCTTTTTTTGAAATATTTTCACATTGGTTGTTGTGAGCACAGAATTACTATTGGCATATTTTCTGCTTAATAAGTAATTCTTCAAGACATTGCCTAACCAATTAGACAACCAGTTATGCATCTCCTGAGAGTAATAACAATATAAGTAATGGAAACCACCAGGTATGATGCTGAAAATGGACTGCTAACTATTCCTTACTGATCCTTCGAAATTGCTCAAGGCGGTGAAATGGATGTCTTTTTCCTTGCTAACAGAAGGACAAAATTATTTGGCTTATAATTATTCTTTTCTAAGCATAGTTAGTGAACATTCTTGTTCAGGAACATAATGGTTTAAAGACATTATTTTGTTATATAACCACCTACTGTGTACCTTTCCACCTGTTTTATACAACTCTAACAATCTCTTCCTGGTTTGTGTGCAAAATTTTCTTATTTCTAAGTTTCAATGTAGTGCAAAAGGTGAATTGGATATAGCATTCCCTTCCATAATATTAAATAAAGACAGAAAGTTTTCCTGGTGGTGTCAAATTCGAATTTGAATTCAAACCCAGAAATGGGTTCTGTTTTGTCTGTGGGAGTTCTTTCCTATGAATGATAACTACCTAAACTCTCTGCAATCATGACCCTTCAAAATCAGCTGTCATTTGAATGAGTTGGACCAGATATCCTCCAGAGGTCCCTTTCAACTGACAATTTTTTAAGCTTTCATAATATCTAAGTGCATGTGTATTCATAAAGGGATTGGAGATTTTACAAGAATAAGTGGATTTCAGGGCTGAAAGAGTCTAGAGGAGGTAACACCTACAGTACCTTGTGGGAAACAATGTGGAGGGGCTTTACTGCTGAGGAACAAGTTCAGTAGTGTTTTTTGTCAGAGAAAGGCATTTGACAAAGTAATTACAGATGAGGAGCAGGAAAAATGCTTGAAGAAGAGGTTACGAGTAGATAATGCACAGGTACAAGGCAACTGTTTGTTCTAAGGGCAGAAGGAATCCCACCACATGTTATAGTAGCTATCTAAGGGCTAAAAGTTTGTTAGTTTCGTAGACTCCCTCTTCATTCAGCGAACAGATAATATTTTAGAGGACAACTTGTCCTGTGTTAAAACAGGGATAGGGTGGGATAGTCACTGATAATAAGATTTGTTAATATCACAGTAATATTTTCAATTACAAATTTTTTTCTCTAGTAGTGATACCCATGCCAAGTGTTGCATTTAATTTAAAATATTGTCTAATGTTAACCTGATTTTACTTTAAATGCATTTAAAAATCCCATTAATCTAAGTTATAGAAATGACTTAGTATTTAATGACAGATTTAAAGCTGGAAACCTTTGTAGGAATTCAACATGGTAAACAAGTCTAACATTTCTTATTTTTTCTCTTGTTCAGGTAGTGGGAAAAGATGGAAAATTCAAGTAAAGTAGTACATTATGTAAAATAAATCACAGGGCAGTTGAGGTCTGAAGGGACCTTAGGAGGTCATCTGGTCCAACCACCCTACTCTGGAAGGACCACCTAAAGCCACTTGCTAAGGGCTGAGTTCAGGCAGCTTTTGAATATCTCCAAAGGTGAAGACTCCACAACCTCTCTGGGCAGCCTGTGCCAGTGCTCAGTTGCTCTAACAGTCAAAAAAGTGTTTTCTGACTTAGATGGACCCTGATATGTTTCAGTTTGTGTCCTTTGCCTCTGGTCCTGTCACAGAGCATCAATGCAAAGAGCCTAGCTCCTTTCTCTCTGTACCTTCCTGTCAGGTTTTCAGATATGTTAATAAGATCCCCCTCAGGCCTACTCTTCTCTAGACTAAACAGTTCTAGCTCTCTCAGCCCTTTCTCTGAGGAGAGATGCTCAGTCCCTTCATCAAATTTGTGGCTTTTCAGTGGATTCTCTCCACTACCTCTGTATCTGTCTTGTACTGGGGAGCCCAGAACTGGAGACAGTACTCTAGCTGTGGCATCACCAGTGCTGAGTAGATGGGGAGGGATGACCTCTTTCACCCTGCTGACAAATGTGATGGAAGCTTTCAGTATTGCTAGAAACATTCTAACCTTGGTCAAAGATTATTTTCCATGGGCAATACATTGTTTAGGCATTCAGCAGCAGCACAAAGTGTGCAAATGCATTTTTGTTTACACAGAACTAATCCACCTGGGGGGAACAATTGGCTTTATCTGGTCACTTTTTTGTGTATAGCTCCTCTCTTCTGTAAAAGAAGAAAAATGCACTAGCAATATTTAGGGTGAAAGCAATATTTTAGTTCTATGAAAAATATGTTAAGGTTTCAAAACTTCTGCATTTCAGTGAAAGTGTTACTTTTCATGTTTTCATGGTTGGATGGTGACTAGGGGAGCAGCCCAGCTTGTGTGAGAACCAGCTTCAGTTCATTGTGATGGCTGGTTCAGACAAGAGGCTTTTACCTGACTCCTTAGCATAGCACCTGAATTTGATAACGTAGGGCTAATGACTATCCTATTCCTGCTCATTTCTGTCTTGGAGCAGAAATTTTGATGTAGGCTAAAAATACTCTCTGATCCAAAATTTGGGGGTTTTATAGCTCTTATTATATGAATTAGATCTCAATGGAAGCTTTAACCTGCACAGTGCTAAGAAAGGAACTGAAGCTAAACACCAACCATCAAGCACTGACTCCTTTTGCTTCTCCAAATGGCTTTTGTTTGCCTTACAAGAATATAAGACCTACTGAAGTGTGAGAAGCTGATCAAATTTACAGATAGTGCCATGAGGAATAGACAGATCTGTTAGTCAATTAGGGAAGAGCTTTGAGAGAAACAGGCAAACTTCAGATGATTAAACAGCAATTGTAAGGGATGAGTACCAAAATAACTATATCCATAATATTGTTTAATGCCTAGATCACCTAGTAAACACATCATAAATTTGGATACAGATGTAGCAAAACTAGGACCAATGGGAGAGAAGTGGTTATGGCAAGATTGTTAATCTGGGAGGACAGAGGGGCACAGAAGTCTGGATAGAAGTACAGGCATGGGAAAATGGAGAGTGAGCTGAATAAAAGGGGTTGGTTGCATGTAAACAAGCTGCTGGTCACTGTGTTTTCCTGGGTGAGACCAGTGCCTGATCACCACAGTCTGTCCTATCTGCTTATTAAAGTAATAATTAATCCTAAGTATTTTTGGTGTGAGTATGCTTTTTATTTTTGCATGTGCATTTTATGTGCCTGATGTGTTAAGTCACTCTCAGGTTAGACTGACTCAGGGAGTAGGATATGAGATCTGGATGCCCAGCAACTGGATGCACCATGGTCTGAGTGCTGCTGTACGGATCACACCTGAGATTGGCTGCTGTAGAGAGCTGCGGTGTGTGTAAGCATGTGTTGATGTTCTGCTACCCAACTTCAAGCTGGTCTAGCCAGTGAGAAAAGGAGACTTACCTGGAAAGAGCTGAGGTCCAAAAGAGTAGCTGAGAAAGGGGCCTTAAAAGTCAGTGCTGATATTCTAGGCATCCATGAATGTGACTGTGATTGCTTTGCTTAGCAAGCTGCAGTCTTGGCCAGCTGGAGAGGAGGAATAGGGTCAGGCTGTGCTGGTGTGCATGTGACAGTGCCCTGTGGTAACGTGACTGCCAGTGAAAGCACTGTTCTTGGTCTCTGTTAATCTGTGCTGTTGGCTGTGTGTATTTTATGCATGTGTGTTTGCATCTTTGGAGCATGTGCTCAGCTTCGTGGGCTAGACCTGAAAATGCAAACCACGGAACTCGCATCCATCAGAGAGGGATAGGAGGAATCCCCTGCCTCTCAGGCTTCGTCAGTCTGGCTCTAGCAGCCTGGGAAGATCTCTCCTGAGTCTCAAACCCTGTCAGGTTTGTTTACCTGCAACAAAAGCTGATAGGTTTGTGGGTGTTTCGATTATACATAAAAACTCTTCAGTGGCACTTGCATCTTCTCTCTGGGAAGCCAGACATAAAAGTAACAGTGCAGTGAATAGAAACGGAATTAAAACAAACTCAACAAACAATCTATTAATTACAAACAGGACAATTAGTCAGGAAGTTAGTTATGTGACTTTCAACTTGACACTATTTCTTAAATTCAAGTTTTATAGTTTCTAGAAGTGCTTGTATTCTACCCTGGATGCAAGTGTGCAATAATTTGCTTTTGTTAATGGATTAGAAAAGCTGAATGTGTTAGCCTTGCTGAATATATAATATAGCTGTATTATTTACATATAAAAAAAGAGTTCCTTTTTCAGTACGAATTATATGCCACTCGAAGCAAATTGTACTATTACAAAATATTATATACAAGCCTAAAATATTTAAATTCTATTCATTTGTTAAGCTAAATGTGTAATTTGTTTTAATTCATAATTGAATCATTTTGACTTGTACAGCTTTCATAAAAACATATCTGATGATTATCTTGCAGCTGAAAAGACTAATAATGGACAAATTATTAAATCTACAAAGTAATGAGTGCTGAACACTAAAACAGGTGCATTATGGATACTACCATATGTTTTGAACTGAACTTTGCTCGGAATTCCTATAAATTTCTTCTGGTATTAAAAAGTAAACTGTCTCTCATCTGCAACAATCTGACATGTTCGGATAACAGATGGTTTTGAAGGCCTTACAGGTTCTTTTTTCTCCATAAAGAAGTGTTAAAAATGAAGCGTATCATCTATTATTTTCCTGTGCCCTTTTTATCACTTTCTGACTGAACAGAAAAGTGATGTATTACACAGGGCAGTTGCCCACACTGTGACATTTCAGATGTGATTATCAAAATGCAGCACACTGGTTTTGAGTGTTTTTTGGTTTTTTTTTTTGGGGGGGTGTTGTTTTTTTGTTTTGTTTTGTTTTGTTTTTAAATTAACATGACAGGAGTTAGCATTTCACAAGTGCACAGTCTGTAATCTCAACACTGCAGTAATTCAGTGCATGCAACAGTGGGACTTCCCACAACACCATGGCACAGATTTTAAATTTCTTAATCTATACAAATCTACAGGCTGCTATGGGGGATTTTCTCAAATTATTCTTAGAAAGTGTGTTTTAAAGGCAGCATACTTTGCAGACTGAAGCTTTCATCTAAGCTGAAGTTCAACCAGGTCTTTGTATCTAGTGTTTCTCAGTAGCTGCTCTTTTCCTGAAGGACAGCATCTTTAAGCTATGCAAACTTTAACCAAAAGCTGGATGACATATCAATCTATGTTTGGTCAGACACAGCAAAAATGGCAAAGGGAATTGTGTTGACTATCAAGAGAAGAAACTGGCGAGACCAGAAAGCAATAGGATCACTGAAAATCACTCAGGCTGGTATACCAGGGAATAGAAAAAAGTCACTACTTTTGAACATTGCTCAGTAGAAACTTCTGTTACTGTCACTTCCCATCACTTTCATCTTTCTTGAGGGAAGTTAAGACCGAAAACTTTAGAGAGAGACAATTCCTTGCTTCTCGGACTATTTCTTTGTCTGGATGTGTATTGGTAACTGACACCCAGTTTATACACATATCCCTAATGCAGATATCGTGCATCAGCAATAGAAAATAAAAGGAGCCTTGTAAGCAGCTAACTGGATAAGCATACAAGATTGTTTTTACAAGTTACCTGCTTACAAGATACGCTAACCATGGATTTTTTATATACCTTCTTGCACAGCACCAGTATGGATCATGTATTGACCTCCATGCAAAGACCAGTATCTCTATGTGATTCCACCAATGAAGAAACATCCCTTCTATTGCTCTGTTGGAACTACTACTGATGTATCAATCTCTTATCAAGTTTTTAAGGTTTTCTTCTCAAAGTGTTTGTTGCTTGTTATTCCCAAATAACTATTTTACAGCTGCTTTGTATCAGAGGCATGAGGGGGTATGATGGAGATGACCAGTGAACTTCTGCGCAGATTTTCACTGTTCCAGTCTATATCTCTTTATAATCCTTTTATAAACAGCTTTTTGTATTCACTGGGGAACATTATTCAAACACAAACCCTTTCGCATAAGCCTATTCAGTTTGGTATTGGTTTGGTGGTGATTGGGTGGGGATTTTTTGGTTGGTTGGTTGGTTTTGGTTTTGGGCTTTTTTTTTTGCATTTTCCAAGGAAGTTGGACTATATTCTGTTTCACTATTATTCAGGGGACCTTTTTCAGGCGTATTATAGGACAGAGTATTTAGTGCTATTTAGTCAAATGGAGGGGTCAGAGCATGCAGGTAATGAAATTACCAAAACCTACTAAAGATCAGCCCTGACTCTTAGTCAGTCATCTGTGGGCTATTTATATTTTTCGTTTGTCTCCACTTGCTTCTTACTGGATGAATTCTTTTGCACTGCACTAACATTGGATAATATATATTTTTAATTGTTTTTGTCAGTAGGGTAGCTTGTTCTAGGAAGAGTTAGACATGTGAGTTGGTGCCAGTTTCTCATGTCAAACTGAGTAGTCTTTATCTTTTATGCTTTGATTAAAATATAAAAGCACATAAGTAATTCCACCATTTTAAGGTAGATATGAGTCAAGACATATATAAAGGTTGTCCATCACTTACAGGTGTCTTCAGTTTTTACCATGGAATAATCCTGATTTCAGATCTCTTTTGCTGTTTGGGCTATTTTCTTCTAGGAGTAAACCAAACTCTCTGGTAACCAGAGAAGTCAGAGGAACACATTTTGTTATTACTAAACTAACTGTACAAAAGAAGTGTTGATTTATATTTAAATGGGAATATCATTTGTTTGTTTCCCCAGTGGTATATGGAATCTGTAAATAATACATGAAAACATCACAACAGAACTATTCAAAGTCACATGAAAACATGGTTGTAAAACACAGAGGAAGGGAAACTGGTGATGTGAGTCATCTGTGAATATTCAGCTGTATTGTAAGTAACAGACAGTTTTCTATTAGTGCTGTAATTCAACACTAGTTTTATGGGGACATTAAGCTTTCTGATAATGATTTAGATAAACTAATCTCTGACATTGAAGAAACCCTGACCACAACCAAAAACAATGTTTGAGGAAGATGTTGATCTGCTAAAAGTGTAAAATAAGGGTAAGATAAGACAAATTGGTCATGTGTCCTCCCTTATCTTGTAGGAATAGCTGAGGTGCCTAATCCATTTTCTAATTTTTAGCAGCCTGAGGAAATAGGGTCCCCAAGCTTATATTTTATTCTTGATATGTCATGTACTCTACGGCTACTTTGACAATAAAATTATACCTCTGCTTAGATGATGAAATCTTATGGAAATAGCAATTTTTTCCATTGTTCAACATAAGTGATACCTCTGGAAATGGAGTTATGGAGAGTGTGTATACTGTTGAAAGATTTTAAAGGAATTGAGACTTTTACTGAGGGGAAAAAAAGGACATTAAGGAATCTTTCCTGCCCCGCTTCCATTTCTCCTACCATAATACTTAAACTGCTGCAAAATGTCTTTTCCAAAACCAGTACTTCGAAAAAAATGTGTGGTGTTTTTTTGGTTTTGTTGTTTTGGTTTTTAAGGGGTATGGTAAAGAATTCAAACTTTTGCAGCATTTAGGAAAAAACTTTAATAACCTTAGTATTTAGAAATAATAGTATAATGCATTAAGTCTAATAAAATGTAATAAGATTCTGCAGTGCACACATAAAAATCCAAATTTTGATATCCCTAACTTTTTATGCACACATATCATAATCTATTTGATTTTACAGTTCAGTGAACTGAGAACATCTATTCTACCCCACTGTGAGGAACACATTAGCAGCTAGGGAATCCAGAATCAAAACATGCAGTGTTGTAATTTATTAGAGGAGGGTTGTTTGTCCTGCTAACTCATTGATTGTGCATAGTGATGGGTTGGCATGGTGCACTTGAACCCATACATCAGCAAGTACTGTCAAAATGAGTTATTCATGAATAGTAGGCCAATATCTGCCTGGAATCCTTATTTCATCTGAAATCCTATGGTAAGCAAAACTATTTCCACTGTCGCTATCCCATTAAACTGTGGATTTTAGACTGCATCATATTTTCTTTGTGTGTGTCTGAAGAAAATAATTTCTCTATTTTAAGACAACCTTTCCTTTATGTGTTATAACAGTTCTGCACCAAGATGGGTAACAGATAATAGTGAATTTCATGTTGGTTCATGAACATTTTTGTACCTCCTGTCTTGTTTCCCAGTTTCACATTTTGATTTGCATGATGGCATGATTTGCATGCCATCAACTGATAACTTAGCTTCTGTTCCTAGATTAAGACCTATACATGTATTATAACAGACAGATACTTCAGTATTTGGAACATCAAGCTGTGCATTTACAGTGTACTACTTTGTAGTGTCCCGCTGTAAACACCAGTGTCATTCTAATAATTGGGTACACATAGAATTTTATGTGCTTTGACCTTTTTTTAAAAAAAAATAAAAATATTGTTTTTAGCAGTGGAAGGGGCATGAGATATATTTACTGCAGGTTGAATTTTTTTTTCAGTTTTCTTATTGGGCCTTTATTTCACAACACCTTTTTGCAAAATGTGTACTGTTTTATGAAGGAGGAAAAAAACCCTGAAAATGCAATGTTACATAGCTTTCTGGTGTTTAGTATACTAGTGTTGGTGCTATTCACTGCATTGCAATAGGGTAAAGGCACTAAGTGACTATGATATATGTGCAGCATATGAATTGGAACTGGGACACAGATCAGAATTTGCTTTGGAGGTTGACATTATAGCCACCAGAGATCAAGTTAATGATTTCAGTAAATATAGTTCAGAGAGTACAAACTCTAAAGTGATAAATTGACCCATAGTTGATTGAGTAGCTCACTAAACTATGATATACCTGCTCTCTCACAAGATTGGATGATAATGGCAACTTCAACGCTGAATTTCAGTGATTTTTATCCATGGTGTATAACAAGGGAAATAAGGCTGTACTATGCATTGACCTGACCAGTGGTGCCTCCAGTCATGCCACCTTTTTTGTAGGGTTTTGGCAGAGGGGGGAAGGGAGAGGAGTTAAGGGGGAAAACTCCTACCAAAGGGGAGAGCCAGACTGAAGGACCATGTGGCAAAGTGAATAAACAAAACCTTTTAAAAGGTGAAAGTTATCCAGTCCCCGATGGCATTTTCCTTCATCTTGAGCAAAATTTAAGTCCTACAGGACAACCTTCACTGCAGAATTTAAAGAAATTATACTAAAGGCCTGGGAGGTGAGGTAGAATTTGCAGTAGTATAAATGACAGCTTTTCTTAAAAAAGCTTTGTTTGTTTTGTCTGTCCTTATTCTTTTGTGATGTGACATTCCCTCACTATAATTCTCCCATGTCATCCAGTGAAATGATCCTTTGTGGTGAGAACTGAAAAATGCACATTAGAGAAGTGAACATGCAATCAGGTTACTTTATGCAATTAATTATTCAAGGAGACATGAGGCAGAAAACTCAATCTAGTAAAACAATCAGGTAGATGGCCAATTTATTTCCTGGGAGAAGAAGGTTCAGATTTTGTCTCTAAGCAAATAAACAGCTCTTCTCACAACAGCAAAAAGTAAGGAATGTTATGCCTTCTGCTAGGAAGTCTCTGAATAAAAAAGCAGAAGTTAATGCATGGAAGCTGGTGTACATCATGGAGTGGTTTATTATACACTTTCTTATTGCTGTAAATGAAGATTAAAATATGAATGGGTAGAGGGAAGAAGAACTGAAGTGTACTTGGGATCTGTCATTTTCTTTTCTGCATGAAAGGGTATTTCTTCTGCAATGCTTTTACCCTTATTAGAAAATATAATTTTAAGTGCCTATATTCACATATATGTGTATGATTTTCTCTTGTGAAACCACTTATAAATGACTGAAGCCATGCACTGTAGGGGGAGAGTCATAAACATTAGTAACAAAGAATACAAATGTCTACAGATACATTTGCATGCTCCTTCCCACGCTGCAGGAGCATTCCCTGCAGAGGAGCTGCCAGTGGTTTGCTGGCAATGTTCTTGTTTCTTCTCACCATGCAGAAGCACAAACCCATTGTCAACACAGCTTCCAGAGAGGATCGGTAGCCAAAATTACCCCCTTTCTTTTGTTTTTGGTAGAAAACTGAACATAGGTTGAGCTTCCTCTTTACTTGTGGAGTTGATAATTTTCCTGTGAATGGTATTCTCCCCTGGTGAAGGCTGTGAAAAGTCCTTTAAGCTGTGGATTACAGAGTTTTCCTGCCTTTGCTGTAGAAAGAGCTAGCAAGATTCAGGCCTGAAGGGCATACAATCTGTAAATGTCATATATTAAGGTGAAAGAAGGAAAAAAGCTTCTGGATGGCCCTGTGAGGGGAACTGGTCTCTTCACCCTAATGCTGGCTTAAATCAGGCCAGCTTTGCTGTTAGGATCCAGTTGTTCAGGTTACTAGTACTGCTTTATTTCAAAGGATTGAACTTAGTCCTATTCCCCAAAAACCTAAGCTATGCTACTTGTGAGAGTCTTGTTTCAAAATAACATCGTGTAGGCAACAAGGAGTACAGAGTCCAGACCCTAAGGCCCATCGAAACTTTTTCTTCCACTTTCCTGGTTGCATAAGTGTTCAGGATAGCTAAACTGGCTTTAATCACCAGTTTGAAGTACAGCTTAATCTTAAAATTATCTTTTGTGCCCAGCAGCAGGGTGGTAACAGGGAATTAACCCTGTGATCGTGACAACCCAACGCAAATCTCCACTCAGTGCAGTGACAATCTCTTGTGTTGTACAATAGTAGCTTGAAAAGTGCTGAAGCAAACGTGACGCAATGTCTAATCCTTTTAGGTCAAATCATGATGAAGATTTTGCTGGACTGCGTCATCTTCTGTTTGATGAAGTGATATCTAGCTGAACTGTTACCTCAATTACTTTGCAAGTTGTCCTGCTTAGTCCATATGCCATGCTAAACAGTTATAAACAGCAGCGTCAGGCATAGTTGCTACTCCCAATAAGGTTGCTGGTCACCTGGATGAACTCAGAATAAGTTCAGTTTTCAGTTTTGTTATGAAGAAACCTGGATTCTTTTTATACAGTTATTTGTGTGTTACATGATGTTCAGCAATCCTACCCTAACTGGAAGGCTGGATTTGCTGAGGTTGCCAATATCATATCCTCTTCCCATCTTAAGAGATGCCAAATGTCTGAACACATAGGCTATGTCTTATTCCTTGCTGTTTTTGCAGATAAAAAAATAAATAAAAATCAATTAAACTCTTAAACTTATTTTCTATTATATTTACTAACATCACTTTCTGTCTCACATTCTGGCTTCCAAACTTAAAATAACTTCAGACTGATGTCTTCTTGTCCAGACCCATCCCAGAAAAGACATCAGGAACAAAACAAAACAAACAGGTTTGGTAACTAGCAGTTACTATTTGACCTCTGAAATGTGCCATCTTGCATAAATTATTTGAAATAAAAAATACATACTGAGGAAAGGCAGAAACTAGCAGCTTACAGTGTTTTCTGGGAGATTAGCATTACCCCACAACTAACACTAGGATGGTTCAGCTATAGAAGTGATCCTTCTCAAAGGGAGAATCTGTAGACTTCATTCGAATAGTCACATTACGAGTGTCTTTCGACCATGGTGTGATAGAGCATCAAGTGCATGTGGAAAAGGAAGTAGAAAAACGATGACATAATAGTTGGAGTGTTCCAAAGTGATGTGAAAGGACAGACAAATAGAGGTCAACTCCAGGGAGTAGTGTCTGGCCTTGAACTTGAAAAAGACTAATAGTTTTGCATTTCAAAGTCATGAAAAAGTAAGGAGGAGATGAAAGGATCAAGATTAACCCTTACTTAAATTTGTTCCATCTCACTGGGATCACATAAGTGAAAATTTATAGCAGATACTACCTTTTTCATTGTAATGCCAGAGCTGTATTGATTAGCTCCTCACAGTTTAATAGCTGACCTGACACCAAGCCAACAGCTGCAACAGAATATTTTGTCACTATGTATTTTCTGTTCACCTCTTGTGAACATTTTAATAAATATGAGTTGAATCCCACATAAAAAGCCACAGTTTGAAGAGAAAAATGAGAACAGTGTTTGAAGATTTGTTCTCCTGGATCAGATGAGAGTTTCTAGCAGCCTTAACAGTGTAATCTTACGTTTCTCATTATGGTCAACATTTCTGCTCAGGGAAGGAACATGAGAAAAACAACAAACAATGACATGCCTTTCAGTGGTGAGCAAGGTGGGGGTTCTAAGTTGAAGACTGGATTCCTTCTTGTCTATAGGTGGCAATTTCTTCAGTGTATTTATTTTACCATCTACAGGACTTGCTCCTTTAAATTGATAGGTAGGCATCTGACAGAGAGTTTGGATTCAGTATTCATTGACAGAGCCTGAAGTGCCTGCAAATCTGAGGATCATACTGGCTTTGGCTGGGGTTTTGCTTGTGAAGTGATTATTCTTTCAGTTGCTACCAGCAAGAAATCTTAGTAACAATCTTGCATGCAGAACCATTTTTTTTCCCTTTTTCCTCCGCCCACCACTCATCATTAAAAAATAAGGCTTGACTATCCCTGGCTAACAAATAAAATCAAGAAAGTGACTGCCACTTAATGATTTTATAAGTGATTGCCTACTGCTCTAATATATAATTATCAGTTTTGTGCTTTAATGCAATTAATTGCATATGTCAACTTAAACAAGTGAACTTCCATAGCTATGAGCTGAGAAGCGGTAGTGGTTAGAAGGGCAGGGGTGTCAGGTCCTTTTCCTGTTACTTACAGATGGAATGTACAGGTTTGAATATGTTTGATTGTACTCACCTCTCTTTTCCTGAAACAGCTTTCTGCTTAAAAGATACTTTTACAGCATCTAGATGCGATGAATATAAAAACCTTAATGTTGACAATGTTCCCACCTTCCTTAAAGTGTTTGCAAGTCCTTCTGGGTGGGTTCCCACTCCACCCACCCCCAGCCCTTTCTCTTTCTTCTCCTGTCAGAATCAGAAGTCTAAATGCACTGCATGAACAGACTAGACCTGGCTATCTGGTTTAGGAAAGTAAGATAAGTAATTACAGTTGCTGGGAGACTGGACTATTTTATGTGTTCCCTAGGTTCCTGTGGAGTATTTTGCTTTCACTGGTGGAGAAAACCTATAAAATATGGCCAGGTGGTTTGTGAATAGTGGGTGATTTAGATGCCTTCAGACTCATGACATAATCACACAGAAGGACATGTTATTGCCAATGTTTAGGGAATTTAATATCAAATGCTCATAAACTTAGTAAAATTTAAATTACATCCCTAATTACCAAATACATCTCATCAGTTTCTGTCATTCACAGCACAAATGTGAAAAGTTGGCAGTCAGAGCACTTTACTATTCTGTTTACTGAAGGGCAATCTTTATGAATTTACCTCTGGAGAGTAAAAGGCTTGTGACTTTTTCTGTGCTACATCAGCTTCTGTCTTCTCTTGCATACAAATACTTTTCCTGATGCTTCATTATCAAATGAACTGCTTTAGAAGTCACCATCACTTTTATATGGGTAACAGTGCTGAATGATTAAATCCTATTGTCTGCACTTTCTATAAAAGTCATTAAAGTGGAAAAGAGCTACCTCTAAATTGAAATTCTGCCTTCAAGGTCATTATCATTTTACCTCTTCTGCCTTGTCTGACACATACTGGTGAATACTTTAAGAGTAGAAAAATATACTCAATTTCCAATTAAAACCCCAAAGTAATACAAGCTGTGTCAAGTCACAAAATGGGAAAATATCCATCAGCTTATTGCTCTCAGCCTTTAGTTTTCATGTCAATGACCCATAAAGCTCTTTCCAAAGCCGTCCATTCTCCCTTTTTTTCTCTACATTATTGCTTGTTCATCATCAGATTCTTAGAGCTGTGATGGTGAAGATCAATCTGATTCAGTATCCTTGAGAAGACTAACCCCAAAAACAAATTTAAATGCAGGGTGGCATATGTACCTTAAGTTCTAATTGTTCACCTGTTCCTTAGACTCATTACTAATCCAGAATGCTGATCATAGTGATAGCAATGAGATTTTAATAGTTTTGGTGGGTAATATCTGATTCAACACTGAAATGGAAATGATATTCTGTTAGCTGGCATGTAGCAGCAGCTGGGATTTTCTAGCATTAAATATGGGTTTAATAAAGTAAAGAAAAATAAAGGACATCATCCTTTTACACAAACTGTTTTTGCAGAAAAATTACTGGAGCATGTTCAGTGGAATTGGTCTGAGAGTGAGAAATATCTCACAAAGACAAAGTCAGTCTAGCAAAGCAATCAATCAAGAACTGTAGCAGCCTGTGCAGATTCTCCATACCACAGCCCTAACTGAATATAATTGTATAAAATACATAGCCAGTTTGGTAATACCTAAAGGAACAACCTGAGGGAACTCAGTCTCACAAAACCCTTATTATCTTATCCTAACTCTATAAAAGAAATGTTAGAAGGAGAAACTGAATTATCCAACTGGTAGGGCACTGGATTAAGACCCTGAGAAGTTGGGGCTAAATTCACTTTTGCAAAGGGGGATTTAAACATTAGATGTCTCTGAAGTAATTGCCCTAAGTACTTCGACAGGACAGTTCACTTGACCGAAGACATCCACTTTCAGGTGTGATTTACATCTCTCTAATTGTTGATTATAAAGGATACAGTGGCTTTGAATTTAAACAGTGTTTTTAAGTAGTGAAGTAAAAGCAAGGAAGTCCTGCTGATCTGCTTTCACCAGCATTTTGCAATTCTCCATATTTCCTCTCTAACTTTTACTTACCTTTATGAAGATTTGAAGTTCACCCAGGGAAGAGGAGTTTCAGTTTCTTTTAAAAAGCCTGTTGCAATGGGGTTACAATCTCTTTTTGGATTCTCTGAGGCTACTGTAATACAAAATGCAACAAAAGCCCAACTTTGGATTTATCTCAAGACTTAGCTTGTATATATGCAGACATACACACATGGGTATATTTGTTTAATGAAATAACATTCTTCATACTTGCTAAGGTCACTATTTTCTAAGCAAAAGTCTGACCTTTAGTATCTCAACCTACACGCGAGAAAGCATAACCCTGGGATGAATTACAACTGTTATAAAAGGTAAGCAATTGGTGAATAGCAAATGGTGCCAGAGTACGTGTGACATGTACTTGAGATGTCTGATCATTTCAGAAAATAAAGCCCAGAGTTATTGCTGGTGCAACTCTCCTGCCTCAGTGTGATTCCTTTTACAAGTCACTGGGTACAGGTGATCAGACTTTTCCTGTAAATGACAAAATGTTCTTACGTGCAGGAATATATGCTTAAACAATGATCTACAAAATGATAAAAGCTTAGTAAAGCATTTTTAGTTGGGGTGCTTTCAAACATGCACAGCATTTGACTTATCTTTCCTCCATCAAAATTATTTGGAATTTTGCTGTGATTTCAATGGAAAAAGTATTATACCAGTCAAAACAGAAGTGAATCAGAGCAGTGCTGATAACTCAGAAATACTTCACTCCTGAATCCATGTGCTCTTCTACGCAACCAGATTTCTAAATTGGCATATGGAATTCATGGCTCATATTGGCCAGTTTATGGAGGTCATGGTCTAGGGTAATTGTTGCAGCCTATACCCATGTCTCCTCCACCTTTCTGGGCACCCCTGGGCATGATCAGGTCATGGTCTGTGGAGCAAATGAACTTTTCCTGAAATCCAGTCCTTTCTGCTTTGCATGTCAGGGTTACACTAAGGAAATATATGGCTTGCCTTAGTAAAAAACATTTCTAATTTCTTTTCCAACCAACACAGTTTCTTTTGCTATCAGTCTTTGTGAATTTAATCATCTAAAATGGACTCAGTGTTAGGAGGAATGCTTGAATTTAAACCGCTCATGTCTTTTAATAGTATGACAGTAGGAAGGATAATTTCACCTCTGGCTGCATGTGCTGGTTCCCCTAATCTAACCAAAAAACCAGTAATGCCTATGCGTCCCACAGAGATATTGTTTGGTTTACAATAATGAGATTTTTAGGAGGTTTATTCAGTGTAGATTTCATGAGACAGTAGAGTAGTAGTGGAGGGTTTTATTTATTTATCCTTTAGTTTCAATCTCAGATGGCATGCATATGTGAGAAAATGAAACTTGCTTTTATAAGACAACTTCCTAAACTTCAGTGTTTGATTCAGACTGAAGTGACTGTTTTCAATGGCATGTGTTTGGGGTTGGTTTGGGTTTTTTTTTTGGAAGTGATTTATTCATCTCTCTTATGAGTGGAATTCAGCATTTGTTTGTTGGAACATGGAGATGGCTAGGGTGTGGTGATTTTTTTATTTGAATTTCTTCTGTAAGGCATGTTACTTTTAATGTTCTATGAAAAAAAAAAAAATGTACACAGGAAATTTCCTGCAGTGACTCTCAAACATTCAAAATAAGCAAGACTTATAACAGTTTTAACCGGATGGTCTTTTAGCATGCAGTTTCACATTCAGCTACCATGGCTAAAACAGAGAATGGACAGGGTTATTTCTGGGGTAGCTTCAGAGCAGCTGAGATCACACCTGGCTCACTCTGCAATGGAACCTTTAATATTCCCAGACATCAACCAGCTGTGGCTTCTTACAGAGATGCTGCTCATAGCAGGACCTGTTTCTGCTTAAGTCAAGACCCGGCTTAACTTGTTTACAGTATTGAATTTAAACCACTGTAATCTTCACAAGATACTTAAGTTCTTTTAAGTCTGTGCATGTGCAAATTTTTTTCCTTCCTTTTCCTTCAGTCAAGTATATTGGTACTTGTTTATTATCAGATTTATCTTTAGATTTTTACAGTCTCCTTTCCCAATTGCATACTATTATCACCTCTTTATGCTAATGCTCTCCCTAGCTGCCTGTATTATCACCCCTCCATTTATCTTCTTATCGCTTGTGATCTATGGTACTCATTAGCTTCCTATTCTCAGACCACTTTTTGCCTTCTCAGCATGCCAGATGACCCTTTTATCACTCAGTCCTGTTTCACAATCAACCCAGATAATGCTTCATACTTCCTCACTATTCCTTAGCTTTTTATTTTTGTGCTGTTTATTACCTTTTGCCATTCATTTCTCTCCAACAAGGCTTGTTTTAATGCTTTCTCAGTCAGACCAGGTTTTTGCTAATATTCTATCAGTTGTCTTCATTGCCTGAGTAGTACATTATTGATTTCTATGGTTCAATATATTAGAGTATATAATTCCTAGCAAATTTCTTTCCCCATCAAGTTTATTTAATCCACCCTCCTCCTAGTCTTCTCTTCAGACCAGACTTCATATTCATGAGGCCAACAGTACATTAACTGCTTAAGTCATTGATTCTTACACCCTACAAAGTGCTTCATCCATAATCTTACACATTCTGCCTGAATTCAGCCAACATTTAGTTCTTGCTCTGGACATGGCTACTTAGACCACTTGTTTAATGTGTATTTTAGACAATTTATATGCCTAAGATGATACTTTTGCAGGCACTGCATAACATATTTTCAGCTCATTGGCTCCAAGGTACTTAAATTTGTATTTCCCAAAGCTCTCTTCAAATTTTATGATTGCTCATGTTAAATAATGAACTTAAAAAAAAAAAAAAAAATAGAAGAGGGTGGTTGTTGCTGTTGACTTCCAAGAATCTTTTCATTAACAGCATGACTTTGGGGGGCTGGGATACTTGTAGGCTTTGTTTGAAAAGGCTATGTGGCTCCTTTTCAAAAAGAAGCTTTCCTTGGTCTTGTGTAGACCCCACTGTCTCACAGGGGTTTTGACAAAGTAGCTGCTCAAATATCTGTAAATCTAATCTTCCAGATAATGTTCCAACTTCCATGTGTAAACAAATCTGGATATTGCATAAAATGTCATAAACTAAAGAATGTGATGACAGAAAAAAAATAAAAGGAAGATAAAGACATTTTTGGACAAGCAAAGCAATTATTGACTCATGAAGTTTACTTACTTCATGGGTTGTAGGACTATAAGGAACAGTCCCAGGAATGGATAGTGTGGCTTTAGTTTTCTTGTTATTTTAAAAGATTCCCAAAGTAGTGGAACTTTTCCCAATTCTGGTTTATGCAGGAATGTAACAGTTAACACAGACTTCAGAAGTGTTGGGACCTTATATTTGGATAGCTGTCCTAAAATGTATGTTGAATCTTTCTGTTTTAATAGTTTTTCATGTTTGCTCAACCTTCTGGATTTGGTGAACAAGTGTGATCATAGAAAGGACATGGTTGAGCCAATTCAGAATTTTGCTAAAGAAATAAGTTCTGCAGCAAAAGAAAGACCAGCTGTGGGAAAAGTATTGACTAAATGGATCAACGTTGAAGATCATTCCTTTCCATTTCAAACTTATGATTCTATGCACATATAAAACAGTCCAGCCACAAATTGATTTCAATATGTCTCATTCCTTTCACAAAGAACAATTAGAATAGAAGGAAAGTTTTTTGCTACAAAGCATATATGAGACTAAATCCTGCATAGTTATGGCTGGAATATCTGATTATAGATATTTTTATAGTGTCCTATACTCTGTATCATGCTTTTCCAGAAGCAGACCGACAGAGGACAAGAGGGTGACATGTAAGTTCAATTGTCATTCATTCATCTTCTCTTCCTGTCAGACAGGAATCACATGGGGTTTTCTGGTCATCTTCATCATTAATCACCTGGAATATGTTGCAGTGTTCTAAAAAAGAAGTATTTAATTCTCTGGTTATGATGATTAGAAGCAGAGGCTGTAAAAAACTTACTTCATCAAAAGGGAAAAATAGTTTGAGACCCTTGCTTTAACGTCAGTAAGGAAGCCTAGCCAGCATGACTGCAGACTGCAGTCACAGTGGAGAGGCATATAACCACTGGGGAAAGAAGAATCAGAATCTTTCAAAATTTTTAAAATATTGTATTGACTTTATACTTAGAAACACTCTGTTGACACTCTCACAGGAGGTACTTAAAGGCTGCCCTCAGACACAAGTGGTAAAGGCTAGAGTCCAGTCTAACCTTGAGGCTATTCTAGTTCCAAGTTCTACTCATGTTCTAGAGACTCCTACTTCAGGGTAACTGAGAGGTAAATTAAACCTGCTTTTGAAGTTGGCAGTATTTTTACCATATTACCAATATTTTACCTTAGGGAAACAACTCCCTACATGTGATGGAAACAGCTAAATCATCTTAGTCATTATGCTTATTACTGCCATTATAGCTGGCATGATCTTCAAACCATTGCAGATGACCTCATGAGTTTCTGTCCAAAGGAAGGATAAAAACAAACCTCATGTTCTTCAGGTAATAGTTGCTTTCCCAAACAAACATATCAGGAAAGGGCTGTGGTGGTATACCAGAACCTTACTGATTTTCTTCCCAGAAGGATGAACACCTGCAGAGAAGGTGCATTCACATATGCATCACACTGTGTTGCAGGGGAAATTTATGTCCATCTAGTGATGAGTAACAGCAGTACAGTCTATTTGGTCAGAAAGTTAACTGCAAAACTTAAAATCTAACATAGATCTGTTATCAGCTTCTCATTGCTTTCCCTATGCAGAGACAATATAAAAGAGAATATCTGCTTTTTTGCTTTTTTTTTTTTTTTCAGAATTATATTACAATTTTCTTTTTCTTGAATGTAAATCTGTAATTTTCCTATCAGCCACGATCTTTCGGAAAGAAAAAGTGAAAGCTGCAGAAGGGAGATGCTTTGAGTATATTAGGTTTTCCTTCCCCCCATGAAATAAATGCAGGGAGTGTCTAATGAAGTGAGTATTTCTATATGGCTGGAAATCACTGTAAATTCCCATTTCACTAATACAAATTATTTGATTTCTTACATGGATAAGTAAGTGCCACTGGGACTGCTCTAGTAGACAAAGGTTCATTAAACAAAGCAGAAACTCAAATGTGTTTTGATCTCTGTTGTTTCTCCCAGTACATACGTATATTTCCTTCAAATGGTTTCACATGTACAACGGCATTAAAGAACTTCAGGTCACGTTACATATTTGAACACCAAATATGTGAATAATAGATCTACTTCTTATAGCCATGTAAAATGTATAAAGGATCAGATGCATATAATTGGAAATTGATCTTAACAGAAACTTTTATTTTTCATACAGCTAGCTGTGATAAAGACAACTTTTTACCTGAAGGGGTACTATGGGATAATTCATAGGCTAACGTACAGGTCACACAGTATTAGAACCTGCTCTAGCTTTGCTGTCAGGAAAGGAGTTAAATATTATTATTCTTTGATACTGAGATTCATGGCTCAGTTAAAGGACCTGCAGCTGTATTATAGACTTCCCCATACAGCTACAGCTCAGACAACATATTTTAAGGGCGTGGGGAAAAAATAGCTTATTCTATACATCCCAGTCAGGCCTCAACCTCTTTTGGACTTTCTAACTTAAAGTTCAGTACTTTATACTTGTTGCCATGCTATTCTTATTAATAGGAATCAATTATCTGGGCATAGATGTAGGCCACAGCTAATGGTTTGTAAAGAACTACTCGATGGGACGAGACTAGGCAATATTTTGTCCCCCTCTGTTGTCGGTTACAGTGTTCTCTGCTTGCCCTGTTCCTTGATGCTAACTGTACAGGTAGAGATACACAGAGATGCTGGAGCTCATTCTCTCACCTATGAATAGTGAATGCTGTACCACTTATCTAAAGGATGATGCACCTATGTTTAGTTAAAGTCGGGAGATGTCGAAGGACTCTTTGCAACATGATGGATGCACAGACTGCTAAGTCCTTGGGTTAGTTATCTTTAAAAAGGGACATTTTGTCTTAGATTCCTGTTGTACATGCAACGTGACAAAGATGGAGACTTTAAATATGACTGCTAAGGAATAGAGTCTGCATAGAGACAACTCCTTAAGGATATTGTCCAGGCACAAGATATGTTAATGTTGTTAACTTGAAGATGTGCTGGGTCCTTGAATGGAATGTGCTAATTGTCCAGGCACAAGATATGTTAATGTTGTTAACTTGAAGATGTGCTGGGTCCTTGAATGGAATGTGCTGATTGTCCAGGTGTGAGATATGTTAATAAGTTCCCGGAAAGTTGATGAATAGGCATGAGTGACTTGTATAAAGAGGGGGCTGAGGCGTTCCCTCGGTGTGCATGACTTTGGTGGAGCGATCCCCCATGCATCCAGTGCTGCCAATAAAGGATACTTAGTCACTAAGAAGTTTTGACTTCGTTCTTTAAATCACCTATAAGCAACATTTTCAGACATGGAGGCAAATGAATAGTTATGTGCTGTATCAATTTGTGTCAAAAGCAGATGAAATAAAATTATTTGCTTCCAAACACATTGGTATGAGGATGAATTGCCTTATACAAAGGGCTTCTCAAAAATGATTTTGCAACACTAGCCCACCTGTGCAATTTGAATCTTTTTCCCATCTTTTTGTCTGCTGACTTTCCAAGACCTTTTTTCCCCCAAGTTCTATTACTGGCAACCCTGTTGTATGTGGAGGTTATATAATGCATGCTGTACACCTGTACACAAGATAAATTCATTTGGTATGTGACAAAGATATTGTAGAACAACACCCAGCTGGAGTGGAATTTTTCCAGTGTGCTCTTCTGAATTTTAACTCTGCTCCCATGGAAGCACAGGGAAGATTTGCTTTTAGTGTTAGAGAGGCTAGAACAGTTTTTTAAGAGCGAGTTGTTTTAATAATTAAGCAGCTGATTTTTCCAATGTTCTAAATTCAGTTTAGACTGCTATGTGGAGGTCAAGAGAAAATGTATAAACAGGCACAAACCTTTAAAAAGGGTACTTCTTAAAAAAAATGCTAAGTTTGCATAAATACACCTTACAAGCCAAGTTTTTAAAGTAAACACTGTGTAATGGTGAAATACATGTGCATAAAATCATACCACTTCATCATGCCCCCATTCTTCACATGTATAAATCAGTGCTCTATTCAAAATAAATAAATCGGTGCTCTATTTGAAAAGTCTGTGTAATATGACTGTAAGCACATGCAAATTAGGTTCTTATATGCCATATTATACTTCTTATTTAGACCTTTGCACAAGAGGTAATTCAACTTCCCAGGGATGCAGAGAAATATTCTTACCCTCTTTCTACAGAAAACAGACTGAGGTGTGGAACAGCCAGGGGTGAACTCTGAAGTCCAGACCTGCAAACTGGGAATGTTGACTGTTTAGCTTCAAACACGTTTGACATTTCCTAAGCCTAAAAATTCAAATAACAAATAAAGGTTATCTGTTTGTTTCCAAAACTTCTTGTCCTAAGCAGTTAGTTGACAAGTCTCACTAGATTCCTAAGTGAGAGAGCACCTAAGTCCTGTGAGGTATCAGCACAGCTTGACGCACCATCACGGCAAACACTTGTAAAAGGGAGACCTGTCCTGACAGCCATCACTGAGCATATAAAAGTATGAAAGGGTCCCACTGTGCTCAGCATTTCCTGTTGGTTATTTCTAGCAGACTTCTTGCAACTGGTAGAATATTTTTTTTTTTATTTTTGTTTCTGAGGGAACTGATTATTCTCACACAATTTTTAGATAGTCATGACCCTGAAGTCTGCTTGCTCGGTTTTCTCTTTCATCTGGAAGCAAATTCCAGAAATGTAGATGTCAGTATACATATCAGATGTAGAATTAATCTAACTCTGTGAGATTCCCTGTGATGTACACAAGAAATCTGTGGCAAAGGACAAAGATGAGTTCTAGTAATTTCTCCCTGAGTGTCCTTTTTCTTCTCTTCTCCATACCAGGGAGCCCTCTGAACACACTCCAACTGATCAGGAAGTGCCTTAAATGCCTAATATCAAATAAATGTCCTTAAAATTACCATGAAGAGCAGCACAGCAGAGCCATGCAGGATAGATTCAGTGGGCATGGCTATGTTTCACAAAAGTACAGCAGATGTAAACATGTTTTGGTACCTCTCAGTTTTCCAAGTACCCTTGTGCTGTGGGGAGTTGGCCCTACATAGCTTTTTAAAAAAAACTCCTTACCCTTCCTCTGATAAGCTTGATTTGTGTTTTAGAAAGAGGATTCACTCATTGTTATTTCATTCACATCATCTAGCAGCCATCAGGTGATAAAGGACTTCTGAATACTATCAACCCAGCCATCCTTTGAACTGACAAGTGGAGGTTAAAGGCTTCTTATCCTACAAGCAATTCCCCTCCATTAGCATGATTGTTTGTAATACAATCAGCAGGGATCAACTAATACCTGTTCAAGCCTGAGCACACACAAGGAACAACAAGAATTTAGTAGTGAGAGCATACAGGGGTGTGAAAATAACTGAAATCCTCTTGACACTGCTCAGTTATTTGACCCTTTAAGCTAACAGGCGTTTAGTTTCACTGGGACTTCAAAATCAACATTGAATAGGATTCCCAGTGAGTTTTACATTACTTGGCAGGTAACCAGATGATACACTCACTATATGTCTAGTAAACCCATTTCCACACTACATTAGGAGTTTATCAAAGCAAGTCAAATCACTTCTCTACAAAAATGAAGGAATCTTGAGAGAATTTTGTGTCTGCACCTTTAGTTCTTCTTGTGTCCCTGGTTATGATTTATAATTTGGCAGTGTGTTTCCTAGAGCTGATATTGAATTCATGATGTGACTTTCTTCCATAGTAATTAAAAAAAAAAAAAAAAAAAAAAAAAAAGTTGAAAAGTTGTGGGTTTGTGGTGTTTGGTTTTTTTTTTTGTTTTTTTTTTTTTTTTTTTTTTTGTGTGTGAAACAATGACTATAGAATCACTGTACTATATAGCTCAACTAAATTGAGGTACTGAATTGCCATATACATAATTCAAAGCTGTATACCACATTTCTGCAAACTAACCTGAAACTACCTTCAGATCATTGTCAAAACCAGTACTTTATGTTTTTACATTTTCTTCTGGAAGCAGTGCTATTCTGTATTACAAGAAACAGTGACAAAGTAAAAGTTATTATTCATATCTTAATAGATTTTATGCTTTTTCAAAGGCATGTAAATTGCATTACTTTAACATACTAATGCAAGAAAGAAAGGAGAAGAAAGATGAGTTAGTGAATGTGGTTTTTAAAAACAGGGTTTCTAGTATTCATTGCAATTTCAAATACTTAGCTTGACCATTTCCATAATATCTTAATGACTACACAATTATGTTCATTTTAAGTATGTCTGGAAATCTTGCTTCAAAAAGTTTTTTCTGCCTGATCATTTGTTAAGTTGCAGAATTTTCCACAGAATGAGCAAACATTTCAAGAAGTGGTGGGTTTTTTTCTGTGTGTGTGAGCACGCTTGTGTGTGAAGCTGTGTGCTTTGGTTTCTTTTTGAGGGAAACAGTCTTGTGAGGCTAGACAAGGAGGAATATGATTCTTGAGTCACTGAGTGAAATTATCAAAATAAGTGCAAGTGTCTTCCAAACCTCCAGCAGTGTAGCAACATTTTCTTATTTCTGTGGGATGGGAGAAGGGGAATGACAGATGGAGGATTCAGAAGGGAATGGGGCGACCCGTAGAAGACAGAGCCTGTAGATATTAGCATTGCAAGGAATCCTTCAGATTTGGCATTGAGCCACCTCATCTTCCCCTGTCCCAGGAGTGACTCGCAATTCACACATTGCCACTTTTTCTTAGTGTTGTTTTTAATTATTTTTTTTTAGGTTTTAAAATGGCTATACAAGTGCTCTGCTTACACTGCTGTCCTAAGGAAGTGCTTATTTTACCTAATGCTTGATAAGATTTTATAAGGAGTTGTTAAAGAGTTAATACATAATGAATAGAATAGGAAAGTTTGCTAAATAAATTATTAGTCTCAGCAGAAAGATGCATGCACTCTGGATTATACTCCATAGCAACTAAAGGATGTTATTTATTAGAGGAGACTAATCCCTAATTAACCCTGTATTAATTATATGAAGTTATAAAATATGTATGAATATATGAAAAAGTGTGTATTACACTGTTGTTTGGACTACGGTAGGGCTCATGTGACAGAAGTAGCAGCTACTGACAGAACCACTTCATGGCAAGGAAATGACCAGCACTGCTTTGAAATGTAGTGAAACTTGGAGCACTAATTCTTCCATCTTTATATGCCTTTTTTTCCCCTGACTTTTACAATCTGTCTCATACTTGAGGCAAAGATCAGATTCATGGCAGAATCAAATGCTCTGTTATGAATTCCTGGAAGGTTTGCCTTTTTTATCTAAGTATGAAATCAGGCTCTTTTTTTTTTTTTTTTTTTTCTCTGTATCTTTACAGTTCCAAAATTGGTTCTTTTTAACTTTGTTCTGAGGGCAGGGGTTTACTGCCTTTCTTTAGCTTTAAGCTGTGTTTTATCTATTTTCTCTTTTTTAAGCTGTATCTCTTTTTTTTAGTTTTTATTTTGTTTGGGGGTTTTTTTTGGTTTTTAATTATTATTCTCTAGCTTGTCTTCTTGCCTTGGTGGTTTTCTTTGTGGCTTAAACCTTCTCAGTGACATTCCTTCGTAACTTAGGTTTTTCTGAAAAGGCTGACTTGTCTGGAAAGCCAGACCTAAAACATGTTGAGTCCTCAGCTTTAAAAAAAAACAGATCATGGGCTTCCGAGAAGACAACCGTGATTTCGAACTGGCAACGCTGACAACCGCCTCTTTTAAGCATGCTTACTCATTTGAGAGCTGTTACCCTGCTGCAAGTGATTGAGAAGTAAAAATTACACTTTACAGCACAATTGCTCTTTGCTTCTTTTAACATTACTTGGACAGATATAAGATCTTGAAAACTATATAAGATTCCAAGGCTATTGCAGTGGAATCTACCTGCCTGTTATGATCATCTCTAAGGGGTGAGACTTCACAACCTACATCATGTAGTTGGATATCTCATATGTAAATCCTTACCTAATGACTACTGCATGATATCTTTTAAATACATATACATTTAGAGTATATTAAAAAACAAACAATAAATCCTTTTATTAAATGTTGCTGATTTGAAATAGTTCTCCAATGTTTTCTCTTTAGTACTCTGTAGAGGAGTCCTTCAGCTTAATATATTTCAAGCACAGCATTTGTTATTGTAAGTACCTTTTTCAGATTTGAATTTAATTCTGATTTATCCTGTCTGCTGTTTGTTTTCTCTGTTGCCCAGAATATTGCCTATACAAGTAAATGTCTTCAGTCTACTTCATCATTGCTGAGAATCTGTGATGAGATACTAAAAATGTCTTTTCTAGACTGACTGCTAGACGCATTAGGTATTGCATATATTGTGGCTCATTCTTTCTAAACTAATGAGCAAGCTATTCTTCCTTTTGCATGTAATGTAGATGATAAGGTACTCTTTATTAAACTTTTTTTTTTTCCTGCAGAGAAGCATCTTACATGTCCTTTTAACTATGAAAAGAACCTGCCTTTTGAAAGCTGCTTCCACACTCCTTTCTAGTTGACAACATGTGTTCTCAAAGAGACTCCCTTTTAAGCCTCATCTCTGCAAAATAGGTTAAGATTTTCTTTTTTATGTCAAGATGCTCCACGTTCCTGAAGCCAAGGCATTGTTGTATATTACCTCAGCTAGTTAGCTGACATCAACTGTGTCACCTTTCCTGACCTGGCTTTAAATTCATCAGGGTTAAGAAGCATCTTACCTCCTTTAAGGATTTACCTCAGAGTAGATACCTTAGCTTAGGCACATATTTTTAGAAAACAGTTTTATTGTGAAGCACAGAGCGGGGTTCTTGAGTTTTCTCATTTATTGTCTTTTCTTGTTTCTTTATGTGCTACTTCAACCTGAAGTTTTTAGCTCATACTCTTTACAGTAAACATTTAGTTCTCTGTCTCTCTTTCTCTGCATAACTCTCTATTCCATTTCTTTATTATTACTTGCTAGCTCTGAAAAGCTGCATCCCATACTGAAGATCTGATGTTTGAGATGAGGAAAATAAAGTCTTATTTCATAGAAAATGAGTTTTCTTTTTTTTTTTTTTTTTTTTTTTTTTTTTCCCTGATTTAAATCCATCTGGATAGTACAGACTGGAGATTTAACTCAGTCTTTAATGCTGGGTTTGTACTCCAGAGAACACAGCTACAAATAATGGAGCAATCAAAAAGGAAGGAGAGAAAAAAAAAATCTTTCTAGCATTTTTTCATGTATATCACTGTATTATCCTTTGTCTAAATGAAGAGGAATTATTAATACTATATTAGCAAAGACCACTCCATGCTCTTGGTCCTCCATCCTGCTGCTCCTTCTCTAGACTGCTTGCAGCAACAGAGAAGCCTAGAAAGAAATATTTTGTAAACTATTTCCTTCAAGGACTCTCCATCACAAAGAGGCAGTTTTCATGGTTTTATCAAGTGTTTTAAAGCCAAATATAATAGGGAATGACTGTCTTACAGATTTCAGCTTACTCAAAGGGACGTTAAAGTCCCTCCTAAATCACTTTATGCAAGTTTAAATTTGAATCCCTCTTAGACTGTTAGTGCTATTAACAGTTTCAACTAATTACAGAAAAATCTTTACCTTTCAGCACCATTGTCTTATAAGATTATTTCACTCTAGGTTAAAATTACTGAAGTTAAAAAAAAAAATAAAATAAAATATCTAAGAGGACTGTGACTAAGAATTGAGCCCACAAGAGCAACCTTCCTCTTCTTACTGCCCTGCCTAAGCATTTGGGATTCCAAGCAAGTTATATTCAGGCAAAGATGTGACTTCTGTACTTGGACTTACCTTCTTACATGCCAACACTGTTATCCCTGTATTTTGTTGAAGTAAAATGTGTATGCATATAACTTAGAAAATAATCTCACATTGCAAAATTGCTTTTTTTTTTTTTTTCTTTTAGAAAAAGCAGGTTTTGGACAGTATTTCTTCTGATTTATGAGCCAGGGAATCTTCCAAGAAGAGTATTTAGAAGAATTTCAGTAGCTCATTTGCTAGTTTTCTGGTATACTAAGAACCAATTAGTTTGAACAATTTTTCAGGTAAAGAAAGCAGTGGTCGGAAAGTTTTGTCTGTAGAGGCATACTAATGAAAGCTGAACAGCTGTAAATTAATTTTACATTTTGTAGTTTATTTCACTTGGAATAAATTGTGTCTCTCTCATTTGGGACTGCTGCCTTCAGGATCTCAGAAGGCCTTGTAGTGATTCTACACTCAGTCCAGAATTTAAAACTATAAGTGAGCTTAACAAAAACTTAATGACATAACTGAAATTAGCATGGTGGTTTGCACAATCTCATCCTGAAGCATTTTTGTTTCTGTCCACTGAAGCATGTGGAGTTCAGATGGAACTGGATTGGACTATTGGACTATAACATCTGTTTTGAAACGACCTATTATTCTTGCTACCTGCATACTGTCATCTCTGAGAAGATAAAAAATTGTTGCACTGTCCAGACTTTCTCGCACTACTTAACATTTTCCAGAATGTGTTTATTAGTTTATTTCACAAGTCTTAAATGTCCCATTGTGTTTTATGAAACTTTACTTAAGGGCTTCATTTTGTATTCCTGGAAAGAACTTAAATTTATCACCTGTTTAAGAAGACCAGTGAAGAGATGATACGGAATCACATTGTATTCTCTTTTCTCCTGCAAAGTTGCTCCCTAGTCATGGCCTTTTCATTTGTGTTGCTCATAACTATCTGAAACTGGTCATCCGAATACATCAGTTTGTAAAGCTTTTTTCCCCTCCTACTAGAACAGCAATAAAGGGATATGGAGCAGGCTGAAAAATACTGGGTATTGACTCTTTTAAGTATGGATATCTATAGAAGAGCATGTATTTATTTAACAGTACTATCACTGCTATGGCTGTAATAAAGGTTATGTAAGACTTTTCTAGGTGGTCATTTTCTTTGTTCATCCATTCACATTGCTTCAGAATGACACTTTTTCCTCCTCAACCCATTTTGCAAGAAGTATTAAAATGGCTTCAAGTATGTTCCAGCAGATTCACTGATGTTTTAATTTTTATGTCCTTGACTTATCCTTTAGAATTCCCTGTTACCACTGGGATGTGGCAAACAATTTGTATTTTTCTTTTTAGCCCTGATAATGATTTTGTGTTATTCCTTAAAACTAATGGTAAATTTTTGCCCTTTATCATCTTTCATCAAGTCACTATAGTGCAGTATGTGATGCTGCGTTATGTGTTTAATCATGGGAGAAGAGAAACAAAGATATATTTATGTGTGTGTGTATAAGTATATGTATGAATAAACTAAACAGAATGATTCTGTTCCTACATGTCTTGAATTCAGGTCAGAAGTGACCTTTTTGCCATCTAGATCCAAAAACACAGATCTATGTTACCCTGGAATCAGGGTAATTTCAAATTCAGCTCTCAGTTGTATGGTTTGGACCTATCAGTTGTTTGTGTCAGGTTTTAGCCTTTTTGTTTTAATTTGCAGATGCAGAATTGAAATAAATCCCAGGCTTCAAAGATGGAGTAAAAGGCATAATGCTGTTATACTGTTTCTCTTTTATTGAAGCTGAACAATTGCTTGCCAGTACTTGTATTTGTTTGGATTTGCTGTGATGAAATTTATTTTTAATTTTACTGGCCGATGTAACTCATTGTTTGCCAAGTACTTGCATTTGTTCATACTTCTTATGATGAGATTTATTTTTCATTTTAAAGTCACAGTCTTCTACAGGAAGGGCAAAAAGGGGCACTGTGTGTAACGCCATGATGTCTTATACCTCCATGCATCTTTTATGCAGATGCAAAAAGAAGGTAGAAGACTTCTGTTCACAGCTTCTGTGGTTTCATTCCCTTTGTAAAGACACAGAATCACCTTCAGAACAGAAGTCAGACTGCAACTTAGACCCATATTAAGTTAACCAGAAAATATATCTCATTCCTTGAAAAAGCTCAGAAGTTTGTGTTTGTTTCCCCAAGGACAAGTTTTATCAAAACAAAAGCTATATTGGTATAGCTTGAGGTGAATGTTCTATTAACAATAAATATGTTCTGCCTTCCTGAGCTCCCTGCATAATAAATGGAGATGCACTTACCCTGTTCAACATGATTTGTGTTTGCAAGCAGTTCAAGTATTCATCTTGCATTGGTTTACTGGTACTTGTGACATGAATAGTCAGTATCAAAATTGACAGTGAGCTTTTTACCCCTTTCTTTCATCCTCTGTGAGATACCCCTTTAAATGCCACTGCAGATGTAACTGAAATGTCTGATACTCAACAATAAAACCTTTGCTCTCATTTGCATCTTGAATTAAATCAGCCCTAAAAAATAATGCTGAGATCTAACGAAAATCATTGCTCAAGTGCATAGGCAAGAGTTTTCTGCTGTACATTACTTATCTCACTTAGGGTGAAAGTCATGCTGTAGAGAAGTAGCAAAGTGGATTTGAACTGACTAAAACCCCTAGAAGAATACCAGAGATGGGCTGAAAGAAATTTGTACTCTTGTTTTGGCCTCTAGCACACAGATGAATGCAATTGTCCTGTGTAACAACCATATAAACAGGTACACAGCAGTCCTTTGACATGCCTTCTCAGGTCTTTTTCATCCCTTCTATTTCTCATCATTACTATCTTACTATCATATACCTCCTGCTTGCAATCTGTAAAACAAAACAGTGTGTTGTCTTTCTCCAAAAGAAACGAGATAGTCATGTAACAGTTCTTACAGGAATGAAGTGAAACTTTGTGAGATAAAGAAATTATTGAACAGGTCTCAGGAACCCAAATCTTCTATCTAATTGCTATATACCCATGCAAGGATTTTAAATGAAAAAATAAATTCACTTAATCTTCGTTTTTCTTGGAAGGCACCATGCCCTTATAAAGATAGTGGGAATTCATCTTTTATTTCAGTGAACGCTGCAGTAGGTTTCATATGTATAAACAGTTTGCTGTTTGAATTACCCAGTGACTCCAATTTCTTTGGCACTGGACTTACCTTTCACCTCTTCTACTTTTCTATAGACCAGCTACCCTTAAGCTGCACTTAAACTAATCAAGGCAAATTGGCCTTTGGTCTGTCCTGTAGACAATTCTGTCCTTTAGGGAAGAAAGCAGCAGATGGGGATGAATATAACTCTTTTTCTAATGTACGTTTTCTTGTTTTGTAGCCCCATAACTGCAAACTAGAGAGCAAATTAAGTAATTCTTTAAATATGTCAAAAAACTGCTTGAAAGGAGAGAAATGTACTGAGTACTTTTGTTGTTCTTGACTCCATTTGCAATGTAATGCCTAGTACTTAAATCTATCTTAGTTAAGGGTGTTTCCATTGAGGTGGAGAATGCATTGCATCTGTATTTCCATTAATCACATCCTCATTAACTTAACTATTATAAAGATGTTTGCCTCAAACATATTAGCGGAATTTTTATCCTGTGGTCTGCAATCATTAAAAGGGGATTGTTTCCCCTACCCATACTGGGTAAACCACTAAGTGTGCGAGCATTAGCAACTAGAAGGGGTATACGGGATAAACTGCTATCTCTTTAGAAATTTTTAAAGCATTTTACATGCTGTCAGAGACCAAGAGCCAGGAAGCAGTTTGATAAATGAATATGACCAACGGAAAAAACAAATAAACAAAATAAAAAGTATTAAACCAGTCAGAACCATTGTAACATCCTGCATAACACAGGCCATTCCTGAAATAATTCCTTTGTCTTGGCAATAAGCTACAACTGAAATTGGCTATTATTTTATATTTCTACTTTCAGTCTTATTTTAAAAATTGTTTAAAATGGGTGGAGAATCAACCACAGCACAGATCAAGCTTTTCAGTTTTTCACTATTAAATTATCTTCCCTGTAAAAAATACAGATTTCATTTACTGCCTAATGAACTTCCATTCATTAAACATTATCATAAAAAATGCCTTGAATGGGATTTCAAGAGATTGTCTGGTCCATCCTTCTGCTTCTTGGCAGAATCAAATACAGGTTTTCCTTGCCTCAGGGTAGCATTGACTCTATCTAAAACATTCTTAACTAGAGTGTGTCTAAACTGTTCTTGAAAGACTCATACAATTCTATGATTCATAATCTCCCAAATAAATCTACTGCAGTACTGAACTATACTTATCTTTAGAAAGCTTTTTCCTGAAGTCTAACTTAGATCACTATTTCAGAAGTATAAGCCTCTTATTACTTGTTCTATCCATTGTGAAGAACAACAGATTAGTTCTTTTTTTCTTCCAGCAGTCTCATGTAGTTGAAGACTATGCAGCTGCTCTTCCTCCCACAATGATCAGCTCTGATGCACTAGAGTTAGATTTCCTGCAGTGTAAACCTTTTGTCAACTTCTTAATTCTGTAATCATTATTCTGGTCTTCTTTGGAATCTCTCCTTATTTCCAATATTACTGGTAAGTCAGCAGACTTGATTCTATTATATGTAATACAATATGGCTCTTATTCTTACCAATTTTAAACACATTCAGTGCTAGCATTAACCTTTGGAATTACAGTACAGTGCCTAAATTTTTGTTAACCAAAGTGAAAAATCCCCTGTTCTATAAACATGTTTTGTGTTCATTGGATGTGGATAAAATCTAGTTTTCAAAGGACTGGATTCACTTTTACTTCCTTCAGAGGAAGGACATCCTCTATCATTTCATCTTAGTGCAATCATGGAAAGAAACAAGATCCAGGTTCTCCAGGAACTATTTCGTTGATGATCTTGCAGGTTTAAAACTTACCTCTCCTGCTGTATGATAAAAGCTTACACCAAATTGCTATCAACTTTTTAGAAACATTCTTCACTAAAAGCAACATTCAGATAGGCTCAGAAGTGCCATAAATCTCTGGTAAGCTTATTAAACAGGCCCACCATCCAGCTTTTAATATTTTTATCATTTGAATACAGCAATTCCCAAGATATGCTATGTTTTCACTTTATGGTCATATATGAGCTGGCAGAGGACTGGCACATCTTTGGAAATAACTATTTGTAAGGTGATATAAACCTTATCTGCTACTTTAAATATTGCTATAAAAGTTGAAGGAAGGGGAGCGAAAGCTTTGGAAATTCCTTCTTTAGAACACTTGCAATTTGTGAAAGCATCTTCAGATGTTCTTGCAAGGTTGTGGTCACAATCAAGGATTAGATTGAAGGTAGGGTCGCAGAAGGAGCAGCAATAGCAGTAAAAGAGGGTGTCTGAAGCCATTTAAAAAGGGTAGGGGTATTTTTAAGGAGGTATTCCAGTGAAGTAAGATATGAAGCTTAGGAAGTAAAATGAAGTTTCTATTATATGAAATGTCTGCATCAAGAACAAGGATAGATGCGATTTTTGGAAACTGCTATGGGAAAGAGTACTCATATCATCCACAAAAGCTGGTATCTATGTAACATCTCCAGAAAGAGCTATAAAAATATTTCTTCTACCTTCCCCACTCTACCTCATAGAGATAAGCTTATCTCAGGCTATCAAATATCTTTCCCTTCCCATATAACCTATGACAAACTGAAAACCGGTAGCATGGTGTGCTAAAGTCTCAAAAACTTAAATATTGCCTCAGAGGAGATTAAGAGAAATCAAGGGTAGCTCAGGTTCATGTAGTAGTAGCAGGAAATTTGTTAGATGAAAATGCACAAGTAAAACATATCTACTGGTGTGAACTTCCCATTGCAGGGTCAGTACCTCGAATGACGTGCTTTCAGTGTGTTTACTGTTTCATCTCCTCATATAGCTGAAAACTTTTACCTAAACTTTCTTCTTAGGTCCAGACCTTTTCTTCCAGTCTTCATAGTTTGAGACTGAATAATTCCTTCCTTTCATTTATATCCTTACCTTGAAGATATTTATAGACTGAGATCATATTGCCCCTGAGCTTTGCTCTTCCAGACTCCATAAATTTAGCTTCCTTACTCTCTCACCTTATGTCTTATGATCTTCCAGTTCTTATATCAGTTTTGTTTCCTCATTTTATATTTAGCTATATTTCTCCTGTTCTTTCCAAACAGTGGGGAAATATGTTCCCAAACTATTGTTCTGATGTATTATGGCACTGTGTTTTTTCATTATTTAATCCAAATTATTATAGTTAATTATTATTATGCTCTTGTTCTTTAAAAGTAAGTAATAGCTGATGAAAAAATTCTCAAAGCTGTCTATACTTAGACAAGAGGACAACATAATTTAATGTGTATGAAACAGAACTCTTCAAAGCTCCATTTTTTTAATCTGGTCATCCATAATGAACTTCTCAGTTATGAAGTCTCCTGAAATTTCTGTGGTGATAGCTGGTTCCAGCGAAACAACTCTGCAGTGCCTTTCCAGTTCACGCTTCTGTATTCATGTCACGAAGGCTTCTGAAAAAGTAGATAAATTCAGGTTATTAGGATCTTTGCAAGGGTAATCAGACACAAATATTTCATCTTTATTACACAGAAAACTACATCCATTTATCTAATGGTCTCTTCTGGCTTTAAATTCAGTGAATGGTATCAAATCCTTTCTATGAACACTCCCGTACTGAATTTAACAGTTTAAGCATAATTTTTCAGCTTTAAAGGTTGTAATAGAAAAGGTTGGTCTTTATCTTGCTTGTTTAGTGGCTAGTGAGAAATTGATGCGCCTCCAGCAGCTACCACTTTGAGGTCTTAAATATTTAGCTCAACAGTAATAATTTATTTTTATAATATTGTTTACCCCTCACTGAAATCTTACTGTCAGCCCAAGAAAAATCAACTTACTACAAGAATTGGAAGGTTTTCCAAACAAATAAATAAAGAAAAAAATGATTAAAATAAAATTAATATTGAGAATGTTTATTATTAGCTTCACTGTTAAAAGCTTTGGTTTTAAGAATATTCTTTGGAAACTTAATACATTTGGAACAGAAAGCTTCTAATTTTTTTATTTATAAGATACAATGGGATCCCAAAATGAGATTAAAACTGTTTGGACTGAACTAAAATTTATTGTTTCTTTTATTTTCTGTGACATCTGATTGGCTGTGAACAACCTTATGTTTACATAAAGGATTGTGTTCTCTGCAGATAAAGATGATTGCTTAATGATAAATGATGAGATCTAAAACATGAAACACCACCTCATCAGGACTAAATAAGGGTAATACATAAATGCCATGAGAAATATCCCACCTTATATAAGGAATAGTCCAGCAGGTCCCACAGTTCTCTAATACCCATAAAATCAACTTGCAGACTTTTTCTGTGCATTCACAGATTAAAATGAAGCTGGTTTTAAAACATAATGCAAATAATATAGCGGATAGGAGAAAAAGTAGTGCATGGGAGATGGGTTCTCCTGTCACCACTTTGTCAGGAGTCTTTGGGAGATGTCTGTATCATTTTACCTCACTTTGCTGTAAGCTAAAATACTGATGATGACCTTTGCAAAATCCTTAACAACTTATTGGAGTCAGGAAGCTCTATTATCACTATTTGTTCCAGTAGATCTGAAAGTGTTTAAAACTAGGACAAATAATAGCCAAGAACCTCACACTCTTCTTTCAGGAAGTGCCTCAAGTCTGCTGGATAAACTTAAAGAGAAAAATCAGTTCAGGTCATTGCTCAGGAACTTAATACCATGTTTTGAGGTTGATCTTGGACCCCTTTGGTTCTGCAAGGAATACGCTATACTAGTTTTGATGGGAGCAACACAGCAATATGGAACAAGGAGTATAAAGAAAACTGAGTGGAATACAAAACACTGCTAATAGGATTAAACCAGTCATTTGTTTGTGGTACTTAGTTTTATTTTTATGGTAACTTCTGATAGATGGCCTGTCAGGCTGATAAGGTGACTTTTTAAACTTTATTTTGCCCATAATGTATTCCAGCAGTTTGGAATATGATTGAGAACTTCAATGTGTAAGCCCCTTGGAAGACAGTGAAGAGTGAAATCATATGGAAAGGTGTAAATTGTCTCATGGATAAAGCCCAGGGTGGGACCTCAGGAGACCTGATGTACTTCTAGTTCTGGCACAGTTCTCCTTCATGACTCTCAGAATGACACTTCATTTATCTGTGCTTCAAGTATGCATTCGCAAATGGAAATAATAAATCTCACATCAGTCAAATCCTTCTTCCTTACAAAAAACATTAGAGCAGGAACATGTTTCAAGAAGTGTTTGTACCTCACCTATCACAGAGAGTCCTTCAAACACTTCTGTGATACAAGTTCAAATTAACAAATACATCCACCACAGTTTTCTGGAAGTGATCTTAATTGCAGCATTTTTCAGAAACCTCAGTATTTTTCAATGGTTAGTTGCAATCAAGCCTTAAGAACAGGAAAAAAGAATGAAAATAGAGACACTTTAGAAAAAGGCATTGAAAACTAAGTGGTGTTAAATGAAGGCATCTTTACTTAGGAGACGAGTGAAATTGTGACAAGAAAAGGACTTTAGCGAGATACTTAGGTTTCTTTTTCCTTATTTGATAGCACTTTTTCTTGAGAGTTTAATTACCAGGTTGATTAGAAGGAAGGAATTTGTGTTCATAAATGACACTTAAGAAAATCATCTTTTCCTTCTTGGACTCTGAATGAAAGATGGTCTGTGATGTCAGTTTAACTATGAATAATTGAATAAAAGAGCAACATATGCTACCTGGTAATGGAACCATTATAGTCTACAGAGCACACATTAAAAATTAGCTTAAATATATTTCTTATGCTCAATGAAGCTCTATATAGCAGTGTTACAACAAAAGCTCTGAAATCAACAATAATGTGCACTCTTTAGTAATATGCAGTATTCTGTAAGGGACTCTCTAGGAGAGTTTCATTCTTTTAAAAGTAGCTTTCAATATGCAAATAGAAAAAGTCCCCTCTACATCAGAACGGATGCACTTACTGCTGCTAGTTACATACAATTCTTTTTCTGCATTAAACAAAAGCAGACAGGTTAGGAAACAGCTGAGCTTCTGATGTGAGGAACACAGATGCCTCCTTACACAGAACACGTACAATATGTTCAGCAGTCTTGGAACAGACTCTGAGGTTTTGAGATAACAGTGATTCAGCTAGAGCAGCCCAGATCATTGCAAATTCCTAAAAGTGCAGAAAACGGAATCATTAAGCTTTTTCTATATCAGTACATTGTTATCTCCACAGTCAGCTTAAGGGAAGAAGAACACATTCCTTTTCCTCTCTCTTATGCAACTTAAAGCTATTTTTTTCTTTAAAAGACCATGTGGTTAGTGACCAGAGGAGACAGTCATGATGATTTCAGAGACATATATGAAAATCACAAAATCCAAGTCCAAAATCTAGTGTAGATTGATAGACTGTCTTTTATTTTGCTTTATGGTTCATGCTTTCTCATTACCTTACTGTTTTCTTCCACTAAATGAGTTTGGTGAGTCAGTGGTTTTCTCTTTTTGGCACAGTGAGATATTGTTAGAGCCCTTGATTTGTTTTGTCTTCAGCCTCTCATTTCTTTGCTTTCTGATTGCATGTTCTTGTGTGTGCACTGTTGGTTTTCCTCCCTTTTCTCTCTTCATTGTCTTTGCCACGGGTATTGTCTTTCTCCCCGTATTTTCTCATCTTCCTCTTTTCCCTTCTTATATTTAAGCTGTGTCTGTAATGCTATTCAGTTTTTATCCTGTTCCACATTGTGCCAAATTTCCACTTCTTAAGAAAACAGTGGGCCCCTTCTGCAGGCAACCATTGATTTTATGTACACAGAAGAGAAACTCTGCTTTCTGCACAAGACAGAACCTGTCTTTCTACCTTGTGGGACAGCTGGTGTAATATTATGTTAGATGGCACAATGCTGCCTGCCTGTCCAGTGGCAGGCACTGAACAGAAATATTTATTTCATTCTTTGGAGGAGTCCCCAGGCAACTTTACCAGCCAAAGCAGAACAAGAATAAGAATGTGAACAGCCCAGGGAGCATTCCTTTTCTGCATTCACTTCTGAGGAAGTGCCTTCTCTCTTGCCCAGTCTTGCTTCTGAGTCTGCAGGTTGGTGAGATAAAGGCTCAGAGTAGTGGCTCACTGACAGGAACAGTTCAGGAAAAATATGGGTGGCTTGATGGATGGGAGAAAGAATCCTGTGATTCACAGTGTAGAAAAGCCAGAAATGAAATGTTTGTTTTGTTTTGTTTTGTTTGGGTTTGTTTTTTGGGTTTTTGTTTGTTTGTTTTTGTGTTTGTTTGTTTGTTTTGGCTTAGTTCTTCCTGGCAAAGCCTGCTCCAAGACACCTCTGCATATCAACAAGATTTGGAAAAGGGACAGCCAGAGCAGTGAGAACAGATTAGTTACTAGCAAAGGAAGTGGAACATGTTCTAATCTGTGGGATGCTGAAAGAGTTGGTTAGTGTGATCAGGAGAAAGATCTCCCTCATTCATGAAAAAACCAGCAATCAGATAAGGAGAAAAATTTATTTAAAAATTCAAGAAAGAAACATGAAAGAGAAGAAGCTAATTGAAAACATTGAACACATTTTCCAAGGACAGCCTGGGCTTGGCTAACCTGATCCCCTTCTGTGATGAAATGACTGGCTCTATGGACAAGGTTCTTCATCTCATATTTGTATGCATGTGTGTACATGTGTTTTATCATTGTACATGTAGTCTTAAATGCTTGGATGACTATGAAGTCACATGCTGGAAAATGAGTTGCATAACAGTTTTATTTAGGTTACCTTTGAAGGCTTATTTACTTTGGTGTATATATTTTGCTTGTTGTTGCCTTAGGCCTGGCTGGAGTTTTGATTAGTATGTTTACTTCTATAAAGCCTTTGCTAAAATGTTAATCAAAGTATACCTAATGGAAATACTGACCAACAGTTGAATGGGTTAAGAATAATATATTAATGAAGCAAGGAGAACAGTATCACAGGTAGAAGGAGAGAATAAGTGATATATATTTATCGGAAATCAGGTGCTCTTATGACCGTGAGATAGATCTTTGTGAACTTGCCAGCTCAGTTACAGATGTAATGCTAATACAGAATTATGCTAACTAACTATTGTTTGTAAAAGAAGTCAGAAATTTCATATATTCTGGATCGATCTGGCAGACACAGTTTTCTGCCAATGAGTTCTTACATGTGTATACAGGTACAATAACATACAGGTACAATTATGTACCTATTAGCATGTAAGGGCTATGTCTTATGATCAGACAGGTTGAATTTGTGCTGCCAAAGGAAACTTAAAAAAATATTTTGTGTTGTATGACTAGCACTGGCATCTCCGGATACCACTCGCACTGGCACTGAGGTATTTAGGATGGCGGCACTGACAGCACACATGCACCAATAGCAGAATGGACCAACAGCTGATAAGCACAACAGCAGCTGCTGACTGTACCAGGGGCTCATTTAACCTGTCAAATGCTATCTGCCCATAGAAATAATCATTGGCCCTCAGGCCAAGCAGAGGAGTGCTGTGTATTCCCATTGCTCAGGGCCAGCCTCTGCACAGAGGACTGCTGCACTCTTTCAAACCATTACCACATTGCATTGGCTGAGCTTCATATGGGCTCCATGTGGTGGCGCATGAACCCAAAGATACCATGAGAATTTTTAATTCAAAGTACCTAAGATAATACAAAGTGTGTGTTGCAATTCAGCAGCTCAGTGCTTTCATGTGTGCCATTGTGACTACCATGTAGCTTGAGGGCACTAGGGACATTTTAGGGCAGAAGGTTAGCTGGGTAGATTTTGGAGACAATCTGCTATTATCTACATCCATACTCCGCTTGGAACAGAGTGTTTAGAAAACAATTTTCTTTGCTCTGTCTAGGTTTACTCTTGGAGAAAACTAGCTGGTTTCCCAAGAAAATTAGCCACCCAGGTGATCAGGACACCCAAACTCAAGAATGAAATGGTGAATAAGTTTCCCCAGTGATAGTGTAAACATAGCTGTGAGGATATCTTTCAGGGGAAAACTGATTTGAACCTTGCCTCATTTCTCTATTATAGCTGGAAAACATTGCTAATACAAAACATTTGGCTCCAGATTCTTTCCTGAGACCACCAGATCACCAAAACACAGTAGTAATACAGAATGAATTTAGAATTAGTTTCTTCAGGCAAAAAGCATCATGCAATCCTCTTTATAAAAAATCTGTTAAAAAATTAGTAGAACAGCATTCACCTACAGGACCTCCCATTACAGCATAGCCAGGTATTCTCAGTTGTGCCACCTAAGCCATGCCCTTGTCAAGTCCTTTGAAGGCAGAATACCACATGGTTGCCATGGTACTGCAGGGTAATATCCAGAAGCATGATTGAAGAAATGCAAATCTGGATGTTCACACAAGACTGAGTTACACATTGCTGCAGCTTGTTACTGAGTTAAATCAGTTGCTAATTTAGCAAGGGAAGTGCTATAGGTGGTGATTCTACTCAGTGTGTTACGAATTATGGATTGACATTTCTTACAAAGTCTTACTGTTGACCATGTTTTTATTTAATTGGAATTACCCACAGGTGTGACTGAAGTCAGTGTAGCCTGTGGACCATGCTGAAGGGTAAAATTTAATCAGTACTTAATGTGACTGTATTATAAGTTTCTACATCTGTCAAACAACTTGTTTCCTTCCTTAATGCTTCTGCTGTTTTAAAGCTTTCTATATGATCCTTGCTTTGTTGCAGAATATATTAAAGTTTTTTTTATATCCCTAGCAAAGGAAATAGGTTGCATTTCATTGACATCAGCAGCAAAAATGGCCTATATTCATTCAATGGCACTTAGTATTTACATAATAGTTTCTTCAACAGACCTTGCTGTAGCTTACATAGGAAATAAGTATCACGATCTTTAATTAATGGCTGAGGAAAATGAGATGCCCAAAGGTTGGTAGCACTTGTTCATAGTAAAAAAAATAAACTCCATTTCTCTTGAACCCTAGTCCCTGCTCACTGGCATGTACCTGCATATAGTGTAATTTTTTTAAACCATGATTTATAGTACAGTGTACTATACTTAGCGCTAGAGCCATGTGCATTAATAAACATATTTTTATTCTCTGTTTATCCCCATTTGTTACAAATATACTCACAGGAGTTTTGCTCACACAGGTGTCTAAATTGTTATATTATTTTATTGGTGTACTATAGTATTAGTACATTATAATAAATACAAAGTATCATCTGGTGATAAGGATTCTTCTGTTTCCTTTTTCATCACAATCCTCTATAATAGATGTTATATCATTATTCATTTTACACAAGTTTTCTGTGTATAAGTGATATATCTAACTTGTAAGAAAGCAGTCCGGGCTCTTTTTATAGCTGTTTCCAGAGATGGGATTATTTGGATTGATACAGTGAATTAATTCCGTTCTGAAATAAACGTTTAAAGTAGGTAGGTAGATAATTTGATGGCTGAAGCTTGATCCAGATAATTCTATATGATGACTTTGATAATTATACTAATGTGTATATAGACCTGATCAATAGCATAAAAACATATCTAATTTATAGAAAGTAAAAGTCCATTGAGAGAAGAACCTCATCCTCATATTAATTTGTAGTGAATTTCCCTCTGGAACAGCCCATATTTTTCCCTGGAGTGTAGAAGGAGTCTGGGAATATACATAAAAGCGAACAGATAAAATGGTCAGAGGTGAACACCACCCTGAATCTCTAATATGAAAAGGAAGACTCTGGTGCAAGGAAATAATATGAAATATTTTCTTACTGTCTTTATATGGTTTATTGTATCATGAGGTTCATATTAAATCTTTATGCACAGGTCTCATCTCACTTTCACTCTTATTTAAAATTTCCTCAGATACATTCTATTTTTTCCTCCACAATTTTGTCCAAGGCAGAATTTATGGATTTTGTACATTTTCTGGGATTTCTGGACATCAATCCCATCAGACACTGTGGTCAGACTGCAGGAACTCTGGAAACTGTTGATCTAGCTGCTACATATGTAGCAGTCAGCCCAAGGTTAGCTAAACTGGGAGTGCTGTAGATTTTGAACTAACCTTGTTCTTTCAGCAGAAAAGGTGGGAAATGGTTAAAACCAGGTCGGTTGTAGATTCAGTCTAACATGCACTCACTTTTTGCTGCTCCTGCTGGAGGCAAGCTGAGTGCATGTCAGAGCAAACCTGTTCCTCCTTTTCTTTCAGCTATACAACAGCAATCACCTCCCCAGTCACCTCCTCTGTCATTATAAAATCCTTCTCCATACAGCCTTATTAATACCCATATTAATACTCTGGGTACCCATGAAAACTGCCTACCCTGCTCCTCCCACCTTAGATCTTCCAGAATCCTCTGCTGTAAGAAGATCCTTGGATACTCAAAGGTGTTTACGTCTGTGCTTTTGATTTGGGATATCTGATCAGAAGTGTGATATCCCCACCTGTCTTGCTAACATAATTTACTACACAAATTTCTTCTCCCTCCCCTCCCCCCTTTTTCTTTTGCTTCCCCTTTATCTTTCTCGGTTTTATTAGAGCTATTGGATTTGATTATATCTCCTATGCTCGACTGAACAGAAACAGTTTGTGAGGTATTCCCCAGACATTAATCTGCATGTTGTTCTTCAAAGTTTGCATTGTCAGAGCCCTTTTCACCTTCTGTTTCTGAGTTGTCAGAGTTTCCGTTGGGAATTTTGGGTCACAGTGACAACATTGCAGCTGTCTTCAGAGCTAGTGAAAATATTCTTAGCTCAAATGTTCCAGGCAATCACATTGCTCCAAGGCAGATGATGTGTCGCAGGCAAATAGTTCCCGGTTTTGTTGGCTTTATCTTTTGTGGGCTGTTCACAGAGATAAAACAACAACAAGCAGTATATGGATGGAAAGAGAAAAATAAAAGTGTCTTCTTCTATGGACACATCTCCTCTTGGATTTTGTCTGCTGGTTGTTAAAATAGTGGTGATCAGTGATCCATGTAGGTAAACCCTGGCCCAAGCCTATGTAAGCTATACCTGGTTAAGCCTGTATGTTTGCTTTTATCTCAGAAGAAGCCTTAACTGCACTGTAGAATATAAGACTCTTTTCTTTCTGCTCACATACTGGATGATTTGATTACTGTGGAATTTAGCCAAGAATGGGCTTCTCTGTGGCCTGGAGCCAATTTCCCAAGTTCTTTGTTCTTAAAACTAGCTCCTTCCTAAAATACTACCACAGCTACTTTGAGGAAGCTTACTCTATGCAATGGGAGCAGAGACATTCAAATCCCCAGTCATATGCTAACCCAAGACTAGGTGACAGCAGCAGGCACAATGTGGATATGTCTATGCTTCTGGGAAGTCTCTGTATTTGTAATGTGACAGCGACACAAGAGACTAAGTGCCGGATACAGCATCATGCTAATGTGGCTAATAGATGCTAGACCTAAACTGCCTCTTTCGGCTGTTTACTTGGTGAAAATACCTGTTTGAGCATTTGGAAGCTTTGGGATTTCTCTGTTGTGCAATGTAGAGTGCCTTTCTGTACTTAACATTTCACTTGACATTAATAGTGCATATTCTGAACACATGGTGGTTCCTTTAGAAACTGCATTCTTGCATGATACATGACATTCTACTAGGAGTGTAAGATAAGGTTTTTGTGAGAGAAATTTTCTGGTCCAAGTGGTACTTCTAACTTGTAATACAGGTCCAAAACAGTCTTGCTTAGAGAGTCTGTTGGATGGAGGCCTTAATGTGCTTTTACACTTCCCTGGCCAAAACCTTCTTAGCCAATATTTAGAAGGCAATTCTACCCCATTCCAATTACTTTCTTTTTAAATGCAACATTAGTGTACATAGCACCACAGTATCTAGTTTTTCAGAAGTCTTTATGGTTCTGCAGATCCACTGGACACCCCAATTAACAAATGAAAAGCAACACATAGAGCATAAGATGGAAAAATATCCATGATGGTGAAGTAGAATACTACCTTTTCTTTTATGTTGTGGTACTTTTTGTCATGTTTCAAGTTGCAACCATAATTCATCATGATATTATAACTTTAATAACTAACTGAAGTTAAATTGTTAATTCTAGAAATAGACCTTTTTACTGGTCTTATATTAACATATAATGATTGTCTGACAAATATGGTGTGGAGCATCCTGAGCGACATTGATTCTCAAATAGCTGAAAACACAAATGCAAAGTGCTATCAGCAAATTCAAGTAGGCTATGGGACTGAAATATGCTTGAACATGTATTCCTTTCTCATTACTAAGTCCAAAGCCTCTTGTAAAATGAAGCAGTGCTCCAGGGAGAGTTCCTTGGGACAATTCCAGTTTTTCACAGTGTATTCTAACTGTAGATGGTGAAAACTCGTGAACACTCAAGTGTTCTCAATCTCTTCATGGTTGCTTTGATGTGTAGGATGCTGAAGAAAACCTGACTGCACCAGCAGCAACTTCTCTGTGCAGCTTCTAAAAAAGGTGAATGGAGGAAGACAACAACAACAACAAAAAAACCCTCAAACAAACAAATAAAACAGAAAAAAATACAGAAAACCAACTGTCCCATGTTATTTCATACTTACTTATTTTAGCTATATGAAAAGATACTGCTTGAATGATACAGGGAACTGAAGATGTCAAGAAAATTTCTGAATATCTGTTAATATAGAAACAGCCCCTCAGTTTTCCTTAAAGAGTTTCAGAGGTAGGAAAGACATTTTATAGGAATAGCAACAGAAGCAATGCCGTGAAATAAGCCAGTTTTCTATGCACAAAGTTTTGTGGTCAGAACAGCGAGTGAACAAAAACCTGAGTGACTGCTGAAGCTAGTAAGTACTGTGAAGTCCCATTTATTTTACTTGTTACATACAGCAACAGCAGCAGGACTGAAACCTTGTGTTGCATTTGAAGTTAAAGATTAATTTTTCAGGAGAAAGCCTGTTGATGATAGTTCTTCCCACTGTGAAAAATGTTGTTCTATTGGTAAGCTGGCTTTGCTTGTTAGCATTTTTGGTGTATCAATCACCTTTATTATTAAGCCATTACTTTTCTATCATTGTATCTGATAGAATGAAAATTTTAAATGGGAAGTATATTTAGGTTAAAAGTGAAGATGTTTAATCCTTGGAAGAAACTAACAAGTTAAACAGCGGATTCTCCATGGCCTGACAGTCTTTATATTCAGATTTCATTGTATTCTGGATACATTAGATGCACCCAAGCAATGTTTCTTCACTGAATTGAGTACAAGCACAAGGGTGAGGCATAGGTATTTGAAACATATAAGTGATCAAAATAAATTATCAGATTATTTTCTGTGGCCTGTGTATCCCTGGAGGCACAAGAACTACTAACAGTATCTGTATGCCTATTCCAAATACTTTCATACAGAATAAATTCCATCCATTTGTGATTATGATTTGGTAAATAAAACATTCTGGTCTCTTGGTTTCTTTTGCATAATTCAACTTCATGCTCTGATTCTTTGTCAATCTCCATATAACTTCCTTTTGTAACAACCAAGTATTAAAAACTTAATTCTGATATATGAGATATTTTAAAAGTATTTTAATATTTATGTCATCACACACTCCTGTTCGTATTCATCATACATTGTGACACGTTTCCACAGTTCAGCAATGTACTTAAGAATATGTTGAACTTTAAACTCTTCAAGAAACTTGAAACAGATGAGCATGAATTCATGCAGAATCAGGATCATGATCATGTTTACATTAAAAGAACATATGCTCTCACCTATTCTGCTATATAGGCATTAATTGCCCATGAAATCTTTCCGTTTTCCTCAGCATATGCTTCCGTATAAGTGTCCTGCATCAATTTATAAGATGTTCTCACTGCCTTGTCATAAATTCAAGGTAATTTCTTTGATCAGTAATAGCTTCTTTACACAGTTTCTGCCTTCTATTTAACTGAGATTGATTACATTTGCAAAAGGTCTGCTTGACTGACCGATTTCTTTTCATATCGTTTACAGTCTTCATATTTTCAAACTTGATGGGTTCATCCTTATCATTCATCTGCACTTACAAATTTTCATCTGATGTGTGCTATGTAATTTTTAACTGGAAAATGTCACTACCACAACAACTCCTGCTTGTATGTATAAAGCATAATTATCTGGTAGTACTTACATTTTTGCTACATATTTGGTAACTAATGGTTTAAAACTTGGTTTTTATAAATGTCTCTAGTCTAAAATGTCATCTTTGGTGGTTCACATGAGAAGTGTATTTTTTTGATTGCTTTAACTTACATTTACCTAGTAACTGAGAAATCAAAATTAAAATTGAAAGTGACTAACTGAAGTCACCAAACTAACCAGCTATGATTTGGAAACACTCTTGATGGAAATGAATATGAACATCACATGAACATGAACTTTTATGTTTACTGTAATATGTAGATATATATTTAAAAGCAATAGGAACTATAATATTCATTTGGAGAAGCAGTTGAACAGTGCTTCTCTGGACATCTGTCTCTCAAGTATTAATTCCTACACATGTCATCTAGAGAAGCCATTTATACAAATGTCTAAATTGGATGGAATATTCCTTTTCCATAAGTATTAGAACTCCAAGTGCCTCCTTGATAGAGTTATTTATAGAGAGCTCCCCACTACTACTACTTTTGCGTGAACAGAATTAAAATCAGAGATTAGTAATCACCCTTTTTAATGTGGGGTTAAGAGTTAGCTCAGAGAACATGATTTCTATCAAAATCTATTTGATTATAAGTCAGAAGGAATAGAATTTGATGTTATAGTTTAAAAATTACTAAAACCTTGTTACTTTCTGTTTTTCATACAAGATGCCTTCATTATCTTCACTGTCACAGAGATACATAGCATACAATTCATATCTCTATAGCTATGTGAAATGTTTAATAATTCAAAGCAGAATGTCTTCTTTACCTCCTGTTTTAATACAAGGTACTTAGCTAATCACCTATTTGTCTGGACCTGTGTCTAGCACAGTGCTCCTCCCAGAATAGTTCTGAGGAGGTTTGAAACTGGAAGGATGGCTCCAGTCCTGTTCCAGTAGCTGTGATCAGCAAAAGCACGAGTGTGTCTATACCACCCTCAGAAATTCTTTCCTGGTGCCTGATAAATGATTTCTTTCTCTGTCTCCCGTTTCCCTCCTGAAGCAGCTCCCAGGAGGATCATTGCCAAATATTCAGTGTCATGTCTGACCAACACAGGATTTATTCTGATGGCAATGCTAAGACACAGAAATCACTCAGGTACCACACTGATAACTGAAGCATACAAAAGATTGCAAAGAACTAAAAAATGTTCATGAAGCTGAATATATCAGGGCACTAATCTTTTGTAGATTATAGGTAACAACTATAAAAGCTGTCTTTGAATATACAAATGCAAATTCGGTTCACAAAAATACCACCTAGCATCCCCTACAATGATTCAACATCAAAGTTCAGCCTTCAAAATTTAACACCAGTCACAGAGCTAAAAACTCCCAGTATGTCTATACTCTTAATTCCTAATATGATCATTTCAAACAGGTGAAACTCAACAAAAGACATCCAGAGAGAAGTGCAGCAAGTGGAACTGTCTGATGTTACCTTTGCCATTACTAAAAGAAGAGAGATGTTAAATGGCTATGTCTTAGTATTTTTTCACATATTGCATGAACACAACTGATTAAGCTGAACATAGGTACAGAATCCTAAAAAGGATGAAAGTACTGATTGATGTAGGATAAGAAAATACTAACATGCTAAATTCAATTAATAGTTGAGAAAATAAGTGCTGGATATGTTCCAGAGCACTAGCTGCCTTGGCTAGTAGCAATTGACAATTTACTTTTGGTTACCTCCTATGGTTTGTATTCATTTACTGATATTTTAATGCAATTCCTTCGTTGTAATTTACTGTTGACTATTCATTGTTTGTAACTTTATTCCCTGAAAAAAGTAAAACTTAATTACATTTATTCAAATAAACTACTTAGTAGTTTAGTTGTGCTTGAACCTGTGTTTGCATACATGAAAGGATTAAGTCAGAACTGGCTTCCATGGCGATCTCTAGATAAACAGCCATTTGGCATATTTAGAGATTCGTACATTTTTTCTTTATGTGATATTTCCCTGCTTTGCAACAAAATTCTCATTTGTTGCTGTTATTATTTTGACTGACTTGTATGAGCTCCATGTCCACTGTTCACTTGACTGGAAGGCTGGCAGCATATTTTCCTTATTATAATAGAGGAGGTATATCCAAATAGATACTGCTGTGAGGTTCCCTATATCTTGAAATTGTCTTACTGGATTTGCTAGACTCATTTATTCAGTACTACAGCTTGACCACCTCAGTGAGCTAATGTGTTCTTTTCACACCACTTACAGAGGTGGATTGCAATATCTCAGCAATGTAAACAACAGGCACAGTAAGAAATGATAAAGTTGTCTGTTTTCCTTAACTCTAAAGACCTACTTTAATTTAAAATAAATTGGAAGATAGGCTTGTTCCTTTGTCTAACCATCAAACTGAAAGTCAAAACCTGTTAATACTGTTCAGAGCCTTTCCGTTATTGATTACTCATTGCATAGCCTCAGACAAGTTTGCTTGACCTGTTTGCATCTCAGTTTGTCTTTCTGCATAACTAAGATAGCAAAATCTAACTAATACATAGGAGTGTTAATAGTTACTGGTTATTTGCCAAGATGCATGAAAATATACAGAACTATGAAAGTAAAAACTAGGCATCTTCATAATAAATCAAAAGAGCAAAAATTATAGTATAAGGTTTCACCCAAGAAAGGGGAAAAGATGAGAATAGTGCTGAAAAAAACAAACAAAAGAAAGGCAGATGAATGGCCAAAAAGATAGCCATTGAATATATCATGAGAAAACTTCCCCGGTAGAAACAGTAAGGATCACAGAGCATTCTGACAAACTCTGTATGTGGAGGCACACCATATACACATCTGAAACATGAAGTTATAGGGTGTTTTAAATCAGGCTTATTGTAATTATTAATATCTTGCTGTCTGGTGTCTATTTTAGAAACACTGAACATTTTTGGTGGTCTAACCACAAATTCTCCTGTAAGTGTAATTAGTGTGTTGGATCCGTTCCTCACTTTAGGTATAATTGTTATTTGCATTTTAACTTCTAGTTAGGAAGAGAATTTGGATGACATTAATTGAAGTTTTCAGAGATGCTTACATATTCGTGTTTCTTTTGAAACCTTTAGGATCTGGAGAGACAGTGTTAGAGAGATAGGTAACTTCAGTTGAAACAATAACAAACACAAAAAAGAGTGGAAGGTGATTTTGAGATTGTGAAGATCTGTGGATTTTTACTAGAAGTTTAGTTCATCTGGCAGAAGGCAGCATTGGTTTAAATATGGGTTCAGGAGTTCTTAATTCAGCTCATGCTTTTCATACAGATGTCTGCAATTTCCTTAGGAAATTTACCTATTCCGTGTCTAAATATTCCTCTATAAAATGTATATTGGTTATATTCTACGTATGCACGTTGTATTTACAAACATTACTAGAATATACATGTAAATATACAAATGCATATGCACATATGTGCAACTTGCAAATTGCAGCACAAGCACTGGAATTCAGTGAATTTCAGTGTATTCAGTGAATACACAGCATGTTGCTGTGTATTTTATGCAACATGTTGCATGTTTCTGTGTTGCAAAACACATGATGGAACAAGGGAAATTCCTGTTTGTCAGGGAGGAAAAAATTCTTCACTTTGAAGAATTCGCACTAGAAAAAGTCCACAGGAATTCACTGCTTACAATTTTTAGTTTTAAACTCAGCCATTTCTTCTCCAACTGTATAAATAATTCGCCTCTAGTGTAGAACTAGTGTTGTACCTGTGTTTAAAATACCATCGTTGTAATTCATGAAAATTCTTTGCTTCACAATCCTTAAAGTAAGCTGACTCTTCCATGGACACAGGACTGTATAGAGGAGAGAGAGTGAACCACAAAATCAGGATCAGAGGTCTTGGAGGTTTACAGTCTACTGCACCAAGATGTCTATATAGAAAAGACCAAACAGGGATGCTCAAACTAATACAAACACACACTGTGGAGAGTGCAAATGTGACATTTTTCTTAATGAAGTCTTTTAATTTGGTTTGAAGAGATGGATTCCATTTTAACATGTACTTACGTTTTAAAAGGTGGCAGAAAACAAACTTTGTTTCAGAGCGTGCATGTGCTGGAAGGAGCTAAAAAAAACCCCATTTATTTGATACCATATATAAATTTCTATTAGCCTAAGAATATCAATGAAGTTTCAGTTCAACAACAATTATTTTTTTTAGCTAAATTTGATTGGTAAACAGAAAAAATTAGTCCTCATCCATACTTTCTAATCTGGTGTTCCCACCATACAAAGACAATTTCTACTATCCATCATTGAAATGTTTACCTCTGCTGTGTTGTAACTAGATCACCACCTGGTAGTGATTGTTACAGGTTTACATGTCACAGGCATTTAAAATCTTGGCTCACATTCTAGAACTTGAACTAGCTGCCTGTGCTAATCAATACTGAAACATTTCAAATACTTGTTCCTGCTCAGTGTAATAGCCATGGTACTTACAGGAAGAAAGTCAGTCCTGGCCTTTTTAATAGATTACACGCAGAAAGAATAGGACAACCTGTAAGTGGGTGACCATAGATTTCACATTTACACAATTTCACTAAAATGTATGTATTAATTAACTGAAGTTGGAAATGTGGGGATTTAATAGCAATTACATATATTTAAAAAAATTTCAAGTTCATCTAAATCCTGGCCAAATTACTTTGGAAGTCTGGTCTTTCATAGTAAAAATTTCATATGCTGCTACCCAAATGCAAAATGTGATGGTAAGTTAACAACTAAGTGAACTCATACAAAACTGCAATACTAAATAATGTGCACTGTAATATTTAAGTCTGTAAGTCTCCATAATAGCAGACTATTTGTGCTGGAGATGGTTTGATGCTCTCATCGTGGCCATAAAGTAGTACAAAACATAAGCATTTTGAATATAATTGTTAACAAGGCAACAGCAAAACTTCAGGAGAAATATTTTGGAATGTAACATCTGGGAAAATACATATTCAGAAAGATGTAGTTATAAATGCAAGTTTCAATATCATTTTCCTCTGTATCTTGGAGAAAAGCAGGCTGATAAAACTGGAGATAGTTGATGATGTGGGAGTATTACTTCAGGATGAGATACTAAACAAATTAGAACAACATATTTAAGCAGAAATATTCTAATTGCTTACTGCAGTTTTATGTTATTGGAAAGAGTCTGGTCATTTCAGCACCAGACTTAGCACATAAAATTTTATTGAAGGTTTTTATACAGCTGGTGTTAAAAAGGGAGAGAATTTATTGAAACCAATGAAGTGTACTCCTCTGGATGCCTTTTCCCCCCCTTATATACACCAGTTTTACATCATTGTAATTCCATGGATGTCAGTGGGGTTTCTCTTGATTTCCACTAGGATAAAGGTAGGAAGACTCATGCTCCTTCCATTCCTCTCTGTATTTTTATATAGCTACAGAAGTCTTGCTATTTAAATGACACAATGGAAAAGAACAAAACAAGGATTTTTGGGGGGGGGTTTTGTGTTTTTTTTTTTTTTTTTTTTTTTTTATTCTCACATATATATATATGTATAAAAAGCTTTTTTATGGCTTTTTGGGGGGGAGTGGGGTGTGTAAGAATCTAAACCAGTCAATACCCTTGTTTGGCTTTTGGAATTTTGTCCCATTTTAGCCCTGACCAGAAAAGAGACTTTCCTAGCATAAGAAAAAAAAATAGTGTACATGTCTTAGCGTAGTACTGAAGATGCAGAATAGGTCTTCCAAACTGTGGATATTTTTGTTGCTTGGAAATAATCATTATATATTTAACTGATTTAATTTTTTGTGTCTTAGTTTCCAGCTGTGATATGGATGTAATATTTAACAACAAGCATTCAGAAACTTTATTGGATGCCCTCTTTTAAATACCTTTATATCCTCATGCTACCCATTGATTGCTGAATATTCCTCAAGAATAGGAGAAAACAAGACTGCAAGATTGCAAGAACATCTGAACTAACCTAGCTAAGTCAGCATCCATGCTGCTTACACTGGTTCTGGTAGATGTCTAAATCTTAAAAGCATCAAAGGACAGAGGTTCCACACCCTTTTAATTCTGTTGGACTAGTGCTTCACTCCACTTAGCAGTGGATTTAAAGTAAAGATGAAAAATCTATGACATCTTGTTTTATCTGTCCACAGTGATAATGGAGAATAATTTTATTCCTTTCATTTTTGCAGCTCTTCTTTGCATGTTTTTTGCAATTGAAAATCAATACTATATGTCTTGAAAGTCTTAATTTCTTTAGGGATTCTATAAAACCTTTCCTAGGTCATGTTTTCTAGTTCTTTAGTTATTAATGTTAAAGCTTTGAATTCTCCATCATTCCAGAATGAGAATGGAATGAAATGGATTTTCTCATAGATACTTATCTTTTTGTATCTATCCTAATGAAAGTCTAAGGAGTATATTTGCTGGTTAGGCAAGTGTTAACAATTCATGACTTTTTCTCTTGAGTTATGGCAAATACTTTCTTGATTTTTAGAACTACTGATTTAGTTGGGTTTTTTCCCCAAGATATTGTCAAAAGTGCATGCAATATATTACTGCTACTGACACAGCACAGTACATATTGCTCATATGAGAATAAATAAGTGCACTTTCACCTGGGACAGTTTGTCGAAACAAACACTTCATATGGAGGACCCCAGAGATAAATGAAGAGAAAATATGGAAAAAACAAAATGGTTTTTACAGTATTCATTACTATGTTTTTTTGGGGGTTGGTCCTGAATAAGTGACAACTTTTTCCACCTTTTTCTCTTATCAGTACTTGCAGATACAGTCATTCAACTATAACTCTCACTAATAAAACCAGCACAAGTGCATCGTAATGTCATTTCATCCAAAGCCTTTTACAGACGTTAATTCCTTTAGTGATGAGGTTTGGGTTTTTTTTTCAAATGTTCTCCACATTAAATAATAGAGGCTTGGTTTTGTGTATGTTTATTTTTTTCAAAGAGTTCAGGATTTATTTTGGCAGATTTTGCAGGGAAAAATGGATTAAGTGATTAAACTTATATACAAGTGTCATAATTTACCTGCAGTTAATGACTAAATAGGTGGTTTGGAATCAAGGTACCAGCAAGTGTCAGGCCATTGCTTGGCTCAGCGCCACTGATCACTGTTGTCTGATAAAGGGACTGTGTAGCTCCAGCAAAGAAAGGGAGATGGCAGAATGTGCTAGTCTTTCTTCCCCTTGCCCTCCGACCTCGAGCCCCCATCCCCCCAGTTCTTCAGGTTTTATTGTATTTGGGTCAGGAACAGGAACACTGTTCTAGCAAGCATACTGCTGGCCAAGGTCTTGGCCCTTAGACCCTTTTCCTTTCCTGGTCCAACATGCATTTCTAGACAGTGGACTAGAAACTCTTATGGGAAAAGAATAACTTTGTCCCTCATGTCTCTGATGCTTTATCACTGAGTAAGAAGAGCTGTATGTCCAGAAACAGCATATATAATGCCTGCCAGAAAAAACATCTTACCAGCTGCAATCATTTATGAAATGTTTCCTTCCCTTCCCCTTCCCCTTCCCCTTCCCCTTCCCCTTCCCCTTCCCCTTCCCCTTCCCCTTCCCCTTCCCCTTCCCCTTCCCCTTCCCCTTCCCCTTCCCCTTCCCCTTCCCCTTCCCCTCTTTTCTTCTTTTCTTGTCTTTTCTTTTTTCTTTTCTTCTCTTCTCTTTTATTCTCTTTCCTTTCCTCCTTTCCCTTTCCCTTTTCTTGGATTTTATTTTATTTTAATTTAATTTATTTTATTTAAATTTTATTTTATATTATTATATTTTATTATCTTTTCCATTTTCTATTTCTTTTAATTTCTTTTCCCCAAGTAGAAAAATGTTTCCATTAATTTTACCTATTTCCAGAATTTAGATGGGATCCCTTATTAAGAGACGTGCCATTTGCTGAGAGGCAGAGCCAAGCAGTTAGAGGGCTTGGTTTCAAGCCTAGGCTGTTCCTCAGCTTGTTCAAGGTACGTTTTCTCTGTGTTCTCTGAAGACTTTTGAACGGTGGTAGTTCTGAACTAAAGTTTTGAATCTGTAGCTCCCTGTTTCAACAATTGTATTCCCTATTGCTTCTCCTCCTCAAACATCTCATGGAGGTGAAAAGTTCTCTCATCCTGCTCTGAAGTGAAGATTAAAGGATGACTGGCACAGAAATGATTAATTATGATTGACCTAAGTTTCCCTAGAAAGCATCTTCCCATATCAACATCTTACCAAAAAGATGTTCTGTGCTGACTTTGGTATGTACATCTATTCATCATAGATGGCCACACTAGTATTTCTTCAAATAGATGAAATTTCTTGAAACACCTGTGATTATTTTGAGCTGACACCACACTTCTATGGCACTGATTTCTCTGCAGCGACTGGCAAAAATGGCATGAACATTGCAGCCCTGCAGAGGACAAACAAATGTCTACTTGCTGTGCTCCTACAGCAATACAGCCTCCCCACCACTGCTTGAAAAACTGGTGAAGCTGTGCAAATTCAGTAGGTCTACAAAGAAGCAGCGACTGATGTATCATATATAACTCCAACTAGGGCTAACTTCCCTGTCTGAACCTGGCTCCAGACTTTATCTTCTCTTTGTAGTCGTGAAGGACCCAACATTCAAATACTGACTTCTCAGTACCCAGGCAAATAACAGTTATTTCATTTTTCTCCCCTCTGCTCACACAATGTGTAAAAGAATAGTGGTATTGGTTTGGATTTATACACACTTCTGAAACAGCAAATTATCACATTCATCAGATTAATGTTCCATATTTATAGATCCGTCAAGGAAACCTCTTAATCAGCAGTGGGGAAGCCCAAACCTCACAATACTGAGGCTTCCACAAAATTTGCATATTATACTTACATAGTATGTTTAACAAAACAAACATAAATAACTATGATATTTACTCCTGCCAGCTCCTTACCTGACAGCTGAATGGTAACTCTTAGGGTTTCCCAGTTTTTCTCCTCCTCTCCCCTGCTTGGCATGTATGAGCTCTCAAATCCAGAAGTACAGTTTGGAGGAAGGGAACAGGCAAAAACTGATGTTCAGAGCACTGCCTGATATCAAAAACTCAGGTCCTATTTCTCAGTGTAAACCTCATTTGGTGATTTTGACAATTTGTCTGACCTACCTGTAAGAATGTGAAGGGTATTTGTTTCGTGTGGCTGTCTTGAGCCAAGCTGACCCAACAATGTACATAGTTTTCAAATGAGATGTATTGAATAAAATGGCAAACTGGGTCAGCTTGCTACTGCTAGGTTTTGTGTCTCTTCATGCTGTCAAATTATTTTCTGCCTTTGATTTTCCTGCAATCTTCAATGAATTTGCTGCCCCGTAAGATGTAATATGACACTAAAACATAGCTTTAAGTAACAAAACATCTGAAAAGAGGAAAAGTGGAAATTAAGAGCCATTCATTTTACCTACCCTGGACATCCACACACAGAGTACATAAATCATTCTCTGGAGATGTCTGTCTTTCTCTACCATAGTCATAAAGTTTGTTTAGAGTATTAGATTGGACAGGTGGATTGGATTTACTAATGCATAGAAAGCACTTCTGATTCAGGAAGTCTCTGAGCTAGAAGCAGTTGGCACCTGGCAGCACACAGCAAATTTGTGTATTTTCTTGCAGTGATACTTATCAGGAATCCATTTTAGGCCATTGACAAGAGACAAGTTGCTAAGCTAGGTAGACCATCTTAAGTCTTTATTAACTCTTAGATGGCAGAAATTTGCTGATATAATTTGGACATTTAGCTGGGAATACCACAGAAATGAAGTTTCAGCTAAACTAGTTCTACCAGGAACTGATCCTTTTTTTTGACTGAGTTTCACTGAAATGGTTTGGATGGGAATAGAAAAATAACATTTAAGACTTGTCTGCCAAAAGGGTTATACTTGCTAGGTTCAAATCTACTTGGAAGTGATCTGCATCTCTATCAAATTCTTTACTAAGTGTGAAGGTAATACAGTAAGAGTGCTATGTAACTCTTGTGTGACTGCATTTGTACTACACATTGAAATGGCAATCCCCAACTGCTGTTCTATGGAATTTCTACCTTTTCCATCTTTAACTAGTCTTTTTTACTCAAGTGACTTTCATTACTCTCATACTTACATAAACAGTAATCATCTTGCTAATTATATGCTGCTACATATCCAAAAGTCATCACAAGTCAGCATCACTACTACATTGTGGTGCTGCTTCTTATGATGTTGCACTGCACTTTGAAGACCTACCTACATAATGACTACCTACGTTTCTGCCTGTCCTCTATGAAGAGGAAAACATTTAATGAGATATGCTTCTGATCATGTTGCCTGATCGAATTTAATCACAACCATGACCCCATGGTCCTCCTCCTGCCTCCCATTAGCACTTCTTCATTTCAGACTGCCAGGACCTATTCTCAGTAATGATCTTTCTTGAAAGACGTATGGTATGCATCATCATTACCTCAGTAATAATGTCATGGTTTTCTGTAATGTGGCTGTCTGCATGCAAGTATTTACCCATTTATTTCTCTTTGTCACTATATCTACCATTTGCAACAACCTTCCTTCTTCCATTGGCTCAGGAAAGTAAGTACTGCTCCCTGCCCTACATTACACAGTATTAATCCATGATGGCATGGCAATGCATGCTTAAAATTTAACTTTTGAATGCTGTGTGTGTAAACATATACATACTCTCTACTGCTCTGCCTACAAAACATCAGCTTCCCCTCCTTCCTCCCAGTGTCCTGCAGTCACAAACAGCAAACGGAACAAATGCAAATTGGCTTCTACAATGAATTAGTATTTGTACACTGCACTGGTCTGCGGAGCTGGGAGCTGTTGGAAAAATCTGGCTGGATGGGTCTGAAAAAAACTCTCAGATGTGATCAATGCCTGTGGATTTCAATGAACTAGTTACCTGTGCTAGTATTTACCTAGTAAAAGGGCATTTTTAGAGGAGTTTTAGTGAAAAAAGGAGAGTTTAACACTATGGGTAAGTTAGAAATACATTAGTTAACATTGCAGTGTATTGAGGCCTGAGGATCTCAAAAATAATAGCTGGAAGAAGACTATTGAACCACTCTTTCTACCTCCACCCCAGTCCCCCATTGCAAATATGCTTAAAAGAGATCAGCTACGATAACACATCTACCTATAGATTATAGCGCTACCTATGTCAGGCACAGCACAAGCAGGAATGCTACATGAGATGGGACAAGCCAAGAGTGACCACAGCCCAGACAGTGCCTTCACTAGCCAAGGTGCAGTCCCACAGCATCTGAACACAACCAGCAGGCCAGGGTGCTGATATCAGGGTCTACTGACAGCCTCAGAAAGATGAGCTGAGGAACCAAGTTGCAGGTTTGCAGGTCCATCCAGGGAGTCCCCAGCTCAGGAGCAGCAGGAGATGGGGCCAAAGACAGAACTGCAGAAAGGGCTAAAACAGGTCCATCTAGGAGGCAGTGGCAGAGACGTGACTGGAGATGGATAAAATTAACAAGGTATAGCCAAGGTCCATTCAGGAGACAGAAACAGGACTAGTTAAATGTACAGTATGGATCAAACAAGTGTTGCAGGCCCAGGATGAAGCTTAAATGGAGCTACTGAACCCATGGGCAAAGGGTGGGGGGTAGGGGTCCCAGGTAAGGCTGGTCAGGAAAATTAAGACCCATAGCCACATTTATGGTGCTGACGCTGTTACTTGCTAGCGCCCTGGAACATAAAAATACAAAGAACAGACCTCAACAAATCTCCTTTTCATCATTTTTGCTCTCTTCTGGCCTTAGGACATCTCAGTCAACTCTTTATTTTTCATACTCTGTGATGTAGCTAATCTAGATATTTAGGTTGCTCCCACCACTGTAACACTTCATTAGCATAATACTGTTGGGTTTAAGTTTCTGATTTTTCATAAGACCATGATAAGGACTCCAGTATATGTGACGCTGTTCTCTTCTTCACTTCAATGAGTGTTATAGAAGCAGATTGCTTTTGGCAACAGGCTAGCTTGTTTTCTAGTGCAAAAATAAAAAGAGCTTTTAACATAGATCTAGGGAAACCTTTCCTTTCATTGAGCCATTTTTAGGATTTTGTGTTGAGTCATTCTCTATTATAAAAAATTGGTGATGCAGGTAGTTAATAAATGGTGGTCCCTCTTTTTTTTCCTATTCCTTTTAACTGCCAACATGTAGGAGATGAGAATGAGCCCTTGATTTCAGCCATTTGTATGTTTGTATTAGGGCAAAGCCCTTGTGTAGACAAGGAACCCCACATTCTGTCTCAATGAAACTTGTTCTTGCTTAAAAATAATGATAGGTCTATCAGCCTGAATCATCTCAAAGACTTAGCTGCAAACACACTGGTAGTTGAAATGCAAGAGAGATCAAAGCACTGGGTGGAAAATGGATTGAGAGCAGCCCTGAGGAGGACTTCGAGGTGTTGGTTGATATAAAGCTCAGCATGACCCAACAATGTGCACTGGCAGCCCAGAGAGCCAACTATTAATAAGACCTTTTTGCAGTGATTAAGAATCAAGTTCTAGTGAATTCACCTTCTGTTTCTCTATCAACATTAAACAAATGTACAAAACAGGTTTTTTTATAACCTTTCTGAGGGAGAAATATTCCACAACACATAGCTGTGTTTTTTTTCTTCTTTTGAAATAATATCTCTCAGTAAAGTTGAAATGGCAGTGACTTGTTTATGGACAAAAATAATATATTATTACATGTTTAAAGTGGGATAAATTTGCTATTCAAATGGCTGCTGCAATCAACCTGTCTCCCTGGATATCAAGTGTGGCACCTCAGCCTAATCTAAATTTTATGTTAGACTCACTATTTGAAATTGGGTAAATCAGATTGTGAAAAATTGAAATGTTGGAAAACCAGAAGGTATTCTTCTGTATTGTTTTTTAAAAGTCAGATTTCACATCACAGTGTGTCTTTTGTAGCACTTTTCACATGTTCAAGATGAAAACAAATTAACCAGCAGTGGTATGTAATACTTTTTTAAATGACAAAAAATGTGCAGTGCAATAGACAGTCAAATTCTAAATGCATATTGAGGTAACCTGGTGATATATCCCTGGGATTGTGCAGGAAAATTATATGCTAGTAGTTTTATTACTTAAAATAATAATCAATTTCTGTTGTTAAGCTCTCTAGGTCTTCCCTTTCCCACTTTTCTAAGCTTAGTGTCTCCTCTTCCCTTTCACCCCTTTATCCTTACACATACAGGTTCTGTAATGCCTTTTAGCATTGCCTTCTGCCAGCCCTGGAGCTCTGCTAGAACCAGGCCAGTTTATACCAGCTAGGAATTTGCTCTAATGGCCCTTTTGGGACTTTGTTTGCCCTTGCTACCAGACCTTATACTAAGAGCTATGACTGACTGGCTGTACTCTTCAGTTGCAGCGAGCTCAACTGTCTCAGTTCCATCCCATAAACAATACAGCCGGTTTCACTAGAATACAATTGCTTAACACTGAGTGTTGGGTATCTTCTTTGCTTCAAATGCCCAGATCCTCTTGCATTCCCTGACAGTGCCAGGGAACACTCCATTTTATTCAGAGAGAAACTCAAGCCAGCAGGTCAAAAGCATTATAACCAGATGAGGAGGCACGGTTCTAGTCGGTTAAAAGCAAAATGCGCTGTGGCTGGCTTTCCTTGGGGGCAAACACCGTGGGTACCGAAAACCTGTGCTTCTAGAAGATGAAGTCTCAATAAATATCATAGACATTGTTCTGCACGTCTCCCTAGTAAATTGACTTATTCAGTCCTAACCAGGAGGAGCCAGTGAAAACCCAGAGAATCCACATGATAAAAATCTCAGGATACAGGAATTTAAAAAAAAAAATCCAAGAAGCAACAATAAAAACTTTTGTGAAGTTCTAAATATCAGTGGTGCATACGGTAGATACTTCAAGTGCACTCAATTATAACACATGCGTGAATTGGCAATGGAAAAATCCGATTCCAGCAGCAGAGATGACTTGCAGCTGCAGCTAATAAGAGTGAGGGATGTGAATACAGAGAGCACTTGTATGATGAAGGCAACACCAGCAATCAGTTGTATGCTTCAGAGCAATAAAGCACAATCAGTCTGACAACAGGGCCGTATTGTTAACTGTGGCTTTCTGTTGAAAGGAGTTGCACAATGGAAGAGCCCTGTAAAAGAGCAGCATTGCCCTCTGTCCTATCACATTCTTCTCTCTGTTGCTTTTTTTACCTTTACCCTTTCTTCTCTCCATAGCTGAGATTTCCTCATTAAGGGGCAATTCCTTAGCATGGTTAAAACATTATAAGGTGCCTTACCTTGCTTATGTTTCATTCTGCCTTCACTTCCATAGTTCAAGTCGCAGAAATTTCTCACTGCAAGCTATAGCTGATCACCAATAAAGCAGGTGCAACTCTATAACATGCAACAGCATAATGCTGTTCGTGTACACTATATAGCAACTAGATCAGCATGCAATAAAGCAGAAGACACAAGCATACATTTCCTAGGTTTTGGCATGTGTACGTTGAACAATGCAAAGGTCACTGTTCAGTTATGTTAAGAAGAAAATGTTCTTTTCTTCCTCAATCAGCTGTTTTTCTGCCAAAACTCTCTTTTTGCTTCTGCATGCCCCCTGCCCTGTGGATGACTTAATACTAACGTTCCTGGGGAGACCTAGCTCTTTCCAGCAGATTAGCTCTTCAGAATAGTACAATCCTGTCCCAAATTGTTGCATAATTCTTAGTTTCTAAAGCCTTTGAAATGTGTCTTTTCTTCTTCTGAAAGACCCATCATTTAGAAGCTTCTTAGAACTGCACTTTCTTTTAAGCAGTCTCCTGTCCCAAGCACAATGGTTACCTGACTGATACCAGATTTCTTTTATGAAAGCCTTGACTGGTTTACATTAGTCCTGATTCCATTTTTGCAGCACATAGAGGCATCCCGAATGTTTACAGCAAAATAATAATTAACTGCTAGCTCCTGAACTGAGCATCTCACTGTACAATTTAAACATTAATATAACAATGCAAAGACAGACTTGACAGGGAAAGAAAGAGCACCTAACAATCAGGGAAATGATTGCAAGAAGTTGAAATCACAGACAAGATCGGTCCTTATTACACGGTCTGTGAAGTAACTTAAATTGTGGTTCTGCTCTCACTGAAACCAACAGCAAAATCCACAGTCTTTAATTGCAGCAGGGTCCAATGTGGGGGAAAAAAGGGTTTATGGAAAAGGCAGTGCACATGTGAAAGAAAAAAAGGACATATAAAAAGGCCGGTACTACTATTCTGATTTGATAAACTTTGTAATCTGATTTAGACTCAGTCATCTTGCAGTGACACAGGTAGCCACGCTGAATGCAAAGTGAGAATTAGCTATGCACTGTTACAGCAAGAACCTGGATGCCTTTGCCTACACTCTATGTCTGGAGATGAGAAAGTTCCTCTTTGCACTTCAGGAGCCTACAGAATTTTAGAAGTCTTCATGCAGCTGCTGTGAAAAAGCATCCTTTAATAAGCAAGTCAGGAAAAGTGAGGTGCAGCCAGTTGTGGAGACACCCTCTTTGCTGTGAAATGCCCCCCTTTGTTCGATGCATTGTGGAAATCAGGCAGCTGATTTTCTGACCTTCAGAGATATGACTCCATATGAAAAGGAAACTAAAGGCAATAAAAACCTGTGGAAGGAGGTTGTTTCACTGAATCCGGTATGTCATGGTACAGAGGTAATAGAAGCTATGCAGACCCAGAAGAAAGGATGGATCAAAAATGGCAATATTAATACCCATGTATGTATCTATGCATATCTCAAAACTCATCCAGCCGGGCACAAAAATGTGCCCCAAATTAAAGCAACTGATGATTGATAATCTCTCTTTAGAATGGTAATTGAACAGCACAAAATGCAAAGCAAAATGAAATCTTGTTATTAAAATCTCAAATTGAAAGCAAAATCTGGGAGTATACACAAGGAGATATCTCTGTATGTGTCCTGTTCTATACTCTGTCCCCAGACAACTGCTATTTGTCACTAGATATGAAGATGTTTGTTTTGACCTGGGACAACCATCCTCATTTTGTCCTTTGGATTTATATCATAACTATTTGTTTAAATCATGAGACTGAAAATTAGTAATTTCAATTACAATGTTTTCAATCATTCTCTGTGTGCAACTATGAGGACCAGACCTCAGAAATCTGTATTTATTGGCTGAACATACAAGGACTTTGTTGCAGAACAATTGCTTTGGGCATAAAAGAAGGAGAAAAAAAAGGTGTTTTCACTTAGGAAATTGTTTTGCTCTAACTTAATCTGTATATTAGTATTTCTTCCCCTTTTTTGTCTTGCAAACCATAGGTAATTATTATTTTTTCTTTCCTTCCAATTGCTATTTTAGACTTTCAGAGAAAACTTGAATTTCTTTTGTTCAGCTAAGTGGGATTATGCTAAGTAAAATCATGGAACCTCAAAGTAAATAACATATGCTATTGGCATTTTACGTATATTATTTGCACAACCGGGCAGTTTGCATTAGTCTTCTTGTAATATGCACCTGAACATGGTTTGTATAGATTGAAGGAAAATTGAAATTCCTCAGGAATGATTGGTGTACTGTAGATCAGTTAGAGGTCATCATGTTATTTAGTATTTTATGGTGAATAAATCAGATGCTCCCTTCAAAATCCCCCTTTATATGAGCTATGATACATCAAGTTCTTTATGGCAAAGGAGTGAATTTTTATGAACTGAAACTGAACCACATTATCCTGTAAGGTAATGGGGTAGCTACATATATAATGAATAGGACATAGCCCACTTTTTTGTATTGTCTACATCACACTGAGAGCACAAAAAGTTCGAACCAGATAGATTGCTTCTCCGGGTGTGCAAACAATGGGGCACTTGAGGCAGTGGGGGTGGCAGTCTTCATACTTAGTTTAAACATCTTGGTTAAGAAGATTGCTTAAATTCTCCATAAAAGGAGAGTCTTCACAACCTTCTAAATAAACCCCAACTTAACAATAAAGCAAGATACCACCACCAAAACAAAAACAAAACCAAAAACAAAACAAAACAAAAAAACCTGATCAACTTTCTAAAGAGAGGCAGGTAAAATAGCTATTTATTGGTGCCCAGACAAGCTTCCTATGAATGAGTATTGAGATGGTGAAGTCCTGGTCTTCAGAGCACATGGACAAGATCCTTTGAATCTGCCCTTTGATTTATGTCTCAAGCTTTTCTGTTATGTTGTGTACTTAATACTGTTTGCTTTGGATTGGTGCAACTGTAAAAATATTCTATGAATATAATATATTCCAGACCAGTTATAAGTGATTCACAAAAGTAGAGAAGTCACATTATACAGCTTGATTCATCATACACTTCAACTACTACAGGTGTTCATCCACAACCATTAGGTAAATGCAGAGCAGCATGTGGTTTATAAAAAGTTTCCATAAAGTTATTTACTTGTCTCTTTGAATTGGTCTCGTAATTTTCCAGCTAAAATAGGTAAGAAAAGGAGGGGAATTATCTTAATTCTTGTAATAACTGTGGATAACTTCTTTACCCCGGTTTTTATTTATTTTTATTTTGCTTTGTGGTAAGATGAAAAGCTATTAATGATTAGATTTAATTCTTATAAGTAATATGACATTCTGTAGGGTCTCTTATAAGTAATATGACATTCTGTAGAGTCAAGGATTCTCTTCTGTCTGAGATTTATAATATGTTTTTGATGGATTCTGAAACAAATTTTGGATTGCGTTGTAAGAAGGCTATTAAATGACTTGATTAATTTTCCTGTGCCCATTTCAGCCTCTTACCATTGAAGAGAATGTACATACGATTACCTTCATTAGCAATATAACAGCTGATTGTTGCTTCAAATATGCATTTTGTTGCCATTTCTTTTCCCTGAATTTGCAGCTCTGAAGCGACAGGAAGTTCACAGTACAAATTGATCTGATAAAAAACTTTAATTTTCTAGCTTGGTCAGAAAAATTTCCAACCTTGCTCCCTTCACATTCAAAGAAGGAAGAATGACAGTTTTGTATAACTTAGTATGAAAGCAGTTAAGGGTGCAGACTAAGGGGGTGATTCCTTTATCTTAAACTTCAGCTATCTATCTGAAATTTAGGTGTTTCATCTAAAGTATCTGTCTAGGTATCCTGTCAAAGGAATGGAAACAGGCAATACATCTTCTCTGGGCTGAATAACATCTCAAAATGGGCCTATTTCTTACTTCACTCACTCGAGGTGCCAAGGCATCCGGTTAGACTTTGTATTTAATTGGTCTCCAAAAAAAGTTACATTACTTTAGAAAATTGTAAATCCTTTGCTTTCAAGCATTTAACAGGTAATACCTAAGGAACCACTTCAGGAAAAAAAATGTGGCTGCTGTAAGATTTATCACTTAGCTTTTTAACTTTAATACTATGTCAATGCTGGGGTTTAAAACAAAGAAAAAAAAAGATATTTTATAGATCACATATTACTTTAAATATAGGCCTTAACTTGAGGCATTGTGAGAAGCAGATGACAAATTAATGTTCTGGTCTTTTATTACCTAAATTTAAAATAAAATGTTAATATTGTTTCAGCTTCAAATAGGTTTAAATATCATCAGTGTTGAGAAAACCTTGCATGGGACCTTTAATGAAAGTTTTTACATTTAAAGAGTCTTGTTTTTTCCATTGTTCTTTTTATCTTCCCGCTGGCTGTGGTTTAAGAATCCATCCATTAATAATGTCTGGTTTTCTTTTCCATCCTATGGGAGATAGCAGGATAAAATCACATTTTGTCAGGATCTTAGAGAAAATAAAAGCATCAAAGGGCTAAAAATTTGTTTCAGAGAAACAGTGCATTCAATATAAATTCATTCCTGTGGTGTTTTAGACAAATATTTTAGTGATTTGTGGTTTTATTATTACTGCTGCACCTGTTTTACTTGTAACTGTTTATGAACTAGGGTTTTAGGTGGCATCTCTGCTCATTCCCAAATCAATCAAAAACCTGAGCATAAAAAAGCTCACTCAATGAATACAAATATTATAAAGGTAAATCAGTCAAAACAAGAAAGCCATAATAAGATCAAATGCAGAGCAAATATATATTTTTCTTAATTAGTCACTAATATTTTCCATAATGGATTTTCCTTGTTTTCTTATTTCAGAGCATCAGTGATGGGCTCAGCATGAATGTTGAGTCCTGATCTACAGGTCTTAGTGTCTTTTAACCTTTTTAGTCTAGGTGTAGTTGTAGACTGTAGGATATAGGTATTGGTAGAGCTTCCTATGTAGGAAATAACCTGTACAAAACTGGTAGGAAGCATTGACATTCAGATAATATTCATGGCCTTCCCAAGAAATTTGGTTAGATATGATTACAACAAAGGAACTAAAGAGCAGCTGGCCTTATAACAAAGAGTATGTTTAAACCTGATTTATCAATAGTATAAACAAGTATAAAAAATATTTGAAGACTACCGCAGATAGAGGACATCAACCTCTCTGGCAGATATGCCGAAGTCCCTGAAAAGGCAAAAGAAAATATTTTTGCCTACCAGGAGCTAATAAAGGATGACTCATGGGCTGGAGAGCAGGGGAAGAAAAGGCTGGAAAAGAGCTTTCAACCTGAGTAAGGACAGCAGAAATACCAAGAACCACCAGAACCCACACTCTCCTATGGCAATCCATAAGATCTAATTAAAACTCTCTTGACAGTAACTTCGCTCATTTATGAAAGGTATAGAGCTAATTTGACATAACCTGTAGGCTTTGATATTAAAATCACACCTTAGCTGATACAATCTGTCACAGTATTTGTACTTTGAAGTGATGTGGTAGTCTGTAAAATCCCTGTAAAAGAGATTCCCCTGCTCAACTCCTTTGAGGACCAGATGGTGAGTGGACTAAACGGTTTCCCTCCGCTAACTGAGCCCAACTTGCCAATGTCACTGGCCCTTATCTGGCTTCAGTGTGCAGCCAATCACACTCTGCAGTCATGTTTGGAGTATTTTCTTGGTTACCTCTATCTGTGATGTGAGAATTCACAGTTCAACTGGGTCACCTCTACAGCAGCTACAAGTGCTAACCCCCAAACTCCAGCTACCTGAGCAGCCTGATCTTTGGTGTAATTTCACTCTCCCAAGGCAGATTTGCTACAGGATTACATATAATTGACAGAAACTATGGTAAACAAGAACAGAATGTGGTCCTTTTTCCAGTAACACAAGAAAGAGAGCATTTTTTAAACCTGACTGCAATGGGTTTTGATGAACACTCTTTGATGAGCACTGTTGTTGGAGTCCCTGCCAAAATCCGTTAGAGGCAAATTAGTTCCCCATCAAATTAATTGATTTGAACTGATGAGGTTAGGTGATGAAAAACATAGAAATCAATTTTCAGTCAGGACTCTGAAAGTATCGAAGATACTTAGTAATTTTTTTTATAGTAGAGTATGAGCTGTTTATTAACTCTATCCTAGCCAAAACCAGTACACCCCTATTTTGACAAATTGTTCCTCTTAATGTGGTACCGGGCACTTGGGTTAAGATTCTGCATTTGGTTTAAGATTTTGTTTGTGTTTTAGAAGATCATCCTGATTTAACAAGCCTCGTCTATCAGTCTTCATGCAACCTTGAAATCTTCAGTTGAACAGAACATCTGAGAAGAAAAAGAGCTATACATTGAAAATAGTGTTGGCAGATTGATAGAGGCACATACAGAGATATCTTTATTTCATGAGTAGCCTAAGGGAGCACAAGTTGGTATAACTTCTGTTTTATCGAGGTCTGGAGGAAGTGCAAATTGCAGCAGCTTAGATCCCTCTGATGTTACCCACTGTGTCTAGATACAGTTCCAGCCTTTTAATATAGTGATGCCTGTTTCGTGCAGAGTTGTGAGTGCTAATTGTCTGTCACGATATCCAAAGACAACATTTAGTAAAATACCTGTGGTGCTGTAACAGTGTTCTCATACACATCACCAGGCTGTTGTTCTGTGTTCACAGATAGACAGCCACTGACCTCAGCAGCTGTAATGAAGGAACATGTCTGTAAGCGTGAACGTTTGAAATGGAAGTGTAGCAAATCTTGGGTCATTGTGGTTTATGTAATCTAGAGTCCTGAGATAAAATTTCATAGGTATCTTTGTCTTTCTGATAGCATTTCCACCAGAAGAAGAAGATATCTCCCATTCCCTTGATCTTCCTTAGTTCTTCATGACTCGTTGATGAGCTCCCAGTCCTGTCTCCCACTTTGCTCCAACTTCAGTGTGTTGGATCTTCCCAAGAAGTCACTAGCATGCAAGAAAACAATCCAGCTTTTTTTTTCTCTATTTAGTTTCTGCTAAATTAGTGTCATAAAGCAGCTTGTGGAAGGGTTCAATATGTACGAAAACCTGCTGCTGCCAGGAGGAGGTGGGGAGAGGGATGGATAAGAAGGAACATCCATTTGTGCTGATAGAGTTACTACATTGGCTCACCATGTTGCATGGAATGGCATGCTTAATGCCATACACAACTTGCAGTGTATATTACTTAAGATATAAGTTGTAATTTATAGCATGCTTTTTCTAGGAAGGACAGACTGTCTCCAGCTTCTGGCTGGGTAGGACAGCTACTGCTGATAAGCACTTTAGGCAGAAAAATGCAAACATGTGGCAGAACCAACAGAACTGATGGCCACAAAGGAGTGAAGCACCTGAGCTCAGTGCTACCTGGGTAGGTTAAATTTATTATTTTAAGTACAGCAGCAAAGGTTTTAGTTCAGTTTACAAAAATTCTCTGGAGTCCAGGATGGCTTAGTAGATGCTGATCACCAAATAACACATACATTGTTCCTTGGGTTTGAACTACTTGCTAGAACTTGGATTAATTATCTCCGCTTGTCACTGCAGGGGTTTCCCTGAACATGTGACAGACACGTCCTTTGAAATGTTAGGACAAAATTCAAGACTTTGAATTTAAACTACATTTCACTTTAAGCACCTTACTGACGGTTATACATTCTGCTTTTAAACCAATGCTTAATTTTCAGACACTTTACAACTCATAACCCAGTCATGAACCTCAAGTCCAGTCTTTGGGATAGGCATTCTGCCCTGCTGCTCTTAAAATACAGATGTGGGGGTTTCAAAAAAATTTTTAAAAGGATAAGTTCTAGCAAAAATGCTTAAATTTAATATCCAGAGTTGGAAAGCATTTCACATTTTGACTTTCAAACACCTGCTAACAGAGAATTGCTCTCTACAGTATATTGTGACTGTCAACATCAGACTGAGTGTCAGTGCCAGGCAAATTGTGACACAAACTAGTCTCTTAAGTGTGAACTGGAATCCAAACTAGAAAATTCTAAGATGAGGCTTCAAACTCACATTATATCTCTATCCATTCATTTATTATTTAGAACAAACAGTCTGTAATGTTTTATTTCAGTAAACTCAACTGATAGCTTTCAGCATTTCTGGAATAAATCCATACAGGGCTCTGTTCCCAGAAAGGCACAAAAGGTTTTCTTGATTAACATTTCCAAAATTCTTGGTCCACCTCTTGTATTATTTAAGAAACATTCTTAAACTAATGATGTGTGGAGAATCTTTTAAGCAGGCTGCTCCTGCAGGTTGATCGACATACCTTCTTCTTACATTGTCATGCCTTGAGGAATCTGGCAGCAGAACCGTAGTAACAAATGACAGAGAACAACTTGTGAACCAGGGAGGAGTGCTTTCATTAGGGAAACCAGGGTGTATCTTTCACCATTCTCTACATATTTTGAGCTGCTTTTATTCCCATCATTACCTATTCACACAGGCAACAGTCAAGCCAGATAAAGCATTTGGGACGATCTTGGTTACTTTACTTATGCTTTACTACAAAAGGAGAAATTTCTGAACTTCTAGATTGTTGGGGTCTGCAGCGGGTCTGCAGACAAGTTAGTTGACTTCAAAGACTTAGCCGTGTACCTTTAAGACAGCCACAAATTGCCAGGTGTGTAAACAGGGTGTGAAGAACCGGAACTTAGAACCGCAGCATACGGGCACCTACAGCAACAGCAAATAGCAAGCAAGAAGAAGAACACAAAAACCTGTCAGGGTCTGACACATGTACTGTCTAAGATATATAAATAATTTGTATAAACAATAAAGGGCATTTTATCATTTTGTCCGAACCCAGCCACACAGATATAGTGTTTTTTCAGTCCGCCTTGACCTGCGTCACCACACTAGATAACTATTTCAGAACAGGAAAATGAAATAAAATTCCGCTTTTTGAGCATTGAAAAAAGGACTCCTCTGCATAGTTCTTAATGCTGTTCTTGATAATACAGCACATTTCATTGGCTTCTTTGGTTTCCTTTGTGCACTGATTCACTGGTTGTAGAAAACTTCAATATTTGGCATCATGTATACATGGTTTACATTATTGTTCTGTAGAAGCATCACTTCTAACTACATAAAAGCACTTCTGTGACTTTTTTCATGATTCATTCAGTTTTATAAGGTCTTTTTGTAGTTCCTAACCCTCAGTGTGACTTTTGGTTGCCAGAAGGAGGTTACAAGCATCGGCAGATGTAAATATTTTGTTTTCTATACATTTCTCTCAATCAACGAGTTTGTTTAATTGATGAAAACTAACTTCAGCAGTGTTTCCTTTGGGACACCTGGTGTGCCTTTTGGCTTTCTCCCATTTCTAGTTTAAATATGTTTTCTATGGCCTTGCATGGGTCCATTTGGATTGAACATAACTCTTCCTTCCCATACAGGTTCTTCAAATCCCAGAAAATTCCCCAATTCATAGTAATTTTGTCTCTCTTCACTACACCACCCTCTTATCACTGCATTGAGACTCTGGATTTCTGCCTGCTTTTGAGGCTTCACGTTTGATAGCAGTGGTGAATGCTAGCATGCGTGGAGGCTGTAACAGTTTGAATATAAGTCTAAGAACTGCTCTCGTCTACTTTTCTGCTATTGATGCCAATACAGACCTCAGACACTGCCTCCTACACTTCATATCTGAACAGCTTATCCTGTGAGGTCTGGTTCCACCTTTTTCATCCCACAGTAGGTAAATTACTAGACAGTCCTCTCACATTGCTGTCTATGCACCTCATAACTGAATTTCCCACTCTTACTGCCTGCTGCTTCCCATCCCTGAAAATCCACAGCAGCAATATCCTAGGTATAAGAGGGCACCCTGACACCAACATGTCTCTCCTCAGATACTACATCTCCTTTTTCAGTTGAATGCCTTCATTCCCTGAGACTTAATGGGCTGAGTGTTTTCAAGTTTCACCAGGTAATAGCTACAGGACAAATTTTAAAACAGGACACCTTTTCCTTTAGCTGTGCAGATAATGTTTCAATTATCAGTTGGCTGTGATGTGTTGATAATACTGTGTAAGTGATATCTTGCAAGATCAATTCATCTTTCTCTGACAGATTGCATAGATTTCAGAAAAGAGTTTTGTCTGTCTCTATTTTAGGAAGTGTACAGCTTGCTTTAGGAGATATCCCAAAATAGTATTTGCTCATATGCATATGTTTACCTGTCTGCCTAGTGTTTTCCATCTCTTTGCAGGCTGTATGTCTTATGCAGTAGCTACGGTGCTTAAAATAATGCAGGTAAAGCTGATGTCGGGGGGATTAACTAATTCTTCACATAATTGCTTTCACAGGTATAAGGTTAAAAATTTTTCAGTGCTAAGCAACAAGAACTACAATTAGTTATACCAGCTGAGGGCTTGTTATATTAACTTCTGTAGCCTCCAGTATATTATTAGTTTTATTTTCCTGACTAGTTCTAATGAATAAAAGAGCCTTGAAGATTTCTGAACTGAGAAAATAAACCCTATATATGAAGAAGTATTTTTTCAGTGTATCGATTTTAAATTTATTGCTTATGCATAGTTTTCATATTACTTGTGAGTTTGCTGTGTTAAATACTGAGTACACACAAGACAAAGAGATGATCACTTAGTGTACGATTTGAATATGAAGTCAAGAATCCTATAGCATGTGACCTGTTGACTCATTTGCACAATATATTCTTACCCCCTTTTAGAGCTGAGAGAGAGAAATAAGCATGTGCAAGATGTAATTAATCCTCCTGCTCCCATCCAGACATGGGAATGCATCACATAAATAAAGCATTGATGGAAAGCACATGCTAAAATAATAGTCAAGATCATATGTTACTTTGTGTATACTGATTAAATGTGGTATGTACTTGATTTATTTACAGTCATGTGCATAGTTTTCATTTGGATTGTTAGATAATTTTTGGTACATTAATTTTCACTGGTTATAATTATCTATTTATCACAGATGATACAGTGGGATCAAATGCACCATAAAGTCTACAAATAAAAAATCAATTCTATAATATTAATTTTGTATTGTAATGTAAATGTGTTGTAATGTAAAAGGAAAGTAATTTCCATAGTCAACAGGTTGGGATGTTAAAGGTGATGTGTTCTCCATCCTGGAATACTTAGACTAACTTGGTCATCATATGTCCCACTTCCCCTAATGCTAAAAAATAATAAAAAAAACACCTGTATGGACTGTTCAGTTCAGGTCTTTATGCTCTCACGCAGAGGAGGATCTAAAACAGTCAACATAGCCTTATAATCTTGAACCACACTTTTTCTGAGACTGGGAAGAGCCCAAAGGGATGTGAAAGCCAAGGATTAGTAACTAAGAGCAAGGTTATGCTACGTACAGTGGGCAAGGGTGTATAATGCAGAGAGCTCTGACTTAGTTCCAGGTTGTCTAGTATCTCCACATGGAAGTGCAGGACCAAGAAAGGATTAAAGATTTCTGCAAAGACCCAATTTATATACTTCTTTCAGTTTTAAAGCTAGGTTGTTTGCTGGTCCAGTCCATGTTGTCAATATGCAGTGATACTGATAAACCTTGTGACCATTCACTGTTAAGGGTAGCTATTACTAATAAAGATGATTGCTGCAAAAAAAATTTTACAATAATTTCTAAGTCAGTCTCCACCTCTTAAAAGTCTGAGGTTCTTCATTTTGTAGCAGGACACAGTAACTTTCAAATCATTATTGGCAAGAAAATCTCCCGATATTAAAATATGTCCTGTTGTGCTGGGTGGATTTTACATACATGCACAGTATGCTTTCGCATGGAAAATCTTCAGTTATAGATTAAGGGAATGAAAATACAGAAAAGAGCAAAAGCTAAATGCTCAGACACAGGCTACACCTGAAATTCAAACAAAATGTCAGTGGGAATGGTCCTTATAAAAACTAATCAAACAATTATACTTACTGGAAGTCTTAATTGTCTCTGTGCATCTTTTAAAATTGTAAGCCTTGTCTTCCTCTATTTGCTAAGTAGGTTAGCAATTAAAACACGTGTATTTAAATTTGTGTAGTGAGTGGCTGAGGAAAAATATTATGCATGGCATTTACTCTATTCACTAAACAGATTATTTTTTCTCTTTGAAAAAATAAAAAAAGCAACAAAATCAGTATCCTGAGTTGAAACAAATTGCAATTAATACTGTGTGGATGAAATCAGGCTTTGCTAATCCAATGAAAGGCTTCTTTAATGGGGATTTAAAACAGAAGGAAGAAAATACAGCCTTTCTTTCTTAATATGCCCCACCCAGCAAATATTTAAGCCCATTATGCAGGGTTAAATTTTTAAGAAGCTGGACTCCTCCAGGCTTATAAATATCTTTATATGAAAATACATTCTAGTGGAAAACATGTGGAATCTAGTGGAAGAAGCATAAAAATACAGATCTAGGAATTCCCATTTTGTCACTAGCAGTTGTCAGTCCAAGGTAGTTCACCATCTAAGATATGGATATTTTCAGATCCTGTGCTCTGATTTTATTTTTCCCTTAGTCAAAGTCTTAAAATAAAATAAAATAAAATAAAATAAAAAAAAAAAACCAACCAACAATTTACAACACTGACATTGACTTCTGCTACGTGATCAAAGCATATTCATCTTCCTACCTCAGCCTGTGGGGTCCAAAAATGGCACATAAAGAACTTTTCTTCTCTGAGGTAAGAAACCATATCAATTCCTGTTTTGGGAATGTTCATTGTTGTTAGAAATACCTTAATACAAATAGAAATACACTATCAAACTGTGGCTATGTCATATCCTCTGCTAAACAGCTAATACATCTGTACATAGAAGAAGGACCATGCGATACCTATTTCAGAATTTCAGAAAAGACTGTCACACTTGCAAGAAACTAACTCAGGCCTTGAGGACCAGCAAACCAATGGGGTGGCATGGACAAAGGCATGTGAGCATGCGTACTATAGTACATAAAGCCCTATGTTGATGTGATTAGAGGTAATACATATGTGTGCTATAGACTACACAGATACTTTGTCAGATCTCACTGGGGAAAAAAATCCGACTCTATGCACAACAGTTTGGGAAGTAAAATAAAACATGTATCAGAAAATCTTGAGTTAAAACTGCCCTTGCTTGATGGCTTTTTTTCTACTGTTGCTCAGGTCATGCACAGGAAGATCATAGTGGGTTGGATTCAGTCTGTGGATCAAGACACATACATTTAGGTGTCTATATGTAGGTGTCTATATGTGACATCCAAGCTACCATCGCAGTCAAATGCAATTAAGTCACTAGATCCTTAGAGACCCTTGATTACATATCTCTTTTGACTCTAATGAGAGCATAGACAAGTATTTCACATGTAGGACATTTCCATGAAAATGCCTAATTTGAGACTTTAAATGATATCACACACAATACTAAGACTAAGATCCCTCATTCCAAGTTTGCAGAAAATAGGCATTCATGTTAACTGGATGATCAACACTTCTAAATATCATGTTATTTTGTTAATGTTCATAAACACAGTTCTCAGTGAATTAATTGACTTCTTCATCCAGCAATTTGTAAAGGGTTCTTGTGCATATGTGAATGAGTATCTGGTAAATACAGGAAAGAGATATCTCTTGAATGTTTAATGTATATGCCATGTCCATACAAATGTCTAAATTGGTCCGGTGTGTGGTCTTAAACATTGGTATGTTGTACAAACTGCTTAATTATTAATATTCCCTCTGAGACACTTTTGGCTCATCCTCAGTCTCCCAAAATACACGTGGTCACAGTCTGGTAGGCAGCACAAAACCTGCTTTCAAGTAGTCACTGTAGCTGAAGCAGCCTGAAAGGCTGAAAGGAAAGTGCTCAGCTCTGAGAATGCCGTGAATCTTTATTTCTGGCAGGGCCAGAGAACAGGTAGAAAGGCACTGAACTGTTTTAATTACTGATATAGTTGTAGCTAATAAATATTTGACCTCACTTTTTCTCTCCCTTTTCACCCAGCATCTTTCAGACTAGGTGTACCATTCACACAAAGTTTGAATTTCTATGGTATCAGAGAAAACAAGCAATCATCTATAGTCTACCTATATTCCATGTGTTAAATACTCAAGGAACAATGCTAGGTACTTTAAGTCATTAAAGCTACAGTATATGTTGTTTCTGAGACTGAACAGGGTCTGAAACAACTTCAGAAAAAGAGGCAGATCACCACTATCCCTAAACGGGTGTACGATCTATTGTGGAGCTCATCTGCATGTCAGAAGGCTGTCTATTTCCCAGCTGCACCATGCTGACAAGCCTGAAGAAGTAAAATTAAAAAAAAAACAAAAAACAAACAACAAAACACACACCCCCCCAAAAAAAAACCCACAAAAACAAAACCCAAGCCAAAAAACCCCACCCAAACCAAAAACTAAGGAGTCTGCTTTTTCTGTCCTTGCTTTTTAATGCAGTTAATTTAGAGAACATTTTTGACAGTTTTTGATCAGAATTATAAACACTTCATGATATGAAGTTCATCAACATGAGTATACTTCTCTTTATAATGTCAGTGTCTTTCAGAGAGGGAAAGTAAGTGTTTAACACTCTCAGGGTACTCATCATTTTTACACAAATGTGAACACATACAGAACATGCATTTAAGATTTTGATGTAGAGGCTAAACAGCCTCTGTATCAAAAGTCTACTAAATACAGATATACTGGAGTTGTTCTTAACCCAAGCTGTCTCTCTGGCCTTAATGGAATAGCCTGGAAGTCTAGTCTTCAGAAATTTACTTTTTAGTGGCTTTCTGTTTATTTATTCATTTGTGCTATTTAGCACAAATAAATAGAGAGAACCAGATATCTCTAACTGCACCAGCCTTCTCCTGATTGCTGTCTCTCCCAAAAGCTTTTCTGTCCTTTGTGCCTCACCATGTGAAGTGATAGAGATGTCTTTTATCCTCTGCAAAACAGTGGCAGCTATTGTCCTGGCACCAAGACATTATATTGAAGGCTAACCCTGGAGGATCGCAAGGAGGAAAGGCCACTTGCATTGTGCCACAGGTCAGCTGATCTACTTTCAGGCCTTTCATGGACCTCAGACTGTAAGTTAAGGAAGGTCCCTGCCCTACTGGTGTCTCCTTGGCTTATTGACACTTTAGGAACCACTAGCTCCTTAAATATCCCAGCTTGCTATTACACTGCAATATTTATTTGCTTACCTACTCACAAAACCTGGACTGTTTGTATTATTAATCTGTCCAATACCGTCTTGGCTCTGGCCACTGGATATTATTCCAAATGATTTCTGGAAGAGTATAGGATTAGAAAGGGCCGAGATCACTTTCAACAGCAGCTGGGGTGCATCTACTTTGATTTGAGGTCCAAAGAGTTCACTAGCACAGCTGTGGATTGTACCATGACTGCTGCTCTGTCTAATCAAAGAACAGTCCCAAGGATGTTTAATTTTCTGTTACAGATATAGCCATTCTGCATCACTGGTCAAACAGAACAGAATAGGAAAAATTGTCTACCAGCTTGAAGCTAAATAATCCAAGCCATGACTTTTTATAATGCATATTGAATCACTCCCTTATGCAATGTATTGTGCATCTTCTAATGGTTTTCATCTTCTCTCGCACAGGTTTTAAGCAGTTAATTATTCTACCTATGCAATCAACATGCACGCAAATTCCAGGCTGCAGTATCCACATCTATACAGTTCATGCTTTTTAAAATATATTTTAGTGACATATTTGGGCATTTTCCAGTTTGTGTGTCCTTTCGCACTGAATGTCACATAAATCTTTTCTCTCCAGTACCCTGTGAATCTTATGAAGACCTTCGCAAGTTCTTTGATGCATTACAGACATCCACCTTGTTAGTCTAATATGCAGCTTCTTCTCAGTTACTGTGTTAAGCTCATTATTTCAGTTGCACAGCTATGACAATTAAACCTCTCATCTGATAAGCTTCCATGGTACTTATTTCTCCTGTGTGTCCTCCCTGTTGTGTGTCTCCATCATCTACTTAAAAAAAATTGGAGTATTTTTTTAGTCTGATTTTGTGCTGTGCCTTGCTGACTAGAGCTCTCTTTCTGTTTGAGCTGTATACCATATAGTAAAAAGAACAAAAACAAACAAAAACAACCACAAAATATCTGAGATTAATGTTTTGTATTTTTAACATTTCAAATAAAACAGAATTAAGTATTCAGGTCTTAACTGTTCTCTCTGCCTTAACACTGCCCACTGTCATTTGTACTTCCCTAAAGATTTTCATGCTAATACTATTACCCATTTCTTCTGGACCGTGGACCAAGGAACTGCACATCCCAGTTATGCAAAAAATTCCGTGTTAAAATTTTCTTGTATCAGCAGCTATGCAGTTGACTTATTTTACAGCACCAAGTTGTAAAACAGACAAGCAAATGACAAGGGAACAATGTACAAGAGACTTGTATTCAGTTTAGTCCTCAAGTGTGAGATTATCCTACAGACATTACTGAAATCATGGTGTAACAAATGTCCTGAAAAAAACTTCCTGTGTCTCTGTATCCACTCAATATAATGTTATTTCATAATCTTGTTAGTAATTACATGAAGCTTTCTTTTAAAATATTTACATTTTTTAACCAAATATTTCTGCTCTGGGACTTCTCTGGAAACACATAGTTTCAAAGACTAGAGAGGTTTTGTTTCAAAGTAAATGCAGTCATGGTCGGTTTATTATTTTCTATGCCAACACAGTTGTTTAACTTCTTTCCATATTTTTTACAGCTTGTGATTTTGTAAACCAGGTTTTAGAGAAAGGCTATGTTTTACTAAAGTAAATAAAGCAAATTGTGGTTATATCTCAGGATATTTTATGACAATTCTAGCTGTTCTTGTGTACATTTGTCTCAGTGGACAAATCTATGATGACAAGTAATAGGTGGGGGAAAATGTTGCAATCAGGACATGAACTGTTAATAAACTGGTTAAGAACGATAGAAAATGATATGTGGAGGTGATAGGAGGATAATAACACCCGGAGTACAGGCTCGATGATCCAGATGATTTTGATTATATAGGAGTAGAATACAAAAGCAGGAGTAGTAGGATAATATTTCAGTTGTTTTAACAAATACAGAAAATCAGTGTCAAGGAAGAAAAAGAGGAGGCTGTAGCCAAAACCCTTCAAACACTAAGAAGAGGAGAAAGAAGAAATAAAGGATCTACTGACAGCAGAGAGCTGTGCTGAGGGAACTAGAGCAAGCATTGTAGTACAAGCAGTAGTATCAAAAGAAGGAGAAAGAAGAGATGCATTGTCAGTGTAAGTCAGATACAAATTTATAATACTATTAACTTAAATTTTCAATACCTGTATATGAGGGATTAAGAAATGGCTTTCTGAGACTTTACGGGGAGAAAAGTATAAAAGCCTGTGCAAGGCAGTGCAGAATCAAAGTGAACTCCACCCCCTCCAAACATACACCCCACCCCCCCAAGCTCTGAAATAAAGCACTAGTAAAATACATTCAATAGCTAATACAGATATGTGGCTCTGTGCAAACTGCACTTTGCACTAGACAGTAAATTACTTCCGTACCAGCACAAGACCAGAGCTTGTCTTATTACAAAATAAACACATTTCTTAAAAAAAAACAACAAAAAAACCCCCAAAAAACCCCAACAAACCAACAAACCAACAACAAAAAAAAAAAACAACTCAGAGCAAAGCACTGAAAATTCAGAGCAACACTGAGTGATAAACATCACTCCCTCTATAAATGACTGGCCTGTTGCTAATGGCAACAACTCTGTTCCTAAAGTTAGCTGCGCTTTTACTGTGGCAAATTGAGTGTCCTCACTTAACTTGTGGGATTTAGCTCGTCAGTTTTGTCAACTCCTGCAGCCCTACAACTACATTAAGCACCAACTTTTCCTTTCTCTTTGCATGATACTTATCAAAGAAAAATAGTTAAGCTAGAGCCTGATTTATAGTATCCTAAATATGTAAATGGCTTCAATATTTAGTCTTGCCATTACGTGATGCCATTTTATCCCAAATGAATGTGGTTTTTTTGTTTGTTTTAAATAATTTCCTACAAGACAGTAAGACAGAGCCTTTAATTCCAGATACAGATGGATAGAAGCAATTCATCCAAATTATGGGACACCACTAAAAGGGGACTTAGGACTAAACCATGTGTTGCTTTGGGTTTCAAACTGTGATTAGCAGGTGTTTGCTGGGATGATGTGCTGTTAGAGGCAAACACTGCATTAATTTATGGTTGAAGTTTTACAGATAGATACACACTATATCCAATCTCTGGGGTAAATGAGGTGATAAAAATAACCCCTTGTTCTGATCTGTGAGCCTTCCTTTTTGGTTTCAGACACCCTTTCATCAAGTCAATGAGGAGAACAAAAGTATTTACACAAGAACTTCTTACAGCAAATTTGGAATCAGTTTTGGAAATGTCTGATGTTGTTTGGACTTTGGTTTTGAATTCCAGTGGTTCAGAAAACTGTGAATTGTAAATGAGATGTCTACATTGTATTAAAAAATGCTTAATATTTGGTTTTAAAATTTCATTTCAAATTTAATTTTCATTTTTTAAAAATGAAAAAATGTATTTCAAACAACAATTTTCCCCTTATAATTATAAATCTGTGGAAAGGATTCATTTGCAGCCATGTGTTGGTTGCAAAAAAGGTAGAAGAAGAAAATGTCTTAAGTATCAGTTCATAACCTTTACATTACTGCACTTGGAACTTCTGAAGCGATAAAGTGCAAATGATTACTTTTCCTCTTTTATGGCTTTTCAAAGGAAGGCATAATTATCTGAAGTCAACATGGACTGGCCCACAATTAAAATTATTAGAGTCACAACCTGAAGCCCCAAAGAGAATCAGGATCTGGAAGCATAATGCATTGTAAAAACACAGTACATAGCTGTATCTACTCAGAGCTGCATATCACCTAAACTGATTTCAGGAACAAATAAGTCAATGAGCTTGGGAACTCTAGGTTGGATCCATCGATTCCATTCTGTGCAGGTTCATGTCATAGTCATTGCAAGAGTGTCTGGGACTCAGTTTTGTAATGATATTTAGGCACCCATCTCCAGTTTCTTTTTCCGAGTATTAGACAAATAGATAAGGGCAGGGAGGAAGGTGAAAATTTTTTCACTGATTTACTATTAACAGGGAGTGATGAGTTTTATGCTGGTTTTACACAGGCTGAGATGTCAGGACCAAGAGCTGAAAGAACTGATGAATCAGGTCATGGATGCTACCAAAAAAATGCCTGAGCTTCACAAATTTTACATCTCTTTTCTCTGAAACATTTTGTGGTTGTTACTGCATGTGTAGCACACTTCCCTGCCAGGTAAATAGAAATCTGCTTCCTGTAATGCTTTACAAGCATTATTTGTTGCCATAAATTATGAATAAAAGCATAAAATATTGAGGAAGATATAATTTTATAGTACATTAAAAATAAAAAAAAAAAATTAACGAGCGTGACAGGTTAACATTTTACAGGCATCAAAGGAGTAAGTGAATTATGGCATTATCGGTAACAGAACAAGCTATCTATCAATTAGCCTTGGAGTACTTTAGTTTTCTAGACCATTTCTAATTAGAGTATTGAAATGAGATCCTGTTAGCAAACCCCTAAATTACAGGTAGCAAAATGGGGTTTCAACCCAAATATTTCTGGTGTTGTACATGACTGTAGAGCCCAGCACATGATGTTCTGCATACAAAGCATTTGAGTTGTACGTGTACAGAATGATTATTTGGAAAACCGGGAGCAAAGGAAGGTTGCAGCAGGGAGAATTAAAAATAGAAAAAGAGAAAGTAAGAACTTGCCATGCAGGTGGCCTTTGTGGGTACGTTTACCAATGGAGGAATTGCTCTGTTGTGCATAGGGACAAGAAAGTTCAAAGGTATTTTGCAGGAAAAAGGGTGAATTTCCACATCAGCATACTTAAGAACTTAGGTACTCAAGATCAAGAACCAGAAATATCACAGTCTAAAGCAGGAAAGGGAGAGGGAAGGGGAAAGGGAAAAGGAAAAAGAAAAGACTATCAGGGAAAACAAACAAACAAACAAACAAAAACTTAGAATCACAGAATCAGTTAGGCTGGAAAACACCTTTGAGATCACCAGCTCCAACCACAGAATCACAGAATAATTTTTTCTTGTGCTTACATGCATGCAATAAAAGTCATGAAGCCTTAAAAATATAACATAGAACAATATAACATTGCAAGCAAAAGGCAATATATCTTGGAGAAATCTTTCTTTTTATTGACGTATCACATAGAGTGTAAAGTGTGTATGTAGGTGTATGTAAAGGATGTATGTATGCATATAAGAAAAAATAAACCATCTGTATTTATGTTAAACATCACTACGGATTCATAACAGCTATTTGATTTATATGACTGAACTATATGCATTTTAAGCTTTAAAAATATCTAAAATTAATTATCTATCTATTATATAAATAATCTAAAATATAAAATGAACTAAGAGTCCCAAGTAGGAATCTAGTATAAACAAACAGAGGCTCTGATCCAGGGTAATTGCTTTAGGAACCTAAGGTAGATATGGATGTGACTAAATATTAGTTTCTTAGCAGAGTACACAGGAAGGAAACCAGTGATCTGAAATCAGTGGCACAGGTTGCCTGTGTGGTTAGTGAAGTGAGACAGGTACTTTTGCAGATTTATAGGGGGTTCTTTGCTTTACCTGACCACCTAATATCTTTGCAATCAATGAATTTACTGGTGCCTGTTAGAATATGTAGTATGAGTAGTACTAGAAAGAAATGGTCGTCTTCACTGTCAAGATAATTTTTTTGGGAAGTTAGCAATATTTTCCTACTATATAAAAAAACCAAGGAGGACAAGAAATACTGGACAAAAAGAGTAAAAGGAAAATATGTTACTCAAAACCTAAAATATATCATTTGGAAAAGATATCATAGGTAGGGAGCTCATGAAGAGCAAGTTAATGACTGACTTTTGATTGATGCCATCCAAGAAACAAAATAAATAGTAGACTCTAAGAGCAACCAGAAACATGAAAATGTAAAACAAGGGAAAACTTGAGGGGAGAAAGGTCCATGAAAATTTTGTTAACAAAATGGTCATTTCAGTACTGGAACAGAGATGGGAAATGGTTCTTGGAGCAATTTGATTTTGGTATTTCAGACATCTAGCTTTGCTGAATCCAGACAAGATAGAGGAAGGTTTCTGCTTTAATAGAGAACAGCCCAATAATAGTAGATTCTGACGTTTGTCAGAATTGTTCTTACACTGATTAGCTATATGCTCTGAAACTGCCAGAGACAGAATCAAATTGCAGCAAAGAGAAGCTTTTGATGCTCATTTCATAGGAAGAAATGATAAAATTTATGAAAGGGTCGTATGTAACAGGAGGTACCATGTCCCAGAGGAAGCAGCTTTTATTACCCTGGTCAGCCTAACTGAACACTGCAAATATGAAATGGTAAAAGGACATCTAGTTAGGAGGAGGATAATTCCAGTTATATCTAGAACTCACTTTGGTAGAAGATTCAGCAACAAAAATAAATAAATACATACATACATACATACATACATACATACATAAATAAAGTGATATGACTTTTTTTTTTTTAGCAGAAAGGGAGATAATCTCAGACAATATTGATTGAATAAAGAATGAAGACACACATAAGGAAAGAGTTCCATTGAATTTACTACATGAAGGATTGAAAGACCAAAAAATTTCAGCAGGGCAGGGAGATGGAAAATCTGTGGAAGATGTAGTAAAGCAGAAAGTACAGCTGATAACTGTGTTTAACAGAAGAAAGGAGACACAGCTCACACCAGAAGGCAAAGCATTGTACATCAACATACCAGTTTCCCAGAATAATAAAAATTATCTTAGGAATTTTAGCCTTAGGTAGTAGCAAATCCTTACTTCTGTTATAATAGAAAAAACAACATGAACAGAATGCATAAATTCTTAAACAAAAATGGTCATTATAATTTCAATAATAATTTATAGTCAATCTAATAATGGATATTTGTAAAGGCAAATGAAAATATATACAGGAATTGTTGCATGGAATGCAACTAGGATGTTTGTAGTCAGTAGCCAGGTGAACTGAGGAAAAATACAGTTTAGAAAGATAATGCAAAGGCTGATGCTTTCCCACTAGGTGACCAGTAAAACAAGGTCAAGGATGCATCAGTAGCAAAAAGGCAAATAACTGAAGAGATGTAGCCACGTGTCCACAGGAATAGATGAGTTGTCAAGAGAATATAAAATCAACCTTGTGACATCAGCAATTCTAACAGCAGTTTCTGACCTCTGTATTTTCTTGCTAGAGAAGGTAAGAAAAAAATAAAAGAGAAAGGAAGACACGAGAAGTATTTGACATATGAAGTTACTTAAAGACTTATATGCAATGAAAGTCCCAAAGCTCAGCAGAAAATTATGTATGTGGAGAAATAAAACACTATTAGCTTGCTTACCATAAACAAAATATTCTCAAAGTTATATAATTTGAAAATCTTCTTGGCCTTTCTCCTCCCTGTTTTTTTCATGAAAGAATCTAAGCATTAACTGTATTCATCATTATATTTGAAAGGTACTGTGTCAGCTGGCTCCCAGTCAGTATCACTCTAGCAGCAGAAAATTTCTGAAAAAGAAATCTCAGATGGTGCCAGGGTTGCTTGGCATCCTTTACCATGCAGAAGATGTGTTGGTTTATGAGAGAAATAAAACTGAGCATGATGAATTTTGAGATACTTTCAGCAAGCTGGCCTTGCTCTGAATGAGGCTACTACCTGTGAAAAGGAGCAGATAAAATGTGTGTTGTTCAGTCTTAAGAAATAGGAATTTCTGAACCATTATATTTCTGCAGTTCCAGAGAAAGCCAGCAAAGTTTGTGAATGCAGCAATGTTGCAATGGTCTGAAAGACCAGATTTTGGAAAGCAAGTAACAAAGCCAGTTAATATAATTAAAGAAGTATTGACACATCTCCTCTTTAGCACAATATTCTGTACTGTGCCTGTCATCCAGAGATAAAGACAAGGGATGCATAGTCGTTTGGAGTGTGTGTATATCTGTAGATCTATATACATATCTCCTCATCAAAGAAAACCTGTCTGGAGACCAAAAATCTCACCCTGTTGTATTAATATAAAAAAAATTGCAGAAAAAGCAAAAAAATTATATGTTCCAGCATGTAGGCTTCTAAGAAAGCCACAGACACTTGCAAAAGGCCTAGTGTTTACATACTTGGCTAGTTTGATAACACCAAAACAGATCATAGCATCTCTGGCATTATAAGACTCACATTCAACAAATGACCTTTGCTTTTAGACTGAAAGACTGTGATCAGAAATGGTGCTTTCTTTTGATCTTTGATAGCAGCAAATTCTGTTATGGAAAGTCTTTGTCAAGTAGAAGCTAATGTCAAAGAACAGACTTTTGAGGAAGATGGCCAGCTAGGTATATGTTCATATTGACCTGAAAATAATCATACTCTGTAAATCAATATAAATCATTTTTTTTTTCATTATTTATTCAATATAAATCAAATTTATTCATTGCTGCCAAAGATGCAAGAGTCAAGGGGATGAAATTCCAATGGACCAATTGCCACAGTAAACACAAGTGGACTTTCAGATTTCTGACATTGGGATTATGGAATGAAAGTATTTTTAATCCTCTGAGACTTCAGAATAGCTGCTCTTCAAAATCCTGAAGAGAGGCAAGAGCACAAAAAAGGGCATAGCATCAGTACAGCAGTTTGTAGGGTTTGATTAGGATGGTTCAAACCTAAGTAACAGCTGTGAAGAATATAGCATGGGAGGAAAAATAAACAACCAAGAATATCCAAACAACCCCTCCCAGGAAGCAGTAGCTAATCTCATTAATCTCTACAAAGCTACCTGACAATCCTTGGCAGCAGACAGCAACAGCTTTTTTTTTTTTTTTTTTTTTTAAATTTCTGGAAAGGGCACACATATGTTATTGTGGCTGATTATTTCTTCATATATACTGACCTGGCTGTACTTTCACGGATGTTAGCTGCACATGTCATCCAAAAACTAAAGCCAATATCCACAAGAGGTGAAATTCCTAAGCTCTTCACAGAAGGCTGTGGGCCTTAACACCTCTGATGCATGTCCTGTATTTGCTGAAAATGTTGTCTTGTTTTTTTACACTCATATCAGAAGTCACGTTAACTCCCCAGCAAAGAGGAGGAAGAGTGGTGCAAACTTAAAAGAAAACCAACTGGTAAAAATAATGAGAAGATGTGTATACAACAATTATGATGTATTGATCACTTGCATCTGAGTTCTCTCCGGTAGAACTGTTAATGAGAGGTATATTAAGAAAAACTCTGCCTGAAGCACTCACTACTCTTAAACCTCAGAAGCCCAGCCGGAAGGAACTGCTAGAATAAAATCCTAAGATTTAAACTTGGCAATCATAATGATCCAGTGTACAAAAAAAGGGACAAACATACCTAGAACAAAAGGATAATTTCCCCCCCTTAAAAATCTTAGAAAACTTCTGGTGCTCTTCGTCAGAGCTGCTACATGTAATGATTGAAAAGGCATGCCTTCAAAGCAATGAAGTGCTACATTCATATTTGTTACTGCAGCAAAGGGAAAATAGGTAACTCATACTGGTGACGAAGTAAAAGCAAAGAGGGAAGTCCTCCCCCCAGTCCCTCTCTCAGTCTCGGGGAGCTGCACATAAAAGCATCAGAAGACCTGATCCAACCTAATCCAAGTTCAGAATTCAATTCAGATTTAATTCTATGGACTGAATGAGAAGATATATCAGTGGAGACAGCTTTGAATCATTTGAAAATGTTTCAAACTCTTGATCTAAAGAGACAGAACATATTTTAACATGGAGGGAAATAAAAATAATCTGAATTTACTTGATGAGTATTTCAGTTAATATTATCAATGACTGCTATCATCCATTAATACCTTTATAAATTAAATTGCTTAGGCTTTTTCTTTTAATGATAAGATATAAAATAACTGTTCAAAAAACCTGTCATCTTCTAAAGTAAATAGAATGGTATTCATTTGAATTTAGAACAGCATACAAAATGTCAATCATTGAAATTAGGGATACGTTACTTTCAAAATGTTATGCATGAAAAGAAACAGTTCTGAAGCTGTGGATGGTATAAAAGCTTCTCCTGAATAGTCGTACAGTAAAAATTTTGTGATTAAAATATAATGTTTCATATTTATCTCTATATTTTAAGTATCATATTCAGACTCATTCTTATGTATTCAAATGTTTGATTCTGCACTGGTTTATTAATATCGCTGTTCTGCTTCTCGGGAATTTCCTCACAAAGACTGATACAATATATACCTGCTCTCTGAATATACTCATTTCTATTCTTTCTTATGTCAGAAATTTTATTTTATACCTTTTTGCTTAGCTTTTAAAGTGCGTAGGCATGACTTTGCACTGCTCCAGGGTATTGAAGAGTATTTCCTTTGTAAATTTTGTAACTGTTGATTCTGTCTCTTTGGGAATAAGGAGAGACCACAGAGTTCTTCCAGAGAAGAAAGTTGTATTATAAATGTTTGGCATAGAGACAGATTGATTTGCTAAACCATTTGCTTGCTTGTTAAAAAGATGCATATCTCCTCACGTTTTACTTGCATTCCACCAGCACCTGCAAATCCCAGTCCTGAAACAAGACCCAGTGATGTTTGGCAATGGGGAAGATCCCGTTTGCTCTCTCTTGGAGAACTGCTGTGGATCATACTTATTTATCATGCTCCATCACAATTTTGACACTTGCCAACTAGCATTTTGCCAGCAAGTGCCCTCTCATGGCTTGTGTAATAGCGTGGCTTTGGCAGCTGTTACATGTGAAGCCACTCTTTAAGAATATTTAGCTATATACATCCATTCACCTTGTGCTACTTTCCCTGAAGGCCAAAGAATGGACCTTGGCTCCTGCTCGTCACTGTTCAGACAGACCCTACAAACCTGCAGTTCTTGGGCAACTGTGTACGGCTGAGCTGAGCACAGAGCCAGCTTTATCCTCCACAGGGTTCTAGTTGCAGCTCCCTACCTCAAATACACCAAATGTGGCTGAGTCAGGAACTTCAGATGGTAAAGAAGGGTCAATTGGGCTAACATGGCACAGGACAGAGGCGAGTGGCTCATGCTCTGACAAGGACTATAGCTGATGTATTTCAGAGAAAGGCTGAGCTGGGGTGGCATGGCTGTCCCCAGCACACCACAGAGCACCTGTAAACAAACTGATGCTTCTAATGTCCTTTGGTCAAATGTTTGCTTTGTGTGCAGTCACTGTATCATATTTACTTTTCATAATCTTCTGCTTTTATGTATTCCAAAACACTCAGCCAAGGGTTACTCTTTGCTTAGCTTGATTTTTTATTTTTTTTTCCCCACACCTAATAAACACATTTGCTATTTCTGTCTCCCTTTATAAAGCTAGAAGGTAAAGTGCTTCTGCCCCTGAATTTTCAGCAAGGTGACCATCCTCCAGGTCTGAATGCATTATATTGCTGCTAGTGTCAATTCAGTGTACCCACAGTATCAGGTCTTGCAGTTTTTCCCTCTGAAGCACTGGTAGACTTACTTAGTGAAACTAGATACCTACTGTTCAAAAACTGCAAATGCCAGGATTGCTGAAGAAAAAAATTCTCTAGCTTCCTCTATGTTTCTATAATTCAGTTTGTGTTTTGTTATTTCCATAAATATGTTCTTTATGTTTTCAGCATTTGGTGTCTCATAAGTAGCATTAGGGAGGAATGAGTGTGAGTTATTTTCCTAATATGGCAGGGGAAGAATTTTTTTTTTCCCTTGACCTTGTTAGTTTAAAAGATTTATAACCAGCAGACTAGATGAATAATTCCTGTGAACAATGTCCTGTAACTTTGGGAAAAGATAAAAAATCTTCACTTAAATTAATTACATTTTTGAGCTCAGCATTTTTTTATTTTATTTTACCTGAAGCAATCCATTTGACATTTAATTGGAGCATTGTTTAATTAATAGTGGAGAAATGGAACAATTGCAGAAATTGTTCCAATCTTTAAAAAATACATAAATACATTTATTTTGTCGCAACAAAGCCAGTGAGAGGGAGTTTCAAAAAACATCCTCCACACATGGCTATTTCCCCTGTGCAACTAAATGGAAGAATACACAATCAAAATGTATTCATGTCTTTGAAGCTGCACCTCATTTTTCACCTCAGGTGTCTGTATCAGAAGCCAGTGCCAACAATAAGACATCAGCAGCTCCACAATATTATCACATGTGAAACCTGATTCTCATGTGCCTGTCCATGAAATGCTGGCTGCCACCTATATTGGTTGGCAGCTATAAACGGGGACACTGTAATGGAAAAACTTTTGGGGACTCACAATTCATTTTATAAATACATATGCATTTACAATGTCTATAAGAGACAGTTCTTGCATTTTCAAAGTGCAGTTGAACCTTATCCTCATAAACTTGGGTTCTCCTAACAGGATCCACAGCTTCGGACCTTTATTTTCTTTAGAAGCTATTATGCTTCTGCTGTTGTAGCATTGGAGTACATAATGATTTTTAATGCAGTTATTGTCATTATACCCTGTAAAGCAGTATAATCTAATAGCCCCAATTTATGGTTCTAATCTATGGTGGGAAAGTATTTTTGTGTTTATCTTCTAGTGAAATATATCTAGGCACCACAGCTTGAACTCACTGCAAGCAAACGCTTTAGATATCTCCTATGGAAGCTCAGCAGATGTGGGTCACTTCAAAAGGAAAACTACAGGACGAGGGAACAGCATCAGATATGAAACCCTTTCTTTCAGGAAGATACACAACAAACTAGTGATGTTCTAGTACTGAGTCCTCCCATTGGAGGTCATTTGAATCCTTCCATCTTTCAAGTGCATTCATTAGCAGAAGCAATAACCTCTTTCCTTTCTGCCAGATTTGTTCCACTTTTAGGAAATAATTTAAAATTAATTCTAAAGAAAAAATAGCTTCATATAAAATTAGTATTTTATATTGAAGGCATATGCAGATTGGATGGGACGTCTGAGTACAAGTCTCCATTACACATAATTCTTAATAAATGGAGCCACTGGACATTTTAATGTTTCTGGCAAATATCTTTTAATTACTCTTCCCTCCCTACTTATTTACTTTGTTATGCTTTGCTGTCACCTTTCAGCCTCTGCAGTGATTTGTCAAAAAGGTCTCTCATCTGCTAGTCCATGCAGAATACTGATTCTGTGTTTAACTTGCTCAGTGAATTGCAAAGGGCAAAAGTTTTTGTGTGTCTTGCATCAAAACTGACCTTATGCTAAGCTTATGATTCCTACTGAATAGCCCTCAAGGGACAGATTGCCGAGGGATATAAAATCCTGAAAAGGGGAGGCGAAAAAAAAGGGGAAAAAAAAAAAAAAAAAGAAGAGGCTGATGTTGCTATTTTGTATAAAGGAAAAGCTAATTAGAAAACAAAAGGTTATGAAGAAATACTGAGAGGGAATAGTAGCATAGATGCCATAAAGGAAGAACTTTGACTTGGAAAGAAATAAGGCAAATGGGGAATAATTTGAATCCTATATACAAAACAATGAAATTGAGGATGCTTATCTTTCTGGTGAGGAGAGTATCCAAGGGTTATCTGGTGGAAGAGGACAGCTCAGTTTTCTTTTTCCAAGAGAAAATTACACATTTACAAAAAGAAAGTCTTAGTGGCATATGCTACAGAGATTTGTTGCCTCTTTTAGGTTTGCCATAGATGGATGCTTTTGATGTTTTTGGAAGCCAGAGAATGTCTCATCATCAGATGCTGAGATTATTTTGTACCTAAAATAATAGGTATGAAAATAGCACCTGATACAGTACAGACATCTTTTTCACTCCTACACTCAAAAAGGGTGGGGAAGAAGCAATATCATGTCTCCAGCTGTAATGTGACTGCTCCCAAAAGCTCAAACACATTCAGCCTGCACTGAAGAGCTACAGAGATCCATCAGTGTGACTCAGATTTTAAATTATAATGCTGCAGTTTGCACTTGCAATGTTCAAGTAGGCATTTTAAAGTCAAACCAAGCTTGTAAAATGTCCAAATTTGTATATTTAGAGCTGTCTTGTATCATGTACTTTCTGCTATCTTCAATTACACTAATAAAATTTTCATTTAAGGAAAGAGGTTGGATATGAAACTGGATAAATTCTTTGAGTTCTCTTTTCATTTTAGATTATTTATAGTGATAACAACTAATGCACTGCTTAAGGGTAATGAATCTTATTAAATACACTTTAAATTATCTCCTAAATTAATACAACAATGCAGTTCTAGTGCTTAAGACCCTCACCAGACTGGCAAAAAGAACTAATATTTGCTTCTTATGAAAGATTCCTTATTGCTTCCAGCTAAATTATGTATATCCAATCAAGTTCTTTTCCCTAATATGTACCACTTACAGAAGTTGTCTATAGATTTAATTCAGAGAGTATGCCCACTTCTTGCAATGACTGTGTGGTAACTTGTTTGTGGCTATTTCTCAGCATGTTTAGCAGACATTATCAGTAAACCAAACGATTACTTAATCTATGATATGTCAGTGTAATCATGCTACATCAGTATGAGTGAAGGGATTTTGTCTTCAGGGATAGAATTACTTGCTTAAAATACAAGTTTATTCTGGAGGTGAAAGTCAGCTTTCTAAAAATGTAAGGAGTGTGCACACATAGCTACTTCAAGAAAACATGACTTTATTCCCCAGCTTCTCCAGCCAGTTTAGCATGGTACATGGCTAATTGCCAGTTTCTCCTAACATACCTTTTCTTCTTCTCCCCCTGCTCTCATGAGCTTTGCTTTGGCTCTAAGGAAATATTAGATGTGACTATAATAAGAGAATACTTGATGCAAGCAGTTATTTGCATTCCCTTTAGCCTGGATATTCTATTAATATTCTGTCTTTCAAACACAATGCCAAGCTTGAATTTAAATCCATCTTTGTGGCTCCTGTGCACTATTGGAGACAAACTACCACAGAAAGTCAGTCTTATTTCAGCTCCTGAACATGAGAGAGAGATTTAAGGAAGGACGATTAGCAAAGAACACTGAGGAAAAAGCCTGGAATAGAATGAGATTAGTTGTCAGTTTTTATACTCAGTAAAGTCTTCCTTTCCATAATTGTGGAGTGAATAATCTCCTTCATCTCCCACCACACATAGCTGACCTGTTTGACCACTGGAAGCAATGAATTTTTTTAGCCAGCATCTCAGCAGCATGGAGGTTTCCCATTACTCCTCCCATTACTATGCCTGCTGCCTGTCATGCTGCTTGGTCTCCTCTGACACTGAAAAAAAATTTCAGGTACTGCAAAGGAAAGGTCATCAAATTGGTGAACACAAACAAAACTGCCAAAACTACACCAGCTGCAAAAAGACCCTAGAATTTTCGTTTCTTCAGAGACCAGAATGCTCCAAAGCTTTGGTGTAATACAGAATTTTTATACCCATTTCAAAAATAAACTAGTATCTTAGCCATAAAATGCACATTAGCAATTCACTGAACTCCTTTCTGTATTGGAGTAATTTGTTTATTTCTTATTAACTTTCTGGAAAGTTAATTGAGTACATCTTCAATAAGAAAGTTGTGGAGTTTTGTTTGTTTGTTTGTTTGTTTGTTTTTTCCCTTTAGCTTCTTTGCATAGTGTTAAAGCTAAAATCTGAATTTGACAATTACTTCATTTTGATTTTATGTTCTTGACCTTCTGTATAATTTCTACTTTTTTTTGATGTTTAAAATTAATCTTTCCCTTGAAGATTTCAGAACCAGGTTATTACCAACATTCTTTGGAAAGAGATCTAATTTTTGAAAAGAAATAATAATGTTTTCTTTCTTTAAACATTCTTTAATGTTTTTACCTTCTTGTTTTCAGCTGATATATTGAAACCTCTCTGTCTTCTGAACCTCACTGCCAGCAGCAGCCAGTGTATTGGTCTGTTGTTTTTCCCATCCTAATTAGTGCACAGGGAAATAATATGCATCTTGAGCTGTATAGCACTACGTATTTAGAAACACACTATTTAGAAACACACAGGCAAAGCAACTTGTAACCAGAGGTCTCCTATATTCCTTCCTTCAAAATTCCGTGCTTCATTTTGCATGATATATTTTGCCCCAAATTAACAAGACTGTGAGCACCTACTGTAACTGTTGTGGTGCACTGCTTTCTGAGCTGTCATATCTGGTCAGGCACAACCATACCCCTCAGTTTTCATGGATTCTTGGTGTTCTTGACTGCCTGCCATATAAAATTTTGTCACTTGGCTACCTACTGTTAAAGGCTGTTGCAGAAGCACAGTGACTAAGGCCAGGGAAGATCATTAGGCCATCTAGAATGGCCTTTCTGTAACAGAAAGCAGAGCTATACCCAGAGATTCCACTGCAGGGCTCAGCTCTTCAGAGCTTGCTCTCCGAGGTAAAAACACTTCTGCAGAACTTAAACTTACAAACAAGCAGACAAGGACTCACTTGGTGATTTGTGGGGGTGATGGGAATCAGCAGTTTCAGCTGACCTCCAGCGGGACCTGTCCATGTTCCACTGTTCTGAAATCGGGGTTTGTTTAATAGAATTACTCCCATGGAAAAGTAGATTTCCATGCACAAAGAAGTCATCAAAGGTCTGTGAAAATTGATAGACAGATTCTATAAAACATTTCTTGTGTAAAGCAAGATAACATCTATCCACAAAAAAAGTGCCAAATGAATGTCGTGTCAGTATCATTAGGAGATAAGAAGCTCTTTTATTTGTTAACTACGTGCCTCTGCATTGATGGGTACACTGATAATATTGTTTTATAGTAGTGTTATCATGCAGCTGGAATAATACTAATTTATTAAAAGTATCCCTTAACTAAGACAATACGTTAGAAAAGAAAAAAATCTCCCAAATAAAATATACCATAGGTTCCCCCTACTATTAATGGTACAAAGGCCTCTTTTAATGATTTAATGATATGACTATTATAATGATTTTATCAATAATACATCAATTAGTAATTAAAACTCCATTAATAATAAACTGGAGATTCAATTATGTCTTTCTACAGGGTGTAATGACACTTTAGCAATGGAAGGAATGCTAGATGGAGAATAATGCTTGATCAAATTGTTGAAATTGTGAAAGTGGATTAGAACAAGAAAACAAGATGCAGCACAATTGCAAGGGACTCACCTTGTAAACCGCTACCTAGCCTTTGTGCCTTGAGATGAAAATAGTAAGAATAATAGATATGGTCATAGTTCTTCCTCAATAAAGAGGTTTCCAATTAAAAAATACTTGACTGTTTTCTTTTTCTATGCCATACATTTTTAACTCCCCTGCTACTGTGGACCAAATATTTACAAGATGCTCTTATTGCAGATTTGCATATGAAATGCCAAGTGATGGCTGGGAGGTTTTTAGTGTGAACAATCAAATGAATTTATTTTTATTAAATAGTAAAATGGTTCTCTTTAAATATCAAGTTTGGGAATATAAAATGATTAACAGCAGATAGCAGTAAAAAGGGAGGGGGGGAGGGGGAGGACAGGGAGAGATGCCCTTTTATAGCTTGATTAACTGGGATGGTGCTCAGTGGGTTGTGTCTGGACACATGCGCTGGCTGAACATTATTTTCTTCTGGTAGATCAGTTCGTCACTTGTGATAATATTTATGATGAATTATTACTATATTAGCTCTGCACACAGCGTATTTCTCACTTTTCATGGACTGTGGAGGGAGCCTCAATCATTAGCTGAGACTAGATGCCTAATACTAATGGTGATGGGTAAAGAGATTAAATCCTTAGAGATAAACACCACTGGTTGAGGAGCTTTTCACTTCTTTGTTGTGGCTCACAATGGACTTAGTCAAAAGAAGGCTTGCAGTTCAGTGAATAGTTTTCAAAATCCTGGCCTTTCCTAGAAATGGATAGGTAACAGTGTTTGCCAAACTTATAGGAATGCTTTGAGCATCTCGCCAAAGACTTTGAACACAGAATGTAAGGCCTTACTATATGCTAAGGCTCCACTATGTCTGTATTTACAAGAGATAACAGCACTGTACATATACAGTGCCCTACAGGTTTTTCTCCCTTTATGAAATTAGGCAGTTTTTCAAACAAAGCATGTATTATGTATGCAGCAAGGGAAATGTCTGCTTCACAGAAGCTGACGTCTCGAAGGTAAACACTTATAAATGTTTATACATTTTTTAACACCTATTATTTACCCAAAAGATCACAACAGCTGCTTCAGAGTTGTTCTGGTCTCAGTGGTAAATAGGTATTTTGGCAGCTGCTTGAAACAGAAATGATTCTTTGGTTCCATTCCATTGTAGCATCTCCACTTGTTATTCTAATGATTATTCCAAAGGAATCAGGTGTCAGAGTAGACTGATTTCACTTCACCTGAGGCTTCCCACAGATTAGACTGGTACCTCCATGAAAAGCCCTAAATAGAAGGCATCTTTTATTTTTCATTCTCTGAGCCATAATTTAGTCTCTGCTCCTCCCCTGACCTTACGAACTGCATGGCCTTCAAATAGACATGAATTCTTTCCTCTTTGGTATCACCTGTGAGTATGTGTACAGTTTAACATGTGCAGGTGTTCACCAACTTGCCTCAGCCCAGCTAGCAGTAGCAATCCAATCACAATGGCACAGTACTGTCTAGATCTGATTACTTGCCCATGTCAGTATCCAGAACACCAGATGAGATTGAGAGGAACCTCATTGCTACTGTCAGTGCTGAGAGAGAAAACAAATGCTCTCACACATGCTGCAATGACTTTACTGATGGCTGGAGAGACAAAAATGGGCTAGACACATTGAAGACACAGACAGATACTTCTTCAGCCTGCAAGAAAGCAGGAAGTCGCCCCGTCCAACCTGCCTCTCCCAGCACTGGGATCCACGGCTTTACCAGTCTCCCCAGTGGGTAGTTTGCAGATTTATTTTTGCATTCAGGCCTACAGCCAACCACTAATTAAGCCCCAAGCGCACACGTCATGTGCATCACTAATGCATCTATGGGTTATATTTTGTAATTCTTCTGGCTATGCTAATTTCTTATAACACCATCTCTCTCCCTTAACTGAAATCCTCTGCAGTACTAGAGAAGATTGTTAGCTATGATTAATCCTGTTGTCATGTATGCCCTGAAGTTTATCACCCAGATCTAATTTCTCTGGTCTGTGGAGTTGTTGCAGCTGTTTCCCCACATCCTCATGGCTCTAAATGAACCATTTGAACTAATGGGAAAGAACATATCATACTACCTCTGTTGGCCTATGTGTTTATCTGTGCCAAACACAATATTTTTTTTTTTTTTTATAGAAGAGTGATTTTCTGACAGTTTGCTCCACTTCACAGACTGCCACATCAGTGCAAACCCATTTTCACTGTGATTATAAATTCAGCTACTGAACAATTAAATGCAGCAGCACATACATTGGGATGTGTTTTCTTAGATTATGTTAATGCTGTAACGAACTCCAGTAGTTGGATGTACAGAGAGCTGAGGGCTCTTATGCATTAAGCTGCCGCAGAAGATTCTCCAGAGCTCATCTGGAGAACTCATCTCTAAGAATAAACATAATTCACTAAATCAAACACTAGAGTAAATGTTTTGAGATGACCTATTACAGTAAAGTTGCTTTCTTACATACCAGGACATAGAGGAAACAGAAATCTCACCGAATTTATAAAAAATGGACTTTATTACTATTTATTCATGAGCTATGTTAATGTTCAGTGCTTTACTTACAGATTTGAATTCTGTTAGGTTTTTTTTAAGTATCGTGCTGGATATGGCAAATAATTCATGTAAAAAAATCATAATGTTAAAAGATTAGATGGCTCACAGAGTTGGTGATGGGCTGAAGAGGTAATCATTGTGAAATCACAGATTGAACTGGAAGCCGTTAAGGATGTGCTTAAGCCAACTACAGTTTCAGTATATAGTTTAAGTTAGTTTTGTAGACTTTATCTGTTGTCAATGAAGAGCACTAGTCACCTCCAGAAAGTAATTCATCTCACCCATCATAGATACTAAGAATGCATGATTTTTGTCCCAGGAGGTGAATGCCACTCTGAAATTAGTTTTCCAATCTTACAGTTATTCAGTAGTCAACTGATATGAATTTAGTGTCTTCAGTGTGAGTTCGTGCAGTATTCTGTATTCACAAACCAACGTAACACTTGCTGACAGCCTTAGATTAGATGAAAAGACAGAGCAAAGTGAACAAATTAAGTATTTCACTACTGCTAGAAGATAGAGATTAGGAAAGATTAGTTCCTCTTGCTCTTAAAAGAAAGCTGTAGCCCTGTATGCAGTTCTTGACAGGGTAGCATAGGTAGTTTAATCAATGTTCGTGTTAGCTAGAGAGATTAGTTTATTAGTGTTGTAATTTCCCATGCACTGGCATCACATTTACCCACAAAACAATATTTGAAGGACTTTATTTAACAGGGTGGTTACTGGAAGTTGGCAAACAAGTGCAATATTCATCAAGTGCACGTGGGTATCTAATGACTGAGCTGCATTTCAGAGGAGAATGTTCACTTTATAAATGCTGTATGTATCTGAATTCAAGTGATAAAAATCCATCTAGAAGGTGATTTTTAGATAGGAGGTGAAGGAAGTGGGGGTGTTTAGGTGGGAGATGCAGTAAAGTGTCTGCATTTTCTACACTGTATCAACAGCATTAGTCATCTAGAGATGTAGTTTAGCCTGCTTATGACCATCTCTAGTTGTGATTTTATTGCCTTTACTGTCTTAGCTTTAAATGCATTCAGAATCTTTCTGATATATTCAGATGTTTTAAATTGGCCTTGTCTCAATGCTGTCTGTGCCTCTTAATTTCTTATGAAACCCTAAAAATTATTTCCATCCATATCCAAAAGAAAACTCAAGCTTTTGCAGTCTCAATCTACTTAAATTTGCCACATTTGGCTCCTGCAAATCCCTATCTTGATACATTCTGTTCTTCTCTGTGGAACAGCTATGCTTCCTATGGCTATGAGGGGATCACAACTTCCTTATCAAGCCCAGTCTTTTTTACAATCTTGTGTATCAGATCAACAAAATGGCTGGACCTAATGCAGTATATTAGATGACATGTCTTCAGTGACTAATTTTTAGTTATGGTTCTTCTCTTCCATGTCTGTACAGTTGGGATTACTGAATGTTTTCCTAGGCAAACACTGGGTGGGACCAGTACTCTAGTTTCAGGAACAGGTACCATTAGATACATTCAGTCTCCTGTACTTAAAAACCTTTTCTTTACTGGACTCCATTATGTCACAGACAACTGATCCTTTTTTCCCAATAACTTCTGCTCAGCTAACTTGTACCAGTGTTATTTATCAGCCATTCCATGAATTCATTAATCCTAAAGCTCCCTCAAAATATCTAATCTCCTCTTCTGAATTCCTTTCTAATGATCTGGGATCATGATTACTGAAAGATTTACTATGGACCTCTGACTTTTGAGTTCTTCATCCCTTCCCATACAGCTCTTTTTCTCATGTGTCACTCATTTCAGCCTATTTTGTCTCCCAAGTACTGTCTCCTTTGGACCTTCTGGCACGGAATTAAAAATGTTTTCAATTCTTTAAATATTGAATTAGCTCACTTTTATATAAAAGATAGGAAGGATTCAAACCTTTCCTCATTTAGAAAATTTAGAAGGAAAAAAAAAAATTGCTACTCTGTAGCTCAAGTCTAATATCTGACTGCTGGTCATTGCAAATTAAAGTGAAGACATGGGCAAATTTCCCAATAGTCGAAGAAAAGGACAGTGTATGGCTCTCTAGACTTCATCTTAATTCATCCCATTCATTTAATACTTAGTACTCGAATCTGGCTTTTTATAAACATTCATCAATCACAAGGCTTCCCTGAAATAGAACTCAACTATTTCTGCTTTACAGGAAAGGATCCTTCAGAGAAGTTAAATGAATAGAACAAGACAAGATCGAGATGAAAAAATCAGATTGACCAACATTTCCAGTCTCTCAGTATCTAGCTATTTCTGTTCTAGCTTTATGGCCAAGACAGACATTACCTTGTATGCTATCATGCACCTGGTAGCTGCGTTAGAAGAAAGTTTAAATATTAGCACAGCTACTGTTTCATAGTGATTGCTGGTACTCATGTCATCAAAGTGTTGCTTTTGAACCTTTTCCAGACAGAACATTCATTTCATTACTTCTGTCTTTGTGCACGAAGGTCATCTTCTGCATGATGAGAACCTGAGCAATGATCGAAGCTGAGCAGATCAAGGCTATAACTGTATTGACCATGATCACCTCACAAAAGAGAGAAATCTATCAAAAGGTATCATCCTACTCAAAAATCTGGCCTTTCTCATGCTCTTACTGCACGTTCTCTTTTTCCTCCAGACTGAGTGAGTGAAAGAACTGATAAATCTAAATGGAAGAGAAGTCATTTCACATGCTAAGGGGTAGAAAGCAAGGAATTGCTTATGGAATTAAGATACTATGTCAAATTCTGTATGGTGGAGTACTGCATTCGGCTCCGGGGCCCTCAACATAAGAAGGACATGGATCTGATGGAGCAAGTCCAGGCTGTGAAGATGCTAAGAGGGCTGGTGCAGCTCTGCCATGAATACAGGCTGAGAGGGTTGGGGTTGTTCAGCCCGGTGAAAAAAAGGCTCCAGGGAGACCTTAGAACAGCTTTCCAGTAATCAAAGGGGGACTGCAAGAAAGCCGGAGAGGGACTTTTTACAAGGATGTGTAGCAATAGGACAAGGGGGAATGGTTTTGAGCTGAAAGAGGTTGAATTTAGATTAGATCTCAGAAAGAAATTCCTCCTTGTGAGGGTGGTAGGACACTGGCACAGGCTGCCCAGAGCAGCTGTGGGTGCCCCATCCCTGGCAGTGCCCAAGGTCAGGCTGGACGGGGCTTGGAGCAACCTGGGCTGGTAGAAGGTGTCTCTGCCCATGGCAGGGAAGTGGAACTAGATTATTTTTAAGGTCCCTTCCAACTCAAACCATTTTATGATTCTGTGATTCTGTGATAGGCTTGTGTTATTTGCAACAACTTGACATGCCATGCCATGGCACTAGATTTCAGTCTTAGAATGATAATTTTTTAGAGAAAACTATTTTGATCCTCACTATCAACCTTCTGTATAAAATTGATATTCCTCTGCTCTGCTTCAAGAACACACTGTCAAATGTCTGACTTGCATTTTATGCGTTGAAGTTGCTTGACTTTCTCACGATTGGCCTTTGTTGGAGTATCCTACTTGACTCAGTGTTGGCTATGATAAATGCAGCTAAACTGCAATAGTAAGTAAGGTATCACAGTGGGATCTCCAGTGACTATTTTATACATTGAGAAGAATCGATAACTTTTGAGTTTAAGCCTTGCTTTTGCTCACATGTGTTCTTGGACAAATCAGTTCACCTTTGGGGAATAATCCTTCAAAGTTACAGAGCTGGCAGTGGAGTAAGGGCTTTTGCAGGAGTTAAGCATAGCTGTGAGCAAAAACACCAGGTTTATTTCTTTTCCTTTGTTTCCTTGGTAGGGGTTTCTCATTGGTTGTTTGGGCCTTAAATTCTCATTACTTTTTTTATCATGCACTCTTCTTTGGTCTTTCCAAGCACAGGAAGCTACAGAGGACCCTGCCTAGGGGCCTAGAAAAGGACAGCTGGAAATGAGTGTCAAAAATGCTGATCCTCTCAGCCCACACACCTCCCTAGTTATTTCATTGGAAAGAACCAGTCAGAAAATATGATTGTTTTATAGTCTTGTTAAGACCTTGTACAACTCACTTTTTTCATTCAATCTTTTATACCTAACAAGTCTCTTTTTTAAGGAATGTGCTGTTGCTACGCAACTGTGAATGAACCATATAGAGAAAGGGAGCAGGGAAAGATGAAGGCAAGAGGGAGGTAAAAAAAGGAAAGATGATCTTGGAAAAAAAAGAGGGAAGTCATAGGCTATGGTTTGAAAATCAAAGATAGAAACAACTTTTTCTTTAACTGTATGAAGGCAAGAGGCAGAATTGGAGGAAATCTCCCTTGCCCTCTACTCCTTTTCTTCACCTTGTCCATTCACCTCCAGTTTGTAGCGTATGGCCAGATAACTGAAAAATTTAAGAAATAAGAGTTTATATGGTTGAGGTGTCTGACTGGGGTTCAGGAGGTCTGTTAGGTATTCCCTGATCACAAATTGGTTTTCTGCATCACCTAAGGCAAACTGTTTAATCTCCTCTTCTAATTTCATTCCTCTAAAATAGGGACAATGTCTCTGATTTCTGCCTTCTCCGTTTATACTATGGAAGCTTCTTAATAAGCACTGACTCAGAATCCCAGTGAGGTCTCAAGGTCTCTTTGCTTTAATGATAGCATAGAAAATAGTAGTAAAAAAAGGATCATCATGCTTTTCTTACCTTCCCACTCTGATGGTGCAAAACATCTTACAGGTCTTGATGTTGCGCTACTGCACATTCCCATTCTATCTCATCCTCCACACTTCAGGGCTGTGTTTCAAATGTAGAATGACTTAACTTCACCCTATCTAATCCCCCTGCTTTGCAAGAAAGTTTTTATGTTCCTTGGCAATCCAGGCCTCTTCTGTACTCAGTGGATATACCTCTAGATCTAATTCACACTTCAGAAATGCCCATTTTGCTTTCTTGTGAACATTTTCTTCTAGCAAAAGTCTAGGGTAAATAGGTGCCAAACGTGTGCCTGAGTTAATTCTCTAAAGCTGAATAAGATGTTTTCAGGCCAATATGGTTTTCATCTCCTTTTTGTATGTATTTTACTGTGTGGTTTTCACAGAGTGGAAATCTTCCCTTCCCTCCTGAAAGGTAATTTCCAGAATAAAAAAAAGTAGTAGAAGGTAGAACTAAGTCCTGCAAGAGAAATAGCAGGACAATGCTGCCTCATTTAGAATTAATTTGCTTGTGCAGTCTTGTTAAAAAGTAAAAGTGGCATTTTACTTGCTCTGATGAAGACAGAATTAATTTTGCTACAAGTAACATTTCTGCTTCTTAGAGATATTCTCTGGTTTTCAGCTTTTTTGCCTGTGATAGAGGATCATTTAAAATCACAATTAAAAGTAAAAGCCCCACTGTCTGTACTGACATGACAGTGCTTCCAGATATTAAGGTCTTATCTACTACTTTGAAGTTTTGAGTTTTGTTTTAAAAACTGGTGTGGCTGATGTGCTAGTCACTGTCCTTCCAAAACGAGGAGCAGTTGTCTTTGTCCATCAAATAAGCTATCAACAGTATTAAAGAAATTTCTCCTCACTGTATCTGGCAGTGTATCTGCATGAGGCAAGTCAGCTCACTCTTGTGTGCCTTCAATACCCTTTGTCTATCTCATCTCTTCAGATAATGAAATCTTCAGTGGAAGAGCTCAGCCCTTAGTCAAAAGAATTTACAGTGGAGCATCTAACGCATTTTAGATCAGGAGTTTAAGATTCGTTTCACATTATCTGTCTATAAGTGGATCCTATTTAGGATGCTGGTTAACCTTAATCTTGCTAGCTTAGTGAAACCCTTCATACTGGACAGATCTAAGATTCAATTGATCTTGACTGTGTGTTTTTGCATTCTCTATGATAATGGAGGAATTTCATTTCCTTTGTCATAGTCCCGCTGAGCAGCTAGAATCAGTGTTGGCTGTGGAGATGTTTCAGTGGCCCTTTCAGCTAAGCCAGTGAATTAGCAAAACCCTGTAACTTTCGGCCACGACTGATGTAGATGAACTTTATCCTACCATAGCTTGAGAAAATGCTCTGTACCCCCTCAGTGTTGCCAGGAGCCAGAACTGAATTGGAAATGTGTTATTTGCATATGTATACTAACTATTTTCTAAAACTGTTTATGCTTTCCTTTTGTTTTGTTTATTTTAGTAATACCAGCAACAAACTTCTCTTAATTTTAGCTTTTCCAACAATTTTTCACTGTAAACTTCTGTTCACCCATGACTGTAGTCCTCATATCTTGAACCGGGACTTTGGGGTCTGTCCAGTGCAACGAGGCAGTAGCACAGAAGTACTTTTCCATGCCGAGTTCTGATGCTGATTCCAAAGCAGTCGTGCTGGTTGAGTGCTATACATGCCTGGATGCCTGGTGGAGCAGGAGTCTGATCTGATTCAACATACCTTCCTTCTGACCTTCTAATGGCCATGTGAAACAAACAGGAAGGTTCCTTAGTTTAACTTGTAAGGTGATACAATTACTTTTAAAATAGTAAATAACTTTGTATGTAGAAGGTCTGATTCTTTCAGGTCATTATTAGACTGGATTATCAGCAGTAAGCAGGTCATTTTAGTGCAAGTTTCAGGTAGCTGACATTAATTTTTTTATTAACTTTCAGTGATAATTTAGTGTGGTCCACAGCCTTTGACTAAACAGTGGAAACTCTGGAGGCTGTAGAACCATGCTCCCCAGTTTACATACTGTATTTTCTCCATCACAATGAGATTTTAACAAAAAAATCAAAATCAAGTGTCAGATGCACCTTGTACCTTGCAAACATGTGATACCTCATGGAAGAGGAAAGAAAAAATGAAACCTCAGACACTTTGTCCTAAATCTGAATTGCCAGTTGCTTCTTTTGGGCAGTGGCGTGACCACAGAATGCATTTTTTCTAGATATACATTACCCAGTTTTTAAAGGTATACATGATTTTTTAAGAGAATGAAACCCTTCCCATAAGAACAATGAAGTGTATCATATATTTTATGTGATGGAAAGAAGATTGAATTGCTGCCAAGCTGTTGTTTAAATAGCTGCCACCAGCCATGTCTGATGAATGTATTGCTATAAATGATCTCACTTTTCACATCCTTCTGCAAAGACCTTGTTAGACAGAGTTAGCTAGTCTCCGATACTGCAAAGTTTTTAGCAATATCCTAGTCACATGTAATACTAAATCAGAAAAAATGTTCATTTTGCTAAATATTTAGCTTTTACAAAGTGAGGGACTAAGAAAATTCCCCAGTAGGTAAAATAGTATGTACTTTTGATATGAAAAAGTATTTTTGCTATTAAAAAATAAAATAAAATGTAAAACATGGCCTATATTCCAACTGTACATTTATACTGTTGGATGTAGAAGGAAAGTTTACAAGCAAAAAATCTCTGATAACACTGCTCTTAAATCTGGACTGTTAAAAATTAAAATGCTCTTTGTTAATAACTAGGTAGTCTAAGAGCAATTTTAACAGTGAGATCACCAAAAATTCTTTGCAAACCAGCACTTAGACTGTAGGGGAGAACTTGGTTTATGTACGTCAGAGCTGCAACAGTCATGGCACAAGCAGGTGCAAGTTGTACTTATTATGAAGTTACAGAGCTGTGGTGGTGTCTTTTCTGTTAGTTGTTTTAAAACTGCATTAGAGAAGAACTTCTAGTTTATAATTTGTTTAGCTGGAATGTAACTTCCATAAAGAAATGAATCCACTTACAGTTAGGAATACAAATATGAAACTGGAAAAAACCCAGACACTTGTCAGAAGGTTATGTCCCTTTTTCTAGCAAAATTTGTAGGAAGTCTTGTTCGGTTTTTTGTTGGGAGTTTGTTTTTTTTTTTTTTTTTTTTTTTTTTTTTTTTTTTTAAGTTCAATTTGTCTCCTATTTTGTGAGGAGTTTTCAAAGCCCTATATAGATACTTATTTTTACCCAAAATTAATGTTAATATTACTTTCATAGTTCTGGCATTAAAATTAAACAGTGCCTGCAAGATACCTCATTATTCAAAGTAAATATTTGAAACATTTTTATGACTCATATCAGACAAAGACATCAATAGTGATACAAAACAAAACAAAAGAACTTGAGAGAAAGTATAATAAGTTACCTCCTTTAGATCGTTGCAGACTTCAGTAACTACAACAGATCCTTCAAGAACGGGACTGCAGATGTAGGCAAACACTGGGTCGATAGTCAAATAAGCAGCAAAACTGTGTTATCCAAACCCAATAATTCTTCTACAGGACACTATTAGATATTTATTCTTCTTCCAAAATAAATATAAATAGTAAAAATGAGGAAAGGTGACTTGCAGAGGTTGCTATAAAACCTGTCAAGTAATATGCAGGGCTTTCTGAATTTTCACAAACATTTCTACCTTCAACTCCATCAAAGGTGCCAGGGACGTTATTACTGAAAGTACTTTCCTTTGCAGTCCAAATATTGGTCCCTGCCATCATGTTTGATATAATATATATTTTCTTGTCTAATAATGTGAGTCTGCATGATGGAATATTCATCTCACCTGTTATGGTGAGGACTGTGTCTGTAACTTTATAAACACTCAAAATTCTTGGAAGTTGCAAAACCTTACTGATTCAGAAGTTCTGCACAAGACAGTTACCAGACTCACATTTCCTCTGTAGTGTACAGTGCCTGCTGTTCTAGAACATTTGAGATTACAAACTTCTTTTATAAAATTTAATTGCAGTTACATACTTATAGCATTATACAATAATAATATCCTTCTAACACTTTCTTATGTGAAAAGTGATCTAGCTTATGCACTGGCCAAGAAGGTCACTTGAACAATAATATAAGATAAAAAGTTCTCTAAGTATTTAAGGTGTGACTATTAATTGAAGAAATGTGCGTGGCAGCACATTATCACTTGCTTCATCAGAGTCAGAGGCTGTGTCTATACTAGTAAATCAAAGAGAGACAGGGAATATCTCTGAGCACTGGGACTTCAATCTTTCTACCCTTTAAAATTTTAGGACATACCTACTAGTTTTCCAAACAGAAAAAAATCTCCAGTTAGAGCAAAGGGAAAGAGACCTTCCCCTTACAATATGCCATTTGGATATATATGTATGTGCCTTATTTTAAAGACAGGTGGGGTCGGGCTTTATTTTCTCTCCTCATTTTAAAGACTTTGAGAAGGAAATGTTGGGGGAGGGGGGAAACACTATATGAGAGGTTTTGGTTTTTGCTTTTTGTTTTGTTTTGTGTTTTTTTTTTTTGTTTGTTTGTTTGGTTTTTTTTAATAGAAAGAAAGCTAGTTTGGAATCCTTGAAAGGGGTTTGAACTCTTTTTTGGCCCTTCTAATTTTCTTCCTGCATAATAACCTCACAACATCCTTGTAGTCCTCCAGAGTTGCCTGTCCCTTCTTCCAAAGGCCATAAACGCTCCTTTGTTTCCTGACTTCCAGGATGTTAAGTTTTTCGTTTTTTTTTTTTAACATGGAAAATCTCATTCTCAAGTGCTTTAACCAGATCTATGTAAAAATACACTCAAAACTTGGTGCCCTGGGAACAAGGATGATCTGCATATACACTAAACAAGCTATGTACTCATGAGAAGAAAGTGTTACAAATATTGAGAAGGTACAAAGCCAGTACAAGAAGTTGTTAGTATAACATTTCAAAACCAATCAAGAATGAATCACATGGCCTTGTCTGTCTCCATAAGGTTACAGAGGGAAGGGAGTAGAAATCATAGGAATGAAACAAAAGGCATTTATTTAACAGCTGTATGTATGTCTTTGGTACGCTTTACTGCTGTTATCTTGGCTGCATCTCTGGCATCTGTCAAGCATGGAAGAGGGAATTTGCCTCCTACCTTTTCTTCTTTGATCCATGCCTTCAAGTTGGAGCCTTTCGTCCTGATTTTTGTATGAAAGAGAGCTATTTCCCTTCATGAAATTTTCTTGATATGAGCGACTGTCATGGATTAGCATATACCTTCTGCATCTAATGTTCAGCAAATGACCTTTCAGGACACTAATGCATTCCGATGCTGATAACTTTTGAATGCTTCATTATACTGCCTGTCTACCAGATGCAACATATGCACCACTGTACTTAAAGGAGGTATAGGGGAATGGTAATTGCTGAAACGTCAGTTTACAAATACTTTTCTTGAAATCTTAGACCTCTAAAAGCCTGTAGAGTGTGAGTCAATGTGAGAAAGGTAAGTGTTGTGTGGCACAGGCTCATGTAGGTAGTTGAGAAAAGAGACTTACCTTTCTTGATGCAATGCCTTCTGAGATTAAAATCATTCTTCAGGACTAATAATTTAACCCATTTGTTTCTGCTGTGTAGTTTACAGTACATGTATTTTGCTGCAGTGGTCTAATATGTAAATGCAAATGAGGATCTAGGCTGTAGTTCCCCATTTCTTAACTAAATAATTAAGAAAATTGCTTCAGTCCATGCTTAATCACCTAAGTAACTGTTAAAAGTTTCAGAGACTGCAAACACTTACCCCTTCCACTAATTAAACAGAACATGTTCTTGAACAGGCCTTCTGAAAATCAAAACATTAAATTACCTAAATTTGGAACCCAAATATGACTGATATGTCATAAGCTAATTATGTCTCAACTCACCTCTTAATCTACAATGCATAAATAAAAATAAATGTATTCACTAATCTGTTTAGATGCCTTCATGATGGATATGACTAACCGTATGATTTTGTTCCTGTCCTTCCTTGCCACTGTCCTATTTATTTGGTCTGTTCATTATCTTATGCCTAAAATTATGAAAATTATTTAGTACAAGCAAGTCCAAGCATATATTTGGGTCCTGTGAAATACTTGAAAATGCTAATGCAGTGCTAATAACAAAAGTGGGGTGCTGTGAAACTCAATGAATTACTTAATTTTTATAAATTATTTCAGAATACTGAAATGGGGACTGCACTGCTGAAATAATGTTTCTTGCAGTTATGCTATTTTTAGATTTCAGTGGTCTCAAAACAGTCTGATAAACTTAGGAGAGGGATTACTCTTATCAACTACAGAACACTGAGGGTCAAAAATAGCCACGGAACATGCTATTCAAGAAGAGGGAACCCTAGTTCAGATGCAAGTGTTGCACTCAAAGGCAGATCCTGCTTCCAGAGGATGGTTGTTGTGGTTTAACACCAGTCAGCACCTAAGTACACGAAGCCCCCTAATCCCTGCAGGGGGATGAGAAGAATTGGAATGCAGGTAAAATCCATGAGCTGAAGTAAGAAGTGTTTAATAATTGCTACTGCTGCTAATAATAATAACAGCAACAACAATGACGATGATGATGAAAAGGCAGACTACAAAAAACTCATGTTGTGTGCTCTGAATAGAAGTGCAATCAAGTGGATCATCAGTTCAGATCAGATCTGTGTTGTGGATGATCCAACATAGCACTACAGCTTTAGGAAAACATAATTATGAACATAAAAAGTATCTTTCTTAAATTGTAGATAATTTAGCTAAATGCAGTGGGACACAAATTAAAAGCTGACTGACTTTATGAGCTAATCAGGAGTAATATAGTATCATCTATGAGCTCAGTGAAGTTCCTCACGTTCTTGATAAGTATAAAACTTTGTCCATCTTTTAGAACTACTAGTCTGAGCACGGGGTTATTTCTTTTACATCACCTATTATGTAGAAAGAAAGACTCCATTCCAGATATTGTAGCATAATATACATATAGTTGTCCACATTACTCTGTGAAACAGTGACTGGAAGCATTGAGCTGCAAAATGTGTATTGTTAATCATTGGATCATTAACCTTAACAATGTCAATGCATTCCCCTATCAGATTCAACTAAATGACTGCCTGAGGTAATAGTTAAGAGAACATTTCACACAGATGAACATATTAATGCTTTATTTGGTTCTAAATGCAGTGTGAAGGATTAAGGTAGGAGCTAATGTATGTTAAGAGGAAAAAGAAAGAAGTACAATTGAAAGAAGAAAGTTAATATTTCCCTAAAGGAAACTCTGCAGTTTTCTGCAGCTGGGAGCTGCACACCTATCTTACTCTATTTTTAGTTGCAATCATTCAGATTAAAAAATATGCTATTTTGAGGAGTACTTAAATCAAAGGCCTGAGGTTTCATTAGAAGCCAGAGACTTTTTTAACATCTAATCTCTGATTTCCATAACTCATGTGAGTTCTCTGATCTGGTGTTTCCACAGTAAAATGCAGATGATAAGATCACCCTTATTTGACTACAGCTGAAACTGTGCTCTCCCCACATCTGATCTTATACACACCTCTGATGTGACAAGATGCCACTATTAGCCACAAAAGTGTTTCTGTTGCACATATGCAATACAGTTAAGCACACATGCATAAATCAAGCACTGCACAAACCCCATGTTCGCCACTCTCTTTCTATCAGAGAAGAGCCCAGAAAGATGTCATCCAGCAACAGACTTCTACCAGAGTGACTTACTTTGCAAGGTGATCTTTGGAGACCTCTGTCCAAGGCATTCTACAAACATAGGCTAGAACTGGGTGGCAGTTAGTTTTCCTGGTACTGCTCCTGGGTACTATCATTTCCAGGGATCTGAAGGAAGCCTTTAGTAATTTCCTCTGGATCATTTCCACATGAGCATCTATTACCTTGTGGGGCAGCTCAGAAAGCCAGTGACACAGAATAGCCTCTTGCCATTGCCTGAAAGAATTCACATAATCAGCAGCTGTTTCCCAAGTTGCACTCAGGAAAAAGGCTATAATAATGCACTGGAAATTGGATGATTGGTCTGCAAATGGTGGTCTGCAAATGGCCTGGAAGAGGTATAGAAAAATATTCAGATTGAAGGCCTTTTAAAACAACTGGACCAAGCTTTCTCACTGTAAGTCCTTTCAAAAAGCCTTAGTTCTGGGGCTTCCACACTTTGCTTGGAAGATTGAATACACAAAATGACACATTTCAGTCAGTTCCTATTAAGCTGTTAGATAGCTTAATAACTTACTTCTGTACACACGTAATATTGAGTCACATTTGCCACTGAAACTAGTCCATTAACATTGCTTCACTTAGCAATGAGCAAGGAAGAGATGGCACTATAAATATCTGAGGAGTGTTGTCAAAAAACAGAGAGGAATTAATTAGGGGTTCTCAAAATAGGAAGTGTGATATTGTTTGCTGGGTGTTTTGAGGATCAGGCCACTGATTTTTCTAGTTTTTAATTCCATTCCCTTACTTTCAGTTATGCTCCCCTGAAGGACCTAAAATTTCACTTTGTTGTCCCAATACCCTTTGCACACTGTTATCATGTTCTCTTAGTCACCACTTAGCAAAACTATACTATTTCAAATAGCTACTGAAGTTGAAAAGCAGAAATTATTATTACACAAAGGATTTTTTTGTTGTTAATACTATGGAATAGTTTACCTGGGAGTTTGTTGTTTCTCTCATATGCATGGATATAAATCAGCTGTAATTCCTAGTGAATAAACACTGGTAATGCTGCAAGAGTTGGCCCTGTGTGGTTGCATGGCTTAGAAGGAAAATTTTGGTAGTGTTAATTCTAAGGAAGCTTTTTACTGTCTTAATCCTTTTTTGGATTGAGGATTTGGATGTTGATGAGGGGGAGTGCAGTTTTTCATCAATTTTAATGAGGCATTTTTAATCTCTCTTGATTGTATTTAGGTTTTCTATTGTTGCTTTTTTTTTTTTTTTTTTTATTTCACTCATTCAAGCAGTCACTCTATGAAAGCTTTTTTTAAGTACTCCAAATCTATTCTGGTAATGAAGAAATGAATGTCAAGCAAAGCAATTTTTTCTAAATTTACAACTAATTCTCTTAGACAAGATCAAAACTGACATAAAGAAAATATACTTTATATATATAAAAACAAAAAGACCAAGATGAAACTCCCCAGTTACATCTACTGGCATATAGTAAGGTGGCATTCTTAGCCACTAACAATTCACCACACCTAACCCCAGTCACTGCATGTCACATTTGTTTATCTAAAAATGAGAAAGCGTCAGTAATAATATTTTATAGGAATGAAGATTCTGCAGCTGTTCCTAGGTCCAACAAGATTCAGGTTCTATTTCTGTACATGTTCTTAGCCTCCCATCCCACTCTTCCTCTCCAGGTAATTGGAATTTGGCCCAATGAAGCTAAAAGAAATGAAAAGCAACTTAGATAGTAAGATATAAGCCAAGAGCCTGAAAGCAGAAAGCTATTGCAGCAGACCTAGCTGGATATGGAATTGGTATTTTATTCTTAATATTTATGTGGACCACTGACATAAGATTTGTTATATCTGGGACAAACTCTACCTTCTCTTTCAGCATAGTTTTGATTTTTCATTTTGTTTCCAGAACATTTCTGACTCTCATCAACCTGACAGCATTGTGCAAACAGTGTAACCTAGCTTTTATAGTAGATCTGAAAAATCACTAGTTTATGCAAGGCAAACCTTTGCCCCACTAGACACATTTTCCTCTCTTTTTGCAAGAAGATACTCAAATTGCCTATAAATTCCACTTGCATTCTGGAAGTTATCATGCTCTAGAAGTGTAGTAATAACCAGGACTGACTGTTCTGGGATGAGAGCAGCTTGGCCTGGGAGTACTTCGTTTTTCTTCTGTTCTGCTGTTTATCTATCCCACAGTGGAAAAGAGAAAGCTGTTGCAGTAGATTTAAACTTGCAATCCTACTTAGCCTTATGGATAAATCATTAGGGCCTTATTCCAAATCTAGTTTTGCTGCTGAAAATCATTTGTCTGCATGCATGGCAAGTCTAACTCTTACAGATGATCTCAGATGTGCTCCACATGGAGTGCAGACATACTCGAGCAGCATAATAAATTAGGTTGTGACTGGCAAACAAATAAAGGATACTACGACAAGCAGCTACAGCTATATCTACACCATACTACCAAAAATAAGCCAGAGGTAACCAAGACAATGCCTATGGGTTGATGTAGAAATACAGTTGCATCTGCAGACTGTTGGCATTATTTTAATGGATGCTGAGAAACAGAGTTTGTTGCCTTAGACACAGGTTGGCGTTTAGTGCTTTGGGATGTTTACTAGTATCTTCTTGTAATACAGCATTGTACCATGTCAGCCGACCATCTCAAGTCATCCAGAGCTTCAGGGTCCTTACATTTTAATTTATTCTGTAGCATAAACATGTCCTGCATGTTCGTAACTGGGAAAATCAAAATGCCTATAATTGCATCCTCACACAGATATTGTTTTCCTCATGATGGAAGTTTAAAATGTGTTTTATCTATGTGGTGGTTAAGCCATTAAAATGTCTTTGTCTAAAATGCAGTTTTTCATCAGCACTTACATAACCTGTACATACTTACACTAACCCTTCTTCATTGCCAATGCTTTGTTCCTATTTCTCTAGTAAGCAAACAATTATGATTATAAAGTTTTGCTTTCTCTATATGAATATTTATATATATAATGATCTAAGAATGACACTGTAATACTTAGCTGATAATCTGATGTGCTGTTGATTAATTCCAACTGCTTGAGAATGTCTGGGCTGACAAATTCATATTCTGCATAGGTAACAATTTTATTCATTTCTTTAACTTTAATGGTTCAATCTTCTTTCTAAACAAGAACTACAGCATCCAGGAAAGTGAGTTGGTAAATCAATAAATACCATTGCAATGTTTCTATAGTTACCAAAGAAACAACAATGTTCTAGGCCACACAACTAGGATGAAAGTGTCCATGCTGTTTTTTCAAAATATTCCTTCCACCTATACTTACTTCCCTCTTGCAGTAATGCTCCAAAACTACAAGCATTTAATTTTCTTTTGCTGAAGTTAGCACTTTTCGCATTGAAGGCCCTCAAGGGAAGTAGAAACTCTGAAATATGAAATGCAATTTATGCTTACCTTGTAAAATGCCAAGGAAACTGCTTTAAGACCATAATAACCCTCGTTGCTCATTCCATGAGCAGTGCCAGAGCAATGCCTATAGAAAATGTTAATTTAATCAACAAATTATAGCTTAACACAAAGCAAGAAGTGTGGAAATACTGGCAGAGGAAGAGGAAAGGTCTCTCATATTTTTTATGATTAATTATGAATTTGAGACTCTCTATTATTCTTGCATAAATGAGGAACTTCTCCTAAATTAATTATGTTGCACTTCCATTCATTTAATTTCCTGATTCACATCTACATACATGTGGCATCAAAATTTCTGAGAACTCACTTATGCTAACATGAATGCATTTTAGTGAAGCTCTTGATTTTTTTTTTCTTTTTTGCTTGTCAGAGATGTTGTTTGAGAAGCAGATCAAACAGAGAGCTGGTACTTTTTGAGGAAACCCTGCAGTTTTCATGCTGGTTTCTACCAGCATTTTTAGCCCATGGATACTGATCATGGCATGCCTCACACAGTCTAAGTGTTCCCTGCCAAATGTTGAAGCAATGAAGTTAGAAATAGGAATATTGGAATGAAAAGGAACAGAAAACGATTTCTACAAGTCAGTTTAAATATGCATTTGCAGTAGGCAATATTACATTTGTCAAAGGCGTGTATTAACTGATTAGATCACCTGCAAATGGAGTGTTAATTAATAATATTTGTAATACAGTGCAATACAATTACATTAGCAGGAAAAGCTGTCATATCTGTTGTAGCTATGTCATTCAGGCATTAATCCTAAAGATAATCTACCAAATTCTGCTCTGTTTCTTTTCAGCTTATATGTAGAGTAATTCCAGTGATGCAGGCTGGCTGTACTTTCATGTGACTGAATAGTGAATTTGTCCCATTAGCCTTTAATGAAAAGCTTTCTGAAAATACCTGTCACTGAGGCATATTTGGCAAGACATCTTTTTGGCTGATAATAACTCAAAAGACAAAATACTGAGTCTCAGCTCTGCAGTTTGAGGTATACATCGAGGAAGGCCATGGAGGGAAAGACAGTGGCTTACAGTCAGTTCTTTATCCCCTAATGTTAAATACAAGTGATCCTTACTTCAGTTCACCTACAGAAAATCTGCACGTAAAAATTTTGCACCTGCAGTAGGTGTACTTCCAAGGACAAAAAGCACAAAGCTTAAATTTTATAGCTTAAATCTGTTTAGGAATCCTTAAGTATCAAAACAGCTTACGGTTTAGCTGGACTTTTTCTCCAGCACAGCAAAAAGAATTGTATGGAATGATATTCTGGCCCTTTGCCTTTGTATTTACACTTTCTTCTCTTCCTATCAAACTGTTCGAAGAATTCCTTTTGACTGTTGTGTTTGCACTTCCTGTGATCTGGGTATTATACCACTTCATGCAGTGGACATTGCTGACTCACTATAAAAATAATAAGTTGAAAAAGTAATTGGCATGATTATTATCCTGCCTTTAAAACATATAGATTTTAAATTAACAGCTGGAGGTGAAAAAAAAAGAAAAAAGAAAAAAGAAAAAAAGTGTAGTTTGTAATCGATTTCATTTTCAAAAATACATTAACAAATTAAAACCCAAATATAGACAATTATCAAGATGAGATGAAACTAAAAAACAATTATATTCTGATTGCAAACAAGCCCATTTCCTTATTCAGAGATATACTGTCTACAGTCAGCAGAGAATTATCTGGTTCTTGTGGAAGAGGAATTTCGATTCATGCAGCAAAGCTGGAGTCAGGTCAAAGTCCATCTGACTCCTTTGATATGTGAGCTGCCACCTCGATTGACAAAATGAGAATATAACAAGGCATATTTTTAATGAAAAAAATTATTTACTGCAGCTGGAGTTTTTTATTGGAATTGTAAAGGATTCATGCTCACTGTAATTGGTATAGCAATAGATCTAATATATGAAGAGGATCCTGCTGCAAAGCCCATGTCTGCTATACAAAACTACACAGAACTAGATGTTCTAACTTTTACTATGCTTAACATTTAGACTAAAGGGCTGTGAGGAAAGGGAAGATGGAATAAATCAATAAATACAACTATTTTCCCAAAATAAATGTGTTTAGATGCAGAATGGATATATAGACTGCCTAACTCAGGAAAAGGACTCTGCAACAGTGCTGTGAGAGTAGGAAAGGTCAGAGGAGCAACAGGGCCAAGCGTGAGGAGGCAAGAGATAAAGCTACCAAGGGAGTAATGTCTAGTGGCCATAGACATATAGTTTCACATAGTCAATAGAAGATATTGATTTAATGTACTCTGGAGGCTGCCGATGGCAAAAACACTGCAGTACAACACTGGAACTTCTTGGTCATCAAACATTTATTTCAATACCCTTCAAGGTGTACTGCCAACAGCACTAGTAATTAGTAGTTTTCCGATTTCTAAATTTTCATTACAATCAATGCTAATTAATTTTTGTAATTCATATTGAGATTGTCTGTCTTATGGATCCTCTTTATTAGCATCATGCTGAAGGGACAGAATGGACCTACGCTTTGCAATGCAAAGTAAGACTGTCTCTTCCCAAGAGTTTACAGACTGAGGCCAGGCAGGATTCAGATAATAAAGCCAATAAAGTTAATAATCTGATGTCATCCAGCATCCTATCTGGTGGTAGGAGAAAATGGGGAGATGGGAATAGAAAAGAGAGGGAACAGAAAGTGGAAATGATATGAAGGGTGCAAAAGCAAGACATGGAGAACTGGAAAAGAATTATCCTAAGGTAAAAATACTGGGAGGGACAGAGAAATAGAGATAGGGAAAAACAGCTGTTCAGCATAGGATACAGAAAACCTCAAAAAATTTAGGCAGTTCTATGGTAAGTCAGAGGTCCCATCTTTGGCTGTTACCCTCCTGCTGCCTTCTGGGCTGCACTTACATTAAATTTGCTATGTAGTTCTTCCCCAACAAAGAAAGGTGTGGAATATCTCATGTTATGCATGGAACTATTTAAATGGGGAAAACATTATAGTTTTTATCTTGAAAATTCCCCAAAAGAATGCATTCCTCACTCTAAGTTATCTAATTAATGTGTGCTGTAATCTGATTTTCCTATGACAAAGCACTTTCACTACTTTTAATGTATGCTTTGAGTGCACACACAGTATTTCTGTGTAGGACAATCATTTATGAGATATGTATTTCAGATGTCCACATCCATAAAGATGTGAGAGTCCAGAACGGACAGTTTTCTTTTATAGCTCCAGGATCTCCTTGGTGCTACAGTTAACTTGTGACCAATATTAATTTAAAGGTAACTCATGTGCACCTATGCATTACTGAAGACTCAGGTAGCATCATTTCAGACATATCTTTAGTTTCTTTAACTAACAATCTATACAGTGAACTACTGGAATTGATCTATTTCCATATCAATACCTTTAGTTTGGGAATTCTCTTTCATCAAGGATATGTTACTCCTGCTTCTTTTCCTATTTGAGCTCCGTGGAGTATGTAGTCATGAAGGGTGTAAGGGAAACGTGATTTTGTTTACTGTATGCTGCATTTTTTAGTTTAAGCAGCTAGGTTGGAAGTGCCTTGAAGCAACTTAAGATAAAGCCTGAGAAAATGAGTACCACATTGTGCTAACTCAGACTCATGTCTGTGTTGATGTCACATTTTAACCTTTTTGATGTTGTCTAAAGAGCTTTATGTGTGTTCCTCTCTCATTTTTCCTCCAAAAGAAGGAAAATTCTCTACCTCAAAAAGAATATGTACTTTTCCTATAGAGCAATTAATGGCATACGTGCTCTGGCAATAAAAACTCTCATGTAACAAGAGCAATTAATGGCATACATGCTCTGGCAATAAAAACTTCCATGTAACATAAGGCATTTGCCTGAGTTATTTGCATGAATCCAGTGACTAGCATGCTGTTGTCTCTGGTCTGCTTCAGCTTCCTGGAATTTGCAGTTCTTTTGCATTTGCTTAACTTAGAAAAGGAAACATATATTTTCTCTCACATGAAAGGAACAGCAATCTTTTGTTATTTGACAAGCACATCCCACAGATCTGAGTGTGACTCTGTTTCTGAAGTGATATTTGATCCACACATCTTTAGCTTCCCCAGTGCTTTTACTGATGTACCTATCTATTTCTTTATTTATTGTCTCAAGCAAATAACCCAAACCTTTCTTTTATATGTCCCTCAGCTTCACCAGGGGATTCCACAACAGTTCCCATTCCTACCAGGATCTTTTTCAACAACAGTTCTCAGCTTGCTTTAGTCCATTTCTTCTTTTCTTCTTCCAGTTGCCATTTTTTGTCATACCCTGCTGATCACATCACAGGTTCCCAAGACAATTCTTATCAGTGCAGCTATACAAGTAGAGGCTGCCAGACCGAAACTCTAGAGCACAGTCTCCTTAGCAGCAAGGCGATCGCGTGGCCGGGCCCTCCAGAGGATAGATGCCAGTACTCATACTGAAACACAGGCTTTGTGTTCAAACAGTTGTGGAGCTGTAAGGAGTGGTGCTATGGCTTCGTGGATCATAGAAAGGAATAAAAGTGTATCTAGTGAGTGACTTAGTCTACTCATCAACAACTACGTTATTCCCGGGGTAGCTATTCCACTCCTTGAAGCAGCTGAGGTTGAAATATCTAAGGTAGCCATCCGGTCTTCTACGAAAACAATTAGGAATTTCTGTTAAAAAATCACTATTCCAATGCTGTTATTAATATTAGTCTTAATTACATTGCACGAGCCTTGATTGCTCGTATAGCCTTAAAACCTCTAATCAAAGGTCAGTGCATAGGAAGGAGCTGTACAAGGGAGAAAAAGCCTATTGTTTACCTATGGTGTTTGTATTCTTCAGATCTACAGGGCGCAGCTGGTGAATTATCCAGCATAAATACAAAGATGCTGAATTTAAAATGACATTGAGGAACCTGTGTGAAAAAAGCCTTCCCTGTATCCTTTTCAAAGCTAGACGGATAGGTAGCCTGAGACAAGGCAGGTTTAAGGAAGGATTTAAAACTGATAATAGAATTCCTCCACAAAAGTTTAGAGTGACTCTTTCAGCAGAGGAAGTAAAGAGTATAAGTGCTGATAGGGAAAGCAGATGATCAATAATAGTGCAAAGTTGAGAGCTGATATCTTGTTCACATCACAAGTCTTACAGGTACGAGGTAAAGTAAATGACTTTTTAAAGGCTAGCACTTTGAAAATAAGTTTGAAAACTTGCTTTGGGTATGCAAAGGTTCAAGCCACACATCATGGAGGGAATGATGCAATCAAAGCAAGATTCCAAACCCAACAACCTGAATAGTGATGTCTGCATGGATTGAGATCCCAGGTGGGTGGGCGGTTGATTAGTATCAAGGTGAATATGCAACCATACTTTGTGTGTATTTATTTTTAAGTCTTAGTGATGATATAGTAGTCAGATACCAGCAAAATTTGTCAGAGTTTGACATAGGAATGACAACCTGATGAATAGAAAATATGTGAATTTCCTAAATCCTAAGTTATTCCCTTATTTAAAAATATGTGTTTCTTCACAGGGCACTGTCATGATTCTGAGTCTAGCTAGTTTTTCAGGATTTAAGATTCAAAGTTCTCAATTTTCATAGCATTTTTGTATGAGAAGAATGTTTGTAATGGTTAGGTGGTGTCAGGACCAAAAGGAAGACTGTCTAAGCCATGAGATACAGGGACCAACATGAACCAGGGTAATTAACTTCTACAGAAAGCATATTATTAGGCTCAATTGACTGTGTCATCAAAATATGGACTTTTCTGAAGCAGCACAATACATGATGCATTAGGAGGATTTGGATGAATTAGGAAGAAATGGAATATTGAGTAAACACTGAAGCAACAGGTTGATAATTTTTAGGGTTTGTGAACTGCTAAAGCAACTACTTCAGCTATACTAATTCAATAGGAAAAGCACTGAAAGTAATGAAATTACTGGATTATAATGTAATATCATGAATACAGAGAACACTGAGGTCAACTTCTGCAATTCATCTGGAAACCACTAGACTCAAAAAGAAGATACAGAGAACACAGGCTAACTTTTGAGTGAGAGGTCCAGACCTCTTGCTCATCTTTCTTCAATAACCATCCAAAATACTGACTGAACAAGGCTGAATTCCTGCAGTGAAGAAAAAATAATAATCACATTGTTAAAGATTGTATGGAGGCACAGAGGAGCAAAAAGATAGGATTTAGATTGCATAGGTCACCTTAAATTTGGCACACGAAATGTCTGCATATGTAACTTCAGAAGAGTTAGATAACGTATGTTACTGATATGGATATTCCAAATGTGCATTTTTAAAAATAAAAATAAGCTAAAAAAAAACCCTCAGTGCTTGATAAGCAGAACTATTTACAGGTAGCAGGCAATTACTATCATTCATTTATGTGTGCATGGTAAGATGATTCTGTTACTCAGAGAGATGTTAATAAATGAATGACTAAAATGAGAGCAGAACTTCGTAACGTGTGGAAGCAATTGCTTTTCCGTAGGCACAACAGGAAATAATTGCAGTGATTTATAAATTATATGTAGGTTTTCTTTATTATTTAACTTTCTTACATAAAGAAACCATACACTTCTTGGCTGTAATAAATGGTCTTCTCCATCCACAACTGTTGGAGAAAAATTGGTCTTAAGCATTTTCAGAACTTTTTAGCAGTTTTCAGGTTGCAGATTTCAGTTACAGATTTTTTCCCTCCTCGCAGACATGTCCCATTAATCAACTACACATTGTAATTTTGGGTCAAAAGTGGTCCCAATAATTTTTCATTTGATAAGAGGTAATTCTTCCAATACTGTTTCCAAACTAGGTCTGAACAATGTGTTGTACATGTGAAAGAAATTTCAGTTTCTTGTACAGAGAAAGAATTTCTCCAGGACTGTAGGCCATGCAATTGCTTTGTGAACTAAGGTGTATTGCTCTTTGGAGTTTCTTTAGAATTGCTTTAACAAGAAATTAATGGTTATATAATTTTGCCACCACTGAAACCTACTATGGTATCTATACTGATAAAACTGATTCACTCCCTGTTTACTTCCAGGGTTCTAGCTTCTAGATTATTGTACTATAAACATAATTTAATTCCCAGGGTCTAGCATGTAGGAAGTCAGTTAATTTCCTTTGCTAGGAAACTTGAGAATAGGATAAATGACAGGTGTAATCAAAAAAGGGGGGGGGGGGGGGGGGGGAGGGGGGAGAAATAAAGAAAATTATTTACAAATTATAAAAAATAAATAAATGTTCTTCCCATTGACATAACCAGTTTACCAGTTTCACTTTTTATTAGATAAGTTTTAAGTTGATGTTACCATTTGGGCTAAGGAAGAATGATTTGATTCCCGAATAAGAGAACCTCAAGTATATCTGAATCCTGCAGTCTGGCAGTGTTTGGTCAGTGGGACTCTGCATGGGCCCAGGGTGGTTGGGTCACGGTGAACATGAATGTGCATCAGAGAAGAAAGCAGAGCGTTAAGCAGCATCACTCCCAATAGTCTCAGTAAGGACTGATGCAAACAGCATCTTTTCTATTACAGTGCATATTTTATGAAAGAAATGTGGCCCTAATGTACTCTGTGAAGGACTCCCATACTATTTCAGGAGGGTCAGGATTTCAGTTGTGTATTTTGAGATGGATGCTTAAACCCAGGGTGACAACCTGTAAGTGCTTCTCAGTATGATAGCATGGCTGTGTTTGCAATGGTTGTGTGGAAACAAGGGATGAGGCTGTCACATCTGTGCTTTGCTGTACAGAATAACAGGGCTTACCTTTTTATCACTCCGTACTCCAGCTGTACTTGTAAGAAAGGAAACGGCTACTTTTTTAATATCCCCTGTTATAGAAAGGGAAGGCTTTATGACTGGTGGGAATAGGACAATGGCCTCATGATTCAGCAGCCAGACTAGCTGAGGTAAGATATTTTTTTTTTTTCTAAAGGCTAAGTAATTTACTCACTACTCTGAAAAAGGAAAGTTGTTGCACAGGCAGCATTCTTGTGAAGCAATAATGAATCCTTCTTTTCTTCCTGGGACAGCTGCTTCTCAGGGAATAACTCCTACGAAGGTAACAGCTGCTGGGAGCTCCTATGCCACTAACTACTGCTGCCCATCTAAGTCTCATATTGCCCAGCACTAGACTGCTTTGGCAATAAACAGGGACAGATCTCAACTTGCCTCAACTTTGGTGGGAGTTGAGGGTATGTACGGGATGCTCTCAGCACCTCAGTTTCAGATCCTATTGCATTTTTACTGCCATCCAGCAGTCTCCATGACAACCCTCACTGCAGCACAGTATCTTACGCATTGCATATGTGCAGCACATGCTTTCTTCACCTCCTGCTTTTAAACTCCTGATTTGTTTCTTTATTTTTTTTGTGTTTGCTTTGTTTTCTACAGAAATAATTACTTTAATACAGATAGTGAACCTCCTGTGTTGTCAGATGAACACTTGGGTAGCTTTCCAGCAGCCCTTTCTGGGTCTAAATCATGCACTAATCAAATGTCTTTTTTCTACACTGTTTCCTGAGGCTAGTTTATAAATGCATGTTGGTAGTGCTAATGGTACAGCACCAGTGTTTGCACTGCTAAATCTACATACAAACGAAGGACTATTAGGATGTATGCAGTCATGCATGATCATTTTTGAAGCCATTGTGCAATATTTATGCTGCTTTATGCTTCATCTGTTCTGAATTACATGTCTCTTTCAGCTAGAGCCCTGTTGAAAGCCTTGTGCAGAGGGTAAGGCTATTATTGTGCAGTTTATTCAGGAGAGTATGAATTTTGCAATGTTGTTACCAACTTCAAATCTTCATGAACTGTATCTTCATGAATACGGTTCACCCAGTACCCATGCTGCACTGTCAAGGATTAAAAGAATATCGCAGGGCAGCCTGAAGCAACCACCATCTGCTTTTGGACATCTCATATTAGCAGTGACATTGCCCACAGGAAATCACTTCTTTTCTACTGGTGGAACTGTATATCTCTGGTTTCTAAGAAGTGCTTTTGCAAGAGCAGAAAAGGAAAAGAAGAGGAAAAAGAAAAACAAGAGGTAGAAGAAGTAGAAGAAAAAGAAAAAAAACCCAAAAAGATAAGAAGAGAAAGGTAAAAAGAAGAACAAAAAGAAAAAGGAAGAAAGAAAAAGAAAAAAGAAAAGAAAGAAAAATACTTCAGAGGGATAAAAAGCCAATTGACAAATGACTAATGGAAAGTCCTTGGAAAGCAAATAAAAAGTTACATCGATGTTACCATACTGCTTCCAGTAGCACATTTAAAGGAACTCAATCAAAGTGTGTAGACCAAGCATTTAACCTAGCCTGACCTTCTTGAAATCAGTCCATATCTTCCCTTCTCTGATCTCTTGATCCTGTCTGAGTGTTGAGAATACTGTTTCCAGGAACACATAAAGGAGAAGGATCCACAAGTGTATAGTGACAGTCAAGGACTTAAAAGAATTGGATATTTTCCATCTCATTTTGTTTGTGATGTTAAGTAAAACAGTTTTGCTCATGTAGCGCTGCAATGGTTTATATCACAGAGATTGTGTGAGGATGAAATTCACTGAAGCTTATGAAGCATTCAGCTAATAGAGTCATCAGTAGAACAGCTTGGAAATAGTTTTACACTACAAAATACAATATTATTGACATTTTAAAATCATATAAGTTTTTTGGTGAAATTTTCAAAGAGAAAAAAATTCTTTCCAGTTAATTCAAAGTGAATGGTGAAAGTAGCACAAAGCTTCTCATGAGAGTGCTTCTGTGGAGAGAGGAAGCTGGAAATCTGAAAACTCTGCAACTGAAGAAAGCCTGGAACAAATGTCTCCTGTTCCTGGATTCATAATCCAGTCTCTAAATGATACCAAATGATATATCCATATGTTAAAAGAAAAACCCTAAATGAGTCAGTTTTATCTAAAAGGGTGTCTTAGAAGTTTATGTATGACAGAAAATTTTACAGATGAGTTTCCACCTGATCCTGAAACTTAGGGTTATAGATAAATGCAAAATGTCCAGCAAGAGACAATGTCACTTGAGATCCATCCCATCTTCCATTGTTTCATATAGCCTAAATTTCACACCCCTATAGCTTGAGTGCAGTGGGTGTTGCTAAAGCCATTCTTATGCAAAGGAACCTGATTATTTTGAGGTACTGGATAAGGAACTAACTCTGTTGTTTCCATCCCACCCCAGAAATTTGGAGTCATTCTGAGCCATTTTGAAGGTCTGGTCTGAAATAGCTTGCCCAGTAATACCCAAGAAACTTTGCTAGAAAAGGAGGTTGTGCCTGGATCTCTGACACCTTCTGTTTGTACGTTGTACAGAGAAAATCCTAAAGCTGCATCAAGTGACACTGGCTGCAACATTTACCAGGGTGTTTTCTGTAGGAAGTATTTGCCAAATAAGTAAGCAAACTAATAGTGTAGAAAGGAGTTTTGGCTTTTAATGGGGACCATGAGGTGAAACAGCACCTGCCAAAGAAAGATGGAAACCCCCCTGAATGCTTCTTCAGTTCCTATTGCTTAGAAAGGCATGCTACTTTGCAGAAAGCCCATATTCAGGAATTCATTGTACTTTTTGTAAGAAATGAAGCAACAAAAATAGCAAAAATCTTGAACTGGAAAAGTTACTCTTTTATCTCTTTGATTCTGTCCTTAAAGATAAAAGATATTTGTACATAAATTATATATTAGTGAACATGGGAAAAAGTAAACTGTAGATACAGAAAAATAAAGCCAGAAGACAGATAAAGCAAAATAATTCACAGAAGTATGCCTAACAATTTTTCCTTTTGTTTGTTTTCCTGAAAATTCATTGCATGCCTTACCACAGTCAAGTAACATAAATGTTCTGGTTCACTGCTAAGTCCTCTGACTGTTTGCACAAAAAGTATTTTATTTTGTTACTGGAATTTATTTTGCAATGAGCCAATGGGGTTTTTTTGTGAAATGAAAGCTGAGTACAGTTCTCAGGCAGAGTACTCAGGAACTTTGATCTATTGAAAAAAATATTACCTTACTGTCCTGAAAGGTCTTGCATCCTCAGTTTGGCACAGACCTCACACTATTCCATGTATTTGAACTGGGAAAAAAAACCCTAAAACTTTGTTTTAGCAGAAATAATCTAGGGCAAGAGTCAAATGAGATCTGGGTGATATAGGGAATGGAATCTGGAGGAATTTTAAGATGCTACTGACTCTGTTTATTAGATCGCCAAAGAATATAAATGGGAGCTTAGAGAGCTACAATGCCTGCAGACACTGGCATGCAGGTATTTAAATCTTGGCTTCATTAATTTGGAGCTGAATTCTACCTAAGGCACTCTCCTCTGCAGAGCAATAGACCTCAACCAGGCAACCACAAATCACTCTACTCCTCTTGGTGGGATGCCCTGGGGAGTCCCTGGGCATGGCATGCCTTACCTCTGCTCCATGGTCACTGCTCGTGGAGCAGTTTTGTCACAAAGTCTTTTAACAGCTACAAGCTGTATTCGTTCTTTCCGCTCCCCGCAACACCCCAACACTCACATTCTCTTAATGAGAAAATCCACTGTTTTTTTCTGTTCTTCAAGGATTTCCTATGAAAAATATTATTTTGGCGTGAGTGGGTAAGATCTACAAAACCAAAATGAACACCTATAGCTATAGAGGACATCTGTGATCTTTAACTTTGTTATTACAATGATAACAAATTTTCTCTCACATCAGTAACCTTTGTTTAGGCAGAGGACAGAGCTTTCTCTGCAAACTAAGGGTCATTAAAGTCATTATCACCCTGTGCTTTGAATCAAGTTAACGCCTTGGAGTGCTTTCACCAACACAGCAGACTAAATATTTTCTAAGAGAAAATAAAATAAAGAAAAAAATAAATGCAAATAAATGCCTTTAAAGCGAACCTTAGGAAACAAAGCATTCCGCAATGCACGCACATTTTTTCCTGAGGAGAAAGGAGGGGAATGAAAAAGTACTGTAAATGATGTGTTTTGTTCAAGCTGCTAATTCTTGACTTTTAATTCAGGTGCTATCCCAAACCCGAGTTCTTCACCGGTGTGGTCAATCCACACAGCTAGCACACCTCTTAACACAGCCTGAAACATTTATACATTTTGAACGATAGTTTATAATTATGTTTAGTCACACTTAATTCTTATTGGTTCTTACAAGCTTCGTCTCCATTTCAAGGTACAGAACGCCTTTTTTTTTTTTTTTTTTTTTCACCAGGCATATTCTGGGGAATGGGGGGGGGGGGGGGGGGGGGGCTTGGTTAGCAGGGGGCTCTTTCAGTTAGTGGGATGGATCTTTTAATATGCTAACTAATATAGTTCACACATAGTTCAAATAATTGTCTGTTTAGTCTCATTAACCATTTGCTTCTCCCTGAGTTCATCTTGTCGTGTCCCAACTTGACGTATTTATGGTGTCTATTCCTTCCCCCAAGGCCATGTTTTGTGAACTGTTTATAAGGATTTAACTAACATCCTCTGTTTTTCAGATTCTTTCTTGTTTTACACTATAGATAATTATTCCCCCGCCCTCTTTTTCCTTTTCCAAAGTAAATAATTCTTATATCACAAGGTTTTATCTAGACCAATGAGAAAGCAAAAATTTTGAGAGACTGGTGAATAAAGTTAATCACCACATTTAATTCCCCTCACTCCTACTGAACGATTTCTACACCTTTAAGGCTTCCTTTCTAATCAAAGAAGACAGAAAGGCTTTTTAGGTGCATGATTCAAAGCTCTTACAGTAGATTTTTCTTTGAACCACCCTGTAAAGGAGCCTGTCTCAATGGGCAGAAGCACAAGGAAGGGGTCTCCAAACATGACTGTCTGAGTTGGATGTCACCGGATAGTACAAAGATGCCCCAGTGACAGCATGAAGTATAACTTCCACACTGATGAATGACACAAACTATTATCCAATTTTCCTGAGATGAGTGGCTAATGTATTATATTATAACACTGTTGGATATCTGCCCTGTGTGGTGCCATATATTTATTTTTTTGTTTCAAGTCAGATAGTGTAGTTATTGCAGATAAGTGAGAAGTCTTTGAGTCTAAGTGCCAGAGGCTAAAGAGATTTTGCCTCAGGATAAAATAAAGGAATTATTTAAGAACTGAAAAGTATTGTAAATTTAATAACAACCATGAATAAATTAAAAGTCTAAATAAAAAATAATAAAATTATAGGTTTTGTAAGAAAAGCCTGACTGTGGAAAGTGTTCTGGTCATATGGAACCATTTAACTTCCCATCCCAGTGCCTGCCTTAGAGATATTATCTCTATTTTTTTTTTTATTGTGCTAACATGATGACTTTGTTTTGCATCCTCTTCTCTCATGAAATGTCACAGTTATACAGTTCAGTTTGAATTATGTATATATTATACCTCATTGCTTCACCTTTCTCTTTATGACACTACAATCACAAACAAGGAGCAACAAACAAAACCCCCAGGATTTTCTTCTGTTTCCCAGGGTCTTTGAATGGCCACAGATGGCATTCCAGGAATTTGCTCATGTTTTCTCATGTAACTATTTCTTCATTAACATAATTATCTCCTCCAAACTCTGTTTCTGACTTCATCTCCTCTAACTGCTTATTTACTCTGTCTTGCTGAGACAGAGTTTCGCTCTATGTTGGGTTCATTACTCAGAATACTTTACTACTCTGGCAATAAGTGTAAAATGATGTATTGATGATCACATACCATAATAAAGTCCAGCTGTTTGGTAGCTGAAATCCAGAGTGCGTTGTGGTTCTTTCCATACAAATGTATTTGGCCATTTCCTAAAATTGCATCTCACATTATCCTACATTTTATTTGCCTTCTATTGTGTATTTCTCATGTATCTGCTATTTACTTACATTCTGCCATCACACTTAATACATATTCTTGCCCAGCTATTAAAGCTCTCATCCTTGAAAGCACCCACATGCCATCTGTGAATCAGCTGAATTTGGTGCTCCTTTAATAATGATAGAGTGCACCCAGCAGCAGCCAGCACCATAAACTGCCTGCTTGCTTGTACTTGGCCCAATGTTAGAAGCAGAATCATCTTGTTTTTCACATGCAAATAGATTTTACCTATCCATCGTTGAAACTTCAGCAGCTCATTTGAGACTCAAGTTAACCTATGAACAAGATTTATAAAGGCAAAGCAGAAATGTGGCATTTAAATGTAAATAAAATGTTACTGCTCTCTGTCCAGGTTTTAAAATTCCGGCATGTAAGGGGTTGCATAAGTTTAAAACTTAATGGCTTTTTGCATGTTCATATGTTACATGTTTTTCTTGATATTTTCTCCTGTATTTCTGTCTCATTCTAGAATTTCCACTAACCTCCACTAGAAAGGAATACATATCCACACATGTGTGTAGTGTATATATACATAGACACACATATATATGTGTATCAATAAGTATTTTCTACAGAAGGTAATTCCTGAAGAAAACAAAAAAAAAGTTACACAAACAAAACCAAGAAAAGAAAAAAGACGTACTAACAGATTCAAGAAAAAGAACTTGGATGGTATTTTTAAAAGATGAGATGTGATCTCTACTTAACTAAAAAAACTGAAAGAAAAACCCACATGTATTTCACACAATGGAAACTGAACGGTTCCACAAACCTCAGCAGATTAAGAATATAACAAAATCTCACATTCTGTACAAACGCACAGCAAGAAAGAAGGTGCTGAAGTGAAGGAATCCTTTTTCAGTTGTCTCAGGAAGACTATCCTCAACACAAGTCCCTATTTCCCATGCAGGTGAGCCTGGGCCCTCTTATAGCAAAAGGCTGCTTCCCTGAGGGGCTCTCACCTGCACCAGCTCTCCATGAGATGAATGCATACAGGTGGACAAGACTGTTCAAGAGATTGGTAAGAAATATATTCACCATAAGATAATGTCCTCTGTGGTAATTACATCTCTGTCTTTTAGGAAGAAGCTTGATACACCTGCTGGCAAAAGTCTTCATAGACTCAAATGTTTTTATCGCTGATGAATAATTCTCGTATGATACCTACTCTCTCAAATTAAAAGTAAACATTTTATGCTAAGGAACAGATTATTCTTAAACTGATAATTTTGCTTATATACCAAGTATTCTGCTCCTTGGGGCTGGTTTTTAATGTTATTTTTTTATTAGATTCAGGTTTGATATTTTAAAAAGTCATATGTTATCATATGTGCTGCTGAATAACTCCATATATGCACACAATATATAGTTATTTAAGTAATGTAATGTATAATACTTAGTGTAGGCACTAACTTCTCCATCTAGAGTCCATTCCACCTTTACTGGGGAAAAAAAAAACGACAAAAAAAATAGAATGTTTTAACTCTTTAACTCCTGTTTGAAATGTATTTAATCCCATTATAATGCCTTTTTACGAGAAAAAATACATTGATTAATATTTTGCTACAGTAAGTCCCTAATGTCATATTCCCTAACAAAATTGTTAGCCCATCGATTCTCTGAAACAATCAAAGTCTTCTAATATGTAGCTGTACTACCCAGCTGGGGCATGTTTTTTTGGCTGGCTTGCTTTCTTTTCTTTCTTTCATTTCTTACAGGTAGAGAGATGGAAGGCTGATAAGAGGTCAACATACATCATTCATTTTCAAAATTATATTTTGAGCAATCTCTGGAATGGAGGAAATAATTATTGCAACCTTTGGATGTAGTCTAAATTATGCCATAGGCTATGGTTCCCTCAGTGACCATACAACATCTGAAAACTGCACATTCCTGCCATTATTTTCTTATTACTCTGATAATCCCATCTTTTCCCATATTTCTGATAGGTGGTAGCCTGAAGGGCAGAAAGGGCAGGAGATAAGATCAGAATTTTAGATTTTGATTTTACAGGAATTATGTTCTATGTTTTCTTCAGTCCTGTTAATAAAGCCACAGAAATTTCTAAGTAATTTCTAACATATTCACAGTGAGGTGTTTCACTGTTTTTTTCCAAAGTCCATTCCATAGATACTTTTCTAGCACAGCTGGAAGAACTTGTCAATGGAGATTCCTTCCTCTCTTAGCTTATGTTCCTCTGGGACAGGATTGCCTTAAGCAACAGCAGTCAGGCAGAGATGCTGTAAGGAAAGCAGTGACTGGTGCTGTTATTGACCTTTGGAAAACTGCTTCTGGAATGCCAGTCCCAAAGCCTACAGCAGCAAAATTTAGACCGCGTGAGGATTAGTGAGCTGTATCTTATCACATCCATGCGGAAGAGATAAGTGCAGTCTGAGCAACTGAGGTATCTCCAAGATAGGAACTTAGAGGATAAGGGAAAACAGATCCCACCACTGACCCAGGCTGGTCCAAATGAGCCCGCTGGCTGTGAGAAGCTGGTTTATGTTCTGTTTTTTCACTAGAGATTAACCACCTTTTCTTCAGGTAGTGACACTGGCTGTGCTGAAATGCCTGCACAAGCCTGTTAAACACACGTGAACTACCTTTATTTATAAAGTAGATGCCAGGTTTTGCCAGGCACCAGCTGCCTCCTCAGGCAGAACCACCGGCTCCCCGCCCCCCCCCCCCCCCCCCCCCCCCCAGCTCCTGTTAACTAGTCTTAGCCCGAGTTAGTCCAATATTGATTTCCAGTTGCTGGATTTTGTTATGCCTATGATTTTTACATTGTGGAAACATTTAGTAAAAGAGGTCTTTCCCTGCATAGGTACATAGAGATAATCATAAATTGTCTTCTTGTCTTTTCCTAAAGCAGATTAAGCAGACTGAGCGTATGTGATCACTGTTCATGAGGCATATGTTGCAGAATACAAGGCAGCTTTACACACTTTCTCAGAAATACCTCCAATCTTTTAAAAGGTTAGACACCAGAACTGGGCATGGTATTCTAGTAACAGCTAACTGGTGTCTTCTGCGGACACGTCCCTCTCCCATTCCTGTAGGTGCCTGTTCAAAGCTCTTACTAACATCACACACAGCACTTCCATTCAGCTAAGATGCTTTAGCTGAGACAAGGCAAAATATTAGTAAGTGTATTGAACAGATTTGCATCTGTACTGCAAAAAGCTGAATGGAATTTCTGATTTACTAATTAGTTTTACACTAATACATTTATTCACAAGCATTAAAGCCACTGTAGTGCAAAAGTACTGAAGTCCTTCCCACTCATGCACACAGCATGCTAACATGGGTGCTGCTCTACTGAATTCAGGTGATGTATGGAGGTGGGTATGCTGCGCTCAGTGCCTACCACGCATTGCAATTTGCTTGCTGTGTGGGTGATTTAAACCACTGTTTGAACTCTGGCTATTTAAGTGTGACATTATTTGGGGTTGCAGGAAGAAGGCTTGTGGTTGGAAGCTCTCTACTCTGAAGCAGAAGGAACCAATTCTCTTGCAAACAAATGGGCTAAGTGAACTGGTTACGTTCCTTTCATCTAACCGATCTAACTCTGCTGCTCACCGCTTCCTGTGAGAGACGTAATTACTTTGATTTTGCTTCAGGCCACTACTGCTCTTCCAGTGATACTCTGATACTCTGCAGCTGTTGAACTCCTTCTGTACTTGCCCTGTTATAATTCTTTTTTTTTTTTTTTTTAATACCAGCAATAACTAGCATATTATGTTAACACTGATTTCATCTGATGGGCAGGTCCACGCGAAACACAGAAGCTGTTACAAGTCTTGCAGCCACATTTCAGCAGAGACATGGATATATGTGTGTCCTGCTTTTAGCTGGAACAGAGTTAATTTTCTTCTTAGTAGCTGGTGCAGTGCCATGTTTTGGGTTTGGTGTGAGAACAATGCTGATAACACACTGATGGTTTAGTTGTTGCTGGGTCATGGTTATACTGAGTCAAGGACTTTTCAGCTTTTCAGGCCCTGTCAGCCAGAAGGCGGGGGGGCACAAGAAACTGGGAGGGTACACAGCCAGGACAGCTGACCCTAACTTCTTAAAGGGCTATTCCATACCATGGAACGTCATGCTCAATATATAAACTGGGGGAGCTGGCTGGGGTCTGTGGATTGCTGCTTGGGGACCGGCTGGGCATCAGTCAGCAGGTGGCGAGCAGTTGTACTGTGCATCACTTGTTTTCTTTTCTCCCTTCCCTTTGGATTCCATTCCTCTTTCCCTTCCCTCCTTTTCATTATATCTGTTTTATTATTACTCTTTCATTTTTATTTTATTTTAATTATTAAATTGTTCTTACCTCAACCCCAGGTTTTACATTCCTTTCAAGTTCTCCTCCTCATCCCTCTGGGGTGAGGGGGGAGTGAGCAAGTGGCTGTGTGGCACTTAATTACTGGCCAGGGTTAAACCATGACAATGTGTGATGACTTTGTCTTACATTTACAACCTATCAAAATGCAGGTGATGAAGACAGGAAAGATTATTATTTTTCCTAAAACTCTAAAGTTTGCCAAGTTTTATACAGCATTTCTATAAATTATCTGCTAACTGATAATGCCACATAAAGAAAGGTCCAATACTTATCTTTATAATGTATTCTGAAACTTAATATGACTTGCAAGGACATGTGAAGCCACAAGGCAATCTGAACTAAAGGAATGAAATTTTAGGTTGCATATCACAAACGCACACTTAATTGTGAAAATTATATCTTGCTTTAAACTTATAAATTTATAAAAATCTTATGATCAAGTTGATCAATGATTCAAAGTATCTCCTGTAATTTTGCGTACACTGTCCTTTACAACTCAGCAAAGACAGCAGTTTTACTCACAGGATTCATGCATATGGACACAGCTATCTGTTTCCATGGACAAACCAGTTCTGCATGCAAATATTAGTCTGTATATGCTCATGTTTATATCCCTGATGGGTTGAGGTCAGGTGGAATTATTCATGAAAGTGATTTTAGGTGGCTTTAAGCTTATCTCTTTCATTAACTATTCAAGGAACTTAGGTCTTCTGAAAGACACTTAAATTAACTTTCAAAAATAGCTTAAAGTAGATAAAACAAACATCCTGGCTGTCAAATGTAGTTATGAATACATAGTTTTCCAGTGACATGTTTGTTTTTTTTTCAATCTGGATCTGTGATCTGGAAGTTAAAGTATCTACACAACTCCAACTTTCAGGATAATTAGCTTCAGTTTTATGGTCTGAATGAACTTTTTCTATGTTAATTGTGATTACATGCTCATGAAAATGATGCAAGCACTTAGGAACACCTTGTTAAATTTATTCTGGCTGCTCCACTAAAACACAATTAACATGAAGCAATTGATAACCCAGGTAAATTTTTATTTTGCTTTTCATAACTGAAAGAGTAAAGCAACCAGTGCTTCTTAAAAAAAACCCTCAACATAGAGACATGAAAATAAACAGGTCCAGTTGCTATAAATCAAACAACCTCAGGAAGGCAGACAACAACATTGCCTATAGGCAGGATACTTCTGTTCCAATCTTTTACCTAGCCTGAGGCAAGTCACTTCACTTGCTTTGCTTTGCTTCCCATATGCAAAACATCATAAACAGTCTTTTTGTTAGGAGTTAAGTCCTAAGCACGCAGCATAAGTGTATAAATTAGGAGGAGACTTGTACGTACTGTTATGAGCCCTTTGCCATGGACTAAGACTTTAAAGAGCATGACTGCTCTCATAGTATAGGCATGCACATACAAATCCTCACTTAGAATGCTTCAAGGTCAATACACAAGATGTGCTATACGAAAGCTACAGAAAATTACCCTTAACCTCTAAATTCTAGAACAAAGTGGATTAAGCCTTCTGTTTCCAATGCAACAGTCATAGGTTAGTTTTACTGGCAAAATACCTGACACATTTTAAACAATTTTTAACATTCAGCTAAATTATCACCTCTGTATCTGGCTAGTAAATAACTGACCTGGTAAATTTTTCATTTGGTCCCTTTCAGTAAGAAAGAAAATACATTATTTAAAATTTGGTTGAGTGTCCTCCAGGAGCAAATTGATACAGGGTATTGCCAAACAGCTGAGTCAGAATGGCTTCCCAAAATGTAGCTGATGTTTCATACATGATGTATATTGCTTTACACTCAGTTATAGTCTCATTCTCACTTTTCATATTTTTCCCTGCCCATCATCCCCCCCCCAAAAAAAAAAAAAAAAAAAAAGCAAAGGATTTTTATTTATTTAAAGTACACTGGTGATGTGAAGTAATCAGTAGACACCAGTCATGTTTATAAAAGTAGCTATCTAGCCATGTTTGCTTCTCAGTGTACTTACTTTAAAGAAATACGTTTCATTTAAAAATGAAATTAACTTGTGAAATCACTATGTACAGTAAGCCATTGATTCTGCTCAGTACTACATTGCTATTAGACTAGCTGAATGCAATAACTAACCCAAGGCAAACATACGGCAGAGAAAGAAAATGGTTTTATTTCAGAGGAATTTGAACAACTTTCAATTTCCAAATGATTAGAGTAAAGATGCTCATTGTAAGGAATTGACACCATTAGTCATACATTTTGATTGCTTTTCTTAATAAGACTCTTTGTAGTGCTTGGATTTTTTCCTTTTCTAGAGAATGTAGAAATAATTTAGGCTCAGATATGACTTGACGTGGATCCTGTTCATGAACATACCAATATTAATCCAACAAAATCTTATTTATTAGAGCTGACAAATCAGGCAGAAGAAATATGTAATGAAAAACAGTGTTAAATTTTATGACTATGAAATCCTCTCATAAAAATTTAAAGGCCAAAAAATATAAGGGTCAATGGTGTCATTAATTTTATTTTTATATGTTGCATTGTATTAATTAGTACTAGTAGGAAGGTCTAGCTGCTACTGACCAGAATTGAGCAGAATGAGTAGGCAGTGTAAATCTTTACCTATTTATATACCTGTGAACCCTGCAGGGTCTCTCTCCTTTTTATGTAGCTACACACACTTATACGCATAGGTGTATATAAGTATCACAGTTTTTTTCAAGTAGAAATCTCCAAATCCCACATTTCAGCAAATTCAGAGCCAAAAAAAGCATCTTTTTCTCTCCTTCCAAAATCATGTTAACTTTTTCTTGGATGTTTAAGAACAATAGTCACAGCCTTCACCAAAAACCTGGCTCCTGTATGTGTCACAAAAAAGACCTGTTGGGCGACATTCACCCCCACCTCAGTCACCAGATCTACCGTAGATTCTAATGGTGAAAGAAAAAGGACAGTTTCAAATCACTTATGGTCCAGGAGGACTGCATCCTGCCCGCCTAGACGGAAAAGTTCTTGCAGTGAATAAGCTGGTACGTCACCTACAGCAGCCACCCACTCAGTTACCCTGGCTGCTTCTCCTCCCAGAGTCTGCAGAAAGCCGAGGTCTGACATTCCTGGGTCAGAGAGTGTGAGGGTGAATTGCTATTTTGCCTCTCTTGACATAAGACTTTGTGATTATTAAAGCATTTGCATTGGGCATGTATAGGAGATGATGTGAAAGCCAACCCCACAGGTTTAGCCTTAGCCTGCCACGTTGCTCAGGAACCTCAAACAGTAGTGTCCAATGTCTGCAGATATTTTTTGATGAAAAAAGGATTTGATTCTTTCTTTGTTGAGCTGGAAAGAGTTTGGCTTTTTGTTTCAGTAATGTCTCTGATTACTGCTGGAAAGCTTTTTGAAAAAACAAACTGTTCATTCAAAAACGAAACGCAACAATCTATGTTCTGTTTCTTTTAATAATTATTGGGAGGAAAATTATTTTTATCTTTGCATATACATGTGAAGTTCTTCCCAGTCTTGACATCCACCATTCTTGCAGACTTAACTTCACTCAAATGCCATTCTAAGAATTGAAATGGTTCTTAATTGCTGGGACAGGTTCAGGCACCACTTTTGAAAAGAAGTGGGAGGGAAAGAAAGTGGCTAAAATAAAACTTGCCAGGGGTATTATGCTATATTATGACATGTAGTTTTACAAATTCTGTATTTCCTAGGACAATCAGCATACTATAGAGAGGTTTGCTAAAATCTGAAACAACAAAAAATTAAGTCACATTGTGACTTCAAGCTACAGCAAGTTACACAATCTCATCATTTCTCAGTGGTCCAGCAAAGAAAGACCGATGCATTATGCCTCCACTACCTTCCTGATTGCCAGCTTGCCACATCCCACTCAGAGGTCACAGCTTGCACTCCTTATGATTAAACTGCCTGACATGTATGAGTTAGAGTCTTTACAAGTCATTTGTTTCTAACCATATGTGTTTTATTGGTTCCTCATCATTTGCTGCTGATCATTATGCAATTGATTATCTAAAAGCCTAATCAGTCAGGTTTCAACAATTTGCAATGGCCAATCAATCATGTCTGTGAAAAGTTAACAGTTCTATTTAAGTCTTAGTAGGGTTTGGATTTTAATAGCTTTCATGCAGCAAAAGATTGTTCAGATTTTATTCTGTGCTGAAAAAATATATTAAAGCCAATATATATCTCCTCGGTTATGATAGCCTTTAATTATGCCATTTGTACTTATATTAAACAATGAAAGCTGTGGGTCACAACTTCTTGCTACACTATGAGAGTGTCACATTTTTGAATCACAGGAAGATCAGAAGGAGCAGAGTTTATAGAACATTTTTCTGGACAAACGTTCAGAACCTAGCCAAAGCATTCAAAGAATATTGTTATCCACTTTTGGAAGACTCCTGGCAATTTAAAGATTCACAATATTATGTTTTTGCCAAATTTGGATAAAATTTGAATGTGCAAGCTTTCAGCTGAATTTGATTTTGTTTAGAGCTAATTGAGAGCTATAGTCTGTTGTGGAACTTAGTGGATCCAAAGCAAGACAGATGAAAGAAAATCACTGCTATAATTATCAAATCCACCTCTAGGTTTGATTCGTAACCTCTTGAGAATGAAAACATTTTTTCCTGTTTGTATATAACACAGCCCAGGTTCATAACTAGACCTGAAGATACAACTGCCACAGAAACAGAGATAATACTAAAGACAAGATGAATAAATAAAATACAGTAGAAAGACCAGAAACAAAGTAGTACATCCACCCTGAACCAAGTTGGGCAGAGGTTGGGGTTTTTCACCAGTTTTTATCGTATCACAGTTCTGGAAATCACATTAATCCAGCAGCTTTTGTCACACACTAGTAGCAAAGATAAGCAGAACGATGGAGAACTTTCTAATTAATTTTTGAAGGGGCAAAGTTACACACTTCCATGCTGCATATGACTTCCCTTAAGTCCCTGCCTAGGGATAGACACTGTGGGTTTGTGGATTTTTTTTTTTATTTTTTTTTTTCCATCAAACTCACCTCCTTTTCACTTCAGATTGCCATCATGGTATGACTGTCACTGACATTTTCAGTACCAATTCCACCAGCGTTTACTTCTCAGCAACTTCAATTAGAATGAGCTGCAAGGTACTGTACTGATGGATGGACTAGGAAAAACTGACCCATGTCTGAAAAGTAACTGTACTTAAATTTTCCAGTCAAACTTTGAGCAGTGAAAGTTCAGAAATTCAAGATGTGAACTGAGTATCAGTGTGCTCACTTCACTAATGAGCGATGCTCATTCACATCAGAATGTCTCACTTCAAGCCAGCATGACCGTGCAGTGGCTTCAGAGCCTTTCAGAGAGCTCAAGCCTTTCTTTGCCATTACAGCCACATCATGCACCTTGTGGACAGGTTGTGCTGGCACAGCGGCTACAAGGTAATTGAACCTCACAGCTGAAACAGCCCAGACTACTGAAACTGGTATTGGTGAGGCCCAGTCTTGGTGCCTAACTTGGGGTCAAGTTCCAAGATCTCCTCATTCTCTCAGTTCCCTGAGAAATGAGGTTTCTGTCTCATGACCTGCAGGCATGAAGATTTTGTTAGAAGATGAGGAAATGCATCCACCCCTGTGCTGTTGCCTTCCCATGCCACGTTTCCCCTCCTGCAAGTAATAAAGTGTAATGCACATGGGACTGAACCAAGTTTTGGAGAGAAACATAAATTCCCCATGCCATGTCCAAAGCTGCCCACAGGCATCCATAAACATGTTGGAATATTGATTTTGATCAAATCAGCCAAACTGACAACTAGCACTGTACACATTCAGAGTATAGGCTGTATTTCCAAGTTAGTGCACTGGAGTACAGCTGTGATGGGTTAGCATTGGCCACCAGCTAAACTCCCACTCAGTCGCTCGCTTCCTCCCTCCCTCTCCCCACTGGGACAGGGAGAGAAGAAAATAAGTTGAGAAAGGAACGAGAATACTTGCAAGTCAAGATAAAGGCAGGGAGATCACTTACAAATTATTGTCCTAGGCAAAACAGACCCAATTTGGGTACAATTAATTTATTTAATTTATTGCCATTTGGGTAGCGAGAAACAAAAAGGACAAATATATAGAATAACACTTTTTCTCCACTGTTTCCAAGTCCAACTTCACTCCTTCAGTACCAGCTCCTCCATCCCACCCCAAGCAATAGAGGCAGGGAGTTGAAAGGGCCCTTTCTGAGGAAAGGCTTTGTTCACTGTCTGGGTGCCAGGCTGCAGAGTGATTGTGCCTTAAGATGTAGTGAGGGAGCAGCTAACACTAAATCTGGCTCTGAGCTCACCTGCAAATCAGCTCTGTGCACACCTGTCTGCAGTGAGGGGCTGCCCAACGCCTTTTAGTGAGGGGTGTGGCCAAACTCTCTTAATTAGGGGTGTGCCCAAAGCCTCCCGCAGTTTAAATCCTCATCTGGGAAGAAAAGACCTCCTCAGATAAATGTGGAAGGGGTAAACAACTTGGTGGAGTGTGAACTGGCTGTAAAGGTGCTTTGCTGCATGTAGGCAAGTTCCAGGGCAGAACCTGATGGATAAGCAATTGCATATAACCAGCACATCTGTGTGCAATAAAGGTCAGTGCCTTCATATGCCACAAATAGTGCCCAAACAGGGACTTGAGGAATAAACCCCAGTGGCATAGCCTAGCTGAACCAGGGAAGACGGTTATGTGAGTGCTCTCCTCACCACTGCAGAATGGCAGGTGAGTGCCTGGGAGCCATGGGGTGTTAGTATGGAAACAGAAAAATGATGTGGAAATAATGGGTCTCACCTGGAGTCTATGCCTTCATATGCCACAGGGAATAGTTGGTGCATGACTATATATCTCTTCTGCTTCTTCCTTCTCATACTTTTTTCCTACTCCAGTAAGGGCACACGCCAAACTGAAGTACCCATATGGATAGCCGCACCAGCATGGTCTGTGTGTGGGTTACAGAGAATAACCTGCTTCACCAGTTTTCTGCCCTTCCTTAAACACACTTTCTCAGAGGTGCCACTAGCCTGGCTGATGCTAGGATCAGATGTGTCTTGCAGTGGGGCTGTTTTTGGACTGACAGGACCTGGCTGGAACTAGCTGGGAACTGTGTGTGTCCAGCACGAAGCAGCCCTAGAGCTCTCCTTGCCAAGGCTTCCCTGCAGACCCTCCTAACACCTTGCCACTGACACCCCAAAGAAGGAGAATTACTTTGTACTAACTGCCAGTGGGTGACAGGTTTGTGGGAGTTGCTAGATCCTTCTTTAAAGATTTAATCTTTAGCAATACATATTATACACAGTTGCTCAACCTGATCCAAATATTATTTGTAGTGCCAAGGGAGGAATACTACTACTTTTGTACAGAAATCAGAAATAAGCAGCCATGCTTCTAGATCAAAGAATATATATATTTCTCCTAAATTGAGTTTGCAGTTAAATGCAGACTTTTCCTGAGGCCTGGGGGAAAAGAGGTGTTGTTTCTAGTGTCATCAGTTCATACCTTCTTGTTAACATTGTCATGGTTGCAAATATTTTTCTTTGTCTCCTGGGGAGAAGATGAGGGGAAATACTACTGTTTTCTAAAAGACAAATTTGTAGCCTAAGTGCTCCAGAGGGAAAATGCTCTGTTTGTTCATTAATCTACCGGATGATTACAGTTGCATGGAATCCCAACTAGATTTCATTGTCTCTGCTCTGTTTGTCAACTTGATGAGTATTTTACATGAAAATTTCTAGCTGCTGTATTTAGGAAAAGCAAATCCTCCTAAAAAACACTTGTCTATACAGTGAACAATCTAAATCATATTCCCCCTTAAAAAACACAATTTGACTCATTGCAACCTTCAGATGGGATTTTTGGAGGCCGCTTTCATGGTTGCGTGGAAGATAAATAGTTTCTTTGATGTATAGGAAATGTCTGGTTTCACTAGATTTATTAAAGGACAGGATGTAAAAAGTTGGCTAGAAACAGTAACTTAAGTTTCTGTTGTGGAACAAAATGTGTTGTTTGGTCTACCTTAATCTGAGGAGATGCACGGCTATTAAGGATTTGAATGGTTTATTGACAAGGAAGCAAAGTGGGATCAGCTCTGTTGAGATTGCTTGAACATGGTATATCAATTGCAATATATTGTTTGCATTTGTTAGAGATGGATATTGCAGAGGAAGAAACGCCACATAACTGGTTGATATGGGGTTCCTTGGTGAGAACAGCTAAATGTAGCTTAATGCTTTCACATGTAAGACTTTAAAACAGGTTTATAATTTTCTAAAGCATATGCTGTTCAGGATAATGCATCCTCTGTCAGATGTCTACTTCACAGTACGTGTGATTTTGAGTTTCAAATGATACAGTTCAAAATTCTCCAATAAAAAGATCTAGACAAATGGAAGATTTTTTAAAAAGTGCTTATAGCCCAATCACATAGAAATATGAGTGCTTTCAGTCTTCGAAATAGGACTAGGAGTCTGAAAAGTGTCCAGTTGTGAAGGGCAGTGGTAAATATCTTTACAATTTTGTAAATGCAGATATATACGCATATAAAAACATATTAGAAAGTTAAATATTGCACATGTTCTGAGTAAGCTTTGGGGAGTTTGGTAAGGTGTACAAACCATTCTTTCTAGTCTGGATAACATCTTACACAGATTCTGATGAGCCACAATTCATTGTATCTACCACCTTATTACAAAGCTGAGAGGCTCTGTCAGCCCAAGGTTTACTTCTGTTACAACTAACCTTTATCACAAAATCACTGAAATTCAGAATTAGTAGTTTATTTGCAACCTAAATACTCAAGAAGCATGGAGGGGGGAATAAAAGCACACTGACCGGCTTACTAAGAAGCGAGGAACAGAAGCATGAAAAGCATTTAAAACAAACCAGTGAGAAAGATTACCCAGTGTTACAGTGACATGCAGAAAGATTTTTTTTTTTTTTTTTTTAAATAAAGGAGGATTTATAATAAGAATAGGTGTAGCCTAGAAAAGGTATTGAAGAGTGGGAATGGAAGAAGAGACATACGTTGTCATGACCAGGAAAAAGAATAAACACAGACAGTGATAGCAACAGAGGTGTTGGGAGAAACTCCCAGATACCTTTTTCTTAGCCTTCATTTCTTTGTCAGTCAACATCAGTAAATCCCACCATCAACCTATGTTTTTCTTCTTTCTTTAATCATTGGCAATGTGGTGGGAAGTTACCTCCTACAGCTGTCTGTCACTGAGGCAGCTGAAGTGACAGATGTTTGTTCTATGGATCTGAGGTCTCTAGTCTGTCCAATGACCCAAACTGGAACCATTCTGATGCCTTGTGGTGTAATAACACACAAAAAAGCCCCTTCATGTATTTCATGATGAAAAACTATTTTAGAAGATATTCTCTAAGGCTCCAAATCTAGCTACTTAAAGCTTCCTGAATGCCAAAACTGACAGCTGCCTTTGCATCTAACTCTCTGGAGTGCTCACATTATGGTAGTGTCCCAGCAAAATTCCATGACATTTTTCTCACAAGATATTTTCTTCTATTAGGCAAAAAGCTGAAAGGAAATAATTACAGATTGTTAATAGGCATTGAGGTTAAATGTTAAAAGATGTTGAGGTGCTGGAGCATGTCCAGAAAAGGGCAACAGAGCTGGGGAAGGGTCTGGAGCACAAGTCTGATGGGGACAGCTGGGGCACTTGGGGGGGTTTAGCCTGCAGAGAAGGGGGCTGGGAGGGACCCGGTGGCTCTGCAACGGCCTGGCAGGAGGCTGTAGCCAGGGGGGTCGGTCTCTGCTCCCCAGGAACCAGCGACAGGACGAGAGCAAACGGCCTCACGTTGCGCCAGGGGCGGGTGAGATTGGGTGTGAGGGAACATTCTGCACCGAAAGGGCTGGCAGGCGCTGGCACGGGCTGCCCGGGGACGGGGGTGTCATCATCCCTGGGGGTGTTCAAAAACCATGTGGCTGTGGTGCTTGGGGACATGGTTTAGTGGTGGCCCCAGCAGTGCTGGGTTAATGGTTTGGCTTAATGGTCTTATAGGTTTTTTCCAGTCTAAGCAATTCTATGATTCTATGTTTCTATAATACATGTTTTTTTAATTCATAATTTACTGTGTGATACTTTAGCATGTATTTCTAGAACAGCAAAAGCACTATATGAACGTCCCCAAAATTATCTTTAAAACATTTATTCTCTTTAAGATTGATCCTCTTTATTTGTAACCTTTTTTTTTTTTTTTTTTTTTGCTTTGCCATCTTTTCTTAAGTCCCTCACAGGTCATTTAGTATGGGTAAGGAGAAATAATTGCAAGTGAATGAGTTACTGTGGCCTAATGAGTGTTACTCTAATTCACGTAAGTGGAGCCTTTTCTAGTTTAGTGAACACATTTAAAAGAACAACAACGACCAAACACACAAAACAACCAAAACCTGTATTATTGTAGTGGCTTGTGAAGACAGTACAAGCTAATACACTGCTTGCTGTTGAGATTAACTGGTTTATACAGTTTTGTTGCTCAGTTGGTGGTGAATCCTAACTCCTTTAGAAAGGAGAATTCAGCTGCTGTAGAGCGTTTGTCTTTCTCATCTCACATATCAATCTGTGATGAAGAACAGGTTAAGGGAAGTAAGAGCTCTCTGCAATTGTTGCCATCTTTGATAAATTCAACAAACTTTCACAGCTGTTGTTCAAACAAAAGTTCTACCAAATTGTGTATGCTGAGCTGTAATTTTTTGTATGTCAGTTAATTATAATGACAAGATTACATTTTTAAAATAAAATAGCACAAACTTCTTGTAAAAGCAGAAAGTATCACTTGGTCAGCTGTTCATTCACACATGTTTTGTCACAAATGTATTTTTTCCTTTTTTTTTTAGCATGTTCATGCATTTCCTCTCTCATCTAGACTTTCTGTGGCTCTCAATTTTGCCACATGTGCTCTCTCATCTCCCCTTCTGTTGCTGCTGTTGATGCTCTAACAGCTCTGGTTCTCTGTGCTGCTGAGAAGTGAACCCAAAGCAAATGCAGAGCCCAAGTCCCTAATCAGGAAGATCAAAGAGGTAGCCCTGAGCAAACCCACATGAGGCTGACCCTCTGTGGCTCCAAGTTACCTTTATTCCCTTTGGACAGTGAAACTCAGCTTGACTTCCATATCTGGCCTCTTTCTAGGTGACTAACTGATATTTATTACCTTGTTAAAGGATAGACACAATGGAAACAAGGGAGTTACACTCTATGCAGAGTAATAGATTTTTGTATCCTATCAACTGAAAGTGTTTAATGTGTTCAAGAGGGGAGATAAGATAACCTGCATCTTGGACTAAAAAAAGAAACTGCAAGTCTGTTTGCAAGGATTGTTCTAATTAACAAGAGAATTCCATGTAAATGAAGACTTGCACATGTATTGTCTATAAAACATGAGAAAAAATAATTAATGAAGTCTTTACTAGCCTGTTAATGTGATCTGGCTGTTGTTTGAAAATAACCTGCAAGTCCAGATGTTTGACCAAAATATACTTGATTCAGTAATATTGTTCTAACATTCTTAGCAGCATGTATACCCATTTGGAAGTTTTTAGTAAGGAGTTTGTGTTGATTGAATCAAATCTAAGGAAAAAAAAAATCACCCTCATGAACTGGCAATAAGCCATATTATATTAAAGTATCTGATCCTTTATTAAAAATATATACATACAACCTTCCAAAAGACCTAACTTTACCACAACCTGCAAGTTCTCTCTCTAACTTCATCAGATCAGGAACTAGAGCTTTGTTTTGAAGAAAGCCAGCCTAAAGGCTCGGCTCAGAGCCCAGATCACTGAGCAGGATGTGTTATTTACATTGGCCTTACAGAAACAGTGCATGGGTTTGCCTGAAATACAAGCTGGGGTCTCTTCGACTCACTGTAGATACTATGTCCTTTGTGTACCTTATTAAAAATTTCAGTGTTTGCTTCAGCTCCCAGAAGCAGTGCACTTTGAGAGTTTTTTTCAAAGCAAAGAATACCCTACAGGTAAAGAGATAAAGCAAGACCCAAACAATTTCTGTTTTAATTTGTGAAACCATTGAATTTAAAGCAGCTCAAGGCTTTTACTTGTGTTGTGGTTCAACCCCAGCCAGCAACTAAGCCTGCCACTCAGCTGTTCACTCACTGCCCCCGCTGCCCAATGAGATGGGCAGGAGAATTGGAAAAACCCCATAAATTGTTCTTATCTCGATTCAATAATTGAAATTAAAGTATTAACAATAACACAATTATAATTAAAAGGAGAGAAAAAGAGAGGAATAAAACCTAAGGCGGGGGGGGGGGGGGGGGGGGGAATCAAGTGATACACAATACAACTGCTCACCACCTGTTGACCAATGCCCAGCCAGTCCCCCAGCAGTCACCAGTGGCCCCTGGCCAACTGTCCCCAGTTCATGTACCGGGCATGTTGTTCTGTGGTATGGAATAGCCCTTTGGCTAGTTCAGGTCACTGTCCTGGCCCTGCTCCTTCCCAGCCTCTTTATGCTGGTAGAGCATGGGAAACTGAAAAGTCCTTGACTTAGAATAAAAATTACGTAGCAACCACTAAAACATCAGTGTGTTATCAACATTATTCTCATCCTAAGTCTAAAACACAGTGCTGTACCAGCTACTAAGAAGACAATTAACTCTATCCCAGCTGAAACCAGATCGACTTGTATGAAAGTCTTTTCAACAGCATTGTAAATACATTCTTATTTTATAGATCTTGAGCAGTTTTGTGTAGGTGATTAATGAGATTTGAGTCAGCTGCTTTAGCTGAATGTGTTGGTGCTTTAGCATGAGCTAGTCTATTGGGTTTGAAACATTCAGTTTATGAACCTGAAGAAGACAGTTTTATTCCAGATACCTTGAGGTCTCCCTTTCTTGAGACTAGAAGGAGCCTACATGACTAAATTCTAGTAAATTCTAAATTTTAGCCACCTAATAGCAGAGGAATTCCAGAGGCCACCCAAAGCAGACCAGTTATTTCAATTAATGTATTTTTTTTTTAGAGCAAATCGGTGGTTTTTACTTTGTGACCCATGAAACATTGGAGCTTTTTCAGTGTCTCTTACAGGTTAAGAAAAAAATCAAGACTTATGTCTGTAAACTCCTGCAAGTAACTACAACTTCCTCAGGAAATATTTGAGAGTTCAAAATCTGAAAAAGTGCAATACCATATGTGTTATCAAGCCACCAAGTCTTAGTGTCATTAATCTGACAAATGAGTCAGCCATTTATTATTTGCTTTCAGATTTCTGTTTTATAAAATATAACAGAAAGACTTGAAAAGAATCCAAAATACTTGACAACAGGAAGCATAAATATGTTCTCACTGGTTTTCTTTAAAGTCTTTTTCACATTTGAAAATTGAAAACTCCCTAATATTATGCCCCATCTAAAGTACCTAGTGGTCTTTAAGAATTTTGCTCTTAATTAATTTTCTGAAAGGTGTTGTCATTGATTTGCTCTGTGACACACATATAAAATTGTTTAATTTGGCTGGTGGCTGAGAAGAGAACATGGAGACATTTCACAAGTTAAAGCTTTTCTATTTGATTCAGAAGATACTGTTTACAGCTCTTACCTCGAAACAAGAAAATACTTAAAATTCAAAACTCATGTGCTTCAGAATGGGTTTGGGAATTCATTTTGTTATCGTCTTTGATTCTTGTTGTTAAAGCAATCTAGGAATTGAGAAACACATTAGCTTAACCCTAGGGAAATGTATATATATGCTAAAAGCTGAAAGAAAGCAGAAGGCTAGAGAGATAATGAATACACTAAAGGGCATATTTTTTTTCAACTACATCTCAAAAGTTATTTGCTACTTTGAGAAAGTAACCCTTACCGTTGGCCCAGCTCACGGATTAAACTGGCCAACAGACCAGCTTATGTGCAAACCTGTCAGTCATCCACTTGCTGGTACATACTTTGTGACAGAACAAAAGGGGATTCAAAACACCTGTTTAATACTATTTTGTCTATGCTAGTTGTCATGCAGCTGGGAAAATGGGAAAAGTAAGGCAGTGATGGTCTACATTATTTTTTAAAGACTGTTGTGCTTGTGACACCAAGAACTTGATCATTAATTTTTAACACTCTAGGGGAGTGGGAATCGTACTACAACTTGTATTCAAAGGGCCTAATAATACCTGTTAAATTCAGTGCTGAAAATTGGTAATGGCTGTTCTTTGTATCTCTTGAATGTCATTGAAGGATAATGGGGGAGGGGGGTAACACCAACCAAAATCCAAAACAAAACAGCTCACCTTCAGTTTGATTGTGTAAGGTGACAAACTTGAATTTCTTTAATATTTTATGTCCTTACAGATTTTCAGTGGGTATGTAACTCGGTTCATTGTCTGTAATGACACCCCCAGTCACATTTTGCTCTGTCATCAATTTTTACTAGATATTTAATGTACCAGAATTTTAGACTATACTGGTATGAATCTTTTATACTTCTTGGTCTGGAAACACTAAAAGCAACAGCACTGCAGTAAACAATTAGAAGCCCTGTCATGGCCTGTTATGAAATGACCCATATTTAGAGAGCATTTCTTCTGAACCAGAAGATAGATCTCTAATTTCAGGTCAGCTTGAGGCTTCCCAAAATTGTGGTGAAGCCACACCTATAGTGAAGTGTAAAAGCATTGTTTCTAAATTCTTACTTACATGTTTATTCTAAATGTCTACACACACTGAAAGAAAAAAAAAAAGTCCTAAAAATGTTTCCTCCATATGATTAAAAAGCATTGATTTCTGGCATTAGGCTAACATAATTTGATGGAGTCATATCTGAGGCAAACAGACATCTACCCAGCATCAGTTTAGACATTTGAGGGTTTTTTAATTGCCTTTAATAAACCATCACCTAAAATCAATAAATATTTATAAAGATGATGTGAATTTGCATAAAACATGAAAGTGTTAGGTTGACATGCATTCAAATAGTCTTTTTTTTTTTAATAAGACTGCAAGATTTTATTTAATACCTATGTAAGATTTGTTAATGGAACAAATACCTTTCTGCAATGTGGTTCATTCAGATTTATGTGGCTTTTTTCTGGCATGTTTTAGAGAATAATCTTTCTCACTCTGTGACCTTCTTTCCAATCTCCCTGTTACTAAGGACTATTTTTTTTTCAAAGCTCTAAGCATTCAACAGTAAAGTAATTTACTTTGGGAGGACATGTTTTCCTTTAATTTCATCATCAATTTCTGCTTGTGATAGAAATCACCCCAGCATTTTCAAGAATAAAGTTATGCAGATATCTGGTGAAAACCTGTCCTAGAGAAGTACAGGAAAAATTCACTTAAACTGGAAGAGAATTTCATCTATTGAGTTTCATTCAACATCCATTGCCATAGCCATAACCTAGTCATACCTCAAACAGACCATGTAATTTTAGCAATTCCACACTAGATGTGTATGGAATTAAAGCATGTATTTTAAAAATATGTCTAGTATTGATGCAAAGACTTCAAGTAACAGAATCGCATTCCTTGATAAACTGTTCTACTGGCTAGTTAAACTCGTTGAAATAAGTGCTTTGGCTTGAATTCTGCAAGCTTCATTCACCCACTGGATCCTGATATCCCTTTATCTCGTTGATTAAAGAGCAGTGTAGGATCAGACAATTGGCCCAGTATGTTGGTTTCCTTCCCCCCACCTCACAGACATTGATCATTGCCATTAGTAATGGCAAGATATATTGTAACAGATCTTGTTACCTTTCTTCTGGCAGATACTTCCAACAGTGTTGTGGGAGGTCCTAATCAAACTTCTTTTAGTCTGTATGCCATAGTTAAAGGCAGAGATGCTCCAAGGACACGCTTTCTTTTTTTCACCAAGGAATTTTTCTACTGTACTTTCAGTAGCCTTGGATGGTTCTGCCACTACAGCAGTCTTTTCCACTACAAAACCTGTCTTTCTACCTCCTGTCTAGAGCTCCCTATGGTGCCTTTAATATTTTTTTTTCCTTTTAAAAATCTTCCTTTGAACGATTATACTCTCCATGTATCACCTTAATCCCTCTTCTACTTGAACTATTTCTGGATCTCCAGTTCCTTCTTTTCAGGGTGGTAAGAAAAATACACTATTCCTGGCTTGTTTCAGGTGCAGTTAATGACTGGTTAAGATTTAGTGACCAGCTATTGCCACTAGTTTGACAATAGCACAGCCATTATCAGGATTATTTGGCACATACTTGCATAGATGTATCCAAGATTATAATAGGCCCATATTAGTAGCTTCAGAAGACTGACTAGAAATCATTAATGTGCAGTCAGAACTTTCAATTGATCATGGTGGAGCCGAAATGGGAATTTTGTCCCCTGTTCTGCGGCAAATGGTTGGGTGGATATATCTGAGATTCTTTCAAAACAACAGCCATTCTAATTCTATCACAAAACTTGTCCCAGCTTTGTAGCTGCAGTGACTTGGAGATGTAAATCTTGTAGTCCTGTAAAAAAATACACGCTTCCCTTTGCTTTGCCAGACATAGTACAATAGGTTGAGAGGACTGGATTTATTTTGCCTTAAGAATGTAAGACTAACAAGAGATCGTACTGCTGTTTTCAACTACCTGATAGGAGAATATGGAGGTAACGGTGTCACACTCTTCTTGGGTGTACACAGGGAAAAGGCAACAGACACAAACTGAAATCCAGGAATTTTCAGATACAAGAAGAAGTTTTTATTCCATGACAGGCTGTCAGTTCTCTATCTTTTCAGATATTCAAAGTTTGGTTGGACAAGCCATGTGCATAATTTGGACTTCCTTTCAAGGGGACTGGAGCAGACACCTTCACATGTCCCTTAAAAACTAAATTCTTCTGTGATTCAATGATAAACTTTTTCTGAATTCACTTTCCTATGCTATTAGTCTTTTGCATGATCTTTTTGTATTCAAAACCAGCTACAGTATTTTTAAAGAGTAGACAGTTCTATGCCTGTTGGTGCTGTGGAAGGTGCTCAGTAGGCAGCACAAGGCACTGCTGTTCTGTTTACTTACAGAAGGGCTAGTTGTAGGTCCTAGTTATCACACCTACCTCACCTTTAGTAGACCACCACATGAAGTGCAGTATACTTACTTCAGGCCAAAGATTATTTTTACATTTAGATTTCCAAGTAATGTATTTGTATTTCCCATTAATAAAAGGTTTAATTCATACGTATTGATCTGTTGATGGCAAAGCAACTTTATAAAATTCTGATTTCCCTACAGCTCGCTCTATTGCAAGACTCCTAACTCTAACTTACTGAACCATCTTACCACTGAACCAACAGTAAACATTTGTTTTCGACCTTTTTATTCTCTTGTTTAGTGTTGTGCCAAAGCACTTTGCAGATTATTTTAATCAAATACAGAAGCTTGTATAATTCTTAAGATTAATAGTTTGCATTTTGCAATACTGTAAGTGCCATTATGTTAACAAACAGTGAAATGTTAATTACAAGAATACATTACGTGACTAAGACCTTAAATACGTATCTCACTGAGTAAATATGTAGGGCTTTTTTCTAGAATTATGAAGCAAGGGACAAAGAGTGGACAATAAATTACCAAACAGAGTAAGCACAAGGCAGCTTTTTTTATATATTCATAGATTTTAGGCACAAAAGAGACAGTATCATCATTTCAGCTGGCCTGCAGCTTAAGAGGCTTCATATGTCACCTATTGACTCTTGCACAGAACCAACCACTAGGTGTTCCAATAAGCCATATATATATGTTCAAATACGACAACATTCTCCCTTCAAAGAATATCCAGGCTTCATTTCAAAACTTCATGATAGATAATCAGCCATATCCCTAGGTAAATTCTTCCAGTGGGTAATTATTTTCATAATAAGAATGTAGAGGATTGTTTCATGCTTGGATGTTGACAGCTCTCTAGCAAAACGATGAAGGGCTTGTCATAGGCACTTTTCCCAAAATGGAAAATGAAGTAATACTGTCTGACTGCCTGTTACTGCATAGCTCCATCATTCAAGCTCTCACCTGGTAATAGGAGATCAAGGTTTAATATTCTCATATTGCTGAGAGCACTTTGCTCATACAGTAAAGCATATTTCACTATAGGGCATTCATAGTCTTTTCAGTTGGTGGTGTTCATTAAGCCAATGTGAGAGAAAAAGGGAAAAAACTTCAGAAATTAGGAATTAGTAAGTAATATAGAATGCTTGGATTTAAGTCCTAATTTTAATGAATATGTAAGCAGCATGAAAGCAAGCGGAGCACTGTCAGTGGGATAACTTCAGAGAAAGGCACAGCGTAATCGCATATTGGAAGTTAACTGGGACACACTTGTGAGTAATGAGAGATCTAGGATTGAATCTCCACATGTAGAGAAGAAAATTGAATTACGTGCCCTACCTCTTGTTTGAGTGCCTGAAACAGTGTATTACTGACTAAAAGGCAGCTGACGTTCCTTCCTTACATGTGTCCAACTGGTGTCCCCAGAATTTAAAACAGGTTTGGACTGCAAATTTCACTTGAAACTAGCTGGCTTCTTTTTGAAAGCAGTGAAAGTAAGAGCTTTCTTTTTTTCATCTTTTTATACTGAAATATGGAAGCTCTCAACATGAAGCAGAAATTACAGTAAATGCATCTATTCAGCTGAAATTTAGACCAAGTTTGGTAAAGGGTATTAGAAAGTCACATAAAGCAGTTAAAATTTTGATAACGTGATCTGGGAATGATTCTTTGCTGTATTATTAGTAATATAGATTTAAGTGTGAGTCTGTGTTTTTTCTTTTCTCTCACTGACTTAATTTTAGCACAGTCCATTCTATTTCAATCTCATATGTCTACGAGGCAAAGGTTTTCTTTGCACACAATCTTCAAATTGCAGGTGTATTCACTGTTTCTGAATTGATACAGGTCTCAAAGCTAATATACAAATTTGTGCTAATAATTTAAAAGAAACCTCATATAAACTTAGCATAAAGATCTTATTTATATATGACAGAATGACAACACCTCTCTTCCAGAAATTTGTCTGTTTTCAACACATCTGTAAAAGAGGGCTCAATTGCACCACTTATTTACCAATCTCTTTTCTAATTAACATGAATATACATTAGAAGCTCAATATATATTTTTGTATTTGAAAATAAAATGTTTCCAACAGAATTCATATGTCCTATGGGACTAGAAGTGTATACATTTAATGGGCTGAAATGACAATAAATAGTAAGAATAAATAACAGAATCTGCTGTGCCTTACTGTTGTATAAGCTGCTCAAAAGAAGTATTCTGGACTGAATAAGCTTTCAGCAGTGCAGTGCGCATAGAATTCATAAATAAGCAGGATTTCAAAACTGTATGGAAATAAAGGGGAATATCTATGATTGATGAAGATATATTAGATGCTAAAGTAACCCACGATTTGACCTAACATATGTACATGTGTGCACACACAACCTTTTTTCTCTCTGCATATATATATATGTAGTGAAGTCCAACTGAATGTTGTAAGACTGATTATCTTTCTTACCCTAACCACTCTATAGAATATGCTAACAGAAATTGTAGCTCTCCTCTAGAATTCTGAAAGGCCTTTTTTTTTTTTTTTAAGAAAACATTACACTTGAGATTTTTAGAGCATATTTTCCAGACCCTCAGTACACTTTGAAAAGGGCCAATTATTTTTTCCACAATAGGATACTGACATTGTCAAATATAGGAATAGACAGACAATGGGCCACAGATTACTATACAGTGAAACTAAAATGTGGACTTCTTTTAATAAGAAATTAAAAGAAAAAATATTATCTGATTTTCATGCAATTTAAGACACTTACAGTGCTCTCCTAATGCTAAATGTAATAAGAGTTGCAATTATTTATTTCCTCTGACCTTTTCAGTAGTATTTAGTGATGTTATAATTTTGACACATTGGGGCAGCATAACTACAAAATCATGTGTCTTTTTACAAACAAGAACAATCTTAAATTAATATAGCCAAAACAAGAAACCTGTGTTTAGAATTGTAGTGACAGAGACAGACAGGGAAGTACCTTGCCCTCAGTGAAGACCCAAAGAGAGCAAGTAGGCATGTTTTCACATGAAAGAAGCTAGGTCATTAGTTTCAGTGGTTCTAAATTATACAGCCAAGAGGGAAGTGGGACAAATACATAGGGATTTGTTCTGTTAAATTGTAAGATGTTTAGGTCTATCATATGGTCTCTACCTGTCTGCAAACAAATGACTATATTCCTCTACACAGGTGGAAGTGTGTGCATCAACAAAAACCAGCATAATCACAACTTCCCCCAGAAAGTTTGTACTAAAAATTTCAGTGAACTTCAATTAGTAGATCCATTTTGGTTAAACTTCTAATATGAAGGCTTTCACATTACGGAGGACTGAGCTGTTCTATCACCTTACACAAGAAGGTATTATCTACTTAAAACCATACAGAGGTTGAGTGAAGCACTCCCCCCTACCTCCTATTGTGTCCAAGGGTTTGGTGGGGGGATGCTTAGTGCAAATAAGTACACTGACAAACTTTACAGTGTTTAAACTTATTTAAAGCAAGTTGATATCAAAGCAGTGTTGATATTGCATACTATGTAATTGGGATATATTTGTAGGCAGAGACTTGAAACCACAAGTGGATTAATATCCTACCCTTTCACTTCATGGTTCTCTCTTCCTGATATAATAAGCAATGCTCCAGCTTACTTAGTCCAGTCAGCCTACATCTGATTTTCATTTAGTAAAGTTTGTGAGTAATTTTTCTGTGTAGACTCAATCAAGCATGTTTTACTTCGATATCAATGTATCCTCAATTTTTTCACAAAGTATTTGCTTTATACAATTTATATACAAATGCTGAGATAAATATATTTTAAAATATACCTTATCTGATCAGTATATTAAACCTAATCACAACTCATCAATTGATAACATAATTACTGCACCAACACCCCAATTCATTTCTCTGCAGAGTCTCTCATTGTAGATTTCTTGGTGGATAAATTACTGCATAGAAAAACTAAACAGCACACAGCAACACTAGATTGTCATAAGCAAAGAAAGCTGTGATGGTCATTAGCTGTTACAACATTTAGTCTTTAAAAAGCTAGAAAAAATAGTGGTTTTTTCACTTTTTGCTTAGTTTGATGGTTGTTTCATTTTGTAAAATTTGAAAGATGTGTTTAAATATTACTAAAATTGAGTTTCTTACTACAATAGCCTAATAATCAGTTAATGATTTAAAAATAATTTAAAAATCTGTAATGATTTTAGTGAAAAGAATCATGTTCAAATTCCCAGAATTTCAGCTGGTACTATTAGCTGTTACTTGGCTTTTGGAAACCTCAGCAATGCAAACCTTCAAATGTTTGCATGCATATTATAGACATGCACATTCAGCTTTTGTGTGAGCTCTTTAGGAGAAGACAAGTTGATTTAAGTCACACTCAGGTAGCCTCAGCTGTGCATATTTTGCAGCAGGTCCTACTCTCCTTTCAATCCTCAGTCTATTGAATCTGTCCTCATGCTTGTTCATGTTAAGTAAAATACAGAAGGGAGATCTTATGTCTGTATTGCAATGGCTAAGCATATAGCTCAGATTATCATCACATACCTCCATCCTACAAAGTATGTAATGATTCACATTTTATGTGAGTTGAGACAAATTAACTTTTGTTGGGCTGTGTCTAGTCATATTAAGGCTATATGACTATGAAGTTTAACCCTACTGATAGATATACCATTTATATTTAGTTCAGAAACCTCTGGAAAAAAAGCTTTTAATGCTTCTGCAATAATTAATCCTGCTGGTCAGTCATCCTGAAATACTGAAGAGCTGAATTATTTGATCCAGTATCACTTCCATCAATGTTGAATTGAAACCTTTTCTGTTCATCTTCTCCTGGGCTTCAGAATGGGCACATGGTTTTCATCACAAGCTGCCTCATAAATATGGAATCTCAGTTATCAAAATCTCTCATGCATGTCACACAATCTGCCTTATCTTGTTGAAATATCACATACCATGGCATGTTCAAAGAACATCAGCACCCATTCAAAATTTCAAATTGTTGCACAACTTTGTGTTATGTCATTCTAAAAGGTAGCTGGAATTTATTGACCTACGATTGCTTCATTTTTGCAAAGGACAGTTTTATCATTCTCATGATTTGGCAGAACCATTTAAGAGGAAAAACCCCCGAAGATGTTCATAACAGCCTTTTTTTTCATTCAAGCATCATGCAGTGACTGCTTTCCCCTTTCCATGAACAACTGGCTACTATAGCCTGTGATCATGGTGCAAGTGTAACAGCCTGGGCATCGCTGATTACATTCTTATAGCGCAGAAGTAACCACCCTTGGCACACTGAGCAATTACATTTGTTGGGTTTGTCCAACAACATGTTTCATCATGATTGTACCACAAACTTCTCCACTTGCATTTTTTATGTGACTGAAATGCTTGGCAATTTTGTCTAATGCCTTAGAAATTACAGAAGCTTGTAGTAATTTATTTCCTTTATTTCATAGACTCTTTGTAGAAGGCTATTCCAAATCTCACAGTCTGTTTTACTTCCTGTGTTAAGGCAACATTCAAACATCAATCAGAGAATTGGGGCTGGAAGGGACTTTAAAAATCATCTGGTTCCACCCCTCTGCCATGGAGAGGGACACCTCCCACTGGCCCAGGTTGCTCCAAGTCCTGTCAAACCTGGCCTTGAATACTGCCAGGGATGGGGCACCCACAGCTTCTCTGGGCAGCCTGTGCCAGTTAATTCAGTGGTGGAGCAGACCATCAATCTGTATACGCAGTACAAATACAAAAATTTCAATTAGCTTTGGGTGTGCTTTGCATTGGTATCATTTTGTTTGAAAATGCCTTTGTGTAGCCAGTTGCTGCAGCCCAGGAACAATTTGCTAGTTAAGACCTTAACCTACACACCACTTGGAAGGAGAGAGAAGAGTACAGGACTCAAGCTGTGTGAACAGCTGTTGAGCATGACTGGTCTCTTCACTAATACTAGTTAGCAGTAAAGTTCAAATTGGATGACATTATGGAGTTAAGGTGGGAAAGTTGCACAAAACCTAAAAGCAATGTAACGCTGCAGAAAATGGCTTGACCAAAATGACTGAGACATGAGGCAGAAATCGTTAAGCAAATTGGAAATTTTGAGTCATTAATGATGCATATTGTTACATTTACAAATTAAATTGTGATAAAAGTTCGTGGTTGTGAGTCAAGTAATTTTTCAGAGTATGCATCATATTTAGAATCATTAAGGAACTTCTATGGATGGAAAATGAGCTGTTATTTGATGATTGTCTCTTTCCTAAGAACCCCAAATTAAATTTTTAAAATGTCAGGCAAATTACCTGTGTGTGCATTTCTGAGGCACAAAAACCCTTTTAAGGATGTTATTTCTTCATCTGGTAAGATCCGCTATGCCTGAATATACATAGCACAGTAAAGCATCTGGCCTTTTAAGCATTAAAAGCTTCTGAAACTTCTCAGAGGATAAAGTAATTATGAGGTGTATTTTAAAATTAATCCAATAAATTAAGCAAGAGCTTATTCAATTAAATTTACACTTACATTTTTTCTGGTCCACAACTATGAAAGAAAAAAAAAATCATTGCTTTTGTTCCCTGTTCTTTAACTAGTGCACTGCAAGTGTCTAGATTGTATATAACTTATTATCTTAACAGCTTCATTTTTTCCAGGCATTAATTTGTTGGGGTTTTTATAGCTCTTTATTTTTTTTGTAGACCAGTACCAAAAGAATATAGCCTTGAATGGTTTACCACTTTACTCGTGTATTTACATTTTCTCCATGCAGAAAATATAATACATGATGAAAGATCTTACTTGAGAGAAATGCGTATTGGTGTGTTCTGCTTTTGTATTACATTTCACTCTGTAGTCCTGGTTGTATCAACTCCTTTTAGGTGATGTGATAGTTTCAGTTTAGAAGACAGGTTTTCATCTGGAAGCTGAAGAAAGCTTTCTCTCTAAGTTCATCATCTTATTTCTGCTTATACAGTGAAATTAACTGCCAGAGGATTTCGTGAAATTGCTTTCATTGGAAGTATTCTGAACTAAACTCAACGTTAAACTGGGGAAGTTTGCAGAGACTGAAATCATTTATATGATTAAGTGGCAGGCAACTGGGGAGATGCAGGAAGATTTCTCACTAAGGTATACCACATAGTTCACCTCAGCTGGTGTTTCTTTATGGTCACCAAGCTACAGCCTCTGTGGATATTGTCTGGTACAGAAAGGCCTTTACTGATTTGAAATCTGCTTCTATTCTAACTTAGCTGCCAGCATGCTGATGGATTTTCACTCTTCCCTTCCCCTATAAGCAGGAGTCAGATGTAGGTTTTTATAAGTAACAGGAGTAAAATCAACTTTGCATGATAATAAAAAGACAAAACAAAAGAGAAATACTGCAAGTATTCCAGTGTGAAGACTCCAAAGGCGAATGCCAGAGGAGCAAGGTGGAACAAGAAGGACCTTTATGATTAATTTTAAATACAGTGAGGATGAATTGCCTTTGAAATCCATTAAAACCTTTTCAAATGTAGACACCTCAATGAAGTTAGTCAAGTTTCCTGAGCCTCTAAGAAACCCTCTGCTAATGATGTCCAATGTTTATGGGCCTATGGGTACTGATGTTTAGCAATAACAGCCCTGCAAGAAGCACTATACTTTAATGCTTCTCAGTGGCTTTTTTAAAAATAAAAATCTTTGTCCCGTGACTGAGCAGCATTGGCCCACAAGCCATGAGACGGTAGCATCCAACTCCTCACTACAAAACTGGCATTTCTTTCTACGTGCTAAGTGGCTGTTATTCCAAAGCAAAGATTTCTGTTTTGCAGGAGTGACTTGCAGAAAACAGTGGGTGGAAGACTCTAAATATTCATTCAAAAAATGCCAGAATATGTCTGTCTCACCAGCCTGTTTCAAAGTTAAAGCATACTGCTTGTATTGAAGAAGAGTCCAGGATGGTGGCTAATGAAAGCTTCCCTCATGTTTACTTAGAAACAGCTAAGCAGTCACTTGTCATGCCATTCTGATGTGGAGACTTAGAATTAAGGTGCTTCACCTTAAATACATCTTAGGATTCTTCCATGTCAAAAATCACACTAGCACGTGTTAAAATACAGTGGTATTAGCTGTAACTGCATGAATAGGGTGCTAGGGTGCTATTTTTGATTCAGTCTGGCAAGTGAGAAAGACAGATACAGAGTTAATGATCAGTTCCAAGATTAAGTACACCTCTTAGCTTCATATTGGATGGCACAGTCATGTTTTATAAATTCCTACTGTCTATATCTGAGGAGGTGTGGATTTTTTTATTTTCACCCATGTCTGTTGCAAGTAACTTAATTGGAAGACAAAAACATTTATTTTTCCTATTTTTACTTCCAGAAATGATTAATTAATTAAAAAAAAAAACAGCTACAGGCAGACTTTAACTATAACTACTTCCAAAATTCGAATAACAATTAAAATGTTGGTGGTATTTTGGGTGGTTTGTGCTTTTAGTGCATCCATAGATATATTTTTACAAGTATTCTTACAGATTATATTCTTTCTACAAAAATTAGTGTTATAGTGGTATTGATTAGTAGGAAATGGAATACCATATGCAAGCAGCATGCAGACTGCTGCCAAACAGATAACTCTTCTCTCCTCTACAGGATAATTATAAAAGATAAATTTATCTAGAGTAGTGCATGACTGTTGATGCTCCCAAGCTTTGTTGGTGTCATTTGGGTAGAAGAAAAACAAAGGAGGGTCTTAATATGTGACAATTCACCAGAGTTCCCTACTCTGCAACATATTTCCTGGATGACCTTGGCATGTCATTAAGCATCTTTGGTCTCACCTGTATGGTATAGTGGGAACAGACCTGAGGCCAGCTGTGCAGCAACACACCTCATACAGTTATCTTCTGTATTACTAATATTATCTGGAGGAAGCACAAATTCTACAAAGGTGCATGACAGTATTTTTCCTGTTGCTCCACACACACTGTTGATAGCTTGTTTTCCCAGGAACAGGATGAAATTTTCAGAAATTGGGATTTGGGAGCTTACCCATTTTTAAAAAATAAAGATGCTTATACAAAGAAAAATAGTGTGACATTTTGTCACACTCTTTCAGTAATCACTAGTTTAAATGAAAGTGGTTAATGGCATTTGAGAGCACAGACTCACAGCATGGCTGGGGTTGGAAGGGGCCTCTGGAGACCATCTAGTCCAACCCCTGCCAAAGCAGGTTCCCCTCAAGCCAGCTGCACAGAGTCAAATCCAGGCAGGTTTGAACGTCTCCAGAGGAGACTGCACAGCCTCTCTGGGCAGCCTGTGCCAGAGTTCTGCCACCTTCAATTTTTTCCTCATATTCAGATGGAACTTCCTGTGTTGCATTATGTGTCCGTTGCCCCTTGTCCTGTCGCTGGGCACCAGTGAAGAGAGCCTGTCCTGTCCTCCTGACACTCGCCCTGAAGGTATTTATATGCATTGGCCTCAGTCTTCCCTTCTCCAGCCCAAACAGCCCGTGCTGGTGCGTGGGGCTGTCCCTCCCCAGGGCAGGGCCTGGCACTGGCCTTGGCTGAACTCCATGAGGTTCCTCTCCGCCAACTCTCCAGCCTGCCCAGGCCTCGCTGAGCAGCATCAGCCCTTCCTCCCAGCTCTGTCACCAGTCAGCTCACTGGGGGTGTTCCCTGCCCTTCACCCAGGTCACTGGTGAGTGGGTAGGACAGGGTCGGACCCAGCAGTGATGGGAGATGCCCTGCAGATACCCTGTGTGAACTCCAGAAAGACATAGGGTTCATGTCCGCTCACACCAGGCAGCAGCGCTTGGAAATCTCAGATTCCCTACAGTGTCTTCAGTGGCCATACCAGCCATTAAGTGGGCAAAGGAATTTAATCCTCAGATTTAGGAACTTAAACCAGCTGCTGAGAAAAGTCCTTTACAATGCCAGCGTCATATTTGTCAAATCTACATAGATGGATGTTGGGTAACTTGATTGGAATTAAACATCTGTTTAGGCAATGGAGTTGCATGACAGCTTTCTAATATTTAGTAGTGGGATTCAGCTTGCTATTTTAAATGCCTGAATATGGGAAGCTGTATGTGGGTTGGGTGATTACTACTTACAGCATATCCTGGCAGTACACTCAGAGCGGGTTAGAGAGCTATTCAGCTTACCCTGAAGTGGACTTCAACATTCGTTCAGTCAGATGAATTTTTCTTCACATGTTAGTAGGTAAATCGGTCAGGGGCTTGATAACATTGCTGAAACATCAGCTTCTACTGTCATGTAAGATTTCTTAGAGTTCCTGAGGTGTTTTCTCAGGCTGGTAGATGTGATAACAAAAGCTGTTAATGAAAACTACTTCATTACCTTCAGAGATAAGACACTTATAGGCCTGGCAAAGAAGAAAAATGGAATTTTTATTTCTTCCTTACACCTTACTAATAGTGGTTCTCAGAGATGATGGGATTATAACTTAGCTTCATTGACTTCAGCTAAAACTATTTATACCAAGTAAACCTACAAAAACATGATAGTCTCTTTCTGTCTCAAAAAATGTTAAAAAGCAGAACTGACACTAAAATAAAACTTAATATTTAAAATTGTTAGGACTATGCTGCAGGTAGCAGTAACACCTGGATAAGATGCAAAGGTCTAGAAGTAAAAATGCATGGATGCCAAAATAAGCAGTACTCTGCTAATGGTACTGGTCTCCCTGGTATAGGCTTACACCAGCCTTCTTTGAACTCTCCCTGAAGACAAATTATTCTATGGCTTTAAGACAGTGCCTTCAACTCTTACTGAGGGTATAGGCATCATTGAATACAGGACACTAATTTAGGGACAGAATTCTCAAAGGTATCTAAATTTAACTAACTATTCTGTGATTCTGTAAATGGCATGGCACTTCAAAGCTCTTTTCTACAGGACTGTTTGATTCCCTCTCATTCAGTTGTACTGACCTATTTTCTCACTGTCTAAAACACTGGTATGATGTGATATTCTTGGTTGAAATTACTGCTCCAACCACAGAGAGCTGTATTTCTACCTGACTGCATTAAGCAGACTCCTCATTTAGTTAAACAGGTTAAGGTTTTGTATAGATGCATTTCTACTTTGCATTAATTTGATTTTCCCCTACCTGACATTGTAGACTGAGTGTACTTGTGTGTCATTGACCAATTTATTCACTACTCCACCTTATAGTGCTCTTAAATCTGTGTTTAAAACCTTGCTTGCAGTTCAGTGTTGTTATTACATGCATTGGACCAAAAATGTGAAGAGCTCCTTGATTCCTGGGGAGAGGTGAAAATATAGGAAACTCTAGGAAAGAACTGTTGGAATATAACAATAAATAAATCCATTACTAAAGGAGCAGCTGAGAAGTTAGGCCTGGGAAACAGAGCATTTCTAGTTCAAGGAGCTGAAAGTGGATTTTAAGGAAGTTGATGACCAAAGGAAAAAAATTGCATTTCTGGCAGTGCATCTGCCAACTTGCCAACTATTCTGTCAAGATTCTGATTCAAGCTGCATTTCACTGAAGATAATGCCAAAGGCAATGAAGGTGTGAGATTTCTATATTCATTCTGAGGATGATGTGTCTCTTGTTACAGTCTCTTTGAAGAGGGAGCAGGAGACAGCTGGAGACACCAGCTTGAAGAGACCAGTTGCTACCTACCCTGGAAGCCCTGAGGAGGGCACATAGAAAGTATGTCTCATGTGGCCATTAAATAGAATTTATTTTAAGTATTTTTTTAAATGTAGATGCATAGATAATGTTCTGTTCTAGCACCTTCAGCCTTGGGGCTAATACAAACAGAAAAGTTACTTCCCCAGGTGACTTGTCCAAAGTTTTTATCCCATTGTACTGGGTTGACGCTGGCTGGGTGCACCCAAGCCACTTGGCCCCTGCCTGGGGCCCTCCCCAGGCTGTGGAGGAGGGAGCTGCTCCTCGGCCCAGGGGGCACAGGCTGCCTGGCCGGGGGCTGCCCCGCAGGTGGGGGGCACCTCTGCTCCGGCGCCCGGCGCTGCCGCAGGATCTGTCCCTTGTCCCCGGTGTAAGCGGCGCCCCCCAGGCGGTGCCAGCGTGGCCGCTGGGCTGGGCCGTGGCCAGCGGCGGGCCCGGCTGGGAGCCGGCTGGCGTTGGCGCCATCGGGCACGGGGGAACCTGCTGGCACCGGCTCACAGGAGCCGCCCGGCAGCCCACAATGACAGGCCCCAACACGCAGGCTCCATACACCTATTCTTGCCCACATGAGCCACATGCTTAAAACAAACATGCCACGTGCCTCAGCAGCAAAAACCGCTACTGCTTTGAGAACAAGCAGTTCAGGAGCTCCTCACAAGTCCTTCCTGTTGACCTGCTCCATTGCACATACATCTATCTTCCAGTCTCCTGTCCTACTACTGCCCACTCCCTCACTGTCCCTGCAAAATCTAGTGATAAAAACGTAACCAGGAACACATTTACCAATTACTGTAAAAACTACACACCATCCAAATTAATCTACCTTGTCACTTGATCAGTGTTTTGCTTGAGGTAACAGGTTTCATAGAATTTCTTTTTCAGATGCTCAAAGTATCATATCACAGAAGCATGAGATATAATCCGCAGTATTTTAGCTTTGTGATAAGGTAAACTTCATATGACTGCCTCCTATCACTGTGTTGGGTATACTGGATAGCATTTTATCATACTGTTCAACATATGTATTTTAAGGCCATTTATGTACATATTTAGTCCAGTACAAAGCATAGCCTTTTAGCAGCAGGTGAACTCTTCAGGGGAAATATTTCAGTAAGCTGCGACACATGTGAAAGTACAGGAATACAGTAAAGCAGAAATCAGGCAGGAATCTGAGAACACTGCTAACCCCTCTGCTTCTGACAATATGTATTTCACACCTTTGTCTACAGGAAATATGAAGTACGATAAAAATGATAGCTGTTCTTTGCAGTGGGTGTTCCATTGCAAAGCACAAGTGTCTTGACTGTTTTTCCAGCATAGACAATTTATATCCTGGGAGCATCTCATAAGGGACTATTCTGGTTACTGGCAGCCCAGGTAACTGTTAGTCATCTCTCTGGATTCTTTAAGAAAGGAAAAAAAAAAAAAAAAAAAACAAACAGCCAGTGGGTTTTTTGGTCCTACTGGTAAGGGATTTTCTCTGCTACCATGAGAAAGGCTTACAAAGGTTTACTTTCCTTCTGCAGGTCCCAGCTGCCATAGCCCAAGATGGTCAATTTAGCTCACAGCATGTGAAGCATCTTCTCAGCTCCATTCTGCCCAATTCCTGGTGAAAAAAGGTATAAAAGTTGCATTTCAAAATTGATGGAGAAAAATGTTCACATTTTTATTTTCTGATTTTCTTGATAAACGATACCATTTTTGACCTCTGAAGTACGTCTCTAGGCAACATGTGGCAGCAGAGCTGCTGAGAAAGCCAAGGGGAAGACACAGTCGCTTGCTGGAGACCTATCCATAGGTGTCTCGTCTTCAGCCCTGGGCACAACCCTGGCTAGCAACATAAGCAGATAAGCAAGTTTAGAAATCATACTCAGGTTTTCAAGTATAAGAAGGAACCTTTTACTGCAGTGTTTCAACAACTTACCAGAAGACAAACAGTGCTGAAAGCTTAGAGCTGTCAGATGAAAATATGAATGGGTTTGCTATGTTGTTGGATTGTTTGTTTAGCTATAGTGTCCGTTAAAACTTAATGGGAAGATAAATAAGATAAAGACAGAACTAGAGAGTAGTTTATATTAAATACATGTAAATTTTCACTTAAATAGTGTTTATACTGAAATGTGAACAGTTGTTTTTTATGAATGCTTCAAAGAAAGTGTCTTATACAAGCATATTTCCGAACATAGAAGTAGAGTTCCATAAAGTTTTTGGGTTTGTTTTTGTTTTTTTTTAAATAAAAATTATAAAAGTAATGATGAAATAGTTCAGGAAATAGTCAAGAAATATCCTCTTAAATTTTGATAGAATATTACATAAAGATTAAAGAAATTATTCCAACCATAAGTTTAATAAAATATAAGATTAAGATCACAAAAATGGTCCCCTTGAAATTATCTTGAAATACATCATGAACTATTACATTATATTGCATAGAATATTAATGAAATTTTATTCCTCAAACATTATAATATTCATGAAGTTTCATAGAAATATTATCAAAATGTCAAACAAAGCATAAAGAAGTAATCACTGCCACACACACACAAAGACATGAAAGTCACTTTTCCATACATGAAAAAATGTCCTTTAAGATTGAACTTCTTAAATGCATATATAAATAGTATACTTGGATTTTCAAAGAGTTTTTGAAAACACTTCTCTTCAAAGGAAACTAAGTTGTCATTGGATAAAAAGAAAAGTCATCCCATGGATTAACTACTGATTAATGACTAGGAAAAAAAAGGTATGAAATAATTACAGTTTTCACAATGAAGGGAAGTTGCTAACATAATCCCAAAGGATCTATGCTAAAACCTGTGCCTTTCAGTGTGTTCATATGTAATCTAGAAAAGGATGCAGAGGCTGAGCTGACAAACGTTACTGATGCTTCTGACTTAAAAGGAAAGTGAGACTGTAAGAATGGCAGGAGTATGTCATGGGTTTGAGTGACTGGAAAATAAAAAATGAAATTAGATGTTGATAAATGAAAAGCATTATAGAAGAAAAAAAACCAGCCAAAAGTATGCAAATCAGAGTTTCATTAACATTCAAACCAGGTACCTTTGAGTTATTTGAGATAACTCTGAGAAAATATTACTTAATGTTCAGTAGTAAACCAAAACCCAAAACAATGCCAGGTTACTAGGAAAGAAATAGAAAATAAAAGGCAAAATGTCATTAAGCCACTGTGTAGATTCTTAGGAGTGGTCACGGCTTGACTACTACTTCTCCTTACATCAAAAACCATGAAGTAAAACTTGAAAAGGTACAGAAGAGAAAGCAGCAAATGGCCAAATGCATACAGCGGTGTCTATGTGAGAAAGCAGCATGACTAGGAGTTTACACTTTGAAATGGAGCAGTGGAAAGTGCTATGGAGAGGGATCCTGCAAATGCAGGACTTCCATGGTGATCCATTAATCCATAAATGATTTCTATCAGGTAAGGATTTAACCTTAGCTGAAAATAAGGACAAACTCCTTTGCAAATTGATATTTAGTGAAACAGAACAAGGTCTTAAAAAAAAAATAGTCAGGATGAGTTTGGTACATCTGGGTGATGTTCTGTTTGTGTGTTGAGAAAGGAATGTACTCTGAATAATTAGAAAAGATAAGGTGGGCACCTGAAGGAGATAAACAGACCATCAAGTCAGGAAATCGTTGAACAAAGAAAATTGAAAGGTTTATTGCACCTAGATCACACCTATTATGAATGGAATGACTGGGTGTCAAAATCAAATGAATATGTATGTAAAGATGTTGTAACCTCTCATGAAAACTGTATAAAATACTTAACTTCTCACTGAAAACTTCAGAGCTAGTTTGTCTGGTGCGAATTGGCTAGCTCCCCAATGTTGCACGAAATAAATACCTTTGCTGCGTAAAGACAAAATTCATCTCTGCACAACTACTCTGTGCGGTTTTGGCATCATTAGGAATTGCCATGCTCCTCTATTTCTGTGACCCTCATCACTGATTCTCAGGATTATACTCATTTTTGCAGTTGTTAAAGTCCCCTCATCACTGAAAATTTCTACATCATTTACACAGTGAAATTTATTATTTTACTTTTACCTGGAGAAAAAACAAATTTTAAGTACTGCAACAAAAGCTATAGATCCAGCATCTGGTCTTTATGGAATGAGTTTGCAGAGCTGTAACTTCCGCAATGTCTTTCCCACCCAGCATTCACACAATGTTATGAAATATAGATCAACTTGCAAAAAAAAAAAATATCTGTGCACCACTGTTTAGAATTCTTTGAACCTGGAGAAGGCAAAAGAAAGGGTAATTGCTTAGCTGATGCAAAACCAGGCTCAAGGCTACAATTATTTAAACAGTGATGGCTGCTAGCCATGCCTTCAGCTATGAAACAGAACTGCTTTCCTTCCTTATATCAAGTAAACTTGCAAAGGACTGAATATATTAGGTACAAAAATATGTCTGTTTCATTCTGAATAGTTATAGTTACGTAACTGATGAAAGAGTGACTTTGTAAATACTGCATATACAATAGAACATTACTCATATTAGAAACAAACCTGAAAGCAATGTTTCAATCTTTCAGATTACTCTGCTATTAATTGCTTTTTTTGGTAGATTTTTTTCTGTGTGGTGAGACTAACCATCCTTTAATCATCTTTGTGGAATTTCACTGGACTCAGTCCAGTATGTCTGTGTCTCTCTTGTACTGAGAAGCCCAGGACTGGACGCAGCAGTCCAGGTGTATCACACCAGTGTTTAGTGAAGGGGAAGGATCACTGCCCATGATCTGCTGGCAAAGGTCTATCTAAAAAAAATTATCAATTTTTAAAATTTTGTGTTGTTTATCAGGATTCTTATGAATACAGAATCTATAAATGGTTCTGGATCATTATCTAGATGCACATAAGCAATAATAAGCACTGGTTTCTTTAGAAGATTCTTGTCAAATGTGTACACTGCCAAGAAACAGGTTAGCACCTAGACCTCCTGAAAATTTATTCTAAAATGTTTTTTTAATTTGTTACTCCATCTTTCCCCATTCTCTTCCCAATGAGTCTAACATATTTTTGAAAAGTGTATATTTTCAGAAATTTAAAAGCACAATTTTCCTTCTTTGTTATTAAGGAAGATAAATAGCACAGTACTATATGAGAAGATGGGAACAGTATGAAATTAAACAGTAGAGTAATAGTCAACATGGTAACATATTCGATTTACATACCTGAGTTGAAATGAGTGCTGACATAAAAACCCAAAAGGATGAAAAATTCATACTATTCATAAGCTATCATCTTTACTTATTTTGGTTTTTTTTGGTATCACCTAGGATTCTCATTGTGCAAGGTGCAGCTCAAATGTAAGACAAGAGCATTCTGCTCCCAGATAATACAGATCATGTTCATTTGCAATTTATGTGAAGGCTTTGTTGTTTTCCAGATGTAGTTAAAATGTGTGTTTATTAGGAGATTTCTTGTAATACTAGTGGAATATGTAAAATCTTAATATATGCAAAATAACTTTGATTATAAAGTCCATAAATTCTCTTCATTGTGATGTCTTACAATTACAGTCAGTGACTCAACAGCTATTTTGAGACAAAGGGCAGGTACTTTCAAATCTTCATAAAATTTAAAGCTGAAGAAGGAAAAATTACTATCATGTAGTCATCCAGAGTGACCTTTCTATGTTGGCCAAATCACTTCTCCTGCTGAGAGAAAACTATACTGATTCCGAAGACTTGAGAATGAATAAGAACATCTGTAGAAAAACACTGTACCATAAAATTATCTCAAAGGCCTGGAATCTAACTTAAGCTGTCAAAAGGACATCTAGTATAAGCTACACAAATATGGGCTCCTTCTCACTATTAGTGAAGTTCGGTCATTTGAGAATAGCTGTCTAGTGTAGATGGAACAGATAATCCCAGAACTACCCATTTTTCTAAATAACTAAATTTTTGAACATTAAAATTAGGTGAAGTGCATCCCTCCAAATATGAATTTTTAGCGGCAAAGGAATTTATTATCCCCCTCCACCCCCCCGCACAGAGTGAACCAGAATAATGAATTCCAAAGGGTAACTCAGCTGCTAAAATACACTAGGTACAAAATTTCTCCCATCTCTTCTCACTTAAATTCTTTCTGAAGATCACAGGCAGAAAAATTGCCAGAGCTGGGAAGGAAACACAGATTTTCTTTCCTGCACTCCCCTATGCTACTTAAAGCTTTGCAAGGTGGTATAACAGGATGCAATTGTAGTCCTCAATAGCTGCCCAGACACACAGATAGAAAAGTCAACCCTACTGCTTCATAGCTAGAAGTGTTTTTTGCAACTCAATGACTACCAGCAATTGTGCTTTACAAGGCAGTTGTTCCCAGCTTCCTTTCTATTTGAAGTCCAGGAGCTGGAGACATATTATGATTGATCCCACAGTCTCTCCTCTGCCAGCTCCCAGACCAAGATTCCAGGACAATATGCTATTCAAAATCATCCCACAATAGTTTGCAGATTCCATACTGTCATACTCCAAAACTGTCCACTACATATAATTAACCAGCAGATGATACCACAGATGTGTGAGTGAATGCATTCAATATACGAGGTTAAAAATTCAGTAAGCAAATAGCTACACAACAAGTGTATGCATACAGCCAGCTAAGCAATCAAAAGCTACAAGTAAAGAAGCATCCACAGAAGTTAGTTTGCCTGAACAGTTGCAGGAGTGGAGTGGTAGGAAAGGGTCTCCAGCATCTGCAATCACTCTGGCACAGGCTGGCTATCAGAAGCAGAAAGCTATCATATGACAGAGCACTCTTCTGAATTACTGTGATGTTGTTTGACCAAATTCTGTTAATCTGACCAGATTATTTTGTTAAATACATGCCTAGTTTCATAGTGAGTATTCAAACTGAATAAATAATATGAGATTTCTTAAATTTTAAGAGTTGTAGGATAGTGCAGCAAGAAGTATGGGACAGTTTGCAAAGATACTTTAATTAACCTCAAACTGTGTCTGGAGACATTTCTTCCTTTCGTACAACTTCAGGGATTTTTTTTTTTTTTTTTTTTTTATTTTATTTTATTTTATTTTTTAATGCATGAAACTTAAATAGCTGTAAAAATGTTAAGGAAGCCTAAACAGAAAAGTGGTTTTGTGTTTTAATCATTCCACTGAACACCTGTGAACTGTTGAGTTTAATTGGGTTACAGCTGGTGCTGACTGTGCTTGGAGAGACAGAGAAATGTGTGTGAGGAGGTGTTTAATGACTTGGTTGCCACATATTTACAGTGTGATGTCTTGATTGTTTCTAGCCATGCCCTCTGTTCCCAGCTTCCGCTCTCACAGCAGCAGATTAGAGCAGCCTGAACAGCAGAGTAGCAGTAATTTAGCTTGCATAAACATTCCCCAGCCTTTGCAAAATAAGGACTTTGCTATAATAATGACACTCATTTGTAGCTTGGAAGCTAAAGTGGGTTGGGTGCCTCTAGTGGGACAAGAACAGGGGTTGAATTGTAATGTTAATTTTCCCGAGCCTGAGGACCTTTTCAGGTTGTAGCCTCAGATAACAGCAATTAAGGTAAAGGGTAACATGTTTCAGTTATTCCCACATGACTGGACAGCACCTATCTGGTTCAGATGATAGCATGCAACAGGGAATGAGCATATCTTCGAGGCCTGCCTGGTACTGCCCGTCTCCAGAGCTGTATGCTGAGTGCAGCCCTATCACACCATCTTCAAGCTTTTTACTCAGCTAGTGATTTCCCAGTACATGAGAAAGGTTTTCATATGTTTCTAGATGCACAGCTTTCTAGATCTGTAACAATGATGGTCCTGAGGAAGTGCAGTACAAACCCAGATGAATTTATTAATGCAGTTCTGATACACCTGATATGTTCTATACCTATTCAGAGTTTACTTAAATTTACAAGTATTTCTATATACAGTCTTAACATCAGAACAATTGTGTGCAAAAATAAGTGCTACACAGAATGTCAGCTTAAATAACATCACGGACCTTCCTGATCTTAATGGAATACTAACAAAATGTCTGCCAGAGGCTTTCAGTACATTTGCTACATCAAAAAGTCAAGGCAATTTCTACAGAAAGTCAGTTAGAAAAGACCATCCTGAGAGGATACTGAGAGAATACACCTTATCGTAACCATACATCATAGCTTGCAAAAGCCAAACACATCATGTTGCTTGGCCAAAAATCCAAGTAATACTATGATGAAATATGTGCTTTTGGATTGCAGCAGAATTGTACAAATTACTATTTAACTCCTTTATTCATAACCACAAGAAATTTCATAATAAGCTGCTTTGCTAATCATACTATGGCACAGAGAAGGATTTTCTGAAATAGGCAGACCCCACGAGACATTTAGGAAGAAAACTGACATGCAGTCTGCTGTAGTTTCAGTTTCTAAAATCATTTGAGGTCTGAGCCATTGTACGCAGAACATGCTACAGAGGAGTATCTTTCAAGTACAAGAACACTGTTACAATCTGCCAATTTTAAAATGAAAAATAAAACGGCCCTCCTGGTAACTAGATGAACATCTAACATAGGTGGAATTTCAGTATATGCAGGACATAATACTTATTCCTATTTTTGTTCAGAGATAGATTAAATCCTCATTTTGTCCCTGATTGTTCCTTCTGATATGCTGGTTATTTCCAGTTTCTCACTCTGAAGTTTTAACTGCCATTCAATTCAATCTCCACCGTGCACTGAGATGAAATAGCCATAGAACAAGTTCTGATTAAATTCTTGAGCTTAATAGTTGTGGGTTAAAGTTATCCGTTTGTAGACTTGCATACCGTCTTAGTTGGGAACTCACACATTCAGCAGACAAATCTTGAATAAGCCAATATAGAGGCATTTGGCTATGTCTTAAACCATGTTTATTTGTGAAAAGTCACTTATCCAAATGAAAATCTAGCACCTTGGAAGACTGTGTCTATTTCACAAGTCTTTTTGGATAGCCTTGAGAACATTTGCATTCAGTTGCAGAACACATACAGCAATGAAGCCATATGTGTCGAAACACTGACATGTCTTCTCATGTCAAATGAGAAAACATCAAATGAGACACATAATCTGTGTCTTTATCCTGACACTTTGCAATCTCTAACTCTTTGTCCTTTACTACAGCATCACAGAATGATTCAGATTGGAAGGAACCTCAGGAGGTCTTTAGTCCAACATTCTCCAGTCTGAGCCTTCCTTATTTCATCTTATGTCTGTTATCTCCCATCCTCCCACGGTATTTTCTCAATGAACTGTGCATTGGTACTGGAAGGCTGAAATTAGGTCTTCCTAGAGTTTTGTCTTCTCCAGGCTGAACAAGCCCACTACCTCAGTCTCTTGTCATAGATCTTACTAATGTCAAAGATACCACAAGTGTAGCTACCAAAGCTACTTCATCCTCACCCAGTTTTTCCTTCTTAGTTAACAGCAGATAAGCTATGCACCCCTCTTGGCTGGCCCATTCAGTACATGTGTGAGGAAGTTATCCCTAACTTGCCCCAGAAATTTTTCTGACTGCTTGTGTCCTGCTGTTTTGTCCTTCCAGGAGATACCATGAAGGTTAAAGTCTCCAATGAGAACAAGATTCTGTGATCTGGATTGTCTTTCTTGAATTGTTTAAAGAAGGATTTTGATCCTGACCTACCAATTCTCAACCAAACTGTCATCTGTCCTAATGAAGAAGTCCACATAGGCACCATTCACATCTTCCTTTCCTGTCTTTCTTGAAGAGTTTGTATTCACCTGCCCTGGTTTTGGCTGGGATGGAGTTAATTTTCTCAGCTGCTATCTGGGGTTAAGCCACAAGACATCACCTATCAATATGTTTCTGCTAAACATCCTAGTGCTTCTCAGTCATTTGAACAATGTCATAGCTCAGAGATCACAGGTAAGGCTTTAGATCTTTCTCCTTGTTTCTGAGGCCATGTGTCTTTGTGTACATACACTTGTAGAGGATCTCCTTATGGTCTAGTTTGTCATTCCTGAGGTTTCTCTTGTTCTAACCCTCCTGCATCCTTTGCTTTCCACCTCAGCTTCTACTACCTCACTTAAGTATGCTCATTATCTGCTTGGTCCTTTGTCCCGAGTTTAAATCCCCCCTTGCTAGGTCAGGCAAGCAGTTGGTAAAGATCCTCTTGCCCCACTTTGTTGGGTGGATCCTTTCTCATCAACCATCCTCAATCCTGAAAGAGGGTGTTGTACAGCAGATCACCTCTGTTCCCACACAGACAGTTTCCTGCAAGATATATCTTCTGCAATGCACTTACGCTTCCATGAAAAAGAGTGGATGAGCCCGAGCTTTGAAACTCAGCCTTGAAAGGGTAAAGAAAAGATCATGAAATTAGTCTCTTTCAGAAACTGATAATTAAAGTTTTAATCTATACTTTTTATAGAGTCATAGAATCATGGAATGGGTTGGGTTGGAAGGGACCTTAAAGACCATCCAGTTCCAACGCCCTGCCACAGGCAGGCACACCTTCCACTAGACCAGGTTGCTCCAAGCCCCGTCCAGCCTGGCCTTAACACTGCCAGGGATGGGGCATCTACAGCTGCTCTGGGCAGCCTGTGCCAGCGCCTCACTACCCTCACAGGGAAGAATTTCTTCCTAAGATCTAATCTTAATTTACCCTCTTTCAGCTCAAAAACATTACCCCTTGTTCTGTCACTACACTCCCTGATGAAGAGTCCCTCCCTGTCTTTCCTGTAGCCCCCCTTCAAATATCGGAAGGCTGCTATAAGGTCTCCTCTGGCATCCTCCCTTCTCCAGGCTGAACAACCCCAGTTCTTTCAGTTTGTCCTCATAGGGGAGGTGCTCCATTCCTGTCATCATCTTCATGGACCTCCTCTGGACCTGCTCAAGCAGGTCCATGTCTTTCTTCATGCTGGGGGTCCCAAAGCTGAATGCAGTATTCCAGGTGGGGTCGCACAAGAGCAGAAGGGGAGAATTACCTGACCTGCTGGCCATGCTTCTTGTGATGCAGCCCGGAATGCAATTGGCTTTCTGGACTGTGAGCACACACTACCAGTTTATACTCATTTTTTCATCCACCAATACCCTCAACTCCTCTGCAGGGCTGCTCTCAATCCACTTGTCACTGAGTTTGTATCCATGTTTGGGATTGTCCCGACCCAGGTTCAGGACCTTTCTCTTGGTCCTGCTGAAATTCATAAGGATTGCACAGGCCCACCTCTCTAGCCTGTCAGTGTCCCTCTGGACTGCATCCCTTCCCTCTAGAGCGTTAACCACACCACTAAGCTTAGTGTCATCCACAAACTTGCTGAGGGTCCGCTTCAGTCCACTGCTCCATGTCCCTGATGATGCTAAACAATACCAGTCCCAATATGGACTCCTGAGGGACACCACTCATGCCTGCTCTCCACCTGGACATTGACCTGTTGACTTGAACTTTTTTGAGTGTGACCATCCACCCAATCCCTTATCCACTGAATGGTCCATCCATCATGTCCAGGTCTCTCAGTTTTAGATACAAGGATGTTGTGCGGGACAGTATCAAATGTTTTGGACAGGTCCAGGTAGGTGATGTCAGTTGCTTGTCCCTTATCCAGCAGTGCTGCCACCAAGTCTGTCAGGCACAATTTGTCCTTAGTGAAGCCATGATGGCTGTCATCAGTCACCTCTCTATTTTCCATGTACCTTAGTACCGTTTCTAGGAGGATCTGCTCCATGATTTTGCCAGGCACAGAAGTGAGACTGAGTGGCCTGTAGTTCCCCAGGTCTTCCTTTTTTCCCCTTTTTAGAAATAGGAGCTATGTTTCCCCTTTTCTAGTCAGTGGGAACTTCAGCAGTCTTCCATGACTTTTCAAATATTATGGATAATGGCTTAGCCACTTCCCTCAGGATCCTCAGATACATCTCATCAGGTCCCATGGACTTGTGCATGTGCAGGTTCCTTAGGTGGTCATGTTACCCATGAGTCATTAGAACACACATTCTTTTTGAAGGGTGAAGAAAAAGCAAGGAATGGCAATAGTAAGGAGCCATGTTTAAGTCTTAAAACTGCAAACTATCTCACTGAGTGCAGTGCACCCTCTACTTCTGTATGCAATGACTGCTTAGCTGAGCTGTGCTCTTTCCCCACATAGCAAGACATTCCATAAACAAATAAAAGCAGTATTCAAATGATTGAATAGAATGACAGAGTTTCTATTTTGTCAAAAGAGAAAAAAACAATGTAGCTTTGCATTTGGAGATACATATTGATAGTAAAGATCGCTTAAAGAAAGAAATTAGCCTACACTTCAGACAACTAATTTGAGCCAGGTGAATGTGACTCTTTTCAGAGCATCACATGCCTTTTTAACAAAGGGTACCAGTTTCATTTACATGCACAGCTCTAGTATTAAGTGAAATTGTAATGAAAACATCTTGATATGCTCTTCTATTCTTACAAGATGCAGGACACATTCATGACATTTCTTAACACTCAAAGGAATTGAATTGAACTTTATCCCAATGGAAAGGGATTTAGGTATTACTGAAGTAGATCAGTGCAAAGTAGGAAGTATTTGAAGAAAAAAACCACATAATTTACAAAGAAAATAACAGATAGTGACATTAATTGCTAGGTTCTGTTCTGCCTATTAGAAGTTGAATGAGGCAGCTTGACAGATGATTTTATAATGATGCACATGGGATTTTTGGTGGTGGTTTTATTTTTGATATACTCAGGATCTTGTTGGTCTCATTTGGTTCAAACCTTTGTAATGTGCAACATGGTATCCCAGATCAGACCTACCGCAATAACATTTCATCAGCTGCCAATACCTAGCAGTTCAAAAGAATGTAAGAATTAGTGCTAACAGTGATGTAATAGTGAGCCAGTCGCATCACAGGCAAAGGCAAAATAGTTCCTATCTGCTATGGCTGGAGCATAAAAACCATTTTGCTGTGGTAATAACAACAAAAAAAGATTACTAGTGCTCTGACAGTGTGCTGATACAATAGACAAATATCCTGATGAGCATCCTCTGGTGGTTTATTTATGCTCTCCATCTTTCTGATCTTCCAATTCTTTTCTCTTATCCTGTACTTTGAATACATGGTCTTTAGAGACACGGTTAATTGAATATGATAGGAAAAGATTGTATTTAATAACTCAAGGGATCCTTCTCAGTCCCATGTTCCTTCTTTGATGGTACACAGGACAGTTTTGAGCTCTTTATTTATTTATTATTTTTTTTTTAAATGGAGCTTCTGAGAAATAGCATTTGTGTTAACATGTCCGTCAGGAGATTGTTCCTCTTCCAAGTCATTTACAGTATGAAAAAGATAGATGCTGATGTGGGAGGTAAGGGGGCACATGCAGGGTAACCAATGTAAAAAAACCCAGTTTTAGTAGGATTATAATGATTTACTGAAGTCTCTGTGCCCAAGATTTCTCTTAGGACTTGACCAAAATCCCATTGAGGTCAATTATAGTCCACATATAAACTGAACTGTAAATAGTAACTTTGACATCAACATAGTAAGAGCTTCCACTGAAGGGAATAGAGTTCACATCAGCCTAATGCACAGATTGCCCTACTCTTCATCAGAAGCCATTAGAAAGATTTCAATGAAAAGCTTGAATTTAAAATACCATGAAGTCCCTAAAAGGAAAAAAAAAAAAAACCACCCCAAACTACAAACATAATATAGATGACAAGCACATAGGAAGAATGTAGTTAAAATAACACCTAAAGGATTTTCTGTACAGGACATAATTACATTTTTTTAGATCATAAAAGAGTTTTGACACTGACAATCTTCCATATGAAGCTATTTTGATATTAAAAAAAGGCAACACAAATGTTGTTTATCAGGAAGAGTTTTTAAGTAATGACATGAGAAGGTGTTTGCTACACATTTTATTTCCTGTCTAAAATGCTTTTAAAGATACAGTTTTTACATGTAATGGGTTGTAGGGGAGTGAAGAAAAACAATTACTCTGGAAATCAGTCTGTAAAATATTTGTATTTGTTCACTTTTTTCCTAATTTTATATAACCCATGTTTAAGTCAGTCTTTAACAATTGGGAATTCTTAACACTGCAAAAGCAAGGAACTTAAAATGATCCCATAGCCAAATTCACAGTTTTAAGGCTTATCCATTTGTTTGTGATCTTGCTCCCCCAAAATATATGTTTAAAGATGTGATCTCCACACAGGAAGGATTATACATCAAAGAAGAACTTCTTCAGGCTACGGTTCATTTAATTAGAAAACAAAACAAAACACCAGACAAAAACAGCACAAAAGAAAGCCTAACCTTGGACTAGGACAAGAACCTAAAAGTTTTCCACCAAGTATCCAAATTGTCTGCACAATCCCTGCAGTCACAGACAGAGGCTCCTCTTTCTGAGTCTCTTGCAACTATGTTCTACTAACTTTATTTAAAGACATGGATATAAATAGTAGATATTGAAGAAATTTATCTAATACATTAGAGGGATGACCCACATAGAGGAAAGTAACTTTATCAGAGTTCCTAAGTTCACAAGGGCTCTCCTGCATGTGCCCTCAGTGGAGAAGCTTCAGAAACAGGCACAATGAAGTTGTTCTTGGATAAAAAAGACACAGTACTCAAAAATTCATACTGCTCAGGTTTTCTGCCTGCAGTGTTTTTTATCTTAGTGAAATTACCTGGACAGAGAATATTATACTTGAAGGTCATTCCTATGTACATGATACTACATGACACTGTACTAATGGTAAATGCAAATTTGCCTCAGCTCTACCACACAGAAAAGTTTCACTGAGGGAAAAATAATGTGAATTCAGTTTTGATGTCTTATCCCCAGCAAGTTCACAAGTGCAATCCCTCACAGAAATTGTGCTGTCTGCTTCCCTCATAGCGTTATATCCCAGCAGGTGGTCCCAATATATTTCTGTCCATTTGTCCCTCAGTTTCATCTTCCCAGTGCTGGTTCTCCAAATTCCATTGATGTCTCTGAAACATTCCTCACTAAAACCTGTATGTGAACACTACTGCACAATGATGCGGCAGGGAAACATACAGGTATCTTGGTTCTCCTACAGCTCCTCTGTCGTATTGCCAGCCAGCCTCTGCGGATTTCTTGTCCACAGAGACTTAGGCTCCTGTGCCACCCTCTGAACCTCCTTTGGCAGTCACTCATGGCAAGTGTGTCCCAACAAAGAAAGAGGAATCACTGGACAGGTACAGTTTGGAACCACCTTGAGTGAGATTTATATTTCTCTAAAAAATGACAGAGTAGTCATCTACTGTTCAAGGACTGAAATATGTGTTCAAGAAAAATCTGATGACAAGATATCCTAAGTTCAACATTTAATCATTACATTTAGCAATTAGTGAGTTAACTACACATAACATTGTTGAAAACATGGACTTCCATTTGAATTGCCTTCAGTGCTCGCTAGATGTCTGCACTAATAGCACTAAATACAATTAGTTCTGTTACCACCTGTAGTGTACTAATTTAATTTTGGTCCCATCCCAGCACCCATCTGCTCATAAACGTCAGTTACAACAGCCTGAAGGCTTCTCTGTAGTGTGCCAGCTTCAGGTGTATGTATCCATGACTGTATTACAGTAGATGCAAAATAACTGAGAGAATATTTGTCTGTGCTGGTATGAGGTGGCCACAGTTCTCTCTGAATGAATAAAACTTTGCAAATGGAAAGCACGTGGTTAAGTGTCATGTATAATCACATATATGTTTCTATTAAACCAAAAGACAAATGGTTGCAGAACACCAAAAATTATCATGTATGGTGTGCAAAACCAACTTATTTGCAAGAAGGCTTATGCTGAATTACAATGTAAAAGTACAAGTCAACTTCTTGTTTTGAAAAAAGAATGAAATGAAGTGTACAAGAAAAAATGCTTTAAGGTGTCTCTCTAATTCTGTAAAAGAATCATTCCCAGATAAATTCTAGAGTTTTCATGTATTATTCTGTTAGATACTACATAACAACAAAAAAAAACCCAACAACAATAAGAAAGGTCCCTGGTATTAATAGAAAAATGAAAGACATGCTCTGAAATTTAATTTACATTTGACAGCAGATAAGATAAAAGTAAAAATATGAAACAAAACCCAGGGATGGAAATTCAGAGATTGAAAATTACCCTGAAAAACCTGCTCTTTTTATTTGGTAGTAAAGCCCTACTTTACTTCTAGCAGGAAGCTTTAACTTCCTGCAAGACACATCAGACAAAATCTGAAATCACAGCTATAAGGAGACTACTATATCACCATGCACACAGTATTTGGGTTTATGTGTTTCATATGTAAATGTGTTTCCAACTTAATAAACAAAACTGTAATCTTTCCTATTTTTTCAATATAATCCATTTACTTTGAGCTTACACAATGTTTAAAGTGGAGTCAGGTGCATTTCACACTCACAGCACAGCACTTCTGAAAAAGCAAAGATTTCAAATAAATCAGCATAGAGAGACAATCACTCCCTGGCTTACCTTCATATCTTAAGAATAGAGGTATTTTTCTTATTAAAGTGAAAGAACAAATTTGCCTTTAGCTAGTGGCAAGCGTGGAAAAGACGACAGATATTGTCAGGCATAATCTATGTCATTTTGGCAAGGGGCAAACCTGTAATGTTCGGACATGCCTGTAACGTCTCAGGGAATATACTCAGAGGAGAATGAAGTAGGAATACAAAGTACTAATCTCAGGCACAAAAAGTGCCATCAGTGTTTAAGTATTAAGTGAACTGTCACTTTTTGATACATACAGAGTGAGTTTTCACAGACGCCTGGAAAACTTAGACAAAATTTTATGTTTTGAATTTTGAGATCCAAGCATCCTTAACCTCCTGCAGTTGTTCACATTTCAGAATCAGTTTTCCAAAAGATAACATTGTTTTATGACTCAGTTTAATCATTTAAATTAGTTACCTATGTTTTATCTGTCAACTCCCATTGATGTGCATTCAGTGCTGGGAATTCCAGCATTACTGTTCACCGTTCCAACCCTCCCTGCAAGAAGCACTGAGTATCTATTTAACAAGTATCATTTCTTTCTCTTCAGCAAAGCTGAAAACACCCACTTCCCTTGACACCATTGAAATATCTAAATGCTGGAAAGATTAGGCTCTGTTAGTTTTGTGTTTTCTGAATAGAAAGTGAGATCTTTTGGCGGGGATTGTTTTTTAAAGCAACACTCTGTGTTCAAAGGAGTGGATCATGAAATCCAGGGAAGATATAATAGGATTTGTGTTTCAGCTTTAAAAGTTGACCCCATTATCTCCATTAAATTACAGAGTTTCCAGATTTAACATGTGGAAACAGTGAAATTGCAAACCCTTGGTGCATAATAAGCTGCTCACCTTCAAGGTTGTCTTCATGACCAATAGCACCCTTGAGTTGTTGCTTGGATCCTTTCACCTTATCATAGATGGCTTGATCTCACCAAGTCTCATATGCCAAAATGTGTTAATCCAATTAATATTTATGTTCCGTAAGAGGTATGGTTAGCAGTTCACTAGATGGCATTCAATAGGAATCAATATAAATTTGTGGTCTAACACAATATTACGTGCAGTGACACAGCCTTAGGAGAAATCTGTTCATCACAGATTTCAATAGTAATCTTTCTTCCCACATCTCTCAAGCCCCTGAGGCTCAGTGCAGGGACTGAGGAAATGAAGGCTTAGACAGACTGTTTCAGTTGGAAGGGACCCAAAAGGATCATCTAGACCAACTACCTGACCAATTCAGGACTGACCCAAGGTTAAAGCCTGTTGCTACGGGCATTGTCCAAATGCCTCTTAAACACTGACAGGCTTGGGCATTAAACACAAAGGTGGTGGTGGGCATTGAACTGGGTGCCCTTTAGACCAGAGTCATGCAACATGTCCTTTCATCTAATGGAGATTTCAATAATTTACTCCTGATTTACACCAGAGTAAATTATATATGAATCTGCATTTCCAAAAGATTATTGAATATTAGAGACCTTTCAAGGCTAACATAAATCTGCATTTTCGGCTGCTGAAACTTTCAGGTTTTGGTGCTGCTTGGTTAAGATTTTGGTGTTATTGTTTGCTATTAGGATTTGATTCCTGACTTTAGTCCTAGAAGATGTAATGTTGGTCAGCCTCACAAAGCAAGGATTTGTTAAGATACAAAGTTATGCTTCCTATTGATAACTTAAATAATCGTCAGTGTATCTTATTTCCACTGCTATACCTTTCCTAACCTCAAAATCCTGAATGCATCTAAAATATCTAAATCTAAAAAGCATTATACATTTCCCCTTTGCTGGAGATGCAGGATCTTGGTGTCTGGATGGCACTCAGTGATGTGGTTTAGTTGTTGGTAGTCCTGCAAGGAGCAGGGAGTTGGACTCGGTAATCTTTATGGGTCCCTTCCAAATTGAGATATTCTATGATTGTATGATCCTAGCCAAGTTTTTCAAATGACTTATGATTTTGGGGAGCACAAGTTAAAAATAAGTGTCTTAAACCTTCTGAAAAATTGAATTTCTTGATTAAAGTGTTCTGAAGTTATTAACTGAAAAAAACTTAGGTGTCCAGTGAATACTAGTTACATTTGAGAACTGTCTTCTTACTATCTGGTGCTCACTGCTGTCATCTTTTCTAATTCCTGCAGGAATCTCACTGAAATTAGAATCTAGGCACTTGGTGGGGTCTGTGCCACAGATTCAATACAAACTGGGTTATTTGAGGCAAACAGAACTGCTAAGATCCAGGTTCCATTGCATGCCAATCAGACCTGAGTGCTGTATTAACTGTGGGAAGTACAGTGACAGGGACAATGCGGTCTCCTAGGAGAAATCATGGAAAGGTACAGAACTGTAGATAGAAATTTAAAAAATTGTTTCTGAAAGTGGTCAGGAATGCACTTAGGAAGCACTTTTTCATGGGCCAAAGGAAAGAATAAATAATTTTTCCCTTCTTCATATCTCTGTCTGATTTTCTGCCATTCAGAGAAACATGTATGATTTTTTTTCCTGTAGTCAAGTTGCTAGTTTATACAAATTCTTACTTAGATTTTTCTTTTGTTTCCTTTATTGTTTGCATTCCCAACAGTGAATCCCAGAGTAATCATATATACAAAACCAAAACATTTGGGCAAACACCACACATCCCCTTTCTTTGTAACCAGCCTTTTACATATCCTATTCTTTATCATACATGACTTTGTTTTGTTACTTTACTCCCCTAAAAAGGAGTTAATTTACTTTAAATATGTTATTTACCCTAACCGTAGGAAATGAAAATATGAAAATTAATATTTCTGCAGGACTGGATGATTATTGTTATTATTGTACTAATTCTCAGAGATCAAGTGATAACTCTGAGAAATGGCATCTGTTATGAGAACAACTCTCTTTTACAGTATGCATTATTCATTTGTGTCCCCCTTTAAAATCATCTGGCACATAGCCAGGAAGGCTAAGGTCACTAAAGAGACATGCTTTAAAATGATATGTCACCATAGCCCTTTGCTAACTTTGTAATAAATGTTTTAATTAATGAGTAACATGCAGCAATCCAACATCTGGATCAGAATCAATTGTAATTCCTAATTTTCACAATTCAGTATCTTAGCTCTGAGAGAGTTGAAAGACCTTCAGCTAATTATCTCTTGCGATTCAGTATTCTCCAAATACATTACAAACAGAACTAAAATTTTTAAGGTACAGTACGGTTCAGATTATACAGCTAACAGTGTCCTTCAAAATGTAAAAATGCCAGATGTGTTTAAGCATGAAATAGCAAAGTAGAACATGAACCTCACAAAGACCTGTCTTCAGTGATATCTTACAGTCATTTGTTTTCTAAAAAGCAGGTAAATATTTATTGTGGAAAGGACAACGCCGGCTCCAAAATTTAAGGCCAATTTGTTCTGATGCTTTAACTGTAAGCGTGTTGCATCAATGTTGGCCTTCTTTTATGTGTTTCTAAATTGTGTGGAACAATAGGACAGCTGAAGCATCCATGATCTAGCTCAATAAGTTAACCATAATAACATTAATATTATTAATTATTATTTATCATTATTATATTATTTATGTATTTATTTTTATTTTTATTATTAAACTAAGGATGACTTCTGATACTTATAACTTTGTAAAACTTTACTCTTTTACACCAACTTTCCATAAATAACATCAAGGATCTTTGGGGGAAATCTGGAGCAGAAAGATCTATCTTTCAGTAGGTTTTGGTGATTTTTTTTAAGCCAGATGTACTTTAAAAAAAATGTAAAACCTCAAATGCAATAACCCCTACATTCCTACTTCATTTTACATAAAACAGTCATCTGTATGCTTTGAGATCAGACATAAAATGGTCACTTCAGGAAGAAAATAACAATTTCTCAGTGAAATTTGGCTTTGATGCCTTTGGCTGTGCTTTCGTAAAGCTTTTTGGGTTTTCACCTGGGAAAGATATATGTGTGTATGTTCTGTTACATTATGCTGAATTACAGGGGAACTTACATATAACGCAATGGACTGAAATACAACCTGTTCAGGGGACTGAGTGTCTTCTGTGTTCTTTTTGGTGGCCTTCAGCAGTAAAAATATGTCTATATAAGGACAAGTGTCCAATTTCTTGCCTATTTGTAGTATGGAACAAATTATTAAAATGAACTGGTTATATGCCTTTCACCTCAACAAACCAGATCCTAGATAGATCTTGTTGATCACTACCATCACTGCCCCAGTTTTACACCTTGTACAGAATATACTTTAGAAGCATTTTAGAGCTACACCACAGAGCAGAGGATGTGGTTCAGTAAAGTGACACTGATTCAGTACCTAAAAAAACATGGAGGCACAAATTAAAAATGGGAAAACCCATCTTGTTCTACCCCAGTAACCATGTGATAGTGATCCAACCCTCTCATTTGCCTTCTGTATCAAGAAAAAAAGCAATGGTATCTGTTGCACTGTGGTCCCCTTGGCTCAGCTCTCTCTTGCTTTGTTTTAGACATCAAGTATGTCTCCTACTAAGAAAGTCACTTGTAGTTTTATAATGAAAAGACAGTACGTCTTTCGGGGCAGTTACACAAACAGCAGAGAACCATTGGTCTAGCAGAAGCGTGGGGGCAAAGTTTTGTAAGCAGAGATTTTAGTAATCAGAAATTGTTAATTTGCAAAATATTTTTAGTTTAGGGACTGGGAAGGGAGAAGAAACTGAGTGTGACAGAAAATTTAAACATCTAATAGTTTGTTTTAACATCTTGTTTTCACTCTGAATTGACATGTCATTCAGCAATGTGCAGAACTTGATTAAAAATACTCAAACAGAAAACAGTAACCTGAAGACCTGAAGAAAATTGTGGTGTGTATAAGATAAATTATAGAGTGCACAGATTTTAAAGCAGAAGGTTTTAAAAAAGAAAAGTATCACACCAGACCAGATTTATCTTGAGCTGCTTGTTGGCAGAACCAACTGATACACCGTCTAGCCTCCTAATTCTTTGGGAACACCTTCAGAAAATAAACCAAACTGGTTTTGTTAATATGACTTCTTATAATTTACCAGCCTTACAATTTAAACAAGGACTTAATTCTCCAGGATTGTCAATCCAATAACCTTCTCCAGGACTGAAACATCACTTGATGTTTTAAGGCTAAAAGCAGGCGTAAGTGGGCTGAGAGAAATTGTATTATTTGGAAGTTTTATTTTTGCATATGCTTTTCAGTCTCTTTTTCCAAAGCACCACGGCAATCACTACTTGCAGATATCTGAAATAATATATTTAGTTTAAATTTCTTTCCTTACTCTCTTCCTTTTTATGATTAATAAGTAGTACATGCTCTTTTTGCTACCCTGTTCCTCCTGCAATTGATTTCAAATGCACACACCCCGCCACCAGTGTAGATGGAGCTACTCCTTTTTCCACTACCATCTCTTCTGAGTACACAAGGAGCTTAATTTCACAAGCAGACTAACAGTTATTGATTTGTATGATAACATCAACATATATAATTATATTTGTCAAAATGGAGATCTGTGTCCAAAGGGATATCAGTAACATCCAAATGGAGATCAGTAACATGTGGTGTCCCTCGGGGGTCTGTACTGGGACCAGTACTGCTCAGCAGTTTGTAGATGACAGCAAGATGAGCAGATACCTTGAAGGAGGGGTTGTCATCCAGAGAGGCCTTGACAGACTGGAGAAGTGGGCCCATGTGAACCTCATGAAGTTCAACAAGGCCAAGTGCAAGGTCCTGCACATGTGTTGAGGCAAGTACCAGTGCCAGTACAGACTGGGTGATGAATGGATTGAGAGAAGCCCTGTGGAGAAGAACTTGGGGGTATTGGTAATTGAAAGATTGGACACGGGCTAGCAATGTGTGCTTGCAGCCCAGAAAGCCAACCGTACCCTAGGCTGCATCAAAAGAAGTGTGGTCACGAGGCTGATGGAGGTGGTTCTCCCCTTCTACTGTGCCCTGGTGAGACCCCACCTGGAGTCTTAAACACAAGTCTGGGGCACCCAGCACAGGAAAGACATGAACCTGTTAGAGCCAGTCAACAGGAGACCCACAAAAATGTAGAGAGGGCTGGAACACCTCTCCTATGAGGAAAAGCTGAAAGAGCTGAGGCTCTTCAGCCTGGAGGAGAGAAGGCTCTGGGGAGACCTTATTGTGGCCTATCAGTACTTAAAGAGAGCTTATAAGAAAGATGGAGAGAGATTTTTTTTTACCATAGCCTGTAGTGGTATGACAAGGAGTAATAGTTTTAAACTAAAAGAAGCTACATTTAATTAGATATAAGGAAGAAATTATTTACTACGAGGGTAGTGAGACACTGGAACAGGCTGCCCATGGAGACATGGATGCTCCATCCCTAGAAGTGTTCAAAATCAGGTTGGACAGGACTTTGGGCAACCTACTCTAGTGGAAGGTGTCCCTGCTCGTGGCAGGGGAGGCAAACTAGATGATCTTTGAAGGTCCCTTCCAACCCCAAAAATTCTATGCTTCTATGATCTGCCACCCGATGCCTTTGAAAGAGGTTCTGTATGCTGTTCTAGTTATTCCAGAGAAAAAGGAAAAGGCTTTAAAAATTCTAATAAAACACACAAAAGCTGCTAAACCCCCCATATTTATCACTAATGCAAAAAAAAGTAAGGCTGTTCTTCCCCTTGTTTCATGAGTTTCCTTTACGTATTTTAAAACTCTTTGAAGATTTTTAAAAAGTGGAAAGGATAAAAGGAAAAGAATATGAAGTACCAATCTTTCAAATCAAAACTGAATTGATTACCTGATTTAGACCAACATAACATAAAAATATTGTTGCTTAAAGTTATGAGAAGAGGTTTAGATCCTTACTAGGCACATTGCATTTACCAGCTAAATGCAATAATGTAATGTAGTACAACCAGTATGTTCATATCTGCACACTTTAAAAAAAACACCCAAGTTTAAATGTATGTCCTGCATTCAACAGACCACCTTGTAGTCCTTGGAGCCTGTCAGTTTAACCACTAAGAAATTTAAGCTTTCTCTGCAATTTCTAAATAAGAAGCAACAAGGCTTTTTACTAATGTAAGCTAGAACAATGTTCAAAGGGATGCAAAAGGGAAATAAATTCTTTATCCTTTTTAATACATAAAAAAAAAAAAAAACAACCCCCAAAAAACCCCACCACCTGAAAAAGTCTCTTCCCTGCCCTATCACTTCATATTTTTCTACCATGTTCCCTCACAGAGCTCACAAAAACTGGTTGATTAGTGAAAGAAAGCATACCAGAAAGGTAAAATGTGAGCAGATGAGAGGGGAAGACTTCCCTGTTACACTAGACGGCGATGGACTGTGTGTCTTTTTGCTCTGTGTTTAAGCTTGAATAAGAAAAAAATAACAATGAGAAGACAAGATGAAATAGCTAATAGTCTGCAGAAAAGAAGGCTGAGGGGGCACCTGATTGCTGTCTACCACTGCCTGACAAGAAGTGGTAGACAGCAGGAAGCTGGTCTCTTTTCCCAGGTAACAAGTGATAGGATGAGAGGGAATGACCTCACGTTCTGCCAGGGGAGGGTTAGATTGGGTATGAGGGAAAAAGTCTTCACCGAAAGGGTTGTCAAGCACTGGAACAGGTTGCCAGGTGATGATGGAGTTACCTCCCTGGAAGTATTTAGAAGACATGTAGCTGTGGCGCTTACGGGTGTTGTTTAGTGGTGCCTTTGGCAGTGCTGGGTTAAGTTGGACTCAATGATCTTGAAGGTCTTTTCCAACCTAAGTGATTCTATGGTTCTATAATATAACCTTAGGTTTTGCGCTTGTACTATATTGTATGAATTTTGAATGGCTACATGGAAAGGTATAGAAACATCCTTGGTGTGCTTGCTCTGTTCCAGTTTTATGAATTAGATGGCAAATTCTTCATACCTAGCTTTTAACAATGAATTTCTTACTAATTTCTGATGGATGTTTATCCCAGAAGTAGCTACATTTTATATTATCATTAAAAACTAATTGCAAAATATCTCAGAAGACTTTGGGATAGATCAGGAGATATAAATAGAATATCATATTAATAATCCATTAAATTAATAATATCTGTCCAACTGAATCACTCTTATATTTCATACCAGATTTTAAATACAGTTTATTTTGTTTCGGTGTTTAAATTCCCATTGGGTAGAGCTGTGCTAGTTTTTTTGCTGTTTATCTTGCATTCTTGTAAATGTGTGATGGATAAATTATTGAGCTGGAGGCAGAGGTATAAGAAACAGAAGAGTCAAAAGCAAAATAATGATTTTGACATTGTGTCGAAAGCATAAGCACGTCTCAGTGAATTCCAGACTCTATCTGATTACACATTCACAGACTGCTGGACTGTTGTTTATCTGCTTTGACAGTGGGTCCAGAGGAGTGTTCAATGAGCCTTAATTGCATTAATTTATCTAGATTGGGGGGCTTTTCTGGGATTAAATTTCTCATCAGGTTCCAGCCAGACTTCTTCACACTGGTCACTTCATATTTGCACAGAATATGTGCCACTTCATCAGATACTCCACCAGGTGTGAAGAGTCAAATAATAATAAAGACTAATAAAAAGGGATCCAATTGCTTCCACCTGTAAATAAAATAGACTTAGCCACAACTGTGGTAGAAACCTGGTGGAGGTTAAACAATTAATGTTATCTGTTTTTTTAAATTATTATTTTCATTATTATTGTTATGAAATGCAGATACTTTCACTGTAGGTTTTCAGTAGGAACTATTCCCTTTTTAATAGATGTAAAAAAACCCCAAACACATATACATATATATATATATATATATATATATATACACATACACTAACATTCCAGGGATGTCTTGTGGACCTGGGCTAAGTCTTTAGTTCTGATTCCCATGGAAGTCTGTAGATATTTTTTTAAAGTTAAAATTGGCAGAAGAGTAGTCTTGGTACCTTCATTCTAGATCAAGCATTGCTACTTTTCTTGGCATCATCTTAATGTTACTCAGGAACTGTCCTGATACCAATAACTGATTGTACCTAATTAGATCAAAATTAAATCTGGATAAATTAACAAAGCAAAGCCTAGAAAGGGAAGAACAGAAATGAGCAGGTATACAAATTGGGAATGATGGCAGAACAGAAATATTTGAGTGAAGCAGTGGTTGCTTTTCTTCCCCAAGTAGCTCATCAGTTCTTTTCTGTGGTTGTTTTTATAAATCAGTATTGTATATATTATCCATGCACACCACCACTGCTGTTTTGGTTTTTTTTCTTCAGTCAGTGATACCCAGCTAGAAACCTTAATGTTAAAAATATGGAGTATTGTGTAGGGTTTTTTTTCAGTAGTAACTGAAAGCAGTTAAAGCAGATGGAGCTTCCAAAGGAAACCTAGCACTAACCTACAGATGGTAAGCTCTGGCAGGCAGCAGGATTTCAGCTCCTGAGCAGTACTTCCTAGTGAAAGCACTTTGCTCTGGTGTCTCTGCTAAATTTCCAGGGAAACTAATGGCTAAACTGAGTATGTACAGCCTGTTCTATGAGGTGGAGACATTATTTTCATGGTTTCTCAGCTCCAGCTAAAATTTCCTAGAGGACAAGTGAGCCAGAACAGAGGAGCTTAGATGCTTACACCAGGATTTTGGTGGCTCATGTTAGCTGGTAATTTCCAGCTTTGTCAGCTCACTTGTCTCACAGTAGAATAATCTGAAGAATTTGATGCTACTCTCCATTATCTGGGATCTCTAATATGAGAGATCTTAACATTTTAAAAAAAAACAAAACCACAAAAACTTATGAATGACTTTAAAGGCAGTTTACCATTGTAGAGGGCAGAGGAAATTGTTGAAGGGCAGTATTACTACCACCTGTTCTTCAGTTTTAATGTCAAGTAACGTAAGTTCCAAAGACCCATATCTCTCTAAAAATTAACAGATGTAACTCTATTCTTGAAAGTTTAAGTCTTATTTCCCTAACTGATATTTTGAAGAGATCATGGAGATCTTGTTCAGGATCATTTGTTGGTGTTCAAGAATATGTAAGCAGTATCTCAGTCAGTAGAGTCTTTCCAGTCAGAATGTTTGTCTGAAAGTGTCATCTTAATAATATCGAAAGATCTGAAAAGTCTATTTTATAGCAATTCTTCCAATATATATCAGATAAAATAATTTAGAGGGCACTGGAACACAGTGCATCCCTTAATCTTCCTTTCCAAGCTAGATACCTCAACCATTAGGCTACACTGTCCTGCTAATACTGTTTGCTTGGTAACTTAAAGAAACTTCAATTATTCTGCACAAAGTCAAAGTAGTTCATTAAAGGAAATTCAAAGATATTTACCTCCTGACACACAGGAACAGCACATGTACTGGTGATTAGAAGAAACCTGAAAGCGGTAGGAGTTATGAAGTCTCTGGGCAGTCAAAACTCAATAAATCTACACCCTGCAGGAGATTTCAATCCCGTCACTCCTGGCAGGTATAACAAATCTCAGTTTGTGATTCTGGAAGGGATAAGGCACCTGACAGATGCAAAAAAATCAGTTTTATGAAGAATAAGATGGTTTTGGAAATACTCCAGAGGAAATCTGAGACTTCTGGGGAACCTCTGTTTCACAAGTCATGTTGCCTGCAGTGACTCAGTGTAGGAAACAGAGGAGAGGAACATCACAGGGAGACATGGCTATGTCAGCTTGGGAGTTATGTCTGGAATGCAAGGGTCAGACCTGACACTTTAATTTCCTTTATGGATTCAAACCTAAATAACTCCCTTTTATGATTAAGCTGTTCTGTTCACAGGAATCTTGTTGCAAAGCAGTGACTTTGACATAGCATGCAGGTAGTAATCTACAGACAGGACTATCTCTCCTTGTCAAAGATGCTGAATACATTAAAAAGAGAAAAAGCAGGGAAAAAAAAATGTTCACTTATAATGAAAAAGCTAATTTAGCTTCCTGCCAGAAAGGCCATAACATATGACATAAAGTTAATGTCAGCAGTAAAGTAACTTACAGCTAGTTTATTACTGATTTAGAATTAACACTGTCCTTCAGATATTTTTTTTTAAAAAGAAAGAAAAAAATAATAAAAAAACAGTACATAAATAACTCCCTGAGCCAAAATTCTCCCCTGTCTGTGATTCACCCACTCTCTATTCCTGTGTTTGGAGTTTTTTGATATTTTGGAGTGACTTGAATATTCTTATGAGACTTGTGTTTTGTCATGCATTCTTTTTTTTTTTCCTTTTCTGTAATTTACTCTAATATTAGATACCCCAATATCACTGACCTTGAGTCTGTAGGCCAGAATGTAGATCAGATCAGCAACTCTGTGTTCAGAATAACAAAGTTATTAAGGTTAAGAACAGACTTAGAGGAGCTAACCTAGAATCAGAACATAAATTCCCACTGGATGTACCATACTTGGCAACTTGCTTAAGATAAAAATTAATACATCAACCTGCTTCAAGTATAAAATTATCTGCAGCAATTGTCACTGCTAAAAAGCATTACTCTGGAAATGGGAGTTTAAACCGAAGTGACTGAAGTCTAGTTCAAAAACATGACAATAAGAGAGAGAGAGGTGGATATAATTTAATCACGCTGTAAAGTCAATGTCTAGCTGCAGGAGCATTTGCTGCTCACTGTAATTTCCACGGCCCTGTTCTAGACTTTTTGTTTTTAAATGGAGACTTGTATAGGTTTTCTTATGCATAAAGTTTGTGAAATAAATGCTGTAAAGCAGCATAGACACTAATAGGGTAGCTAAATTAAGAATATACATATGGAGATCAAGTATACGAATTTATGTTGCTGCTCTTAAAATTATGCAGGATAGCTAAGATTTTTGAATAGACACACAAAAATTTTACCACAAGAGAAAGCAATAAAATAGGAAAATAAGTTTTTGGATCTATTAGTTTCCAAATTTATGGTCCATGAAATGTATTAGAGAGTTCAAGCCATATCTTCAGGTGATTTAAATTGATTAGGTTCTAGGAAAAGGAAGAAATCTGTGCTGAATTCCACTGTCTCAGGATCTGCCTCACACAGAGATGCCAAGTCTGCTTCTTCACATTGCTGTCATAGGTCATGTACAGGGAGAAAAGCTGACCTTCCCACAAAAATCACATTATATGAGGAAGCTGATCTGACTTGACATGATTTGATTTGGGCTAGAAGATTAATCCAGATTTCAGCTGCCAGAGGCTTTTAGATAGAATATATATCTAAAAGTGCTATTTATTTATAATAGATAAATTATACTGAATGTATTTTTTACTTTTTTTAAAGAAAGGAGTATTAATTAGAACAGTGTGGAAGTGTATCAGATCTGGAAGGATTCATGTGACAAAGGCTATGAAATGCTGCTGTCTTCATAGATTGTCATATTGATGTTTGAAATGGGATATGTGTTTCTGTGATCTGGTTAGTGACTGTACTTGCAGCTTTCTGATGAGGGAAAAAATGTAGTATCTAAAAGCACTGAGGAGGAAACAAAATAGTCTAGCCTGCTTTGAAAGGGCTATGAAGACAAAAGTTTTGAAACTATTTCAAATGCCATTCCTGACCTGAGGCTCAGTAAAACCTTAATCCAAGATCGGACAAACCTTGCAACAACTTAACATTTCCGTGTGCTGTTTCATGTTGCCAGCAGTCAGATGTGCTCCTTCTACATGCATTTCCTTCTGATATATCCTGTTTGAAATATTTTTGTTTTGAAGATATCTTTTCCCAAGTCTTTTATTAGAGCTGGTTGTTCCCTAGATAACAGAATCTTCTGCTAGGTTCCCCCTAAATTAAAACTAGCAGACCAAAAGAAGGTAATTTATTATAATTTGGAGAAGTCTGCAGTTTAACATCCTTGGTTGGGAGGGGCAGAGCATGGGATTTTACTCAAAGAAAAATTACAACATAAAGCTTCAGTCAGTTTGGAGAAGGATATCTCCAAATATCAGCCACAAAAAATGATCAGAGGGCTGGAGTACCTCTCCTGTGAGGAAAGGCTGAGAAATCTGGGGTTGTTCATCCTGGAGAGGAGAAGGATTCAGGAAGACCTTATTGTCTTCAATACCTCAAGGAGGCTTATATAAGGAAGATGGGGATAGACTTTTTAGTAGGTCCTATTGCAACAGGACATGGGATAATAGTTTTGAATTGAAGATGGTAGATCCAGACAAAATACAGGGAAGAATTTTTTTTTTTTTTTTTTTTTTTTTTATGAGGATGGTGAAACACTGGCACAGGTTGCCCAGAGCAGCAGTAAATGCTCCATCCCTGGAAACATTCCAGGCCAGGTTGGACAGGGCAGCCTGATCTGGTTGCAGATGTCCCTGCCTATAGCTGGGGGGTTGGACTAGATGGCCTTTAAAGATCCCTTCCAACGCAAACCATTGATTTGTGTTTCTAAAGAGGTCTTAAAGGAGGTCAGAGGGAAAGAACAGAGATGCAGCTGAAACAGCCTGTGACAATTCCAAAGAGTGAACTGGGATGCACAACCATTTGGTAACAACACAGTAATGCTTTAAGGCTGCGATGTCTGTCAAAATCCACTCTGTTAAACTCTGAACAAACACAATGTTGTTCATATATTCTAAAAAGATACAGCACAGCCAAGACCAATGTCAGGGCTTTATTCCTGCTGATAACAAATTCATTGTGTTTTCTAGTGTCACGCAGAAAATAAGTGTCACTTATTCTGTGGCAGAATGAGTCGTATGGTTTCCTAAAGCTCAGATAACAGCCCATCCATAAAACGCTGAATGACTAATTAATGTTCTTTGGGATTTCCAAATGAGATTATATTAAGAGACTGTTTAAAAAGATAAAATTACTGGCAACTTCTGTAAAACTAAGGACACTGACAACTAGCTTCATTTTGCCCAAACATCAAAAGTTTAGTCTAAGGTAATATTAAGATCTTCCTGTGGAAAATCATTGGAGACAGGTGAATGAAGGACATGTACCCATTCTGTGTATGATAGGTAAGCAGATGTGGGAGTATGAAAAATGTCCAACAGAACTGTCAAACTTCTTTCTGGATATGTTTAAATTCTACATAATATCTGAAAATGAACTTGGACACTAAACCAGAAATCATGCTATTTAGCTACGCTGAGGTAATGCTATACAGATACATATATATATATATATGCACACACATATATGTATATACACTGACACCGTGCTTGGACAATATTAATTTGTGCAGCGGTGTAAGTGAATGGAAGTTGCATAGACTTCAAAGCACAATACACTGGTCAGGATTAATTAGATATACTCTTTTGGGCCCTCACCATCCAGCAGAGAAAACCTGCAAAAGCTTGTAGTTGCAAACTTCAGTCTTTAGAAATCTAAATTTTAATTTCTGCAAGATATTTGGTTGATTCACTGTCTGTCAGCTAAGAAAGCTAGACATCTATAAAAGTGAATCCTGGAAGACATGTCTAGGCAGGCAGGCGAAAATTCTTTCCAACAAAATTTCTTCTGTGAGTCTGAGTTCAGTATCATGATGTTTTACTGCCCAGGCTTTATATTAAATTTACATGAACAAGTGTTGTCTAGCTCCTAGGATAGGGTTCATTTGGGGAATTTAAATGGTTCTGCCCTGCTTTTACCTGGGACAGAGTTAATTTTCTTCTTTGTAGCTGGTGCAGCGCTGTGTTTTGGGTTTGGTGTGAGAACAACGTTGGTAACATGCTGATGGTTTAGTTGTTACTGGGTCATGGTTATACTGAGTCAAGGACCTTTCAGGTTTTCAGGTGCTGCTAAGAAACTGGGATGGGACACAGCCAGGACAGCTGACCTGAACTGACCAAAGGGATGTTCCATTCCATGGGACACCATGCTCAATGTATAAACTGGGGGGAGCTGGCCAGGAGGGGCCGATAACCTTTTGCTGCTGGCTGGACATCAGTCAGCGGGTGGTAAGCAATTGTATTGGGCATCACTTGGTTTTCTTCCTTCCCTTTGGGTTTTATTCCTCTCCTCTCCTCCATCCTTTTCATTAGAATTGTTATTATTACTGGTTTGGGGTTTCTTCCCCTCCTATTGTATTTTAGTTTAATTATTAAATTGTTTTTATCTCAACCCCTGAGTTCTACATTCCTTTCCTATTCTCCTCTCCATACCTCTGGGGTGGTGGTGGGGAGTTTGCGAGTGGCTGCATGGAACTTAGCTTCTGGCTGGAGTTAAAACCACAATAGGGTCCAAACCCATTTGTTTGGGCTGTCTCATTCTCTTTATGCGATGGTCATGAACAAAGAATTTACTTTAGAAAATTCAGGTTTTGTAACTGCATATACTCCCTTCCATCTTATACCACTTCCTGTGGGAAGGAAGGGAAAATTTCAATGCCTTTTGACTTACTAAGTGACATAATTCAATCAACTGGTTCCTAAAATACTGTCTTATTTAATCTCAGTATTTATTTATAGCATTAAAATAGTGATCGTTCTATCAGTTCACTGCTTTATGGAAAACTAAAAACTCATTAGCTACTACAAAGGCAGAAGTAACGCAGATTACACATCAGTTTTTTATTAAAGAAATTCTAATACCAATAAAACTCATGAAATGTGTAAGCACAAAAATCCTCCCTTTGCAAAAATAACTCTGATGACTTAATGGCTACACTAAGAATTCAAGGAAAGTTTCTTCACTGATAATCTGATACCTCTTGAACTCATTTCAAAGATGGCTTAGATAAGACTGAGTCTTGGGTATGTCTGCAGCTATTTTGGACCAAAAGTCAGTCAGGGAAAGGTGAGAAAATAATGGAAATAAGTGATAACATACTTGTGAATAAAATTTGGAACACTGGGGAGATACATTTTCTCAACTAAAATTTTTCTGAAAACTCAACTCCTTGCCCAATGGATGAAGCCCTTCTAGAAAGAACAAATTACTATGCAATAAACTTGCAAAGCTGAAATGCACTTTACCTGCATTATGACCACATATTATGCATTCTTCAAAGCTGTCATGGAAAAATGAATCTTTTTCATAACCCTCAGGTGAGATACTAATTTTGTAGATACAGCTTTATCTAAATACATATGCATACATTTGAGACATATATATATATAGATATATACGTACATATATATATGAGTGTTTGGCTGTGTATACAGAAATAGAAATATATTACCTATATTTTTATAATCTATTGATAAAAATGTTGGATAAGAAATATATAACAGCATTTCTTGTCCATAGTCTTATTTTCAGTAGAAAATCCCATTCACACTCATTGTCCTTACAGAACAAAATTTCAGCCATAACATTCCATGGTTTACTACTCAATTAAATTGCAGTGTGGTATTTTTTCATTAGAATTTGCATGTGAAAGAAACAGTAAAAATTGTGGGTTTTTTTTCTTTTCTTTCTTTTTTTCTGGAGAAGAGTAAGTTTATTACAGAAAACATACACTCTGCATTTTTTTCTCCTTTAAAACATGGATGTGGAACTAATAGTTAAGTTTTAAAGTACAAATATCTTTAAGGACAATAAAATTAAGTTTTTAGAAATTACTTTTGGAATGGCTGTTGAGTTATGACAAGCACTTTCTGAAAGCTCTGGCAGACAGCCTCACGTATTTTCTTAAGATGGTTTATGATTAGAGCTCTGTGTGTAAATCAAGAAAAAAGGTGACAATTTTCATGGGCTAGAGACAGTGAAAATAATCAAGGTTCTCTGTGGTCCGCCAAGATAAATACATAGGCAAGAAAACTATTAAACTGCACATTTTCACTATTAACAGTGATTTGATATTTTCAAGCAATAGAAGATAAATGAAAAAAGAAATCTGTGGTGTTCTTCACCATAAGAATAAGTCAGGAAATCATAATAAAAGTTTTTCACATCTCCTGTCTGATGTATTTATAATGATGTTCAGCTACTACCTAGTGTGCTTTTCATCAGTAAACTTCAAAGTATTTTTCAAAGCAGGTAATCTTTAGAAAGGCTTGCAAAAAATCCAGCTAAAGCATGTTTTCATCAGGTTTTGCATAAGAAGGAAAAATAAAACAATTTGATTTCCATCAATTTTCCAAGACATCAGGTAGGCTGTTCACAGAAAGTACAAACTACATCTCAGTTTTATATATTATGATGCTTTGTGTTGGCACAGACCTCGCAATTCCCTGAAACATTGGGAAGGAATTTGTAATTTGTTTACTCCTTTAACTATTCATTCAACAGGATTATATGGAAATAACTTGGTTTTGAAGTAATCAATATACAGTTGTAATTAGGGGTTTACATGTATAATTATTCCCTGACTGCAGATCACTGATTAATGTAGGGAAAGACAAGAGGGGCATGCCCAGGTCACAAAACTGCTTAGAGAGGATAAAGAAAGGTCACTATCAGGTCCCATGGGTAGAGGGGAATAAAATTTCTAAAAGTAAACTTTGGAAGAGGCAAAATCACCTCAGTTCTCAGATCCTCACATAGATCCCAACACATAGACAGCTGTAGCACCAGAGTTATCCTGCAATTTGTGAAATATTGTTTCTTTATTTAAAGTCTGAATTTTTTATTATTCCATGTCAGGGAGCTGAAAGGTGAAAGAAACAAAGTGAAGCCATTCACTAAGGTCCTGGCAGAAGCTTTTTCACTAACTGGTCTGCTAGCTGAAGATGATTATTGTCAAGCAAGGAGAAGGAACAAAACCCCACCTCTTTTAGAGAAAGGTTTAAATACGTAAAAGAGATTTCTGTGTATGTGATATAGATGCAGAATGCGGTGTTTGATGACCCCAGGGATGCCCTCTCCTCCTAAGATATATGACACTGTCTCTTACCCTTGTCCTGATGGAGTAAAGGACTGTATTTCTGCAGAGCTCTTGCACTGCAGAGAGGAGATGTATTAATAATGGTGGCTTCAGTGCTGACTGTGTGCTGCAAATAGGAACTGAACTGAAATCTCCATATTCATTCCACAAAGGTTAGTGCACAGATATCATCACAATCCATCTTTTAAGCCTGAGGGATCCAATTCAGTGTTGTATCATTTTAAGTTTATGTCAGTTTAACTCCTCCAAAATCAGGCTGCCACTGAAATCAGTGGAGTTAGAAATGGCATAAAGGTGGAAGAAAGCAGGGGTGAGTCATGCCTTTTTATTTTCAAATATAGGAGCAGAGTGTTTACAGTGGTTTCAGCACAAAGCTAGAATAAATGGGGACATTTGGAGTGGATTTTGATGACTTGTCTGAACCTATAGCTCAGAAGGCATGAATCCATGCAAACCAAAACCAAACTACAGTGCATGCACACATACTATTGAACAAAACCTGCTGACTTTCACACAGCTTTAGCTACAAAGTCACATTCATTTGACATTTTTTCCTTGATGAATTGTTCACAAAAATCTGCAAGCAGTCAGATAGAGAGTGTTTGCAGGGAAGGATGACTTCATAGAAAGAATGCAATCAGAACAGATTTGTTAGTAAATATGGCAAGTAAAAAGAAAACAAATTTAAAAAAAAAAATACCCTTAAAACAAAAGAAGCATTCTCTTCACCTATTTGTGATTTTAAAAATTGGTCAGGCAACTGCCTACCTTCAAGCTTGAATGCCTTCTGTAGATTGTTGTCTTTCTGGATTAGTGGTAAAATCTCCAGACTCTATGTATTGAATTCATACATTTAGTGATGTGCAGTCAAGCATGCCATTTCTTTGCAATACAGCCCACAGGTATTGTTCCCTTATCAGTCATACAGGTAGTGATTTAGGGCTGAATACCAGTAAGTACTGAGTCAATATCCCCCCTATGAGTATTGCAGTACTGCCATATTACTTGGAGAGTGATGAAATTGCAAGCCTTTTTTTACTCCTCTGAAATATAGCTGGGTCCTGGCCTTAAAGGGCTGCAGTAAAAAAGTGTAAGTGTTGGCATGATATACCATACACTCAGGCAATTGGTGAACACTAAGTGTGTTTTAAAGGTTGTGCACTACTTCTAACCATTGCAGTAAATCTGGATCAATAAAGGTAGCCTGCAATGTTTTTTTGGGGAAAATCACTTTTCCCACACATTTCTAAATGGAAACGCTCTAGCATTCCTGGTCCCCTCATACACCCAATGCACAGAGTGAATTTCAGTTAAAAACAACTTACATGAAATTAACCTTTGCATTCTCACTTATCTGTAATTAGTGACTTCAACTTCATCTAGTGTCTGCCATCCTAATATTTTATAGATATATTTTTACCATAGAACTGTTCTACATCAATACTATTGTCACTGTTGTATAAAAGCAGAAACTGAGGAGCAAAAACTTTACTGAAACCACAGAAGACAGCTGGGGCAGAGATAGTTAAGAGAATTCAGAACTGCCAGATCACAGCCCCACCTTTTTTCCTTTTGAAAACATCCAGTGTAAAGAGACCAGCAATACTGCCAACAGATAACTGGAAAGCTGTGAAGGCTGCAGGTATGGCTGAATACCATCTGGGACACAGAACTTGCTCACGTGGGAAATTTTTACTCATTCAGGTAGTCCCGTGGAAGACATTAATAATGTTAAACAAGGAGTGTTTTGGGGAGCATAAGCATGTTGAGCTGGCAAATGTAGAAATGTATGTCCAATAGTTATTTTTGTAAATTACTTGCTTTCACAGTGGTGGCTTAAATTAACTGCTAAAACCCTTAAAAAAAAAACACCTAAAACTATGTCAGTGCTAATTACCTAATATAAACTTACCTGGACTACTGGGTAAGTTTATATATACTTTATATAAGTTCATATATACCATTTACTACAGATCATTAATTTAAATACATTGCAAAATACAAAAGTTTAGACCCTACAATCCCTATGCAGTTTGTCACGAGAGAGGCTATGAGGGGAATACTGCAATGCAGAGCACCTAAGATTTGCTAATGTGGGTAAGTAAAATGACCAGGATTCAAAAAGTACTTGGAAAGAGGAATCTGCTCCCACACAGGCAAAAAAATGAAGATATACCACTAAAGTAAAATTATTATTAAATGAACTCATGATACAGGAGCTATAGCTTTCAAACTTTGAACTGGAACCAAAGGAAAAAAAAAAAAAAAAAAATGGACACATACCTCTACACTGAGAAAAAGAGAATTGGCAAAAAGCCAAGACAGTAAGAGGGTGCCAGAAGCCTCCTAGTTGTATGGATTGTGTGTTCCTTTTGTAGGAACACTTGAGAACAGGTATCTTTTAATGTTTTCTTCCTCAGCAGGTAATGAGTCAAAAAGAAGCTCCTCATGGAGATGGATCGCTAAAGGAGGTGGTCCTGGACTGCAAAGGAGTTTGGCTGGCAAGAAAGGATAAACACAAGAGACATGGAAAAAAAATACTTGAGAATAAATTTTATTGCTCTTGCTGGCCTTTTTTTTAAAAAAAAAAAAAAAAAAAAATCTCAGAAAATTTCCTATTTTCTCCCAGATCACCTAGAAGTATAGAACTATATGGCTGGAAGGGCCAAAAATCATACAGTTTTTCCACTTGCTTTAATGTGTTTGGTTGTTCCTGTCATTCCTGAGAGAAGTTTGTATAAGTTGTTCCTAATGATCTCCCATGTTGGCAACTCCACAGCTTGCCTAGTCAGTATATCCCTGCGTATCGCAGCCCTGACAGTCTTTTTGCTCCTAATATTGAACCTGAATTCTCCTTGCTATAAATTAAACATACTATTCTTGTCCTACCTTTCAAGGAGACAGAAAAGAGATAATTCCTTTTCTCTTTGCTGAATTAGCCTTGGCGGGGTTCTATGATGGCTGTGGTTTAAAAGCAACACTGAACTATGAATAAGTACTGTAAATGTCTAAAAAGTGGCTTCAGACAGACCAGATCCCAGGGCAATTTTTTTTTCCGCTTGCATCTTTGAGGAATACTTTTATTGACATCTATGGCATTTAGATGTCAAATTGCCATCATAAGATATGCCTCTAAGTCAACATGAAAAAACAGTGTGGGATTTTCCTGGTATTGGCTGGGACAGAGTTAATTTTCTTCTTAGTAGCTGGTGTAGTGGCTTGTTTGGTATGAGAACAACATTGATAACACACTGATGGTTTAGTTGTTGCTGGTCATGGTTATACTGAGTCAAGGACTTTTCAGTTTCTCAGGTGCTGTCAGCCAGAGGGCTGGGGGGGCAGCCAGGACAGTTGACCCAAACTGGCCAAAGAGATATTCATACCATGGAACATCATGCTGAGTATGTGAACTGACTGAAGAAAGGAAAGGGGGGACAATGGGAGTGATGGCATTCATCTTTCCAAGTCCGCGTTACATGTGACAGAGCCCGGCTGTCCTGCAGATGGCTGAGCCTGCCTGTCCATGGGGAGTGGGGAATGAATTCCTTGTCTTGTTGTGCTTTGCTTGTGTGTGCAGCTTTTGCTTTCCCTATTAAAATGTCTTTATCTCAACATATGAGTTTTCTCACTTTTACCCTTCCAACTCTCTCCCCCATCCCAACATGGGGGGATCAGGCGAGCGGCTGCATGGGTCTCAGGTACTGACTGGGGTTAAACCACGACACAGGTTCTCATCTATCTGCTCTCTCAGTTTTTATGACATTACTACAATCCTTAATTTATTTCTCTGATTATTTTTCCTTCCTCTTCATATGCTAAATCTCTTCTTCCCTGCTGCTGCTAGCTCCCAAAGTGCTGTGAGATCTCAGAGTGTCTGCAACACTTTGTGTGACTATAGAATAAAAAGCCCATTTGTGCATTCATCCCTAATTTTTAACTTTTTCTGTTTTATTTTGTTTTAAATTAAAATTTTGTTTGCTCACAATCCCTGTAATAGCAAGTAGAGTTGAAAATATTCACAGAATGAATTTTTCCAGTTTTGTTCCAATTCTTCTGCTTAAGGTTTGGGATTTTTTTTTTTTTTTTTTTTTTTTTTTTTTACTTTATTTACCTTTCTAAATCCTCCTCTATGGTGCTGCACACAATTTGTTGTGGCACAACAAATTCCTCCATGTAACTCAAGTTGCATAAGCTCTGTAATGCAAGCTGTTATATGTGGGGTTGAGTTACAAACAGAATTGTCTGCCTTACTCTGAAACTTGCTGATATACAGCAAAACCTGTCTTGAGTCCTCTCCTCATTACCAGAGTAATAAAATCGAATGAGAAAACTGCAGAAATAGGCCAGAGAGAAAAAACAATTATTGAGCCTGGGGGTCATGACCTTGCAAAAAACCTATGTGTCCTCATCTCTGGAAAAAAATGAAGGTTCAGCAAGAGGAAATTGTCACAAATAGAGGGTCATGATGGGGAAACAAGTTTTATCACTTGACTTTTGGGGGTTAGGGTGACATGGTCATGACATCTCACACTGGTACATGCATCAATCATTCCTCCACAACACAGAAGCAGCTGCAGGCTCCCCAGGGTAAGAGACATGTAGCTGTGCATCACAGGGTAGAAATGACATTTCTCCCCATCTTTAGGAATGATTTCACCAAGAAGCTTCTCTAGACAGCACAATACCAATTTAGCAGCAAACGACTAAGATGCTTGGCAGCACAATACATACTGAAATTCCCCTGCAAGATTTTGAAAGATGGCTGTATTTTTTGCTCCTTCTTTTTCCAACAGGAAAAAACTGTACATTTTGACAGCAGCTGAAACTTTTCCTGTACCAAAGCACATGATACTGCCAACAAATCTTTCTGACTATACTACAAACTTGTTCTCTGTGGCTGTGAGAAGGATGAGAAGACTATACTTTAGATGCAAATACTTCTGGTGTAGTATTGATAGTTTGCTCCCCTTTACCATTAGTCTCAGTGATTCAGCCGTATCTTTTTAAACTACATCCAGACAGCAAGATTATGTTTACTACATCCCTGCTTAGACAGGTATTCTTTTTTTCTAGGGAGGTGTTATAATCCTCATCACAAAGAACACAGCACTTGTCAACAAAGATTGCATAACTGAATCAGAAATATTAATTTATACATTCTTAGTTAAAAGGTACTGAAGTAAATTATCTGTGTGCTGACAGACATCTCCTACTCTCTGTAGCAACTGAGTTAACAGATTCACTCATACCATAATAGGAAGATCTACTTACAGTCAGAGCTAAGATTAGAATTATAAGAAACTAAAAGCTGCTGGTTTCAGTCCCAGTCACATTATTAACTGCAAAATAAAGCTGTGTTTTCATCTAGGTATTGGTCTGAGCTCCCCTCTGCTTACATCACTAGGAACATAAGAAACACAGCATTTCTTGATGAGAAGATTACAGAGAAGAATAATAACAATTCCAGTAAAGCAACACCCCTTCAGTGCTGTAAGCTGCATAAGGCAGGGACCACAGTACTGACCCACGACTCCAGTAGTACAAAGAATATTGACAGGGCAAATGAATGTCAATCATACAAATAGCAATCAGAGAATATTTAGACTCTGACATGATTTAGCTACAACACAGTGAGGGAATGCGACTATCAGAAAAGACAAAGAGCTATACTAAGCAGATGATGTTACTGCTTGATAACACATAGACATCTGTGGCGACGCGAAGATGGATACATATCCCCAAGAGTTTAATACAAAGCTGAGTATTTATGCAGAACTCTAAGGGTCAACACTGTTTAGTCCAGTGTCAGGCATAGGTTGTGTAAACAGCTATACACAAAAGCTAGGAGCAGCAAAACAGAGTAACTGTCAGTCAGTCCTGCCAAATACTAGCCATGTCACTCATGCATTGCCTCCTAGGGCAGGAGGATGGATTGCAGCAAAAAACGGCAACAAGGCAGCACCACATGGAGCAGCCTAACAGTGCTTAGTTTCTCTTTCTTTGTTTCGCTGGACTCAGAGATAGAGCAAGGGGGTTGTAAAAGGTCATACTTCTAATCTCCACAGCTCTGCCAACCACCATAATTAGTAAGATCCTTGTGAGCCAATTAGCTGTAGATGCAAGATAGGCTCTTAGGATGGAACTAGATGAACTTTGAAGGTCCCTTCCAACCCAAGCCATTCTATGATTCTATGAAAGAGAACTGTCTTTTGTTCCAGTGGGGAAACACGGCTGGATTTCTACGGACAGAAGTGGACCACTGCAGCATATGAAGGCACAGACCCCAAGTGAGATCCTTTATTGCATACAGAAGTGCTGGTTACAAGCAATTGCTTGTGCACCCAAGTTCTCCCCTGGAACGTGCCTATGTGCACCAAAACACCTTGGCAGCCAGTTCACACTCTACCAAGCTGCTTACTCCCTCCATGCTCATCTGAGGAAGTCTCTTCTTCCTAGATGAGGATTTAAGCTGTGGGAGGATTTGGGCACGCCCCTAATTAAAAGGCTTTGGGCAGCCCCTCACTGCAGACAGGTGTGCACAGAGCTGATTTGCAGGTGAGCTCAGAGCCAGATCTAGTGTTAGCTGCTCCCTCACTACATTTTAAGGCACAATCGCTCTGCAGCCTGGCACCCGGACAGTGAACAAAGCCTTTTCTTTATCTCCACACCCAGGGCTTGGGAGCAAGCAGGAGAAACCTGCACAGACTTCAGAAAGAGCCCTTATAATTCCCCCCCCCCCCTTTTTTTTTTAAATTAGATAAAGTTAAGGCTGCTTGAATTTGAACGGTCATAGCTTGATGGATAGCCCTTTGATTCATGGCTCACATCAGGTTCATCAAACACAGTAGACATAACAATGGCCCAAACCTCTAGCAATAAAACAAACCCACACATCAATATTTTTCAAATCAATAATTTTTCAAGGGCCAGACTAGTCACATCAGCCTGTTTGGCTAGCCAACATCCTAACTTATTCAATGTGGTTAAAGCTTATGCGGTGGCACCAGGTGCAACGAAGAAAGCAGCAGGAAGATCCACACTATTCTGGTTTGTTCTCTGGATCACCATTAGAAGAAGGTCCATGATCAGCTGGTCAAATGAGCCGAGTGGGAAGCCACCAAGGCCCTCAATCTATATTTTTCATGTTCATCAAGTTATCCATTGCCTGCGCAGTAGCTCGGTCCCAGTACTCTGTTAATCCAAACTATACTGCATAGAGGGAAGCATCACATGACACATTTTCCGATTGTATGGGGTCATAACATATCCTTCTGCAATGGCAGTGTACAAGTTCATGATAAACTCCAAACCAAATCCAAAATCTTTAACTAAGCATCTGAGTTCTTTTACAGCTTTGTATAGGAGATGCTCTCACACAGCTTGTCACCCTGTCTGGTACCAGACGGGGAGTACACTGAATAATTCCACCTCTCCCTTTCGTATAGCCTCCTTTCCGCACTGACCTAAGGCACCATAATATACTCTCTTTCTCTTGCTTTCAGAACTGCTTCAGCTCAAGTCTCTCTTCAGGTCTTTAAATAAAATGCATAGTATAACTTAAATCTACAGATCTAGTCACAGTTGCAAAACAGCACAGAAAAAATTCAAGTGTTTCTTTTGCTCCTTGCTGCAAATACACGAATGAAATTCATACAGCCTCTACTGGACACAATATCCTACTGCTACAAGAGGATAAACGTGATTACTAAGGGAACATTTATTTCAAAAGACTATAATCTCAGAGTACTCACTGGAATGCGATGACTCAGTTGGTTTTGTCCAAAATGCAGAATCTGTGTGCGGGGGTGATTTCAGCTGTTTTGGTCCAAAGCATCCATATGGGTTTTCTGTTCCTGTATTAATGATTGTCCCATGGTTCCCAGTTGCTCACCTACTGTCCTGAAGTGGTGATGAGAGCGCTTGTGTATCCATCTTCCCTGGTTCAGCTGGGCTAGGCCACCAGGTTTGGTTTTTTTTTCTTTTTCCTCAAGTCCCTGTTTGGGCACTGTTTGTGGCATATGAAGGCACAGACCCCAGGCGAGATCCTTTATTGCACACAGAAGTGCTGATTATATGCAATTGCTTATCCACCAAGTTCTGCCCAGGAATGTGCCTATGTGCACCAAAACATCTTGGCTGTTAGTTCACATTCCACTGAGCTGTTTACTCCCTCCATGCTCATCTGAGGAAGTCTCTTCTTCCCAGATGAGGATTTAAGCTGTGGGAGGCGTTGGGCAGCCCCTCACTGCAGACAGGTGTGCACAGAGCTGATTTGCAGGTGAGCTCAGAGCCAGATCTAGTGTTAGCTGCTCCCTCACTACATCTTAAGGCACAATCGCTCTGCAGCCTGGCACCCAGACAGTGAACAAAGCCTTTTCTTTATCTCCACATCCAGGGCTTAGGAGCAAGCAGGAGAAACCTGCACAGATTTCAGAAAGAGCCCTTATAGACCACTAAATGGACAGTGTTCCCCAAAAGTTGTTTTTTTCCTTCCACCAAGAGTAGCGTTTTTTGTTCTCCTGCAACATTGCTGTGAAGCACCGAATAAACTCCAGTTAGCTTGGTTCGTTGTTTAATTGTAAGGCTTCTGTCAAGTGAGGAGATGTTTCCTTGAAAATTATGTGCCAGGGAGTGGAGTGAGAATTTTTGCTGGGGGAGTATATAACACATTGTCTGGTTTGTGGAAGGAAAGGTAAACTATTAGAGGTGAACATGAAAGTCTGGATGTTGGAGTAGCTTAAATTGCAAATCAGTATTTCTTCACATATGATCCAACAGTTGTGAAGATGGCAAAAATGCAAAATGTTTCATTCTTCCTTTAGTATAACTGCTAATGCACAAAACCCCAAGCAAAACATGAAAATAAGTAAAACCAAAGAAAATACGTAAAATAATATGAGTGCAGAATACAGTCTACTTGTTCTTATGGCTCTTTGAAGAGATATGGATCTAAATAGCCTTCCAAAATGCTTTAGGTTGACTTGTTGTTTTGTTTGGTTTTTGGTTTTTTGGGGGTTTTTTTGTGGGTTGTTTTTTTTTTTTTTTTTTTAATGGACAAGAACAGATATTCCTGACAGATTTCTAAAATTTGTGTCTGTGTAGCTGAAACTGTTTTAAGCATAGGTTTTATTATTTTGTTCAGCAATGTCCTCTTTAGACTTTGAATGGTCTAAAGAAACAAATAAGACAAAAGCAAGAGAATTAACCAGACTTTCTGAAATCTAAGATTAAAGAAACAGACAGAAATAAAGGCTGTAAAGTGAATAGTCTTATCCACCTCATTAATGCTGTATTTCTCTCTGTGAACAAAAATAGGAAGTATTTAAATAGGTTTGTTCAAAATTGAAACACAAACTCAAATTAAAAAAATAGCAAACACAAACAAAACAAAAACTAAAAATTGCTTTAGAAAAGAAAATAAATTCTGAGGTTTGTTATTTTCAGGAAAAGAAACGGATGCAGACTGCCTGCTGCATGATGCCTCTATGACGAGCATATAGTCTTGTGGAGTTAGAGACTACCCCTGCGTAATGGAAATAACTTAGAAATCAGACAGCCCTGCATTTAAATCGTTTCCCTGCATTATAGTTCAGAAACTGATGACAACTTGAAATACTAGGATACCTGGAAGGGCCTCTGAAAATTCATTCCTTACAAGTTAAACAGATGAGTGTAGAAAACCTGTTATTTTGGAAAACATTAGTTTAAATCAATGCTTCAATAAAACATTGCCTTTATAGCGAGTCCTCATTTTCTGCTGAATATACTCAGCATAACGTTCCAGTTAAGCTCTCTGTCTGCAACAGAAACTGCTCTGTTTAGTCCATTTTTTTTCAAATTCCCAAAGAGAAAAAATACTGAAAGTATGATGAAAGTTATTTAATAGTCTGCTAGGAGAACACATCTCTGTAGTTAGGAGAGAAAACACCAGATGTGTTGGTTTAAAAATTTGGATGATGTGCTACTTGGCAGAATTCTCCCACTAACACATACCAAATGCCTGCCTTGAAAACGGAGTTGCCTTTCTGGGTTGTTTCTATGTTTATACATGGTACCTGCAGGCACACTTGTGCGTGACAGTTTCTTGAGGTGGAGCCTTGGCAAATATGTCATTTGCCCAATTTAGAACTAAAATCCGTAGACAAGACAGAATTGAAATTTCCAGTGTATTGCTTCATCCCCAAGACTACGCTTTGTTTCTCTCTCTTCTCAAACACTCTCTAACATCTGTTGTCGAAAAGGCGGAGGGAGGCCTTATTAATCAGCCACAAAGTACATTAAAGAAAACTGTCTAAGCACCTAAATAACTTGTTTATACAATTGATCTGCTCCACTGTAAGTGGTGAGATCAAGAGTTCCGTTTGTTGCGGTGTGCCATTTTATTGATGCGGCAGGACGCATTGGCAACTGTAATTTTGTCACGGTCTGTTCCTCCAAAGGATAATCATTCTTGGGCTGTCAGATGCATTGAATATCCCAATGCATGCTGCATGTTTGATAGAGTGCTACCCTGGTCATTAATCATGCATGGAGTTCAACTTCCTCTGTCAATACAGTAATTCTGCAAGGACAAGAACGTGTTATCAATTTTTATTGAAGAAACGACAACAAAAAAGTGGGTCAGTGTGGGTTGCTTTAAAGCAGTTTCTTAAAATTAAAATTATACTGACTCGCTGAGTTTTATAATATGATTTAACTTTAAAATATTTTTCATATCCTGTTACATACTAAGTCTCAAGGATTGACTTTTTCTTTCTCAAAGTGCATCCCTTTCTCAAAGTGTAATATCACTCCAGGCAGAAAAAGGGTGATTTTAAACATTATCCCATGAAAAGATCATTGGTTATGGCAATGACAAAAAAAGTTTCCAGAATCTTGCAGGTTTTGGAAAACATTTTAGAAAAACAGCTGCTCTGACAGGACACTTACCATTCCTCCAAACTTTCAGTAGTCATTCAGATTGTCAAACATGCAAAGACTAAAATAAAACAATATAAAATACGTCAGGCATTTGAAATTTACACTCTTGTCTTCATTCAGTGTAAGAGTCAAAAAGTTTATGAAAAATCAAATTGGCTTCAATAAACACCAACATTCATCCTCTAGTATTATGGTTGATCAGTATTAATACAAGAAGATTCTGCAGGAAAGAACTTTTTGACCTAGGAGACAAAAGGATAATGAGATTCTATGGCTGGAAGTTGAAGGTAGACATATTCGGAACTGAAATAAGGAGAACATTTCTAAGGATGAATGTAATTAACATAGGGAATATTGTGCTTGGGAGCACAGTGGCTATTTCATCACTTGACATCTTGGAATCGGTAATTTTCTAAAAGAAACACATTAGTAAAATTAGAAGTTGTTATGAGCGTGATACAGGAATCACCCTGGTGGGAGGGGAAAAAAAAAAAAAGGCAGATGCAGAGTATATGTTAGAGGTCTGTGCATAGATACAGTATCCTGCTATAAATCAAACGCATTTTTTCCCTTCTGTATGCTGCTTCTTACAGTGATGAGAACAACTGCCTTTTCTTTTTCTTTTTTTTTTTTTTCTCCTTACTCTCTGTAATTAATACTGCAACAGAAGAAGGGTTAATTCTATTGAAGATATATCATCATCAGTAGTTAAATTAAGGAGCTGTGGTATGGTATATAGTTATCTGTAGGAGTACTGTTCTGTGATACCAAAAATAGCAACTGACATTTGGTACTGGTGATGATGATACACAGATCTTAGAAGATGTATTCTTTGTTTCCAGGAGAAACTAGCTTGTAGGATAGGTTTGGGAGGTGGGGACATAAATATGGTAAACATCATCTGCAGTAATTAAAATTAAGGAATGTGGATATCATATTAGCAAAATCAGTTTGGAAACCTGGATTTTTTCTCGAAGAATGGTTACCTGGTGAAATTCTCTTCCTCTGAAGACCTTCTGTTCACCTTCCTGTGGAACATCTGAATAATCTCAGCATGCAGCATTTTAATTTGCAGTCTGTGATGTTATGCATGGAAGAAAATTCATGTGAAACAAATAAAATATTTTTTGATGTTTATTCTTTCTTACATTCTCTCTACTTTTGCATTGAAATACTGGCCAATGCTACAGAGATCCAACAGTTTCTATCAAAGAAAGCACAACATAACCCTACCTGTAGTAGATTTCCCCATGTACAAAGACATATGCATTTTCATCAGGGTAAGAGAACATTAAAAATTGTTGAATTCAGTTTGGTATCACAAAAGACAAACAATATATTATGCTTTATTGGGTCACATATCTGGTAAGAGCTTCAGGTGGCACAGAGAAGAAGATGTTTTCAATACTCTCCAAACACAACAAGAAAAAAACAGATTAGGACCATATCTGGAACCGCTTATTTGGGAAGGATATTTTTTTACTTGTTTCTTAGTTCCTCCTATAAACTATTATTGAAACAGAAGAAGTACATAAGAGAGTCAAAGTTTTGAACTGTTTCTCTTTTTACATATTTCAGTTAATGTTTCTTTGAGTGGGAAAAAATTGAGTCTGCCCATCCCAGGGTTGAGCAGGATTAGATTGATACCTCTATTCTTAGTAGTAGCAAGTGGCCTTAATTCACATATTCTATTTATTTTAATAAATTGTATTATTTGCTGCACTAAGTAGAGTAATTTTTAAATATTTATGAAAGAAACCTTTACATGCATACCACTGATGTTTTATCTTGGACTGCTGCCAGAGAATGAGTAGCGTATGGCTTGAACAATGAGTTCGGATTATGCAGTATTTATTGCTTTTCTATTTTATCTCTTTCGTACAATAGACAGAAGCTTTCATCTTTTATAAAGTACAATACTGTTTTCTCCACATGATAGCATTACTGCTTTACTAGAATTTTTTTCCCAACCCACCCTGTCATTTCTGGTTTCAAATCTCTCTGTATGCATCTACACTTTTTTTTTTTTTTTTTTTTTTTCCCTAATAGAACGCAAATATTTTACTATTTTCTTGACATACCACGTTCTACTAATATTTTAAGAATGTCATGCTCCATTTAAGTGTCAGGATGAAGACATCTATTGTAATCTCTTCTTCCTGTAAGTGCTTCTGACTTCTTTCTTGTCTGTATAATTCTGTCTTGCAAGGAGCCCTTTGCAAACTAATGCTCTTACAAACACTGTAGATGAAACCAGCTCACCTATGGCATTATAAAGAAATGAAACTGGCAGTGGGTGAATAGCTAGGGAAGCTAGATATTAGAAAGAAAAAGAAGTAATCTAACTACAGTGAAGCAGTCTAAAAGCTCAAAGCTGAAATGTAGGATAATGAATTAAAAATTAATAATATGTATTTCTTCTAAGCAAGCTAAATTCTGGTTAGAGCAACCAGACTGACAGTTCTGAAGAGATTGTGAAAAGGATGCTAAGGCTAGAAAAGTGCAAGTTTTTTTCCATCACTAGGCATTCCATCTGGTCAAGGGAGGTCTTAGTAAGGCCAAAACACACAGCTAGTCTTCTGCGTGCTTCCAGTCTTTCTCTTGGTGTTTTGGATCTATCAGATATTGATCAGGAATTTCATAGAAAGCCACCTTCAGTTTGTAATTGATGATGGCTATTTCCATCCTACTGCACAGATTCATGTCTCCTAGGTAATGCTAAAGCTTTCTCCAGAAATAAGAACAAAGGGAGTAACAGTAAAAATAATACTACATTACTTTATCTAGGAGGAGCTTTTGGTAACAGCTTCTTTGTGTGATAAAGATGTGTGGGGATTATGTTAGAAAACCAGTTTTAACTTTACATATTAATTTTATTTACCAGGCTTGTGTAAGACATTTCAAAGGAATTTATTAGTGATAACATCTCAAGTATTAACATTTCACCATAAAAGTGTCAAAATGCCTGATACACCAAAATAACTGTCTATGAAAAACAGGAGCATAGTAAAGTAGTGATAATAATCACAGGAGAGTACCTATATTTTCAAAGTTTAAAGCTGTGGGTAATTATTTCACTAAATTTACAAAATTGTGAGTGTTATTATTTACCAAGGTAAAATTGCTACTGTGAAAACTACATGAAAACCTACAAATATATTTTACAAAATTTCCTGGAAAGTAGTGTATAACCTTATTGGAATGTGTTTGTATTTCCACATAACCCATCAGAACTGAAGTTGACAGAAATACCACTTTGAGAATAGTATCATTCATACACTTCCTTTTCAAAGAAAATAGAACAGGAGATATTAAAGACTTGATAGAAACAAGATGAAGATTTTCAGGAAGACACGGAACAAAGCAGGCTTTGAAAAGTTAAATGGAAAGAAATTCTGTGCATGTTTAAAGACTAAGGACAGAAACTATCAGCGAGTTATGGAATAAAATATAGAATGGTTTGGGTTGGAAGGGACCTTAAAGACCATCAAGTCCCAACCCCCTACCACAGGCAGCACACCTTCCACTAGACCATTTTCTCCAAGCCCTGTCCAACCTGACTGGACACTGACAGGGATGGGGCATCCACAGCTGCTCTGGGCAGCCTGTGCCAGTGTCTCGCCACCCTCACAGGGAAGAATTTCTTCCTAATAGCTAACGTCAATCTGCCCTCTTTTAGTTTAAAGCCATTTCCCCTTGTCCTATCACTAAGTGCCCTTGTAAGAAGCCCCTCTCCAGCTTTTTTGTAGGCCCCTGTTTGTTGGTGAGAACAAGGTCCAGCACGGCACCTCTCCTTATTGGCTCCTCTTTCACCTGAAGGATGCTATCATCAACAAATTCCAGGAAACTCCTGTATTGCTTATGCCCTTCTGTGCTTTCCCTCCAACAGATATCTGGGTAGTTGAAGTCCCCCATGAGAACCAGGGCTTGTGAACATGAGGCTGCTCCTATCTATCTGTCTATAGAGGGCCTCATCTGCTTGGTCTTCCTAGTCATGCAGCCTTTAGCAGACCCACACTATAATGTCACCTGTCCCTGTCCCTGCCCTCCCTTTAATCCTGACCCATAAGCTCTCATTAGCTCCTCATCCATCCCCAAACAGAGCTCCATGGATGCCCACTGGTCATTGACATAGAGGGGGACACCCCCTCCCCATCTCCCCTGCCCGTCCTTCCTAATGAGCCTGTATCCTTCCATGCCAACTCTTCAGTCACAGGAGCCATCCCACCACATCTCCAACCAGACCATAGCCCTGCAGGTGCATGCTCGTTTTCTTGTCTGTTCCCCATGCTAAGTGCAGCTGCATAGAGGCATTTAAGCTGGGCTCCCAATGAGTTTGCTTTCCTGGCTGCACTGGCTGGAAACCCTTTGTGCTGCTCTTCAGGTGCTCTCCTGCTGCTCTGTGATCCCTCTCCAGGCTCTGGGCATCTCTTGCTGGCACTGGTGTCAAACTGGTAGGAGTGGGATGGACCGAGGTTCCCTTCCCCCAGCAACTTTACTTTAAAGCCCTCTTCACCAGCTTGGTAAGCCTATGACCCAGGATGCTCCTCCCCTTGTCTGACAGATGGACCCCACCAGCCCCCAGCAGACCAGGTTTCACAAAGTGAATCCCATGGTCTAAGCAGCGAAACCCCTGCTGTGACACCAGTCCTGTAGCCACTTGTTGATTCGCCAGATTCGACTGGCCCTTTCGCCCCTTCCCTTTGACCAGGAGGACTGATGAAAACACTACCTGTGCTCCAGAGTCACTTACCGCAGCTCCAGGGCTCTGCGACACTTTTTGATGCCCCTCAGACTACTCCTGGCTGTATCATTGGCATCCACCTGAAACAACAGCAGTGGATAATAGTCAGTGGGTTGGATAAGTCTTGGTAACAACCCCGATACGAGCCCCCAGCAAGCAGCACGTCTCTCTAGAGAGCACTTCAGGTCGGCAAATGGGTGCCTCTGGACATCTTCGGAGAGAGTCACCCACTCGCACCCATCCCATTTCCTTGGTTGCACTGGTTGGCACAACGGGAGCAGACCGGCTGCCTTACTCAGCTCCAGCATCTCTCCTGATGTGACGGGTCCTTCCTCTTCAGTCTGCAGAGCAGTGAAGCAGTTTTGTGAGAACACCTCAGGCTTCGGGGGAAGCCGCCTTCTCCTGCAGGTCCTTGCCATTGCAAGCTTCCATTCTCCTGCACTATCGATGGCCCTCCCTTCTGTATGCACCGCTGCAGAAGGTTTTGGCTGTTTGGCCATGGGCTGTCAATCCGCTGCAGACTGCACTTGGAACCAGCTATCTCACTCCTTCTCAGCCTCTCTGACATTACACAGCCTTCTCACCGCCTCCTGCAGTTCAGTCACCCGTTGCAGGATGTCCTCCACTCGGGCACAGCTTCTGCAGGCAAGTCTGCTGCCTATGCCCACCCCAGGAGAAAGGTCTGGGCACATCCTGCATCCCCAGGTCTGCACTGCAGCCTCTCCCTTCAGCAGCTCCATCTGGGTTCATGCCTCGATAAATAGGTAATATTTGAAATTAATGGAAGACTAGTAAAAATAATTAGATTTTCACAAGCGTTTTGGGAGTGACTGTGATTTTTGGTGCCAAACTAAGACTCTCTCAGGGATGGGGAGAGACAGGTCCTTTTGTCTCTCTGGTATGCCAATCTTTTTTGGTGTAATTTAAACCATCTTAATGTTGACAGCCTGAGTATGCAAATTGGAAACATTTCAATCAGCGATGTATAGGCCAATATTTCTTACATGAGACCTAAAACCCCCTACTTTTCTTTGACCTCCTACACCACAGCTCTGTACAATCAATTATTATATTGCCAAAAGCATAAAAGAGAAGAGCTGAAGAAACATATATAAAGCTAAAATCTTGCCCCTTCCTCCAGGGAACTAGATTGTCTACAGCAATATATTTGCTACATGGTTTCTAGAACACTGACTCTGACTGATACTGATATACAACCCATATTGTAGACGTTTTCCTGTTCCTTCTATCTACAGCTTTCTGCTTTTTACCCTTTGGACCCTGGCAGCAGATGAACTGACATCCAGTATGAGCTGAGATAAAAAACATTCTTTTCTTTTAATTTTCCCTATTTCTTCCCTTAGAAAACAAAAATAATTCCTTAGATATTTTCTAATTACTATGAGCAGATAAGTAACAAAGTCCAGATAGATAGCTAATGTCTTTGCCATGTGAAAGAAAAGTGATTCCATAAGGATGTAATAAACATATGTTATAAATAGTGTAGCAAAAGACCAGAACTAAAATTCATGGCTTAGATATTAGTAGGATACTTATTTTATAAAGTTTAAAGCAAATGGCTTCTTTAGTTTTATTTGAAGTACAAAATGAACAATAATCTTGCAGTGAGAAATGGCATAACCCTGCAGTTTGTAAATATCCATTAATGAAATTATAAGCTATTGTTCATTTTTATTTGTTCTGTTTTACATGTTCTTTCTGTTTTGATAGGAACAGAATTAATTTAACAATGCAAATTAATTCTACATTTACATAAAATAATTCACAAACATGATTTTTAATCCTAGAAGTATATTTCTGTACATAAATAGGTAGTGTATAAATTGTTAGCTACTTTATGAGTGAAAATAATCAAAAGCTATAAATTGACATTAAAAGGTCTATACAGCAGAAATATTTGATACCTCCTATCCTTGTATAACCTCCATCACCATGCAGTGGTTCAAGAAAATTGCTCGTCATTCTACAAGTGGAGTCCTTTGTTGCAGCTAGAAGAACAAAGACATGTAGAAAAAAATAATTTCCATCATCCCAAATGAAACAAAGTCAAGGTTTCCTCTTCTTATTTATTTGCTTTTTGGTTTCTTCCTAGCCATTAAGTGTTTTTTTATAACCAGCAGTCTACAAACTTTCTCAGAGGTTGCTTTCTGTCTGTAAACTGTCGGGAAGAGAGTAGTAACAGTGCATCCTTGTGCATCATCCTGGGATGACATACCTGGGACATGGCAAGGGGTGATCGGGCCGGCCAGTCAGGAGCTGAAAGATACTTATTGGTCTCCAGTGGAGATAAGCCCAGTAAGAGGAGCAACTGGGAATCAAGGTGTACATTTTAAGATTACGGACAAATGAAGAAGAATCAGAAACTGACAAAAGATGTCTTCTCAGTGGTGTTTCTGAAGAAAAATTAAAAAAAAAAAGAATCTAGTCCACTGCAGTGAGTGTTAGGTTAGTTCAGTGTGGAAACAAGGAGGAAGTCTTTTAAAAAATGTGTATAATTAATTGTTTTGGGTTAATCTTGGTAGGTAGCTAAATTGAAATTAATATTAGAGTTTGTGGAATTTATCATTTGAAATGTTTCTATTTAGAAACAATTCATGGTTTAGATAATCTAAAAGCAATTTAAAGGTTACATGCACGAACTGTGCTGAATTGGATATGCTTTTGTTTGTGGCATCCACAAACCTAATCATAAAGTTTTCTTCCGACCTGAAATCTTTGCTGTTTTGATTTTTTTGTTAGTGTGTTTAGTTCCTCTACTTAAAGCAATGCAGTGGAACTAAAAGGAAAAATCCTCAGTATTTCACACTGTGTACTGCAGTCCTACTTGTCTTTACTAATGTAAATGCATCTGTGTAACAGAAACAAGTTCAAAAGTATATTTATTCATATCCCTGCACCCACACTGGTGTAAATCCAAGGGTCAGGACTACCACTCCATCTTTGGGAAGGGCAGGAGGAAACATCCTCCCATCACACCTGTGCCCCACCCAAACGTGTCACTGAGACAAGAATGTCTAATAAAAGTTAGAGTGCCACTAACTTTGAACAGTTTGCCTAACAATTAAGGATTCGTTTGCCAAAAAGCATTAAGAATGTTAAGAAATTAAGACCTCAGCTTCTCTACCCAAAGCCTGTTCCATACGTCGCTGTGGTTTATTGACTAGAGGCATTACACTAATAGATTTTGAGGTCTCTGGTGGTACTGTGAGATGAATCTTAAAAAAAAGAATATAGCCTGGGTTGATTAGAAAACTAGGAAGGACATTGGAATATGGTACCATACTTACAGCAATATGCACTTCAGACAGCTTTACTCTCACATATAGTGACAATGGGGAAAAAAAAGGCTAAAACCTGGAAGTGGAACTCTTTTTCTCTCCTTATGGCTGATAAGAAATGCCATCACCGTACAGGAATGCTTACAAAGCAAGGGATTTTTAATCAAAATTTTCATAATCAGAAACCATCATTACCTCAGCTACCATAGTGAACAGTATTACTGCAGAAGCAACTATTAAAAATGAATAAGTTGCCCTAAAGAGAATAAGCAAACCTTACAATTCCCCTATGATATGCAGGATTACCATCCACACATAAATATCCTACAGGGAAGCACAGAGTGATCTCAGTCTGATCACGTTTTATGGATATGCAGCATATGGATGAAGGGGAAATGTCTACAGTGACAATAGAAACCACTGAACAAACAAAATGTTATCTCTGGGGCCCAAAGACAGACAAATTTACATAAGAAATTAGCTGCACATTTCAAAAAGAAGGTTAATTAACCATTTCAAAACTTTATCTAAGAACATGATCAGTTCCATCAGCTAAAGTCTTTACATCAAGATTAGAAGCCTTCTTAAGTGATATTAACAAGTTTAACCAGAAGTTTTTAGGGAATTAATAGGGGCATCACCAGATAAAATGTTATGAGCAGAGGATTCAGGCTTTGGAGTCTATAAATATAACAAAAAAGACTTAACAATAGTGGATTATTTTCAAACGAGACTCTCACTGGTATGGAAAATTACCCCAAGAGCTAAGAGCAAGCGTAAAATACTTCACAGCTCTCACCAAATATTTGCCTAAGTGGTGTCTTTGCTTTGGATAGTCTGTATTAAGGTCTCCTCACTGTGCTGTCTTTTACATAAATAAGTACTCATAAGCTACAGAAATAAGGATAAATTAACCAAAAATTAATCTGAATACCCTCAGACAGAATGAGTAGGCTGTAGCTTTTCATGTTTGCCTATCTCTAACTACGATTAATGATATAAAGTGAATCTGAGAAGTTTTAAATGCTTACTGATGTAAGCATGCAAAAACATCTGAACCTAGTTGAAACTATCCATAACTATCTGATCCATAAGCTTGGCTGGAACCACAATAAACAGGATACCCCATGAGAGCTTCAGATTTCAGTTTCCTAATATATTTTGCCATGCCCTATTTAATATAATTTTCATGCTTAATATGGAAAATATTTTCTTTTCTTTTTTAACCTAGTACTTCTAGAGAGTATTTTTTCCTGATATATACTAACAGACACTAACAGTGTCTTTAGACATGGAAAGTGTATTCCTCCCCCTGGTATTACTACAAATGCGTGACATAAAGCTTTATAAATATAATCTAAGTCTCAGAGGACCATCTACTCTGGTTTCTTGAGCCTATCTGCTCCTGAAAGAAAGTCAAATTAAGATTGCTAGAAGTGATATGTACAAAGAAAGCAAAGAAACTGGCAGGGTCAATAGTCTTAGCCATAAAATGTGTGTGAGCATTCAGCAACACTTTCTAGCACTCATGTAGCAGCACCTTGGCTTTGGCATCAAGGTCAAAGCTGCTTTTGTATTCTTAGGGCTTGTTTCAGCCTTCCTGAGGCTTTGGTTATGCTACCGATTTTCTTCGACATCTTCCATATTTCTCAGCACAAGATGCCTTCTTGTTCAGATTCCTTTACTTCATAGTATCCTACCCAAGAGCCTACCCAAACTCTTTCAATAGCTTCAAAAGTTTCAAGTTATGAGATCACCCAGTCAGAATCCTATATACCACACATCCCTTAATGTCAGTGAATTGCCTTTTAACTGACAGCAGTCACTTTTTATTCCATGCATTTGTACCGTGTTGGGGATTTCAGGGGACTAAGAAGTCACCACTGTTTTTGTAGTTTGCTGCAATTATTTTCCATGTTACGGATATGTGCTTTGTTTTTAATTTTTTTTAATCTGTTTCTAAATTCCAACCATTATACCTGATTAGAGTAAAGGTCCTTTAATACTTGGCATTTTCTTCAATGAGTGTATTTATATGCTGTAATGAAGTCACTACTCAATCTCCTTATGAAAAACCAAATTATCACTCTTGCATTTCTTGAGTCTTCAGAACCCTTTATTTGTGCCTCCTGTCTGCACATTTTTAAACTTTTTAATATCCTACTAAAATCACCGGGCACTCACTGAGTACACAGTGTTCCAAAACTGGGCTCACAGATGCCACATGAAAGCTACTGTTAACCTTCATTTTTAACAAACTAATCCCTGCTTTGTACATCAGGAATCACAGTCATATCATTGCACAAAACCCTTGATTTTCTTGACTATTATAACTCTTAAATCCTTATACCTCCCTATAAATTTCCAGCACAGAGTCTCCCATTCTGTGTGACTGGCATTCATTGTTCCATGATCTCTAATGCTTTATTTGGTTGTGCTGACATATACTCTGAGAGATCCAGTGTTACCAAGCAAAACAAGCTTCTTTGTGTGATTGCTGCACCCTTTTTTATTTTAACACAACACAAACATTTGGGCCACCTCCAAAGTCCATCAGTAGTTTTAGATCTGTCTCTGGATGTTTGATCAACATATGCTATATCACATAAGAAGTATTTTCTGTGAATGTCTCCATCTCAGTGTTTCTTCAATCTTTTTGACTGTGAATTTAACCTGGGAGACATTCAGGAATTCCTCTTTACTCTGACAGGAGAATAGCACAAGGGATTAAGCATTTGTTGTGTTCTCTAGATAACACCACAATGACTGATAACATCACATTTGCATTTTTATAAAGACTAATAAGAATTTGGTCTTTTCCACATGGGACTCCTCTCAAGAACCAAAACAATCAAGAGCCCCTCTGGATAAATAAAGCTGGAAGTTATGCATGAGATCAATAAATACACATAAGGATGTTATAATTTGCTTCACCATTGTAACCTTTGAAAAGGTGGGAGAGAAAAGTTCATTATCAGCAGCTGACAACAGGTAAAATCTGTTGTCAGGCACAAGTCTGCTTCTGAATAAAATGTAGTTGCATTAAAAGTTCATCTAATGCTGTATCATTGCAGTCACGAGGCAAATTTCAGGTCTGATATAGATTTTTTTTGTTTATTCCATAATTTTATCATTTACACCTCAGCTATCAGAATGCACAAATGACCTACAAATAGGCAAGTCAGAGAGCATCTGGCAGCTTTGTGCTCAACCACCCTTCACAGCATGCATCATTCGCAAAATAATATAGGCATACCTTAGGGCACTGCTGTTCGCACCAGCAGCTGCATCAATGTTTCTGTAAGGAATACACATTTTCATGGATTTGAGTTTGCTATAAAACTTGCTTTCATACCCATGCTGACTGACATGAAAGATTTTTTAAATTTATTTTTAAAAGAAAATAAAATCGACAGATTTTAAAGAACAAGAGCACCAGCTGTATATAAGTATTGGTACCAGACTAGTTCTTAAACACAGTACATACTACAAAGCCTGAGTTACAGGGCATTTTATCAGTTTGTTTTCAAGGCATAGAGATTTGTTCATGTTTTGCTGTCAGCTCTTCTGCAGTCACAGAGCAATTCTAAATTAGCTACAGTGGAGTGGTTTCCTTGACTGCCATGGCACTGGTTTGTCCAGCAAAAGTAGGGTCCAGCACTCAGCCTAGCACACACTAATTTACCCCTGTATATGCAGGTAATTACAATGCTGATGAGATCTGCCTTGGCTGTGGGTTTAACACAGCCTTAAGAGGTATTTGGTGAAGGTTTCTACTGAGCAGACACTCTAGGACATCCTACATGGCCTGCAACCGCCAGTCCAGAGGACACTTATTTTTCACCAGCCATGTGTCATACCTTCCAAACTTGAAGAGATGCCGTGGATCTGCTGCTGTGGTTGAAGTGCCCCCAGATGGCTGGTTTGCAGCAACCGGACTCAAGACTCACACATTTAGGCATCTACATTTAGATGTATCAGAAACTGCAGGCTGAGTCCCACCTCAAATGTTCATCTTTCTCTGAAACCAGGAGAAATAACAAACCGTACAATAATAAAAATAACAGGAGCTTTTGGCCTAATCCTGGCTGCAGCCTGATTTTGAAGTCAGGAAATGTTTCAGTGTTCGTTTTTTCCCCATTGAATATATGAAACGGGATATTCCAAACATGGAGTGCTATTTGTTGCTTAATCTTAATTAAGAAGCTCCACTTCACAGTGGCTGTGTGTCTGTACGTTTTGTTCTGGTTGAAGTAACTAAAAAAAAGAAACAAAACTAACAAACCAGTAGATAGAAAACACAATGTATTTGATCTCCTTAGATGAACCATCTTCCTGGAACATTTCTGAATAATCAAGTAGTCACAGCCTGTCATTGTGACTAGTATGAAAGCTCAAGGGAACTTTCATTCAAAAATACCAGAGTTATAATTAGCAGTTTTATAAGTGAGCCTTTTTTCTGGGCTGCTGCACGGCTAGGATTTTCCCCAGAAATTCTTGATAAAAATGACCTGCAAAGTCACGTGTGAATAAAGAGATGACAGACAAGGTCATTTTGGAGATTCAAAAGTAGTGTATTGCTCTTCCCTATATAAAATCACAGTTCAGCAAATCAGGTTATTGGGGTCTGCAAGAAAAGTCTTTCTTTTCTTTCTCCTTATTCCCTTCTCACTCGCCTTTCTATAAAAATCCTCCAAAACTTCACTGAAGTTAATGAAATGTCACCAAAGTAAAAGGAATCAATTTCAGGCCATTTATGTTGTCTCACATTTGATCTTCTTCTTGATGTTTTACTTGTCTTTGTCTTCCTTTCTTATTTCCCAAGTGAACAAAATAAGCAGGATCAGAGCCCAGTTCATCACTGGATTTTCATGCCAGTATAAAACCATTTATTTCAGTGCTTTATGCAGGTGTGAAATTTGATTTACACTGTTCGGATGTGCACATCCACAACGTGGTAAGTTACAAAGGAAGCATGTCAGAGAAGAGTTAATGGGCTGAGGCTCACAATGTTATTTTTCAACTTAAAGTTTGTTAAGTGTTTCTTTTCCTTAAATGTCTGAGACATAAGGTATCGAATTTAAGATTTCAGAATTGAAATATAGAAAGATCTTTAGCTGTCATGACAATGGCAGATAAAGTATCAATAATTTCTGTTTTGAATACAATCTGAAATCAAATGTCTTTCATTCCTTGACAAAGTTGATAACAAAGCAAAATGAAACATTCTAATAATGTACATTCCATACTTCTGAGAATAAAATTCTTTGATAAGCAACCTGGAAATTGGCTCATTTCACATACAGAGACATTAAAGTACTAAAGTAAGCAATGACTTGCAATCAGAGAAAAATAGAACTTCAAATTAAAAGTACAATATTAATACAGTCCATTGCCTCTACCCGTTCCTTACATCATTGCCTACAAAGTTCCAATTTTCCTTTGGTTTTATATAGGTAGTTTTTGTTCATGTTTAGGTAATTTAAAATATAACTTCAGCAACATATTCCAGACACAACCTAGCTTTGATATCCCTCCGATGCAATACTCCTCCAAAATGTTTTTGAATCATCTGTCTTCCTAAAGTACATACAAGCAACATCCTATCTACTGATGCTGGCTGTGCCAGTAGTCACACTCAGCATTACCAGAATTGTATTCAAAGTCATATTTAACCTAAGGAGGACAGCAGTATTCATCTGCAGCCATAACACATAGCTCTGATTAACTTACAGAAACAAAACTGTTCAGAATCGGTTAAGATATCAATAAGAACATTTCAAAGAAAAACACAAGGCTCTGTGGTAAAAAAAAGTTTGGAGTATGTATTCTGAAGAGGTTTTACTTTCAGAATCCAGTGTGGAGCACGGAGTTATGCAGAATGAAGCTTTTGAGTATGTTTGTTTGGGTAGACTTCTGCTGAAGAACTTTATTCTGCATTTCTAAGTGGAAAGAGGAAAGGCAAGGTTTATAATGCTCATCTTTTCACAAAAGCATGCTTAAGTAATAGAGAATAAGCATTTAAAAAAACCCAAACAAATAAAAACAAAGGACTTGGAGAAATTATCTAATGGCTACTAGCATTCTGACACTTTGAAAAGGTGAACCATTGACATTCTACCAATGAAAACTGTAGAAAAAATTATTTGAACATCTCTATTAAACTGGAGGATATGTTTTGTTAAACATTTTAAATGTATCAAGCAAATTTAGCCTCTTGTTTCCACCCCCTGGCCCCCAAGAGGGTAAGTTACAGTTTCCTTAATTTAATTTATTCCAGCCCCAAAGCGACCTGGCATTTAAACACATATTTTTTTACACATAAACATGTGCATACATGCTTAGTCTCCTTAAAGATAATAAGATGTCTCACATACTTGACTGGGACCAATAGGCCTGGTCCAATTTCAAACTGTCTTTTCATTTATTTTAATGAGTATTAGATTGGACGCTGTATGAATTTATTTCACCATTTTCATCTTCTAGCATTTTACCCTGGGGACTAAGTGCAAATACTTGAGATTCAACATGTGTTGCTCATCACTTTCAATTAGAAAATATGCTATGCTTCCTATCCTCCTGCTCTTTGAATGGATGAACACAGAAGGACTTCCCACAGGATGCCTTCCTGAACAGATTTAAACTTCACCTTCTGCAGATGCTCATATGCGGCTTTGAGTTCCATTTGCTGTGAGCATTTGTGCCAGTAAAACTTTATTGCCTGGATGTGTGCAGAAAGTGAGCACAAAAGACATGTGAGCAGTTGAAACCCCTTACTGCTAAATGTTTTTTACATCTTTCACAGTGGCTGATGAACAGATGAGAGTTGGCTACAGGAACCAGCCAGAGAATTTAAGTTTTTTTCAGTCCCATTTTTCAATGGATTATTTGAAATTTCTCTAAATACTAGAGTGGTGAGAACTGCACGAAGGCCAATGTAGAATAAAATATTTCAAGAAGACACCAGGATTCAGTTCAGAGTGATGACAGAGAAGGCAGTCAGTGCCTCGCAAAAAGGAATTTAGGAAACTAAATGACAGCTGATGGAAAATGTTTGAATATGTATTAAAATTAGGAAAGTGGTGAGGCTGTTTTCTGTTTCAAGTCTCACATTGCACAGATGAGAATTGTTAAATAGCTGCCACATTCAGCTTCAGTGGTTCAGTTGCTGTTGTGAGAAAGCTGTTTGTGAATTGTTATAAGCATGCATGGGTTCTATGCTGAATGATTCCATTTGATGATAAAACTTGTGAGTAAATACATTAAATGTTTTCAAGGGAAAAATATCTCTCCCAGACAGTTTTATATCAGCTGGAGGTTATATTTATCCTACATGCAAACTTAATATATTACAGAATTCTATATAAATACACACAAGACAAAATAATAAGTTTGCTTTACAGACAACCTCATAAATCGTGTGGTGAAAATGTTTGTGTCTACAAACGAAGGAAATTCCTTTCACACTTGAATAATTAGAAGCTGGAGAGCAAGTGAATAGATGAGGAGAAAAGATGAAGGTCTGTTTCCTGTGGAAATAATATCCTAAAAGCTGGGTTATCAATCCAACAGGACAGATCCCCTAATACAATAGCTACCTTTTAAATTAGCTCCTGTAAATTAACCAGCTCAACAAAACATTGACAGGATATTATCACTGTAAATGCACAATAAAGTCTACATTATTAAAATTCCACTAAAAAAAACTTAGTGTGAGATAAGACAGACATGAATGATCATTTAACATTAATCCTGATGACAACTATTTCCACTTTGCTATTGAAATTCCCTCCTTCCTGCATTTTCAATTCCAAATACAATGCAAACAACAGGCTCTAATCAATCACATATACATCTGCCATAATTTTTATACAAGGCCCTGTATCTTAGATTTATAAGCCAATGAAGATAATTTATCTTCCCCTTTGCTTTGCAGTTTCACTGAATGAAAGGAAAGGTACAGAAAGGTAAGGTGGTGCAGAGAAGTAGCAGGTAAGATGTAGAGTTTTAAGGGGCATAGGTAGTTCCAACACTGACTTTTGCAGTCAGAATTCATTTAGTGATGAATCACAGACATTGATAACAATCAAGCATAGTCCTATCCCAAAGAGAGCTATGTTGGTCTGGCACAGGATCACCTGGATGTGATTATATTTCTTCCAGACCAGGTCTAAATCAGAACAAGCCATCCTGATCACCTCTGCAAAGTAATTCCAAGTCTAGGTTTGTCTCATATGGTGTCAGTTCGATGCTTAACTCCCTTCCAGTGTAAGGGATAACTTAGGATCTCAGTCATCACAGGCTTCCTGTAGATGGTGAATGCTGAAGAAGCAGTGCCTGCATGGCACGGTTCAGAGCACTTACGATGTGACTAGTCTGCTGACAGTGTTTGAGTTTGGTGTTTGTGGAGACACACTAGGATAGGCATGCTCCCAGTTTGTAACTTGCTCAGGTGGGGTAGGTGGTATAAAGACTGCTCATAAATCCCCAGTATTTACTCTGAATGGGCACCAAAACCTGCAATTATATTTGCATTAGGCATTTGCACACCTGGCCTACATTTCAGAGGGAAATTATCAGCAAGAGTAGTTAGCACTTAACATCTCCGAGAATAAAAATACATCAGATTGCATCGGCACGTTATCAACAGTTTAGTTGTCTGAGCTTGGAATGGTGATTTTAATACAAGAAACCCAAACAAACAAACAAACAAAAACCCCAAAACAAAAAATCACAAAAAAACCCCTTAATTCTTCTACCATAAAACAGGCATATGTATGCATGTGGGTAAAAGGACTTAAGTGTCTTCTCCCACTTCACCCTTAAACCTTACAGTCACTCTTATTTCAACAAGTCAACACAGTAAAATCTCCCATTTATAAAGAAAAATATAGATTAGAAATACTTTATAAAAATGTGAGTTATTCCTAAAATGTATCTATTTAAATAATTTCACTGATCTCTGAGGAAGTTGGCATAGAGGAGAACAGAAAAATGCTCTTTTACTAAAAATGAGGACACTTTGTTCTGGACTCCCTCCCACACAGATCAGTATAATGGTACCGCTGGAATGTTGCTTAAAACATGATGTGGTAAAAATGTGAGATTTTTTTTCCTTTTTTTTCCTGGAAAAACCAATTTGACATAGCTACTGCATGGAATAGTTTTCTAAAAGAAGTCAGTATTTCAGCCTCCATCAGAAGATGCAGCTGGAGATTTCAAAAGGTGAGCAGAGTATTAAATAAAAAGAAAAGAAAATACAGCCAACGTTTTTGTCACAATTCACAGTGACAATGCAGAAAAGGTGTTATGGAAAATACATGCAAAATTATTTCAAAATTAAGCACATACAACAATAGCTGTGAAAGAAACATGAACTGAGAACTACAATGAAAAAAAGGGAGGATAAAATGCAACTGTTACACATGCAAACAAGAACAAGGGTTCAATCAAGTCATGCAAATGCAAATCAAGACATTTAACATTTTGAAGAAGAGCAATACAATGCATCAGGAAGAACTTGTAGACAAGAAAGCGTTCCATTCCAGGGACCTGATGAATTCTACCTGAAAAGCAATTCGCCTATGTTACCCTCAAAAGAAATATTTAGAATGAGTCATGGCTCCATCTGACTTCTCTGCATACACCGCAGGTATTGGTAACCATGAACTTTTAAACTTAAAATATCAAGAGAAAAAATCCCTGTCAGAGGCATTCTAAATATACCTACAAGAAGAAAACTGTGTTGCTAACAAAGCATGTGCTTTTACTAGTTGCAAGCGTGCCCCAGGAGTTTAGGTCCCAGGAGTTTAAGTCTTACAGTCTAAGTTCTGTGATGCCAGAATAAACCCAGAATCAAAAGTTTCTTATAGCTAAGAAAAAGAAATTGGATAGAGCAGTTATATCTATATTGTAGCCAAGCATTAGGAATTCAGACTAGGGAACAAAGTGGCTGATTAAAACAATTCCCTGGGACCTTTCAGTAATACATTAGTTATGGATAAACCAACAGACAGCTAGGAAAGTTTCGCATATCAGACTTCATAGTGAGATGCTTTGTGACAAGAGATGATCATCTCTCTTACCAGACAAAGTGCCTTTAATACCAAAGCAGGCTTCGATGCATGTTATATATTTGAATAAACAACTGTTACTGTCTCCCCATGCCCTCCAAAATAAGCAATGTTATAAATCTCTTACCTGCTTCTGGGCTGACCAAGGCATGTACAGAAGGCAGACTAAATATGAGACCTGGGGGCAAGAAAATGCTTTCAGGGGAAAAAACAGATTAAATACATTAAGACAGTCAGTTTCCAACAGCACATAGGATGGCCAAAACCCCCCAATCTGCCCAGACCAGAAGTATCCAAATTTTCTTCAGTGAACCGGTAAGATCTTATGTCCACATTGGCTGTCTTTGAGGTATTCAAACTTCAGTCAATACATTATCATCATGGACTGTATATATACCTAATATGACAAAATCTGGATGTCACACTTGAACATATCCCTGTCTGCCAGCTGTCTCTGTGATATATGCTTTCAGTGGCAGATATGTCAGACCACTGGCATTTTCTTCCTTATTAGCCTCACACTAAGCTGCCGCCTTCTGTAAAACCCTAAGCCACCCAATCAGTCAGTTATAAATATTGCAAGGCCTTTAATATAAATATGATAACGCTTTTCTTCCAGGAAAGGTATGTACTTCTCAGTTCCATGCCATTACATCATTGCAAATACAAGCTTCTTGGTACTGAGTATTCTTCACATTTTGTTTTGGTTTAAGATCTTACATATTGAGACCTCTGTCATTACAGCATGTCCTCAAATCAGCAGACGATATCTCACAAAATTATCTGTGTAAGAACAGATTACAGTTGCAGTTGGAAGGCACAGTCATTGAGTCCTTGTAAGATATCTGGTTTCCAACTAGATTTTTTTTTTCTTTCTTCCTAATTACTTATTGCTCATTAATAGCTCTATATAGACAAGGTAAATTTCTACCTTATTTCTCATGTACTTATGCCTCGTGCCTATGTATTCTTCTTATTTTTTAAATTAAAGCCTTGTCTTTCAGATAAGTTTGGAAAAAAACTCATTTACAATTCCTCACAATTCTTTTAAGAAGAAAATGTTTCACAAGAGCAGTTTCCATGAATCTTTATTTAAGAAAAGCATTTCAGACTGAGATACAATTCTTTGTCAAAATGTTAATTGCTTAGATAAATATATTAATGCATAGATTTATATATTACATATATGACAATGCATTTATTTCTTCTCTATATGCATATAAATAAATGTATCAACATGTAGTCACACAAATATATATAAAGAAAAAGAAAAAAACCTAACTAACCAGTAATTCAGTATTTCACACACTAACATCATAGGCTATGACAACTGCATTTCAAAACTTGTTTTAAATTGGACCTATCTATTCCAGGACAAATATCCAGGATAAAGGTAAGTTCATCTTGGATTGTATATATCCTTATTTCTTTATGATAAACCATTAAAACTCTTGTTTTCATCTCAATGCAGGAAGTATTTTTGTTTTTAAGATATCACTAACTTTCATGAGAAAAAAATATTTTTTTCCTTTCTCTACTATTGAGTAACATGCTTCCATGCAATGCTATGTTCATGGACAGCACGGCAAAGTTTGACCCACTTCTCACCTTGCTATTTTGCATTATTATTTTCCCGTTTCAGTCAACAGTGAGGAGTGTTACTTAAGGTACATACTATTTTGACAATAATTCAGCATGTGACTCTGTGAAATAAAAGGAAAATAGGTCATGAAAAACAAACCAAGGAAAACAAGGATCATTTAACCCAAAATAAAACCCATAACTTTCTAAATGAAAAAAAAAAAAAATCTATAATTTTGAGTTAATCTAAAATTTGGCAAAAAAAGAGTTACATATATAACTGGAAACGTTTCAAAAGCATCACAGGATTTTTTCTATGAGAAATTCTTGCACTGTTGGAGTGGACATATCTTGTTGTTGCCAATGTGTTTGTTCAGTCTTACGGGACGCACAGCAACACGCAAAAATGTCAGGGTACTTCAGTGGGAGTAAACTAATCTAATCACTGCAAGCTAAATTTTCCTCTGCTTTGATTTTTTATTAGGATGCATTAAACGTCAGTTAATCTACACACTCAGAGTGGTGAACCTAGCACCTTGTCACAGAAACACAGCACAGCAGGAGCGCGACATACAAACCCAGCTCAGGGACACCTTACCCCAGCTGGGCTTTTCAGTAGCATCACAATACATCATAAATATTTGAAACTAATCCATCAGCTGGGGCAATCCAAACTGAATTGGGAGAAGACATGAAATCAAAACTGCATACAGACTACAGAATTATTTGATCAGCTTATAAATTAAAGCATAGGATTTGAAGAAGAGTTTGGGGTCCAGAGGTATTTGCTTTATCTGCCCCATAATACTGGAGAATAGTGAGGCTTAAAGTGCAGAATCTGAAATCTTCATTCAAACAGCATTAAATATATGTAACTAAGTGTTATATTGAAGTACTATAGAAATAATTTTAGCTTCCAGTGTCTCTTAGGACTAGTAAAATTCATATCTGCAAAACCACTAAGAAAGTTCAATCAATTAAAGACAGAAATGCAATCTCCATCAATGTTTCCTCTCCTTATCTTTGAATTTTAGAAATTAAGCGTTCCCCAATGGAAAAAAAAAATTCTTCTCATCAACTTCTTGACGAATAAGTATCTTCTTTTCCATCCATTTTATGCTACTCATTTCTCCCATCAAACAGATTTTCTCAAAACATGTTTTCACATTGTTTTGAAATCAGCATGCAGACATAGAATTAAAAAGAAACCATGCTGTTATTCTCACTGTTCTTCTTTGATCACCTCTCCATGGGTATTTTCCTAGAGTCATGCAAAAGGCCTGACTTGGTGAGGGAAAAAATAACCAACATACAAAGGATGCTATTGTGGCTAAGAGCATAGGAAGCAACTGAGAGATCCAGATTCAGCTTCCCCTTTATTAAAAGCTGGCCATATTCCTGTAGGCAAATCCTTTAAATGAAGCATTCTAAAAGTGTTTTATTACCAACAACTGGGGACAGACACTTAAAAGTGCTTCATAAATGGAAGGCTATAAACACTTGAAAAAAAAATCCAGCCTAAAGGTGTTTTGCAAGTTTGATTTTTTGAGCTCAGTTCTGCAGTCTTCCCCCTTGAAAGCAGTGGAAGTTGAGGATACTTGGCTTATTGCAAAATCACATTTTGTCCATTTGTTTTCACTATTGTAAAATAAAGATCAGAAAATATACTCCCTTCAGCACTGTGCAGGGATGATATTAATGCTAGGAAAGCTTTGTGGACCAAAGGTGCCTGTAACTACTCTTAATTCAGGTACATATCCAAAAGCAGCTGAATTGTCTAAGCCTTCCAGCTCTCTAAATGTCCCAGGGTATTTGTTTGAAATGTCTCTGAGTCTCATAGCCCTTGACATGGTCACACACAACTTCCTTGTTGCTAAACTGGAGAGAGATGAGTTTGATAGACGGACTATTTGATGGATAAGGAGTTGGCTGAATGGCTGCATCCAAAGAGTTGCAGTCAGTGGCTGCAACAGCTAAGTAAGGAGTGGTGTCCCTCGGGGGTCTGTGCTGGGACCAGATCTGTTTAATACCTTTAGTAATGACGTAGCAGGATGAGTGCACCCTCGGCGAGTTTATGGATGATACCCATCTGGGTGGTGCAGCTGATGTACTAGAAGGAAAGGATGCCATCTGGTGGGGCCTTGGCAGGCTGGAGAAGTGAACCCATGTGAACCTGTGAAACACAAGGCCAAGTGCAAGGTCCTGCACATGGGCTAAGGCCATTACCAGTACCAGTACAGACTGGGTGATGAATGGATTAAAAGCAGCCCCGTAAAGAAGGGCTTGGGAATACTGGCAGATGAAAAATTGGCCCTGAGCCAAGCAATGTGTGCTTGCAGCCCAGACAAGCGGTCCTAGCCCGGGCTGTATAAAAAGAAGCATGGCTTTCAGGTCAAGGGTGGTGTTTTCTTGAAGAAAGCCTCTCCTCTTCATCTAGAAATCTAATTCTAGATGTTTTAGTTTTGAAGGTTAATTTTTATTAAATGCTTAGGAGGAAAGAGGGTTTTTCAAGATGGAGGAGATTTTGCTTGTTTCAGATGTCAGCTGTCTTATAAGTAGGGAATGTAAACAGTGCCAGAAAAAATAATATTAGGGCTCTGTTCTATAGTCACATTATTTGCATTATTGTTTAAACACCTAAATTATAAACACAAGAAAAAAAATTGTCCTATAAAAAATGAAACCTTATGCTTCATTATTAGACCTGCTGAAATTTTGTGGTACAATGTTCTAAAGCAGGGAGTTCCATAATGTATTTGTTACCCTTCTCTCCGCCCTCGCTTCTTGCACTATGAATGAAGTATCAGCAAAACCAAATCAAATTCATGATTATGAAAACTTCTAGTTCTATCACCCTGCTTCACATTGCAGCTATTTGACATATCAGTGTAATAACCAAGGATAGGACCCCAAGTGAGTCTATGTCAATTAACAGCTAATAGAGATCTGAAATGGGCGTTTTACAGCACAGAGGACTGTTAGGCATTTCTCATCTGTAACAGATCAGAGGTGATATGTGAAAAGCTCACATGAACAGATTCGACTAACATGAACAGATGATACAGGCTTAGGTATGTTTGGCTTTCATGGTTCTAGGTGTACTTGAGATCCTCTAAAATTTTCCTTGCTATCTTAAAACCCCCATGTGCAGCCTACTGAGATTTCAGACGGTTCACCAGGCCTTTCCTAATGATTAAAGAGAGAGCGATAGATGTCAGCATTGTGTTTGTGCTGTACAATCAGATGTCTCTGGTGCTCTCTAAAAGAAAAAAACAAAAAACAAAAAACAAAAACCAAAAATAATTCAGAAGCAAACCACCCTGCATATCGCAACACATTTCTGAAAATCTTATAGGTCATTTTAGGTGATAGAACTCATCTTGTGAGAGAACTGAGTTTATATATCCAACAGACTGCTGGGTAAAGCTTGCAAGTTTCAATGTCTGTCTGACTATGCTAAATCAGTCAAGTTTAAAAAATAATAATTTAGTGGTAGAACAGTTGATTCTGTGCTGTTGGAAAAGGCTCAAAGTCGTCTTTTGTGGTAGAACTGCATTCCTCCAAATCAGCAATGCAAATGGAAATATTCTGTTATTCACTGAACCCAAACATAATGCAAGGAAGGGAAAACATTCTGTTAAGCAAACTTTCTGATGTATACTTGAATGGGAAATTTCTCCTTTGTTGTGCTTGCTGATCTATAAACACAAGGTGTTAGGACTTCTGTGTTGTCTGCTGTGGGTCTGATGCTCAGAAAAAGGGGATGTTTTTTTTTTTATTCCCAGATCTGCACTACATCAGTTAAATTATTAAATTATTTTAAAAAAATAATAATAATTCTTCAAACCAGTACAACACAATAATACTAGGCTTAAATTTTGGAATTTTTTTTTCTAATTAAATTCATCCATACCTTCACCCTTTGAATCAAAACTGGGCAAACTGAGTGCTTTGTATTGCAAGGCACATACCATCTCCAGGGTGTGGGATGAAGAGGAGATGTGGGTGGTTTCCCCTTTCACCAGCTTCACCCAGCAATTCCAAGGGAAGCAGATGAACTTTAGTGATAGAGAGGCACCTTTTTCCCAGATTTATGTGGGTTATTACTCTGTCTAGCTAAATTATCTGAGAACATTTCCCTTCTTTTATTTTTATATGAAATGATCTGTAAAATAAGGGTAAACCCCTAATATTTCACAAGCTGTTTGCAAACAGTATGTACTTAACATATTTATTGTACTTATAGCACAACAGGCTTTTGTGGTCACATTATTTTCTTCCTTGAATAACTGATCAATTTTTTCTATGCATATGAAATAATACTGTTTATAATGTGTCCCTTCCTAATTAATATTTTTAAAGGAAGAAAATATAGTCAGTTGGGAACCAGGAGGATGTATTTACTACACCTGCAATAATTTAGAAAGAACCCAAGAAACAAAACCCAAACAAAACCACAGCTTCAGTAACCTCAGTTGGTTTGTGCTATGAAAGATCAAAATCAATATGTAATATAAGATTGTACTAGCCATTATTAATGTGTCTATAATTAATCCATTCAACCAGTGTTAAACAATGATAGAATGTCTTCTGCCACCACCCCTACATACCACAAAGGTTGGTTTGTTAATTAAAAGCACCAAAGGGCTTTTTATAACTTTTTTTTTTTAATACTTTATTTGACAAGATGCAACTCTGCCCTGATCACAAAGAATTTTGCATTGTATAGCAGTATGTCTCAGTATGCTATTTACGTTCTTCAGAGAGAATTTATTAAGATGCAGTGTATTTGTTTGCTGGACACAGAAACACAGCAAGCAGCAATAAAACACATACTGTATAGCTATGAGCAGATTACAAGGCACCGGACTTTGGTCCTTCAATCAAATTGTAACAGGATTTGTATGGTCCTTAAGAGAGTTATAGAAAGAACAATTCAGATATGAAAGAGCTTTAGTTTGTTTGTTTCTCTGATTTTTAGTTTTATAAAATTGTGAAAGTCTTAGGTGCGTTGCAGTGATAAAACAAGCATAACAACATTGGTTTGGATTCTTTCCGATACTCTCTCTGTGTTTTCCCATTCTGCACCAGTTTTGTTGATAAAAATGAATGTTGTTCTTTTTCAACAATTGAATCTAGTTCAACATATTTTGCTCTGCCCTAGGGAAGACACAGATCCATATACGAATCATATAGAAGTAAAACTGGTTGGCCTTATACAGCATCGTACATGACATTTTCAGTTCCTTTCATCCAGTAGCAAAGAATTATCCATTAAGACCCGTGAAATTAAAGGGAAATGCACTTTTAAAAAATAATAATGGATCAAGACCACAATAAACACATAGTTGGGGAATGATTTATAGAACCAGTTTTAAAGTAAGTGTCCTTCATTTAGAACTAGATACTAATCTGTCTGTCAAGGCGGGATACAGCCTTCTCTGTGCTGCCACAGTTTAATAACCGCTATGATGATAATTAAAACAGACTGAAACAGTAACCTTTATAAATAAAAGCAAAACAGCATCTAAGCTGATTATATTTCCTCATTTTATTGTGGTTTTGACACAAATGAAGCCAAGATATATTTTATTTATTTTGTATTTTCTGTTCATGTTTTGCTTTATGGCCCTTAGGGATACAGGCGTATGGATGTAAAGAAGTATATAAATTAAAACAAACCATGTTTTATGGTAAATGCTACCACATCTTTATAATGCATTTAGCTTAATGTGAGCAAACAACAGTTTTCATGGTAGCTCATTTGCATTTCCTTCCCTGCAGGTTCCCAGGTATTTTAAGGTAGCAGTACTTAGCTCATGGAAACTATTATAGTGAGGGGAACATTGCAAAAAGGAACAACAGCATCCTCTAAGTTTTCTTATCTTAACCATTTCCCTTCAAGTAATTTTATACCAGATATAGTAGATCTGATTTTTTATTAGGTATTGTTCTTCCCTTCCCTGCCAACAGGTGGAGATGGACTGTCTGAATCAACCTGACACCTGCGGCTCATTTATTATCAATACAGCTGGAATATGAAGAATATGTCTGAAAAAAGGTCCCGGGTTTGGGTGCTTATTCATAAAGGTCTGATGTTTTGAACTTCAGATGATAAAAGCTATAACTTCAGATCCTTAACAACCATGTAGTGCTCTCAGTGGGTTATTATAGACAGTTTTCTGTCCATAGAGAGACTTATTCTAGACTACCATCTGATAAGAAAAATACTTATCCCCTTTCTCTAGAACTGTTCTTAGATTCTTTGCATCAAGGATGAGGACAGAAAGCTTTTCTTTTGGGGCTTTTAACATTTGTTTTAATGAGTGACTAGGTCTACTATTTCACACTTGAATAAATACTAATCTAGCTAGCTAGCTCTTCATTCTGCACCTTTCTTGTCTCTCCTTAGCACCTGAACATTTCTTTGCCAGACTAGATACCCGACAGATGACAGAAGTCTTACCAGAACTTGTCCATTAAAAGATGCCAGAGATAGCCTTGCACCCTCTAAAATGTGTAATGGCATCCAAATGTCTATAAGCGATGCTCGAAGCATAACAAAATTAATGGTTAAACTATCAGTGACATTAAAAGGAGAAATATATCATCCTGTACCTTCTGCTGGTAGAAGTGATGCTCGGCTGCCTGACTGAGTATCTGAAAAGGAGCTTCCATTAGACAACCAAACCTGCACTTTGGAAGTCAGATTTCATTTTACCCAAGCAGAACGTGCACATCATAGATGGTATTCACGACACGCAATTATTTACTGTATATACTTACACATCATTGTATAATTTCTTGTAACAGTCAGATTTTAACAGCAAATGCAGTCTTACTTTATTGTTGGGCAGAAGACCAGCATACAGCACAATGCTGTTTTAAGTCTTCCATTATATTTTCTCACATTTTCCTTCTCATTTTCCTGAAAAGGACTAAAAGTGTGACTGTCTGTACAAACACACATGCACTGTTCACACACACACGCACATATATATGTGCATATGTAGTATGTCCTACACAAGAAAAAATGGAAAGATACTGAAAAAAGTCACTAACACTTTACTGTATTTTTCATAGGCACATTTCTCTTTTTTGAAATACAGATTTTCATACACAGATTTTTTGTGCCAAAAAATGTTATCATGTCTCATTCCTCCTATAGAGATGATGGGAAGAAAAGAAAATTTTTCACCTCCATATTACACAGAAATTGAGTGAAAGAAAGTTCTATTGATTTTAGCTAAAAATATCCTGCTTTCTGTTGTCATCCTCAAGTCATATGCTTTTTAGGTTCTTATGCAAGTGCATGAGATTAGCATACACCCCATTTAATGTGATCATGATTGCCTGCTATTTTAATTAACCTTTATTGGCATACCTATATTGCCAAGAAAATATACTTTGAGAAGCCCTATTAATAACGCAATTATTTGTTGGTGGTTTTTTTTTTTTGTTTTTTTTTTTTTTTTTTTTTTTTCGGTTTCACAGATAATAAATCTGTGAAGCCTAGGGTTATTGGTAGGCTGTTTGTTTTGTTATGTTTTTAACAACACATTTAAAAGTTAATTTTCTGAGAACAGGATACTTAAAAATCTAATTTCATCTCTACCTGACAGAGAGGAAAACTGAGGCAGAGGTTAAATCGCTTGCCCCTCCCTGGACAGCAGGTCTAGCCAATGCTGGGTTCAGTCTGTATTATATGAACAGATAAGCCAGATAATTCAAATGTTTAATCCCATATTTAACGATCATACCCACCCCACTTTACATCCTTCCTTGCTTCCTATTGATACATCCCTACCTGATGACAGTTCATCCTAGCTGGGAGGAAAAGATGGTCCAGATAACTGCCTCAGTTTCAATTCAATCCTTTTTTTCTGAATACAAGATCTGTATCCCAACAGCCCTTATTAGTCAAATCTCTGAAAATTTTTGCTAAAACCAGAAGCCATCTCTCCACAAAAACACCTTTTGAAGCCGCTGGTCCCCTCACCATAACAGAGCAAAACAAAGCATGTTCTTTTATGCTTGCCCAGCAGCGTGATATAGTTTGGTGCAGCTGTTGAAGCACCGTGGTGTCAATGGAGCATTTATTTCCAAGAATGGCATCTCTACAGCTAACCACCACTGACCTGAAGCCTTGTCACCAGCAAAAAGATAAGGTTGAACTGAACCTCAGCTGATCAGATCTTTCTTTCTGTCCTAAGGCAGGATCCTGTGCTTGCCCATGCTTTCTAACCCACCAAATGAATTCCTGAAGACTGTATTTTTTGTGTATTTTCCAAGATCTTCAAGACATCATAATTTTTCTTCTTTTCTGTTATTTTTCCTCTTTGGCAGTAGACTGTAACTCCATATGTTACTTCCTTCTACTATAAAGTTATTAAAAACTCTCAGCAGAGCTTCCCCCACTATTAATTGGATCCTTTCCACTTTCATTGGGAAGACAGAGTACTTTAGATGATATGTAGCTGATTAGTTGTTCTCAATGGAGTTTGAATGAATCATCTTTACTATCACCTTGCTCTGTGTAAGCACAGACATCTGAGCAAGGGTAATGTCTGCTGCTCTGCATCTACCATGGATCATATACTTTAAAGAATTAGCCTAGTCTCACGTCTTTTTGTCCTTTTTTTTTTTTAATAGGTCTAGTGAAATACATATGTTGAATTGGGATTTTCCAGTTGCTGACATTTGAATCATAAACACAACCCTCCATGCAAGTATAGATCACAGCTCTGGCCTTATGGGCTGCTCCTTTAACAGCCTTGTGAATGAGAAAGCATGGCATATCATGAATCCTATTCAATATTGAAACTCATGCAGAGATAACAAGGAGAGAATGAGTTTGTTCTTAGCTATGCTATCACATTTATGGCTGCTTACACCTTGACAAACAAGTAAAATATTTCTTATTTCAATGTGATCTGCAAACAGAAAAAGAAGGCATAATTTAAGGGATAGAAGTAGCACAGTTACCTCTTCAGTTTTTCACAGATTTTTGAGTAATATTATTTATAAGCCCTTGTATTGTTACTTAGCATGAGACATGAGGCAAAGTAGCTGATAGTAAAATATCAAATGTGAGAGGGAGCAATGTTTTCCCTAACTGCAAATGTGTGGAGAATTGGAGATGGTGTGGAGGGAACTGAAGGGGATAAGGAAGCAGTGAGAGTTAACTTTGGACATTTAGTGTCCTACACTTCTGTTGTCAAAATTATGTCTGTTTCATTGGTGGTGCTATGAGAGCAATCTGATAAATACTAATGGAAAGTTATCACTTGGTTCAAAAGAAAGTTGAATACCAAATCAGCAGAAACCCATGGACAAAGCACTGAATAACTTTAAACATTTTTTCCTATATGAATCAGGTGCCATTTGTCATATCATAAGAGGAAAAGCAACTTCATCCTAATGATAAATAATAAGTTTATTAGAATAAACTAAGAAATGCTACTTCCCAAAGTAGCTTTTCTTTCCTCTGCTCACTGTAATGCTTATGACAAAAACCATTCTCAGTTCTCTTCTGCCTGGACATCACCTACAGCTTTAAAGAAGCCTTGCATGTTTTATTTCACATACTTCTCTTTGCTACAATTAAATATGCAGGAAAAGAAACCACCCACTTTAAATTATTATCCTTCAGAAGGAATTAATTCACAGGAGTTTCCTGTGTTTTCTGTCCCTTCATTCTGAGGTGGCCCAAGTACAGCCTGCTCCTACCAAAGTGGGATTTCAGGAAAATGCAATGGGACCTTTGTGGTGCACTGAGCATGTTACTGCTCTGGTGATATGGAAGTAGCCACCTGATAGCAAAGTTTCCTTCTGTCTTCTCCCCTAGAAAATGTGATAAGATTTCTAATGTCTGTGATCATAAATTATTACTAGACAAGGCACCACAAGATGGCTCAAGCGTACGAGGGTATTTTATTAATTCTGTAGCAGCAAATAAAAGTAACTGGATGCTTTAAGCAACAGCCTTTGTGGAGCTTGTAGGATCATATTTCTCATTTTACAGACAGAGAAAATGGGATACAGTGAATGACCTATGTATAAAAAGTTAAACCAGGAACAGAATCCAGAATGTCTTGTTCCTGTATCTGGGTTCTGATCACCAGAGTATGTATTTGGTACTTGTGTATTTGAGTGGGAAGATTATTAAGGCCACAGAAGACCCTGAAAGCTCACAAATTGGATCAGGCATCCAATTCTCGTTTTCTTTGAAAATGTGACTTTGCAGTCTTCCAGTAGTAGGTCACCACCGTATTGCGTAGGACACTGGATCTGAACCTCTTTAGCAGGGCACCACATGAAACCAAGATAATTAACCATATACTGCAGTGCTGAGTAAACAGCTTGTTGTTGAACTTTTTTCTACATGCTTAATTCCAGTAGAGAAAACATGTTCATTGGACAAGGCCAGCAGGACCATTTCTTAATAGCAAGGACTCTTGAAGAGGTTCGTGGATGGATCGTTACTCAATTAAAGTGTCATCATTCACTTCTTCAATTTTCTTTTCTTTCTCCTGCTGTTAATTGTTTAATTTTCTGCCAAATACAGATTAACTTTTATCTGCCTGATGAGTGATGGTGGCTTCTAGATAAAAACAGTTTCACAAAAGCTTGCTCACAATGCAGTGTCCTACCTCATGAATAAGTATTGGCCCTACACCAGTAGGCTCACATATAACTTTCTTTTTACACTATTGTAGCAATGGCTTTAACAAAGATTTATTAAAGGACTTCTGCGCATCCATATTTCTAATTTATTGCTTAAGTAGATAAATAGAGAAAAGGTCTGAACAACCCATCTTTTTAGTAATTATAAGTGGCAGAAAAAGGTAGCTACAAGGGAATCGTTTCCCTCGTATTAAACAAACACATGAAATACCCTTATTTAATCAATAATAAGTAACATTATACAAACTGGGAATCAGAATAATGAGAAATTCAGGTAGATTTTCTTCCTTTTTCCTGATAACTCACATTTTTTACCTGCTATAGCAGCTTCTCCATAAAAGTAAGGGAAGACAACTTCCTTAGGAGCCATTTTTTAACAGCAGTCAAGTCCAGAAATGTTATGCACAATAGGATGGTTACTGAAGGGAAGCACAAGGCTGGCAGGTATATAGTGACATCCTTACCCAAGGTCTTTTCTCAGCAAAAAATGTCTCCACACATACATGAAAAAAAACCCACAACCAAACCCCAAAAACAACCCTACCAACAAAACAAACACAAAACCCCCAGAATTCAAACAGAGTTTAGATGATATCTCAGCAGCTAAGCAGGGCCAGCTCCCACAAATAATTAGACTGAGCGCAAAACTAAAGTTGTGTAGCCTTGGGCAAGGCTCAATCACAGCTCTTACAGAATTTGACCACTGGAAACCCATTGTTATGTTGATTTTCACAGCAGATGCTTGGCAGAAGCATTAAGAGGGGACAAAAATATTCCATAGTTCTGTTACTGTGTGTTACTTGTAAGAAGATAAAGACACATAGAGCCTGCGGCTTCATTCCCACCAGCAATACATTACAATTGATGGACTGTGCCTGGCAGCAGAAGCCAGGCAGGTATCCTATTCCTCCTTCCTGGGAACCCCTGCTGGTGTGGTGCTAAGAAACTTGCCTACAACTATGTTCTGAGCCACTGCTCAGGCTGGAGTGGGAGCCTGGGGCTGACTTCTCTCAAAATCTGCATGAAGCCTTTTGCTAATTCCACAGTGCACATTCAGTTTGGATTAAGGTTATTCAAAGAGCTGATTTTAGTTCAAATACCAAAAGAGAAAGGCAGGAGTGGCACAGAAAGAAATTACTATTTTTCATATTTTCCATGCATACTTATTTATTATTTTAATTAAATCCAGATAAATGTCCAAACACAAGTGTTGTGCTTCAAAACCTTTAATTTCAGAAGTGATGACATAAATCCTTCATTTCCTCATCTCCACCCCTTCCCTTGCAACCAAGCTGAAACCATTAGATTAATTCACTGTGAATTTGTGATTAGTTTCACTTATTCTGAAAATACTTTTTCTTCTTTTGCAAATAAGCTTTTCAGCTATTCACCATATTCTACTGCAGAGTTGTGGGATGGTAAATCAGACCATATAGGTGCACAATTTATTGTGAAATGCTGGATCGGCAAAACAAGAAACAACGTAATAGACCAACATATTGGCCTGGGTATGCATGAATTGTAAAATCAGTACCTGCTTGTTGAAGCTCTGCAAATATTTAAATATTCTCTTGCAGCCACAGTCAACTCATTCACAGCTGATCTTGAGGACTTAGGGCATCATGTTAAACTTATCAAAGGTGGCTACAAGGTAACAATTTCCCATCAGTGTCATATTGTCTACATGTAATAACTGTGAGGGACTTAGTGGTATTCCTGACATAACATAGGAGTCTGTATCTTTTTATTTGGTCTCAGTTTGATGCAAATTTCTAAAACTTCTTCAGTTATACGAAAGACACCTTGGTTACCATATCAGGACGTACAGTCTACAACAGTATCACCCCTCCCTTAGCCCACCATGTCCAGTAGCCCGATAAAATTTTCTATGCCCTCCATTCTTCCACCTTCAAAAAATAGTCACTTAAAAGATAAAGGCCTCCAGACAACAAAAGAAAGATGCACATGTTTGCATCATTCATATCTTCTATTTCCCACCAAAAAAGATTGGCACCCCTGGCCATACCATCAATTTAAAATAGTACAGATGCAAACCCTCATACTCAAACATTAAGACATTTATCAGATGACAAAAACTTTTATAGATTTCATGATAAAATTTCCTCTAGGATCTACCTTTATTTCACATTTGGAATAAATCTCTGGGACTCTTCTGAATTCTGTGGCACCTGTGGAGCTGCTGTGGACAAGTGCAAGAGCAAGTCACCCTTGTACTGTGGAGCAGCAGGGTGAGATGACCATCTGTGTTGTGGGATCACACAGATGAAGTTTATAATGATAAAGAAGGGAAAGGGACCGGTCTACACCCTGAACCAGTGGTACAGATTTCTGCTCTTAGAGTTGTTCTGATCTGTAGCAGATTGGGGTCAGCTAGGGAAAGTGAGAACTGGGGGAGTTAGCTGTTAATGCTGCATTGTGGACAATCACAGTCTGAATGTTTAAATTCCCCTTTTATTTAGCAATAGAGACCAACCTTCACCAGCTGAGAATTACAGTGATAGCTGAAGAGATATTTCTGATCACTGCAAGCAGAGCAAGTAATTCAGTTTGACCAAGAGTATGAAATCCTGGACTCGTATTGCAAAAACAAAGACTGCTGTTACTTGAAAGCAGATGTCAAACTCATGGATGTTTTTATGGTAAACTCTCTCCCAACAGGAAATAATTTCCTACCCAGCCCTAAGAAGTTTTTGAGATTTGGTTCCCATATATAAATGGAACCCTTCTGGATCTTGCAGCTGAGACAGCAAGGCTTCCTTGCCCTCTGCTTGCAGAGGGTGGAGGTAAAGTAATAAAAATAACTGTAAGTTCACGGTGAATGAGGGGCAGTTTTTCCCATGCACCCAAAATTATGCAAGCTCAGAAAATATTATAGGAATGCAAAAATTTTGATCCCCTCCCCAAGAACCTAGAGGATTTATCTAGGGTCACAAAGAACCGCATGAGCGGAGCTCTCCAGCCCTGGTAATAGTGACCCTTACTGTGTTTGAAGCTGAAGACATTGGCTCCATTTCACCTGGCTGTGAAGTGGTTTAGCCCTTCATCCCAGCTTCTTTCTAGTAGTGCTGATTCCCAGTCTGGTGTGCACAAAGGTATAAGGATGGGATAAGGAAGCAATAATAACCTGAAAGGACTCTGGACATAAAAAGTTATGTTCTATATAACGAGCTACTGTTATTACTGTTAATATTTGTGACTATCAGAGTGCCTGGAAATCCTAGTTCTAGACCATGATCACACTCTGCTAAACACCCCACAGTTTCTGCAATAAAAAAGTAAGAGATTACTAACTTCTCTTTAGGGAGAATACATGATATTTTATTCCTTTCTTTTTCTTTTTATTCCCTAAGGGAACATTTTATTTCTGTTAATAATGTTTGCTTAATGTTAATAAAGATAAACCAACAACATCTTAATTTGAGATAGGTGCACTGCTGTGCCTTGTTTCCATTGACAGGAGCCCTGGGGTATCCAATCTCATGTCATCACTTGACACCCTAAGTCCTAGCTGACTCCTCTGTGTTTCTGCTACATGGGTGATTTCAGCTTTGCAAATCAGAAGAGTAAAATATGGAAAGAAATTACTTGTCCAAGGTCACAGGGCAGGTTCTGGCAGAAACAGGAATAGAAACTGTAGATAGTAAGTCATACCACCTATTCTAAATAACAGACCAAATAGTGTTTTATTGTTCAGCTACTTTCTCTAATGTCTCTAGACAACTACAGGGCAAATTCAAGGTACAATGCCCTTTTTATTTAAGTTCTTTTTTTTTCTTTTTCTTAATTTAAGGGAAGGACAACTTTATTGAGATGCCATTGTTAGTTATAGAAAATACGTTGGTTTTCTTTTGTTCAAAAGGTAAGGAGAAATCAAAATAATTCTATTTAATTACTGCTGCAATTTTCCTTGCTTAGTGCAGAAAAACAGTTTATCAAGTTGATGGGGAAAAAATTTGTAAACTTAATTGTTGCACTTTGAATAAAAAATATATCGCTTAACAGTTAAACAGAAACAGAAGTTCTGAATTCTTAAAATTGTGCAAAAGATTGAAATAAAGTGGAAAATAATAAATTGTTCCTAGATTTCAGTAATGGTGTTCCCTCTTTTTCCATGCTAATGAACACTGAAAGAGAAGTATGTCATCAAAGTCTAACCAAAGCCAGACTGTTTTGTAAATTATCGACAGGGACAGCAGCAGAACTTGGATTTTTTTCAATCTTACAAGAATACTTCAGTCAGACACTGAAGTGCACTGCATTAACAACATTAATACTTCCCCAGAAATCTGATAAATGCAAATATATGATATGTCTCTCATTTCATTATATTAATATAAACTCAGTACATCAGTCCAGAAGTAAGAGAGAGTTTGTAAACCAAAATGGACTGTCCCAAACTAACACTGTAGGATATGAAATAGAAATTATATCATGTGTTTATGCCACCTGAATAATGTTTTATGCTCCATTGGTAGGGGATGATTGACTGAACAGGGATGTAAGAAATACCCTGGCTAATCAGAATCCTCATTAGCCATGAAGGAAATCAATACCACCTCAGCATCAGGACAATGACAGTGAACCTTCAGCTGCAGATCCTTGATCCCTGGCAATGGAGGTTTCTCATGCAGCTGGTCCCTATTCACGTAAAAGAGACTCACATCACAGTAAAGATTTATAGAGTAAGATAAACAATGAAGTCTTCCTTCCAGTTTTGCACAGAATGAAGATTATTGTCTCTCAAGTAATTATTAAGCAAACTGAGCACATTATATCATGAGGACAGCTTGTATTCCTTTATTAAACTGAAAGCCTGAAATGTGAAAAAAAACCCAGAAGATTTAAGGAATCAATTGCTTCATATGATCTACCTGGGTAGGTCTAACTGAGAATCAGTAACACAAAAAGATGAAGACATTTTCATGGAGGCATCTTGCTTTACTAGTATGTACAAACAGGATTTCTGAAGAATGAACTGTGAAACTGTAAAGGAGAAAACAACCCAAGTACTTCACAAAAATGCTTCGCATTGATGCTACCAGAGTCCAATTTATAACTGATCTCTGTATGCTTGAACTATTAGCAGTGAAGTATATCTATAACAAATTAAGTTATTCTAGATCCTGGGGTAGGTGGGGAGATGAACTGTAAGCATCACGTTTCACCTTGAGGGCTGCACACATTGGGGTAGCGTTTATCAAGATTTCATCACAATGTATTAGGTGTGATAAGTCTAAAATAAAAGCAAGTTCCTTTTAAGAATAAGAGTAAAATTCAATTTCTGGTTAATGCCTAGAAAAAAAGGGGTGTTTAATGCCTAGAATAAAAGGGGTGTTACTCTCTTTTACTTCTGAAAGTTAGCATAAGATACATGACTCTGCCTCTTTTTTTTTTTCTTTTTTCTTTTTTTCCCATTTAGGAACAAGACAGTCAATACCTTTATCTTTTCTATAAGTTGGAATTCCTTTTAGTCACCTCAGAAATATATACCTGGAAAACAAACTGATCTGGATTTACAAGGAGGGTTTTAATTTTTATGCTTCAGACGATTAAAGTATTTCAGAAACGGATAACCAGATATAACCTTCCCCCACCCTCCCATCTGCTACAGAAGTTTATCATGGATGGGGTAAATACCATAAAACAATATACTGAATTTTGTACCTTTCAAAGGATTGTTTGAAATGCCTTGCAGAGGCCAATGCTTCTCCTGTATCATGTTGTTATTCTGGGTTAGAGTATCTGCTGGTTGTATTAGTCACTGTTTCTTCTTGCTCACACTAGTTTTTAAATAACAGATAACAGAGCAGCTAGTCCTCATTGGAAAACCAGACAATGCTAACACAAAGTTTAATTATTTCCTCATCATGCATAATTAAGACGGCCCATTGATAGTGACCTTTATTTTATTTTAGATAACTTTTTTATTAACTACCTTTGATTTCAAAGCTAGGTTGATTATAATCATAATGTTGGCTTAATATTAATGAACAGATTATTCCTAGTTTACCTTATTTCTCATAGGCCATTTCTGAAGGGAAGTGCAGGTATGTCATTAGAAGTTCATATGTATCTGACACCTCAATTCAACATGAATCAGTTTTTAGTTCTATGAGTTTTTATTTCACATATAAGATTCACAAGATCATATTTTCAATATTGAGGGTAGACACTACCTTTCTCCTACCTTACACTAAGAAGTGTTCATTTTGGAGGCCTCCTAAACTAAAACTCAAGTGTACAAAAAGACATGAGGTATTACAAGTAGGGAGAACACAGGAGCCCATGACATGTCATACCAAAGGTACGAATAGATTATTATGCTGTTTGCAATGGTGTGCAACAGTGGATGCTTAGGGTATGAGAGGAAGAAACTGGGCACTCTTAGTATGAATATTCCATATTATAACAGCTAAATTCTAGACCATGTAGAGGAATCAATGATAGCTAGCTTTCATTTATAAGGGTAGGAGATGAAGAACCATCAGAGAAATTTTCTAAGGTAACAAACAGGGAAGCAAAAGCTGAAGAGAAGCAAGTCCTGGTGAAAAGCAATATTTGAGGCAGAACCTAATCGGCCATTTCCTTCACTGAAGATTCAAAACCCTATCAGCTTTTCCGAAAGTTTCCTACAATGGTTATGTCTAAATCCAAGTGTGGGACGTGGATGTCTCTTTCCTTCCTAAGGAATCACAGAATAGTTGAGGTTGGAAAGGACCTCTTAAGATCATCTTGTCTCAGGGCTGGAGAACATCTCCAGTGTCCAGAGACTGCTTTCTGGTCATGACCACAACATGAGAGCACTGCATCCCATTTCTTCTATTGCCTATTGGAGACTCAGACCTGCAGCTCTCCCTCATCGGGAGAGGATTTCAATCACCAGCTCAGAGGTGATTAACACTGGAGATAGAATAATCTATTTTTAATGAGACAGCTAAAATCCTTAAGAAGAAAAGAAAGAAGTGAGAAGAAAGAGAAAATCCAACAGTTTGCAAATGCGATGCAGATTCCTAAACACCATGATTGTAGAACTGCCTTTGGACAGGAGATTCCCATGTTGCAGTTCACACTCCATGAAGTATCTGTGCATTTTAGACATCAACCACCCATACCAACTGTGTACAAAATGCTCAGGGCACAGCCTCAAACTCTGTACATTCATCCTACATTAACCAGTAAGCTACAGAGGCACATTATAATGTGCTCTTTACCCCCTCATCCCTCCCAGCTTCCTTGTCAAATGTACACAAATCCTATATAAAACAGTAAATATTCCACAAATTGCAAGTTTTAAACTGTTCTCCCACTTGCTTTCAGTGAGAATAAAGCACCCATTTTGTTGTGATACCCGAAGACACAGTGAAGTTCCTGTTTATATATTGCTTAAATATACATGTTTATACCTTAAGATACTTCCTGTGAGACTCTATCCTTCCTGCTTTTCACAAGATCAAGGTCTGTAAGAATGTGAGAACAACAGATAAAATTCATATGCCTTGCTAAAATAAATATTATACTACATTATATTATACTATACTGATTCATCATAAACTGACAGAAAAGTGACAGTTTCAGATTGCAGAAACAATATCTGTGTCCTCTATTTTTTAAAAACTGAAGAACAGCTTGATGTATAACTACAAGCTGAAAGTAAGACATTTAATGCAACTTCTACATTAGTTTTGTATGGATGGAAACGTTCTGGCAAAAATAATGATGTCATATTGTAACCTAATAAGAAATGCCTCATTTTTAATACTTTTGGCAACACTTGTAATTTCTGATTGGTAGATGTTTGGTAGAAATCGGAGTGTTCTGTCATATTTGTCAGCATGAAGTCAAGAATGTGATTATTTTTGACCATATGATTTCTGTGTTATACAGAACTGTGTAAAAAAAGATACACTCATGTTAATTAGATGATCTGAGGGTTCCTCCTTTTACAGATGCAAGAGAGGCAATAGAATTTTTGTGTTGAGGGGAATCACTCAAGAAAGTTTACTTACTAGCCTCGTGAAATGCTCAATTCTGTATTAAAGGTCAACTCTTTGTAAACATACCAAAGGGTCTCCTTTACTTAGGTTCTGGTTTCCAGAATGACTCAAACTGGTCATGAGAATTTATCTTGCTATGCTACCATTCATTGGCTCAAACTACTTAAATAAGAGTAATGGTGGAAATTTGTAGGATTGTTTAACTCACTGGTATTGAAGATTTTCTCTTCTATGCAGCCTACATAAAAAATACTGCCTTTGATCTGCTAATCCCTCTTTTAATTTCTTGAAGTTATTGATGGGAGGGGATGGATGCTTGCCCAAATAGCACTGTTATATTTGCAAAAAGTGTTTTCTCTTCCTTTGACTACAGAGATGCTTCCTGTGTAACACAATCTGTTTTGCTTTGAACACTTATACCCTCTTTAGTTCACTCAAAGGAAAAAATAAAAAACCAAAGAAAAATACCTGATAAAGTTGGGTATAAATTTCTGGTCAAAGATTTAATGAGAAAATTGACGTTTGGATTAATCTATAACTTATGAATTTCTGATGAACTGCTGAGTTAAAATTACCATTATCACTGCCTTTCAGAAGTAGAATTCTGACTTTTTAACCCACTGTGCCATTTCTCTGTCTTCGCATCTTTTTTTCTCAGTTTTTATCTGGGTGTAAAGTATTAGATTTTGTTAAAATGAACAGGTAAAATGAATTTTCCAAATGACCTGAGAAAATGTTTATTTACAGTTTAGTATTTCTCTTAAATAGGTTAATCTAAAATTAACAAAAAAACCACAACCCTGATTACTCAATTAAATTAATGTTGGAAAAATCTGTTACCAACACAGTTCCAGCTGCTATTCAGTAATAAGTGCATTTTTAACTACCAGTTAGGAATAAAAAAGAGTTTCCAAATGAAACTTTCTTTTTTTCCAGAAAAGAAGAGAAATCTGGAAGATTAAGATACTATTTTCTTAATTTAGACACATTAAAATATGTAAAGTTTAAATGATTTGACAGAAATTTTGCAAGAAAAGTGTTTGTGACATTAAGTAAAAAAAAAAATAAATCTTAGATTTTCACTTTAAAAGATGTAATCTAAAATGTCAATTTAAGGAAGTATATGCATCATACAAGTTCATTAAAACTTGTACATGCTCAAGTTCAGCCCAAATGTTGGTAAAATTTATTAATGAATTTTAAATTACATTATATTTATTTGAGGATTTCTGTAAATTTATTAATGGCAGAGCTTTCTGGAATGGTAGATTTCACAATTCAGAGCATAGGCACAAAATATAGGAAGGTCAGTTTTTCTCTAGTAACTTATTTGTAACTTGTGTTTTCATATACCTCAGCAGTACTCCTACTGATTTTGACCACTGTATCCATGAGGTCTATAATTTCAAGGGCATTCACTCTGGACAGATGTGTGAGAATGTATGTTTATATTTTTTGCATCTTCAGTCCCATGAGATGCTACAAACTCAGTTGAGATCCATAGGTCACAACCATGCTCTCTAATGTGTTCTTAAACCCAGAAAGCTTTTTTTGGTGATTACAGGAAGACACGTCCACCTTCAGCTCCTGTGTGAAGTATCTTTCAAGCCAGCATGTGTTAGGTGGACGTGCACTGAGCAACCTCTAGAGGCAGTCAGCTTGCTGGGCTTTATGTGACAGAGGAGATCCATCCCTTTCCTGTCCATAAAAATCTCCACTTATGACCCGCCCTGAGTCATTTTTGGTGAAAGCAATTAAAATTTACCTCCAGCACCAAACCAGTAACACAGCAACAAAGGTTCATGAAGAAGTGGGTAGGAGATATGGTGGGGAGGGGGCAGAAGAAAATTAAGAGAACTAAGAATGCTTAATCTAATTATCTTAAAATCAAATCCAAAAGCTCTCTCTTTCCCTCTTTCTGTCTATTTGACATATTGTCAACGTTTGCTTTACTCCCATGGCCAGTGACATGTTCTCTTGCCTGTTCCATGTGCTCGGGTTGCTAGAAGAGGAAACAGGCTTTTCTTGGCAAAGCATCGTAGTTTTTATGTTCAATCCTTTTCTTAAATCTCCCTAGGGTTCCATTTAGATTAAAATCCTCCTTCCTCCCACCAAACATTATTGATCCTTAATTTATTTAGGAGGCAGTTTCAGCACTCCTTCTTCCAGGTATTGACTGCCCTTCCTGCCTTGGAAATGATAATGGCCCTTCAGAAAAATAGGTGCTATCTCTTGCACTTGACTAGACATTAGGAAAATATTAACAGCTCTCCCCCACTTGGGCAGACAATGCGTAAATCTCTTTGTAAAGGGTTTTTTGTTTGTTGGGTTTTTTTTTCTATACACTGAACCCTATATTTCATACTAACATGTAAACTCCTAATCATACATCAATGGAATTAACGCTTGTAGCTCATTAGTGGGTGTTGGTTGAGACAGAAGTGAAAGTAAAAAGATAAAAGAAGGTCTTAGTAAAGTTGACTAAACAGTTTGCTTAAGGAAACAGCAAACCAGATCTCTCAGTTCTTTACATCAGGTCCTGTACAAAACCCATGTAGAATTGCAACCTTAGCATTAGCTGTCTGAGCTATCTTCTTATCAGACTGTCTCCTAAAGTTCAAGGCACAAGTCCATTATCCTAAAAAAAGATTTCATGAGTTAACTAACACCTGCAGGATTTGCATGTCCTGTCAGAGATGATAATTACATCCTGCCATGGTTATGAAAGACTGTCTCTCACATGTCATCTGGTAGAATGCTAGTCACCTGTTTAACAGCACTTCTAAACCCAGAAATACTCCTTAAACACAACGTCAAAGAATGCTCGGAAAACTGTTGCATCCCAGTTGACAGCAACTTACTATCTAGCTTTATTACCCTGGAAACATTTAAAGGAGAGGAAATGTGTGATCATCAACTGTTGGACAGAGGAAAATTTGCACTTGAAAAACAGCAGCTCTGCGGAACGGTCTGTCCACATTTTTATCTGCCCCTTGTTCCATGTCAGTGTCTGAGCTGTTATGGATGTTAACGAACTAAACCTCACACGAGGTCAGTGATATAGGAAAGTGCCCACATTCCTCGGCTTTATGGATGAAGAAAGGATTGAGACAAAGAAAAGCCAAAAGCCCCGGCTCTCATTCCAATTCCACCACCCCACCCCCCCCACCCCCCCCACCCCCCATGGCACAGAGCAAGGATCTGAGTGTCCCTGAGCTGTAACACAATGCGTTGACCTTCTCTTTTCTTCTGGTTTCTCTGTATTTACACACATGGCTACCCTGACCTTTAAAAAATCCGTCATGAAAATTTCCTTGGTGTTTTCACTTTGCCTTAAATGAAAGGTAACTACTCTGTGACAAGCTCTGCTGGGTAATTACATTTGCTACAAAAAATGTTTGTTCTGATGCCAAAATGGTACAGAGCAACTGCTCAGAGAATTTTGTCTTTATGCAGCAAAGGTATTTATTTCACGCAACGCTGGGGAGCTAGCCAATTCACACCGGACAAACTAGCTCTGAAGTTTTCAGTGAACAGTTAGGTATTTTATACAGTTTTCGTGAGATGTTACAACATCATACATATTCATTTTATTTTGACACCTAATCATTCTATTCATAATAGGTGGGATCTAGGTGGAGGTAAACCTTTCAGTTGTCTTTGTTCAACGATTTCCTGACTCATGGTCTCCTTATCTCCTTCAGGTGCCCACCTCATCTTTTCTAATTATTCAGAGTACATTCCTTTAACATTGTCAGTGGTGGTACATTCCTTTACTTCAACATCTTCAGTGGAACCTTTTCTTATTCAGAGTACTTTTCTAATTATTCAGAGTACATTCCTTTCTCAACACAAACAGAGCATCACCCAGAGCATTGTACCAAATTCATCCTGACCAATCTTTTTAAGATCTTGTTCTGTTTCATGTCTCAGCTATAGTTCCATGTATTTATTAAAATAAATCAGGGCTAATGCAGTCACCTCTCAGAGTGAATTACTCTCCTGGCAAAAGATTTCATTTCCAGCCTAGACAATCACTAAACAAGGATGTGGACTTCAACACATAAAAGCAATATGGACGGACTCTTTGATACTAAAACTCATTATTAAGGTAATAGGTATCATGCCCCATTACTTTTAATGGATTGATTAATAACAATTATAGCAGCCTTTTCATAATAGTTTTGGAAAGTAATAAATGTGCTAATATTTGGCTTGCAAAAGTAAAGCATTCATTTCTAATTGTTACTGTTTCCTGATCAAGTACTTGGCAGAAACAACTGTCCTCCCTTATCCCACACATCCTTCGACTGGAATCCAGTGACTAGCTAGATTAGACCAGCACTTTCTTGAATTAGGCATCTTGTGACTGCCCCTGCATGAAAGGAAAAGAGCGCCCACATGCTTAAGTGATATAAAATTGGAAGGTTAAAGTCTCCAAAGTTCTGCACTACTGAGTCCAACTCTCTCCACCCTACAAACTGCCCAGAACTGCTCTCTAGGAGGAAGAAGCTGAATTATTTGTCATATGTATGGTGCCACCTCCTCCTCTACATACATCTAAAGAAATATCTTATCCTCTAGTAGAAAAAAAACAAACAAAAACCCCCCACAAAACAACAAACACTGGGCATAAACAAGAAAACTTGGTCCCTTTTTTCCCCCATGTCTTTGTGTGTATTCATTGCAAATACAGGCCAACACCTAAAATATCCCACTACCGATTCCAGATCACCCATGTTTGATTTAGTTGCCACATCAAAAATGGTTATGACCCATGTCAATGACTAAAAACGTTAGGGCTTATAGTTACATTCTGAATTTGGTAAGCCAAATATGAAAGCAGCAGACAGAAATTCCACACAGCTGTGCAAAAAATGCACAAAAAGAAAAAGCCTACTTGTCCTGCAGCTTCTGGTCAACCTAGCCCACCATCCCAATTTATAGCCAAAATTACACAAACAGAAAAAAAAAAAAAAACCAACAAAGAAATGAAATCCCTATAGTTATATATATCTACATCTATATAATATATAGGTATTTTGTCAGCAAGTAAGAAAAGGTACCTGATCCAAGGAGCTTTGTGTCACGACCAGCACTGTTTTGAGGCAGAGCAGGAACAGGATTCAAAGCCATGCAAAGTAGTCAGGAAAGGGTACTGACGGTGTTTTTCAGCCCTGGCCCTGGCATGAGAGCCTTTCAAACAGGACTGAAGTTTTCACCGTTGTGATTTAACAGCTGTTGGTTGTACTTTTCTCAAGGGAATCAAGATGCTGAGCTCATGGTCATTTTGGAGAAGTGGTACATTGCTCCCCACTCCAAACCCTAGCCCCCATCTGTCTGGGCTGGGAGATGTGCTGCCAGCAAAGCTGTGACTAGCATATCCCCTGGGATAAAAACATCCTTGCGCTTCCATTAAATCAAAGGTGCTCTGGGAGCCAAGATGACAGAGGTATAGCAGTGAGCAAAACCAAAAAGCTCTAGACATGATTTACTGGTTTAGAAAGCAAAAAAGCATAACCTTGAAGGAAAGGAGCGAGTGCGAGTAGAAGGAGCAACAAGCTTCCACCATGCTCAGACCCAGGCGGGAACAGTTACCTATGAATATGCCCAGCCATGGCATTGCAATGGGAATAGCATGTCTGAAGGTACAACAGAGCAGCGTCCAGGGCCCGCAGAATAATATAGAAATCCCACTATGGAATGATTTGTCACAGTTGGAGCCCCAGGACACGTATGTCTAAGTTAAGGTGGGCAACAAGAGAGGGAAGTGCCAAGCTGTGCAAACACCAGAAGTGACTACACATGGTAGGAGAATGAGAAAGGGAGAAGCCGCAGGGGTTTAGGTAAAATGATAGTAATGTAAAGGAACAAAGCAGCCTTCCTGCAGGCAGGCTCTGTTCCCAGAGTCCTTACATCTAACATTAAGAAGAATTTCAACAATAACAGCATGAGGACCCAACATATGTAAGAAAATTTAGGAATGTAATGACATAAATTATTTTAAGGCAAAATTTTTAGAAATTATCTGTTTTGTAGAAATGCAGCTTTAAGAGACTGTCAAGGCAGAAAATTCAAAATAGGATTTGTTACCTATAGTTTTCAGTGTATAGCTACAGGCTATTTTGCCCTTGAACATATCATTTAATCCCAGACCTTAAAGCTTAAAGCCAAATGGGCTTTCCCACTGGAATTAGACACCTGTGTAACTTTGAAGGTCCAGGCTTTTGGTTTTTAACTGTAAATTGGAGAATAAAGGTGATGTCCTGTGTCACATATATTCTGAGGATAACTACAATAAAGATTATAAATAAAATCATGTAGTACAACAGTGGGTTCCAAGTAAGAACCATGAAAGATGCATTTTAGAAACTCCATTGTATTTCCAGCAGAAGCAGATACTATTCTTCAGACTTTAGGTAAGATACTGAATTTTGAAAATGAAAACACAGTATGCAGTACCACGCTGAGCAAAGAGCCCATCTGGACTGCAGCGTGCAGAAGTGACTTAAGAAGAAAAAAGAGTATAGTCGATGATAAAATGTTTGTTGTTACCTCCCTGGAAGTTGTAGAAAATCAATATACCCTTCAGTATGAGGCCCACTGGCTCTAACAGGCTCAGCCTTGCTGCAGGCTTTGATTTCTTACGTTCAGCCTGCATCCCGAGCAGGGGGGGGAAGCGCTGAGCGTGTGTTAGTGCCTCTGTGGGTGTATGTGAGTGAGAGCTGTGCACTGAGCTGGAAACCAATTAAACTGCAGTGTTAGATAGGTGACAAAAAGGGCTCTGTAAAAGCAGGATACTGCCAGAAGTTAGAGTTAATATAACACCTGACATACAGTGAATAATAATAACAACATTAAAAATGTTATGAACTGATTTATTTGTAGGGAAAACTGGAGTAAATGTCAAGTTCAGGCAACAAACCTGGAGGAAAAGATGAAGGAATGTCACACCTGATGTTTAAAAAAATGTTTAATAGTATAAAAGACCAGGCTACCAAATACTGACTGCTAAACCTCCATTAAAAATAACCCTAAAATGCTAAGTGATTGCAATAAAGACTAATTGGGGGGGGGTGGGTGGGTGGGGGGGGAGTGTGAGTCACTACAGCCCCTTTGCCAAACCTCTTGAATAGATCACTGGTATCCTCACAGGATACTTATCCTCAAAAGGTACTGATCCTCAAAACCCAGCACGGCCTTTGGGCAACCACAGCTGGCAACGTGGTACAATTTGACTAGACTCTCAGTGACCCCACCGTGCTCTTTGGGCTGCTGCGCCTTCATTTCTCTTCCCCTCATTCAGGGACAGAGGAGCTGCAACTCCTGTTGCCTCCTAGTTAGCAATGTGGAAGGCGATAGAGACATGAGACAGTTTCAGCTAGAAAGTCAAATGGCCATGGTCCATCTGCCTGAGGCCACAACTTGAACTGTCTAACCCAGAAGCCTGATATGTCAACAGAGACATCAATGGAGAGTCACCTCCAGAGGCTGACTGAGGTTATAGGTTATAAAAAACAATTCTCTGACCTTTATGCACCTTCCACTTTCTTAGCTTACACTAATTCTCATCTCCCCTTCCCCAGCTGTAGCCCAGTGACACCAGGAGAGCTGCACCACCATTATCAGAGAGCACTTTGCCTCTCAGACTACCACACCTGTCAGCTGTATAGCTGGGTCAGACATGTCCACAACCGAATTTCCTAAAGGATAAATAAAACAAGGCTTTCCCTATCATCCCAGCCTTACAGGGTGAGGAGAAGGGAGGAAGAAAGCTTTCCTCAGCATATTCAGTTCTCACACTTACCCATGGCTGTCGAAGAGTCAGGATGCTCAGGGAAAGTATTCAGAAACAGCTTCCAGCCCTGAGTTGCCTCTGGCGAGAAGCTGAATAAAAAACTGAACCAGTACAGTATACCTAAACAAGATAATTTCAGGTCCTTAAAAAAACAACAACAACAAAACAGTCAAAAAGTAAAACATCCCCTTAAACGTACGTACAGCCACACAGCCACGCTTCCATGTTTAGGCAGTACATAGAGCTGTGCACAGCAGAGAATGGAAATTATCTTCTCTGGGAATTACTGGGCTGAACATTCCTGCCATTAGAAAAATTATTTGACAGCAAAACCACATATATGCACATGTACACACTAAAATCAAGGCAAGAAGGGGGTCTTTGTATAGGGAATAAATGGAGCTGTAACTAAACAGTTGGAGACTGTTGTTTTTATATAGTCAGACTAATTAGCACTGTTTTGAATGTTCGAATAAAGAGACAGTTAGGAAAAGATAAGTCAGCATCCTTAATTAGCATTCTGCATTGAGTAGCCAAGACATTTGCAGTAGGTTGACACTGGTCATTTTGAAAGATGGAAGAAGACAAAAACTAATTGCTCTGTACCTAGAATTTTATCTGTTTCAATCCCATTATTTTGTGCAGGATTGCACTGTCAAAGAAATAAACACTGAATTAAGCTCAAAGATACTGGCAAAATCAGGTGAAACTATGCACAATATCGAAGCTTCCCCCTCTTCAGTTTCTTTTATATACATCAACAACATTTTCTTTTTTTTTTCTCTTTTTTTTTGTAGAAACTTTCTTTCTTTAATGAGTGTGTTATAACTTCTGTGTTCACAGACCTGACAATATCAGTGCCTGATGCTGGTCTGAAATCAAAGCTCTGCTGACTTTTATTGGTTCTGTTCTAGTATTGATGCCTGTTACCTGCTGTGCAAGGTAAATCACTATCACCGAAATCAACCAGAAAAAAACCCAACACCACCAACAATGAAACTCCCTCAAACCTGGAGAATTTAACATAAGAATCTGGCCGAATTTCCTAGTATTAGTGAAATGAGAATTAGTTGTCCAAGTTTATATTTGGAGCACTTTCAATCAGTAAAGGTGCTTCAAATCTGTGCCCGCATGAGAGCAGCATTGCTTTATTAGATGCTTTGAGCAAACGCACAGGCCTAAACAATAGCCATATTCATAGGTTTTGATGTGGTTTCACTGGACGAGCTTCAGCATAAGATTGAACAGAAGTAATTAAAAGTGGCACAGGCAGGTTAGAGCTGTTAAACACTTTTGGAGGTTCTCCTCTTTTCAGGATATGTTCGTACTAATGTCCCCGTTGGGATATCCATTGAGATATCCTTTATGGATAAAAAGCATAAACGATCCCATTTCACTCCCACAGGTTTGCAACCTGGATAGCTAACTGTCATATTCCTTTGAATCTCTCAGCCGTAATGGACAAATATAGGAAGACAGGAAAAAAAACACATTCCTTCTAACTATAATAGAGATCCAGTTGGTAGCTGACCATTCAGCAATAACTATTCCATTCTGCCTCTCTCAGCAAGGAAGATGGGACACAATAGGATTTCACCAAATTTATTATAATGGTAGAATTATTGGAATAAGTCTAGCAGAACACCTGAAGGGACTGATGGAGTATAAATACCATTTCCAGTAGGAAGCAGAGTCAAGCTCACCTGCCAGCCAAAAAGCTCTCACATCTGCCTAGGATTTAGCTACGCTTGGTATCTCCTGTTTGATTTTTCTGACAGTCAATGTTTACTTCTCTTTGCATGACATACAGGCTTTCATTTCCTTTTCTTTTTTTCTTTTTTTTTTTTTCTTTTCCTTTTCTTTTTGTTTTAAATGAGTATGTAGGTTATTATTTATGCATGGTAGGGAATAAAGTAGTCACCTGTCTGTGCAAAGAACAGCACAATTCATGTAATTTGACTGGTCATTATTTCAATATGGTTCATCTAGATGGCTGTAACGGGCTGCCAAATTGCTGTTCCTTCATCAGCCCCATTTTGCATAAAGTGTAACAGAGGAAAATAATTCAGTAGGGCTTCTCTTTAGCTGTAAAACATTTTCAAGGCAGTCTTCCCTTCCTCTCTCTTACACACAAATAACTAATAGAGTAACACACAGCACAACAGACTAGAATGGGGAAGAACTAATTTTGAACAGAAGTTCCTTTTAGAAATTTTCAATACTAAGACGCTGTAAAGATCCAATGCATGAAAACTGTTTAGAATGTCTGGATAGTTAAATGCAAATCCCAAGGTCTCAAGAACTCATTGATGACTGAAAAATTCTGAGTCACAAACCAAACCAAACCAAATAGAAAAGGAGAGCTGTTGCAGTCTGTTGTCGAAACATCAGTGTTTTGACTGAGATGACTGTTTGGGATAACTCTTAAATTTTCTCTAGGGCCCTGCACTCCAGAAGACTCCCCTACCTTGCAGGAAAAACTGAGTTCTGTATTCCCAAATGTATCAGAATATATTTTGGTGAATTGTGACCATGTTCCCAGGTATCTCAGATCATGCCAACATTATCTATATTCCAGAAATCTGTCTGCTGTATCCATGATTTGACAAGATATAGGTCATTGGATATAGGACTGGAACCTATAAGAAACAATTTCTTTAATGACATCTCCCCCATTAAGAACTTAATTTGAGAGATCTGTTTGTTATAAAGTTATTAATCCACCTAATGTTCTCTGTTCATTCTATGTACAGGAAGTTTCTTTTATTCAAATGTCAGACAGTAATCTTCAAATGCTTTAGAGAAAACCAGAGTTTATCACAAACAGACCTCTTGAGCTAGACTTGCAATTCTGTCAAATAGAACATGTTCTGCTTTTACAAAAACTTCTTTCCTTGAAGCTATGCTGACAATTTCATGGCTTTTTTTCCTCTAACCCTTTGTTGCTGGAGTTTGCTTCCATATTTTACTGGTTATGTTACTTTACCTAGAATAGATCAACCGATGCAATATATTTCCCCACTTAATACATTTTAGCCCTTTTCGATATTGAAATTAGTAATCTTTCAAACTTTGGAATTCAAACTTGGTTACTACAAACAATTATGATTCAGAGAGTCCCTTGGCTAACTCCTTTAATGCTTATGATATAAGTTAACTTGGTTTGATAATTTACCAGGGTTAGCAAGTTTTTTATTCTATCTACAAGACCAGAGAAAGCTCTATCATTTTTTGCAGCAGGTGAACAGCTTGCAGCTGACACACGACAAGGGAAGAGTAGCATATTTTTCTTCCTCACACTATTTAGGGTGGTATCAGTATATGCCTGTGTCATTAATGAGCAGCTATCCACTCTACCTGCATAAGCAGCAACATCTGTTTTCCCACTTTCACCTCTCAAGCTATGCCTGGACAGGTAGGCTACCCCTTCCCAAACACAGCAACAGCCTGTCTGCACTTGCCATCATCATTTGCAGTCCGTCTGCATTTGACATCAAATACTGTCTCACCTTCTGCACTTGTCTTCTCTTTGCTTCCCAAACAAGCTCAAGCAGTCCTCCCCCTTTCCTATTATCCCCAGACTTGGGGGAAGGCAAATATGTTTTTAAGATGTCCTGTCTGTATTTTTTTAATGTTAATGCTTGTTGTAGTTTGCCACTTCCTTTGATACCATTTGTAGCATTCCCACTTTTTGTTGGTGGCCGCAAACCCTTTGCACAAAGCAAGCCTGACCAGGCAATAATCACGGGTTAGTTGCAGAGTTACTGTATTTAAAATTAGTTATTAACTTTTTACTGAGAATAAATTTATCCCTTGCTACAAGGCTTTGCTGTATTTCTGATGTTTTGAGAATTAAGCGGGTTATGTTGCAATGTCTAATTAGTATTCCACAGCTAAAATTGCTCAGTGTGGCACAATTTTTGATGTAGTTTAGGTCATTCTTTAAATAAATTAGGTAGTCTATAATAAATTCCTGCCCAGCAATTTCATTACCTACAACTTCAATGAATTACTGTTTAGAGTCCTGTATTTCTCAGTGGTCTCCCATTATGAGCATCTGATACTGACCCCAGCAATTCTCCTTGCATCCGGATTCTTGAGAATCACCAGCCTCATCACATTTCCTTTCTGAGCACAGTGTTGGCAACACTGCATATATACATGTTCTTAATAGGCAATTTGGGGTTAGACTTTGTCAGATGTAAAAGATGTCCAGCTCAGATTTCATGCCTGAGTATTCAGACATGACTGGTCCATTTTAGCCTGCTCTCTCTTATTTGTTTAAAGGTGTCTTGATGAAGAAACGATTTACATGAAGGCCACGACATTGGTACAACCTACCCACATACACTTGGCCCAATATTCCTCAGTCAGAACTATCAGTCTGATGCCATTTAAACACTTCATTTTGGTATCACCTGGCTCCTTTTCTCTCTATACTGCAGGGTAGTAGTTTTTCTGGGAAATTCATGGATAGCCTGGATTTTTTTTTTTTAACTTTCCTCTTTCTACCAAGATTATTCAAGCTTTCCAGACTCTGAGGAACAGCGCCAGATGCTGTGTCACTGAGTCCAACACAGATGGAGCCAAAGGTGGCCTCAATTTTCAGTCCTACAGTCTTACTGATCCCTGAGTCGTGGTGTTTGCCTTCATTCCCAAAAGGGAACAAATTGACTTGATATCCTCCCAGATTTAACCCAAATCCTGTCCACTTCTCTCCTTTGTGACAATTGCATGTTATGGATACTCAGTTATGTCTGCACTTTACTCTGTGTTGAGTTGGGCTGTTTTGCCTACGTCAACCATTAAAGAGCTCTCTGCCAGGAGCGCGCTCTGCATATCCTGCATTAAGACAACTGTGCCTTCAGAGGGGGAAACAGGCTGTGACTCACTTCAGCATCTGCTGACACCATAAGGAGATGGGAATGGATGCGTGGGTGGGCGGGTGGGTGGATGGGTGGACAGAGCTTTCCAACTTTACCTGCCAAACAGACAGAGGAGCCTTTCAGCTCCGGTGACAAATTTTGCACATGACATCTCCCAGCTTTCATACCCTCTGTTGGCAGATGAGTTGAGGACCTGACCCATCAATATGTTACGTTCACACTGAAGTTAAGGATAGAAGAACAACAAGATTGTGGGGCTTCTGACATTCATAATTCTTTTCCTTTTAACATCTTCCTGGCACTGCTCAATGGGAAATTAAATTATACTCCTTGTTCTCAGACTTTATCTCCCCTACCCTCCCATGTCAGTGTGGACCAGCATGTAGGACATAAAGATAGTGGAACCTGGTGCAAAGTGTATCATTTTTTCCCGTTATTAAGTGGGACTATTATTCAATTATTGAAAGGGGTTATGAAGAGGGTGGTGGGTAACAGTCACTTGAACAATGAAGCATGACAGTTTCTGCGAGAAAAAGAGTAGCACACTTCAGTTCTAATCGGGAAAGCACCACATTTCAGAACATCACTGACAGACAAACAAAACCCACTTCCAGGTCACAAGGTTTAATAAGACAGAAAGAAAGACTGCACATTGGTAAAACTACAAAAAAAACGTAGAGCTATAGTAGTTAATGCTAATAAGTTCTGAAAGTTTATTAAGCACCATCCTTCAGTTTTAATACAGATTTTGAGTATTAGAGGTTAGCAGAAGACATTATGTAAATAACAGATTATTACACTTCTGCCTAATGTGAAATTCGTGTATCTTTTTCTGGGATATCTAAGTACTATGCTCTGTAGGACACTGGATTCTGTACTGCATATCTTAGGTTTGAGCATGTATTTCCTTCCTAACTTGACAGCAAATATCCCCAGCTGCTTAAGAAACAGCACTGACAGGCTCTACAAAGTAATTCCTTCTAAAGGAATTCCCTCTCTTGCTATAGAAGGAATTCTATAGCCTCTGCCTAGATGCTGCTGTGTTTGGGGGGACCAGGACTCAAACCAAGAAAGGCAGGGGTCAAATCACAGGTTTTTTTCAGAACACTACAGGATAACTAAATGTTGACAGATGTAGAAGTGGGAGGCAATAGAAAAGGTTTAGAGACATGAAGTGAAAATTTCTCAATAATTTTAACTTGTATAGACACTCTTCTCCAAGCTATTTACAAATATTGTTTAGCCAATGGAGATCATTGTATCACATATATCCCTGGGACTTTAACAGCAAGATATGTACAGGATTCAGCTAAGATCTTTACACCTCTGAACATTTCAGTTAATCTAAGCCAGTCAATCCTGCAAATGGAATAATTATTAACTTATTGTTATAGACTTGGAGACAGAGGATTATTTTTCTGCAAAACTCCATATAAAGTTTATTCCACCTTCTTTCTTGAAGGACTTTAATTAGCCATGCCACCATTTTTCTTCAGCCGAATCCTATGACTATGGAATAATCAGTCTTATATTTGAACAAGTATAACCTGTTAAGAAATTCTCTAACAGAAAGCAGTAACCTAAATGACAAACAATGATCACACTTTCCACGCCCTATCTCTTGGTGCTCATGGTGTTTGCTCTCTCCTCCTAAAATTTGGTTTCAACTGGATGATTGGCATCACCAACAGTAGAGTAAAAACCTTACATCTATCTTCAAAGATCCAATGTTTCTAACTTCGCTAGATTGTACAGACAGAATGGTGAAAACCATGGATAAACAGGCTCCATATCTTCCAAATAGATTTCAAATTAGTCAGAAAGTTGCATCTTTTCTTAGTGAATTTGAAAAAGCTTGTTAAAATGAACAAAATTTGACATTAATTTTAACCCAAACAAGGGTAATTGTTTTCAATTATGTTATCAAATCTGTCTTGTACATTCTCTGCATCTGCTGAAGTGTTATATTTTTAACATAAAATAACTGCTTGGTCAGAGCTGGTTTTCATTTTCCTTGAGTATAGGCTGTAGGAAACCAGTCAGGGGCTCTGCTGAAAGCTTTTTATATTATTTGCAGATTTTTTTTTTTCTTTTTAAAAGCCCACAACATCCACAGGAAGTGAAAGAAATAGTGTTGGGTGGAAAACATTTTGAAACTTCTGCATTTTGAGCAGCAAAGAAAAATTTCTTTAACAGCTGATACACTGGGCACATAATTCAAACTGTCCCTCATTACAGACCTAAATTTATCTTCCATCCCACACAGATTTCTACTCTCTCACACTTTTTCTACTCAAAATTATTCACATCAGAAATGTAGGCTCATGAAATGCAGGGTAGCAAAAGTGTTATTTATGCTAAAGAAATCAATCCCACTTCTTATTTAAGCTTTCTGACTGTGGGTTTATTGTGTCCTCCCTCTTGGGGCTAATTCCCATATGGTATCTCACATTTGCACCCAAGCAGATTGAGAATATGGTGTCTTTGCCTCTGAGAGCTTCAATTAATATACTAGGACTCAGTCATAAAGTACTATAAAGAGCTAGAGGCTTTATTGACTTTAAGCTCTCCGGATGCATTTTTGCCATGTGAATTATTTAAAGTCCTTTGCGAGCTTCCCTGGGGCCTTTTGAAAAGAAACTCACAATCTCCTTCAAATATGCAGTGGCTAGCCCTCCCCTGAAAAATCTGCTGTCTCTAACCACCATGAATTCTGGCAGCATCTACGCACCTCCGAGGGAAACAGAGTACAGTAGTCAACATTTTCAGACCACTCTACAGACAGAAGTAATTCTACTCTAAATGACTGGCAATTCCTCTCCCCAACATAATGGACATAAAATTTTGTTAATAATTATAGTTGTTCTGGTGGCCTGTCTTCTATACACAAGATTTATCTTCACAAGGAATATGACAAGCGACGTTATTTGAGAATTGCACATGCATGTCATTATGCAGTCATACAAGTTCAAAAATACTTGGGTTTAGTTAATTTGCATTAAATCTATGTAATAAAGTCACCATCATTCAGAAATTATTTCAGAATAATAATATATTCATTTCACAGTCTTTTTCAAGAACAATTTCTCCATGAAAACCAGCTCAAAATGAGATGGGGCACAGGAATTCATTATGAAAGAGTCTGATGATTACCCCAAACAGTGCTTCTGGGGTACTCTGTTCCCAAAAGCTTTCAGCTGATGAATCCAAGAGTTTGGTCTGAATATTATCTGTGAGAAATACACCAATAAAAAAAGCTAAATCACCACCAATATGCAGATGAATTATGGCTATAATTTTTTCTTCCATCTGACACCAGTGGAAGTTTTTTGTTTTTTTTTTCCTCTGTTCCTATAAACTGAAATAACACTTTTTCTTTACCTATAGTTAACGAGGAAATCATATTGTAACACATCAGATAACTCAGGACACAGTGAAGAAGCATCACTACCCTCGTTTATCATCTTTCTTCCTTCATCTCTTCATTACCTGTGATGGTGTGAGCTCCCATTCAGGCCCAGATACAACTTCTTCAGCTGTCCATGTGTGCTAGCTAGACTCTGAATTAACAATTTTATTAAATACGCCTGCCCTCTCTTTTTTTTTTTTTTTTTCATTTTCCTTTCTTTTTTTTTTAATTTCTGACTCAGGTAGGATTTGTCTAATGAGTTTATCCAAGTTTTACCACTGAAACGTGCCTTGACTTATATTTGTTATGCACCACTTGCAGTGACAGCCTCAATAAATAATAAGTATTGATAATAAGAACACCACCATTACCCCAGCACTTTACTTGAGCTGACAACAGTGACACAAGCTGCTCAAAACACAAGAAACCATTTTATTCATGAACCAATCCTGACATTAACTTCCCCAGCAATAATTACCTAAATTATTTGTAAAATTGTCAAGTAGCAACCTACATTTTCTTTTGCAGATCCCACGTGTGTGATTATATTTCCATTTGCAGCACATTACAATATTTAAATTGAAGTTTCCTGCATGCTTATAAAATACTACTCTTGTCCTGTAGAAAGATCCTTACCTGATGCATTTTAAGATTTCTTTCTCCTTTGACGTTAATACTAGATAGCACTAGCTAAGGATCTAGCCTACAGTTTTAGTAGGGCTCAAACTCAACATATTGAGAAACCTATCTATTGTGTTAGAATCAATAGCTTGCTTTCTTCCCTGCAGAGAATTCTTGGTAAAGAAAAGTACGTTACCTCACCTAACTGTAGGATAACAATAATTTAGTCTCATAGGGAAGGTGGATTTTTGAGATTCCTAGATTCCATGCAGTTCTATTCTAGAGCTAAAGTTAAATTGCAAAGTTATAATCAGAATTTCCAAAGGAATATCTAATTTCTTCCTAAATGGAGACTATCTGGTGTCACTGTTTCCAGAAAATGAATTCCATGAAATTTTTTCTGTCTACTGTACATCTGCAGTAATTTACTTACTCTTCTCTTGAATTTGGGTTCTAATTCAGGAAAACAGATAAGCCTGCTTATTACTTTAATGTTGAAATTTTTGTCTCACTTGAAGAAAAAAAAAGTCCTGTTATGTTGCAGTTCTATATTTGCTTCAAAAAACCACTTACAGATTGTCAGAATATTTCTAATAATGTACTGATTCTCAAAACAGCCTTTTTAGTTTTCTGAAAAACATTTATAACAGTGAAGAGAAATCAATTTCTCCTTAATACATTAAAACCAGTCAGTAGGTAGAAGATTTTGAAATCTTCCAGCATTGTAGTTTCTTGGACCACTAACAAACAGAAATTAGGACAAAACAAACGAGTGAGAAGACATTTCTAGTTCTTACCTTCTTCTAGCAATTGAACTCTACATGCAACTGCAAGAATATAGTGATTATTTTTCTAAGAATATATCTGTATCTCAGACAACCGTGGGGGGAAAAAACTCTGAAAGTAAACCCAAATATAAACCCCAAAATAAAATATTACACTGGGAGGACTGGTTCAGAGATTCTAAAAGTCACAATAGCAAAGTCTGACGGGGACTCATCAGCCAGAAAAAAAAAACCAACAATAATTAAAATTAAACCGTTTCCTACTCATGTCCTCAAGATTCTGCCTCTTTTCCAAAAAAAGCCAGCCTCAGACAAACACAAATCAGTACTTCAGCATTTCCAACAGAGGTCATCTTGAAGAACAGGTCTTTTTATCTAAAGTTTTCTACTTCTTTCTGTATCCCCTCCTCCATGGACTTGCCTAAGCAGGACCCCAGAAATGTTTTACAAACTCTTGGTTTTTCAAAAATAACCAGAATAAGTTTTACCATTTACACTCAGAGGGGCATTACTTATCAAAATATGCTTTACGCCTAAGTTAGAAAGCAACTTTGTTTGGCCTGCAACAGCAGCAAGGGCAGTATGCATTTCAGACTTGTGCAAAAGGAAAAGTAACATTACTTCCCATCCCACAGATGGAAAAAACTTTGATTTTTCTTTGCTGTTGTGTTCTCCCCACTTCATGGCTAAACAAGACACGGGATCAATCTGATCCCTTCATGTGCCTGGACAGTCACATCATTTTCTGACAGCAGATACAATAGATTCTGCAAGTACTTTGGTTTGTGTTTGCTTAAATTAAGGAAAAACAGCCTCCAGATATTTCAATAAATAATCATATCAGTTCCGTTTCTAAGTAAATAGTAAATCAGTTAATAAATCAAATTATTCTTTCTTTATCATGGCACCTTAATGAAATCAGGAGATTAAAAATCCTTTAAGGTTACAAAAGTCTGATTTCATAAACAATGCATTCTGTACCAATATGTTCTAGATACTGTCAGGATCATTTGCACATTGAGCTTGTGTCCCAGCAATGCAAGTGGTGGTCTCTCATTCCCCTCCCTTTTATGGCATATAATTCACCTGTTTAACTGTTAATTTTTTGCAGACTCTCTGCCTTCATTTAAGTGTTCAATGAGCTTTCACTAGACCTGCACAGCTTAATATTCTCATAAGTGATGCTGTATGACTGAACCTGATGATAAATTTGCATATTAAACTGTGAATGTGACTTTAAATTGGAAAGGTACAAGAAGTAGTAATCAGAAATTAAAAAAAAAAAAAAAAAAAAAAGTACGGATAAAGCTAAGGCCTGGATCTCTCTGTAAGAATACACTACCAAATCACACTGAAAATACCTATTGAAGAGCATATAATCCCATTAAATAAAAGAGAAAATTACACTTAATTCTTATTCTCCTAAGGTACGAGTTATAATAAATCCTACTGACATACCATGCATGGGCCCAGGAGCTGGGATCTATTATAATCTACTTACCCTCTGAGAACCTAATTTCCACTTGAAATAATAATTTAAAAAAAAAAAACTCTAAAATACATTGACCTCTAATACATTCAAAATGTTGAAATAAATCAAGTAGCAGAGCTAATAATTGACTTTTTACTAATGTGCTCTTATGAAAGAGAAGAATTCAATATGCTTGGTGCTATCCCTAATTTGAAGCTCAGTCTAACAGTATTATTCATCCTGCCAATTTCCAAGGTAAACCTTTTTAAGCATTTGCAAGAAGGAACAAAGGTGAAATAAGAGTATAGTTGTAGCTACAGTACAGTGATTTGAAAGTGTACATAAGTCATTATTTTATGCCATATTTCCTGCAGCAGACAAACAATATTTGTCATTTACCTTGCAATAGAAGCTAACATTGGAGCTTCATGCAGACAAATGCTATAACAAGTCATCACATTTTAAATAGGCAAGACATAAAAAGAGTGAAAGAAATCAAGCCACACTCTTCCCATGTTAAAGGATGAAGTATGGCATTTTAGAGACAGACAAAAGTGTACAAATGTCACACTAAAAGCTAGAGACAAACCAGAAAGCAGAGTCAATATGTTCCAGCTCTTAATTAAGTAGTCTAACTAAATAAGTATCCTCCTTCCCTCATCAGTTCAGTGGATGATTATCTACATGCCAAATGTAAAATGTGCATACACACAACCATTTGCATTCTAAAGTTACAAGAACCATTGATTAAGAAAAAATAATTATTAAGCTTATCTATGATGGAGGGAATTCTCAACATAAATAATAAGTAGAAATACAATGTTATATTTATTTTACTATTTGTATCAAGGTGAATGGGACAGAATATTTTTTAGGGGAAATTCACTTTTTATTACACACAATATCAGGATTTTGTTAAGAAGGGAAGAGCTCATCTACATTGGATTTGCAAGTGAGTTTTATGTCAGTGTATTGAGATGCAGTACCTATGATAACCTTGTGAAATGTAGCACTGTAACAAGCTATATAGGCTGGTAACTTTGACAAGAAAAACATTTTAACATGAAAATGTCAATAGAGGTTTTCATTGCAATATTTTTTGGCTGAATATGAACACAACATATGCAAAAATCAATAAAGATGTGTTCCAATGTAGTCATTTTTATATTCCTTTTTACTTCTATTTTTTCATTTACATTTTTTTCTTTGTGGATTAAACAGAAGAAAAAAAATACCTTTTCCTTTGGATTGGATATATTAAAGAAATTATCTACATTCAAAAATCTTCAAATTCAGAAACCACTGGATGACATGAAAAATTACTCTTATGTACATGGGACACTGTCCAACAACTTCCATTTTAAAACATTTGCACATTCATTAAATATATTCATTTTATAATGGTATTGTAAAATTTTTAACTGTGATCGTCCCCATTGCAATGGCCATTGATTGTAGAGCTACATATAAAGAGCTTTATTATATTTGCAAAGGCCCAGAAAGTCAAGAACAGGGGGGAAAGCTGAGTGACTGTCTGACTGTGTACAAGTATTATAATTTTATTTTATCATTAATCAAAAACTTCTACAAAGTATATTTCTGCTGAATCTATGAAAGTACATGCACCACTTTGTCTTTACTTTTTCATCATATTGTCATAAAATTCTGTATAACGTAGCTCTTTCTGACTCTCACTAGGCATGCTCCTTGCTTAAGGTCTGTAAGTGTAGGGTGGGGTGCAGAAATTACTGTCTTTAGGACTCTCTTTCTCATTATCTTCCACAGCAATTAGGTACTTGTTGGTCTGGTCAAAAGCTGTTCCATGGATGTTAATTTGTTCAACTCTGTTCAGCTTGATCAAATTTCTTTTATTTGTTTGCCTACAGTCAGATCTTGTAGCCCAACAGACCCAACATGCAAATTTGAATGCTCAAATTATCAAATCCACGTAAATTACTTTGGATCTTTGGCAAATTCAAAGCTAAGTATTTAGGCCCCTAAATCACAGAAATATTTTTTTAAAAGTATGATAGCAAAGCTTGTTTTCTCGGTTTCTGGCAAAATGTTACTTTATTGAGATGAGTGTCTATTGCTACAATAATCACTTCATGCTATTAGTATTTAAGTAACTGAAGCATTTTACCTTCTGGTTTGATTTAAACCTCTTTAAAAGTCAGTGCTTTCTGAGAATGAACAAGTTGCTTCATGAATTAAAGTATTTATATATCTAACCTAATCCAGGTATTATTTCCCAGATAAAGAGCTGCTCAGGCACATACTGCATCATTCCCTTCACAATAGCATACTTGAAGACACACCAAATTGCTATAGATTTATATCTATGACAAATTTTAGACCAGCTTGATAAACCTGCGACTCTGATTCACTTGGACATAATTAATTGTGCCTTACCCTCATATATGCTGATATTGAAATCCATTTCTTTGGTGCTAATATTACAGGAGGACTTGCCATGTCAGTGTGCTTTCAAATTCAAGTCTGCCTGCACTGAGCATGGTGGATGGGCATGCAGAGAATGCTAGAAAGGTCTGGAGTGAGCGTTGCCTAGAGAAAGCATGGATGTGTGAGACAGACCTGTTGTTTTTTCTTTTGCAACATTGACAGGCATCAGCACTCAAGCCCAGATGCCAAACATTCAGAAGTCAGATGAGATGCTTAATCATGAAAGACATACTCATTCAGGACCTGACCTGATGCTACCACAGAGTATAACCTTCAGGATGGACAAGGTGATCAGGTTTTTTAGTTTATGGGCTTCAGATTCATGGCTACTGATGTCCTCAAATAGGTTAATGTGAAGGGACAAAAGAGAGTGGGGGATAAGGTTGACAGTTTCCTACAACAGTTGTGTAATCTTACAGACATTTCTGCAAAGTGTGGTAAGTTTACACATTTAGCAGTAGGAAATGGGAAGGGAAGAGTAGGTCTCCATCCTTACCTTCACTGCTGTAAGTAGCTAGCTGGCTGGGTAAGCTATTTTAAAGTAGACTCCCCGAAAAATATTCTGAAGGAGTAGGTAAATACTTTCATTATGTTTTTAAAGGCTTTGCTTCCTGATGTTTCTTCTGGAAAATAAAGGTTGTCCTAAAATTCCTTTTTTTTGTGCAATGCACTGTCATGGGTTAGCCTTCAGTTACTCATCCCTGTAAAGTACTGCTGCCCAGCATGGTTCTTTTTTTAGACAATTCCCATTGCCAAACTCAGAATGTCTGCTCATAATTAAATGAAATATATTGCTATATCTATGAGATAGGGTCTTTATTTTTTTTTTTGCCTCCCCATTGCCTCCGAGGACTGATAGATAAACTTGACTTTGATTTGATACTAATCACAACTTCCTAGAAGTTTCATTAAGATTCTTTGCTTTGTCTTTTTTTTAGATTTTTTAAATGCTTTATAGGATTCAATTTCCTTTACTAAAGTCTGTGACCTCCAAAAATTGTTGTTGAGAAAGGATATTCAAAAAGGCAGTAATTTCAGGTGGTTTCACATTCAGTTGCCTATTTCAACTTAAAAGTTAGCAAAGATGAATGTAGATTCATTAGTTCATTAGAGTACTTAGCACATTGCACAGAGGGCTTTGGATTGTACCTGTCTCTTAAAACATTTGACCTCTCCTAGTGTCCCTAAATCTGTTGTGATTTAACCCCAGACAGCAACTAAGCACCACACAGCCACTTGCTCACTCCTCATCAGCGTGACAGAAGAGAATCAGGAAGGTAAAAGCTCAGTTACAACACTTATAGTCGATTAAAACAGTTACAGTCAGTTAAAACAGTTACAACACGGTGGTTTCTTTCAAGGAAAGTGTGATGTTTGGCAATATAAACTGTCAGACATATAAATTCAGTAACCTAGGAACAGTTTCCTAATTATTTATGGAAAGGAAATCAAGCCAGTCTTCATAAATCAGTAGCAACTATGGCTCTTTGGGGAACTGAAATTCAGAAGAAGATAATCAGTTAACGGTCTGTTTAGAAGAACAACACAACACTCCTTTTATGAAATGCTACCATATACCTACAAGTATTGGTAAAAAGCTGCTTCAGTTTGTATTTAGAGCCATAGCCACACTCTTTTATTAGTGTGCACATAATATGCTACAGCTACTATTTCACACTTATCCTTGCAGTACAGCAGTAAACTTTTATTATTATGTACGTCGCTATTTTGTAATTCACACGCAGACTTGTATCCTGTTACTTTTTAGATGTTTCCATAATGAAACCGATTTGTTCTGCCTTGGTTGATATATATTTCAGCACAGTCATACATATAATAAATTTTTCTCCCAGAATCATTCAGAAGGCGCCTATCCAAGGGAGACCAGCCCAACTACACTGAGCAAACTGAGCAGGGTCAAGCCAATTTTCTTCTCCTCTTTGAACTTTCTATTCCTCTGATGATGCTCTTCCAAACCAACAGGATTGGTCATGAAAGCAGCAACTGAACTGGTCAAGGTTTAGAGGACATCACTCTTCCCTCTTGAAAAGACCTCCACAGTATTATCTGTCACTGTAGGGTATCAGAAACTCTGCAACGAGCAGAGAAGTGCTAAGATGATACGGTTCTGATATAAGGTACATTCAGGGACTTACGGAAAAGGGGGTAGACTGTCTGCCCTAAAAGGTCTCCTAAAAACACTCTGCTGTTAACAGCTAGACTTTCAAGATCTGGAATCTGAAGCTGGAAGTTAATAGAAGACAGGCAACAGAAGACAGAAAGAGAACACATATGCATTCTACATCACCTCTGAAACACTTGCAAAAAATATTGTAGGTGAGATTCCTCAAAAGCATTGCAGATGTTTTTTGTGTAATCAGCAGGAGGAGTCTTTGTTATGCAGGCCCCAAAAGTGCCCAGGCAGAGAGCTGCCAAGCAAGGACATGAGGAGAAGATGACTTTGTAGTAAAGAATGTGTTAGCTTCGTTTCAGTAACTCAGTGATAACACAAGCTGTACTGAAAGCTGCAGCAAGTGGAATAACCATAAAACAAGAGCTAACACTCCATGGAGGATGCAATAAAGTCTCTAGATGAAAGTAGCCCTACTTGTTATTGATATATCTATCAAAAATGGCTGATGAGGCATAGGAGAGGTGAAGAAAGCAGAAGACTATTTTAAAAAATGTAAGAAACAGCACAAGTGGCAGCAGTAGGATGCAAGAACATGAGAATCAAGACTCCCTTACAAAAAAACAGTCTCTTAAGACTCATCTTAATGCAGCACTAGGGCACAATTGTGGCACATTTAAGTACAAAATCCAGGAAAATCTCTCTCAGATGAGAGTTGCAATGATCAGCTTAAGAATTAAGTGAAACCCACTTGCCTTTGTTCACTGGTATTGAGCATAATTTACAAAAGAGCAAAGCTCTAGAACTTTTGTGATGGGCAATACAACACAAGGAGCAAGTCACGATTTGCATGGACTGCTAGATCCTTTGACTCAGTCAAACAATGCAAATCAGCCATAAGCTTGATTTAACTGTTATTGCTGCTTTTCACCATTATAGTAAACCAGCTGGATTATTTTGATGAATCTAGCCCATTTTTGTACATATTTTATAAAGATCATCTAGTCCATCTGCTTTCATAGACAGTGACTTTTTTCGGGAAAAAAAAATATTTTTTTTGTACTAGATACTTTCTAGCTCTTTATTTGATTTTTAAATTGCTTTCACAGTCCAATAAGTGTCTAGCCCAGGAGATGTATTTTTCCCTTCCCTGCATATATATATCAATATGTTTGCATTTGTCAATTGATAAATGTATTATGACACACCACGGCTTCAATTCCCTAAAGAATTCCTCATATCATACAGTGATTTCAAAAGCAGCTGATGAAGGCACTGGGCTTATTAAGTTCCTAGTAACAGCTAAATCCATATACTTCAGTAAGGTAACAGCAGATGTTCAAATGTGCTGTTGTCACTGGATGAGTACAGTTTGCAAGAATAATTTCCAGTAACAGGCTTACAGTTTTCAATTTCAAATATATACACAAAATGCTTTGCAGAAATATGTTTGGTAAATATGAGCTATTCTAGAGCACCTTGATCACTGTGTTACCATCAGAATTAATTTCTGCTTAGTCCAGCTGCCAGACCCTCTGGAGACTTTCTGAAGAACAATGAGGCATATCTTCATCTTAAATGAATCTGGTTTTAAATGAGGAGAGACCACTGGGAATAATTCTGCTCCATGACCTGACTGAACTTTCCCATTACTTCTACAGTTATGCCTATGATACTAGCAATCAAATTCTGCTATCAAGTATGATGCCAGGGTGTATCCAAAGTGACTCCAAAATTATACACCACTAATGCAAAACAGTTCTTGTCTTGGTGAATGAAATCTCAAATGCAGACAAGGATTTATGTACCATCATACTCCATATTAGAAAACCTAATTTACGGGACTTCATTTTCATTACGCACATGAGGAATTTACTTGGGCTGCCAATTGAAAGACCACTTTTGATATGTTCACCAAGGAGAAAAGCAGGGCATTCTCAACAGCATGGGCAAATACCTGCTCCAGCTTGCTGTCAGACTTTAAGTTACAAATAGAGTAGCATGCTATTTCACCAGTATTTCAAAGACTATAGGATACAGTACATCTATTTAGCAACTACTACAAATTAGCAGAGCTATAATTAAGTGAGATACTTCAAATGGTATGCATCACCACAGGGGACTGTGGCTCCTTGTGTTTTTTTCTTGATGTTATTAGGTCAGAACCGGCTTCATTCTGTCTCCTTCTTCATTTTCTTCTCTAATTATTAATTTCTTATAGACTCCTAGTTGCAAGCATGAAACAAATTTCTCTTGAAATACAGGCATATTTAAATTCACCTTCTTCAACCTTTATTTCTCACTTTTTGTGGTTTTGACTGTCATATCACCTGCTCCTTTTTCTTTTCTTGGATTGTTTTTGGTTTGGTGGTGTTTTCTGGGTCCCTCCCATTTGTTGTTTGTATTCTCTTGTTTCCAGAGAGCCATTCTTTGGCTATCTAAAAACAGTCATACAACACAAGTTACACTTCATTAGAGTGTAAGCTTTTCTGCCGAGTTCTTTGCCTGCCAGTCTATGACTGGGTTACTTTAAGTCCTGCACTGGAAAAAGGGCAACTTTTAAATCTAACCACTCTGCAGGGCTTAAGTATTCAAATAGAAAAAATTTTTATCACTAGGCACCAACAGAACAAACCACTTACTGACAGTAGGCCATTGTGATCTTTCTTTCACTATCACAGCAGCAGACATGCCTTTCTTTTAAAGAAAAAAAATAGAAGGAAACAGAGAGAAAAAAATCTCATTTGAAATAAAAGTTTAGTGAGTAGCTTGCAACTGTTGTATAAGGATTGGGGAGACTTCCCACCCCTCTTATTGAAGGTATTCCACCCCTCATGGAATAAGTAAAGTTTGAGTGAACAACAGCTTTCCTTTGCAATCTGCTAAGATATCCACCCACATGGTTAAGATACACTCACTCTGCTCCAGAGAAACAGCAGCTCCCACCCTGAAGTGATGAACCTGTACTTTCCTACTGACCAGTGACCAGCCAACTAACCCCTGTATCAACACGAATGAATTTTTGGTTCCTGATAAGGCTTAAATACATCCTGTTGGGTGAGACCTCAACAAAAACAAAGGGTGGGAAGGAAGAGAGTGTCAGGTATAGGTTTAGCAATGAGAGGCATATTATCTGCAGCCAGTGCTGATGACCATTAACGCAATGTTTCTCTTGAAGCCACACAAACACAAAAGGCAAAATAATGCCAGCATTAGTAGTTTCTAAAGGAGGACAGTATCCCAGAGGTGTGATGTGTGCATCTATGTTGTTGATGGTGAAAGCTTTGGGAGTCTGGTCATGCCAAGAAGCAGAACTTCAGGTACTTGGAAAAATAACATTGAAAACTAGAGTTTAAGAGCATCTGGGGTAAATTGGCAGCTGAATGGAAGTGTTTTAAGGATTACAGTTTTGGTTTCGGATAGTCAAAACTGGAGGTGGCTGGAGCTTATGAATGAAGGAAAGAGAGCAGGGAGGAAAATAACTATATACTATTTATACATGCCTGTGACATTTAATAATTTCAAGAAATATAGTAAGTGAATTCCATCCATCTGTCCCACAAACCACTGTTAGTCAGTAGATTTCTTATACATCTCATATCAGAAAAGGGTGTTGAAACTTTTTTTTCCCCTCTTTTTTCACTTTCCCTTCTGGATCACACTAATGAGTCACTGTTTTTCCAACTATTCTCATTTCTTCCCCAAAGTGGCAATTCATATTTCTTAATTCCAATTTTAATTATCTCTTAAGTAAGAGTCTTCACTATACGTGATTTATTGTACATGAGAATTAAAAAATAGACAAAGTCCATTACTTCATTCTTTCCTTCTTGCATTTTTCCAAAACTGAACTACAAAGTAGAAGGTGAAAATTGGTAAAAGTCTTCCAGTACATACAAATCTGATGCCATTCTTAAAATTTCTTAGTGATACAAATTCACTGTGGCTTTATGAAACAGTAAGTTAAAAGAGTAACTTAGCTGTTTTAATTGCTAATAACCAAAGGTATACATAGTTAGTCAACGTATGTATGCATATGCAAATAGCAAAAATATGTTATACTAAGTCTCTCCCTCTCCTACTTTTGACCCAAAACTATTTCAAAGCCAGAAATATGTATAATTAATGACTATACATGCAATTCCAGGTCTGATATGTGGGTAACTGCTTGGGGTTTGTTCTCAATTAACTTTAAACTGAAACACTAAATGGTTCTACCATTTAGATTTTTTCCAAGCAAATTCAAATTCTGTGTAGAAGAGAGATATTTTGTTTACAAAAATAATTGAAGAACCAAACTATAAACTCAGAAAAATAAGGAAAGGATAGATCTTGGCAGTAAGTAAAATCTTATCTAGTTCTTAAAAATATAGTAAATGCATATTTTTGTCATGTGTTGATCCAGGCAGAGATCGTCTGACCATTTGACAATAAAAGTATCTTTTCTCACCCTTTTATCTGTAAATTATCACAGTTTAGCCACTTCATTAACTCAGTGTTTTGAATATTTTACTAGAAATTTTCTTCAAGCTATTGCTACATCAAAACTAAAACCTTGTACTTGACCTAGGATGCCTTTTAGAAAGTCATTAATTTTCTGTTCAAAAAAGATAAATGATAGAGTTGTTGTTGTAATGGCTAATGATACTAATTTTTAAAATTGTGCATTTTAGAGCTTCTTATACTCCCCCCCCCCCCCCCCCCCCCCCCCCCGATGAACTAAAGTGCCCTTTGCTTTCAGAATTCTGCTGTCCATGTGGATGAAGTTACACAGAACATCAATCAGTAGGTCCTCTCTTGACCTTCATTTGCTAAGTTAAATGCTTGAATATTTTATGTATTTATTCATTTATTACTCTTAGGCTGATTTTCCAGAACAATGATAGTTTTTTTTTTCTCTTTCTGAACCTTTTGGATTCAGCAATGTCCATACTTTAATACTTTATCTGTAAGCATAATACTTTCATATTGCTCGTCAGTATGGCCTTGATTTTACACACAGCATTGTAGCTGTTAATGACCTCATCCTCTAAACATTATTACTCATCTTATACAAAGGCAATAAACATTTTGTAAGACTACACCTTTCCTTTAATCCACTCCTTCCTGTATCATATCAGAATTTGAAATATATTTTCTGAAGTTTCAGTTTCCAAATGTAGAGCAATAGAAAGATATACATAAACACTTAATTAAGGAAATGAATGGTGACTAATGTTCTCAAAACTTAGTTTTACAATGGAGTTGGCAGATGAGATGCAGGATCTGGAAAAGGCTCATGTCCCTTTGGACCAAAAATTGGAGATCAGACTGGACATCTCAGGATATTTCTAGTGATACTAGGAACATATGTGCGGACACCTGAACAAAGCCCTTAACCAATACAGTCCGTGAAATCTAGAAAGCTAAAGAGGTCACCAGATATACATCTACTGTGGGAGACCTGAATATCTGCACTGACTGTGTTGATTAGATCTCCTGCTACTATAATATGGGTTTAATCAGCCTTAACTGGCAGATGTGCTGACATTGGCAACTAGTTAAGTCTCTAAATCTTGAAGCTGAACCTCATAGGAAATGGCTAAACTGTGATGATTTACAAATGACAGGGCAGAAGAAAGAGCTATTTCCCCGTTACTTTGCAACAGAAAATAAGAAAGGAAAATGGTATTTGAAGGACTAGAAATTAATGCAGCATTTTTTTCCCCCTGCCTTGTAGTGTATGCTATATTGTACCTTGAGAATCATGATGTCCTTATTTTCCCTTTCGAAGCTACATAAAGCTTCTTAGGTAACACTGCCTTATGCCTGTTAAAAGGAATTACTGTTTCAGATTTGGATATCTACCAATTATTTATGGTCCAAGCTAAAATTTGCAGGTGAACTTTCCTTTTTAAGTTTACTTTCTAGATTTGGTGTACACAACTGGAACAGAGTTCCATGTGAAGCAACACTGTTCTTTAAATGCTAGAGCTATTGTTATCAGAGTGAATTGAGAAAAGTTGAAACCACTTTCTACTTTTAAACTATACTTTACTGAAGACAAAATTAAAACTATGAAAATAAGGAGGGGGAAAAAAGAAGATTGGATTTACCATAGTTAACCAACTAAGCTCAGCTTGAATTCTTATATTTTGCTCTGTGATATTTTTGTACCTCCTTGTCTCTATAATGATAGGAAAATCACCTTCAAATACTTTTCTTACTTTTCTCAGAAATCCATTAGGGTCCATTATCTGATAGACATCCATTTCATTCAAACTCTGAGCATTATGTGACCAGAAATGTGCAACCTGACCTTCTGTGAGGTCCTCACTGGCTCATAGCAGGGCCACACCTGATAGTAGCTCATCAGGTTCATGGAACAGCATAAGCCTCAGTGAGCAAAACATTTATTTGGTGATAATCAGAAAGCTGGAAAGGTAAAATGTGTCAGGGTGTGGAGCTCCTGACAGTTTATTTCCAAGCCTACTGGTTTAAACCAGGTGTGTAATTACCCACAGACCACAAAACCAGTTAAAAAAAAAAATATATCAGTATTAGCCCCCTGTTCTGCTCCATTTATCATCCCAATAGTTTAAAACACTGAAATCCTGAATGACCTCATGAAGTTGCACAAGGCCAAGTGCAAGGTCCTGCACCTGGGTCAGGGCAATCCTAAGCACAAATACAGGCTGGGCAGAGAATGGGTTGAAACCAGCCCTGAGGAGAAAGACCTGGGGTGGGGGGATTGACAAGAAGCTCAACATGACATGGCAATGTGCACTCACAGCCCAGAAAGTCAACTATATCCTGAGCTGCATTACAAGAAACGTGGGCAGCAGGTCAAGGGAGGTGATTTTTCCCCTCCACTCTGCTCTGGTGAGACCCTCCTGCAGCACTGCATCCAACTCTGGGGCCCCCAGCACAAGGAGGACATGGACCTGTTGGAGTGAGTTCAGAGGAGTCCACAAAGATGATCACAGGGCTGGAGCAGCTCTGCTGTGGGGACAGGCTGGGAAAGTTGGCATTGTTCAGCCTTGAGAAGAGAAGGCTCCGGTGAGACCTTAGAGCAGAGCACCTCCCAGTGCCTAAAAGGGGCTGACAAGAAACCTGGAGATATATATTTTTACAAGGGCATGTAGTGATAGGGCAAGGGGGAATGGCTTTAAACTGAAAGAGAGGAGAATCAGATTAGATTTTAGGAAGAAATTCTTTACTGTGAACGTGGCGAGGCGCTGGTACAGGCTGCCCAGAGCAGCTGTGGATGCCCCATCCCTGGCAGTGTCCAAGGTTAGGTTGGACGGGGCTTGGAGCAGCCTGGGCTAGTGGAAAGTATCCTTGTCCTTGGCAGGGGGGTGGAACCATATATTTAAGGTTCCTTCCAACTCAAACTATTCTGTGATTCTATGACGTTTAGTACAAGGACAGAAAGTAGTGTTTTAACAAAATTACAGATCATGGGTGAAGAAGTAAAATCATATAGGAAACCCATACAAGAGATTTGTTCTACAGAAACAGTGGAGTGTGATTCCATGTGAGGCAGAGATGGTTTTGGCATTTTCCTCAGTCCTCCCACAAAACTAGAGGGAAAGAAGGATTTTACAATGTGCCTAAGATTCTGCAAATCTATGAGTGTCTTTGCAAACAATACGTGCATCCAAAGCACTACTATACTCCAGACACTTACTAGGGTTCCATAAAATAATGAAAGTCATGCAGATCAAAGATCATAAGAATCACAATGCTCACAAACTTCATCCATCTAGAATGAGCCACTATCACAATCACCAGACAGTAACTTTTAAATACAAGTGCTGCACTTCATACTTGAGGGTGGTTCATAAAGGGAATATGCAAAATTAAGATCTACTATATGCTATGAAACCTTCCATAAAGAAGGAAAACACCCTTTTGTGTGCTGGGTTGCACTGCATTGCTGGCACAAGTGTTATTTTAAAGTTTGGTACCAGCTTCAATGAACGAAAGAATCACTGTTACCTGCTTTGAAACTACACAGTATGGAAGTTCCTCTCACGAATAGAAACATTTCCACTAGACAAGGTTTGTTACTGAAATTTGTTAAAATCAGAAAAGTAGTAACTTTAGATTTGAAGCACGTCAAATCTGTGTATAATCTTTGAAGAATGTATGTTGATATAAACTTATAAAAATCAGATTGATTCATTTTATGAACTCACAAGATACTTCATTTGAACTTCTTTTCATGCAGGCGTTCCAAGTAGACAGTCAATAACTAATAACTGAATAGTGCAAGCTTCAGAGTTCATCCAGTTTCAGCACCAACCTCAGTAAGTTATAGTTGAATGGTGGAACCTCTTTTAAGAAAGTCGCTTGGCCTTGATTCAGAATGAACATGGACTGAGCTCACAGACTGTTCAAAAGCTGCACTGTACCTTCCCTTGGCTTGTCCAGCTTCTGCCTTTGAGTTACTGAATATTAAGATGATTCTTGTGGTTCAAAGACCCCTCCAGTATCAGAAACTTTCCCACTTGTGCTATGTGTTATACAGCTCATTATATTGATTTTATAGAACTCTCCAAGTTTTTCAGCAATTTCTATATCTCCTTCATGAAACCTCCAAACCTGTACTTACATTATATTTGGATATATTTGGATACAAAATTTACAATTTCACGTTATATTATCATAAAAGATATGGATAGAACTGGATTTATAACTAGTCACTGGAGGATTGGAATGGATGGACCATCACTAATACATGGTAATACATCACTGCTTTAAAATTACCTGTTGAGGTTCAATGTCAAGCTAACTTCTAATGTACCTTATGCCACACTAAACTGAATTGTCTTAAGTATGCCATCAATTTAAAAAAAAAAAAAAAAAAAAAAAAGAAAAAACCCAGTGTGCTATTCTCTAAAACAGAACCAAACAGCTGTGTAAAATGAAAAAAAATAACCTGCAGAGTATTTATTTTATAGGAATGGGATCAAAATAAGGCTAGTAGCCTCCAAAAATATTCCGTCTCATACAGCTCATCACTCTTGAAATTTTAAACCCTCAGAAACGGAATAGATGTGAAGCACCACCTTTGAGAGCAAAACAGCTTTGTAGTTATCAGTTTGCAGACACACATCAATCAAATATCACTGGACATATATCATACTTTTAAGTGCTAAGAGCAACCTATTATCCACAATTTCACTTTTAGTGACAGAACCATTCTAACTGCATTTCTCAGGCCTGTCAGTGACTGTTTCAAGCACTCAAGTGACTCTTAGCACTCAAGAATAAAGTTATCTAGAGTTGAAGATAAATTCAATTACAAAGTTGGCATCAGATTAAACTATTCAAGCAGGGAAAAGAGGTTAAAAATAATTAAAAAAAAAAAAAAAAAAAAAAAAAAAAGGCCAGGGGAAAACTGTATGCAAGAACTCCAAAGCAGAACACCCACAAATCCATAGGCAGATGTATCGAGATATAAATGTTGGCACTTCCTACAGGTAGGTTCCTTATGCTCACAGTACTGTAAATACCTAGGCAGAAAAATTGAGACAATACATCTAAACCCTCCAGCCATTAAAAATTAAACTTATGTGAGCATTAACGTAAATACATATGTATACAAAATTTGGAACAGAACTTAAGAAAAAAGAAATATTCCAGGTCAGCAGACAAATTTTTCCTACAGTTTTGGTTGATGAACTAAATTAACATAACTGATTAATTAACTTTTGCACAGTTGTTATGATGGAACCAGGAAAAACAAGGAGAACTTTTATGCCTTGAGGCAGCACCCTGATGTACACAAGACAACCACTGCTTCATCAGGAAAAACGCCATTTAGGAAGAATATAAACTTTAGACATTTAAATATACCAAACCCACAAACCAACCCAAACAAACAACACCAAAAAAGCTTAGTGGAATCTTATCTCCATTTAATATAAGAGGAATTGAAAGGCAGAATCATAAAGCATATTCTCAAGGCTATGCAGCTTAGACGTGAATAAATGTAGTGATCTATGTAGTAAACACAAGTAAAGGATCCCAGTCTCCTGTGTCCTAGCTCACTCCAGGCACTAGTGGTCTGGCATGGAGTAACTCCTAAACACCTTATTTGAAATGGTGAAGATGAGGGTAAAGGCAAGGAAATGCAATTTACAACTTCTGTTATGAAATATGTAACAGATATCCATTTTTCTTGTAATCACATAAAAGAATTAATGATCTTTTTATTTACCACAGTGGCACTGCATATGATCAGGTGTGCAACACATTTGAATTCTGTACCACTTCAACACCTCCAACATGTACCGGCTGAACTTGTCTTCTAGTCCAGACTGATTCATAGCACATAAGAGCCTTTGCGTTTTTACTTATTACCAGCCATCTCTTCTGAGCTGTTCACAGTGTTTCTCCTTTTCCTTAGTCATACAAGGATTCCGCTCACAAAAAAACCCTCATATTATTTTCATACAGTCTGCATTATCTTGGAAAGGGAAGAGGCACTTGACAGTAAACTGAAGTAGGTATTTTAGTTGCTGTGGGTTCCAGTACACAAACCAGGCAGAGTACTGGATAAGCTAAGCTAAACAGCAGTCAAAAAAAATAAACATCACCAATGAAACACACTTGAACTTTGTACATTTTTGCATTTTCACTTTATCACACACTTCATCCAAGGGTCTCAAAACTCTTAAAAATATTTATGAAACCTTACAGCAGTCCTGAGAGGCAAATTATCATGACTTGCCACTTTAAAGAGTAGTATACTGAAATTAAAAGCCAACTCAGCACTAGAGCTAGGAAAAGAATTTCACACATCTAACACCTTCCCTTCAGCTCTGAATAAAAATGTCCTAAGTTGCGTACCACAGCAAGTACTTAGAGACACTCTGGCAGCTCTGAAAAGACACATATATATTGTCTATTAAATCATAAAAATACATGTTTTCTGTTAATTGTTTTTTTTCTTTCTATCCCTTCTCTATTCTAAACAGTCAGTCAGTTAAATGTTATAGTTCTCAGAACTGAAAAGATACGTACCCCATCCCATCAAACGTCTCATCTTAAATAGGATTTTTCGATACAGATTCACTGAAACAATGAGGGAGTTTGCTATGAAGTTAAATTCAGGTAATCCTGAAACTCTTGCTGAAAAACAAGTATCCAGAACCATTTATGTCCCAAAATATACTAAACTGCACCTGCAAATCTGATTGATTTCAACTTATTTCATTGCAGAGGTTGATTGAATGTTCAGAGACTCAGGACAGTATTTCTTTTATCAAAGAGTCTCCCAAACAAAATGTATAAATGGAATTATTAAATTGATTGAAATGGAGTGAAACCGGGATAACTTTATGATATTTCCACTGATTTTGTTGAAGTTCCTTTGTATTATCTCAGTGTAATGGAGAATCTGGCCAAAAACCTTGCATTAACTTTGAGGTACTGTAAAGGTGAAACCCAAGAAGGAAGAATTCCACTGAGAAAGGTGAAATACTGTTGTCCACAATGTAACATAAGTTAAACATGTCTTTGCGGTGGCTGATTGCAAACACGATCGAAACATGACTAAATCTTAGAAGCTTATTTTTCTATCAGTATTGGCCTGTTTTGTTTAATGCAACAGTAACTGTTTGCATTTTGCAGGTACATAGACCTGGTGACCATGTCTATAGCTGGAACTGTAACATTAACAATAGGACACACCTTCAACCACAGTTAAAATACTAAAAACATTTTCAAGCGTGCAATATACATAGTCCCCAAAGGGAATTTTTCATTGCTCAGCAATGGTGGTTTTGGTTGGGTTTTAGGGGTTGGGTTCCTCACACACACACCCCCCCCCCCCCCCCAACACACACACACACACTCCAGGCTGTTCTTTGGACAGATAAATTACTTCAAAGAAGACTATATATTTATGAATTGAACTAAAGTGAAGAAAAATGGGGATGTTTTGATCTAGTGCTTCTGGCTTCCTTGTGCTATTTTAGGTGTGAACAGTGCATAACTCAGAACTGGCTAAGGCTAACTGTAAATTATATGGCTGTACTTTAATCTATCCCTCCCTTTCAGAAAGAAAAGAGTGAAAATGGGGGATAGATTTCTTGAGAAGTAAATATTTTTGGCAGTTGTTTGTTTTGTATTTTTTTTGTTGTCTGATGTTTTGGGGTTTTTTTTTCCCTTTTTCCAAATGAGATCCACACTTTCTTATTAGGTATCAGAAACACACATGCTTTGTCATGCTTTAGCATGGACTGGGAATCAATGAGATGTGTAAAATGGCTAGACACAGATTGCCCATTATGCAGCTTTCTGATTTAAGTTATAGTGAAAGCTGAAATCTAAAGGTTGTGAAGACAAGGTAGAATGTGCTTTAATCTTTTTTCTTTTTAGAATTTCTTTCCCTGTATCTCCCATTCAATACTTACAAGGGAATTCTTTCCCTATTGTGATAGATGTACCTCATGAACACAATTACATATTCTGTCCTTGAGGCTGAAAGTGTTCTCAAAGAGTTGTTCCAATTACTAAGGGGGATGGGGGTGGGGTGGGGTAGAATCCTCAGAGAGTGCAACACTTTTTGAAGTTTATCAATCACAATCAGTAGGGCTAACTGCCCATTGATTTACTGACAACCCCTAATAAATATTTAAGAAATGACTGCATGTCCTGGGGAAAAAAATATATAAAAAATTACTGTTCAGAACTTCAGTCCCAAAGGGCATAATTTTAGACTTTAGAAGGGCATAACTTTAGACTCTGGTGTACACTTAGATTCTGGTGTAGTCCTCACTGTCAGCATTAAAGCTCAGTTTTAAATCACAGCTGCACACCTGTGGATATTTTCTCCTCTATCAGTAAATGTGATTGCAAGGTAGCCAATTAGCTGGCAGCTCTGCTACCAATCTGATTTCATTTTTCATTGGGTTCACAAGCTAAACAAAGTCAGTACCTGTTAATATCTAGACAGACTTCCAGCTTATTAACATACATAAATCTACATGAGTTGCCTACAACAAAGTTATAGTAATTTAGTTCTGAGGTAAGGGATTCCTCTGTCAAGAGCTGTACTGGAGTATATCCTTTACTTCATTGCTCATTATCATCTATTCTTCTCCTGTTCTTTCTCAGTCTGTGATAACAAGATCTAAATATCACATATTCACTGCTGACTGAACCTCATACCCTTTGAGAAGGAAGGACATGTCTTTTTGGAAAGAGATAAGGTGACTTGCCCTTGATTGTTTCAACTAAATACAGATGTACAAGTGACACTAAAGCTCCTTAATCTGTCACAAAGCCACAACCATCCATGGCTAAACCTCCTTCCCACATGCCTGCCAAATGCTTCTGCTCACATGTTGACCCATGTTGTATGGATCTTTTCATTCCCTCCCTTTAGATATTTTTCCCCCCTTTTTTTTTTCCTGTTCTGTCTCTAAATTTCTCTTCCTCTGTGCCCACTTATCATATGTTGTATTCTTCCTGATCCTACCAACCAACTGAAATCCAGACTCCCACTACCAGCACGTATTCTTTGCTGTGTCAGAACAGATGTCCTATGGGATCTCAGACCACCTAGACCATCAGCACACAGCCCAAATGAGCATCCTGCACATCTAGTACAGCTGCCCAACAAAGATGGAATTTGTTTGTCAGTTGTGGACTCCACTTGTTGACATAGAAGGAACTGACACCATGATTGAACTTTCATTAGCTTTCTCTGTTATGCAGGATTATTGCCATTCCTATTATGGAGCACTAGCACTTCATATAGCATGGCTTCTGCAAAAAAGCGGTACAGAGCCTGCTTCAGCCCTCTGAAATATATGCCAGACCACCCACAGTGATCCATGATCCAGAGTTCATGGCCATCTGTTCCAGAGATACAGATGCTTGTCACTTAAATTAAGGAGACATTTGTTAGCCATAGCAATATTAAGCTGCAACTACTTGGGGATGACATGTCTAATGGACTAGAGAGGTGCAGACATACAGAAGCCAGGCATAAAATGTCCATCACGAAACATTCCTGGGTAATCCCCAGACAATGGTGGAGGAATCCAGCTTCCCATGTCATCACTGAATTGGGAGGAAAGTAGGGAAAAGGACCATCTGGCACCCCTTTCTTTGTTCCTGTGAACCTTTAAAAGGACGATGTTGTCATATTAATAAGGAGAAATTGTTTAATTTATTGATTCATCTTTAAAAATGATGGGTGATATTGTGTACCTAGCCATGACATCCTTTCTTAATTTGATGCATTAAGCAATGTTATATTCAGTTTCATTAAATGATCTCCCTTAATTATGACAATGGGTAACGATGGTCATTAAAGTAATGACATTTGTCACCATCAGCAGTGGCAAGGATAATGAATAATGAACAAGGCAAAATTTCCACAGAGACTTTATAGTCTTACATTCCACTTCACAGCAGGCTAGAAAAACACAGAAACCAGATAGTTCCCTGAGGACAATAAAGTTTGAGTAAGCCAGCAGAGAAGCTTCCTCTTTAAAATACTAAAACACAGTAACCAAGAAAAATATGGATTAATGATACTGAATAAAACAAAATAAAAAAAAACCCAAACCACCAAAACTTCCAAATCTTGTGAGCAAATTAATCTTATTAGGTCTGCAATACTATCACCCTATATATTCTTTTCATAAAAAAACCCCACAAACCAGGTTTTAATGCAACTGAGACAAGAAACAGCAATTCATTGTGTATTCTACTGTCAAAAAGATAGAGAAAATAAATACATCTTGCATTACCTGGACAGGCTGGAACAATACTTTGGGCTAGCAAGAACAGCATGAAGTTTAACAAAGACAAGTACAAAGTTGTGCACCTGGGATCAAATAACTAGAGACACCACTACAGGCTAACATCTGCATGCATAGGGAACAGCCTTTCTGAAAGAGACCTGGGGCTCCTGGTGGACAGCAAGCTGAATGTGAGTCAGCAGCATGCCACTGCAGCAAGGCAAATCAGATCCTGGACTGCATCCACAGGGGCATCACTAGCAGAGAGAGAGATATGATCATCCCACTCTACTCAGCGCTTGCTAGGCTGCACCTGGACTACAGTGTCCAGTTCTGGACCCCACAACTCAAGAAAGATGTGGACAGTTTGGAGACAGTCCAAAGGAGAGCTGCAGAGCTGATCAAAGGGCTGGAGAACCTGTCCTATAAGGAAAGAATGAAAGAGCTGGGCTTTTTCTCCCTGGAGAAGAGAATGCTCGGGGGACCTCATCACAGTATTCCCATACTTAAAAGGGTGGCCACAAATAGGGTAGAGGGTCTTTCTTCGCAAGGAGGCACAGGGAGAAGACAAGGGGCAACAGGCACAAGTTATACTGTAGAGGGATTAATCTGAGATGAGAAAAGAAATTTTTTACAGTGAGAACAATCAATCTCTGGAACCACCTCCCCAGGAACATAGTAGAGTCCCCATCACTGGAGGTTTTCAAGACAGGGTGCTAGACAATCGCAGCTAAGCTCTCTTTCCTACAAAAGGTTGGACCAGATGATCTTTAAAGGTCCCTTCTGATCTATTCTATGGGTTGTTCTGTGATTCTATGACTTTACACTGATTCACAGAGGCTGTTTAAATCCTGATCTTGAACAAAATAAGAAGTTAAAAATGCAGGCATGTATTTTGAGACTTAAGAGAATTATCTTTTCGTCCACCTACAAAATTAACTGACTTAATCTTACAGTTAATCTATCTCTGTGATACCTCCTACATACAATAGATTCCAATATAAAAATATTTTATTTTCTTTTTTTTACATGAACATCTTATGCATATGCAGAAAGGTACTGGACATGCATCTTGTAGTTACACTTTAAACACTTCCACAGAAACAGATGCAATGTGGTATAGTGTGTATTTCTGCAAAGAGGCATAAGGAAATGTGGGGCAAAAAAACAGCTCAGGTAGTCTTAAACTTCATACAATAAATACCACCAAACCTGATGGTACGTTCATTTTCTCCAAACTGAAAAGGAGACCAAGCACCTTATCAGTGTTCATTCTCTTTGCCAGATTCTCTACCCAGTTATAGGACAAGGCTAGGAAGATATCTAAAATGAATGAAAACAGTGATTCCAGCTTAGCTATCATTATGCACAATCTCTTCTATTGCCTACATGACCTATTGCCCATTTCAAAATTGGCAAGGGGAACTCTTAAGGCTGCTCTGACACATGCTTTTCTAGCATATGACATAGCTCTGCTGATTTAAAATGAAAGTACACTTTATTATAAATGCCTTGCTAGCTTTTAATCAAATGATGCATTATTAGCAAAGATTAAAGGAACTAATTACGTACATCATGGTTGAATGATGGCTAGGAGAAAGAAGATAACTATCTCAGTTTATTTGAAAACTAAGCACCAAGAAATGAAAATATTTTTAAGGCAGCAGAGAAGAGACAGACTTCATTAAAAATACCTAAACAAAAACCAGCTGGAATTTTGGGCTCAATATCAAATGGCTATTAGTCTGCAGACTGAATTCCTCAAGGTCATTATGAAATCTGTGACTTTGGCTACTAAAAACTCAACAAGAAGTATTTGAGAAGAACGTAAAGGATAATTTGTTGAGTATGGAAACCATATTGCCTGGATACATCTTAGATGTAATGGACAGCTTTGGCAGGAGGAAGGTCAGACTCTGGGCAGTGAGAATGATAAATCCTCCTGCTACTCTCACACAGATGTGATTTAGCTGTTACCATTGGGGGGCCACCACCTATGATATGAAAAAAAGTCACATTACAAGACCATAATACCATTTTTATGATATACAAATCTGTGAATTTCTTCAAGCAACATTTAAAATCAGTGATTTAGAAATGAAAATATTTAAAGCAGAGTTTAGACAGCAGTTGTGACCACCAAAGTAGTCATATCAGCTTTCTATTAACTGTGGTAGTGTGCTATATAACTGTATTATAGTCTAAAAAATATGCTTTTAAACAAACTAAATGGAATAAAAACTATGATGAAGTAAAACCAAAAATATAATAGATTTGAGCATGGAGTAAAAAAAATATTTGAATAATTTGATATGGTATGGATAAAGAGTTTCACTGATTTCAGAATGGAGTTTGCTAATTTTATGTTTGCCCATGAAAGAAGAGGGCTTGGTGCAACATCCCATGAAATATCTACCTGCCCTATATCCCATGGACATATCAAATGAGGGAAATCATTCATGAACAGAGCTTCAAAAGCAATGGAAGTTGAAAACAATCAACTAACTATTTCCTCTTGAATGGAGCATATATATCCTCACGTACTGCTAGGCAACATGGAGAAAAGCTGGAATAGCATTTCAGTAAGTGCCCTGTTCTCTTTGTTGAGGGCAGTAAAGCATTTTCATTCAATGTTTCTTTTTCCCATACTCAGACTATTGTTAGAGAGAGACATGACTTAATGCTGTTTTTTTCTTCTTCCTCCCCCACTTTCTCCCTCCAAAAAGCAGAATTAAAGGGGAAATAACTGATACTATTAATTCCAAGGCAGACTCAGTCCATCAGGAAATCAAAACTGTCTATGATTAAAGTGATTAATTAAAAAAAAAAATGGGGGTTGGGGGTGAGGGGGGAGGGAAGCTCCTTCAGCTTCAAGAAAACCTTTTATCCCCCATTATGAATGTCTTATTCAGCTGAGGACAGTAAACAGTATTATGTTCAGTGACAGATGTTACATACAAATGGACTGGAAAAGTGATGAACTATCCAGTTTTGTCCCACAAAGGCTACTGGAAGTACTGGAGTGAAACATGAAAATGGAAACCAACCAGCCTAGATTTGTGAGCAATCCAGAGGACAGGGAATACGGAACACAATCAAGAACATAAAATATCTGAATTCCTTTTAAATATGGAGCCTTTAGAACATTCTGTTCACTAAAAAGATTTAGTTGACAAAAATGTGAACATACACTACGTGGATTAGTTTGGAGATGATTTAGAGCTGGGTGAACAGTCTGGAGTACATTTTCTTTGCTTATTTGGCTTTTTTTGCAAATTGTCTGTGGATAAGAACTAAAAAGTAAGAAACAGGAAAATTAATTAGACTAGAATTACTACTTTGCACAGTATTAAAAAAATTAAGAAGCTCAACAGAAGCTAACAAACAGATTATGTTTGATGTGGAACACATGGGCATGTGGGAAAAATGGGTAGCATAACCAGAGCAATGGGGTAGGAAGAACATCTCACAGGAGCCTTTGAAGCCAGTTGTAGGGGTAAGACAAACATTGCCCAAGCCATAAGAAGAGGAAGGCATGAAGTTTCCAGGCAATGAGGTTTGTGAATACTACTTGCAATTTTCAATCAGCTCTAACACAAATGCTGTGATCTGTGCGGAGCACATTAAGTGATTAAGTTTGGAAGCAGATTCTTTTTCCTCTTCTGTGGAATGACTGATTTTTTTTTTCCTTTAATACATAAATTGCAATAGGCTTAGCAGGTAGGACATAAGAGGCCATGTGCTTTGTTTCCTTACTGTAAAGTCCTCTTTTCCAACCAGAAAATTACAAACCAAGCCAAGCCTAAATATTTAATGGTTGAACTCTCAAGCTGAGAAATTACAAAATCTGAAATCAGAACAATAGCACAGAATTGTTTCTTATTATGTTTCCAGAGCAAAGGAACCAGAACTCATTTTAATCTGAGTTACTCTCATTCTAAATCCCCATATTAAATACACTCTCACATCACGATTTTTTATATACTTGACAAGAGTTCAACAATATTTAAGAAAGTTGGCATCAAAATTAGAGGTTTGATAAAAAAGTTTAAGAACCAAGGATGGTTCTTCAACTGGCATATTTCAACCAGGCACCATTTGTCTGATTTTAATAAAGAGCCTTACTAAACATTGACTATTAAAAAGCAATCAGAGCTTATGCTGGAAGTGTAAAAAACCCAAAAAATACCCCACCCACCCCCAAATTCAATAAACAAGGTAAATAAAATTGTAAATTAAGAAACCTAGCTAAACCTGGAAAAACTAAAAATTCATAGAATCATAGAACCACTTAGGTTGGAAAAGATCTTTAAAGATCAAGTCCAGCCATTAACCCAGGACTACCAAGTCCACCTCTGAACCATGCCTTTAAGTACCACATCTACACATTTTTGAAGCACCCCCAGGGATGGTGATTCCGCCATGTCCCTGGGCAGCCTGTTCCCGTGCTTGACAACTCTTTTGGTGATTTTCTTTTTCCTAATATCCAACCTAAACCTTCCCTGGTGCAACATCAGACCGTTTCCTCTTGTCCTGTCACTTACTGAGAGAAGAGACCTACCCTCATCTGTCTACAACCTCCTTTCAAGTAGTTGTAGAGAGCAATAAGGTCTCCCCTGAGTGTCCTCTTCTCCAGACTAAACAACCTCAGTTCCCTCAGCTGCTACTCATAAGATTTGTGCTCTCATCTAGACCCTTCACCAGCTTTGTTACCCTTCATAATTGATGTAATTCCATGAAAAGACAGAAACATTAACTAAGCAAGATAATAGATCTAGAAAACTTTTGTGTATTATATTCTGTGATGTGGTAGAGTTCAGATAATTTGTTGTTTAATGATTAATGAAATCAGAACCAGTAAAATTTTGTTGTTGTTGTTGTTTTGGGTTTTGTTTTTGTTTTTTGAGTTTTTTTTGTGGGTTTTTTGAGTTTTTTGTGTTGGTGGTTTTTTTGTTTGTTTGTTTGTTTGTTTGGTTTTTTTTTTCAAAGAAGATGGATCTGTCAGGGCTTTACAAAGTTCAAATTAAAGATGAGGATTTTCCTTTCCACTGCTTGCCTTCATTCTACAGGGGAGGGCGGCTCTGAGAAGGAAGAGTAACTGCTATTTCTCTGATCAAATCAATTTAGGATTCTGCACGAATTCTGAATAAACCTCTAGGTGTTTCTTGCTTTTGAAGGAGTTAGGTTTTCAAGCAGTTAAACTGCATTTTATTCCTTCAGAAGAAATTTATATTCTTATTTCTTAATAAGGCATTCCCAAAAGCCTTTCAAGACAGTTGCATTGCAGTGGGGTCTTATTGCTATACAGTTGTATTGTGACTAGAATAGTCTCTGACTCAACAAAAGGCCTATAGAAAAAACTAAATCAATTTAATCCGACTTAACGTCCTCCACGGTCTTTCAGCAGAGGTGTTATTGCACAGGCATTTAGGATCTTTTTAGCTTATATAACTGTAAATCAGAGCAAAATACCCATGCTACTCCTGGGATTTCTAGGACAGAAATATTTGCCCAAGACATCATTCACAGCACACATGTAGTTGCCTTGTTTAACATATTTGCCCAGCCTTCTTCACAGGGGCACAGCAGCTTTTCTCTTCCCTATCAGATTTACTAATCATGATGACAGATGTTCTGAAATTTCTTGATATACAGTTGTCATACTGCTCTATCTCTTGCTCTGTTAAGACTATCAGACTTCCAAATATTTCAATCCAAGGCAGGAAATCCTCACATCTGCTCTAATTTTTTTTCTAAATGGAAAGAAGAGCAATGTAAAGGTTACATCCACATCCAGACATGCAGACTACTCACTCAGACTAATACTAGTGCGGATGCTTCATCACACTCCTACTGCCTCCTAATTATAAATTGCCACTCTACAGAATTTTTAATAGCTTTGAGGTTGAGCAGAGAAACAGATATGAAAATTGATGCATATAAATGTCTTTGTGACTCAGCTGCCCACGTGGCAAACTGGAGACCTGCAATCTAGGTGATGTTCTCAGAAGTGCTGTGCCGTCCCACAATGCTGTCCAACTTTTCCCTGGTAAAGGTTGCTGCTTCCTGGAGTTTTGGGAGCTCAGCAACAGAAAGGTCACGGCTCACGAGGTCAAACATTCCTGCTTGCACAGGTAAGCTGAATTGCCAAAACCACGTGGGACCCAGAGAGAAGCATCTTTGCACAAAATCTCCCTACAGGAAGCCCAGTGATGCCCTCTCCTATAAAACACAGAGAAACATTCCTGGAAGAAAGAGTCTGAATTCAGGTTTTCCCCCTGTCCCAAGGAAGCAAGCTCATGCTTTGATCCCTTCAAAGAATCTTAAAATCTCTTTTGCACAGCAGCACTGCTCAGATTTACTTGAATTTGATGGGATTTTTAGCTTTTGCCGTCTTCTAAGTTGAAGTGGGCTAAAGTTGCAATATGAGCTCACTCCCGCACTGTATTAGGCAGGCTCAGAGGAACAAGATCAGACTCCACAGCAGACCCAGGCAGAAGGAATATCATGGAGGCTTGAGCATTAAGATCTCCAGCCCCACCAAAAGGGACTGGTACTGGGCACACATAACAACAGTGGAGCAGCTACAGACATAGGGCAATGAAAAGATGTGTAGACTGACCCAAGTTATTTAACTCCGCTCTCCAGTAGTCCACCAGAAAAGGATGAGGTCTAACCTACACATATTGGTTCTGGCATTAATTCATTCACAGATAGCTCAGGCATCCCTCTGCAATACTGCATTGGGCCATATAGACAAACCTTAGTAAATTGGTATGAGTTTTGTGGATCACAATCAAACTTGGGCAGCAAAACACACATCAAGCACCTTGGTGCTCTCATGCATTTTGCCCGTCACCAGTAATTCAAGTATTTATCCCTGATCATTTAATTTGGAGATGTTGAGTCCCCTTCTGTCATCAGTCTAGGACTGGTCATCATATAACCACTCTAACACAAAACTGAAATATGACATCAGAGACTGTAGTAAGCTAAAATTAGTTAGATTTATATGGGATTGAAGAAATACTTTGTTGTAATTATAATACTTTCCTGGACGCTACCTCTTTAACATTGCATTAGTCTGCATGATTAGTTAATTGAATCTACTTCATTAATTTTCCAGTATCCACTACCCCACTTTATTCTAAAAAACCCCCACCTTTCCCAGAAGATTTCAAATAAGAATTGCATAAAATCTTTTCCAAAACCGTTCTGATAGAAACCATATTAATGAAAACTTGATACAAAATTTGAAGTAAAATATGAACATGAAGATATTATCCATATTTCTTATTTTAAAATTGTGCAGGTGTCAATGTCATTGCAAGCAGATACCTAAAGAGTTAATAAAGAGTTTGCAGATACACCTGTCTGCAGTACTAGCCTATGTGTCACAAGAGAAAGAGAGCCTGCTGTAAGGATATAAAACTCTAATAAGATGAGAGACTTTTACTAAGCTACTCATGCTTGGAGTCTATTGAAAGATAATCTTTGGTACAGAACATCCAGAAAAGCAGTGAACTGAAACCAATATTCACTAAAAAACAGATTAAGAGACCAAACTGAAGAAATCAGAAGTTACTGAGCAGAACAGACACACATCTTAAAGATTGTCATTCATTGTGAAATCATGGGGTAATTTTAGCTTTTGGGAAAGAACAGTTTCTAAGGATGAAACCCTAATACCCTCTCTCCTCTTTCACTGACGGTACAAGCCCGTATATTACAATTATTTTTAAATCTCCGTATTTTAATTGAAAAATATATTGAGAAAAAAAAGTTCAGAGATCAGCTGATCATGAGGATAAAACCCATTTTTGTACAAAAAAGGAGCTTCTTTTCACTCACATTCAAATATGTCTGTTTTTTTTCTTTATGAACATCGACAATTTCTTTATGCTTGAGGTGAAAGATGATCTTGCAGCTGGGAAACTGGATTTAGCGAAGGTGAGGTTTATTGCCAACTTCTTTAGAGACCTTTGGCCAATCTAATTACTCCATGAGGCCATTTCCAGCTGCAAAATAACAATAGTAATAGTCTGCATTTTTCTTACTCAGATGGCCAAGTCTTTGGACCTGCCATAAACTCTGACTAAGAAAGTAAGCATATAACTTCCTAACACAAAATTACATGTAATATGATGGTATTCTCTTGATTTTTCTTTCAATACATTTAATATTAGGCTCCTACTTTGTCAATGTGCAATTTTGCCTTCCTTTCCCTGTCCTTTGCTACATGGCAACAAAATCAATTCATATTTTCAAACTGTGAAACCTGGGAATGCACTTCTTTAATCTTCTAATTACTATTATTAAGATAAGAAGACAGTAGACCCAAAGAATCCTAGGGATATATCTGCAGAAAAGTCTAACAACAGAGAAAAGCCAAATATCTTCACAGGTATTGGAGGTGGCACATTTGATTTCATGTCTGAATGATTAATATCAGCAAATTAAATAAAGCTATTTTAGTGGACAGCATACTTATTTCCATTGTGACATAGTTCAGATCCTGGTCTACCCAGTACTGAAAAACTTTACATTGGGAAAATACCACCAGAAGGAATTAACATGAAATCTATGTTGTTATTTATTAAAGCGTATTTAGTATTGGATATTGTTTAAATATTTTAAAAAAATTTAAGTCCTTTTTAAGCAGACAGTATCTCATACCCTCGAAATTTCAAATAAATTCAGAACCTCGGTCCAACTCTATGTGTTTAATGTTTAAAAAAGACCGTTTCTTTTTACAGCAGATGCCACTAAATTTGCTTGGTTCTCTTGTCCTCTGGATTATAAATTTTTCTGGTATTAGAACTTTTCTTCTGACACTTCCTAAAAAAAAAGTTTCACATTCCTAAGTGGCTTTTTTTCCATTCTCTTTCCCTATTGATTTATTTTATTTTTTACCTTCAGAAGTAGTAAAAGTTTAAATATTTAAACACATAAGAGCTCCCCAAATCTTTGCAACCTTGAAATCCTCCTTCTGCTACGAAAATAGACTCTTTTCCTCTCAAGGACTGGGATTTAAATTTGCTACACTAAGGTGTAGCTTCTCCTCCCACCATATCCTTCCTTCCACAGCTGCTTACACACAGACAATTTTTTCTCCTTATGCTTTCAAAAGAAAAAAGCAACAACAAAACATGAAGTAAAGGGTAACTGAACTTATCTTCCCCAAAATGCAAAAAGCTTGAAAACATCGCTTGGAGAGGGCAGTGAACAGACATTTGATCCTTTCCCTTACTCAGCACCAGGGAGACTCATGGACATACTGGAGTGAGTCCAGCAAAGGGCCACGATTACAATTAAGGGATTGGAGTATCTACCATGTGAGAAAAAGCTGAGATCACATGGGTTGCTCACCCAGGAGATGAGAAGTCTCAGGGGGATCTTATCAACATGTCGGAACACCTGACAATGTGATGAAGAAAAGAGAGCCCATCTCCTCTCAGCAGTGGTCAGTGAATGGACAAGAGGTAATGGGCACTAACTGAAATACAGGAAATTCCATTTAAATGTCAGAAAAACTTTTGTGTTGCAAAGGTGATTGAACACTGGAATAGGTTGCCCAAAGAGATTTTAGGGTCTCTACTGCTGGTCCCTTGTAACTTCTATGATTCTATGGTTTACAGGTAAATGCTAAACTTCAAAAAAATCGTAATGTAAATATCTTAACTGTTTATTTGGTCATATTTTATTAAGAGTTAGTAAGCATACAGTAAAACAGAACAAGATCTTAAAAAGATTGGTGAGGATGAGTTTGGTAAAACACTCTGGGTGATGTTCTGTTTCTGTGGAGAAAGGAATGTACTCTGAATAATTAGAGAAGTTTCCACTGAGGATGTTAAAGGAATGTACTCTGAATAATAAGAAAAGCACTCTGAATAAGAAAAGGTTCTACTGACGATGTTAAGGTAAAGGAATGTGCCACTGACAATGTTAAAGGAATATGCTCTGAATAATTAGAAAAGATAAGATGGGCACCTGAAGGAGATAAGGAGATCATAAGTCAGGAAATCATTGAACAAATAAAACTGAAAGGCTTATTCCACCTAGATCCCACTTATTTAAATGGAATGACTGGGTGTCAAAATCAAATGAATATGTATGTAAAGATGTTGTAACCTCTCACAAAAACTGTATAAAAGATCTAACTTTTCAGAGCTAGTTTGTCCAGTGTGAATTGGCTAGCTCCTCAAACTGCACAAAATAAATACCTTTGCTACTTAAAGACAAAATTTGTCTCTGAGCAGTTACTCTGTGCCGTTTTGGCATCAACAGCATCCCAAGCTTGCTTCTAATATCCCTCACAAGCAAGTAATTCCAGATGTGCCATCCCAGTTATCAAAACCTCCAAGTTTTTAGCTTTTTAAATAATGTTCCTGGGAAATCTTTCTTCTCCACCTAAAAAAAACCCACAGAAAAAGATAAATACTATGCACAAAACAAGGCCTATCTTGATGCCCATTCAACTTGTGCTTGCCCACTTAGCTTTCAGCCGTTTTAGATGGTCTCCACTGATCTTCCAGCACAAACAATATATTGGCTAATTCTGTGTCATAGCAGAATACATGAGACTGAGTATGAAAGACATGTATGAAACTACAAGGCCACAATAGCTACTATGCAGTTCACCACTACACTTCTGTCAGCTCCTGTGCTAGCTGTACACTTGGTGCCCCCCAGGCGCTCGGTCCCTGCCCTCCTCAGCTGGGCCGGGCAGAGAAAATGCACCGACAGGCTGGGGGTGAGGGCAGGGGGAGATCGCTCAGCGGGTGCCCTCACGGCCAGCACCGGCCCCGCTCGGGGACACCGGCGGCACTGATTGCCAGCCAGCCCGGAGCGGGGCAGGAGAAACAAACCCAGCTCTGAACACCCCTTCCCCCCAGCCCTCCCTTCTTGCTGAGCCCAACCCTGCTCCCAAGCTCTCTCCCTGCTCCCACCAGCGGGACGTGCCACAGAAAGCGCTGTCCTCAGTTAGACTTGCATAGCAGCTCTTCCCTCACTTTTTGAGCCAACAGACCAAAGATGGAGGCTCACACCTTCTTGTATTAAGCCATAAAGGTGGGCAAATTCCTCATGTGTAACCAGTAAGTCAGCTCCATAGTGTAGGTGCTTAGTGACAGGCTAGCCTAACCTTGCTGCTCAAATCTGGATGGTGATTAAAGCCACTTTGTAAGGCAAACATACTCTAAAATAAATGTTACAAATTCCCAGATCGCATAAACTAAGGAAATTACACCACATCCTTACATCTGTGTCTATCTGAGCTCCTTGGGTTTTTTTGCTAACTAGCTCTCAAATTGAAATAGTGTACATATATTTGCTGATGTCAGAAGGCAAAACGTTTTGGAGCTTTTCAGCAGGAGAGGAGTCCTGAACAGTGTCTGAGAGGGAAAGTGGAAAGCAGAAGTATACAATGCAGCCCATCCGGGAAGAGTTCTGTGTAATCACATTTTAAGTGTTTATGACTATGTACTGAAGCAGAAATGTCAGCTGAAAGTTAACTTTGTTGTTTATTAAATGTATGTTAATAATGTCATTGGAAATCTTAAGTGCTCCATTGATTGCAAATGTAAATTGGCAATGCTGTGGTCTCTGTCTGCCAGTCAATCACAGCAGTGAGTGAGGTAAAACCACAATAAGGGAACTGATTAAAGAAAGCATCGAAGGAAAAAGGTAGATGGTAGAGAATATTTTTGTATTTAGCAGTATCATCAGACTCCCTACAATACAGCTTTTCATGCAGCAACTGATAAAGATCTAAAACCTATAGCCTATTTCTTTCAAGTTAAAGCTCAGATAAGACACACCCACCCAACTACCACCACCTACTTTAAGAAAGAGCAAGTAGTAATGTAGGGTTACAAAAGGCAGCCCCTCAGGGAGCACTTTCTAGACCTACAGCTGCCAGATGAGGTCAAGGACCCAAGGAACACCTCCCTTTTCCCAGCTGTGAAAAGTGAAAAGAATAGTATAAAACTTTTCATGCTAAATTACTTCCAAAAAAGTGACCATACCCAGAGCAAACAGTAGCAAGCAACTAACCACATTTCAAGAAGATGAGCAAAAAATCTTCCTTTGGGAATAGAGAAGACAGCCAGCCTTGTAAAGCTGGAATGCTGCTTTTCTATCCGGGATCTACACAGGTTTTGCAAAATCCTTGTTAGTAAATATGAACTCCTTAATATTGCTTGATTTTTTTATACTGATAAAAATTAATTTACTATCAACAAAGACTTGCTAGGTGTTAGAGTCAACAAGCATTTAAAATCTCAGGTTTATAACTCACCCCTCTCTGCCTTAGATTTCCAGCTACCAAACAGCATAACATAATTTTGTAAATCTTCTGTGAATGTCTTCCTATATTGTTTACAATAATAAGGCTTCAAATTCATCTGAGCTCCTAATTACCAGTGTAGTCTGACTAACAGTAAATCAGAACCACATTATTGTAGTATTATGCAGAAAGGGTCATAAGTGCTATTTGGTTGACACTATTTGTTTCCTGTACACAAATGAAAGTTTCCCTCTGAGCACAGCAGATACTGTCTTGAACAATATTGTTATGGAGATAAAGCACTGCAGAGACATCTTTTAGAGGAAAATTAAAATAACTCATAAGCAGCTGAACTGAAGAACCCTACTTTCCTGTGGATTTGAGGCTTATCTCCTACTGCTTTCCCTCATCATCTGTTCCCAAAACCTTTTCCTTGTTGCAATACTCAGTATAGGGCAAGCCACTGCAATGCTTTGTCTGCCTTGTCATAGACCCAGACTGTTCCTTGGGAAGCTGTACCTGGTTTTCAGATACCTATATGTCAAACAGCAAGCAGTTAGTGTGTGCTGATTGATACACTAGCTGGCCAAACAGAACAGACTGAGCTTATACAGTTTCTCTGATTGGAAGCACTAGTTTGGGTAATTTACCTAATCAGACAAAATTTTGAGAAAACTTCTGGCTTTTATCTACCTGGAGATGTTGCCACTTCTGAGAAATGGAGCAACAATGGCCAACAGATTCAAAAAAGAAAGCGGAAATTAAGCATTAGATACATTAAGAACTTTATCTAATCAGCCTCATTTACACACAAAATTATTCTAGCCCCCTTCTTAAAAATCTTACTTTTAAAGGATTTATTTCAAACTCAACCAAAACTGCTAGGAGTCAGACAAATACATAATAATCTGTTCATACTTATATAAACATATAATCTGCTAATTTCAGACAAATGTGTAAGAGAAAACCACAACACATTTCTAATATTGGAAAAAAATCCCACATAAAGAAAAAGTACTTTTGTTAGGTATACAATAACAGTGCTGTAAAAATGCCTAAAGTCTTAAAATGTCAAGTGACAAATTATTTCATAAATGACTATTTATGTCAAGTAGTAGTTGACTTGATTTTTCAAAGAAACTATAATTGAAGTACTTTAGAATTTTTTGCTGCCTATATAAAATAAAATAATTGCATAATTAGCACATAATTACTTTCAGGAGTGACTAATTTTGGATTCTATTAAGTATATATTAATTGCTGTGCTGGCAACTGCAAAAAAGAAAGTGAAAAAGTAAGAGGCTTCCCTTATCAAGGTCAGCATTTGCTTTATAAGACAATCAAAATAATGTTAAATCAATTAAATAGTCCAATATTCAATGACTGCAAGGCACAAGGCAGTGAAATGGAAGGACACCATAGGACTCACAAGGCATTGCTGGCAGGATTCAAATTGACTTTAAACTCCAAGATGTGATGTTGCACTCCTGTGGAGACAAATGCTTCCAATTACTGCTGCAGCATTAGGTGTGCTGACATGTTACCTCTTAACTGATGTTCACTGGATATGCAGAGTCCACGTTCAAACCTCTTGTTCATATGCTATTATACATAATTACTCCTGTTGTTTAGTCAGGAGTTCTGGATTACAGAATCATTTAGGTTGAAAAAGACCTTTCGGATCTTTCATAAAAATCTAACATTACTAAGTCCACCACTAAACCATGTCCCTAAGTGCCACAGCTACACATCATTTAAATACCATCAGGGATGGTGACTCCATCATCACCTGGGCAGCCTGTGCCAGCGCCTGCCAGCCCTTTCGGTGCAGAATGTTCCCTCACACCCAATCTCACCCTCCCCTGGCGCAACGTGAGGCCGTTTGCTCTCGTCCTGTCGCTGGTTCCTGGGGAGCAGAGACCGACCCCCCTGGCTACAGCCTCCTGCCAGGCCGTTGCAGAGCCACCGGGTCCCCCCCAGCCCCCTTCTCTCCAGGCTGACCCCCCCGCCCCCCCAGGCTGGTGCCCCAGCCCCTGCCCCAGCCCCTGCCCGGCTCTGGACACGCTCCAGCCCCTCAGTGTCTGTCTGGCCGTGAGGGGCCCAACGCTGAGCCCAGGCCCCGCGGGGCGGCCCCACCGGTGCCCAGGGCAGGGGGACGGGCGCTGCCCCGGCCCTGCCGGCCACACCGTTTCGGACACCAGCCAGTTATCTTATGAAAGGATAACTAGATGTCCATGTCTTGAAGTTTCTTGTTTTATTTCACCTGTGAGTGGGAACAACTGATAGGGGAAGTGCAGTGTGAGTAACAAAAGAACTTGGCCTATGTTTTTATTCCCTGAAATCAGGAGGAGTCTCATCTCATTTACTATTAGCAGACACTTATCTTTGCTAGTAACTAGCTGCATTAACTAGCAGACTGAATTAATTGAGACAGAGGAGAGCCAGCAACCTGATACAGCATAATAAATTGTCCCAGCAGAGACCAGAAACTAAGAACTGCAGATTCCTTCCATGCAATATCAGTGCTTTAACCTTTCTAGATATCCTGTTCCTCATTTATTGCAGCCGCTTAACTAATGCTCAGTTTTACAGATCACAACAAACATTTTTTGGAAAAGCAGTTCCCAGGACTATTCTTTCTTCTATTAAAAAAAAAAAAAAAAAAAAAAGGTAAATAAGGGTTCTAGAAAAAGTTGAAGCCAGATATGGCTTTGACAAAATATGCCCTAGTTTTCAAGAGTGAGTAATTGCATAGGGTCATTTTGTCTTGCAAACCAGATGGGATGGCCCATCAGGCAGTGCAAACCCATGAACTTGTAACCAAAAGGCAGAAAATTCCAACCTCCAAAGCACTTGCCATTCATTTAACTCCCTTTGGCCTCACAGCTAGAATAGCTTCCAATAAAATCAATGAACTTTTAAAATATCTTACCTGAAACATTATGGTTCCACGAACTTCTTAGCTTACAGAGTAGAAAATGTATAGGGTACACACCTTAGTCCAATATGATTGTTATTACAGGGACATTAAAATGAGAAAATTGCATAGGCTTGGTTTCTCAAACTGCAACTTGATGCTTTGTTTGCAATTCCATTTATAAACAGGTAAGTATGCGACTTGTTCTTGCCTCGTTTCAAAACAAATGCTAAGCTCTCTATGGTTCTTTAACACCACAATTTTTACACATGAATACTAGCTCGTTAAATGAAAGTCCTGTACCCCCTTGTCTCAAATTTGACCTAGAAGTGTGTTTGGTGGTTTGTTTGGGGTTTGGTTTTTTTTCTCCCCTTCTTCAAATCAGCTGCCAGTTCCCATACTCTGAATATATATAAGAATAATTACTCAGCATGGGTAGTTCCCTATCTTTTCCACCCCTTTGCCTACAAGTTTTATGTCCAAGAGTGCAGGAATAAATACAAGTAGGTAACAGATCTCCCCATGGCTTTGAGTAAATCACAACTGATGGTTTGTCTGTACAGGCTTTGTACTATCCTCTGCTACTCTACCACACGAACAGAAATGACACTGCAAGCCAGACCCTGGGCAGAATCAAGAAAAACTATAAAGCTCTGGGGATACGAGTAAAAAATATTGGTGCTGAAGTTATTTTTAATTCCTTTTTATCAGAAAGAGGAAAGGGATGCAACCAGAAATAGATGTATAAAGCACATCAGCTTCTGGTTTTGCAGCTGGTGCTGTCATGAGAGGTTTGGCTTTTATGCCAGTGGGATACTGTTTGACTATAGCCTGTTAAGAGGGATGGGATCCATCTGCCTAGAAGGGGATCTTTCATAACAGACTGGCCAGCTTGGAGAGGATGGCTTTAAACTGAAGGACTCAGAGGGGGAAGGGTTCAAAGTGGCACTGCTCACTCCATCATATCCAGCTGGGAAATAAGCCAGGCCACCCAAAGCAGCAATATATGTTCCTTAGCTGCCTCCCAAGATGAGTACCAGAAGGCCAGACACCTCAAGGGTGTGCATGGGTGTGGTGGGCCCTCTTGCACCCCTCCTGGGAAACCTGCCTGCTCATTTACCTCTCTGAAATGCCTGCACACCAACACACCCAGCATGGGGATTACAGGGCCATGATCTCACTGCAATTACAGAGGCATGGAATGCTCTCAGAGATGGCTATGAACCTTTTAGGAAAGACAGGCCAGCAAGGCAAGGTGATGGAGTTACTCTTTATTTGAGGGAGTGACAGTATTGCACTGAGCTCTCCCTAGGGGCAGATGCAGAAAGTCAAGAGCTTACCGGTAAAGATGAAGGGGCAGGCAACAACAGGGGGACACTGTAGTGGATGTTTGCTACAAGCCACCTGATCAGGAAAAAGAAGTTGATGAGGCCTTCCGAGACAGATGGAGGTGACCTCACAATCACAGGCCTCGGTTCTCAGGGGGCACTTCAACCTCCCTGTTGTCTACTGGAAAGACAGCACAGTTAGGCTCACGCAGCCTAGGAGGTTCCTGCAGAGCATTGATGATAACTTTTTGACAAAGGTGGTAGAGGAGGTAACAAGGCGATGTGTGCTCCTGGACTTTGTACTAGTTGTACAACATTTTAAAATTAGCTTTTAGGTTTCTACTAAAGATTTAAAAAAAATGTTACATGATGAAGTAAATATGGACGGATAGTAATGAGCTATCCCCTTTTTCTGTGGAAACATCTATACCTAACCAAGAAAAATAATTGAGAAAAACCTCAAACTAACAACTGACTACAGAATGAAAGAGTAAACAAGCTACTTCATGGTCTGTGCAAATTTCTTAGACTGTTTTCACCTTGATTTTATCTGAAGGTATGTTTACCTGCTGCATATTCATTACAAGCCCACATAAAATATAAGTATGCTCGATATAGGATAGTTCTTTCTCTTACATTGCATCCTGTCCAGAACGTGCTTACACATCACCATTGAACTTTGCTATCTCTCAAGTCCAGGATCCAGCATACAACACCACTCAACATAAGCCCTATCCTGCCTTCACATCATTCAGTTAAAATAAAGATTTTTCTATACCTCTTAACTGTGTCTTGTCCTGATGAAAAAGCAAGTTGGAGGAGATCTATTTATTTATTTATTTATTTTTAAATAATCCAGTGCTCCATTCACTGAGCACTGGATCACTGAGTCACACTTTGTGGACTGTTGTGTTGTTAAAATGCTTTTTGATTGAATAATTTTTTTTCAAATTAAAACACTTAACGAACAACCCACACATGCAGCAACTTCATTTACATACCATTTTTATTCCCCGGGACATCAGGAAAACTTAACATGCTCCTATAGTCAACTAAAATGTATTAGCACTGCATGCATTTCTGACAAGGCCTTCTTTAACAGAAGGTTAAACTCCATTTGGTCTTTGAAACTTGTTCATTTTTGCTTGTTACAGCTTTGACAGCACCACCTCTCTCCTGAGGTGGTCATGAATGATCCTGAAATCACCCAAGATAGTTAAGGCACTGATAATATCAAGTAACCTGTTTTAGTCACCTCTCATTACTATCTCAGTCAAAAAAAGTCCAAGTTATTTTTTTGTCAGATGTTGCAATACAGCAATCTCCATTTGCATTTAAACCCATTTAAAATAAAGCTATGTATTTATCTGAAATATTACAAGATCTGCTTGCAGCTTTTCAGCCTCATACTTCTCCCATTAACATAATCTTGCTATGTCTTGCAGGCAACTATTTCTATTTCTGCCATTTATATATTTGCTGCTCTATATCCCATCTGTATTTCAGGTATCTCAAAGTGATAGTTAGCTGTATAGGTCAGTCTCATCTGTAAATGGACCACAAGTCACGTAAATGGCTGTGGAATAATCTAAATAACTCAAAAATCTTAAAAAACAGTTTACTGCGAAAGAAGTTCAATATACTTTCGGACAACAGTAATAGAAGGGAACAATATGAGTGAAAGACCTTTTTGCAAGCCTTTCATGGAGGGTGAACTTCAATGTACTCAGATCATCTGAAAGAAGGCAACTTCTGCCAATGAGATTAAATTGTCAAAGTGAATGAATTTAAAACCTCAGTTTTAACTTTCTACCTATTTACATATCACACGGAGTTTAACGATTAGCAAATTAGACACAAATCATGTGCAAATCAATGCAAATTGCTGTTCACACACACAATGTAAACTTCATTTTTCATGTTGGGATGTAGCCAGTTCCTAGTTAACAAGCATATGGATTTCAGATCTGGGGTAAATGAGCTTCTCCGTCACAAGCCAAAGCTTCCCCTTTCTCCCATCCTCCTCCCCCGCTCATTCCTCCACTTGGCACAAAAACACCAGACTTCTCATTCAATCCACATAATTCAGTTGATACTTGCCTTATGTCAGACTTTGTGTAGGCAGGTAATAACTTTGAGTCATTAAATTAGGCTATGCTTTCTCTAATTTGTGCTCTTTGGTTAGAGTTTTGTGGTCACTTACACTAATTAGAAATGCTTACTTTATTAACAGAAGATATATATACTTTGGAAAGCCCTGTGAGATCACCAAAGTATTTTTAGATCCCTGCAACTTTTGTTTTCTTGACTTTTGCACTATGTCATATATAACTAGTCTGAACTGAGCTGACAAAAGCCCTTTGAGCTCATCCTCATAAATAAAAACCATTGCATTCACTGCTTATCAAGTGCCACTTTTTATTTCCAAGGGGATCTCCCTTTCCCCAGGAGAGGTTACATAGAATCATAATCACAGAATTGGGCACTATTTGTGTCTGGAAGAGACCTCTGAAGGTCTGTTCTGCAAACTCTTGCTTAAAGCAGGAGCAACTTCAACAACAAATCAGATTCCTTGGGAGATTGTGCAGCTCACCTTGGAAAATCTGCAGGGTTTGTTATTTCCCTCACCCCTTGCTCAGCCCCTGTTCCTGTGTGTAAAAACCGATGAGGAAAAAATAAATTCCTAATATCAAATCTGTTTCCATTGCTGAAACTTTGGGTCTCTGTCTCATGGCCTTTCATTGTGCAACCCCCAAGGAGAGTCTGCTTCTGTCTTCTCAGCTTCGCAGGACTCCATAAGGTTTTCCACAGACCCTTCAGTAACAGTTAAAATATACTACTGTCTATTTGGTGTGCTACGACCAATTATCTTTGAAGTTTGAATAATAAAATTCTTATGAAATTACCAGCCATTTTCTTTCTCCCTCTCAGAAAATCTGCTTAAAGGCCAGGTAGAGAAAAGGGCACCTAGAAAACTCTTAAGTGTTTCTCACCCTCAAACTGACTTTGAAGTACTTCAGACAGGGAAGATGAAAACAGATAAATCAAGGGAATGTGCCCACTGGCGACATCCAATCCTTAAAACACCAGTGTATCTCACAGAAAATCCCACACAATGTGTATGTGCAGCAGAGGTTGAACTCTAACCATTGCTGAAGTCACAGCATCCATTTAAACTGCCTCAGGCTGGAGTCTCTAACTGGTCACAAGTGATTTCAATCCATATCAGATGTGAAGAACATAAACAATCAAATAAATATGTCTTCCCTGACATGACCCTTAATCACTGCAAACAAAAGAGATACTGACCTTGATTAACATTGTGCTGCTGAATTTGATATGAGAGATCCCATTGATCATGGATTCAAACAACTGGGACATGCAGAGCCTTTATATTTTTCCCCCCTTCATTTAGTACCTATAGAATTTAAGGTACGATCAAAACAGTGGAGAACATTATACAGGCTGCATCCATAATTTTCTGCTCCCTGCTGAATACAAGGCTTTTACATTTTTCGTATGAGATAAGAAAGAAATACTCATATAACTAGGGCTCAAGAGGAAATGCCAGTTAAGTTTCTATTGCAATGCATGTGCATGAGGGCACAGTTAAATTTCTGCAGGTAACTGCAGGCAATATTTTGTTGACCATTGCCCATGTAATTGCTACAACCTAAATAAATGTAACGTGCAGAATAGTTTAGTTGTTTGTTATTTTTTAATTTAGAGTATTTTGTTATTAAGAGTCAGTCTTTAATCAGAAAGGTGTTTTAGTGTCCTGTAGCAGTATTGGAATTCTTCTACAACATATTAAAATGTTAATTATATGGAGGTTTTTTAATTGTTAAAATTAACACCTTTCCCATGACATTTTTTTTTCTTTAAGTTTGCTCATTTCACAGCTCACCCTTCCCCCACTGAAGTTGCTCTTTCCTTTGTTTCTTGCCTTACTGCCTAAATAAATTAATTCTGTTATGTCCATGGTTTTGCATGTAGAAAACATCAGATATCAGTGAGCATTTTCTGACCTTCTGTTTCTTTTGGAATTCTTCTCATTATTCCATACCTTCAAACAGCCAGGTACTATTCATATTCTTTTAGATTTCACAGTCAGTCATCTGATGTGTCAGATGTTTTAAGAGGCTTAGCCAACAAACGTACAGCAAGCAGAAATTTACAGAAAGCATTTATAGTCCAAACCCCAGTCAAAAAACATCTACAAATAATTACAGACCTCTCTCGTGAACCCCAGACATAGTCAAAGAGGCTATGGTTATAGCTATATTTTAATTCAGTATTACCTGCTAAACAGACCCAAAAGCTAACTGCATTGGAAAGGATATGGGGCTGTAGGGTCTGAAAAACGGTAGCTGATTGCAAGCCGTTGGGAATGACCTCAGCAATGTCCCGAGTCCTAAATCACACTCTGAATTTGCTTCACAGAAAGCTTGTTAGCAAGTTAGGGTCCAGGGTCAGGTCACCATGTGGATGTGACCTGTGATCTAGGTCCTGGAGGTAGTAAAGGGGAGACAGAGAAGAGTTAATGATTTTAACAACAGTTTAAAAAAATCAGTCATAGGGCATTGGAAAGTGAACAGGGAGTTACTCGCAGGGTTGGGAACTTAAGTCACTTTTGAAAGCCTGCCCTCCTGCGAATATCACTTTTGAAAACACCTCAGTGCTTTGGGTTTAGAAATTAACCTACATGGGGACTGTAGCCACAGTATTACTTCCTCAGCCAGAAGCATTCTTTATTTACAGCCCTGCACTTGAGATTTCTGCCCCTGTTGTAGTATATAACAAAAACACATTAAACAAAGTGTCTGTGAGCCACTTACTTTGTATCTAAAAATAAGGTCTGTGCCTTATTTCCACCATGCGATCAATGCAAGAGGAAGGTTTTTTTTCTTATTTTTAGAAATCAAAGAGTACCGTTGTGAACACATCATGTTTCTACCCCAGAAAACATATGGATTCACAGAGCAAGTGAAAAGTTTATGGGTTCCCCCTGCCCTCCTTTTTCTTCCCTTTAGCTAGATTGCTGTTTTGTGGGGGGTTTTTGGTTTGTTTTTTTTGGTTTTTTTTTTTTTTTTTTTTTTTTTTTTTTTTAAAAAAAAAACAACCACCTGTTACCTCTGGGCATTATAAAGGAGAGTTGAGCACTAAACTGCATCCATGTAGTGCATATAACAGTACCCAGAAGCTCCAATGCTTCTATTGAATCAAAATAAGCTGACATAAGCTGGATGATAGAATGACTAGTTTTGTGCTTTCATAGCTTTTAAACTGCTGTTGAGCTCGAGCTGTGATCAGACTGAAGTTTAACAAAATAAAGCAGAGAAACCTGCCTGAAACAACTTTCTCCAGCTTTGAATGAATGCAATTTTTCACTGAAAAACTTACGCCTTTCTTCTATGTGTTCATTCTGTGCACTTTATCTGCTTCCAGGATTGCTTCACTGTAAAGATGAAGACAAGTAGGATACTGCTTTGAGCCATAGCTCCTTTGGGAGGATCTATAAGGCAAAGCTGTTGCTTTCTCAGCTTCTGCAGAAAATTCATTCCAAATATATCTCATATTAAACACATTTGCTTTCTTTCCCCCCTCCCCCGCACCCCTCACCCCCTCTTTTTAACTACATCTCCCTCTCTACAGGTAAATGCAGCTTCTGTTTTAGCTTAGGTGTAGGAACCCTGAATATGAAGCAGGGAGAATCATGATTTTGAGTGTGGCTTCCATTCCAAATTGGTTGCTTCTCCTTCATAGCTGTTCTTTTAATCTTTACCACAGGCATCACAGCCAGACAGGTTTTCAACCACATAGTTCTTTATGCAGGTCATTTGAATTCTCTGTCTCCTTTGCTATAGTGTTCATTAACAGCCTTGTATCAATATAATGACTGGAAAGAAAAAAAAAAAAGTTTCACTTGCACCCCAAGTCTCTAACTCCAAGCCTTTCTGTTGCCATTGCAGGTGTAGGAATTATTTTTATTCTTTTCCACAGTTTCCCATCTCTCCAAGGAGTGGAGGAACAGGAGTGGAGTTTTATCTCATGCTCCTAGTGACTGTAGGAACTCTCAGCAAGCAAGCAAGCATTGGGATGAAGTAAAACTAAGGAAAAAATTATTATAACAGAATTGTTTAGGTCGAAAAAGACCTTTAAGATGATCAAGTCCAACCATAAAGACTAACACTACCAAACCCATACTAAAACATGTCCCTAAGCACCACAGCTGCACGTTTTCTTAATATCCCCAGGGATGCTGACTCCCCCCTGTCCCCGGGGAGCCTGTTCCAGCGCCTGGCCACCCTTTTGGTGAAGAAATTTTACTCACTATCCAATCTCACCCTCCCCTGGCACAACGTGAGGCCGTTTGCTCTCGTCCTGTCGCTGGTTCCTGGGGAGCAGAGACCGACCCCCCTGGCTACAGCCTCCTGCCAGGCCGTTGCAGAGCCACCGGGTCCCCCCCAGCCCCCTTCTCTCCAGGCTGACCCCCCCGCCCCCCCAGGCTGGTGCCCCAGCCCCTGCCCCAGCCCCTGCCCGGCTCTGGACACGCTCCAGCCCCTCAGTGTCTGTCTGGCCGTGAGGGGCCCAACGCTGAGCCCAGGCCCCGCGGGGCGGCCCCACCGGTGCCCAGGGCAGGGGGACGGGCGCTGCCCCGGCCCTGCTGGCCACACCGTTTCAGACACCAGCCGGGACGCTGCTGGCCTCCTTGGCTAGATGGTAGGTTAAGAAGAGAGAAATAAATTGACTGTGAAGCAGAAGACAGACAGATGATGTGAGCCTTGGGGAAATTAAATCCATGCTACAGCACAGGCTGGGGACTGACTGGCTGGAGAGTCAAAGAAGACTTGGGTGTCCAGTTGAGAAGTGGAACATGGGTCAGCGTGTGCCTTAACCACAGTGATGGTAAACTGCATAGTTGACCACATTTGAAAGAATTTGACCAGTCAGTTACAGGAAATTATTATTCGTCTCTTTCCAGCATTTGGGAGACTGTATCTGCAGTATATCGTGCAGCTTTGTGCCCCTGCCCCAGTATGAGACGGATTGAGAACCTGGAAAGATGCACACAAGAGGATGAAGAAGTGGGGCTTGTCTAGCCTGAAATAGGAAGGCTTTATTAAGTTTTAAAGTTGTCCTTATCTAAAAGAATGAAGATGCAGGAATATAGAACACAGTAAAAGCACAAAGAAACAACAGTAAAGTTATACAAGTACAACTCTGATGGGTACAAGAGATGGGGTGCAGGGAAGGGGAAAAAAGGTTGTCCCAATGCGACTGGTTAAACACCAGAACAGAATTCCAAAGGAGTGGTTTCAATCTTCATTCCTAAAGATTTTCAAGACTCAGTTGGATAAAGACCTGAGGAACTCTGACTTTGAAGTTAGTACTTTTTCTTGAGTAGAAGGTTGGACTACAAACTTGCAAGAGTCCCTCACAACCTAATTTTTGTATGATTACTGTACATAGACTATATAAAGGTGCTGAGCAAAAATGGGATTAAGTATGTACAAATTAATCCCATAACCATATAGAACAGATTATTTAGACTTTTAGTTAACTCTGTAGACAGTTCTTGCTCATGGGCTTCAGCAGAAAGTTTGGACTGAGATACAGGTCAGTGTCTGCAGGTGGTAGTGTTTGATTGTGCTGTTATTTAGCAGAAAGGAGGAATGATGGGATTGATTTAAGGTTTGTGATTTTAAATAACTGACAAGCTAGGCAGCATCTGTGGATGAGTGTTTTCTGTTGCAGTCAAATCAAAACAAATAATAGTTAGAGGGGGCATGCAAACTGTTTTTGTTATTGTCATATCATTATATATTTTCTATTTCTGACAAACATTACTTATATTTCAAAGCACTTTCTTCCCCAGCTTTCCATATGTCAGCTGCTATCAAAATACACTACTCAGAGTTAAGTGGAAAGAAAATGAAAATTATTATTTTTCTATTCTCTGATCTTTAAATGCTCAAAGAAAATATCAGACACTGAAATCTGTGCTAAGTGTCCAGCCCTACCCACAACTCTAGAACCGCCCTATTGCCTCCAAGGATTATACAAGCACTGTAGGACCACAGACTCAGCCCTGCAGCAAATAACAGATCCATACTTTTCCCAGGCATTGCTTCAGTCATTCCAAACTCAGCTAAAATAGAAAGCTCAAGGCTGGGATCAAGATGCTCCTATTTCATGTACACAAGCTATTCTATAGTGTCAATATGCAGTGTTAAAGAGTTAAAAATAAGAAATCAAAATTAATATATACTCTTATATAAAGTGGCACTGTGGAAAAATTTGGTAGAGAAATAATCTTCTGGATGATTATTCAGGCCCGGTATCTGAAATGCCAACTTAAGTTCAGATCAGTCATCCTCCGAAGGTACAATCGTAGAATGGTTTGTATTGGAAGTGACCTTTAATCATCATCTAGTCCAGCCCTCCTGCCATTGACAGAAACATCTTTCACTGGATCAAGTTGCTCAAAGCCCTGTTCAACACTTCCAGTGATGGGGCATTCACAATTTCTTGGGCAGCCTGTCTCCATTGTCTGTATAGGGAACATAAAAGGACATTTTAGGGCCTAAAGCAAGACAAACACACTTAATTGCTAGTTCTTCATGAACTAGCGTGAAAAGACATCTTACAGTTTTTGTAGTCACCCCAACTCATAGATTTGCTTACACTCTCCTTACACAAAGATTCCATAATACAGCTCATGCAGCAAGGTAGCCTAAAAGCACTTCATCCCAAATCAACACTTAGACAACTTAACCACCCCGTGGCAGCATCCCACAAATAGGGGCAAAATTTAGTTAATTTGAAAGATGACTTACTGTTTGCATTACATCCATGCAATACCCGAAAAATTATGTTTAAGAAAATACAGCAGTGTGCTGCGTACAACGGCATGTCCAGAAAGCCACTTTTGAAGGAGATAATACATGGTATAAATGATTAGTTTGAGAAGTTACATGAGCACATAGTCACATACGATCTTTAAAGTTTCATAAGAATGAGCAAGAATTGCTCCTAAATGGCTGTTTAAAGCCAATTTCAGGTCATAAGAAAGAAGGCATCCATCCAACACGTTTCCGTTTCATCTAAAACCAAGCTCCAGGGAGCATGAACAAACAGAAAAAGGAGAAAGTGCTGAAACCAATTTTAAAGAAGAAAATACTTTTTGCATTAGCAGAAAGGATATTATTTTGTAGTTCTCTTGACCTATTATGGAAAACGGTTTCTGAAAATTCAGGTAAGTGCTAGGTAGTCTAGTGGGCATAGTACTGGGAAAAGACATTCCTCACTGTAATTAGCAATATAAACGCGTATTTCAACAGGTGAGTGACAAGCAATTGCTGAAGTTGGATGTACTTTCAGTCTTAAATTCAGATCATAATATGAGACAGCTATAGCATGTTAATGTAAAAACTACTCAGAAAGTTAAGATGAAGGTTAAAGCCTATTTGAGCATGTATGCTTCAGTTTCAAATTCATTGATGGAAACAAATAGAACAGTTTACTTGTACAATAGCTTTACAGTTCCTGATCTCACGTGTAGGAAAAAGCATTAGTGCCAACCTCATGCTAACAGACTGCAGAGAAACAAAAGCAAACCAAAAGATGGTCCACTTTGCTGAAAGACTTCGGGTTTGATACCAGTGAGGAATTTATTTTAGACAGATTTATACCATGCAGTCAAAAAAGCACCGAGTTTGCAAGACTATGCATATGCAAGCTCACAATGAATGTTTGGCCAACATATCAGTTGTAACCTTGAGTTTGTCACTAGCTTCCCATCCCATTCCCTACCCTTTTCTCTCCTCTCTGTAGTAGGACTTACAATACACATTACGTCTCCTCTTTTCTACAAGAAATAACCCAGTTTCCTCCAGAGGTGACACTTGTAGATTCCTTATCACTTTTAAGCTTCCTTCTTCAGTTGCACCACATTAAAGGTGATAAGTTCAAAATTCTGTACTTGAGTAGAAATAATCTCTGATTAATCTCAATCCATTTTTCCCAGGCCATATCTCCGATTTGTCAGGATCATTCCAAATTCTCATCCTGTCCTCCCATGTACTTACAGTTTCTACAAGCTTGGTGCAGCCTGATATTCTATAAGTAACATTTCTATTCCATCTTCTCGGTCTTAATGAAAATATTTAATAATTCCACACTAGGACATGTCCCTGAAGAGCCTCAATTCATGCTTCCATTTCTGTCTGTGACTCATTCTAAATACCCTCTGAAAACAGATCTTTAACCAGCTTTGCACCCCCCAATAATAATTTTATGTACACCAGAAATACACAAGTTTGGGTTTTATTAACATAGAATGGTTTGTGTTGGAAGGGACCTCTAATGGCCATCTAGTCTAGCCCCCCTGCAATAAGCAGCAACATCTTCAACTAGACCAGGTTGCTCAGAGGCCCATTGAGCCTGGCCTTGTATGTTTCCAGGGATGGAGCATCTACAACCTCTCTGGACAACCTGTGCCAGTGCTTCACCAACCTGAACCTTCATTATATTTAGTCTGAATTTACCCTTTTTTAGTTTAAAAGCATTACCCCCTGCCCTTTTACAAAAGGCTCTACTAAATTATTATTTCCTATGAGCTACAAGTGTGAGTCCTGGAAGACAGTATTATTAGAAATAATGGTACTGGGTAGCACCACTTCTGGTTGTAACCTGGATCAGGCTTAGTTTATGAGAACATTTTATATGAAATATTGCTGCTTCGTCCTGCCGATACCTCTTTTAAAAGAACAAAACCTCTGAGAATGAAGGATACAGCAGCCTAAGTTCAAATTCAGCCAATCTAAATATGTATTTTTTGCTTCATATCCCTCTTGCAGAAAGAGACAGTGAGTTCTCTTACAGATGCTGATTTAATTGCAGGTTTCATTCCCAGAATGACTAACGAAGACAAGCATTAGACCTTTAAGCCTTCTCCTCCCCCATCTGTAGATAGCACTACCTCTTCTCCAAGTTGCAGACCAACAACTTTATTAATTTTTTCCCTGTTAGTGGAAATGAACCTCTCTAGAAGTTATCTTGTCACTACTCCCAGACACATGCCTCTCCTTTTGCCTTAGGCTTTTGAGGTCTACCCTGAACCAACAAGATTAGTTTCTACATTTATTAAAAAAAAAAAAAAAAAAAAAAAAAAAGCCCTTCCTCAGTTCATTATTTAATTGATTTGATCTCTACTATATTTTCTGTCCTTCTGCAGCTTTGTACTTATGTTTGTAATAAGGCCAATGCCAAAAACTGAAGGGGGAAGAATGAGCTACAAGTTAACACTATGAAACACTCCTCTATCTGAATAATTATATTGGTTTAATTATATAGCAAGCAAAAAACTTAACATTCCTGAAAGGCAAGTGGCTTACGTTAAAACTTTGCCTTTAAATATAGGCATGCCCTTCCCCCCCCCCCCCCCCTTGTGTTTTTATTTTGGGGTTGGTTGTTTTTGTTAAAAAAGCTCTTGAAACAATGAAAAACAGTTAAGTGAGCTGATTCAATCAGTCTTTGCTCTGGGTAAATAAGCATAGTGCCAGTATTAATGGTGTACGTTTACTTACACCAGTAATTACATAAGTCTCAACACAAAATACCTTCTGACCTCATACTTATTATGGGTTAAGATACACCTGATATTTCTGTCAAATACTACTTCTCCCCTCCCAAGATATAATTATCTGTGTAGGCATTTATATTTACCCTTATCCCATTACACTGATCCAGCCAAATGGAGGTATCTATGTGGTCACACATTAGAAACAAAACCCAAGACAAAAAAGGTTGCTAACCCTCTGGGCTTCTCTTAAATCTATAGATTTTCAATATAGTTACAGCTGACCTTGAAACTGTCTCTCAGATTTGTGGCCTAAGAGATAATGGCAGAAGCGCTGATAGACTAACTAGTGTTTTGGGATATGAATCTTTGTTGAGTTTACTCCCACTAGCAGTATATCATTCTGTATCTGAAGTATTACTTACTCTACTACTCTTACCTCTGTCAGCACTATGAGTAGTTATCTCTCTCTGTATCATTAAGGGAGAAAAATCCTATAGAGTGACAGGAAACAATTTACACTTTGGAAGAAGAAAGAATAAAGGGAAAGATAACACAATTTGAGTGCAAGCCACAAGCTGTGTTGCAGTGAGAAAGGACTGTAGTCTTAAAGACTGACTGACAACAGTGCTGTGACTTTACTGCTACAAGAGATTAAAACAATCTTAAGATGCTCTAAGGAGCGGGGAGGGGGATATGACACAGTGAAACACACCCACACCCTTCTATCATTACATCAACTGATAGACCATCATTTATTGAAAGAGAACAAAACAACACTTAACATTTTTTTGTATCCCAGGAATCGGTTGCTTGCATCAAAGCATCGAGTAGCAATGTAAATTCTCCCCCAGGTTCTGTTGGCAATTATTAAGAAAAAAATTAGAAATACAAAATTTATTAGGAAACTTTACAAGATCATACAGTGATCATTTGCTGAATGCTTGTAAAATACTGAGCCGAGAGTTAGAGGGATCATTTCTGGAGTTAGGAAGTTCTCCAGTGTTCGTGGCCATCTAGACCTCAACACCTCTGGCAGGACAAAGAGGGCAGATATCCACTATTATCAGTTGCCATAGTAGTTCAAGGTAGGCATTTGCTATTTAAAAACCAGACAGATCACTGACACTCAGCAGACAGCACTGGGAGAAACAACAGCTCTGCTACAGAAAGGTTTAGAAAACTCTTTGTTTAGGTGTCTTCCATAAACATATCAGGATCTAAATAACTGCCTGCATTGATTTCCAGTGATCTGCATCTCCTGGAAATGAAGGAAATTTACTCAAATGATGGTAAATAGTCCAAAGGATCTTCTAAGCAATGGACTGACGATGCTATGAGGCCTGAACAGACACACACAGTTTCAAAATAAAGCCTGGAGCAAATTGCAATTGTGTCCAAATAAATAGGTCGCACAGTGAAAATTAAGTATGCAGAACAGAGGGAGAGTCCATGCAGCTGTGAATTTGTCAGTACTGTTGTCATGTTGTATGAGATTTAGGCATTGTATCATGTAGTTATGGCTTTCTCAATATTTACAACTTGATTTAGCACAAGTTAATCTTGGCACATGCCATCCTAGTATTCTCCTAACCAAAACCACCATTTCCTTGAGTTCACAGAGGTTCTGCTTTTTCTTCTTCTTCTTCATGCTTCAGGATATAGTAATGACTCTGGACATACTCCACATGATTTCAGTCCTTCAGTACTAACCCATTCTGATACATTATGTCTGGTGCTTGTTTGAAGAAACAGTACTGAATCATAACTTCGAAAAAATGGATCAGGGCATAGACAATATATTGCCAGTTGCATATCAAGATGACCAGGTGGGACAATTTTAAAGCAGCCAATTTTCACGTGACCATAAGTGAGTTGAGGGAACATGCTTTTAATCAACAAATCTGTCTGGCATGCTGCCAAAGATAGGTTTTAAACTTTCAGAAGTTCCGAGAATGATTTGTAAACATTTTACTACTAAGGGTATTTTTAAAATTTAGATTGTAATCTAAATACAAGGGGAAAAAGAATCAGGAACATGTAAAATACTTCTTAAAGTGAAGTACGGGAAAAGAATTAGCTCCCCAAATTTGAGACCAAATTGGCTGAGTACATCTGAATGCTCCCCTACTTGCAAGGGCCTGTCTCAGGCAACTATGAGCGAGGACCAAACCAGCCACCCCAAATACACACACTGGACTGAGAGGGAGGGAAAGGAAGAAAACACAAAGCCTCATAGTCCCCCCCAAGAGACTTGAGCTGCAGAAGGATCCTGAAAATAATTGTAAGAATAAAAAGCAAGTGAAACTAATACAAAACTGACTTTCCTGTTACCAGGCACAGCCATCAGCCTGGGGAGAGGGAAGGCATTCTGAGTACTGCAAGGGGATGGATGTTGCTGGGTAGATGCTTAGTCCATGCACATTTCAGAGGGTCTAAGCAACTATCTAAGAAATAGCTACTCTCAGCATGTGCAGAGAAGGCAATTGCTAGCAACTATTAAATATGCTAATGATGCCACGGGACTAACTGAAAAAGGTCCCCTCTAAATTAAAGTGGGTAAAGTTACACATAATGGTAGAATTTTCATGGAGACAATGAGGATGGAAAGCGAGGAATATACCAGCCTTCTTTCACATGCTTGATATTATTGTACTCGTGATACTTTTGTCTCGTTCTTCTTCTGACTAAATTTAGGAAAACTGAATTATATCCTATTCCTGCACATTCATTCAATTCCAGCAGGCAAATAAGGTTCCACACATATCAAAGCACAATTTTTAACTATACTGTACCATAACTAATTGAATAATACCACTGAAGGTAAAGCAGATAATATTCTGTAATCACGAAATAGCTCCTTTGCCAGAGAACAGGTCATTTAGTCAGGACCCAAGAGCCTCAAGTTTTACTTTTTGTTCTGCAGGATAGCCTTGGGCAACTACTTTGCCTCTTCCCCCCAACTTTCCTTTCCCACCTCTACAAAGGAAAATTATCTGCTTCTAACAAGCACTGCAAGAACTGTAGATATTCTTTAACTTTAGAAGCCATGTATCTGCTTAACTGGCCCTTATCTCCCAAAGCAAATATTCTTTTGCCATTAAGAAAAACAATAACCTGGAGAAGGCACCAACAAAGAAGCTTCATTAATATGGAATTAAGATTACCCTAATATTCCTCCAAGATTGTTGCAAGTACTACTTTTCCAGCTAGGGAACACAGATTATATGGGAATAGTATCCTGAACGTACTGAGAAGCTCAAATACTCTGCACTTGCAGAGCAGATTACACACTTTCTATGGAAAAGAAGGTCCACAATAATTATTTCTTACCATTTAAATCCCTCTCACCCTTGAAAAGGGAAAAGCTCTCTAGCTGAACCTTGCTAGAGAAGGTATCTGTCATAGTCTGAGTCCCTATCTTTCTTCTAGGACTACCTTCACACCTCTTTCCTGACCCATTGCCTGTTATTCCATGCTGCGCTTTCCTGCCTACCACCACAGCTACAGACTGCAACAGTACTGCACTTTACAGCTGACAGCATCAACGGCATTATTCTGGAAATAAATTCTGAGCCTCCCAATAGTGACAAGCACCTTCAATCACACAGAAACAGCCGAGCATCACCAGTAGCTGTCGCACAGCTTGCCTCACCTCACATGCCACTGCTTGCCATTACAGCTACCTTGGACAAAGCAAAAGCAGTTTAGTGACAGCAGGCAGACACCAGGAATTATCACCAGTTTGGGTGTAGAAAGAATCTGCGTTGCATTTGTATTTACGATTTGGATGTTTTGTCTTTTTCAAACATTTGAGTGTCACTGATGATGTTCTAGAAAGGCAGATAAAGCAGAAAGCCTAATGAACTTGTATTAATGAATAGAACTGGTCTGCAGTGTGCTCTTTTAAATTTAAGTTTTTAATTTTTTTCTGGTAACTACAACAGTATTAGAACAGTCTCTTTGTATTGCAAAAGTGGAATTCATAGTTATAATCAGAATTTTATTTTTATTGGTAAACCAGGAAGAGAACAGAGTCTACATTCACTGTTTATTTATTTCCCAGGAGCCTAGGACATTTTTACTTTCATCAGTATGAAGAGAGAGAAAAAAAAAAAAAAAAAGCCGCTTCCCTTAATATCTTTCAGGTCATACAATGGCTATATTGAGGCCATCACATGTTGTTTTTTCATCTGTGGTGTTTGGTTTTTCTTTTGGGGGGTGGGGTGTGTGAAGAGGGAGAGGGAACAGCATTTGAAAAAGAATTGTGTAACTGAGACTACATCCTCTAGCTGTCAGATACTGCCAGGCAACAAATTCAGCATCCAAGACACTCAATTTTAAATGAAGAGTTAGTTACTGGGTTTATTTTTAAAGGGAAAAAGAGAAAAGAAAAAACCCCACAAATATTCAAACTTCCAGTAATTAAATATTGAACAACAGTATGATTTACTGTACCCTATTTCAGCCTGTTCACATGCTCCGTAAGAGATTTATATGAAAAACAGTACATAATTATTACCAATTTGTCTTCATCTGTCAAAAAACATAGAAGTCTCATCCACCTCAAGAGTGATCTTTCTGCGGTTCTTTCTGTATATGCAGCTGACAACTGTCACGTTCTGGAGTGTTAAGCAGCATAAAGGCTTCACCGATGCTGTATCTAATGGATTCACACAATTCTGCATTCACATTAATATTTACTGCTGATTATTGTTGTCAATACAGAGCAAGTAAATGAATTGTGGGATTCATTTGGATTTCTGAGTGAGACTAACATTTCATAGCAATATCTTAAAGCCTCAATACATCCCATGAAGTTTTATCAGACTTATGCCATACAGCATAATGGAAATAAATGCCAGAGGCATTAAAAATATAGTCCCGTACTGTTCTTTGAAAAACGGACTCTATGATCACATTATAGCATAAAATGTAACTTTGTACTTCAAATATTTTTAGTTTCCGTCTGTGTGCATGAGTGCATTGATAAGATAGTGAAACACAAAAATAAGATATAACTGAACAGCTTTCCTGTATGTGCAGCTATGCAAGTTGAAAAGATCAAAATCACTTGCAGGAGTAAAGCAGAAAAAAAAAAAAAAAGAAAAAAAAAAGAAAAAAAAAAAAAAGAAACCACAGTTTATGAAGGTCTTACGGGAAGATTATTGCATTACCTCCAGTACAGAAGAGATGCAGATCTGTTTTAAACTGATTCCAAATCCATTTGGACTTCAGAATAGTTTGAAGCGATCCATTTTGCTCCATTTTACTGTGAAAGCTCATCTTTAAACACCCATCATAAATAATAGGGTTTCAGAGAGGCATAAAATATCAACCCAGCCACTGTCATTTCCCTGGGCTGAATCAGCCCTATCTAGCTCAGTTTTGATTAGAGCCACCCATCACAGAAAACAGGCAGCGATGTAAGCTGGGCAGCATCCTCCAGCAAGTCCCTTGCAGCTCCCGACTGTCAGGGACCACACAGGGAAGCCTGCACCAGAGCATGTCCTACCTGTGACTGACAGCTTTATATCATAGCAATGCCTTTAAACACAGAGCATGTCATCTGACATGAGATGCTGTGCTGTGGGAGGGTAGACTTAATAGGACCCGGATATTTATAGGAAGTGATAGTGATCAAAGATATAGCTGGTCACTCAAAGATAGTTCCAGGAAAGTTAAACTAGTCAAACCAATTTTAAAAAACAAACAAAACCCACAACACACCAAGATCTTAAACCAAAACATCGTGAAACATTAACTGTTAGCTAGTATTTCCTGCCTAATTCAATGAAGTTTACTAGCTTTCATCCAATTAGCCTTCTCTTTCATATCTTATTTTTCATCGCTTCAGTCCCCAAATCCTGCAACAAAGGTCTATCAAGTGGTTAGTGGCTGACATGCTTTCAGCTAGAGGCAGCTATGTCAGTTACATGGTACTGATCCTCATACAGGTTGCACCTACCAGCTGACTTTAAGAACGTTTCAAGACTAAAGTTCACCTGCGTTAAGTTTATTAATGCAAGATTGATGGCTGAGCTGAATGCCTTACTGCCATAGAAGAACAAGTGATCAAAACAGAACAATGATTTTTCCTCTCCTCTTAAGGAACACTGTAGTCTGCTAAAACCATTCCTGCCAAAGTACTTCTTATCCTGAGAGGTTCACAAATAGCAGGTTTTATTCTTTGTGCTCACAAGTGGCAAGGTGGTTAGTTTTCAGATTTCATCTTTCCAGCAAGGTCATCTTCTCTAGTGATTCAGCACTTTGGCATTTAATTTTCTCACTCTAAAGGGGAAAAACAATGTCTAGCAGGAGCACAGATACACAAATTTTTGGAGACAAGATAAAGAAAAGGGTCAGATGCTTTCTGTTGTGCCAAGGAAATGATTACACTAATTGGTTGCTTTATTTAGGTATAGCACCGACAACTTGCAGTTTGTCCATTAGAACTGCCTTGCTCTTAATTACATTGACTTTTATAAGCTTTGATTAATTACAATACAGAGCAAAGGGTTCAAGCTGAGATGACTATGTCAGATGAAAGCCAATGATCCTGACCAGTTTAGGTTGGTGTTTACAGCATTTTACATCCCATAATAAACTGGAGCCAAATCTGTCACTAGCAGGATTGTAGATGCTGAGGAACATTTATACTGACCAAAGAAGTTCATGACTGCAGAAGAATAGCAATTTATTTATTTATTTAAACTCGTGGAACTGAGTGAAAGAGGCAAATAATAGATTTCTGGTCCAGTCAGTGGAATGAAAATAAATCAGATTAAATGCATGTATTTAAAGTAGAGATGGAATTTTTGTCCCTCGTTAAAGTGAAAAATAAAATGTGCAATTGTTTTTTTTTCAATTTTGGAAAATTCATTAACTATGTGGGGATTACTTTGGTCCCTATACTGAAGCGCAAGCATTTGAAAGCCTATCTAAACTGTACAGACAGTCAGATGCTTTGCATCTCCACCTCATTTCCATCAAAACCTTCAGTGGCTTTGAGAGGCTGGTGCTGGTACTTTCTGGTATCTATGGCACTATTATAAAAAATTATATGCTTTCCCAAGTTACATAAGAAAAAAATTTGCATTCATTTCCCCAAATAGCCAGAGAAGATTTACATGTCCTTGAAAGCATCACTGAAAGTAGGATTCATTGAAACCTAACTGATAGTCAAGCTTTACAATGGCTTCAGGAAGCCAACAGAGGAAAATTGAATTGCCCTCTGCAAGTGCTGCTGTCTCTCCAGGAACTATAGATGGAAGCTAGATGACAGGGTTAGACTACGTGCACAAAGTTACAGGACCCGTGCCTCCCTGCCTCATTTTCTACACCTTTAATTTGGTAATGGCAGCAATTCCCAGGACTGCTATATGAGGGCATATTCATTAACATTTCAAGTCCTGCTACTAATGACAAGTATAGGTGAAAGATTTAAGAGAGTGACACTCTGGCTTCTTGACTGCTTTTGCAGTACTGCTATTTGTGGCTTCTTAAATCTTACTGTTGCAGCCATTCCCATTTTCTCTGTGTATAATAGTTTTTTTTCAAGCCCTCGATAATTTCTGATATTCTTTTTCTCCTTTGCCTGTATGTCCTTCTCTTTTGATGTCACTAAAGTGATTACTTTCTATTTAAATGCCTCCCTAGAAACATAAATCCTTAGATATTTTTCCCCCTCGATAATGAGATATTGGCATTTTTTTATTATACTCAGTTTTAGCATTACTAGTCAAGTTGTAAGCTGTAACCAGCAGTACTGGTTTCAAGACCGAAATGTAAGTCTATTTGAACTAGCTTTATATGGCATTTTTCTTTGTCACCTATACTGTTACCCCATCAACCTTCAGACAAAAGTTTAGTGGGAATAGACTGTAGTACAGTTAACTCAGGCTTCTAAATCTTTCTACTTGAATTTCAAGCTCTGATTAAATCTGAACTACTCCCCAACTTTTAAACTGCTAGTGGGAAGCAGGTCAACTAGGGAAGAAAACAGCATCTCAGGAAAGCATACATCAGCAGTTTTGGGGGTTAGGCAATATAACACAAGAGACACATAGAAAATTCAAGAGTCAGCTCATGATGTATTGCTTTCCTTACTGACTTCAAAATGGGGCTCCATCACAAGCAGTACAGTGATATATTGATGTTGCATCTTCCTCATCCACCTCTCCAGATCTGGCTTGACTCTTGCTAGAAAATAGATATTACACTTTTTCTAAACTTGTCTCTGGTTACTGGGATGTCCCTTCTGACTTTATGTCAGGGAAAATTTACCACTAAGAGGTCGAGTTCAGAAATTCAGCTACTTGCCTTCACTGGATTTTAGGGTCAAGTAGTCATAGTACATTCAAAAAGTGAAGCGTAAGTGGTGTTTTGATAGGAACTACACGTTAAGACGTAAGGAGCTGCCTTCAGAGATGTATCTAAACTGCATATTCTCCATCTGTACTGGGGCAACAAACATTAGACCAGCACAATAACCACATAACTCTCTGTGTTATTCAGAGGCTGCACCTCAGATGCTGATTACAGAGAAGTAAAAGGCTCATAGCAGTGTCAGTATGGCTAATTAAACCCAGCAGCACTGAGAAAAACCCCAAACCTCTAATAACCATCACTTGCAAAAAATCATATTCTCTACTTCATCACAGTCACACACAGAGCTGTTTAATCTGACATTTAACATTAAACAGAACACCCGATATATATATATAGTGCCTACATACAGAAATACCTCTACATAAAGGCAAACATAGGGGAACACACGTAGCCAATGAGCTAGCAGGAGTAACTTGAACATACGCAAGGACATCTAGGTGAAAAAGGAACCCAAACTTCTCTGTAGTTAGACCTTCCCCCCACTGCACAGAATTTTATTTCTGACAATAAAGCTGTAAGCATCTTCTGGAAATTAGGAGGCCCAATCTCTCATCTACAGTCTTAGTTACAGGAACAGATTTTACCATTTAACTACAAACATCAAATACTATTTCAACAACCAGTTCAATGAAAAGAGACCCCAAAAAACTATTAAAGCTTAATTATGTCTTTGATTTAACAGTTGCATAACAGAACCTACCTCTCTTCTGTCTTTCCTTGCACAGACCTTTCTCAGCATAACACCAACATGCCTTCTCTTCCCCCTTCCTTTTACTAGGGGACAAGGCTATTTGCAGGCCTGCCCATGCTGACTGCTTGAGCAGCTATTTTCTCCTGCCTACCACGTGGGTGTTGTTACATACTGCAGCTAAGTGCAACAGATAGCACCTGTTATAACAAACGAGGCAACTTCCCATTCTTTTGGCAAATTTCTGCATCTTCTGCCTTCTCTCTGTAGGGCAGTTGGTTCATAACAGAGAACAAAAATGAAAACAATGAAGGATGCCAGGTTCTCAGGTGTACTGAGTCAGAAATTCTCCAGTGATTGTGGAAGGGGCAGAAAATGAGCTTTTCCTGATGACAATGATCTTTGAATTACTGCCTTAATTAAACATTTCTCAACTTGAATCCAGATGTTCTTAATCAAAGATGGGAGTACATATTTCACAAAGAGCTATGCTATAGCTGTAGCAGAAGAGTATCTTCTTGGTCCTGTGAGTAACTTCATTCCCTAGCTCCTCCTAATCATTAGAGTTTGATTTGTTTATATCTGTGTCCCCAAAAAAGACAATTCTCTCTGCTCATCCTTAACCCACTTCTCTCCATTTCTAGAGCAAGGCAAAACTACCCATAACTCTTGGAAATATTTTTCCTTTTATATGAAGGTTTTGTAGTGACTTTTTGTCCTTATCTCATCTGTCTTGAGCCTCTCCGTTGCTAACGTCTATGACAGTTCTTTTAAAAATCTTATTATATTCCCGTCAATATCTACCTTCAGTGTGACATTTGTAGCCACTATAACAAAGACAGCACAAATGATCAGGCTCCAGAGAACAAGTTCACACAAAATGTTACTCATGGTTTATTAGAAGAAGAACATAAACAAACCAGAAATAAAACAGAGCCTTCTAGGCTGAGATTGTCAAAAACTACCTTGAAACTCTGTCCTCCAAGTCTCACTTAAAAATAGTGAGATTCAAACATTTCATAACACAGATTTTATTTTCTATAGTTCTATACTTAATCATCAAGTTCAGCAAAGGGAACATCTTTTGCTTTGGGTTTACACAGGACTTAGCACAATGAAGTCTAGAATTGATCTCCCTCTGTGCTACAAATTATGATTACAGCCTCTTTTCTCTAGGAGTAATTTTTTTATATTTTTCTAAATGATCATTAGTGAAACATTATTGAACTCATAAAAAAAGGAACAATGGATAAATTATGTTATACTAACAAAGACATAGGGAGAGATTAATGTTTTTTTTCTGTTTTGTATCTCACATCCCCATTGGAATTTGCCAGAAGAAAGTTTGATGTAATACCTCATGAAATGTTATTTATGGACTGCATACTAGCATATGTATCCATGCCATGTAATCTCAGAAAAGAAGGAAAATAAGACTATATTAAATAGGAGTGCAGCAGTAAGAGTAAAGCCTCTATACACAATACTCTAAAAACCTGAGTTACACTGGATCTTAGAACTACTCAAGATTTTTAAGTATTAATAAAACTCATTGTAAAAGAATTTGGTGATACTTATGTAAAATGTTCTTCCTTTTGTTGTTTTCAGCTATTTATTTATCTTTAAGATGGCTTTCAAATTTCAGAAAGAAAAGAGTACAGTAAACAAACATTTTTAAACTTGGTGCGTTTTTCTCCTTTTTCCTTGGCCATGTCTATTAAATATCTTCGTTACATAATCTCAAAAGAAGAAAGTGAAAAAAAACCAAAAAACCCACCTTGTTCTTATTGCTGAAATATATCAGACTTAGAAAGGCTGAAAACACCCGGCAAGTCAAGAACATACAAAAGAATTTTATAACATTTGTGAAATGCTTAAATCCTAAATCTGCAAATTTGTTTTTATTTTTAGGTTTTATCATGGAAGAAGGGGATATTTTTTCCAAGGTTCTTTTAAAGTGATTCATGTCATGACCAGTGTCTTGACGTGTGCCATTTTTGAACTCATACAACATAAAGAATGGCAGGTTTAGATCTCAGCTCTTATTTTACAGTTGTATTGCACAGTTTGCTTTGATCTCAACCAAATTTAGCTGACCTTTCCAACAAAACCAGGACAAAATTCATTAAATTGCATGAAAAGTTTAGTCTTCTCAATGTAATTAAAGAGGAGGAAGAGAAAAGCAACCACTTGAAGGGCTATTTGGATAAATAATGATACCAGACTGAGGAGAAATTATTGGGCTGTAGCCAATCCTGTTCCTAGTAGCACCTTCTCTTCAGCTGAATCAAGTAAATAATAATAAAAAAATAATTATATGTATATTCAGGGAAGTATATTGTCACTAGTGAATTTCTTTTATGGCACCATCTTCTTATCCATAGGTTACCTGCCTATATTTCTTTCTGTAATCAAACTTTTCTCAAAAGTTCATTACTTTCAGATTTTTTCACTTCTGTCAGTGCAACTTTATTTCAGAAATACTCCTTAGTTCTTCCACCTCTCCTTTCTATATGCTGAAAGAGGCTTATTTCCCTGTTTTGTGGTTACTTTCTTGCCTCCTGGGACTCCTTTCATAACCTTTTCTGCAAAGATGTAGGCTAGAATGAAATCAAAGCTTTAGTCTCTTTACCACAAAACAAAATAATGTATTTACTGGTTTTTTTGGGAAAAACTGCTTAATCTCTCAGGTTTTTATCATAATGGTCTTGAAAACACAACTGGAAAATCACACAGGCTGACTACCTCTTTCCCAGGATAGCGTGCTGAAGATATGAGGTTAGCCCAAAGATGCAAGTCTGTCCCTGAACAGACTTTACCACTGTCACCAGATTTAATTCCATAAGCCATGCACATTAGTCATCCATGGGAAGTGCCATTTCACTTTTAGATCATGACCTCAAAAGAACTTAATGGCATTAGGAGATTTTGTGTCAGTAGTGACATTCCCCTGTAAAGTACTAGCTGTGGAGAGCAGTGTGGGACCTTGACACTGATTCTTCTCTCCCTTCAATTGCCAAAAATCAGTTTAACTTGGCGGAATCGCATTAGTGGAAAACCAGATAATGGTCATCACTCAATAAGGGAAATTATTTGTTTGTTTTTTATCTGGTGCTGGTTCCACTGAGGTTAACCATCCCTGAGTATATTCCAGAATTGCAACGTTTTTTGATTAAGGATTAGAATATAAAGCTATTTAGCTTGAATTGTTCCCCCCTAATCTAATATAAATCTATACGTTTACAATTTTGGAATCTATGATCTAGGACAGAGAGAGGGGCAGGGGAAGAGAGAGGAAAAAAGAGTTGACATTAATAACTTCGTTGATGTACCTGTTATAGAGGGCTTTCTCAGGAATGGAGAATTGTTACATAAAATGGTCAAATTACGAGCTACTGCCAAAGAGGAAACATTGAGAAAGTAGATTCCTAATTAGGAACATCATTTAAAAATCTGTAATTAAGCAAACTGGATTTGGACTGTTGATCATATGCTGGCTGCTAAAAGAAGATACTAAATTATAAAAGAGACTCCTGGACTCTAGAGCAAAGCAAGTAATAATATAATTTTTAGGGACTGCCAAATCTGGTAGCCCAATAGAGACAAGGTTTATTCATGTCTAGCCAGTGAAGCTAAATGTGCATTCCCAAGAGGCACACATACACACGTGACATACTATAATCACACACATGTAAACAACACCTGACCACACAAATTAAGAGAGAAACCCCTGCTATTCCCCCATATGGCTGATCAGGATAATAATCAATGAGTGGGAAATATACACATATTATATACGATTATGGATGTCCCCAGTAGCAGGGCTTAAATAGTCTACTCAGTAACTTGCCCTTTGATCCTCTATCTTCCTTTGCCACATACACCCACACACCCCCCACACCCCCCTCAGTTGACTCCCAGACTCCACAGTTCGTCCTGTATTTGGCTTTGATCTTTCTGATCCCCTCAGTTGTAAACTTGAGACCCTCAGGTCTCTCTATTATCTGGCCCAGACTTGGGTTTTCCTTGATATCTGACTTCCAAACCTCTTACTCTACTCGAAGGATAGTCCAACTTGATGTTCACTAGCAATTGCAGAGTGACTCGTGCACCCACGCTGCATGCATGCACTCCAATCCCTCCACCTGCTGGCATCGCAGACGTACAGCCCCCTCTGACCCATGGTCTGACTCCACTTGCTGGCACTCAGAACTCCATACACACAGATGCACACAGAACAGACACCCTCTTACCCAGTAAAACAGTTAGAAATGGAGTTTAATGAGAAGGCAGGCCAGACTGCACTGATCATGGTTGTGCAGGGCACAGCCAGACGAAGCACACTGTCCAGCAATCCACTTACAGACGACCAGCTTCTTTTATCCCCTGAATGCACCTTTGCCCCTCCTCAAACCACTTTGAACTCTCCTATTCCCTGTCTTTGCTTCTTCCCCTAAATGTCCCATAATAAGTGTCGTGCAAACTCAAATTTCTCATGAAATGTCCCATATTGCCTAGGTGGCAGCCCTTCTGGGTCTGTAAGATGATTTGGAAAGCCTCTCCTGGTAACTTGCCGTGATGGGTGTCATGCTGGCCAATGGGACTGACAGCTCTCCTGGGACAGCCCTGGGACATCTTAATCCTGGAAAAAGGGATGGTACTGCAAAAACACACAAGCTGACTCAGTACTACTGTTGTAGCCAAAGAGTGCTGTGACATGCTGACACAAAAGTGCAGGTCTCAAAAGACCCTCTTGTCTTAAAACAGTGCTCTGAGCATCCAAAAAACCCACAGTTCTCCTGGGCCTGCTGTTTTGCTATTTTTTTCGCACCAAGATTCCCTAAGGTGTTCCACTCTACAGCATGGAAATGCCTATGGCAACACTGATAATAAATGGAAAACTATTCTATAGAACCTCTTCTCTTACATTTTTTTAAGACAAAATAGGCCACTCAAATTTTTAAGTGTTGTGCAGGCATAAATGCATTGGCTAGATGAGATTCGGACTACCTTGAAATGCTGATGATGCTGAAGTTCTGTTCTCAGTTCTGTAAGGTGTCTTCATAAGTGATCACAAACAGGGCTGGACCTAATGTTTAGAGTTTTCTGTCCTCCAAGAAAGCTTGAATTAGCTGTAACTCAAAATGGAAACAATGCTACCACCAAATAGCTGAGAACAAATCTGAGTATCAAGACAAAACACGTAATATTTAAAAACAGTGAAATAAATAGCACAAAGAGAATGGTAGAAAGCTGGTTTTTTCAATCACTTCCAGAAACCCTACATTACAGCCCTGGTGCTGTAGCAGACTATTATGCCTTAAAAGTAAAGCTGGGCTGTATAGTTTGCACCATAGTCCATCTTTCATATCAAAAGAGTAAATTACAAAAAAGTAAAAAGCTTGCATTTGTACCAGTCAAAAAAAGAAAGACACCTCAATTAATTCACCAGAAAAGTTGATTGTGCAGTCCAGAGCAAAAATAATAATCTGAAGAAAATCCCTGTCTTCATTAGTTATTCCTGATCAGTTCTAAAGTCCTCTAATTTTATCCCCAAATTAACTGACAATTATTATCAGACTAGAACCCCCATGGACTGGAGCTCCCTGCCACAGCTTGGTTGGCCTGTGCTATAAAACAAGACTCCTCGTAAGTCCATACAATCTTCAAGTCACATGAAGAACTGCATTTTAAGCTTTCTCAGACAAACACAGCTGACTGACTGCCTTATCTCTACAAGTACTAAGACTATAATAAATTGATAGTAATTAACGTAGGTGTCCAAATAATGGGGTATAATGAAGAGATTAGAACGATGTAAAAACTGTTACATACGATTTTGAATTAACGCAGTCTCAGGACAGATTACCAAATCAAACGAAAAATGTTTTGATTGTATTCTCTGTGATCAAGATTTTGTCTGCTTTGCAAATGGTGACCAGTAAGTGGTATCAGTGGAAGCTAATTTGTGAGGAAGCTCTGAAATAATGCACAAAATACACAAAAATCAAAAGTGTATATTTTGATCTTATTTAAACACTTTCCCATCACATTCTTAGGACAAAGTTCATCTGCTTTCACAGAAATATGCTGCCAAATAAAAGAGAAAGGGAATGAGTCAGTGCCTGAAATCTCAGATAATACAGCATGAGTTGTTACTACTTTCATATTCTTCCTACGACATCTAATGTATTCAGTGTTTATTGATTCACTTGACCAATACTTATGCTACACACATAACAAGTAAGATGTCAGGGAAAGCAGTATATCATTGTCGGCTGTTTATGCATAAGCACTCCAGGAATTATCATAAAGACTTAATATAACTTAAGCATCAACATAATAAATATTTTATAGTCAGGACTAGCTGGCTTGGCCACTAGAGCATTTCTAAAACAATATAATAGAAATTGCACCAAAGGATAACTAAGGACAGAGAATCAAAACCACAACAATCAGCCAGTGTGCTCCAGTGTGCATTATAATACATTTTCTAATTATAAGAGCTCATGCTAATTGTTTTTTGTTGCTTTCCACAGAGTGGATAGCACTCAATTTCCTCCTGAGTTCTTCAGTGTTGCTTATTACTGTAGTAACAAAATCCTCCAAAAACATTAATTAATTTTCAAAATATTTCTGTAGAAGTAAAGCCACCTGGACACAGTCCCAGACAACTGACTCTAGGTGGTCCTGCTTGAGCTGGAGTTTGGACCAGATGACCTCTAGAGCTCCCTTCCAACCTCAACCACTCTGTACTTCTGTGAAGAATACTGTTGTCCTTATTTTGTTGAAAGGGAACTGAGGCAGAGGGCAACTAAAAGTGCTTTTTTTGATCTCCTTTCTAAACAGCTCTGTATATTAGGCATATTTGCATTTGTCCGTTCAAAGAAGTTCTCTACATGTCTAGTTCAGTATTTTTGCAGATGAGATACAGAGATTTTCCTCATGTACCAAAGAAGTGATGGTCTCAAAACTGAACCAGCACTCACAGAGGCGGAAGCTAGTAAACTGTCCTAGCATTACATGGAGAATTCTTAAGATCTTCTTGGAAAGAATACATCTGTAAGGCATTTCTAATCTTTTTTAATCATGAAACAATATAGTCAGCTCCGTGTTTTATTTGGTCAATTCATCCAGGAACAGCTTTGGGTTATTTTCACATTTCATGCATAAGACTTCTCTGTGAGCTCAGTGACTAAAATAATACTCCAAAGAAGGTGCAAAGTGCATTGCCTCCATGTCTTATACAATATACTTATTGTTATTGTGGTGCATAAATAAAAAGAAACTGGTTTAGAGTTCCAGAGACAACCACTGTACTGACAGCTTCTGACTTTTGTGTTTGAATTAAGATACAGGATACCTGTGTTAAAATAATAAAAAAAAATTGTAGTTTTCTAGTGTTGGCAGCTAACTGTAAACAAAAAATACATCCCACCTCAGTATAATAAATTATGCTGACATTCACATGGTTTATAAGTGTGCTTGGAGACTCATTTCCATCATGCAACTCTCTGCTAAATAAGCTAGCAAAGTTAGTGATAACCGTAGGGGATATTCATCCTTTATAGGAATCAATAGAAAAGCAGAATGGACACAGTGAATTTCACAGGTATTTGCTGAAACCAGAACTCCTTCCTCATATGAGGCTTGAAACCAAGCCGATGTGTAAGATGCTGCACACCCCTGGATACAAATGTGTTTGTTCCCAGACCTTAGGACTTCTGTGATCTCTCTTTTCTTGAATTTTCTTAACATTTCTTGATACCCTGTTCAGTAATTAGACCGTCCGTTCTTATTTTGCCCATTTTCATTTTCTCTTTCACCCTCCCTGATTGATTATCTTCCTGTTCTCCAGCCAGCTCCTGCTTTCAAGTGCCCCTCTTGAGCTCTTCGGGAGATACCGGTCTCCATTCTTACTCCAACCAGTCAATCCTCAATCCTAATACCAGTGAGTCCCAGACCTTTTCTCCTTCCATGCTTTCAGTTTCAGGACACTCATCCTAATTGATTGATCCCTAAACCTCAGGCTGTAATCCTATTAAGGTGCTTTTACCAGATAGTTTTCTCTAAATTAACATGTCTACCTTTTGTATTTACTGTAGGGAAAAAAGGCAGAGAATTTTAAGTGTCTTTCCTTTTTCAAAACCCAACCCCCCAAAAAATCAGCACAGAGAAGTCAGAAAGAACAGAAAACTTCACCTCCAAAAAGGACCAAACCTTGTAAAGTTATAAACGGTTGAACACAGAGATTTACAACAGTGAGTCAGGAAACAATATTATTGAGTCACTAAAATAGAAAAGGTTTATTAAATGCATTTCTTGATTGGTAAGTAGGTTACACATCTAGGTGGGAACAGGGCACTTACCAAATTTGAAGAGGGTATTATAAAACATTCCTCATGCGACTAAGCTAATTCCTATCCTGAGCTGTCTCTGTTTTGTGTATTTGAGTAAACCACTTCATCAATCTGCAACACAAAGACCCAGTGCTAGAACCGTATATTTTACAGGGAAAAAAAAAAAAAAAAAAAAAAAAAAAGATGGAGGTTTGCCTTTTTCTCTACAGACTGCTGAATCCCAGATGCAGAAATGTGGCTATTACTTTCAAACCACATAGGGACCAGAATATCAGCCTGTCATAGCACTCTATCACATTTGAAGTCATAGGCTTAGCTGCTGTGAAGGAGAAAAAGGCCAAAAACACACAAAAGCTTTTAGGGGAAAGCAAACAAACAAAAAAACACCAAACACCAAACCAAACAAAAAACCCCCAAACAACTCAAAAATATCTAAAAATGAGAGTCCAATACAGACAGGATTTTAATTCATGAGGCATTTAGATAGAGCAGCTTCACAGTAATCTGTTCCCTAGTTAGGTTACAACTGCTCTAAATCAGAATGGGATTTTGTACCAGCCGAGCTTCAAAGGTAACACGAAGCTTTTGGGTATGAGCTTTTGCATAAAGCTTGGATTCTTCAGGTGCAATTTTAGGGGCTAAGGAACTTTGTCTTGCCTGACATCAAAGCTAAAATAAAAACAGTTGGTATTATACCAAGTAATTCAAGGACTTTAATAGACCCCTGTCAGAGCCAGGCTTCCAGCCTAGGGTCAGAGTTAAAAAGCCAGCAGCCCCTGCATAAAGCAAGCTCCAGTGCTGTGCTGACCTTTTCCAGCTAGGCAAAGCTGTGCAGGTAGCTGGATCCCAGTGCCATACAGCTCCAGCCACTTGGCAGGCAGCAAGCTACTTCATCAAATTAGCCCCACTGAGTCCAAGCCATGAAACAAACTCTCAGAAACAGCAAGAGATTAGCTACCACAAACTTCTCATTTTGTTATTTATAGCAACAACAGTAGCCAAATAATCATGTTCTTGGGAGCCCATAGCCTAACAGGCACATTTGTGTGATTTTTTTCAGAATTATGCCAGTGCCAGACAGAAAATACAGTAATAACAAGCAGAGAAAAAAGTCGGCTTTCTTCTGTTTAAATTCCTTTTTTAATTTGTAGATCTTTCCAGTAACTTCCTAGCTATTATTCAACACTGTCCCTTGGTACCACCATGTAAATTTCCAGCAGGTCCACATTCACAGTGGAAGCTCCTAACCCCTACAACATGCTCTTTCCTATCTACCAACATCATTGGGATATGAAGAGCGATTCCACCTACTTCTCTTCCCATAAGGCACATAGCTGGGTCAGGCAGGCAATGGCTGCGCACACAACCTGGTAGAATTTAGCAACTGAAGCAGAAACAGCTGATGAGACCCTTAGCATTTTCTCAAAGTGCTGACAACAAGCTCACGGTTTTGGAGTAAAAAAGCCAGTGGATCAAATAAATGTTGATGAAAGTCTAAGAAGCAGGACTAAGTAAAATAGATATCAGTGCAATGGGAGGAGATAAATGCAGAATAAAATCTTTTTCTGGGTTCTTATAGCCCAAACTGTGTGGAATGTGCCTTACTGACAGTAGAGCCCTTATGGCATCTTTTCTTATTGCGTTGTCACAGATGAACAAATCCATGAAGAGGAGGAGTAAAAAGAGCTTGCACTTGGTAGAAATATGAGCTTAAATGTAGTTAAAAGGAGACAAGTATTTTATCCCTTTGCAGAGCAGTACCTACAGCACTGACTGAATTTTCTTTTTTCAGTACCAATTTACTGTCTATGCCATTGCCTCTCAGTCTTTTTGCACTGAGGCCATTCCATGCCTGTTTTTCTTATCATCATGGGATTCTGCTCAGTTTGTATTGTTTCCTTTTTCTTAAAGTTATTCCTCTTGTATAAATGCCATCGTTGCACCTTAGGCCTTTACTTTTTACCATGGCCAGAGCCTTAATATGCCCTTTGCTATTCACTCTGTTCATTCAAGTGCTAGGTATCACATGCTCTGCCCACCTTGTTTATTTAGGTAACAAATCCTCAGTGCAAGTATTATCAGCATCTCTGGGTTTGCACAAAATTTAGCACTAGTCACCATCTTTTTAATGGCAATTATAACACAGCATAACAAAACACACAAGCCTTAAAAGGCTTCAGGGTTGAAAATTCTAGAAGAAAAGCCTTCAAGCTTGTTTAGTCTGAAAGAAATTAAGCATAGAATTTGTGGCATTATTTAGGACAGCAATAAATGTGTGCAGTAAGAGCCTATATTATTTTAATTTTTTGGGCCTAGCCATGATCAATAAAAATACTACTTGTTTTACTGTGCAAAGGTAGAGTCTAGATAAACCCAGGCTAAGCCTGTTTGCTTTCTTGCAATTCCATAGAAATATGCGGTGATACTGCAAGGGCTTGAGTCTTTGCAGGCTTGAGGCTCAAAACTCTAAAAAAGACAAAAATGTTTTGGAAATGACACGGAAAGTGTGTAGTTTCTACTGGCTTAAAACTTGTAATTAATCAGGTAAATCACGAGAATGTGTTTATACCAGGCTGATGTCATATACGTATTCTATATTTGCATTTCAAAAACCCCTTTTGAAACAGACACACTTTATTACTCCTGTTTTATAGAAAGGATTAAGATGCAGAATGAAGAGCCTATCATCTTACTTGAAACCTGCAGTAGGGTCAAAAATTGAAACAGCCGTACTCTTAAAACCACAAGAGTTTTCAAAAACAAATTGTTAGACAATAAACATTTTCATGAAGTACTAATAGATTATGCAGTACTGCTGGATGTTGCTTTTAATGTACTACAGATGTTTACATACTTTACACACTAGATTTCAAATCTTTCATAAAAAGGATGACCAGGTGTAAAGAACCTCAGAAGAATATTTAACGTCTTAGCTATTATAAGCTTTTTCTCGCAGTTTCATACAGTGAAGCTAAGGATAACAATATATTTAATTTTCTTTCTGCTCTAATGTGCCTTTGTAAATTATTTAATTGTGCAAACATATATGCAGAAATATAATATATATGCATGTGAAAAAGAGCTCTGTGGTATCATAGAATACTAATGTATCCTGCAGCGTTTTTATTACGAAGCTGTGAATTGTACCTAGAGAGGCACTGAGGTTATTCATGCAGAAAGAAGCACTTTCTCAAGGCACGTCTATTTTTTTTATAATCCAGTATTATGCCTACCATTTTCACCAAGTGGTAGCATTCATGCCTTCTGCAGTGAGGTTTTGTCCCTCTACAAAATGTCTTCACAGTTCTGTTACAAGTAATGAAACACTACTCCCATTTTAGGGTTGTGTGGGGGGGTCAGAGCTATGTCCAAAGCACAGAGGAGTGGATTATTCAGATTACTCTCTCTGGTGACACCTCCTGCGTGCCCTTTTAGTTCATATATACCTAAACATTAACATTCCCAAATAAATCTCTGTATAATATCAGCTTACCCACTACACTATTTTGGGGCAGGTAATTTCTTGAGCTGAAACTGGGGTGTCTGAGACAATCATCTCATCCTGTTGCTGTTGTGAAAAGTGACAGTAGAAGACATCAGAAGATTCATCAACCCATATGTGTCAGATCTGTTAAAGTTTTATAATGGATTTGGCTTGGCAGAGAGCCTGTTCTTGGTTTGCACATGGAGAGGTGAAATATCACTTCTGATGTTTGACAGAGAACAAGACCGCTCATGGTTAAAGGAAAAAGAAGAAAATTTCCAAAACGGGAGAGAAGACATATGTATGTCATTTCTGTATTTCACCCTGTTTAGACACTGCACAGAAACATGGATGAAGCAAAAAGATTACTGAGAAAACCCTCCTCCTTCAGGCTAAGGAGGCAGGGAAAGCATCTTTCTTGGTCTGCAGCTCAGCAGATATTCCACAGGCCAAATTTTCTACTGAAATGTAGGACCAACACAGCAATCAGGTATCTAAAGTTATAAGGGGATCAAAGTGCATTTAAGAACAGAAAGCAAATATTTATGTCTTTAGACTTAAGAGTTTTGAATAGTGAATATATCAGTGCTAGGGAATACATATAAATCTTCCACATTTCCTAAGGAGCTTTCCTTGATGCCATGCATAAAATAACTGCCAACTGTACAGTATTTTGCATTATCTGCCAGCCACCAGTAAGGACAAAATGCTGTAATAAATTAAACTTCAGCCATAGCATGATGGCAGTTCCTTTTTTCCTATGAATAGCCTAATGAAAAGGTCTCTTCCCTAAAGAGCAATTCAATAACACAGTTGTTGAAGTCACAGGTATTCAAGTACCCACATTTTGGCATTCTCAGCCAAACCAGATGAAAACTGAACAGAAGTGTAGAACCTACATATGATTTTAATGTAACCTTGTTTTTGGAGGGTTAGGGGAAAAAAAGAAAGATGTAGTTAAATCTTAAGCTGAGAAATGATGATTTCGTTCAGATAATCTAAATAGAAGGGTGCAATTTTAATTATTATAACAGCATGTAATTGTGACTAAATTGGGAAGTTGATTATTCGCAAAATAATTGTGTTGTTCTTTTACAAATAGAATGAGACAAAATGTGTTTTGTCATTTGGTAGTTTAGGTAATACTAATGCAGTTGCTATATTTACTGATGTGAATCTTCTTCAACAGTCAAGTGAGTGCCAATCAATTTTCTCATATAAGCTGCATGTATGAATTTTAACTGGCAAATTAGATAGATGTCATCTGTTGGCTCTTTTGGGAAATAAGAAATCCCTCTACAAGATCATCAAATTAGTTTTCACCAATTGTACGAAATGATATTAAGTAATACCAGGCTATGTTTTATTTATGCAAAAGCCTGCATCAGGAATTGATAAGTCAAAACCAGAAAAACAATCCCAGGTGTAATTTTTATGAAAACATCTATTTCAAACCACTGAACAAATGTGACAATTTTTAATTACTTGGGCACATGTACCACTCATACACAACCTCTGTAACAGCTTAGGAGACAAAGCTAGATTTGCATCACAGCTGAACCACTAGAAACTCAGTGATCTAGAGGTATAACCAGGCATAATCTGCTTGTCCTTGATGGGAAGCACCAGAATGTGTAGCCATATAAAATCATCTGATGAGGGAGATCACCACCCACCAGGAAGCAGCACTGTAGGGCCAAGAATGCTTCATAGATCTGGTTGTTGAATTTTTACATTATACAATGCCACTTCTAAAACTCTTTAATACTTCACTACAAATAGGTCAAAACCTGGCATCTTCACAACCTCAGCCAGAATACTTGGACTAGCTGAAGTAAAGAAAAATTTGCACATCTCACATAGAAACCTAATATAGTTCACCAAATTGTTACTTTCAGGTACATCAACATATTTATTAAATCAAAGTGTATCTATTAGGAAAAAAATCCCACCTTAAATTACATTAAAAGTTATTTTTGTGTAAAGATGAAGTGAAATTTGAGATCTGAGAACTGCAGCTATCAGTTACGAATGAAAAGGGAACTCCACTGATAAAAACACCTTATCTGAACTAGGTAAATAAGCAATTATTTAGTAGTGTGACTAAACCATTTTGAGGACTGAAACGGATAGACTAGTTTTGCAGTCATGCAACTAGAAATTATTTCATTTTCCCACTTTCTATATGTTAAAATTTCTCTTCAGATTAACTGTTAATTATTAATATTAATTTATTTTAATGACTATGCCAATCCAATAGTTGAAGAATTTTAGTCATTTATAAATTTGTTTTGGTTACAGTTACTCAATTTCAGCCTAGGCTCAAAATTACTTTAGTTTCTCAATGCCCATTTGTAATATTTATAAAAACCAAACTAAGCCAAACCAAATGAACTAGCCAACCAACAAAACATCCAGCCATATTTCTAATAAATTCTTGTGGATTTTCTAAAATAAATGTGGTGTGTTATCTCTCTGTGCAGTCTATGGGAAGAAGTAGGTACCCCCAAAGGCCAAGCCACAGCACAAATTACAGCTGACATAGACAGTGTAGACCCTCTTCGTGGGTCAGATCAGCCAAGGATGTCCTGAGAGCCTAACTTCCATGGAAAATGGGAACTAGGAGGAGGAATCTGTTTCTCACATATGGTATTTTATAAACTCAGTATGCATTGATCTAAGAATACACATTCAGGTTATTGTTTTTAAGGGTTTGCAAAAAATATCTATCTATATCCTTACCAAGACTGCTGATAGATCATTTCAATATCTGGCACTGCTTATAACCTTCTAAGTCTTACGCAGTGCCAAAGAAAAGCTAGGCTTTTTGCAGTATGCATAAAAAGACATTATTCCCTAAGGGCCTGTCAGTGAGGAACACCCGTCTGCTTCCAAGGGGCTGTCACAGGACTGGGCTCAGAAGGGTCAGGGAGGAGGGGAAGGTGAGACAGAGCCAACTGGTGTAGCAAGAGAAAAACCAAAGAGAAGAGAAGAGAAACTTCAAAGACTTCAGTTAACTTGTTCTATTTTATGCTGTTCCCACACAGAAAAATTATATTCACTGTGAACATAATGAATGCATATTGATAGCTAAGTATAAGTAAACATGTAAGTGTTTTCTAAAGATACAGCAAATACTACACAAACAGTGCATTAACTGGGAAAACAAGAGCTATGAAAGGAAATTCTGAAATACAGTTAATCAAAAAAAATTTTGTTATTTTTGCAAAAATATTGTGCATACAGCACATAACCAAGAGTTCCTCATATAACTTACATGCCATTCTGTCAGAATGTTATAAAAGGGGATGACAAATAAACCACCTTTAAAAAAGTACTTATCTGGAACAACAGGTAATAAGCAGCAGCAAATACAATCTCCCTGTTATTGAATTATATCACTGTAGCCTGAATTAGTCAAGGAGATGTGACTGCTGAAGCTACAGTAGTTTGTTTTAAAACACCTAATCTTTATATATAGTTATGAACTCTTATACAGGAAATGAAATATGTATGCTGAACCATTTATTCAATAACCTCTGATATCTAATCCATCTATACATGGTGAAATAGATCATAAAACTCCCACCAACTTCAATGAAGAGATACGCACGCGCACACACACAGAGACCTATACATATATACATATGTATGTATAAAACATATATATATTGGTTTTGTATAGATAGCCAGAGTATCAGTTGCTAAATAGAGACTTGGATCAGAGACAGAATTGATATTTTAGTCTTATCCTCCTGCATACGGCCTAGGAAGATAAATTTGATGCCACCTTCAGCTGGATTTAGAAAGACTCAAGCAATTGTTCTGGCATAACCCTCAAAGCTTAACTGTGTGTAACAGCTTCATACTCTCCACTTTAGCAAAAGTTACTTCTGCTTGCATAGATTTATGACGCAGCAAAATGTCACTGAGTCTTCTGCTTGTATAAAGCTCCAGCATTTCAGGGTATAAAGCTGGCTGTGCTGGAGTCAGAAGGGGTTTTGCAGTATTTAAGCTTTCTTCCTTGAATTTGAAAGTTAGAACTAAAGGCAAATGACTGTGGCTGCTGACTAAGCCCTAGCTTAAGGTTGGGGGTGGGGGTGGGGGGTTGGAAAGAGGCCCTGACAGCATTGGGAAGTACTTCATAATGTTATACATTTGGCAGAGAAAGGAGTGGGTCAATCAGAAACAGGATTAATCTTATTAGCACACAGGTTAAAACTCATTTAAGCTCACTGAAATTTTTGTAATGATTTCAAATTTATCTTAAAAACATTTTGAGTCCAACAGTATAATCTCAAAAAAAATCTGATTATGTTAGACTCCAAAGTTTTTGAAAAAGTGCGTTTCATTTCTCAATTTCAGGAGGAAAAAAAACAACGTACATTTCAAATAGGCCCATATATTTTGTGTTGATATACTCAAAGCAAACATTTAACTTTGCACGTTGAAACAATATTCCTTTCTACTGCACCCACAATCAGCATGAAACAGTTTAAAAGAGGCTGCACATGACCAGATTTTTTGAGGGGTCAGCTGGAACCAACTCAAGCATATTTTTTTTTGCACAGCTCCAGGCATTAGTTGCATATTCAGCCAGCACTGTGCAGTAGGCTTAGCAGGAGAAGGAAATTAAAATGGAAAATGAAATAATGACCTTCTCATCATGGTCCCTCCAGATCATTTCTGAAACATACAGAAACTTTTACTGCCATCGCCTATGCAGTACTTGCCTGCTTTGTCATTAAATGTATGAATCAATCATCACAGGTCCTGAATTCACTGGAAAAATATTGGTTAGTGGAGCTATGCCAGTTCAGGAAAAAATGGCCCATTGACTTCTCCTTTTCAGTAACAAAGGGAAATGTTCTTTCAGTAATGGGCAGAATTGACGGCCTTTTCTCATTGATTATAAAGGTCAGAAGTCTGAAAAAAAAATACAGCAAATGGACAGAGAAAAACTATCTTTGCTAAAGAGCCCATGAACTATCACTGGAACTGAATGCTTTGCTTTAGTTTGCATCAACACACTCAGCGAGGTTCACTAACCACCTTCTCTTTGCCCTTATTTACCCAATAACCATAAGGATATATTAATGACGCTGACTCATCTCTTGCTATAAATACATTTCCAAACTTGAGAGCCTTAATCTGATCCTTTGGATCAATAAAACATCCTGAACTTTTTTTTCCATACGCCAGTACAGAAATGCAGCAACAGAATGCGGAGTCTGAAGTACTACTGTGTGCATGGATTTTCCCCAGGTCCTTTCTGAACAGCTGTGATAGCCACTTGCTGCCTGCGTAACTTGAGGCATGAACAATCATCCTCTTCTTTTACAAGGGATCCAACAATACTTTGAGGACAGATGATGGGGTTTTCCTATGGCACCGCAGTAGGGAGGATGCTGAGCACACACTGGCGTCCAGGCTTTTTAGGTAGCCTCGAAGCTACAGACTTTCCACCATTTTTGCCCACTACCTCAACCACCACAATGCTTCAAGTCCAGCTTTCTGTAACTGACTCTTTAGTCCTTACACAGTCCTTCTGCCTAGGTTTGCCACCTACCACTCCACACTTGCACCTTAGCCCTGGTGTGCCTCATTCCCCAGTCTGACAGGCTGGGAATTGCTGCTGTAATAAATATAAACTGTACATTGTCCTGCTTAATATTGTGAGACAATTTAATTGTGCCTCCTTGTTCTAGTACTGCAGAAGCCACTATATGCTCACACAACAGCATTATAAGGATATTGGTAGGCCATGTTAGTTTATGTATTTTTAAAACTGTTGCAGAGCCTTTATTAGTTGGTTGTTTGGTGGTTTTTGTTTTTGTTTTTGTTTTTTTTTTTTTTTTATACAACTGCTTGTTCTCTTTTCACTGGTAACCCTGTGTAGAAAGCACAGTTGCAACATGTACCATCCCAGCAAGATTTCCTGGGAGCACAGAAACAAATCTTAAGCAGATCAGTTTATGTGCAACTCCAAGCACGTACTAATTTGAACTGATTTATTAATGCCAGCATCTCACCCAGTGTGTGGCAGCAGCTGCCCCGCTTTAAAGGATTCATAGTGTGCCAATGGGGGTAAACAGCTCTACATCCTGACATCTCTTTCCTCTTCCCTGATCCAGGCATTTTATTCTGTGCTAGCCCCTGGGCTCCCTGATCTCAGGGAGCACAATCGCGTCTAGCCTGGAGCAGGCTCTCCAGAGGGAGCTGGGAAAGCTTGCTTGCACTTGTCTCCCATTTCCCCAGCACCCACACAGGGTCAGGCACAATCAAGCCTGTTGTGTTTGAACAACTCTTCTATTCATTTTTCTCCCTCTGGGTGTTCACAGCTTGAGTAAGAGCTTATCTTTTATCTGGATGAAAGAATACCAGCTGAATTTAGCAGCTCTTCTTGCATCCAGCTTGCACTAGGGGGTCTGATCCAAAACCTATGGCAGCTTTTCCAGTTATTTCAAAGTGATTCGGATTGTACTTTTAGCAACAGGATTCTTTTCTGATGAACCTAATTGTCCCACAGAGGCTGATGAGGTACACACAGCCAAACTGTCCCAGGCTGCCATAGGCACTCACAAGTTAAGCTAGGTGGCCCTGTAAGTACATCTAAGAAAAAGAAAAGTGTAATGTGACAGTTTTCCAAGTGCTGTGATATCTGCAGCTGACAGAAAGGTTTTTTTGATTTACCCTGGGTAAGAAATCAGTCACTGATTCAGTGTGTGCTGATTCAGTAATTTATTTTAGTAATGTTTTGATTCCACTACCAGTGTAGAGACCAGTAAGTGAAAACCAGGGATTCATTCAGCAAGTGCCATTCAGCCTTCTTCTGAAATCTACCAGTAATTATGTGTACTATCCTGGAGATAAGGTATCACTGAAAATTATTCCACATTGAACAGGTAAGTCTTGATCCAATTTTTAAAGAGACTTACACATTCAAATATTGCTTGGTTTAGCCAATATATTTTAGGAATGATCAGATGGCTGCTGTTTCTCTTTGCATATGTAGTAGAAGAGAGAAAAACACATTAAATTTCCTATACATGCACAGGATAGCTTCCAGTCTTAACATTTAGATGCTTCAGCCCACAGCTCTGCATCATCCTTGTGTCAATGACTTTTGTACATAGGCAATTTAGTAAACATTCTGAGATCCGTTAGAATAAAATAAATAAAGTTTTAAATAAGACAACTACTTATTTTCTTAAAAAAAATCTACTTTTTTTCTAAAAAAAAATAATTTAAAACACCAAAGAGAACTACAGTTAGATTATCCAGTTACAGGACATAAAGAATCTAGAATATAAATGGTCAACCTTTTCAAGGGACATCTATTCCCTTTGGGTTACTCTCTACTAAATTTCTTTCATACTGAAAATCTACTCTGAAACAAACCCAGAACTAGAGAAATGTAGGAAATGTGTATGGTCCCTACCATGCTTTACTGGGGGAGATAGGAGCAAGTAGTGACATTAATTTCTTTAACAAGTGTCATAAGGAGAATATAAATGAAAGAGAAACCACGGTGTCTTCAAGGAGGAGAGCTGACTGCTGAGGACATCTGGAAACCAATCTTATTGTATCCTATTTCACAGAGCTTTCCACCAATTTGTACTTCCCATCCCATAGCACCAGTATAATAAGATTCCTGTAATTCTTTATTTCCTTTCCTTTGAGAGGCATGAAGCTCACTGTGGCATTTATAACAGATTTTTAAAGTTGTTTCTCTAATGGGGCATATACATAGCTAAAGAGATTTTTCAGAGGTATCTGCATCTTGCTGTATGACTTAATAGAAGAAATAATATTAAAATACCTGACAAACATGGACATCTGCTTTTGGTGTTCTTTCTAGATCCTTATTTGCATCTTCAGACACTCAAACATGTTGACGTTTCAGGTCTTTTGCTATTGGAAATAGAAAACAATTTAATAGCACTGTATGTTGTAGCTATAACAATACTATGTACAGACCTAATTTCTGTTCGCTCTTATTTTTAGTTTACCCCAGATGAACCAGAGTGTAAACTGCATGATGTAAGCAGTGCTGTCCTGCTTAACCTGGAATGTAGAATTTATAACTTATATCACTTTCTGGCCCAAAGAAAAAGAAAACAACAACAATAACTACAAAAATTATCTTAAAAGTAAAAAAAGTCAGTATTTTATAATTATGCAATATGCCATACTAAATGCAAGCAATGTTGAAAATAAACTGCTTTGGAATGAGCTGTTCAAGACCCATGACCTTAAGAATAACACCTAGGGATTTTCTTGCAAGCAAGAATACTCTTTTGGATTTGTCCTGGCCATCCATTTCCCAAAACAAACAGCTGTGCAACTCTTACTTCCCCAAATTCAGTTAAACATCCATGTCCCAGACCAACTCAAGTGCACTTCTACTACACAACAAAGTTGCACAGCGATTTTGCTGTAGGCCCTGTGAGAATAAGTAAAGGTTTCTTTCCAAGTCACTTGCACAGCAATAGAGGAAGAAAAATAGTAATAGTAAAACATATAGGTACCCTCATACTGCTTGTATCTATGTCAGTGGAAGGCTATTTTTTATTTTATTTTTTTTTTTACAAAGGGTGGACAACATTAATTAAAAAAAAAAAAAAAAAAAACAAACAAAAACCAAGAACCACATGAAGTGTTGATTCCATCTTGCCAATACATCAGCTAGTGGAGCTAAGCCAACCTGAGTGAGCACCTAAGAACAAGTAAGCCATACCAAGTAGAAGCTGCCACAGCTTCCTATCCCCCAGAGCAAGGATGAAGCAAGGAACAAGTTTTTGAACTCCTGAAGTTCATAATTTGGCTGCAGCTTTGCTTGCTAGGCAGCAAAACTGTGCATAGCTCCTCAGTAAGGTCTACAATCACTTCCATTAGCTGCTCGTATAGTTTGATTAGCAGTATATAAAGGCACTTTGTACTTATACACCCAGTAGGCAATACCATCTTAGAGAGTAAATATGTATTGTATTGTTAAATGAAGATGAAAATGATACAAACCCACCAGAAGATTTATTGCATGTTTCCAATACTTTGTGACCTTGCACTGTAAAGATCAGAGGCAATGCAATGCACAATGCTGGTAAATAATAGCTCTGAAAACAAAAACGCTTCAGCCTTAGGAAAGCTCAAGTCTGATCTTAAACAAACCACCTCACCTACACTTGCATCTACATTCAGAGGGTGAGACTGAAGTGTCCCTATACATCAGCTACAACCAAGCTTTGCACTAAAGTGTCCAGGTTCCCAGTAAGAAGCCAGACTACTCCTGGAAGAGACTGTAGGGTTAATCACAGCACAATAAGTATTATTATCCACAACAAGAGGAAAGTAGGACCATGTGTCACCTTGCACGCCAGCTCTTGACTTCAGAATGGCTCAATTTCAGTCAGAGCCACTAGTGACGCAAGTTAATAAGGAGATGAACAAGTTGGCTAATGTAAATAGGTTCTCTTACTTGTCAGTATGAATGCTTCATGAGATTAAAAGGTCTCATCCTTACTAAGGGCAGAAACTTTATTATAACACACAGAAAGTGCATGAAATCCCTTTTGTTTTAATATAATACTCCTTTAATTCAAAATGAAGGATTCAGTAGATACACTTTTCTGCTATTGATGTGCTATTGAACATTAACTTTTGCTGTTGTTAATTTTTTATTGTGTTCTGCAAAGAATAAACCCTGTATATCTGCCTAACCCTGGTCATCTTTCTAGTCTTATTTAATCTTTTTTCCTTTTTTTTTTCTTTTTATTCTATCACATGTATTTATGGTGACTAGTGAAAAAAAACATCAGAATTTTTCTTAGTTCTCCCGCCCAAAGCTCTCATTTGCTCTCATAACACTCTGTTTCCTTTCTTACGTTAACATCAAACAGTTCGTCTGTGAAGACAGTCACTGATCAAAATCACTTGGAGCAATTTCAATTTCACACCGATCACGCAGATCTGAAACCTCTCCAAGCAGAGATTTTCATCATAAAAGAAAATTTGGTCTCCTGTCTGGGTTGTTGGTATTTCAGCTCTGTCTCTTGTTAGCTCTTGGAATAGATGTGTCATGGGAGCTTACCTACAAAATTGAATTGATTGCAACAATGATTCAGGATTAAACAAGATTATTGTATTTCTTTCCAAGTAGCGTTTGTGCTGCATCTTTTTCTTTTGTCCTTTTTTTGTTTTGGTTTGGTTTGGTTCGTGTTTTTTTCTTTTTCTCTTCCTTCTAATTTGAAACATGGACATTTTAGACAGTATAAAATTAATTTGTGGGTTTGTCCCACCTTTTTACTGCTTCTTTTGATCCTCTTCTTATATAGTTTGTATGTTACTAATTATGTTGCAGTTGCACCTGGAGTCCTCAATCAAGTCCGGAGAAGCAGGAATTAAAGATATTAAAGAGATTGTGAAGACTATCCAAACTTTCCAATACAAACCCAAAGGCATAGAAAATGGAGCAGAAAGACAAAGTGCATTTCTTATTATCTGTGAATGTGTCTCAGCTCTTCTGAATTTTCTGGCCATACTCTGTTTATGTCTTCTGCTGTATTATTTGCTACACTCAGATTTGCAAATGTCTTTTGTAGGCTGAGATTGATGGAACCTGGGTTTTGCATGTTTGGAAGCCATTATATGAATACAAATCTTTAATTATACACAGAGCAAAATAACCAAGGTGACTAAATATTATCATAAGAAAATATTTTCTCCTTCGAAGTAACTTTATAAAACCAGCCCAAACTGATTAAATTTATTTGATTGTGAAGTCATTCTTCACAGATTAATTCTTCAGAATAGAAGACTATTAAACGTTTTAGGTGTTACATACATATATTCAATATTTCTTCAGAGTTTGCAAAAGTATTTTTGTTTAACTTAAAACATGTTGGACATGTTTAAAAATGGGCACATTACATATCACAATAATGAATCATCTGAAAAAGACACTGGCAATTAAGTCACCAGAAAGATAAATTTCCAGAGCAATCTCAACATTACTTAAAAAAGGAAAAAAAAAAAAAAAAAAAAGAAAAAAAAAGTGCAGCCTAAACAGAAAGCATGAATATTAATCTTTTTTTCAAAATTCATGAAGAAAGATTAAAGGTAAACAGCGTATCAGTTTGTCCCACTTTTTATGGCTTTAAATCTGGCACAGGTGAAGTTCAAAAGCTTGGACTTTTATTCAGTCTCATCCCATTTGATGAAGTCTTACTTTCTCTTTCATACAACTCCGTACTTGAAGGGAAATCTTCAGCCTCTACTATACTCCAAAGAGCTGGCTCTGGTGAGTCTCTGTTTTACTCTTTTTTTTTTGTGTGTTTGTTTTGGTTTGGGTTTTTGGGGGGAAGGGGGAGTTTTAAGGGTCTTCTCTGGACACAGATTTGCCCCAAAATAAAGTTTGCATTATGTGCAAAACAGAGTTTGCAGTATGTTCAGTTCTTATTTGACGTTTTGGTAGTACTGTCTGGAAACAGGAAATACTAAAAAAAAACCTGTAATCCTCTGGGAGATAAATAAATGCAGATGATGTGTAAAGGTGTCCGAAATCATGTAAAGACTTGCAGGGAATGAGGCACACTGCTGAATCCAGATGGTGTGCAACCTAGTAAGCCTTGCACACTTGAACAAGAAATGGTCCTCTGGGTGAGCATACCTTCATTACATTACTTTTGTAGATAATGACTGTTTACCTGTCTTTAGGCATGAATGAAATACCTCCGTGTCAGATCACAACCTCTGGGAGACTTCAGGTGTTTGGAGAATAAATTAGGAAGATTGTTGCTGATTTGGTTTCTAATCTTCTAAATTAGAAATTATCCCATGCATCAATGTAAACGTATTCAAAAACTGCAGACTGAGGGTGATCATCATAAATTACAGCAAGGGGAATTCCAATTAGATATTAGAAAAAAACATTTTAATCACAAGGATATTCAAACACTGGAACCTGTTGCACAGAGATGTGGAATCTCCATCCCTGGAGAAATCCCAGGACCAGGCCCTGAATACCTGGCCTTACTTAAAAGTTAGATGCAACTCCGATGGCCTGTTCTAAGCAGAAGGCAGGTTTCGATGACTTCCAGAGATATCTTCCCGGCTGCATGACTCTGAACCTTTGACACTGAGTTTATTCTTCAGCTCTTGCTCTTACCCAGAAAAGAAAATATTCTTCATTTTCTTTAACAGCTCAGAACTTAGTGCACTCAGCCAGGATGCGGAATACATGCCTGATTTACTCTTTCCCTGAGAGGATTCAAACCCTCATCTTTCTCCAGAAGAATGCGCTAACCACCAGAGTACAGCTATTCCAAGGTGAAAAGTGGGAAGGAAATCTTCAACCCCTTCCTTTCGAGTCCGTTTCATTTCATATAGTGCGATTAAAGATTCATTATGTTGGAGGGAGGGAGAGAGTTTAAATCTCTAGTCTAGTGGTTGATGACTTCATCTGGGAGAGTTCTGTTTTCTGCTCCAAGGACTTTGGCTGTATTTTATACAGCACTTTCATTGAGAAAATATCATCAGCCTTTGGTGTTTAGGTACTGACAGAAAGAGGAAACTAAGTTATAAACAATAGTGCAATTACGTGGTTTTTTCTTACTGTCACCCCCTACCCCTCAGATGAATCATTTCTTTGTGTATATAAAAGTTCAAGCTGACTTTAACCTTATGTTTAGAGGCATGAAAATGAGGGACAGAAGGGAGGTAACTCCCTTTCTTCCACAGTGCCTTGAACAACGAGATATATATAGGGGCTTCACCTCATCTCCTCTTCTCCAGCAAAGGCAATGGTGGGTACTGTGACTTTATTAGACCTCAAGATATGAAGTGAGCTCGTTGCAGGGTAACCTCAACAGGTCCTTCAACAGACCTTCAAGCAAAGCAGGCAAAGGAATTCCTCTTCGTTTGTGACTTCTGGCAGGGCTCGGACACTTTGGTGTTTGGTGTAGCCAGTAGATTATGGATTGAGCCTTGGGAGTTGGACCTTGCCTAAGGCTACCCAGGAGATCTTTGGGAAAGTTGAACCTTGCTTTTTATAGACCCACATTAATACAATCACCAGTGAGCTACCCCTCCACCATCTTCCTTCTGAAGAACGTGGTTTGTGGAGGTAAGAATAAGAAGAACAATGAAAGATGTATATATATAGTTTAATTCTTCAGACAACTCCTTCTATTTCTCTTGTATTTTTTGTGACATACGGCTAATTTCAGCCCCAGACATATCATATGAATAAAGCAGAGCCTTATACTTCCTGTTATGCCTCATTTAGAATATCTGCCTACCAATATTCTGTTATAGCTTAATTTGTTAGTATATGCTCTTCTTCTCCTTCATATGACCAGAATAATCTTCCAGTAACAATAAACTTAACCAATCTTCAAAGGGCATCTCAGTATTATCTGACTTCCAGCTAAGAGACTGTTATACCACTGAATAATGTGGTGAAAAGGAAAATATTTTTATATGTGTTTGTTATATATAACATGAAATATTTATCTTCCTAATCTTTAAAGGTTAAAGAAGAATAGATGCAATCAGGAAGAGGAAAGCTTTATCAATTTAGGCTGCAGACTGAGACATATTTGTCCTATAAAAAAACCCTGAAAACATACTAGGAACCATACGTTGTTTCCAAGGGGTAAAGTAAGCAGCTTTTTAAATGCTGGCATAGAGAGCTCTTCTTTTTAATTTTCACACTCCTCTCATCTTTTAGAAAATATTTCACTAGGAAATGCTGGACTTACTTAAAAAAAAAAAACAAAAAAAAAACCCAAAAAAAACCCCACCACATTGCAGTAGTGCTAATCCTAGCCTCTTTAGCTGCAGGAAGGCTTGAAAATGCTAAACTCTTCTAACAAGATGGAACACACTTTACTTATATATGTGCTCATCAAGCTTAATTTATCCTTCAGCGGCAGAGTTGATACAAAGTTCAGTTTCATCTCAAAACAACCTTGACAGTCAGGAAGAGACACAATAAAGATTTTTGATTTTTTTTCTTCTATTTCTTATTTCAGATAAGACATTTTGATTGTCATCTGATTTTCATTAACAAAAGTGTTAGCCCCTCACCTGCCTGTGCATTGCCTAGTGTTGTCTTTTCTAGTGCATGTAGATTTGGATTCATGTCTCCTAACTTTAGATACCTTCACACCTGAGCAAGTCACCTCAGGTTCTCTGGTTTTGTCAAAGAACAAGAACAGTTACCTTAGAGTGTGATTTGCTTGACCAAAGGTAGATGTCTGATTTAGGATGTAATTAGCAACACCCTTCAATTGCTTGCTTGTTTTATTTTACTATAAGAGGCATCTTCAGTGACTCACTGTAAAACTGTGACTAAAGCTGACGACTGCAGCGTAGCGGTCTATCTTTGGTCAGACAAATCTTATCGCTGACATCAGACTCATACAAAGCATTTTTAGCCAATTAAACTCTGGGTATCTAATCTTCTCTGATAATTTAGGCTTCCTCTGGGGACATCGAGACTTAATACCTTAGACATAAATCAGCCTGTTCTATACAGACCATTCTGTGCTATGCCTGTTGCACATGAATCCTGATATTTTCAAACACTTTGACGTAAATGCCCAGGTAATAAAAAAAAAAAAAAAAATGAAGGTATTGATACATTCAGATATTCTCCATTTTCCCAAAATACCACAGGACTTATTTTGGGGGAAGACAAAAGCTCTCTGCAGAATCAATCCCAGTGATGCCAACACTTGTTCACCTCCTGAAGGAACAGGAGATAATAGCAGCCACCTCATTCCCACAGTACACAGGAATAGCCAAAACTTTTCACAAGAGGACAAATCAACACCTTCTTCATCGTGCTGCCCATGAGCACAGCTCAGTGAGGCAATTCTGTTTAGACCCTCTTATTTTTTTCCAATGTGTTATTGGCTGCTCCTTATTGTACAACTTTGTTAGAGGATGTAATTTCATCCAATTGCTTTACATAGGCATATAATCTATTTCCACTTCTTTCCACAAAACGCAGCCCTCATGTAGCTTATGTCTAAAAACTTAGCGGTAAGAATACGGGGTGTTCTCACTTTTTTTCACTAAAGAATTCAGATTTTCTGCATAATCCCTGTCTCCAACGAAAAGCTGAACAGAACAATGTACTGTCCTCAAGGCTGAATCCTGCTCCATTGCTGCTGTGAAGTCTAAGATTTTCAGGATTATGTAGAAGGGAAACAGAAAACAACTTAAAGAGGTCTTTCTGTGGTCAAAAGTATGAGCTAAAAATTGCAGGAGACTTCAAGGAATAACTGTTTAATGAAAACTTAAAACAATAATAGCAGGTCATAATACTTCTTTCAGCACAACTAGAACTTTGTTGCCATAAATAATTGCGCAAACAATTATGACAGCATCAAGGGAAGTGATGTTGTCAGAGTAGGTTTAAAAATTCAGTCGTCAGTGGTTTTTACTTTTCCATTCATGTCACAGTCACTGATTTCCCCACCTCCTCTTATCAGCTTTCCTCTAGTGACCTATTTATTAGGTAAGCAAGATTCCTACCTTTTTTATTATTATTATTTTATTTTTTAATTGTCTGTGATGATTAAAGACCCACTCATTTTCAGTCACTGTTTTAGCACTTTCTCAGCTATAGACTGTAGTTAACTGACTTTATATTACAGTAATTCTACACACATCAGAAATGTCAATAAAATAAAAAAGGCAGTTACAAGCTTCCGTCTGTTTTATCACATGCTGTATCCATGCGCTTTAAAAGGTGTTCTTCCCTGTAAGAGCTGGAAACTGATAAGTTGCTGACATTTAAAGAGGAGGCTGTGTGGTCTGGGAGCTATGCGCTTTCAAATGAGAAATGTTGGTAACAGAGACCTCTGAAGCTATGCACGGAGTATTTTACGTGTTCACAGGTTGTCAGTTTCCATTAGGAAGAGATTTGAATACATCTAAAAGTATCTAAATTCATCAGATAATTCCATCAACGTCTCATCTAAAAGATCCATTCTCTTCTCAAGCCAGCAAAGCTATTACTAAATTTTCAAACTGAAATCTTAGGTGATTTATACATCTTTATAAGCACGATTCCTTGAAATTAAATTTTAGATAGTTTCCATGGTCAAATAACTTGCATAAGTCAGAGGCAGAAGTCGTGAGATGTAGAAAAGTGATTGGAAGAATATGAAAGGCTGAGAGGAGTCAGAGGGTTTGGGGCTACTGCAGCCAAGGGGCATATTGCTGGGAACAAGGGGTTTGACTGTTCTCTTCTTTCGTGTTACCTGCCTACATGTGTAACTGCAACTGCAACAGTGTTGGATCAGGAACTTTATACTGTTCATCCTCATGAAAACACCACCTCCATGAACTGCCTCTCAGAGAGGTCCTCAGTGCCCTCTGCACTTGTTGATGCTGGTGATGAGTTACGACTCAAAGCACTGAAGCCTTGGTGAAGTCATCGTAAGTTCTCTTCAGGTATCAAACACATCCAGATCCTGGCCATAAGCACCACTAATTTAAACTGGCATAGCCCACAAAAAGAAAAAAAAAAAAAGAAAAAAAAAGAACTAAAAAAAGACATAAACCCAGAATTATTCTACATGGGGGTGAATTTAACATGAAAGCACATTGGTTCTCCCAGCCATTCTCCTTCAGTGTATCTGAGCTGTGACATTTTATTTCCATGATCACAAATGAATTAAGAGTCAGCATTGTACAGGGGAAATTAAAACCAACAGTGCTGAGAAGGGATTCCTCTGTGAAATTTTCTTCTGCCAACACTCAACTGCAACCCCAAAACTGCGAGCGTTAGTAGACAGCAATGCCAGAGCCTGGATAGATAAACTGGTAGATCAAATCGAAACCAGTGAGTTGAAGCTAATGGGAGTTGGAATCGCTATTTAACTGGCAAAGGTCATCAGCAGTTTGAAGATTCAACCACAGATCTGATATTGATTCCTTCAAATGAATATCAGTAATAAAAAATATATATACAAAAAAAAAAAGTGTACAAGCAATCAGACAGGATAGGAAGCGGGGGTGGAGCAGATGGGGGATATGGTGGAAAGAGACCGTCTTGAGCAAGAACATGCAGTTCTGAGGAAGGGGAATGCTAAATTATACATCGTCAGCTAGTCTGTGATGTCTGATAGATGTTTCCTGGGAGTTATGTAACACAGTAATTGCTGTTATTTTTTCATACCACGCTGATTTTATTAAACCATTCAGCAAATGCTAATTTCAGAGTTGCTTTTCCAATTAGTCACGACATTTCATGGGTATCTCTGCTAGTGAGCAGATTCTTCAACCTTTGCTACTCTGAACAATGGTTTTACTCCCCCAGACAATGCTTCATGCTTCGCAGGGTAAAGGTGGCAGAACCTGCCCTCAGCATTTTGCTGTATACAAGTAATTTGCTTAGTCTCAGGGTCAATGAGATGGCTCTTGTACATGATACTCTTCATGGTCAATAGGAAAATTATGTCTCAATCTAAGTTTCAATAGATGAAACAAACATTTTTGTTAATATCCAGGAGTTAAAAATGTAAAATGTTTTCAGGGAAAAGAAGACAAAAAATTAGTATTTTTTCAATTTAACTAGTTTAAATGTGGCTGTTCCTAATATGCAGATTTTCTGCTGAAAACTGAACCCACCCCACCTCCCCTCCTTGATAACTCTCATTAGCAAAAAATACCAAATCCCACTTTTTGTCCAATTGTTGAAAACAAGCTTTTTTAAAAAGAAATGTTCAATAGAACATTTCAAACAGCACTACTAAATATGACAACAGCATGCTATTCAATCTTTTTTTGCAGGTAGATATTGCACTGAAGAATGATAACTTATCTGGCACAAGGACAATGTATGATCTATTGTATATTTTAACAATTCCTAGTTTGTGTAATTGAGCAATGAACATTAATTTCTTTATCCTGCCTTTATGATGCATGTTACTGTGAAAATTGCATTTTATGATGTTTCATTTTGTTGTCTGTAATGTAACTGACCTCAATTTCTCTGTCTGTAAAATAAAGAAAAAGGATGTACTTTTTTCCCTAATCTTTTTTTTCCCTTTTTCTTAAAGTAAAATTCCACTGATGAGGTGTTATATGGGAATCAAAGTTCTTACACATGAAGCATTTTCAGCACAGTTGTATTTTAGTTAAAAAAATCCATAATGATTATTTGCAATTATTTTCACGAGCACATTGCATACATAAAATGTCAGGGATTCAAAGTACACCTTCCTTCATAATATCCCTCAACGTAAGTTCCAGTAGTTCATCATACGTTAAATCTTATTCCTCTATTACTAGCTGACTGAACCTCATTCCATGCCACATCACAAGAATGACCTGACACAGAAACTTGTCTTTCTTAGAAACTGAAAACCAGGTGGTCAGCTTTACACAGATGTCATTTGTACATAAACAATGTACATACATGAAGCATGGTACATACATGAACTTCTGCTTTGAGATTTCATGGAAATCTGTGCAATAAAATACATAAAGACTTGGAGTTTGGTCATTGTCTCCTTCCACTGTTTAAAAGTTTAAAACACATTTGCTTGAGTAAAATGATTTGTTTATTTCTTCCTGCTTTTCCAGTCAAAAGAGGCCAACTGTATATTTTTTAAATATATGGTATACGTTTAAAAAATAGTTTTCAAGTTCTTTTAATAAGAAAAAATATTTTTTTTCCACAGGGTAACTAAATGTTCTAAAGAAAGCTTTCACGATAAAATTCCATAGAAAAAGTGGTCCAGTTTTACAGGTACCTGATTTCCTGGGGCTCAGGACAGACAGAAACCCAATTGTTTTGTTTCACAGCTCGTTCACAGGACAGGGGAGACTGCTCACTTAATCAGTAGCCACTTGATACTCTCATCTTTCAGTTTATCAGCCCTTCCATTATTTACTCTGCCCTAGTCAACTCCAGCTTCAAAAACATTATTACTATTTTTTTCCTGAACCTTCTAGGTTGCTCATCACTATAGAAACAAAATAATTCATAAATATTAATTAAGTTACCCTTGCTGGAAGGCAGCAATATCTCCATTCCACAGCCAAAACACAAAGAGATTAAAATCAAATATGTACGCTAATTGGGAGTGTCTAGCCTGCAACACCTGGAATGTTTTTTTTCAGGGCACTTATCCCTATATCTTTTTTTTTTTTTTTTTTTTTTACACACACAGTACTCCGTGACTTTGACTGCTAGTGCGGGAGCTGAGACTCCAGCCAGTCATCATTTAAGGTCTCAGGGTGAGAGACAGGGAAGAGGGGAACATCAATTAATGGTCATTGGTGCAAAGTCCAGTTTAAGAGACTTGCTGGGCATCACACAATTTGAAGGCAGAAGCTGAAATATAATTAACTCGCTAGAGCAGCATGCAGCTACCTCACCATGAGGCTGCCTCCTCTTTATGCCACCCTTTGGCTTGCTCAGAACAGTTTCTGACAGAAAGTGAAGTTTGGCAGACAGCCTCCTCTTCCACGCAGCCATGACACAGCCCCAGAAGTCCATTACACATGTGAAATAAGACAGAACACTGTGCAAAAAGAAAAATTGACCATGCTCAAGTAATTAACGATTGTATCATAGTTTAAACCAGCCAGGGAATAGAAATTTGGCCATGCAGGTAGCAGATAGACATCTCAACGTTGAGTTTTGCTTACCTTGGCAGTGTTAAAGCTGTGCAATTCACTGTTTTGCACACGTACATTGCCTGCATTGCGATTTCCTGCTCGTCAGTCACTAATCATGCCACATTTCCCAACGAAACATCGCTCAGCTGACAGGCTTTGGTATCCTTCCTTTGTCTTATCTACTTTCTCTGAACAATATTTAATTTCAGAAGTTGACAGTGTGGACACCTATAAGCAAATCATCTTAAAATGCCCCCATAACCAATGGTGAGAAACAGGCATTTCTGAGTGCTCAGTTAATCTCACATATTTCATGATTATACACTAGGATGTAATGAACTGGAGCTCTGTGGTACCTAGTGGTGTCATCTTTGACCGCAAGATTTACGTACCTACCTTAGGCCAGATGAATGCGTGTGATTTCCAATCTTTGACAAAACAAATCTGAAAACACAGCAATCCTGTGCGCCCTGCATCCCTGCTCTTCAGCTGGAGACTGCGTAAGTATTTAGATAAACCAAGTAATTACAAGCACATCAGCCTGACGTTGGTTCTGAGGGAAATAATGGTTGACACAGGATATAACAGAAAAAGATCTAAAGGAAGGCACTATAAATCACGTTTTCTTCTGAAAGAAGATCCTATCAAGCTAATTTGATACTTTCTTTCATGAAATTACACATTTGGCGGATTATAAAAGTTTATGGCGTTACTTTTGCATACCGAGATTTCTACAAGGCATTTTTCATGGGAGCACACACCATTTAGATTTTTTTTTTTTTAAAAAATATCAGAATAATTTCTAGCTCACAGGAAGAATATTTTATATGTGGAAACCTCACTCTTCAGGGAGATTGACACTTTGTGCTTACCTAGAGCAAGATAATACATTTTTTTCCTACCCTCATCCTTATATGGGACAGAATTGATCTAGATGATTTATTTTATTTTATTAGCTGGTTCGTAAAGACAAAGTGTGGAAAATGTCAGTCCCAAAGGCTATAATTTGGGAAGATGGCCAGCATCCAAAAAGTGGGTCTGTCAAAGGCATATATTGGGTAACTGTTCCACTGTGCACACCTTGGTCAATCCTGCTTATAATACTGCAACTGAAGAATGCAGTAAACCATCATGCTCTTAAAATCACACCAGGTAATAACTTATAAGATCTTAAAGAGAATAACTTCTGATGTCGATGTGGCTATTCTGGTTTAAATCAGATGAGGGTTTGCTTTGTGGAAAAGTGTCTGATTTTTTCAAAACGGAACTAGTTGGAAATATGTTGTTAAATTTCCTTTCCACATAAAAAAAAAGTTGTTTTTTTTTTTTTTTTTCTTTTCCCATAGCAAGCTTTGTTTGATTTAAAATATGACAGCAGGAAGATCAGTTGCTCACTGTAATCCTTCAGTGCCTCAGTATAGATTTTTCTCATTGAGGGGGGAAATAGATTTGGTATTTTGGGAAACTATAGTTATTGGATTTTTTCCCTAAATGAAATGCTCAGAAAATATTTATGAAATAATGTAATAAGTATTTTTTCCCCTCAAAGTAAATACTGACAGTTTCCTAGACAGGTCTGCTTGCAATTCAAAGCAATATTTTTTAAATGTTTGTCTTTTCTTACATTTATTTTAAGGTGGAACTGACAAGGGAGAGGTAGGATTTTGCTTAAGGATACAGTATCAAAACAAAGAGGTTTTCTCTCAGTTATAGTACTGCCCTTCCTACTAGGAAGATGCAGAGCACAGAAATCCTACAAGCCTTGGATATATTCTATAAATTAAAACTTCTACCAGTAGCTCTTAGAATCTTATTGCAAAGTTATTTTTCAGTTCTACACCAGAGGTGTTGATATAACACATCATTTGGCTAATACCTTATTCCTCATCTTCTTCCAGAAAAAATAATATTCAGGCTCTGCCCAATATGGACCAGAGATTGTTGAAAGACCAGAACTGCCAATGGCTGTTTTTTGCATGGAACATCAGAAGTCACCTCTAACTGTCCTGGAAATGCAAAGAGCAGCAAGAGGCTCCTCAGTTTGCCCTGAAGTCTTATAAAATGCAGAAATCCAATTGTTCCCAGATTTTATTTTCTCTGCCTATCTGCACATTTCCCCTACTTGACATTTAACTCTGTTGATGTCAAGGTGCTCTGTCAGGGGTTATTCTGAAATATTCCAACTTTAACAAGGACACGTTACTCATTCATTAGTAACACAGTTCTCCGATTTCCTTCTTAGTTTTATGATCAGGGACAGCCCCGTGCTTTGTACTTGTGGTATGCCTGGGAGAGTATGTTTACATGCCTGCAGCAAGGCCTCTTTGAATAAAACCAGAAATCTTGGTGAAGACACAGTGCAATAATAAAGATACATGCATGAGGACAGCTGCAGTCAACTGTAAAACCCTCAGCCATCAATTATTGATGAAATGTTCTCCTTGTGCCTGCATAAGATTGTTTGTTGGCATCTTATTATTTAGAATTCTTAGTGAGATTTCATCAAGGAAATACAGTTTCCTGCAGTTTGACTACCTTAGAAGTTCACCAGAAACTTTAGTTTTACTGTTGGGGCCTTTTTTTTTTTAATTTTTTAAAGCCATTGATTCAAATAGCCTGCTGCCAAAACCAAAGCTGTCTAACTATGGGACCATATACTTCTACTTGCATCAAGAGAAGTCTCACAAATTTCTACAGATGTACAAGTTTACGAATTGTAAAAAGAAAGTACACAAAATTGTAGAGATGAATCTATGCCTGATGCTGCATTAGTCTCTTTAAATATCCGTAGTTAGCCTTTTCCCCTGGAAGGGGACATGGCAATGGGGCTAAGGCATTTCTCAAGTTGTTTTACATATGGAGAATTCAAAAGGCATAAGGCTCATGGAGTTGGTGATCTCTTTAAAGGAAGTTGTTGAGTGTGTTGCCAGAAAAGAAGGCAGGGCAGGCATTTTGAACATGCTCTGCATGCCAGGGATCCCTGCCATGATGCAAAATGCTCCTCCAGCTACTCCTAACCCGTAGCTTCCCGCCTCCTTACTCTGGTGCTTCTTTGGCTTCTCGCATGGTATGGATTAGTCACTAGGTTACTTAAACTTATAGCACAGTTCTGTGCCCAGTAAGAACAAGAAGCCAAGCTCCAGTGACCAAACATTCCCAGAGCTGCCTGTGAAAGACGCTGAAGGAAAACCTGGGCTAGTATTTTAAGTTTTATACAAGTTTGCAACAGGATTCTAAAAAGATAGTGAGCTGCCATTGACTGATATTAAATTGATCAAAGAAAGATACATTCCCTTCTTTAAAATAAAACAAAACAAAAAACAAAACAAAAAAAACCCAAAACACTGATAGTGGAAAAGATGTCCTTGCTAGTGCAAAATTAAACCTTGGTCAAATCACTACTGTTAGAGAAAACAGATGTATGAGAACAAGATCTTTATTCAGTGTCAGCATAGCATAAGCCAAGCTAATTTATGACCGAAGGGTCATTGTGACAAAATATTTATAGGCAATTTATGCTAAAGAGAGGGTATTTTGAATTTTCTTCTTTTTAATTTGTACACATAAGGGATATAAAGTCACTTTAATGTTATTGCACAGGATAAGAATCCACAGTTATGAAGCATTTGTATTACAAAATGATACATGGTTTCTTAACAGAACCTCAGGCAAAGATAATTATAATAAAGGATGTTTGTGACAATTTCAAATAAGGTTAATATAATCTCCTGATAAAATTCTTCATAAGGGGCTGCAACATTGGTGATATGATTCATGGCTTTAGTGTTAGCCATTCTTTACTGCGCCTAATCTGCCAACATATGGAATTTAAAACTGAATTAATTGTGGATAGAGAATTTTACATAGCATATTTCTGAAGCTCCTATTCATTGATATGTATGTATGACTTCAGAAGTGGGTCTTTTGCAATTTATTGATCACTTATAAAATTTAGAGTTGTTTCTGAAGCTTCCTCAGACAGAGAGCTTCTGTGCTCATACAGCCATACAGTCAGATCACGCAGGTTAATGAGACAGGCAGACAGAAGTTAAGAATAAAAGCAAAGCAAAGAGGTTAAACAAACCTTCCCCGAGATTCATGCTATTACACAGGCTGCTTCTGGTACGAAACCTGCTCAGCCAGGGCCAATGGTCTATGTGCTGCAGCCAGGGATTTATCCTGAACACACAGACCAGGCAGCACGAAAATCTGCAACACCAAACTTGCTCCCAACAGGCAAGCTAAAACATCGCCATTTAGATTAAAAGTTCTGAGTATTTTGAAGAAACCAGATCAACTTCTATCCACCTCTACTTTTCAATGATGGTCTGGTTTTCTTTGCCACCTTCACCACCAGCTCTCACATCTGCAAGACTTCTTTTTAAGCAAGCTGACATTTTAGGAAAGCTTAGCTGCACCTCCGATTCCAGCCTAACCCAAATATTTATGTTAGATGCCCCAATACTGGTTTTTATGTCCTACTTGCAGAAAACAACCCAACAGTTTATCGTTAGTCAGCATATGCATTTCTATACTGCAGACTGCAAGCAAGTCTTGTGAGTCTTACAAAGCCACTGGCCTAGAAATGGAGCCAGCCAAGTGACTATAACAAATACACTAGTGCTTCAGGGTCTGTCTGTCCTTATGAGAGATTAAAAGCCTAGAAAAAAAGATTTACAGGCAAAGGAAGCTGTTGCTAAGAGGGCCAATGCTGGGTGGTTGGTTCCCACAGTAAGAGCTGCGCCATGCAAGGCACAACTTCAGTTCAGCAGGGCACATGCATCCCTGTCACATAAAACATAGAAACTAATTTCTCATCAAAGTCTTCTTAAAGAAATTATACTTCAACAAGACATCAACCATATGCAAAAAAAACCCCCACCCAAACCCAATACCAAAACCAAAACACACACCCCCCCCCTATATCTAACCCCCCAAAAAAACAACAGGGCCAAAGTAAGGGAAAGCACAGACCATTTCAAGCTTGAAGTAGCTGGGAAACAAAGGGTGTCTCAAAACTTCTGCAAAGAAATAGAAGAGAAATCTCTTCTTGCCTGATGCTGCTGGCCCACAGTGGGGAGCCCCTCAGGTGTTTTCCTGAGGTATCCCACCCAAGTTACTTCTAGGTACCCCAGCAGCAAACTGAACAAGGGGGTTTAGCAAAGAGGGTCTCAAGGTCCATTGCTGAGGGCATTATAACATGATAATACAGAAAAAGCTACTAACCCTTTCCACAATATAATCACTATAGTGTGTAAAATCCAGAAGGAACATTTTACTTCTGACAAATAATGCTTTGAAGATGGTATGGAATAGCTCTGCTTTTGACAGTCATAATTCACATACCTGTGATGAAGATCATATCTTCACCCTGCAACACAGCATGGGGCAGATGACCTCAAACCAGCTTTGAGTAGATAAGGAAATGCTGGGAACGGTTGTGGGCTGAAGTAGATCCTCCCTGGAGAAAGGGAAAATCAGGCTATAGAATGGGGCCAAAAGAAAAAGGAAAAGAAAGGGAGCAGTGAGGGAGAAGGAGAGCTGTGCCATGCAGGCAGTGGATGTGCAGTGCAGGCACTGAAGGGGATGGGAAGGCAGAATCTTTGAGGACTGTGTTTGCTGCCAGTCTGAAAACCAATGACTGAGTGAAACTACATCTGAACACAAGCAACCACCTGCAAGAATGCAGTGGGCAAAGGCAAATTTGCTTGTATTGCTTTTTTATGCCTATCCTGTTTGGTCAAGACATTTTTGCATTTTAGTTATGTTAAGAAATATTATGGCACGTATTCTAATGAATCTTGATTTAAAGTTGTTTTGTTCTCCTTTGGAAAGATTACTATAAAGAAAATAAAATTGTGTCTTTTCTGTGTTGCAGCCCTGAATAACTTGGGCTTCTTTTAGCCAGTGTAATAATGCTGTTTATCAGGGTTTTGCTTGCACAGAATACGGCTGTGATGCAGTTATACTGCTTCTGGTTTCAAATGCAACTCAGGCACGACGAGTTTGGTTATCTCCAAGGTAGACACAACCTCAGAAAACAACATGGTGAAGAGAAACTAGGCTACAGCCTGGACTTTTCTGGATACTGTGAGATAATCCATGATAATATCCTGCATTAGTGAAACCTTTGTGCTATAGAGGCACTTGGCCCAAACTTTCTTTTGCAGAAATGTGTGATCAAGCTGACAACATTTCCTCTATCTACTACTCAGTAGCCTCTATCAGGCTACTGCAAAAGCTTTCTGATGCTATCACAGGGCAGTATTATAAGGTACCCACCCAATTAGTTAACATAAATAATGATGCTTCTTCCTGAACACAAAATGCTGAGGCAGGGGGGAGAAACAAAAAACACCACACAACATCAAAGTGGCTATACTTGAGACACAATGCTAGGGAGTTTTACATCCATAAAACCATTAGTAATCAAGTATTTATTTAAGCAAGATGAGAGCTTTCAATAGCTTGACTGCAAACCTAGAATCTGGTGGCTTTGGAAGGAGTGAGAATAATCTAAAAGCAAAACATTAAGAAGCAAGGTGCTCTGTATAATTGAATTAGTAACATAGGAAAGACTTCTTGAATAAGAAACACCAATCCTGAATTGAAAAATAAAATTGCTCTGCAATCTGAAATAGCTCATCAATAATAAATGAAATTAACTTCTGAATGAGTTCTGTTAGCTCATTGTTTCCTGCAGAAATGCTGGGAATACAGGTAAACAACTTAAGTAACCTTTGTCATATCACAAAAAGCATATTCTGTTTTCCAGCTCAGCTATATCTAGCAATCTGACTACAAGCCTTTGCAGCCCCTACCATCACCTTTACAGGAAGCAAGTGTACATACCAAGCAGATTAATGTGAATCTCTCCCTTGCCAATAGCCATACCTTCACCGCATACTGCTTCCCAGATAGGAAGCACCTCTCCTTCACCTAAGCAGGCTTTTACCAAGAGAGCCTCAGGGGAAGCAATTAAATTTAATGGGAGGTGTAACTCCTAAATAAATGCATCTCTAGCCAAGGCATAAGGAAGCAAAGGCCAGTTTACCCTCTGCAGCATGCAACATACTCTGAGCTATTCCCACATCAACTTCAGCATTTCCATTTCTCTTTTCAAGTCTAATTTACGTCCTCATTTCCTAATGAGCTGCACAAAAGCAATAAGCCTTGATGAGGAGGGAATTATCATGGGACAACTTAGTATGCCCAACATATGATGCTCTACAGGTCAACTATAAGGTCAATTAACAAACCATATTCTCAGTCAGACGTTTTTGTTAGTAAGAACAGTATAAATTAACAGGCTTTGGAACTGCCCTAATAATTTTCTTTTTCTTTAGGTCTGGAAAGCATTTGAAAAAGAGATTAAGAAAAAAAAAGTAATTTCAAGAGTGATTTCTTCACATCTTCATTAAATCAAGGCAGTAGCTTCTGAAATGGAGACAAATGTCAGCCTTTTAGTTATATTTGAGGCTGGAAGCACCTTTCTGCTTTATCTTCTATAGCTGAAGGAAAGAACTTAAAAATTGTTGTGACTAGTTAGACACAACTCATGATATAGGAACATGAGTTGGGCCATTTTTTCTCAATTTAATTTGTTTTTACCTAGATTCAGCCTGGCCAATGGAATCCTAATGTGAAAATCTTTATCCATGAAGTCACTTTACATGTACAATGTAATTTCAGACCTAGACTTAAAAAATTTCCTGTAATCCACAAATTCCATTATCTGGAAATAGTTTGACTTGGAAAGATGGTGACCACAGAGTGTAGCCCTTTAAGGAGGTGAGTTGCAGGTGTTGTGTGTTTGGTTTATGCTATGATACTGCTAGATCTGATATGTGGAAGAATCAAGAGACAGCTAAATGAGTATCAGGGTGTTTTTTTGGTTTATTTTGTTTCCCCCCCCTTTTTTTTTTTGGCGTGTTTTTTATGACTTGTGCTTGACAGGAGAAAAAAACAAATTAAGTTTTTAAAAGGTTCTTAGAAATTGCACTAGATGAATAAAAAATAGCTGAAGAAATTGATGGTGGTAAAGTAGGATGCAGTAACAATGTGTGTCTGAAAATCCAACTCACAACAGTGCAAAAAAATGTTCTTTCCACTGATGAAATGTGTTTAACAAATTAACACAGATTACTGGTTTACCTGTCCATATCTCTGTGGGTGTATACTTAGATTCATTCCTGACATTCAGTTTTGGTTTTCTTACCAACAGCTGGGTTAAGTGGGAGTCTCCATTACCTACTTCTCATTCAAGGGAAGGAGCAGCCATGGTGGTTTAGGGCTCTTTTAGTCTGAGAAATTACATAAAACCTTTGCAGAAGGTTTTGTTTGGGGTGGGTTTTTTGGTTTGTTGGTTTATTTTTTATTTTTTCCCCTTTTATTTTCTTCTTCTGAATATATGGGGGAACATATTTGCCCTGTCTGTGGATCATAGACAGAGTGATGCTATGCCTGCTAGAGCCTGGGTCTCTGCAGGGGTTATAGCCCTCTGCCTGCCTCATCCTGACCCTGCATGGCCACACACCAGCTTTAGGAGCCAAATGTTGATGTCTAGATGGAATAAGGCTGGTCCAGCTCTAAAATCCTGCAGAAGACTCTTGCAGCAGCAATGCTGGTACCTGTCCAAACACTGTTCTGTGGACCCACGATAATTACACAAAGTCAGGTGGGAAACATTGCATCAGCTCGAGTAAATATGATGTGCTCATCTGACTGCTGGCATCACCATGGTGAGTCCTTAGGGCAATGAAAAGGGGTGGAGAGAGACACTGAAGATTAATTAAAACCTTGTGGTTCTTACATTCTTCCTTAAGCTTTCCTAAATTTTAAATTATAAAGCCACCTTTACTTCTCTTCAAAATATTACATTAAATAAGCTGCATTCATATAAATATTTCTCTGAAGTTTTTTTAAACTTTTTCTTTACTTATTTTCAAGGAAATAGGCATCTTTTACATGACCCTGACAGCACTCTGAGATGACTATACCAGTCCATTTCCTATTTTGTCTCAGGATTTGTTTTTTACACTTCATTCCAGATTGTCTTTCTAGAGGCACTAGTGCAAAATGCTTTTTCTCCTCCTCCTCCTCTCACAGATACTAATCTGAAAGTTTTCAAGGTACAAAATATAATGGCTTTCACACAAATGCTGTCATACAGATATCATATATAAATCCCTTTATGTGACTCTTTAAAAAAAAAAAAAAAGTAAAGAAATTAGAAAAATGCCCTGATTGTGCAAAACGCAAACACCAGCCCTAAAATTTTAACAGGTGGAACAGTTATCCCAAGTCACCTGCAGTCATGGAACTCTCCAGCGTTCCATGCTTTAGATGAGCCCTCCTGTCCATAACACTTGTGTGTAAACTTGCACTACAGCTTCTTCATGCTGAAATGGGCAAAGTTTACCTGTAAAAGAGAAAGAATAGGTAGAAACTGATCAGTCAAAACAAGGAAGGAAATTAGAAAGAAATATAGAAAAAGAAAAAATAACCAGCAGGATCTCACCCAACACAGTTTTTGTGACTTGAGAAAATACCTATGATTTAAGAACTTACACCACTCCTTCTCTTCCACATAAATATTTCTTTCAGATTGTGTACATGCAAAATAGGTGCCGAGTTGTAAGGGGAGTTTCTTTTTTCCCCCCACTTAATCGTTTGACAAGTCACTGTTATAAAGAAAAATAAAGATGATTTCTAAAAGCAATAGAAGCACTTGCAAATGAATACACTGAGAAAATGGAATGGTGACTAATACTCAATGTGCAATATAGCTGATATGTGACGTGTAGCACACCCTGTGATTGCAGGCAGGTAATGTTTCCACCAATCCACACAAACATAAATCTGTGGTTTAAAGTGCTGCCAGTGGAAGGGATCTCCCAAGGTGCGCGAGATCCAGCTAATGTGATTTTTGAGACATCTTGCCAGTGATAGAGGTGATAAATATCCCCCCTGCCCCCACAACATATACAAGGGTGTAAGCACCCAAATCAGCTTAGTTCAAGGCACAAGGGAAAACCAGACGAGCTATTTTCCACAGGGCAAATAAAAGTCTCCCTGCAATACCACAGAGCTGCTCTGCTCTGTTAGCTGTGCATACTGCAGATTTAAAAGCCTGTCTTCAGGGACAAATGAAACTAAGAGGCACCTAGGCTTCACATAGCTCTATGATAAAGTCTAGTGATCTTAATTTATTCCACAATTATCACCCAAATAATGGATCTTCCTTATGGTCTCAGTTATAGACCATGGCCTAATTAATAATGAAAATTGTATATGACAACGAGCAGGATCTCTGTTAGCTCCTGCAGTTCCAGACACTGGGCTGCGTAAGCCTGAGTAATGCCAGACAGTAACACTGCTGGCAATCTAATGAAAACAAGGAGCCTATGGTTAACTGAACTAGGCTTGACTTCCATACACCCAAAAAAACCCCAACAAAACCACCAAACACACATATATATACATACCTATATATACATGAATATATTTGAGAAGTCAGGTATTGGGATCTTCAGTGATCTTTAAAACTCAAACAGCCCACACAGAAGCTCTGGTGGCATCCTTGTGATATTGCAGCTAAATGAAGGCAACACCTGCTTCCTGGGGAGAAGGTTGCTATCTGGTAGATTTTTGTCTATTTAAATCTCTGTGTAACCTGGGAATTTTTCTGTGTGCATGCACACATACACAAAGTACACATAAATAAAACCACACACTGAAAGAAAAATCAGCAAATAGATTAAGAGAAATTAAGATAAAAAATTTTTATTCCCCCCCCATTTATCCTGTTAGTAGACAAATCTATGGTTCAGCAAGAAGATAGTAATTAAGACAATTTAATATGACCTCCTACAAATGCAGACCAAAGGATCTCTTTTTTATAATTTCTGCATTAAATGTTGCAGAAAAAAAAAAGGAATAGGTGTGGTTTTACTCCAGCTGGCAACTGAGCCCCACACAGCTGCTCGCTCATTGCCCCCACACCAGGATGGGGGAGAGGATCGGGAGGGTAAAAGTGAGAAAACCCGTGGACTGAGATAAAAACAGTTTAACAGGTAAAAGCAAAAGCCACATACGCCGGTGAAGCAGTACAAGGAATGCATTCCCCACTCCCCATGGGCAGGCAGGCTTAGCCATCCCCTGGACAGCCGGGCTCCAGCATATGTAACAAAGGTTTGGGAAAACAAACACCATCACTCCCAGCATTGTCCTATCCCCTTCCTCCTTCTCCCCCCAGTTTATAAGCTGAGCATGATGTGATATGGTATGGGATGTCCCTGGGGTTAGCTGTGCCCCCTCCCAGCTCCTTGTGCCCCCCAGCCCCCTTGCTGGTGGGGTGGGATGAGAGCCAGCGCAAGTGCTGCTCAGTAGTAGCTAAAACATCCCTGAGTTATCAGCACTGTTTCCAGCACAAATCCAAAACATAGCCCCTACTAGCTACCGTGAATAAAATGAACTCTGTTCCAGTCAAAACCAGCACATAGATCGAATACATGCTCCTAGCGAAGTCATTACCTCTCAATATTCTAGGAGGCTTTGGAAACAACTTTGTTTCTATTTCTTCCTTATATTTAACTTTTTGTGAGCTGGGATAAAGCAGGTAAGTATAAACATTTTACATTCTGCAAAGATGCATCCCTTTTCAAGTCCATTATCACACAGGAATTACCAAACAACAGAACTTTGAAATTTTTCCCAAAAAGATGAGGTTAATACTGGGTAACAGCTACTCACCTTTGACACCACACCTAACATTATCAAAAGAAGGAAGCATCACCCAAGTAATTAAATATTTATTCCTTTAAAGGTATAACTAGAGCACGAAAATACATTTCTACCTCCCACAGCATTTATCAAGCTGTCAAGTTCTCCATAGCCTGGTGTTAAATGAGTCATAAAGGGAAAAATATCTAAAGCAGGAGAAATGTGTGAACCCTTGCTTGAGGATGCACTTGGTCATTCAGTGAGAAACCAGAAAAATTCTTGGCTACTCCTGATCTCTGCAGGTGGAGTTCACCAGCAAGCTCAATATGTGCTGAACTTCCAAAGAGATGCTTAAATTCACTGCTAAGATGACATGGGATAATGTGTCTGTCCTTGAACATAGCTTCAGCTGTGACCTTTCTCTCCTGGACAAACTGCTGACGAGGTTCAAATGAAAAAAATCTCCTCTTTCCCTGTTCCAGTTTCCTTCTTTCTCCAGACATGTATTTATCCTCTGCCTTGCAAAATTAACCGAACAACCAAGTCTGATCTGAAAGGCTGTTTGACGGCATGTTTATAAATAGAGTGAAAGTAGATACATCACCTTATTTCTGTTATAAGCCTTCAATCTAGATTTATACTGGGGGGGTTAATTTTAAAAAAACAACAACCAACAACAAAAACAACCCACTTGGTTTTTGCTTGAAAATTCCATTGAAATCTACATTATTACATGCAGAAATGTCATTTTAAGCCTATGTACCTTATACAGTATTAAACTTGAGTGTCACAGAGACACAGGAAACTGTTTTCAGTCAGCTTTCATGTGGCGATATAAACCAATGTGCTAGATATAAAAATATCCACCCAGTATTTTTGTCTTTGTGGGATTGTTTCCCATCACATTTCCACACCTTGGTCCACCTCTTTTTAAAATGTAAAAAACCTGAACTATTGATCGGTATTTCACACTCTAAGGACAGAGCAGCAAGAAAATACTGGATCAAAGAGATTCTGTGCAGAGCTTTATCCCCTGCTTCCTTATTATCAAAGCATTTGTTCAACTTTAAGCATACAAATACTATCATTTATATGCAGCCAAGTACTTAAACTCATGTATAAATTTAATAATGTAATTGAGATCACCAGGGATTAAGGATAAGGAAGTGCTATGTATGAGTAATGTCCTAAGTTATTTTACTACACTCGGTTTTAATTTCTTTGCCCCATCCAAAACCTCTGTTCCTTTGCAGTAAGACATCTTGCTCAGTAGTCCCTTGACTACTAGCTCCTTGACCTAGAATACATATTTAGCTATTTTAACTCTTATTCTCACTTTGAAATTATTTATTTAATAAATAAACTGCTAAGGAAAAAATAATTTTAGGAAAATTATTTTGAAAGTTATCTAAATGTTCTCAGGCTTTCTGTTTTCTCAGACTTCTTAATTCAGAAATTGGCTGCTGTTCTTGCTGAATGAGTATATCATAAACTTAAATATTCTTCTAGCCCCCTTTCCCATATTTTATTAAGACAGGAAGTGAGCCAACCCCCTTCCTCTAGTCTTCTCCTCATGGCCACAGGTCAAAAGATATAGCCATTTCTGGAAGAAGCATATAGCTCAGTCTTTTAATTTGGGCTTCTATTTTCTCATAAAGAAAAAACAATTCCTGGCATGTGAATAACAGGAAGAGTGACCACAGCATGGAAGACCACAGCAGGATAGAAACTGCTTCTAGCTCAGGGATGCCTGTCTGACATCCACGCTGATCTACAGACCAGTTTCCTGCTGTACATTCATTTGCTGGAAACAATTATTTTAAAATAACTAAATTCTGTCATCAAGAAATATATGATTGTAATTTCTAGAAGCAGCAATTTAATTGTTTCTCTGGCATTGCAGGCACAATTTGAAGAGAAAATTTTCAAGGTTTTAAGTATATAGGAATACGTATGGTACCCATACATTTGGCTTGTGAACCCAGATGACAGTCACAAGAAACAGCTGCTGCTTTCTGACCAAAGGCTGCAGAGGTGAAGCAGATCTTCATTACGCTGTGCTGGTGATATGAGTTCCCTTACCTCAGCAGAGGACTGGCTGTAGTAAACAAAATCCACACACATTATTTTATGCTTACAATTTCTATTGGATTTAAAGCTCTTCTAGCTCTTTAAGATCTGCAAGATTTCAAGATGGAAAGTCTGTGGGGTGAATTCTTTGTTGTTCTAGTCAATGGAATTGTTAACATTGTGGCAACTGTGTAATTGTGAAAATTAATTCCAAAATTGACTTATTTTAAGAAAAAAATGTATCTTTTTAAATATTGAACTTGCTGTTTGGTAATTCATTGTTTCATCCCCAATTTTTGAGTTATAAGGTCCAGTGATTACTTGTTCCTTATTTAATCATCTCATAGCCTGAAGAAATTGGAGACTCTTACCTTATTTATTCTCTCCTTATATGAAAGCAATTCCAGACTTAGTAATCCCTCTCATATTTCCATGTACATTTCCATTCTATACCATTTCTTCTTTCACGAGTTGATAAAACTGCTTCAAGTATTCAAACATAGGCACATCCCTGCTGTACAGTATCACCTCATACTTCCCTCTTTATTAAACCCCTTCTCATCAATCTTAACATTCTGTTGACTTTACTACATGAGCTGAGCACTGAACTGGCATGTTCTGGTTGGCTTTTTGTTCTTGTTTTCATGTGCCTTACTTTTCACTTATCAGCAGTAAATTTTATCATGCTGCCGATAAAGATATTTAGAGCACAGACAGATCCCTTCAAAAGGCAAATAATCCACCCTAAAGTAGGACTCTAATTCACATGAATTAAGTTGCCCAATATAATTCTGGGTTATACCTTCACAGACTCTAATTTTCCCTAGCATTTTGCAGACACTGTCACTATTTTGACTGAGTGACTGATAATGGATACTTTCTATTAGTCCTCTTTAGCCATGGAGCCTTGATCAGTGGCGACTCAACATGACACGGTCATAGATGTCATTGCCTGCTTCCTTTCTACTTAACATTTCTGAGTTTGAGATGCCTCTTAGAGCAACAACATAATTTTAAAGCAACTGTTTAGTTAATCCATCACAGTTTTAGAGCAAAACACTTCTCAAGAAGTGCTGTGACTTTTATTTGTGACCTATTGCCTATTTTCTTTTTTCATGCACCATGCTGGGATATTTTTATTTGTCTGGGGTTTGCTATTCTTTCTGTAAACACAGTATCCATCCTTTGTCTCTGTCATTTCATTTGTAAAGATCCCAATTACTTTTAGGTCGTTTACTGGTACCACAAGCAATTGTCAGACTAAGTGCGTTATAGGGAAAGCTCTTCAAGGACTTCCCCACATCTTCTAATGTATTTTAATCATGTGTACAGTATCCAGTTCTGATTGGGGAACCTTTTTATTATACAGTACAATTAAACAAAGCAAAAATAGTAATTTCCTAAAAGGCCTCTGAAAGTACATTCCTTTATATAGATTGTGTAGGAAGGCAATAGAACAAAATTTGGTACTTTGCTATTCTGAGGAATAAGCAGGGTATCTGAGACAAGCATCCAAACATGTCTTAGTGTAAGGGCTATACATGTCACTGGCAGTATACTGCACCCTATCACAGTGCTTCAAACCCCTTATGAGGTCATGAATGATCTCTTAAATTGTATTTAATTATAAGAAGAATAAATACATGCTCATTGTTTTATTTTCACCAAGACTTTTTCATAACAATAATACAGACTCTATAGTTAAGCCAGCTGTTGGGGCTAAAAGGGAATAAAAGTAGATCCTGCATTTCTTTGTGCAATGCTCTTTATATAGGTCTATCCAGTGTGGCATGACAGATGGTTTTCAAGGTTCTGAGATGCCAACCTTATAAGTTTGATATATTGAACTATCTTCATGCTGTTTCTGAGGTGTTGTATTTAAACAAATAATTTAATCCCAAAAAAACATATCTCATATGTATCAAGGCTTAAATCTGTCTCAAATTTAGACTCTGTTTTTGATCCGTTGACCATGTTTGAATATCCTGGTTATAAAAAATGAGGACATGAATGTAATGTTGCCTTTCCTTCACAAAAAAACACCAAAACCCAACCAACCAACCAACCAAAACAAACATGAAGCAAAATTAACCACTGTCTACATCAACTATGATGCAGGAGATATGTGTACATTAAGAGACAAGACATATTGAGGATTCCAAGGTTAAATGAGTTTATTGAGTTAGTGGTTACAATGGTATGTCAGATACCTGTAATCCAAGCTATACCTACATATTTGCCGCTAAATTCTCACACTGTCAGTTTCCGTGTCTCTAAACATTCCACCACCAGGTCTTCTATTACTAATATAATAATAATAATCATAATAATAATCATAATATAAAAGGCAATGTCAATCACCATATTGTGCTTCATACTCCACCATAAGGAATTCAATTGGCGAAAGTAAACTTCTGGTCATATTAATGGGATTAATTGAAATGTGAGCAATCATAACACTACTAGAATATAAAGAATGAAATATGGTTTAAAAGAAGAATTTTTAAGATGAATTAGTTTGTATCTGTTTTAAAAATTCACATACTATAGTGAAGATGACTTAAAAGTTATATCATTTAATTATTGGGCCACACATTTAAGCATATTGGCTAGTACATTTTTGCACTGGAACAGAAGCAATACAAGCTTTATGGTCTACCATTACAATTCCTTTTTTTTTTTTTTTCACTTAATATACCTGCCAACCTAATGTTTCTTGCATGCATAAAAATTTCTGGGTTTAGACATGAATTTATTATTTAACCCACACGTACCCCTGTGATGCAAATTCTTTGGCCAATTTAATGCTATACTTTAGGTTAAAAAGGAAGCCTGGAATAAGTCCATTTAACATCAGAAGAGAATGCCCTATATTTTGGCATTGCAGAAAGTTAGTTACTTCAATAGAGTCTCAGGTCGCATGCAAATTGACACTGCTTCCCCCCACCCCATGCCAGACGCATACGAGTCAGCAGGTATGCATACAAAAAGAATATAAAACCCTCCTGGTAAAGCTCAGTGGTTTAGAATGAATCCATAGCTTTAAATTCACTTAAGGCCTGTACAGGGGAAATATGTTTCTTCTGGGACCCTCTTCTCACTCTTGTCTGATACTCTTCTGGTTTTTCTCTCTTTACTAGAGGTTTCTTCTCAGGGGCCTTCATCTTCCAAGATACAACTGGTGAGTTCACTGCAGCAGTACCATAGACCTTCTGATATTTAGTAGAAGCCACATATGATGCTTTTACTGTAAGAACCACAGCGTTCATCAGATTTTTAGCTGCCTGGATGAGAGAAGTGGCACTGTCCAGCTACAAATAGAAAAGAAAATGAAATACAGCAAGGTTACTCCATGACAGGATCACTGGACCATTTCCTGACTGAAGTCTGAATACTCTTAGATCTCATTAAAGATGAAATGAATCCTCTCCCTCAGGATTAATCAAGTAGCTTGTAGTAACAAGCACCGGCAACAACATGCACTGAACTGTAAAGGTAAGACTGTGGTACCTCACATGAAGGTTTTTTTAATAATTCAAAGGAGAAGCTTGTGTTGTCTGCTTTTTTCTTGTTGATTTTTTTTCTACAGGTGAAGAAGTTGCCTCTCTTTTCACAAAAAAAGTTACTTCTCACTTAGACCTTTAAAAATTTACTTTTACATGTCAGAAACCACGCAACAGGTCAACAGGGATTTTTCCCAAGTGTTCAGGTTTGTTCTAATTATTCCTATTAAGCCCAGGATAACACCCTCAATGATGTCTACAGGAACAGCGTGAGGCCAGTGCTGAGCTTGTTAGAGAATCCCATCTGAAAAGATGAAAGGAGATTTTGAAACCCCTGAAGAAATAAAAAGATGAAACAGTTAACTGCAGGTTTTTGTAGCTACTGTAATATGTGAGCAACTTAAGTTCACAAGGAATCTTACTTTACGATTAGGAGCCTTTTCGTACATATACCCTCACGTTTTTCCCCTGCATGAGTCTGCCTGAGGTTCCTGCATCCTCTGGATGTAAAAGGCCTTAAGAACTTGTTGAACTTCAGCCCACTGGGACTTCCAGTCAGCAAGCTTCATACACTGAAACCAGGTACATATCCCTGGCCAAATTTTTCAAAAGGATTTAAGCATATAAAGGGACTTCCGATGTCTCAGTGTTCCAAAATGTGAATTAGGCACTCGCCAAAGCCAACTGGACATCCTCAAATTAGTAGGTGCTAAAAATACACTCTTAAGTACTGTAGCAACCCAGATTACTAATTAGGATGTTCAATCATCCTTTTCCCAAAATACGGTCAAAGTGGGATATACTCTTTGTGATAAAGCCTTTCCGTTCTCCCATGGAAGCTGCCTTAATTTTTTACAAGTCTTTCCTAGTTTATAGGAACAATTCCAGATGTAATATTAACTGTTTAATTCCACTCAACTTGCTCAGTAAGTTCTTAGCTAGTTTTAATTAGTCTAAAAGGCTTGTCTCCCTGCAAACCTTTACTGCTCCATATTTTGGGAGCATATGAATCCTTAACGGGAATGCTAAGCAAGGCAATCAGGATAAATAATCATAAGGCAACAAAAAAACCCCCATATTATACTTCACCTCAAGTAATTTTAATTATTAACAGAGGAAAGGTTCAGGAGAAACTTTCTGAAGTGTCAGTGAGTGATGTGAACAAGAATAGACTTACAGAAAGCCTGTATCTGGAAACACATTAATTTGTAGACTTACCTATTATTTTTTATTTCCTCAGCCATGGCCTTACACTTATTATGGTTCATTAAATACATAAACAGCTACAAAGAGTGAGGTGAAAAACAAAAAAGTATTTTAATGATTTTCATGTACTTTGTGCCATTCCCTGAAATGAATAGTTAATTGCGTGTCCCCAGTAAATATTTTTCCTCAGAACTAATTTGTATTTTCTGTTAGTAAGAGAAACTAAGTTAAAAGATGGCAAATTACATTATATTGCAGAAACATGACTGTTCAATAGCGAGTAATGAATTATAATTCAGTATAGTGTTATTCTATAACCACACTACTGCATGATTTATAAGGCAATCTGTATGTTTGTTGGCAAATAACAGATCATACTCTATTAAATTAGGATATTCTAATTTACTGCAGAGATCTACAGTCAAGCATTATTCATTGTTAAATGAATCTTTTTGAAACACTGGTGGATTGATTTCGAATAGAAAGTGATACCGTCAAATAATATTTACTTCATAATCAATGTGGATAAACTGACCGGATCAAGTCTACACTGCACATTCCTGTGTGAATTCTATTTGTTGAAGGTTTCTAATAGCCTCACATTTCCCAGTGTTTCTTTAAGAGTTCTGGTAGCTGCTTTACATGGGACATATATTAAGGAATGGAATGATTAAAGGAAGCATTTTGAAATGAGCAGGCACCTAAATTAGGTGCTTAAAACCATACAAAGGATGCAATCTACACCTTTAAACACATTAGTAATTTTATGGACTATATTAATAAACGTGTGCAGAAGCATGTACTTGTGCAAGCTTGGAACCAGATTGATATGATGTCTTCTAGAAAACCACAACACATATTTTGATGCCATTTCAATTATCTCTTTCATTCTGCTGTTGTAGTAGATAAGAGCTCCCTATTTTCACCATTATTAATCACATTTTAACATGCAGATACTTAGTCCTTGCCCTTAATATCCATTCATATTGTAAAACGCTTTCAAGTCTTGGAATAAGAAAAGAGACATAAACCCCCCATAATAGCATTAGGCTAGGAATGTTCTCCAAAATCTGCTGGTAGCCAGTCCATGTACCCAATTTGGCTACCTAAGCACTTCCAGTGATTTTCTAATTGCCTCCAGCTCCTTGCTTGTATTATGGCTCAGTAAAGAAGAATTAAACTGAATGAACAGCATTTCAATTAAAATTTAGATCTTACTACACCACTGTGTTACATCAGTTTTAAGCTGTGCTTTGTAATCAGCAGAGCTACAGTGGCATAAAGCTGGAATGAAGCAGCAGTGAATCAAGCCCCGAGTGTGTTAATTCCTTACAAAATCTGGGCACAGAAACATATACACTTTTCCAAACAGATAATGTTAATAATAAAAAACAAAACAAAACAAACAAACAAAAAAAAAAAAAAAAAAAAACGAAACAAAAAAAAAATAAAAGGAAAATTAACATTTCAAATAAAAGTACCACTAGGAAATTAGTGCACAGTACAGAAGGCAAGCTTCACTCCCAACAGTGGTTAGGGAATTATGAATATAAAGATAGCTTTTTGTGCTAAAAGCTAACCAAGCCTTTGACTTCCTGCACAAAGTAATAGTGTTCTGCTATTTAGATCTCTTTACAAATATGTTTGCTTCCATTTAGGAAAAAAAAGCCCTTAAACATAAGAGAGAAATTTAGATTACTGGCCCATAAAACTCCAAGAACAGTGAATGCTGGGGAACATTCAAAATTCATAAAGAACCTAAGAACCACTGCACTGGAGCCGGTCACTTATCCAGGTTAAAACAGCCATCTACCCAGGGAAGGCATAAATCATTCAGGGGAAAAAAAAAAAAAAAAATTGCTACAAGCTAACTTTGCAATTAGTGAATGCAAGAGTAGAACACTGGAGCAGCAGAACCTATTATCTGCCAAGAAGATAATTTCAGGGTTTTTTTCCCCCCAAAATCCTTAAGGCTTTGAGGAGGTTCTGATCCGCTTATAAGCTGTGCTGCATTTTTCCTGCACTGTATGCAGAATTTTCCAGATTTTTGTGACAATCAAGATTTCTTGCTTCTTTTACATATACACATAATCTAAGCAAAATAACCAGCAATTACAATACAAAATAGCTGAAGAAGCGGGAGAGAATAAAGCTGGAAAATTTTCTCCTTAACAGTAAAGCAAATGAAAAGAGATGTTCTCCCTGAATTGTTACCTCACTGTAATGGGGAAAAATTATACCACAGTTTTTAGAAAGGAGAAAAAATAATTTACAGTGATATCTTCATATTTATAATCATAAATATACCACCAAAGATAAGGGAAGCAGAGAAAAAAAATCTTTATTTCCAGCGACCACGATATAGTAAAGGTAGTTTTGGAAGAGCTGGTTGTTTAAGAATGTTATATATTGTTTTTGATTTTAATAGACCTTGAAAAGTAGGGGAGACACCAAAAGAATTGCAGATAGTTCCTAGCCTGGAAATATTTGAGCAGCACAACTAGAATGACCCCTGAAATTATAGGCCAGTTCAGCTGACAGCACTCCCAAATAAAATGCAATGTCTATGACAGACTCCATAAATAAAGGGAGGAAAGAAATATAGTTAATGATAATCAAATGGTTTTGTGGGTAAAAATATTTTCAAAGTAACCTACAACATATTTTTATGTAATTAAACTTTGGATCACTAAAATTAATGCTGTTGATATAATTGGACCTTTGAAAGGTGTTTTGCTTGGTACTACATGACAGTTTGATTAAAAACTCAGCTGATGTTACAAAATTGTCAAGGCACATACAGAATGATTCCAGATTCCCTAAGTTTCCAAAAGTATGTATCAAAAGTATGTACAAAAAAATCATTGCTTAACTGTGACTTTTCCAGTGGGCTTTTGGAGAAACCATTTTTCAACTTTACAGTATTAATATTTCTGTTAAAAACTTGGAAGTCACTTAACTGATTTAGATTTAGATTAACTCTAACTGATAACTTAACTGATGAAATTTGCAGGTAACTATTGGAAAGTGATAAGCCATACAGAGGGCAAGTGATTGATATCTAATAAGCTGATAAAAGTCAGAAATGTAGATTTCAGTTTGGCCAACTTTATAGCAGATGATACCTACTCATACAATAAGGAACTTTATCCTATACAGGATCCTAGGCAATTACTCCTTGAGGATACAAAAAGCAGGAATATGGTGAAATAGGTTAAATTATCATAATCAGATTATTGTGTGTCCACAGTTATGGAATACTGAATACTCAATGCAAGAACAATACTGAGTAACTGGACAGATTTTAAAGAACCTCAAGAACAAAAAAACATCTTTGGTGGGAAAAATTCAGTCTGCTGTTTTTTCCTTTAATAAAGTGAATGATTAAAAAATGTGTTGATTGAAATCAGCAAGTACATAGTAACAGAAAGCTGATCATATTCCAGGTCCAACAGATTAGACAAAGATACAACAAAACTTAATGGCTGAAAGGTGAAGCAGGTCATTTTAGTTATTAATGTGCTGAAATTTTTAGCAGTTATATTAATTAATCACAAGAACGCTTGAAAGAGTGATTCTATCTCTAGAAGTTATGAAATCAATATTGGATGTTTTTGTTTAATACGTGCACTCTAAGCATAACTATTGGACATTTATAATGCACATTAATTCAGGGAGCCTGTGCGCCAGTTATGCAGGAAGACAGTTTACATGATAACAACGGTCCATATTGACCTTGAAATGTGTGAGTGCAAAACAATAGTATTAGTAGTTATTGATAAAAAAAGTTTAGTCTGGTTTGCTTTATAGAGATTGGGAGGAGCAATTGTAATTTATTTAACATGTCAAAAAAGAACCTGTAACCCTTCAAATACTCCTGGCTAAGATTTGATCTGTGGTGTGCCTTGAGCAGGTAGCTTAGGCATTGCCAGGCTCTTAAGGCTATCTGTGAATTCTGGGTGCATTCCCTGCTATTCTTCCTTTCCAAAGCAAGTTCATACTTTTGTGGACAGGTACAGTCACTATTATCGTGAACCAAAAGTCACTCAACAGCCTCTAGAGCAACTAAGGTTACAGGAAGCAATTATGAATCTGGACGGTGAATCAAGAATACCATTTTCCCAGGTTACATCCTTATGCAACAGAACATTTTCCTCTCAGCTATGCTTAATAGTAAATCCAGTCTTACATATATATATGAGATACATGTAAGAAAAAAGATCTTATCCACGATACTTAGGTCTTACATTTCTGTGGCAATTTCATGCATAAAACTATTAGTGACAGCTAATGCAAGAATAGCCTATTTGCCATTCAGATGCACTCACCCCTATAGTAGGGGACACCTGCTCTTTATCAGCACTACTATGGAATGGCTGAAGCAGTATTTCAGTCACTTGAACATGTGCATAAGTTTTTTGCTAGATATGGCTCTATTGTGAGAAAGCTATCCTATATATTTGAAAATCTATAACAAAGTGTCATTATGTGGAATGTAATGTGGTCACAATGGTGTTAAAAAGGGATCTGTGGCCATGTAAAACAGTATTATACTCTTCCTAGCTATTTATTTTCACATTTGATTGCAATTAACTTACCCCTTTATACATGTTGAATATTTAATTCATTCTGGAGGTAGTTATGCTTTATAGGTGGCCAATCCACTGAATAACTGTCCTCATCTGCATTTTTTCAATTACAGGTAAGAAATCCACAGGGATTCCCAAGCCCATTTGGTTGTAACAATGTCTGCCATTTCTTAGGACAACAGAAAGTAGACAAGTAAATATACCACGAACTATGGGTATTTTCTGTCTTCTATACACTATTGCTATTCTGTAACACGTTTAATTTACAAGGTCAATAGGTTACCAACTGCTTTATGTTGGTTTGAAAAAGCAAAAGCATATAAAAATACTCCCAGTACTGGCATTCTCCAGAAAAGATAAACAGACAACGCAGAAAATGTGTAGAGGTGCATTTATACAGTTGATTTACTTATTCCAGGCTATTTTAAAAGAAAAGATAAAAGACAAAATAATATCCCAATTAATTTGCTTTGAGGAGAATACTAAATACGAAACTAAAACCACTATATAAATATAATCATAAAATACAATTCAACACTGGTATCACTAAAATTAGGGGTTTATACTTCATTCACTAAATGAAGAGGTTTGAAGGAGTAATCTAAGTTTATGATAAAATAAGAATAATAAAGTCAAGGAATATCACCTAAATGCCCTCAAATGTATCCAGTAGGCCTACAACCCCCCCTTCTGTAGGAAGACATAAAGGTTACTTCACTGAAATACCAGGAGACCTGCATAGCTTTTGTTTCTCCATAAGCATATAAAATAATAGTAAGCCATGTACCAACTCAGAAATGCTCAGCTAGTGGAGACAGTATTTACATTTCATAGTGGCTGCCAAAAAGCTCACAAATATTTATTTTTCAAAGGATTTTTTTTTTTTGCTTTCTCAGTTGAGAGACTGAAACATGGGCTTCAACATCATGATTATTTGCCTATTTAGCCAGCTTATCTTTACTTTGTCCTCTCTTATCCTCTCATCAATAGCTACAAGTAGACAAGTCTTTAAGAAGCCTTGCAAAAAGCCTGACTCACAGGTTATAGTCTGAGGGATACTGATGCAGTTGGTTTTGGCCCAAGAGTCGAGTACACCACTGGAGATATTAGGCAGCTCCAGCTCTGCTGTCCAGCAATGTCCTAATAGGTTATGTAAGCACTGAAATCGCATACTGAAACTGGGTCATCTAGCAACAGTGAAGCACCCAGCTGTAAATCTTGTCAAAGTTCAGGCTTTTGCTATGTGTGGTAGGCTGTCAAGAGCAGTTCAAACTAACATACTAGTGTGCATATTCTGGAGCAAAACACACACATGAGGAACATTAATGTTGGAAATGTAGATGCTTTCTGAGCCTGGAGTTTGAGGATCACAGCTCAGGGGTGAGATAGCTAGCATGAGTTTTAGGCAGGACACAGACACTTATTTTCTTTTACTTTGATCCCTCTAGTTTCTGATATGATTTGTTGTACTTGTGGAAATCACCAAGCTTCCTTCTGATGTAGATATTATCAAAATGCCATTTTTATATGACTGGCTGACATTAAACATTGTCAGTGTTTGTCCTTCTAATGAACTAGCCTGAAAGCTCACATTTTAACAATTGAAATGGTGAAATGAAAACCCAAAGAACTGGAAACTACTAAAAGTTAACATTACCCAATTATTTTTGTGAACTATAATTATTACTGGCTTCTTTCCAGCCTGGTAGGTTCCAAAGGTGAAAAATATATTTTGGAATTTCTGATGTATACTTAAGGTTTTCTATTCATCAACTCTATTTACAGTCAATATGTTATTTATCCAATATGACATTACTGCTATAACAAAAATTTTACATTTTTTCTTGTAGATACGAAACATAATTTCGTAAAAACAAGATTATTTCCTCAATATTTAATAATTCATTAATGTATTGTTGCATTCTTTTCAGAATTTAACAGGGGCAAACATTTTGACCCAAAATAAAAAAATTCTTAGAACCAGTTGTCTTTCTTCTGCTCATTATGTGCCACTGCACAGCAGGAAAAAGATGCCAAAACAGTACAATTCATATCGTATACCAGAAACACTGCTGTAAGGACAAGCAATCATATATGGCATTGGAATTTTTTAAATAAGCTTGCTTTATCAGTCATTTTCATGCTACAACACTGCCTCAAAACTTTCAGAGTCTGTTACTGAACGAAGATATTTGACATCAGTCTGAATGCTCAAACATCTAGAAGAATTCCTCAGACCAAGGAAGAAATCTTCAGTCAGCGCAGTCAAAGGAGTTTTATAGATGGGAACAGGATGTCACCCTATAACTTTGCCAGCACTATAGGTACATATATTACACATTTTCTTTGCTAAGGCTGAATGTAGAGGAAGAAACACATTCTACAGCAACCTACAATAGACAAACATGGGAATGAGTCTTCTGCCATGATGGCTCACATTTTTTTTCTTCTAAATCTGCCTCATTCTGCATAGAACAAATGTCTGGAGGATAGGATGTTGCCTACGATGCAATGTCATGGACCAAAAAATGGTTGTGTAATGGCCATCACGGTTACATTACTAATTGTAGCAAAATTAGTATAACCACATTTACAACTTTAAAATTATTCTGTCCCATGGAATAGTTTGATCTGAATTCTTGGATGATGAAGAGGAAAGAGATTTTTGTATGACTGATTTGAAGATAGGCTCCTACCTAATCTTCATGGAAAAGATAAAACATCTGCAACAAAGATGAAGTCCAAACTATATTTGACAGGACAGGCTAAGTCAAAACATAAGATATTTTGATGTTGTCAGGAGGCTTACTGAAGAGAATTAGAGTAAGAAGTCTGTCAAAGCTCAGTATCAGGCCCAGTAAAAAAAGTCATTCATTAAAAACTTTATGTAAGCTGTCTGTGTATTGCCAGGATTGTATACACCATTTTATACATGCATTCATATGCCGGGAGTCTACACAAAATAAGACATTGTCTGAACCTGATGTCACAGATAGAAAAGGACTTTGTCAAAAGCATCTCAGTACAAATTTCCACTTTCATATCCAATTGCAGTTAAGTCTGAAAGAGGAAATTTAGGATATGTAACTAGTCTGGGCTACAGATCTCCCTCCTCCTGAACTGAGTTCTGACTTGTATGTGATTTGAAGACAGACATAATTTTTAAAAGCCAAAAATAACCTAGTGCTCTTTCAAATTGAATTTTGGAAACAAACCTTTTGTTCTTTGTCTAGAGAACAGGTATAATAACAATAAAAACCATGTCTTAAGAGTCTTACCTGAAGGGAGTCCAAATCATGTCTGGTTGGCTGGAAATTCTACTCAGTGACAAAATACAGGAGACTTTGGATAAAAAAAAAATCAATAAAGCATAGAAATACTATATTCTTTACATGAGGATGTGTTTTGTCTTGCTATTCCCCCTGATTTTGTCACAATGAAAACAAAAAGAAAAGCAGCATAATGCAGGATTTCAGATTGCAATGCTGAGAAATGTGCTATTTTCCCAACTTCTCTTTTAATTTGTAAAAGTGTCAGTATGGTATCCATATGTGAATTATCTCCGTATCTTCAACTGTGAGGATCTGTCACATTCTGAGGCAAATTTGCTCCTTCAGCTAGCTTCATATCTGTAAAGTAACGCTTGCCTAGGTCAGCACAGAGACACTTTGAAGATAGCTGCTCTACAAGCATAGCTGGCTTTTCTTAGAAAAGAGCTTGGAAACAATGCATCAAACAGAGTTAAAATGAATAAAACAAAATCCTTTTGTAGAATGGAAGATAGTACCAGGACAATTGTTCCTTGCTTCCTAACATTTGCCTGCTGTTGTTCATATATATTTTATGTCTCATAGAAGCAGATAAAGGGCTTGATCATTCAAGATATTGATCACTTCTGAGGTGCTAAAAGGCTTTTACTTCCTTGGAGTTGAGGGCCCTTGCAGTATCACTCAACTCACATAAAATGTTCCTTCCTCTCATTCCCTGACCACTTTCCAGGACTTTACAAGAGCGTGCAATGAAATAAAGAAATAACATTGAATCTCCACAGTAGCCTTTCAGAGTGAGCCCCATTTCAGCTTTTCAGAAAAGACCCAGCACTGACAGAGCTAGTTTAACAATATATGGCAACTAACCTGTAAAGGAAATTCTAACATTTTATTCTAAATACATTTTATTCACAATTCACTGTTCTATTTGTTTGACCAACTCAATGATTAAATAACATTCAGTAAGTGTTTCTTACTAGGTTTTTTTCCTGGTCAATTACTGAATGTACAATTTGTGAATGCATTAATTCATTACATTTTTAACTTTAGCAAAGTCTAAATGTTATTTTAAACCAGCAAAATATGTAAAAATTACTGGAGACTGTAAACAAATGAAACCAGAACAAAACAGAAACAATTGTAAAGGCTGTTGCAGTTCACAAGGAAAGAACAAGCAAAGATAACAGCAAATTAAGAATAAACTGGAACGAGTAAAATCTTGCTCTCAATTGTGAAAGCTCATTTTTATTATTCAGGTTTTAATATGTGAGTATTCATATAATCATAGAATACTTTAGGATGAAAAGAAACTTTTGAGGTCACCTAGTCCAATGCCCTGTTCAAAACAAATTGAATTGGATGAGATTATACAGGATTTTGCTCAAATTCAGAGTATGTCTAAGGATAGATAGTCTCCCACATCTCTGGACTAGAGACCTCCATACTTGAATTTAACTACCCTCAAGGTAAAGCTTTTTTCCTTCTATCTAACTGGAATTTCCCATGTTAAAACTTGTGTTTGTTGCCCCTTTTCCTGACACCTGACACATCTGACAAGTCTGAATATGGCTTTTCTAGATCTTCCTCTTAGGCAGATGTAGATAACTATTTTCCCTTAGCCTTCCTGTCTGTATATGTGCAAATGTACCTAAAAGTATAGTGTAGATGAAGTTGGCAATCTCATTTTCACCATTACAAGAACAAGTGCCTTATCCAAAGGGAAAAAGTGAGTAACTGTAGAGGGGAGGAAAAAATATCACCAATTATTGACGAATATTTAATAGCTCACTCAAGTTGGTTAAGTCCTGTAGTACTATCTTCAGAAAATATTCATGTTAAGAAACTTACTTGGTCTCCATTTTCTTTTGTGATTCAGTATTTTAGATAATATTTTCTCTGAACAAGAAATGCAGTACTTATAGCCTCAATGATTCACATAACCCAAATGGTTTCTGTGCTTTTCACCTCAGGACATCTTCCCTACACAAAACCAAATTAATTCTACCACGTGTCCAAATCTTCCCTCTAATCCATAATTTATGGAAAGGAGATGAAAGTATAAACTCAGCTGTTATTTATAAGAGTGGTGAAATGAAAAATTTCTGCACTGGCTTTTACAATGTTCTTACTTAAATATTGTATGTTAGTCATGATTATCTATAGACTTGTCTGCCTTTACTTGGCATCAGAAAAATTGTGACTAATTGTTTTTTAATATTAGTCAGGACCCAAGAACTGTTCATAGCTGGTGGCACTAGGATCCCCAGAAGCATTTTTTTCAGATGTCTGTAACTGAACGTTTTTTCTAGGAATGCAGGAAAGAAAAATATGGCTGCTCATAAAAAACATTGAGACAGTGTGTTCAGTGACCTAGGCAAGGTTTTCAGTTTCCATTTCTATGAAAGAAGTTTTTTCCTGCACTTGTCCTACCTAATTCCAGGTGCTGGACCTTGGTTCATTCCAGGCTCCTTCTGTGCTTGGTGGAGAAGACCACGAACCATGGAGCACTAGAGATCTTCCATGGGTTCCTTTTCTATGGAGATGGGCCAGAGTACCTCACCTTTTAAATTATATTTAGAGATCTTAAATTGTGTTACAATCCTAAAGACAGTACAGTGAATCTGGGCAGAGATGCTCAACAACTACAAAATATTTGTCCTTGGATTTGACCCAACAGTCCAAGAATTCAAACAAACTTAATGAACATTTTTGACATTGATTTCCTTAATTCTTCTCTTTTGATTCCCAGAAGTGTCAAATGTGGGAAAACCACATACTACAAACACATCAGTCTCTCCAGCCTACAGAAACTAATGAGATTGGGGCCCCAAGCGATCTACTTTATATAGATAAAAAAAAAAAAATTACATATTTATGTCCAGGAAAAAATAGGCAGTTTACTTTCTCCAACAGCAAAATTCATAGAAAGTTTACGTCACTTATATATCAATATAAACCATCAAAAGACCCCCAGAGCTAAACCCCCCAACTCTATGCTTGTCTGAATACATGGTTTAATTCACCTGCCCATGGCTCTGTAATTTTTTTAAGATGTTACTAAATCTAACCAGTTGTCAGCATCTACCTGAAACAAGAATATCCCACTCTCTATAAATGGCCATTGATCACTACTAATTATAGAGGAAGCCTGGAGTGAACATCTCAGATATAGATGTTTACACTTGGCTAGATGAATTACTCTCCACATAGCAATGGAGATAAATAGTCAAAAATTCTCCATAATTCAAGTAAAATCTTACTGAATAATAAAATACTCATTTTCTTTACACCATAGACCTACTCACATATTTTGCACAACTTGAGTGGGGTAGCCTCCTACTGTTACTGCAAGATTTTTTCCAACTATTTTTTTCCAACTGTACTCCTTAACTACAGTGAACTTTCTCCTGTTTTTTTAAATTTATTTTTATTTGGCCATCCAGAGTGAAAACTGGAATATAGAATGGAAGACAAAAATGCTGGTCTTGAAAATTAACTGAGTCTTGAAGGAGGATGTAGTGTTTGAAACTCATCACGATTCTATAGATCTTTTCTGCCTGGAGCGTGGCTCAGTATTCTCATTTCCAGAAGGGAAGCAATGACAATATTTGCTTCTGTTTTCAGTTTTACAAGGGTACACCATCATGTTTGCTTTGAGACACTCAGATGGGACTGGTAAAAATCCAAAGCATTATGATTGAACAGAATCATGTTTAATGTCTTTGAGATGCAATTGTCCCAGAAACAGAAAGTCCATGGTGTTAAGGCAGTCCTAGTTTTGCCTCCAACCACTATACTCGGCCCAAGAGCTATTGAGCGTTTTTGTTGACAATTCAAATGAACTGAGGCCAAAGTTTAAAAGGGCTGTAATTCAAATCAACATGAAGAGTCCTTTAGAATGCTGTGCACTATCATTGTGACTTATTTTGCTTAAGCAAAATTAAATCAAAAGTAATTCATTTTGAGTCAATGGTGTTATACCAGCCTAAAACTGCAGTGAGAGAGGGCAGGGTGATAAGCATCTATCTGCCAGCTGACATGGTTTGCTAACAGATGGTGCATTTCACAGCTCTCCCTCACTTCTCATATAGAAAAAGAAGGTAAGAACCAACCCACAAAGTTTTAATTCAACTTTTAAAAGAAATCAGCCTGGCAAATACCAAAAATTTGGGAATGTTACATAGCCATCTTAATTATACTGAAAAAATGTTTGATGCCTACATATGATCTTAAATCATTAAAGTATTGCTCACCCCTTTCCAGTATGCTATATGGGTATAAATATACTAGTTACTGGTTTTGCTTTGAGTCAGTAACACACACTATGCTTGCAAACAGAAAACAGCACAATTTTTAAGACTGCCTTATTGTAAAGTAACTTCCTGTTTGCAGAACACTTACGAAGGTTTAGCACATTTAAATTAGCATATATTGGAGGAAGTTGCTTAGATATTTGCTTTGAAAGTTTTCATATTACACACTAAATTAAGTCAGCTGAAACCTAGGCCTTATAATATTTTACTTTAATTTATGTACATGTAAACAGTGTGCAGTTAAAACAAACACTGCAATTGACTGAATACATATTTAAGGCAAAGCTGTAAAATGCAGGAATCTGTGCACTTTAGACATTTTAATTATTTTTTAAATCATAGAAGCCTACAAAATTATTTAACAGGGGAATTAGCTCAGTAAATGTAAAATTAGGCTATTTATTCTCCCAGTGTTGAGTTATTCAGGCAAATTCACATCCTGGGGTTGCATGGACAAAAAATTGTTATTAGATTTGGCACAGACAGATTCCAGGTTAATTACCACAACAGTTTATGTCATTTTGAATATAATTCCCTCTACAAACTCCTTCCCCATACGTGTCAGCCAGCTGCTAATTTGTTCATCTTATAAAATAAATTTAGAGACCAAATTTCTTTGGATTTAAAGTAATCCACTGACATCCACAATACCCCCTCAGTGCTGAGCACGGTCTCTAATTCACCAGAATTACTGAATGATACCAATTCTGATTTCCTTTTCTAAATCCTTCCATCACTTAAAAAAATATTTTCCCTCTCTATGCCACAAAAATACTTTTGTATCATTGAAGCGAGAGTAGGGGCATTGTATAGTTGGTCATTACATTTTACCAATTCTGTGCAAAAATTAGCCTCCTGCATTATGAAGCATAATTATGTGCAAAGACAATTCTGTAAACTCATCAGCAAAGGATGTGCTTAGGATCTAAATTAAATTTTACCTCAAAGCATTTGCTTCTGGAAAGAAAAAAACTCAAATTGTCTTTAACAGCAGCAATTCCTATAAAGTTTTCCCAGTGAAACATTAGAGATTGACTTATTTGCTCTTCCTTTCCTACCAGAGAGATCAAAGTTTGTTAAGGAAGCTAAATTTGACAGACAAATTCTTGGTCTTACAAAGGATAGATTTGGAGACTTCATTGATTTACTAAAGGAATAAGCAGTAGTAATAAAATTCCTTGCACACATTATTCAAAGCTAGAAAAGCTAGCACCTGTCAGGGAGCCAAGCTTTCTATTCTTCATCCTTATTTTTCTCTCTGACAGGAAGGGAAGCTGTCATTAGTGAAAGTTTTCGTAACTTTGTAACCAAGACTTTCATCCTCCCAGAATTTCATTCAACTCTCCTATGCATTGATAGAAAGAGCATCACTGAGTCATCAGGGAGGAATATCTATCTATTGCTACTGATCAATCCCCAATACATGCCGCTAACCAGAAGATGGAATGGTCCGCATCCTATACCTGTTGCCTCAAAGCCACCTAGTCACCTGAAAATAGACTAAATCACACTTCATCAATCAGACTATGGACCATCTCCACTGAAAAGGCTGTGATCGCACTCTCTTTGATTTATAGAGTATGCGTTTCTGCCTTTTAGTGCCTTTCACTGAGATATGACAAGACCCCACACAGAGCTGGTAAAGAGCTTTAAATGAAAAAGAACAGCAATATTTGCAGTATCCCTAGGGGCCAAAATCTTCATGCGGTCCTTCTTCTGCCCTTCAATATGAGAGCTCTGACACCGTGACAGCTTTAATAGATACCCAAGAGGCAGAACAAGAAAGGAAGATCTTTGTAGTCCATCTTGTCTTTTTTAAAATGCTGAGGGATATTAAAGCAGTGAAGCAGTAATACTTGGGGCCAAGGGAAACAGGTAATAAGACAGTGCTTTAAAGTAAAATAGTAATGTTTAGGAAGTGACACAAGAAAAACACGAAGAAATTCAGTTAGAATATTTCTGCCCACAGTTCTTATCACAAGAAAAAAAATCAAATGCTTCAATTTATAATTTCAAAGGTTAAATCTCAGTTACATCTTCTGGGGATTTCTTGCTTAATTTTACATCTTCCACAACTTACTTTTGAATTTTATTTCATCTACAAAATAGGCTTTATAATTGGCCTTTTGTTAATACATAGCTTCATAAACATTCTAGATAAAGCAAATAAAAACAGTAACAGAGAATATAGAAAATAAAAATCTTGTGCTGTATAAACAGGCATTATCCACAGTTAATAATGACAAATGTAACACCATCTATCTTTAATCACAAAGTACTTTATAAAAATTATGGCCCAGCACTACTGTAATTAAATTAATGGAAGCTTAGCAATTGAGTTCAAGGGGACTAGAGCCTGCCTTTTCACAATGCAAGATAAACATTGAAGGATCAGTTTAACCACCAGTAAATGGGCCACCTCTGCAAACAAAGGTGATCATTGCTTTACAGATGACATTAACTCTAGGACTTCAGAAGAGGAAGGAAATAATTTTTTGCAGGTGACTAAGATAAGACATGCAATTCATTCTGGGTTATGTTTAATTTTTTGGTTAATTATAAAACAATAAAAAAAGCTAGCTAACAACAACAACAAAAAAATATCCCCCATTCTCACGTCTTTTCCCTCCACCCCCCAATCTATAAAGACAGATATGAAACAGGAGGTTACTCACCGTCGAGGAGTCACTGCTTCCGGTCTCAAGCGTAGCTCCCTCAGCACAGGTGGGTGGGTGGGTAGAAAGTTGACTAGCCCTGCCCCCATCTATGACATCACACTCTACCTCATAAAAGGTAGTGAAAGTGCTCTGAACTCCAGTCTGATTTCCGAGAGATACAGAAAAGAGATAGTGAGAGAGAGAGCAAGGGAAATATTGTGCCGTAGCGTAGAGGTGAGGAGAGAGGAAAACATGTGCTGAAGGAGCTATGCTTGGTCAAGGAAACAGGGACTCTTCCACGATGAGTGACCCCGCTGTCTGCTGGTTCCTCTCACTTGCTCCCATAGCACAGGTTAAGCATGCAAGCCCTACAGGGTTTGCTGATTGGGAAAGGGTATAAAATTTGGCACCTTTTGATGAAAACCAGAGAGGATAGAAAGCTCTATCCACATTAAAATCTGATTGACATTAGATTGAGCATCAAATTGGTTAAAAGACCTCCAAGCAGCACAATTTTGTGTATGGTTTTGAACAGCCAAACTGCACAAAAACATAAACACTGATGCAAGCAGCTGAAATTCCAGTGATTACAACTGGAATTACACTTGTGTCCACCCGTGCTGAATAAACATTAGACAGTCCACACCTCTGAGCTGCCCTGTAATTGAGTAAGCCAGAGGACAGGCCACCAACATCACTACATGAAGGTCAGGAAAGAATTATATTTTTTTCACATTGAAAATGAGAACTGGCAAACTGTGCTGAAAGAACAAGTGAGGGAAGTATAAAAAATCTGGGCATACATTTATTTACAGAGCACACTTTAAAGTTCCAGAAAATGTCAACAGAATTTCAAAGAGGTAATGTTTTTCAACACTGTACATTTTCAGACAATGAAACCTTATAGGCTGAAGCACATTATTTTTTCCCAAACAATTTTCCAAGAATTGAAACTGGAGGGCTTAAAATGGGATATTCATTCTACTTTATTATAAATGGAATTTTTATCATCCAAATTCTGGAAAAGCAGGTTTGAGAGTAAACATAATTGCTTATATTATCCACCAGTATTTTCATAATAACCTAGCTGTATACTAAAATTAAAAAAAAAAAAAAAAAGTATACGCTGTTAAACCTCTCAATTAAATGAAACTGCTTAGAGAATGGGGGACTATTCAGTGCCATTACAGAGTGCTAGCATAAGATCCTGCCTTTTGGAAGAGGAAAAATTATTGCTTCTTAAATCTCTTTGAAGAGCATGTATTATAAGCACACAGAGTTAATATTGAAGTTTTCCCTTAAGCTTTTTGTTGCTACAATCATCATGTAAATTCTAACCTAATAATGATTATTTTTTCAGTCTTAGTAACGATTAATGTGTATTCCCTGTTCTGTTTGTGTGCTCTGTTTTTCTCTCCTTTCCTCCTATTAAAAAACGAAACTCTGTGACTAATGCCTAGTACCAGTCACTTCACCTAAAAACAGAAGTACTTTTCTTCTTTACTGTTGAAACTTTGATCATAATCTAATCCTGCAGTATCTGAAGATGCAACTTTAAACCAGTATATTTGTGGATTTTAAACCTCAACAAATCAGCTAGTCCAGTAGACTAAATTAAGAGCTGTTGTGACTGTTAAAGATGATAAATAACTTCAGGAACACAATGCAAAACTAGGCTGCATCTGAGTAATGCAAAGTGATGATAGTGCTGTGAATTTCAGTTGATAATTGAATTAAACATATGTCTGTCTGATTTCTCACTACCTCATCTTGATTTCAAACTATTTGTATGTATGAAGATAGTGAGAAGAAAAAAGGTTTCTGGTACCTTGTTTATCATCTACTCCTTATTAACATGTATGCCTACTAGTCTGCCAAATAGAAAAGAAAAATTGAATTTTTAAAGGGTTTTATGGTAAAAGGTACCAAGTGGAATTCAGTTAATTCATGACTTAGGTAACCTATGACTTGAATATTGCACCACACTTGTTTTTGCCAAATAAAGTAGGAATATATTTTGAACTACTGTGACCACTAGACCTTATGAAGCCTAAGCAGGATTGCTCATTCTGATAAAGATAAGGATGGTCAGAGGATGTATCCTTAAATATGAGAAATATTACACTTGTAGTAGCAGTTCTAAGATGTTCTATAAAGAAATAAATTATATTTTATTGGAATAGAAATGTATGGAAGTAGCACAATTAAATCCTGGAAGAGAGTGCGGCCAAGAATATTCTCCAGTAACAACACAAGATGAGAAATATGGAGAAATATAGCAGATTCCATCATGATAATGTGATACAAAAAGTTCAATAGATTAGGTGGAAGATAATATGCTGGATAGTATTTTGGGGCTAGCACTGTTCAACGTGAAATATTATTTTGACCTCCTTAGTATGATATCTGTAGTTGATAAAGGGAAAATTAAGGGAAGAGCAAAAAAGATGACTGACCCATGAACATACACAAGAATACATTACTGGCCTAAACATTTAACAAAAGCAGAGAAAGAATATACCTGAATGAAAACATTTTTTAAATGTATGTACATTCAAGAAAGGAGGGAAATATTCCAAGTGTTCCAAGGAATACAACTGAGATTAATTAAATGAATGCATGGAAATGCAGAGAGACAGTAAGTGAACAATTTACTATAAAGTATTTTCTTAAGGGACAGAAGTTAAGCCTAACAGCATAAGACAATCATGTGAATGCAGATTAAATCATTGATTTAAACACTTGCACCCAGGCACCAGAAATCTATATATATATATACTATATATAAAAAAAGGGTCCATGTTCACTCTGACATCAAAGATCTATCACACAAAACAACAAAGTGCTTGCTTTCTTGCTTAAAAAGATGGACAGATGATTTGGAATGGGAAGGCACCACAAGGTACCAGTGGCTGCTTTCTATAAAGTTTGAGTACAGCAAAGCTGTGACAAGCTGAAGAGTACCAACTGTGCAGAAACATTGTATCACTACCAATAGACCTACAGAAGGTAAAAACGGATATATTTTAAAAAATTGAAACAACAGATTGAAAAAATCCTGTAAAAATACCAAGCTGATGCACACCATAAAAGTTTGAGACCTTAACACAGACCCACCTCCGGCCCAAAGATGTCCTGTTGCTGTAGTGGATCATCTTGATGGATAAATGGAAAAATCTTTGTTGCTCATTATCTGAGCTGAATGCTGAAACATGTAACATCCCATCTGAGACTGAGTAAAACTGTAACTTCCTTAATCATTTGACAAAGGGAATGCTAAAACTATTTGCCGGTATAAAAAAAGATGAAAATGCTTCTGCAGTATTTTGAATGATACTGATGCTCTAATTATAGAGTTCTAATTTTGTCTTTGATGAGAGTTAGGACACATCACTTACATGCTTCATCTTATTTTCTAGTGATACTATTGCCTACCCTGGTAACCTAGTTCACAAGGTACTTTGATGATGTATTAATCAGAATTATAAAGAATTGATGTTAAAAGAAAGCATTTGAGAATATTTAATGATAAGAGGTTAGGACTGATTTTTCTGATACTGGATAGGTTTTTACTTTGATTTCATATCAATATCTTCAATACATTATACAAAAGAAATAATTTTTGTTGATGCAGCTGATTATCAGTTATGTAAGATTAATGATGTGATATAAGAATAAGCATATTTTTTTCTTTCCTCTGTGAGTTTCATAAATAATAATAGTAAGAGTAATAATAATGTGCTCCAAGTGTGGAAAAAAATATTTCAGAGGTTAAAGATATAAGGCAAATTTTAAACTTCCTCACGCAGTTTGATCCCTTCCTAAAGGCTATTATAGTGTCCTACATTTAAAGGAAATATGTTCCTATTGTGAGTTTTATTAAATATTTTGTTGTAAGGTGTTTTGTTCAGTATTTGCAATTGATTCTGTTCTGGCTGGAAAAACCTGTTGATGCTTTCCCTTGAGGGTATGTCTTCTTGTCTGTGAGTATTTCTCTGTGTGTTACTCATCTGCAATATAGGTTGTCAAGAACCATAATTAAAGTCAAAGAAACTGATGAGTCTGAACTGAAGTTGTTATTCTTTTAATATCTGTAAAAGCATCATCTGGTAGTATTTTTAGAAGTGAGACTAAGTTTTACCACAACCCAAATCAAGAAGTTAAATAATTGCAAGAGCTAAAAGATGTACTTCTGTGTAAGAAACAGTCCAAAATCTCCTATTCTGTGTTAAATCTGTCATCATGTAAGTTCAGTTCTCCATAATTCCCATGTGCAAGAAACAAACCTAATAATTTTTGTTTAAAGCCTCAGGATGTACCTATTAGCAAACCTATGCTGTGCATGAAGGAGGCCAACTGAAAATGCCCCAAGGGAAAGGAATTCTTATTTAATACAAAATAGTGAAGCTTGGCTCCAAACTACCTCCTTTAAAGGCAGTAAGACAGGAAAAGAAGTGAACATGAGACAGCATTGAAGTCCTTTCTTTCTTTATAGTAATTTTTTACAGGAATAGTCCTTTAGGACCATACCTCAGGGTACGTTAGAATGTTCTCTAGGCCTTGCTAATTATTGCAGGGCTGGTGCAATTTGTGTATCAGAAAGCCATAATGTTCTCATTTTCTTCCCATCTCATTCATCAGGGTCTGGAATATGAAAACAAGCTGAACTGAAACTATAACTGCTGTAGCAGGTAGGCTTTGGATTTTAGAGTGGTTACTATTTTTAAAACAAATGCAGTATGTAATGAAGAATATACATTAGTACTTCCTTCAATTCTCTAATATTTTTCTATGTTCATATGTGTTTCAGGCCTCAGTCTTGAATCCATAACACTTTGCTTTGCTCTCATGGAATTAAATGGCTTAACATTATTTGGTATCAGAAATGTTTTTCTTTGCAGAAAACTCTTCTAATGAGAAATTTCAGTAAATGTAATCTTCAGAAATTCATGAATATTTGTTACCGGATAAAGCAAAGAACATGTTCCCTGTAGCCAAAATGTTTTTTAATAAGGATAAACATCTGACCTGTCTAAATTTTAATCTACTAAATGTAGACATATAGGTGGAGTGCATGCTTCTTGTCTCCATGAATATATTCTAATAAAGACAAGTGCAGTGTGATTTTGCCTTGCAAATGAAATTCTAGATAACACCTTTCCATTTATGCAGGATATATTGTTTCATATTTATGTGTATGTGTGTTTCCATGTGCATTTGTATACAATGAGGTATTATCTTAGTCATGAAAATAGCCTTATATCAAACCATTGTAGCTTCAAAAGAACAGATTATTTCATTATTTTTTTGTTGAATTTTTCAGTTCTGTCTTAAGCTCATTCATCTGCTTTTCCTTACATAATGTAAACTCTGCCCACCACCAATCCACCTTCACTCAGCTGCTTGAAGACATAACCATAACACTAACAAAAACAAATCAACCTTTCCAAAGTTTTGTGATATTCTTTATTCTTTATGTGGAACACGCTTATGATACCCCAGATGCCCAAAGCTCAGGATATAAATTATTGTCCAATCAAGTTATAAAGGCAAAACCATGTGAACTCACAGATGTAGAAATAAGATCCTATGGGATCTTTCACTTAACTGAATCAAAATGCTGTATAAACGTCACTTGAAAGAGCTCTCTGGAGGTCTCTTGAACAACCTTCAACTTGAAATGAGTTCATTACCAACAGTAGATCCACTCAGCTGCTGCAATGTCTCCCTGGGACTTGAATCCCTCCAAAGATGCCAACTGCATAAACCCTCTGGGCTTCCTAGACCACAGTACTTTTACTGGGAAGCAATAGATGAAATTAATCTAATGAACTAAATCTTTATTATTGTTACATATTTGGAGGAGGTATTGTAAATGGTTTTAGAACCACTACAGATAATCTGATTATGTCTTTTTTTTTTTTTCTATCCATCTTAGAGGTGTTTCATAGGATAATTAGGAATTCTTCACCGTTTTAACTTTCAAAAAGCTCTAAGATGGTGTTTCCATAAAATACATCACACATAATGAATATATGACCATGAGGGTTTTTACTAGCACTCATTTTGATTAACCTGCACAACTCACTGATGCCTTTATCCTTTAGGAGTAGTAAATTGCCTCAGTGTCCTGATGATAATTTTTTTATGTTACCACATCATCAGGTAGTCCCTTTTTTGGACAATGTATTGAGGGATACAGCCTATGCCAGCAGGAGCTGAAGACTCCTTTGTTAGTAAAAAATAGAAAAGCTAAAAACCAATTTGTTCCAGATAAAGGCTTATCAAAACCTGTATATTTAGAAGTATCACATGCTTCATGTAGCCATAAATTTAGAACATAGTACACTTACTATGGCATTATTTTACCTTCTCACATATCAATATGTCTGCATACATTCAAACACATATGCAGAGGTTAGTTAAATATATCCTTATCCCAAAAGGCACAGCTGAAATGTCTCCCTGTATTTTTCATTTCCTTCATTTCTTCCAAAGCAGATGCCCTGAGCTAGTTGAATATACACTGCAAATCAAAGTCTCTCACTTTCCCCACCTAGCCCTAGCCTTCCTGTTCTGGAAGCTGTCTTTGTACAGTGGTAACTTCAGGCCTGAAATAAAGACCCTACTTTTTTATTTTGTCTCCTCACTTGTCCTACTAGAAGAGTAGATATTATTGTGGAGTCCAACCAACTTTATGGTCCTGAGTTTATCTTATTCCTTTTCCACGACTGCAATTCTTTGATTTCATATTCCTATCTTGCTTTTGGTTAGGCTTTTTCTTCCTGACTCGTTCATATGTCATATTTCAAGTTCCTTGGCTTACTTCCTTATTCCAAAGTCCTCTCCTTTACCCACTGCTTTCATTCCATGTCTCAAAATAGAACTCCTGTCCACCAACTCCATTTTAAACAAATATAATTCCATCAGTCCCATCTTACATTATTTTCTCAGCATTAGTACATACGATATACTGCTCATATTTCCAAACTCCCTTTTAGCCATTCTAAATGTTTACTACAATCTTGTGGGTAAACATGAGAAACAACTTGCAAACCCCCCCAAAAACCAAAAAACAAACAAACAAAATTAAAAAAAACCCACCACACCTAAATTATTAAATTAAACAAGAAAATCATAAAAATCAAATCATAAGTAGTTTAGTGATTATCTATAGGGTCCATGGGTCCATCTTTCTCTTCTCTTTATCAATTTGAGTATATTCACTTGTGTTATATCCATTGTCATGTATTGCCATAACCCAAACCCTCGTCTTGCAATGATGTCAGCTTAGACATAGGACTGTATCACTTCTTTGTGGTGCGTAATTCTTTGGACATCCACTGTCCAAGAAACATGAACACAGCAATTATTTAGGTGTAACTGCTCTTACCCTCAGCTCCAAATAAATTGAATCACTAGCAGTAAAACCCACAAAATTTCTATTAGTGATATCAATCATTAATGACAGCTAGGTCTTAGCTCAGGTGTTTTCTACTGAAAACACTGACAGCTTGCCAATCCAGGCAGTGCAGCCTAGAAATATCTAGAAAGTCTGGTTTTGTCAGACTGTTCCTGTGAGTATACTTCATGTAGCATTCTTCCATGCCTGATATAAATTAACAGTAAAACTTATTTTTTTGCTAGCTAAGTAACAGGAGTAACCTTTTTGTTCTCCTGAGAATCTTGAATAAAAGGAATCCTACAGTTTTGTCCATTGGCCAACTCTCCCTTCAGCAAACCTTCTTTTACATAGTGCTAATTTTTTGCCTGATTCAGGAGGTATTAAATTGCTTTATTTACCAAACTCCAAAACAACACTTTCTCCATACTCTATAAGAATTTTAAATGTAAAGGTTCTCCCAGATTGCCTAGTTGAAAACAAAGGAAAAACTCTAGAAAGGCTTTCTGATGCGGGGAAATGAAATAACACATCAGTGGCTCTTAAATAACTGTTTATGCATAGGCTTTTAATCCAAATTCTATGAAAGACAGCCTTACTCACTTTTAATAGCAGGTGAACTTCAAATCACCTGACTTTGAGTCTATAGAATTCGTAAGTAGCAACTTATGATACTTCACTGGACATACACATACCAACTTGCTTTTACAGCACAAGGTAGTTTATAGTGATGTGGGCTTAAATGAAAGAAAAGGACCTTTAAACCATTTTGGTTTAAAAGATGAAAGATCCATTGGCAAAATTGGTAGGGAAACTGTTTGCCAGCTCACCTGAAATAACTGCTGGATGCACACTATTATTTTGTGATAAATAATGAGGCTCATTCATTTTTTATGACTAGCTATTTCCAGTTACCTTATTCTTATCACTACTCAAGAACAAACATACAATTATTTTGAAGTATATCCCATATCTGTTAAGATTTTTACATAACCAGCCTCCCAGTCCAGGAATTTTCATAACATCCTACCCAAATTTAATGGAGGCTCCAGCCTTTTTACCTTTTTTTCCCCCAAAGCCCTCACTTAAATTCACCAAGATCAACATGTTATAAGAATTATAAATATATAAAGATTATAAGAATACTTCTTTTAGTATAGTAGCTGAGCCTATTATGCAAAGATAAATAGGCATTTGAAAACAATTGGAAACTGAACCCAGATAAAGTATATGTTTGGACTGTGCTTTGGCTGTTGATTCAATATTTTTGGACAGTGTTCAAAGGTATATGGCTGTTACTCTGTGTGACACTGCATATCTACCTGGCTTAGAAGTTTAAGACTCTTTGAGCAAATTTTCTGATAATACAGCTGATTGTATCTGTGGAGCTCTATATCAAAACAACATGATAGGGGGCTGCCTTGGATAAGGGATTGTCTTAGATTCTGTCTTTAATCTGCAGGGAAGACTCTAGTAACTAACTTATGTACTAACATAAACAAGAATTTTAAAAAATGCAAGTTCATAGCCTAAATAGGTAGTAGGTAAATGAGCTGGTTAGCTTCAGAGCAGCAGTAAACAGAACAAGTGGATATTTATTCTAGAGTAAGAAATGAATATATAGATCTGTTTTATTGTAATGGCCTAGCTAACAAGTTGGACAGAAACACTAAAAAAATAAAGCAGCCCTAGAGATAGAAGAAGTCTGAATTTTTATCCAAATAACAAACATCGTGGTTAAAACCAACACTACTCAACAAAAGCAGCTAGCACAAAAAGGCTATCTATCAGCAAGAGCAAAATATATGTAAATGATATTTACTTCACTGAGAGTAGCATATGCTCAGCACCTCAGAGGATTCATTCCAATACAATAGTGCAACTGATTATGAAGTAAACATACATTACATTAAATAAACTAAGGCAAGAGAGAAAGAAAATTATTTTGAAGTGCTTATAGTCCGTGATTTTTGTAAAGGAAGTTGTTTATTCTTAGAAAAGAGTTAGAAATTGAATATTCAAATTTAAAATTACAGAAACATCTATTTGTTTATGGACCATCGTCAAAAACACTATTATTAGGAAAAAGGGTATTATCTACATGGATTAGAAATTAAAAAAATATTTTCCATTTTTAAAATATTCTTTTTTTGCTTTTATCTAACTTCCCCCTCACTCCTTTTCTTTACTTTCTTCCCTGTAATATTCTTCAAGTTTACAAGGCTCCACACTGAAGAACAGGTATCATATAGTTTTTCTCTATTTTAGTTTTCAAAACTCAACTGGAATCAGGAATTGATTTTCGCTTTGCAACATAAAGGACTGAATTAACAGATAATCTAAATTGGCTTTGCTCCATTGATATTAATAAAGTTACGCTGATTAATGCTAACTCTCAATTGCCAGATCTTACTTATCTGGCGAAAATAATTTTGCTATCTGCATGCGGGGAATTTGATGGGAAAGATCAAAAGAGAGAAAGAGCTGGGGGAAAAGGAATGGAAGAAAGAAAGGGAAAAATAACAGTGAGTGCTTTACTGAAATAATTTACACTTCAGGAGTGTGACATTTGCTTACTTTTTGATCTGTTTTCCTGTTTGCAGCAAAGTCAATGATGCCAAAAAAGAATCCCTTCATATGCTATGCTAGTACCATATCACTCTATAGAGTAAAAAGCAAACAAGATCAGCTTTATGCTTATTTTCAGAGATAAACCATACTGAACTACTGAGTCTTGTGGGGAAAAAAGAAATAGAACTTCCACCAAAGGATATATAGCTCATTATATGTTATGTACACAGTATTTTTGAAGTTGTTGCAACACATTTTTCTCTAACAGAACTGTAAGAACTGTAGGGTTCCTTTCATCTGTCTTTTCGGTTTTAATTGGTTTTATGTCTCTTTCCTTTTTACATAAACATACATATGCCCACACATAGATTCATACATACATATGCATACATTTCATTTATAAATATTATTAATATTCTTGATAATGCAAAAATTCAAGCAGAGACTGTACTCCCCATAATAGTTCTGAATCATAATTCACATTTTGGGTCAATCTTAGCTATACTGTGTTTCTTTGTAAACACAGTAGTAAATTACAACATTGTAATAATCATCCGGGCACTTGATATTTACATCAAAACACTTAAATATAGTGCAGTCACATAAACTTACTTCTGTAGTCATAGGTTGGGAAGTTTGATTTCTGGGTTTCTATTGTCTTTCTAACATTGTACTGTATGCAAGTTGCCAAATAATGGTATTTCATTTTAATGTAAATAAAATACTGTTTATTTGTAATTGGCTATCCAAGAGAAAATGAAGAAGAATATGGAAGCAGAAGCAGCAAGTAGACAAGCAGATGTAGATGTGCACTTGGATATCAGATCTCTGGATAGCAAAGGAGCATACAGTACCCAGCACCTTGAAGACAAACAGCTTGGAAAATGCTACTAGGGAAGCACTGTACTGTGTGTTATACCACATAACAAGATAATGCTCTCAAAAAGGGATGCACAGGAGTTCAACTCTCTATACCACCTCCTGTTCAGAGCAACAGCAGAAGAAGAAAGCTCGGCAATCTTAAAATTTTCTGTATGTCAGCACTACTGAGTCTTTGGAACAGACCCAAATAATTTCTGTGGTTGAAGCTAGTTTTTCTTTATCTGCAACTGACTGTAAAAACCCAACCAAACAGAAACACAATGGTGGTGAATCCTGGAAAGCAGCAGATGCTAACAATGCCAGACTGGAAATGATGAAGTCAAGCGGTTCGGCCACTTAAATTTTACAACGGATGGTGATGTTCCAGTAACGAATAGATGCTAGAGATTCACAATGGCTTATTCAGCATCCACATACACTGAATAAAGAGACTTGGAAAAGAAACACACACAACCACAAAAGCCAAGCTGGTAGAAGCACTGGTTTGGGTAATTGTTATAGATAGATGAATATGACAACTCAATGGGTATGAAAAGCTGGACCCAGATGGCAGTAGGTAAGAAAAGATCATAGCATTTACTATGAAGCATAGCTGTCAGCGATACAAGGACAGATCACTCCATTAATATCAGGAAAATGGAAGAGGATCTTTTCATTGCTGTGGGAAGATCAAGGTATTAAAATTACATACGTACATACGTCAAGAAGTGAAGACCAATTGCAGGACAGACACAGGAACATTTAAGCAGCTCCTTTTAGGATTGCATATATGACTTCTGATTGTTTGATCCAAGAAAGCCTGGCAAATGGTTAAGACCTTCTATAGTGCTTTGCAAAAAATCAAAATGTTGTGTAGTTGAGAACTTTTGCTCTGACTTCTGACATGTTTGAGGAAGGCCAGTGATTTCACTGGGGAATGTTATGGATGAAATGAAGGGCACACGTTAGCTGTCCTAGGAATCTTCGTACTTGATTGGGCTTAAACAATGAAAGGGTGCTTTTTCAAAACTGCATGTGAAAACAATCTTTCCAGTATCAAAGTTTCAAGTGTCTTGGGTCACAAATCACCATCATTTTAAAAATACACTCAGGAGAGTGAAACATATTATACATTTACATACATGTGGCCTGTATTTGAGTAAGAAGATATCAAAGGTGTCATGGGGCTAATACTAGGGTGATCAGTTAAAAGAACAAAACAAGATAGTCATGAAGAGCAGCAATTGCTACTGCCTGGTTCTAGTAATCTCCCAGAGACACAGAGTCCAATGTTAGGAGAAGAAAGGAAAAAATACTTTAAAAATGTAGAAAATTCATAGGTTATAATATTACTGCTACTGCACATACCTGTCTTTATTTCTAAAAAAGATTGTGCGTAAAAGGTTTGTAGTGTTCATTGAAAATAACTGAGATAACTGGATGGGAATTAAAGTATAAAATCATTGTGCTTGCCAATAGTATTTGAAAACAGCACGTGCATCAAAACTTAAAATATTTTGCTGGCCTTCCAGAGTTTTTGCTAAACCTAGTGTGCATTGGAACCTGAGTGAATGAAATCCCATTAGTCATCACCATCTTAACAATATGCACTTCATATAGAGCTGGCATCTGCACAGAGGAAGGAAATTACCAGTACTAACAAAGGAAAGAAGATTTATAATGAGCAAATATACAAAAGCTCCAAATAATTATAATATTCCCAGCTTGGCAATGACTTTCTAGGCTATGAAATTGCTTTTCTTTTGGAAGAATGAAGACTTTACAAGGTTAGTATAAACAAAGGGTAATTGGAAAATCAAATTGCTCTATGCATGTTATTGTAAGGTCTGGAATAATGGCGATAACATTTTAAAAAGCTTGCTTATGAATCACTGTATTTTTGTTTTGTACATTATTGCCATCAAAAATTCTCCCTTTGAAGAGACATAAATAGCTAAATACAAATACCAGCTTACCCCTGATACAATAAGTTCTCCTCCCAGGTTCTGAACTTCTGCCTTCACTTTGCTGCAGATATTGAGTTGGTGGCAGTAGAGGGCAATGCGCTGCAGGTAAGCTAGCAGATCCTGTTTGCAGGCTGAGTCCGGGCACTACAGACAAAAGAAATATTTGTTTAGATGCAGCAGAGTTTATATGATTACACAGAAGTAATCAGAAGAAATAGTGGCAATGTGTTTGTGTTGGGTGGATCCATTTCATTTCGTCTTTACATGAGACGATGAAATGTGAAAACTCAAACTCTACCTTTCATTCAACTCGAGACTTACAAATTGTAACCTGAAGATGCCTTATATCTTTTTGAAAAAAGCAGAAACCTCTCTATCAGCCACTAATGAAAGACAATGAAAATCATATGATTGCTATGTTTGTGAGGGAGTTTCACTTATGCTATCAGTTTGTACAGAACAGAAGAATCTATTGAGCAGCCAAAAGACCAAGTCTGACCTGAAACTCCAAGTTGTCTTCTAGGTGAAGATACAACATGGACCAGTTAAAGCCCAGATAAACCCAGTTCTGACTGATTACATCCACTCTAATGCCAACTCTTGGCTGTCTTGCCAGCTTCCCTGGCATTTGTGCAGACCTTCAGAGGACACAGCTCTGCTTCAGACTTGGCAGAAGCCAAGCCCCTTACTGACACACCAAGGACCAGAGAGGCAGAGGTGAGGCTGCTTGGGTTTGGTATTGACAGATTTGGCAAATTTATTGCTAATGCATAAATACCTTAATCTGTGCCAGAAGAAAATTATTTTCTAAAGTGTGACGTATTACAGAGTTTCTCAGCAGATGACATCAGTATGACAGCCCTTCCCAAGCACATAATGAGATTAGCTGGCCTTTCTGCATGTCTAAGGGATATCTCTTCATACTAGATGGAAAGCTATCTACAGTCTTGCACTATTTTGGATGCTGGGTGTCTCAATTGTGCTTTGATACAAATTACATTAGGTGAAATATGGTAGACTCACTGAAAGTTTTATAATCAAAATAACTAGAAAAGGCCCAGGTACAATTTATTCATAGCCTTTGTGACTCTTAATAGAAACTGCATCATCCCCCACAATAACAACAGCAGGATACACAACACTCTTGTATTTAATATTCAAAGCCTTGCCTCAGGAGAACAGACCTCAGTAATTCACTGTGATGAAACACTGCTGAAAGGGTCCATTGCTAACAGCCTGTCTCCAGTAAATTACTCTTTGGGGCTACCCAGCAAAGTGTGACTGACAATGTTCTTTGAATGTATAGCTTAAGAAACAAAGATTCCACGCTATGTCTTTTTAGCATCTTACAAAGTTTATGCTCAATTTTTGTAAAGCATTATCAGAACACTTAAACAAAACCTGATACAATTGAACACACGAGTCAACAGCATCACGGCCTCTGACCTGAGATGACTGCTCTAGCCCCTACAGCTAATGCTGGCAAAGGATATGTTTGTGGTGAAGTAGTTGCATATACTGTCATCTATAACCCTGAAAGCAGTTTGCTTTTTTTCTCTCCTTTTAAAACTAACAGTAAACAAAGCTGGAGGTTCATTGTGGCTGTTAGGCTTAATCTGCTCTATACTTATGGCAATGCTATAATGCCTCTGTTTCTCAGACAGTTGCCACATTGTTCAGGCGTGAATCCCTAAGACATCTCCCTACTGGTGACAATTTAATACAGAAATACTTACTTTGCTTTTGAAGTCTATGAACTGAAAGAAATGAACTTTAAAGCAATACTTCTAGAGAGCTGACAAGGCTTTAAATACAAGTACCTTGGAGCAAATGAAAACTTAAGATCTGTCTCATTGGAACAGTAATTATAAATGCAACTGTCCATAAAGAGTTTAAATTACATACACGTCTCCAAAGTTCTGTAATATCATTAAAGTGCAAACATTAAAACAAACACTTCATTCTCATAGTGATTTTACTGTTTATTATTAAAGTGTACATGGTACAGTCTTCTGAAATTTAAAATGTAACTCAAGCCAATGCATTCTAAGCATAGTAAGTCTCTGTCTTCCTTTCTTTAAAATATTCCACCTCTGCAAATACTGTAGACTAGGAATTTCATCAGCTGACAGATGGTTTTCTTCTTTCTTATGCTAAAATGAACAGATGCTACATCTGAAGGATTGGAATGGGTTAACTACAGGAAAAATGCCTGCTGATAATGAAGAAAACCTAAACCCAAAATTTCTGAGTTTATAGGAAAATGGGCAGCTTCAGGTTTCTTGCCACTCTGGCCCCTATTCCCTGGCAGGATGTGTTACGCTTTTACATGCTTACTTGAATAACAAAAAAAAAAAAAAAAAAAAACCAAACAAAAAAAAGTATTTATTTTGAAGAGAAAGACTAGAGGCAGGGAAGTTATCAATATCCACTTCCACCAAAATTTCTCCTGATGAGATTGAAAGGAAAATAACTATAGGAAGTTTACAAGGGAAAAAATAGTCAAATCTACTTTGCCTCAATCTACAATTAGCTACCTAGAACCTGGTTTCAAAATTTGGTTCTTGACTTCTAATATGATGCTTCCTCTTGCTCTCCCAATGGATAGATAACTCAATTTGAAAGAAAAGAGCTGAATATAGCAAGCTTATCTTTCCAGTTATGATATGAATTTGGTAATGGGATTGAGGACACAGACCCTTAGAACATGGAGCATGGGGCTGTAAGATGAAAGCACAATACCTTCATGCAAAGCATTAGAAAGGGAGCCAGGGAAACTTGAAAAAGAAAAGTGCTATATTAAGGGGAAATTGCTGGAAGACCAAGGTGAAAAGAATATAAGGATTTCTAAGCATATGGCAAGGGTAAGAGAGCATCCAAGTCTCTACTGCTTATATGGCAGGAAATACATCAGTCTAATTCTAATACAATCACCTGGGTCCAGAATTGAGGCTGTGGAACAATTCAAGCATTTCTGAGGTTTAGAGAGACTCATCTATGACCTTCCTGTACTGCAAACCCCAAGCTGATTGGTACAGAAGCAGCAACTTATATTCAATGGGTAGATCAGTAACCAGGCAGTGATTTTCAACAGGTAATTTTTTGACAAGTAAAGATAATATTTTCCTGCAAAAGACAACTCATTGACAGAGGTTAAATCATATCTCTGCTCATTTTTGTGCTTACCTGATCAGCTACTGCCCGTGCCAATTTGTCCATCCTCGATCCTGCTTCTGCAATCTTCTTGGCCGCATTAATGACATCTGATGTGTTCTTCAGGGGACCTTTACCTCTGTGAAATACAATACAACTATGCACAATCTAAATAAATCATGAAAGGCAACAGTTTTAGTGACCCTGTTTAGTGTTTGATTTTAAAATAGTAATAAGAATAGCTTCTTAATTTATTACAATTTCATCTTTAACTACTTTACAGTACAGCTTGATTAAGAAATCGGTCTGCTATATTTCCTCTCTCTTACAAAATGCCTCACTAGCAATTTAGTTTGATGTGCCTTCAATCACATGATCAATACTTAAAAGTATATGCATTTTTAAGTGCTCATTAAGCCAACATTCTTTCTGGAATACATAACTATTTCAAAATTATGTTATTCCCAAACCAATGCTATAGGTTAAGCCTGTCATGTCTGGAGCAAGAATGTCACATTTTAGAAAACATTTTTTTGTAGATTTTTGTCAGAAAACAAAGATACATGAAGCATAATCCTTATGTTACACTTCAATGTTACACTTAAAACATGTATAATTAAAGATTGATCTTTCATTATACTTTTAAGATGATGCACAAAATTCTGATTTTAGTCATTAAAATTACCAAAATGTATATAGACAAAGAGTAGTTACTGCAGACTTTTCTGAGTTTTCTTCAGATTCAGAACTTTAATCCTGTTTGTAATAATAAATTTGCTACTGCTCCTGAGAATCCTCAGTTGGGAGATTAATTTCCTTTTTTGAGTGGGGGGGGGGGGGGGTTTGTTTGTTTGTTTGTTTTGTTTTGTTGTTTTTTTAAATATATTATGTGGAGAAATATAACTTCAGACAAGACTGATGGAAAATCATAATATGAACTAAGGGGTTTTTTTAAACTAAAACTGAAGGCTTTTTTTCTAAGCACAACATAGTATTATTTTTGCATTTTTTTCATCTATAATGACAAGAGTAACATACTGAACCCTATTTCCATTTTATAAATTCTTTCCGTACTTTCATTTCCACCTTAAACAGATATTGGAAAACAAAAAGTATCCCACTTTTGTTGAACTTAAATTGTAGGAAAAATCTTTCAGAATGACCTCGTATGATTATACATGAATTATATCAGCAGATCTGACTGTCACAAACTTGATGCATTTGCAAAATTATTATATTTTAATACTGCTGAGGTTACAGTCAACCAAGAAGGTGTGAAAGGCTTTGTTCTGTTTTAATGAAATATATTAAACAAGTTTTTATTGAATATGATGTAGATGGAGGTGCACTTTGATTTTTATTTTTTTAATTTACTTCAAATGTGACAGTAGTTTTGTTTCTCATTGTCATATCAGTTCTGTTCTTTTGATGGTAGAAAAAGTAATTACAAAACTTTCAATTTGACGTTCAATGTACCAAAGGTTGTCCAGGAGGTTGCAGAAAGTGTTCATATTCTGGGCTGTTGCTTTAGAACATTATTTTTTCCTTCAATGAAATGATGACACTATTTGGACAGCTTTTAACTCTGTGTTTGAGCAGAAGGATCAGAGACCCAAATACAATACAAATAGGAAAGTAATTAAGTTTACTCTAAAATATCACCTTCAGAGACAGTTCTACACTGTCATTTGGTATACAGGAGTGGCAAATCTACTACAAAAATAATTGTTGCAAAAGCACAAATAGAAAGAAAACTGAAAGAATAGGTACTTGCAAAGAAGTATGTCTAGTAAGATAGTAAAGTAAGCAGACTTTCCCTATGCATAATCAAATGTTAAATGGATAAAAATGTGTGCTGTTGCAATTAACTAATTTTGCAAGTGCAGAGAGTAAAGTTCTTTGCAAATTAATGCACAGCCTCCTATCTATTAAGCTATCTATTAATCTATAAGGTATGTGTGAACCCTATATTACCAATGGAGAGACTGTCTCCTCTGAAATGGTTTAAAGGCTCCAGATACAAGGAATGTGATTAGCCAGAGATTAAGAAACCTATCTGAGCATCTCAGAGAGATGAATAAATGGATGTCTTATTTTAATTCTGAAGAAAAACATGAAGATTTTTGTCCAGTTTTGTCTAATCACATTTTGACAAATACCATTTAAACTTTTGAACTCCTATTAAAAATAAACACTGAAAATCCTTTTATTTATGATGGTGATCTGTAATTCAAATAATATTGTAAAATGTTCTCCTTGGTGTGATTAACAATATGACCATGTTTAAACGAAATTCTGTTTATATTATATCGTTAATGAATGGCCTTTTGATGCTTTGCAATGAGGAAAGAACAAGAAACAAATAGAAAAAAGAAATGAAAGAAAAAAAATCATTACTGACAAGCTCCAATAAAGTATAGATCAAAACAGTTTCATTTGGGATTTTTCTGGAAAGATGTTCAGTGTTCAAAATGATATAAATAGTTTTGCCATTATTTTTGATTGACACAAATTGTGTTGAAATGTTGAAAGTTCAGGGAGGCATATGCATTTAGATGGGTACTAAGCAAAATGTCATTTGAGTGTCTCTAAGGTCACAGACTATCTTTGCTGCTGAAATTCAAGATGATCTGCAAATAAAACAGATTTGCAAATAGAACAAAAACTTAATGTGATTAATGCCATTTGGAGAAACATCCAGAGAAATCATGTGTAAGAAAACTGTACAACCCACCCTGTAATGTATGATGTGAGTTACCTGTCTTTGCAACCCCTAAAACACAGCACATCATCTCAACAGGCTATACATTACAACAAAAAGGAAAGGTGTGGGATGTCTGAAGAAGTCCTCAGCACAGGTTATTTTTTCCTTACCTAGTAAAGTCTGTCATTTCCATCATAATCATGCACATCTGCTTTGCCAACACAATGATGTCATTACCACTGTCATCCCACTTAGCCACCTCTGCATCCAGTTTGCTCTTTTCTTGGTGGAATATCTCTACCTGCTCAGCAATCTTAGCCTTTTCCTCCTGGGGAAGCTGAGCCATGATAGCCTGGAGAAAAAATGGGAGAAGTTGAGCATGAAAAAAAGGAAGCTAGAAGCTATATATTTCCAGTGTTCCAAATGGCACACCTGACTTCTAGTTTCTTTTTATGGGAGTTGAAGATGCCAAGCAAAATCCCACAGACATTTGATTTCTGTTAGGACAGGTTAAAACAAATGCAAAGGATGTTTATAGCTCTTCTTATGCCTTCAAAAATTTAAAAATTATACATGTGATGCCGTGGTATACAGATTATTCACCAGCTGATGCAGTAAGATTAAAGAAAATTCCTGTTAAATCTTAACTTTTAGGAAGAACAAAATGAATGACATCTATGGGAAAAGGTAGACTGAATTGCCGCATCTCCCCCACACTCATTCTCTGTCAGAAACAGAGGTTTTCTGCTTAACCCAACAGTAAAATAAGCTATGACATGCAAGATAATACATTTGAAGTGAATTGTAATGAATGTAACTTTCAACAATATTTAGTGGCTTAATTGTCTCTTAGAGGATATGCAAAAAGGCACTACACAGGTTGATAGTAATCAGCCTTGACATTAACAACAAAGTTCCCTGCCCTCCACAAAAAAAAAGAAAACTCTACAAAATTATAATAATTACTTTTGAAGATCAAACGGACGCTTCCAATACTGATTTCCGAGTTGAGCTATTATTTGTCTTTAGGGGGTTCTGAAGACCACATTATGCATTTAATGGGGTGTGACACATATTTAAGTGTCATTACATTTTTTCTTGTTTATGCCACTTTCAATCAGATGAAGTCTTTCTCCACATATTCTTAAAATGCTCTTGGCTTTTAAAAATTCATAATTGACCTTTTCCAAAAGTGAAATTAAAAAAGGTTATAAACAGTAGATCAGAAAATGAGAAATTTGCAAGTTAATCAAATTAAAATTCAACACATGAGTTTTAATTAGGCCTTATCAATGCAACTCAGCAGTTTCAAATGTTGGTATATTAGTCTTTCTACAGAAAAATGCAGTGTAAGTCAAGCTAATAAATAAACATATAAAATACACACAAAACACTAGAACAGATGAATTAATTGAAATTAAGGGAATATGATAGGAGTAATAAAATTTGGAAAGCCGTTATGTATGTCTTGCATGTGGTTTCTTTCTGTAGGCAGCTTTAGCTGCTCACTCTTTAAACCAGTATGCAGTGTTTTAACATTTCTATTCCAGCTGCTGATGTGCTTTCAAAGAAGCTATATCCTATAGCAAATGCAGCTTATATATTCGTTTTATTTCTATTGAAGACCAATACAAGTATTTCTACTGAAACACTAATAGCTTTATGAAGTAAGCATATTAAACTAATCCATTACATTTGACAAATAAAAATCCAGCTTTCCTACAGAAAAGGTTCAAATACGATACTATTATGCTTAGCAGACTCATTTCAATGAGTCACTCAAGACTGTGGACAGGGTGGCTTCTGCTCAGCATGTTTTCATTTCAGGTTTTCGTAATTTGTTGCTTCCTGTACATATTGCATTCTATGTTATTATGGAACAGGACTGTCTTTATAATATATTATGTTTATACCGTGTATAGCTGATCGAAGCAGAAGGTTTTAAGTGCAAAAGTGATAACAGCAATAAATGTAATAGAATTTAAGACTTGTAAGTCCCTAGGTAAACTAGATTCTTAGTAAAAATATTACTGCAGTCTTTACTTTGTTTTCAGATCAAAAAAGGATGATACGCTACTCAATCCTAGACATAACCAAAAGAAAAGAAAAGACGACTGTGAAATAACTGTATTGTATCTCAATACTTTTATAGCTAAGACTTGCTGTCAATTCTTTGAATATAACAAACAGGACTTTATGCTCTTTAAAATATAAAAAGATTTATTTATATATATATAAAGATAAAAGATAGTCAACTGTATCCAGAACATCATTCTGTCATCATTGTCAGTGTAAGGTATAGTTCTGAAATTTGCCTGACTGCAGGGTTTTCAATGCCAGTTCCTGGTTACCCAGCTCTATGGGATGAGAACCTACAACCCATCTGCTCTTCATGTAGGTGATAGTGATACATATGAAATGTCCTTGATATGCAAGTACAAAATTATTTTGCCCTTGGGATTTAGTGGTAGAAACCCACCTTTTCTGATACATGGTATGGTTTATTTACTAACTGTATTCAAGATTCAGGGAAATTAATTTAAGACAAAAAGAAACCTCTGCCCATTCCACTGAATCTATGTGTCACATTCCTCCGATAACTCTAAGTAAGCTTCATTTAGGTTTCCATTACTCTACTGTTTCTTTTCAGGATATAAAATGTTTGTGTCAAGCCCTAACATACTGTAGATCTTGTACGGCAGCTGAGAACTCCTCTTTCCTGATCCTCTGAACTGATCTTTCAAAGCATCAAAATGCCTTTTGGTCTTCAAGTTCTCGGCCCTACAATTCCTCTTCCAGAAGCCAAGGTAAGAAGCCACTGTTCCCGTTACCAGCTTTTGCTGCAGTGTTTGAGTGCATATGGGGAGGATACTTCTAATTTAGTGTGTTACTTCACTTTTAACACTTATTAGAAGAAACTGCAGACCTGTGCAAAACAGCCATGAATATCAATCAGGTAATTCCCAGTTCACCACTGGTTCTCTGCTGGAAAGTGTAAAGGCTTTTTTTTTTTTTTTTTTCCTTTGCATTCTCTTTCCAGTTAAATATATTTTCATGATGTCCTTTGCCCCCCAAATTCTAATCTGACATTTATATTTATCTTTTTTTATATATACTCTGAGCAGCCTGTTTAGTCAAAGGTAAAGTAAAAAAAAAAAAAACACCCCAAAAATAATCAGAAGGTGGCATAATCCTGTGCGTTAACAAACTTCACTTCTCCAGCACCTATGACCCCTGAAGCACTCATCAGCTTAATTTGCAATCCCCGTGAAGAAGTGGAGGTCACAAATCACAATGGCTCAAGTTTATCATGATGTGATTACTCTGGTAAAATTACACTGACTCAGTAACAAATGTCTTCAATTACAATTAAATTACAGGGATGACTCGGTAGCTTAAACAGATCTTCTTGACAGGTTTGCACACTGGGAAACATGACTAATGTAAGATTTCTCTGGGTACAGCACATGGTGCCCTGATGGATTTTTTTTTAAATTTATTTTTTTTTTTAGTTTGCTGACTACTCCCACAGTTTCAGCACATTCCAAACCTGCAAGGCCTTCTCCTACAGCACTAGCTGGAGCAAACAGCTGGTACAAAGCATCATATAAGCCTAAGGAAGATCATGCAATAAAGTCAGTGGTTTTCAAATAGGTGAGACATGAAAAAGCTTTAAAAATACTCCTGTCCTTTCTTAAGTGACCCTGAAGATTTGAAATCACTACATTTGCTTTCCAAGGCATAGCTTTTTATTTGTAGCTATAGAGACACTTAACGTAGTAAGTGGGTTTTATACTCACCCTTGCACTCTGGCCAGCAATAAGCTGGTCGTCTTCAGTCTGAACGCTTGTTCGGCTGCGAACGTCATAATCTTCCTGCTCAAAGTCTGAATCATCCTCTAGCTCTTCAGGGGTCTAGAGAGAGAGACAGAGAGAGAAAGCAAAAGAGAGGAGATGACAAGCTTATAAAGGATACAAAGTCCCATGTACAGTAAGTTCTTATTTCATCGACTACCTGCCCAGGAAATGCTGTTTCTCTTTGCTTTTAAATTAACTTGTCTGCCCAAGCAGTCAAGAACTGAAATTGAATTGTCTTTAAAATTAAGTTGTTTCAACTATAGTTTTCTTTACAAATGGCATTTATCATTACCTTGCTGCAACTTTTCTTAACTCTGTTAACATGATGAATGCAGTTCCTGGAACAAAGATCCTCTGGAAACACTAACAACTGGAATGCAGTGTTTCAAAATTATGTTCATTCATATATAATTGGATATTAAAGCTATTATATTACTGGAATCTCCATGTAATCTTCAAGAGAGAAGGTAAATACCTAGGAAAAAGTAACTAACATCCTGCAAGAAAAAGTTATCAAAGCAAATAAGAGATTTCCCCTTGAAAGAAAATGTAAATTATGTCAACTGGTTTTTAAACAAATGTAAAGTTTATAATCTGCTTTATCTTGTTGGTTCATATGCTTCTTTTCAGCTCTTGAATTTGCCTCATCCCCTACACTGAAAAGACATTATCCCCATTGCTGGTGCTACGAATTGTGTGAGGGTCCCTGGGCATATGGATTAAATCTAGTTATGTATATGCTGGCTTCAAGTTGTTTAAAATGTTGGTGAGAGGGACAAAAAAAGATAACTGATGGATCTGTTTACTTGGGTTTTTCACCTTCTAGCAAAAAATATTTCCTTATGTATATATGGAGAGACAGCTTACTTTAAACTATTTAGCAGTATATATAGAATATAGATGGTGCAAAACCAGAAATAGTCTTTAGAAGGAAGATTATATTGCCTTTTGTGCTTGAATTGCATCTAGTACAACAATCTAGCCATGACTAACTTCTGAAGGTACAATATGTGACAGTGCTGATAGAAAAAGATCACAGTAACTGTGCAGAAAAATCCTTACCCTACTGGGTACACATACACCTCAGCATTAACCTAGAGGGCCAGTCATTACAGAAGAAATCATCCATGCTGGCATTTCATGCTTGGAGGCAATGTCAAGTTTGCTAGCAGAGGTGCTAATCATTGCCAGTTGTCATTACAGCTCTGTCTTGAAGATGCTCAGTCACTAGGAACTGGTCCAAACCCTCTAACATAATGTAGAGAAGTCTTTTGGCGATATTTATATTACAGCCTGGTTTCCAACATGAAGTGCACATCACTGTCTGTAATGGAAAATCAGCTGCTTTGCTAGCTACGTGGTGAAGTACACATGATGGGGAGAGTAAAACACAGCCATGTTCATTTGGCTTAAAATGTATGAATTAAATATGTGTTTTGATGCTTAGCACTGGAGGAAGAAATAACCAAGTATGACACTATGGTAATGAAACTCAGGCTGCCTTTCTGAAGAGATGCGTAGAAATAGTGTATATTAACAGGATCGACAGGAGATGAATTTTAGGTGAAAAAATGGATTTATCTTTTCTCCACTGACACAGGGGAAAAAAAAAATAAAAATAATAATAATAAAAAAAATTGGTACCCATCATTAGAATGTCCAATGGTCTTGCTTTCCAATCGCCTTTAATCACTTTATTCTCTCTCCTCAGTTGCCTGAGGGAAGGATGTGACTTTAAAATCTACCATAAGCAAGCCAGCTACTAAGAGAATCACACAACACCCTGAGCAGAAGAGGGTATTTGCTATTATAGGGCTCAGCTTTTTATTTGCCTAGGCTTTACTGTGAGGAACAGGGTGGAGAGTTTAAATCCCTTTTTCATAAACCGTTTGGCTCTTATCCATCCTCCAAGTCCATTCAGCTATCTAGTTGCACTGATCATTATAAAACCAGTACCCTCCCCTGCCCTCTCTCCAAGTATACTCCTCTTAGTAACTTCCATCTCCACTTTAATAAATAAGGCTATAAAAGATAACGTGCAGCCCTTTGCTAGGCTTTTATAGTCAAAGTGGCAGTAAATTAAAGGTGCAATATTCAGAATATTACATCTCAACACTGTAACCAGTAAGGACATGATGATGCCTCTTAAAAAAACTAAAATATTCTGAAAATTCTGTTTCAGGGATTTATTTATAAAGAAACATTCAGGAAAAAATGTATTGCTGTTACTGCCTGACTTTCATAATGTTAAAATTTGTGATCTTTAAAAGATTGAAAATTAGTAAGTATAGATGTTGAACTTCGAGAAAATGTAGTGTAAACCAAAAGGACAAGCTAATGCAACTGTTAATAATATACAAGCACAAGAAATCTCAGTATTTCCTCTCTGTACCAGTGAGATCTAATTAAAAACTAACTTTCAGATTCACTCACTCAAGGTTTTCAAGTGTAGTGAATTTAACGTCCTCATTTTCTTCAAAAAATAGCTACATTTTTCATTAAGATGAACAGTAGTTAACTGTTATCTGTAGGCTGCCATTTAAAATATGTTGCATACTTTTCACTCTTGCATCGTTGTGTTGTTTTATCTGATTGATCTCTTGGAGATGCAGCCCATATGTAATAGGGTCTCCTGTTTGTTTAGACACAACCGTATAAAAAAGAAATATTCTATTGAAGTATCTTGACATAAAGATTTTTCCTCTTAGCAGGGCCTTCTAAACATACCATGACAACTCTAATTTTTGTGCACAACTAACAGGACCTTGGTATTTAAAACCTAGTTTCCAAGACAACAAAGTCTGGAATTTAATTTATCTGAGTTGGAAGACAGAAGGACTGAATCAGTCTGGCAGGCACCTGAACCTATGATCACACAGACATAGGAAACATGGATTTGCGATTGGAGACAGCTTCCAAATAAAACTATGACAACCACTAGTGGCAGGAGGAGCTAAAGTAATTTTCAAAAATAATTGATTTTATGAACTCACTGATTTTAGTAGAAAAATGGTACATTTTCACAATTTTTAGTCTGTCTGTTCTGTGGCACAGGCTGTAAGGCTTCCCAGGGCTATTTTCACATAAAGTATCTCTACTACACATAAAGCATATTCTTCACTTCATTCATCTAATTCAGATGAATTCTTCCAGTGAAGAAGAATCTTTCACAATCTGAGCTAAATCACCCAGTAAATATATACTTTTCTTCTAAGATGTATGCTTTATTTCTAATAAGAATTTGGCGACTTTCAGCTTCCAGTAATTTTTTTAAATATCTCTCTGGCTGCTAGACTGTAGACTTTGCCGTAAACAAAGTATCTTCCATCAATATAATTGCAGTATAAAAGTGTGAATTATGCATGTCATAAAATGGCATATATATGCAGATTTATAGATGCTCTTTGTTTAATATTCCACCAATTCAAACATGATGAAGATAGAAACCTCACTATGCTATAGTTCTGTATGCACTTAAAAATTGTAAGATGCAATTATAAGAATTTCAGCACTGTAAACACCAAGTGAAGCTAACGTTGTACTGAGAGGAAAGAAAGAAAAGATAATCCCCCATTTTTTAACATGAAAATACCCTCTAATTCTAAAAGCTAAGGAGAGAAAACCCCTTTATAATATGTTTTTCTATTCAGCTCCATGCTATTCTGTACATTTGTTTTTGCACAAGGGCAGTTGCAACCTGAGTGACTCAGGTGCTGCAAACAGCTTTGGAGTAGCAAAGTAAAAGAACCTCTCTCACAGCGTGTCTTCAGCTGTTCAATGATTTACAGTAATATCTCACACTTTAAATTCAACCTGAGAAGCAACAGGTAGTCAATGTAGACAACGGACCCCATAACACCCTTTGGAGATAGGCTGGCTAAAAAGATGATGGGATTCTCCACCAGGTCTAGTTTGCCAGAGGATCTGAGATGTAGCAGCACTCTGGAAGTCTCCACAGTGGCTGCTCCATGGGTGATCATGGCTAAGTCTACACTGACAAGTATGGAAGAGTAGAAGAGAATTCATACATCTGAACAGTTGGGGCTAAGGACTTGACGTGCACTACCCTCACTTCATTTTTACTCAGACTCACTACAGGCTTTTCCCACAGACTGAAAGTTCCTTAATGATAGAATAGAATAGAATAGATGTGCATTTAAGATGCTCCTAGGATGCATCTTCCAGAATCATCCCAAAGAATCAAGTTTATATGCTTTAAGACTACTCTGTAAAATGAACTAAAACACAGCAAGAGGGAACAACTGGAGATTGGCTCAAAAAGTGTACTCCTGATCCAAACACATGTAACACTAAGGCTAATGTATATGTAGCTAACAGCGAGGTTGCTAACAGTAAAGGCCATGTGTGAAAAGAGAAGACCAGGGTTGGAGATACATAAGAATGAGAAAAATGTGATTCTTCCTAATGGCACAGACAATTTTTGTGTAATAACTGAGAATATCATAAGTAGGTATGAAAAAAACTGTAATTTGATCCCCACACAGTAATAGAAAAATATGTTGGCACTAAGTTATTATTTTCTATCTTATTTTTACATTCTATAATTATACTTCTAAATTTATTGATACAAGCGCTTCAGCTGTGAAAAAGATTTTTTCTTCTGTATAGATCATAATAATAGTCCTCAATGCAAAAATTAGTCTCCTTTCTCTTTCAAAGGGACAATAAAATCTCCATGTTTCAAGGGAAAAGAGCAGAGTTATCCCTCTTTCCTTCAGCTTACTAAAGGTAATAATACCAATAAAAATTAATTTAAAAAGTGGCTTTATTTCCTCTATGGAATAAAGGAATCGTCTCAGACAAATTCAGTCTTTCATGGTATGCACATGAACAATCACTGCCTGAAAATAATTGTGGCAGATGCTCTAAAAAGTTTGCAAGGTTTTTTTGGTTTTATAATTCTGCAAGAAGTTTTACAGCCTAAATTAAAGGGATATATGAGATTTGGTAGATTATTAGATAAAAGTATTCTAAGGACTGTATTTTATAGCTTAACACTTCACCCTTTAATTATATATTTCATTTCAATGTGAGATGTTTGGATGTGTCTGAAACTGAAACTAATTTTGTTTTCTACAGAAAAGGTTCTGATTCAGCAACTCCGGTCTATGTCAGTTTATATATGTGGATTTTCCCAGTTAACTCACAAGGATAATGAATCCATTTATGTGCTTTAGTTCTCTGTCTGGGTAAGGAGTACTACATTTAGCTCCATAAATAACTTCATTATCTGAATGTAAAAGTACATCTTCCTAATATAGGTAAGCAGAACTCATTAACTCATATCATACAAGGAGCAGAAAGTAGCAGTGATACAATTGCAAAAGTAATCTAGGATGTAAACAGGAGACTGTGAAGCCTGTATGTTGATCAGCTTTCGAAGCTAGTAGTTAATGTAACATAAGACAGAAATTAAATAAGTGAATGTGCCTCCAGAATTTAAAATTGTGCTTTGTGCTTAGCTGAAGCATCTCACCCAGTATGGACAGCCTCATGATGACCTCTCTGGGACAGCTCTGATGTACAGGGGGGTGCTGGAAGATAACACCTATGCATAAGGGATGGTGGGAAAGCGTGGGTCTATAGCAGAACCCACCTGATGATTATGTCTCATGAAGCAATTTAAAATGACTCATGAGAGACTAAAAAAGATTAAAATGTGCTTAGAAGTGGTTCTTATCCTACAAGAAGTTTGGAAACTACTGCTACAGACTAAGGAACTAGACTATCAAAGGAAAAACTGAAATACTTTACAGATCTTTTATTTGCATCCCAGTCCAGAAGACTTGCAAATACCCCAGTGTTGCATACCCAGAAAACGGGACAGGTTTGCCATCCTTGTTTGTCATCAGCCATGACTATAAATCAGTCTACCTGAGATTAGCACTGGGTATGGGAATGGAGTTTATATTTCACAGTTATGAAATTAAGCCCGTCAAAAGCTTTTCCTGTAAATGTTAATACATAGTGACAGATGACTAAAATGGGGCTATTTTGGAGTGGTCCAGCTGCCTAAAGCCTTACATCAGTGTCATAATATACTCACAACCACAAGTGTATGTTACCTGTTTGCTCAAAGGTTTGAGTTGCTGCTTTAGCACTGTTATTCGCTTTTTAAGTTTTCTCCGTGATTTTAACAGTAGCTTTATTTGTACGTGACTTTTACTGGGGCAGATTCAAGGTAATTTGGGCTTTAAATAAGGATTTCAATTGCTGAAGAGATGTCCAAAGCAGGTTTGGTTTGTTATTTTGGTGGTGGTGGCTCTTTTTTTGGTCTGTTTGTTTGTTTGGGTTTTTAATTTTTAGACTACAGTAAAAAACAAGACACACATCTCTCACAATAATTATGTTGCTCTGTGGGTTTTTTTATTTGTTTGTTTGTTTTTTTAAAAGATGCCTAAGTAAATTGAATCAATTGGTTACTCAGCACTGAAATGACACATTCTTTGCCTCAGTAATCATTCAAAACCATCCCTGCAGAGGCTCACTGGAGCAGCAAGATTATTTATTTATTCATTTAGATATTAACCAGACTTACCTCATATCCTAGGCAACACACATACATTAAGGAAAAAAAACCACACCACCAAACCACAAGAAAAATCTACACAAACTTTGAAGATCTTAGCAAATTAATGCTAGTAGTATGGGAACAGTAATGAAGTTTGCATCTATTGGCAGTTGTGATCAAATCTTCTCCTAGGTGATTAACAAATTAATTGTGGTTCATCTCCTAAAACACCCTCATCCCTTTAGTTACAAATTCACTTTTGCTGCACAGACTTTTGTTTCATGTTTGTTTCAATGTCAAGCTTTTCTGACTTATTATGAAACAAAGTTGATTCCAAGAAGCTTTTATATTCCTCTCATCCAATGCAATACTTTCCTGTAAGTCCCAACTTTTATTTCCCGGGTGCCTTACATACCCTTATCATCAGAACAGCTTTCCTGATGTCACGAACTCCATCATAAACCAAGCGGGAGGCATCTATGAACTCATTTTCTTCAAATGGCTGTGGGACATTTGCACTCAAAGCTTCAATGGCAACCTCAACTTGTTCAGCAAAACGTGGCATAACTAGATTAAACAAAATGAAAGGCACTAAGATTAGACACCTTCTTTCGTGAACATTTTTCCCTGCCCTTGGGCATAAATACTTTCCAGTAGACACAGTACATACTGTTACAATTTCAAGACTCAGGAAGCCTCATGGCATGGTTTGTACTGACTCTGCACATGCAGAGCTCTGGAACATTTTCTGACAGCATGAAATAACAATCTTCATATTCTCTCCTCCAATTGCACAATACGGAATGAAAAACTTCCATAAAAAAGTGTGATTTACAAACTTTTAAAAGACTGTAAGATATCTGAATTATGAATAAAGTACATTTAAAACCTTTACAACTTGGAATGAACACAGTACATATTTATACCAAATGATCAAAGCAAAATGTAGCTATTATGCCTACTAATTTAGATAACTAACTGCAGTCTAGTTCATATGGAATAATAATAATAATAATTGTTCAAGGGACAAAATGCAAAACTTAGGAAATTACTTTTGTGAAGGCACATAAATGTACATTCTGTTTCTTCACTATCATCATGTATATAACACAAAAAATAGCCATAGATATTAGGTAATGGTATTATAAACAGCAGTATAAGCTTTTAAAATACATATCTTAAAGCAATTATTTATTTATGCAAATAGTTTAAAGGCATTCCTTGAAGTAACAACAGGCTTTTCTTCCAATTTTATACAGGATTCCTTTGAAGGTATAATAACTATCTCCATGTCACATATGCAGAAAGATGAATATTCCCCAAACCAGTCCTCTAATAACTTAAACACAAATCCTGCAAGCAGGAAGAGGAACATCAGGTCCCACTAATTATAACACACCTATACTTCTGTACTTAGTTACTCCTACTCAGTATTTTAACATTAATACTGGAGAACTGGACTCTCATGTACTACAGGACAAACAGAATCAATGCTTCATCAGAAACCTGGATACAAAATTGCATTGGGATTAATTCTTCTAAATTTAAGGAATTTGGGTCAAGCTTAAGATTTACATGAAGCAATTTTTTCATTATATTCACATATTTTTTATTATGTGATGCCTTTTATTATCTCTGTATCCAAATCATGTACTCTTGGCTTTATTATTTGGGCACCATAATTGCAAAACAGGAAATGAGGGTTCCTAAGTCAGACAGATGCTTTTTGTTATAATATTGTATTTCTTTACCATCTTTTCCTTAGACCCTGTTTTTAATACACTTTTTGGTAGCCTCATTCAGACTGATGAATACAAGGGGGAATTTCCAGTGTCATTTTCATCAACAGCAGTGACAATCTTTCCTAGGAAGTAAACTTCCCTGTGGTAGGAAACCACATTTTCTTCTTGACTGAATGTCCTTAAATATATTTTATTCATAATGAAAACTATGGTTTTATGCATCTTACTATCTGATTTAAAGTAAAAACACAAAAAGACATATTAAAGAGTAGTTTACATTTTGAAGAAAAAGTGGCAGTAACTAAAAGCTTAACCTTTCTGTTTCTGGCATTACTGATTTGATGTTAAATAGGAACCCTTTAAAGGGATATAACTACTCAAAACTTGTTTATTCTGCCTAGGCATATATACACACACATATATATCTTTTTGTTCATGTACACAGATGAACATAAGTTGTACCTTTATTGCAGATAGTGTTTAATAAGTGCAAGAAGTACTGGGGATATATTGGAGAAAACAGGAAAATGTGACAGCACAATAGACTTTAAAAAAGTAAACATTAACAAAACATTGCTAGGCAGAGGGGAAACATTTTAATTAGAAAAGGAGTTCAAGAGAGCTGGAAGTTTTGGAAAGAGTATTAATAAATGCATATATCAAATTAGCTTAATTAGTGGAACACTTGAAAGTGTAGTAGGAGACTAATATGATTGCATAAAGAAGTCTTTAGCCTGAAAAACAAAAAGCAAACATTAAAAATACAACGAAAACAAGTAAACATAAAGAATAAAAGAAAGATTATTTAGAGTCATGGGGTTTAAAAAAGTAAAGCTAGAGGTGCAAAAATGACAATAAAAAAAGAGGGAAAGAACCTTAATATTTAGGCTCTTTAAATTTCTATCTAGAATTTCCTAACTAGCAGAGGTGGTCAGGTATTTAATATAATTAATAGTAAGTGCAACAGACCTGAAATAGGAAAGGGCAGTTTGGAGAACATCTACAGAAACATAAGGAAATGTGTGTATTAAATATGTCTTCAAGTTAAGAAAAGACAGTAAAATGTACCCTGCAATTCTTAAGGAAATAATCAGAGCAATTTTTGAGCCATCTTTGAGAACTCAAGAGAAAGAATAACAATGAAAGTTCCAAAGATTTAGAAAAAGAAGAAAAAGCACATATTTATTTATATAAAGGTAGAGAAGAAAATAAGGAAGAATTAAAGGACATTCAGCCTAATTTCAGTACCCAGAAAAAAAATGAAATGTGATGTAAAGCAATTAATGCTTAATTATCTTGTAAATAATGAGCAGATGTTGGACAGGCAATAGATTTGTCAAAATAAGTTGCATCAAGCTATTACAATTTTTTTGCTTTGACAGGGAAGCCAACTAGTGAGCTGGAGAAAGCAGCAGATATGATACAGCTTGACTTTGGTAAGAATTTTGACATGGCCACACATGACATTCTTAGAAGAAACCCAAAGAAAATGTGAATTAAGTTACTATAAGGTGGACATGGAACTCATGAGAAAAAGCATCTCAAGGAATAATTACCTGTGTCATGTTGTCAAACCAGAAAGATATGTCAAGTGGATTCTTGCAGTGTGTCTAACAAAGAGATGCTATTGTAAAAAATGGGAAGTCAATCTAGTATTATTAAAATATATAGAAAAAGACTTGAGAGACTATACAGTGAAGCTGCACAGTGAGGCCCTAGTTCGAGTATTTATTAAGTAGCTGACCAAGATTTTTGTAGCATGTGTACAAGATATAAAAAAAAAAGTTTAAACACCATCACCACCGTATTTTGTGGTTGTATCCAGACATTTCTATGTATTTCTATGTTTCAAAAACACAATGTAGTTCAAATAACATAAATGCTTCTATAATCTTTATCTAGAAGTTATTTCTGAATCATGTTTCAAATACTCAAATCAAAGAACTTCCACCAGCTCCTCAAGGAAATTACTCATAACCTGATAGAGGTTACTGCTCAGATTTTTTTCCCCCCAAAAAGAAGATAAACATGCTTATTTTAGTTGATTATTACAACTCATTTATCTCCAATATCTATAAAAATATAAATAATAAATATCTGTATATGAATATATATAAATTGGTGAACACGTTTACATTTAACATCTAAGCATGTAATTTGGACTACAAGAATCGTTTTCCAATTATTTTTACCTGATCTATGAATATGAAAGCACATAGAAAAGCAGGCAGCAATGCATGCTGTATTTGTTACACTAGTCTGGTCACAAGCAGACCCGCCTGAGTTTGTAGTCTTAGGCCCAGAGATCCGCAAGGGAGATACAGAAGTGAAACGTTTTAAAGATTATTTACTTGCTAAATCAGAACTCCCCCTGGTATCATGGAAATGCAGCAGGAAAACTAAGGCTTAGCTGCCATCATGGAAACATGGTGGGATGACTCACATGACAGGAGTGCTGCAAGGGGTGGCTATGAACACCTCAGAGGGACGGGCAAGGAAGGAGATGTGTTGAGTAGCCCTGTAGATTGGGGAGTGTTTTGGTTGTCTAGGGTTGAACGATGGTGATGATAGGGTTGAGGGTAGGAACCAGGGAAAGGCCAACAAGGCAGATACCTGGTGGGAGTCTGTTACAGACCACCCAGCCGGGACGAAGAGGCAGGTGACATGTTCTATAAGCAGCTGGGAGAAGTCTCACAATGGCAGCCCTTGTTCTGGTGGGGGCCTTCAGCTTAGCAGCTGCCCGCTGGAAGTACAGCCCGGCAGGGAGGGACCAGCCCAGGAGGTTCCCGGAGCGTGTGGAAGAGACCTCCCTGGCCCGGCCGGTGAGGGAGCCGGCGAGGGAAGGCGCCCGCGGGACCGGCTGCTCCTGAGCCGAGAAGGGCGATGTGGTGGCTGGAGGCCACCTGGGGCACAGCTGTCATGGAGCAATAAGAGTTTCCCATTCCCAGAGAAGCGAGGCGGGTGCCAGCAGACCTGCCTGGGGCTAGCAGGGGGCAGAGCTGGGCCTGTGGAGGAGCCGGGCTGACAGAGCCCCGGGGGCAGCAGCCCAGGGGCTGAGTGCTCCGGGCAGGCCGGGCGATCCGAGCAGGTGTGTGCTGGCTGGGGAGCTGGTGGGGGAGGCCAGCCAGGCTGAGCAGAGAGCTTGGCTGGGACTCCGGAAAAAAGAGTTTATGGCCTTTGGAAGGAGGGGCAGGACACTCAGGGGGACTGCAAGGGTGTCCTGAGGTTATGCAGGGAGAACATTAGAAGGGCCAAAGCTTGAGGGCAGGAGGTTCTGCAGGGGATTCTGGGCAGGCCAGGCCGAGGGGCCGGGGCCGGTGGGGTGGGGGTCCCCAGGGCTGAGTGCCGGGCCCTGCCCCTGGGTCACACCAGCCCCCGGCAGCTGCGGGCTGGGGGCAGGGGGCTGGGAACTGCCCGGCGGGACAGGGCCCGGGGGGGCTGGGCGGCAGCGGCTGGGCATGAGCCCCCAGCGTGCCCAGGTGGCCCAGGAGGCCAGCAGCGTCCCGGCTGGTGTCCGAAATGGTGTGGCCAGCAGGGATAGGGCAGTTATAATAACCCTGTAGTCAGCACTGGTGAGGCCACAGATGGAATACTGTCTTCAGTTTGTGGGCCCTCACTACAATAAAGACACTGAGGTGCTGGAGCATTTCCAAAGAAGAGAAATGAGAAGAAAAATGAAGGCGGGGAAGAGGCTGGAGTACCAGCCTAATGGGGAGTAGCTGGGGGAGTTGTGGGGGTTTAGCCTGTAGAGAAGGGGGCTGGGGGAGAACTGATGGCTCTCTGCGATGGCCTGGCAGGAGGCTGTGGCCAGGGGGGTGGTGGGGGTGGTGGTGGTGGTGTTGGTCTCTTCTCCCAAGGAACAAGCGACAGGACGAGAGGAAACAGCCTCATGTTGTGCCAGGGGAGGTTCAGATTAGGTATGAGGAAAAATTTCTTCCCCAAAAAGGTTGTCAAGCACCGGAACAGGCTGCCCAGGCACAGGGTAGAGTCACCATCCCTGGGGATATTTAGAAGACATGCAGCTGTGGTGCTTAGGGACATAGTTTAGTGGTGGTCTTGGCAGTGCTGGGTTAACATTGAAAGTGATGATCAGAAAGGCCTTTTGCAACATAAACAATTCTGAGTCTATGAATTTGTTGTTAAAGTATTTAAAAGGCAACTATATGATCTTTGTTCAGCACCAGATCCAGCAAAACGTGCTACAATGAGAAACATTCCTCACCGGAAATAAATATTTAATTTTAGAGAGATGTTTTAAATGCATATAATACTTTAGTAATACCATGCTATTGGACTTACTTTGCTTGAAATGGATGTACAAGAGAAACAAATAGGGAGAAGCCAAAGTGGAGCTCAATTGTCAAAGTATGACAGGACCCCCCATATTTTTCCATATTCTCTCTGTATGGGATTTTTTCCCCTTTCTACCCAAATTTTAAAGTCCTTCAACTCAGCCAATGAAGCCTTACACCAATAATGTTCTGGACTGAAGCCCCACAGATCATTTTTCTTACTATGCCACTGGAAAGATGCCAACAGTCATGACTCCATTCATTTAATCAAGAAGCAGCAGGAGTAGATTCATAAGCATCAGGCCATGCAGAGGAGATAGAAAGTTATATTTTATTTGTTCTGTTAAACATGAGATACTCATTCTTTATCACATGTATTAGCACAGTGACTGCCCTTTGGATGTGAAAGCTTCTTTCAACTATTTTAACCTTACAGACCTGTCTATAATTTAGTCCTAGATTTACATTATTACACATGAACATTATTTGCTGTTCTGAAATGGAAATAGCTATTAAGCTATATTATAAATTGCTTGCTTGCCAATTGCATTTTTACATCAGTGCTCATTTTTGATTAAACAAGCAAGGAAAACTATCTTAAACTAATAAGATGCTATTACTTACAGCTTCTCCAAGCATATGTTGCCATTTAATGTAGTAAAGTTTTTGGAAATTGTGTTAAGAATTGTATTCTTCTTCAGTTAATGTTATTGGTCCACACATGAGGAGCTCCGTGACAGTCATGTATGGATAAATATCTAACTCAGTTACACCCACAAAACTACCAGTCTTTCTTATCTGTCATTTAAGAAGGATATTAATATACCAACAGTGAAAGAGCTACAAACAAAATTCAGGTGAAGTCATAAAATCTGTACCTGGACTTGAAATTTGTAAATGCATCAGATAGAGGATGATTCAACTACTATGTACAGACAGACTGGCTATGAATTTCAGATTCAGAAGCAAATCAATACTTTGGGAGAAAAAATAAATACTGGTTTCTTAGTTTAAGCTGCAGTCTTTAAAAGTTATGCAGACACTTGGACTGAAAAATATGATCCATTAAGATCTCTCAGTCTAACTACATGAATTAATTAGGCACCTGCATAAATGTTTACGGAATCAGGTCCCAAGTTAATAGCAATGCTTCTAATTTACTGACTTTGTCATTCTAACAAATAAAGATTTTAAAGCCTTTCTTTAAGTGAGTTTTCAATGGCATTGAAAGTAAAATCACAGCTGACAAAATCTAGGTTGAATGGCTGCTGGAGAAAAAAATGGGTAACAACAAAATTAAAATTACTTCCATTTTATTTATTAATTTTTAATTTTTTTTCTTTTTACTATCAGCATAATAGAAAACTAGCACATCACCATGGGTGAACTAATGCCTTGATATAACCTATATTTTCTTGTGAACCACCCTACTCCACACAGAAAATATTTTCTCTAAAACTTCACTTGTTTTTCACCTCCCCATCACTTACATATTAAAATTATCAAGTAATACTCCATTTCTAAAAATATATTCTCTGTTGACTTTTTCTCCTATGGCAATCAGTTTGTACTGCAACATTTGCATTTCAAAACATAGCTGCAAATTTTATTTAGTGATATGGGAACAGTAAGATCACTGATAGGGAAAGGTTAGGTTATATAATAAAATTATTATTATAAAAATTAAAAAAGTTTGGATGTTATTGTTCATAGCATTAGAGTATTAAGTTTTGTTAATATGCAAGATTAAATGAATGCCTAGCTAATTTAATGCACTTTCATGGCCTCATTATTTAGGAACTTGAATTCCTCACAGTCATAAGTAGATGTGAATATACAGTAATCTAGAAAGAGATAATTAAGACACAAAAAAAGCAATAATGGTCAAGGTCCCTTCAGGTGCCTGGGTTTCTAATTCCTGATGATATCAGTAGGAGTTAGGAAACTTAGCCTGATTACATCCTACTCCATAGATCTAAAATTTTAAAATCTATGTTTTCTAATACCAAATAGGGAGCAATAGATGTTTCCATGACTCAATGAATCAAACCTACTTTAAGAAAGGAGTTCAAATTCAGCTGGATCAAATTCTGATATTCCTCTGCCCATTGAATAGAGAGGGAGGACAGATGACTGGCTTAGACCAGATGTCTGCTTTAGACAGCCCTGTTTAGGCATAAATCAGTCCCATTCCTGTGCCAAATCCTAGAACAGTTTTGGCTCTAAATCAGAACAATGTCCAGGAGGGTACTGGCGAGCAAGAAGAGGCTACTTTCCATCCAAATCTCACTGGAACTGAAGGGTTCCCAAAGGTCTCACCTTTGGGGCATTTTTCTAGCCAGAAGACTCGTTTTGAACAGCATCAGCAGAGCTACTTCTTAAAGTTTCATTTTAAGAAGACAAGCACCTACTCAAATCTCTAATATCCAGGGGTTTGGATCTGAGGGAATCACCCTTATAAAAGACCAGAAATTGTTCTCTGGAGTCAGACTGTCCTCAAACTAAACAGGTGTTTGAGCTCCAGAGAAGTCACTGATCTCACTCAGGTGTATTCAGCTTCACCCTATGACTAGCTCTTGGTAGCTTTGCATTCATTTAAGCATTTGTAATTGTCTGGAAACTTGATTTTCCCTATGCCATGTTCACAGAGGCTAGACACGTAATTTTAGATGTGGCCAAATAGCCCTTCAGTAGCTGTAAAAATCTGGTCTGGTTCGGATAAGGTTATTCAAGAATGATACAGCAGTCTAAAGTTCTGGAGAAGCACACTGCTAGAAGTTCAAAGAAGGATCCCTGAAAACCTCACACAGAGAATCTGTGCTTCTCCTAAACATCATAGTTGGTTATGTCACATAAATCAACAAGATTATCCAGAATGATCGGTGGTATTGTAAGATAAATGGTTATCAGGGAAGAATAATAAAGAAAAAAATCCATGAATAACCCAGTACATTAAAAAAACAGTGATGCTTTGTTAGGAAAAAATCTCTGCCATTATCCCAGATTTAAGAGGATTTAGTACAAGAAAATCACAAAGCTATAGATTAAAAAAACCTAGAAAAAAATGTATCCAGAACTCTGAAATTTTTAAATGTTTTTTATTAACCCATTAATTTAACTAATTGACAAAAGAACACAGTATACTAGGATGTTTAGGTATTTTAAACAGGTATTCAAAGAATGATACCTATGTGGTATCTGACATACCCTGTCAAAGATGGCATATTTCTCATTTCAGTTTGAAGGAAGAATAAGACATCAAACATGACATCTTATTTAGCCTGAAGTGTTTGTCAAAGTCTGCTTTTAGAAAACCTGTACATTCCTTATCAGAAGATTCTAAATATTTCATTAAAAGTTTTTTAAGCCTAGTCTCATATCGTATCATAGTTTACAACATTTCAGTCATGATTATTATATTACTAATTTAAAAGAAAAAGCTTTATAAAGATATACGGAAATACTATACAATATATCACAGAATCACAGACTCATAGAATTGTTTATGTTACAAAAGACCTTTCTGATCATCACTTTCAATGTTAACCCAGCACTGCCAAGACCACCACTAAGCCATGTCCCTAAGCACCACATCTGCACGTCTTCTAAATACCCCCAGGGATGGTGACTATACCCTGTGCCTGGGCAGCCTGTTCTGGTGCTTGACAACCCTTTTGGGGAAGAAATTTTTCCTCATACCTAATCTGAACCTCCCCTGGCACAACATGAGGCTGTTTCCTCTCGTCCTGTCGCTTGTTCCTTGGGAGAAGAGACCAACCCCTCCCCCCACCCCCCCCACCCCCCCCCCACCCCCGGCTACAGCCTACTGCCAGGCCATTGCAGAGCCATCAGTTCCCCCCTAGCCCCCTTCTCTCCAGGCTGACCACCCCAGTGCCCCCAGCCACCCCATCTGACTGGTGCCCCAGCCCCATTGCCCTTCATTGCCTAATATGACAGTATTAGACCAACTGGTTTTCCAGGAAGACTTTATTTAAATATTTTATTGCTTGGACTGATGTATGCTCCCAATTATGTATCTTTGTAGCACATGTGCATAGACATACTGCGCGTAGACATACATATAGTAATAATATTTTGGTTGTCATGGGTGAAGAAACATCCATATATAATTATATCTGCGTTTTACATCACTGGATTGGGTTTTCAGAGTGTTTACATTATGTGCTTAGAGAAGAAGTCACAGACTTCTGTTACAAGTAAATAGTTATCAGTAAAAATGTGAATCCTCGTCAGTTCTGGATATCAAACCCTATGTGTCTTATGCTGGTCACTCAAGAAAGAGGAGAAGTAGAATTAGGGCAAAATTTGGAGCATGCTGGTTTAAGTGCTATGGAATAGAAAAGGATGAAACATCACTGTCCAAAGCACAAGGCCATCTTTTCTTGCTATTTACTGATTCACTTTTCCCCAAAGAAAAGGTTAAAGGATAGATGTAAAAGAATGAATACGTATGCCTTACAGGATTTTGCAGTAAACACACGACTTTCAGGAAGAATCAGCCTTCACTGCCAATACTGCATCACTGATTTAGCCATGGACCGTAAAATCAGTTCTCAAGGTGCCTTGAATTTATGGCCAAGCCCTGACCCTTTGGCCTGTATGTGTTAAGTCCTCTGGCACTTCAGAGGAGGCTCCTACTTTATCTGCAGGTATATGCAACCATGAGGTATAGACATGGTAATGCAACACTTTCAGGAAATGTCAGACTTGCTCACATGCAGTGCAGGTGAGCTGTACGTTGTAGAAATTAATGGGATGTCTGGAGTTACGTTATCAAGTATTGTGAGATATGGACACACATAACAAAAAAACACCTCCAAACTTTTTTCCTGATGGAATTGTCATTTGCAGAAAGATAATATGTCAGAGAAGAACCAAGGTAAGTGGTGTCCGCAGTGAGGTGCCTCCTGGACAGCATAGTAGGCAACCATGTAATGAAAGGTTACATCACAAAGCGCACAAATGATAAGAAATTATGGCTGCAGGGATATATGTACTTCACCAGTTTCAGAAGTCTCACTTGTTCTCTGGCCTACTTGCGCAAATAAAGACTACACACAGTGAGCACCCCCAAATATTATTACTACTAAATGGAACGCCCTTCAGGTTAATATTTCAAATAAAAGCTAGCTGCAGCTCTTAAAAAAATGCCCTCAAGAAACTGTTGCATGCTGTTGGATACAAAATGACTTATATAACACAAGCAAAACACCCTTTCTTGCTTTAGTTATAAGTTTGTGTGTATCTGTACGTAGGTGTGTGTAGGCAAGGGGATGCAAGGAATGCCAATGTTTTTATTTTAAAAGATTATTGTACAATTCACATTGAAATTCACAAAACATTCTGTTGGAGCTAGTCAATATTCACTGCATTTTTCTACCAATATTTTCTAGACTTGGTATAAGTTCTTTTCTACCTCCACAACCAAACTCCTTACTTTAAAAATGGCTTTTAACAACACAAGATGTTTTTAAGAAAAAGATTTTAACACCAACTCAGCAATAATGGTTTATTAAAATGGGCCCTTCTAATCTACTATTCATTATTTAAAGTGTCTGGCACATCCGAAATAGATAATCCTAGTATTTTTAAACATTCCAGAAGAGTTAATTTGCCTCCAAATACCCACATTTCTTTAACTTTGTCATCCTTATCTTGACCTTCTTCCATTTCTGGAAGATCTTTAGGTTATGGAGATAAAAGATAAAGCAACTATTTGGGACATTTAGGAATACCCTCCTTAAGTACAGGCTAACAGGTTAGATGTGAGGGCTGTTGTGCATGGAAAAAGTATCTTTGCCCAGCCGCCCACAATGATGCCATATTTTTTCTGAGAGAATGAATTAGCCCAGAGCCTTCCATTCAGAGAAGATAATACAGTTTAAATAGTTCCATTTACCTAGAGAAATGGAATAAAATTATTTTCCTTATCTTTCTGATAAGGAAACTCCCTTACTCCCGCTAGCCAAACCAGCATTTTTCTTTTGGCAAATTTTGCTTCTGTCTGTTCACCTGGTAATTAATACATTATGCACCAACCACAGAGCTGACCCCTGAAGCATCACAGGATTTATCTTTCTGCCTGCTGAGAAATGGTCATTTGTGCCTTGTAACCAGCTCTTAACCCATCAAAGGCCTTAACATTCACTCCATGGTTACCCATTTTCCAAACAGTCCTTTGTGTGTGACTTTATGAAAAGCCTTTGAAAATCTAAATCAATTACATTATATTTGCCTTTAGTCTATATTCCATTTTTAAATCCTAAAAGTGGAGAGAAAAAGAAATAGAATTTAAGCTTTTAGACACCATGGTGATATATTAATTTCATGTGTCATTTAATTGTTTTATAATATATTTTACATTATATATTACTGTATTCCTCTGCATATTGAACATAGTCTCTTTGGTTACAAATTCTTTGGATCAAACCAGGCACTAGTGGAACATAATTTTGGGTATTGTCTGGTCCTTTTGTAAAATACCTTTCTTTTAATAGCGTATCAAATGGTTTTTGTTGGTGATACCTTGACCTTTGGATTTCAGTTTAGCAAAACTTTAAAGAAAAACCTACAGTGCTTTGCAGAAGAAAAGCCATAATTTCATCAAAATCCCTGGATAAACGATCTCATGTTCTCAGGATGATGGTACCCATCAGTTGTACTATAACTACCTGATACTCCCATAAAACATTAATTTAACATCATTTTTTTTTTTAAATAGGCTCCACTTTGCAATTTTTAGCTCTGCCTTAGATTCAATATTTTTTATATATATTACAGCTATGCCTAAATTCATCTTCTTACTTCTACATTTTGTTTCCTTTCATATCACTGCTTGAAAATCCATCTTTACCACATTTTAGTATTAGATTTGATAATATCATTGAGCTGCCTTTTCCTTGTGATAAATATCTTTAAAGTTTGTCCTACTCACACTGATAAAACTCTCACAGGCTTATTGCTGAATTGCCAGTAGTGCTGATTTTCAACTTTAGTTCATTCTGATAAAGACAAAATAAAAAAAAAATAAAATTGAGTCAAAACAGAAGTCAGAGAGTGGCCTACTTAAAATCAGCTAGTTACAAAGTTACTAGGATATTTTAAAAACATGCTAAAAGCTGAAGCTCAAATTTCTGGTCTGAATCAGAAGATTCCAAATTTCCAATGTCCTTCATAGGAGTGAGTAACCCAAGTACTACATTACTTGTTTTTCCAGGATGATTTCCAGACATCCCAAATGCAAAATGAAGGAATAAACAAAAATATCCAAAAAAACCCTGGAACCCCCAAAAAAGCCCTTCTCACGCAGTTCTGGTCCCATTTGTTCTGCTTTTTCCCCTTCATTTCCCACTCACTCACTTTCATTACAACTCTGCAGTCTACTCTAGTTTCCCCAATTTAAATTCAACCCTCTGACCTTTAAAGAATATCACAGCTTTTTCTCCTCCCTGTATCTCAGAAATCTTGGGAAATGATATTCAACCTCATTGCTTGTTTATTTCTTTCTACAGACAATTCTTTTTAGTCATTTAGAAACTCATGCTTCCTCCCTTCAGCTGGTACAGCTTCTCTAGCAATTGCTGAACAGACTTCGCTCTCCTCCTCATTAAAGGTAATGGGACACTCTCAGCTGGCCTCGGTCATGGCTAGGACAGGGCACTGAATAGTATTAAAGATATCAATATTCAAAGAGAAATTGTGCTGTTTTCTCTCTTCCCTCGTTTTTTGCCTTTTTCTTTGTTTTTAACCTTTTCTTTCTCCTCTCTTTTCCTCTCCACCCTTCTCTCCTTCCTTTTTTTTCCCTTCGGTCATCTGTAGCAGGATAATTTCACAGTTCTCTACAAATGCTGCATACCAACAGAAGATTGAACAGAAGCCATCAGCATGGCCCTGTGTATGACCTTGTTCCCCTCACTGGGCTGAACCCACTGATGGGCTGCCATCCCAGCCTGCACTCAGTTCATCCCTGTCCCCACAGAGGTGCCTGATGCCCAAGGCTGGGGCTGTCCCCAGGAAGCCACCGAGCCTTGCTCTTCAGGAAACTGAGCTAAAGGTATTAGTAAAACTTCACAGTGCCCCCCCCCCCCAAAAAAAAAAAAACCAACCACCCAACCAAAAAATCGAAACCTGGGAAGTCTAGTTTACTCCTGCACACAATTAACATCCACTAAAATGTATGAACTTTGTGTTTGTTCCCAGCAAGGCCTGTAGATTCTGTGGTTTTATAGTTTTCATCTTGGATTTATAAGAAAGTCAGCAAGTGAGAGTGAAGTTTTTATTTTGGTTTTAAAGGAAAATAAAAGTATCCAATTTAAAAAGACATTAACCAATACGTCACTCCCTAATACCGCTGTCAAGAGATAAGAATCTGGTCTCTACTAACCACTTGGCTATAAAGGCAGTAGGTTAGTCAAGAACAGGCAAGAAAGCACTAAAACACTATAAAAAAACCTACCCCATATATTCCAAAAGTTGTAAATTACAACAATGAATAAATAAAATTTAAAGGTGAAACCAGTTATTAAAGTAAGTTTTGCATAGTTTCAATTTCTCAGAACCTACCAATATCACTTTCATTAAAGATTAATACCCACTGTCCCCGCTTCCCTCGTCCCCCCCCCCAAAAAAAAAAAAACCCTAAATAAAAAAATTAGCAAGGTGATTCTCTTTCCAAAACAGTGTATTCATATTTCTCTACTGTGGATCAAACCCAGTACTCATATAACAATATGAAATCCCTGGGAAAAGAGGCTTAACAGAGGCTTTTTTTTCCCTAAGCTGATAGTTAAAAGTAAATAATAACTAGAAGAGAAAGGTAATATGTTTATCTTCCTTCCGCTGTCATTTAAATAAAGTTTTCCTAGCTTTTGAAAGCACTTCATTTAAAAATAAATAAAGGTCAATTAAAAAAGAAAAAGGAACAAAGATGAAAATGATAAGGTGTTCATCACTGTGTTTCTCACAGAAATTTTGATATCTGCATCTGTGGGTGAAACAAGGCTACAAGTAAATCACTCCCATCGTTCTTGAGTGTCTGATAAAATCTGTGCAGGATCTCAAGGTGATGAACAGAAAGAATATATAAATGTATGTATGTATTCATAGATGCCCTTATCTCTACATCCATAGCTACATGGCTGCATATGTAGACAGAGACCTGTTGTGGGGGAGAGGGCAGGGTATATATGGGCAGGGCACAGAATGGCATAGGGTGGCCTACATACTCTTTTAACCACTTTTTTCTACAGTGACAAATTGAGTCAGGAAATTCAACTTTTTTAAATCAACAATCATAAAGAAATAATAATCAATGACTTTGTAAATGGCCTGAAAAGCTGCAGATAGAAATTATGCTGTAATATTAATGATACACATTCGTGTCTGGCATAAATGGTTTTAGCTTCATTTGCTCCATTGAATTTGGGCCCATTCCATCTTCTGAACTTCTGTTGCACAATTTGTACATGACATACAGTTCCTAACATTTAAAATTCGTTTCTTTTAAATCCTCACAAGTTTTCTTGTATTTTACAAAATACAACATAAATAATAACTTTGACTTTGAGGGACAGGGACTCAGTCTTAAGTACTGAATCCTAGCATCAACAAGTTAATATTGTCAAGATGCACTTAGGCCAGAGACTCTAGCAATTAGTTATAATTCAGATTATATCAAAAAGTGCATTAAATATGGAAAGTAAGTATATATGTGCCTATTATTGGTCTATATAACTATGTTTTATAATTGCCACTTACTCTGTTGAAAAACTGTTATTACAAAATTTTACAGAAAATTAGGTCAGAAATTTTGGCTGAATAAAAAGCCTGAATATATGTTTTGTTTTGCTTAATAAAGAAATCTTAGTGATAGGAAGAATTCCAAATCTCTCCTTTACCAAAAGGAGACTTTAACACAAGGGTGCAACAAAATACTTTTTCCATACCAAAATCAACAGATTATTTTGTTTCTTTGAATACATGCCAGTTCATAGACTTTTTCAAATAAGGTAAATTTACAGTACTCATTCCATTGATCTCTTCTTGGGTAGTAAAAAATAGGGGGACTAACAAAAACAATTTTCAGATCCACTTTTGCTTCTCCCACCTAAAAGCACATGACACAAATAGAAACACTAAACTTCAAGGGAAGAAAGAAGCAAATTTTATTGCATTATCTTCAAGCTGTACATGGTCAAACCCTGACCTTCTAGGTTCAGTCAGATGTAAAGACTGTTGTATAGGAATGTTGTATAGGAAACAGCTGTGCAGAGACAAATGGAGCATGTACCACAGGCTGAAGATCATGGTAATGATTTCTGACCTCTCCCCAAAAATGTCTCTCTGCAGCTCCCAGGAAAGAGGCTGTGAAAGTTAATGTCTATATTACATTCTACAAGCATTGCGTGTGTTCAAGGCACAAATTTTCTGGTCATAACCACAATACCAATAAACTGCAATTCAGCTATAAATTCCAATAAATAATAATGAAAGGTCAGAAAAAGCAGAAATTCTTGATTGTGGTCATTGGTATTTATATGTGCAAATAAGGCTTGGGGTCCCTATTAGGGCTAAAACAAAATAACCTGGGGACAACAATAATACAAGTAATATTATACCATCCCAACATTTTTTCTAGCTCATTTTGCTGATTTCTGTTCTCAAAGCTAACACAGAGGCTGCCAAAGCTACAGCAGTTTTTGCTTTTCTACCTTATATGGAGATGCCTGAATGTTACACTTGCTGTGTCCTGAGCTGGTCCATTATCATTTGTTCCTCCTAAAATAATCTTGATTATTATAAAGCCCAGAGGAGCAAGTGCAGCCAGATAGGGAAGGATCAGCTCAGATATTTTCAGACATCCACAATTCATGCATCTGCATCATAGCTGGTCACTTGTACAGTGAGTGGAGAACCAGTCCATAAAGTCAATGAAATTCAAAACATGATTCATCCAAACAAATGTAGACCACTGCTTTGAGATGAGAACACTTGACAGTACTGTCTGCACCGAACAATGCAGACGCACATAGCAACAGATAATACTGAGTATAAAGGAGCCTAAAATGACCAGCTTATATCTACACCTAGATGAATCCAACCCCTGTTCCTCAGTGAAGGTAAAAAAAGATTAAAAAAAAAAATTATCAGTTTTTTTACCCAGTATATCCATCTAGCAGTCCCTGTTTTTAATATATAATCAATGTATCTTATATAATATATATTTTATATAATCTAGCAGACTTTTATATTTCTTCAATCAGGTAATATATTTTCAGTTGCTCATATGTATTTTCAATGAAAAATTGCTTTGTTTAGAAACACAACTTCAGTTACCAACAAGTACATTCACCTGCACAGACAACAGAGTGATGTTTGTAATGATTTTCTAGACACATAATACATAATCAACCAACTCAGAAAGAACTTGAAGAAAAGCCACATATTATTTACTCAAATCACTGAAACTTGGATGAAGCATACTAGCCTTGATGGGTTACTGAATCTCTTCTCTTATACGGCTCTTGTTAATACATCGTCTGCAATAGCATTGAGTAGAGAATAAAGAAAACACTCATGGTCATTAATTTGTTAGTTTATACCTTGTTTTCAAGCACAGATTCCCCTCTGAGTTACAGATTTCAGAAAACTTACTGCAAGTTTTGATTGACTTAATACTGAATAATATTTCAAGTAAGCTTACCTGTTTCAGAGAGCAGTTTGGTAGCTTCCAGTACCTTCTCTGTATAAACTCCGGTTTCATAGTTTTCCATCTCTGCATTAATGATGTGAATAACCCTTGCTGCACGGCCTCGGATGGCACCCGCAGTTCTGTCCAGTGTATCAACATCCCCTTCTTGGAGAGCAATCACACACTTATTCACATCTTCCAGAATATGGTTTTCTGGAATGTAGGAAACAAATAAGGCTTATTTCATTCTTCATAACAAAGCTTACCGATCTGGGTAAACAGCAAATGTCGCTATGTTAAAAAAAAACCAATCTGTCCTTATTCAGGCCTGTAAAACAAATATTCTGTGATACTATGTCACATAACAGTAAAAATCCCAAGTGTGATATCTAACTTTAAAAGGGACTGGGCTGCTACGTCCTCTCACCTGTACTGCAAGTACCAACCTGTAATTCTTTGAAAAATAGTCACATTAATTTCAAACATGACGCTGTATTTTATTATAATGAAATTGTAACAAAAATCAATGCAAAAGGAAAGCAAATATTATGCAGATGCTCTAATAAACAGTTGGATAACTTTCTGAAGATGAATTTACACATTCCCATAAACATTTAGTATGTTTGGTTCATTTGTGCTGAAATAAGTTAGAAAAGAAAATAAATAATTTTGAAAAGACAACAGCAAATGGCCTTTGTAGATAGCAGAGAACCTGTGCATGAGCAGTTCATCTCCTTTACTCCATCTATGCCAGAGATTAAGTTGTGAATTTTTCATGACAGACAGTATAATTATATGTGACTGTGCATGTTCTGGAGTAAGTGGACAACAGTGAGTCTGCTCAGATGGTGTAATATCGTATGAAAACCTTGGGAGCTGCATTGTTTTTTTTTTTTTTTCTCAGCTCAGGATCAGGCCATCTACTTTCAGGTGCTGCATTATCATAGTTTATGTAGTATTCTCACATACAGATAATGTGAAAGGATGAAGCAGATTTTGACTAGGTCAGACATTATTTCCCTGCAGCCAGTTAAAAATAATTTCAATAATAAAACTATGACTGGATTTCATACTTGAACAAGCCCACTCTGAGAAAATCAATGGCTTTAAATAACAATTTACTTTTCTGCTGCAGACACCATAAATGAATGCTGATCTTTGTAATAATGCTGTTCTTTATAGTAAGTTTGATGTAACAGTAATAAATAACAGAATCAACACGTTCACAAACTGCTTTTTATTAATTATCCTTGGCCACAAAAATAGAATGACTCACTGATCTTCACTACTAAAAATCTCAAGGTTCAATCATTTGAGGGTTCCAGAAATGTGTTACATGATGTCAAATTTTAAACTGTAACATCTCTGAATGAAAACTGAAAGTCCCCTGAGATGTGAATCAGAGTAACTTGCAAGGTAAAGTTTTTTTGTTTAAAAAATTCCCTATCCACATTTAAAAGATGTTTTTCTAAAATATTTCTTCACTTTTTCTTCCTCACCATCACCATTTTTTTACCATGGAATAGCCAAATTTTGCCCAACAAGAAGCCCTATATGCGTTTGAACAGACAGTGCATTTGGAATAAAAAGTAACTGTTTAAAATTATGGTCAGCCTTCTTTTGTTTTGCAGCCACTGTATTAATACAACATGCTATCAAATGTGACACTCAATATGAAGAGGAGGAGGTGTCATTTCACAAGGTACGTATAACCAGACACTAGCCCATTTTGAATGCTTCGCTAGTTCATCCAAACATATCCAAAAATAAAACTACCCTGTGTAAGCTGAGGCTTCCAAGCTTACAGCTAGCAGCAGCGGGCTTTCTGGATAGATGTGATGGTTTTTTCTTATTTTTAATAGATTTGTCTATGGACAGTATTAGAAAAAAAATGTAAAAGCAACAGAAATACTACCTTTCAGCTGCCTTGGAAAGTTTGGATCTAAGTCAAGGCTATGCTGGAAGCAAACATGATTTGAGAAAAAACAAAAAAACAAAAACGTTATCCATTCAAGTAACTTTTAGTTTTACAGATAAAAGTGCCTGGAGTGAACAAAGTCCTCAGTGAAATCGCCAAATGGCCATTTAAGAAAGTTTGCTATCTCTTTGGCTTGTGGACTGGGTCTACAGTTTACAGCTTCTTCTGTCCTTTCATTGTAGAACTAGGCTTGTTGAAATGTGTTTGCCAGCTTCAAACCTCAAATAAAATTCTATGTGCTATCAGATCCTGAAGTACCCTTTTATGCTGAGAGTTCATTTTCTTTTTCTTGTCATGGCTTGCAGTAAACACTCTAGCAGTGTGTTGAACAGTGGAGTGTAATTATACTAAACCAAACCATTTCCCTGTTACTAATAATAGCAGGATACAACCAAACAAAATGAAAAAGGAGGGCAAAAAAAGAAAATTAAGGACTTATTTAAAGGATAATTTTTTTTTTTTTCCCCAAACTTCTTAAACTTTTATCAGGAAATTTGGAAAACATCAAGGAAAAGGATGTAGAATGCAACACAAAATTAAGGCCAAGCTACCTCCTGAAGTCTGGCTCTTCTGTGACATTAAAGTAAGCTAAGCACACTTGGCACGTTCTATGTCCTTATTCACAACAATGGAATTCACCTCTTTCAAACTGTAATAGGGAAATGAGTTTTCTGCAGCAGACAATTAATCCAAGACATGCAGCACTCTGCAATTATAGTATTTATTGTGTATGACTATATTATAACAATTCATGCTGCCACAAGTTTACAAGGAGGAAGGAGAAAAGACTGTGACCCAAAGAGTCAATGTCCTTCTCCTCTCCGTCTTTTCTTTACGTAAGGACTAAGATAATTCCTCTGTTGTCATAGAAAAGCTCACTTTGCCTTGTAATCCTTCCCAGCAAGGTCAGAGAAGTGCAAAGATTTGCTGTTTCTTATACTACTTCATCACTTTTTTTGGTTGCCTTGCTACAACAGTAACTCTGGAACCCAGAAGTGCTTCCAAGCCCTCTGGAAATAGGGATACACAACATACTTAGATAGGACACACATGCAGCATCTACCTATTCCCCTTCTTCCTATCCCTTTTCAGGGCCTGCTAAACTGGTATGATGATCAGGGGGCCAGGACTGTATGGCATATCTGCCCCTCTGTTTAGACACAGCTGATCTGAACAAAACTACAAAATACAGCAAGGAAAATTCGTCTTTCTTCCTCTTGCCTACAACCGCACAAGGACTCTTAACAATTTTTACATATACTGTCAGTCTGTCACACAGAGGTCTGGAACACATTCTTAAGAGGTGGACAAAACCCTACCTTGAGCCTGAGTTGGAAAAAAAACCCCAAAAAACCAAAAACTTCTTTAGAAATAGAAGCACAATTAGGATGCTATTTTCTGGGAGATGAAAAGCTAACTATTGCTAACAGTGTTTGATTGGCGTGGCTTCGTTGCTCCTACTGAGTATAAAAGATCAGCATTCCAACAGGCTCAGACTAATGGACTAATGATGCTTTAGTAATTATAGCTCTTCTCTGCTCTGACCCATTACTTTAATTTAGGAGTATATTTTTAGAAAAGTCCCTTGATCTCAGTACCTGAAACAGAGAGGAAATCATCCACCGAAGTGATGTCATCAACAGCTTCAGTGAGAACTCGCACTTGTTTCTCCCACTGATCTTTAAAGACATCCATGTTGTCCTGTGCTACTTTGCTCTGCGGTCTGGCAGCTAGTGTGAGCGCAGCATTTATTACCTGTTATGCAAAATCACTTGTTACAAGGAGTGGCAAATTTTTTTTCACAAAGGAAAGAACAAATAGATTACAGACTGTGTTAAAAATACAGCATTACACCCCATTCCATATGCAGGTCTCAAGATAGGAACGTATTTTTCACAGTTCGTGCAAAACAGGCACCAATGTAATGACAAAGGCAAGGCTATAATCTTCATCCAGGCTGTTTTCTCTGTCTCAGCTAACTGATGTTTTTTAATGCCAAAAGATTTCTCAATACTTTTTAGCAGGAATCTCGCTTACCTGTGGGCACAGACTATCAATCTGTGTTGCTGCCATACGGACTAACTTCACACCTTCTTCATTATTTGATATTGAACAGGCCAGATTTGCTACCTGCAATGAAATCAGCAGAACAGGAATCAAGGTTTAGGCAACAGGCCATTTTATATCTTTCTCTCTTCTTATTGTGCCAGGTCTAGAATGAAAGACTTGTATGTAAGAGGAATGATACAGCATCTGCGCTGGTGAGCAGAAAGCCATGTAGATTGTTTCCTTACTAGCAAACTGAACTAGCCATCTTCATTAGGTTTTTCTCAAAATCTTCCCTCACTGTCAAGTGTTTTATGTCTTCCTCTATAGCTTGAAAGTAATCTCCTAAGAAGTCATGTAGAGAATGCAGAGCATCCAGACAATTAGCTCTATGTTTCCTTTCATCACCATTTCTTTTTCCATTTATTAACCATGTCCATTATGAATACTAGTAATCAGGCTCATCCATATACTCTAAGCTTTGCAAAATGAACAATCTTCGATGTCCTAACACATGGAATTTTGCTTTTTCCAACCCTAAACAAAACTCTGATGCCTTCACTGATACTGGGAAGTTACATATTTCTCACGTATCTTAATTGCTTCAGATCCTCATGTTTTTGTGCATGTTAAAATATTTTTAATTCTTAGTTGGACCTCTTTATTTCTACGTGACTATCTGCCTCAGAGTAAAATGTCCATTAGAATGAGTATTATAACTTGGTCAGCTGAAATGTTTCCATTGAAAGCCTCATTCTGTAATGCACGCCTGAAGATCTCATCCAAAGATGTAGGTATCTACATGCTGTTGCTCTGGCACAACTTTGGGAACTCTGAACTTCACAAGTCTGAAGGCTGTTTGATTAAGATGAAGATAGGAGAGACTTAGAGAGACACCTGAATGAGATCTAGTAATCAGACCATGCCTCCAGACACTGCAGAGCTGCATCTCTGTGGCTTGGGTGCAGGTGGCAGAACATGTTCTACCAGCTCATACAGTCCTTCTTGCAAAAAATCCATTCCCAAAAGCTTTGTGCCAAGTCCATGAGTCTGCCATGGGTTTTACAAACAGCAATTCATGTCACCATGCACATATTAAGCTCATCAATGATACTTATATCACAAGGGTACATTCTGGGATGGGGGAATACATCATATTTTTTTTAATAATGCCAAAGTATGGCTCTTAATTCTAATCTACATTAAAACACATGTATAAAATTTGAAATACACTTCCTTGATATTATTTACTGTGCTTGAAGGCATAACTATCACTTGGAAATGACTTATTAATTAGTTCAAATACCCCCATCTTTCCAATTTTCCTCCAGTCTCCCCCTGTGGTATTAATCTGTTCTCATCTCCAGTGCACATCGCCACATTAGCCCTGGTCCATCTGTTCTGCATAGAACCTATTTCACTTCAGAGTTAAGTAGAACGTGATTTGCATACATCACGGTGCCAAAGCCCAGGGAAGAAATGAACCTAAGGCTTCAAAGAGTCTTGCAGGCATTTCCTAGTCAAGATTTTATCATAATGTTGTGATTTTTTATTTTCGTTTCATTGTGAGACAAATGAGTTAGTCTGTTTGTTAACAGCCTTACAGCACTCAAGTCAAAAATGTTCTCGTAAGCTGACATCTTCCAATTAATTTACCATTTTCTGTAGACACTTCTCTGCACACATCAAACAGACCACTTTAATCTTCATGAGTAACAAAAGCTAGGCAGGAAATAATTAGAATGCATTAACATGAGTGGAAATTACAGATCTTAAAAACTAGCAAATGGTATTAAGTTCAGCAAAACCCATCTTCCTGTATTTTAAATAAGTGGTTTTTCAGATTGTCCTTTAATTTTGTGATTATCTGTCCTAAGGCTTGAGATGCACTGTGTATCCTCCTTTTTCTCAGACAGCAGTGATAGACACGACTGAAAGAGGCTAGGTGTCAGGAAATGGTAATCAAACTATTAAGCAGGTCTTTGAGTTCTTTTGGAAGAGATCATAGAAGACAATTAGTGAAAATAAAAAGTTATTTCTTTGCTGTCTCTGTTAATTATTCATTAGATGAGATAATATTTGGATATTGTAAAGTGCCATGGGTTTCCAAAGAAGGACGCAGACATAACCAGAAAAATTGTTTTTCTCCTTTTTTTAATAAAATAATTTAAAATTCAGTACATTGTTTTGGATGTTACTATCAATACAGAAGGAGTACCAATGTAATCTATGGCTACATTAAATATGCATAAAAAAAGCATTACAGTTATGTTGTGGGTTTTTTTAAAGATACGTATCATATATAATCCTAATCTAAATAGTTTTTGTGCTATATTTCAAATCTTGCATATAATCCTGTATCATCAGCAGTCAGAAAGCAATAATATTTTGACAATTCTGCAGGGAGTATGCCAGCCTGTACCATGGGAAGATCTCATTATGTCAAATAAGCATAGAGATAAGCAAATTCTACAAAGGTAGATCCAATCTGGATAAAATTGAATTTAGTGCTAGAAATCAGAAATACTATGACTTTGCCCCAAACTTATTGTTAAAACATGCAAGAAATAGAAATTACTTGCTAAAGCCTGTATTTCAGTACCATCATATAAGCATGGATTTGTGAAACAATACAAGTTTTAAGTGCATTCAATCATCAGATACGACACTACTTAATTGTTTTGATTGAATCTGTTATCAAAACAATCCAGTTCCCATCAATTGGTGTTCTTGGCCTAACAAGGTCCATATGCATGCTCTTAGTTGATGGAAACTGTGAGGTTAGCCTGCTATAAGTTCAGCAACTCCAGATATTTTTCCTGCCTAAAACTATGACCAAAAAAGCTTAGACCGAATTCCACCTCACTTAGCTGAAACACTTGTTTGGGTGCCAAACTGATCTCTTTGGATAACAGCTAAAAAGAGAAAGGCACTTCCAGAGACTGTTTCAGGTCTTTGGCTGATTATCTCATCCTCTAGATGTGTCTAGTTTATTATTTAAACTTAGATTATAGGTGGCCTTGATGATTGTTGAAAAAGGTAACACAAATAAAAGAGGTTTTAATGGTGCATTATAACTTGTTTTGCATGTGTGTATTTGCAACATGTTTTATGAAGAACTCAGAGTTTTCAAGGTTGGGAATTCATTTAATATGCCATTTCTGAGTTGGATGGAGCAGTAGTTTGGAATGGAAAATAAAAAGGCTGTATATTACTGTAGCTACCAATTTGCCAAAACTTTGATTTGACAGCCTTTACGCTTCAAGTGCTCTGTCTCCACCAAAGCATTGAAGAGGAGGTTTTATGAGAAGCTGTGGAAGCAACCAGTTAATTAATTTTTCTTTTTTTCTTATTTTTTTTTCTGTTTACTAAGTTCTTTGAGCATACTGAATTCACTGATTGCCTAAACAGAATTTAAGTTTGTATTAAGATCAATGTGAACTGTTGGAAGAGTAATTATATGAATGAATATATTTTAAATATCAAAATCAATGAACTGTGAATCATCCTCAAAATGCATGAACTTAGTAACAGTGAAACCGCTGTGTAGGTAAACATTACTGTCCAGCATTTCAAGTTTGCTAAGTTACTGTTATACCATCAAAACAATTGCCAAACACCTTAAACCTGTCCTACAAGAGCATGGAGAAGTAAGGAGCAAGAAAATAAACACTCTAGATCCAGTGATGCTATATTTTTGTGCAATCACCAAAGCTGCTGACCCAATCCTAGAACTGGGGAGGTGAAAAAGTGTGTAGCAACTCCTTCATATTAATTTCCTATCACTGGCACCGATAGACCAAGATGCAGTTCTGCACCTTGCTATGTATCTATCTTTAGTCAGGCAAATAGTTCCATTAGTTTCAGTTACCCAGAATATATGCAGGATCAGTCCAATAAAATGTCTTTGCATGTTTTCAGTTGTATTTCAGCCTCAAGCAGTTTTCTGCTGTGTAGCAGATGGGGGTGGGGAAAGACTTTGTTTCTAATGCAAATTTTTATTACCATTGTTGAAAGGACATACCAAGGACAGGTTTTATCTGAACATGCTTTTACATGGCAGGTGGAAGCCTAAGTACTGTATGGATAGGCAATGCCTGCACTAGTTTTTTGCTAGGTAGCTACTGAAGCATGGATTAGCATTTTTTTCATTGCTTTTGACATGCATACTACTTAAGACAGGGAAACTTTATTTCTGCCATAAAATTGCACACTCCAGGTTACAAAAGTCATCAAGGATCTTTCATACCAATTTAATTTATTTTTACACTGATGAAAATCAAGTGTAGTTAGCATTTGTTGAGACTATTTCCAATTTTGACTTCAGCTCTTTGTATTATTAAAGGGAGCTATGACTATCAAAATGTATTGTCCTCTGGTTCAAACTTAAATTCAAACATTTAATGTGGCCACTCTGAATGTGATGTAAATGAAAGGGTCCAAAAAAGAAATCCATTGATTAGAGCAAAAATGTAAAAAAAACGGAGAAGCATATGCTATAGCAAAGAGCAATACCAGCAGAAAGGCTGTAGAATATTGCTGCAAATGTATGTATTCTATTTTAAATTTTTTTTCTTTTATCCTTTTTTCCCACCATAGATTGCTTAGAAGAAATTATACAAAAAAAAAGAATTAATAAATAAATTAATAAATAGAATGCAATCTATTTATATCTTAGATTTGTGTATTTTCAAGTATGGGATTTTTTTACTTTTGTTATACATGTCTTTCCCATTTACGTCACTTACTTTTTCACTGAGATAACTGATGCAAATACTAGGAATAAGACAATTTACAGCAAGTTATTTTTTTTTTTAAATATAGAATAACTTAAATAAACCCAAGACACTGTCAAACTTACCTGTCTATACCATGCACTTGAGAAGCTGAAACTTCATCAGTTAATCAGCTTGAGTTGAAAGTGGTTTTAAGTCAGTCTTCTGTAACATTCACAGTGGACTAAAGCCAAGCAAATAATCACTTAATGTGTTTCAGCTGATGGGTGGTATCTTAGCAATTTGTAATTATTTATCCATCCACTTCGTAATTTATGCAGATATTGTTACAATCTCCCAATCCTTCAAAATTTTGACATATATTAATGTTGGTACTGCTGTAGGCAGCCCAGTGATATTCATGGAGCCATGAATAAGAGATTTTTTCTATTGGAGAGCACAGAGTTGAGGCTAAGTTACCCAAGATGTTCAACTTATTTATCCTCAGTCTGTTCACTCAAGCATTATATTATGAGCAAAACTCTATTTATCACTACACAGGATGTTTTTGCACATACGCAAACAAGTGCCAAAAATCAGAATGTCACTGAGAGTACATATTGCAGCAGATTTCTCTTCTTCATGCACTGCAGTGCCAATTTGCCGTGAAAGTATTAGATTGTGGTCTCTTTCTCAGTACCTATTCCATATAGCATGGGGAGAACCTCATACTGGATAACATTGCCAGTTGTCACTCATTTATGTTAACTGCTCATGTAGTCTTCTCTAAATAACAGATACAGTTTTAAGCTACTCACATGTACGTACATTCACATGTATAAAAAATTCGAATTGCATGCAGGTCAACAGCATATTCACTCATACTTACTACAGGAACAAGGGTTTTCCACTCACTCAAACTCCCTTTGGACTTCCTCCATATCAGATTTAGTTGAAAGAACTTTAGGAAGTTTCTGCTTTTGGTAAAGTCTGAAGTAAACCTGACTTGAAAAAAATTAGTGGGTCTTCGACTGAGATTTTTGAAAGACAGGAGTGTTAGAAGCCTCGTGTACTGAAAGCTTAACTCAAAATGCCAAGAACCTATCATGGGACAAATTCAGTGAAGTGCTGTTAATGCAGTCTGAATCTCCTCCGTTTTCTAGGACCATTCTTGTGCATGCTATGGTTATCGCCTATACAATGGAATGGAAGTGAGATGAAAAATGAAACCACTTGAAAAATCCTTCTACTTTACTGTTTTCATAACTGAAAAAAAAACCCCATTGGTTCATGTTCAGTTACAGAGATGCCAGTAAAGAATACAACAAAAGGGTATTGTATTATGTCTGATCCTTTACTTTTAATATTAGACAATAATAATGATTTTAGATATTAATAAAAAAGATATTCACTAGGAGTAAATACTGATTCTTTTTTTTTTTTTCTTTCTTTCTCTTTTTAGATGGAATTTGACCATGCAACTCTTTTTTTTTCCTGAAACAGGTCAAGTTTCTACATCACACTCACAATCCCCAACTGCAATAAACATGCCTGACTGAAAGCACAAGAAACCCCCTACTGTGGTCCAAAGACCTACTAAAACCAGTGAGGTGCAATGCTAAGATGCATCTGCGATTTTAGAACGACTTTCCATGTCACTGCGATTTCTCAGCAGGATCAGCCCAAGCATTCTCTATGGAAAACGGGAAAGGAAACTGGTTATGGAAAAGGCAGGTGATTGTTTCAGAGCATTTTTCCAATTTATACACAAGAAAAACAATTCTGGAAATCTCTTAAATTTAATTTGTAAAATTATTCAAGCAATGCTGTTGGCCACATAGAGTAGAGTACTGCCCAGAACTAGCAACCTGCACCCTCAGCTAGAACAGGCTAAAGCTGTTCCATTTACTGTACACGAGGACCCAATACCACAATTAAACATCAAGGCATGTATCTGTTAGGGGTTCTCTGTTCCACTCTATCTTTAAGCGACTGAAAATTCAGGGACTTTAGAATAGTGAGTCCAGATGTTAATTCCCAGAGCTGAAATCAATAGAAATGTTTTATGCTTGGACAGAAAATTCCCTTAGGAAATACAGATGATCCTCCCTCATTTCCATAAGAGTGTGTTTCTGAGGCATTCAGCTGGAATACAATTAATTGATAGTCAGTATTAGTGAGGAACTCGTATGCCTCCTGGCTGGCCAGCAAAGAGGGAGATGAGGGCAGCAAAAAGGGCTTCTGCTGAGGTTCACTCCCACAGGAGTTGGGAAGTGCAGCAGGCCACTCAGTTTCAGATATATGGGATCTCTCCCTGTGTCTGGCTCACTATAATTTCATAATTTTCTCTCTATACATGTGCATCCATTGCTGAAGAAATAAAGAGCAAGCAGCTGTAGTAAACCAAGCAGAAGAGCAGGACTTAGTAAGAACATAGTTAAGACCAGATTCCTGTTTTAATTTTAACTGGTCATGAGGCAACATAGCATTGTACTGATAAAATGCAGCATCTTTCTCCTACAATAAAGCAGCTTATAAAGCTCTAGGGGTTCTGCTCTCTATTGTCCATCCATTCAGGTGGGCCAAAAAGCTGATATTCTGTTCTAAACCACATAGCTAACATGACTGCTGAGTCTAGGTAGTATAGCTAGAGTTGATTAATCTCATTTACTGATCTTCTGAGTTACAGGTATAAATGTATATTGCATTGCAATGGTACACATTTATTTTCTTCCTTTCACAAAAAGCAAATGTAAAATGTCCATCTACAGGAATTCTTTCTGCATAGGTCAGAGACCAGTGACCTATCTCAGTGCTATTTTACCTCTGTTAGCAGAATCAGGTTACTTTTCTATTTGATTTGTCAGCAGGTACAGGCTTTATTACACCATTCTTCCATAACTGGTATATTCATACTGAAAAAAACCAGTGAACAAAGAATGTATAGGAACACCAAAAACTATAGTAATATCTCAGAAACAACAGACAACAGAACTTTGAACCAACAGTAACTATTATTCTCCAAAGGATGCAAAACTTCCAGATTTTCTTGTTTTGGCATACCAACAAACAAGGAAGAAATTCATGGTGTTCGTGTATTAATCCTTTCTGGTCAATCTGCAATCAAGGCCATTGCTATTACAACTCCAATGAATTATGATCAAACCTATACTGAAATACTCAAGGGGCAAGAGGGCAGTTGGTGTCCTATGGAAAGAAGATTTACAAGACTGCAATGTGTATGAGTTGATCCCATAAAACAATTTTGACAACATACTCCTGGCAGTGCTATAATTAATAGATATTAATAGCAAGTAGTTACCAAAGCAATCCATCTATCTAATAACAGTCCACTATTTTAACAAACTATTCAGTGACGGAACATCTAGAACAGAGATGCATGCCTGACTAGGCTGTGATAATGAAATGTTAGTTATATTATCAGGAAGCTTTATTTTGACAACTGTTGAAGAAAAACAGGGTATTGTGGTAGGAACTCAACAAAGTTCAGGATAGGAACAGAAGCTTTGAAGATATCAACACAGTGTGATATTAAACACCCCAGGGTATAAACAAATCACAAATTATAATTACTGTTCCCTAAAGAAATGTAGCTTGTGAGTTAGAACTAATCTTAGTTAGCTGACCAGTGCAGATCAGGCTGAACTTGGCAGGGGACACAAAGAATAATAACAAGGGCTTCTACAAGTATGTCAGCTAGAAAAGGAACATCAAAGAAAGGGTACCCCCTGATGAGCAAGACTGGCAAACGGGTAACAACAGTGAGGAGGAGGCTGAGGTACTCAACATTTTTGCCTTATTCTTCACTGGCAGCCTCTCTTCACATACCTCTTGAGTGGATGGACTGCAAGGCAGGGACTGGGGGAACAAAGTCCCTCCCAGTCTAAGAGAAGATCAGGTTATTGGTCTTGGGAACTCCCTTAGAAAGGAGGATCCTGGTACTTAGTGAACTATCAGCCTCACCTCTATGCCTGGGAATATCATGGAACAGATCCTCCTAGAAGCTATGCTAAAGCACATGGAGGACACGGAGGCGATTTGAGACAGCCAGCATGGCTTCACCAAGGGCAAGTCTTGCCTGCCCAACCTAGTGGCCTTCTATGATGGAGTGACTATGTCAATAGACAAGGGAAGAGCTATCCCCACCCCCCACCCCACCCCCAACATCTTTATCTCTAAATTGGAGAGATATGGATTTGGTGGGTTGACTGTTCAGTGGATGAGGGATTGGTTGGCTGCTCACATCCAGAGGGTAGTGGTTAGCAGCAAAATATCCAGATGGAGATCAGTGTTGAGTGGTGTCCCTCAGGGGTCCATAATGGGACCTATAGTGTTTAATATCTCCATCAATGACACAGCAGGATCAAGTGCACCTTCAGCAAATTTGCAGATGACACCAAATCAAATGGTGTAGTTGAAACGTCTGAGGGATAGGATGCCATCCAGAGGGACTTGAACAAGTTCAAGAAGTGGGCCCATGTGAACTTCATGAAAGCAGCCCTGCTGAGAAAGACTTGTGGGATGAAAAGCTGGACATGAGCTGGCAATGTGTGGTCACAGCCCAGAGGGACAACATCAAAAGAAGCTGGGCTGCACCAGCAGAAGTGTGACCAGCAGGGCAAGGAAGTGATTCTGCCCCTCTACCCCACTCTGACAAGACCCCACCTACAGTACTGCATCCAGCTCTGGAGTCCTCATCACAGGAAAGACATGGACTTGTCGGAGCAGGTCCAGAGGAGGGCCACAAACATGATCAGAGGGATGGAGAAGCTCTTGTATGAGGAAAGGCTAAGAGAGTTGGGGTGGCTCAGCCTGGAGAAGAGAAGGCTGTCGGGAGACCTTATTGCAGCTTTTTAGTACTTAAAGGGGGCCTGCCTATAAGAAAGATGGGGACAAACTTTTTAGCAGGGCCTGTTGTAACAGAACAAGGGGTAATGGTTTCAAACTAAAAGAAGGTAGGTTTAAACTGGATATACAGAAGAAAATTTTTACAATAAAGGTGGTGAAACACTGGCATAGGCTGCCCAGAGTGGTGGTAGGTGCCCCATCACTGGAAACATTCAAGATGAGGTTGGATGTGGCTCTGAGGAACCTGGTCTAGTTGAAGATGTCTCTGCTCTTGGCAGGGGAGTTGGACTAGATGACCTTTATAGGTCCTCTGCAACACAATATGCTCCACGATTCTATGCATTTTAGGTCTCAAGCTGAGCAGACAAATAAAGAATTATGTAACAGTATATTACAGTTTATAGTGATTGATAAGACAGGTGGGATCATCTTAAATTCTATGTAAGCATAGCAACTTCTTCACATGAAAACCTGAAATTGGATATGCAGAACTAGTCAGGCTGCTACCCTGCATTACTATCTATGTAAATATTAGTTTATTATCATTAAGGGTAAATGTACCTCTAGTGCTTGTACTTTGTCCATGACCCTGCCTTTGAGGAAGGTTAAGATTTCTGACTGGTGTGCTGGTCATCCCCTAAATTGCATGAAAGCCCACATCTGTGTCAAGATGAGTGTCTTGACCACTGAGGGAGAATTCAGCTTTATATTTTACTTGGCCTACTGGACAGCCTGGAAGCACTGGTCAGCACAATCATTTATGCAGCCACAGCTCATGCTGCATTTCTCCAGCCATCAAAGGAAATACAGGAGACATGGAAGGAGGCTTGAAGATAAGATGAGGAAATTAGTAGAAATGAAAGAATATGGGCATAGATAGAAACTGGATACATTACAAAAGTAGAAGTGTGATAAACCCTCATAAGGACTGGAGGAAAAACTGCAGGTATTTCATGAAAAGGAATATTGCTAGTGTGAAAGAATCTGAGATTACAATGGTAGAAGGCACGTAGAATGCAATTATTTTTTAAGAAATCAAGACTTATTAGTTCCCTTGCTCATAGGCAAAACCTTGTAAAAAACTGATTGCCTTCACAGGGGTGAGTGAAGACATTTTTATTTAGAGCAATACTTTAAGGGACTTACAAAGTTCAGACACAGATTGTTCTTGCATGTATCCAATTTTTCACAGACTCAAAGCATGGTTGGGGTTGGAAGGGGCCTCTGGAGACCATCTAGTCCAACCCCTGTAAAAGCAGGTTCCCCTCGAGCCGGCTGCATAGAGTCACGTCCAGGTGGGTTTTAAGGAGACCCCACAGCCTCTCTGGACAGCCTGTGCTAGAGTTCATGGTAAAGAAGTTCTTCCTCATACTTTGGAGGAACTTACTGTGCTTCAGTTCATGCCTATTGCCCCCATCCTGTCTCTTGGCTCTACTGAAAAGAGCCATTTTGTGCAATAAAAGCCTATTAAATATTTTTAAAATAATTTAATAATGGTTCAACAGAAATGCACAATTATGACATCTGCCCAGAACAAGAATGTGTAGATAACGTAACCAAACTACATGTCCCTTTTCTACTCCTGTCAGTATGCTTTAACCCTGGCATGGAGAGAGCTCACACTGGCTCAAAATATCATTTAGTTTACTCGTCTGTTTAGTAGCCTTTTTTCATGCTAATACATCCCCATTTCTCTTGGAAAACTCATATTTATGATACTTACTTTTACAATATGAGTGTCTGACACCAAGAAACAAAGACCCAGAGTATTTAACAGAAAAACAGTATGTGGTGTGGGTATAAGACATTTTCCCATTTCTGTATATAAAAAACTAGACAATCGATTACTCCTCCCTTTTTGTCCTATCACTGTATATCCGTACTTTTTGTATGACCAGAAACAGAGATGACTTTTTAAAGAATTGTTTAATAGCAGCTGCATTTATACCAGTATGCCAACCACAGCCAAGACAGACCTGAGCACATGCACACACTCATCCACCTTTTTCAACTGTAAACATAATCCTTAGCAGAGATTTAGCCTAAACTAACTGATCCATATAACACATGGTTTCTCTTATATCTTTTAGAATGATTTATCACTGAGAAACCTTACACCTTGATCTGTTCTTATAAGTAGGTAAAGGACAATGAGGTGAGAAAAATTGCATTACATTTAGTTCTCTTTCCTCCTCTGAAAGGGATATACATTAAAGGAAAAAAACAAAAACAAAAGCAAAAACCCACTCAATTATTCAATCTGCTGGAATTCATATCCTCAGATTGTATTTTCTCTTAATTTAAGATTGCATTCATACTTTTTTTTAATAGAATTTTGTTTTTTGTTATAATACTAATAAAAATGTGGAAATATTAATCTTAGTTCTAAAGTAAATCATATGGTTTATTTGATTAAAAACTGTTATATTCTGACTCAGTCTTACATTTTACCCCAGTTCTCATGCATTTGCAGTTCTATGCGTGAAAGCTGATTACCTTTTCAAAGGACCATTATTAGCTCATAAATATCCAAAACCATTTGAACAAAACCAGAATTATTTCTTGTGCATTAGAGTGCAGTTTCTGGCTTTTTCTTTGAGTCCTCCAAAACCCCATAACTGCCATATGAATGCAGCTCACATGCCAATAGTTTTTAATAACGAGGGTTTATATCAAGAACTCTTCACGGGACTTTTAGCATTAAACGTAAAATGGGAACAAGCGTATATCTAAGAAATCAAAACTGACATCAAAATTCTAAACAGGACTGCAGACAGAGATCTTTAATTCACTGTGCTTTATTTTATGGTCCTCTTCCCGTGCAGAGATCAGGATAATAAGTCCATTGTCTCTGCTATTAGACTTAATGGCATTATCAGTATGCGCCTCGGGCTCCTTTGCCAACTGCTAGTTCAAAGCCTGCGGCCAGTGGGTCCATGATAAAGCTGCAGAGAACCTCTCCACTGGTCCATCTTAATAATTTTTCAAGCTTTTGATTAATTTAATTCAAAGTAACAGATAAGTCTCAATGTCTCAGTATTAAATTTCAAAAATGTCAATGAAAACCAGCAACTGTTTTGAGGACACAAACCTTACTAGCCTCTTAATGCCTCACTGAGGAATGAGTTTACCTGATAGGGCACCCTGAGGAATTCAAGTAGTGAGAGATTTAATAAATTGTGTGAAAAGCTTCACCTGGCTCTGATACTTGACAAGAAAATACAAATCTCTAAGAAACCAGGATTCATAATGTCTACTGTTTACAGAACTGCTCGTCTAATAAAAGATATTACTTCTTCCTAGAAAACTACAGCAAGATTTGTACGTCTGACAAACCTTTAACTAGGAGGGAGGAGAGTTATTGTCTTTCTGAGGGGTTACACATTGATTATGAGAAGACAGGTTTGGAGAAATAAGACTGTTTAGCATGCATTTGTAGGGACTCCTGACTTTTGTGATATGTTGAAACTAACACTGTTAATATCACTCTGGACATATGAAACCCTAGACTAGACTGAGGAGTTGCTCTGGAACTTTGGTTTCTTGTTTCTGCAAGAACCTTTCAGTAATTCACCTTTAAAATTAGCCACAGGTAATTGAAAGAGTTATGAGAGTAGGTTTTTCACTTGTGATGATTAGGAAGCTACCCTTCATCATCCTGCAGGTCATCATTCAGTTTTCCAAGATCTGTCTTTAGATTAAATGATTTCTGAGATATCATCCTGGAACAGGGAAAAACTGAAAAGCATAGGAAATGCAAGGACACATGCAATAAAATGGAGTATTATTAAGTCTTTTCTCAGGCCTATTCCATGCTATTTTGAGAAGCAGTAATTGCACCCATGAATATGTCCAGATAAGCTGATGGATGCTAACAGTATTTTTTTTTGTTTGTTTGGGGTTTTTTTACCCACAGATTACCTATTTGTGGAGCTGCTGGGGAATAAGACCTTCCTACATCCTTCTTTAGAGGTAGGCAAATCAAGTTTCTTTTAATGTTGGGAACATTCTGGCTAAGTTTGATTAGTTTTGTCAGGAGACTAGATACCACAGGAACATCCGTTTGACTGTACCAATATTAATACAATATTACTGTGAGTTGTAGAAATTGGAGCTCAAAGGAAACTTGACAGATGATGCTCCTGTCTGAAGGCAGGATTAGCTGTACCTAAACCATCCCTGGCAGATGTTTGTTTCACTTAGTCTCACAAGTCTGTGTCGATACCAGTTGTAAGGATTTATATTCTTGTACATTAAACATTTAATTAGAGAAAACAAATAGCACTAGTGTGTGATGAGGTCAGATTTACTAAACAAACTGCAACAAGTGTGCATTAATCCGAGCTCAGGGCCCATTCAAATGCATGTTAGCAAGAAGAAAAACAAACAAAATACCCCCCAAAATAACACACACACACACCCCAACAAACCCATTTTTCTTTCTTCTGCATATTTCTCCTTTGCAGACTCAGTGCTAGTTAAAATCTGAATCTGAGCTATTAGATTTTGTGAGTGAAGAAATGAAGGAAAAATATTTATCTACTGTACAGCAGTAAGGATATCTGAGTCCATTAGGACTATCTTCACATGCCTCTAATAAACTCACAGAACTTTAGTACCTTAAAAAAATGCAAACCAAAAAACCCCAAACCCTTAAAATGGGATCTACCAAGAAGCTTCATACATCAGTGTAGGTGACATTTTTAGTTAAAAGGAATTTTGACATTCCTTATTACTGTGTGCATTTCTTTGCTTGAAACACCACCACAAAGGATTATTGGCTAAGTCTAAACAATTCATCTTGTAAATTAAATTCCTACATATTGTCCAGGCACTTAAGGTATATTTATGCACTTGGAAGACAAAAGGGAAAAAAAAGATATTAAAATGTATCATTGAAGGATTTTTCTTTCCCTGACAAGTTATCTTTAGAACAGGTTCTGGTTCCTGTGATCTGTTTAACCCATTTTTATCGCTGTCTATGCTCACATGTCTGCAGCATCTTAGCCTCCCCAAATAATGCAAATATAATGATACAATTTCTGATCACTACTTACGTTATTTAAAATTGACCGTGGTCAACTCATTTCTATTTAGTAAAAAACAATCCCTGTTCTCACAGTGAGAAACACCAACATTCTCACCAACAGCGAGAAGCCCTGAACACATTAAAACATGTTAGCAAATTTTAAATATATTTTTTTACAGTATGTGTGTGAAAATAAGAGATAAAGGAGGTCCAAGTGCAGCTATAAAAAATTAAGCATGTGCACCATGAAGAACTGCAGATCACATTCAACATTTCACTCCATGGCACAATTCTAAAGTAGAATTTAGAACTCACCAACTCTAACATAGAATCACCAAGTCTCTTCATTCAATCCATCCAAAGAGACAAATCTGAAGATCCCCAAGTGATGTACAGGAGCTTTGTTCCACTTCAGCAGAGCTTTAGAGATTTACACCAGCATTGGCTCATATAACACGCGCTTTGGTCAATAAATTGTAGCTTTGACAAACCAGGGTAGAAATGAATTCCACTATCCATCCGCCAGCGATACACAAATGGTAGTAAATGTTGCTCTGTTTTCACTTCTCTATACATACACAATGGCATTCCAGAAATGTTTATGGGTCTCTATGTAAAAGTGCCTCTGTAGTGCCAGTCCATGTATAGAAAGAGGTAAATAAAATAGGATTTTCTAAATGTGTCAATTAATCACAAAAGCTTTTATTTCATTGGCATTACAAAGACACGATTGGTTGACTGAAGAATGTGTTGTAGTCTATATGTTAAAAAAAAAAGAAAAAAAAAAAAAAAAAAAAAGATATCATTGGTACCAGAAACAACGTAGTACAAAACCACATTGTTACTACATCCTTTTATTCTTCTAACTTGCATCTTTTTAATGGTTAATTTATTATAAATTTGCTGAAGAGCCATCAGCATATATTTGCAGTACTACGAACTGGAATTTATTCATCTGGCTGCACACTGGGATTTGTTTAGTTATCTGGGGTCAGTGAACATGTAACACAGTTTTATAAACTGATACTGAACAGGAAAAAACTGCATTAGAATAAAGCCAGAATAACAATAAGCCAAAGAATTAGGTGAGTATTTCTTGCTTCAGCTGCTATATACACATTTATTTCACTGTCAGGAAGCTAATGCTTTTTATTGTTATTATTTTTTAAAAGTCCTTTCCTTCCCTTACAATATATTTTTTTAAGCTCTTTCAACCCCTTGACAGCTGCCATGCTGACAGCCTCCTGCCAGCTAAAAGGGCAGGGGAAGGAGCAGCACAAGTGGTCTGACAGTGTGTGGCGGAGCCAAGCGTATGACGGGGTTTTGTCCCAGAGACAGCGATTCCCAAATGGCAAAATGTGTTGCAACTTTGCAGTGCTAAAAGCTTTTAATGCTAGTTTTTACTCTGTCTTCCTTCAAAAATGACAGCTTGCTATCAAAGCATTGATTCTTTTCCTTCTATATATTTAGCATTATATGGTCATGAGCATCAGTAAAATTAATCCTGATTTACATCAGTGTGAGTGACAGGAGAAACAAACTCAGTAGTTTGAGGATAACAGCTGTAGAAAATGTTTATTTGCATAAACAGAAGGAAACCAATTTCATTTTTGAGTCAATGGAAACATGACTTACCCTAGGCAGTTCCCATCTTAGAAACTACCTCTTCTGAAAGAATGACAGTCAAATAGTATGCAAGCCATTACCTGCTACCTATTATGCTAACATTACACTGTAGTCTTAAGAAACACATAAAGAAACAATGTAAAATCATTCAGAATTGTGTAGTAACACAAGACTGCTGTTTGAATTAGGCTGTGAACATGTTGCTGCAATGCATATTCACCTGTTTGGTTGAAATTACAAAAGAAAAATAATGTCACACACACACACACAGATACTCATGCAGCTGTTCAGGATTCATTGATTATGAAAAAATTAAAAACAACATTTTTTTCAGTTTATCAGTCAGGGCAAAAAATGCTAAATTTTCTTTTCCTAGGTGTCAAAATCCAATATAAGTAATGGTAAATGGACTTGTGCTGAGGCTATTTGGATAGAACATATGTTGAGAAAACACTGGTGTACTGAAGATCAGCTTTAGAAGTTCACAGAACAGCTGATTTTCATGTTGTGTTATTCCCAGTTTAGGCAAGCATTCAATTTGCGAAGGGAGCACAGAGGTGATTTACATTTAATATCTCGATCTCATTTCAAGAGAATGGCTTGAACTCAAACACAGTCAAGTTGAAAGCCTTAATGTTCTACTTGAATTCACATGATTTATGGAAGCAAAAAAACCCTACACTGTTTCCACAGGCTGAGAAATGCTAGTTTCATCCACATGGACTAAAAAAAACCCCAAATTCAAACAACAGACACTCAAAATAACATTTAACACTCCAGCTGACATTCAACACTGACATTCAAATGAACATTCCCACTAAGAATAAATCTTCTGAAAAATCCTAAATATAAAATAGGGCAGATACTGCATTCATCTATATTGGTATAGTACTGGACTGAACTCATGTTCTTGCTCTGGATTTACACAGTGTAATTGAAGCCTACCCTTCAGCCTTCAGCCAAATGCCAAATGTGCCACTGAGAGTGTTCAGCTGACAGTTCTTTCCCCTAAGAAACAGTATTCAAATTGGAATTAAGAAAAAATGCCCAAATCTGCCAGTGCAAGCTGGCAGAATTATCTTGAGAGATTCCAAAGTCTTTTGAAGCTTTTTTATCCATTTTCAGAATCACTCATTGGCTTTTGTGAGCGGTTCTTCACATTTGAACTGCACTCTTGTATTCCCAGATGCCCTATAGGGAAATACTGCTCTTCATTTTTGGTTAATAAACGGCTCTGTTTTTCAAGGGATGGTAGTCTCTGCTTTCCAGTTCTTTATATGTTCATCTCAGTATATGAGAAAGCGACCATATAATGGCAAAAGTTGACAATCTTTTCTTGTACTTCTGTGCTCCTACCTCAAAGAGACCCTTATGGTTCTTTGGATGTCTAGGTCACACCCCAAGCAGGAATAGTTAGTCCGTGCCATGCTGGTATCAAAGCGGAGAAAAGCAAAGCTAATCACTCACAAAAACAACCTAATAAGCATACACAGACTGGCAGTGCTTGCTTTCCGGACAAAAAGTAGTACATCAGACCATAGGCTTCCATAAAGCTCCCTAAACATTGGTGAAGACAGAAGAAACACTAACACTACAAGCTTCAAGCAGCTCCCTGAGAGTCTACCTTTTATAAGCTGCCCAGCATTTACTCTGCAGAATAGAAGCTCTTTATTTATGAAATTCCTACACAAACTCTCTTCTTTTCTCCACTGCAATTCCAAGGGAAACTCTTTCCTTTATACAGTGCATAAGCCAATTGAAAAAGAATTCCTAACCAACACAAATAATAACTATTCTATCAAACTTGAGGACAATTTGTGAGGATTGGTGGAACTAGATGTTTCTTCTCTAGATTGCTGGCACACAGGCTGTTTTCAAATTAACTAAAATAATCATCTTCCTTAATACTCACTGATAACACAGCTGCTGCTATCAAGCAGTTTTCTTCCTTAACAAGCTAAAACCTCAAGTCCGCTGTAAAAAGGTAGATAATGTACAATTAACTGGTCTAAATTTGGAGAACATTTTAACTTATCAGTGGTGCTCCAACTCTGCTTTACAGGGAATTTATCTTTGTCTGAAGGAAAAAAAAAAAAAAAAAAAAAAAAAAAGTACTGACAGAGATGAACCAGAGACAATAAGTATCAGAGTTTTTGCTACTACATTATTTTTTCTAAGTTAGTCCAAATGTTAGATGGTTATGAAGGGCTATGCAAATTCAGAAGGGAGGAGCAGGGAGCGCTAGGCTTCTATCTATAATATTAAAACTTTGAAACACAGTTGCTGTAGCTGCCTAAAATCTTGTGTACCCAAAAGATACTCACTTTTCTTCATCTTTATGAATTTATTTGACGAAATAGAGAAAACTATTCTTAGCCTCTCAGATTGCAGCTAGGCTACTATTGTTTCTGTAACCAAAGGAACACTAAGGTTTTTCACTCTGCAATGGTGGTGAAAAACTGGTTTCAACATCTCCGAGCAATCTATAAGAAACCAACTTTACAGAACCTCAAGCTAATTTTGCTTTCATAGGACAAATGAGTAAACCAAGGGAAAAAAAAAAAAATAATCTCTGCACCAAAGGCTCACAGCTGATAACACTTTCCAGGAGGAGAGAATGTATGTCCTCTCCCATTCCACCTTCCCAACAGCAGTGGTGTCTCCTTGATTTTGAAATACATTGAGAAGAAGAGTTAATATATTCTCATCTTTGTACAACAACTTAATTTTTAGACATCTAGGACCATTTCCATTCCTCATCTGAAGCTGCACAAACCCACAGCTTTAACCTCTGTAGACGATGCACAGACCACCAGGCTATAAAGCACTTATACTTGCTGTCTCTGTACAAAAGTTTTAACACTATGCAGTAAAACCTTTAAGATTCAGTGAATAGCAAATGAAGGTTTTGTTCTGAACGTAAATACAGTTTATTACACATAATTCAGAACCTCCTTCAAATGGAGTTTTAAACAAAACACAGTCATCCCTTGGTAACACTCTGACTAAAGCAGTTAAAAATGCTAATGCAAGGAAGTTCTAGTTCTTGAAAAATCAAAGCAATCCTACCCATTCATTTTATGCTTCAAAAAAGGAAAAAAAAATATCAGCATCTGTTTATTGGTGTATTTCTCCAACAGTTAGTTAAACTGAGTTTAAAGACAGTAATTACATGTAATCCTTTATGTCTAGAGTATAGCATCCTGCGCAAAACTGGTACAGGGTTTAGAAATACTAACACATATACTTTTTCTATCCCTATAACATTAGCTTACTCTTTTTGAAAAATAAAGATAATCCAATTCCTTCAACATACATCTTTACATGATTTCCCTTTTATGTCAAAAAATAGATTCAGACATCTCAGTCCATTGACTTCCAAGTAAAAAGACAGATAAACAAAGGGCACGAAACACTGTAAATTGTTTCCTATTAATGTATTTTTTGCTCCTGCCCAACTGTGGTTCACTGAACGCCTTAAAAAAAAAAAGTTTACATCAAGAAATTACCAAGATCATATCATCCCGTTATAGTATTTTTCCCCCTAACCAATGCATTAAATAGCGTTGAGATCAGTTTTGTTTTCTTTAATATCTATATGCAATTTTTGATCAGTCACAGCTAATAATTTTTTGTCTTTCCAGAAAAGTTTGGTGGCTTTTATAATAGAGTATATCAGCTGTTTACAAAAAATCCCTGGCAATTTCTCATTTCAGCTTAAGGAAGGAAATGAAGAATATATTAACTAAACGAAAATGAGGGGGATTGAGTAAAATAGGTCCAGCTGACTAATGCCTTAGTCAGGGAATTATGTTTAATATTACACAGTACTGCAGGAAACACATGCAAGTTTCTAAAATATATGAGAATTCCCACACAATTTCAAAAAGCATTATTTATAAATTAATTTATCCTGGTATCTTTCCTCCAGATCATTACTGTTAGTCAAGTAGAATATATACATGGGTGAGGGTCAAGATTTATTATAAACATATATGACAGATTCAGGAAAATTCTTTCATAATAAAAGAATAAAAATACAAAAACTGTGCCAGACAGACTATCTGTATGTAAAATGTGTGCCAAAACCTAGAGCTGTTTAAATAATATTTTTTCTGTTCAATGGCAGCAATGAAAAATAATCACAAAAAATTGTCTCAGGTTGACACCTAGTATATTACTATGGGCCAAATTCAGTAATCTTTCACAAATAGTTTATGTTGACCTAAAACTGCATTTCTTACTGGGAAAGCAGTCATATGAGAAATTTCACACAGCTTCTCTCTCATTCCAGGTTTTCCCAGAATAACTGAAATCCATAATTACACAGTGTGCATCTCTGTATTTAACATCCCTGATGTGTACTTGTTTGGAGGGTTCAGAAGACTATGTTCAGCTGTAGGGATTCACTGCATCAGCTCCAGAATGGCTCCACCTGTTACTGTGCAACTAACCCCACTACTTTTACCTGCCACCTACAAGCTTTACCCTTTACTATCAAACCTATTCTCTTACTGTTTAGATTAGTGTCTGGCATCACCTACAAAATTTGATGAGCTGTCTTAGTTTTCAACAGAGCCCTTTTAATTGAAAATTTCTACCAATCTTTCACAGAACTGACATTTTTCTGCACCATCCTGCCATTTTTCAACCTCATATAGTCACACACTTTGGATGTAAGTATATTTATCAAAAAAAATCATCAATTTCCTGAGAGTTGGAGCCTCGCAGAAATGTTACGGATTTCTAAGATTTTTCAGGGTACTGACATGACAAAATACATGTCAATATGTTATAAAATACTTTAAATGACAGACCCAAAGGATGAGGTGGGAAAAAAAAAAAAAAAAGTTCAGATTAAGTATAATTTGCTACTGCCATTATCATCATTCTGCCTGTAAAGACTTCAACACACAGTATTCTAGGAAGGAGCTTTTCTTTTCAAGAATGGTCTCAGCAGTCTTCAGTCACAAAGTGATTTCCACAAATGATTAAACATTGTCTCTCTGTCCCTTTAGATTATATATGTGTATTCTGACAGATCCTTCCTGTCTTAAAACGTAAGCCACTCATGTAACAAGGGTTGTAAACGGTTGCTTTAAGAAAGAGGTGTTCTGCTATGTCTATATTGTTAAAGAAGAGAATCCCACTGAATGATCTCAGCTCCTGCATTAGCTCTCTGATCCTCTGTTATTCAGCATTACAGATGTATCTATGACACCAAAAGGCTTTGACTTAACTCTCTGAGGAGCTGCCAAAGGAGTGTGGATTACCTCAATGTCCATCAGACCAAGAAAATGCAGAGCACGGAAAAGATTAAGCAGAAATAGAAATTATATTGCCTGCTCAATCACAAGGAATTGTAACAACTCTGACAGATTACAAACAAAGATTATAATCTACCATAAAAGCCATACTTGTGAAATCAATTTAAAGACTAAACAGACTAGATCAGAGAGAGATAAAGCATCCAAGATACAGGAGCAGATAAAGATGCTGAAGAAGAAAAAATCAATAGTGATAATTTAAGAAAATACATTAAATTGTTAGCACAAACTTCACTTAGAACAGCCATATGTATAAAAGGAGCAGCATGAACCACACAAGTACAAAGAGTTTCTATGAAGGCTGGGGAAATAGGGTATTAAAGGAAGCTACAATAGTGTTTTACAAATGCATTTGAGATAAGTGTTTGGGAGGAAAAAAATAAGTAAAGCTTCAAATGCTGATAAGATTTTCAAATTAAATGAGAAGATTTATGATCATTATGGGAATAAAATTCTGGAATCACCTTCCAAATAGCTCTTTGATCTAGATGTTGAAAGTTTCTGGAATTTACAGATTAGAAATCAGACTGGAATTAGCAATTAGATTGTGGATATTTAGAGAATTTGATCTAATGTTTTACCATTCTTGGTGGTCTTTCTTGTACTTCATTTCTGTAACATTCAGCCTATAAGCAGGATTTTCAACCTGTTAAGACTTTGGTTGTTTTTTTTTCTTTTTCCTCCTTACTTGACAATCAGCCTCCTACCCCTTTGTAGCAAGTATTCTGCTGTCCTCATAAGTGCAGGATCTCATACATCCTATAAGAAGAATTTAAGAAAATTCTGCCCTAAATGTCTTCTAACACAGTGAAAGGGTCTTTTAAACAGACATCGTGATGAAACAATAATGATTATAATTATCATGTAAGTATGACAGATAATTATCATGTAAGTATGACAGAGTTGCAGAATGAGGTACAAACATGGAATTTAATTTGATCACAGGAACGTCTTGAAGATGATTATTTATGTAATATACATATATATTCTCAACTTTGTAATAAAGTTTCTTTTAAAATTAAAATATTTCATATCACAATACTTCTTTATTTCTCTCTTCTGCAAGCCTTCTACAAATCATTTCAATAAAGATTAAATAACTCCCTCTTGTAAGATTCAGATTTCCATTTCTTTATGTGCAGAAATACAGATGGGCTATACTTTCCCCAAATCAATATTACAACAAAAATGACATAATTACAGTATAGGATTTTAAGAAGGACACACAAGAGCTTGTTTTTATTTATTATGTTACTGAAGAAAAGGGCAAGCAGGAAGAATGAAAACAAGCACAAAAACCTGTGCAGCAAAAGCTGTAGAGAACAGCATCGGTAAGTAAAAATACAGATTTCTGCCTCCCTACTATAATAACCGCTATGAAAGATATATTTGTTATTCAATTGCATGAAGTTATTTTCTCCTTTTATTTTGAAAACACTGGGGGGGGGGGGAAATTAAGCCATCTAGAAATAGACTTAAACAGTGTGCTCATATCTGGTAAAGGAAGATCAGTTTTACCATGTCTATGCCATCAGATTATAGTACGGTTACAGTTATAGCTGTAACTACATGTACAACATTTGTGGTTGGTAGAATTGAAAAAAATCAGATTCAAAGGCCCTTCTACAAAGCACATGACCTACTCACAGCTGCCCAAAGGCAGTGAGTATTCAAATATGTTGCTGTGTTATCTCAGTCAGACTTTTTTCAAAAAAAGTATTCCATAAATATTTCACATTTTTAATGAATGTGTCAAACACTTTTTAATATATGTCCATTGATTTGATTATGTCATTTTTTGGTAATATTTGAAACCCCAGTCAGTGTTTGCCAGAGTGTGAGTTCATTCAAAGGCACTTTGAATCCACACTTCAGCCTGACAAATGGGGTAGGAACTGGACGGATGGAGTCCCAATTCATGTATGAAAAAAGAAACCTTGACATGAGAAGGTATAACAATATTCAGCTCCAAAGATTAAAAAAAAAAAAAAAAAAAAAAGAGTTGACAAAGGGTAAAAATGCTAAGGACATCTTTCTTCTTCTGTCAGAAGACAAGGTATATGAGTGGAGTGTCCTTTTAACCTGCTTTTTAATAACTAATGTCCTCTGATTTTCACATTTTAATAGATCTATACATTTATAGCGTTTATTTTTTCCTGACAGGATGGTATTGAGTTTTGCAATGGTGTTCTTGAGCTCATCCAGGATTTCTCTGGCAGAAAATAAAACCTGGCCTGCTGAAGGTTTAGAGTGGTAGCCAATGGTGTTACAATTCAGCCTGAAAGGAGGGTAAATAATAGGAGAAAAGGGGGCATCAGGAACTGAAAGAACCAGAAAAATAATACCAAAAAGAAAACCTTCCCATGAAAGTGACAGTTCTAAGACGAAGCATGTTGACCACTTTTAAGCACAATTTTTTACTTCCCAATGTTGCAAGCCCTCTTTGTCCTCAGCATCTTTTAAATGATACTGAAAAGTAAGAGTATGACTTTGGAAACACACACTAATGAGGTCCGTGTGCACTACTACCAATGTTATTTTGGCTTCCTTGTTTTACTCAGAGGAAAGTTTTCTAGGCATCTCTCATCCCTATGGTTCTCATTAAAATCAATGGAAGTATCTTTCAATCCCATGAAAACATTATGAAAACCGACCTCTTAATCTATTGCAGTTACAGGATTGCAACTGGCACGTGTTAAGTAGGCCCACAGTATAAGTTCTTGCAATTTTTTTTGTTTGTTTGGGTTTGTTTTGGGTTTTGTTGTTGTTGTTGTTTGGTTTGGGTTTTTTTTTTTTTTTTTTTTTTTGTTTTGTTTTGTTTTGTTTTGTTTTTTTTTTAAGGTAATAAAACCAGTTTAGCTATTTAAATGCTGAAAGCAGAGGTCAGCCAATTGTACTGTTTCCCATCTGCTGTGTTACATTTACATGCCAAGATAGCTTTCAACATACATAAGATGGAAACAGGAGAATCTTTGACAGACACTGCAGACTAAAATAAGCTCAGAAAGCTCAAACAGGTTAAGATTCAACCGACCACAGGGAGTGGCTGCAGGATATTATTCTTTTGCTGCAGCTTAAAGGAAAATATTAGAGAATTAGAAAATAATGTATAAAACTCTCTTCAACCTGCATGAGGTGGGAAATGTTTATGCCCCCTTTAGACACATGTTCCACTGGTTGTCTCACTTTCAGAGAGACTTGATATTATAGTGTTATTACAAGGGAAGGATTCAATGGGAATGAAGCATTCTAGGCTTTCACAAGAAGGTAATTACAACATACCATCCTCGCTGCAAGTAACTGAGGGCAGAATTAGAAGTACGCCACAGGCAATAGCAGTGACTTCTGCGGTAAAAATCTTTCACACAGATACGACTTCTTTCGTTACGGATAGAGGTTCACCTTATGTAACTCAGCTCATCATTAGCTGTCTAAAAGGCATTTATTGCCACCTAATTTTCTAGGATCCCTGCAATGTTGCACAAGAGGGAAAGGTATCTTCAGAGTCAATGCAGCCCATGTATTTTGACTGATAGACCTGCCTTGAGATAGTGAAAAACACCTTTTGGAAATACATCTCTCTTACAAGATGACCCAGAGGGTATAGACAGTAGCCATCTAAAAGGCTAAAAGATTTGTCTAAGGCAAAAGTTGGCAAAAAGAATTTCATCTTGTATGTTAGAAAGGCTCTAGCTATTTAAAATTAATCCTTGATGTATACTATGTTTACTTTCACTGGCTTATATATAGTAAAGCGTAGGCTGTACCTAATGGCTTCTAAATGCTTGAAGGTTTTTGCTCACTTGTAACTAGTTTACTATTTTAAGTGATATGTAAATAAAAAGACAACCAAAATCAAAAGATAGTATGGTTAAAATCTAGAACAGGGGTCCTCAAACTACAGCCCGTGGGCCGGATACGGCCCCCCAGGGTCCTCAATCCGGTCCCCAGTATTTAAAGACCCCCCCCGCACCCCCCCTGCCGGGGGTTGGGGGGGGAAACCAAGCAGCCGCAGATGACTGCCTGCCACTTCATCCACGCGCCAGCCCCCTGTTTAAAAAGTTTGAGGACCCCTGACCTAGAAACTGGAACAATGAGTGTGAAAGCCTCACTGAAAAAACACTGATAGAAATCACAGTTGTCAGATTCTTTTTCCAGATCTGCCACAGGTCCACTAATAGATTCTGCCCAAAGCATTTCACCTTCTAGGATGTCACCTACAAAGTGGAGATAATATTAACAATTAAATTAAAAAAAGCATTTTGAGTTCAACAACAAGGGAAAAAAAATAATCTGATGTAAGACAGACTTTTGGTGCTTTTGAGCACTAAAAGCATCACCCAAATCCTGAGACAACCTGAGTGGTCATGGTTCTAAGTTCAGTCAAGTTAGAAGCCTTGGATTTACACCTGGCTGATGGAGACTGGCATTGTGCCTGTGAAGATGGAAGGAGACTTACATTTTACAATGAGCAAGCATCTGGATGTACACATTTACTTATGGTTTCAAAAATGTCAAACATTTCTGTGTTAAAGATTACAAAATGAGAAGGAATAAAAGTTGCTATTATTCTGCTTTGAAGAGGTGGGAAATCATTCTTCTCTAAAAGAGTCTTTACGAAGGTAAAAAAGGCAGGTTAAAGGCAAGGAAAAGGATCATATTCAGCAAAAATATTGGGGAAGAAGTTTTTGTATTTGCAACTCTAATGTATAAAAATGATGAATCATCCTAATGGTTGTTACCAATTGTGGATATATTTAGATAACACCTCATTCATTTGCAAATCAGGCAATTCATAAATGGGGAAAGAGATGCCAGTTTCTCAGCAGAATTCTGAGTTTCACTGAAACTAAAACTACAGTAAAAGATGATTTTTGGCCATGATATGGGTGAGAACGAAGTTAACTTCTGCAGAAAATGGCAAAGACAGAAAGATGTAAGGTAAAGACTTAGGTAAAGCTGTACTTGCACATTGCTCTCCAGAGCTCCTGCTGCTTCCTGGCTTTTTGCCATCTCATTCTCTGTACATCATTTCAGATGGCAAAACTGCTATCAGCGACTTTCAGAAATGAAAATATATGGTGTGACTCAGAAGTTCCTCTCTGATCCAAATAGGGATGGAGAGGAGGAAAAAAAAAAAGATAGATTTTTTTACCTGGTATGGAGGAGTGGGGGGAATAATGAATACTAGAATATTATAGTACATTTGAGAGATTCATTAAGCTCAGTTTTTAATTGAGCAGACAGTAAATAAAAGACTGACTGCAAATTAATGATTTATGGTCTTAGTGTTTTTACCTGTTAGGCATTTGAAAATCATGTGTTAGGAATTAGTATAATTAATATTTTGCACTGATGAATAACCTTTTTGTGTAAGGTTGCCAGTGATCTATTCATCCTATCCATTTGCCATTATTCAATGAAATGGGCAAAGATTACAGTAATATTGAGATATCTGTGTGCAACCCAAGATACAAAATTTCATCTTCTCTTGCTTTCTCTTATACAGGCTGTGAATGTGAAACGTTACAACTTCCTACTCATGTTATTTAAGTGTTTGACTTCCTTTAAGCCAGTGGATGTCAAAGTAACTCAGTGATTAGTTCCAGTACTATGATTAGAGGTTTAATATTATAAAATATTGTAAAAGCAGTGGTCAGTAGCAGCTTTTCCTACCATTTCTTGTGTATATTTGAATATTTATAACTTAAAGCGACAAATTTACCAAACAAAGGGATGGCCTTTGATATTGTTATTATCTGAGAGGGATAACACAAAAACCTCAACTCTTTTCAACTCTACTCAGCTGTAGTGGCATCCCAACTAGAATCATTATCTGGCTAAGGAAGTTACAGTCAGAGTCAAATAAGGTATTATTGTTGCTTCTTTCTCATTATCTAAAAACTTCTGGTTTTAATTTGCTTGTTCTTTTGCTAATATACATTGCTGGGTGGCTTCATCTTCCTTCTGACATTGTGGTGATAGCAATTTTTGCAACAAAAACATATCTATGGGACTTTTCAGTCATGCCACAAACAGTGGTTTAAGTTCTTAGGGCTGTTCTTAACTGTTTCCTTGGGCACAGTAAAATTTCCAAATCCTTTTAAAATATAGAACAGCACACACTGTGTGTTGGAAAGGTAACAGCTGATCTGCTACACACTCTGCATATCTATGGGAAAGAATTGTAATTATTTTCATTACAAGGAAAAGAAAAACTTGAGTCATCTACTAGGTACCGCAGAGGGTACAACTATGGAACTGTGCACTACAAGGAGACATGTAGCACCACCATTTTTGGCTCTACGATAAAAGGGTCTCATTATAAAGCAATAACTTGACTTTCTTACCTAGGTATAACGACCCAGACATTAGGGTGATATCACTAGCCTGTAAGTCACTCATCTTTTAGAAGCAGGACCTCTAACCCTCAGTCCTTTTGACTGCAAGAAATATGGGCACTGATAAAATCTTGACTTTTCCTCCCTTCTCTATCTTGTGCTTTTCAAGCATAATGTGTTGTAAAGAGACTAAATCTTACAGAAGTTCTTTTCCTGAACTTTTGAAGTCCTGGAAGCACTTCAGGATCACGAAAACACAAGTTTTATAACCTGTGTACTGTGAAACTAAACTTACTGTTGAGATTACCCTTTCACGCTAAAATCCTTTTCTCAGCTCCTTAGAAGTTTCTTAAGAAGTTGTCTTCAGGCTGAAGTCTCTCATGCCTGCTCTGAGGCCACAGGAAAAACTTTCTGGAATTTTGAAAAAAATCCACTTAATTATTTTGTTTGATTTTCAGAAGTCCAAGATTGGAAATAAAGCAATAAAGCCAATTACTTTTCATGCTAAGCCATGAAGACAGTCTTCCTTTATTATCATCAAGGTTTTTCTACAGAAACATGATCCACGCAGTAGTTAAAATGTTATTCTAAGAGAGTAGTGAGGTGTTTGTTTTTTATTTGGAAATTTATCTCCAAATTAAGTTATAAAATAAATTTTCAAACACTAAGGAAACTGGTTATCAGGATTATAATATTTTACTCGGTAATATCTAGATATTTTTGAATGAGATTACTCTTGTATTTATCTAACGAGTCATACCAGGGCTGCAGCACTACAGATTTTCCAGTGTCTCTTTTCCCTCATAACTAACCTCAAGTTTTTACCTAGGAAAATTATGACTGTGAATATTTACTTTCTAGGTCAGTATCTACATGAAATGTTGAATTTTCTTGTTGAATCCATGGGTTTTCAATTAGCAAAAAAATCATAAGTAAACTCAAAAAAAACAAAAAAAAAGAAAAAAGATCTAGTCCCATATATATTTGGCATTCAGCAGCAGCATTACAAGGGCACATAAATAACTTCCCTGATAATTCACCCTAAAATCTTCTCTTCCCCCAACAGCCCTCCCAGACTGTTATTTCTCACAGCCTGCTCTGTGTCCATTCATAGCATCCCCCTGATTTCTGTTACCATTTCACAAATGCGATGCTGTAGCAAAAGCTTCCAGCAAGCAATGTAAACTTTGACCAAATAACAGCTATCCTGGGGAAGAAAACCATGTGGCTATTCTAACATTTCTGGTCATCACGAGGATCTATTTTGATAGAAAAACATTTTAAAGCCACACAGGCCATCCAAAGCTTAGACTATAGGTGCAAAACCACAGTAACAACAGTTACTGAACTTATCCAAAATGGCAAAAGGTGTACTTCATTACTGAAAGTACCTGGAATTCCAGGAAAACACATAAAACATATTGATGTGACAAAATATTTTCATTCCAGTAAAGCCACAAAACACCATGCCTACAGGTATTACTTCTGTCTAGCACATGCTAAGAAGAAATAGGACATTTTATGTTTGTACATAGACATAGGAGTGAAACTGCTGGAAAAACAGGTGGTATGAACATGAGTCACACAGGTAATTAAACTTTTTTAGGAAAAAAAAAACAAACCAAAACCCAAAAAGCCCCCAAAACCAAACCAAAACAAAGAAACCCAACCAAACAACAACAAAAAAAAAACCCACCAAACTTATAGGAAGAGACCAAAGGATCTCATTTAACAGCCTAAATTTTGGGAGTTGTTGGATCAAAACTTGCAAGTATCTATGTGGAGAACAGATTTATTATAAGAAAGGTCCTGCTTAACAAAGGTGCAGATGAGATGTGGAACAAATTGTAAGGGCTAAAATATACGAAATACCTATTTTAGAGTACAGATAGAGTAATAAACCTTGGTACTGAGGGGAATTCACTGTTGAAGTTACTTGGCACAATTGATTATGGATTAGGTATCAGTGAAAGGTTTCTAATCAAAAATTGGGATGGAGGAGTTTTGGTCTTCCTAAATAATAAACACTGCAATGCCTTGTAAGTATACCAAGGGAAGTGATATGTGGGTGCCACTAAACACAGTTTGTTGCAAAGTTCCCAGTGTACCCCCTGGCACAGGAACTTTGAAAAGCCAACACAGACAGCATCCCTGACGAGCAACATTTAGGCAAGAAGGATTATTTTGACATCAATGCACTTCCAACTAAGCAGCTACAGCCTGGACTCTAGTAGAAGCAGTAGGATATACCTATGAAGGGGACATCATCATAACCACCACACTTGTTAGAATCTAGCTAATGGGATACAGGGGGGAAAAAAACAGGGTAAGATACACTATGACCAATGCATTACATACATTAAAGCAACACAGACAACTCCTGTACAACTCTAGTTGTTGTACAACTATGATACTAGTATTTGGAGAAGATAATTTTAGCATTTGCATACTTTGTTCTGGGTTAATAAACATGATTGCTCAAGGGTCTATATTTGAAATTTTGCACATATATCTTGATTGCAATCTTTGTTAAAATCAAAGCTGCTACAACTTTTGTTTCAAATTATGAGATTTCTTGATTACAATTTCTTCTTTTACATCAGTTCAAAACTTCATCACTAAAGATGACATTCTGTCCTCAACTCTTTGACATGGCTTTTCCTTGAACATCTTCTGCTGATTTTTTTTAGCATGTCTGAATGCTTTCCTTTATTTCTGACTATTTTCTTGTAAATGATCTTTTCAGTTTCCTCAGAAGTACTTACTGCTTGTATTGAACTTTTTGGCTACTTAAATAGTTCTAGCCTCTCTCTGTCCTGCATGCTGGAAATGGCTCAATTGTGGATGACAGAATTCCCTTTCTTTATAGTAATATAAGCTGTTTGCTTTATTTCCTACTTTGTTGTGAGTTTGGAATACCAGCATAGTTTTGTGTATTTCATCCTTTCTTTTATTCCCCACCATTCCCCTTACTTCTCTTAAATTTCATGCTCCAAGACAGATTATTTGATTAAACTCCTTTCTTACAGTCAAACCTCAGATGCACATGTAAAAAGCACAGTTCTTAATATTCACTGCCTGAAATATAACCATGTTAATACCTCACAGAACAGAGGCCAAGATGCTAAACATTTTACATAGTAGTAAAATGTTAATGTGTCTTAAGTAGCAAAAATTAATCTAAACATACAGCTTCTAGAGTATAGGTCAAAGCAGCCTTTTAAAAAAAATATTGAGAAAAGCATCAGTTTTGGTTATGGCTTGTTATCAGAGACACAAATAAAACACTTTACAAAATAGAATATGAGAGTTAAAATAAAGAATGGGGGTAGGTAGGTGGGGCTGTCTAGAAAATATCACCTTTGAATAAATAACATACCAAGTATCTCATTCTCCCTGTCTTCAAAAGCACATATTCCCTTCAGATCCCCACAACTGGCAATCAGAAGTAGGAAAGATGTCTGCATTATACAACACATTGAGGACAATCAAATGAAATTAAGACATGAAGAAGTTAATGGACATAAGCCATCCTGAATATTAAAAACACAGGTCTTGAGGGCAACACTAATAAAAGAGCCTTGCTCTGGATTCATCTTGAAAACTTATCCAGTGCACTTACTACATCTTAAAAAGGTTGAAAGACAAGTCAGCTATGGAACTACTTGTATTTCTACCTAATATAGGCTAACTATTTTAGTCCGAGGAGATAGGTTTGCTCAAATTAAACTTTGGGCCTTTTAACTCCAACTTTACAGCTTATTACAGACTGACATACCTGTTCTAACAAATCCTTCTTCCGGTTGCTAGAAAGAACAGTCAATGGGAGAGGAAAAGGGAGTCTCATAAGTGATGCTCTGCTGACACATGAATAACGCAAGGCAAATCATATGACTATCAGAAGGACAGGCAGTTATCATCTTCTTTTATTAACCTCTCTCAGAGGTTAATACCACTTGATGAACTTCCCCCTTCCAATCACAATCCATTGGGGGGTGGTGGGTGGGGTGGGGGTGGTATAAAAGATCACTTTCTTCCATGTCGCCAAAAAACTAATAGGTTGATCAGTGCAAAATGCTGATAATAAATTTCATCTGCTAAGCAAACAGACTTTCATATTTGCTGCCTAGTAAAAAGAAATATCAAAAAAACTCACCCAAGCCTAAAAGAAACCAAAAGTAGGTAAACTACACACCTGCCAGTATTGATTTTTAGCTGCTAAACAGAGTGGGTGGAGCAGCCATGCAGCTGGGAGCTTTATATTGTGTCATCACATGGGTGCCATGCATTCATGCTGACAATTTCAGAGCAATGCCTCTGATAACAACTGGTTTTAATTTTCTCATTGATGAGTGAATAATTGAGGAAGGCTGGTATCTGTCTCAGGAGCTTCCACTTCCTTTCATCTCTTTCCTGATGGAAAAGATGACATGCCTGTAAACAATAATCACGTCTGTCAGAAGGGGTTAAGTTCAACGTAAAAAAGACATTCAGGTTCCAGAGGGCCCCTTGCACTAACAGGCTCTACATTTTTACTCCTTTCAAAGGACTTCTTCTTATGGAAGAGTAAGAGGATGATTTCCAGCCTAGGCATTGTATAGCATCTTAGTGTACTAAAGTTACAAATTCAAACAACTGGTTAGGAAGAGCGAAATCCATAATTTATGTAATCAATTAATTAAAATGATACCAAGAGCTCTTGCTTGTATTATTAACAAGATTTAAATCACATAGGCTGCTATGAGATAGTAGACATAAGTGGATACTAGAGTCTGTAGGAGTCATCTTATTTTGGGAAATTGTACCATGTGAATCACATAGGACAGTGGCATGATCAGACTGGAGAAGTGAGTCCCTAGCTAAGCAGGTGATATTCACGAGAAAAATATTTTTTAAAAATTACTCAGTGATTAAAAAGGGAGTAATTTTTTTGTAAAAAAGATTTTATCTCTTTTACAGAGGCTGTAAATAAGCATGGTTAAAAGTTAGTTATCTTTAAAACAAAATAAGCAGCTAACTGGAAAATACTGGGAAATTGCCAGGAATAAATTTTTTCTGCAAGGAGAAGATCAGGTATTTCTCATGAAAATAATTAATAGAGTATACAAAGAACAAATATGATAAAAAATGAAAGCAAAAAAAGTGAAGAAGTGTGTGAGTGCTGGTGTGCTAGTGTACTCAGGTGTTTATTAGTGGAAAGAAATTCTGGAAACGGAACTGCATTGCCCAGGTAGCCGTGAGATAAGTAAGCTCCTCACTTTTCAGCCACACTGGATCACAGGGTTCCACCAGAAACCTGCTAAGGGCAGATGTTGAGGGATCAGCATCCAGGGCTTTCAGCATCTGCTGCAGCCAAGTTCTCCACTGCCAGATTGTTTAATTCAATCCATGTTTCCCTGTTAATGATGCAACCTTCATATCACAGGCAGGTTCTGCAACTGCTTCTTCCTACAGCAGACTTTGCAGGCCTCAGTGGTGGACCCATATTGCCTGAAAGCAGAGATGTTTTTTGGCTGAAAACAATCTTGAAAACGTAGACATGGGTTATCTAATTCCTTTAACAACCATCTTCTTCAGGGACAGGTACACAAGAGGCTCAAAAAGTCACAAACCAACAGTTGATTCTGTGCCTCACCTTTTCTATAAGGCTATTTGATTTCATTTCAGCCTTAATCTAGAAAGCAGATGAAACTGGCATGGATCCCAGCAGACTACCAATATCCAGTGGTTAATGTAAGCAAAAAAGCCAGCATACAGAGCTCACCAATGACATAGCATTACCAGACAGCTTTATCCTGAGATACTCTGAGTTCACTTTGTCTCAAAGACATATGTATCTGCAAGGTGAAGACACGGACTAACTAGACCCAGCTGCAGCAGGGACTCAAAAGAAATAAATGCAACGAGTTCAACATTTTCATGCTCTCATTGCAGATAATTGGACTCATGGTTTTAGCTATCGCCTATATGCTCATGATGTTTACTAGGAATTAAGAACATCTGTTGCCCATGCAGGGAAGAAAGGTCTGAGATGGAAATTAAAACTAAAATGAGCAGATGAAACACTAGGACACAGAGGTAGCCCACAGCTTTAATTTCAAATAAAATCTCTCAACTTGAAGGGCTTAAATTAAACTAATCTATGACCTTAACACTCCTTGATTAGAAGCAAGGATTTCTATTTTCTAAATATTATTTCTTATCTAGCTTAATGTCAACTAAAAGAAAAATACAAGAATAAAAACTGACCAATTTGTAGGAGGAAACCCAGGAATGTATACATTTTTCATGACAGAATATGGATACAGAAGCTATGAAAGAATATTGACACTTTTTCTTCATTACCAGAAGCAAGCAGCTAGTTGTATACTCTGATAACAGTGTTGTGCACTTAAATAAAAAAGAATAGAACATTTCAAGTATGGACAGCATTTGTGAAATATATCAGTAGGAACACTCTTTGTTCCTTGAAGTAAAATTGAAGAAATAAACAAGCCAAATTTTTTCCTCTTAGGCTTGTTACTCTGGGTTTTGTCTGTCTTAAATGAAAATCCAACTCAGTTCATGAACTTATACAATATTTACAAAAGCAAACCCCAAACATTGTTATATATTCCTTACAAAGATCACTAGTACCTCCTGAAAGTGAGCTAGAGCGCCATGCTGCAAACTGTCAGAGCTCCATCGATGTCAAGCGCGTTGCAGATTTACACAGAAGATCTTCACTCCCTAAGAGAAAGTCTAGCTTTGCATTTCTTATGAACCAAATGCTCTGTGAGCCTTTCTGAGAGATATTTCAGGAATGAAAAAATACTGGGTTGGATATTAGTTCTGTTACAGCTGATGCAAAACTAGATTAAACTCAGTGTTGACCACCATAGCAAAATTTTCTTTCACACTTTCCCCCCGTCATTACCAAATCAAGTAAGCAGGGGTCACTGAGCAGGTCCAAGTGCTTGTTTGTGTACTGTGCACACCAGTAGTGTTTTTTTTCCCTCCTGCCTTCATTCCACACTTATGATTCAATCAGTCTGAATTAGGGAGCTACAAATAATACCATCTGGGAAAATGATGGGTAGCCCTGCATTGTGTCTTATAAAGAAGATCAAACACTAACTTTTTTTTCCCCCTTGACATTGTAAAAGAAAAAAAGTCAAACCCCTAAACTCTCAAAAGTAACCCCAGTATCCTCTTCCAATTACATGGTCAAGGAAGTTAATAGAGACTCCTGCAAGTCTAGTGGACAAAGAGACTATAAAACAGAAACAGAAATGTTGCTGTTAGGTGTCATCTTCTACAAATTATTATCCAGACTTGTGATACTATTGATTTGCTTGCACTATATCAATTTTTAATCACCATAAACCATTGCTTAACACAGTTCTTTTCCACTAGCTAAGTGTTCTTAGAAGATAACTTTGATTATTTTGTGTTTCTCCAAAAATCTTTAAGTTTGTGTGAGATGAAACTGATAGATTCATGTAGGCTCAGGAAAATTCTTCATAAAAAGTAATTAATGCAAAATTGGTAAGGTACTGTCTTTTCAAAAGTTTATTTTTTGCTGTTTCAAATGTGGTGCTGTATCAGTTCATGCTAAAGAACAAAAATCCTCTTAATTCCAGTTTTGTTGGAGCTAAGTTTCAGGGACGAATATCACAACTGGATTTAACTTTTGTAGTTCACTGATCACCACATGGTGAAGTCTTTCCTTAAAAATACACCCCCGATGCACCTCTCCACCCCCACAGAAACTTAAGTCATTAGTAGAAGTCTCTTGGACATTTCTCCATCCTTGTGAGGCTGGAAAGCCTGTTCCAATGCATTAATTTAACTATAAGGCCCTATGATCTGAATTTTCACCGTTCTTTAAACACGGTGTTGTTTCCTGCTGAAAGCAACTATAGAGTTTGCTATCATGGCTCTGAAGTTTACTGGATGCTGAATTTCATCTCCCAGGAAAACTGGTTGGATTTAATAATTCAGTTTTGCAAGAAACAGTCTAAGGGAAGGGGTCTAACAGTTAAACCAAGGAAGCTTTACTAAACAGAATAATAAAAAATAATTAATTAGCTTCCATACAGTGCTTTGATAGATGAATTGAATAAATCTGAGCTGATCTACCAGTGAAGTGCCTTTTTGTGGTAGGTGTTAGAACTATCTGTCATTAACCTTACACTACAAATAAAGGTGCCTGGATACAGAAGTTAACTGACTTCCCAAGGTCACATTTGAAGCTGGCAATACAACTCAGGTATTTACTGACTTTCAGTCACTAGTGATAATTTTTTTAAGGGATTCATGAGGTAAAGATCATGACCTGGAAAGGCACCATCACTTCTCTAACTTCAGTTTCAGAAGGCAGGAAAGTTGAGAGATGACTGCTGAAATATGATTTGAAGAAAAGGAGTTAGGTATCCTAGCCTGACACAGTACCATCTAAATCCTGTTTTAATTTATTGTTATCTTATTTAGCCTGAGACAACGAGGCTTCTAAATATATGTATCACAGATAAGGGGCCTCAGGTTTCATGGGACGACACCTTACTCTGTGTTTCCAACATAACCCATAGACAAAACTTGTTGTCAGTGAATGTGTAGAAAAATGATAATTCACCTTGTTGTTATTATTCTTGAGTGAGGTATATCATAGCAAGTCAGATGAAAAGCAGAAGACAAAATGTTATGATAAGAGGCAAAGAAAGGAAATTACACCAATAATGAAAATAGCTCCTAAGAGAAGATTTTAGTATTATGCAATATAGACTATAAAAGAAAGTTAACTTCCATAACACTCATTATTACAGCATATATATTTTTGAAAATGTATTGGCTATGCCAAGAAAATTTTGCCATTTATATTCATCAGTTATCAAGAAATGCATTTTTTTTCTCAGAATGGCAAATGTAGCTTTTACATAAATAAGTATTAAAACATGGGTTATTTTTCCTGACCTTTTGATAGACTTTATATTGAGCTTGGTAGGACATCCAAGAAATTCAGATTCTGATTTAAAATTAATAATTAGTATGATAGAGTTTTCACAGTATTGGATTTGCAGTGCCAAATTCCTCTAACATAAGCAAGTGCAACTCCACATACTTCAGTGGAACTGTGTTTGCATATATTAGCAAGCAATTCTGGCCCTGTGCCTGGGAAAGGATCTCACATTTCATAGTCACTTGATTATGGCTCATCTTTAAACAACATTTTACTATTTGCAAAACACTTGACCCACAAAACCATAGAAGCCCATCTGCTTAGATACATTGTGCATCATTAAGTAAAAATGATGAAACTATTTTAAGTGCAAAATCTAGTGTACAAGGGACATAAATCTATTCCAAATATTTATTTTCTTGTGCAGTCTGATGAACCTGAAAGTTGGGTTTCAAAATTCCACTTGCACTAGAAATTAAATTCTTCAAGATATTTTATTACCCAGAACAAAAAGAAACCTTACAAATAAAAGCCTAAGATCCATCTAAAAGAACCCATTCTTGGAAAGGAGTAAGGATGGACCCACAGGCTAGTACGAGACGTCAGAGACATACAAGAATCAGGTAAGGATCTGCTTCTAATAATATGGAACAACCTAAATGGAATAAAAGTACTAGCTATTAGGGCCAACAAGACCATTGTTACTATCATCATTGCTTTATTGGTGGATTACCTAAAGATGACCACATAATGTTCAAAATCAGTAACCAAATGCTAGTTTGATCTAAAATACAAGTGTAACATAATGTTAGGCTTGTAAAACCAAAGCTAGATAACTACCCCCACTCTCCTGTTGGGTTTCTGCCAGTTGATGGTGTTTGTGGGTATTTTTCTGGGGGCGGTGATTTTTTTTTTTTTTACTATAGCTTTTAAAAGGTATTTTTCTTCCTTTTATGTTATTACTTCTTATTAGCTTTTTAAAAAGATCTATAAAATAGATCTATATATCTAAAATAGATATGTTTTTATAAAAAAAAGTATAGTTATTTTTAACTTTTTAATCATGCTATTAGACCTGTAATTGCAACACTTTGTTGCAAATCAGTGGAGGGGACTGCTATAATACTAACCACATACGTCCATTGTATATTATGTATAAGGGTACAGCTGTAACTACCACTACACTATAACTGAACATTTTGGAGGGGTTTTCTGTTTGGTTCCCCTCCCCCCCCCTGCCCCCCTCTCTTTATATACCTGCTGGCTACTTCCTTTTCCATTGCCACAGTTCCAGTCACCAGGCGGCAGTAACAAATCTTTGCATAATACAGAGGGGTCAGGACTGAAAAAGTCTCTGACACTCCGGTGCTCCTCTTGCAGATAACAGTAATAAACCTTACTGTACAAAATCCATCCTGAGCTTTTAAACCCCTGGACCTACCTTTAGGTGCCTACAAGTCAAGTACTATAGCAAAAACCTGACTTCCAGACCCTGACTGAGGTACTTTGACTCTCTGTTTGTACCTGGGCAGAGTGAGATGCTCCAGAACAGCACCTTACTCCCACTAAAAATAGCACCACCACCACCACCACCACCACCACCACCACCACCACCCCGACATATTTTGTCAGGGAACTGTCTAGCTTTAGTCAATAGTATACAAGAAACCCTTACTCCTTGCTTCAGCTCAGGCACTAGAGAGCTAGGACAATGCTTCATTTCAGCACAGAAGCCATTCAAACGTATAGTCACATCAGTAGTTCCCTAATACCATTTTCCTCTGCTGAACATGTGTCATGGCTACCAAGAAAGGATGTTGCAAAGAGGGTACATACTCTTCAAAATGCTAGTACAGAGAAGTCAATAATGCCACGTAATAATCTTAAGCAAATCACTGAGCTATATTTGTCTTCCAAAAATACAAGTGTTTCTCATAGCTCTTGATCTGTTAAAAAGGGCAAACAGAGATGAACATTATCATTATTTTATTAAAAGTCTATTAAATGAGCATCCAGGTTTCAATTTGTACTCCTCACGGTAGAACAGAGCTATGTCAATATCATCCCTGATGACTCAAAATTATCATTTCTCGACTTTACACAGTACATCTCTTCAGAAAGACAAGACAATATATGTGTGTGTGTGTTTAATACAGACCTTTAAAGAGTAAATATGCTCTTAAGGCTATGACTTGTCTGTATGTCCTTTTCCCTATTTTAATTCAGACTGACAAGCTCTCAAGTCTAGAGTACCCTTTGGCCAGCACCAGATAGAGCATCATGAAGCACTTATTTGGCTTTTTACTTAATAGAGATTAGGATCTATTGTTCTGTTAGTAAAGCTGAACTGAAATTTACTTCTTGTTGCTCATGACTCTTGAAAAAATATTGAAAATACCATCTTTAACATGCTCGATTGCTTTAATGAACAACTAAAATACAGCACATACTTCCTTCTGCCAGCCATCTAGGCTTTTGTTCTGCAATTGCTGGGATAAAGTTGACCCAAACTCCTGAAAGCTGTATTACAGAAATGCTGCCTCTAACATTTCAAGCAGTATATATTTTTCTTTCCTCTCCAAGAGAGGCAAGATGGAAATCTAGCTGCATCAATAAGGTCACTTACCTCAACTAACTTGTTGGCGTGTTCACGGAAGACCTGAGCATACTCCTTCACTTCTTTCTCATTACCGCTTTTTGCAGCCTCAATGAGAACCAGTAATGGGACATTGGTCTCCAAGAATGAATCCGATATATGATCCATTACCGCCTTCCGCAGCTGTGACAAAACAGAGCAGACTAGTAAATAAAAGAAGTATCCATATACATTCCTACTGTATTCACTGGCTCCTTGTATTTAAGCATTGATGTATCACATCTCACAGCACTGTACGGGAGTTTGGGCTTTTTTCTTTCTTTCCTCCAAGTTATATGTTTGCAGCAGGCATACAAATATCAAACACTTCAGGGCCCAGGCTCTGCAAAACCCTTCTGAGATTCATGCTGACAGACATCTAATTCTACTGGACTGAATGGATCTATATAGGATGGTGGTGATTACCCAGCTAATAAATTGCAAATTGATGAGAATTGAAAGCTGCATGCTACTTTAAAAAACAGTTCAGCTCACTTAAAAGCCAAATATGGATTAAGGAGCTTAACTTCAAGCAACCATTAAAAATATTAGCCTGAATATTTCTAAGCCTTCTCTAATTCCTGCACTGAACAGTATTCAATGCAATAAAGACTACTTCATTTAACACATGCCTTGTGCTTTGTATTATCTTTCAAATACCTCTACCAGGTATAAACAGGAAACCTTTCTAAGCATTTTCCAGGCACTGTAGAAAATATTCTACAATTTATTCTCAAGGGGAAAAAAACCCCAACCAAACACCCTACAGGTTACTGAAGATTAAACACCTGTTATTTCATAAAAACATCTGTTTGAAACAATAGTACTGGAAGAATGATGTCACTAACTTCATCTCTACCTTGCTAATAACCACTGATTAATACCAAACTTCACTAAAATTTGAAAGACAGCCAGAAAGATAACTGAAATCTTAAGTAATTCTTCCTGGAACCTTAATTTCCCTATAAAATTACTTATCAGAAACATTTTTAGCATGTTTTCTCCAGCTTTTTTGGTTGTTAAGGATGAAAAACTGTGGAGTCAAACACAAATGGGGAGCTATTCAGCTTGGAGGTCCAGCAAGCCACTAGTATCATTAAATCATGCAATTTTAGTTAGATGAAACATCAGGAAAGGTAATTTTCTCTATTTTGCAGACCAGACAAGAAAGCTCTAGCTAGACAAGGTGTCATCAAAACACCCAGTCATACCGAAAACTCATATATTGTTAGGCACTGTAAATACATGATCCAAGATGCATTTTCTGTTTGACAGCAGCAATTGTCAGCTCTATTTGAATAAGGAGAGAGCTAACTTTGAATATTTCCATTCAATACCTGAGTGATGCAGTAAAAAGAAGCAAAGCAAAATAGCACGCACATATTTGCATGAGGTATTCCTTTGATTTCTATTACAGCTAAAGCAGCCAATGTATCAAGAAGAGCAATTCTTAATTCCCCTTAAAGTTAATTCTATTCAGATTCTATCTGGAAAGTATTTTTCCACTTTCAAAATGATTAAAGGCACTCAGAATAGCTAACACTATAATACATACAAACGGGGGAGAAAAAAAAGAATATATCAGAGGCCTGCCAACAGTTAGGAAGCTAGTGTGTTGTAGCTAATACCTATCACATTTTCACCTTGTACTCTTTCTTTTTTCTCTCATCAATCTGCTGATATCCACCTGGTGACTCTTATTTTATCCTCATATTGAAAGCTCTTTCAGACCATCCTTCGGGTCTGTTTGCATAACATTTTATACAATGAGACCCTGATCCATGGATAATTTTCATAGGTACTGTGTCAATACAAAGATAAATAATAATTTTGTAATATTGCTGCAAATACATCAACGTATTGCAAAAACAGAAAAAAATACACTAAGATGTTATGTGTTACAGTGCACCAGCAGAGCACTCTGCATTACACAACTGATAGATTTCCATTCACTATGCATATCAAGCCTTTCCTACTAAATGAAGGGTTTCACCTATAGCCAGCATTAAGGGAGAGAAAGTGCCAGAGAGGGTTCATCTCACATTTGGTTAATCATCCTCTGCAGGTGTCCTCATCCCAACACTTGGGAAACTCTGCTTCCAGGTGAGATGCCTTATTTCAGTACCTACAGTTAGACTTTTTGAAGCCCATTGTACTGAAATAGGCCAAATGGTAGCATCTCCAAAGGAACACACAGCAAAAAAAAAAAAAGGATTTTAAAAACTCCATAAGGTTTCCATCTCATTCTCAGGGAAAAAAAAAAAAAAAAAACTTTTAAAAAATCCACTTGCTCAAGGTTAATACCTGTCGATAAAACCTGCTGTCCGCTGTAGAGAAAAAACCTACTTTAAATGTTAAATTAACACTCACAGTTCTCTGTTTATATCATTCCATAAGGAGGTATCTGTTTCCAAGTGTTGTGTTCAATGAAAAAGCAATTCATTTTTTAATCAAGATTAATGTGTATAGATGTGATTATACCAATATGCCCCATGGAACTGTAAGAAAAGTCTCAGGGTGGTTAAGTATGCGCTTATTTTCATCGGTATTAAATATCTTCAGTCCACAAACACATACCAGAAATCAATAAAAAGGACAGTAGGAGCATCAGCAACCAGCAATTTGGGGTTTACAACTATAAATATACAGTAGACTTATATGAATCCAAATGAATGAATAAAATGGTTATCTTGTTGCTAATAGTAATTGTAAGTTGCCTTCTAAGGTTCATAGTTGCAGTAGCTGAAAAAGAATTTGAATTCTGACTGTCACAGGTTTGATAAATATAAAATTAACAAGTTCTATTTTCCTATGCCGTGTTAATCAGAGATGCTAGTAGCATACTTCTGACCCCTCTTGTAAACACACATTATAATTTCTTTAGAAATTGGTTATCTGAGTTTTAGGATGCCCTTGCATTGAAGTTGAAAGGTATAGTTAACGGGTTTTATATACTCAGGAGACTACAAATTTTGCTATCCATCACCACAAGCTATAAAGAATTACTTGACAAAATCATTTGTTAAATGTGACAGGAATATGAACATAGGACATTCATCCAATAGCTCAAATGGATACATGACAGGGTAATATTAATTGCACAAGACAAGACATTTAAAAGTATTAGCTCAGCATTACCCATCTATTTGATAGAATTAGGGCTATTCATCATGGTAAATAACTACTGGAAAACTAATCTTGTATGTTCCTCTGCATACTGCAACGAGGTCTGGCCAAAGTGATGGCTTATGCATCCAGATATTTTACTGTTTCATAGAAGTAACATCAGTTTAGAAGGGAATGGGAGAAGTCCGTGACTTGAATTTAAATGGTCATAAAACATGCAGCAAAACCGCATCAAGTTTTATTCTTAAAACAGCACAAGACCTTGTGCACGTAAGCATGTTAACAAATATCTTTGCAGTGCCTTAATACACCCTGCGTTCTGATGCAAATATTATGACACAAACTATTACTCATAAGATAATGTTTTAGGGGTTTTTCTCCACAGAATTTTTAGGTTAGAAGTGACTTCACAGAGTTGGTAGCTTCCACTACATGAAACTCCATTTGTTGGGGCAGAAAGCACATTAAATGAAGGTCTTGCTTAATTCCTTTTGGCATGGAGAAAACTTAATTAACATATAGCTAGAAGAATAAGTTTGCCAGACCAGCACAATGTTATAAAAGGAAAACATCAAGACCTGTAAATATTTTTAGATGAATAGCGTACCACAAGGCAGATTTTATGTCTTTCCAGTTCAGTCAATTTAGTCAGTTTATGGTGCACAGAGTCAGTTGCTGGTTTTGATAGCATCATGTTCTACTGTTCTAACCCTGTTTAGGGCTGGTTTATCATTGTCGGTTCACAGCTATAATTGAGCTCAAAGAGGTTAAACTGGCCATTGAAATGATGTTTTCCATGGCTATACAACAATTTTAGAACCAAAATGTCTCAGTGCTACTTACAGTCTAGTAGAGAATTAAATGTCTAATCCTGACATGGGAAGGTAAAGTCACAGCAGGAGATTAATGACTCTAACAGATTGTTAAACTTTATAAAGACTGGCAGTATAAAGCTACCTGTAACAAAAGTTTACCAAGGAGCACCTTATTCACGGTTTTCTATTTAACGTGCATTACAAGCTGAACCGAACTCCAGCTCGCACCTGTGGAGCACTCCCAAACAGGTATTAATTTAATTGAAAGAGATGAAAATAAAGCCTTCTCCACTGCAGTTAGCGTGCCTCCTCCAATACGTTGTGAAAATGAGTTCTGGTGAGTAAGATTGTGAGCATGAGAACCTACTGCAATATAGTGCTAAAGAGAAAGTCTCAGTCAGTTCTGCACACTACAACCCAGGAAGGTGGGACCAAAAAATGGTAGACGGTGGGATGCAAATGCCAATGCCATCAATTAGGTCCTGACAGATTAAACAGTAACAAGATTAATATTTAAAGCACGTATCACACTTGAAAACCCCAAGATAAAAACTCAGGAAGAAATGCTGTTACAAATTCTGATCATACTTCTTCATATTTTTGTGTGTGTGTGAGACTTTTTTTCTCTAAACAGAAACTTGCCTAGCCAGGAAAAGACTGGGGATTAATTTACTAATGGAAAGTAAGTTGTGAAGTGACAATTTTTGACCAGAAATTTGAAAGAGCATAAGACACACATAAAAAAATCATTCCTCCTACTTGTAGGTCACTACTAAGGATTCCTCAGACTGTTATCTGGTCAGAAGTAGAGAAGAAACTAGTTACCAAGTATTAGGTATTTAATCCCCCCCCCCCCCCTTTTTTTTTTTTTTTGGGGGGGGGGGGGTGGGCAGGGCAGGGGGAAGCAGAGCAGGGCACTGTGTGTGTGCTATCATTTTTCAGCAATAGCAAGCCTCAGGCTTGTTAACAACATTAGTGTAGTTACATAAAAGCAGGGAAAAATATATAAGCTTGAGGGACAGACACCCACATACCCCCCAAACATGTGAGTATTATCAGGGCAAGAACTCTGTCTTGTTTCATGCCTGGATAGAACAATAAAATTGCAGTGCCAGTCGGAGCGCTGGGATAGTACCAAATATTTATTATTTTTAACAATGAAGAACGATACAGGGCATGAAAAAGTAGAGGACAGTACAGAGATTTTCATCCAAAAATGCTAGAAAAACAGGACAGAAATACAGGTAGGGAGTGAACAGTCAGTGGAAAGAATTAGTGATGTCAAAATAACCCAGAAGAGAAAGACAGTGACTTTCACATTCTGTATGACCTGGGAGGGTAGAGTTGTGACAAGGAGAATATGAAAGGATGAAGTCGCAGAACAGGACATTACATGTGGGAACAAAGAAGGGAAAGATTGTAGAAGGTTACCCCAGCAGAGAAGAAAAAGGATAGGACTTTAAAACATATCCTTGTGAAAACCAAGGACTATAAAGTGTCAAAAATGTCACTAAGACTGTAAGCCTAGAGGGTCTGATGCCAAAAAGGTGTGACAAAGAGGAGGGTAATGAGAAAAAATAAAAATCATGGATTAGACATCCATGGATTAAACTGAGAACTACAACATATTGTGTGACTTCACGTATTATCTCAGGCTTTGTTGTTTTAAATCAAACAGAGTGGCTTTGGAGCTTTATGCGTTATTATACTTGTAGTAAATAAAAATTAAGTGGGGACAAAATTGTTGTGGGGAGGTTAAATAACTGGTCACAAACAGGAAGATAGTTGTCTATGAAAACCCTTCATGTAATTATCCTATGATAAGCATGCTTAGTAACTTCACTCAGGAGCAGTCAGATCCAATAAGCTTTGAAGTGTTAATAAAGTAAATGGTACATGTGTCACACTTGCATTCCCACCTACCCCAGATGCATGAGCATGCTGGCATATTAAATACTATCAACAGCTTCTCTAAGACCTAGAGATTTAGCTCCAATGAAAGCTGATGATAGCTGTCTTTGGTAGACCTATCTGTTTGAGTTCCAGACAATGGCTAAAACAAGATTAAAAATTGATTGTATTCTGCAAAAATGGATTTCTCATCATCCTTTCTGAGAGTCACTCAAAGTCACAAGCTGATCCTGCCCCATACATAGAGATGATTGATGACCGATGCTATCAGTTATCAACCATACCTTTCAAAAAAGCCCTTACTGCAGTGAGATCACAGCCTGGGTTTTTTCTTGGGTTTGTTTTGTTTTGCTGGTTTTGTTTTTGTTTTGTTTTGTGTTTTGTTTTCTTCTCCTTTGCAGTAATTTCCACAAAGCAAAAACTGAAAACAAAACTCTTTATATTTCCGGTTCCTTACAAACAAGTAATAAATAACATTGAAGACATTTTATAATACTTCAGAAGTAGTGTTACCAAATAAAATTAATGTCAATTAAAAAACTAACACAATGTTGAAATCCCATTTGACAACTAAATTCTATGTACTTTGCCATTGCCCATAAGCCCATTAGGAGGACAGAATTATAGAAGTCTTCGGAAAAGTACTGTTTTCCCATGTTTTCAGAGCTCCCTACCTCATGCTACTGCATGAATATCAAAATTTGAAGCTGTACTTATGAATCCAAGCTTCTGTAAGTGTCTTTCACTGATGTGGCTACAGGTCACTATTGCCAACCCTACGGAACAGTGAAAACTTCTTTATGTAAAACTATCATCAATAGAAATTTCTTGGAATAAGTTTTTGGGTTGAGCTTTTTTGGTTTTGGACTGGGGTTGTTCTGAGTAGCAACATGATATACTTCTGTTGATCTCCCATATTTACATATTTACAGTGTCTCTCATCAAAAAGAGTTTAAAAAACTTTATATATTCATTTCTCTGCAGTGATTACAGGGCTAGGCATCTTCTAAAGTTCCTGGAGTGAGTACAAAGCTTTGTTGAAATATATGAGCTTTTATGAAGAGCCATTATTTGAGGAATAATAGACAAACTTATGTGCAGTAATCTACTCTAACGCAATATAGCTGTCACTGAGTTTTGCGTCATAATTCCTCACAAGCCACTCTGAAAGGCCAGCCCTCACAACAACAGCCAGTGCTCACAACTTCATTCCATTAAAGAAAAAAAAAAAAGTAAAAAAAAAATAAATTCCCAATTTCAACAAGAAAAAGCAGCCATAGCTACTACACTCTGGCTTTTGCCAGACAAAAATAATTCATCATGAGTATTATGTTGAGGATCAAATTTTCCCTCATTTGATGGAAATGTTACAAACTGTAGCCTTACACAAAACTACCTGATATGGATACAGTTTCCTGAAATATTGCACCATATGTGCATCAGTAAACATTATGTGTGGAGTAAATTAAACTGAGCCTTATAATTAGGCAGTAAGGAAATTACTACAGACCTGAAAGAGTAAATCAGAAGTATTAAAACACTCTCCATGTCCTCTGAAGCACTTCAGAGCACCATAAAAAACTCAATGTCACAGTGATAAATATCCAGAAGAAATGAATTTTGAGGGAGACAAAGACACATGCATTCAAATAAGTTCAGGTCAAAATTACAATTAAGTGCAATTTAAACAACAGTTCTTTACCTCTAATTTTCTAGATCAAATTTTTAGACATTTTTCTAAAAATCCTTTCCTAAAATAAATACGCCAATTAGTCTACCTAATGGTAGCAGACAAAAAGTGGATGCTGTACTGAACAGCGTGCAGCAGCTTACAGTTCTTTTAAGTCCAAGCTGGTGAAATTCAGAGTATGCCTACTTCTGTGGCTTTAAGGAGCAGCTAAAAACTCAGTGGAAGCTGGAAGAACAGAGGACTTTATCAACTGGAGCATTACTATTTCTGCTTTATAAGCCAGTATTACACAAGACTCCTGCCTAACACCTTTGTGCAAGCTGCTAGAGAAACCCAGGGAAGTACTGATATACATGCAATGCAGAGCACCCATATTAAACATTGAATCACAGCATGGTTTGGGTTGGAAGGGATCTTAAAGACCATCTAGTTCCAGCCCCCTGCCATGGGCAGGGACACCTCCCACCAGCCCAGATTGCTCCAAGCTCCGTCCAGCCTGGCCTTGGGCACTGCCAGGGATGGGGCATCCACAGCTGCTCTGGGCAGCCTGTGCCAGCGCCTCGCCACACTCACAGGGAAGAATTTCTTCCCAAGAGCTAATCTAAATCTACCCTCTTTCAGTTTAAAGTAATTCCCCCTTGTCCTATCACTACATGCCCCTGTAAAAAGCCCCTCTCCATGTTTTTTGTCAGCCCCTTTAGGTACTGAACAGCTTAAATAAGGTCTCCATGGACTCTTCCCTTCTCTAGGCTGAACAACGCCAACCCTCTCAGCTTGTCTCCACAGCAGAGCAGCTCCAGCTCTCTGATCATTTTCATGTGCTCCTCTGGACCTGCTCCAGCAGGTCCATGGCCTTCTTATGTTGGGGGCCCCAGACCTGAACACACCTCTGAACTGAATACAAGAAATAAGCATGTAGTGCTGGCACAGAAATAAATCTGTATTAGCATTTGACAGACTGCTTTCAGAAAGCCAGCCTACAGATTTCCCTAATCAAGAGCACCAGAATCACTGCAGGTGAAAACATAACCTATTAAGCAACAAGGAAAAGGTGATGAGTTTCTAATGAGCAAGGGCTGATGCCACAGGTGGTCTTAGGTTCAAAGACATTTACACTGACTTCTGGCTGGCTCCCTTTAAAAAAATGCCAATACCTTGTCAAGAAGTATTTTTGTGCAACAGAATGAGGTAATACCACTAGTTACGCTGTGCTTGGGAACAACCGATGCCTCTTCTTTGGTAATAAAGCACAAGATTAGCAACACTCCTATGGAGCATCTATTTAAGTATGACCTTGCTTTAATTTTGCCTTTGCAAAATAAATTGTTAGTAAACATTCATGCAAGACTAAATTTTTAAAGTTACAACCTTCTTGGGCATTCTGCTATTACTTAACACTTGCATGAAGTTTTGAGTTTTCAAAACACTGTATCAATTCTCTTACAAATTCTTGCAGTGGCATGTGAGCTAGGTAAGGTCCATGACCCTCTCCCTCTGTGTTTTTAGCCCTCCTTAAATTATACAGATCTTGAATTTAAAAAGTGCCACCTTTAGGATTTATAACTATAACCAGTGCCCTCTCATCTGCAAGAAAGGGCACATCAGAATCTACTTTTATGGTAATGAGAGGCAGAACTTGCTTCCCCAGCTCCCCTAGAAATGCACTTATTGCTGCAGTGTTGACTGCTTCTATAACTTGAAAGCAAAAGAACTATTCATAGGAACCAACCTTTAGGCTCCTATCTTTAGGGTACATAGATTAGGAAGCAGTTTGTTTATGACTCCTTGTAGACAAAGAGCTTGAGCATTTGTAAAAATACATTCTTGAAATGCCAGACCACCCTCTAAAGGTGAACTCTCTATTAACCATATAGGAGATTGAAGGAAAAACAGCTTTCATATATTACCACCCAATTTCTACACCTGCCATCAGCTGGTGTGAATTCCCAGGGTTCTCTTTTCTTCTCTTCCTCCTGCCCCCTCAATAGGAGTCTTTATTTCTTTGGGTGTGCTGCTCAGCTTCTCAAAGAAGCTGAAAAGAGCTAGTTGTCTATTATCTATTAATTTTGATTAGAATTGGCTTCACTGTTTTCTTCTGAATATGATAGTTTTGTTTTGCTTTCTGAGCACTTGCACTTCCCTTGGGCTTAATGTACAGCTGCTGTGTACCTCTCAGAGCTGGCACAACACCGAATGCCTATAGCTGAGGCAGCTTCACTTTCAGAAGCACCTTTACTTTTCTATGTTTCAGATTATTCTTCTAAAATCTGCCAGTAATTCTTGCTTGTCTTAACAGAGCATTGTAGAAGGAAGAGAGGACAAACAATAAAATTAAGTCAGTAAATCATGATTCAAGGCAGAAAGATTTATTTCTAGGTGCCACTGGCCCTCCCTACAGCATTTGACAAGTCATCTGGTCTGTATACGAGAGAGTACTATGACTGCAAAATGATAATGATAAAATTTCCTCTGTTGGAGGGTGTCCTGTGTTTCCTGAAAGTGTTTACATGCTGTAAAGAAGCAAGTTATGCATATATTTGAAGAGAGATTTAAGTCCATAGACTGAAAACATTATACAAGTTTCTACCCATAATATAATTTGCACTGTATGGGTTACTGCAATAAAATCTGTTCCAATGGAACATGTTTTTTTCAGTTTTAGGTGTCCCTTTAGGCTAATTGCATGAGCTAATATTCCAGGTTTTTATTCTGAGAGTCTCTCTAGAGTCTACGTCAATTTTTGGCAGGTTTCAGAGTGTTAATTTTTTTTTAAAACCGCAAATAGCATTCATAAACAGTAGCAATACAACTTAATCTAAGTGGAAGTGACTGACATAAAGAGCAAATGGAGATACACTGCCTCTCAAAAGCTAAGGAAAAAAATATATATCAAATAAGCCTAAGAACATTATGAAGCCTGTTATCTAATTCAAACTGTTGTAACCCATATTAAAGAAAGTACACTGAATTGCAAATACTTTTGGAGACATATGAAGTAAATAAAAACTGAGCATGTTCAAGAAGTTCTCCCCAAGATCTTTGTTTTACCAAATTTGCATGAATAAATTACAGGAGGTATTTGTGTCATCAACCTTTAACTTTTATAAAGTTCAACTTATAGCCTAATATAGCTACTGAAACAGTACTATCAAGGACTAAAAGGTAAGGAGTATGATAACTGTAGCTGTGCAACTGAGGGGAGATATGCTAGAGAATAAGCCTGGTAACAGATTAATGAACACCGTGCCTGTAGTCCACCAGGTGTCTTACAAAGGTATTTAAGAGGATAAAGTAAATGACGAATCAAAAATACATAAGGGTCATGTGAAAGGATGTCCTAACTACATGATACATAAAGAATTGATTAGAGATACAGAAAGGGCAAATATGACTTGGATATATCTAATTATTTTTAATTTGGCTGCTACAGTGTATGTGACTGAACAAGTCTGAGTATCTGGTGGGTAGAAAGACAGCATAGCAGTCATTATTAATAGTGATTTATGCCTAAATGGTTAAACCTGATCCTGAGCATCCATAAGTGTGCCACCACCCCTAGGGTGCTAGTAGTGGCTATTGGGAAAAAGCACACACTGAGAAGCAGCAATCAATATCCTAACCTCCATCAATGTTAGTAAGAAAGAGGGAGACAACTCATCCAAACCAATACAGGAATCACGGAAGTGCCTGCCTTTCAGCTTTCAGCCTACAAAGTAGCTGAGATTAAATAACCAGTAACAAGGACAAACCACAGCTACGTGTGAAACCCATTCTTGGAAAATCATATGGGAAAACAAACTACATGTCATTATAGAACTTTTATTGAAGGGCTTATTTATGGAGAATAACATGCTATAATTATACAATAAAAATATTATCAGCAGTTGCAGATAACAGAGTAAAAGAGAACAGGACCACAGTCTTGACCATAAAGGCTTTTGTTTCTAAACTGGTTTCCTGAGGAAATGAGGCTCACGATAGTAACTCTATCCAGTTTTTCAATTACATTTTAATCTGGTGGCCAATTTTAAAGCCATCTGACAGACAGGAAAGGTCTTGAGGATGCTAAATAGCTGGAGTTTGATGAAAAATTGTCTGGGTGGGAGAATGGTGACCTGAATTAAGAGTCCTACGGAGGAAAATTTGTTATATAAAGTCAGTAGCTCGCTGGCCAGCGTACCAACATAGGAACCAGCTGGCCAACCACTGTGTGGGTACCAGCCAGCCAGCTGGCTGAGCAATTGCTAAAACCAGCCTCACATCTTCCTGCATTTTACCGACCAGCCTGGAGTAACAAGCAAGCTACAGCAGATGAGGTAGCAGGAGAGGGGAGAAGGATGGATGGGAGAAAATGAGGAGATAAGAAACCACAAAGGAGGACCTGAGATTATTGCTGTAGGAAGCCCTAAATGGACAGTACAATGCTATGGAAAGCAAGACTTTATTAATTCAGCTGTTGGGAATTTTGTTTTTCAGTTCTGTGTCTACCCAACACGTATTCCTCAGAGGTCTGTAGGATGTTGTCTGGAAAAGACAATCTGACAAGAGGAGATTTTTGATAAAAAGAAATTCTAAATCAGAATGTTTTGCCTCTGAGAGTGGTCTGAAGAATTCATTTAGCCATAAGAACAAGCAGAGGTATTTTGAGTCTACAAATGACGACAGCTTTCCGTATTCAAAATTACCATCCTAGCTACTAACTGTATGTAGCTATTAATAGGATGCTGATGTTATTTTGCTTTTTGTGGTACTTGCCCACAGGGCTGAACTGGATTGCACCCAACAACACATAGTCCAAGGCCAATAACAATAATCAGATGCCAAAAACTACCTTTTGATGCTCCACACACAGACTTTGATACCTAGCAATAGCTTTAATTTCTGTTAGACTATTCTAATAAAACAAAAGCCGAGGACATCAAACCAAGCATTCAAAGTATTTATCAAAATGCAACTGGTAATGCAGTTATTTCTGGACTTTCTACTTCCCAGTTCCTATTAATATATTTTATAATAAAGTTTTGTTGCCTAAAACTACAAGGACAACCAGAAATCCAACTTCAAGAAAAATATAGTACTTATTTTTTGCTTTATTCTACTTTGGAATGAAACCTGAAAATTTCCAAATTATCAAAATGCCTTAAAACAATGGAAACCTTTTTTGACAACTCTGAAAATATGTTTTTAATTTTCAATTTATTTATATGTATATCATTATACTGCAATGGTAAGGTAAAATAAACTACTAACTTTCAAAATAAAAATTTGAAACTACTGAAAAAAATCTAAAAATTACTTTTCAACACTGTCAGGCTTTCTCCCCCCCCCCCCTTCAATTTCTGGATAATTTCTGATGATTTCCAGTTTTAAATAAAATGAAAATTTTCTGTTGAGTATTTCTTTCATACAGTTTTTCTAACTAGCTTCAGTAATGCCATAAATGTAAGCCTACAGGACGTGGATGAATTGTCCTTTACAGCTGCATGAAATCATCATTTCCGGTAGAAACTGAGAATCGTTGGTAAAAACCTTGTATTTCTTTACAATTCCTTCCACTTAGAGGCATATGAAGCATTAATCTGGCTTGAATGCACAAGAATGAAGGATTATATTATTTCAATTTACTGTATAGAATAATGCAGACAGGCTGCTCCGTTAAAATTAATAGCAGTACAGATATCTGATCTTTAAGAGAAAACTAATGGTTTTGGTTATTACACCTTGCAGGGGAACCGACTGGCTCATACAGACTGAACAAACTCATCTGAATAACTGGAACAGGACACAAGGCAAAGAGACGATGGCAGCAGGGCAGGAGGCAGCAGTACTAACAGGTGGGACACCAGTGGTGGTGACAGCAGAACAGCTGGTGCCCTGCTCATACAACTTCAAATGATCTATAGACTGGGTTGGTCCTTGCTAGGCATCCTGTTTGTCTGTTAGCCAAACTCTTTGGTGTGCCCTTCCTGCTTATCTTTGTTTCAATGTCACTGCAGAGTTGCAATGCTTGAAATACTCCGTGTGCATGCTGCTTTATGATTAGCTGTAATATTTGAACTACAGGGTTAGTATTTTTTTCCTTTTCCAATGGAGGTAAAGCAAACAAACAAAATAACTGGCATCAACAAGCACCCTACTGCAGGTCTAGCTTGCCGTACCACACAGTGAAAGATGCTTTTGTTTAGCTTTTAGGTTTTGGGGTTTTTTTTCTTTCTTTCTTTTTTTTTTTTTTTTTTTTTGTCTGTTTTATTTGTTTGGGAATTTTTGTTTGTTTGTTTGTGTGGGTTTTGGTGTGGTTTTTTTTTTATTTATTTATTTATGACAGACTTGGATACTGGGGGGGGGGGGAAAGACCTCAAATCCTGCCAATTGGCACAACTTGTTATCAGACACAGAATTCTGTGCTTTTTCAAAATTGTTCAAAATCAAGTAAGAAATGGCAGCATTAAGCTATGGGCTGGTGAGAATAGTCTGCTTCCAAGAACTTGTTCAGTCTCACTTAGCTAGATGTTCTTACTGGCGTTTATATTAAGACATATAATTAGATCTCCATAATAATTTTCCAATGCCCAGGAGAGTTTAAATGATGAGTATAAAAGATGTAATTCCATCAGAATAGGAATAGATGTGAACTGTTAATTGTGAGATGAAATTTTAGTAACATGTATCCCATTCACAATTATTTCACATGTCTGTGTGTTCTACAGGTAAACAAAATAAATCTCAGGAATAAAGACCTAAGTAACCTGGGCAGAGAAAGAAAAATCAGTCTTAGACGGTTGACTACTGAAGCCTTGCAAGGGAGCCTGGGTACCAAATGAAATCTATATATACCTTCTTCATTACCAAAACATATTTTGTAGATTGTCTAGTTTTATGGTGAAAACATTAAGCTTCATAAATCTGACAAGCGAGCCTTAGAATGGATTCATTAAAAACAAAAGGCATTATGGTATTCAAAGTTGGTTGTCTCTCCCATGATTTAGCCCAAAATAGAATGGCTGAAATAGTAGAACACTGCGATCTCAGCTGTGGTTCATTTCTGTTAATGTCCAAGCCTCTCTTCCCAGCCATTAAATGAGTCCTCAGTGACATCCTTATATTCTGAAATTTAGCAAGGGGTATATAGGCAGGTCTGGGGTGACGTGCACATATATACTGATGATTATGCATGTGATGAAGCAGAACATTGATTATGATTCTGAAAGATAATTTATAGTCAGAATTCCCATTGCTGAAAGCAGAGACTCCATCTTCCTCTGTGCTTGTGCAAAACCTAGCACAATTATAATCTAATCCTGATTAGTTTATTAGCAACTGCCATGATTTAATAAACATTATACCTACATGATTAACTTTCATAAATATAAAAACCCCCTATATTAAAAGCTTCATCTCCAAGCACAAAAATATTATATATGTGCTTCACTTTACCCACATACAGAGTTCCAACCTTTCTGAGATTGAATTCAACACCATTGGGGCTGTATATACATGAGAAGCATACAGTTTATTAAGAAAGGTGCCATTTTCCTATCACGTTTTGGAGTAAATTTGGCTTTAGAGATGAGTAATTCAGGCAACTGCTGAGAGCCTCACACAGAACAGCAACTCATGTGTTAGTCTGCTACTTCCTTCAAGCAATAAGAACAGAGGTGGGAGGCAACACATGGTACAAGCTCCACTGCAGAACCTAGGATCCCATAAATCTGGAGGTCAGAACAGCAGAGGTCTGTCTCCTGTCATTAGCTGAGCAACAGATGTGATGCTAGGGTTTATACGGGAGAGTCAATGATTCATATTGCTTGTAAGTCCATTGCAATATTATTCAGAGAAATAAGCTCTAAGAATACGATCCTCAAATGCGTTTGCTGTGAGTTAAAGGAAGAGATGAAATGAGCTGAGCTCTAGCAGTGCAGAGCACCGATTTCAAACTGTCTATAGGGGCACTCATTTCTGAAATGATCATGTTGCAAATAGGTGTCTGAAGATACATTTAAGTACTTACTCGGTCTTGCAGATTTGTGGATTTTGGATCATTTTCACAGAAGCAACCTTTGACTGACCAGGTAGAATTTCTTTTGCTTTACTTTTACAGAAAATGCAGGGTTGGATCATCTCAAAAGGAGAAAAAAGGTAAAAAGATGCAATCCCTCCTGCTTTAACTTTAGAAGTGTAAAGAGAAACCTATGGAGGATTTCTCCCTTTTGTTTGCCAGTCTTCCTTCTATTCTTTTCCACCTCGAGCTTTTTGAATTAATCTTTCCATCTTATTACCAAACACAATGATAAACATAATATGAGAAAGTAATCCTTTACAGTTTAAACTATGCTTTGCTGTTATTCTTAGAATCATAGAATTGTTTGGGCTGGAAGGGACCTTTAAAGGTCCAACCCCCTGCCATAAGCAGGGACATCTGCAATCAGACCAGGTTGCTCAGAGCCCCATCCAGCCTGGCCTTGCCTGTTCCCAGGGATGGGGCATCTCGCACCTCTCTGGGCATCCTGTTATTTATTAGTCTTCTCCTTATATTCATAGGATCTTTATTTAATACAGTACCTTAGAAGTTTTATTTGAAAATAATTGCTTTTACAAACTTTTTCATATTCTGCTCATCGTTCCTGTTATTTCAGTGAGAGTATTCAAATAAACACAAATAAGCACATATGCCAGTGTTTTTATGACTGGGGTTGCTGGGCTGCAAAGGCAGTTAAGGTCTGGCCAATCTGCCTACCCTCCCACATACTACAGCCATTGGGGGCTACACTTGGAATGTTTCAGTCTCTGTTTTTTTTGGCTCAGGAAATACTACTCCTTTGCTTAATGTCATATGTAATGTAGTGTCATATCTAATTAAGGACACATTCTTTATACCTTTACAGGTGGCAAAACCAGTCTGAAGTTGAATAGCCATGAATTCTTGGAAAATCAAGAAGCAGTATAAAAAGCATAGATTACCTGTCTTCGAAGGTCTCGTGTTTTCTTGGTCATCTTGTCAATAGCAATGTTGAGTGGGTCTCCCTTCTCTTTCCTTCCAGTCTGTTAAAAATGAAATATTAGAGTTAGAGGAAAAATAATGCAGAAAATATACACTTAAAAAAAAAAAAAGACATTCAGATTTATCAAAGGAAATCGGTGCAACCCCTTCTGTTTGCTTCCATCGAGATGTTATTTCCAATGTAATGTTTTTAACATGTTTATGTGTTGGGGGATAGCAGATCCCAAAATGATAAGAAGAAAGACTGAGGTGACTCACTGGAGAGTTCAGGACTGTTCCACCAATAAATTATGTGCATATATTATAGCCAATACACCAAAAATCTGGAGAGACCTTTCACTGTAAAATGAAAATTAAGAGTTCCTAATCTCCATCCTGCCAGGCACTGGGAATGTTAAACATGATAATAAGCAGCAACACAGCTTGAAGACAGAAAGAAAATGGTCCCTACGTTTGTAACAGGAATCATATTGGTAGATATTAGGTGCAGTATAAAGAATTCCACTTAAAACACCTTCCTGCAGGAAGTCACAAAGCAAAAATCCTCATGATGATTAAAAGGGGGAAAAAAGGTTCTTGTGGTTTATAACCAATGGAAAAAAAATTTTACATTCAATAGCACAAAAAGCACTAAGTGACTTTGTCAGCTGTATTACCTTTCTCTTAATAAAAAACTGCTTCTCTAAAGATTTGTCACAACTCTTATAACACTGAACTATGTTTGATGGCTTTTCATCAAAAATCAAAATGCTCTTCCATTCTTTCTGGCGGTACTCTTTCCTTCCCAACGCTGTTTTTGAATACGCCTATTTAAATCATTCCTTGCATATGATTAAGAGCGATTTTGCTATTTCCAGCTGAGCCTAATAGCATACGTTTCTGGGAACTATTGAGAAGTCACTTTTAGGGTGGGATGGGGATTAAACATACCCTTTCAATAATGATCTCTCAAATGTACAGCACTGTTACCAGCTCTACATGGCCACACTGGCAAGTGGCCCGTGTTTCAGTCTTCCGCTTTGAGCATTCATTCAAGAGAGTGCCTGCTTTCTATTATTGTCTGTAACTCTAATTATGATACAAGGCCAATGCATTTATGATTGTTTAGAAATCTGTAAAACCCATCCCCTTTTTTTTTTTTTTGGTTTAGAAATTCAAACATAAAAATATCAAGTGCCACCAGAGTTTAACACAAAACATGTTTACCTCTTAGATTTTTAGAAAGAATCCATTAGAAATTCTTTGCTACAATACAAAAGGAGTTATCTGTGTAACCCACTGATTTTTTTACCACATTTTTCTTCTGTTCATCCTTTGACTGAGTTCATCTAGTCCACAGCTCAAGAACTATGGCTCTTTAGCCTAAGCAATGTCAGCACATGCTTTTAGTTTTAGACATCCTAAATTTGGCCCCTGGTATTCTGACCAAGGCAGCAGCTGTCATATTTGTGCACAGTCTATGGGTTTTCAAGCTGAAATCTCACAATAAAAATGAGGCAGATAAGTTTGGTATAGGAAGCTTCTCCTGACTGTTGAAATGGTACAACGGGGACTGCCAGGCAAGCTACTCTCAGCCAGGTTCCTAGTTTGCTAGGAACAAAGCTATATTCTAAGAAAAATTCAATTACTCCAGCTGTGTGCTGTTTACTAGCTGAACCAAGTATCCTTGGTGACATTAGTGTTCTGGGATGCTTTATTTTCCCAGTCAAATAATTCAATTTCTTTTATGTTGTTTAAATTCTTCTCTTCCTTCTCATTGCCTAAACTTCAATGCATTGTCTTAGAAAGATAAATAAATACAAAAAATGTTTAAAGACATTTTTTGTTAGGGCAAAGGTAACCTTTATTTATATATATAATGTGAATAAGCAAAAAGCAAACACCGTGAAACTTCATGCTATATTGGGATGGTATTTTACAGCTCTCAAGCAAAACAACTAGTTAAAAATTCTTCTTCAATGATGTATTTTGTGTTCACCACTGACATGAAAGGTCAAGCACTTAATGCTTGGCACCCATTTAGGGGGTCAGAAAATTGACCTGAATAGGAACTTGGGACTTTTTCCAGGTTAGTCAGCTACAGGATTCAATGACACCGAATTAATCAGGCATCTGATAAATGACAATGTTTAGGAGCAAAGGCTCCTGACATTCCCTAAATGGCCATTTGAAAAAAGTAGAAATTTTGAGATTGACTCAAAAGTTTGTACTTCACGTTCCTAACCTGAGTGTTTTGTATTGCTCATAGGAGAAAACTATCACCGAGAGCAGGCCCATGGTAGCCTACGTCTAGCACTTCTCCTAAGCCTTTCCTCAAATTTATCCTGTAACTTTTTTAGTCTAGTTTTAAATTACATAAACAGTGGCCCTTAAGGTACGTCCTATTGCAAAACACAAGACAACTGGGAACCCTTCTGTGACCCTTAGGTCACACAACACAAACTGTCAATATCCATCTGGCCAGGCCCTTCTCCCTCCAAAAGAGAGAAAAACCTGTCCTATATTGCTTACCGAAAACCTCCCTGCTCTGTGCAACCGCCCGAGCCATGTTGTCTGAGACGCTAGATGGCACGAACCAGGCTGTGCCGGCAAACAGGCTACCAAACCAAGTGGGCAGAGATCCAGCCAAACTCTCTCAGTGGCAATATTTTATTATGACATATGAATACACATGAAGTTGTAGAGATGCTTCTCACATTCTGCACAATTTGTACTTATCCAGGAATTTCAAGTGTCCTTCACCGGACACTTATAAGATGGCTACTGCCTTTTCCTCTGTATACACAAACTCTACTTCACTGTATGATTTCAAAGAAGGAGAAATTTGTTTAGTAAATCACATTGTTGAAAAATAAATAGCATGGCATGTGATGTTACATAGCTTCAGGCAAGTCTGTCAAACACCATCTGCTCTGTGCTGAAAATATAAGTTTATTAAAGTTTATTTATTTAAGTCCTTAAATACTTATATTAGTGTTGCTCTGTGATAAATTTTTGGCCTCCATTCCTAGAAGGCATGGAAAGGCATTTAGTAGTTTCCTGAAAAAAAACACATAAAGCTTAGTATTGAGCCTTACATCATTTCTCTATTAATCTTTTTCTGCAAAAGGAAGAAAGATACTTTGGAGATGGGATAAAAAGGAAGTAAAAATTGCTGCTGGCTTTGGGTTAAAAGGAGAAGGAGAAATGTACAGGATTACTTGAATGCCCACATACTGGTATTCAGAGTTCTTGTGGACAGAGGTACATCTATTCATGGTGTAATAAGGAGAACTTTGCTGCAGGATAACATATTAATCAGGTTGCTGATTTCTAGTGATCATTAATAGCTTTTGAATACTGGTTTTACTCAAGATATTTTCAAATTATTCTCTCAATCTGTGTCACTCCCACACTAATTTCCTTAGAGTTTTTCCCCACCTGTTTGATTTATTCTCAGTTGATGAGGAGGAGCTTGTTTTCAGGGGCTCCTGGCTAGGGGCTGTGGTGCCTGCAGAGTCCCCCAGGTCGGGAATGGGTCTTTTATCATACTTCTAGCTCAAGCCTGCAGCCTCCCTCCCAGATCATGCAGTGTAAAATCTAGCTCCCTGAATATACATTTTTAAATGTGATTTGCCACCTGCCATGAAAACTTGAGTAGCTTTTGAACACATCTGTGTCCGGTTGGTGGAAGAAATCCAGGTACTGTTCTATTTCTCCCTATAATGCCTACAGTCACAACCACTGTCAACAATATTAGTTGAACAATAAAACAAATAGAGAAGACAATCATTGCTTTCTTTATATTAAGCAAGTCTAAAAAGCTTCACAGTTAAAAGTGCATAATATTAAGGTAAGCATTTAGAAGGGAAACTCCATTTAGTTAGGAATTGAAATAAAATAACAAAAAGCACTTAAGGATCATAAGAGATTTCAGTCTCTGCTAGAATGATCTCTGCTAAGATATAGCACTGTGTTTTTTTTCTAAAAAAGATACTTTTGTTCTACCTCCGTTTCTTCTTTTCATGAGCTGTTCAGAGTTTATACTGTTGGAATAAAATAAAAATCTCCCAAAATATTTTTCAGAAGTGTTAAGGACATTTATATCCCACAACTCATTCATTACAGGACTCTTCTGGTCAGCATGTGGTACTTAATAGAACACTTTTCTGATCCTAGACAATATCACAAAATCAAGTCATGGACAGTCACGCCAGCTGGCCTACAGACATAGCATAATTTGGATAAGATACAATCAACCTTGGATGAAGATGCTCCAGAGTGGAAATGTGTTGTTAGTTTTGAATAATTCCAAATACCACCAATATGGAAATCACAGACCTTAAATTTCAGCCCATGAAACAGATAAAATTGCTATTACCAAAATTATTATTATAAAGAGGCTTTAGATGTTATGATAATGAATATCTCTGTATTGAAAAGTTGGGATTACTTACAGTTGTGTGAGATGCACACCTGCTGTTTCGAGGATATTATTAAAAAAAAAATAAATTATAAGCAATGGCAGTCAAGATGGCTGACAATAGTAACCTGTGAAAGAAGGGGATGGAGTGCCAAGAAATACACAAAAAGTGCCGCAACTGCAGGCTTACAACATAATGTCACAGAGAAAAAAAAATGTGCATGACATGTACATGAGTGATGTTAGTGACAACTATTATCCTTTTCCTTTAAAGTGCATAATTTAGAACCTCAGTGCTTCAATTTATTAATACTACTACTACTAGTACTAGTATTAGTAATAATACTAATGATAATTGGTAAACAGTATAAGCCTAAAACAGTGTAAGAAGTTTTGCGACCACTGTTTTTACACACTCCTCTGGCTCCTCTGCTGCTTTAGATAAAAGCCAAAATACCTGGGAGAGTTCAGTTTCTTAACATATTATGTGTTGCATGTCCAAGGCATCCTCATTGCCATTAATCGAGTAATTTAGCCTCCAGGAGACAGGTGGAAAGATTATCTATTGATCCAAAAGCTACCAAACCTTGATATACTTTTATATTTTCATCATCGCCTAGTTGGATGGTTCCATTATTTAGAGTTTATTCAGAACTTCAATATCACAATGTTTTATTAAGGCGTAAATTGCTGCTCAAAAATATATCTGTCCTAATATTTTATTTTAAATGTTGAACAACATCACTCTTTAAAAACTATGCTCATGTTCAATAGCCCTTTTAAAAGTGATGAAGAGAGGCTTAGTACTGAGAGGAAAAACATTCTGAGCCACACACATAAGCTGCACCAGTGCTTTTAAGCAGAAAGCTAGGTTTAAATGTACCGATACATAGTCTCCTTCTGACAGGTTTAGAAAATTAATTTTGGGTCAGGAAAAGGCTAAACTACATATCCTCGAAGAAGTGAGTAGAGACTAAATTTAACTGGAAGTTGAAAACCGTAGTCATTCACTAGGGACATGGGTCAGGAAAACATATTTTAGAAAATCTGTATGGTTCCTCTATGGATGAGCTGAAGAAGACATCTTAGAATTAATATATTTTTTTAAAAAGTAAATAGAATGGTGGGAAGTCTCTTAGGAGCACGCTGTGAATGTGAATTACTGTTCTACTCAGCTCAGTGATTACATCCATGCTTTATTCCTATACATTATTTTGTTTTTTAGCATTTATTCTAAGTAACTACATTGGAGGTTCTGCAGTCACCTGTTTTCCATCTTCAATTTTGCGAGAGAATCATCTCACATGGAATGCAAATTTGTACATTCCCATTTTCTCTTAATCAGTCAGTTTTTCTTGAGAGAGAGAAAAAAAAAAAAGAAGATTGAGAATTTTGCATAAATGGAGAAAAAAGGTTGTTTAGATATCCTTTATATATTCAGGTCTTTTGGCCTTTGTTGATGCAGTTGCAAAGGAGAAAGGTTCCGTTACCACAGAGAAAGGACAAGATCCCAGTATGTATACTATCTTGCCTGCTCATAAATGTATGTTATGGTTAAGAAGTTCACCTAAAATAAAACAATTGCTTTCAGCAGTTCTTAATTACCTTACAAAATTATGACCAGATCACAGTGAGTGTAATTGGTTCCAGTATAGCGTAAATAATCACAACTATGCAGAAGACTGGGTAAGCCATATCCTTGCAAACCCAGATAGTAAATAAAGTAAATAAAATATAAATGAACCATGGCCTGGACACGATATCAGTACCTGAGATGCGCAAATCTTGTCCTTGGCCTGCATCTAAGCAGAATTTATTTAGATGTGTATATAATTGTAACCAAGTATCTAATGAAATAAAGAAATTATGGAAACTGAATATGTGGATTGTTGAAGAGGATTTTGTTTTTTAATTTTGATTATGTTTTTTATGTAGTCCACACCACCACAATATCTGAATGCCTTCAAGTGGTGAACTGGTGAATTAAGTGGTGTGTTTAATATCAGTCATATGTGGTTTCTTCTTCTTAAAAGAAGAAGAACCTGTGGGTAGTGCAGTATTTTATTTTGGTTGGTTTGTGGCTATTCCTTTTCTTGTTATGCATAATTCACTGTTGCAACTGCTTCTTGTCTTTTGGCAATAACGAAGGATTTTCAGAAATGTTATCAATGACAGCAGTTTGATTTGACAGACCAGACAGGATTAGAACTTGATCTTATTAGTTCCCAAGTGGCAGCTGCTCATATTAATTGATATCTACTCATAATCACGTACTGGCATCTAAGCTTCCTAAAAAAGAACTGCCTGAAAAATTTAGAGTAATAAAAATATTACAGAATGCCTAAGATGGATAACTTTTTCATACCTGAGAATGAAGGCAGCACTTTGTTGCTTTTGGTAGTCTTTTTTTGATTTGTAGACATACATTGAATATTTCTGTATTTCTGTGTATTTTTGAACTAGTTTCCAAGATCACTGTGGTGGGGATACACTCCTCCTCTTCTACCTACTAGCCTGGACTGGATTTTACAGCATTCTGAGGTACCAAAAGCACAGAAAAAACAACTGGTGGGACTTGCCTAAGTTACAAGTCAAGTGTAACATATAAATCTAACTGATTTTCATTAGGTAAAACATGTGCATTGTTTGTGGGGTTTTGTTTGTTTTTTGGAAAGGGGGGAGAAAACCATGCATCTACTAGAAGTTCTTCCCCAAGGCAAGAATATCCTGCCATCATTTAACAGTTGTGTAATTTAATTGAATTCAGATCATAACATAGCACACTGCCATTCAAGACAGCAGTGACAGTTTTCAGGGTAGGACCATCTCATTTAATTCTACCATCTAGAAATACTGACAAATCTAGTTATTTTCGCTCCTTCTATATTCAGTATATAGTGATAGGCATTTTTAGAGTACCCATCTGTCTTACGTATTTATTTTAATATGGGATAGATAACACCACATGGGGTTGTTTCTCTACTGACAATGGAGGAGGTCTTGTAGTACTAGATGATTAATCCTTAAACAACTAAGTTACATGAGATGGAACCCCTTCTTAATAACTACAAAGATTGTCCAGCCCTCCTTAGGATCAGGCTACAGATTGCAATTTGGACAAATTATGTGTGTTTTGGATCATTTTCTTCCAGAGAATTAAAAAATATTAGCATTGTAGGGGCAACTTTTTTACAAGCCTCCCCAAAAGACATTCCTCTACTTTCAGGCTGTGATATTTTGAGGTCCTGTAAATAATTCACTTTCTTCCCACTGCCTAAAAGAGACACTTCATAAATTTTAGATTCGGCATTGGATCTTAACCATCTTAGCTCCTTTTCAAGCTGGCGACCTATCTCAAGTGGGGTCCCCCAGGGACTGATATTGAGACCAACACTGTTTAATATCTTTCTGAGTGATCTAGATGATGGGATCAAGTGTACCATAGAATCACAGAATCGTTTAGGTTGGAAAAGACACTTAAGATATCAAGTCAAACCATTAAACTAGGGCTGCCAAGTCCACCACTAAACCATGTCCCACTAAACCCAAGCACCACATCTGTGTGTTTTTTAATACTTCCAGGGATGGTGATTCCACCCTGATGAAGTATGTGGATGATAGCAAACTGAGTAGGGATGTGGACGCTTTGGAAGGGAGAGCCACCCTGCAGGAAGACCTGGGTAGGCTGGAAGAGTGGGCTAACAAGAACCTGATGAAATTCAACAAAGACCAACGTAAGGCTTGCAGCTGGGAAAACATAATCCAGGAGTGCAGCACAGGCTGGGATCTACCTGGCTGGGGAGCAGCTCTGTGGAAGTGGACCTGGGGGTCCTGGTAGACAAGAGGCTCAGTGTGACTGAACAGTGTGCTGCTGCGGCAAAGAAAGCCAACAGGGTGCTGGGCTGCACCATCAAGTGCATCACCAGCAGGGGTAAAGAAGTCATTATCTCACTCCGCTCAGTGCTTGTCAGGCCACACCTGGAACACTGTGTTCAGTTTTGGTCCCTGCTATACTAAAAAGATGTGGGCAGGCTGGAGGGGGTCCAGGGAAGGGCCACAAAGGTGATGGAAGGACTGGGAAGCCTGCCCTGTGAGGAAAGGCTGAGAGCTGGGTTTGTGCAGCCTTGAGAAAAGAAGGCTCAGGGGAGACCTTGGAACCTTGTTCTGGTATTTAGAGGGTGGCTACAAAGAAGATAAAGACTCCGTTTTTACAAGGTGTCACATGGGAAGAACAGGGAGATAATGGGTACAAGTTACTTCTGGGGAGATTCCTACTGAACACCAAAGGAAATATTTTTGCAATGAGAACAACCAGCCATTGAAATAATCTCCCCAGGAAAGTTGTGAATTCCCCAACCTCGGGCACTTTAAAGATTCAGCTCGACAGGGTGCTGGCCCATGTCATCTAGACTGTACTTCTGCTAAGAAAGGTTGGACTACGGGGTCTTTGAGGTTCCTTTGTACCTGGCATTCCATGATTCTAATCTTGCTTGTTTCTCCATGCTTATTTTCACCCTTCAAAACCCCTTAACATACAAAAATATAGAAACACACTTTATGCTTTGGCTGTCACTACCAATGGCTTGAGGACAACACTGTGCAAAACCTGTTTTTTGCCTTTGTAATTATAGGTGTGATTGCAAGAGAGGTCTGTTGCTGGTCACAGGACTATCACAACTTAATGAAGAAAACAAAAGAAAACAATACAAAAAAAAAAAAACAAAACAAAAAACAACAACAAAAAAAAAAAAAAAAACCCACCCAAAAACCACTTAGAGCTGGATTTCTTTAATCTGAGCTTTTTCAGATAAAGACATATGCCAACGTTACCCTAATTTGGAACTGAAGTTTGCTTGTAATAGGGGAATACAAGGAAATGCAGTTGAGATAGCCAAGACTGGTAGTTTGAGACAGGTTTTCTGATATGTCCTCAAGAAATCTCTTCAGCACGTGTATAATGTGATCTGTATCACTGTAAATGCAGGTGATACGAGTGTTAGCATGCACATTAGGTTTCTGTCACAATGCCCTTGAGAACTGATGTCTCTGAAGCTTCCCTTCGTGCCTTTTTTCGACAGGGGGTGACTTTGTAACCATTTGTATTAGAATAGGGATCTGCAGAATGTTTCCTGCAGTTAAAGAGCTTCTTTTCCTTTGTGGTGCTTACTCAGGGGACTCAACAAGGAAAATATAAGGGTTTTCATAGAATAAACAGAAGATTTATATTCTGATGTCAGTTCACAAAACTGATGCTACTACACTTAAATGTATATAAAAAATAGAATTTCTGAGGAAAGAAATGTGGGTGGTGTAAACTATTATAAAACCATCAGCTTCACTAAAGCCACACTAATTTACACCAGCTGAGAATCCCTCCACTCATCAGTTAAATGAAATCTTGCAGATGCTTCCATTTAGAAGGTCAGAAATGTTTACTCCAGAATTCAAAATTATTCTAATTTCTTCACAGACATCTACTTGCAAAGGGTCTACTACAAACTCCCCATTTAATCACCAACTGCTTTACAGCTGTAAATTGCAATCTGCTTTTAAATCACTTCTGGATATCTTCTCTTAATCTAAAATAAGTGGAGAAAAGGAGATAGCATACATTTTTTCTTTCCCATCAGATATAGAAGCCCATAGTGAAGGAGTATGTTAATAAAAAGTGTTAAAATCTACACACTTTAATACAAGCTCTTGAGAAAAGTGTATTCTAAGCATAATAATTAATGTTATTAAGTAATGAAATAGGTATGAATAAAGCCTTTGTAATATTTTCTATTAAAATATTATCTGTTAAAAAGTTGAAGTAATACCGGGCAAGTAAGGAAAGAGGAGCAGTACAGAAGTTCAGAAGAATTTATAACATATAACAAATAATACCAAATGCATCTAAACTCAGAAAGTTTATTGAGTACATCTTTGTTATATCTCTGTTATAGATTAGTGGAAATACTTGTTAGAACTCTTAATGGAAGTGATATTGATGTCTGGTATGACCACTGGCCTTGGTTTTATGTCTCATTCTCTAGCAAGCACTTGTAGCCAATCTCTTCATAGTTGTTTTTAGATTAAAGGATATATTATGAGTCACAGGGGTGAGCGTTGTTCACTGAATTAATTGCAGGACTCCTTGAGACATCTCAGCACCCCTCAAAAACAGCCTTTTAGTATTTTTCAGGTCTCCCTCTTGGAGGAATAGCAGAATGACATAATGTTATTTGGTTGCAAGCAAAGACTTTTTTGTTTGTTTATGTATTTGAGAGAAAGGCTCTATTTGATGACAATATTTGACTATAATGTTGGCTTCTATAATGTGGACCTTCAAGCAACTTTTCAGCAAAGGAGCTTTTTAAAACAAACAGACATCTCTGACAAATAAAGTGACTGTTGGAAGTACATCAAAGAGTTCACAACATTTACACAACATTTCTAAGGAATATATTGAAGTTCCAAGTATAACGTTCTATTTAGATGCAGAATTATTGTTAATGGCGTAAAGACAGGCATTATATGACCTCACAGTACAAACCCTCCCAAATCTCGCCTGTCCGTAGGAGTCACAGAATTTTCTTGATGGCGTTTAAAGTGCTTTGATTATCAAATGTCACTGAAAAACGGGATTTCAACTAGTTGGTTGCATCTGCCACTATCCAATAGATCTCTTTATGAGATGTGTATTGAGTAATACCTCTGTAGTTCTTTCTTTTTAATTGCATCACACTTACATTCCTTAGATGATCCAGAAGGAAAGAAGGGTTTATTTCCTATTAAAAATGTATTCATCAATGTATGCAGCTGAAAGTCAATGCTAACGCAAGATTTGTACTTATAAGAGAGTATTAAATACTTTTTCAAATTTATTGGGACTTTCTTTTCCCTTACCATGTCAGTTCCCTCCAGACCACCCAGGTGGGTTTTTACGTTTGTTCATTTGTTTTGCTTTCTCTTTATCCTCCAACCTGTTCTGAACACTTTCAATTACAGTCTACACTGAAACAATATTTGAAATTATTCTGGTTGATGTTTCTTGCAGCCAGTAAAACCACAGCTACTTCACAGCTCTGACACCCTACTTGGCAGTGTACTGTGCAGCAGTATCAGGTTATTGCATGTGTCAAATTTTCTGAGGGCAGTGACATGTGTCTGCAACAAGGCTTTTCAGCCTGGCACGTCTTCAGTGAGAACCCCACCTGCAAGCAAACAATGCACATGAGGTTTAATTTGACACATACTGTAACTTTAGCAACCTTTTTTAATGCATGGGGATAAAGGAAAGCCTGGGAAAGGAAATAACTCATTAGAGTAGAAAATCATTCACTTTGAGTCCTGGCTTCTTTGTGTCCATGTGTTCCTTTGTAGGACACCACACCCATGAGGCATTAGTGATGAAAAAAAAAAAAAAAATAAACTATTTAAACTCCAACCAGACATTCAAAAGAATGCAACAGCAAAGGACCAGCTCCTTCTATTTTTACAGAGCAAAGCTGTGGTCTATTCCTGTCACCAACTCAGATCAATGTGCTAAGTGATATCCACTCAAATTACTTGTCAGTTTAATCAGAGGAAGTGAAACACAATTATAGGGCATTAGTGTAAAAGCCAACACAAAATAACTGAATGTCCATGTGGGATATCTGAAGTAAAAGCTTGTTGAAAATAACTCTGTGACATATTAATCAACAGGTTTTTTACAGAAAAAAAAAAAAAAAAAAAACAAAACAAAACCAAAAACCAAAACCAAAAAACAAACACCCAAACACCTTTGTAAATGCTATTACAAACTAATTAAGCATAAAATAATGCTTTAAATCTATGAACTGATTAGTGCTTCTTTCTCCTTGTACATATCAGATTTTTTTTGGGCTTTTGTTCTGTTCTTAGAATAAAACTCAATGCATAAAGACCTTTACTAGTGCATTCACAAAGCCTCTCTGCACTCTAGAGTCACCAGGAGTTTTACCATTATTTCCTTTGAATGACTGGAACATTCACTGTTTTTTTATGGACACTCCAAAATTCGACTGATTATATGCTGTATTTTTTTAATCATCAAACAGATGACTTGGATTAAGTGGACGGAATGGGATCAAAGAAGGGAAGGGACTCCTCCTCCTCCTGAAGGCAGGGATGCAAGGCTGGTGGATTCAAAAGGGCAAACAAACGCGAACCTGCCCCCACAGCCTTGCATGGGGTCCCAGGTGGGATGTGCTGGGGTGGGCTCTGGGGCCTGCAGTCCTTCTGATCCTTAGCCACACCACAGTTCAGTTTCAGTGGGATACATGAAAATATACACACAGTCCAGAGATATATAAGAAAGAAAAGATTCATGACTCCCCATGTCTTGGTTTCGGCTGAGACAGAGTTAATTTTCTTCTTAGTAGCTGGTGCAGTGCTGTGTTTTGGGTTTGGTGTGAGAACAACGCTGGTAACACACTGATGGTTTAGTTGTTGCTGGGTCATGGTTATACTGAGTCAAGGACTTTTCAGCTTTTCAGGCCCTGCCAGCCAGAGGGCGGGGGGGCACAAGAAACTGGGAGGGGACGCAGCCAGGACAGCTGACCCAAACTAGCCAAAGGGATATTCATACCATGGAACATCATGCTGAGTATATAGAGCAGGAGGGTAGAAGGATGAAGGCAGGGTTGTTGGGAGTGATGGCATCCATCTTCCCGAGTCCCCGTTACACCTGCTGGAGCCCGGCTGTCCTGGGTGTGGCTGAGCCTGCCTGCCCGTGGGGAGTGGGGAATGAATTCCTTGTTTTGCTTTGCTGGCATGCATGGCTTTTGCTTCCCCTATTAAACTGCCTTTATCTCAACCCACGAGTTTTCTCACCCTTACCCTTCTAACTCTCTCCCTCGTCCCAACATGGAGGGAAGGAGTTGCTGCGTGGGGCTCAGTGACCAGCTAGGGTTAAGCCATGACACCCCACAACAGAAAATCAGACCGAGGCCTCCCATTTCCTGGGTGAGACTTAACTATTAAAAAAAAAAAAAAAAAAAAAAAAAAGAAAAGAAATTAAAAATAAAAAATAGGAGAGCAGAATAACTTCTACGTGATTTAGATCCTCAACCTTTTTTAAAAAAATAACTACCAATACATGCCTCAGGATAGAGCATAAGCTGGAAAAAGCCTTCTCCTTCCAACCCTTCATTTTTAAGACCCAGAAGCGCGGGGGCCCAGGCTGTACTTAGCACCGTTTATCTCCTGGATTGAGGTGACTTCACTTTTTTCAATAATCTCAATGCATAACCCAGGTCCTGGTACCCCTGTGGTAAAAAAATCACTCCAAATGTTCATGTTGTAATTCCAAGCTCATAGACTCTGAGGTCTTTAATTGGATTTGGCCCTTTATCTTCTATATTCATGAGGGAGTAATTAATTTGACCATCCTGCCTGGTCCACAGAGTAATGGAATGAATAGCTCTGCACACCCACATAAAAGCCTCCAATAAGAGTTACTACTACGAATGTGCAATATGACAAGTCAACTTTTCTATGTTGATAACGATGGCATTGAAACTATTAAGGTAATTGCCACTGGAGCCCATCTCATAACTAATGGAAATGGAAGAAAGTATATGAATATGTAACATACAAACCCACTGCACAGTTCACACTTTGTCCACCCTTTGAAAATAAATAATAATTAAAAAAAATTATTTTTCAAATTTTCTTGATACACCCTCCTCTTCGGGCACAAATAAAACTCCCAAAATATTGCAAAATGAGTTAAAAGCAAGGTAGTTCTTTTGGTAGATTGCCACAAAGACTTCTTGTAGGAAATGAAGTGTAAAAAAATTTAAAGAATGTTAAATGAAATCACAGCAGACTGAAACCTGTGGTTCCAGTGTAAGACCTGAAATAACTTTATAACAGATGCTAATTAGCACCATCTTCACTCTGATGTTCATAGATGAAACTGAACAAGCCTTCAAAGGTGCCAATTTTTTTTATTATTATTAAATAAAAAAAATAAATTAGCCATCCAAAGAACTTTTAAATGTGCTTGGATTTGGTTTGTCAGCTCCAAAGTTATTTATATCATACCAAGTTATTTAGATGCTTTTGAAAATTCATCCAATGAGACAAGTGTGTATATTTTCAAAAGGATTGAAAGTCTGTGGAAATTAAATTCTTAAATTATCCTGGCTATGCCTTCTGTTATCAATTAGCATTGGCTTTGGAGCTGAACCACTGATCTGGACTTGCACTGAATTATTCACTGCAGGAGATTTTTTACTGGGGACTAGTTCATGGTTTGTACCAAAACAAACGTGGTAGTTTGCAAGTCTCGGTACAAATCATGCACTATTAAAAGATATCCACAGACATCTGCAGCCATTTAGAATACATTTTAATGACAGATGAATATAGCAACTAATTGCAAGTGGTAGAAGTGCCAACTGACCTCTATATCTCGTTTTCTTCTTTCTCTTCTGAATAACTTAAAATTTTGATGTTCTGAATTAAACCTGGTTTTAATATATAAGAGCATCAAACGTTTTAAACCATATTATTCTAACAAATCATAGGTTTAATTCTGCAGTGGCTTCAATACCAATTTCAGTAGTAATGCAAGGTAGCATTCCACATTTCCTATTTATTACTCTATTTTTATATGTCATACCCTAAAATTTCATTTGTATTATCTACAAAATTATAATTAAAGAAACACTTCCTATAAAAATCAATGATTGCTATAAAACAGGAACAATTGTAAAGATTCTGCATGTTACATGTGGTCATGATGCACACCAACAAGACAGTAACTGAATCCACAGTCTATGGGAATTAGACTCTATTTCCAATTCCCAGTCCAGTTCTGTTTCTAATAGACTATATTTTAGTGAAGTTTTCTTTAGTATGGCAATTAGCGTTAAGAGTGAGTCAATTCCATGATGATCAAATGCCTAAAGAAATTTTAAAAAATAAACTAAAGCCCAGCAGGAGCAGCTCTGTGGCTTTCCACACCGCATGATGCTTTTCACTTCAAAACTACAAAGTAAATTACTGAGAAAAAGTTACAGTGAATAAAATGGGCTGTGCTGTGTTAAGTAATTATTTCTAAAGTGTGAAATGGGTAGGAAGTATCTCATCTTAAAGTAGTGCCATGATGCATATTACCTCTCTAGTATAAAGTGAACAGTTGGTTTGTTGTGGGTTTTTTTTTCCTTTTTTCTCTTTTTTTTTTTCTTTTTCCCCCATTTATCTTGAAGGAGAAGGACAGGAATGAAAACTTTATTTTTCTAACGATTTTTTTCTGTGGGAGAGAAGTGTAAAGACTTGACCTGTGAAACTATGCTGTGCTCCACTATTTGTACTGCAGTACCATTTCTGAAAGAATGTTCAAGAGTTTCATGAGCTCTCAGGAAATGCCCAGTAAATCAGAATATATTTGGTTATTGCTCCCATTTATGGAATGCATGTTGGAAATATGATCTCCTACGTTACAGACCAGTATTTCTGGGAGTGTTAAGGGATGGACCCCAGTTAAGACTTAATTTGTGAAACAATCCAGAACACAGCTTGCCTTTAAGTATACCTTGGAAGCATGTCATGCCGTGCACCCATCCTATTCTTCAGTCTTGAAACCAGAGGTAACGTAAGGTCATTTCAATAGAAAACTGTCCAAGGTCAGGTTGGATGGAGCTTTGAGCAACCTGATCTAGTGAAAGATATCCCTGCCCATGGCAGGGGAGTTGGCCCAGATGATCTTTAATGGTCCCTTCTGACCTAAACTAATCTATGACTCATTGGGATTTTGGTATGTACTTTTGAGTCATTATTTTTCTTCCTAATCAAATAAATTTAAATTAATCAAAGTTGCCCTCTATATTACCAGAAGGAGAATTAATCCAGTAGTGTAAGAAACCAAATTTATATTTCTGAAAATGTCCCAAGTTTCTTCTCTGCATTCTCCCATACAATATGGAGTATTTGTGTAGTAGCTATGAAATCCCGGTTGTGCTCTGCCAGAAAATAATGCACGACAGTGGCAGGATCAACTTGGTAATTCAGTGAATTCGAATAAGAATTTGGGCACATACTATGTCTCTCACCAGTACACAAGAGGCATGTCTCCACCTAAACAGTAAATAATAACAGTCACTTTGTGATTTCCTGCACAGATACACACTGTAAAAATTATTAATTTTGAAAGTAATGCATTGTATTTAATTGAAGATTGTAAAATCAGTATTTAGATACTGACTTAGATACAATAATATTTTCAAAAGAATACACTGAAAATTAACAGACCTGTTTACTGCTTCATAATCAGAGGGTGAAATACTCTGCTTTGTAAATTTGATCCAGAAATATTATTATAAAAAGCCATAATATAAATATTCTATTTTTTTTTAAATGTCAATTACTATAGCATCAGAGAGCAATCATACAGGTAAATGGTGGTTAAACAACCAGCTTGCTGTGATAAAAGTTCTATGACCTCAACAAAGTATCTCTAAAATATTTTCCATTTAATCCAATTGTATGTCTTGCGTTCAACTAGCAAACCAGAGGAAGGGGAATAAACTCATCCACTGATTCCTAGAACACACACTACAAATATACTATGAAAATGTCAACAATTTTTGATATTTAATATCTTTTTAATATTCCTTTCTGAGAACCATTGTGGAATGACTCCCCTTTCTTTATGTCCCTTGCAGACAGCATTAGCATACTGTACTGAATGTAATAACGCTATGATCCCTAGACATAACTATGGCAGTCTGAAGAGTTTATGATAGTAATATAGACTATGAAAACAAAGGAATGCTGCTTAAAATACACAAGCTTTAATATTTTTGTGTGTGTGTGTGTGTTATGCTTATTTGCCTTTTGGCTTTATGTCTTAAGGAACAGTGTTTCAAATATTTCTGTGCATGCCCATCAGTTAGAAGTTTCCTTTAAGAAAACAAATTTAAGAACATTTTGCATGAAAGAAAGACATGGGAATTTAGAGAAAACTTAAATATTTGGATATACAGAAACAGAAGTTAGTTACAGTAAATACTGTACTACATAACTACAGAAATAATATTTGCAATCTTAATTATCCTCCTACTCTCTCAAATCATCAAACCCCTTCCATGTTCTAGGGCAGTAACCACCTACTCCCTTTAAATCACTTCAGTGAAGCCTGCAAATGCTAGCTAACATTTATTTTCTGCTACACAAACACATGCAAGTGCTTAAACATATCTATAAGCACATAGACACACCTCCAGAATAAAACTCAAATTCCTCCATCAAGGTCAATGTCTTTAGACTCATAGCTCCCATACTTAGGAGTTTAACTGAGATGTGCATTACAGTGAGTGGGAAAGGGCTGGGTGAAGTCAGATTAGTAATAAAAATATTGTCATAGAGTCTAGTTACAGGCATGATAGCTTGACGATTTAGTAATTTGTCTCTTCAGTTCCTAGATTTTATGTCCTTCTACTTTTTCTTGCCCGCATGTTTCAAGGTTTCCTCCTGTTAGTGGTATTTCCATTGTACATTGTTTAATTTCGTTCTGTAGAAAGAATCTCAAATTGACTGTCTAGCTACTGTTATGAGTAATTTACAATGGAATCAAAATGATCTTCATGGTCCTTTTCATTGGCCCATTTCTCCCTTTCTATACATTCACTGAATAAGCTGTGTTTTGTCTGTTAGAAAATATTCTGTAGAACACCTATGTGTGCTCAAGAATTTTCTTCTGTTCCACAACAGTGTAATTTTGTTCCCTGAGCTGAGATGCTACCATGGTTCAGTATGTTTTCCTATGCCTCTTTGCTCGTCTAATCCATTCTCTTTCACCCATGAAATAGTTTCTGGACTTGCAACCTGCCAATACCTAAAGAGCTCATGAGGCTTCAGTAAAGATACCTCCTGGTTTGTTAAGCCACTCTGTTGAAAATGCAGTCTCCTAAAATACCTCACTTGAAACCTCTCCTTTGCCTTGTTGCTTCCATTTCTTTACTTGAAACTTGCCGCCCCTAATTTTTGGACTGACTATTCAGTCTTCAGTCTTTCCTGCCGTACAGCATAAAGACAAAGGCTTATTTTGAAAGGTGGACTTGGATGTTGTTGAATGACTAGTATGACTGCCCTCATAGATAGACATGAATATCAATTAAATCTGGGAAGGAAACAAAAATTGTATAGTAACATTTCAGAAGCCTAGGAAAATATTTCAAAAAATTGAAATTCTGTATATTCTTTTTTTCAGCAATTTAGTACAGTGATTAGTATTACAGCTATTTGTATTTGTGCAAACATAATAAAAAGAAATGAAACACAAGATGTTGAAAATGAAACAAAATAATAGCATCAGTCATCTCTCAAATCATTACCACACTTCAGAAACATAATAAAATTCAAGCGTATGAGACTTTCCTGGAAATTTCCCACACACATTTTAAAGACATCTGTTCAAAGCAGAAATGTAGGGTAAATTTCTGGAGGGGGAGAAAAAACCCAAAACCCTCTATCTTCATTATTCGCCCTATAGATTACACAGTTTAAAGCAATTTCTTTGGGGTATTATATGACCTTTTACGCTTGTATGAATTTCTCCTCGGCTCTGGGGCACTCACAGTGAAGCCCTGAATCAGCTCGATGAAGCTTTTCCATGAAGAATAGAAATGGACTTTCAGCTCAGCTTTCTGTGTCTACAGACACGGTCCCATATTTAAATCGTTTGTCCCACTTAAATCCAGCGCTTGTTATAAAGGGGCATCCCCCACCACCCCCAGGAACCTGATACTGATAGCACCGTCAACAAGTTGTGTTTATATGCTGCTATCAGGATAGCATACTGCACTGATCAAAACCACATTAAATACTGCCACATTTACAAACAGAGGCAAGAATTTAATTTAAATGTAATTTTAAATTCCTATTAGACTTCCTCACTGTTACTACCCTCTTTTTTCCCCCCTTACTCCAAAGCTACTGAGTATCTTTACGTTCACAGATTTTAATTTAAATTGCACACTCAATGATCCCAAATTACTAGGCAACACACCAAGGCAGCAGCAAATTGGGATTGTACCGTTTTCCCCATATGCTAAGCAGGTCAAACTATGTCACCCATATGCTATATTCCTCTCTGCTGTGAGTAAACCCAACAGATACGGTCTTTGTGGCTTTATAAGAGACTGCAGGATTGTTTCAGCAGATCTTGAGGTACCAGCCCCTGTTCACGAGTCACACTGGACATATCTCTCTCCTAAGACTACAAACAGTAGATCACTATACATGTATATCCAGGTAACTTTTATCTCCAAATTTAAATTGTTTCTATCCATCCTATCCAATTCCTGCAACTTTTTTTGCAATATTAGTACCTTTAAATTCATGTTTTTCCCCCTTCATTTGTCTAATATTGTATTTCTCCATATCAGTCATGTCCTGCTTTATATCCCTCTGAATCAATTCTGCCTCTATTTTCTCTCCTGTCTCATAACTCACAATCTCGACCTCACAAACGTGCAGCCCCTGCTCTCCTGCCTTTCAAAGCCACCAGCAATTTCTGACTCTCCCTTTACAAACCGCACGTTAACCCAGCCACTTACAAAGAGCCAAGGCACCTTGACCAGCTTGGGCTTATCCTGGCCATATGAATGTCTGAGATACACAGGAGAGGAGAAAGGGTTACAAGTGCTGTCAGTGGTACCTGCCTTAAAACTGCCAGTTTACAGGTGTTTTCTCCAGTCCAGCTCTGAGAGGCCATTTTGGGCAGAAACAAGGGCATCTCTGGGGTTGCCTGATTTGGGAACAAATATACAGGACACAGAAAAGGGAGCTTTGAGAAAGTACTGAGAGGGGAACACGTAACCCACAATGGAGGAAGCTCATGCCCAAAATAAACATTAATCTGCCAGGTAAAGCATCCCTTTTGGAGGTAGTGGTGGCAAAACTCCTCTCAGCAAGGCTCTCCCCATGTCTGTGACATAGGCAGGTCCAGGCAAACAAAATACAGCGCAGAGATTTGCTCCGTTATCTGTAAGTCATGACAGCGAGTGAGTACAAGGCACGATGCATCTGGAAAGATTCCACTGCCATCCAGGAACTGGTTTACCTCCCTCTCCTAGGCCAGTCAAGCAAGATGGTGCCACACAAGACACACTCTGCATTTCCTGTTTCAAGGGCTATGCAGATGGCATAGGGGTCAGGATTGCTTTGGGGATTGCTTCTGCAAATGCTTCTGCATGGGTGATGCTTATGTGCAGGAAAAATACCACCTCACCTCAAACCTGCATGGTCGTTGGCATGTGGCCACCTCCCGCTGCAACCCCCCAAAGCCAAGCAGCAGGAATCGCTTATGCCCTACAGGAAGGAGTAGCAGGAACAATAAATGAGAAGAAAATCATACTTAGTAATAGAGGTGACAGATTTTACCACATTAGGATAAAAAAAAAATAAATCCCTATAGCATTTAATAAGGGACATGAGGTTTGAAGCTGCACTGGGGGAAATTTCATATTATACAGAGCATTTAAAAACTGTAACATGATTCAGCAAAATACTTCTATGAGATTTTAAGCCTCTGATGTCAAAAGGATTGAGCAGATAGCTCTGAGTCCACCTGCTGCCAGCCCTTTACAGACTCCATGGTGGAAATGTATGCTTAGAAGACAGCATGACTTATCTGGTCTACCAAGGACTGATGAGATGGGGCATGTAAGTGCCTGGGTGTTGAGACAGCCAGTGAAATAGCCCGTGTGTGATGGTCAGCCTCTTCTGAGAGGCAGGTTAACATGAAAAAAAAACTAAGATAAAAATAAAAGAATGAGAAATACAAAAGAATAAGCCAGGTCTGGACAAGCTGTTCTTTTTTCTTTACATGCCTCATTAAAGTATTACAACCTCATAGACATGGAAATCAAATGCTATGTGGGGATAAGCTGAGCATGATGTGTTTTATGCAACAAGCTGCAGAAGGGTGGGATGCCCAGGGTGCCAGTTTATGACTTCTGAAGCACAACACTCTGCATAAGCATAGGATTCCTGCATGGTGTTTGCTACGTTAGTTCAGACTCTGTCTACCTTCACTATTTATAAGCAGGAATATTTCACAGGTGTTTTGAAGATAAATGACATAAAGAAAAACATTGGAAGTGCACAAATACTATCGTACTGGAAGCTACAGATATACTTTAAATAGCTAGAAGTGTCTAGAGTAGCAGACAGGTGTCAAATATATTGTAAGTAATAATATAATAGATTATTCCACATGAGCCAAAGTTTCATGGAAATGCTGTTTAGATAACAAAAAATCTTATCAGCTTGTCATTTATTGTCTGTGTGTGGGCTTGCAAATAACCATCCCAACAAACCAAACCAAAATTCTTTGTGTATTCCCAGGAGAATAACAGTACTAAAAAAACAACAGAAGCTTTATTTCAACTGAGCAAACCAAAGCTGTAAAAGAGTCTCCCAGTGAATATATTCTGCATATATGATGGCCACCGACTAAGTGGGATAACACTGAGGTCTTACAGCTTAAGGCAGGCAAATATACATGCCATTTAATGGTTATAATGTATTCCAGGACTTCTCTGAAATAGTTAATGCCTTTGAGAGTCCTCAGGGGCATAGCTGTCCAGCTCCATGAACTGTCACACATAATGCAGGTAATCAGTAATTCAAATGTTATGTCAAGCTCGTAGAGACAGGGTATATGAATGTAGTATGTCTTCTCAGAGAAACTTTACAGCTAGAAATGAGATGTATCTATTTCAACAGTAGAACATGCAAAATATTTTTTAGAATCTTGTTTCATATTAAAATAAAAGTTAAGAAAATACATAATTCATCACAAAGAGATTTGTGCATTTAAATGAATGCTTAGCATCATTGAGCTCTACGGGAAGGCCTGTTACCCAGTTGAAATAGTGAAGATGGAGGCTTCATTTCTGTAAGCATCCATGGGATCAGAGGAAATGGGAAGAAAATCCCTTTTATTGTAAACCCTTGCAAGTTTCCTTATTTAAATTACAGAGTTTATATGTACAGGATTTCTGGGCAGACAGAGGAATGAAGCATGTCTTACATTGCTTATGGACGTTACTTAAACACTCGTTCTTTCTCATTACAGGACTCTAAATGCCCAGCTCAGCCCTGGAATGAGAAGGAGAAAACCTGTTTTGTTCTTCCTGTGTCCTGCCTGTGAGCCTTAGATGGTAACGAAGCACAGTCAGATAACTTTAACTCAGGCAAAAATTGACAGAAGAAAAGGAAATCTCAGGATACGTGAGTTCTTCTTCCGTCATCATTGTTAGATGCGGGTATGTCCTTCTTTTACCCAGTTTCATTAATATAATGTAATTATCCATGCCATATAACGAGCTTGCTAACTAAAAGCAATTCTTTGACTCACTTGGAAATGATACAGAAAGGTCTTTTTTGGGTCCATCAATGTTTCATATTGTCATTAATGACCTAGGTGATAGAACACGGAATACGCTTATTAAATTTGGAGGTGGCACCAAGCTGAGAAGCACTGAAAGTACTTTGGAGGGCAGAATAAAAATTCAAAATGATTCTGACAAATTGCACTTACGTCCTCAAAAAGAAAAAAAGAAAAAAAGAAAAAAAAAAAGAAAAGAAAAAAAAAAAAAGAAGAGATACTCTCCAACAGGGTCATGTGCAAGATGTTCACTCAGTCAGGAATAACCAGCTATAAAACACAAAACAAGTAGTAGCTATGTAGAAAATACACAGAAAAAGGTTCCAGGGGCTTTTGTGCATCAGAGGCTGAACATGAGTCATCAGTGTCACCCAGCTGTGGAAAAGGCAAGCACCATTCCCAGGCAAAAGAAACCCAACTGCAGCCAGGGAGTTGCTGTTCTCTGAACTAGCAAAGTCTCTGCTTAAATACCATGGGATTTTTTTTTGGGCACCATATATCAAGAAAATGTGGACCATTTAGAATGGATCCAAAAAAGATCAAACACAGCTACCACAGATCAGCAAAAAACTCCACCAATAGTAAAAGCTTGGATGCACTGGGCTTGTTAAACTCCCAGAATTTGAAAGCTGAAGCATGGAAATAGATTTCATTGAGAAGTCTTCAGTTCTGAAGTTTACAGGAGGAGCTGATGTGTCAGGAATGACAAAATTGATACTGCCTTAGAGGAAAAAGGTGGACCAAGTGATTTCTTAAATCCATTGCACTCCTATGAACCTAGTTTTATGTTGCAATGACTTGCCAAGCTAAAACCAATAGAAAGAATCACGTTAAAGAGAGCAGAGGGACTTTTAAACTCTTATTTATAGCAGTTTGTATTTCTTTAAGAAGACTGGGTTAGATGGGAACCTCCACATAAAAGATTATTTACAAGGAGGCTCCAAAATACTGTCAGGACTGAGACTCAGAGCTTCAAAGGTACTTCAAACATCCACATCCCATGATTTTGGTAACAGTCTAATTTAGTTCCTGAAGATCTTTAGATCAGAACACAAGTTCTTAATATTCTGCCTATTCTCCGTATTCTAAAAAAATCCCACAACCAAACCCAAAACCAAACAACAATACTGAAGTCTAATTTAATTTAGATTTCAAGTAAAAAGATTTTTAAAAGATAAAAATATAATAAGCACCTAAAATAAGCTCCACTATTGTACTGGAGCACTACTGTTAAAAGTGGAAACTAAATAGAGAACGTTCATGCAAAAGGTGATGTCATATCTTGGCTAAAACTCTGCCTTTTTCTCCTAGGGATTTAATGTAACATAAAAGAAATGGTTCATAGGGACATGGTTTAGTGGTGGACTTGGCTGAGTTAGATTTATGGTTGCACTCGATGCTCTTAAAGGTCTCCAACCTAAATGATTCTATGATTCTTTATACACTGTCTGTATATTTTTTTTTCAATTTCTTGATATTTTGATTAAACCTGGATTACAAATTTCATATGAAGGTTTTTTTTTTCTTCCTACTATGTGAAATGTTGTTTCAGCCTTATAAACTGTCAGGAAAAACTTACCTGTACACAGAATTTACTCAATTATCCTTGCTATGATGCTGCCTAAAATTGTGCTCTCTAAAATTCCATAACAGAATAAACACATTGCAAAAAAGAAAAAAATATTTTTTACAGTCTAAGGTAGCTGCTAAACTGGTCTATTCTGTTTTGTATAGAAACATCTGGAAAAATCTACTTTGTAATGAAAAGTAAGGAGTGTGTTTTATGGCATAGAGCAAAAGGAGAGGATTTTTCTTTTTCAATTCCTGCAGTTGTTGGGCTAGAAATAAACTGTGGAAATGGTTATAGGGAAAATTTCACTGTATGTATAAAAATAATTATTTATATTTAATATTGGGCTACAGATATAGCAGTTAAAATGCAGTATCTATCATAACATACACCATTTGATTCAGATTTTACTAGCACCTTTTAGGTAATGTTGCATTTGAAATCTCTGAACATAGCACTCGGGGAAAATCCAGTCAGCAAGAAAAAATAAGATGAGAATGTGAATGTGAATGTGCTTGTGAGCTATCCAAGTAATGTGCTGGAAGACTTTGTCCTTGACAAGCACAAAGAAAAGCCAAACACCTGTCTGCCTATTATCCATTGCAAATCTCTTTTTAATATCAAACACCTCTGAATTTCAACAGATACTTCAGTCTGTAAAAACACTGAAAGAGAACAAATGTTTCTGTCCTACTACATTTTGTAAACTTCCCACGATCATTTTTAAAAGCCAGACCAGCAATGGGAAAGCTAGCGATATGTTTTGGGGATCATAAATCCAAAGTATTTTCTAAGTCAGTATTTTATCTTACCATCAACATGAGCAGATTTTCCAAACTAGAAAAATGCCATTTATTTATTTATTTATTACTTATTGAGGTACTGCATGTTTCAGAAAGCCTTGCTCATATGAGGGGATAGAAATTTTAAGGAAGACATTTTTACGATGAGGGTGAGTCCTGGTTTTGGCTGGGATACAGTTAATTTTCTTCCTAATAGCTGGTACACCCCTGTGTTTTGGATTTGGTGTGAGAATAATCATAACACACTGACGTTTCAGTTGCTGCTGAGCAGTGCTTATGCTAAGTCAAGGACTTTTCAGCTGTTTGTGCTGCCCTGCCAGTGAGGAGGCTGGGAGGCACAGGACGATGGGAGGGGGAACAGCCAGGACAGCTGAACCCAGGTGACCTAGGGGATGTTCCCTGCTATATGGCACCACGCTTAGTATAGAAACTGGGGGAAGTTGGCTGGGGGGCGGCGATCGCTGCTCAGGGCTGGGCTGGGCATCAGTCAGCGGGTGGTGAACAATTGTGTTGTGCATCATTTCTTTTGTATATTCTATTACTACTATTACTATTATTATTTTCTCTTCCCTTGCTGTCCTATTAAACTGTCTTTATCTCACCCCATGAGGTTTACTTTTCCCAGTTCTCTTCCCCATCCCACCGCAGGGGCAGGAGGAGTGAGCACACAGCTGTCTGTTGCCCAGTTGCTGGCTGGGGTTAAACCAAGATAGTCCTTTGGGATTGTTTTTCTTTGCAACTCACATACGGGTGCCTGTAGGGTCGAGGTAGATTTTCCATCCCACTTCCTCACGTCCTTTCTGTGTTCATGCAGGTAAAACCACGGGGTGACCCATGGTGAGTACCCACCTCTCTCTTGAGCAGAGGACTTGAGCAGACCCTTATAGCTGAGATACTGGTCCATACAGGTGGGACTGAGCCGAAACGAGGACAGGGTGGTGAAACACTGGCACAGGCTGCCCAGAGAAGTTATAGATGCCCCATCCCTGAAAACATGCAAGGCCAGGCTGGACAGGGCTCTGAGCAACCTGATCTGTTTGAAGATGTCCCTGCTTATTGCAGGGGGTTGGACCAGATGGCCTTTAAAGGTCCCTTCCAGCCCAAACCATCCTGTGATTCTGTGATACGCAACAACAAGCAATGCTGATGTTGTTTGGATTACTTATGAGCGAGGACTTGCAGGAAGAAATGGTATTTCCACACTACCCCTCTCATAAATACCATGCTCACACCAGGAAAATGAGTTGTAGGATTTTAATGGCTTTTACCAGTAAGAGCATTGCAGAAGTTAGCTTGATGCTTTGTGTGTGTTCCATATTTTAACTGGAAATAATGGGCAACCATGTCCCCTATGCATGAGGTCTTCAGGATACATTTCTAAACCACATCTTCATTCAGGCAGGTGGTGATTTGATGGGTTTTCAGCAGAAAGAAATGTATAGGTGTATAGTTTGGGTGTGGGGGGGGAGATCTTCAAATGTAGGCTCTGCATTTAGTAATAGGAGCAGAAGGTCTTTTCAATACTGGAATAGAATTTTTGATGAAGTGCCTGGTGGCGAATTTGAAATACTAGCCTCAGGGCCTCAATGAGAAATAATTCATTCCAGTAGCTAGAACAAATCTAGCTTCTACATCCATTCCTCTAAAGTCATTATTGACCCAAGGGAAAATGCTAGCCTTAAGCAAGTTTTAATAAAGACTCTGGTGGAGTAGTTTCTGTAGCACTAAATGAGATAATGAGAAACAAGCCACTTAGCTGCAATAGACCCAGGACCTGTATGTAAACCAAAAGTCAGTTTTCTGAGGTTCTTGGGATCCTTTCCAGAGATGAAACAGGCACCCAAAAGAGATTTAATTACCTTGCTCACTAATTTGTTACATAAAAATCAGTCAGGCTTAAATGGACGAATATTCTGCTTGTCCTATATGAGCATAATTTATTTTAATACTGTTTCTGTGAAGTAAAAATGTCCATAGACTGATCCAGTCTGGGTTGAAAATCAAGGTTTTTACTAAACCAATAAAAGCATGAACATCTAAATCTGGACTTAAACATTGCTCTGCTTTAGAACTTTTTGCAGTTTATTTTAAACAATAAATGTTTGTATCTGTATAGGTAAGACCTAGTATCAAACTGCATCACTGCTGTTACAGACGGTGGCAGTTCAAAAGTTTCTTACGCAGTTACTGAAAACTCTCTAAGGATGAAGGAGGTAAACAATCACAACACAGCCTGAGAAGCAGCATGCACTCTTCTGAATTTAGATCTGTATTTATTAAAATAAAAATGAAAATAAACATTAACTGCCCCTCACTGCACCCCTTTCTAACCATCAACCACAAAATAAAACCTTGCTTCACACAGTGGGAGTGATTTGAAAATTAAACTACAGTCTGGATGCAGGGAGAGAGAGAAAGGATGTTCTGTGTGACTGTTATTATCGTTAGCCTCCATCCCAGGAAGAGCAAGCACAATCTTTTGTGCCTGTTGTTGATGTCTGGCATTCATTCACAGAGAGGTGCTTTGTTTTATGTGTTCAGATTCTACAGGCAAGTATTTAAGTTGTGAAAGTCAGCAGAGAAAAATGGAGAAACAGACTCCTCTGCACTGATGCTTTGGTAATAGAGTTGGTAGGACAGAATAAAAGCAGGAAGAGAGCAGGCTGAGTACAGCAGCAAGAGGGGGAACCTCAGAATATTCTCATGTATCATACAATGCCTTAACCCCACATGAGGCATACCTACGTACATCATTATCAAGTTCACAAAGAAATATCATTTGCAACTTTTAAAAAGTCTAATCAAGTATTTACTGTGCGTCACAAAAATAAACACTTGAACATTAACGACAGGGAGGTACAGACTATATGCTTTACAGTCAAACCATCAAACTTAGAGCCAGTATGCTATCTTTGCAGCCAACCCATTCATTTATTTCACATAAAAAGAAGTTTTGGGTACTAATCCTTTTTATGAAAACTCCTAAAATATTTTTAAAACTTATGGGGGAATCAAGATGTGCTTTATGATGCAGGAGGATTGGTGCTTACAGGCCTCTTTATTTTTTTTTTCTTTTTGGTACTGTCTGAGTTCGACTCAGATACTATGTGGTGATTTCAATAAAAGTAAAATTGAATCAATATTCTGTGAAACTCGTAGCCATCTGTATAGATGGGGGGGGGGGGGGGCGGACACAGAAAATATTACTAGTCTGAATGGAGAATAAATGTCAAGAAGACTGGAGTTGCCATCTACTGGAGTGTGCAAAGAATGACAACTGACATGCACAAATCCTGAACGGAAAGCGTCAGTCATCACAGTCTATGTACGTTGCCTATTGCTCCATAATGACAGAAAATAAACCAAAATAAAATAAAATAAAATAAAATAAAATAACAAATCAAGTACATCTCCAAAGACAAGGCACTATTTCCCCACTCAGCTTTTGAGAAGTCAGAACATGCACGAGGAGGCTATGTTAAAACCAGCTCATTTGCCTACATCTTTTATCTACATTCAGCAAAAGATTATATTTATCACTTCTCATCAGAACACAGATAATTTCACTTTTCAGCTTCAAAAGAACAAAACCATGTCAGAATCTGAAAAGGAAAGCATGGTAAATTCTTCAAATATGAGCATTTAACCACCACTTTTTAACACAGGATAATATTACAGAGTATCTTCAGCTGATGAAACACTGACAAACATAACAAAAACCTTCTTAGAGTTGCTTATCATCAAAGACAATTACTCCATATTCACTGTGAAGTTCCAATAATGTGTAATAATTCATATGCAAGAAAAAAGAATTCACTCTTATGTTTGTAGATGATCTAAAGTAGAATTTTTATTTCCTACATACAGGTCTTATAAAAGACCAATTATTGACATAAGCAAATTAATAAAATGTTTACAACTGGACAGACAAACCAGACCTCTCCAGGGCAGTTCAGAGGAGAAAAGATAGCAGGAACATCCTTAAAGTTCTGTGAATGAAATTATACAGAATTAGCAGGAGACATGATTTTGATGACAGCTACAGCCTGGAATTTCAGTGTATCTGTGGACATAAGCACATCCCACCTCACAGGACCAAAACCGATTTAAAATCTATACACGTACACTGGAATTTTTTGAAAGCGGTTTAATATTTTCTCATATTTAGTGAAGATTTTTATTAGTCTTTTACAAATGTAAAGTATGAAGTGACTGGACAGAAGTATCTGACATGTGAACTACGTTATTATGATTAATGGAGTTCATACATAAAGGGTTGTTTCTCTGGGAAATGTCCGATTGAGTAATTACTGGAATTAATCCCAAAGGGCTTTAGAAAACTTTCTGCCTGGTTTCAAGTCACATTTTTATCACATTTTTCTTTTGACTAGAGGGCAATCTTAAATTGCAGTTTTAAGTAAAACAAGTACTGTAAGCAATTAATCAAGTATTATGAAAAAATATGTATTTCTTTAACAGTCCTTGAAAGCAGCTAATTCACTTTTTACCCTCATCTCTAGGCAATACAGCAAGATCCAATCAATAAGTAAACTGGGTTTTTTCTGCCTCTGAAAGAAAAAGTATACTGTCCCCGTTTTTCATGCATCAGGTTAGGTATAGAGTATCCTGGAATTCATATACTGGAATATTACTGGCAATATTATTAGACATAAATAAAGAACATATGAAAGTATTGTTTGGTCTTTTGGATTTCTTAAATCTAATCAGTCTTTAATGGATACAACGGTGCCAGAAAATCCAGAAAGTTAGAGAACACATCTCAAAAGACTCAGAGCTGACTGTGTTTCAGGGAAGTATCCCAAGGTCAGCATTACTTTGCAGTGCTGCAGATGCATCCAAGAGGCTCCGTGGGCTGGCAGACTGAGGACCAAGAAAAAGCAGTAGGTATCAAAGGTGGTGGGGGTGGGGGGGAGGCGGGTGGGGTTGTTGGGGTTGGGGTTGGTTTGGGTGTTGGTTTGTTGGTTTTTTTTTTCTTTCTCCCCCCCCCCCCCCCGCCCCCCCCCCCCCCCCGCCCCCCCCCCCGCCCCTCGATAAATGCTTTTATAACTGCTGTCAATACCATTTTCATTGGGCAGAAGGTAAAGAAGCAAATACCTTCCATTTCATCCCTCTGGCACTAGGGAAGCATTTTCCCACTACATTTTCAATGTCTTCTAATGCCCACTGCCTTCATGGCCCTCATGGCCATGAAAATAGCTAGAAGTGACTTCTGCTGACCTAATGTCAGGGTATAGTCCAACCTCAGCTAGCAAAAAAGGCTGCAGAAAGACATCGTGAGCAAACCTCAGCTGTATAGATGATGTATCTGGGAGCATTGTAATTCATTTATTCTTGTCCAACAATTATTGCCTCGAACACCCAAGCTGTGTTGACTATTATCATAGTCATTAGGACACAGCAAAAGATAGTCCATGCTGGGCATTATGCAGGGACATAGGAAGAGACAATCCCTGAAATTAAGAGCTGAAAACAGAAAAGAAAACCCTAGGTGTAGGAAGAACAAGGACATAGAACAAGCAAAAACCCAATATACAATTAGAATAAGCAAAGCAAGGATGAGGACACATAGTATTGCTTCCAGGAATTTTTTGGTTTTTTTGTTTGTTTGTTTGTTTTTAATAGCTAGGTATCTTTAGTGCCTCTCTGCTCAGGCACTGCTCAATCGAGTTTTTAAGTACAGAAACAATGCCTATTTGCCATTCTCACTCCCCTTCTGATCTCTGTGGGCATACCTGGCAATCACTATCACTGCTTCCCTAACCACCTTTTGTCCCCTACCTGCCCATTCCCCAAATGGGCCCCATCCAGCAACGGCCAAGGCGATGCCAGTAGGGATTCTGGGGGCTGAGGGATGATGCTGGGAGAAATTTGGGAGCAGCTTCTCTGCCCATCATCCACAGGGCTGGCAGGAGAAGAACTGCTGTACAACATGCTGTGGAACATGAACCCTGACAACATGCTGTGTAGGGCGTGAACCCACAGCCCGCACTTATAGACCACAGAGAAGTTTCATAGTTCTGGAGTTTCACACCAATGATTTCCCCCATTTTTAGGACTGCTTTTAGGAACGTTACTGATGTAATCATGAAGAATGGTTATTCTTCCACAGCCACGCATGAAACATACAGCACCCACTTAAACGCATAAACACCTTTTCATAGACAAAAATCTCTGAATAATGGGGAAAGAACTACAATATATCTTGAGCCACAGGCATTTCACAGATCCTGACCTTTGATTTTGATTTAGAGGCTTTAACTAATAAAGCTTGGCTCTATACCAAATCTGAAGAAGAAAATCAAGCACACTCTTGTCAAATTATAATTAATTTGCACTACAAAAAAAAAAAAAGAGCAGAAGCCAAGTGTTCTTTAAAAATTGTCTCTAGAATTCAAAACACACAGTAAAATGTTCTGTATCTTGAGAAACAGGCTGATCTTTTCCTGTCTTTTCAAGTTGATTATGCATCTTTCCACTCATTTACAACATAAATTGAGTCTTAGGAAACAATAAGCTCTTCATTTTACATGAACATTAAAGATTCAAAATTAGATCAGTAGGAGAGGAAATATGATTCTGAAATGTATCTGAAGTAAACCCTACAGCTTTGTTACTATTTGCCCCCCAAATCTACTGTTTCACCTTTAAAACCATATATAATGTGAGGGTAATTTACATGCATATTATTGTACATCTGTTGAGAATGTGGTTCATATATGCTTTCTATAGCTCTGCAGCTAAATTCAGGATCTTTGGATACGTTACCAGAATTTGCTATACCTTTCCATACATTTATTGAGAGTAAAGGACCAACACAATGTTTTGATTACATTGTACATTTCTTCCTTATAAGACATAAAAAGTCTTTAGCACAGACATATAAATATATTGAAATAAAACTGACAAAGAGTCAGAAAGGCACATTTCAAAGGCTGCCATTGGATCCCACAAAATTAAATCAGCTATTGAGCAGGGCTGGGTTTCTATGATTACGTATACACCACACACACACCACCCACACCATATGCAACCATTCAATATTGCCCCAGTATTTTTAAGTGGGTCTTGTTTTTTGGTTTTTTTGGTGTGGTTTTTTGTTGTTGTTTTTGGTTTTATTTTTTTTTTAAAAAAGGTCAGGTTATTCTCTTTTTTTTAGATGGTATGACTATCTTTTGTTATGCCTTTAAATGTGTCCTTCTGAGACTCCTGACCTGTGATTATTTCTCTTAGACATTACATCAGTTGCAAATAATACGTAATGAAGCCATAAATATTTCAGGTAGTCAACAAACCGTCGTCTTTAAGTTTGCAAAAATCACAATGACTTCTATCAGAAATGTGAGTCCTCAGCCTGTTTTCTGCATTATTACTTCTGCGTATGAGCTTATGATTCAGATTCCCTCTAATCTCCCAATAAGATGCAATACACAAGCAACCAGGATTTTGAACATTTTATCCTGAGTTTTCCCTTCAGATTATGGATATCATCAGAACAGAAGGACGGAAACGTAAAAATCCTGCCTTCTCTATCTACCAAAATATACCAAGACGCACATCTTACTGAAAATAATACAGTCTGCCAAAGATCTAATTGCCTGTTTTCTATAGACGCTCTGCTACAGTCCCACATCTATTTCTATGCCTACACAACCTAGCTCATATTGTTCAGGTCTTCAGTAAATCCAGGAGTAGGATCTGAGAACATTTCAGATTATATTATTTCCAGGTAACATTATCGAAAAGCAGAACTTCCCTGTAAAACAACCCCTTCAGAGTTAGGTCAAATGGTACCCTCTGTGATGGAAGAGAACTCAGTAAGTCTTTATTCCATTTCAAAACACTAGTTTAGCCCTGACTTTACCACCAACCTATATGTTCTGAAATAATATATCTACAAAGGCGAGCATAAGGTTTGTTGTCTTTTCTGACTGTGCTGTAAAATACATTTGGAAAGGAGCAAAGGAAAGGGATTAAGAACGACAAATTGTTTAATACTGAAAAGAACAGATTTTCTGCTCAGGGAAAATTTTCCAAGGGTGGTTCATCCATTTGTAAAAAGACTTTCCAGGAGACTGCCAGGAACAGCTTTTAACTTGTTCATCCTAGCTTTTAATAATTGATTTAATAAATTCCTCTCAATTCTCTCTACTTCCTGTGCCTTGAAAGGCTAAAACATGTTTACTGCCACTAAAGTCACGTCATTGATAAAAAGCGTGAACTGTTTTGCATCAGGAAGGCTATCCCAATGTAACACGGATGACCTCTCTACAGCAAGAGTTTGGTGGCATGGTTATACCTGCATCCCCAGGTGGGACTTGACAGCTTTCTGAGCAACACAAGTTATTTTGGGGAAGGACACGAGTTGTCAATAAGTAATGGATACATGATGGGTTTATGGCCATAACTGGTTTGGCTACAGGGGAGGTTTTCACAATCCTAGCTAACCCTGCTGTTCTGTCACTCTGTAGTGTAGTCATGGTTGAACCATCATCCAACCTCTCCCAAGCTTGATGAACCTGAGTAAATACACCCAGATAAACCAACCAACCAACAAGAGATGCAGTGGCGTCACCAGTCATCTTAGATTAGCTACCTCCATGTAAGGACCGAATTCTTTCAGTAAAAAGGAGCCTTAAAACACAAATAAAATAATTTAGCACAATATTAATAATAATAAAAAATCCTTACAGATGAACTATCAACAGTAGAAGAGTATAAAAGTGTATAGATAAGCTCTGACCCTCTTTATTCTTAAGCTAATTGGAAATCAATTACAGTTCATTCTCTGGCACCTCCAGGAATGCTTGGGAAGGTCTTGAGACAAACCTTTCTGAAGTGTCTAGCTTTGCATTTCTGAAGGTGGAACTAACTGATTTACAATTAAATATGACTAACTAAACCCTTTACAACTGTTAATCATTGCGCTCTACACATACTTCCTCCAAGACTTCCCAAGACATTTTGAGAGAGACAAATCAGCAAGAGTTAATTGAAAACCAAGTTTTAAATTTCCAGTTTCCCTAAAAACCAGGAGTTCCAACAACCTGGTAACTTGACTGTAACACACCAGTCTTTGCTTAACCAGGATGCTACATGACCTTCAGCAATGTGTTGATTAATCAGAAAAAGATAGTTTTTACTTGTTATCATTTTTCCTTTATACCTGGACATTCACAACCAATAACACTGCCTACAGTTTTGACAGCATGTCCAGAAATCCATAGGCAATTTCACAGATACTTAAGAGAGTCAGTAATTCTTTAGCTTATTCAAGTAGTCTACCAGTAATAAACAGAGAAGAGAGACACTTCATCTAACCACTGATATATTTTCCTAAAAATTGACATTTCCACACAGCACTGACAATTCTGCAGATAGGTCTCTTCTGTGAGTGACTTTATAGAGCTATACATGACTACCTGCTATTGAATGTGGCTGCTGATGAGAACGGAATGACTGCTATGAGAGAGAAAAGCGTTTATCACATCGTCAGAAACAATAACGTGATTTAAACAAGAATATCTATTATTTAAAGGTAGTAACAAATCCAATGTTTCCGTTCTGCACTAAAAGAAATTAATGGTAGTTATCACTTTGACATCTGGAGTCACCAGGAATATCTTGGTCCAAAGCTTGCATAATATAGTACATTTTTATATTTACTAAAAGACACGTTATATAGGTGACGGACTTCTTATCAGCTGAAACCCTAAATCCTACACAGAAGGAACATCCAGCCAAATGTCAGGGATGACTGAGATATAAATACCAGAGAAATAACAGATTTAATTTGCTTTACTTTGACTCACATCTTTTTCTTCCCTTTTCTGTTTTTAAATGTTTCCTTTATACAAAATGCCATGGTTCAGTGCACTTGAAAATTAAAGACTACCATGTAAGGCCAAGGTTTGAGTCTGTCCATTCCTGAAAGGAAATTAAAGTCACCGCTAAAAGTCCCATTCTTCTTATACCGGTAGGAACCACTCAGAAAATACAAGGAAGAAATCTACTCAGTATTTAATTTACTGTTCTGTCCTTTTGTATTTTGCTGGTTAATATATTAAAAGATGTATATATGCATAGTTAGACAATAGTGGCCAGACTCTGTTCTTATTCACTCTGTCCCAACCCCATCTGGAGTGGATAGCAAACTCAGGCAGGTTAAATATCTAGGCACAAACAGTAATGCCACTCAATACAAGGATTCAGTAAGAATGAAACGATTCTGAGGCTACTTAAATGATATGTGATATTAATCTGAACACAATATTAAAAATGTGTAGACTCAATACATTGCAAAATGTTTTCCTTTTTCAACCTGAACAATTTTGACAATCACTGCAGGGTGTTGTCAGTGAATTATGCTTGTCATGACTACAAGAAAGAGCTTCCCGGCTAAACTTTCTAAAATTTTACTCATGTTGTTCCTCTATAACCTACTTTACATTGATTTAATCAATCTCCCTTAAACACACACAAACTTAGTTTGCGCTTCTTAAAATGTTTTATAATAGCACATTTAATAAAGCTAATTTAAATCCGTTAATTTATAGAGATTTGCCAGAGGCTTTGAAACTTCAGAAAATGTGTAAACTTAACAGTTTGGCTGTGATAACAGCTCAGACAGTGGAAATTAAGCCCTTTGCACTACAATAATGTTCAAAGTGGATTCCGAGTTTTATTGCAAAAGAAGTACATTTAAAGAACATAGAAGAAAACCAAACTTCCCCAAGATATTTCAGGGCTAAGACATATATTCACCCCAGTTAGTCTTTTCAGATCCACGTGCCACAGTTATTGAATTTGGTCACTGCCTCTGCCTCAGCATCACAGCCTCAAGTGTCTCATTTTAAGGCTACCTGGATTCTTTTTTACAAACAACATTTGGACAAATAAGAGCAAAGTGCCTCATGCAATAGACCTCTGTCAGAGCTTCAAGGCAGTGTGCTTAGGGCCATTAAATCTGGGTCCCTAATTCTAGTTGTCAGTCTCCCAGCTGATGCTATATAGGTTTGCTACTGTCTACTCTAATTTCTGCCTCTGGAAACCAAATGATAATAGATTATATGCCAGTGTGGGAATAGGCAGATTGGTTAGGATCCAAGCTGTATCCCAGGTGACAGCAAGAAGCAGCAGTGAAAAAAAGTATTCAGCTCTTCACACTGATGTATCAAGGAGTTTCATCTCTACTAGAGGAATTCTTCACCTTATACATAGCATTTAGATGGTAACTAAGTGATCACTATCATCATCTGATTTGCAGAAAATGACAGTTTTCCTTGAAGACATAGCTGAATTTTTTAGGGCTACTGTTGCAGAACTCTCCCCAAATAGTGATATGGGAGAAGGCATTAAGACCTCCCCCATGAAGACTCATAGGGTTGCAGTCTTTTAAGGAATAGAACCTTATTGCTTTGAAGCTTTTTTTGGTATATATAAAGTTTGAGACATCTTTTTAATTTCCCCCTCCCCCTGCTAATTGCATGAAAATAGTCAGAAATGCAATCTGGAATACATTCTTGGAGAAGGTTTTTGTAGACTCTTCTGCTTCAGTGCTCTTTCTCTTGGTTCTGTCATTGCTCTCCTGCCTGCTTTTGTGTACTGAGAAACAGAATTAAGGTGTACTGCAACCAGTGGACACTTGCATAAACAGTCTGCTTTGAATAAAACAGCATGATCTTGGGAGAGGAAAACCACATTCGGCTTTCCTACTCAAATGCTAAAACGTATAAAAGGTTCACATACTATTAAAGCATCACATTTTTGCTTTGAAACCACTGAAATGCAAGGGCTGTGAACAACAGAAAAATGTAAATAAACTGAATTGGGAGCATAAAAGCACATTGATCCCCAGGTTCTGACACCGCAAAGTGTTTTATATTTGTAATTTATTTAACACTTCTTTTGGCAAATACATTTGCAATTCATGTCCTTCCCACATTTTTATGCACGAGAGCTTAAGTTTTCCAGGACTCCTGTAAAACAACTTTTACTGCACCAAATTACTGCATTTCTTGATCTCTACCAGCACACACTCGCAGCAGCCAGCCACACTCCGCTACAACGAACAGCTCTAGGATTTCACAGCTCTGCAACAAATCCTTCAGAAAGATTTTTTTTTTTTTTTTTTAATTAACATGATTGTGAAAAAGAAAGCAAAGGTAATGGTTTTGCTCTGCATCTAGCATCTCACAACTCACATTAACTTAAAATTAGCACAGTCTTCTGCAATGATTGTATTTCCATGTGAAACTTCTTCATAGAGAATTCATGCAGAATTGGGAGCTGTCAGCTTTGATTGCATTCATCAGCACACAGGCTTTAGACTCTATTTCGTAATAGGAAAAGACAGCCAGCATTTTCCTGACAGAAGTATCATATATTTTTCATTCAGTAAAAATCACAGAGAACATCCATTGTCTATGCATTTCCCATAGAAAATGAGGGCTGCAAATGATCAGGCAAGGATTTTGTTGGTACACGGACCAAAAACCAGCACAAGCTGCAAAACTTATTTACTGATTGGGTATTAAACCCTTTCTTTGCATGCTGCCGACATGTTCAGAGTAACCTATGCATTGATCTTTTTCCAAAAGCAAAGCAATCTTTATGCTGCAAGAATTATAGTTTTGTGTGCCGTAGTGTACACTGCAAAAAAAAAAACAAAACAAGAAACAAAAAACCAACAACAAAAAAAAAGCCTTTAGGAAAGGCACGTGCTGAACACACACAAAATATGCAGGATGGAAAAAGACCAAATGTAATTAAAGCTTATATGAAACCAGACATTCCTATTTGCAGAGCTCTGGCTGCATTTCTATGAGAAAGAATGCACAGAATTTCAAATCATGCTCTATTTAGACAATGTCAGAAGAAAAACACATTCCCCCCCCCCTCCTCCCCACCACCGAGACCCCGACCCCAAGACTCCGAAATGCAAATCTCATCATCAGATTTAGAGAGAAAAAGCAATCCAAAGATACTGGTTTACATATTCCTTCCCAAACCAAGAAATCAAGTATCTCCCTCTCCCGGCTAATAGCTTATAAATTCAGACTTTAAACAAAAGCAGAAAAAAAAAAAAAAAAAAAAGAAAAAAAAAGAATCCTAATTCTCAAGCTTCCTACTTAGCACTGCCTCGCTCTTGATGATTTGTGCGGCTGTGTGTGCGTGCCTGTTTGAGAAATGGCGAGATAGGCTTAAAGTATTTTCCATTTCATCAAAGAGCATATATTACTTTCCTGGTTCGCTCAAATGTTGGTTTTATGCCCACCCCTTTTCAATCTGCCCATGTCTGAGATGCACAGTGCAGGCGTACAATCATGAGCAGCTTACGACACTCAGTGAACACTAGGTGCCTCTGCATGCTCTAGCAACATACTGCTCAACTGAAGGGAAGGGATTCTTGCTGTCTCTCTCTGCTCTAAGCATCACCTAACAAGCAAAGCGAACAAAGAATGGGAAATAAAGCTACCCTTAGCCGGTCAGTGAATGAATGGTAATCTCTCTATGGAGTAAAGGTTGTGCCGGTCAATGGTCGTTGCAAATGATGGACATTAAACAGATTGACAAATCCTGTGGAGTCGTTAGTAAAGAGTTTGGAGTTTTTTTCACGCCACAGTGTTAACTGCAGAGAAAAGGACAGAGGGAGAAGGAGAAGATCAAGCTCATGTACATAGTTCTGAAACTTGCAGGTCCTAGGAGTCAGCTAAAAAGCTAGCTGGACAAGCCTTTCGCTCTTTGAGCAGAAGCGAAGTGAGACATTGTGAGCTTGCCAGCCTTGCACAACATTGAAAGGGACTGAATCTGTAGCACAGAGGGGTCTTTTTTAGCTCTGCATATAATTAGTCCAAACACAAAGGAAGCAACTGAATGGAGGTTGTCACTCTCTGGAAAAGGGTGGGTAAGACACTTTTTAATTAAATTCTTTCATGAAGAAAGATTTTTTTTTTTTCCTTTGCTGCAGCATTTAACATGAACAAAATCACTATCATTTTACCTTTGAATCTCTGTGAACTTTAATGCTGCACAGCTCCTGCATGCTGTAAAGTGAAATATTTGCCTCTGTGTTTGTTCCGTTTGCTGTTTTGCTTTGGTTTCCTGGCTTTGTTTTGTTTTCTGTTTTCTTTTTTTCCCCTTAAATAAAATATGATGTAGACTTTGAAAAGATTCAATGGACATTCTCAAGCCTATTTGGAAATATTCTTGCTAATGGATTTCCTTCTTATTGGTCTCTGTTTAAACTGGCTGCTGAGGAAGCCCCCGGGGTTGATATTGTGTACGCTGGGTATCTTTTCTAAAATGCTTCCAGCCGTGAATAGTGGGTGTCCACAGCTATGTCGGTGTGAGGGCAGGCTTTTGTACTGTGAATCACTGAATCTTACAGAGATGCCTCGCAACCTGTCGGGCATGATGGGCTTGTCTCTGCGGTACAACAGCCTTTCAGAGCTGCATGATGGACAGTTCACAGGGTTAATGCAGCTCACGTGGCTCTATCTGGATCACAATCACATTTGCTCAGTGGAGGGGAATGCCTTTCAAAAATTGCGGCGAGTTAAAGAGCTCACCCTGAGTTCCAACAAAATAACCCAACTGCCCAACACCACTTTCCGACCCATGCCAAACTTGCGCAGTGTGGATTTATCATACAACAACCTACAGTCTTTGGAGCCTGACCTGTTTCACGGGCTGAGAAAACTGACAACTTTGCACATGCGGTCGAACGCCATCAAGTTCGTGCCAGTGAGAATTTTTCAGGACTGTCGCAGCCTGAAGTTTCTAGACATAGGATACAATCAGTTAAAGAGCCTGGCTCGAAACTCTTTTGCAGGCTTGTTCAAACTCACTGAGCTGCACCTCGAGCACAATGACTTGGTGAAAGTGAATTTAGCCCATTTTCCCAGGCTCATCTCCCTGCACTCCCTCTGCTTGCGAAGGAATAAAGTTACCATCGTAGTAAACACTTTGGACTGGATATGGCAACTTGAAAAAATGGATCTCTCTGGCAACGAAATTGAATACATCGAACCTCACGTTTTCGAAAGTGTACCTCACCTCAAATCCCTGCAGCTGGACTCCAACCGGCTGACCTACATCGACTCCCGAGTCCTCGACTCCTGGAAGTCCCTCACTAGCATCAGCCTCTCTGCCAACGCCTGGGATTGCAGCCGTAACGTTTGCGCCCTGGCCTCCTGGCTGAGCAACTTCAAGGGTCGCTACGACAGCAACCTGCTCTGTGCCACCCCCGAGTATGCGCAGGGCGAGGATGTTCTGGACGCCGTGTACGCTTTCCACTTGTGCGAAGACGTGGCAGACACAACCGGTGTCAACACCCTCTCCCCGGTAACGAACAACAGTGACCAAACGTTCAGCTACGGCTCTGCCACCGCCACGTATGACGTGCAGGACAGCGAAGGGGACCCAACCACATATGCCATCACCGTGACCATGCCCGGCGAGAACTCGGAGAACGCCGTTCAGATACACAAGGTGGTGACGGGGACCATGGCACTGATTTTTTCCTTCCTCATTGTGGTTTTGGTCTTGTATGTCTCCTGGAAGTGCTTTCCAGCCAGCTTAAGGCATCTAAGACAGTGCTTCGTAACACAGCGCAGGAAGCAGAAGCAAAAACAGACCATGCATCAAATGGCTGCCATGTCAGCCCAGGAGTATTACGTTGATTACAAACCCAACCACATTGAGGGAGCCCTGGTGATCATTAATGAGTATGGATCTTGTTCCTGTCACCAGCAGCCAGCGAGGGAATGCGAGGTGTGATTTTCCTTGGGGATTTAAACAGTGTGAAACCAAATAACAGCGTGCAGGCAGACAGTGGCACCGGGGGGTTGCTGTGCTTTGCTGGTGGTTTCTGACGCGTTCCTCTGCCGAAATTGTTAAGAGGGGCTGTCTAACAGACTTGACATTTTAGCTTTATCGTGTCTTAAAAACCTTCAGGACAGTCAATCTTAATATTTCATATGCTAATACTCCCTTTGAAGATCTGTCAATATTCAGGAATCTGAGAGTGTAAAAAGGTACAAATTATTGATCTTTTGTAAACTAAGAAAACTGTTTAAAATAAAAAAAAATAGCATTTACAGTTTTTACAGACTGGTGTATACTACATGAATTGTTCCCTGTATACAAAATGCAACAGTTTAACCTCTTTTTCTCTTCATACTGAGTGTTGAAATGAAAGTCTAGGAGCAAAGAAGCCACGTAAACCAGAAAGCTTAAAATTAACCAGATGGCTTCACATTGTAATTAGTACACATTCACTTACATCACGTTACTGAAGATATGAAGCATGACACTGGAATTATATTTTTGTTAATGTGCTACCTGTAACTGGATGTCCGTACAACAAGGAGCCAGTGCACCTCAGAAAGACTAAAGTTTTGACCGTGTCCATGGGACAGGATTTCTGAGGATTTTTAAGTACAGCTCACTTGTCAGTTGCTGTAAGATCCATGAAAACTGCATCATAACCCCTAAAAGTATTTTGTATCAAACCTGATCATATTGCAAAGTCTATTAAAGAAAAAAAAAAAAAAAAAAAAAAAAACAAAACAAAACCCAACACACAACAAAACCTAAACAACTGAAACACTGCCAAACTGTACTCAAAAATTTCTTTAAAATAGAAAAGACCAAAAATAAAATATCTAAATTTAAGGGCCTTTACTAGCGTTTCCCATTTTTATGCTTGTTTTTGAGATGTGCTAAGGGCAAAGAAACCCTTGCTTTGTGCTTGTGGTGCCATGGTGAATAGAGAAGAGCAAAAACTATTAGGTTCTGGGTGGTGAAACCTGTGTGTCTTTCAAGAGTTAAACCTTGGCTGTAACACTGCCAGAGTAAGACAGAGAGTTATTAGAGCCTACTTCTGGGTCCTATAGCAAACTGCCAGCAAAGCCTGTCTCCTGTCCCTCACTTTCACCACCACCCTCACTAACAAAACAACTCTAAAACCTCTGCAGAGGCTGCAAGTATACGAACCCTCCTTACTAATGACTGATAAATGGAATCAATGGATATAAGCAGTGATTTAATAATGTAGAATCACACAGCTGTTTTATTTGACTGCCCTTAAATAAAGGATTCCTTTCTTCTTATTTTGGATTTTTCATTCCAGTATGTGAGCAACCTTACTGACTGATCTTTTCAATAACTCCTCTCACACTAATGAAGATGAGGTAGTTTTTACCATTAGGCAGAGCATCTTGAGATTCTCTTCATACAGCATTACATGCTAATTAAATGTTACGGAGAATGAACTGGGTAACATTTCTATGCTTTGCACATATTTCTCCATCCTTAGGTTACCACCGATACAGGGAAAAAAAATCACAAATCTAACATATATTTTAATTTAATGTGGTTTTTCTCTTTTTTTATAGCATCAAAGTGCCACCTACTCTTAAAAAAAAAATACAGCAGGCACAGAGCAGAAAATAGGCACAGATTAAACCATTTTTTCCCCTGCACAGGTTTTAGCCATTAATTTTGAATATAAAGAGTGAAGTTTAGATATTCATTTTTTTTCTGACTGACACTATTTTTAAGGAGTCGGAACTTATTTTCCTCTATTTGGTACACCTCATCTTGTTTTATATAAAATATGATGATAGTCTCTTCATCAAAATTTTTATTTACAGAGACTATAATGTCATCTGTGCAAGCAATGACATTATGTGTTGGGAGAGGACTTTCCCCAGAAAAAAATAATGAAAATCAACTGCTTTTTTACTCAGGCCACTGAAATTTCACCCACAGCTTTGAAACAAGCTAGCACTGTTAAAACGAGGCTTTTCTTTAAACAAATACACCTTTCAATTTCTTAAACCCACAAGGGCCTGATCCATCCTGAAACTTCCAAGTGACCTGAGGGGTTCGGTGTCCATGTCCAACCCCAGCAGTGAGGGCAGAGAGCAGGTACTGAGCCCCTCGTCTTCTTGGGTGCCTGATCACATTTTAAGAGCAAATATTTTATACTGTGCTAACTGAGGGCCAAACTATAAGTATTTTCTCCATTAAACCCTTCTTTGAAAGCGATAGGGAATTTAACTGTGGAAAAATTGGCTCTCTACCTTTGGGCTACATTATATGTCCCTCAAATCAACATGCAGCACTGCAGCCAGAAGGACTGAATACAGCTAGCTGCCAGGAAGCCTCCAAAACCAACCAAGATTGTTAAAATATTGTCTGCGTATGGTAATAAATAAATAAATAAATAAATAAATATATGAACTAGCTTTATTTCTATAGTGAACCCCTGTTGCTATAAGGAAACATGTTAGTGCAGTCATGGTTTTGCCCCTGTAAATCTGATGCAAGACTGATAACATAAGCAATCATCCTGTGGTTGTATTTCTATGTATTTTTAGCATATTTGTGGGTTGTATTTTAAACACACCAGTGATTGCACCCCTCTGGAATTATTCCTGCTGTTTATTGGTGTTAGCAACCTCTAGCTACGTTTGCAAAGACGTGAGCAATTCTGCCTTTGGAATTTATTCACCTCTGTGCTTCATGCCTCGTGCATTGACAGCTCAAGTAAACTGAACAGAACATTTTTCTTTAAAGCTGCAGTGATCTGCTCAGTGAGACCTGATTCCGGTATTGCCTGTTGCCATTTCTCCTAAAGAGAGGTAACGACCACCAATGAGCTGCCACCCTTAGCAGGATGATGGGTGGATCCCCATATAGAGCACAGCACTTATTAAACTTCAGAAATCGACATATTTAAAAATCTTCATGCAGAAATCTTTTCTAAGGGTAATATCTACTAGAGACAACCTCCTAAGGATCTCCAGAGGATGTCTGGTGATCTCGATACCCTCTGAACATTTACTGGTGGAAACAGGGGTGTCACTGCTATTACACGGCATGAAGGTACTCTGCAGGGTGCCCACAATTCGTCTGAAAGTTTACATGAAACCTATGTGGATCATCGAGAAATAAAAGATCATTTGAATCCAGTTATTGCTAATCCAGTTATTCATCTTGCTTCAGGCTGCTTGCATTGGTGTATATGAGAATTATTATATTTGTACTGCATTTGTGGCAACTGCAGGGAGAAATTTTCTGTAACTCTTTCTTCCAAACTTCTTGTTCACCAACTGTCCAGAGATAAGTCATTCCCTCTCTTTTGATGCCCTAATTCTGGCTTATGAAATGGCTCCAAAATCAAAAGGAAGAAGAAAAATAAAAGATGCTTTTGGGGTTACTTGTGACAGTTTTTTGTTCAGGAGATGCTTGGGAATGTCAAAGGAAAGAAGATAATTTAAATATTCTCCTTTTCATGTTCTGTTTAATAGGACTAATCTCCCCTTTATAATTAGGCAATTAACATTATTTTATTTATATTTAAGTGTCTTTTAACGTACAAGACAGGGTGAAAGGCAAGCAAAAGACCTACCTTTGTTAAGGATGGTTAACACCACCAGCATTATAGATCTCTAATATGCAATCTCCTGCTGCTAACATAAATACACACTCACAGTGCACCCAGTGATGAAGGAAGTGTTGCTGTGTATGTTTGAATGTATATAAGGGATGATTTATTTTCCTTTCTGTCTTTTTTCCTTCCTTTCTGTACTACTTAAAAAAAAAAAAAAAAAAAAAAAGAAAAAAAAAGTTATATGAAACCACAGCATCAATGCTAATGTATCACATTCTGTTTCTGGCCTGAATATATAAAATACAAAGAAATCCTGTGTTAAAGCTGCAAATTCCCTCCTTTACCTTGCTGTTTGAGTACCGCAGAGGGTTAGACCAAGGGGACGACCTGTTCTGCCCAGCGCACAGCAATAGCCAGGCGCTCGGTACCAATCTAGATGCAGTCCCATTCCTGCTTCATAACTGCCTTGCATATGCGTGCCAGAGAAAGATCATTAATGACACCTAAGGATATTTTTGTATGCTTTTAATATGTTCTGTATGTTTTTATGACTAAGTCATTGAGGGAAACTTCAAATGAGCCTATTTGATAATTTTCTTTGGTTCTGGTAAAAAAGCCCCTCGTTTGCTTTGGAGATAGACTAAATTTGTTTCTTGGATGAGTCTCGTTCTGCATAAACAGCAAAAAAGACACTTGGAACACCCCTCCCCTTCCCCCCAGCTTCTCCAACGGTATGCAGAATGGCAAATAAGAAGGAGTATTTAATCAGGAACCTTATTTCCAGTGCTGTAACAATAAAATAAATTAAGAGGAGACAAAAGATGAGAGAAAAGAGTGGGACAACGACATCTGAATCAGGTTGTCACTGGATTCTTTTGCCTTTTCTTTTTCAAAGATGGTAAGTCTGAAGGACTAGCACAGATGAAAAACCAAGACTGAAGGTGGGTGGAGAAAGCAGTTTTAAAAACTGTGCAAGCAGGGATGAAACAGCTTCTGGAAAGGAGGGTACAACACTAAATAGCTTCATTGAACAAGAGAGAGAAAAGGAAAGGGTGAAGGGACAGGATGAAAGGGAAGACAAGAGCTGGTGAGAAGGCAAGCGGACCACCATGCACACATGGGAAATGCAATTTTTCAGTGCCTTCACCTCCCACGTTAAGACCGTGGCAAGGACAACAGCAGAGATTTAAGAAAGATACCAAGCATCTCTCTCTCTCTCTTTTTTTCTCTCCCTGTCTTTTCAAACTCTCAGTCACACACACACTCATTTACTGAGGCACGGACAGACGCGCTTTCCCAAGCACACGCACGCAGCCACGTCATTTCCTCTGCCACCTCCTGTTCCCTGGCAGCACAATGTCCCCCTCATCCATCATTTTGTTCACTGAACTCCAGCACTATGCTTCTCCCACTAATTTTTTTGGCTGGACTTCTTAGCTATCCTAGTCGCGGTTCACCACGGACTTTCTAGAAAAACAGAGGTTTCTACCCAAAATATCTCTTTTTTCTTTCCCCCCCATCCCTTAAGAAACCCTCATCTACAGAGACGGGTGATCTTGAGCAACAGCAGATTCTCCTACTAATTATATCCACACTCATTCTCCCTCCTATTCAGCTTTCATATTCATATCTATTAGGACAAACAGATCTGAGATATTTTTGCTGTGTTCAATTTATCATTATGCACCAAGGTTATACTTTTCCTTGACCTGCTCAACCCAGTCTAATATTAACAAATTGAGCATTTATACGGGTTCCTTTCCAAGCATGAAGCTTATTAGGAATTTAGGAAATACTGGTGATTTAGAGATTAACCTTTCACATAATTACTGACATAAACCAGAGCTATTAAGGTATTAGAAACATCTATTCAGAGTATGTTCTATGTAAAAAAAAATAAAATAAAAAAAAAAGTATCACATTTAGAGCCATGCGAACAACTTTCCATTCCAGCCAATTTTATGGGTTTTTTTACAGCAGAAAAACCCAGTGAAAAGAAAGGAGTAAGCGCAGTCTACCTCTAAAGTTACGTAAAGGAAAGCAAGGCTACAAAAATATTACAGAAACCAAGCAACAATCTTCTGCTGGCAAGACACAGCTTGTAATTGGGTGGGTGGCTGTGAAGATCCGAGCCGAGTGCTGCAGAGCACTGTAATTTTATTGCAGTGTGTCTGCTTTAAAGCGAACATATTTGCTATGAAATCTGTATTTCTGTGAGAACAGGGCAATTGTTTTTGTTACAAAGCTAAAGTCACTTGTTGGCATTCAGACCCAATTATTCAGCCTTTAAAGCAATTACTGTTCTTATTTGCCTTTGCTGGTGTGATAGTTGGGTGAGGCAGTCAAATGTAACAGGCTGCACTGAGAGGAGTTTGAGTTCAAAGTACCCAGATTTGCATTACAAGAAAAGAAATTCAGTCTAAAACAAACACCAGCTTTTCACCTTTCCTCCATTTCTCCTTTTCCTGAAAATCCAAATATGTTCATCACTTATAGAAATTAGAGCTAATTGGCAGTGGCTGAAGGATAATATTATGTGTCTGTGCTTGGCAAACAGCACCTACTATTCTGCTAAGGCACTTTTTTATTTTAAACCATTTCGCTGCTCTCAAGTTCTTCACATCCTCAGCAGACACAGTAACTACCGCCAGAAAGATGTCTTTCAACACGGATGCCATGGGAACATGACCAATTTGGTTCCATTTCTGAGCTAACAAAGACTAAGTCCAAGATTTCAAAGGTAACAGGTAAGTATAAAAATCTACTTCATCACCGAATTTCCATTTCTAGCACAGCAGATTTCTCTGACTGACATGGTTAGACACTAAGCCCAGTCATTCATTTATTGCAAACTTTGCTCTCCCTTTCTCATGACATATCTTTCTCCCAATAATAAACCAGAGCACAACACCAGAGAGAGGACTAGAAATTGTATTTTCAGTAAAATCTGAGATTAAAAAATATATGCATGGACATATAAAATTGATTTAAGGGTTTATCCAATGAAGGCAATGCAGCTTATACATACACCAAATCTCCCTGCAGTAGCACACCTCTGTACCCTAGTGGTTACAGTAAAGTATGAACAAGCATCGTCCTAATAGTTGGGGTACTTCAGACTGAAAGCAGGTCTCTGAGTACCATTTGAAATAAATACTTTCCCTCTATTTTTTATCCCTTCTTACCCACTCTCCCATATGTCATTCCCAGAAGCTCGCAGGCAGAATGAATTAAAAGTGAGGGGAGAAGGGGAAGAGGAAACCCTGAAAATCTCAAACTAAACTGCAAGAACAGTCCACAGCTATTGAATTCCAGAGGTTTTGATTCTTTTAACAACTGCCAGCCCTTTGAAACACATCTGCTATCAACCCTCTTTGCAAGATGAGAGGTAAAGTGAGCTCCCGGGAGTAAACCTGAATCTGTCTCTGTAGTTCAGCGCCTCTGTTGACAGACTGGCTTGCTAAGAGGGCCTGGTAAATATTAAATAACGTTAATAATAATGAGATAAACCACCTAGGGATTTTTCTTCCCCTCTCTTTTTTTTTAAACTTGGCTCTGTACTAAAGTTTATCTTGACAGAAAATTTACTTCTCTGATCCAGATTATTTCCCAAAGCAATTTTTTCAACAGCAAACAGAAAACTGTGGCTGCCGCTGAAAGGTTTGCAATCCTCATGCTAAAGAGGCCACTGCATGTCAAATGTTTACCTTAATTTCATGTAAATGTCACTCCATATTGGACATTCTGTATTTCTTTACCAGCATATGCAGCTTTAGTGGTAGGCTTAGCAGTGTTCAGTTAGTGGTTGGACTTCATCTTTAAGGTATTTTCTAACATGAACAATTCCATGATTCGATGATTCACAGACCTTCCCCTTGTGCCGTAACTACCTTTACAAACAGCCCAATGCTACTGTCAGATCAAATTCCCAAACAACAACTGGATGTAATGAATTTATTATGTCATTGCTGTAGTTTAAAAAATTGAATGTGAATCCTATAGCCTGAAAGACAAAAGAAATACTGGAGACAATATATGAGTAGAAGAAATGCATCTGGCATAGGCTCTTAGGGGGGAAAAAAAACACACCCAAAATCAAACACAGAGTGGGACAAAGCTTAAGCTTGCAGAAGGTGGAAAGCATTGAGCATCAACTCCAAAAAGGTGAATTACATGGGGTAGAGAAAAACACTGCTAAAAAAATAAAGGGGAAAATTGAAAAGGGGACAGTGCCCATAGCAGATAAATACCAGAAAGAGAATTAGGCGATAACCAACACAGCAGAAACTCCTCAAGGGAAAAGAAAGCACTGCAGTGATATTTGACGACAAAAGGAGTATATACAAACACGTATCTGCAATGGGGGAACTGCAGGCCATGAAGTCCCATGAAGCTGAACACTGAGCTTATTCCTCTGTCCATCTCTGCTCTGTCACGATGGGCTTTTTGGTATATTTTAAAAAATCTTAACTATTTTATTGCTATTATGCACAGAACTGGACCCTTGGAGACTGTGCTTTTATGTGAAATACACTAAACCAATAGTTGTTTGTTCAATGGGTGGCACTTTTAAGCCTGAAGTAAACCCTAATGTATTGGTTTTGTGTATGTATCTCCCAATTCCAGCAACTCTTAGGGATTATATTAGGTTATTCTACCTGGTGGAACGAAGATCTCCCCACAAAGTTCCCGTAAGTAGTTTTATGAAGTTACACTGCCTGTCTTTCACCAAAAAGGGAGTTGAAAACTTTTCACTTTTTCCCCTGGTGATGTTTTCCCATTATGTAGAATACTCTAGCCCCAATCTGTCATTTTTCATTAGCAAAGGAGTCAAGCTATGGCTTTTAATGATAACTCTTAATGAGGATTTGATGAATAAGTCCTGGAAAATCAAACTTTAAACAAATGCTAAAATCTATCTAAGATCTATTGTTTCCAGGTAATAGAGATGTTAGTAAGGGAGAAAGAAAAAGTAAGATTGTTTAAAGCAGTAGAGCATTTAAAACAACAAATCAGGACATCCAAATGGTGTTTATCAAGAAGTTAAAAAAACAAACAACAACAACAAAAAAAAGAGAGTGTAAAAATGAAATGGAGGAGCTAGTAAAAAATGAGCATTTCTAGTAAAAGTAGATGTTGCACCAAAACCTGGATAACTAAAATACACTGCAGTTCACTTAGTTTAGAGCTGATTAGAGATGAACATAATGGACCAGTAAGTCTTACCTCAGTAGCTGCAAGTTCATTTCAAGATTTATTAAGGTCTGTAATATCATACAACAGGGATAAATTGATTGATTATCTGTGGAGTAACATCATGCTTCTGTAAAAACCTGTAGCCCTGAACTGCTTTTAAAAAATAATATTAAATTTTAATATTTGAATCTAATATTAATATTAAAAAATCAGTATACAAAAAAAGCAATTTTATATTTGGACGTTTAAAGAGCTTTTGACAAAATGCCTTCCCATAAATAAGACAAGCTTTATGCTCACAGAAGACTAGCCAGGCACCCAAAAATACAGTGGCCCTTTACTCAATACTGTGAAAAAACAGAGTGCAGTGTGGTCCCAAGGCCAAGGCTGCTGAATCATCCGAGGTACAATCAGGAACTGTATGGCACTTTTCAAATGACAGATTATTTATATCACAAAGTGTAATGAAAATCATGAGGATGTGCAAAAGACTTCCGAAGGCAGAAGACTGTATAAGCTTTGATGGATGAAATTCTCAATTGTCAAATACAAAGCAAAATTCAAGATATAAGGAGAGCTGTTCATCCGTTCCTTGGTGATGTAATTGATATGCAACAAATGGCCAACTATCTTGCTGGTTATTGCATTGAAAATATCTGCTCAGGAAAAAAAAAAAGAAAAGGAGGAAAAAGGAAAGTGGAATAACATCTCAAACATATACATAACAGAACAGCTCTCAAGAAATTAAATAGCTTGATATAAATCACAGCTCTGCCTTCAGTTAGAAAGCATTCCCCAGTTCTGTTAATGATAAGTTAGGAAAGGATATATCTGCTAGATAAGGCTGAGGTACTGACATGTAAGGATGAATGATTTTGGAAAGTTTGTATGTAAGGAGAGAGGCTGAAAACTGGACCTACAACCGCAGCACACGAGCAAAACGTGTATCCATTCCCCCTCTAGTGGCCAGCTCACATAGGGCTACTGCAAAAATAAATTCACGAAGGGGAGAGCCTATGTATACATTAGCAACTGACTTTAAAAGCAAGCACCCCCCACCCTCTCTTTTTTATTCCCCTCACAAATCTGTGTTGCTTCCCTTTATATTATTCTGATTTGCTGTTCCTCATTAAACTGCCTGCTGTATTACTTTGTTGTTTCTTGTCATTGCTTCACGCAGAAGCTGTTTTACAGCAGATGTAATTTTTTTGTGATGTGCTTGTACCTACCTGCAAGAAACTACAAGAAGAGGATACGGAGTATGACAGGGGTTCATGCACACTATAGGGTCAGAAATAATCATAAATTAAAGAAAAAAAAAAAAACAACCAACAAACAACTGTGGAACTCATTGTACAAGAAATCACTGATGCAAAAAATGGGCATTAAAAAAAGGAACAGCTCTACAGAACAATGAATTAAATTTATATATATATCCCTAAAACTTTTTACATTAAAAGAGGTTCTTTTATAGGAACAGCATCTAGGACAAGGCACAGCACGCAGTGGAAACAGTCTTTTTAATTTCCTACTCAGGGACCAGTCACCGAATGTCAGTGTTCCCAACAAACCCGCACAGCTACAGTCAACTGGAGAAACCAGGGCCAGACAAACCCATCACATCCCCATGTCTCAAACACACACAGGTTCTTCTTGGTCAGCTACTCCTTCTGGCTTCTGTAGGCCATTCACTAAAATTGGAAGAACCCTTATTTTTACCAATTTCTCTGACTAATGCAACCTAACAGGCCATTTTCTGTTCATATCTTTTAAAAACCCGACTCTAGAACATTCTGTGGTCCAAAGGAGCTGAGGTAATTAGCTGGCTGCACTGAGGGGCGAGCAGGAGCTGTGCTTGCTTTCTGGTACAGAGAACACCAAACATTTTGTTAGGACTGTATGTTGTGCTTAAGCTCCTGTTCTCTACCAGAAAACCAAATCAAACCAAACCAAACCAAATCAATCAATCAATCAATCAAACAAACAAACAAACAAACAAACAAAAAACCACCAAAAACCAAAACAACCCCACAAAATGATGAAACCTGGTGGCTTGGAGCAGAAGTGAACACCCTTTTGTTGCACTTTCAGGGAGCCTACTACACTGTCAAGCTAATAAATTATGGTGAAACAGGCTGTGGTTATAGGGAAAATAAGAAGCAGCAAGGGATTAAGTTTTTCTCTTGTAAAATCTTTCCATCACTTCAGTTTTTTCAGTGTCTGCTTCAAATGCCATCCTTACTAGTGTTTTTTTTAGATATAGGTTAATTTATGTCTTGGATAGATGGAAAAATTAAGTAATTCTTTCTACAAGTGATTTACTTAGATACTGCCCAAGAATGCGTTTCTAATTAAGGCTTGTAACACACTAAGCACTCCTGTATGCATTTGAATAATTAAAGCAAGGTTACTGGCCTTCTATAGGTTATTCTGAAATTACCTGTTCATCATCAAAGACTATACCTTGCTGTATCTTATGGTGGCTTTTGACAAAGACCAAATACTAGATGGAGGTCAGAGCTAGCACTTTTATGTTAATTCTTATATGTTGTTATTAATTTCTGCAACTGAAACTGAAGAATAACATCACAAATATGGCACAGTTTGACTTCTCATATCTTACATTTCAAAAAAACACTCATTTTCATTGTGTCTTGAAAATTTACCTAATTAAAAATATTTAGAAAACAGATTAGTCAAATTATTTGTGTATTTGTAAACAATTTGCTGTTCCAGCAGAGAATTTTCATTACTATCCATAGTCAGAGTAAGTTTGATAGTCTATTCCTTACTGCTGCAATTTCAGACAACTCCTGTATTCACAGTGCCCGCTGTCAAGACAGTTTCAAGAATAAGAATATAAGGAACTGCACAGACAAATAAAAAAATAAAATAAAGCACTTGGGTAACATGAGGATGGGTGCCAGTATAAGGAAAAGCTTAGAGGGAACTCTAAAGAAAACTGCTTCTCTGCTCAATACGGAAAGATGACATCCAGCCTGATCCACTAAGGACATCTATTTTTCCGTCAATACTTATAGAGGCATATATGTATTTCTGGCAATTACAGAACGGATTGCTAGTGAGTGACTCGGAGTATTTGGCTGAGCACCTCATACTGGGTGGGAATTCTTTACCCACTGTTTAAGTGCGATAATAAGTTTAGTTTCACATAGGAAATGCATGTTTCCATACATAGAATTAACTCTTCTCCATCTTACACTGTCAAATAATAATTTTTTCTACATTTCTCCTCACAGCAGACAAATGACAAACCCTGATTTTTAGCTGAAGAGCCGTAAGTTTCTACAAATTGAAGAAAGGGGGCTTCTTCAGAATGAGAGCTTAATGTAATCTTTGATTTCCCTTGAATGCCATTACTGGGGTAAAGTAAGTGTCAGATGCCAGACTAATTCATCACTTATTAATTAAAAATAGCAACAATTCTTTTTTTCATTACAGATAACACATTTTACAGACTACCAGAAGGATTTTTTATTACTAAAGCTTTCTCAAAGGCTCTTCCCCAATATCTGTCACAATAAAACAACAGAACCAAAACAAAACAGAGAACAATCAATCATAGTTTTGATGATAGATCATTTTTCCCTTCACTAAAATTAAATCTTAAAAGCCATTTAATTAAACTGAATGATAACGGAATGACTTTAACCATGCAAAGAATTAAAACTAAGGATGCTCTCTCCCCAGACACTGAAGTACGGCATGACAATGATTTACCACAAGGAAGCACACCTTAACAAAGCAAACTATTCTGAGCAGGCACTTCTCATTAATAATTAAGACTCCTCTTCAATAACCTCATTGCTTTGCATTTTCACTGGCAAATTTTTGCCCGTGTCTTTCTGTAACGTGCAGAACAACCAGTTGTTCAGGTGTGACCACATGCTCTGAACAACAGCACACAAAAAACTTCAAAACAAGGTCCAGGTCCTGTTTGATATTCTCACTGATTTTAGTGAAAAAAGGACTACGTCATATTCTAACTACCTGCTTCAGTCTCCTGGTGTGCCTTACAACCACCACTCGCCTTGCATCATTAAATCAGCCTTGTCCCAGCTGCAGCTTTACAAGATAACAGCCTATGCATGCTTTTTGTGCAACTTGTGCATGGTGGGGTGTACACATAAAGACTGTCAGCAACCAGCGGAAAACACTTAGTTCCAGCAAATTGTATTTCTTTTGAAAGAATGTACCTATTTGCTCCTAATTCAGAAGTTTTATCTAACCTATTGCTAAGCTTGTATAAGCTTGTTTTCCCCTTCCAGGAGTTAAAAAGAGAAAGTGTCTTTGTATTTCAAATATAATTTGCTAAGTCTCTTATGTGTGTATTCTGTGCTGTTCTGAAGAAATGTTATCACTGAAAGAACAGGCAAACAGATTTGCAGATGTAGCAATCCTGTAAAATCCAGAGTTCAGAAAAACATTCACGCTACCATCAAGAAGGAAAAATCATTTCCCAAATTGTCCCAGGTCTCCTCCTACAGAGATTAAAAGGACAATGATGCAATTCCTACGTGACCCCTTTCAACTGCTTCTAACAACAGACCAACTTCAATTTCATTCCTGCAATTACGCTCTCAGGATTATTTCACGCCTGTCTCCTGGTTCCTATATTAGTCGATGTTAGGCATTTTTTGCAAGGTGAACACAAGTTCTTTAATACAGACATGTGAAAAAAAGAACTGGTCCTTGATGCATTAGTCAGGTTTCCATCACTACAAACTAAACCATCAATTGGGACTAAAACTCTAGAAATCACATTTTTTGAAACTCTTGCCAACTACATAATTATGCCCCAAATGATTCTGTGCCAGGTGGTTTGGCTAACAGATGGAATGGTATATTTGTTCACTCTTCATAAACCAAGCTCCATTCCGAAAACTGTGAGCCAGAAGCATCTAAATTATTGATTGACAGTTACATATGCCTAATAATTAATTAAACTCTAGCTACAAATTGCATCAAGTCCTGTGAGCACTTAAGAGAAAAAAGAAATCATATAGAAAATGTGTGATAGTGTCTTTTCAGTAACATTTTTAAATCATGGCAGCTAAAAATACTGGTATGCAATGATGCACTAGAGACAAAAGAGCTTTGGCATGAAGCATCTTAGAAATGCTTAAAGCATGATATATTATATAACATAAAAAAAATAGTTCCTGTAAGATTATTTTTCACTACCTCAGGCTTCACCAAATGCTTACTAAAGCCAAGTAGGAGTTGTGACCAGACCTAATGCAGTCAGGTTCAGAAGACTCTTCCCAGACAATATATACCCTATATAACTGCTGACAATGCTCTGGGGGAGAAATCAAACTGAGATCAAACCCTGAGATAGATCCTGATTTAGGAGTTATCTGAGGCTCACGTATTTCTTGCCTGCAAATCCCAGATGGAAAAATGGACACCTTTGTCATCCAGTGTATGGCCAGAGAGTCCATTTCATCTGCATGTGTCAAAAGGATGGTGTATGGGCTGAACTGGCAATGAAGGCAAGGACAGTAAATCCAGCCTGGTCTGAAGGTGTGGGGCTTGCAGCACACACGCACGTTAATGGTGCTGAGATGCTTGGCAGGCATCTCAGATTGATGAACGGCACGTGTCATCTCTCATTTTCAAGCTGGAAATGACTGGATTCAGACTGGATTTTCTGCTCCTGTGCTGATGAGCTGAGCCTCAAAGGTACAAGAATGTCTACAGCAGAGCTGACCCTGCCCCATCAAACATTTCCTTCAACGTCTGCAAACATCACTGGTTTTGCAGCCCATGCAACAGCCCTCATCAAAATCCCATGAAGCTGAGGGGAACAAGGGATACATTTCCCACGCAACCCCCCCATGGGAAAACAGCAATTAATTTAAAAAACAGAAAAGGAGAAAAGCTTTTTGTCACCGTATATTAATATCTCTACTTGTGCTATCACAAAGCTGTGCCAGAAACACTGATTTAATAGGCACTGCAAAGCAATTACCATGCAAATAATGTTAGCCAGCAATTTTTTTTTTTAATTATTTTTTTTTTTAGTTAAGTCCTTGTTTTGGCTAGCAGACCACAGTAACAGATTCCAATAAAACCATGTAATTGAAAAGAAATTTCAAGTGTCTAAATAGCTGTGACACCAAACATATGAAGCAACATTTCTCAGACTGGCCTGTCGGTCTGCTTGTGATTTCAAGTATGGACAACCTGGGAAGTCAACAAAGGAACAACTTGCACAGTGAAGAGAGAGCACTAAAGCAATGGGATGGATAAACAGTCATGACAAATCTCTTTTATTAGTGACATTAGCAAGGAGAAGATTAAAGAACAATGCAGAAGGTTTTAAACCACTTAGGAAATAGCATTCCTGTCATAACTCCTTCCTTTGCCCCTGGTCGTCATAAGAAACAATTTATTTGGAGTAAGCCAGTCTATCATTTTAAGTAACATACACTTGTCTATTTATATCACAGGGTTGGGAACTTAGATTCACTGAAGTGCTAGCTCCATGTTCAGCTTTAGAAGTTGCCCAGTAATCTTGTCTTGAATTGATTAGAGCTATACCATTTTACCTAAATCGCTTAATTTTTCTGTTCTTCATTTCACTACCAGAAAACTAAGTTGCTCAACTCACACCAGAGTGCTGGAACATTCACAAAATTAAGGAAACTGCATATTACAAGGACTAAAATACTTAATTCCCCTATGAAACAGCTACTGATATTTGTGTACTTGGAGACATAATAACATGGCTAACAATTAAATCACGCCTCCTAGGAAATCTGGAGGCATCATTTAATCATTATTAAGAAAATATTAAGAAAATATGTCATGGTCAAGTCTGTCACCCCTGGTAAGACCTATGAAGATCACCATATATGCATGCACTTTTAAGCAGGCCAGGAGAAGCCAGGAAGACCACAGGAAAGCTAGCACATATACCAAGAGCAAAACAGAGAAACAATTTTTATACAAAACTTTCAGAGGATTTAAGACAGTGAAAACCTCATAAAAATTCCAGCACTCAATTCACTACAAGGCTGAGTCAAGAAGCAAGGTAACGACAAGGGAAGATCCTACGTTGTGTAATGCAGGTATGTACAAGCTCAGTGTCTTTTACTGAATCCATCTTAATATAAGTGAGCAAACATAAATGTATATAAAGGGATATGACTTCTTTGAAATAAATACTACTCATCTTAGTTTCCTTATAACTCTAATAATCTTATCTTAACCTTATCTTATGAGGATATCTCTGCTGGTATGATGATTGAAATAATACTTCACTATTTTGCAATGGAAATCTGCCTCATTTCCTCAACAGTTCTCCAGGCAGAATGGTAGCTGACATGACATAATCAGGCAGGAACACATTTGGCATTTGCCACAAACCTATATCAAGATACATATCTTGACTCTCTTGCTTTGCCAAGGAGTAGGAGTATTCACAGGCAAAGATCCCAGTTATAGACGCAAGATTTTAAATACAATATTGGTGGTTAATAAAGCACTAACTGTCTACACCTGAATTTAACACAAAATGTCAAAGTTTGTATGTATTTTCAAAAATTGGTGGATCATATCACTGGAGTGATTCTGTCACTGTTATTTCAGACATGACTTTCTTTGGTATACCACAAACCTAGGTTCAGTGATGAGAAGCTTCCATTAGCATTGTATGCCATCTAATGTGAACAGTGGGACATCTCCCTATCCTAACATGGATCAAGGGCTGTGTTTTCCCAGGGAATTGAGGTCGGACTAGAAATGCTGTGGCATTAACACCTGAAACTGCAACATCTGTAGGTGAGTTGATTACACTCCTCACCACAGGAGCCTTGTAGGAAGCTGAGCTAATTGTGCGTAATGGGAGCTCGATTGCCACATTCCTACCTGGTGTAGGTATCCATAGCCAACAGGTTATTTCTGGACCTGTCCTGAGAAATTTGTAGCTCAACTCAGTTAATTTCAAAGTCTGATTTTATCACAGGGATTTAAGAGACTGACAATTACACCGGTATTACGGAGAAACCAGAATCTTTTTGGTTACAAAGCTCTTTCCCTTCGCCTCTCTGGTGGGAGTATGCCTCACTTCCACAGATGGGAGCTTTGCGTTGATGATGCTGATTAAACTGGAGCACGTCTGGATGGATCCGGAGAAAGATTTTTTTCTTAGACACACCACTCCATCAAGGGCTTAGGTTTAATTTCATTGTGATCTTTAATTCGAACTTATCAATACAGTGCTCCTAAATACCTTGTTGTCTTACTTCACTGTCAGTGGCTACCTTCGTTAGATGGTGCTTGACAGCTAATAAAATATAAACACAGATGCTTAGACCATTCTTTTAGAACTATGTAGCGCAAAGAGATTTTAGATTAATATATCAGGGTCCCCAAAGAAGAAAGAAAAATATTTTTTGCTGGTTTACTTCTGCCATGGTAACTAAAATGCTTGATTCTCAGATCACAGGTAGTCTGGCTAATCCAGAAAGTTTCTGCTTCTCTAGTGATGGAAGTTTCTGCTAAATTTGAGTATTCAGATGGTGGCTTCAGATTTTTCAAAGATGAGTGAAGTTTCTCCTGAATTATGCTGGCAAGGGAGTATCAGCTCATCCTCAAGATCTGGAGGATTCTTGATAATGTGAATCTGGGGCTATGGACAGAACATTTCTTTCCGACAGACAGAAAACACATGGACACCTATTTCAGAGCACAGAAGGAGAAGTTTCCAAACCACACAAGGACATATATGTCCCACCAGAGAGGACAGCAGCTTGCTGAAAGTGACTTTGAACAGCTACTTCCAGAAGCAGCCATAATTTTGGCAGAAATTTCCACTAAAATAACTGAAATCACCTCCAGCAAGGTCCTTTATCTCTGACTGATTGTGTAATACGAGTTCCCCCATTGGGGCTCAGGAACTATTGCACTCTCAATTCACACCCTACTTCAGAGTAATTTCCTCAAGTAGGTAAGTAATGTCATTTGAAAATACAGATTTGCTTCATGTCAGAAAAGAAAAAAGAATTCCATGTACTAAGGTACTGCCAGCAGCATATCAAATGGCTGAAGTAAAGCTAATCAAATACTTCCAATTTAGGCTAGTCTAAAGAGCCAGCAGAACAGCATCAGATGACATTCACAGGAAAAGAAACTCTATTCTAGACAAAAGTGGCTCTGGAAAAAGACACAATGTTTTCAAAAATTTTGTAAAGGAAACTGTTCAAATGTCCTCTGTGTCTGTGCAGGGTGAGAGAAGAAATAATCAGCTCAATTTGCAATGAAAGAAATTTGGATTACATATTAGAAAGCATTTTCTACGTGTAAATACAGCTCAGCAAAAATGATGAAATAATTTCTCTTTGTGCCAAGAATTTTGGCATTTTAATCCTCTGTTGCAACTGAACTGTATTAGAACTCTTCCAAATAACTGTCCATACACTATTGCTTTTTAGGAACAAGAAGAACACTTTGTATTTTACTTTGCAAAACTAAGACCTTTTTCATTTACTGTCATCTTATCCATTTTCCTCATCTGAACTTATCTATACACAAAAATGTTTCAGTAAAATATCTGTGCACATGCATCTGTATTTGTAAGTTTCTGACAGCACACAAACTGCCTTGTAATGAAGTCATTACATTGGATTAAGGTAATTGGCAGGGAACGACTAACCTTCAGGTTAAAGCTAGTGTGTAGAAATCCATACACTTGGATTGGTAGATATGTCTGCACCAGTTTGAACTGTGAAATTACTGAGAGGCCATCAACCCTCAGTCAGGTAAGCAGGCAGCTGTAGGTGAGAACCTTAGAGCAAGTTTTGATCTAAAAGGTGGTATCACTCATACAAACACAAACACACACTTTTAATTGTAAGGGCATCTACGTAGTGTCAGTAATACAACACAGATAGACCTAACACAACTTATCTACAAGTTAATGGAAATTTCTGCTGACTTGATAGCATAGCAGACCACTGCTTAGTGATTTTGAAAATAATGTGCAAGCTGAAGACAGAAACAAGGACAGAAAATGTTAGCTTTATTCTATTTGCTTATTTTATGCACAACATAAAAGACGAGTAGGACAGAGGTGTAAGTCCTTGCTTCCACTTTATTAAGCTACTAGTTTATGCACAGACTATTTTTGAATCTCCATTTTTCATTCATGAAATGCCTTTCATTCCAAGAATTTTTGTTCTTTTGGAACAAAGTTTAAAGAAGAAAGACTGCCAGGAGAAAGAACGGGTAACACTAACTCAGATTTTTCATATTCAGAACAGGACTAAAATTTTAACAATTCTGGATGGGTTTGACAACAGGGATATGGTACAGTTTAATTCAAAGATGGTTTTATAGTTTCATTTTCTAAAATATTGTATACAAGCATAGTAAATATTGTCATTGAGCTGCTAAAATGATAGAAAAAATAATTGAAAGCATTTTAAGAAGCTATTTAGCTCACTTTCCAGCAAAAAGTCAAAATCAGTTGTATCGTTCCTGACAATTGTTTAGCTATTATCAAAACTCTCCACTGATAAGGATTTTGCAGCATCCTCAGGCAATATCCTTCTGTGCTGAACTCCCTTTACTCCTAATACATTGTCCTTAATTCTAAGCTGAACTTTCCCTGCTGCAATGTTACCCCAGAACAGTTTCTCCTGTCCAGCAAGAAAACGAAACCTGTTTATTTTATTCTACTTTGCAGCAACATTATACAGAGTTCAGGACCTAAAGGAAAAATGGTAGCAATTTTTAATTATCCAGAAGAAACACCACCAGTTCACTCCATCTTCTCTCATCTGTCATATTTTTCTAGGTCTTTGATCATTATTTTTACTTTCCTTTTCAATCAGACTTCATCTTTTGTGCCGTCTGTACCCTAAATTGATAAAGTACTTCAGCAAAAGTCTTGCAAACGCAGTTAGGCAATATATCTCACTTATATATGGCTGTATGTTCATGGCCTATGAACGGATGATGATGTATTGTAACTCACCTACAAGCTCTTCTACAGAATCTCTGCTTCCTTAATTAGTTGGTTTTTTTTTTATAAGATGCTTATTTTGTTATGTAAGGATAGTTTGGGTAGAAGTTGAAGGAAACATAGATAGTATTTTGCTTTCTTATGTATATATAAATACTGAAACAATGCATAGCCAGGCTTACAAATAATAATAAAAAAATAATTCTCACTATAGTCTGTGTTTTGTTTCATTAATATCTCAATTGCATTAATAAAGTTCAGCTCTTTCAATACTGTGTATACACCAAACTACATTCTTTTTATGGAACCTGTTTTCTTTTAATGAAGCAGCTCACTCACCTAAATTGACCACACATAAATACATTTGCACAAGTTGTTAATTTATCTGCCTACTTCAGCCAGGCACTTAACCATATCCTTATTCAGAGATATACAGTACAGTGACCTAAAACTGGGAATAAGCCAGTAATTCAATATAAAATAATAAATCCTTCTCCTCATAAACTACAGTTGGGAAATACATTGTATTGGAAAGCACTTTTAGAAATTATTTTATGACAACACTTTTGTTTCAGAAAATAATTTAGTCATCAAAACCATGATATATTGGACAAGACACTACTAAACAATATTGGTTTTTAAAGTATATTGAGTTGTGGGTTTTTTTTTTGTTTTTTTGTTTTTGTCATAAGAAGACAGGGGTTTCATTTTGTCATCCTTTCCAGAGAATGGCAGCTCTCCTGACAGCACTGCAGTGCTTCTTCTGGATGTGACCCAAGTAAGCTGACATTTGAGAGACATTATAGAGCTGAGAGGAACTACATTAATTATTATGAAAAGTCAAAGCTGTCTTCAGAATATCTCAAACAACATCATGTAATTCAGTATTGTGTAAAACATGTTGGGGTTAAAATACACTCCAAATATTATTTTAAGTTCCAATCTTTGATATATGTCCATTTTTAATGAAACAAAATAAAGCATGCATCAGGAAAAATACTTTCATGAGAATATGAACATTTGGAGGGGGTGTGTGAATTTGTTGAAGTGGTGAGCATGCTAAAGTGCTTTAATGCCTTGACTCAATGCCCATTGAAACAAATGGAAAGGCTTCACATATTAAGCAGCCTAGGACCAGCCACAATAGTCATGACACACAAAGGTACCTCACACAAATTTCTGATTTTTGACACAAATTCCCTGTTTTTCCTTCCCCTCCACCTTGGAACAGTTGTGTGCACACATGAATCTGCCCTTCTCTGGCTCCAAGGTTGATGGCTTGGAGCAGTTCACCAATCTTACATACCTTCCCATTTAAACAACTTCAGTTTCACCACATTTTCCTTGGCTGATTTTTTCCCCACCCCTTCTTGTGCGTTTTCACATCCGGCACCAGCATCTTTTCTTTGACTTTCTCTTGTCTCCAGCTCTACTGTCTTCCACATGGTTATCAGCAAAACTACCTTCAAATGAGCTCTGAAGAAAAAGTCTCTCACTATCCATCTCCCTTGACTACAGACCTGATTTGAAGAATAATTCCTCACATTCAGCCACATCCCATTTTTTCATTTTTCTCTACTACAACTCTTCCTTTTTTATCTTTTTTTTTTTTTGCTAATCTGATGCATAAGTTTCCTGCAAATGCATCACATCCTCAAGGCTCACCGTTACTCAATGCGTAAATTAAGCTAGAATGACTTCCAAATATATCAGCTTTCTAAGTATGGCTGCAATATCATGTTCTCAAGGATTTGATGCAGTTTCTATTTGAATTTTAATATCTTTGGGACATACCTTGTGCCTTCATTAGCATTCTGTACATAACATTGGATAATTTTATTTATTTTTTTTTTTTTTAAATGTGGGGATTTTTGTTGTCACTTATGGGTTTAGCATTAAGGCTGTATCATAGCTAGTATCTGGAAAAATTAAGTCTTTATAAAGTTTCTATTTGGTCCTAATTCAGGCAAAATGTGATTGGATTTAATGAAATCCCTGACTAAATCCACAATGATGTAATACTTAGATCTGTGAACACTGGAAGTTTTCCATTACATAAATGAATCCAGAGAAAAAATCTAGACACGTTATGAATGAGAATACTTATATATAAGTAATTTAATGCTAAAAACTATCTGATTGGATAAAAGTTTTTTTGTATTTGTATGTATCAGTAACCATAGCATGGTACTTCTCGAGTTTTACCATTTTTCCTTACAGTTAATCTTAAAAATTATAACCGTGTGTAAGCAGACAGAAATGCTGATTATCACACATTAGAAATTTTATTTTGTATATTCAGGATTAAATATATTTTTTTATGAGCATTATTTTTTAACTAACTCATTTTCAGACTCTAGAGCCAGGACTGCCAAGAGTTTGAATTCAATCAATTTATTTGGGAGGCCACATGAATAATTTGTATAAACCATTCTTACATTTTACACAGACACTTCAAGACTGTTAAAAAGCAGCAGTTCATCTCTTATGTCCCATGTAATCACCAGCTGCATTAATGAATTTGCAGCCTGGCCTTGACACTTTACTCCTTGGTTTAGCACAGGCAGGGTAAGTATCATATATAACCTCTCTGTGCCACCTCCCTCCCTCCTTTTCTCTCCCCCTCACCAGAAAGAGAGATATTAACGCTGACCGACATTTCTGTTCCAGCCATGCTATTCACGATTAGTCATGATCATCTTGAAAAATCTTTTGAATTACTTGTTAATTGTCTATTTTTATTTAACTGATGCTATTGTTTTGCCTTTTCCAAACATATTACCTCAGTGCAGGCTTACCAGTGATCACTAGTCAGGACTTGGCAAAGGTCCCTGAGAGATCTGGAATCTGAGCAGATAATAATCTTGCCGCTAAAAGCAAACGCCCGCTCCTTTACTGGGATCCTTCTACGGCTTTGGTAAAACATTTTTCTTTCTGACTTTTCAGCAGCCAAATGAACAAGACTTCAGTGACAAATGATCTACTTAAGCCCCCAGAAACAAATCCTGACTTGGTTTTTAGGACAGTTTTTACTTTTATGTCAGAAAGATCAAACAAAGACACATAACCTTTCCAGGAAAGTGATGATGCAACTGCAACGTTTGGAAAAGGATCTCATTCCACCTGAGGGTTTTAGTCTTTTGGTTTGATTGCTTTGGGAGAAGGAAGAAGATATATGCAGAATGTAATGAACATCTGATCTACAATGGTGAGATTGGCTACATTTCTGATATTTCCCTAATTCCATAGGAAAAACCAAATTATCTACGTTTTTAGCTTTAAGAAGTAGAGTCTGGAACAAACACGTGTCTCCACAGATTTTAGCTGTCATTAATTAGTTAATGCAATGACACAATCAAAGAGAACAGCTGTAGATCACACCTTTGTAGGTAACTGTCTCCCCTTCCCCTGGGTCACGCTTTCATGACCCTATGCCAGCTGGAAGATATTTTGTTTCTGAAACTCAGACCTTTAAACAAAGTGAGTTTGCTTCAGTTACTAGGTTGATAATCAAGGGAAGTCAGAGAAAAAGAGTTGGTAAAGCCTCACTTGGGAAGAAATATCCTACTGTAAGCAAGACTTGACCAATTTTCACATATGCATAAAAAATGAACCAGGAGGTATCTGCAGAGTAATCTCATCCTTATACAGCTCTCAAGGCGGCAGCAGTATGATCTTATTGACTTCAGCATAAGGTACGTAATTCCATTGCCAGGATATTATTTTTACCTATAAGTAAACTGGTCAAGGGACTTTTACACATTATGTTTACTGAGACTTGGGTAATTCATATTTCTCTTGACCTTCTTAATCAAGGTATTGTTATCTTCAACCTTAATCCTTCCTGGATTCATATTACTCTTCTCACCAAGTTCCACACCACTGGAACTAACAGTTACATAATCAGCTTCAACAATTTATCTTTTTTTTTTTTTTTCCCCCAATGATTTTCAAACACCTACATACATATCACATCCTCCTTAGTCGCTCTAGATCCAATGTTTTAGCTAATTCTTCATGACAGAATGTCAATGTCAAGTATTATTGAGCCTTTAAACATCCAGGGATTGCCAAATGTAATATTGAAGCATCTTCCCAACCATTACGGAACAAACTATTGAAAGCTGATTGTAGGGAGAGTTTGAATCAGCTGCACTTAACTACGTTTCTGAAAATAGCTTTTTAACCTCTTTTACTGTAACATTTGTTTCTGCTTCTTTGTTCTGAAAGGCTCAATAGTCTACTGCTGTAAGGGCTTATATGAAAACTATGTTCAATTTTCATCATTGGAGCAGAAGAGGCTATGAAACCAAGGCACAGCAAAGAAGCTCTTAATGAATAAAGCTTGGTCTACTTTCCTTTTCCTTTGCAGATATAATGGAAATGATGTGATTGTGCAGTTCACAGGAATTTTTCATGGGGTCTTGAAAAGGAAAAATGAAGCTTAAAATTATCTTTAAATTTTGAATTAAATGTACTTTAACAACCACTGATAAGCTGGATGATTAAAAATGCACGCAATTACAGTAGCAGGAAAGCAAAAATGCGAAAATAAAGAGGGTTTATTTTGAATATTGGTGTAATGTATTGCCAAACCATTTTTATATATATATATATATACACATCTTAAGAAAATAATAACAAAAAATGAAGCCAGGCCACACAAGTAGAAATCTGGCATAATTATTACGCTTTTGACAACTGTGAAACCACTATTTTCAAGCTGTAATTAAGCTGAGCTGATGACAGATTTCTTTTCAGCATCATTGATTTATGAGCTCATCTTGTCAAATTTTTCCCCCTTCCCACATTATTTACACAACTTGAGGCATTTTTTTTTTCTCTCAGAACTAATGGCAACATTTCAAGAAACACTATCAAATTGTGAAAATCCATAACTGCCTTTTGAAATTAAACAGATTTTGTTTAGATGCTCAAGTACTATAACAGTAGAAAATAATCAGAAAGCAATACTAATGGAGCACCATATGATAAGAGTCCAAATGTCTTTAATGTCTTTCTCTTTTTTCTTTTCTTTTTCTCACTCCAAAACCTACAGTGTCTCCTATCATGAGCAGCTTCCCTAGGACTGTTCATTCAGAACAAGTAGATCCCAACAGGTATGAAAAGTATAACTGAATCGCAAAATCCAGTCTTTCAAGATATGTAGGGTTTTGGGGGTTAATTTGGTTTTTCGCTTGGTTTTGTTTGTTTGTTTGTTTGTTTGATAAGGTGGAATCTGATAATTTATTCCTATTCTATTTTAATAAAAGGACTTTTATGCAAAGCAGGTGAGTTTTTGGATCATTAATTAACACACTGCTACTAAGCATATGTATAACAAAATGAGAAATAAATTATCTATTATGTTATTGATATCAATCCAAAGAGAAATGTTCAATAAGCATTTATCTTACATATTTATAAAATGTTAGCTGATTCTGAAATATTTCACAGTCTACAGTAAAAAGGAAGACTAAAGAGTAACTGCAATAGAAGTTGGAGATTCAAAATAGAATGTTTAACTGATTTTTATTGCAGAGCCTTAAAAGATCTAGATGATCAGTGCTCTGGGATGTAAGGGGCGTAAGTACACAAGAGTGGCACCATAAAATGAGCTTCAGAAATTAAACCAAACAGTTATTTCAGGCTGGAATTTTTACATCTTTTTAAACAATGAAATTTCACCGAATGTCTGAACTTTTTTTTCAAGTGCTACAAAATCCCAGCATTTAACTTCTGAAAATAAAACATATCACCCAGTTCTTCTCCTGTCCTTCTGTCACCTTCTACAATTTATATAACCTTTTTGACCTCACCCCTTCAATACAATGCATAGGGGCTTGAAGACAGAGTGCAGGCATGTAATTACAATACTTTTATTATTAGGTAGTACATGTCCTTGTATAAAGTTGGGAAACAATAGCAAGTAAAAGTGCCATGCCGATTATTTTGAATAGCTGAATAATCAAGCTATTGTTTCATTGAATGACCTTTCCTGTTATGATATAGCTTATGATCAGCCTGCCTGTCCTCTAAATACTGTTCTTTCTATTGTAATTTCTTTCTTGACTCAGGAGAATATAATTTATCCTTTACTTTTCTTCTATTGAAATTGTCAGTATCTCCCACAGTGCTGACTCTGACCTATCAAATCAACGTAATTGAATGCATATCTCTTACTTAAATGATACTATTAAAAGTCTCATTTTAATATCAATGTTAATTCATACTACATATAATATGCACAAGCTTCTATAGCCCTGTCAGTATATGAAACTTCTTCAGAAATACCAGGGTCAGCAAACGCTTTTAATTCACTTATCAAGTATCATATTACTTTATTTACCCTGAAATACATACAGGAATTTGTTAATTGTATTCAGATGTCAAGCCTGATAAAAATCTTGTAAGAAAGATACTGTGTAAAACTCGCATAGGTACATGGTCAGGTGATAGTGGCGTGAAAAAGTCCAGTGCCTTTAAATAGCAGTACTTGCAAAACCAAGGATATTTAGCATGAATAATTACCGGAGGGCCAGGTCCATCATTTGTACGTGATTCTTTTTGCTCTTGGTTCTCTACAGACAATGTAGTTAACCTGTCTCAGATTGGGGTGGTGGGTGGTGGTGTGGTGGTGGGGGGTGTTTGTCTGTGTGTACGTCTGAGTGTGTGTCTGTGTGAAAAAGTGCAAGTAGTTTTTGTTGATGTAATTTATGGAGCTAGTTTAGGGAAAAAATATAATGTCAGCAAAGGGAACTATTTTTATCACAGAATATTGTTTAACAACCCTTCACGGTCATCAAATTTAGTGTACATGTAAAATACAAGGCAGCTGCAGAGGATGAACCAGCAGTTTAAAAACACTAAAGAGCCAAAAATTATGTGATTCCCCATCTCCCTGATTCATTGATATTGTTAGTTCTGCACAGATGTGAAGAGGTTTGTATGTACAGTATTTACAAAAAGTTGTCAAGAGTTTTAAAATTCGACAATTTTAGGAAGCAAATTAAGCCATTATTAAAATTCAGATCCAGAGTTACAAGTTGAGTTAACATCCTCAGAAATACTTTCTTTTGAACTAAACAGTGAAGTTCTTATAAACCTGAGGTAAGATTAACACCACTGAAGTCCACATAAATATGTTGGTGTCAAGTCTTGGGCAGATCAGATCTAGAGGGCCAAATTCACACTCAGTGTGAGCTGCTGAAATTCATTAAATTCTGAGAAGCCATGCTAATTTCCATCACAGTAATACAGAAACCTGATGCATAAATGAAAACTGTTAATGGCCCAAACCCCTATAAATCAATACTTTATAAAAATAATATTGTGTGGGTTTTGATCTTAGTTTTGCTTTGATCTGCATCCTGATGGCATGTGTAACAATTAATCTTTGTGCTCAGACTCCAATTTACTAGGGGAAAAAAGACATTCCTTGAAAAAGACTTGCCTTTCCCCCCTGCCCTTTTTCATTAGCTTTCATCTAGCCTCCAAATATTTGGCTCCATGTTAACTATTCTTGTCTTTCAGTTTCCTTTTCTGCCATCAAGCCCACATCCATTCTTTCCCACACTGAAATCTCAGTCATATGTTCTGCCCTTCAACCCCCTACCTGCTCCTCTTCCCATCACTCTTTCAAGATTTCATCTCTTCTCTTGAAGTCAGAGATACAAAAGATTCAGGCAGAAAAATACTTCTGTGAAAAGCTAGCTAAAATCCTAAGGCAAAGAAAAATCACCACGAGGAGTTGGAAGCCTGTCCCAAGGAGCAGTGAAGGAGAAACCTTCCACACCTGGCTGAAATCCCCCAAGCCAGCACTGGGTATGGTACTGGGGCAGTGACATTATTAATGTCTAGCTGCACAGTATTTAGCTTCGAAACCCGCTCTGAGTGGTGGGCAATAAACCTTTGCTCTCTACTTTGAAATTATGTTCATTCTGCTTGCAGAGTCTCCCTGTACATGGCAAAAGATGCCCAAACAGAAGTGGTGCTGCAGAGAGGACTGATACATAGGCAGCCAACTGCTTTTTTTTTTTTCATCTTGGCAGGGCTAAATTTCCCTAATGATTTTATTAGCGATAGAGCTGGTGACCCATGATCTTATGTCACTGCAAGGATAATCCAATCCCAGCCAAAATCCCACCATTCCAGAGAAAAATCACAGCCTTTGTGAACATTTTGCTGTAGCTTGATAAGTGTTTTCTGTATTTATGCAGAGTAATAATTCGTTTTTACTTTATGAAGTCTGTTTTATCTTTCATTTTGTGCTGAAACCATCAAAAGAGTAACAAACATCCCTGCATCGACCACAGCACTAGATGTGGAGAACAATAAGAGTCTGTCAGGCAGCTGATTTTTCATTCAAATGGAAACAGCATGGCACAAATAGTTGGCCAGTACCCCGAAGAAACAGTCCTGCCAGGTTGCTTTATAATCCTTCCCTTAAAGATAGATCAGCTGGTCTGCTTTCCCTGCTTATTGGGGAGTTGTTTTCAGCTAACATTCCCTTCTTGCAAAGCCCCAGGACCAATTTTTAACAGTCCATTGTGCTGTTAGTTTTGGTCTTTCCCTAATGAACTGAGATTTCTTAGAGGAGGTTTAAAAGCACTTCTTTGATTAGGTGGCCTATGAATTCTCCTCCTGTAGATACCTTTGAACTCAGCCAAGAGAAAGTGGTTTTGATTGTGGGTGTCTTTTTTTTTTTTTTGGTTTTTTTTTGAGGATGCATTAAAATCAGAAAAAAATATGATCAGCAGGAAAAGTCAAAAAAGAGTACCTTGCTCCTAAATGACCTGCCATTGTGTGATTTTGCTGATTTTCATACAGAGCGTAATGCTAGGTTAGTCATATACTCTACTTTTTTGGTTTTGTTTTTTTTTTAATTATATTTTTTGAAAAGTATATCAAAGTTACAAAACCTATTTAAACCTGATAGATAACACAGCAGACATAAAGCGTTATTGTACAATTGTGTACAGTTAACTCTTCTCACATCTTCCCTTTGGCCATAAGTTGGACTTTTGCATACTGGTACTTATTACCCCTGCCTTTCATGTCTTTTTTCCACATTTTGCAAAAAGAAATTTGTTTTCGGCTGTGAGGGTCACTCTAAGATCAAAAAGCCACTGTTGATAATCTAAAGCCTGAAGCTTTTTGTGTCTGTGGATCTATCACTTCAAAATACCTACATAAAAATCAGTGCAAAAGGAACAGCATGGAATTTCACTGGAGTTTCTCAGGCAATTCATCCAGGTAACTTTGGCCAGTACCAGCATAGATAGACACAGTGTTCATCAGAAAAATTATCAATTAATGAGTTCCAGATTGACACATACATAAGATTTGGGTTTACCATCCCTGAGTTATGAAGTCATCTCGATCTTTCAAAAACATTTCTCCCTGTCTTCCATGCCACAAGACAAGGAAGTCCTTGCTGTCAAGGAAAGGGTTTTCCATATATATGACAATATTTCTGTTAATAGTATATATCAACATGTGGATATGACAAATGAAAAAAATATCCTAGCATGAAGGACTGGAACAGATGACGTGCAAGATGAAACCTGGTCTGTTTAGGAAAGGGTCTATGTAAGCTGGTAGCTGATGTTAGACTGGGATGGATTTCTTAAAATCAGGGAGCCCTTTCCTGCTCTCTACTTTCTAATCCTGGGGGCTTACAATGAGCTAAAAAGAACTACTTTATATAAGCATATAATAATATGCTCACCAATATTGTAGATGTGGATGCTCGACAGTAAATGCTTTATGCGTGACTGCAGAACAGCTTACATTCCTATTTCCCCATGCTGAGAACTTCTGCAGACTTCCACATTCCTCATATTTGTTTTTGTCAAAAAGGTATTTCCACTCCTTTGTATGGAATAAATAGTTCCAATAAGAACATGAAAAACAGTGGCAAAAGAAAATTAAAACAAAACCAGAAAATAAGCGTAATGCAGCTCAGCATTTATAGCTGAAATCAGCCGGTATGCGAGAACCAGCAGGGGACCTGAGGCACAAGTCCTCTGAATGCAACAACCAGAGCTTTGAAGATAAATTGAAATAGTGACTGAGGAAAAAGGGGGGTGTCCCTCACATTTCTGCAGTGCTATGAAATATTTTGTAGATTTAAAGCTTTCCTGAGCTAATGTCAGAGTTAGCTCTATGAAGCTGTGTGAAGGGAGTACCCATCAGAAATTCCAATAAATGAATTACTTTCATTCATTCATTAACATGGGAAAAATATTTATGGCATAAACCCAGTGTTCTCAGCTTACTCACTAGCCTCATTATTTACCTTTTCTAGACCTGTCTGTGATACTCCATCTCTCAAGCTAACAGGTGACAATAGAGCTCATCTAGGAAGATAAACTGATGTACAGACACACATTTTTTCCATGCTAATCTTCTCCCTCAAAAAGCCACATAAACAACGGTGCTGAGAACTCCTACATAAATCACACAACTCAATAACTTTTCCACCTGTGTATTTTCCTAATGTTATCTTTAAAGACAGCGTGATGTTCCATTAAAAAAAAAAAAAAAAAAAAAAAAAAAAAAAGGAAGTTCTTTGTCCCTGTAAAAGATCTGCAAACCACAAATAAACACTGTGGGTTTTATTCTTGTTTGTTTGGTGTTGTGGTTTTTGGTTATGTTTGGTTGGGTTTTTTTGTTGTTTTGTGGGGTTTTTTTGTTTGTTTGTTTGGTTGGGTTTTTTTGTTTTTGTTTTTGTTTTAAATTAGAGAATCTTGATTCATCAGTATTTGACAGTTTTGTCAAGACTTTCATTCACTCTCCTGAATGTACTCTCTGGTACAAGGATGACAGACATAAAATCATTCAGACAGACAAAGGGCAGAATAAATAATTTCTCTCTATGTAGACCAATGAATCTTTAAGAGTATACCCAAACTGAAGGCTGCAATGGGGAATGCTAATTCCACACTCCTATGGTCCTGGTAATTGTTTTGATTGCCAGGTTCACATTCCTGCATCAATTCTGGCACAGCAAAGTCTGAGTTTCCGACCTCCCTCAGTTATTCTGTGTTAAAAGAGTAGTATGGGTCTGTGGTTCAAAATACTTTTAGCATCACACAAGAAAGATTTGTGGCATAAGAAATGGCTTTGTAGCCTTATTTTTAAAAGTTTGTTCTGGTATACAGCCACACACACACACACATGCACATATGTGTATATACACAAGGAAAACAACAAAGGCAACATGCAAATGAAAGGCATCATTGAAAATCACAGAGCAATGTATGAAATTATGATTTGATTAAAAAAGATTATTTTCATTATTAGAAATAACACTCAATCAATATTAATCTAAGGCTAAGTAACTGCAACGCTTAATTATTAGATAAATCAGGCAGCAAGCTCTTCCTGGATCCCTTTGATAAACTATTCCAAACCATGAACGCTGAGATCTCTCGTGGCTGAGATGTTGGGACAGAAAATCATGCAGAGGATTGGGGTTTTCTTCAAAATTTTTTTCTCAAGGCTGAAAATATGCATTTTGGGAAGATGGAGAGAAGAGCACAGTGGGAGGAAATTCTGGGAAAAGCAGACTAGAGTCTAAGTACAATACCAAAAATTTATGAATAAAACATCCTTTTACCTTTTTTTTTTTTTTTTTTTTTTTGGGTGTGTGTGTGTGTAAGGTGTATGCAGATGCCAATCTAGACATTCTAATGTTACAAACGCTAAAAGAAAAAGCTTTTAGACAGCACCTGAACTGAGATTATGTGTAACCAAAACAGAATCTGATTTAATTGATTTAAAAGACTCCAAGCTACACACCCCTTCCATTTACCTCTGCTTGCTGCCAGGTACCAAACGGATTATGGTTTTGCACCTGTTAGAAGTAATTTATTTAGGATGAGCAAAAGTCTAAATCTAAGTGTTGCGGTGATAACCAGATGTGGATGCAATCCTCAGAGAAATGCGTATCCTCTGTATGAATAAACAGCAACCTGGATGCTGATGCTGAAGGCTGCTGAGAAAGATGCCCAGACATGGAAGTCACACATCAGTGATATTGTCATTCAAGAACTGTAAAAGTCTTAGGATTGTACTGAAGGTTACAGAGGGAAGTCCTCTGTCCAAACTCAGAAGGCTTTCCAAATTGTTTAACTAAGCCCTAATAAAATGGAAACACTAGTAGCCAAGCTTAGGCTAAGCAGCTAAATAAACAATTAGTAGAATAGAAAATTCAATATTAAGTGTATGGTCTGACAACCACACTACCAATAGTTTGCTGGTGCGTACCACAGATACCATCACTAAATGTGCGCATAAAGATTGCATGGTGTTGAACCAGACACACAGTTTCTTACTCTCATTCTCCCTCTGCTTATGCTCAGATTTTCTTTTCCATTCTCACTACTTCTCGATCTTTAATGGCTCTTTTCTCTCTCCTCAATTCCATAGAAATACTTTCCAGAGGCTGCCTCAAATGTGCAAAAAAGGAGTAATTGAAAATTGAGCAAGCTAACCAATCCAAACACTAATTTTAGCCATTCTATTTGCAAAAAAGGCAAAATATGCCAAATTTTTTTTTACCTGCACTGACTTACCAGGTGCAACTGTTAAATGTTTCATGGCAAAAGCCACCCCGACTCTGCCTATTGCTTGCCACAAAATGTTACTTCATCACAAACTGTCTCCTGCTCTTTTTTTTCCTTACTAAATAAGAAACAATAATAGCTGAAAATAGATTAACCTATTAGCATTGATTGAATGGAGAAGGATATAATTTAATTAAAGAGGTAATACCATATAGTCAGACAGAAGAATCTAAAAGAAAATTGATTACTAAAATTTCTGCAAAGATTCCATTTTTATGACAAAAAATTGATAGAACTTTTCAATTCAGAAGCCTCATAACAGTTACATTCTACAATGTCTTTTCAGTAATGATTCGGTATTCAAACTGAATTTGATTATTTTTTGTTTTGTTTAGAGGAAAATATTTATATATTAAATAATCAGGCGTTACTAATCTAAGAAACTGGTTTGACCATTTACTTCGCATAAACTCAGTTTTAAAGGTCCAATTGAGCTTCCTACTGTAAAGTTATAGATTGTTAGGAACTCAAAGAATGGGATGTTGGTTTTTTTTTTGTATCCTGTATAATTTCTGTCATCATTAAAAAGTCATGATATTCAGTCCATAAACTACAAAGACCATTCCGAAAATTAAAAGGAAAAGAGGTTTTGAAACAAATGACATAACCTTCAGTTCTTTACCACTGAACAGAGTTAGAGTGAAATTACATGCTCCTAATACACAGACAGCATTAACATTTTAAAAACAAACAAACAAATAAAAAAACCCAAAAAACAACAAACATATTAATGTATTAATGAAAGCATTTACAAGAAGTCCAGAAGAATTTGATCCCTTAACTTTTTGACACTCTAGAAGTTTGGATGAAAATATAGCAAGCTTATCAAAATCATGTATATTATGCCAACTTACCTTCAAAAAAATGTTAAAATCTATACCATAACAGCAGGAAAAGCCCACAACTTTTTGGTATCCATGACCTTCAGTAACTCAATCAATAAAACACCATAAACACACACAATGAATTCCCACCTATTATCAGTAAGAAACAATGGCAAACACCAGGTATGGCAATTTACAACCTTCATCCTGTCTGAGGATAGATTACAAACTGTCATCCTACCAAGATCATTTCCTACTGAAGTATTGGTGCATCAAGGCTTGAAATCAAATACCGGTCCCATGGTCAACACACCATTTTTCTTTCTAGCATATCATTTGGTCAGACTTAGAAATGTGATCTCGAAAATTGGAAAAGCCTGGGTCGTAGATTATTCTACACTTTTGCCAAACAGATAGGTACTAGAGCAGCTGGAAAACCTAACTATTTAATCCAGTTGAATGCGCCAATGAAAGTGTGTTGACACCCCTGAACCATACACAGGTGCTCAGCCTGAACTGGATGACTTTACAACTATGTTTTCTCAGTATGCAATAGTAACAAAATGTAATAAAAATGTTAATGAGGTAAATTAAGTGCCAGAAGTTAAATGATGCTTTTAATATCATAACTCTGTGTCAGCTATCTTGTGTACAACATTCACACTAAGTTAAAGGAAGGAGGCAGCATAAGCTATTCTTTGAATTGAATGTGACAGCTTTTGAAACCTAAACAATCTTCTCATATAACAAATTCACAGGTGAAAGTCAGGGATTAAATATATTTCAGTGGTGTAGAATATCTCTTGTTCAGATTTTAATTTTCCATATATTTTATGCCTATTAAAATTAAATTAAAAAAAAACAATGAATGAAAGAAAAACTTCTAATATACCCTGATACCTGCCAAATAGAAAATAGATTGGGTATGTGCTGGTGATAGTAGTTTGGTTTCTTTCTTACTCTGTGCTTCTCATGTATTTTTACAGAAGCCGGAGCGTGCTTGAATTGCCACATCCCTAAAATTTAGGATACAGCGAGACTCCTCTCATTGACATTACTCTTGGTAAAATCCTTAAGGAGTAAGATGACAGGCAGCAACTCCACATCCCGCTGCTGACTCCTCTGCGCCTTTGGCCAAGCTCACGCAGGCCCAAAGGAATATATGAATAGCAAAAAGCTTCAAATGCTGATGGTAAAGTTTAAGGTAAGCTGCCTCTGATTTCTAGAAACACAGAGCACCTCAACGGTCCCAACGGACCTGACTCAAGTTGTCTGAAATTTGAAACTCACAAAGAAAAGAAGAAAAAAAGAAAAAAAAAAAAAAAATAGAAAGAAAGGCACTTAAAACACCAACTCCTACTGAAAATGCTGGCCGTGAACTCTGGGTTGCTTCAATATACTGTAGGCATTTTGGCAATTTCACAGCAAGCAAGTATCAGCTTCACTGGACAGAAGCAAAATTTACATTTTATAGCAATATATTGCAAATTCTCTCTTTCCAATTTTACTCTACAATATATATTACTAGTGATTTAATCACTATACACTGGGTAATTTCTTGATTGTACAACTAGACTGGCTAGCGACCAACATAAATACTGATGTACATGCTGTAAGTATATAAAGCAGTACATACTGAAATGCTGTACCTATAGCTAAATTGCAATTATATGCACCCCGGTGTGTATGTATACATGTATATATACACATATATAAAAGTTTTTCTTCTCTCATTTTCATATCCTAGTCACTTGTAACCCATGTTCCTTCCTCTTACTTCTGTGCATGGCACTGCACCCCATTTTATCCATTTGTGCTGTTAATATTCCTTCCACACATGTATTCCCTGACCTGCAGGGCACAGGGTTATTGGTACAGAGTTCAGCATGAAGACATGGTATTGAATGCCATCATATTTTAATTTATTTACTTTCAAGTGCACTGAAGTTGTTCTCAAGAATTAATTCTGGTTTGTTTTTTCATGGTTGGATGAGACTCAACTTCACATTGATGATTTTTCTCCATCAGACAACAGCCTAGAAGGTCTTTGAATTGCTTATGCCTAGTTTTATTTGACTTTCTTGCACCAAGTTTTTCTATACCTGCCTGCCTATCATTGGCCCCTCTTCTACTGCCACACTACTATACTTCTATAGTTCTCCATATGCCTACATCTGCTCTGCTGCCCTAGGTCTACAGTTGCTGCATACGGTCTCTGGTTCACCACAGTCTCAGTCTTCCCCACGCATCTGACTGTTGGAGGCCTGAACCATCAACTCATTGTCCATCTCAGTTTCTTGTCTCCTTTGCTGTATTAGGTTGCCAACACAACCTCATTACTTCCTAGTAGGTTGTGCCTCCTTCTTATTCTATTTTCTGTATTTCTGGTATTGTTCTTTCTCTGTTGTTCTGGAATACTCATCCTTGAGGACTTTCAAAACTTGTCCAGATAAGACCTTGAGCAAACCTGATCTCAGATGACCAAAGGCTTGGACCAGACACCTTCATGGATCCCTTCCAACCTAATTATTATATGATTGTCTCATTATGCAATGGAGAACTAAATGGGAAGCAGCACCTGGGTTATTCAGTCTGTCTCGATGCTGGGTGCTATCCATGAAATTTGTACCGTGTCACCCAACTTTGCTCTATTTTTTCTTCACTTGCTTTCTTTTGAAGTCTTGCTTACTTTTCTCCTTTGCTACCAATGCCTGTTGTTACTTGGTGGTTACCAAGATGAAGTCATGCTGTACTCAAATTCCATGTATAGCTCTCCATCCTTGCTATTTGGAGGCATTTCATTTGCTCAGATCTGCTTTTCTCAGCAAATGATTCACAATTCCCATGAACACTCCTGCTTCTAATTAGCGATTCATTAACATTTTCAAGGCTATTCCCAGATATCACAGTTCTAACACTGCAGTGTCTACTTTCATTTTTCATTCCATGCAAGAGAAACTGTGTAAAAGCTCATGAGCAGAATCCTGGCCCACTGAGGGCAAGAGTCATCAAAACACAAGTAATTTCTTACTTTAGTGCCTCTATAATTTCTCATCCTATTTTCTCCCCAAATTAGGGTAGAAAATTCTTAACTCTGAACTTGCTATGTTTGTTGCCTCTACACACTCAGTCCTTTTATGCTGGTGGCACACCCAGTGACCCTGGTAGCAGTACCTATGGAATTTTTTACCACATTTTGGGATTCACCAGACAGTGATCGTTGCACAGTTGAGCTTGTTTCAGGTAACACCGTTTAAAAGACTCTGTGTCTGTACAGTGAAACTCTTGCTTCCTAACCACTGGTAGAGATTTGGCAATTGAAGGTTGCCTTCAGGACTGACTTTCCTTTGTCTCCTCCAAACATATCTTTCCTATATCTGACCTTTTCTCCTGCTTTAAGACAGACCACTGTAAACACATAATTTATAATAAGATGTAAAAAGCTTGCACAGGGAACACTGGGGAGTGGAGATTCACAAATACAATTAGCTCTAGAATATTTGGATTAAGGAAAAAAACCCGTACCATTTAGGGAGGACCTCCTCTTTTTTTTATTTTGTTTTTAATTTGGCTGTCTATTGATTGGATTTTTAATGCAGTCCCATAAATAGTTCCAGTGAGAAGCACAACTGGAGGGCAGCTTTGTGTGGCATTATAGTTAACTGAAATTCCTCAATCACCTTTTTTTTATTTTTTCCCCAGAGAAAGAGTAACATGAAACTCACTCCTAAAGGAAATTATTACATAAACCAGAGTGGGTTACCAGCATGACCCCAGCTTCTCTTCTATTAAAACATGTGTATGCAGTTGCAGAAATTAGTATCACCTAGAAACTTCCTGGAATTCATGTCACTAGGACATGCTATAAAGGACACTATCTCAGAACCATATGGTCTGATCAAAACCCCACCTACATCTGAGAACAGTCTTGCTGATTTTTACAGGATTTTATCTATTTCTTATTGTAATAGTAGTTACTTTATTGCTGGATGAAGATTTGCAAAATTGTCCTACATTTATAAGTTAAAAGCATGTCTTGAAATCTTCCATTAAAAAACAAATACTGTTGCAACTTTCTGCTGATTTATCCAACTTTAATTTAATATAGAACATTCAGAAGTAAACCTGATTTACTGCATCAGATTCCCACCCCACCACCACCACCACCACCACCCCCCGCCCCGATATCTTCCTAATATTCCAAAATAATCAAGAAGATGAACTCTGTAATGGGGTTGGCTACTTTCACTATCATGTTGAAGCTTTACGCTTGGGGTTCATGTTAGAAGTAGCAAGAGAAATATTTCTTTTCAACAATATTTAACAGCAACAATGGAAAAATCACAATTGAACACCTTAGTTTTCCCTGCATCAACAAGAAAATAAAAAAAAACAACCAACACCCAGAGCAATAAAAGTGGAGCTCACCCACATGGTAATGTAGTTTAAGGAGAGTATTTCTGGAGTAGTCAAGTTAAGTTAAATCTTCCCTATTGAAATTAAACAAAGAAAACTATGATTGTAAAACCTCCTTGACTTAAATGCATTCCTGAGGATACTTCAGCTTTAAGTAAGACTCTCAAGACAAAAATACAATTTCATCTATAAAAAAAATAATAAAATTTATTTCCAGTTATGATGAAAGATGGAGAAAACAGAGATGTAGGAAAATGCATATTAAAGGAAAATATAAATGTGCTTAGGGCTCAAAAATAAGATTCAACATCTGTTTTCATGTTGTTTTTCTTCATTACTGTTATACATCTCCACTGTAGGTTTCCTCTGCTTTGCTTTTTTTTGTAATCGTCTTTCACAAGTCTGTTCTTTGCTTCTTCACATATTCGGTTTTGCACTCTTCTGCCTGTCATTCCATTCTCTCCTCTCTTTTCTTTTCCTTGGCAGGTAATAATGTGGGTTTGCCCTTATGGTCCAACCTATACAGCACTGCTGCTGCCCTGCTCCATCTAGTGGGATTACTGCAACCTGTGCTCCAAACCCCTGGAAGAGAGATGAAGAGCACAGAAACCAGCCAGCCCACCCTTAACAGCCAGCTTCCAAAGACCACAGCTGATTACACGGATGAACTGAACTCTAAAGTGTAATTTATTTTACTTTTTATTATTTTTTAAAAAAATTAAAATCTATTAAAAGTTTATTTATTGCCACTCCTATTACCTGAATACCACAGCAATCATCACTCTTCTGAACACCTATGGATTTTATAGAATGCCACAACTGTGGTTTGAACTCACTTGTACCAAACCAAAGTAAACACAGATCAGCAGCTTAATATTAACACCCCAAGAGCCAGCCCTGCCTAAAGATGTATGGCTGAAAGAATATGACATGGGGAAGATAAATTGATGCAAGCCCTTTCTAGTTTTCGCAACAGACTCTGAACGCCAAATTGGTCAATAAAGTATTTAAGCCCTCAGTGCTATGTAGGCTGTTGTAAGATTAATTTCTGAACATCTTTTGCAGAGTAAAAAGTTCTAATTTATTTTCACTCTAGGCACCACAGTCAGCACCAGTGCAGGAAACTTGCTCTCCAGTTATTCTTTTAATATCAAGGCTTTTGTGAGCTGCTGAACAAGTCAGAACTTAGATCTTTTGCTCCTATGTATATTGACTATGCATTGAGCCACGAAGCGCTGACTTGAGCAGAGTCTGTTCTTAGCACACACTAAATAACTACAGATCACACCACTGGGCTCAGATTTACTCGCAGTGGTGAGAGCTGAGTCAGCGCATCGGGTGAATTTGGAATCGAAGCTGTTCAGGTTTTAGGGCCAGCAGAGTGAGCCCGGCCAGGAGAGGGGCTGCAAATGGGTTTGCAGAGTGACGCCTTGGAAACTCTGATGGCAGTGTCTTCTACCAGGTAATGTCACATTCAGACTGCGTAAAAACCTCAAGAATAGGACTGATGTTCGTGAAGTTGGGAAGACTTGTGAGGATTGAATGCTAACTCCTCATTTGAGATTTTGCCTTAGGGACCCAGCTCACGGACAATGAGGCTGTCTTCTCCATCTGACAACAAACCTCAAACTCACTCCTGCTGTGGCTGCGTGCATGGCACACACACACAGCCCCATTCAAATGCAAAATGGCACAGAAATCAAGGTTTGCGTGCCCATGCGGTATACGCAACTGCTGTAGGTACGTGGCAACTTCCAAGTCAGACATGCTGTCTTGAAGACAACATTCATGGCTGCCACTTCTTCAGGAGAGATGGGGTAAGTAACCACTTCCAGAAATTACTCACCAGGAGGACTTTAGAAAGTGCTATCATCTTTTACCAGTGCTAACTACACACAGTTGGTACTACCAAACACTCACATGGAAGATATAAACGGGTATTTGCCACCTAACGTCAGGCATATAACGTACCATGGGCTCCTCACACAGTTAATGGGGAAAGGCAGGTGCTACCAGAAGGCCCCTGAGAGCAGAAATCAAATTATTGTTTGCTACAGGAGCTCTAAGTCTTCCCAAGTTAGGTCCAAACTTAATATGACTAGTCCTTGGCTCTCTCCATGAATGTCTTCTGTGCAATGCAACTTCTGTGCCTCTGAATGTAAGAGAAGCTGCCTCCATGAGTGTCCAATTGCATTATCCCAGAGCGGTCCATCTGCTCTGCATTCACACCCAGCAGTATGTTAATTTGGAGCCTGAACAAATTACATCTGTAATGTAGCTGTGTGTCACGGATCAATACCAAGCACAGACCCAGTTCTGTGGTGTACCAGCATGGCCACACACATTCCTCAGCGATGGATGTCACACATGGCCAGAAGTGCATTGCATGGCACAAGACCAAGCACCATACGGTGAGCGGTGCTGCAGAGGACAGCGGCTGTAGTCACCATGGCTGCCTCGGGATACACTCTGCCTGTGTGGTCAATGGGGTTTACTGTTGGGTATGTAACAACTTGTGGTTTGTGTTTTGATTAAATGACAGAAGTTCCTATCAAGTAAATTAAGCACACTACAAAATGCAAGTCAGTGGATCTATTAAATTCTTTCCCTTCTACTGCATCAGAATTACTTTATTTTCTGAGCCTGCGTTGTAAATCAACCCTTTCAAAAAACTTGAGCATGAGATACAGATGTGCAAACACCATCACCTTCCAAGTGCCACATTTACCATTTGCAAAGTGACAATATTACTGTTAAAATTCATTATCTCAAAGTTGCAGCACATCTATAATCACCCCATAATCAGAAGATAAAGCATGGCAACTTGGTCTGCTCTCTCTCGAGTTGCCTGCTGATCTAAATGGGTTTAAGCAGTTTTGGAAGCTCATGCTTGCACTGAACGTAGTATCCAGGAGGATGCATGGTAAGACCACAGGAAAGCAGAGACTACCACAGTTATCATTTTGTTGTGGTGCATGTGTATGTGCTTATTTAATAATTCCAAGAATTATTATTACTTCAGCACCCTGCAGTCCCTGACTCAATATGCCACTCCACTGGATATAAAAGCCACATGCTCAGGCACAGATTGGCCCACAGATCCTGTTAGCACCAAGCAGAACTGCTTTGCAAGTCCCATCTGCTGGAAGGTCAGGACTTCATTATCAGAACTAGTAAACGAGAGATTAAAATGGACTCTAGCCAATTTAGCACATCTGCCATGGAGGAACACCAACCACTGGTGCTTTCAGGGGAGATGGGTTATTAAATGAAGTTTCTCCAGAGATATAAAAGGTATGAAACACACAGTAATGTGTCAGCTGCCAGTCACTGGGACAAATCTTCCTGTTCCACCATCCCCACAAACATCCTTGCATGTATTATAACTCTATATGTTCACGGAGGTGACTGTGCTCCCATGTCTATCCTGTTAAGGAGTAGGGACATAACTAAATCAACACCAAACGTTCTGACACATACCTGCTCACTTGATGACCAGACCCAAAACATAATTTTTTGATAAATTCTTCAATGGGGCCCATAAATAAATGAGTACAAGAGACGTGAGATAGATATATACTAACTAAAAACCCCAACATCCCAAAAGAGCATAATTTCCAACATGATCACAAATCACCTTGTAAACAGAAACCAACATGTATCCAACTAAGCTGTAGGCCAGGTATATGCATGCTGGTGAGCATCTGATAGGGAAAACAGTGGTTCTATTAATTTATTATTTTCATTTTATTCAATAATATTAAAAACCAAACTGTATCATTATTAGAGAACAAAGTTTGATTATCAAATACCTATTTCCTTAACCCTGACCTAACTACAGAAAGAAGGAAAACATATTTCTGATTTTTTCTTCCCAGATGCTTTGATGCACCAGTAAAACAATGCTTAAGGTCTGCAATAAATGCATGACTCAAAAGAACCCCTAAAAAATGTCTTCTTAGACTAAAGTATAGCTGAGTTGTTTGGTGCTATGAAGCCCAATACAATTAATTAGCTATCATTCTGTGTAATGACACTACGCCTTGAGAAAGATCACGGTAACAGCCAAATACAGCAGATACTCTGTTCTTTGTCAGGAAAAAATGCTTATCTTTTTTTCCATAGGATAGGTTGGTATAATAATTCTCATGAAAAGATAAACCTTTTTTTTTTTTTTTTTCATTAAAAGTAGCTCAGAGTAGTGTATTTATAATTCTAAATCCTGCAACCTCAAGAAGTATAAATTAAACATTGATAGGAAGAGCATAGAGGCTGAAAAAGGCTTTTTGCTCCTCTTGTTACAGTCCCATTGCGAACATCATTTTTTAAGAGGATGAAGAATTCGGTAACGATACAGATTTCTCATATCTGTAACTAGAACAACAGGATCAACAGCTCCACAAATACTTTTAACTCCACTCATGAAGTTTTGTAAGCTTAGGTACGTTCCTGTAGTTCATGCCAACCCCCACTAGGTGTCATCTACCGCTGTATTTCTACAGGGAATATGAAAATGCTGGAGCCCAAGACCTCTCACGTTTCCTATTTCTGTATAACAGACATTTATTGTATTAAGTTCTCAGGATGTAACTGTAAATTCCTATTCTATATATTACTCACGCACATATATTACAGTTGCAACCACTGTTGCTACCCGTAATTAAGCTTATTTTGTAAGAAAATATATTTTCTTGCAAGTACAGAAAGCTGTCACGTTCTCAGAAAAAAACATATCCAAACTAACTCTAAAGGAAAACAAAACCTGTTCCATGCCTTTTTGTACGGCATTCCTGATGCCAAACAGTGGTATTTGTGGGCGAACACACCATTTCTGAGATACTGCTAGAAATTATTTCAGTCTTGTAATAACACCACCCTGGCTGGTGCTGAAGAGCTTACAATTCAACACATATTTCTGCACATACCAACATCATCATCAAAACAGCACTGCTGAGAGTCTGACATTCATTGGGTAAATAGCTGGAGCAAACTAGCTAGTGCAAAATCCACATTAGTCCAGAGCCACTAAACTATTTACCTTTAGTGTCCTGACTTTCTAAATGTTAAGATGATCTTTACAGCATTTTTTAAAATGCATAATTCAAAGCTACCTCTGGTCATCATTAATGCAAACAAAATGTTCATCTGAGATTTCAAAACAGCAAACAGCAAGAGAATGATGGTTTTCAGATGTTTGATGGAGTTTATGTATCAGCCAGTATAGAAAGGTATCATCACTGCTGTGTGAGGTATTGATACTGAAACATGATAAAAAATCCTATTATTGCACATTCATTCAATTTTTGTCAGAGCCCTCCGAAGCACAGGGCTGTCTAGGCAAGGAGTGCAGCCCCAAGGAACTTGCTGTATTTAGAAGAGCAAATAAACCCAGAAGGACGTAATGTGGACAGCCAACACCTTTAGAAGAAAGAAGCTGCACGGACCGATTCAAGCTAATGGGCAATTCTGGCTCAAAAACAACCAGATATGATAATAAATTAATTTAGGTTAATTCAGAAATTATAAACAGTCATTGAAATAGTAAAGGTTTCTGAAATGACTTCTCAGTTGGCAGTAGTAGCCAGCTGGCCAACTATTTTTAAGTGGACATTTCTCTCTTTATCTAAGTTATATGGTACAATTCCTCTTGGAAGACATTAGGAGAAAAAAACCACAATGGTTTTCTGAGGTAATTGAGATAATATAATTTTTTTATTCTTATATTTGTCATAGGCCATTAAAATGAATGCATATCACAAATTTAATTTAACTTTGTAGTTTATTATGCTTAAACATTCTCAAGACGTGTCATGTATTTTCTGTCTTAGTGAAACAACACACTATAATATAGTAATGATTTCTCTGTCATAAGGAACCAGAAAATAGTAGTTACTAATAATTTTCATTCCTTCTAATTGCATTATTTGTTAAGAACTTTGTGAGAGTAGTGGGGTTTTCATACAATTTAATGCATTTATTGATATTTGTACATAAAAAACTATATTATAACTTGTATTTAAGTATACTATGTTACTAACTATACACCATAGCAATATTATAACATATTTATAATCCTAGGCCCACAGGCTACAGTTTTCAAAATGTTGATTTTAAATACTGCAAAATTAATAGTTATTTTCTTTTGCACAGAGTTCATGCTACACATTGGACACTAGATTTGCAGGATTTAAAAGTCAGTGTAACTTTTCTGTGATTCATTTACTCCTCTGATTTACATATTGCTTTAATGCCTGGCAGACTGTAGGATTAAACGAACACGTATCTCGTTTTGTGCTTTACACAGCTGGTAGGCACTTAAAAATGGAAAATAAAAAAAAAAAAAAGGAAAAAACATTTTTTTTTTACAAAAACCCAAATTATGGGTAAAATGCAAACATGAAATCTTCAGGCTAAAATGTGAGTACTGGTAAAGAATGAAGAAACCCAGATAACGAAGATGGAAAATATTCTACAGAATTAAGCGGAATTTTCCCTGCCATTGGATGAGACAGACCAGTCGTGGTAATGAGAAACACCCTAACTCCAAGTACTGTCACGTCAGGTGCTACAACGCATATGCTCCCCACCAGATAACGTTAGTGCAGGCAGGACAAGGCAAGACCCCTCTCAGCTGCTGCTACACCAGCACGTCTGCTGTAACTCCTGGATCAGTGCAATTTATTATGACTGCATAATGTGCAGCTATATTTTTCTGTGACATTTCATAAAAAGAACCAAACTGGAAACTTTTCCAAAGTTTTCAACTTCAAGGTGACTTTTGAGAATCATATTTAGCAAAGTAACTCAAAGTAACAGCAGTTGAAACAAACAAACAATCAAACAAAACAACTGTATGCTCTGTAGTGATTTAATTTCTTATTTTTTGCAACTTCATCCATCTAATCAATGTTTAGAGTAAATGGAAAATGTTTCCTTTATTATTAACAAAGATGGTGCTGCCTGGATTGCTTCCTATATGGGTCTCTATTGTATCTCGGTTCCTACAATTTCTCATTACCTTTTAGTAGCAAAAATTTCCTTCATTTCAGTCTTTGTATTATGAATACCTGTAAAATATCGGTGTGTTGAACAAATAATGCAGTGTCATACCATCTATTTGTGCTTCAAATTTCATATGCTAAAGTTGCAAATGAGTTTTGAAATGACTTATCTCAATAGTCTCTTAATGAAAAGCTTTATATAGCTCACGGATACCCAAGTATTTGAATTCGCTTAAATTCCCAGTGTTATGGAAAGCTTTCCCCTCACCTCCCATATACATTTATTTGTATTATTTCCGTGTAAGTAGTTCTTTACAAAAGATGCAGCAGTTGGGCTGTTGAAAGCACTTGCCCTTGAACAAAACAACACCGTTACCTGTGATTTCAGTAGGAACAGCCAAGTGAGCTCTAAAAGCCACATTTTTTTCTCACAATAGCTCTGTACAAACCCCTGAGGATGGGACGGACACACACACACACCCCCACACCCCCCCCCCCCCCGCTGTGGTCCAGTATCATTCTCCTTTTCCCCACTCAATCAATTCACTGTTAGCATTAACCAGAAACATCCCAACTTACTACATATCTTGCCATTTCCAAGGCAAAACCTGCAAAATACATGTGCTTCCCTCTGATCTTCCAAGCAATGTTTAGAAATTTGAGGTGCGAAGACCACAGACAGTCTCCAAAGAGACTACAGGAGCGCACAGGAATCTGTAACAAATTTGAGCAAACTGGTGAAAATTCAGATTATATATCTAATGCTCCCAGATGAAAGTGGAAGGAAAGATTTATTCTGTTTGCAGCTTGGCTTTTCACACCCTGCCCTTCAAGTACAGAAGAATTCACATCATATTCGTGATTGAGACCACGTATTTTTGATGTGAAGTTGTACATCCACAGAAAGAATGGCTACCTCGTAACACTATGGATTGCTTGTAAAATGGAAGAGAAAATGCAACTTGAAGAATAGTTTTAATGAAGAAATGTTTCCCCAAACTCTCATGTCAACCAGATCCTATGATATTTCAACACGCAACACCGAGGCCATAAACTGGGTGACACGTTTCTCCAACGTGGAACATAAATGATGGAGCTTTACCAGAACAGGATACTATATCAAGGTGAAACATTAATCTTCCATGGTGAAGACCTATTTATGGTTGATTTTCCAGACACATTGTACACTGTCTACCAATGTAAGTATCAAGGTCTAAGATTTATTTACCCTCCCTTCCTTTTCAGAACCAAATCCTTCGTTGATAAGGGTGAGACTAGAGCAAACACCTAGAGCAACAGGCTAACAAAAAGAATAATAGTTATTTTTGTAATTAAAAAATATTCAGGCCTTTAAAGGTTAAACACCAGGTGTGTAATTTGAGGGGAAATCTAATGGTGCTTCGGATTTCTGATGAGCACTTTCCATATCCAATGGACAGGACAAAATTGCAAAATTTCTGCCTTACACTGAAGAGACCACTCTGTCAGCACTTTAACTATCCTCCTCAAAGTCCTGCCAGCTTTGGTCATATAAACAGTTTGAACAGTCATTACTGATGGGGTATAGTCTGTATAATGACAGCTAGGTAATGGCAGGTTTGGTCAAGGGAAGGTTACAAGTTACATAAAGAGACCGCAGAGAGACTTCACATCACACTCCCACTCACATGAAAATACCCATTTTATCTTTCTACATAAACACACTACAATGTTTGCAAAGTTTCCAAATTATTTCATTTTCTTGTGAGAGAGAGACTGTAATTGGGTAGGCTGTGCAAGCTCATTCTTCCTTCTGCTAGTTAAATCACAGACATTCATCTTTCCACAAAGAGCCCAAAATGTTCCCATCTGCACCGTATGTTTTGTTGTCTCATTTTAACTGACCTATCAGACCATAAAGAGCAGAACAAGGCCTTCGCATCTCTTAATTGGTGTCATTAGGAGTCCTGTCTCATTTACTATAAAAAGTACTAACATCTCTTAAAGAATAACTGAAAGCCTTATGTGCAGCCTCTCAGATTTGAAGTCAGAGGCGATGCTGATTAAATATAATACTTCATTAAAAGATGAACTAGCTGGAATTGGCTTTTTGAGTAAACGGACATTTCTTAGTAAAGTTCAAACAAATAAATGAAGTTTCTCTCATGGTTTTCTTTACCCTGCATTATTCCCTTCCCAGAGCAGGTTGTCAGCTCACTGTGAAGGAGAGCAGCAAAACTGTATTCACATGACTCTGAAGTTTCACCTACGTCTCCTGAATAAAATATGTTATTACCAATATACCCGCTGCCAGGAAATATATTATCAGCTGAACACTCTGAAACTTCAATTAACAAATGACCTGCCGGCAGCGTTGCCTCGCTGTGGTCCATGAACACATATAAAGCAGCTTATTAAACCACTGTTACATTAAACAGCTTCACAGAGCACTAAACACCCGAAGACACCCTGTTCTCTACCTTCACAAAAGACTTTGTTCTTTTACCAACATTGCACAAACTGTTCTTCACAAGATACTCTGATTGTAAAACACAGTGCTGGCACAGACCGATGGGCAATGCAGGAGGACATTAATAAAGCTGTGATCCAGTCCCTTGAGAGACTTGCCACGATGTATTCAACAAGGGTATTATATGGCATGAATATCCAGTAATAAGGTTATCGCTACCTTGCCTGGCCTTATTAATAAGATAAACTCATGGTGGCTGAAGGGAGGCAGCCCAAAGGATGCAGGAGGAAGGTGCGGGAGGGCTGGGAGGCGGCTGCAGCCCTGACTGCTGTGGCCAGAGCCTGATGGCTCTGTGTGCACAGCAAAGCCATGGCCAAGCTCTGCTGCCCAAGAGGGTACAAGAGCAAAGAACAGACTTAAGCAATATTTGGTGGTAGCACTGAAAAGGCCTAAACTGTAAGACAAATCGCCTCCCCCCAGACACATTTTAAAACATTCTGGCTTACACTTGCTTTACCAATTTTAGCGTTTACACTGGGGAGCAAAACAACTAGAAAACCCTGTAATGTATTCAAGTACCTAATAAAATTATACCTTGTAATGATACTGTTGGACTTTCCAGGGCTGATATCTGTTAATCAGGCAGTTTATGGAGACCTTTTGTAGAAAAATATCGTAGCTCAACAACTATTCTTGCAATTCTCATTCCATAGATGACGGGAATCTGTCTCTACTGCCTTTCAGAAGCATACCAAGAGTCTGCTTCCTGACTATCTTGATAATTTTTCCTAATTTTAGACAAGCAACAGGATCATTTTTGGCAACATTTGGAAAAGGAAAGTTTCACTTGACTGCTAATGATGCAAATAATAAAAACAATCTAAGGTTTAATTTGCCCTCTGCACAAAACCCTTGCAGTCACAGAAATTGTATTCACTCAGTCAACAGCAGAATTTCATTCCCAGTTAATAAATAAAAGCACTTGCATAATATAATCAATGAAACAAACAAGTTGTAGCCTTCAGTATCTTTTTTTCATCCAGGGTTATATTTGACCAGCTCTCCAAATAAGACTGCCAGACTGTTCCTTACTAAGGGATTTCTTGTTTCAATAATCATCTGATGGACCACAGACATAATGAAATCCTATGTATCAAGGAGATTTCTGTTCTGTCTGTTCTTGTCAGCTTCCTTAGCCCTTTTCTACCTTGCAAACTTCCCAGGAATTGATGGGTAGCTGGGTCACCATGTTAGCATCTAGAACCTATGCTCTGAAATATTGGCGAGTAAAGGAACAGGAGGGGTTATTTAGCCCAGAGGCTGCTTCTGCAGAAAGACTAGGGATAAAGGAGATCTCAAAAATACCAGGTTTATGTGGTTCACACCTTGTTTTTCTAATAGGTACCTTCAGTGGATTCATTATCCCTTATCAGAGCTATTTAAGATAATAACCAAGAAGAACAGTCCCAAATGTGAATGTTCTTTCCACTGACCACACTGGGAGTTAGCCATTATCATAGGAAGATGCCTAAATTTATGCAGTTGAGGCCAGTAGGAGTAAATGCCACGCATTACAGAAAATTTAACATCAAGACACATTGGGAGAAAAGAACAACATAAGTATATTAAATCTGAAATACTTTTTCAGATTCGTTGATTCAAAATGCCTTCATACAGAAGGATCCATTATTATAACAACAGCAATCAGTAACTAAGAAAAAATAACTACTCTTATTCCTAGTCACAATAGGTGCTCTGAACATGTTTTCAGCATGTCTCTTATGTAGGACAACTGCACTTACAGACTGCTTGTTCCCAAAAGTTGCAGTTCTGCTCCTACTAACATCAATGCAACATGATTTGGAAAAAAACCCCACAATTCTACACCAAAAGGTAATCCCCCAAGAACAGAGAAAACAATAAAATTGTAATAATTTTCTTTGATTAGTTGTAGTGACACTTGGTAATCAATCTCTGGAGGGAGGGAGGTTAATATTAATAGGGTTTATAAATCCATATACAGACAATAAAAATGGCTCCACTGAACAGAGCTGTAAGTAGAACCGAGGCACTGATAACCCAAGTGCTTTCCTGAGATGTTTTATAATATTCAGGTGGAATATTTTGTATATTTATTTTATACGGATTGACCCAAAGGCAAAAGCCTGGATATGGATAAAATCATCCAATATCTTGCAGACATTACAGATGAAATGCAAATAATGTGACCTTCTGATCTAGTTTGATCTTCCACCTTACCCCTCCCTACAGGAGGAAAAGATTCTGACTTTGCCTGTGATGGTTGATAGAGATCTATTTACAAGATTCAATAATTGACTATCAGAGCTAAACAAATTCAGAATACCAATAAACTTGTCAGCGAGAATAATAAACCCACAGGAAAACTGATCAAGGCTCAGTGAAATCTTGATATCAAAGCTGCATGGGAAGGGTTCATATGCATTTGCAGCCCTGCAGCGTGGCCAGGGTGAGGGAGGGGGCTCTGCCCCTCTGCCCAGCTCTGGTGAGACCCCCCTGCAGCGCTGCCTCCAGCTCGGGGGTCCTCAGCACAGGAGAGACGTGGAGCTGTTGGAGCGGGGCCAGAGGGGACCACGGGGATGGTCAGAGGCTGGAGCAGCTCTGCTGTGGGGACAGGCTGGGAGAGTTGCGGGGGTTCAGCCTGGAGAAGAGAGGGACCTTAGAGCACCTCCCAGTGCCTAAAGGGGCTTCAAGAAAGCTGGAGAGGGTCTTTTTACAAGGGCATGTAGTGATAGGACAAGGGGGAATGGCTTTAAATTGAAAGAGAGCAGGATTAGGTTAGATTTTAGGAAGAAATTTGTTACTGTGAGGGTGGCGAGGCACTGGCACAGGCTGCCCAGAGAAGCTGTGGATGCCCCATCCCTGGCAGTGTTCAAGGCCAGGCTGGACGGGGCTTGGAAGCAGATGGTCCTTAAGGTCCCTTCCAAACCATTCTATGATTGATTCTATACCAATAATATGAGGTAGTGAAAGTACAAGGACAGTCCAAACCAGAGGACAGGGATAGACGAGACACACAGCAGGCAGCTCAATTGATTAGATTTTAAGTGACTGAACATGTGCAATGTATCTTTCTTAAAAGACGCCTCTTTTTTCCACTTATTTAAGAAAGCTGAGACTATATTACTATTTCTTGGAGAGATGAAGTTAGGTGTGATGTATTATTCATCACCTTTCAAGGAAGCATGGGCTGAATCATCAGGCCTAATGCAGGTGGAAATTTATGTCATATGTTATGCCAAAGGTCAGATTACAGATAATCAGAATGGCCCTTTTGACTTTAAAATCTATAATGGCTATAGATTAGGAACAGCTCCCTTGAAGGCAATGCAGTTGCATGGATGGGGAACTGATGTGAGATGAAAGTCATTCATGACAACTCTGTTATATTTCTTTTTAATAATGGATGTCCATAAAGAAAGCTCAGTTCATTTTTAAATGACTGAACTTTTTGAAGCGATCCGCTAATGGCTTCAGTGACATTGACAAAATCTGAGCAACATTTATCAGGTACATAAAGCTGAGAACATGGTCTGTACCTTGCATCAGAAAAATTTATCCTCAGCTGTCCCATACTTGCTGGCATCTTTAAAAAAAAAAAAAGGCTTTTTCATCCAATAAATATTAATGCTGTCTTAAGAGACAGATGATATAAATTTCTTCTATTTCCCAACAAACCAATATATTTTATCTGTACAGAATATTGTTTTTTGACCTGTGTCTGGAAATAATGCAAACAAGCACTTTAATAAACATAATAACTCAGTTGCGTGTGTGTATGGAAAGCTGAATACCCTCAGATTTACATCCTTTTGAAATAAAGATTGTCTGACAATGCTGTTATATTTCACCCTATTCAGTCTGGATGTTTTCATTGAGATTTGCCAGATGCGTGAACCTAAATAAGCAGGAACGAGATATAACTGTGTACAGGACTGGAATTTTCTGGTAAAATGGATACACCACAATAGAGTCAGGGACTCTATTGTTTTTTTTTTCTTATAACATGTACTATAAACCCTTCATATTTTGGCATCTTCATGATTCCTATTTAAATATACCTATTTTCCCCAGTGAGAACAATAAACCAGACTGTGTGTGTGTGTGTGTATATATATATATATATATAAAATAATTATTAGTATTATTATTTTGAAAGAGCAGGAGTCCTCCATTGACAAAATAGAATTATGTACTTTAGTCTTATACTGACATTTTTAGTAATACACTGACATAACAGAAACAAAATAATAAAACAGGAGAGAAATTATTATTTAGCATGGTTGTAAAGGGTTGTAAAGGAGATGATCAGTGGATAGTCGAAGCCAGATCTCATAACTACAATTTTATTTGAGGTATTTTTAATATAATTCCATTGCTCAGGAATTTACTTATCTGAATACTATTAAGAAATTACTATCAAAACAATTTGGATTCTCAGATGAACTTAAAAACTTAGAATGAAACTGGTCCACTAGGCAGCCTGCAACAATTGCCTCAGGCACTATCAAATACTTTAAAAAACCCCTACAATTAAGTTAAAGCCTAAAATCTGAGTGCAAAAGTTACAAAGTAAACCCAACAGCAGGAGGAGAACATGGCTCCCTTTAACTTTATGGATTGCATGGGACAAAGTGGTTCCAAAAAACAGACCAGACAACCGAGTCCAAAAAATCCTTGTTAATTTTTGTAAGAGAAAAAAAATTCTTATTGAGCCCAGTGACTTTAACATCCTTAAGTAGAAGAATATAATCCCAGTAGAAGCACCCTGTCTGTAAAACGTCTAGATGAGATTCTCCAATAGCTCATAGAAAGCCAAAAAGAGACAGAGAAATTATGAAACCAAAGCAGGAAGTGGAGTAAAGTTTTAATGATTGTGAAAAACTTTATATTATGAGATGAATATAGTACAAATACACTCTAAATCTTAGGTATACCAAAAGGTTGTATTTTCAAGACAAATGTCCTCTGGAAATAAAAAGCCTTTTTATTCTTATCATCATAATCATTGCTAGGAAAATGGGTAAATTAAGTACTTCTCTATAGTTGTCTTCAAATTTCAATTAAATTTACTCATTAGGTTCTGTTTCTCTTCCATATTCTATAAAAAAATTCTTACTCAACTGTAAAAATAAGTTTTTTAGTCTGTTCGACTCTCCATATTTATCAAGTCAGAGATTTTAAGATCCATCTACTGTGTACAAACACATCACCAGGCAAGGGTAGATGAACAAGGTATAATTAAGTTTTTTAGGCAGTTGAACAGTACTGCCACATCAGTAAGATTTTGTGATTGATTCCTTAACAGAAGCTCTAAAAGGAACTGTTTGGTACAAGGGAAAATTCCTTCATAGATTTGTATCCTGTTAAAACATCAAAGATGGTCAATTTTCCCAGTGAAGGGATGTTATTAGAAGAATCCTACAGAGATGTGCTTTGAGTCTTGGCTTATCTTCATGTCTATAATTGATCTAGAGTTGGTGAGATAGTGAAATTTGCTTATATCAAAACATTCAGCATAGTCAAAACCAATCGACAGTGTGAAAGGTTGCAAGAAACTGAGAAACAAACAAACAAACAAACAAAAAAAAAAAACCACAAAAAAAAACCCCAACAACAAAAAAATGAAAACCCACCAGCTGAAATTCAGTATTAAAGTGCTTGCAGCACCCCAACAGTGTATTTACAGCACTATGTCCTGCTTTAGCAATTCTCTCAAGACGGAAATCTTGTGCCAGTTTGGGTTGTGCTCTAAAAACACAGCTATAATGTTCTTGGTTGATCAAGAACACAAACAGAGGGAATCATTCTGAAAGAGTTAGAGAACAACACAGAGAGCATTTCCAGGAAACCAGATAGATGTGGGTTGTGCCTGTGTCTGCAATGCCATAGGTGAACTGAAGAACAGAAAATACAAAAGACAAAAGTAATCAAAGTATAAAAATTCTTCCACTCAAAATGAGCTTTGTGGAGAAAGGAGGAAAAAAATATCAAACACAAACAACCCAAAACAAACACAGACCTATGCATTTATAAACTTAATGGAAAAGGTGACTAGAAATAATTGTTCATTGTTCTCATTATACAAGACCTTGGGGACAATTGCAATGAATGATTACACAGAGGAAAATAAATATTTCCTCACATACAAACATTTGTCATAGATACCTTGGAGCCATATATAAAAGGACTCAAGAAGCATTTAAAACAAATTCAAGAATTGTTACACAAGGTGTCCCAGATGCAACTTTTATCTGAGAAATTCCTTAAATCCAAAAGAGAAGGATCACTCAGCATTTGTTTATTTAATAATAAACAATAAAATAAACAATAAAACTGATTTATTGTTTACTTAAGCGGCTGTTAACAGCTACTCTGAGACAGGTTTAGCTTAGAGATCTTTGGTCTCTCTACGTCTGCAGATCTACTTTCGTAATTTGTGGCAAACCCCCTAACTTCTCTCCATTCCCACATTCCTTGCTCTGAGCCCCCACCATGTCCCAGCACCTCAGACTGCTCTCCACAAAGAACCCATCACTCCCCGCTGCTCTCAGGTCCTCTTCATGGCATTCACAACACGTCTTCCCACCCAGCCCTCCCAACCTTCCACGGAGCCCATCCATCCCAAACCTTTCCATACAATCCTGAGCTCTTTCCACGCTCCTGCCTCACATCTCTTAACCCAGAGAGCCCTTCCTGGCTGTTACAGCTCCTCCTGCTCTGTTTGACGGGGCTCCAAACTGTGCACTGACAGCCACTGCTGTCGGCTACTCTGATGCCCTGTTCTGCCACAAGTTTCACTGTCTCTGGAGAAATAAGGCCCTCGCACTTGCTCTCACAAAGATCAAAACCCAACAAAAACCCTCAGGCAGAAAGCTGTTAACAAAAAAATGACATGACTCTGGAAGCCAAAAAGGAGGACATAAAGGAGAAAAGCAGGTATAGCTTGTTTCCAGGCAGAACAGGCTATGGTGACTAATTTTCAGAACATTTGCTTCTCTTTTCAGTGCTCCCTTTGGGGGGAAAAACATCCTTCACCATTTACTAACACAAAATGCTCTTCTGAATTGTGAACGCTTAGTATCTTTAACAATTGGGCAATTTATTCAAATGTCTAAGAATGGATATAATAGAAAATTATTTCCTTTCTGTCAGCCTTTTTTTTTTTTTTAAAAAAAAAAAGTACACTGAGATTCAATGGTTTCTGTACTGTTGTATCTTATCTTAGAAAGGCTTAAAAAAAACACCCTTGAGAACTCCACAACAACACTGTAGATGGGTTAGACTTTTGCGTAAAAAATGCTTGTTTTCCAGAAGGCTTAAATAATTGCTGGGAGAGTGATTATAAGTCTCATCCAAAGTCAGTAGGAAGACTCCTACTGACTTCATCATACCTGGATCAAGCCCAAGGTTTGTATTATAGCTTAATGTATTTTTATACTGGCAGTGCAATGAATGTCAACAAAAATAAAGTTTTAAAATGTTAAAGGGGAAAGAATAGGTTACACTGCTAAATCCAGGAAAATTTTGAAAGGGATGTTCTTCCTACACACAGAGCATCAATTCTGCTCTTCTATTCCTGTCTACAACAACATAAATGTCCCAGTAGGTGTAAAGATCTTCTCATAATGCTGTCTCCTTTTCAATACATACAAGATAAAATGCACTCCCTAAACATATTTCCCTTCAGAAACTGGTAGTTAAGTAACAATTTCATCTCTTCTCCTCCTCCTTATTAAACTCCCATATCCCCTTTCTCTAGCTCTAAACATTTAAAGAGCTTTATACCACTGCTGATCCCTGTGTGATTAAATTTGCAAGGCTGTTTATTTCTTGCAGTGATTTGAGAAATAATCTATCAATGGAGCTCTCAGCTTCTCAGTAGAATATACTCGGGAACACATGCTCTTTAGGGGATAAATCATTTTTTCAGATGCCACTGCTTAACTCAGGCATCCAAAGCAATGGTACTGAAATTCCTGAGGAAGTTTCTTAGTGCACAGAAGAAAAACATTTTGTTAGAAGCAGTTGTGCTTTCTGGTAGAAACTTTTTACCTACAAACACAAGCTATCACCATATTTAAAAAAACTAACTCAAAATTAATTACATTCCTCCAGGAATTATTTCTGATTTCCTATTTTGCATTTTCAAAACATGCCAGGGAAGAACAGGTGAGCATGTTTACAATACTTTATTAAAACTATAGAGATGTTCTGACAGAAAACATGGGAATATTTTCATCAGAGAAGAAACAGCAGTGAAATCTCATTCCCTCACAAATGTTGGGTCAGCTAGGATCACTTGAATCTGAGCATCGTCCTTTCTTACAGCACATCAGATGCAGCTGCTGGAATTGGGATGCACCAGTTAGTTTGTGATCTGTTGCTGGACATCATAAATTTCAGAGTGGAATGTTGTCTGAGAGATGAAAGGCTTCAGGAATAAAAGATTAAGGGCAAGGGGGTGTGAACTCATCAATATTTTTACTTCTAGAAGACTTGAACCTTGGTCACATACTTCTCCAGCATCACCGTATGGTCCTTAATGCAAACAGCACTTTTTTTTTTTTCTTTTTTTTTTTTTTTTTTTTTTTTTCTCAGTGAAAAATGGTGGTAATTATATAAAACTGCGTAGCTACCAAGAATTTAATTTTGTGCTTTAACAATACAGAAATTAGGCACCAGCACAGCTTCTCTAAATGAGATTCGCATAATTTCCGTGTCTCCTAGACAGAATACTCTCTCCTTCCAGAATGAAATACGCAGAAAAATACAATAGCCCAAGGGAACTCCTTCAATGATGGATCCCCTCCAGAGCCTGCGATCATGGAAAGCGAAATGTTGGGAAGCTCCAGACAGCAGTCCAAATGAAATCCAAGGCACATACTTGTCCCCCACCATCTACTCTTACTTCTTCCCCTAATTTAAACAGAATAAATTTTCAGCTTACTCTAAGTCTACTAATTCCTCCTAGGCTCAATATTGTTTCTTCAGATACAGGTTAAACATTTTTCAGCTAGTGAACCAATGCACAACTGCACATCACAGTAGGACATATATTTTTGCTGGCAAATGCAACAGCCCTGTGGAAAGACTCGGTGGGTAACAGCATCTTGAGAGCAACTCGTAACTTGATCAATAATGTCAGCATGCCAAATTATGCCATATTTAATTGCTAGACACAGAGGTAGAAGTATTTCAGTGGAACAGGATTTGTAAGTAAGGATTTCAGCATTACAATCTGGGCAGGTTTTGGAGGTAGACTATTATTTCGGCTTTCAACTTGACCAAAGCTATTATATTCTAAGTGTGAATAATTTACTGAAAAATTAATGATTGTATTACTGAACAAATCAAATATAGGGCGGCATACTTTAATGTCAATATTACGCTGCATTCCAATTTCTGGTGTCTCAATGAAATCATCCGAAATGCCTGTCCTTCCTCCAATAATTTACCCTGCAGAATTTATTTTTGCAATGAATATTAATGTCCTTTGCTGATCTGATGTCACTGATATCAGTATTTATTGTAGCTTTTTATTAAATACGCTATTATAGTTGACAGAAAACAAGGCACAGCACAAATAAGAAATGCTGTAAATCTCTATAGAAAGCAGAAGCATTCAGGTTCCTATAAAGGCATGCATTGTAGGTTCAGTTCCAATAAAACACTTGATTATGTACATAGACTAAGCCCATCTGTGTTTTAGGCAGGTACAGAATCTTACATGCTTTAGCACATCAAAACCAAACTTCCAGATATGTGAATGGAAGAAAGAGCAGTCATCATTTGTGACAGTGTGCATAAAAATATAGGGGTGTTTAACTTAGTGATGGTATTATAATGCAATTTCTGCAAAAATAATTCCCCATTTAAAATACATGAGTGCAAATTATCAAGTAATTCTATGGATGACCTGACTTCCCTTATTTTTTTATGGACAGAGAAGAGGGGTAAGAGAATTGAGAATTTATAGATTTGTAAGACCAAAAATTATCCTGACATGATTGCCATGTAAATATCGGGCAAGAAGTGCTACTGAAGTTTAAAGGAAGATCAGCTGCAAAACTGGGCTCTTTCCACATCTAACATCGGCAGTATGCGGCACAGTGATTTCTGCAAAATGTAGCTTAGTGTTAGAGAGATTTCAGTTAAATAAAAAGTCTATTATAAAGAGCTGGGTTTCTAATGAAGCAGACATAAATTTTAAGGAAGCAAAGACCAGAAGCCAATACGTGAAGCTAATGAAACATTCTACGGAAGTCAGTTTTATATCATAATGGAGAATCTGCAAGCAAATTTCCATTGCAAATGTCATTTATCTATAAATATTAATGCATAAATATTAGCTACACCTATTTCATACAGCTACATTATTACAACCTGCATATGATGATGTAAACAAGACAGTTTACTATTTTTAACTTTATTACTTGTAAAATGATATTTCTGAACACATTTTATGTAACTATATTATATAATTAACAAAATAAGATTATAACGCCACATGCGCAGGATGGAACATGAGATTCATCATCACAGGTATACTAACACTTCATAGGAAAAAAACTGTAACCATATTAAAGGCAATAGGAAAATGAAAACCTCAGTGAGCAATATTATATTGCCTCTGAAGAAGTACACTTAAGAATGGTCTATAGATTTACTATAATACTATATATTACTATAACCATAATACTGGTTGAAATCCATTCATAAGGAAACCTAAAACTTTCCAAGCTCTGCCAAGCAATGTCTGTTTGGAGGTGGAATATAATCTCAGGATAGGAGCAGATCTTTAATTGGCAGGTTTTAAAACACCACAGCAGAAGAACAATCCAGATTTTGTAGGGAAGTGGAAGGAATGACCTAAAATGGCATTTCATTCATCTTGTGAAAACATTGTCAAGAGACAGAGCAAAATCATTGCTCAAATCCATAATGCTTCCCTGTAGGCAAGTAAAAGTGAGTAAGAACAAGGAGTTGTCACATCAGTTTGGTTTGGGTATGCTCGCAACAGAGAGCAGCAAACGCAGGACATGAAGGCAGAGAAAGGGAAGGAGCACAAAAGTTATCTTACCTTTATCTTACCTGAGGTGAGCTACCCTGAAGTTGTGCTTATAAACTACATTAGACAGGAAAGAGAAATGCATATATAGAGCCCGATTCCTCCCATCCTAAGACAGGTACCTAAGGCAGTGGATAAAATTATTCTCTTGCCTCCTTTTGCTGACAATATGGAAAATGTAGAGGTGCTTAATTTTAATTGTCTAAAGAGCAGGTGAAGTGCAGAAAGGGCAGAGCCTTGACTTTGTACCTGCAACAGCCCAGCTCAGCCGAGTCAGCGCTGGGTGAAAATTAAGAATGGTCTCTCAGCAAGGTTTTCATTAATTTTGCTCATGAACATAAAGAGCAACACAGAAAAAAAATCATCCCTACCTCACTCCTGAAAGAGCAAAATTACAGGCTGCTAATTTTTCAGGGTGAAATACCTGTTTGCCCCAACATATGTGGTTGTCATTCTTTTTATCATGCGTAAAAGAAAACAAATAGGGGAAAGAAACTTGGCAGGTTTTTCTAGCTGTATGTGTATGAACTCCACTGTCACGCTTTCAAAGTGAGTCTAAGCATTGTGTTAACTGAATTGTGAAAAATCTGTGAGGTGATCACTTGGCATTGTTTTGTGTTTGATTCTACATGTTAATAGAAAAAAAATATTTTAACTACACTGTAGGTATGGTATACAATTAAGTAATAAATTCTTACTTATTTAATGCTTTTCACTATAGACTGTGTTTGTCAAAACCAGAAGAAGGTACCAGTGACATATTTATGTACCACTGTTTTAAAACCAAAGTCGAGGTCTTAACGTAGCCTTTGCAAATAGTTTAACATATGGGAACAGCATATAAAATTTGCACGCTCTAAGAACACACAGAGATGCTTTCCAGATGACTGTGGGGAAGTGGTATCTAATATAATTTAATATTTTTCCTGTAATTTATTAACTTTTATTTTCTTAATCACAGACAGGGAAAAAAAAAAGTGGAACTTTCAATTACATATGGAAACATGCATATTGAACTATCTGCAAAACAATGTAGTTTGGCTCTGCATAAAGACAGAGTATATTACGCCTGAAAAACTGATAAAATATCCAATAGTGAATTGGGCGGACCCAGTGTTAATCCCTGCCAATGTCTCCATTCCCATCCCTTGAGGATGATACAGCCAGCTGAAACATCATACCCTGTACATCCCCTACAAAACACTGACAAACGAACAGGAGTGAAATATAAACTGATTTTATTTAGCATTTATTCTCCTTTTTCCTACCGTATCTGCCAGTTTCACTAACCAGGAAAATGGGATACAGGCAGCATGTTCTGAGAAAAGCTGAGACTATCTGGACCTATGACTGAGGTTGGCATTTGTAAATGCACCATGTCTGACACACATACTGTACTTTTGCAAGTGGCCACTAATAAAGAATTTCCCAGTGCCTGCACAGGCGATTGCTTCCATGATGCGAGAAACTTAAAGTCACAGTTTTAGCTACCTTATGGTAACTTTCTATAATTCAAATAATCCCACTGCATAACTGTGAAATAAATACCAGTATTTGATGAAAAAGTAAAAAAATGCAACCACTGCAAATTGCATCCAATAGTCTGTTTAGGAAAATACATAAATGAAGCTATTGCTTTAGGGCAGGAAATGTAATTTTCTTCCAGTATAGAACATTTAGCATCATGGGATCCAAATCTGGCTGATAAACATGTCTAGCCAAATAAAACAGTCTTCTCCAATAAATCTGAATACTTTTAATCAACTTGTTTATCACAACTAAACATTTATTTACTAATTAAAATCTTAAATGCAGGGCTTTTAAACATAAGGGAATTAAGCACAGTAGGTCTGTATTTGTTGAATATGAATCCTATGCTGTTTGTAGGCTGCAATCTCAAGGAACTGACGCTTGTACACCCATGCATGCCATCTGCAGGCTTTCACGCATATACGTGAACTTAAACATTATCTATCCTTCTCTAAAGACAGTACACGAACCCCTCTTTCGCATTCCTTACAACTTGATAGAAAGGTAATAGCAGCTCTGAAGATATCTAACTTTTGAAAATACATATTCAGGAAAATAGAGGAGAGACATCATATATGTTCTGACCCTTACAAAAAGGCTGTAATATAAACTCAACCTTTCCTATTCACCCGGGAACCCAACCACAAGCCCCACGCCCCTAAAAGACAACTGCAGTGGCTCTGTTATCCACAGAAATGCTTCTTTTTCCTTCAGTCCAGGCTAGATTTAAGAGTGGACATCCTATGTTCTAGTTTACTTAAGCTGGAATGTAAAAACCTTTGAAATTCAACTTTGCTAATGAATTTTCCATTTGGGGATGAAATCTTGCCTGTCCAATGAGGCTGTTACCTGAAAAAACTGAGCTTTTAGTACTGGACTTGGTCCAAATCCCATTAACATCCACTGAAATGTTGCAATTTAGGTTCCTTTATAGAGAATCAAATCACACTCCATTGGCTCTTCACTAACTACCACATTTTTCAGTAACATTCTCTTCTCATGCTTTGTCAATGCAGATATTACCAAAAATGGTTAAATATTGAAATGCTACCAAAAAAAAAAAAAAAAAATAATTACTAAGGTACCTTCAGTGTTTGGGTTTTTTCTTCGTTTCTCTTCCCAGTTTTGCAGGACTAGTCAGAACTTAATCCCGCATTTAACTCTGAACAGCTCTAGCAATTGTTGCTTTTGTCTGATGACTTTTTTCAGAGTGTGAGGAGGTTCTTAAATTAATCCCTCAATTTATTTGGGAACTGTTTTCTTGGATGACTTCAGCTGGTCCAAAGCTCGTTAGGCACACTTTGAATCAGTCTTAAACGACCTTCAGTTCTCTGGTGCTTTTTGCTGTCTAAGGGTTATTGCTCAACATTCAGTTACACAAAGAACAAAATTAATCTGGTTTGATTTACAGCCAGGGTAATGAGCAGTAAACTGAAGAATTATATTAGAATAAAAACAACTGTCAATGATCCTGGTTTAGAATTTTAGCTAGAACCTTTCTAGTTTACCAGTTAGGAACTGGTTTATCTTTGATTTTCTGCTCAATCTGCTAAATCCTGCTGCTTTCCAACATTTTTAGCTGCTGCTAAAAAACAGGATCATCTGATTTGAGATATGAGATTATTATCTTATGAATGGTAGAAAACACACTCAATACTTTACAGAGAAAAGAGGTGTGAGTGACTGCTATAGTGGCATTCTCCATGCTCTGTGGAATTTTCACCGTTCCCCTCTTTTCCCCAAATACCCTCTGTTAAACCCAATACTGCATATTCCAAAAAGAAGAAAGTGCAAAACAGAAGAGGATCCACTCTTGAAAAGCATATTTATTAGCCAAGGCAAAAGCCATCTTACGCCAGGTTAATTCACAAATATACATAGAGGAGAACTGATATAAGAGCAGGAAAGTCTTTCCATGATGTTCTCCTTAATTCTGAAAACATATATAAATATATAGATATACAGAGAGAGAGAGGGGGGGGGGTGTATCACACAGAATCACTTAGCTCTGAGTACACTTCATAGTCTTAATAAGCACCATATGCTTTTCCTTGCTGAAGCACTAGGGTAGCTGGTAGCAGTAAGATAGACATGACTAGTCCACTCAGATATATTCCATTACTCATTAAAGACAGGTATACCTTAAACACCTTTATGGTAAGAAAAGTGAATAGTAAAAAACTAGAAATGCTTCTGGTACAACATGCTTTTGGCACAGTCTACATTGCCTACCACACAACTATATATATATATATATATATATATATATATATATATATATATACCTCTACACATTCATGCTTCTGCATCTCTCTCCGTATTTTTAAACGACGTATACATTTATAAGTTCAGCACCAAGGTATGCACTGAAGGTGCGATTTGAATGTAACCTGATGTCTCCTGCTTTTGTTTAAAGTTTCCTTTCTGTGCTTTTGATTCATTCCCTCATGCATCTTCCTTGTAAAAAACTCCCACATGCTTGCACTCTGACTTTGCAGATTGTATAGTGGGGAGAGCTCATCTTTACTGTAGTGAAATTATTGAATATAACAGCAATATATTCAGGGAAGCATCCCCATCACAAACCAGTCCTCCTTTACTCTTCCCGGAATGCACTTCTTGCAGCAACTTAAGAGTTCTTTATGAAGGAAACATTACTAGTGGGGCTCAGGGAATACACAGGTACTGAAAACAAGTTGAAGCATCACATCTTGCCAGATCACATACAGAATCACTAATACAAACAACAATTTTATCTAAAAAAGAAAGAAAGAAAGAAAGAAAAAAAAGATAAATTTAGACTCCCAGGATTCCAAATCCAGGAATTTAATTAATGCTGCAGGCTTGAAGAAAATCACCCACCCATGGAAATCTGGCTTCCTCTGGGACCCACTAATGTAGATGTAGAAAATAAAGAATACTACTAATAAAAAGCCCTCAAATCTATGCTAGTTGGGAAGGCAAAGTATGTTCAGAGCTAGTGTCAGAGCTAGTGCCCATTTTGTATACCTGAAACATCTGACGCTTTTATATTCACGCAAGCTGCAGCATAATGCAACTCGGGACAGATATTTTCCTAAACATAGCACAGACAGGTAATAGCAAACCCCCTTCTTATTAAGGGGAATAAAATTTATCATAGAGAAAATAGTTCTTACAATTTTATTACCCATAATATAGATATTCAAAACAGCTGTCATTTGAAGGCAACAATTAAAATAAGGGGACGCTTTTCAGACTGCCATTTGAAATAAGTTTATCTCCATGTTAAAATGGAAATATATTAAGTTTGTCAAGTGTTTTAATGAGACCTTCTTATTAGAGCTAACATAGAATCAGTGTCTGAAGGGAAGTCCAGCTCATCAGGCTGCACCAGCAATACTTGCTCTCTTTAATAATGTATTATCCTGACTTATACTTTGTATGAATTACTTGTCTTAACAACAGTAAGTACAGCCATAAAGCAATGAGAAACACCGGCAGGATGATGACACTAATTGTACCGTCTTGACTTGAATTAAAACTGCTGAACAGTAAATGAGATTACTAGCCTAAAGATAATCTTAATTTAAATGTGCAGCTACATTTATCTCATCTTAGATGCAATTTTCCAAAGTGCTTAAGAAAAATAACAAAAGGAAGTCATTTAATAGCAACCTTTATTTCTGAAGGTTTTCAAGATAATTAAAAGTTCCCTCATATGTTTTGTTCTATTGACATATTTTATAACAAGCAGGAATTTGCAGATCAGAATAGTAAAATCAGCTAATTTCTGAAACTGTTGTAACTTTTCTGGCATTTGCATACTGTCTTCTAATTTTTGTTGAACATTTCCAACATGAAATGCCTTTAATGAATAGAAGAAGATCAAATAGTTAAAATAGATTAAATTCTACACCCTTAACTTACAGATAGTCTATCCTGGATAGTGTAATTTTCTTGTAAGCATTGTAAAGCATTAGAAAATATTTATAACAATTAAAAATATAACTTAGCCTACTAATTCTAAATAGCAGCTAATGTGCCAGTTTTTTTCTATCAAAAGATTATGCTGAAAGGCTAAATTAGAAGATTCACAAAGAGAAATCTTGCTTTCATTGTACTTGCATATACATCTGTCCCCAGAATATATGCAATTTCTCTGAAAATATTTTTTTTTTAAATCAACACTAGACAATATATTGAGTACATGCAATTAGTAAGGTCTCCTACACCCTAACACATATTTGCAATCCAAGTTTGTTTGCAGATACTTGGGCAAGAGGGAGGATCCTGACTGGCACAATGCAAAGCCTTAAAATTAAAAAAAAAAAAAAAAAAAAAAAACAAAACCAAAAAAAGAACCAAAAAAAACCCAAAACCAACAAACCTCAAAGCCATCTGAGAGAAATACTTCTGAATGGTTAAAATCTTGTTTTAACATTTTTAAATGCAGATTTTCACTAGATAAGAGAGTCAGCATCTTTGTGAAAATATCTCATGCTGCCTTCATGCTCCCTTCTGAACTTTCCAAACCCATACCACTCTGAAGTAATATTTATTATTAGTTATGATATTTCACAGTAGTTAGGGGGTATTTTCTATAGCCCAAAAGTCTTCAAGCACCTTTCTTTCAAGTCTACAAAGACTCTTGTACATACCATGACCTGGAGCACAGATGGCATATTTAGCGTTTTAAGGGATGTGCAGGCTACCGTCACTTGAGCTCTCTTTCTTCCTCAAATACATTCACACCTAAACTGTATGTCTGTTAATGTGGTAATTTTTCCTCACAGTAAGCATAAGCTTGAAGAGCAATAAACTAGGAGTGCTACAAGAAAATAAAACACTGGGGGAATGTAGCAACTAAACCTAAAAAAGGCATTTTAATCTGAGGATAGAAATATATTTACAATATAGATCTTTGATAGGTATCTCAAGTCCTTAGATATAATAGGGCCAGGGCACTTTTAGGGCACTATAAACTCATCTTTAGATAGATGTGTAAAACACATCAGCTGAACCATCCACTAAAATTTCCTGGTTTTCACATTAACTACTGGAGCGTTATAGCTGGCTCAGATGTAGGCTTCCACGCTGTAAAAGTTGAAAGTATGGTGAGATGACTCCTACTGCCATTGCAAAGGGCTGCTGCCTGTGGCTTTTTGGAAGACTATACAGACCATTATCTGCTTCAGTGTCAGACATGCAATTATGCATCCACTAACCCTTGATAGGTAAACTTCACTGGTATACTTGCATAAAATCCTCAAAAGATGCCTTATGTCATCATCGTATCCCAATTCCCCTTTCCTGTTTGCACAGCTAGAGACTAAAAGTATTCTGGCGACCATCTGCCCTTCTATGAGCTGCCTGCCCCCCACGAGGTCACAATGCTTTTCTCGCAGGCTTATCCACAGTGGAAAGTGGCCTCCTTCACCCTGTCATTGCTCATGCTGTCAGAATTTTAATACTTCCCTGCATTCCCACATTGAATGCTTTTGCATGGAGCTCTGTTTGCCTCAACATTTGTTGAGGATTTGTATTGGTCCTCATTTGAAAGGCAACTCTTTTTATAACTGATAATTTTTCATGCCTTCATAACTCCAGGCTGGCATTTAACAACAGACTCCAGTAGACTGTGGAAGTGCTGAAATGTAAAGGTCAAGGACAAAAGAGCTTTCATGAACTGCAGCTCTCACATGTTCTTACAAACATGCTTTTTGAATTAGCAAGATCTGTTAACGCTGAGCAGATGTAAGAAAACAGACCTGGTTTTTCATCTGAGTTGCATTACATAAAACATTCCAACTAGCTCAGAATGCCTCACTGCTCTGTCCATCCACAGGGCTGACTGTGACTTTGTCACCCCTCACACAACAGGCACACCAATTCTGAAACACTCAGTTCTCACATGTTGTAAAAAGCAAATGCCAACTATATTTCACATTGCAATAAAATGCCCCAAGATCAATGAATCAAGGTCTGTAGCAAAAAAAATATGTTCCTTTCTCTACCTTTGATGGTAAGAGTGGCTGGAGGTTTAATCAAAATCCCCTTCTCTTTTCCAAATGTATATAAACATTGAGGTAGACTTATCTTTTCCTCACCTTCACCCACTCCCCTTAAAAACAAATAAATCCGTCTATGTCATACCTCCTAGAAGGATACGGGCTCTATCCACAAGGATTAATCAACTTACAGTCCAGATTTACTGCTTTTAAAAACCTCTTCTCTCTGGGTAAATGCAATTGCATATTTGTAAAGGCAAAAATAACTCACATTTTTTCAGTGTAAGATTCAGTTATTAATACTCTTTTGGTCCCTTTATTTTTTTTCATGAAAACAAACATTTATAATCATTATTCTTGAATTCTCCTACAAATATTATGATATCCAATTACATGTTTTAATCCAAACAGTCTCTTATTTCAGAATAACTGCACAATAGCATATGATTTATTAATGCTGGTGACTTTATGTTTCTCCACTTTTTATGACTCCATGAAAGTCGGTCTATTAATTTAAAAAATGTAATTGATTAAAAGCAATTTTTCTAGATATTATGAATTATGTTTAAAACTGATACAAGACTGATGTTATATGTTTACACATAATACATACCGATGATTCATCATAGCACCTATGGAATTTGATATAAGAAAGCTTGCATGCATTCATTTTTTTCCCTTATATTTCCATTGTCATATACATTCTAAAGTCTGTTCTTTCTTGCTCTTTTATTAATTGTGGGGATTTTTGGTTTTGTTTAGGTTTGTTTTTTTTTTTAAGATTTCCTAGCATGAAAGCATTATTTATTTAGAAGTCTGCTTCCATTTAGAGATCTAGCTTGTGGTCTTTGAGTAATTCTTTCATGAGTATTTGTAAATATAAACCCTATGGTGAATTAAGTATATGACTCATCTAATTAATAGACATCAAGTGTCATAATAAAAACTTCATTCAAAACACAGACTCTTTCAAAATTGCCTTCTTCTGTGATAGCAATGTCTACAGTAACATTAACATGAGGCAGCTGGGAGTTGCTAGAAAGAAGACTAACAAACTGAAGGGTGGAGGAGGAGTCATAAAACACAAACACATACCTGAAAATCTTTCCATTTCCTGAAAAAAAATAAATAAAAAATCACAGTACTGGATAGTCTGTTATTACTTTCCTTTAGGAAATGATGGAGGTTAGACTGAATACTTTTGGTCATTACGATTTCTGAGGAGCAAAATGTAAAATATGTAAAATACGATTACACATATCAGGTTTTGTGTTCTGTGCCACTAATCACCTATCCTGTTTCTCTTCTTTATGACTCCTGAAGTGCTGTGTACTTGTATGTTGCAACACAATCAGCTCTCTGTCATACCTAATTATTGTTTCTATAGGAAAAAGATGAAAGTGAGACATTAATCCATCAATTTGTATATGACAAATCCACTGACAGATTAAGGGTTGGTTTAATTTCATCTAACCATAACCATGTAAAATTGAGGCATCCAGCCTAAGCTACTTATCTAGCCTGTGTTTAGAAACATGGAAGAGAGGAAGGCTTCTTCAGATGTACTCCAACCACTGTGGGCAACTATTTGAAGTTAGGAGGAATCCCCCTCCTGCAGATAACTCTGCTGAATGCAGAGGGATCATAACAAGATTAGATTTGCTCCTTGCATTTGAAATGGTTAGTTTGGGGTCATATTATACTCTCCATGACTTTCCTAATACTATATAGCATGGCTAAGGCTGAATCAACAAGAGTATTGGTCTCATGAGCCCCTTAACCACAAGAACCTTTCCTGGGCAGCCATATGACTCAAATATGAGAAGCTGATAGTCAATTCAGTTATCAAAACCAGCATTTCCAAGCTAGGTTTGGCCAAATAGACAACATAGTTTATCCACGTGGATATTTCACAGAACCATGGTTGATCTGCCCAGAGAAATAAAGTCCCCAGAGGTCATGCCCTCACAAGTCATGGTGTACTGAGCATATACACTTGTATGCAGCTGGAATCACCCCATATTTCATGTTTATTTCAGTCTGGGAAGAAAACATGAATAAAAAAGTTCCATCTCCCTATACACCATGGCCAAAATTATGGAAAGGTTTGCAAAAGTTTGAAAAAACATGGAACTTAAACAGAAAGAAACACAATTTCTGGTTTTGTTTTGGGAGTTGTTGGTTTTGGGTTGGTTGGGGTTTTTTTAAGATTATGCTCACATATCCGTTATCAAGAACAGAAAAACTGAAATGCCATTTTTATCCTTTCCTTTTTCAGAGAATTCCCTCCACACATATTCTTTCTTTGTTGGGCCTATCTATGTCTGCAACAAAATTGTGGTTTCAAGAACTTTCTTCTCCCTTTACCACAAAGCTTTCTACATATCATGGTAGAAGGCAGGTCCCATAAGCCACTGACTAAAGTACCCTCACATTGTTTTCTACAATACAACTTTTTATTGAAGAAAAGGTATTTTAAAGTTCTTTAAAAAGTATGCTTTATAAGAAAAAAGGTGCTACTTTGTTAATACTGTCCATTATTCCATTTGAAGAGCTAAACAACATTCTCATGGTATGTAATAAAAAAAGCACAATGTCTTAGTAGATGTATAGTAGGAATTATATACTAATCTTTCAAGAAGCTGTTGTGTTGTTGAAGAAAATGTTCAAACCTTGTTGATTTTGACTATATTAACTCATGGAATTTATTCAACTAACACATAACCATAAAGTAGGACATGTGTTATAGAAATAACAGAGAAATAATAATCCCCAAGTCATTGAGTTACTGAAGTAAAGCAGAGGTAGGCTAGGTTCAAGAGAAAAAAAACGGCTTCTATCTGTTCTTGCACTTCTGCAATATTGTCTTGGATACTTCAAATTATATGACATATATACTCTGATCCTGAAAAATTAAGGGATACTTTTTGGACAGTAAAGGCAAATCTAAGGAAAGAATGTCAAAAATAGTATTACATGGATTTTGTTTCCCTCTTTGCTTGAGGAATAAGCCCCATCAAACACAGTCTTCACAGCATCTATAAAAACATATGCTTCCCTGGGGCTGCAGAAGGCAAGTTCTATTTTAACCTCTCCCTTTACCTCAATTCTCTAGCACTATTCTGCTTTTTTTTTTCCCTTCTCCCCCCGCCCCCCCCCCCCCCCCCTCTCTTTTTTTCCATTTTCTTCTTTCCTCCAAGTTCAGTCTCCTGGCTGACTAATGTAATAGTCTTTCCTTTAAATTTTATTTTACAATCACCTTTGGTGACTTGACAATCTCACCTACCACTGAAGTCTTCCTGAATCAAGCAGTCCTACCGAGAGACATGAGATGGACTGAATGTTCCTCTACCACATCTGTGGCTCTCATCTTTACACTACTTCATCCATTACATTGCTTTCATACCTTCCTATAAGTGAAATGGTCCATGAAAAAATCTTATGTCTCCCCTGTTATGCTTTAAGCTTTGACTGCACTGAGATCATCTTGTTTTGCCCACCTATCTATCAGCATTTCTGTATCCTCTGTAAACACAGGTCAATAATGCCCTATGGGTCTTCAATTTTCAAATCCTATTTCTGTTTAAATGGACTCTGTCTCTATCGTGAGAATTTCTCCTGCTTCCTCCTCTGTTCTGTATGCTAGACTCACCTGTCTTCTCTTCTGCCAGGAGTAAAACAGCTGAACTAATTGCTATGAGCAAATTCATCACCACCTGCAATGCTTACTGAAGACAGCAGCTGTCTTAGTAAATGGCCTCAGTGTCTATTCTGCAGAGAGTTATATGATTTATTTTTTCAAAGTTTATTTATGGAGAAAGAGAAAGTGCCCCAACCTTCTTGGAAATGAGCAGATTAAAAAAAAAAAAAAATAAATCATAAATGCAGCACGTAAAATTACATAACACAGCTGAAAATACTGTTTCAAGAGTATCTTGGACTTGTGTGTGATTTCCCAAATTGCTGTAGCTCTTCGGAACTTTGCCTGAGCTCTGCTCTGCTCATATTGCAGCAATGTGGAACACAAGGTCACTAGCACATCCACACTTTCTCGACTGGCACAGACTGGCACCTCTATTATTTAAATGCTTGAGTGTACAGGAAGGACAGTACTCGCTAGCATGCCTTCAAGTCCTGCCTACAGCAAAGGAAACAGTGGAACTTCATGCATGCATGGAGCCTAGCAGCGGTCCGTACTTACACAGAAAACCTCCAAGAGTAATCAAGGGCATTGCTGGAAGCGGTGGTGTTGATGCAAGATTGCAGCTGGCCTGCTTCTCTTCATGCCAACAGCAAATCAAAGACTTAGCACAAACCGAGACAGTGGTGAGCTATTACATGTACAACTATCAAATGACATAAAATTAAATAAAGTCTGAACAGCTTGAGGTCAATGAAGATGGTGACCTAAGTGTTGCAAGAAAAAAAAAAAAAAAAGACACAAATTATGGTGTTGTAATTAAGACACTCTGCTGACAAACAGATGTCTTGCATAACGTGGAAAATGTCACTAGACTTCTGAAACAAAGATAGTGCTGTTCAAGTTAACTGTTATTCTACCTGGTGGGACTAGTTGTGTAATAATAAGTTATTTAATGGGACTATCAGCAAAAAGTCTTCTTTCCTGTAGCCCAACTCTTTGCAATTAGACCGATAAAATACCCTTTACTTGTTGCTTATTTAGCGTGTATGTTCTTTAGAGCAGAATTCTTTCCTTAGGATGACACCTACTGCATAGGCCTCCAAAGCACTTCTGTAATTCCAATAAACATCCCTATTTTCACCACATTCTAATCTGCTTAATTATTTTTTCTTGTCTCCATTTTCACCCTAATATAATTCATATTCTTCAATACTTCCATATTTTGAAAGGATGTCTGTATTGTAGCAATAGCTAAAAAATTGGTGTAGGTGAAATTTTTGTACGCTTTGAAGGGAAAGGGTATGTATGTAACTCATCATTGCTAAGAAAAAAGTATGTCTTAGAAGTCACATGGAGATATTCTTCTGCAGCTTTTTTAAACCTAAGAAGAAGAAAAGAGAGGGAAAGACACAAAAAAGGAGGGAAAGGAGAAGACAATAACAAAGAGAAAGAGAGAGTTAAGTGAAATAATTACCATGATGGTGACTGAAAGTGGAAGTAAAATATGTGAATCTCCAAACATCACTCCTAAAAGCAATGTAGCCTTCACTCACTTTTTGCTAATTACCTTCTCTCAGTGTCTTTTTTTTTCCTTTTTTTTTTTTTTTTGTGAAAAAATTCTTAAGCTTTTCCTGTTTTGAAATATATAACCTCACAACTTAATACTCCAACCTCAGTTTTGCAAGATGATGACTTAATTTCTTTCCCAGGTCCTCTTGAGAATTGTCAGAAGATATGAGGAAAGCGTATCAATCCCTTTATTAAGGTCATTTAACAATACTTGAGATAGTAATTTCCCCAGCTGTTTTCTTAAAAACCCTAATACTTTTCGAATTTGCAAGGGTACTTTGAAATTTATTCAAGAGTTAGGAGCCACTGATGTCCTCAAGCTAACCTGTTTGTACTTGGCCAAATTATATGTTCCAGAAAATCATTATTTTTAAGCTTAAAAGCTTGCCAGAAGCATGCTGCTAAAACCTTTCCAGTTTATCATAAGGTCCATAATTTTCTACTAATTTGATTTGATTAGACTTTGTTTGTCAAAACACTTATTGGTGGATCAGTCCCCCAAAACTACACAAACTAGAAACAGAACCATATTTCTAATACAAGAGCAGTGTCTCATGCAACCCAGTGATGCTCTAAGGATTGTATGGAAACCAGAATTCCCATTTCAGAAAAAAAGAAATATCCCTGGAGATGCAGAGAGTATTGAAAAAAACATCATATTGCTCATCATGTTGAAGTGCCACTGTGTTGGTTTTGGTTTTTTTTAAAAAACTCAAGCTACCATTCACTTATAAAATATTTCCAGTCTCCCAGAGCTACCAGGAGTATGAGCAAGCACTGAAAAAGTGAACAGGGAGCCTGGACAGCTGAAATAATCAGAATTTAGCCAAAACTGAGACTTTCAATCTCAATATTTCCCATGGAAAAAAAATAATGTTATATTGGGAAATTTACAATCAACTTTAATCATCCTCTTTTCAAAGAGCTCGGCCACACTGTAAATCAAAAGGGATACAGATCTAGAAGTCATGTTTTCTTCAGATCATACATTAACATTCACATACATTATAATTTTCAAAGCAGTTGTCAGGAGTAAAGGAGCTCAGCCTGGGCACCAAGCAACAGCTTCACACCTTGACAAATACCACATAAAGAAATTTAAAGCAAATTATTTAGCATCAAAACTGAAGGCAGGACCCTAAATCTTACCCACAAGGTTTCTTAGATTTTTCTTTCTTTTTCCTGCTGACTATTCCAGTTTCCAACTATGGTCTTTCAACTTGTACAGTTAACGAATGAAGGAGCCCACAGAATCACTCATTCATTATATAACACAGATTTACCTCAAAACATAAGGCAGTGATCAGTGCTAATGATCAAAATCTTAAATACTTAAGTTTAATTGAAGACAATTTATGCTGAGACCACTCCCTGCCGTTGAACCTGGGAGCTAAAACTCACCCTTCATATCCAGCCATTCACTTCGGGAGTTTTCCAGGTTTAATTTTTAAGGGTCCTCCCTGCCTCCCTCTCCCCATTTCATTTGTTGTCCGATATATATTTTTCACAACCAGATCATTGCATCTGAGCTTTGACTGTGTAGAGACGTGAATTAAATACCCTCCTGGGGTCTTACCAACTTATAATTTATGAACAAATTTCTTAATGTTTTAACAGCACCATGTTCAAAATGATGGCACTGGTTTGAAATCATAAAAGCATTTGATTATTTGATTATTGATTATTGATATATTTGATTATTGATAAGCAAAGATTTTTCATGTCTTCTGTTTAGTATATATTCACTGAGCTTAACTAGGCAGCTTGCAAAAGAAGAAAATTAAATGCAATTGTAGACACTGTAAACCAAAGGGAACTAAGATGACTGCCCCTGAACTACTACACTCACCTAAAATACAAAACAGACAGACATTGTTATTATTTTAGGTCAAAGGCAAGACGTGATGTGTAAAATACAGTACTAGAAAAAGTGAAGATAGGATATTATAGTTTTGCATTGATTTATCTTAGTAAGAAGCTATACCAGCTTAATAGTTGCATCCTTTCTGTTAGAAAAAGAACTTAAAAATACAACCAAATCCAACAAAAACCCCACAGTCCATTTCTATGCAGCACATACATGGAGAAGAGATGGATGATTTATAAACCTGAAATCCAAACCAATGCAGGGAGTTTTTATGTAGCAAGTGCAAAACTTTACAAATTATTGTTTTGTCAGTTTTTTCTCCTACAGTGTACAATTTTTCAGCACCATATCTTTTTTTTATTTCCTTCCTCCCACATAATAAATCAGCAATATTTTCTGGCATTTTCCAGGGACAACAGATGCAATATTTACACTGCTTTCTGATAATGCTGAAAAGTACCTTAAGCATTAAATATTCAGCTTTGCTGCCAACCACTCTGATTTTCTATTTTTTAAACATATTTGTAGTTTATGTACAGATATATTTATATAAGCTATAGATTTCCTCACATGCAGACACAGACACAAATTTAGATACATTTATTTTTAAATATCTATTGAAAGATAACAACCCAATATTTAAATGTTTATTTGCTCTTGTTATAAATTCAGGCACTTAAGAAAGTATAATTTTATTAAACTATGAAAGGATCTTAATTTTTGGCACAGACTGCCACCCCACTCTGCAGATAATTATGTCAAATGAAACAAAATTACATGTGTTTCAGATGATGCTTTTCAGGTGCAGCTCCGATCCAGTTCTTACTATAACTAAGACAGGTGAGTTGTGGAATGTACCTTATAAGCCTCATTAGCCTGTAAAAACTGATATTTTTGCTAGCAACTGGAGAACATTTTTATTCTAAACTGTAGTTATTGATCTTTTAAAACTATCAAATGTTTAAAGAGTTTGAATCCACAGATGAATCTCAGTTCCTAACAATTCACAAAGTGCTGGACAAGTGTGATTTGGGAACATGAAAAACCCTCATGGATAAGGATTTTTCCATAAGATAAAGGCCACGATAACTTGATAGCAAAGCTTGGTTGGGTGATATATCTGAAGACACAGGCATTTTGAGAGAGGATTTAGTATTGAATTTTGTAAGAAGGGTGTTTAGTGATCACAGTAAATAATCTGATGTTGTAAAACCTGGAAGATATTTGGGGGAAAAAAATACAAAATGGGGTGAAAGCATGATAATTTCTGTGATAAGTATCAAAACATGAATAAATGCTATGAGGACTGCAAAAAATGCTACCCTTTAAATACAAATTAATCTTTTGTTTTCATTCTGTTTAAAAACTGCCTTCTCATTCTTAATATAAAAATGCCTTTGCAAAATATTTTCTAGGTAGTTCTTCTATTGCAGTGTTTGTCCTTCAGTTGCAGAGTTTCAGAAGAAAGGCAAGGTTAAGAGATAATGAAGTACAACAGGTATTTGCTTCAAGAAAAGATAAAAAGGAAAAAAAAAACCCTACAGCTGCTATACAAAGCACCTTTAATTGCGATGCAGTACCAATATCAATGTAACCTATAAAAAGAAACATGAGTAGACCTTTCTCCTAGTATCAGCAACAGGCCAAGTATTCTTGGCAAGAGAAGGGGGTGCTAAAAGCAGATTCTTTCTTTCTTTTCCTGAAATAAAGCAAGAAATGGTAATTCTGAAAAGCATCATTTTGAATGTGACCTTGTGACTGAGAAAGCCATTTAGAGTTTATTACTTTTTATTAAACAGTACTATAGATTCTATACGTGGTTCAACATAAAGTTGTGAGTGGTAATGGAAATTCAATTTGGGTTGAAAAGTTATTGGAAGCAGCGTGTTCCAATGGACAACACATTAGACATGGTAAACTAACTTGGGATATTACTGTAGTCTTCTGTGACTTTGAATGAAATAACAGAGAGTACTTAGTTTCCTTACCTGCATAATTCGATAGTGATACTTCTTATCCTCTGTCATTTATTTTGACATCTTTAGATAAAAGGCATAAAGAGAGATAAGTGATATTAAATTCTTTATTTGTGATGAATGTAGTTATCTTCACACAACTTTCTATGACTTGGGTTTTTGGGTTTTTTTTAACCTGAGTAGCTATAGGGAATTTGAAAATCCAACTTCATGTTATGCTACGTGGTACTATTTTAGAAAAAAAGAAAGCCCAAAAGACCATTAGATTTGACAGTTCCAAGGGATAATTCATCCCACCACAAAAAGGTGTCTTAAATAGTCTATTACTTGCTTTTTTTCCCCTTGGTGTATCTCTCCACTGAGTACTGAAGAACGATTATCTTACTTTAGGTGCCTAACTTTTACACAGCTGCAAGAAGAATGTTATAAATACAGAAAATCAGGATTTGGGGTGTAATCTCACAGCTTTGGGGTTATAAACTACAAAACCACACAGTATTTATAGCATGCAATTTCAAAGCTAAACACATTAAACAAATGGAAGTGTGAATCTTCCTTACTTTTCCAATATCATTAACGTGATGATAAGGGGAGTTGAATTTTACTGCCTGTGTGTTACAAAATCGTATTTTTAATTGGAGGGGGATAAAAGCATACTAGAGATTATGATATAGGGTCTTGATCAGTCTATTTTAAGAGTTTATTGCCAATATTTTATATTGGCTGTGGATTATTCCTCTCTCTTAGTTGTCCAGAGGAGTTATTGATCACCAAGCCACTGCTCAAGGGACATCTGTGGAACCAGTGTGCCAGTTACTTTCTTATCAGGAGAATGGAAGTGAGCTTGATATAATTGTGAGTGAATTTTAAATGGATTTTAAATTCCATTGCTTTATGTTTTATAATTAAGTTAAATAAACCCCACACACAAGCACATTTTCCATTTTTCTGGTTTTATGTATAGCATTATGACTTTACTTTAACCCTTTAAAATCTTGAATTTATTTGCATATAGGTAGGTATTTAAGTACTTATATGAAGTCCCTCACTATTTAAGTATCAACTCGCTTCAGAAAAAGAAAGTAACAAAAAGTGTTCAACTGAACTATCTGAATATAAAACCTGCATACTAATATATGCATATAAACTCCTTTAAAAATAAACCATACTTTACAAACATACAGAATTGTCCATGCTTAGAGTTGTCTTTCCTTTTGAGCTGAAAAGTTGATATAAATAGGCCTTTCTATACAGTTCAGCTACTCAAAATAACAAAGATATTTTAATATTGCTAATCTGGTTAAAGCCAATATTTGTTCTGCAGAAAAAGCATATGTTGTTTTCTTCTCTAAAGTATTTTGAACTGTTACAGAGATATCTCTATATTAAAACTAATGGATTTAAATTTAATTTAGCATTTATATTCTGATCACATTTTCTATCTTATATCTGAAAGGAAACGTACTGCTGATGATAAAGGGCTACAGAAAACAATAGTGATAATTTTGAATTAAAGAAGCTAAGGTGAAACTATTTTAGGCTGAAAGGAGCCTAGTGATGCCTTTATTGGCTAGGTGCAGTCAAGTCACTGACACAGGGACCAAGCAGGTGACAACTCAAGGTGTACATGCAGCAGGATAGGGTCTTTGACCTTCCCACTGCTTAGCAAGTGGGACACAACTCCTCATGCCTCTTGCTGCCGCCCCCACCCCCACCCTCGAGGCTGTACTGCCCACGGGGCTAAACCAACTGCTGCTAGAGTTGAAAACCTGCTCCTGCACCATTACCACTGTGTGATGATTCCAACTTCCTTGTCCCTTCCCTGGCCATCTTTGCAGAGCAGCCAGGAAAGCTCTGGAAACCTCATTCTCCTGTTTTTAATTATATCACTACCAAGAAAGTACCAGTAAATAGCCATATCTCAGAGCTGCGGGGTAACTCACTCTCCTATGTGCTGACCCTATGCATTGGCAATCAATAAATTGTAAGGGGCCAGACCCACACACAGGAGGGATAAATGTTGAAATCACACATTATAGGTACTGAATGACAGATACGAATATTGCAGATATTTCTTTATGTATATGTAGTGCAATGAGATATAATATTATATGCATATGCATAAATAATTTTTGCATACTATTTCAGGTGTAGCCTAGCACATGCTGAGTATAGCACAGTAAGCATCCCTTAGCCTGCTGGCTGCTCTCCTGCTGATGCAGCCCAGGACAGGGTTTAAGCTTTTTGGCTGCAAAATCAGCTCTGCTGACTCATGTTACATCTTTTCTTGGACCTGTCTGCAATTAATGTACAGGCAAACAGTACTGCTGCTGCTACTAATGGGAGTATTACCCAAACAGAGTAAATTCATGAGCCTTTGTTCTTCATCGTCATGTCAATCATCATCAGAAAGGTATCTACATATTTGTGAGAGACTGGGAGGTTTCTGCATAAGAAAAGGTAGGTGTAGCTGCACTACTCATTGTATTTAGCTAAATCACCCCATAAGACATAGCAAGACAATTGCCAAGGGAAAACAGTGCAAGCTGTTCTGCAAGCAACGCTACATGGGATTCCTTCTGTGGACAAAACCAATAATGAGTAATTGCCGTAAGTCCATTGTAGGGTCAAAAAAGTTTTGACATTGCTTGTCCTGGCAACAACTATCTGCCCATTAGATAGTTTGAACAGGAAAAAAAAGCTGAAACACAGTACTATAAAACTCATTCAGTATTACTAAAAAGTCAGAAATTTGCACTTTTATGTATTTTAAAATATATTTTAATTGCTTGGCACTCCACATTATCTGCACTTGGCCAATTATCTGTACTTGTTTGCAAGACCGACTATTTTCATATTTCTAATATACTCCTGGACATCTTCAACAGGTAAAACACTATTTATCTACATAAATCAAAAATATTTAAACCGCCAAATGTTAAGCTTATTAAAATAAAATTATTTAAAATTATGCTTTAGACATAAACCTGTCTTGGACATTTCCATGGCCTTTTTTCTCCCTACAGACTACATTTTGACAATTCTTCTGCATAAATATAAAAGAGGATTTGAGAGTTTCCACTTTAGAAATTGTAATGTCCTCCTACTGCTTCTGGGTTTTTCTCCACCACAAAGGATTTGCAGTCTTCTGCGCTGCTGAAGGTCATGGATGGTTTTATCACCCAGCCAAGCAAATAACCAGAATCTGGCCCAGCAGCAGAAAGTAATTTTTCAAGTTCTGCAGTTGCCTGCCGCAGAGAGATGATAGGGCCAGGAGAATCCATTTTAATTAGTCTCTCTTCTCCTTCAAGCTGATCTTCCCTTGATTCAAAAAGGGTCAAAAACTGACCTCATCCACCACTGCAGAGATTGTTTAGAAATTTTAATAATCCTTCACCTGAAGGTGGGATTAACTGCCTCAAATCTTCTCAAATGTCAACCAGATACTTTGTACTCAGTTAGAGTGGGGGGATCACATTAACTTCTTAAGCTATTCTTGCTCCATGAGAGAAACCTCTTACCCAACAGAGATGCTACATACACATGCCTCCAAATAAATGGTGGTGTGACAGTGAAAGCTGGTAATAACACAGTATTTTGTATCAAAACATGCATCTGGTCTACAAAATCACCTCCCTCAGTTCATTTCAATCATCTGATTATGCTCCTTAACACACATGCTTTACTTTACGATTCATAATGTTTACAACTTCCCACTGAGACTCATCTAACAATGGCAAATAGTCCACAGTGACCACGGACTGGCCCTTTGGCAGGTGAAAGCAATGATCCTCTACCAGAACAACATTATTCCAAGTCAAATAAAACTAAGTCATCTGTAATTCAACCCTACGCCTATGCTAACCAACTGAAACACCTCAAACTCTTATCAGCTCTTCCCCACCATCCAGCAAGGTTTGACTTTAAATTATCACCTACAACTGTAATTGAATCAAGACAAGTATCTTAAAGCAATAACAAAAAAGTATACCTAATTAAATTTAAAGAACAACTACTTTTCCAATGAGTTATACAGCATAAAACTCATTGATAGATATTAGCTCGTGAATTGTAAAGTTATTTTTCTTTTGTAAAACCTGTAAACTAACTTTCTCCCTTACTGCTGGGCAGGAAGCCATCACTTTACTGGAAGCTCTAGCTAGAAGAGATCAGTGTAGTGAACAGCACCAATCTGCTCAGGCATGCAGGCTGCAGAGAGAACAGCAAACCTGTCCCGAAGGTCCTTCACTCCTTTGACAAAGGTAAAATGCCTCACTGCAGGAGACAGCTTTTTGTTGCTCAGCTTGAAACTATAGGGGGGAAAAGCAACCACAGAAAATAACACAAATGTCTATGTTCAATAAAAATATAGAGAAGACTAAAGAATATATAAAGATATAAGTACGTAGAGGGGGAGGGGGAAGCTAGATATAAGAAGATGAGGAAGCAGATCCAAAGAAGAGTGTCAAGAAAATTAAATATTCATAATGCAATGCTATCTTACAGGCAAAAGTATTATTACTCTGAAAAGGATCAGAGTAAGGATAAATAGTTCATAGCAGCTGTTTGACATATCACTAAATATATATTACTGGAAAATACTACACTGGCAGTGAGATGGAAGAAGAAGCAGCTGATAAGTGTGAGAGCAAGAAAATTTAGGGATTTCAAGACTTAGACCTTTTAAAAATAATTGCTATTTCAAATTTGACTGTATGTGTATAATTTATGCTTAAAAATGTATTAATTAGGACATTGGTTGCAAAATTCTCAAATGCAACAGAGCTATAAAGAATTACCATTTTGAAAACTAAAAAAAAACCAAACAACAAACCCACCTGATTTTTAATAGGGCATTATGAATACCAAAAGTAAAACAATCCAGTTGGAAAAAAAATGCCTGTGCCATGCAGTATGTGATAAAGCAAAACTAATTTACAAATCCAAGGGAAAAAGAACCTGAATCTAGAGAGAGCAAAGCATAGCAATCAGAATGAAGTACTGACGTTTCCAACAGTGACTTCACCTTCCCCACCATCACTTCAAGTTTGTTTTTTTCTAAGACCTTACTGGGTGGGGGGCTGGGGGTGAAGAAAAGGCAGTGGATGACTCTATCTGACTTTAGTGTAAACCAAGGTGTAAACCTGCTGTGCGAGCCTGCTGGATCTGCAATTCTCACTGTCCTTTGGGCTGTTTTTCTGTACTGACCTTCCTACCTACATCCAGAATTTCAACCGCATTGCTGTGCGCATAAGCCCACCTTTCATACCGACCCTCAAAACCAGAATCCAGACTGACTTCACTGAAGTAAACAGCTCATTCTACCTGGCTATCAAGCAGTTACTTTACGCTGGCAGTTTAGACATTGTCAGGGCATAAAGGACAAGACGCCTGTTTCAGTTTTCCCTAGAAGTTGTTTAAATTATGATGAAGCTGTTTTCCAAATTCTTTGATCATTCGACATAATAAAATCTCATTCAAAAAGAGATTATTTATGTTGTTTTTCTTAATCCAGACTCCTAAATGAAGTCCTCCTGCAGTTAGCTCTATCTTAAATTGTCTTTCTAATATGTCATAGGATTCGTCTACATGAGAACGGTTTCAATTTAACCATTTTAATTTGATTTAGTTGAATGCAACCTTGCTTTATTTCAATTTATCTTGTTACAGTTTAAGTTAATGGAGAATTGACTGAAGTTCTGGCTCAGCTGCACAGACGCGAACAGCTGCAGTGATTTCAGATGTTCCTGTTCTCCAGCTGCTCGCTCTGTCCCTTTGCCAGGTATTCCCATCCCTAGAAATTTGGCAAAAGTGAGCTCCTACTCAAGCCCCAGCCACTGTACCTGACATTGGTGCATAATGATGTAAATGCATCTTCAGACATTTTCTCTGTTGAATCTACTAAAGGAGCAATAACCTTCACGGGAGGGACACAACCGGGTGTGGACACTGGCACATTTGAAGACAGCTTTCTGCTGTTTGCCTCTTGCTGAATGAACAGCACTGTTTAACAGCCCACACAGGGCACCTTATCAAAACTGTCCTTTCACTGACATGAGAAAAGAAGCCTGCATTGCTAAGTCTCCAAAAGTTTTCAAATATTTTGCATAATTAATAGATTTATCTGCATGCACTGGTCTGTTTGAATTCCTTGCTCTCGCGCAAACTATGTCTTGTAACTGCCAGGTTCATTTCTGCTCTTTTCAATACAAAAAACATTAAATGATCAAAACAATGGTGAGAGATTAAATTCTTAATTCCAAAAATGGGAAGCAAAGTTACAAAAGATAAACATGTAACACAATATCATGAAATTATCTCCCTTTCAAGATGCCCACCACGATTTCTTTGCGAACTCTCCTGAGAGGGGAAGGACCGGAGCTCCATCCCTGAGCAGCCACCTTTCAAAACTGACCTTTAAAACAGGGGAAAGCAAGAGGGTTCCTAACTACTTGGCAGATCAAGTGTTTTGAGAAGATTTGTGTTTCTGTATCCTTCCCTGTTTCCTTGCTCAAGACAGGAGTGCAGAAACACGTTGGCAGAGGGAATAGTTTTAGAACAGTTTTCCTGCCCTTCACAACACTTCCATGTTTGGTGGAGTATTTTTATAAAATGAATTTGTATCTTTCCCAAGTTATCATTTTGCTGTCAGATCTCCCAAAAGACTATTCATGGCATAATACAGGTGATAGCTTATGCATGCCAAGTATTTTCTCAAAAATCATCCTGCTACCAACATTTCAGGGCTCGTGATGTCATAGCAACTACCTAAACTTCCACACAGCCAGATCTGTCTTAGAGCCCATCTGTCGCAACTCCATCTAAAATTGTATTACTGACTCTTCAGAGAAAACAAGGCTGAATGTGAGAGGTTGTATCATTTAACAATTTCATTTTTTTAACAGGGAGGTTGACTGTTTGGGCAAAGATTTAGTAAGGTGGAACAGAAGATCTAAAATGCCTGAAGTTTTTAATATTGATTCTAGCAATAGGTGACTACTGTGGAATGCAACTAATCATCATGGTCAAACATGCTGTCAACCACTACCTAATAAAATCTCCTGATACTACAGAAGACTTCAGTTTTTGTTTGTTTCTTTTTCCATGTATTTATCTTTGTCCCTACAGAACTCAAAGGTTATTTCATATATAGTACAAAGCACCTTCAAGTAATTATAGGGAACTAACTGCATTGGGGCTTGAGCATCACTTCACACTGTAGTCTTGAAAAAGACTTGCTCTCTGAGGGCTATTATTCTTTAGGTTTTACAGAATTATCTATTGCCTGGAGTTTATTTTCTTAACTGATTAGCTGAAAAAAACATATTGTGCAGAAAAAAAATTCCTACTTCTGCTTTCACCTACTTGCTGTTAAAACAAAAATTATTAAGCTTTAATAAAGGTGTTACTGTAATTCTTCCATTAAAAGTCCAAAAGCTAAATGGGAAATCCTTTAAAAGAATCTCAGTATCTCTAACATTTTACCTTCTGGCCCTGAAGATTTGCTTATGTTACATGCAGTCCTTTTTTTAAAAAAAGTAATAATTAAAAATATCAAATTTATTTTTGAAAGAAAGATATTGAAGACAGCAGCCTTTTGTGAAGCTAAGAGGGAGGAAGGTTTATCTTACGTCTCCACACTCCAGAAATAAATAGTGCTATTCCCAAGGACTTTTTCCAGCCTTTCTCTCGTTGCACGGTTTATTAACTGATATACAATAAATCAAGAGCTACCTCTATCCAGTACTTTTCTGCTGATCACACTAGATTCAGAGTCGAAGGAGACTTTGTTTTCTTGCTTTTACCCACCATCTTGACAAGAAAGACTTTGCCTAAGGTATGAGCCAAATTATCTAACAGAAAGTTCTTCACTGAGTTGGTTATGGCACCTCAGCATAAGGTAAAATATCATATACTGTATATCTGCATTGAATAAAAGCACAGTACAGCGGCATCTGAGCTACTGTGGAACAAATATGGAAAATTTAGACAGTGAGATACAGTATGATACAAAGGTGCAGTTGCTTTTCCTTGCGTGGGTAAGTCCTGCTCCTTAAACTGACTCCTACTCAACAAAGAACCCTTTGGTGAAATCCATGTGCATAATCCCAAATTATACAGATAGGAGCTTTGATGAGAAAAAACCCAAACCTTTTCAATGTAAGGGGAACCAGTGTTATTCTTGTATTAAATCAAAAAGGCACTCTTTGTATTATAATGTGCAAATTATTTAACAATACAGGTAAAAAAATGGTAAAATAGTAAGGCTATTATATAGCACATATCTGAATACATATATATATACGTACAAAACCATGAATTTATGCTGAAAATTGAGGTTTCCAAGCAAAGTTTCAAAATTATTGCATCCATTCCTCCTATAATGTCAAAAAACCCTACAGAAATGCTAGGAACAACTGCAATTTAATATCACATAAAGGTGAAGCAATCAACTGATTTCATTGATATACCCATGCCTATACGCTCACCCTGCAACCAGAGTTCCACCCTTCCTCTAGCCCATGCACTCTGTTTTCTGCTGCTTCAATCCACCTGCAAGCAGAACTGAAGATGGATTGCCAACACTTGCAAAGAGGGAGGCTGCCCACATCATTTTACCATGGCATTCTAAATCGACTCTTAGGTAAAATGAAAATAGAAACAGTTTATGAACAACAACACAGCATACCACTGAGAAAAGCAAGTTCTGTTAAGCTTTATATAAAACAGAAGACTGAACTGAAAATTTAACATGAAAGGCAATTTACCAGGAAAACTGATACAATTTCATGAGTGGCTAGAGGGAGGAACAGTCTGGTTAGCGGATTAAGAGACTAATAAATGTTTCTTAGGAATCTGAAGATGGACAGCACTAGAGAAATGTTTAATATTGTTCAAAGGAGTCAATTATTTCCAAACCAGTGTATACAACATAAGGTATTAGGTTAGATACATGTATTTGCCTTATAACTACTTCCAGTAGTTTTATAGTAACTTTTTCTACAGGTATTTAGATACTGAAGACCAAATCTTATCCCCATTCCCCAGAATAGCATGATGCCCTTAGGTCCTTACCAGCCATCACTGAATTTCATTGCACTTCACCCAGGTCTGCAACTGGATGTAGAGAAGAGGGGGAAAGAAACAAGGAAGGAGGATGGTCTGGCTTAGCATCTCCCCAGAACTCATCATCCCACCTGCACTCCTGAACTGTTTCCCTAGAATGTCGAAAACTAACTCTACACCACAGACTTAAATAAATTTTTCTTCCTGTTGACAAAGGAGGCAGAATCTGATCTGCAAAGCATTAATTATGGCATGTAAAAATCTGGTTTTCCCGACTGCAGAGAGAAAACAGATTAGACACTAACAATTTTTTAACCTTGATTTTAAGGGGAAAAAAAAGAGAAATGCATTTAAAATGAGAAATTGTGATTGAGGGGAAAATAAACACTGAAAATCATCTCTTCTAATGTTTTGGTGCAGCATTTCAGCCATCTGCAAACCACCTTATAGCCTCCCACTAATCTGACTTTCTAACACACTGCAGGTTGACATCTATTGGCATCAGACTTTAAAAATGCTTCAATCAAGATCTCTATAGTCCTCATAACTGTTTTATGATTTAACATTTCTGATAACACAGCCACCGGTCCCAGCAAGCATTCAAGATGCTCACAGGTGAGTTAAGGCACAATAAAAAGCACAGTAATCTAACAAATCTCCTTGGAGAATGTATTGTTTATTACCATGCCTGCAGACTCTTAACACTGCAAACGTACTGGCAACCATTTCTAGCAGATCATATACAAAGACATGAATATAATTTGAAAAGTTTAGACATGCACAGAAAAAGCAATCAACAGTCTCAATAAGAAAATTGAGGGAAAAGTAAAATGATTTAGCAAACATGAATGATTGTTAAGTCCTTGAATGGAAAAAAAGGGGGGAAATGAAGAAGCAATGACCTTTTGTACCCATCCCTCAAGTAGCAGTTTTTAGAAACTTTTGTATTTCCCATAAAATTAGCTAGAAGATAAATCTCACTATGGTGATTTGCTCTTTATAAGTCCAAAGCCACTGTTCTGAGTTCTCACTGTATAATTACTTCAATATAGATAAAGCATGAGTCATCTGTTTTACTCTAACGTTTGCATTTAAATTTGAATTTTATTCTTGCTTATCTTTTTTCCTAAATTGATATTACTGTCTACTATGTTTATTAAAAACAACTTAAAGCCACAGTGCATGTCAAACTCTGCACTGAGGCACCATTTGTTGTGTTATTTTAATTAACGTGTCTCAGGGAGATTACAATTCTAATAATTTCTATTAACTATGTCAAAGTTTACTTTTTCTTAAATGTCAGATTTTCTTTCCCATTTCAAATTATGCCTTAATACCCAAGAAGCTTTTAGTAAATACTATGCGCATCTAGGTATGAAACTCAGAGGCACTGTCTTGTTTTCCTGTTACCATCACAACCACGGATGATTAGGCAGTGTCCTTAGCAGGTTCCCAAATCTGCCCCACTCTGAATCTCGTCCTCCTTTCCCATTCTTAGTGAGACAAAAATTTGAAACCCCAGGAAATACAGACCTTCACCCAGATTGAGACCAGCTGCTATCCCCCTTCTCCCATTAAGAAGCTCATCCTAGAGCAGGATGGTGCTCAAAGGGAAACTAAAAAGAAAGTGCTCCACATCCAGACTACAGTGACAGAAGATTTTAAGGTTAAATACTTGGTTGTCCCCATAACTTTTTGCCTATGACTTGCCACAATCCTTGTACTGCATACTTGGGTAGGAAACTGGATCTCAATGTACTTAAATGGCTGCAGGACGAGTTGCTTTGCGGAGAAAAGACTCAGTTAATACCTTGTGTAAGTGATTTTTTTCACGAGGCTCAGCCCCAGGTATCTAACAGTGGCTCTAAGACACCGAAAGAAGAATAAAAACCCCCATGTTACTAAACTTAAGTTAGTTGTGGTAATTTTTAAAGGTCCCCTTTTTATAACCCTCTCTCTTCCTTTTCAGTGACCCAACCATGGTATGTATGTTTTTTTTCCCCAGACATTATGGAACTGCATAGTAACACTTTCTGCTGATCTGATAAAGGAAACTGCAGCACTTACTCAGCATTATGAATGGGATTCCCTTACTTCATTAAATACACTTGCCTTTTCCATGACCAATGGATAGGAAGCAACGGGAAGAAGCGCTAAGCAGCATTGAGAGCTCAGTGCTCATCACAGCTGTCAGGCACCCCTGTAGAGAGCTGAATCTGCAGAAGGTTTTGCAAATCACCAGCAGAAAAAGCAGACAAACGCATGTCAGTCTCAAAGACTCCCACACACCAAACTAAGACACTACATGAATACTTTTTTTAATGACCTCCCTTTAAAAAAAAAAATATTAATGGATGATTGGTCCATTTACTAACATCAAGATAGTTTCACAGTCTGAAAGACTACAGGAGTCTTTAAGCTCTTAGTTTTGAGACACTGGGATGGACTGACGTGTAACTTCACTGCTGCTAATTAAACTCAGCACTGCTGTCTACCTGTTCCTTTGGAAATCTAAACAAAATTAAGTGACTCTAGATTGATTTTTCCCTTGGTCTTAAAAAAAGAAAAGAAACAAAAAGAACAAAAAAGTAGATACAGGCTTAGTAGTAAAGTCAATCTTAGGATATATTGTGTAATTAATCTGCCACTATATAAAAGCAGACCTTTCTCTGCATATTTTTCTTAGGGTATTGTTTATAAATAGTGGTCAGGATCTTTGAATGGAAAAGATTGAAGTGCTACATATGAAAAAAAAATTCTGAAGTATTTACGCAAAGCTCGAGTGTTTTGATTCTCCTTTTGTTGCGTAATGCGAGAGGCTACAGGAAAAAGCCCATTATTGTGCCTCTATCTGTATCCTTCAGATATCTTTAAAACCAAATTCCTTTAATTCTACCTATCTCTGCCTTTCATTCTTACTTAAAAGCATGATATACTTTCCATCTTTTTAATCACATCTCAAATTTTTTGCCCAAGCCCTACAATCCTTTTTCTATTTTTATCTGAATTTGCTGAAATACATTGATCTGAGTAACCAGAGCCCTACAATGACTAGCAGGATTCTAGATGTGCTTGCACAATTAGTTGGCAGGGCTGTAACTCTTTCCATAGTTTTCAGTATCATAGTAGGTATAACATGCTGAAGTCAGCAGCATAATACTCTAAAGTTCACCTGAGGAGGGTATCACTTTATTTTGCAGTTGCTAACATAGCCATCAATTTATTCCACTCATTTTCTCTAAACTGTTTTTTGTTTTTCTTGACATTTTAATGTATTTTTGTCACTTTCCCCCTTCTGGTGAAAGAAAAAAAAAAAGTGGTTTGGATTTGACAGTCCATCTGTGCATGTTCGAAAGCACATTTTGAAAATACAGCACACCTAGGAACAAGAAGATGCAAGATTTCTTTTAGCCTGAAAACTTAGAAGTGGGCACAAAAAACCCAGCCCAAATCCAGCAGCCTTTCTAGCAGTTTTTCAATGGATGCTCTAGTAAAATTCACATTTGGTCACCCACCAATTCAGTCCCTGAGCAAGATATTTTCAAGACCTATTCAAACTGGGGAGAATGGAGGCTGTCTCCCAAGTGGATGGATGGCTGTGTTTTACCCTTTCTACTTACACCCCACAAGATAACCATAAAAAAAGAGGGAAAACAGGCTCCTATGTGGTTACACGTACTGTAGATCAATGCCAGTCATTTTGGAAATTGCAATCTTTTCCGGCTCAGCATGTATAGAGTGAAAGCAATTGCTGACCACGTATATATTTCCCAGCCTTCAGCTGCTGAGGTTTCCTATAAATGCATTAAATGAGTACAGACTGTTCTCAATCTCCTATATTAAAGACCAGAACTGACACCTAACTGGGATGGAGCAAGGGCTTCCCCTGCCCTCAGACTCTACTGTAACCCTAAGGAGACCATGACCCAAAGTCTTAGAGCTCCTGAAGCCAGTTGATGCTGGGGAGATTGCAGAGTATGCTTGAAATCATGCCACAAAAGCAAGATTTCAGGCCAGCCAAGATGCACATCTTTCCTATCCTTGTTTGTGTCAAAACTCATCGGACTGAAGTAGCCAAGCAGAAAGGACAACAACCATAAAACCAGACAAAATAGTTTTACTGTCTGAAACTCAAAACACAATGCTGGCCTCACTTTTGCCTGTCTAGCAGACAGTGTGGCTGAGGAGGGCAGTTGAGCAAGAGGAAAGGGAAACAGACAAAATTGGACACTGGGATGTGCTCTGTGATCTGTCTTCCTGAGAACTGTGGGTGTATAAACACCATTTAAGTGTTCCTAGCATCCCTTTCAGACCTTTGTGGGAGAGTATTTAATAGGTGAATGGCTCTCCTCTCACTACATTAGACTCTGGATTTACAAACACACTGGTACCGCTTATCTTACCGCAGGAACTCTTAAGCAAAACTTGGCCATAAGCCTACATACCGACTTAGTGAAGTAGTATTCAAAGCACTTCATGAAATTTGACAGCTTTCCTAGAATAACCTTTTCACTAACCAAGGAGATGAGATGAAGAATTATTTTTTCCAGAAACCAGACTCTCCCAATTTTAGTCTAATTTTGTTAAAATGTAAGGTTAAGTTTCATACCTTACTAACAACTAAATCTTGCGTCACAGAAGAGGTTAAGGTAAAAAAAAAAAAAAAAAAAAAAAAAAAAAAAGGACAGAGGGAGAAGAAAAAAAGAAAAAGGAAAAGAAAAACAAAAAGCAGCTTTCAATTGTAAGCATTCAAGACAAATAACAAAGGAGGCACGACGCAAATACTGTAAAGGCTTATGTTTCAAATCCATTTCCAGAAAAAAAGAGCTGAATGGGAACAGAGGACAGGGAGAAGCTGAGGAAGAATTCATCTAGGCAAATGATTTTCTGTCCATATCCCTCAGTTTAGCCTTCAGAGCATTTGTCTGTGTAGTCTTTACCAAATCTTGGAACGCAATGGGACTAATAAATAAATGAAACATTTTGATTGTTTTTTTGTGTCACTGCTGATCCTGAAGGAGTTTCTATATTGATGGCACTGACCTGCACCTACCACGTACACCTAGATTTTGGCAGCATTTCAATACCGAGCAAATTCTTGCAAAGGTGCATTTAAACACTTTGCTAAAAGCTGCAGAGTTTGGTAGAGCCATATAATTAATGTCTTGTTGCCTTTCCCTATTTCATCAAAGTATTGAAATAACGTGATATGAAGTGAATTATTTTTATTTGTTTGGCAGTTATCCAGCATTTTAATAGCAGGGTGGCTGCTGAGCTCAGTGTTGAATTGTCCCAGCACATTATATTTGTACAATTTCATCTCTGTAGTACACAATCAGGCAAGGGAATAACACAAAGTTTTTTAATATTCTGTCTTTACAACAAGCAAACAACCCGGAAGAGTGGATTTCAAATTTTGGCTGGGGATTAACACACAAATGTTCTGAAAATTAGGGATATAATTATGTAAAGTCAATTAAAATTTTCAATTACATATTTCCTAAGGCTTTATCTATTAGCAATGCTGGGCATCCTGGGTTTGTAATTCCTTTCAATCCTTTGCCTCATCTACCAACAAAGAAACACCACAACCAAGTGACTCAAAAAAATAAAATAAACAAAACAATTTTTCAGAATTTTGGAGGTACAAAAAGTTAAAAAAAAAAAAAAAAGTGTAGTGTGTCTCAGCTTCACTAAGTATGCGGAGTGGTCTTGGGGCTCATGGCCACCCAAAGTTTTGCTATACTAGTAATAACAATAGAAAGCTAAGGACCCAGATGTATTTTTACATTCTAGGATCTGTTTATTTTAGGGTTTAATTGCAATACAAAATGAAGTCACTGATTAATAAAAAAAATGTGTGTGCGTGTGTGTGTGCCTTTCCCAAATTTTATTCACAGCTTATAAGTAATAGTGGGAGTCAATTAACTGTATTGAATGTAATCACAAGCCCATAAATTCTTTTTACTGTATTGAGTTACGGCTTTGCATACTAATGACGCATATTCTTTTTTTTTTTTTTTCCCTAGAAGTTTTCTGTGCAACATGGTAATTACATAAATTGCAGCATTCTTCTTTAGTGGCTATGGGGAAAAAAATACTTATGAATTTCAAAAGAATCATTCTTTCTTAAGAGCATCTCACATCTGTACACCTCATAAATGTCTCCATATACTAATGAGCAAACTCATTGTTAGCATTATTCCTGCTATTCTCTCATTACAATCCAGTTTTGGAATAAAAAACATGCCTGGTAAAATAAGAGTTTTCATCAGTTATATACTGCCAGCTAGCAAAGCAGAAAATAAGAGGAAATGGCCATTTCTTTTTCATATTGCTTAATATCCATCACATAATGGAAATGAGATAAAGTAGATAATGATAATAAGAATAGTATTAGGAGCACATACATATATTATCTATTTCTCAGAGGTACCACTGTTGTACCATTTACATTGTTAATATTAAAATGTCTTGGGCTGCACAACCCAATGTAACCAATACTATAAATATTACCTTTAATATAAAAGAGTTGAATGAGCTTTTAACCTTGAATTTGATACAATGTTGAAAATAACTTTTATACTTATATGACCTAGCTCATGTGAAAAGCAAAGTACTCTTTCATTCAAATAAATCTTTCTCTAAAGTAAAACTTCTCTGGACTATTCTGAGCTATAATATCTATTGCACATTAAGTGATCATAGACCTTTTCTGTATTTCTAGTAAGTGTAACTCAGAGGCAGAAATGTCAGTTTAGATGAAGCTTTTGTAGGTAATATTAAATACAAATAAATACTTTAAGACATGATCCATTTCTACTATTATTTCATTAAAGAAAAGTGTTCAGGAATGTTATACACGTGTTCTATTATCCTCAGTCCAAGTAAAAATGTGATTTAAAATGGTTTTTGAACCAGAACATTTACTAAACAGAAAAGAAAAAAAAAAAAAGTAAAAAAAAAAAAAAAAAGGAGGGGGAAAGGCAAGAGGAGGATGTTTTGATTTTTCAAAATAAGCAGGACTTGGATCATGGAAACATTCAAGTTTGTTGAATTCAAGCCCTCTGGAGGTGGCTAGTCCAATCTCCTGCTCAAAGGGTCAGCGATGAGAGATCAGATCAGTATTCTCAAAGGTCCCTCCAGTTCATCCCATGTATTTGTACGCTGATGGGCTAAACACTGGGGACAGGAATCAGAGAAATAGAAATGCATATTGCACTCAAGAGTGTACTTCTGTGCAATCGAGCCTGTGAGGGGACACGTCGTCAGTTTGTTCATGCAAAGGCAACTGGGAAAGAAATAAGGCAAAAATGGGAAGTCTGAGCACAACACAGTAACGGTAGGGTTCGGAAGAGGGTGATTGTTGGATCCTGTCTGCAGGGTGCTGCAATACGACCAAGGAAGGAATGGCAGAGCAGAGCCTGGACAAGGGAGAAACAGAAAAATCAGCGCAGGATAGAAGTGAACTCATTGCCAAATGCTCCAAGCAGGACATGGACATACAGAGTATGTGCTATCATCTGACTCAGGCTGCTGGCCTGAGTATTTTTATAAAAATATGGTTGACATAGGATATTTTTAATTTCCATTTAACTAAATTACTATGGGGGGAAAAAAAACTATTCCCTCCCCCCCTTTTTTTAGTTCTTTTTTTGTTTTCTTTTTTCTTTTTTTAAGCATCATATACCACATTTTAATGTATATGAGACTAAGCAGATAGTACCATCAGATATACATGCTGGCAGTCATGAAATCTGATTATGTAGAAAAATTGGACAGAACCTTTGATACAAGTTTGAGTTACTATCACTGTGAAGGACTGGATAACCACAAGGTTTAAAGATATAGGTTAGAAATTAAGAGTATGAAGCTCAACTCCTTACACTAGGGACTATTGATAAGAATTTGTTGTCAGACAATTACCAGGTGCAAATGGCACTGGAAGGAAGACCTATTACTCTAAATAAGTGTAATCTACCAGTGTAATGAGCCTGTGACTAAGGTAAATGCAATACTAGGAGTGTCAGGCAAGCAGAGATAGGAAATATTAATGGTATTGCATAAGGCAATGGTGAGTTTTTATCTGGAACACTGTGCACTTCTTGTCATTTATGTTCAAGAAAGAGGTAATTAAATGAGCAAAGCAGAAAAAATGGAGTTAGAAGGGCTGCTGAAAAAAGCTAAAACAGCTGGAACTGTACAGTTTTAGTAAAAGGAGGGCTGCAAGGAGACATTGTAGGACTGTTCTATTGAAAGATCATGAAATGAAACTACAGCTTAAGATTTATTTAAGATGAAGGACACTTAGCAGAAAATTAATCAGGTATGAATTGGCTAGGTATGAACACTAAAAAAAAAGACAAAGTTTCTGACAATAACAAGACTGGGGTTCTGAAACAGCCCTTTAGGAAGTGTTGGGGGAAAAAAAAAAAACCTTAATATTAATAAGAATCTTCATGGATTCACAAGCAGGATTAAAAGACATATCCACAATAGTCATAAGAAATGTAAGAGACTTCTTTTTGGCTTGTATTTCTTCTCTTACAAATCCATCTATAGGCATGCATCGATTATTTATCAGTGTGGTGCTTTCACTTCATATGCTGAGACACAAACTCCAGCCTCCATGGTGCAAAAGGAAGAATTGGAAGTACACTGTTAAGAACACAGATATGGTTTTATTTTTCATAAAATGTTATGATGGAGTGATACAGCAACCAAGAAAAAAAGAAAATGAACTTCAGACCTCCCAAGAATGACGCTAAAAAGTTAAAGCAGCACTTAGTCTTTTTAAAGATGTCATTTCTGTTCAGTGTAACTGTTAGATGCTTAATGCAGATAGATGGACTAAGCAGACTCTGCAAAGACAAAATTTCTTCCCTTACATCCAATCTAAAAGCTTTTAAAATCTCTCTGTCAGGAACAATTTGACTGCATATCAATTGCATTCCCCTACTACTGCAAAACTTATAATAAGGGAATATCATGGAGAAGAAAAAACACATTTTGATAACTCCGACAGTAAAATGAAACACTGTCAATCTAATCAGCTGGAAAGCTGGGACTGCACGTTAACCTCACTTTGCTCATTAAAGTTCTCATTCAATTAAAATAGCAGCTGCGATATGTCTGAGTGATGCCACACTGTCGTGCTGCCAAGTTCATTTCTGGTGTTTCTCTGTTGACCTCACGAAGAACGGGCTCTGGGACTTCAAAGTTTTTCAGGACATCCACATGGTTTATCATAAACATAAACTAACAAAATATAAACTGCCTAGCTATATCCTTGACACAAAAGATGTGTGGTGCCTATATGTAAGAAAAGAACCAGACATTTTCCTGTTATCTTCAACATACAGTGTGAAGTTCTATACAGCTCTTCTTTTAGTATAGGATCTATATACATAAAAACACTCCGCTTTGAAAATGAAGTCTGGAAGAGGTCTTACTTCACATTCATCTATTTTTTCTCTGTTGTTTTTTTTTCACATGTTAGAGAAGGAGATATAAAGTCCTTAATTTAGCCCGGAGGTCTCAAAAGAACAAAAAAATTCCCAGTTTTATCCACAACAATATATATTTACAAAACATACTTAAAGGAGAATAATTGAATTGTCTTCCATATATAAGAACAATCAAACTGATCCCCTGGGTGAGAGACACTAATTCCAAATTACCTATATTCTATATATCAGTAAAATTATAATTCTCCTCACATAGTCTCCATTTAGCTCAAATTTTTCATAATGGCTCCAATAAATAGCAATAATGGTGGATATTTCCAATGGACAAACTGGTGGCTTTATTCTCAATTCAGAATACTGCCTAAGCAAAAACAAATATAAAATAAATGCTAGACATGCAGGGAAGACAGGGAGCAGCTCCATTAAAGTCAACAGTTATGCATAAAAATACATAAAACTGGGGAAAGAATAATAATAAATGTCTTTAGATAATGTATGAGAATCACAGTATGAACTCTCAGCAGAGATACATCTAAAAAGAGAAGTTAGTCAGGAGAACCAATTTTTAACTTGCCATTTGAAGCTAAGGGGAGAAAGAATAAAAATTTCATAGCATCAGCATTGTCTGAAGAACTCTTTTGTGCTTAAATAATATTTCCTGAACAATTTTAAAGCTCAAGCTATGGAAATTAGCATCACAATCCACTGCATCTATTGCTTTCATTTGTGAATGGAGGTTGTTATTTAGCAGGACTGTCAATTTGTCACCTTCATTGACCAATGCATTGCTTTAAAAAAACAGGTCTTATTAGACAGAGACAAAGTATTTGCATTATTTTCAAAAGCTTTAGAAGTGATATTGTTTCACAGTTTAACGAAGTTGCAAGTATCTCCAATTTTCACTGCTGGACCAACTCAATCTAGTTAGAAGAAGGATTTTTTTTTCCTTTGTCAAGACTTTATAACAAGTTTAATTTTAAAGAGATGGTTTACAGAAATAATATAAACTTTTAAACTATTGGCATTAGCAAGAGCAGGGCTGATCTGAACTGCAAGTGCACTGATAAAAGAGACATCATTGACACTTCCAAAACATGTATTATGACATACCCTTCCCCTTCCCTAGGAAGAGAGAGAGGCTGCATGGAATTTATTCAACAGAAAACCACTTTAAACTTCTGGACAGGAAAGCTGGGCTGGAGGAAGGGATCTAATAGGACACAGCAAACAGGAAGACTGATTTCTAAACTCATAAAATGCTGCATCTTTTCTGCCTTCTCTGCTTGTTTGTTTAAAGAGTTACAATATTCTACCTTAATATTTTGTGTTCTTAAGAAAAAAAAAAAAAAAAAAAAAGAAAAAGAAAAGAAATAAAAAAAGAAGAAAAAAACCCCAAAGCTTGGTAGACTAGAAATCTCCTGGTACATCTCAGCATGCTTCCACCCAACAACAGGTAGTTCTCATACAGCTCTCTCTAGCTCAGTGTCTTGTCAATTTTATGACCTTATCTTGGCAAAGTGGGACTGCTCTAACCAAACAGACATGTCCCCCAACACAGATACAGGGTGTCTATATTAGAGTTAGCTGTCTAAGATCTCATTATAGTCAGTAAGAGGAAAATAAAAAAAAAAAATAGGTTACAATACTTGTCTCTCTAATATATCTCTAAAAGAAGTAATGAGACTATTTATCTACTTAAGAAAAAACGTTCTTATTTGCGTAGAGAGTGAGCCCAAGATGAGAATCATTTCAGGGCACATGGATCTCACCCAGAATGGCTTGCAGAGGCACACATTCATGAACATGTGGGGAGTGTTCTTTCTGTTCCTTCTTTCTTGCCTAAGACAGTGGATAGCCTTGATGAAATCTGCTCTACCGTAAGTATGATTGTTTGTGATTCCTGGCTGAGCTTGTTAACGTGACTCTAGCAGTGGTCTGCTAACAAGGTCTTTTCTCCAAGAAAGGAAGGGAGAACATTCGTATTGCCAGTGATCAACTCCACCACTCTTCTATGATGCTCTTCAGTTTCAGTGCTAGGAGAGCTTCATGAAAAGCTTATTCTTCACCAGTGTTAGGGAAGAACTTCAGACAATAGGGAGAAGGCGAACAAAATTTTACCACCATGACAGAATTGCCAGACACGACAAGGAATAAGTATGACAAAATGAGTTTTCTAATTTTAATGGATTTTTTCCTTACTTCTTAGGTACCAAAATGTTTTTGATTTCTAAATTCTAATCTTTTGCCTTCTTCAGAAGACAAGAGCTACACAAAACATGTTTCAACATAACACGACTCTTCCCTGTTTTGCTCCACATGCATGATTTGACCTAATACTTGGACATCTCTCTTTTTCATATATTAGTTTCCCAGATGTTTCCCTTGGTGACTAGTAATTGCATTCATAATGGCTCTTCACTGTCTGTCAGGCAGTGCCAATGAAATACTGAAAATGTCAGACCCCACAAACCCAAAGTCTTGGAGCAATACAAATTATTTTTGCTGGAGAAAAGCCAATTTAGCAAAGGAACTGTGTGCTGCATTGTCTCTTCTCTCCAGTTTCCAAGTAACTAGCCCTGGTTTCTTCTCTCTCCTACATCTCCCTGCTCTGCCTTCTCTCTTTACCAAACCAGTTAGCATTGAATTGAACAATAAAATGGACATTCTCCACTGGTAAATCACTGCTGCAGTGCATATACTTTATGCTGCAGTGAAATACTTTGTTGGTTTGGGGTTTTTTTTTCCCTTTTTCATCATAGACCTCTCAATGTTTTCCAATTTATTTTGGTCTCTCTCTTCATTCTAAGATTGTTAGTGGAGTTAGACATGTTTGGTAGCTTGCGTAGTTATAGCCTTTCTCACTGTCTTTAAGGTGTGTTCCCAACCTCCAAGAGCCAGGAAACTCAAGGAGTAGTTACATGGTGAACCTAACCAGTTCAACTTTAACAAATATATTAAAGATTTATGGTGCTGTAGCTGCTTATCAAACAGTTGCTTGCTTTTAAGCAAAGTTGTTTTTTTTTTTAAATAATACATAACCAAATCAATAAAATACTATTTCTTGCTGCATACTTCATTGTCCCCAGCTGCACATGGTTTTTACATCCTTTCACACCTGATCCTCCCCATCTGCACATTCAAGATTACACATGATCCATGGCGGACCTTGCAGCGTATGAGCATCCAGCTCAGTAGTTCTGACAAATTTCTCTCATCAGTCAAATTGCATCCTGTGCAGCTATAATTATTTCACAGCGTTAGAGAGAGAGAGAGACTCCGTTGAGTCAGAGAAATATATTAACATTATTTTGCAAGCATTTATTACCTGAGAGAATTATACTTTTAAATTACTCATAAATTGTTAGCATATAGACATTACAGGTTTTCAGGTATTTTAAAATTTTATAACTACAGTTTAGTGTCTGTGTATCTCCGTATTAACACAGCACCCGCCTTCTTAGATTTAGAATTTAAAACAGAAGTTTGATTGTTCATAAACAATCTGGACATAAAGTACATAGAAATACCTTTTAAAGGTCAGTTCTAAAATGATCATTATTGTTTTGGCATTTTAGATTTTTTGCAATTATTTGAAATCTTAATCCTAGAGCTATTTGCACGTAAAAACACGCAATGCAGTTACACAACTCTAGACACATAAGACTGTAGGTGCACTATAATTCACCTTTCACATCATTCAAAGATACTTCTACAGCTTTCATTAATATTGTAAAGTTAGCAGCAATATTCTTGGCTACAATGCATGCCTTTGAAGTCATCATTATTTCTGGCTGTTAAATCAAACAATAAGCTGACATACTAGCTAGCTTATTAAATGCTGTCTCCTCTGTTGTTGTTTTTGGGAGTTTTAAAAATTATTTTTCTAAGGAACAGATTCCATAGTCCTGTTCCATGTGAGAATTAAAGCCCGAAGGATGCAGTCCAGCATTAGTGCCATGTGATCTACATGACAGTCCAATTATGTAATGACTTTTCTATGTAGCAATTTAAGGAACAGAAATCTAGGGTTACGAAATCAGTGAGTTTGTTTTTCATATTGAACATGTATAATTCAACTGAAGAGCACAGGAAGTCATGGTGATACTGCTCCAAACCTACGGAGCGACATAAATTTACATTACCAGTACTGGGCTACTGTAACTGGACATGACGGCATCCTTTGAACTCTACAGCATCAGTAGATCCCCTAAGTTCAGGGCTTTCTCCGCATCCCAGATGTTTTCAGCTGCAAGAACAGTTTTGCATGGTGGTCCATGCACAGGACCAAATTCGTTCAAGTGGTCACACACAGCCAGAGCAGAGAGTGCTCAAAGCCAGTCCTGATACACAGTTAATGCAGAGATATACATGCACGTAGATCTCAAGTGTTGAAAACACTCCTGCATCCTTATGTTTAGATATAACTTTAAGTCTTCTGGGTCTTTTCTATCATTCATTACCGCTTCACTAGAGTCCTAGGTGCACCTTGAATGGGGAGTTAAAATGCAGTCTGTATCTTAAGAACAAGCTACTACTTAAATAAGAAATAAAATAATGTTAAAAAACCCCTAATGATAAAAAGAGTCTAATGATAAGAAAAGGACTTGGTCTCCACTGCCATGTAAAGCTAACAATATTTTCAATTTAATGTAACAACTGTCTTCTCTAAAAATTCTTGCTCTCAGAGAAGTTTAAAACTGTGGGAAATACCAATCTTTTTCTACTGTATTTTCCTTGTTGCTTTCAAAATAATGAATAATTAAAAAAAAAAAAAAGAAAAGAAAAAAAAAAGAAAAAGAAAAAAGAAAGTAATTTCTGCCCTGGAAAAACACTTCTGTTTTCTGAAAAGCAATGAGCATGGTTATCTTCTATTAAAGTAAAAGAATAATAGGTATTAATGATGGCACTTCTACTAATTTCAGAACCCTTTATCTCAGCTGAGTGAAACAGGCTTTATTCAACAAACCTCAGTGAATTCAAATATTTGAATACCATAAGGTAGCGCCACCACAACATCATCATACCACGTAGCTAAACAGTGCAAATACATATATTCCAGCTAGCTGCAGCAGATAATAGATAAGCTCTATCTGCACTCCTCAGTAGCAAATGCTTTTTAAAACAAAATCAGTCTTTGGAAAAAAAATATTTCAAAACAGTCAGTGAACACATATAGCTTGGGGAAATGCAATGCAAAGTCTGCAATAATATATCCTGTAATTCTATTTTTTTTACTTTCAATGATTTTTCCATTTATTTCCTCATCCCTAATTTTACACAACCATTGTCTCACTCATCAGTTTCTCAAATATGAAAGAGTCATCCTATGAACATGAAATAGAGATGTCAAAACCCTCCATGTACTAGACATAGGGTTATTCTAACTTAGAAGTAACCATAAGAAAGCAGTAAGCTTATCTGAAATTTAATAGGAATTGTTGTAAGAAATGGGTCTTGTTATTCTTTGACCTACACAAAATGGGTCAATTTACAATCTTTTCCAAAGTCAATGTGCATCTGTTCAACACCCAAACTAAAACATTCAAGTTAAGGTATCTGAAGCTGTACTGCACCACTCACATTCCAGCTGAACAAAACTTTCTGTCAAATTCAGTCATGAATTTGTGCAAATCGAGTTAGAAATTGGTTCATGAAATGTATCTGTAATCAGGAAGACAGTGCCACTGTTTTCACACAAGTGTCAGTCTGTTGAACACCAAGGAACTGTTCTTGAGACATAAAGAAAAAATACGTTAGCATAACTATTTCTTCAGGAACTTCCCAAGGACATTAGGGAGATGGGGAAAGGACCTAGAAATAGGATCAGACAGGACAAAGGGCAATTGGATGGCTAAAAAATGAGTGGTACCAGAAAGGGTTGGCTAAAAGAGGTGGAACTTTGCAGCTGATATGAAGTGAATGAGACAGGTTTTCTGCTGAGATGACAGCATATGATAGTGTAATTAAATATTTGCCATAATGAGTAGTCACAAGAGAGTGTCCATATGCAATAAATAAATAAATAAATAAATAAATCTGACTACTTGGCCTTGCAACCCCAGCTGTGCTCTTTTAACAATTCTGTGTGTCTCTGTGTGTGTATTAAATTTAAATATACACACATGCACTTCACACCACACGCCAATTTTCATATGCTGGTATTACCATTCCTTACAAATGAATTAAGTCTAACAAGACACTCATAATTAGACTGCAAAGGTTTATTATTTCTGTTATACCATTGGGAAAAAGACCCAGTGAAATTAAGTGCTTTATCTAACTAAATGAATCTCTAAATTACAGTGGGAACACAGTTCAAGGGCCCTGATTCCCAATCAAATGACTATTTAAATTTTGAAGGCTCTGTGCACAGGCACACAACAAATTTGTGTGTCTAGTTTTGAATGTGTCCTTTTCCAGATGCTTCTACAATTGGATATTAACAGTAATTGTCGTGAATCTTTTCCTTAAGGAATTAAATCAATCCAACACCTTTCTGAACTTTCTCTCATGCTCTTAAATTTGTGTGTTTGCTTTCAGATGACTTTCAGCAACAGATAGTCCATTGACGTCCATCTCCATGAGATGTGGGAACAGTGCCTTTACTAAGCCATTGCTCTAATTAAATTAAATGTTTTTGCAGATTGACAAATACATTAGATAAATTACAGTTTCTTCCATCTAGCTGTCTGATCAATTTAGACAGGAGCACATACAAGTATTGAGGTATCATCTGGTTATTTTTTAACCTTCAGCTATACAACACTTGGTAAAAAAAAACAAACAACCTAAGATTTTAGGGAATATTTCTTCTTTTAAATCACAAATAAACACTAATTAAAATACTGAAACATGGCCTTCAATAGACCATCACTTTCGCAGGCCATTTCCAACAATCACAGATTAAACCACAGAGAAACAGAAACACCTATTTTATTAAAAAAAACCCAACAACAACTATAGGTAATGCAAGCTGCAAGAGTTCAGAGGACCTGAAAGACCATTAGTCTATTCCAAAGTGCTGTTCCTATATTCTTAATGAAAAGAAGCTATATAATAACCAGTCAATTTCATTAAGAAAAGTAGTGAACTACTGACCTCAAATCATGTTTTCTTATTCTCTAATAGGAAAAACACTGAACAACTGTGAAATTACATCATCTGCACCTAGCTCCTTCTAGAACGTCTACATATTGGAGAGCACTAACTGGTTCTTATGACGTAGACTGTCACAGAACACGTCAACTTACCTTTGAATACCACTGAATAACTTGAAAGGAAACCAGACAGTTGTCTTTTTAGGCTTGAAATCCCTCATTATTGATCCATGGAACAATAAAGCATTTCATGGTTGGTTTGTTCCATAAAAAATGCAACCAGATTGTGTTAAAATGCCACTTCGTAAAGAAACAACAAAACACAAAACAGAGCAAGCCACACCTCAGTGGGCAATTAGGTTCTGCTGATGCTCTTGGAAAAGGTCAAGATTGTCAACTTCTACTTTAGAAAGCCAAATAGAGTGATTCCTCAATAGCCCCACAACACTGATATATTTTCCTCAGCTCTTGGTCAGTCCTGGGCATCGAGCAGAAAAGCCCTCTGCTTTGGGGAAACTGCTGTGTTACCTTAAAGCTGCAATTTGACAGAGCAATTCTGTTTTTCTCTCCTGCACCTCTACAATCCTCCCAGTGCACAAGCCTGTCCTAGCACTTCACGTTGCTCTTTAAGATTCCACTGCCTTCTGCCAGGTAGGTTTTTGGCTTAGTGACAGGCCTGTATCAGTATTACTTGCATACAGACCCAGTATGACAAAACACACAGTCGATGCCTGTATCAATCATTACAGAAAGAGCTGAATTTGTAAACTAAGCAGCTATATCAGCAAACATATTTATTTTTTTTTTCCGTTTGGCATAACTAGCCTCGTTTTTTGCTGCTGCCAAAGTAGTAGGCACTCCACAGCCACTCTGTTGCTCTTTTCTTGCCAATATATCTTCCATTATGACTTACTGCTCTGCTGCAAGTACTCTCGAAACAGCATAGCTGGAGATGCAAACACAAAGGAACTTAAGAATGACCTCCACCAGCAGCACTGGGAAACAGAATAATTTTGACAAAGTGCAAGTACAGCACCACCTTTTCAAACACAGCAGATAATAAGCTTGGAATCAGCCTCCAAGCTGCCTGAACTAAAAAATATGAAAGCTGACCAAACATTGGTTAGTTATTACAGTGTTCAAAATCTGTCAGTCACACAGGAACCTTTTGACAGATGATATCTTTCCCCGCTCCTAAAAATGAGAGATACAAAGAAAGTATTAAGAAAGAAGGATTTTATTTACTCAGCTCTCCAAACTGTGAGTTGAAATGGAGTGCTAGGAAGTGCTCTGGTTTCACTCCTGATCTATAGAGCCCCACAGAAAGGCTCCAAACTCATCTGCAGATATCAACAGTTATCATCCACTTCAGCTACCACCCCCTTTAGACTCCTGCTCTATTTCTGCCATCAAAAGAGGGAAGTAGGCTAAACAGCAGACAAAAATATGAGAATAAACAATCGCTGAACATTGAAATGATCAAATCCAGACAAGAAATAAGTATACTTATGAGCATACTCTGATAATAATTATTCTTAGAAAAGTCTGCTAACGGTTATGCTCAATTCTTAATAATAGGCCACTTAAAAATGAAGAAAGGATTTACTGTGAGATAATATGCTCTACTTTGAATAGTGTGTGTGGGCTGATGGTGGCTGGGCGCCGGGTGCCCCCCCAGCCGCTCGGTCCCTCCCTCCTCAGCTGGGCCGGGCAGAGAAAATGCACCGACAGGCTGGGGGTGAGGGCAGGGGGAGATCGCTCAGCGGGTGCCCTCACGGCCAGCACCGGCCCCGCTCGGGGACACCGGCGGCACCGATTGCCAGCCAGCCCGGAGCGGGGCAGGAGACATAAACCCAGCTCTGAACACCCCTTCCGCCCAGCCCAACTCTGCTCCAGAACTCTCTCCCCACTCCTGCCAGCGGCGCTGAGGGCTGGGTCAGTCCCTCAGGCATGGCTGCTCCTGCCTGGGGCCCTCCCAGGGAGACAGTCCTCCATGAACTGCTCCAGTGTGGGTCCTTCCTCTGGAGCTCACCCAGCTGGCTTTGGCGCCATCAGGGACAGGGGAACCTTCTGGCAGCTTCTCACAGAAGCCGCCCTGCAGCCCCCTCCGCCAGGCTCTGGCCACACAAACCCAATGCAAATAGGAATTTAATGAGGGATATTTTTTCCTCTGCATTATGCAGAGGTCAAAACAGATGATAAAAAATGATCCTTAATTTATTCACCAATGGTAAATATATGTCTGTCTTTTGGTAGGAGTTGTATTTGTGAGCTTCTGAAGAAGCATGAGAACGAACTATACTATACTAAGTACAAAATAATATCTTGGTAAATTTTACTTGTGCTGCACTGCAGTCTGCATCAATGATAGCAAAGTAGCTTTCCCCCCTCCTTAGAAAATTTATTGTACAAATGCTATGATGTGTTTATTATTATTCAGTGCCAATTACATTAAAAGTAGCCTAAGTTTGAGAAATAATTTCAAATTTTACATAAATCCCTAACTGTTCGTATAATGAAGGATAAAGTGATCTTTAACCTAATGTGATATTCAATGGTATATTAAATAACACAGTTATAAAACATACATAAACATACAAAAATAGGGTAATATAATATATGGTGATCTATCTGATAATTAAAAGATGTACAATAGCTTAATGACGTCCACTGAACTTACACACAAGATAATACAGACTCCTAACTTCTGCTGTATGCACACTCCCAAAATAAACAAAAATCCATTTCTTTTAGAAGTCAAATGTAAATATTTTGTCACAGTAAAATGGTGCTGGTCTTGAAGATTTTTCCCACCTATGGTACCTGGGGTACTACTGGTTTTAGGGTTGTTTCATTTGTGCCATTCTCAGTGCTGCTTTCTGGCACATATAATATGCTTAACCATGTAAGATATTTTCCATAAATTTATACAGACTTATTGTGGAAAAGCAGGCTCCAACAGCATTATTCTTCTCTACTTGCTAATAAGCTTAGTTCTGAACAATATTCTGTGTTTTGATTTTTTTTCATATTTGAAACAAGCTGTCAGAGCTTGATTTACAAACAACGTGCATGACATTCTTCTCACCTATACCCCCTCCTTTTATTCTCCTTCCTTATTTCCCTTTTACTGACTGACCTAGCTTAATTGTACCATCTACCTTTCTTTTATATATCCACCCTCCTTTCCTTCTTCCTGCCTTCACTTTCTCAAGCAATCCAATCTCACTTTCTCTAACAATACCTTTTCACTTCAGTTGTGGATGAAGGGGTCAAACCTTTTGGTTAGCTTATCAAGATCGTGACGAGAATAAGAAAAAAAAAAAAAAAAAGATGAGGGGGAGAGAACTAAGTATGCTTAGAAAAGAAATAGAAATACAATGGTTTTATGCTGAATCGTGATGTTCACACCAAGAACAAAAGCACTGTGAGTCACAGAACTAAAGATACTCCTTTGGAAGTATTAATGTTGGAAACTAAAACCTTGAATTTAAAGAAAACAAAAAACCCAAAACCCATAGAATCATAGCATGGTTTGGGCTGGAAGGGACCTTCAAGATCATCTAGTTCCACCCCCCTGTAAAAACCTTGAATTTCAGAAAAAAAACCCACAGAATCATAGAATGGTTTGGACTGGAAGGGACCTTCAAGATCATCTAGTTCTACCCCGCTGCCACAGGCAGGGACACCTTCCACTAGCCCAGGTTGCTCCAACCTGGCCTTGAACACTGCCAGGGATGGGGCATCCACAGCTTCTCTGGGCAGCCTGTGCCAGTGCCTCACCACCCTCACAATAACAATTTTCTTCCTAAGATCTAATCTAAATCTCCCCTCTTTCAGTTTAAAGCCATTCCCCCTTTCCTGTCATACATGCCCTTGTAAAAAGCCCCTCTCCAGGTTTCTTGGAGGACCCTTTAGGCACTGGGAGGCTGCTCTAAGGTCTCCATGGAGCCTTCCCTTCTCTAGGCTGAACAATCCCAACTCTCTCAGCCTGTCTTCGTGGGAGGCAAACGACCAAAGAAACAAAAGATGCTACAAGAGGAATTTTTGATTGTGGACTGAAATAGTGTAGGAAAATATAATGTAGAGGAAGGATTTAAATGCTGCCAGGTTTTCAAAACAACCCTTCATTTCAGGATCTAAAGCTTTGAAACTCCGTGTCTGAAAATTCACCATATACTGGAGTTTTCTTTTTTCTCTCACAGTTTAGTGTAGCCATGAATCACCTGTTCTGCTGCTCCTGGGTGCAAGATGCTATTAACAATTTGACATTCCTCCTGCTGTGCATTAACCACATTCCAGCTTTTGCTCGTACTGATTGCAAATGGGACATAGGGATCTCTCAGATAAACGTTATCTGTTATGGTATCACAATGCATGGTTACATTTATGCCTTGGTGACTGGCAGTACCTGTCTAGTAATGAAAATCTCAGGAATAAGCAACTCTGGTACAGAGCATGAAAATCTGAGATGGACAATTCATATCTCCTAAAACACAGAATTGTCTCCCAGTGAATACTTATTTATCACACATTAAATGCCCAGTTGAGAAGGATAATAACAGTTTTATCCTAAAGCAGTTATAATCTGAAAGACAAGAGACTTGAACAGAGACAGTTTGATGGAGAATGATGACACCATAAACATGATCAAATTATAATTGCAAATATGAATGGGAAATGAAATTATATTGATGCCAGTTAGCCTTCACATCTTCTATCAGAAACCTGGTGTCCTGAATAAGAGACCAGATCCACCAAGTAATTGCAGTATATCTAATTCTTATTTACTTATCTAGTTCTACCTGCTTGAGTTTTTAAATAACCTTGTGGACATGTGTCCCAAATCTGGTATTACACATGACTTAAATTCACGTGAAACCTTTGCCTCAGTTTCCCTAGTATCCTCAACTGCAGCAACAATTAAGAGCTCATTGCTGCTGCAGAGCTCTGTCATCCACAGATTTTCACTAGTCACCACCTTGCTTTATAAAAGATCAAGGGTGATGAAGGTACATTAAATAAATATACCTGGACGTGTAAAAGAGCTGACTGAGAGATAATGAAAAGCAGATGAAAAAAAAAACACCCACAAAACTTGATAGTTTGGGTTTTTCTGTCTTCAGGGAGGAGGGGGGGAAGTGAAGACAATGCAGAGAACACTAACATTATCTTGTACATGAAGAACAGGGGAAATATGCATGTGAAGCATAGAATTAACTGTGGCTGGGCTTGCCTTTTTATATTTTAAAAAAATTCAACACTAGGGGAACATCTGGGTGTGATTTTTTTTCCTCGATTTCCCCCCTTACCTCTAGTTACAAGACAGGCTAAAAAACCCTCCTCAATTACTGGTAAACATACGGAAACTTTAACAGTTACCAGAATAAGCATACTAAATATAGATATTAAATTAAATACTAAAGCATAAAATAGAACTATTTATCATCCTGCTTTTATTTTCCCATTCACACATCCTATACACACACATACTTCTTTGTGGAGGAGGTTTATACTAAATTCTAATTCCTGTCCTAATAGACCTGTTTTTTTTTTCCATGTACAGCTCTGTGCTAAGGAGCAGAAACATTACACGCAAATCTATCATTCCATGAGCTGATTCAGCAAGCATCACACCATTTAAGACAACAATAAAAATCAGGACCTAGAGGAGAAATCTGTTAAAAAAAAAAAAAAGAAATAAATTACAGTGTAGAGGGCATTAGCTGAAGGAAACCAGTCCACCCATCTACAGTCCTTTTTACTAAGACTGTCTATGAGGAACCAAATTTCTTTCCTGGAGGCAGCTTCCCAAGTGCTGAAGCCTTGGGAAGAGCTATCACATCGCAGACACCACACTAATACTGCAGCTTCAGATTTTGATGAATGGGTTTTCTTTAACATCTGATAGAGAAAATGCCTCATTTCTCCCTATCTCACAAAAAGATTTTTTCTTGGTCAGCCATGACAATGACACTATGTATGACACCATTCTTACAATTTTGAAGGGAATTGAAAAAACTTCCATAGTGTGGAGAAAGCAGCAGCTTATCATATGCAAAGAAAAGAAACCTCCAACTAATAATTAAAACACTTTTATGTATTTTCACAGGTAGGAAACTGAGGATTAGACATGACTTTAGCAAAGTCATGAGACAGATCAAAAAAACAGGACAAGCAGTAAGTTCAGTCATAGCTCCTTCAAGACGTACACAACAGTCACTGGCAATCATCTCTCGGTGTTACAGGGATGTGAGTGCTGCTGATTCTATAGACAGGTGGAGATAAACACCTATAATAAGACCTTATGACACGCTGCATGTTGGACGTTGTAACCCATCTCATTCCCAAGATCACAGTCGGCTGACAGCATCCCAAGGGCTGCAGGCAGGAGATGCTGGGCCTGCTGGGTCAGGCACAGGGGGCTTTGCCACTCTATGCTACCGGTAGGCACAAGGTGAAAGCAAATGAAAAGCCAATACTGACATGAAATCAGAATCCCCATAATTACTGATTACAGGAGAGGACCCTGCCTTGGCATGCACTCCTCCTACTCAAGCTGTGATGCTCTCTTTCCTCTTCACATGCCATAGTCATGGTGTTTGATAGAAAGAGCTTCAGATTACAAAAACTGTAAGAAGAAATTTACCTATCACGTAAGTGTGGCTTCATTTATTCATTTAAACCCATTAAAATACAGATACTCTTTACCTATGCTCTATTATCTCACAAGTAGAAAGAAATGCACTCCAGTGCATAAGTGCAATAGCTACAGCTCTTTCTCAGATTCCCGGTGGTTTTATTTAGTTAAGAAAATTGCAAGAAACTTTAAAAGGACACATGATACATATGTACAGACACTTAAATATTTTTTTTTTTTTTTAACACCATTCCCCCTGTTTTTTAGTGAAGTGATGGCATCTATCACAAAAGCAGTAATAGACTGTTACAGCTCTAGTACTAGGAGGAAAAATGGGAATAAATGATCCTGAATGCAGAAAACTGTAGCAGAGATTTTCTAATTCTTGTTTGCATTGTGCATGTGCTTCAGGCTACAGCAAAAACAAAGGGCAGATCCCTACCTGTTACCCATTGAGACAATTTTCTTATGCACAATAAGCAGTTAAGTAATAATGAATATCCTATAAAAGCAAATTAAGAAAACAGGAGAGATACATACCACAGTCAAGCCTGTACTACACACACTGAACTTATTTTCTACTTCATGGGGTACCCAGAATTTCAGGTTTTTCTTTCACAATGCACTTTATAAGCAAACCAGAGGATTTATCCTGACTTCATTCTCTCTCCACACTAAGATAAACAGAAAACTAAAAGCATGTGCTGTGGCACATTTTCTTCCTACAAAACTAATTTCTGGCAACTTCAGCAAGAATATAGATTCTCACAACATTCAGTTAACCTCTTGGGCAAAACAGTATTTTAAAGTATATCTCCATGAATTTGTAGACAACAAACAGGCAGTATAATTTTGTGTTGGCTTTGAAATACACAAAAAATATTTAATTGGGCCAACATAGCTTTCAGCACTGACTCTCTGAAGTGCTCTGAAGTAATTCAGAAAGAAAAAGAGACAAGGCTGGAATTAATTTACTCTAGCACCATAGATGGGCTTCAGCCCTTTACATGAAGTACAAAGTTCAATTTCTTTCAATTCACACATATAATTATGCATAATTTTTGTTATACACACTCTGCAGGAAGGGTTTTATCGGTGGGTGCTATTGGCCTTTTTTCTTCACATTTCTCTTGGCTTACAGGAAGACAGAGGTCATTATAAGAGACAGTAATAAGGGTTTCTTTATCCCCAAACAAATATTTATCACATAAAAATTTAATGCAAATTTGTTTATAAGCTTTAACATGTGGTGGCATGAGATACTATTAGAAGCTAAACATTCAACATGTCTGGCAGGATGTAAGTCAAGCTAAAGGTTTCAGGCATTATTTTAGAAGCACACATTGCTGCTTTAGAGAGCTTTACCTCCTGTTGGCATTCATAGAATCATAGAATGATTTGGGTTGGAAGGGACCTTCAAAGGTCATCTAGTCCAAGCTGCTTGAAGTAAGCAGGGACACCTTCAACAAAGTCATGTTGCTCAGAGCCCCATTCAACCTGGGCTTGAACACTGCCAAGGATGGGGCATCTACCGCCTCCCTGGGAAACTTGGGCCAGCGTTTCACCACTCCCATTGTAAAAAAAATTCTTCCTTATATCTAGTCTGAATCTACCCTCTGTTAGTTTAAAAACACTACCACTTGCCCTGTTTCTAAGCCTCCTTTAAATATTGAAAGGCCGCAATAAGTTCTCCCTGGAGCCTTCTTTTCTCCAGGCTGAACAACGCCAAATCCCTCAGCCTTTCCTCACAGAAGAGGTGCTCCAGCCCTCTGATCATTTTTGTTGCCGTCCTCTGGACTCACTCCAACAAATCTATGCTTTTCCTGCACTGAGGTCTCCAGAGTTGGATGCAGTGCTCCAGGCAGGGGAGTTATAACACCCAGCGGTGTCATCATTTCATGGCACTTGGTCTGATAGCCTTGCCTGGTGCAATTGCAGAGAGGACAGTGTGACTGCCCCAGAACACCAACCTCACCTTTGTGTAGGGGTTACAGATACAACCATGGCTCCATCTCTTGCTTGCTGACTGTCTCACATGATTGTTTGTTTGGTTTTTTTTAAAGACAAGACACTGCCAAAATTCACCCATCTAGAGTAGGTCAAAGAGATGTAAAGTCATTCATAAGCAAAGCTGCTCAATTCCTAAATCACTGCAACATAAGACTGAAGCCCTAGCATTTCTTTGATACTGCCTGGATTAATCCACACCCCTGAAATGGCTATTTCTGTGGTTCATTTTCTGATGGCAATAATAATTTGACCTGTGTAATAGGCTACTGTTGATTTGATGTTAAAGCTTTCAGGTAGGAAGTAAGTTATGGCTGCTCTAAGTTTGTTCCTCAAAGGCAAAATCCTAAATATAATTATAGCAATAGAGTATACTAGTCCATGGGATCTACCATATTTTTAATCCAAGGTAATTCCAAAATAATCCTTCCCTTTCCTTTTGTTCCATCCCCTCTTTTTTGTTGTTTTTGTTTGTTTCAAATCAAGTATTTTTTTTTTTAAATAATAATTTCAAAAGTTAGCAAAAAGAATCAGGAGAAGGATTAGCCAGTCAACGTTAAAGATGAGTGAAGAGAGACTTTTTGTGTGACCAGATATCAGTAATCAGTAATTTTCACTGACTTCATCAAATCATGCATTTTTATCACTTACTTAATTCAAACTCAGCATCTGACGCATGGTTGCCTTTGATTCAGAATGACAAGAAAAAAGTTTACTGTTAAAGATTAATCATGTTCTTCTGTTCCCACTCTCCTTCTGCTCTTAAGATTTAGGAGGATGTGCTCAACTGTAGCTTTATTTTCAATTTATGAAAAAAGTATGGTTTAGATACCATTTATTTGTAATCTACTCTTCCACATTCGTTACTCTATAGATGCAAGTATACATTCTGCATGTAATAATCATTAGTTTCATTCATTACTTTTGTACTCCACTAATAAATGGTAACTACTTTCATGAAAACCTTCTGTTTATCTGCAATTCTAAAATGCATAGTTTGTCTTTTGCTTCTTTGTTTTTCTCACCTGTAAAATGTCCTTATGTTCATTATCTCTCAATTTAGTACTACTTGGAAAAATTCTTACTCCTGTTTTCCTGCCTTTGGTACAGCAAGTATTGCTACTTACCCTTTCTCAACTGTTTTAAGGCACATCTCCAATCATCATCATGCTGTAAGAAAATACACGTGCTGTACACCCTACTTATAATCCACAGGGTTTTAACACCAAGATATAACATCTTCCTCTTTACCATACATGATTTTTATCTTCAGACTACTTATAAAGAAGATATTTTTTACAATGGGGGTGGTGAAACACTGGTGTAGGTTTCCTGAGAGGTAGGAGATACCCCATCCCTGGAAACATTCAAGGGTGGACGGTGCTCTAAGCAACCTGATCTAGTTGAAGATGTCCCTGCCCATGGCAGGGGATTGGACTAGATGACATTTAAACATCCCATCTAACCCAAACTATTCTATGATTCTATGATTTTCTCCTTTAATCTTGATGTATTCATTCAGTATAAAGCCTACTATAGCAGGAGCAGGGGATCTGCCAGCCCAAAATTTACCATATGTTTATCAAATCACATCCATTAATAACAAAAAAGAAAATAAACCCCATTTTTTCTGTTTAAAATATCTCATCCATTTCTTATCCTAAGCTTAACAAAGCCATATTTTCATGGCGAGTAGCAGTACTTCCCACATGATTCCCATCAATGTCTACAGAATGCTGGCTTGTATTTTAAATTATATTAAAAAGAGGTTCTGTCATTTATAGATGCAAAGATAACTGCTAAAACATGAAAGCAAGAATATCAATGCCATATCTGCCTCCTAAGCCTGACAGCTGCAGTGCCTCTGCTGCTGCTCAGAATGAGATGCCAAGCAGCCACTGTGAAATTTCAAAAAAATAAATAATTAAAACCTAAACACAAAAGCAGCTTTTCTCACTTTTCTACTGCCTCCTCCCCACTTGCTGTTGCTCCTAACAAACTTGTAAGCAAATTCCTTTCTTTCCTGCTTGTCTAATATGCCAGTTTCTGATGATAAAAAGAGACAATTAGAAAGAATTGGAATTGTAAAGCATTCCTCTTTCTAAAGGCAAGCATGGTGTCCTGCATAAAGGCAAAGACGAGGTCAGAGGGGAGGAAGGAGAAGGATGCTGGATTGCCTAGTTCCACATTTATATTCACTCTGCTGTTACAATGTTCTTTATCCTTTCTGGACTTTCACCAACAGGAGCCCATTGCCCCACATGTAGTTTTTCAGCTGCAGGCAGCAAGAGTCAGAACCCCTGACCTGAAGGATGCAAATGTGTTTGCAACCTCCACACACAAGCACTGCAGTCATCCCCTTTACCGGTAAAAGGATGTGATGGCTGTGACACTAAATGGTAGATCTCTCTTTGGTAACACAATCTGCCCCCCTCGGGACTCACCTGAATATAAGACTTATTTTTCAATTATAAAAACATTTATTTAAAAAAAAACACAAAACACAAAACACACCCACATTCTCTGTCAACATAGAGGTAATCAAATACGTTGTCTATATTGTTGCTGATGGGTTTTACCTGATTAAAATACTATTGGGAGGACAAATAAATACACTGGTGAGCTGAGTGTTGAAACAGTACAACGTAGTAAAAATACTATGCATCGTGTATCAGCAAAATCCTGACAGTCAAGAGGTTAGCTGGAATACTAGAATGAAAAATATAGAAGTAATCACTTTTATTGTCAATTATTTGCAAATGTGTAGATAAGCCAAGGAAATGAATGTGTCATTTTCCTTTCAATAAACTAAATACTGGATACCACATGTCACCAGTAAATAGACAACTGAGCTGCATATTAAATGAATGATGTAAATATAGCATAAAAAATACAGTAGCTCTTTAAAGAATGAAGAAATTTTATTTCTTACTAAGGGAATAGGCAACAGGGGAATTTACACTGGGTAAACCTCAGTTATACAATTAAACTAGCAATTACAGCAGCCCTACAGTTAGTTATTGCCCTATGACTGACTAAATCTTTCTGTGGTAATGGGCATTGCATTCAGAACCGAACGATGATATTTTTAAGGACTGCTGGCAGCTTTTAATTCCTTTATAGCCCATTAAAATATAGTCAGTCTTTTAGTCATTTTAACCTTGTTTAGCACAAATGGTTGAACTTGAAATTCATTGACTTAAATGGTCCATGGAAGATATCATTAAGAATTGCTGTACTGGATACTTTTTTTTTATTTTTTTTTTAAACTTATAATGCATTTAATTATTAATGTCCGTCTATCATTTATGGCCCATTGTTTTTGAGATTTTCCACATCTTTCACCTTACCTGTTCAAAGAGTTACAGGAGCCATAACATAATATTCCAGATACAAAGACAGTCACTGTTATCACTAGACCTTGCATTAGTCAGAAATGTCTATACTTTGAGTCTTGGTGACTATACAACTATCCAAGGTTAAGCTGAATAATGACCTGAGGGCAAAACTATCATACACACAAGACCATCAGTTTTGAAATACTATAGAATATATCTTTCATGCATACACATATGCATTGAGTTGTCGATGACCTCTGAAAATAACGTTATTTATGTTTCTGTGATCTAGAGCACAAATTCAGAAATACAGGTTAACTGATTTTCAGTACAGGAGGACCTGTAACCTACACAGCTTATTAATTTTCATAAGTTTGCCTCTAACAACTCCAGTGTTGTTAGATTTTAAGCTGTGATCTGCAAAAGCTGATCTTTTTTTCTGCAAAATTCAACAGCAGTGATAAGCAGGACTTGCCTTTGAATTAGAAGAGGAGAAAAAATATCCCATATAAATGAGCCCCATTCATCCAGCCAACACTTGTCGTTTATTTCTATATTTGTTTTTTACTTCTGTGTAAGCTAAAACAATTATTTATTTCGTAACATTGCTGAAGGAGCCAAGGACAGTCTGGTTGTGTTTGTTTTGTTTGTGGGTGGGTTTTTTTGTTTTTTTTTTCTGTATAAGAGAAATGTATGAATTAAACACTAAACAAATAATTATCTATTTGTCTTTCCCTGAACAATTAGCTACTGGCCACTTTTGTACAGATAAACCTGGACCAGGTCTTCCAACAAACCTCTTCGCCCAGTTGGTATTTCCCAGCTGCACATAAGAAAACTAGATTTTTGTCTCGCCTCGGTATAACGCACCCCAAGCCCATGAGAGCAGCCCCAAACCAATGACAGTGCTCTGAGCCTCACCACCACCATCTCCCACATCCAAAGGGAATAGCTGGAGCCTGTAAGTGGATGTGGAGGGAGTGAAATAGCTGTAGAAGGAAGCAACTGAGCTGAAGGAGCAGCCAGGTTTAAAATATATGTGTTGAAGTTCTCAAGGTGACTGATGGCCAGGGACGTTCACATTAAAAGGGCTGCTGTACAGGTGCCCAGAATTTGTCCAACCTTTTCTCGATGCTATGTAAATTAATATGGCCCAAATACTATCCCTTTGGGGGAAAAAAAGAACAAAACAAAAGAAACCCTGAAAGATTATATTAAAGGAAAAGAAGGGAAGAGTAGAGTTAGGAGCCCAAAACTCTGCATACTCACTAAATAAAAGTATTTGTATAAAATTATATATTAGATATAGACTAGAAAAAAATTGAGGGTTCATTTCATGCAATATGAACCCATTAATACTGTCAAGAAAAAAAAAATATTTTCTCTATGACTTGAGTACAATTGAAAGTGCTAATTTATATAGATATAAATAGCCTGTGAGATTGTGTTAACATCACTGATACATCAACTGGATCTCCCCTCACCTGTTTTCTTTCCTGATCTTTGAGGAAAATTAGCTGACAAGATATCAGGAGCTACCAGAATGATGTAACAGGTGGAATTCATATGCTTCCCAATTTTTTGGGAATCAAGACATTGAGGTAATGCAGGTCATACAAATATATATATATATATATATATATATATATAGTTTTCAAAATAAATCTAGGAAATATAGAACATTTGGCACTGATCATCAAACTGATGGGAAGTCCTGAATTTTCTACTGTGGACACAATAAAAGCTGGCACAGCAAGAAGTCTATTTCAGTAAAGACTATGTGGATATCTACCAGCTTCACCAGTGAGCACAAACAGCTTAGCTTCAGCACGGAAGAACATGTTCCTTCCTTTCCTGGGCATGCTCTCATACAATCCTAATTGCTACAAAAGATCAATTTAGCACCTTCCAGTGGAGCATTAAGTGGCACAGCTCACATCAGCTTTAATACAAAAAAGCAGAAATACAATAAGTAAACAAAGAATTCAGTATTGTAAACTCCTTATAACCTTGAACACACAACTTTCTACATAAAGCAGGATCATTGAAAATATTGAAAATAAGAGCCTTTTTCTCCTTGCATATTTCCTTTTAACTTCTCAAGTTCTTTATAGCTTGTTTGTAATGCTGCTTGATAACCCAATGAAACAAAAGAATACATCGACTCTAGCAAAACTAAAAATCTTGCAAATATGTTAAAAGCAACAAAGGCAGGAAAGTCATTAGAAAACACTTCTCATTGCACAGCTTTGTATTTTTATGATCTATGCCTTTCAAGAAATGTATTTTACCAATTAAAAAAAAAAAACAAACCCAAAAAAAACAACCAAACCAAAAATATCAACCAAAAAACCTGCAATAACAGTAAACTTTAAACTTCAGGAAAAACAAATCTGAATCTACTTAAACTTTCCAAATACGGCATTAACTCAGCATGACTATATGTCTCTATTTTGAAAAACACATGTATTGAACCACCTTGGAAATAAAGGTATGAAAAAACTTTTATGCATCCTGATGCAAATTTGGATTTATTTAAAAAAAAATATATATAACCAAGAATACCAATAACTAGTCAAGCAGAACAGCTCAGAACCATGCACATTATATACACATTTTTAATATAGGCACAAGGAAGTACTTGCAATAAAACTTGTCCCCTAAGTTTTTAACAAATGCATTTACATTTTCAGTCTCATCTTACTTTACAAGCTGTGATTTAGCACAGCCTGGGAAAGCATTCTAGGGAAATATAACTCCACACTTGTTCTACAGATATATTTTTTTCCTAGGCACCTCCTGTTGCCTGTGCTGTTCTATGTTTTCACAAAGTTGTAGGAACCTTATTAGAAAATGTTTTCTAAAGAAGCTATGCAATTCATTGGACAAATTCAATTACAGGGAAAAAAAAAAAAAAAAAAAAAAAGAAACAAATGCAGGAGTCTAGTCCTACAGGCTTCTTTCAGAGCTGGGAATACATAGGCAGCAGCTTCCATGTGCAAAGGCTGCAAAATATATATATATATATGTGTGTGTGTGTGTCTGGTAATTCAGTACAAGCAGAGGAGGTTGTATTTTTTATACAGGAAGTAGGAAGTAAAAAAATCAAAACAAAAGTAAAACCTGCTCAGAATGGTCATGTAACAGCCAAGTATAGTCCTAACATTTCTGCACAGTAATGAAGAGCTTTTGAAGTAAAATAATAATAACTTTCAGAGGGTACGTACTTTCTTGTTCATCCAATGCCACATTTTATATCCATACCACATATAATAATAATAATAATAATACAAAAACAATATCTAGGACTGCTAAGACCATCCATTACAATTTTATAAGAAAACAGAGCTCTAATCCTTCATGTCCCCAGTGAATAGCTGGTAAACTATATATTTTATTGCTGGGATTTCTTCAATAAATAATCCATATTGAATAATCAACACAGAATGACAGTAAACGGTCTAGACCACAGACAGAGTATTCCTTCAGTTTTTAATTTTCAAAGTCTCATTGTTTTGTGTCATAATTGCTCTGTTACCTCTATTTATGTTTCCTGCTTATATCTGGTAATAAAAATGTAATTACTAGGATATGTGGGTTTAGATGATGATGATGATATATATATATATGTATTTCTACATTGTATGCTTATTCATTATTTTACCTAAATGAAATATTACATCACAAAGGGACTCATCTCTGACAAACTATTCCTAAGGGTTTTAAAATGTTTCTGCACAATGCTCATTGTAAATGGAAAATTAACAAAGAAACTTGTTTAAAATTGTCTCCAGTTTCCCAGGGGCTTAAGATTAAAATTTTTCAAGTCCATGCAAGCTCATTTTGAATATGTGACAGTCTTTAGCAATAAATAAGTCATATTGTTTCTCAAAATTACTCTTAAATTAATTTTCCGGTGTTTTTGTCATTTTGAATATTACTATGGCATCTCAGCAGACTGCTTAATACAGTAAACACACACTAAAACTGTATTACCCATATAAAATTCCGTTATTCAATTTAATAGGCCTAAGAATGGTTAGACATATTGCTCATGACTGTGTGTACAGATAGTATGGAAACTCTACATTTAGACAAGCCCAATATGAACTGTGGCATGAATACAAATACACAAAGGCGAGGTGGGGGGTGGGGTGGAGAATGAATGAATAAATAAATGTAAGGGTAAATATCGGGTCCAATTTTCCTAGTAGAAAAAAAAGTCAAAGTGTAGAATGAAGGAAGTGGTGATTTTCCTTTTTGGATTCTAGGTGTTCAGGCTGTACAGGTCATCAAGAGATGCTGCAAATTCTAGAATGAACTAATAAATTATTTTGATTCTAAGACAGGAATAGTAATAAGTATGATGATTTTCTGGTTAAATTATTATATGGGCAGTTAGAGAGTCTAACTGTACTACATACCTACTTCAGGTAAAACAATACAACATGATCTCAAAAGACAGTAGGAACATAAACCCCGTTAAAAGGCACAAATAACTCCAGACTTGCTAGAAAACAACCAGATGTCTTTCCCATTTTTTCATCTTCTGGTGTACTTTTTGGTGTCTTGATGGCATCAGGAATTTCCTATGTTTCCCAGTTCTACAAAGAGTTCAGTTTGAGCTCGCTATTTTGTATTTCCAAAGACAAAATAGACAGAACAGCTGCCACGTCACCTGTACTGCAAATCATTTATAGTTGATAAGAAATTTCAAGTAAATTTACTTTCTCATTGTACTTGAAATATATAAAAAGTAAGAAAGCCAGGATATATGACCAAAAGCTAATCCCTTTTCCTGTTGCACTTAATCACACATCAAAATTCCTCCATTTCTCCCAATTTCTCACCTAAATTTCCGTGTTGCTGCAGAAATTTGTTGCTGAGAGGGAAATCACATGATATTTCACATCCTTTGGTCAAAATGTGAGAAAGATTTTCACTACTGTCAGTTAATTTACTTGTGGATATATATATCTCTATATATCTCCCCTGTATTTTTTTGCTTCAGTCATCCAAAACACTAAACTATTGACTTGGTGTGAATCAATGATGACAAATACAAAGTTTTATGTTTCCTTTACAAAAAAATAAAGCTCAAATTATATAGCACATGGAACTTCTCAATTTAGCATTATTAAGAATATCAGAAAATAAAATTTTGGAAATACATTTTTTCCTCTTTTATCAATACTAAGAGAAGTTCTTTAAAGCAAACCATTCCAGAGCTTGGACTGAACATTTCCCTTCTCTTGATTCAACTCTCAAAGTGAACTATTACTTTTTATACATTATATCCACCGAAGGTTTAATAATCGAGCTCATTGTGTGCCTGTGGGAGGGGGAACAAGGAGTGTCCTTGGGTCTGAGTATGTTAAAGGAGAGCTGAGAAGCTTTCCAGTGAAAGGCTCTGTTGATAAATGGTGGTTAGGAGAAGAAAATTGCTTATTCAATGAACAAAGTGGTGTGTAATTTATTTTACTTCATTAGATGCTGAATTCTTCAAACATTCCTAGGAATTAGAATGCTTTGAAACTAATTATTGTAAGTATGTTTAATCATAGCTTTGAAGTTACTTTCAACATAGCATGCTCTTTTAGATTAAATTATACATTTCTCCCATTCCACTGCAACTATCCAGTTCGAGGGCAGAAGAGGAGCAACAAAAACCCCTGTTAAATGTTATAAGTAAACATAACAATAGTTTGGCCCTGGTTTTTCAGAAATATTTCCATAACCTCCTATTGCTACAAGTATACCTGTTCCCACAGAAACTTGAGCACAATTTTGTATACATAAAAATTATCATAAAATTAAACAATTTTGTTATTATATATAGTACAAATAATTGCAAGCAACAAAGGAAATGCCAAGGGAGCACAAAGATGAACAGAAATGCAATTCTAAGGTGCATGGATTTGCTGGAGCAAAGACTAAAGGAGTGTAATATACTCTCTCTCACACACTTGCTTCCTTGTACATACAGTACTGGTAATCAAGCACTCCATTACATGGTATTTCTCTTTATCATTATAAATAAGTGATGAAAGGAGCAGTTTTGGTTTGGGCCCGCTTCCTGTTTAAAATAAATTTTTGGTTCAGTGACTTAAGCAAGGCAGAGCACCATGAATCTCCTCACTAATCGTGAGCTTGACTTTGACATTATTTGCAGATTGAACTAGCTGTTTGTGTGGACACCAGCAACCTGAAATTTTATCAGTCTGATGAAAGAATGCAAATGTAGTTTCAAGTAGCTTTGCTGATCTCACCAATTTCCAATCCCCTTTCCTATTTTTAAATGTGCAGGTTGTACTTAAGTGATTTAACGGGATTTTAATAGATTCTTGATAAAGCCCTAAATGAAGAGAAAGAATGGTTTTATACTCTTCTCTCTATTTATTCTCTCTTCTCTGCTGTTATGTAAAGCACAGCATATAATTATATGTTATGTAAAGCAGGCATATGTATTACATCAGAGAAGTGCCATCATCTCACAGAGAACTAATATGCTGAATGAGAGAAGAGTACTTTTCCTTCTATTCTTTCTTAGGCTTATTAACTGCCTGCATAGCTTGTAAAAATAAATGGCTAAAGTACCTTATGGTAAGAATTAATATATTTCATAGTCTAATATTACACAATTTCTAGTATTTCCACCTCTACAACACAGGCACTGTACTGCATTTGGCTGAAGGGCTGGGAAGGTTAAGTGGGTAAGATTTATTTTGTAACTTTGCAGAGAAAACCATACAGCAACGAACAACTGAAAAAGTCCCATAGACATAGAAAGATATAGGTAACTATCTATTGGCTATTTTCTCCAAATTTCATAATAGGAACTAATAAAAAAAGCTATTTATGTGGATCATCAGAACTAAAATATTTCCAAAAGTAACAAAGTGGAAAATGGAAGTGTGGCTTGGAGACAGGGACTTGTTAGGGCAGATAGAAATGTCCAGAGAAAAAGTAGGTTAAAGGCAGAAAATAAGAAGCAATGGTTTAGTTGATCAAATACAGGGTCCTCATAATAGGGAGGTAGCTGTATACAAATAATTATGTATCAAAGGGAAACAAAAGAGTATATACTGAATATTATCATCAGCTATGGAGAAAAAGAGAACGAGAGAACAACTCTTTGTCCTTCACCTCAAAAACATAGTATTCCACAAATAATTGCAGCCTATCCCCCAAATGTCACCCAACTAAAAAAACCCAAACTCTTAATGGCACAAAGCAGTAGTTTGGCTTGTTCTTTCTACTTCTCTTTCTTTCTTAATGGTATATTCCATCTGTTCTGAATTTGTCAGAAACTGTGATTAGAGGACAAAAAAAACCACCCTCTTTTGTTACCCTCTACCTAAAACTTCAAATCAGCTGTGACAGTGAGTGAAACACAACCCTGCCAAAGTGAGCATTTCTCATTTTGTAAGACTGATATTTATAAATTTACAAGGCTTTCCTAATCATGCTTCCCAGAACTATCACAAAAGCAGCACATCACAGAAACTGCAAATACTCAGAGGTACCTAGTTCATCTAGTTCTGTTTTGCTATGATCCAAGGGCTTCAGTGCACACACACTGGCTCAAGAGCTGGGGAAAATTAACAAAAGTTAAAAATCCCCATACATTTTACCTGCCTGCATCAGCACAGAAAGACTAATGAAACATTACTAGGTACTACTCCACACACACTTACTTGGTGACATTCATCACCTTCAAGCATTGGCCAACCAGCTCAACTCTATGGCTTTTTACAGATTTTCTTTAGAAAGATCTCGATCCCTTCCCATCCTGGCTTTCCCTGGTAAGCTTTACCATCATGTTCAGCCCATCTTTGAACATCCAGACTGCCAGAATCTGAAATAATGTCATAATCTGTTTTGCACAGGATATTGATAAACCATTCTGAGCTTCTCAATCAAGAAATAAATTTCCATCCTAGAATTTAATTGTTGGAAAGTTTCTACATAAACTGAAATAGTCCCTAATATTTGAGAACCCTGAAGCTGAAAAAGAGGCTGTGTGGAGCCTGCGTGGCCGGGGCCTGTCGTTGTGGGCTGCCAGACGGCTCCTGTGAGCAGGTGCCAGCAGGTTCCCCCGTGCCCGATGGCGCCAACGCCAGCCGGCTCCCAGCCGGGCCCGCCGCTGGCCACGGCCCAGCCCAGCGGCCACGCTGGCACCGCCTGGGGGGCGCCGCTTACACCGGGGACAAGGGACAGATCCTGCGGGTGGTGGCGTGAGAAGCAAGGTGGGGGGAGAGCAGCAGCCCCACAGGCCCCCGGTACAGGGCCTCAGGAGGCCAGAGCACCACCAAGGCGCCAGAGAAGAGGTGCCTCCTATCACATACGTTCCTTGCAATCATCCATTCTGAATACACGTAAATTATTTTTGGAATAAGATGTGAATATTGGAAAGAATAAAAGTATGTAAACCAAAATATCATACTCTAATTATTTGAGTTCTTAAAGAAAATACATACATTTTTTCAGCATTTGAATTCCCTCAAACCAAAGTTTAATAGCCATTAGTTTATGAGGTGCTACAAACTGATACATTTATCCCCCAACCCTTGATAACTGACAGAATAAAATGCAACAGGAAATATCTCTGCCACAAATAGCAAAACCAAATTGCTATATAAAAAGTAATTTAAAGTCTGTTTGTTGTGGGTGATATAATTAGGAATATGATTTTAATAATTCTAATTCTTAATATTCTGATACTGCTAAATTCTAAAATAGTAATATACCACTTTCATGCTCTGTTTTTAAAGTAGCAATATTCATGTAAAATATGCCACACTACACATCTGCACTATATGGGTTTCTTTTTTTTTCTTAACTACATCTTCTTTACATTTTACAAAGACAACTCCTTAAATGTATCAGTTTCAGAGAGTTAATTTTTGCAATTTTATATTTATAAATTACAGTCAGTTTTAACACAAAATAGAATTTAGAAAATTTATAGTTATAACTAAACAATTTTACTTAAAGCCTCTCTAAATGTATTCTCTTCAGTTTGGTTCGTTTCCCATGTATGACTGTGCAGGAAAACAGGATGAGCTTTGTGGACTGACTTAGTGGAGTCTTGCTATCAAAGAGCTTGCAAACATGTAACTGAAGAATTTCTGCACTAGATAATGAAAACCTGCATATTGCGCTGTAATTACATTCCTTATTGCAAATGCATAAACTTAATGTCATTGAACTACAAGAGTCCTAAAACAACTCCAGAGGCAAACAGGAGGAGAACAGTAGTCAGCTGTAGTCATTTTGGGTTGATATCTACAGACAGATGACAATAAACTATGCAAAAAAATTTTGAATAGTTGGGATAATTTTCAATGTACATATATCAACGTATGTAAACAAACAAAAAAAACCCCAACCAACCCAAACAACAAAACCCAGTGATTCTTTTAAAGGCATACATAGCACTCCCTATAATTATGTTCAGCATTAAGATTAATAATTGTAATACTAATAATAACAACAATAATAAAAATAAAAAAGTAATAATCAAACCTCTTTTCACACATTCAAAATTTTCTTAAATTACTCTAAACTGGATTTTCTTTTTAATTCATTAATATTTGCAAGGCATTCCTCAATATTTTGCAGATTCCAAGTTTTCATATTTCATATACTGATCAGTACTGTTATATCTAGGAGTTTAATTTCACACCATAATTGTAATGGACTGCTAGTCTGCTACACCTATCTTGCAGAGATTGGTTGACAGCCAAGTAAAAGAAGTAAAAAGAAATTTCTAGTTTTAAAAAAATACAGAAGGGAAAGGAATAAAGTTTAATGCCTTTAAATTGTTATTTTAGGAGGAATTAACTTTAAATTAAAAAAAAATATTAACCTGTCATGTAAATTAATATTCCAATAGTCTAAGAGCTCTAGATGGTGGCATATGTAGAGCTGCCTAGGAAAAGCTCACCACGTTAGGAAGCCTGACAATTCAGCCTTTTACTCACATGGGAAGGAGAACCATCTTTAAAATGTTATAAACAGCTGTGGGTTTTACTCCCACACTAACGTCAGGACTCAGAGGTTTATAAAACTCTTGGCAATCTCATAGTGAGTAAATCTCATCGAGGATACCAAGGAGATCCATCAATGGTCAGTACTGAATTCCTTTGATTCAATGCAAAATAGAAAATCAGATTTTCACAATGCATTTTCTTGTGCTGCCCAAGGATTGTAATCTAAATTCTCTTTGGTAATTAAATAATGATAATAAAAAAATTAAGAGACATATGAATTTACAGTAATCACTCCAGCTAATTTACATTCCAGCTTAATTTCCAACAACAATGTTCTGACTGTCACTGTACTGACAAGAGTAAGTATGGAAAGAACAACAAGCAAAAATTATTACAATGGCAGTGTTAAAGGAAGACTTAGCAATAACAATATTTTATGTGGTGAAATGTTAACGTTATAAATTTAACTATTATCTCCTTAAAACACAGTACCAAAACCCTAGAAAACATATCACAGAAAAGTACAATTAAAAAGTGGCACCATGTTGTAACAAACCTATGATGGCTATATGAAATAACCACATCTTAGAACCTCTCCCTCTAATGTGGCAGTTTGAAGAGGCAGTCAACAAAAACAAACACAACATAGTCTTCTCTAAAAATATTAAACCCCTCAGAAATACATTATTAAAGGCTTATTAAAGAAAATAGGCATGAAAAGGACTGACTTGGTATCAGATACTCTATTATACTAACGTGTTTTAAAAAAGGGATAAAACTATTCACGCTGCTCCTAATTTATTCACCTGGGGGATGGCAAATTGACCATGCTCAGGTGCCTACAACAAACCGAGGGTTATTTTGGGTTTTTGACTGAAAAACAGAGAGATTTGTAAGAAATTAGATGAAACACAAATATTTAGAATTTGTATTTCCATTAGGGCTTCATATCAAACCTTATCATACTTCAGTAGTACCAAAGAAGGGATTGTACGTATGAATAGCGTTCAAGGCTATAAATGTGTCCAACCTCTATCTTCAATCCCTTCATGGAAGCTTCATTCACAGCAATCTAGAGAACGAAGAACCTCAACGGGACCAAGCCAATGTGTAACCACACTACTGCAAATTGGATGAACCATGCAGATGCCATCACTTATTTACCCTCAAGTGTCCTACATGTATGTTGCCTGTTAGTTCTTTTACTGAAGGCTCACCCTACTTTACACTGAAGACTCAGTATAAACTTTGTGAACCAAAATTCTAGTGGCTAAGTCCAAAAATACCTAAATTTTATTAAACATAAATAATATCCACTCACGTTCCTAACAATTTATATTATTATACTCAAATTTGGCAATATAATTGTGCAACAAGTACCATCATTTATACAAAGCAACAAGATGTTTTCATTCTAGTATCTAATTGCAACTCTGTAATGAAAGTATTGGCTATCTAAGGTGAAACCATAATGCAGACACTCAGGCAACAAGAAAAGTCCAATTTGCCTGCCGTGTCCATCAAAAAGAAATCAAAGTGAAAAAGATTAAGATCACCAAGCAATAGCAGATGGTTTATGATAGTTCTTGTCATGGGTTTTGCAATATTTTTTTCCAAAAAGCGGAAAATCAGAAATAAGCCTATTGCTACTGTTCATTCTATTTATCATTATTTATACCGATCTATACTTTTTCAACTCTCACACACAGGAAAAAAAAATACTCTTCACTGCAGAGAATCAGTACATTGCAGATTTATGAAGGCCTCATATTTCTACAGAAAACATCAAAAATACTTCACATACCAGAAGTTAAAATGCTGTCTACAATCCACTCACTTTAACAGATGGGCTGTTTGTAGTAGAAGGGAAGGAACAAAATGGATTACATCAAAGTACAAACCACAGCATTCGTGTGACCGGCTGTTCGGCAACACACAGAGACCCAGATAACATACACACCACTCCTGCTCAGGCCCTGGAATATTCAGTATTTTCAGAACAAATTTGCCACTATTTCTGGGGAATGACTCTATGGAGAAAATAATCACAAGCAACTTCTCTTCTGTTGTTAATGACTTGTGCACAAAGAAGAACATACAACCCTGTGCTTTCAGTCCCTGACCTAGTAGCTAGTATCTAATACCAAGCTGTAACTATTTTTTTACTGTACATCTTGTAATAATTCATATATTGATGATCAGTGGTTTAAAGTAACTAGTTTTATCACTGCTCATTTTTGGGAGTAATGTAAAAAAATAAATAACAAAAAATTGCCAGTATGTAATTTTTATACTGCAGTTTAGATGCAAATTCTGTCTTAGCTGGTGATGGTTCTGCTGCTTCCAAGAACCACATCCACAGCAGCAGCCAAGCTGCATGCACACTAAAACCCATTTGTACATCCTAAAAATTACTTCCATGCTTCCAATGCACTCTATCACACAGAGATAACTTCAGGAATGCCAGCTTGTCCACAGGCTTTTGTTGCATCCCCTGCAAAGTCACTCAAAATACACCCCACTTTTATGGTATTCATATTCACCATACTGGGTGAGCCTGTGAGTGTCTCAGAGCTCTCCTTATCACCACTGCCTCAGCCTCCTTACTCGTCCAATGGGCTATGCCATCCACGCACTTCCTACTTTTCCCAAGACCTGCAAAAGAGGCTCAAAACAACCGAAAAGGACTACAGGTCAAATGTCTCGCCAAAGGGGAAATTCAGAGGTGTCCAGTATCTGGAACAAGCATCCTTTGTGGAAGAAAAATAAACTTGTGTGACATTGTAAGTGAGGATAGAGAACACAGGTGTTTAAGGCATAAGAACCTTATTCTTGGCAGATCCAAACCCCCTTGGGAATGCTCCATAAATATCCTCTAGGCAAGACACAGGCCAGCACAGTTGTACTAAAAATAACATTTCCAGAGCCCTGTCATCCTTTGACAATTTAGGAACTACCCAATTTCATTTCGGAGGCCGCCTTACAGTACTCTAAAAACCTACTCGTTAAGCATAACAGCCTGCAATACACCTCTGCAAATCTCAGTAAGCCACCACTCAATATAACTCAACCTGAACTAGGTGTTAGTCTTGATAAGCATTGAGAAATGCCCCAGAAGCTTCAGAGTCTGCTTCTTCTAGTAACATTCATGTCTCTTCCATGGGTCTAGTTTCTTTCTCATAGTTTCAAAAGTTCATTTTAAAGCAGATCATTAACCAAGAACTTCAGACTTATTGCAATAATTTCTTGTGCTACTTAACATCTCCCCACACAAACTGACAAACTTTTCAAAGCCACAATAACGTAAGTAACTATGATTTTAAATTAAATATCCAAGAACATTGTGTCACATCTAATATAATAACAACGGTAAATTTGTCTGTCCAAAGCTGTGGTTTATTCATTCATTTATTTATTTATTTTGCAAAGCACAGTCTCAAAGTGAAAAAGTGTTGTGTCACTGTCCAGGCTTTCATACTGTGCTGCATGGTGCTGTCAGACTATCAGCAAACTGTACTGGAAGGAAATGATAATGCTTAAAAAAGGTAGTTTAAAGGAAAAGTCTAGGATGCTGTCTGTTTTATGTAGACCTTGTTCCAGAAAAAACAGCCCATGACAACTTTTTTTCAGGTTTTAGCCTACTTCATTAATGAGAAAAGTTGAAGTAATTGGAAAGTCAAATTTCCCACTTACCTTGCTTTACCTATTCCCTTTCTAATTAATTTCTAGATTTTCACATCATTTCTGTTCACATTATTTAAAATGGCAAAATGATGTCTGTGATTGGACAAGTGTCTCACTTAATATACCATATGGCGTGATATCTCCTAGTTTAACAATATTTAACAAGAAAAGATCTGCTCATTTCTGCAAATCCCCTGTTGTCCAAGACCTTGATTAGACAAAATGTTTCTGTGAAATTCAGCGATCTAATTAGCTTGTTTGATTATCTGAAATAAAATTAAGTCTCCAAAATTATTAAATTACCATGTACTTTTCCATCACATTAATTTGCTGTAAGTAGAAAACTGAATACTTCTCAGCGCACATGAAGAATGAGAAATTTATGGATCTATATTTGTTTGCCCAAGGTAAAGCACCAGTGATGACTTGTGATGAGTTGGTCCATAGCCTAATTAAGGCAATGGGTGAAAGGAGATTCCTGTCACATGAGGATTAGGGACAGATTGAAACCTGGGACACCTCTACCCTCAGCTCTTTACTCTTCCACCTCACAGAGGCAGCCAGCAAAAACATCTCACACATGGAGAACCTCCAGAAGTATGTGCAAGGCTTCCTTTTTACCTCTCACTCCTTCCTGCTCTTCTCATGACAGTCTCTTTCTAATGGAGATACCACCATCTTGTTAACACTTTAATTTGCAAATCTTTATTCAAGCATATCCTGAATTTTCCCCATGCTCAGACAGCATCATGTGCAGCATATTATTGAATATTTATCACCTATGAAGTCTCTTCACTGATTTTGCATCTTCTTGATGCTTGGAACTGAAGCACTACACCACGTACTCCCAGGGAAGTTTTATCCCTTGACCTCATCTGCTTAGCAACCACATAACACCCTAGGAAAACCCATTCACACAGTGGAGTATTTCCTTTTTTTTAACAGAAGCAGGATAAAAAATATATGTCCCACATAATCCAATTTTCTTCTTGCATATTAAAATTCTGTTGGACTCCCTCCTACTCATGATTAATCTCATTATTCTTCAATTATTTTAGGAAGACCGGTAACTCATTTTACACTACCATAACCATTTCTATAATGCTAGCAAAAGCAAATTACCTTAATACATTAGAAATTAACATATGATGGCCCACATTAAAGTATTTTTTTTTCCTCTGAAAATATACACATGGATTAAGGAAATCTAAGGAATGTGCCTAACACTGCAAATTAATCTAGGCAAAATTGAGAGAATGCATGTCAAATCTGCAAACTTATTTTCCCCATCATCACATCCCATTAAACAGCTAGCTGTAACTTTATTACTCTCTCTCATTTTTATCCCAAACATCCATTTCTTATTTTGATCCCTGTTTGTTGTTAAAATGGCAGTAATGTTTTACAGAAATAGCCTAAAATTAAGGCATTGTGCTTATTGCTGCAAGTTTTCAACTCTTTCCTCAATATCCTTTTCCAACATTACAATGAAACCTCCTGAAAATCTAATTTCAAGAGTAATTAGCAAATTGCATTAAAAACAAATTAAACTGATCCACCCTGATTTGTCAGTATTCTTCAGCTGTAGCTAACTGTCAGCCAAAGGTCACTCAAAGGTAATAAACTGTGTAACATCAGCATAAAATTGTCATGTTCTATTTCAGTGCTGCTGTTGGCCGTTGATACCTTCTCTGGGCACTCACCACTCCAGTGTAGTACCATTTTCTTACTAACAGAACAGCCAGTTCTAAGAAAAAATGTACTGAAATGCTTGGCTGAAAATGAGGTCTGTACAGATTTGGATTTAACCTCATTCTTTTCAGTTCTGTGAAAATGCAAAGCAGTTCTCTAAATGTCCACCTAAGGTTAATAAGTTGTACTGCATGACTTACTACAACATCTTTCTTTGAAGGTATTACTCAGTGGATATGAGCACTGCCTCCACATCTTTTAAATCAACTTATTAAATAGCATCAAGTTACTAAACTTTATATAAAAAGGATAAGTTAAAAAGATAACCATATACACATCAAAGAGTAATATTTCTTAAAAAATAAAATAACACAGCAAAATATATATTTGAGACCTTAGCATCTCTTGAGAGATTAATGGATGCAGCAGTTCAAGTTATAAACCCAAAACTGTCATTAAGTCAGTAAGAGGGAAAGGGAAAGGCCGTTCTTTTGTAACTTGGCCACTAATCAGTAGATCTAAAATAGGATAATCAGGTAGGACATTTAAAATGAACAACAATAATTACTATTTTCATACACTAATTAATTTCAGAAACTTGTTGCAGGAAAGCTCAAACATTATGAGTGGGTTCAGTAAGTCTTTAGCAAAATGAGTGGATTATAAGTCCATTGATGGCTATTAAAACAGTGATTCAGATGCTAATTTCAGCTCAGGAAGTTTCTAATTAGCAGCTGTGTGGAAGCTTGGAGTACATAGCAGGGAAGAGCTCACCCCACACTTTCCTTGATCTTTGCTTAATATCTGCTGCTGGCAAATTGGACTTGCTACAGGACAGCAAGTTAAAGGTCTGTTGCTGTCACCCACTATGACAGTTGCATCCTGACCTTTTTCTTTTTTTTTCTATTCTTTTCCCCAAATCCCATTTCTCTTTGTAATTTTTTTCTCTTTACATATATTTTTTTTCCTTTTAATTGAGCCCTTTGTCTTCTCATGGCTGGCAAAAAATGTAAACAAAACTTTGTAAAATTATCTCTCTATATATATAAAAAATCATCTGCTTGTTTGGGTTTTGCTTTTACCTTTGGAGATAGCTGATGAGCAAATATTTTCTGATTAATTTGACATGTGGATACACTCTTAAATATTTCCCAGACATGGTTGTCAAGCACAGGCTTGCTTACTTCTGTGGAACACTGCTGGCTCACGTAATGGTAGACAAGCAGACAGATTTTATCATTTTCCACATATAATTTTTATGTTCTTCCAAAGTAGGAACCAAGGTTTCAATAGTAAAGGTCACAGACACACAATACACAGTTACCAACAATAAAGTCTTTTCTGGGGAGCGAGGTGGGCTTTTCACACATTTCTCCTATGAATAACAGTGAAAACTAAATCTAAGACCAAAAATCTACTGGCATTTTCCACTCCAACTCTTCTTTTCAAAGCTATATTGAGCCTACGCTATTTTACCAACTCTGACATTAAGTTCACAGTCATCCTGACAATTTCTATCACTTTTGCATGGATTGTGGATTAGTACAGTGCAGATGAAATTATAAAAATGTTTTAAAAAATAATCACAATCAGCCTGTAAATAAATAAATATTGATGTATCAATTATACATGGAAATAATGACTGTTCAGTCTGTGTGAGAGAATTCCATTACCCTCCAATTATATCCCAATTCATTTTCATTTTTTTTTATACACTGAATGTTGGGTATCCTATAGTCATAAATGAACCCTAAATTCACTCCAGTTTAATTAAACTTTGCAATGAACAAGAATGCCACACAAGGTCTTGATTATACTATGTGAAATGTCAATTTCATTTTGAATGTTTGAATTGATATAGACAATACCTGCGGGTGATGCTGGTAAAAGTCATCACAAAATTAAGCTCATTTAAAGAATTAAACTACTATATGAACTTAACACTTTTTGAGAGACTACAACAATTAAAATGCAAAGCACTACAAGTAAATTTTTAATATCATAAAATTTCAGTACTTTGTTGGTGTGATTAAATTCTCTGGTTAAGATGGAAAAATAATTATCCGTCAATCCCAGGAAAGTTTTTTTTCCGCATGCATATGTTTGTGACAAAGTAGAGTATTTCTTTTAATTTTGAAGAAGATTACCACCTACCAGAAAAGGGATTTAAAATGCAATAAATCAAATTATGACCAATAATGGTGATTTTTTTTTTTTTTGGTATTTTGATTTTTTAGTTTTGTAGTGACAGCTTCTTTAAATGTAATTGTGTTATTTGCACATAGAAGAAACAATACCTGACACTTAGAATTCCAAATTATCTGTGAATTCTTTTCAAAATAACAATTATTTGATTCACGGGCATCAAGTGGAAACTACTAGTAGTAACATGACAATGAAGAGAAAAATGTTTAACCAGAGGAACAGTTATGACGTTTGACTCCAAAGCTGGGGTGAGGTAAGAGATTCATCTGCCCAGATGTCTCTTTATAGATAAAACTCCATAGAGAGACAATTTGGAAACCACAAGTGACTCTAAATCTGCATTTTAGGATCATGTCCCTGTTGGTTCCCATTTACTGCACTTGGTTCATACCAAGCTGTGGTCTTCAGATCTACAGACTGCCTTCATTCAAGGTAAAACGAAAGCAAGTGGTCTGATTCAGGAGCTCCAGCTGCTGCCAGGTGTTCATGCCATGAGTCCAGACTAGACCATGGTCATCACAAACGCTTCTGAAATGGGTATGATGTGGATGTCAGGTCCTCAGCACCAACTCCTTTTCCCTACAGATGCAGTCCTTTTTCTACAGGTCTGTTAGTATCACACAACTTCCCGCCAAGATCTTCTCAGTTCTGACATCAATCTTGCCTTATCCTAAAGTAATAAGAATTTTATTTTGCGATCAGTTTGGTAAGGGAAAACTGTTGCCAAGGGAAGCCTGTTCTATCACTTTTTTGGTGCTGTGACTTTCTCACTTCAAAGGCACAAAGAAATTAATTAGTTTTGAGAGTCTCTTATCAGCAATTTTTATGGACTAAAAATTGAGATTGGCAAGATAGCACCCTGAGACTCTACACATTCAGAAAGGTTGAAGTTGATATATAGCAGTAAAACTATGCAGACAAGTTAACTCTTAATCTAGATATAAGAACTTGGCTGTCGAAAATTCAAAGATATCAGTAAGAGGTTTACCGAAATGCATTAAATTGTTACCCCAATGCTCTACAAGTCACAGCATCACAGAATGGTCAGGGTTGAAAGGGGCCTCTGGAGACCATTTAGCCCAACTCCCTGTGAGAGCAGGTTCCCCTCAAGCCGTCTGCAGAGTCACGTCCAGGCAGGTTTGAATGTCTCCAGGGAAGGAGACCCCACAGCCTCTCTGGACAGCCTATACCAGGGCTCTGCCACCCTCACGGTAAAGTTCTCCCTCTCATTCAGACGGAACTTCTCATTCCATAATTATATGCTGTTTTATACCAACAAAACATACATTTCACTTAAAAATTTTTACAGTATTATAAAATGGAAGCAAACAAGGTAATAGTACAGACAGAAACTGTATTATTTTACTATTACTGAAGTCTTGCACCATACTACTGTTAGCTTGCTGACAGCTCGGTTTATCTTTTACACTCTCATTTGCTTTCCATTTTCATTACCCTTAAGGTCCAATTCAACATGTCCTTTTCTTTTCCATTGATGCTTTCTCCAGCTTTTGGGGAATTTAGACATAATAAAGGAAAACAGACAACCTGATATCACTGAAGGAAGCAGAGGGATCAAACTGACTACAGAGAGGAAAGTGTCCCTTAGACCCTTAACTTAGATGAAAGGCACTTTTAAAGAACGTACCTTTAGTGTTACTAGTATGCTGCTTTTATACTGCGGGGAAACAAACTAAGGGAAACCAAAGAATGAGAGAGTCCCAGGGGAAGAGATGAAGAAACTGAGATTTAAATGAAAAAGGGAAAACAAGAAAGTCAAAGAAAAAAAAAACAACCTAATATACATCAGGTTTTGAAAACAAAAGAGGAAAGAAAAGCAGCAGGAAGCAAACAAGAGGATTCAGTGAAGAAAGGAATTCAGCTACGCATTTCATTTAAATATAAAGTTTATACAAATAATAAAGCATGCATCCTGATCTTTGAACAGTGTAAACAATAACTATTAAAACAACCTTGAATGAGTTACAAGTTGCACTTTGAAATCTGAAGCTTCATTTTGAAGACTAAGCAAAGACAAAAGCAAAATTTGTTGAAATGCATTACTTGTCCACTACTTCTGAAACACTGTAATTGTGCTTACTCTGTATTCCTGCATGCAACATTGAATTCATCAGTGTGCTGCCAGGTTTTCATTCCGTACTGTATATTATTGAAGTGTAAAACTGCTAAATGTGTTCCAGTGCAATTTTAATCATATTATAGAAAACAATCCAAGCTGATGTAATCAAATGCCTTTAATTATGGCAATCAAATGTATTATCAGTTTACTATTGCTAACCCACAGTCGGTACACAAAACCCAGCCTGAACCACAGAATGGAATAGCAGGATCTGCTATTTACACATAACTTAGTTCAACCTTTTAGCAAAATACCTCTTTCATTTCAGGTACAAATATTTTCATAGAATCATGGAATACCAGGTTGGAAGAGACCTCAAGGATCATGTGGTCCAACCTTTCTTGGCAGTGGCACGGTCTAGACAACGTGGGCCAGCACCCTGTCCAGATGAATCTTAAAAAGTTGGGGAACCCACCACTTCCCTGGGGAGATTATTTCAACGGCTGGTTGTTCTCATTGCAAAAAATTTTCTTTCGTCTGGTCAGAATCTCCCTAGGAGTAACTCGTACCCATTATCTCCCTGTTCTTCCCATGTGACACCTTGTAAAAACGGAGTCTTTATCTTCTTTGTAGCCACCCTCTAAATACCAGAACAAGGTTCCAAGGTCTCCCCTGAGCCTTCTTTTCTCAAGGCTGCACAAACCCAGCTCTCAGCCTTTCCTCACAGGGCAGGCTTCCCAGTCCTTCCATCACCTTTGTGGCCCTTCCCTGGACCCCCTCCAGCCTGCCCACATCTTTTTAGTATAGCAGGGACCAAAACTGAACACAGTGTTCCAGGTGTGGCCTGACAAGCACTGAGCGGAGTGAGATAATGACTTCTTTACCCCTGCTGGTGATGCACTTGATGGTGCAGCCCAGCACCCTGTTGGCTTTCTTTGCCGCAGCAGCACACTGTTCAGTCACACTGAGCCTCTTGTCTACCAGGACCCCCAGGTCCACTTCCACAGAGCTGCTCCCCAGCCAGGTAGATCCCAGCCTGTGCTGCACTCCTGGATTATGTTTTCCCAGCTGCAAGCCTTACGTTGGTCTTTGTTGAATTTCATCAGGTTCTTGTTAGCCCACTCTTCCAGCCTACCCAGGTCTTCCTGCAGGGTGGCTCTCCCTTCCAAAGCGTCCACATCCCTACTCAGTTTGCTATCATCCACATACTTCATCAGGGTGGAATCACCATCCCTGGAAGTATTAAAAAACACACAGATGTGGTGCTTGGGTTTAGTGGGACATGGTTTAGTGGTGGACTTGGCAGCCCTAGTTTAATGGTTTGACTTGATATCTTAAGTGTCTTTTCCAACCTAAACGATTCTGTGATTCTATGGTACACTTGATCCCATCATCTAGATCACTTATGAAGATATTAAACAGTGCTGTGCCCAATATCAGTCCCTGGGGACCTCAATTATGACAGGCTGCCAGTTTGAAGAGAAGCTATTCAGTATCACCCTCTGGGTGTAGCCCATCAGCCAGTTTCCCACCCACCACACAGACCACTAACTAGACTGTAACACATCAGTTTCTCTGGGAGGAGGCTGTGGGAAACAGTATCAAAAGCCTTGAGAAATCCAGGTAGACAACGTCCAGTGCTCAAATCACATCAACCCACCAGTTTATTTTGTTGTAGAAAGTGATCATGCATGATTTGCCCTTGGTGAATCGTGCTGGCTTTCCCCAGTCATATGCTTCATTTCACTTGTGACAGCCCTCAGGAGGATTAGTTTTAGTTTTCCCAGGGAACAAAGACTGATGGTCTTATAATTTCCTGGATCCTGGTTTAAGCCCTTCTTGTCGATGGATGTGAGATTAGCTCTATTCCAGCAGTCTTCTGGGATGTCCCCTGATCTCCACGACTTCTAAAAGATTATGAATAGTAGCCTTGCAATGATGTCAGACACCTCTCAGCACCCTCAGGTGGGTGTTGTCAGGGCCCATTGACTTGTAGAGGTCAAACTCCTGTAATAGTTCACATACCAACTTTTCCATCACTGATAGTGGGTTTGTGTTTGCATCAACCTGGGGGTTTGTTTCAAAGACCTGGGGCTGAACAGTGCTGGTAAAGAGAGAGGTGAAGAAACTTGAGAACTTCTGCCTTTTCCGCATTGTTGGTAACTAATTCACCTCTCCTGTTAAACAGTGGACCAATATTTTCCTTCTGTTTATGCTTGTTGTTTACACACCCGAAGAACCCTTTCCTGTAGTTTTTGTCATCTCTGGCCAATTTCAATTCAAGCTGAGCTTTTGCTCTTCTAACTACATCTCTGCACACTCTGGCAATGCCCCTGTAGTTCTCAACAGGTGTTCATCTGCTTTTCCATCTCTGGTATGCTTCTCTTTTGGTTTTCAGCAGACTCAGAAGCTGACAGTTAAGCCAAGGGGATCTCTTGCTCCACCTGCTTCCCTTACCTGTAAAGCAGATGAACTGTTTTTGTGCTTCCAGGAGAGGGGTCTTGAAAAACTCACAGGACTTGCTAGCTCCTTTATCCTGCATGGAAACTTCCCATGGAATCCTGCCCAACAGAGATCTGAGAGCACTGAAGTTTGGTCTCCTAAAATCCAAAACCTCTGTCTTAGTAATAATTTTCAGCATACACAGCAGCATCCCAAACTCCACAATATTGTGATCACTGCAGCCAAGGCTATCACAAACTAAGATATTACAAAGCAGATTTTCTTAGTTTATGAGTAGCAAGTCCAGCAGTGCCTCATTCCTGGTTGGCACATCTAACATTTGTATGAGGAAGCAGTCCTTGATGCATTCCAGGAACTTCATGGATGACATGTGAGCTGCTGTATTGTTCTTCCAACAGATGCCTGGGTAGGTAAAACACCCATAAGAATGAGATTGTGTTGACCTGAAGCTTGCTTACATGACCCAAATATTGATTCATTTGCCTTCTCACCTTGGCTTGGAGTTCAGTAGCCAATACTACTGTAAGATTCTCCTTGGAGATGACCCCTCTGATCTTAATGCAGATGCATTCAACAGGGCTTCCACAACTACCATAGATGACTTCTATATATTCAAGGTTCTCTTTAACATAGACAGCAACTCCTCCTATTCTTCATTACCTGTCATTATGAAACTTCATAAATGATGTATAACCATCCTCCAGTCATGTGAGTTGTCTCATCATATTTCAGCTATTCCTATGATATCACGACTTTCTGACTGGGCAGGGAGTTCCAGTTCCTTCTTTTTGTTCCCTAGGTTCCATGCATTGGTATAAATACTTTGGGGTTGGTTTTCTGCTTCTCATCTTGAGAGGCAGCTAAGGAATATTTGCCACTGTTCTGGTTGGTCTGACTTGTTCTCCAGTTGGCAGCATGGCCCGAGTGTTGCCACTTTGGACCCTACCCCCCAGGTCTTACAGTTTAAAGCCCCCCCTTACCAAGTTGGCCAGCCTGCTGCCAAAGATTCCCTTGCCTCTTCTAAACAGGTGGATGACATCCCTCCAGTCTATATCTACTGATTGCCTTAGATTAGTTTATATAAAGTGTACATTTCCAGTAATTTTCATCAAAAGAAGGAGATAATTTCACAGAAAATTCACAAGAGAAAATTATTTATCACAGATTCCCATTATGGACAGGGCAAAAGCACCCCAGGAGAAGACTGGGCCAAAACTTCTGAAGCATATGGAGAACCAGGCACATTCTCACACTCAGGGTGGATTTCATGACTGGAGGTTTGCCCAGTCAACTCAAACAGAGTTCAATTGATATCTGGGTAAACTCTTTTTGCTTTTTTGCAAATACTGCTAAACCAAGGCTGCCCAAAGAGACTGTGGAGTGTCCACCCTTGGAGACAGTGTGAAAGGACAAGGTCCTGAGAAACCTAATCTAACACTGAAGGTAGCTTTGCTTTGAGTAGATTTGAACCAGATTACATCCACTGGTTCCTTCCATCCAAAATTATTATCTGATTCTGTATTAATGCAGTAACTGTTGTTCATATGTCACAGCACTCTCCAAACCATCTGGCTGCAGCAAGGTCTTTTACCATCTCATACCAACATACTCTTCATGCCAGTCCCTCTGCTGCCTTCTCCTTGTCTCTCCTTATCCAGGGTGCATGTTCTCTCTCTCTGCTTCTTCCTTGGCTGCTCTCTCTTCATTGGCTCTCAACCACTTAACAGAATCAGCCACATCTGCACCTTATCTACATCAGCCAACCCACTGCCCCTGAAGCCAGCCCACAGCTGTATATTATCAATGATAATTAACCCAGCTTCATTCATTTACATTCATAAACTTCAAATCTGTGTGCTAATGTTGAGGGGGAAAAAGCTAATGTTATTATGCTATTGAAAAGATAATTCACAGTGGGAACTTCTAAGAGATCATTGTTTCCTTGTTAAGTACATAGAGTTTGATTATTTAAATAAATCATAATTTCTTAGTAATCAGACAATCTCTGCAGCAAAATACAAGAAGCTGCCATAGTTACATGAGTGAATCAGTTTGAGGGGGCTGTGTAAGTTGTCATGATATTAGGAATCCTATTTAGGAAATAATTATCCACACATGATGAAAATGATCAATCACCTCCAAGTTAGTAACAAATGTGCAATGTTGTATGCCTCATTAGTATCCATGATGCAAATACATAAAGCAGGAAGTTTCTTTGTCACTGATGGTTACAAGTACTGCAATATGTTTTTGCTTGACTGAAACAGAGAAGAGTTCTGCAGAAGAAGAAAACATTCTCTTCTTTTATCCAAAAATAGTGTTAATAGTCAGGATTCTTGCACTGTTGCGAGCTATAATAGGAAAAGCCTCACCACCTGCGATACACTCAGAATATCTGGCAGTATTGTGAAGGTAACTGCCCCCTCAGCTAGCATGAAATAATAGACACGTCTGGCAGGACAACTCAAAATGTATGGTGACATAAGCACAGAATATTCACAACAGGATAGGATCAGCAAGCTCCTCCGAGGACCTAGTGCTGGGTAATTTTAGCATTTTGAAGACAGGCATGAGATTCATTGACAATACTGACATGAAAGACTGAATCATTGACAGGGACTCACTCACTGACATACTTTAACACTTTCCCCAACTGCATTATGCTATAAGGTTGCACAATTTGGAAAATCATAGGTCAAGACGAGGACTAAATTTAAACAGACTGGGATAAATCTTGGGATACTGGTGGCTAAATACAGAAATATAGGTAGTTTACTGGTGGCAGGAGCAGCATTTATTTCTCTTCTTAGCACAGCCAAACTCTTGTCTTTAAGAAATCATCTTGTTTGTTATTAGTTACCTACTTACAAAGGCAGCTGTATTTCTTTGTAATGGCCCTGATTCATGATATGAAACAACTTTAATCCACAGCTGATTTTTTTAATTACTTTTTTTGAAGTGTAGGAATGGGTATGTAATAGTGGCTAATGACTATACAGTACCTCTTCCTGTGGGCAGCCTTGACTGCAGTGACCATGAGATGGTGGAGTTCAGGATCCTGCCTGGAGGAAGCAGACAATGAGTAGGATTGAAACCCCAGACTTCAGGAGACCTAACTTTGGCCTCTTCAGGGACCTACTTGGGGGAATCCCATGGGTTAGGGCTCTGGAAGGCAGTAGGGTCCAAGAGAGCTGGCTGATATTCAAGCATCACTTCCTCCAAGCTCAAGATAGGTGCATCCCCATGAGTAAGAAAACAGGCAAAGGGACAGGAGGCCTGCATGGATGAGCAAGGAGCTTCTGGCAAATCTTAAACAAAAGAAGGAAGTTTATGGGGTGTGGAAAAATGGACAGGCCACTTGGAAAGAATATAAACATGTAGTCAGAACATGCAGAGAGGTGACAAGGAAGGCTAAGGTCAGTTTGGAATGAAATCTGGTGAGGGAGGTCAAGGACAACAAGGGCTTCTTCAAGTACATCAGCAGGAAAAGGACAACAAAGGAAAATGTGGGCCAGCTGCTGACCAACCCGTCACCTGGGCCCCAATGGGATATAACCCTGAATGCTGAGGGAGCCAGCAGACGTTACTGCCAAGGCCCTCTCCATCATCTTTGAGTGGTTATGAAGGACAGGAGAAGTGCCTACGGACTGGAGGAAAGCCAGTGTCACTCCAGTCTTCAAAAAGAACAAGAAGGAGGACCCAGGAAACTACATGCCTGTCAGCCTCACCTCCACCCCCGGAAAGGTGGTGAAACAGCTCATCCCGGAGGTCATCTTGAAGCACATGGACAAAAAGAAGGTCATCAGGAACAGTCAGCATGGATTCACCAAGGGGAAATCATGCCTGACCAACCTGGTAGCCTTTTTACTGGCTGGGTAGAAGAGGGGTGAGCGGTGGATGTTGTCCACCTTGATCCAGCAAGGCTTCTGATGCTGCCTCCCACAACACCCTCACAGGCCAGCTCAGGCAGCGCGGGTGAGGTGGGTGGGCAGTGAGGGGGGTCGGGAACTGGCGGAATGGCAGAGCTCAGAGGGCTGCGATCAGCGGCGCAGAGTCTGGCTGGAGGCTGTAGCCAGCGGCGTTCCCCAGGGTCACTGCTGGGTCCGGTCCCGTCCTACTCACTCACCAGTGACCTGGGTGAAGGGCAGGGAGCACCCCCAGCGAGTTGGCTGGTGACACAGAGCCGGGAGGAGCAGCTGATGCCCCAGGGTCTGCGCTGCCGCTCAGCGAGGCCTGGGCAGGCTGGAGAGTTGGCGGAGAGGAACCTCATGGAGTTCAGCCAAGGCCAGTGCCAGGCCCTGCCCTGGGGAGGGACAGCCCCACGCACCAGCACGGGCTGGGGCTGCCCTGAGGGGATCCTGCCCCTGCCCTGCCCCGGTGAGGCCGCCCCGGAGTGCTGTGGCCAGGGCTGGGCTCCCCAGTTCCAGAGACAGGGAACTGCTGGGCAGGGGCCAGTGGAGGCTACGAAGGTGATGAGGGGACTGGAGCATCTCCCAGATGAGGAGAGGCTGAGGGAGCTGGGCCCATTTGGGCTGGAGAAGACTGAGGGGGGATCTTATCCAGATCTACAAATTTCTTAAGGGTGAGTGTCAGGAGGACGGGGCCAGGCTCTTTTCAGTGGCGCCCAGCGACAGGACAAGGGGCAATGGGCACAAACTGCAGCACAACAAGTTCCATCTGAATATGAGGAAGAACTTCCTTATGTTGAGGATGACAGAGCCCTGGAAGAGGCTGCCCAGAGAGGCTGTGGAGTCTCCTTCTCTGGAGACATTCAAAACTTGCATAGTCATGACTCTGTGCAGCCTGCTGGGGGGAACTGCTTTAGTAGGGAGTTGGACTAGATGATCTCCAGAAATTTCTTCCAGCCCCAACCATGCTGTGATTCCATGATTCCAGATCAAGAACCAGTTTCTTCATCAGACATTAGATTCATGTTTTTCTTGGAGGATACAGTTTTCTGGCAATTTTTGTCCATTGCTGGCTGCGTCCACATTAGCAAGTAATGTAGTGTAATATCAACAGGAAAAACTGAGACAAATGCAAGGTATTTCAAGGCTCATGAAAAGCTGAACTGGGTAGAGAAATGCCAAAATCAGAGTCAGGAGAATTTTATAACAGGATATTTTAAATCTAACTCCTTTTTTTGAGGAATTAAAATTTGTCCAAATGAATGTAAATATAACAGCACATTTTGGTGAGTGGAAAAAAAAAGTGCTATAGTGGACTAGTTAGTAAGATCAAACTCTGCTAGTATGCAAGTATTTGGGGGGGTTTTAACATCAGAAGAAACATAGCCTCCTTATTACCTACAAGTTGGACACCTGCAAACTTTACTACAACCTGATTCAGAGGTTAGAACCATCCATGTAAATATCCTTAAAAAGTAAAAATCACCCCTCAAAGCCCCCCCAAAACTAAACAAAATCCCATTATGAAACTATATTCAAAAATTGGATTTGGAATTGTATTATGGGAAAACTTAGATATTGATTCTGAGCTTGTATTCTTACCTCCAAGAAGGAGCATTACTACCCCTGCTGCTGATGTTGCCTGATGTGTGCTTGTTCAGAAATTACAAAAGCAATGATGAAAGACAATAGCAAACAAATAATTTTATGAGCTGAATTGCTTATGAAAGAATGTGCATTCAAATAGACTACCTCAAGGCAGGATTATCATCAGTTTGTGCCAAAAGGTCACCCATTTCAATTGAGATATTTGGCATTTTTTAATTTATAATTTGGCATTACTTAATTCCCAGGTGACACTCTGGATATCAAAATGATGTTTACTGGAATATGTTTAATGAAAGCTTAGGAACAGATTATCTGACCACGTACTCAGCAAAGTTAAAAACAGAAATGTCACAATTTTTTAAAAATACTCAGAATAAAATGAAAGTGGAAATGCAGTTCAGTAAAGGACCACATAAATTCAAACCTCTGCAACCACAAGACTGTCTCAACCAAACTGGTGCACTACAAGCTTCCAACTCATGAAAAACCTGACCTTAGAGGAGACAGTGAACCAGAGATCAGCAGTGGAAAGAAACGAGCACCATCCAGACTTGTTATCTTCAGCTACTCTGACTACAAAGCATCTTTGACTTTAAAACACAGGAGAACAAGTCAGATAATATCTGAGAACTCGTGAAGAATGTAATAGCTTATCACTCAACATATTATTTCTCTTTTGGTAGAAGAAAGCATAAGGCATCTGCTCTTTGAGACAAATTGCATTGAAATGTGACAAGGAACAATCCAAATATATTTTAGTTGAGAAGATTTATATTCAACATGTATTTTAGACTTTCAAATATTTTCCTCAAAAGCTATGTCCCCTAGTGTTCATTAACTTGCTATCCATTTAAAGAGTTCCAATATTTGCAGACTGTTTCCAAAAACTTGCTAATTACCTCCTAAAAATAATATATCAATTAATATGTATGGCACCAACCATAACAGATCTCTGAACTGTGGTGTTGCTACCTACTTCCTTCTGTAATATACTCTGCTTTCATCATTAGTACTTGTAATGGTGACCCAGTGTAGATGTTTTATAACACACTGGTAAAACACCAGGTTTTAAAACTGTCATTTCTTTAAGAAATTATTTAATTGAGATCCAATTAGAAGAAAAACAAACAAACAAACAAACAAAAAAAAAAAACAAACAAAAAACCAGGTTCACTAAGTTAATAAAAGAGTTGTACAAATTTAAAACTCAGTTCTGTTTTTCTCTCCTTAATAGAACTAGCTAATATAAAGAGGAACTCATATATATCCAACAAGATATCTCCTTAAATCTTGCTTTAACAAGCTGCATTTACATGCAGGAGGTTCATAGGCAGCACACTGAAGTAAGAATTTCTCTGTTTTGCTATTAGTTTGAGTTTGATTTTAAAATGAAGAAAAAAACCCTAGAGATTTAAAGAGGATGGTTTACTGCAAAGCTGTAAGTCATTTAAAGGAAAATACTACAATGCCTTTGAAATAAAAGCAAAAAAAGTATTACCAAATCTTAGTTCTAAAGAGAAATACAATGATGCAGCACTCAGAAATCTAAAATATCTAAAGGTTACTTATATTAGTCACAATTAGTAGCAGCCTACACTACCATCACAAATTGCAATAAAGCCGTTCTTTATGAGAACATTTTCTTTCATTTCTAACTGAGAATGTAAAAATATACTACCTTAACTAAAATATGAATGGTATCACCCCTAAAAATATATTGGTATCTATATGTGTTCCTTCACTGAAGAGTTTTTTTGTGATATAACCAGGCAGTATCCCAACAGCTCTTTCAAGAATTAACAGGAAGAAGAAAGGGGCAAAAATATCTGTTTGGCTTAGGTCAGGCATCCTCCTTCAGCATCGTATGAATTCTACAGGCTGCCAGGCAGCAACACGCTGCCTGGTAATTCTTATCTCCACTTTCTAAATTTCTCAAATTCAAAGAGCAAAAAGTAGGAAATGCTGCATTAATGAGCACAACATTCCCATTTGTGTACCTTCCTCCCATATCACGCCCCCCCCCCCCCCCCCGGTTTCTCTCCTCTAATTCACTAGTTCCATTTTTTGTTCTTTTAAAGGTTAAAGTCTTGGAGTAAAAAAAAAAAAACAAAAGACAAAACAAAACAACAATAAAAAAAACACACACCCCCAAAAAAATAACAACCAACCACACAAAATAAGACCCCCACAACAAAAAAGGGAAAACTGGACAAAAATGCATGAATACTGTTCCGTAGTAAATCAACTAGTATAGCCCAAAGGACTGTTAGCAGGTATTCACTACTTTCAAAATATCTTCAAATGATTTGAATATTGCTTAGCAACACCAACACTATTTAAAGGGCTATGACAATAACATATGTATGACTAGGTCCAAAAAAATAACAGCTTCATGACATCCATAACAGTGCTTTATCCAGAAAGCTGAGTTCTTCTGTCTTATGTGCTTGTTCTCTTGAAGGAGCAGGTTCTCATCCCAGAACCCAAATAAGGTGTATATGACCAGTATAGTCTTATACATATAGACCAGTAGAAGACTAAAATAATGTTGCACAGACCACGTGCTTCCAGCTTTAAAATGCTTAAGAACACAGTTCTAATAAATGGGTTATCACCAAACTGATTGTTTCTCCTTTGGTAGGAGAAAATACTACATTACCAGGCTCTGTCCTGTGCTTATGAAACCCCAGAACATCTATAAAAATGGATAAAGGTTTGCTTAACAAATTAAATAGGAAAAACAGATGCAGTGGGAAATCCTCTTACCATATCAGGTTATGAAGAGAGGACTGGAGAGGTGATACAGAGATGTTCATGCCAGCCTAACTTCTCACACAACACTCAACTTCATTCCCACACAGCAGTGGACTATGCAAACCAGGTATCAATTCCCCAAGACGAAATGGTGGCAGCAAGTCACATAACATCCATTTATTAAAAATAAATCAGTGAATGGGCCTTTGCACACAGTATGCCTTTACCAGTTAAATGCAGTGTAACTGTTGCATGTGTTTTAGATCAACCCACAACATGGGATTAAAGAACAGATTCCAGCAACAAGAAAAAAGGAACTGATACACATTTTACTATGGAATACAATAGTAGACATCATCACAGGACAAAATATGTAGCATGGAGATTTGGGGACATTATTCTCTCCAACTGGTGAATCATAGGCATGAAAGGAATAAGAACTTCAGAATTATTGCAAAGTTTTGCAGAAGAAGCCATTTGCAATGCACAGTAAGTTTTATTCAGCCTACAAAACCCACAAACAATGCTGCAGGGCTGCCACCTACTGGAACTTGATAATACACAAATATAAAGACAGGACTGATAAATTAGTGACTGTTGGATGGAGAAAAAGAGGGAGTGGCTGGTTACAAGGGAAATTTTGATATTTATAGTAAGTGCATGCCGATAAAATTGGATTAGATTCACGCATCTAAGAAAAGAACAATTATACACTCTCTCAGTCCTTCACACCAAATTACATTAAAGGATACAGACTTCAGTGACTTATCTATACTTATCAGGAAGGTCTTTTTTCCAAACGGTTTAGGCAATGGTTCAAGACATGTAAAAAAAAAAAAAAAAACACCCAGAAGAGCAAACAGAATGCCCATCCTAGCCCAGAAGCATTCATCCTAGCATAATGCAACTCAGATGTAAATCTCCACCATTATCAGAGTTATAATGCTATGAAAACATCAGAAAAGGCATGAATTGACGTGGGTTTTCAGTATTTCTACTGAATGGAAAAATTATTCTTATTTTTATACAAATTGATCAAAATAACCTTCATTTCAAGTGTAAAATGTATAGCTTTTCCAAATACAACAGAATTTCTGAACTGAAACAATCTCTAAATATTGATTGTCTTACAACTTAATGTGCTGCTGCATACCTTCCTTTTTACTGTTCTATATCTCCTTCTTTGTCTCTACCTTTTTATCTTCTTCCTACAGTTCCTCTTACTTTTAATGTTTCCATGGCAATGACAGCAAAAGAAGAGATTAAATATCCTTTGTGAATTTCTTTCTTTTTTACATAAAATTTTGAAAGATGATGAAGAAAAATAAATAGTATCACATATCCCTCAGAGAATGATGCAAGAGTCAGGACAATAACTCATTAAGCACTCACAAAGATTTAATAGCTAACAGCTATTTGTAAGCTCATCTTCATAAACATTTAAACTGAGAATAACAGTTCTACAGATATCATGTTCAAAAAATAGAGGGAGAGAAAGTAAGAAAGTATAATCCAATGGAATTAAACTATTTTACTAGCGGTCTTAAGTGTTAGAGCTTATTGTATACCTTCAGAATAACCTCCAAAGGGCATTCTGCATTTTTTTTCATTGAAGTCATTACATTATGGCAAAAAGTCACAGATCTACAGTTAAGAATAGATGAAGTTTTGCATATGAAGTTAAAAATCCACTTGGAGGAATCTATCCAACATCTGCATTTTTTTAACCATTCTCTAAACACAGAGTTCTCCTTTAATAGCTCATTAGTTTGAAAAGGAATTCTGCAACTAGGCTGCAATCCACATCTGAAGAATGTGGCAGATGCACTACAAAGCTAACTGAGACTATTTATGGTACAGATATTTCAGAATTTAACAAGAAAGAATTCATTCTATATTTTTAAAATCTTCTCCTGAAGCACCCCTGGATAAATAGCAGACATTCCCAACTCTTTCATGGTAACAAAGACACACGATACATGTTCAATATGACTCTTAAAAAATATATAGGTGTGTATTTAAGAATTTAAGAAAAGAACGCACCATTTGGGGAACTCAAAATATGATACTTTTGCACTTGCAACTGGGAGACTTCAGTAAATTCGAGCATTTTCCTCCTGCCCCACAGCTTCTCCATTTTGGAGAACATATTCGCACTGAAAATGGAAGCTGGGAGCCATCCAAACTATTTGTCAAATTAGGTAAAAGTGAATGAATAGGGAATTTTTTTTGGCTGACACTTTTTTTGTGTGTGTGTGTGTGTGTGTGTGAGAACAGTGAGAAAACAAATTTCCGAACTAAGACACAGACTGCAGAATGGTTGCAACATTTTGTTTCAGGGTTATGTTTCACTTGAGAAGATTTCAGAGTGGTAACTGAGTTTTCCTAATTTTTTTAGGAATTTGTATGAGATTACTTAATCTATAGACATAATCCAGCTTTTAGTTTTACAATGGACAGAAACACCCAAATCACCACACTGCTCCCTCTTTTATTTTAAAATATTTTAGACCAAAGCTAATGCAACTCTCCCTCAAGCTTTTCTTCTAGATATCCACTTTAAAACCCTTTGGTCCCTTTTTCAGACAGAGGAATTTGCTGCAGGGCTTCTGTTTCCATTTCTTGCTCAGTATTCTAATTCTGGTATATGCTGGTACACTGATATTTAGAGAACTGCTCTATTTTCACAGGAAAAAGATACTGATGTTTCTCAGGGAGTTCAAGTACCAAATATACGTACCAGGCTGTACAATATACACAAGCCTATAAAACCTAGAAATTCTAGTTCCATTACATAGATAAAATATTTCCCTTAAGTACAGGTAATTTAGTCACAGAGTTGTTGTATGTAAACAGAAACTTAACCAGGTTTCAAAAAATCAGATGGATTTGAAATTATAAGGAAAATTGGTTATTTCCTGCCTATGCAGAATACATCTTAACTTTAAAAGTTAAAATACATCTTTGGGGCTGTTTTTTCCTCTCTACCTCTAGTCCACAGAAGATCCATCACACTCCAGCGTTTTGGACTTTCAAATTATATTGACCAAATAGGTTTGGCTGCTAGTTGTTGGTTTTTTTTTTTCAAGATTCTCACAATATTAACGTTATTCTTGTATATATTTGGATCTTCAAATACAGTGGAGAACACTGATTAATCCTTAAATTGTATTTTGATCCACAGAGAGTTCATATGAATAACCACAGAAAACCAAGTTTTCCAATATTAAAGTTCTGATGACATGTTTAATGCAGCTCTTTAAAAGAAAATGATAAATGTTAGAAAAATGGACATTAATTGTGACTGATTTCCATCACGTCTGCAACTGCTTACACAATTAACCTATTGACATGAAGATTTGTTATTAATATCAAGTCTGAAATGTGTGTGCCAAGACATTTAAAAGCTAATATGTCACTTGATTCGTCTCCATAAAAATAAGCATACTGGCTTGTTACTGCGTATCTAACCACCTATTTAATGTTCATTATAGAGCTCTTATAATTTCAGAAATCCATCTTTATATACATTTTTGTAACTAATTCCATTGTTTTCCTTCAGTAAATACTCAGCCAAGTGTCAATAGGTACTTTCATATGGAAAAAAATATGACATAAGGATATACTGAATTATATTCATAATGTAATGTATGACATCATATATTTTTTCTTAATCAGTAAATCTGTGTATCTTTTAAGGTTTGGTGGTGTTTGTTTTTTTGTGAAGGATATTGCAATTTATGGAGCAAGCTTAATTTTGAAACCTTTGAAGCCTTCTTGCTCTCTGATGTGAGTTTTCTTAGATGGAACCACACAATTCTATCACTCTTGGAAATCTTCAGTTACAAGTCACATTAAAGAGTTTGGATTGAAGCCTGTAAATTCTTTTCCTCTAGAAACCTGTGACAGAATAAATTTCCACTAAACAAAACCGTTCTTACAGAAGCAGTTCTTTCAAAAAATAAAGTAGAATTTAATTGCAAGGCAAGCACACCACTTCAGAAGTTGAATATTTCTTTCTAACACATATACGTATTGCCTCCACGGTTTATTAACTTAACTTCTCTAAATGTAATTCAGTTTGTTTCCAAAAATCTCCTTTTTGCACTCAAGAGAGTCTGTATTATGCAGATCCACTCCCTATTTTTGTATTGATTTGTGCGTCATTCTGCTCGAGCGGTTGACAGTCCTTTCTCCAGATCCCATCCCCTATTTGCAAAATGAATCCCTTAATTGCCCACTGGTTTCTGCTTGCTTTCTTTGCTGTTTTTCCAATGCTATGATCTGAACTGCTGTGCACTAAAGCAGGATCTTCCCCATAACTAATCATCCCAGCTATTAAGATTTAAGTGTTTGCTCATCTAGATCACTATTTTGAGTTTGGCTTGTCTAGATTACTGGTTTGGCTGTTACCCATGTCGAGCTGACATAACACAGACTAGATCATCACGAACTGGCAGAGATAATGGACAAAGAAAATATTAATGAAATAATGATACAAATATGTTCACACATGCATGGAGGTGGTCTCTGCAGGTTGTTCTGTCTTTTCTGGACCAGACAACATATAGGGCTTCTGGCACTGACAGACCTGAAGCTTTATAGATGTAAATAACTGGAAAAAAATAATTGTTCTGGAGTCAGAACAACCTCGAACCCTTTCCCTCATCCTTCTGGTTACTCAATAGTTTTTGACATTCATTTCTCTCTAGTTCCTTGGCATTCACTTATGCAGGTCCATCACTTGTCTGATCATTTATTTAAACATTAATTATAAAACATTATTTTCCAACACAATCCAACATTATTTCTCACCTGCCAACACATAATTGTACCAACTTCCAAAGAGACAAATACTACACACATACTTTAGGGCTGGGAATACAGACACCAGAAGCATGATGCAGCTGCTAGGATCATTTCTCAAAAAAGCTGGAGGCCAAAGAAACCCATAGTCCTACGAGAAAAGAATTAAATAGCTAGAAGTGACAGAAGGCCAAATACCTATTAACAGCAAAAACAGTATGGCTCAGCCCTAGACACCCAGCAGCAGAGTGCAAGCAGTTTTAAGGCATATAATTCCTGCCTGGCACCTTATAATGCCATCATGTATCAGTGATGAGGATGGATGTGTCCACCAGGGAAGATAATCATCCTGGATTATTTTAACCTGGAAAGTCTGACAAACTGGTAAGAGGAAACCCCCTGAAAGTGGAAAGTATCGATTTGGTCCATCATGTTCTTAGGATATTATAAGACTTTGAATTTCCCATAGAATTTTTTGAACAGGGAAATAACCTCCTGCAATAAAAAACGTGTTTAATATCAGGGCATTTTCAAATACATTATCTGGAACTGTACATTCTCATACACTTACATTGAACTGAGGTTAAAAAGAAACAACTAAAAATCAGAGCTGGGAATATATAACAGCAAACTAAATACAAAGAAATCAGGGAAAACTGATGTTTAGAGAAACCTCTGTCATTCCAGAAGAAATTTATAAAGGAAAACTACACACAGGGAGGTTTAAACTACTTATTTTGAAAACCATATGAAGGTAGTCTATTATAAATTATTCTTAATCATATTTGTGCCACCTTAAATTGCCTATTTTATATAAACATACTCCAATTCCTTTTTCAAATGTTCTTCTCCCACTCTTAAATGATCTAAGTTCATTCAACAACTGGTAGTCAAACATGTTCCAACAATAGCAAAGCAAACTGCTGAGGATTATTACAGGCAAAAATAATTTTGCCATTCTAAAAAAAGTGGCTGGCAATTAGTGATTTCAGTTGGCCTTTTCCCCACAGTTATCAGAATGTTATATTTAAGACTTATAAAAATGTACAGAGATTCTAAAATCTTAAATATAGATTTCCTTGCTAATTCTCTTTCAAAGTCAAATAGATAAAACATAAATGTGGAAACAAACTTAGACAAAAGAAATGGAAAGGCCATATGGGGTTATAAAAGAAAACCTTTTATCAATATACCTACATTGTCTGTATCACCTTCTGATATTCCAGAGTACTTGCTTGAACACTGAGATTAAAATCTTATTTCTAACATGAGTATCTTGAGACCTAACAGGGTCACGAGAAAATGAAAAGAAACACCTTTAGAGTATATTTATATGTATTAAAGTTAAGCTGTTGGCTTTTCCCCCCTCTCAGTTTAAACTCACAACTCCTCAAGCATCTTTTTTAAACACTAGAAAATTCACTGCTTCCTTTATGAGAAATAGTCTACTCATAACTGGAGAAAAGACGGATGAACTAGAGGATTACCTGAGATTCTTCAAAGTATATTCTCAATTCACTTCCACATTAATCTGAGCATTTATAACAGTATGACATTAAAATGAAAGTTTTCTTGGTTTGCTTTTTCATCAAAACGGAAAATTCTGATTTTGTTACTCAATCATAGCATGCAAGTACACCACACAATGCCCTATCTTTTGTTTCCAGTTTAAAAAAAAAATAATAAAAAAAGTATTGAGCTCTGCTAGTCTTTGGAGTGATTAGCACAGATTGTCTTCTGAGGTTTTCACTTTTGCAAGAGGAGTCAGTGGAGTGCACAAAACCTTACAGCCACTTCATAATCACCTTTCTACTATGTTTCCAGAGGAAGAAAGTTTACATGGTAGGAAAAAAACCCCAACCTCACAGCAATGACCCACATCTATAGTCCTTGGAGCAGTTAAAAGCTAGATACACATTCTGGGGAGTATCTTGCTTGCCCTTACTGCATAAACAAAAATGATTTAAAGCACTTTTATGGTAATGTTCCTTCAGACTCTACAAGCTATACAGTCCACATGGAATACGGAAACAAAGACTGGACCAAATTAAAGACTCTTATTTTTCCTTCTGATATACTAGACAAGCTGCAAAAGGGGAGAAATAGCTAGCTTGCTGGCATCACTTATTGCAGTCTTATATTTTAAGAGTTTTATTACTTTTCAGGTCTATGTCTGCAGACCACTGTAGCCGGTGCTCTTCCTTACCCCCCCTGCAGAGCCTTCACCCCCCCAGCTGCCCTTGCCATGTAGATAATGAAAATCTTGTCTCTCTGTTCCATTCTCTCTTCATCCACAGTGCAGAACAGACCCAACCTTTACTTGTCTTCACCACTTCTGTCTTTGCTAACACTAAACTGTTTCAGCTAAAGAATGGGCCTCTCATTCCTTTCCCCCCTTATTGCCTCCCCCACCACTATGTCAAACCATAGTATAAATATTAATATAGAGAAAAATATAGATCAGAGACAGTCTATGTCACTAACCAGCCAAGAATATATTGCCTTCTGGAATACATCGTTTTGGTGGCACACTAATGCTAGATGCAATGCAATCTCTGGCAAATACTTTAAAAGAAACAATTGGAAAAAAGTTGTCATTTCCTCCTTCAAGTTAACCAAAATTGAACTACAAAAGCTACTTGAATTGGTATAAGGTCTGGAATCAACTATATAGCAAACAGAAGAAAATCTTGAAACACTCCAATCATAAAAAGTGGAATAATAATATTAAAAATTAATGCAATTAACTATGTACTCCTGACTATGCAGCACAAGCATAACCATTTGCCTTCTGTACATGCTGAGTTTAAATGCTAAAATAATGTTCTTTTTGATGAAAATTCCATTGAACAAAGACATTCTATGCCCTTAAATAAGAAGATTGGATATGTATACTAAAAAATTATTACTGCAGGCAAGCCTGCAAGTTAGAGTGGTGAAATTATTTGCAGAATAAGGATAATACTATTTACTGCCTTTCAATTTTTATTTTTTTTTTTTTTATGATGCATAAACCTTCCCCAGGATTATAAAGAGTATTTCAGCAACAGGTGAAAGAACAGTTACTAGAATGTCTACGTTTCCATTTTGAGAATGCATACGTGTTGTACATATTAATAAATATCAGTGTGATAAAGTCAAAATAACATATTGACAATTGAGCAAGAAGTTTCTAAATCACTGGGGATTGCTAGTATACTTCTTTTTTATAGAAACAATAAGCAAATTTTTAATTATATTAAAATACAGGTGAAGCCTATGTTAAAACAGATGCGGCATAATGAAGATTAAAGAGACAACACACCTAGACTATTCTTATAATCAGCAGAAAAAGAAAAAACATTACCATTTCCCACTGAACGGGGAAAAAAAGTCAGGTTCTCAGTTCATTAAGAAGGAGGAAGTGAAAAACAGGTTTGCACATATTAGAAAGTCTTCACAGTTAAGTTACAGTTAACTGTAGACAGTAGATGGTGTAATTCTGATCATGCTTTTTGGCCTTCAAGCCTAAAAATATAGGTATAAAATTCCACTCCATGTTTTGAAACAAGATTATACTCTCTGATACATGAAATTAGGAGAAATTAAACATATGTGTATGACTGTTTCTATTTATTGATAACTTATTTCAGATAATTAAATGTACTTCAGAAACAGATGACATATCTGAAAAAAGCAATTTGGCAGGTTCTTTGTGCTGCAAAAATGCTAAGGCAGGTTTGCCATCACAAAATTTTCCCTGAGACCTGGATGATGGTTTATCAGGTGGTTTGCTTATGGTTCGGTTTTGGATAGGTGTCCTTGTGTGTGTGAGATGCTTCACCAAAAACACTGGGACACCTACGCATGTACATCTTCTGAATCAAGACCACAGAGTACAGGCTGATGAAATACATAACAGCTCAACAAATTCTAATTACCAATACGAAGGTCTTTCTCTAAAACCAGTGCAGTTTCTGCACTGTTTCCTAAAGATGAATACACACAGGATCTTTACTACACAGAATTGTCAGCGACAAATCAACTGCTTTAATCTTTCATTGTTTTCCTTCAACATCCTTCTCCTTAGCCTATCCTTGAACTTTCTAGACACTTTAAGCCCCTATGGATCTCATTTCCAACACAGGCAATCACAGCAGATACACTGCCCAGCCTGTCCTGCTGAAGATGGAAAAACATAACTTTTTTTCAGCTTACTTGATGCTATGGCTATGTCTTTTTTTCTCTCCAACAACCTCATTTTCATAACCCTCAACAACAAAAGGATCATATTTCTTTTTCTCTTGCAGTCCAGAGAACCCATTTCCCAGACTGCTAGGCTATAGAGCATTACATTTTAACTTCAAAGATATGTATTTTGAAGGCAACAACTGCATGTTTTTGAATGAGATGAAACATTACACTCTCCTCCTTTTTCTATCCCCCAGATTTAAATCAACCAGGCTTAAATACAATACGAAACCCTCCTCTTCATCTTGAAAAGCACAAGCAGAATTTATACAGAAGGCTGTCATTACCATCACGGCACCCATCCTCAGAAGATGTCTAGGTTGTCACTACCCAAAGCAGGTAAGATACCTCGCATTTCTCTCCATGGAAGATGGGCATCTAACATAAGTTGTTTGATATGTTTTGAGCATTGACCTTTCTCTAACAAGGAGAACCACAGTTGCTATTTTAAAGCCAACTTCTCAACCTAGATCCAGATGAAGAAAATTTCAGTGAGATATTACCTGCAAGACAGACCTTATTAAACAGAATTGATTTCCTCCCAAATGCTTGCGACTACTTACAGTTTAGGAACTTCCCTAAACTTCAGTGCACAGGCGAGTGGTGAAGCAAAAAGGAAAACCCAAAAAATTATATATATGAACGGCAATTATTTTCTATCCCCCAGCTGGTTCTAGCAGTTATTTCAAAATGTCAGAGAATTCATTGCATTTTGATGAAGGCACTTGTTATTGCTTAGTTGTGAACAAGACAGTCTAGGGCACAAAGTTCAAAATATAGCATTCACAGAAGTTAATAATTAGAACTACTCAGCTACATTAAGATGCTATTTTAATTGAACAGCTCTGTCTGCTAGTAGTAGGGTCATAAATTTAAGGTTGCAACATTTGGTATAACGGTTATGGTAACTGCTTGCTTATTTTCACACCAATCATGGAAGGTAATTAAAGTAATATCCTCTTATTTGTAATTAGTGATAGTAGTAATTTAAACTGAATTAAAAAATGAGAAAAGTAAAGGATCAGAACAATTAAGAAAGTATCAGATTTTATAATTTGCAGGTCAATACATTCCCTAGCCTGAATTTATGTCAGAAAACACAATTATTTTGTAAAGGTCTGAGAATCAAAATCCTCTGGACTATATTTTTGATACTTTGAAGGAAAAAGAAGACTAGAGAAGGAACGGAGTATGATTTATATATTTTTAAATACTGCCTTTATAATTTACTCTTAGGAAGCAATTGCATTAAAATTAAAGGAAAAGATTATGTTTTATTACTTGATACTACTTAATATTTTGATTCCACCCCTTCCCCTTAGGATAATGGGTAAAACCTGTAGCACACACAGAATGAAAACAGGCTGTGGACCACAGACTCTATTCTGTATTTGCAAGAAGTTTCCTTTAACTGTTGAACTTCATTTCATAACCTTCCCGGACCTCTGATGAGGTGAAAGCTTGCACTGAGATTAGAAAGGGAATCAGCATGATTTGACAAGCCATTTGATGTATTTGCCTGTAATATCTTTGGCATTGCAAACTTCAAGGGAACAGAAAGCTGACAGCCAAAGACAGGAGACAAAGAATGTAGGTCTGTGAATACAAACCAGTCTCTAATAAAAGGCTTGGGGGGTTTATGGGGGGTGGGGGGTGGGGGGGGGGGGAACAACGACAAAATACATTTGTTAAGCATTTTTAAAAGCTTTTCTCATCATGAAAGCAAAGTACATTTGATTGCTAGACATACCTAGTGATGAAGATTAAAAGTTGTAATAGTTTGAGCATAAAAGAGTCAAAATGTTCTGCATATGAAGATAATTAGAACATGTAAATGCACAAATCAATAGTACATATCTGTTGGAGGAGTTTTGACTTTAAAACCTGGTAAGATTGCAGAAACTCTTAAAGAGCCAAAATTGTTCCATTGCTAATTGGACTATGCTAGGTCCTAGAAAAACCTCAAAGACTGTTTCTTCTTTTTCTTTTTTTCCCCTTAATTTAAATTGTGAGTTTTACTGCTTCTTTGAGATTCTTCTATAAACCATCTCTAGTACTTTTAATTGTTTGCCCTCAGAAGTCCTCCCAGAAAGGACTTCTGCCCGGCTTATTCTACAAACATTTAAGGTGACAGTGCAGAAATACGGAAATCCCTGTAAAAGTCCACATATCTCATTGTCTAACACCTTTGTCAAGTTCCTGAAGTATTTTATTCTGAATGTAACCCTGTAACAATTGGTGACACTGTTTAAGTAAGGAAGCATATAAAGAAAAGTGAGCAACACAGCCCATTAAAATCATTACAAAAATGTAAATAATTCTGAATGGAATTTCTTTACACATTCTCCACTCCATTAATTTGAAATGAAAATACAAATATCAAGTCACTGAAAATCTTTCTTCTTAAATATATAGATGTATCTTCCACGATTTCCCAGTCTTAAGTCATACAAGCTGCATATAAACATTAAAACACTAAAAAAAACATAAACAGGCAAGTTTTTCCTCAATGAATTGCAGAAACAAAAGTAAATCAACTAAATTTCCTCAATTATTTTCCATCTAATGGGACTTAAAATTCTTTATACAAGCTCAGCTGAAGAGGAGTGTTAATGCTGGGGAGAAATTCCTGAGTAGAGTTACCAGAGTGACATTAAGTATTCAGTTATCAAGCAACATGAACTTCATGTGCAACAATATCCTAACTGATATCACTGTGGCACTTGAGTAACTAGAAAACTGAAGGAAGGATCATTTATTTAATTGAAATGTATTTTAACAATGATAGAATTTTAGGAGCATCTTCATATACCAGGGTTAGAAAGGGCAGCAATCTGAAAAAATCTGAAAAATAAGAAGTTGCACAAAATTACAGTGTCACTGGTTTTCAGTTATAAGTAATGATCTTATCTTTAACAGTACCCAAGATGTGCGGCAATATTTTTGTTCAAAACCCCCGATTCCCTGTTTTGAAAAGTTTCCAATTACAGTCACAGGCTTCCTTGAACCTGCTTAAGAAAGCCTATCTGTAACTTCTGGTGCTGTTCAGCACTATTAGAGAAACACATCATGTTCAGCATTATTGGAGAGCCAGATTTTTTTACACAGGTAAAATTCTGGTTAGAGAGAGTAGTCAAAAGATTATGCAAGGCAAAAGAAATAGTTTCAGAAACTATTAATCAAGTTCCTGTTTTTTCTCTTAAGCTTTAAAGCTATCCCCTCCCTCAGACACAGGCTCTGTGTATTTGTGTTACTGAGGAACAACAGGGAAACAACTTCATAAAATATTTAATAAGTGTTACAAAAATATGTTGAATAATATACATTAAACTCTGGAATAGTAAATGTCACAGCTTTTGCAGTCTGTGCTCATTTTAGTTGGGACAGAGTTAATTTTCTTCACAGCAGCTAGTATGGGGCTGCAGTTTGGATTTGTGCTGGAAGCCGAGTTGATAATGCAGGGATCTTTAGTTACTGCTGAGCAGCACTTGCACAGAGTCGAGGGCTTTTCTGCTCCTCACCCCACCCCACCAGTGGGAAGGCTGGAGGGCACAAGGAGCTGGGAGGGGGCACAGCTGGGACAGCTGACCCTGGGGACATACCATACCATCATTGTGCTCAGCATATAAACTGGGGGGAGAAGGAGGAAGGAGGGGGACATTGGGAGTGATGGCATTCGTGTTCCCGAGTCCCCGTTACACCTGCTGGAGCCCGGCTGTCCTGGGTATGGCAGAGCCTGCCTGCCCGTGGGGAGTGGGGAATGAATTCCTTGTTTTGCTTTGCTGGCATGCATGGCTTTTGCTTTCCCTATTAAACTGCCTTTATCTCAACCCACGAGTTTTCTCATTTAACCTTCCCGATCCTCTCCCCCACCCTGGGGCAGGGGGAGCAAGCAAGCAGCTGCGTGGGGCTCAGCTGCCAGCTGGGGTTAAGCCACAGCAGTGTCTTACAGTCAGCAGTAGCTTCTGCAAACATGACTTATTTCTTCTATTTAGCATGCTCTCATTTCTTACCTGATTTCGCCTAAGGGAAGAGTTTCACAAACCCTAGTATCAACTGAAATTAGTGTCAATACGCAGGAAAATGATTGCAAAAGTAGGACACAGAAATGATGATGAGGTAAAAAGGCAGGACAGTACAACTCAATTGAAAGTCAAGCAGAATGGGAATAAAAGAGTATATATAATCCAGCAGTATTTAACTTAGTCTTACAAAGAAATAGCAATTTGTACAGAACTACCAGTGGGATTGTACAACAAAGTATTTAGAAGGAAACATTTTGGCAGATACTAGAGATATTCAAAACTCTACTAGACATGGAAGATGGGAAACATGGACTAATTGGTCCTGCTGTGAGCAGAGGAGTTGAACTAGAGGATCTCCAAAGGCACCTTCCAAACCCAACAATTTTGTGATAGCTGTGAAGAATGAAGAATCAATGAAACTTATCTTACAAAACCAACTTTGACAGTTTGGGGGATTTTGGTTTGGTGGGTTTTTTTGTTTGTTTGTTTGTTTTTCTTGTTGTTTTTTGGGGTTTGGGTGTTTGGTTTTTTGTTTGTTTTGGGGGTGTGTGTTGGAGCTGATGAGGGATACACTGAGGTCCAAAACGAGTTCTTTGGAACTGATAATGCTGATAATGACATATAGAGTCCAAAATTGTTGAAAACTTGGTTACAATAGGTATCTTCCACTTTTATGCTGTTGATATGACACCTGAGAGATCTACTTCAGCATTCATGGTGGATTTCTTTCCTATATGTGAAAAGAAGTCACTAGCATGGAATTTTCTGAGGAGTCCTTGGTTTCCAAAGCTAGCCTCTGACCTTGCTGCACAGGTTAGAGTTCTGTTCTCCCTCTTCTCTAAGGTTGGCCTAAAGATACTTTGTTCAGAGTAGGCTGATAAAAGTATATTTAGAAGCAATCTTTTGTTCTCTCATGACATTTCTGTCATAGAAGTGCTCACATAGGTGTTTCTTCTTGCATTGTCAAATTTTGAAGGAAATTAAAATAAAGTATTTGATGATTTTGAGCTCTGGTTATCTTTTTTCCTAAGGCATTTAATGACTGAATTAAAAAATCCCCAAAACAAAACACCAGGAATGCATATATTTAAGTAGAACATAGAAGAAAAAAATATTCTTTACAACTATTAATTATTCTTCCTTTCTCAATAAATGGTCTCAATAACATTCATAATTCATTAAAAATTATTCATGTTCCTTGGCCTTTATTCACTGCTTAAGGTTTCTAATGAACTTAATGTAGCAAGTGATGTAATCAGACAAAAGCATGATAAGAGCTCTTTCTGCCACTATAGGCACAATCGTATTTAATTAAGAATTTAGTGTTAACTGAAGGTATTAGTTAACTATCACAGGCCCAATATATCACCTATCTTACAGAAGCAGTTTCCTCATTCACAAACAAAAGCTAGGATCTAATTGTTGCCTCTTTAATCTGCTAGGTGCATTAGTATTTCATTAAATGTGCCTCACAACAAAATGATCTCTTCGATATTATTGGAAAGGATTAACAAACCCATAATAATTTCTTGGAGGCTTTATCCAGGACATATTTACCAAGGAATAGGTATAACTACTCATTAATTACTGCATACTTGAAAACAATAAGTAAAATTATATTCCAATGAGTAAAGCATAGATAAAAGTTTCAATCTGGAACCAGAATTCGTTAGTGAATTGTACATCTTCCTCTGAAGACAGTTGTTAATACAGCTCAGTAATTGAAAAATAACATCTAGCATCTACTAATTTTGTTTTATATTTCTACACCCATTTTTAATAATATTTTACTTTGATTCCAATACAGTGGACAACACTGCTTTCTTCTCTCTGCATTACACTATAGACTTAAATAAAACTATCACAGCTCTAATTTTGGGCTTATTTGGGGTTGTTTTCTTGTGGTGGGTTTTTTTCTCAATTTATTTTTTAATTTTGTAAGAAGTCAATAAACATTCTGGATCCTGTTAGTTCTTCCCTTCAATTCATGAATATCCCTTCCATAACATCACAGATCAGCATGTAATTACCACGGATACAGGATATCTGTTAGAAGTCATACATCTGTCTGTCTTTTTAAATGGGCAGCACCATCTTTTAAGAGGATCCCTTAAGTGTCTATTTTGCCTTAGCTAGAAAATAAATATTGTCTATTATTACACAAGCATGGTAAGGCATTCAGGAGATGTTTACTGTGCTTCCATCATATTAGTGTTCTGAATATCAAATGGTAGCCAAGAAAATATTTCCAACATCTAGCAGAACCTTCAAAGAATTTTGACTTCAGGATTCTGTAAGCCAGAGTTTGCATCTTTGTTTATAGAAAATTATCAGGTCCTTCAGTCTGGCAACACAGATAACAAGAGATGTAAAGTGATCTCACACTGATTTTTGGACAATTTTCAATAAGTAAATTGTGCAAGACAATGCTGTGGGGAAGAATAAAAAAGGCAAGCTGAACACATGTATGTTATAGAAGCTATTTTATCTGACTAACAATACTTAAAAGTCTCAAAGCTATCAGTATTTGTTCAGAGATGGACTAATTTTTCACTGGAGAATGTCAACAGGTCAGAAATACAAATACCATAAAATATTCTTTCAGTTTTTCTAACATTCTGTAATGACTAATTTCATCCATTATTGCAAGTCCTGAAAAAGTAGTTCCTATTGAATGAAAATGCTTATAAGTAATGCCCATAATTTTTTTTTAAGTGAAGTAGAGATGAGCTGGTTATCCTTTTCACCTTCAAGAGATAATTATTCCTATGTGAAGGAAAATTACTTTAAATTTTTAAGAAAGTCTGATTAAATTCATAGAAATTTTAGATTTACTTGCAAAAGCAATCTTTTGTTTCCAGTTTATTTTCATGTAATCACTCTCATAAAGGTGGAATTCAAGCTATTTATAAGACAATAGAAACAAGACAGCCCTTAGCATGATGTAAAATTCAAGGAAGTATTCAACTGTAATAAAAGATGTCAAAGGTCTACCAATGAAGATCATAGCAGCATTTACTTTAATTACTTATAATAAATCCACACTATCACTGTGGTGTATGCACTACTGCCATATAGGGTGCAAAAAAGTGCAGATTTGTCATGATGAAAAGGCTGCCTGTAGAGTTATACGTAAACCAGTTATGAAAGGTGAAATCTTTGCCTCACTAAGTACCATGAAAGTCTGATATTGATTTAGAGAGATCTGTATTCTCCCTCCCCACATCAAATCTTCCAGGATTCTGAAGAGTACTTTCTACTGCCTTTCAGCAATCACCTGAATCATCTATATGCAATACCTGTAGATGGCTCAACTGAAGGCAGTTCTGTACTTCCCCGCTCCACCCCCACCACTTCTTTTTTGAGAGGTGCATTCGGTATCAAGGTGGTACTTGTTAATCCTGCTTGCTGGCTTTCAGAAGTATCAGAATCTCAGTTCACATTCTCCCCCTACAGAAAGATTTTATTTTATATTCTCATTAAATACATTACTCCAGACTGATTATGTTAATAAAATAGCCTCTTCATGTTTATTTATGTAGATGCACTATGACACCAAGAAACTACAGCCCAAATACTGATTAAATCTGAAGAATTTCTGGGGTAGTCATGCGGAAATCTGACAGTGGAAATTTTACAAAGGAATTCAATTATGTCAAACTATCACACTGTGTAAAACAACAACAAAAATAGATACACCAAATATTTTTCCAAGTTTTAAGTGCTTAATTTTGCAATACCCATTAAAAATCATTAAAAGCACCTACCAAAAAACAAAAAAACAAAAACCAAAACAAAACACCACCAACCCCCCCCACACACACACACAAAAAAACAACCAAGTGAAAAAAGACCAAAACAAAACAGGAAAGAGTGTGCTGTGGATCACTGAGGAAAGAGATGGTATTATATAAGCAAAGTTTGTTCATTCAGATTTTGACAAGTACCACTTAACAAATCAGCCGCCTTCTACAAAAATGTTTTCTGTTACCCTATCCAGGTTTTTGTGACATCGTCCCTACTGAGGGTGTAATATTTCCCTATTTTCAGTAGGACTACATATATTATGAGTAAAAGAAATCTGACCTGCTGCTAATCTACACTTACAAGCATTAACAAACACTGATGTTCTGAAATAACATTTGGAATAAATAGATCTCGTCTACACAAAACTAAAAACTGTCCCAGCTTGGATCACCTATTGCATTCCCAAATACAGTACATCATAAGAAACCAAACAATGTTGTAGATAGAATACCTATATTACAAAATGCTTAACAAAAGCACATTTTCTTTCATCAAACTAGCCTCTACTATTCAGATTAGGTGATACTTTTCATCCAGTGTAGTCATCTTCCTCGCTACCCCTCTTCCCCATTTACACTATATGATTTCACATATCTTAACCATCACAAGAGAAATTTGGTCAGGTTAATATGACTTTTTTCATACTATAGCTATGATTTGTGTTATTGGTACACATAGTCTGTACTGGGAAAAAAGCTGCAGAAACTCCAACATTGCACTGCTGGTGAAGGTCAATATTAATCCGGCCAGTTAGGACCATTATGGCTTAAATCTGTAGAAAGGCTTACATATCTTATTTATAACAAAAACAAAACTTCGAAACAGACCTATATTTTTATAGACATTCTTCTGGCATGCTTAGTATTGTTAAGCTACTTATAAAATAATAAGAAAAATTTAAATCATGCAGGATATTGTAATAAAGTTTTATCAAATAGTTGTTACTTACTAAAATTCAAATTCTTTAAGACTGACTTGCAATCTGTTCACCTGGCAATTTTACTACAAAATAAGGGCAAATCATATTTTAAAAAGAACATTTTCTATGGTTGGCATTTGTCAAAGTCAGGATTTTTGGCACGTTGTTAAAAATGCCCTAAAATTTAACCCTAAAAGCACCCTTTAAATATCTTTTTCCTATTGCTACAAATTTCAAAACCTAGAGTAAAAAATTTGCAAGACAGCCTGAAAATTCTGAGACATACAATATTTGAATAGCTTAACTGCAATTTTCAGCCTTTCCTCTAGCCCTTAGTCTCTCAATTTCTCACCGTTTTGTGTGTCTTTAATAGAAAAGAGTTTTCAAGGGTGAGAGTTCTGTTATGTTTAGAAGGACTCTAAGGGAAGAGCATAGCCAAAAATTAGTACCTTAATGAGTTAACAGGTTTGTTTCTGTTTAAGAAAATGGGTCAAGAGATAAGTATTTACAGTATGGGTAACTGATGCATGGGTGAAAATAAGAGGACTTGCTATCTGTGTGCAGAAAATAATTAATTTCCTGCTCGAAATAGATAACATCTCAAACCGTGCTTGCGCTTCGTTGTGGACTCCAACATTTAATGTATCATGTTATATCTGACAATAAACGGAAAGAACTATGAGGCAAAGACTTATGTCAGTGCCTTGCCAATCACCAGCCTGTGCATATTAGTTCTCTTGAGTATTTGATAGTCCTTTGTTCAGGGTAGTACTTGTGTCACGTCTCAAGTACCCATGGAAAAATACTGACGACATGATTCAAAATTAAATATCAATAGTGCTTGAGTACAGCAGAAGATAAGACACTTAAGGGGTTAGTTCTGGTTTCAGACTTGTGCATTCATCCAAGACTTCATCTCTTAGACTTCTTGTTAGAACAAGTGGACTGAAGCAACAGATAGAACTAGTCCCATTGTGCAATGTCAGGGACTTAGCTCTCAGTCTTACAGTAGGTTATTCTACTTTGCAATACCCTAAGAAAGCTAAAAAATAAAATTAAATTAAATGCAATGCAAGAGAAGGAAAAAGAGAAATAAATACTAAGATAAAATGGAAAAAAAACAGTATATTACAAATCCACACAAGTGCTTTCACTACATTCATCATGTCAAGCCCATTAATTGCATCACTGATGAAACTAGATCTGTCATATACATGTCAAAACACTCAACAACATAGTCAGCTGAATAGAATAAACAGCAAAGAACACGTGCATAACTATGGATTCTTATCCACACATTCCCAGAAAAAAAGATATATCTCCAGCTCTTTGGAAATCCTGAGGTAGATTCCCATAGATAAAAGCAGTTTTGGTTTACCTTCACAGTTAACTCTTAACTAGCTGTGTGGCTGTTGCAGTCTATACATTTCCTATTTCTCATGCCAAGTGAGTTACAATATGAAGGTTTATGCTGCATAGTCATAGCCCTTAACATCACTGTGAAATATAATGTAGAACTGTCAGTCAGTGGATAGATGAAGTGCTTCAGGAAGTGAAGAATGAGAAAAGAGTCAAACAGTATTTGGGAGAGTGGAGCTGAATTCAATAAACTCTGAATAAAAAAAGTTATTGAATTCTTATAGCTCAAGAAAGCATATTTTATTAAAGATAAAACACTAAACATTTGAAAATTACATCAAACTTCCCTTGTTGACAACTTTAGGGATTTGTAAGCTTGGTTTCCAGGTCAATTTTTCTGCTGAACTTGATAAGAATCACTTTTCCTTATTCTTGAATTCAACACTTCAAATTTAAAAGGAAGCTATTTGGCACAACTTTTCATGTACTTAAAAGAAAGTGTATTTATAATTAAAGCTATAAAATTAGACCACAGATGTTCTTCATTAATGATACAGTTTGTACCTCTTATTAAAAAAAAAAATCTAAAATAAGACTTTGAAATAAATTTCGAACTATTTTTCTGATTGTATAGTAAGTTTCATGCCTTCTCCAATGCTCCGTAAACCTCTGAATTTACCTCCCACACTGCCTTTCTCTCTTTTTTTTTTTTCAATATCCTCTCTAATCTCATCTCCTTTGCTGTTATAGCAGTGATTTACCAGATACAATTTTTTTTTCTTTGTTATTTAATAATTATGGAGCCATTAACTTGAGCATATCTTAAAAATGATTTCTGCCTGTCTCATTATTTGCATTTAAAGCCATGACACTGTTGTTTATTGACTTGCAGGATTCAGTGGTTGTTCTCACTAAATACAAACAGTTTACATTAATTATCAGGGTATTTTAAATAACTTCAGTGAAAACAGCATTTTACATCTTGTACTCTAAAATATGTTTTGCTATGCTTCCATATTTACTTGACATTATATTTCTTGCAACGTATTCCCCCTGCAAATTATTTCCAAACCAGCATAAAATAACATATATCATTCTGACATGAGTAAATGACAAAAAAGTCAGCCATCTTCCTGCTGCTGTCTCCTAAGTGAGACTTATCAGCTACAGAATCTACCAAGTTAAACTTAACACAAGGAATCTAAGGAGTTCAGAAGATAGCCTAAAAAATATGTATACCATGTTTTGAAGAAAGAAAAAAAGAAAGGTAGTGAGGAACTGTGAATAACTAGCAAAACAGGCAATTAATTACATGCCCACTTTATGCTTAAGAGTTGTTCTTTCTATTTACAATGTCAGCTTTATTTCTCAGTAAGCGCTGCTGGTTACAGTGGCACAAAAAAAAAAAAAAAAAAAAAAACACCACAAAAACAAACGTGTAAAGAAATGGGACTTGAATTTGCTTTTCACAAGAACACGCAAATGTTTATTTATTGTATTTATCTTTGGCTAGCAGTGGGAAATCCTTGTCAATATGCAATAGTACCCAAATTACATTATGTTTTAGCCTTTTCCACAGTTAGATTCCATGTCAGTGAACTCCAAAGGCTTTCTCTTAATGATTGTGTAAGGTCAAGAATTCATCTACAAGCTCAATTCTAAAAAAACTTGCAGGTTAAGATACCAAATAACACACAAGGCATTTTTCAGAGATATACAATAAAATCTTAACTCAAAATAAATATATATTTACACTAGAAACAAGAGGTCTTATTTAGGTCAGGACTCATGCAAATGTCTTTTTCTCTACTTTTTTTTTCCCTTTTTTTCAATCTAACAGTATGCCAGGAGGAGAATTGTAGCCCTTAGATCAGCTTCATTAGAATACAGTACAATGAACACATGCAATACATGCACATACTTTAAACATCATCAATATCCATCAACAATTGCCTACAAAAGTAGGAAAAATGTAAGACCTATCCAGGAAACACTATAATTCTTCCTTAGCCTGCCTTCATGCAATCTGAAGGTTACAAACTCTTCAGGTGATTGTAAAGGACAATCAGAATTAGACACCACCAAATAGTGTACTGTCCTGGGATTTACATAATCCTTCTTTCAAATCTTTTAAACTCCTGCATTCAAAACATCTACAGGCAAATAATTCTACAAATATGCCACACACAAAAAAAATTAAAATAAATAAAATAAAAATCCTTATAACTTGTGTGCTTTTGATCTGATTTTTTAAACTTTTCCCTATTTCTTTATGGTACCACAGGGTGAACAATCATTCCCAGTTTACTTTCTGCAATTGGTTTTATCAGATTTCATAAAATGTGTCACTTCAATCAGCCCTTAAACAAGATGAAGAATAATTTCTTTCCTTTTCATAAAGCACCTCCATATTTCTAATCACTGTCATCTCCTCTATTCTTCTTAAAATATAAATAGAATTGCATTTATTATCTAAAATACGTGTGTACAATGAATTTATACAGTGGCAACAAGGCATTTACCACATTGTTGTCTCTTCCTTCGCTAATATTTCCTATTTGACTTCTGAGGCCACTGGGCTGATATTTTTGCAGAAGTAGCCACAATGACTCCAACTCTTCTCCTCTTCCTCCCTCCTACAATGGCTTGAGTGATAACAGCTAATGTAGTTTGGGACTGTGAATGGCAGACGGAATTTACCACCACTGGGTTGCATACAAATCCTTTCTGCTGTATTTGAAATCAGCTGGCCCTCAGCAACACGTTTCTTAAATATTACTTTGGTCTTACTGTAGTTTTACATTCAAGTTACCTTTTCCTCACTGGCATCTGACTTCAATTAGTTAAAAAATGTCTTATTTATGGGACATTTTTTCTTTGCTACGGAATCATGCAGGTTGTCTTTTCTAAGACTGTTTGTTGGGAGTTTTCTGATTTGCACTAGCTTCATGTCTATCACTATATTTAAAAGTCATCCATGATGCTTGTAAACATGTTACCCAACTAACTGTTCTGGTAAATAACAAGCGATTATGGTTGGTTTGGGTTTTTTTTAATATATTTTTTCATTTTAGTTAAACTGGGTGGGGGTGTGGGGGGGTGTGTGTGCATGCTTTTTTTGGCAACCACATGTGTTCAGTAGCAATATCTTGAGCTAGGTCTGGTCCCTAAGAATGGCAAGATAAATGGTTGTCTCTCTTCTTGCTGTTTTCTTAACTAGTTGCTCCAAGAACTAATGATTTTAGTATCTAACACTCCAACATGATGTCCAGTCTGTATAGAAATAGATAAGGTCATTTCCAGAGGCTCTTATTACCTTTTCTGATCATAGACAGTTTCACCAAAGTGGTCGGGAATCCAACAAAATAGGTCTAACACTGTTAATAGTTCTGTGCTCCAAAATTCCTCTTTTAGAACTGAATTTCACGCCAGCAGTTTTATGGCAAATTTTTGTATGGTAACTCCTTTACGTGATGTGACTCAAATGTTTCTTTTCTAAAGCAAAGCATGTGGCAAGACCGAGCCTGTTATTCCTACATAATTTCCACCACAGTATTACAGAGTTTATTGTAAACTGTAAGCCCTATTGACAACACCAGAAATTGTTTTGTGGGTGAAGAAACAGGCTAATACTCAGACAAGCAAATAAATACTGTTTTGCTATTGATCCATGGGAACAATAGAAAGCAAAGCCAAACAGAACCATTAGATCAGCTACCGTGATATCTAGTATAACTCACATGATTACGTTTCATCCAAGTAGGCCATGTAAAGACGACTTCAGTTGGGTTAAGTATTTTAAATCCACTCTCTCTTATCCTCCCAAACAAACAAAGCACACCACAGCAAGAAAATAAAAAAGGCATAGGCAACTGCAGTGGCAGAGAACTAATTACTAGAGGGATGGCAAAAGCATGCTAGCAAAAGGGTGTCAGAGAAAGGCAAAAGCAAGTAAATAGAGCAAGAATATAAAGTTTCCCTGCCCATCTAAGCCAGGAGAAGATTCAAGTATATTTTCATCTCTAGAAGTTTTCCCTCTAAATGATTTAGGATATACATTACAGGAGTCAGGGTAAAAAGGTACATTATTACTTGAAGACCCAATCAAAATTATTTAAGCCTTTAGGAAAAAAAGCGCAAGTTTCTGGCAGTAAATTTAAAAGTAAACCTAAAACATGTGACTTTTAAGATACATGGCACCATCCCACAAGCAGATAGCTCAGCTGCCTATCCCAAGGAATCAGCCCTGACTCACTAGTTCTCTTGTAGCCACTACCTGGGCTCACTCATTTCCCAGAATACCACTGAAGACTGAGACCTCGTGAGTTTCAGTCTAATCCTCCAGGACAATCACAAACAAGCATATGAGAATACACAGATAGGTTTTACATCATTCTGAACGGATCACTGCTTTTAGTCATTGAGTAAAACCCAAGCCACTACAGACTGGTGGAAAAAGCTGACTACAAATGTCCTAGCTTTGGCTGGGATAGAGTTAATTTTCTTCCTAGTAGTTAGTACAGAGCTGTGTTGTGGATTTAAGATGAGAATAATGTTGACACGCTGATGTTTCAGTTGTGGCTGAGTGGTGCCTAAGTCAAGGACTTCTCAGCTTCTCACACTGCCCTGCCAGCATGAGAGTGGATTTAAAAAAGCCAGGGGCAGGGGGTGGGGCACAAGATGCTGGGAGGGGACACTGCTGGTGCAGCTGACGCCAATGACTAAAAGGATATTCCCTGTCATGCTTAATAAAAAATGGGGGGGGGGAGGGGGTGTGTGTGTGTGCTGGCTGGGAGGAGCCGATCTCTGCTGGGGGACTGGCTGTGCATCGATCAGCAGGTGGTGGGTGATTGCATTGTGCATTGCTTGTTGTGTATATTCTTTTATCATTATTATTGTTGTTTCCCCTTCCTCTTCTGTCCTCTTAAACTGTCTTTATTTCAACCCACAAGTATTCCCTTTTTTCTGATTCTCTTCCGCACTCTGCTGTGGGGGGTGAGCGAGCAGCTCTGTGGTATTTAGCTGACTGCCAGGTTAAACCATAACCAGCTTCTGTCCCTCTTGGGTGTTCGCCTATTCCCTTTGGTGCTCTAAGCATCTTTATGCACTAATGAAAGACAGGAGCCTCCTCCAGCTTCTGACACAAGCACCTCACCATCATCTTGTACAGCAGAAGAGGACCAAAAAGAGAGGAAATGGCTCAGAGAGCCCTTTTATCATTCTCTTGCTCTGCCAAATCACTGATTAGCTTCTTTCAGACAATAATAGAAGATTCTGTTGCCAAGGTGACCTCATTTCTGAGAAGCCAGATCTCTTCCAGGGTGATTACATTTCCATGCTATAGCCCTGAAGGAAAAAAAACCTTCAATGCTTGTATTTATTTTAATCTCTGCACTTATCTATAATTCTTAAATGATAAATTAGTTAAACATTAAAAAAACTGAGTTAGAGGCTCATTAAAGACACAGCATCTTAACGTCTCACTACATTTTGAATGGACCCACAGATTTTTCCGAACTCTATAGTATAAAGACAAGACTGTGAGCAACACATCAGTCACATATGGCTGAATGTCTCCTACCTTCACCTTGGTGAAGGCAGAGAACAAAGAACCGATCCTCTGCCTTCCCCGCATATCAGTGTACCCACTGAATAACGTAATTGTTACGCCTTAAACGCTCAGCTGAAGTGCTTGCCTTAGTAGATTGGATAACAATTATTGTCTTAGAGTGAAAAGTATTGTAAGCATGTTGAGATCCATACAACACAACTTGTTTTTCCATAAAGTCCAGGGAAAAAAAAGAAGCAAACAGGTAAGTTGTAATTTCTCTATCATACTGAATATGGATTTCAAAGATTCTTCCAGAAGCAAGTGCATAATATTCATTTTATTATTCTGAGCATTTTAAATTATGTAAAAATACTATTTTATATTTTTTTAATAAAAATTAAGAACGCAACACAAGCACTTTGTGCTAGAAACAATCCCCTGCTCCAAACACACACACCGATTTTCTACTGAATTAAACTATTTTCAATATAAAAGTGAAAAGTACTTTCCACCCCCACAAAACAGACAGGCTCCTGGTTAGCATGCTGAACTATAAGAAGGGAGGTTGGGATTTAAATCCTTGCCAAGCAGACTTTTCCCCCTTCTGGCCACACACTCACGTGGTGGTGAGGAGGCCTGGAGGAGCAGTTAAATGACATTACTAATCATCGCTCACATCATCACCCTCACAAAAAAGAAAAATGAAAGGAATAGGCAAGCACAGGAGCCTCTGCTTAGAGCCTGGACTGGCAAAAAGCCCCACACCTTTTAGAATGAAAACAGAATTTCTGAACACAGAATTAGAAAGTTCTTATTCCTGTCCATTATTTGAAAATCAAATGTTTTATTCAACATCATGGCTCCAGTTAAACCTTATCAGTGTGGCTTGTTACACAGGACAAAAGCAGGCACAACTGTATTATTGCTATTATACATCTTTGAATGTATTTTAAAATGTGTTAAATCTTCTCATCCTTGCACAGAACATGCAGACCTCCCATAATCTCCAACACATGATCAACATCTAAAGAATGTTTCAGGATATTTTCTCTTCCTAAATGAATCTCTACAGTATTAATATTTAAATGATTAATTACTTACAGTATCTTCTTTCCTAATTATACAAATCCTGTTAGTAAATAACTGAAGTATGTTAATAGTAACATCATGATTTAAAGTTATGTTACTGTGGCTTTTCTATGGAGCTAAAATTCATGACAGTCTAATGACATGCCAATTCCATAGTAAGCTGTCATTAAATTAACTTCAGTAAAAGCTTTAAAATAGTCAAAAATTAATTGGATTCCTAACCAATGCCACCTAATTCCACTTTTAGTTCAAATATCTGAGTCCTTGTAAAAGAATGCCTTGGGAAAGAAAGACGGGATATTATTGGATAGAGCTGTTTAAAAGCCCACTAATTTTAAATGTGAATTTCTTTTTGCATGGGATCAGAACTCTCCTTTCATTTGGTTTTGTTTATGTGATGTTAACATTGAGGATTTTAGTTATCTTTTTTTGAAATATTTATAATCTTTTTTAAAGGCTTACATCACACAAAAAAAAAGAATAGGTAAAGAAAAGCCTATATTCTCATAAATCCCATTTTTATAATTTGAACATAGTTTATGTGACAATCAAAGCATTTTGATTAGATTAATTGAAAACACAACTCACAAGCTACCACCACAGAGTTCAAAGAACATTCATGAAAAAAAGCAACAGAAACTTATTTTGAAGGAGAGTTCTTGACTTATAAAGCAGTGTGACTGAACACAAACTAATGCAAATCCCTGTTTCAACAGATTCGCTAAACAAATACAGACACACTGAGAAGTCTGAAGTATTCACAAGGAATTTCAATTCATTTTCTGAAGAAAAGGTGGGCTCTCATTAGTCTTTGGATTCATGAAGGATAGGGTTTGCAGAACATAATTTTCCCTAGAACATGCATAAATCAATCTCTCTGTTGGAAACGACAGCTAGCGAAGAACTTATCTGGTAAGTTTCCTTATGTTGTAATGACATAGGTAGCATAAGTTAATAACATGTTACTTTCTTGGCTTGTAGCCTTCAAGCTTCAAATTTAGCTAATTTATTTGCAAACTGTAATCATGGCCGGGGGGGGGGCACCGTTCAATGTTCTTGGCAGGAACACAAATCGGTTGATAACTTTGAAAAGTAACTACAAATTGATATAGCACAAGTTTGCAAGTGTGCTTGCCTCATTTGCACATATTCTTTTGTCTCAAAACCTTCAAAAGCAAAATAATACTTGAAAAGCAACAACAGACTAAACTTAACACTTAGGTAAACCCACAGAAATTCCCTCTAAAAGCCTAATAAATATTAAAAAATAATTTAATATTGCATATTCCACAATTTTTGGTTTTTTTTTTTTTTTTTTGGTTTTTTTTTTTTGTTTTTTGTTTTTTTTCTAAATTATTCCAAATAAAAAAGACATTCACAGGTAGATAATGAATGTAAGTGTATGTGAACACAAGACTGTTAAGCCCCAATGTAAATTCTACTTGTGTTGGCTTTGATTAACATGTCATATACATCCATTTCCAATTTTTCAACCGAAGATTTTAATTACTGGTATCTTACAGAAGGATTCAAATAAATTTTTGAGGAATAGAGAATACCATGAGAATAACTAGCATATCTAATTCTGCCAGTAAATTTCTAGTTACTTTAAGCAATTTAAATCCCTCTTTGATAAAGTGTACAGTCTTAAATTTAAATAATTATATAAAGACAGACTTTCAATTTGGGAAAGTGATTTATGACTTTCAATTAAAAACATCACAAGAGGATTTTTCTGTTTGTTTTGGGTTTTGTTTTTTGGTGTTTTTTTTTTTAATAATACGTATGCTATTCTGAAATACACCGGTAGAATTCAAGGCTCACACACACACAAAGTGTACTTCTTGTATGCTGCATTTACTTCACAAAGTTGTGAGACACTGGTTACAGCCAGTATAGTAAAGACCTTTTATTTATTATTATTATTATTACTAATTTGAGAAAAAAAGAAGATGCTATCACTGTGACCCTTCACTATTATATTAATCAGCAAAAGAGAAGCAAATGCCACAAAAGTACTCAACATCTGCTTTTAGCTTTAAAATTGGCAGATTGGAAATCAACTGAGAGTTAAGCATACCTTCGTACCATCCTTCTACAAGAGATCAGTATCCATTTTTAATTAATATCCTACTTTTAACCTGCTTCATCAACTGATGGGAATACCAGTTCTACCACACTGCAAAATGCCATAAATACAAACTGCTGTCAGCTGGAAACATACAGGAACTCTGAACAGCAATGGGCTGCCGCTGTGCCCAAACTCCCTTAACTATCGTGACACCATAAAATAACTCCGTCTGGAAGGAATTTTGGCAGACACCTAGTCCAACCCCCTGCTCCAAGCAGGGTCAGTTATGAGTCCAAACCAGGTTGCTCAGAGCTTTATCCACTTGGTCTTGAAAAGCTCCATGGACAGAGATTGAACCTTTCTGGGCAACATGTTCCAACGCCTGACTTCACTCTTGGAGAAAAACTGGCACTCTCATTAAATGTCAAATCCCTTTACTTCAGGGAAGTATGCCATATTTCCTTAAGACTTCCCTGCTAGACATTACAGGTGCTAACTAGCTACTCATCAAGGAAACCACCAACTGGAAAATCAGCCCTTCTCATAGATGCAGACTTTCCTGGGGACTGCCCTCTGTCCCTTTCTTCAATTTCATTAAAGTCCCAAACACTTCTAGCTACAAAAGTTACTGTTATCAGGCCAACAAGGCACGAAATGCTCATGGGCAAGTAACCTCGCACATGTGTCCCTTAGCCATCCGGGAACACAACAATAATGATGAAAACCAGATACTGATTTCCACCCCCTCAGCCCCCACTGCTCTCTATCCACAGAACAGTATTATAGAAGAACTCATTGAAAATGTTTCTAAGTTTTTTAAAAGAACGGGAAGAAATAAAGTGTTCCCAATAGCCATGACCCACTTCTGCCCCTTTACTTATTTAAGAAAATAAACATACAGGGATAGGAAGAAATATTATTTCTAGAACCAGGGGAAATTGAAAATATTTATAGGTCTCCCAAACCCATAAAATTTCAGATATGAGGAAAGAAAAAAAAAATTAAGACTGTTATAAAGCAAAACCAGATTAGTTTATAACTGATCTCAACTACAGATTTTACCATCCCCCTCCAAGAAATGTGATCACAGGTGCCAGACACACTTTAATATCATAAAGTGACAGGCGAAGGTTGCATTTCATATTTCAGTGTCAGGCTCCTTCTGCTCCCTTTCAGCTGGGGTCTTCACACATTATGTTCCGGGTAGGTCTTGTCAGTTATATGTCAGGAAATTTGGAAAGGAGACAGCGAAATGAAAACACCTCTAGTAAGAGTAATACAGACATCAAGATCAAGATGAAAATGGTAAGAATTGTTCTGAATTCTTAATAACTCTTTCAAAAGGTCATTTAGCAACTCTGAGTTTAGGTTCTTCTTCCACAAAGGAGAACTGAAAAAACTAAAGATAACAAATGTTAGTACTTTATATTCCCCAAACTTACTAAAATTGCTAAAACCTTCCCTTTTGCATCACATGCTATATATGGCACAACACACATGCAGTATATAATTTCTTTTGCCATAACGTAGCACAAAATGAAAAATCTACTGTCTTGCCTCTCTCTTAATAAAGGTTTGCAGTTCACAGAAAGCTATGCAAAAAATGTTGAGAACATAAACTGAAGAACCAGGCACTATAATCATCCATATATTTCTTGTGAAATTAAATCCTTTAGTAGTCCATTAGTACTCTTTGCATTAGGCTATGACAAGCCCACAAAATCCCGTCTTTGGATTCACAAAATCCAATTATAGCAACCTTAACAGAATGCCATGAATCAGACAAGCCATAATAAATACCTTTGCAACGGCCTTTGGTATCCAGCAAAGCAACGAGAGCATAATTTGCATCTAAAGTGACGATTTGGATGTCCAAAACCAAAGAATAAACGTCTTTGACCTTTTATCTGAATGCTAGCTGAATAAGGAAACCAAGGGGTTTTCCTCCCCGCGTTGGTGACCCGGAAGGTCAGGCTGCTAGCCATGGGTAAATACTGCATTTAAAGAAGAGTGATGAGGAATTCAAGCAAAGACAGTAATTTTTACTTTCGTTAAGAAAACAAACCAAAAAAAAAAAATCAAGAAATGCCTCCAGGTCATGGATCTCATTGCCATGCCTTGGAGATTTACTTTGGATTGGCAGTGTTGGGGCACTGTATAACATGTTAACACGGGAGCTTTTTTCAGCCTTTTAATAAAGCACGTCATAAAAGCCTGGGCAAGTAAGGCACTTAAGCCTAACGCTTCCAGAGGCTTAATCTAGTACCTCTGTCTCTGCCCACTCCTTGTCTGTCCAGACCCTGATTTAGATAACACACACACATATATATGTATCAGGATGTATGTTAATGTCAATCTGCTGCCTTAAGTTTGAGCTTTAAAAAGTTGTCATACTTCTTTCGCAGCCCCCTATTATCTGTACATTCCACAGTCGTAACAGTTACAGTGAGGAAATAGTGCTCCCTGACAAGAGAACAAGCTCTCTGACCTAGGAGAAGGGCTGTAAACTAAATGCAGGGGGAGTTGTTCATTTTTTGGTTTGTAGGGTTGATTTGGGCTTGGTTTTTTAATTATTTTTAAGTTCATCATCTAAAAAATTAATATCCTCAAGACAATGAAAAAATTATATTCCTCTTAAAAGGCCTTGTTGCTAACCAGCTCCACAGGTAATGTAAATCCTTCATGTTATTAACAAAATTTTTCTTGGGCCAAATTTCCAGCCCTTGTTAATGTTAATTAATACTTTTCTCCATTTAAAATGTATTTGTTATTTTTCTGTATATTTCCCCATCTTTCTGGCTTCAAACCTCTTTTCAAGTTATCCTTCGCCCATTCTCATGCTTGCACCTCCTATGCAAGCCAAAATGTGCATGGGGATCTGAAAACATGATCCTACTATCTGCTCATATAGTAACAGGGTATAAAAGGCACTTCCAAATACTGAAATAGAACCTGGAAAAGCCAAGACAACATATGCAAGGACAACACACAAATTATGAATGCTCTAAGTACTGAATTGCTCTTGGTATTTTGATATTTGTGCAGGCAGTAACATTTCAACCCTATGACTGCAAAATATATAGCCAGTATATTTCTTTTTAGGTCAGGGGTTGGTTTTATTTGTTAAACAAACTTAATATCACTCAGTGACTGACATAAACAGGATGATATTTTCCCAACAAAGGGTTGGGATTTTTTTTGTATGTCTGTCACCACAAATGTGAAGGTATTTAAGGAACTTTGTTAAACACTTTGTAGAATACAAATTTCACAACTGTGTGGTTGGAGATGCATTTATTTTATGAACTTCTCATTAAGAATCAAAGAGAAATTCAGTTATCTGATTGTTAGCTGATATACAAGAAGGATGGCTACATACAAATATTTTTTATTTATAGATTGTTGCAATTGAACATTATAAAACTAGAAAACTTGTTTGTATTCTATATTTTGTGGACGTCACTTCTTTATTACTGAAGATAGATTTAATTTCATTTCCATCAGCTGGTGTTGCACTTCAGTTATTATAGTTCCAAAGGGTGTAATGAAATGTCACTGCACTGCAATACTAAAGTCAGGAACAACATTAAAAAATCAATATAATGGTGAGGCTATTCTTGGCATTCATAGTACTTACGGTTTATTTTATAGAGATAGTGAGTGCTAACTGTATTAAGGTTTCTTCCCCTTATATCCCCTAGTTTTCCATTTCTTAGGATATTGAAAAACTTCAACTTTTCAACATAATTCTCAGTATTTGGCTCTAACTAGTGGTAGTTTCTTTCAGGAAATCTGACAGCTATTTCCTTTTTGAATAGGCAAGGCAAAAGCTGCAGAAAACAGCAAGTTTAACTCAATTTAACCCCTACACTATCCGTTGCTTAAAGCTCCCTCCCTTTCCTTCATCAAATTATTTGGGTTCAATAATGACAATCACCCAGGGACTCAAGCAGTGCCGAGTGGTCAAGAAAATGACCTCAACTACACAAAACCCCATCTGAAATCCAACCTTAATGTGTCCTTCAGCAAGCTCCCCGTGCCTTCTTTCTGCTGAAAGCTGGAAATTCAGCTCTGTTGCTGATCACACAGCACAGACAGAGACATATTCATGGCTTGGAAGAGATGATGCTCTCAAGCACTGCAGCCTGGCACCAAAAAGTTACCATTTACTCATTGACAGTGGAACCCATTTGTGCCTTAACTTCCCCAATATTCAAACTAGCAGGTTCTTTTCTGCCAAGGCAAAAATTATTCAGGATTTGCTTGAAAATATATCTTTAAGGCTGAAATATGATAAAGATGATGTACATAACTTGAATTATATACTCATTATCGAATGTCATCATGAAGAGTCCTTACAGTATTCCTATTTGTCACCTCTCTCAATAATATGGATTTTAAAGAAATGTGTTTCACTGAAGAGTTGGGGTGAACTGGTTACTTTCTTCCAGACAATTAACAAAAATAATAGTGATGCTAAACTGACTTCAGGCTGAAGTAAAAGAAACCAGCATGGTCTGTGACTGTGCATGTGTTTGCCTGTGCATGACAGGGAGAGACTACTCCAAAGATAGGACACAACTCGTTACTGGAATGCATGCACAGCGAAGGAAATGCAACCCAAAGAGCTCCTCCCAGCTGAGCTGAACGCCAGTCACAGGTTATTAGTCTGATTGCTCCTCACTCATTCTCACCTGCAAAGATTATAATTGCCTACCATATTTTAAAGATGTTGCCATGGCAAAAAAATTGTAGTGTCTCATCATGAATTTGGATGGAAAAAGTAGAGGCCATGTTTTGACATAAGACACATGAACAGAAGAGAAATCATGTATCTTAATTGCTATGTTTTCTTCTCCTTGTTTTCTTAGATCCACTCTGTAATGACAAAGAATTACAATCAAAGTATTAAATATTTCTATTTTTCTCCCATGATCAACATTTAAAAATGACACCAGACAGTGAGAAATTATGTTAGCAACTGCAGTACTGAGGGTCTTCTAAATCTATTTTAGCAGGTTTTGAACAGATTCTCCTTTGTCAAGCATAGTCAAGGAGATTATAATGCTGCGCTTCACAGACTCACTCTGGTCTGCCTCAGATCACAGCATGCAGATCACTACTACCCAAACACCTGTATGCATTGGTGAAACGTTAATGTATTCTGTCAAAACCAGATTACCTTCCACACTAAATTATTCAATGTCACTATCCGTATCGGCCATCTGCAAGCCTAATGCACTTGTGTTCTAAAATTCTGAGCGCCTGCTGTATTATTTTTGTTTTACATTCCTCCATAAATCCATTAAACTCAATATGTTACAGCAATTTCACAAAACCAAATGCAATCTGCTGGCCTATAAAACACCAGTTAGTGAAAATCAAAGGATTTAATATAGCAAACTGAAGAAGTTGCTAAGCAGTCTTTGTGGGCTGAAGGTCAAACTACATGCTAAGTAACAATTTAGATAATCCATGCTGTAAAACAAGGTATGTATTTGCTATACATAGTGTGGCCTTGAACCCATTTGTGTATTCCATATCTAATAAAAATCTGAACAGTTGGTCCGATTGGATTTTAAGTGATGCAAATTTGGAAATCAAATAGGCAGACTCCCTTTAGACTCAGTCTATTTAAACTATAATTGTAAAGAACTGCAGATTACATTTACAGTGCTACTGAATTCTCAAGAGATTCAGTAAAATTTTACAGAAGGAAAAGTATTTATCATTTTAGATTTGTTATTAACAAATAAAAGTGTACGCAGCATATGACACACTGTCTTTTTGTTATTACAATTTTGCTTACATGGCATAAAAGTGTAACCACTCTTCAGTGAATGGAATGCTTTTTGGTTTTCATAGTCATCTAATTATATGGTTTGACAAAAAAAACAGTCAATGACAATTGTCATTGTGTTAGTCTGGCAACACCAAATAAAGAGGGAAAAAAACCCACAACACACTTACATTTCCCAGACTAGAGATTAAGATATGACTTGGAGACCAGATTCACATTCTACTTTCTAACAGATAAAGTTTCATCTTCACAAAAAAAATTCTTAAATGCAATGACGGGCTTGAATACAAATTTCGTCTTAACACTTAATATTTAGTACAAGACTTAATTTGTCTTTGGTTAAGAGATACAGAAGCTAAAAAGGTGAGCTACACACACACACGCACAAAACACATCGTAAAATGTGAACTCGTAGAAATATGAGCTGAAATGAGGATAAAACAGAAAAAATACCTCTTCTTTTTTCACTGTGATTAGTACATCCATTAGAAAATGACCCATGTCTTAGATCAGGGGTCCTCAAACTACGGCCCGCGGGCTGGATACGGCCCTCCAGGGTCCTCAATCCGGCCCCCGGTATTTACAGACACACCCCCGCCCCCCCCCCCCCCCGCCGGGGTTGGGGGGGGAACCAAGCAGCTGCAGATGACTGCCTGCCACTGCATCCACGCACCAGCCCCCTGGTTAAAACGTTTGAGGACCCCTGTCTGAGATCTTATAGATGGAAGACTTATGAGCATTGGCAAATCACAAGTTTTAAGATTTTCTTGCACATTCACATCTAAAAATATTTTAATATTTTATTTTTTCATGTTTTGACATTGGTTTTATTCCTCCTCTCTGAAGAAAGTTGTCTTGTGCAGTTTTGGCCCTGGTTCTGACTTTGCCTGCTTAGAGGAAAACCCTTTTACTGAAGTAAAGCTTTACTAATTGTTTTATAATATTTTCTGACAACGAAAAGCATATTGGCCATGTCTTCATTTTGCTCACACAACGCAGCTACCCTGAAGAGCTGTACCAGGCCACCTGGTTTTTTTTGTTTTGTTTTGTTTTTTTTAAATCAGGTTCAAGAAGCACACAGTAAGATCACAGTGCTCCAGACCATCTCCCGCGCCATATCTTCACAGCTAATTTTAGGCAGATTTCCCACACTAGGAAGTCACACTACTTTGGAAGTTACTGGAGCTAGTAATAGGCAGGTATAGCAGGAAAACAGTAGTGGGTGGAAATCAAGCCAGCAAACCTCAATGTGTTAGGCTTGATATATTTAGAAGACATGATGCAGCGTGTTCAGTTTTGTTTCAGTATTCAAAATGTAGTGACTGCAGGCTAAAGTTGATCATATCTACAAAATGTATATACATACAAAATGTGTTTCAAAAATATTTTACCAAAGTCGAATAGCTTTCACATCTCTCCTTTACTTCCTAATTCAATTTCTCCCCTTCCTAATTCATCTTGGACTAAACACTTTGCAAAACTCAAGAGGGAAAAAAAAAAGGGGGTTAAATAAAAAAGGCAGGGGTGTCGAAATGATGGAAAACAGCTATTCTAGAGACCAGTGTAAATCCCTTAAAATCTTAATGCTCCACAGGCTGTTTAAGTAAGGATCCTAGATTATTCATTTTTAAACAGTAAATATCACCTTTGGTTCAGGAACTCCCTGAACCATAAATTGCTGGAGGCTAAGATAATAAATTTTGCAAAGAAGAATCACAATATGTTTGTCAGGTTTTTATACTCTTCTTTAGTAATCCCCATGACTATTATCAGAAATAAGATACTAGGGCCAGATAAAGCTTTAGTCTGAGCCATTTTATGTTCTTATTCTCCCTAAACATAGCCACCTCCTTTGAAGATAAGACCAATTTTCAGTGCTAAGAATCTATATACAATTACCTAACATCACTGTAACAAACTCCCATATGTATGTATGATGAGCAAATCATCATACAAAGTTATTCAGAGCAACAGATAATTAGCTATATTCAAATTTCATGCAAATGTGGAACTCCTGAAAGGACCATGGGTGGTCATTTGCACAATGTGTTTGAAACACTTTCAAAACCACGTTGCTGATGTTGTCTTTCATAAACTGCCCTCCTTTAAGTACTCTTCTCTTTGAGGCTGCTTTTTACATAGCTTTTTGTGTAAATTCCAAACTTATGTTGTGTATGATTTAGTCAATGGTGTGAGAAAAACACTCCCAGAAAATAAACCGGGTCACTTAAAATACAGCATGCTTTGAGGGTATCAATCTCTTTCAGTTGACTTTGTGAGATCCACAATGACCTGGCTCCTCACATAAGGTGCCTGAATTAAATGTTTCTTGAGCAATATGAATCCAGGCCCAAACAAGCAACCATTCCTCATCCCAATCATCCGATACATTAGCCATGAAGACAAGCAAAAATTCTCTAAGACAAAGCATATTAAAAAGCAGATATTATTCTTGCACTGTTAACCTGTGCAGAATCATTCTTCTTTTGCATTTCACATGTATTTTGATATGAACTCAGATACAAGGCAATAAGAATGGGTTTGATTAATTATCTATTGAAACAAAATCCAATATAGATAAGATAGTCAAAATAACTTTCCACTAAACAGTTTCCAGGGAGCATAGTATCTAAGAGACTTTCATCACTACAAACCGTAAGAAATACTACAAATTGATATAAACCCCTGAGAAGTACAGAGTCATCTTAGCCATTTATCTTTTAAGGCATATGCTTTGTTTTCCACAGTTCTAGAAAAAGCTGTCCCTCTAGATCCTGTCTGGGGGCCGGGGGGGTGGGGTGGGTGGGGGGAAGAATTAAAAAAAAAGCTATTTGCCTAAAACTCTAAATCACAGTAATGCAGTTAGACTGCTGTGGGGTTAGCCATCTGGCTTAGTGGCTCATTAGTAAAGAAATGACCCCTATGCATAAAACACAGTCGGGTCATTCCAAGCTCATGAGCCATCAAGTTTTATTGTTTCCTACATACAAATGGTTAGATGTAGATCTACTTTGGAAGTCTAGTCTTACAGGCTCCCAATCAGGCATAATTTTCTTTATTCAATCATTTATTTACTTATATTGAAAGGAGAGGAAAAAATGTTTGAGGAGGGAAATAAAAATCTATGTTCATCAAAGGTGAAGGCACATTTCTTTAAACAACATTCCTCGATAGCTTCTGAAAACCAAAAAAAAAAAAAGAAAAGAAAAAAAAAGGAAAAAGAAAAAAAGAAAAAAAAGATAAAAAAAGAAAAGAGAGAAAAGAGAGAAAAGAGAGAAAAGAGAGAAAAGAGAGAAAAGAGAGAAAAGAGAGAAAAGAGAGAAAAGAGAGAAAAGAGAGAAAAGAGAGAAAAGAGAGAAAAGAGAGAAAAGAGAGAAAAGAGAGAAAAGAGAGAAAAGAGAGAAAAGAGAGAAAAGAGAGAAAAGAGAGAAAAGAGAGAAAAGAGAGAAAAGAGAGAAAAGAGAGAAAAGAGAGAAAAGAGAGAAAAGAGAGAAAAGAGAGAAAAGAGAGAGAGAAAAGAGAGAAAAGAGAGAAAAGAGAGAGAGAAAAGAGAGAAAAGAGAGAAAAGAGAGAAAAGAGAGAAAAGAGAGAAAAGAGAGAAAAGAGAAGAAAGAAGGAAAAAAGGAAAAAAGAAGAAAGCCTTTGTATTTCTGCTTCAAAATGTATTTCGTTAGTTAACCCATGATATTCAAATTCAAATTAAATTTCAAAATATTAACTTCTTTATGCTTTGTAGTTTTTAAACATCTGATTTCATAACTAATTTAAATTCACTCTGACAAAATGCTTACAGTTGAACATGTGGATCATTCGCGTGATGGCTATTCACACGAAACACATCAGGATGAACGAGCTCCCATAAAACCTAAGACCCAAATCTAACCACGTACATAACTGAATTTCTAAATCTTGAGCGTTAGCCCTACTGCTTTTCCTGGGGATATACTATATCTATATACTGAAAGTCAGGCTTCTTATATTCCCAACTGAATCTCTTATGCATTTGTGTAACAGTAAATGATTCCTCACTGACATCCATGGGATTTGGCTTTATGGTCCTCATCCTATAGGCAGAAATTAGAAGTACTGCATGAGGCACAAGGGTTTATGCTCACCTACACAGTCAGAAGGATAAGACATAATTTTGTAAAGATCTAATGGATTTAATGACTGACATCAGAATCCTCCTACTACTTCCCTACTCTTTTTCTTCTTTTAATATTTTCTACTAAGTAGAAAATCTTTAAAAAATTAGTACTTGCTATTACAGAATCTTACTCCTGATGCAGACCTGTTTTACTTACGTAATAAATTATTCACAGTAAAGTTTGCATTGAAGGGCCTTTAGTCTATAGACATTGCTCAGTTTTAAATTATAAAAAATGTGTTTAAAGATAAAATAATGGAATAACAAATGAGTTCAAGTGATTGAATTTTATAACTTTTTTTTTTTTTTTTTAATTTTAATCATCTGAATGTGCCTATATGGAAGACAAAAGGAAGTTACCAGAAAAAAAGGTCATGCAACCAGTAAGTCCACTAGGCAAAACCATCACAAGGTAGTTAACAGTAAAAAAAAAAAAAAAAATTACACACACAAGCAAATGTTCTAGCCATTTCACATTGCAGCAGGCTCTGCTCTATAAGGAATCAAAAAACCCACGATTCAATAGCCTCAGTAAATTCCCTGGTGAACAGTCCCACCAGCTTAGAAAAACTTGCTTTGGGCTTTTTATTTGTTTTCTTTCCCTTCAAAATGCTGTAACAAAATAAAACTACTGCAATTTTCTCCAGTTTCTTGGGTTTATGGTGCTCCAGATAATGTGGTTATGTTATTTTGTTTATGTGATTCCATTAGGTACCACCATTTGCCTTACCCATCACTGTTGATCTCTTTCTACTCTACCATGACATCTCTTTTCAACAAAAGATTATATGGTGTGTAATACAATAGCTTATAAGAGAACCAAAGGTTTCATTAAATCAATATGTCTGGTTAATTTTACCTTACCTACTTATTCCACTTACTCTTCAAACCCAATTAAAATCTAATTTACCTGATCCCAGGATTCAAATACTATCTGGCAATGCATTTGACAGGCTTATAGTAACTACATTACTACACATTGCAGCCCAAGGTATTTTAGATCCTGACAGAAAGAGCTCAGTCATTGCCTGCTTAAAGCTACAGAATTATCTTTTGAGGATCTCTGATTTTACACAGACATGTATAAATTTCATTGCAATGTTAATGCATAATAAAATTATAATGCCTCTATCAGGGTTGCCATTCTTCTAGTGTTCCTCTGGTTTTTTCCTTTTTCAAAAATTGCTTAATGAAAGAATTGGTCAAGGTGGAAATCCATCAATCTGACAAACATACAAACCCCCTACATAGCATACGTACTGTGAAAATATGTGGTTAACATGTTACCTTAAACTTAATCATAGCTTACTTTATGAAGCAGACAAGTTTACAGCTTTATCGTCAATAAAACAACTTTACAAACTGTTTCATTTCACTTTGTTGAAACCAAATGCATGTGAAGATATTTCGAACAGTTGCAATAACTGTTAAAAGGAAGGGTTCTAACAAAGTTTCCAAATGCTATTAAATGTTATGAATATGGGATCAATACTTCAAATTCCAAAAAGGATCCAAACCAAAAGGAAAATTACTTATTCCTTCAGCTCAGTCGTCTTAAAAGAAATGAAACAATCCTCTTTCACACCTACTGTTTCACCAAAGAAGTTTCAGGGAACTGATTACAGTAGAGAAGCTTTTTCTCTCTTTCATTTCTCATGTAAAAATACAAAAAGAATCTGCATGTGCTCCCAATGTCAGGCTAACACACAATTCTGGAAACAATTACAAGTTACTGTGTCACAAGACATGATGTCCTTGCATTTCTACAGCGTCTTGGAAGTCATAAAATAATTTTTCAGGTCAAATATCAAAACTCATTAAACATGGACATATCTCACTTCACATTATCAGACATTTGACTGTTGTAGAAAGCAACTTGGAAATTAGCTTGTATTACAATGCATATATTCTTGAGCTCTGCATCATATACATACATCTGAACTAATCTCAAAAGGGCAGGAGGGCTTTTACCTCTTGCCTGCCAAATCCTTAATGAAATCAAATTATCAATGCCTTTTAAAAATGCAAGTAGAACTTTACTACCCCAGTTCTATTTGATTCTTCATGATTTAACATTAATTTGATTCAAATATATTTTTCCCCAAAATAACTTTTTGAATCTACTTTTTTCTAAAGATCCTACAAATCCTAAAAATCTTTTTTTTTTTTTTTTTTTTTTTACAGATAACTACAAACAAGGTAGCCCCTTTATTTTTTTTATATTATTACTGTTTTTTTGATTACAGCTATACTAAATCGGCATGCAGATCTTTAGTGAGGCACAAAACACTTACGGTGTGCAAGTGAGCCCTCTTCTGGACATTTAACACTTATTTCAGTTGATAATTCTTTAAATTATATTGAACCCTTCCCTCACTAACTTGCAGTGCCTTGTTCTCATTTGTAAAAAAAACCTTATATAAACACAAAACAAATAATTCAAACCAATGCAGGATACATGAACTGCAGGTTTACACACATTACTATAATTTTGTGGTTTTGCTTGCTAATTGAAGTGAAAATACCGTAATGATACTACTAATTAAAAGAGTTTTGACCTTTACCTGTGGTAAAGTGTATCCTTGACTATCAAAATGATACTCTAATGAACGAAATGGGACAAATTTCACTTCACATCTTCTATCCCTGCCCTATTTCAATGTGACCTCCTACCAGCTTTTAGTGAATCATAGAAAAGTTTGGGTTAGAAGGGACCTTTAAAAGCCATCTACTCCAAGTCCCCTGCCACAGGCAGGGGCATCTTCAACTAGTCCAGGTAGCTCAGAGACCTGAGTCTGCACAGCTAATTTACTCTTTACTTTTCCATTGTTGCCTTCAGGTTTTCCACATGATTACCAGAATCTGGGCACATTACGCACACCAACAAAAAAAACCCCAAAATTACAACCCCCAACCTTAAGTGAACAGAAAACATTATGTAGCCTCCAAGAGACACAGATTTTTGATGTGGTTTTCTGAAAGCTCCCTAATTTCAGTAGGTCCATGCTTATTTTACTTTGATGCACTCCCAATAATTCTATATGCATTGGGAATATTATTCTTTGCATCCAAAAGAATACAATACAAAACTGTTATTCTGGACTGTGCAAATATTAAAAGTAACATCCATATAACAACAACAGGTATACACAGAGCTAATAATCATATTGCTATTACTATAAAATGCATTAAAATCTTCTCTCATACTGATATTGACTTGCAGACATGGAAAAACAACAGATTAATGACCCATAACTGCTAACTTCAATATAAAGAAAAAATTACAGAAGTTATGAATCACACTATATACACAAGATTGATAAAGTACTTTTCTACAGGTAAAGAAATAACTTTATCAACATTATTGTCAGATAGCCTAAGCCTCACAAACATTATGGCAATGCTTTCCAGCATAATAAAGGCACTGATGCAGATGTCAGTACTTCTCTAAGAACACATTTTAGAAAAAACAAAACTAATTAATGTGAAATAAAATGTGCTAAAACATGAAAATCACTGGAAGAAAATGTAATGGTTTTTTGGGATCTTGTTTTCGTTTGTCTTGGTTTGTTTTTTATTAACTTTTTTTTGTCTGAATGTACTGTTTAAAATGAGCACATACTCTGGTAAGGTATAAAAAGATGTTTTGTATGCATACATGCGTATATGAGGTATAACAAAAAGGGATAATAAACACATTTGTCAAAAAAGCAAGTTTTCTGGAGGGAAAGTACTGATGAACTTGAGGTCCACTTAGTAAATCATTTATTCCAAACTATGGCATGTAGGAAATTAAGATCACATTTTATAGGAAAGCAGCTTGGGTTGTTGGTCAGAAACAAACAAACAAATCACAAAAATGAAATCTCACCTAACCTTCCCCATGACTGTTGCATCCAATTCATTCTGCCCCATGTCATTCTTCCCCCAGTTTTCAGTTCCATAGGCAAAGCAAAGCAATTCACTATTTGCCCAGTTACAGCAAAAAAAAATCAGTACAAGTACTGAGGGGATTCAGGTAGTCTTTAACAAGGAAGGAATTAAATTGAGAAGAAACCTATGTCATTGAACAGATAGACATTATGCACACTCTCCAACAATCAAAAACTACTATTACACAAATACTGCAATATAATTACAGAATATTTTAATGTGGAAATGGCAAGACAAAATGTAATGAATTAAGACTGACATCAGCTCGATTTTTATGTTGGAGAAACAGAGGTCCGGGAAGACTAAGCACTATATGTACCTAGAAAATCAGTGATAAAGGGCAAATCACTTCCAGGCTTGTGCCTTAACCTCTAGCCACTCCTTCCTACTAAAATAAAGAGCAAAGAAAGGTGTAAATATAATTTATAGAATTCTCCTGTATATTTACGTTTTTTATGACAATGGAACATTTGAATTTATATGTGGAAAAAATAGTGTTTCCTAGTTAGGCATTCAGCACTTTTGAAGGCAAAGACAGGGAAAAAGTGGTAAATCCAGAGAAAAAAAAATATCTGATAGAAATTTAGATTAGAAATATTAATGATTAAAAAAGATTATACGAGACACCAAGAAAATCATCATTATTTAAAAATAATTCTTAAAAGTTGAGTTGGCTAATGCTGGATTAACTTCTATATTCTTATTTGGACTGAAAATTATGTCAGGAGCCCTGTGGAAGATACAATACCTCTGGCTGAACTGGTGGTTTGAAAGTTTCAGCCCTCATGACTCCAAGAAAACAGGACTGTCAATATAATAATCTTGGGCAAAACGTTAAACCTTGTGCCTAAATTCCACCACAACTTAACAGGCTCTTAATTTTAAATGTGTATAGGACGTATTGGGGCCTGATAAGCAGAAAAGGATGAAGAACATTAAAAACACCAACAACAACAAAAACACAGCTGTTAAGATAATTGGTTCTGCTTTAGTTTTAAATCTTGTCATTCTGTATTTTAAAAGTTCCCCAAACTTAGGTTATGTGACAATTTATCGCCATTATAAACAAAGTGACATTTAGTACTCTACACAGGTATCATTAATTTCTGATAGTATATTGTTTTCAACCTTTCTTAAAAACTGTTTCATAGCAGCTGAGAATAAATGCCTAAGATTTATCTTTAATACTTCCTGAAAAATCAGACATTATAGAAAAGGTAAAAGTGTAGTAGAACCTAGACAAGATAACAGAAAGTACTTTGATATTCCATATGTGTGAACAAAACTGTGTGTCAAAATTCTATTGACATCTTTCATTAATTTTCTTCTAGCATAATTTTCCTCGTACTTAATTTCTCACAGGTCTCCTACATATTTTATGAGCCTACCCATAATACCGACATACATTTTTTAAAAACCACAAGCTTTTTATATTTGTCTGTTTTGGATGGTTTTCAGAATATTATTTTTTTTTCTTTTCAATTCACAGAATTTTGAGAAGCAAAGCAGAAGTTCTTTCCCATTTTATGTTAGTGACCACTACAAACAAAGATGTTGTGTTAAACATAATTTGCCTTCGAAAAGGTGTTTCAGAGAAAAAAAAAAAGTGAGAATGCCTTTGAAAAGGTGTACCATTCCGCTCTTGAACAGTTCTACATGTGTGCAACAGATCTTAAATCATAAAAATTGTATTTATATTTATATATATATATATTGTTACTTAGTTTAACTCCCTTTTGCAAAACAATCAGATGTACTTTTACCATTCTCTTACCTACTCTTTCAAAGTATCTAGCGACAGACCTTACATGACCTTTTGGGGCAATGCATTCATATACTATTACCCAAATAAGAGGTTATTTTAGAATGCCATACAATACATTACTTTTTAAACATCGATTCCTGTGGAGAGAGGGTACTCTTGCTGAAAAAAAATACCAGACCCTGGCTTGTTTTCTGTTTGCCTCCTCTACTGATTTCCAATAAGAGGCTGTGGGATTTAAAATACAGAAAAATCTGAAAATAGCAGCAGCAGCTGAGAACCAAATGGTTCACATTATAATCCCAGTCGTAGCATCCAAAGTAACACCAGCAAGAATATGAAGTGGAATAGAAAGGATAAACATGGAACTAGTTGGAAGGAGCACCTTCATATCTTTCCAGATCTACCTAAGGTGGTTTGCTCTACAAAATATTATTCAGAAGCTATTCTGAGACATTAAGGTCTGCAGAGTTTTTTACCCACATAAACAGAATAACATACCTGGTGTCCCTGCACCCTTCACCTAATACGATTTGGAAAGTTAAATTGGAAAGCCTATTAGCTTCATGACTCACCATCTACCAAGATGTCTGGACAGGAAAAAGTATTGGACAAGTCTACATGCATTAGCCTGCTGCAGTGTTTGCAATTCCAAGGAAGTTCACCTTCACTCCTCAGTTATGGAAAAACTAAATGCACAATTTCTAGTAATGAGTTTGTCTAGATTTAAACAGATCTGTAAAAGTGCACTTTACTTAATAACTAAGTAACAATAAATTGGTAAGAAAGAGAATTCATTGAGACACTGGGATGTAACATGATATAGAGCTTTTTTTTCCCCAAGCCTTCAGGTCAATCACTGGGCTTCATTAATATATAGAGACATAAAAGAAAGTGAGAAAGTAATTCTTCACATGCAGGCACTTGCTTGGATTTACTGGCAGTCTAGAAAATGTCCATGCTAATTTGGAGGGAAATACCCTGTCAGAAACGTCACTCAACCTAATACAGCAATTCAGCCTTAGATTCCAAAAACCTTTATGTGATTTATTGACGTGATGTTTTTGCATTTTAACAAGACATACATAACACTTCTCATGGCATATCATGGTCTTTCTTTAAATATAAAGAGCAAAAAGGCGGCACCTATAATATGTTCGCCAGTGGACACCAGCAGGGAAAAGCTATCAGTACTGTGGTTCAGAAACAGAAACTCCCACAAATATTAATTTCATAAATTTAAAAATCTACTCATCCAAATAAAACACTACTCAGATGAAACACCACAGGGATGCATAAACTTGCAACAACCATAACCTGGAGTCAAGACAAATTGTTAGCACATTTGTCATTTCCAAGCCATAAAGTCCCCCTTTCTCACAGAGCTTTTCTATTTGTTTCTGATGGAAAACATCAGCATGGTTGTCTGGATCTGCCAGGAAACACAAAACAAACTGCAAAACCAGACTTGCAAAACCAGAAAATACAGACATGAACTAATAAATTAAAACTCACTTGTGCAATTGTAAGCAGTGCAGCATGTCTGTAAAAGTATCAAAAAATACTGGGCATTCCCTATGAGGCTCCAATGATCTCATCAAAAAAGAAGAGACAGAAGGTTCCTTAAAAGGTGTCTCAAGTTACATTGTAGGTAGCATACTTAGACAGTGATTTATGTACAGACATGAGAAGTTGAGGCACTCAGGAAGGACGCATAAATGAAAAGAAACCTAACCTGACTGAGAAGCAATGCTGTGACATTGTGACACATCATAAAACATTTGCCCACTTGGGAACACATCCTGCTCCTCCAGTAATAACGAATGTGTTTCTACTCACTTCTTTCAAGTTAGGAAAGACAAAACTGCACATATAGCCTCTAAAAGAGCTAAGTGAATAGTAAAATACCTCATCTCCAACTTGAAATACAGTAGGAAGCTTTAAACAAGCCATTGTCCACTAAAAATATTCACAAAACTAGGAATTCAGCAACAGTACCAACAGAAAAATTGTCCTGCTGATCCAGTCACGCCTAAATCAGCCAATGCTAATGCCCCAGCAGTCAATCTCTTGTCACTCAACCCTGATTACTCATCTCAGGACAGCTACAAGACATCCCTCTGTCTCATAACTGTAATTTACTACTCACTGACACCCAGACTGACCTTTCTGCAAGTCAGCATCAGAATTGAAACATACACACCAATTATTACTTTTTTTAAAATATGAATTCAGATGGAGCTGTTAAATATGGACGCTGACAATATCGTGAGAGTTTATAGATTGTCATTCACTATCATGTTTTTCATTCTCCCATCAAGCACAATAACTTCAGCTGTCCATTAAGAACAATTCTTTTTCATGTACTGCAGCACTATAATTTGCTCTCAGCAATTCAAATTTTTTACTGATATATTTGTGAAGAAAATTGCATGTAGACTTGTGCTTTCTTGTTGCTTCTTCTTATATTTTGCATTTTCAAGACATAACAATTTCTTCTCTGTAGGAGACAGAAATTAGAGCCCATAGCATCTCAGCTACAGTGAACAGACATCAGGAATGGGTGATAACTTTAGAGAAAAAAGAGCAAACATGAGGCAACATTACTTCTCTGGTGATATTAGTAAAGCATCAACGAAACAAAAAAAGCCTAGCCTCCAGTGTTCTGGTCCTCACATTTAAACATTAGATCATCAGTCATAATAGAAGGACTTCATGAAGGATGGTTCATTCCACTTGGATACACAGAAATGTTCTCTGTCCCAAACGCCAATTACAATAAAAACAAACCCCAAGCTCTTCTGAAACGTTGGTGGTGGCTAGGAGCAGGAGCATTGGGTGAAAGGAAAAGGTAGGCAAGAGAATGAAGGTTGGCTTAATACTGAGCTCAATGGTTTAAGAAGATAACCTTGTATTTGAACCAGATGGGAAATGCCTTTTCAAATGCAGACCTGAATCAATGTCAAGCCAGCATTCAAGTGACTCCAGCTTTCCAAATTTCTCTTTGATACACTCGCTACCCAGAAATCCAGTCTTTCTCTGCTTGGGACTGAAACTGGTGATGTCAGATGGAATTCAAAGCATCCTTGTTTAAGCATATTTTTCTAAAGATATAATTTTCTTCCTTTCTTGTCTTAATCAGACATCAACACAAAACCACCCTGATGATTGCTATAAAAAGTGCTCAGCACTGGTTTATATGAGTTTGACAGCGTAATTCTAATCCAGGAATCTGAGTTTAAGAGCTGGAATTCCCAGGTTTCTAGGATCTTTGCTCCCTAACAGCCTGCGATACAAATCATGAAGCATCCAGTAAAGTAAATCCATTACATAAATTTTTCATTTAGACAAGTGGAAAACAATTGCATTAAGAGCTTTTGTGGAGCTGCATTTAGTTCTTCTCTACAGAAGTCTAGAAATGTAATTTTATTTTTAGATAAATGATTTGATTTACCACATACATAAAAGAACATAAAAAAACCCTAACAATTTTCTGTAAGAGACTGAAAAAAAAAGTCATATGACCCAGCTGACTGAGAATCCTCCTGCCGTTGCTTCCCAGAAATAAAAGAATTTAAAGTTCAGCTGAGTTCACCATAGAAATAATAGATACCATGCTGGGAAAATATTTTGACAGAGTTACAATAACACAAATGAAAGTAATATGTACTACTAGATATAGAAACAATAATGAAACAGTTTACATCTCATTGCCCTCTTGCAGAGGGCTTATGTACTATGAGACTCCAGTGAATGCAACATACTATACAAATACGTATTTATTCATAGAACTAGTAGAGATCCATGGGGCTAATTTTCCTGTAGCAATAATGATTCAAAAACCTCCTACAACAACTGCTTAAATAACCTCTGAAGTGGGACCAAAACATCTGAATATTAGCGAAGATAGCTTAAAAAAAATATAAAAATGAAATCTTACCTGACACTTAGGAAATGGAACAAACATTTATCTGAGGAGAAGGAAGGAGGAACCAAAACACACAACTCCAACCATGTCTTTTCAGTCCTCCAAACAAATTTCTTTCACTTTTCCTAAAATCTTTACAACAGAATATAATACAACTGCAAAACCAGCACTGTTTTCACTCATCTTAAGTTGAAATCTGCCCTGCCCAACCAGCACTGTTTTCACTCATCTAAGCTGAAATCTGCCCTGCCCATCTCTTTAAGGAATTCCTTTTCAATATTTTTCTTCAGTTGCCAACATTTTGCATTTTTTTAAACTCATATGCCTATGCCTCACTTCTCAAAGTTTTGTTTTGCCAGTCTTATGTCCTCCTCATCAAATTATAAGACGACCTGTGGCATCTATCTAGTCTTCTGAAGTGCAAAACAGCTTTTACTTCATTAAAACTCTGGATAATACATAGAGAGATTTTACCCCTGGCATAGAAGTAACTGTTAGAATATTGTTATCTACTTGTTAGCCTGTGATGGATCTGTAAAAAATGGATGAAAAAATGGGGGAAACAACATTGTCAAGTGTGTTAAATTTTCTCTTCTCATGTAGCAGAGCATATTGATCCACTAAACTCTTGTAAAGCACTTAGCAATAAAACAGATCACAGGTGCAGGGAATATGCCTGGAGATATGAGGGATGTACTTAATCTCCACAGGAGCACCGAAAATAAGACATACAACTCTCTACTAGGGAACTGTCTGTGAAAGAGGTAGGCACAGGGGGATGTTCTGCATGTGGAGGAAGTTTACTTGTACAGCCTAAAAGGTAGAGGTTCCTACATTGTTCAGACAGAAGCTACTTCTTTATCTTGCACACAAAATCTGGGAAAACTCTTTTTCCCCTTTGCTTTGCCTTCAGCATTCGTCACTTGAAATGCTAGAAAGTATGCAGTATTGCATAGCGAACCTTGTATTTCATACAGCTGCCTGTAATCCTTCCTGTTTCCAATTCATGCCTGCAATATCATCCACTGGTGTAAAAGCAAAAGACAGGTGAAGCTTCAAGAACATCTCCATTCTGAGTATGCTCTTTTGCACTCAATGTTTTACTTATATGAAAATTTAATATAAGACAGAACCACATAAACCACAACCAATTTATATGGGATTTTGAAGTGTAAATATTCAACAGGTAAAAGGGAATACAGAATCTACTTAACAACCAAATATAGAAATGTTCTTGTTCACAAACAAAACACCCCTCTGAACCCAAATCAAAGTAGATAACTTGAAGGAAACAATTTTAAGCTGGAGAAGGATTGACTTAATGCTGACTGTACAGCGCATTGCCAATACTCCGCACTTCATTGCCTGTATCCTTTAAATATGGACACAAAACATGTAATTCATTTTAAGTTCTTTTTATCTCGTGGCAAGCATCAAAAGCAGTATGTGTATTTGGTCAACTATCATCTTCCAAAAAATGATTCATCATTTTCTAGATATAATCAAACAGTAAAAAACTCAACATATTAATGTCCTATTAACATCACAAGCTTTAAAGCCAGAGAAGGATTGCAGTGGCTTAAGGCTATATGGGCAGAAGATGCTTAAGGTGTCCATCTTTAGTAAACCATCTCAAAGCTAATATGCTCTGACACTCTAGCCAACTCTTGATCAGACATATATCTGTTCATGTTTGGTGTATGCCTTTCAGTTTTACCCTTTTGAAACCCATCCAAGCTTTTAAAAAAAAAAAAAAAATCCCAGTGAAATCTGTTCTCATAATGAATACAGTTATGCTTACCATTACTGTGAACCCAAGAAAATCCATCCCTGAGTTTCAAGCAAATGGTTAAATGCTAAAGCAGATTCTGCCAGGGCAGATAAATGGGTGAAATCCAGTCTCTAGACAGATGCCTAAACAGGAGCTGCCAACAAGCTAGGCTTCTAATCTTCTATCCTGGTTAATGGGGATTTAATTAATATCGTCAGGAGTCTAGAGTTATTTTACTTATCCCACATTAGACTGCACCACAGTCATCAGAATGGTTCTTCAGGTTCCCTTGGCAGTATTGATCTGATCTCCATCAATTGTAACAGCAGCTTAAGTAACTGAGGTTCAAATCATTTGATAAAGGTAGGAGTGTCGCCATTTCTTCTTCCCTAGCACGTACATGACACAGAAGTGGGGCTAGTAGATACAACTCAAGACCCATGATAGATCCAAATATTTCTGAGTAGCAGATTCAGGAGCCTTTGCTTAAATAAGCACTGGACTATGTAAACCAGTCGTTTAATATCTAGGCATCTATCTTTAAACAACTGAATTGCAACCCCTAGTTTACCTGTCTGTACTTATGTACAGAATCCAAAATCTAGCTGTCTTAATCTATAAACTGAACCTTATGGCTGGTATCTGTTAAGATCAGCTTGACAGAGAACATTTAATACAATATTATTCTCAAATTCTATCATGCCAGATGCATATTTCATTTTGTGTAACTGCAGTATACTTTAATTCTTACAATATTTACACAGTAGCTGTAAAAAATTGCTTAAATTGATTGCATTCAAATATAAAGCAGGAAAATAATAATATAAAAAAAAATAGGAATTTTGCAGCTAGGACTACTTAAAACAGAAAAAAGAAAAAAGAAAAAAGGAGGAAGACAAATTCAAAAAACATACCACCATAACCACAAAAACAGATGCTCACACCATTATGTGTTTAAGTAAAAATGATGAAACTATATTAGCCACCTTCAGTTTGGTCATAAATGCCTACATTTAAAACTCTCCTTCCTCTGTAAATGTAGTCAGAAATAAAAGAAGGATGTTTCTGGTCCAAGGGCAAATTACATCATTACCAAAAACCTGTGTGCTTAAAAAGAGGCACCACAATAAAATAAGAAAATACAATCCATCTTTTTTTTTTTTAAAGATCTTTAAAAATTAGACCCAACAGTAATAGTTTTACAAAGCAGCATTCTGTAGGAAGCAATCCAGCAAGTCCTCTTCCACCACAGTCTCATCACCTGTTATTTAATGCTGTCTTTATAATTTCTAACCCATAACACAACAGCATAGACTTTGCTTTCATTCACAGTACAAGAACTTTTCAACTATCACTTCATAAAAACTAAGAAGAAAATAATTCATGCTTTTATATTCTGCAACAGAAACAGCTGTTCCTTGAGGTGACTCTATTGTGTATAGAATAACAGCTTAAAAAATGTCACCGTTAATTTTGAACTGAACTACCATAAAATGACTAAAGGACTGGAATCTGCACTATTGATACTGCACTGTATCGCTCTATGAACTACGACAGTACCAACAAAAGTTACAACATTAAAGGTTCATCCTTGAACAGCTTCTTCAACATTATTTTGATGATTCTTGCAAAATAGGATCAAAATCTGCTACCTGGTACACTGGTAGCAATGACAGGAAACAGCAAATTCCTGTTTGCAAACATTTCCTTTTTTTTTTTTTTTTTTTTTTTAAAAAAAAAAAAAAAAGGTTGTTGATATTGCTTAGGACTTTTTCACATATCCTTCAAAGTACACAGCGATAGTACTTACGTGGTGTAATACATAATGTTAGGCAGAGTGCATTTTCTGGGATAAGTTACTCAAAGGTTATGCACTACAGCTCAGTACACATTGAACAATTTAACACCTCTTGAAACCCTACACTGGGAGCTACATTGAAGATACCACAGATAGATTTCTTTGTGTGAACAGCACTAGTGCTAAACTCACTATTTTCATGGCAACTGAATATTTAATAGCTCCAACAGTAAGTGAAGACCTTCAGTGGCTTAACCCACACAGCAAACAGACCACCTCATGTGAGTTTCTACAGGTAACTTCCTAATAATCAAACACAACGACCACCATCACACAGTGGAAATCCTGTTGAAAATTAACTGTATTCATCTTCATTAAGAAAATAATTCTTTGGCCATTTTCCACTTACATTGCGCTTACCATTAGTTTTCATATAAAAAAATATTTTACCTCAAAGGGACTATTTGTTGGTTATTTATTACATAAGAACAAATTTAAATGCTGAAGCTACGGGGAGCACAAATTTCCTTTGCAGGTAAAAAAACACATTCCGATGAAATTCTGATTGTTTCAAACTTCTTTCAAACGTTTCTGATATATTAAAAAGGTAAATAATTCAAATAGCATTACCATTAAAAAGGTAAATAATTAAAATAGCATTACCTTTACTCGTGGTATAAAGACACATTATTGTTTTTGTTAGTCATAACATCAGCTTCAGAAAGGTTTAATCATCTAATGAAGCAGCAGTCAGTAATAAGAGCGTATAACTTACGTTGTTCATATACTCGCTGAGCAGATCCTGCAGGGCCTGCCGCACGGCGTTGCACTCTGCTACAATTCGCTCCCGGCGGTCATCACGTGTGCACGATGAGTCTGCCATCAGCGCAGCTCCACTGATGATGCTCTCCAGCCTTTCTTCAAGAGACGGCCTGAAGCGGGCCTCGCTGAAAGTCATTGGGTCTAAAATAATTTTGTTCTAAAAGACAAAATATGAGTGGGAAAGTTGTGAGCACACAGGGGCCTTCGGCATTTTTGAAGTATCTTAATTTAGCAGTTTCATGGGGGTTTTACTCTTTCATATAAATTCCTGAAAGATCAATATTACAAAAATACCTGGTAGCTCTAAAATCCCAATATATAAATATTTTAAATAATTATATATTTATAGTATTTTATTATTCACAAGCTATAGTTATAAAAGACTACTGGTGAGAGCAACATAGCTGATCCAAGTATGTATTTGGGAAGCACATAGCATAAATCAACACTACTGTAGTATGCGTGCAATGTGTGTATATTTCTCTTTACCTCTATATATTATTTATATATATATATATATCATCCTGAAGTGAATTAATATTATTCTTTCCTGAATCTTCTGAATATTTCTTGGATTTTCTGGAAATTCCTATGAAAAGTGAAAGTTATTTATGACTTAAAAGAAACTGGAATATTCTGTTAACTAATTCCTCCATTTTGATTATTTTTCTTAATAGACTACACTGCAGAAATGCTACTAGATTACCACAGTAATAAATGGGAAGAAAAAAATAAAAATCAAAGAAATTAACACTGCAAGAAAATCATTATTAGATAACGACACTTAGACAAAAAGGTGAAATAGCTCTGATTCCCATTCTGTACCACAATCTTTTAAAAGCCTTTTTTTTTTTTTTAAAAGGCTCTTGCAAGCTTTTTTTTGTTTGTTTGTTTGTAGATCAAGAAAAAGGGATGGATTATTTAACTGAAAAGAGAGTATTTAGGGAAGACAGTCTGAAAAAATCTTTAACTTGTCTAATAGCCTACTCTTTAGCAAAATGTCTTTATTCCACTAGAAAAAAAAAATTCAAAAACTGTGTTCTATTAAAGACACTTTAATTCTATAATTATGATCACTGCTAAACACTTGTGGACCTGATATATCAAACTTAGTACCAAATATAAAATAGAGCTGAAACACATCAACTCTACCCCATCAGTGTACAATCTTACGTCATATTATGAGTTTTGAGTCACAACTAGATTATACTCTGACCTGCCTTTCTCCTTTTGTAGTTCAAAGTAACAAATGCAAAAGCAATAATTGTCTGCTCCCACTTACAGGCACATCAACAACATGGTGGTAGCAATCATGCAAAGAAGTTTCATAGTTGTATATTGTCTACAAACGCTCTGTAAGCTGCATAATTCTTATTTGAGCTTTAAAAATAAATAATTAAATAGGAATTAAAAAGTTAAAAGCATTAATTTTTCTAATAATCACACTTGTTTACAAACCATATAGGACTTTTATTAATGAAGCATTTTAATTTTCAAAATGTTTTTATAACTTTATGATTAGTCTATTTCTTTTACTGTCCAAGAGCAATCAACAAGCACAAGACTAATGATACTTTTAATTTGAAAAAATACAACACAGTGTATAAAAGTGTAAATCAGGATTTAGGGCCATGATACATAATCACAATCTGCCTTCAATGCTGAAAACTGTATCTGTTTATTACAAATCAGAACCTGCTCAAATGAACTTATTCTAGCTTAAATTCTGACTCCAAGTGAATATGTTTTCTTTAATTCAGTGAGACAAGGTTTTCACAAAAGATCAGCTTATTTCCCAATAAAACTTTCAATTAATTCCACACACAAAACCCATTATACACAGAAAGAGGATCATGCCCTGAAAAATCTATAACAACTGAATACATAGCAGTTAAATAGTAATAAACATTAGGATGTCAGGAAATCTATGAAGATTCACTATTTAATAAAAAGGATAAATATAGGAAATTTAACGAGAAAGCATATTGTTTCAGCTCCAGGAACTGCTGACTTAGAAGAAATAAATGCAGCATTACCCAGAATGTGAGATATCATCTCACATGTATCTTCTTGGGTCTATGCTTCACAGCAGTAAGCAGAGCAGTTTTACAAGCCCCTAAATTAGAAATTACTTCTCTAGGAGTTAGGTCTATGCATATTTATGTAGCTGTGCTTTTCAGTCAAATGATAATACTTGGGATTTTCAGAAATCAACTATATAAATTCATCTCCACAACATCATATTTGATTGAGTAGATGCAATGAGATTGCATCAAATGAACCAGCTTAGCAATTTATGCCATAAGTAAGAAAAAAATATTACAAAAAATAGCTGCAAGTTTCAGATTATTTTCAGCATCTCCTTATACAAATCTGGTGATGCTTTTAAATTACCATGAAATGGTCATGTTAAAAGTCATGTGGTTATCGTGTTGGGTTTTTATTTGTTTTCAAATGACCATAACTATGGTCGTTAACAAAGACAGGAAGTATTCTTGACTAGAGACTAGAGGATTACGAATAGTCAACAGACATTCTGTTTGTAGCAAACCTCCTTCTCAACCCATAAAGGCAGTCAAAGCAATATGCATGCAGCACTATTGCAATTTTCATATTTCAGTTACAACAACATAATCACTCCTTCCAGAAATGCCTCACTGTCCTCCTCTTCCTTAGAGCCATAGGTGTACAGTTCCTCCACCGGTTCCTACCTACACAGCAAATTTCAAACAGCAGATCTTACACCTCTGAGTGAGTCACAAATAACATTTTTCTCCTTGGCCATTTCTGAAGACCCTGCACTCAGTCTTCTATAACACCCAAGGACCTATCAAGAACGAGTTCCTGGAATATTTCCATCCTTTTTGAGCCTTGAGGATGGACAATCTGCAGATCAAATATATCCAATATCTGATCACTGAAACGAGACTCACTATTTCCACAAGCAGCTACGTCGCAGTCTGTTCATAAATTTAGGAAATTCTGTACAAATAATAAAACATGTATCATTGAGGGTGTATAATTAATCTAAGCCAATTTTCTCACTGTAAAACATAGAAAAGGAATACATTTGTGGATTTCTTTTCTAAATAAGAAGAGATCTTCATGACCATCAGACCTTAGTTCATGAAGAATAAATGCCACTGAGTTGCATTCAGTAATTTTTCATCCCACAATTTTTTTAGTTTAGAAGTAATTTCTAGGCTTAAGAAGTCACTTAAATATTTGTTTGGGATATTCTGTTAATGAGACTTCAGAATGACAGAATAATTTAGGTTGGAATGGACTTCTTGAGGTTATCTGCTTTAAATGCCTCCTTAAAGCAGAGTCAACTTTGACATCAGGCCAGGCTGCTCAAGGCTTCAACCACTCAACATGAGATCTCCATCCTTGGGAGATTTTCCAAATCTCTCTGGACCCTGTTTCATTGTTTGAGTACCTTTATGGTTTGGTTGTGGTTTTTTTTTTTCCTCCCCAATATCCAAACAGAAATTTCCTTGAATCTGCTTGTGCCAGTTGCCTCTCATCCCAACACCATGAATCTCAAAGTAGACTTTACCTCCATTTTCTCTACACCATCCTACTAGGAATTTGAAGATGCCAACAAGATCCCTCCTCAAACCCGCCTATTCTGCAGTCTGAAAAATTCCCAGCTCTGCCAGCCCCCACTGATCTGTCATCTCCTGCAGGTCCCTCATCATGCAGTCTCTGCTAGATCTGCTCAAGTGTGTTAGTGTTCCTTGCACTTGAGAAGCCCCGCATTGGATCTGGAAGGCCTGATAGTTTCTTAGGCACCAAACATAGGGGAAAAAAAAACCCACTCTCCTTGACCTACTGCCTACACTCTTACTAATGCAGCCTCACAGGTGGCTGACCTGCATGACTGTAAGGGTGCACTACTGACTAAGGTTGAACTTGCTGTTTAACAGAAGCATTATTTCTTAAGCCTAATGTTGCCTTCACAGGCGCTCGGTGACCTGGTTCAGGAACGGCACGGCGGCCAACCCCAGGCCGCGCGGTCCATCAGCTCACAGACACCAATGTGGTGGATGGCAAATGGCACTTATTGATAAGCGGTGCAGCCTTATAGAGCCTGGGTTTACAATGTCACTTCCGTCTGCTTATGTCATAAGCTAAAAGCTATTGGCTATCCGGAGGGGGGCCCTATATTTCCGTACAGCGCAACATCTTCCGGCCGCCAAGCCCTACCTAGCAACACCTAACATCCCCCAAAACGATCAGAACCAACTCTCAATTCATTTTTATAACAAGAAATACTGCTGGGAAAGAAAACTTTAGAGATTCCAAGGAAAGAAACAGTAGTAGTACACTTTCTTTAAATTATAATAAATAACAATGTAGCAACTTTCTGATAGGTGGTTACAAATAAATTATATTTTAGATGTTTATTTTAAACTCTAACAATTTCTCAAATATCTCACAAGGACAACAGGTTTTCGAGCTTTGGGAAAAAGAGAATGGGGATGAGAACCTGCTGCATGACAGCTCTTGACATTCGGTTCCCAGAGTACTATTTTTTGTTTACAAAATGTTTTACTCCTTTCCAAAGAAAGCTTGGTATCAAAATGCATCTTCAAGACTATGTTCTTGACATGTTTAAAGTTCTTACACATATATTAACATAATGTTAACAAGAAAATAACATATTCTCAGAAGGAAGAAAAACTAGTTGCCAAGAAATCTGGCTAAATAAATTCCTTTAAAAGTCTCAAGTTCCCATCACTTCTTAATAGCCAGTTAATGAACGATAAATATAAATGAATTGGAACATTTTACATTTCTAATTAGTTAACTAACATTAGAACCATAAATCAAGGACTGACACCATAATTCAGCCCTTATAATTAAGTGTTTCAAGCCTCTTTACAACTATACACAGATTAGTGTAAACATACATCATTTTTGGCTTCTGTTACTGAAACAAAGTCCAAGAAAATTAATTTAAACATAGTTGGAGAGTTATCTGAAAATTGTTAAACTTCTGATAAAACCTTCTATAATTGTATTACAGTTAACTTATTTTCTCTTATACTCTCAATTTTTTAAAATTATAGAAAGGTATGTTTATAAAGTAGATGCAGTGTTTTCATAAAGAATAAAAACTTTCAGAAAACAGACCTCTTCATACTAATTAGTACCATAACCCATCTTTCTCTTGCTCAAACAGGAATAAACTATCAACATTAATATACTATAGGGCACTACTTCTGAAATTTAAAGTATCAGACAAATTATTTGTACTTCAACTAAAAATACGGAGAATAACTATATACCCTACATAAACGCATTGTATTATCAGAGAACATAATCATTGAAACTTGGTGACATTTATCTGCATTAGAATATCTTTTTCAACAATACTAAAAAGCCAGTTTTTTTACAGAAATATAAAGGAAAACAAAACCAAAACATTAATTTAATCTTACAAAACAAGTTTACAACTCCAAAAGAACCACGATTACTGTATCATTGTCTGTATTTTCCAGATTAAGTACGTGCTCCTGTAAAAGCTTACTTACTACGTGCACTGCCTTATATCACTCAGGAAAAATCTGCTCATCTACAGTTTCCATAAGTAGAAAGTCTCAAGCAAATTTCAGCAGCTTCTTCAGAAGGACAACTTTGTTTATTTTTTAAACACATAAGTGATGTTAATTGGGGGGGGGGGGGGGGGGGCTGGAGGTGAGGGAATAAGTTCCAGCTCTGAAGAAGCTGAAAATTACCCAACATAAAATGTATTCAAATTCATTCGTAAGTCAATGAACAGATTCACAAGTTTTGATAGTGCTCAGTATTTTGGCAAGCTTGAAAAACAGCATGTGGAAAACATAGTTTTCTCAAGATACTAAATACCATTAATTCGAAGGTACCACAGAACCTTAGAGCTGGTAACAAAGAGATTCTTAAATTACAGGTCTGTTATCACTCACCATAAAAATTCTAAGAAATACCGTTTTTGGAGAAAAAGAACCACAAAAACACCAACAAACTGGTCTTCCGAGTCTTCCTGGTACAGTTGTGTGCATCTGTGTAACAGGGAAGGTCAGATTCCTCCCTTTTTACAGATTCTTTCTAGAATTCCCCACCCAATTGCCTCCCATACAACCTCTGACAAAAAAAAATAAGGAATTAATTCTTCCTTGTACTTCCTTAATTTTTAGATTGTGTAAAAGGATGATGACAATAACAGCCTCTGTGGAGCCCTTTATACAATTCACTGTGGTCTATTCTTTAAGACACACAAACCCGCAATTAAACAAAAGGTTTTTACCTTTTGTAATTGGGTAAAAGTGAATTTTAAAAGAAACTACCAGACCATATAAAAGTAGTCCAATATCAACTTTGTCTGTTCTAATGGGTAACAACCCTCTTATTTTAGAAAGAAAACAGTTTAAAAGCACTGACTAGGAAAAAAAAGCAAAAACAAAAAAACAACACACACACGAACACATGAAACCCAACCAAAACTAAAAAAAAAAACAAACACAAACCAAAGAAACCAAACACTCCTGTTGTTCTATAGGGCTATGGAAAGAAGGAAAGTTAAATCCATTTTTCAAACTCATATTCTCAAAGAAAAGACAGGTATTTTTGAGGGCATAATAATACAGTTGTGAATCTCATATGAAATGCTGTAAGGGGAAAAAAAAAAACAAAGCACTGAAAAAAAAAAAAGTAAAGTTTGAAAAGTATTTGTATGAGACAACGTAGTAGCATAAAACTGATAAAGCAGCTGCTTCAGTCATACCACTGTCTATCTGGAGCTCTGCAGGTACAAAAAGTATCCTAGAGCAGAAATATCTTTTAAACAAGAAACTTCTGTATAACACAGTTTTACGAAAATGTACATCTAAGACAATCCCAATAAACTCAAGTGATGTGTTATGTACCACAATAAGCAGCACAGTACAGCAGAATAGACACTTAATTGGAATTTAGGGTTTTGCAGTTCCTTTATTGACTCTTGTATTAATCTTGTATTAAAAGGTTGGACCAGATGATCCTTGATGTCCCTTCCAACCTGGTATTCCATGATTCTATGAATCAGTTTTGTGACTCTGGACAAAAGATACCTTCTTTCCTCTATTTCTCTTTTTACGCTTTATTAATTCATCTATTTAAAATGTAAAACCTTCAGGGCAGAGATGATGATTCTCAGTGACTTAGCACAATGAAAATACAATTTTTAAGGCAAATGCCACTGCAAAGTGAACAATATGTCTGTAGAAGGAACTAAAACCACAGTGAAAAAGGCCATTAAAAAATCAAATTGGTAGATAACTTAGATAAACAATGCCACAACCACAAGAAAGTATGAAAAACTGCCTTTCTGTAAAAAGAAGCAGGTAATACGAGGGACCCTGTTTTTCAGAACAACCTGGGAGACAAGACCGTAGAATTAAGGGTGTTCAAGGTATTTCTTTGTCAGAAGTGCCTGCACCACCGTGAAAACAAATGCAAAGCGCTCACAGGTTTGCATTATGTATGTATGTCAGTGTCCCCCAAAGCGCTAACAAGGCTATTTAGTTCCTGTTCAGCAGTAAATCAAATGTTTCTACCTGTCACTATGCTGAGCTTTGCAGACACAGCATGTAGCTATCATTTGAAGAAGAACAGTGCAATGCCACACTGCAGCTTTACATGAGCTGGTCTGATGTGTTATAAGAACACAGAACTGTTGCAGAGAAATAAGTGACTTTCTTTCCTTCTGGGACAGTGGGATGACTAAATTTATTGTAGTTTGACAAATGTCACACTTAGGTAGGAGTACGCAGCCAAGAGCAAGTGGAGTAGCAACAGCCCCCACCTTCACAGCCCCAGCAGTCCCCTCCTGACACTGTTCTCTGAATGTAAATGGAGATATTGTTTCCCTGCAATATTGGTGGTGTTTACTTACCACACACTTGAGTTACGTAAACATTGCAGAGGTGCTAAATAAACATAATCAAAATAGTACCAAGCCCTGTCTAATTGCCAAATTTCACTTAGTGTTATTTTTGAGCTTTTATAGGTAACCCAACAAAATTTAAATACGTTTTTGAATTAACAGTTCAGATATTCATACTTACCATTAATGATGAAATAAGCAATCTGTGATAAATTGAATATTAATGCAATAATTGTATTGCTACAGGTTACAGAAAACATATTTCTTTACAGAAATGATGATTAGGGTTTTTTGAAGTCCTTTGTGTGCTTTTATCATCTCTAAAAAACCTGTTTGGATGAGGGTTCACTACAAAAACTCCTTTGCAAGTAAACTGATTACTGCCCTGATACAAACACATTAAATGTATTTGACAGGAAAACACACAAAATACCTGGTCTGCTGGCATTACTTTTTCTACCATCAAAACAAGTGGTAGCAATGCGGTATGGTTAAACTTACAGACAGTATACTTGATTCCTAATTCTTTCCACAATAATCATTTACTACACAGGAGCATTTTGGGAGGGGAGGATAATAATAAATATTAAAAAACCACTAGATGGAGCTCCAACACAGAAAATACAGAGGAGCAGCAGCAGCATTTTCACCTCTTAAAGGTCAATGAAGGTACAAGATCCAAACCGCCAGTAAGTATGCTTCCCTTTACAGGTCACATTTCTGCTATCAATTTGATACCCAAATCCTGTCACTGACAGTGCTGTCCCTTGTACACTGCAGTTGACACTTCCACAGTAATATATATATACAATATATATACATTCCCATACATACACAAGCACAGATAAAACATTAACCATAGTATGTTGTAAAGCTACCTACTAAGATCCAAAGTAGAATGAACTTCTGAAAAAGGTGATTAAAACAATTTAGAATCATAGAATAGTTTTGGTTGGAAGGGACCTTTAAAGGTCACCTAGTCCAACCCCCCTGCCACAAGCAGGGACATCTTTAACAAAATGTTGCTCCAAGCCCTGTCCAGTCTGGCCTTGCATGTTTCCAGGAATGGGGCATCTGCAACTTATCTGGGCAGCCTGTGCCAGTGTCTCACCACCCTCATTGTAAAAAAATTCTTCCTTACATCTAGTCTCAACCTACCCTCAATCTAAACTCAGTCTGAGTTTCTTGCTGCTATACTACTCACGTTCTGCATGGAAACCTCTGGGAAAAGAACCCTAAAAGTAGTACCCCGAAGGGGTTGCAATGGGCAGGAAAGTGCAGGAATAACATATAATAAAAAACTTGTTCAGCCCCTTAGCATCATCAGGAGACTGAAAAATTCCTCTGAAATTTTTCCTCTCCTGAAAGTTCAGTTCAGCATCCTCAAACATATCTTTCTGCAAACAGGTAAAGGTGTTAGATATACTGTAAAATGCAACATTCTGCATTCTCCATTATTTTCTTAATACGCGGAAGATAACCAGTCTTTGACTTTTCCCCACTCAGGGGAGATCCAAGGAGTGCAGAAAGTGCCAAAGGATTTCACTACTGAATATAAGCTTTTGAAGCATATGGATGCAACCCCAGCCTTCACACATGAAGTGATCAACTTGACATCATTCCGGTTTAAAAACCACTTCAGCTGCACAAGGGGAAAAAACTGAAATACCTGCATTTCGTTCAAAGTCACGTATGAGGTTATCTGAATTTGCAACACACTTTCTCCAGTGCACGCTAACACATGAATTCCTATTTAAAATCGATATATAGCTGCTACTGTACAGAAATAGCCATTTGGCTGTGCTTCCTTAGACACTACAGCTCAACAAGTGCAGTTTCAAATAGCTGCTTGGGATGTGCAGCAACATTTTTGTAACTGTTTCTTATGATTTCGATACTGAAACAAACACCATTCAGTTCTTGTTTTGAAGCCCACATTTTGCTCTTTTATATCCAGCATCACAAATCAATTCTGTGAAGAACAAGTAAACTGAGATTCCATAAATATTCTGAGAAATCCATTCTCAAGCTGAACACCTAATACAGTTATTTGTCCAAAAAGCAACATTTTAAAAGTAGTCACTTAATGATACAGCATGTCTTCTCTCTGCTACCTTTGTGTCTCATTTTGACTGCTCTTAATTTTATTTTAATTTAAAAAAAAAAGCAGCCTTTGCTACTGTTGTACCCAAGTACTATGTCTCTTCAGTTTCTATGCCATTTCTGTTCCTTCATTACATGCTTATTAGATCTTTCACTCCATTTAAGAACTGTACTTGCTAGCCCTGCAAAATATTCCTAAAGGGTCATTAATATCCTCAAGAAATTTTATGATAGTTCATTTATTAAATATGAACTTCATTTTACACTCTGGAGGACAGTGACTGGTGTCATCAGACACTTTGTTTCTCATCAAACATAGTCTTCTCCCAAATCATAGACTTGTGCTGTTCAAAAATTTATTAAAGAATGAGTTACTCTGCCTGGAATGTTTCTGTTCAAATCCTTCTCATAACAATAATAATAATAAAAAAAGAGATATATTTTCAGTACCTCAGGACTCATCCCAAATACAGAAATATCTCAAGTACCAAAAAGCATTTTAACTACCACTTCCAGTTCTCAGACAGGTCAATTCCATTATAAACCAAATTATTTTCATACTCATTCAAGACTCAATGAAATTTTGAAATTGGACAGTAAAGGGGTGACACACACGCACGGCAGTTCAAGATATAACATGGATCAATACTGCTGGTAATCAACTTTAAAGACAAATGGATGTGTGCACACACAGAAACAATCACTGGAGTATTAAAATAACATAAAGTATGGAGTGTGTCTGGATTAATATGTACTAAAAGCAAGCACTATATATATAATTTTTAACAAATAGCACAGCGTTTTATTCCATTGACAGATACAGAATATGCCAATTTATTACAGACACTCATACAAACACAAGACTTGAGGAGAAAGTCAGCTAAGCCATCTCATCAGTTCTGATGTTTTCTTTCTGGAGTGATACAAAAGACAACAGATACTTACTTCTAGCATCAGTGGAAAGTGTGTGTGTGTGTGTGGGGGGGTGGTCCTTTTTTCCTTTAGGTATCTTTTCTTTCCCTTTCTAAATCAGAGGTTTTATTAACTTATTTTATCTTTGACTCATAATTTATTGCAGACAATCCAAGCCTTGCTCCAAACACAGAAATACTCCTTTTTATGGGTCAATGGTGGCTGCATAGTAAACATCTTTATGTTTACAAAACTATTGCTTTCCTCACAGCACTGTGCAAGAATGATTACTCTCATTTTTCATACCAAAATGTAAATCAAAATATTTAGAATTGTTTAAAATGTTAAGTATCTTAGGGTACCCTGTTTGAAGCCCCTAGAATCTGAATTTCTGCATTGGTTAGCAGTTCTAAATTGTTGTCAGCACATCCCACTGACACAGCTACACTTCTAGAAACTAAGAAATCACCATCTCAATCCATATTCTGAACAAAGGCACTCTCCTACTCAACAGAGAACCCCACTGCCCAACAAATACTATTTTTGCCTGTCACTGCCCCCTCTCCATTCCATCATGCAGAACATGTCCCCCACCTATCAGCCTTGCTGTGGCAGACAGCCACTCTACATCTATTTATCCCATCACTTTATATCCAAATATAAATATTTTTTATATCCACATCCCATATATACTTTTACCTCTTTCCAATTGCCAACCCCGCATCGGAGTGTGGACACCATCAATTTTCACCTCAGTTTTCATCTAGCACAGATTCACAGTCCTCCTGTGAATTTCTTCTCACTTAGTCATTTTACTGATCTTATATCTACCTCCCCTCCGCACTCCAGTTTGATGGGTAGGTCCTGTCTCTGGTACACATCATGATGGCCATGGGGACAGCATGGAGGGTACCGGACAAATCAGTCACACAACACTCAATATGTGAAAAGACAGAAGTCCCTTGATAATTAGAATGGCTGAGACCTTACCAGACCAAAGCTATCGTTTCACTGAGTGAATACAGAGTATTTTCAGAATTCACAATAAGTTTTTAATGAACTTCTTTATGTAACTTGAATATATTTGGGCAAGTGTCACAAGGGGAGATAAAATGTGTATCCTTAGTTGTAGTAAGAACCCAGAAACTGTTATTTAGCATAAAATATATACAAAATTTTACTAATAAATTACTTATTAATAAATCCAGGAATATCTGCATTTAAATGATTAAAGCATTTAAGGTAAAGCACAAACCCTGAGGCATTAAACATGTACTTTTGTAATCAATCAACTTCAAACAGTACTTTAAAGCAGCAAATCTAATAACAGATTCATGAACGTGCCTCATTTCTACATAAATTATCTCTGAGAAGCAATAAATTACAAGTCTTTTCAAAACTTTGCTGCTAATAACTCACAGGTGACTATATACTACAAGCCACCATTGTATAGAATATGACAATTAACATGACACCTATTTACACAATAGCTGAAGTGCTTAAAATAAGTAAATTTATATTCTCAAAAAATATTTTGAGAAAGAATTCAGACATCTTACACTGCAGTTTTTAAAGCACTAGACCACAGATCACTGATTCTGAAATTTGAAATAATGAAGGCTAATAAGCGCTAAATATTATGGAAAAACCTGAAAACTTATTTTTAATATAGAAAAACTATCTTGTTATATCATATAAAGTTTAGTACGCACTTCATACCAACCACAAATTGATCTCAATATGACTGATACTGGAAAATAAATATGCTGTAAAATTATTTTCACTAGAAAAAATAAACATACTTTCCCTTGCTGAAGTAATATATTACCAGCATAAATATCAAACTTTTTTTTCCACCGTCTTTTTAATCCATGACAATTTCACTAGTCCAGCAATTTTTCTTGCTTGTATAACATAAGGGTAGATTCACAATCGCCCCACCATTGCAGCTATAAATTTTGGCTTTTCCTAGATTTCAGCGAATGTTGCCTCTGTTGCAAAATTAGGTGTGAATAAATCTCATTCAACAGCTAAGCAGTGAGGTCAAAGAGGAAATATGGTTAAAATGCAAATAAAACAATAGTTTCAATCTTTGTATCCTCAGTAAGTCAGAGGATAAAGTTTTCATTTAGTTTCTTATAAATTAGAAAGAGAAAATTTTCCAAAAAGATAGGCTGTTTTCCCACATGCAATTGTGACCAGAACATGGTACTATGGATGTAAGTCTCACACACATTCACAATGACTGCAACATCATGTAAAGTGGAACAGACTTTACCTGAGGAGAAAAACGGTGAACAAATATTCTCACAAAGAGGGGCAGGGGATGCTATCAGATGTCTCGCACAGTCTTCACTAAATCTACTTTCACTAAGCACAACTCTCTTTGCATTGAACAGCAGCCTTTTCCAGAGAGCAGCATCATCATCAGTTTGGGACTGAGAAGTCACATGTTTATTTGTCAAACCTCTGCTCTCCATAACATGCAAAGTCCCACACAAAAGCCAGAGTATAATCAAACCAAACCGGGATATTACCCTCAGGATCTTAGCCATAAGGGACCTGTGAGCTGAGAAGGCCCTGAAAACTATGCAGAATTCCTTAAATCTTGACCCACAATAACTTTACAGGAAAAATTATATATCTAGAAATACAGATGTAAAAAAAAAAAAAAAGAAAAGAAAAAAAAGATCAGTATAGTTGATGCAGGCAGTACAGTTTCATTTACTTGAAACGTGATGGAACAGGAGTCAACTGTCAACTTCTAGGTCCTGCAGTAGGTTCTGAATGGTTTTACCTTCTTTGCTTGTCTCTTCCTATACCTGTCCACACATTTTCTGCTGTCATGTCTCCACCTCCAATCCCATTGCCCTTTTACTATTACTTGTATCCCCATTCTCTGCCTTTTTTCAGTATCTTACTCAATCCTGGAGCTTCCCTTGGTCCTATGATAGTTACCCTTTCTACTACGATCTCCAAAGTAGACCCAATGACAGTAAGCCACAGATGCTGAAAACAGGCCCATCCAATACACCATGAGATGAACCACCTGCACCACACCTCTACTTTTAGCCCCTAATACAGCAAAATTGAGTAACTCCTGATGTGGGTGACAGATGCTTGCATTGTAGCCTTGTGTATTAATCAAAGTGAAAAGGACACTATTCCCTAATAATAATTTTAACAAACCCTTACCTAAAGTCAAAATGAAAGAGGAAAATATTTTCAGATACTGTCTGCAATTAAGGGTTGGGTTGTTTTTGGGGTTTTTTTTCCACTTTCTGAAGACAGTCAAGTGTGACATAGGGCAAAAACATAAGAGAGGACTGCCAATGAAATTAACAGTTAAACAATGAGCTGTTAAGAAAGTTGCTTAAGCAAAACTGTAGCTATTGCTGGAATAGAGGCTGCAGCACTTTGCTATTAACTCTGAACGACGTTTTTGCAAAATCATTGATTAACTTAATTCATGATTCACGCTGAATGTTAATGTTTCCAGGATGCTCAGCTCCATCTTTATTTTCTCATTTTGACTTCCTGCCTTGCCAGACAAACATGATTTTACCATTCAGCCAACCACAGATCTTGGTCACAGAACTAAACCATCAGATTAATCAGGCTTTGCATTACTTTGAATTATGTAGCTAGAATTTTCAAGGACACCAGGGCAAAAAGGACTTCTTTCTGTCACAGCCATTGAACATGAGCACAAAAACCTTCTTATACTTCAAGTCTATTAGCAGCAAATAAGTATTCCTCATTAAAAAATAACACAAATTAATGTCTGCACTTTGCCTCTGCAGTCTGAGGAAATGGACCTGAATGAGAAGGGAAATCTGATGCCTATTCAAGAACCACTTACTTAAGCAAAAAATTGCATGGAGAAACACTTTATTTTCAAAAAAATTCCGATACTTACATCAAATTCATTTAATGCAGCGGCAAGTTCTCCTATACCAGTGTGCCCCTTGTTCTCATCAGTGGGCGAGGTGGCCTGCGCAGCATTGGAGATACCAGCAATTGCTTCCTGTACTTGCTTGAAGACATAATCTCTGTTGGCTCTAGTAGCTGCAACGTCAGGGTGACGGAGAAATGCTTGGGATGCAGTATACAACATAGTGGCGTTCTTCTTCAGAGCACCTCGAGCTGCAGCCATTTCATCCCTGCAGTGAGGATCTTTCAGTTCCTATACAAAACCACACAATTTTTATAGTTGTAAATTAAAATTTTTCTGTTACAATGAATTGCCTACACAGCTTACGTATCCATGCATAAATACCATTTGGTGAGCTTGCAGAGATGGACTCAATGACAGAATCTACCCTAAGTCACAGAATGAAATCCCCCTCCTGCCCAAGAAAGTCCATTCCTTCTGCATAGCTACGGCTGTTAAATTCTGCACACATCTTCTTCACAAAGAGTCTATATGCTTCTCTTATTCAAAGACCTGCAGAAAATTTATATAAAACTTTCCCGATTAGTCTTCCTGATCAACTGTATTCAGTCTTCTGATAAATTCCATAAAGGCAACAGGAGTGCAACAATCCTGTTGCAGCAAGTGCTATATTTTTGTGAGTAGTATACCTATGCTCTTTGTAAAGTCATTAAAAGGTAGACCTTTAAAATAAATCAAAATAAAAATATTACCTTGATGAATGTTTTTAGCTTTTAAAGACAGTCACCTTTCCTTCATATTTTGCTCTATTCCTCATATCATTTAGTGTTTAATGACATATACTTTTTTTTGTTTCCCCGATAACAAGTATCAGACATTGTGCAGTATGTTACCAGAATAAGATGACATTGTATTATTGTTGTTTAATCTATGGATTTATTTAATCATAGGATATATCACATTGTCCATGAAAGCCTTTTAAACATTAGGTAAAGTAGTCCTAATGGTATTTATATGGAAAAACAAAACACTATTACTTCTATTTTAAAACTATGAGCAAAGCAGTCTAGAGAGCTGAGTAGTTCTATGTTCACACATAGAATCTATGACAAAAATTAAAAAAGAACTCAGATATTCTGAATTTAACTGTTCTTCCCATTGACTAATTTCAACCACACATGACTGACAGGTAGAAGTTTTAAGAGAGAATTTATTTCCTAAAAGCTCCATCAGGCTACAAAATAGACATGAAATGAAAATGTAAGAGTACCTAAGTAATAGGTTCTTCTAATGCTGTCAAGATTTTCCAGTTATATGGGAAAACTTACTGGCATTATAAAAATTCACTTTAAGAAAATTTTAAAAGTTTTATAATAAAGATTTTCTGTTATATTTTCACACCTCCAATAATAGCTTAAAAGATATATAACTTCATTAGTACCTTCACATTTTTGTCTTTTTCCCATATTTGTAGCTATATTTCAAAATGGGAAGCGTCTGAACATACAGACTAGTACTGTCCATACAGTGACTAGTTTTTACATTTTTACCTATTTAATTTCAGTATAACTTTGAAAACATTCTACTTAATAAAAAAATACACTAGTGATACAGAAGTAAATTGCCATTACTGTAATGCAGAAAGTAAAGTAAATAGATAAATGAATATGGAACGTCAGCTTTCCAAATTCAGTGTGCTATGCAATAGAAAGGCAGCATGCCCCTGAATGATTCCAGGTGTTCAAATTCAGTCGAAGTTGGAGAGACCATATACAACTCCACAGTGACAACACTGTCTGGACTCTTAAAAAAAGAAGCAGTGTTCAGGAGCAAGCTATCTTTCTTGCAAAGATGTATAACTGCAGGCATTGAAAAAAATGTTATTGTGATTTTCTGGTCTTCTTTCTATCTGTCTTAGTAATGAATGGAGTACTTGGGGTTTTTTTGAGTATCTGAATATTACTAGTGGTGGGTTTGAACACGAAGTAGACATCTATTCTTCCTGATTTTGAATTATACGAGACTGCCAAAGAGCTCGTGCTTTACCAGCTGTCAGAGTGACCTCAAATTGCCACAGGTTAGAATTAAATGGGAATAATCATCAAATGAAAACTATCCTTAACCTGCTGAATCACTTGCCTTTTCACCCTTCATTCTGTTATTAATTGAATTAACTGAACTAAATTAATTAGAAAAATTTCTTAAAAGAAATTTTTGAAAAACTTCATCACACGCAAAAAAATGAATGTGATTAAATTATAGGCTATGACACAGCAATTACCTATTTTACATTTTAAACCAGAGTTGGATATAAAATACAAGATCTTTAGGATCAGGACAGACTTTCTCAAGCACCAGCCTAAAATGGACTCACCTGTTGTCGTCTAGCAGCTACATAGTTCAGTTTTACCATCTCTTTTCCAAATTCTTTAAAGCGATTTGCTAAATCTTGCTCATTTGTTGCATTTTTCACTGCTTCTAGCGCTTCCTCTACCTAGAACATGATATATCGACAGTGTTAACATGTTAAGGGGGATTCATTCTTTGACAAAGTCTATAACTATGCTACCCAATACTCTCTATTCTATGGACCCAGTTTAGCTTTTACACCCATCACTGTACAGTGGCTTTATGACAGTGCCACTAGCTTTAATTAGATTTCTTAAAAGAGAGGCTGTCTAATTTTCACTCTGTGTTACTTCCCATTTAATGTACCTCGATACCACGTAGAACTAATGTAAAAGGCCTAACTATATTAATTTCCCCACTCACACTTATCAGATTAAATGTTTAATATCTGTGGTTTTCAAAACAAAATGGATAAATATGTTAATGTGCAGTACCAGCTTTATGGGAAAACAAAGGGAAGTTATTAATCCTGCACATGAAATAACATTTTAAATGGAAACATAATCTTACCATTAAGATTTAAATTTACCCTGATATATCCAAAACGTTGTAACTTTGTGTAATATATGAAACAACAATAGATTGCACCCAGAATATATATATTATTTATTTTTCCTCAGTTCTCAGCTTTCTTTTTTCTGTTACTTTAAAACTGAGAAAATCTACCAAAGAAAACATATCTGTGCTTACTCAGCCATGCTGTAGCTAACAGGCAAAGATATAAACCCTTGGTTATACCAACAAGTTAATCTACCAAATCTATTGTGAAAGTTTATGTACAGCAAGAAAAAAAAATCTAAAGGGATAAAATGTTCTTCTAATGCAATAAGTAAAGGAAATTTTCCTGTGACTAGATGGGAATTCAAAGCTCTCCCTCACACGGTAAAACTGCAATTCTGAGATTGAGAACTGAAAAGCTTTTATCCATCCTTTCTAAAACCTATTGCTTCAATTCATGAGAATGTGCACAAGCTTTCAATAACAAACAAATTTTCCCCTCAAAGAAAAATGGCTGATTCCAATGGGGACATGCTCCTGTGCAGAAGCAGAGGTTTGCAGCTTACTCTCCAAATGCCACTGGGAATCCATTTATTCAGGACTAGCTTGCATCTAATGCATTTAGGAAAGCACAATTATGCGCAGAACCTGCTATTTTAACGTTTGTGTTGCTCTGTGTTTTCCTACCAGCGAGAGAAGATATTTTTATTTCGAGATTTTACTTGATTACAGCAGATTTACAAATTACAGGGCAGTAGAGTATTAAACCCATAAATTTGTATTGGAAAAATGTATAATTCAAGCACATAAATCCATAGTTGTCATGCTGGAATTTTTATACTAAGTCTGAGAGCTGCAAGCTATACCTTATTCAGAATCCAATTACCTCTTCTTTTACTTTTAAAAAGAAGGGCAATTCTTACAGCTGAACTAACTGCCTTAACTATTAACAGAAATTACCAAAGCATCGTTGAACTGTTTGTTCCTATAGGATTCAGTGCAAAATACGAACAACTTCCTTTCACACCAAGAAGCATTTATATTAAACTACCTGAATCTTTCATCTTTAATATATTTGGAATGCTGAGCACAGGCATGACAAACTCATAGACATTTTTGTTAAGTCCTGCCAGCTCCCTATAAAATAAAACTGCTAAAGAATTTGTTACAGATTCCACTCTGATAATCAGATTTCAAAAACTGCTGATCATACGCTATTGTGTCAGTCTGGGCTCAAGCCCATGAAATTCCAAAGCGAAGAAACTAGTAATGAGAAGTATTAGAAAGGGTGTAAGCACAAACCCCTTGTTTATTGTAATTTCTTTTAGAAATTCATGTCAGGGCAAGTTCTCGATCTTCAGAAAAACACAACTTTACTCAACTGCACAGATGTGTTCCTCTGATTAACTTGCATGTAATTAATTACAATACTCATAATTTTGTATGTTCATGATCACATACTATATTAGTATATGCTATTTTATGAGCATTACACAAGCTGCACTGCAATAAGAACTATTACTAATTTTAGTAATGCAAATGATAATCTGAAGAAATAACCAAGTATCCTTCCAGAAAATATCTGCCTATATTCACTCTAAAACATAATTAAAATGCATTATTTCCTAAGAAGTCTCTGACATGCTTTCAGTGAAAACTGATTACAGTACATTTCCATATAAATCAGGCTTCATAATTTTGACATGCAGAATTATTTTAGTTTATTTTTATGTTTAACTTATATTTGTCTTTGCATGTTACCTTAGAGTCAAAATGAGTGCTGTTCCTTTGCCAATTTTGTAAAATACCAACACTTTTTTTCTTTCTTAGTAATTTCATTTTTTTTCCCATTTAAAACTAGTTAGCGTTATATAATGGTAAGAGAAAAATATTTATACTGTTTATCTTCAGAAATTAATTACCCTTTTTAACCTAACAAAAATTAAAATGCTAAAAAAACCACACCAACCAAAAATTAAAAACCAATGTAAGGTCCTTAAGTTGAATTTTGCTGAAAACAACCAGAAATGTCTGGTTTCTTGGAAACAGCATTCATAATAACATCTGATAAACACAGAGGTTACAAACCACACTGCCATACACTGCCCTTGCAAATCTAGGGCGTAAACTGTGTAAGTAAACACACCCACTTATAAAACAGTATTGGACATTTGTGTTTTACTAACATAGTACACTGCTATAACAGAAGGAAGAAATCTCAGATGTGATAACAGTATTTCTCAGAGCCTATGAAAGAGCTTGAATCTAAATTTTAATCATACTGTTTAGAAAAAAACTGTTGTTTATAATATTGAAGTGTTAGCCTCACTAGCAAAAGACTATTTGAATTACAATTGCATGGACTATTATAGTGGAGAAAAATTAAAAGCATATTCGAGAGAGACAATGCTTACACTGCACATAATCAGAGCCCCATGCTGACATGAGAGCAGCAGTTTGTTCGTTAGAGCAGAGCTCACTAGACTCTGTGCAGAAAAATCTGTGTTTTTCATTATAAAAACTGTTTTCAAACTGTTGAAGTTATCTGCACAGTTTGCAAGTTGAAGGGTTCTCATTGTTTTTTTCCACAACATAGCACTGTTGTACAATTACCCTGCTAAAAAGACAAATAAATAAAAATAAAAATAAAAAAAAAAAAAACACCCCAACACACACACAAAACCAAAACCAACAACAAAAAAAACCTTTCTGGACAGTTATTAAAAAGAAATAACTCTTCATCCCCTCTGCTAAACTCACACATGTAATCTGCTGGCTTTAAATACTCTGCTGGCTTTAAATACTCTATATATAATTTTCTGCAAATTTTTGTTTTATTTCAGATTTTTTTGTTTCTTTATTTATGCAATAAAAGTTAAATAGTCTAATAACTAGCAAAAATAAATAAAATAAACATTTCCCAGTTTCAACTGCAAAGTTTTAATATTCCTGTATAGAAACGGGAATGGCAGCAACCAAAAGTGAATATAAATCCACCCCAAATTATCTGGCAATCTTTAATTCCTCTTTATTTTGTCTCTCTTTTTGATGACTGATTAAGACACTTGTACTATTGTCTCACTCCAAATTAAAGATCCAATCTTTTGATACATGCAGAAGTCGTGCAGGGAAAAAAAGTAGAACAACTGTAATACCTAAACTTTACCACAAGATAGCAATACTCTACAAGTACTGAGGTAGCAAACCACCGGAGTAAGATGTGAGGTGAGTTAGGTAAATGTACCTGTTTTGTTCAGAGAGCTGTTTAACAGCAGTATTAGTCCAGTCACTGAAAATATTTAAGAACTTTAACTCCTCAAAAGTTATTTTTCTGCAAAATCATAAAATAATTCAGACTAATGTAGAAATGTGTTATCTCCTACCTTTTTATCAGCACTTTAAGAAAAAGCAGTGAAACAGTAAGAAATATGAACCCAGTGATACCCATTACTGAGTTATTCCCTATTTTTCTACACACAAAAAACATGCAAAACCAATACAGAATATTAAAAATGCATACAATTTTCAGATGTGATAGAAGCCTCATGACATCAGCCATATCAGCCAGGATGAGTAAGCGAGTGACAGCAGAAAGCAAGGCACGAGCAGCCCGCACCATGGTGCCTCGTTTTACTGAGGAGCATGGGTCATCAGCAAACTCCGAAGAGGCAATTCTCATTGTTTCTCCTAGAATTGGGGTGGGGGGTGGGGGTGGGAAAAAAGTCATGAAAGATAAGTTGTACACTTCTATTTTCTTAAAGACAGTATAAACAACTCGCTAAATAAACTAACTGCTGTCAGAAAAGAATTAATGGTGTAGTTACTAAATATTGAATTCCTCAGGAGAAAGATTTTTTAAAAATTTGTAGCAACTGCCTCAATACTCTCTGCCTTTTTTTGTTCTAGAGCAGCCACCTGTAACAACTAAAAAGGCAACCAAAACACCAAGACAGGTTGCTTGGGTGCAACCAGCACAGCATAAGAAAACCAGCAGCGTGTGTTACAGAAATAGATAGCTCACATGCACTAGTAGGGAGGATGGGACATAGCACTCCAGCTGTATTAGCCTAACTGTACCTCTCTACAATTCTGCCTTCAAACTGCTCGCTTCTGCTCCTCAGTCCTTGCCCCCTTGCTCAGATACTCACTCTGCTCTCATCCACCTGGAAGAGCTATCACTCCTATTAATTTCCTCCCCCCGCTCACCCAATCATAGAATCATAGAATTGTTTAGGTTGGATAAGACCTTTAAGACCATCGAGTCCAACCGTTAACGTAGCACTGTCAAGGCCACCACTAAACCATCTCCCCAAGTGCCACAGCTACATGGTTTTTGAACACCTCCAGGGACAGTGGCTCCCGCCTGCCCCCGGGCAGCCTGTGCCAGCGCCTGGCAGCCCTTTCGGTGCAGAATGTTCCCTCACACCCAATCTCACCCTCCCCTGGCGCAACGTGAGGCCGTTTGCTCTCGTCCTGTCGCTGGTTCCTGGGGAGCAGAGACCGACCCCCCTGGCTACAGCCTCCTGCCAGGCCGTTGCAGAGCCACCGGGTCCCCCCAGCCCCCTTCTCTCCAGGCTGACCCCCCCGCCCCCCCAGGCTGGTGCCCCAGCCCCTGCCCCAGCCCCTGCCCGGCTCTGGACATGCTCCAGCCCCTCAGTGTCTGTCTGGCCGTGAGGGGCCCAACGCTGAGCCCAGGCCCCGCGGGGCAGCCCCACCGGTGCCCAGGGCAGGGGGACGGGCGCTGCCCCGGCCCTGCCGGCCACACCGTTTCGGACACCAGCCGGGACACCGCTGGCCTCCTGGGCCACCTGGGCACGCTGGGGGCTCATGCCCAGCCGCTGCCGCCCAGCCCCCCCGGGCCCTGTCCCGCCGGGCAGTTCCCAGCCCCCTGCCCCCAGCCCGCAGCTGCCAGGGGCTGGTGTGACCCAGGGGCAGGGCCCGGCACTCAGCCCTGGGGACCCTCATGGTTCCCTTTATGACCATCACTGCTGTGATTTTACCACCCAATGTCCTCTACCGACTCTACCTATTCACCATCCCAAACCACCCAGATATCCCTATTGCTGCATCTTCCTGGACAGCGCAACTGTCTTGTGATACAAGTGAAACATGCTGGTGCCTCAACACATTATTCCTCTTCAATTCCAGCAACAAACATCTTATTCAACATGGTACTTGGTAACTAAATCAAGATTTTAAAGGATGAAATTTACTAATACTTCCATCTGCTAAAAAGCACCAAGTACTTTTCATTCTTTCTTAATGCTCCCAGCACTGAAAGGGCTTCTATTCTTTTTGTAAAGATGAAATCTAACAGCTTTCAACTACTATAGGAAATAGTGCTTGTTATGGAACAGAATAAGTTAGAATATAGTAGGAAAAGGAGAACAGGGAGAAACTGAGGGAAATATCGGATTGGAAAGGGTGAGCCAGGGACAGTGCAGTGCATTCAGAGAAGTAGGCAAGATACCAATGGCAAAGACCTTGAAATCAGAAAGTAGGAACAATTCCACCCCGCCATATTCACAAGGAATAAATTGCATCATTGCCCATAATTTATTTATTTTTAAATCATAACCGTCTTTCAGCGATTTGATAACTTATTTTAAGCCAACACAGAACATGAAGCTCAACCAAAAAGGAAACATTACATTAAATTACAGGCAAACGTGGTGAACATCACAAGGAAATCAGGTAAATTCTGATATGTAAGAAAGACTTAGCAAATCAAAAATAAACAGCACACCTCTGGAAATCAAATAAACTAATAGTTTAATGCAGTGGTAACTGAAAAGGAATGGCACATATCTTTTCCTTTCATATATGACTCACAGAAGACGACGAAGGGCGTTGTGCCACAGGATGTTTCTTTTTTTGTAACCACCAGAAAAGCAGTAATATAGAACACAGACCACACAGAAATGTAGAACATATATCAGTCCATAATTTTCCAAAACAATTCCAGACACATTAATTATTTTTTTTTCAATAATCATTAAAAAAACAGAATGATGCATTTGTAGTTCAAAAGTTACTCGTAAAACAGTATGGTTCTAGATGTAGGAACAGGAACCTGGACCTGTAACTAAAACAAAAATCTGAATATATATACTAATAAATATACTGTAAGCATTTGTTGTAACAACAGAAGTCAAAGCCAACTGACTCCTAATTGTGATGAGAACATCAAGAATGAATTGACCAGAATGAAGAACTGAATATTAAATGCTGAGGCCTCCAAAAAGTTCACTAATTCAAGAAGGCTATTAGAATGGTTTTGAGTAAGCCCCAATCTTTAAGAGCTGATACAAACTAGTAGCATGTTATTCTAAGCAACAGGGAAAACATGCATCACTTGCTATCTAACTTTATGCTTGTAGGAAATGGGTGATTACACCACCTTACTTAACAGTGTCAGCAGAAAAATAATGAACTGAAAATGCATCATCTTCCTTCACAATGCAAGAAACAGGAAAAAAAATATACATTAAAAATAGAAATTCAGAGATGTTATTATGAGAAAAACATGGCTGTGTATTTTAAAGCACGTCAAAAGACTATGGAAAACGACCCAGTATAGAAACCTCTAAACCCAAATCCTAGGCGCTCACTGTCTCCACAGACAGGAACAACTCAGCTGTATCTGCACCCTGTCATGTACCAGCTGATGAGTCTTGCTCAGAGCCAGCACTAATTAGGTTAGATTGTGCCACACTGATGACTCAAGATCCAAGCTAGTGTAGCTGCGTAGGGCTGCCCTGCTGTTATGCAGCTTTACTAACTAGCTTGGGTATCTCCAAAAGGTATTGTGTTCTGCTCTATAGACTTGTTAAAAGTATTTCAAATAACCCAGCCTATCTATGGAGCACAATCCCATCTATATATTACTTGGAATTACACTGTGGCTATGACAAACAAAAACTCATTTGTAAGACAAGCTACTGACTTAGTTTTGTACTGTTACCCTTTGCCAAAAGAAAGCTCTGTATGCAAGCTGTTTTTTTTAAAAAAAAAATAAATCAGCATTCTCTAAATGTATCTTAAACTTTCAAAAGATTCTGTATTTCAGCTTGGCTGTTACAATCTTCTTTTCAAACCACAAATTAATTCATAGAATACTTTGTGCCTCCGCAGATGAATTAATAGGTTCGTGTTCATTTTCACCTATTCTGCTACTATACTACCTGAAAACCCACTCCGTATTTTCTCCATGACACTTTCAATGAGAGAGAAATAGCATGTACTCTGCCTTGCCAGGACAACACACACATTGCCCTACCAGCCAGCTAGTGGCAAAGACAATGTGGAATTTTACCTGTCTTGGTCTTGGTGTGAACACAAGTCTGAGGTTTTATTTTGTTTTCTTCTTCCCTTCTTGATTTCTTTTTTTAATTATTTTTTAAATTATGTTGAGATTTTTATGCATAGGTTGAAACTGGACAGTAATTTAAATATACTAGGAATTGTCAACAGATCAACAATTATACAAGCCTTATTTCCCTGGGAAATCAGTTTGAAAAAGGAGCAAACATAATTTCAAAGGAGATTTTATATTATTCCAAAATTATTAAATTTATTATTAAAAAATAAAAAATAAATCCTGTTTGTCTCCAGCATAGAAACTCAGGAAGAAAGTACTTATAATGTGAAATCAAAGCACATTTACATTCTTTTAAGACCATTATAACAGCATTAAAAAAAATAAAAATCCCAGATGGCATAACTTCCCATAAGGTCAGGCAAATAGTGAGGGAGAGACTTAAGACAGTCACAGTGGATAATTCCCATCAGAACTCTTTTCCTTATTATATTACCATTATGACTGTGTGTACTTACTATAATTTGTGTGCAGTGTATCTTGGATGATAAGCTGATAATAGCTAATTTCAGTAGAAAAATGCTCATTTCTAAGGCTGCATACTTTTCTTGGATTTCTGTAAGGTTACCGAAACTCTCAAAAGATTTCTTAAGAGACAATGAACAAATGACCATTGTCAGATAAACAGAAAAAAAATAAATCTAAACATGCTTAAATGTTGTGTTGCTCAGCATCTAGGTACCTGGTCTCTGCAGAGAAACCATAAGGTTTCTGCAGAGGACCAAAGATCGCTGTACCTATGTTCCTTTGCATTTTACCCATGTGCCCAAAAAAACACTGAAACCAGGAGCAAGGAATTCTGAAGCCATAAAGAATTTTCTGACACGTATTTTAATTCAAGCAGGTATTGGAAAAATTTATCAACAACTCATGACTGAGAGGGTGCTAAAAATTGGGAATTAAATTTCCACAAATCTTTCTATTGTTATTATTATTATTGAGTCAGTAACTCAAAATATTCTAAGTAAAAGGAGAGGCTGAGAGCACCACATAATAGCTCAGAGTCTAGGATGTTGGCAAGGGTTAGATTTGAATTTCCTAATCTGGTAATGTGATCCAACTATGGAAGACTGGATTCATCTAATCAGTGTATGAATTGGGAAAGCATCACCTCCCTTTCAGTTACTTTTTAAAGAAAAACAACTATCACAGCTTTTTTTAGAAAGTTTGATACAGCATGCACTTAGAACCTATGTAGCTGATTTGAACCCAAGGGGATGCATACAACTGTGTGAAAAGCCCAGGAAGGTTTTCTCTCATATAAGTTCTAAGTTGGATGCAGATGAGATGGAAGTGATTCTGAGCATGCAGCAGCAACACTTTTGTATGTGAAGGTACATGAACTCCAGGTATATCCAGAATGAAATGGCAGCCAAAGAAAGCTTTGGATTGTGGAAGAGGATGCTTGCAAAATATTTAACTTCCATTTTGGTCCTGAGGATTTTTTACCATTTTCTGTCAAATAACCAGTCTGTAGCTTCAGATTAAAAAAAAAAAATAATATTGAACTATGAAAGAAGGAAATAGTATTTGATAATTTGCCAGCGCACCAGGAAAACAAGCTGGAAAATTTTCTTCTTAGGTTTGACTACCCACGGAGATAGCAGTAGCAAATATATTTGAAAATCAACACTGCTGGACAGAGGGAAAAATATATGGAGAGTCAAAAAGAGGATTAAAATGTTTGGATTAGTTATTTAAGCTTAGAAAGCTCAAGTTAGGTGAAATAAATCTTCTCTGAAATAATTAAGCAGCAGGTACTTAATACGCATAAAAACTCAGCAAATCAAAAAAGTATTAATATAGAAGTTCATAGCAGGTTGTTTAATAAAGAACTACTAGTTCCCAATTTAAGATCTAATAACCTAGAAAACTAGGGGTTACGGAGGAGGAAGTCTATCTCAGTGCTAATTAACATATTTTTATCTTTGTACAGCAATGGTATCAAACCTTAGGCCAAAGGTAATGTTGGAGCTACAGCTACTCAAATTATTTTTCAGAGAAACCTTTTTATCTGGAAAAAGTCAACCCTACTTCCAGTTATCCATTTATTTCCAAATTAATTTCAAGTTATTCTGTAATCTATATTAAATTACTTTCAGTGAAAATTAGGTCAATGCAAGCAGCACAGACATCTTGAGTCACCAGGTCTGCTTCCTTGCCACTGCAGACAGTCATGTCACAATATAATTAATAATAATTTTAGTATGATAATAACTACACTCATAAACTTATCAAGCTTCCATCTTAGAAACAGCTCAGACATTTAACCCCAATTAATCCTACTGGAAGTAGGAAACTCATTCCAAACTAACTCCAGAATCTGACAGGTTTTTTTCATTAGAGACAATTTAATTGCCATACTGACTGTACTATTAGATAATTTATAGCCATTCCTTCTCATGCCCCATTTGTCCTTCCATTTAAGTAAGTATCCTTCCTCCACTGTGCTTCCTATTGTCCCTTTTTTTGCTTCATGCATTTTTGCAATGAGCCATGACAGATTAATGCCTTCAGACTCCTCTTATTGCATAGAATATCCATTCCTGTATTGATTACAGCAGCCCTATGAAACAATTATGTTTCTGAAATACATCTGATTAGAACTGCAGTTTTCTAGGTCATATCAGTTGCAGCTATGAGTAATACTTCACCTGATACCTTGCAGGATTTGTATACCTGTTTTGTGAGACATACAGATTCAGCCACTTTCTTATTAAGAGCCATACACAAATTCCTTGGCACCTTGCTTTGAGAAAAGAGTGTGCATTTAATTTACATTTTGTAAATGATGAGTCTTAGTTGGGTTAAAAGTGATTTAGAAAACATAGAATATTCAGAGGAGAAATCCCCTATTAACCACATAGGAAATGTTTATCATTTAAAAAACAAAAAAAAAAAAGGAAGAAAACAAAACCAAAACCCCAAATGAAAACAAAAAACAACCAAACAACAAAAAAACCCACCCCAAAGAAACCACCAACAACATAAAACCTAACAGTGAAATTCAGCTTCATTTCTGAATTCTAATGATTACCAGTAGCACAGCTACCAATAAACACCTGCAGGGAGGGTGCCAAGAGGACAGAGCCAGGCTCTTGCCAGTAGTACCCAGTGGCAGGACCAGACACCATGGGCACAAACTGAGACACAGGAGGGTCCCTCTGAAGATCAAACCCCACTTTTTTACTGTGAGGGTGACCAAGCATTGGCACAGGTTGCCCAGGGAGGTTTTGGAGTTGTTTTCTTTGGAGAGATTAAAAATCTGTCTGGGTGTGGTCCTGGGCAACTGGCTCTGGGTGGCTCTGCCTGAGCAGGGGGGGTGGACCAGGTGACCTCCAGGCATCCCTTCCAACCTCAACCATTCTCTGATTCTGTGAATCTGACAACAGCCACACAACAAGGCACTTTTCTGGGCTTGAGCAATAACTAGAAGATGTGTTCAAAGTTATTATTTAGGTTCTGAGATCTCATCAGTTTGAGAAGGTTCACACCTACACCTATTATCTCTCAACATCACTATCAAACCAGCTGGCTTGCTCTGATACTATTTAACTGACAGACCTACTCTATCTATCCTTCCTTGAGGGGTAATGCAAGATTAGATTGAGTCATACTCAATCACTTTCTTGTAATAAAATTACAGCACCTAGGAAAGGAGTCTTAAACCTGATGCTCAAAAAAACCCTTTTCCCTTAGATTCTCAATACAAGATGTAATTTCATTTTGTATATTAAATTCAGGCACTTATATACGAGTAGTCAAAGATTTATTTAACCAGAATCACATACACATACAAGTCCCCTGGTAATCTGTGTAAGGTAATTCAAGTACTACAAGCTTAACTTCTGCAAAGAACTATCAACAGATGATTGTAAAGATCACCAAAATTCTGAATGATTCAGTACAACCCAAAAGATGAACATTCCAAAAAATGTATGGCAAAAGGGCTAAAGGAACGTACAATTCACTGCATATCTCATGCTGAATCCTATTCAGATTTCTGCTTCTCGTCATTAAGTCTTACAATGGAATAAGGCCCCAAACAACTGGAAAGGCGTTAAGTAATTACTACATATTGAAAGTGAAAATCAGCATAAGAGTGGGGAAAGAAGACCAGATAAAATCAACAAATTTATACATAGTTTGCTCTAATTTTATATACATAAAGATACATATTCAAAACCTTTATACACACACACAAACATACATTCAGAAATTTTATATTTTCTGAATGTATTTCCAAAAAGTATAAGGCTGATTGCTTCCTATTTTTAATTGAAAAGAAAACATTTTTATTATATCAGTATCTAGGGAAAAAGTTAATAAACAACATGAATGTGTAAGTATTCCATGATGTTCTTAAGACAGATACACACAAAAAAATATATATACATATCTATGCATGTATATTAAAGAGAAATTAAAGGATTATTATATGATTATTTTTTTTCAAAAAAATAGACAACCTGCAGATGTAACTGACAAAAACTAACCATTTAATAAATGTGAGCTTCCATAGCACTTGATTTACAAACAACTATTCTGACAAAAAGCTGTTTAAAAATATCAGTATGGCCACATTAAGTGGAGTAACATATTAGTAACATTTACAAAACCAATAAAATGGTTAAATAACAAGCCCTTACTGGTAAGACTTCTCTTTGGGAATCTGAAGCTCCTGAGAGCAGTGGGAAAGGCGGCAGGCAGTCAGGCTTACACTTCATTAGGGAACATTTAAATAGACTGCACATGCCTAAGTTATAGAACCAAAAAATCATTTAGTTTGGAAAAGACCTTTAATATCAAGTCCAACCGTTAATCCAGCACTGCCGAGGCCACCACTAAACTGTCCCTAAAACACTGCACGTACAGGTTTTTTAAGTACCTCCAGGGATGGTGACTCCACCACTTCCCTGGACAGCCACAACTGTTTTAACATGTTCAAAACATTAAATGGAAAGCAGAACTCTAAAACTGAGGAAAGTCCCTCAAAGGAAAGAGGGACAATTTGTAGAGAAACACTGGAAAAACAGCTTTCTCTGTAACACAAATCCTAAAGCGATCTAATGAGCCCTTGAAGGTACAGCTGTTCAGAATCACCTTTACTTTGAATCTAACAATCTCAGCACAGTAAAGAAATGTTTCCTCCAAAAGTGAGGCTAAAAGTCTTCCACGGCAACACACTGTACATGAGCCCGTGACCCCTGATGTCCATGAGCCCTAATGGAGTGCACCCACAGATGCCAAGGGAGCTGCCCCAGTTCAATCTCAATTATCTTTGAAAGGTCGTGGTGATTGATTGGGGTAGCTTCCTAAAGACTGGAAGAAAACAAATGCCATTGCTTTCTTTGAGAATGGAAACAAACTAGAACCGGAGATCTACAGGCCAGTCAGTCTCACTTCAATCGCTGTAAAAAAGATGGAGTAAATACTCTTGGAAGCCATTTCCAAATTTATGAAGGAAAGGAAGGTAATCTGGGATAGTCAGTATTAACTTACAAAGGGAACTCCAATGAGATGGCAAGGGGAATCATAGCATGATTCGGGTTGCAAGGAACCTTTAAAAATAATGTAGTCCAAGCCCCCTGCCGTAGGCAGGGACATCTTTCACTAGATCTGGTTGCTCAGAGTTCTGTCCAACCTGACTTTGAACACAAGGAGAATGGGGAATGTTATAAAATTTGATTATTTAGGTAGGAAAAGACCTTTAAGATCATGAAGTCTAACCATAAACCTAACATTGCCAAGTCCACCACTAAACCATGTCCGTAAGTGCCACATCAAGTTGCTTATCTTGACTTTAGTAAGACTTTTCACACTAACCCCTGTAATATCTTCACAGACAAAATGATGAACTGTGAGCTTGCCAAGCGGATAGTGAGATGCATTGAAAGCTGGCCAGACTTCTGGTCTAGCTTGTGATCAATGGCATCAAGTTCAGCTGGAGGCAAGTCACTAGTGGAGTATCCCATGGGCTAATACTGGAGCCAAGACTGCTTAACCTCTTCATCAGTGACGTGTATGATGGGACAGAGAGCAAGTTTTCCAATGATACAAGACTTGGAGTGGTGGCTGATATACCAGCTGATTGTGCTGCCATTCAGAAGGATCCCAACACCCCAGAGAAATAGGCAAACTGAAACTTAATGAGACCCAATAATGGGAAATATAAAGTGCTGTGACTGGGCAGGAGTAACCCCAGGCATTAGCACATGACAAGGGCCATCAAGCCGAAAGACAGGATCCTGGTGCATAATAAAATGAACATGAACTAGCAATGCACCCTTGCAACAAAGGTTAACAGCACCCTGGGCTGCATTAGGAACAGTGTTGCCAGCAACAATGGGAAGGTGATCATTCTCTATTCCAAACAGGTGAGCCCACGCCTGGAGTGCTGTGTCCAGTTCTGGGTTCTCCAGTAGAAGAGAGACATGGGCATTCTGGGTCAAAAACCAACAAAGGGCCACTATACAATTAAGGGATTACAGTATCTGTCATATGAGGACAGGCTGAGAGAGATGGAGAGCTCGGGGAGATCTTATCCATGCACACAAATATCTGACAGGAAGGAATGAAGAACAAGGCTCCTCTCAGTGATATCTAATAAAAGGAGAATAGGCAATGACATAAATTGAAATGGATATTTGATTTTTTAATTATCGTTATTTATTTTTATTGTGAGAGTGATTGAAAACCAGAATAGGCTTCCCAGAGGGGTTGGGGAGTCTCCATCAGTTGAGGTATCCAAAATGTGACTGGACACAGCCCTGAGCAACCTGCTCTAGCTGACCCTGCTTTAAGGAAGGGTGTTGAACTACACTATCTCTAGAGGACCCTTCCTGCCTCTGTGATTCTGTGAAATCTCTCCTTCCTCCAGATATTAAACAACTTCAGGAGCATGCGCTACAGCTGGTACCATAAAGGTGCAGGAACAAGACCCAAACCATACAAGTTCTTAACACTGGAGGTCAAAACGATCAGCTCCATGGATCTTACCACCTCTTGTCTTCAGATGCAATCACATAACATGTAACAGTAGTGACAAAAGCAAAACAAATAGTTTGATCATGGCTTCCTCAGGACTAATATATAATTTTCAGTTTCTTGAAAACTAAAGGCACAATCACTTTGTTTTACGGATACAGAACAAGAATCCTGTCTAAAAGAAGGTACTTTCCTCAACCAAAGTGGGAAGCAGCAATAATTGTTCCCTTTGCCCAACACACACATACACACTCCTGCTGTCTTCACTATGTCAGCTCTGGTGGGCACTTCCCAGTATGGTAAACCGGTTTTCTATAAGCTGGCAGAAACCTAACCAGACAAAAAATTACCCATTTTCTACTTGCTCATCAAACTGAACTGTTTTCAGACATATGCGAAAGCCAACATGATGGGCTGAACACACATTGAAAAAGAACCATAAAATGTATAGCATTTAAATAACAAACTATGAATTTGATTCCATGTAGTTTACAAATAAGGCCCTGTAGAGATACACTTCATAGGCACACATAAAAAGCTGTCAATTTTTATACACCATTTGATATGGAAATCATTGAATAGACTTATCATGGGTAAAGAAAGTACCTCCTGATCCATATCTTTGAAAAAGCAATTCCTATCTTAGCCTAGTGGAAGTAGCTGGGGATGGCATACAGGGAAAAGGAGTAAAGGCATGGCTGAGAGGTGCCAAGGTTGATTACTGGCACTTGTTTTGTAACAGTGCACAAACATGCTGTGCTGGGCTACTGGAACTTTTGGAACCATAAGCAGACTTCAAGGTAAGCATCTACCTATGAAGAAAGGAACGGACTAAAGCACTTAACAGTTAATATGCTGAGGAAATTGCTATTTTTCCAAAGCCTTTAAGTGTTTTTTAAGAGACAGAAGATGGTGGGCACAAAGCTGCAATCTAGAGAACAAGCTATGATCAGTAAAGGTTGCTGACAATACTCCAAACACCTGGAAATAATTAAGGAAATAATGACAGCCTGACTGTATGTACTATTCCTGAGCAGTTCTCAAATGGAAGAAATTAATAAAGCTGTGGTCTAATTAATCCATCTCTTTTAGGTTCTGTCTCTTGTTTTATGTGCCCAAGATTAAAAAGATGTGACAACTGATCCATGACCTAATTAAAGTATTTTAGAGTGCTCTCCTTGTAATTAGAGCAAAAGCGTTGTTATGAAGCTATTCTGAATTATAATAATGTATAGACCCAAACTGAGTTGCAGATTCCATATAGAACAATGTTATGATACTAAATGATAATATGATAGAGCTGAATAACCCATAATTGCTAACAGGGTGTATATCAAATAACGTAAGCAGGTTTTTAATCCTTTCCTCATGGATGCTGTCTCATTATTAAAACAAACAAACCCAAACCCTTCAGGATGTAAAGATCTGCAATTTTATCCCCTTTGGACTTGTCTAACAATTCACCAAATACAGAGTAGGACCACCTACTGTCCATTCCAGTATACTTGCCAACAGTCCAGTTTCTGATTCAGGAATAATGAACTAAATCTGGTGTTTGACAGTTGGTTTCTCATTGTTTATATTCCTCCTACCCATACAATCATACTGATTATTCAGTCCATACCTTAAAACATTTTGTTTACAGTACTTTAAAATCCATTCTCAATTACTGAAAATAGTTAAATTCAACAGTAATCTCTATTTGACACTGTATAGACATTTGTTAAAATTTGGAAAGTAATTTGTAGAGTATTTTCATACTGAAGAATGCTGTATACTTAACATAAATATGCATTAAAAATGCTATTCAGAATTTCTAAAGCTTCCCATGAATGGCTGTTAAATCTTCATCTCCCCTTTCCTAATACTTCTAAATCTTTACTACTATTTCACCTAAACTCATTCCTCTTTGACTTGCACTTGGGATTTTGTTCTCTTCTCTGTGGAAGAATGACCACTTCTCATTGTATTAATATATTTCAAGGCCAGAAAGTCCATATATGATCTGGCCTGTAGTTTTCACATTTCATTTCAGCTATAGATCCGCATCTCTCTGGAATTGTTTATACAGGCAATCCACTTCACTTACATTTGAATCACTTTACATTTGACCTTTAGATAGAGTGATGGAAGATGAATCACTATGTGTTTAAAAGCACGGTGCATATCCTTAAAGCTAGTACACATTTTCGATTCAATATTCACATTTAGATCCAATAGCATACCGTATTATTCTCTACATAGATCATTAAAATATGTAATTTTAATTAACCCAGCTACTTGTTTCCTAAGGGACAATAAAATACCAGTAATACAGAACTTTAAGATATTTAGTTACATATCTATGGCAATCTAAACCAATTATTTCACAAATGTTACATTTTAGAGACAACTTTTCTAATTAATAGTCAGATTAATGGTTCATTTGAAACATCACTGATACACTTAGGTACAATAAAACATTAATTAGATTTCAATTCAAAAATAAATTGTTTTGGATGTGAGAATACATTACCATTTCTAATCCCTCTTTGTCTGCAGCTCTCACCTACTCTGCAGTTTAACATCCTTCAGGGATAAACCAAACAAGTGATTAGCCTTCACTGAACTGCAGAGTTCATGAACATCAACATGATCATTTTAGATGTTCAGCACTGTGGTTGGTGACAGGGAACGTGAAAACACACTAGACCTCTTAAGATACCAATAAATACAGAAGAACATTTAAAACAATTCAAACAACTGATTTCTAACATGGCCTTATTTGTATCCTGGCAAAAGCCACACAGCTGAACTTTGATGTTCCACAGAAGATGCGGAAAATGTTTCTTTTTATCTCCATTAGTGTCTGTGTTGCCAAATTGGCTCTCTCCTTACTTTGGTCCAGTGTCCTGATAAACCCAATTGCCCAAGGCTGTACACAAGCTAGTTTGCTCTCATACTCAGCTGGGAGTGAACACAATAATATAATAACCCTTCCAAGGAAACCTGAGTGTGCTTGTTGGGGTAGTTCAGCTACTGAAAGTGGCAAGGCTGTCTTCCAGCTACCAGCAAAACAGATTTCTGCCATGCAGCAAGATACCGGGACACATTGATTCAGCGCTGCAGGAAGCCTGTTGTTTCTTTGTTCAGCTAGTAGTTTTTCCACAGCTTCCATGCTTACTCTAGAAATTTGAGATATCCAATTAAAAATAAGCTTTTCATTCTTTACCAGATAGCTGCAGAACTGAAACAAGAAGCACATTCAAATGAGTATGTCATCACATAAGCAAGACAAAACTATTCAAATAACTACAGTGGCAGTTGCTAGGAAAAGTTGTTGTCTTTTTGGTGAACTGTGCATAGTAAATATATTAAAATAATTATTGTAACAAAAGGACTAAAGCGAATTTAAATGACAAAGAAAAATCTTTTTCTGTGACTCCTAGCAATTCAATTCTTGAATTTAATCATTTAATGGGTTTCTGCATAACAATGTATGAACTGTAAAGACAATTGTGATTAATAAATATGTGTGAAACCTATCAGGTATAGAAAGGAACAATATTTGAAAAACACACACACTTTTCTAACAGGAAAGGAAGCGCGCTAAGAAAACTACTATGGCATTCTCCATTAGGCAGACGGATTCCATCGTTCTGGATATTACTTTCAGTCTGGGGCTTGAAGAGGGTTACAAATACTGTACAGCCAAGCAAGATAGCAATCAGATTATATCTAAGCCCTAGGCACTGTGAGCTAAGTTTAAAATCATAATTAGAATCAGTTCCATCATTCTTTATTATCACACCAAAAAAAAAATTAGCCAGTGAAAAACTTGGCTGAATTTGATATTTTTTTGAGATACACTTCCATTTCAAAGGGTTGGTATTTTCCAGGAAGCCACGTTTTCTTAATAAATTTATAAAAAATTCCCAATGAGCTCCTGAGAACAGAAGGACCAGCAAGTTACTGTCAACTCATAGGGAACCACTGTGAGGAGGTGGGTAGGACTAATGATGAGACTGATCAGTTTAGGGGATTGATCCGCTCACTAACTGTTTTAAGGGGTCACTTTTATATCCCTGCTAATTTATGCTTTTTCTGATACTTAGTTCCTATGCATGAATGACTTGACAGAAGCAGTAAGAGAAGCAGGGACCACCTGGCTCTGAACAGAGCACATGTCCAAGCACCCCATAGCTTGGGGATTAATATAACAAGAGGTATTGCTGCTGCCAATCACCCAGCTTTCTGATGACCCTGAGATAAAGCATATGGGCAGATTATGAAAATGGTAGAGGCATACACCATATTCTTAACATCATTATTAAAAACCTGGGGAACAAACACAGCTAAAAGTAAAACAAAAACAACTAAAAAAAAAACCCAAAACACACCTTTCTGCAACACCCTGACTGGGATTAACAGAACAGGCATGTTAATATTAGACAATTCAGGGGGTTTTGGCCAAGGCAGAAAAATACCAGGTAAAATTTAAATACAACATTTGAAAAAGGTACTTCAGTACAGGTTAGCATAAGAGAGGAGAAAAGTACACCAAGGAGTGTTACCAGCACAGAGAACATCTATGGTATAGATTTACAACACAAAAAGATAAGAGCAAGATGACAACAAAGAATACAAAGAGCACTTGCAGGTTTTACATAAAGCAGGAGACAGAATTTACTTTTAAAGAATTAAATTATTTCATTTTTACTGTCTATTCCCATAGTATTTATGGTAACCTATATTTGAAACCCAATGCAGTTATTCTTACACCATAGAAGAACTTGTCAAGGATTTCTAAAATCATGCCCAAATGAAAATTAAGCCCATCTTTCCAAAATTGGGAATTACATTAAAAGGTAATTTTCAAAGACTATAGCAATCTTTCATCTAAACTTGACTTGGTAACATTTTAATATCCTCATACTTTATTGCCAGTTTCAATCAGAATTCATATAACGCACAGGTGTTAATATAACATCATAGCCCCTTATATAAATATACTCATTCCATTAATGTATAAAAAATGCAAAAGCTTCTGTGCAGAGAGATAAAGAGATACCTGACCTTCATACTGTGAAATTACACTGTGGTGCAGAGATCAAAACACAAAGCCGACCTACAGGCCCCCACCAACACACAGAAAAGCAGATCAGTATGTTTTGTATAATAAAAGGTTCATAAACAATATATGATTATCGCTATCTTTTAGCAAGAACACAAAGAAATAATCATTAGCAAGAGCTCTCTATATAGGTGTCACTATAGAAGTTTATTAAGAAACACAAGAGGTGTAAAAACTGCTTAACTTTCAGGAATAATCAACAGCTGCATCTATTTGATGGACTTTTCAGCAAGTCTGTTAGTACATACAGATTTCTATGCTAGCCTAGCTAAAGTATCTCTGCTACTTAAACTAGCATATTTAGAGTAATTGAGTATTTCCATTTCATACTGAATTGCAAAAAATAATCCCCAAATCACACATCTTTAGTACTCACTAAGGCAAACACAAAATAGAGATTAGATTAGTCAGGAAAATCATAGGCAACGTGCAGAGGGAAAAAAGAAAAAAAAAAAGTGAAATGGGGAAAGGAAAGTAGAAATGAAGACAAACAAACAAAGAAAATAAAATGTTTGTCCTACCATGCAGCCTCAAGAAATCAGAGGGTAGCAGTCAATAGGTCAATGTCCACATGGAGATCAGTGATGAGTGGTGTCCCTCAAGGGTCCATGCTGGGACTAGTACTGTTTAAGATCTTCAACAATGGCACAGACAGTGACATCAAATGCACCCTCAGCAAGCTTCCACACAACACCATACCAAGTGGTGCAGTTAACACATCTGAGGGCCCTGAATAAGCTTGAGAAGTGGGCTCATGTGAAACTCATGAGGTTCAACAAGGCTAAGTACAACATCCTACACCTGGGTCAGGGCAATCCCTGGTATCAATACAGGCTGGGGTTTGAGAAGATTCAGAGAACTTCTGATGAGAACAACTTTCAGGTGCTGGTGGATGAAAAGCTGCACATGAGTCGGCAAGTCAAGGGACATCATACTACCCCCTCTATTCCACACTTGTGAAAATACTTTATCCAGCTCTGTAATCCTCAGTACATGAAAAACATGGAACTGTTGGAGTGGGTCCACAGGAGGGCCACAAAAAAGATCAGAGGGGTGGAACACCTCTGCTGTGAGGAAAGGCTGAGAGCTGGGCTTGCTCAGCCTGGAGAGAAGGCTCTGGGAAGACCATATTGTAGCCTTTCAATATTTCAGGTGGGCTCATAAGAAAGAATGGGACAGGTTTCTTCATAGGGTTTGCTGCAATAGGACAACTAGTAATGGTTTCAAAGTAAAAGAAAGTAGATTCAGACTAGATATAAGGAAAAAAATTTTCTTATGATGAGGGCAGTGAAACACTGGCACAGGTTGCCCAGAGAGGTGGTAGGTGCCCCATCCCTGGAAATATTGAAGGCCAGGGTGGATGGGGCTCTGAGAACCTTATGTAGTTGAAGATGCCCCTGCTTATTGCAGGGAGGCTGGAATAAATGACATGTAGAGGTCCCTTCCAATGCAAACTATTCTATGATTCTATGATTCATTGGACAGAATTACAAATGAGCCAAAAATACTTTGTAAGTGCCACATATAAACCTTAACATTCAACCAGATTATGCTCTGTACAGGAACATAGGGCTAGAAGGATTCATAGATCATCATGTCTACCTACATGCTTCCACTGCAATCACAGCATACAGTTTTCCAGTATTCATCATCAACTGACAGATTTATCATACAACTGCCTCACCTCCTTCTGCCTCTGTTATTCCTATGTCTGTGTTATTCCAGAAACTCATTCCTCTGACTTTGAAACTTTCTTTTAATTTTCTAGCATATAGCATCCATAAGGAATTTCGACCTCTCTTCCTCCTCCCTGCCCCTCAATGTTATACTATAAACTCCACATAATTTCTACCATGCCCAGGTGTCTAGAAAGGACAGTTCTAATGCTTGACAGTAGATTTTTCTATTAGCTATACATACTCAGAAAAAATAGTTTTTCTGCACAGAAAGTGTTCTCAGATGTAGAAGCAAGAGGGAATGATAGAATTGTTCTGGTTGAAAAAACCCTTTAAGACCATTGAGTCCAACCATTAACTCAGCACTACCAAGGCTACCACTAAACCTTGTCCCCAAGCACCACAGCTACATGTTTTTTGAACACCCCCAGGGATGGTGCCTCCCTCCCATCCCCAGGCAGCCTGTTCAGCGCCTGACAGCCCTTTCGGTGCAGACAGGTTCCCTCACACCCAATATAACCCTCCCTGGCTCAGCGTAAGGCCAGCTCCCCAGCCAGCACACACCTGCTTGGATCGCTCGGCCTGCCCGGAGCACTCAGCCCCTGGGCTGCTGCCCCCGGGGCTCTGTCAGCCCGGCTCCTCCACAGGCCCAGCTCTGCCCCCTGCTAGCCCCAGGCAGGTCTGCTGGCCCCTGCCTCACTTCTCCGAGGATGGGAATCTTACTTCTCCAAAAACTGGGAAAGAGCACGATAAAGGAAAAATGAAAGTATAAAACAGAAACAGTTTCAGCCAGAGGAAAATATATTAACTGAACAGTAGCTTAATTCAGTCACATGTTTGTGGACAATGATATCTAGCAAGTTAGCCATAAAACAACAACATAAAGTAATAAAATTAAAAGTGATTTAAAACCATAGGGTCCATAAGAACCAGGTGAAAGGAAGATATGGTTGGAACATTTTTGTGAAGAAAAACAACATGTTTCATTAAATACTGTAGAAATCACATAATAATATAAACAGAGGTTATAAACTGATTTATCTGCAACTAAACCAAACAAATAAAAAAGTCAAGCACAGCTCTGAAAGTCAAATTTGGAAAAATTATGGATGAAAGAGATTTGCAAACATCACAAATCAAAATCAGTGGAGAGTCCAGACTTGTATTTTTAGTAGTTACAAAAATAATTCTAAATACCATAGGCACTACAGAATGGTCTCCTACTCCAGCTTTTATATATAAACAGCAGCTGTTTCTTGCAGACCTAAAGAGTATTAATCTCTGATAAAGGAACTAAAATGAGAGAGAACAAGATAGCTAGCAATCAGAACAGTAAAATTAGACATTTCTCAGAGGAAAGCAGCATGTGTTATTTGATTAAAACATTTTATAAAGTGAGGGGATATAAAATATTACTCATAACACTGGCCTTTGTAACATGTGAAAAATGTACTTCAAAGACAGTTCAAAATGGTAAATGGGAAGACAATAAATAAAGTATTCTGTATGTTGATGAAGTACCTTTTAGGATTCAAATATTAGGAAGTGTATTTCAAATTCTCACACTGTCATTTTTATTACTTTTCTCATCGACTACCACCTTCTGAAACCATATCCAAAATTAAAACCTATTCTGTATGGGAGAATGAAGCTTCTTCACAACTGCTTATAAAGTTTGATGACTGCCACGGAAAATGCAGTCAAAAATAAATAACACAGAAGGAGACATACTTTAGGCAAGGAGGAAGTCCAAGGAGGGTGCAAGTAAGACTCCCAGATAAGATTTATTGCTCCAAGGACTGCTTCTATGTTGCTCGTTAAATGTAACTGAGTAAGTAGCAGAAATAATCGTGGTAACACAGATCAGAACCCAAGGTGCCCACTTTTTAGGTGAATTACAGCATTACATACAATTTCATTCTGGACAAAGAAAACCCTGCTTTTTTAAATTGAAAATATTTTTTACCCCTTCATTTACAACACTTACTTAACAGAATGAAAAAGTTTTGTATAAGTTTGTCAGTAAACTTTTTTTTGCTTAATCATTACAAAATCACTTGAGGTTTTCCAGTTACAGCTTTTGAAAGTTAAAATTCATCATTCAGCACAGCGAGGGGGGAAGGACTGGAGAGGTGGAGGCAACAGGACAGGATAGTGGTGCTGGTGCAGAAGGAAACTTGTCCTTCCCTTGGCTTTACAACACAACCCATATTGTCCATCAGCTCTTCATTCAAAGCAATGTGACTGAAGCATAACGACCAAATCTCAAGCCCATCTCCTTGACTTTCTGCCTTCGACAGGCCACTTCCCTGTTTAAACACCCAAGACAAAGTCTCTGCATCACCTCAGATCTCCCCCCGTTTTGCCGTATGCCTCGCTACATTAGACAGCTGGTGAAACTCTTCTTACCTTTGCTCTGTTAAAAACTTCTATCATTGGTGATATAAGTTTTAGAGGGCACTACAGCCAGTCATCTGAAGTTACTCCATTGCCAAGATGAAAGGAATCTCCTTCCAAATACTTTTGATCTGACACACTAAAATAACTGATTTTCCAGTTCGAAGCATGAATTAAACTTTTTTTTTTAATGTTGGGTTGAACAAGAAGAAATTCAGTTCAGAATTTCTGTCCAATGAATCAATAGTGATTTCAAACACTCAGCTGTGATCCAGATGATGCTTCACTAGCACATAAATTAGCACAGCTTCAAAAGGAGAGACCAAGATGTTCATCCCATGGTGCTCTACAGCTTCACAGTAACAGCATTCTTCTGAGGGATCAGACGCTTCAATTCAAATCTCTGGTTTGAATTATACACATAGATGACTTAAATACAGATTTCACGCATGCAGGAAAATCTTGCAGAACACTGTTCACTGTTATCTCAAAATGTAATTGAACAGACAATACATTTAATACTGCCAGGGATTACTAACCGTGGACTAAGTGTACCCAGTTTTAGAATTACTGCTGGAAAACAGAAAAGGGCAAGATAACTGCCTACAGGGGCCTCTTCCAATGTGTAAGAACTTATTTTATTATTTCTTTTAAATCCTAGTGAAACTGTTTTCTAAATTTGATCTGAATTCATAAATTTCATGCATACTAATACTACACCACAATGGATGGTGGAGTAAAATATTTACTGAAAAATATGCCCTAGTTACAATCCCTTAATATTTTTTTTTAACTATGGTGTATTCTGCAATCCTTTCTCAAATAACACCTGTTTAACACCTTAACAGAAATATGCTTCTAAAATATCAAGTGGTAATTTTAGGATCTGATTTGAGAAGTCAAATATTTCTAGAAGAAACACTATAACTTTCAATTTGTGAGTATAACATAATTTTTGACAACTATGAAAAAACGACATTCTAAAGCAATTTCATTCTTCACTGCTACAGTCATGATAGTAATAAAATCTTTAAGAAAGACAAGTATGAAAAAGGAAAAATCACCTACTATATTAATTTATATTACTTTTCAAACATATATCACTATGCTTTTGTAAAATTTGTCTCAAACTGTCATATTTGGCCAATATATCAAATACCAGCTACCCTTTATAACAAACTTAACTGGCAGACGTAAGGTGTTTTCATAAATTTAAACTAACATGAGCTTCAACAAAATATTGAAAAGTGAAATTAATACTAAAAAAGCTCCAGCCAAGGCTTAACAGAAATAAACCTTTTGAAATTGGTGCAGAGAATAAGCAGAGGCTCTCAGTCAGCTGACTTTACCAAGAACCAGAAATATCATCAGTTCAAGATCTCCCCAAAGGCCTCAACCATTAAGGAAAATTATGTACAGAAAAGCACCTGTCCGCATTTCATTTTCCTCTGGTTTTAGCTTCCTGTTCAAGGATACAGGACACATAATGGGATGTAGGGCAAGAACATTCTAGGACTGCACAAGACTTGTAACAGGATGTTTAGAGAAGGAACCAAAGGTAGGCAAAAGGAAGGACCAAAATGATTTGGGGATGGACAAGCATGGAAAAATGGAGGCATAAGAGGATAAAGGGGCCAGCTGTATGTGAACCAACGGCTGGTCAGTGAATTTGTCTGGCCAAGCCTTGGGCCAGATTTCTGATTTTCCAGCTCTAGTCCACAGCACCTAGAGGTTGACTGAGGCATCTGCTTCCATGTGTTTGTGTCCGTGTGTGTCTTTGAGAGTGGGGCGACTGGGGAGACCAGGATGCAGGGGCCAGCTGTGGGACTGACTGTGATGCTAAACCCAGCTACTGAAGTGATCTACATTATACATATGAATAAAGATATTTCTAACATCTTCAATGCTAATCAACCACAGAGGGGAAGAGGATAAGATTTGTGCTTTTGGGTTTGTTTCACAGAATCATAGAATAGTTTGGGTTGAAGGGACCTTTAAAGGCCATCTAGTCCAACCCCCCTGCCAAAAGCAGGGACACCTTCAATGCGATCAGGTTGCTCAGAGCCCCGTCCAACCTGGCCTTGAGCATTTCCAGGGATGGGCCATCTACCAACTCTATGGGCAACCTGTGCCAGTGTTTCATAGAATCATAGAATAATGAATGTGGAGTGTCTGATGGTAGTGGTAACCTGTGTATGTATGTAAGTATGAGCTGCATATGCCTACTGGGAATACATGCTCAGCCTTGGACCTGGGGAGCTGCACCAGCCTCACTACCGGATTTTGGAACCCCTGACACTACTTATTGTATAACAGCTCTTTGAGATCCTGTACAACATCTTTTTTTTTTTTTTTCCATCAGAAGTGGATTAAATCATTTTAGAAAAGGAACTTTAATGTCTTTCAGAAGCTAAATTCTCTGAGAGCTGAAAGATAATTAACGGATTTGAAAAGGGTCTGAAAAAGCTAGTGTTAGGGTATTGACATTTAGCATGATGTATTTCTTAGGATAACCACTGCGAACATGAATTAAAATTGAAGTTGCTTCCAAATATAACAAGCAATTCAAAACAGATCATGAATATTTTTTTTAATAACAAGATAGAGTTTTCAGGCAACAGCTTCAGTGACTTGCTGAATATAAGTCTTCCAACCATCATACTGAAAGTTTTCTGTTGGACAGGCATGAGCCATAGGTGAGATGAGCAAAAAGCAAGTTGCAGAATACCTCATCATACGGACTACTGACAAAACAGAGAACATGTTTATTATATATACAGGTTCTTTCAAAAGTGCAGATCAGGATTCATTCTCCCATCAAGCATGACAGACCACAAGCCTCATTTAATCTTTCAGAAATGGACAGAAAATCTAGTTTGTCTAAAATAACTGCTTTTCAGCAATTCCTTTCTACACACATTTTTCCTCTATCAAGAGCTAGAAGCTAGATAGCACTAAATTCTATAAGAAAAAATAAATAAATAAAAAAGACAGAGAACTTCTCATACATTTCAATGAGAAGTATTATAAATAAACAATGGGAAAATGTATTTGTAGTAAAAAGATTGTTTAGTTGGGGTTTTTTTTCCTAAAAAAAAAAAGATTTATTTGCACCCTAACCCAGGTAAGAAATAATACCTCAGGTTATGTAGACAATTTTAAAGTGACAAAGTATTAGTATCAGATGTATTATTTTTTAAAGTATCTGTTGTTCCTCCTTCATATTTTCCAGACTCAAACGCAATATCCTGCCGTTCTTTCATTCAACTCAGACTTTGGGAATAACAATCAGCCAGAAAGACTCAGAAAAATACCAAAAAAGCCCTGAAGGAATCACTGCTTGAATATTACAGTAAGAGATACCTTTACACATCTTCAATTGCAGATCAACCCTTCAGCTTGAATCCTGTCACTGGGACTCAGAGTTGAAAACAAATGCAGAAATCAGACAATACTTCATCATTTGCTTTCTCTCTAAAAATAGTTTCCTCCTTTCCAACATCAAGTGATAGTTACATTGTGACAAGTCTTGTAATGGCTTCTACAGAAACACCCTCATGAAGTAATGTAATTTCCACATACTTTATAAACTAGGAAAAATACTGAAGAACTAGCAGGGAGACAGAGAGAGAAAGACTATTTCCATCAGCTGAATTCTTATTAACCATATGAACCAAAATGTAATGTATTCAGCTAAGTTTTTTTGTATTTGAAATGCAACTTTAAGTGTTACGCCCAAACTATTTCAGGGAAGCTCTTAGAAACTAATGGGTACAAACTCTTTTGTGGTTTTTTTTTTTTTTCCCCTTCTTCTTTCTTTTCTTTTTCTTCCTTTGTGGTTTTTTATTTGTTTGATTCGTTGTTTGTTTTTTTGTTTTAATAAATAAGTCAAAAGGATAGCCGAGAATGTGGATTGAGTAAATCGGGGCTGCTAGAGTCTGTTGCTGACTCTGCTAAGCAAGTACATCTGAGGCATTAGTATAACATGCTATGTAAGATGATGTTCACACCCTGAACTTAAATATAAGTAAGACAGGCTTACTATGAATACTTTGAGCATGAGAAACGAAGGAAATGTAGGGGGAAAAGGGACAGAATGGATAAAAATAAGTAAAATTAGAAGGATGGGCTAACAGAAGAGCATGAAAGAGGCATCCAGGGTCAGAGAAGGATTCAGAGTGTAATCTGGTAGAGAAAACAAGGACAACAAACAAGCAATATTAAGTTTGTAAAGTAAATTGGGGAAAAAAGAGATCAAGAAAAAGACATTTGATTTTTGTTTCTACTTTGCATTACAAAACCATGACTGAATATGAGAGAAAAGAAGGACCTTATGTGAAGACAGAACAAGGGCATGAGAAGGAGATGAAAGAAACGTTAACAGGGAATGGAAGATCTAAAGAGACCATGAGATAGGGGAAATTTCAGGCCTTGAATTGCAAAGAAAGACAAAATGTATGATCACATGAAGGTAGCAAAGAAAAGGAGAAGGAAACAGATGATGAGCATAGAGGAGAGTAGCACAGACCCCTTGGTTAACAGAAACGGCTGCAGTTTTTTAATGCAGTTAAAAAAGTAAAAGTTATTAGATTAGAAGGCAGAAAACAAAATTCTAAATAGACTGGAAAAGTTTTAAGGCAGGCAGCATCCAAGCAGGGATTTCCTGCTGCAGGAAAGTCAAAACCTCCAGGCAGCAAGTCTGAAGGATTTGGGATAGCATGGCACTGCAAGGACTGGGTTTTAGGAAGGAACTGTTGGTCTAACAAGGTCTAACTGTGCACTCAGGAAAGGTCTCCTAAAAAGCACAATGCCAGGTGAACTGGGCAACTGTTTTAAGACTCAAAGAATGCTGTGCATTTGGCTAAGAGTTCAGCAGTCTCCAGGAACACAAAACGGACAGCTGCAGGGCACAGCGTATGTGACATTACATCTATCCAGACAGAATCTGTTTCTCCCCATGTCATACTGCTGTTATTGAAATCAGGAGAGCCTAAATGAGCTTAAATTGCACCATAAATTATTATAAAAAGTAACCGGCAACTTGTGTATGTATGTTTTGAGGTTTGCTCCCACTACCCGAGATATGCAGACTCCCTGCTTTTCTCCCAAGGTAACTGAAGACAGAAGGGAACAGTGAGGAAGAAGATCTTGCACAGGGTTTAGTTAAAAAACTTCTTTTAAAAAGTTTTAAAAGTTCAGTAGTTGAAACCATGAAAGTAAAGCTTTAAAAATCTTACTTTCTAGAATGTTCCATCATCAAGTAAAAAAGTTACCAAGAAAGTTAGTTATATTTGCGTGTCAGATGTTGATACATACTTTCACGCTTACTGACAGCCATGGAATATATAGATCATATTCTTTTTACACCACATAAATAAATCTGCATGAAAAAAAACCCTCAAATTTACACTGTCTTCAAACGCAAAAAACATCAACAGCTATTTTCTGTCCCCTGACCGAAGTATGTATTTCAGATTATGGTGAGAAGTTGTATTTATCCTGCTTGAAAAGCAAAATTCAAAATGCAACAACCAGCTGTTAGACAAAATCATGTTTTTAATGGAAGTTTCAGCTATATGCTAGAAAACTTCTAGGAAAATTATATTACAATCAAGCAGTCACTAGCACATACCTACAAGATAGACATTGCCAAAGTCATTTAACAGAATAAATTTACATAAATATAATCTTATTCCTTGTCTTGCTTTCCTTGGCACCCTGGACAGCTTCTTAATAAATTTAATCAGACCTAAACCCAATGGACCTGCATTTCTTTATAGATTTTTGTGTAAATCAAAACCTGAATGTCTCCTCCAAAGGGAATTTCCTTCTTTTGCAGCGATTGATAAAAGACCAGTTGCATTTAGACAGCTATGCTATGAGAACACACCCCTCTGTTCCCCCACCCCATACTGTATTTCTTATTTCTATGAGATTTTCTTCACTTGACTTCTCAGGCTTTGTAGTTTCAGGGCTTAGGGTTATTGTAATCCAAAAATACGAAAAAAAACTCACTCCTCCCAAAACCTCAATATGCAGAAGACTGTTTTCCCTCAGCCCTAATGTATGAAGACATGAACAACAAACCTTAACATTGCCTAGGTCACATTTGCCCCCCATCTGGGAGATCTTTCACACAACTCTGACAAGAACAGAATAAACACGCATAAAGCAAAGTATTCAATGGCATCGCAATTGGAGAATAATACTTTGATGGTTTTGAACTATAAAGCCAAAGTATTCCTTTTATGGAATTATTATGGGATACAACCTGTGTATATAGTGTGTGTATGTATGTGCTTTATGCATAAAATATTTACCCTTTTTCATTAAATTCTGCAAAATAAATAAAAAACACATTAAAAATCCAGCTTCTTACTCTTTGGTTTTTTAGAACTCAACTTTGTAAACGAGAACTGTTTCTCATCAGAGTTCTGCACAACAAATATACATTCCACATTACTGAAGTAACAAGAACCTTAAAGCTATATATTCTTTGCATTCATGTTAATTTCAAAGTATTTTGCAAATGATACAGCACATTCATTTGATACCTTTCAATGGAAAGAAGCTCTCTGGGATGAATTGCAACAACTGTCTATAGTAGTATATAATAGTATACAGCAATATAGGGCAGGAAATGAGGAGCACACCAGAGCCAGCTGTAACTGCAGGAGACATTTTTAGGTCGATGGTGTAATTATCCAAGATGGAATTTGGCCAGAAATTCAACCAGCAATACTCTGGCAAAACACTGCCTCAGTTCATTAATCCAGCTCTTTATTCACTGAGCTAAACATATCATTTCACATTGCACCAAAGCTGGTCTAGTTTATGTGGCTCGTGTGTGTTAATAATGGTGTTTGGTGTCTCCTGCTCTCTTAATTACGGACTCATGTTGTACAGACCAAGAACGCTACTCCACTTTTCTGACAGACTTTTCTCTAGCCTGCAGTGTTGACAAAAGATGAATGCCTGTATCACTCTGTGTAATACTGCTTAAGATCTTTTCTCCTCTCTGCTTCCTGCATCGCTGGTCTTTTTTTAAATACAGATTTTTTAAAAAGAACAAAAAACGTATTATAAATTAAAAAGTCAGAAATGCAGTCAAGAAGAAACCCAAAACCCTCCACAGCAAATCCTCTCAGACGCCTCTAGCTTTACAAAGCAAAAATCTACAAAGAATCACTGTTAACTAATACAAAGCTCTAATCATAAAGAAAGATAATAAGAAGCTCTGATAGCATGCTAATGAACACGGTATATTTGCCTAGATCAGAGAGCATGCAACAGTTTAGGCTGACGACTCTAGCTCAGTAGAAGGATCCTTGGGAGCTGCTAGCAAAACTGAGTCAGCATTGCAACCCCAAATGAGAGACCTATAAACTCAGAGGGGAAAAGGACATTCACACCACTGCTGAAGATGCTGTACTAGAATTTGACATAACACTAAATAAGTAAATGTAAGCAATTGGAAACTGAATTTGTTGACAAATGAAACTGCATGCCAGAACAAAAAAGCATTGGCATAAAAAAAAAACAACCAAACAAAACCAAGCAAACCACAGAAAATAAACAAACCTCCAAAAAATTAACAACAACCCACCCCAAAAAAGCCCAACAAAACTCAAACAACAGAATACTCATATAACATTCAGAGTATACAGCAGATACTCTACTTTGATGTACTAGCAGCTGAATATTTTTAAAAATCCCAAAGCACACAGGAACAGGAAAACAATGAAACCATATATATATAGTGATTAGGAGGAAGAAATAGCCTCAGGATAGAACAGACTACAATATTCACTAATTACTGTTTATGTATACAATATTTTAACCCTGACTGCTCATATGATCATTTCAGTCTTTTCACAAACGGAAAAAAACATCATATGACTGCTAGGGACCTAACTCAATAAAAAATCAGTAAGTTATACCTAGAGTCCTTTAGACTCCTTTCAAAATCTCAATCAAGAGATCTGTCAGTCTTGTTCTAAAACCCAGGACTGATGATATGGCAGATGGTATCTTGAGATTATAGGCTTTACAATTGAACAAACCTGAAAGGTACTTAATGCTGCTGCAATAAAGATAATTACAAAGTCAATAAAAGAAAAAAGTTTTGTTATGGGCATATATTGAAAACATATTGTTCCCCTACCACACTTGTAAATTTGAAAGCATCTGGTACACATTTTACCTTTTGAAGGAAAACTGTCAGATGATATCCATGATTGCAAAGCCTGACTTGAAAGCAGTTTTCTTATAGTACCACTTCAAACTTCAATTATTAAATTGTGCAACACTGTGTTTATTTCTGCCAGTAAAGAAAATGTTATTATCCCATACTCAAGTCCCATACCCAACTAGGTAATTTTTTGTAACTACATGTATCTTGAAACTTGCAGCTTAATCTATGCAGTGTGCAAACAAATGTTAACATTTATCACCAACACCCAGAAAAAAAAAGATTGTTTTAATATTGCTATTGTCTGGATATTTTTCATAATTTTATAATCTTTGTATACATTTCCATATATGCTTGAAGCCACAAATAATTCTATATTACTGAACTATTTGGTTGATTAGTGTTAGATTGTTCAGAAATGTATGCACCGTAATCCTAATTCTACATCTGCATACACAGGCTTCACACCACTGCTGAAATTTAGTGAAGTGATAATTCACGTCACTTTGTTATACAGCAGAATAAAAAGCAAGTTGAAAATTACACAATAAGCTTTGGCACTGGGCAGCACAGCTGCTAAGTAATACTTAAGTTCATTATTTGGTGACAGAACAGCTAAAAGGGGAAAAAAAAAAACCCAACCAAAAATACACACACACACACACAAACTCAAACACATTTTTTAACCAAGTTAGAACACTCTTTATACTCATTGCAATTCACAAAGGTATAGCTATTTTAATACTTATATGCCATATTACAGATATACTGTAATAGAGAACATAGTTTTAATTACATCATCCGAGCAGCTGACAAACTGGTTTCAGATGAAATCTTGAAAAGCATCAAATAAAGGAGTTACCCTGTTAAGCATTTTGTTCCACATACCTTGTTTGCGTACATCCTCTACAGCAGCAACCAATTCCTCCTTGAGATCCTGGCTTTCTTTAGCAATTTGATCTCCTTTTTCCAAAAAGTTTTGAGTAGCCTGCTCCACTGAAGCAGCCAACACATGAGCCTTCTTAGAGCGCCCTTTCTTTTTGCCAGATGGTCCTTTATTGCTCGTGTTAACAAGCGTTGTTACCTTTGGGAAAGAAAAACAAGGTTTTGGTCCATTTGAATGATTCTTAAACTATTAATAAAACAATAGATGGCCACGTAAATCAATACCCCCACTAAGTACAATTTAAATTTTAAAATCCAAAGTGCTGCTGCCACGCTTCTGAAAAGGTTTTCCCTTTTAACCTCTATTTAGTCTGGGCTAAGCAAATCACATTCTAGCAGTGAAGAAGAAAAAGATAAGAAACAGGTATGGAAGGGCCCTGGTGCTAAAGCATCATTTTGTCACTGTTTTTCATTTTTTAAAAATGAATAAGCCAATAAAATGAAAAACTAACACCTATGGGTCAGAAACCATTCAAAAAGCAATTGTCACTTGAGATAAGCACGGCCAGTTACATTCAAGCACTGACAAAAACACTGTGGCTGTTTCCCAGACATTAAGGAATTAATAACTCCTGCTGCAAAGATTACACAGGTTAAAACTATTCTGTTTAGTACTGCTCCAGCATAAGAAAACAGGGGACAGTGAAATGATCCCACTTTGTCCTCAGCATCCAAAAAGAAAGAAAATCCGCTTCTATGTCTGTAGAATCTCCTAAAGGAATTCCTTATTGAGCTGTCAATAAACTGATTACAAACTTCAAGCAGGATGCTGAACAACACAGCACAGTGTACACCACAGCTTTTAGCTGGACCAAAAAAATGTTATATCACTCCATCAGTAAAAGGCTGCCTTTCTGTAAAAAAGGAATACTGAATCAGATGTTAAATCAGGTGTTCAGTGTATAAAAAAACAGCAATGGATCCATAATGCTGTGGGACACAATGTGCGCTATCCAGGATACAAACCAGGGCAGTTGAAGTGAGTTATTGGTGTGCAAAGCCAGAAATTTACTGTAAGAAAATAAATATATTTGTAATAAAGGCTTTTGTCATCTCTGCACTACTTTTTTCAAATCACATCTAAAAACTATAGACTATGGGAGAAGGAAAAATAAAAAAAAAAAAAAAGAAAAAAAAGGATTATTAGGGCTTGAAAACACCATATGCTTGGATGCATGGATGTATTAGGTGAAAACAAATGTATTACAGAGCCTTCTTTCAGAAAGGATTCTGCCTGGTTATAAGAAGGTAAGATTCTTCCATCATCAGTTTGGGGTTTTTTTCCACTATTTATATCTAGAAATAACGTTTTTAATTAGTTTTCCCTTGAAATTATTCTTCATGAAATTTCTTAAAGATCCTTTTGTAGTTGATCATTGTCTATTTAAGGATTTTAGAATGTCATAAATAAGCAAACAAGGCTACCTCTGTAACCTAACTCAGGTTTAGCAGATGGAATGGATTTGTACAGTACATCATAAGGATGACTAAGAAAAGCATTCACATACAGCAGCAATAAAGTTGTTTAAGCATATGCTGAAATTCACATAGAAGACATGAAGATGAAGATGATAATGTCAGAAATCGATCTTAATTATTTGGACATATTGAACAAATTAGAACTAGACTGCCAGCATGGTTCAGAGGGTATAGAGAAGAAACCACTGGAAATATCTCATACACACATAAGTTGTAGCTGGCAGAAGTGCTGCTCAAGTCCTGTGAAGACACAGAAATTACTTCTATTGCAGACTTCTTTTAGTCCCCTAAGATTTTAGTTTCACATTAAATATCACCAAAATCACTCTTAGGAATTCTAAGTCTTCTGCTTCTGTGCACAATTCAGCTATCAGGTGGGATACTTTTCACCTAACTTTACCCATTTAAAAATTACATATCTATTGTGAGATCATTTGGAAGTACTGAATTAATGCAGTCAATGAATGGGAATAGTGACCACAGCTGTCGTAGAACACCATAAATTTGTCCCTACAGATAGACAGTCAATAAGACATCACTGACAAGGAAGGGAACCTAGAAAATCAGATTGAGAACAAGACAACAGATATTATATTGCTAAATTAAGTGAATAAAACCTGAATAAATCTTTTATTACCATTATACTCTCAAAAATGTTTTGGTTGTATATATAAATATGTATTTTATATATATATATATACACACCTGTTTATATAGAGATATAGAGTGTGTGTGTTCTTTAACAAAATGTTTCCATATGCTGGATTTACTAGTACAATAATGGTAAGAAGCAGCAGAAGCAGCAAACCATTTTACATACAGCCCTTATAACACAGTTATCTCCAGGCAATTTTAAGTAAGTGTATTTAGAGAAATATATATCCTGATTTAATTTACACTGTCTTGAGTGACAAGAGAGGCCTTCCTCCTAAAACTACTAAGTATGAGGAATCCTGCAAAAGAATCCATTTCTTGAACAGTAAGAATGTAATATTACTTGAACAGGTATTAATTATGTGAGTTTTGTTTAACGGGAGCTGGCTTGTCATCAGTTATCACTGTTCGGTTTTATTCCAATAAAGCATAAGGACAAAGACAAAATTCAGATTTTCTTACACAGAGTGAACTGCAGGTGTCTGTAACCCAGACTATAGACAGTGGTTTGCTGAATTCCCAAGAAGGGAGCAGTTAAGAAACAGGCCGCAGCCTCTGAGGTGACTGCAAGGGCACATCACAGGTGCAATTACATCAGGAAATGAGAAATAAATATGGGTCTATTTCTATCCATATATTGGGAGCTTTTTTCCTCCACACCTATAATAAAACTAAGGAATTTTCAAAAGAACTTAATAGGATACTTTTACAAGAGAAACAAACAAAAAATATCCGTAGCATTTTAAAAAAGGAACCCTTCTTGGGGAGAGGAAGAATGTGAGCACGGCTTGTTTTTAAAGAAACTATGCTCACAGCAAATATTTGTTTCAGCTTTAAACCCATTGGTATCTAATTACCTACAGAACCGCAAACAATTCTAAACCACCATAAAACAATAAGAAAAGTTTATCAGAACTTCCCCAAATATATGGATATAATTATAAAGTATTTAATAACATTTTATTTATTGCTTTTTTAACATAGGACAATTGCTTTGTCTTATGCTGACTAATATGCAGAAATACAGAAAAATCACTTAAAAGTGTCTATCAGTGCTCAACACCCTCAGTAAAGAATCTCTGCGGCAAAGTCCGTGTAGAGCACATGTACATGTGCAAAGATGAAGAGGAACGAGCTCTGGCATAGAAGTTTTGTTAGCACATTGGGGTGTTACAAGTCCCGAGCAGCACATTACATAAGAAATTCTTAATTGCCCCAGAAGACAGAGACTTTTCCTACCACTTCTTCTAACAGACATATAGAAAACAGCATTCCCAAAGTAAATAATCTGTTTAAAAAGGAAACACTGATGTGTTCTTGATCCCAATTCATAGATAGAATCACAGCATAGTTTGGGTTGGAAGGGACCTTAAAGAGCATCCAGTTCCAACCCCCTGCCACGGGCAGGGACACCTTCCACCAGCCCAGGTTGCTCCAAGCCCCATCCAGCCTGGCCTTAACACTGCCAGGGATGGGGCATCCACAGCTTCTCTGGGCAGCCTGTGTCAACACCTCTCCACCCTCACAGGGAAGAATTTCCTCCTGATATCTAATCTAAACCTACCCTCTGGTAGTTTAAAACCATTCCCCCTTGCCCTATCAGCTACAGGCCCTACTAAAAAGTCTGCCCGTATCTCATAAATTTTGCTGCTGTTTCTTTTTCTAACATTAAAAAAAAAAAAACAAAAAAAACACCCACACTCACCATAAAAATGCCTCCAGCATATCAAAAGCTCAGACTCAAGTATAAACACGAAATCACATAATACATGTTACCAAGAGAGCAGAAGTTCACAAAAGGGAGCTAGAGACATTCTTTGCCAGTGTAGCTCAATGATTTGTAAAACTGAAGCAAAGGCTTATGAATTTTAAACAGTGGAGATCTACAGACATAAAATACTTTAACAGCAACATCTCACTGCTATCTGAACAGCAGCATTAGAGATGCTAGGAATTTTTATTTTATTTTATTTTGCTAACAAAGAGGTCAACTGGCACACACAGGTAAGATCATTCACAAAAATATGAAGGCCAAATCTTGAGTCTAATTGGCCTCAGATAAGTTTTATATATATTTAAATGCCATTGAATAAAATAAGAAGAAAACGAATGCATGCCCCTTATAACTATGTTGGTTACTTCTCAATTTTTGATTTTTTTTTTCTGTCATGTAGCTCTTTTCAATTTAATATTTCAATCTGAAATTAGTGCAATAATTAGGCCATATTCGGGACACTTCTTCTATCTGAATAGAAATATTCATGGGCTTATATGAAACCCCAGTAGCCTGCTTTTTAGTTTATTATTTACAAAAAAAAAACCCAACACTTAAATGTTTGGAACTTTAAGATAGACCTAAATTGTTTTTTCTATGAAAACAAATTTCCTAGGATTAAAAAAAAAAAAAAAAAGGAAAAAGAAAAGACACTAAGATCAAAGAAAAGGCTGATATGTATTTGTTAATCTACATTTCTTAATAGAAACTACAAAGAAAAGGAAAAGAAATATAATCTTCAGTATGTACCACTGAAACATCATAACATCTCCTGCTGTAACGTGGCCTGTGGATGAAGACAGCAGAGAGAAGACATCTATTCCAGTCCCATCACTGTCACTAAAGTCTGACCTTGTACAAATCACATCTCGTATCTATCACTTAATTTTATTTCTCCATTCCAAGCACTTCAATCTGCTTGGAAAATTATTCAATATCACATACACTTAAATGAACTTAATAGATAAAACTAATTATTTTGCTGAATCGGCGTTCCAAAGTAATTTGATCAAAATAACACTATTCATCCGTTTCAGAGAGTCTCATTTACAGCTCTAGAAGCAAATACTGAGGTTAGTTTTCTTAAGAAAAAGAAAACACACTTTCACCCCAATTTAACATAACGTATGCATCTTCAGCTAATTTTAACAAAAGTGTAAATTGATATCTCTGGCACATGTAATAATTTATACATGTAAATACATGTCCTTCCAAAAAACCTCCACATTCTGAATTTATCAATTTCTGCAAGTACAGGAAGGAGTAAACTTAAACACAATTATATGACCCAACATGGACTGTTCCCAACATACAGCTTTAAAATGTAATCAGCATATCTAAATTAAATAATGTGAATTTATGAGCAAAGCAAAAACTTCAAGTGCCAGAAACTGCATTTGCAGTACAATCTCTGAATGAATGAGAAAGTCTCTGGCTGCTTAAGTGACACATAGTAAAGAAACCACTGAAAGCAGACACAAAGAGCGCATACATTTGTTCCAAAATTTAAATATTTTCCAAAGAACATGAACAAAGTTCCTCATCTTGTACCACAAGACAGAAATCCCAACTGTAATCATTACTGCTACACCTAGAAAACTAAGCAGCTTCTATGAACCTTCATTGTCACCTTCCTTATGCATGGAGTCAAAGAAAACTATCATGGACTTACTGTAGTGCTTAAAGAATTTTCTAATATGTTTGTGTTCTTCTGCACTTATTTTTAGATAACTTAATCTCCATATTAGGGGTACAGAGTACGTTCTTATCAAGTTACAGTTGCCCTGGCACACCTTGAATATCGTGTCCGGTTTTGCGGCCTCCAATACAAGAAAGTCAGGCACAAGTTGGAACAAGAGAGCTTCAAACTGGTATAAGGAAAAACTCATTCAACAATTCGTACAAGTACAATAATTTTCATTCATAAAGCAGATTTTATTCGAGGTTCCCAAAAATATTCTGTAAAATTCAATATGATGGCCTAATAAAAAATGCAAAGGGAAGTAGAATTTTGGACCCTCCTGTTGCAGAGGAGATCTTCCATTTCCCAAGGAAGTACTGTAATCACGAATGGTGCGCTAACTGGAATGCTGGGGTTTTCTTTGCTCTAAACAAAGTTGGACCATCATGCAGCAAGAGATAGAAGACTCACCTGACTAAAAGGCCATAAACAATGGGAGAAATCATTCTCAGTGTGGGGTCAAGAAATTCATTTGGGAAAGGGCAATTCTGGATTCCAGCCTTTGCACTGACAGGTCGGATTCTACATAATACACACCCTACCAGGAAGAAAAATCACTCACAAAAACTTGAATCTTACAATTTTTGCCCACCTTGTGTCAGCTTCTTCTGAATTATATGAAATTACCAGCTTGAAATGCTAAGAAATCAGTCTCTTCCAAGATTAGAAGTACCATTCAGAGAAGTCAGTCATATTGGCAGAGGGGAAGGGAGGAGAAAGAAAGACTTCTTATACCAGTGACAGAAAAAAATCATGGCATATTAGCTACTTTTCCCTTTTTAAAAGCCATATATGAACCTATAACCTAAGATAAATTGCACCATAAAAAGAAAAAAATAATATCCTGTTATCTTAATAATACCATGCTCGAGTTTTTCAGAACTGTCTGCCCAGAAGTTTTTATACATTTGTGTTCGGGTGGGGGGGGGGGGGAGCAGGGAGAAGACAAAAAGACAGGACAAGAACTTAGCTCATTTTTCTGGCAGGGCTTTAAAGCCAACTGGTTTATTTAAAATCTCTTATCCCACCTATACTGGTACAAAGGAAAGAACATCTCTATCAGCTTCTGTTACTAATTAATGCAGACCTCACCTAAAATTCTGTACAATTATCAAATATATCACTTGATAATTAACATAAGCTAATTTGGCAGCCCTATAATGATCCTGGCTTTGTGATCACACTAGGGAACCTTGCTCTCTTATTTTATTAAAGAAGCTTCACACAGTTCTAGCACAGATCTCTGTTGGAAAAACAGACCTTCACTAATTAATAGTTCAGTCCCATCCTGAATTAAGTCTTCCTTACACAGCTGCAGCAGCACAAAAGAAAGGTGAGGATGTCTTTGCTAAAAGCAGAAAATTCTATTAGCATGGATTTCCCTGTTGAAAAGGTCATGTGTAGGATGGGATGCCAGAAGCGAAAGGCAATAGAGCTAGATCACATACTCATCAAATTAATCCCCAGTCAGCAGCTACAGCTCATAGAAGAACATTCCTGGCTCTGTGAATTAAACTGTCTTCCCTACGGATTTCTGAAATCATGGGCCAAAAGTTTAGGAATTGTAATACCTCACCCTTCTCTTTCCTCAGTATCTCCTTGAATTACATTAGTTACTCAAGATTTTCTATAACCTCGTTACAAAATATACTCATACTGACAATTTTTGAGGAAAACATTATTATTATTGTTATTATTGTTGTTGTTATTATTATTGTTATTATTATTATTACTATTATACTAATACTGGCAGTTTCTCACTGATCACTCACCTTTTTTCAGTACAGCCTGTGTGACGAAAGGAATAAGAGCAATCCTCTAGACGAGGGCTTGGGGATATTGGTGGGTAAAAAATTAGATATGAGCCAGCAATGTGTGCTTACAACCTAGGAAGCCAATCGTATTCTGAGTTGCATCCTAAGCGCAGCCACCAGGTCAAGGGAGGAGATTCTACTCCCCTCCTGTGAGACCCCCCTGCACTACTGCATCCAGCTCTGGGGTACCTGGCACAAGACAGACGTGGTCCTGTTGGAGCAGGTCCAGAGGAGGCCACAAAAATGATCAGAGGGATGGAACACCTCTGCTATGAGGAAAGGCTGAGAAAGTTGGGGTTACTCAGCCTGGAGAGGAGAAGACTCCAGGAAGACCATATTGTGGCCTTTCAGTAATTAAAGGGGCCTTGTAAGAAAGATGGGGATGGGCTTTTTAATAGGGCCTGTTGTGACAGGAGAAGTGAAACAGAACATGGTCTTAAAAAGCTAAGTCAGGATGAGTTTGGTGCAATGCTCTGGGTGATATTGAGAAAGGAATGTACTCTGAATAATTAGAAAAGATAAGGTGAGCACCTGAAGGAGATAAACAGACCCATCAAGTCAGGAAATCGCTGAACAACGAAAATTGAAAGGTTTATTCCACCTAGGTCACACCGATTATGAATGGAATGACTGGGTGTCAAAATCAAATGAATATGTATGTAAAGATGTTGTAACCTCTCATGAAAACTGTATGAAATACCTAACTTTTCACTAAAAACTTCAGAGCTAGTTTGTCCGATACTAATCGGCTAGCTCTCCAATGTTGTATGAAATAAATACCTTTGCTTCTTAAAGACAAAATTTGTCTCTGAGCAGTTACTCTGTGCCATTTTGGCATCAGAAGGGGTCATGGTTTTGAACTGAAAGAGGGAAGATTTAAATTAGATCTTAGGAAGAAATTCTTTACTGTGAGGGTGGCAAGGCACTGGCACAGGTTGCCCAGAGAAGTTGTGGATGTCCCATCATTGGATATATTGAACATCAGGCTGGATGGGGCTCTGAGCAAACCAATCTTAGTGGAAGATGTCCCAGCAAATGGCAGGGAGACTGGACCAGATTACCTCTTCCAACTCAAATCATTCTATGATTCTGTGAATCTATGATTTTTAAATATCAATGACAGAGGCTGTTGGAGTTTTTCAGAGGGTAGACAGCATTTATCTGTTTACTTTTTTTTTTAATAAACCAAAGCAGGTAGATCAATTATGGCTATGCCAACATCTACATTATGAAAAACATTCCCATTTGTACAAATACTTTGGTTTGGTTGTGCCAGGGTGAAATAAATGTAAAAAGTTTTCTCTGAAGGATCATTAGTTATTTGCAAAAAAAAAGTCACTATTCTCCCCTATGTCCCTTCTATTTTCAAGTAAGTATTACTTCTTCTTCCCAGTGGCATTTCTTGAAAGTGAACAGCTACAAAGTTATTCTTCTCTTCTCATACACTCATATATCAGCAAGCTGCTAGAAACACTCAATGACCTGAAAAAAAACAGCCCTGACATTTTAGTGCAAGGGCCCTTTTGCTTCTAGATATAAGGCTACCTTCCACTTGAATGCACTATCTTACTGCCTCACTGGTTATAATAATGGTATCCCCTTGAGCGTTGTTTTTCAAAATCCTCTGTTTCCGAAAGAAGTTTGTTTGCTCAAAGAAATAAATCACCACAACTCTCTGAAAAACAAGAATTTCATTTTCCAAACTGTCTCAGGGTTACATTTCCTTTTTTTCTTTCTTTTTGCAGCAGGAAGAAACAGAGACTTTTCAAAATTCTTTTAGAGAGAAACAGATTGTATTACGGGTTAAAGCAATGGCATGGCAGATCAGATTCAATTCCTTGCTCAAAATGAAGTAGAGAACAGACCTGAATACTGTCTGTGACCTTCTTGACTTTGACCATCCAAAACCAGAGGAAAAACACATGGGACTTTGCTTTATTCCCAACCCTGCACAAAATAGTTACTTTATGATATGGCTCTCAGAAGTACTGCTTATTAAGTAATATTAAGCCAACTACAAGATTCAGCAAAATATCATAGAAAATACTTGCAACAACTACTTCTCCATTCACATACAAAACATAGAAGCAGCTAACTTGGTTTTTTTCCATATTTGTGCTTATCCTCTAGTACTACGCATAAAACTTTTTTTTCCTTATTACACCAATGTAATTGTGAACACAGCTGCTCTGAGCATGATTCAGTCCTTAATATAACTTCTTTTTTTGATAATTACCATTCTTCAATCTTCTCTGTCAACTTAAGCAATGTGCCACTCACTGTCATTAGCCCATAAATCATAACAGCTTACATAATTAACTCTTGTAATTATCTCTGCACAATTAGCACCAGCTGTCTACCTAAGTCATAAAACTGCAATTCTTCTCCTATTATCTATAGATATTTGACAAATATAACTTTCCTATCTACAACAATTTCCAGTGTTTTAACCAAGTCTTTTTGTACTCCTTCCAGTTCCTTTCAGTGTTAGTAAACACCTACTGGTTAGAAGAATCCATTAGTAAGCAGACTATTTTCTGTAATGTATAAGTTATTAGCTAGGATGTTAAAAAATGCCAATGACATAGCTACCTTTTGGATGTAAAGTACACAGATAACTTGGGCAACACTGATTAGAGCCAGTATATTTTAGTCCAATCTAGCTTGAGGACAGCTAACTGTTCTCATTCATGTTTCCACTGCCAAATACAAATTTCTGAACAAATCTGCATATTTCTATTCTGTCTACGTGATGTACCTTTAGGATGTAATTTAGAGATAGCAACACCGCTACTGTTAATTTATATTCTTCTTATCAGTGTTCACACCATGGGAAGAGGCTGATATATGCTAGCCAATGTGAATGAATATTATATAAGGCACTTTTAAAGTTCTTCAGCAAGTATTTTCAAGTTCTTCAGCAAGTATGGTCTATGGAATTTCCTACTACTTGTTCTGTTGACAATAATAAGAAAAAAAACCCAATAAACTCTGCCCATCATGCTTATTTTCCTCCTACAAATCTTGCTGGAAAATTATCTTTTATACAACAGTCATACAAACCTGCAATAAGTTTTCACTGACTCTCCCACAATTGAAACAAGAATCAATATAAGTTAAGCTAACAAAATGTCTCCTCTAATATATTTCACCTTTAATTTGTAATAAATTAGGAACAACAGTGTTTCAATTCTCCTTTTGTGACCAAGTTCTACTGTTAATTGGCACTAAACTACTGTGATGCTATTTATAAGGCCAATATGAATTCCAGCTTCTTTTCTTATAACTCCATCATAAAAGGAGTTACCTTGTAGACAGAGAAAAAAAAAAAAAAAAAAAAAAAAAAAAAAAGATTACTTTAATATTCCACTCATGAAAGAGAGTAGGTTCGTATTCCTTGGGCTCCAATGGATTCACTTGCTCATATATGTGAGTCAAGGTTCCCCACAGGACCCAAACAATTTGTCTCGACTGGGACCCCAGGAAAAGCCCTAAAGACACAGAAGCAGTGGTTCAGTTGCTACAGCTCATTCAACCTCTGTGCAAAGCCTGACAAGAAGAATACCAGTTAGTGTCACTGATGGTGGTGCTGCAGTGTGGGCACTCGTCAACTGGTAACCACTGGGACCAAGACCATCACAATGAACTTGCAGTACAAACAGCAACACTAATTACAAGATACCCTCCCTGTTTCTGTGCCGTTAGGAATTTCAGTAATTCTGGCTTTTGCCAAGCTAGAAAGCTTAAGCAGGTGTTTAATTAGAGTGAGTACACAATAGGTTACTATCACTTTGAGAAAAGAGTCTTCAAACAAACTATTGGCTTAATCCAATTCCTAAAAAATCTGCTCAATGCCTCTAAGGTAAATAAAATACAAAAGTCAAATTTTAAGATGTTCCTCTCTATTTCTAATTCGCTGTGGTTCTTCTAACTGCACAACAGGGCTTGCTCCCCATCAAGAAAGTACAAAATCCACAGATCCCCATTATTCCAGTTTTTTAGGTTACACAAGCAAGTTAGGTTGTACCATTTCAAAGACTGAGACTCATGATTAGTGATAGACATGCATTTTCTGTCATCTATTTCTTCATCACGGATAAGAATAGCTGATACCTATACTAAGTTGGATGAGCAAACAAGAATTTTTCCCCACACCATGGCCCAATTTTAGCAGGATCATTACCTTACATAGCTTAGAGACCGGGCTAGGAACTGGTGGGTACAGTATTGTCTTGGGGGTAAGAAATATGGGTTTGAAGTACCTCAGGCTCAGGAGAGAAGGGAACCAAGCCTTCTTCCTTCCTGGGTGAACACCTTAACATCCAAAACATTCTATAAGAAGATGGGCTGCAACACTAGCGTGGTTGGGTTTGAAAAGAGAAGAATGAGCCATTCTTTCACCATGAAGGAGGACTTATCTAACTTCAACCAGACTTGCTCTCTGTTAATCGCCATATGACATAAACCCCCTTTTGTGGGCTCTGAGTTGAGCGTGTAAGTTCCAAAAAGTGATGGAATTTCAAAAAGTCCATTTTCATTGGCATCTCTCCCACTTGTCATCTTCCTAATCTCACTCCTAAACATCTCTCTTCACCAAGTGTTGAACAGGGAGCCTGATTGTTGCAGCGCTCTCCAAACCATCAAGCTGCAACAAGGTCTTTCACCATCTCATACCAACATACCCTTCATGCCAGTCCCTCTGCTGCCTTCTCCTCATCTCGCCTCATCCAGAGCCTGTATTCTCTCTGCTTCCTCCTCAGCTGCGCCTTCTTCATTTGCTCTCAACCACTTAACTTAACCAGCCACACCTGCACCTTATCTACATCAACAATCCACCGCCCCTGAAGCCAACCCACAGCTGTATATTATCAATGATAATTAACCCAGCCTCATTCCACTGCACTTCCTTTTTTTTTTTCTTTTTTATGTTTTTAGCAATCATTACAACCTTTTTACAAATAAGTTTTTCATATAGTCCTCTATAACTCCTCTACAAATCCCCTTTTTTCTTTTTTTTCTTTTTCTTTGTAACATTTCATACTTCATGTTTTTACCAACCATCAAAAATTTTTTACAAATAAACTTTTCATACAATTCGGACAACTTGTCCCTGAACTCAGACTCATATTCCTTCTTCACTTTTATCTTGGGTTTTTCATCTTCTGCAGGTTGATCACCTTTCTTCTTATCTGCTTTCTTAGCATCTAGGATTTTGATTTCTGCAGAGGGTGGTTCTGATGAACTTGTAGTACCCTGTCCTTTCACCTCTTGGGTCACACTGGACAGTAACCTGAGTGAGCTTGCAGCAGCAGCAGATCTAGAATACAGCACTAACACATCATTCTGTGTCCCGAAAAAATTCTTAACATCTTTGTGGTCTCCCATTTCTTCTACAAGTGGAGACACCTTCAACAAGCATATAAATGCCAGCAAGAATACCAGCAGCCCGAGCAGCAGCAGCAACGGCCGGAGCTGCTCACGGTACCGTGCTGCTCCCGCGCCTTCCCCCGGCACAGCCATCACCGCTGTCTGGCCGAAACTGCTCTGGACCTGCCACTGCTGCAGGCTGCTGCCATGTCTGGCCACATACTCTGCTGCTATCACCCATCACCCTCAGTCTCTAAACTCCACGGCAGTTGGGCTTCCTTCTCTTTGATCCCAACAGCTCACCTTTACCAGTGTCTGATCCAGATCCCCAGGCTCTTCCCGCCTATCTCAACGTGATCTGGATCGCAGGCTATACCCACCTGTCTCCACTACGTTGGGCACCGCTGTCACCACTCAAAACTTCAAACATCCCCCAGCACAGCCATCACCACTGTCACCACTCATTACACGCAGTCTCATAATCTGAAGGGCCTCACACGGGGCACCAATTGTCACAGCACTCTCCAGACTATCAGGCTGCAACAAGGTCTTTCAGCATCTCATACCAGCACACTCTTCATGCCAGTCCCTCTGCTGCCTTCTCCTCATCTCGCCTCATCCAAGGCCTGTGTTCTCTCTTCTCCCTGCTTCTTCCTCTCTCCGCTTCTTCCTCGGCTGCTCTCTTTTCATTGGCTCTCAACCACCTAACAGAACCAGCCACACCTAATCATATAACTTTGGTTTATGAATTACACTCCAGGATCTGGGTGCCCCAAAGCACTTGCCATCTCCATACCTTCGAGTCTTCCAAAGCTCTAAATCAAGGATGCTTATGGGTTTTATATAGCAATAGATTGAATTTTAATTGGAGCAACATTTGGAGATGACAGTCATTCCTGCTTGTGATCCTGTGACCCTCTTCCTTCTGCTCACCCTTGTCGTAGTGAGATCACATATCTGTGTGGGAGCTTAACAAGTTAAAACCAGTAAAGTCAAATTAGTTGGCTCCAAATAATCATCTCCATGTAACCTAGCCATGGCTAACAGGGTACAGTTCAAAAAATATTCCCTTAAACAGCAAAATGTGAGGTTTATCTTACCTCAGCTAAAAATAATCAGAAAGCTATAGTCTACCTGATAATCAGTAAATACACGTTAAGCAGCAGTGACCTCCAAGAAGACAGAAATGTTAACTTCCAGTGCTCTGTCCAATAGTCTTAGCAACATCTGAGCAGTAATTGAGGATGAAGCAATTGTTTTGCATTCAGTAACTTTATTTAACTTCACACAGTTAATGTTATTACAAGTGCAACCCCCCCGCTGACATCTGTTGTTTTCCTTGTTACTTATAACAGTAAATGTCACTGATGCCATAAGGCCATAACTGTGTTTTCCTGGGTTTCTCCGATTTTACCAATTTTTAGTTTGGGGCAAAACTTTTTTATACTACTTTTCTAAGTACAAGAAAAGATATTTTGCATGCAATTGGCTGTAAGGATATGAAGCCCCCCAGACAAGCTGCTTGCAACCTACATTAATTATAAGAAATTAAAAAAAAAAATAAACCATACATAATTCTAATTCCTTCCAAAACTGAGTACAGAATGAATAGTCAAGCTTATAAACACATAACAAGCATGATGTGAAATTTATTGAGTAGCTAGCTAGGTGTTAGCATCACAAAATTAATTCTTTTAGTATTCAAATAGTATGAAAGACTGGTATTACATATTATGTGGGAGAAAATCAACAAACAAGTCTCCATTTCCATACTTAGAGATATCAGTATTAACCACTCGGAAACAAAGGTGCTGCATCCTAAATGTTGGTAAGTGGATCCTCAGCATCTCATAAAACAAAATAAGCAAATTACACACATCTGTTGTTGAATCAGAACCAAACGTTACCATATTTGTACTCATCTCTAAGTACCATTTGAGAGCTTTAAAACAACAACAACCACCAAACAACAACAAAAAAAAAACACCAAAAATCTACTTAGCATCAAAATATGTCCTGTTTGGCTAACAGTCTTTTTTTCTCCCAGTTCTTTAGCAGAATAAACAATAAATTCAAAGGGTGTCTGACTCAATCGAGAAGATATTTCATTTAACCACATGAGGGCACACCACACTAGAGTAACACACTACTTGCGAAACCCCTGGGCTTACCGTACTTTGTGCTGTGTTATTGGATCTGTATGAGACTTGTCACTACAAACAGCACATGCTTTACAAAGTTAAATTCTTAGTTGATATTTAACGTAGCATTTTCTTGACGCTTCTTTTCGCCTTAAAAATCTGTTAACAATCTGAAAGGCAGAATCATTTAAGATTTAATTCTCAAAGGAGCTCAATCACAAAGCCGGCAGCAGTTGAATTGCTAGGAGAAAAAAAAAAAAAAAAAAGGCAGGGGGTGGAGTGGTGTGGCAATTTCCTTTGTAAGCCTCTACAGCTTTTTCTAATTAATTCTGGATTATTTATGTTGAGGGGAGGGAAAGTTTCATTTCCTAGCTTAACAGACATTGTACCTAAAATAGATGCTTTAATATTATCTCTTCCTTTGTTGTTGGTTTTTTTTTTTCAAATTTCTAAGACATTCTATTAGTGAAAATAACATAAGTGGATTTAAATAATCCTTGACTGGATAAACTAAGATAGCAGGCAACTATAAAGGCAGGTAGGACGCGTTTATCATAGGGTGATCTCCCCAGGCTTCTCCTAGCCGAAGAAGAGAAGCTGGCACTCCTGGGAGTGCCCTCCATTAGCTATTGATGGAGCCTCAAAGACCAGCTCCCTTAGGGTAACTTTCCTGTTTGTGAACTCTCCCAAACTGCATTTAAAACAATCTTATACATGACTAAAAACCTAAGGAAAAAGATTCCCAGGAGTTTCCATTTCAGTTAATGTAAAGTACTGGAAATGAAGGAATTAAAATACTTGAGACATATGCAGTGAGTTAGTACTCTAGTTTCTCTGTAAGAAGTAATACATCTTTTCTTAATGAAAACCTTTCCCGTAAAGAACAGCAGAAAACAGAAGCAAACAATCTTCACTCTATTTATACAACAGATTAAATTAAAATCCCCCCAAAATGAATAATATCTGATTTTGTGGGAGTTCCATTTCCAATAGTATTAAGAATAATGAAATTCACTTATTCTTTGAGTTGTTTGTTGGGGTTTTGGTTTTTTTCAATAACAAACAACCGGAGACAATGAAGAAAATTAAAATTACTACCAAGAAAATAAAGATATTTTTTTTCCCCAAGAATATTGTGCAAAATTCTCTAAGGCAAAATGTGGACAAGTTAAAGGTAATATTATTAGCATGTTATTTCAATCCTTATCCAAAACAAATTTATTTAAGTGAAATCTTAACTCTACAGAATGGTATGATTTCAGACAGACCAGATGAAACCAGGCTGTTACACTTTTTATTTCCCCACCATTTGTTACCCTTAATCAACAAATAAACACACACTCAGGTATCCAGTTTGGAGAAAGAACAACCTGAAATACAGAGTTTGAACAACATAATATTGCTGATCATGAATTTTCAGATACTGGCACATTTCACCTTCAGCCACCCATTTCATGGTGATGACAACCTCCAGAATAGGTGCAAGTACACAGGCAGAGGGAAATAACTATTTCAGTCTTTCCATTTTAGTTTGCCAATTGTTTCAGTTCTGAATAATTTGAAATGCAATCTTGAAAGAATCGCACAACACATCAATAGCCACAGCTTGACCATTCAGTCGCAGTCATGCTTACATTATAAACAGCAAACAAAACATTGCAGAGATTGTAAATAAAAATCACCTATAAATTCTCACTCAAAAAAGACAGAAAAGAGTATTCCCTGAATGGTGCTTTTTTAGCCTGCTTATTTTGCACATTTCATACTGTATAAAATCTCCTTTGCCAACTTAAAATTCAAAATTCACGTGTTCTATATATATATCATAAGTTATTTTTGGCTGGAAGGGACCTCCCGAGGTCTCTAGCCCAGCCCTACATCAAAACAGGGTCAACTTCAACGTAAGATAAGGACTCGTTCCAGTACAGCAATGTCTTGTTTACTCATGAGCCCCAAGGACTCGGTGCTGCAGATGTGGTCTTACAGCTACTGGGGGAACAATAACTTACCTTTGCCCTCTGTTTATGCTTATGTTAAACCCACCAGAACAATTCTGTATGAGTTTGGCCTTCTTTACGACAACGTTGCTCTGCAGTCTCATATTCTGGATTTGTTATCCACTAGGACTCTCAGGTCCTCTTCTGCACAGCAGTGCCCAGACAGCCTGTCCCCAGCATGTCTCATGACATCAAATTACTCCATCCCACCGCAGGACTTTGTGTTGGCTTTTATTGGGCTTCATTAGATTTCCGTCAGCCCATTTTCTCAGCCTGTTGAGATACTCCTCACGGCAGCCCCAGCTTTTGAGCATATCAACCCTCCTCCCAAATTGGTGTTGTCTGGACATTTATTGAGGGTGCATTTCACGCCATTGCCCAAATCAATGAGCAGACATTAAACAACATCAGATTGACACCAAGCCCTGTAGAATGCCCCTGGCAATTGGTGGCCATCAATCTTTGACCACTACTCTTGAAGTCTAGAAGTCCAGCCAGTTCTTGACCTGCTTTCTAGTTTGCTCATCCCCTATACACTGTAGAGAGGCTTAGAAAGCAAAGCCTGTATTTCAACTACAGTCAAGATCTGTTGCCTTGGCAAAGCACTCAATTTCTTTCTATTGTGTGCCTTTTGCACTGCAAAACTCTAAAGAAAGCTACCCTAAAAAATAGAAGAATAATACCATAGAGTTATTACAAAGAAATTGTGTGAGAGATTTGAAGGAGTCTGTTGCAAGTCTCTTGCTTTGTTTTCTCTTAGGCTTTTCTGGCTGTTGTTTTTTGTAACGCTAACTGGCTGAACTTTCAACTTACTACTTTTTAGCTAAAATTAGATTCAAAGCTGTCTTTTGATGGTCATATATACGGTGTATCTGCAGTAGAGAACAACCACCTCGTCCATTTGGGCTGGGGGGGTATATTTTTAGTAGAGCATATTCCATTGATTAGAAGGATACTATGCTATGCTGGCACACAAACATATCTAATTTTATTTTAGAATTTCATCACTGGTGGCCTACCATGGCACCACAACTTGCTAATTCAAATAGCCTATGAGAAACAGAATCCTAGACATGGTAAAAGAGAACCTTTCCAGAAATCACCTTTGGTCAAGCTAGAAGCAAGTACTGGCTTTTGCTCAGGAATTGCCAGGGACAGAAACCATCTGATCTGATTTTTTTGTCAGAAGAAGAGAGAGCAGTAGCATCACACACAGAACTAACAGCTACTTCTGTCCCACTCATTCCACAGATAGATCTAGTCGAGTAGACACCAACAATTTTTTCATTGTTTCAACAAAAGCATGAGTAACACGTCTAATTATCCCGCAGCATATGGTACCTAAACCTTTCTAATTACCACAGTACTAGGCATTTGTCTGCCTACCTCATAACTGAATTTGAGTGTGTGTTTTCCCCCCATGGTAAAGAAATCAGATTGTTTTCTCTTCTTGCTGCAAATGAAATAGTCCTTCCTAACACACTGCCCCTTACCATTACTACTATCAGCATCAATTTTCTGAATAGTAATGCAGTAACAATAAGTTTGGATTAAATTTAACCATGTGGAGAAGGAAAGAAAATTACAAATCTGAGGGGAAATAACCCCAACTGGCAGTGACAGCCAATAAAAGCCTTAGAGATTTAAAAGAAAAGCAGCATACATATATATGTCTATATATATGTGTGTGTGTATATATATATTCCCAGCAGTAAGTGGCAATTGGCAGAACAGAACAGCAGGTGCCAAAGAGAAGCTGTTATGTCTGAAACACAGAAAGTGACATTAGGTTGGTTTTCAACTTATTCTGGCACAAAGGCACAGAAAAGAAGCTTTTTATTAAAGAACAAATGTATTAATTAACATTAAAGTATATGGACTTCGGGCTGTATTTTTACAATAAGCTATTTAACAAGGATGTCATCCTCAACAATATATAATTCCATATTACATTTTTACAGCAATTATCTCGGTAGGCTATTACTGCTAAAAATTAAAACAAAAAAAAAGTACATCTTTTCCCCACTCAACTTCCTAACAAGCACCTCTTAACTGCGTTTTCTCTAATTATAAAAAGAAAAGCCTTTTAAAAATGCCCAAATTCTCCACCACCACTGTTACAGAAGAGAACACAACTGTAAACACAACCATCTTTTGTTCCTAACAACAAAAGAAAAGAATGCTCCAGAAAAGAATGGCAGTTATTCACAAACACTACTAGACATGTTGAAAATCACCAGTCTTTGAGGATGCAGTTTAATTTCTGTCTTCAAAGCAATGCATAGTCAGGAGAAATATGTACAACTCTAACTGGAAAAAAGAAAAGAAAAAAAAAAGGACTGACTCAGAAAAGACCAAAAATTTGTAAATAAATCATCTGAATTTACAATATGTAAAGTTTCAGGCAGTTATCACAGGGAATGTGTAACAGCTTGTAAAAATATTACATGTAGTGTAATCTAGAAGACACTAGAAATTTACAATAGAAACATTAAGACTAGCATCTATGAGTGGAAATCTTTAAGCGCCACAGTGAAAGTAGAGCAAAGGATTAAAAGAACAATCATTTAGTCAAACTAAACAGAAAAATTCTTCCACTCTACCACCTGAAAGGTTGCACATTAGTCTAAATACTACTCTACTGTTTCAGGGAGCCTATTTATACTTGGGCTGGGTATCATTTGTGTACTTCTATTTTTGATACAATTAAATATAATTGTTTTGTTTTCTTTTTATTAACCATGTTAATTCATTAAAGTTACATTGAAATATGAATGCACCTTCTGCAACTGTTTCTAGATAACTTTTACTACTTACTGAAAATTACATGAACATCCTTATCAAGGAACAAAACCCCCTATTTTTTTCTGTTTTTAAATGAAGCACAAGTTTCTGAGTTGCTACAGAAAACATTTCCTTATAAATGTAAAGAGAATTACATTTATATAATGCAATATATACATTAACTTAGGTACATTCTGGAAGGAGCTAACAAAAGGTGATTTTGCTGTTCTCTCTCTATACAACATAATTCTACATCACTGAACATCAGTTTCACTAAGATTTATGCATCAACGAAAGTGCCATAAATTTTATTTATGGGAATTATCCACAAGGATGACAGTGATGTGCTCAGCCTGTGACTAAAACCAAAAGGTTTCTTTATTGTTAATGTATATGTTTTGGAGGTGTCACCAGAGCTTCTTGAAAGAGAAGGCAAGAGAGATAAAAACCTAGTGTTAAACAAACCCTGTTTATTTTAGATTGTTATAAAACTGTACTTGAGGCCACATCGGTACTTGAAAGTTTCACTGCCAGAACTGTTGCTGATGGCTGAATCTCCTCTTCAACCAGCACACCTGTGGCCTCAACAGGGATTTTTTTTTAGGCAATGGTGCTGGCCCACTATGATCCAGGGTCTACGACTTGCAGCTGCTGATCGTGCTACACCAGCAAACTAGAACCATACTGTATATTTACTTGGTTCATATAAATTGTCTTATTCACAAGTTGATTGAGTTAAACTAGTGCAAATCCCACTATGGAAAATTACGGTAAATTTAAAATCAAGCATATCTTTCCTTATTGTTTTGCCTGACTACCAATGGCTTAACATACAAAATAATATGTCAACAGAATTCTGTAAAAGCCCTTATGTAACGACTGATTGAATTACTTCAACATTTAGATACTGCTTAGGATGTAGCTATCGAAAAATTAGAATCTTGCATTTTTTTCCATTCAATATATAAATCTTGGGCTTCTTCAAAATAATTTTCTTTGGTCAACTTGACATTTAAAATACAATAATGGTAGAAGAAGCAAATGAACTTTCCAACATTTAGTGCAGGTCCATTCAGACTATTTTTATCCATTATAATACCAAATTCAACAGTTCAGACATGATTCTACTGCAAGCTGGTTTTGCTTTTTTGTCTTAATTTCTTACTTTGTCTTACTACTTTTGGCCTCAAGTTTTCTATTAAAAAAAGAACATGCAAACCTTTTCTGCACACACAAGTTTTCATGTCAGAGCACACACTAAAAGGTGTTTCCTAAGTACTAGCATTAAGGATTGAAGATTAAATGTCAGTTTTACTAATTATACTTGTTTGGTACTATTTATTAAATAAACCATGTAGTATTGAAAATGTCTATTTTTAAGTCTGAAGGCCCCTGTTAAGTGAACTGCTTTTCCATTAATTTCTAGGCCAAATGTGATTTGCTGTGTTGACAAACCGTCAGAAAGGTGGAAAGAGGTTTTAGAAGTAGATGTGGGAGTACAATATACAAAAGCACATGCCTAACAAATGCTGTTGGGGTTTGGGGGTTTTGTTTGTTTTCAATATTTGAACTGGAAGAAAAAATACAGAACATACCTTGTGGCATACCGTTTGGAAAAATTTTATAAAGTTGCACATTATACAGTGCCAGTTACTTGTATCCCTTTGAAAGGTAAATTCAGGTTAGATTTAATTAGGTCATTAGACTATATTTGACATAATTTCATTTGAATTCTCAGTTTCACCTCATCTCAAATCATGACTCCCAGGAAAGAGGAAAGGGACTGCTCAGTGCACATATTTCAGTCAAATAAAACTATCAGCACTCTGCAACTCCAGAAATTATGAGATCCCTGAAATCTCTGCTTTACAATGAAAACAAAAAACCTGAATTTCAATACAAACTGCTTCAAGCCTGCTATTTATTTTTTTTTTTCAACTGGATGGTCAGATTGTTTCTCAAGTAGGAAAACACAAACTCCAGAGAGGAAAGAAGAAGAAAAAAAAAAAAAAAAAAGAAGAAGAAAAAAAAAGTATGCTGAATTGTTGAGAGCTGATCTACAACTTGAAAAGCAACTTGGAACAACAATCTCACTGCACTCATCCCAGCAGATAGTCACACAGGTCTGCCACAGAGAGACTATGTGCAGAAGAAACACATTAATAGAATTATTCACGTTATTAATTTGTGAGGAAAGAGTAGATTTTTGCTTCAACTGTTGCTAGCTAACAAGAAACTGTAAAGTTTGATGAACATCTTTACTAATTTCTTGACAACATCAGCAATTAAGAAGGATGAGTTTAAAGACAGTAAACATCTTTCTTGGAAGTATTTAGATGAAATTAAGAAAGGGATTATACACATCGAACAGCAGGAAATGTTTCTTTTAAGGAAGATAAATAGATCAGTGAGCAATATAAGAATAATTAGGAAGATTTACATTTCCTGGTTGTCATCCTCTCTTATCTAATATTCCTCTGTGTATTCAAAGTTTGTTGTTATTGTTGGGTTTAATAATTTGAAAAATTTTCACCCATGACTATGAATACAAACAACGTGGAAATCAATTCATTATAATACAATCAGCAGGAAAGGTTCCATTCTTAAGTAACTAAATCAACCCAAGTCAACATCCAGAGGCATGCCTCCAATATTAGACACACAGAAACAATCTCTATTAACAGATTCAGATTTCCAGAAGTGCTAGAAGCTGCTCAGTACTGGAATACGCATTGGTATGTTTATTCTCCCCCAAAGGCTTGTTTGGGAATTCAAAATTCACAGAAAGTTTCGTGGTTTTTATTAAATACTATTGACTACAAATCAGATAAGCGAGATAGAATTAAATTGCACATAAAAATTGATAGTATAACATGAAAACAAGTGGCAATCAACAAGCCTTGCCTTTAAATGACAGATTTATTTTTTTTCCTAATGAACAGAATTCCCACATAAATCTTCAATATTTCTGGTTTCTGACACCAACAACCAAACTTGACCTGATAGTTTCCTACAAAGGCAAATGCAGGTGGAACTAAGATTTTCAAGAGGCTTAAATATTAACTTTTATTTCATAAGTGAAATTGAAATCACAGAAAGAACATCAAGTTAGACAACCTTAGAAAGTTAGAAATCTACTTTACATTTGCTAAGTATTTTTGGCCAGAATATGAATTCAAGTAATTAAGTATTTATGATCTCTTCAATATAATCAGTAATGAATGGAAAATTGATTAATTTTAATGGTTGATTGCACAAGCAAAGATTTCACCTTATTAACTTTTAAAAACCAGAATATTTCCTGTTTGACTACAGATGTTCTGAAGGAGGTTTTCCCCCCACTCTATTTCAAGGTCTTTGGAAAATTGTGTAACAGCCTTGTAATTTGTTTCAATCACTCGGCTCAAACAGCTTTATAAAATTCCCTATGCTGAATACAAAAGACAGATGCACAAAGGACTAACAAAACAGGAAAGCAGTACAGACTAAGGGAGCAAAAAGCTCTTGAAAGTACGAACAGTCACTTTGTTGTGAGTTTGTACAGCACATGGCGCAACAGAGCTCTCCTCCATGGCGGCACAGGCTAAAAGATACCAAAGCCCAGATCTGTGACATTCATTAGGCATATGATGCTAATGCCTAAACATTTTGTAATGAGTCAAAACTTCGCTTCACTGTGACTGGGAGGCACAGCTTGCACTCAAAGATAAAGTCCCCATTTAAAATCCTGTTCCCACAGGAAGAATGTCTGCTGATTTATCTCCAGCTGATAAATTTCCTGATTTTTAAGAAGGCATTAGGTGGCTTATTAGTCTCAAACTTGATCAACAGCTGTAGAGGGAAGCCAGAATTTTCTTACCAAGAAAATTAGGCTCTTTCAGACTAAGTGGAAGGGAATACTTTGTTACCAGAATAGGAAAGCCTCAGTGCTGACCTGAAACTATACAGTCTCTTAAAAATAATAAAAATGAAAACCTACACATACACATATACCCCAGGAGCACATTCCCTGTTTGCTTTTAATACAGAAAATATAATCCCTCTTTCAAGAGATAGCACAGAATTTTCACAGAAAAAAGGCAAAACACCATGAATATTCCCATAATATTTAGTTAAAATTTGATTGCTTATCATTTCTGGTTATCAGTCTCTGAGCAAGGACAAATCTTGTGATTGTTTATTCTTGTCCCAGTCTTTGATCCCAATCCTAACACTTCATAAAAATCTTACAGCTCTCTTAGAATAGTGGAATCTGCCAATCTTTTTCTTCTTAAAGAAAAATGTCTGGAGAATTGAAACGAGACAAAGGTCAAAAAGAGGCATTGTGACTCTTCCTGCTTTCTCTATGACAAAAAAACTTAATATTATGCCTTGTGTTTGTTCACATCCTTTTTTTTTTTTCTTTTTTTTTTTCAGGAAATCACTCATATTTTAGTGATATTCTTTCACAAACACCAGCATAAAATAACTTAATGATAAAAATATGTAAAATCTAACAGCTAAGTTCCCCGGACCTAAGATATTACATCCAGAGTATCTCTGATCATCAAAGGTCTCCACCAATTTTCTTACTTCCTTTTGGTCCTGCAATAAGAGATTTGTAACTGAAATACTTCAGCCTTGAAATTTAGCAAAAAACATAGGAACGATGCTGGAGAATCTGAGAACAATTCTGGTGTTTGATATACGAATAAAGTGGAAAATAAACAGATGACACAGTATGTATGCAATGCAATACTACGCTATTGAAATTAAGCAAAACAAAAGCTGACCACAAACCAGCACAGAAGACACTTGCTGCATTTAGTGATAAAATGGTAGATAAACCTCAATATCGAAAATATAAAGGTATGCTCACTAAGGGAAAAATAAGGATTTATACAGAGCTATCGGTGTGCAGAAGAGACCAAAGAGATGCTGTGAAGGCCACAACTCACTGATTGTCAAAAAGGCAAAGACTTAACAGGAAACAAATTCAGGAAAAGCAAACAAACAAACAAACAAAATCATTCTGGCATGATATGCATGGAAAAGGTGAAAAAAAAAAAAAAAAGTATCTAGTCTATCTCACCCCAAAACAGAATCAGCTCTACCCCTGTTCCTGACAGTGGTATGGCGGAACCGTTATCTACTACAGTTTTAAAGACCTTGAATACCATCCATTGCATGGCTTTCTTGGGAAACCTATTTCAGTGCTTCACTAATCTTACCATGATAAATCTTTTTCTGAAATCTATCTGGAATATTCCCCTTTGCAATGTAAGTCCATTATTTCTCATCCTATCTACTACAGGCAAGGAGAACAAATTGTCCCATTCTTTTTTCATATACTTGAGAACTGTTACATTCCACTCCAGTAATCTTTCCTTAGAAAAACAGCTCCACCTTGTCCAATCTTTCATAGAAGGTCATGTTTTCTAGACTTCTGGTCTTCATTATCATTCTTATCTAGACTCCTTGTAACTATCCAAATCTTTCCTGACATGCAGTATTTAAAGTGAACATCATATTGCATTATACCTGACCAGCACAGCCCTCCCAGGGCTGAACAGCATGGGAGGATTATTTTTCAGCAAGGTGTATTTCTGTTCTACAGCTGAATTTAGTGCATGCCTGTTTAGTAAATCATGACACTCTCGACATGCTTAGCTATGATCCACTACCATTCCTTGCCTCCTTCACTGGGGCACATCACTGATGTGTATTTATGCAGTTAATTATGCCTGGCCAAGTGTACAGCTTTCTAATTGCCTGTACTGAATTATATTCTATATTTTCAGATTATCATCTGCAATTTGCCAAGGTTATGTCGACTCCTAATTCTGTCTACCAACATGCTTACAGCCCCAGCTCTAGCTTGATGTTCTCTCCAAAAGTAGTCAGTGTCTCTCCATTCATCGTCTAGACTATTAGCTAAAATACTGAAAAAATCAGATTATAATTTGTTTGACTCACCTATATTGACAGTGAAACCTGATAGTAAATCTCATTTCCTAACAGTTTCACCTAAAACGTGGCTTTGTCCTGAGAATGCCATTTCAGGCAGTTTTAAAAGTCTTAATAAAGCCAAGATACATGGCACCAAGTTCTGCTCACACAGTCAAGTCTTGTCCCTGTTACAGGAAGTAACTGCAAGAATCCATGTTTCTTATACCCTGTACAAACTCAACAAAAAGTACTGCTGACTGCCAGCTCAGATCAAATCACAGATTCACAGACTGGTCGGGGCTGGAAGGGACCTCTGGAGATCACCTAGTCCAGCCCCTGCCAGAGCAGGTTCCCCTCCAGCTGGCTGCACAGTCACGTCCAGGCAGGTTTGAATGTCTCCAGGGAAGGAGACCCCACAGCCTCTCTGGGCAGCCTGTGCAGGGCTCTGCCACCCTCACAGTAAAGTTCTCCCTCACATTCAGATGGAACTGCCTGTGTCGCAGTTTGTGCCTGTTGCCCCTTGTCCTGCTACTGGGCACTACTGGAAAGAGCCTGGCCCCGTCCTCCTGACACTCATCCTGCAGGTGTGTGTGGCCATTGATAAGATCCCCTCTCAGTCTTCTCTGACTGATCACTCCCTCAAAAAAGATGCAGTGAAACTAGAACAAAAAAATGTGGAAGAAGAGTGACCAGAGAGAGCAAACTTTTCTCCATGCACACACAGCTTCATGATAGCTATGAAACCTTCATGAACTTTGCATTCTCCTCCCTCCTCTCTGCCCCCAAGTCTGAGACTCAGGAAGCCTTGGCTTCTGCCAGTAGATGATTCAAAGACAGTAATCTTCACACATTCACCGAGCCTTACAATCTCCCATAACTATCTGCTCTTGGGCACTGGTGCAGACAGGAGACATGGCAAACCACAGCTCAGCTTGACAGCCCTTAAAAGCATCAGGTCTTATAAAAGCATCTGTCTGAGGGTGGGTTTTGGTTTTGGTGGTTTTTTTGTTTTTAACACCACTTTGCCTCTGAAAAGGACTGCCAGGACACAGCAGCTATCTCACAGCGCTGGTAATTCCTGTGTCAATATGTTATAATGTTAAAGGCTTTGAAGAAATTTTCAATAGACCAATCAGATTGATTTTTTCTGCCACTGAAAAGTTACTTCTTGGCTACCAGAGTACAAAAAACCATATTCAGTCCCACCTGAAACATCTGCTTAAACATCATCTAGCAACTGGGTCATTCAGCACCGCTGATATGTTAACAAATGGCAATAAATCCGCCCAAGTCTACTATTGCATTTGATAGCGACATAAGCTACATAGTTATGGTCATACCATGCAATTTTTATTCTAACATCTAGAAAAACAGAATTTTAAAGCTTGAGTATCTCCTTTAGCAAAGTACAGAATTAGAAAAAGAAAAAGAAGTCTTTTATCTATAATGCTTCTTTAAAAGAAAAAGCACTTGCATTTACTCAGTCTTTCCCTAACTTAATTTTACATTTACCTGTAAGCATCAATTTCTAAAAGCAGACATGATCTAAAATAAATCTAGGGATACCTGTAGAATTTACAAGCTAAAAATTTTATCAGTCCTAATTTAAAAAAAAAAAAATTCTAGGCAATTTACTGTTACATGTTAGCAACAAAGTTAATATAAATATTTCACAACTATAAAAAGAAGTAAGATTATAACACTTAAGAAAAATGTCTGTTTATTTAGCACAGGTACAAAAATCAATCCAGGACAGCCCTATTGATTTCCAATGTCACAAGCTAAAAGGAATTGAATCCTGCCTTTTTTTTTTTTTTTTTTTCCTTTTCTTCTCCCCTTCTTTTTAACTGGCTTTTGTAAATAACAAAGAAGAGCTAAAAAGATACAAGCAACTGAAAGTTACAGTTCTTGTCAGGAAGCTATCTCAAGGAAATACCTGCAGTCAGGATGGCACTCAAGTATGTACTTAGCATTAAACAAGTGCTTATAGTAGAATTAGCAGGAGTTTCAATTGTTTTCGTAAATCAAGTGAATAAGAATGAATCAGCACACTGCGCACAGTAAATCCCAGAGTCATGTTACAGAATTATAAGAAACTATGTTGTAAATGGGAAAGATTGCTTCTTAGCCTGAGTATTTCTAACAATACATACTTGTAAGAAGCACAAAGTAGAAATTTTAATTAATTTCAGTATATGAACAAGTAGTGAGTATTAAACTTGAGACAATCTATTCCTAATACTCTGCTTTCAAGTATTTATAAATTTGCATGAAATTATTATATCTTCCTGCATGCTCCAGTTTCTCACCCTGCATGTACATATTACACTACATTGTTTGTGACGAGGATTGTCAACAATGGTTTTACCATTTCCAGACCAATATTACTCAAAATGTGTTATTTTGCCAATATCCTATAGCCCTTTTACTGAGGAGACCCAGTGTCCCCATCTCTTGCATTGCAGACGTGATTTACAAAGGCACAAGAGGGAAAAAGGCTGCCAGGCAAGAATGTGGAGATGGCGGGTTTTGCTTTTACTTCCATGTTGAAAATTCTCCAAAATGTGGCCAAGTAATTTCCACACCTCTCTACTGCAGAAATCCCAAAATCAAAAGTAAGCAGGAACAATTCAAAATCTCCCAGGACCTTTTCTTAAATTCTTAGTTTATCACCTATACTTAAAAAAATAATAATGTCACTCTCCTACATCAAACTATAATAAAATATTGCTTTAAGTAACACAGATCTTAAAACAGCTTCCTTTGCATAACTCAGTAGTAACAACGCAATGCTTGCAAACTATTCCGATTTTGGATTAGCTCATAAACTTTGGGTGAAAAGAATGTATTGTAATTGTATCCCACAGCTGGTTAACCATTCCAGAAAAAAAAAAACTAGGTAAAAGCCTATGGAACAAACAGCAATGTTTTACAGAAAATTTATTTCAAAGCGTATTGGTATAGCAATTGGTATTGCAGTACCACAGCACCTCAAAAAAGACCTCACGAAAAAAGTCTCTCTTTTTGAGCTCTAAAAATTTCAAATTGCCTATGGCACTCTCGGTATTTTTCTTCTTTCAAGAAGTAAGACAACTGCTCATCCGTCTCATCTAGGAATGCCTTTTTTTCCCCACCAGCCATTTAGGAAGCAGGGCAAAAGCAGGTCAGATTTTCATTATAACTAGATTATGCTAATCCTTTATCAAAGTCTAGTAAGAGACTCGGGGACAACATTGTTGCCATAAAAAATTTAGCTTGGGAGGATAAGTCTTAAAGTAGTTTCTTTATTTTGGATGAAGTGCTCAGAATAAGTCAGACAAGATTGTTCTGAGACTGAGATGCTCAAAGAACAGGTGCTTACAGAAGTGTTATGTTTTCCCAGCTCACCATCCCTTGCTTCCCAGTATGCCCAATCCACATCCCTCCAGCAGCAGACAGGCTGACAGGCTTGCTACTGCTTGCGTGGGAATTGATTAGCTGACTTATATTTCCCTGTGTGGAACAACTTATAAAAATAAAGTCTATGTTAAATGAATAAATATGACACAGCAAACAGAAAAATCTGATAAATAATGAACTATCACATGCACTTCATCTCTAAGTGGAACCAATTTTAGAATATAAACCATGCTGCAGAATACAGTATAATATGAAGTCTTACATGGGGTGAGAAAACATACAAAATTATTTCCTGAATTCATTTAGGACCAGAACTAAACAATCTGATGAAGTAAAACTTTTTTTTTTGGTGTTTGTTTGTTTGTTTTAGTGTAGGTGGGTGGGTCAGAGTGTGTGTGTGCATGTGGTGATAATGATGGATGACACCCCTCTAAAAGGCCTCTTAGAAATGGAAAAATAATTTGAGTAATGTGTGACTTTTGCCATAAAAGTAATTGAATATTCAGGGCTAAGGCGGTTAATCAGAATTGATCGATATGGTCAACAGAACACGTTGACTTAATCAATATGGAAAATTTAATGTAAAATGCTAGCATTTTTTCACATACTCACCTTGCATCAAGATAGAAACTTTATTAAACCCAGAATGTATTCAAACTAGATCTCTACTACGTATTAGAAACATTTGAAATGTATAGATTTTGTTACTTAAAAACAAAATGTGTCAGACAAGAATAAAACTCAATAAAAAAGCTGCCGAACATGTTATTCATGTAAAGTTCTTCAGTATCTCATATGAGATTTACTACATTAGGACCACAGTAAATAAATTTACAAGGACAAGCAACATCATAAAAATCTTATGAAAAGTAAAAATGAGTTATGCAGTAGTATAAAATTTAATTATAATTGTTAATAAAGGCTTTATGAATATTGAGTTCCCCACACTCTCTCAGTGGACAAAAGTGGAACTTAATGAATCCAGCATAAGGCAGAATTTGATGAACAATTAACTTTTTGATAGTTCTACCTGACAGAAATGGAAATGCAGGGACCCAGCATAAGCTTCCCCGTTGGACTTTTGTGAAATTAGATGCTGATTACACATATTCATTTTATGGCTAACTAAGCTTTTTGCAGGGTGTACAGATACTGTGGTGACAAATATGTCATCTCACACAGAGAGTGCACAGTGACAGTATCACATAACTACACAGCAAACCATATAACCTCAAGGTAAACATTACATAAGCTTACAGCAACCACTGACAAGGAAATGAATGAAGATAATGCTCTATACAGTACCGGGTAGTGCAATGGAGGGAAAGGGATATAAAAAAAGGATATATTACATTTGAATATATATCTTCTTAATATGTGGCATTTGAAGCCTCAGGTTTCTGATGGCCGTATCAATGAAAGACATACATGTCAGAAAAGGAGCTGACTCACTGCAACTGAGTTGACTCATAAAGAGTACATAATACCTAAGTATTTGCCAGCAGTTCAATGGAAAATTTGTAATTACATTTGCAGTTCAGACTGCCAAGTATACAGAACATATGTAACATGACTGCTTTTCCAATGCATGAACGAGACTTCTTTAAATGAAACTTCAAACCTCAGCATATAACCAGCCAATGAATTTAGACCAAACAGCCTGTTAACCTAAAGTAATTTTGCTCTAAACCAGGAAAATCTAAACCAAAAACATGCAACCCTGCTGATTCCTGCCCTTTTCTGTAATAAAAACACACTAGCCCAAAAGCTGTGTCAGAGTGAAGAGTAACAAAGTACCGTGGAACCAGATGTTACCATGGCAGCCTTGAGGAACTACTGACGTACCTACTGTGAAATCAAGGACCTACTAAGAGATTGGCACAGACCACCACAGTGTGGCCTGAAGAAAGGAACAAGACTTCCTGGGTTAAAAGGAGCAGAGCTTTTTTTTTTTTTTTTTTTTTTTTTTTTTTTGGATGCAATGACTTTAAAAGAATCTACAGTCCACAGATATTATAACCAGGAAGAACAGGGAGGAAGAAAAAAAGAAATTACCACAGGGCATAGATTGATGATGTAATAACTAGAAACTTTATGGCTAAGGGAAGTATTTGAAGGAGTAGACAGAAATGGTCTGGTCAAACAGGAGTAGTAAGACAACCCTGCATAAAATTGGTATACAATGCTAAAAAATCTGAAATTAAACTTCTAAAACCATCACCTCCGAAGTTCTAAAACTGCTTCACTTTAATAAATTTCCACTCCATAAAAAAATGAGAGCTTAAATATTTTCCAGTAGTTTTCCTTCCAGGTCAAAAGTATTTAATTACATTTTCCTGACATGCAATTCATAAGATTTATTGGTGTTTTGGAACAGAATGGTACCTGGGAACAAAACACAGCAACTGGCAAAAGCAAAGGACTGGAGGGGAGTCCAGAAGGACAAGGAGAGGAGAGGACTACATTACATAAACTTAAAAATCCTTTAGCTTCACTGGCATGGCTTAACATTTGGCATCAAGTCCAGATGAAGCCACAAGCTGTCGGTCAGCAGAAGCAGTAGCAGATAATAATTCCAGGCCAAAGTTTTGTCCCTCATAGCACCTCTGCAGTTGCACCTGATTCTAACATGGGACGGAGAAATACTCTCTGTAAAATGACTTTGCTATCAGGATACAGACTCCTGAGAAGCACCAAGACTTTTGCATTTTTAAAAACATTTTAGCAAGCCAAATGCTTCTTCAGAATTGAGACTTGACAAAATAAACCCAAAAATGAAAGGCCTTGATTGTTTTTCTAAGGATGCTCAAAAACCACATTGTGGGTATGACCACTGGCCATTCTCTTTATATTGCTTTATATTGGCTGAGTCTGTAACCTCAATTAGATGTGACTGTGGTATGTACCTACTACTAAGTCACTCGATGCTATGCAAGATTTTAGAACAGAAATAAAAGGTGGAGCACCAGAGAACAGTACTCCAGATAAAAGTGTAAGTGTTGCAGACACTGAAGTCAGCGGCCTCAAGTAGCAGAGGGACCACAGTGAATAAGGAATTAACAGAGTGATGGGTTAACAAGTACATGTGAACAGCGCATTAGCATGTACCTTTTTCAGCTGATGATTTGTGGATGCACAAGACCAAAAAGCTCTCTTGACCAGCACTCAGGGCCGTGCCACTCACAGCAGCTTGCACTTTGACTCCTCACAGGAGTAGTGATCCCATTTCAGAGAGAGGTAAGCACCAAATTATTGGCTGCTTAACAGGACTTCTATGGGCATCAGCTCACAGGAGCACTGACAAAGACATCTGCAAATCTGATTGCAGCTCTCCTGTTACAGCTGAGGGGGGCTGCTATCTAATACCCCAGAGAGAAAAACGTCAGTGTTGCTTCCCTTAGTTCCCAGCAGACCTGGAGGGAAGGCTACAGACAGAAAGGATGCATCCTGCTTCAAGGCAAATCAGCTTTAGAAGCGTCACTGTTAATGACTAGGAAAGAATCACGTAAGTGTCTTAATTTATTCTGACTTAGTTTCTAACATAATTGTTCTAGAATTTTTCTGCTGACAAGAAATACACCATTCTAACTATGTGATTACACACAAAACTCACACTTCTCGGTATATATAAGCTGATACTCTGAGCCTCCTATCCCATTTTTATGACAGATGTAAAGTAAATGATCTATGGATATTTAATGTCCTTGCTGGCTCGTCCAGCCTAAAGGGCTACTGCTGGGTTGTAAAAACAAAACAGTTGCAAAACAAAGAAAAGAAAGAAAATAAAATAAAAAAAGAAAAATAAAAAAGGGGGGGATATCACACAAAAAAACCCCACACAAAAACCACAATCAGAAAAGGCAAAATCCCTCACATTAATTGAGGATACTCTCCTAACTCTTAAGAGAAAACTACAGGGCTAATCACTTGAAAAGAGAACGCAATTGTGTAACTTGATTATACCAATTTTACTCTTGAACATTTTTCTTTCAATGAAAAAGGCTGAGAGGTGTGAAGAACATATGCATTACTAAGCACTCATTAAAGATGTATAAAACATTATGCAGTGACTATATTGAGCTCAAAATTTCAGTCTTCACTTCCAAACTGCTTAGTAACTTTTGTTCAGAAAAATTTAAACACCTACAAAAGCTCCAGGATGATGATTGCAAGAATAATTTCCACTTTTGCAGTCTGTCTACTGCAAGAAGAAAGTTAATTTTTGTAGAAGACTAAAGACCCTAAAGATGGGTACAACTGCTGCAATTTTATTAATGTCACAAACTACCCTCCCCAACTTTTCTTTAACAAAAAAACTCTCACTACTTTCTACATAATATATGAAATAATCTAAAGTATAAATAAAGAGAAGCACTCACAAGATGCCCTTTGAGACAGAAAAATAAATTGCTTTGAGCTGCATCAGTCCATCCTGTGTATTATACCACTGGTATGTATCTATCAACAAAGTTGTCAGGCAGTTACAGGAATACGCACAACTTGAATCATTCTACCCAAAGAATTAATAACATTTCTGTAACCGGGTATATTAATAACAAAAACACGTGGCCTGCCTCATTAGGAGCTACGCATACTTCAAAACAAGGTCTGGCCTTTCCAGTTTCAAGTCATGGTCTCAACTAATAATGGTTGAGGAGTGATGGTAAGGTACATTTGATAAAGTCCTGAGGCTTCTAAATTTTACCTTGATTGACAACAGAAGACCAGTTCTTCACTCTTCCTGACATGGCACTGCAGCTTTCTACCTGGCTTTACTGCACGTGACAAACCCAAGTAAACCTGACCCACAGGCAACCAAGCCGGGAACACAGGAAAATCCCTCACAAGGAGGCCAAAAGCCTTTAGCAGCAAGATACCAGCCAACATATGAAAATAGAAAATAATGTTCTAACTCCTTCTTACTTGTCCAAGCAAGCTAGCAAGGAGGTAGAACCTCCTGTCTTCAGACACATCTGCCACATGGAGAAGAGGACAGATGTAGCTCACAGCCTGGACTTTCTTGTTCTGTGTCCAAACACACACACACAATTAAATTCTCTTTCCTGAATTCTTGATATTTGCAATAATTAAGTCTTAAATCTGATCTTCTGGATCAGAAGGCATGGGGGTAAAGTGGCATTCATTTCTGCTTGGAAATGAATGGTGTAACCCAGATACATCTTGAACAAACAAGCCAGAACACTGTTAAAATTGGAAATTCCCAAATAAAGGTATCTATTTGACAGTGAATTTATTCTTCACATAAGTGGCTCATAAAGGAAAGCTTACTTTACAGAGCATGGACCACATTACAAAATGAACTAACTGATCATAGTACCACACCAAGAATACACTTGCATGTTTTCAGTTAACCTCCCTTGTGTCAGAAAGGAACTTCCCAAATACAGCCCATTTACTTTTCTATAAAGGATGAAAACCCTATCACAGACGTTTTTAATCCATCACATTCCAATAGTCAACAATATCATATTGCATGTTCTTGAAGCACTAAATCCATCAGTTAAAAAAAGGAATAAAAAAAAACCCAAATATTACACGTTCATGACAGATGCATTCAAAGAGATCTTATGTGGTAGAACACGTGAAGGAAGCATATATTTATAGAATATGGACCGAGTAGAAGACAGGAAAGAAAATATATATTTATGTTGTACCTCATGCATACATTTCCCTTAATTTTTTAGCCAATTGCTTTTCTGGAAAAGTAAAAAGCTACCTGGTAATTAAAGTATTTCAAGCAGAGTAGTAAAAGCTTAATTGTTCTGCACTACAGAGTGCAGATTTGTGTAATTCACTGGGAAAAACTGAATAGGTTAATACAGATCCCCTGGAAACAACTCAATATTCAGTAGCCATTCAGTACGCTGGATTCATTATGCTTCTACATGAATACCTTCTAATAAAAGAATTTACTATTAGCATAAGCAGATACAATACATTTTCATTACTCTAGAGCAAAATGAAATGAATCGGGAAAATTAATTCCCGTTGCAAATCTCATTTCTCCAAACTTCTCCGAAAACACAGTTTAACCATTTGTACAAGCAGATAAGGTTTTAGAACAAGAAAGAGCACATTTCATAATATGATGTTCAGCAGCGTATGGCTGGCTTGTGATTTCAGAACTTGAAAGGTCAGAATATTGTTGTATATCCTATGGATCATGAGCTAACTTCGAAAGGTTGACTGACTGCCAATCTGATTGTGGCTTGGAGAAGGGAATTACATTAAACCTGGACTTGGTGCCACAAGTGCTGCCTAGTTAAGTCACAGAAAGTACATGACCATGTCTGTCAGAAAGACAAGAGCTGAGGATTCACCTCTTCCCTACCCCTCCATCCCAAATGCATGCTGACAGCCAAGATAATGTTTGAGGGGAAAAGCAAACAGAAAAAAGGAACATGGGCTGAATACGCCATATGTTGTCAAGAGTTTTCAAGGTGGGGCAAAAGGTGGAAAAAAATCTTCAAATATCGGATCACATGATACAGGCTAAGAGAAGCAGTCAAAGGAGTCAGGTTATATGGAAGTGGTGTCAGATCCCAGGTCAACAACCCCGTGTCCTTGGCTGTATGGCAGAGCAAGAGGCTACACCCGGCTGCTGCCAAGCAAAGCAACCTGGGGTGGGTGCAGTCCGGAGCTGTGCCACAGCTCTTCTGTGGCCTGCATCCACCACGTCAGGCAAAACCCAGAGCAAGGGACGTGGCACAGGACACTGCTAAATCACACATACCAGATATCGGTGCTGAAGCAGGTGATTTGAAAAAGGAAAGCAGATTGAGTGCCAACAAAAGTCAAATCTGCAGTAACTTCTAGCAGGTGAAGAATTATTTTTGGTTTATCCTCTTCCACACTGTTTCTTAAGCTAAAATTAAGCTGTATTTCTTACTTTAAAATGGCACACATAATTAATTCCATCTATTTTCATCTTTAAAACTACTTTCTAAAGAAAAGGACTTACATAAAATAAGGTGTCAGGGCTACCTTCTTACAATTATGGTTTTTCACTAAACACCCTTTTATTTATGAGCTAGCTATCAAGCCAAGAGTGAGAATTTGATTAACTAGTCCCTTGCTCCACACTGACGCAACAAACTAAACCAGAAAGAAAATTCTAATACTGAATTTATTTAGGAATTTTAAAACACTTATTCTAAGAAACAGATATCTACAAAAAGAAAAACTTCTCCTCTGCAGAGTAATTTTGCTTCTGTATTCTTCAAAGGTCATCTGCACAATACTGAACACATCTGTTTTGAATACACTAAGCATGAGTTACAGATGCTTAACAGCCCCATTATACAGTAGTAAAAGGTATGAGAAGTCTCATCAATGAGTACTGAATTACTATAGTAGTACACAGAAAAATAATAATTAAGAGAACAATTTCAATACATCAAGAGGAAAATATTAATCATTCATTGAAAAAGACAAGTAGAAGAGGACATTTCTTCACAATCTGAGCATTTGCTGCTCAGACACATAATATTCAAGAACACCAACCACTTATGAGGTTGTGGAAAGAGATACTAAATATTAATTTACTAAACAGGAAACTAAATATGGTATTTTAGACCATGTGCTTATAGCAAAACTGTAATACATTTATAAACCTCTCTGGCTGAAAATCAATGTTTTGTTTAAAATACAACAAATCCTCTCTTGTTCCATACTATTGCATTTTATAAAACATTCGAAGAGCACTAAAAAAAATATTTTAATCATTAAAAGGTTGTCATAGTTTAAGCCCAGCCAGCAACTAAGTACCAAGCAGCTGCTCACCCATTCCACCCCGGCCCCCAACAGGATGGGGAGGAGAATTGGAAAAAGGTAAAACCTGAGAGTTAAGAACAGTTTAATAATTGAAATAAAGTTTAATAACAGTAGTAATAATAATAGTAATAATAATAATTAAATGGGAGAAAACAAAAAAGAAAGAAAGAAAGCCCAAGGAAGATAACTGATGCACAATACAATGCTAATCGATGCCCAGCCAGTCCCCCAGTAGCAATTGGCCCCTCCTGGCCAGACGCCCCCCCCAGTTTATATACTGGGCATGACGTTCTATGGTATGGAATAGCCCTTTGGCTAGTTCAGGTCAGTGTCCTGGCTCTGCTCCCTCCTGGCTCCTTGTGCAGCTCCTCGCTGGCAAAGCATGGGAAACTTTAAAATCCTTTAGAGTAAGCATTACTTAGCAACAACTAAAACATCAGCATGTAATCAACATTATTCTCATACTAAATCCAAAAGGCAGTGCTGTACCAGCTACTGGGAAGAAAATTAACTCCATTCCAGCCTAAACCAGGACAAAGGTGCACACCCAACAGAATCAGTATTTCAACAGAATCAGTATTTCAAAGAAATCAACATAGCAAACAAACAAAGAAATTTAAAATAAAGTCATCCATCTATCCATACCCTGAATTCTTTGAACTGCAACTAAATAAGCCAATCTTCAGAAATATGTATTGAAGGGAAATGGAACTAAAATTGCCATTGCTTTTCAGAACATGATTCAATTATAATTAGGTTAATTAACACCTCAAAGCAAAATCTTGTAATTAGCGTACTCTTTTTGTAATCAGGATTATTTTGTAGCTGTTCTAATTTTTGCAGATTGATGACATACATAAAATTAAGTTAATGAAAAATAAGGAAGCAAATAAGATTTTTACATCACTCTCAAAAATGAAGCTAAGACAGATTACAAATTTAATATCCAAATTGCTTCCAAAGTCATTTGAAGCATACATATTTAATCACATAGGTTGTGTATTTATTTTCCTGGCAAATCCAATCTATGAAAGAGAACAAACAATCCTGTTCCTGCTTCCTCCCCGATTCATGACATTAGAAGTCCCATTATTGCAGTTTTTTGTTCTTCCAGTAATTCATTTCCCAGTTTTGTAATTCCTGGCAGACTTAAAGCATGTCGTAACAGAGTGGCCCATCATTCTAAAAGAATTATTCCAGCTTGTATTTTATTTACAGCTCATTTCTACTTTATATTTACTTATTGTTTCATTTTCCAGCCAGAGGATTTCGTCAGACTGAAAAAAACCCTTCACTACAAGAAAGCTTTTTGCTGATACACAAATGTACACAGGTTAAGATCATAATACCTTTTAACTTACTACAGCCTACTCCTGTAAAAACTTACTCCAAAATTCCTACTAAAAATCAGTTTAACACTGGGATGTTTTAGTTTCCGGGTGTGAATCCCAGTTAAATTCAGTTTAAATTAACTCCAGAATATTATTTACACTGTAAGTACTAGCAGAAATAGCCTTAAAGTCTATGCTAATTTAAGACTTCTTTTTTTTATTGATAAGCCTGCATATAAATTAAATACATCCAGAGTCTTTAGTCTGCCATTGACAAAACTCGAATCATTTATGTAATTCCTCTCTGATCTCCTTCCAATTTGTCAACATCTTTTTGGAGAATGGGGAATTCTTCCAGTAATAATCTCATTAATGCTACATTAGAATAATAATAATGCCACTCTACACTTACTGTCTACCCACCAGCTGATCCACCTTAGGATCATATTAACTTCTGCTGCTATGAGCTCACATTCAGTTGGATACCAGAACAGCTCTTTCGAAGTTGCTGCTTAGCAAACCCTACCAACACCCTGCTCATACCGTACATCATTGATATTATTTATTTTTCATACATACGATTTACATTTGGTCATATTAAAAACATTTTTTTCAAGTTACCCCTTGTTAAGGCACTCAATCGCATTATAAATATATCCTAAACTGAGAACTATTCTAGTTATATAAATTATCATATCAGCAGTTATATCTGCTGCAATAATTTTGAAGTCTTTTATTTTAACCACTGGAAAAAAATGTTTCAAGCACTTTTAACAAGTATCAGTTTATGATACCAACAAGAATGTGCTTATCAGCCAAAATGAAAATCCATTACTTCTTTTATAACAAGGCCACCAACTACTAACTATGCAACCACCTCTTAAAAGATAAGCTGATCCTGCTTCAATTAGCAATTTGGACATAAAAGAAAGAGGCTGCAATTTGCTAATATATTTGTTGACTCTGAGAATTTTTGGAACTGACATGTAGCTCACAAGATACTCTGAAAAAACAAAATGTATAGCTGCTTTTCAAGCAAACTGAAAAGAATCAACTAAAAATGCAACCAAAGCCAGTTTTCTCTCAAAACCTTTAGATGTTCCCCTTCTACAGCCGTGACCCCGATTAAATCAACAGGGTTGTTAAGAACCTGCTGAGTTGTGTGTTTGAGGACAGGAAAAGGCTCAGCTCTGCTTCACTGCATCTTGCTGTACATCTTCAAGGACACAAGTAGAAGATAGATATTACAATAATTATTCATATTAGTTTGAACTTCTTGCTTAGAGTTTGGAAATCCCAGGCAGGAACACTGTTCTCTGAAAATTCTCCCATGAAACAGTTGCAAGAAAACTGCACGCAAGAAAAGAATACGCTTAGGAAGATTGCTGGACAAGTTTCAAAACCCCAGGCTGTACTATTTCTGCAGAGAGGATGAAGACAGTATCACGGACTTTCCCAGACTTCAGCTATGCAATTGCTTGCACTAATTCTTCCCTAAAGAGATCTAAAGCCCTCCGTGCCTTCAGTCTTCCCCCAGAAAATGCTAACCTGCATACACATAAGCTCAGAAGTTCAAACACATACACAAGCACCTTTAAACAGTGAATAGAATCACTGGGAGGCATAGACTGACAAGGTCCAGACCCTACAGGGCACTACATACTACAGATAGTACAGAGTTTTCAAGCAAAGAACCATAAAAGTAGAAAAAAGAAAATTTAGCTAAAGGTTCTCTTAGCCAGCACAAAGTCTCCATACTAAGATCCCAACCAGAGCTGGCAGAGGCACAGATGTTAGTGAATCCCATGGCAAAGAAGAAACAGTGACAGCCAAAATGCAGCTGATATTTCTTGGAGATTCTAATGGATGGAAAAAAACCACAAAAACCTGAAGTAAACAGGCACCTCCTAGTTTCTAGTTCAGAAATCATTTTAAGCAATACATAGCATAATGTTGGAGAAAGTAAGGTCGATTCTGTTGCTATGCAACAGAATAACTTCATAAATAATGTTTAAACTTCAGTTTTAGTTAGAAATGAAAAATTCCATATTCATTTTCTGGTAGGATACATCTTCAACTCCCTGACATGAACGGCCATCACATAATTAGCCCAGGACAGAGAAGACTGATGCACACTTCAACCTCCTGCACTCCCAGAAACACCACAGATCTGGGAGTGTTCTGACAGCAACAGAGCTCAAAAAGAAATTAACAATTGGAAGAATAGTGTTCAAGTAAAAAAAAAAAAAATATTGACCTTATTATACAGCTGGATTGAGCTCGAATGATCAAAAAATAAGCTTTTATAATTCATCTTCCCTTAGATCTATTTTGAAGATGACTTCAGCTGAATCTATCAGATAGAAAAATTGCTCAAAAATGAAAACAAGTAGAACGTGTATCAGGCATACAGTGCTCCATTACCACTTACTCAACTCTTCTCAAAATTCTTTGAAACATGCAACCGCATTCACAAACCCTCCAAGAGGAAAGCTGGCTGTGTACACACACAGGTGTGTTTTGGATGCAGCTCCCTGACAATAGTAATAAATTATGTATTTCCTGTGGAGATTCGTTTGCACACCAGATTTAGGGTTGAAATACAAACAAAACAAGGTTCACTGAATATAAATACTATCCAATTAACAGGAATGGTTGGGAATATATTTATATTTTCCATGGTAATATAGAAATTAGTCCATTTTCCATACACATTGCACAAGGGTTTACATTAGGCACAAGTTCATGAAGTATAATGTCAGCTGTAATTATTATGATTTCCTAAATAAATTGTATTAATTAAAACTATTTGGAATTTTATCTAATGACATTTATTTTATAGATATAGGTACTTAATTTTACCAAGTGATATTATGTACCAAAAAAAGAAAAATCATTAATCAATTACTTTTACCTGCCTTACAACATACTATTGCTTCATTTTAAGTTACTGTAATGGGCATCTTAAATTTATCGGGGAAAAAAACCAAAACATGCACTGTAATTCAGAACTGTCTCTTCATAGAAAATCTAAGATGAAAATGTGCCATACTGAAGGAAAACAATCAGTCATGAAAAATTTGCAACAGGAACACTCACCATTATTCACATTACTGTTAATATGCTGTAACAATACAGAGTAGTCCAAAAATATAAAGACGCTAAAAGGCACAATTGCTGCACGGCTCTTGTAATAAAGGCATATTTGTAAAACAACCACATCGCTACTTAGAATACCTAGGAAAAGCTAATGAATAGAACTACAGCTTGACACTAGGAAACTGAAATCTTATCAAAAGAGCAAACCTTAGCTTCAGAAATTATACACAACTCCTTCATATTGTCACCCCTTTGTTCACATATGAATATTTCTGGTGTTTTCAAAAAAAAAAAAAAAGTTGTGTTGATGTTGCTGGTTTATGGACGTTTTTCTTCCTGCCTGCCCCCTTAATATATATAACTTGCATCCACTTGCATTTAATTATTTTGCAAAACCACCAGGGAAAAATAAAAAATAATCCTCTGAGTCCTTGTGGGCAACCTCCACAAATACTATTTTCCAGCTGCATATAAAATATCACGGAATGGCTCTTATGCCCTTCCTAAAAGTGTAATTCTTTTTTAAGAAACCAACCACAGTGTAACAAATGAAATTGTAATTCATTTTGGTTACTATGCATGAGGGTGAGAATAAGAGGCAGTAACCCCTGAGGATATATTTTCAAGTTATACATTTCCTTATAAAAACTTTATAGAATTAAAAATTGTAAGATTTCTAGTAAAAAAGGATTAGCTATTAAAAACTCTCAGAAAACAATGCTAGCAATCAATACATATACCTTATACTTTTAGCTAATTTTGACATTGATGCCAGATCAAAAAAACCCCCGTATTTCAATTATTAAATTCAATATGGCTGAGAAAAGAAGTTCTAATAAATTGTTCAATTGTGCATTTCTTACAAAATCTCAGTAATGGTAATGTGATAAAAGACATGTGGCAGGGCATATCTGCTACTCTTTAAACATGACAACAAGCACTGGGAAAATAGGTACTCCAGCAAACTATAATACTCTTACATCTCTGAAAGCCAGAGAAAGTTTTAATTAGTTTGCTAGTTCAGGGCTTCCTAGAATAAATGCAATTCTGTCATTTCTAATGCACTCTCATGATCAGTTAATGGACCTTTTTTTTTTTTTTTTTTTGCCTCCAGCTCAGACAACCTTCTTGTCTTATAATTTCTTTTAAATCAATTCACAGGTTCTCCATATTTTCTCATCCAGAACACTAATGAGCTTGTCTAAAATTCAGTTTTAATGCACCATTCTACTGGCACACAGAAGTGCTCTTTTTCATATCCACAATGCATTTCTGCATTACTCCCCAAAATTTCCATAGAAATCAGTGGAGGTGCCACCATTTGAAAATCTGACACCCACATGCCTATTTATACCCTAGCTCAGAGTCCACACACACACACCCCCCACCCCCCCCCACACACACACACTGATACAAGCAGCTTGATTAGCATTTTTGGAGCCCAAAGAGTTGTGTACAACCATTCTTGGTTTTTCAAGCATTTTCCAAAATCATATCCAACTTGGAGAACAAGAGGGCACTTTAAATATTCAATTGTAAATGCCAAAATAAAACATTTGTTTTGTATTGGAAACACAGAATTCTGTCTTGGAAATCACAGAATCAAATTTTGGCTGTGTGGAACCTCAGGATGCCATCTACTCCAAACTCCTGGTCAAACTAGGGCTGCCTTCAAGATCAGATCAGGCTGCTCAGGAACTTTTGCAGCACAGTTCTGTTGCATTTCGTGGCCATTAAATCTCCCCTCTATTCAGTTACCTGCAATTAATGACTTACAGAAGAACTTCACATCTCCATGATTTCTGTAGTCACCAGCTCTTACGAATCTACGGTGGACTTCAGAATTCAAACTGACCGGGGTTTAAATATTTACATATTTATTTATTTCCCAAGATAAACTTTCAAATTAGGTGTCCTCTTTAAAAGGAAAGTGCTTTGAAACTTTTTAAGGAGATCAAAATCTTTGCATGTGGAATGTGCATGTAGTATCTTGCGAAGGTTGTCACTGCACAGGCGGATTGCAATCTAAGCCCAAACAGAGGTAAATGAGATACTTTCTTGACTTGACCAGACTGTGTATACAATGTTAAGCAGAAAAAAAGAAAAGCCTTTAAACTGGGATGATCATTAACTTATCTCAGAAAAACAGAAAGAGCAGCTGAATAACTTAAGCTAAAAATGCAACAGATGAACACAATCTGAAGGTAGCGCATTTCTCATCACTTGAAGCTTTTGTGATTATGTTTGTGCAGCTTACAAAACCAGGCTTTAGTCAAATGTAATATATTGGATTCAAAATACAGAAAATAAGTAAAACTACTTATTTCTCAATACAAGAAATTAAATTACATGTTCAGAAGGTTTTTGTATATGTCCATTCTATCTAAAAACCTATGAAATGAAGAAATCTGAACAGAAATATTCATAAATGTTGAATAAAATAACAGCCCAACGTTTCTCTACCCACTCTTGACTGCACTGCATTTTCCACCATCAGTGGCAAAGGGGCACCTTAGTTTCCACCACTGAAGAATACCACGCCCTGCAGTACAACTTATTTCTTTATTTACATTCATTGAAGCATGCTATCAGACAAATCTAGCAAAACCAAAAGTTAACCCAAGCAACCTGAGAAACTATGCAACTTCAATGGTACTTTCCCTTCTTGGCTGATGTACTCCTTTTTCTGGGTAAAGTGTTGGAAAAGAAAGGAAAACAGGAAATTCACACACAAAAGACTCCGTAATTCGTTCTTTCCACAATAGATCATAGTTCATGGCAGCTTCAAGCCCTATGCCAACAACAGTATTGGAATAACAGAGAGCTGGTAACCTCATTTTCATTTGGTATCAAAATGAATTCAGGATTTTAGTCCATCTTCCATATCAACAATAAAATTATCGAGGTTTATAATGGAAGTTAATTACCATGTTACCAACAGCTATATGAAATGAAACATACATCTCTCTGCCTTTGAGTCTGTAAAGTTGTGTGTGTACATTGTTAGAGATTTACATGTCCAGAATAATTTGCAGAAAGATAACAATGTTTTCAAAAACAAAGGACAGGTGTAATTTCCTTAGAGAGTGACTCACTGGAAGCAGCATAGGACCCATCCGGAGACATCGGTTTTGAGGAACTAAAAAAGTAACTGTATTTTATCTCTGTTTTATTCTGAAAACAAAAACATCAGGTCTGTTCTCACACTCAAAAGGCAGCCTACATTTCTATCCAGCAGACCAATCTCAAGATCCACAATGTCTAGGACAAAATTGTTAGTAGCAGGTGGATGGACAGATGGGGTTAGCTGGAATTAATTTTTAACATAATGAGCATTCCTCGAAGAAAAATGACTTGTGTGTTTTAAATAATGGAGCTACCCATCTTGCAGCTTACTGGAATAAAATTATGTAACCAGTTTCCTATTATTAATGGCAACTCAGGAACAGAAAAGCACCGAGCCATGGGTTCAGCAAATTTCTCTGACAGAAGTTTGATGTCCACTGCCATATTTCTCTGGGCAGCACAGCTCCTGCCCCCATGCGTGCACTCACAGCACATGTAAATTTGTACAGACACAGGAAACGTGTTGTGCATAGAAATACTAAAATCTGCTCTGACAATAAACAAACTGGTCTACCTGGTTAAAAGCTGGATAGCACTATTATACACATTATACATGTTACCTAGCATCACTTTCACCTTGCTCTTTTTGGACCACTGGAAAATGTTTTTGCCTCTATTAGCTAATTTTACTCAGTCAAAAGGTAACTGGTTGAGCATACACTCCTAATCCATTGCGGCACAAAATGAAACAGATTTTAGAAGTTTCTGTATTTTTTTTTGGTTGTTTTTTTGTTTTTAATGTGAACCTGTCTTCTATGGGATAATAATAAAACAAGAGTATGGGCTCAATCAGATCCCTGTCTTAAAGTTGATGGTTTCATAAATTTCTAAACTGCCTTTAAGACAAGCATAAGTAAATAGTTGTTGCTACTGTATACCTGCTCATACTTTGAGACTATAAATTATTTAGAACAAGAACCTCTAAACATTTTTAAACAGAGCTCTCCACAAGAGATCACGAACAAAAACTGTTCAAGATTTTATTAACAAAGATTATTATATAATTATGTAAAATGAGTAAATATAGTATCAGGCTAGCGGAAGAAGTAAAACAAGTCAAAGATACTTGCCTGGGTAACGAGCGGTTCCAATAGCCTCTCTACTGTGAGAGTCCTGATTTCCAAACTTTTGGGGTCCCATTTCAAAATGATAGGTGACGTTGCAGAAGTCATACTCCCTAGAACAGACAAAATGACACAACATCCATGCATTATTAGTGTAATATCCAAATACTGCAGAGTTTATTTAGAAAACACCACATATGCTGTTCTTGTTCATATATGAAATACTTCTCCATAATCTTGCTAGTGTTCCACTGCTCCCAAGAACTCCCAGGTGCGCCACTGCCACATCCACCAAGTGCTTAAATGTTCATATTTAAAAACTTTTCCTCGCCTATACCCCTTAAGAATAGACACCCTAACATGCTGCATACATGTTGCACTGGGTGTACGTGGCAAGGTTTGGGTAGTGATGGGGCTGCAAGGTTGGCTCTGTGTGAAGATATCAGGGGCTGCCCCTTGCTGGGCACAGCAGGGGCCACCACAGGACAGAGCTGAGCCCATCAGCAATGCTGGTGACATGTCTAGGAAAACACATTTAAGAAAGGACGAAACACTGCATGGCAATTCGAGGAGTGAGGCAAAAAAAGTGTGAGAAACAATCCTGCAAACCCCAAGGTCAAAGAAGGCGAAGTGGAAGGAAGTGCTCCAGGTGCTGGAGCAGAGGTTCCACTGTAGCCCATGGAGAAGTCCATGGTGAAGCAGGAATTTCCTATGAGAACCACATCAGAGCAAATATTACTGCAGACCATGGAGAACCCAATGCAGCAGCAGACAGATAAGTCCTGAAGGACCTGCATCCCATGGAGAGCGCACGCAGGAACAGGTTCATTCTGAAGGACTGCAGCCCATGGAAAGGACCCATACTGGAGCAGGGGGGAAGTGTGAACTGACTGCAACCCCCATTCCCCAGCCCCCCTGGACTGCTCTGGGCAGGAAAGGCAAGGAAGCAGAAGAGTCAGGAGTGAAGGAACGAAGCTGAGACCAAGAAAATATGGGGTGGGGTGGGGTGGGGGGTGTCTCTGCATGATCGAACTGTATTTTAATTAGCAATAAAATAAATTATTTTTTGCCAATTCAAGTCTGTTTTGCCCATGACGGTAACTGGTAAATGACTGTAATGTCTTTATCTCCACCTACGATGTTTTCATACTATTTTGTCCCCATGTCCCGTTGAGGATGGGGGAGTAAGAGGGTGGCTTGTAGCAGCTAGCCAGGGTCAACCCACCAACACAACAAATAAAACAAATTCATCAAGCCTGTTCCAATTTTTGAGTAAAACTTCCCCACAGCATTCAGGCTTCCTTAATTTTACACCTAAAATGGTAGTACTTGCTTAAAAACAAAATAAGCATTCTCCAGACCATTTTAGGCTTAAAAGCCTAAACAAGCCCTAAAACAAAGGCAGCAGCAAGTTGCTGTCATTTTATTTGCCAATTTAAGTCTTCATGAATTTTTCAAGACAGTGGACTTTACATTTCAAATTCCAGATAGAGAAAAATCCAGCTGTCAGTTTGTAAGAGACATAGAATGCACCTCACTGAGCTGGAAAGTGATAAAAGTATTTGGTGACAAGTAATGCCACGTGTAAACTAATTTTCCCACAATAAAAACAAACAAACAAACAAAAAACAAACAACAAAAAAACCCACAGGAAAATGTGATAAAAATGTTTATTTTAAATAATTCTGGTTTAAATATTTCCCTTCATTTTAAAATTAAAATTAAAAATTCATAGTTCCAAATACCCAGAATACCATAAGAACTCTAGCAGGTAAAGACAAACCAATATCATCATATTGTATGGTGCATAAGTGAGATCCAAATCAAGCCCTCTGTGTACAATATCGCAAAAGTTTAAAATTGTTTTCTCCAGAAAACTAAGTTTAACTGACAAGAGAATTTCAGTAATTAAAAAATAAATAAATGAAATTCAAAGTCACCACACAATTCAATGAACAAAATCAAAAGAAGTTCAGCTATTGCTCCTTGAATAACAATCCATTTCATAAAGCTTGATTCAATAAGGTATGTATTCAGTACTTACCAACATTATCTAGTATATACAAAATAAATTGTACTGCTTTTACTACTTTATTCAGGAGAATGTCTTGAGTAATTACTATCACCCAAAATTAAAATGCTAGTAAGGCTATGCAAAAGTCATTCACAGTCTGCAAAAGACCATGTTACTAGAAGGCAACTTAAAATACTTGCTCAAAAAGAGAGGCGTATCAGAATCCCCTAATCAATGTATTTATAAATCACATATCAAACCAGCTCTCAGCCTTCTCTCATTTGCGAACATTTGGTAGAATTATCAGATAATATCTAGGGTGTGCTACATTGCTATCCAGTTTTCACTCTTCTGCAAAAAATCATCAGGTTTCATGGTTTACAATGCTGAAAACTCCCATACATGCGATTAAAGAAAATCATTAGACAGTTTCTAGTTGCTGTAAACATGGTTAATGGGGAAGCTATCCTCATTTTTCCAACAATGTTTAATCATCTTTCACAGAACCTCTTTCTTTTTCATGTAACATGGTTGCTACTCCAGTTGGCCTGTGTATTCTAGAAGTATGTTTTCAGTACACAGTTATTCTAGTCAATAATTTATGAGTTATGATACTTTTAAATGTGTCAAATACAGTTTCATTCTTTTTAATAAGCACCCTTGTCCTCACTATTAACATGGGTACTGAAACATACACCTCTTGTTATACAAAAATATATCCAAAGCTGTAACATAGTCCAAAGCCTACATAAGCCAAGTAATTTCAGTGGATGGCAATCATAAAGCTGACATAAAAGATAACCTGGATGGTCACTTTTTTCAATCAGAACACTGCCTCAGTGTCAACCTTAAGTAAGAAATAGAAAAAATATCCTTCAGAATTCAATATGAAAGGGTGAGCAATACTTTCAACTATAAAAAGGATACATACAAGAGAGAGCCTTAGGAAAAACCCGTAAGAAAGTTTTTCATTTGCAGTAAAATCTACTCCACAAAAGCAAATAATTAAAAAGTCAAATTAAGCATTTTACTCAACATTTCTCCAGCTGCTGTCACAACAGCAATTTTAAATGACAAAAGACTAAAAAGAAGTTACCTGCCCAAGTCTATGTATATGAATAGATGGAATATTTCTTCCTTGCCATTTCTACAATGATATCCCTAATGTGAACAGGTGAACAGGGACCGCTCAGTTGGATAAAGGAAAATACACTAACGATATCTTATGCCTATTAGACCAAATATTCCCAAAATCAGTAGCTTTAAGTATTTCACTGAAAACAAAATGCTTCATAGCTTACACCTGACTTAGGGTTGCACAGTACTAGTGAGGGAGATAACCTGTGTGAGCAGAGGATAATGGTATCGCATAATAATTTTCGTATAAAGATAAAAGTCTATTATGTTAGATAGAAGAAAACACTAGTAAAATACATATTTCACATAAGTGAAAGATATCTCCTTTCCCATTACCTTCTAGACTAGACTGATATCCCTTGTTTTCTAAAGTATTTTTTTAGTAATTGTTTGCTTACCCCTGGAGTTTCCCACTTACGGCCATTTTTTTAAGTACTCAGTAACATACACAGAAAACAATCAATTTGTTCTTCAAAATGTGAAACTAGGTTTCTCATCTCAGTTTCAGCCTCTAATTTAGAAACACGTACTGATTGTTCTTTGGGGTAAGTCTCATTGAAATAAAGCTTACATGGTGGTTTTGTGATTGCAGAGTTAAGAAAATATTTTTAGCAGAAAGTTTCAGTGAAACTTAATTTCTGTTGTTCACATATATTACCAACTGGCATCCTGATATTTGAAATTTGATATTATTAAATAAATAAATTATGTTAATAGCACTGTAGTAGTACTGCTGAAGAAATATAGAGATTATTGCAGTTCTAATCCTGAAACTAGTTCCACCCTTTTTCAAGAATATATTTCAGGAATTCCATTTCTTAACTTTGTTTTTTCATCCTTCCGCATGGTCTAAAATACGTTTGTCTTTTGTTTTAAGCTTTTAGTTTTTCCTAAATACAGCAATACAGAAATGTCTCTACCTGGTCTGGTAACTAGCATTCAATGTGAACATTTGTTTAGGCAGTTTGTCTTCAAAGCCTGTCTGTAAAGAAAGTATTTACTTCAGTCAACAAATCTTTAGAGTGGATACCGGTATTTGAGCCAAATTTCACATCAGTGGAATTCTTCATTAACATTAACAGTCACCAAAAATCTAACTCCACATCACCCTTATCACCAACCTTTTCACACAGCAAAATTTTACTTTTTCAAACATTCTACAAAACCAAAATACTCTGCACCTGAAATTACTTTTTTCTCTATCACACTACAGCATATTGTTTTCCCATACAATAGATCCACTTCCCTTGCAGCTTACACAGATGTGTATTCTGATGGTCAAAAACTGTCACAAGTGACACTGGACCTCATTTCTATACTGCAAAATGAAAGTATTTTAAATCTACGTGAGCAAAAGCAACATTTTCCAAAGCAAACTGATAATTTTTTAGAAATATAAACATTGCTAGCCTAGAACAGGTCTCCAGTTGAGGCCAGAAAAACTCTAAACCAACAGATGTTAGTCCAGTTCACATCTGCAATGCCATTGCAGACATGAAAGACAGCTGGTAAACGTTTCATACAGAATGAAGTAAAAACCCATTCTATCTGATTCATAGCAAATCTGCAACATTAATCTGGTGACAATACCAGATGGCATCACAAGTCTGTACTTCCAACATTATGTTTGCTACTAGAAGGCAAAAAATGAACTTCACTGGCAAGAAAGAAAGGTGTCCAGCAAGGTGGAAAGTTAGTAACTTGAGAGGAGGTAAAGGCAAAATAATAATAATTTAGCCCTTGTTTCCAGATATTAAATTTTAATAGCCCTAATACCTCAAGGGATTTATATATAAAAAAGATTTTATATATAAAAAGAAAAAAAAAAGCTTTACAAAGGATTCTCCCACATCAATTACCATCTTGGCTTATAGTCCCCATGCCCAGACTGATGGGGCATGTGCTTTACACCAGCCTGATCTTCCACAGTAGAGAAGCCAGTTCAGCTCCTCCTGCATGTTTCGATCCTTTGTGTTTTCTAACAGTGCTATGAATTCCATCAAGAACATAACATGGTTGAGCTCTAACTAAATCCTACAGAAGAAAAACAATTTTTCAGTTCCCTGCCTGACTTGGGAGGCACATGTGTGATGGCACCAGTAACAAGTAAAGCTCTGAATACGGCAGCAGAGGTGAAGGGGAAGACAGAACTGCCTCTTCAGCAGCAGCACGAACACAAACTGGTTTAAGATGACTGAGAAACTGAATGATAGATACTCCGTGCTTTCTTGGTTTGCATCCTTAGACTGAGAACGATGTCAAAACAAACACCTCTGTACACAGAGACAGACTTATGTGAAGAATATGGGAATTCCTTGCAGCAGGATACACAGTCTCTTGAGACAGAAATGGAAAAATCCTGACTGACTTCACTGGGAGCTAGAAATCTAAATGTGAATGGTTATATCCTTGAGTATGGCTACAGAGTACAACAGCGTGACATTAAGGATGTGTGAGCTGGCTCCGAATTACCTCGTATAGGTACAGGGCAGGCTGGAGCACAGGACAAACTAGATCAGACATTAGAAACACTAGCAACGTACACAGCCCTAGAAACTCCACCACTTGGCTGACCTGGCTGGCAGAAGACTGCAGTGATACCTGTTGGTATATACAGCTGAGATTCTGCTGTTACCTTACGTTTATCTGCAGTACTGAGCAATGCAGACATACCTTGTGACCTGACATGAGCAGATAAAGTGCCATTCCAAGAGCTCCGATACTCAAGGGAACCTGGTTTCCAACACTATTCTCAATCCATTTGCCCATTCTCTGTCTCTACTAATGCAAGAATACAAGTAGAGACAGAAGGACGCAGAGAATAAGTGCATAAAAATTGCAAAGAAGCAAAATACAGGGGAAATGCTACGAGGACGGAGACTAACAATGATGAGTAAGAGAGCAATGGAAAAGGGAATAGAGAACACCCTTTTCTACAGATAAAAGCAACTATCATTAGTCAATGACAGCCCAGTACAGCCTCCAGAAGATCTGGCTGAAACGATCAGTTGACATGGGCAGTTCCCATCACCTTTCTTAAAAAAGGATGAAGAAGGAAAGAAAATAAAAAAAGAAAAAAAGGTGGAGCAGGATGGTTTGGAGGAATACATGTCTCCATATGTTTGAACAACCAGCTCTTGGCATATTTATTTATGTTGTCTCATAAATGTGACTCTTTTGTCTTCTCGCCTAAAACTTAAGCAGGAAAACCCAAGCCAAAATAAACCTCTAGGCCCCACTCCCCAGCTTAACCATGCAGAGAATTTTTTATTTGAGCCCTTCTAAGCTCTCAGCTTCCTTTTGAATTCACAGCCCTCTCCGCTTCTGCTAACCCTCCACCTCCATGGGTTGAGATTCTGGTCTGGCCTCAACAAAATGATGTTCTCAAATGGAAGCAGCCCATTATGCAAAGCCAGACTTCTAGCCAACAAGCCATCAAGTGAGGAGGAAAAAGGCCTTGACAAGGGGAAGATTACCTTGGCAACAAAGCCGGGGGAAGGTGACCATAGAGTGCCCTGACACAGAAACACAAAAGCTATAAAAAGGCATGGCTGAGTCATTCACACTTTTCAGTCACATTAACCAGCTCAGTCTTGGGAGCAACTGCCTACACCAAGACCTGCCTGATCCGGGAGGGCAAATTGCCTTCAGAAATCAAAGCGACCATGAAGAACTCACAGGGAAGGTGCAAACTGCAGCACAAGGGTCAGTGTAACAAAGGTTCCACCTACACCCACCCGCATGACCTGCGGGTTCTTCTGCTTTAACTAAAAACAGTGATAATATGTTCCAAAACTGTGGGCAAAGCTGAGCTGTACGCAATGTCCAAATTGTTTTTATCTACTATAAAGCTTAGAAAAATAATTCCAGTTTAATGGCTCAAACATCTACAGCTATGGGTCGCTTGTCTGTTCAGGCTCTCACATCAGCATGGCCCTTGATGGCCTTGAGGAACGTGGTACCATGATGTCAGGCGTGGTCGTACAAACCTATGCCCCCCTTGGTCCAGCACACCCCTGAGCTCCATCCAGTTCCTAACAGGCCCATTTTGAAAAGATGTTTAGACAAAGAACAGTATGGACCTGAGGTCAGTCTGTGGACTCTGGGGCAAGAAGCTGGACTATGAATTCAGCTCTGGAGAAGTTTAATATATAAAAGATCCTCACTCTAAGAGGATGTTAGATACAATACCCAATTCCTAAAACACCTAAAAATCTAATCGTTGGTTCTATATGAGTAACCTGGTGTTTTGGGGAGGGCTGTCCCTAAGAAGGATAGAAAACAGGGATTCCCATTTGATTGATGTGGTAAATACTAGGAGTAGAATTGTTTGATGTGAAAAGTGATTTTCCCCAAGACGAGTAAGCAATGAAAGTGCTTCAAAGCTGTTTTAAGTAGCCATACATAAAATGTCTACATTAAAATATTTTATCTTACATTATCTATAACATGCTTTTTTTCCACTGAATAACATTTACAGTTAAGGCAGTGGAGTTTCCTAAAAAGCTCAGTGAAATAAAAGGTTTTAAGGAACCTATACCAAAAGGAAGCCTAAGTTCCAGCAAAAGATTGCCAAGTTACTTCTGCACAACTGAAGATTTCTCAACAGATCACTCTGTATTCACACAGCTCTTCAGTGTCTGCTAATAAAAGTCTTCTCACTGAGTTCTGGACGTGATCAAAGTCTCTGAGCTCACTGCTGCTGAGATGCTGGTTCAGGTAGGGTCACACTGCAAGCCTAGGAAAACCAAATTATTGTAAATCAGGTCCTTGGTGCAGATCCTATGCTCTGCATTCTCTCTCCACCATATTTCCCCCAAAATTACTTCAAATTTCTACATATAGCAAAGTAATACCTCTATAAGACATTTAGATTACTGTAGATATGATCAAGTTACAGAAATTATTCTCCTTTTTATTACTAAAATCATAAAAGCTTTGTTAAAGTCCTGTTCCTTCTTAAGAAAACATTAATCTCATATCTTGCAGGGGGAAAAACAAAACCCAAAAACTTTTATTGACTAAATTATTTAACCTCTTGGTATTTTTAGTCACTGTATTAAACTGGCGTTGGTAATACCTGCTTACATTTCTACAAAAGCAGAGTAGTATTAAGCCCTACTGGTATAAACTAACGCACATTTGCTCCCCCTGCAACACAGAATTTGTATCTCATATTCCAACAGTTATTCAATAAAAGTTCTTGAACTTTGGAAGCTTCTGCCACTGCATATAGGGGTCATCCTTTCACTGAAAATATCCTATTTACAATTCCTCATACTTTGAAACTTCAATTAACCTTACCTCTATTTCCCTGCAGCTTTTCTTCATTTCTCTGACAGATAACTTCTTATTCCATACAATCTACCACTGTTACTTTCAAATGAAAAAAAATTAGCATTTTTTCCTATGGAGAGTCAAAGCTTTAGAGGTTTTTGCACTTTTGGTTGGCTTTTTAAGGAGACTATTTCCCTGCTAGTTTCACTACAACAGCAATACTATTAACATCATCTCTACATGTCTTTCTCCTTCATTAAGCTTTAAATTATCTAACTATTAATTATTCTAATTAGGAGGGGTTTGCTCTTGTTCCTACAGATGCAACACTATTTTCCTGCACTGAACAGAATCTTTTAGTTATCTTAACTACAGATAAAACCAGCTGAAAGCTTGTACAATTTCACTGTGATGTACTGGATGACATGTTCCCCTTGCCCTTGCAAACTCTACAAGCTTCCAACTACCGAGAATGAGCTGTTCCATTTTCCAATTCTATAATTAACACATTAAACAGAACTGCTTTCAAACAAAGCCCTGTGGAAGCACAGTTGACATTTCTTTGGCAATTAATATTAAGGGCCACTAATAATCTTTCTGAACATTCCCACCAACTTCTAGATGCACACATTGACTTTTTGCTGGTATCTGCATTTGTCAATCTGTTCATCACTTGCCTCAGAAATTCCCAAAAATCTTAGAGAAGTTTATCAGCTAACCTTGTGTTCATTAAATCTGCTCTTTCTTTAAGCATGTTAAAGAAAGTTGCTCTGTCCCTAGCAAACCCATTCAGAAAGGCCTCATATTCTGATAGAAGCCACATGTACCATTCCATAATTATTTACCACTGTTCCACTAATCCAAAACCAGGACAAAGTAAAAATCTATAATGATGTAAATAGATTTTAAGAATAAGAACTAAATTGCCTAATTGTGCTTTATTCTTCCCTCCCCCCGATGTTATTCTTATGCTGATGCATGTTTTAAATAAAGCACAATGCATAGCCATCAATGATGATATCCAAAATCTTCTGTCTTCCCCAGCTGTGTGTTTGCAGGATTTTCTGCAGTTTCATTAGCTAGGAAATACTGAAATACAATGTGGTATAAGACATGATATTCTGAAATGATTAATAAAGATATTAAAGGTCTGTGTTACCTATTCAGAACAGTCCTTTATTCAAAAAGTAATGTAGACAATCAGAGAACACATACTATTACTAACATAAAAGATGACATCCAAAGCCAGAACAGTGTAGATGGCATGCTTAAAGAAAATAACATTTACAAAAAAAAAAAAAAAGTAGCAGTTTCTCCGAAAACCTACATACACTTTGGAAAAATGTAATGTAAAGAGGACCAGACCTCCTAACACTTGTCCTCTCTCTTTAATCTATTATAAGTTTGGACTAATTTTGAAATTTCCTGATCTTTCTTTAATATGTGGAGTACTGAAGACATTCCTGAAAAGCAGGGAAAAGACTTGTGTCTTCGCTTAAAATTTGAAGACAGAACAACCTCAGAGTAAGGCTGTAAATTCAACACTACCCTCTCACAAAATAATGGGAAAAGTAGGCACATAAATCTGTTAACGAAGTATTACACAGGGGTTACAAAATTACCATCAGTATCATAGATTTATAGATTTTTAATTAAGGTAACTTTAGAGGTCATAAAAGTAAAGAATTAAAAATTTTTGTAACAGGCTCCTTAATCCAGGCCAAGGTATACTAAAATCCACTGAGTGAAAGCTGGAATTAAACAAGTTTTTACTAGAAATAAATAGCTATTAAATTTTTTTAAAATAGGGAAAATGTTGATGGGGAGCAATTTGCAAGGACCTCAAGATGGATTTTCCATCACTGCTTATTTTAAATTCAGAACTTCACTGCCTCAAAGGTAAGGATTACTTTAAACACGAATGACCATTAAAAGATACGGTGCATGTTATACAGGTGATTACACTAATCACATCTCTTCCTTCCAGCATGCCATTCTGTCAGTGTATGAAACACACTGCTCAAGTTTTGTAGAGAAAATGCCTGGTTCAATTAAAATATAAAACTATTACTGCATCGCACCTGGAGAATCTTGCTACTTAACCTCAAATGCATCACAAGACATAATAAAGAGGTCGACAAAACAAAAGCAGAAAGTGGGATCTGGACTAATTTCAGAAAATTCTGTACAGCCATGTGAATGCTTTGAAGGTTCTTATGGTGCCCAACAAATAACCAGGTTTCCCGAGAAGCTGATTCACACACTCCAGCAATAACTAAATTCAGCTTTTATCAAACTGAATTCCAGAACCCTTGAACTCTAGCAGTGAACACTGTATACAATCTACAACACTACTTTCCATTAAGATAAGAAGCATATAGAGTTAAGAGTTCCCACTAATTACACATGTGCTGGTACAGACCAGACAGGCCAGTAACATCTAGAGATTTACGCTCCATGGCAACATAATTCATATGGCTGGAAAGCCACTGGCACTGACGATACAACCCACTGTGTCTTTAAAGCTACTCGTAAAATACAGAAAATTATTTGATGTGCAGAACAAACACATTGGGGTTTGTTTATATTAAGCAATGTTTCTCCAGCATTAGCTAAAAAGATTACTTACAGGAGTGAGATGGAAAGATAATAATTTAATGACAGCTGATATTTACATTCTCCGTACAGAGCAGTAGCATTAAAAGTTACTATCATTGCTACAAACTTCCTAACCATACCACTATCTTAAAGTTTCCTCCTTTGTATCTTACCATGAAAAAAGCCCATTTTTGACACAGCAAATTTGTGTTACTTGGCTGAGATCCACATCTTTAATAACTTCAGTGTATGTTGCCGCCATCATAGTGATGCACGAATGTTCTTGGGTTTTACTAGGGTCCTCCGAGTAGAAATAAAGAAAACGAAGAAGATAATTCAATAGCAGCAAGTGTCATCATCACTTCTCTTTATTGCACAGGCATGAAAAGTATCCAATATCATCATTTGTCCCTGATTGTGGTATGTTCATTCTTTAAGCCTGAGGGGGTTTGTTTGTTTGTTCGGGTTTTGTTTTATACGCTGTATTCAAATATCTAGTCAATAGGTTATTCTCCTGCTTTTACTAATCCATGGCATCCTATCACTTGTTCTGCTGCAATGTACAAAGCACTTTAAGCTTGTCCCTTGTGGCTATTTTGTTCTTGTTCAGTTGGGTTTTACTACATGTTTACATCCCACTCCTTGAATTCCCCATTTGTCTTCACATAAGCCCACTGCGCCATACTATTTTTTTAACTAATTCTTATCAAGCAGCCCCAGCTTTCTAACATCTGAAAGTGGACTAAATTGACTGTTTCTAGTCTACTCAGCCATTCTATTAACACACTAGGTTGCAACACGATATTTACGGTATTGCCATCAGTCCATATTTTTTTGTTTTCAGTGTAGTACTCATAGCTAAACATTTTTCCCCCACCTCATCCATGAAGGAATCAAACATCCCAAGAACAAATGAGAGTACACTACTTCTATAATTTCCCTACTCATACATTTCATGACTTAATCATTCTTTTTTTTTCCTGAAGCATCTGCAGAATATAAACGGCCTTTCAACAATATTGTGCTTCTCAAAGGCCCAAAATAATATTTTTTTTTAAAAAGTATATCCTCAGACTTGTGTTATTAACCAACATATTGGGGGGGGGGGGGGGGGGGGGGGCAGAGACAAAACCAAAAACCATAGTGACAAACCAAATTTGTAATTTTCTAGTTTTTGTCAGTCTATTGTCATACATATGGACATGTTATCTATACTAGCTACAACTTCTACAGTCATTGTTCTAAAAATCTTTAGAAAAATCATTATTTATTTTTTTAATTAGCTGCTGATATCTATGATGTGACCATAAGTGAAGAGAAGACAGTTCACATAAAAATAGTGGTCAGTCTATACTACATTTGCAGACTGAGAAAATTTCTCAGATGCATCACTGTGACTATAATTGGGCCCTAGATCAACCACTACTTTGAGCCAGATCTACTTGTAGTTTTCCTTCCAAGTAAGCAAACCAAAAATACTACAAAGGATTTGAATTAGTAAAACTAGATTTTAGTACAACACAGCTTGGCCATTACAATAAAGAAAATTCAGAAACAGAACATCAAAAATGAAAGGGATTTACGAACAATTGTATCTCCTTTCTACTGCATCCTTCCAGTGTAAATTTTTTCCTTTGGTCTTGCTCTTGGGTAGCAACATATTTTACTAAGTCTTTGAAAGCCTGAAAATGTCCATTTCCAACACTATTCTAACACATCTTCTTGGGCATCTATTCATTACTTCTTAAGAAGGCATCGGGTTTCCAGTAATGCTACGGGTTCCAGACTTGTTTCTATATCTCATGCTGCCTTCCTGATCCACCATACTCTTATAATTCAAACAAACCATAGATAGTCCAAGCTTTATTATTTTCCTTTACTTTCATGTCCTTTCCCCCTCCTCTTATGTTTCTGAGAAACCTAATTACTGACAATAAATTAACTGATCTCAGGACTGAATACAACATGTACTGCAGTGGAAAATGCCAACCCACATACTCCTACCATTTAGCTGTTTCTCCCTTTTTCCTTCCTTCCAACCAAACAAGAGCCATCAAGCAGAATTGCTTTGAAGTTCTTGAAATGGCTATGAAAGAGACAGATGAAATTTAACTTCGATAAATGTGAAGTGATTAAAAAAACAGGAAAAAGGACCAGGATCCTGATTACATACATAATGATGGACTCTGAAGTGGTTATTAATACCCAGGAACACAATCTGTGAATTATAATAGCTATATGTAAATTCCAGCTTAACACAGAGTAGCAACCAAAAATAAAGTGAGGGATTATTCTGAAAGGGAAAGAGAACAAAATGGAAAACACCATTATGCCATTATAAACCCATGTCATGAATACTATTTGGCCATTACTTTTCTACAAAGAATATTGCAGAACTCAGAAATGCAGTTGCAACAAGGATGATCAAGGACTTCAGGGAACAACTAAATAGAGTAAAATATTCATTATGGAAAAAAAAAAAAACCACAAAACAAAACAAAACAAAACACACCAACCCCAAGACTGAGAGGGGATACAATATAGCCAACAAGGCCCGAAGTATCATGGATAAAGTGAAAAAGTCTTTTGCTTTTGTCTTTTTCAATTAAAAAAGAACACACCAAAACTACTAAACTGCCAAATAAAAAACCTACATGTTATCAGCAAAGGTTTTGGAACTCCTTGTCATAGGGTACTACAGATGTTAGAAGTTTACATCAGCTCATAGATTAACTCACTACATTCATGAAACAGAAAGAAAGGGGAAAAGAAACACAAAACAAACAAAACCACCCCAACGGATTGACCTGAAGCCCCTAAGCTGCAGGCTGCCCAAGGCTTGGAGGGCAGTCCAGCAAGTAGCGCTGAGTGCTTTCTCTAGACTTTTACTCTGAGGCATCAACCATTTAATCTCCTCATTAAATGGAGTCTAAAGCTGTTGACACCCTGGCCTACTGTCTACTCTGGTAGAAGAGAAAGACAAATCACTTGGAGACAATCTCCAGAAAGATAAGGAGATCTCCAAGGAAATAAAAGACTGGGCTAACTTTTTGGAGTGAGATAAATCTACTCCTTTTCCACTTCTTGTGTGACAAAATAACGAGGGTACATGGTGCCAAGCTATTACAGCAGGAACAGCTTTGCACTGACAGGGCAGATCAGGAATCAAGTAACCCAGTAGATAGTGAGGGTAAACACAAGGATGACAGCTCCAATTTGCCTTTCAAGCATGAGCAGCTTCATTTACTAAAAAAAGTGTGTAGAGGAATCATTCAGCTTAGCACACAGGCACTCAAGAAAACGACTTCATATCATAGATCTACAATGTTCCTGCAAGTGAGGAATCAGTACTGAGAATGAGGCACAGAGAATAACTCAAGTGTTGAACTGGTGGTGACATTTTCTCCTTCAGTATCTAAAAGGCAGAGATACAGCGGTATTGCTTTCAATGCCTCTCATGCCGCTAGAAGTCAAGAGGGACATTCAGACAATACTATGAACTATTGGTGCCAAAAGAGAGAGAAAAAACATCAGCAATGTACACAGATCATGTAGATGTATACATGAACTATTTATTAGGCAAAATGAGGACCCTTTCCTTTGTCTTATCCATAGAGGTTGACACACAACCCCTTCTGCCCCCTGTGCCTTGTTTCAGCAATAAAATATAAAGACCACTATTAGTGCACTTCAGGTTGATCAGCTCCTTACTATCAGCTTAGTTTGGCAATAAATGTCAAATTTAATCAAACCATCATTTATTTATTTTTTCTGCACTTCTTCCCTTCTCTAGTTCCAGCTTTTAAAGGACCTTCAATAGTTCATGCATTCTCAAAAGAAACAATATAGGTTTAAAATTTCTATACTACATTTAATCCATGATGATCTTGCACAATTACTTAATGGTAAGACAGTAGCTAATGAGAAAATTCAAAAGAAATTGAACTCATTTTGAGAAATAGGATTCTATTTAACATCATTTAATTACTTCCTTAGGTCACAGAAAGGAACTCAGACATTCATACCAGCAATTAAATTTCTTAACATAAAAGGACAAACTCTTCTGAAACCAGATATTATTAAGAAACTACTTTCCTTTTGAAACTTTTTTTTTTCTTCCCATTTCTGTGTCATGGATAGAGAAGTATTCCAGTACAATATTTGAAAATAATATAATAGTAATGTTTAATACCTCCATCAATGACAGAGGGATCAAGTGCACCCGCAGCAAATTTCCAGACAACACCAAGCTCAGTGGTGCAGCTGACACACCTGAGGGACAAGATGCCATCCAGAGGGACCTAGAATAATCTGGGAAGTGGGCCCACGTGAACCTCATCAGGTTCAACAAGGCCAAGTGCAAAGTCCTGCACTTAGGTTGGGGCAACCTCACTATCAGTACAGGCTGGGGATGAAGGGATGGAGAGCAGCCCTGTTGAGAAGGACCCGGGGGTGCTGGTGCATGAGAAGCTGGGCATGACCCGGCACTGTGCGCTCGCAGCCCGGAGAGCCACCCGTGCCCTGGGCTGCATCCCCTGCAGCGTGGCCGGCCGGGCGAGGGAGGGGGCTCTGCCCCTCTGCCCCGCTCTGGTGAGACCCCCCTGCAGCGCTGCCTCCAACTCCGCAGTCATTAGTACAAGACAGACACGGACCTGCTGGAGCAAGTCCAGAGGAGGCCATGAAAATGATCACAGAGCTGGAGCACCTCTCCTGTGATGAAAGGCTGAGGGATTTGAGTTGTTCACCCTGGAAAAGCAAAGGCTCCTGTGAGACCTTATTGTGGCCTTTCAGTACTTCAGGGGGGCTTATAAGGAAGATGGAGACAAACTTTTAACAGGGCCTGTAGCAATAGGACAAGGAGTAATGATTTCAAACTAAAAGAAGGCAGATTCAGACTAGATATAATGCAAAAACGTTTCTTATGATGAGGCCAATGAAACACTGGCACAGGCTGTCCAGAGAGGTGGTAGGTGCCCCATCCCTGAAAACATTCAAGGCCAGGCTGGACGGGGCTCTGAGCAACCTCGTCTGGTTGCAGATGTCCCTGCCCATGGCAGGGGGTTGGACTAGTAGATGGCCTCTAAAGGTGGCTTCCAGCCCAAACCATTCTATGATTCTACGATCTCACAAATAAAAATAAATGCCTTAGCAATGAATATTCCACTTCATTTCTGGATGACCCTTGCAGCTATCTTTAATTTGTCACCTACTAACTATAATGTAAGTGTAAAATAAAAGACATTGCTATTCTCCAAATACAAAATTATTACCAAATTAACCACCCCATTTCTTTTCAATAAACTGTTCTAAAACTACATGCCATTTTTTTCTACTTTTTTAAAAAATTTTTAACATATACGAAATACACTATAATCAAAAGGTATCAAATAAACTACGACTGTTCTAATCTTTCCAGCACAAAAAAAAAAACACCACAAAAAACCCAAAACAACAAAACCAAACCCAACACTGTGAAACTCTTGTAGTGGGGGAAAAATTAATAATCTATGAGGTGATATTATGAAACTCTATCAAGTCATTTCTAGCTTTCTTGTTTCTATTTTCTTTCATTCTGTTAAAGTGTTTACATGTTTGATTGCTACTAAGAAAAAACAGCTTGTGCAATGACCAGATAACTTACCAACTTCAGCTTTGTTACAAAAGGAACTGTAGTATAAAAGCCAGAACAACAACAACAAAAGACACATTTCCATCAGTTTCTTTTTATTTACATCTTCTTATGTCTCCCTTGAGTTATCTCTAGTGACAGCATCTATAACATTAAAACTTTACACAAGCAGTAGCATCAGAAATTTACTGGGGTTTAACTAATTTTTTTCTTTATATTGTTCCATTAGAACCACTTCTTCAACTTCCCCTGAGTTCATTGTGAATTTGAAATAGTGACCCTTCCATAACTTTGAAATTCCTTCTTGTATAAGAGCTAGATATGAATTTGGGAACATTACCACACAGTTGGCATCATAAGGAAATGTTTGAGCAAGGATTGGTAACCACTGATACAATTTGGGGAGAAAAAAATTAGTTCTACATAATTTCACTGGTTTATTCCAAGTAAGCAAAGTAAACTGAAGTATTAACCAAAGATAAATCTTCGCTATATAAGCCTTGCAACAGCATAATGCATCATTAAAAAGAGCACATTTAATCAAATCCATAAATGAATCTAACCTATTAAGAAATGCAAAATTCAAGCTCAGGTTATACAGTATATTACTGACTGATGCATAATACTAATCCCAGAAATGTACCAGTATCTTTTCCTACCTCGATGTAGCAAAATTTATTTACAGAAATACAGGTCTAAAATATGTAATTTCATTGGGTAATTTAAGGTAGTATTTGCTAAAAATTTAAATACTGGAAATTAGATTTATGGACCAGAGGCTTTTGCCAGGAATATTGCAAATATACATGTGTGTGCACTATTTTAAATTAAGTTAGACAACTCAACTTATTTATATATTTTCCTACCAATATAATAACTAAAAGTAAAAATTGCGAAGAGGAAAAATTTAACATTTTATTTCTATTGCCACTGAATACCACATTCAAAGCCTGAGTCCAAGATTAAATAATGTCATTATGGTAAATATCTCACATTATAAGACATCTTGATAGCACTTATTTTGGAAGGCTGGGATAATTTATGACATGTTATAGTCTTTCCTCTCATTTGTACTCATCTCGGGACAAATGGAGGGTTGCCTCCGAGAATATGATGACCTAAAGGGAACAGACTTTCAGTATTCATCTTCACTTTTACAGTTACAATTTCACCTTTTGCAATTTCTACACAATTCTCTTCAGATTGGGTGCTACAAACTTATCTTTTTTCATTATTTTTGACGCTACATATTTCATTAAGAAACACAGTATTTGTGCCTGAGAAGAAACCATGAAATCAAAAGAGATTATTTTGTGGAATTAATTTTGATCTTGTCATTAGTGAGACAAGTGCTTAAGATGGAAAAAATGACAATTTCTTAAATGTTCTTGATACAGTCGATGTCCTAATCACCACTGCTGTGTCACACTTTCATTCAGATTTATCTATCCATCATCCATAGCTTCATTCTCTTAGATTGCCTTAAGATAATCTGTTTCATTTTACCAGCAAGTAACAGAGGAATGAAAACTAGCCCATCTTATCCTAGCCAGATAAAAGACACAACCTATAAGGACCCAGCTACTTCTAGTTCCAATAAAACAAACCTAATTAATTTAAATGTAAGATTTTCAGAATAAGCTTTATACATAATTGACCTTGCTCTCTCAAACAACTTTTTACAGTGTCCTGTTTGAATCACACAAATTGTCTCCTTTGTCACTTCAATTCCTATGCGTATGATTTTTTCCTTTTCATATCCTGTCCTTATCAGCTGCCTAAATACAAATACATCTCATAAATTATATTGTCTCAAAGGACCACAGTATAATTTTCTACTGTTGTAAACTACAGCTTCAGTTTACAACTAAAAACCTATGGAAATCTACAGTTATATACCAAATATTTAATCCATCTTCTTCTAAGTTAATATTAGTATATTTATATATGGTTGAAAGTTGTTGTTGGTTTAGGAATTATTTCCTCTTTTTCTTTATTCTTACTCCCCCTCCATCCCAAAATATAAAATGAACAAAGAAACATGTAGATGTACTTTAAAGTAACCTAGGAAATTCAAGTTATTCCTTCTAGGCAAAAGAAAACGGAAAGCATGTATAGTTCTTCCTGAAATTAAAAAGAACAACTCTTAATTTCCACATGCAGCAGAGAAGAACTTAATATATGCATGAATTTTATTAAGAATACAAAACTGTACAAAGCCAACTTTCTAATATAAAAAGACATTTCAACATTTTTGTGCCTTTCATTGTTGAACAAGGAGCACTAGCTTATTTACCAATAATACCTTAAAATTTAAAATGTTAATATTAAAAATAACAAAAAATAACTTATTTACCAATCACCTTCTAACTCCTTCTCCTCCAATGTGGCAATTACTAAAGTGTTTAAACATAAAATTATACATAACAACTTTAAAATTATATATTAAAACCTTTCTGCTCACATTTCTATTTTTGCATTCAAAATCAGAAATTCCCTACAGAATCAGAATCGTTTAGGTTGAAAAAGACCTTTAAAATCATCACTTCCAACTGTTAATCTAGAACTGCCAACTCCACCACTAAACCACGTCCAGTCAACAAGATTTCAAAGTGATTTCAATTCTAACAAAGTGATGTTGTTGGGGGAGGTTCCATGTATTACCTGCCTTTCCCACAGTCCACTTCAAGCTTTCCAGTGCCTACTGGTTTTCCCACCAGAACTGACAGTACCACAGTCCATTACTAACCTCACCTCTTAGAGGGATCCGACTCACTCAGACTTGCTAAACCACATAATTCGAGCAAATGGGATTTGTTACAGGGGATTTTTTAATGTAGTATACAGAAAGTTTAACACTGCAAGTTGCTGATCCAACAGAACCTTGTAGCATCTAACTATACAGAAGCCTGAATCCAAAAAATCTGAATCGTGGCTCTTGTTTACAAGCATCTGATGAGTTCTTCATGCATTTGCCTGTAAGTTACCATTTTCTATTAGGCACCATTAGGCACCAGCGGTTAATTAGTTTTTCCCATATGCCAGCACATACATAAATTCTAATTATTAACTGTGTTAGATCATCAGTTTACACAAATTACCTTTAAATTCAACATTTGCATACATTGTGGTCTGCATATCCTCCTCCAGACAACAGCATCTGTTTTGGAGGACTTTGTTAGTTCTTTGAAGAGATACACACTTCTTGATATTTAACCAGGTATTTAAGCCGTCATCACTTGCATCATCAAGGTCTCCATCTATTATTTCAGCTGAAAAATCACATAATTTTCCTAGGCTTACACACAGTAATTGAAGGGCACAATAATGCTGTTTCACACATGACATTATTTCTGCTCAATGCAATACTAAAACTCATGAACCTGAGAGCGCTGGATGGAATTTCCAGATAAGGCTGAAGGGCACTTCCAGTTTCACTAAAACAAAGTCAAAGGCATAGCATCCTTCCACCTCAAAGCACCGAAATCTTCACTTACTGAACTTTTACTGTTACTCTTCCCTTGTGTTGTAGAAAAGAAGAAAGAATTGTTGAAGGGGAGAAAGAGGAGGAGGAAACCAACCTTTTGTTCCTTTGTACAAATGGTAGCAAGTACCAAATATTGAAAAGTTACAGCACGGTTTACTTTTCAGTCCAGCAGCACAGATCTGTGCCTGGTCCCCACATAGTTTAGGAACGCTTACACGTGACTGCGTGGTCATACCACAATACCAAGTTCAGCATGTTGGATGAATGTGTGCCCAAGCACAGTCCCAAGTTATGACAATTTCTAGCATTCTCAGACCAAAGTGTATCCCCACTTCCCACTTAGAAAACAAGTAGTGCCAGCTGCATGATTACTTCTTAGCCTTGGAATTGCACCTTGAAACGTGTTCTGGCTTACTGTCACGGTTTGGCATAATCAATGTGAAAGAGCATGTAAAAACAGAACCTGCAGAGATTATTTGAAAATGTCGCACAGGACAGACACATTACTGTAATGGTTTCATCTTTATGAAGAAAGTAAGGAATTGTATTTGATTAATGACTGCACCAGCCATGGTGGAATCCTCTGGGCACAGAACACACACATGCCTTCATACCAGTGCCATAGCTTGATTTTGTAGGTAGATACCTTTTTTTTTATAACCTGGGTATTGACTGGGTAATTCAGGTAGTTCACATGATAAAGTGCTCAAAACCAGATTATAAGTAAAATATAGAGTCAAATTCTCTAATGACTATTTACTTTGAAGGTGTAATGAGAAAGGGAAAGTTGTTAAAATATGTAAACAACTCTAGAAAAGCTAAATGAAAAGCTAAGCTCCCATTGACAGCCATATTATGATTTTTGAGATTTTTCATGAAAGGTCTTACAGGAGGGAAAGAAAAGCTAAGCTTCATAAAATAATAAGCAGAACAAATCAAGGTAAAATGTATATGTATTTCACTTAGGACTCTAGTATTACAAATCACTTCAGCTTTGCCTTATGCTGTGTAACTCCTACAGAAATTACCGAGTAATTGTCCTGTACTGCGAAAAATGCATTAATTTTTCCCAACATATCTTCCAGGGATTTGGGTTTTTTTTCTAGTTGTTTAGTTGGGGTTTTTTGGTTGGTCGGTTTTTGTTTGGTTGGTTTTTTTTTTTTCTTTTTGGTTTTGTTGGGGGTGGGGTGGGTGTGTGTGTGTGTGTTGGGTTTTTTTCTCTCCTTTGCTAACCATGGAAGCCTTAGGCATCAAGGAGACACTGCAGCAAGGTTTTGGATAGAAAGAGTTTCAGTATCAGCCATGGATACACATATGCTTAGTCATGCCAAAATGTTATAATGTCATTAACTATGTCACACAAAGGAAGCAATCATCTGAAACAAGGACCAGAAGACAATCTTGTACCTAAGGAAACAGAACAGCAAAGTATCTCATTTTTCACACAAGATTACACAAGCAGTTAGAAATTCTAAAGAAAGTCTGCTAAAAGGGCTACTTTCCACTAAAAGAGAAACGATACGATTTTACAAGCCCAATATTATGTTTTCATTCATAAAATCTGGGAACAGGGCCAGACCTGACTGCGTACATTCAATTTGACCTTTTAGAAACGTTTATTTCACTGCCGAACCTCCACACTAATACATAACTTTGAATTATATCACTAATGCCAGTCAGAGATACCACCTCCCAGTGAAGCAGCAGTTGCTTATAAAATCCTTCTGGGACCATCACTCCTAAAGTAGCCATCCTACAGATTACATCAATAAGCCTGGCTGTCTAAAGAAAGTGACAGTTTTGGATGCTAGCAATTCACTAAATCGTGTTGATTAAGAGAGAATCTTGCAATAACGGTGGTGACTGTGCCCAAGAAAACAACTCCACTTTTCTATGACTGTTCAGTTCAACAGTGCCCAAACTTGTCAGCCAAGGTTAGCATACCCTGTTAACAGAAGGTGGCTGCAACTCAGTGACATCAAGCCAACCTACTTTTAGATGGAAGTCAATGTAGATAGAAATAAAATAAATCATGGTGATTATCTGTACTGTGTGCAACTCTACTGTGTCTGCATACAAAGACGCATCCCAGACCAGGATCCCTCATCCTGACTGAAGCCAGAAGCCTGGAGTGAGCTGTTACTAGTAGAACAACACATACACCTCACACTTACCTTCTCATTTCCTCAGAGACCTATTGAAAGTGAGCTCTAGCATGGATGATTTGCCTTCTGGGTATATGTTAGATACTTCAGGGTGTAACTGACACAGAACTGGATCAAAAGCCACAAAATGTTGTTTCAAATCCTTCCTCAGCTTTATATTTTTTTTAGTAACTTCAAGGTGTCACCTCATTTGTGCCATTCTCTTTCCTTGCAATAAACAGTTTCCTCCAGTTCACCAAAGGACTGAAAAAAATAATTTTGCGACTGTGAGATGTTTAACACTTCAGAAACATACAGCTATACAGGTATTGTATTATGCAAGAAAATAGAATATGCAAAATTTAGAATGAACCTTTGGTGTACTCAGAGTAAGAGGACTTGGTCATTTGAAGTGAGCAGCATCTCATTCATCCCGAAACTACAAGAGGGCTGTATTAGGATTACTTTTCATTATATTTCAAACTTTCTAAACATCTAAACCTTTGCATAACTCAGCTTCCCTAACATTCAGTATTTTTTTTTCATAACAAAGAAATCTAGCACCAATTACTTTTCTGATAACATTCCACTAGTAAAATCAATGTGAAAGTACCAGAAAATTAGAAACTGTATTTGTTCTGGGACACTTTGTTATTCTTTTAGATTTATCACCTTTTTAATAAATAACCCATTACATGGCAATAACTGAAACAATGCATAAAAATTATTAATCTTCTGAGCCATGCCATCTCAGTAGATTGATTAAAAACCCTGGCAAAATAAAATTAAAAAAATCTGACCATTCACATAGTATACAAATTTCAAAGACAAACCAGACTTTAATTAGATATTTTTCAGTCTTTTTCTCTTGAACTTCATGACAAACTTGAAACTCAAGTCTCATATGCTACCTTATCATTCTTTAGATTATTTGAAATAACTTTAGTTCTCTGTTTAGGCTATACTTGCTGGTGCTGTAGTCAATCTACCACATTTAACTTATAATTACAACCCCCAGTGCTGCAGATTAAGATAGCATTCATCAGTAGCTTGGCAATTCAGAAGAGTGTGTCAGACACACAGAGACCTTAAAAGAGCAAGGAATTTTTTCTCCCCTTAACAGCCCATGATATGGGCTCCGAACCTGTTTTATTGAAACCACTAGCAATTTTCTCTATTGCTTTCAATGGGAAAAAGATTCGAGTTCCTATTATGTGAGATTGATGATGACTACATGGTGACTAAAGCACCAGAAGTTCTCAAGCCTGATTTAACCTTTAGTCTTTTTGAAGACCACTTTTCTTTCTACTCACCCTCCCTCCATTCCCCATTCCCTTTCTGTTGTACACACATCTCACTGCTTTAGTAATAAACTTTGGAAAATACTTCTGTATTTGGTTTATCAGATGACTTGTCCCAATTCTTTCTTTTCTTAGTAGCTCTCAAAAATTTCTCCAAAAGCATCTTTTCCCATCAACACAGTATTTCAAAGACATGTTACCTCCTGTTGACAGTTTCTGATTATCATAATTGTATTTCTGTTTGCTTTTTTTACAGTCAAGTATACACTGAACATGGAACATTTAAGTGTTTGAAAATAAATTTAATTCTGTACATAGCAAAAAACAAAGAAATGGGACAGTAGATTTTGATTTATTCTTGTCCCTTTTATAATATTAAGTTGATGGTGTGTAATACGTAGCACAACTTATTATGTACTTCATATAATCCTTCACACTAATCAGAATAAATTTCTTCGTAGTGACATCATCACAAATTTAAGAACCAGTGATATGAACAATAAACACTATTACATTACAGTGTCAGATCTTTGTTTACTAACTTTGGTCTAGGAAACTCATAATGTTTTAAGATCTGATTCAGCGAAAGAAAAGGAAAATCTATATATGAAGAAATACACGTTACCAAGGACATTTGACCTAGATCTGTTCATTTTAAAGGCCAGGGAAGCAACTGCTGCACTACTGAGCTGAGGGCAGACCTGGACCTAGAAACCTACTCCTTGTGTTGGATCAAGAACAACTTCATTCTTCCTATCTCTGGAGATGCAGATACAAAAACACTAGCTATAAAGCCAGCATCTAATATGGCCTGTTTATTCCATTTCACCAAATTTTCCTGGAAAATAATCTATTACACCACTACACTGAAGCGTATACTCAATTTGTGAACAGAACAGGTATAGCAAAAAGAACGGGATAGTGCTAGGCAACCTAGAATTTGATGATTTTTCTGAATACATCCACTAAAAGGTTTATTTCTATTTGTCAAACTTTCTCTGTAATTTCTTCTGCTATGTATGCAATGAGGCATTTAAATAACAAAAATCTAGCAAAGAAAGTATTTCCATAGCAACTATTCCAAGGAATACAATTCAGCAATTCATACCATAAAACTTTGTGTACTTTGACCAATGCTTTTCTTTATCTAGATGGATTTCTTTATCTATGTGCAAGTAGAAATATTAATATTGGTCATGAAGAGTTTCATATTAACACATTCAACACTATACTAGAAGAATGTTCGATGATGCCTCTACAAAATGTGATGTTAACCTTTCAGAGTTCAGCATTTCCAAAACTCTTCAGGTAATTCTAAACAGATTTCAAGCAAGAATTTGATTTAATATTTCAAATGTCTAGAATGACATCAAATAAAAATGCAAAGAGAATTTATAAAGATTTTTACATTGAACAAGAACTTTTCACAGCAGAAAGTAAAGCTTCTGATTAAGAATTTATATTTAGACTAAGTACAATGTTTTTGATATTTTTATCCCCCCCCCCCCCCCCCCCATTTAAAATTTTTTTAAGGTTTGAAAAACGTTAGCTTTGTAAATCCTTTCGGAATTTATATGCTATCCTTTTGCTCTCTCATTGCAACATATTACTGCTGATGTATTACATAGTGTATAATCATTCTTTTAGATAAACAAATATAAACTATCAGCCGCAAACACCTCAGAACAGATTCCAATTCTACTGTGACCAGAAAAATCTTTCGTATAATCTTAAATCTCAAAATAGGTGATTCTTAGGCTCATAACATCAGAGCTGACAACACACACCATACTCCAAAATAAGCCCCTTTGTGAGATTATTTACTTAATATACACCTAGCTGTATTCTTCCCTGTTACAAAATATATTTTGTATTAGGTTTTTGGATAAAAAATAGGGGATAGTTCTTATTAGGACAAAATTTCTAACCAACAGTGCAAAATATCATTGACTTTTCCAACGAGGGGATTCCCTTCACTGAGGAATGAAGGAGCATTATGTAATTATATAGAACTTATATAAATAAAACATTATATAAACAAGTAATTTTACTTTCTTTCACAAGAAAATTCATGCTAAGTTGGCAAACCAGACTGGAGATGAGAAACAGGACTGTAGATGCCTCGTGCAATTTTTGTTTATCTGTTTCTACATGAACCACGTGTCCTTCTGTTGAAACCACCAGATTCACGTGAGAACCTGTCAAAACCTTCTTCATTACTGAGTACAGTGCAACACTGAACCTTTCTGAAGAAACCTACCAGTGGAGTCCAGTATTTGAACTGTCTCTGTAATAAACAGAGCCTCAAAGAGCCTCAAATTAGCCACGCTCAGAGCAGAATGCCACCTAAAATAGTTGTTTGGAAACGGAAAAAAGTTTATCTTAAGCCCATTTTCTCTTCAAGACTTTAGGATTTAGCTCCAGGGGACAGTACTGCACATGGTAATTCAGGACAAGCAGCTCCCTCCAACAGACCTCCTCCATCCCATCCAAGCAGGAGTGATGGTCACTCTGAAATTAGAGATGTAAGAAGCGGTCACGGTGTCTCATCACCCAGCTTATGTTTACATGCATTCCTACAGACCGGGAGAAAGCTGCCTTTTGATACTTTCCTCAGCCCAGAATCCTTGTTCCCTAGGAAAACGTCCCAAGCAACAGCCCACAGCCCCCTTCCTCTACAACCCCCCCACTATTTCTGTCCTTACAGCAGTAGCACTCCCTGACTCTCCTTTTAAAGGTGTGCTACTTAGAAAAACAGACAGGAAAAATTATTCAAAAAACCCTAATCTGAAAAAAATATTTAGCATTTCTGATAAACAACATGATTGAAGCTACCTCAGAATTCTTAATAGTCAGTCTCAGAAATTTCTGGGTGTAAGAAACCAGAGTAGTGGTGGGTGATGGTTTTTTAATTACATTCATTAATAGATAGTGACACTTAAATGCAAAGATTTCAAAGCATTTAATGTTCCAGCAGCATCTGAAGAAACTATTAGTTAATGCTGGGAGTGAAGTCTTCAATGAAAACCAAGACAAAAAAGTATTCTTCTAACTGAATGACCACAGAAACTGTTAATTTTTTTAATAAAAGAACATAAACAAATGTGTTTACATTTTCAGAAATAATACTGGTAATTAGCTTAAGTGCTGGTAGGGACGGAGAAGTGAGTACAGATATCTCAAGCTTTGCTTTAGGCTGCCTTATCATTATGAAGTATTTCTACTGCATTTAAATTGAATGTGTTAAACATGACAGAAATTCATGTAAACTTCAAGAGAAAGATCAAATAAAGAAGCCATGGTAGAAAGGAGAAAAGCAGAGTTTGCAACATGTCTATCTGAGAAGGATCACAAAGTCACAGAAAAAAAGAAAAGGAAAATTAGTGATTGAAGGAAGTACAAAGAGTGGAGAGAAAATCAAGGGACTTGAGAAAAGGATTCTCCAAGGTTTCCATCTGCTGCTTTAACCACTGATTTAAAAAAAAATAATAATTCACAGAACCAGGAAATTGAAATATATCCCAAGGTATTAAAGTCCAAAGGCTTTGAACTGTAATTTATTCACACTAAAAAGTCTATAAATAACTGTGACGTACGGAAAAGAGAAGAAAAAAAGAAAAAGAAAAAGAAAATGAAAAGGGAAAAGTTAGAATGTGAAAAGGCTAAGTATAGAAAGCACAAATTTTATTCTCTTTAATCACATCAACCTCTCAAAAAGAACGGGTTACAGGAATGCATAAATGCATGTCAAAATTAAAGTCATGGTTAGTAGGATTTTGTTTCATAAACTGAAAATACCTGGACCATAAGCAGCAACACTGAGGTCTCCACAAAAAGCATAAATTAAAGCAAGAAAGGCCAAAAAGCTCATTTGCTTATGTAAAATGTCTCATTTGAATCAAGCAATCAGTTGATTACTTTAGAGCAAGGTCACTTAAAAAAAAATCAAATAAAACAGAAATAAATATCGACTTGTTTAAGAGGTGGGGAGGAAAGGCAGGACCAAATAAAAAATTATCCAACCTTACCCAAAACCCCTGCTTCTAAACCTTGCTGTTCCCCAGCTTCCCAGTATGTTTTCAATACAGGAATACATACTTTACCTAATGTGGACATTTATATGCCTCAGAACCCATGTACATACATGTTGTGGATGGTCTGAATTACTACCTTTTAAATGCATTTCTTTTATCCTGCCATGTTCTAGTTTCAAGGAAGAGCAGGTTTGGAAAAGCTTTTCCCTAGAACCTGCTACAGCGAGCTCAATGGAAGAAACCGAACAGATGGTTTGTCAGCGGGCAGTTTATAATGGAGGATTTCCAGGTAAGGGCAGAAAAATATTTGTCCGCTGATATACACCCCTCTCCTCCAAAACACAGTACCAATATTTGTGATCAAGCTTTCCAACATATGGATTTTATATTTATCACATTTTGTGAGGAAATGGCCTTTTTTTTCCCTATATCCTGCACAGGAGAAGCTGCTTCTAGTTATAAGTGCAACTACAGTAAAGAAAAAAAAACAAACCAAACCAACAAACCTCTCCAGAGGCAACTGGAATATGACTGGTTATGCCTTTTTTACTCAAAGTCTGATACATGTACAGAAAAAAAGAAGAAAAAAAAAATCTGCCTATAGGCAAGTGTCAGCTACAACTGTGTTTGCTCCATCTTCCTCATTTTTGCATAACACATTTCTGGAGCGAAACCTGACTTTATGTTCCTGAGAGACAATATTAAAATAATATAAAAGGGGAGTATTTGTGAGCAAGCTATCAATATTGTATTAAATTGAGCCTTCAAATTTTAAAATTACTAAGATGTGTCACTCAATGTCCTTGATACTTATTCTACAACATGAATTATTAAATCTTCATAGATGTCATCCAACTGAGAATATTAACAAGATTCTATTGTATTTTGAAACAGAAATCACATCAGAGATCAACACTGGTTTGTGTTGTCACATATTACTTACGGATTTTAATCACACAGGTTTTAGAACTTCTGATCAATACCATGCACTTCTCGCTTACCAAGATGAAAACTAATGAGCAAAGCTAATTAAAATTTGCAAGTTCATCAATTTATAATGAAGCTGAAGATAAACACTTTTTTTTTTTTTTTTTAACTTGTCTTTGGAAACTAATATTTTGCTTTCAGACAATTTATAATGGTTATCTTATACAACTTAGCTAAAGAAATTAAGAGAATACTTCATTCTAAAAATTCAATCAATACTTTGGCAAAGGGACAGAAGCCTCTCAGACTAGTGAAATTGAAGAGTGGGAAGAAAAAAGGGTAGATTCAGAAGTATTATTTAACTGGAAAAGGTTTTTTTCTATTTTTCCTTATTTTATCCAGGAATACTTTTCAACTTTGTATTTTATTGCTCTTTTGCAATAAATACATTATTAAATTTTAAGCCAATCCTCAATATACTTTTTACCCCCATACACAATAAACAGAGAGATAGGTAGAGTGTAAAATTGCCCTATACAACATGCTGCTGCTCTGCAGCAGTTATCAAGGTTAGAACTGAAGTTCCAGCTGCAATTTTTGGTGCTCTGCAAACTCTCTAATTCACAGTTGGGTTTATGTTTCTACTTTAGAAGATACTCCATATATAATACACACATGCTACACAAATCAGCATTATAAAATTGGTGAAGTATTTAAAAAAAAATTATCACGGAAAAAAGTCATCATAAAAGAGTGACAGACTGTAAACAAATTAATATCTAAATGTGACACATTCACTATATGCACCCTAAGGAAAGTTAAACTATTAAAGTGGTGGAATTCACTGCCTAGGTAGCTAGAACAAAATTCTGCTTGTGAGGCTAACATTCAGGAGATGCAGTGAAAAATTGCTTTTGTTTCAATCTGTTTAGTTTAATCCCACATCTTTTTCGTTCAAAGTTCAGAAGATAACTGGTATTTCAAAATGCTGGAAAGCCTTGTCTCTTCTATTAATTTCAGCATTTACAGAATAAAAGGGGTGGAGGGGTGAATAATCAGTATAGCTACCTGAAATATACCAGAAATCTACCATTTCTCAAATTGAAATGATATGATGAACATGCACACACCAAAAAAAAAATAAAAATAAAATAATTCATAATGACAGATAACTTTTGTTATACTGATTTAAATGGTAAGAAAAATAACATATTCATCCTGCATATACATTTTATTAAAGTAAGAAAACATTTAAATGTCAATTTTCTGTATTTTAATTAAAATTTCCATTCAACAGTTCAAATAAAAATATCAGTCTGTCAAATAACATTATCCAGCACTCTTTAAATGTAGATTCTTGAAAAATTAAGTACAGGAATTAAGTAGACAGCCAAGGTGAAAGACCACAAAGGAAATTTAGAAGATAACTACAATGGGTCAATTTGTCAAATTTTGACTTCTGATTTCAATTTTAACAGTAGTATTTTCCATAGGTATAATGTTTAGAAAATAATTGTTTTTCAGTTAATAATGTGAATATTGTGGAGTTTCCTGGGTTTATTTTTATTAGGAATGTAAACGATGGATTGTATTTAAACGTAAATCAAGTAGTTTTAAAGGTCACTGATCAAGAAGAACAGTTTGCCTCTTAGAAAAATAACTGATGAGGAGAATAACAGAACAAACTTCAATATTATTTTTTTTTTCCAAATCAAAATTCTTTAACAATTTTGTATTTTAAAAATCACAATTATTTAATGAATAAGAAACAGCACAACGAAACCACAGAACTAGAGATATATTGTGTCTTTTCAGTGGTGATCTGTATTTAGGAACTATGGAAAAGACTTTTGTAAAGAGTATTTGTGATTAGAACCAGCACACATATTTGAAAACATTAAGAGGAAAAAATCCTGCATTGTCAAGAAAATATTCTGTACAAAGTCGATAGGTCTTTTCCCACTCTAATTGCTTGGATTTCAGGACTTGCAGATCATACATTACCCCACAGCAAAAAGTGTTTAAGACATGGCTCTACTGCCTAAAACATTAGCAATAAAATACCAGAAAAGAGATGACTGCCTTTCAAATGTAAATTGTTTCTGTCAGCAGCGTGTGATTATGTTACACAGCTTCACTTGTAGAATCGCTGTGCCTTTTTAAACTACCTAAAAATTAAAACCAGAAGCACACATCTATTACATACTTACTTTTCACACAAACTTGCCATAACATTCCATATTGAATATATAGCAACTCTTCCATAGTTGTAAGAATACCACTATCTAAAGAAGGTGAAATTACAAGCTTTCTCCAGTGTATACACTCTATATAGCAAGACATGTAGAGAGAATTATATACAGTGAAATAATAATGATGCTATAATCCTTTCCAATAGAGTAAAACTTCTTTATTAACTACCAAAGAATATCTCTACTAAACAAAGCTCTGAGATTTCCAAGTTGATGATTTACATTCATAATTTATTCCCAGTATTTCTATAGATTATTCTACAGTCCAGACTAAGCTATTTTCAACCTTTATCTTCTTCAAAACAAGAAATATTATACAACACTGTAGATGTAGTTTTAAAGCAGTTATTTGAAGCTATTCTGGATTTAAATAAGTTTAAATGTAACAGAACTTCGTGGAAAACATAGATGAGGCAAAGATGAGCAATAAATTCAAATTAAGTAGTTAAGCATCTTTCTTATGTATAATACCTCCAAAGCAAAGGTGAAATAAAGTATCTCACTTCTGGGCATTGATTTCAGGTCCTTATAAATTTGAATTTTGTCATTTACAATGACATTGGCTGTTTGCCTCATGTTGATTGTGGTTGGTTTGAATCATTGTTTTAGAGAGCAAGAAGGAGAGAGATTTTTAACAGGAATGATTCAGTGAATTCCTTAAGCAGAACCTGGGGGAAGGGGAAACAGACCTATCAATCTAACTTCCAATAGGAAAAGACTCAATAGCTCCAAAGGCTGAGGAACTAAAATCCATATGTCTAAAAATGCTGGGGGTGGGGAAGATATCCTTTGGACAGATTTTTTACAGGCCAGTAGATTCAGTCAGCGTGAAAGTTATATTCTTGGATCTGAAAACTGAGCTCCACATGAGGTACAAGCATAACCCCTAACTCTGCTTCAGGGAAAGATTCTCCTACCAACTCATAGCCTATGTAAGCTCTTTCACTTACTGGAATAAGGATGGTAAACCTGGCATCTCTTATGAAACTAAAAGGTACATATGATTTCCCCATATCCTAACCCTGTTTTCCATACCTCCCTACCTAATAAAACAGGTCTCAGCTACATTTCTGCACAGCAGAAATGACAAATCCATGTAAACACATGTATGTTCAAAAAGAGTACATCTTTCTGGAGCATGTTCTTCTGCAGTGCCAGGTTGCACTCCAGAGCATCTAAACTCAGCACACAACAACCAGGTACCAACCAGTAACATAAACCAAGGAAATTTTGCCCAATATGTCCAGAGAGGATTGTGCAGCAAGAGGGTAACAACCTGAACACCTGCTTTTTCCTGCCATTCTCTGACCTCAAAAGGTGTAACTCTACAAAGGATCTTAACTTTGCTGGTGCTGCCTGACCTGCATAAAGACCAAAACCAGTTCATATGAACTATTATTTTACTTTACATTTTGATCTTTTGAAGACCCAAGTCACTGGATTTTTTTTCAGTTTGTTTTACTTAAAAAAAAAAAAAAAAGTCTACGCAATTTCAGACATTCCAGAGGTCAAGAAGTCGCAGTATTGAAACTAAATTCAATCCCAAAATTTCCATTTATCGAATTCTGGAATAATACAGTAATAATCAGAACCAGAAGAGCGATGATTAATTTTCCTGTAATCTATGAAAATCACTATGCATCTATAAACTCCATATTCTACAGAACTGCCAATCTTTCCAACAAACAGAACAAATGAAGAAAGAGAAAGCTGTCAGAGGAGAAATTGGCTAAAATGCCTGACAGAAAAACAAGGCTTTTCATTTTAATACTGATAATTGCAGAAACGAAATAACGCTGGCAATAGTATGATGGTAATAATTAAGGGGAATAGAATAATTTTAACATTACTTGGAAAAACTGCTTCATGCTTTTGGGGTTTTTTTTATGTTTTAGGCAGGAAATGGTAATAACCTTAAAAAGTGATATGTGATGATTGTCCATTTCTGTTGGGAAAAAAACCATGTTTTGAGAGCATTTAAAGATTTCTGATCTACATTTTCCAAAACCATCAGCTTCATATCCATAGTCAAATAGCAAAACTTAACACAACTAAAAACCCCTAAAAGTTAACAAAATTGCTATAGCCCAAAACTTACACCCAATCAAAAAGACATTGGAAGCCTTTCCTTTTTCTGGTAGCCGAACTACCTTGAGGTGCTGCTTAGAAATTTAAATAGAGCTCTAATGGAAATACTTTTTTTATTCCAGTTGATAGTTCAAATTTAGCACACATTGACATCTCAGCAAGAACCAGTTCAGTACAGCTTGCTTGCATATGGTAGTGCTGCCAAAGCAACATCATGGTGCAGGATCTCCCTTATCCCGTTTTCTCTTTTCATCCCATCCCAGCTCTTTTGTCATTTGACCAACCAGTATTTCTTTATGCACTGTGATGCTGGGCTACTTGAACATCTCAAATTTCTGCATCTGTGTAAGAGGTGCTCAAAACCAAGTGTTATCCTGTTTTGTAGATGCTAATGGGAGGGGGGTCAATGAACAGTAATCTTGATTATTTTTGCTCTCGCACACTAGAGGAGCATGTGGCTACTTCTATGGGTGCCCCGATAGTGCTCACAACCCGCTCAACCAGACCTTTCACCCATGAGTTATTCCTCATCAAGTAGAAACACGTGTGAGTTTCTTATACGTCTCTGAGGTGGGTTTACTGAAAAGGGAAACCAAAAGCCTTTTCTTCAGCTCCTGCTCCCACTTCCTGGGTGGGTGCAGCCTGAACATCATTTTTACCCTCAAGATAGCACAAACAGTTGCATGTTCTGAGCTGCTCCCATTGCACACATTACGGACAATTGCACCTGAACTACACACGGTGCCAGAATTACAGCAGCAAAAGGCAGAGACTAAACAGGTGAAACTGCACATTGTTACTTCCAATTTTTTATTTTATACTTTCTGGTGTGTGCAAATTAACAAACTGTTACTAACCCAAGTCAAAACTAAACTGGTGGAGGAAGAGATGCGAGAAAGTTTCAGATGCCACTGAACTGGAACTTCCTAGCTTGGATTCCTGGCTAAAATTAGAAACTGTACATATATCACTTTTCTGGTAGAGACTACTCATAAAATCTACTGGCCAACACAAACCGCTATTGGCTTTTTATGACACTGTTTCTTCAACTGTGAGGCATGCAACTTCATGCCACTGGCAAGATTGTTACAACAGTACTAAAGGTGCTATTACCCTAAATTCTTGGAGGGATATATTATAACCAGAGAGATCTTTTATATCAATTAAATTCCAAATTTAAAAATCTGAATATCCAATGAAATTATTTCTTGTATCTAATAACAGGCCCAAGATATTCCTTTGCCAGTCCCACGGTTCTGATTCACTGTGAAGGAAACCAAGAAATCCCTCACTGTCTGTAAGAGCAATTGTCTTTTTACTCCACAGCCTTTGCAGGTCCCAGATCAGATTTCTTATTCACTTCAGACTTTGTGCCACATAAAGAAGTATAACGTACAGATGAGAAATTCAGCATTTAAACAAATCAGGAGCTCTTTTCAACTCAATAAATATTTCTTTTATAGAGAAAGAAGTCTACAAAAAGATACAAATTGTTTCACTAGTTTTTTGGTCATATGCTTATTTTTTGTAAATCATGATGAACACACTAGGCTGACTTTAAAAGCATTTGAGAATAGTTTTCTAATACCACAATTTCACTATGGAAAAGCTTGGCTATATTTGTACTACCTTGTAAATGGAAAATTAATTCTCTAAAGCTTGCTAATTCATATAATGGTTCTAAAATCCAATAATTATTTTAATATACAGATTTTGACTACAGAGGCATTTTCAGCCCCATATAAGACAACATTTTTATTCTACAAACTTTTAAATTTCTGCAATGATTCTAAGTTCCTTCAGTCTCTGAGATCATCACACAAATCACACAAGCATGTCCTGCACAAAATCTCTCACAAAATTATACCTGGAGCACCTATATATTTTTTTATTATTATTTTTATTTTGGGGTAGGTGTGTGTGTGTAATATCAAATACTAATTGAATATGTTCTACCTGATGATCTTCTGGGCCAACTTATAAGCACAATTTAAAGTTCCTTCAAAAGCATGCATAAGAGCAAAAATTAATATATCTGATGATGTATCCATACTTTTCCTCAGCTTTCTACCAACACTATGAATGCAGCAATAAACAACTGATGTAAATTATTGAAATTATTGGTTATTGTTTATATAAATCTCCATTCTGATTTAATTCTGAATTCAGCTTTAATCCATGCAGAAAGCATGGTTAACTTTGCAGGTAATTTCAAGGAAACTATTGAGTAATGAAATTTTCACATGTTCCAAGGCATCGATGTAAAGTATATAAATTCAATATTTCATCCCTTCCCCCTGCCCCCCCTCCCAAAAAAAAAAAAAAAAAAATCAGTAAAAAAATCAATAAAAATACATTCACTGCTAAAAAATCAGAAGTGTCATTTAAGAATACCTGCACACCAAAGGTTAATTTGGAACACCTGGCAAAGGCTTGTATCAACATTCAGGTGACCAGTATAAATAACCCCTTGAAAGGATGCTTTACTGCTTTACCTTCCTTTTACCATGACTAAAAAGTGTTGATGAAATCAAAGGCTTTAACTGCTTGCTACAAGTCTTTTCCAGCACAAATGTCTTCCTGCCATAATCAATTTACTTATCTGCCTGAAGAGAATCAGGTTAGATGTTGGTATGACTTCTCAATTAGAAGAAAAGTTTTCAGACTCTTCAGACTGCATTACTTGAAATAAAATATTTTCCCAAGCACCTTATACCTTCTACAGAAGGAAGAAGAAAAAAAAAAAAACAAAACAGGTAAAGTGATAAAAACTCCAAACACTGCAAAGAAAAGACAACAATGAAAGCAATTCAGCCACAAAATCTAAGTTATCTAGTAAATTGGGATCATTCAAGAAAACTCTTCCAATGTAACATAAATGTAATGGTGTGAAGAGAGAAAAAAAAAAAAACACTGACTCTTCTGAAGAGAGTGGGAATAGCGTGAAAAATAATTACTAAAGAGTATTTAAAGGTCATATGGAAAGCAACAGAACTGCCGTACTGCATTCAGTTGTGATATTCATATTTTAGAACAGTTATCATAAAATTAGAGGTATAGAAGGAAGCCATGTGGCTGCTATACCTTGTGTCTGGATAATCATATTAACAGTCAAAAATGAAATTACTATCTGTCTGTCCTGTTATGTAGGTATTATTTTTGGATTTCCTTTTATGTTGTCCAATCCAAGCTACACTTAAATATTCAAGATATTACACTCTTAGACATTCAAATTTATCCATATACCTGAAGTTAAGCTTCTTCCCCTTCTCTTCTTGATATTATCATCCTGCACCTCACTTTCTGTACATTCTGTTAACTCCAATCTTATTCCATCATATACACTCAGGAAACTATTACAAAGATATTGTAGGTTTTTGTAAAGGCAGTGCTTTCTCAAACTTCTTCCACTAACTAAATCACCTTTCTGCATGATAGTGCTCACCTTCACTTTTAAAGCTTTTTCTAAACTTTCCTACAGACACCTACCGGGCTGTAGCTTAATGAGCCTTTCCTTCTGCAGCAGCGATGGTTCAGCAGCATTCACCTATTCCTCACCACTTCTTCCTATCCCCGTGCTCGGCTCCAAGTTCTGCTCATACAAGTACTTATTCAAGTGCATAATGAACCAGACAAAACCAAGAATAAAAAATAAATCGATGTTTGAAATAAGCATCTTTAACAGATCAGCCCTGCAAAAGATTACGGTGTAGCTCAGGAGGTGGCACAGAACAAGAATCATCAACAGCAGCTGCTTAAGTTAGCCCTGGAGGTAAGAATTACTGAAAATAAGCCTTCTGCAACAAGAAGTTGACTTCAGCTATAAACATCCCATAAAGCAGTTGACTAAATTGTTAAACAGGTAACTTTGTACCTTCTCAAAAACTGTGTTCGGCACCTGCAAGCAAAACACTTCCAAAGATCTGTCTCCTCGTTGCTTTCTTTCTGTCCCCTCCTAGTACTTTTTCTTGGCTGTGCCACATACAGAAACCCAGCGATGGTTGGGCTGGGGTGGGTTGCTGTCACCAAGCCTTACCTTGCTGATCAATTCTAACTCAGTCTGTGTTTGAACTCCATCTGTCTAAATCCAGCTGTTGTCTTGCATTTTGAGCAGGGAGACTGCGTCTGGGTTTGCCGGGTATTTACACAGCACTTAGCACAAACAGAATGGGATCTTTGTCCAAGTCTCAAAATCAAAGGTACTAAAACACATGAAAAGCAGCCTCCCCTTCCATCTCAAGGAATCATAAAAAACATCACTACCCACGACAACTACAAAGTGAAGTTCTCTTGCTTCCTCTACACCCCCATTTTTAAAAACAGAAATTAAATCTGGAAGTGCTAGCATAATGTTATGCATTATGGATCAAGTTCTTGCCATATGAACACAGACACAGGAAGCAAAATAAGTCAATGGACAACAATAAAATAAAGAGAAAAACAATCCTTTCAGGGATTACTAAATACATGTTATAATTCAATTTAGATTGGACTTTAGAAAAATAAAAATCAAGAAATTATTTACATCACTATATACTGAACTTTGAGCACACAGATAGAATTTAAATAGTTACTAAAAAAATATGGTTTAGTCCATAAGCTATTTTTTTTCTCAATACACAGAGAACCCTAACCTAAACATTTCCTTCTCTCTGAACAAAAGGGTCTGGATATATTTTTAGTAGAATTTTCGCAAACTGTGTGTCTTCCTGAACAGGTGGAAAGGCTGTTTGGAGAGCATTTTTCTGCAAATAAAATTTTATTGGTTCAACATGGACCTTCCATGTAATGTTCTTATAATGAGTAAATTAGTAGGTGATATAAAACTCTGAAAATGGAGAAACTGTAATGAAAACCTTAATATGCTTTTTACAGTAACGCTGAAAAATGTGATGCCAGGTTTAAGTTGATCACGTTTTTATTCACACCTCCAGGCAAACCAGCAAGAACTCAATAAGTGGTGTGATTTTATTAAATATATTTCTAATGGACAATTTTTTTCTCCTTTAAAAACAACTGACTTGAAGGAACACTGTAGCATAGTAACTGCCAACCGACATCTGGGTATGACAGGCTTTTCAGTTCACACAGGATTTCCTATTATTGGCTGAAGGTGAAAAGAATTACGAACACAAAGAAGCGAAAAAGCAATCTTAAGAAGCTAGGACCATATGAATTTTAAATAGATGACAAAAGTACAGCAACTTCGTAGGAGTTGGTGGGAAGCCTGCTACACTTAGAAAGCTGTTCAAACATTCCCTCTGCTAAGCCTGTAAGAGGATGCTTAGGACACCCATTGGCTTCAAAGAAATCTACAATCATCATGGATTAGAAACTGCCTTGACTGCATCCATTTGTACCAGAAGCAGAGCAGCACTTGTGAAAGCACACAATGAAATGGTAGACAGAATATAGTTGGCTTTCCAGATAAAAAATCTCTGCTCGAGAAGAATAGAGCAAAGGGATATCAGACAAATACACAACAGTTACTCAGCCTACTTGGTTTTGTCCTAACTCCGCAGAGGGAAAAAGAAGTGGCTGACCTCCTTGAAAATTCAGAAAATCCATATGCCAGAAAACAAGGAGCATTTCAATATGGGATCTCTATATATCTCTTGCACAAAAAGGTCTGAAGAACAGTGTTTGATTCTTAAAATATCCATCGTTCTACAACTGTACTTTTTGAACCAGCAGACATATATAAACACACAAAGATACAGACTGTACAGTTCCAGTTTAACTGAGAATCCTCAAAATTCATTCATCTGCAAAAGTAATATCCATATGGTCAGATTATTTAAATATGAGATGCTTTTGGCTCTGCACTACAAAGTTCTGTAAGTGGCTATTTCAAAATTAAGGGGGGGGATTATTCTCAAAAAATTGGAAATTCAAACAAATAATTCAAACTTTATTACATGAGGGGTTTTGAGAGGACATTTTAAAGAATTAAAAGCATTTTTTCCCTGATGCTGTGTTGCTATTCTCAAGGAAACTGATTTCACCTCAAATGGATCTGAGAGGAACCTGGAGAAGCAATACAGAAGGGAATAATATCAGCTCAGGAAAAAAGAAAAAAAAATATATATATATGTATGTACGTATATGTGTGCATGTGTGTATATATATATAATGCAATAAGCATTCTCCATGTCTTCAAATCCAGGACAAGAAGGTGCAGTAACTGCAGGGTTGTATTTTGAATTGTTTGCAACTTGTCCAAGTGCTTACCATCACTGTGTGCCCTGATCACAGAGGAAACCAACATACCTAATGTGCTTGCCTTTCAGTCTTTCAAAACAACTTTCCAGTCTGATTTCAAGATGACCTTTACTAGAACTGAAAATCTCCTAAACTGAGGAGGAAGAAAGAAAATGCATTTTCTTCACCAAAATTAAACCATGAAGTAACTCCTTGCATAAATATATAAACCCCTGCAAATTATGATGGGATTAATTAACAAATGACTAGTGTTTGCAGGCTAAAGGAAATGCAAGAGATAAACAGGTGACAATGAAGTGCTAGTTCTTCAAAAAAAGCAATTTAGCTAACGTCAGATTAATTTTCCACAGAACTTTTATTTTCATACAGTTTCCATCTTGACAATGAATCTTTGATCAGTGCCCAAAAAAAATAATCTCTGTGAAGATTAAGAGAACAAAGGAACCCAGATAAACTCGAAAATGGAAATGAAACTTTTCAGGTCATCAGGTAAATAAATTACTATAGGCACCTCAATGGAATACAAATAGTTTTCATGTAGGATTATAATGGAAAGTGAAGTAGTTTTCTTAAGAAAAAAACAAAACGAGGTAAAACTCTCACCTTATGTATCTTTTCAAGAAAAACAATACATTAACCATCAATAAACACTTGCAATAATCAGATAACATCAACCCAGAAATTATAAAAGATGAAACTAATCAATGCTCACTGTGGTGTGAAACCTAGCACATGTCATTCGTCGTTATGTTAGACACAGAGAGCATCAAGTATGAGACCAAATTAAAAAAGTGAATACATGATGATCTAAAAAAATAATTCCACTTTAGTGACTAGATACTATTCATTGCAACTACTGCTTTTAAACCATCTCTAATTAACACTGCAGTCTCAAACACCTTTCCTATAAACTCGTGTGTGAAAATCCTTCATAACACAAGGATGCACAGAATCTCCCTGGCTTTTCTGCCAGGCCTCATGCTCTTTGTCTCTATCTTTTCTACCTCGCTTGTCTGTTGGCTACCAACTCGCTGGAACACTTCTTGCTTCTAAAAGATCTGAAAGAGATTCATAATTGGCTTTCATGTCTTGAACATTTTTGCAGAATTACTTTTGGCATTAAATACTTGTACATTATAACTTTTTAAAAAATATTTACTTATCTAAAAATAGCTTTCACTACTGTCCTGATTCCTCATTGTCTTTTCTTCACTTTCTGTTTCAATGAATTTTCCTTACTGCCTTGAAATTTAACAAAAAAAAAGACCAATAGAAATTGGTATGCTTTAGTGTTCTTTTTAATTTCCTTTTAAGCATGTCCTCCTGTATGTGTAGTTCCTTCTGGAGAATAAACACCGCTATAGTGAATTTGGCTTTTTTTGCTACCTCCTACAAGGCTTTGAACCAAAATGCGTATGATCAGAGTTACAGATGTTGTCAGTAGTAATGCTTTTAGTTCTGTGCTCATTCAAAACCAAGGACCATTGCCTTCTCTGGCCCCTGACTACAGCTCAGTACAGCTGCCTTCAGACAGAAAGCTTCTGCTTCATTGTCGGTGAGCTTTTCCTACTTTGTCACAGGACTTCAGTCCATAACTATTTTAATAGGCAATATAGTTAATTGCTAACTTTGTATCTAACTGGGTTCTAAGCTTTCTGCTAGGTAAAGCACAACTTCACATCTACTCTATGTAATTTTTATAGTATCACTAGTCCACAGACTGAATCCCTGCCACCACATGAAAAAACAAGGAGGTGAAGAGTAAAGTGACTAGTTGCTAATGATAAAAAGCAAAAAAATAAAATAAATAAAATAAAAGCAGAATACTCCAGCATAATTCTCATTACACAGATTTGCAGATCTCATCAAGCTCAGAGACAAGCAGTAAAGATGGCAGATGAAAATGCATTTTCCACCACTGCAAAATATGGGAAACAACATGGGGAAAACATGGGGAAAAGCAATCCTACTTTACATGTGAAATGATTGGTTTGAAGTTAGTAACTGATCCTGGAGTCACAGTTGGAAGCCATCTGAAAACCAGTAGTTCTGCACAGCTTTGTTCAGGAAAAGAAAAGACGGAGTGGGGAGGAATACTTGTATATCACTGTATAAATTATTACATATTGCCCACCTACGCCTTTAATGCCATATGCCCTTCCACCTCCAAAAAGGTCTGGTAGAACTACAAGATGTATCTGTAAAGTCTCCATAATCAGAGGCATTGAATGCTTTCCACATGAAGAGAGTCTAAACACACTTCAATTTTCAATATAAATCACAAAGAAGTATGATTGAAATCATGTGAAGACAGGCAGCATGGAGGAGTAGAGCTCACAATACTTCCTACGATATGAAAACTTAAATGCACCTCAAATTCTTCAGCCATCAGGTTTCCCAGTATCAAATAGGCAAATTCTTCCCCCAGATTTGTGCAACCAATTGCAGCAGGATATTTCAGAGATGAAGGGAACATCAACGAGAGAAGTTATAAAAAGATAACACATCTGTCCTCAAATAAAAAATTGTCCAGTTGCTGCCCTGGGACCCAGGAGCCCCATAAACAGCTAAGTCTTACAGCTAGGATGGAATAACCAGAGATGAAGCAACCCATACATGTCCTTTTTGTTTTCAACAACTGTTATAGAACGAATACCAGATTTTGTTATTAACTTTGCCTGTAATCACCATGTGTAGTATTTTCTGAGCTGCAGAAATCTTTGTACAACATACACTTCGACTTAAGTAGATATTGGCATTTCATTTAAGTCATCAGATCAACTCATGTTTCTGCTAAAATCCTGTACTTGCTCAAACATAAGCTACTTAATTGGCAAGGAGCTTCATAGAGCTTTTGGCATTAAGTTCATTTTCAAACTTTTTAGGCATCCTAGTGTTTGTGGTTAGGCTTAGGAATCAAAGTTCCTTAAAAAGCATCAAAGGAGGCACCTCCAAAAGTTATTCTAAACACCTCAGGCAGATATTCCTAGTCATAGTAAAGTTCTACTAAATCCAATTCATCCCAATACTTGCAGATTTTCAAATGTAAGACAGCACTTCCCAAGTCGAATTAAAAATTTTCTAACTTGTACATCTGTTAAAAGCAAAAATATACAAAAAAAAAAAAATCCTCCAAAACACAATAATAACAAACTACATGCTCTACTTCACAAAGCCAGATTTCATTCACACATGTATCAGGTTTTATTCTCAACAGAAGATGACTCACTGCATGTTTGACTCACTGCATGTTCGCCCTCTTCAGCCTACAAACGTTTTGTTAATATATGCAGGAAACAAAGCTACAATGGTTTGCTTATGAAAAGGGAGGGTTTTTTATAAACCAGGAGCTTGCTAAAGATGGAAGAATTCTACTTGTACAGAAAAAGAATATTTAGTATGCTAACAGAATATTTAGTAACAAAGGCATACTTTCATTGGCATTTATCCATATTTCACAGAGTATCAGAGAAATCATAATGAGGAATTATTACTACATGAAAGACAAATTATTAAATAAGTTTGGCCCAAACCTACAGGGAAATATCAACCACTTATTGATAGCAATTGACTGGGATTACTGTTTCATGGTATTGAAAATATCAAATTATCAAAGCCACAAAAGCTTACTTTCAGTCTGAATTTTATAACAATATACTGCTCTTGGCCAAAATATAATATAATGGAGAAGGTGAAAGTGCTGAAAACATTAAAACCAGAATTTACTCTTGGTCTTTCATCAGTCTGTTTTTATGGTATTTGACAGGAAGCCATCCTAGCAGACCCTAAAGAACATCACAAAACTTCAGTTTTATTGTCCTTTCCATAGAAAGTTCTTCAGAAGCTCATGTTTCATATGTCTTCTTACTCAAGATATTTTCACTTTAATGTTAGCTTTGCAAACAGGTATTTTAAACTGCCTTTCCTGTTGTGTTTCCCAGTTGCACGCAATAGCATCTGACCTGTCTTTCATAAGTCAGAACTCTGTCTACTCATTTTTATTTCTTAATGCAAGCCAAAATGCCTCAATTACTTTTTAACTCCCTGCTCTGTACATAGCAGAAATCTCTGATTTCAAATCAAACAAAGGAAATAAAGACACTTATAAGAAACGAGACAGCTTCTCACAGTAACAGAGGAAACATTTACAGAGATCTCTTTTTCTCAGAAGACTTGGACAGAGACCTATCATTTTACCTCTTCTGGGGAAGAAATAAAACTCTACAATTCTCTTAAATCAGGCCACAGGCTACAGCCTATATTATCAGTCATAACCTGAAATCTAACCAGTTCCAACATCCACAGGCCATCTCTTCAGGCACTGTTAGCAAAAGACCCATTTTTCAAACTGAAGTACTATTTAACAGTAGCAGATAAGAGCGAGCAAATTAAAAATTAAATAAAATGAACAATACACTTCCATAGGTCCTACCATCCTGTGGTAACTGATGAGGCTACTCTTCTTCCTTCCAAAGCTTCAACAAACTAGAAGTTTACTTCTGTTGCCTAACAGAGCTGGCATAGCCAACTCATAAATGGGAGCATGGAATTAGTACATTAAAATTCAAGCTTTTTCTGTAGGTAACCTCCACCATATTTTCTTGAAGGCTGCTTTTCTAGAGCTGCTTGGTATAGAATGGGAGATAGATTCCAACTGACTCTTCCCCACCTCTTACTAAATAAGTTCATGACCTTATGCCATTCCAATGTCCTTTGGTGCAAAACCTGCTTTCTACAAGATCTATGTTTCCTCACTTCAAAAGCAGTCTCAGATATAGCAAGACATGGTAGCTCAGCTGCAAAATAGAGAACTTAACATTTATGACTACTGTAAATTCCAATAGCCTCAACCAGTTACTTGACATCCACAGCTCCCAGCTTAACGCTCTTTTATAAGATTCCACTAGTAAACCAAAACAAACAAAATTCCCTCTAAAAATTCTTTTTCTATGGATCTTTGGCTGAAGGAAAATTATTGCTATTTTCAAATACCATCTGTTTAAAATTGGTCACGAGAGGTCACAACATCCATTGAGATTACACCACCCACCCCCCAATTTACAACTATATTACCATGGAAGAGGTTAGCTCCCTTTCTTGGGTAGTTGTTACTGTTTGACCAAAAATATGCACCATAGATGCAAATCATTCAATGTTTAATGCAGGTAAGTCTTGGAAAACTGGTCACTTGAGCTGCGGGTTCCCAGGTAATAAAAACCTGATCACAAAGGGCTGGTTTTTCTTTGCCTCTGAATTACCCTAGTCTTTGAGACAGATGCCACACAACTCTTGATGAAGAAAGAGACCTGCTGTGCTGGGGAGACAAGTAATTTTTGCCTTAAAACCCATTCAAACCATGTAATCATTAAAACACAAATAAAATTATTTGGCTGTTTCTGTTTTGTCACCTCTTGGATTTAAATGGAAGTAGAAATACAGGTTCTTTGATCATTACAGAATGTTTATGAAACTGCACAGAAATAATTCACAGTGCTGGACTGCGACACCAAAGCTGTTGGGAAACCAACAATAAAGTAGACAGTGATTTAATTTCAAACACACCTCAGTGAACCGTAGGTGGTTGCTACTAGAAAAAAGGAGAATTATCACTGCTGACAAGAGTGCTCCAACCCCACCACCACCACCACCCCCAATCTATGGTGCCGATTTGGGCAGAAAGGCTATAAAACCCAGGAGTCAGAGATAAAAAGTGACATTCTTTCTAAAGGATACTCAGCTGTTGCTTAGAAACTGTTTACAGACAGATCCTGCTGGTTTATCTAAAAAAAAAAAAATAAAATAGGTCATTCTTGGCTCTAGGTAGGAGAGATCTTTATTGATATAAAATCCTCTACATCATCTCTTTATGTTTACTGTCAATAATTAGCAGTGCTTTAGGAAGGCTGTTTGGATGCTCTTTTCAACAGTGACTGCACATTCCCAATGGCACAATTACCAATTTTTGAAACAATCAGGTGGCTCAACAGAGTGAATTCATATCACAGTTCACTGGGAAGCTGAGCCCGGGCTCCAGGCATAGACTGGACCATCTTCGGAGGGGACTGGCATCAAAAGTGGAATCAAAAGGGAAGGGGGGCAAAAGTGCAAGTTAATCTTCTCATCCATGTCTCAATTGTTGCAGAGGGAAAAAAAAAATAGATCAATTAAGAAAATAACATGCCAATACCACTGGACCAAAAAAAATATCAGTTCTACTTTTTAAATGTATAATGAAACCAGGTCTGCTAAAAATGAAAGGGGAAAGGCCATAATACTTTGAAGCCACAAGGGAAAAAAGTTTGCCTTGAAGAACAGAAGATGAGGCTTGAATCGAATCATTTTATCAAGGGAAACGGTACAAGAAGCTCCTAAGTGTCTAAAACAAATTAGTTCACAGAAGATAGGAATGAAAAATTGTATCAATCCAGATCCAGTTTTCTTCTCTGCATAAATAATCCATGCTTGAACAGTTTTTCCTTGTATAAATAACTACATTTATAAGAAGCCTCAAGTAAGAAGGCTCTTATATCATTATTCACTTAAAAACCACTCCAAAAATTCAGACAAATCACTGCCTTCTAACTAAAAGAAAATAAAATGCACAGCTTGTGGTAATAAACAGTTCATTGTCATCATTCTAAAGAAAGCCGTTTTTTTTCTTCTTCACTTAAAAATAAATGTTGTACGGGCTTGTTTTCTTATATTAAGCAAATCACATCATATGAATACAAGGAGAATAAGTACTACCGCATGGCACCTAACGTAGCAAGTGTCCAGATGCGATAGTGATAACCTGCAACAACAAAGCTGGTGTTGTAGAACAAGTGCCTCAGGTTTAAACTTCAGGGGCAGATCTAGAATGCAGTGAACAAAGCACACATTCTCTATAGTGTGAACATAAGGTCACCATACCATTCTTTAGGCAGGAAAATTAAGGATCACAAAAACATATGTAATTTAATCACTGTTGCTTAATTCAAAGGACAAACACAAGCCTGTGTTCAGATGCTGTGAGTGACAAAGCAGCTCTCTTAAGAAGACTTGGGGAAACTATAGGTGGAGTTAACATGTAAGGTACATGTCGGGTTTCAAGGGTTATCACAACGTAACACAAGTTCAAAGTCTGTGAAAATTGTTTAATTCTCTCATTCAATGCATGGCTTCCCACAGAAGGAAGGTGGCTGGCTAATGAGTAAGAGCCTACTCTCCTACGCTAGAAATATCAGCAAAAAAAAAAAAAGCCTCTTAAGAACTACAACTATTATTATCCACAAATTAATCTAGAAATATACTTTGGATAAAAATAATCACGCAGAGAACGTTAATTATTTACAAAATTGAAGATAGCATGGCCCATTTCCCAAAGGTTCATAAAGCCGTGCAGGAGACTTCTGAAGCGTGGAGCAGAGGCCAACTTGATTTTTATTCATGCATTTCTGTGCTTACCTATACGGAAAACAGAATTATTTTCTATTTAGTCCTCAGTCAGGTTTTCCCAGATTTAAAATAAATGTTAATGAAACCACAAGCCTTCACCACAAAAAACAGTAACAAAAATAGGAATAGGACAGCAAATATTGGACTGTAGCAACTCTGAGCAAATGCATAGAAAAAAATAAGTATCTTCTTACATTCAGTTATCTCGAAATGAAACACAAGGAATAATAGATTACTTTTTACTGAGGCCTCACGACAACAATAAGCATCTGCTAACAGTTTTCACGGAAATACAATTCTTAAAGACTATTTTTGTCTTTTGGCTTAAGAACGTAACTTAGCATAAAACAGTTCAGCAGGGACATTCTTCATTACGTTAACACGTAAGATATCCAGAAATCACTCAAAGCATACACGATTGATTACAATAAAAAATAAGGTGGTCTATTTTTCCTCTTTTTCACAGTATTCTGCAAAGCTCAATTTTAACACATTCAAATGTTTTTAACTTTAAAAATACTACTAACACATAATTTTCATTAAATTATCTGGAAATACTAGACATACACTTTTTGGACTTAAGTTTGAAGTTTAGGAATAACAACAGATGAACACTTTCTCTAAGATAAGTAAAATGTAGTGGGCATTTTGTTTTGTTTTGCACTTTCAAAAGAGAGGACCTTTATAAATACGGCTAAAACCCCAACACTTTCTGTAATGGTGATTAAATATGTGCAAAGGTTGCATGTGGTAGTATCATTATTGTGACAGAAGAAAGCGAAGTGGTTACAAACCTTCATCAAATTCATCATTTTATTTAGTGGGAACCAAAAATGAAAACACAGTAGTTGTTCTTCAGGAACCATTTCCTTGGAGAAATAAATAATGAAACCTTTCTAACATATTCACTCTGATCACCATCCTTGACATATCTTGCCTCTCATGTTGTAATATTTTCCACAGTACCCTGTATTTAGAAACACAAGCCCACAACAAATATACATTCTTCACACAAGATGTTGTGCATGGGAGACACATACACCTATAATACACATAATTTTGAGACATAACTCTCCCTGTTATCACTTACCCAAGGGAACTCTGAAATGTCAGTACTCTCACCACATTTTGTAATTATTTAATGTACCTTGCCATACTAGAGACTAACCACGACTTGTGGTTCCTCCCATGGCACCGTTCATGCACAGTAGCACCATCTGAGTGAAATACAATGAAACTCATCAAGTAACTCTGTACTCTGATACACCTGAGGGTTTTTTTGTCACTGAGATGAGCTATAACCCAGGATGTCGTACAGAAGCAAGACAGCAGTGACACATATAACAGAGGACCTGCATGAGACCCATGACCTAACTGATGAGCAAGCTGAATACTGCATGGTGTCTACAACTGTGTGCTACGAGCTTGTCCTTAGCTAACTGGGTCCGTCTATAATGTTTTGTTCAACTAGCCCAACACAACAGAAGTTTCTCACTTCAGAAGGAAAGCTATCTTTAGAACAGAAGAGGAACAAAAAAGCTCAGTAAAACAAAATTTTGAGTAGTATGTATTGTATATTTGCAGCAGCTGAGAAACTGAGAAAGATGCAAAGAAGAGCTGATGTACTGGACATTTAGTTTTTTTAAAAAAACATTGAAATGTTAAAAAAAAAATCCTGCTTGCCTAAAACATTTGCTTTCTAAAAGCATGAGACAGATACCATTAGTACTCACAACAGCTCCATAAGGTAACACAGGCGAGCATTTGAATTTTTCAGAGATTCAAGCAACCTATTATGTATCACTGTAATACCACACAGGACTGGCTCCTGCTGCACTTAGAAGGTACAGACACAGCCCACAGCCAAAGGCAGAGCCAGCTCCAGAAGCGTTGGGTAAGAGCTTTACAACATTAATGAAAATTCTGTAATTAATTTGAAGGGATCAAAGATTTAATCTTGCATAATCTGAATACCCGAAGTAGTCCCTTAGCTTAAGATACCAAGAAACCCATCTGCCAAGCTGGAAGAGGCTCCCACTACAATAAAACTTTCTACTTGGTCATTGTGAAGTCTCTCTCACATTTTGCACATTTCCCAAAACCAGATAAACACATTTCAGATTTGAGGCACTTAATTTAATGCAAAAGGAGTATTATGAACACCAGAGCTATGATTCAATATGGATGTTGTGGTTTTATTCTTCTTTATAATGTATAAAGGAAGTGCATCTGCTCAAGACAACACTTTTTTATTATTATTATTTACATACTTTCCTCTTATTTAAAGGACTTCTAAGTTATTGAAGCTCTCAAAAGTGCTCCTGCAACATGCCTTTCCCACAGCAGCTATGCTTTGCCTGTATTTCCTATACCCTAGCTGTAATGGCCAAGAGGTGACTTCAATTCTAAGCATTTCTTAGTAATTTCTAATTAAAGCTAGTACAAATTATTTAAAATAATCTTTAAAGGAGCGATTTCAAAATTCTTTCCTCACTCACATGATCTTGGTTTCACCCCAATGGGAAAAAAAAAAAAAAAAACACTAACAAAAAAAACCCCACCAACTCTTAATGAAGAAGAGCAATAAAAGAAAAACATCCAAGCCAGCGTAACCAAGAGGTGAGTGGACAAGGTCATTCAAAAACTTGGATACCCCATTCAAAGTGCCGAACTGACACCACTAATTTTAAGCACACCTGAAGCATTTAAACTCCAAAACCTTATTTCTTTGGGGATTGTGGTTTTCAGTCCTTCCTTAAAAGTTGTTCCTTTTCTGTAACCAAATACTAATTGCTCTGATCCACCCATATCCTAATCACTACAGTCCATCCCGCTCATGCTCTGTTTCAAAAAATACTTAATTATTGTGGATTATCTCCCAAGAGTGTATCAGGAAAGGCTTCAGCCATCACAAGTTAGGGTATGATAAATCTTTCTCCCAGACATCATGGCAACAGAATGGACCTCACACCATCTCCCAACACTTCTATAGTGTATAGCAGGGGTCCTCAAACTTTTTAAACAGGGGGCTGGTGCGCAGATGAAGTGGCAGGCAGTCATCTGCGGCTGCTTGGTTTCCCCCCCCAACCCCTGGCGGGGGGAGTCTGTAAATACCGGGGGCTGAATTGAGGACCCTGGAGGGCCGTATCCAGCCCACAGGCTGTAGTTTGAGGACCCCTGGTGTAGAGAGAGAAAAAAAAAAATCCCAATTTTTACATCATTACGGAAAACTGATCTGAAAAAAACAAAAAAAAAACCCCAAAAAAGACACCTCTAGTGTTGCCCCATTGCCCCTTCCTCCTGACTGATCTTTTTATTAAAAAAAAAAAAAAAGAAAGAAAAAAAAAAAAGCGCCAAGAAAGCTGTTCTTGGGTTATGTAATGTTTTTGTTGATTCCTTTTGGCTGACTGTCAACCACCCAGCAATAATAAACTCATTAAGCTGACAGGAAACTTGAACACACTCATGTTGTCCACGCACCTCAGCATCATCCTCATGAACCCAAAATCCATAAAACAAATAAAATAAAATTAAGCTGATGCTACCCTTAGGATGCATTCAAGTCTGGAAGAATCGGTCAGTCCTATGTCAGTTTCAGCATCTGAGGTAAAGGGTACAACTTCAGCGCCTGTCAGGCCAAAAGAGTTCTAAAACTAGTAGCAAACAAGGAAAGCATGGAGTGTGGAGCCTCAAAAAAACATTTGTGTCATTATGACAACTCTCAACATAATTGTTTGCAAGCCTGCTATTTTTGTATCCAAAGCACACTGCTTTTCATGTGTTGGGTCTGTCCATGTATCCAAGATTTTCCTTTCACTGCCACCAAATCTGCAGTTTGCTGAACAGATACCCAGCTTAAGGCTCACATGAACACTAATATCAGTGATAATTCTTCTTAAAAACAAAGGCAAAAAAAGTCGCCATGGCTACTACAGTCACTCAGTTTTCTCAGCTACTTCAAAACATTAATTCTTAAGGCTTTTTGGCTATGTCTGCCTAAAATGTATGCTGCCATAGTAGTCGGTTATGTAAATTATGTTATGCTGCAGTGTTTGACATTATACAGTCACAGAATGGTCTGGGCTGGAAAAGACCCTTAAGATCATCTAATTCCAACCCCCTGCCATAGGCAGGGACACCTTCAACTAGCCCAGGTTTCTCCAAGCCCCATCCAGCCTGGCCTGGGACACTGCCAGGGATGGGGCAACCACAGCTGCTCTGGGATGATCTAAAATCTAATCTAAATCTCCCCTCTTTCAGTTTAAAGCCATTCCCCCCTGTCTTATCATTACAGGCCCTCGTAAGAAGCCCCTCTCCAGCTTTCTTGTCAGCCCCTTTAAGTACTGGGAGGCTGCTCTAAGGTCTACCCAAAGCCCTTCCTTCTCCAGGCTGAACAAGCCCAACTCTCTGTCTTCATAGCAGAGCTGCTCCAGCCCTCTGATGGTCTTTGTGGCCTCCTCTGGACTCACCCCAATAGATCCTTGTCCTTCTTATGCTGGGGGCCCCAGAGCTGGAGGCAGCACTGCAGGGGGGATCTCACAAGAGTGGAGCGGAGGGGGAGAATCACCTCCCTTGACCCGCTGGCCATGCTTCTTTTGATGCAACCCAGGATACAGTTAGCTTTCTGGGCTGCAAACACACATTGCTGGGTCACGTTGAGCTTCTTGTCAACCAGCTCCTCAGGGCTGGTCTCAACCCATTCTCTGCCTAGCCCGTATTCGTGCTTGGGATTGCCCCGACCCACATGCAGGACCTTGCACTTGAACTTCATCACCTCAGATCCTACAATACCTCTGGCTGGCATTCCAAGAAGACTCCACAAGAAACAAGGTGATAGTTTCTGTGATCACATTCAGGAGATTGTAATTTAATATACTAAATTAACAAAAATTAATACTAGAATGCTATTTCTTACCCTGCCAGCTGAAGGTAAATATTGAACATAGATACCCCATATATATTTTCTGTTCCTTAGACTGAATTTGTAAACAAAAATACTGCTGATAGTAAATACAGAATTAGAACAGGGCAAGCCAAAAAGTATTTGTAAGGCAGTAGAAAATGCTCTGGAAATACAGTTATTTAGAAGATGAGGAAAGGACACAGGGAACTGATAACATTTATATAAGGGTTGATACTGGCTTTCACACAACAGAGAGTGAGTAGAAGACTATCCTGCTCAAGATTCATGTCCTGACTGCTCTTTAGCACCCAGAAAGCAGCTGTACAGTTCCATTACTCTGACCTGCATTGACTAAATATTGCCTGAGCTCAGGCCTGCATGCAAGGGTTTGAATTTGAGTATATATTTAAAAAAAAAAAAAACAACAAAACCAAAACAAAAAAAAAACCACCGAAAAAACCCAAAAAACCCTAAACTTTGTTCAAGGATGCAAGTCACCTAAAAACTTTTTAGTCTGCAAGAGCAGATTAAAGCATCCAGGGATTCAGCATGCTGGCTGTCTTAGCCATGCACTGAATTGTCCCTAAGCCACACAAGTAAAATCAAATCATAAGATAGCAATAGGTTTTCTCTCTCTCTCCTTTTTTTTTTTTTTTTTTTTTAATGTTCCAGTTCTTGCTAGGTATCAAATGTGACCCAGAAACAATATTTAGCAAGTCCAAAAAAGTCCAAAACATTTTGTCAGCTGAATGAAATAGGCTTGAATTTTACAGCAAGCATGGGCGGCCTACCCAAGTACAAGTGACAGCTTTGCACACTGCTAAAGTCTCTAACTAGTGCTCCCAGCCGACTAGAATCTTTGTTTGAATCTATTTATTCCTATTCTATCCCTACACAGCCTCATCCTCCTTCATTCATGGACTTCCTGACAATTTATTTTTCTTAGAAGTATTTCTGCATAGCATCTAAACACTGGAAATGTAGATTACAGAGATAATAGATACGTTTAAAATTAGACTAAGCAGCTGTAATTCTGAATTTGCATTTCTGACTTGATTATAGTAAGCAGTCAAGAATATTTGTGTAAGAACTAGAAATGAGTTCATATGCTGCCATAAAGAGACATGAATCTCTCTCACTTTGACCCCAATCAAAAAAACCCCACCTGTGTAACAAATGGCAACTGTTTCTTTCTAACCAGTAACAAACAGTAAACATTCCTTTGCAATTCTGAAACTTACAGATTCACCTGTGGATTTTAACATGCAAGAATTAAATTAACTAGCTTTGCCATATTTTACAAATAGAAGAACTATCCTCCTACTTACTCTGGATTTTTCTGACTTCAAATTCTAGTTGTTATCTATTTCATAACTTTCCTTGAAAGGCTGAACAGTCTTTTCTTACCTAAACAGTCAACATTTGTAACCATCAGATAACCATCCACGAAGCACTTTGATAGATTCTGTATCAAAATCAAGCACAGATGATGCATTTTACTTTATCTGGCATGATAAAAAAAAAAAAAAAAAAAAAAAAAAGTTATAAATAAATCCTTTTCTATTTTGGTAAAAACTGAAATAACCATTTTCATCATATGTTTTTTTACAGAGATGCAGGGAAAAAAATAAGTAATTGGGTTCTATATTCAAAGTTTCTCAATAAATATGGTGGCACATATTTTTAAGCAACTGCAGCTTTTGCTTCCAGGAGTTTAAGCACGAGATCTAGTCATTTCAATAGGAAATATGTATTATGCTTCTTTTACCTAACAAAACAATCAGATGTTGTATTACACAACGCTGGCCATAAACAAATTTCACCTCCGTGCATTAGCCCCATCTTGCTTACAGCTGCAATATTGCATCCAGTGAGGGACATGCAATAGTACAGATATGAACTCACATGAAGAATTAATCATGGATAATTTATCACAGTTGATCATATTTTGTATCAGAAAGAAAGACCATTCAATAAACATTCAAGGAAGATAATATTTCATGACAGAGGAAACATAACTATTATTTATTTATCTTCATTCATTTACTTCATACTATTTATGTACAGAACTCTCTAAACTGACTCAAAAGTTTCAGAACAACTTTAAAGAGGATATCTCGCTATACCAAGAAAAAAACAACAAAATGTTTTTCCAGAGGCAGCGAAGGAGCAAAAAATATCTCATCAGATAAATATGCCTGCCTTGGATTATTTGAGTGAGTTAAAACTGCAAATAATTTTTATTCCTTTTTTCAAAAGGTTTTATTAATGTTTGTTAATGTGGTTCCTCTGGAAAGGACACAACTATTGCCAGTAACATTATGATACTACAATAGAAATAAAACCGGTGCTTACTAAAAATTTTTAGTAGTATTTTACTCCATAATCTAACTGGAAAGTTAAATCTTTAGGGAGAGGTCTTTCAGAGTTCCTTTTGATGTTTGAAAAGATTTAGAGAACTGATAAAAGCTGATTTCTCAGCTCTGCACAGGATGGACACTGTTTCTGTATTTAAAATATAAGGAATAAAATATTTGCAATTGATTCACTTCTTGTAAGTAAAACTTACAGAGCCAAGTGGTTTAGCTGTCCCAGCCATGCTGAACAGGCTTTAATGGAGAATTTCCATAAAGACAGATTCAATGGAATATAGAAGAGCGGCTTTTGTTAGTAAATAACAGAGTATTAAAAATTAAGGTTGATTAGTTGTAGAAATCAGCAAATTGATTAATCTATTTACATGAAGCCTTAAGTAATTTAAAAGCTTAAAGCCCCATTTGCAGAAGTCACCTGGGCAACTGGGAGCCTAGCCTGACCAAAACCACTTCCACCTTCTGCTTACAAAAGTGTATTCAGACTTCTATTCAAATTGTCTTCTGTTCTAATATTCTTGTCTACTTTAAGCATAACATACTGCATACTTGTTTTTAAAACACATAACTTCAAAGAAAAGGACAAGTACACAGGAGAAACAAATGTCACATTATTATTATTATAACACCAGTGATAACAGATTGGAATATTGATAAAAATAGCTTTAAAATACTCTGAATACAGAGATTCTTTTGCAAACCTGCAAAATCTACTATTTTTCTTACCTCTCAATTGAAAACCCTGGGAGATGTTCTTACTGTTACAAGACTCAGCTTCACTTAACCGAATAATTCTCATTACTTAAGAAGCCTGAAAAGTTGGGCAGTCTCTGAAGCAATGTTGAAAATATTTCTCTAATGTTCTCAATACTAGAATACTAATGCAAGGGGTGATGTGACTGAAAAGCAGAGCTAGCCAAAAAGTATTCCAAAGGAGAAAAAAAAAAACACCGCCTTGCTGTCAGGAAACGCTGACTCAGCAGAGGTAAAGTATTTCAAAGAAAGGTGTGTTTTCTTAACACATCCAATGAAAAACTATTGAAAAGCTTTCCTCCTGCCCCCTATAAATTCAAAATGCTTTGTGTGATGACTGAACATGACATTTGAAACAAAACATATATACGGAGAGTGGTGATATTCCTACTTGTGCAAAGAATCCTTGTTTTGCTGGAAATTTTATATTTCACCTCCCTGTTGGAAGATAAAGGAAAATGCAATTCCAAAACATGAGGAACATGAAAATCCTGAACAACAACCAACTGTACTGGTAAGCGATGGTCACAACAATTTCATTTTCTAGAACTGCTGATCTTTTCTTATAATAAATATGGCTTGAAACCACCTTAGTGTTTGAAGATTTTTAAGAATGCCTTCTTGTATACGATCATTGTTTGGAACCACATATCTTAGTCCTCTCTCAATGGCTCAGGTATGATGTTGAGGAAACCATTTAAAAAAGGGAGATGTAGAGCTTTAAACCAGAAACCCAAGACAAAATTAATTTACATCCATAGAGTGCTGAGCCTGACCAACTGAAGTCTCAATACAATAGTGTTATCACTCTGAGATATATTAAGATGCATTATGAATTTCCATAAGACGATAAGAAGCTGGAATAAAAGATGAACCACTTCTTTTAATTGGCCAAAGCCTGGTTTCTGGGTTTTGTTGTCATGTCTTCAACTTGTTACAGCACTCTTAATGATGCTGTCTTTTTTGTTTCCAACAATGTTCCAGGCATGCTAGACTTAGAAGCAGTTTGATCACAGTGAGGTTCACGGTCGTGTTGATACAGCTGGAGGACCCTGCCCATCAATCTTGGAGCTTCACAGGGGGACCGAGTCTCAGTCACTTCTGCTCCCTGCAGAAGCCTGCTGTGTTGGAAGCTGTGTCTTGGGAAAGATCTCCCTGGTCAACTGATACACTCTATTGTTTATCTAATTTCTCAAGAAAGTTTATCCTAGCAAATATTATGTTTATACAAAACAAACAAGTTTACTTTAGTCAAGAAGCAGCTTTAGCTAGCTTCTAAAATACAACATTCTTTTTGTCACTTTCATCTTGCATCTTACCTCAAGTCAGCTTTAGGGGAACAATTTCTATAGACCTGAGCCACAAAAACTCCAATCAAGTTATGACCTAAGCATACTACTGTAATTACTATTATGTTCATGTTGTTACTCTATATTTCTCTCTCTGCCTTTTCTATTTCCAACCACATATTGTATTATTTATTTCTGTATACTTGCCTTTCATATTTCTACTACCATTTGGTATTGTATCTAAAACCAAAGTATGCCCTATGCTTTTGTACTGCCTATGAACAAAGGATGGAGAAAATTAATATATAGCTTAGCATCCTCTAGCCAAGCCTTGCAACATGTTATATTAAAAGCATAAGCCTACTCGGCTCGGAAATGTAATAAATTGTAAGGCTGTCACTGTACACATAAAAAAAAAAATATCTCATATTTGTGTGTTCAGACAGCATGTAATACCTAGAAGGCATTGTCATAACTGCTACAAATTGGCAACAAAATAGATTTCAATAAATACTGCTATTAGAAGTAAGAAGTCATACACAACAAGAAAAGTATTAAGGCATGAAAAAATCCACGCTTTTTGAAAGAGTAAGTGTAAAAAATTGATGGGTGAGGATGAAGACATTTCTTGGCAATAGGGGAAAAAGAAAACCAACAGGGGAGGGTTTGTAAGCACAAAAGAAATCTTAGCCCTTCATGGATGTGCTACTAAACAGGATCTATACTAAAAGTGCAAAAGGGCAGATACATTCAGTAAGTAAATCTGCATCGTAAAGAGGTGGGATGATTTGCTGGAACCTCAAAAGAATGATTAATTACTTCTTCAGTCCACTACAAGTACAACATCATTCAAAAAACATTTTTGGTCAGCAGGACCAAAGATCACCATAGAAGAGGCTTTTCACAGAAGTGTCCAAAGAGACGTCTATCCCACCAACATCAATTTCTAGCAATTCTGAAAATACCAGGGAAGTTTCAAAAGTCTTAATGAACACTCATGTTAAAACTGTATTCTAAAAGAGCTAGTGAGACAGTGTTTATAGCTATAGGAAGGTTAGAATCATGGTAGTCCTGAGCAAAAGAACAATTTAATAAAAAATTATATAAGATTCAACTGATTTAGCTGGGTTATATGACAAATAATAGGAAGTAAAATTAATAAAAATCTTCTTAAGTGAATGTGTTTCATTATTTGATAAAATTAATACTTCCAATTGGTCAAAAATATGCACATGCATATATAAACTTCTGTAGCACTTGGTGTAGTATTCTGTGATAGCCTGATGACAAAATAGCTCCAATTAAACAGGCAAACAGGCGAAGAACTGGTTAAGTGACATCTCAAAAAAAAAAAAAAAAAACAACCAAAAAAACACAACAGATTTTTGAGAAGAACACATCACAACATAACTCAGATTAAGATGCAGTTCCCCAAAGGTGGAGACACTATCACAAAACACCTTTTCAATTTTGTAAGTCTACACCACCAATCATGACAAAATTTGCACATATATATTTGCACATTATAAATTAATAGAATGCTACATCACTGAGATAAACCAGTTACAAAAAGCAATCAGGAGTGGTTCATATATTCCATCTATGCTGGAAAAAAAAAAAAATCTTTAAAAAAGCCATGTAAAAAGTTACGAAGCCACAGTTAAGAAACACATGATGTGTTCCTACAGAATGATGAACTCTTGTGGAAAGAAACAGTCCTGCAAAGAGTTTGCCACAGCAAGCTTACCCAGTGAAAAGGAGATCAAAATGCAGTGCTGCAGATGAAGGTTTAGTATGTAAATGTGATGTATAAACAGAAGAGCAACACTAGAGAGGTAATTTAAACTCACAAAACACTCTTGAGACAAGGCATTGGCATACCATATCCAGCTCACGTTTTCACAAAAATGCTGAAAAAGTGGATTTGGAAAAAAAGCCACAGAAACTGAGTTGTGAGAAAAATGCACACAATGACAAATTTAAATAATTTTAGTTTGCTTCATTTTTTTTAAATAGAAAAGAGGGAATACTAGATTACAGAAGATAAACACCTCCATGGTAAGAAAATACTTTGAGTTCTTTAGCATACTGGAGAAAGGTACAACAGTAACCAGTGACTGGAAGCGGAAGCCAAGTAACAAACAGCAGATTCTCCACCTTTTACTGTCTTTGAGCAAACTTCCAATTTTTTCTGGAAAATATGTTTCAGCCAAATGCAAGTTGCTGCACTCAAAAATGGATAAAATCCAACTGACTATAATAGTCAAGGGGTCAGAGCAGAAGATTTAATTGCTTCCTTTAGCTTTAAAGTCTCAGTCTACGAATGCTCTTGGTTTTCAGTGGTTCAAAGGCATTTCAGTAGTACCATACATGCTCAACATTAATATTAAAAGCGATTTCAGAAATCTGCATAAATTAGAGTTGCATTTCCATGTAAGGGCTTCAAGTGACACTGGAGCTTCCCTGTTGAGGCTTTTGTCATCAGCAGAGCCCATTAACAGAATTACAGCTATCTTGTACACAGCTGAGGTGGCATTTCTGTAAACAATGATTTACACAATTGAGTGCAAAAGTTCACCCTTGAGGGTCAGTACTTTCTCCTCTCCAAAGAATTCTGTTTGATGGGGAGTATAAAAAGCCTGATACAAATCATGATATCAATCATAGATGCCATAGGTAAAAAGGAAAACCAGCAGCATTGTAATAGCCACAAAGCTAGTAAGAGCTGTTGTTCGCATCAGCGACATTTAAGTCATTTAAGACTACCCCTATTCACGCTACTTATCTACCTCGTGCTCCAAAACACACAGCATTCACTGCAATCTTGACATGTTCACAGAATCAACATTTCTTAGGAAATCCATGACAAGATAACATCTAGCATGCATGTTTTAATACTCTTCAGGCTGACAGGGTTTTGCTATAGTATCGGCTGCTGTGGTATGTGTAAATTTCTAAAATAACAGGGGGTTTGAAACATACCAAACCTGAGGAAGTGTAAACAAACTTCTAATTCAACAAACAAAACTTTAAAAAGGCTGAAATTGTCTGAAACATACTAACAATCAAATAAACGTTCTGCCACCTTAAGGACCAGTGCCTTAAAAAGAAAACAGGCATCACACACAACCAGCGAGACATGAGGGAGCACATTCACCCCCTCCAATGTATAGAAAGGCAGGTGCGTGCTACCTGCTCCTCATGCTGCACCCCACCATATGTATGGAAAAGTTACTTTCCTGAACCCCTGGCATACGGGTGGTCCCCTAAGCACGCGCATCCACCACGCCAACTCCCAAATGGGCAAGGCAGCCGGGGATGTCTCGCAGCAGCGATGCTGCTCCCCACCACCACCTCTAAGCAAAACTTCTCACACTCCAGAAGCCACGCAACGAGACGCTATGGCCATCGCCTTGCCAGCCAACATCCACGCAGCTTTCCCCATCCCCAGCGCGCTACACAAAAAGACAAAGCCGCGTTTTAAACTTTCGCTCTTTGCCACTGGAGCAAATCATTTGATGGGAGTTGGCACCTTTTGGGATGGATTCCGGATGGGATACGAAGCGGGTGGTTCGAAAGATCTCAGCCCCTGGAAGAGGCCTATAGGGAAGGGATGGAAAAAGCTGCTTTCTGCCTGCGCCCGCCGCCCCCTCCCCAGCGAACAGCACCGCTCCCAGTGCCCCTTCCCTGCTGGCTCCCGGCTGAGACAATCCCAGCAGCAGCAGCAGCGACTGTAAATTACAGAGACGCACAGTGGATGGATAAAAAGGAGGAAGAAACCTCTGATGTCTGAAGAAAGGAGAACAATTTAAAAAGAAAATAATTGAAAAAGACTTAAAATAATACAGAGCTAGGTTTCACCTCGGTGTGATGGTGGGTAAATAGATGAATAAATGAAAAAACACACCTTTGACCCTTTCTTTTCTTCCCTAAATATAATCCCCCTCTTCCCATAATACACACACCACAAAATGACCATTAATTCAAATCCATTCTTTAAAGGAGGGGGGATTATCTCTGTGACTGTCTCTTTCTCTTTCCCTCTTTCGCTGGGCGAGAATTAAATTGCGTTTACAAAAAAAAAAAAAAAAAGAGGAAAGGAAAGAAGGCATGATTATTATTTCTGGTGGGTGCAAAATACGGGCACGGGGAGAAGGAGTCTGGGGGATGGGGAGGAGTGGAGAAAGGTGGCTAAGGAGAGAAGAAAGGAAAGGAGGACCAGGAAGAGCAGGGAAGGATGAGGGGAAGGCGAGATGAGGGGGAAGGAGGATGAGGAAGGAAGGATGAAAGGAAGGAGCGCGGCGAGGGGGGGGGGGGGGGGGGGAAGGATGAAAGGGAGGAAGGGATGCGGGGAAGAAAGGAGGATGCTTTGCCCTGGCCTCACCTCAGCTCGGTGGGTGGGGGTAGCAGAATCTCTCGTCGCCGCCGCCGCCGCCTCCGCCTCCTCCTCCTCCCCAGCAACGCCGGTGACTGAGGGCTGGGTGTGCGGCGGCTCCTCGCACAGCGCCCGGCCCCGGCCCCCGCCTCCCGCCCTCGCCGCCCGCCTCCCGCTGCCGGCCCGAGCCGCGCTCGCTCGGCTCTGAGGGGACCCGGGAGCTGCTGCCGCGGCCGCCAGCCTCCCCGCGGCAGCCACTAGGGGAGGAGGCAGCGCGCCTGCGCCGCCGCCGGCCGCGGGGAGCTGCCCGCCGAGGGGGCGACGGGGCGAGGGGAGGCCTGGCCGCTGCCGCCCGTCCCGGCTGAGCAGGTCCCCAGGCCGGCCCGGGTCGCCTCACTGCGCAGTTGCTGTGAGTATGGAAACGGCGTTACCTAGCGGCTGGGTGAGGGGTGGGAAGGAGGGGGTGGCGCGGCGAGGGAGGAGGCATGGGGCCGGGGGTGTGAGGGGAGGGGAGCGGGGCTGGCGGGAGGCGCCCGGCGCCGGCAGGGAGCGGGACCGGGGCAGGCGCGGGGCGGTGGCAGGTGGGCGGCTGAGGGGAGGGCACCCCGGCTGCACGGGCGCCGCGGGGCCCGGCGGCGAGGGGAGGGGGCAGCGGGCCGGGAAGCGGCACCGGCAGGGGGTGGCTGGCGCGTCCCGGCACCGCGGCGGGGCGAGGGGCGGCCGCGGCGGGCCCATCCCGTGCGGAGGCCGCGGGCAGCCTGGCCCGTGGCCGCCCGGTCGCCGAGGGGCAGCGTTGGCAGCTGTGGCAGGAGGGGCTGGCGGACAAAGAGCTGGGGGGGCGGGGGTTCGTGTAGGGTTACTCCTGTAATGATCTCCTGCGCTGCTTCAGGTGCCAGGCAAGGGGAGGACAATTGCTTTGTGGGTGTACCACCGGGACCGATGGCAAGAACTGCAGATCTCCTGATCTCTTAAACTGCACAAACTTTGCTTTCTTCTTACTCGGGTGTCGTGCAGCCCTGCATTCCCTGCACCAAATGTCAGGGTTTGTCCCTCTCTGCACAGCCTTGCACTTTTCTTTTTGGTTACTTCGCGTGTATTGCTCATCTTGCCAAGCTCTTCATCACGCTGCAGCACCTTCTGCCGTCTTTTTTGGATGGAACATGCAGCCACCATCCTGCAGCAGTATTGCTGACCTTGAGGTCCCATAAGCCCCAGTGGTGGAGGATCCCTGTGGAGTAGGTGGCATTGCAGGGACTTTGTCGTTTTGAGGCAGTGTGAGTCCCGCTGAGGTGCTGTTGTTCCATGCATCTTTTGCACTTCTTGTGGCATCCGTCTGCTTCCCCAGCTTCTACATAAACTCACAGGCAGCAAGGAGGGGAGGGGGAGGAGTCCTTCCTCACTTTTGTATTTTCTTGCCTCTTTTAGGCTTGGCGGGAGCTTGCCTAAACAATTTCCCTGCCTCAGCCTGTAAGGGAATGATGTTAATAGTACAGGTATCTATTAGGTAGGCCTCAAGCAGAGGCAGTTGTTGCCAGTCTTTTCTCTTTCCTAGCCCGAGGAAGATATAGTCAGGTTCTATATTCATTTTTACAGTAAGTAAAGGAAGATGGGAGCAGAACTGGAACCTCTGTTCCCTTTATAAAGGCCCAACAACAGAATCCAGGGGAGAATTTGAAGCAGGGGAAAAAAATCTTAGGCAAAACCTCATTTAAATATAAATTTAAATATTATCAGATCCATCATAGCACATATTTGCTACAGCCATATGACAGATGTAAGTAGTCACAGTAATTAGTATACAGAAATACTTTAAATTATTCTAACCTCTTAATACCATTTAGGATTGAAACATGACTTATTCTGTGTGTGTAAACAGAGATCATGCTAGGCTGACCTCCTCTTTATGATGATGTTTAAATTAGAGTTGTAAAGCAAAATGGGCATTTAGTTTGTGTCTTTAGTAGGGCTTCAGGTTGCATCACATTAATTTTCTAGGTACTGTTACTGTCTTTCCCATCCTATTGAACATGTGATGTTAGGAAACCTTTACCTGCAGACCTTCTGTTTCTTGCCTTCATTTCTGTACTTTATATTTTCTGGATTGCTAATTCTTCTAGGTAGGGGCAGTGCCTTACTCTGTTGTAACTGGCTAGTCTGTTGCGAATAATAATGGCAATAGGCAAGGTTCCCAAACAGAGCATAGTAAATTACCTACTCCTGTATCACAGTGCATTGCATCGCTAATTGAATGTCAACTAAATGTTTCTCCAGGCATTTGACTAAAATGAGCATGAGCTATAGTGTACATATAAGAACCACAAATAGTAAATAAGCATGATTATGAAAAATGATGTAACTTCTTCCCTTCACCAGTAACTAAGCTGCAAATACATCTCTTGTAAATTCAAACCGAAGGACTCATTCAAGTGTTTGTACATGTTTCTGTTTAAAGTGTGCCTGTTTCAGAAACAAATCAGATTACTTAGCTAGTCTAGTTTACTTTCATCTAAGGCAGAAGACGTGAATTGCTGGACTGTTGCTAAGAGTTCTGCCAGAATGCAATGAAGAAATCTGGAAGAGCTATACGAAGGGCTGTATGAACTTCTTTTTTTCATGGTTCTGAAAGAGAGCTCTGTCCGCTGTTCAAACATGCCTTTATTTCTGTTATTAACCGATTTTTGAAGCTGCCCTTATTTTTCATCGTTAACTGTCTCAAAAAAGAGGAAGAAAATGAAATTTGTTATCCCTGTTTACTAAAAACTGAGATAAGCTGCTGAAATGCTCTGTAAATTAATGTAGCTCTTACCAGACATGGGAGGCCAACTGACAGCTCCTAACAAACACTTGCAACTGCTGTGGGATCTCCCACTGCCAATGTTCAGCTACCTATAGAAAAGAGATGTCACCAAAGCATCTGAAATACTGGGCACTTTGATTAGCAAGACAGACAAAAAGACTCTTCTGCTTACGGGAAATATACATGGATGCTTTCTGTAAATATATGTTGGGGTTTTAGTTCTGTGCTGACTGTGGAACTGCTGTCATAATACAGAACCCAAATATTAAGCATTTACATGGAAGATTAGAATGATTAGAATAAGAACTAAAGAAAAATACGGAGAGGATATGCTTCACATTTATCACTAAGCCTGGTCCCTGTTGGCCATTTAGTCTTTACTTAAGATTTTCAAGTTGAGTTCTGCAATATATTGTTGCTCAAAGAAGTAACTGGTCAGATACAAGTTGCATTCAATTTAGTTTTTACTGAGAGCAGCTGATTGAAGTAAAAAGGCAGTGTGTGGTATTCAGGGAAGAACGCACACTTGGAGACACATAAATACCTATGAGCAAAAGGTGCTCAAAGAGCTGGGGTTCTTGAAGTAGCATCCCACAGCCTCAGCCTACCGTGTGCCAGATCAGCCCACTGGTTGTGCCCAGTCACCTCACGTAGGTGTAGCAGTCCTTATCTATATAAAAGGCCATCAGGGAAGTGGGTGCTGAAAGATGTTTACGCGACCTAAATCTGTAGTGGCAGTGTGATCAACCAGAAGGTAGGTGTACAGGAGAAACCATGGCGTCTTGCAAGCTCTGTAGACAATTTGTAGTATTTACATTGTGGAGGCTGCATGGCAGAAAGAGCATTTAGGTTCTGTAAGTACAGCACTCTTTGCTGCTCAAAACTCAAAGCTGCATAATCCCTGGGATAAAAACTGAAGGAAATCAAGTGGGTTTTAAGTTTCTGTGTCTAAGGAACTATATGTTGGCATCTGTGGTTATATAGGCAGATTGATGGTTCCAAGGGTATCGCATAGGAAACTTCAGCACACAGCAGTCCCAGTTTTCAAATACTAAATATAATTTACTGATGCCTGGACAGATCTGAACTTGACTTTCTAAATCATCTACTGAATATTTTTCTGTCTTTTGTTTGTTGGGTTTTCTTTGGTTTGTTTGCTTTTGTTGTGTTTTGGCGGGTTTTTTTTGCTTTTATGACAACATGAGATAACAGATGCCTTGACATGATGTAATGTACTGGAAATCATTTTCTTCTGCATGCCATTTAAATCTGGCAATCAAGCCGTAGTCTGGTACCTATTATTACAATAGATGTGACATAATACTCAGCAAATACAGGTTTTCACCTGTATGTTACATGTGTTCTCTGACAAAGTTATTTTCAGATAGTGTGGATAATAATCTATACTTTCATATTCTCCAGCATACAAAAAGAATTTACAATGAGGGTAGTTCTAAAATTAATCTGAGCATATTTGGAAATATAATCCCAATATCATATTGTAATGCTAATGCCAGCTTTTTGCTTTTTTCTTACTGTTTTTTTAACATAGCAATCAATTTCTCATAATTTTCCCCACATTTGTCTTTACTGCTGGCATTTAGGTTTTGCTATAATATATCTGTCATGTAATTTAGCTCGTTTTCTCTATTTTCTTCTATTTTTCTAGCATTGAAATACAGTACAATATCAATTTATTCAGTAGGACCTAATATTTGTCATGTTTTCAGTCTTAAAATAGGTTAGTCCACTTCCTGAAGTATTAAAAAGTGTATTTTTATCTCTACATCCAGCTCATGTGAAAATACCATAGCAGGAATTATCCCCCCTTACCCCAGCATAAAGTCTCAGTGTTGCATCTGCATGCATTAAAAAAAAAAAAAAAAAAAAAAAAACAACAAAACAAAACAAAAAACAAACAAACAAACAAAAAAAAACCTCCACACGTTTTGCTCATCTTTTCTCTTGTAGAACTTTCTTCTACATGAAGAGAGATTATTGCTGAAAAGGGTCTCGATTGTTTGCTTCAAGAACATGAACATTTTTGAGTTCTTATTTCCTCTGTTATTATCTCAATACCTCTATGTCTAGATGGACTTAATTTCTTTCACCACCTAATCCTGAAGGCCTGTTCCTATTTGGATAACATTTCTGCTTTATTGAAAAAGAGAATTTCTGAGAACAGGAAAGCTAAGACTAGTGGGTGTCTTAATGGAAAGAATCAGTTCACTAATATCTAAGTGAGAGAAATTGAGGAGGATCTCTTGGGCAATTTGAGCAGGCTTGGAAAGCTGCAGGTGGAACTTGGAATGCTTTAAGCTTCTTTTAGGCTTTAACGACAAACCAACTAATAGGTTGTTTCTTTAAAGTAGATAGTTACCTGCCAGTGCTGAAGGGAGATTGTCAGCAGCTCTCAAAGACAGTTCAGTCCCTTGTATTAATAAGACATTACCTTTCGGACTTGCTTGCACATAAATATACAGGGACTGACTGAAATCATTCACCATCCCTGAGCACATTTGGGTGCATTTTGGGTAGGTATTGAGACCTGTATTTTGGTTTTAGAACTTTTGGCACGTTTGCTTGAAAATGTGACTTGCTTCTCCTCTGCAGTGACACACTTCTGTGCTAGATATTACTGTGCATGAGCAGCACAGTAAGCAACAGTAAAGCCTTCACACCCTGCAGGTCATTTAAATTGGTTATTGCATAGGGAGTCATATGCAAGGTGAGTTCTGACACTTAAGAGTCTCCTGCCTGCCCTGCCCTCTGCCAACCCTTTTGAGTCTTTTCTCTGGCTCAAAAGAATCTGCCAGTCAGACCATCCAGGGACTTACCCTGACTTGTACCTCTGAAGTAACTAGAAGGAAAGTAGCAGATGCAGTTTGTTTTGAAAAAAAACACAGGGGGTATGTGCATCCACTCTTTCATGCTGGAGAGGATGGGGCAACTAACCTTCATGGCTTTCAGAAAGCTGACTTTAAAAATTCCAAAGAAATGCAAAAAAGACACCTACTCTTTGCTGTTGTCAGACTAATGTTTACTGGATTAGTGACCACCACAGCAGATTATTAATAAGGCCTTTTCCTTAAATGGTTACTTTTCAAAACCACAGGAATAGATTTTAAGTTTTCTTAAGATTTTATTTTGAAATTCAGTTGATGCCCCCTATTAAGGATGGAGGGTGTGGGTGGTGTGGGGTGGTGGTGGTGTGGGTGTCGTCTCTCTTCCTTTAATTGCAAGAAGGGCAGTGAGTGGTAGATTTATTGTACCTCCATATTTTGAAGGGGAGGGGGAGTGGAGAAAGAAAGATTTAGAAATATTTTAGATATTCCAAGGATGTACTCTAAACATTGGAATATTCGAGTCAAATGCCATAAAATCTCTTGCATATATAAAATGAATCATGTTCTGTCTGGACAGGGGTAGCAGCGAGGGAAAAGGTTGAGACTCAGGAAAATGTAGCTTCTCAGCTCTTCCTCAAGCCTCCTTGAATAGCTGCCTTGACTTCTTTAAAGCTGCCTCAGTTTCTCTACATCTGAATTTTCTTAACTATATCAGAAAAGATATTTTCTGTATCTTTCCTTAAAGCTCTTCAAGGAGCTTTAAGCAAAAACCTTGATCAGTAGCTAAGTAGCTCTTAAGCACAGAGCAATGCTTTCCATGTTGACCACCACCTTCTAGCTGTTTCCCATCTGTTGTTTGTAAACACTTCATGCCTTGCGCTGCTGATGTTGTTAGCTTCTTGGAAAACAAGCTCTATTTTCTTATGTTTGCACACTGTATCAAAACAACAGGAAATCTGTCCATGACTGTGAATCCTACGCAATGCCAGAATATAGTTTTTTCTTGCTAGGAATCTCAATTAGGGAAACTTCTCAGAGGTAAACAATTATGTTGCAAACCATAAGACAGTGTAGTTCATATGTACAGAGAGCATATGTTCAGGTAGTCTTGTCTGTAGGGGAGAACAAGACAAGGGAGAGAGAGACCAAAGGAGGGAGCTGGGCTGAGTGTGTGAGAGAAGGGATAGGAGATGGTAGAGGAACTAGGCAGAAAGTGCACAGATTAAGAACTGCAGTATGTATTTTTGGCTCATGCCTTTGTAGAAGTAGTTGAAGTTGTGTTTTGGAACTGCTCTGTCCCCAGAATGCCCTTGTTTTCCTAATTAAAGAAAGGTTTAGGGAGAAGGATTAATATGCAGATTCTAATAACTGTCACAGAGTAAGAATGACTCTCTTCAAAATTTTCAGTCTGAGGAACAGAAGGTGTCCTGGCTTCAGCTAGGATAGAGTTAATTTGCTTCTTGATAGCTGGTACAGTGCTGTGTTTTGGATTTAATATGAGAATAATGTTGATAACACACTGATGTTTTAGTTGTTGCTAAGTAATGCTTACTCTAAATTAAGGATTTTAAAGTTTCCTGTGCTCTGCCAGCGAGGAGCTGCACAAGGAGCCAGGACACTGACCCGAACTAGCCAAAGGGCTATTCCATACCATAGAACGTCATGCCCAGGATATAAACTCGGGGGGGGAGGGGGGCTGGCCGGGAGGGGCTGATTGCTGCTGGTGGACTGGGCACTCGTCAGTGGGTGGTGGGTGATTGTATTGTGCATCACCTCTGGGGCTTTTTTTTCCCTTTGGGTTTGATTCCTCTCTCCCTCTCTCTCCTTTTCATTACAGTTGTTATTGTTACTTTATTCTATTTCCAGTATCAAATTGTTCCTATCTCATCCCATAAGTTTTACCTTTTTCACAATTCTCCTCGTTCTCCTGCCCATCCCAGTGGGGAGGAAGGGGCAAGTAAGCGAGTGGCTGCATGGTACTTAGTTGCCAGCTGGGGTTAAACCATGACAGAAGGGCTTTCTGTGCTGCCATGGCTCCAAATGCAGTTCGTTAAGTATTCCTCTGTTGAAGAAAACAGCCAATGGATTTGCTTCACTGCAGGGAAATTACTGTCCTCAACCTTCTGCTTTTTCGATTATTACATCCTGTTGTGCTTTCCATACATAGGAGATGGGATGGAAACCTGTCTGGTACATGCTCATCCACATGAAAATTGCTCTATTTCTCCACAGAATCATAGTACTTGTGCAATGTCATTTAGGAGTCGTGGGTTAAATTTTGATCCTTTCTTGGGCATTACTATACCAACTCATGTTGATTTTATGAGACTTTTAGTCAACAAAACGTAACAGGGAATATCCATATTTGACAATGCATCTTGGTATTCTAGAAGTAACTAGATGTAGAAATTTTGGTCTACAAGAAGACACTTTCTGGTTTGTACTACATTAAAGATTCTCTGTACTTAATTAAGGGTTAAAACAGATACTTGTGATAAGTTACTTGCTAAACATTTTATATCAGAAGAAATGCAATCACTTAAATATATTTTCTATCTTGTGGGCACAAAGCAGTGGTGAGATAGACTCAAGATTTGTTTTAGATGCCATAAGGTTTACAGAAATTATCTCCTACATCTTGATGTATTTAAAATGTCTAATTTCTTTTTTTTTCTATTGACAGAAGCCCAAGATGATGCATCTTTCCATTAACATCTGTAAAAATGCACAAAAGGCTTTTAACTAAAACATGGCCTGAAGAAAGTTAATGAAGTTGTTAGTAGTCAGTGTCACAAATGAAAATACTATGGATGATTGTGGTCTTTTCCTTCAGGCCTTCACGAATCATGAAAATGACAGAAAGCTGATTTTTCTAAAGGAGCAGCAGCTGTAAATAAAAAAAGAGGAGAAAAATCAAGAGCAAAATTAAATAATGGAAAGCTGATGACAAGAGCCACTACTGATGGTGACTAGTCTGTTGTAAGCTGAAATTTTCTTGCATCTTAATGGACCTTTTGACCTAATTTACAGAGGTTTTCCTGTTAATTAACTTTTTTTAGCAAGGTCAAACATTTTTTTCGGCTAAAGATCAGGTACTTCAACTAAGAGGTCTTTTATTATCCACAGGAGCAATAGAGGAACATCATATTCAGGGGGTTGTATTATGAACAAATTAATAAATCATGAGTAATAAGCCTGAAGTGTTTCACACCCCTTTGCCCTGTCCTCACTTTTCAGTAACAGGTAAAGATGTAAAGAATTCCTTTTTGTGTTTGTGTGTTTGCCATGACCAGTCTGAATAATCTTGTAGGCTTATGAAGGCAGACAATTATCTAGCAGCAGGCTCACCCGCTTCTAGTTTGGAGATGGATGTCATTTCAAACAGAAAGAAAATTGACATTCTGAAAACCCACATGGACCTGATAATTGTGAGAGAAGTACAAAGTGTGAGAAAAATACTCCACGTAAAATGAGCGTGCCACATTTAGATAAAAAACTTGATGTCAGTATCAAAAATGCTATGCACATTCCAGTTGAATTATGCAGCTTGTTACTTCTGAAAATGTTTGCACCTCTTAATCGATCAGGTCAAGAGTTACATAAGGCCTTGTGAGCCTTACATAAAGCACACCACAAACGGGAATGACACTGCAGGAATGTTTACATTTTCAAAGCATGCTTTATATCTGAATGACAGCTGAATGTACCATCCCATAAAAAAAAAAGGAAAGAAAACAGAAAACGCTTTTTCATAACTTAATGAACCTGCGCAGAAGTATTGAAAGAACATCTAGAAAACTATAATGATCATACGACTTGCAATAGTATGTTGTGGGGGGAAAAAAACTACCACTGTCCTAATTTGGAAATTTCTCTGACAGTGTACTAGGATCCATTCCATTTCATGATTTCTTCATGCAAACTACATAAAATACTTTGTAAAAAACTTGAGTAATTTCCATAACAAAATTTTGGTAAATTAAATCAAAGCAGGTTGCTATGGCAGTTCTGACAAATCTTTCTATTTTAGCTTTGTTTTGTATTATAAACATGTCAAGATGAAGCCATTTCTTTCAAAATAGAATTTTTTTCTCTTGGGAAAATTTTCCAGCCATTTTTTCAATGCCCTGATTTTCAGTATTTGTCAAAGTCAAGATGAAGGCTAATTTCAAATGCTCTAAGTTTCATCTGCATAATCGTAAACCCACGAGAACGTAGCTTTAGTCTTATAAATGAATAATGTTATTAGATACAGTATTGTTAGTTTAATTGACTTTGTTTACTGCTCTGTATAACAAGGGACTGAAAAATAAATGACACAACATTGGCTAAACCGTTTCTAGAGTGTTCTGAAGTGGAAGTCAATGGTATAGATGCGAGCCATTGCCAGAAGATGTTAACAGTTCTGGGTTTAGTTCCAGTAGCGCAATGCCAAGTGAGATCAGAGTGTATACAGGGAATTGCATCTAATACTATGTAAATAAGAAACAGGTGAACTCTGAAAAGTACAGACATAAACATAGCACAGATTTATGGTACAGACTTCATTGATGAAATCTTACATAAGGAACTCGTTTAATATTGGTGCTGGTGGACCACTCTTAAGTGTTAGGCAAGGGGGGCGGGGGCGGGCAGGGAAGATGCCTTTCTGAGTCAGTGCATTTACAACAGGATAAAGTTGACTCCAAGTTTTTATGGGAGATAGTATTTACCAAATTGGTAGTTGAATCTTTGCATTCAGAGGTATAGAAAGGACTGGGTGTTTTCAGGTTTTAGATTTTTTTGACATCAGAACCTAAGAAATATAGGCTGGAGAAGGAGTTGCCAAAGATAAAGTTCACTTGTATGGGGCAATAAAGTTGAAAAATTACAGTTAAAGATATTTGTTTAATTAAAATTCATACATATACCTCCCTGAAATTAACCCAGATGTGTCCTACACACATGAGTTAATCATGGGGTTTAATGCAGAGGGGTCTTTTTGGATTATTGATTGATTGTATTTCCTAAGTCTGGCTGACATCTATCTTGGTTTATGCCAGTCTCTCAAAATGTCATGCAAGAACTACAACACAGCAGCAATATATGCTTGATCTGTTAAGAAATTAGAAATTATTTGGTTAATGGCAGCTGATTGCTGATGTTCTGAAGTTGCTAAGAAAGAAGGAAAAGGGAATGTCCCAAAGCAAGGAACAAGATAACCAGAAAGCATATTGAAAAAGAAGGGGGAGACAGGCAGAGAGTGTAATACTCTGAACAAGCAGGTAGGAAAGAGCTGATTTGAGATTGATGAGCTGAGAAACTGTAGGAGCCAGTTACCTGCATTTTTCCAGTAAATGTTGAAAGACATTGTGCTTGAAGGGTTAGAACACAGACTTTTCTTTTGTTCTTTTCTCCCCCAAACTGAAGTTCTCGAGAAGCAGTTGGTAATGGAAGAGAAAGGCGGTCTTTATATATGAGATGTATAACTATATATGAGGTGTTATGTAGTCCAATGAAAAAATATTCTCATCATGAAATGTTAGATAAGGTGATTATTTTTTTTATATTCAGACTAGCAAACTTCACTCTCCCCACCCTTAACACACACATGCTGACAATAATAGGACTTTTGTAATTGACTTACAAGGTGCAAGATACATTTATTTTATGCTTTTATTTTAATGTTTCAGTGGTTTTGTCCTGTTACCAGGTTATAAATGCATATGGTTTGGGAGAGTTTGGAGTAATAGAGAGTAAAATGGAAAGTGCTCCTGGGAAATTGGATATTTGTATAAAGCTGATGAGAAAACAAGTGCTTTATGTGAGGGTTCCGACTCTGTTAAGGACATTTGGCTCCAGGACAGCATGCTTATTGGTACACACATTTAGGTGTGTCTGTTATACTACTTATAAATATGTGTTAGCATGTATCGGATCCTTTTCATTATGTATCTCTGCTATATGTGTCAGCATGCGTTGGGAATATACAGGCAAATTGATTCTGTGAGTGTGTGCAACCAAAGAAGACTTCTGCTATCACCTAGAGTCATCATGCATTCAGTCAGGTTCTAGACGTGTAGAAACCATGTAAAACTGGGATTCAGCATGTATAACACAACTTGTTTAAAGGCTCAACAGGTGTAAATGTATGTAGCTGTAAAAAGGATGTGAGTACTAAGAAATCTATAATTCCTACACTAGCTGTGAAAACGTTTCAGGGAATACAATCATAGAAATACACTCATCATAAGAGAAAATTACAGAGTAAAGTTGTTCAAGATGATGTGGAAATAATAATAAAATAAAACCTCAGCAGTCAGCATCTTATTTTCTGAAAGTTGATGAATGATACATGCTGTCCCATGAAGGGTGCTCAAGCTGTACGTTACTGATACTTGCTCAACTTACCTAACAGTAAAAAGCTGTCAGAGTAGTTCAAATCTGTGATATATTTGACTGTAAATGTTTAAAAAAATCTTACTTACACAAAAAGGCATGCAGACAATCGTAAAAGATAAGCATTATTTAAAAGTAAATTTGAGTGTGGTGCTTTGACCCATGTAGAATATTAAGAAGTATGATGCATTGAAATATTGAAAATAATTTTCATTATTAAGTGGCCATAAATACCTTAAGAGCATTTTAGGTAACATGTAATAACGTCCCTTTCCCAAATGTGGGTCAAGGCTTCTGTAGCCTGCGTTTACAACATGGGTCCCTCTCAAAAAAAAAAAAAAATCTCAACTTTACAGAAGAAGCTAACACAACAAAGGGTCCAAATCCTGTATATCTGAAGTGAGTATCTCCTTTGACCTTAATGTGTCTAAACCTGGAGCAGTAGCCACAGGATGATCGCATATATTAATGACAAATAATTGTGAACTCTGCGGTGCTGTAAAAGTGCAATGATGATGTATACTGGCTCCTCCATCTGGTTCCAGATGCAACTCCTCCTTCCACATTACAAGAACAACAGGGAGCCTCTAATAATAGGGGGGAGGCTGCCAGGTTACTGCCTGTGACAAGATTGTGTAAGAACAAAGGAGTAGCATGATCTGAATTTGCCATAATGAAGCACCTAATGCTACAACATTAGTTGTGAAAAGGGAAGGAGTGAGCAAAGGCTGTTATCCCAAGATCTTCCATTTGTTCAGTTAAGACCTTAATTGTTGTACCTTTTATTAGTTGCAGGGGATTATAAAGATGTGAATTACAGGGTAGTTTGATAAGTTACAGCTCTGTGGACATCAGATCTAAGCTGAAACTGTAAAAATAAGATATTAAGGAAATAAGCTTCAATACTGTCATATTATACATGTCACTTCTCCCTCCCAGAGTTTCTGGTAATGTTATTTACAAATAACATTATGTATGATTCAGAAATAATCTTTTCTTAGTATGCAAATGTTCAGGTATTTCAATATATTCTAATATGCTAAGGACTTTTATTTTATAACAATCTCTCTTTGTCTTTATAAGGTGACAGTGGATATCTCTTGAAAAATTGCCCAATCTTTTTCAGTTTTATCTCCAGATTCTCTCTGAAAACTCTATCATTATAAATTATAATGAGACTCAAAAAGTGACCAGAATAGTAATCGAAAGAACATTTGGCATCTTCAAAATGAGAATTAGATGCTTAGATAAATGTGGTGGAACAGAACTAAACTGCCCTTCAAGAGAGTTCAGAGTAGTCCTGGTGGGTATATGTTATATAATACAGCCATTAAGTATGGTTCATGTGTAAAGAAAAAAAGGAAGCAATTTAATGAGTCAATCCAAATTACTGAAGTAAATGACCATGATACACACTTAGAAAACAATGTCGTGATAGGACAAACTAAACATTAGCTATACGGGACCAAAGTGTAAACTGAAGTCAAGCTGGCGCCTTTATTCTGAAGCGGTGCAGTAGTAGCAGAGTGCTGAGAAGCGGGACCGCAGCACAGGAGAGGAGGTGCTGTTGCTGGCTGTTACACAGACCTCCTGCGTGTCGGTTCATATGTGCCTCCTGAGCCTCCTGTGTCTTTGCATTTCATTCTAGAGCCATTTTAGCATCGTAAAATGGAAATCAGAAATACCATCTTCCCAGTGCTAAAGCGGACTGCAGACCAGTAGATTACAGTTTCAGCAACACTAAATGGATTCCAAGTTCTTTACTTCTCATGCCAAACAGCAGGACTGGGAACTGCTCCCCTTTCCCTCACCTCCTGCAGACTACTCAGTGAACAAGAAGGCTCCAGCAAATGCTAGAAAATTAAGTTCCTGCTTTTTTTCCATTCCCGCCCCACCCCCACCCCCCCCCCAATAAAAAAGTCCCCAGATCATGTGTTTCCTTATGTATATGCCCAGGTTCAGCCACAGCAGTGCAGGCAGTTCCAACAGTTATGACAGCACTTCCAGCTTTGTGCCCACTCTTTGAAAGTGGGAACTGTGAGTTTAGAATCCCTCAGACTGGCCTCCGATCCAGAGCTGCTTTCCAGGCTCATACATAACAGGTTGGCCTGGCTCTGCACCATTTCCAGGCTTACCACAGAAAACGGCTGAGAACAATCGCTGTGTTATGTCCTACCCATCCTCTGCTGGAACGCAGCCAGCAGCTCAAGTTCCTCAGGTGATCTGATGGTACTTTCTGAATCGCATGTGTGGGCTATGTGCTGGGCTGACGGTGGCTGGGCGCCGGGTGCCCCCCCAGCCGCTCGGTCCCTCCCTCCTCAGCTGGGCCGGGCAGAGAAAATGCACCGACAGGCTGGGGGTGAGGGCAGGGGGAGATCGCTCAGCGGGTGCCCTCACGGCCAGCACCGGCCCCGCTCGGGGACACCGGCGGCACCGATCGCCAGCCAGCCCGGAGCGGGGCAGGAGAAACAACCCCCGGTCCCGCCACCCCTTCCCCCCAGCCGGGCCTGCCTGCCGGCCCGGGGCTGCGGCCCGTCCCGCACTCGCTGCCGCTGCCGCTCCTGCCCCCTCAGGGGCGGCTCCTCACCCCCCCGCGGGGTGCCGGCCCTCAGGCACGGCCCGCTCCTGCCCGGGGCCCTCCCCGGGCTGCGGGGGGCAGCTGCTCCCCCGGGGCTCCCCGGGCCGGGCCGGGGGGCACAGGCTGCCTGGCCGGGGGCTGCCCCGCGGGCGGGGGGCACCTCTGCTCCGGCGCCCGGCGCTGCCGCAGGATCTGTCCCTTGTCCCCGGTGTAAGCGGCGCCCCCCAGGCGGTGCCAGCGTGGCCGCTGGGCTGGGCCGTGGCCAGCGGCGGGCCCGGCTGGGAGCCGGCTGGCGTTGGCGCCATCGGGCACGGGGGAACCTGCTGGCACCGGCTCACAGGAGCCGCCCGGCAGCCCGCAACGGCAGGCCCCGGCCACGCAGGCACCATACAGGCTGCAAATAGCCACCGATGCCATCAAGATGATCATGATTTGTGCTGTGTAGGAGAAATTTAGGTGGTTTAATAAGTTATTGGAGGAGGATGGACTTTCAGCTTCTTGGGAACCAAAGTGGATAGGCCATAGCAATATCCCTCTTTAGGGACTGGGTCTTACAATCAAGTAAACACCTCAGGAACCCACTTCATCACCTCTTCTCTTGCCAAATTCTACCTGGTCCTATATGGGCAAACCCTTTCCCAGACAAAAACCTGTACTAATGTGAATGGACGACATCATTTTTTGCACTGCAAATTCAAATAGAGGGAAGAAAAAGTTTTCAGCCAAAGACTTTTCTCCATTTATAAAAATCTACTCAAAATTATTTAATTAATGATGAGACACCCTGAGACAGGCAAGCTATTGCAGCTTTTCCAGGAAAGCTCATGTTAAAAGGACCCTGATAGTTATTTATGCATAAAGCACAATAAGCTCTTCTGTGAATAGTATTAAAAGACTTCTCTTTCTGTGGATTTCTGTCCTATATTTTCTAGACATACTCCTTAAAATATTAAAGGAAACCTAGGTTTTATTTTGCCCAGGTTTCCCAGGTTTCCGCCCCCCACCCCCCACCATTGCAAGGAATGCACATGCTCCATAAAGCTTTGCCGCTGCCAGTAGTCCTGTGAATACACATATGCTGTCAGGCCAGCTGGCTGGTGGCAAACAGCAGAGGTAAATGGCAAGTTTTTGCCTGGCCCCCAACTATGAAGACAGCACAAAACTGTTCCTCTGTAACCAGCACAGTGTAACTATAGTCCACTGATTCAGTTTTGTTTAAATAATTTACAATATTGTGGAAAGTAAACAGCAATAAGAGGGTCAGACATATACCGAGAAAAAGGAAGTGCACTGCGCTCAATTTCTCATGAGAAATTTATTTTTTTTTATTCTAATTAAGATTTCCCAACTTAATCCAATTGGTGTTACACAAGCAATGATGAACAGTCTTCAGAGCTAGGTTTTCTTGTCCTCTGTCTATAAAAAAGTATGTATTTTTTACTAATGAGAAATGAAGGACCAAATCAGATGGGAGAAAGATGTGTTACTTCATTCAAAAAGAAATCAATTTGTACCAGATTTGTATCTGGCACTTGTTAGTTCTGGTCTGCTTATATGCCTCCAGGTTTGAAAGGAAAAGAAATCCTCCTATGTGATTTTGTCAGAACTGTCTCATTAGGGATCAATTTGACCTCCTCCTCCACTACTCACATTTTGGAGGTTTTATTCAAATCAGGGCCATGAGCAAAGTGAGAGTATTATGGAATAGTAAAAGAGTTTTGCTGTGACATTTTGGGGGGTCATGCACAGCTGTGGGATGAGCAAGGACAGATGTTACTGCAGCATTAATCATGGTTCATAAATCTGAGATAGAAAATGTGTTGAAAATGTTTGTTGTAGGAAAGAAGTGAAGAACATTCTTGCTCCCGTGAACTAGATGGGCTGTAAAGACATCCAGAATAAATGTGGCTGTTGAGCAGCTAGTGACACTGCATGAAAAGAGCTTTAGTAGGAGAACAAAAGCAATACTGTTTTATCTTTACTGCTGATTAAAGTCTATAAGTACTGTATCTACAAAGTTATGCACGTTTTAAACAAAAATCTGCAAGAAAAACAAGTCACAGGGTGCAAAGCAAAGCTTTGCTGTAAGGCATTGATGTTTAGTCAGTCTGCTGTTACTGTCCCTCTCTCACAGTGACTGCAGTGTCATCTGAGCTGTGGATTTACTGCATTGTGCCAAACAGTTGCCATAATACAGCTGTTTAACACTTTGCTGTGCTCAGCTAGGCCACGATAAATACTAAGTCTGGAGTAGATAGAAGTTTTTTTAACTGATACTACCTTCCAATGAAATATAGGTTTGTCCTGAAATAACTCATCACACCCAGCATCCCTTCCAAATATGAAAACCCAAAACCAGAAGGCCAGACATAAAAAAATGCAAAACAGAATGCCATAGCAAAAATAATCGGTGACATACTGTTAAAGAAAGTAACTCTGTGGAAAAGATTTAGTATAGCAAAAAACAGTCATAGTTTTAAACCGAGTAGTACATAACAGGTAAGGAGATCTGGAGAAACTCTGGAGAGAATTTTATTCGGTATTAAATTATTATGAAAATCTGTACATTCCATCTATCACCAATTATGTGAAACAACATTTGATTCAGCAAATTATACAGAGGCCTAACTCACCCAGCTTTTACAGAGAAAAAGAAGAAGAAGAAGAAGAAAAAAACCAGGTTATACAACCTTGAAAATATCCAATTTTTCTTTGTGTACACAGAAGCAAAATGATGTACAGCGTTTTTTTAATACTAGGCTGTTTCTGAACAGCTAGTCATTAAAAATACCATTTGTTTTCTCCTAGAATGAACAGTTTTCAAATATACCAAGAAAATGTATTTTATATTTTTAAAGTATTTAATTAAAGATAAAACTGCAGATTCAGATTCGTATATATAAAGGGCTTTACATCTACATTGCCAAACTCGAACTTGTTATTACAATTGTAGTCACAAATTCTATCCCAGGCTACCTATTTTTTCTTCCTAAAGTTCATGCAAAACCACCCATAACAATGACCCTTTGTGAAGTCTTTTCTATCTTTATCCATTTCATATTGCTCTGTTTATATTTATTAACTTTTTTAAAGTCCTTTTCAAAAAGAATCTTTCTTGACTAGTTTTCCACTGAAACGATTAGATTATGATATCTGCAACAGAATCCCCACTAGAACAGGCAACTCCAAAGTACCACCACATTTTCTAAGTTTTCAGCCTCATTCACAAAATAGCAATGAACCTGAATTCTAAGTTATCCCACAGCCAAATCTTTGAACATTAGCCAAAATTTAGTCCTAGGCCAAGTATTGTGTTCCTTGGACGAATCTGTAATGTAGTGTTCAGATCCAAGCGGAAAGTACTGACTCTTTCAACTTACAGCATGGTACTTAATGCGTATGCCCTTGCCCTGTGAAAGAAGTAAGCCAACACAAATGAGTTTATTTCTCTTTTATTCTAGGGTGGCTTAAGTCAAACTGACTTGGCTTTGCGATGGATGCACACAGGGACAGTAAACCAAATTCTGTCATACAAGATTACATGCTTGCCATATGTGGTTTACCATGCACATACATAGAATCACTGGATCATAGAATCATTTAGGTTGGAATAGACTTCTAAGATCATGAAGTTCAACCGTTAACATAATCTAACCATGAATCTTGACTAGACGGTTAAGAAATTGAAAGCTAATCATCAGACCGTGTGTCTGTATAACATGCTTCCTTAAAGAGTATCTTCAAAATTGAAAGTCTGATTAGTCTTCGCTCAATCTGACATGAGGCTGGCTTGCTTGAAATTGCTTTTTGATCTGAATAAAGGCTATAATACAAGAGCAATGTTGTAGCGAAGGCATTTTGCAAGAAGCGTCAGAAGAGCATCACCTCAAAGGAATTGCTGATCATTTTTTTCCACTTCTACAGCATACAAAGTTCAAGAGAAAAGTTAAAGGACTTGAATCAGGTTGTAACATTTCCAAAATGCACGGCTAAGCAAGAAATGTCATTCACTCAAGCCATCATCGAAATGTTTCTAATTACATCCCTGACTAACTACATTACCATATACCTTTTAAGTAGTGATTTTAGAAGTACAACACTTGGCTCAAAAGTGGTTCCTTATTTTTAGGTAGTTCTTCCTATCAGCTTGAACCAACAGTGTTTAATCAGGTGGTAAGTTTTCACATAAAACTGCTGATTATAGTCCTAAACTTGCAAAGTGCCTCAAGATCAGAGGAGGATCAGAGCAGGAGGGGAAAAAGCATAATTAAAAAACCCAAAAAAAACCCCACAGGATCACTTCATTCTGTAATTCATTTAGGAATAATTAGTGCAGTTATTTTATGATATCCTAAGGATATACTGAAACTCTGGGTCATTTGTGTGATATCAGGAAAGGACACTGCAGATCCTAATGGAAAATGGGCCAGCAATTTCAGATCATTGCCACCCACCAACATTTCTGCCACTGAATGGGATGCTCCCATAGAACTAGGAAGTCCAGAATCTGCAGAACATGTAATATACTTTGGTTGGGGACCATAGGAGACAAGCCTAATGCTGTGTCATTATCTTTGTTTCTTAAACAGTCAATTTGGCTATGATGGCATGAAGAAGCTAACCATCATTCCAGAAGCCTACAACAACTTTGCAGTGTCCAGTTCCCATGCACAGCCCAGGAGTGGATGCAGAGCACCAGCAGCTTTGGATAAACATGGCCTGTGAGAGAGCAAATCCTGACTCAAGGGGAATATTGTTTATCCAAATGCCAATCAAAAAATTTAAATAAATATATACGCACACACATATAAATATATATGTACTCTACCCACTTTTTATCTGGCTGCACTAGATACTTGGACAGATAGTGGGCTGCTTCTTGGTTGGATGTTTTGTTTCCTCTTCTACACACATCTCCCAACAGCAGCCATGTGCAATCAACTCAGTACTCCTGAAGTAATGGCACACTTGTGCCCAAGAGGGTTTGGCTTTGAAAGCTATTTAAAGCATACCAAAAGGTGCGTTTTCCTGTCCAAAGCTTCTCCAACATGTTTAAGACCTTAAAGCTGACACCTTAACTAAATTTTCTGATATTGTCTTGCCAAAGGTTTAAACTAATGAGTATAGATAAATCTTTTAAGGAATACATCATCTTTTGCCAACATTCTTGCAAAATTTATGTTCTTGTGAATAGCTTTATACTCATACATTAAACAACCCTTAAGTACTTCCACTTGGCTATATAAATACAATTATTTTATTCATGTGAATATTTCTGTTCAGTATATTTCTTGTGAGATACCTGATCCAAGTTTAAATTTGGAAAGGAGAGAAAGGGTAGGCGATTTCCATCCTTTACTAGCATTTGGTTTGGACTATTGAATAATAAATCCATACTAAGGTCCAAATGTTTTCATAGGAGGTGTTGCACAAACACTAAGTGGAGGCATCATTGCTACATTACAGATTAAGACAAGAACACATGAAACAGGACATGAAGGCTGAATTTGCACATAAAGGAACATGGCAAAGAGTATTACAATTTTTTCTGTTGTATTTATGTTTCTGAGTATACAAAATTTTTCCTATTGAATCTTTTCAATGAAAACAAAAAAGAAACTGAATCATGGCAACTAAAATATGTGTATACTGTTTGAAAAAACAAAAAAGCTATAAAAATAGTTTAATAAAAATAATGTTTAACAAAATCAATTCCTTTATAATAAAAAATATGGTTTAAGAAACAATTTGAACTACTTTGTTTAGGCTCAAGCAAATACCTTTTCAATTCAAAATAATTTCATCTTTCTTTTCATTTTTGCTAGACAAGAAATGAAAGTAAAATGAATTATCAAAAGCAAATATTTTAGCAGAAATAAAAAAATGAAATCAAGTATTCATGCATTTATAGTATTTTTATTATTGCTAATGCAAGAGTAGAGGTTGGAAGTAAACACATAGCAAAAAAGAAGACATGAGTAGGTTAGATGAGAGATATGACCTGCAAGTCAGGATTTGAAAAAAGATAAGGTAATGGACATTTGGATTTTATTATGGAGCTTTTCCGTGTGTTTGAAGAGTAGTACAAGGGAAAGTGCGGATATACAGGAGAAGTTGACAGCTGGACAGTAAAGTCTGAGAATATTGGGAAAGGTCAGCATCCTAACAGGTTATTGGCTCAACCAGGCTGGAGATGGGTAATGAAGGTGTTTGTTTTTAAAGAAAAGAATCTATTATTTGATACAAACGTCCAAATGAAGCTTTCATCTGAGTTATTCTATTTTTGGCAAGCTTCACCATATAAGAAATGAAAATACAAAATGTCGTGGATTTAAACATGCCCCATTTGTTTTCCTCTACACCAGTTTTGCTGTCAAAAAAAAATCATGGCATTCGGTTACCCAGGCTGGTATATAAGGCATGCAGTTTCAGCTGGCTTTTCAGAGTAGTTCTGATTTTCCAGAGGGGAAAAAATTTTTAAAAATCATGTTTCCAGGACCGTATCTATGGTACTAGAAGTGTACAGAGTAATCTTTCTGTTATTTCCTTTTGCCACCAAGGTCACACCTATCTGTCAAAAAGCCTAGATTAGAGGCTATTTTACCTCACATATCTTAGGTGTTCAGAGTTAAATGTTGTTTTGCTATTGTGTGGACAAAGATTATATTTTTTAAAAACCACGTTCACCCCTAGATAATCTATTTGTCTTTTTTACAGTAAATTTTTATATTGATCTTTACTACAGTAGCATCTGACATTATGTTTAGCATCCATACTCTATCATACAGGGCTCTGCACAGCTATGAGAGAAGAATGCAATCTGGGTAATACAGTGTACAGGGAACAATATATTCATATGATTATGTATATATAGAATTTAGAATTATATATAATATAGCATTATATATGTACGAAGAAGTTTTTTTTCTGGGACCACATTGACTGTAATACATAGAAAATACTTTCTCTAGCATTTATTTTTTTCTGCTTTCAGGAGGGTTTTTCCCCCCCTTAATTTTAATTTTTTGGCAAATTTCTCAGAATTTTTCTACCTATTATATTTCTATAATTTATTTTTTTAAAAATATTTCTATACTTTCCATTTGGAAGGATATCAAAATAATAGAACAGCCATGTTACTTTCATTGACCCTTTCAATGAAGAAAAATATGGTCAGACATAATAAATAGATGTAGAAGAAAAATTAAGTACTACTTCTCAGAAGAACATATTAAGTGAGCCTATATATATAGGCTCAAGTCATATATAAATGACTTGATGTATATTTTTATTTCAGTATTTGCAGGAGGATGGATCCCAGCCCATTAAAACTAAAATTTCCAGAAAGATAGGCACTCTGATGTATCATCTGTCAAGGTAAGGGTACTGAGAACCACTAGCTGACTGATAGATTTTCACTTTCTTGCTTGTTTTTAGGAGGAAGAAAGTGTGGAGATGAACAGCTGGTAACATTTGCTAAAAGATTATGGTACTGAGATTCTGATTTAAATTTGACTTCTTGGCCATAAACACATGATCAACACATAAAATGTTCCTATTCCCTAGCATATTTTCACTTGAGAAGAATTACTTCAACTGCTTCCTATATAAAAAACATGTAAGATTAAAGAGCAAAGTGGTCACCAACTAAAAAACACCCCCATATATTTCCTGTAAAAGCAAGTCATGTAAGAGGCACAAAGCTTTCTTTAGGGTAGCTGCTACCACCTTCTGTAAGATTGCTGAAACACATGTAAATGAGAAGAAAGGTTAAAAAAAAAATAAAATTGGCAATATAGTAAGACTCTTCCCAAAATTGTCTCCGTTAGGCTTAGATCTACAAAAACCTTTCTTCATATGTGTGACAAAGTAACCAAGTCAAAATATCTCTGACTACTCCACTGTACGATATGGCTTGGAAATATTTTCAAAATTATGTGAAACTAGCCCGTATGCTGTCACAAATACTGTTAGCACCTCTCATATGTGCAAGTAAGAAAGTAGTCTGTGGTATTTGCAGCCTTTGACCAATCAGTATGAAAACTCTACTAGCTATTTTGGTATATTTTAGAGCAGGATATTTGCTCACTAAAACTACACCAAGACCACCAATCCTGTTTAATTAAAAGCAGATAAATAAGTAAATTCAGCCATAGTGTTTTCCAAGCTTTGTCATCAGAAGTTGTCTATGAAACAGGCAGCCAGAAGTGAAAAGCTGTACCAGTATGTGAAACTGATAATAATAAATACAAGGAAGAATATCTTTGTGTTTTTCTGAGAAAAGTCTTTGCAAACATCATGTGAACATACTCCATCAGAACTCTCTAAAAACCTAAATAAAATCAGATCATAACTGTACTGCACTGTAGATCTGAGGTAAGTGATCAGACAGCGTCCCTACACTAATTAATAATTAGAGCTTTGAGTTATAAGAAATAATTGCAATGAAGAATGGATTTCACAGGGCATTCTGAGTCATTTGATGAGGTGAACGGATTTAAGCTACAGAAATTTCAATAAAATCAGGAAAAGTCATACAAATAGAAGCAGAAAATATGTCAGATATTTCAGAAATGAAACCACATCTTACAAAGCAGAGAGTCTAGAAGTGTTTGTAGAGGTATGGAAAGCCTTCCTTACAGTCAAAGACTAAACAAGATCAATTTATTTAGTTTATCCGGGAAAAAATATGATGAAGTCACCCTCTAATCTAGAAATAGGAACATGGAAAGAAGACATCTGATAAGGGGAAGCTCTTTAAACTAGCTGACAGAAGCATGACAAAAGGCAATGGACAACATCATTTAAATAATTTGGGAAATAAACCACACATTTTTAAACCACGGGGGTTCTGTGTAACAAACTACTAAAGCACGTTATTGATTGCCCATCATTTTTTAAGTCTTTATGTTGGGATGTTTTTCCAGAAGATTCCTAACACTGCTAAAAGTTATAACCTTGATGCAAGAAGTGCTCAGTGAAAGTATTCATTATGAACCATACCTAAGGTCAGACTGGGTGAACATAATGGTGTATTCTGAGTTTATAATCTATAAACCTTCAAAATTAGGCCACAATTTATGCACTTCTTTAGCTTCTGTGATAAGTTGCATTGTCTTTTGAGAAAATTAAAGTAGATAATTCTATTGTTTTCCTTTTCATTTTGTGGCATCTTCTAATCTAGCTGTCATGTTTGTGCCTGCTGAAAAGGAGAGTTGGTATCATTTAGTGCTTCACAAACACGTGGCATATGTCCCTAGGCTTCATTTTATACACTATAGCTCACTGATGCTCAGAATTAATATCGTGTCCTTCATTCTCCCACACATCTCACTTCTTTCCCACCCCCCACCTTTGATTTTTGTCCCTGATATTTTTAAGAAATCCAGAAAACTTCCTGCAAAGCAACTGCACCTAAATACTCTTATAATCTTGATTCCTGTGATATGTTGGGTTGTGTCTGCATCTATTGCCTGCAGCTGAAGTAGCGGATACAGTTTTAAAAGTCTCGAATGAGAGTACTCTGTGTGGGAATATTAGAGGATGTTGCTAAGAAGAAATATACTGACAGTCAGATCAGTTTAGTGAGCAGCAGTCAAGAAATTAACAGGGTTTGCTAATATCAGGAGTTTATAGTTGTTTTGTTTAGTAAAAGTATTTAAGACAGGCTGTTTCCATATAGCAAGGCAAATGCAGATATTCAGCCATAAGGGTGTGTGTGGAGGGTGCCTTAAGTTGTGCTCATCAAGTATTGAAAGACTTTGCTGAGTAGAGGTTCAGTAGCAGAAATCTTCAAGAAGATACATCACTGCTAGTAAATGTAATTGGTGGGAAATGATTTTTAACAAATAATGCAGGAACTGGTGGTAGCTTTAACAAAAAGTTCTGCTGGCAGGGACTCACTCACTCCAACCCAGTAGAGAGTTTGTTGTTAGAAGTACTTGCACTCACATTAGAATCCTGACTATCTGAAATCAGCCAGATGTAATGGCCCACTTTGAAAGAGCAGGGAACATTAAACAGATTGGCCAATCCAGGGCAAATAACCATACTCAAATTTATTGAAAGATTATTCACCAAATAACATATCCTGCAGTTAAATCCAGTGGGTTTTGGTCTCCACATACTAGACTCCAGCCTGTGGTTTCAACTCAATAGCTTGATTCTGTGAAATATGTCTTTGGAAGACCATAAAACCAGTAGACATTCTGGGGCAAGGACTACATAAAAACAGAAGCAACATCAAAATTCTTGTTCTATAAAGAGGAGGGATACCAGTACACTAACAGTATGACTCATCCTCCTTAACTTTAGCCATCCAAAGGGTAGGTGTTGAATCAGTTAGTCATCCCCTTTTTGTCACTTGTGGAGGAAGATGTATCCTGCCTGTTTTAGATAGCTACTGTGGGAACTGCTCTTTAGAAAGACTTCCCTCTCTCCGTTGCTGGTGGAGGACACCCAGGGGAGCAGGCACGGGAAAGCTACATCTTCCAACCTAAATCTAGACACGAATACTTTTCTTAAGGTGAACTCTGTGCTAAAGCTAAAAATCTGTGGTTCAGTCTGTTCAAGGTATACACACAAGGGTACGTTGATTTCAGTGCCTACACAAGTTTCAATTAAAATAACTAAACAGAAGAGAAAGCAAGGCAGAGCCAGAGGCAAAGTAAAATTAAGTTAGCCAGGACCTCAGGAATCACATTTATCTCTTCAGATTATAACAAAAATAAGAACACTGTACTAATCTCAATGAATTGAGACACAAGAAAAATTGCATCCAAGTGAGACGAGTCAACCAATACACTGTCCTACTGTTACTGAGCATTCAGAAAAAAATAAAAATCAGCAGAGAAAGTATAAAAAAGGCAGTGAAAGAGAAGTTTGGATTGGCATGGGCAACAAACAGGAGGAGCAGGAAGCCACTGCGCAGCATGAAAACCAGGACATAGCTGCCATCACGGAAACTTGGTGGGATGACTTGCACAAGGATGTCCTAAGGTTGTGCAGAGAGAAAACTGGAGTTTCCAAAGCACAACTGGAACTTAATCTGGCTACTGCCATAAAAGATAACAAAAAAACTTTCTATAAAGATATTGGCAACAAAAGGAGAGCTAAGGAGAATTATTGGATGCGGGGGGGAAACAGGGTGACCAAGGGTGAGGAGAAGGCTGAGGTACCTCATGCCTTCTTTGCCTCAGTCTTCAATAGTCAGACCAGTTGTTCTCAGGGTTCCCAGCCCTCTGAGCTGGGACACAGGGACAGGGAGCAGAATGAAGCCCCCACAATCCAAGGGGAAATGGTCCGTGACCTGCCACACCACTGAGACACACACAAGCCTGTGGGGCCAGGTGGGATCCCCCCAAGGGCACTGAGGGGGCTGGGGCAGTGCTCACCAAGCCGCTCTCCATCATTTACCAGCAGCCCTAGCTCAGCGGGGAGGTCCCAGCTGACTGGAGTCAGTCAGTGTGACACCATCTACAACAGAGGTCCTCAAACTTTTTAAACAGGGGGCCGGCGTGCGGATTAAGTGGCAGGAAGTAATCTACGGCTGCTTGGTTCCCCCCCCAATCCCCGGCGGGATCGGTGTTCTTTAAATACCGGGGGCCGGATTTAGGACCCTGGGGGCCGTATCTGGCCCGCGGACTGTAGTTTGAGGACCCCTGATCTACAAGAAGGGACAGAAGGATGATCCAGAGAGCTACAGCCCCGTCAGCCTGATCTTGGTGCCAGGGAAGGTTATGGAGCATCATCCCAAGTGCCACCAGGCGGCACGTACGGGACAGCCCGGCGATCAGGCCCAGGCAGCGCGGATTGATGACAGGCAGGTCCTGCCTGATGGACCTGATCGCCCTCTGTGACAGGGTGACCCGCTCAGTGGACAGGGAAAGGCTGTGGCCGGTGTCTGCCTGGGCCTTAGTGAAGCCTCTGGCGTCATTTCCCAGAGCATCTCCTGGAGACACCGGCTGCGCGGGGCTCCATGGATGGAGCGGCCTCAGTCAGTCGCAGGGGGCACCGAGCCGGGGGGAGCGTGGCTGTGCCGGGGGCGGGGGGCTCTGCGGGGGGCTCCGGGCAGGCCGGGCCGAGGGGCCGGGGCCGGTGGGGTGGGGGTCCCCAGGGCTGAGTGCCGGGCCCTGCCCCTGGGTCACACCAGCCCCCGGCAGCTGCGGGCTGGGGGCAGGGGGCTGGGAACTGCCCGGTGGGACAGGGCCCGGGGGGGCTGGGCGGCAGCGGCTGGGCATGAGCCCCCAGCGTGCCCAGGTGGCCCAGGAGGCCAGCGGCGTCCCGGCTGGTGTCCGAAACGGTGTGGCCGGCAGGGCCGGGCAGCGCCCGTCCCCCTGCCCTGGGCACCGGTGGGGCCGCCCCGCGGGGCCTGGGCTCAGCGTTGGGCCCCTCACGGCCAGACAGACACTGAGGGGCTGGAGCGTGTCCAGAGCCGGGCAGGGGCTGGGGCAGGGGCTGGGGCACCAGCCTGGGGGGGCGGGGGGGTCAGCCTGGAGAGAAGGGGGCTGGGGGGGACCCGGTGGCTCTGCAACGGCCTGGCAGGAGGCTGTAGCCAGGGGGGTCGGTCTCTGCTCCCCAGGAACCAGCGACAGGACGAGAGCAAACGGCCTCACGTTGCGCCAGGTTTAGCGATGGACTTGGCCATCCTGGGTTAGCGGTGGGAGTCGATGGTTTTAAAGGTCTTTTCCAACCTAAATGATTCTATGATTTCACATTTTAACAGCTCTCTGATTCAGAATGATTTGCTGCAGGGTTTGTATTGATTTACAATTATTAGACAGTTATTGTAATTTATGTTGATAAAGTGAAAAAGCAATAAGGGAGTACTGAAAATATTTATTAAATATGAGTAACTCTGTAGCACTTGGGCATTAATCAAAGTTGATCATCTACCATATATGTACTAATAAACAATTAGAAAATATTTAACCTGAAAACACAACAAGCTGATAGATTACCTCCTTCAGGAACAGATAGACTTAATGGGAAATTAGAATTATTTAGCTTGTGATACAGCAGAGGATTTAAGAGTGGGAAGCAATTTTACTGTGTGATTTTCTTTTTTAGTTTCTGAGTTACTTCAGAAAAGAGTTCTAGAACTAATTTTGTTTCTTGTCGATTTAAACATTAACAATCCTGGGGTTTGCAAAATCTTGAAGATATTTATAAGGGTGAGTCAGATACTCTATTGTATAATGTAATCAGGTGGCTTTCCTTTATTTTAATGCAGAAAGCATAATAAAACTTGGGTATGAGAACAACAGCATGAGAAAAACCCAAAGGAACTAAGTCATATCAGCACTTTGTTGCTGGTGTCAGAGAAGGAAGTATTAGGGGTCAGTTTAGCACTTGCATAAGTTTCCTGATTAAATGGAGATCAAATGATCCTTTGTTCAGCAAATGGAGCAAAAGACTGGGCATGATTTTCTGACCAGCAGAGCTAGTCTCTTGCTAGGCATTATCTGCAGGTTAGGGGTCTGTTTTCATGTTGACCTTATCCTTGAAAAGGTAGAGGGGTGCTGGAAGGGACATTGCCTGGAAAGGAGTTAATCCATTAATGCCTCCTGGTTGATTAATTTTCTGCTTCAACTCATTTTAATTCTCATTCTGCTGATTGTTTTCTTTGAAGAAGGCCATTTGTAGAAAGGTTATCAGCTTCTTGGAAGGACATACCAAAGCCACCAGGCAAAAACCTAGTCCACTTTTCCAAATGAAATGAGGTATAAACAGCTGTGGACAAATCCTGGCATCACTGATGTGAATGGGAGTTCTTGTGTCAATGAAGACCAGAATTTGGCCCTGAGCAAAATGTTTCAACTCTGAGTGACATGCATATTACAAGCATTTAAAACCGGTAGCTTTTAACTTAGGAATAGGGAAGGAAGGAAATGGGCTATTACAAACCATATTCTGTGATAGTGAGCCATGGAACGAAAAGCCAATGGTAGTAGGAAACTGCTGTTAGCAGGAGAGCATAATACAGGATGTGAAACATTAAGCTTTATAGATATTGGAGACTCACTACACAGAAGTTAGTTATAATTACCCGAGGAAATTATAACATTATGGTAGATACCGAGGACATGTATGATGCATTTATGAGAAAGACATTAGTATGAATTGCAAAAGCTTTGCTTAAACTATCTTAACTAAAAGTCTTTCAAAACCTCCATTAACACGATCTTTAGAAAGGCTGCAAAAGTTCACCATGCACTAAAAATTTCTTCTGCAAAGCTTCAATCTGTGAACCGTTATAATTTAGCTTGTGTGCTATTTGGAAATTAGAATTGACCACCTATGTAAATGGAGCTGTTGCAGGTAGTTGTTGCATTATACGGAAAGATTGCTTTTGTTATCCCCACCCCACCCCAGTTAAAACTGCCAAACTGCCAGACTATACTGCTTACTCACAGGAATGACTCTTCATGAGGATTTTTATTTCCCAAACACAATATTGATACAAAATACATTCAATTCTTACTAGGTATTCATGGCATACGCTGTAACAGTCCATCTGTTACTAACACCCTGCTATGCGTAATGTTTAAACTGTGTGGCTTAGGGGTAAGAATAGTTAGGATTTTTTTTTTTTAAATCACACCTTTAATTTTCTTAGGGTATGGGAGGAAAGAGAAGGTGGCTTGGCTTATGTGTAGGTGCTGCTGAAGTGTGTGTTTTAATATTATCAACATGAGGTGCAATAGCAGTACAAGTAATAATTGAGCATAGCTGTAGATTAGGGGGACTGTTAGGAGAGATGTGGTCTTAAAACACAGAAATGTTATGCTATAGTTTCCCTGATGACTCTGCTCATAGATGTAATTAATGACAGGACTATAACTTGTCTGTCTTACTATATACCGTGTCTAGTAACAGCAGCACCAATGGTCCACGATTCCTCTCACTATCTCACTTTGACATTCACAGATCTACTTCTGTTGTTCAACATAAAGATGTCAATATGCAGTAAGGGATGAAAGTGTCTTTTAGTTCATGCTATTTAGTAAATAAATTCATAGACAAATGCAAAGCTGCAAAAGATTACTTTAATTTCTTTTTCTCTAGAAGAACCACATAGCCAGAGTTTCCATTTATGTCTCTAGAACACTGAAGGGGGTGGGCAGTGAGAAAAGACATTGTAGGTACATGTAGTGATTTTGTCCATGGCAGCATTTTAAAAATGAAACAAAAAAGTTAATCAAATACATGCTTTAATGTGGTAAATTTTAGACAGAAATGCTGCTTGCCCCCAAGATTTTTACACGTTCCAGGTGGAAGTTCCATGGCCTCAATAATTCATCAGTATCTGGAGATAGCACAAGCCCATCAAAGGTGCAGGAATTATCCCAATCCTTCCTTTCTGTTGCCAGTAGAATACACAGCTAACAATTCCCAAAGCCTCCCTCCAGCATTCCTCTGTTGGATTCACAGAACATGTCAAAGAAATTATTTTTCTCTTTGATTACTGCAGCAAAATAAAAAGCACTGAAAAAGCAACATCTGAAAAACTTACATTGCAGTTACATGAAAAATTCAGCTCCCTGTAAAAAAGCACAATAACTAGGGAGTCACAGTTGTTACTCCTTGTTACAGCACTTTATTATTACAATGCCATTTGGAGACCTTTACAGTATGAAAGTAAGAAAGAGCAAGTCAGCAATCAGCTTCATAGGCCAATAGACAAAGATACATCAACTCCAGCTGTAGTGCATTAGGACTCCACAGAAGTTCTCTTTGTTGGCTGAACTGCAGAGGCCAGAGGAGAACATTTTTCTATCCTGTTGGCTTTTTCTACCTCTTTCCATCTGGCAGTGGCACTTGGAAATGTAGTTCTGGCTTTGAAGATCTAAGATTTAGTTATTGTCACAAGTAATCATAGACAAATCTATATATACAGCTTTAAGTGTACTTCAGTGCTTAAGTTTTACTAAAACAATTTGGAATTAGGCACCTAAATACCTTTCAGAAGCTTATAGATCCCTTTCAAATTCTGGTGGCACCTTTTTTTCCTTCTTTTAAATTTCTAAGACAACAAGAAACATCTGTGTTTGTGGCTTTATTTTCAGCACTGCCAATTATGTGCTGTTATAATTAGAGTCAATGAGAGGTGTGGGCTCTTACTTCCCCTGTAAAAACCTTATCAAATGAAACAGGCATTTTACTCCAGCCTTCTCACTTGATTCAGCACATCACAGGTGCAGGGTGGTAAAGATGTGAACACACTTTTTGAAGACCTGAGAATGAGAAAAGAAGGGGGAGCTGGTCTTGGGCATTAAAAGTGGTGCTACAGCCATTTGGTCACTCTGGTTTTACGGCAGGGCTAAGGTAAAGGTGGAACACACACACCAACCCAGAGAGCATGCTGCCATCCTGAACAGTGCAGTCTCGGCTGTGCAACACCATAACTACAAAGTCCTTTAAAGGTCTGAAGATAACCTCAGCCCACATTTACATTATTATAAATAATAATGCAACAATTTTGTGATTAGCTTGACATTTTCAATACAGAAAGACATCAGAGGTCAAGAACTCAACATTCCCTGTTCAACACATACTATTTCCCTTTCTCCCCTCAGCTACCAGTGCTGCTACTAGACTTGGCTGTCTCCCCATCACACCGAATTGGCATTTTTTTTTTCTCTGCAGTGGACAGCAAATTCAAAAAACAGCCGTGTGTATTGTGGATAAAAAGACAGGGAGGGAATGTAAATCAGCTGGGAAATTCTGAGATTGGAAATGCTTGTTTATAGCAAAGGGAAACTAATGGGTCTTACTGAGTAGAACAGTGTTCACCTCTGCTTTCTCACCCCTATTACCCATCAAATAGGACTGCAGTTACATGTTTATCTGGGGAAGGATAATGAAGAAACTGTGAGCAGAAAACAGAGAGCTTGTTACAAGTCAAAGATTAGCTCATGTTGTAGCCAAGACATCTCCCTGCAAGCAATATAGTCACCAGAGCATAAAGCTATGTTTTACTGTTCAAGGTGCATTCAGTACTGTAGCAATACTAGAAAAATACACAGCTTTTAATAAGAAAGCAGGATAATGGTTTTCCTATTTGGCTGGAAGATTAATCTACCCACAGCCCCAGTTTGCCGGATACTCAATAGGAAAACAGATTCCTTCATAGAGTTGTTTGTCCCATCAAAACCCAAGTGACTGAATTGTCTTTGGGAGGCAATCCTCATTCACCTAAATGAGGGGGTTACACACCAGATGCCTAGTTTGGAGATTGCTGATTAACCTGAGAAAATGCAGCATGAATACTCTGAAACAATAGTGAATTTACCAATGGAGGAAGTTCTGACTTGCATTATACTCTGCAAAATGCTATAAATGTAAGTCACTAGTAGCACATGCTGTTAAGATTCATCCTCGAGTATCAGCAGAAGACAGTATGTCATAAAATACCATTCAGGATACAAAAGAATTACAGTATTATTGAGTCTTTATGGCTTTGGGATGGTTTCTAATTAATTATTCAGAACAACAACAACAAAAAAAAAAAAGACTAAAACTGTTGGTTCCCCTTGGAAATGCAGAACAAAGTTATTTAATGAGCCACCATAAAATATAAACAAGTTCAGCTGGCATTGTGCAGATAAACTCAAAGAACTTTTTCCAGATAATAGTTTAAAAAAAAGGGCATACTTCAGAAGTTATAATAACATTACCTCACAGTCCAGCTGTTTACATTGTACTTTTGGCTTCTTTGAAATTATGCCAAAATAAAGTAAATTTGAATATTATCTTCAGAGAAGTTCTCTATGGAATAATCAGCAGAATGCTTTTCATTATAAGACAATTATATCATCAGCTTCTAATGATCAGAATGCAGAGCAGCTGATTATTTTCATAATGCAGTTACTTCATAACATTTCAGAAAACTCAGCTGCATGCAAACAGTTCTCTCCAAATACCTCATTTGTCTGATTAATCATATGATGGAAACTCCTCTCTCTTGCCCTCTTCTAAATGTTCACCTGCTTTTACTATGCTTCCAAACCTGGTCATTACAAGAATAATCACTCAGGAGGAAGGAGGAAGATGGCTTGTTTCTCAAAATGTACAGACTGATCCTAATGGGCAGATTTTCAAAGTGAGGCAAATGCATTTGTTCACAGATATTTGCCCTTGCCATTTTCTATGTGTGCAAACCCCAAGGTATGCATACCAATCAGGTATTTGTTCATGGGGTTTATTAGCTTACAAATGCAAATAGCTGACGTGATGCTCCATTGTATACACACCCAAGTACTTGATGTGTCTAGTGGGTATTTTTATATACAGACATTTCCAAATAGCTGACTTTAACCCTCTAGTCCTCACTGTCAATACAAATCTCTAAGGCTTTTGCTAATAACTGCTGTCTTTCATGTATATTTTAAAATAACTGTAATCCTAGTGGAACTAACCACATAAGAAAATATGAAAGGCTGCAATATTTGATTGTTCAGAAAGATCATTTATACGTAGATGCTGGAATAAAAATAATTAGCACTTCTAGGGACTTTCAGGTGAAGAACTGAAACCTTATTTATAAAAAATGACTTGGTCTCACAGTCCATTCGTTTTGCAAAACTCATTCAAGATATTATGGGCCATTGTCCTCACTATTTAGGCTTTTGTTTGTTGGGTTTTTTTTAAGGTGCTTTGCTAAAGTTCACAAATTTTAAATGAGAAGGCCAAGAACAGGACTACATCTCCAGACTCCTAATCCCTCTCCCAGATAGATAACCATGTTACCTCTAAGGATAAATAGCATTCTCAGAAGGTGAGAACTTATGAGAGAAAATATTTCAGGCAAGTCTACTGAAGCATAGACACAATGAGCATAATATTTACTTGAAAGGGAATCTGAATTAAATGCACATATGAGAAACAGATTTATGAGATTTTAAAAAAGAAAATTATTGTAACAATTATAATGGTAATAACAATGCTATTAAAGATAAGACTCCTATTGTAAATGCCTGCATCATTTTGGGTGAATAATTTATTCCTTTTAATTTCCTTAGACCGAAAGTATGCAGATCATCAGCTTTACTCAAAAGAGTTTCTTCACAATTTGGAAGGGGGAGAAATTTGTAAAATTGCAGCTACTTAAGCTTAAAATCTAATTACAGTTAGTGAATCCCCTCTGCCTAACATTTTATTTCATATTGGTCCAAGTCACATGTGCAACACCTGGATTTCTCTACAGCTATTAGCAACTCTGCATTTTAATTTGGCTAGGTAAGCGATGAACAGCAAGCCTAGGCCAGGTTTTTAAATAGAACCATACACTGAATGCATTTTTACCATTTCCTATTTAAGAAAGAAAAAAAAAGCCAGTGATGAATATCCCTGCCTGTGCTTTATTCTGGGAAGTATGGACCTCACTTAGGAAAAATAATTTGGTTTAAAACAGCTTCCACTTCCTCCCTGAACATTTCTGGAAAAAACCCAAACTTATCAATACCTAGTACAGATTTTCCCCGCATCCCACAAAACCCCTTTCAATATGTGACACATGGTTCTGCCCAGTGGGGGACATCACATCAGGAGCATAGAAACAAATAAACAGCATAATTTTTTCTACAGCTTTGGTTCCAATCCAATGCATTAAACAAGCTGAACTGGCTTTTTATACAATTCAGTTGTAGATTTGAAGAACTTTTGTAACAGGGTTTACCTAAAGCCAAAGTAATTGGGGAAAAAATGGCAAAGGAGAAGAAAAAACCTGTAAGCCAAATAGAGTTCAGAGGGAGCTTTTGTCTGTGCTGTAGAAAGAGATGTACATGCTTGTTGGGTGGCTTTTAATGGGTTATTAGGATGCAGGAAAGCGTTGTAGGGAGCTTTAGCTAAAGCTGAGGATGTTCGTGACTTGAGCTGTGGAAGCTACAATCCTTTTGTCCTCAGTATGTCCGCTGCTGGGTTTCAGGTATACATTGAGAGCTTTGCATATGGCAGACACGTCCTGTTGAATCAGTAGGACACAAACATATTTCTAAATGTGGAGCCAAGCTGCCTCTGACCAAGCAGCAGGAAAGATGCTGCCTTTTCCCTCCATGTACTAGCAAGCAGATTTGGTGAATATAGAAAAAGTTTTTTTCAGGATTCTCCTTCTTGGGAATCTCCTTCTCAACTGCTTTTATTCCTAGCAACCCTGGGAGATTGTTAGTTGAATGCCTTCTCATTTTCTTCAGCACCTTAAATCAAGCCATTTTCAGTTAGTAATTTTTACACTTTTTTTTTAAGCACATTGTCACCAAAAGATTGGCTGATTTAACAGAAAACCTACATTTGTAGCAAATAAAGCATTTAGACAATAATTTTTGAAATATCTAAATAAAAAATACCTATTTCTGAATATTTCAAAGGACACAAACTTTTGATAACATTTAAGGGAATGAAAGTCTTTTGTATCTTTCCAAAATAGCATGGGAAACATATTGATGTAATGTAGTAACTTCATGTCCTACAGGAGAGGCCAACGTACAGTAATAAAAAAGCATATGTATCCTTCATTAGGCGCTGTATGTGCATGTTGTTTAATGAAGTGTGTCACTGCCAGTGTACAAGGGAAAGAGCACCCTGCGCAAATCTCTCTTTTCACTCAGCTGGACTTTTGCCACTGGTTTCAAAGACAGCGTGTTATTTCATAATTAGAGAAAGCCAAGCAAACCCAGAAAAATAGGTCATCATGTTCAAAACAACTATGATTTGATGCTTCTGGCCAGTTATTTTTGTACACTGTGATTAATTTAAATTAATTTAATTTAGCTTGTTTTAATAATTGCATAACTTTTATCCGGATGCCCATGCCAGATGGCTCAACCATCCTGAAAACAGGAAGATGCTGTAATTGTGACAGGGTAATAACATTTATTTACTACAAGTCTGACTGTCTCTGATGCTCATCAGAGCTCTGTGATACTGTGCCTTGCAGAATACTTCAGTGCATTTCACTTTCATCCACACAATCTTTTTTCTCTCCAAAATTATTTGAGTAAATTTGTTTTTTCAAAGCACTTTTTTTCCCTTTTGTACTTCTTGTGAGAACTCCACCAGGTCTCCCAGTTCTGTGTTCTGCCTCTATGCCACTGCAAATCATCGGCATTACTTCAGGGTTAAATAGGTGTCAGGCTCAATTTGTGGACTAATCATTGCCTGGATGACTGCTATACTTCAGGGATTCTCTCATAACACTTGGATGATTAATATATCTTCAGGTTGTTAATTCCCTGATCCAGAATTGTGGAAATATTGTAACCCTAAGTTGTTACAAAAAAATCTTCCATTTTTAGAGCTGGAAAATCAGGAACTTTCTGCTTCCAATTGAGCAGCATTTCCTTTGGCTTGTTTCTGCTTATTTAATTTACATTTGCACACAGTAGGAAGCGAAAGTAATTTTTAACCTCAGATATAACATTAGTGATTTCTAATATTCCTCCTCTCAGACGGGCGAGAGTAACCTCATTTGCCCATGTGCACCCCAAAAATTCATGCCAAAACTCTTGCATGATTTTTCAGAGACTGAGTGATGTAAGAAATACGGAAATAGTACTGAATTAGCTTGTTTGAAGGGAAACATCTGTATTTTGGAGCAATTTTTGTGCATTCAGGTTAATTTCTCTTCATTACTACTTCTTTGCAATTACTATAGCGCAAGTCACCTGCCCTGGCAGTTTGTGACCACCTGGATGCCCTTAGGCACAGGGAGGATGGGCATCTGCCAAGTGCACTCCTCTGCCAGATGACACATTTGTGCAAGCTGCTGATGGCTGTGGTCTTGGAGGAAGTCAAATATCCATTCTTTGCAGGTAACATAGACATATCTGCTGTTCTTGCCCTCAGAGAGGTCACAAGTACAACTCTTGAAAGCTTCACCTGGAACAGGAACAGGAACCCAGTACTCTGAACACAATGCTGACTATCAAGCCAAAAAATAGTACAAAAATTACCAATTTTCTAGAACAATCAGATGACCATGCTGGTTTGCTATACTAATGGAAAAAGAGATAGTTATAAACACACATCCTTGAATATGTTGATCAAAAAGTTTTGTTGAAATAAAACAAATCCATCAATATGCACTTATTTGGGCCATTTGATGCTGTCATGCCCATCTGTGTTGTGCTACTGGAGATCCAAGTACTTCTGTCAAACAGACAACAGGTCCTGTAGAACCATCTTTATTCCTCTCTTCTACTATATGTGACAATTCCTTATGGAAAAAAACAAATAACTTTTATGAAACTTCTTAGGCAATAGGGACAGTTTTTATTGCTGAAGTAAACCAAATACTTTCCTTAGGAGAACTGAAATCAATTGTTTTGAGAAGAGAATTCATTAGCATGGACCAAAACCTATTTTCACTGAAATCAGATCAGTGGGAAATTTGCTATGCATGACCAGGGGTTCACATTCTAATTACAATTAATCAGTTATCCGGTATATTTGGCTGCTTTTTTTCTCTTCACGAATAATTTGCAAATCACACTGATTTTCTTCCATACTTATTTCTTGTTTGTAATTGTTCAATGCCTAATTTAAGCAAACACATTTTGGCTCATGATGTGTTCATGCACTATTTATTTAGATTTCAGGGTTTTGTTGCTGTTTCTGAATGAGACATGCTACACTTCTTCCTTTGAATAGATGTATGAAAATTTCAAAGTGGGGATAATTCAAAAAGAAATGATCATAATTCATTTGGAACACTCATTTTTTTTGTTTATTGACCAAAGAAAATGTATTCAGGTTTTGATTTTCCTTCCCTGTTATTTATTAACAGTCACAGGGAAGAAAAATATGGAAAAAAATAAAGAAGACAACAGCCCAAAATACTGACGTGTTTGGTTTTGGGTTTTGGTTGGTTTTTTTTTCTCTCTTTGAAAAAACAGTGACTTCAAGATGCTGGGAAAAGTGAAAAATAAGATTCCTCAAGAAATGGCTGTTTTTGTAAACAAAAGAAAAAAATATCTGTAAAGCCTTGTAGGAGGATAATGAATAATGAATGACTAATACCAATAATATAATACTGTGCACATGAGAATATAGGTGCAGAACTGCTGTTCATTGGGCAAATACCTGATTATACAGTTTTTAGTAATAAAAAAGGAGAAAGGTTTGGCTGAATTGAATAACCATTCAGAGTCTAAATGAATGTTTCTGAATGCTGATTTTATAGCATTTAGGCAGCTCCAGACTTGCTTTCTTGGGAACAGATAATTGGGATATGATCCAATGCCCATTGAATGTAAATGGGAAAATTCCATTGATATGAATGGACTTTGGGTCAAGAAAGGATATAATGAAATGTAAAATGAAAAGAATCACTAGTTAGGGCAAGCAAAACGAGTCCATAGGTGGGCTCTTGTTTATATGTGCATAAGCCCCAATTTTCTAAACAGAACTCTGAATAGGTGTCAGTGCTGGGGTACTGGTATCCTGTGAACACTTCGCAGGGTATGAAGCAGAGACCTTTAGGATTTACATTTGAACAGGGCTAAATTCTCTAACCACCTCCAGTTTCCTATATCACCTTCTTTCTTGGAATTTTCACAGGTTTCATTTAAGTCATTCAGGAAAATTTACAAATTAACTTTCCAAACATGTTGTATCGGATACCCCATTTTGCCATTGTGGTGTCCCAGGCTGATTAATTATCTTCTGTAAGTGCTACGTGTATCTCAGACTTCTGTTTTACTGAATTTTTAGTGTTACCTCTTTGTTGCCTGAGAGTGCACCTGCTTCTAATTATATGCAGATGATATACAATTACATCTTTAGAGGGATTCAAATGACAATGTTTCCCTGACTTTTAGTGTTGCCTTTCTGACATAAAGCTCTGGTTTAGTACAGGTATTAACCAAGCTAAAATCAATTAATCATATAACTTAAAATACCTTGGCTTAGGCACTGCAAATGAAAAAAATTGATAGCTGGGGCCTCTTAATTATGAATTGGGCAAGTATCAGGGGAAGATTGCATGAATATTTTAATTTTAAGTGCTTTTAAATCACTATGGTGTTCTTTTCAATAAATCCCATTCTCACAGATGACTGTACCAGCAGAATTTTGGAAAACAACTTAGGAATTAGTTACAGCCTCATTAGAAACCTAATTCTATGATTTACAGTCATCTAAAAAGTATTTTTAAGCATATAAAATGATGTATTTGAGCATCACCGAGTCTTTGAATACAGAATCATTACAATCAAATGTTGACTAATGAGCCATAGAAAATATTCAACTATGGATACAAATAATGTTTTGCAAAGAAATCATAACATAGATCATTCAAGAAACAGAAATAGGTAGAATGCAGAAAATACTTTTCCTAAAAGTTATTTATTTCTTATTATCATTTTAGTAGATATCTAAGTATTTTCTGCATGTTGATGGCATGTATAGGACTAGGACATGTCAAATTGCATGTGTGTACAGAAGCATTTACTCATTGCATACTCTATTACCACTGCCACTTTCAAAGCAGAAATGCATCAATCCTAAAAAAAACCCTCCGAATTCTCTCCTACTGCCAGGTGTCTTCGTCTACATGCTGCCAGATCTGCAGGCATGGTGCCAGGATGATATGTCAAGCCAGGAAATACTGCATTTCCACTAGCTGTCTCAACCTTGATAAGTAGAGATTAACGGATGCTTCAAGTCAATTTTTGATTTACATAAACCATTTTGGAGTGACGTGATTAATGTTCAGCCAGAACTGCGGAGAAGTTTTTGTTACTTAATAGCTGTGCAGTATCCGTAGTAACAATGAAAAAATAATGTTAAGAGTATATATAGATTGGGAAATGGCATCTGTTCCTGGTAAAGAACAAGAAGTTTACTGACAAACCAAAAATATCTGTTGCACTGTTTTGGCATAATTTATTTATACCTCATCTATTAGCTAACACAGAAAGATAATTGTCTTTCCTGGCTACCCTAGCCTTGAGACAGGGATTCCTCTACTACATTCGAATCAGACACAAATATTTATCTACAATGTCTCTTAACTCACACAAGCACCACAGGACTGATCAAAAAATTCTGGATGAGGGTCTTGGCTTCAAGTGGAAGGTGGCTGATGAAATCAGGTACAACAGCCGTAGCTTAGTGGAACACTGATAGCTAAGTTTGTACTGTGTATTCCATTAATACTTATGATTCATTCTATTTAGCTGGGCAAGGCATGCACAGACCTGTGCTTTAAAAGGGTCTGGCTCAAATGAAGAGGAAAATGGTTGTTTCATTAGATGGTGGCTTTCATCATTTCATTCTCCCTGGTAAAAATGCATGCAAACCTCTGGGCTAAGTGATTACTAAATGATGCTTTCCACATCTGCCCTTCCGTTACACTTTCTGTCCATCTTGTCCACTTATCACAGAGGGTAACTGAGGCTTTGGAGCTATTTTTTATCATTTTCAGTGGAACACAATTGACCTTGTGTTTGTAGAAATCTTCCTTTGACCCATCCACTTTAAGGAAGAAAACACCTCCGGTCAGTTTATAATGGTGAAAGAGAGGGAGAAATATGATGATATTGATGAAATGGATATAAGAATACTTAGGCTGCATTTTAATTCAGTCATGGTGAGGTTTGTATCTAATAAAATCCCTCTCAGGAAATTTTTTAAGCTGACCTCTTCAAAGTAAATCACAGCATGATTCACTGTACACCACACAGTCAGTTTTCATAATCACAGTGTGTGAGATAAAGTAAAATTGCAGTGAGGCTAACTATGATCCCACTAAGAATAAGCAGAGAAATTCACTTAATGTTCCATTTTTTAGGAAGAATTGGTGAGGATGCATTATATTGGTTCAGAATAGGAAATGGGAATCAGGATTTTGGCATCTGGGTTCTAGCATGGCTACCATCTTTATAGACGTGATTTTGCTAATGAAAAGACCATGGTTCCTCTCCACTTGTGCCTTTCTGTGATGGTCTGTGGCCATTGCTGCACTGCCAAGTAATGTGATTCTGTAAGAACAGATCTATAGGGCAAAATATTCTGGGCTGAGCACCCAGCGTTCATGCTGTATATGTTTTAAGTGTTTTCATGCTGGTGTAACACTAGTCCTCCAAACATAATGTGCAGCAGCTGCTCCAAAGCCAGTCCATGATGTGAACTAACATGCACTAAGCAGACATAGTTCAACTGCAAATCGAGTGGTTATCCAAAAGAGACATGCCACCTCTTTGGGCCTGACCTGAGAGGATAAGCTGATATCGTCCACGGATTATGAAACATCCTGTCACATGGCAATATTTAAATGATGTGCAAATATGCCTTTTGATTCTGTAAATTGTGGGTGAATTCCACACTGGTGATCTGAGAAGAAAACATGAGTCTTAATGCTGAGTTTTACACTGTAAGATGATTTGCAATAAAACCACTTCAAAGAAGAAACAGCTTTAAAATACTTCTTAACTTAAGCTCTTCTTCCTTCTGCCCAGACTTAATGCAGTTTTATTTACTTTTTAGATAGGGATCCTCTTATAGGATAGTATTGGATGGTTGCCTCAGACAGGCTCTGTTGAAACTATATTTGCTTACTGCATATGGCATGTTATGAGGCTTAAGACAACTTTTAAAGAAAGAAAAATCAACTGCAGTTGCTGGTATTTTCAACCGTATGGTCCTAATTTCCTCAGATTCAGAGATCAAAACACAGAGGGGGAGAATGCTGAAATATCAGACTCATTTATACATTTTATAACAGTGTATTCGAGATAGAAAACAGACCCTTACCCACTAGTGGTTTGGGTGCAGGCAAGACAAATAGAAGTTGGATACAATTTTTTTTTTCTAGTGAAATTGCATAGACAAAAGGAAACAAGAAGACACAGATCCTTCCCTTCCTCACCCCATTCAGACCCACCCAGGTATCGCTCCTCACCTTGACAGGAATGGCTCGATCCTGTTTCTCCCCAGGAAAGGGACATCACTGTTGAATTGATTGCAGCTAAGGCTGCTGGCATATGCCAGTGTTCTTCACATTAAAATCAGACTTTTTTCCACTGAGACACTGTGGGAAATACGCATACGGGCCTGTGGGAGTACAGTCAAACTCCAGAAACAGAAATGAAAACAACATCATAGTTATTTATAGGGAAGATCCTGATGAGTCTAAGTCATGAGTTGGACTGAATCACTTTCCTGTTTTTTTTTTTTGTTGTTGTTGTTGGTTTTTTGTTGTTTTGTTTTTTTTTTGTTTTTTTTTTTTTTGTGGGGTTTTTTGGGTTTTTTTTCCACATCTTTGCTTAAGTTCCTACTGCCTCATGTCCAGTTATCTAAACCGGTGACAGATGGTAAAGATGTTTGATCTGTCCTTGTACAATTTACTCTGTCAGTACATGTACATTTTACCATCTGTGTAAACACTGAGAGAGTGGGCAGTGAAGGGGGCTACTGTTCCTTTCCTGATAGCAGCTGAACATGTCCAGGCTGGAGAAATAGGATGGACCTGTGACAGACTGAATTGTGCTTTATGGGCAGACTGGAAGACCTCTGGGAAGGATGATCTTTTTGGAAGGGACCCAAAGTTAACTTACGCAGGTGATGGGAAAAGGAAGACTCCCAAGAGGACAGTTTTTCAAAGCAGGTAAAAAACCCAAAGCTGGAAATCAGTACTGGGGAAAGTAACCTACCCTGCAGGGACATAAGGAGCAAGCAATTTTACAGTCTTCAGTGTCATCGATCTCACCTAGCAGACTGGAGATTTCCTTATGTATAGAATTCTTTTGTTCTAGTTTAATGGGTTTGTTTGACAATAAACATAATGGCAGCACTTATAAGCCTTTAGTCTCTGTTGTAAATAAGCATGATGCCCATGTATTTGTACAAATGAGTGACAGAGGTGAGACTTTCAGCTCAGACTGTAGCTTTGTAGATAGCCTTTACAACCCTCTTGGAAAGGAAGACATCATCCTTCCAATTTGCTTGAGGTTCCTTCTCCTCTACTCCTTTCAAGGTAACAACTGCAAGAGACACACAAGGGAGAACTGCTATCCTTTGCCATTTTTTCTTCCTCATTTTGCTTTCAGTTTGGTTGCATTCCTGTCTTTTCAGCTTAACTTCAAAGTACTTTCTCAGAATGATTCCAGAAAATGAAGTTCTGGTCTCATGTTACTAGATTTCTGCTGACTTCAGAGGAGCTGTAATTTTGCCTGTGTCTTATCTGGTCTGGTGGTAAGCTCTGTTAGCACTACGGGAGAGGGAGGTGAGACTTCTACCTATCGTCAGACTCCTGAATCCTGAGAAAACAAACCACAGAGCCACAATAAGGTCAGCCACCTATATTCATACCTGATCAAAAGGCATTTTATTCCCAGGTGTTTCAACAGCAGTATCAGGTAATGTCTAGGGAATTTGTTGCATTTCCATAGCAGCCAGTGACATGAGAAAGAAGAATTTAGAAGATAAACAGAATGGAAAACACAAGACTGCAGAAAATACCCTGTTACAGGAAGAAATCCTGATTTGCACAGGTGACTCATCATAACACAAAAAATCTCCCACGGAAAAATCAGAGGATGCAAAATTATGTGGAAGTAGAATCCACAAACATACCTGCACACATACACATTCAGACACACTAGCCCACTCTCCTTATTTTCTTGAAATATATATTCATTTACAGTTGTACAATGTGTGGGTAAAATGTTAGCAAACCAGGGTGGCTCTCTGAGTTACCCCTGCAAAGGTGCCTAATTTGACCATCATCATATTCTATACATTTCATTCTCTTATGTATTCCCTCTTGTTGTGGAAAACACTCACAGCAGTGTTGATACCTTGCAAAATTATACCAATGCCAAGGCTGCCCCAGCACCAACAGCTGACAAAAACGGGCTTGTTGCTTTAAGGTGAGTTTTTACATCAAAGTAATTCTTCACAGGGAAAAGAAAGAAGCCACTATAGCTTCTGACACTTTGATATTGCAATCTGTAGCACTACATACTACATAATCATAGGGGCCTTTAAACATTTCATCTCATTGGCCTTGTGCTTATTCTTATCAAAGTGGCTGTGCACAACTCAGCTTTCATTAAAAGCAGAAAGGTTTTCATCATGACCTTTTTTAACACTTTAACTTTGAATTTGGAAATCCTTAAATGCAATCAGCCCAGAACCCATTTTTACCAAGGCTTTCTTACCACTAGTTCTTCTTTGTATTCTTTTTCGTGATGGTTATGTATCTCAAAAGAAGAGTGTGGTGAATGCTCAGCTGCCACTAGCTGTGATTGTGTTTTAGCAGAAATGGTTAGCATGAAGAACTTCATTCAGTGTAGAAAATAAATAAATTCCCACATGCATTTCAGTGCCTGCCAGAAATCATCTTTCTATTTACAACTGAATGACCCGAATTACCTTTTTACATATATAGATGAACCAAGACTCTATAGGTAATCAAAAGACCATTGCACAGTTTCAGATGCTGATCTCTGAAGTAGAATAGCAACAAGTCCAGAACTGTGTTTAATGAAAAACTCAGGTTTCAAAATATATTTCCTAGTCTGATGCAGAACAGGACAGAAGTTTTGCAAAAGTGTTTTCAGTTCCATATACAAAACAACCCTGTGCCTTCCCTAGAGTACACTGACAGTCTGGTGTCTGGAGCCCTACTCTGAGGTGTGGGATGACTGGGTTATATTTCCCCGTCCTCGAACTTTTAATGTTCAGGTATCCACCACATAACTTATTATGTGCAAATTCCCCAGCTAGCTCCATTCTGACAAGAATTGGTACTACATAATGCAAAATGCATATTTATCCTTTTTTTTTTTTTTCCTTTTTTTTTTTTTTTTTAACATTTTATTATGGTATATTGAGTCCCATCATCAGGCCATAGTCTGGAACTGGTGAGATTGCAGCTGTTTGTGGCATGCATCACCTAAATTTATAGAGTGCCTTCCACTCTTGATTTTCAATTGCAACAAGCCACCAAAGATGTGCTGTTCCACAGCTTTGGGCTATAAGTCACAGGAGTTAAAGTGCATAAAGGAAGAATAAATTGTTGGGGTTTGGGGTTTTTTCTGGGTTTTTTTTCTGGGTTTTTCGGGGGGGGGGGGTGTTTGGTTTTTTGGGGTTTTTTTTTGTTTTTTTTTTTTTTGTTGGGGTTTGTTTTTTTTTTTACTTTAAATTGAAAGAAAGTCATAGCTGGGGTAGAGAAGAAATAATAAATCTGTTTCTGGAACAAATAGCAGCTCTCATGGTTTCCAGCAATAAACTCAGGAAGAAAGGCCTAAAGACATGAACATTTAAACAAGTTGAAGATCTTAAAGAAGAAATGACAGTGGATGCTCTGAAAAATCTTGCCAACTTTCCAAGAAAGCCTCCTTTGTTTGTTTGGGTTGTTTTTGTACAGGAAGGAGGTAGAGGGAATGAAAGCATTTTAAATATGGGCTTCCTAAACACATGGGTTGAGGTAGGAGACTGTGCTTTCATACTGGTTGCATGCAGAGAAACAGTTATTTTAAAATTTTAAAGGGGAAGCTGTTAAAAATAATCAGGGAGCAGAAAAACAGAGTAATAATAAAATAACAGCAGAACCTCTGAAATGTGAAGCTTTGGGGAAGAGTAAACAACCAAGAATATGTCACTGGTAGATGTTTCCCTGCCATAAAAAAATGTTCAGGAAGAGGATGTCACCCATATCTCTTTTTCATGCCTCCTCTACTCCTTGGTGTTCAGAGACTCAACTATATTCACAGATGTATCTGCGTTTCTCTTCTGGGCAACATGAGCTTTGGTTCCTGGAGTCTGTGCTTTATAACCTGCAGTGTATCTCCTTCCTCTGTACCCCTGTGATGGCCAAAACCCCACATGCAACCCTCTGTCTTGGATGTAGGTCCACCTCCCTAAGTTAAATGCTTGAGGAAGGAAATTACAACTATATTGCAAGTTCTTTTTTGCCTCTTTCTTTCGTCGTTTCATTTATGACCCTTACGTGTCTTTGCCAAACTTCAATCCAACTCTGTTAGACACAGGGTCTGTGCATAACTAAAAGCACTCCATAAATATGTTACTTATTTTTCACATCTAATGTATTCTCTTAAAATCTCTGCACTTTATTTGGAAGCTGAGCGAAATGGACCAGGCTCCACTGTAATATTTTATTAACTTTGGTGAAGTGACACCACTCCTTTGGTGTGCTATGTTATTTAATACCTAGCCACAGAGTCTACTGTCAAATGCCAGCATCCTTTCTAGAAAAAAAAAAACACTATTCGTTTTAGGAATTCACATCACCATTTAATTATTAATTGTGCTTTAATTGGCTGTCATATATTCATTTGCCCTTTTATCTACAACAAAGATTCTTTGGAATTGTTATGACTGCCTGTAAGTATGAGCAATGAGTTTGACTTCCATGCAAAGATTTTAGAACAGTGTTGCTGTTACAGCTGAGGTGGCTGAGGGAAGTTGAGTTGTGGAGGTAGTGGGAAGATGGAGAACTCACAGCCTTCCAGCATTTCAAAGCATGATTATTTCACACCAAAGAAGAGTTAGATGCAGACTAGCCAGCCAGAATAGTGACTGCGGTCTACACAAGCATCTGTTCTTGTAAATGAAAATTAATAGAAAATAAAGCGGCGGGGAGGGGGGTGGGGTGGGCGGGGGGACACGGGACGTGACACGGGGGGACGGGACAATAAAGGAGCTAAAAGTTGCTGCCTGTAAAAAAGATGGTTCCAGTTAACCGACAACTGGGAGGTTGCTGTGCATAGCTGAACTCTCAGGTTGAGCCATAAAACTGAGATTGCTGAATGCAATGTGATACCAATACACAATAGAAAACTGTCAGGTAATGCTTTAGAACAGCTGTGTATTTGCTGAGTGTATGGTCGCAGCACACTGGAGTTAACAAGAAGAGCTCTTCAGAAAGTAGTCCTGGAAGAGATGCTGGGTGCTCAGAGTGCAGTCCCCCTGGTGCGGGCTGTCTGGCTACAGATTCATAAGCCCAGCAGTCTCACATCCCTTCCTGTCACTCCCGCACATCACAAGACACAAACTCCTCCATGAAACAAACGTATATAACAAATGCAGATACTTCCACAAAATACCAGAAGGCACAAAACTAAAGGGAGATGCATAAAAATAAATCTTTTTAGCTCTAATATATAGCTATATATATATAATCTGTGAAAGAATATCTCATTCTCTGATTTCTTTAATAAGTTTTCCACTGGAAAATGCATGTGAGGAACATGATAACGTGTCCCAGGCCAGTACTAGATCTGGCGGCTGACTTCTGTATGAGCAAGTTGGCAGCAGATTTGATCCAGGTCAGTAGTTAGAGCAAGAACATTCAATTGAATTACATAACTTGGCAAACTCATTCCTTTTCCAATCTCCTGCATATTCAATGTACCTTACTCCTAGTAACTTCTAAGTACAGGCTTTGGGGGAAGATCTGGCTTTAACTTTGGCTTTTCTACATCCTGCTCTGAAATAACCTCACCTCCAACCACCATGTCCTACACATTCACTCGAAAGATGCTCCCTTTGTACCCCGCTGACTTTTTGCTCACATGGATCCAGCCAAGCTGAGGGCCAGGTGATACCTGGCTCCATTTGCAAGAAGGCAGCTTCCTCGTGCTTGCTGCTTCAGACATTGCTCTCCATCTCCAAGGAAACAGGCAGGGAGAGACACTTTCACTCCCCAGACACTTTCCAGAGATGCCCAAGAAGGATGGGGGTCTTCTCTCCAGGGCAACGAACTGGGGATTTCACATTCTTTCACTGCTGTTGCTCCCAAGCTGTTGTGTGACCTTGGGGTGAGCCACTTCCCCCTCTCACTTGTTAGCATTTTTAATTTTTAAGCTCAATCGGGAGACCTGCTTCCTACCTCTGCCCCCGCCCCCCGCCTTTTTCCCCCCCTTTTAAAAAAATAACTAAACATCAATAGCATTCTGAAGTTCTTTTGCTACTGCTTCTAGCAAAGTGAAATGAAGGGAAACGAATAAACTAATGTCTGTCATGGGCATCTTCGAAAAGCATCCCTGGTGCCCTAATGGAATGAATAGATCTAAATACCAGAGGAATTCAAAGTGAGAATGAAACTCCATCCTTCTACAGGATTTCTCTTTCTTGCAACAAACAGTAGTGAAAAAGTTCTCAATTTCTTTATGCGTATGGGCATGTTGGTGGTGGGGAAGGTTGTTTTAAATTTCATCTTTAAACGAGAGGGTCAACCTGACACAGGAAAGATTTGGGTTTTTCCTCCCAAGATATCTTATCCCATTTTAGGCAGCTTCTGCCTCCAGCCCACCCACCTGGCACCCTGCCACATACTCAAATAAACAGCACTCACCACTTTCACACCTCAATGTGTCGAGAGGCTTCTCTCTTGGCAATGGCAGAACAAAGAATTCATGCCTGAACACTATTGAATGATAGGAAGGCAGAAAATCCCCGCAGGAGCACAAATAAAGCAGCAGCAAGGAATCCCGCTCTGATGCTAATCTATTGCCCAGTCCCATGAGGGAAGCAAGATATGTCGACAACCCAAATGTTCTATTTCTGGCTTGTGGTCTCACCTTTTAAAAGTTTGATTCTCCACACAGAAGGTGGAGGTGATCAAGGGAATGCAAAGAGAACTAATTAGTGCTCAATAGGTGCCCACAGAAGTGCCAAATAATTGGAGTAATGAAAAAATAAATACAATATTGTCAACATTTTGGGGGAATACTGAATTCATCAGGTGAAATTGTCAACATCTTTTGGGGTAGCTCTTCTGATTTAGTCCTTTCCCCTTTGTGCTTTTACTCAACATTGCACTGCATGTGAGGGACTCCATTCTCACGTCCCCACTAATTATAACTGCCTCAATTTGGGGGCACCTTTGGGCCTGTACTGGGTTGTGAATATCTGCAGACTTCACTGATTTCAACCCAATTTGTTGGCACTGTGTACCTTTGGGAACTGGCAACCTTGTCAGTGTTTCATGGCATCCAGAACCAACAGGGGGTTTATTTCTAATTTTTTCACAGATTTAATAATCTGGTCAAGGGAACTTAGACGTGATGTTATTATAAAGCAGGAAAATTATTCCTTTAAACTAAGAAAAGTGTTTTTCTAAAGTATTTCTGGGGAAATGAGACTTCTTCTATTTTATTTAAAGGAGAGACAGCATATTTTCTTTACCAGTAGTAAAACTTTTCAAATGCAAAATAACCCATGAATGCACATCCTCCTCTCCCCAAAGCTCCCTTCATTTAATGCAAGTTTTATGAAATCTAACTTTGCTATACCATCAGATTTTATTCTTTAGTAATTACTGGTAGTGCACACACCCATTAAGCATTAGTGCTTTTTTATCTCTCTGAAGGATTGAAATTTCCTTGTCTAGGACAAGCAGTATTCTTTGCCTTTGATTCATTTAAACTCAAAACATTTTGCACGCAGAGCAAACCCAGTAATTTAAACAAAGCGTTTTTTCTCAGCAAAGTCTTGGAGTCACTAGAAATGCCAGCCTCAGAAACATGCACTCTCTCAAGCGCTTGCAATGGCAGCAGCTCACAGTAGCATCTTCTGGTCAGACACATTTGCTTGCATTATCTTCTCTTCACTTTAGCCTTACATCACCTCCTCGTGGAAACCTATAGGCGAGCTTGGCTGCAAGTCGCCCACCAGCAGCTGAAAGCTGTTCATCTCCATCAAAACCTCCACCCTACTTCAACCTTCGTGTGTTTGGAGAGGTGGAGAATGGGAAGCGATGATTCACATCATGAAAAATGGGGTTTCATGTAGCTGTGCAAATGAATTTGAGTTTACATTGATTTATTTGCGGTTTCTCTTTACACTGTGTCAAGCTTCCTTCAGGTGCAATATGTAATTTTTGTCACTTCTCTCCAGGCCAGATTTAAATGCCCTTGTTCCCATTGCTACATATGTTTTGTGGCTGATTTTAGGGGATTGATTTCCAGAATAAAGTGGCACTGACTGTGAGGAAGAGGGTTGAATGACACCTGCGTGTGCTCTCTCACTTAAAGCCCCCATCCTTCCCTCAGTAGACGGAAAGCCTCAGGGGCAGCGCTGTAAGCCTCAGCACTGTCTCTGCCAGCTGCAGATTTTCCAGCCTTAAACAGATGTGTAGCAATCAGCAGTTTCCACAGGGACACAGCTACATGTTCCTGGATCATTGCGAGTTTTTTTTTTTATTTTTTCATCTGAAAGCTCTTCTCCACCAAAAAAAAAAAAAAAATGCCAGGGCAAAACCTCACACATTTCAAGAACTGCCTTTTTTTCAGGTTCCCCTGAGCCTGCCCAGTTTCCATCAGGGTGTTATCACAGCTGCCCAACATGATGAGCCCTCTCTGAAAAGTAAGACCAAAACCAGAAGAAATAAAGCATAAGGGGGCGGGGAGGGGAATAAAGAAAAGAGAAGGAAAAAGGAGAACGGACTGACTCTCCCTTCCAAAAAGTGATGTTCCAGAATTCTAATGCAGGAGAAGCTTACATTTTCCAAAAGCTTTAAGCCAGACTTGGTTTGTATTCATTTATGTTTCCTTTTGGATAGAACATCTTTGTTGAAAAATGGTTGGTTTAAAAAAAAAAATTCTTCTGAGAAAAAAAATGACCTTTGAAATCATTGACTTTTGCAATGTGGCATATATTTTTAGTGCAAATATTTTCAGTGCAAATACAAGGCTAATTTATTACAGCAAAATACATGGCACTGCAAACATACACGAATGTGAGAATTTTAAAAAATAAGTATGTGTTTATGCCACAGAACAAAATGAAAACCATTTCATTTTTCAGGAAAATAATTTTCCTGTGGTTTTACCTGTTACACTTAGACATCTTGAACAACTGTAAGATGTAAGTTCTGACATGTTTTATGGAATTAAAAAGCCTAATCAGAAGCCTGAGCTGCCAGGTTATCCGATGCAGGAATGGGAGCAATTGAGTCAGGCAAAATCTGATGTTTGTACGACATTGAGATTATCCAAATAAACCCAACACTTCTGAATTCTAATTTTTGATAGTCCTGGGGTATACATAGTGAAAGAACGTGTGTATTCAAGAAGCAATAATAAAACTTCTAAAGCAGCTGACAGAATAGAGAAGGCAAAAGAAAATACTCTCTCTTGCAGGTATTTGAAGTCAGAAACATTAGTTGGAGCTTGATGTGACTCGCAGATAAAAAGAAAATCTGAGAGTCTTAAATTTGCACAGAAACACACAGGAGAATATTCACAGATAGGCCACAGCACTGCCATCGAAGCCCTTACCCCATCAGGCACTTTAGCTAATTGATCAGTACTGCCTTTTGGCAAACCCCACATCCAAAGTGCAGCGACTGGCACAAGAGCCAGGAGACCCTGGTGCTGATGACTCCTGATGCAGCCGATGGAGGGCAGGTCCCAATAAAGGACAGAAACTGAGAGAACCAGTGTAAAACTAGAGAACACAGCTCACAAATTATGATCCATGCAATCCCCGGCTGTGATCCTGGTGCCTCAAAGCATCTCAAACATACATGTCCTCATACAGATCAACCTGTCCTATAACGAAAATTTTAACATCTGTCTCTGATTTAAGCTGGAACAGTCGAGGAATACTGAGGTCCTCCAACTAACAAACACCTTCACAGGACACCCAAGGGTAGATAGGATTGTGATCTTTCCCTTAAAATGTAGTATCTTGGTGGACAGTACATTCATTCAAGAGATTTGGGTCCTGAGCTCAAATCCATGCTCAGCCTGAGAGCTTTCAATCTCATCTGTTCCACCTTGCAGAAGACAATAATCAACAGCATATATATGTGTGTGTGTGTGCGCACACGCGTGTGTGTGATATATATATGTATGTGTGTGTGAGAGATATATATATATATGTGTGTCATATATGGGGTCATGCAGGAGTATTACTGGTGAGGTACTTGCTGTCATGCTATTTTGAAGCTGCCATTCTTTGCAGCCAAGAATGCAGAAGACAGGGGGCCAGGAAAGATAATCCTGTAAAAACAGAGGTGACTGCAATTTTTTGTTCCTGGCAGATCAGAGAAAAAAAGTAATTCTGGGTTCTCCCCATCCTATCTGGACAGTTTAAGCATGTTCTATGATGACTGTTAAATTACAGGTACTGTCCCAGGAAGCAACTGCAAACCAGACTTCCCCTTGTCAAATGAAGTATCAGGCTGGAAAGAGACATGATGCCATTTTTCACTCCTGTACACATGTCTCCAGTAGCAGCATTAACAAGTGAAGTACAAAATACCCGGAATAGCCCAAAGCTGAAAAAGATCAAACTTCTGTTCTGTGAGGTGAAAAACGTGGGCTGAAACCCTTTCTGAATGAAAGGGGCACTGAACTAAGTCATTTGCTTTCATTTTGAGTTCCTCAGCCACCACTAAACAATGTGAAAGATGAGTAGTGCCACAATGCAATTTTAAAAGGCAGTGGTGAACTCCGACCATGTTCTTCAAAGAGAAGGAAGCTATTTCAGTGGACTGCTTTTATGCAAGGACAGGTTAAATATTTGTACACTCTTGAGGCAAGGACTTGGCATATGCATCTAGCTGTGGCATTTATACAGTGAGTAATCCTTCAAAGCACCAGGTTTGCTCTGTCCCCTCCCAAGTTTGTACTGACTGGGGCAGCTTGCTGGGTGAATTGTACTGACTGCCCAAGGCTGAACTGGTCAGAGGTGACAGAATATGAAGAAGACAGTGAAAGGACCGATGGAATAAGTTTTAGAGAGAACCAAACACACATTTAAAATGTAGCAGAAATACTATAGAAATACTATAGATAGATATAGATATAGATGATATAGATAGAGGTGATATAGATAGATATAAATATAGATAGATAGATATAGTTATAGACAGAAATAATATAGAAATACTGTAGAAACCATGGACTAGCTCATCATTCATGAAACAGCTTTGAAGACAAACACAAGTAATGCATTAAGCTTAGGGCTGCCAAATAACTGGATGTGTGGGCACAGCCATCGCTCAGCTATCCTCCCTTCCACTAAATTGCAGGGAACTTGCAAAGGCTGAGGTAACCTGCAAGACCAAAAAGGTGCCAAATGCTAGAAAACAGGGTCTGGAAGAGGCAGAAGCTGAGCTCTGGGACCCATGCTGCTGCTGAATAACAACAGCTGGAGCATGGGCACCCAAGCTTGGGCACCTCTGCCACCGCATCAGCTGTTCAACAACTCCTCTACTTCCAATGGTGTGTGTAACACCTCTGATGTGGTCTTGCTTCAGCTTTGCTGCAAACCCCACAGGTGGTAATCAGAGCTTTCCAATGTTTTAAGGGCTGTGGGAGACTTCTGTTGAATATACCATGAGTAATAGAGAGGTTCATGGTCCACTGGCTCATTTTTGTCAAAGATGCTCTGTATTTAAGAGTACTCAGGTTAATATCAGTGAGTTTTTGGTTTGATTCTTGTGGAATAACTCCCAAATGATTTCCAAAAGGCATGTTTTTTTTTTTATTTTGTGTTATCCCTCTTCTTCTGTTCAGTGTGTGTAGCATAATTACTCTGCCCATTTGTCATGCCAAGTGGTCAGTACAATTTTGCTGACTCTCAGTAGGTCCATTTGTTTAACATTTCCTATGCAGAAAGAAGCTAACAGTATATTATATGCTGTTCTGTGACAGGTTCACCAGGTCAGTGGTGGGACATTATTACAGCAGACTGCAATATAACCCTAAACTGCATTTGCTTAATCATGTTCTAACTTCCAAGAGGCAAATGGTCCCATTTTCTCCATTTTTCCCAACTATGATGGCTCAAAAAATGTCAATTTAAACATGGCTCTGAAAATACATGTAAACATAATGCCCCATTACAGAACTACAAGGTAAAAAACCAGATTTTTGCCCCAGAAAATGGCTCCAAGAAATATACAGAATAAACGAAGCAGACGACTATGCATTTATTTCTAAATCAGTTTCATTGGAGCTTTTATATGAGCATAATTAATTGTAGTATTGTGCAACAGAGTTGGGCAAATAGGAGAAAAGTATTTTGAGCATTTATGCAAATAAAATGCTGACCAGTTGGTTGCTGAGATATCTGTAACTCGTTTTTGTTCAAGAACATTCAGGTGGATGCACTGATATCTGTCACAATGTGGGCAGAAAACAAAAGCCTCCCAGATACTGTAAGCTTGCCAGAATAGTCTCAATGGGACTGCTCTCACAAACATTTTGGAAAGCTCTCTTTTCAAAAAAATCACTTTGCTAGTGGATTATATCATGTTGTGGCCATGTCTCACCCTTGCATGTGATTAGATTTAGTGGGTCAGTGAAAATGATTTTGTGATGCACAGAAGTTGTGCTCTGTCTGCATTAGGGGATGGTCAAAGGGTGAACGGGGGAAAATATAATGGTTGTCTGAGAGTGGTTACACAGGATCGCTCATTTATACTCCTAATGCTAGAGGGTGGGAACCTTCCAAGCCTGGAAGCTTGATTGAGTTTTCAAAAAACCAGCTGATCCATAACTTACAAGGAAATCTCGGGGGGAAGAAAGTATTTTCTTATTTTAGAAATATGCTATAAAAAGATGGTGATATATCCTACACAGACAGGCCTCTAAGCTGCTATGTCCAACTCAAGAAAAAAACCTCTAGAAGTAGAAAAATCTTCCTACTAAAGCTAGTTTGGTATCAGAGCAGGGAAGAAGATGGATTCTTCATCACTATATACTTTAGAGAAGTGGTTAAACCGGACTTTATCAGGGACAGTTATAACACGTTACATTTGTCCTCAAAAAATTGGTTTTACCTCTATGACTGGATTCTATAGCAAGATACACGTAGCATTTGCCAGACAGGATTAGAATACATAGGAGATGCAAATGGATTCGGAAGGGAATGGGAGCATGGCTTTTAAGCTGAACCAAGACAGGCAGTGTAACATAATTCCTTTTTGATTATGCAGTGCTTGTGCCAACTCTGAATACATCGCAGAGAAGATACTACAAGGAAAGCCTCTCTCATCCAGTTTATTATATCTATATGGCAGCCTGGTGGATGCCACATCTTAAGAGCAAGTCCTGAGGCATTTACAGATGGGTGATATAAGCAGAAGTTTGTCAATGTGACATTAAAGCCAGAGGTATGAAGGTTATTTTAAAAAACAATGTGATTTATCTTGATTGCTGGGTCAGGAAGGAAGATATGTCTGCTGATAGAGGTTTTTAAGAGTTTAAGGAACTTGCTTACTCTTAACAAATTTGTTGGTTACTCAGCAAACTAGCAGGACTATTGCATAGTGATTAGTGAATAAATGGAAATTATTACCTCCACCCAAACAGCATAGCTGAATAGGACAACACATGTGGATATCATTCAAACTTACTGTTTCATTTATTTAAGTATTTACAGTAAAATTCATGATTCAGAATTATTTAGGAAAAAAAGTAATTGCCATCAAGAAAGCTAAAGCTATAAACAGGTAGCAGCCTCCTCTGTTCCCATCCTTCTTTCCTTCCTCTCCCTTTGTGGCAAAAGGCAATGGAAAATGTGTCCCACTAAGCCAGCATTAAGAGGTGCCATGTGTATAATTAACGGCAGATGCCTATTTTATCACACTAATAAGCCAGAGGACAGAGAAACATCTCCAGGATGCTAGAGATAAGGAGGAAAAGAAAGAGTGCAAAGGTTACTAAAATATAGTCTGTGTGTTGTTTGGCTCATATATTATGAAAATAGTAGGAGGAGAGCAGTTTTCCAGCTATCTAACTTCAAAAAGGTCCTTACTGAGCAAAACTTCTGCTTCCTGTCTAATAGTGCCAGTCCATCTGTTATTTACGTCCTCCGAAGGACTCGTATGTAGTGATGAGGTAACCACTGATGGCAACAGCTGCTGCTGGCTTGGGATGCAGGATGCCCTCATGGTGACTGCTTCACTCTCACACTGACCTTCAGCTGAAAGATGACACAAACGATGGATGGGAGACAAGAGAAATATGGAGATTTCAGAGGAAAAAAACCAGGAAAAATAATCTTTTTTTCCATTTTTACATACCACCAACTGTAAAGTACTGTGTTATTTACATTCTGTGCTAACAGGTGAGCACCAAACCCAGTGCTGTAAACTGTGTCTTACTAAGCCTCTTGGATAACAGTGCTTTGACTGTGATGCAACTAAATTTATTTGAATTAGCCGACTTCTTGAATGATCTGGGCAAACGTTCACTCTGGAGACAGTCAATTTGTATCAGTTTTCAGTGATGTATAATAAAATTACCCCCCCAAATTGAACTCAAGGTATGGGTAGACAACCATGTGTAGCTGTTTTACTGTGAGTTATAGACCGTTCTCTCAACAACAGTCACTGCTTGTGAAATCACCCTGTTTGGAAGGGACCTCAGGAGATCTGTAGCTCAACCAGCTGCCCAGGAGCAAGGTCAGCTGAGAGACCAAACCAGATTGCTCAAGGCTCTGTCCATTCAGCTCTTCAAGGACGGTATGTGCCCATATTCAAGCCCTAACTCTGTTGCACGTATGAAAAAAATGTGTTGAATTAAATTAAGGTCTTCTCAGTTAACTTGTTTTACCTTGTATTTGCAATGGGACAAAAGCGTGCAAAAGACCAGTGAGTATAGTTTAGCTGATAAATGGCCCTGCATTAACCACAGCAACGCCAATGCTTGCAGTATTGCCAGAGGGACCGACCTGTATAAACAATATTTAACGGAAGAGACTGTTGACCCAGCTTACAGCTTCAAGATGCTACTGGAAAAAAAGGAAATTAACACTACAATAATTGAAGTAAATAACCAAGTATCCCATGGGCTAGAATCAGGTTCTTACACAGTAGCCTTTACAAATTTAGGTCCATTTAAGTATGATTGCAGAGTAGCTTTAGTTTTTAACACAACAGGTTTAGTACAAAATAGATCGTAATGGTGATGGCAGATGCTTTTTGCAGTTATAAAGTCTCATAACTATTGAATGCACCAAAATATAACTCTACTACTTAGTGTTATGTATGGCAGGAGCTACCATGTGAGCACAGAGAGATTCTGTGTCTGAAAGAAGAGCTGGCTAGCAATGTGTTTCTATAGCATGTACATTTTTAAGGCAAGGTAGGTGTAAGAAAGAAAACAAGATATTACCTAGGGATGTTTGGGACATTTCTAAGAAATTGTCTTTTCTTTGATAAAATGCAGTTTCATCAAAACCTTTCCTTTTTTCTTTTCTCTTTTCTTTTTTTTTTCTTTCTTTTTTTTTTTTTTTTCTTGAAGCAAACTAGGTATCAGTTTTCTCAGGAAAGTGTGCAGGCAGAATTTCTTGACAAACTGAGGAAGAATGGGGATAAGGGGCACAGAGACACCATCAGATATTCCAAAGAGCCATTCGTTCAGTGTAAAAGAGATACCAGGCCCTGCATCTTGTATTTCTTATACAAGTCGGTAAATTTGTGCGGCCTTCGTGCTATTAAAGGAGCAACATGCGACACTGCTTGGTTTCCTCTGTCTACATTTTTTGTTTGTACCAATTTGTAAAGGGAATTCAGAGGAACCTGAGCACCAGCCATCTCCCCTTGAGACAGTATCTGAACCACTCAGGCACTGATATCATGCAATCTTTTGGAAATCTGGATTTTACTTTACATTAAATTGAGGGAATGTTTGTTAGAACATAGTAGGACTTATCTTCCAGTCTGATCCTTTCTAATCTTCTAACCAGCAGACTTACCTGGAAGATAAGTTTGGCTGGCTGGCTCTCTCTCTCCCTAATTTGTCACAATTACAGTTGTTTTGAATTTTGTCTCTGTACACAGAGGTACCGTCCTCACATCGCACACATTTTTGCACAGACAGAAAAACTGCTTCCTGCCCTGCTCTGGTGTTAACTGGCTGGTACCTCAGGTTTGATCCCATTGTTGCTTTCTGCACATAAATCTTGTTTAGTCAATAGTATTTGCCTGCCTGAAGGAATGCATGATCAACTGCATAGAGAAGCATAAAATAGATTTTTGTGCTTCAGACCCTTAAAATGTTTTTGTCCGGAAATAATTCCCAAAGCTGTGTTTGACTATTTCTTTTTCTTCATTGAATTTTTTGCTTGCTGAAGGATATGAACTTTAGTCTCATTTATCAGATCTTTTGGTCTAAATTTTACCTTTCCTTCTGTGTTCTGATTTTGCTGTATTTTAATATTTATTTTGACATCTTTATTTACATATTTTGGCATGATGCATTCACTCACAAGAGTTTGTATAGAGTGATGTTAATTCACCAGTCATTAATTCAGGGAGGTTATTCTAAAGTAATCCAGCACAAAACCATAACATTTCACATTGAAGCAATCCTACAATATTAAAAAAGAATTAAGAGTAGCGGAATATAACAATAATATATAATAGCTAATAGGGCAAAATGTTATTAGCGTGCTCAGCCTATATGATACATCCATGAGGTACCTCTACACATGCTAGGGTTGACACATATGCACGTGTTACATCTGTTGCACATGGCATGAAATTCTTTAGGATGTAGTAGGCAAATTGGAGAACCCGCAGGGTAAAAACCAGAGAGGACTTTCATATGAAATATATTAATAACCTGGCTAGAGGGATTGCCTTCTCCAAAAGTCCTGAACTGCTGTTTGGCTGGCATCCTTCTGGTTGGTTATGTCCCTTCTTAGTGATACCTGCCTCTAAGATTGAATGTAATTGGCAGTTATTGCTGCAGGTGGTTAAGCTCTAAAATTGATTTTTCTGTAGGAAAAGGATGCAGGCGTTAGTTATATATCTATATCTATCTGTCTATCTATCTAAATCTCAAAAATTTACTTCTATCAGTTCATCTTTTAAGCAGTGGCTGACCCCAAGATGTGTGCTGCAGGAGAGGAAAACCTGAGCTTTTTAATTCATGTGTTGCTTATTTTCATATTACCGTCACATCTTTTTTGCTGAATCCTTTCTCTTTGCAGTAAATTACTTCTGAAGGGGGGTGACCACAATTGGTCACAACGTTCAAGGTGACTGCTCGCCACTGACTTCGGCCATGGCATCACAATACTTCCAGCCTTAAATCCTAAACATCTCTTCATACATCTTGACATTTTGTTTGCTTCTTGATCACTGCTGTGCACTGAGCAGATGTTTTCATCGAGTTGTCTACAGTGACAGCAAGATCTTTTTCTTGAATGATTATTGTTAATTTATAACTCAGCTATGTGTATAAGCTTAGTTGAATTGTCCTTTCCAGCATGTATCACCTTGAATTTATCTGCAGTGAATTTCATCTGTCATGAATGTTGTGCAGACAGTTTAGTCTGGCCATCTAGAATTCTCCAAAGTCTTATTTAGTCTTGGCTCATCTAAATTATGTCACATAAAATACGCTTTTCCTGGGGAAAAAAAATTGTTTTGCTGTTAAAAGCCTTGTTCCAGATTATTAACAATATTTATTGCTGTTTGTCTCAGCTACTGCCTAGATGTTGCAAGGTATTTTCCAAGTCAAAAAGAAAGCAAGAGCTATCCTCCAAGGACTTCAGCTGTTAAACACAGTTTTGAGGTAAGGGATCCACAATGTAACTGGAATTTTCAGAATGAACCTTAGCTACACCTTGCTAAAAAAAAAAATATCAAAAAACAAGCTATAATTATTAATAACTTTTGGCAAAAAAGCCAGCTGTTCCCAGGTACACTTCAGGCTACTCAGTTTGCATAGCTAGCATCCCTATAGGCAACATTACAGTTTCATTCCTGTTGTGGTTTCCTGTGACAATTTTCCTGTGATTAAATGTACCTTATGAAGTCTGACCCTTTTGTATCTTTTTACCCGTTTTTCACCCCAGGCAGAACTTCATCACACGATAGCTTAGTTTCTTAAGCAGCTTTTTTTAAGGAATGCTGTTAAAAGCTTTTTAATAAATAATGTTAACTGCATGTCCTCTAACCACTATTTTAACAACATCCTCAGGCTCAGACTGAGCAGCCAATCCATATTTAGCAGCCCACTTCATCACAAGCTGAGAACTAAACACATGCCATAGTGCTTTGCTGAAGAAGATTGGAACGAAGCATGTTTTTGGCTTTGCTGAAAAGGTGACATACAGAGTAGTTTAAGCAGAAGATGAGCAGAGACTTTCACGTTCAAAGTACTTTTTATATTGTTATCTTAATTTCTCGACCTTGTATTTATTTATTTATTTATTCGTTTATTAATTTATTTATTTGTTCAAACGCAGCTACCTGCTATGTATGTAATACATCGATTGTAATCGTCCTGGGACATTGGCTGCTTTGCCCTGCTACTTGCCTGCCTGACACCTAGTTCAAGAAAACACCCATCCCCACCTGGGTTTTCTAGATGAAATGTTGTAGATATCTATAGTACCACTGCTAGTAACCTAATACCTAGTAGCCAGTAATTTGGAAAGGCAGAGAACCCACCCCTGTGCTCAACTATTATTTGTAAGTGTAATATCTTCATGGAACTGAGATTGCCACGTTCCACTCTTGTATAGCCGTGGTGGAAAAGTGGCTATCCATTTTGCCTGAAAAGCAAGATGAGAAGTGTTCATTCTTCTGTAGCTAATTCCCAGTGAGAGAACATTCAATATGTCACTTGTGCCTGCAGAAGTCTAACGTTCACGGTAGCTCACAGATCACCCAAACAGCTTTCAGATGTAGTTCTGTTTCTTCCTGCTTTCCCCAATTTATGCCATACTGATATTCTGCAAATTATTTCAATGTCTGGCAAGAGACCAGAGAAGATTAATGTAAAACAGGGTTCTCAATTTCCCCCATCACCAACTTGAAAACGATAGACAAGAGGAGCCTTTTGCAGCACTGAATGAAGAATAAATCTATAAAAATTTAATCAACCTCTTCAGAGCTTATTGAATCCTAACCGAGTTTAATCATAGTTTTTGTAAGTTAGGAAATACTTGGCATATTTTTGACTCTTGTACAGTGGTTTGAATTGGCTATATATACAAACAAAATCTGAAAAATGAAATTAATAGATGTTGTTATTAGGATTTACCAGTGTAGGAACTGCCACCTACATGTATAAGGGAAAAAACATTTCTGCTATACATACAGCTTTTATTTATTTTACTAAAATACAGATAACTAAAATAGAAGAAAACCAAAAAAGGTGACATGAATCAGTGCATGGAAACAGAATAGTAACATACTTTGGTTTTGACTGACTTGGTTTAACATTGCTTGTGCCTTTTTGGTCCCACAGATGACATTGTGAGTTATGTCAGTTCATGCTGAAAGAGTGGATTGAAAATTAGTTGGTCTGGATTGATCCATCCATCCCCCTCCTGTATTTCAAGAGGATTAAGTTAAAAACTTGTACTCCACGACTAAAGACCTATCAAAGCTTCCTTTGTTAATTGTAGTTGTTTCAGGCTGTCACATCTCTGTCTCAGGGCCAAGACTCCATTGAGCAAGGTAATGTGTACAGTGGGGTAGAGGAGAAGATGGTTTGGCATTGAGAGATTAGCTCTAAGAACTGAAGGAGACGATTGTGTCACAGAGAGGTGTGAGAAAGGCATGAAACAGCGCTGGTCAGCCTGGCAGAGCAGGCAGCATTGCTCCACTGAGTGGCTGGAAAGGAGTCAGGAGGCACCTCCTTGCTGTGGGGTTGGATGCAGGTAGGCATAGATAGGCAAACCCTTTTTTCTGTGTGCGTTCTGTCCCCTTCACCCAGCTGTAAGTGAAATACAACTGCAGATGCATTTTAACAAAGTGGAAAGAAGTTCTTGGACCTGCTTTTTCTGCCTTTACAATTAAATCCTTGTCCAAGTGGTTTTCTCCTATTCTAGAAGCCCACAGGAAGGCTCCTAGCCTGTCCCACGCTGCTGACCTAAGGTCTTGAAGTCAGACAGCAAGGTCTCGTGCTTTAAAGAAGTCTCACGAAGAAGTGATGTCTGACAGAGGCCCATGGGTTTAAAAGGGATCTCAGGTGAGCACTTAGTCTGAGGTTCTCTCCTGGTCCCAGCCAAAAGCCTGGCTTTCTGCAAGGAGAATAACTTCTCTAGAATGACCGTAGAATAGCGATGCAGAACAGCAGAGGGAATCAGGCATTGCCCATTCAGTATTGTCATCCCAAGGGAAAGAGCAAGGCATTTGTCCATTAAAAAATGTTGGGCGACATAATTGTCCCTCCACTCCTCAGGGTTTTGGGGGAGCAAAGTATTTATGCTTTCAGACGTGGTCTGAGGGGGCCAGCCCCTGGATGAAAACATGGCCCAGAGGCCCTAATACACAGTTTCTGTATCTGATACCCACCTCCTGTCTCTCTCCTCTCTCTGGATTTCTCTTCTATGATGTATTTATCTCTTTCTTATTTTGCTTTGCTGTGGATATTTGAGCTTCTCTTCCCGATTGTAAGAGTAAAATGAGTACATGTGAAAGCTGTCATTCCCCACCCCCCCATTTTCACCACTAAAAAGACTTCACTTCTTGTCTTTTTAAACAAACTCTGCCTCTTGACTAAGATTGATCCACCATAAATTTTCTATTTGTTTAAAGAAAAACTAAGACATACTTGTTTTCCATTCATGAACTCACTTGTTATCTTCAAGACTTAGGGTGTAGGCTCAGAATACCTAAAAGACCATGTAAATCTCCAGAGTAAATGTTATGGCCAAAAAATTCATTTCTTTGCCACACTATGACTTTATTCAATATAGTAAAATGTCAGATCTGCAGTAAATTCACTGAGGCCAGAACAGTATCCTTATAAATCTTACCATACTCATGTCAGAGTGCCAAATGCTTGTGCTTTTTTTTCCACTTTTTCATCCCTCCATAAAAATACATCAATTTACTAAAAGACACCCAGCCTCCCTCTACCCTAATTAATAACATTCTAAAAAAAATAAAACAAAACTGACCTCACAACCCTTTGAAAGACAGACACTTCACTGTGTGTGCTTGCTTTGCTGCAGAGACAGGAGAAGAACAAACACGACAAATATTATGTCACTCAGTGTGGTATCAGAAAGTGTTCAGATGTTATAGAGGTGATCTCAGCACCTATATAAAAGACTCCAAAATAGAAAAGACGTGATCTTGGACTAGTCCCAAAATTTCAAGTCTACTCATGACATTTTTTTTCCCATTCTAACTTCAAAGTACTTTCTTTAAGAGCTGCTGTTCACATCATGTAGTGTTTCTCTTCTCTGTCTAATCAGAGATGGAAGATTTTCAGTGCTGAAATATCTTGTTTCAGGTCACCAGCTGGCAAAAATCAACCAGTCTCCATTACATACCTATTTACACCAGCTGAGGTTCTGACCACAGATGTTTTTCTGACAGTGAGTAGCAAAGGAGCATTGATGTAAGCAGTAAGAGGAACCTGAAAGCTAGAGAGCCCTCTATAAACTATTCATGACTAGAAGAAAAGAAATACCGTGTGTTCCTATTCACAGAAGCTCTTAACTTTTGGACAACTTCATAACACGGGGAAGAGTGAAGCAGGACTGTCCACACTTGCAGTACTGCATTACCTGTGATTAGGGAAATCAGATTAAATATGGCTCAGAGTTTTTAGTGATTCATTTTTCATTCCATATGTGCAGTCATGTGCTTTAGTTACCGTTAGTCCAGCCAGAAAGGATGAAGAGATAGGAGAAATCTAAGCTAATGTTTGAAAACCCTTTAAAGTAAAATAAGGTAAAACAACATGGTCTCTAACTGGAGGACAACATACGTTATATACCATAGTTTGGGATCTAGGGGCAAATGCTGGACCTGCTATGGAGGGGGAGATCTTTACAATGACAAAACTCTTCTACTTGCTTATAGACTCTCTGTATTAGAAGATACTTGGGTTTCAACTTGCATAGAAACACTACCGGAAATTCTGCATCCAAGTGAGAAAACCCTAATCTCAGGCAAGAAAAAGAGCCCCAGAAGCTTTACATGGTTATGTTTAAAATAATACAGTGGCTGCTTGAAGCCATTCAGAGATTTTGAAAGCTGGAAGGAGCTCAGGGAGAGAAATAGACTAAAGTGTACAGTGCAGGTGAGGAAGGCATAAAAATGCAATTTATCACCTGCTTATGAAGTTTATTACATGAATATCAACACCAGGTGGATTTTCAAATGGGATGTGCTATTTCTCAGCCTTTCCAGCAACCTCGGCCTTCACAGTGGTTTAGTGCTGGGTGCTAGTGCATTAGAGTACAGGATGCTGGCACTTCCCAGTATAGCAAATATATATTCTCACATTTTGCAGTAATGGTCATTACCATGGGCTATAGGACGAATAGTTTTCAATGGGTCTTTTAAAATTCCATTTTAAATACTGCCAGGAAATGACGAATGTGCTATCTAGTTGCAGGGAGAGCCTGGGAAAGGAAAATGTATTATCTAAATATGCGTTTAGCTCAGAAAGGGCACTGAATGCTTCTATGAGCAATACCATGAGATTAGCTCACTACAGGCTGTTGAGGACTTGTCAATTTATAATGTTTAATTATATATATCTTATGTTATAATTACACCTCATTAGTAGCTTTGGTTGTTCTCCTGTCAAGGCATTTTAACGATTCCTATTTCCAGATAAACCTTAAAGAAATAAAAATTACCTATTAAGATGCTTATCTTTGCTAGTAGAAAACAATTTAACCCAAATTGTTTTTTAAAAGGGATGCTAATTATTTATTCTTTTCTGCTTACTTTATAACAGGGCTTTTTTTTTGCTGAGAGTAAACATATTTTCTATCCTGGCTCTTAGCCAAAGAAAGGAAAAAGCTGGAGGGTAAAAGGACAGAAACTTTGGTCATTGATCTGTAGTTTTCATGAGCATAAAGGCATAATAGTTATCTATCACTTTGTTCTGCATTCCCCAGGTAGGAAAAATGGCCATGTCTAGGAACAAGGATTGCCATACTTGGTGATACATATCGAGTATAACCATTGCTGTCAGTCGGCTCTCATTACTAAGAACAGGATGCCTTTCCAAGCCAAATTTAAATTCATTTTCCATATGTTGGAACTTTTCCCAATTTCCTTTTGTTACTCAGAGCACCATAACTCGGGCTTCATAGGTTGTATTCTATTGCTTCTTAGTCACATTTTATGGAGAAAGGCACTTTTACTATTAGGTGCTTTATTTAGGAATTAAGTGTTCAGTCTTCATTCTGCATGTACATGATGGAGAGAGGTGAATACTTACCTTGGATGCTCTGCCCTTTGGAGCCCCCATGGGCCATAAACTATGCATTAGTACATAAGTTAAGAGGAGTAAATTTCTCTTATCTATGGGCTTATCCAAAAGTACCATTTAAGATCAGGGGCTTGCTAAGCTAAGTATGTTATAAACACAGAGGGTGAGGTGGTTTCTTCTTACCCAAAGAAGAAACAGAGGTGCAGAAATCTGAAACGGCATTGCTGGTTTCTGACAAAAACTTTTCCTTGGATCTTAGGACTGTCCTCTTTCTGCCCCCTTTGGCTTTTATTTACAAGTCATTGTAGGAAAAACAAGACTAGGGTTGACAAGCATACGCATTGGCACCGGCAGGAGACTCCAAATCCTTCTCTGTTGTCTCTAGAAACAAACTGGCTTAGTAGGAAAGTAAAATGACATTTCCATCAAAAAAGTAGGAAACTGCTAATCAGCACTCTTTGTTCATTATATGGTGGTCTTTTTAGATGTATTAGGCCCTATGCAGGTGCAGAGAGACTCAGGTGAGGTCCTCAAATAGTGGAAGTTGTTATAGCTTGCAATGGTTATGGAATTTTTACTTCACAAGAATTACACAGGTTGATGCCAGATGTCAGTCCTTTGCACACTGTAAAAGCAGTCAGATCTTCCTTAGGATAAATTCCTTTAATTTAGGCCCTGAAGTCATAGAAATTAAGATGGAACTGTGATCTGCAGCCACACTGAGGTATGTGTATGTTCTTCATTAAGTTGGGTCGCAGCCCGTTCCCGAGGCCAGACAATGTTTTCAGGAGCAGGGATGTAGCACAGGCCATAATTTCTTTTGGGGAAGCCTGCCCATGTTAGTGTGCATGCAGGCTGTCATCCGTGTGCTCTGGATGCCCTTCTGCTCACCAGCAACTAGTGATCAATGCAATGGTGGGCATCAGGTGCCTCTTCTGAACCCACATTACAGCAGTGCAGCTCTTGTGTCTCAGGTCTTGGTGTGCCTTTGCTGTCCTCCCCTTAGCTCCTGTAATACCAGGGATCCAGAGCAAAAGCCTCATTCACCAGGAGACAAAATATAACGGAATGATAGAGCAGGACAAGCCCTTAGAAAGCTGGAGAGCAGCAGGGAAAAGCAGGATAAAATTAGGGGCAGCATGGGCTTGCTTTGCCAACAAGCAGCCACTACTTATGATACAGTCTCCTATTAAATAATGATGACTCACTCTCCAGACAGTAATTTATTTATATGACTTCTTTAATGTTTTGCAAATCACTGCTTTAAAAAATGCCCAGCTGGAAGACAGGAAGGTTTGGGAGACAGAGAATCAGCTTGATAGAGAATCAGATTAAATAAAAATGACATGGAATTTGACAGCGAGTGCACGTGGTTGGAAATAAAAAACGTAACCATCCCCCAAGCAGAAATGCAGCCTCATTGCTGGGACTGGCTGCTGTAGCTTGAGAGACTAAGTTTTTACTGTATCTAGTAAAACAAAAAATTGAAAGTGATAGGAAGAGGAAAAGAAACATTGGGTTATATTTAGTGACAGCATTTCTTCCAGGCTGAAACACCAGCGAGCTTCCATTTTTTTCAAGTCAGAAGGGACTGTTTTCATATCATTGTCTGAATTTTGAAAAATATTGCTAAGCCTTGTAAGGACAGAGCAGTGGAACCAGTAAGAGACAGAAGAAACTTTTAAGTGCAATTAAAGTTGCAGAATGTGTATAGCCCACAGATAAAAAAAATAGCATATTGGCCACAGGAGAGGTTTCGGTGCACGTTGTAGCAGGTGCAACAGTCTGGGTTTGGGATCTGGATTGGCAACAAGGTAAGGACAAGTGGATGGGAGAAGACTGAAATCCCCATTTAGTTTCTGATTTTGCCAACGAGGATTTCCCATGCCTGTGTGCCTTGATTCCCCTAAGAGTGTGTGGAGAGTAATGCCTTCCTTCATAAAGTGCATTCAGCTCCACAGGTATAAACTGCTTTATAAAGGGCCAAACTAGGGATTTCCAAGGGAATGACTATTTCAGAGGCAACGGGGCTGAGCACCAAATGTGCCAGTGGTGCTTTTGAAAATCGCCCCTAACTGCAATTAATACTAAATCACTTGGGCTGATGCCCTCAGTCACTGTCCCAGGCTGATCCCCCATTCTCTTTGTGTCTAAGAGTTGCTGTAAGTTACTTTAGTAGCTGTGCAGTAGTCTGCAAAAGCTCAGCTCCCTTTGGCATTTTGCTTGCCGATGATTAACTTTAATATATCCTGCTTTTTTTGACACTATTTCCATCCCTTTACCTGTGCCTGGATGTGCAACCCGCAATCTGAGCTGCTCTCGCTGTTCAGAGCTGATGCTTAAAGCCCAGTCAGGGATTTTATTGTTTACTGGACAGCAAAAACTTGGCCGGCTGCTTTCACTCTCTTTATAAGCTAAATTACAGTTGTTCCGGCAACACGGCCAAACAACAGGACTGTCTATAGCCTCCCTTTAAAAGGGGTCAGATGTTTCATTGCAGATTTATGTGTAACCAAGGTCACGCCTGCATGGGTGGCGCAGACAGTCCCAGCCCCCTCTGCCCAAGCTCTTTGCTGGCTGGAGACAAGCCAGCTTCTGTCAGGAAACCATAAAGCTCATACGTTTTACATGGTTACTCTTCTCCAGGAGTACTAATGTGCTCACGTGGTTATGGAACTTCTGGAGGGGAGCACAAGGAGAGGAACACCGGTGCATGTTGATAGTGCATGTTAATACAGTAGTGCTTTCTCCTCAAATGTTCGCATATTGATGCCTCACGTAGTTTGTGCTTCTCAGAAAGCTAGGGAGAGTCTGAACCCCTGTATTTTATTGCCCCTCCCAGCAACTGACATTTAGATCCCTGTTGCCTTGGTTTGCGTTCTCTGCTCATGCGCTGTTTTAGAGGTATCCTGAGCTCACCTGAAGATTCAGATTGGTTGGAGGCCAATTGCAAGTGGAAAGAGTCATTATCATCAGAATTCTCTTAATTCCAGGAAAATAAAGGAGCACAGAATGATGTATTTTCATGTTAAATTAATATTTTCCATGTTTGTTTAGTTATCAGGAGGGCACAGTAACAAATCAGGTAAAAATCAGTTTTTGATAAATTCAGAGGTGCAACATCAAATGGTGCTCTGGATTTGTGCTGCAACCTGTTCTCAGATGACCCACTTGTCCATGGGTGAGTGGTTGTCCTAAATGGAAATCTCATTGCGAATCTTCAGCCTTTGCAAAATTTGCCACCTTATCTTAGGAAGGCATGTGGTTTTGAGGATAAAATGAGTGCACCTCTGGAATTACCTGATGCTCTCCATTGGTTATAAAGGGGCACAGGTACCTGGCTGTCTCTAAACACCTTAACTTAAATGTCTATGAAGTTGCTTTGAGGTTTAGATGTTGGCAGGCATTGGTAACTAGCTACTGGACACAGACATGACATGGGGCTTTGATGTGCTGCTTGAATTCTAACTTTTTTTACAATTAACATTTATGTAAGCACTGTTCTTTGAAAAGATAATTAACCACAAAATGAGGAAAGCACACAGTACCCAATGATCTTCTCACATCAGTTCTTTGCTCCTGTGACTCTAAGCTTGTTTTTTGTGATGAGTTTTTGCTATGAACTTCCGCGATGGAGAAGCACTCGCTGAGGTAACCACTGCATAAAATCTGTAGCTCCTTTTGCACGTTGGGATAAGTCAAACGTCTGCCAGGTCTGTGCTTTTGGTATGCGGTGATCTACCCCAGACCACATCATAATTTGATTAATGCTGCATTTCTGTTTAATGCATCCACCAGCAATTTGCATCAAATCTGTTCCATCAGTGAGTTGCAGAGTGCTCATCAATAAATCCTAGCCTAGTGGCTGTTTGAAAAAGCAGAAAAAACATCTGGATCTGTGGCTCAGTTGTGTCTTTAAGCCACCACCAATGGAAGGCAGGGCAGTATGTAGAGGCACAGCACCATAAGAGGGGGCTGTGTGCGCTGTAGCTGATGGTGAGTTTCCCCCGGGATGTCTGGAATAATGTAGGGGTTGGCGCCCTTGGGAGATGCAAGCACAGAGATGGGGGGTGTGGATGGAGGGGGTGTGTCCTGCCATCTGGCTTTTTGTACAAATACGCACTTCCAGGACCAGTGTGGGATCCAAGTAAATGTGACCTTTCAAGGTGCAATTCAATTGCTGTCATTATGATTATTGCATCGGGTGCTATTATGCTCAATTTGTCTGCTTTTCTGCTTGTTACTATCTTTTTATTTTTTCCCCCGCTGTTCTTCTCTTTGGCTAGACAGCTGTTGAGAGCATTCAGTTCCACTTGGTTTTGATTTCAGTGAAATACTTTTTGACGTACAGAAAAAGCTAGGTTGGGGATTTTGTTCTGCGTCCTTTTTTGAGGTATGTGCATTTCTCCCTACGCTGCTGTGTGGACTACACAGCCCCTCAAGAGAGAGGAAGGAATACTGATTTGATCTCCAGACACTTTGCAATGTCGTAATCTCTTTGTGGAACACATTTAAAATTTATCAGTAGGAAAAATTAGGATACGTATGCGATAGACTATACATGACAGCAGCAAGTTCTTGTAATTTTCCATCTTAAATATGACCTTCAATACAACTTTATTTTTCTTTTCCCTTCCCTTCACTCCAGGATTCACACCAACATTACAGCACCGTTCAATTCCTGCTTTCATTTGGGCCTGGAGTCAGGATCCTGAATTTAATGGAATTAGCCTTGTGTAAGACCACACTGAAGAGGGAATTGCAGCTCTTCAGCCTTGGCTCTTTCTCCTAGGCTTCCCTCCAGAGGTTTTCTCAAAAAACATACTTCAGGACCCTTCGGTGGATATCTGCTAATATGTTCATGGTATATGTCTCAAGATTTCGCACAAAATGTGATGTAGATTTTTAAAAATGGGGTTTTGATAAATTGGCAGGTCTCTGGGGTCCTACCATAGGAAAGAGCTGTTTTTAAAAAGCAAAAATTAGAATGTGGAACGTGCTGCAATGCAAAATGGTCAAGAAAAACCTGAGTTATAAAAGCACAGCATACCAGCACTGATTGCTCCTGTTGGAAAGATATCATTTTCCTGATATCTATAATAACTCTAATAATCTGTAGAAACTTACCTTTCCTCATCCCCCTCCAAGCGAATTAAAAGTATTATTTCCATCTACACCTGTGCCAGAGCTGATTTTTGGTTTGTTGGTTTTTTTGTTGTTTTGTTTTGTTTTTTTTAACTTCGATAGATATTTTTTTATATTCACTGGTCTCAGCTCTTTTAAATGCAGTCTAATAAAACTCAGATTGGTGGTAGATTCTTCTTAGATTTATCAAAATCCTGCCTGGCAAACTTTAGGTCAGGACACTTAATTGCTTTTACGCCCTGCCTTAATCTCCAACTTCCTCAGTATCTACCTGGAGTTTTCTATGTGCAAAACTTGATTTTAAAAATATGTCATTCCAGCCAGAAAGATTATGCCACTTTTACCACCTGTTGTACCAGTCCAACTCTCACCTTGAGCACAGAGGTGCCACCAGCAACTTAGAAAAGGTATTTTTCTGGTGATGATTATTATTATTATTATCATCATTATTATCATTATTATAATTATTATCATTACAGTTATCATTATCATTATCCTTATTATCATTATTATAATTATCATTATTAATGTTATTATTATTATTCTCAGTTTTCATTTACTCACTAAGGACAGAAAACACTATCGGAAAACAGAAATGAAACTTGTTTCCAAGATTTCACAGACTATCTGACCTTGTTAGGAAAAAAATATATAAATTGGGTTAACTGGGAAATAAGACACAATTCTCAGTGGAGTATGTTGTTTTGATAATCTGAAGCTATTCGGCATTGTGGGATGTGTCTCCTTTAGCCAACCAATACATTTTTGGCAAATGGCACATCAGCTGACACCTTATCTGGAGAAATTATTGTGTTCGTTGTTTGACATACACCGGCCCTTGTAGGCTAGCTGGAAGCATGTTTCAGTTCCTTGCATCCCCAGCATGTGCTGGGTTGCAAATCCCATGGTTTTAGTGGTGAATCACCCTCGTCCAAACCTATTGCTGCCGAGGAAAGGATATGTCCATACTGACCTGAGCTCTCTATCAACATCAGAGGAGCTTAAGGAAGAAAACATATTCTAAGAAAACAGAGGTTTGTTTTTTCTGTTAGAATATTGGTTGCATATATAACATGTAGAACAATTTTAAAGAAAGAAGCACCAATGAAATGCAATTCTAGATCAGGCTTTCTTAGCTGCTTCAGTACTTCAGAAATTTAAAGCCAGGCTGTCTGCTTCCCGCTAGTCCTAATCTTCTTCAGTCTCAGAATAAGTCATAAATCAAAGTGGAGTCTCTCTTTCTCACTTGCATCTCATTTTAATTTCCTTCTTCTACCAAATTATAATTTAATATTACATGTTTAATATCTATATTGAACAGGATTGGCTAGAAGTGTACGCACAGCTCAGGTGAGAAAAGACTGCTGCTTTGGAAAGCGCAATACATCCTGGTATCTGAAGCATTCAACCTGATACCCCCTAGAATCACATTTGTCTTTTCCATGGCCATACCGTGTTGGTGCTCATAGCCATACTCTGATTGACTACTATATCATGTTATATCTTCCTGCCAGCTGTTTGCACTATAAAGCTTGAAGCTTTACTAGATTAATTGTTCCTAGTCTCCAAGTGTGTAACCTTAAAACTTCAAAGTATTAAATCTCATCCCAATTCTGTTATTTCAGTTTCCATTCGATTATTTCAGTAGATTGCACTCCTCTGTCAGTGATGTCTCCCAGATTTTGTCATCGGATTAATTAGCATGCTCCTAATTTTGCTAAGTTTATTGGTGAAAGCATTAAACAAGATCATTGGCAGCACTCAATACTTGGAAGTCTCCTTAGAAAACCTCTTTCTTCTCCTTCAGCCCAGTCCACTGACATCCTCTAATTGCCTGTCATCCTTTTGCTTACCTTGTATCTACTGTTCTTCCCTTGTTCTTCCACTGACTTAAACACTTTCTCTGGAACGTCTTATTAAAAAAAATCACTTGTATTTAAATGAGTTAATCTTACATCTAAATCGGCAGTTTCCAGTGGATGAATGTATGTGACAACAAAGAATTCTTTTCCGTATCAGTGACAAAGGAGAAAATGCTTTTCCCTTTATGATATCAAGGTTCATTACCAATGACTTATGCCGTGGCGTGCTTTATCCTCTCGGAAAGTTGACATATGCTTTGAGTACAAGGTTGGACTGCATAAATCCCTGAGGTCTTCTTCAAAGGAGCTTTTTCCATGATAAAAAATCAGACTTGAGAGACAAGGAAAGGAAGAGAGCTGCATTGTTTGGCTATGAGAACAAGCTTCCCAGGTGGGCTGCACGGTCTTCAGCCTTCCTTTAGGCTGGACACAGCCTTGTGAAGCTTGGTCTGACCTCAGAGCTGATCAGTTATTCTTGATTTGAGCAGAGACTCATGACGGTCCTTCCAACTTGAATTTTCCTATGGCCCTATGATCCCACATCTTACTTGACTTCATCTGTCCAAAAATTATATATGTAGGCTCCAAGTTACTGCATCAACAGAGAGAAAGACGTTCCTCCAAAGGCAAAGCTTCCTAGATAGGCGCTCTCAGCTGACATGAGTTGGCCATCACTCCTTGCTAACTTCATAGAGGAACTTGTTACGTGGTTAAGGGTGCTCAGATGAATCCTGCCTCAATGTAGTCCACTGTACCATATATTTCACAAGTTGCTAACTTAAACATGAGGCAGTAGGCTGAATTCAGGTTACAACAACATCTTTGTAAATTTTTACTGGGGTGCCTTGACTGATTTTTTTTTTTTTTTTAATGGATCTGGGGTTTTTTTACTTCCAGAACTGAGAATGTGAAAAAAAGGAAAGGTCTCTGATTATCTTCTGTTGATTTTGGTGGGGTGTGTGTGTGGGGTGTGTGTGTTTTCTTTTTTCCCTAATAGCATTTGGCATGAGAAAGTCCTTTTTCATAGCGTAGAATTGTTATGAAAAAGCTTTCTGCACATAGATTTTCAGAGAGGATAAAATAAAGCTGTCTGAGTTGTTAGGAACAAACCTCAAGTTCCTCACATACACACAAACCAAACCACCACATGCATATAATGCACCGCCCTGGCTGTGCTCCCTCCCAGCTGAAAAACAGGGACTGTGGAAGGAAACCATGGTAAAAATATCACTGAGGGATAGAGGGTTACCAAGACTGTGACTGCAATGCCTGGAGCTAAAGGCTGAAATTTCTTCATGTAACACTGAGACAACTTGTTTTCTGTCTTGAGGGCAATATTTCACTCTGCAGTTCCTCAAAACAAAAGGCCAAAGAAATATTACAGTGACTCCCCCTTGGAATTTTTTTGCCACACAAGCATGTATTACCCACATGGTTTTATTCCATTTCCTTTTAAACACCAGCTATTAATGAATAACGTGCAGGTTGAATGTGTTTCATATATGTAATAGAAAATAACAAGAAGGGGGGAAAAAAAAAGCTTAGGCTATAAAATCAAATAAGTAAAACTCAGGAAATGCCACAGTTAAGGCTGTTCATGCAACTTGACCTTGACTCTCTTGTGGCTGTGCCCTGGGTTGCAGTTATTGCATGTTATTTTCCAAAGGCACATGTTGCAATTATGCTGCCTCAATCTCCTTCTTTGTGCGCCCCCTAAAAAGTATCACATTTCCAAAAAGCTCCACAGTCTGCTTATTTTCACTTGGAGTCTTCAAGCCTTCCGTCCCTCTTGTCCTCAACTTCTGCCCTTCCTGAAAAATAATATTAAAAAAAATATATGAATAAAGCAACCAATGAAAGTAAGGATAAAGTATGCCTTGCAAAATTTTTTTATCGTGAAATTAGGTGAGCCACGGGTATTACTTACTTTAGCATTATTTTGGCCCTTGTGTGAGAAAGCTCTATTTGAAATTAAGTGGAAGGTGGCAGTAGAAATCTTAACATCCTTCCACAGGTCCTCTTGAAAAGAGCAGCGTTTTCTGCAGGATTACTGGGGGCTAGCATTGCTTTGAGGCATTCAGAGCTCCAGTAATGAGTGCTGTTTCTAGTCTATAGAAAAGTCACTCCCAAGTTTACAAAGGGTGTTTGCCATCACAAAGATAGGAAGGGAACAAGGCATTGAATCCCTCAGCTCAGCACCTTAATTGAAGGACCATTCTGCCATTTTTTCCCATACACTTCTCCTTCTTAATTCCTACATCAAACACTAGGATTACTCTAGGGATGGGCATGGTACAAATGCCCTGACAAAACACCTTACACTGTTTGTAGGATAGTTTATGAATATTTTCTGAAATTATCTCTCATAGATTTTTGAAAACTACATATCTCTCTCTATTATTTTTCTTTCAAAGCCTTGTAAATAAGTATGGAGCAAATTAATTTTACACAGTTATTGCCTGTCAGTTTTTACTTTATGCATCATGACGTTTATTTGGAAAAGAAAATCAGGGTGCTGCCCCTTCAAGCATTAAGCAAATGCTGAATGCTAGCAGTGAAAGCAGCCCCCCTGAAATCAATTCAATTATTTGTATGTGGGAGGCTAAAAAACCTGCCTACATTTGCAGGAACAGGGACCTCTTAGTTAAAAATAATGGATGTATTGGTTAAATGTCCAAGATTTCCAGTGAAAAGACAACTGGTCCATAACTAGTCATAGAGATATTGCTTGCTTTGCATTTTTTCCACCACTAATCTCCTTATTAAATGTATACTGGAAAAAGGGCAGCAGATAGACCTAGGCACAGAAATAACAATGTTTTATTGTAGTTGTCTGTGTATGTTCAGATATCACCAGCATATAGTGGCTCCCTCTCCACTGCCAGCCTCCTCCCCCCCCCCCCCCCCCCCCCCCAATCTAATTAAAATTGACTGAGAAGGGAGCTATGAATCTTTCTTTTTCTTTTCTTTCTTTTTTTTTTTTTTTTTTTTTTTTTTTAATCACATATTAAAAGGTGACGGCTCTGTCGTATCGTAGCAGCGAACCTTTGCTTCATGCCTGAGTCATTCTACATTTCTCCAGGCAGAGAGACCTGTTATTATTCTTACACTTTCAAACACATGTGGCCACATAGTAGAGCAAACATCTAATATGTTTAGGAATTTGTGCTGCCTGTACTTTATGTAATTTTAGAGCTGTTTCCCTGTTGAGTTCCTTTAGAATGGACTGTAGATCTATTTCAACTGTTCATATTAATGCCTACCAGTAATTTTTAGATGCCTAAAACATAATTATTTGCATTTATTTTTTTATTAATTTGTTAAATAACCAAAGAAGATTCATGCTTTTTTAAAATACCATATTTGATTCTCCATTCTTTTAAATAACAGTTAGCATAGCTTTCATTTTCTTTCTGATAGGAAATAGGGGAGGCAATGGAGCAGACCCCAAATTTTGTCCCATTATGACAATTAGACCATATCACTTAAGTGCTTTGTGCCTCAGTTTCCTCATTTACAACACAGAAATACGAATTATATTGGTTTGGAGACACAACCCATATTAAAGTGATGCTCAAATTTCTATTAATACAGAAGAGGAGACTTGCTTCACTCCAACTCTGACCAAATATCCTGAGGGAAGCAGTGAAGAGAGTGCATAGCCTTCCCTCCCAGCTTAGGAAAGGCACAGCACGCTGAAAAAGTGCACTCCTACACTATCAATTTTGCACTTGATTTTACCCAGAGCATTTCTAATTTCCTTGATCACTGCAGGCAAAGTCCACCTGGGAACCCCTTCTTCTCCCCTCATACTATGACATGCCTGAATTCTCTGGCAGTAGGATTTTTTTCAAGCCTCATAGTCCTCATTGAAATCACCCCTTGACTTATGGCCGTGACAAAAGCTTTGCAGATCCCCCTGCCTTTGTACCAGGGAGCCAGACAGCACACACTTCCTTAATCCTCTATATTTATAACAAGGACAAAAAAAGCTGTGGGCACACACCCACGCAAATCACAGAACCAGAGATCTTTACATCTCTCTGCAAACTTCAGCTCCTTCGGCAACAAGCTGCACATTCTATTTTTTCACGAACAGCAAGTTTCTGGCCCTGAACCGCAACTGCAGATGTAGAAACAATTGCAACAACAACAACAAAAAACAAACCAAAACAAAAAGAAAAGAAAAAAAAAAAAAGAAAAAAAAAGAAAAAAGAAAGACCCTTGCCTTTTCATGCAGGCTTATAGACCTGTACCCAAGCTAAAATTATAGTTTAAATGAGTCCTTTTAAATGAAGTGCAATTTTCCTGAGGTATTCATTTGCATGAGACTGCAGTAAGAAACTGAAGGTATAATTTGACTACTTAGGTTTAATTTTGTTTAATGCCTTTAAAATAAAGGAGGTAGGGAGAGAAGGATTTTGGAAGGGAAGGGGTGAGAAAACAATGGAAAACAGTGATTAATATTGTCATGAATAAATAGCTTCCTTCAGGGGACAACAAACTGAGTTGACGTACTGTGCATACCAGAAGCTGAAAAAATTTGCAGAGCTTGGGAATTTGTTTGCTGCTTTTTCTAGAGTAGTTTTTATTTCCTTCCTCTCTCCCCCACACCTAGTCAGGAAAACAAGTTAGTGCAGGGGTTTGGAAACTGAGATGCTACCTGGTGAAGTAATTCATGCAGTAATACTTGTTAAATTTTTTATGTGGAGAACAAAAACTTGCCTTAAATGCCAAGGACATCTCTGCATATTTACCTTTATCTTAATCTGTTTCTTTAGAATTAGCCTACCAAAAGTCAGGACCCTGATTCCATGCAACATACAGAACAAGAAAATAGCACGCGCTTATGCAAAGCATTGCAGATCAGGTGGAAAGGACTAAACATGAGGCTCAATTAGTAGATGATCCTACTTTGGAGATATCTGAACTCCTCCATCAGAGGTGTCCATGGGCAAGGTTGTAGAGAATCTGGCTCAGATAGCTGAATTAGAGTGTTAAGGATAGGATAGCACCTTTAGGTACTTTAATTTCTTGGCCTTCCCTTTTTTTTTTTTTTTATTATTTTATTTTATTTTATTTGACATATTGCCATCAGCTTTTAGTGAGGGGTTCAGGCAATATCAGACCAGACTTTTTCCTTCCTTGCAATGACAAAACTCATAGCAGTGAAAAATGAAATATCTTCCTGCTTACATTTTATTTTTCTCACACTTTTTTATTATTTCTTTTATTATTATTATTTTCCTCTAAGTAATGAAGAGAGAAGCTTTGAAACAAAACAAACTTCCCACAAGTCAGGACACTGTAGAAGCTGATATACATCCTTAAGCAGATTAATGAACTGCTTAAATAAATCAAATTCTAAGCCTACCTTATCAGCTAGTGACCTTTCCGGGGCCTTCAACTTGCAGTCTCATCCCAGACATGCCCTCCACAACCAGCTTGTCCTCCTCATACCTAAAAATTTTTGTTCAAACCATTACCCATTAAAGGTTAAAATGAAGAGGGAAAATCAAAGTGAAATGGAAATGAAAGATTTATTCTTGTGAAGCGGCTAATGTGATTAGCTTTATTGTAAAGAAGAGCTGGTGAAGCTGCAGTTTTGATCTCTCTCTAGCTTGGGAACTGTAGCCTTGTTGTACAGCGTGCTTTGAGATCTTCGTGCTCTGAGCAAGGCGACTGGCCCTTTGAAGTGCTTCCCACCCCCCACCCCCCAACCCCACCCCCCTTTCCTTTTCTCTCCTTTATTTATTGAGTGGATGGGAAAAATAGGGAATATAAACAGCCTAGATTTTCCCCCCAGCCTATAACTGATCTCTGGGTAGAGACACTGCTCAGTTTGCGTTGTGACCACCAGCATCAGTACTGCTTGTCTTAAGCTGTTGGCTTTGTGCTACACATAGTGACAACAGTCCCTTAAGTCCCAAGCTGCTTTATAGCGGTAAAAGGACAAGCCCTGTTTCACAAATGGGATATCTGAGGTACAGGGAGGTTAAGAGACATCTTCATTTACTGCAGCAAGTCAGTAATGGAGCCAGGAATATTCACCATGTCTCCATCCTCTCATCTACTTCTTTTGGAAATGAAGTACTAAGGTAGGAAGTACACAAAGAAAACAATAGAAACATAAACCAGCTCTGCCACCACCACCACCTCCATCACTTATATGTTAAGCAAAGTACATGTTTTCTTTCGGAGCTGGAGCAACTTCCACTGGTCCTACTCCGTGCAGAATAAAAACATTTTTTTCATATTGTCCCCTGGAGTGCTGTTTGTCACCCAAGATCCTGAACTTTTCTCTCTGTTTTGCTCAGTGTAATTCCAATTTCCAGTTGCTTTAAACTGGATGTGAAGGGCTAAAGTCTGTGCTTTGCTAGGAGGTTTGTGCCCACAGCTTTTGCTTGGAGTCAGTGAAATTATTGCAAAGTTGATAAATGCAGCTGAATAATTACAAAGACTTCAATTATTAGTCAAGAAATCTGCCTTTGTCAAGGTCAGTGCAGGATGGGGACATAGCATCACATCCTCCTGTTCATTTACTTGGTGGCGGGAATCTAAATGAAGGACAGAGACAGTGCGTCTGATGAGGCATTTACAAGGCAGGTAGCTTACCTCTGAAAAGGTTGTTGAGCATCCCTTTACTGTCAAGAGAAAGAAATTCTCCTACAGCATACAATTTATCTCATCACAAGTAGATACCTAAAATGCATACTGTGACGGTCTGTATCATGAACCCCTATGGGAGCCATTTAAATGACCAACTCGGATGTGGGCACCAACACTACCTAAAGTCAAAATTTAGAAGGAAAGTGAACCCTAACCAAAATTATTTTATCTACAAAACTCTTTTTCCCCTAATTTTATTTCTTAGCTTGTCATAAATATTTTCTTTTGTCTGATTTTATGTAAATTCTGTAGACATCTATAGGTTTAGATGGAGAAATAAAGAAACAAAGGCTGAGGAGAGGAAATGTATGTGCTGGGAAGGTAGTGGACGAAACCTCCCACGGAATGATAAGCTCTGGAGACTAGTATGATCTACCAGAGCTGATACATTCAGGAACCAAGGGGACTATGGTAAAACTGGAAAATTACTTAGATGAGAAAATAAGCATGTGCAGGTAAGTAGCTCATAGGAGACCACATCACTGACAGGACATGAAGGTGCTGGGAAAGCTGGTGGGTAATGGTGCAGAATAGTGAATGGATCAGATGGGTAACCCATGGGATGGTGTGATAGGATGTACCTGCGCCCTTGACCTCCAGCAGGCAGAATGCCAAAGGATATGATAGAAATGGACTTTACCTTTAACTCAAATTTCATTTTGGCACAAAAGGTCCCAAGTGTATGAACAGTTGACAAGAAAATCAATAAGGCAGCATTCCGCAGTAGACCTGATGATTGCAAAGTCTTATTATTACTAATTCTCAAGGAAAAAATGTCTGATGAATTTAGTCATTACTGATTATTTACACGACAGTTATCTCCTAGAGATCCTACACTCTGTTCACAGGGGCAAGCCCTGTCCATATTGACTGCAAGGAAGTCCTTGCCTTGAAGACCTTATTCAGCCTTATACTAGAACGAGAAATGGGCTCAGGAACGACTTTGTTCAACAGAAGACTAGAAGGTGTCCTTCAACACAACTACTTTAGTGGCCTTTTTGCTGTTTATTACTGTAAATGCTGTTCCTTTGTTGAAGACCAGAGCTTGGTGGTACATGCTTCCTTATGTATGCTTTGTTTTGCTAACACGGTTTTCTCCTTGATTCTCTCAAAGTGCAAAATATCAAAGTCATATTTTCAGCACTGGGATACAAGGTAAATACACCTTACAGAGCCTCTCAGCAGATTAAAAGTTAAAAATAAGACTGTAGCAGTATATCCTATTGGTGTCTGCAGCTCACTGTTTCTACCATCAACCTCCCTGTTTTACAGGATTTATAAATCAGCTTTGAAAATTTTCTCCAGGCTAAATTTTGGCATAGAAGGTCACAGCCAAGACTTGGTTTCACTAAAACTCATTAAAAATGGTTTGATGTTTTAAATTACACTGAAGCAAGAGAGGAAAAATTCTATTTCTGTGGCTTTCAGCATTTCCTCCCCTGCAGTCCCATCCAATTTGAATTAAAATTCATCTGAATAACTGTGTTATGGTACCACTTTCTTCTTTTTGTGGTGTTGCCATCCAGTCTTTCTGTGGGTAAGGCAGCCCCTTTCTAATCTCCAGAAAGTGCAGCTCAGCTGCTGAACACAGTTGGAAAACTTTTCTATTCCAGAAGTGGGTTTCCATTTTGAAAATGCTGTAAAATCTATGGCAATGTAATACCATCTGGGTCCAACTGAAAGGCCATTGAATTCTTTCAGCTGACCTCAGTGGACACTGGAAGAAGCAGTGTAAAGACAAAATGTCACTCCTCTGGATATTTTTTTATTTAAATTATGATATGGATGGCTGGAAGAGGGAACGGCAGATGAAATTAAGCATTGCTAAACATAAAGTAACCCAAGTGGAAAGAAGTAAGCATAAATATACATTCTCAGTGAAAGTCTCTACATTAATTATTGCCACTCAAAGCAGGGATCTTGGAGACACTGCTGACTGGGGCAGCACTTAGAAGGTGTTTAGAGGCAGAAGGGATCTTAGGGATTGTTAGGGTGGGAATGGATATCCAAAACAACTCCACAACTGTTTAAATCCATATCTTTAGTATCTCCTGAGAATTATAGTATCTCAGAAAGGATAATTCCCCTCAGAAGGAGAGGGGAAAACCACAAAATGGCAAAGATGGCCAGAGCTGTGTAACAACTTTTGCAATAAGGAAGAAACTTATAAAATAGTCTCTTTAGCTTGGCAACAATTGGGATGGACATGATCAGAGACACAGAAAACAATGAATGACATTGGAAAAGCAAGCAGGGAATCATTACTCTTCCTTTCTTGAAATACACAGAATAGGGGACACACAAATTATCAGGCAAGCAGTTCAAAGCAATTAAATGAACTACTTTTTCATATGGAGCATAATTAAATTGCCCCAGAAAGTTGTGGAAATTTGAATGAATGTGCTCAAAAACTGACTAGACTTTTCCAATGAGTATATATCAGTTAGGAGTTATTAACTGCAACGGCAAGTCCTCATGCTACTGCCTGCCTGAAGGATTTGCCAGGGAAAAGATTTCACTGTGAATGTCTTCTTAGTTATACACTTTCCCTAAGGATCTGCCACTGGCCAGTATCAGATATAAAGAATTACAGAAGAATTTTGTATCTGGCCCTATGCAGCTGTTTTTAAGTTCTTTTCTTATTTTATTTTTGGGTTTGTAAATTCCAGCACTGAAAAAAGGTGCTTGATTAATTAAGATTTATAGCCTGCAGAAAGCCTGTTCTGAAAAGTTTAAAAAGACACAGAAATCTACCAAGGAATGTTCAGCTTGGAGAGACTATAGAGATGGGGAGAGTCAATTTTGAGCAATAATTATAATTGGATGCATCCAGTTATTCACCCACTTAGCCTGCACCCTGCATCTTTGCAGGCAGTTTCTGCATCCATAGTTAAATCTGCAACCATCCTTGCCATCGGATGGTCAGGGTAATGAATGTGAACAGCTGGTGTATTCCTGTTACAAAGTAAAGGAATATATACATTTATGTCGACTTTGGAAGCAGGACAGGACCCAGGGTCACACGTTTCATAACTTATTATTGCTCCTGCAAAACATAACCAGTTGAGATGTTATCATTCTCAATGCCACGTCTCCGAAAGTCATGTCATTATGGGGTAATCTCAGTTTGCACTTAAGAAAAATAAATGTAAGGATGAGATGAGGTACACAGTGTAGGTTTCCTCAATAGTCAATCAAATCATGAAGTCAGTGAGTCCTTACAGACTCTACTTTGCAAGGGTTTTGGGGGTACTTTGTTTCTAGGCAGAATAACTAAGCTAGATTTCAGCTAGACCCCTAACTTCCAGAAAGGTGGAGACTGCAGAGATAACGCCAACCTTAAACTCTAGTTGTTTCAAAAAAAAAAATGCTGCTAAAAACTAGCCAGAAAGGGCAAAAATACATTTGAAATCAGCAGGTAAAATAGCAAGGCATAGAACTCATCATAAGTCTTTTATTATTATTATTTTTTAAAGGGTTGAAGCTGTTCAGCTTTGTTAAATACACGTGATTAGCTTTGGGAGGGCATACCAGGAAGAAGAATGTCCCTATAAAAAGAGAAGCTCAGAAGTGCTGTGAGTTCTGTAAGCATGATAGCTATGACTACACTGCTAGTTATTGCTCTCTGACATACACATTAACGGTAGCCAACCCAAAGCTGATAAGTGACGAGTATACAGAATTAATTTATCGTGGCAGTTTGCATGGTTTTCAGAATTTATTAACAAGAGATTCTTGTCCCATAGCATAGGTTCCTTAAGAGTTTCTTTATTGGAGCAAAAGCCTTACTGAGACCAGGTTATGAGTTATTTCTTGAGTCGCATCACATAATTTATGTCATCAAGTTATTGTTTGGGTTTTTTCTTAGAACATCAGATTGTGTAATGTAATGAAGTTTTTTAAAAATCACTGCTTTTATCTAGAAAGGAACTGCTGTTCTCATAGTAACTGAAGAAAAGCCTGAAAAGACAACCTTGCAATAAAACTAATGCTCAGAAAATAAATACAGAGAATATTAAACTTACCTTTCTAGAAACTTCATGCAGTAGGGTCCAAGCTTTGGGTTTGAGAAAGTGTTTTTCTTTCTAAACATGCTTAATTTATTATTTTAAAACCTTTTTTAATAGTTACGATGTATCACAACCACTTGTGAAGATTTGGATTAAGTGTGGAGACAAATAAGGGAACATCAAAAATCCAGCTGTGATTCAGTAGGTCTGACTTTGATAAAATGCCCCTCTACAATATGCCATGCTTGAGATGACCAAAGTAGATAAATACTATGTCAATACAGTACTTTGTGAGGAGCTATCACCTGCTTAACTTGATGCAGTAAGAGTAGCTGGGTCATGAATTTAATCTTCAGAGATAATGAATTTTCATTCTGAAGATTCTGCCTTTTCCTAAAATGAAGAATTTTCTTCAAGAACATCAAATTGCTGTTAAGGTTTGAAGGTTGGGTGTTGCGTTTTGTTTTGCATTGTTTTCTAAATTGTATTTCCTTTTGAGGAGAAATAGCCACTAAACCTCCTTTAAGATCCCCACTGACACTATCATATTTTTAAACTGGTCACCATAATAAAAATCAGCAGTTGAATATGATTTTAAAACAAAACAAGGACCTGTTTAACTCCTCTGAAAAGCTTTATTCTTCTGAGAGATTAGATATTACTTCAGGGGCTTCTTTTTTTCTGATAAATATCCAGACAGTATATATAAAACTCAAGAAACCTACTATTCATCAGAAATTCTCATTAGCTGAAAATTGGCTTAGGTTTCTAAAGTTGTCCACTTGTACAAGGTTGTTGCCATGGACTTGGTTTCTTAGTTAAGAGCACAAACTCACGTTGTTTTGGGGAAAGAAAAAAAAAAAAAAAAAAGAGCCCTTCAACACATCAGCATTTCTAAACCTCTCTGTGAGAGTTTCAGGTAGGCATTGTCAATTATTATGCTGGTTGCATTTAGTCAGAGCACAGTGAAAAGATTTTACATGGCGGTGACAACATCAGTTGAAGCCTATTTGCTTTCGTTCTAAATACTACTCGGCTTTTTTGCCCTAAACCATAACAAAGTCGAAGTAATGAATTGCTAGACATGAGCATTTTAGGGCCTTTTGTTATTGCAGAGGACAATAAAGAAATCTGGCTGTATTGTGTGTAATAGTTGCTGTGCACCCAACCAATAATTATTAAAAGATGCAGTCAAATACCAATATGACCTGAAATACTTCATTGCATTCTGCTACAGTACCTGCAGTTTGTGCTTTATAAACCATATTCACAAGGATTTAAGTGCTGAACCCAAGTAATATTTGTGTGAGAGTGTTCCCCAAGGAAATCTCAGACACTGCAGTGATGTTATCAGACAGTTAGCAGCACTATTGATCACACCTAGTCAGGATAAACCACTCTCTACACAGTGTAAAGGGTTGCCACCTCAAAATTCTGCAAGTGGAGGGAATGACGAAGAGTACGACTGGGTGAATGAAGAGCATGCCGTAACAGGGAACTAAAATTGCTTCTATCCTCAAAATGATTGCATAGTGCTCTACTACTTCATAGTTAAACAGTGGGATGTGGAAACAGCTATTTGAGCTGTAACACAAGATTTTGTCTGACACCAGAATTAACAATTTTCATTCTTTATGTTATTGGTAGGCATCTAAAGGTTTCTTAGTGGAGCTGTGAATCCTATGAAGTTAATACACATCTATTGAGTCTGTGCTGGCCAAAAGCCCTCTAGAAGCATTCTGTAGACTACGCAGTGCATGCAGACCACGGGCTGAAAATCACAGGTAATTACCCAAACCTGAATAAATACAAGAGAGAAATCATAATGAACTTTCTAAGTGCAAGAAGACTGTGGTTGTGTGTCAGAGACTTCCAAGTGAAGAAATGGCAGCATGAATCCTAACTGGCTTCCAAGCTTGACTGATTTATGAATGAGATGATAAAAGACCTACCTAAGAATTTAATTTTAGGACTACTTTATGGGTTTTTTTGTATGTGTCCTCAAAATCTTTCTGGAAAAAAAAATACATTGGTCAACATAGGAAGCTTGGAATTTTGGAACACATAGCAATCCTAGAAATTATTTTTCAGGCTGCTGAGTATTTCTGTGGGGAAAATTTTAGATAAAACTAGAGAATATGTGCATGGTCACACATTTAGAGCTGCTTCATAGTTAAGATTTGTGGATATATGCCAGCAAGCCAGAGCTTCTATACCTCCATGCTGAACATATGGGCATATGCAATAATTCTGATGATTTTGGAAAGCATCAGTCACCACACACATTCTGCACGCTTGCATGGACCTACTGTGCATGAGTTACCCATTTTTTTCCATAAAGGATGTCAGTATATGCAATGCCATAGTTTTGATTTCTAGGTAGCATTTACTTGTTTTATACCCTGAGATATATGAATATTGGCCACAATAGGTCTGGTTTAAATTATAAACAGCTCACTTGAACAGAACCAAGATATTTTTGGAAGATTAAAAGCAACAGAACTAATGTTCATTGAGAAATCCCTACCTACTCCATGAGACAGAGTAGCTGAACATGGTCTGATTTTAGTTCCACTTATGTTTTGAGGTAAAAGCAGTTTATCTTAATAACCCTGAACATGATTTACCCAGCCCATTTTATTGCACAAGTAAAGCAACTTGAGCATGGCATGGCCAGGGTTACCCTCCCTTAGATCCATTACCTTCCTTTAGATCCATTAAGAAAAGTTGTAAATAAGTTCATGTAGATTTCCAATACATTTTCAACATATTAATTGTTGAAATAATTGTTGAAAGACAATTTAGTTACAACAGCACATTTTTAACATATGTAATGCATTCTTTCAAGGCCATCCTTTTGATGGCTTTAGCCCTGCTGTATTTTTAAATTCAAACAGCCTGGGATGAGGCTTTTTGCCTGAATCCTCACTCTATTGAAGGCAATGGCAAAGGTCCACTCAATTCAAGGGGAAAAAGATCTGGCACTAGTGAAGAAGCTTGGCTGAAGTGCCTTTGCCTGAAAATCACTTGCCTGGGATGTAATCCCCATTCTGCAGACAGATTGGGTCGCCTCTGAAGGATCTGGCTGCTTAGGTACAATGCATAAACTTTATACTTAAGTTATGTGGCTGAATTGTCGATGAGGACAGTTTAGCTAAGCTCCTGTTTTACAGAGCTAACTTATTTTGGGTTTTTTTACTGACTAAGCTGGCATTGAGGAACACAGAAATGTCACATGAGGCCCAAATATTTGTTACCTTTGAGGCAAATTGGTGCAATGCAGTGCATTGACTCACTTCTAATATTAAGCCAGAAAGGGCAACTTGTGGTTTTTTAAATATCATATGTTCCTGTGTGGCCTCTAGGATATATTTCTGCTTCAACAGTCATGTAATTCAGACAACTGCTTCTTCTTCCCTTCTTCCACCTGTCCTAAGCAGTAAGCAAGAAGGTTTTTCTTCACCTTAAAGGATCTCCCTTTATCCTCATGGCGTGAACACTAAGAGGAAGGGGGAACTTGCTTCCTTGTAAAACATCCTATAAATTGGTGCTTAAAGCATGGCTGTGGAAAGACACAGCTTTTTATTTCTTTGGACTGAGGTGGAAATTAAAGTTGTGTTAGCCGTCTCCTGGGATATTGATCTAAACACTGCTGCCATTTGAAGGCTGCTGATGTCACTTTTTGCGTAGATGACCTTAGTGATAAGTGTACTCAACCAGAGCCCCCTTGCAGCCAGCAAGGCTTGCCCGATTCCCGTGGACAGGAGCTGTGACTTTGTAGCCTGCTGGCTAGGACACTTAGGTAGAGGTAAAGAAAGCAGGTTTGCTTTCTTTGATCTCCTTCTGCTTTTCCTTTCTGTTTCTTTAACCCAATAATTATTTAAAGTAAAGTATTTAATCAATTGTTGGAGAAAACAGTGACTTCAGTGACTGAAATGTTTTCCTGATTTTGAGATCTAAATTACAATAATGCACAGCTCTGTAGCTGCAGCCCTTGGAGACATCCTCAGCCATGCAAGAGACAGGTTGAAATGCAGACAAAACACATCCTGTTGATATTTCTTCTTGGCTTGTCATGTTAATGCCATTACTATCAATCAGGATGTTAATGCTTTTGCAGGGCTCATGTAGATGCATAGGCACTTTGCGCTGCTGTGTGATATTTACTCCCCGAGATGGTTATCTAGCTTTAAACAGCAGCCAGTGCTTATGGCTGCAGTGCCAAATTCCTCTTGTATTTCAGCACTTACTTGCTAATGGGAAAGTATTGTTCTCTTCACATTGTGAGGCTGGGGGCATCTCGTGAGGAACTGGCCAAATTAGATCAGGTTGCTCAGGGTCCTGCCCAGTTGAATTTTCAGTATCTTCAAGGAAATTATGCCATCTCTCTGGGCTTCTGTTCCAATGCTTAACAACCTTCCTCATGAAAAAAGTATCCTATCTAGGTGGATAACAACTTGAGTCTGTTGCCTTTTGCCCTTGGACTGCACCCTTGAGAAGCATCTGGCTCTGTCTTAGCTGAATTCTCCCATGATGTAGTTGTGGACACGATTAACATCTACCCTAAGATTTTTCTTCTGAAAACTGAGGAAATTCAATTCCTTCATTCTCTCCTTCACTATCATATAAGATAAATGCTCACCTAACTATAGGATGCCACATGAATATATAAAAAGAGAGGGATTGAGAGAAGGGCTCTGAACAGGAGGTCTTGTCCCTCCTTCTCTCCCCAGACTACAACAACTATTTCCATACCATTTCTGACACATTTGATCTACTTTGTTCTCAAAAAGTAAACTGTAGTGGCGGTTTCACTGTCTCCTAAATGCTGGTGTCCGATGATCACTCTCAGTCTCAGCCTCTTCTTCCTTCAGCTTAACTGTTCAGTCAACAATTTGATCACTCTCGGTTCTCCTTTCTGGATACCTTCCAGCTGGACCATATTTTTCTTCAGCTAAGGTGTCCATAACTGGACACAGTGTCCAGTGGAGCTGAAAGGCCTGTAATGCCTCCCGGAGGGTGTTTTTCTCTGCAACTGTGTTTCTCATTTCTAAGTCCTTCACTACTCCTAGGGTTCTAGCCAATAGGTAAAACAGCTTAGGTAACAACAGGATGCGAATGTGTGGCAAATCCTTGTTTTGGATAAAAGAAAATTTGTATTTTCAGGTGTTGAAGTTTTAGATGAATAAGAATATCCAGGAAAATTGTATAGAGGAGTCACTCAACCTGGTATGAATCAGACTAGACTCCTCAATCCAGCCAGCCGCTGCAAACCTGGCTCCATCTCTACCCACTCTCTCCTGGGAGGTACAAGGATGTGTTACCCTGCCTTGATGTAAGGAATTTAACATATGCTGAGGTGTGAAATGTGAGGCTGTCACTCAGAGATGGACTCGTCACGTCTGAAGATAGTAAGGTTATATTTGTAATGATAACCTTAGGAGGATGTGGTTTGTAACAGTTCATTGTAGCTGGTCAGCAGTGGCCTGATAGAGGTTTATGAATGTTTCTCTATCCAACCTCAACTCTTTTTTTCACTTGGCTGCTTTTTTGCCATTCACAGTAGTAAAATTTTATTGAAATCATAAGCTTTTACCAGAATTCAGTCTTACTTGCTAAAAAAAGAATACTATGGTTAGTCATAATTTTAAGAGTTAATGCCTAAATATAGGGGGGAAAAAAGATTAAAAGGAGAAAAGAGGGGCTTAGAGAGAAAGTAATAGTCTTTTGTGGGGTTTTGCTTCAATTGTCCTGCAATATTTGAAATACAGTCATTGTGGCAAGACACTTATCTTGCATCTCTAGTGTATATAGCAGGCTGCAGGCTCTAAGCTGAATCATGTCTAATAGTTTCAATTTCTTGATAGGGTGTGTGTGCTCACGACTGATGTAATCAAAGACAGTTCATAGGAGGCAAATGCTTGTTCACAGATAAAACTTTCTAACTTTACCTGACCAAGATTTTCTAATCTGGGAGCTTTAATGTAAGTGATCATACACAAGCATTTAAGGAAAAGTCCTTGATTTCAAGAACAGTGATTCCATGGGGTCTTTTTTTCTATAAATGCTCCACAAACCAATTTATCGGCAGTTAATATCAGGTATACAAATATGAATAAGTTGTCTACAATTAAATTTGTTTGAAAACTGGGCATGATGTTACTTAAACCTTAAATTTAAACCTGGGTTTGATAATAATGTCCGTATCATATCTACATATGTCCAGGTCAGCTGCCTATATCCTGAAAAAGGACAACATCTTATTAAGCAAAGAATTTAAAGGTCCTAAATCAGGAAAGCTTATGAGTTTGTATAACACTTCAGGAAGCTTGCCAAAGCTGTGATGCAAGCCTGGTCTTTTTAGAGCTCACTGAATTTTACTATTAACCTTGGAATAAAAAAAAAAAGATAGGACCATTTTCAAATCTTATTTTGATAATTAACATGCACAAGTGATAGAAAGCAAACAGCAACCTTCCCCTGGACATCTACTCCTCATTTGCACATTCTAATTACTTATATTTGCATACACATTTGAAAACACAGTGCTTTCCCCATTAGTACTGATCACATTCCTCATTAAATTAAGTAAATACCCCCAAAATACAAACGGCTGTAGCTAAATTTAACATTATTTTACATAGACTAACATACGATGCATTCTTCAGGCTTTTTGGCCATCCTGGATAGTAACTTTAAGGAAAAAAAAAAATCCAACTGCATGCTTTGATACTGGAAACAATTCAAACTCTGTCCGGGCCACCTCCTGACACAGGTTTTGGTCTGCAGTTGTCAAATGTTGGAAAGCTGAGGAGCTGCTGGCACAGGCTGCTCATCTGCATGCAGCTAATACAACATTTCCTCTGTGTGAATGGTGAATACAGCTCTATTCAGCCCTTGCATCACTTTTGAATCTACATGGGCTCAGCAGACCCCTCTGTCCTAAACATGGAGTTTGGAGGGGAGGGTGAGAATAAAGATATTACATCTCTGCCTGGACGTTAGGGTGGACATTGCATAATTATAGGTGCTAGTTTGTGGGTGGGATTTTGCTGGGTCTGGTTAAGGAGCATGGAGATCGGTTTTAAAAAAATGCTGTGAAGTCATTCAGACTACCACTCAAACTCTTGCTGATACAAAAATTCAGCTCAGGACATCATGGATGAATAGGTCACTACACAAGGATGAGCATTTAGTTTAAACCCACAGTTTGCATTAGAAGAATAATACCTAAATATACTGTATACTCTGAAAATATCTTAGTGCTGGTCCATTCTGGATTTTCCAAAGGCATGAGCTCTACAGCAACCTCATTGTTCTCCTACCCTGACCTGAGCTAGCCAGCCAGCTAGGCTGGGTTTACATCTGCTTTGCATCACCAGTGCAACGCAAAGCACAGAATACTAATGTATCTGTCCTGGTCTGTGAACATATTGCTGCTTACAGGTATACTGCTGCAAGTAGAAGTGTTGGCATAAAGACGGCAATTTGCTGAAACCCTTCAGTATTTGATCAAGGAGTAGGGACAAGCTAATTTTACCTCATGGCAAGAAGCTATCAGTGGGGAAGCTGAGAGGTGTGCCTCCAAACATGGTGGTGTTTAAAGAATACTTTAATACTTTAATAATTCACAAGAGATGGTGAGCAGGGAAAGAGGGGAATTGGCAGGTAACAACTACTATGGTTTCCAAGGTAGGAGAAATCTAGGCAGAAGGAGCCTTCCAAGCTTTATAAACAGCAGAGGAAATTCAGTGTTGAGATGCAAAAATAATGGACAGTATCCTGAAATACTCATAGGTTTATTTTATACAGCTTGCTAGGCAAATTCTACATTAAGTTTCTGATCTAGTAGAAGGTCTGTGAAACAGTATAAATAACTTAAAAAAAATATTTATTGTGGAGGCAAAGTCAATTGAACAAAATTGCTAGGGTGCATGAAGACCATAATGGATAATAATAAAGAAAATTATACAAACCTGTATAAATCAAAATACCCTTTCACCCTGAATGCCATGCGCAATTCCAAGCACCTAAACTCAAAAGTTGTCACAGCAGAAATGAAAATGATTGTTTAACTTATCTCAACAAGTATTAAAAAATGAGATCATTCACCTTAGAGAGGAAAAAATTAGCCAGACTGTGATAAATGTATATAAATAAATAACTTATACAGATGAAGGAGCTGGAGAACTCTGGTTTGCACTTTCTTAAAATGTTAGAACAAACGGTACTTCCTGAACTAGAGAGGCAACAATTTTTAAACTAGAAATCAGAATAATTTTTGCAGCAAAATCATAATTAGTCTTTGGAATATATTTCTACATGACACTGTGGTGAACATAAAGTTAATAAGTTTGAAAATGTTGTTTAGCAGAGGTAACAAGCCTGGGATTCCTAGAGATTTGTATCTAAATCCCTCCTCTTCCCTTGTCTGATTGCCACCTCTCCTACTGGCTCTATTAAGCAAGTAGCTTGTGTCCTGGCCAGCACTGACATACTGATTAGTTAATAGGTATGTCTTCAAGGGATGAGATTAACATGTTAACAAAGCCTTCCCTCTTTCTTCTTTCTTTCTAAAAGGATGGTGGAACTTGACAGCTTGGAGGCTTCTCTGGTTGAATCTGAGCAAAATGTTCAAAAGAGAAACACATGGATAGGTTATCAGATCAAAAGAAATGAGGATGAAAGCGTCCTGCTTGTCCCTAGAGAAATATAAATTGCCCTAGGCTGCAGTTCAGTTTTCATCCTGGAGTAGCTTCTAAGGAGACTGATCCCAGAATGCCACCAGTTCTGCGATATTGCAAAAGATTTTGTGTTTCCAGTGTTGGCTGAGCACTGCAGACAGACAATGCTCCAGCACCAGCTGGATGGGGAGCCAGGAATATGCCACTGATGAGGATGGCTCTTCTCTTGCCTCCCGTCCAGCTACAAAGCCAGCTGGAGAGGCATGGTAAGAGATGTAGAGCCATGCCTGACTGGAGGCAGAGGTGGAGGATCAGCAGGTTTTCTGGGGGAAAGCCAGGGCTGAAGCCCAAGTTTGACATATGAGAACTTGAAAAAGTTGCAGAGCAGCTAGATTAGGAAACTTTGCCAATGTATTTCTGTTTGTTGGAAAGATCATGTGTCAAGCTAAGCTTGCTAAGTCCGTCCTAACTGCAAGAGTTAGATTCTCCAGTAGTTGTGAATATTTACTTTATATTCAGACAAGTTTTTATTTTCTCTGACCTTTTCTCTGAGAAATAAGGATGTTTTGTCTCTGATACTCCTTTTCAGCTTGCAATACTAAAAGAGCATATGCTGTTTCAAAAGAGTGAAAAGCATGTACTTTCAATCCAACATCACTTACTTGGGATCAAACAAAACTCTGTGCAAGAAATAATATGTCTCCAAGAGACATTTAATTGTCTCTACATGTCTTCTGTACAAACGCAGAACAGTTTGGAAAATAAAATGTCCTCTGCCATCACATGCAGATCAAAGTTCTTCAAAATCAGAAAGTACAATAAAAAGCAAAGTTTTCTGAGTTGTGGAGCATCTTGTGCAAATAACCTAGTTTTTATCTTCACCCTACTATTACTTCCAGAGAGGAGTATTGAGAGATTTAAGTGGTACATTTTGATCTTAAGCCCCCTGTATCTGCTAGTTTGCACATAATTTTTTTTCTGTCAGTGCTCCTTAAGCCTAAGAAACAACTTTAGGAGCTGAGTCTCCAAGCCATGTTGCATCTTCTTGATCTACCTTTATTGTAGGGAGCCAGTAATACACTGGGTGCTGTGATAAGTTTTGAGAAGGAGGTATTCTGGGGCTCCAGTCAGGACAGATTTCCATGAAAAAGTCCCATTTGTTACCATTGAAAATATCCATGTTTGATCAATTTAAAGGTATCTGTACTCCTACTGAGTACCTGTACAATATCTATAAACTTACTGAAACAGTCCTTTTGTGGGATTTACATGGAAAATAAACATAGAAATGAATGAGTTTTACTAAGAGGTCACAAATATTTGCAGCTTATTCAAGGGAGATTAAGTAGCAAGACTTTGAAGTGGGTGGTGTAGAAATGCATCCCTGAAATTCTCATTTTTCTGTCATTTTAGGAAATGTATGTGTGTGCCAAAGTATCTTGTTGTTCTTCTGATGTTTTATCAGATCCATGCAAAATGCAGTTGGTTCCAGCCTTGAAATGCAAATTTGTCTTACACTTCTCTTGCTGCCAGTAGGAAGACTAAAAATACATATGTAATGATGTTCCTGGAACACTTGCAAATGCCTTTAGATGATGATTCCCATTTTTTTGCTGCTATCCAAAATAGTGTTAATTTCGCAGGCTCATTTTGGCCAAAACGTATGGACTTGTATTTAAATTAAAAATTCTTCTGAGGATAAAATTACTTAACTATATAGAAGAACTTTGCCAAGTAGGTAGGTCACCAAAATGGAGCCTGGGGGAAAAAAAAAAAAAAAAAGTTTTGCTAATTTATTATGCTTACATCTGGTTTCATGATTTTCTTGTTACTTTAAACATTCTTTGCAGTATTAGAATCCCAAAACAGCCCACAAGCCTGGTAATTCAGGAAGGCTTATAATTAAGGCAGGTCTATTTAATTTTGTTGAACAGATTAAAATGAGAAAAGTAATGAAAAAGTTAGAAAAAGATGCATAATCATCATAAACAAAGGCAGCTGTTACAAAGGCTTCTGACTAGTGCCAACAGAGATTTTGAAAGGGGTAACATTTTAAGGCTGGTGCCTAAAAATATGGATTTAGGAAAGTATACAGAAGTGACTATTTAAAGCTTGGAGTCAGGAAAATTTTTCTGCTAAAACCATATTTAAATATTGGCCTGAGTGCAGGCAGAACTAGATTGATTTTAAGAGCCAAGACAGTTTTTCAAGGAGACTGTATTCCCTGTGTTTGTTCTGATGGGAATCCGGAGCATTCAGACCTTCTGAAAAACAAGCATTTTAAATATTTTGATTGCATAGACCTAGAAGAGCAAGATGGGACACACTTGGATTGGTCTTAATGTCAAATTTTTAAATACAGCTGTAATTATGGAATTCATCTTGCCCAACTTCAGATATACAATGTGGATGTTACTATTTGACACTTATCCTTCAATGGAGAGAAGAGGCACAATAGAGAAAAGACCATCCCATCCTTAAGTAGGTATCTAAAGTTGGTCACATGAATCTTCCCCTACAAGGGTACATTTATCTCCTAAATAAATTTCTATGCTTCTAAAAGGAGCATAGGATGGGTGTCAACACCACGGATGTCTGGAATTTGAAGAGATACATCTTGTCCTGGATACTAAAATCTAAGCCCCAACCTGTGAATGTTTTACTTCATCTTTATTCTTCCTTTCACCACTTCTAATGTATGATATGACGATGCCCCTTTAATGATTTTTCCATGGTGTGCACACAAGGAAGAGATTTATGCTACTTGGTAAATTTAACTTCATACTTGGTGCAATAAAGAAATTGAAAGTGCACTTAAGAGTTATAAAAAATCTTGGCTTTCAAACCATAAAATTTCTGTAGTGTGGGTATTTCAGGTGTCTTAAAACTGAAGGTGCTCAAACTAGCCTAAATGGTTATTGATGATAGGAAATCAGCATCAGTGGTAATTGTAAATCTGTGTGTTGTCTACGTAGCAGTGAGAGGTTAAATATCATAAGTAATAATATCAGCTAATGGTACATACAGAGTTTTGAGACATACCACAAAATTCTGAGGAAAGAAGCTTTAAGGTAAAGCTAATAAAACAGATAATGTGGCTAACCTGGAGTGATTCAAGGTGAAATTCAATTCCCAGAAAATTCTTGGTCCTTTGACAAAAGCACACTGTACTATTGTCACTACAGTTTCTAAAAATGCATGGCAGTATTACTCAGACTTAAAACTAAAAGGCCTGATAATTAGCTGCAGAAAAAGGATTTCAATTTATATACCATATCAACAAAGAAAATAAGTAACTGAAATGCTTAGCAAAATTACAGGTTTTTAATGAGAATCAGCTCAGCTTTTTAAATTACTATAGAGACTGTCATCAGACAGTCATGATTTATTCCCTAGAAACTAATAGGCACACTCCAAACCTAAACAGAAATGAAGTATTTGCAGCATATTACAGTATTACATATTGGCACTTAGGAAGAAGGCTTCTTGCATGAAGGCAAATGAGGTTTTTTAACTGTCACATGTTAATTGTTTGAAGAGCAACAACAACAACAAAAAAACAAACAAACAAAAAAAAAAAAAGCAGCAAGCTATTTCCGAAATATAATGCACCAACAAAATAAGAAATGGAATTGAGGGAGAAAAATACATCTGGTGAGGACAGAATCAGACAGGAGGGAGAATTTATAGCCCTGTGCTAATTCCATAATCTCAGACCCTGAGATGGATGGAAGAATGACAGAAAAGGCCCTTACCTAATAGATGTGACAGAAGTAATGAGATTGAAAGATGATAATCTTCATCTGATCTGCTACCAAAGATTCATATTCATAGAGTTAAATACTAAACTCTGTCATAAAAGTGAAGTGTTTGTACATAATATATTTAGAATTTTGAACCAGGAAGAGCTTCTCCTTCCATGTCATCCTCTATAGCTTTTTGGCATAACCTTATGTCTTAAATGTGCTAGGGAAATCAGGTAAGTGCATGCTGGGGCTGTTTGCTCATTCACTCACATTACCAGATTGAGAGAGTTGTAAATGTTTTTGTAAACAGTGAGTTATTGGATTATGATTTCACTGTGCTTCAGAATTATGCAAGTCATGTAGTCTTGTACATCTACACCTGCAGCATTTTCAAACCAAACAATTCAGGCAGGGTTTCTAAGGGGATGGGAGGCCCACCTGTTGAAGAAACACGAGGGTCAGTGTTTCATTAACTGGTAGTCTGCCCTTTAAAATAGTAGACTAACAGGGAATTAATCTGCTTTACTGTAGTTAAACCTCAGCCTTTTACTTAATTGTGTAAGTGTAATTTTGTCTGTTTTGCTTAAGCTTCTGAAAAGCTCAAGAAAGCTACTAGGATGCCTGAATCACAGCATGGCTTTGGGCTCTCTTTTGCCCTCAGTTCTTTGACCTTCTTTGCTCTTGTTGTAAGGTCTTCCTAGATGGCAGCAGCTCATCTTCAGTATTTACCAGCTTGATCTGTGGCGTTGTCCACCTGAAAGACCTTAGTGGACCTAGAATCAGTATAGTAAAAAATGAATATTTATTATTTCCCCTACCAAACATCCATTCACTCTGTTTCTTCATCCATGGGGAACTTGTGTGTTCTCTGTTGCTTTGCTGGTAGGTTTGGCTTGACTCTGACTCTTCTTTGAGCCCCTCCAGCACAGCCAGGTCTAATCTATACAAATTTTGGTGATGCAATGTCTTTAGGACTGGGCTTGTCTGAAAGTGGAATCTCTTCTTCAGTTCATTCTTGAATCACACCCTCATTTGCTCCTCTTACCCCTGACACACTTTTCTTCATACATATATATCCTTTTAAAATAGAGGTGAAGTGATTGTTCCTGTAGTTTGTCATTTAAGGGAATAAGACACCTCCCTTTTTTGGATTCCTTTGCTGGAAATCTGCACAACATTAAGCACAAAACACTTGTGCACTGTCACAGACCTCTGCAGCCTTCCCCAACCTGCTGATGGTCCCCTACACCTACTGAGGTGTTGCCATGCAGGCACAGCCTACAGACTTCATGAAGGTCTGTTAAAAAATTTAGCTACTTGTTTTCTTCCTTTCTTCTCATCAATCCCTTAACCAAACAAGGGGGACTAGACTAGATGATCTCCTCAACTCCTTTCCAATCCCATTTTCTGAAAATCTGTGGGTAAAAGCCATAATCTGATCACTACTTACCTCCGTGTTTTGCTTGAAAACCCTTTGCGGTACTGCCGATGAGAAAGGAGCCAGTCTTGGAAGTAATTAGGCAGATAGTTTAATAAGGCTGCTGCTTTTGATGCTGATCAGATTGTTTGATGATTCTCTCTATGTCTCCTAACTTCTACAAAGTCTCAAGCCTGAACTCTCAAGCCTGTACTCTCTCTGATAGGGACTCCCTATTGGTCAGATATTTTCACAGTACCCAGTGGAATGATGCTCTGGCTTTCTTATGCTGCTAGGTAAAGATAAAAAAGTAAAGATACTAGCTCTGAGTGGGCACAGTTTGAGGCTTCACACCAATTATGAGCAAAGGTAAAAGATTCTATCCTTCCCAGCGCTAAGTTCTCACTTACTGAACTGTAGCTTTTGTGGTTTATAATGATCGCTAACCCAATCGAAGAATGTGCGTGTATTGCATAAAGTAACAGAAACTACATAGATAAGAAAATGAGTCCTAGAACTAAATTTATCCATCAAATACTGATGGTCAAGACTGCAGGAAAAAGTATCTACTGCTGCTCTTAAAGGTGTTTTTGGTGTTTGGTAAGTCCATTTAACACTGAAATATTTACTGTATAAGAAGAAAATCCTGCTAGTGATGTCTGAACACAAGAATTGAACATGAGCACATAACTTTTGATAGGTAAAGACTTATAGCCACAAACTACGCAATTCTGGAGTCTGGTCCTGATGTAACCCTACTTGGGTTGATTATTAGTGTTAATGCCCATCACCACTTCAGCTCAGGACTGAGTGTAAGACCTGGGAGCAGAATCCTGCTCTCTTTTGCATAAATGTAAATGCTGAGATCAGTTATACAATATTCAGACTCTTTGCTGGCTCATTTCTCTCCTAGTGAGGAATAACACTCTCCAGAAGTTCAATTCTTCTTGAGCTTCTCAGAAGCTGGGACAATACATTATCTAATGGAGATGGCATACCTTCAGCATGTCTGAAACCATGAATAAAATGAATTCAGCCACCCAAGATGTGTGATTACTTCTGCATAGCCATATTGCTTGAGGCATTCTGCTGTCTTTATTGCAAACCTATCCTCACACTTGTAAGGATACCACACATTTATTTTGCAATGTGAATGTAACTAATTTTTTTCTCCCCTGATTTGGAAGCAAAACAATATCGAATAAGTGTTTGCTTCATCTCTGACAGCCTGATGTCAACATAGTGAGCAAAGGTATGAAATGGAGCAAAACCCCTGTTGGCTGCAGGTAAAATAAAGGCTCAGTGTGGCATGATCTGTTTAGCCACTGACTGGTTAGAAGAGAGGAGTGCAGAGACTCCTGGCAAGGCAATGAAACAGATGGACAACTTTGCCAAACTGGAACTTTTTTCCTCTCGAAGAGGAGGAGAGAATCTGTAATGAAGGAGGTATAAATGAACTTTCTAGGAAACCAATAAGATTTGGGCTGTATCTTCAGCTGGTGCAAACTGGAACCTCATGAAGCAGTGAATCAGGGATTGGACCTATCGCACTTTTCCTTTCCTTTGAGTGAAGTGGTGAGAGGAAAGTGGCATTGCCCCTACCCAGGTCTGTGAATAGTAATGTATCTGCATGGTTATCAGGTAAGTCAGTGGCAGAACAAAGAGAACATATTCCATGATATATGGAGCATATGTGGCAAGACAATTCGGGACACTACGGTATACTTTGCAAATGTATCCCTAGCCTTAGATAAAACATTTGCTTCTAAAAGAAGCATTTTCAGAAGGTAACCCAGAACCAGACTTAGGCTGTGAATCTGAGATAATCATATGGCAGGGTTGCTCATTAGAAATGTTGGGGTCCAAATTCAGCCTTTGTGCAAGCTAGGGCAACTCTTTTGCACTCCTATACTGGGTATGCAGTTGGCAACCAGTTTTTCCAATTCCACTACATCCAGGGCATGCAGAAACATTATTCCTATGCCATACAGCATTTTATTGCTCATGGGCTGCTAAAGGATTATCAGTAATTCAGGTGATTTGCAGAGAACTCCAATAACAATCTTTCACTGAGCACTGTGCATGAGATAACGATGAAAATGTATTTCAGGCTGGAAATATGCCTCCTATCTCTTACCCAGTCAAAAGCAATTCTACAGCAGTGAGGTACTGTACTCTGAGATGGATTTAAATCTTCCTTACACTAGTGGAAATTAGAGAAATTTCAGGTGGAATCAGTAGAGTTGCAGCAACACAAATCAAGCCCTTTTTCAGCTGTACATGTAGGGAGAGAGACTTTTCCAAATAAGGGAGGACTGAAAGGCAGAATCGTCTCTCCGTATATTTTTGTCCCTGTATATACTGACAAATTTCAGGTAGAATGAATCAAGACAGGGTGAAGCACAAAGGAGATCAAGTAATGTGGACAAGAAGTAGTTGGTGACAACAGCAGTTAATACCTAGGAGGCTGAGAGAGGATTTAGTGGCTATGGCACTAGTACACAGATGGAGATAAAGCAGAGATAGTCAGCAAAGGAACAGTAAGGAAAGAGTCAGCAAAAGACAAATGGAATGAAAGCAGCAGCTAAGTGATTAGGGGAGTAAAACCCACTTAGAGGTATTTGTTCCCATCACCACGTGTGCTTGGCTGCCACCGGAGTACAAGGAGACAGTGTCTTGACAGGACAATTGAGCCCTTTTAGTGGGTAGGATATTTACTGTGACCTGTATAGTCAGGTAGTTATATGGCCCTCATCACCGTCATTTTTGATGGCAGAGGCAGTACTAAAATTCAAATTGCTGTATGCAGCTGAGCTTACCCATTTTGCATGGCAACCTCACCACGCCAGTGAATCAAGAGGGAAGGTTTCAGCCCACGACCTTACAGTGGGATGATATGAGGGCTGGTGAGCTTAGAGGCTGGCCTTGCAACTCCATCATGTGCTTTCTACTGTTAATATAATACATTAACTTTGTACTATAATTTACTCCTTTAGCCTGTGTCAGAAGATTGTTTTTCATAATGTCAGTGCCATTTTTCAAAGAGCAAACCAGCATTTTTTGCAAGATGCTGCTGCCACATCCTGAGCACACATTTAAACACTATTGCCAGCCAAGCAATGAGGTGCACAGAGCATTTCTGTACCAGTGTAAAGTGGGGAAATAGAATTTCTGTATGCTTTCGAACTACTTGGAGCATTCCTTCAGCTAACAGACTCAAAGAACTGGAGACAACATGCACAAAACTGTGCTAAATAGGGATAAAAGAAACACAGATTCAATGCTTTCACTTGGTTGAGTGCATCCTGCTGCAGCTTTCTGACAACACTCTGGTGCTATCACTTAGTGACTATATAAGAAAGGTCCCTAAAGCCCTGGCCCTGCTGACCTGCAGACACTTGCAGAGAGACAAGCTGCCAGCCTCAAGCATGTGTCAGCCCAGAGGACTGACTGATAATTATCATTTCTCTCTTGAAGCACCCAGAGGCCGTGATCATGGTCTAAGACTCCCCTGGAGTTAGGTGTTGATCCACCCTGAAGAATGAAATTTTGCTTTTTAATAAGACAAAGAAGGTGGAAAGTGGAAAATTGTGGCTTTTATATAGCAGAACACCTTTTTTAGTACTTACATGTTTGCTTAAACCTAAGCATTTATAGAGTACCATAAGAGAGGCATCATCTATGTGTACCCAGCTGTCCTTTGGAAAAGGAACGTTTTGAAAGATTCTACCTTGCAAGACCAAATCCTCACCTCCTGCAACTGAATGAGAGCCGCCTTTTCCTTCATTACAAGTAAATAGTTTTCAACATGGAGATTTCAAATGTACAATATCACGAGTAACACCCAAAGAGGTTAAAAAGTGTGGACAGTACCCCAGTTCAGCAGAGAGAGTAAAAAACAACCTCCTTCTGTTTGTGGGTTTTTTTTGTGGGTTTTTTGTTCCTGCTTTTAACTTATGCCAACTGCCCCAAAATCTGTTCTGGCAGCTGGGTACCAGCACGCCAAATCTGGACACGCGCATTTCCAGCAACAGCCTTTGATCCTCTGCCACATCTCTTGTCCTGGTCAGGGTGAAACCATTACTCTGGCCAGGCAGATTTTTGGGATTGCGGCCACAGTCCTCCTGTGAGCACAGTGACCTTGGGGCTGTTTTGTACTGTCAACAAGCTGCAGAACAGCTACAGTACAGCTGAGGATGAGGCCCATAGATTTGGTCAGTGTAATGATTTACATTTGGTATGAGCGTTGCCCAGCTCCCAGCAAAGCTGTGCCAGAACAGTGGTGAGAGCTGCACTGCATTTAAATGAGAGCTTGAAAAGCATTTTGAGCTCTTCAGATGGTAAAGACATCTGCATGTTCGTTCATGTTTATAAAAGGCACGTATCTCTAAGTACCAGTGCACAATTTTAAGCTCACCAATGGCATGCAAAAATCGAAACAATACAGTCTTGGCCACTGATCTGTTGAATCTATTACCAAAAAGAACCAAAAAACCACCCCAAGAAACCATTCAGCACAAATGACTTCAATGAGACTTGCCCCATCTCCTGCATTAAGTTAATTTCCCACAGAAAATAATTGACAGAGAATGACAGTTGCAATCCTTGTGTGTGAGAGAAAGAGACTGTCTCTGTATCTCAAAGCATATTTTCATGAGATTCTGGAATGGATCTGGTATGGGATAATTGTTGCTGGAGACACTGAGAGGAACTGAAAGCACCAGCAGGCATTTTTTACTAAAACTAAGAAATTCTTAAAATGTACAACACAGTGTGAAAGGATTAAAAAAAAAAAAGGGGGGGGGGGGGTAGGGGGGTGGAGAAGAACAGAAAAAAATCCCCACACTAACCTCCCCCAACCCAAACCCTGCAGTTGTGAAGCAAAAGGAGCCCTCTGAACACAGACAACAGTAGAGTCGACTCCCTGCAACTGAGATTTCTTGCAATCAGAGAAGACACAAGTATGAATTTTTCTTTCCTCATGCCCTGGAAAAAAGGATTTAATATTCTGGAGGGAATAAGAAAACAAAATAAAAACTTGAAAGCAAGTGAACTTCACTAACAGCCTTCTCCCCTTCCCCACCCCTTGGCAAAAGTGTTGGTATTAATTTATGCAGTTGCTGTGTAAAACTGGTCAGATATTTCCTGACAGAATGCTTTCCTGTTTGAAAATACTGTTTTGCCTGATTTTAATTACTTTTCTAGAACTTTCTTGTCTCCTTTCTGAAGCCTGATATGTCTGACTTGTTCATATTTCTTAATGTCCAGAGGTTTACTTTATAGGTAGCTCCCAGATTAATTGTGCAGCTGTGGAAGGGGCCTAGAAATGTGTGATGCTTGGGTGGGAGTGCTGACACATGCAGAAGACCCATAGACATCTTTTAAAAGCAACAACAGAGATCAGTAATGCACTTGCCTCAATTGCTTCTGGTAGTTTATTACTTATAAAATTCAGGAGTAAGTTAGAACCCAAGTAATTCACTTGCCCAGTACACACTTCAGTTATCAGATATTTTTCCCTGCCTCCAAAATCTACCAAAAAGAGGATATCCCTATTTTTTAAATCCTTTGTCTTATCATATGAAATACAGGTAGATTTTAAGCCTTCCCTCTACAGCACTTAACAAATGAGCCGTATATACAATGCAGAGCACAGCAGCTCTCTTCCAACATGGGGAATGGTATGGAATAGCATGTGGCAAATTTTTTTTCTTTTTAGTTTTTCCTCCCATATAGTTACTTTTGAGGTCCTCTTCCAACCCCTGACTGGGTATAAGACACCCCAAGAGCGGGAATGCCTTACTCTGGGGGATGTGAGCGGTTCCCCAGCACTGCTCTCCTCACAGCTGACTTTTGGATCACACATTGAAACAATTAAAACTGACATCAGCTGCAGAAATGGCTATGGTTTCCCATTAAAAGTTACTGGTTTTCATCCCTGTTAAAAAAAAAAAAAAGCTCATATAAGGGATTTTGCATTTGATTTTGCAACTTTGCTCTGTACAGTTAAATTCTTTTATGCACCTGTCAGTAACATAATATTGCCTCAAGAATGAGATTTCCTCCAAGCATCTGTTTCAGCTGATTGAGTATTCTCTTACTGTATAAGAGTAGTTCATTGTCTCATGAATACATGTTATTTAATTTTCGAACAACATTAGGGACTCCTATGGCTTGTGTATGCAAATTCTTCGCGGCTGTAAAAGAGCCGTCAGTTTTCCATCTCAACGGGTCACTTTTAACGGACAAGGCAGATAATTAATTTTTTATATATATTTGTTTTGGAATAGAAAAGTATGGTTTAACACAAAGAACAACTGAGTAGATGTGAAAAGTTTGCAGAATTAAGAGCACTGGCAATGCAGATTGGGTTTACTCACAAAGTGCCTTTGTTGTGGACACATTGATATTCTAGATAAGTCCAGACACTTCTAGTTTTTTTGTTGTGTTTTTTTATTCCTGGCTTGCCTTAGATTTTTTCCTTTTTTTCTTTTTTTCCTTTTTTTGAGGTTGCCTGAGGATTTACAGTAGCAGTTCTGAGATGTACAAATTACAGTACTAAACACAAATTGAAGTGGAAATGGGAAATTAGTGCACTGCACAGTAAAGTCTGGCAGATAGATTGCTGCAGTTCACTTTAAGATTGCTTTGAAAACAATGCTGCTTTAAAAGTTGTCTTTGTGATCAGACTTTCCTTTTCACTTAGGAAAGAAAAGAGGGGGGAAAAAAAAAGAAAAAGACTTGTTTGTAACTTGAATTAACTTGGCATCATTACTTTGAGATAAAACCCTAGCAAAGACAAGGCAGACTGGCACTTTTGCACAGGTTACCACTTTAAATTAAAGCTTTCCTGAAGAGACAGCCTCAGGCTGGTGTAAATCAGGAGCAGCCAGCCCAGGGGCTGGGAGAGCACATTTTGATCCAGACAGCATATGCCAGTCTCATGACTATCAAAGCACAAGAGGTTGCTGTGGCTACAGAGGAAAAAAAAGTGTGGCTTTCCAGGACCTTTCCCACAAATCAGCGATGGCCAGCACTGGTGGATTTAGCAAGTGCGTTTCAAGCTGACATATAAATATGAATGACTGGGTAGGAGATGTGATATCCAAAAGGCCGAAAAAGCCCACTCTGTCTCAGATGTAGTCTGTTTGCCTGCCTACCATCCAGTTTTTTAGTGGCAGTGCAGTTAAAATGTTGGCTATGATAGTCCTGAAGGGGCCAGAGGCAAAGTTTCTCCATCATGGGTGAGCAATTCAAGGACTGGATGCTCTGCCTGCAGTACATTTTCAGTATTACTGTAAACCTGATACAACCTTGCCCTCAGTTAGCTCTTTCCCAACTGGATAAGCAATTGTCCCTGTCATGGCTGTTTGATAATGCATTAGACCTATCCTGCATGTCTATGAGGCAGCGCATTTTCAGTGATATTAAAGAATAACTCTGGCTGCAGTAAAAGCAGCTAATAACAGTCCCTTGGGGCCCTCCAAAGACAGATTTATTTTTTTTTAAAGGCCAGAATCAGCACTCCTACATCAACTTTGTTCAATGTGGAATAATGAAAAGATTTTCTTTCTCATACAAGATTCAAGTACTGTGGATGAGTGTTTTATTAAAACAATAGAGATTTTTCTTCATATGGTCATTCATTCAGTCTTCTTTCTGGTACATGGAAGAGCTAAAATGCTAGAAACAATTTTGGGCCAGTCTCTTGGAGGACTAGAGGCAGGTTGGGTGTGTTTTGGGGGGGTATGGAGGACTAGCCACGTGGTGAATAATCTTGTAACAGGAATGTAATCTAGAAAACAGAAAAATCTGGAGTCTGTTTAGTCTGCTGGGTAGACCCCCTCATGCAAAGCAAGAGCCTCAAGAAAGCATTAAAATAATGCAGCAGATGCACATTTCTTCCTTTTAATGAAAATATGATCTGTTTTGTAGTCATTAAAAGGAATAGCCAAACTGTCTTTTCTGACCTGCTCATTATAACAGTAAAAATTGTAGCAAGACTCTTTTTCTCATGATTTAGTTTATGTAGTTTGTAAATTACTGCCTGGACACTGACAGAGTCTACAAAACCTCACTGCTTCATCATCCAGGTCACTAGTCTTTCTGATGTGCATGAACCTGCTATGAGGGGATAGTTACCTACTCCTGTGTCACTGCTATATGTACTCAACCTCTCCAGGATACATCTGGCCTACAAATACACACATACACACATATGCATATATGAAAAGAGTCTCCCCATTCCTTTGTAGTCCCTGTTAATTTGATGAATGTCTGTTTTCCCTATTTGATGTTTAAATCAAAATTTTTCAGGGTGAGATGCTGTTGCTTGACAAGCTTATATCATGCCTATCCCCCTTTCTACCATATCACTGATAACGGTGACATCAGCACAAACAACTACACCGGTTACTTTATAGAGAAGGAATGGAATTAAGGGTGAAGCCAACGCTACCAGAGAAGACCCTGAGTACATGAGATACCCAGTAGGACTGGCAGATACATCACAGTGTGCCTACAGACAGCTGGAAGCCAAATGCTTCTTACCAGGGTGTCTAAAGCAGTATTGGACACCTATATGTCTTTAGATAACTGAATACCAATGTGAGTGATTTACTTGAAGTCACAGGTTATAAGATGCTCATTGAAACCCATTGCCTTAACCACATGTTCCAGCCTTCATCTCAAATTCCCACTTGTCAAAGACAAAAAAGATGCTCAGGTCCTTGCTGCCAAATTGTCTTCTGGAAATATGTGCTGCTTCTCACTAGTGGTAGCCTGGAAGGTTATAAACAAGCCCCTGGTAACAGGGAAAATAAAGGAAAGGCAGCAGATTGTTCTCACAAGTGGTAATTTATCATTGGATTTGACAAGGAGACAGTTAGCAGGGAGTGTGTATCCACATGGGAGGTGAGGTAATGCAAGCAGAAGCATTAAGTTTCTGTGGGTCACATTTTGATAGCTGATGGCACAAAATGCAATTAGAGAGGAAAAAAATTAGATTTAATGACTTCCCATCTACAAACACACGTGCTCAAGATGCATTTTACACCAGCTTCATAGTGAAATGTAAAGTATTGAGTAATTGCTTAATTTGAGAGACCAGCTCCTCAAGTCTTAGGCCAAGAAATCAAGGCCAGTTATCTCAGTATGGAGGAGATTAAAGATTAGAGAATCTTTCTAAATATTCATAAAGTGCTTGAAGCACTCTGTCGATATTGAAGAAGGGGGGGGGGGGTGCGGGGGGGGGGGGGGGGGGGGAAGAAAAGAAAAAAAAAAGACAAACAAAGCTACCCCCACAGAGGTCCTTGGATAAAATTTCATTCCATTAAGAATTTTATATTCTGACTTACTCAAGACCAGGGAGCAAGGATGGTTCTTTCATTCTAGGTCAGCCACTTTCTGTCTGAAATGGATGTTTTTTTCTGCAAACTCATTACATCACCCACTTCCTTAAACATATTAGGACCTACCTAACCTTTTTAATGTCCAGTACCTACATGGCATCTGACTTTATTGTTCAGTTTTAAAAGGAAATAAATTGTTTAGATTTCTTATCTTGCTCTAAGATTTTGAAGAGTCAGGGTCTCCAAGTTGGTAGAGCAATTTGCAAAATGAGGCTCTAATCTCTGTGAGAGGTCATAGGAGTTACGGTAATGCTCTCTTTCTGATAATAATGAGAAAAAGGTTTATTTTTGTCTAAAATCATGTTCAAGGAAAAAGTAATTGGGTTGTACTGATGCAATATTTATTTATTTTTAGATAGCTCTATTTTCAAGTATTTGCACCCATCATAATTTTTAAAAATTGCAAAATTTAAGAACATAAATGTACAATCCTATTAATGTTTTTATGTTCGTTCTTTAATTTAACAGAAGAATCTGTTAGTCCTTTTTTGGTCCTCAGTTTGGCTGCCACTAAGAAATTAAATGTTATAAGGTATTTCTAACATGGTTTAAGTTATGTCTAGAATAAGTAAGCGCAACTGAGTTATCTGAAAGGGGCAGGGGGAGAGATTGCTTTAACATTCAGCTGAAACCATTACACTGAGGATTTCTAACTGAACTTTAGCCATGTAAGAGTTAAGAGTTTAAGTTAGTTGTCTGTCAGAACAGTAAAGTGGATATTTTCACAAGGCTGTTCATCTTGCCTTGAGATAGATAAACAAACCAGTAGCCTGAGTCCCATCAGGAGAATCTACCTGTTTCCAGTGAAGGAGTTACTTAAAAAGGTATGACTTAATCAGTTTGTATTTGATGTCTGGCTGTTGGATAAATCCTACCAAAGTGAACATTTTGAGAAGACAGACTAAAACCACATCACAAAGAATATTCAAATAGACAAGAAGACATATATAAATCAGACCACTTCTCCTCCTTCATAGACGTCATCACTCACAAATCATCTTCTATGTTTGTTATAAAAATAATTAATGGCCCAATTACAACTTATTTTTTCCCACAGTACTTCAGACACCTAATTTGTGTAGGCATGCTCAGAAAATCCCAGAAAAATTCTGTTTGCATCTGTAGGAGCCTGGAGATCTTTGAAAATCTGGTCCTAAGGGGATGTAAAAATGCTGTCCTGTGTTTTAGCCTTTATTATGTGAACTTTTCTGCTGTCATGTGCATCCCTTACACTAATTAAATGTAATGTGGTAGAAAGAGTGAGTGTTATTCTCCAAATATGTTGTAAGCTACACAGCAGCATTTACAAACTGCTTTTTGACCAAAGACAGTGCTTTGTTAACTCCAGTACTATGCGTACAAATATGGTTTGTTAAAGACTATTTTTGCCAAACAAACCACCATCTTCAACAGCTTGTAGTATCCTACTCAGCTTGTATGAGTTGCAGGAATGCTAAAGCTTGGACTACTTATGTGACAAGAAAAGGATGCTGGTAAAGCCCATAATACTGCTTTTCTCTTTAAATAAAATATGGTGTGAATTCAACATAAAAACAGACATCAAGCATGCTGCCTGATAATTTGGCTTGGATTCTAATCAACAGCATGTTTACTCAAGTGAAACATGGTGATAAATACACTGCATCAGAGGCACACAGTGATTCACTGCAAAATCCTCAGTGTTAAATTGGCTTTTTTTCTTTTTCCCCCCTAAATGAAATTTTTTCATTACTTGAACAGAGACAACAGAAAGCAATTTCTTCAAAGAACCTTGTCAGTCCAACTGTGCCTTTATCAGTCTACCCAATGAGCCTGAAGCTTCTATAACATTACTTGTAGCAAGAGAATTATTTAAAGAGGATTTGCATTGAAATTCCTGGGTTTGGAGTTGTTTGTTTTTTGTTGGTTGTGTGGTTTTGTTGTTTTTTTTTTTTTAAAAAAAAAAAAAAGTTTGCCTTCAGCAAATTCTCTTTCTTATAATTTTCCTTAATTTCTTTTACAGAAGTGACAATTGGGAATGCCACCAGGGAGTCATGGAGAAGTATGAAGGGAAGAAGTCTTCATATAAGACTTGTTTAGATTTATTTTGACAGTTGCAGTGAAAATTTAGAAGACTTATGTCAGAGTTGTTGCCTTTTATCTATTGGACCTCTTGGGTAAGCCTTCCCACCTTCCTTTCTTCCCACTGTCATTTCCTCCTTCTTTCCTTCATCCTTTCCTCAGTCCCTTTAAATCCTGTAAATACATACCAAACAGACTTCTGACAGCAAAAATACAATTCCTCCTGAACATACTTTCCCAAGCAGGCCAGCCTTCCTAATCGACTGAGGATTGGAAAAATGAGCCCCTGATGAAAGCACCGAGCGAGTCATGGAGGCTGCTGATCTGCTTTGCTGTGCAAGCAGTAAACCACAAATTCAGAAGTGCTCAATTCTTCCTGTGACATTTATGACCAGATTTTCCAGCTTAGTTCAATGCCTCATGTCCGATGTCCTGGGGAAAATATAGCCTTTAAAGTCATTCTTCTTGCATGACTTTCACTCAAGTCCATATGTTAGTGGTCTCTGAGGTCCTACAGCCAGCCCAAAAGATGTGTCAGGCTGAGGGATGAAGATAAAAGCTAGACCAGAGGAATCTGGGCTTATTTTGCTTCCTAAATGGTAGCTGAGTTCTTTGGAAAACCTTGCCTTTAATCTCAATTCTCCATCTGTATTATGGAGAATTCTCCTTTCTTCTACTGTTTATACATCCCGTTTGCTTGGAGTATAAGCTTTTTAAGGCCAGGATGGTCTTTCATGAAGCACTATGGGACCTTGATCTTGGTAAAGTTCATAGGTACTTCCATAATATAGATAGTGTAGTATCACCTCAGTTCCCACAGATGAGTGTCGTGCATATAATGTATTGATTTTCTCCCTCTTAGTGAGTCCTCCTTTTTTCTCTGATCTTTTAGATGGATAAAGAAGATACAGGTTTATGAGGTCAGAGGCCTAACAGAAAGAGCAATTTAACTGTGCAACAGTAAAAGGAAATCTGGGCAAAATATCAATCTGCAAGGGGGAAAACAATTCAAAAAATAAATAAGGAGCTGAAGAAAAACCAAATTTGAAAGAAAACTCCCCTTTGAAGGAGATGGAAGATGAAAGGCAAATGATCTTTAAGATTAAAAAGAACTACCCAAACAGAGGTCCAACGTGATTTTGTCCTAAAGTAGTAAAGGGGAGAAACAATTAAATAGACTTAATAAGAAAGATGGAGAGGAAGATGGAAGAAATTATAAGTCAACAGAAAACAATGATAGAAAAGAGAAAAGTAGGGCAAGTAGGAATTAATAAAAAAGGAAGAGCCTTTGTAGGCTAAGAAGCCGACACAGCAGCATATTATTTTAAAGAGACAGAACTCTACTTCCTAGAAGCTTGTTGGAAAAGCTTGGTATGAAAGTCTCAGCTGCTTTCTTATGTATCTGCTCTCCATTTTTAACTGGCAGCCCTCTTTCCCAGCACATTTTTCTTCCTACTTTCCCCCCTGCAGTCTTCTTTTATTTATAGGGCAAAAGTAAGTGAATATCCATCACCACTGCCTTGTGTCCATCAAGGATCTGCTGATACCCACCTGCCTCCTACAGCACAGTAAGGGTGTCAGGACGAGTTGTAGAAACTGTAAACTGTAATAAACTTTCACTTTATTAAGCTTTTCATCTTGTCTCAGTATCAGAAGTAAAGCAAGGAAACCCTGGCTCTGCAACATTTGTGGAAAGTATGTTTAAAAACTCTTAATGGTCATGCTTGAAAACTGTGATCAAGTAGCTTACTCCTGCAAGATAAGTATGAACTTGCCGATGTTAAGTTTTTCCCTAGCTAAAAAGTGATCATTCCAGTTGTACTTTCCATTACACCGTCAAACCCACTGAAGAACACAATTTTTGTTATGATGCCAAGGAGGGCTCACATGTGCTAGCATTCATTACCAAACTGATGAAACCAGGCTCTTGGTCCATTTCTTACCAAAGGAAATCTAGACAGCAACATCTATGCAGAAAATGCATTTTCACAGCAGAGTTCATTTTAATGGTGACCCTATGTGAGCAGGCGCTTGGCAATATGTTAAATCCATTTAAAAATGCCATCTTGAAACATCAGATGAAAGAAAGCTGGGCATACACTCCTGAAAATGTAGGCCAGAGGTAGCTAGGCAATTTTACTTCTTTGAATTTGAAATGAGGAATCATACTCACTGACCTTCCAAACTAAACCTGTGTATGGCAGATTGCATTTAAACCTAGATGCAAAATAAATGTATTGCATACACACGCACAAATATAGGACTTTTGCATACATGTAATTCAAAGCAATTTTCCAGGCAATTTTCTGTCTTCACTATCATTCACAGTATAAGTAAATGTCCCAGCAGTGGGTAAATCGTAATCCTTACCTTTTTATGGCAAAATTTTTTTTCCCATTTTCTTTTGTAAAATGTTTGCTAAGGACCTTGATTTATTCTTATATAGACATGGAAAGTGAAGACCTGTCTGTAATCTGTGAAGCGCAAAAAATGAATGTTAAAGAATGCATGATGGGTCCCAGCTAGCATGAAATATTAATAATGCAAGTAAGGCTGTGTGGATATTGCAAGCCTGCTGCCATCTAATTAGAGCACATTGTCTCCTAGCAAAGTTATAATACAAATGTTTCTTCTGCATATTCCCAAACTCCCTGCTCCCCAACCCCAAAATGCCTGTGGGAATTTAGCATCTTTGGGGTGTTTCCCTCAGAGAGTTAGGTTTGGGGTTTTTTTTTCTTTTTTTTTCCCCTACTATAACCTAAGGTGAATGAAAAGAAGAAAACCAGGGTGTTTTTCAGAACTGGTGTCTTTCTAAGCATCCTACTTACTGAAAGCAAAACCACTGGACATGCTAGCATATAGGCTACTAGCAAATTAGTCTCAGGACCTTAGTCCTGCAGGGCACTCCAAATGGCAGAAAAGAGTTTGGAATTTGGACTGACGTCTTTTCAGGTTCAAAACCATCTGAAGTTTCACTTGACTCACACAAGTCCTTCTCTCATGATTATTTTTTAGTGTATTTTAACAATTTTAGATCTTTAGACACATTCCCTTAGAAGGGAGATTTAAGTTTCCCTGGTTGGATTAGTCCACACCATTCAAGTTCCTCTTGATGGATAGATAAAACACAATCAGTGAGTAATCAAAAAAGAGTCAGTCTTTCAACATTGCTCCTACATCCTTCACTGCCACTGATTAAAGGAAAAGGTTCACAGTATGTTCTAGTCTCATCACTTTGACTTATTGGTGTCTAAAGCATGAGATGAGGTTGGGAACACAGACCCTTCCAAAATCTGAGTTGTCTGTCTTTTGTCTGAACAGGAGTGTACAGGTGAGAAGACTTTTTTTCTTAACTTCTCAATTACAAATAAAATGTTAGGTAGGTTCTGTGGCTGTTTTACCCAGGCTAAAGAACTGAATGCTCTGAACTAACACTATGGTATCAGACATCTATAAAAAGAGTGTTTGTAAAAAGAGAAGGATCTAAGCACTTGATACTAAAGCTCACACTTCCAATATGGACAACAATTGGGTTTTTAAATGTCACGAGCCAGCCCCAAAGATACATCAAACTTGGCTTATAAATAATCTATTAAAACTAGATATTTTGTTTCTAGCCCTGAAATTGCATATGGGTTACATTTGCAAGCTTTCTTTCTCATCACAGTATTGTCTCATTTCCTCAATGCCACACTTAACATGGCTTTCATTTAGCCTGCTGGTATCCTACTATCAAAAGTGTCAACACCTCAACATGAGAAATGCTTTATCAATGTAAAATCATAACTACTGTAGTCAAGGGTTCATGCACATCTGTCAGTGCAATTCTTACATCAAAATTTTTTGCAGAAGGTCATTTTCCTTTCAGCAGCTCACATAAGCATTTCACACAAGACTGCCTTATTCTTCACAAGGTATGGCAGGGAATGTTTCAGGTCTTGCCAGATGGCCACTACTACAGACCTGGGAATACTTAGGTGATAGTTTCTTGGTTAATTCTGTGTTTGTAACACTCTTTTCAACAACTGCAGTCAGTGAATTATTTTCTCCCTGATAGTAATATTGAACTACTTTAAAGCAACTGACTAGACTGTAGCTTCACTACAAAGTCTGAGTGTATGTAATAATAAATCACAAGTATATTTTTGTTTACATCTTCTGTCTAAGGACTGCAGAGAATTCCACATGAAATCTTGTGCTTGAAGCAATGCTTATGAAAGTGTTAACTTGAAAAAGGCAATCTTAAAAAAGGAACTGCTGGGAATTTGCTTATGATGAATGTAGGGCACGATCAGCCATGGAGATTTTACAGTATTTCTCACATGGTCTATTAAATGTGGTTGTCATGTCCCATCTGACATGATCTCATTTCTAACTTAGATTTTGTCAGTGGTAGTCAGGGCTTTTCACTTAAGTAAAGACAGTCTCAGCCCCTGGCACGGATTGTACCTTCTAGGAAAGCATCCGGCATTTTGATTGAAGATTCTACATGAATCACACTTTCCTCTCATCTGTGAAGGATTTTGTTGTATCTGTGAAGGATTTTTTGGGGTTTTGTGAGCAAGAAGGTCCTATTAACAGACTCAGTTTATTAGATTAATTCTTGTCTGTAAGTAATAAACCCAAATACTCACAAATAATCAGTTAAGGTGTGTGGCATGAAGCACTCAGACCCCCGACCTCACTCAGAGTGTCCCACACCTTTTTGCACTTACAGATAATGGAAACACCCAGATATCTAGTGTTTACAGTTTTCATTTCTTGTGACTGGGGACTCTCTGATTTCTATGGTGACAAGTAACAGTTCAACTCACTTGTTATCCATGCTAGTCTGGAAACACATTGCAGCAAAATGTGTGACTTTGCTCATTAGCATCCCAGTCATAAGAGTCATCTTTCTAATTACCATCCTGACAAGGGTATTTGAACAGGTGTCTTCTCTGGGGGGACATGATGAATCTCCATCCTTTATAGATACAGTATTCATTAGACATTTCTTCTTCATTCAGTATTGCATTTACCTTCTGTCATGGACCAGTGGTTTTTAATTCTTCGTTTATTACAGCACTTTAGCTTCTTAGAGTATGTCAGCATCACACATTGGAGTGCAGTACATTTCTCCATCATCTATCAGAAGCTGGTCTACCTGGTGAACTGGAAACAATATGGCTAAATCAGAATTCAGCTGAAAAGTAGGACTTCCTATAACTATTGCAACACTGCACTAGTATTTGAATTGTTGGGAAGACCCAAGATGGTATTTCAATTTGGTGCTGCATTGTTTTGTGTAAGATGAACCAGGCAATTGTTTCTTTGCTACCTCTGCTTTCGGCGCAGATGTGGTGTGTGCAACATCGATGGAGTGTCTCTGCTCTTCCTAGGAGGTGTCATAGTAGCTATAGGTCACAGTAGTCTACTAGGATACTGAATTTTCAAGGACATAAGCTGCTCCAGAAGATGACCCAAGTTTTTGGCAGAAGTCCTTCTTTGTCTTGACTCTAGGTGATAAAGTTCCTAATGTGGATGCTTTTGGAAGTGCTTACAGTCAAATGGCCCAAGCTGTAGTTGTTGGGGAACCCTCCTTGCCTACTTTGGGCTATTCTAGCCATACATCTTAAGGGTGGTTCAGGAGACCAAAGATCAGACCTTGAGTTCCCCTATGCACAGACCATGCTAGGAGTAGGTCAATCTTTCAATCTGTGTGCAAGAATGAGTTACTAATGGTGAAATCCAGCCGAAGCAGATTAAAGGATCTAATGGTGGGTGTAGAAAGTAATCTGAAGTGCCTGATCTGAATGCCCAGTGCTGCTTTGTTTTAAGATATTGTTCCACCCCAAAGAACAGATTACTAATTGGCTAGAAATTAAACATACTTTTAAGCTCATAAATACTTTTAAAATACTGAGAATCTCAGCAGACAGTGTGTGGTGCCTGCGTGTTGCGGGCTGCCGGGCGGCTCCTGTGAGCCGGTGCCAGCAGGTTCCCCCGTGCCCGATGGCGCCAACGCCAGCCGGCTCCCAGCCGGGCCCGCCGCTGGCCACGGCCCAGCCCAGCGGCCACGCTGGCACCGCCTGGGGGGCGCCGCTTACACCGGGGACAAGGGACAGATCCTGCGGCAGCGCCGGGCGCCGGAGCAGAGGTGCCCCCCGCCCGCGGGGCAGCCCCCGGCCAGGCAGCCTGTGCCCCCCGGCCCGGCCCGGGGAGCCCCGGGGGAGCAGCTGCCCCCCGCAGCCCGGGGAGGGCCCCGGGCAGGAGCGGGCCGTGCCTGAGGGCCGGCACCCCGCGGGGGGGTGAGGAGCCGCCCCTGAGGGGGCAGGAGCGGCAGCGGCAGCGAGTGCGGGACGGGCCGCAGCCCCGGGCCGGCAGGCAGGGCCGGCTGGGGGGAAGGGGTGGCGGGACCGGGGGTTGTTTCTCCTGCCCCGCTCCGGGCTGGCTGGCGATCGGTGCCGCCGGTGTCCCCGAGCGGGGCCGGTGCTGGCCGTGAGGGCACCCGCTGAGCGATCTCCCCCTGCCCTCACCCCCAGCCTGTCGGTGCATTTTCTCTGCCCGGCCCAGCTGAGGAGGGCAGGGACCAAGTGTGTCAACCCAGCACAGACAGACAAAATATTGGAGCAATATGCCAAAGCTGCAAATTATACATCCAAAGCACATTAGAGACAAAGGCAGAAAGAGAGCCTGGGTCGCTTTTCTTCTTCATTACCTGTTTTCAGCAAGTTTCAGAAGGTTCAGGCTGCAGATCCACTTACGTCTGTCTCTTCCTTTCCCCACAGACTCTGAAAAGTATGTGCTCCTTGACTATCTTTCATGTGTGTGCGTCCATTTAACAGCAGAACTTTTTTTTTTTTATTATTATTCCCCTTTCCTTTTTTCAAATCTGTGTTTTTACTTCTGAAGATGAAAACCCACCACCCTTGTGGAAGTAGCCTCTTGCAGGTGCCAGTGTCATCAAGGTGGAAGAAGTTATACTTCACACACATATTTTATGATTGGGAAAAAACCCAAACCCAACTGAACTTGCTAAGCCATGTAGGAGAAACAGATTTTAATAAGGGCATAGATTCAAGCCTATCAATTACCTGCCTGAATTTCTTTCAGTGTCAGCACAGCACATTTGTGTTGAACTTTTTCATTTGCCTTGAGTTCGGTGCAAGATTAGTCTTGCACTAATCCTTGAGATTGGGAATTACCTTAACATTTTCTGCTAGATGAACTTGGACAGAAATACAGGAATCATTTGAATGTCTTACAATTACCTCTAGCCTCCTGCGTGTGTGCATACATGTAATAAATAAACAAGTCCTTACATTTTGTCCCATTAAAGAGCCTGTGGAAGCTTTTTTCAGTGCTAGGCTAACAAGTTGAGTGTTTACATTCCTATAGAGGCACTCAAAGTTTGCCTGCTTTTAAATCCCTCTCCTCATTTTCAGCTTCCTCTCTCTCAATTCACATTGGCGCCAAGCAAACAAGATATTTGTGTCTTCTTCATTGGATTATGTATATGATACATATTGAAGGAGAAGAATGTAAAATATATGAAGGCTGAGCTAAGAATTCAGTAAGGCTTTCCCTGGTCTCTAACAAACCAGCCAGATGGTTACTCTATAGGACGGCCATGCTTTGAACTTGTGTTAGCCAACACACTGGTTCCTGAAAATGGGGGATCTATTAATGTAGAAAAACCTCAACAAAAAATTATGACCCTTATCCTCACCCTTTCAGCTTTCAGATCTAGCATTAGCAGTCCTGCTTCAGGCCTCTGCAAAACTTACAGGATCTGTCTGCTCTGACCACATTACAAACCCAACACCTTTCCTTGTTAGGTATTCCCTAGTGCCGGTATGCCATTGAGTAGTTCCAAAAGTGGCAGGAATATATCTAGTAAGTCTGAGAATCAGTATCAAATTCCACTGGGCATATAAGAATATCCTTAATTTCTACTTCTGCCACAAAGTGTTTAATCATATGCTTAGCTTGGAGTCCCATCAAAGGCAATTACTGTTAAGTGTGTGCTTCTGTATTTAATTGAAAACTCATGACCTTCAGAAAACAAACATAAGTTTTCACTTAAGGTATTTGTTGCTTTTTTGGGGTGAAAAGTGATTTGTGAAATGCAAGTTAATGTCAACTCTTATAAATTAATTAACTGTAGGTGAATAAAGAGAATTCATGCTGTAAAGTGAACATTTGTTGAATCAGCAGCTCATGCCCCTTGCTTTTTAAGCATTTATTTGAGTTGTAAGTGTATAGTAGGATATTTACCCTGTTCCCTCCATCTGAGGTATCTGAGCTGTTCTTAAAACTCTCGAGCAAAATTTCCGTTCAATAAGGCTAAGTATTGCTGCTTCGCCAGTCTAAAAAAGAATGGTCAAGTACTTACATTGAAGGGTCAAACGTTTGTTTCTTAAAACACTAACACAGCATCCTGGTTCACTCAGGGATGAATACTGAATATTGTTGGAAATGAAGTGAATTTTAAAATACGTGATAAGGAAACAGAAATGCAGAGCAGGGAGGGAGAGTTGGAAAGCACAGTACAGAAATGACAGTGGCCACTGTCACTGTGCTTTCCCTCGAGACTTGATTGTGACAACAAATCATTTGCCTCTGCACAAAGATGATGCCCATCCTGGTTTGGTATTACCAATATTTCTAATACCTCTTAACTTCAAGCTGGAGTCATCTTTTTTTTTTTCCCCCTCCCAATGAACGAGAATAATCACATGTTAAAGCCAAGTGAGTGCCTAACTATGAAATCTTGGCCATATAGAATGCCCTGGTATGAGCTGTGAGAAGACCATGTCATATTTCTGCATGCAGCTTGTCTACAGTCTTGATAGTAAAAGAAGTTCTCATACAACATTTTCAGGAACACTCAAATATTAACAAATTCTGGATACAGATCTATTTGATGGATACAGGGAGATTTGGCTCTTTCAGTTACAAACTAGTTAGACAAAGCAGTCCATGTGAACTTGCATTGAAATAAGTTAAATTTACTTTAAGGTCTTCATAGCAAACTGCAGTCATATATTAAATGCCATTTTAGTCAACAAGTCAGCTGTGGGCAGAAACCTATAAGGAAAATGATGGAACAAGTGACTGTCAAATCTAAATGGTTATGCCATCTATATGGGATTATATTTAGTGAAATATTTTTTTATACTCTATTATAACAAAACATCCTCTGAATTAAAATAAAATTTAATTAAAAAAATAAAAATAAAAATAATATTGCCACAGTTGTTTCTTAAGAGTGAAAAAAGTAAAAACCTCTGATAGTCCAAAAAGGACTAAAAGAAAACTGAGTATTAGGAAGGAAACATGAGCTAGATTCATCCTTGGCTACATAGCAAGGTCAGTGGTGTTCCAAGGAGAGTCTCTCACATGAACTAGAGTGTGCTTGATCCTACTTCTATATCTAATACCTTTGCATGTCCAAAGAGGAGCAACAAGTCTGGTGAAGGGTTTAGAGCACAAGTTTTATGAGGAGAGCTGAGGGAACTGGGGGTGTTTAGCCCAGAGAAAAGGAGCTTGAGGGTAGACCTGATCGCTTCCTACAACTGCCTGAAACGAGATTGTGAGGTGGGTTCAGTCTCTTCTCCCTAGTAACAAGCAGTAGGACAAAAGTAAATGGCCTCAAGTCATGCCAGGGGAGGTTTAGATTGGGTATTAAGAACAATGTCTTCACCAAAAAGTTTGTCAAGCACTGGAATGGGCTGCCCAGGGAAGTGCTTGAGTCACCATCCCTGGAGGTATTTAAAATACATGTAGATGTGGTGCTTAGGGACATGGTTTAGTGGTGGACTTGGCAGTGTTAGGTTTAATGGTTGGATGCAATGATCTTAAAGGTATTTTCCAACTTAAATCATTCTATGATTCTGTGATTCTAATTAATTTTTATTTTATTTTTCTTATCATAGTATGAAGATGCAGTGCCAGAGCAGGATTCTCCTGCTGTGGAGATTAGGTGCTGTGTAAACACACACTGAAAAAGCAGATCTTCCCTAAAGAACTTAAATGTAAAAAGAGACCAAAGACAAATTAATGCAATTACCCTGGGAACCTGAGGAAAAGAAAGGGACAGTACTGTTCAGTATGAAAGGACACAGTCTCAGTAGGACTTTTGAATTATCAGAGGAAAGAAACACATCTAGGGTTACATTTACCTGTCACACCTACATTGATCCTGATGGCACCCTGTCTTCCTCTCTGTCTAATAGGTAGGAAAACATAACCTGTGGAGCATTCCTATACCTCTTTACCAACTGCTCATGTAGCTTAGGCAATGAGCTTACACTAGATGCTGAGCATGCCTAAACATACCTAACACAGCTAAAGCTAGCAAAGATGAATCTCAAGTGATGGGAATTTGAATGAGAATTTTGCCTTGAAGTCAAGTAGGAAAGGCTGGGGTTTTCTGTTCACTTTTATTTTAAGGTATGTTAAGATAACCCTTCCCTGCTCCCAACCAAGATTCCTTGCCTGAAGGACAGTACAAGCAGAAAATGCTGTCTGAATTCATGGATGAGCACAAGAATGGCTATAGAGAATGAAGATAGCCCAGAGGGATCACAGGGAAAGATTATAAGCTTTGTTCTAACCTTGCTGAGCTTGAACTGGTACATAATCACACACAAGATGATGTTAGTTCGCCTGCAGGGAGTTTCTGGAGTAGAGAAATCGATCTCTGAGCTTCCTGCTTAGAAATTATGAACATTTATTTGAGATTTACTTCCAAGTGAATGACAGATCAAGATTAGGAAGGACCAAGGAAAATGGCCTTATGAAATCCAGGAAATGCTTAGTAGATGGGAGGAAAGGCAGGGTAGAAACTAGAGTCAGAACTTACTGTATAATTCTGGGCTTTCTTGATGACACCATGGCTACAGCTAAACCAGCTCTGGTGTGAATTATTGTCTTTGTAGAGGGGCTCAGAGGTTCTGTAATGGAACTTCCAGCAGACAGATATTAGGGGATCTTCCTGGGAATTTGGGTGGTTTCCAAAGTTTATGAGTGGTTATTCTTTTCCTTGCTCACTGAAAATAGGGGAAGATTCTCTGATTCAAAACTGATTAATCTGTTGACGAAACAGTTTGCTTTCATTCTTGGAGGTTGTGTCTCTACTGCTAAATTAAATGGGGAAAAGAAAATTTCTGCAGTCCTGAGGTGCCTTCACGAGATATGATATAAGATCACGTAAGTGTGTTTTACTATAGAAAGCCTGCTGGGGGTGGCTTTGGAGAACTGTACAAGGTGGAAAGACAAATCACACCACGCTTGCCTCACAGCCTCCTAAGGGCAATCCTGTTCCTCAGACTATACCTGGGCACTGCCTGGGAGACCACTAACTGACAAAAAGACAAATCCACACCAAAGAGCATGTTAGGAATTAAACAACTTTGGCAGTCATGGGTTCATACTTTAGCCAAATGCCCTGTTATATTTGGTGCTGTATAGTTTGGGAAACTGGAGCAGCAACACTACCTGGCTTTCCTTGCTATGCTGACATTGTGCTCCTATGCATCATCAACAGTAGCTTGAGGTCACTTTGGCTAGAGATGGGATACAGATGTGCTTGTTCTCCCGTGCTTTATGAAGTGCCACATCCTTAATTCATTGGTCTGCTTCTAGCATATTTTTTTTTCTCCTGTAAAAATGAGGAACAAGAGCAAAAGGTTCTCGTGAAGGAAACTGGAAAGAGAAAAAAACCTAATCCAGAACCAGTGTAAATCAAATTCTTCGGTGACAGTCACATCTTTGCTTTGATCCATCCTACCCACTTTAAGACCTCTAACTGAGGGGACTACACTAAGACTTAAGTGATCTTAGGTTTCCTCTGCAGTCAAAAGGAGAAAGGAAGAAAAATTAATTTTTTAGGAAGTTGAAACTCACCCTTTCAGAAGTGCCTTTTCCATCAAACATTTTGCGTATTTGTTAAGTGTTTAATCAAACTGTAACACAATATATCACATCAAAATAATTACTTTTGTGCTTGTTCCACCAATGATTACTATTTGCAATTATTAATCAGCATCAGTTACAAAATATCAATTGTCAAATCACTCAAAAATCGGGATAAAAACTACCAACCCACAAGGCTTTTAGAAGAAGGGAATACAAGTTGGTTTTGACGTACACAACCATTTCTGATTTGAAAAACAAAAGCAAAAGAAAAGAGAAATTGTGTTACATGGGAGGTGTAAGATAAATGATGGAAAAATGAGTAAAAATCTTATGCAGAGAAAGGACAAAATTTTCATTTAGCTGTGGGTCATGGGGCAGGAGTAAAAGCTTAAGTAATGGCAATAATAGCACAACTAATGCATTTTTAACAAAGGCTGAATCAATATTAGCAAAAGTTGTTTGCAGAGGAATAGAATTTTACTGTTGTGGAAAACATTGGAAAGGAAAAAAGATCACAACCAATACAGAAGACACAGAGGAACACAAATGAATAATAAGGAAAAGGAACTAACTTGTAAGGTGGTCAAACTGCTGCTTTTCTCTTGAAGAAACCACTACTCCTATAGCCAGGTAGAAGGAGGTGGTTTGCCTTCCACTGTCTAGAAATGAAGGCATCTTCACGTATCAGTAAAAGAGGTGTCAGGTCTTGTCTCCCCTACAGCACCGTAAAGGTTGATGTAATAAAGACTTAGTACAGTAGTGTCCCAGTTTCCACTGCATCAGTTTCAAGGCCTTACGTGCTTGCACTCTACAGCCATGTAACCCAGCCACAAGCTACTCAGCTGCTATCAGCCACAGAGTGGCTGCAGTGGCAGAACTGCAGGTAAAAGCAGTAGGTACAGATACCGGTAGCAATTCCCACAACTGGTTTTAGAAAAATGCAAACAGAAATGAAGGAAAATCTGTATTCATTGTCCCCTGCCCTTGTAGGTTAGGATGCTAACTATGTCTATCTAGCACCAAAATCCCAGTTGCACATCATTTACCTTCCCCTCTACTTATCATCCAAAGTCTCATCTCTCCATTACCCTAGGTTTGTCCTCTACCTGTAAAAAACTCACCCTAGCCTCATCACCATCCCTTTATGTACTTACCCCAGACCCTGTCCCTACCCTCATCAGGAAACACAGGTGTTGGCACCACTTTTGTCCTTCCCATCAGTAACAGAATGAACTGGGAATCTGTGGCAGTTACAGCTCATTCCTCCTGATGAGCTGAGCAGTGTTAATCACCAGCTGACTGATCAATGAATTGAGGTGTTTACCCAGCAACACCTCTAGGGAGGTCAGGATTAGTAGCACATTGCTGCCTGCCTTCCTGGGAAATGTCACCTTGCAGCTCCTGTAAAAGCCTCACGATGGGATCTTTCAAACTTTTCATTAGGTTTTTTATACCCCCAGTGCTACGTATAACAGTCTAGAAACACTATACCTATAGATTTTTGTTTGCATGTACCTAGAAATAAAAATCCACAAACAGATGCATGCACCCACCTAAACTAGGTTTGCTCTCATACTTCCCCCAGTGCCAGGTCATTGAATATGCTAGTTCATATTGCATAAAATATCAAACTTTATTACAAATCTGCTAGTGCCACCTTGGAGATGAAGGTAGGAACAGGAGGCTGGGGGGAAGAAGAGAGAGCTATTGCAGTAGCTCTGGTTCAGATTAGCTAAAGCGCTGTGGAATTGCACTCTTAGAGTGTAGTTGGGGTTGCCCAGTGATTTATGGGCATGCTAATGCACGCACATACACACTCAGGAGTGTGTGCGATAATAAATGTGGCAGAAAATCCTGGACAGAAGGAAAACGTACTGTTAATAAAAGCTTTAAGGAATGACAGTACCTAGTCTGTCTGCGAAGTATGTAGCACACAATAGCAGTCAAAAATATAAAATAAAAAAAAAAAATGAGCAGGCTTCTAGAGCTGAGGAGGTTGGCAAGGGAAATGTTCACAGCCTCAGAAAGTTCACAGCCGCTGTGTGTGGAAACGAGGTGTGAGTCCTGCCATCAATTTGAACTGTAGCAGAGTTGATCGAATACAGCAAATGTGCTCACGTTAAGGCAGCAGAAACAGAACCAGATGATTCACAGCCACATGGTTTTCATCCTATTAAATAGAAATGAAGCATCCTAAGCTGAGGCACCAGCTCAGAGGAGAATTGCGGTTGTGGCCATAAAATAGTAATGGGTGAGTGATTTTCCAGTTATTCAAACAACGGTGAATGAGAAGAGCCGCCCTCCTGGTCAGATATGCCATGCATGCTGCGGCCACAATCATGCTTCCAGAGGACAAATTCACAAAACTTTATAAGCTCCCTCAGTTCAGTACAAGTTTAACCTAGAACTTTAGGGCTATGGGATATATGAACTCATCTGGATCCATAAACACCTCTCCCCTCCCCAGAGAAAACGTTTGATCATACTGGAGACCCACACTGGGGTTCTCTTGATCAAGGTCCAATCTTCCAGGACCAGTGGAAAGTTCATTAAGATCAAGGGAAATTCTTCTATATTCTTCAGTTATCTTTGGAGTAGGCTCTTAAAGAAATCATCTGTCCCAATCCATCTTCACAATAGTAAGTACAATTTCAGAGGAAATTTGAGACCATTGTTCTTTGCCTTTTGGTTTTCATCCTTCATTATCTGACCTCCCTTCCCCAGGTGACTAATAAGAAGTCCTTAGATGCCACAGAAAATGACCAGTGAGGTGCAGCCTGGAAGGTATGAATGATGCTCCATCTTCTGTCTTTTGGCACCTCTATGGAAAGGTCTGTGTTAAACACTCAGAATCCCTTGGGTTTGTGAATACAGCCCAGAGCTAAAGCTGTGATACCTGGACAAAGGCAACCAAACTATAGAGTCTGCAGCTCCTGTTGGTGGTCCTACCCCAGATTACACACTCTGCAACCCCACAAGTGCCAAGGTTACCATCTTCAGAGGGGAAGATGAGCCACTCTTCCTGACACCTGTTACTGGAGGAAGAATTCTTTCCTCTAAATGGGGCATCCAATTCTTTGGCAGAAGCTGCTGTCATCAGTTAGGTAGTCTTTACAGGGTTCCAGGACTCTAGAAGGAATCTGCTCTGCTCAAATAGCTCCAACAAAGAGCCAAAAATCACTTGCTTACTCAGTTGGCTTTCCTGGAGTTGGTATTGATGCTCCTTCCTGATATGAACGACACACTTCATGGGATGGAGAGTTTACCAAGGCAGGAAAGACCTTGGATAGAATTATCAGACTTGAGCCCTTTGAGGTAATCAATGGCATGATGAAGTAGAGAAAGCAAACAGCACACCTCACCTTACCTCACAACAAGCTGAAAACAGATAAACAGAAGTGACAAGAGTTGAGGAATAGTTAATGCACAAAGCAATGCTATAATCTGAGCTGGGGGTTAGGAGAAACTGTGGATATGGAGCATCCACCAGCCCTACCAGGGTGGGTAAATTATGTGATGGCATGGGAGCACTAAGTGTGTCCTAAAGCTATTTCTGAGGTGATAAATTCTTAGCAGGGGTGTAGTGACAAAACACACAAAGGTAAATGCAGGTATGGTAAATCTACCATTTAGGTTGCATCACCTTGCCAGATACAGGGCCGTGCTGAGTCATTTTTCTATGAATTTTGATGTTTCTTGCTTAGAAAGTCGCTGCCACAGCTGACATACCTTCAATCAACACAAATAAGCTAGCGTCTTGTACTGAAATAGGAGCTAAGAAAATCAAATCAAATGAGATCAAAACTATACAGAAACAAAACACCTCCCACAAAGCTTGACCATCCTCAACTCAAGATTCATTTAAGCAGGAGAAATATTATGACTTCTTTTTCACAGCTCATTCTACTCTTCTGTCCAGGTGTGACAAACAAATTGCTAAAGACTTGTTGCTCCTGTTTTCTTCTATGTATATTCTCCCATCTTTGCTGGTTGGATGACACATCAGATTTATTTATTTTATATATATATATATATATATATAGGGGGGCAAATGGAAACATTTCAGTTTATCTAGCTAAAGGCTTGATTCAAAGCCAACAGGAGTCATTTGGTGGGTGAGAAGGTTTTCAGCCTTTTCTTTTAATCCACCTTCACAAACCATATAGGACTGCTCTGCTAGGGCAACAGATGGCTTGTTATCTATGAAGTTACTGCATAGACGCTGAAAAATATATACTGAAATAGTATTATTGCAGCTTTCTGCATAACACATCATCTGCAGTCAATGAGAGAGACAACATTCCACCTATTTGAAATCAAAATCTAAGGAATTGTACTTCCAGAGGTGCAAAAATCCTTTTCTATTGACTACTGAGAGAACCTAGAGAATGACCTTACATCAGGCACTGAGATTTCAGATGTATCTACATAAATGAGTGTTTTTTTTCTGTAAACTCCCAAGGCTTTGTTACTTTCACTAGTCAAAGGAGAGCTTTACCTTCCTCTGATAATCTCTGCAGGACAGCCTGTGAATCAAGCCACATACTGCTTTACAGATATAAAGTGATAATGTGATTATTTTCTGCATTCCTGGAGCAGGAGGGGCTGTAAATGTTTGCCTTTTTACTTTTTCCCTTGAAGCTGTAGTAGGTAAGGCAGTGAGATCTTAGCAGAGAGGAAATTAAGTTCAAGAACACTCAGTAGAATGTGTTTGTCCAGTCATGTCATATGGGAGTGATGCAAAGTTAAACTCTGCCCTGCGGTGGAGATAAAAACTTGTCAAGTTGTGGCATGGATGTACATCCCTGTTACCAGGGGCATCGTTTTCAAATAATGTGTTGCTCTAGGTCATTCTTAAACTACATTGGCTGTTGAAATAACTATGGTATATAATGTGAACTGAGAGACTCATGGATATGCTTACTGATAGCAAGAATATTATCTTTTTTTTTCTGCATTAGTGGTCAAAAAATAAATTAGGATCGAGATAAGAAAATGTGAATCCTGAGTTGGATTTCACTTCTGTTTTTTTCACATTTACCTGGAGTAGTGCCTAAAGTGTCAGTAGAGCTGGATTATTTCCACAATTCTTCTTCACATGGCTAAAATACAAAGCATGCAAGCTCATCAGAGAAAAAAAACTGATTTGGAGTCCCACTGAAGTGACTAGGAGTCTTATCCACTGCCTGAGATATTTGTGAGAAAGCCATTGAGCACTTAATTTCATAAGTAGTGAGATCCTTTCCAGGCTACTGAGTGAAGAAGGATATATATTTTCAGCTTGCTTGGTTAGAAAAGCAGATGAAAGATTCTTAATGTGATTTTGCTGTATACTCAAACTTGGCTCAAATCTGCACAAAGCACATCTGAGACCCTCTGTCCAGCCAGTACATTTCTGTTTTCCAGTTACTGTGATCCTCTGTTAGGTCTGCCAACCTGCTTTCCACTCTTGTGCATTGAAGTAACCTTTCCTTAAAGCTGATACTAAAATAAATGTGAGTGTAACAACGCAAAGCATGTTGTATTAAACCCCCAAAATTCTCATTGTTGACCTTCTGCAGTTAACTTGTAAAGCATAATTAAGTTAATATGCTGTCAACAGTTAGCTTTGACAATCCAGCTGGGATCTAAAGATAACAGATCAAAAACTGTCACTGAAGCCAGGGGCACAGTACTTCTGGCAAACAAGCTGACCTAATATTTACAGGTCATTTCAAATAATAAGGATGACCTGATTCTACCCCCTGATATGATTGATCCCTTTGCACCGAGGTTGCATTGCAAATATCCTGGATGTTAACTACATGTCTCCGTCTGATATAAACCCTCTGCTAGTGGCTAGCTGGCACAATTGGATGATATATTGCCTTCAACTGCTGGCTGTGGCAGAAAGATACATGAAGACATGTGCGATAAGAAGGTCACAGGCAGAGCTCCCTGGATAAATGAATGATTCCTTGAGGAACTTTGCTAGCTGCTATAAGCCAGTTGTCTCAAAGGAGAAAGAACATTTATAAGAGCCACAGTGTAAGCACCTTCAGAACAAAACATGACACATAAAAGCTTTGGTGTGAAAGAGTTTACATCCCATGATTGGAGTCTGGGCTTTTCATTTACTGGGCTGCTCAGGCCAAGCAGATGTCTGGAGGTCTGCATGCTTGCAAAGAGTCTCCCAGTCTTCCCTCAAATAAAATATCCAAACATATTTATTGTGACTTGTATCTACTAATATGAGCTCTGCTAATGATATTTTAACTACAGCTAATAGTGGAATTGACTTATATCTATTTGCAATTTGTGGCAAAGAAATCTTAAGATTAAAACCAAAAGGCATAACTGGTAATTTTTGTGTGTGTGTGTTGAAGCAATAAATGCCACAGTAGGGCAAGTAAATGTGCTGTGCTGTACTCTACCTATCTTGAAAATCATGACAGCAGGGAGGGGATTTGGACTGATTTTTGGTTTTTTTCAAGTGTCTCAAGAGTGTATTCTTTGCAATAAGGACTATACTCAAGAACATTAACAAGGCCTAAGCAGATGTGAACATCACTGTAATTTTCTTCTATGGTTTAGCTGTTGTCAAGGTGTTAAAAGCAGGTGAAATGGGGTAAGCTACTTTGACCTGGATGACCCCAAAACATTAAAAAAACAGGACATCTTGACAAATATATACTTTCTTGTCAAATGGAACCATGACTTAGAAGATTTAAGTCATTGCTCAAGACTGGACACCCTTAGAGGACATTTTGGGAATGCACTTCAAAAATCCATGAAATACATTCAGGAACACAGCTGCAGTGGAGGAATAAAGCACTGGCAATTATACTGAGGTTTGAAAAAGATACAAACTGGATATATTGTATGTAATTGGAAAAAGTCTCCTTTTTCATCATTTTATTCACTATGCACTAGCAAGGTATTAAAAAAAAAAAGATAAATTATTTAAAAGTAGTATTTAGGTATGGATCTAGGGAACAGAAATGAGGTACCATAGTCTATCTATCTAAACATTGCATTAATTTTGGTTGTAATGAGCATGTGGAGATCCCAGAAACAGCACAAGAATTTAAAGGTGTTCAACACCTCAGAAAACTAGATCATTTTAACTGCATGCTAAATATAGGAACGGGTGCCTGACTTTGTGCATCACTGTTGAAAAGTTTGGGTTTGGGTCATAATTGTTTATGGAAAGCCCAATCCAAGATTAAAACCACCCAAAACAATGGATTTTAATGACAAAGATAACTATCTGACTTGATCTGAAATCACAGGGGCTCATAATTTCTCAAATGCACTGACTTGGAAACTTAACTATGAAAGAAGGTGCAATTAGGTCTGCATATTTTAAAATCCTAATATTAATGAATGTAGAAGTTAATACTTAAGTCTATGTACAAATGAGGGGAAAAGAGGGCAACAGTTCTCAAGTGTTAAACAACAGTTTTGTCTCTACTTTTTGAGACTAGGAGATGGTGATAAAAGTGGGGGCTAGAGTGGAATGAAAAGAAAGAGTGGCAAGGATTTATTAAATAAAAACATTGAAAGCATGAATACATCTGTTTGGTCACCATCTGAAGCACAGAATGAGGTGTAGGGGCAAAGCTTGCTTTAAAAGATAAAGGACATCCTAAGAATTATGTTAAACTTTACCCTTTGATATTATCTGACACCCAGAATCTGTGTGCATTACTCTGCCCTTCCCAGACATTGCCCTTTATGTTGTAGTGTCAAATCTCTTTGACTGTGTTATCATAAGGATCTTCCCCTGACTGCAGCCAACAGAGGGGCTGAGTCTTGCAGTAAAAAGGGAATAAAAGGAAATCTAGATAAAAAGCAGGAAGAGCCAGGCTACACAGTGGGAAGAACTGATGAAACGGAAAAGTAGAGAAGGACTGATGTGGGGAGTGACCTTTTCCACATTCCCAGGGCTGCAACACTGCAGGGTAGCAGCTAGATCCTAAACTGCTGTCAGGCTGATAGAGAGAGACCCAGATCCAGCCTCTCATACTTCATAAGGATCCCCAAAGGTAGGATCCTTCTATAATTGGTAGAGACCATCCCACAGCCTGAATAACATGGAGATACCTGTAGAAGAGGTACTTTTCTTCCTTTGTGAGTTTTGAGAACAGAGGTGCATTCATGTTGCAGAGTTCAGCACTGATTTTTAGGGCATGGATCATGACTTTTTGAATATGTGTAGTTGTCAATTCTGAGATAACCTGAAAGGATTCAGACACTTTCAAGGCAGGGTTGAGGTCTCCTTTCTTATTACCATCTTGTGTACTGAGGGCTGAAGTGTCACAAGTAGCTACCAGAAGGTACTTGTCAATCATCTTTTTGCTGAGAGGAAGAATAATACTCAGCCTGCAATGACTAGCAGCCTCATTCCAATGAGCAAGTGTAAGACAAGGACAATCTAATACAGAGCATAATATCCACTCATCTGGGAGGAAGAGGCATTTTCAGGTGGTGATTAAAAACTGTAGAGGTTGTTGTGTGCTGGAGACATCTGTGTCGCACTGTGGCAGGAGAGGATCACAGAGTGACTGGCCTTCAGAACGATGTGCCACACAAAGTTAGATGGGAGCAGTCCGTGCACTCTGTGGAGCTGTACATGGTCAGCTCATCACTACTACAGAGGCAGAGAAATACAGAAAGAATCCAGCAAAGCAATGTTTGAGTCAATATTTGCTGTAAAGTCAAATAATCTAAAAAAGGAATACAAAGAGGCTTTTTACCTTTTAGCTGGTCTCACTGCAAGAGAGCTGAAAGAAGACAGATAGATGCTTGGTGGGCAGCAGAGACTGAGCTCCATGTTGCCATGACTACGCTGCTAGCCAAGGGAGATGCCTGTATCCACACAAGGTGGATTTTTACTGCTGGTCACAGTATGGACAGACTTCACAATCTCAACCAGAGTCTCCCTTTGGTAGAACTTGTCTTTTCTGAGATGTTCCCAAGTCGAGATCCAAGGTGGTAACCATCCCAGCTGAGTTTCAAGCAACATTTTTTTTAAAAAAAAATCATTAAAGATCTATAAATCAGCCCTACTACCCCAGACTGGCTGAGATCCTTAAGGGAACACCTGATAGTTATGTGGATAATGTCATTGCTAAAGCACAAAAAAAGCAGAGATCCCTAAGGGATCAGGACATCAAGAGAAGAAATCCAGACAAGTGCAATGCTATGGGAGCACACACCCCGAGTCCCCACAAAATCCCACATCTCTTTGGTGACAGATTTGATATTCTGCTGTTTCCAGTTATGACATTTTGCAACAACCACTCCCTGCACAATGTGCTGCTGATGGAAGAATTGAAACAGAGCAAACTAAGGGAGAAAATAATTTTTTCTTTAAGGTCTGAACTGTTGCTGGGTGACACTACGTAGAGCAAGACACACAAATGGTAACTAAGACCTACACTACAACCAAGCGGGGTAACATTCTACAGCAAAAAGGTGTTTACAAAGAGCCCGAGAAAAGCTAGGCTCATTGTTTTTCCATTGGTTTTTGTCATACACTTAATAGTTCCATAAACTGACAGTTTTATGTACAGATGTTACATTGTTATGTCTGTTCTATTTGAACGGTACAAAGGACATAGCAATTAATCCAAAACAAAAAGTTAATTTTAGGCTTAAAAATCCAAGTTTCTTTTATATCAAGTCCCATGTGGATTCCTTTTTTACTATTGGAAAATTATGACAAATGATACAAGAAGGTAAGCTTAATATCAGGAAAAAATGTAGGCAGTTATAAGTCTTTTGAAATTATGGTGAGATTTTTGTAAATCTTGGCTCAGGCTTTTCCAGAGCACTGTGCTTAGAAGAACAAAATCATACCGTGTATCTTGAAGGGTACAGCAGAGTGTGATTAGGCTTATTTGAAATAAAAGGGATATATGTATAAAAAAGTCAGTAGTCAAACAAATATATTGTGTAGCAGTGCATTATTTGATGATTGAGTGGTTAATTCTATAGGAGAAATACCATTCTGATGCCAATATGTGAATTAAACAGATCAACCCTGCTGGAACAGACCACAGATCTGTCAGAGATAGTTTTCTTTGACTGGGAAATGGGTGGTTTAAAGGGAAAGTGAACACACGCAAACCCCTATCAAGGGATCAGAGTGACATTTGCGTTTCAGCTTTTATTGTAACCCAAATGATCCACGTTTTGATGTTGTAAATAGTACTTCCAGTAGAATGAATGCTTAAAACAAAACATAATATAGCTTTTTAGGAATGACCTTTCAGTCCTGGTCTTTACAAAAATCTAACCCAAACAATAGCAGTCCAACAAATAAATAAACTCCAAATGGCTGATAAAATAAATCCATCCATGGGAATTTAAGATTCAGTCCTCGTCAGAGAGCAGCAAGACAGCCAAGATTTTTGAAAGCCACTAATTATATTCAGAGCATAGCACATTCTGAAATTCAGCCTTCTTCAAGGTGTCTCTAGCTCAGTACCTAATACCTGAAGCACCTGCAATAATTAATTGCTTTTCCAAAACCTGGACTAGGATCCAGATTCCAGTATTTGCTCAAAGTCAGGACAGCAATATCTGGTCCTTTAATGAGGTTTGTCGTGCAACCCTCTTCTGAGATGCGTGGAGGGGATGTAACATGCACTTTTCAAAGTGGTACTGAAACTCGCACTGAGTTTGGAAAGCTTCCAGCAGTATTTTAGATGCTATCACAGTACAAACAAATACAACATTAACAAACCTTGTTTCTATTAGATATATTTTTTAAAATAAATGTGGAGGAAAAATTGTCAGCAAATTGGACCATCTGAGGCTCTTTACTTTCCTCCTGATTTATAGCTATAACAACCCTGCAGATTTTAAGCTAGTATCGAATCCCTGCAGAATCTTTATCCGTCTTAAACCAAATAATTGTCTTCTGCAGTAATACCAATTTTCCTGTGCCTCTAGGCTTGCGGGCTTTGATAGAAAGTTCTTTTGGATTCTAATTTATTTGGTTATATTACAGTGAGATAAATCTGTTTGCAGCCAGTGTGTATTCCAGAAACATTGTGAAAACTAGAAACAGGAGGAGGAAATTATAGGAAAATGGTCCTCCTGAATATATGGGAACCCCCCAAGTAACAGGATTATTCAGTCTATATGGTCATGCTAAAGGCTACAAAGGAGAGTGAAGATAAAATGGTAGGTCAGGGGGGCTCAGGGGATCAGATTTATTCTTGGACCATTGCAGGTCTCTAAAAATTTGGCACCAAGCAAGGTGATTATCTGGACTCTCAACAGCTGATGTAGGGAAATGAGCACCTCTGGAGGATTTCCTTCCCACCCTAAGGCAGAGGTATGTGATAGGTAGATATTTTTTTCTCCAGAAAAATAGATTCAGCTATCACTGTTCTAATTTCCTGCCTATTTCTCATTCAGCTTTAGTTTACACGTAATTTCAATACTCCTTTCCACAAAGAAGTTAGCAGTGGGCCAAAAAACCCTTTTGTATCTCAGCTGTCTGGAGCTACAGCTTCCATCTGAGCTGGAATCAGGACACCAGCCCTCACCGGTTTCCAGACTCGTCTTCCCTCTGGCTCCTCAGGTACATCTGCAGCTTTCAAGGCTGAATCAGCAGTAACATCTTTCTTTCCCTTTCTCTTACAATCTGTTGGAAAAACAGCTTGACTGCTAGGGTTATAAGTTTTACAGCTTGAGTTGGCTTCTTTATGTTTGTATGTTTATATGAGAGGTAAACCCTGCTCTTTGCATAAGCAAAGATGGTCAGTGCAAAACTAGGGTATTAATTAGCAGGTCTCTAATCTTTTTCCTCTGCATGACACTGTTGCATGACTAATAAATTGCAGATTTATATAGCCATCTCTACCTATATTGATTAGTAAACTTGATTTTTAAGCTCGATTATTTGCCCACAGACGTAGACAGGTTCCTACTTTTAAAAATCTGTCTTCAAGCAACCTAAATGCACTGACACAGAGATTTAAACTCCAGATTCCCATGGACTTGCTGACAAAGGGTAATTAACCCTTCAAGTCAGCTCTGTGAACTCAGACTGGGACAGTGACACTGACATCCTTGTTCTTGCATGAGTGGTAAAGGGATTTGTCTAACCTAAACAAACTAAAAATAAAATAAATTAAATTAAAACAAACAACAACAACACCCCCGTCACACACTTGCTGGTTGAGATATAGCTAAAATAACGCAAGCAATAGAATATCTGTATCAACAAGACATAGGAGCCGAATCCATAAAACTAACTGGGTGTCTGACTCGTAATACTCCATCTAGGGACTGGCTCTCTGTTCCCTTTGGAAAATAGGCTTATGTTTCAAAACAAGTGGATATGATTTTTTTTAAAAAAACCTCATCTGGTATTTATGCACCTTGTTCTGAGTAAACAGAGGTGGTCCAGACTGTAAATCTTCAGCCTACTGAGTTTTTTGTGTTTCTCTTTTACACGCCTTTGGACATAATTGCAGTGACTTCATTGTTCATCTGCAGGCGGTTTGGGAACAAGTCATTGTTCCAGGAACTCTTTAAGCTGTGAGAAATCATAGTTTTGAAGCTGTATTGGTCTCAAGAAACCAGTATTTCAAAATCTTTTTTAACCATAGGTAGCTACTGCTCCAGTAACCCTATTGACTTCTCCTTCTCTTTTGCTAGGCAACTAGACAATTAACTTGACCTATGTCTTTGTAATTTTAAGTCAGATCTTCAGCAGTTAATTACAGCAAAATGATAGCAACATTACACTTAAGGCTGTGCAGTTTTCATTTCAGTAGCAGTGATAATGTTTTCTGGAAACCTGTATGCACTGAATTATAGCATTAATTTGAAATGGTTATTGTAATCTCTGCAATGATTAAAGTTTCTAGGACAATTTGAAGGTAAAAGAGAAACCTCTGCTGTCTTAAGGCAGGAAAATATTTAAGTGAATAGTCTAGGTGACAGTGAGACAGACAGATTCTGGGCCATATTCATGTTATAAGCATGTTAGCTTCAGTTATAAGCAGTACCCTTTCAGATACAATGCAACACGACACAGAAGGCACACTGTTTGATATTCTCCAGCACTTTAAAGTTAAAAATTATGTGATTCCATAGTTTGTCCCTTTTATTAATAAGACATAAAGCAAGTTTTTGGCTTTGGGATTTTCCTTTTGATGCACATCATACAATGCAGCATTTGTTGCTATTCTGATTTTGCAGCACGTTGACTTGAAAAATCCTGTATCATTTGTGAACCGAAAGCAGGAAATAATTTTTTTTCTGAAAAAAACACAAACAACAACAAAAAAACACTACCAACAAAAACACACACACAGTTCTTCAGCTGAGAACTCAGGTATATATTCTCACTCATTTGAAAAGAAAATCAATAATTTGGACTGGTGGCATATTATATGTCATACATTACATAGTTGGCTTGCTTTAAACAAATATTAATAAAATACGCAATGAATGTTTCCCCTTGGTAAGTACCAATAAACTGATCTATGCAGCGAAGTGCTGCTGCAGTTACAGACCATCATATGCTGAAGGAATTTCCTGCCTTTTTATTGAAATAATCCTGGGTTTGTCACTACTCAGACTGCTACAAATGCAGTTCAAGCTTTACATGTTCGAGTTTTAGTTGCCCTAGGTCCTTCAGAGATCCAAATTATGGGCCACTGAAATTTTGGCTTTTAAATAAAAGTGCAGTTACACCTGTGTGACTGTTTCAGTACAAGCCCTCGTTCCGCTGGGGTAGCAGAGGGAAACCACTTGAGGGTACTCAAGGGAAACCGCTTTCTCACTGCTGCAGCACATCTATATAATATGGTTTTATGCTTGTGCAATGCAGATGCAAGAACACAGTTACAGTGCAGAAACTTAATGCAGAGGAAAAGCTCTTTACCTCTGAAAGTCATTGTTCCTCAGAGAAACTGATGTTGTAAAATCACATAGGGATTTCTGTGTCCTCTGTTATAGTCAGGGCTTATTAGAGTTTAACTCTTCTTGAAGCATCCCAGAAAAGGAGCTACCATAAATAGAGCTGATAAAATTTCTAATTTGTTCCTCTTAAACAAACAGGCATCTTAACAGTGCTGTGCTATTGAATGTGTTGGATCACAGAGCAGCTCCCCAACAAGCATGAGTTGAGCGTCACTATTGATAACAGATAAAAGGCTGCCCCCAGTTTCTCCTTGTTTCCCATATAAGCACCAGGCAATACTGTCAGACAACAACAAAAACTAAAGTGTCCCATTCCAGAGAGAAGCTTTTATAGAAACACTGGAGCTGGTTTTCCACGCTTGCATGTGAACTCGCTATCACATCTCCTTCCAGCCTCATCCCTACCAGTTCTCCAAGGCTTGCTATAATTTAGACTGTGGTGTACCAACAAAATAACTTTGCCTCTAGCCGATTGCTTTCTGCCAGTGTTTTCTATGGTAAGCACAGTTGTGTGGTCTTTCCTCCATCTAATTGAAGTGTTAGTGTTTCTGACAACTACAGGGTTTGTGAAATCAGTATGTGGGAAGAAAAGTTGGTGTTTCGCAGGGGAGGGCAAGATGGGAATGAATTCCCAGCAAATGTTGAGCTCTTACAGGAGGGCTCAAAAGAAGTACTGGAGCTCTGTGATAGCCGGTACATCCAGCATAGAGCTCTCAAAAATCTATAAAGCTATATGACTGCATTGGAAGCTTAAAATTAGGACAATCACAATTCCAAATACTTACCTAGAAAGACAGGGGGAAAAAAGAAGGTTTTTTAAAAAAAATTACCTACAGGCTTTTTAATCTGTTGTTCAGCAAGGATTCACACTTCATTTTATTGTATTGAGATACATATAGAAATCTAGTATGGGTAGGGCCAGGTAGTGACCCTGGCTGAGAGTCAGTACCAAAGTCCTATCGCTTGAGAATACGGGTGCATATGATAGTGATGAGCTTTTTTCCTTTCTGCATTTTTTCCCCCAGAGCTTGAAGAATAAAGATAAACATTCTTCCATTAACTTAAATCTTTCCTTCTTCAGTCATGTTTGCATTCATTATTAACTTCCTAAGAAGTCCTAGCCGTGTGTTCTTATGTCTACAAAAACCAGCTCTCCTCCTGCTTGTCCGTCCATCCCCTCACGACTTTTGAAACTCGTTAGCCAATCCCAATCAAGGTTCAAGGGGAGGAGGCAGGAGATTCAGAGTGAATTCAATATCCACAAGGGTGGTGAAATCCTTGCTGGGTGGAGGAAAGAAGGAAATTAGCACCCTCCAAATTGAAAAGATAGGAGGAACTCACGTTAGCCAATTTATGTGGTGGCAGCTGGCCAGCCTCGCAGGTACTGTCTCACCAGCTGGTGTGCATAGCTCTGAAACAGGCATAGCACACATTGCTTCTCACCCAGCAAGGAACCGAGAGTCTCAGAAGGAGAGCTAGAGTGAGTGCTGTGAAGGCACAAACCTATAACCAAGCTGGCTTTGTAGTTCCTCTGCTCACAGAATGACTTCTTTCATCTTCTCATTGTTACTGACCAGGAACCACATCCATTTTCATCAAACAGAAGTTATTGAACTTACTCAGGAGAAACCAGGTGAAATTTGTGAAACTTAAATTAGATGACCCCAAAAAGCCCTCTGGCTCTAAATCCTGTGAAGTTATGAAAAAAATTTTAGATGAAATGTGATGTATAAAGTGAACTTCAAAGTGACCTGTGCCAGTGGATGGCAGAAATTGACTGTTTGGCTGGTCATGGTCATCCAGGTGGTGCATCAAGGCCATGCGACTTCTACAGTCAGTCATAAATAGGCAATACAGATTAAATCTTAATATTCCTGATCAGTCTACAGCACCAAGTTTCAGAAAAGGTAGCTGCAAAGTAAAGCAAATTAATTGAATAAGTCAGTAATCATGAAATCATTTGCCCAACTCTAATGATTACCTTTCCCATTATGCATGGGATTGACAATGATGGGATTTTAAATGTAATGAATGAAACTTTTACAATAAGGAGCACCTGGGAGAAGCAAATAAGATAAGGTAGCTAATGAACACTTGTGATTACGCTTTTCATCTCTGGAGACTTGATTTCTAATCTCTTTTAGATTACAACAGGGAAGAGGAGAGGGAAGAAAAAGGGGAAAATTGGAGGCTGCTGTTAGAGCTGTTGTATAATACTTACCCCTTGGGTAGTGTTTGCTTAATGCCATCACTTGCACCTAAAGATCAGTCACACATAGAATGGTTTGGGCTGGAAGGGACCTTAAAAGATCACCTGGTTCCACCCCCCTGCCATGCAGGGACACCTTCCACCAGCCCAGGTTGCTCCCAGCCCCATCCAGCCTGGCCTGGGACACTGCCAGGGATGGGGCAACCACAGCTGCTCTGGGCAGCCTGTGCCAGTGCCTCACCACCCTGACAGTAAAGAATTTCTTCCTAAAATCTAAGCTAAATCTCCCCTCTTTCAGTTTAAAGCCATTCCCCCTTGCCCTGTTGCTACAGGCCCTTGTACGAAGCCCCTCTCCAGCTTTCCTGTCAGCTCCTTTAGACACTGTGAGTTGCTCTAAGGTCTCCCCGCAGCCTTCTCCTCTCCAGGCTGAACAAGCCTGTCCCCACAGCAGAGCTGCTCCAGCCTCTGACCATCCCCATGGTCCCCTCTGGCCCCGCTCCAACAGCTCCACGTCTCTCCTGTGCTGAGGACCCCCGAGCTGGAGGCAGCGCTGCAGGGGGGTCTCACCAGAGCGGGGCAGAGGGGCAGAGCCCCCTCCCTCGCCCGGCCGGCCACGCTGCAGGGGATGCAGCCCAGGGCACGGGTGGCTCTCCGGGCTGCGAGCGCACAGTGCCGGGTCATGCCCAGCTTCTCATCCACCAGCACCCCCAGGTCCTGGTGGGTCCAGGGCTGCTTCCAATCCATTCTTCTCCCATTCTGCATTGATACTGGGGATTGCCCCAACCCAGGTGCAGGACCTTGCACTTGGTCATGTTGAACTTGGTGAGGTTTCCTCAGACCCACCTCTCAAGCCTGTTGCCCCTGTGTCCCAAATAACAGCATTACCCCAACTGTCACTGGTGTGAGAGAAGAATCAGGCGTGCTCTGAATACAGTCCCTTGTGAGTCACCAACAGAGGACAGAGTGTATCAAAGAGGATTGCACCTGACACAGCTCTTTTAAGGAGTTGTTTAGTTTCCCAGAGAAGTGGGAAGCCTGCCTAATCCATAATGACCGAAATAGTTTTGCAATACGTTCTTTTAAGTGAGTTTGGCCATGTAGTTTCTCACTGACAAAATCCCTTGATTTTTTAGGGTTGTAGAGAAAGATTAGTGCATAAAAGACCATCTGTCTCCTTGCTGCTGACAGGCTAAAAGATGGTCTTTTTCTTCTCTGTGGAGCAGGCTGCAACCCTTCCAATCTGGAGGCAGCAAGTATTCGTTATCTCTGGGAAGCACTAGCCTGCAACAAGCGGTTCCTTTTCCTGTGATTTGCTGTCGTGGGATAATCACTTGGCTGCTCAATGGGCTCACCTGTGTGTGAGCTCCTGGAGCCCCACATATCTGAGAGACGCTGTCTCATATATCAGGTATTCACAGACTGGCTTCAAGATTGGGTATAATCATCTTTTTTCACCAGGTACACAAGCTGGCCTTCCAGCAGGAAAGCTTTCCTTCATGATTACTGATACATCTGGGGGGGAAGGAAGATTTTTCCACCTGTCAGAGGCAGCAAACCAGAGATTATTACCTGTATTGTAGCAAGTTCTGTGCAATGAGAAGCAAAGAACTGTTTGACTTTTATTATTGCTTACACTATAGTAGCATTTGGAGCCTAGGGCCCTTCCATGCTCTGCACTTTGGAAACTCAAAATAGTAACCACTTCCCATCCTGGGGGACTGTGGTGTGTATAAGTAAGCCAGGCAAAGAAAATAAAGACTTATATTCCTGTTTCAGGGATGGAAAACAGGCATGGAGACACTGAGCAATCTGCCCAGAATAACATGGGAACATAAGGTAAGAGGTGGGAGAAACATTCAAGTCTTTTCCCAGTCCTTTTACTGCCCTATTTCTCTGCAATGTTCCATTCAGGGTTATTGACATCATTCCATCACAGGCGTGTGCTTACACTTGTGTCAAGAGAGTATAAATACGTTTGATAGTCTTTAGCACTTACAACAGTTAGATACAGGAAACATAATCCACAATTGTGGGTTACTCTGTCCTTACTTTTGGGTGTCTCATAATAAATATACTCGCCCCCTTACTCATCACACATGCACTGGGCTAGCGTGACATCAAGTTAATATTTCATAGTTGCAAAATGGTATGCTATCCTCAGGGAAAGATGCTTTCTAAATGTAAAGTTTAATCTCATATTTGGTGGATTTGAGGTTTGCACATGTCACTGGATCAGCTGCTGCTGCTACTAGATAGGCTTATGTAGATACTTACAGAGCTAAAAAAATATTTATGTGTATCATTTGGATTGTGGTCTGTATATCCTATCAGCCACATTCAATTGCTTATTACTGGAGAACTTTTTTTTTTTTTATTTCTTGGAAAGATGACTTGGTTTCTTGCTTTCTCTCCTCCCTGCATGATTTTTAGGCATCTTGGTTATCAACACGCTATTTCCCCATCCATAAAGTATGGATAATGAGATAAGACTGTGTATATGTGAAATTGAAATCGCTAACTTAATCATAATATCAAAATGCAAGCCACTGTATCATTGAAATTCCTGGCAGGTCAGTCAAGGCAAGAGAGTGCTTGAAATACTTTCTTCTCGGTCCATGTGTTTTAAGAAGGAGGGCATATTCATCTGTAAATCGTTTAATGGAAACAAAGGGGAATTTTTTTTAACTAGCCAAAGGAAGGAAAGCACAGGAAAGAGTGAGAAGCCAGGAGAAATGTTTGGCTTCTTTCCAGGTGGAGAAATGAGAAAGGCTCTAGTACTGGGTTTTTCACCTGGGGGTTCTCAGAGTTCACACAACTCATAAGAAAATACATCTGATATAGCAAATCCTCTTTCCCAGGAGAAGGTACCTCTAGCTTTCACCAGCCAGACCTTCCAGGCTCTCCAAGAGAGAGCTTTTAACAGTGGGTTTTGTTTCCACCATGCATGCAACATTATGTTGTGTCAGAGCTCACTTCCCACCAGCCGCTGCAGCTCAGGATGATGCCACGTCTCTGACTTGCTTGGGAGAGCAGCAGGGTCACAAGGCTGTCGTCTTGATACTCCACTGCTTTTTCCTACAGCTGCTTATGCTCAAACTTAGCATAGCGGGTTTCCAGCTCTTCAGGCTGGCTATTTCTGCACAGTTTGCCATTCATAGGAGACTGTGAGGATGGCCATGCTGGGTCAGATTAAAAATCCTCCTAGCCCAGCATCCTGCTTCAGACAGTAGTCAACTCTGGATGCCCGGGAAAGGCATAGAAGCAGGCATGCATTTCAACCTGCTTCCTCAGAAGACTTGGTCAATCTATCAACTTGTGGCTTGGAGCTGTGCTGAATGAGAGGTGGTGTTGTCATATGTAACTGACCTCAATGCAGGACATTTTTTTCCTATGAATCTCTTCAGTTTATGCACTGATGTAAATAAGGGTTGGCCCATTACCTCCCTGGCTCACTCAGGCTGGACACTTCACAGCTACTCCTTAAATGCTTAGTGAAACATGTGGGAGAGGCTTTCTGCTGTGCGGAGAAGACGGATGAAGAAAAAAGCTGTTTTATGCTGAGAAAACTATACTGCTTTACAGATAATATAATCCAGGATCTTGCAGCCAGGAAGGTAGAGATGCCTGCTGACAAGTTTGTGAAATTAATAGGTTTGATTTATAATAATTTATTTGCATGATTCATAACCTATTTGGTAGAACTCAAGTCCATTTCAGATAATTTTGCTGCCCTTCGTATATCTGCAGTTTCTCGCACTGTCATATACTCCCCCTCACCAAGGGCTGTGCTTCCACTACTTTTATTTTAAATAGTAAAATTTGTTATCATTTGTGGAGTTGTCAGAAACACAGTAGCGTATGTGCAGCCTTGTGTCTCTACATCCATTTGAGAGGGGCAGCTGTAGCTCTAATATGGTCTTTCTTTCCTTGCCAGCAGATTAGAAAAGGATTATGGAAAAGAAGGATACCAATGGGAAGCATCATTTCATGTCTGTATTGAGGCAATACTCCAGCTGGCATCAGTGACTATTTACTCTATGTTTTACATGTGGGATCAACAAGGGAGTTGCAAAAAGAGAGACCAGGAAAGCCTGGAAGTAGACAACATATTGTCTGGCTGTTTTCATTCTTTTATATTTAGTGTTGTGCCAGCCTGCAAGACAGCTATAGTACACACAGGAAGGCTGGATTAAGGATTTGGGCACTAGCCGGCACTTATGTTTCTACTCCACCACACTCTCCGTCTAGCTTTGGGCAAGCTATTCAGGGCCACATCTGAAACAATAAGGTGTGACCTTATTGTGTGAAACACACAGTGTTAAACACTGTGAGAGGGACTGTCTTGTGAGTTGTGATATCTCCACAGACAGTACAGAACCATGTAGAGACACAGCTTGGGACTGGGCAGAGGGAAAGCTGGTGTCAGCTTCTCAAAATCAACTATTTCTAGTTAACATGACAGAAATAGCCATATTTCCACATCAGACTCCTTTGCAAGGCACAAGAAATACCAGACAGATAGAAAGCAGGGAAAGCAGATTCCTAAATCTTAAGCTATGATCATGAAAATCTCAGTTCTTCAGATTCCTAAATTCTAAAGATCTTGTATTGCTTTTAACTTAAAAACTCCTTAGGCATTCAGAAGTTCCAGTTTTGCATTTGCCCCCATATATATCTGTCCTGGCTAGGCTGGAGGCATGATGCCCATTCTGTACCCAAGCCTGGCTGGTGCAGAAAGAGTCTCACGTGGTGAATCATGACCCACATGATATTCTCAGACTGTACATGACACAGACCAGTGGGATTTGGTGTCCCACCAAATGCAGTCATGACAACTGTTTGTTTGGTAGCCTGATTTAAAAATAACAAGCCCAACTTTGTGCAGGATGGAGCACTCACATGGGCTCCATCCCATGGCCCAGATCTGGTGCCAGCCAGTCTCCATGTGTCTCACATACACAGCTGGTGTGCTTACCACTAAAGATGTCCTACCCCACCTCTGGAAACCATGTCAACATGCAGGAAGCAATTCAGGATCCACTGGGCTGGACAGAAAGTATGTGTGACTAAACACACTGCAAAGTATAAAATCGATGGAATCAGGGAGTCATGGGCTATGAAGGCTAGCATACATATGAGAAAATTCCCACTAATGTCCTAGGTATTTGAGATGTCTTTTTTTTTTTTTTTTATTCCACTTATAAGTCTGTTGAAGTCATTGGGACATAGACACTTGTAAAGGCACTTGTCAATTGCTGCAGTTTTGGGCTGAAGTCTGTTTCCAAGGAACTCGTGACTTTGAGGAAGGAAAGTTGTTGTGCCAGATAGCAGCAAGTGACATTTTAAATCCACTGCGTTGGGCATGTTAAAGTCAGGGAAATCATTTGAGGGCTAAAGACTAAATCCACTGGATATGTTCTCACTGGGAAAAATCTTCCAGATGTAAGATAGTGAGTCATCTCCTAGGGCAGAGGAGAAGTGCAAAACAGTGCAACTCTTTAAACTTGTTAGAGAGCAGGGCACCTGACAGGGAAGGCATTACACAAATGGATATGAGATGACTTAATAGGTCCTTTTTCCCTCCATTTGAAATATATGATCTAGAAGAAAACATGCAAACATCAGGGCTACCTCCTAGTACCCAATTATTCGGAAAGGATAGAGTCCGGGCTCTGCCACGGAGATGCTCTTAGACTTTCTCATCAAAATGTGACTCTGGCAAAGTGAATACTCTGGGAGGTCAAATGCATTACTACTCAGTGCAGTATCACTTCCAACAGCCTGAATGAAGGATTAACAAAGATGACTTGACATTTACCTAGATTTGTGTGCAGCTAATAGGGTTGATAAAAGTGCTCCATGAATAATTTATGTTGGATAATTCACAGATGGAAAGATTCATCTTCTTCCCATAAGCAGAAGGGAAGGGGGAGGGTGGAACATCAGGCAGAAAAGATTGGTCTTAGCTCCATAATACCTTTATCAGTGGAAAGAGGGAACAAGACTTCCTGGTTTAGTATCATGGTTACTTCCATTAAGGAAGTAGTTTTATTAACACGGAAGATTGCAGCCGCTCCCCCCCCCTCCTTTTTTTTTTTTTTTTTTGGGGGGGGGGGCGGGTAGGAGGGGGAATGTTTGGAGTAATTAGCAAAATACATTGCAGCTGAGGTCCTTGTTGGTACGTGGAGGGGCTGAGCACAGTATCAGAGTCACAGAACAGTTGAGCTCATAAGGGACCTCTGGAGAGTGTCTGCTCCAACATACATGATCAGAGAAACACCAGCTACAGCAAGTTGTCAAGGAAAGTGCTCAGCTTGGTTTGAAAATCTCTAAGGATGGAGACTCCACAGCCTCTCTGGGCAACTTGTTCCAGTTCAATCACCCTCCCAGTAGAAATGTTTTTTTTTCTTGTATTTCAATTGATTTCTTGTATTTCAATTTGTGACCATTGTCTTTTGTCCTACTGTTGGGCACCACTGAGAAGAGTCTGGCTCCAGCTTCTTTACTACTCCATCAGGTATTTGTACACATTAGAAAGGTCCTCCATAATTAAAATCTCTCAATTTGAAAGGGCCCTAGCTCTCTCAGCCTTTCTTCACTGAGAAATGCTCCAATCCCTTAGTCATCTTTGTGGCCCTTTATTGGACATGCTTGGACATATCTGCAAGTCTCTCTTGTACTGGGGAGCCCAAAAGTAAACCCAGCTCACTAGTCTCACCAGTGATGAGTAGAGAAAAATCACCTCCTTCAACCTGCTGTCTGTGATCTTCCTAATGCATCCCAGAATAATATGTCTTTTTTTCTATTGTTGGCTTGTGGTCAGCATGGTGATCACTAGGATCCCCAAGACCTTTTCTGCAAAGCTGCTTTTCATCTGGTCAATCCCTGACATGTATCTGTTCATGGGGTTATTTCTCCCCAGGTGCAGGACTTTGCATTTCCCCTTGTTGAACTTCATGAGGTTCCTATTAATCCGTTTATCCAGCCTGTCAAGGACCCTCTAGACAGCAGCATATCCAGACCCAGTGGTTCAGTCAATATTCAGTCTGCCTCACTGCCTGCTCATCCAGCCCATATTTCATCAGCTTCTCTGTGAGGATCTTCTGGGAGACAGTGTCAAAAGCTTTGCTGAAGTCTACAATGTCCACTGTTACCCTCTCACTTATCAAGTCAGTCATTTAATTGTAGAAGTTTATCAAGTTGGTCAAGCATGGCTTCCCCCTGATGCCTTCACATGCCTGACTAGTCCTGATGTCCTTCATGTGCCTGGAAATGTTTTCCAGGATTGGCTGCTCCATCACCTTCCCAGGGATTGAGGTGAGGCTGGCTAACCACCTGGTAGTTCCCTGGGTCCTCCTTCCTGCCCCTTTTTTAGATAGCAGTGACATTTTTTTTCCTCCAGTCCTCAGGTACCTCCAGTCATGTCAATCATTCAAAGATTATTGAGAGTAGACTTGCACTGACTTTAGCCAGCTCAGGGTGCATGGACTTACAACTGTCCAGTTTCCTTAAGTGTTCTTTAAGTTGATCTTTTTCCACCCGTAACCTTGATGGAAGAAGTCTATTGGTCTCCATCTCCACACACTTGAAGTGGGCCTCCTTTAATCCTGTACGGTTGATTGCAAAGTCCACATCACCCTGCACTCTGCTTGCCAGCCTTGTCCACCACTTCCCCCATTATTGCTGGCTGTCATTTCCCAGAAGGGGAAGACTGAAGAAAGGCAGAAGGCATGGTGACCTTCTCAAGGCAATGTTACCATCATCTGTTGTGGTTGGACCATGGATGCAGTGAGTCCTTGAATTCACAGGGAAAGGTGAATGAAAGCCTTTGAGGGAATACTTTCCTGTTCTAGATTACATTTAACAGGAGCAACCATCCACTCTGTCCTGCTGTTGATGGAAGTGGTGACAACTACCTGTCATTGTGCACCTGGTGTTCTTCAACATGGTCTTCTTAAACCTCACAGCTACTTGTAAGATTGGCTTAGAGAAAAAATACCTTGCCCAGAGCCAAAATTAATGAGGCTGATTCCTACTTGTGGCCATAGCACTCTGATTCAGTTTGGAAAGCATTGCTGTGGGGTTTTGTTCATTACTGTGATGGGACCACAAATCAAGTACAACTTTCAGAAGGATAAGTCTAGATAATTTAGTAATATTCCCATGAAGACCACAGTGCCCTTTAAACTCAAAAAGCTGGGTTGTACACAGACTAGAATAATTACCTTTTTAATTAGGACAACTCAAAGCAGTTAGGTAAAGCAGAGCCAGAATAAGAAATTTTTTTAACAAGACACTGTGACCTTGCTTTTCTTTTTGATTTCAGTCAGCTCAGTGGCATTCTGGGTTTCAACAAATTCTGCACAATTGCTTTGTTCTCTTAAGTATCTCCCAGTCTTGACCTGTAGCCTCTCAGTCCTTGCTAAGCTCTCAGTCTGTTTCTTCCTGTGTCTCCCATATCCTTCAGCCTTGAAGCTTTCTTGAGAAGGTCAATTTAGTCCTAAAACAACTCACCTTACCTCTGCAGATTTTCATCTGACCTACTCACTTTTTAAAGGCAAGCTGCATATGTTAGAATTTAAACAAACCAGATGTCCTTTGCCATAATCAATCAGCTGAGAAGGTCCTGTCCTGTTGATGAGATATGGCAGCAAGCTGAGCTTCACTGGCAATCAAAATTCTCCTTTTTCCATAGCTGGGTTGATTCATACTCCGAAGCAGTGTGAGTACTCCAACATAGTGTCCTTGAACAAAGTGGCTCCACATCTCCATTCATCTCTACATTAGAGCTGAATTTTAGTCTGAAAGTGCATTGAAATGAATGGCGAAATTTGTCTGCTTTCAACAGAAACAAAATCTCTTCACTTGAGTTGATTGTTACTCAGTCAAGAGTTCACACTTGCCTTGGTAAACAGGAAAAGACATAACCAAGCTGGTGTGAGGAATTCTGTCCAAACGCCCTCAGGCTGCACAGAAGGGTTAAGTCTTCAGGGACACAAAGTCATGACATCTGCCTCTAATGTTCGAGTCTGCTTCTAACTCAGCAATAGGGTTTGGGCTTGCCTTGACTTTAGTGGTACAAGGCGCACACAGCTCTCATCAATGAGTGATACTGGCCCTCCTCTGCCACTGCCATGGGACCTCAAAGCACAGTGATACCACTAAGCATGAAGCTGTTTGAGCTCCATAAAGGTGGTCAAAACAGCCCAGGTTGTGCCCACAGCCGGTTGCGAGCAGATAATGCCAATATCGCTAACAAAGGGAGGAAGCACCACAGCACGGCAAACACTGTTCAACCATGCACTGCCCACAAAGCTCTGAATTATGTGCTTCTAAAGCATGATATTTAATACAGGGGCTGGACTCCTTTTCCAGAGCAAACTGTCGGAGGTACAGAGCCTTTCATGTGGTGCCTTGTACTGTTTCATTCAGCTGAAGCTCTGGCTCTTTGTATATTCAGAAACTGTGCAAGACTCTGTCTGTCTGCATGTGTGACAGTCACTGGCAGCTGCGTCTCCTCGGGGGCATATTTGTGGAATACCAGCTATTTAGTGCCATCTTGTTCACTCAGTGGGCAAAATAGAAATCGCTATAGAACAAACCCAAAACAAGCCTTTCCTCTCCTGGAGGACCTGGTGGTAATGCACCTCTCTTATCATGCTAGATCACCAACACGAGGAAGGTGAAATGACATGTTGAGCATCCTCAGGAGACTGAGCTGCCTTGCAGTCGGATGCGTCATATTCCAGGCAAGGTTTCCATGCTGCTCTGATACTGCATCCAAGGCAAGGATTGTTGCTTTACTGTAAATTATGGCTGAATTTTAACAAGAGGTAACTTCTAAATCAAGACTGAATTGTTTCTGGGTGCATAGGGTTTAATGCAAAGGGACTGGAGATTCAGCTACCAGAGTGGAGAGAGAAACGATAGTGATAAGGGAGAGAAAGTAATCAATTTTGTGAAAACTGAAATAAATGAGACAACAGGAACATACTCACTTCATGCCAAGTGAAAAATCCTCTTGCTGAATACAAAACCTAAATGTTTCTCATTTGGAGCACCAGGAAGAAAAATAACAAATGAAGGACCGTATTCCCTACTTGGAGAAGAGGAGATGTTTCCTCACCCCAGCTGCCATAGTACTGACCCTGGATGCAGGAGACACAGATTTCACCCCTGCTTTTGCTTTGGTGTGTGGAAAAGCCACATTTCTGTGTCCTCTAATCCTCTGCTGCCGGGTACACGGGGCATAGTTTCTTCTATTACTACTTTTCCAATTTGCTATTACATTCTGGGTGTAAATACTGGGAGACAGGTATCTCACCTCCTGTGTGTGTCCCAGCTTATGCTTAGGTTTGGGTAATATTGAACAGAAAATGGGACCCTTCTGAAAGAAAAATTTGAGGGAGAAAATACCACTACAATACTCACCTGAGGCTGCCACCTCTGAAACAAGCAGCATGTAGATGTAAAGACTCCAGCTCCAGTGAATAATGACGTGCCCATGGAGATATAAACAAGTCTGAGCTGGGGTTTACCAAATTGCTATTTCATTTTCACTAAGGCAGGGAAGAAGGACGTGTTTAGCAGTCAGAACAATTAATAATCAAACTTATGTCAGGTGAAAGTTTAATTAGCAATGCCAGATGGAACTGTATCAACAGGAGGCATGGAATGCTCCCTCTCCCCCATAGGAATATGCCACACCACAGCCTCCCAAGTACTCCTCTGGGACAGGGGGGGCAAAGTCTCTTCAAGCAGAGGATGGAATTGGATTTAGGTTTTAATCTGTGGGCTGATGCCATAAGCCCTGGGCCATTGATTATCATCTCCTGCTGTGGCTATTTTGCAACTGTAACACTCCTCTTTCTCCCCTTTGTTTCCTATTTGTGCTGCAGCTACTTAGTCAGCTATCGAAAATCCTGAATAGTCTTGAGGAAAAGCTATATGACGTTTTCTGTTGGTAAATTAACTTCTTGCCCTTGCATTTCTTACCCAGTTCTCAAGTTTCTTCCATGGAGGAAGCATCCAAGGTATTGTAAAAGTTTTTGGCTTTTTTTAAAGCAACTCTTTAGTAAATAAACTATATCAGTGCGGACTGTTCTTCTCCATATTGAGAAGGTGGAACTTATCTAATAATCATTACAGTACAATACTTTCCCTCGAAGCACTCCCAGGAGGCTCTTTTTATCTGGGAAAGGGTAATGGAATATTCACACCTAAGCACCATGAGCCAGCAATACAGTTCTTTAAACAGGAAAATCAATTTTCCCTTAATATTTAAAATATTAACAATGTATTTTGTTGGAGTTAAGCAGTTAGATAAGATTATACATTCACTGCTGGTGACCAGGAGCACAGTGTCTGAAAGGGAGGCAGGCAAAAGGAGACATACTGTGGCTACTAGTAATAATAACTGTTTGCAATTCAAAAGCAACTAATTTTTTTTTTTTTAAAGAACAAATAAAAGTGTTAGATGACTCTCCTCAGTTCAGTTACACATGTAGTTAGTTTCGATTAAGACTTATTCTACCATGCCAGTCCAAACACCCAACAGCATTGATCCCTCAGCTGAAAGGCCTGATTTGCCATCCTTCCTGACATTAACAGGGCTTTCATCAGCCAGCACTGCCTGCTTGGACCCGTGACATACCGGCAACTTCTCAGCGCTCACCTGGGACTCTGGTCTCTGTTCCCTTCACCATACCCCCATCTTAACTTCGGTTTGTGAGTCACGGCAGTGGCAGCCGTTCTGTCCCTTGAGATCACATTAGCAACTTGCACAGAAATTCACCTGATAGAAAACTGGATCATCAACTGCACATTTTTTGTTTAATTAAAAATATTTCCTTTCTGCGGGGAATTCACTATGTCTGTTTAAAAAAACAACCCAAACCAAAACATAAAACCTAAACAACTTTCCTTCTCAAATCTTTCATTTTGTTATGTGAGGATATCTATAGGGGTGAGGGTTTTTGTTAATTTATTTGTTTGCTTGTTTGTTTAAGAAAGAGTCCATTGTGTTACTCAATGAGACTAGATGTAGGGGACAGCTGAACAAATCTGACCTATTTCTTCTGTGCGACATGCTTGTCTCCTGAGATTTCCAGTAATGTCCCGTTTGTTCCTGCAGTCAGCCCACAGGGCTTCCATTCTTCTTTCTTTCCTTCTTTTTCTTCCTTCGTCCCATGATCCTCCTTACCCAAGGTCAGTCTGAAAAATCCAGTCCTGGGAAAATGTAGAAAAATCTAGCATTCGGTATTATTGTAACCACAAACAGAAATCAGATTAAAACCTGAAGCTTAGTGATTCTGTGGATGTATGCATGTAATTGGTATGATTTATTGGATGTGTTAGGGGTCCATTTAATCTTTAAATAGGAAAGCCATGAGGTGTGACTTGATGACTTATTAAAATAATGTCACACTACCTAAAAAGAGAGACACTGTAAAATACTTAAACACACAATGATTTCTGAAGAGGGTCTTGTCAGAATAATATCCTGCATACCATTTAATGGAAGAAAATAATTATTCACAGATTGTTAGTTTTGCTTTTTACAAACAAGGAGTGCATTTAATTTTGTCATATCACTTGCTTCTGTTTACAAGCTTAAATCACTCCTTTAAAAGAGCCCAACCTTCCTAGGGTGCATGGATTGGAAAGGCATCATTTTAATGGGCTTGTAGCTAATTAAGAAGTGTGACATGCAGAATGTGGCTGGAACATGGCATTAAAATGTAATTACAGAACAATGCATCATGTCACGGACAAGTGGCTAAATGTGAGCATGGGCTGGCAAATATTGTGCAGGAAAATCCAGCTCGAACAAGACTCTTGCATATAGTGAGGACCCTGCATGTTTCAACTGGACCTGAGTGCTGGATGTGTTTTCATTACAGATAAGTTTCAAGACCTATTTTGCAATCCCTGCAAGGTTCTGCCTTTGAGGCTGTGGTGCAGATTGATCTCTGTCCTAGTGGCGGGCAGGCTTCTGGCAAGCACGCTGTGGCAAATGACTTTTGATTCCCAAGGGCAGCATTTTGTGCAGTGAGAAGCAACGACGGTTGTTCTTTGTCTGACGTTCTGTATTACAGGCTGCTTGCTCTCCTTGACTGCACCTACTAAGTAAATACATTGGGCTTGACTAGTCCTTGTTTGTATAGGCCATGCAAAATGTCCCTTCCTGGGCGAGTAAGGGCTGCTGAGCACCACTGAGGGGCGTTCAGCCCCAAAGGGCACAGGTGCCTTTGCACGTGGCTTTCCACGTAGAAGAGCAGTTTGGGTTTCAGCAGGCAGCTCACCGACAAAACCAGCCTGAATCAGCAAGGCTACTGCAAAAGATTTGCCAGTGATAATCCCTTTCATGATATGGTCCTGTGTGTGATGCTTTCCTAAAGCAGTATTTACAAGCCAGTCATATTATTTTTGAAAAGTACCTTCTCACCTGAGAGATCTGTATTGATGTAGCTGTATATAGCAATTTATGTAAATCACTATAACTGTTCTTCACATTGCCATCATGGCTCTGAGCACAGAGATCCAACAGGAACATGGTACCTGCACAGAGCTGATGGCAGGGCTTGCTGCAGAGCACACTGAAGGAGGCAGAGAAGCTCAAGGAAAGTATAGGTCAGCTTGTTAGAAAGGAAACGGGACATGATTAGACTTATTTATTTGCTTTCTAGCAAGTGTAACAGAAAAGAAAGATTGTGAGAAGTGATCTGTTGAAAAGTTAGTAGTCAGGTGTGGATCAGCGTAACTGAGGTCTCCAAAACGATGCTGAAAGGAAATACTACTGTATGGGCACATTAAGTTAAATATTTTTGTGTGCTAACCTTCTTCCCACCTGCTTTTCAAAGTATTTCTATTTATTGCAGATAATTAATCCTTTTTCTTTCTTAGCTATGCATATTGGCTCACACTACTCTGAAGATTAAAAGGTTTTTTGGTATTTCCATTTAAAATCTTGTTAGAATTAACCCCAGATTCATAATTTAGCAGTCAAAATAGACTCAATGCTGAACTCAGCAATTCATTTTTTAAAAAAATAAACTAAGAATATCTATTTGGCTACTTTTCAAGAAAAGTAATGCAAGAAAAAGGGAGAAAGGGAATAAAGAAAGAAACTGTTAGATGTATTGCTTTTATTATCATTTTTTTCCTTATGTAAATTTAAATGACGTTTTTCAGACCATAATCCATAATATAGACTATAGTTCTCTTTGTACTTAATTAAAAATTGATAGATTGATACAAAAGGATGAGGTTTTCAGAAGTATTCGATGTTGGCCAAACTCTGCTTTGAATTCAGTGGTGAAACTCCCTCAGAATCCGTTAAGAACAGAGTAAAGCGTGGCTGAGCGTTTCTGAGTATCCTACCCAAACAAAGTGTGGCAAGGGATCATTTTCAAAGCATTGCGAGGTGTTTAACACTGCAGTTTCCATTAAGCCCAGTTTATTTGTTTTTAGCTAAAAAGTGGCTTGTCCTCTTTAAAGTATACGTCTCACACAGGGGTTTTGGACTTTAAAGGATTCTCTTGAGCTGTTGCGGTTGGGTTCAGAAATCCAGACTGGCTAGCAGAAAAAGGCATTAAAAGTGTACATGGATAAACTGGGAGACATGGCAAGCAGCAGTGTTTGGAAGTTGCAATGAAACAAATAAATGCTGCAGGAATGGATTTAGAAAGTTTTAATGGATTTATTGCTTGCAACTGACCCAAGCATCTAAGGGCAGTAATAGCTTTCTCACCTCTGTCCTCTTGAAATCCAAAGTGAAAACCAGAAAGCATGGATGAACGAAGCATGATAAGGTGAGTCCTGGTGCCGGGTTGGGAGAGCGGGACCACACTGCAGCATCAGAAAAGGCAGTGACAAAACTCCTAAAATCTACTGCGATTCAAAGCATCAGGGCTGGTGGGTCAAAATTTCAACCGTGCTTTCTGCTGTAGAAGCCCGTTTGGTTTATCCTTACCATGGGGGCAGGTGTCGTGTGTTACAGAGAACTCTCTCCTAAGGGATCCCATTGAGAAGAAGTTATAAAGTAAAACAACTGGCCTGGCGGCTGTGTTCCTAACAGACCACACGCCTGTGAAAACATAGAGCCCCTTTGCCACCGCAGAGGCTGTAGGAGAGGCAGTTTAATGGGGCCCTGCACAGAAATTTTAGAGCCTTTCATACCATGGATATAAATGATACATTTCATATTTATGCCGCCTTTCTAAATCACAAAAAAGTAAATTCAGCTAATGATGAAAGGCAGAAGCCCTGAGCTGCTGCTTTGCTTTGCTATTTATAGTGTCAGGGCCAGCTCTGGCTTAATCTTCTGGGTGTAGTTCAATATATTTCTGCCCCAGCCAGGTAGATCGGAAGCCCTGGTTATATTTCCAAGCTCTCTGAGGTTTTAAGACAATCCCACAGCTTTCGCTGGAAGTAGTTTTTGCAGCGTACTGATAAATAATCTCAGGGAGGATGTAATTGTCCACAAGAAAACATCTGCGGAGCAGAAAAAAATAAAAACCACAAACCAAAACAAAACAAAATTAGAAAAGGGATGCACTGACTTTATTTTTCCAGCAGCTGTCTTTGCTGAAGTCCCTCCCTTCCCTGGCTCTGTTTCTGCCATGTGAATTGTCCTAACTATACCCTATAGTTCCTTGGTAGGACAATTGTAACAATTAGCCCATGACTTTATACCAGCTGTCTTGGCACAGATGAGGCAATGTGCTTTGGACTCCGAACACCTGCAAAGCCAGTACATGGTGGATGCTTGGATACTAAACCAAACAGCTGTTGCGTTTCAGGCTCATTCTCTTTGGGGGTGGGGGGTGGGTGCGGGGGGGGGGTGGAGGGAGTGAGATGGAAAAACTTCTATATGCCCAAATGCCATAATTTCCCTGTCTTCAGGTTTATTCTGTGCATTCCTTTCCAGTATGCCACATCACAGCTGATTAAGGATGGCCCTAGCAGTTATCTGGAGATTATACAATCTGTAGGGTTTCATATGTTAAGTTTTGCAAGTAGCTCTGAGTAGCTAAATACGATGAGGGTAGGGGGAAGAGACAAACAACCCCACATTTATTTTGATTTATTTCCAATTACTCCCTTTTCAGAGCTCTTAAAGGACAGTTCAGTTTGGTTTGTACACTTCTCGATTAGTGTAATCTGAACGCTGGCAGTTAGCGCTTTGGCAGTTTTACCCCGGTGAGTTTAATAACGAAACGAGAGTTGCCGAGAACAGCGGTATCGAATTCACAGAGAGCACCGTGCATGCATTTCTTTCCCCCAGTAACTCTTCAGTGGGATTATTCAAGAGATTTAAATGTGGGTGGCATCAATTTGAAATGCAGATGGTGTATCTTATTAAACACCATTTTATCTATTTGTAGTGTTCAGAACAGTATTTGCCCTGAATTTAAATAACGATGTACAGTATTTGTTAAAAAACATGCTTGGGCATGTTTTGTTTAATTAGCGGCTTGAAATTTCCTAGCATATGGCTTGTCATTTGGTAAAAAGATATGCAATTATGAACTTCCTTGAAGTTTTACTACTTAAATACAAAATTAACTTACTATGTTCAGCAGTTAATGGCAGGCTATTAAATATAGTATTTACTAAACAAAAGACATCTAGGAGCAGCTCAGTATGCCTATACCATCTGTACCTGTAACACTGTACATCTTTCAGTTCACAGGAGGTGGACTGGACCCCGTCTGCTCCCACAGTTCATTACCAGAATTTTCTGCATGTCAGTGCAAACGACATTGTGTCTGTTTATTATCTTTAAAGGCCTGGATGCTGCTTTAGAAACATCAATTTAATTTTTATTCTTCGGGAAAGCAAACAGACCATCTGCTTAGATATCCAGTACTTTCTGAAGTGCTGTAGATATTATTTTTTTTTAACCTGTCAGATTTTGGATGGCCTTTTAAACTTTTTGGAATTTTAGTTGCTCACCTGTTCATTATTAGGAAATGGAAATAAGAATCTGGAAGGCTGAAAGATGATGCTTGTTTTTTTCCCCATAACTTACCTGCTTAGTTCCTACTCCTCATCACAACAGATAACTAATCCAGCATCTGAGTCCCTTCCACCAGCTCAAGCTGGTTCCTCCATCCACTACTTTCACCATTCCTCAGTCCTAGCACAGCTGATGAGAAGACTTGCCTTAGGCCTCCCAACCAACCCCCATTGCAAGCAATATTATGCACTCAAATGACTCACAAATTGGAGGATTCTCATTTTTGTTTCTGAGAATGATATAGCTCAGAAAAGAAAAGATGAAGCCTGATGAAGAAGTGTGAAGGGAACAACCCCCAGCCTAACACATCGGTTTCCTTCACAAGTCTTATTTCATGACTTTATCATATGCTGCACTTCTTCAGATGCAGCAGAATCTGAAGACAGGATTCACCTCAGTGTATTATAGACCTCTACATATGGGCTGAGCCCTCCTAAGCTTAGTGCTTATTTATGAGAGAAATAGGCTGTTCCAGGGTTTTACCTCTTTTATATGTTGCCCTCTGGAAAAGATAAATGACAACCCTGTGTAGAGGAATGAAAGCAGTGGGTTGATTAGCATTGATAATATGCAGCTGTGGCCTTGCCTCCAAGGCAGTGGGTTGATTGATGTGGATGATGTGCAGCTGTAGCTCATTCCCACAAAGTGGTTAAATAGCACTGAGGAGTATGGGAGAAGAGTGGCTGGATGGAGAAACAGCCTGGAGAAGGGAGAACCTGGATGTACTAGAGACAAGGAGAGGTGTGGTCTGGCTTTGTCTCTGGAGGATGGAGAAACAGCATGGACAGCAGAATCTGACCCGCACTAAAGCCTTGTTGCAGCTTGCTGGTTTTGCTTGTGCTGTGACAATCCTGAAATGCCTGTTTCTCCCCATCAGTTATGAAGGGATTGTAGGTAGGTACAATGCAGATGTCTGCTTTCTGGAAATGCAGGCTCCAAGTGCACAGGTCACAAAAACTTCATGGCTGAAATTGTGGCTGTTGACATCAGTGAAAAATTCCTGTGGGTTTGGGGAAAGTCAGGTTTTTCACTTTATTTCCATTCTTATCACTACTCTAGCTTGGTTTGGTAAAAACAAGATGCTCAGCAGCATCAGAGGGACAACCAAAGCTGTGGTCCTTTCCAGGATGAGCTGCCAAGCAGATGAAAGGAGAAACAAAACAAACAAGAACTTAAAAAGGTGGGAAATCAAAAGCATTAACTCATATCTCTGTTTGCTTGTGGACAGTTTTTAATCTTCTCACTTTAGCCATGGTTGCCAATACCTTTGTGTATATTTTTTTCCATCTTTCTTCCCACTGGTCTGGCCGTGGTATCCCACTATCTCACTGAACTGCTTCACTCTATCGTCCTGTAAATTTCCAGATTTCTCTTTATGATTTACATAGACATGAATCCTGGCTTTACCACTGTGCTTCCTTCTGCTCACTCTTCAGTCTGCCTGCTTCGCTCCTTTTTCCAATCACTCTTGCTTTTCTACTCCGGCTCTGTGCCTCCGTTTTTTACATAACTGGCTTGATCCCTCTGTCTGACGTACTGCTTCCCTGTCTCCCAGCGCTCTCCTGATGAAGATGAAGAGCTTTATCTCTTCAGTCATAGAACCCTGGGCAATATCATGTAGCAAAATGAATTAATGGTGCAAAAATAGGTCCAGAATGTGCTTACTCTGTCTTCTGCTGTGATACAGAAAGTGGAAATGTTTCTTTTGTTATTTAGGTTCAGCTCTTACTTCCCTGCCCAGTAATCAATTGCTCTTGTGATTATGGAGCCAAAGAGCACAGAGATCAAGGGCAAGGTGCTCAGCATGCTGCACACATGTACAGCCAAAGCAGAGACTGCACCTAACAGGCAGTGATAGTTTCTAAACCCCATCTTGATGTTGTTAAATAAATTAATTTGTGAGATTATCCATACAGAGAACTTCCGTTTTTTCATATCATAGCATATATTGTGAACTCTGATCCAAACTGATGTCAAGGCAGGTCAGTGTGAGGGCTTTGGACTTTGAAGCAGGGGGTTTCTACAATAGTGTGCGAAGGCATATACCGTGTGTGTTTAATAGGGGCTTTGAAGCAGTGGGATCTATAGACCTGATACTGACTTGGATGCTGCTTGGGAGAAAATGAGAGAAAAGAAGGGGAAAAAAAAGGGGAGGGGGGGGGGGTCAAGAAGAGAAAGGAAAAGAAAAAAGGCAAGGGAACAGAAAAGAAGAAAGAAAAGGGACTAGAAGAGAAAAGGAAAGAAAGGAAAAGAAAGAAAAGAAAACCACCATCTAGGGAACAGTGTTATGGGTTTTTTTAATAGCAAACTCTGTATCCAGCTTGGACTCTAAGTGCTTTATAGCACCCTTTAAAGAACTGTGTCATATTCCCATTCCAAAGACAATTAGTTCTGGGTTGCTTTTCTTTTTTTTGAGATCTGTCACTGTCTAAAACCCACCCAAAATCAGACAGGATCTTCCCAAGATTTTTCCAAAGTTGCTGGTGCTACCTCCCTTTGGCATGGTCAGCAGCCAGCCCCTGGACAAGTCTGAGTATCCTGACGATACCTTTCTGCATCCAAGGTGCCTAAATAAGTTACATGCTGCTCCTCAGAAAAATGCAACCTCCCACCTTTTTGTTTTTTGTTTTTTTTGTTTTTTTTTTAACAAGCTCCATCAAATATTATGGAGGAAATAAGCTGTGTTTTGACTCCCCATTAAACATTTGTGACTGGAAACTTCACTGGGAATAGTTCACCTCAGGAAATAATTTAAAGAATCTAGATACTGTTATTACAGGAAAACTTCATTAATCCTTGGAGAATGTTTCTGTTGGTTATTAATACAACATTATTGTAACTTTTGGCCTTTGAATTGGTGCTTCTCTTTGACTTATTTTGGCCTAAAAAAACTTCATGTAGCATTCAGACATGATGAGCTGAATTACTGTTTTATCTCTGGTCATATGGTCCTTGCTGGACAAAAGGCCACTTTTTTTTTTTTCTACAGACAAGAAATAAAAAGGAGGAAATTAAAAAACACACCAGGTCATTTCTCCCTTCTGGCTTTAAACTGCCACTCCAGCAGCAAAATTACCCCATCCATATCAGAAGAAACCAATGAGACTTGACAGCAAACCATTGCAGGAATGGTGGAGGGAGGAAATAATTCAAACTTTTAAACACATTCTAAAAAAAATAATCACTAACTTTTCATTCCTACCCTCCCACATCCAAATGAGATTCGTTGTGGTGCATTTTTTACCTGCTCAGATGCCCCAAAGTGTAAACAGCATTTATGCCATCCAGTCAGAGGCAACTCCAAAAATAGAAATGCTATTAAAAAAACCTTAACGATTCACCCTGGGGAGCTCTTTCCTCTGAGTTGCTATAAACCAATACACAAGTGAGAAGTGGGGTCACTGTGTTTCTGGATGTCATTTCTTAAAAAAGGAGACATAACAGACACCTTGGCAAGTTGTCATTAAAAATTTCATGGCAATACCTATAAGTGCAGGGATACCTATAAGTGCAGGGATGCCTATTCTGTTGCTGTGGCAAAATTCACATTTGGATGATTACGTTTTACCTACTTAACTCAGCCTGCATTTTCAATTCCATATGTCATTCTTCTTGTCTTATCTTAAATTGCTGTATAGTGTTTCTGTGCATTATTAAATAGTTGCCACATTTCAGCCTAGTAGATCTTGCATTTAAATGATGGTTTTACAAAGTCTATGCTACTTTGTTAGGTTTGCCTGTACAGCAGGTTGATTTTTTTTTCCAAGGAAAAAGTTCCTTCAGAAACAGGCTTGAAAAATTACTGGTTTTCATTAAAAGTTGTCAAAATCTTTTTCACTTTTTCCTAAAAGTTTCTGCCTTTCTGAATTGAAAATTAAATAGATGTATGTAAAAGAAATGGTGTTAGGAAGCCACTGTTATTATTAAAAAAAAAAAAAGGTTTTCCAATTAAATATTGTCCAAAATACTTTAGGAATAATATTCATGTGTTCTTTATTTTTCATGAACTGGGGCAGAAAAAAATAAAAAGAATCCATTTCAAACAATTAAGAATGAAAACAATGCCAGAACTGCAAATATCACAGCAAAAATCTTTCAGTTGTTTCCAGCAAGTTCTTTTTATGCATCATCTTTTGAAACTTGCAAGTACTGTAGTGTTCAGAAAGAAAAATTGCCTTTAATTCTCTTTCTCAGTAGATCTATACATAAAATGAAACATAAGTGCAATTTGTTTTTTAGATTAGAAACTGAGTGAGACAGGGATCACTGCTCCATGAAATGAAGCACGCTGTATGTAGGCTAGAGAAACATTCCTGAAAAGACAAAGTATTAGAAGCTGTCCCAAGGAGGATGCAGTGGCTGTCTAGAGGATTTGAAGAAACGGAGAACTTGGTTTCAGGCAATGAAATAAGAAAATATGTATGTTAGGCAGGTGGGAGATACTGATGAAAGGTATTACCAGGTGTTGCCTGTTACACTTCAGCTACTGCTCAGCAATGACAAATGAAGAACTTGGGTTGATTGGCCCAGTCAAGGAAACCATCACATGCATGTGTGTGTGTGTGTGCTGTGTTATCTCAGGAAAACAACATCCCTAAATGCAAAATTAGAGCAGTCAATACTCTCAGAAGGTAGCTTAGGCTATCTTAAGACATGTGGAAAAGTCCCTAAGGACAGAGATTCCCTAGAAGACTTTAAAAAGCTTTAAAGCTTCTCTTTTCATCATAGCTTCATAAAGTCAACTGTTAAAATGTGTTAAAATAATTTGTGTGATTCCATTTAGAACTAATATCTTTCTCAGGCTCAGATGCCCAACTGGGGCTGAATATCTCACTCAGGGTGGTATCTTCTGTGGGTGGAAGATGTTGACTGCAAGAGGGAGCCCTAGGCAGACTACTGTGGAAACAACATAGGTAATTTTGCAAAGCAAGAGGAAAGCCAATATGTACTGTGCATTTAAATCACTATAATAACAATAAAAATAAATAGTTTCCTTCAGCTCTGAGAACAGACAGGATTCTGCCCTTTGGTTTTCACATAGGTTTGTCCTGGCTATTAGTAAGCTCTCAGGAGCTATGTATTGCTGATGCAGAAAGGCAGGCCTCCCATCGCTATCTGTGGTGCATCCAGCCTGTGTTTTAAAGGAAACTTGAGACTGCAATCAAATAATCAGGTTTAATGAGCTGGGGCTCCAAGCAAAACATCTGGGCTAAAACCAGGAGTCAATGTGTTAAAGCTGGAAGAAAGCACCACCTTCATCCTGCTTACCACACCATGTAACTGGTCCCTTATCCCATGGCCCAAAAGATAGACACGGAAGGCTTTACCAAAGCCAGTAATTTCAGAAGGAAGGGCAGTCCATGAAACACTTTCTCCAGCCAGGCACAAGTAATGGTTTAGGAATAAACTCTAAACTGCTTTTTTTTACGTCAAGCTGGGTTTAGAGATGTTGCCTTACAAATTAAAGGCAGCCTTGCAGTTAAGGATGGACAACCAGCGTACTGGTTGTCTGGATGACTTTTGAGGGACTGATGCTTTTGACATCCAAGTTCTGTAAGCAAACCAGCATTTACATGAGTTACATCTTCAATGAATTTAAATAATAAATAAGTGTCTTGTGGTAGTCTAGTCTAGAGGTCACTAATGCGTGGCTAAAGGAGAGAAGGTTCCTGCTGGACAATGAGAATTGCACAGGTGAATACCTTTTATTTTCAGATAATTCAATGAACATTAACTAATTAATCCTGATAGCACCCTGGAACAGAAAGCAGGAAAGGGTAGTTATGCAGACATATCAGTAAATACTTGATTTCTTCTTCTTTTTTTTTTTTTTTTTTTTTAAAAGGACTGTTTTCTGGAGTAATTCCATAGATGGACTCATTGGTATCAGGCCCTTGAAAGAGAGAACAACTATGACATGATAAATGAGGCATATTTTCAAGAAACAATCCTACAGGTGATGTAATGCTGTAAGCAGAAATCACTTATTTAGCGGGATGCTGTGGAGAACAAATGAAACAGTAAAATACACAGTGACACAGATGCTCAGGGGACTTGCTTCTGAGACTCTCTTTTTATCTTTAACTACAAAGGGAAGATTGTCCCTTATGTTCTGCAAAGATGTGCCAGAGGAGGGTTGCCATGGGAGAGGATAACCGCATTAAGTCTCCCAGCCCCCAGCATGTCTGCTCCTATTTCCACCTACTCACCCATCTGGCCAGGTTGCACCTTTGCTGCAACCAGGCCAGATGGGTGAGTGGGGTGGAAATGCCTTCGGGCGATGCCTCAGGGACCAGCATGCAGATCCACCAGGGAATTCCTGTCTGGGCAATTTGTGGCTGGATTACAGCATTTCTCATCACCACCTGTGTTAAGGGGTCCAGGCACATTCTGTGAATCCAGCCCAGCAGATTTTCCACCTTGATTTATGCCCTGGCCATCTTCCAGCCATACCATTTGGACCTGGTTTTGTTAAATTGGATGCCATTGCAGGGTCAGGACTGATCAGCACAGGAGTTTTTTTGGCAGCACAAGGGAATGTCTTCTTTGGCCAACTCCTGTATTCATGGAAGATGAGAGTAAATCTAATTTTTTGCCTTCATAAAGGTCAGCTTTTCAAATTACTTTCATACATGTACTGCATCAGGGCATGAGAAAAGGTGACAAGCACCCTTGTCACATTGAAAAGAGGGAGGGCTAGAGTTAAATCAGCACCTTCCAGGAGCAGTGCTTCAAGGCCATTTTATTCCACTTGAGTTGGGATTGAATCCATGCTCTAGCTTCATGCTAGCAGGAATCCTGCCTATTTCTGTGGCTTTGCTTCAGAAGAAATTTAAAACCAGTCTGCTGACTAAATTTCAGTTTGGATAATTACATTTTGCTCACGTAAATTACTTTAGTAGTTCCAAAGAGGGGAAATTACACTCTGCTTGCTCTTCCAAAGCTATTTGGTAGCGTTAGTAGGAGAGATGAAATGGGCCAACCCATCAGAGAGGTGGCTGCATTTTAATGGCAGATGAAATTCCCCCTATAGAACACTTATTTTGTGCAAGTAAGTTCACGTCCAGCCCATGTGAAAGATGGAGAGCTATTAACACCTTCCTGGAACCTCACAGCTCTCAGCCTGTGATCTATTTCCCTCAGCCTTACTCCCATATATCAGACTGCTTCTCTGACAGCTCTTCTGGGGTGGCTTAATAAAACCCTACTCTTAACATTGCATTTACCCATTCTAAGCTTGCTGTTGTCTTCCTTTCTTTCTTCTATCACGAGCACCCTTCCTTCGCAGTCCACTCTGTCACCTGGGCAGTTGTCTTCTGACACCCAGGTTAGCTGCAAGACTGCTTGGCTCTGCATCATATCATGAGGAACCAGGCTTTTGCAGATAAGTTAAACTACATGCCCAGTTCTGCATGCCAGTGTAGCACCATTCATTCTTGCCTCTTCCTGTGACAAACTCCAGCTCTTAGATTATTCCCTTCTTCTTTACATAATGCTTCTACAGCTTGGCTGTGGAAGTTGTGCTTTTAGCCATCTTCATCCTTACATCTTTCTGATGCAAGCTGATTTTTCCTTCTGTACCCAATCCAGGATTCTTATATTGTATCGTAGGCATCAAATCCACCACAAGTTTCATCTTTGTTATCCTTTCTTGCCCCTCTTAAATTTCTTCAGTGATCCCGTCTATCACATCACTCATTCCAGCCTTGATATTGCCGTTGTCATCTCTTTGGGTGTCATTCTCCTGCCTGGACTGTCCTAATTTTTCACATCCTTTAAATCTTTGACCCAAAATGACATTCTTCCTGACGCAGGGAATCAGTTATATTATCTTTAAGATTATTCATGAAACAGAACTTTTAGAACAGCTAATGCATATGCGTAAATTTATTGTTCAAAAGGTCTGATTGCTCGAATGCTCATTCTGTGAATTGCCACAAGATGAAATTTCTTCTAGTGTTTAAGGAACAGACCAAAAGATATACATGTAAGATGGGAACAATTTGAAATGCAATGTGCAACTTTTTCAAGCAAAAATTTGGAGATGAGGATTATGCTGCTCAATGGTGGCATGTGACTTTCTTCCCCAGCTGCAGGGAGCAGGGAAGCACTACAGATACCCTTATGGTGGCCTGGAAGGATTATCCCATCTGCTGAAATGCAGAAATCTTGACGTCCCTTCTCCCTCATGTAACCTCCCTCCTGCTGCTTGTTGAGCTTGTTCCTTTGGTCAGATCTGGCATTCCGCAGATTTATGCACATCTAATCTGAATATTTCCAGTAGCCCAACTGATTATGACTGATACTCGCAGAGGTAAAGTATCATTGCATGGGCTTGCATGGGCAAGGGTTGTAGGTAATTCTGCTCACCAGCTGTGAACTGATCTCATCTTAAGTGCTAAAAAGATTATGATTTTTTTTAAACCTTAAGTTTTGCAACTTATGGATGTTGGAGCAGTTTTAATGGATTCTGACCTTCCGCTGTTATTCATACAGAGATGAACAGCCCAATGCTGAAAAAAGCATGAATATATTCCCTGAATATCCTCATAAAGGAAAGAGAGAAATCAATGGAACACTGTATAAAAATGTTTTGCTATCATGAAATTATTTTCAAAGTCTGTGGACACTGAATATTGTCAACAGTGGAAGGTCTTTCTCACGTGTCCCTTTTCTTGTGAGCTACTAATGTACACAGCACTTACCATTTCACTGTTATTCTTCTTTTTAATATCCCCATATCATTAATATTTTCTCACTAAATATTAAAATAATTTTCTTCACTTTGTGCACTTTTTCTCCCTTGGACCTCCCACGGACTTAAATGTTCTATTTGCATATTTATGTAATAATGTGATGTGAAGAAACATCAGGATGCCAGAAGAACCATGGGTGCTGGACAGCCTAGGCACAGAAATTCAAGATGTCTGCCATAGATTATAGCAATGCTTTGGGCTCCTGTACTCCAAGAGAGCTTTAAAGGTCCTCTAAATGTCATGGCATAGGCAAGAGCTATTTGGAAAAGAAAATTCAGGTTCCATAGATGATTATGAGCTCATGGAAAATTTTAAATCTTAAATGAATGGCAAACAAGAGAATATGTTGCTTGATTTTCCTCACTGCTTTTTTTGTTCTGTAGAACTTAAATATTCCAAAATTTAATTCCAAATCCACCAAGGTAGTCTGATCACACCAAGGCTATTCCTGTTACTTCGAAATTAAAATGTGCTTCCCACTGCCTCTGCCATTTTGTTGGGATGAGCTGGAGAGAGGGAATCTGCACACTTTCCTCCGGGGAAAAAAGTTTGACAGACTTCCAGGGAAGTGGGAGCTTGGAAACTGGCCAGGATTGCTGCCACATGCCTGCTGGGCTGGGAAATTTGTTTTTTACTCAAAGGACTTGAAGTTCTGGTGTAGCTTTCCTGTGAAAAGAGGCCAGATGAGACTTCGTGGCCCTGGAAAGCTTGGAATCATCTGATCCTAATTCATTGACACTCAGAGCTCCCTGAACATCTACCAGGCAGCCATGGAGCCCAAGTTCACTATCATTTGTAGGCACAGCTTTCATGGTCTTCACTTAAAACAGATCCTCTTAACTGAAGTTTCGGCTCTGCAGTTTCTAATGGAGAAGAATTTGCGCTGAGAACTCCTAACTATACTTACACAGAGCGTCTCCAGAGCTTCAGGGATATATTCCAAGTCACAGCCTGTATGTTGGGCTTACAAGGGAGCAAGGTAACTGCTGACCACTTCAGCTGTATTGCTTTGCACTGGGAAGTTCCCCCGTTATAGATTACCAAGATAGATACACTTACACAGCTGAAGAGTAATGTTTTCTTTCCCCAAAAAGTTACATTAACGTCCCATAACATCTCACTGAAGTAAGTGTGTCTTTTGATATTACCTTTGCAGCACTGGCATTAATATTTTAAGAAATCTTACTTTGGCATCTTCCAATCTGAGGAAACACCAAATGAATATTGGAAAAAACAAAGGGAAAAGGAGGGTGCCAAAGCATGGATGGAGGCTGATGAGATGGCAAATGCTCAGATGGACACTGAAGACAGTACAGTGGGCTGAAAGCAGTGGACACAAACTCAGGTGTGGTGGAAAGAAGGGGTGGGATATCATGGCAGTGCTACGGAGACCATCAGGGCTAGATAGCTGAGAAAGTGCAGCCAGCCAACGTGCCAAAAATCATTAGACTTTTAGTGTTGTCCTTGAGCTAGAAGTCCTTAAATACCTGCATTGCATAACAGTACTGTCAGTTACTAAGTGTGTCTTGTAATTGGTTAGAAAGTCATTAATGACAACTTGCTTCAAAACCAAAAAGCTGATTCTGTGTACCTCCAGGTAACAACAAGTGCAAGAACAGGAGGAATAGTAATAATTTAACACCACAATACATCCAGTTGCTGTTCTAAATTCTAAGGAATTTATTTCATATACATATATATATATTAACAATAAACTAATTTTGACACTTTCAGTTTAAACATGTAGCAACTGAGTCTTGAAAAAGTGTGGATTTATTTATTTGGGTTTTATTTTATCAGCCCGACACTAGTTTAATCTGGTGTAATAGTTCTCATTCATGTCTTTTAAAACCCCTCAAGAAAATTTTGTGCTCTTAAGAACTTCACTATCATAAATCAGTATAGCTGCAATGACTTAAGAAACACTGCCGTGATCTATATCAGTTCTGGATCCAACTCTTTGTTCTTTGGTGCTGCGTGCCGGCACAACAGTTCACTGAAGTTTAATAGAATGTTTTTGATCAATGGGAAAAAAAGATATTTTTTTTTTTAAATGGTGATGTGAATTTCTAGTTCTTTTTTAAGATTCTGATCCTACAAGGTACTTAAACCGATTCCTCATTGAGTTCAGTGAGGAATGGGGACTCTTGACCCTCTGCAGGACAGGACCCTAATAGTTGGAAAGAAATTGCCTTGCATCTTGTACAACCTGCTAATGCGCTTGTGCATTCATGCACAACAATTGATCTTGCAAGCTTCCGACTGTTCACTGGACTTGCCATTATACCATGAATATTTTATAGCTGCACCACTATAATAACAGTAATTACATTTGCCCTTTTACAGAACCTTTTATCTAAGGATTTCAAGGTGCTTTATGGATGTTAATTAAGCCCCATGGTCTTCTTGTGGAGTAAGAATTATTATTCTGCAAATGGGGAAGCTGAGGTACGGAAACTCTGAACTTGACCTTGCCCAAGGTCATATCACAAATCCTTGCTAGAACCAGGAGATGAATTCAAGGCTCCTTGCTGCAGACTCACTGTAGTTATTTACTTGATTTGGACAATGCCAACAGCTGAACAAAAGCGCTTAAAGTTGAAAATTTGGATATTTTCCTATTATTTGGAATATTGTAGATTTTTACTGCTCTGAAGTGTCACCACACCCCTTAATATACCCTCACAACATAATCCACATGTCAGAAGGCACTCACAGAAATGAATCTGAGTGCTGCACGCAGAGGACCCTATCTTATATGGGAGATGCCAGCAGAGACATTTCCCCAAGTATTAGCCCCGTCTGGCAGGTAGCAGTACAAAACTATGAATGCCATCCTGAGCCATCAATGAGCTGTGAACAAAGTCCATAGTTGAAAGGCACTTTTCTTTCAATCGCTTTACTAATAGTGAAAAGATGTCCCAAGGTATATTCTAACGCAGGTGCCTGTTGAAACAGAACAAGGTCTTAAGAAAAAAGATTACTCAGGATGAGTATGGTACAATGCTCTGGGTGATGCTCTGTTTGTGTTGAGAAAGGAATGTACTCTGAATAATTAGAAAAGATAAGGTGGGCACCTGAAGGAGATAAGGAGACCATCAAGTCAGAAAATCGTTGAACAAAGAAAATTGAAAGGTCTACTCCACCTAGATCCCACCTATTGTGAATGGAATGACTGGGTGTCAAAATCAAATGAGTATGTATGTAAAGATGTTGTGTAACCTCTCACAAAAACTGTATAAATTACTTAACTTTTCACTGAAAACTTCAGAGCTAGTTTGTCCGGTACTAATCGGCTAGCTCCCCAGCGTTGCGGAAAATAAATACCTTTGCTGCTTAAAGACAAAATACATCTCTGAGCAGATACTCTGTGCCGTTTTGCCATCACTGTCATTTAGATGAATGAAAATGACTCACTGCAATGGCTTCATTGATAAGATTATTTACTATGAGAGTGCTAGCTCTTGATTGCTTTGCCAAAAAGGAAGGTAATTATTATGCAATGATTATACATTTAAGCTTATGCCTAAAGTGGACATGCAAACCACCTATTTATCCAGGGAAAATGAGCAGGTTTCCTGAGTGGAAAGGTACCTTAATGTACCTTAATCTAAACGGGGAGCATGCTTACAGTCACGGCAGGGCATGATAGCCTTTGGGAAAGTAAACTTTCAGAGAGAAATTTCAGATCAGTGAGGCCACATGCACAGCAGAAGCAAGCTGTGGGGGTTTTATCTCAGCCACAGCACTGAGGGAACAGTGCTTCACTTCTCCAGCTTCAGACTTAGTGCGTCCAAAACCATGTGTGGGATTTCCTGGCAGCTGGTGAACAGATGTGTGCCAGGTTGCGCAATGTGGGAAGTGGAGACAGTGGTCCCATGCCCTGAGCTGCTGCTTCCCATGGTACTGAGCTGGTTTAGGATAGTAGAACCCACAGAAATATGTATGTAAATGTAAAATGCTCTCCACTTCCTAAAGTGGACACAATCTCAGCTTCACAAATGTAACTGGGAAATTGCCACACAGTTCTGCCCATCCAGGATGTCCTTCAGGGAGTTCAAAGGTACTTCTTCCCATTAGGAAGACACTGCAATTACTGTAAATGATGTAAAATCCTTTAAGCTATGAGATATGACTGTGTAATCAATATCTTTCAATAACAAGGTTTACCCTGGTAAGAACTATTGTGCAGTAATAACATCGTTTATGATTTATTCTGCTGAACTTCCAACTTTTTAATCTAACAAACCTGTCTTTCAGCAAAACGCTATCCCCGAGCAGTGCTAGTGGGCAGTCACCTGGATATTACCACAATGCAAAATGCTCCTGGTCTAGATGGAGGTTGGGTGGGGATGAGTGGGGTGCCAGCACATCCAAGGTGAGCAGCAATAAAGCAAGGCCATCCTTACAGCAGAGAAATGTCTGGTGCAGACAACACACCTTGAGAAAGGAGTTATTCGCTTAGAACATTTCCCGTCTTTTTTTTTTTTATCTTTATTTTTTTTTTCTTTTTTTCTTCCTTAGGGGATCTATGTATGGCTTCCATTCTAAAAGGGGATAGAGGTTCCTGTCCCTAGCAGGGCTGTATCAGTGGCTTTCCCTTTCTTCTTTACAAGAGGATCATTCATGGGAAAAACATCCAAAGGAAACTACTCGCTGGATCTTTGGCTATAACTACTCATCTGAAATAAATCATTGGACATAGCAACATAGTACTGAGTAACGTTCCACAGATTGCCAACAGCAGTTCTCTGAACTGTGCATTATGAACAGAACTGCATTTTAAGTTCAGGATCTGATTTGCAAACAACTTAGTGTAGCCTGACAATTTCACTGTCACCTTTTACTTCATTTCAGCTCTTCTGCCTTCCCACCCCTCGTCTTCCATGCATTGAGAATCATTAGTAAGTAAAGCACATTTGATCTATGCTGCTGAGTTTATATGTCTAAACAGAAGCAAAACCTCATAGTAATTAATTATTTACTGAGCTGGAGACTTCTAAAATGTATCTCAAGGAAGTTCACAGATTTATTAATTTTAGTTCATCTTACTTGTTGTTTTGTTAATGGTATTTTCAGCAGGTGAGTAGCTGTTTTATTTTTATGTGCATCATACTCAGTTTAAAAGCCATTTCATTGAAAGCTGCTTATGAACAAAACACTTGAAAGTAAATGTGAACTGCCTGAAGCAGTTTTCCTCATTGCCTGTGCTTAGGCTGTTCCCTGAAATCAAAGATTTGATGGATTTTTGTTTTGTTTGCTTTACAGGGTTTTATTCCATGCATGTAACAAATTAAAAATATGAATTGGAGTGGACATTGCATTTTGAAAACCACAAAGCACTTGATTTATTCAAATTATGTTTACATAGGAACTATTTCACCCATCAGTGAAATGCAGCTGCCTCTGGCTTGGAAGATGTCAGTCTTTAAAAAGAAACATTGCTAAGTAAAAAGAACTTTATCTAATATAAAACTTGAAGAGAAATGTAGGCTTGCAGGATGTAATTACTCATTTGGATCTTAGCCCAGACACCAAAGCTATCATTCCCTCTTTAGCAAAAGTAACTTGGAATCTTAAGTGGTTACAGATAATGAAAGCCTTGATTCTGCAACCTTTCTGGAAAATAGAAATAGTATTATTAGTATAATGCTTCCCAAATATTTAGATATAATTGCATTTAACATTTACGCAGCACTTTAGTCAAGAGACCCTCAAGCGTTCTATAAAAGTGAAGGTGTGTTAGACTTTTAGGGCAGTCCTGCTCACTGCTTTTGGTTCTCCCTGTTTCCAAGCCTGAAATATGTTGTTGCAAGGCAAATAATTGACTCTATTCTGGCATCTGAATTCATGCAGAACTTCTCAGTGTTTCTGACAGGGAGGTTTTCTGGATGGATCGTTGGCAGATGTAGCTACAAGGATGTGGCCACAGTGTAGTTACTATGACAGCCGGGGCTGGTTTGAAGGATTGGTTCGCCTTCCAGCCTATTGATTCTGAGTTTTGTAGCAGCATATTTAGCACTGGTGTCAAAGTCATGGATGGGTTGGTGATAAAGCTTCAATGGTATTTTAAAAGCAGTGAGAGTGGGATTCCAGAGTGGGCACATCCATTTGCTGTATGATGCGCAACACCTATGCAATCATTTCTATCCGCAGCAAAATGTAACCTATCAGTTGGTGAGCGTGTTTCAGCAATGGAGATGTTATCTGTTTCCTTCTGTATCCTTGACATTTTCATCAGTTTCCCCAAAGGATTCTCTGTCTTCCCTTCCCAGATTTTGAGCTATTGCCAGACCGTCATCTGAAGATCTGTGTTATTTTACATTGTCTTGGGAAAATATCTGTCCCATAATTGGGGGAGAAGGGAAATATTATCTAAATGATACTAAAATCCATATTTTGTGTACTACAGCAGTTTCATAAAACCCATTGGGAAGATAGGAAGAGAGACTTTATGGAGAAAAGAGGGGAAGGTTGGAAGGAACGACACATAAATGAAAAGAGCAAAGGTGTGGTGTGTGTTTTGATTTTTTGAAACAAGGAGTCTAAATATCCTTAAAATTTTTGGACAGTCTCACCTTACAAGATGCTAGAGAGTCTGTTATGTGAACTCTCTTTAATAATAATAATAAAAACAACAACAACAATAATAATAATACTTTTTTACAGTTTATGATGAATCAGTTTATTTTGGTGAAACTGTAAAACACATTCCAAGTGACCACATGAACTATTAGAGATTGCACAGCAAATCTTGGTGTTGGGTAAATTCACTTTGTCCCTCTCTTGGCATCAGGATTACAGCACCAGGATTTCCTGAAGAGTGATGCTGATTAAGTCTATTACAACTATATTACTGAGTTTGGGGGCATGAAATAAAATTTGAAGGTGACATAAATTTTCTGATTTATCCTTTTGCGTGTGCAGAGGAAACCACAGAAGAAAAAAAGCCTTTTTCTATAAGAGGGGTTGGTTACTCTCCTACTTTCAAGGCAGAAGTTGTAATTGAGGATAAAGTCAGTAAAAAATTTTGGAAGAAACAGCTATTGTGGCCTCAAATAAAAGGTCTTTATAGATAAAAATCCTGACTTCTAGAAATACTCTTCAGTTTATAAGTGTCAGGCCCATGAACGCATCAGGAGTAGTCAGCATGGATTCCCCAAGGGAAAGCTATGCTTGACCAACTTGATAAACTTCTACAGTTAAATGACTGGCTCGATAGGTGAGGCTACAGCAGTGGACATTGCCTACCTAGACATTGTCTATGTAGGCAGTAAGACTTTCGACACTGTCCCAGAAGATCCTCATAGAGAAGCTGATGAAGTATGGGCTGGATGACCAGACAGTGAGGCGGACTGAATACGGACTGAACCACTGGGTGCAATTCAGTTGTGCTGCAATTCAGAGGGACCTTGACAGGCTGGAGAAATGGGCCTGCAGGGCCCTCATGAAGTTCAACAGGGAGAAGTGCAAAGTCCTGCCCCTGGGGAGAAATGACTCCAAGCACCAGCATGTGCTGGGGGGCACCCAGCTGGAAAGCATTGTGGCTCAAAAAGACATGTGTATCCTAGTGATCACCAAGCTGACCATGAGCCAGCAAAGTCCCCTTCCTGCAAAGTCAGCCAGCGTTGTCCTGGGCTGCTTTAGGAAGAGTGTTTTTGGCAGGTTGAGGGAGGTGATCCTTCCCCTCTACTCAGCACTGGTGAAGTCACATCTGGAATACTGTGTCCAGCTCTGGGCTCCCCAGTGCTGTAGACATACAGAGTCACTAGGATGATGAAGGGACTGGACCGGCTTTCCTATGAGAAAAAGCTGAGAGAGATGTGTCTGTTTAGCCTAGAGAAGGAGGGGATCTCATCACCTGGAGGGAGGGTGCAAAGAGGAAGGAGCCAGGCTCTTCAGTGTTGCCCAGTGACAGGACAAGAGGATTGTAGGCACAAACCAAGACACAGGAGGGTCCCTCTGAACATCAGGAAATGCTTTTTGACTGTAAGGGTGACTAAGAACCAGTACAGGTTGCCTAGGGATGTTGGGGAGTCTCCATCCCTGGAGATATTCAAAAGTCATTGGTGTATGGTCCTGGACAACTGGCTTTAGGTGGCCCTGCTTGAACAGGGGTGGAATAACATGACCTCCAGCGGTCCCTTCTGACCTCAGCCATTCTGTGATTCTGTGCCTAAATAGCTTCCAGTTTTATGAAATTGAAGATCTTCAAAATAAGATCAGATATGTAAAAGCATTTGCCTTTACAGACACCTCCCTGGCTGTTAAAAGAACATGTTCTCCTAAGCCTACCAGGTGGTCTGAAAATTCCCTTTAAAATGTTTCAAATGCTTTATCATTTGATTTAAAATATCCTAAACCAAAAGGCTTCTAATTATGCATTGCTCCAGGGAAGGAAAACAGCAGGTTTCTAGGGTTCTGCTGTTGGATTTCACCCTGCCCATCAGAGTCGGGGGTAAGAGATAGAAACAGTGTGTGGTGGAGCAGAGAGCAGCAGTCAAGAAAGGATGACAGAGGAGCCTGAGAAGTTGCTTGTTAATTATGGTCCAACTCTTGAAAAATTTTGTCAAGAGGCAGCACCAGACGTAAGCCATTTTTCAATACTCTGTGAGCTTCCCAAGATAATGAGAAAAGCTTGTGCTTTTTTATTTCTTTTTTTCCTTTGCTCTGTATGCAGGTGTTTGTGGCCACATTGCAGAGCGAGGAAGGAGCTATTAATTTCCTTATGAAATGATATTTGAAATTTTCATCCCTTTTAACAAACTCATCCATTTCACATCACCTTTGCTTCTAGGCAGTTTCTACAAATCAAGCTGAACATTCAATTCATGTTGTTTTTAATGATCTTTCTTGCTGATATTTATAATGTGCCTTGAAAGCTGAGGCAGACCATGGGTTAGATATTTAGTATTAATTAATGTTGCTCCCCTGATCATGCACATGCTGAGGAAACTAGTAGTCATGTTTAATACTGCGAGACAGGCTGGAGGCACTTGTAAACTGCTCATATATTTAAAAGGTTTCCCTCCCTGCCTTTCTTTGGAGATTGAATTCATTTCTTCATGCTCTCTTCTCTCTTTTAATTGCGGCAACCTCACTTCTTCAACCTGAATTTCACCTCCCTCTTGTCCAGACTCCCATTGCCTCTGGCTCTAGCTATCTTAACATTTTTTCTAGCACACGTACTGGAACTTTTTCTATTTGTTATCAGTGACTATACAGTAAGGTGTTGAAAAGTAAGAGAAGGCTCTGCAGCAAGGGTTCCCAAATACAGAGAGGACACAGAGGTTGATTTCACGTCCAAAAATGCATGGGTTATTCCTACACTGGTGTATAAATGAGGGCCACATGTTCTCACTGTGCTAAATGTCATGCAAGAAAGACCAAAAAAATGTTCTGCCATTGATACATTGTGAGTTAAGATAATAGAACATATAGATATGAACAGAACAGTAGATAAGGCAAAGGAAGTCAAATTTGACAGTTTGGGTCAATGCTGTAAGAAAACTGTATTAGTTCTATGGAGCCAAAGATGTTCAGAAAATCAGCCTTCCCTTCCCTTCCCTTTTCTATAGTGTCACTAAAATTTTACCTGCAGGACTGCAGCAGACTGCAGCCTAATGAACTGGTGTCTTCTCTTTGTTCAGGCGAGTTTGCCCTGGCCACTGAGGAACCCTGTTTACCTTTTACCTCTGAACCCACCAGGATCTGCAGTGATCAGGATGCATCCCAAGAGGTTTTAGTCTACACTCAGAGCATGTAGGCTCAAGCTGAAGCATGGTAGCTTTCTTGTAATGATATCCCGGGTGATAAATGACCAATACAGCAGTAGCTGTGCACATTTCTTCCCTGCCTCCTGTGTTTATTTTCCGCTTTCCTTCTCCAAAGCAAAATGTCACACAGCTTGTGCCAAGTGTGTCTCGGTGGATATCACATAATTCAAATAGAAGAAAGGTGAGGTACATTTTTCCCCTCTCCAGCAGGTGAAGTCTGTTGGAGCCATTGTTGGTTGGATTTGTTATACCCTGGAATTGTCTCAAGCTTAGTTTGGGTGATTTTCCCATGACAGCAGATGGGAGAACACAAAACCTGCATGTTGGAATTATTAGTTTGTATGTTAAATGTTGTGTAAAATCCATTACTCTGAATTTAATTCCTAATTTAGATTGGCTCTTTTCTGCCTTTATAGTTTCCCAGTAGATCACTATCCACATGTAGTCTTAGACATTTCCTAAAGCCCTTCCTTAGGCTACAAATACCCCTTCTATCTTCCTTCTTCTCTCCAGCTGCCATATTCCTTCTTTAATTCCTTCCTCACCATCTCAAGAGAAAGTTAGTGCATGTTTAAGGTCTTGTTTCCCCTTTCTGGATCAGTGTGGTATAAACCTAATCACAGTTGCTGTTGAGAACAACACAATGTCACCAATGGAATTAATACACAAGGAGTAATAATATGTTTTTAAATCTCCCCCCCTCTGTCCTAGAACGTCTTCAGATGGGCACAAACAGAATGTACCAGGTTTAAGGGATATTAACAAATCTCAATAAAGCTAACTAGATTTCACAGAGCTATGCATTTCCTGAGCTCACTGTTCACTTACCTCCAGCGCGTTGGTGACGTGCCAGCAGATTGATTTGCAAAATTTCTGTCTTTATGACATGCTATAAAGTATTTTATGGGACCAAAGACAGATACATCCCTGTCTTAGAGAGCTTCCAAATTACAGCTTAATTAAAACACTGTGAGACACAAAGGGAAGACAAGGACACGAGATAAAAATCAAGGGGTTATATTCTTTCACGATGGATTCCCATTACCCTAAACAGGATCATACCAGGGAACGTATGTCTCTCAGCAAGATTTCTTTTATGACACTGTAAATACAGCTAGTAAATGCGAGAGTTTGCATTGTGTTGGACAGGGAGAAGTGAAGGTCAGTTGGAAAAGGAGCAGGGAGCCTCGGAGGTGTAAAATGGTCCTTGGAACAGGGTGACAAAGAGCCTGTTCAGGCAGATTCCTTGCAAAAAGGCAGGAAACTAGTGTGATGGAAGCCAGGCTAAGTCAATGAGAAGACAAGGGAAGAAATCCCTGTTTGTGCCTGTGGAAGGACTGAAATCACCTCCACAAGGACTGAAATCACCTCCCCAGGGCTGCAAGTTCTGCATCACCCTCGGAGTCTCGCAGTCGCGGGAAGCAGCAATTGCTGTTGGTTTAACTCCTGCTCTGTTTATCTTCCTTTCGGTTTGGGTACTGGTGCAGAACCTATTACACAAAGAGTACACCGAGTAGAGAGGAGGATGATAAGCTGTGTGATAAAAGCATGTTTATGTCATTACATTTGGAAAATGTGATATTGATATTGCTTTTATCAAAGGAGCAACAGCCAAACTGAAGGCCTGTAGGACTCAATAGCAAAACACCCATTTATTTCAGCCTGGCCCTAAACACTTACGAGAGATAAGAAGCACTTCTGGGGACATGGAAAAGCGGTATCTGGCTACATTTTAGAGATGTAACAGTGTTCAGGTGAATCTATACTACCAATAAATATTAAAGCTGTTAGGCTCACTTATTTAGAACTGCAATGCAGGAAGATAAATAGTCTTGTCTTAGCTCAGGACACCTGAATGTCAGGAAGATGTAGGTGAAATGACACCCAGAAACAAGCAGGGGAACTTACTGATTAAGGTGAAGGGACTGGCTTGAAAAGAAGGAAAAGGTGAACTTAGAGCAGGGGTCCACAAACTACGGCCCGCGGGCCAGATACGGCCCCCCAGGGTCCTCATTCCAGCCCCCGATATTTACAGACACCCCTGCCCACCCATCCCCACCCACCCCTTCCCCCGCTGGGGGTTGGGGGGGGAAACCAAACAGCCGCAGATGACTGCCTGCCACTTCATCTGTGCGCCGGCCCCCTGGTTAAAAAGTTTGAGGACCCCTGACCTAGAGGGATATAAGGCAAGTTGCTTTAGAGATTCTTCTGCACTGGAGACATGTGATGCTGGGGTCCTGCCTTGCAGGTCACATCTGTAATGTCAGTTGGAATTAAGTTCCAGATTAAAGACCCTGTATTTAATTGTCTATTTGTAGGGATGGTGTTTGAGGTCCTCCTCATTGCATAAATGCATACTCTGCATACAAAATACGCATACAAATTATATGCTTGAGTGGGAAGTGTGGGGTACTGACATTGTTGGGATAGATCAGCTAGGATTTTCTACCATGAAATCTTAGAGAAACGAAGCAGTGCAGTTCTTTCAGAAGGTTACATTGTACAAGGTCATCCTGGACAGTAAAAGATGCTGGTTTGATTCACAACCTCATAATAATAGCTGGAATATTCTTAGCCAAACCAAATTATGTAGCAAAACCACCACAAAAGCAGTTCAAGCCAGTATGTTTTATTTTGCAACTGAGACGGACTGAGAACCCAACCGGTGGTTGTCAAGGATCTGCTACTGGGTGATAATTCAGTGCTTTCAGTCGTGCATCCACATCCACATTGTTTGGGAACCAACAGAGGGAAAAACAATGCAGAGGAAGACGAGCGTGTGTGTGTGTGTGTTGAATTTTATTGAACTAAAAATGGAAGTATGAAAAGAGGCTGAACAGGCAATAAGATGCACACACAGGAAATTTTTGGCTTCAATATAATTCAATAATAATTGCAAACTACCAAGGTTTAACATTAGCCTATTAGTAGTGGTTGCACTTTAATATTAGAGCTCTAGATGAGGAAAAATGAAAGGTTTACTTCCTCCTTGTGGTACATGGTACATTGCAAGAAAAGAGAAAATACCTAGAGGAACACATAATTAGTTAATACTAGAAAATAGTGCTTCTTTGTTAAAATCATCAGCTTGCGTTGAGATCCATATGTGGCTGCCTCCTGGGCATTGTTCTTTTAGCACTATTAATTGTAGCTGATGGTATTAATTGTCTTTTGCGCTTGTATGTCAAATGTGGTAAGAGCTACATTGCAAATGCAATCTCTTTCTCATCTTCATTTTCAGAAATAAGGCTGGGAAAGATTGAGGAGAAGAGGCTCAGAGTCATACCAGCCTTGTGTGAGGAAAAGTCTCAAAAATCTCCCCAAGGAGACTTGTAGCATTCCTGTTCAAACTTTGTAGTAATAATGGGGTTTAGTTTAATATTTTATGGAGGGATATTTTTTTAAATTGGATCAGAATTCTGCCTTAAGTCTTCATTAAAAAGACATCTCCCCCCCAACCCCACCCCCAGTTCTCCCCATGAAGCTGTAGATTCTCGGAGCTGTAGATTCAGCCGATTTTGTCTTAGGGATAATGAAGCATCAAATGTGCTCACGGACAGCACTCATTTCAGATGTATCAAAATAGCAGCATGCGTTGCTGTGTGGATGATAACGCTGTTCTATACAGTAGTTAGGAGGGGAGCACAAGTTCCTATATCCAGCCCCAGATGTGGCTGCATTTGGTGGCATATGCTCCAGCACTTACACCCTCATGCTGTAAGCCTGGCCCACCGCATAAAGTCTGTTACAGGGCTGTGGTCTGTGCCTCTGAAATGTGTGCTGTTGTAGCTCAGGAGTCTATAAATGCAAAAGCCAGAAAGCCCTAGTGCAATCGCTTTCTGTTATCTTTTTCACAACCTGAGCCAGAAGAACCATGGTAATTTATCCTGGATCCTGTAAACACAGAGCTTGCCAAGGGTCTGCCTGAGAGGTCCTAATTGCAGCCACTCTATCCTGGTCTGCGTGGGACCTGGGGGAAGCATTGCATAAACATGTGAAGAAAATTGCATAGGTCATTACTCAGGTTCCTCATTGCCTAGCAATTTGGGCTGTCATTTACAGATACACAGATAAAGTCCCAAATGGGTTTCATATGGGACCAAACAGGGTACCCTACAAAACCACTGGTGCACTCAACCACACAAAGGGGAGAGGCAGACCCTGCTCTTCTCATCCTTCTTGTATGTGCTCTTGCCAGTGTGGGAATTTGTCCACACAGACACACAGACAGACAGACAGGCAACAGCAGAGTAGCAAGCAGGGTCTGAAATGTAAACCTTGGGTTTATCGAAACAAAAATCTATTGACTTCCTTCACTTGCATTTCTACCAGGCTTTTTGGTCACTAGGCGAAAAGAAAAATCAACAAAGTTTTAATGATTTTGAATCAAAGTGTAAATTCCCTTTAAGTCATGCTGCTATATCAGGATGTTTGCTGCCAAATTTGGAGCGGTAATCAGTGATTTCCAAGACATAATTGGAATAGCTCAATTGGCAAAACCAAGAATTTGAGCACCCACCTTCCAAAAATGAGGTTTCTTCGTGATGCCAGCTCAGAAATGAAGAACAGAAGAATCTTTAGTAACTGCTGAGAAATCTGGGCAAATGTACCTGTATCTTTGTAGTCAGGGGCTTTATTATCTTAGAAGTGTAGAACTTATTATAGTGCAATGCAACATGTAAAACTCACTGCGTTCTCTTGAATTCATGTTTTTCCTTGCTTTTAAGATTGCTGGTAGTGTCCCCATAAAACTGAAAGACCCCAGAGAGACAGTGGTTTCTCTGTGACAATTTCAGTCTAAAACTCTGGCTGAAACTGCCACAATAGATGAGGGAAACAAACACAGAAAGTCCAAGCAGTTTGTTCACAGATCCCACAGAAAAAATAGATGCCAGAAAACTGAGCTGTGATAATGCAGATACTTATCCAACAGGCAGCACAACATGGAAATTAAAAACCTGCTCTTTGTTTGCTGAAGTCCTGATCCAGCAAGGGTTTTCTGCAGAAGGCCTGATATGAAAAATAATTGTAATAAATACTAAGGAGATGTGTTTCAGGATTTTCTAAGTGAAACTGTAAACCATGACAAATCTAGTAGAAAGAAAAAGAGAGAGAGAAAAAAAAAGGCAAAGACAGAAATACAGAAAAGGAAGGGGGTGGGTGGGGAGAGAGAGCGAAATAAGTAAAGAAGGAAAGGAAGAAGAAACGAAAGAGAAAGAAAGGAAGGAAGGAAGAAAAAAAAAGGAAGAAGGAAAGAAAGAAAGAGTGAGCACAAGCAAGCAAGCCTGGAGCAATGGGAGAGAGATAAACTCAGAGGTAGACTGTTAAATTCATTTAGCAGCCAAAGAATCCAAAGATACCAACTCTCTGTTATCAATGTGAGCTGTGCTGCAGGCAAAATTTCTTTGGCGCATTATTGACCTTTAAAATTACATCCTACTCCCAAATCTTGCTCCTTGCTGCTATCTTTTATTATACTTGGCTTTCTTACAGAAATTGTTTATCAGTCTGCTCTTCTGTGTTTACCTTAAGCCTTTCAGAAGCAATTACGTGGAGGATGGACATAACCCAAAATAACAGGTATAGAACAAAACAGAAAAGAGACTAAAAAAGCTCAGGATGAAGGAAAAAATGGGGAAAGGACTGGAGCTGAAAGAAGGAAAAAGTAATATAAATAACACAGAAGAATCCTTTCACTTCCCATTTGCTTACAAACAAGTTGGGATTTGACAGTATTGCAGTATAAAATATAGGAAAAATAGAAAAATGACCACCCTTGATCAGACCAGATGTCAGGTGCACAGCCTGTGAGTAAAATAATACTGAGAGATGCTGATTTCACAAAACCCAGAAATGGCCCTTTGCTAGACTAAGACACCAGAGTTAACCTAATCCACAATGTCACCAGGAGAAACTGCCTGAATGCTGTCCTATTAACTGCAAAATGGATGGGCCCATTGAAGGTGGTACAAGGTATCACCTTAGCACAGCCAAGCAGGGTTGCCATGTGGTTTCCAGCATCACTGCCATACTGAGTATGGCTCCGTCTTCCATGTCTTCTGAGTTTTGCCTTGAATGTTACAGTAGATACAAACAGAATATAATTTCCTTCTAGATGTGACTTTCTCAAAGGATTTTCTTTCTGGGAGTGTTCCCAGGACATAGCTACCCAGATAAAAGCTTCATTGTTCCTGCCAACAGCAGTCTTCAGATTCCTTCTGATCTTCAATCAAAGATATAAAAATAATTCTGTCTCTCTATATGAATGGTTCAAATGACACCGAGGGGGACAGGGCACTATGCTGCTTTCCAGGGTCCTTTACACTGCCATGTGAGGTAGAAAAATACTGTAAGAAATAAAATAAAATATAGAAAAATTGAAAGGCTGCAAAAAAGCCCATCCTTGAATCTTCGTTGGCTTGATATGGCAACTTGCTGCTTTTTCGAGTCTGATTTTGCTCCCATTGCAGAGGGACAACACACAGACAATGCGTTTCCAGCAGGCTCATGTCAGCCAGTGGAGGGGTGCTGGGCATGTGGCAGAGGAACCTTCCTTTATCCTTGTTATGTATTTCAAATTTTAGAATTACAAGAAATGTCAGATTGACAACTGAGCAAGTGCTGAGCTAAGGCATCTAGACAAAATGACAGGTTCTCCATACATTGTGGCCACCATGTCTCTGACTGGAAAATCAATCTTCAGTCCCTGGGAGTTTCTGTTAAGAAACTTCGTTATATCCTTGGTGACCACTGGTGAGCTCCACCACAGCTCGATAGATGACAAAACCCAAGTTAAAAGCTGTCATGGTACCTAAAGGGCATCTAAGCCCCACCTGTCTCCTACACATTTTCTATTTTGTATTACATACAACTCATCACTTAGTGTGCTGGCACCTCTCTCTCATGTGTGGGACAAACAAGGCACAAGTTATCGAAGAGTTAGGTGCTGCAAGGCTGACTGCAAAAGCCCTTCACAGAGTTGTCTCTCCATCTGTGGAGACCTGTTTACACCACCTATCTTCTCCATTTGTAAAGCAGGATGAAATAGCCCATCACCATCTTGCCAAAGTGTTCTGCCGATAAACATATTATAAAGACTATAAGGTGCTTGGAGACCCAGAAGGTATAAGCATTATTAGCAGATTATGGTGTAGGTGTCCCGCTGAGACCCCTGAGCTCATTTTCATGTAGACCAAATAGTTATTTGTCAACAGCTAATGATTTTTTACCTTCATTTGCCCAGCCTAAATTCTAAGTTGTGGTATAGAGTTCATTTGGCAGCATATCAGTCAGATCCATTCAACTCCTGGGTTGTTCCAGGCCTGGAATTCTGTTTTCCCAATGCGTGTGTTCAAACAGGGCAAATTCAGATGGCACAAATAATCAGACTAGTTGTATTTTCTAGTCTCAGGCTGACAGAATTTGAACTGTGATGTTTTCCCATCTAATACAGAGATATACTTTTTAAGGTGATAAGGCACTTATTCCACTACACTGCCCAGAGCTGCATTATTTATAATAATGTAGCTTTGGGAGGGGGAGAATTTATTTTTTTGTGAACTTGTAATCCATAACGTTGTGAGATAACATAGTTTATTATTTTTTATTTTTATTTATTTATTATTTATTTATTTGTTTGTTTATTTATTATTACTTGTTCATCTAATAATCCCACACAGAGATGGCCTTACACATATGATGTTGTTTTACAAGGATTAAATTAGCTATATGATCAATTTACCTTCCATGCTAAATTATTCTGTCAATTATTCTGCAATTTTTCCTCTCCTCACAATGACTAAACAGCATGTCCCTTTATTTTCAAATATCTATGTGGAATGTCTGAAGGATACAAATCCTCTTTATCACAAAAGACAACAATGGGAAAAAAAGGTATGTGTTGATGTTTGTGTCTTTGTGTGCTCTGTTATGAGTTTAACTCACTTTGCTCACATATCTGCACGTATGTATGTATGTGTGTTTCAGGACTCAGAGAACAGCATTTTCCCATGGTTTCATTAATCACGTCAGATCTTCAGTTAAATTTAATTGTAAGCGCCAGTCTGAAGAAATTCATTTTGTGGCTATTATCATTAGGCGGAATGGTTAGTGGTTTAATACCACCCTGTAGAGGAAACCCGTGGAGCAAAGCATGAAAGTGGTAATAGCTATTGCATTCTCATTTTGAAGGAGAAATTACTCATCAGCTGATTTTTCTGCTTTAAGCATATTATCTCTTAGTTATCCATGCAAAAGAATTATAAATTTGTGGAAAGTGTATCTGAATAATCCTTCACCCTGCGAAGCATTAGGCACAGTGTTTGATGCTAACAGTGAGTATGGTAGCCTGCTGGCAATATACTTTAGACTTGTGGACAGCCTTTTGGCTCACCTTCTGGCCTAAATGGTTCTTGAAGAGCCAGGTGCACAGCAGCTGCTTTGGTTGCCATCCAAGACAGAAGGGAGCCCCACTGCGTTAGGGATCTTCTCCAGAAAAAACTCTTCTTCCTTCACACATGACTCAAATCTCATGATGCTAAGCTTATCTTCACTATTTCGGCTGTGTCAAGGGGCTTTAAAGTTAAGGTAGCTAAAAATAGTGCCCCTCAAACCAGACCTTACCCCCCCAAAAGAATAAGAGGCAGGACAAATATTTCTTTTAACTACAATTAAGAGACATGTTTGGAAGTGCGCTGGAATTATTGCTGGTGTTTTCAAGATGTAGGAAAACTTTTATATGCAAAAGTGTGTGTTGGATCAAAAAGTCTTCGTATTTTCCATGAGTCCTTTCTGAAGCTACATTGGTATTGCCCTTATAAGGGAAATGAAAATTGTTTTTCTTTTTTCATCACTCAGCCTCTGCTTGCACCTTTGACAACAGTGTAGCTGTCAGGTTTACTTGTGGTGTTACTATATCTTGATGTATCAGTTGGTGAAGGCTGGAAGGTGAAAAATAGACATCAGTTGACATGTTGTTCTTTAATTTTTTGCACTGGCCTCCATGCCAAAATATCCTTCTATTTCTCATCTCAGACCTGGCTTCCTTCCATATCCTTTCCCTCTTACAGTTCGCCCCAATGGCTTCATCCTTCCTTCAAGCAGATGGCTTAGCTCACAGTCTCCCACCAAGGAATGGTCACTGCGCCACATCCTTTCCCACTCCCTAGATTTTACATGCTTCCTTTCATTTTATTGCTTGCTAATAAGGACAGAGAAAGAATTGCTATGCACAACCATCACAATTACCAGGTACACACAGCATTTGTCAGCAAGGGACCCCATAACTCAGCTGTTGACTCTGCCTCAATTTCTTGTCATTTCTTCTCTTTTGCTGAAGTTTAGCAGAAATTTGTCTGGAGTAATCCTATGTCCGTCGTGCTTAGAGTCATAGATCATAGAATATAGAATGGTTTGGGTTGGAAGGGACCTTAAAGGTCAACTAGTTCCACCCCCTGCCATGCAGGGACACTTTCCACTAGCCCAGGCTGCTCCAAGCCCCGTCCAGCCTGGCCTTGGACACTGCCAGGGATGGGGCATCCACAGCTGCTCTGGGCAGCCTGTGCCAGCGCCTCATCACCTCCACAGTGAAGAATTTCTTCATAAGATCTAATCTAAATCTGCCCTCTTTCTTTTTGAAGCCATTCCCCTTGTCCTATAGCTACCAGATATGGGTGCTGGATCGGGCCATTGAAGTCTTCACTGAATCCATGTGATATCATAATATTCTTTCCAGATCTTAAATTGTTTTGTGAGAGTAGAGTTTTCTTTGGGCCATAGGGCAGTTCAGTATCAAAAAATTATTTCAACCCCTTAGGAAATCCCACCGTGATCATTTTGGGGCTATTTACTCAATGAAGGCAAGGTTGAATGAGAAGAATTACAAACATGTCCTTTCTTACTCTGCTGTGTTTCTTCACTTACAGCCTGGTGCTTTACTAGAATATTCTCACAGGAGATGAAAGTTTGAATCTTTTCAAGAAGAGAACAAAACTGAACCTGGAGAAGTGCTATAACAATTCAATTTGTGGTTCAGTGGGTTCATTTGTAGGGTTCCTTTTTGGCTCCAGTGCTTTGATCTCACATTCACCCTGCAAGCCTGTTAGATTGCTCCCTTGTTTCCTTCTCAAGAAGAACAGCTCCCGGATCTGGACTTACCACACACTCATGGGTGGTTGGTGTCAATGACTGAGGCCCTCAGGCAGTGTCAGAAGAAGAATGCTGACAAGGAATTTGGAGATTCATGTGGGAATTAGATGTGAAAGAGGTACCAGCAACCATTCTTTTCCACTCCAGCAAAAGTAATATACTGACAAACACAAGCAGAGAATTAGATATTTTGAAAAAATTCAGATAAAAAATCATAAATATCTGTGGATTTGAGGTGTACCAGTTTGTGACAGCAGATGAATCAGTCTTATTCTAACCCCTTAAATCATACAGTCCTCAGTTTAATCTGGATCCCTGTTTTGTCCTACACGTCTGTGTTGTGGCCTCTAAAATCTTGTGAAAAGCCCAAAGATGCACTGAAAGTGGTAATGGAATCACAAAACTTGTTATGTCTCCATTGTTACCTTAACAAAGAACCACTTCCCACCAGTAGGAATTTACAGGCCAAGTTTCAAACTTTGACTGTGACCTTTAAGACCAAAAAAAAAAAAAAAAAGGTGCAGATAGAGTTTCTCTTGAAATGGGAACATTTTGAATGGAGCAAGGGCCTCAAATATTACAACTGGGCTGCAGCTGAAGATGGAAATATCTTAAAGAATGAGAAGTCTGAAGATAGCAGTGTCCAATATAAACAGCTTTTTCAAGTGTACACAGTTCTCATTAACATGCTCTGGGACTCTGTTCCCCCTCTGCGGTCGGTTTGCAGAAGGAGTCTGACAATTTGCTATTGCTTCTAGCAAACTGATTTAATTCCCCATCTAAAGCCCATTGAAGTCAATGAGAAAAAAATCCTCTTGTTGAGTTGGTGGACCTTGGCTCAGTCTGGCATTTAGCTGACATAGCTGAAATTTGTCCCCTTGAGCCATCCAGAGGTTTTGTTGAACTGAGCTTTCCCTCACAGTGTGAAGTGTAATAGGCCATAGTAGAACACATTAGTGAAAAAGGCAGCCAGAAATCTGGCTTCCTTGTTAGCATTGCTATATGAGACTTGAGATCTGTTAAACAACCTTGAAGACTCTGAAACAAAAGTCACAGATTGCTGGGGAATTTGTATATGTGAAAGCCAAGAAGCAATTTGAAACGCTCTATCTGTTTCCTTTGTGATCAAAGGAGATAAAAATTGGGGGGGGGGGGGGGGGGGGGAAGGTGAAAAAAAGGAGAAATAAAGGAAAAGATTTGCTTCTGCATTGCTGTAACCATCTGTTACAGCAAAATCACATGGATGCAGAGCAAGATGCACTGCAGGAGACCAGCACCTGGCCTGGCCTGGCAGAGCAGCATCCAAGCCTCCGAAATGGCCACGCTGTTTCTGTGTGTAAGGCGTGCCAGAGCAACGTGTACCACAAAGGGGTTCTTAAAAAGCAGAGTCCTGAGCCAAAAGCCATCAGATTCAGGGTGCTCTGCAGAGAGAAAAAGGCAGAAGGCAACAGTTTCCCTTAATTTCCCTCCACCCCTCAGGGTACTTTATTTGTAGGGAAGTCCTTTCTATTTAGGACTGGTAAATATTAACCCTTCTCCTGAAAGTAGGGACTGAGGTCCTTTCTTTGCAGAGCTTGGCAGAGTGTTATTTCAGTATTTTTCTGCACAGCAGGTTGTTTCTACTATATATTTACCAAATAGCTCTGTTACCAGAGCACCTGGGGGAAACAGAGCAGATCAGAGTGCCAGTCTCTTCCCATTAGCTGGATTCAAACCCTGTGTTCAAGGACAGTGTCATATGCTGCAGAGTAAAAGGGCAGCTCCCCATCCATTCTGCTAAGAGGTTCCATAATACAGATAGTAAATGAGGGTATTGTCCAGAAAAGATGCAAAAGTGAGATAATTGTGTTGCAAAGCCATTAATATGCTCCCCAAGAGCAGGTTAGGGTTTGAGTTCAGTTTAGGGGACAAAGATCTTAACCTCCTCTTCAAGGACTAGATGTATATTTTAAATAAATTTGTGATGGTATAACCTGAAAAAAACCCAACTGCAAAAGCAAGGATACCCACTTTCACATGATAGCATCAACTGCTGCATCAGGTGGATTTGCTTTTCTCCCTCTCTCTGGTCCCACACTTCTCTGAAGTCAAAAGCCAAAACTTCAAATCTCTCTTCCTCTGTTCTTCAGATCACGTAGGCTGGGTTTGACAGGTCGGGCAGGACACTCAAGCTCATTCTCCCAGGCCCTTGGTGAGTGCTGCAGACCAGGTACAGGAAGGGAAGGGTGCATGGCATCCCTCTCCATCACCGGCTGTGGCAGAAAGGAAAGCCTTTCCATCCCTGTGTGCTGCACGGAGAACCCAGCCAGCCGGCCCTGCTCAGTGTGTCCTTCTTGTTCCAGCTCCCTCAGGCAGCTGGGCAGAGAGGCATGCGCCGTGCTCAGGGCAGACAGAGTTTAGGGCTGAGTGAGGCTCCAGAGCTGAGCCATCGTGGGGCTAAAGCTGGATAAATGTTTAACCTGCCAGCCTGGGGAGAGGGCTGCGATGTTTGGTGTGTGCATGCAGCGTTTGCCCCCTATTACTGCAGCAGTAACAACAGTGCTCAGGAGTCACCATATTTCCACAGCAAAGTGATTTAAAATCCCAGAATACATCAACAGCATTGATCCAGAAATATAATGTATTTTGCAATGGACCTGCAGAGTGACCTCTGCCTGCGTTCCCCATGCAAATTTTTGCTGTACTCAGAGCTGTGTCAGACATTTCTTACCGAGGATTTCTGTAAGTTATCTTTCCTAAGAGAGCTAAACAACCATATCTTCAATTGCTTCCAAAGTTTTCTTTCCAGATCATTACATTAAAGACTGTTTTCCCATGTGAAGCTAAAGGCAGGCTGTTACTACTACCTACAGAGCTTGCTCTACCTTGACAGCAACCTTGCACTGGCAGTTTTTAACTCAAAGTATTCACCTTTTCAATTTTTAATTTTGTTTTTTATTACTCCTTCAGTGCAACCTGAGGATAAACACATGAACATTGAAAGAGAAGCAAGCTGTCTTAAATCTGAAAGCCTAATTTTCATCCTATTGCCTCAATTGAAGCCACCTAACATTATCTTCACTTATGTAAACATGCCATGTACCAGAGGGTCAGAAAGCATAACAGAGCTGATGTGATGTTTTGCACAAACCTGGCAAACCCTCACTATCAGCTGAACAACTGCAGAAGGTGTTATTTTCACACATTCAGCCAACTTGCAATTCTGCCCCCCTCTATCCTTTTTGCACAGAAAGAGCAATTATGAAGGTGTCTATTCCAAGCAGAAGCTAGCTGGGCTAAGCCTCACTAAAGAAAAGCGTCACTGTATTATGGCTGACTTGCCTGTGAAACTCTGATCAGGTTGTTGGGACAGAAACTGTCTCTCAAAATGCTTTTGCTCTTTTGGAATCTGGCATACTGGGTCCAGGTTACTATTTTCCCCTAGGGACCGTCTCTGTAAACATAAACAATGGAGTTAAACCTGCATTCTGATGTTATCCTGAATGCCTGTAGGCCTAGACTATGGAAACCAGATAATATATATCCTGCAAGAACCAGCTGGTTCCCTTCCTGGATCACTGATGAGTGAGTATCCTGACTAATCAGAGCCTTGACATAGCTGGCTTTGACATGATCTTTTGGGATATGTAGCAACAGAGAAATAAGAGAACAAAAGAAAGATTCTAGTTCTAAAGCTCACACGTGACAAGACAAAGGATATTGGGGAAGCAATCTCATTTCCAAAGGATTGGAAAATGGGAAAGTGAGTAAGAGACCGCAGGACAGAGTTGTTATGCTTTGTTACTTTATACCAGCTGGCAGGAATGTGAAATTGTAGGCATTAAAGACACAGATACTGAGCCGCTGGAACAAAGTGCAAGTCTGAAAACAAATATATGTCTTCTCTAGCAAGGCATAAGGTCACAGGTATCCAAAGAGAGCACACTTACCAAAGTGAAAGAACCAGGATTTGCCCCTGTGATACGTTCAACACAATCCACGCTGTGGTACACGGTCAGAATATACTAGTAACCTTTGAAGCTGTTTATGAGCTAAACACTGTTATGTCCCCAGCTGTGCCAGGGTGATTTCTTTCTATTATCTTTTTTTATTGCAAAGGTAGAGCTACATAACACCTGCTGTATCCAGGCTGTGCCCAGTCTAATTTTAAACATGTTTGAGCAACAGGATTTCTATCAATTCCCTTATGAGGCTATTCTGCAGTCTTAACAGATCTCACTGTGATGGAACATCTTTCTTGATACCTACTTCCTCAAGTTCATCCCATCACTCATGAAAATCTGCACAGACCTTTTCATCATGAGAATGACTGTTCCTGGGACGAATTATCATGTTCTACCCCTAACCAAGACTAAAGAGTTTTATCTGTGCAACAGGGAATTTCACAGTTATTGAGTCAACATTTTTTAGACTATCTGGTACTATTTATAAACCTCCCCCATATTCTCTAGCACTTTTCCTTAAAGGTTTCTTAAATCCTTCTTAGCCTGGTAGAGATTTACAACAAGTTCACATATCTCCTAGCCTCATTTTATTTATAAATTCAGTCATCAAAAACCCACTGACATAAGGGAAATTGGGTTGGTGAAGTAGTTACAGAAATTTTATTTGGTGGGTGTTGTAAGTTCTGCTTTATTCTGATTTGGCAATCTACCCTGCAAGGGTATCCTTAACAGAAGTTTGCTGTGTGTAAATTGGTGACAAATGGTAGTCAATTAAGAATGCTTGAGAAGTCTCTTTTTATTGACTAACAGCCTGCAGAATTGCACATTCTTCCTTCCTTAGCAGCAAGGCTCTTCAGCATGATTAATTACTTTCATATCTCCATAGGTTCATAACAGAAAGATACAAGATATCTTCTATAAATCTGCAAATTAAATATGTTGGAGAAAATAAGAAGAGGAACATTTCAGCTGTCTTGCTGAAGCCAAAATCACATGCAAAGCTATCTGGCTCAAGTGCCTTCTCTGAGGACTAAGTTAACCCTACTTTTTTTTAAAAAAAAAATCTTTTCCTTTTGTCCCCCTTGTTTCTCCCTGGACATAGCAGATTTGCTGAAAAAAGGTTATTAGCTTGCACCATTCTTCTGCATCTCCATGCTCTGTCTCGAGTGCGAGCTTGAAATAGTGCATCAGGTTTTGTTGTCTACTATTTGCAAAGCATGAAGAAAAGCAGAAAAGGGTTTGGAAAGGAGCTACAAGCAAAAAATCTGATAAGTAGCATAAGGAAAAAAATTAGATACATTTTCAAAACTCATGTAGACAATCTGGGTTAAGAAAGTAGCAAGCTTATGTCTTTAATATTGCTGACAGCTAAATGTTCAGTGGTATGGAAACAGAACAAAGTCAAACTGAAGTAATTTTTTAGAAATAATGTATATGTTTCTATTTAATTATTAACACCTGGAAAACTTAACTTTTGATGACAGGCGATCCCTTTAAATTGGAACCTTTCAGTCACAGGTAGATAGTTTTGTAGAGTATAGGAAACAGCTCAGCATACCTAGCAAGTTACTGCTGTCTTTTCTTTCTCTCTAAAAAACACGATGGATGATCCTTTTTCCACCTTGTAACTAGCTGATATTTCTCTAGTGTCCTTCAGTTACCTATAGGCAAGGAGGTCCTTGAAGCCTTTTGTCTGGGCATAATTTTTTTTTTTTTTGTGATGCTTAACATTAACCTAGAAGCTACAACTCACTGGATACAACTCGTGCTGGAGCTGGGGTACATGTGGGACCCAAGCCTCGCTCTTCTACTGCCAGCAATAGACAGCCTAGATATGGTATGGAATCAATGGAAGTGGTAAGTTTGCTCACAACAGTAGCAGCTTCCAAAGAAAAGTCTCTGTCAAAAGGAGAAAGAGTATATATTTTGAAGAAAAAGCATCAAAGGGCCAACAATCACGAAGCAAGGAAGATGATTACCTATGAATGTGGAACTGTTAATTCAGTATTTCTTGCTGCTTTTCCCTGAATAGGTTTTGAATGAAAGGAAGTGTTCATCATCGTCTCTACAAAGGCTAAAAAGAAATAACATAAAAGCATTAAGAAAGGATTTATTCAGGTCAAGGACCATCTTGCAATTAAAGGTAGAGGATTTAAGGGAAGAGCAAGGTTGTGACTGCAGTGATGCTGCAACAATTGAAAGATTGGGAGGCATTGTGCAGGAGCATGTTTTGAGGCTGATTTCTTCATTCGGTGGGGAGACAGCTGAATAACTGTCATTCATTCCTTTACCTTTGGTCCTAAATGGTTATGAGGCCAGAACACTGTTAATCGTGGTGAGGGAGACCTGTTCTACAAGGCTACTAGGAGAAGCACAGCTCCAGAAAATGTTATTTCCAAAACGAGAGGGAAGCAGAAAAGCAAAAGACTGATTATTGAAGTACAAAAATCAATAGCAGTGAAGATGACCACCTGGTTTCCCAATACAATAAAACAGGTGGATGTTTGTAGAAGGCAAAGCATTCCCTTTTCAGTGCTGTGCCATGCTGTCAGGAAGGTCTTCTTGAGTAGAAGCATCTTTGAATCCAGAAGTCACAAAGCAGACCAGCAGTTTCAGTAAGAGAAACAACCTGGAGCTTATGCTTGTTCCCTGCTGAACAACCCTTCCAGCTGTTGAAAACTAAAACTCTGTCAGGGTTGTAGTTGCACACCCTTGTGCCAGGTTAAAGCTCCAATTTGTAGAAGAAGAAATGAGAATGGCATTCCAGGCTCACGGCAAAGGGCCACTGAGACACGGGAAAACAGTGACTTGACAGGATTTGTGGCTACTCACGTAGCCAGCAGGTTGGAGTCCTTCACTCTGGTCTGGAACAGGTGTGTGGGGTGGAAGTTTGCATTTTTGGCTTTATGTCATGCCCACTGTTTAGCTAGAATTTGGACAACTCTGAGGACAGGAGGTGAAGATTCGCAAGAGTAAATTATTAGAGTTATAGGATCAAGAGGGAAAACTAGGACATGGGGGGGAGTGGGAAAGGTGAAATGACAGAGAAAAATGTCCAAATGAAGACCAGACATCCTATTCTTACTTTTAATTGCATCTCATTCATTTACTTTTCATTTAAAATGACACAACAGTGGCAAAGCTTTGGTGTATCCGTTCTTTGTAGACAGCGCAAAGCATTTATGTGTACTATTGCATTTCTGTTCTTGAACAAAGGAATATTTTCTGATTCCTATTAGAAAATAAGCATTCTGCTGCTTTTATACAGGGCCACAGCAGTGGCTATTGTTAGTTTATTCCTGTTAATTGCAGGATGCCTTCTTTCTCAATAGGTATTGACCAAATCGAGATATGATGGGAAACATTTGCCTCTGCATAAATGGTAAGTCATTATACATTATCTAGGCTGGTGGTTTTGCAAAATATTAAATCCACATTATGTCAAAACAGAGGAGATGGAGTTGTAATCACACTGATGCGTGACACACAATTAAGAATGTTTGTAAATTTGCATTTATGAATAAAATTCCGATTTAAATGGATATTCAACAGACACTAATGAAGTTTTAAGAACACAGCTAAGGTATGTTCACACAATATAAATCAATGAAGCGTGTGTGCTGAACAAACATGTAAGCATGGATGATGTGTCTCAATGAAAAAGTCAGAGAAATACTGGCAGGTTTAGCACTTTCATTATCAGCCTTCATGTGCTTTTGAAAGGACTAAATCCTGGCAGTAGGACTCAGTGTTGGATCACCTTGAGGGACAGTAAATGTTGCTCTACTCAGATGAATTATGAAAACGTGCACAGTTTCTCATAGCTCTTCCCATGCCTGGTTCTCCCCAGCATGCAATCCTTGGACATTCCTCACTGTTTACCAAATCAACTTGCTTTGAGATCGTGGTTGAAGGAAGGTATTAGAGCACAGGTGATAATTGAATGTGCTGGAAAATGTTGGTAGTTTTTTTCCTTTCTTCCCCTTTTCTAATTTGGTGACCCTCCAGTGTTTTTTCTTGCAATATTTCATACAGACAGGTTTGACTTTATTACAGCCTCAGGCATCTACACACGCAGATGTTCGTAAGTAATATTTGGAACTACCAAGTATGTGTATTAAGTTTTTGCCTCAGGCAAATTTGATGAATATTTGAGTTGGGCAAGAACAGGTATTTTAGCGAACACAGTAATGTAAAATATTCAGAAACTATTAAAAGGTGCAAGAGCATCCAGGATGCCTGCTTTTCCAATCCATGCTTACAAATGAGCTACCTATGATTTTTCTAGGAAAAAAAGAAGGGCTAAACAGACCTTTGCCAGCTTGAAATGTGTTTCAAGGAGATTGGTAAAGCACAGAAACCTGAGCCAAAAATGGTAATTGCAGAAAAACTAGCAAGACCCAGCTATCTCTGAAAGGTAGCCGTTGTCACTGTCTTGCAGTTTAGCATGGCACTCACTTCTGAGCACCTCCTGCCCAGGCACACATTGATAAATTGAAGGTAAATCCAAGAAGAAAAATATTAAGTAGGAAGAAGGGACTGAATTCTGAGGGAAAATAGGAACTAATTGGGCAGAGCTTGGCTAAAGGAGAGCTCAGGAAAGGGGTATAAATCTGCCTATGTCTGTAAGCTGAGCACCAAGTCAATACGAAAGGCAGGATTGTTTAAGTAGGATCATAGCAAAATTGGGTGATCTGGGAGGGAGAATGAGGAAAGCAGTTCAGTCACTAGAAAATGCATGTTGAGAGTGGAGATGAAGATTTTTCACTATTTTCGGTTGAATCTGGTCTACATCAGACCCCCTGCTCCAAATTGTTATATTTGAAACATTTCAGTTCACTGTTTTTAAATGCCATGTTTTGACTGTATCACATTTCAAATGATGCTTTAAGGTTGCATATAGCTACACTTAATTTTTTACAACATTAGAAAATGAAAATGAACAAAAAACCACTTTGGTTTAAATTAAAAGAATATCTTTTTTTTTTTTTTTAACCTGAAAAATGCCAGGAAAGGGGCTTTTCTATGGTGAGAAAACCCAAATGTTTTTCATTTCCAACCAACATTGAATAATTCCCCTCCCCCAGTTTGGCAACAAAACAAAACAAAACAAAAAATCAATTATTCACAGAGCTCTACTCCTGGGGGTACAATTAAGAATAATTGGAAGAAATTAAGCAAGAGAGAATGTAGGCTTCAATAGTAGGACTAGATTTCATCCTGGTGAGAAATACAGGTTTGATCCTGCAAGACGCTGAGTGTTACTTGTGAGATGCTCAGTCTCATTACAGCATCCCTTGGGAGACGCCAGCACTGTTGGGGCACTGTTAAATGTCCTGAGAACACAGTTCAAAATGGCACTAGTCATAAGGGCTTGAAATACTCTTCAGGCCATCAGACATCAGGGTTCATTCTCACATTGTCCAAAAATGGAGCTGACAACCCAAAATCATCTCACTTTCTCTCTATACCTTGTACTCTGTAGGGTAGCAGCTGGCTTAACACTATCTGTTCAGGGCTATAATTTCTTCTTTTGCAGGATCTTTGCTGTAACAAGTCAGGCAGAATTTCTGGAGTTCCCTGCTGGATGTTAGAGAATATCTGTACTTGAGGAGCATAAGGCTAGGACGGGTGCAGGGAGACTGTAGGTCAGGCAGTAATTAAACCACATACTGACCACACATCGCGGTCACCTATGGTTTTCTCCTGTAATCAGCAGAGCAGTCTGTGTTTGTATCAATGATTTTACATTTGTTTCCCCAAGACGTGATTTCCTCGTTGGCAAAACATGTCAGTTAGGTGGCAGGGTGTATTGATATTCTATAGTGCTGTATTTTTAGTTGGAAAGCTGTGAAATATGAAGGTGAGTGCGGTAGGAAAGCCTGGCGTTTTCCAACCAAAATAGTAATCTCCTTAAAAAATAAAATCGGGTTTGTTTGACAAGGCCTGTTTTCCAGAGACAGTTTTGATTGGCATTAATTATATTTACAGTCTTTACCAAGCGAAACTCATATAAGCTTTTCCATTATATTGCTTGGGAGTGATAGATGTCGGGTCTCCAGCTTCTCCCGTGCCTCTCACAATACACTCTCACACGTAGTCTTTCCATCTTTTGGAATTTCAGTGGAATGAAAAGATTTATTAACGTTCACAGCAATACATCAACCATCTCCTCCACCAATTCTGTTAGTCTTCTGAAAGTTGTCTGAACTGGCTGGTCATGAAGAGGCATGGTTTTGGTAGGTTTGGCTATTTATTCCTTGATTTACTAAACCACTTACAAGCAGAGCTGTCATCACCAAATATGTGTAATAACCTCTCGTCATTTTTCAGGATGGAAGTGTTTAGGGAGCATTTTTTATATTCTGCAATATCATTCATGATTTTTACCACTGTCTGTAGCAAAGGCTTACATACTGATAACAATTATTTTGCTCTTAATATATTTTAATATTTCTGTAACAGTGCTTGCAATGGCTTTTTCCTCATGTCATCAGCTTCTCTGATCAATTATCTTAATCACATAATTTCTTGGTTATGACAATTGCCATTTGTTTTCATTTCTTATAGTTTTAGGTTTTGCTCCTTTTTTGGTTTGTTTGTTTGGGTTTTTTCAGTTCCTGATTTTTTTATTTAGATGCGAGTGTTCTTTCTGGTAACTTGATCTTGACTTGGTGGGTTTCTTGGGCGTTGGATCTATTTGCTAAAAGAAGATGTGATTTTTCTAGCCGTATTTTTATACCTACCTTCTTTGGCTCATAAATTTCCTCAGCACTGGGAAATTGCCCTTTTGAAGCACTAAATTAAAATATTACTGGTTAGGACTAGCCTCTATTTATCCTGTATGTAATCACGTTGTGACTACTGGTGCCTTAGCAACCATCATTACCTAGTTCTAGTGATTAATTCATTTTTAGTCATCACACCCAGATCCCAAATAGAGTTATCTTGTGTTCTGTGTGCCACCTTTTCATTGAAAATTAAGGCTAGTCTGGTGGAAGCAGCCTGAAGGATATTAAACTAACAGCAAAGGTGAAGGCACTAAGGAGGAAAGTCAGTATATAGTTAAATCTGCACTTCACAGAGAAAAATAAAAATGTGGAAAATGTGAGTTTTGAAGCTTTCAGAGAGGGTGCAGAGAATGGAGGCCAAGCAACTCAGCAGAAATACAGCAAAAAGAAATCAAATCATCTTCTCAACTGGCCTACACATCAGTTTGGGAAGGTACAGGAAAAAACTTTAGTAAGTGAGGCATGGGTAATAAAGATGGTCCCAAAGCATCTGGAAAGCCCATTCATTTCAGCAAGCTATTAGGAGATAAATGTGTATTTATTTGGTCTGCCTCTAAGTACTTCCAAAGAACAAATGTTTAAGAGTCCATCTTAAGACAAAATCCATCTGCTTCTCCAACAGTTTTATGAAACAGTTTATTTTGTCTGAAATTAACTTGTCTGACACATTGTCATGCTTGGTTACCACAGCAACAGTGGCAACAGCTATGACACGTGGTATTCATTTTATCTGAATTTCACCACCTTACCTTTCACTTACAAATATATATATGTATATATGTGTATATAATTCACAGTTCTGCACCAAGCTCCCACCCAGCTGAAAACACCCTGTTTAATTGGCAAGCTTTAATAAAAAAAAGCTCAAAACAATATTGCTATCCTGAGATTTACTTTTTGATCTTGACACTGGCAGCAGTTTTCTTAGTTCTCTATATGCAAGATATGTAAGGCTCTTCCCTGTTGAACCTCCGGTTTCATTCAGATGCAGACCTCAGTCCTGACATCCCACTAGCACTTTGAGCAAGAGCATAGGCCTGAGGAGGTGGAAAAGCATTTGTATGTCACCAAAGCTGTATAAGCAACACAGGTTGAAAATAAGGACGTTTTTTGCCGGTGTTTTCCCAACACATTCATCTGCTTTTCTCATGGGAAAATTTCAAAATGGGGAGAGTTTTAATGGGGTCCTAATACTACTGATTTATAATGGAAGCTCAGAGGCTTCATCATGATAACATCACTGTTATAACACTGCGGTGAAACTGTGGATTTCAACAATCTGCCTTAAAAATATGTGCGAGACCTTCGTTTGTCCTCTGTTCCCCCTGTAATTTCACCATCTGTCATCCTCATCCACTGCAAAGCAAACACAGGCTGGTCACCTCCCTGGTCACTTTATAGGACTGGAGGTTTCAATTCAGGCAAAACATGAAAAAAAATCTACTATCATTCATAAAACCTTGTAAAGATAAGCTTAAAATTTCATTTAATATGACAAAGAAGAAAAGGGTGTGTTTGGCTTCAGTCTTTCAAAGCTGTCAGTCTGTTTGATGGCCCTAGAAAGCTCCAACCGGCAAGAACCTGAAACTAAAAGGAAAAATCAATAAGAAATTATGCTGGCAGTATCAGAATCGATAATTATTTGAAGGATCTCTTCCTTGCTCATGAAAACTGCAAACCAAAGGAAGAGAGGGACTTGGGCAACCTGCCCACCACAGAAGAAGTGAGAAGAACCGGAAAAGCTCTTTAGATCCCACATGCCATCCATCACAGCTTGGAAAGCCTTTCAGTTAAGTGCCAGGCAAGGTGGCTGTGAATTTAATTCCTTGTGCATAAGTTACAGAGCGATGCTAAATAAATGTTTCTATTGCTTGCATAGTCTAATGCAAGTTCCTTCCTAGGTATATACATATTTTGTGACTTGAATCCATTATTTCAAGGACCATAATCTTAATGGGTGCTAGCAAAATGGAAAAGAAAAAAAAAAAAAAAGATGCTGATTCGCTCCACTTACTGATCAACCCCCTATCTGCTCTATAATTGCTGAGCATCCCCATCCACACAAATGGCTTATCCTCTTCTCCAGTCCTTTGTGCTCTACCAGTGAGGTCCTGCAGGAAGCTCAGCATTAGACACCACTGGGACATCATCAGAACGCGGAACCAGCGTGGAGCTGAATAAATCATGCATTTGTAGTGAAGAAACACAAGAGGGTGCAATAAGCATGTCCAGAAACCCTTTAGCTGTCATGGAAACAGGCTCCGAAAGTGCAGCTCTAATGTATATCCACTGATTGGTATCAGCTATCCAGAGGGCACCACTGAGTTATTCATCAGCATTCCAAGTCGCGGACGAGGCACAGCGAATCTGGATTCATCCAGCACATACAAAGTAGGCTTGTTCTGCAAAGAAACAGTGATGCTCTGACTACGTGGGGACCAGGAAGAGCAAACCAAACAGCATGCTCATTTGCATCTGTCTTCTATAAAAAGAAAAATAAGCACAGAGAAGTTACTACAGAAGGGACAGATCACGTGTAGAAACTGACGGTCTTCCTTAAGGTGAAGGCTCCCACTTGCAGTCACAGACTAGTTAGCTAGGATGCTCACCTATCACAAAATGGCAGCTTGGGTGCTCTCTGCCATTGAAGCTGACAAAACCCATACTTTTTGCTCCACGATATTCAGTTAGTCCCCTACTGAAGCCAGATTGGACCATGACCAAATGTCCCAGGTCACTCAGGTAGCTGGTATTGCAGCTGGATCTCCCTGATGCCTGTCCTCTGCTCTAAAAACCAGGGAGAACTTGCTTTTTTTTATTAACATCTGCCCCACTTATGTCCCTCAGCCATGTCCCAGCTGTGTTGAGAACCTTGGAGCTAGACTTTGAAATGTTGTCTGATTTCCCTTGAAATCATGAAGCCTTTAATACTGCCCTTTGAAATCCCAATCGTGGTCACAAGACCTTTGCTGTGATGCAAATGGTGGGTCCCTTATGTCAGCGAGAAAAGTTTTGGATGTCCCAAAGGATGTCATGTTGCCACTGGGGACAGAAACAACACTGAGTCATCACAAATGATATGGAAGTTTTATATACCAGGCGAGCCCTATGTCCAGTGCCGTGATTAAAGTCCATAGGCAGTGTTGATTTCCTGAAAACACGTGTTCTGCATTTATCCACTTGCTGAAAGGACGGACCTCAGCTGGCAGAAATAAATGCAGTCCTACCGCTGCTGAATGGGCTCACCTGTCCTGTGCAGCCAGGGATCCAGCCCATTAGCCTTTCCTGCAGATGAAGTAAGACGAACATTTAAAATTGCAGTTGTAATTTTCTACTTGAGAATTTTCTCCAGCTGGGCGCCTGGCTCAGTAGTTTTCTATTCTTGACTTAAGCAGGACACGAACTGCAAATTGATTTTATCAGGATTTAATTAAATTTGTGCTGTGACCTGCAATGAAGTAAGTAAAACCTCTGATTGCAGTGAGGCTGAGCATGGACACAAGGGTTTGTTATTTGGACTTCCTTGCAATCAATAGGGCCCAGCACAAGTCTTTCTAGTTTATCCACTATAGTCCTGGACAAACGCAAATTACTTCTTTAGCTGTAGCCTGTCCACTTCAGCCTGAGAATACGAGGCAGATTAAATAACATTATCCAGAAGCCCAGACCATCTACATCAGCCTCAGACTGGGATTTCCCCAGGGAACTGCTTCAGCGGCAGGCCAAATATCAACACTGCCATTCTCCGTGGCTGCATCTACTTCCCCACGTATAAACTCAGTGAGGAATCAATGGCCTATTGGCAAACCAACCGATGTGAATCCTCTGGAACTGAGATTTTGATTTTGCAGTGCAAGCCACTAACTCCTGGCTGCACACAACAGTAGTTATTTTAATTACCACCACTGTAGCATTAAGAAGACACTTTAAATGCCAAAATAAAGTGCTTTTATTATTATTATTATTATTGAACTGTACATTATGGCTGCACACAGACGTGATAGCCATTCAATACAATTCACCTTAATGTGAAAGCAGCAATAAGTCTGAATTCACATTCTCAATTCACTGAATTCATGTTCTTATGACTTTTTTTCACTTATTTTTCAGAACTTGTTCCACTGCCTAAATGTCTATGCTTTCTTTTGGAGAAAGCTTCATTTCCAGAGCTGAAAAGAAGTTTCTAATCACTGTGCTCACCCTGGAGCGCAGAGGATATTTCCAATCACCTGAGCCAGTGAAGACACTTGGCAACTTGAAAAGCAGGACTGCTGCCCTCAGGCTGATTCGATGTTCTGTGGAAAGTTAAGCAGACAGCCAAGAGCAGACTCAGTGTAGTGATGTTCCTGAAATGTGTTGAGCACTGATGTTTTAGGTCTAGATATACTGTACTCACTGCTAAGCATGTGAGTGAAAGCATGAGTATGTGGGACTTAGCTACCCCCTGGCTAAGCAAAGGGCACTGACAGTTTCTGCAAGAGATGGTGTTACTACAAACTAGTGCCAAAGTGGGCAGCAGGAGCTCTCTGAAGCATTTCTCTGGTGCTAAGTCACAGTGGCTGGTAGAAAACTGTGGATATAGACACTTATGGGGAACATATATTAGCACATCTGCTTTTTTTTTTTTTTTTAAGAGCTTTCAGTTTTGGTAAAATTCAGCCCCAAAACTGTATTTCAGGTTCAGGTAAGTATCTGGCTAACCATTCAGGAGGTCACTGGAGATGGATGGGCACTTACTGATACAGAGACCGTTGTCTCTTCACCTTTAGGGACGCCTACTCCTTTCCATTAGCTATAGAGGGAACCTGTATTATATTACTGTATAATGTACCTTATATTACTTATATCAACCAAAGAAAGAAAAATAAGAATAAAAAACACTACAGGAGAGCATTAATACATCTCTTGATGGAGTTCACAGATCAATGATTTATTAATATTAATAAATATTTCAGAAAAAAATAATACTTGCTTCATCTCATGTGAATCATTATGATTGTTTTCATTGTAATGCTTACAAAGCATTTGGAGTTTCCACAGCATTCAAAGGGAAAAATATAATACTGGAAAGCTGAAAGATGTTTTCCAGCACAACTTTTACTCTTAGTCCCTGATGACCAAAGAGAATCTGAGTTGGAAGGATGTCTATAAATTGGACATTGGGAAGCTGGTTTATACTGTACCTGAAGCCAACATTTTTAAATTTTAATGCTAAATTATCTGCTTCGGTATGGACTTTGCTGACCAACTTCAGGCATTTCACTTTGAAAGCATTAGCTGAAATCTAGAAAAGCTAGTCCCAAGAATTGTTAATCAAGAACAAAAATTCCACAGAATAATTTACAAGCATTTTATGTACTGGATAAGAAAAAACAATTTGTACAGATCTAAGCTGGAAAATATGTTTAAAAAATCTTGCATGAGAATTCAATAAAAAAACCTCAATATTTACCCACAAACACTTCATTTAATAGATTTTGTGATCAAAAGAAGCCGTCATATAGCTCTGTATATAAAGGCATCCAGAAATTAAAATTATGCTAGGACAACACCTGATCTTGGTGTTGTGGCATTTGTCATCTATTTTCAGCTTTTCCCCAAACCTTGGCTGACACTTAATGCTTTTGTGCTTTAGTACCTCTTGCTATAAAATCAAAATAATATTGTTTCTGACTTAGCTATTTGAAAATTCATTTATAAATGTTTTTAAAGGATTTGGGGATCTCCATACAGAAAAGCAAAGTGTTATCACTGTAATTGTGGAATAGTCAAATCACATCCTGCAATTTCCTACTTGCTTGTACCAAGCACAGTTGTATCTTTCCTGGTGTTACCAATGGGTGTTGGAGAAAGGTACTTAGGCACTTTGTCAGCTTTTTGTGACAATTTTGGATCCAGAATCTGCTCAGAGACTCTGCATGTGTTACCCGTGAGACTGATTTATCAATTTCCAAGGCCAGGTATGCAATTTTGCTTTCAAGGATTGCCTTTTTTTCCATATCATGCATACTTGGGGCTGGAGTATTTTTTTACTTTAGTGGAGATGTGCTTGTGTTAATGTTGCTTTTTATATTAACTGCATACTTTGGGTGATGGATTACCATTACTAGCTACTGTTTCTCGTTTATTCATTAAACAAGAGCTGAACATTATTGGCCATAACAGTTTTTAAATGTATTAATACTCTTGGTGGCATTAATCTACTGGAAAAGTGGTTTAAACAGAGGATATGATGAATGTTAACAAAGCAAATTCTTTCTTGTCTTGTTCCCATATAATTTTAAGCCAGTGTATTCTGTGGTGTTCGCCTTCTATGCGGTGCTTGTGAGACTGCATCTGGAGCCCTGTTCCCAGTTTGGGGCTCTCCAGTACAAGGAATACAAAACAGATGGAAAGGTGGAGAGAATATGGTGTGCATAGCTTTAAAAGGATGAGCAGGGGATGGATTACTTGAAACGCTGAGGTTTCACTCAATCCAACCTATTCTTTAATTCTGGGGGTTTATTCACTGTCTGGCTGGTGGTGGTGGCGGTGGTGGTGACGGGAAAAAGTCTGGGTTTAACTTCATCAAATAGTTAAACAGCTACATGTTTTCATACAACACTCACTTTATCTGTGAGAGCAAAACAACCTATTGTATGTCCCAGTTTCAGCAATTTCAGTTTTCAAGTGAACCGATCTTTGTACAGACATGCCTCTGGAGTCTCCTTCCACCTCACATTTGCTGACCGAGCACCACTCGAATTTGGGGAGGCAACCAGGGCAGAATGAAGTAAAGTTTGTGTACCTGTATCATTATTTGGATTATGCTATTTTTTTATAATATTCAAGCTGGCTTTCCCAAACGTAAGAGTCCAGCCTCTGGTTTCCAAAGCAGTTCCAAGCACCACCAGCGCTTTCTGCATGTCTGGTCCTTTCTAGCCCTCCCCAGGTTCAGCAGCCATCCATTCTTTACCTCCAGCCCCTACACACCTCTGCAAAAATCCCCTGCCTCCCTCAGTCCTGCCTTGCTCTTCAAAAGCTGCTTAAGACCTGTTTCTGTTAGAAGTGGAAATGCAGTTGCTGCGGATGCTGCGGTTCATCAGGTCCATCTCAACTCCACTGCCCAAATCATTGCACAGGTTGGGTGAAGGGGGATCAGAAGAATATAAAAGAAATACCTGTTCCATCAAATGGCTTCTTGTCCCTTTTTGGAAAGTGTGTACCAGCATTAACCTCACTGGCTAGCAGTGGCATTCCAGAGAGGATTTTTAGTTGGTAAATGACAAGATAAGGAAGAAGAAAAGATAGGTGGAAAGGTAAAAGTAAGGAATTTCTCTGCCAGGATACAACTTCCTTCCCACCTCTCCGCTTGGGAACAGTGGATACAGAAATACCTAAGGCAGTCTTCCTACGTTAACTTGAGCTGCAGAAGCAAATAAGTGTATTACAGTATGCTCAGTGTGAAAAGCTCTTTAAGAGAAGCCAGGTAAATTAGCTCAGGCAGACTGTCTCGCTGGCATGGCTATGCTCTCATTATCCTCATATCTCTGTACAGGTTATTGCACAGTACAGATATACCCAGAGGTACTCTACGGTAATGTTTTCAATTCAGTCCGAAGATCCCAAACCCAGCATTGTGACCTGATTTCAAGATAGATTTTTCCTCCACATACGTTGTTTTTAACATTATGGTGGGTTCTCATAGAAAGGTGGGTTTTTTTGAAATACAGCTTCTGAACAAGGCGTTTGAAAGAAGTGGACTGACACTGAGAATTCAGATCAATAAGGAGCTCTGCAGAGAACAATGGATAGGAAAAAGAAGTTTGTCTCTGTTCTGCTGCAGATCAAGTGGGTAAGGTATCGATTTTTGCCCTCAGCACAGTATGACCTCAGAGTGAATTGTATGACAGTACAAAGCCCAGTGGCTCAGACCTCTCTTTGGATGGTATGCATTTTCTGGCAGACTACAGAATATGAGTGGGAAAGTGGGTAATGACTATTAAAAAATAAAATAAAATAAAATAAAATAAAATAAAATAAAATAAAATAAAATAAAATAAAATAAAATAAAATAAAAAGTTAGCACTGGAAACATGTCTGGTAACAAATGCTGCTTCTCCAGACTGTTGCTCATCCATCTCAGTGACATCCCCCTCCAGAACTAATCCTGCAATTACATGAATGTTTGCTTAACTAAACACAAAATATCTTTCTGCTGAATTGAGGAGCAGAGGATTCCTGGACTTATACATTCAGCAAAGAAAAATTGAAGCAACTTGGCCAAGCGCAATAATCTTTTGATGGATACATTCAGCAAACAATAGGCTTCTGCATAGTGTTTACCATCAGCCTCAGGGGTACATGATCTACGCGGCTGACGCTTCAGGCTGCATCATTAAGATAAAATAAACTCAGATGCAGCTTCTTACATCCACTGTCTTCCTTAATGTTTAAATACTAAGGGGAGCAGATAAACTGCTAAGAAGCGGCTGCCTCTTTGAAGCCTTTCTAATGCCAGGAGGCCCCAAAAGACTGCAGGAGAAAAGATCTGCAGGTGGGGAAAAAAAGAAATAGGTAATTCAACACATGAGGAGACAGATCACAGAGAAGGAGCTAACGTGATGGCAGAAATAAACCACTCATTTTTTTCATGACAATAGCTATTGTATTTTTTAATATTTTCTATAAAGATAGGCTTCATTTTTTTTCAGCATAAAGAAATAATCCTTCTTGCTTATTTTCTTTTTCCTATAAAAGCCAGTTCTTGTACAATGCTGAAACACTGATCCCAGTCCTCCCCAAGGTTTGCGGCATGTGATTTTCATTTTCCATTGAAAAACAGAAAAAAAAATGGATAATTTGCATTTCTAAAATGCCCCTTAAAATGTCACCAGCCATAAGACAGCTGCAAACACCTGTTGTATGAAACAGGGGAAAAAAAGTTAAAAGGTCACCCAGTTCCTTTTGGTCTGTGGAAATCGCATGGGAAGATGAAGCAGCCAGTGGATGAAATATATGGACAGTCATCCTCAAAATAGGAGCCTAATCTTTTCTCTTGGGTAGGACCCCCTGGCCAGAGTTTTAGGTGTAGATTTTTTCCTTCATTGCATTCAGATTCAAGTAGAAAGGTTTCACTTTGTATGTCTTTTATCTGCTCTTTAAGGCATCTCCTGAGTAGGTCAGATCTCTAGCTGAGGCAGAGACTGTTTCTTGTGTATCAGAGAATATCACTTAGGGACTCTCCATCTTGAACATGGCACATTTTCCCTCCATTAGTAAGCGTACCAGTGCTTGCTGAGAGATTTGTACACTCTTCCTGGGCTTTTGCCTTTTTGGAGATTGTACTACCAGTAGAGCCTACCGTGTGTTAGGGGGACAAACTATGATTTAAGAGGGCTTTTCCACCTTGAATGTTTATCATCTGTCACTACTCTTTAACAGAGTTGATCTTTAAAACCCTACTCAAACCATTGCTACAGCCAGTCAGGGGTAATAATTTCTAATCAAACAAGACTGGTATATAAAATGGGATATAGATTTTATGAGATGCTCACTCTGTATCAGTATGTCAAAAATACTCATAATTGGATCAACTCAGAAATGGATTATAGCATTTTGGCAGAGTTGGCTGAAAAGATCAGGAAGATCCTTATGTAGTCTTTGACTCAAGGACAGTTTATGTAAAGTTCTGATTAACTGGAAGTTGAAAACTTTTAATACTATAGGGCTGACCTATGGTCCCAATTCCAGCTACCTTCAGTGAGCATTACCTACATGGGAAGAAGAGAGTTCCCTTTCATTAGCAGTTTCTGCAACAACTGCCTCTATATTACTCTACCAAAAGCAATTTTAGAAAGCCAGTTGTCTTACCAAGAACACCTCAATCTAGTATATATTAGAAATGTTAGATTTAAGTCCTATCCATCATGTGAAGTTTTGATATAGTTATTACAACAGTACTCCACTTTTTTCTCTCTAGCTGCAAGGTATAATCAACATAAAGATTTATAGATTTATTTCTCCAATTATATGGAGGGGAAGTTCACTATTGTGAATTATGAGCATGAAACTCCCTGTATACTAACGAGGAAACTGGTCTGGTAGACTTTACCCATGAGAAAAACAGTAAGAAGCCATCTTTCTTTTTCATACTTATTTATTACTGTCTAATATGTTTGAGATAACATCTGAAATAATCATGTCTGGAGAGTCTCAAAGACTTTGCAAAAATGGCTAAAAATGTGTTTTGGGTTTTGTATTTCTGAATGAGTGTCCAGCGTTCATTCACTACAGAGCTTAGATCATACCATTTCATTCCCTCCCCAAGCTAGCTAAGACAACTAAATCAAGGAATCTACAACACTTTCTTCACTGAGCCCTGCAAAACTACTTTTATTTTCTTTTTTTTTTTAGACCAATAAACAGAAAATGTGATGCTTTTCAAAAGTTTGACACAAAAAGGCTGTCAGAAGAGACAGCTAAAATGCCAGTTGTCTATAAGTAAGCCTGCTGGGGAAAAAATGAGTGTTTTCAGATGGTGTGTGCATATGGAAGCCTTATCATTAGTGTGCATGTTTCCCAGAATTGCTCCTGCAGAAGTTAAAGACAATTGCATAAACTGAAGGAGTGATAATCTGGGGTAAGAACATTAAACTCTGTTTATCCAAATAGGACAACTTCTCATCATCTATAGCTTGGGCATAGAAACTTACTCCTTCAGACAAAGTCTGTTCTGGAGTTTTAAACTTACTTTAATATATAGATTCAGCCACAAGAGCCTGCGTTTGATTTCTAGTGGCTTAGCCTCAGGTGGTCCTCAAATTTTAGTCAAAAAAAGCAAGACTGCTCATATTTAAATGGGCAGGTACGCCGTCTTTATGGCAGAAAGTCCATACTGTAGCCAAGCTTTTATATGCTGTTTTTCATTTTCATTCCCCACCTGCAAAAATCAGTTCAGGTCAGCTTGACCTCAGGTTAATTGCCAGTCATAGACACAAGATGCACATTGCTTTTTATCACAGCTTAGTTTAAAGTACTTGGGTATTAAATTCCTGCGGAAATCTGACACATGCCTCATAAAATGTCATGAAACATATTTTATACCCCAGTGCCAGGTACTATCTAATTATCTAAGATGACAGTCTCTTCCCAAAGGGGTTATTCAAGGAAAAGATAACCATGGAGCTGGAAAAGGTTCAACAGACAAGCTTTTCATTTAAATGTGACTGTTGTTATAAATGTGGTAGTTTCCTAACTTTCCCTACACTAAGCTACTAGTGATTATATAGTGTTTTTAAGTCATCTCGGTAACTGTAGAGCTCCATTTCCCAAAATATTTAATACAGGAATTGGTTCATTATCTTCTCAAGTCTCATGTATTTTCTCAATGTTAAAGAAGCCCTCATATTTCTCATCTCAGCCTCTTGTTACCAAAATGAATCTCAAGACAGAGGCTTGCAGCAGTTTCAAGAAGGTAGGTGGGACATATAAGGAGAACATATGGAAGAAGTAATGAGGTTTGGGAGCTGTACACATTTTATCAAATTTAACTTCACCCTAAAGTTTTACACATTCATCTGGGTCCTATTTCGTGTTTTAGAATTAGGCCAATACGGCCTTTTCATCACATCCTTCAGATCAACCCTCACACACATCCCTGTTCTTCATCTCCCCAGCTCAAGTTCAACATAAGATACAGCCTTAAGAGAAGAAAAACATTTCAAAATACTAGCAGCCTGTTTTGAGCTGGTTCATCTGTGTTTTCTCAGTGACAAACTGCTTCCAGAAGTTTAGGCGCTTCTCTGCCGAGCTCTGCACAAGCACCCTGTGCTACTAATTTACTGCAATTGTCTCCACTCTTAAGCTCTTATACAGATGGCTGTTTTGATCCAAATGGTGATGATTAAGATCCTGAAGTCAATTTTCTTTTTTTCAGGTCTTGACGGTTCCTGAATGAAGTGAGGAACATCATGAAAGCAGCCTTGTGCAAAGATATTGGGGTAGGGGGTGGAGGGGAGGGAAGAGAAAGAAAGACAGAGGAGGAAAACAACCTTTTTAGTAGTGTTAAAAGATGAACTTTTGAAACATTCCTGACTTCTCTGATTTTTAAAAAGAATCCTTTAGAGTACGTGCTTGAACATGTTGCAACTGAAAATTACCATTGCTTGACCCCGTCAAGACGTCTGCTGAGTTTTTGTTATGTTTGATGAACTCTTCTTTGAAATGTCCTCAATGACAGGCCTAATAGTATTTGGAAATAATTGGGCTCCATGTTACTTCTTCCTAGAAGTTAGCCTAGTTTTGTCCTTACTTCACTTATTATCGGTCTTCATTATTTGCTCTCCTGAATCACAGCGCAAACTCTCTTTTTAATACTTCCAGCATTAGGAAATGCTCCTATCGGTAAGAAACTAGTCTATGAGAGCCATTGCAGTAATCATCTAGTGTCACCTCATGTGTTATCCTGTTCATCTTCAGTTCTACCTTGTTTCTTGACTAAGTTAATGATATCATGAGGGTGGGGTTTTTTTACATGTATAAAAATGTAATCTCCCATTAGGAGAAGGTTGAGAAACAAGGTCTGAAGAAATATGCTCAGTGTAATGGTTCTTAGCCATATAGGCAATGCTGGATATTGGCATTCCCAGGACTGTTCTCACTAAGAGTCAAGACAAAGGTGGGTGAAGTTGTAACTGGGAGAACCCTGAAAGAATGTGGAAGGTAATTTCTGTAGGGGCCTTCCACCACAGCATCTCGTTCTCCACGTACTTGTTCCCCATCGGTGGCACCAGCATCCAGCCAGGTTTTCCAAGGCACTGGAGCAGGGGTCCTCAAACTATGGCCCGCGGGCTGCATACGGCCCCCCAGGGTCCTCATTCCAGCCCCCGATATTTACAGAACCCCCCCGCCACCCACCCCCACCCCCACCCCCACCCCCACCCCCCGGCGGGGGTTGGGGGGGGGAAACCAAGCAGCCGCAGATGACTGCCTGCCACTGCATCCGCGCGCCAGCCCCCTGGTTAAAAAGTTTGAGGACCCCTGCACTACAGTATCCAAAGCCAATAGATACATGTTCCCTATCACAAAGCTGTTTACTTTGCTTACAACTAGAACCAGCCCTATGAAATTATAACTCATAGCTTAACCCTGAACTCTTAGGAGCAAAAACTTCCACAGCGTTGAATGGGGTTTGAGCTGACATTATTTCTTCTCTTCTCGCATAGCAATGGAGCGCTGTTGTAAATTATTGGTCCTGGCAGTGGGGGATACCAGACTGAAAAACCAGTCTTTTATCTTGTTTTTCCTCAAGTTGTTCCAGCAGTGGTTTCGCAACTGTTACAGAGAATTGTCTTCTCTTATCATTTTCAGCAGAAATGACAGGCTGGTCTTTTTCCATATCATTAATATCATTCTTGCCCATGGCAGTATACACTGTGCAAAATGAAACTTTCATTAGTCTGGAGTTGGAGGACGTATGTTTTCTCACATTGTATCCAACAGAAGTGGGGCTGGGTTTTATCCAAAGCCATTCATAATGTCCTGTATTCTTTGTCACAGTGTGCCCTGGCTTCGTGGTTCTGTTTCAAACTGCAGCTATCACAGCTCTCCATCCCCAGCATGTCCTGCATGACTGCATCTAACATTGTCAAGGGGATTTCACTGTGAAATGGGAGAATGACACATGCGCTCAGAATAGGCATCATATCCCTATTCTAATTTTTCCACTTTGCATATGTCATGAATAGTTGTGTGAGGTTTTTTTGTATTGCAGTTAGATCTACAATGTGTAGGGGAATCAGGGATTCCTTAGGGTTGCTAGAAATGCTGAGAATCAGTTTGGTCCTATTGGAATGATGTAGGTCCTTCATTCTAAAAATCAAATACCTCGTTTTCATTTTGAACTACATAAAAAAAATTTAAAGCAAAGTACAAGGTCATTTTGAATTGTAAAACTGACACAGTTCCACTTTAAGCAGAATTAAAAGTAATTCCAAAATTGATATTTTGATTTATTATTTTATCGTAGTGGTTTCCTTTCAAACAGTGGCAAAACCAAAAAATGCTATTACCTTTGCATTTTTAAGCAAATTAGTTGGTGAAATTAGAATTGCTTTGGGCCATGTTTCTGTACAGCTAAGACTACTCTTAATTAAAATCACTTGTATTAATGACACTTTTTACCATTCTGTTTTAAGGATCCTGTTATTCTGACTTCTGAGAACTTGTAGAGCATGGTACCATCCCTGTCCTGGGACATCAATGTTTAAACAGGAAGACTTACTTTCCCAGTCTTTTACTATCAGGGGACTGAAACGGAGAAATTCAGATATTGTTCAATAAAAATCTTAGGTGCTGTAAGATTGATGCTGCTGCACATAAATTTCAAAAGTATGGCCTGCAAAATGGGTCCCAGAAGCAAGGTATGTCAGGTACTTACAATTCCCACAGCAGATGGGGAAAATTAAATCCTCCAGGGTGAGGCCCCAGACAAACAACCTGATCAGTTCAGAGAGGCTTAAAATAAAAGCAGCTGATGAGCAAGATAAATATATCTCAGCTCAGCCAGGCAATTGAATGAGAGGCTTCAGGAGGTATCTCTGATCACTTGGGGATGTCCACCTGAGTCCTGAGATAAAAGTGTTCATGGCTACACCTATAGTTCCAAGACCTCAGCAAGCACCAGGTAGTTAATGGTTACCTGAAGTGTAGAAGCCATCAGGCGATGAAACTGGGATGTCCCTTCTCTGGCGGGTCCAAGGGGCTGGTATGTGGACCCACAATGAATATTTGAGGAGCTCCCTGTAAGGTGGGCAACCTGGGCTGGAGTCCCAGAAGGACATGGAGGGAGTTGAGCCCCAGTTAGAATTAATATGGTAATCAGGTGTTTTCTATAAATGATAAGAACACACATTTCAAAAGAAAGTGAAGATACCTTTATACTTCAAGAAATGCTGAGTTCTGCCAATGTATGGGTCATGCTCCAAGACTACCTTTGTTTTGACTGCCCCTCAGAAAACTTCTGGGGAGAAATGCCTAATTTTGGGGTGCTTGGTATCAAGAAGATCACCGAGAGGCAAAAATCCTTTAAATGGCCCAGATTTCTTTACTTTTCCCTTCTTCCTTATTCTGTGTTCTATCTTTCTCTCTATTTTTTTTTAATTTATTTTTTTTCCTGGCTCAAGGCATTCACAATTTATGCAAACTTGGTGTAAGTCATGGCAGAAACTTATTTCAGATTACTTATTCTATGTGGCTGGTTGAGCATGCCAAGGATTTCTGTTGAGCAGATTTGTATGTGTCTGTGCATGCATGTGGAAAAGGGAAGGGAGAGTTTGTGTTGCAGTCAGTGCAAGCAGGACCAAGCCAGACATCTGATTTGCACCAAAAAAAAAAAAAAAAAAACCAAAAAAAACCAACCAACTAACCAAAAAAAAAAAATTAAGGAAATATCTGGTCTCCTGGGTGCAAAAATATAGTGAAGAAAATGAAGGATTTTTCTCTACAGCTGAGCAAATTTCTAATTTATGTATTTTACAGGAGGGATAAAGTGTTGCTTACTAAACTATCCTATAGTTTCCCCAAAAAATTGTTCTGAAATATACAATTTTATAGCACCATTCCAGTTAGGATTTCCTAAAAGCTTTACAACATTTCCCAAATAGTTGAGTTTCACCCCCATTTTCCTAATGAATAAACTGAGACCTAAAGATGCTGGCTGACCTGGTGCTAGAAAAAAACATGCAGGTCCGCAGCAAATCGTGGAATAAACCCCCATGAATGTCACGGCCCATGCAATAACCAATAATTAATGTTTAAGATGATCAAGGAGGAAAAAATATCCACTTTATCCCAATGCACGGGCCTGTCTATCTGTGCACCAAATAATTACACTATTATGACTGTCTTTCCATCAGGATAGATCTTATTTAGCAGAAGGAAGAGAATAGGATCTAATGTTTATACCCACATTCAGTGAAGTAGGCTTTCACCATCTGTGAAGTTAATGTAACAAAACAACATTTTCACATGCCATTTACTTTTAATTTCTCTTCTGTTTTTAAAAATGTAGTCTAATTAAAGAAAGGATTGTGAAGGAGAAGAGCAGGAGGTAAAGAAATCTACATGCAGAGCTTGAAAGCAACATATTGTAATTTGAGATTAGAAAGGGAAGAGATGAATTTGCATGATGGTGCCTTTCATATTTATTCAGTTAGAAAAGTGTTTATTGAATGCTTTAGGTGAAGAATAATGATTACAGACACACTCAGAATCTCAGCTCAAAATAACCAAGTAAAATGTACTCTCTCCTTAAATGGAGTATGTTCAAAAGTCATAGGTCACCTTGTACTTTTCTCAGATCATATGCTAGAGATGTCCCAAGAAGCACCACATCTGTTTTATAATCCTTCAAATATTTATTTTCCAAAAGTACTTTAGCACATACCCTTATTTATATGTGTTGAAGTTAAAAATTAATTAATGTGTTTTGCTAGACCAAAACCTTTGGTTTCTACAATTGGACAAGGAAAACTGAATCCAAAAAGGAAAATCAGAAAGGGTGATATACAATATATAATAATATTGTGAAAACTGGCCAGAGCCACAAAAATGTGATCTTGGCAACTGTAAGGTTCGTTAGTAGCAAGTAAAAAAACAAGAAAAATGTTCATGCTGCTTCAACAGAAAGTGGGTGTTGTCAACAGATAATGCCAAGAGGTCATGATGCTTAATGCCTTTTTTGCTTCAGACTTCACTGAAATAATTAGCCCTGGCCAGATACACTAATAAAACTCGCAGAGAGCAGAAAGGCCAACACAGCTAATGCAAGAGGCAACTAAGACTAGAGATTGAAAATAGGTAGACAGTGGTGGGAGGTATTAAAAGTTCCCATCTAACTTTGTATTATTTGGTTACCTTCAAATAGAGAACTGGTTAAAATAATTTCCAGAAAGCTAGTGCTTTCACTGTAGAAAGGATACCTGAAGCCCCAGTAACTGGAAAAGAAAAAGAAAAAGACCCTCAAACAAAAACATATTGACTATCTTTTTAAGAGAGCTAAGCACAGCACTAAGGAATTATAATCATCTATCTTAATCTCCAGCTGCTAAAAGCAACAACAGCAAAAAAGGCCAGTACAGAACAAACAATTGGCAGACACCTAAATCAGGAGTTTAGTAGCTAACATGGATCCATCCTGATAAAAAAAATGTTTCAGACCAATCTATTTTCTTTTCAAGATACAGTAATAGTCCTTAAGGCAAAAGTAGTTCATATTGTGTCTTGACTTGAATGAAGCTTTTTTGTATTATCCTATATAACATCCTCAGTGGTAAGGTGTGAAAGCATTAGCTGGGTGTACAGAGGGTAGACCTGTTCTACGGAGGGTACAAAAAGAGCTGAAAACCTGTCCTCTAATGATTAGAGGTTGATCAGTTCAGACAGAGCCACATGGCACCATAACTCTCTTGGGTTTGGTGCTATTACATACATTCAGTAATCTTGACTAATAAAAAAGCATGACTTCATGTTTGCAGACAACCTAAATTTTGTAGCAAAAACAGACTGTCAGCATACTGGAGGGGATCAGTAGGATTCTGAATATCCTCGATAAACAGGGAATCATGGTACTATTTATTACAAATAAGTGCAAATTTCTACATTTGACATTGGTAATCCTCTTTATAAATGCAGAATAAGGAAAACTGGTTAGAAAGCAAATCCACTGAAAAGAGATTTACTGAACTTCAAATTGACAACCATTAAAGAAAACTCACAATGGGAAAAAAAATCACGTTTCTGGAGAAGTGCAAACTTTATGCTGAGCTGTATAGACATGAGTGGTATCTATAAGACACAAGAAATTCTCCTTCTGTCCCTTTATAAAACCAGATATGGGGTGCTCTGACCTTGATTTGAATGTTGCACCTCAATAAAGCTGTGCCTTTCCCCTCTGTGTCCAGAGGAAAGCAAAGAGAAATATCAGAAGTTTTGAAAATACACACCAAAAGGAAAAATTGAAAGAACTGCAGTGATTTAGCCTAGAGAACAGTAGGTGAGACTGTGGCGAGGATCTTCAGAAACATAAGAGGAAACTACAAAGGCAAAATACTGGTTTTTCATATACACAGAGATAAGACAAGCTATTAAGAATAATTTCCAGCTAAGCAGATCCTTGAGTGTAAGAGGTAAACTAAATTATCACTATAAGATCTATTTGTACTTTTATTTTCTATTTCGACTTCCTAGAAGGGGGCAGAATTTTATTTTTTGGGGAGTGGTGTTAAACATATATAAAATCTTTCTTTTTTTGATGGTTTTGGGGATCACTTTTGACAGAAAACTTAGTAATATGCAACATAAAAGGAACACTGCACCACTGTATTCCTCCTCTAGGAGTCCACATCACTTCTTCCAAATGTGAGGGAAATTAATTTAGTAACTCTTTCTGACCTAATTATTAGTCAGCTGCTTTGGAAATTCTTTCACTCGCCTACATTTTAAGTTGCAGTGGATTTCTCCAGGGCTTGCAATAAATCCATAGATGATGGCAATTTAACACTGGGATGCATTGTTAAAACAGCACGAAACCCAGGGCAGTTACACAACCAACAACTTTCGTTCCACAGGCATCATATGGCATAAATAATGGCCGTTTTATTCTTAGCAATATGTAAGCCAGATTGCAGATGCTTTACTTGCAGTTTTGAATGCTTACTCCCATGGGCCAAGGCATTTAGAAATCTGGCACTTTCATGCCACTGTGATATTTCTACCAGGCTCCTCAGGAAATCTGACATCATGTTTTGTGACATATCTTGCAGATAGCATTTTCTTTTCAATTGCTCACCCAAATGTTCACTGCCTGCTATACACAACGCAATTTAATATTGCAAGCTGCTTCTATACCCCACTGTTAAGATGTAATTTGTTCTTTGGGTTTCTTCTGTAAAAAGCTGGTGACGTTCATTTCTAATGATCAAATTAGAGAAGAAACTCAGAAGTAAAGTTTACAATTAGACTAGGAATTTAACAAACATCAAAGAATTTACAGCAGCCACTTTTTAAAACCAAAGATTAAAAAAATTTCTAGAATGTATATGGGATTGAATAACCATTCTTGCACTCATAGTGAATGCTCCAGAAATTATAGATGAAAGAAATATCTAACAATTCTCAATTACAGAAAAAAACAAACAAACAAACAAACAAAAAAACCAATAACTGTGCAAATGTTTTTAATTATGTGGCAAATATTGTAATCACCATAACAAGAATGGAAAGAAACGAAGATACAGCCACTTCAATTTATAAAAACACAGAAAACAGAACTAGTTCATCATCTGAAAGCAAATGAGTAAATGAAATTCCAAGCGATATTGAGATTAAAAAAAATTAATTATATGCTACAAGATTACTATGAGTCAAGAGGAACAGTTCATTTAGCTGAAACCAAAGAAGCCTTAATACAATTTTCATATTTGGAATTGTCCTGCTACTTTTTGTTTTAGCCACAGCAAAGGGATTTTTCTGGGAATTCTCTACACCTTGATGACTAGACATGAAATGGGAAAGTAAATGCATGAAACAAAGATTTGCTCATCAGGTGACAAAACTATGTCATTTGATCCCATGTTATAAAGTCCCTTGGGTTTGACAACTATACTAAAAGAAGCTGAGCACAACTCATTTATCTGGAATTTATTGCTTGTCCTGATTTTTGCTGACACTATAGAAGAGGCTATAGAAGACTATTTGAAGTCTGTGAAGTTTTAAGGAATAATTACTTGAAGCTCCACTTCTTCATTTTGTAGTCGTCCCTTTTCTTTACAAAGAGGCTTGCAAGGAAGTGAAGCTCCAGCTCTGGATTTACAGGGGCTAATTGTGAGCTGTGGTGCCGTTCAATACCTTTCTGCTCTGACAGTTGTGGGTAGGTAGGCACATTGTGTATGTTTTTGAAGAGACGAATGGGCAATGAACTACCGTAGCATTCAAATACCAGATCCCTTGTCTGGTGCATGTTGCACGTATCCTATTGTGGCATAACACCAAGTGAAGCTCAGTGGACAGGTAACAGTGTTTCAAGATATAAAAATATCTATATTTTATATAAATATAAAAAAGATATTAAAAAAAGGAGAAAGCTCAAACTCAGAGGTGAACTTTTCTGTAGTACCTTCTGCATTTTCTGTATATATAGTATATTCTGTATTTTAGAAGGTATCTGCTAAGCCTGTGCCTTTTCTGCAAGGTGGTGGGAGGAAGGGAAGGCTTTACTCTTTACTCACATTTTGTGAGGGGAAAAAACTATCTCAGAACAAGGCCAGATGCTGAACCAAACATCCTTCCCTCCTATTCTAGATGATACAGAATATTTCTTTCCCTGCACATTGACCTTTATTGTTTCAGGGGAAAAAAACAACCTAGTGATCACAGAAAAAAAGTCCCGAATGCCAGTGAGGGAGAAAGAAAGGGTCAGGGCATGGTTATCACACTGCCACTTATTTTGCCAGCATCCCAGTCTTCAAAGAAATTGCCTGTCCCATGGCTTGGCAGAAGAGATGATAGAAGCAAGCAGGGCTGGCTCTGATGAGAACAGGCCATGATCACTCTCTTCAGACATTTCCAAGCAACTGGAGCCACGATGGAGACCTTCAGTGTCATGATTCCACATGACGTAGGGCAGGGGTGTTCAAAGTAACATATTTTGGTCCAGCACTGCCACATACCCCAGACAATTACCCTGCATGGACATGGGGCTGTACCACAGTTACACCTTTGCATTGCCCACAGCCTACATCCCCTGCAGCATCCAGTCCAGCCTCACAGGCCAGCAGTCAGAGGGAGTTGTGTATTTTTGCCTTCAACTGAATTAAGCAGTAAATTCATCTTCAACTCTTGACTTCAGTTTGGCTGGAAGCAGGAACATGCTCCCAGGTCTCTCATCTAACCCTAATAACATTAAATATTTACTAGGCCAAATGAAGACTGAGATTTGCTCTGCAATGCAGCTTCAGATGTTTCTCCTAGGCAGCAGAAGATTCCGGCACAAGTCCCTTTGCCAACTAATATTTAATTAGTTCTAGCTGGAAGAAGAAAGACCAAGAGTTCTCCATTTCACAGTAACGTATACCTCAGGGGCTGAGGCACAGACCCAGCAGGTAGGAGGCATTCCAACAAGTTTGCACTCTTTTTGGGGGGATTTTTTGGGGTTTGTTTGTTTGTTTTTTGTTGTTTTTTTTTTTTTTTTTTTTTGTATCCAGCTACAGGAGTTAAAAATAAACCTAGCTTTGCACCAGCTTTTAGATTTGAAGTAACAAAAATCGGGCAAAATGACAGCCTGGGAAATGTTACTGACTTTTTAATACAACCCCTTTGTAGCAGTTTGACACACAGGAAGGAATTCTGTTGGTAGTTCTCACACTGCCCCGGCCTGCCACCTTCTACCCTGGTACTGTGTAGGAAGAACAGGCACTAAACTCAGATTTGTTGAATCTATCAGATAACTGGAGGCCTAACAGCAGTGCTGAGTTTAAGCCTTCTTTGTGGATCTTGCAGAAAATACTTGTCCTTAGGTGCTTTTCTCTTGGGAGAGCTCAGGAGTTCTTGTTACCAGTGCTCGTAGCAAAGAGAAGTCTGCAAGTTTCTTTAAACAAAGAAATAACTGTAAGAAGCTTGTTTTTGCTACTTATTTCCTGATACCCCTTTACGTACTGACCCAGATCTTTTGCTAAACACATCAACATTACAAGAAGTCTTGGGGTCACAGCCTGAGACCCACTGTACAGGCATGTGCAACAAGCATCTTGCTTCCAATATTTTATATTCCTAGTAGGAAAGAAACAAAGATGGTGTTGTTATGACATGCAAGTCATATATATATATACGACTATACACACACAGGAACCATACATGACAACACTAGAAAAAAAGAAGGGGTGATACCCACTGGTCTCTACAGATTTTTTCTAGCAAAAACACATGTGTGCCCAGAATATTGATCTGAGTATATATAAATGAGGATGGAGGCGTCAGAACAACTAAGTTGTTGTGGGTTTTTTTAAGATAAAAATACAGAATAATCATGTTTCCAAGATCCTGGATCTCCAGCAATCTGGATGAATCACTTCCTCCACAACAGGGCAACACGTGACACACAGAAGTAACAGCCTGCAATTGGGAATAGGCAAGCTGGGACACAAAAGGAGTGGAAGGTGAGAAGTGCAACATTTCTATAGCAGCGCAAAAGAAGTTTGCAAAACTATTTCAGTTCTTTGGTGGTGAAAATCTCTAGTGTTCATCATAGCTGTTTCTACAGCTTCTTCAAGAAGCTGGTTTGCTAAACAAGCTAATGGACAGAACCTGGTGAAAGGTCCCAAACACACAGACAATAAGTCAGACTAGCAAGATTAAATGCTTACATTCTCCTCTTGTCAAAAGACTGTGGTATAACTCAATATTGGAAATATGCCTGTCCTTTGTAGCCCCTCTGAAGTTCCATTGCTTTATTCAGTTTGGGTGGGTAAGGATACAGTGGGAAAGTTTAAAAAGAAACAGATGGATATTTTTTTTTAAGTTGTTTGTAACACATTTTCACAGCTGGTAGCAGGAAGCTGTGATTTTATAACTATTACAAATGACTCACAGGCAGAGGAAAAGCATAGCATTTAGAAGTGAGGTTGCAAACTGGCCAGCAGAACATGTGATGAAACTTCATAAAAAAGTGATTAGATGGTCAATTTATCAGTAAATAAATTATTTTTCCACAAAAAAGTCCTGTTAAAACTATATGACCAGTATATTCAATTACCTTTCAGAGTAAATGTAGTCTATTTTACAAGACTTTTCCCCAGAAATAAAAGAAAAAGGAAGCTACAACTGAATAGAAAATAGTGCCCTAGGCATTTCAACCTATCTCTGGGTCTTCTAGGCTCATTTATGTGCTTTTCAATGCTCATTTCACTGAAATGCCAATCTTTCACACTGTTAAAGGTAAATGGGCATCTGATAATGACAGTAACATGGCAATTGCAGATACCCAGAACTTGTCTATGATTCATCAACTTCAGAATGGCAAGGATGATTTCAGTCCCATTTGCAAATAACATATCTTTTCCAGAATCCAGATGAACCGAGGTGACTCACAGTGACCAAGGATCCCATACCCTACTGGCAGGCACGACTTTGAGTTTAGAAAGTCTCATCAGAGATGAAATACTGGGCATTTCTCTATTGTCACTAGGAGAATAAATATGGTGCAAGTACATTTTGTGAGCTTCAAAGTGCATTTTGGATCAGAAGAGAAGTTCTGGGGTTCTAGAAAAAAGTCCTTTGGTTGGATAGGATTGCAAGTTTGGGCCAGCACTTTGTAAATGTGAAAGTCAGCATTTCAAATAGCTCCCAGGGAAAACTAACAATGAGCAATCATCCAGCTGTTTTATCTGACCACAGGGCTACTCTTCATTAGAAGATGTTTACTTTCTTACTGTTCTTGCTTGAGCTCATCCAGGTACTTTATAAAGAAGCACTTGCCTCTTATGAAGTATTATTCAGGTTTTGGGGTTTTTTTCCCAATCCTTATTATTTGGTTTGTCATTGAATCCATGATCATACCACAGAAAATCTACCTGAAGGAGGGGCTTCTATGAAACACTGATGGTAACCTAAAATGTCTAAGCATGTCAGTCCCTTCTGTAAACACAGAAAGACAACACAGAGAATCACATTTCTAAGCCACTTGTTTACAAAAGAAAAAGGACTAGTACTTTAAATTTAATACCTCAATAAAACATTTGTCTTATTTCTCACTACTAAGTCCTTTAGATCAAGAAAAAGAATTAATCTTTACTATCTGGATTATAAGGGAACCTTAGTCCCCCAAACCTCACACCTATGAGGTAAATCAATGGGGAAAGCTTTTCTGATAGGCTAATATTTTTTAATATGCCAGAGAGTTCGCAAGGATGGAATTTCCCAGGAATTTTGAATTTATGGGTCTATTCTCACTGGAGAGACTAAAAAAAAACAAAAAACCCAAAAAAAAGAAAAAATAGAAGGAAGGTAAGGATTGAACATGCAAAATATGTCTTCACATTTTGTACACCCAAGCATTTGTCAAGGACATGGTTTTGTTTGGGTTCCTCTGAGATTCCCTGAAAGATATCCAGGTTTGGATTTTAAAAATAATAAACATATAAGACTGCAAGACTCAAGAAATTGTTTGTGCCAGAATCCAGTTCTTGGCCATCATTAGCAAATGTAGATTTCTTCTTCTAGACACATAAGAAGTTGCTCAGAAATATTAAATATTCATATTCATAGAAATGGGCAAAGATTCTTGAAACTGATTTGTTTTAATTTATTTGGCTCATCCCTAGTGGGAGCAGTGCAATATTGACAGCATATCCTCCCGCTACTCATGAACACAACTGGTGTTCTGTTTGAGCCAAAAGAAGAAATATAAACAGATCCTGTGTTATTGCAGTGATCTGGCAAAATTAAAAGTCTTCAAATGACTATGGGAGAAAGTGTTGCAGTAGAGACATTAGGAAGTTTCACAAATAGTACAGCCTGAGCCTGCATGAGTTTGGGCTGGGTTGACTTTCCTCTGTGACCAAACTGCAAGAAGGCATTTTAGGCTGATAGCACTCTGAGATGAACAGTTTGCCTCAGGATAGAGTTTTCTTGTTCTTCTCAAGGGATCTTACTCAGGATGGCAATGATGTGAGTATCAAAGCTTGGTGAGTAAATGTCCTTGAAGGGCTTTTTCCTCAGCTGACATCTAAGACGCCTTGTCCCATTTAGACTGAACATAAAGGGAAATGCTTAATATACCCTGAGCAGAGGGAACAGCTGCAGATTCCTTGTCTCATATTTAGTAGAAACCAATATAGTGGACACAAATGACGTGAAAACTAGCTGGATGCAAAAGCCTACATTAAGAATAGTTCACTTAAAAGCAAGGCCAGTTCAACACAATTTGACAGATCTAAGGACCTGTATAAGGTCCACTGCAGAGTCAGGACTTTCCATCCTGTTAGCTAATGGCGTAGCCATGGGGTAGCTTTAGGCATATATGAAGGTATGATTGCCCCATTCCATTCTTAAATGGCCTAGTTCAGGGTACCACACACTGGATCCTCAGTGCTCAGCACTGTTGAGACCTCATCTCTGTGTCCAGTTCTTGTCTCCTGAGCAACATACTGGAGAGAACTCAGTGAGGGGCCCTGAAAATGATTAAGGGCTTGGAGCATCTGGCACATGAGGAGATGCTGAGACAGCTAAGGTTCTTCAGCCTCAAGAAGAAAAGGCTTAGGAGCAGATCTTATCAACATGTGTAAGTACCTGATGGGGGGAGTCAGACTTTTCTCAGTGCTGCCACAAGAAGCAATGGGCACAAACTGAAACACAAGAAATTCTATTTAAATACAAGAAAAACTTTCCTACTGTGAAGGTGATCGAACACTGCAATAGGTTTGTCCAGAGAGGTTTTAGAGTCTCCATCCATGGAGATACTCAAGTCCCAACTGGACGTGGTTCTGGGAAACCTGCCCTAACTGATGCTCCTTTGAGCAAGAGGGTTGGGTAAGACAATCTCTAGCGGTCCCTACCAACATCAACACTTCTGTCATTCTGTGGTTTTGTGTCCTTCTAATGGTGTAGCTATTGAATGTTCAGTTTAAGCTTTTAGGCCAGAAGAGTCCAAACAACAGAGGTCAAAAATGGAGGAAGGAGCAAGGACAAGCAGGTAACTGGCCTAAGGGGTGGGAAGCCGGGGAGCCCTTCCATCTTTTAGGACTCTAGAGCAAACACATTAAAATGCAAAATGAGACTTTTCGCTTAAGATGCCATCTGCAGATGCATGCAACATAATCCTAAACTATGTCTAAGAGTGGAATAGAGCAAAACCAGACACTTGGATACAATTCAGTTGGTAGCATAGAAGAGTAAAAAGTGAAATCTTATTACCCCTCATAAAGCTTTTCATCAAATTTTCCATACCAGTCATAGTACTTGCTTAGATCAGTCCTGTGGTCCATAAGATGCACAATAATGATAGAAACAGCATAATATTCTAGCTCTTTGTAAAGCTGTCCAGGTCCATTGAAATCAATGACAATGTAGCTAAAGTATTGTCACAGTTGTCCTTGTAGCAAACAGGGAGCATGTGCAATTACACAATATGATTGAGAATGGAGTAGGAGAGTTTGGGAGCTGACTTTTAGCATGTAGACAGTAGCAATGAAGCTGCAAGATTTTAATCAACTACACTGTTTTACATGGGCCATGTACGTCATTTGCTTATTTCGGGAATGGCTTATTACTTTGTCTGGTCTACTGTAAACGTTAATGCATGTAAATGCTAATCAAGATTCTTGCTGTGGTTTCCCACCTCACCTAATTGCATCACATTAGAGCTTGTTTGGAAGTTTGCATTCAGAATCACAAATGGGATTGGAACACTTCTCCCTTGTCTCAGCACGGTGGCAGCTGTGCTGCAGAGAAAGAGTGGAAACTAACAGTAGCAAGGCCAATATCTCAGTGAAGCCAGATCCCTTTTTTATGCATATAAATATCCTGCAGAGTTACTTGGAAATGGTCACACACCTCACTCCAGAGTGTATAGCAAAAGTAAGAAACTCCATTAATTTACAACAAGCAATAGAGGATTTGCAGTCACCGCAGGATTTAGATAACTGTGGGATATACAGGAGTCTGTTTATTGAATGTGGCACATTAAAAATACTGTGACCAGACTTCAGGAGGGAAGGAGGGGAGGCAGTATGAGTTTTCTCCTCCTGTGACGAGTTTGGTTTGGCTTGTACTGAAGCCTGAGGAGAAGACCCATCAACTACCATTTGTTTCTCAGTGCAATACTTGGACTTAATGAGAGTAACTACTCCCAAATCACAAGAAAAAAATAATCTCATCTTCTCATGTAGCTAGCTAATTGTCTCTCAGTTTCAGTGTGCAACAATTCTGCCAATGGGCCAGTTCTGTAGATTTATTTACTTCTTTTTCATTGGTGTAAGTCCGTATTGTCCAGAAACTTTTCTTGGACGATGGATTTAATGTTTTCTGAAAAGAAAAGAAGATGCTTCTTTCAACATTAAGTGGTTGGTGGTTTTTTTCACGCTTTTCAATGTACCGATGTGATTGGGAAGAAGTACCCATGAAACTACTCAGATATTTGGCTGCTCCCTAGCAACTTTCACCTAACAATCCCAACACTTATATACGATACAGTATAAGATATATATAATATTCAATCTATTAAAATTGTCACGAATACTGCTGGTCAGAAATTCTTTGAGATAAGAAATCTTAATCAACAGTGAAACATTTGCATCATATTTATGGTGAAAACTTGCCAGTTTCATATCTCAGAACAGACTGAGTTTCTGACAACTCAAGTGGGGGACTAATTGGGAGATCACGTTCCAGGATTGATGGCCTGAAGACAGACCCTGCTATATGGAAGAGAACTGATAACTCCACTTTCCCTGTCTCCAGCCCCTCAGCATACTCTTCTCTTCCAAAGCTCCCTTGCCCAGGCTTGCTTGGTTTGACTTGGTAAGAGCTGGAAACAAGACACCTGTAACTGCACAGATTCGGAGTCCTCATTTAATTTTTGTTAAACAACCTTCTCTGGTTTTTTCTTCCTTTCACTAAGAATCTGAAAACATCCAATTTTTCATTATCTAAACAGAAACTCTAAATGTTGAGAATGGTTTGTGCTTTCCTATTTGGCAAAAGTGGAAATAGGAGCTCAGATGTATTAAGAAATACAGCCTGGAAAGCATTTAAGTGCTGCTAAAATACACAGGACTTAGGAGCCTAAATATCACTTCAGATTTGGCCCTTGAATATGTTAATGACATCTTTACTGTTTTTCCCCAAATACTTAGCTAGCTACCAAAAGGGAAATTTGGCATTTTATGTATGTTAATGTTACTCACTGAGTTTCTCTGTAAAACTGTCCAAGCCAAAAAGTTTTTGACTATTTGTAATTTTATTACTGATGGAGCCCAGAAATGAGAAAGTACCAGGAGTCCCAGATGTAGAGTTTACCCATTTTTCCTTCTAACATTCCAACTTACTGACATACACTCTCTCTCTTGATTCATAACTCAGTACTACAGCACACTGGTCTTATTTTACAGTTTTCTTTACATCCTGGGCTAGTGGTAGGAAAGAAACCACAAGAGGAGGACAGCAGCCTTGCCTCACTTCAACTCTTCACAAAGAGGATGACTGAATGAGTCCTCTAAGTGGGAAATGAACCTCAGGAAGCTCTCCAAAGAGCCAGTTTGAATCCATTCATGTGTTGTGCAGAGGTTCCTGGCATGCCAAAATGATTTGGCATTGAATGAAGAAGACTGGGAGTGAATTAATTTGTGGAGAAAAAATAGTCTTTCCATTGCACCTACTAAATTCAAAGAGCATGGTGAGCATTAGAGAAAGAAAATAAAAGAGGTACTGAAAGGGAGTTGTTTTGCAAGAAGATGAAGGTGTAATAGCCTCAATATGATAATTAGCCTAGTCCTGTTGGTTAATTGTATCTTACAAGTTTAAGTTCAGAGACCTCATGGTAAAATAGCCTCTGGCTATCCTATAAATCAACTCCCCATTTTATTATAAACATAACCTGACTTGGGAAATAGCAATGACGATGAAAGAATTATCTCTGCTTCTCTGAGAAGCTTGGCAGCTTTCCTGTTGCTAATGCTTCCTCTTTTTGCATCTTCTAAGAGTTCAGCCCTATTTGCTGCAATCTTCATTGTGGGTGCTGAATACTCAGTGTCTGTAATATCTTTACAAGCCTGACATTGAGTAATAGCTTTCTAAAAATGCCTTGAAGGCCATTTTAAATGTGACAAAATGGTCTGTAGCAAAATAGGTAAACGCAAAAACCTCATGGGATTTATATAAAAAGGTCCTGAAGAAAGGAGGGAAACTAATTGCTGTCTATGTTCAGCTATTTTGTTAAATATCTTTTGCTTCAATGCTTTTCATGGATACAATATTAACACACTTTTAGCTGGGGAGATGTAGCTTTTCTCACAGGAATGTCTATCACCTGGAGGATAAGACATTATTCAGGTTGAAAAATGCTCTAGAAAAGAGCACCGCATATGAGAACAGTTTAGGTACTTTATTATTTTCCCAGACACTGCAGAGCCTCATGGAAGATACTTCGATGTGTCAATCACGGTGTACTCAAATCTCTGGGAAAGGTGGTAAACAAAAAAGAAAAAAAAAAAAAAGACCAAAGAAAAAATCTTTCATGGTTGCAAATATTTCTGTCTTTCTGTCTACATAAACCTGATTATAATTTGTATGTGCTAGATTGTATGTGGAATCCTATCCCACATTTGTAAATGCTTATGGTTGATAGTGATCTACATGAGATGAAAGACTAGTCTCTTTACTCTGTTCTCAGTGACCGCCTTCCCAGGACTGAAAAGAAACAACTAAGAAATAATGCCTTTAAGAGGAAAAAAATATTGTATAGAGAATTTCCAAAGATTTTATCTTTATACAACTATCTTTTTCTGTCTCCATTGGAGCAGAGACACATTTTATGTTTTGTTGTGAGCATTATAGACAATCTCTGCATGCTGTCCAAATGCTTTGTCAAGGTTTGAGCAGGTATAAGGATGCCACTGAAGTTCTTACCATAGGTAGAGAATAGTATATTACCAACATGTTATGGCAATGGAGCTGAGCATGCAATGAAGAAACAGTGACTCAGGGTCACCTTTGTGAGCAAATACAAGCATGATCTTGACATATGCTATAAGCCTTTCATTGTAGAAATTGGAATGACATTAGTGGTGGAAATTATGGTGACACTTAAGTGACCATAGTGGAAAAAGGTTTCATGAGGTGGAAATTTATGTAAACAAGAGTGAACACAGAGTATCATCCAACATTACATCATTTATCTGTATCATAGTTGAAGATGCCTGTGTGGGAGCTGCTCAGTTACATCCCACCTGTCTGGGGCTCCTATGACTCTTGCTGATTTTGGTCACCCACTAGCCACTGTGCAGTGCACATCAGATATAAAGTCCCATCCATCAGGTGATTGGACTTACATCACTGCCCACAGCTCACAGGTATGAGCCAGCCACAAAGTACTTATGTATTTTTGAGCTGGGGAATGAAAGACTACACATGAGTATGGACCACTCTCCCTACCACAGTAAGGAGTGCCTTAGAGATGCTTTTAGCAAAGAAAACAAGTACAGCAAGAAAATTTGGCAATCAACCTGGCACCTTTTGCTCAGATGAAACCATTATTTCAATCAATCAGCCACATACTTTTTTTTCCCTAAAGTAGAGACTGCAGGGTGTAGCCTGAGATTTCCAGATTTTATTTCATAACCTTACCGCTTATATTTCATTTGGCTTAGGTTTATTATTTTTGCAGTCTACCAAATGCATTGTAGGGTTATGACAACCACTTTCAATGTCTTCTGTTTAGGCAGTTCCCTCCTGCCTGTTGCTAAACTGCTTTGAGTAATGTGGTTATTCAAAAAATAAATACATCTCTGTGAAATGCATCTAAATGTCCCTGAAATGTTATTTAAATTCTATACTACATCCTTGGCTCAGAGTTTTGGGGATATTTTTTTAATCCTTCTCTCTCTAGTCTTTCAGTCACAGAGGAACTTTCCAGGAATAAAACTTTCAAGAGTCTTACACGTGATATGATGAAATTCTGTAACAGAAATGACACAAACTTTTATCCACTTGCTGGAGGCAGATTATTTCAAGAAATACATTCTGCTCAAAGTACCATCATGCTCTTCTGCTGTATGTGTTTCTGAAGTAGTCATGGCTTTCACCACTTTAAGGAGTTTTATGCTATTTCTTGGTATGCTGTACTACAAGGAGTGAGGACCTGTCAGCCTGAATTACTTTCATTCTCAGTCATTATCAGGAAGGGACTAGAAGAAAATCTTGTTAAGAAATAACATTCTCTGCTTTTCCATGTAACCACCTTTATTACATGTTTAAAAAATAAAATATTTGACAATACCTGCTTTGAAAGACATTCTGAAATTAGGAAAAAAGGGCAAAGAAAGCATACGATCTTCATAGTTTCCCAGCTGCACCCACTAAATTTCATAAGTGAAAGCTCTGATTTCAACTAAAAACAGTAAAAAATAAAATAAAAATAAATAAGAGGCATCACTCATCCAATGGATAGATAGCAGTCCCAAGGAAAAGATTTTAGCTGACTGCCCTATTTTAATTCTGTTCCTAGAGCCACTCATTTTACTGTGACCACAACTGCTGTACACAGACTAAACACCCTTCTCTACAACCACTTTTAATAAGTTAGATTTCTGCAGTCCCATGTTTCTAAGTTTGTTGTTTTGGCAGGGCTGCAATGGCTAGTGCAACAGGGCCTTGCACTTGCCCTCCAGTGCTGAAATAGTCCAGCATCACAAGATTGCTCTGGGCCAGAAGAAATGATCTACACCTCAGCACTGTCCTGCAAATACATGATCAAATGATGGTCATGGTTTGTGTAGAAAGAGGGTGACATGGAGCAATAAGAGGATAGAAAGCTGTGCTGGAGAAGTGAGTAGTGTTTTAGGTGGCCTAAATCAGCAGCTCCTCTATTTTACAACTCTGTGTACCTAGCAGCTAAAATTATTTTACAGTGGAGGGTTAGTGAATTAATTTCCAACATCTTTTTTTAAAAAATAATGAAGCGACATCGCAGGAAGCATGCAGAGGTATCAGGTGACAGTTCTCAGAACTATAGCATAGATGTGCAGCTGCTGAGGAAGTCGATTTTACCTGCTAGAGAAGAGAAGGTGCTGATAGAAAAGATTGTGTACACTGGCAGTTTGCTTTTCTTTAGACTTTCTGGCAACAGTTGCAAAGGAAATCTTTTCCACTGTGGGATAGTATCTGACAGAAAACTGTAGTTACTGATGGAAAAAATGGTATGTGTCCAACTGGAAATGGGTAAATCATCTGCTGCCCGCTGCTAGTAAATACCTGAGTATAATGGAGAAGGTCTAAAAATCATCCCAAATTTTCAATTAAACATTGCACTGCAAAGACACTAAACAAGATTTTCTTGGGACTCCTCCTCAACTTTTTTTTTTTTTTTTTTTTTTTTTTTTAATGCAGAAACACTTACTTTAAAAGTTATTGCTTAACAAAATGGAAACAAAAAAGAAAATGTGACTATCAGAGACAAAGTTAATCTGTAATCCATTTAGGAACAACCATTAGTAACCCTTTAAGGCAAGACATGAAAACAAAAACAAGTCATAGAGAAAAAAACATGAGGTTAATCAGAAGGTCACCATAAAACTTCATATTGAAATGCTGCTCCAGTGTTTGGAGAAGAGTGAGCTGTGAACATATGTTGCATTTGGCCCACAGACTAATGACAGGATGAGAATGATCCCAGATAATGCAGATTTTTAACTGAGCTCTGTGCATTGCTGGGACAGGGCTCTGGGAATTCAGTCATTTCTGTACGATTAATAAATACCAAGTTAATGGCCAGAAGGGACCAACAGATCAATCAGTCTGACATCTTGCAAAATAAAGCTCATGAGTTTTCACCCACTTGTTCTGCCCTGCTTCCAGAAACGCATCTAGTCTTGATCTGCGAATAGCCAAAGATGGAAAATCTGTTGCCTCCTTTGGCAGTTTGTTTCACTGTTAAAAATGTATGTCCTGCTGGCAATTTGAATAACTCTAGTTCTATTTTTCCAGCTGTTGTTTTTCACTAATATTTTCCTTCCTGAAGGACTTCTTTGTATTTGGGGTTTTCTCTTTACTAAGCTAAGCAGTACTGATAATCAATTTTTCTTGCTCATATTTCTTTTTTGATGAGTCTATCAGTGTATGGCACTTCTCACAGCCCTCAAAAACTTTTTGCAGCTCTTTTTTTTTTTTTTTTTTTTATTTCTCCAAAATTGTCTCAGGAGGCTGCATAATGTGGAGAGCAGCCGAGTAATGCTCCAAATGTATGTGTTAGGTAGACATTGACAAATTTCAGCTTCTTGTTTGAAGGGTTTCTTCATTATCCCAAGACACAATGATCTTTTCACACACTCAGTATTATAATGAGTGTTACATGACACATTTTACAACCTCTTCTCTTTCTGATTTCATGTGTCTAAATGCTATGTCTGGCACTCAAAAGCTTAATGAAATTAAACAAACTACTGCATTATTTCAACTCAACTAGTAAATTAAAGATGTATCAGGATGCATTTACTCATTTTCATTGCATTTGTGATGTTGTACCAGGTCATTACTCTAAAGAAAGTCAGTTCTGATTTAAACCTCTGCCTTCCACCTTGGCTGTTCAACTTGAATTTACTGATCACATCATCTTCCTCAGGGACAAGAGGCTATTTAACAGAGGCTGTACTTTCTGATTTAGAGTCGACTTCTGACACTGCAATCACAGTTCTCATTGTGAGAGGCAAAATGTAGCTTGCAGTCACTCCGATGGTGGACTGAATCATGTTACTTTTTGTGCTTACTCACACCAGAGTTTAAATACTCCCTGGCTATGAACATGATTGATAATCTAACCACGGATGTCCCACAGAGCCTCTTTCTTGGCCTGTTCTGATCTTCCAGAAATGGTCTCAATTGCCATAAGTAAAGCATTGTTTTCACTATTGCTTTGTCACGGTCTGGATAACAATTACGGGTAACATTTCATACAAATGCATTCTGTCTGCCTATATTTTGTGAAAATCAGGCAATCGGAATCTGATTATTTCCCCCCTGCAATTTGCTCACGGCATTCATCAAATCCCATTGTGTCCTCACTGAAGAGGACACTTCTCTTTTAAGCACTGTGAGTGCATACCAAAAAGGTGACAGTCAGAGGAGGATCAGAAAAAGCAACACCAACAGGCTTGGTAACTGTCTGTAGGGAAGAAAAAAATGTACAGGAGAAGTTTCATAATATGAAAGAAACAGTTTATCTATAGAAAACCATTTTGGAGACTTACAGTCAAAATATGCCTTTGGAGACATAACCAAAGGCAGCTGGTTATGTCATCCCAGCTCACTTTTAGAAACACTATCTCTCTCAAGCAATTAGAAAGGGAGTCAAGGTAACTAGGCTGGACTTACATGCGAAGTTTTTAGCACACAAGTTAAGGAACAAACATTTGGACCTCTGCATCCCGTATCATGTCAGGTCTCTTTTTTTTGATATATGCTGACACATTAGGACTGGATTTGGTTCATTGAATCTCAGTGCCCATAAGACCCCAGGAGCTTGCTACATGTTGCAATGATCTCCAGCATTCTGCCAGGCCCTGTGTGTGGTCAGTGCTTCATAGCCAGTTTGTAATTGCAGAAAATTATTGGGTGAAAGAAGGCTGGCCAAACCTGTGACTCAAATTCTTGCCTAGTCTTTCCACAAATTGTGCTCAGACAAGACTGAGCACAATCGTGACTTGAAATCCTTCATCTGCAGTTGGTTAGTTTGGCAACTGAACATCCTGTCTGGAGGACTTAGAGAAGATATTGATGCCCTTCCTTCATATTACCATCCAGTGAATCCATTCTACATAAATGGGCTATAGGAGTGGCAAACCATCCCATTTCCTGTAGAGAAACTGGCTGACATTCCTGATACGTAACTACCTGATCGCAGACTTTCTAAGAGTCCTAGCCTTTACCATGTTTACTGCATCGCAAGCTGATTGCCCTTATAGGTTAAATCTTAGTGCCTCAAATGAGGACTCATGATCTCAAATAACAATTTTAAAGCAAACTGAATGTTGCAGAGGAATTACAATCCAGAGACCATATATAAAATAAAATCGAGGTTGCAATCTGTTGGAAAAACAAACCTCAATGTTATTTCATGCATGTCTGATAATGACATCATGCCCATGTGTTCAACTGATCTGAGGGATTTGCTCTCAGCTCTCAATGGTTAGCAGAGACATGCAGACAACTCAGCTTGATGATTCATCTCCGTAAAATAGGGAGAATAAATAATTTCCTGGTGCACACCTCTTTCACTAGCTATGAAGAGAATCTTGATAAACAGGTTACAGCACAGTCAATGCTTAGTTGACTAGTACTGTGAGATGAAGCCTACCTAATATTTGACTGCAAACAATAAGAGTAGGGGAGTGATCATACTAGGTGAGACCCAAGGTAGTCTGTCTCCAGTAACACTGAAAAGCATCTTTCTGTTAAAAAGTACAAAACCAACCAAAAGTGGTATTTTTCCTGAGCAATATTTCTTGAGGCCTTGACACTTTTCAAGCTAGACATGGCTTCTGTCAGCAGAATTTATTTTAGGTTAAATGTTAAAATATATGATGAACTTTAACGGATTTCCAGTCCATGAACTTCTCAAGTCTTCCGTTGACTCCTTGTAAACTTCTTGTATCCTTGTTCAAGATCTTAACTGCATGTTCTTTTGTTTCTGTTTTGACATTGCTTCTTTAGAGATGCTCATTCCCTCTCCACCTCATGTCACTCATCTCATGACTTTATTGATCCGGATCATATTCCTCCTTATCTGTCCTCGTAATCAGAAAAGCCCTACCTTATTCAACTGGCCCTCACATGGGGGTTTCTTTTTGCACAGTTGCCAGCAATTCGAAAGAATGTGAAATCTATTGCCTCATTTTTGTTCCAGATCATTCTCTCATGGGCAGCTCCGCATCCCTCAGGTTACTTGTCTGTGAGTTTTACTCCCTCTAACCATTAATGCCTGATGCTGGAAGGAACGTGGGGTGGTCTTTTCAAGCAGAGCAGGTGGGTGACTGTGCTGGGCTGAGGCTGGCTGGGCACTGGGTGCCCCCCGGCCGCCCGGTCCCTCCCTCCTCAGCTGGGCCGGGCAGAGAAAATGCACCGACAGGCTGGGGGTGAGGGCAGGGGGAGATCGCTCAGCGGGTGCCCTCACGGCCAGCACCGGCCCCGCTCGGGGACACCGGCGGCACCGATCGCCAGCCAGCCCGGAGCGGGGCAGGAGAAACAACCCCCGGTCCCGCCACCCCTTCCCCCCAGCCGGCCCTGCCTGCCGGCCCGGGGCTGCGGCCCGTCCCGCACTCGCTGCCGCTGCCGCTCCTGCCCCCTCAGGGGCGGCTCCTCACCCCCCCGCGGGGTGCCGGCCCTCAGGCACGGCCCGCTCCTGCCCGGGGCCCTCCCCGGGCTGCGGGGGGCAGCTGCTCCCCCGGGGCTCCCCGGGCCGGGCCGGGGGGCACAGGCTGCCTGGCCGGGGGCTGCCCCGCGGGCGGGGGGCACCTCTGCTCCGGCGCCCGGCGCTGCCGCAGGATCTGTCCCTTGTCCCCGGTGTAAGCGGCGCCCCCCAGGCGGTGCCAGCGTGGCCGCTGGGCTGGGCCGTGGCCAGCGGCGGGCCCGGCTGGGAGCCGGCTGGCGTTGGCGCCATCGGGCACGGGGGAACCTGCTGGCACCGGCTCACAGGAGCCGCCCGGCAGCCCGCAACGGCAGGCCCCGGCCACGCAGGCACCATACAGTGACACAAAACTACACACAGATTTTTAAGGGTATTTGATATTTTCTGAGCAAGCAAATGCTACTATATGATAAAGTCCCATGGATAAGCTGTCCGGCTGATGTACCCATCTATAGAATTACTATATACATTTTTGGAAATAACTTTTTATGAAAAGTGATGAAGTCAAACAGATACTCGTTAAATTACACTGTTGTAAATTACACATCGATACAGATGTGATGATTTTATTTGCTTGTTTTGAAAAAGCCGAATGCCAAAAGTTTCTTATAAGAATTTTACCACAGAGAGTGTATATTTATGATGTACACACAGTAGCCAGAGAGGCAATATCACCATTTGTATCAGAAAAAAACAACTTTTTATATAGTATTCACAAGTTGCATTTTATTCCTTTTCCTTAATAAAATCACTCATATTCTGTGGTAGCAATGAAGAAGACTCAATCATGTTTTACTTTTTAAAGTTGTTAAAAATGGATTTTGTTATTGAGAGATTTTATGGCAGGAATTTATAAAGTTATGGTGCACACCTAAAGTCATTCCACCTTTAAGTCAGTGGCAGCACCTTCTAGTTCTATTGAGAACATGCTATCTGTTTAGATACAGAGCTGTACATATTTAATTCTTTCATATGTCTATATGTTACTTGTCCTTTTCTCACCCTTTTCACTCTACAACCACCAAAAGTACTCGTGATTCAAAGAATTACTTGCACTAAGCCACATTCATGCACATTACGCTGTATCATGTGTCTATATTAGACTAAATTAAGGCTTTTGGCATCAAACCCCTCCCCACAACAATTCCCTGTATCTGCATCTTGTCACATGTGCACCCCATCCAAATGTCATGCTCAGCTCGCAATTTTGCAATCCCTTTGAGTAAGCACAGTGGCAAATAGTTGTTTTGTAGAATGTTGCTGTAAATCTGGAGAAAATTTTGCCTTTGGAGGTTTACTACTCACCCACATGAATAAAACAGACATTTTTTACTCGAAATGGTCATGTTGAAACCATCATATTTTTTGCACATTGCTGGGTTTTACTATAAAAATAGATTATTTTTATTTTCTTTTATTTTTTTTTATGACAGAAGCATTTAATAAAGCAGTTGAAAGACTTTGAACTAAGGAGAAGGGTCATTTAAAACAAAGTAGAAATCCCATTAAATACCACTTCATGGTTATTTAAAGTTGTACAGGTTCATTTAACACCTACATAGATGAAATCGTCCTTCTGCATGGCCTAAATCCCCAGTGGGGCAAAGACAATCCAGCTGGCTTTTCTATTTTATGTGTTCAAAGGGTCCTTATTAAGTATCTCATAGGAAACTGGTTGGTTAATGAGGTCAAACCAATACATCCATTCGTCAAAAGCAGTCTTGTTGTCAAATTATTATTTAGAAATTCAGAAAATATTACCTTCAGTCTGATTCTGTCTTAATATGAGCATGATGTTTAGAGCAGATCTTTTAAAGTAGATGTCCTACAAGTGCAGATTTTTATTCACATCACACGTTACTTGGGCCAAGGCTGGCTTTTACTGCAAACCTCCATGCTGGGCTTGGATGTTCAAATAGGTCTTCAAAGCAAGGCTTGTTCCAAAGGCAGGTCTTGGACTAGAAATTAGCTGTGGAGGACAACGTTGACATGTCACTGGAAGACCACCTCATATAGTAGTGTCCTGTGGCACAGAGTTTCAAAGGAGCCTGAACAGGGTGGTCAGACTCCTGAAGTCACCCAGCGCTGGGCAAACAGGGTTCCGTAGAAGAAACTGGGGAAATGAAACCAAGAGGGATGCCAGACCACTTCCACCACCTCCCTCATCTACCCTTTTACAAACATAGCTTCCCTGAGACCCCCTTTTCAAACTTTTTTTCCCTGCACCCATTTAAAAAAAAATTATACAAAAAAGTTGTTGTTAAGCACTATCATGACTACCTACTGAGTTCACAAAACTCCATAAAAAGGAATAGTTGCAGCCATCAGTTTTTTATAAAGACGTTGTAAATACCAAACACTGTGGTTTTTGGTTTTTTTTCCCCCTCTTCTGATTATCATTTCACTCTTTGCTAGAAGGGTGATATGCACATTATGATAGGAGGAATAGAAATCTATTGCTTGCCTTGAAAAAATGGAAAAAAGTGTCCTTTTCTTACAGAATGTTTTTTAGATTCCCATGAATGAAAAGATTAAAATTTAATAACAAATTCTGCCTTGAAAATATGCTTTGTTTCCACATGAGGGGCTGAAGTGATTCTGTTAAATATGGGACACTGCTACAGAGTCAGTAAATATCTGTCAATGAACATCTGATTGGAGTATGATTCCTATTTTCCACAACAAATAATAAAAGTGGGAGTGGATATAAAATAGAGAACAAACAGAGCTTTCTCTCTGTAAACACTCTGTGGTTTCACCTGAGGAGAATGGAGAGAAGTTTTCACTTGGAAAGGGTAAGAGACAAGGATATTCATTATTCAAGGAGGAGGAGGAGTGTCAGGGTACTTTACATTATGGGCAAATCTAATCTGATTCTCAGTTTAAAAAATTGCATTAAATCATCCTTGGAATAGCCAGAACCACAAAGAAGTTTAGCTGGAGTTTAGGATGATCACAGAAATAATAAAGCACTGAAATAAATTAGCTGAGACAGCAGTAGCATCTTCAGCCTCAGAGGTTTCTAAAAGCAGATACTGTCTGACACGACAGGTTTACACAAAGCTGAGTCCACCCTGAAGCAGTAGGATAGACAAGTTGACCTTACAAGGTCCCTTCTAGCGCTATTGCCTCTAGTTCAGTTCTTCTTCTATATAATATAGGAATGGATTTATTTAAATACACTTATGAGAGGGTTTGAACTTGGAGCTGAGAATCACAGATCTTCCAGGCTTGCTGCAAGGCTACTTTCTTTTCCTGCACAGCATTTTGGGGTGAAAACGTTCAACTGGGCCATTAAACAAGAAGCTTTTTGCATGTGCCATGCACTAGCTCAGTGGTAAACATCATCCTTAAAGCTGGCAGAAGCATGCACCAAGATTAAGGGCCAGCTGAAGACACATCTTCCTCCTCTACAGTAAGAGGTATGAAGCAGCGTGAGGGAAAGGTAGATGAACCAAAAAGACAGCTTGGTCACAGGGCGTGAGTATCACTAATCTAGTCACCTCATATTTGATTTTCTCCTTGTTTGAAGAAAATTCGTATTAATTCTAATTCTATATTCTATAATTCTAATGTAACATAAATCTACTTTCAGGGTCACATAACCCCAAAGAGCTGGTTTCATCTGCAGCACACATTCATCCTGTTAGTGTCAATCTCTTTTCCAATTATTATCCTCTAAATCCTTTTGCAAACAAAATCAGTGCATGCAACTGGCTGTGAGACTTTTTGGCAACAATGAACAGAATGAGGTCTCGATGAAAAGGTCAGTCCAAATCCATACATGACATCTTTCTCTCTCTGTTCTGAAGCAGCTGCAAAGGGACTTAAAGTAAGACAAACTCGAGTCTGAAGTCTGACCCTTTCTTTGGGCAATATGGGATGACAGGTAAAGAAGGGGGAAGAAATTAAAACCTTAGCTATTTTTGTGATAACTTTGTAAAAATTTATTTGCAGGCAGAAAAGCTGAAATATTTCTTTTAATAATGAACCTCAGCAGATTAGCAGAAATGTGTTTTAGATCTTTTTAATTCTATCTAATTATACGATTTTTTCCTTTTTTTTTTTTTTTTTTTCCTTGCAGTGATACTGCTGGTATCCAGGCACACTTGCTGGGAACCAAAGAGCTTTAAATAGGGTATTTGGAAAGAAAAAGACAAAGATGAAATAGAATAAAAATTCTTGAGAAACAAAAAGACCACTCTCTGAGAAAGCATAATTGACGATTTTACTTTAAATGCTACAAATAATCTTCACCCAGGGAAATACTGTTCTTGCTTTCAGGACTCCCTTGTGCCTTCCTTATTATAACTCACAATTTTCTGATTGAAAGACAAGGCAAAAATAATAGAATACGTATGACCCTTCTTCACCAGAGTAAGTCAGTGAAGATTATGGTTGTTTTCAAGAATGGGATGCCTGTATGAGTTGTTCTACTTTTTGCTACCTTGTGCAGCAAAGCTACTTCAGTGATGTACTTCAGCAAAGGCAAGCAATGGCTTTTAATCACAGGCACTGCAGTTCTCAAAGAACCATGGTCCTAGAAGCCACCACCTGGATTTCATCAACTGACTGGATTCAGTCTGTAGCCTCAGGGCAAAGAAAGGAAATACTAGGTGGTTAAAAAGTAGAATCTGGCAAATAAAGGGATGCCAAATGTACAGAGAAGCCGATGAAACTCTATACCAGGGAAGCAGTGGCACGTGGGAGAGCCCGGGTCCACCTTATTTTTGAGGGAAATGGTAAGCCTCTGGAAAACCATACTTTTGTAAGCCTTCAGGTGCTTTAACTTTTAATTCCTGAATGTTACATTCCTTTTAGTACATAAAAATAGTGCTGTGCTTCAAAAAGGCTGCTCTGAGTCAGTACATCTTCCTTTGGGTTAGGTGCTAAAGGAAGAAGCTTTTGTAGGCTCCAAACCCCACTGGAGCTGCTCAGAAAGCACAGCCTATGAACTAGAGCAAAACATCTTAATAACATGCTGTCAGAGCCAGAAAATCCTTGGATTTGGGCAGCATACAAAAGCGGTGGCAGGGCTCAGTCATCAGAGCGGGTGCATTTCAGAGATGCTGAGGAATTGGGGCAGCTCATCCTGGAAGTACTGATGCAAGGTGATCATTGAACTTAGTAAAATATAACAGAAAGTAATATCTTTTCTGGCTCAGTAATAAGTATTGCCTTTCAATGGATTTGTTTCTGCAGAGGGTTTAGTGTGTGGATATATATAGTATAGCCCCCATCATGATATAGCCCCCATCATGATATAGCCCCCATCATTCTGCTCCCTTCACTGTGGGTCCATTTGCTTGCAGATCTCATGTTATTATTGATATGACATGATGTGCTCATCTACACAACAAAGACACAGTTGCTGCTTAATGGAGTATAGAATCGAAGATAGGCAAATTGATAGGTTGGAAGGCCTGCAGTTGGGAATCCAAGCCCAGTGATACAAATTTTAATTTTTATTATTCTGGCAAATTTTGTTTTTCTTTCAACATAGGCATTGTTTGTAGGATTAGGCACTGTTGAAATGTTTCACAGAGACATCTGAACATAACCAGCTGGATGTTTTCAATGAGATTTTGCTCCCTTCACTTTAACTATCTCTTTTGTATTGAAACCTGAAGAGCAGTGGATTTGAGCAACACTATACCAGCAGTGGCATGGTCTTACACAAGATGGGAAAAGCAGAATCCAAGGCAAGATCTAAGGAAAATGTGAGATCGGCACCTTAAGTTTTGTCAAAATTATTGGACAAAGACCAGAAATCTGAACCACTCTTAGAAAGCCAACAAATTTTGGAACACGATCTTTCTAGCTGGGAAGTAGGAATGAGATATATCAATATATATTTATATTGGTATCTATGAAGATATACTGAGACCTTTTGCCATCAGATAGCTTTTTAAAAGAGATGCTCACGAGAAAAATCCCAACACCAGTGGGACTGTGAAACCCATTCAAAACAACCCTGGTATTCATACAAACCTGGTCAACTCTAATCACTAGGCACCCTTAATGGAGAATTGCAAGCTCTTTATCATAGCTTACAGAGGGGGGAGCTATATGAAAACTTTCACTGTCTTTGCTCATGTTTTTCCAGAGTTGTAGTTTGAGGTATTTGATCTCAAAATTTCTATTTGGCACAGTTTACTAACAGTAAACTATAGTGCTGCAAGGCCTGAAGTAACTACTGCAAATCCAAAGAAAAGGTACGTATAAGGGGTAATTATAGGTTATGTGACTGTTTTTACCAGCCTCTTGGGAATGTGATATTTAAACAAATCTGTGGGTTTTCTGGTGTTCAAGAACACGTCCAGAGAAATAAAGCAGAGTTAATAATTAGAAAAGAATAGTGTAATAGAAAAAAGAAAATTCTGGAACACATTGGAAAATGTCAATAAATTTAAGGTGAAAAAGGACAGCACTTCAGAGGCATAGTTTGGGAGTTTTATCTAGTTTGGCAAGAGGAAGTTGCTGTTTATTTGCAAAACAGCATTACATTTTCCAGCTCTGTTCAAAACTAGAATTAAGTAAGTGGAGATTCAGAAAATTAATAGAAATGGTCTTATACCATGTATTAGTCAAATCTAGTAAGATTTCAGCATTGGCATTCTTTCCTAGCCACTTTCTTACTGCTTTTCATGAGCTTTTCATGTGGCCCAAAAAAACAGATTTGCATGCTGTATGGACTGCAGCATTTTTTAAGTCAATGCTTAGCTATGTGCAATAAGTTAAAATGTTCTTAGACCTCCAGGTTGCCTAGATGCTGTCCAAGGGAAGAAAAAATGCATCTGGGCTGTGAAGCATGGTGATCTGTGGGACAGTGTTGTAGCCACCCATAAAGGATGAAGTAGTATTAAGGAGGTATGGCATGAGACCAGATCATTTGTCTTACACTAGGCAACACTCGTTACACTAGGTCTCTTACAGAGATTGTCCTGGCCAAATTCCTAGGTAGCAGGTATGTCAATGGTCAGGAATATCCAATTTGGAGTGAAATAGCCCAAAGCACATCTTATAAATTGATTTAAAATAGAAATAAACCACAGCTTATTATGCATAGACAGAGCTGTTCCAAAACCTCCTGAAGGTTATGTATGGACTGACCACACTGAACATAGGATAAAGATTCTTTGCATTTTGGCATGTTTTTATTTGTTCACTCTTAAGTTATATCACCACAGCCAGGAACTAGTATGAGGTGAGGATCTACCTTGCTCGCTATTCAAAGGCAGTGCCTAATGTCCTGCTGCTGGTTGTTCTCAGTGTCTGAAGATACACCGATGCAGCTCTTTCCACAGCAGTCTTGGACACCCACCACATATTGAAGTGTGGCTACACACACTCTTGTGACCTGAATAACAATATTTTCCCTCAGAGGTCTATTCTGAAACTCCCAGCAATAAGGAAAACACTGCCAGTTCTTGCTATCCGTTTTTTTTTTTTTTAATGGGGTGCTGACTCCACTCCCCAGTGACCCTAAAGAGGGGCAAAGAGCAGAAGTCACCAGTTTCCCTGCTGAGCTCAGATCTTGAGGCATCTAAAGAGAACAGTCCAGAGAACTTATCACATCTCTTACTGAAGATTTGTTACTTGCAGAAACATAAATCCCGTTCAAGAATTCTGTCTTGGCTCTTCCCATTGCAGATATTTGTGAGCTGTGCTGGTGGAAGGGGAGGAAATGTTGACCTAGCAACTATGAGCATCAGGGGAAAGCTATCAGTCAAACTTTCTACAAATATTACATGGAAAATCTCTTGACATGTGTTTACATAACAGCTTTAGCTGTGATTATCACTAAGCTTGGACCGTTCTTGCATGAGCTGAAGGACAGAATCTCATGAGTGGCAGCTACAATAGATGCACATCCTTAATCCCTGGCCACAGAGATGGATGTGAACTGCTCACTAAACAACCATTCACTTCTCTAAGGGTCCTTAAATGCTAAAATGTCCACATAGGAATCTTCCTTCTGCAAGACCAACTTAGCTTACTGGCAGCTCAGAGAGGAAAAAGCAAACAGCTCTAAGGTCCCTTTTCCCATCTTTAACATCTATTGCTTTTCGTTCCTTGCATTGCAAAAAGAAGTATTAAACTACAGCATCAAGCTTCTGAAACATAAGTGTTTTCAGTAACACTGGAGAGGGCAGAGGCAGGCAAGGACAAGGTTACTGTGGGATATTAATTAGCTGCCAGTTTGACCCTGGCTGCGACCCAGAGTGTGTTTGTGTATTTAATTTATTTCACACATGATTTGGTCTTACAATCCTTTTCCCACAATGCCAACAAGACTATACAGTAACCTTGGGCTCTGCTTCTGATATTAACTGCTGCGCAGTGTGCTAGTCAGTACAAGAAATATGTGTGTGAGTGCACGTGCACAGCAGGTGGGATAGGAAGCATCCTTTGTTTTAGTGAAACAGTCCGTTTCTGAGGGAAATTGTGTCTGGTCGATGGATTAACAGGCATGAACTTGTCTTCTTCTGGGTCTATCCAGTTACAAATGAGGCATAACCACCATTCCCTCTGTTGCCTTTAATCAATGCCCGCAAAACGAGTCAGTACCACATGCAGCTTAAAAGCTGTTGCACTGAGCATCCCTTTAGGTATCTAGGAGTTGTGGTAAGCAAGACTTAATAAGGACCTTATTGTACAAATGGCTTGTGTTGCTAAATGGGGGGAAAAGCAGCTGAGAGTGAATTGGGGGCCACACAGCAGCCAGGCAACCAGCAGCACAAGGTGTGGTGCAGGAGTGGATGTTTTTCCTGCTGGGATGGAGAAGGGGATGTGTGTTTCCTCCAGTCCTTGCAGGAAAATCCACAAGTCTCAAATCTTAATGATACTGCCAAAAGTTACAAATTGGTGGGCATTAAAATACCTTTCCTGAACCATGTGCCTTGTGTCTAACCATCACCCAGGAGAGATAATATTGCACCTTGCAAGTCTCTTGCCATTACTCTGCCCTGGTTCCCTTCCAAAAGGGAGTGTGTGTTGGGGATCGGGGGGTGGGGGGGTGGGCATGCAGAGCTCTCCCTGATGCACATGCAGGGCTGGACCACAGTGAACAGCCTCACTGCTCTGCTCAGAACAGACTAGGACCTTAGTGAGAGCAGTGGGTGCATGTAAACACACCCACTGACCCCTTTCCAGGCTCTGATTTAGCAGCAGTTTGTATGGATGGTTTAGTACCCAGAACCAAACATCCACAATTTGCATGACAGCAGGAGTAAAATACTGCCACCACACACTCACATATCCATACTTCTGACTTGGATTATTTTACGGCTTTGCAGCTTCTGGCTCTGAGCATAGTCCCGCTGTGCTGAACTATATAAATACAGAATAAAAAGATGATTTTTATTTTTTTTTCTTATGTAAGTACATGGCAATAAGCAATAGACAGGTTAAGAAGGAGAGAACAATATTATGGTATTGCTCAGTATGTAAGGGAAAACAAATGGCTTGTTTCATATTCCAGTAAAGGGAAATAGGCACAAATAAGAAGTGACATGCTCAGATGGTCTTCCCGCAAGTCTAGCAAAGTGTGGGAGGGGAAGACTTGTGCAGATGTGACAACCTGCGACCTTCTTACTTTGTAATAGTCAAGACATGAAACCATGAGAGCTTTAGCTCTCTTGTGGTGATGACAAATCCATTTAGAGATACTATACCAAGACCACCAGCAAGTTCCAGATATGACCTCTGTTGACACTGAAGTCCAGATAAAAGCCCACATTTTGTCACCTGTTTCTCTGTTTACAGGATTCCCATGCAGTGAGAAACAGCTGTAAAAGACTTAAAATCACAGACTAACCCTCAGGTCTTTGCCTTCCTTTATCTAGTTTGCTGCACACCGCTGAGCCATCTCATTTAAAGGTGGATTAGCTATGCCTAAAAACTCTGCCTACCTGTTGTCAGCTCCTGCTGTGCTGCACCCAGTGACTGCTGAGCAGAGATGCCCCCAGGTAACAAGTGGAAGTTTCCAAGGGATTAAGGAAAAAATTGACTGAAGGGCTCCAAAGGGGAAGATTAGTCATTGTTCATTAAATGTATTTAGTGTGAACTAATGATTAGATATATGTGAACACAGACACACCTAAGAGATAATTAAGTGAGGTTCTTGCAGTATATTGGCTGCTTCTCAATTCCGTATCAAATAAGGCACATTATACTCTTAACAGGCAGCTGGTTTTCCTCTACATGTGCTAACTGAACCTACCATTAAACAGAAAGTGAAGAGCACTCCGTGGTGTAGAGGACTGAAAAAATGAAAACAGGGAGCTTCAGTTTTGAAACTGATGCTATAAATCAATTTACAAAAAAAAAAAAAAAAAAAAGGATTAAGCATAACAAGCCCCAAGGGAAGTAAACAAGCACACTGTTTGCTCTTGGAAATTGTTTGCTTGGTGTAATGTGTCTTTTAGGTCACCATGCCTGCATAGGTAATTACAATGAACTGCTTTCCTTAGCAGGATGCATCTCATTTATACTGCCAGAGATTCTCACCACTACTTCACAGAACTTTGAACAGCAAAAAGCTGGTGAGATGTACGGGTTTTTAAAGAGGTGATCATAGAATAAGGGCATCCATATGTAAGAATCAAGGCCATGTGGTTAATCTGGCTACAGCAGACCTTTTTCCCATAGCACATAAAAGCATTGTGTGTATAGGTGAATCCGTTCTTCTCAAATAAAGTGGTCAAGTATACATTTTACAGCTGGGTTAAACTGTAGGGGTCTAAAGGAACCTGGAAAATGCAATAGTTATCACTTATTATTTTAATTGGCTGGGCACTTGGCAGCCAAACAGGAAGATGGAAAAGGCCCTTTTTATATCACAGGCTTTTTGGTGGGTCACTCTTTCACCTACATGAAACTTTATGGTCCCTGAATTCAAGAATCTCTAAAGTACAGGTAGGGAAATACAACAGGGTTTATGATGTTTAAAACAAAAACAAAAAAAGGAAGAGTGTGTTTTTATGGAAGGATCAAGGCAGTATGAGAACTGCATATGGCTCCGTAGTTACAGTGACAGTGAGATTGTAAGAACATCATGTAGGTTAAGAACTGCTCATTAGGAAGTTGTGTTCATTATGATGGACAATGAGTAGTGCCTGAGACCCTTAATTGAGGTACCACTTTGCCATGCAGCATGTGGAAACACAACCAAGAGAAAGAAAAAATACAGGGTCACTCAGAGAATAATTTGGGCCATGTTTATGGAGACAGACGCTTCCTAAGCTGCTGAAAACTCAAACTGAATGCTTGATGGAGTAAGACAGGGTGTGAACAAGAAACATTTCTGGTTTTAACCCTAGTGAGTGACCTGGGCTAAATAACATCTAAGGATCTGCCCCACTAGCATCTAACATTCAAAGCCTCCAAATTAAACAAGAAGTAGCAAAGGGGATCAGTTCTAAGGTGTATTCCAGAGTCAAGCGCTCCCACTGCCATTTACATCCTTGAAAAAACTCCTCCCAAGCCTCTGATCAAGTCTTGTAAGCAGATAAAAATTGAATTGACTTGAATTGTTCAAGAAGACATCACTCCCAGATAACTCTGCTTGGCTCTTGAGTGCTTTGCAAACATCATATGATTACGAAGGCTTAAAGCTAACCTCTCTGGGCTGGAAAGCTGCTTTAGGAATGCACGGTGGGGGGTTGTGGTTTCCTGAGTAAATGTATTTGTGCACCAGGTGTCAGCACAGTACAATATTTCATTTCTGCAGGGATCAAGTCTGAATAATATAACTCTGGTTATTCAGTTGTTAAATTGCTTCCTGATGTGTGTTTAATGCAGTCTGTAACTGCCCCTTTTTGCTATAATGTCTTTCATTAGTGCTTAGTTGTGTTTTCTGTTTGCTGAAATGGTTCCTTGCCTTATTAGGCTGTGCAACCTCTTGATTGTTTTTTCCATCCTTTTCTCAGAAAAAAAATATTTGATGTTGCAGTAAGAACCGAGTCTGAAAAGAAATTAATTCTGCACCATGTAACCCAGAGTGATAAATGTCTCAAAGACATTTAGAAACATGATTTAGCTCTTAGATGAGGTTTTAGTTATCGGTGTTCTAGTCCTTACAGTTTTAGGTACAGATTAAAAGGTATTTAGGCAACTGATCTCCAGTAAAATCAAACCAGTGTTTATCTAGCATCTATCTTTGAATCAGATATTTATCTGTGAGCTCTCAGGTGTTTCTGAATGCTAAAGCCAGACTTGCTTTTACCCCTGCAAAAAAATAGCCAGGCAGGAGGAGAAGGAAGAGACGAGATACCACTTGGAAGGCATCAGACATGGCTGTCTAATCTCTACTCTGCTTAATCTGGAAGATGTTTTTTTAAATCCCAGAAAAGAACTGTGAGTCTCAGACCTTTCTGTAAAGACATCTCTTAAAATCTCTGCCTGAAGCTATTCTATTTTGTGTAAATAAATATTCATTGGGCTACATGCCTGACCTTGTCTCCCTGTCGAGATGCTGGGAAAATACTTTAATGACCAGACAGTAACTCATTTTTTTGCTTGTTCACTCTTAGGTGTATTGGATATTGAATTATTTATACAAAACAGATCAACTTCAGTAGGATTAATTTATTCAAAGTGACCGAGCAGCCTCATAATTACAACAATCTTTTTGACTGCAGGAGACCTACAGTTACTTCTCTGCTTCTAATCAAACAGCAAGGGGAAACAAAACCAGGTTTTCCAAATGCCAGATGAGTCCCCTAACTACTGAATAGCGGGGCAGAATCAAATAAGGTCCTGTTGAAAGGTCTTATACCAGACTTTCTCTTTATGTACAATGTCTCAGCAATATGTTTGGGAACGCCTAGAAGATAAGATCTTTCCAGGGCTGCTGGGATGTCATAAAACTTTTGGAGCAGTGTAAGCAGTCAGATGATTGTGTGTTTGCCCCCAGGCAGACAGTAGTACCTGGAAAACACTGCCGATGGAAAATTTGGTACTACAGGAATATAAATTACAAGGAGGTCATGTGGGAAAGAGGGGGGATTTGGGAATACTGGCTGCACCCAAACATCAGGCTTCAGCATCTAAAATAGCTGTCAATACCTCACCCGTTGCTATATATATTCAGATCAGGTGCAGCTTTTTGTTGTATCAACACATTTTATGTCTTAGAGTGACTTGACACCAGCACACTTGTATCTCTGGGCCTGGTGACCCAAATTGTAGTTTTCTGCATTTTATCTGAACAATTTATTAATAGCCATCCTTGCTGTTCCCATTACAAGGACAACTTGATGTTGCCTCAGGCTCTTCATTTGTTGCAAGGCTACTTGTTTACAGAAAGCACCCCACACAGCCCTGTTTCTCTGCACTCGGGAGAAATTTCCTTTTCTTTCCTTGGTTCCTGAAGATCACGTGCCAGCACTGCTCCCATAAACCTCCTGCAGTTTGTCTTACTGATCTTTCTCAAAGTATTTTCTGTTAATCCACGGCTTTCTGCTGTGTGGTGTATTTGGTTGTGGGCTGTTTCTAGTTCTGTCTACTCATTTGCATTCCTTACACCATTATAATGGCACTGGTGTGTTCAGCAGTATTCACCTGTGATTTTGGCTGGCTCCTGTTGCTCAGGGCACTTGACTCTGGAAAAAGTTTAGTGGCTTGGATTTCTGCTAAAGGAAGGATAGACACAGCCATCAGCTTCAGCCTATTGCTACCCAATGCTCAGCATAAGAATACTTGAAATAAAAATGACACCAGGATAAAACCAAAACAGATCAGTCTGCACCTTTCTCTTCCAATGCTGCTTACCAGCATTATGCAAGACATCTAACTTTCTTGTGACAGGCTGGAAAGTAAGAAAAGCTAAAAAAACCCTCGATCTTCAAAGCATTTTCTGAGTTTTATCAGGAAAGATCTAGAATCATTATTTTTAGTGTGCTCATTGCTATAGGAATGCATTAAATTGCCTTTCTGATCAGCTGGAGATACGATCTTGAACTGACCAAATCCGAAATCCACTAAGCCACAGGAGACATCTTTATAGATGTCGCTGAACTCTGCATAGGAGTCTGAGGATGTGAGTAGAAAATCCAAGTATCTGCAATGAATGTAATTGAGTAGGGTGAAGGAAATTCTGCCCATGAATGCCAAAGCTGGAACTGCTGTAAAACACTTATTTTAACACTTATAAAACCCTTTTTTTTTTTTGCAAGCTTACACCTGAATGAGGTCACAAAAGATTTGCCAGTGTTGTCTCAAGTTTTGAAGCAGTTTCCTATCCTTAGAAATGTTCTGGTAAATCTTGGATGGAGACTGGAGCAACGTTACGGGGAAATGGATGTTTATTTTTTATTTTTCATTCCTCTGAGAACACTGCACTTGCTTTTCTTGTAATGACAAGGGAATGCAACACTGCATCTCTTTTGGAGGTGGGGTATTTTTTAACACTATTGTCTTTTTCAGGCACAGAGAAGGCTCTAACAGAGCTCCATTTCTGCACTGTGCTGCTCTGAGATCCTTTCTAATGGGCTAGGAAATTTTGTATGGTGTTTCCAATAAGATACCTTCAGATACTCCCACATATAATCCTAAATGTGCCTAGAGCAGCTGACATGCTAGGACAACACCCTAATATACTATTTTACTATAGAAGTCACCAGACCTTTGCTGGCACTTACAGCCCTTCCAAGCATCCTCCTTTCTGTCCGCTCTTGTTACAAATCTCCTTAGAGGATTTAAGTGGCAGGGCTTTCTTGTTGTTTTGTATTTCTATGCCACCCACTACAGACAGGCTTTGATCCATTTTTGTGGCTTCTAGGCTTCAGTGAACCAACACAATGCGAATATAAAAAGACAATATAATGAGCAAAAGAATGAGAATGCATATGAAAGCACGTTCAGATCAAGACAAAGCCGATAAAGCAAACCCAGCTTAAAGCCTAAAGCCCAAATATTAAGAACATATAAATGACAGGAATATCCTGGCTTGCTATGGTCTAGTTTCTATCAATTCAGGCAGTCGTGTGGTGTAGTCTTGTTCACAAACACACCAAGCTGCCTCTTAAGACCAAACAGGTTTCTTGTACCAGAATTTAAGTTTCCCAGCTTTAAAAAGAAATATTTATTAAGGTCATTTTGATGTATTTCTAACAGGTTATACAGGCATCTTCTGTACCTTGCCAATCTTGAGCATTTGAAAATGCTGTGTTAGACCTTGTCAGATTCTTTTAGAGACAGTTCCCGCACGATGGTTTCTAGACCTATTCATTTCCATAAATCAGAATTCATACAGATACCGAAACTGCAATCAGGTTTTCCAGAAAGGGAAAATGAGAAATGAGCGGGGGCATGGCCAGCAGTGAAAGGAGCTGGCATCTGGCTTAGTGCATCCTTGGTCTCCCTCTTCTGGCTCAGCTTGAAGGAGCGCACTTGATCCGCGATGCGCTCACCATCCCCACTGCTGCCGGGGAGTGAAGGGGGCAGTTGTGAAGGGGACATGCTGAGAAGCTGTTCTGCAGCACATGGCTAGAAGTACCAGCACGGAGCACAGAGCAGGGGGCGTTTTCAGTCTAGCTCTCCCACTCTCCCCCCATATTTTTTGCTGTCCCTTTAGTACACACAGGGCAGGAAGGGATGAGGGGAAACTTGGAAATATGTGTGGGTAAATATATCTAGGTTCTGACTCCAGGTGTTCTGATGGAGCTGTTAATGCTGAGCTCTGGCTAACTTCCACGGTTTACATGCTTGCCAGCACAAAGGTCTTGGAAACTCTGAAACTCAGTTAACAAGTTACTGACCAATAAAGTACCCACAAAGGCTTTTCTGCAAATTTTTATACTGTTACAAGTTTTCTAGCAGAAACGGTGTGGCCGGCAGGGCCGGGGCAGCGCCCGTCCCCCTGCCCTGGGCACCGGTGGGGCCGCCCCGCGGGGCCTGGGCTCAGCGTTGGGCCCCTCACGGCCAGACAGACACTGAGGGGCTGGAGCGTGTCCAGAGCCGGGCAGGGGCTGGGGCAGGGGCTGGGGCACCAGCCTGGGGGGGCGGGGGGGTCAGCCTGGAGAGAAGGGGGCTGGGGGGGACCCGGTGGCTCTGCAACGGCCTGGCAGGAGGCTGTAGCCAGGGGGGTCGGTCTGTGCTCCCCAGGAACCAGCGACAGGACGAGAGCAAACGGCCTCACGTTGCGCCAGGGGCGGGTGAGATTGGGTGTGAGGGAACATTCTGCACCGAAAGGGCTGGCAGGCGCTGGCACAGGCTGCCCAGGTGACGATGGAGTCACCATCCCTGGGGGTACTTAAAAGAAGATGTGGCACTTAGGGACATGGTTTAGTGGTGGCCTTGGCAGTGCTGGGTTAAAAGTTGGACTCAATGATCTTAAAGGTCTTTTCCAACCTTTATTATTGGATAATTATTCTATTATTCTATAAGCCATTCTGTCAGCAAAATCAGATGGGAACTTGTGTTCCTTCTAAAGGGATTGTTTACATGAAAATCAAATTCTGTACTCTTTCTCTTTACCTTTGGCTTTCTGAGCCTTTCTGCCACAAACCAGCCTCTCAGTAGTTTTGTTTCTTTTTATTAAAAAAAAAAAAAAAAGTGAAGGCAACAGCTGTTAACAACTGAGTTTTTAAAAAATGCAGTATCAGACTTCTGTGTCTCACAGTATAAAGGTTTTTGTGTGCTTTGAAGTTAGGCATGAAACTGTGAGAAACAGCATCACTCATTTGAATTGACTTCCTTTTCCCAACACCTGGCTTACAAATACGTGACTTTTAGAATGGAATTTTGCACTAGACCAAACCAAAGGATGTTAGTAGGGAGTGTAAGCTCTAAGACGCAGAATGATAGACCACAAGGGAAATCATTTGTCTATATTTTGAGATTGCTTCCTCTTAAAGATAGGGACTTATAACCTATTCTTTGGCTGTGGCTGGTAATACAGTCTTGTTTCTGTAAAAACAGACACCTTTGGGACTTTTTACTTGCCATGGTATGCGACAAACATCTGCCTATATATATATATATATATATATATGTAATAGCAATATCAGAAAAGCTCAACTTGCTGTTCATGTGCAATTGCTATAATGTTGTCACTTTTGATTTTTCTTTATTACATTTTCCCTGCTGATGATTTATGCATGAAAGAAAAACAAGACCTCTGGAGGTGTGAAAAAAGTCTGTTCTGAGTATGTTGTGGTTTGAATCACCTATCAGGTTTTCTGTCTTTGTACTAACATGTGCTTTGGGGACACACGTGGCATACGTGGAAAAGTTCTGCAAGAACCTGTGTTTGACAGGAACTGCAGCCCAACCCAACATTCACTGGACCAATTAACTTTTTTTATGCCATAATTTTGTCTTTAGAATTAAAAATAAAAAAATCACGGTAAATAAGAGAAGACTATTTAAAGCTTAAACCTGAGAAGGTATGAGCCAACAGTTCCTGTGCGCAGCTGTATGTTGATATCTAAAAATTCAGTGCCACTTGCTCAGCTCCCTATCTCTCTAACTGGGATAGAGGGAATTCCTTTTTGCTACAGCCCAGATATAAATTGGCAAGATTAGAAATTAGAAAAATAGGGGAAAAAAAGTCTGTAGCAAGATCGGAAATGGGTCCCACTTTGAAGGGTTGGCTTTAAGATGAAATCAGTTTTAACTCGGGGATTTAGGAGCCCAGGGATGTAAATTGTGTCCATTACAGAAGCACATATCTAAGTAATCCTATCTGTAGGCAAAAGTGCCAGTGTCCAGCCAGCCAGCTGCTATGTGGCACAGTCTGTGTGGCTGTTGCTTATGATTCTCAGAGGTCTAATGAACACTGAGTGAATGGTCTAACCCTAGAGGGCTCTCACGGCTCAGAAACAGACTGTTCATAGAAAAGAAAGGATTGGAGTATCAGAGGAGAGGCTTTCCCGGCTGTAGATTTTCTCCTTTGAAAAAGAAAAAACTTGCTGTCATTGTGGGTATATCTTCATACTTAATATATGTGTATTGGCAAGAGTTTTGGTGCAACATTTCTCAGTTTGAAGTATAGTTAGTAAGTATTTGGGGGTTTACTGTGCTTTTTTGCTTTCCTTTCCTTTTCTTTTTTTTTTTTTTTTTATCCAGAGAGAGAATTTTATGAAACAGTAAGCAGGACTTTTGAATACATTTGGCAAATCTGTTGACAATTTCATAATAAAATATTAAACGGCAGTTGAAGAGCTTCAATTTTTGGAGGCTTTTGGGAGAACTATAAAAATAACAGTGAATTGGAAGATGGAAAAGTAATACATCTTCCCTTCATTTGGATGATCTTGATGCTAAAAAAGGCAAATACAAATGTACGATCTGTGATAAAATACCCAAGAGCTGCAGACTTTCAGAAATAGCACGATGTGTGTATTACATACTAAATTTTCCAAATCAGAGTCAGAGCATCTAAGTCAACCTTTTTAGGCTTTTTGACAAGGCAAAACTTGTATGATTCCAGCTCTAGCAACAGAAATGGTGTTCATCTGTATGGGCTGTGTATTTAGTAGGCAGTTTTACAGCTGGCTTATTTTTGAGCCAGCATAACAGCTGTTGCTGTTACTTGGAGCACAGTAAGTCCTCATTGTGAGGGGTTGTGTCAGCAGATGATGTAGCACCCCCTGGGCAAGGATCCCAGTATTTATAGGAGCAGGTACATCACTGGAGCACAATCACTCCAAAATTTTGCTGGGAACTGTAAGTCAGTCACAGACCTTTCTCATTTGAGTAAGGGGCTTCATTCAAGGGACACAACAGCTGTGTTTTGCTGGCTTGCATCAAACAATTGCAAAAGGCAACATGTTGACAGGACTTTGTAGTGAAGATGAAGCCTAAAAATGGTGTTGAGTTTCTTGGTTAAAAAGGTGGTTTACCAAGTAGTAGTAGTTGCCAAGGTAATGGTAAAGGAGAAAAAGACAGCATGGGACCAACAAGGAAGGGTGAGTAAGAGTTAAGGTTTGGTGCATCACCTCTGACAGTCCAATGAAACTTGATGTGCCCCAGCCAGATACTTCTCAGCTTTAATCTCTCTCACAAACATACCTTTAAACTATAAATATTATTTAATGCATCCACTCCTTTGAACTTATGGGGCTAAGGTTAGGTCCCATTAGTCATATTTACCTAATCAATAACATTCTCTGAGCACAGTGTAATGTGCTGGATAATTTTTCCATATCTGCTGGCTATATCTGCAATTACACCCTTGAACTTAAAAGTGCTCTGATTATGGAAAAATTTCTGTAGCACTAATAACACTTACATTAAGGATTTTCAAGCAAGTATGTATACACTAATGATTTTAATCCTAATGAAGACATTATGTTCTGTTCCTCCAGAAAAGAAAGCCCTGGTATCAACTCTAAACTAGTTGCAAGCTTCCATTTTTCCTGATGTTCTAATTATATATGAGAACAAAAACAGAACAGCACTCCTGGCATCTCAGATGGAAATTCTTCTGCTTTTTATAAAGAAAAGGATGGCAAAGAACTGTTTACAACCAAGCCAGAAAATCCTACATTATTATTCAGGATTTGTTTGTTTGTTTTAGAAAAAGCAGGAAAGTATTAATGCCAGACATATTACCTTCATTGGACTATATTGGCTGATCAGAAAACTTGTTAATAATATGGTTAAAACATTACAGATAACTTTGCTTGGGTACTGGTGTAGTAAAACCAAACAAAAGTGTAAAATAATAATTAAAAAAACCAACACACCAAACCAAACAAAACTAATTACCAGATTAATAGATTTTTTTCAGAAATATGATACATTTCTCAGGAATAAGAGCTGCCATATATTGCAAACTACTCACCACCCTTTTGCCTTTTGAAATGCTCGCCCTCAGTTACTATTCACAGGCATCAGAAGTTGTGTAACACTAGTAATCTCAAATAGAAAAACTTTTCCTCTCTGTGGCAAATTTCGCTCATTACAGAAAACAGTATCACACAGAAAACAGTAGGAGAAAGTAGCTGTTCCCTTCTCAAGGTTAGCTGAACCAAAACAGAATGGTGCAGCTGCTGCTGGAGGTTAGTGAGTCAAATTTTACTGTGATATCCACTGGGGTATATCACAACAGTAAACCAGAATTCTGAGTAAAGAAGCCATTCCTATAAAACATAAAGATTTAATCTGATATAACAGCTGGAATAGGAAAGAACATGCAATCATAGTTTGTTCTCCTGAGAAAGAGAAAGGAAATTTGGTGATGAGGGCTCTTATTTCACAGCTTAGTAAGCACTGATTGACAAAAGGAGATGATTCATACACACCCTGGAAAAAATTAAGGTTTGAATATGTACTTCTAAAAGCATCAATCTCTGCAAATACGATATAGTGGAAAAGACCAACCAAAATTAAACTAAAAAACTTGCAAATTACAATCTTGTAACTAATTGCTCCTAAGCAGCAGAAGAGGAACAGCTAAGTGCTTGGGCTTTATTAATTTTATTTCTATTCCACTATGCATCACCTTCCAGCCTCCAATCCTGCCTATATTCCTGCAAGATAAATAAAATACAAATATCATCCACTAGTCAAAATCCTATACAAAAAAAAAAAAAAACAAAAACAAAACCAAACCAAAAAACCAAAACACAAAAAAACCCACAAAAAACAGTTGCAAAGTAAAGACTCTTATTTTCTGAATGGCCCAAGTTAAGCATCCTGTGCAAGTCTTACTTCAGGTCCAAAGTATTACAGTATTAATTAATTAACTATATAATATCAAATTCAGCTTTTTTACTTGAGACTATCAGTACTTTGGCAGCCTGAAATCCATCTGCAGACAAAATTCCACTCCTCCTTGTAACTCCAAAAGAGGTCTAGTAGTCTATGCTGTAAGTATAACTACCTTTAAAGAGATGGTAAGGAGATAGAGGATATCCAGTGCAAGCTGCTGTATTTCATTGCCAGAGTCAAACATGCCTTTATTAAAGAGGGGAGGGGCAGAAAAAAAAGAGTTATCAGAAGCTTTTAACAATGTGGATTGTAGCAGATTAGCAAAAACTTAAATCTGATAGTTTTCAAGTCTTTGCTTCAAAGAATTAGATGAGTAGCAGTAAAGTGGATGTGTCTTTGGTTTTGGTTTTGATTTTTTTAAAATACTGTTTCAAGGCTAGGCAAACAGAACATAACTTCTTTAATTATTTTTTCCTGAAGCACATAGAGCACTTCAGAGAAAATTAAGGAAAAGAAAGAGCCAGCTGTCCCCTCCTCATCTTGCCTATTTTCTACTCTTAAGAAAGGAAAATAGAATAGCTTGAGAGTGCTGGAAAATACCAGGATGGGAAATTTCAGCCCAGACTAGTTATAGTTCTTATTTTGGATGACCATTAATTTTTGCAAGATACTTTCTTTAACCCTGTGTACTGACTATATCAATCTCACTGTGTTAATATCATCCTACTTACACTGATTTAACAAACTCCTTACAAAGGACCATTATTGTTTACCAGCGGTACCACAGAATATAAATGAAGAATGAGCAGGCTTCACTTTGTCTCTCTAAAACCATTTGATCTGTTTGAGATGCCTATTTAGGTATTAGAACAAGAGATGGTTTTGTGTGTTTTTTTGTGTGTTTGTACTCAGTGATAGAGATTTTAGGAATTGTGACATTTTAGCCACAGCTGTGATAAATGAGTTCCTGGAACTTGGGTCATTTTCTGCTTTCCTGAAATGTTTTCTCACTGCACATCCTTTAATTTCATGCCATTCCTCCAAGATGAGGCAGGCTATGGCTGAGATCCTTTGTAAAACTGAGTATTTTGGCCTGTAAAACATGACAGACCACACTGTAGACAAAGAGAGTAACCTCAGGTAAAACTGAAAAATGAAAAATGCAAGCTAAGTTTTAATTATGAGTAAACTCTTTTATTTAAGGAAAAAAGTGTATTTCTAAAAATACAGAGAAAAAAAATAAAATTCCCATCTCTGCATGCATCTCCTTTAGCTCCATCAAAGCTGGTGGCTTTCTTGACCCATGAGGTCCACAGACTGTAGCATGCCTGGAGGATTGTTTCTGGTCTGTAGTCCAAGCTGACAATAAGAAGCAGCTAAGCCCACATGTCCCCAGGCTCAAACTCCTGGAAAGCCAGGCAGATTATTTCTAGTCTTAAGGGAAAAGGAGAGAGGAAAAAAGTCACTTGTTCTTAGGACACTGAACTGATGTGCAGAAGACCTGGGTTTCTCGCCTTGATTTACACTGAGTGGTCTGTGAACACCATTTAATTTGGGTGTCCAAAGTATTATTATGCAAAAAAACCCCCTTGAGATGTCCCATAAAATAGGGTGCACATGATGGGAGGCAGAGAAAGTCCTGCAAACTGCTCATGAGGAGGCAGCACAAAAGATTATGATTAGTCCTTTGTACCATTTCTCAGTGAAGGCAAAATAATATTCCAAAAGCCTTTTTCTGGTCACCTTCATCAGTCCTTGTGTGTGAGTTTCCCAGCAATAAATGGAAAAAAAAAATCCAGTAAACAGTCTGGGGGTAGACTGTTTTTCCATACCAACACCCACACAAAGACTTCGTTGTTTTAGCTGAAATCTCAGAACATTATTGTAATGCCATGTTTGATAAGGAAAGACCTCAGATCAGTATCTCTTCCAACAATCCTGCCACTGTCTTTGTCATCACTCCTTTGAAACAATTTCCTTCCCTGTATGTACAAATCTGTATTTTACGCTCAGTTTTTATTTCATTGCATTCAGCACTATGGATAAGAGTGGGAAAGAACCAGCGAACACGTGAAGCAGTTACGAAACAATAATTCAGGCAGCCTTGGAACAGAAATAGAAAACACATATTAAATCAATCAGAAGTGACTTTGGTCAGTAAGAATGAAAAACAAGTTATTGGGAGTGCATCTGGGATGGCTGTCAGTCTCTGGTTTGGTGTAATGCTTTTGCGTGGCACTTTAACGCACGGCTACAGCACGGTCAGAGGCGGCACGAAGGGTTCGCACGCATTGCAGCAGCCTTCGTGCCTGCGGTGTGAGCCACGCTGATCAACACCACCTGAATATTTGGCCCAGTCGTTATTTTCTGGGGACAAGTAATCAGATTTCAAAGCACTCAGTGGAAATTAATTTTAAAGGGTGTTATTTTGGTCCCTTGTAATGCAAAACTATGCAGGTTGCTTTTTTTTTTCTCTCTCTCTCTTTTAACAAAACAACAGTCCTTGCCTTCAGGGGCCCTTTTTAATTAACAGCATTCTCTGGTTGCACATCAAAGGGCTGGGGAAAGAAAATGAGTCAAAACCTGAGCTTTTGGACCCTAGGAATTTCTCCATCTCGCTAAAACTGCAGGAAATGAAAGGGGGGTTTTATTCTTTTTCCTTTTGCCCATAAAATATTCCAGAATTCAACTGAATTCAGTTTCTTGTTTAGGACAGACCATTAACAACTATTTTAAAAATGCATAAGAAAAAGGGCAAGTACAACCAACTTTTTCCTGGCTATCTTCTGCCATTTTCCAGCAATCCACAATTTAGGAACATCCAGGAATATCTGCTTTTCTACAGCTGCTGAGAGCAAGAGTAAGAGGGCAAAAGGACTCAGTTTAGTGTTTCTGTGTAGTGCATGAGCCAACATCTGGCTGCCACAACTTTCTTTGGAAATTTTGTATTGATTGCGGTAATTTCATTACTACTTCTGCAAATCTGAAGTTTTTGTTATTGGGGACAAGACAATTTATTGTTCTTCAGAACATGATGATTCCCTGATTCTTCCTTCTGCCTTTCTCAGGTTTAGACCCTGTTGGGTATCCAACACAGGCCTGTTTCTCCAGAAATGTCACTTTGAAGAACCCATCATGCTGTGAAGGTCATAGAGGTGCCCACTACCCTTCCTTCAATAACCTGAGACAGGGCCATGGCCAAAAATCTCATTCCATGCATTCACTAGTGAGGGGACTGTACTTCTCAGAAACCCAACCAGCAATATTTGACCAAATTTTTTAAAAAAGATTTATTTTTCAATGTTATCCTTACAGCACCCTTCAAGAAACTTAGTATCTTGAAAGTTTTTATATATATTCTCTGATAGATGCCTTCCCATGCTGCTGCTGATTTTTTAACATGTTATCCCTTCAAAAGCTGGAGTTTGATGTTAATAACAAGTTTTGATTCATTCCTGGGCAAAAGGAATTTTACATGATTGGGAACAAGAAAATAAGGAAAATTCCTTCTGGCTCCAATTTCTATGAATATCTGTATTTTCCATGCTCATTTTTTTATAACCTACGAACATTATTATAAGCTTGTCAAAGGAAACAGATCGCTGCAGTTTATAAGTAGCTTAAAGCATGCAGCAAACATGGCACTGTTACCAAGGTGCAGAAGTCATATTCATCAAAGTAATACTTTCAGGATATTTTTAAGTGGTCACACTTCTAATCTGCACCCTACAGGCATGAATTCGTTGAAACTGTGAAGAATTAGAGACTTGCTTTCTTTTCCATACTGTGCAAGCAACTGAAGTTCCTTCAGCTAAAACTAATAAAGCCATTGCTTTTCCAGGGTCTTTTTCATGTTACTCCAAGCATCCAAATCTCATTGCATCATAGGATTTGTCCAGAAATCACACATTTAAACACCTTTTCTTGCACAGCACAAATATTTAGATTTGTGCCATTCACAGCCTGAAAGGACAGAACATCAGTTCTTTAAGGACAATCGATGCATCAAACCCTCCTACAAATCAATTACTTGCTCACATGAGTTTGGGATCTCCAGAGAAACCTTTGTGCAATCTTGCTTCTAGTGTGCTGCAAAATCCAATGGATAATCTTTGACTAGAAAAGCTTGCAGGTATCAATTGCTGCATCTCAAGGCAAAGATATTCTGCCCTCCAAAGAATGAGTCATTGCAGTCTTGACAATTCTGTTTCGGAACAGACAAACAGAATCTCTTTTTTTCTTAGGATATGGCTACAGTCAAAGGTAGTCAACTTCAGAAAGAGAGATAAGATGTAATAACCTCTTTTCTTTTGGCCACATGTCTTTTCAATAATTATGGGATGATTTGTCCATATCCTGAGAACCACACAGGCTGAACACATATTGCTATGTGTTGTCTCTACACAAAACATTCGGTCTGAAATGTTCACCTCAACAATTGATTTGCCAAAAAATATCTACCTATATGTGTACAGATAGGTATAGGTGTGTGTATTTTATACACAAGCACACACTCACACTTCCAAAAACTCCAAAAGTAACTGCAAGTGTGGTGGAGATTGCAGAACTGCTTTAGATTTAAATGTTCTCAGGGGCCAGGACTGAGGGAGAGGGCTGGAGCACCTCTGCTATGAAGACAGGCTGAACATGTTAGGGTTGTTCAGCTTGGAGAAGAGAAGGCTGTGGGGAGACCTTGGAGCAGACTCCCAGTGCATAAAGGGGGTTTGTAAGAAAGCTGGAGAGGGGCTTCTTGGCATGTAGTGATAGAACAAGGGGGAATGGCTTTAAACTGAAAGAGGGGAGATTTAGCTTAGATTTTAGGAATAAATTCTTCCCTGTGAGGGTGGCGAGACACTGGCACAGGCTGCCCAGAGCAGCTGTGGATGCCCCATCCCTGGCAGAGTCCAAGGCCAGGCTGGATGGGGCTTGGAGCAGCCTGGGCTAGTGGAAGGTGTCCCTGCTGATGGCAGCAGCAGGTATGACTAGATGATTTTTAAGGTCCCTTCCAACCCAAACCATTTTATGATTCTATGAATCACAAATCTACCAAAGCAGATGTTCTTCTTTGCTCAAAAGAACAGGACCATTTATTACACTAATTTCTTCATGCAATCCAAGTGGATTGCAAATGTCCAACCAATCAGTCATGTTCTGCTGTTACCTAAATAGAGTCCTCCTAAACCTGAACAAGGCATCCTACAGTTTATCTGCACATCAGGAGAGTGCCTGCATAAATAACGCTGATTGAGAAGGTTTCTAAGCAGGACAAAAGATTCTCATTCCAAGCTGAAAATCTTTTTTTTTAGCTCAGTTTCCTTTCAAACCTCTCTGAGGATGACAGTTAGATCTTTTTACCATGAACAATGTTTTCATAGCTCCCATCATATCAGCTAGGGAAGACAGCAACATCCAAACCACCCTATCCCAGCTTCACCTCTAAAGTGTTTGCAGAGTTTTTGCCAAACTAGTTGATGCTCTTTCTGTATTCTGCATGAAACTACATGTTTTTTCCCCAAATATTAAAAAATATTTCTCTGATGGATGTTTCCAGGTTCCTACTTTGTTTCCAAGAAACAAAAGACCTCTTTCTTTCCCCCCCACCCATACGTTTGTGAGCATAGGATAAATGTGAATTTCATTCCAAGATTTTTATAAAGTTGATTTTCCAGTATGTCCCCACCTTTTACTCTCACTGGATGGTAATCTGTCCTCCACCAAAGTGCAGATAACACCACTGACCCTTCTCAAGAACAAGAACAGACCTTTGCAGCCTCCCATCTTCAGTAATACTAACATTTGCTAAACATTGTATCTCAGTTTAATTTGATCAGGTAAATTGCTTCAATGTTGGTGTTTTTTGTTGTTTTATTTTGGTGTGGGTTTCTTTTTTTTTGGTGGTGGTTGTGGGTTTGGATTTTTTTATATCCAATAGAACAGGATCCTGGTGTTTAGGCATTTTCAGCTGCTACTAAATTAAAAGGTGTTGGGAATACATGCAATTTCTTGAAAATATTAACAAGGATAAGACAATTTCTGGCTTGTCACTATGACATCCCACAGTGACACATTGCCGAAGATGACAGGATGGTTACTTGCATGGAAACTTACTCTCCTTCCAAGTAGTACAGAAGCTTGAACCCCATATTTCACTACCTCTCCCTGTTTTTCCATCCTTTACTATTCTGGGCTTCAGCTTATACGAGAATGGAGAATAAATCAGCTGGTCCACTCTTTATGGCTCTAGGATCGTGTGTATATATATATTAGGACCATATATTTTCCCTTATAAAAAGTGCTAGGTAAATAAATCTGGGTTTATGCCACAATCTCATGGTCACCAGTCATGGGCTCCATACCAGTTCAGTACCTCAGAGAGACATACGTTTTGTAGTAGTTATTCCCTTTCTCCATCAGAAGTCAGAATTTCCCATTTTCCTTAACATTTGTTTTGAGTTGTATGCAGTTGAAAGAACTGGAATCTTCTGCACTGCAGTGCAAATCAATTGTAATACATAATCACATTGTTTGTATGTTGATATTTCTGTAACTTTCTCATTTGTAATCCATAGACAACCAAATCTGTCATCTAATCCCTTGTATAAGCTTAATGGCTTGCATGAGTGAAACAGGATGTGAGTCAATACAGAACGTGATTCCTTGAGTGCTGTTCATTGTAATTATCATGCCCCTAGCAGCTTTGCCAATTCTCAGAAACATTTGACATTATTTAGAAACCCAACAACTTCTAGCTATTTACTGAACAAGATTCTGGGGAGGAAGGAAAGAAAAAGAAAGGAAAAATTTCTAGCTCAGGTATTGGTGTAAAAGGCTTAAGTGCTTGCTAAAAATCCCACTGCTTCCTAAAGGTTGTAAAGGATCTTCAAAGACTCACATCCTAGTCACAAGTGAGAACTGGAGAGTCTTTTCCTATTAATATGTTAGTGTTAGTCCAGCTCCAGTTGTTACCTCATTTGCTGATATCAAATAATATTTACTTCCAGAATGGGTTGCCTCTTCTTTATGTATTACTAAATTTTAACTGAGTCCACCATTTCCACTTACAAATCTAAAATTCTGTATGCTTCATCTTTAATTCTTTATATGGGTAAGTGGGTTAGTTTTGTGTCTCGCAGTATAAAAAAAAGCACCTTTTTAAAATTCTAGCCTCATTCAATCAAAATGCATGTGATAACCAGCCTATGCCTGAATATTCCTATTTGATTGCTGTAATTTTCCTTAAGGGCAAGTGTCCCTGGTTGCAACAAAGTACCTGTTTCTTTTAATGAACATGTCAAGATTGCTGAAAAGCGTGTTCAGGAAAAGTGTAAGATGTTCTCATTAGTCAGAAAGTTGTGATATTAAGTAAAAAACCATTATGCTTCACAATTTGTCCAACAGTTCAGTTGGACAAACTGAAAAATACCTCATCCTTCTGCTATTGGAACCCTAACCCTAACCCTGAGTCTAACCCTAACCCTAATGGGTCTAACCCTAACCCTAACCCTGAGTCTAACCCTGAGTCTAACCCTAACCCTAATGAGTCTAACCCTAACCCTAACCCTGAGTTTAACCCTAAGTCTAACCCTGAGTTTAACCCTAACCCTGAGTCTAAACATCTATAAGAAAAAAGGAGAAAAAAGAAAACACAACCACAAACGAACTGGTGGCTAAATGAGTACAGAACAGGATTATTGTAACTCATGCCCTTTCTTACACCTACCTACTGTATACTGCAGTCTCATTCTTTTGAGTACCTAATCTTATTCTCATCTAATGCTTTTAAATAACATCTCACCCTTGCAGAACAGCAAAACCTCCTCAGGATATAACCTTGTTTTTTGTGGGTTTTTCCCATCTACTGGAAGATAAGACAGGATAAATGAAAATGAGAAATAAGCTATACGTTTAACTTCAAGGATGACAACTAAGAACAGTAGTGAATTCCCCACACGAAGAGTGGATGTCTTCCTTGAAGCTAAACTTTGTCCAGAAGCAGTGCATGAAAAAATGGTGAGATTATCCAGATAAAGGTATACTAGAGGTCAAGCAAGATGATTCATTTGTTCCTTTCTGCTTCCCTTATGACTTACATGACTATGAACTTTGCAAGACTTATGCAATGATAGTAATAACCATCTATATAATCTTTTTCGTGTGTTCACTGTTCTGAACACTTTTGCAGCAGCAGATGGCTTTGTTTCACTGCTTGTCTCCAGAGTTCAAATGCAAATGTGTCACTTTAGTATTGTCTGTGTCATCTAAGGTAATTGGAATTACATAAACAACCAGTTTGTTATATATTCTACTAATCATTTATCATCTTGTGGAAAGCTGTAGGATCTTTGCCTGACAGCTTCTGAGTCATGTTGAAATCAGGCTTTGGGACAGAAACAGAGTTAGCATAAACTACTGGAGGGACCTGCTGAGAACTTAGCTGAAATTTCCAAGGGTGGCATGAAAGAAAACAGTCCAGACCTTCATTTCTATTGCACCAGCTGTATGCTTTATCAAGGGCATTGTTTGACCTTTCCTTTTGGCAGCACTATAAATTGGCCCTCAGAGAGCTGTACCTAAAAAGATACAGCATTTTATTCCATGTGCATAGCAGTGGAGTGCACTTGTCTGAGGGCTGGTACAATTAATTAAGCTAAAGGAAATTTGGTTTAGATGTTTGGTTCATTGGTTTTCACAGCTGAAATGAAGGATAAAATCAGCTTCTTTATGCATTTGTTAGGAAAAAAAAATATCCTTTTAAACTGTATTAAATTAAACTCCCACTCCAGCTGAATTACAAAGTAGGTTGCCTTCGTGCGCTCCTTTACCTCCACTCTTTCATGCTCATATACCAAGGAATGCTTTTTTCCAGACGGAAAAATATGAGGTAACTATCACAGTTATTTCCCAATAACAATTCTCTTTTTCCCATATGACTGGTTTTCTTCAGAGGGCATACACTGACCAAAAAATAAACATGAGGACATTAAATATATACTTGCCTGTAAGGGCATACGAGATCTGATTTTCTACTACAATTGAAACTTGGCTGGGAGATATCCAAGCAAAGCTAAAAGCCTTACCAAAAGTGCAGAAAACAAGCAGAAAGAAGACATTCTTTTCCGGAGTTCAGAAATTGGCTAGAACTACCTGCCTTAGAGTTAGAAAAGGCACTAGATTATCTCCCACGGTCTCTCTTTCTGCTGGCCTTCAAAATTGATGTTGGTTTATGGAAGTAGTGCTATGATATGGCTTGAGGACACAGACCTGCTGAAGATGACATGAGCATTTGCTTAAGCTGGCATCCCCAGAATATGAAATATTGGTGGATAAAATCAGATCTTTATATAGATGAATTTGTTGCCTATATCCAATATATTTATGCTGAAGAAATGACATTTTACCCTCAACTGTGATGTCCATGGAGTTACATTTGAGATCTGGATCTTCCTCACGTTGTATCATATATTACTAACCTGTTGGACACCACAGCACAGATTAATCTAATTTTAGGCAAATATGCTTAAATATATAGCCAAATACAGGCAAACTGGGGGCTAAGTCTCTGGGTTGCTCCGGTAGTCAATACAGAGAAGTAAGTGTCAGAGGACTGCTACACATTAATTGACCTGTACCTGTATGCCAACTAGACAAAGTCTGTGACAACTGGGCTTTAATGTAATTGTATCTGTTAACTGCCTAATATCAAACAAACCTTCTACCTTAGGTTTTGAGATGGTGGGGTTTATTTATGTTTTGTTGGTTTGGGTTTTTGTTTGGTTTGGTTTTTTTCCCCTCAGACTGTTTATGCTGCTTTCAAAGTTATTTTTCTGTGTAACCCTCTACATTTTTTCTGTGGCCCTCTGCTACTTCTGTCCTCTGGATAAATGTTCATGGCTTTTTCATAACTTGTCTGAGATCAACATCTAATTCTAATCAAGGATGTAAGAGCTTGGAGGCAAAAGACAAACGCAGAGAAACTTTAGGATTTTTTTCTCAGTGCCTTAGAAAGGTCTTTGCATTTAGTCTGCTAAGCTAATTGCAGCTTCTACCAATTTGTGAACTAAGTTTATGAGAAAAAGAATCTTAAAAATTAGAAAAATAAATCCTGTGGTAATGTGCATCATTATAAACCCAATAGCTTCATGCTTCAAATTTAAACTCCAGGCCTGCAAAAAAGTGTTGCTTTAATTATAGTATTTAGCTATTCTAATCAAGATACTTCAATTTGCCACCTTCAAAAGGTATGAAAATATTGGTGACATTATCTAATGAAATATGCATTTTGAGTTTTGCTTGTGGTGCAAGACATGCAAATTTTGTTAGGATATTTACAGTTTCTTTGCTGTTTATTTTTGGGGGTTTGCAGCTGATGGAATTAGATACCTTGCTGTCCTCCAGCAACGTCCAAGGGCTAGTGCAAAAGGTCTTTGGTGTGGATGTAAGGTCAGAGTATGTTTTTTATCTGGACTTTTCAACCTGCTATTTAAGCCAGCAGTTGTCCTCAAGCAGGGTTGTACAACCCAGGCTGCTAGCTCCTGCAGTGCTTCAACAAGCAATTTCAATAGCATTGACTAATTCATGTAGTGCAATTTAAAAACATAAGCCAAGAAATACTTTGCATTTTACAGCACAGGCTGTCTTAAAAGCTCACAGTTTTTTCGTTAAATACCTTCCAGTAATTTTAGATGCTCTACTTAGTGGACTAGACATGGTGCCAATCTGATTTAACATCAGCAAACTCTATTCAAAACTGGACTTTAAAAGCATCAGGCTGGTCATCCAGACAGATCTTTCTATGTAGCAGATGAAGAATTCTTAAGATTTTATGGCTGGAAACTAAATCTAGGAAAATTCAGACTTATAAATAAGTCTGAATATTTCTTGCAGTTATTTCAACTAATCATAGGAACATCTTAGTAAGGACTCTGTGAAATTCACAGTCACTTGAAGGCTTCAACTGAATCTTATGGCTCCAAGTAAATCACAAGATGTGGAATTGTTGAAGGGAAACATAGAATAAAGTACTATAGTTTGTGTTATTTGAATATCAGATGGGATGATCTAATTTTATAATCTGAGAATCATGCCATCAAAAAATTAAAATATAATTGAATTAGTCTGTCTAATATATCAATACAGAAAAATTGCCAAAATAGCATATCTTTTTTTCTTTAGCCCAAAAGAAAAACAAAACCCAGATTGTAAAACATATATTCAAGGCAGTAGAGAGCATAAAATTGAACACTTATCTCCACATCTTTACAGTCTGTGCTTCTCCACAAACCCCCAATTATTCACTGTGTCAGTAATCTGTTAAAATTAATGGGAACTGCCATTTATCTCATCTAATACCACTACCCAGAAAGCCAGCCTCCCTACTCTGAAACTCAAAAAAAACCACAAACCAAATCCTCAAAACAACCAGTTAATTGTAAGCCAGCTAAAATTTCTGCTAGTTAGTTCTAAAATAGCAGAGCAGATTGCAAGGACAGGACTACGCACTCTGCTCAAGTCACTTTGAATACCTGTGATATAGCAGCTCCTGAAACCAAAAGCACTAATTAACTTCTACTGTCATTTATTAACTTCCTCTGTTATCAGTCATCCATGATTTGAAGGTTTGTGGCCCTGTAAACCTCTGCTCACCTTTGCTGATCATGCTTTCACAAGTTCAATCAGAAAGTAACTCTGGCAATCCTTTTTATTCTATTTTTCATCCCTGTCACAATTCAAAGGTCTTCCTACTATATAATTTTCCTGATCATAGACCACAGAACATTAGCTTCATTTTATGACCATTAAAAAAAAATAATATCAATGATCCTATTAATTGGTACTGTTTAATTCAAGTAGGCCTTCCCCTGGCTGCCATCAGAGGACTTTATTCCAGTGTCATTGTCCCTTAGTACAGATGGGTGAGACTATTCCATCTGGTCTTTATGAAATGCAAACTAAGTGCTTGAAGTCATAAAAATGTTATAACAAGTATTTTGCAAATATTAAAATGTATTTTTATGTCAAACACAAAACATTAGATTCCCTGAAAGAAGGTAAATGGAGGATGGGGGTGGGAAGAACCTGAGGAGTAATACACAGTCAGAAAGTGTCTGAAATACACAGTCAGAAATCGTCTCAGAAAGTGATTCATTACCAAATACAATGAAGAACCCTTCATTTCATGGCAAATAGCTGCAAACAAAGGCACTGTGCAAAGAGCTCTTCTAAGTTAATAAAGGTATATTAATAAAACCCACTTTTAATAGATCCTTTGAAATGTCATTTACCATCAACAGCACTTGGAAAGGTTGAGAGGGAAAGAGGCTTTAGTAGAAACCCGCTCCAAAAGACACTTTGAACAGAAGAATGTTTGTGAGCCATGCCTTGGGTCTCTGATATGCCTCATAACATACACTCTGTAACCATTGGGAATAAAAAAAGAGTCACACACACGTTGAATCTGTGCTTTGTATTTCTCATACATTTCTTCCAGTTTTGTTCCACTAAATAAAGATCTTTTGTGCTGCTAGAATAAAATCCCAGCTTTCTTGTAGGTTGTGTTTACAGCATGCCCAAGTGCCAGACTGTGAGCACACTGCTTTTGAAGAAGCAACAAATCTACAGAAAACGGTGTTGCAAGACATATCTTTCATTGTTTCTGCCAATGAAGACAAAATTAATATCATGGAGACTTGAGGACATTTTGCTGGGAAATTTCAAGAACCGTCTTGAGGGGTGAAACCCTTCCAGGTATATCTTGATTCCAGAACCACTAGCATGGTGAAAAGGCAGCCCAGCAATGTAGCAGCAGGAGAAACCTGTATTGTCAGAGTAACTGCCAACAGCTGAGGCTTTAGCTCAGATTGCCAGAATTTAAGCTCTGAAAGACACATCTGGGAGAGCAAGCTGGAGATGTTTCCTGCCTTACATAACAAAAAGGAGACATTTTCCTCATATTATCTACCTCCTCTGTCTTCCTGATACCCATAGCCTAGGTTGTGTGACCCTCAGCAGTGTGTGCTCACTCATGTGAGCAGTGCTCAGCATGGGCACATCGTGTCCACTTCAGTTGCAGCTACTCAGCCTTACTCCTCTCTCCTTGAGAGATTGTCTCTCCTGCCCAAGTTGCACCAGAAAGTAGCTTTACCCTGAAGTAAATGGAGCTTTACACCACTCCAGACCTTGATACTCCAATAAAGATAATCTGTGTTGTGATGGTATATCTCACCCAGGTATCAGAACCATAGCAGCCTTCACATAGAAACTCCAGCCTTTGCTGTGTCCCAAGAGGCTTGCTTTCTTCCTTTCAAAATGCTTTGACTGTCTCAGGAAGAAAGGTGGAATAAAAATTAAAGTGAAGTCACTGATTATTCTTCACTACCTGACTTGTAGAATTAATATGCTGTAAGGCTTGCTTGATTAACGTTAACATTGTATGGAAAAAGAGTATTTTAATGAAATGAGTGAGGGTATTTTCTTCTCTGATACTTTGGAGATATGCGGTTAACAAATATAAATTACAGACAGGAGTAGATGGGATATCCTGAACAGTTTCCTGCTTGTTTATTTTGTTGGGTTGTTTTTTTTGTTTTCACTGAGTACTGCCCAGTCTGTTGAAGATGTAACAGTGCAACCGAAGATAACAACAGAAACAGAAACAGTGGAGAAGAACAAACTGTATTTGCACTTAGTACTCATTTGTGTGGCAGACCCACGTGGCCACATTCTGAGGATTTAATATCACAGCTTTGGCTTTGGCATAGTAATATTTTTTAAGTAAATGTCAGACAGAGGTGTGCGGGGGAGAAGAAAAAACATATTCAGAGTGTGATTAAAAAGCATTCAGCAGCTGTCTCCCAAATCATCCCTGTCATCCTTGCACATATATATATATATATATATATATACGCACATATATTTTTCCAGCTCATTACAGAGTCAGTCCAAAAGCCACATTGACACTGTGTAGCTGCAACATCCCTGGAGCATTCTGAAGCCCAGATCTCCTGTGTGTCCGCCACCTTATTCCGCTCATGAAGCTTTTTGTTAAGCCCACACCACCACCATTCTAGCTGGAGCACTGCATTCCCTGGTTCTCACACAGCCCACCAGCAGGCCTCTTGGGCTATCTGGTTGCCCCCACACCAACAATTCTGTCTGGAGTTCCTGGGCCCATCTGCCTAAGAAAGCCCTCGGCATGCCTGTGCTCTTGTGTCATGCTCCAGATTTGTCACGTAGGACGTGGCTCTTAAAAAACTCTGGAGCAAAGCCATGCTAGCAAAGCTCCTGCCTTATAGAAACTATGTTCCCTGTGCTAGAAATATCCATCCCTTCTCTAGACTCACCCAAGCACCTGCTTCAGTGATCTTCAGCCACTCCTAGCCTCACCAAAGGCTAGGTGTGCTGACAGCCAAGGAGACACAAGCCCACTACAGCATGGCAAGCCTGAAGCTTTTATGCTAGAGAGGAAAAAGTAAGCCTTGTATAAGATTATCAGAGGATAAATTTTTGGATGCTTTAGAGCCATTTAACCATTCCTAGCATAGTGCAGAAAGGCTTGGCACTGCTGTACCAAGTAACAGCCCTTCTGACTCTCAAGGTGAGTTCAGTTTTCAGAGTAAATTTTCCAAAACCAGACACTTATTTGGAGGACCCCATCGTATTTGAATGCCAAGTCCAGCTGGTTAGCTTCAGCTGTGTTAGTATCTTCCGCTCGACTTGACAGACACCTGATTAGATTTTAACCGATGAGAGAGTAGAAGACAGCATGACAGGTTTCTGAAGCTGCTCAGATCTCACCTAAAGTAGGGATTTATAAGCCAGGATTCAGATGTCATGGCAGGGGGTAGAGAGAACATTTCCCTGGATGATACATTCAGCAAATGTAGAATTCCAGGGAAATTGATATTCACTGAACAAAATTAGAATTTAAAATTAGTACTAACCAAAAGCTTTCTGTGGAATATTCTCTGGTATGAAAATAAGTTGATTATAGATTCATGTCTCATTATGAAAAAGTACCTAAATGCTTAAATTTTAATGCAACTGAAATAAAACTTTTTGACTGCAGGAAATAAACGTTTCAATGTTTTGTTTTACACTGACTTGTTTCAGAATGCTATTATATATAAAGTTATTTTATATCCTGTTTTATCCAAACAGAGATGTACATGCGTTTTTATATAAATATATATACAAGCACTTATACATATTATACAAATACATTTAATAATTTTGGTTTGTGTTAACATGTTAAAAAAAAGTGTCTTTTCTTCCCACACAGAACAATGAGCAAAAATGAGTTTAAAATGCGGAATTAGATCAGATAAATGCAGATACTTCTTATTTATATACAACACATTCTTCTGCACAGCAGCCTGATCTGGGTCAAAGATAAAAGCATTGTCTTCCTGACAGCAAAAGGAATTCACATGCCTTGAACGTTACCTACCCTTCTTTCAGTACAATGATCAGCTTATCGAGCCCATTCACTGCCCAAATAAATGGGATGGACTGAAGCCAGTTGTGAACTCCCTAAAAGCAATTTCGTTATACTTGTGCTGCAAGCTGCAAGAAGCGGGTCTGCGAGAAGCAGCACCATTTGGACTGCCAAGAAATACTTCTGAAGAGTTTGCTAGCATGCCTAAAGTGAGAAAACCACCTAGGGGTATTAGAAGTAGACATCAGCAGTCTCTGAAAGAGGACTTCTCTAACCCAGTTTAGAACCTCAAAGTTGCAACTCCGGGTTTGTATTGTTAGGCTAAATAAAATTCTCCTCTCCCCATGCCATCTATAGGTGAGGAAACCCACCCATAGATGCATAAAGCCTTCCCCTGTAACATGTCTGAAAGCTTTTTCAGGAACTTAATGGGAAAAGATGCCTCTCTGCCTTCCTCAGGAAGGCACTTTGAGGCTCAGAGAAGGGTGAGAAGGTAAGATGTGCCAACCAGCCTTGTTTACTGTTTCTTCATGGAGAAAGATATCAAGGGCTATACTTAGACTGCATGTTATGTCCTAGAACCTAAGTTTTATTCTCTGACCTGCTTGTAAAATGACAGCATAGCCCAGGGAGGGCTAGATGCATCTCCAGACTTAAAAAGCTCACCGTTTACTTGGGATCAGCAGCACTTCACTTTCACTATATAATTATAATGGGTGATCTAAGAAAAGCTCTTTTCAAAGCAGTGATCAGGACTCCTCTCTCTCATGTCTTGTGGTGCTAACCTAGAGGAGCCTTAAGCAGCCTCCCAAGAAATATAGCTTGCGGTCTAGCGTGGTTTGTGATGTCCCATGTCTTCCAGCTTTCCTGGGGCATGTCAGGACTCTCATGCGATAAGTAAGGCTGGGACTGGGGCTGCTGCCATTTGGGAGCTACCTAACAATGAAGAGATGGTGGTTCAGAAAGACAGACATTACCCATCACTAGGGAATTCAGACAGGGTGGGGAGGATGCTGGATCTTGACCCCTCCTTGGGGCCAGTCCTTGATTCATGTACTTGTTAAGTTAACATATTGAAGGATTGCAGACATTTTTCCTGGGCCTACAGCAGCACAACTCCCTTTCGTTCCTGCCATATCTATTGCTGAAGCTGATGCTGCAACAGTATGCTACTTTTAGGCCCTTCTAACCATTGTGGACTTTCCCCAAATACTCTCCTTTTGCAGAAAAAGCAGAAGCTTGTATCTTGGCAGGGCCAACTGGGATGAAGCTCAGCTCCCCTTCTGAAAAACACTGCTGCCAGTCTGTACAACGAAGTGGCAAAATGATATCCTGGATGGCCAGAGACAGACAACAGTGAGCTTGGAAAATGCATTTGCTGGAAGGTTTGCATTTTACTTAAGTCCTCTGAACCTCCAAATTCAGCATTAGATATAATGCCACTGGCACAGTCTGCAATTGAGCCATGTCCCTGGATAATGCTGCAGCCACTTTGCTATTATTTCAAAGCTCCTTCACTTCCATAACTCCGTTTTGCTAATAGTTTACAGAACTATGGTAAAATATTTGCTTTGCCATCCCAGAGGGGCTGTTTTGCTGAAGGATCCAAAGCTGACTCATCTCCTATAACAGGGTTTCTCTTTGCTCTCTTGAGATCAAGGTAATTTGTAAAGTAAATGTGGGCTGGCAGCACAGGTACAGAATAACGTCTTTAAGTTTCCCACCACTTTCACAGAGTTCAAAAGATACAGTACTCAATGCCAACACATTGTCCATGTCTTTTTTGCTATTTCTTGTCCATATCAACACATGCCACAGTCACACCTAGTGTCAAAGCCTCTGTATGTGAGGACCGTGATCATGCTTTATCAAGCCACCATTAGTTCCCACCGAATCCCATTTCATTAAGGCTCTCTAAAGGACCTTGTATTTTCTGACTGCCACTTTTTGCCACATAGCTTTAGGCAGATAGAAAGTCCTACCTGATGCTCTGTCAGGTGAAACTTTTGATGACCTCAATTGACATGTCATTTGTCTTTGTCTCACTATATCGGTTATCTTGACCTGATTTTCCTTCTGATTATTCTGTTATCTTCTCAAGCCACAGGAATACACAATTTATGACCTGATTATAACAGCTGAAAGGACAGAGGTACTGCCTACTTCAGCTTTATTGATAGATACAAAAGGTCTGGCCTCCTGATCTCGGCTCAGTGTTATCTGGGAAGCTGACAAGTCCAGGGCCATCGTCTTTAGGGACCATCCAGTCCTAAAAGCAATGGCAGTTCCTGCTGCCTTCGCTGCCATAAAAACAAAGGTAAAAAGCTGAACAGCTCGTTACATGCGGGACATCATTCCTGTGGGCTCAGCTTCTGGGAACTCCAAAGTTTTTCTGGGCTCTACCACTTTCTTCTGAAGACTTCCAAGTCCAAACTTTTGAGAGATGGGTTTGCAAGACAATACAAGACTATCCTCCCTCATCCGTTTGGGCCTCTCCCACTCACTCTGAAGTAAAATTGCAAATCGTACCTTGATAGCCATCACCACCATGCCAGTGCCAAGCAAATTAATGAGAGCAGGATTTTGCATGTCAGTTGGACTGGGCTTGATGCAGGATACTGCATCTCCAGAAGTTATCTGCTACATATTTAATTCTAGCCCTAGGAAAGGTGAAAGCTAGCTCACAAGTGCTTTGTAGCTAGTATGTGCAATGTACACGTAGTCCTTGGTTCTCATTCTGTAGCAGCCATGCCATATAGGATATTTACCACCCATTTGGGGCTTACTCGGTAGCTCTTCTGTTGCAGCACTCTCCAGACTATCAAGCTGCAACAAGGTCTTTTACCACCTCATACCAACATACTCTTCATACCAGTCCCTCTGCTGCTTTCTCTTCTCACCTCATCCAGAACATGTGTTCTCTCTCTGCTTCTTCCTCTCTCACCTTCTCTTCCTCTCTGCTCTCTCTTCATTGGCTCTCAACCACTTATCCAGCCACAGCTGCACCTTATCTACATCGGCCAACCCACCACCCCTGAAGCCAGCCCACAGTTGTATATTACCAATGCTAATTAACCCAGCTTCATTCCTCTACACTTCCCCCCCTTTTTTTAACATTTCATACCTTATGTTTTTAACAATCATTACAACCTTTTTACAAATAATTTTTTCATACAGTCCTCTATAACTCCTCTACGCTCTTCCACTCAACACTAACATATCTCAGAAATGTTGAGCTTCAGCATTGATTATAGAAAGGGATGAGAAAGTTTCAGTCACAGTGTTGATGCTGACTGGCATGTCACACACACCTGTGTCACGTGGCCAGGCACGTGGGCATGCTGCCTTCTCTATTTGGATTACAACTGCCCCGATTCAGCAGCAAAGTGTTGAGATTCAGTCTTTGCAGGGATAAATTCAGATATTTTGAATATTCAGATATTCAGTGCAGCTGGAAGAAGAAAGAGCCAGGCATAATTTTACATCTGGCAGCACCAGCGCTAACTAGTTAAGCATCAACTGTGCTGTAAATAACACTGTGATTCCCAATATAAATTTCCAGACTTCTTGTGGATTACACTGATTTGTCAACCAATTAATCTCATCGGTTCATCACTGTAACATCTGTCGAGAGCGAAGATGCCTTGTTGTAAGAAAAAAAAATAATAAATCTCTTTGGGGCTGTGGGTGACAGAACTGTGGATGCATTTTACACACAGTGAGACCAGAGTTATCAGCCTTCACTCAGTGCTGGCAGGACCAGTTTGCTGTTGATGATCCTTAAGCTTTATGCTGCAAAGGCATCCAAAATTTGAGCACAGCATGTGTAAGAGTTTGTCAGCTTTATCACTCTCGTATACACTGCAGACTGCTGCTTCCTCCACATGGTGTTCTTCCAGATAGACATTTCTGCTGGCGCTTGGTGAGTTTCATCACCTTTAACTGCAATGAAGCTACAGCTTGGGAAAAATGTGTGTTGGAATGGGGTGGTGAAGATTAGGAAGTTATTTAAAGCTTGATGCCTGGGGCAGGCACCCATGGACAGCAAGGGATGGCTGAAAAGGGCCTGAGACCACTTTCTGAGGACACCATGAAGGAGGAAAACCACATCTTTCAGTCTAGGGACTGCCCTGGTCCCTGCTAAGTGAAAAGTCTGAAGAATATCTCCTTAAAACAAAATACAAGGCTCTGCCTCTGGCATGTGCTGGATTAAAAGCTACTTCTTTTCCCAGAGGGACTCCTTTGTGTGAGCTGCTGCTGGTCACATACATTGGGACCATGGTTCCCATAAGGGCAAAAAGAATGGCAGTAATTTCAGTTTTATTTTCAGGAAGAAGTAAAGCAAATGTGGTGGCAGCACCTGGGAATATTAACATGTACCTTTAGAGGTCACTTGATCACAGCACTACTGAAATTAAAATAACTTTCTAAATTAACATTCGATCTTGCAGAAAATGCAATTTAGTTGGATTTAAGCAAGAGGAGATGGGATGACATTATTTGTAACTGCAAGCTGCTGCCTAAATGCGGCAGCTTGCAACTACACTGCTCGTGATGAACCATTTATACAGCTGTGTGCCTTTGATCTGAGAGTCTCAAATGCTTCAGAACATAGCCATAAGGCGGGAAATATTCTGAAGGTCAGTAATGTTTACCCTTTTAGATAAAAAAGGAGTGTTACTCCTGGCAATAAAGCAGTCATGTTTTCACAAGTACATGGGATAAATTAGATTAATTTTGAAAAGAATTTAGTATTTGTTTTAAAGAATCTGAAAGTATTTATAAAATATCTGCAACTTGCTCCTTTTTCATTTTATATACACTTAAGCTAGAGTCATACACAAAATCATTGTGTGTGGCCTCCAGAGATGAGCTACTCTGTCTTTCTGTCCCGAGGTAGAATCAGGTGTAATTTCTGACCCTGTCAGGTGTTTTGCCCAACCTGCTTTTAAAGGACTCCATTGATACAGATTTAGCAATGTACCAGGCAATTAATTTCAACACTTTGCTATCCCTATCTTTAGAAAATTCTTATCAATGTATTTTTTTGTTGTTGCAGTTGATGCTTCTCACTTTTTTTTTTTTTTTTGTATGCCACAAACATGGAACCAGATTTCTGCCCCTTTCTTGCTGGAACACTTTTTAATGTATGAAAATTGATGGCTTATGACAACGTGCTGAGTGGTGAAGGGATGCCAGCTGTGGATGATCTGCCCTCTGTGAGACATTGCAGAGAGCTCCTGATGTCCCACCAGCAGCAAACGGCTCATAAAAGAGACTCTGCTGGTCCAGAAGTAGTGAAGAGCTCAAACTGGGCACCATAGTTTTGATGCTTTCCTCACTTTTAGAAGCCTCTAAGCTTTTTCGTTGAGAAAGTGACTTAAACAAAAAATCACACCTGTGATAATAATTACATAGTGCAGCACTAGGTGGAAATTGCAAGGAATGGATACATGTTCCCAAGAGGGGTTGTAGTGGTTTTCTTTATTGCAGGAAGAACCTTGTAAATGTGTTCATATGTGAAGCTGGATAAAGGTGATATAAATAACACAACAAAAGCACCTTCACAATACTCATTGAGGTATAAGAAGGAAAAAAAAGAAATAGATACAGACGACATTTAAAAGCTCATAGGCCGCATCTTTTTCTTCATGTGCCTTGTCAGGAGCCACTTCCTAATACCATTAACTGCTTTAAGGTCACAAGGTCAAGTTCAACACTAGCTGAGCTGCTGTACCTACAGATTGAAACAAGCTGTCGTGTAGTGAATAAAGTTTGTTCCTATAAGGCAGGAAAAGCTTGCAGTATGGCAGGAATTGCTGCTAGTGCTCATTAGATGGCACCCTTCCTTTATGTTAGGAAGGGAAGTAACAGCTTGGCTAGTTTTGAAACGACAGTCTCTCTAGCAAGCATTAAAAAAAAATATTCTTCCCTGTTGTCATTGGCAAGATTTTATATTAGTTGCTATGTCAACCCACCACCCACACTGAATTCACCTCACCCACCCAAACTTTCCCTGCAATAGCAATCCAACACCATTCCCCCTTCCAGCTCAAGTATGACTCACAAAGATGCTGTAAAAAGTGAAAGGTGAGTGTATTCCTCCCTCTGAAGACACATCCAAACCACTCTTGGTTGAAGCAGTTCCTAGACAGAGAGTTATATATAGAGTGCTCTTTGGAGTGTTTCCAAGGCAGGAGACTCAATCAATGCATAATTATATTATGTAATATGGAAGAATAATATGCTATGACTGAAAAGGGCTTCAGTAATGGGAGAGAGCCCTGAATTGTTATGCAACACATAGTGTCATTGGAAAGAGTCAGTGTCATGTTCATGGACTATAAAAATCATCTTAGTGACCTTGGTTTGATGTTTTTTCATTCGACACAAAACTGTTCTTTCAAACAGTTCATGATTTTTGATTTTTTTTTTTACTTTGCATTAAATAAATGCCTTTAGGATGCCCATGCTGATGGATTATTTTTTTTCATCTTTTTTTAACAGTAGGAAACATTCCTTTTGCATTAGCTGAAGATTCAAGGTCCACAGTAAGCTCTTTTAATTGATTTTGGCATTTATCAGGCCTTTAACTGACTCCTTAGCCTGTTCATTATTTTAATGCCAAGTCTGTTTTTTAGGGGACGTCTCTTCTATTTTCTAACTTTGAAAGGCAAGCTGTTAGCTTGCAAATCGTCTTTATTATTCTTCTAGATCTGAGTGAAGAGAACTTTGTTAATAGAACAAAAGCTAAAACAAAACAAGCCCCGTGATCTACTAACCACTAACACTTTGTTCAAGACACATAAAAATTGTATTATAAATTACCATGAAACTGATTAGGGTAGGAGTAAATCACAACTCAAATACATCTCTAGCTTCATGGCATTCACAAATGAAGCAGAATTAATGGTATCTGAGGTTAGTAGTCCATGCTTGTTAGAAATCCAAATGGTGTGCTTTGTAAATTTATTGGTGTACCTGATATGATGTTAAAACCAATAAAGCAGCAGACATTTACTAGTTGAAAATGTAATAAAATATGACGTTTTAGTACCTGCATTTTAGCAATTCTCAAATTGACGCTCCTGCCACTGTAAATGACCGTGAATCATTTAATTTCTCTGAACACCTGCTCTGCAATTTATTTGCAGACTTTCTGACACATGAAAGTAAAGTTCTCATTCATCTGTATTCCCATTTGTACTGGTGTGAACCTTCCAGCTCACAAAGATAAAAGGAAAAAGGAAGTTGACTGACCCACTCATTCCTTTACTGCTGTTACTGCTTTTATTATGTTTGTATTTAAGGACTTAGAAGTCCCTGTTGTGCTTGGCATTGCACTAAGAAGAGCAGACAGGGCTTCTTCTAAGGAGCTTATAATTTAAGCAGAAGTGTTACAGCCAGGACGGAGGGAGAGTTATAACACACAAACCAAGTGTGACAGCAGCTAACTTTCTCTCATTCCTGCCTGTCATATATTAGAGTAAGGTTGGGTTGGGTTTTTTACTATGCGTGGAGAAGCAGACAGTGAGAAACAAGAGGAGGCTGAAGGATCAGGTGGGGAAAGAGGGAAGGTGGAGAACTGCAAAGAGAAGAAAGGACTGAGGAATCAAGGGAAGAACTGAGGGAAAAAAGAGCAGAACAATTAAATTGCACACTGCGGATAGCTCCCTGGATCCAGAGGCCTCAACTCAGATGGATTCCAACTCATTAGTCATTTCACCAAGGCACCTTATTTGGGGACCCAATTGCCTTGCATTTGCTATAGCTAATGGATGGAGATGGAGGCCAAAGAGATCTGTCTTCCTTCAGAATTGCTCCTCTGTCTCCATTGATAATGCACAAATTCTAGAGGCACTAGTTTCCCTGACACAGGTGCCTCAGATGGATATCTAAAGTTAGATAGGTGTGTGATTTGGCTAGAAATCCCCCCCAGTGTCATCCCACACCCATTCTGTTATTGGGAAGAAGGATGACCTTAGCTAATCACTTTTACAAGCTTATTTTTCCACTGAGTCATTGCTTTGCCTGCCACTATTTCTGCCAGATGGAGAATTTGGATGTTTCTTTCTCTAGTCCCTCTTAATCCCACAATAACACATAGTGGAGTCTCCTGGAGATGGGACAGTATCCTGATGAGGCATGGTTAAACATGCTCTTCCTCCAGCATCAGCTGCAATTCAAAATGGGCAGTCAGTTGCCAGAGAAATGAAACAGAAAGCTCCCCATTAATGCTATTTGTCAGAAGTACTTAATATCATACTTGCCTTTTAGCCTTACTCATCAACATCCAGAGGGAAAAAAAAAAAAGCCCAACCAAAATGAAGAAACCTTCTGATTAAATCAGATTTGACAGAACTTTCCTCAAGAACAATGGCTTTAAAACCAGCTAGAAAAAAAGCTTCTAAAAATAGGCCAAATTGATCTGCCTTTGAAAAAAAAATCAATCCTAAGATGAAAGAAAAAAAATCTATTATTCCCCTTCTACCTTCTCATAATTGTTTCTGAAGTCTGGGTTTCACCAAAAAAAGCCATTTCAATCAGTGCTTTTAAAATAGGTTAGAGTCCTTCTGTTCTTTTCTCTTCTCTTTTTCCTTGGCTTGCCAGCATGGTACACAACACCTTTTATGTCTGTACTGATAAAAGAATGTAAATCTAAGTTCCAAGACCAAGAAAATGTCATGAGGAAGAACCTGAAATTAAGTGTATTCTTATTGTTCCTGAACAGATCATCAGAGCTGCTTTCATTTACTTACATATTCATTTATATTTTATCTCCTGCTGACTAAACAAAACCAAATTGTGTATGATATGTAAAGAAATTTCAATTAACAATTACTTCTCTGCGAATTTTTATAAGCTCAAGGTAGATATATACATCACTGCAAGTACAAAATACTTTCAATAGTGGATAGATAGATATACAAACTTTTCAGTAGGGCCTGTTGAATAGGACAAGGGGTAATGGTTTTAAACTAAAAGAGGGTAGATTAAAAATAAACATAAGTAAGAAATTTTTTTATGATGAGGCCAGTGAAACCCTGGCACAGGTTGCCCAGAGATGTGGGAGACACCCCATCCCTGGAAACGTTCAAGGCCAGGCTGGACGGGGCTCTGAGCAACCTGATCTGGTTGCAGATGTCCCTGCCCCTGGCAGGGGGGTTGACTATGTGGTCTTAAAGGTCACTTCCAACCCAAAGCGTTCTGTGATTCTATGAATCCTGGTGAGCTCAAGGTAGATATATACTTCACTGCAAGTCCAAAATACCCAATAGGAGATATCTATCTATGTATCTGTCTATCTATCTATCTATCTATCTATCTATCTATCTATCTACTTTGCACACCCAAACATTGGATCTAATGTTCACCCAAGTTATGCAAAGGTGGTTGTTGGTTGTAATGGGTTTTGAATAAGAGTTGTAATTCCAAGCTACTGCTAAATACCTCTGCCATCTCCCAAAACAGATAAAGGACGATGAGAGAAGAGAGGTTTCTCAGTCCTCAGAGGCAAGGTCACAGGGGCATACAAATAGTTATCTGCAAAGTTTTTGAAGGAAACACGATGACACACACTAGTAGACTATTACTAGAATCTTATTGTGTCCCAGATCATTAGTTGCTCAGGAAAGGAAATAATATCACTTGGTACCAAAGATCCTTGATGCCTGACTTCAAGCTTATGAGTGACAAGGCTTAGCCACACTCTCAAGCTCAGTGTTTGTGGCTTGCTTGGGGATCTTTCTAAACTGAAGCCTTGATGAAGCACTGTAAACTGGATTGCAAGCTGGACAGGCTACTCACTCATTTTGTCTTGTAGCTTTGAGGAGAGTCAGTCTCTCTGTTTCACAGGAAAATGCATGAGAAAAATTCCTGTACTTTTGCATGAGAAAATGACAGAATCTCCTGAGAAAGCCTTCTCCTAGCCACAGTATATGGAAGTTGCTTTTAATCCTGAGTCATTTTGAGGAAAATTTTTTTTGGTGGTATAAGCCTAATTATTTGTTACCTGACTCATTCAATCAAATCAATCTCTCACTGCAATTTAAGATGCACCTTTTTTCAATGTTTGTTTGCATTATTTGACATGCTATGTAATGAACCCTCTATTATTTCACAAAGTAATTATTACATTAATCACAAGGTGAATACATTAATCATAAAATGATTAAATGACAGGGAAGCTTTCCAAACACAGAACTATGATTTGTCTGTCTTCTGTGCTGTTACAAGTTCTCACAGTTTGGGTTAGGATTTCTTAGTCTTTAGGATCATTTTTAGAGTATCACTGATTCCTTTCCCCTTTCCTTTTTCCTAATTCCTTTCCCCAGAAAATTTTGGTACACACATTAAACTCTCATCCCTAGCAGCTTTTGTCTGTGTCCCAGGATAACGACAGAACACTGGATAAACGCTGGCCAGTTCTGCTGATTAGCAGGTGGAATTTACAGAGGGCTGCAAACTATTGTGTGTTTATTCATCAGTACCCTTCATTTATTCTAAACATGCATGATAACTTTTGCCTGTGAACATTTCATTACATTAGCCTCTTCCTATGTCACTCTGAATGTATGCAAATACTTTTTCTTAGACACTTGTAAAAGTGATTCTGCAATGACCTTTTAAATTTTTTACATGTTTAGCAGGCATGGGTTTATCCTGCAGGTAGAAAAGGCTATGAGATGGGATACAGATTTTCAGGTGGCTTTAGTAGGGGCTGATGTGACAAAGCCACACTTGTAATTACCTCTAGTATACAGCTCCTCGTCTAGTATGGTAATCTCCTGGAAAAATTAGAGTGTAAAATCATAAATGATTTGACAAACACAAAATTAAGCCTCTTGTGGAGCTGCGGTCTGAAATACTATGTATGCAAAAGACTTACAGAAAGGGCAATATCTTCTGGTACCCGCTGGTAACTGGGCAGTGTTCTTGGCTCAGGCAATTCCTATCTGCAGGCGTTCAGAGGAGCTGCTTCACCTCCCTGTGCTCGTTTCCCTCCCAGCGATGCATCTGTGTTGCAGTGGGAAAGCCCTGGCCTCCCTGGGGGCATTTGGTGGGACTGATACGGAAAGAAACTTAAATTTCTTGTAAGGGTCAACATTTGGTGGAACTCTGGAAACCACGTTGCAGAAAGCAGAAAATTGAAATGACAATTCTGGCATGTGTGAATGTGATTTTCTCATTCTTTTGATTTATCTGTAGAAATAAAGGAATAAGGTAAGAAATTTGCTGCAGAATAGGTCTATTTCTTTGAGATAACTCCTGACAGTTGCATCTTCTGGTCATTAAGAGTGAGCAGGTGTGAAATGATGGATTCCGAGCACACATGAATTTTGATTTCTAGATGTAATCAGCCAGTCTTTTATGTTCTTGACAGGACTTAAAAATGCAAATACTGAAACAAGCTGACAGCAGCTCATAGTGATCATGGTTATCATACTGATCAATGGTTAATGCAGTAATTTTATCTCCATTATGCTTAACTTCTAAGAACTCTTCAGGTAACAGTCTTTCAGGTACTGATATTATTAGTCTTCAACTTGCAGAGGAACACACACCTCCCTCCAACAAGTTTAAATGCTAAAGACCTGAAACGCTTGGGATATTATCAAAAAGGATAATTGTTCAAACACACAAATATAACTGGAACTGTAGCCATAAAAATAAGACGACAAACCTTCCCCCCCAAAACCAAATGAAAACAACAACAAAAAAAAAACCACAAAAAAAAGCTTTATTTATGGGTGAGATTGTTGAAATCTTTGAAAAGTTTGCATCTAGACACAGTTTTGGGAGAATTCTCTGATTAAAAAAAAGTAATGGACTGCATGACACTTGTCAGGAATAAATGTCTAATAATCTTAGGGCTGGGCGAGACCTCACTGTACCAGAGATGTGCCATTCTGTGCCAGGGTGTTGTTACTGACTGATGTCCAATGTAGTGTGGGGCTTGTCCAGTAGCTTATTCCAGTTTCATCTGGTTGCTCCTCTTTAGTTCATATTACTTTGCTTGCCTACAAGGTTTCAGTCCCACATTTCAGCCAAGGGCACAAACGATCACAACATTCCTGCAAGCTATTGGGAGTGCAGTTGTCTGTCCTTGTTGTTACTTTCAGAGTGGAAACAAAGCATAAGAAGGAAATGGCAGATTATGTCTTGGCATTAAGTTTCCAGAAAGAGATGTTTAAGAGTTTTTTGTTTTCTCACTCTCATCAAAAGAATTAGATTTGCCCAAATCAAATTACTACCCCATCTTCTTTGGTTAATTCTTATAACTATTTTTTTTAAATTATTTTATTGTTGGATTGTAACTGGCCAGCATCTTCACATTATAACACTTCTCTGCAAAACCACCAAAATCTGGTCTCACCATGTCCATGCAGGTATGCTCTAAGAATCGATTTTATCTGGCATTACACAAATATTAAGGACATTTCCCTCTGGGGAAGGAAAAAAGAGGAAAGTGGAAGACAACTGTGAACTTATTACTTAAGTATAATAAAAGTTCATACTAAACTTTATGCATTATTGAGATTTTAATACAATTTCCTTTAAAGAAATAACTCGCCGTTTTCACTGAGGCTGTTTTTAATAATATCAATGTTCAGAGATTATAATTCTTTCTTTGACCAGAAGAAAAGTTCATCAAAAAATCAACATAATTTCTTATGAACCAAATATTTAATTGTGTGTATATAGCCTTGCAATTGTAAAGTAATGATGTTGTTCAATATAAATTTCTTCCACTCTAATATTTAAGTGCAATTAATAAAAAAAAATGTTCAGGCAAAGCTTATGATGAATATTTGAAACATCTGTTTTAACCATGATGTATTTTTTGCCAGCTCTAGTAAACATGTCATTTCAGGTACTATTTTAAAGTGATTTACATTAATGCAATATGCCCAGTTTGGAGTTTGAGGTATTAAATGAACCAGAAGGCTTTATGGGAAGTTAATTTTACAGAAGGAATACAGGGAGACATGAAGACAATTTGTATTGATTAATATCTTCTCTAACTCTGTATTCTGAAAGTGATTTTTTCTCCCATTTTGTTGACATAATAGACTGCAGTTTTGCCACTGAATCATAGATCCAGCAAGAGATGATTTCACAAAAACCCTCTAGTCATTCTGCGAATAAATATCAGAGTTATTCTTTGTCTGCATGAAAGATTGAGTAGAAAACTAATTTCCCTGTGGAGAACAAAGCAGAAGTTGCATTGAGAAAAATGTAAAGGGAATCAAGACAGCCACCGCAAAATGTCAGAAACAAAACTTAAAATAAAAATCAAAGCATGTAGGCCACACTTCAAACTAATTAATCAAAAAGATTGGATAATTGGCTTCTGAGTTAATAAGTATCGATTCTTATGCAGTGCATGCTGCATGGGTAAGAAGGGTGGGTTTGCAATGCTGAAAAGCCAGGCAAGCTGCCTAGGCATTAAAATGTAATCCCAGGGAATATCCTGTGGGTTAAATTTGTGAGGTATAACAGCTTCTTTTGGGTATGCTGAGAAAAAATGAACGAGGAGATGAAAACAATACAAATTATTGTGTCAACCTGTGATGAATACACTTCAAACAAAAAGAAAGCACGTGCAGTTCCTACTTAAAAAAGATCACATCAGATTTCCATGTCTTTGCTTTAACTAATGCAGAAATGCCAATCATTGCAAAAGCAAAAAAAAGCAAGCAAGCAAACAAAACCCACCCTTGTCTAATGGACCCTTCATTCTTTCCCTTTGTCCCAACTTTTTTGGTTTTTTGCAGGAGTTTTCTCTTTTGGATGGATACCAAAGCTCAGGTCTGGGTGTAAATGGAATTAATAAGGCATAAACATTAATCAATATGGCACAAACGTTAATCAATACAGCATAAACATCACATTAAAGAATACATTAGCCCTGTAGGTTGGGGAGTGTTTTGATGGTCTAGGGCTGAACGATGATGATGATAGGGTTAAGGGTAGGAACCAGGGAAAGGCCAACAAGGCAGATACCTGGTGGGAGTCTGTTACAGACCACCCAGCCGGGACGAAGAGGCAGGTGACATGTTCTATAAGCAGCTGGGAGAAGTCTCACAATGGCAGCCCTTGTTCTGGTGGGGGCCTTCAGCTTAGCAGCTGCCCGCTGGAAGTACAGCCCGGCAGGGAGGGACCAGCCCAGGAGGTTCCCGGAGCGTGTGGAAGAGACCTCCCTGGCCCGGCCGGTGAGGGAGCCGGCGAGGGAAGGCGCCCGCGGGACCGGCTGCTCCTGAGCCGAGAAGGGCGATGTGGTGGCTGGAGGCCATCTACAACAAGGGCCAGAAAGAGGATCAGGAACCTGCAGCCCCGTCAGCCTGGCCTCGGTGCCGGGGAAGGTTATGGAGCATCATCCCAAGTGCCACCAGGCGGCACGTACGGGACAGCCCAGTGATCAGGCCCAGGCAGCGCGCGTTGATGACAGGCAGGTCCTGCCTGATGGACCTGACTGCCCTCTGTGACAGGGTGACCCACTCAGTGGACAGGCAAAGGCTGTGGCCGGTGTCTGCGTGGACTTTACTAGACTTTAGGTCCTTCTCCGCAGAGCTGCCCCCAGCAGTTCAGCCCCAGCCCGTGCTGGTGCGTGCGGCTGTCCCTCCCCAGGGCAGGGCCTGGCACTGGCCTTGGCTGAACTCCATGAGGTTCCTCTCCGCCAACTCTCCAGCCTGCCCAGGCCTCGCTGAGCGGCAGCGCAGACCCTGGGGCATCAGCTGCTCCTCCCGGCTCTGTGTCACCAGCCAACTCGCTGGGGGTGCTCCCTGCCCTTCACCCAGGTCACTGGTGAGTGAGTAGGATGGGACCGGACCCAGCAGCGACCCTGGGGAACGCCGCTGGCTACAGCCTCCAGCCAGACTCTGCGCCGCTGATCGCAGCCCTCTGAGCTCTGCCATTCCGCCAGTTCCCGACCCCCCTCACTGCCCACCCACCTCACCCGCGCTGCCTGAGCTGGCCTGTGAGGGTGTTGTGGGAGACAATGCCAAAAGCTTTGCTGGGATCAAGGTGGACAACATCCACCACTGATCTACCCAGCCAGTCATTCCATCATAGAAGGCTACCAGGTTGGTCAGGCGTGATTTCCCCTTGGTGAATCCATGCTGACTGTTCCTGAAGACCTTCTTTTCCTCCATGTGCTTTGAGATGATCTCCAGGATCAATGTCCTGTTGTAGTAAAAACCCTCATGACTGCACCAGCCACAAAGTCAGATGTTAATGTGCATTATCTAAATCTATTTCTGGCTGTTAAAACAGAAGAAAAATAAACTTGGCTACCAAAATTTTCCACTTCCACCCCCAGGGCTTTATAGTCTTCCTTGATACTTCCCAGGTTCCAGCTTGCAATGTCATTCATGCCCACATGAAAGAGCAGCAGCAGACAGTAATCCATGCTCTTGACAAGTTCTGGCAGCCTCTTGGCAACATGTTTGTACCTTAGCTCTCAGGTCCTCAGAGAGTCAGGGAGTCACGCACTACAAGCACTTGACATTTCTTTTTGAGGTATCCGTTGTGTGCTACTAGTGTAGTTTCTCCTTGTACCCCTTGCTCAGGGGTGTCTACAGCTGTTAAAACTTCATATCTGTTCATAACTTCATATCTTGCATATCTGTTACTCTTCTCCCCAGTAATAGGCATTAAGGCAAGAGCAAACAGCCTCATGTTGCACCAGGGGAGGGTTAGATTGGGTGTGAGGGAACATGTCTGCATTGAAAGGGCTGTCAAGCTCTGGAACAGGCTGCCTGGGGACAGGGTGGAGTCACCATCTCTGGAGGTATTTCAAAGATGTGTAGATGTGGCACTTAGAGACATGGTTTAGTGGGGGCCTTGGCAGCACTGCATTAACAGTTGGGCTCAGTGATCTTTAAACATCTTTTCCAGCCTAAACAATTCTATGATAATCACATGATTAAGCAGAAGTGCAGACTTAAGTGTTTTGCTGAATTAGCACGTGGGTTTATTTTACCTCCTATTTGTGGGATCCACCTTATTGTACCAATTTAAAATTTAGGAAAGGCATTTTCCTTGGGCTGAGATGATAGGTAATGGATAGAGACAGGCACCTGCATGATATTCTGAAACATATGTTGACATTGCCATCTAGAGAGCTTTGGTATTATTAGGGGGTTTAATGTAAATAAATCCCAACAATGCAGTGCAGTGTTGTTATTTTTTCACACTAACTGTTCTTCAGATTTTCAGAAAATGCTATTTTGTTTCTGTCTGCAAAATCAGTTATTTTTCTTTTACATAACTTTAGTCCATTTTTTTCTGACTTGGTACTTGCAAGCTCCATTTAATTTCATTTTGTTCTTTAATAGATAAGATTTCCATTTATCATTTCTGGGAAACAGAGTTTGTAGGGCAGAAAACAAGACGTACAGATTGACCAGTTTTGCAATCTTATGATTTGTTATACTGTGCCAGTATATAAAGAAATGATCCAGCAAAATGTCAAGCACCTTCATTATATTTTATTTGTAACGACTTTTAGGAACCTATCATGTTAATGTGTGAGCATATAACAACAGTTTCCAGCAGCAGTTAAACTCAATCAGGAAATACAGACCTGTTTTTCAAAACTCCAGCTCTAACCAGGGTGAGATCAAATGCATGCAACTTTCAAAATGTGCAGACATAAAGTATTAACTAGTCTCCAGAACTATGACTATAAAGAAAATAAATATTCACTAGTCCACAGAAGCATGATTCTAAATCCCAGCTGCAGCTGTAGCCCAACAGATGATGTAGCTCCCTCAAGTCTGTAGGAGCAGGAGTACCCAAGGAGGCAGGAAAATATTCACCTTCAAAATCTGCCTTGGAAGATTTACTTTCAGACTTAAAGTTCCTTTTTTGGCTCTCATGTCATGCCAGCTCAATGCAAGTTAGTACAGGAAGAAATACTGCCACTAAAGAAAATTTTAAGCATGCCTCCCACCCCCTGCACCAGTTTTACCATAAAACTTGCAAAGGTTAAAATAAGACCATGGCCCTTTCCAGAAAAAATCTGTTCAAGATAAATCCTCAATACAGATAAAAGGCATTTCCTAGTTTAAAAGACATAGAGCAATCAAACTCCTATCCTCCACATTTGATTTGGTTTTGCTTCTGTTTTTTTTTTTTTTCTTTTCTCTCCATTCCCAATCCCTAAATACTTATTCTTTCCAAAACTTTAAAATCTTTTTATCTTTTTTATCTTTTTTCAAGGGTGATAGAAGTTCTGTATATTTTCATTGCCTTTAAATTTATTCCTTATAATGACAGCCAGCTCTAGTAAAACCAGACTCCTCTTGTTTGCATCCATAAAGTAGGTTTCTGCAATTCTGATGTGTAAACCATGATAGGCATCGTGCCCACCTGAAGGCTCAGCAACTTAGTATTAGAGTTCCATCAAACTCTGGGTTGAATGTCCCAGTTCTGGAGTTTAATCGCTGTCCGTTTGCTGTTCTTTGGTGAGAGCTATAAAACAGTTGCATCAGCTTTTCTGTTCAGTCCAGTGAGAGTTTTACAGAAGAGCAGGGTATGTCTGGTAGGAACACCAGGCTTCATATTTATACTCACTAGTAGTTCAGATTAGATGACCTTAGAGTAAGAATGGCACGCCAAGCAACACTGAAATGCCTTGATAAATCTATGGCACACGCAACTGAGACACTACAGAGTTCTTTGTATTGCATTATCTAAGCACTTCGTGACGTCTGTGAATATACCCTACTCAGACCATAAACTCCTTAACTATGTTGCTATTGGCTGTTTGAATAACCCCCAGCACAGTGAGGCCCTTCTCTCTGGATTGCATTGCAAATGGAAACCTGCACTTCACAGAACACAGTGTTGCAGTAGCACTCCCATTTCATAGAGAGGAACTAAGTCACCAAAATCAACATGTGTGCCAAACCTTGCTTCTATCCTTCCAAAAATAACAGTAGAAATGCCTAGCACAGAATCACATAACATGTGCATGATAGACTAGGTAAGAAAACAAATGCCCCAAAATTTTTCTGTCCCTGGCCACTGGATACTTCCCATGTCTCCCTCTGAGCTTCCCAGATTGCTTGCAGTCAGTGGGCTACCTTGGATTATTCTCCTTGTCTGTTCTTTATTTCAGAAGTTATTTTAAGGGTGTCTATATTTAACGTTGTTAGGCATTCATGTTCAATATGCATATGTATTTAAATTTATTCATACTCACCCACCTTTCAGTGTGGTGACTCAGCTGTGTCTGCAAAACCTGCCAATTATTGTAACTTACAGAACAATAACAGCCTAATTGATAGGCAAAGTAAATGGAGAAGCAGTGAAGAGATCATCGATGTTGGCAAGCTAGCCAACAGCACACAAGGTGGTCAGCAGGTATTCTGCTACATTAAGGACCTCAAGGCAGCTAATAAAAATTAATATTAAAATACATAGAGAAGACAGTGTGTGATCCTGCCTGCTTTACTCAGGTTGGGGCAGAGTGGAGAACTTAAAATTATACAGGATTTTAGAGCCTAATTCATTTGTATTTGAACTATCCTAAGTTTTACAAGGGAGGACCTTACAGAGAAGGATCAAGCAAAAATTTGCTTGAGCGTGTAGTGCCCAAATACTCCAAGTATGGAAATATTTATCTTACCCTTACAAAAGACATGAGATAAATAAAAAGGTAATTCCCCAAAATGGACCTCAGATGGCAGACTGAATCTTCTCTTGTTTCCTGGATGGTGGGCAGCTTTTTTCTACTTTCAGTAGCATCTGCCTCCTACATTCTTGCAATGCTGATGGGTTGATTCCATGGGCTGCAAGAAGGAAATAAAGTCCTGGACAAAAGACTTACGGAACCTCGGTGTCACAATAATTTCTAAAATTTGGGCCAAATTGCAACCTCAAGATTTTTTGGAGATGCTAGAGCAGAAGTTTAGGTTGTGGATCTCAGTTTGTCTGGGTTATCCAGATAGTGTTTCACATTAACAAGTGATACTTTTATTTAAATAGTGTTATCTTCTTGTTTTACTTCAGTTACAGTTTGGGTTTGGTTTAGTTTTTATTGAAAAAAGCCTATGAGGAAGATTTTAGGACAGGAAAAAATTGCTTTGCTGGGTTATTCACACAAGGTTCTGGGAGCTGATATTTCTCATAGGAGGCTGTACCTATTTTTCCCCCATGATGAGCTCTGTTCCAGAACATCTACAACTATATAAACAAAGGAAGTCACACTTGTAATATACCCAGACACTGCATCATTGATTTCAGGATGAGCTGTCCTGCCAATTCCCTGCTGTAAGGCAGAGCTAAGTGTTGGGAGAAGATGGTGATTTTAGCAATAGAACAGAGTTTTCTGGGAGAAAAAGAACATGAGTGCCTATTTCTTTTGAGCCAAAAGGAACAAAAGAGAAGCTGGCAAAAATTCAAGCATCCTAGAAGGCCAGGGATATGAATCCTTTAGGGTACTCAGATACTTGTTTTTCTGTCTTAGTGAAATCCATTATAAGGAAAACATCACTTCAGTTGTATCTGCAATCTAATCTCATGGACTCCTCTGTGCTGGAAGGTGTTATGTGCCCAGATGCGGCACAGGGAAATTCACCTGAGCACTGCGTTACACCTAATTTCTTCCCCAGGGCTTTACCCCAAATACCACCTAGACTGTTGATCTGGGAGGACATCATCATTGAAGCCAAACCTACAGGCAGCTCCCTTGGCAGGAGACCCAAAGAACAACGCTGATGTGGGTAAGGCTATTCCAAACCTTGAAAAAACCCAAATATTCCTACGTAGGAGTGGGAAGAGAGAAGTACTGACACTGACAGGGAAGCGAGAGAGATGGCCACCTCCCAGGTGGCTGCACTGAAGTACATAAAATCAGTGTTCTAGAAAACACTTTGGAGAGAGAAAATGAAAACACTACAGCTTTCAAAAGTTATTAGCAGTCTCTGAGAGGCTATGAACTTAATTGCTTTCTAATGATCTTGTCTGGTCATAAAATGAGGTAAAAATGACAAAGAAGGGAAGTTCAACAGGAAAAGCTCTTAGTTTGTGAATAGAAAACATAGATACTATGTAGAAATTTACAGGATGAAATGAAACTTTAGTCGCCATCTTGTGTACTCCATAGATGTAGAATAAGACTAATAATTCAACAATAATAATAATAGTAATAACAACGATAATCTAGCTCATATTTCTTTTCATCAGAAAATCGCTAAGCACTTTACAAAGGAGCTCAACACCATTATCGCTTTTTTAAGTTCTAAAAATCACCTGAAAGAGGATCTTAAGCAGAAATCCCTCAGTAGCCTTCTCTTGGAATTTGCTCATGATGCTTTCCTCTTTTGTCCATCAGCAGTATTTGCAAGTCTAAGCAGACTAGCAAAATTGTACCAGGTAATTTTTTTCCCTTTTTAATATGCGAATGACATTTCTTTTTCTTTACAGTGACTCATCAGAGCAAAACCAGGAAAAGCAACATTGCTTTTATGCATTTCTAGAGTAAGATAACAAGGTTGCTTTAATATTTTCCTTGGAGACTTTTTTCTTCCAAGTAATACAGAATGTCATTATGTTGTCCATCCTGAAGTATTTCCAAGTAACTCAGGACTTGACTTTATAACAGTCTTCAGCTTGTAGCTTATTTACCTAGAAATAAGCTTGACTGTGATCATCCTAAGAAAATGGTGTCTGTAATTCAAAAAATGAAACCATGATGAAATCCAATTAATTCCCTCCATCATTAGCTGTGATAATTGGGATATTTTTAGCCAACTGAAATGTAGATTCTTCATTACACTGTAATTGGCTACATTTACAGTGTTTGCAAAAATATATTTTATTAACATCTTTAAATGCACATCAGTAGCACTCAGTCAAGTGCAATGTCAAGCTACGCAAGAAAAAGACTCAAAGAATTTGCTTGATGAGTGGAACACTCCGGTTTTGTTCAACCAACACTAGGAAGAAAAAAAAACCAAACGACCACACACCCCCAAGAAAAAAACCCGAAAACCAAACACAAAAAAATCACCCTCTGGCTAAGTTTTCTCATTTATTGACATGGTAAATGGTTGCTCTAAACATCCAATTATTCAGAAGCTTGGAAGGCTGGGGGAGGAATTGCTCTGTATATGATCTGTTTATCATTTTCCTCCTGCAACTTCCTTTTTGCACCATGTTCAGAGATGGGATGTTATACTATGTGGTCCTTTGGTCTGACCCAGGATGGGAGTTCATATATGCTTTAAGGTAGAGTGAGAAAAAATACTGGGAATGAAGAATTCTTTTTATTCTCTATGTCAGATAACAATTTTGTCAAAACCACTAAACTGTGGAAATTTTATATATGGCTATATAGAGAGAGGGGCATTATGTCACATTTGCTCAATTTCCTACTGTTGAAGCAAACTTCTGATCAAAGACAAATAACGCACATTTCCAACATGCTTCAAATTATGAGGGAGTGCTAGCATTCCATAACTAAAAAACCACCAGACTGTTCCATTATGAATCTAATTTTGATCGTGACTGCCCTAGCATCAATAAAGTTAGACCTCCTTATGACTTGAAAAACAGAAAACTTTTTAAAGCCTGAAAAAGACTGTGGGTGAGATTTGGGATCCAAAAGATTATTCAGAGAGCAGAAAATAACATTTGTTGTATATTTTCCGAATTTTCTCCACATATTTTAACACCAAAAAATTATAATTTGAAATTTGTTATGAGGTTTTCATCTCATGGGCATGGTAAAGCTTATTGGGTCTCTGTGCCCAGTTTTCTGTACACACAAGTGCATGTGTGTGCAAACATACATGCACATGGTTGCTTTTAACCAAATCTGAAACCCTGAGGGTACTTGAAATTTGAAGCTTGATTTAGCAGTTTACAAACACCCCTGTGTATTTTTTAAAACTCTTCCAACTTTTGGTGCATATCTATCTTTCCAGAAGAGTTTGGAAAAAGCAGATACAACCCACATCATTGCATTATTGTCTCTCTGCCCCAGCAGAAAGAGAGTTTCTGAAGCGAGTTTGCTCTCATACAGACAGCATTCCCAGAAGGCTTTATAAAACAGTCCGAAGAGCAGGATGAACACTTAGTGGCAGCCCAACAGTACAGAGAGATTAAAAGAACTATCTACTTATGTGGAAAATTTGAACGTGCAAAATGCTGCAGAGCACTGAAGAATCCAAACTACCTTTGGACTTGTTTATTCAGGTATCAGAGGGAATCCAAAGCAGAGCAACACGGAACAATATCCGGATAAACCTACCCCACAAGGCCCACACCATAAATTTAAGCTGCTGCCCACTAGATAGCACTTGTGAGCAAGGTTCATTTTATTCAGGAATCTGTTGACCCTGAAGTGACTCAAGACCCTAACAGTTATTCCCCACGATACCTGGAACTACCATCTTTTGTTTCATCAAATAACTGTATTTTCTTAAACTGGTCAAATTTTGGAGGTCTATGCCAACTTCCATCCTGGTGTAGACGAAGGCTGCATGTTTGGGAGCTAGAGCACTGTTCATTGCAAAGCAATTGAAAATCCTCTAAGAAAACAAGGACTGGAAGATGGTGTTAAACTTCATCCAGATAAAAGGGTGTTTCCCCGGTGAGAAAGATCACTTTAACATGATTGCTTTAATGTGGAGAAAGATGAGGCCATCACTGTCACTCTTACTGGGAGGAAATAATTTTGCTATTTTATGGTTTGGTAAAAAGTACTGCTGCCCTTGTACACAGTAGGACTTATGACTGAACCACAGGGGTGACCACAGCTGGGGCAACACAGGTTTCCCTGGAGTCTGGATCAGATTTCCAGTCTGCAAATGAGAGATGTGTCCTTTGACTGTGATTCCTTTAACACATTGCATGTAGAAGAATTGCAACTTAGAAAAATATCTTCTTTAATCTCCTATCTGTAGCATAAGTCAAAGTTGTAATTGTAAAAAAAAAAAAAAAAAAAAAAAAAAAAAAAAAAAAAAAAAAAAAAAAAAAGAAAACCCCTAGGGAGAAAGGAGACAATATCACCTGAAACAGCGTGTGCCATAAATTTTTTCATATTTTGAACTCAATTTAGCCACCATCTTCCATCCCTGCAACATACATGCTTCAAGACATCCTGAGATACCTCTGCCTGTCTCAACTTTCACACCAGTTCCAAAGGCCATTGTTTTGCTTGCCCATTGAAAGCAGAGTGTGGAAGAGGGCTCCAAGTAGATCTCCAAGTAGATGGATCCGATAAAGTTCAAATAAAACTCCCTGGCAGAGTTCAAACTCTCATTTCCCCATCGTTCACTGCAGAGGGTGCTGTCTGCTCATATTCCTATCCCGTAGGAAACGGGTGGAAAAAAGGGTTGTGAACTACTTAAAAGTTGAAAAGGCAGGTCACAGGATATTATTAAAATGCAGTAAAGGTTTGCACAATTAAATACATAAACTTACATTTTAGAGTCATGACAAAGTAAGCCACAGTGGAGCAAAGCCACTGCCATAGCCTGATTGGTAATCTAAACAGCACAAGGCAGTCAGCTCTGATCTTTACTGCAAACAGATGAGGCTTACCTCCCTGCCCTTCATGAAGTTTTAAGTCTTTCTGAAGCCATTCATCTAGGCAGCAGTGCTAAGGTGAAAATAGCAACTCCTTCCTGGAAAAATCACAAAGTTTTGGGACTCTGTTTTCGTATTGAGTTTTCACTCTAACTCTGGAAACCAGTTGAAACACCAGAATTCTGTTATGAAACAAGAAACCCTGAAAAGACATTTTCTCAGTGTAGCTGCAGAGTTTGGTTTCAGTAGGAGTGAGGTTTCATTTGGAAAGTAGCATCAGTACTCAAAGCCAGTCAGTCATGCCCATTTTTGGGGTGTGTGTGTGTGTGTGTGTGTGTATGTGTGGTGTGGTGTGTAAGTCGGGGGGGTCTTGCTTTCAGTTGAAGTCACTCACCTGATAGCACCAAAAATTAAGATTTTGGTTCCTGTATCCAGAAGTGTTTATGTGTCATCTTGTTTAATCTACAAAAGTTAGGATCTTAGGTATGCACAGAAGACGTTGGATTTTCTTTTACCAGTTCCCTTCAGGTCTCAGGCTTTTTCAAATTCCCAAATGTGAAACAGGCTGCTATGTCAACAGGGGTGTACAGTTACCACCTTTCCCAAAATCCACCATCTGGTGGGAAATGAATACGCCTGGGTTAGAGGAAAAAAACAAGAGGCCAGTTGTCCCATGACCAAGATATGTCCATGGACCACTGTGCAGTTATGCACAAAAGGTGGAGGTGGCATTATCATTAGGTTACAAAAGGTAACTAGCTCTGTTCCTTAAGGTCGTATCTCAGAAGTCTTTGTGGGCTGGATGCTGGCTGGAGGGAAGGGTCTAGCATTTTCTAATAGTTGCCTCTAAGGTCACAGGAAAGATAGCATAGATCTCCTTTCAGAGATCATCTGTGGTGCTGCATCCTTCTTTGACTTAGGAAAAGCATGAGGAACAGCACTGGAGAGGAAGGTGGAAGGCAAATTATATCTAGTCATGAGCTTCCACACAAAGTCAGCGTGGGCTTTTGTGATCTTACAGTCTCAAGTATCCACACCAAGTATGGAAATTAGAGTCTTATGTGGAAACTGACCCTTGGAAAATGTGGTAAGATAGACATTACTCCTTCCCAGAGAAAAGTCTGAAAAGTCAGTTGGGTTTTTTTTCCCCATTTTTAATTACTTTTACCACTTTTATTTTTCAAGTTTCAAGTAGACACCTTCTTAAAAGCTTTGGCCGTTCCACAGTAGATCTGTGGCTATGCTTTAGCACTTAAGCACCTTCACATATCAGGTCCTTTGTGAGCAGTGTCTTTCGTTCAGTGCAGCCAAAAGATCCTCACACTGACTTTGAGTCTGACTATTGCCTGTCCATGAGCAGAAAGGTTAAATAAATCTGAGCTCCAAGAAATACAAAATATCATCAAGAAAGTCTGAGTCATCATCAGGCAATCCTTTTGGTTAGCAATTAGTAGAAAGATGTAACAAAACTAAAAAGTGGCTGTACCTTACACGATACCAGGCAATTTGCTACAAAGAAAAAAAGCAAACCAGTGGTGCTCGTGGCTCTAAAAGAAGACAACCATGCCAGTGTTATATGAAGTATCTGAGAGACCAATGGTTATGAGAACCGTTTTTAAATTGGTTAAGAGAAGCAAGTTAAAAATAACACCATTTCTTGTCAGGTCAGAATTGGTGACTTTGAATTAGAAGGTGAAGTCTAAAGGTCCACAGGATGGAGTAATATGTCAGTCTTTGGAGTCTTTTTGAGAATCAAAGAGAATTCTAAGTGGAACGCAGGAGACAGAAGTGTGCTGGAAACTACAGCTCCATCTGAATGCTCCTCTCGATCAGAAATAGATCATGGGGACAACTGGAGGGATTTCAACACAGAGACAGGGTACAGCTGATTCCTGGGAGGACAGGAGCAGCACCCTTCACAAATAACCAGTGAGAACAGCTGCTATATGTGGCATGGAAATTTTTGCACTATTTGTCATGCTGAACATGTCCAAGTGAGCACTGCTGAAATGGACTCTTTTTATCTGGCCAAACCAGTCATCAGGGTTCAGCAAACATTCCCGTGCTTTGCCTAGCAGACATCTATTCACTGTTTATTTGGTATTCTTGTTATAGGAAGGTGTATTAGCACAAAATGTTGTGTCTTAATCTGGAAGGTATGGGGTTGGGGGAATTTTATGAATGAGGTCCTTTCCTGTCATTTGATAAAAGTTATGCAGGTTGAGTCACGGTGTAATTGTTCTCCATCACTGAAATACATGATCTTTAATAAAAATTCAGAGTCTTTGTTACCAACTATGCAGCATTTCAAAGCTCCATCCTGTTGCCAAGGCTAAGTGCTGTTGAAGTGGTGGTTTCCCTGTGTGAGAGGAGAGCACTGAACACAATAAGCTAGGGCACGGTTTAAAACTGAGAATGGCCTTAACAATCATGACACTTAAAATAAGGACAGGAGGGGAAATTAGTAATTCTGATTGTTGTTATCCCTGGTCTTTGAGTTTTCCTAAGAAATTTCTTAAGAAATCTTTGGATTCTGTCTGCATGAACCTAAGGACAGAAAAGATCAAAGCCTGACTGAGAAAAAAATTAACTCCTTCAGTACAGTATTAAAGTCAGTTATTTACTCATCTTCCATATAAGAGATTTGCCCTAACTGCTTATGCAAAGCCCATTAATCTTGAGTTGAATCAAGTGAAGAAGCTCTTGCCTCTGCACTAATTAATTTGTCACTGTATTAGGCTACTACAAGTGAAATCACAAAGATTTGGAACCCTCACCAGTCCTAATGAATATAAATGATATATTCAATGATCAGTACCAGTTCATTGAGTTGTTTAGCAGCCTTCCCTCAACGGAACATAGGTATAAATCAAATAATCTTCAAAAATTTAAATTAAAAACATCCACAGTTTTATTCATTACATACAATACATACTCTTCATGGAAAGACAACAAATGACAGCTCCTTGGGGATTTGCCTTTCCAAATCCTTGTTAGTAAGAAATGGTTGAGCTCGATGGGAATTTTGTCTGAACAAAATTGATCCTGACTAAGGGCCAATCCCACAAAACTAGTGAAGCAAAATGATGGTAAACAAGTTGTCATCAAGACACTCTGAATGCAATGGTTCTGGCTTTTCTTAACAGCACATGTGCTGATGTTGGATCTCCTGAAGAGCGCATCATTGCATTCTTTGTTAATTTTTTTTACACAATTCAGTATTTGGGCAATCTATAAGCATTCATTCTAGAAACTTTTTTTTTTTTTTTGAAAAGGCCACTCTCTTCTCTTTCCTTGTGTACAGATGATCTGTGTGTGACTCAATCATCTTTATAGCCAAGAATATTAGGAATTAAGATACTGTGCAGTGGAATTACTTGGACACAGTGTGCATGAACAGAGTGCATTTCAACTGGTCTGAGAAAAACACTAAAACCTTCAAGGACCACAGCAGGACAGGCCTGATAGTTAATGGCTGTCAGAAGATAGCATGATGCCCCACACTCTTAGGCAGAGCCCTGTTCAGCAGCACATCTGTGATTTATAGAAATCTTCTCCCTAAGGAAACATCCATGCTCTCTCAGTATTACACTGTTCCTCACCAGCTTGCTATGACAAGAAAAGAGACTGAACCTGCACTGAATACATTTACATCTTTGAAACATTAGGGTTTTTATGTATCTGGAGATACCTCTTATAAACCAAGGGTCAAAGGGAACGTTTGTGAATACAGAAAGTTGACACACGCCAGATGTGTCATAGATCTTCATCCCGTAGCCTGCTGAGTAGCACATCTAAGCATCCCTGAGAGATATGCTGTAATTCTTCTAGAAAAGCCATCTAAGGAGCAGCTGTGGTTGTGTACATGTAGACATGCAGAGCCATTAGAAATGCACCGGAATACCTCAGACATCAGCCCAGGCAAGCAGGCGACTCATGCAGCCAGACAAGATGCTCCACCGTGTCCATGATTTGAAATCAAGTGTGTGAGACTAAGATAGAACTCAGGTGATAATATTTTTTTTGGTGTAAGCTGTTCCAAAGGCTAATTAACCTCAATTTTAAAGGGTGTATAATAGAACATTTAGTTAGCTAAACTCTTGGAAAGTGATAACCCCAGGGAAATTTTGAGAAGATACAGTAGAAAACACAGTGACATTCTCAGCTCTGGAGGATTAAAAAAGAAATTACTGAAATAACTGGCATTTTAGTGACACTGACTTCACAAAATAGCTTTTTCTAGACAATGTGCACTAATAGATATTTAGTAACTTGTCTTCCATATCACAGACTTCCACTATCTTTAACTTTGACATAACTAATTTCATTAATATTTAATAATTATTGATATGCTGATAATAGCAATTCCAGTACTCTCTTTTTATTATTATTTATTTATTTATTTATTTTGTTTTTAATTTCTGTGGAGGACAGATAGCACAGAATTACAGACTTGTCAGGACTGGAGGGGACCTCTGGAGATCATAATAGTCCAACTCCCTGCTAAGGCAGGTTCCCCTTGAGCAGGCTGCACAGTCATGACTACGCAGGTTTTGAATGTCTCCAGAGAAGGAGACTCCACAGCCTCTTTGGGCAGCCTCTTCCAGGGCTCTGTCACCCTCAACATAAGGAAGTTCTTCCTCATATTCAGATGGAACTTGTTGTGCTGCAGTTTGTGCCCATTGCCCCTTGTCCTGTCGCTGGGCGCCACTGAAAAGAGCCTGGCCCCGTCCTCCTGACACTCACCCTTAAGAAATTTGTAGATCTGGATGAGATCCCCCCTCAGTCTTCCCTTCTCCAGCCCAAACAGCCCCAGCTCCCTCAGCCTCTCCTCATCTGGGAGATGCTCCAGTCCCCTCATCACCTTCGTAGCCTCCACTGGCCCCTGCCCAGCAGTTCCCTGTCTCTGGAACTGGGGAGCCCAGCCCTGGCCACAGCACTCCGGGGCGGCCTCACCGGGGCAGGGCAGGGGCAGGATCCCCTCAGGGCAGCCCCAGCCCGTGCTGGTGCGTGGGGCTGTCCCTCCCCAGGGCAGGGCCTGGCACTGGCCTTGGCTGAACTCCATGAGGTTCCTCTCCGCCAACTCTCCAGCCTGCCCAGGCCTCGCTGAGCGGCAGCGCAGCCCCTGGGGCATCAGCTGCTCCTCCCGGCTCTGTGTCACCAGCCAACTCGCTGGGGGTGCTCCCTGCCCTTCACCCAGGTCACTGGTGAGTGAGTAGGACGGGACCGGACCCAGCAGTGACCCTGGGGAACGCCGCTGGCTACAGCCTCCAGCCAGACTCTGCGCCGCTGATCGCAGCCCTCTGAGCTCTGCCATTCCGCCAGTTCCCGACCCCCCTCACTGCCCACCCACCTCACCCGCGCTGCCTGAGCTGGCCTGTGAGGGTGTTGTGGGAGACAGTGCCAAAAGCTTTGCTGGGATCAAGGTGGACAACATCCACCGCTCATCTACCCAGCCAGTCATTCCATCATAGAAGGCTACCAGGTTGGTCAGGCGTGATTTCCCCTTGGTGAATCCATGCTGACTGTTGCTGAAGACCTTCTTTTCCTCCACGTGCTTTGAGATGATCTCCAGGATAAGCTGTTCCATCACCTTCCCAGGGATGGAGATGAGGCTGATGGGCATGTAGATAGATTCGCCACTGAACCAGCAGCAAAACCTCTCCCCTTGCCTTTCATGGCAGCAAGGCTCACCACTTAACTTGTCAACAAATACTTATAGCAGTACTAAACTCAGCAAACATCATTGACAATAGTTCACAGTAAGAACACACCTAGTGTGGGTGAGTGTTGTAATTTTGATTATATTTTGTATAAAGAAATTCTACGCAAATAGGCAGTATAATCAAATATTCCCTTTCCAGCATTACATTTGTACAGTTAATTTCAGAATTCAAGTCTGACAAGATCCTGGAAAATTCTTCTGGTCACTGGCTCATGCATCAAGATTCAACCACATTAAACTTGGATGGTCTTTAACAAATGTAAAGAGAGTGAAATATCTGTTGTGAGTCAGACACGCAAGAGTTACTGGAGATATTAAACTACATTTGACACTAATTTTGAAATACGCTAACAACTGGGAAAAGGTGAAATGCATATTTAGCACTTCAGCATTTGTGCAAAGGTTACTGAATCACAGAGCAGAGATACAGGATGAAATGGAAATAATAAAGCTCCTTTGACCTCTTCACTTACTGCACTAACAATAGTTAGCTTAATTATGAACGTAAAGGAACAAAGGCATTTATAGACGTTATTAAAGTTATGACTCTCTGCCATAACTTTATACCATGATGAATTTCTTTATGATGTTATCAAATGTATTCATGTATTATAGCATTATCAGTTGTTATTACCTTCACTTATGACTTTGAGCTGAGCTTCATAGAGATAGCAAAGATCAGCTGTAGACCCAGGGGTGAAAATTTCGGAGCTACAAGCCTGGGGAGCATGGCTGACCTTCAGGATAGATTATCAATTTTTCTAGATAATAAAGGCGAATATAATACTAAAGTGCATTGGGTAAATCTTGTTTAATACGTGATATTGCTGGAAACAGATACTCACTACAAGGATAGAAGCTAGCAAATCCTCATAGCTTCCCTGTCCTCTAACCCTGTGGCTTGTGATTCAATATTAATTAATTCAGCGCAGATATTTGGCTATTTGTATAAGCTTCAGATCTGCTTTTGTACAGAACTGACCGTAATCACATTAATTACTTGGCTTTTATGGCATCTCTGAAATACTCTAATAATATAGAAGATTAGTTTATCAGCTGCTACACTGTCTGATCCAGATTCTTCTGGAATAAATGGAAAAAGTTCCTTAGGTCTTTTCCTTGTTCTGGAGAATTGCATTAAATTCCTCTCCCACCTTACAAATCTTTTTCTTATTTACTGCATCACTTTGCAACTCCTCATAACAGCTGACTGTTCATTTAAACATCTCTTTGCTAATGGTGTAAGCTTTTAATTTTACTTACTGTCAGATTTAATTACAAGCTTCGTGTTTCCTTTGCTACACGTGCCTTTGCTGATGTTTAACCAATCTTCTTTTCAGAGAAGAGTAGGGTTTGCACAAAAGCTCTGCTTATATTAGAGGTAATTTCTGCACGATTTCTGGAAGATGATGCTGCTTAAGCATGTATACCTATGTGCTTACAGTCACCTCACGATCTCCACAAACCCACAGCCAAACCAATACAAATAGGTAAATAACAGTAAGTCACCAAAATCTGATTCTCCAGGATGCAAAATGAGCTTTTGTGCTGGGCTGACGGTGGCTGGGCGCCCGGTGCCCCCCAGGCGCTCGGTCCCTGCCCTCCTCAGCTGGGCCGGGCAGAGAAAATGCACCGACAGGCTGGGGGTGAGGGCAGGGGGAGATCGCTCAGCGGGTGCCCTCACGGCCAGCACCGGCCCCGCTCGGGGACACCGGCGGCACCGATCGCCAGCCAGCCCGGAGCGGGGCAGGAGAAACAACCCCCGGTCCCGCCACCCCTTCCCCCCAGCCGGCCCTGCCTGCCGGCCCGGGGCTGCGGCCCGTCCCGCACTCGCTGCCGCTGCCGCTCCTGCCCCCTCAGGGGCGGCTCCTCACCCCCCCGCGGGGTGCCGGCCCTCAGGCACGGCCCGCTCCTGCCCGGGGCCCTCCCCGGGCTGCGGGGGGCAGCTGCTCCCCCGGGGCTCCCCGGGCCGGGCCGGGGGGCACAGGCTGCCTGGCCGGGGGCTGCCCCGCGGGCGGGGGGCACCTCTGCTCCGGCGCCCGGCGCTGCCGCAGGATCTGTCCCTTGTCCCCGGTGTAAGCGGCGCCCCCCAGGCGGTGCCAGCGTGGCCGCTGGGCTGGGCCGTGGCCAGCGGCGGGCCCGGCTGGGAGCCGGCTGGCGTTGGCGCCATCGGGCACGGGGGAACCTGCTGGCACCGGCTCACAGGAGCCGCCCGGCAGCCCACAACACGCAGGCACCACACACCTTTTAATCCCTCCTCTTAACTTGTTGAGCATATGGTCTAATCAGTAGTTCCAAGCAGTTTATCAGTGATTTGTGTATTTTGCTTATAGAGGCGTTTAGGAAGCAAATATCATTTTCAAGCTAGTATCTTCCATTTGTGAATGAAATTCTGCTTTCAATTTCCTTTTAAAAGACTGTAGTGACACTTCCAAGATCTTTGTCATCTTTTTCCTTTATTTTAGCTATATTTGTTTTATCCTAGGTTACTACCTACCTCTTTTTGCTGTATTTGTGGTTGCTGTGAGGCCTTTGCTACTTTATCACAGGCAGCACCCATTTCTTCCATCTTATTGATGCAGTCAAAATGACATGTTCTTTCACATGGGAGCTTGGTAAACACAGAAAAACAATGCTTCAATTATTTTCCCCCCATTTTCCAGAAAGTTTATTTGCATGCGTTAACAGAGTAGCAAAAGGACCAGTGACCTGTTGTCAACTGCAAACCTGTTTTGGTTTTTGTTTTCTATGTTCTTTATGTCCTGCTTGTCTCCTGACCTTCTTTCTGCAATGTGCCTGTCAGTATGTACAGATTTGCTCTTTCCCTTTTCAATCCTCCATATTATTTTTTCCCCCGGAGTTGATGTTCTCCAGCACATTGGCACTGAGCCCCAAGTAATGAGCTGAGAAAGAGGTAATTAAAGAGTGCTGTAGTGTTTCGATGCTGCAGACTTCTACTAGGCTTCAGTGGTTAAAACTGACTTGTTGCAGGGAGGGAAGGAAGGAAGGAGGTATGATCTCATGACCATTGTTTTGTTTTGTAAAATTAGCATATTCCAGAATATTCAGGTGTGGAGTACAGTTTCTGCCAAAAAGAGAGTCACTGCCAGGAACTGATAAGGTGTATTTGCAGCACATGAATTTAGCTCATTGCTTGAACATATGTAGGAGAAATATGATAGGATATATGCAAGATTTACATATGTCTGGCGTTTTTTTTTCTTCTAAAGTGAGTTTAGTACTTTGCTGTCCCTGCCTGCATCAGTATATTTCAATATATCTTCCAATTTTAGAGCTGCTTTGTATGATTCTTATCTTATTCCAGAGAGACAATCAAGTGGCTTTCTTTTCTTTCCCCTAATTTTTCTTGCAGAACATAAAAATTTTGCGTTACTGTATAAGATGAAAAGCAAGAGCAAAGCAGTTCAGACCAAACCCTCTTCAGTTTCAGATTTTGAGATTTCATCTTCAGGCATATTGATACATTTGTGTTAACATTTCAGCTCTTTATTTTTTATCTTTTATAATTTGTTATCACCATGGGTTTAAAATCACCTGAATATAAATACTAATCTAAATTAAGAAATTGAAGGAATTAAATACAATCATCTTCTCCCAACTATGAAAAAAGAGTGTTTGTTACCCTGCTTTAAAGAGTGGTCAGGACACAAAGTTTTGATTCAAACTGATTCAGTCTATAATGCTATAATGATCTGTGTTCTCTCTTTTCAACCTCACTTCTATGGATTGAAGGGAACTGAAGTTAGCCTGATAATAGCATACTCACCAGGACAAAATTTAATAATAAAAAAAGTATGTCTTTGAACTTTCAGGGTCAATAGTGATGAATTGTGATGCGAGACAGGAACTTTTTGGTTGGACATGACTGAGAACAAAGACCTGTGTACACTGACCGATCATGGAACAGCTGAGACACTGACTTTTTGAGGCCTGTTCTCATAGTTGTCTTCACATCTTTGGGTTTTTCATACATTCCTGACACAGGAAAATGGATGGATGTCAGTTTGTCATGCTCAGCACTGCACAGAGTTGAACAAGTTCTCATGTTAGACAGGAAATTCAAATATTTCAAACTTGGTGGAAATAAAAAAAATTTAAATATTTTGTAAAAGTTGTGGGACAAAATGTTCTGAGAAAACTTTCAGAAACATTTTGCCATTAAATAGTATTTTCCTGTACTGGAGCATTATAACATACAGGAAAGATTCAGCCCACGATAAGAAAGGAAGAGACTCAGCTGTTCTTTTGTACATTAAATGTCTTCAAATGGCCTGGGCTAAATTAACTTCACTCTAGGACACTTAGAGAACTACGAGACATTAGAAGTTGTTTCTGACTGCCTATGGATGATGATTGAGCTTTCAAAGATGGTAAAAGCTGCCATAAAACTGGAGAGAACCACCAATGCATGTAGAATAACACCTGTTTCTACAGGCAGCCCTCCACCTGCCACCCCCCAAAAAAGGCTTTGAACTGGGAAACAATTTTGGCAGAAAGCTACTTTCATACTTGAGTAAACTAGCATTCATAGCTGCTGGTTTTGCATCACTTGCTGCAGCTGGGATGCAGTAGAAAACAGGTAGTAAATAAGGAATTTGATCTTTAGTTTTTGCAGTACCTAATGAAGGTATCTGCCACCTATGCTGCCTCAGTGCATCTGGTCCTCAGGGTCTCCCAAAGTCAACTGGAGCCTCTCAGAAGGAAGAAAAAGGGGAGAAAAAAAAAAAGTCACCAAAAGCTCTAATGGCAAGTTTCAGCTATGCAAATGCTATAGCAGCAGATACATACTCTGATGAGTTGGAATCCTTGCATGTACTTGCATATGAGATTTTTATCTGGTATTTCCTGCTAAAAGTACACACTGTTGCTGCTGAGTCACCTGATGAAAAGTAGGGATCTGCTCATAATCATGTAAAACAGTTGGTACTGTCATGTTGTGGGAATTATGCAGATATTTAGAAATAGTAATACAGATTCTTTTACTTGCCTGGGTATGAATTTGTTATTTTTACTTAGAAACCCAATTTGGACATCCACATGCAGGCTTTTTAAAAAAGTATTATTAAATGCTTTACTGTGTGGACCACAATAATATGAAGTTATTTCACAAAATATTTGCTTGCCCATATCAATAAAGATGGAGCACAGTACAAATTTAAAAGCAGATATGCTGCAGAGCCATCATATACTCACTTCAGCCAGAACCCTTTCAAAGGACTATGATTCATCAATGAACAGAACAATTTCCATGTCTAAAGCTCTTTTTATTGTATCCTTAAGCACCTCACAATCAGTGGAGAACTGTCATTTTCCAGCCTACTTTATGTCATGAGCTAAGTGACTAATCTGTTTGAAGTGTTTACTGCACAGCTTGGAAAACACAGAAGACCCAGACAGGAGTAAATTAGCATCCTGAGGAATATGAAAATTTCATGTAAAGCTGAAGATTCAAATAATCTCTGTTCTAGTCTTCTGAAAAATACCCAAAGCTCTGTGAGCAAGGATTTTCACTAAATTTGTGGCTGACGATGCATCTGATACTAAATCTTCCCTAAACAGAAAGTTTTATTATGCTAGAAAAGCTGGCTTTTAGACTGTGTGAAACTTTGGAAGTCTTTGGAATGTATGTATGGTATGTGAAGAAATAGAAATACATGAAAAATAAGATAAAATGCAAGCTGAATTTATCATGGGTAGATTATGCCAGAATAACTTGATACCTTTCTCTGGAAAAGTAAGAGATTTTTCAGGAAAAGTGTTCCAATTTAGTTTAGCTGAGTGTGGGTATAGCATCTGATGCTATGACATCAAGACACTACCAGAACTCTGTAGTGAGAAGACACCGGGTAAAGGGGAGACGGCAACAGACAGCTAGTAAAGAAGTTACTGATGGAGTCTCCTAATGTCATCAAGTCTCATCTAATGTCATGGTTTTTATAAGCTGGCACAAAATGAGACTTTAAATTCAGTTTTTCAATGACATGCAGCTAGAGGCCATCTTCTATTAACAGAAAAACCAGGACTATATCCTAAAAGGTGCATGACCTTGAAGACTGGAATTAAAAGAAAGCTCAAAGGAATTTAATAGAAGAAATGTAAGATTGCATACTTAGAGACTGACCATAGGTGTTTCTGTGGCAAGATGTGGGTTTACCAGTTGGAAATGAGTGAGAAAGAACAGTGGTGTAGTGCAGCTGATAGCAGGGTGACTGTGAAATGCTGGTGTGATGCCAGCAACAAGGAAGCTGAATGCAATAACCAAAACCTATTTCTAGTAGACTCAAGAAAACTTAAAGCCCTGGTATAAGGGGCTTTATATAATATATATGTAATTTATATAATGCAGTGTTCAAATGTCTTCATTCATGGTCAAGAAAGACTGCATCTTGAAGAGGTGTAGGAAAAGACTGTTTTGATCAGAGGGACTGAGAACCCTCTTGTGGGATGAAGGAGTGAGGGAAAACCATCCTTGGTACAACAACAAAAAGGAAGGCCAAGAAGAGATGTGATTGTCCTCTTATCACTACCTCAGCAGAAAAAAATCCAGGGAAAGAAACCTTTTGAAGCTAAAAAACCAAACTTGGAACAAGAACAACTGGATTTAACTGTCCATATCTGCCTTTGAGCTGATAACAAAATATTTCATACTATAAGACTGATTAAGTTTTGGAGTAGTATTTTAACAGGAAAGAAAGAAAATGGTGGTGTAACAACTGCCATGTGGGGTTCAACTGTAGTTTTTGTAGTTTCCATCTCTCAGAAGAACACAGGAAGTTTTTTTTGGTTTGTTTGGGGTTTTTTTGTTTTTTTTTTTTTTTTTTAGGAACTTTGGCTAAATACTGATCTCTGAATCTGTAGAAAAATGTCACAATGATATTTTGATATTTCCATTTTGGCATATTACAGAACGGAAAATAGTAACACCTCTACAACTTTTCTTTTACCCTCTTATAGTAGGGCATGATGAGAAAAGACCCTTCTCATGAGCGTAGGAGGTGGTTGCATATCGTTATGAATTCCTATGTGACTCAGCCTGATCGATGCTCCCTGATTGCGATCTCTCTAAACTGCTCAAGAAGTTCAGATGTTTATACCACTGACCAGCACTAAAAGTGCTGCTCTACTGTTAGAATTTTGCAATTTCAGACACTTTTTCATGAAAAAAAATAATATTTGCTACATAGGACCTCTTAGCCACTGGGGGGGGGGGGGGGGGGGGCGGGCAGGGCAGAAATTCACTTACACTCAGGTCCTAGTTTCTGAGTGTAGGCAGTGATTCTACAGCCTAACCTTGCAAACTGGGTTTTATTCCTAAAATTTTGTTTTTTCCAATTCAGTTAATTGAATTTAGATTAAATTAATTGAAAAGGGAAAAGGATTTAAGTACATTGCCTTAAATTTCTTTTGACACTGCTTATTGCTCCTTATAATGCTACTCCACCTAACTCCTTCTCTGCTTAAATTACAATTATCACAATAGGTTTTTAGTGTGCAGTACAGAAAGGTGCTTTGCGATGTGACCTTGAAGTTTCACTTATAACAAGGAAGAAAACCTGCTGTTTTCTAAGGCACTGTTCATTTGGGACAAATATTGGAGATTCTCATATGGCCTATGCAGATGCTCTGTCATTACTACTTCTAAATGTATACAACATGAAATGTATAACTAATCTAGCTTATTTTCTTCTCAGTTGGAAAAAACCTTATAAATCTAATGCACTTTGATAGCTGTTCACTCAAAAGTTACTTTGTATCTTTTGCACCTCCTTCATTTTTCTGGAGCTGCTTCTGTCTCGTTATCTACTTTTTAAGATGGCACTTAGTGTTGCAAATACCTCTGAAAAGTGCAATGTACCCTTACCAGAGGTTGCTGGGATGCTCTTCTCAAACTTCATCCCTTTTCTTTTTTTCCATCATTATTTCTTTATTTGACAAACTCGAATCCCCACTCCCATATCTCCTGGTGATCAGCAATTGGAAAAATCAGAATCTTTTGAGGCAGGTTGAGAAAGTAAAAAAAATCTTACAAATCACTATCGTGTTTCCATCTTTCTCTCCATCTTTGAAGGAAGGCCTTACATGATTGCTAATTGACTTTAAGCAAGCAAGCAGCCTTTCTTGTCACTGTTATTTCAGGTGAGACCAACTTTCAGCTTACCGCTTTGTTTTAGCGGGTTGACACCGAAGGGAATGTTGTTTACGATGGGAAAAAAATATGCAGGATCTGGTTCAGAGTAAAATCAGAAAGATGGGTCCTATTTCATTGTTTTGTTTTGAAGGATAACTCATTTGGACCTAGTTTCAAAGGCAAATTTTAATTAAAAGCACATTGTGCAGATTTGTAAAGTGGGTAACTGTTAGAAGGTCAGCTATCTTGTAAGCAGCAAGTCATGGGAAAATTGTGCTATTATGGGTTACATAAGCATAACAAGGCTTTCATCTCTAATTACTATTTAATTTGTCCTCTTTGAATAGACTGCATAGCTCTGTTGGCCTTCAGGGCTTTAGTTAACATGGGGTTTGACTTCTTGCTAGTGAAAGATACTTCGAATTCAGAAAAGGATATAGAGACCTGTTTCTTCACTTTCAGTGGCCAGAAGAGAGAGCAAAGTGCAAAGGCAAAAGAACAGAATGATAGCTGGAGCACAAATTGCACCAGATAAAGGTCAGCTGGCATTCCAGGACAGACCAAATCTAAGCCCAGAAATTCTGTGTTTCACTTATGAAACATTGAAAAAGGGCATGTCCTGCAATGATTGCAAATAAAATGGAACATCATTTGTCATCTGTGAAAAGTAGACAGTTCTTAGGCAGTCTGCAATATTCGGAGGAAGGAAAATGATCACTTATCATAGCTGTTCCAGAAACTGTACCAAACAATTGATCCATCCTCATTTTCAAAACTTGGAAGCAAGATGAGCATCACAGAGACAGACCATCAGGTGTAGAGAACAAGGTAACACAGGCAGAGGGCTAAAGCCTGAATGATGAAACTAGTATCACCATATGTCAATATATACCTCTAGGTATATACCCTTGGACACATTGCAAAATAGAAGATAGGGTTAGATGGATTTTTTCCTATAATTATTTTCATGTGGCATTGTTATAACCAAGTGCAGGAGAGCCCCCATACATATATACACACATATACATGACTATATCTTTGATGTCCTTCACTGAGACACATTTGCTCAACTCATTCAGCTGTCTAAATGTCCACTGAATAATATCTAGCATAATGCATTGTTGAAGCTGGACATTGACTCTAAAGTACTACTGGTACACAGTTGTTAATTGCTTTTTCTTTTAATCTCCTTTTTTTTTCAAATTGGCAAGTACACTAGCAGATCAAAGTCAAGTGGTTGAAACAAGTTAAATCTGAAAGACTTTACATGACCCCATCCAAATGGAACCAGAAGTACAGAAATTGCTCTGCTGACTGGACATGAAAAATGTAGTCTAAGGTTTATTTGAAAGAAGTTGCATTCAATGAAAACATCGACTCAGGTGTAGCACTATGCAAAGCAGCTTCACTGACAAAATAGTGACTTCTGAAGCAAAATTATTTATTTGTAGTTATTAGTATGTCCAAAGCTAATTCAGTAAATTTCTGGATATTTGATGCAATTTTATTGGTTTTCTTTCACAAAGCAGGAGATTGAGATATTGCTTCTTACAATTATTTTGGCCTAGACTATGAATCCATTAATATTTCCTATTTTACCAATTAGGATAGTATGGATTGTATTGTCAATTTTGAAGTAAAACTCACCTAAAGAACAGAAAGAACTCTAAACATTGCTACTTGTACATGACCAGACAACTATAATGATTGCACTATTGTCACACTGTCTGGCCCATTGAAGTTCTCTAGAGAAGATCATCACCTTTTATCCTAAAGATATACTCAGGTTCTCCCTCCTGCATATCATCTTTCAGACATAATTGTGTTAATTTCTATACATATTTTTACTGCAAGCTTCTTTATTTCCATGGATATTTTCTGTCTCTTGCCATGTTGTACAAATGATGATACTTTTTTCTTTGTAATATAGCACAGAGCTAAAAACCCTCTTATCATAAATATTACATTAATTTTAAAATACTTAAAGATACATTTTTTCCACTTAAATGTTTCAGTAGATATGTAGACTAAGACATGTATAAGGTCTGATTCTGGGGAGACATAGACCAGTGCTTAACTTTACAGACAAATGCAAGGGGACCACCTGTGTACATGTTTTTGCAAGAATGAAAACTTAATGTGCCGTAGAAGAACAGCTAAAATAACTACCTTTTAAGGAACAAAACATGGAAGTGTGTTTTCCCCAACAGGTCTATTTTCCTTAATGCCTACTGTCATTTGCTTTGAAGAGCAAAAAATGGCTCCTTGAAAATGCATTCTCAGATTGAAAAATTAATGACTAGGAAATGCTGTGTATGTTCTTTCATCATATGAAAACAGCATGAAAACACTATTTTGTGCATAAACATCTGGGGAAACATCTGCTGTGTTTCGTTAGAACTACTCATGTAGCAGCTCCTTCATCCTGAGTTTTTCTATCCCAGTTTCCACTACTTGAACAAACAGATAATTTGTGGTTGACTATCGAAGCATAATATTTCACATACCTCTCCCAGCAGTATTTTCCCCCCCAGTTATTCTTGGTAGTTTTCTATATTAAGATTGCAGTGTTTATCTTTACCTGCATCCCAAACAGTTAGCCCTGACTATTAACCTCAATGGACTACGGAGTCCATCTTTTCATATCTTTGTCTCTTCCAAGTAATATTTAATTCCTCTTCTCCTCTTTGGCTTTCAGCTTTGGAAGTACTTATCCAGTGATACTTGGAAACTTATGGAATTGAAATGAGATTCTGTTTCTCTATCAAATAATCCAACAACAGGATTTCCTAGACATGCGTTGGGACAAACTGATACAGGAAATGGGAAATAAAAAGTATATGGATCTTCAGTGTTTCTAATATTTGGGTGTATTTCTGCCATTGCTTCTCACACTTACAATATCTGGCTCAGGGAAAAAAACAACAGATTTTTTTTAAGAATATATTTACAAAATACAGGCTTTGTGATTCCTGTTTTTCTATAAGACCTATATGTATGTAAACCATATTTCTTCTTTTTTATGAACCTTGACAACTGAGGCTAAAGATGTGAATGAACACTGCTTATTTCACAAGGGTTAAAGAGTGTTTATATCAGTGATACAAGATGTGTTGTAAATCCAAACTAAATATGTCTTTCTAAGCAAGTTTTTTAGATCAATACTTAGGAGCATAAAGTAAGTTACAATATCCTCTGGCTTTAGATCACTTTCTGGACCATAGGCTATTCTGCTACTTGTAATGCACTGAAAAGTAGTCAAGTGGCAAAATCGCCTGCTCTCCAGATTTAATTAGAAATTTCTTAGTGTTATAAACCCAGTTAAATGCCCCAGTTCTAAAGATTGCTGATAAGAATAAGGAAAGTGTATTTCCTTGTATGAAATATCAACTGTAGAAGTTGAAAAGTTGGAAAGAAAAACTGAAAACATGATTCTGCAAATCTTAGTACAACTCAGAATGGCAATATAAATTCAATCCAACTGGTCATGATTTCTGAAGATTTAAAGTTGGCTGGACCAGAAAGATTAAATAAAATTGAATGATTTTGCTGCTTTATAACTGCTTAAAACAATCCAGGATATAGGTTTAATCAAGGTTAGGATTTTAGGTAATGATTTTGATTATGTGTGTGTGAGGCAAAAGATCCTAAAACAACAGTACCAAAGCTGCTTTGAAGGTCTACCCCTACTTTTCTACTATGTAAGTCTGGATGCACTGTAAATGCAAGTGACATTCCACTTGCACCTCCGGTTTTGAGGGTTTGATGGTTTGTTGGGTTTGTTTTTGTTTTTTTCCATTTTCTTCTTTTCAGCTGAACAACAGTCCTAATCTTATCCCAGGGCCAGCTTCCAGTCCAGGAAGACAACCAACTACCACAAAACACAGATTTCACACCGGGAACCTGATTACAGCAGTAACCAACTCATTCAGCTCAGGAGTTAGATCCATACACTTTGGCTCATGCATCTGTTTAAGGTTAGCAAATGCTGCTGTATTTTGATCAAGGGAAGGGGAACCAGCATTGCTCTTCAGCTGCATCTTCAGTAGGAACTCAGGGCCAAACTACAGACAGGATAAAGAACTGCAATGAACTTTTTTATTTGGTACAACCATGCCATTGTAATATAGCCCTACCAGGGAGGTACTTCATCCAAACAAAGTGTCTATCTATTCTTCTCTGAACCAGATCAGAATAGATAATCCTTATTGATGGGAATAACAACTATTATTAATGAATGCCCTGAAGGTGGTGAAAACATGAAGGATTTCAAGTGACCTGTGTGCATTTGTGGTTAACAAACAGTTTCAAAAGGACCATTTCATCACCTAGATCAGAAGCTGCCCAACTTTTCAGTACTGAATTTTTCCTGTGACAAGACATACAGTATGTATTTCAGAGAGCTGAGGGGAAGGAGAGTGCCCATTAACTAGTGGGGCTGGATTTACATGGTCCTAGGAGCTCCTCCAGGATTTAGTGCTTTTCTCAGAAAGTAATTAGGCAAAAGCCACTTGTCAACATTGACCTACACAGTCCTGACATAGAGGCTGTGCTCCAAACTGCTTGAAAGCCTCATGAAACCATCAGGAGATACCACTTGGACACATCTGCATAAACAGATCCAATGACTTACCAGCTAGGGTTAAACCATGACACTGTCTTTTCTTGTGTATTGCTCTTAATTAGTAGTTATCTTTCCAAAACAGTCAGTCCTCATCTGAGGTTGATGCAGCTACTGTTTTCCTGGGTAGATGGTTCCCGCTGCTATTACAATAGATGCTGTAATTCTCTTTTGTATTTTTCTATAGTTTAGCCCGTTTTCTCTGGTTACTTGAAAAAGATTTTATTCCCTTGTGTTACATCTCTGTGTGGGTACTTACATACTTTAACCAAAGCAAGTCTCCATCTTCTCCTCTGATAAACTTAAAGGTCTGATTCCCCCCCCTTCTCACTGAGACCTTTAAAATAATCTTTGTGACTCTTCCGAATCATCTGTCATCAACTTTCTGATGCAGAGAAGCCACATATCACAGAACTGTCAAAGGCAGTAGCAGTAAGAAAGTCAGTTCAGTGTTTAGAGCCAAATTAAGAAAACATTAAGTTGTTTTCTAAAGGAAAATATACAAGACAGATTTCTGTAAATACAATACAAAAGTACTCAGTGAAAATAGATTTAATGCTGAGAGATGCTGTTGGTTTTGCTGACAGCCATAAGATTCCAGATGAAAAAAGAAAATGAGTAATAATAACACAATCTCACAGCGCCCTAAGCTGCAAGATAGGTTTACATTTTATTTAATTTTTTTTATGAAACAGCCAAATCAGCCATACGAAGAAATAAAAAACTACAGAACATATGGTACCCAACAGCTAACAGAATAAAAATCTAAAGTGAAAAGATAAAGCAAAAATAAAGGACCTTAATGTTGCAAGTTGGCTTCAAACTGAAGTTCAAAGTGGAAAATGTGGATTTATCTCAAGAGGCCACAGATCAAGATCTGCCACCTGCCCTGAAGACTTTACACTCAAAGTAAATCAAAATGAGAGTCTCTCTGGGGATTGGTTAGCACCCCTAGAAGGAGCCTTATGATTACAGCGAAATGCTTTGGAGTGTTTTGAGTGAAATCCCAATTTAGAAATAAATGGTCTAAACTCTGTTTTCTGTTATCCCACCATAAATCCATCATAACCCTCCTGATAAAAAACTTGGCTCATGTGTCTTCACCATATCTAAAATGTTAATAAACTGTGATGTTGCCAGATTGTAACAAAAGTTGCAGAAAAATCCTCTCCTGGTACAGTAAATCTAGGAAGATTAACTAGAAACCCTTTAAATTGTTGGCCTGACAATTTCAATTTCTGGACAAAAAAAAAAAGAAAAAACACAGAAATACAGAAACTAAGGCAAAATTTCCAGCTGAATGAGACTGATTTGTGATCCTTTTTCTCTCCCTCCTCACAATGGAAAATAAATAGAATTCATAGGCTTTTGAGAAAAGCAGATTTATTTTTCTTCATTAATGCTTATATGGTTGTCCTGAATAGTCCCAGTTTGACAACCCTGAACACTATTTATTTCCAGAGCACTTCAATCACTCACAGTCACTTGTTTTTTGTGGTACAGTTCACAAGATACATGTAAATTTTGGGCTACTGCTCTTGCAATACTGATGGCAATGGCAATTGAGGAGGGAGAGGGAGAGTGCGTGAATAAAATTTACCAAATCAGTGATGCTCTTTTGCCAGTAATTTTGTCCAGTCCCAAGCTTTTGCTTAAAACAATGCCCAGATGCCAGGTGGAATCCCAGTAAGACTGAGGAGTAATGAGGAGGAAGGACAGATTTTGACTTAAAGACACAAATAGTCGATTGCCATCCTCATAGCCCCTTGACAAGCACTGGCTGAGCCTAGTACCTATATGGGAAGTCCTTCTTCCTGGTCAAGAACTGTAAAAGGGTCAGGCTGTGATTTGGTGTCTTTTAGTGCCCAGCAAGCCCTGAGCTCAGGGGAGAAGCCAGATGAAGCCCAAAGGAAGGTTATGTAGACAAGTACCCATTGTCTTCTCTCAAGGTGCATGGGAAAACTGTCTGTAAAGTTATCCGATTCAAACAGATATCCATTCCTTTCTGTAATACTAGTGCTGGAGTCACCCAAAGCTGCTCTCCCCTTTCAAAGCTCCCTCCAAGCTGTACAACCGTGCCGGTGTGTGGCCAGTTCCCATGGCTCAGCTGACATGCAGGAACTTGGTCTTTACAAGAAAACACCCCCAGGGCCCACAAGTACCCACTTGAGCTCCCAACCTTGCTGCAAGATTCCTTGAATGGTTCCCTGGGCTTTCATTTGGATAACAACACTTACCTCCTGCCACTTGGTTCCTTTTTTAAAATTAGTTTCAAGTTTATATAAAGACTGTCCCCATAACATGAGTGCTAGAGATACCTTTCCCAGCTTTTCCCAGGGTCCTATTGTGATGGCTAACAGAAGCACAAACCAAATATCTAGCATCAAAACTATCTTTATGCTAATGAAGCCTCACAGCAAAATGCAACTGCCAAAAGAAAAAACAGAAGAAAGGACATAAAAGCATCATGAAAGGGAAAAAAACTGGGGGGGGGGGGGGGGGTGGGGGTGGAGAAGAAATAATTGTCAGAAAAATCAACAGCAAAAAATATCTTGCTGCTGTAAACTATACCGTGGTACAGAAGCACCTCAGCTAGTGACTTCAGAAATGAGAAAGTAGGCTGCAGGAGAAAAGTCTTACCCTTAGCATCATAGAAAAGGAAGCTTACCAGGATTTAAAGATCCCAAGCCCCTCAGAGGGACAGGACTTCAGAGTATCATCTGCAAAAAAAATTTATTTTCTTCCCCCTTCAAGGAAGCTTATATATGTGTTTTGGGGTGGGGTGGGGAGTGATAATTGGTAATGTGAAAAAGGTGCAGGTACCCACTGCCAACAGGTGGTTTAGTCACACACAGTAAACTCTGAGATATGAAGTCTGCAGCTTAGAAAACGCATTTCCTGGAGACTTACTTTGCATGCAGGATTATTTCCACTGGGGCACCATCCTTTTTTTGGCAGGCTGATATGAGAGGCACCAAAGCAACTGACAGAGGAGAGAAGCTCAGGGACAACTGGTGCAGGGCCAGGAGATGCAGTCAGAGATGGTACTGCTTGTCTCACTGCATCCCCCCTGCCTCTCCAGCAGGGGAAGAGGTGTTGGGAAATGAGTCACAAGAGACAAGGATCCTGCATTAAAGCTTCAGTGCAAACCAAGAGGGACAGACTCGATTTCTCAGAGGCAACAACTTTTCCCAGTATGACACTTGTTTGCTTTGGCATGTTGTAGGTGCAGTGTCCCATGTGCATGCTTGCTGGTTCTGTCTTCAATAAACACTACGGTGAGAAGTTCTAAACTTTAATTTACTTCAAAGATAAATAAGGACAAATTCAGAGAGGTTTCAACAGGTATTTTTGGCTTTATTTTCGTATCTCATGTTGGACAAGGAGTCTGTGGACCACCTTCATTTCTAGAGGATACCTGTGATGGGTTTGGCTAGGAAAGAGTTAATTTTCTTCATAGTACCTAGTATAGACTGTGTTTTGGATTTGTGCTGGAAACAGTGTTGATAATTCAGAGATGTTTAGTTACTGCTGAGCAGCGCTTACACACAGAGTCAAGGCCTTTCTGCTCCTCACTCTACCCTACCAGCAAGGAGGCTGGGGGGCACAAGGAGATGGGAGGGGGGACAGCTGACCCTAGCTGACCCCAAGGACATCCCGTATCATATCATGTTATGCTCAGAAAGAAAAAGCTGCTGGAAGAAGGAGGAAGGAGCCAGGGGGACATTGGGAGTGGTGTCATTTGTCTTCCTAAGTCCCTGTTCCATGTGCTGGAGCCCAGCTGTCCTGGGGATGGCTGAACCTGCCTGCCCGTGGGGAGTGGGGAATGAATTCCTTGTTCTGCTTTTCTCTTGCATGGCTTTTGCTTTATCCATTTAACTAAACATCTTTACTTCAACCCATGAATTTTCTCACTTTTCTGATTTTCTCCCCCATCCTGGCATAGGGGAGTGAGAAAGCGGCTGTGTGGGGCTCAGTTGCCCGCTGGGGTTAAACCATGACAATACCCTTATCAGTTCTTATGCAAAGAGTTAAAATATACAGTCCAGCAGAAGACAGTTTAAACACATTGACCAAATCTCTTACCTATATGTTTGTTGCAAAGTTAAAATTAGGGCTGAAAACTGCCTCTCTCTATTATATTTTCTCAAAGCCTTCAATGAACATGGTAAATGATGGGAAAAGACGTTACTGTGCTGTTTACACCAGTAGAGGTGGGAAGGGATGTATGGAGGAGGTATGGGATGATGAACTAGACATGTGGGAGATGGCACTCGTTCACAGTTGGGAGAGTTTGAGTAGATGATCCAAACGAAGAACAAGTACACAAGACTGAAGTAAGTATTTCACACATCAGTGACTTGTGAGAAAAAATCGGTGGCATTTTGTGTCAGTTTAAATATAGCTCCAAATTATAAACCTGAAAGCCTTAAATACTTTTAAAATAGAGTTTAATCACATTACACAAGGGGCAGTATAATGAGGTTGCCTGGCCTGGAAAGTCTCTGCTGTACCTAAATGACAATATCTCATAAGTGACAGTGTGCCCAAAGAGTCCCCTCTGGGGAAGCGCAGGAAAGAAAGGATACTGCAAATTTAAACTGAAGAATCAGAAAAGGTGATTGTGCCCCTTTAAAATAACACACTGCTGGGCCTCTGCGTGACATGGATTTCAAGTGGTTTGCAGCAGTGGATATCTGCTAAACAAAACAGTGTCATTCCTGAATATATTTGGGTAAGTAAATGACACAGTTATTATGGCTACAGTCAGAGTGCGTTCTCACTGTAAGATTTTATCCAGAGAGGCTGCATACAAAGCACCGAGAAATAGTTGCAGCCAGATGAGAGCAGAACAGCAACAAATGAAAGCCAGCAAAATTGGAAGATGAAAGCCTCATGGCAATACAACAGTCCTACTTCTTCATGCCTGCTTCTCTTCAAAGCAAACTGAAAGCAGATGAACCTGGGAGCAGACTCCTGCTCAGGACTGTGAGCTTCACTACAGGCAGTGAACCACTTTCCCAGGGAGATGGAAGAGAGTGGCTCCATCAGCCTCCTTCTCCTGGCAAGGACTTGCTGTTCTTCTCACCTGAGGTTATTCAAAGCATTTATTCACACTGAACATCTCCATGCCCTCACAAGGAAGTGTTTTTTTATTTTATTCTGTGGCTGAAAAAAGAAAGCATGGGAAGGTTGATTGACTCCTGACAGCAAAGCTCCTCATTCATGCAGAATGTAACCCTCCTTCCAAGCACTCTATGTTCTGGAAAGTTAGCCAGGAAGATACAAAGTTAAATATTTACTGGAACTAAATATTTAATCCGTCTTAACACCCACCTCTTCTCTGCTATATTCCATTTCTTCATTCCTTCTCTATTTCACGTGCTCCTTTTACCTTTTCTCTTCCTGCATCCCCCTCCCGGTTCTTTTAGGCCTACCATTTTTACCTTGTCAGTCATACTACTTCTGTTTCCTTGCCTTTTTTATCTACAACTGAAGCAGCATGCAATGTTTTTTTCCATCACATACTGACTTTATTAACAGACATTCTTGAAACAAAAAGCCTCTAATCTGCTCTAAGTATTCCTTTTGCTCACCCCGCTTTCCAGTTTTGGGTTTATTTGATCCCTACGTGGCTCAGTGCTATCTAAAAAGCAGAAGAAACTGCCGTATCTCACGTGATGGGATGGACTATGCTCAGTCAGTTGCCATAGCAGCTTGTGAGTTGGGTGACCCAAACATCACCACAGCATTGCTACTCCACTGTGTGAGCAGAGACATGAGCACATTTTTGCAAAGGGCCAGAGAGCTGCTGCTACTTGAAAGCCACTTCTGGAGACTGACTTCTTGACCTCTGTTGGTGCTCAATGATGTTAAAAGGCTGCTCTGGAAATCACTATCTATCCCTCTTCCCTACAGGGCTAAGCAGATGGGCAAAGGATGAGGGGCAACGAAAAGCTCATCTGCCTTCCAGAGCGTGCAGGAGAGGGAAGGTGTTGCCATCTTCACTAAAGCAAAGAAAAAAACCCTGACACAAAGGTGATCTGAAAGCTAAAACTTGCTACTGTTTGAAACACTTTGGAGACAGTTAAACGTCCACCATTTCATGTTTATTATCATTTTGCAGACTTTCAGCTGGGTTCTGCAAACATCTCCCAGAACAAGGATAGTTAGCTGTCACTTACATGATAGTGTCTGTAGTTACTTCTCTTTTATTCCTCTGAGAGTTATCCTATAATTTTTGAAGTTGTAGGTTGGTGTCAATAAGCCATTTGTTCAGGGCTTTTCTATTCTCTAAACTTCTCTTATGTTCTCACCCACTCAGAGACAAACAAAGGCAGAAGTGTCCAATTCCATAAATCGCTCAGCTACAGTATTTCACCAGCCTGTCCTAGATAATTGGATATTAGTCACCTATGTTATGTTTCTGTTCCTTGCACTTCTACATGGAAACACAGTGAATAGTCAGCAATGGACAAAGACTTTTCCACAGCTAAACCAGTCCATCCACAGCTGAACAAGAGTATTTGTACGAAAAAGAATTGTTCCTTAACCCCATGACTTAAACAAAAATTGCAGATACACAAAGAATTACAGCAACAGAATACTAAAAACAAGCAAGTTTGACCTGAACAGCTGTTAAGAATTGGGTATTGTTAATTTTGGATATTTGCAACAAAGGCATGCAAAGCTCTCTGTTTTGTCCCAGATCTTGTGTCAAAGAGAAACTCAAGCAGGCTTTACTGGGAGATTCAAAAACATTTCCAGTGACATGGGGGTTGGATTTATGGCTAAAGTACTTGCTTAGCTTTTCCACAGAAGTAGACAATGTTAAAAGCAAACCAAAACTAACCCTGGAGCTCCACTGTACAGTACAAAATAAAATAGCTTTTTCCTGAGCCCAGGGCATTACGCAGGGTGCAAAGCATCATGCACATGCTGCCAACTGGCACTAACAGGGACAGCAAGGGACATCCGTTCTCCTTAGCCCTGTAAACGTGTGTTTATTAACATTCCTGGAGTATTTCAGATCCCAGTATGAGTGTGTAGTCAAACACTGGTTTCATTTCCCTTGGACTCTGGGAAATTTTCCTTCATCTTCACATATCAAATGTAAGTTTCTTCCAGCAGCATCAGTCTTTTTGTTCCTGTTTTTTCTAGTGCTGGGCACCCCAGGCTTCTGAGTAGGCTGCTGAAGTCCTACAACTTCAGAGGTGATTGTTACCATTAGTCCCATTCCTGATTCAAAGGGGACTTTTGCAGGGAAGTTCCTCCTTCATTCAGTGCAATCAGTTTGGAGCAGTTGGGGTGGAGAGGATTTTAAAAGGCAGGTTGGAATCAGCATGCATGAGGCAAATCAAGGAAGATGACAGCCAATGTCCAAAAAAGAGAGATTGAACTTTTTTCTGCTCTAAATAGTAGGACACTAGGGGGAGTGTCTGTCCTTTTCCTGCCAAAGACTTCTAAGAAGACTAAAGGGGAATAATTTCCTGCAAGCAGTGAGTTAAATGCAATTCATATTTAATCACAGAGGATCATTTCAGGTGTATAAAACCAACACTGAGTCATCACATTGATATATCACCATGACCTCTGGTCTGCTGTGCTGTTCCTTCTCCCACATCCAGTGTGTGGTTCTCTTCTTTCCCTTGTTTTCCATCCCCAGGTAGGATTGTAACCTGGCTGGGGCAGCACTGCCTTGTTCTCACTCTTCTGTGCTGTACTAAATGCCTCTTTATGCCTTACATAATTGTAATAAGAAACTGAGTTGGTAGCATATTCGCCTGGTCAGTCAGGTTAGCTGATAATCTAAAATAAGTCTTTAAATTAACAGATCATAAACTGGTAAAGATGCAAAGTTTGTAACTTATTAGTTACAGATGGCAAGTAATAGTATTGCAAATATTAAGGAAAGATGATTGTATATACATTTAATTAAATACATTTTATATACATGTGTTTCTAAGTCTGTTTTATATATATATATATATATATACACACACACATACATGCATTAACACCTAAAATATCCAAACAGTACCCAAAAAACCATAAACTCGTTAAGACTGAGGATATGTTTCAGTGCGTGTTGCCTGTCTTAACCTGATGCTTGGCTAAAAGTCAGGGTGAAGCAGATATTTATCTCAAATTAGACGCCTACCATGCCAGATTGATTTTTGACCTCCTCTTTTTGATCTTGTTCTGCAAACCTTTAGAGGAGAACCCATTAATAGAAAAGGAGAGCAGCAGTGCTTGGGCCACAATTTGCAAGCTCACTGGACTATCAAAGGGGTCATGAACTCAATAGCTACATGCATAGGAACTGAAAGATAAGAGGAAATTTCTTAACAAGCACATGCCAGTAATTTGAGAGGCTAATTGGTGTAGGAAGCAACATCCCAAAAGTTCTTGGAGAGATTACACAGAAATTAATTAAATTGATTTAAAACACTTTGAAAATTCAGCTATCATATGCGACAGTCTTGGGTTGGACCATAAAATAACTGATTAAGTGGAAATAAATGCAATTGGATTTGGATAACTAAATCATAGTCAAAAGAGGATGGATTAGAAAGTGATTAAGCTAATTTTGAAGGGCAAATGAAATGAGAGGAACTTTCCAATCCTTAAATGCTGTCATTATCTTTGTTAACATGGACAGTATTTGGTTTTGAGAGAAGCGTGGCATAAGAACGACGTACACAAACTAAGAAATTATTTAGCTAATTAAGGCAAGATACTCCTACATGCCCCTTTCTTACAACAAGGAAAAGGAAGGAAAGCAAAGCAGTCAGAAGACAACAGATAAGTGGAAATGTTTCTTTACAAGACTTCACAGTATCTTCAGCTCCCAAATCTTTGCAGAATTCCAAGAAGGATTAGAAGCTCTCATATAGATACTGCAAACAGGAAAAATACTGCAAATACAGAGGGAAGAAGTATGAGAGGGGCCCTTAAAGGTTATAAAATCCATTGTCCAGAGTTAAGATCAGCTACATCTATCTCATCCTCCTAAATTGCCTTGTCTCAGAAACAGCTTACCAGTTTCTGTGCAGCAAAGATTAGCATGTTTTTCTGTATAGCTCCATGTTACAGCTTTCACCATCTCTTACCATCCTTGGAAGAAATAAAAATTGTTTGTTCTTCTGTCCTGTCTGTTGGTTGCTAGATCCTGAGACCAGATGCATCTTTTACAGGTGTGTGCAGAAATGACAATAACTTCCCTTTGGACATATGAGCTGAGAATTCACAAGGTGGTCATATTCAGATCTGCTGACATTTAATTTAAAAAGAGATAATGACATCCAAAAAGGTTTACAACCTTTTCAAATAGGACATAAAGAAATACTAGGGAGCATGCAAAACTTATTGCAATAATTCAGCGTGACAGCCCACAACAGCTTTTGGAACCAGCCTTTTGAAAATATACGAGCTTTCACAATCATGTCATATTGCTGCTGCTTTCCCTGAGGTTTGTGAGTACACGCAGCCACTGCAAGAGAAAATGCCGTAACTCAAGCGTCAATTGAGAGCCATTATTCACAGGATTGAATACTCAAACCTATAAGAGCACTACAGACTTCAAAAACCAGGAATACGGAGCGGAGCGGAAAGAGGGGCTGAAATGTGATGCTCTTCGAAAATTCTCAAAATTCGTAAGATATGACTTAGAGGCCACACAAAGGCTTCAGTCAATGCCAGGATCTTTGTGTGCTTAAGTACAAACAGGCACAAAGGCACCGAGCCTTCCCCAAAGCTGAAAAAACCCAAGATGACAAGTCAAACAGACAGCATGTGGTGGCAGTCCGAAGGAAGCCTGCACCAGGTACCAACATGGCTTACAGACAAGCAGCAGTTACGCATTTAGTGTAAATATATGACCAGCAAACCCCATCCGCATCGCTGGAGCCACTGTTAACTCTAAAATGCTCACAGATGAGTAATGGGGTAATGTAGAGATATGATGAAAGTATTGCCCAATGTTTTGCACGTCATGGAGGAGGATGAGCCATCCTTGGGGTGCAGACCTGAACAAGCCTGCTCAATTAAACATTCACTGCTCCTCTTCAAAGGAGCAAGTCTAGGCTAGGGTACCAGCCCTTGTATCGTTCCTCCAACTGAACTGCAAGAATACCACTATGTGGCTGCAATCTAGTTAAAAGGTTGGATGAACATGCTCCCACCACTTTGCATGATGAAGGATCCAACCTTGAGCAGCTAACACTTCTGGAAGCACCATTGCCTTTATTAACAAAGAGCAAAGGGTGTAGTTTTAAAGAAAGCTAGCCGAATACTTTTTTCCACCACTTTTCATCTTTACTATGGAAAATAAAATGGTCTTCACTCAAGCTTCTAAGTTTGAGTTATGTAACAATGTAAAATCTAAATGAGGTGAAGATATGCAGTGTAGAGTTTTCACAAAACCTAGCAAGTTGAGTAAAATCCTCAGGCTGCTCTGTAACATAACTGCTTGCAAACATAAATGAAAACGAAAATCTGCCTTCTCAGTAGAAATCTGTCCAACATTCATGGTTTTGTGTTAAAAACCCTTGAGAAAACCTGAGTGAAGAGAAGGCTGGTTTTGTAATTGGCAGTGCTGAAGGCAGTTAAGTGCAGTCACAACAGGTGACAACTACAGAAAGTGCAGAAGAGAATAGATGGGAGCTATTACATTGGAAGTAGCTTGAATAATCTAAGTAGGAATTTCTGGGGAAATGAAAAGCTTTTGGTGGGTGATCAGTCAAAATCAAAGGTGTTAGGGATTCTGGGGAAGAAAATATTGGCTACGAATTCAAAACAGGTAAGAAGAGATATGTGCTGCCTTCATTGTTATTCTGTTTTTACCTCACTTAAAATGTTTGGGGACATAAAAATATGTAAGGTTCTGAGGGAATAAGCTACACAACCTTTCAAAGACCACAGAAAAAAATGGAGCAATATGTTTAACAATTATTTTTATCTCTGATATGATTTTAACTACAGAAACAGTAGAAAATAGTGCTAGCAGGGATTCAAGAGATCGTCCAAACTACTGCCTGAAAACTGCCAACCTGGTATCTAGCTGATCCTGAGAGAAACGCTTCCACACTATTCCCTAGACTGCTTTTTGTGGGAAGTGGTGCAGTTTCCCCCAACACACTGTTCTAGGGCGTAACTCTCCTCACTCTGAGGAAAGTGTCTTGGGTGGCTAATACAAATCACTCTTGCTGTATTTTAAACCATTGCTCTTTCCCCACATACACTGAACAAGAGGAGCAGGTTTCTATATCTGCTACTTTTAACTCAGTGGAAAACTCTTGCCACATTTTCTCTCAGTCTTCATTAATAACCGTGCTTCCCACTTCTTGTTAATACAACTATCATGCTATAATTGATGTGGGCCACGTATGTGGAGTGTATCAAACTTTCCTTCTATCACTGTCGTGCCATTTTCTGTATTGTCATTCCTGTTATCAATTCTCTCATTTCCTTATATGTTTTTGTTGCAAAGTAAGGCAGAATATTTATTTTGTCTTCTATATGTTCATCATAATTCATGGGTCTCTCCACATAGCAATCTCTTTTATTCCATCCTCACTTTCTTTTATTTTTAAGACTGAAGAACCTTTGCTAATTGTTTCATAAGCATCCACTTGACTTTTAGCAGTTTACATTACAATTGTATCCTTCTTGACCCTAAGATCTTACAATTCTTTGCTGATCAGTCCTTTTTTTCTATTCCCGTTAAGCTCTTTGTTCATTTTTTTAGAACTAATTATTCAGAGAGAAAAGCCTGGAATTCTTCCTTTCTGTGCTTCTTTTTGCTTAATATACAAATTCCTTATTATTTTTGCATTCTTGGCTTAAAGAAAATCTAGAAATCTTCTATATTCAAGTCTTCAAACTTTTCAGTTGAGTTAGCATCACTAGGCACTTCTTTCAGACACTGACGGTTTTGCTTCGGAATTTTAAATCTTATTTGCAGTATATTTTTATCCTTGCATAAGTGTCCCAATGCTATCTTAGCATCATTTCTTTTTTTCTAAATTATATTTGCTGAACTAGACAATTAAGTCTGGCTTTCCATTCCAATTCCTTTACCAATATTTTTGCTAGTTACATGTGTTATCCTTATAGCTTTTTGTTGTAGGCCTTAGCCTGCAATTCTGCAAGCACCACAGCTTCTGCGCAGAGTCATCTTTCAAGAAGGAAACCCCATCTCTCTTGCAAACACTCGAATGCTGTGTGAAAACAACAGCATTTAGAAGTGAAAAGTGCAATTGATATAAATGCACATATTGTACCCTCTACCCTAACAACTCTGTGTAGAAATAAACATCTTTCCGTATGGATCAGAGTGAATAATGAGCTTGAACACTGCACCATGTTGGCGGAAAGAAAAATAAGTTATAGCTCCCTATGTTCTCCAGGCAGAGTGTGGATGATCCTTACAATATCTTATTCTGCAACACTAGGTGCTTACAACAGTTCACTCCTAGTTATTCTTCTTTTCCAAGCTTGCAACAGAAACAAGCACGATGGCAGGCCAACAGGGAATCTACACAAGAAGTTCCCTATTTTCTTCTAAAAGAAAAACAAAAAAAAAGTATTAAAAATATCAAAGTGGCAGCCTGAGGGGGCAAACCACCTACTTCTCTTTTGCCTTCCCCATCTGAACATAATAGGTTTCAATATAGCCCAGAGGAACATTGTTTTTCCAGCAGAAGAACAAATAGGGACAGATGGAGATAAAATAAATAATCAGAAAACCAGAACAATAATATGGCTAGCATGTACTTGGTGATTACTTCCCAGCTTCACCAGCATGTGCAGGTAAAGCACACTGAATCTCCCAGCCAGTAACAAGATCATGGAGTTTCAATGGTGCTCATTTGCAAACTTTCTCTAGCCCAGCATAGACCCTTTTCTGCAATTACTTACAACCTGTAAAGTTAAACAGCACCTCCAGGAAAGTGGTTTCAACTCATTTTTCAACTAGTTTGGATCAGAAATGCTTGCATCATTAATCCATATGAAAACCTACCCCTGCTTGCTCATGATAGGATAAATGTAGGCAAATTCTTGAAGTGCTTGAGCATGCACGCTGTCCAGATCCCACTCAAAGCCTTCTGGTGCAGATTCACAGACTGGTCTGAAAAGCAGAAGAAAGGGCTGGAGCAGCTGCATAATGCATCTGCTCACCCAACATAAGATTAGGTGTAATTCTACAATATTTGTCTAGACTGTTCTTAAAAACATATAGCAATAGACATGATACAAGTTTTCTAGGCAAAACCAAGAGACAGCTCAGCAGTTTGTTTCAAACTTGCGCCTTGGTCCAAATTAGCCACTATGTTGCAGCACATACTACCTCGTGATTAATTAATGCCACTCTTTCTATGCGACATCTTAAGTGAGTTTCTGACATACTAGGCCAGGGGTCCTTAAACTACGGCCTGTGTGCCGGATACGGCCCCCCAGCATCCTCAATCCAGCCCCTGGTATTTACAGAACCCCCCCGCCCCCGCTGGGGGTTGGGGGGGGAAACCAAGCAGCCGCAGCTGACTGCCTGCCACTGCATCCGCGTGCCAGCCCCCTGGTAAAAAAGTTTGAGAACCCCTGTACTAGGCGTTGGCTGCATTGCACTGCTTCTTCCTGCTCCGTTAATACAGTCTTCTGTGAAAACTAGGTATAATTTATTTTGTTCTCAACTACTTTAAGCTCACAGAAATTTGGGTACACATTCTTCGCTTGCTGACCAGTTTTTATTTTTACCACACAGGGATTTACTGTGTCTTAAAACCCTGTTTATAACACCTGCTCAAAACCTGCCTCTCCTGTTCAGCTGGAGTGATGGCCAATAACACACTACTTAAAACAGAGTGTAAGTAGGCTTCACTATGAATATTGTCTTATGGTTAAAAGTGTTTGGGTTTATACCAAGAGGGCAAACGATAAAACCAGTCAAAATCTGCACCAGCAGAGGAAGTTTCATAGTCATCTACTCTGATGCCCCCAGAAAAAACTTTTCACCAAATAACTTGTGCATGAAACTTCATAATTTTGACTGGAACAAGAGCACCTTTGGAAAAAAGGATTCAGTCTCACAGATTTTTTGGTAAACAATTCAATTCAAACAGTATTTTATGGAAAAAAATACTTTCTGCTTCATGGATTTTACAGAGGGATAAAACCTTGTAATTCAAGGATAAATTCTACTATTTGAGCTAACATAATAATTTGGGTTTTTTTTCTGTCAGAAATTATAAATTTTTAATCTGCATTCAGACCAATTGCTAGACTGAGTTCATGTTATTTTTTCAGTAATATTTATCATGTAAGCATAGTCAGTTTCATTAGTATTTGTGAAAATTTTTAATCTGTTCATTTACTTTAAGCCAGGTAGTTCATTTTTGTAGATGAGTAAAAGCCCTTGTACATACTGTAAACCTGTATGTCCATCATACATCAAATCTGATGTGATTAAGTTATTTTGTTTTCATTTCATAATCTGAGCAATGCTAGGGAATGAAAAGACGGAACAGCTTTTTATATAACATAATCACAAAACTGTCCCAGATCTATTTGCTGAAATGCTTTTTCTTCTACTTAAACTCTTGCAGTATTTAGGAAAAAAAATATTCCCACTTTAAATTCTGAATGTCTTGAGGGAATATTACCAAATTTAACTACCTCCCAGTGCAATTTTGAGTTGCTTGACACTTGTCAAATTTCATTATTTTGCTTGCATTAGCTTTCTTAAGCTTAAAAATTTATTACCAAGATATAAATCAGTAATTTATACTGAATATATTAATTAAAATGAATAAAAGAATAAAAGAAAACCTCTTTGCTTGAACAGATTGAAATTTTGAATATAAATGTACAAGCACTTTATTCCAGTAAGATATTTTTTTTCAGCTGTGCTGGGTGCTTACTAAAGTTATCAAAGTGCTTTCTGCATTTTGAACAGAACTTTGCAGTCTTCCCAGAAAACATAAATCAAGATTTATTGTAGAAGAAAACAAGTAATGAATTAAAGAGAACTGTCAATGCTCTTACAAGCTGAACACTTTCTAGAAAAGATAGTGGATGTCTTCCACCACCTGTGGTGGAACTCAACTTTTTAAGATATCATGTCATTTAATAGGCATGTGATAGGATGGAATATTGTCTCTGACATTTATGAACAATGTGATATAAGCAAAATTACATGTCTTCTTTGGCCACAGAATCATCTTACCCACAAGGCACTAAAATCCTAGCACAAAACACAACAATTTTAATCTCCATCCACTGAAAAGATATAAACCTGAGAATTTTCAGCTCCGCAGTTCAAGTTTTCTGTTCCAATTGAAAACTAAACAACTGATTTAAAAATTCAGGTATTGGCTTTGTTTCTTCACTTAACATACCTGCACTTGGCAATGTAGTTCCAGGACTTGATGTTTATGCATTTCTTCTTTTGGTTTCATAAGTCACTCCCAGCCAGAAATACCAGTCGCTTAGCAGTTAGCCATCCTGTTATGTACTGCTATTCTGTTGACAGTCCGTCAGCCTCCTTTCAGCACCAATATGTTCATTCACCAGGGGAAGAGAAGTCAGACTCCCTGTTAGGGATTATCTTGACAGCAAAGTGTGACCAAGAGCCAGGGGTAATTTGCTAAGGCCATCTCCTCCAAGCCACATCCCTACTAGTATTTGCAGCTGGTGCCCTTGCAAGTTTTAGCAAAACAACTAAACTATGTCTCTCACTCATGGTCTTTGGTAATGTGCTACCAGCACAAGCCTTTCCTAGTGGTGTTTGGACTTTTTTCTCTTCATTCTTCCCTTGCCTCAAATGATTTTTTCAAGGTCACCCAAATGACTCCCTGGGGAATCATCATTTCCCCACAGGAACCTACTGATAAGGTAAACTTTTCATCCTCTTTTTGTTCCTTTTGTCCTCTCAGCAACTCAAAAAGTGTGTGTAGATTAAGGACTGAGACAAGGTTTGGACTGGGAACATCAGGATTGACCTGAGTGATGTGAAGGTTGGTCTTGGGTAAAGAATAACTGAAGTTCTCAAGCAACCTTAAGTTGAATTAGTTTTTCTAAGTCCATATAGACAAAAGTTGCCTTAACTTCTTGTAAAGATAGTTACTAAGCAGAAAAATCAAACTTTTCTGAGGATAAAAGAGAATGGAAGAGGTTAGGAGGTAGTGCCTGAGAAAGCTCCTAAATGTTCTTTTACTGGCAGCCGTCAGGGAACTGTTTACCTGAGAGGGGTAACATTAAGATGAGGGTCTGAATCAGGTAAGATACATCTGCCTCCTGAAGTCACAATAGACATATTTGTTTATATTTAATTGTTCCTACAAACATATATGGCAAAGTTTTAAAGCAGGGTTGAGATCAAGCAGTTTGAGATCAAGCAGTTGGTTTAAAAATCTCCTCTTTTCATCAGCTGCTCATGACACTGAAGAAGAAAAATCACAAGAAACACCAAGTGTGTACGCAGGACACTATTACCCAATATTCAGAGACACAGGGTGACTTGCCCTCCTAGGAAGTTGGATGGATGGATGGGATGAATTTTGAATTCTGCCTCTCTCTTTGTCTCTATCAACACTTGTACCAGATGACAGAATTTCAAGACGGGACAGCTCTGCTCACCTACTATTAAAAGCCATGAGTAAATGAATTGTAGTATTAATACCTGGCAAAGAGATAAAGCCTAATATTTGACAAAATGCTTTTCAAAATACATGAAGTGGCTCAGCATGCAAACACCTCTGTTATCACAATACAAGCTAAGATCTATTAAGTCAAGAACAAAGATGTTCTGTCAGTGGTAGAGCAAAACTGCACCACAACCTTGATTTCTCTATGCTTTAAAACATCTGAGAAAAACCTGCCTGGTAAACCAAAGCAATATTTTGCTGTGAGGAAACTGAGCAGTGAAGATCATGGTGTGGAACTCAGAGTTGTTTGGGTTTGTTGTAGTCAAATATGTTGCATTCAGCATACAAAGGTGATGTTAGTAGTAAGACACATTGAACTGGGTAATTTCTAAATGCTTCAGACTCTCACTCCTGTCTCTCTCTGGGCTTCATTTGTGCGATCCTTGGAGTAGTAATCAATGTCAGGGTTATACTGCTGAAGTTACACTTTGTAGAAGACTTGGAAACACCAGTCATACCACTCAGGATGCAACAAATCTGTCATGGAGGGTAGAATATTAATTTTTTATGTAATTTTTTTTCTTGTTTTGTAATATTTTTATTTGGATGTTCAGTTGAGCACTAGACCCATTTTTATTGACAGCTTGGATGTGAACAACAATAGAGCGGTATAGCAGCAGATAACCAAGGTATAAAAAGGGTACATGGATGGCAGAATTCTGCCATTGTTGAGTTGCCAATCAAAACCCACATTATTATACAAAAATAGGTTGTTGCATGCATAGAGGTGGAACTTGCCTGTCAATCTGAAGTATTATACATAGACACAGCCTCAGACCAAGGTCTAAAAATGGTTTGACTGACAACTGTACTCAGCAGCAAGAGCAGAATTCTCTCCTCCTAGTTTTAATTACATGTCTCTTGTAAATACATATATTTAAAAATATTAACTGAGATGCAGCTGTGTTTAACTATGATTTTCTTCCTAATCTTCCAGAGAGTTCCTTAGTATTTGTGCAAGACTTTGAAGAACTGCACGACATGGTAAGTATTATTGTTAGTCTACGTCTCATCAAAATTACAGCATAGCTAAAAGAAGCAAGAGTTTCCAATATAACCCATGACTGCTAGATGCTGAAAACTTTCAGAAAACAAAATGTCTTTTAAATGGGAAACTTTTCCTGTCACTCTCCAAGTTGAGTAATTTGAAAGGAAAATATGATCCACTTTTGTTGCTTGACATTTCCATTCCAACTTATTATCTGACTTCCTCTTCTCACATTGACCCAAAGTATCTTACTTTCACAGTCCTGAATGCAACTACAGTGTCCTGGCTCTGAAGACCTGTGTACGTACCAATAATTCAAGGACAATTTTGGCAGCAGACCAATTGGATATAAACAACTTGGAATATGTTCAGGCTGGAAAAGAGAAGAGTTTCTGCTAATTCTATGTAATGAATGTTGTTCTGTATTAGCCAATGAATATATTTGAAGGCTATTTTAAAAAAGGATGGTTAAAGGACTTTTCTATCTTATGCTAAGCTGGAAAGTAAATTTTCATGATAATTTGTGTCTAAAAGACTAGCTACATTTTGTAAGAACTTTTGGAAAAAAAAATTATAAAATTTCTAATGAATATTTTATGAGTTGTTTGCCATGAACTTTTTACATTTCTCTTTTTACAATTGCCATATGGATACCAGCTATGATAACTTGTGTCTGGTGCTTAGGTATTTTTGTACATCTGCTTTTAAAATAGACAGATGGAGTTTAGCTGAATTCTGTAGAGCTATAAACAAGTGGATGTGAACCAGGGTGTGTGAAAGAGTGTGCTAAGCCTGCTCCATTTGGTTTGTTCAGCTGCAAGAAAAGATCAAAGCTTCCTAAGGTATATTGGCATCACCAATTGCTGAATAGTACAAGAAGAAACAAAACCAATCTATTGAGGTGCATTGCACCAAACAACCTTTACAGACAGAGGGGACCATGCTTGACAGAGGCTGCCTTGCAGAAGTAATAAACACAAATGATTGTATTAATAATTAGACAGGAAAAGACAGAGAAAGCAAGGTGACTCCAATCGATTTGGCAGGAGTTGGCAGAGACCTATTTGTTTTCAGATGGAAGATAATGACTGTGAAAAGGCTGATGTTCGGATGTTGATTAGTCCTGTGAGGGTGACCTCTGTGGTTACCCCAGGCACCTAGACCCTCTCCAGAAAAAGAACTAGGTCATAGGGCACATCTAAATCTGCAGCTGCAAGGGAAATCATATCACAACTGTGGCTTGCATTCTTTCATTATTAGTCCTTCGATCGTGGTAGCATAAGGTTATCAATCAACATCTGATCTGGGAATAGTATGAGACACTGAGGCATAGAGACTAAGGAGAGGAGAGGAGGGGAGAGCAGGGGAGGGGAGGGGGAGGAGGAAGGAAGGAAGGAAGCAAGCAAGGAAGGAAGGAAGAGATGAATTGAAAAAAGAGATGATTGGACTGGTCTAAGAACAAGAGAAAATTTTCAGGCTTGGTTGTTGTTGTATGGTCAAAGGTAACAGAAGCAGATGTAGGTATGCATGGCATTAGAGGTGAAAAACATTGATCCTGGGGACAGCAGAGAGGTGATGCTAGAAGGGCTGAAATGGACTACCGTATCTACTCCTTTCTGTCCATATCAGGTTACAATGTGACCTCAAATACTTGTTCTGCAAGCAGCCAGTGAATAACAACTGGGTTTTGCAGAGGTAACAGATGCTAAGCTCTTTCTATAAATTCTGGCCTTCTTGGCCATCCATTTTCTTTTCATTAATCACAGAAGTTTGCAAGCTAGTCATGTGTGGAGAAGTGTTTTGTAGTCTGTGGCATATGAAGTCAATGCTCCAGGGATGTTACAGGACTTAGTGTCTGTTACTCTGTGGCCCGTACCCGTCAGAGAGTGGGGCTAATAAACCACGTGGTTCCCTATAATTTTTCCTCTCCAAGGGCTGAATATGGGTACAGAGGAAAATGAGCCATAATGGCCTTCCAAGTCACTCTATGAATCTCTTTATCCTCAGAGAAGTGGGGGACTCCTCAGCTCCCACCAACTCCCATTGCTGAGCAGCACCTAGCATCCCCCGTTCCCTTGTAGTTAGGTGCTGGTGGCCAGCTGAGGATTTTAGCAACAATTTTTGAAGTTAGGATTTTTGTACCTCGGTACTTACTCTGCTGACCTGCTTATTCATACTGGGAACTCTGTAGGAGAGTGCCCATCCTACCATGTGTGCACAGCAGAGAGAGAGCAGGCCACAGTCCCAGCCAAGGCCCCCAGGCAGTACCGCTATGTGTAAATAAAAGGTTATTTCAAGTACCTAAAACTGTTGGTGTGGCGTATATCATTACCCTTTATCAAGTACTTACTAAATGCCGTAGCCTTTTAATACTATTTCTGGTGCTCCTGTGTCAATTTCTGCAGTGTTTTAGGGAACTGAGATTCATTATAGATACAGCTACAGTGACATTTGGTTTAATTAATTTCTCTGTTATGTCACAGCTTGAATGAGAATCAATCAGATATTACTAAAAAATGAGAGCATTATGCTTATTTCATACTTTGGAATGATCCTCAATTTGCTTATGAAACTATCTGGGAAGTAAATGCATAAAAGTAAAGTAGTTCCCTGCTCCTGACTGGGGTTGTTGGTTTGTTTGGTTTTTTTTGGTTTTTTTTTTCATTTTCCTTATGGCAGAAGATGGTGTTGCTAAAGTAATAATGTTGCTAGTGGTAGGGCCTCCTTGTTCTGATTTTGAATAGCACCAGGTACTGTGGGATTCCTGTCTCAAGATGGGGTTCCTTGGGATTTCTGCTAAAAAACTACTGATTAATGATTTCTAGAGTGGAAAATCAGGTCCAGCTTTTCAGATGACTGACTTATCACAATTCCAACAAATCAGAGGTAAATATGAAAGCAACGCTGGCCAGTCCTAACAGTGCCTAAATCCAGAGCTCCATTTCTTTTGCTGCAGTATTTCCTACACCCATGCATATGGGGAATTGTCCAGTCCAATGACCTGCCCAAGCTAGGCAAGTCCAAATAGCTACAGTGACAGGGCTATAACTGGGAGTGGGGGCTACGAAGGCAACTAGTAAAAACAAGCCTGTAGAAGAAGGTTTCCCATCACAGTTGTTACTCCATCCTGCCTGTGACACTACATGAGCCAGCAAAAGCAACTGCTGAACAGCACAACCATATCTGTATTCAGCATATACACTGCAGTGAGGAGAGGTGAGTTTTGCATACTGCTATCTGGCTAAATCATGCCAAGAAAATTGTAGTGAAACACTGACCTGGTACTGCAGCCCTTTTCTCAATCCAGGCTAGGCAGAATCCAGATAGAGGTGCCTTAGGGGATGGTAAAAGGTAGATTGCAGCACCTTACCCATCTGAGTCAACCTCTAGCTGACATCTAGAGTGCTGAGGCATTATTAAAAAATACAGCTAATCTACAGCAAAATTAGGCTTCACGCAAAATATGGTGGTGGTCATTATTTTCTTTTAGGACAGGGGCTGAGCTCACTTTTTCAGCAATATGTGAGAATGTAGAATGCCTAGGGAATGGGAAGCCTACCTTCAGTCCTTTTGGTCCCTGAAAAATCTGTAACCTGCAGGCTGGACTCTGGAGAGCAATTCAACAACCTAGGCATACAAAATAAATAAATAAAAAATGAGATTTACTGAGATTTGTAGACATACCTCTGTATTGCAATTACTGAAAAACTCAACTCTCAAGGGACACTTAGATGCTGGCCCCAGCATCTGTTTTACATTTTACCCAGTGATTTTTTAATACAACAGTCAAAACACTAATATTTCCCTTTCCTTGCCACAGGCTGGCATATTCCTGCTCTGCAGTGATTTATTTGACAGCAAAAATTAGCAGGTAGATTCAAGTAGAAAAGTTTTAAATCCTAATGATAAATAACAAGTATTGCTTGGATGGGAAGTAATTAAGACTGTGATGATACGTTTAGCTCAGGAGGTGGGGAAAACAGAACTAACACCTAGTATTTGAAATCATTAAGCACTGAAGTATTCTGCCAATTAATATCCTGCAGTGAAGGGAAAGCATAAAAAACTTGCAAGATGATGAGTCATTTCTAGCTCAGACAAATCTTGTAATGAAGAATTTTGCATGCTTTCACAATCAGATTTCTTCTCACCTGAGACCCAGGTAATCACATCAGCTTTGATTTATGGTGAATTAAGATATCCTGGAGAGATAAATAACGCAAATCACTTCCAAGCCCATCTCTACTTGGACAACCAGTTCAGTTGCGAATGTTAAGTTACATCATCCCAAGAGCTAGATGATGTTGATGGATATTTTTAGGTGCTACATGGGTAGATTTTGGTGTGGTTCAGATCATGTTGACAAATTTATGTCATGGGCTGGGCTGGGCCAGTCAGACACTACTGCTAACATAAGCATAGCATTAAAAAAAATAATAATAATAAAAAAAAAAAAAGTACAACAAAAGAAGGAAAAAAAGTTTCTTGCAGCATAAAAGCTTTGCAGTAAATAGCAAATTAATATATGCCATGTGGCAGTCATTTTACACAAGGGGAGAGCAGCTTAAAACTTGGTTTGACTCAAACCCGATGTCTAGCTTAATGCTAAATACCTTGATTATTGTAAAAACTTTTTCACACAGGAAAACATTTCCCTGCCTTAAAACTGCCTATTCCAAGTTTGTAAATAATTGTGAAGATTGCTGAAAAGGATTGCCTAGAATGAAATTTGTATGGAGTTCCTAAGCAGCACCGCAAAAGTGAGAAAGAGAAGTGCAGTAACCTGTATTTTAGACCACTGTTTAAGAAACAGGATTTTTTCCCCCCAGCTTTACCCTGCCTTCCTGAAAGCAAATTAATTGAATGTATTATCATTAGGTTAATAGTACTATTCTTCAGTTTGTTCCATAGGCACTCGCATTCTGTGTCTGTTGAAAACCCAACTGTACTTAATTGGAATCTTTATATAGGATGTCTTTGCCTGGGGATCTTTGCTCAGGTCTTACATACAGCTGGGTGGTGCTCCTATGCATCCAGTCCCGCACATGCATGATTCATTAGTATTGTTTATTTTAAAATGCATGCAAAAACACTTCCTAAATACCTTAACTGTGTGGAAAGGACGATGCTACATGGCCATTTCTGCAATTGCAGAAGGGTTTGTTTACAACTGTCTTTTCTACATGTACTGGTCAAGACAACTGCCCATCGACCTTTTCCTAACATATGATCTGCTGGCATTACAGTCTCACAGCACTACAGTCTCTCTACAGCTACATGACCACCACTGAACCCCAAAAGATTAAATACAATTTAAGTGCTCTACTACTCGTTTCTATAAACATCCATAGATAATGTAAAAGTAGGGGTTTAGCTTGCTGAGGTCCCACAGTATTTAAGCAAAATGAGTGTAACATTTCACACTATGTATATGTCTGCAACACACAGTTTTAAGCAACAAACTAACTGCCCTCTGTTTAACATAAAGCAAGATATAAAAAACTCATATTCTGGGGTTTTCTGGAGCTTTAAAATGTAGGGAGAGAAAAACAGCAAAAGGCATCACAAAATACATTGTAATCAACAGATAATCCAAAAAACCTCACCTTAAACAGATTTTTAAGTTACTGCAGCAATCTAAAGGTTATATAAACTTCAGCTAAGCTTCTTAATATAGTATTTAAGCATTATGGAAATTTGATTTTTAACTTAGTGTAGTACAAAAAGGATTTTGTCCTATGAAATATATGAATTAAATTTAAATGCTAAACAGATTATTGGTTATTAAAGCCACCATAAAGTACAGATATATTGGTAGCTAACATGAGTCACCCAAACTGAAGACTCTGGGCACAGATTTCTTTCAAAATATCCATGCTTCTATGAAAAACAAAAATTAATTAAAAGTACATTAGCATGTTCCTGGAATAAAAATGCATTTTCTACTAAAATCGTTAACAGTAAAGTATTATATTCAGATAATGTAGAGTGCCATAGAGAGAAGGATATTACTGATTCTTCTCTGACCTACTGGGTTTAAGCTTTCCTTATTAAAAAAAAAAAAAAAAAAAAAAAAAAAGTCAATAGAACATAGCCTCTCCACTACCCACCATATCATAAAGACTTTGTGAATAATTTAAATAACTATCCACCAGTACACTGGAAGTAGAGATGTCTCTTTCTGATTTCAGAGGCCAGACCACATAGTAACCTGTTAGCAATCAGCTGGTCAGGAAGACTAATCTTTTAAGCTATTAATTAACAGAACAACTGTTTGTTGGTTTGTTTTTCACTGGTGATCAGTTGTTCAGGGGCATTCTTAGAGCTCGTAATACAACCATTACACCTCTTTAAAGAGTATTTAAAAAAAAATAAAGGAAGCCAAAACCAACTGCTTCCAAGAGAAAAGCAAAGTGTTTCAGAAGAGAGAAGGGGGTCACTGGTCACTACGCTGCAGGAAGATGTGTGATTTACTTTGATCACAGACCCTCATTAGGAGGAGCTTGGTGCAAATGTGGAGATGTTTCCTCCTGACAACCACCCACTTTCCAGTCCTAGTCCTCCAAAAACAAACAGGCAAGGAGGATGGAGCGTCAGGAGCTGCAGACTAACATTGGCCTTGTTTTGCGCACCTTCCCAGTGTAATTTTCCTTTTTGATCTTATTTAGACTTCATTCTTAGAGGGATTTAATTATCTATGGTCATTGCCAATGGAAAGCATTTAAAGCTGTTATCACTGAAAATGTATTTATTAACCTTTATGGCCCTTCCCAATAAGTTTCCAGCTTCTACAGCAATTGAACTGTACAGAAAATCATAATTTTTAAAACCAGGATCTTTAAATCTGCACTTGATTTTTTTCAGCTGTGAAATGTTCCTGCCATAAAGACTTGTGTTATTTAAAAGGCTATCTACTTATGTAAAGAATCAGATTTCACTCTTTCCCAGTTTTGTGTTGCTAAAAATGCTGTTTGTTCCTTTGCAGCTCTTTCTGCAGAAATAGTCTTGTGCAAGTTGGGTAAACAATACATTTAATTGTCTTTGTGGTGCCAAGCAGAGCATAAAGTTGGTATGGGGTAGCATTTGTAGCCATTAAAACGGCTGCCTGGAAAATATTTCTATGTTATTTTATGGTACATGTCTCCTCTCAAAATGTCATTTGGCTTTATGAGAATCCTGGGTTGTAACTTTTCAGGTAATGAATAAGAGACACAGCTCAGGGCTACTTTTCTCTTTTTCTTTTTGTTTGGGGGAGGGGTTAATACAGTTGCTTGAAATATGATGTGTTTGAGAGGACTTTATTTAAACCAACAGGGATGTGGCTAGTAAATCAGTGCTTCCAATTCTCAGTCACTACCTACGCAAGACACTATTTCAAATAAGTATCATGAGATGGGGTCATGCCACAGAAACAAGTTACTATAAAGCAATCAGATACGAATTTTTCATCTGTTAGTTACCTTGATATATCTGTTGTCATGCACAGTTTTTAATCAAAAAAGGTGTACCTTAATTTGGGGCAGGTTACCATGTTCTACAGGACCAGGACAAATTTGGCTTGAGTTTGCCTAAGGACTAGAACAAAGGCAAAGGGAGTTGAAGAGCTGTAAATCCACATCCTATAGAGCTTGTTCTGTGGAAAAAAAACTCTGCTGTATAAAGCAAAATGAAACTGCAAGCCTAGACATGATTCTATCTGTATTCTTGGAAAGTCTGGACCTGGCTCAAGCATCCCTGCAGCACCCTTCAAAAAGCTTTAAAACTTCATCCAGACAAAAACTTTCTATTCGCAACTTGCTTAGCTTTCTATAAGCTTCTAGGACTAAACAACAGCTTGAGTCATATTATCACCAGAGGCTCTGTACTGTTTAGTTGCAAGAGGATTCTGCTCCTTCTGAATACTTACACTCTTTGCTGAATTTGAGGGATACACATCAATGAACCAGAACACTGTTCCCAGTGCAACCAAGCAGTTCATACCTTTTTTATATATTCATCGTGGCTAACTGCTCTGGGCTTCTTCTGTGGAAAACAGAAGCTGAGAATTTTGTGTCTTGGGGCAAAAACTAAAATAAAAAAACCCACTAATTCTTCATACCGGCAAGGAAGATGAAAATATTTTATATATTCAACTCTGAGTCATGCTGGTTAAAGAAGATTAGGAGCTGGAAAAGCAAAGAAAGCCCAAATAGATAACAAAAAAATAGACTAAATTATAACCATATGGTTAGTATATTCATCTTTAAAGAACTTGCTGATGGGTTTCTTTAGAAAATAGCTTTAAGAAGAAAGCAGGGTAGTCCTGACATGAGTTGCAGGTCTCTCTCCAAGCAGTCCAGAGCAGAAATGTTGGAGTAGCTGAAGCTTGGGTAATGGCAGTCCAAATGTCCTTTCCCTCCTACCCAAACAGCTGAAAAAGAGTTGCATGAGGTTTAAGGACCTGTGTGAAGTGAAAGATTAGGACATTTACTGAGAAGAAAAGTGGAGTCCAGGAGCGCCTCTGCCAAAGCTCCTGTTTCCATGTGCCATCATGTCCACCTTTGCTTAGGGAGTGAGACTTCCATACTTGTAGACAGCTTTACAGCAGTGGCTTTACAGCTACTGCAAACTAAAGTACCTCAGACCAAACCAAAATAACAGGTTTTTCAAAAGTGTCCAATACTTTAAATCTTATGACATAGTACTGAATCCATTTCCAGTCTTGTCTATTATATTTTCGTTCCATTCTTCTGAAAAAGGAACACTAAGCTCCCTATAGCTCTCTGTGCAGGAAAAGAGTATGTTCTGTTTCCATGTGGCTGTTGCTGACACCTGATTTTTAACTCAGATTCCAGCACCATTTTCTTTATTTTAGCTTTTCCTTTTTTTTTTTTTTTTTTTTTTTTTTCCTGGGTAAACTAGCTTTTAGTCCTAACTTCCTTAATGCATTGGTAGTCCATCTTGCTTTAATTTACTATTTATTTGATTTTGGTAAATAGTACAGGGGAAGTTGTCTGAAATAATGTGAAAGAAGTTTTGAAAACAGTTGCAGTATTTAGTATGATAATTGAATTGTCTAGAGATGAGTCATAAGTAACAAAATGCAAGGCATAAATATTTGATGCTATCTTGTTTGGCTGAAACAGAGTCCTATTCCTTCAGGCCAAACCAAGTCAATAATTATGCCTTGTACCTTCTATTTTTATGTAGAGTTTTTTTGTTATTTGTTTAATATAATGAGATTATGTATCATGCTAAAAGGAGAACGTGGTTGTTATGAGCTTGCTCTAAAACCAGCTATTTTTGGTTATGATCTCAGAATTATTATTTTTCAAGTCAAAGTCAATTCACTGCCTGTTTAACTTTATTACATTAATATCACCTGTAATATTTATGGAAAATAGTAATGAAGTAATAAATATGACTCTTTCGATATCAATCAGCCTTCACAAGGGATAATACAAGAAACATGTCTTATTTTCACAGTCAGGAGCCAAAATGAGAAGTTTCAAAAACAGTCTTAAGTGTATGCAAGATGAAATAAATGGAGGGAGAAACCCCAGCTCTGTGGTACACATATATAAATACCAAGGCTTCAGCTGAAGAGCAGGAAAGATAGAGTATAAACAGAAGAAAATCATATATACATGGTCTATTTTAAGAACTCCTGACCAATGATCATTTTCCTACCCAGCAGACCTGTATCAGGAGCCTGCGGGAGCTGGGATTCCTGGAGCAGGACTGAGGGTCGTCGTTCCTCATGGCACATTCTACTCTAGGCAACCTTCACAGAAAGGCAGGGCAGTTCAAAGCATCCATGGTAAGTCACAAGCTAGCTCTTTGCAGCTCTGTCACCTTTGCTGACTCAGACCCCTTGGCACAGTGCATCAGCCCAAAGATGTTTTCTGCATCATAACTCTCTTCCAAAGCCAGGAGGACATCTCTTTTCATTACACGAGGTGATTGCAACCGCTTGTCATGTTAATTATAGGCACAGCCTTTACAATAAAACTCCAGCATGGTAAATATTAATGGTTACAAGTCTTGGGAAAGTTCAAGATGTAGATCATTTTTTCAATAATGTGTTTTCACATCCGTAGCTTAGTGCCGCCTCACAGTCTTCTCAGCGAACTTGAGTAATTAAGAGTGGCATTTATTGGGTACAGCCAGCTCTGTGGTCCATAGCTGGACTGTCTGTACCACTGCTCAGACATCCTTTCATCCACAGCCAGATTGTGTCTGGAGGCTTTCACGTGTTTCATACCCTGAAGCCTTCAGCCCTCCCAGGTCTAAGCTCCCAGGGCTGCACGCAGCACAGGGGTACCCAAGGTGCTGGGGCTTTTAGCTGCCAGACCACAATTCACTAATGCTGTTAATGTGGGCTCAACACAAGCCCTACCATGGCACACAGGGGAATGGGGGCAGCTGCCCTGGAGTGAAGGAAGTCTTGGTGTTTTTTCCTCCTCGCTCCAAATGCAACCACCATTTGGAGTGCAACATGGCAGACTAGTTGACCAAGGCATATCAACAGCAAAAAAGTAAGAGAAGAATATGAAAACTGCATATTCCAACTGCCTCATTACTTTATTGTTTTTCTTTTCTTTTGACAAGTGTTATTCTACTTACATCTGTTCAAGAAAAAATGCCACACATTGGTGCTATCAAAGACTTACAGCATTTTAAGAATCTTGAAAACAAATTTTAAATGTTTATAAGGCTACATCTTCAGTGGAATTTAACATCATGGAGCTGCTATGGATTTACATGAGGGATAGAAAATAGGAATACTTAATGAATTGTCAGGTCTCATTGTAATACCTAGACAGCCCTAGGCAGCCAGTCACTCTTCTTCCTACAATACTCTGAGGCATGACTGTGTGAAGCCATAATAGAGGGTGCCACCACGTCAATGCTGAACTATTTCCAGTTTATCCTCATCTTAATCCTTTACCCTCTGATACATATTTTCATTGTGCAAATTTTATGACCAAAGCCTGCAAGATCTAAGCTCCTTACATTTCTATAACAATTAGACTTCTCCTTTGCTGTGCTGCCTACCTTGGAGACATTAATTCAGCACAGATATTTTTTTGCCAATTTCTTAAGATGAAGCCCAACAGATGTAGCAATGATTAATTTTTCCTTTTTTAAAGAATGAGATATTTTCTTCTTTTAATTTTTGGCAGAGCTCAAAAAGCAAACAACAGAAAGGCATTCGATTTCAAACTAATAAAGGTATAACAAAAAGAATAATAAAATTCAAGGTTGCTGCAGTCCTGCTCTGGGGTTAACATTTTACTGTAAGCCAAGCTGATCGCACACAAGAACTGCAATGTGTGACAGCAGAAAATACGTCCAACAGATGAGGTCATCTACTTTCAAGCCAACAAAAAGATTTAACCAGAAATAAAAAAATTTCTTTACCTCATGATGGAAGTGTGTGTTTATGGAACTGAGAAATTAGGTTGCAGCTTCAGCTTCTCATGTGATGTGCAGAGGTTTCTATTGCATTTACATCCATTGCTTGCAGGACATACATCTAGTTCCAGGCTGAGGCCATTGCATTACCATGTTCTCTGTGGTGACTCCCTGTTGGAAACGAGCCTACATCACTTTATGCTTCATGAAATTTTTGTACTTCTTGGAAATTTTTAAACTTCGAAGTTCTGGAAAGCATTATTACAGCAAACCACAGTGATAAGGATAGATTTAAGGAAAGATAGTGCTGTAACTCTTTTTTTCTATCCTTAGAAGCCAAATATTTCTCAGTGTACATATGCAGCTCATGAGAATTAACGCTGGCATATATAATAATTCAAATTATTCAGGGGTGGTCTAACAACTTCCCATTGGACTAGCCTCTAAATTTGCAGTAATTGCCAGAGACCCATGGTTTTTATAGTATTAATACACATGTACTTGCAAGACCTTGGTATGGGGTAGCTGGTCTTTCAGATGAAATTAAGGAGCACTTGACTGATATGAATCTGCCAAGAGGGGTTAATGGTTTCATTATAGAGTAATACCTCCCTCTTGCAAGGATGTACACATGCACACACTCCCCCCCATCACACACCTATCCCCACACTCTCCCACTCTTTAGAATTGAAGCCCCTATACTGGATGTTTTAGAAACACAATGATCAACAAGACTAATTTCACATATTTGCAACATTTTGGGGAGGTATTGCATGACAATAGCAAGTTAAACCCTGCACTTCTAAACTTAATGCACAGCTTTTCCAGCAATGAATAGACAAAATGATTTTGTGAAAACAGTTTAGGAGATTATTTGCATTAAGCAATTCTGAGCATGTTCATGTAGTTTACTACTAACATCAATTACAGTGAATAATATATTGAAATGCTTGGAAAAGTTTCCACATGGAAAGTATTTTGCAGAATTGTTGTAGAGACATACAACATGAAAATTATTTGGCTTGTGTCTTCCAGGAGACTGTGACAGACTTCATTTATGCTAGCTGCAAATGTCAGGGTTTGAGCCTTAGACCTAGACTTTCTTTCTAACCACTGGGAAAGACTTAAACTTATAGTGTTAAATCCTACCTTGGGCAGAAATGAATTGTGCTCTGGAAGTGTCCATTTCTCTCCACCACATAATCACAACCTATGCTCTGATACATCCATATATATTACAGACATGAATTGTTCAATGAGATGAATCACATTCTGCAAATCAGGAGATTACTACAGCAACGCTCATGCAACTTATCTCTTTGTACTACTAAATCAATAAATATTTACAACTCAAATTAGTATTAATATTATTTCTTTTATTCTTAAATTATGCATTAATATTATATTAACGGACATTTATATTGTTGCTGATATTGATAATGCTAATCATTAATATTTATTAACTTAATACATATGTACTACTTAAGTAATATAAAATATGTATGTGGGAACAGTCCCTAGATCTTCTAAGTTTCTTAACTCCTAAAGGATTCCCCTAAAGGGAAATTTATTGCTAGCTATTTTACTATCCTGAGATCACAGATTAATTGCCCCATATCAGAGCTATCCACAGCAGGAGTCACAACTTTGATAAGAGACCCAATATATGCGACTGAGGGATGATGAAACCAAGACTGCAGCCTTCGACAGTGCTGGGATCTAACATTCTAAATAGGAAAGCCAGGATGCATAAACTTCACAGAGGTAAAAGGGAAAATAATAAACTTATTTCATCTAGTTATTATCCACAGAAACAGCATTTGGAGAAAGCACGCTACTGTTGTAAGATGAAGAGCTCTGTTATGTGAATACCAAGCAATGTGAGGACAGCTTAAAATAAATTAATAAAATAGTTTGACTGGCAGCAGAATATAAGGCAAACTAGTTCAGATAAAATGTTATATACTGATCTACATGATGCCATAAAAGGTCAAGCGTCCTCGATTCCAATGTTCAAGAATCATTACATATATACAAAATATTCCAGAATCAGGAACGTACTATTGTACTTGGCCATCTGCAGTATTATAAACATTAACTCTCCTCGTTTTGCTGAAACAAATTAAAAGAGATTAAAGTAATTGGAAAGACATTTTTATAACTTGAATGCTGGCACACTGGATGTTATCAAGATAAATGCTCTGTTCAGCTTTAGTTCTCTCTGTTCTGTCCACTGATTGCCTTGAGCAGAGAGAAAACATTACAAGATATCCAAGTGGTAATTGGCAAATTTATCTGGAGTGAAAAATGCACTGGAGTTCAAAGGAGAAATCAACCCCCAGTCCTTCTACCCTCACTCTTGTCAGGCCTCCCATGAATATCAATGTGCAAATGAGCACCAGTCAATGCTGCCCGCCTGGGTAGGTGCACTGCAGCAAAGTGCCAAGTTACATTGATTCTCAATGGGGTTAAGTAAAGTTGAGGGAGTTCAATATCTCTTGGCACCAACACCTTCAAATGAGAAATGAAGACCTTTCTTTCCAGTCCACATTGCCACGTACCTATTTTCAGACCCATTCTTGTGGTTTGCTCAAATAATTGCTACGATTAAGTACACAAATTGGGAAACTGCAGACAAAAAGCCAGCTTCAGGATCTCAGTTGTATTTATACTCACCACTAAGAATGACTCATCTTCAGGATGGAGAAACAACAAGACTAAAGAAACAGACCCATTTAAAGAAAAAACCTACAGTTCAGCTGGTGGTTGCAAGAAGTAAGGAGGTAGGTTAAGCCTTACCCTGCAAAATAAAAATAGGGTTTGTTCCTTCTTTGTATCTGAAAGGAATTAACAAGTTTGGAGTATTTCTATAGAGCAAAAATAAAGTTTGGAGTTTCAAACAGCAATGAAACCTCAAACTGGGACAATCTTGGAAATCTTAGGCTGTAGATCCTTTTCTGAGAAGGCTTCTATTAGCAGAGCTACCTATTGCCATGAACAGCACATGGTGATTATCCCTGAAGCAAAACTCCCTCTTTTGGTTTACTGATGGGAAGCATAACCATTGTTCCAGACAACAATTAAGAGGTTGTCTCTAAATGTGGATACAAAAGCAAGAGTCAACTATCAGTGTTCTTTGCAAATGCTGCTAGATAAACATCATTACTGTTCCAATAGTGTTACAGGGGAAAAAAAGTAAGTAAGTTCCCCTGGAAACTTTCACAACCATTGACATTCCCATTAGGGGTCAGGGTGGACACAAGGAGAAGGATGTCTTGGACTGATACCTCAGGCTGTTGATGTCTAGGACTGCAGAGATTATTCTTAAGAAAAATGATGCCTGAGATCACCTGGCTGGCTAGTTTGCCTTGCTTTCTAGGGGGTATCAGGAAGAGGGAACCTTAAAAGATGCAAAAGGTCCATAACTTTTCTGGTTAGAAGCAAGGGAACATGATACTGGCTTGGAAAATGTCATGGAGAGGACCAGCAGTTTAGTTACTAGCATTCTGCCCTGAAGCCACTGAAATGATGTCAGAAATAACTGATTTCTCTGACAAAAATAAAGTAGGAGCCAAAATATACCAGTAAAGCGGGCAAATGCAAATGTTGGGGACAGAACTAAAAAAGAAAACTAAACGTTTTTCACTCTAGGCTATTCATGTTATAAATAGTAATCTTTAATTGTTTCAGTCAGCACCAAGAATAAATTGTTTAGTGGCTTGTTATACTTTTTTAAATTCAATTTTAAGAACAGAGACACAAATATAACATGGCAGATTTGGTCTTAAAACTGTGTGAGGAAAAAGAGTTTCCTCACTGACTCTGAAGTTTTCTAAAACTAGGAAGTATCTTTTCCCACCAAACTCTATTATTAAATGGGAAAACCTGGATGGCTGCATGAAGTTTGTACAAACAAATTATTTATTTGTTTCAGTGGTGGAAAAAATGATCCAGACATAGAAGCAGAGTGGCCCCTTGTTAAAGGAGAAACGTGGGCTCCATGGTGTCCTTCAGATCTCTTAGCTATGTTCCAGCAGCTTGGCAAGACCCGAAGCATTTGAAGAAGACACATCACTGGTAGATCTTCATAAGGCCTCTCTTGGAGACCTTACAAAATTCCCATCTCACCTCTCAGTGGTCTTAAGATTACCTTAGAAGCATATCTGATCCTGCAATGACACAACTGTAGCATGGATTGGAGGAGCTAGGATCCTAGCCTAATATGATACTAACCACCGTTATCCTAGCCATGGAGGTTGCTGCTCGATTTCAATGAGCTCTCAAGGCATTTATGCAGGTATATGTTGAACTTTTATAGCCTGGAGCAACCAGCTTGTTGCCCTACCAACTGTACCACTAGATCTCCAATAACTAATGTGAAAGCTAGCATAGGTAGCTATGTCCATTACTCCACTAATATAGATGAAGCTGCACCTTCAGTGTGAGGTAAGGATTTGAATTCACAGATAGGAGGCTGAGCTCTCTAATCCTCTGTGGTGTGTTGATTTACTGTGGGCCTTAACTCTGGAATGAGTCTGCTGGATGTTCAGGTGGACAAAGCCACAACAGGGCAGGTGTGACAAAGCTAGTACAGGCAGAGACCAGCACTCTCTTCAGATCCAGCTTCATGAAGTCCTCTTCCTTCACTCGCAACAGTCCTCTGCGGAGGAATCCAATCCTTCCTGCTTCCTTCCTTCAGCTGCCTAATAACTGGAGCATCCCCACAGAGTCACTGAGCCCCGTCTTTACCCTTCTGAGTCCCGGTGGTAAGTGCCTCTGCCCTCATCTCAGTGTCTGCTCCTGCCTCTCCTCACCGCAACCCACATTGCACATTAAGTCTGCCAGCATTTCTGCTCACTAAGGTATAATTCAGGAGCAGAAAGAAAGATAATGCAGCATATATTAAAGACAATCCCATTTTCACTGGAAGATAATGGGAAAACAATTGTTCTTCACAGACCAGACTGAATAGGAGCAGATAATTAACAGGTCAGTCTGTTAGCAAAATGCAGATAAACAACCTGTCTACCCACATATTTCGGCTTTTAAGTCTCCCTTGTGATTTAGGTGGAGACATGTTTTACAGAAGAATGCACAGATAGAAATACATATTGGTAACAAAGGATACTGATTAAATACCAAAGAGGTGCTATTACCTTTGAGGAGCACATTGCCATGGTTGGAATGCTGCATTCAGTTGACATTCATAATTTAACAATCAGGAAAGTCACACAAATGGTTCAAGGTGAGGAAAGCATGCCCTAAATGGAGACGGTGTTTAATCCAGTAGTTCAATTAGTGGGAAGGTTAGGAGAAGAAATAATTCCCTTTAAGGGAGGGCCCGGCTAGGAGCCAGTTGGTGTTGGCTCCATCGGGCATGGGAGAACCTTCTGGCTCCTACTCACAGAATCTGCCCCTGCATCTACACCCCCCACCCCCAAACTTTGCCATGCAGATGCAGTACACCAATTAAAACATTCATCCCACTGATTTGGGATCTTCAAGTTGAGACTGAATTACGAAAAAAGGTCACTGAAAATAATTGTTTTACATTGAGTTTGAGACCCTTCCAGCACACATCTCAGCTTAAGCCTAACACTGCTCAATCAATACTGAGTCAAAGAGTAATTACTTCAATCCGTATTTTTAAATTATCTCAGCTATAAGCTAAGTTCTTTAGAGGATGGAACAAAACATGCTTGCATCACCATTAAAATGCTCAGGGTACTTTCTGTTGAACATTAAGATAATTATAATAATAAATATTATTGTTTCAGAATTTTGTATCTCCTCGGTGAGTTGAACAGGATTTAAATTCCCCTTGGTACAAAATTGGGCAGACATATTCGTGTATGTGTGATTTGCTTTGGCTTGGCTTCCTTGTCTGCAGCTGGAGACAGGGTAGAGAACAGTGCAGGTCAGCATGCACCAAAGTAGACAGAGAACATATATTCTTAGAGACTTTACATGTCTGTGTTCACAGCATACACCAGGCTGGTGTTCAAGAAGAAATCACAGGAATTTCTTCCATCCACCCTTTGCACCTTTTTTCTTTGCTCAGATCTTGCTAGCATTCCCCAGCTACTCCTTTTCAGCAGCAGCCCTGGCTTTCCCTGTGCATGCAGCATGTTACAGGTAAGCCTTCTGAAAAATGAAGATCATCTTGCTCTTAAGCTATCATACTAATAGGATGCTCATATCATGGCACATAGTACGCATATGCAAACTTGGTTTTTTTTCAGACTAGCCAGACGAGGCCAGGCCTTAATCCCACTTGTACATGACTTCTGTAATCAAATTAGCATAACCTGAGTACATTGCTACACAGTCTGGTGTGGAGCTGGCTTGTATCCTGCTAACTGGAAAGCAATTTTACACCTGCCTGACATCTATTCTCTATACATAGAGACATCCAGGTAGGTTTTAATAACCAGCCCCAGCCTTTCATGAAGTTCAAGGCCAGGGGAGACCATGACATTTATTCTGACCTCCTTTATATTACAAGTCCTAAAACAAGGATGCCAAGTTAGTAGATACATTTGACCTTCATCTCCCTATGTTTCAGTGTCTCATCTGCAAAACAAGTCCAGTAATAAGAGATCCTGTGTTCACCTCAGTTAGGTGATGTGAAAATGAAATACATCCATATTCAGAAGGCAGAGCACTGTATTAATAAGGCTTACAGTAAAATACAGGAGAAAGTTAATGACTTTGAACCATGTGTTGTACATAAGGCAGGAGGATCACTTATGGTGGAAGGAGGAAGATAAATAATGAATAACTTTTCTTTTAGGGAGTGTAGTCCAACCAAGGCCATGAAGGAGGTACAGCTCCTGTAAAAAGAAAAGCAAGATGTGGTTCTCTAACCTCAAAACTCAGGCACATAACGGATGCCAGAATTAGATGACCAGGGAAACCTCCCTTTGACTTTTTCCAATTGCAAATTTGCACCTACAATGGTGTTCTTTGAAAAGTAAGAGAAGGAGAGTGTTGTGTCCATGTGCTATTATACAAAGACTGCTCTTGTTTGACTGGGTTTCTTCCCTTTCCCACAGCTGTTGTGCCTGTGGGTATTAATGGCTTTTCTAGAATGGTTTTCAATCCCCTTGTGATTTTCAGGTCAGATCCTGCATCTCTTTCCAGTGTATATACAGAGCTGCATCTATTCTTAGTCATAAAGACCAAAATCAGGGAACATAAGTTTGATTTGCATGAAAAATTTGTTACAGATTATATTAATGATCATCCAATCAACATCAGCTTTGAGTCAGATTAACATCTAACATCATTATTAGGTTTTGCAGCTATGTAAATGATTTACCCAATAAAGTTTATACTATCCTAAATAGCTATTCCTGTTGAATTTCAGTTAGTTTTGGCAATTCTCTAATACTGCAAGAAAAAGAAAGTCCACCCCTGTGGGCACCTCTGCGGTGCCTAAACATTTCAACCCGGTAGGGAATTAATGTTTGCACATGACAGCAGTCTCCTTGCCATTTTGCCTAATCTCAGAGACACCACTGAATGTCTCAGGCGGTGGTTCTGGTGTTCTTTCAGTTCTTCCTGTTGGGATTTCAGCACAAAACAGGGAGAAGAGCCAGTATCTCCAAGGACTTTGGTTTCCCTCCAGGACTCTTCCCTTGCCTGATTGGAACATATGTTACTAAATTGTGAGTGGGTTGCTGAAAGTATGTGTCACTGTTCCTTTAGTTCATGCACATCCACAATGCAGATGATTTTTACATAAAATAGCTCTTCTAGGCTACAGATTTCGTACTTAATGCCTTGGTGGGTTAACTCATGAGCAAAAACCATTGGATGTGTCTCCTTATTTAAAACATTTATGTCAGACTAGCTGCAATAGTTATACAACTAACATATTTAGTGTATTTGTCATTAATTTTCAAATAGTATTCTTCTCTGTGAAGAAAAATATCTGAGTAAGTGCCAATTAACTCCAAAGGAAATTTTGGATTTAACTCTATCCTTAGTGACTAGAGAACTTAGAGACTAAAGAACAGCTTTAAATCCACTAAACATTCAGTATTTGAGGGTACAGCCTTGCACTGCCTCAGATCAATTACCTGCATGAACGTACTTTTTTAACATTTCAAAAACCTTTAAACCTATAGACTAATGAGAATTTCACTGTTGTTTCACTGGAAAATAAAAGAAGAAAAAAAAAAAAAAAAGATGCATAGCTACCATGGAAGTGAAACACTTGTGTCACAACAGAAGATACAGGCAAGATGTGAAGATGAATCTGTATCTTCCATTTAAATATGTGCTGGGTATATATGTCTGTAGGTGAAATACACAAAGACCCAAATTTGAATTTTCAGATTGCAGAAAAGAATACTCCTCTAAAAACCAACCAAAATATGCCATCAGTTCTTTAATGAACACAAAAAGAAAGATACTTGAAATTCCTGACATTTCTGGATAACAGCACTGTCCCAAAGTAGTATGCTATAAGGCTTAATCAACCTTACCGTGGTGAGACACACTGGAGGGCAGAGACATCTCTGATACACAGCGTAAAGTGTTGCCATTAGGATTTTTACCTGGGACATGGGAATCCTACATTCTCAATCCTTGTTTTTCTGTAGAGCATCTGAAAAGTTAAAAAGCACCAGTCTTATTACTTTCTTCAAACCAATAGAGAAAACCAACGCTCTTCTGTCTTCCAGAGCTATTGCCATGATAAATGTTTTTAAAGTTGCACAGTAATTTTGCAATAAATATTCCCTACAGTGACTTCAGACAAATCCGCTAACTACAAGGGTAGCTGAACAACTGCAGGAGAACAATTCATAACAAATATACTTGCTCAGCCAGAGTTCACTTTAAAAATTTAGCCATAAACCAAAAGTCATCATAAAACTTGTTCCTGAAATTTATCTTTGTAAAGAAGACAGAAGACATTCTTCAGACAGCCAAAAAATGTTTAGCCCAAAAAGTGGGTTTCCGCCTTTGTATAGACAGAAATAAATGGTCAGAAGGTGTATTAATTTATTCTCATCTCCTTTATTTTCAAAAATGAATCTGATGCAACAGATGCAGAACATTTAAAAAAACCCCACTATATAGCTCTTTTTCTCAAGTGTGCTTCAGCACCAGATTCTCACTTGTCTCATAAAATGAACATTTTCACTCAAGTGCTCTTCAAATTATTTTATTAACCAGAAAGTTTTTCTGACTGTGTTGATTTCCAGTGCAAAGACAATTGGGATTTCTTCAGTAATCCAAAAGTGAGCTTCTGTGCGATGGGTGATTTTGTTCCAAAATTCAGAGGTGGAAAAGATTAGAGACTGCTTAGTCTAGAAAGACAAGATTCTGGGAAGTCAAGATAAGTCTTCAAAATATTTTTAACTGCTTATACAAAAAGAAATTTTTTTTTCATTTTTTCCTTTTTATTTACTGTAGCTAAAATAAAAATAAATGTCAGTTTACTCAGCACAAAGTATCTGAGCCAGATTAAGGTCGAGAGCACATTTCAGGCAAACATCACTGAATTATTCAGACCTCCTGATTGTGAATTCATGGAGAATAGTTATGCAAAGAATCCAACCCTTCACTTGCCTCTTCTATGCAATGCGTCTGTCCGACAGTTGGTCAGCCTGTTGGAGAAGCTGGACCTGCTGCTTGTGAAATCAGCTGCTATCCCAACAAACAGCCACCTAAAAAGTGACAAAAACTACTGGGTCAGGTCATCCTGTGCAATTTAACCCTGCGAGGACATACACATTTTCAACCTTCACCTGGAGGACTTGAGCATTTTCCAACGTTCCTTTAAGCCATTTCCTAGTGTGACCTATACTGGCCTAATTCTGGCTGCGTGCTGCAGCCCCGATGCATAGATACTGTGACAGTAACAAACTTTGAGGCATAGACCCAGTGAGCAGCAGATGGTTCCACTGATTTTACTACAGCATCTTTTGCTTGCAGTAGGAATCCTAAAACTAATTTTAATATGTCCTCAAACACACTCAAGTGAACGGTTTCTCTCATTTCTCTTGTTTTCGGTGGCAAGTTACTGTCCTCCCACAAGGACACAGACCCTGTGAGGAGACTAATTGGCAATCAGAGAAGAGGTGGTGCATCTGGAGACTGACAAGTTCTTCCCTTAAAGTGCTGGGCTGACGGTGTCTGGGCGCCGGGTGCCCCCCCAGCCGCTCGGTCCCTCCCTCCTCAGCTGGGCCGGGCAGAGAAAATGCACCGACAGGCTGGGGGTGAGGGCAGGGGGAGATCGCTCAGCGGGTGCCCTCACGGCCAGCACCGGCCCCGCTCGGGGACACCGGCGGCACCGATCGCCAGCCAGCCCGGAGCGGGGCAGGAGAAACAACCCCCGGTCCCGCCACCCCTTCCCCCCAGCCGGCCCTGCCTGCCGGCCCGGGGCTGCGGCCCGTCCCGCACTCGCTGCCGCTGCCGCTCCTGCCCCCTCAGGGGCGGCTCCTCACCCCCCCGCGGGGTGCCGGCCCTCAGGCACGGCCCGCTCCTGCCCGGGGCCCTCCCCGGGCTGCGGGGGGCAGCTGCTCCCCCGGGGCTCCCCGGGCCGGGCCGGGGGGCACAGGCTGCCTGGCCGGGGGCTGCCCCGCGGGCGGGGGGCACCTCTGCTCCGGCGCCCGGCGCTGCCGCAGGATCTGTCCCTTGTCCCCGGTGTAAGCGGCGCCCCCCAGGCGGTGCCAGCGTGGCCGCTGGGCTGGGCCGTGGCCAGCGGCGGGCCCGGCTGGGAGCCGGCTGGCGTTGGCGCCATCGGGCACGGGGGAACCTGCTGGCACCGGCTCACAGGAGCCGCCCGGCAGCCCACGACAGGCCCCGACACGCAGGCACCATACAACAGCTGGCGAGTCGACAGTCAGGGTTACACCACAAGCTCAACACTGAGTTGACTGAATCATACCCTGGAATGAAGTACTTGCTCTGCAAGGGAGAGTAACAAGAGGTGATTTGCATTTGAATCCTTCTGTTGTAATCTTTTACTTTTTTTTTTAATTATTTCAGATGATCTTAATTTTCTAATTCATATCCTAATAAAAGTGGTTGGGGTTCTTTTACTTTACAACCTTATTGATATTTGTGGGTGTTACTTACAGTGAAAGAAAATGTCCAAGCAAGTCCCATTGCCTATTCAGAGGAATTAAATGCTGAATAAATGGTGCATAAGGAAGTTTTGACACCACCATGACAGTGGTGAAACACTACAATAGGTACTGGGAGAACCTCCATCCTTGAAGATCCTCAAAATGCAAGTGGGCATCACCCTGCGCAACCAATGGTATATTTGAAATTTACCCCGTGTTGAGCAGGTGGAACTAGAGAGCTCCAGAGATCCTTCCCACCCAAACTCATGCAATTATTCAGTACGAAGTCGAGCTCACCTGGCCTCCAAGACAAGCCTGGTGCCAGCTTCCCTTTTGAGAAGGACCTTTAAATTGCCTGAGGTGCTGGTGAGCAGCTGTTTATGCCAGCCTGGGAGCAGAGCAGAGGGTGATGGACATGCACAGCCCACATGTCAGAAAAGCTTTCGGAAAATGCTGTGGGGCAGGGCAGTTGTCATCACCTGCTCACTCTTGCAGCTCCCCTCCAGGCACAGGAGTAAGATAGAAAGAATTTCTGCCTTGGGAGGGCACACAGAGTCAAAACACATTAGTCAAACCTCTAGAAAGCACATTTTATCCAAGCACTTTGTCATCTTTGTGATTCGTTGCCCCAAGCCTGTTTTTAATGTCACCTCTAGGATCTCATTAAAAATAGACCTCTTCAATGCCTGGGCTAGGTCTCTTCAGAGCTATATGTAGCATCAAGCACTCTTTTGAATGTTATATAAATATCCCTATCAGAGTCGGATTGAAAAGTTAATAAATCGAATACATTGTCCTCTGTGTAACAGAAGGGGACTAAATGCAGCATCCATTTAAAGCAAATCATGATGTGTGATCTGAAAACATGCAACATTAAGCATAGTCATATTTTAAATCACAAGAATCACTTTTGCAGGACTAGAGAGGTTATAAACCATTTATGTTTGTATTCCAGGAGTCCTTACAAAGCTTTGTTTTGAAAGCTTTATATTAACTTGTAAAATCAGCTCAGGAAAAAACTGTTTTGTCATTGTCACTACAATGGTGGCACCGCTTGTCTGCCTTTGTGCTTTGTTCTGTTTATAGTGAGAAACAAAAGTCCCAAGTCCTTTCTACCTAGTTGGGGTGCAAACTTGTCAAATGGGAATGATAATAACTCTGAAAACTAAAAAGCTCTGGAAGAAAAACCCAGGAATTTCCCTCTGACAAAGGAGGTCGTTACCCTGCCCACAGTTCCCTTTCAGCTGTGATGACTTGCCTTGAATCCCCCAAGTGAAGGCTTCCCAATTGCCGTTCGATGCCAGCAAATTTTGGATACCAGCAGAGGGTTATTCAGCAATTCTGAGCTTGTACTTTTTTTTTTTTTTTTAATCAGTGTACCGAAAAAGGAAGCTGACACACAGCTGTGAAGTGAGCTATTTGTGATTACTGGCAATATTTTTTAGTGTTTTGCCTTGGATTCTTACAACATTAACCAACTTTGGTGGTTATGTACAAATCTATGTACAATTTTTAATTGATTCATGTTCCTCATTGTCACCTTAGCAAATTTTAAAGACAAGGTCAAAGCTATTTTATTATCATTATGTTCAGCCTCCAATATCTTCCAAGTGTTCAGAGTTGTCATGGGAGAGAAGAGCTAAAACATTCTTCTAAAAGATTTGTAAAATTGCTTAAGAAAGCAAACAGCAAGATTTATTCTTCATATCACAAAATATTTCTTTTTATCCACTGGTGTCCTGGAGGACAGGAAGAAGTTCCTGGAGGAGAGGCTGTCTTCACTGGGCACAGCTAGTGGGAACCTTTTTAACTTTGTTCTTTTGAAATACCCAAACCCCTTATAGACAAGGTCAAAGCACACAAATCCACTTATTTTTCACATTCTCCTCTGTAGCAAACAGCATTAAAAATTGCATTAGTTCTATCTCCTTAGTAGCTTTGCCTCTGGAAGTAATATTAAAAACTATAACCCCCTTTCAGCTTTGCCTTTCATCAATTGTATTAGTCTGTAAGTTCATAACCAAAAGTGTCACTCTAGTTGGCATTAAGGCTTCATGCCCATGTCTCCAGTAAAGCTGACATCAAGCCTAAGGGAGAGTTTAATGATGCCCCGGCCTGGGGCAGATGAGGGACACGTGGATGTTTTCTGCATTTGAATGAGGACCCTAATCGGGCAGCCTTGGAAGAAGGACCTTTTTGAAGTGCTAGCCTTTGGAACTGGCAGATGAAGTTAATCAGACAGATTTGCAGAGTCCCGTATCAGCACGGACATTCTCTGCAATATCACTAGCAAAAATATCTCCCACTCAGCACTGAGCTTGGCACTGGGCAGTGGGAAATGGCCTTGAGGGCCAGAGAAAATCTGGCAAATTTTCTGATAACAAAAAAATATATATGCAAACAACTCAGGTTTGTTGATTCTGCAGTATTCCACCTGGAACCTCTTAGTTTCAAATGAACATCATTACAGTCTCCTTCTTTCCTTTTCTTTTTTCCTCCTTCTAAGTTGAGGAACTTTGCATTTGGATGAATTTGGAACTGGACTTTAAGCTGGGGAACTGGCTATTTACAGCATTTAAATCTCTGTGTCCAGCATGCCAGACTGACTGTCACAGAAATAGGGACCTCCCCTTCCCAAACCCATTCAGCTGGCAAGATACAGCACTGAGGGAAGACAATCCTGAAGCAAAGGTACCTTTTCCTAATGAGGATAAAAGTCACTGCTTAGCACTGGAGAAAACAGCAGCATTTTAATAGAATCTTATACTGGTAAAAGGGTTTCAAAGGAAGCTGGCCTGAGGCTGGAAGGAAGGAGATTGGACAACAAATTGAAGGTAAACCAGCCTGAAAGCAGGAACTCTGTTACTTCCAAAAAAATTTCCCTGGAGAATTTCAAGTATTCTTTGGTTTTATTCTATGTCAATTTTTAAAAGCAAAATTTATACACGAACTAGAGACTGCCTTCAGCTCCTGATTCAGACACACAGCCCATACATAGAAGGCTGCCCTGTTTTACTAAAAGAAGAACATGGGCATCCTGCTCACATACATGGGGACACCAGCTCTGTGTCCCCAAGCCATTCACCGTGACTATGGACATCTTTTACAATATAATATAGCTACAGGTTGTAGTTCAGAGTTTGCTGTTCTCGTAGCAGCAAACCTGTCTATAACGATGTAGACACTGGAGTGCCATGTGTAAATCACTCATGCAGTCGTTGGCCGGCTCCACATCAGGCACTTTCATGTGAGGAAAGGGGACTATTTTACAGCCCCAGAGACTCTTCTTTTTGCCCTATAACTGCTGCAGCATCATAAAAGCTGAAGCTCACAAAGCCTTCTGGCTTATGGATGAGCAGATATGCAGCCAGGACACATCTGTTTAAGCTACTGAATGCCCTCGAAGCTTTGCTGAAGGCTGCACAGGAAAGATCAGGAAGGAGGTGATAGTAGTACCACATTAAAGAAGAACCTCTGGTTACTGAAATGTTCGCAGTACATTAAAGTTCCCCAAAGCTACATAGAGATACCTCTCACTGATGGACACATGCTACTGATGCACTTAGGGGAGGACTAGAGTGCCATTTCTTAAGTTGTGTCTATACATAGGATAATGGAAAATATATTAAATGGACAGAATGGAGCTTTATTTAAAAAAAAAAAAAGAAAGAAAGAAAAAAAGGTCAAAAGATGGCTGCATTTCTTTGAGCCAGGTCCACATGACCCATGCAGACAGTCTCCATGGTAAGACAGTGTACTGGGAAAAGTGCAAAGGTTCTCCCTGACCTTTTACAGCCTTCTTCTTCCCCATCTTTTAATCTCAGGCTCCAAACATCTTCCCATTCTCCCATTTCCCACTTAGATACGCACTTTCTTCTGTATTTGACTACCACGGATATTCATCTTCAGTCTTCTCTTGCTTAAAACAAAATGGTTCAGTTCTTTCCAGCTTTCCTCATTGGGCATATGTTTTTAGGAACTACTCTTTACAAAAGTAATTTTTTCAAAGATAAATGTTTCTGAATGTGTATTTTCTCTGTAGACACCGACATAGCAACACAGACCATAACCTGTTAATACTTCCTTCCCTTCAGAAACTGTTCTGTAAAATTCATGGCTCACCGGAGACCTTCCTAAGCCAGACAACCATCTGAGGAAAAAATTGCTTACGATTGCTATGTCATGAAGTCCCAGAAATCCACAAGAACAAAGAACATTTCCTGGCTAATAATGTTTTCTCACGAGACCAAGCATAGCTCAATTCTCTGAAACCATGGAAAAGGCACTAAATAAAGCCTGAACACTGAAGGGAGTATATCTGAAAGTGACTGGAGGAGGAAAGGAAGAGGCAGTGCTAATGGGCTGATCAACAGATGTTTTATGAAGAGCTACCACCTCTTAAATCACAGTATATGACTACTTATTTAAGCTTCACAGTTCTAGAGGTGTACTGAAATCTGTCATCTTTACTCATGGCTGGCTGGATACTGAACATTATTTTGGTGATACTGACATGGCTCCCCTGGACTTGATTTCAAAGGAGTTTCATAACTTGGCCTGAAATGCAGAAAAGACCCCAGAATGGCAACAACACTGCGTACTTCTCTCTAGTTTTGCATTACTGATTTTCCACCATGTTCTTTTTCTAACTGAAAAGAGACTAAGTCGTCTGTCTTTTTAATATATGTTCTTTGCATTCACTTAAGGAAGGAAATATCATCAGCTATAACTTACCAGCTCTTTCTCAGCTGCCCGCTTCTCAGTCAGGTTCTTATTTCTTGCCTTATTAACCTTTAACCTTAAGATAAAAGGGCTTAATGATCTATTTGTTTATTTGTTTACAGGAGATGAATGATTTCTGAACCTGGTTTTGTAATCTCTGTAAACTCCATGGTGGAAAAAGAGAGATTAATATTAGCATCCTTATAAAAATTGGGGATCTTCACGAGGAAAAATCCTCAGCTTAGCAGTATTTCTCTGCAGTGGAAAAGTGTCAGACTGCTGACCCATCCAGAGACCTGACAATGAGTCACCTTGTCTCAATGGGCATAAGTTACAGAAAGTGGTATTGATTGACTTTAGTCATGATGCATAATGCATTAGTAAGAGCATCATTAACATGCATTGCTCCTGAACACACATCAGTTATTGCAGTGAGCGTTCACGTAGCCTTAGATTTTGTTGTTTCAGAGCTGCCATGGTTTAGCTTCAGCCAGCAAAGAAATACCACACAGCTGCTCGCTCGCTCACCCCCCACCTCACCCCATCAGTGGGATGGGGAGGAGAATTAGAAAAAGTAAAATCTGTGAGTTGAGAAAAGAACAGTTTAGCAATTGGAGTAAAGAAAAATGTAAAATAATAAACATATTAAAGATGATTATGATGATGATGGTGGTGGTGGTAGTGGCGGTGTAATAAAAAGGGAGATAACAGAAAGAGAGACACAATGCCCAAGAAAGACAAATGAGGCACAATACAATCACCCACCACCCGCTGACCGGTGCCCAGCCAGTCCCCCAGCAGTGATCGGCCCTCCCGGCCAGCCCCCCCCCCCCCCCCCCCCCCCCCCCCCCCCAGTTCATATCCTGGGCATGACGTTCTATGGTATGGAATAGCCCTTTGGCTAGTTCGGGTCAGTGTCCTGGCTCTGCTCCCTCCCAGCTCCTTGTGCAGCCCCTCGCTGGCAGAGCACGGGGAACTGAAAAGGCCTTGGCTTAAGGTAAGCACGACTTTGCAACCACTGAAACATCAGCGTGTCATCAACATTGTTCTCCTGCTAAACCCAAAACACAGCGCTGTACCAGCTACTGGGAAGAAAATTAACTCTATTCCAGCTAAAGCCAGGACAAGAGCGTGAGGCTAATTTAAGCCAGTATGTGTTCCTTCCCATTTGCAATGGGGCTAAGGACATGGCCACAAACATCTGCTGTGGCCCAGATGAGGACAAATGATCCATTAAACGGAAGTAATTTAAATGTTTGTGGCTATAAATCCATGAAGTTGTGTTGGAAGAAAAGCAACAAATTTGAATTTATATATGCAGCATAAACTTACTCGGGCTTGACAAAGTGGAGTTAGATGATTGCTGGCTGGGATGTTCATATAGAAATATAAAACGTTTTGCACTCATTTCAGGCAGAGAACTGGAATAACGCTCCCATGTTACTCCATTTTGTTAAGATAGTGTAAGTTTCTTTACTGAAATATGTAACAAAATAAGCCAGTCTACTACTGCAGCCCAGACTTATGTACTGAACTGAGAGGTACGTGAGTTTATTTACATTAGGCTTCCCTGTACAATCACTGGAGGAAGCCAGGCATCTCCTGAGGCAGATCTTAGGAGGGCCAAATCAGTCACCTGCCAGAAGGGTATTCAGTAGAGAGAAAAAAGGTGACCAGCTTCCAAATTTAGCCATCTAGTTTTGTATTTGGAAATATGAAGGTGGAAAATGCATCACTTTCCTTGTTGGTTTGCCAGAGTAACTCATGACTGTGTAATGAGTTTCATTAATCCCTGCAGAGCATTGAGATAGTTAAAGCCAAGGACAGCTGCAAGAAGAAAAATGGTTTGGATGCTGGGAATAAAAGAGTACTCAAAGCAAGGTATGAATGAAGATACTCAGGTCTTAATTGCCTTTAAACTGAGAAGTGCAACTCATGAAAGTGATAAGAACCTCCTTATTTCACACCAGCATTCTAGTTGGCCTGATTTTCTCTGATTTTTCCCCAAACATGAGCAGAAGCAGAGTTCTTCAGTGTAGGTGTGCTACACGCCCCCCTATTTCACCAGCTGTCTTCCAGCACACAGTGTCGGAGTTATGATGCCACTATAAGTCTGACAGTCCTGAAATGAAAGACCTGCATAGCTGGGTAAGTAATTAAACAGAGAGAGTGGCTTACATAGAGGTAAGTCAATAAGTACAAATGGCTTGAACAGTACTTATTAAATGTCCTTTTTTAAATCTTTGACTCAAATTCCTCTCTGGCTCCAGTGATAAACTCTTACAGATTTATACGTAAAGCATATTCCTTTTAATATTGCTAGAGAGACCTCAAGGAGACAGAGAACCAGTATTGCCTACACAGGCAAGCTCAGTCTGACCTATGCTTCAGAGACAAATTTGTCATCACAAATACTTCATTTTCTTCTTTCAAATACATACTCAACATCACTGTAATGAAAATTTTAACATTTCACATCCCTGTTCAGAAAACTAGATTAAAAGACTACAGCTTTCAGACCAAAGAATATAGAATAAACGAGGGTATATTTTTTAAATTCCTAGTGCACAAACTATGACTTTACTTTTGTGTCTCCGTGGTCTTGTACAAAGCCTTTCAGCAAGATACATTCAAATGAGGAAGCAACAGAGTGACCGATCCCAATCCCAAAGTACAAAAGAGGAGCAGTGATTAATTCTGTTCTCTCCCACTGAATGAGCAGGAGATTTTCAGAGCTGATATTTCCACATGTAAAAATTTCCACGTGAGACTTCCACATGTACCCTCATGATTATCCAAAAGTTTCCCTGAATGAAGAGACAATTAAGGCAACTGATGAGTGCTGCAGTATGTGATGATCTTAGAGTAAAATGGACATCTGGAATTAAGTGGAGATCTAAACAGTTTATACACAATCAAAGATGAAGTCAACAGCTAAACTTTTTTTGGCTAGACCTATGACTCGTTGGTAGCAATTTGATGTTACAGCTGCCAATGAGAGGTTTCTTTCTGCCCTGCTGATTTGCCTAAAGTGCAGCAAGTGGATATTCAGGTAATACCCACTGAGTCAACTGTAGAACAGTGCACTGGCAAGCACACAAGGAACCACCAAGACACTGCCATTGGATCCCTGCAAAGAAAGGACAGGAACTCTTAAACACTCATAGGTCTGCAGTGTGACACCACACCAGCAAGCTGTCATGAATCTGGCCATTGGACGTGAATTAAGTCAGCCTCTTCTGTGAAGCGGTATCTCATGGAAGACTACCAGCAGAGATGACTGAGCCAGTGAGAAGATTTCTGCAGTGTACTTTCAGCAGTCCTGCACTGTTCCAGGCACAGGACATCTGCTCCTTACTTTTCTTAAAAGAGGACAGCCATGCAAACATACATGTCGTTTCCCCCACAGGCAGGAACTCCATACTAGAGCCATGAATTCAATACTGGAGCAATAAACTGACAGATTTGCTACACGTCTTTAAATCTGTTCAAAAATATTTTAAATTGCAGTTAACCCTCAGTCCAATTTGTTCTCAATTCTAAACCAGAAACAGGATCTTATTCAAGTGGATCTGCAATTTGTCTTTGTGATTCTGCTTAATCTATGCTGTTAACAGTTTCCTTACTCACAAAAGACTGTGGAATCAGCCACGATCTAATGCTGTCAAGAAGCAATATGTTGGGAAGTCATTTTCAGGGATGTGTTGCTCTTAACGGACTTTACAGTGAGCTTATGTGACAGACAGAATAGATGTTGTCAGATGACATGAGATTTTTAAAGCCTGTCAGCAAATTCTATATTTTACCAGTCATTTTCTACTCTGAAGGATGTTCTGTGTATCTGTCTAATTATAGAAAAACTGTACAGATTGTGTCAAAACTTCCCACTATTATCCAAGCTGTACCAGCCATGGCTGACAAAACACGCACACCTCCTAATTAAGAACATTATAAAACTGACTTATTTAAATTAAAAAAACCTCCCAGCCTTCACTTTTTGACAAATTACTCTGAGATTTTTGTAGAAGGGGGAGGAAAGCAAGAATATTTTAGATTTATTCCCTCATTTCGTAACTGTATAGACCACCAAAATAAGTCACAATTTGCAAACAATGTGTCAGAAAGAAAGCCTTTGGCTTGACAGATTGCAGGGCATAGCACAAAATAAAATTGTGTTGTTCTGAAGATCTGAAGTACAGGATGTAACATGCTTAAAATGCTTCATTATTTTAAAGAGCTCCAAATGCTTAGACATCTCAGGTGATAGCTTCATTCATTCATCCATTTAAGTTAATGGCATGTTTCTCTTGCTGAGTTCTTGTGTGAGCAGAATGCACCTTTGCTAATGGTACAGGAGAACTTCTAGCTTAGCTTTCTGAAATTGCAGTGTGTGCTGGGAATAATGTGAATATAGGGAGCAATTCCATCTGGCTTCCTTTTCTAAATAGTGCAGTTGACTTTCGTTTTGTGGTTACAAATGTACTTTGCGAGGTGGGCACTATTTCAAGCACTTACAATTGTGTTTTCCAGTCCTAGTTTGGAAGTTTTCATTTCCAGTCAGCTCCAGTTTGATGATGAAGAATGACCAAATTATGCACCTAAAAGGACTTCAGCACAATTCTGGGTGACTTGTGTGTGTTCTAGTTTTCCAGGACCAGGACTATGCCAAATTTGTTGGCCAAAACGGTAAAATGAGTGAAAAATGGAGCTCTGCAAAGAAACTAAATGCGGGTTTCATGTCTAAGAACTGTTGAGAGGATAAGGAAGGGAAGAGGCTATTACCTCAAAAAAACAAAATGGATGTAAAGATTCAATTGAGCACCAGAAATATTTTTACAAACAGATAAAACTTATTTCACAGCATCACTTCCCAAGTCAGTTGTAAAAGAGACACAAAAATAACAAAACTCATGACCTGAGAATAGCCCGCCTTTGCACAATGGGGCAGAGGAGATACCAAACCAACATATGGCAACTTATGAATGAGCTGCAGTCAGATGGTAGAGCTCAACTCCTGCCTCACCCGTGGGCAAGAAACCCCCAGCATGCACAGGCAGGCAGCATCTTGCCTGGGTGCAAGGCTCTGGGACAGGCTGTGCCTGGAGATGCCAACAGCCATACCCACTATTTGTTGCACCAGCCTCGTGTTCTCAGGTCAGTCTTTTCTGTCACTGGTGAATTTGCAGTCAGTGAAGTTTTGTTTAGGTTTTGAGTTGAAGGCAGTCAGCGGTGACAGCATGACTGACTGAATAAAACCTATCCAGTAGTGTCACAAAGTAGTATGCCAATGAATGCTGGTAGTGGATCATCCTCCATTTCCACACTGTTATTCTGTTATTCCTCTTTTTCTTTTTTCTTTTTTCTTTTCTTTTGACTTTTGAGCATTAGAAGCATGTGGCATTGAAGCACAAGGGATTGACTGGGATAAGCAACTAATGAGTCCAAAGGTTTTAGATCCAACACTGGATGTACGAAAGGAGAAAGGAAATTCCTCTTGCTCCAAAGTAGGTATTCACACAGGAGATAGTCCTTCCAGGCTCCCTTTGTTGACAGTAAAGAGAAAGAAGTGCTTTCTGGCCTCAATTTTCACAATACATTTACCAGTAAAAACCCTTTTCCAGGCTGTATGATTATTTCATAAACTCTTAGGAACTGAACACTTTTCACCTGAAGAAAGAGAATTAATTGATGAAAAAAAACATGAACGTAAGGTTTCAATCTCAACACACAGCGCTGAAAGAGTGTGATGACAGGAACCTGAAACACCACACACCTCTTTCCAGGTGCTTTAGATCCTCTAGAAAAAAAAGCTTTAAAGCCTCTAATCTAATAATTTGGCATTGGGGGGTTGGCGGCAGGTGAGGTAGCTTATGATTAGACTTGTTTGGTATTGATGGGAGTTGCCACAATTAATGTTTTTATTTATTATAAACCTGGGAACATCTTCATAGGAGACACTGTGATGATGGTCAGGTCAGCTGCTACTCACAAACATGCTCTACAGTAAAGATTCACAGAAAAAAAAGTGGTGTCTAGTTCCACTGATGCAATTATATGATTCCACAATTTAGTTTAACTTGAAATCTCTCTTTCAGAGACTTTCTGGATGTATCTTTCTCCTTCTTGGGCAATCAGCTGTGGTTAAGGCTCCTTATCACAGAACGGCATGGCACTTGTCAACTCTTCAACCTACCTGCTTGGGAGGAAAGCTAACATTACAATGGAGTTTCTGGACTTAGAGACTTCACAGGATGAGCTCTCACTGGTGTTAATTATTCCAGAGGGAACCAAGTAGAACTGGACTTCATGACACTCTAAAAACCAAACCTGGGCCCTGATCAGTGTAAAAACTGCATTAGCATCTTTGATCATCAAGTGGGGCTTTTACTTACCTTTTGCAGAGGTCACCAGACTTCTAAGTAAAAAGCACCAACCACATGAGTAATACAAGGATTAGAGCAGCTCTGTAAAGCTCAAAAAAGAACCCCAAACATTTTAAAAACCGTCACTGAAATTAGCTTGTCAGAACTTACACTGTAGTTATAATTCCATCATTTTTCAGATCACTATAAGAACACTAAAATCACAGACAGTTAAATAAATCTGATCACAGGTCAAAGGAAAGAGTTTTCCTGGACAGCCCCTGCAGCACAGTTGCTTTGAAACTTTGACTTGCAAAGAATAAGGTAATTGTCCATTTTAAGTAGCTGAGCAACGTGGGATTTTGTATGGGTGAATAGCAGAAACCTCTCTGCAAACTGGTAGGCTCCCTGTAAATTTTAGACTGCCTTTTTTTTGGTAGAGAGACACATCTATATTTGGGTCATCCAATTTTTTCCTATTTTCTGCAAAATGGTTTTTGGGCTTCTATATCCCTGGCTGTTCTACCAATGGGAGAAGTGATGCACTTTCCTCCAGCAGCAAAAGCTAATTCAAACAGCAATGCAGTAGCAAACCAATGGAACATAACACGATGGAACCATTCAAAGATTTCCTTCAAGAAAATGGTATTAATTTCAAAATCCCCAGTCAAAAAGACCTCAAATTAGATTTCTGGTTAAGGTTTACAGTGCTGAAGGAGATTAATAGGGGCTTTAGACAAGCGCTCAGCAGAAACAGATTTAGAATGAAAACCTCCAGGCTTCAATCCGTTGTCTTCCAGAACTCCTTTCAGCCAGAGAGAAAATGTCAGTCTCAAAGGTTTTGCCGAAAGGAAGCTGTCCAACTTCAGACCTGTTAGTATCTCACTGGCTTCTATGGATTCGCTTTGCAGCCCTTAAATACAGGCAAATCCAAGTACAAAGCACATGAAACAGGTGCTATAGTAAACTTACTATGAATAAAGTAAAGCTCCAAGAAATATTTAAGTCTTAAAAGTGACAAAAGTCAAAGTGTCCTGTGATACACAAAAAGAATTTGGAACAAGTATTGCTGAACAATGAGAAACACCATTTTTTAAAGAAAATATTCACATATATCTCTATTTTTTTATAACCCTGTAATACTAATTAAAGTAAGTTAAATCCTAAACTGAGTAGTCTCTGAAAGTTTGTGATCAATAATGATTTTTCATTGTATTTTCCAGGCTCTTGATCTGTAAAAGCTGGATATGTCTAACAGGGAAATAACTAAGAAGAACAAGGTTAAAGGAATTTGATTTGCAAGAAGGTAGAAGTACAGGGGGGAAACTATAAAACTTCAATAATCTTTTGATCACATTTTGACCTGAAAATTCGTATTAAAGCAATTCAGAAGCCTTGACGAAAAACACTTTGAAATCTAGGTGAAGAAATATTCCATTTCTGAGGTGGATCTGTCCTTCTCAATCAAAATGAGTAAAAGCATGACAATGAAAAAAAATCTGCCTTGGTCAAAAACTTACACATTGTTTTCATCATTTTCTCTCATTGTTTTGAATACTATATTGAGTGAACCTGATGTTTGGAAAGAGTGTGAATAGGTGTGAGATGCTGAGACTCTTTTTGTAAAACACAGTGGTTTTTAGTCACAGACCAATTGCTAACAGAACAGCAAATACTGCTATTTCACCATACCTACAATAAAGTTTTCCTGATTGCCTGAAGATGGCAAGTGTTAGTGTCCAACCCAGCAAATAACAGAATCACTTTCTTCATTGTCATTCTTTCTTCATACCTTAAATAACCAAGAAACTGCAAAATTAATTTTACGTAGTGTGGAATAGTCTAAGAAGAACAAAACATATTTCATTTCACATTAAGACGTTGCTTACTCAAGGAGTCATAACTCCCCTTATCCTTGCCCTGCTGATTTCAGATGAAGACACAATGTCAAGCTTTTCCCTAGTTTTATTATATTTATTTATTTTGTACTCTAAGTATTAACTAGGCAATCTCTCTTGGAGTTCATAGCATGTTGCTCACTAATTGTACGACTAATGATTTGGGGCAGTCTTGCATAGTCTGATGATTTTAACACTCATCTAACAGCTACAGAAATATGATAAAGTCTTTCAGCTGTTGTTCAAGACAGTTGATTTACTTTTGTCTGAAGAGAAAGAACATGACCCTAAGTGCAGAAATTAATCGTTTAATGGGTTTTATCCTACCTGCATAATATCAAGCTATAAGTAGTTATGAAAATATCTTCTTGAAGTATGGAATCCTGATTCCTGGCGCTGGAGGTGTTTCAAATGTTGAAAATGTCAAACATGGTTTTTCTTCCCATTTGCACCTCCAAGCGCAGCTGTTAGGCTCACAGAGACAAATATTTCCTTCTGATTTTGCATGTCTCTTTTAGATGCTGATCCATACTAGTACTGCTAATTAAACTGCAAAGGTATTCAAAATTGCTACTAACAAGCATGTGAAATGTTCTCAAGACAAACTGCCTTGTGAACTGCAGAAAAGAATTACAGCTTCTTTATTTCAGTTTTTCCTGAATTAGCTAAGCAACTGCTCCCTTCAACTGAGCCTCTCACTTTTGATGCACATAGAAGCAGGAATAGCTGCTCCTTGGGTAATGAATATAGGCAGTCTGAATTTTTCCTCCATTGTAGCCTCCCTTCTAGGAGCTACATGCAGGACTTTTTAGGAATGTGAATGTTGGCTGACCTGATGTTGTCCTATCCCTACTAGCTATCATGTGTAGAGTTACTGTTACTAACGCAAGTACTGCACACAGCAGGCCAGCATGGGTTGTATCACCTCAAAATGACATAACTTGGGAACTAGTGAACAAAATCCTGCTGCTGCTTCTAACCAGGAAATTTTTATTTTCTTGATGCATTCCAAATACATTATTCAGAGATCCTGAGGAAAAAACACGTACCTCCCTACAGTGAATAAAACTGATTAATTTTTCCCTCCATAGCTTCATTGCTCCTTCCATGGTCATATGAAAGGCAAAAATCTTAGCAGGGGTTGGGTTATGGATTTCCTGAGGGTCAGAGGCATCCTAACCACGGTCAGTATGGTAGTGCCTAAGGACCAAATACATCCATAGTCTCGCTGTGGTAGGTACAATCCTTATTGCAGAGAGATGATACCTAAATAAAGGTAACACAGAGAGAAAAGAAAGGATTGAAATTGCAAATAGAATAAACAATAGCAGATGTCACATTAGTTGGATGAGTCTGTTTAGGAAGTGAAAGGACACTGAAGGTAACGATGAGCTCAGAGCTGAAGCCACAGCCCAACTCTGTAAGCACACCATTGTCTGTACTGATTTTCCAATCAAGGGTTTAGTTTTCAGTGCTGAAGGATATCTTACACCAAGAAGCTGAGACAAGGAGGGGTTTGACAGAAGCCAGGGAGTATCTGACTTGAGAAGGCAAGTAGCTGTCCAAAGCTGTGTTCATATTGGGTCTGAGCAGTAAGATCTGTACTGCTTTGTCAGCCATCATACCAATTTACATTTATAAGGTAGGGTTTTAGCTTAGGTACTTCATATTCGATTGGCTTAATGTCAGTTTGGATCATTCTTTTTCATTGTGTTCTCTTTCACACAGTGCCAATACTAACTGGTGGTGTCAGCCACAGATAATTGATCTCTCCTGTTTAAACTTCAGCTAGTTTGCTCCAGGTTGCAGTGGGGAAATCTTGCAAAGCATGTATTTTCTTAGAGAGCTGGGAAGAAGGATTTAGAGGAGGCAGTACCACATCATGAAAACGGCAAGACTTTAGCTGCTGTAACAATGTCTGGAGGTTTCTGCAGCAGATTGCCTATTTCTGTGGATCCTGTAAGACCGAATTCAGAGTCTAGACTTAGAAACTGATTTCCTTGTTGAGTGCTTTCAGAATCACTGACTCACAAATACAGGTAGACACAAGCTCACATTACAAGCTTAGAGCTTCTAAATCTTGCTGAAAAACTTCAACATAAAAGAGGCTCTTTTCCTAGAATTTCTGACAAAACTCCTTCGTTCGGCATGCTAAACAGGCAGTCTCTATGGAGAACTAGGTTGCAAGTCTGTTACCAAAATTTGCAATACACTACAGTAAATGCTATATAACAGGGTAGCTTAAAGCAGGAAAGGCAAGCATGGCAAATACTTCAGAACATTCACAGGCTCCTCTGTGCTCACAGGCAATTGTCAGTTTACACTCCCTTGCTAACAGAAATCCCAGGGTTCATAATTGCTGGTTTTCAAGATCTGAGAATCCCAAATGTGTCCCTAATTAGCCCAGTGCCTTCACCCTATAATTATATTAATAGAAAAGACTATTTTTTCAACGTCAAAATGAGGACCTGCAGACCACAGTGGCAGGTTTCTTCTGAAATGTAAGATAACGTGGAATGGTTTCACGCAAAACAAAAATAAATTTGTAGAAGTCTAGAATACATGCAGCAGAGACAGTTGACCACTCTTCCTGCCCAGCAATATAGATGAGGCATCCTTTTGTGTGATTAGTGATTATAATCTACTAAAAGTGTCAGAAATCATGATGGTTTTCATTTGTAAACCTATTTTTGTTATTCCTTTTAAAAATTTATTTTTGCCTCTGTTAACTGACTTTAAACATCCAAGGAAACAATGTGTTTGTCTAACCTGTTCTCATCACACATTGATCACTGAGAAGTTACTGAAGGCAGAGAAACAGCTCAGCATCACAAATCTCTGTTTAAATAATAAGGGTGGGGGTGAGCAGTAAAAAAAGCCAAGGTCTCCAGACAGAATTAATCTGGTTTAACGTTTAATATTTTTTTTCTTCCCAGACAGTCATACATGATCTAGTCACCCAAGGCTCTTAAGAATTAAAGGAGAGAACCAGGCAATTTTAAATCATGAATCATCAGACCTACTTTACACACCTGCATCATGAACTGACTCATCCTCCAGATTCATTTCAGTATACCTACTTGATTCCCACCAGCTGCTAAGGAATCCTACAGTCATTAGCTCTGATGTAAATTTTTGCATTTCACCTGTCCATGTAGAGTTTGTGTCCTTTCTTTAGCAGGAGACTGATCGCAAAGCTGAGATTCTCACCTCCCAAATGTTCATGTTTTGTGGAAAGGACTGAAGAGAAGGCAGTTGTGAGACTATTGAGGAGGGAAAACATGTGGGTTTTTTATATTTTACTCTCTGGTCACTTGCAAGGAGAAGCTCTTTCTTCCAGAAATTAAGCAAAAGTTCCTCCATAGAAGCATTCCTCTCCCTCCTGTGTAGCCAATCCAGTTTACAGAAAATACCTTGAATGGTAAATCACTGAAGTATTGTCTTTGAAGAGGGGTGGAAGGCACAGTAATTTTCCTTATTGTGACAGAAGAATTTCCTTGTCTGCTCCCTGAGTTCCCATTGAATGTATGGGTAGGACATGGATTTCTCCAGTTTCAACACCTTGGAGGTGTTGAGCATAGGTAGTCTAAAACTCCCCAGCTCAGAAAGGAAGTAGGTTGTTATCAGAATCTTCAGCTTGTGTTGTATTAGCTTTAAACAGTAAAAGAGACTTTACTAGCCAACAACAATTACTCACCACCAATTTAGGCTTGCTCCAAGATTTTAATCAGCTAGCTCAGATAGCTGACTATCACTACCAAGCTTCTCCCACAATAGCAAATAAAATCTGATTATAAGAAATTTATATAAAAGTGAAAAAAGTCTGTTTTGCAGGCTAAGCAGCATGTAGAGAAGGATCAATACTATTTTGTTGGTTTTTGGCTCAAGCTTCAAGCAGAAGATCCAGGAGAGTGTGCAGACCCTATCTACTCTGCACAGTATACAGTTTCTGAAAAATAACCCAGGGCTTCTATAGAATTATCAGCAAATTCTAACAAATTAGATCCAAACATTTCCAAAACAGCAATGAGTGCTTGGTCATAGAGACTCAGATGCTGGCTTTAGAAGTCTTGGAACTGAGATTGCAGGTGTTTCAGCGTGTTTACACATTTTCTCAGCTTCATTGGTGGGTGTGAGCTCCACCTTCACAGAGAAAATATTAGAACACACTAGAAAAACAAGAAGATGGTTCTTGTGTTGGATAGACAGTTCACATCGTTAAGGGTAGAAAAAAATATTGACAAGGCTGCCTCAAAAGAGCTAATCTACTTATAACTCAGTTAATGAAATGTTGTCATGAACACGGCTTTAACAAAACCTTTTGATCAGTGGTTATCTCCTCAATCATTTGTCCTGAACTGAAGAGCTTTTCTCCACTACAACCATGTAAGATGGTAGCATTTCTCATTTTATAGAAGCTTCTTTAACAAATGACAGTAAGATAGGCACTTCTATCAAAACACTGATTAGGCACTTTGATGCCCCAGATGCCAGAATGAATCTGAGGGTTGTTTCAAGTTCTTGGCACCTGTGACCAGGAATTTGATGTGATAGCAGCACATTCACACATTAACTGCTGATCTTCTCAATTCCAAGTTCTCTAGACTAAAAAAACATCCTATCATCTTTATTCCTTAGTCCTAGAAACACCTATGTTTCCCAAAAACGTATGATAACCCATCATCTGATAAAAACCCAAGCAGATGTTTAAATTCCAAGGAAGATAGTATACCAGTATCTTTTTGTATTTCTCCTTCAGGTTTTGTTCAAAGCATAAAAGAATGAATGAAGTTTAAAATTAATTAGGAATATACTGAGGAAAGCAATTCCTTCCACTAGTCAAAAATATGTATTAGTTGACTGTACAGTCAGACTGCAGTAATATCATAACAAAGCATAGACATTCTCAAGAAAATTTGATTGGTTCATGAAGAAGATATAAGACAACTTGTTTTTTCTTTGAATCCAAGCAGCAGTTTGGAACACTGTGTATATTAGTGAAAAGTTCTGTATTCTTGAAACTCCTAAATTGGTGTCTTTTTAAGGCCATATTTGCTTGGTATTTCAAGTGAATTTAGAATGGGACTATCCATTTTATTCATTAAGCATATACAACTTAATGTTTTTCATAACAGACTGCAGGTTTGGTTATGAAATTATGAACATTCTTTCCCAAAAATTCCTCATTATTAATGCACTGCCTGCTACAGCCAAGAACCCATCACATTTCTTCTTCCCGAAGGCAGAGCCCACACTGTGTCTTTTTGAATGACCCATGACAGTCAGGCCTTATTCTTCACCTAACGTTAATCACCATTCAAGAGCAAACAAGGAATACAGAAGAGGCTTCATTTAATCAGTTCTAAGGAGTCTGAGTGTAAAGAATGACTCTGGGAATCCTGAGGAAACATCTTGATGTGAGATTTTTCTCACATCCTACATGAATAAGTCTCACATACTGGAAAGGGAAATGTTGTTAAGATTCATAGTTCAATGTTAGCGGTAAAATATCCCAAATTACCAGGTACACCAACTTGTCAGTCCCTCAGATGCTAGGGTTGGCTTCTCCAGCCCCTCACTGGCAGAGTGAGCACCTTGCTCTACAGATGGAAACAGATGTTCGGCTGTTAGGAATTTCTCCATTAGGAATTTCTCCAAGAGCTTGACGACTTCTTGTCAAAAGCAGAGTTTTAGAAGAGTAACTAGCATGTGCAGACACTAGACAGAAGGATATCTGTTGAGTCCTGTATGGATTATCTCTGGTAAGGATACAGGAATCCAGACACCAGCAGATGTGCTCAATACCTTCTCATATCCAAAGATCAGTAGCAGCTTCAAGCCAGCAGTAACAGGGTTTTCTTCCTTCTGTGTTATGTGTCTTTTCTTTCAGTATCTCAGTTATGATCACAACTTCAAATGATGTGCAAAAAACCTCAGTTTCATCCTGCAAATTATTGGGGGTCTTCAGAGACCAGACTCAGTCTTCCAAAACCATATAGCTAAATGAGGTGAGGAACATGGGCTGATCTTTCCCTGACTGTGTGGTCTGCAGAGTCTGCAATGGTAGCTCAAAATGCTGGAGCTAATCTTTTGCGAGCTAAAGGGAGCTGCAAGCAGAAAAAGGTGCTGGGGATGGCAGGTTGTAGGAAGCTATAAAAGCTGCCAAGCGTCACACTTCTAAAAAGCACAGGTGTCGTGGTTTAACCCTGGCCGGCAACCAAGTACCACGCAGCCGGTTGCTCACTCTTCATCCAGAGGGATGGGAAGGAGGATCAGAAAGGAATGTAAAACTCAGGGGTTGAGAGAATAACAATTTAATAGGTAAAGCAAAAGCCGTGCACACAAGCAAAGCAAAGCAAGGAATTCATTCACCACTTCCCAAGGGCAGGCAGGTGTTCAGCCATCCCCAGGAAAGCCGGGCTCCATCACACGTAATGGTTACTCAGGCAGACAAACACCATAATGCCAGATGTGTCCCCCTTCCTTCTTCTTCCCCCAGTTTATATACTCAGCATGACGTCATATGGTATGGAATACCTCTATGGCCAGCTTGGGTCACCTGTCCTGGCTGTGTCCCTTCCCAATTTTCTGTGCCCCTCCAGCCCTCTCAATGGCAGGGCCCAAGGAACTGAAAAGTCCTTGATTTAGTATAAACATCACCCAGCAACAACTAAAACCATCAGTGTCCTATAAACGTTGTTCTCACATCACAGCCAAAACACAGCACTGTGCTAGCTGCTAAGAAGAAAATTAACTCTATCCCAGCTGAAACGAGGACAACAGGTTACCTGTCAGAGTGCTTTTGTCCCTTTGAACATTTACTTTTCCAGTACTGGATTGAATTGTGAAAGAATTGCTGAATTTGTCTGAGTAGAGAGGTATGTGTACAGGGATGAGGGAGAAGCTGTTGTTTTCTGATGAAATAGGCTTTATTCTATATGCTGACGCACCAGAGTCTGGAACTACAGCATTAGATAGTCTAAAACTTTGGAAATCAAACTAAAAATTATTGGGTGGACTTTCAAAAGTGATTTTGTAGAAAGCAGAAAAAAAAATCATCCATTGGTCAAGCTTGTGTGCTTTCTTCAGTCCTTACTTTCAGATCTGGTCTGTCAATAGTGACGCCAACGAGAAGCACTGTGGTCTAAGAGTCACCAGAAAATGGTCTTTACTAGCAAGGAAGGGAGCATGGTGCTAGGATACCAGGGCTTTTTTGAGACAACATGATGCCATTCTACCTGGGGTTATGCAGCTCTTGGAGTTACTCATCTTCCTTTGCTATTTCCGTATACAAGCACTTAGGAGAATTAATGGTGTTATTTCTTGTAATAACCTGTAAACCTGTGGATTGCTCTGATTTAATCGTACCTGTGTATTGCCTATATGTTTCCTAGGATGTTGAGGATTTGAAAAGCCTTAATAAAAGAAATCAAAGCATCTGATGAGTCACAGCTGATTAGTCATAGGGGAACTGGCTTGGTTGGCTGCCCTTTCGCAGACCTGCTCTTCAAAATTCCCAGCAGCTGTCATGCTTTCTCCCACGCTGCCCTCAAGAGTGGGAAGAACTCAGTAAATATCCACAGTCACCTTGCTGTCCTCTAAATCCGGCTCTCAAAATGCTCAGAGAAGAAGGAAACAAACTCAATGGGGTGAGTCCATTGCTGCATTACAATTGTTATATTTTATTATAGCAAAAGTATGAGTTTTCTTTTACTGTTCCCATTGAGTATTTTGCAGCATATTTTGCTTTGTTTTATGCAAGCTTTCTGGGACAAAGACAGTCATATACATACAAACTTGTGTATTGCCCAGCAAAACTGTTGCTTAAGGTTCATCTTAGACATAAACAGCACCAGGCAAAGTGCCACGTTAGCATGCTACTGTTAAGTTGTGAGCATATGAGTATATACTTTAATTAAATCTGGATTATGTATGGTAGCTGTATCAAATCTTGTGGTAGATGAAGAATAACCCTTCTTCCCCTGATAATGGCCTTAGCAGCTGCTCAGAATTGAGCAAAGAATTCTGAATTCAAATAATGGTTCAAAAGAACATTGTTCAAAAACCATTGGCACACGTTCCAAGAAAGAAGTCTTTGCCAGTGTCGTCAGCAGTGGCCGGACAGACTGGAACAAAGACAGCTGGGCCACTGAGACAGACCAGTATTTTTCACAGTGTCTTAAGATAATACACTTAAATTTCTGTCTAAATTTAAAATTAAGAATGTTTGCCAGTACCTTCTTAAATAGGTAACTAAACCTTTGATAGGGATGGAGATATTTTTAGCTGAAGGATCAGGTAAATTACTTGGACATAAGACCACAACTATTTTGATTAAACATATCGCCATTATTTTTAAGTGAGACTGCTCGCACAGAAATGGTGGCCTCAGTTGCTATCGAAAATAGCTTATTCATACCCAAAATACATGGCCATATACCCCTCTTCAATTATACTGATGCTGCATCCCCACCAAGGAGAAAGTTTGACATGAAAATAAAAAGGGGGGAAAAACCCAAGCCACCTATCTATAACTATTCAAGCCAAATTCATCATGTTCGTGCCAAATGTTGCAAAGAGCTCTCCCAGAGGACAGAAGGGCGCATGTAATGACCCAGCACCTATGGTGGCTGTGGATTCCCCAGTACCACTGGGGGGGTACACAACAAATGCCACTGCCTCTGAAAGGAGTTTCTTCAGTATCATATAAAGAAATTTATAAAATAGAATTAAAATTGAGAGAGAGCAATAACATTTCAAGGCCAAAAATTGTTTTCAAGTGACAATGTAGTTGACAATTCAGGAATCAAATCTATAATTACAGCAAATTATGGGAGAAATTGGTAAGCATTCAGGACAGAGCCACCTTAAAAGAACCTGTGTTAAGAGGACCCTAAAGGCAGTGTTAGCATGTCTATTCAATATATGCTGATTACAATCACTGTGCACACTTACAACACTAAAGGGTGCTGATCCCCTAAACAAAGGGTGCTGAAAAAATAAAATATATTAATTACTAGAAGCCAATCTCCACTAAATAGACAATGCTGCAAATAGTTGCACGGATACTTTCTATTAGGCCAGTAAAGACATGCCCCATTAACTTTTGACAAAGAGGGATTATATGGCTCTCCAGATGATCAGAAAATAAAGATCTTGCAGCACACTAAGCAACATGCCAAGGAAAACCAAAAAACTATTGGTTGTGTTGTTTTTGACTTCCTAACATATGAATGTCTCTCCTGGCTGTTAGAAAGGAAAGGTTTTGACCAACACACAATCAGTGTCATTGAAGATGCCTATCAAAATGTTATGGCTGATCTAGACTGGTGGAAGGAGCGTACAGAAGTAAATCTCAAAGTAAGTATCTCAAAGTTGTAAATCTTAAAGCTGAGGTCAAATAATGAGACACAATATCCCTGTTTTTCCACCTGGCAATTGATCTGCAATCTCACAAGAATGTGGTGGTGGTTTCCACTGCTATGGAAATCTCAAGTTATTTGGTTTTATTGAGCTAATCATTTGAAGGTCTGAATAATACGATGAAAAATGTTGTGTCTCCTTGCTACTTGACTGGCCTTAAGAACCCGTGTTAAGAGCTACAGATTTCACATTAAGCCCACTCACAACTTATCTACAACCCATGGCTGTGAGGTCTAGAAGGTAGGCACTGAAGGCTTGAATATGAGAGCTCCAGGCAAGTCTGGAAAATACTTGAGACTCTGATTGATGTTGAATTGAAACAAGCAGACTTGGGAAAAGTTCAGACCTGTTTGACGAAAGTCAGAAAGGTACTTTTAAGATTGCTAGGGAAGCTCTTGCTTGAAACCTCCAAACCACCAGTATGTGCTAGCTGTTCTTTTGATTCAAACCAGTTCTCCCAAGGCTTGTAAATAAATAAATAATTTGTTCAAATAATAAATTAAACTGTGAAGATAAGGCTTCAAAATGGGACATTTTGAAAATTGTCCAGGTAGCATTGACTGGATTATGAATGACAGCAGGGTACTTGAGTGGCAACTGCTAATACCTCTTCAACTTTAGGAACCATATATCCCACCAGGGATCCTTTGATCTCGAGCAAGGGCGATGCTAGAGTGATTCATAGACAGCAACTTTCACGCCTAGCATATTTCAGGCATCTGCCGAGCTGTGAAGGGTGCCTGTATTAAAACAGCAAGGAACTGTGCACCAAGAAACCAAGAAATACATGTGGGCAGATTATCAAAACCTTCGTCTCAAGGAGGAACATGAAGAACTCAAAGCTTCACTTGATATTTGCTAAAAAAAAACCAAACCCTGATCCAGTGGTGGACTTCATTGTCTGCTCTGAGAGCAAACTCACTGCAGTCAGGGATGCTGCTGCAGAGAGTTTGGAAGCACAGTCTGAAAGAGCAGGTGACACTAACCAAGGGCCATCAAGATCACCATTAAGGTCAGGTACTATTGTCTTTCCTATCAGAGCTAGAGAGAAACAGTATGAAACTAACTCCCAGTCACTAATAACACAAGGTGTTTCAGAAAAAAAAGGCAAAGCTGAATCATAAAGATTTAACTCACCCCAAACAGTTTGTTTAATTTTTTTAGTTTTTTAAATGTGGGAACATTTCAGATCTTGGATGAATAGCTGATCAGGACTATGCATGGACTGAGGACTGATTGCATCTTATTTAAAATTATGATCACATTAAGGACTCATGCTGTCTTGGACAGCATATCTCAGTCTGACGCAGATTCCCTGTAAGCCTGTTACTCAGACAGCACAGGAGCATCAGCATCCAGCCAGTCCTGCAGACAGGGCCATCTTGCACTAAACTATTTATCGCCCACTCTATTTTGATGCAAGAGGTGCTAAGGACATTGTTAAAATGGACCCTCCCATTGGCAAGGGAGAGGTTCAAACACACAGAGCTCCTCTGTGGCATGGGCCTCAGCATTTCGAAGTCAGAACCAAAAGGATCTCCAACACATGAGCATGTCATAATGGGCCTCTACAGATTGTCCACTTCCAAGGGAGGATGATGATGAAGCTTTCTTCAAGAAGTTTCCTGATTCTAGTGTCTACTTCTCATCGTTCTCAACCAACTTGACATCTCCTTAGAGGACAATACAGTAGGACACAACCAATCCAGCAGATATCTGTAGCATCTTGGGAAAAAAAAAAAATGATGCTGGTCTAGGATGGCTGACTTGGTGGAGTACTCTGCTGGATGTGCTAGTCACAAACAGGGAAAGAGAAGCGAAGGATGTGATGGATGATGGCAGCTTCAGAAAATGGGGGAAGTGAGGAAGGCAAGCAGCCAAAAACAACACAAGAAAGATCTCAAATTTCAGGAGACTCTATTTATTCAGGAAATTTCTAGGCAAGACCCAGTGGTCCTGAAGGGCAAAAGGTGTTCAGATAAATTGATCAGTCTTCAGGGGCCACCTCTTCAAAGCAGGAGAGCAACCCATCCTGATGGGCAACGAAGTGGGCACATGTTTTGGAGGACAATTTTGGCTTAACAGGGAACTCTTGGTCAAAAACTCACAAACCTGATATGTATGAGAAATGGAGAAAGGGACAAAAAGGGTTAGAGAACCATCACACAGCTATCCAGGTGTGTAATTTGGGTGGCCAAACTTTGGAGTTTTAGAGTTAAGTGGTGAGAGGTGAGAGCAACAAGAATGGCCTCGGTAGGTACATCAGCAGCAGAATGAAGACCAGGGATCACTACTGAACAAGGCAGGAAAACTAGTGATGAAGAATGTGTGAACTTCTGAGATATTCGGTGCCTTCTTTACCTCTGTTTTAGCTGGCAAAGTATTCTCTCAGACCCTCTGTATCTCCATAATAAGTAGCAAGTTACAGGAGACAGGTACCACAGGTAGGGGTAATCATTGCTTCAGAAAGGGACTACTTAAAACATCTAAACATATACAAGCCTACTGGACCCAAAGTGATGCATCTGTGGGTGCTGAAGGAGCTGCCTGAAATAATTGCAATCTCTATAATCTTCTCTATCATTTTTGAATTCTTGCTCTGCTCAAGGGAGGTGACCCTAGCAACTGGGGAAAAAAAGTCAATGGACAAACAAGGCAGGAAGGACAATTTGGATAACTGCTGGCCAGTCAACTTCACCTCAAACTGTGGAACAAATTCTCATAGAAAACATTTCCAAGCAAAGGAAAGGCATGAGAAAACTGAGAAGATTCATTCTTGAAAAATCCTTACTAATTCATGCTTGACACTAGCCTGATGGCCTTCTATGGTGAAAGAATTAGCTACAAGAATCAAGATGTAAGTATAGTGCTCAACAGTTTCAGGTTTAAGTGGTGACATTCAAGCATCAATATTGTGGTGATGCTGTTAGAACATCTTCAACGACCACAGCAAGGGGGCACAATACATCTTCGCCAAGACTGTGGACAGCACCACCCTGGGGTGGGGAGTGGTTTCTCTGCAGCAGAAGACAGGGCTGCTATTCACATGGTCCTTAGCTGGAGGACAGGACCAACCTGAACCTCAAGTTCAACACAGACAGATGTAAACTCAGCACGTGGACACAGAAGCATCACGAGTCAATGCAGGTCAGCACCGAACTGACCAGTGGTGGATGCACCATACTGGAAGCATTCAAGATCAGGTTGGACAGGGCTTTGAGCAATCTCATCTAGTGGAAGGTGTCCCTGATCATGGCAGGGGGGTTGGACTAGATGATCTTTAAAGGTTCCATCCAACACAAATCATTCTACAATTCTATGAATATATGAACTGGCTGAGGAGCAGCTCTTCAGAGAAAGAAGCAGCAGCCATGGGGACAGGAAACTGCACAAAAGCCAGCAGGACATCTGGCCACCATAAAGGCAACAGCATCCTCAGCTATAGCAGCAACAGAACATCCACACGATCATGGCAAGTGATTGTTTCCTTCTGTTTGGCATTTGTGAGGCCACATGTGAAGCACTCTTTCCAGATTTGGGCCCCCTAAATACATGGGAGACATTGGAGAGAACCCTGTGTAGGGCCTCCCAAATGCTTGTGAGGCTGGAGTCTTCCATTATCTAAAAGTCTGGTAAGATGTATATATAGGTATGATGGAGACAGACTTCTCAATCAGGCACAGTGCAAGGACAAAAAGAAAAGTTGCAAATATAATTCCTTCTAGAGATAAGGAAAAAGTACCGAATTTGAGCAAGTGGTTGGTCATGGGAAGAGGTTCCCTAAGGAGATGATAAATCCCTTCCCTTGGGAACATTCAAAATACAGGTGAGGTGGGCAAATCTCAAAGCAACTCAATCTCTCTCTGCAGCTAGCTTTTATTTGTGCAAGAAAGGAGGTTTGACTAGGGATGTCCAGAATTCTTTCCAGCCTGAATTTTAAGTTATAAATGTATAAATTGTGATGCCATGGAGAGGGAGTATATACATTAAAATAAGCTAAAATTAATTTCCCTTTAAAACATTGATTTTAATCAGTTGCATAGTTACCACCTGATTCCACTGTAAGTCACACTTTAAACTTTTTTAAACTCTGCTTTTTTCGTCTTAATAACTTTATTTCTAAGTGCATTCTTAACTCCACTTTCTTGTTCTTTTCTAGTTTAATTTTGGAATTTAACATATCCTTATTATCCTTTTACCATTTTTTTTAAATTGCTGATTATACTTTCAGCCTTAGTGCCATCTTAATTTGGTTTTCTTTGAAGATTAATGAACTTTAGTGAAGTAATCTTGTTTTTTAGGTTTCTAGGAAGTACAAAAGATTAAATCATTAGACACAGAGTTAAAACACAACTGTGGAGAAGTAGTCTCAGAAATCTTGTCACAGCTGAAAGGAAGGATGAGCCGAGTCTGGATGCTGATGACTCATTTTTGGTAGAAACTAGTTTCTTTTGTTTTTAAAAAACAACAGTAAGAAGCCCAGCAAAAAAGCAAGACAATGACTTTTGCAGCTAATGGTTCCCTCTTACCTAAGAGGGCTTTGCATCAATCTATTTTACCTTTCCAAATTTATAGATTTCCTGTATGTGCAGTGGTTCTTTTCTCCCCCAACACTTTTCCCAGAAAGGAAGGGCCCAGACCTGTTAGGACATTTCCGCAAATTTCCTTAGCATCAATTTTAAACAGGCGCATTCTGAGATTGGATTTTACAGCTTTACTTCCTCTAAACTGCTTTTTCTCTGATCAGGGTCTATAGCAAGAAAGAAAAGAGAAGCCAGAAAGTGTGTTCAAGAATAGCAGAGAAGTGATGGGGATCCTTCGCATTCCTTGTAAATACTGCCTATGCCACAAGCGCAGAGATGGAAATACAAGCCATATATCTCCATATATGAGGTCCATCAGCCAGCTTCATTCTGTCTTTTGTTTAAAATGCAAGCCCTGGGGATGGTTTACCTGATCAAAAGGAAAGATCAATAAATAACAGCACTGAGACTGGATGGCTGCTCAAAGAAGCCTTGAAATCATTAGTATTTCTTCTTTGTTACTTTGACTACAGACAAGCCAGAGGGAACTTGCTTAGATCAATAGCCATAAAAGCAGTAGTAGTTTTGAGTTGTTGGAGTCTTGTTCTGGGATTGCCTCTTATTTCTTTCACTTAAGGAAATTTATAAGCATACACACAGGAGGATTGAACAGTGTGAGAGTCTGAGTGGAGAAAACCAATCCAATTTACCAAAAACAGCTGCTGGGGGTTATGGTGGGGCCATGGGAAGTGGATGGAACAAACATCTGCTGAAGAAATTGAGGTGTATCTGAAATGATAGGAAGAACTTCCAAGTCCTGAAGGATTCACACGCAGGAGAGGACCAGAAAGTCCTTCACTCAGACAGTCTTTGAGTGCTCCCTGCTCAGCCCTGCTCCTCACGATGGGAGAAATTAAGAAAACTTCTACAGCTGCTGCTCATGCTTTTCTCTAAGAACAGAGCCTTATGTCTTCAGAGGAGTCTTCCCATCAAAAGAATCCATGCTACTGGTCTCTAAAAGCCTATTAGGAGTATATTATGTGTATGACAAAGTTAGCAGAACAGGTATTGAAGATCTCCAAGTTTCCATTCTGGTCTATGCTTCTATGTAAAAAACAACATTTCCTGATCCAAGAGAACTCTATGTGGGCTTCAAAGTACTATATGCACTGATCTATTTAATCTGCAAAGTTAACTTAGAGAAAATTCACCTGCCATAATCAGCTCCATGAAATGTAGAACAATTGATTTGGGTTGTGTTTTTTTTCTAAATAGACATAGATATTTTAGAATGAATGTGTAAGCGTGTCATAAGTTACCTTTAAGTATCGACTACAAGTGGAAATACAGGCACAAGCTGCTGGTTTTCAGCAGTTGTTCTCTCAAGATCAAGAAACATCGAGTCAAATTGGAGAAGGCTTTCAGAAGGGCTGAGAGGACAGAGGCAGAATGGAAACCCGGCCATGGGAGGAAAGGAAGATGATTTTGTTTATTGAGTCTATGAAAGGGACAAGCTGAATGGAAGAACTGATCAACATCCATAAATGCATTGGGCTGGAATTTAAATCATTAGCAAAATTAAGACAGGGTAGGAACAAGAACAAACATGACCAGTAATATATTTGGGTTGAAAATTAGAAAGATTTTTGCCACTTCAGAGCAATGAAATTCTCAAACAGCATCCCATTAGGACCTGAGGAAGCAATTAGTTTGCAAAAGATAATAAACTAGTAGGTCTCGCAGACCCCATGAGAACTGTGGAAGACAGGCACAACATTCAAAATGATCTGAACAAATTAAAGATATGGTCTAAAATAAGATGCAGTTCAATACAGAAAATTACAAGATACCGCTTATAACTGATAATAATCAACTGCATAGAAACAAGATGAAAAATCCCTTGCTACAAAGTTTTGTAGAAAACATACATGGAAAGAAGTGAATAAAAGGAAGCAAGTATCAGCCTTGCCAGGAGAACACATGCTTCTTAATGAGATGCCTACAACACTGCTGTCAGTGTAAGGTGTGTGAAGACAAGCATCCTGCTTTTCTCAAGCATTGGAAATATCCCAGTCACCAGTTCAGACACTGTAACTACAGAAATACATACGTAGTTCAAAGTCTAAAAAAAAAGGCAATAAGAACAATGAGAGTTTTGGAAAACAGAGCTTCTAAATAAAAAGCCAGAGGAACTTGGTGTGGTTTAGTTTCAGAGAAAACAGCATTGCTTCACATGAATTTTGTCAATGAAGATTTGAAAAACTTGATTAATTCTTTTGCTTTTATTAAGTTAGGCATTCTCTTGTTATTAATTTATTTGGGACTTGCGTCAAGCAAGTATTTTAGAAAATCTCAAAACAAAGGAGCAATGTTTTTTAACCAAATTGTACATGATGGGTATAATTCTTAGTCTGTCTCGCTGAAAGAGTCAGATCTGGAGTAAGGTATCAATTTTTATACATATAAAAAACTAGCAAAAATTAATAAATAATAGATTCCTGGCAACAGAATAATAATTATTAATAAAAACATGGGTTGGCATTGATTATACAACAAAATAAAAATAAAATGTTTTCCTGTTTCTCAGGCTGGTCTACAAAGAGAAGCAGCCTTGGAGCTCTTGTGGACATTTCTACACAGTAACAAGAAGTTATTTAGCTTCCTCTGTCATTTGTAATTAATCATATCGTGTAATGTACTTAATAACCATGCCACTGAACTTCTTACCACAAAGCAAAAACTCCGTGTGTAATCGATCTCCAAGTCCCTATGCTAATTGCAAACCTTCCACTTGAGGGTGTTATAAATACTGGTTTCTAGTGTAATGTTACTCAGCTTTTCCGTTTGGACATTTCACTGTTGCTCATTATCATGATGTTAAAGTGTTTGAGGACATAAACTTACTTGAAGAGAAAAGATATGATACCATTATGAGGGGAATTAGGCACTAAAAAAGCCCTGAAATGGTCCCACAGAAAAGAATACTACTGTTAATGTATCATTTTCGGACTAAGGAAAAGCTGGGAAGTTAATCACTGATAATAGGAGCAAACTTGAAGTTAGAAATATAACAGCAAGTGCTATTTCTCAGCATGCAACAGTAAATATGCGGATCTTTTCAACTTTTGCTCTTTCTGTTTTATCGAGCAAGCAGGTCACTGGGGAAAAAAAAAAGATCAAGTATTAGAGTAAAACAGAACAAGGATGAGATCACCTCATGTGCAGATTATGTCATACCTTGCACCTACATACTCTGTACTCAAATGGTAAGTGTACCTTCAGCTGTGCTGGGAGGAGATATGGTGACCTCCGGGGTAATTCTGCCACTATCAAAAGCATGGCAATTTGTGTCGCAGTTGGCACGGGGGAGAGCAGAGCACCAGGACTTTAATACATTGCTCTGCCCAGTGTGAAAGTAGCAGAGGGGATCAGAGTAGAAAAAAAATTCAGCCCAGCCTCTGAGAATTATGTACGCAGAAAACCAAGAGGATTGACAGATAATAGGAATAGAATGACTCAGAATGGTAAAGCTTATTAAAATTTTATATTCCACCTACATAAAGGGGCAAAACAGCTCTTTCACTTGGAGTCCAGAATACTTGTGCCATTAGAGATCAAACATCTTTTTTGTGTATCTTCTGCAAAACTTTCAGGACCTAGGTCAAGATGCTCAAATGAAGAAAAAAATTAAAAATGTTTTCAGGATTGTCTGTTTTGCTTCTGTTTTTCTACCTGCTAGCCTGTACAAATATGCTCAAAGCTTTGAGAAGGTGGACGAGAAGCATCTATCCCAGTTTACATGTGAGTCTGGCAAAGGTACGTTTCGATTCAGAGGGAAAGTCTGGCAGCTGCTTTCAGGAGCAGAGCTGTAAGAATACATACCGATGAGGAGGGCCATGTTAAGGCCAGAAGGTGGCTTTACAAGATCTACAAAATACAACCAGAAAAGTTCACCTTTGCACACTAAGCCCAATTCTTATTTGTGTTCATATCAAACAATTTGTATTTGAATATTTCCAGCTCCAGAGTTTAGTCTTGAAATCCTTATTACAGGCACAGTCCCTCATAACTTGTCATTTTTTCTAATCGTTGTTCTGCATTTGGTGCTCAAATGACTGCAGTTGGGTTTGGAGCAGACAGAAAACTGGAATCTTCCTCACTGCAGGAATGAACTTATTTTAAAGCACTTGATATTTCCAAAATTAGAATTAAAATTGTGAAAAGGTGGACATTACAGATTCTACAGTCTGAAAGCTTACAGATTAAACTCAATTTTGCAAGCAGTAATGAGTATATTGCTGTAATTTGTAGGGTTTTTTTCAGGTTCTCAATGTTTTGTAACAGATTTCTCCATGTAAGGCATGACTGTAGACACAACCCACCAGGGGATAAGTGCATTGTCTGACATGGAGAAGAGGAACAGAAGAGGACTACAAAGGAGAGGAATATAGTGGTCCTGGAAAACAGCTCCTGAGAGGCGATGACCCCCAAGAGATTACTGATGAGTCTTCAGCTGCTTTGCAACAAAAATCAGTTATCAAACTGAAATATTTCAGTGTTGGTCATATTGACCTGAAATACATAGCTTTAGCCTTCAGTTTAGAACTGGGATATTTTGGTTGGAAAAGTGAATTTTTTTAGCAAAAATTTATTTTTCATCACCCACCATTGGGGTGAAAAAGCCCAAACCCCAAGGAAAATCCCTTGTCAAGTCTTCACTTTCTAATTGACTAGAATGAACGTTCCAGTATTGGTTCTTGTCAAACTTTTCTCCTGTCATAACAGGACAAAATACAGCTGCATGCATTCACCCTAAGGCTTGTCAGGATGCGTGTCCTATTTTCTATTATTATGTGGGAAAGGAAGAGAAACGTCAACTCACTTTAGGAGACGTTTGTTATGTACTTCATCTCTCACCTGCAAAAAGAGTGGTGAGGATCTAAGCAGCTGCTTATACCTTGTCCGTTAGCTTATTTGCCATTGCAGGTTGGGTTTTTTTCTTCCTCCCTGTGGGTTTGCTGGGGTTAGTTTTTAATTTATTTTCATTTCGTTCTTTTCGTTCTTTTCTTTCCTTTCGTTCTGTTCTTTCTTGGAAGGAATGGTTCATAGAGTGCACACACACACACACAAAAATAAATTCAAAGTCTATTTTTCTCAGAATATTAATTTCTTGTGTCTACAATCTTTTCCTATAAGGAAAGGCTATAGAGTCCTTTCAAACATATTTGGTGGGTCTCATAAACACACACTTTAATGTTATTTAAAATAAAAAGAAAAAATTCACATGGCTGCAGGCTATAAGAAATGTAGTCTTAGATTTGTCTGGACTCCTCTTACATGTTGATTCATAGCTGAAGCCTCCTAAGAGGGCTACTGTGCTAACTACATTTGTGCATTAAATACCTTAATGGAGATTTTATTACACTTCATATTAAAACACACTTCTACATAAAATAAATCTGTAATCTGAAAAACAAATAATCCCTCAGTTCTAGAACTGACTTGGGCTTTAGTTCAAGTGCTTCAGATTGGGATGAAGACTGTAGGGATGCTGAAGAGTGTTACTGGCAAATTTAACCACTGCCAAATCTAACAAGTGTTTTTAGATCAAAGAACACAGGAGTCAAGTAGAAAATGTTCTAAAATACTATTGCTATGTATTATTATTTGACCTTGCTATTTATGGTAGGGATATTTATAACCTAATTATGCTGAAAATCTTTGATAACTGTCCCTGCACCCTTCCAACACCAGGTAGTCATCTATGGATGTGTGAGCAGTATGTGGACTGACTTTCTGGAATAACCTTCATTTCTCTTGTCTTTATTCCTCTGTGTTTGCTTAATGGTGCATTGTAGAGCTTGTCCAAGAAAAAGAAATCACATGAGAAATAATAATTTCAATGAAACATGACTCCAAAGCAGAGCAACAACTATTGCCCATAGATCAGCACTGAACTGGAACAGACAAATAGAGAAATAAGGTGCAGGTGGAGGTGTGCTCTGTGGCTTCATTTAATTGAAGTTTCATTTATATTCCAGCCTAAAGGCTGGATTATAAAAAGGAGATGCAACTCTAGTATATAACATGCTCCATAGGGCTTGTTTATGGGGCGTGCATAGTACCTGTCAGTTTATAAAAGTGTACACAATATTAATGAAGACAGAGAAAAACATCTGATAGTGTAGAAAAACAGGAATCTGGTTTCCCAGTTTGCCAAACTTACTTTCAGAAGGTCATGTGAGGTGTTTAATCATTTTTAGGACTTTTTTCCTCTAAGAAAGGAATAACATTTCTCACCAATTGCCTTTAAAGAATTGCCAGAGTGTTTAAATAATTGCCAGAAGTGAGCTGAGATAACTGAGACACAATTACACAGTTTTATTGTTATTTATACCTTTCTTATGCTCTTTAATTCCAGCTCAAACATCTCACACATTTTATCTTCAGAAGCCGGAGTAATTTCTGCAGCTGCCTCCAAGACTGATACCTTTCTTGACACTAACAGCCTCCTTTTGTCTCCATGAGAAATAAGAATTACACAGAAACCGATGTCCAAAAGCATACCTCATCTCAGGTTTTAGACACATTGGGCTTTCAGAACATTCTCAAGCTGCCTTCAAGACATTATTTTATGAAGATACAGAAAAATCTAACTCAGTAAAAACGATCCTTAAAAACTTGTGGTCCGTGAGAGAGGGGAGTGGATTCAAGAGACTGACAAAGGTACGCCTTAAAAAAAGAATCAGAAGCACCTCTCAAACTCCCTAAGCTTCAGTTTCTGGAAAAAGCAGAATTAAATCATTAATCATTTCATAATCACTTCTGTCATAGTCAGGTGATAAAAATATGGCCAACGTGGAACTGTCAAGGACAAGTTATGTTAAAGCAACCTAATTTCCCTCTCTGATAATTTTGCCTCCGTAAATGGAGAAAAAGAAAAAGGGGCAACAGGTCTTAAAAGTTTTTAATATTGCTTTGGTATGTAGCTCTCACACAAATTAGGGAATGTGGCCTATATTTTACGTACAAACCAGAAAATCGCTACGTAAAAACTTGGAGGAGGAGAAGAAAAAGACATCCTTTTGGTTTTCTGTACATGGCAGGATATTTCAGGTGGAAGTCCTACAGAATCTGTTCTGAACTGGGCTGTAGTTAATATTTTCCTTGGTGACTTGACTATGGAGATACAAAGTAATGTGATATCATCTGCAGCTAACAACTTAGGGAAAAAAAGCTCTGAAAATGCTCTGGAAAACAGAACCAGAATTTTGAGTCACCTTGGTAAATTTGACACAAATTCAAAAATTCTCATGGTGATACGTAGTTAAAAAAAATAATAATACAAAATGCTATAAAGAATGAAGCAAGGGGAATCGTGCAAAAAAGGAGGCCTTTAGAGGTGTCCCCTCCTCAGCAGACTGGGGCTGAACATAGACAAAATAGAATCAGCATGGATCTGCTGGGAAAAGTCAAATTCCAGCCTGGACAATGTTAGTATAAGGTAATTGTTATTCTCTATTTGTATAGCGTTGGCCTCAGCTGGAATACTGCCCTCAGATCTGGGCACTGCAATTACAAATCTAGCCATATTTGAGAGAGCTCAGAGAACTGCCCTGAAAATGAGAAAAAGATAAGGAGCAAGGTTTGAAGGAACCAAGTTTGTTTAGTCTAGAAAGGAGAGGATTAAAGAGGAAAGTTTCAGGTTTTTGCTATATGAGGTATTGGTATACAGATGAGAATCCTCAACATTCTCAAGGAGAAAGGGAGTGAGAACAAATCAGTGTAATTGGCAAAGCCTGCGGTGGTAAGACTAGCAAAAAGCCAAAAGTACAATGATGGCAAAGTTACCCTAACAGTCTGAGGAGGGTCAAAGAACTTCTTTTCTTGGAGAGTTCAAAACAGACTTGGCAAACAGGTCAGAAGTAGATCCAGCTCTTCTTGCTTCTGCCTTGGAGGTGACAGCAGGCCTAGATAACCACTCAGTGTTCCTTTAAATGTTATATTTGTTTGGGGAAAAAAGAGGCATGGGAGCACTAAATACCAGATACTGGATGTCCTTATCCTGCATGTCATGTATTCATTGGCATGATGGTATCACAGCGCTGAGCTGGGATCTCAGAGCACACTGAGCTGCAAACATTCAGAGGTTTCTGCTGTTCTGGAGTCAACTTTTCCAGGAAGGCAGTTTAGAATTTTTAGCACTTCTCCAAGGTCTCCATTTATCATTTCCTTTGAAAGCAGCACACACTCTTCTGTGCTGTGGGACTGGGATACTGCATACCTGGACACAAAAGTCAGCTGCAGGCCCCTACACACCACAAAAGTGTTACTTTGAGGAATGTGGCTCCAAGGGACTTCTACCTCTTTGATGGTTCAGTTGTGGGGATGTGGGAGGGACCAGTGTGTCCTGAGTCAGAAAGCTCTGCTCTGTGCCTCTGTACACAGCAGGAAGTAAAATATCCACGAATTCCTGATCATCTACAATGCAAGAAGATCAAAATTTACCTTCCAAGGCAAAATGTCACCCAGGACCGCTATGGTCAATGCAGACCTTGCAGGCTTTTGAAAACCCATCTGCATCTGTGCACAAATGGGTATTTTCCCTTTGGTACTTGATGTAGTAAGAGCTCAAATGTCTAAGATGAAAAGGGACCATGTCTGTTTCTGATATTATAACATCAGGTACATTAACACCTCCAGAAGTTATGCTCTTTTTTTCCCTGATATTGATCAGCTTGAAATGGAGTGAAATATTCGATGTGAGTCAAACCATTCACTCAGCAGTTTCAGGTCTTGAAGTATCATCCTCTCTTGCTGCATGTTCAACATAAGCCCATGCCTTTTCTTTCCCTAGAAAGATTTCTCAGCACACCCAAGATATTACCATTTTAAGTACGTAATCAACACACAATTCATCAGTGCCTCAATAACCCTAAAAGGTATTTATAAAAGCTTGATCTTATTCTGTTTAGTGTGGTGCTTATTTATGTGAGAAATCTTAAATCTAAGAAAGGGAAAGTAATAAATTAAGCCAAGTATTCAATGGAGGTTTTATTGGGAAGATTCTTCTGTAACAAAACGTTTGCTCAGATATTCTGTACAAAGTTCACTGCTTGACTGAGACAGCAAGAACTAAAGCATGTCAAAATCCTGAGATTACTGCCCGTGTACTCAGGGCATAGGCAACACACTTTTATTACTATCTCTGCAAACTCCTATTTACATGCTCTCTGTTGAAGACGTCTAGTAGAAAAACAGAAAATGATCCAAACGTGATCTAACTCATGTTTGAGATGTCACAGGAAAGAAAATCACAGCAATCTGGTTTCTCTTCATGATTCAAAACTACATTAAAATATTGATAATATCCCAAATTGAATTCACCTTCTGAACCTCCTACTGCAGAACTCTGCTGGGACTGTTCCCAATCTCTTCACTTTTCTGGCCATGGGAGCAATTGCAACATTTTATGGTTCAGCCCCACCAGAGAAGCTGCTGCCCCTGAGCCTTCTCACACTTTAGCCAGCTTAGCCCCTGCACTAAGCAGAAAGTCACCATCGTTTTAGCAGCACCTTTGCAAGTTCTTCCTTTTCTTTTACTTTGTGGTTTTTCTCTGCAGAGAAACACGCTTCTGGCTAGCAGATCAAGGGCTTCTGTATTTGCAAATGCCTCACGTAGATGTACTAACCTGTTATCTAATGCAGGGGTCAGAAAAGTACAACAGATGTCGATGGAGGTGGATGTTGCAGGGTGGGAGTTGGGACACCTGTTTCAGATTCAATAGGAGCAAAGAGGAGATGGTGAACCAAAACACAATGCGAAGGATAAGCTGATGAGAAGTGAAAAGGATCTAAACTCAAAAATGCAATGTTTCCTGATCCTATTGGATTTCTACCAGCAAATTTTTAATTCAGAAAGAAAACTATCATCTGATACATGTGCTTGAAAGGCTGTTAAATCCTTTAGTGTCAGTGACTCTTCAGCATCCTGTCAATCATGATGACCTTGAGTTTTGAATTGCTTGGAATTTCTTTTTCAAGAACAGGAACATTTACTCTGATTTTGCCATTTCAACATATGCAGAGGAGTCTGTTATGAAGAAATAGGAGTTTCTCTTGCCAAAGAACAGTTATGTTGTCACATTTTGCCAGTAGCTCAGGAAAAGGGGATGGAAAGCCACAGCATATTTTTTTGCACAGATCAAACTGCATAAATGCAACTAGGATGCATTTTGCAATTATTTTTCTGTCCCACAGAAATAGTCAATGGCATAGCCAGATTTCTGCAAAAGTTCTTGAGAGTTTTGGAGATCCACCCCATTTTTTTGCAGCTTAGGCTCTGTAGTTGTGCATACTCTTTTTACTGGTTGTACTTCAAAATAAAAAAAATCCACTATTTTACACCAGGACCAGTTTTCCAAAGAAGGACCTGAAGATCCAGGTAGGCAAAAAAATGAACGTAAGTCTCTTAAGCATGATCTTGTGGCCATAAATGCCCAGCTGCACCCTGGGCTGTGTTAGCCAGAGGGCAGCCAGCAGGTCCAGGGGAACAATCCTTTCCCTCTTCTCCTGCACTTTTGATAAGGTGTCCAGTTTGGGTCATCCAGGTAAAAGAGAGATGTTGAAATGCTGGACTGTTCCTGCATAAATTGTAATCTGTATGTAGATAAAATTGTGTGTTGCACAAATTAAGGAACTTTTAGCTCAAATTCTTCCTGGCACAGAAAGGAAATTTAAGCCAATGTGAAAACTACAGTTTTTTTGAGCTGGTCTTTTAAAAAATTGCCTGCTTTGGTGCCATGAAATGCATCAGGAGAAATCCTCCACTCTTAAAGGTCCCTTGTCAGGGCAGGGGCACTCGCTCATTTAGAGCAGCACACAGCTAGATCAAGCCTTTCTGATGTGTCTGGGAGTGGGGCATCACTAAGTCATTTCCCTTAAATATCTGTAGTTCTTCCAAAGGGCAAACACTTCCTCATTTTGCCGTAGCACAATCTCCTTTTTGTTCTGACTGAAAGTCACCTGCCATCACTTCTTCATGCAGCCTGGAAAAGGGTAATGCTTCATGGCTCTCAAACACAGCCGTCCCTTTAATCTACGTAGGTATTTCAGGAGATGAAAAGCTGTTGATGTCCTAATTATCTCTTCAGCCATGCATGCACAGTGGAAAAACTCCAGAAAAGTATACAAGAGCTATGCAGGCTACAAAGAAAATCCAAATTCAAACATTTCAGATCCCCAGGCAGTGGGGATAAGCAACTCTACTCACTGAGCAAGGATGTTCTGCTGGTCGATCCAAAAACCCAGAGACTGTAGTTGCAATATATTTTGCAGAAGAATACCACCTCAAAGAAAGTCTTGAGCTGTTGAAACATGCCACAGGAAGAATAAGAAGGAATTGCATGAACAAAGTTCAGCGAAACATGTTTTCTCCAAAGACTGGAGCTATGTTTGAAGTATAAGCTAGACTGTGCTCTGGGCAGATAATTCTTATGTTAAGAAACTACTTGCTTCCTACACAAAAGTTTCCAGGGGTTTATCTAAGTGGTCTTTTGAGGGGCAAGTCTGGCAGTGCTCTGAATCAACTACCACTGATGCAAATAGTCCTCGGCTTAGACTAAGATCCTTCACTTCCTATCAAGAGTTATTAGAGGAGGCTCTGCAATGTATCTGCAGCTATATGGCTTCCATCTGTTAGACCAGTTCTGACTTCTCATTCCATATCTGCTTGTGGAATATTATTTTCTCTAAAATCCAAATTATTCCATTTTTTTTAAAAAAAATTTAATATCTGCAATGATTCTCCTAAAGTATCATTGCAATCCAAAATTTTGAAAGGAAGACCGAGAAAAGTTTTTTATGGAGGACTTAATGAAAAATAATTAGTTTTCAGTATTTTTTTCATAGAATTAACTTATTTTTTAATTATAAAGTGTTATCATTGCTTTCCACTTATTTTCAGACCACAAATAAAAAGTTTTTTGCCAACATTCATTTAAACTGGTTCAAAGGAATAATCACAGGATGGCTGAGATTGGAAGGGACCTCTGGATATCATCAGGTCCAGACACCCTGCTCAGGCAGGACCACCCAGAGCCAGTTACCCAGGACCATGTCCAGACAGATTTTTAATCTCTCCAAGGATGGAGACTCCACAGCCTCCCTAGGCAACCTGTATCACTGCTCGGTCACCCTCACAGTAAAAAAGTGCTCAGAGGGACCCTCCTGCATCTCAGCTTGTGCCCACGGCCCCTGCTTCCATCACTGGGCACCACAGAAAACAGGCTCCACCCTAAAGTTATCTTTCAAACTTTAATGTAACCAAAGTTCAATCCCAAAGAGACCTGAGTTGAAACTGGTGCAACTTGCAGAAATCTTTTTTCTACTTTTGTTTGTGAATTTCATAAGTATTGTTCTGAACAGAACTGATATTTCTGCTGCTCTGGTGTCACCATCTTTCTTACTGTACTCACTGTAATACCACTTTTTTGGCTTCTCAGGGAATGACAGTTTCCTGTACTTTTATTATTTTTGTGTCTATAAGTTCTAAAGGCCACAAAAATTATTTTTCAAGTTCTTTGTGTTTAAATTAAACCTGAATTTTTACTTTAAAATCCCTCCCATCACATAATGTCTTCCATTTTTTACTAAGTTTCACTGGTTTTTTTTTTATTATTTTCTAAATATATCACTGCAATTTCCAGAAAATTTCCCTTTTCCTTTAAATAATTTCTACTATGACAGGTTATAAATTATGTCCTAGGATCTCTGCCTTCCCAACACCCCAGCAATCCATCTGCATTTCTAATGCACTCAGCACAATAACCAAATGCCAGCCAGGCATTTAACCTTGTCACTTTACCTGAAATTAGATATTCAAATATTTTTTCTCTTTGTTTTTTATTATTTTGATTTATTAGCGAAACCTTCTGGTTGCAAGTTGCTATTCCCAGGACTGGCTCTGAAGGTGTTTTAAAAGCACAGAAGATGGAAAGGGGGAATTTTCTGCCCCAGAAAGATTTTGCTGGAGATTGTCCATGTGCAAATAATTGGTATTAGGGCCAGACTTGACTTAAATTGGTCTCTTCATTATTTCAGACGTGCATTTAAAAAGCTCCTGAATCATTTAATTTATTTTATCGCTTTAGAAGACAGATGCATTACAGGTTATCTAACCCTTTGGCTAGATCCATATAGAAATATAATGATCTGTTACTGCATACAAAATCCTGACAGGCACAGGACTGACAGAGAACCTGTCGTGGGTCCCTTCAATCAAAGTGGTCACAAGTTCTTGAATGACACAAGGAACAAGGAAGGGTCTTTCTCCTTTTAATTTTCCTTCTATTTTTGGATTTTGTGATCTCATATGCAAAGACTATTAAAAACAGGGATATGTTTCTCCTTGCCAAACAAGAGATCTGTAGATATATTCTGTCAAGGCCTCAGTAGGATGCTGTTAATAAACAGCTGTCTATTTGAAATTGTCATGTCAGCTCATTTTCCTCATTGGTCACCAGTCTTCTCTACATTTGTTTATTCGCTGGTATGCTGCAAATCTTTTTACAATGCTTCTCTCACAGAAGACCTTTTATAAGTCTGTTACGAGAGCAAGTCTTTCCATATAGAGAGGCCATTTCATCTTTGCCATTGAACTCTCGAGACGTAATTCTGTCCTACAGCATTAAGTAGCTCTTTAGAGCCTATCAAGATGATTGACATCATTACCCTTATATTGACTTGGTTTAGATTCCTTTAACTCAAAAAGGATGTTGATTCTTTCTGCCTAAACCTTGAGCACCATTTTATGAAGTTCTTTTATTCACATGAAATCGCAAGTTTTGCCTATTTTCATAGAGTACAGGTACCTCTGGTGAAGGACTTGGACTCAGCGTGAATGTAGTCTACATTGCTAAAAAAAACATATTACTGTAGGCCTACAATTAAGACTGTCAACTGCAATATGCAAGCACTTTTCTCCCCAACCTTGAAAGCTTTGCTAGACTGTTTCTGCCAACTTAAGAGGAACAAATCATAATCTCGCTGAAAACACATGAAGCTTGAAATGATCAAAGGCCAAGGCTTCTCACTTGTACTTCGAAGAATGGGCAAGTTAGGTATTCCCTTTTTGTAGTTTTTATATCCCTAAACTGTACGCTCTGTCCATCAAGGTGCTCTCAGGAGTAACATAACTTGCACAGATTTGAATGCAATTTCCAGAAATACTCACAAGAGGCCAATTTCCCTCCTGTGAAGGCACTAAGGTACAACAAAAAGTACAGTCACAATATGAATATATGCATCTTCCTTGCCAAAAATTACCCGGTAAGTACTTTTGGCAAAAGGGCATCATTTTCTTAAGTGGTCGGTACAGCACAGAGCACAATGAAGCCTTGCTTTGTTGCTAGCACTTAGACCTTGTCATGTGAATACAGAGGTGAAAGTGCAGGGAAAGTCCATACCTGGTTATATTTTATTTTAGAAAACCAGGGGTGCACGGGGTAACAAAAGTCATTGTCTAAAATCTCCCAGTTTCACTTGGAAGTAACATCCACCATGCATTTTATAAAAAACTGCCTGCTTCAGTAATTTTGATATCTACAAGTGAGCCAACACCAAAAGTCTGTAGTGCAGCTTGAGGCTATGTAAGTCACATAGGACATGCAGGCACTTAAACCCAAGTAGGCAAACTATGGATCCTTACTTTATTACTTTTCCTGAAACCCAACTGTGCATCTTATTTATTTTCAGGGCTGCCACCATGCTTCGTTCAACAGGATGCTTTGGACTTAAGCTCTGTACATTTCCTGGCTATATTGCTAGTAGCCCTTCACAAAGCCTAAGGAGGAAACTTTTGTCCCCTCCTTCACCACTGTACACAGATTTCTTACTACTGGCACCCACTCCTACAGTTGCTATATCCCAAATGGAGTTTTTGCTAGGCTGGGTAGAACAGGCGGATCTGTGTCTTGCTATCCATCTGCACTTGTGCCAAAGCAAATTAGGACTTTGCTCGGGTCCTTGATAGCCCTTATAATACTCTCTTCCTGCTAATTCCCTGCATGTGCAAACCAATCTGTAGCACAGAGAAGCCTGACACTGAAATCTCTAGTTAATGCGCCTGTCCCCAGTATGTTATGTCTCCTGTCAGGGTGAGAATGAAAAGCTTCGTGAGCCTTCATCATTTGTATCAGGGTTGCAGCAATGGCATCAGGATTTCATCCAAAGAATTGCCTGCTGAATAAATCAAGAAGCTTCTCTGACAGCTATCAAGAGCAAGCTTTAGGGGGAGGATCAGAGCTGAGCTAGGTCAGCTTCAAGGCTCTGAGCAGCTTTACGCTACTGGAGCTATTATGCATTTTCACCCTCCCAACTCTTCCTTGCTCTCAGCCCTCCCCCATGTACTGCTGCTGTTTTAAGTCCCTGCAATTAAAATACTGCCATCAATACTCTTCATCAGCCAAGCATTTCTTCTGCTAAGTGAGGCCACTGGGGGCTTCATTCCTGGTTTCTTCATGTTCTTCCCTCTTCCAATGTGCTTGGTTTTGTTCAGAGATGTTTTTTTCTGGAACAGGGAATAGAAAGGGATGACTTGTCTTTGATACGGGCATTTTTGCATCCATCTGATTTTTTCAGTAACCTCCAGACAGTCTGCTCCTTAAAAGCATATGCATACATCTTGTACACAATTTTCTCAGAGTATTTCTTTCTGCCATCATTTACAATAGTCAAAGACCCTCAAGTTGAAAGACATCTGTAAGGCAAAGGCTCTGCCACAGAGAGAGAAGAACATCAGAGAGATTAGATTAAAGGAGGACATACTGAGGCTAAAAAAGCATTTGAAAGCCAGAACAGAATGTGTGTGAACAAAAGAACAATACATACAGCTAACAGCATGCTCAGCATGTTAGTTCTTAGTCACTTATGTCTACAGCAGCATTTATCAAAAAAACACCCCCAACAACAACTCATATTTCTCCAGACTTCTTCCCCCTCTTTAAATCCCAGTCACACACACTTTTGCTGTGCACCAGGATTCATTATTCACTGCATTGTCATTGCTTGTTGTTCACTGAATTCTGACCTTTTCTTTTAATTCAAGGAAATTCCTGCTGCAGACTAGGAAAAAAAGCACCTATTCTAGCAGATGACTCATTTCTTTGCTGTCACATCAGCTACCATAGCATATTTAACTTCAAAATATTACTGGGATGAGGGATGAGAAAGGAAAGAGGCAGATCATAAGGTCATTAGTAACTCATGTTCTAGGTAGGAACAGGTGAATGCCATGAGAGTAAAGATAAAGAAGGGACATAAAAAGGTTCACTGAAGAAAATTGAAAGGGTTAGCAGTAAGAAATGACTGGTCACCGTTGCAGGAGATCACAAAGTACAAAAAACCAAATAGACATGTTTAATAGAGGGAACTAGTGAGACAACCTATAGTAACAACTTTTTCCCACGTCCAAAGAGATCAATGCCTAGCTGAAACCCTTTGGACAGCACAGATATATACTTAGATTATACTTAGGAGGAAGATTATGAAACTCAACTACAAGCCAAACTGGAAATGTACCAAAAGTAATGAAAAGATTGAGATCAACGCTGAAACATCTTATTTTACAGAACCTTTCCAATACGTGAGAACCAGCTCACTCCCCCTTCCATTTTCAGCTGTGGACTTCCTAAGCACTATCTGGAAATTCATGAAAGATTATGAGCTTCTAGAAGCAAGGAAATGATACTGAGTATTAATCAGAACTATACCCCTCTGACACTGGAAAGACAGAGGAGAAGACATTTTGGTTCCTGGCACTAGAATTATATTCCTTTCTTATTTCCAAGAACCTGTATGTAGAGAAAGGAAGAGGTTTTCTTGTTGGATGTGGGCTCTATCCTACCAAACTCACAAAAACATAAAATGTAAGACTGAAGTGTGATTGTGATCCCAGTGAGAAGTTTAGGGCTATGGTCATATTGTGAAGTATGAAGATAAATTAGCCATACCACTATCCGGAACATTTAGATGAAAAAGTAAAATATTTAAGTCATTTCTCCCACTTGATAACAAAAGGACAGTATATATTGGGGGTGGGGGGTGTTACCAATGAGATTTTAAAAATGCCCACTGTACAAACCACAAGGGGAAAAAAAAAGGTGTGAAGACATCACTGAGAGAAGGTGATGGAGTTTTAGAAGAACTAAATCACGATCTATAAGTTTGACTGAATCAGAGACAAAAGTCACACCCTTTCTAAATATACAGCCAATTCTCTTAACATGACTGGCCTGTCACAAGATAAGGTCTATCTTCAGACATCACATGCTATGGATTGATCTCGTTAAACCCTGCTTTCCCTCCCTGGTATCTTTTAGGCCTTTAATCATGCAGAAGAAAGTTTAATAAAACTCTGATATTCCCTCAAAACTCCCATTCAAGCTTATTCCCAAACTGCAGTCCATGTGAACTCATCTTCCTCTGCTTTATTAGCAAAATTTCAGTTCTTCCACTAAGCATACTCACAGACCTAAAATGTTTCTTTTGACACCAAAAGTTCCTTTGCTAGTGGCTGTTCAGTGACTTTTTATTCATTAAAACAACAAAAATAGCTTACAATCAGGCCTCCTGAAGCTGGCACTGGAGTTAAATCGATCTCCGAACAGAAACAGCCTTACACAGAAAAAAGTTTTCATGTCAAAAACCAACTTTACAATGTTTTAAAGTGTTTGCCTACCAACATCTATAGATGTCATTTGAACTTCTTTATGAGAATATGTATAATGTATGCATTAGTATCAAGATTTACTGCATAATATACCAAAATAGCAAATTAAAGCTCATTAATTCAACTACACAGGCAAATAAGGTTAGTCCCAACAGCCTTGACTTGACAAAAACCTGCAATCTGTCAACATAGATCCTTCCTTCATCAGGAAATTTTGTCTAATACAAAAATGAAGTCAAGCTAACAATGTTATTCCTGAAAAGCTCAGTCTGGATAATCGGTATCATATACACACTACGGCACAAGCAGCAAGGTAATTTCTACACATCCTTATAAAACACTTCAGACCTGGGACATGAGGCAGAAGGTGAGCACATCCGTGACAGCTTGGACCTACCAAAGCCTGTGCAGAAAAGTAAAAGGACAGAAGTGTTTTTCCAGCTGAGCAAAACACAACCAGCTGAAGCAGAAAGCGTCAGAAAGGACACCATCCACTACGGCAGAGATCTGTGCAGGTCTTCTTGTGGACTTCAGTGCTTCTGGGAACAGGTCAACACAGCTTTGAGACTGGGACAGGTCAAAACCACAGTACAAGGTAGTCTTTCAGAGTATAGCTCTCACGCTGCCTTCACTTCTTTCTTCTGTTTCTGTTCATCTCTTCACCTTCCATCTTTCCCTTGTAGACTTTCCAGTTTCTGTTGTTTCGAAAGAGTTCTGCTTAATTAACTAATGTTTGCAAAGGAGTGTACATGGTAAGTGGCTATTACAACTTTTTGGCCAAAAAGCCTGATTAAGATTCAAAGCACAACCAGAACAGAACAGTGCAGATGATAATACTGGATACAAGTTGCAAAATAAATTCTAAAAATTGTCTCAAAATTATTTTCTGCATCTCTTTTTTCTGTCACTAGCTCCATTCGGTAAAGGCTAGCATACTGCTTACTGGTATAGTTTTCACCTATTCAGAGCAAGCAGTTAGCCAAAGTGTAAGATTATCTGATAAGTGTAATTACCAGGTAGATAATTAACCTAACAGCTACTTGCTGCTGTAAACCCTTTTCTGTTGGAACAGTCCTTCTGGGGCAGGCTTTTTCATTGGTATACAAAGAATCAGGTAGGCCAAAACCCTAAACTGATATAAAATCATTGTCTCTCATTGAGTTCAGACTCGTACTGACTGATACCAGCAGAAGAACTGCTACATTCTATTTTCCAGTACCAAGTAAGAAATAGAAAAATTTGCATCATCTGTCAGATCATAAAAGTTTCAACTTCTTTATTTTTTTCCCCTCTATGACTTAAAAATTTATTAATTCGGCACACTAATAATGCCATTCCAAATTAGGTGTTTTTTCTGCAATTGACCCATGCTGAAATTCCAAAGGTAATATGCTCAGAAGTTTTGACTGACATCCTTTTGTCTTGGATTCTATTTTAAATTGCTGTGAATAGAAGAACAGGAGAACACAGCTTGAAGAAACTGAATGGATACATGACGAATGAAATAACTCTCAAAGGTCCTTTCAAAAGAGAAGTTAATCTTTACAGGATGCAACTATTCCTTATGACCTTGAATTAAATTACCCCTGTTTCCATGGGAAGCTTATACTTTAGACTCAATCATCCTTGGCTGCCTTTACCTTTATTTACAATAGCACCTGGTGCTTCAATCAAGTTCCCATTATATGTTCAAGTGCTGTAGCACCATATAATAAAGAGCAGAATTATTTGAGAGGCTGCAGAAAAATTTCAGGATAATGCGTTTAAGAATAATCTGTGAATGTCTATATTTAATATAAATGGCTTTTACAGTGGCTAAGCATAGACACATATCTAAATACCTAATGAACATTAGTGATGGGGTTGCTATTTCTCTTTAAAATTACTCTCAGATATTGTAATTGCAGTGTTTTTCTTACCCTCTTCCTTGCACAAATTAATCAACTTATTTCTTTCTCCGTTTGATTCTACTAAGCAGAAGTGAATTTAACACTTTGGAGAAGATTGCTCCTGAATTATCAAAGACAGATACAGACTTGGAGTATTTTTTTCATCCAGGAAGATCTGAAAAGATCTGAATCTGAAAGATCAGAAAAGATCATCTGAAAAGATCATGGATCTGAAAGAAGTTTGCATCCTGGTGTTTTTACAGTTGCTTTCACATGACTATTTCTGTTGCTGACACTACCTGAATGACTAGATTTCCAGCTAACTCCCTCTGGGACATCATTATGTCCCAGTGATTATAAATCAGTCACATTTTAAGCACTGTAGAGACTCCTCTCTGGTCCTAAGTATGTCAGAGGGAGCTGGCAGGTGTGTATGCAGGCATGAATAAATCCATCTGTAAAGGTGAAGAAAACTGAAGAATTGGTTTACAGAAAAAAGAACTATAACAAGTATTTATACAGAGCATTTTTTCAAAATGCCCTCAAACTTGGACTTCTTCCATTGAACCCCAGTGAAGACAAGGACCTCTTTCATATTGGATGAAGCAAGGCTCTGGGGATGCTTCAACCTGATAGAAGGGTAACAACCTATTGCTCGCCTAGAGAAAATAGAAACATCTTAGCAGAATATCTTCAAATGCCAAGTGAAGAGAACATGGGGGTTTTCAAAAATGGCATTGGCAATAGCTGCACTGTCCCCAGACTTTGGTTATAACTTTCCCCAGCTTGAGGACTGACCAGACAAATACAGAGATAATGCTGAAATCTTGTGATGAATTCTGATATATTTTATTACTATAATTTTACATACAATGTAATTTTCATGACAACATTAGCACAAGTATTGAGATTAACAAAAGACTGGGGGTTTGAGACAGTTCTGTCTGAGTGAGTTCTCACTCACACCATAATTGGGAGCACATCCTAACAGAGCAAGTCAGCCCCCTGAACAGCCAAAAGATTTCATGTTTGTCAAGCTCACTTGATTCAAGCTATGTGGGATTTGCCAAAGCACAGGAATAATTGTCAGGTCCCTACCTGCCAAGGGGAAAATGAGTCATCATTAACTTGTTCAGTCCTGAAAGAAAAGGGACAAAAATTAAGACTAGAAAGATGAACTGAATCCTACAAGGCAATAAAACAATGTGTTCAGTAATAATCTTTCTAGATTTAAGGAAAATGCATCAGAGATGCAAGCAGTTTGCATAGACATCAACGAAAAGCAACAAAATCCTGAAAAAAAACCGTAAAACCTGTCCTTGGACAACATTAACACTTTTGATGCAGCTGAAACCAATGTAATTTATTCTGGGGTCTGTTATTCCCTTCCAGTTCTCAGTCACACCTACCTATTTTCCCCCCTTCTGAGACACTGTTTGGAGGTTTAACTCTCCTCACTTGCGGCAGAAGGAGAAGTCAGCCTGAAGGTACTTTCCACACTGTTCCAACAGCCAGGCTTTTGCTCTGTCACGCTTGCCAACAGAGCTCTTTTTAGGAAGCAAGAGTCTTTGCTTAAGGTCATCTTGAAGAGTGGATTGATACACTTTCTGAGAGTATCAGATGACGGGCCAGTTGAGCTAAAAAACACTTGTAAGGATTAACTCCTGGGACAGAAGGATTAAGTGATGGAAAGCATCAAAATGTATTCTCTGTGAACCTTTGTGTCTGGAAAAAGCATATGCTGATCCTAGTACGGGATATATTACCTGCAGATTGTTTAGAAATGTGCCATGAAATATATATATATATTTTTTTTTTTTAAGAGAGACAAATGGCACAATATTGTGTGAGTTACTTTCCTCTTGGTCAGTTTTCCCACTAACAAAATAGCAATAATTATTCTTCACACTTTGTGTTTGACCATTCAGCTCTGCAGAGGAAAAACATTATGTCACCAAGGGTTAACATCACATTGAAGCTGGCTGCAGTGACCAAAGACAACTAAACTCCACACTTTTGTTCCATAAGTGATCTTTCAGTTATTCAAATTCACTCTGACCTGTATAGCTCAGACAGGACTTTTAGTCAGTATGGATGCCCTGTGCTGTTTTACCACTCTTCCTTTATTATCTCAATTTGAGATGTACATGATCATGTTCTCCCCCATGGTCATAAATTAGTTTTTTCACTTTCAACATTAGAATCCACCTGATGCAATAACAAGAGCACACATTATGAGATCTGAAAGCAGATAGGTTTCTAAAGGTATGCAATTAAAATTGCATATACAGGATCAGGTGAAAAAAATAGTCAATTTTTCATATAGTTACCACCACTGAAGGAATACAGCGTCAGATACAATTGATAAAGAATAAGGCAGGGAAATATCCATCCACATCTGATGTTTTCAAATATGCTATATATGAAGAAACTAATTCTAAGATTTCGGATTTACCAGAGCAATTGCAGTGGTTTTGTTGGCGCTCTTAGGAACACAGAGCAGATGGGGGAGATTTCTGAAGGCTGGGAAAGAACTCAGTATTTTCCTACCTCAAAAACAGGGAAAAGGAAATAGAATCACAGACAGAACTTTTTGAACTTCCATTCCCAGTAACACGCTAGCAAAAAAAAATATTCAAATTGTTTCTAAATATCTAGAAGAGAAACATAAAAGAAACTACTGACTTGTGTATTATGAAGAGAATGTCAAGGCTCATTTCTTTCTGTAATGGTTTAACATAGGGATGACATAAGAACCAATGCAGTATTTATCTTTAGTTTTTGAAAGAATGCTATTAAGACAGAGCCTTTTTGTAGCTGTTGAGGACATTGCAAGAGGGAATGGAAAAAAATGGAAAATGGGAGATTTAGTTAGCAGGTAAAAATTTCCAAGTGAATACAATTCAGCAGCCAAAAGGGATGAGCTGTGCATTTATCATTGGGAGATTTTAATAGCAAACATCTGGAAAGTCATCTGCTAGAAGGTGGTGTAAATAGATGTGATCAAGTCTTGGAGTGGGAAAGAAAATAGATGGTTCTTTACGGGTGCTTTTAACTACAGGCTCTGGGTGGCAATACTTGAAACTAAATATAAGAAATTATCAGAACGCTAGCGTTAAACCAGGCTATATTGAATACCTCGGATGGTTTTCTCCTCTCCTAGCTGTCAATAGTTAAACACCAACAGCTCCTATTCTCTGTTCCACTTCCCTAATAATACATACACTAAGTATTTTTCATCTTAAGGTAAGCACCTTAGGCAATTCCAGAAAGCAAATCTATATAACCTGCTCTGACTATAATAACTTAAATGGAGACATCTAACTTTAAGATGCCAGCAATAGCTGACAAATTCTATCTTCTATTTAGAAATGTAGAAGAGTATGTTCAGGACAAAACAGGCGTAAAACGTCATGAGTAGGTAGTGAAGATTGCAAATACTTTGAGGCTGGAGGGCAGATTAAATATAAAAAAACAGTTAAAGATACTGTTATTCTACTTCTTACAAAAAAACCAAAAGAAATTCCTGAAGTATATTACAGAATCACAAGGGGTTCAGAAATTGGTTATGAAAATGATCAGGGTCCTGGAATAAAAATTTCATAAAAAGAGATTGAAAGATTGTATGATTATTTACAGAAAAGAGAATAGAAGGAGTTATGATGAAAATATATTAAATTTTGAGGAGTTAAATGAAAAGCTTCTTACTCTTCCTTTTGCCATGTCCAAAAACTCAAAGAGAAGTTTCCATAAAATTCTCCAGATTATAAATGTCATTGATGGAAATGTGTTTTTTGAAATGTGTAAACCTGTTATGAAACTCACTGCCAAAGTGTGGCATTGAGGATACCTGAAAATAACTATTAAATCTTTACAAGTTATACTAAAGATAGTTACAGTAATTGTTGTTCTGTTTTACATCTGAAAAGTATTTTTTCAAGGAGATAAGCCTAATTTTTCATTTCTAAGAATACCAGAAACGCACCACAGACTTATCCCAGTTACAGGGGATTTCACAGGTGTCCAGACATCCAAACCACAATGGCTGTCTGTGTGCAGATGAGCATAACTGATAAATTAAAATGTAGCTGGCTTTTTGCTTTTTCCCTCTGATACTACCACTGTGAAACAATTCTGGCCAAGTTCAACATCAGTTTGATCTGGTGTACTAATCTGTCCACCACTCAGATTTCTTACTTTGTGACACATTTGATGCCTACAGGACTCTCACAGGGTGGGAAAATTATATTAATTTCATCTGTTCATAACCTTCCTCTGATCACACTCAAAGAATAAGTTACCAGACCAAATCTGTTCAGGTGCCCAAAATGAAAGTGAACAAAAATAAGCAGCTTCATAGGGCTCTTTTTTATTTCAGAAAACCATCTTTCAGGAGATGAAGATCCTTCCCAAGCTGCCTGTTTCTCCCACTGCTGCCAGGTCCCAGTGCTGTGCCTTGCCTCCTCTACTCATATTTCAGATGCTGAGTTCAGGTAAGTAAAAACTTGAATCAGATTAACTGATAATAGCAGCAATAGCAGCTGTTTAATTTTTTAAGTATGTACGTTCATAATAGAAAATAAACAGTGCTATACTGATATGCTTCCTGACACCTTGACATTCAAACTGTGGCTGTTCCTATCACTGCTGGCCTGATCCTGGCCTCAGGTAAACTTATTTTATTTTGTAAACTTCGTTCAGTCATCAGGATAAGATACCAGGCAATGAAAAGGCATAATTTTTCCTTTCACTGCAGCCAGTTTCCCTTGGAAAGCAGAGGTGCAGTGCTCATTAGGGGTGAGGGCTTTTTCCCCCTGGTACCACTACTGCAAAGTGTTGAGCATCAGCACAAGCATCCGAGAGCATCAGCAAGTAATGAGGGCAGGACAAGGATTCTGATGAGGTAGAGATCCTGTTGCTATCAAGAAGCTTGAGCACATAAGCAAAAAGGAAGACTTTTCCACAGTGATACAAAGAAACAGAGATGTCTGCCTAGCACCTGAAAGATGGAATGGTCATAGGAAGCAAACACAACCTGTATTTCTAAAAACAGAAGCATTGAAAAAAAGAGGAACTTTGCTTCTCCACCTGATCACCAGCACCAAAGCAGGCTGCCACCCAAATGAGACCCTGGGGTGCCAGGGCAAGTCTTGGCATCCTTGTTTGAACAAGACATGCATTAAGCAAGGACAACGAGTGATGTAATTACACACTGACGGTGTGGAATCAAGCCCTACAGCTCTCTGCAGTGATTTGTATGGCACTGATGAAATTACATTCATCTACAAGATTATGGAATAACTAATAATATTATTCAATAAGTAAAGAAATTAATATTCAGAAAGGCTTGTAGATGAATGGCTAGAAATATTAATTTGGGTGATTAATGACAAACAAGATGATCATCACATAGAAGTTATTTAAAAATTACAACACTTGAGTGTTTAGAATATTATTAGTAAAAGACCCAGTTACAAAGCTGTTGGAGTTGGATTAAAGCTCAAACTGAACTTCTGTGAGCATGAACCCAGTTTGGAAATAATGCTTTTCTTAAGAATCAAATCGCTGAGATTGGCACCAGTTTTCACTTAGAATTAGGATTTTTAACCATTACTACTGAAGGATTTAGGTAAATCTCTATGAAATAGCAAGAACTACTTCAGAAGTCCAATTGCATTTCACTTCAAGAAGCTACTTCATCACAGGAAATCTGCAATTCCTTGCATTCATATGAGATGGATCATTAGAGGTTATCCTTTATGAACTGGTGGAACATAAGTACAGAATTAGAAGAGCTAAATTGTGTGCAAATAGCATCATATGCCATAGCAGAAAAGGCATGGGTCCTGAAGATTCTAAGCTGTGCTAAAACAACTCTCCTGAAGGGTAATTTTAAGTAACATACATCATCTTATCACTGTCACTATTCACAGCTTTACTGCAAGGCTCATAGTTTGATACTCTGCTTTGAACGTCAGCCCTTGCAGTAATATATATATATATGAAAAAGTATTTCTGACTGTGAAGAAAAATGTAAAGTGACAAAGATATTTATGACAAAAGCTGTGAGCATCTGAAAACTATAGCTTGATGTTCTGCATTGGCTGAATTTACCCCAGGGTTTCAATAACAGTAACACTAAAAAAATTCAACCTGAAACCCAAATGGACAAGACCATTTATTCTTATGTTCAGCGTTACAGAGATCCTACTGCTGCATTTGTATCAGGAACATTCCTTAAATTTTTGTTTGTCTGGGGTTTTGTTCTTTTTAATACAGCCTGAAGTTAACTAGATCCTCACTGCATCTTTCATCACAAGCTGGTAGCCAAACATCTGGAGGGCAGATACAGCAGTGAGGAACAGGATCTGAGCTCCTCCAGCTGCAAAGTCCTCACACTGTGCTGCTCCATGGGTTTGCTTGGCTCAGTCCTGCACCCCTACATTTTACTTTCCAAGAAGAGCACCCTTACACAGACACAACACGCTCACTATGGCATAGTATCAAACAATAAAAATAATTAATGTCTTTGAAATGAAGGAGGACTGAAAATTTCACAGGAACTTGCACACCAACATCCTTGGAACAGAAGTCATTTAATAGTTGAAAAAGGCAAAAGAAAACAGTTGGAGTGAGAAAAAAAAATACAGATTCACAATGTATAGTATGCCTAATTTTACTAATTACATTATGCAGAAACAATTAGGGAAATACAGGTGTAACTAAACTTTTTCTCCAACAACAATTATTTGTCTGCATTTGCCTGCAGTTTCAAGGGACTTATTTCTGGGAATGAGTAAACCTATTGTGTTTTGTGTTTTCTTTTAATGATGTAGATTTTCATAATGCTCTCTAGTCCAAGCTTGATGGAAAATCACCTAGCAGAACCAGAACTAAGTTTTGACTTAGTTGAATATTCATATATTGATCCTAAATAACTTAAACAAAATACTTTAAAGTATGTGAAAAGCTGGAAAGGGTTTGCCCCCACTCCCCCTGTTCTTTTTGTATGAGGGATGTGAAGCTTCTTGTAGCAGGACCTACAGCCAAGGTACTAAGAACTCAAACACCAAAACAGAAGCATCTGCTCCTCCTCGATTCTCTGGTCAGATTAAACAAGTCTGGTTTGAAATAATTCCAGTGATGTTGTAGCCAACAGGCTACATCATGATCACCTAATGTCTCACATCATCTAAATAGTGAGTCTAAAACAGATACAGAGCAATACAGGATATTAAGTTCTTACTAATAGTTTTTCTTAAGTGACTACATATGGAAAGATATTAGTAATCAGGCACATAGCTCTACTAATATTTAATAAGGAACCTTAGATCAAAACAATGAAAAAATATCTTATGCTGGTATTTCACAACAGAACCCTTAAAAGAGTCCAGAAAATGATACTATTTGCACATAATAGTTATTTGTTATTAGAGAAGTAAAAGAAACTTCTATTTTAAAGAAAATTGTGTCCCATTGACCTGGAAATCCTACTTTCAGCCTAGAACTCAGACTATTTAAAAAACTTCGCAACTCTAACATCTCCTTGCTGTGCTTGTAGTAAAAGCTAAGCACTGAGTATCACCAAAAGACCTGACAAGTTATGAGTTGACTGTTACCTGCACCAAGTGTTTAGCCTAATCTTAGTAATACTCAAGACTTAGCAACTAAAAAAGTAATTTTAGGGGTTTTTATTTAACAGAAATTGTCTTTCTTTTCCCTTGCATCTAAGCTTGGGAGTACTGAAAGAGTTTAGCTATGCTACTAAAATTTCTATCTAAAAGTACGTACTTTCTCATTAAAAAAACACAATAAAAAAAAAAAGTGAGTCTTAAATAAAAAATGCTTAGTGGCAGCTAATATGAAAATAAATTGAACATATGGCAAAAAAAAGAACAAACCAAATTTCAGTTGCTCCTTTTTCTTTTCTTCTTGCTTCCACTTCTATCCATTTGTAGCTTATTCTGAACACACACAAAAAACTCAAAGATAGAAGAACCCCTTTATAAAATAAAGCCCCAGTGGGAGGAGCTCCACTAATTGACAATTAAGTCAGTCATTATGTATAGAGAGAATGAGTACAGCTGTCCATGTTTTTTGTGGAAGATCTTTTAGCTGTCTGTAAAAGAAGCCGTTTGGTAGTAAGCAGAAAAGTAGTAGCTTTGTTCAAGGTTTTCTTAGAACTAAAATATTATCCCTAACAAAACTTATAACTGTTAGATAACGTTAGCTTTTTAGGATTTTTCAGAATTGGTTGTCTTACCCTTAATTATTTATTTATTTTTTTATAGTAGTGGGGAAAAGGAGATATAGGGTATCTATGATAGAGGGAATTTGTCAGGATGGTTAATAACTCTTGTTTTTCTGTTCGTATTTTATTCCTAGTTTTATTTTATTTTTACTTCTTTTTACTACCTGTGTGCTCTATAGCTTATCTGAACTTATCTAATCTCAGGGTTGTGAAAAACAAGCTAATGCACAATTAAATGGCTTTTAACTTATTTTTTTCTTTCATAAATAACATCCTTTAGCTGAGGTGTTTAGTTTCTCAGTCCTGAATCTAAGAGTGTGACAGGCATTCTCTGCTTACCTGCAACGTGTGAAAGGGTGTGATGCTTGTGTAGGACTTTTCCAGCTGGTGTTAAACTTCTTCAGGCATTTCTACGTTTTACATTTTATAAAAAGACTTTGGGATACTAAGTAAAAAGAAAACAGGTCTTTGCTGTCACCTTTGACTCATCAGCTTTTGTTCTGGCCTGTATAGCCTCTCTTGGAAATAATATTTTCTATATACTGTAGTAGAGAAATGAGCATTTGTTAGTATTGGCAGGATTCTAGCCTAGGAATAATGCTTGTAAGCTGGGAAGGAGATACCTTGCTATGTCTTTTTTTGTCCCCTGTTAGTAAGGTGAGACAAGCTGTAAAAAATCTTTCCCTTATAGGTGTAAGAGAAAGTACTGAACCTCAAAGTTTTTCAACTAGAGTTAAATCAAAATGCTTATTTTTCATCTAGCTGACTTGCTGCAGGTCTCTCCAGCAACCACTTTGTTAGGTGTGCTCCTTCCTTGAGCACCTTATCTCAGGTTGCAGCTAAGCGAAGTTACGAAGGGATGCATTTTGCTATTTGAATTTTAAAAATGCTTTGAAGCTGCAGTCTTCCTTCTCTCCTTCTCCAGGAGATAGGAAAGCTGTTCAGACTAATAAATTCTGGTTTACTTTTTGGAAATGCAAATGTCACTGAACTCTAAACTTCTATTCCAGCCATCTCCCACTGTGGTGTCTTGTATGAATTTGTGTAGGAGTTGTACTGTCTACCTTTTCCTCTAGATTCTGAGGAAATTCCCCCAAGCACCAGACTGGGGAACAAATGAAGCAGACTTTGGAGAAATGTAGAATTTTTTTTCTGTCAAGGTTCAATTGAACACTGCTAAACACACTGGTGGTAACAGTTAAGCTAGTCATTGTCCTAAAATTTAACTTGGTGCTTCACATTCCACACTTAGCTGACTGAAAAGGATAAATATACTGGATAACTTGTAAAGGACTTGATTAGCAACGAAGTCTTCATTTCATACAGGTTTTCCTCAATATTAATGAGAATGAGGGAAAAGGAAAATTAAGTTTCATGCTTATTGGCTCCACATAGTGAGCTTGATAGTGCCCTGCCCCTTAACTTTAAATATGGATGTGTGGTGGAGGAGCCTGAGCCTGTGGAATTAAGCAAAACACAGAATCTGAAGACACTCACCTAACAAGTCTGTCTGGAGATTTGAGGAAGAAATGTCATTTTGCTGATTTGGTGTTTGTACTGGATAGTTCTGCCCTACTGACATTGAAATAGCTCTTACCAGGTGCAGAGAGGGGAATTAGACTTTAAGCTCCTGGGCACAGCCTTGAGTGCCCAAAGTTAAAGGCAAGTGGGTAGGTGGTACCATGGGACTGCAAGTTTCATTTTCATATGAAATTCAGCTGCCCAAGTCCCACTTCAACTATGGTTTCCAAGTCCTTCATGTGAGTGTTTTTTCTACAAATAGCTGGGAAAAGGGTTGACCCATCTTCTGCTTAAACAGGTGTCTTACATTCCAGGGTATATTTTTTCATTCATGTCTATATTCAGTTTAAAACTATCTCGGGAATTGAATACAGAGGTTAGAGTAAGGTTATTTCTTACAAAGGTTTTAATTGGTCACTGATTCATCTGAACAGAAAAAGTGAGTATTCCCTGTGGATTACTGACTTGTTGAGCTGCAAGTATAAGCATCAGGTTTTTCAAAGCACTTTAAACCCTTCAAGGAATTCTGCATGCGGTGTTACTAATCAGTTTGCAGGCACAACTGGCCAGCTTGTGCTCTGGGATCTTGCTAATTGCTGCCTCTTGGTAATGGTTAGAAACCTTGTTTGTTCTTCTGTCAAGACATCTCCCAAAACAAGATTTGGTTGGCTAAGTACTTTTAGAGAAGGGGTGACAGACAGTGGGGAAACAGATGGTTTGTAGAAAGAAGCTGTCACCGTTCGGGATTAGACAGTAGACCTGAAGTACTTTTTTGCTAGACCCCCTGGACCTGAGGCCCATTAACAGATTGTGTCCAATTTCCCTTCCTCTGCAGCTCTCCTGTAGGAGAAATAGGCTGGGTTTGTTCTAGCAGTCTTTTCTTTATGAATAGAATATTTGTCTAAAATCCTTGAAATTGCTGTATATATTCATCTTGAGCTGGGACAGGGGTAGGGGCATGTATTTCTCTTTCTGTGCTTGTTTTGGTGTCTCACTCCCATTTTGTATTTGATTACTACTAACAAGCACTATCCCACACCACCATCCATCCAACTGTGGGCTTGTCTAAAAAGCCACCTTAACTTGCTGTCGTGTGTAAGGCTACTGTGACTTGATACTGTGTATGGGCTGAAGGGCAAAAGGAAGCTTTTGCACACTGCACCACTTTACATTCATGTAGATTAAATCACAAGTCGGGCTTTTTTTCAAAAATCACTTGATTCCAGCTAATACCTGCCCATATTATATTCTTATACCTCATATGCACTGAAAAGAGTTAAGGGCAGTATTTAGAATTTAAATCCTGCGCAAGTGATGTTCCACCTCTCCACAAATTCAGTTGGTGGTGTTTGAACCACAAGTCAGTGTTCATCTATACAGGGTACCATTTTTAAGTGTTTGTGTGGGCATTATGCATCTGCCAATTGCTTGAGCAACTTGCTGAAAACAGCAGTTCAGTGCCAGACTCCACTGTTGTTGACTTAAACACATTATGAGCCAAAAAACTGTATTGCTTGGTCATCTCAGCAGTTTTAATCAAGTGTTGGAGGCTTAACTGCCTTTTTCCTCCATGTCTTTTTTTCTTTATTTTTAACCTATCCTTGTAAACTTGACCACTTGTACTGTTGCATCTGAGACTTATTTTGTTTCATGGGTTTATAAAAGAAGACAATTTATCTTTTCCTAGCAATTGGTCCAATGCTTTCTGTCACCACCTCTTCTGGGCTTAAGACATTAATGCTAACATTTCCCTAACAAGTTATTATTGTATTATGTAATACCTTTAAATACCTTATGAAATCATTTATTGCTTCTGGCAAACAAAAACCCGTGATACTTTTAGTGGCATTAAACAATTTCTGTTCCAATCCAAGTTTCAGTTCTATGGTTCTCCTTGCAAACCAGCCCTGCCTGATTCTGTCCCTGTGCTGCATTTTGGAGTTGTCTCAAAGGCCTTCTGTTTGGCTTTCTACACTGAGAACTTCTGAAACACCTAGTGTACCCAACAGATCTCTTATTTTGCATATAATCCCTTGCCCTTTCACCATTCCAGGAAATGATCTATCTGTGAGATCACAACATCTGATGAAATGCTGTTCCTTATTATGGCTTTAGGCATCATTTGAAGAACATACTTGCTCGGAGAGCCTATATAGACCTCACTTTTTTTCTTCTCTCCCCAACAATGGCTGGATTTTCGAATTGGTCTCACTAACCTCTGTTTCAGGAACACAACATACCCCCTTTTAAATTAGGTCCAGATTTTGTTTCATTAGGCCAATACTGCTCTAACAAGCTTACCTCCTAAATCTAAATGAGCATTGCTGTTGGGCTGGTTTTCCCTAAGCACATTTCCAGTTTGCCACTGTTGATTATCTCTCTTGTATTGACAAATTTTTCTGTTTTTTAAAGTGCAAATTCTGACTCTTCCACTTAGGGGAATGTTGCATCTTTTGCCTCATTCTTGTGAAAATAATCTCATTTCTGCAGTTTCTTTTTTTTTTTTTTTTTGGGGGGGGGGTGGGTGGTGGGGGCAATAGAGGAAATGGTGAGTGTCCTCTTTGGCCTTTAATTTCAGTTATGCAAAGTTTAGTGGCATTATTCCATCTAATGATAGTGCTGAGTTGATGATGGTGATAAATCTATCTTAGGATAGGTTTAGAAATTGTCCTGGTTTTGTCTGGGATAATTTTCTTCCCAGTAGTTGGTACAGCGCTGTGTTTTGGGTTTAGCAGGAGAATAAGATTGCTAAATCGTGCTTACCCTAAGCCAAGGCCTTTTCAGTTCCCCGTGCTCTGCCAGCGAGGGGCTGCACAAGGAGCTGGGAGGGAGCAGAGCCAGGACACTGACCTGAACTAGCCAAAGGGCTGTTCCATACCATAGAACGTCATGCCCAGGATATAAACTGGGGGGGGATAAACTGGGGGGGGGGGGGGGGGGGGGGGCTGGTCGGGAGGGCCGATCACTGCTGGGGGACGGGCTGGGCACCAACGAGTGGGTGGTGGGCAATTGTATTGTGCAGCACTTTTTGTCCTTGGGTTTTATATCTCTGTTTTCTCCTTTTTAATTCCTACTATTATTATAATATTTTATTTCAATTATTAAATTCTTATCTTAACCCACAGGTGGGTTTTTTTGGGTTGGGTTGTTTTTGGGTTTTTTTCCCTGATTCTCCTCCCCATCCCACTGAGTGAAGGGGGTGAGTGAGTGGCTGTGTGGTACATAGTTGCCAGCTGGGGTTAAAACACAACAGAAATATAGAGCCCCTATGCAAAGCCAAGCAGTACCCCTCAGAAGGTGGCTGTCTCTTTTTCCTTATAGCTGCAAAGGCACAAACAAAACTGCACTCCTCTTTTGCCAGAAAAGTTCACTCTGACTTTTAGCTTGGTGGCTGAATAAGGCTGCTAGGACACTCCTGAGAAGGACCTGTAGACCATGTCCTATATTCTGGATCCAAATGGGTGCTGTGTTCCAACTTTCATCCCCACTCTTGACTGCCATTAATGCTTTTCAGGTTTCATTCTTATTCATCTGGCTATGCTCAGCCCTTCTTGTAGACACCATCATTGCCACCAGCACTAACCTCAGAGCCTCTCATGCAGTTCTCGCTTTGCCCCTGTTAGCGCTTGCAAACACATTATTATTTGTTAATAATCCTCTACACCAGTGAAATTCCAAATCTCATCCTTCCTTCTTGAAGGGTGTTTCTTAACGATCACAAGTAACTATGCTGACCACACAGTTTTTTCATACTATTCCTTGCTTCAGCTAGTTCAGATCAACTTTACCCAATCATACCACATTGATCCTATCTGGTCCTTCTACCAAGCAATGAGACTGTGGCTTTTCACAGCTACTTCAGCCAATTCTTGCCATGGCCTGGACCAGCTGGGTACCACAGGGTGGTATGAAGAATAAGATGTTCTACTTCTTCCTTTTTGTCTTGTCCTTCTCCTGCAACTTTCTCCTACTCAAGTGCATTTCTTACCAGGGCTTTTGCTTGTGGCAGCAGACAGGAGGTTTGCAACATCCTGAGAAAATGTTGAGTGGCTTCTTGCAGTTCTGCATATCAACAAGGGAGAGATGCATTTACATCAATTAAATGCTGAGAGGAAATAACTTACAGGGAATGCAAAGAACAGCAGGACAGAGGGTTCACCAAGGGAGCAGTCACGGGAGTGGAGCAGGCAGAGCGAGCAATGGACTTGAAGGTGGAAGGGAGGAAAGGTGAGCAGAACCACACAAGCAGTGGAGAAAGGGACAGTCACTACGGCAAGACCCAGGTGGAGTGCACATGGTGTTTGGCCTTTCACAGCGCATGTGAAATGATGCACAGGTATGGGAAAGCTTCATAGTTAAGCGCCTTTTGGTGACACGGGCTAGGTGACTTACTAGTGACTCAGCCCACACAGGAATTTGGGACCTATTCGTCCCATAACAAAACCTGCTTGAATTACAGATCCTTGTTTCCCTCTATCCAGAAGGAATCCAGTTCCAAAACCAGGGCACAGCAACTGCCTCACTAGAGGATTTGCAGCAGAGTTTAAATTTTCCATTTAGTTCACTGCAACAGACATAGCCCAGAGTTAAACTTCATCAGATAAAGTTAGAATGGTGTTTATGTGAAGAGATAAACATAAATAGACACTTCAACATGATGTTGATCTTTGCAACTTAAAACATTTAGAGAAGGTTTTAAAAACCTACAACAGTCCCCTATCTTATGAGGACCTGTCTTCCACAAAGAGCCATTCCTACCTATCCATGCTTGAATTACTGTGTGGTGGCATAAATACCTTCTCCCTTGGGGAACAGTGTTAGTGATACCTTAGGGAAACATTTTAAATCTCCAAGCAATTATAAACCAATCTTGTAAACCCTTGGATTTTCTTAAGAAAGAAGCTGGAACCCTTCATATAAGCAGTGTGGTGAATAAAGTAAATCAGCCACAGCCATTAGGATTTCTGTGATAGCCACAGGCTTGCAGAATAAGATCTTTGGGTATCATCCAATCCCCCTCAAAAAAAACAAAAACAAACCCAAAACCAAAACCCCAACAATAACACCCAAAATAAACCCCCCAAAAAATCTTCAGAATTGCATTAAATTACTCAGTGAGTTTCAACAGCCTCCAAGGATGTAGACTCCACGGCCACCAGACAGGCTTTTCTTTCTGATCATCCCCATTGCAAAGAAACTTTTCCTTTTAACAAAAGAGGATTCCCATTGCTGAAGTCAGTTCCTGTCAGGTCAGCTCTCTAAACTGTGAAGGACACTTTGAATTGCAGCCACATGGTAGTCTAGGGATTGCTTACATTCAAAAAGAAGTAGTAAAAAAAAAAAAAAAAAATGACAGTTGATACCTTTGTGTTAGGGGCCATTGCCCCAACTAATGCCAGAGTCTACCTCTCTTAACACAGTGCAGTTTTGAGTATAGACTCTGCCCAAGAAGTACTAAGTCACCATTAACTGACTCTGGTTGCTGTGGTCCTAAAGAACACTAGGCATTTTGTGTTCAGAATAATGCTTTGACCCAGCAAAAACATAGCAGGCGATGTGCAGAATGAAGATCCCTGTGTGTTTATTAAAATCTTCCTCAATTTTGCAGCTCTCAGTGGAATTTCTCAAATCGTTGATTACAGACATAATTTCTTCAATAAGGGGAAATGTGAGGTTACTGCTAAAGCTTTTGGGAAGTCCTCCACAGATTCAGTGAAAGGGTATTTACTGAGCAGCTCCTGATATAACAGCTGACAGCTGTAACACCATGTGATATTTTCTGGCATAACAAAGTTGTCTGCCTTACAGGAAAGATCTTGAATTTTTTTCCCACAGTTGCAAAGCGTTGCCTAAATAGTGCACAAGAAGGGCTTCCAGTGCATGCCTATGCACAAAAGCTGTCATGCAGTCTCTTTAACTTTTCATCACAGACCACCTTCTGAATCTTCACAAGAGACCTGGTTTCCATCACCCCTTTCTTGTTCATGAAGATGGAGCATTGCTGTACCATGACCTTCTTGAGGATGTTATCATCTGGATTTACACCATAAAATAACATAAGGTCTCTCGATGCTTCAGTACTGATGCTTTTTTCACAACCAACTTGCAATGTGTCTAAGAGACTATGAATCGCTGTCAGGAAGCTAAAAGCGATCCAGCACAGGTGGAGCAGCAACCCAGGGACCAGCTGAGCAGGGATGGGCTGATGGCCAAGTCTGAGCTTATGCAGGGCTTTTGTGAACCCATGGGCAAAGGATGTGATGGGGGTCTCCAGGAAGACTGGTCTAGGAATCCAAGCCTATAGGTGCTCTCAGGGCCCTACTAAGCTGTAGATGTGCACATGCTATCTTTAGCAGGAAATGGAGATACTATTATTGCCCAAATTCTTTAGGGTGCTTCCAGAAAAGTAGCTCAACTTTCCTACTTCTGGTGAAGGTGAAGGTCTTTATTTGGAGAAAAAAAAAAAAAAAAAAAAAAAAAAAAAGCTGTTCTTGCTAGTAAAATAACAAACCTCAATGATTTCAGAGACCCTGCAGCCCTTCTCCATAGCCTTGTTCAGTTCTGGGGTGCCCCTGGCACCAGTAAGGGCTCTTTCTTCACTGTTGCAGATACAGGGTGGCTGTATGGGTGACATATTAGACACATTAGCTTGCTATTTACCCTCATGGGAACTATGGGGGAAGTGTTCTTGTGGTGGGAATGGTTTTGTTTTGCCCAGCCGCAAACAGATCATCAGCAAACCCAAATTCTCAAAAATAACTGTGCGGTGCCTAATTGGCAGGGTATCATTTTCCTATGAAAACATAGATCCTCATGGTTGTAATCCTATCTGAGCATCAAGTGTCCTTTAAGACATGAAAAGCAACCTTCTTTCCTATGAGATGGTGATTTGCTGATGGAAGCAAAAGCTCCTGTCATGGTATTTGATGCTTTATAAATGTCAGAGATGCTAATGCCATGAAAAAGAAATTTTTTCTCATGAGCAGGGGTCTGTTTTCACACCATCTGCAGAGCTTTCTCTCCCTTCCTCCTCACGTAGAAACCACAGAGGAGAGATGCCAAAAAGAACGTTACACCACATTCAGTCACTGCAATGTAAACACTTGTCAAACAGCACAGAGAAGAGAAATACGGTTCAAGGGCTTTGTGTGCTGATTATTTACCCTGAAGCCACATGCCAAGCAGTTCAATAATGCCAAGAAACTCAAACCATCAGCCATATAAACCTATGATGACCTACTGAAAGAAAACTTGCTGGGCTTGCTCTTCTGAAGGTAGAAACCAGCTGAATTCCTGAGTTCATCTAAACCAACATGTTTTCATTAATTTTAACTAGTTTTTCCCTAATGGCTAAGTTGATTTTTCTTGTTTAAAAGGAATCTAGGAACAGCACCAATAATTACTGGTGGGTTTAGAGGTCTTTTTAATAAGAAAAATAATCAGTGATTAAATCAGGCTGGTGTGACAAAGTATCTGAATTTTGTGAATGAAATGAAACCTTTCTTTAGAGAGTAAAAAATGGATTGTTTGTCAGATTCCAGCTGCATTCCATTACTTTTGAGGGAACTACCTTTTTTGATAGAACAAGGTGATGTTAGAGTAGTTAATTCCTGGGTGCAAAAAACACAAGGGTCTCTCTCTTTGCCCTACGATACTTTAAGCAAGTGTCAAATCCGGATGTGGTACTAATTAATTCTCTCCTCTCCTCTTGTCTGGATTGCAGATAAGTCCAGAAATGTGATTGTGTTTGTGTTCTTGGAAGTCTCATGACATCTGGGGTGCAAGTCATGGCTCCCATGGCTTCAGTTCTTATGCTGGGTTGTTCCAAAATTCCATAGTGTATAATTAGTAGCTTACAATTAAATTCTTGAGAAGCAAGAAAAGATAAAATGAGGGTACTAGGGTCAGAGGACAAGCTAAAAGAATCCCACATTTTTATCCCTTAATATCCTGCCACTAAAATTGAGACACTTTAAAAAATATTGCTTGATTTTAATAAGAAAGACTGGGAAGAGCTTATCCTCCCCCTTGTCTCAAATCTTCCTTCGCACGTATTTTGAGATCTCTTTCCCCAAATGCGAAATCTGACTGGTTTTTCCCTGGCACCCTCTGGTGGCAGCAGGTACAGCCGTATTCAGTGGCTCAGATCGAGCTGCTATTAGCAGAGTGCTGCCTCCCTACCTACAACCTTACACGCTCCAGGGAGGTTTTGAGCTAGAGCTAGGGTCAAGGAGAGAAAAATGCAAGACAACATCTGCAGGCTTAAATTCCATACGGCCCCATCTCCTTTAGAAACAGATTTGGGACGCATGTGAAATCAAACAAGGTCCTAAAATATAAGCAAAATGTATATTTGCCTATCCAGCTAAAGATCAATTTTATGAAAATGTTTGGGTTGTTTCAGCTTCAGAGGCTGGCTGTACAGCCTTCACTTAACAGCTTCTTTTTCCAGTTCCCCTGGGATATGGTTGGGGTTTTTTTCCTTTGCTTTTAAGAAAGGAATGTAATTGATTTGCGGTTTTAAACAAACACTGCGCATACATGCCAAGAGTAATTTGCTGGATGAATCTTAGCTGTCAGTTGCTCTGACAATACCTCAACAGCCAATAAATATATACACCTTTCATGTAACATTTTGGTGAAATATTTTTCCTTTGTGGAAGTGGCAGTCTGTTCTGACTCTGCACGTCACGCAGCACTTAACAAACTTTCTCCATGATCGGCTGCACGTACTGATAGAAAATACTGTGCTAGAGCCGGGTAAAGCCCATGAGGGTTAGAAGTCAGCTTTGCCTTTGCGACACAGTTCAGCAGGGCTTAACTTAATCTGTTATTCAGCAGGATTTTGTAACCCAGCCTGGACTCCGCTGCAGCCGAGCAGTCTGGGTGCCTTAGCTATTCCTTCTGTAGTCAGCAGTGGCTGCCAGTATTGCTGATCGCTCTCAAGGACTCCGCACACAGGTTGCCATCCCTGTGCACACCAGAGCAACATCACTTTGGCTTTGGGTTTTCCACAGCAGTTACGAACCCTTAGATAGCACCAAGAGTGATGAAAAATAGGAAGGGTGTCTTGGCCTTGTGGTGGATTGCTTAATTGGTTTTTCTTATTAAATTGACCTAGAGCAGCTTTGAATTCCTTCATTAAACTGTTCGGCTTCCCTTGCAAAGAAAGGTTAACATCTGCCTTTCCTGTTCCCACTTTTGGTCTATTCCTAGCTTCCTAGCAGAACTTCTACCAGGCAGAGCAGGCATCAATGTTTCTTCTGCTGAGTTGAGAAATACTTGATTTGTTCCTCTATGAACATCTCAACAATAGACAGGTTTATTGCCCTCATTAAGGGAACAGGCAAACTTAAAAAACATATGGAGTTTCTGTATTATTGCAGTAAAAATGTAGGGAGCTGTGAATTTCTTTTCACATATGTGGGGGATTTCTGCTATTCAGTTTTCAGCTTTATTTTGCCAGAATAAAATATTCAGAATTTTCTTCTAAGATGGACAATATCAGAAGGAGAAATTTGGCCATTTTTCTTCTTTCAGAGAAGCAGCTATGCAAAACTGGTGAAAGATGTATGAAGTAGTATATTTCTCATTCTTTAGATACTGAAACATAGACATTAACTTTTAGTTTTGTCCCCATAAGTTTGTGGAACAAAAAAGTTAAACAGCATGTGATGAAATGTCCCCACTACCTCTTTATAAAAAAAGAAATCCATGCCTGCAAAATTATTGGGAAGATTACTAGAGCCTGCAGTTCTTCTTCAGTCCAAAACTAGAAATTACAATAGTATGACTTATATTTAATGAAGTCCAATACCTGTACTCGGAAGACCCAAATCTGAATTTCCTTCAGCTGGGCAAGGAATTAAGCTGGAATTTTCTGTAATCACTGTATGCCCTCTGTCAGATTTCTCTTGTGTAAAGCTTCAACAGTTTCCTGTAACAAACCCATATCTTGTGTTGGTGCTCCCGACACAGGCTCCCTCTTTCTTTGTGAGCTGGAAAGGATGCAGCTGCTACCTTCCCTGAAGGTGTGTAAGAACTAGGGCATCCAAGGAGGAGAAGGAACTGTTATGATCACTAAATGTTGCTTAGGAGAACTCTGTCCCTGTTGCTTTTACATAGGTGCTGTGTGGTGGACAAGGCGTTACTTTTCCAGTCAGTTGCTCTTTTTTCTTCTTTTCTTGGATTTCCAGGATCAAGGGTACAAGAACAGCCACTGTTCCTAAGCTAGATTAGCTGCTACTCTCTGGTGGACCTCTGCTTTGAACATAGAAATTATTGCAGAAATATCAAATACTAAAGATAATCAGGCTTCTGAGTTCAGACTAGGTGTAGAAAACTGTGTGTCTTTATGTATAGATATTTTATTTCTGTATCACACTGTAACAGTGAACTCCATAGAATTGCTCATGGACATACGGACACATTTGCATCAATTAAATGGGCTCACAGTCATGTGAAGGTGAAAAACATTAGGAAACTAAATCTGGTGGGTGCTGGGACACAGAGATTCCTCCCTGACTGGGCTAGTGAGATGAGAGGTTGCCCCTTCCTGTAGACACCCCGTAACAACTTCTGTACATTCCCCAAATTCTCTTTGTCCCTGCATCCCATAATAAGTTCTGTACCTCTGCAGGCAGTAACACCTGTTAGCTTGTACCTCACTCTGGAGAGTTTTTGCAGTTGACTGGCTGGGGGGGGTTTCACGAGGACAGTGATTTAATCCTCCTCCTTCAGTGGTCACGGGAACTGCTGATTTGGCGCCGTCTGTTCCCCACATCGGTGAGTGTGTCCAGCCAGCATCCTTCCTCCTATCCTTGCGGGACCTCCGTTTAGTTTGACTGGCCTCCACTCCAATAGTACACAAAATAGTCTAGGATTAAATAGCCATTCATTAAAGGACACATTTGTTCTGTGTGAAAGTCACAAGCTTTGTTAAAAATAATTTCCTAATGCTTATACAGAGGATGGTGGAATAAATGTTTCCTGGACAAATCTTAATGTTGCTTATTAATGATTTTATTTCTATAACCTCCATTGTGCATGAAAAATTTTCTTCTGATGTTCAAACACATTAGCATGTCATCCAGGGTTCCTTATTAAGTTTTTTTTTACCTGTTTCATAAATACAAGCAATCTTTCCTTATTTCAAAAGCTTTAGCTAGCTCTCAGGGAGCTGCTATTGCTTGAAGCAGGAAGGAACCTGAAAGCTTGTTGAATGAGAGGTATTCAAAGGCTTTACTTTAAAAAAGTGAATGATCTGATATATTCCTGAATCCTAAAAGCAGAATTAAATTGTAATCCAATGCTAGCTTTTCATTAAGCTTCAGAGATTACTTTAATTCTAAGAAAGAAAAAGAGGTCTTTCTTGTTGCGTTCATGACTATATCACCAAACTGGCAGGAGTATCATGAGCAGTGGAAGAAATGGGCAAAACATATAGAAAAAAAATGAGATTTAATAATGAAGAAATTATGATGACAGTCTTGGCTGACTTTTGGCAGTTACTCCACATGTCACTTTGCTGTCAGAAAAGGTATTAAGCCCTCTTTACACAGAGCTCTGTTTATGTGCTGTTGCACAGAAGCAAATTTTCCCACAATCTGTTTGTCAAAAGAAAAAGAAAAAAAAAAGAAAACCACAAAACCAACACACACACACACACACACTAACCTTTTTTTCCCAGTGGCCAAAAAGCATGCAAGTTTTTTAACAAGCCACAGAATCAATAAAACTCTAAATAGTTTGGCAAAACAATGTGTTCCATCAGACCAGCTAGAACACCTTTCAGCCTTCCCTATTTTCAGACTTGTTTCTTCTAGTTTTGCTCAAATCGTTGTAGCTATTTTTTCTTGTCCTTCTGTAAAAGTGCCTATGTTCTGCATCCAAGGAGGCAATGACTTGCTCAGCTCTCAGCAGTGGTGATCTTTTTAATAATATGTAATGTTCACTGCATAAAACGTTGAGAGAGACTCTAGGGCACATAACTGCGTAGTTATGTATTTAACAGTTGTGAGCCCAAAACAGATTTTGACTTCATATGTTGGGTCCTATTCACAAGCACTTATTTGTGAGACCTCCTGATAGGGAGAAATATGCCTAAATTTTCAGGGTTTGTGTTTTGTTCTCTGCACCTCCCCCCCCCTTTATATAGTTGAGCAAGTGGAACTGGAGCAGAGAAATGCCAGCAAGCCAAACTTTTGTTTCCAGTAACAATAAATAGGGCACTTAACCTTTCATAATCTGATTATATATATAAACCATATCATAAATATAAAAGCATAACATAAATAAATCATATTCATAAAGCATAAACGTGCTTCAACCTGGACAGCTTCTCTTGCAATATTCAGGTCCCTAGGGTAATCCCTGGGATTCTCCTAGAATAATCGCTAGGATATCCGTAGGATAATTCAGGTCAGGAGGGACCTCAGGATGCCACTGATGATGGAAACCTCCTGCTCGAAGCAGGGCCAACACCGAATTTAGACCAGACTGTTCTGGGCTTTATCCAGTGTGGCCTTGAAAGTCTCCAAGGATGGAGATGGCACAGAGCTTCTGAGAAACAGCTTCTCTTACATTAATTTATGATTGCAAGTACCATACAATGGACATTACTAAACTTTGTTAGGAAATTTAAAAAAGCCCAAAGGTCACATGTTGTTTCAGACAGGTGCGTGTTGTTTCAATGCCATCAACTTCTAAACCACTGAGTTAAGGATAATGAGAAATAAACCTTAAGGGTTTATTTATCAGATATTTAGATTGGATTAACTTATCTGGATTCCTAAAAAAGATTATTTATTGCTTTTACTCAGCAGAGTTTTGATACATTTATTTCTCGTCTCTAACATTTCTGTGTGGAACTGCTTGGGTCAAAAGTAAATGTTTTCTCAACAAGAAGTGGTGGGTGATGCCTGAACGGGCAAATAAATAGTCAATACTAAAAGTGGTAGAACAAGAATATATTCTTGCATTTTGGGAAAATGAGATGGACTTGTTCATTAAATTTACCTCCAATGAGATTTATAAATAGAAAGTTTTGCAGACAAGTGGGATTGTATAGTAAACTTTACCTATATTGCAAAATGTCAGTATGAGTTCCTTGATTAGATGGCAAAAGATTCATTAAGTACAATTACAGTATAACTCTAAAAAGGCTAATTACTGCCCTACATGATTTTTTTTTTTGCATGAGCTGAGGAGCTTATTCAATGCCCCCAAAGGGTTTTGCTTTTTTTGATTGAGTTTTTTGCATGTGTTTACAAGATATTGCATAGCAGGTAGGCTTATTTATCTCTGCCATTTCTTCAGGCATTGAGTTGCTCATGTCACTATTGCAAGGTCACTTTCTCTAATACTCACAGAGGGCAGGAAACACAATGGTTCGATATAAAGCTGAAAAAAACCTCCCAGGTTATTCAGCCCTGTTATTGATTCCTGTGATGAAGCCATGGCATATAACCACCTCCATAAATACAGCAAACTTCCTCTTGGTCTGCTGAAATAGTTAAGGTGTGTGTCCCAACTCCTCTTTTGAAAAATCATTTGCAGTCTGGAAACAAAAGCTTTTAATTTCTGGGCCAACTCATTCAGAACAAGTTTATTGTATCTGCTCTTGAACCAACTTTACCTTTAACTTTGTCTCTTCATTCCTTATATTTAATCACTGCATATTTCATGGGCAGCAATATAAGTCATGTACTTAAAATTAATGGTAGGACTTCTTGGCTCTTGCTTAGTATGTAAATTTTAGGGACTCAAATCTAACTCAAAGAGTGTTTTTTAAGTTAGGTGGGATTTTGCTCTGTAGAAGTATGCTCATATTCTCCTGGCCTTACCAGTGGCAGAAGCAGCTTATGTTGCTCAGATAACTTCAGCTTGCGTGTAAATATATAAAGGCAAGTCAAAGGACCCTTGTCCTTAACAAACTGAACTCCTTTGGCTACCTTGCCTCAGATAATGAATTCTCTCTTGAGTGCAGAGTACACCAAATGGTGTTTGGTACTTCAGACCAGATCCCATCATGTCCTGCAAGAGCTACATTTCTCTGAGGGTGTTTCTGCTAATTCCTATTTCTACAGCAGTGTGACTTGCTAGAAATGTGCACTTTAGCCTGCACTTGAAGACACATCTTTCAAGACTTTGTGTGCCTTCCAATGCCACCTCCAATACAGAAAGACATTTGGACGCTCAGTGAGGAGGAGACAGCGCACTGAAAACAGTAAGCAAGAGCAACTGTGAGGTTGCTTTAAATAATAACTTCCAGTGGAGCCCCTGCAAATACAAAGTTAAAACATTTTCAGTGTCCCCTTTCCTTTATATTTCTAAAGGCTTATGAAACTCTCAAACCTTATTTATAAAATGCAGAAGTCCACACTGGACCCCAGCATGCACACAGTCATTGGCGCCCATGCAGTTTGGAAGCCCAGAAAAAGCAACGGCCTGGGTATGCTTAGAGTCTTCTTTATGCATTATTTGAAGAAACATGAGAAAATGGCCTTGAAGACCTTGATAATGGCTTTGCCACATGCATATTTTTTCTTGTCCCACCGGTTAGTCGCTTGAGTAGGTCATGAGGATCCTCAAGCAATAAATACTTTTAAACATAGGTCATCCAACATCACCAAAGTGTGGGAACTGTTTCACAACATATGACTTTCACTGCCTACTTCCACACCCAAAGTTGTGTGAGCAGTGCTGACAGCCTAAACACAATGTGGACCCACCACTGCAACCTCATCCCCTGAACACAGGACCTCCAGGTAGCTATGAGCAAAGAAGTTGCAACAGCAAAGGTTCCCACAGTCATAGTTTCATCTGCTTCTTCCGAAACAAAACAAAACCAACAACACCAACAAAAAACCAACAAAAAAAACCCCAAAAAACAACGACCACCCAAAACAAAAAACAAACCAAACCAAACCAAACCAAACCAAACCAAACCAAAACAAAACAAAACAAAAAGAGGGAAAAAAAAGGTAAATGTTGAGGGGAGCAGAGGTTAGCTCGCTTAGATTGTCCTCCCAAAGAAGTACCAAGGCTTTATAAAAGAGAATATGTGAGAGAACAGTTTTAGTTAGAAGTTCACCCCTGCAGCAGGCTGGTCAGCAGAATGTTTAATATAAAGCCTTCTTATTCACCCCTGACATCTCTAGGAAATTAAGACATTCATCTCTTTGTGAAGAATTTTGAAACAGGACTGTAGGGGAAGTAGACTGATTATAGAGGTAATCCCACATTGTCCGTCAAAGGCAGAGAAAAGAAAAGGATGGGGTAATTGCAGGAAAGAGCAACAGACCCTGGCTCAAGATAGCATTAAGTTCTGTGGCAGTGTGGGAACGGCAAATCTGTAGACACGCCGAATCAGAGGATGTTTTCGTGCATGTTTCTTAACAACATTAGAATAGGCTTTTTATGAAGAAATAATACAATATTTTTTTAGAGGAAGACGGTTATTCTTTCTTCCAGCATTACTCAAAACAAAAGTCAATGTAAACTCAAAATTGTCCTGCTAATCATCCTTCCCTTACAAGAAAGGTGTGAAAAATTAAAAAGCCGATGCAAGCATGCAGAAATAAAGCATATTCAAAACAAGGGTTCTGGGTGAATGTTTTAATGTGATTAGCAACAGTGTTTAAAAAATAAAGTTGCTCACTGGCCTAAACTTTCAAATGATGGGAATCTGTGGATCTGCTCAAATAAATAACCAGTTGGGTAAAAGCTACAGCTACAGCTGTTGCTAATGCATTCATCTGATAGCTTCACTGCTCAGAAGACGTGTATTTACTCAGGTCCATGTGAAAGTATATTGAATTCTTAATGTGGTTGAGCACAGCAGTGAACAGAAATAGATATTGCTGTTAAACAAAATAGGCCAGTTCTTCTTCTGATACAAAATGAATGTGTCAGCATGAAAATGATGCGTTATATTTGAGAGAAGAGTTGACTGCTTTTGTTTTCCTCTTTTGTGCACTGCTAGAGTTTGGGAATCACTACCCCATTTATAACAGGGTGCAGACCAGGGATGTGATGAAATAAAGAATTGTCCTTAGGGTGTGAGCACTGGCCAAGTTCACACATCAAATGTGAGAAAGGCAGTGAAAAGTATTAGGAAATGTGAAAAATATTGGGAAAAATAATCATTAATCACGTTAACATCATGTGACCCAGCGGAAGGCTGAATGTGCCCAGGTTAAAACACAGGGAGAGGTGTGGAGCAAAAACTAAGACGTACAGAACCTCATCAGATTTCAATATACACAGGCAAGATACGTTACTGTTTTGCCCAAAGATCTGAAACAACCACAGTTAAGTTCTGGACTATTCCCCCATATGAGATCACAATTTTTTTTTTCCACAGAATTATGGGAAACTTTTTGAGGAGCCTAGCTGAATCATATATTTTGCTGTAATTGTAGTGATAAAATTACCATGATGGGAAGGGGTGACCCACATTCTTTGATTCTTGTGTCAGAGTGCTCTAACCACTAGGTATTTGCTCAAAAGACTGGAATATCAGAACCAATAGCTGACCCTCCAATAAACACATCATACATTCAAGAGGTTTTTTCCTCTTCAGTTCTTCCAGATGCGTTGCCATGTTGTAGTGACCTACATCCAGGCTTGTGAGAAAGGTAGGGCTTTCTGCTAATTAAGACACTGAGGGGCTGGAGCGTGTCCAGAGCCGGGCAGGGGCTGGGGCAGGGGCTGGGGCACCAGCCTGGGGGGGCCGGGGGGTCAGCGTGGAGAGAAGGGGGCTGGGGGGGACCCGGTGGCTCTGCAACGGCCTGGCAGGAGGCTGTAGCCAGGGGGGTCGGTCTCTGCTCCCCAGGAACCAGCGACAGGACGAGAGCAAACGGCCTCACGTTGCGCCAGGGGCGGGTGAGATTGGGTGTGAGGGAACATTCTGCACCGAAAGGGCTGGCAGGCGCTGGCACAGGCTGCCCGGGGACGGGGGTGTCATCATCCCTGGGGGTCTTCAAAAACCATGTGGCTGTGGTGCCTGGGGACATGGTTCAGTGGTGGCCTTGGTAGTGCTGGGTTAATGGTTGGACTCAATGACCTTAAAGGTACTTAACTAAATAATTCTATGATTCTATGACAACCATACTCATATTATGTCAAGACATCATGTTACCATCTTCTAGCTTAGTGAAATCAGTAGTTTCTTCATAATCCTTTTTTTTTTTTCCAGTGTAATGTTGACTCTGAATTCAAGTCGTAGTTTCTCTAAATTAAACTACTAGCAATAGTCCACCTTCAGAAAAACATGAACAATCTCTGGAGTGTAAAAGCCACTTGTATTTCTTACTGGAGCTATATTCTGCTCCTCAAAATATTATTAACGTCTCATAAACTTATTGGCCCAAAACCTAGTCTTTTGTTGCTGCCACCCCCAAACCCTTTACGGGCAAATGAGAGAAAACGTAAGCATTAGCAATGCAAGAAACTGTCTTTGGAAAATTGGAGCTTTTCAAGATAAAAATAATGGGAAAATGCAAAGGCTGGTCTGAGATACATCCTCAAGAGTGGAGAAGAAGCCTTAGGCAGATCTCATACACCCAGATGTATATGACTATAAAAGTATAAAATTATGCCCAGGAAAACAGACCACACTGATGGGTGATTTCCCCTCAAACACAACAATTGCTTTAACAATTATCTTGATGGGGAAAGAGCTTATTTGCTGTAGAAATTCATCATTGGAGAGCAAGCTCTTCCTCTCTATCAACTTCCTCCATTTTTCAGACACAGTACTGACTGTCATTTTAATCTTCTTGACAAGGACTCATTATAGCACCAGTAGTTTCAGGAGATCTTGGCTTGCCAAGGAGCTATGGAGATGCTACACTGGATGGCCCTGGATTTCCCTATGCCCTTGAGGGTAGCGTCACTAAGGGATCATGTTTTTTATTTCATGCTCCTTGACAATGGAGGAAAAAGTGCTATAACTGGAGGCCTAAGTCTTTTATGTAATTCTATAGGAGAAAGCTGTCAATGAATCCTAACTGTACCTGATTATAAGTTGGTCAATATACTACTGGAAAACTCAGGGGGGGAAAAAAAAAGAGGAAACAAATTGTTAAGCCTAAGGTGTGTGGTATAGAAAACCAGTATGCTAAAATTAGTCTGTCCCATTCTTGTATTGTTCTGAGTTGATGGGAAACTGCCATGGATTTATTTCTTTATTGATACAGAATGCCAGTCTCTCAAAACATCTGCCAGCACCTTTTATAGGCTCATGTAATTGCAAAGCTGTATTGTGTCTGACATATTCTTCAGTTGGAAACAGTCAGAAATAAGACAGAAAATGCTTCTTCCTTGCTGTGGGTTTTGATTTCCATTAATAAAAATTCTTTGGCATGTGACACACAGAAATGTTAACAATCCAGAACAAAATATCTAATATTATAGTAAGAAAAAAAAAAAAGTTTTTCCTGTTCTTTAGTGTTGTTTTAGAATAGTGGTATTTTTTCCAATAGCTTTCACATTTTATTCTGTTCATTATGATACATGATACAAAATTTTACGTAGACTTAATGAGGTAGATGTGACAGATCTGCTTGTATTAACATCAAACTCCTGGACCTAGAGTCTGGACTGAGCCAATGTCCATCTGCTAAGATTATATATCATGTGCAAAGGCAGCATGACATTGAAGTATTCAGCTGCAGTTTATGCCTTTACAAATGTGATTGCAATAGGCTAATAGAATAGTAAGTGTTAGAAAACTGGGAGGTGGGGCACGAAGGACGTGTCCATAGACTTTTTTTAAGACTGAGAGCTACACTGTAAGCACTGTAAGTGACATTGTCAGTGTTCAAAAAAACTAAAGAAAGGTGATGCATCCTGCTCAACAGAAAAAATGATACATTAATTTTCTGCAGTTCTTTTGGTTTGACCTTGATCTTTTCTCCTTTCTACTGTGAACTTGAACTCTGTACTCATGACTCCTTTGGATTAGACAGAAGGAAGAAGAAAAGAGAAAAACAGTTTTAAAACAGTAATTTGAGCTTCTCTTACAGCTGTTACTTTTTTTTTTGTGTGTGTGTGTGTAATTGGCTCCCAAAATGAAAGCAGAGTTAGGAGCAAATCAATCAGTGGTTGGAATAATGGGGACAGCTTTCAAGTTGTGATGCTGTAGCACTGGCAACAGAAAAGTCATTTTTTTCAGTGGGAAAGAAGTCAGGTTTTCCTTTGTCATATAAGTCAGTGGCTGTTGAAATTGAGCTTATAGGTAAATTTGTTTTCACAGAAGCAACTTGACTTATCTCCTTTTGAGATATCTTCTTCTGTCATCACATAGTTGCCATTGCTGTGGTGGTGGAGTCTGTCTGGAGGATATTTATAACTCTTGTCTACTTTAGTGGGAAAAAAAATAATTTCAAAGCACCTACTGGCTTTTTATTCCTTTCTGCTACACAAAATCATACAATACAGTGCTGATAGAGACATCAACTGCACATATACTGCGAGCATACCTAAGTCAACTTCAGACAATTATTTCTTTTTAAAATTAATTGGAGCCACAGGCTTATAGTCCCTTCAGCAAGACCTTCCAGCAAGTACCTGGCTACCTGAGCATGTGAGCAACCACACAGAAATAAACCCTAGCCATGCTTTTGGGACAGTCTGGCCCTGAGGCAGCTACTAGGTCAAACTACACATTGGTCAGAAGTGTACAGGCCAAACGGCTAGTAAGTGACTTGCATGTGCTTGCGGAGGGAAACTTTGGTCTCTCTCTGCTTCTTATAACTTCAAGGCATGTACCCTGTCAGGCTCACAGACCTAGTACACTGTCTCATCTGGGCAGCATCACCCTGAGGTGAGATTTGGTAGAAGAAGAAAATTCAGAAGAAGAAATCCTGGGGCATTTCTTGATGAGTCTTGCCACTGCTGGGTGCCAGGTGTAACCTGCAGGCTGGCTGCCTGTGAGGACAGCACAGGTGCATGAGGCTGGGTGCAGAAAGCATCCCAGGCTTTGACAAAATCATGACTTGCCTCCCCACATGGCTGGCCTGGGGAAGTACGTGACTTACCGTCGAGTTAGGCACAGCTGAGTCAGGGTTCAGATAGGCTGCCCTGGGAGGAAACAGCAATATTCATGTTACACTTACCTCCAAGCATATGGATAAGAGGTGTTGCGAGCAGTGTGTTTATTCTATTATCTGAACTAACAAAAATATGCTGCAGTAAAACCAAATGTCTGCTGTTCAGGGACCCAAAACACTCATTTTGCAAATGAATTTTCTAAATTTCTTCTTTTCCCAGTGGCTCTCAAAGGAAAAGCACCCAGAGCTATCTTTGTAAAATGTTCCCACACACACAACAAACTAATGAGCCCGCTAATAATTTCCTCTGCAAAGGGTGTAACTGAGCCTTCCTGGGACAAGTTAACTGCTGTTGAAAAGGGCTCTGGGGAATGATTTAAAATGTTCAGTTGAGAGCTGGTTCAAGGGGGCAATGGCTGCCTTGACAGCTGGAATGTGCAGGCACTCCAGTTTACCAAAAGGCATCTGAGCCCTTCCTGACCCTCTGGGAATGAATACTCACTGGTATATGGTCCAAGGACAGCTTCAGTATTTAAAGAGTTCCCTTCCCCTTGCTCAACCAACTGGCAAAATTTGGAATGTCACACTGGGAAGATGCATTAATGGTGAATAGTACCAGAGGGGATTAAAAAAAGAATCTTTGTAACAAGCAAAGCAGTTTTTGATGAGAAAGGGTATGGCAGAATTCTGGGTCTTGAATCAGCCTGATTTTAATAGTCTAATAGGAGAGGATGTGTCCCATCCTCTGGGAAGGGACAAGTGGATTTAATAGCAGTAGCAAACGACTAATAGAAACTAACCGCAAAGGGAACCCCTGTTCACAGCTACCATTTGAAGGAACAGGAGGCATCCTAATTCAGCCTTGTCTTCAACGCCACTAGTTGTTGTTAATGAGAATAAACTAAGCTTGCCATAGGAATTAAAATGCATGCAGGCTGTTTCATGCCCAGCCAACAGTGTATGACCCTTAAGGAGGACTACAGCGTAGGTCTGTGGAGGAGGTGGCAAAATACCAGTGTAAACATGTATCGTCCTTCTGTAGAATGGGGAATGAAACTCAATGTGGACGACTTCCATAGCTGAGGGCACAGATAATACTATAGCCTTCAAGATCTCTAAGAGGTTTCAGAAGAAACTCTAGCAAACTCTGGACCAAATTATGACTTGTAGTAAACCCAGACAACTTTTCTGGGTTTGCAGTGAAGAAAATTGAGCAGAAAGAGGAAGGGGTGGAAAGAAAGCTCATAGCAAAGCACAGTTTGAGAGATTTGGCTGCTGGTGACAAAGCTGCAGCCCAGACTGTGGCTCATAAACAGAGATGAAAATACTCCCAGTAGTGTGTAACCAACTAGTAAGTCCCCCGTGAAAGACCAAAAGCTGCAAATGAAAGATTCAGAGGATGAGAAAACAGGACAACTTCACACCTGTGTATTTTCTACGCAAGCCACAGTTTACAGGTGATCCCTTTGCAATAAAAGCCTAGGAGCTGGATGAGAGCCAGGGCTCAAAGGTCATGATGGAAACGTAGGTGAGGATGTGGAGTTGATGCTGCTTGGTGCATCACATCATAACTTTCGTCTTCTGTTCTCCATAAGCCTATCTGTCTCTTTCACCAATATCCTAGTAATGCCCAGGTCTGAGGTATTTCCTTTTGATTTCTTGACCAACAGGTATTGCACTGCAGTCCTCAAAATACCCTGCCCCCTTTCTAATACCTGCTGTTTAGGCACTGAAGATAACCTTGTGGCACCTACATATGCAGCTGGAAACATTCCATCAGATCCTCAAATGCATGCTCAACTCTGTTCTTCTAATCCTTCACACTTCTCCTACCTATACCTTCTGATTCCTTGGCTCAACCACTTGGGACAGGGCTAACGCTAAAGAGAAAACTGCTGACTTATCACATGGCCTAAAATCCTGAAGTCTGATGTCTTCTGTTAGCTAGGCACTTATGAAGGCATTGAGTTAACCAACAGGGCATGCTAAATAAGGGGCGTGTGTGGAATTGGAGCCGTATTGAAACGACATAGAGTATCCATTCCCTGACATTGTGCTCCAGTGCCCCAACCATTGACCCCTTCGTACCACTGCTTTGGCATGCTCCAGTGCAAGCCATCTCACATGGCTTCTTTCAACAGCTTTTTCAAGGTGAGTTCTCATAGCTGATGCTCCTGCCTGGCCAAAATCCTTTAAGCAACGGAACCACCCTGCAAGCAACTGTCCTAGAAATTTATTTGCTTGAAAACAGGCTGGCTTGCTTCTCCTGTAAGGATTCTTGTACTTGTTCAATAAAGCCAGGTGACATGTCCACTACATTATCACCTGGGATGGTGGACATTTTTTAGCACTAACAGGTTAACATGACTTCAGTAACTCATACATCTTGAAAAGAAAAAGAATACTCTCCATATTCAGTTTTGCTCCTATCATTGCAAGTGATGAATTTAGCTTTCCCAACTAAAGGCTAGTTGCATCACTTAAATGAGTTCAACCACTTAGATGCAGTGTGGAATCTTTCCAATGTATCTGCCAAAAATACTGTATTTGAATGTCATGCAATAAAAATAAACACAATGTTTATTCTAGGTCTGTCAAACAGAGAGCTACTGCTGAGATTAATTTAGTAGTCTGGAAAAAAAAATCATCTACCTTAACTGCTACTCCAACCTGCTCATCAGTGCTTCTTCAAGCCTAGTAGAGACAGGCAAATGGAGGTGTCACCCAGTAATGTGACTTATTCCAAGAGCAGGTGCATGTAATAGTAAATATTCAGCATGCTTTGGAACTTACTACTGCCTATGGCATTGCAGTGAGAAATGTGTTTCCTCTTACTCACTGGTAAATTACTGCTGCTTTGCTTCTTGGTTTTATGTGGTTTTATGATTCAAGAGTAAAAGGACATTCCAAGAAGTTGTGCAATTTGACAAGGTCATCCCTTCACTTCTGCTTTGTTTCCTTTCATTCAGGTTATTTACAGGGAAAACCTCTTTTATTGGGGAGTTCCTTTAATTCTAGGTTACTCTTCTCAATTAGGATTTTATATAACCTTTCTTTTTTTTTTCAGATGAGTTGGTTAAAATTCTACACAGTATTTTAGACTTTTTGTACAGAAGTTGTTAGATGACAATTAATATATTCTCTAATGAGTTTTCCATTAATATTTGAGTTTAGATATGCACAAAAGTAGTTCTCTATCCTTTAGTGTGTCTGAACAGATGCATGTAGACCTGGTAGAAAAAGTAACCTATTTGTGGCTCTTGCTGCTTTAGGAGTGCTGTTTATAGATGAATGGTCTCTAACGCATGGTTGAAAGGCAAAATGTGGCCAGTGAGACTCTCTCATTGCTCACAGTTGTAGCAAACAGGACCAGTTTATTTAGGCTGATGGGGAAGTCCAAGGATGATTTGCTTTCAGCATACTGCTTGCTCAGTATCATTGTGGGCTAGTGATGACTGAGGGGGAATGATTCATGTAGCTCAACTACGCAAAAGTTTTTTTGAAAGAAGTTTTTGCTCAGCGTTTTAACAAGTTTCAAGGTCAATACACAGCAATTCAGTAATTAATCCAAGTCAAACTTTGAATAAGACTAGGAGTAAAAATTACTCTATACCTAGTTTCTCTGCCCCTACAGTAACATCCTTTTATATGTAAAAAATTAGGTTTTATGTATCCGATGTTCACAGAACAAGCAAAATAAGAACACTTTGCTGGGAGATTTGTGGTTCTTCTCCATGGGAGATGTCATCTTTTTATCATACTAAATCAGGTTAACCCTCTTCTGAATATTTTTCCAAAGGCATAACTTTACCCCTAATAATAAAACCACCCTACTTGATTCTGTTTCCATTCACTCCTGGTTTCTGGGACAAAAGGATTTTTATTGTGACTGTTTCTAAACATGAGCACTTTACCGTCCAAAATACCATGAGTGTCCTTCAGGATTACTCAAATAGAAGAATGAGAGCTGCTGTGTAGATTTCCAGACAGTTTTGGGGTTTTTTATCAACAATTAGTTTGTGACCAGAAAGAATGTAGGTAAGCTTGCAGACCACTGCTTAGAAGGGCTATAAGAAAACAGAAATTTGAGGAGGCAGAAAACATTGGGCCAGGTCACAATCCCAAGTACATAAGTATACATTTGAAGTAAACATCTTAAAATTGATAGAGGGAATCTGAAGTAATTCTACATAATTTCATGAAGAGTATGATGTTCCTAACTGTTAAAGCTTTCCTACAGGAGAACTTAGTTCTCTCTGTTAATTTATTGGATCATACTTAGTGGGATTTATCTTTTATTTTCAAGCATGTGTTACCAAAAATCCAAATTAATCAGAGGTATGTCACTCTTGTATATCCTTCCCACTGCTGCAGTAGCTGTGAACGTAGATATTATGGGGAGAATCTCACATTTATTTGCAAGGGACTTTCCTACATCAGGAATATATCAAAGGGTGGGTAAGTGGGCAGCATGATTTGACTGGTAGGAAAAAAAGGAAGTGAGGATATCGGCAATTCACAAAGATAATTGTATTATTAATGCCTGAAGATGCAAAGATCGCATGTCACAGCACAGTAAGAGATTTGAAATGCATTCTTTTATCTCTTTTATGTCTAGAAGATTTAGAAGATTAAAAAACTTATAATACATAGAACTCACTACAGTGATTTTATGGCTAAGACTAGGTAAAACAAGAAAATGTGATTTATTTGGGGGTTGAATTTATATTCTAAGATGTTTTCTTGGAAGTGTTGCACACTTTGCCCTCCTGATTCTCATGTTGAAAACCAGGAACTAGTTTACAATTGTCCCAGACAGGTTCCTATTTAAATTACAAACCAGAAGAATCAGGGCAGTCTTGGCAAAGCACTTTAAGGTATGGCAGGCTGGTGGCTTGCAAAGATGAAATTGGGTAGCTTTCGTATTGGCCTACAGACTACTGAAATAGTAATGGATCATATATGCCAAGATTAGTTCGGAAACTCACATTTATTTCTCAGTCTCAAGGTCACTCCAACCACCACATAACACAGAGATCCTTAGAAAAGTACTGTACTTTTTGGACAGTTGTGATCCACCTGCATGGAAGGATGGGACTAGATTGCTACCTGGAAGCAGTGCTGAAGTAATTCAGATCTCCAGTGTATTTGTTTTGGCTGACTTGGGGTGATCTGAAATTAAATACAGTCCATCACAGCACACAGAAGACTTTATACAATGTCCATGGCCTTCCTGCTTTGTGAAGGGCCATGAGCACCCTCCAATCAGCCATGAACACCATGAGCCCCTGCTTTGTTAGCTTCTCACTTATAAAATACTTCAGCCCTAGATAATGTCCCTGCCTTCACATACTCGGGGTGTGAAGGGCTCAGAGGCCAAGCTCTCTGTGAGGTATAGATGGCATGGCACACTGCCTGTAGTGAGACCAAACCAGTCAGTGAGCTGGCATATGAATCCCTGCAAAGCAGGAGGGAACCAGCTGCTACGTATATTTTGTGCTAGGTATCACTGCTGTGGAATGAAAAAAGATGGAGCAAAAATCTGATTGTCAGGGACAGTAACATGCTCTACACTTCAGGTTTCCTGCAGTTATCGATTTAAGCATGCATCTATCTCACTGAGCTCAGAGTCTGTTTCTTGGCAAAGAATGCCTTCGCTATCTTGATTCAGTTTTGCTGTTAAGAGCCCTAACGTAGCAGCAGACTAAACACTAGCAACCTCCTGCCACTATCAGTGTGCGATCGTGCCCCTTGAGAAACTTCACCTGGGACTAGAGACCTCCAGAAGCATCTTCCCACTAATATTTGTGTGATTCCATGCATTAAAGGCATATAAGAAGACTTAATCTGCTTATTGCTTACTAGTGCTTGAAGACTTAACTTTAAAAGCAAATGTGGGTTTTTTTTTCCAATTTCTTTTCCCATTTACCTCTTATAATAGTGTAATCAAGAAGCAAAATGCTTCTTCACGCTGTCCAGTCACTGCAGCTGCTGGGTACTGGCCCTGTAGAGTGGCATGGTTGATGCCCAAAATTATGTTCATAGTGGCAAGGGACAGAGGGAGGCAAAGATTCGGGGAGTAAAGAAGGAACACAGACATCACCAAAAGGAGACAATACTGTCTCTGTAGGTGAACTATCATGTTATAGATGTTGACAATATAAAATGCTTTCACTAAGAAGGGATGATCTCTGAGATCTCATGACAATTCAATATTCTCACTCAATTTTTCCTGGTGTTTTCTAGCAAGAATGGAATCTGCAATTAATTGAGCCACTGACAAATGACCGAGGCAAAACCATGTTAATTTGAGGTCAATTACCAGCCATGGGGTGCTCACAACTTTGGGTCATTGCATGAGCTTTATTTTAAACTTTTTTAAATTTCTCTGAGGGCATTTGGGATTTCTCTAGTAGGGTTGGTTTGTGAACTGTGACCAAAGTTTGTGCAGTCAGGCATCCTAGCTGGCAGCCTCTGCTCCAAGTCTGGAGGGAAACTGCACAGTTCAATACACTGATAGCAACAAACAGGAAATGTGATTCTTACCCATGCTTCTCAGCCTTTCTAGAATAACGGGGTTTGAGAACTTTTTTTAGTATATTTTTAATGAAATAGACCATCTTGTTGTGGAATTATGTTTAAGTGTGGACAGGAAATCGATGTCATTAACATCTGCCTATCACCATCTGGCTGTTGTATATCTATCACATTTTTCACTGGGTCGTTGTTCTCTAAGGCAGTCTCCGAGTGTAGCAGAGGTTTCTTAGAGGGTAAAATGTGGGCTGTAGCTTCAGCATGGTTCTTCTCACTCAGAAAGCAGTGACTTAGAGAAAGCCTTCGTGCCTCTGGAAACAATTGTCACTACAGGCACAGAACTGTTGAGAAAAGGGCTGATGTGGTGTTGTGAAAACTATGTGGTGGAGGGGAGGAATTGGAAGTACAGAAATGATTGATCTTGGTGCAAACTGAGGGAAAAAACTTGTTAGGATGCAGTCGATGCTGCTCCAGTGAAATGGCTCTGCATTAACTGGCTTAAAGTTGAGCTCTTGTATGGCATATTCAGATTGTGTAGTGGATACACATTATGAGAGTAATTATATATCAGGATATATATTCAGTAATACTTCATTATCCTCTAAATGGGGCATTCAGTTCTTACCAGCATATTCTTAAACAATGCATGTTTGAGGGCCCTGTTTGACCCAAAGATCCTGTACCATGGGTAATGACAGGTATACATCGAACAGTACAGAAATATAAAAACTAGCCTTTAAAAAGAAATATTGTCTTCTAATAAGCTGTCAAGGATATGGAATTATAAAACAGCAATGTAAATTGTTCTTCTGCTTCTACAAAGCTTGTGATAAATAAAGTTTCAGCTTATATATTAAAACAAATTTCTGCCGAAGAGAACAGTTGTAAACACAAATTTCTTACGGCATTATTCATTTTTACATTTTTTCCCCCTGTAAGCCTAAATTGTATGCACTGTCCAGAATTTACAGTCTAAAGCAAAGAAATCTAGTGGTAAATGGTACACACCGAACAGTGCACATCTATATTCAGAGCCATGTTTTGAGACCTGATTTTAAATCAGCCCCCCCATAAACTTTGGCAATGGATTTGTCCACCACCATTGGCAGGGGGCACACTGTCATCCAAGGGCAATGGGCACAAAGTGAAATGAAGGAGGTTCCATGTGAACATAAGGAAACACTTTTTTTACTGTGAGGGTGACAGAGCACTGGCAGAGGTTGTCCAGGGAGGTTGTGCAGTCGCCTTCCTTAGAAATACTAAAAAACCAACTGGACATGGTCCTGGCCTTTAGGTGGCCTTGCTTGAGCAGAGCAAGGGTTAGACCAGATAACCTCCAGAGGTCCCTTCTAAACCCAGCCATTCTGTGACTCCATGATTTTTATTGAACATGTGAAAATGATCAATCCTGAATGTTCTTCCTTCTGAAATTAAACCTCAGCAACACTACACATAAATTTCTTAATGCTTTGCAGGATGAGAAAAGTATTTTGTTTGAAAGGTTGATGTTCACTACCTCCAAATGCACAGAACACAGTGAACTTCAGTCTATCTTACAAGGGCAACGCAACATCACCTGCCAAGACTGAGCAGTCAAGTGTATAATTACCTCAACCTGCAGCTCCTGCAAGCTGTCCTACTCCTTTTCTGTAGCTGAGTAGGTTTTGGAGGGTTATGAAGACTTTCATACTGTTGTAGATGTCAGGGGGTGGCCCCAGAAGGAAACTACAAGAAAAAAATAATCTGAATTTAGCTTGATTGCAGGAATGACACTTACCATCAGGATGAATCCATTTTTCTATTAAAATATGTTGGAGTGATATTAAAATGGCCTCTGTTTGTAAACATGTTCAAAGTGTCTCAAAAAGCTTTTGAAGTGACAATTCCATGATTCTTTCCACTCTTACCTCAGCACTAATAAAGTGCTTCATTCTGCTCAAATCATAGGAGCAGCTTCAAGTGAGATTTGGGGAGATGAAACTGATGAGTGCAATTTGAAATTAGAAACATCATTTGCAACTATATTGTAAAGGCAGGAAAAAGAGTGGAGGGTTTTATAGAAAACGTTGAAAAATGTCAGCTTCCCTCTTGTTTTGCCTTTTTTTTTCTTTTTTACATTCTAGTAAAGGGTAAGTCCAGACTTTAAATGAGCACCACATACCTCCCAGAAATACATTAAATGCTCATAGTTGTTTTTTACCCTGTCCCTTCTTACAAAGGTAAAATTAGGACCTGGTGTTCGAACACTGGGATAGTCTAAGCTAGAGATAACAGCAGTGAAGGCAAAGATGTACAGAAATTAGGAACATATAACAGCTGCCTGACAGAGAGGAAAAGGACCCTTGATCACAGGGGCTTGGAGATACAGCTGAATAATGAATGAATGATTCTCACAGCCAGATGGAGAAATGTTATCACCCTTCAAATCACACCACAGCTGAATGTGAAGCTGTGAATGTGCTTTCTTATCTCAGATTCCCCAGGGACAATATATTCCAGGTGCCTGATAGAGTTTCCTCTGCTGGAGAACAGTTGAAAGGCTATAACACAAGACTGAATGAATTTCATCATTAAATAATAGCTTTGGCCTTTTTCAAGTTTATTTTTAGAACAAGAGCGTAGCTTTTCCCAGTAAAAGATGCAGATCCACTTGTTTCATAAACACTAATAGCCACCCCATTTTAATGGTGCAATAATAAAAGGGTTGGGGGAAGTTATTTGGACACCTACAGCTATTTGACCTTTTATTCTTTATTCTTTAGCAACAGGACTGTGGCTGGGAGGAGGGAAAGAAATTTTCTTCAGGGGGTTGATCTGCCTCTTCTAATGTCAGCAGTGCTTTTGCCACAGAAATAAAAAGCTCTACAGGATACGTGTAATGAATGGAAACAACAGCTCATTAATTGCAAAACAGGATTCGTGGGACCTCTTGATGTTTCATTGTTTTGTTAGCATTTTGACTGTTCCCATCAAATTTGATGCATTATTAGTGTTTCACATACTTGCCTGCGTTCCTAAAATTAATCAGCTCTTTAAGAGAACTGCACCTGAATGCTGAAGCTGACAGTCCAGACATGGATGTAGGGTGGCTCATGAGTGCTTGCACTGATTTCTGCCCTTTTGCTAGATAATTCACTTAGGGCACAGAGTGTGAGACAAATAGCATGGCTGTAAACTTGTGTACCTCTTTCAAAGGCAACATATCAACTTATGCATCAAAAGAAGATAAGCTTTATCAAAAAAATGCAGTTGTTAACTGCAATGTTCTACACTGATGTAAGGCTGTGTATTCTAGTAGAGAAGCTGGCTTGATCGAGAATTTTACATGCAGGTGAAGTACTCAGGTGCAGGTAGTTGCTTCTTTGTACTTCTAGCAATTATAACTGACAAGACTAATAAAAAATATCCTTTGAGATAATATATATGCATCCCTTATTTAAACCAATGTCTTTTACTGATGAGGTTTGCTTCTGTGGCTTTAGGGTGTCTGTCTGAAAAAAAAAACAAACAACCATTGGTGCTGGAATGACCAGACCTTACTGGTCATAATGATGCCCACTGTCTTCAACAAGATTGGTATCACTTTCCAGAGAAAGTTGCAAGTTAACATCCCTGAACTGGAACAGCCTGCTCTTCTAAAATAAAAAAATAACAATATCCCAAGTCATGCCCAGCTAGCGAAGAAATTTCCTGACTACAATCCAAAAGCACAAATGAGATGTGAGGTGGATTTGCTGCAGAAGCACCAATGGAGGGAGGGATGGATCATGGGCTTCAAAAAGACTTGCTTGTGCATTTCAAGTCAAGTACATAGGTATGTTTGCAGACCCAGTACCCTAAAGAAGGACCATCTAAATGCTTCGCTAGATTCTGGGTCATGCTGGAATAAATCCTCATACAAGGTACTAATGGTGTTGGAAAGAATAAAAAAATAAGTACAAACCTTCTGTGGTCAAGGTGGTCCTATGAAAGGATAGTGTTTATATGAATTTTGCACTAATTTGGTAGAACCCACATGTCACACTCTGAAGATGTCCCAAAACTGCAAGGAGGAAACAGCTCCTGAAAGCTGTGTCACTGCAAATACGTGGTGCCTTACTGAAGGCTGAAGTGCTTGCTTGTGACACCTGGACAGGCTGAGCACAGGTAAAGTCATGAATGCTGCCAGCCAGGGCTCTTTTAGCACTGTGCAGAAACTTTGAAGCCACAGGACATCCCAGAAAATTTTATAGAAAGTACTTTGCTCATGAAACTCATGTTCCATGACGCTTAAACACCTGTTAAGCCTCTTCTTTTTTTTTTCTTTCTTTTTTTTTTCCCCCCGGAAGGTAGCTACAGCCAAGGGTACATCTTGATTTGAGCCCCCAGTGGCTATTAATGCCACTTTATGCCTATCAAAGCTTTCAAATAACAGGCAGACAAGAATACCAGCATCTCTCCTTCCCTATTTTCAATTCCATTAGACAATCCCATGCAGCAAAGAGAGCTTCTTCCCCCCTGTTAGTAAATCTGTTCCCAAAAGGGAGCTTGCCGGCCATCCTAGCCCACACAAGCTTTCCTTATGTTTTAAAACCTTTACCTGAGATTCATGCACAGCTCTTTCACTTCCTCTGAAATCTATCTGGTGAATTTAGAGCAAACTGTGACTACAGTGTGTTGAAAAACCGTGTCCTAAGACATGAGAAGGAAAAGAGGAATGGCACGTGCCTCTTGCACGGATCCTGTAGAAGCATTACTTTGAGCAACACCGAAGAGCAGTAATGCTAGGAACATGAAAGCTTGTCATGTACAAAAAACAATATTTACCTTGGGAGTCAGAACAGGCCTTTCCACATAAGTAACTGCAGTATCTATAGTGCTATCTGTGATGCAAAATTACTCAAGAAACTATTAAATTAGAAAAAAATTGTTAGAAGGCACAATAAAATTAAGGATGACAACAAACTGGAGAACAAGTGAGCTGAGGAAGTGAAAAAGATCTTTTGCAAAGAAAAGACATCAAAGAAAAATGGGACAATAAAAATGGCAGGTCTGTGGAATGCTTCTATATCCAGCTTTTTGAAAAAAATCCATTACACCGGAGACAATAGCACTCCAGATTTGAGCAAGGGAGTGGGAAATATGAGTGCTTATTTGGCTAGTGGACCAAGTTGATAGTCTGAGTGCAAGTGATGGTAGCTGCTGAAAGTGAATGGAAATAACCTCAGTGATGAATACATTGAAGTCATAATCACTATTCATAGTAATTTCATTGTCTTCTTCAATTAACACCTCTAGGTTTTGGTGAAGTGCCCAAGAAATTCTAAAATTAATGACGACATCTTTTTTTTCTGATAGTGTCCTGGCTGCATTACCCATTCATTAGGGCTGGTGACGTTTTTGGGTTTTTTTTTTCTTTTTTTCCTTTTTCTTCATTTCTTTCTTATTGAGAGGAGAAACAGCCTGGAGGAAGGTCGTTGTTTTCCAGTACGTCCTTAGGGGGCAGTGATCATGAATATGTGTATACACACACACACATATATATATATAATATATATATACATATCTATATAATCTTTCACTCCTCTTCAATTTACACTGTCACATTACAAATCTTTTTGGGTTTTAGAATTGCACAGAAAAAAAAAAAAACCAAGAGAAAATTGTGTAAGTTGGATGGGTTTTTTGCTTGCTTCTTCCGAAGATGGCATTCACTCAGTTTTCTAGCCCTATCCTTTCTATCCCTTCTGCTAGAGATCAAAAGAAAAAAAGAGAGATTTAGATTCCAAATAATACACAGTTAATGGTAGGACTGTCTTGTCTGAACAGATTTCTCTGTAAATTTTTTGGTCCTAATGTATGATTCCATAATAACATGATCCTATGTTATTGATGTTTCGTTTTTCAGCTTCATCCTTGATCCTGTCTCTGTAACACCTGCAGCATGGTTATTCTGCAACTGGGACTTTCTCATGTTTCAGCACAGCATGGTCATCAAAATTGTTCTCTTGTGGCTGCTTATGTTTCCTGAAAGTACGTGCTGGATCTTGGCTTGAAGCTCGACAAATACAAGAGGTACTACAAGACACCATTCTAGGATCTGTAGTGAAAAGACAGTCCCTGCCCTAAAATACAACAGTTATGGTAGGACATTTTGGTAATTCTCCACAGATATCTACCTTTCTATTGCCACCTCACAGTTCAGGAAGACTGATAAGGCACTAAAAAGACAGTACCTATAATGTCTATGAATATATGCTGCGTATGCTCAGTGGATGGGAACCTTGGGCCAAGCAGTATTAAGTGGAACAGCTCCATTGGCTTTAGTCGAATGCCAACAAGAGGGTGATCAATCCTTTTGATTTCTAAAGTTGTTAGTTGCTCATGTCGAAACTAGACCAATGTCTTGATTTCCATGGGGGTGTGCTAATTTGCTGGCTGAGTTTAATGACCCTGACAGCTCCTGAACCCACACAAAGAATTCTGAAAAAGGAATTCATGCTGTCGCTTTCTGAGGAGGTCTGTACCTCCTCTAATGACTATGTCCTAATTAGCCCTTGTAATTATAACCAAAGTTTTGACATTCCTGTGATGTATATAGCAAGTTTTAGGTTGAGCCAAAAGTACATAGTGTTCTTCCCTTGAAACTGGGAGTGTCGGTAGATGCATTATTGATGAGGATTTCTATAACAGTCCAGGTTGATTCTCCTTAGGACAGTATTCTATTTCTATGAAAAATGAAAGCTGTCCTTATGAGTACTAACTTGCATTCTTTACCTAAGAAATGTGCATATAATTTATTGACAGGACACTGGAATCTCTGCATTATGAATGGCTGTGTGGTTAAAGAGTAATTCAAGACCTTCAGACTTCTCCTTCAACCACCATTTCTACAACTGTTATTTTACAATGTGAATATGGAATTTGTGGAATGACTGTGTGTTTAGAAAGGCCTACAGCCACGTTTGATCATTTGACTCATGCCACCAGAATGAGTCAAGGCTAATTCTTTTGAGTCTTATACACAATTAATATAATGCCAAATATTAGATAACATAAAAATACTCTATATATTAGTCAATATATTTATTGATTTCTGAGCTAAAACACAATGAAACATTTCTTTGTAACCTCACACAGCTGCTCTATTCTCCTGAGCACTGACGGTTTCACAAATGTTGGTAAAGTATCTGTATTGTCAAGCTCAGCTCTGTTTCATATAGATGCAATACCTGCAAAATCATTGCTGCTTATCCTAGACCTGTCATTTCATCCCATCCCATCTGTTCGCCAACTTTTATGAAATGCTTTTACTCTCAGAAAAATATGTTGCCTATGGCAATCCATTCCTTCCTTGGTAATTGCAGCCCTTCAAGTATTGTACGGCAATATCCAGCTCTTCTAGCATCTCTCACAAGTAAGTACTGTGTCAGAGTTACTCCACTGTTGGGAAGCGCTTTTGGGATGACAGTCTTCCCTCTCATTCAGTGCTCTCTGTGGTTACCCCAGCTGCCCATAATGACAAAGAGCTGGAGCATCAGGCCTGGAGCCAGACAATGAAGACACTGCCAACACTCCTGGAGCTTATTGTGATATTCACTTTATACACTGCTGCCAGAGAATAACCAGAAGGAGGAGATTATGGATCAGATGTGCTACTTATGTAGTCATGAAAGGACAGACTGCGTGAGGGTTTGGCAGTTTTCTTGTGAAGGGTTCAATCTGCTTGGTACACTCAGAAATCTCCACGCAGAGAAAAAGCAAAAGCAGCTGACTACAAATGCATGATTTGGACAGAGCAATAACAAGGCTGTTCTGTGCTACCTTTAACAGAGGGAGGACAGTCTTCACCAGATGCACTGTAAGGTGAAAAGATCAGCAACCTTGCGCAGTTATGGCAATTCATCCCTGAGATTTGGGACTGAATTTCCTCTGGCACAAGAAGAAAATCAGGATCTAAGAAAGTCCTTTCCTTTATGCAAGTGAAAGGATTTGGACAGCATCTGGTGCTGCCTCCCCTGGCCCCAATGGAGCAGTCAGGAGAGATCTGAGGGATGGAAATCTCCTGGCTACACTGCTCAGCCCAGCTGCCCTCCTTTGCCCCAGCCAGCTAGCCTGACTGCCTCTGGGTTTTGCTGCTTTCCTAGTCCTACTAGTTGAACCACTTCCATTTGTAAATAATTACATCATCTTGCATTTGAGATGGTTAATAAATGTAGGATGTTCTGCGCTATTTGTCAACCTTCCTGTGCCTGTATGGAGCTTGAGCTACTTTATTTCAGTCCATCACAAAACACAGTCCTGCATTATGGAGCTTCACCATTCAATCACTGCAGTTAGATGCAGGCACTGTTACCACCTTCACAGAAAAAAAAAAAAAAAAGGAAAGAAAAAAAAAAGGTGCCTGTAGTTTACCAGAACAGCAGCGACTTGGGATCTGCTTGAACAGGATTCCTAGAAGGGAGGGTTTCTCCCAGCATGAGCAAGGCTTTGAAGTCAGCCCAACTGATGCAACATGAGCTCCTGAAATCTGAATACTCCTGCAAGAACCATCGTCTCACCACACAGGATTTGCTTTAGGTCTAAGTAGCTAGATTTTTTAAAAATATAGGACATATATATATGTTTTATTCCTGCATATTTCTAACTTTTCACAGAAACTCTCAAAGAAAAATCACGCTATCATGTGAAACAAACCAGAGCAAGACCTCAAAAAAAAAACCAGCAGCAAAGTTACTGCCAGATTTCTGCAGACTGTAACCACCAGAACCATAACTCATGCTAATACCTCAGTGCTTTTGTATATATAGGTGCCTCAAAGACTCCTTGTAACAAGTGCTATAGAATGAGGTGCTGTTGACTTTCACATTAGCAGTCCAAGGGGCAGTCTGACCTGCCTTCATTACAGACTGATTCTCTCCAACTGAGCTTCATTTTCCACCAGAAAGGTTGCATGAAACTTTCCTGCACTAGTCTGCTAGTTCAGTCACAGAACAGTGATGCTGTGCTTGTATGAGGCCTTTTCTACTGAGGCACTCTGCAATGTTCGTGCAACAAATCTCACTGGTTTTGTAATTCTTAAATTTGCTGTAAATGACCTTTTAGTTTACTTGTACCTCCTGCCAGCACAACTCTGTGTGTTAAAGACAGGACACAATATACCTCTTGACTGGAAAAGTTCTGCCAGGAGAAGACACTTCATGAAGTGCAAAACTAATTCAGCAAAACTACCATTATCAGAAAGATTCATTTCACTAAAGCCCTACAGAGTATGATTTTTGCTGGGTTAATCACAGCCACAGTTATGGGAGATTTAACTCTGTCAGTTAAGCCAACTGTCAAGATTATGCCAGAAATCAATAGAGAAATCTTTTAAGATATTCCTTCTATTGCAAAATAGGTGGCAGAGAAAAGAACCTCCTTTTTCTGCAGATTACAGGGAGAACTTAGAAATATTGAAGATAAAATCCAGACTCATTTGATCCAAGATGAATCTGGTCCTGGACATGCTTTGACAGTGTAGCTGGCTGGTCATTGCTATATTGGTGAAAATTTCTCTACATACGTATACTGTTAGAGTAAGAAACTTTCAAGGCACAGAGTAAGGCAGGAGAAGAACGTAGCAAAATCCACCTCTAAATCACAGACTCCTTCCAAAAACCACAAGAGAATTGGTTAGTTAAAAAATTTCCTCAGGATTTTAGCAAGTTTAGCAAGGATAAGAACCATTTTTCTACTCACCAGAATACACAGCCTAATTAGCTACTCCAAAGGGCAACAGGAGCCACTTTAGATGCTTTTCAGGATAGTTCTGCTATTATACCTGAAAAGAGGAACTATGCAAGAGTGCCAGGAGGGATGGTCCTGATACGGTTAAAAGATTGGAACTGAATGGTAGGAGTAAATGAGTGGCTTTCGTAATGGAGGGAAGTAACAAAAAGGATTCTGTAGGAAACTGTGCTGCTGAACACATTCATTAGTGACCTAGAAAAAGTATTAACAGAGACCGACAAAATTTGCTGCAGATATAAAGCTATTCCAGAGCAATAAGGACAAACACAATTCTGAGGAATTGGAAAAACACTTCACAAGATTGAGTGAGGAATAAATGTGAAGTGGATAAATGTGAAGGGGGAGACGAATGAAAAGGTGGATGCCTGAAAACGAATCTGATGGGCTCTCATCTAACCATTACAATTCAAGCGAGAGCTTGACATTACAGCAATGGTTCCATGAAAACCTCAGCTCAGAGCTCAACAGTAATCAAAAAATGCTAAATCAAATGCTAAGAATCATTAGGAAAGAAACAGAAAGCAAAATAGACCATTATGACACTGTATACATTCATGGTTCTCCCAGACTATGAATACCATGAACCAGCCGGACACTTAGTGTGCAAAAGTGATATGTTATAAATAGAAAAGCTACCAAGCAGGATAATGAGGACAATTAAAGACATGGAGTGGCTTACATACAAACTGCAATTCCTTTGACTGGGTCTTTCATCCCAGAAAAATAGATGAGTTCAGGGATTGGACAGAGGTCTACTGAACCATGGACAAAGATGACTAGGGAACTACTTATTTTCTCATGAAATTCAGGGCCTGATCTAGCAGATTCTAGGGTAGGAAAGGCAGTTTTCCTACAGTATTCTGTATACCTGAGAACTCATTGCCAGAGGATGTCTTGGATGATAGAAGTTTGGACTCAAGCGAGAAAACATTTATCACAAATTACTAAATTAGCTCAAGGAACCACTGCTTCCAGGAAGATATGGACTAAGCATCTCAACTAGGAGAATTGTCTCCTTTCAACCTCCCTTTGTGGCTCAGATATCCCTAAAGAACTTCTAGGTTCTGAGAAGGTCCTAGGAAAAGGCCAGCAGCTCATAATGCCTGCAGGGGAGACCTTTAGGGTCACTGGCGGAGCTACTGGTTGAACTACTGTTCTTGGAAGCAGCCAAGAAATGTACATACCTGCATGCTCCTGATCACTGTGATCCTGACAGAGCCCAGCAAGCACCACATCCAGTAGCCAGAGAGAGGACATGAGTGTAGAACAAACCTTTGTTCTTGCTCACATCTGCTTTGCTTCTGAATCTGCAAGCAGGCAGTGGATGTCTTGATACAATTTTTACACATTAGGAAAAAGAATCTCGTGCTGTGCTTCTGAAATTCACTGTAGAGGGACTGGTTGCCAAAACGTGTGCAAGGCAGCTCTCCAGGGTCCCCCTTGTGCAGTAACAGCTTCAGAAAAGACCTATACTGGTCACATTGGAAGTCTTTTCTTATTGGAAATCTCTGTTCCAGCCTCTGACTCCTCAAATGAGAGTACTGTCAACACTGGATCAGGTCAGATGTAGCTTTTTCTGGCTGAGTGTTTGAAAGACTGCAAATGTCTCTACTACACAGCCTCCCATTCCAAATGAAGGATTTTTTTTTTTTCTTGAGCTTAATGAAGTTTGAATGAGCATGAGGCCTTCTTTGAGTGTTTGGTAAGGTCTTCCTGGAAAAGGCGGCACACGGGAAATGAAAACTTGAAGTTTGTGGGTCAAGGTTGGTAAGAGGACAGACAAAGAAAGGAATGTGGTGCTAAAGAAAATATTCACAGCATACTTGAGGATGTTCCACAACACTAAATAATTCAGTTTCTGTCTCAATCCAGTAGTTAGAAAACCAATTTCCTTGTTATAATGAGAAAAGGATAGAGTTAACTCCTGGGAGTTTTACTGTTACCACATTAAACACATGTGGTGTGTTGACCTTGGCTGGATGCCGGATACCCACCAAGGTGTTCTATCACTCCCCTCCTCAGCAGAATAGGGAGGGAGAAAGGCAGTTTAATGAAGCAATAGCAAAAGTCGTGCACACAGAAGTGAAGGAACACAAGAAGTGTTATTCTCCACTTCCCGTCAGCAGGTGATGTTCAGCCACTTCCTGGGAAGCCGGGCTTCAGTACACATAGCAGTTGCTCCAGAAGACCAACATCATAAATAACAAATGCCCCCACTTCCTCCTCCTTTCTCTTAGCTTTTATATCTGAGCAGATGTCATATGGTATGGAATATCCCACTGGTCACTTTGGGTCACCTGTCCTGGCTACGTCCCCTCCCAAGATGTTGCTCCCTCCCAGCATACTGAGTGTGTGGGTATCTGTGCGCGTGTGGGCAGAGGGGGAAGGTTGAAGGGAGAGCCTTGATGGTGAGCGAGTGCTGCTCAGCAGTACCCAAAACATTGGTGTGCTATCACCACCTTTCTAGCTACTAGTACAAAGCACAGTACTATGGGGGCTGCTGTGGGGCTCAGCCAGACCCAATACAACACTGAGCATCAATGAATAGCTTCAGTTCAAATCACCCATAATGCCAGTTTACAGATACAGACCCAGAGAAGCGCTGCAAAGGGTATGCTGACATCTGGAAGGACTTCCCACTTCTCCAGCCAAGCAATTAAATTATCTCCCCATTCCTGGTCTGTCTTACAAATAGCATGGGCGACCATGACCTGACCTGGGAGACCTAATGCTCCCACTAGCTGCAAGACTCAAGAGGGAACTCTTCACCATGAGTACAGATGCTGTCTGAATGCACCATAAAAAACAGCAAGGATCTTCTCAGTATTGTTTGAGAAGATCAGCAAAGGAATGCTGTTTGTAAGCTGAGTGCTGCTCCAGCTACATGTAGCATGTGTTGTTCAAGGTTGTAACATAATGCCATTGGAGCAAGTCCCGGATGAGGGAATCTTGTTCCAGCCTGAGTTCCAAATCTTCACACCAAATGGGAATCTCCATGTATGCAGCAGAAACTCAAGTTCCACTCATTCATTGCTCTGGCACGTTCAGAAAAATTCCTCGGATGATTTGTGCAGAGCTGCTGTGCCTGCCCAATCAGCCATCTCGCTGGAGGGCAAGCTTTTCGCATCTCTCCAACCTCCAGTTTTGACTGCTGCTCACTCCAGTGATGGCTGCAGAGTTTTAAGATGCTCTCTCACATTATTTAATTGGTACCATCTTTCTACTGATGGTTGACTCGGTATAAAGCTGGCTCTTTGGTTTACACTCATTCCTGTAAATTTAAGCTGATGTATTCAGCTGTGAGCAGGGGCAGCTTCTGCATAGGCTCCCATTGCTTTCTGCAGGCTGAGCAGACTCAGGAGTAACAGTTGCATTGAACTATTCATTAACAATTAATTAAGTCCCTTTCCAACAGTGGCCTTTGGCAGACACTTAAAGAAATGTACAAAAATGAGGTAAAGTTTGTTCTTCTTCCAGGAATCCTAACCCAGCATTTGGTGATTCAGGAATTTCAAACAAAATTTTTGCCTTTGTATTTAATAATCCTCAAAGGCTTTCACTTTAGGGGTCTCGGAATTTGGAATCCACAGAATTTTCACATTTAGCAAACAACTTTGCAAGTTATCAACATGCTGGTAGGGAGACTAGGATTCACCTCCCATTTCACCCCTGATTTTAAATTCTAGATTTAATATTCAACATTTCCCCTTCTGTATTTTTTTTCCTCTGAAAGATGAACATAGCCAACTTAGTTGTTCCTTATACAGAAGGTGTTCTGCAGGTATCACCTCTGCTTTTTAGTCCTGGACCACAAAGAAAATGACTTTGTGAAAAGTGACTTACTTTTAGTGATAGGGAGCTTAACCAACTGAATTTATTGTTTTTCAGCTGATTGATGGCATATGGCAACATGCCCACTTTTGGCCTAAGGCAGGTGCAAGGCAAATTATCTCACATAACTAGTTTAGCTTTGGTTTTTATTAATGTTTATGAAATAGCAGGTTTGGGGGGGAGTATATTAAGGCTTGGAACTCCAGTCAATTTTGAAACTGGCTTCTAGACCTTACTTTCCAGCACTATATGACAGTCCCTATTTTTCTCCTGAAATGATCTTTCACCTTATCAGAAACTGAAAATTGGTTGCAATTTTTCTTCTTTTAATTCATTTAAGCAGCTTAGCTATATTTCCAAGGTTATTTTACTGACTGTGTACATAGTACTATTTCTTTGCATTACAAGATTAACACAAGGTTATAAATTTACAGTGGGATGGAAGGGAGAAACAGTTGAACCCTGTGACTACAAAAGCAGAAATCTCAAGTGCACTAATTAGAACCATTTTAAATGGGGAGACTAATATCCACCTTGTCATAGAAATTTTCCATTAAATTATGATTCAAGAATTTTTAAGACACATGTATGCAATAGTAGTAAACAGACATTTCTAAGGTTCTTGTTATCTTTCCACTTGCTTTCGTGCATGTCTGGGAATGTTTGCTTTTGGTACTGCTAATTCTACACTAACATTATACCTAATTAATTATGTCTTAGAGGTTTTGACAGTCTATTTTATCTTGTTTTCACTGGTCTAACAGGAGATTGTGTCTCCTGACAATCTACATAAGCATAGGTGCTTGGTGAGATAAAGTTTTTCACTAATTCCTGAGACACAAAGTCTAAAATCACAGAGCTTGGCCCTACCTATGTGCATATCTGCCGGGCACAGCAGCTTCTATCTGAACATCTGGAGGAACTGTAGAAGATTAGACATCAAACTACACAGAGGAGAAAAAAACTTACTCTAGAAGGAGGATTGGTGACAGGAGAGTCCTAGAAGTATTTCAAACCCCAAGCATCAGAATCAGTGGACATACAAGAAAATGTGTAGCCTGCAAGGCTGCCAAAACCTATGAAGAAAATGATCAACTGGAGGGTGAGTCTGGAGGACAACACGAAATATGGAGAGTGTGACATGAGCATTTGACATTTTCCCCTGGCCAACCTACACGTAGCAGCAGTTCTCATGCCCTCACTGGAAAAGGACAGTCAAAAGAGTTTCCTCCTCTTGAACCAGCTCTCCAGGGAGCAGGAAATGTGATTTAAGTGATCCTAGTGATCCTGTCTAATCGATTCATAAGGGAACCTGCCCACATTGCCCCTCTTGAACCCACCCTCTGTATGGGCAGGGTGCTCTGGCTGTGGCACAGGGAGCAAAAATAGCAGCAGTGTTTGAGTATAGAGTGTGGTTTTAGCTGTGGGAGGCAACAGAGATAACTATGGCCTGGCAAAGGTGTGGGGAGGGGGTTAAATGTGGAAGGGCAGGTGGATCACCTTAGGTTATCTCAGAGGTGAGGTTTAGTTGTTTTCCTTAAAAAGTGTAACTTCTTTTTTTGTTCTTTCAATATTACCAACTTTCATTAATCTCCGACCTTTTCTTTTTTTCATTCCTGTGGAATCTAATCCAGCAGAAGAGAGGTGGCATGGGGAACGGAGACACAGGTCCTGGCAGTATTTAAGAAACACTGAAAAAATCCCTATTTAGAAAACCTTTGTATCCTAAAAATTAAGTTCAAACTCTGACATCACACCACATTCAAAAACACAGCAGATGAATTAAATCCATTGATTTTTGTGTTCCATTAAGTAAAACAAAAAGAAAGGAAAGGAAAGGAAAGGAAAGGAAAGGAAAGGAAAGGAAAGGAAAGGAAAGGAAAGGAAAGGAAAGGAAAGGAAAGGAAAGGAAAGGAAAGGAAAGGAAAGGAAAGGAAAGGAAAGGAAAGGAAAGGAAAGGAAAGGAAAGGAAAGGAAAGGAAAGGAAAGGAAAGGAAAGGAAAGGAAAGGAAAGGAAAGGAAAGGAAAGGAAAGGAAAGGAAAGGAAAGGAAAGGAAAGGAAAGGAAAGGAAAGGAAAGGAAAGGAAAGGAAAGGAAAGGAAAGGAAAGGAAAGGAAAGGAAAGGAAAGGAAAGGAAAGGAAAGGAAAGGAAAGGAAAGGAAAGGAAAGGAAAGGAAAGGAAAGGAAAGGAAGGAACTCAGCATCATCACAATGTTCACTGGTCACTTTGGTGTTGCTTTTTGTTTCATGTGGAAGAAGCTCTTGTCATCTACAAGTCTAAGATGGCTACTAAAGAGACTGATTGCAGTTTTCTTCCAAGTACAATAAAATGGCATTTATTGTTTCTGTGAGGTATGCAGACTCCTTATTGAGTGCCTGACTTTGTCCCTATAACTACTGCAATGCCTCAGTTGAAGAGATCACTAACCATTTCATCAAACACTGTGATATGCCAGCTGCCTCTGATATTGATGAAGTAAACGCTAAACGAGGCACGTATTGTAAGCTGGCTAACAATGACACAGTTTAAATCAAGACCTATGTATAAGAATGATTCCACTGAGCCTTCAGCCTGAAAAATCTCCAACATATCTAATCTCAAAAATATTGAAAACAAGTGGGGAGAAAAAGGCACCTCCAGAAAACAATTTAACTCTGAATTATCAGCCTTAGAGCAAAAATGTTGGAGCCATCCCATAGAAAGCCCTCACCTTCCCACTTTTTACAGAGGGATCCTGGACAACACACTTAGACTAGATGTCAAAGTTCTACCCATTCAAAATGAGAGATGAATCACACCTATCTCATTTTCTTTCCTGTTTGCAAGAAAGCAGCATGTCCATTCTGGAATATAACCTTAGAACACACATGCTGTCTTCCCAACTCTCTGCTGTCAAGGTTCTCTCTTGCAGAGGTGCTTAGCTACATTTCTTTGCAGGGTGACGGGTCTAAAGGCAGAGGGAAGGTCTTCTCCAGTATAAACCCAGTGTTGCACATCAGGGAGAAGCACATGTCCCCCTTTGGCAGCAAGTTAATGCCAACTCATTCTGCAGATGGGAACTGCCTTTCAGACCGAGCAAGAATACAATTATTTTTATTTTTCCTACAAACATCTATTCTCCTTTTTTCTGTCTTTCACCACTCTCTGGCTTCTTTCCAGCACTTAACAAACAAGTGTGTTCTGTGCTTGTTTGGGTGGCTTTCAACAGCTCTGTTAGGTTTCTGAGCAAGCATGCTTCCCAGGCTGTACTCATGATTTCTATGACGATGAAGAGGTGATGGTGACACGAGTATCCTATTTTCAGTCTTCCAGGCTATCAGGTCTCATACTGAGGGAGAAGGACAAAATGACCTTAGAGAAGTAAAGAAATATGGTTTGAGATTTACCCTTTTCCAATTGTAACTTTTCAATTTTTTCTTTTTTTCCTTTTACAGAGAATCTTCTGTTGGATCAAATACACCAACTATTTCTGTGACCCTGCTGCCAGGAGCAACAAGAAGTGGATTTAAAAAGTCAAGTGAAGTTGACCTTTTAATGTTAACAGACATCTCTAGGGTGAGTTTTGTCCTCCCAAGACATCTAAGAAGAACCAGTGTTTCCCCCCATTTAAGAAGTACCTATGTTAAATGTAGGTACAGTCAGGATGTGCAGGCAAGGCAAGGTAGATGATCTACATTTTAACTGAGAAAACAGTGTCACATTGTTTTATAGATAACTGATGAAAATTTTCTAGCAGTTCTTCAGGTTGTCCTGTACGGGAAATTGGAGGCCTGAAATGCTTTCTGTAGCCAGATTATACCAATGTTAAAGGCTGTTACAAAAAACACTTTTTCAGTGGTAGTTTGCTCCCACCACCTAGAAATACTGCTTCTGTCAGCCTTGTCCTATATAATCTTGTACAAAACTTGCAATGAGTCATAGGCATTCATGAGAAAAATGCAAAGGTCTTCCTTGCACAGAGGGGGGGAGTTTTACTATCCAAATGGTTTCCTGTTGTCATACAATTTTTATATTTAGCACTTCCAGTCCAGGTTTTCTCCCTTGTCTGTTCCCTTGCCGAGTGAAAACTTCCCCATTTGTCTAAAACAGTTGGAGTCTGGAGAAGAGGGACAAGAGAAAAGATGCATTCCCAAGTCACATGTTTCTGGCAGGCTTATTTTTTCAAGCAACTCTTCCTAATATTCCTCTGAAATTCATTATTGAGATTTCCTACTTATTGCCAATTACAGCTGCAGTTACTTAAATGGGATGAGTATGATCCTTAGTTGGTGGAAATCAGCATAGCCCACCAAACTTATAAAATGGACAGTGGTTTTTTGTCAGCTTTAAAGCCAGAACATGTATCAATGAGTCACTTCAGCTTCTAAGGCCTGAGTTCCTCAGAAATCCCATCCAGCAATCCTTGCATAAGCCAAATAGCTTTATAGACATTCATAGCCTTACCATCAAGCTTTGCAATGCAAGCATTGTATTTACCTATCAGATAATTAGAGACCTCATAACCAACTTCCAAATTTTGTGGTTCCTTCAAAGAGAAGGAAGAGGAATGATTACCCACATACTGGACCATTTTGCTTGTGGATCATGGAGTTACATGTTGCTTCCTGTACCCTGTTAAGCCATAGGATATACTAATTTATTTTTTTTATTTATTATTGCATCCTTAATGAGGTAGCTTGCAGAAGATGGAACAAGGAATCCAATCACTGGAAACCCCTTCCTGGCAATGGTAGATCATTGCAAGCCCACATCTATTCATCAGCAGCCTTTCATACCTTTATTCATATAGTTTGGCTGATTTGCTCTCCAGGAAAAGTGATTGATTTGCTCTTAAGTGACCCTTTTCCTCTTGAGAAGCATCAGAGAGCCGTTATCAGTCAAACTCCTTTCTTTGCTTTAGCATAACTTGGCTTGACTCCCATCTGCCTTGACGTCTGTCTGCAATACACACTGGATTCTGGTTTCTTTTTCTCTGGGTTAGATAGTGTAACTCCTCAGCTTTCCCACTGTCTGACTTGAGGGAATGTATTTAGATCAAGTTGGCACAATCTCTTTCTTAGTGGAAAAGTGACTGCCAGCTCTTCCAAGTTTTGGACTGAATTTAACACTCACTGCAATTTAAGAGACAGCCCTAATAGTCCTCAGAGCAATGCTCATTCCTGCAGTCTCCTTGAGAACCCCCCTTCCCACTCTCTGGGCTGATGCTACCTTAATGAAATGCTCCTATTCCTCCCCCACAAGCCCTTCCGCATCCTCAGATTTAATGCAGGCTTAAATTCTACTTTCAGTACTTATATGGTCCCTGCTGCCGAGATGGGTTCATTGTTCTGAATCTGATGGAAATTTGTAGCACTTTTAGAAAACAGTGCCAGCTGGAATATTCACTCTCTGTGTGTCCAGCAAGAAGCATTTTCCATTTCCTCAGTAAAATCCTCTTGGCTACAGCGAGTGCTGCAGAAACCCACACACGCATGCAAATGAGAAATGACACAGATTAGGATCTTGCATATTGGAGTTGCAGATTTGAAGACAAGGAACAAAACTGGAGGCTTCAGAAGATGAGATTCATCTCCTCCAGGTGTCAGTAAGGTCACCGTCTCTCAACATGGTGACGTTAGGTATGGAATCTGTGCATGCAGGCTTCGCAAGCAGCACTCTTCCCTTTATCAGGCAACTGCTTTTCTTGGTGCAGGCTCATGGATTTCTAATAGTATCAATGAAAACAATCTTGTTTTGGAAAACTTTTGGAGTAATAGGTTTGAGGTTTTCTGGATATAATACTCAGCCAATTCTCAGCTGTTGACAGAAATAACTAATTACATAATTCACATATATTTCTAATTCATGGCTTGTAATTTCCTGTCTCCTATTTTAGAAAATCAAAAGTCCCTGATTTAGGGCCAGATTCTAAACCTTTTTGTTACTGATTTATACTAGTTAAGAACACGACATGCAGATTTTCTTGGGTTTGGAGTGGGGTTTTTATGCTTTTGGCTTCTGGGGTAAAATATATTTTGTCAAAGAACAACCTGGGAGTGAGCTATATCCTTAGTGATAGTCATACTTAGGCATAATATGCCATCCGGTGTTCTGAGCTGTGCACTCCCTGTACTCTTGCACTTGAATGTGAAGAACCTGGAAAATGCCCAGTATGTTGAATTTATTCACTGGTGGAGCTGATGACCCACATAGACAAAACTGGAATCCAGGGCAACGATGCTAATAACCAAGCTATTTTTTCAGCATAGGCCAGTTTTGACTGAGACAGACACTATTCTACTTCTGTGGAACAGATGACACTCTAAAGAGCTAGGTCCCAGTTTTTCCCAAGCTGTGCAAGATCCCCAAGATACTGGAGATCAGAGCCAGATAAAGCCAGCTGGATGCCACAGGGATATGAAGTCTCTCAGTCATCAATTACTGCTAGAGCTTTACACTTACAGCTCTAGAGTATCCAAGAATTTTTTCTACACCTCCTACTGGGCTGGTGACCTTAGCGTACTTCAGCTTCCCAGATGCAAACTCATGATATTAGCATACCTCTGTTGTGCAAGGATATTTTAAGGATCTCTTCAGTAATTCTGGGTGGTGTAAGGTGCAGGTGCTTGGAAAGAAAGGTGCAATGGGGCAGTGAGACTAACATCAACTTCTGCAGACCAGCAAGGCTGAAGGATGTCCAACAAAACCCAGAAAACCAGTGTAAGCAAGGGAAATCTACTCAGATACCTGCTTAGCCACGCCTGTTTCTCAGTGTGGGTAGTAGGCCCACAAATTACATGGGTGCTATAAACTTGTACTCCAAAAACTTGACAAAGTAACTCAATGAGCAGCCTTGTCTGTGTTAGCAGCAGCGACTGTGCTCTGAACACCAGTAAGATGCCTCTCTATGGTGGTATTCTTCAGTGAAGGAGCACTTAGAGTGTTACCCTGTCTCACTTTCTAGAAAAAGCTTCAAAGCAACATTAGAGCGAGGAGGTTTTTAAAAAGGGTCTGCACCTGATGCCCACCTGGTGCCAGCTGCTGTAGAGAGAGCTCTGCTCAGTTTACCCTGGCAAAGACTCTGCCTCACCTGCCTTCCCCACCTCAGCCAAAATCAGTTCCAAGAACAGTTTGCAAGGCAATATGTGACAAAGTTTCAGTGCTTTTGAGTGGTTTCCTAAAATATAGAATCATAGAATAGTTCGGGTTGGAAGGCACCTTTAAAGGCCATCTAGTCCAACCCCCTGCCACAAGCAGGGACATCTGCAACTAGATCATGTTGCTCAGAGCCCTGTCCAACCTGACCTTGACATTTCCAGGGATGGGGCATCTACCACGTCTCCGGGTAACTTGGTCCAGTGTTTCACCACTCCCATCATAAAAAATTTCTTCCTTATATCTAGTCTGAATCTACCTTCTTTTAGTTTACCATTCCCCCTTGTGCTATCACAAAAGCCCTGCTAAAAGTTTGTTCTCATCTTTCTTACAAACCCCCTTTAAGTACTGAAAGGCCACAGTAAGGTCTCCCCAGAGCCTTCTCTTCTCCAGGCTGAAAACCTCACTCTCTCAGCCTTTCCTCATAGCAGAGGTGTTCCATCCTTCTGATCATTTTTGTGGCCTCCTCTGGACTCAATCCAACAGGTCTATGTCTTTCCTGTGCTGAATATGAGCATTAACATTGGTATCTCATTGCAGACTGACACAATGCAGCCCCAGTTGCAGACTATGATCTACCAGAAAGGCGGACCTCTCCCACAGCTCTGCTTGCCTCTCCAGAGCACTGTGGGGAACCCCTTGTATATACTGGCACTTTTGTGGGTGATAAGCGCTGGGCAAGCACAAGACATTATTGTGTCCTGTAGATGCGTTTTGCCAGGCCTTGACCTTTCAGAATACTGCTGAATGTCTCTTCCTTGCAAGCAAGAAAAAAGAGTTAAAATTGCACTCCTGCTTTTCAACATCAGCAGAATAATTTTTTACAGGGCATAAAAAGAATAAGCCTTGTTGCTTCCTTCCTTTAACCTTTAAAGGGAGCTTTGTCTTTCCATGAACTCTGATTCTGCTTGGTAATCTGAACTTGCTATTAGGAAACTGGCATTTATAAACCTACCCAGGTTTCTGATCAAAGATGCTGGTGATTGAAAGGACCTATGTCATGAAGCCCTCTCCCTGGCTCAGCTGGTGTTATTTCCTGAGGTCTCAACAGATTGTTCCTTCTCAGTTTTCTCATTGACCTGCCTCATTCCTTATTTCAACACCTTTCTCAATCAAGATTATATATATCATCTCTCTCTTACTCCCACAAAAAAATTCCTCTGAGTCCGTGGCCTCTGTACTAGCCTCAGACTGTGATATTCTTCTCTCATTTTCCACTGCATGCACAGCTTACTGTAAAGCAGTTAGGATGAGAGACGACAAACACTTTCAGGAACATGGGAACATTTATGTTGTCCGGCTCCATGCATTTTTCTGGCATTTAACAAATACTTATGCCTTGAGTAGTGCTGCATCATTAAGGAGCTTGGGGACTTTTGAAAGACTCTTCTATTTGCATTTCTAGGTACCTAGCACTTTGAAAGACTTGATCTTTGCTTACATATGTCAATTGCTAATGTGCTTTAACTTGATGGTAGAAGTCTGCAGTCCCTCATTTTTTCTTTGATTTGACTCAGATTTTAAACCTATCCATTTACTACTGTAGCATTCCTCCTGATTTACACTCATGGCAGTGAAAATTTGATTAGTTTCATTAAATGATAGATTCTCCTTAGCAACTAGAGTGAATAGTCTAAACTCTTGTCTCAGGTATTTCCTTTTAAATTTGAGTTCAGTGTCCAGATCCAGCTGGGGTTCATTTGGATTTGGGCTAGAGCAGTTCAGAGCAGAGCCTACAGAGCCCTCCTATATGAATTTGGGCATCTGCTGATGTGATGAGTCAAATTCCCCTTTACTTCAACAGAGCCAACCCAATGAAATGTTTCAGAAAACAGCAGGGATCGATTGGTGATCCCCAATGATTATAAATGGTATCATGTCACAGATTCCAATACTGTTGCACATATATATATCAAGCTGGATATCTATGCTTATTAATGTCTTTAGAAGATGCTGAAGACAACATATATTTACTTACAGTTCTCTGCAACTACTTTCTTTGGTGCCAGAAGGCTTACACTGACATTGCAGATCATGGTCTTTAAAGATACTCCTTTGCCAGTTGTACATGAAGTGCAAGATGGTAGGAAAGTGCTAGTAACTTTCTTTTGCTTCTAGTCCACTACAGACAGGGATTAAGACCGCATCTCTAACTGGTGAAACTTCTCAGCTCCTCCCTCCTCCCAGTTATCAGCCTTTCTAGAAGTGGCAGAAGAGGAGATGGTTGTTTGCCTGCTGAATGTTCCCTCCAAAGGGATAACACTGCTGCTGCTCAGCAAATCCAGGAGACATTGGAGAGGAACCAGGGCTGGAGTCAGCTCTCTTCTGTCTCCTGCTTAGATATCATCCATGAAAGCACAGTATGAACTATGAACTCCTCAGTGCAAAGACCATATGTCTTTGAAAGACTGGAGAGTGGTAGCTCTCCTAACGGAGCAATAATATCGGAATGGAACAAAAGCAGAATAATCCAATTAGGAGAAGGCAGAGGTTTGGGTGATGAACAGAAACAGCTGGGAGAGGTGCACTGAGGTGCTGAGGGAGTGAATTCTGCAGAGTGGCAGAGAAACTGTGATGTGACTCTCAGAGTCAAGAAAAACACATAGTGACACAGTTCTCACCCGCCTGTTCTTTTCTAGAAGTTTATTATATTGAACAGGGCCCTTTCTCAGACCAAACTGCATTTGGATTCTTGGAAATTTGACAAAAATGTCTCCTGAGAACTGGCCTGTTTCCTCTCTTTCCAAGCTGACCTTTTAATGAGGTCTCATTTTGCTTCCATAAGCTGAGAACAGAGTGTACGAGACCAGCACAAGATGCACATTGTCTTCTAGGATTCCACATCTGGTTCATTCTCCTGCACTTTTCCACTTTCTTGGGGCTAAATCCCAGAAACGTTGTCTTTGCTTTTCAGTGAGAGGTGGTGTTCTTTGAGGAACCAACAGAATGGATATACCCTTAAAACCACCGCTATTCTCAGAGGTCCTAAAATAGCCACCTATTTACTGTGTCTTCTTTCATGACTTAGAACAAGTCTTTCACATGAAATCTTTTTGGTTGGTTGGTTGGTTTGGTTTTATCAAACAAATAGAGAGTGCAAGAGCATTGATTGTGTTCCTGAAGTAAGGGTCACAAAAATATTTTTATTTGATTCATAACAAAGTAATATTGCATTCGGGGGGGGGGTTGGCAATACAAGATCTAATTCCAGTATGATTCTAAGGATGCACCAGCAGATGTTAGAAGAAAAGGCTGTATCAAAGGTCTATGAGTATTTAGAATCATACTAGGAGTGGAGAAGAGGGCTTGTATTTGGTCTGCTTCATCCCAGTTGTTACAGACATAGCAAAAATAGAGTATCAAAGCCCCTGGCCCAAATACTTGACATTATAAATGGAGGAGATTGAATGGGATGGGAAGTTAGCCAGACTCCTTGATGGAAGGATTTGGGATTCTCTTTTCTTCTCTGAGGACTGTTTAATCATGCCAGGAGACTATGAATAAGTAGTAAGGGCACAGAGTAGCTTTCCTGTCCAAGGTGTCGATAGAAAATTAAGGAAAGTCACCTTATAGTCAACCTGAGCTTCTAAGGAAGGGAAAGCAGTGAATAAATATCTCATCTCCATGTTGAACATGTGGCTACTAAAGGCATGCACCAGAACTAGGAGCTTGGTAACAGAAGAAAGATTTTATATCTACTGTCAAGCTCCCAAGGGATCTGGAAAACCCACTCTATCTCAGGCACTTGCAAGTTGATGCAGTTACTCTTCTTTGGCATGCTGTGGATAAGAGAGATTACTACACAGTTTTCTATTCTTCCATCTAAACTACCACAAAGAGATCCAGTAGCTGGGGTGGGGGAAAAGAAACAAGGCCAGAAATGTCAGTGATGTGGATAGTTAAGGCAAACAGCAGGTTCTTCCATTGCTGAAATAATTATATTAGTACTTTTCCACAATGAGATGATCTAGCTTAGCTGGAAATTGATGTATGATTTACTGAGTGGCCACCAGTATTAGACTGGGAGGCGATGGACTTAAAACTGATAGCATGGAAACAGGGACCTTATTCAGTAAATAGAATTATGCTGGGCATCCATGTAGCATACATCTAACAGGACATTGTAGATCTGAGGCTGGACATTCTTCAAGAAGGAAATGTTAAAAGTGCAGGAGCAGCCGTCCCCATGTGCTGAAAGACAAGACAGGGGGAGAGACCAGCCTGGCTGAGCAGAGAGCTTTGGCTGGAACTAAGGAAAAAAGGAGAGTTTATGGCCTTTGGAAAGATGGGCAGGACACTCAGGGGGACCGCCAGGGTGCCCTGAGGTTCTGCAGGGAGAAAATTAGAAGGACCAAAGCACAACTAGAACTTAATCTCGCTACTGCTATAAAAGACAATAAAAAATATTTCTATAAAAACATTGGAAACAAAGGGAGGGCTAAGGAGAATCTTCATCCTCTATTGGATGCAGGATGAAGCAGTGACCAAGGGTGAGGAGAAGGCTGAGGTACTTCATGCCTTCTTTGCCTCAGTCTTCAATAGTCAGACCAGTTGTTCTCAGGTTACCAGCCACCTGAGCTGGGAGACAACTGTGTGGGTGTCCCCAGGGCTGAGTGCCGGACCCTGCCCCTGGGTCACACCAGCCCCCGGCAGCTGCGGGCTGGGGGCAGGGGGCTGGGAACTGCCCGGCGGGACAGGGCCCGGGGGGGCTGGGCGGCAGCGGCTGGGCATGAGCCCCCAGCGTGCCCAGGTGGCCCAGGAGGCCAGCGGCGTCCCGGCTGGTGTCCGAAACGGTGTGGCCGGCAGGGCCGGGGCAGCGCCCGTCCCCCTGCCCTGGGCACCGGTGGGGCCGCCCCGCGGGGCCTGGGCTCAGCGTTGGGCCCCTCACGGCCAGACAGACACTGAGGGGCTGGAGCGTGTCCAGAGCCGGGCAGGGGCTGGGGCAGGGGCTGGGGCACCAGCCTGGGGGGGCGGGGGGGTCAGCCTGGAGAGAAGGGGGCTGGGGGGACCCGGTGGCTCTGCAACGGCCTGGCAGGAGGCTGTAGCCAGGGGGGTCGGTCTGTGCTCCCCAGGAACCAGCGACAGGACGAGAGCAAACGGCCTCACGTTGCGCCAGGGGCGGGTGAGATTGGGTGCGAGGGAACATTCTGCACCGAAAGGGCTGGCAGGCGCTGGCACAGGCTGCCCAGGGACCGGGGGTGTCATCATCCCTGGGGGTGTTCAAAAAAAACGTAGCTGTGGCACCTGGGGAGATGGTTTAGTGGTGGCCTTGATAGTGCTGGGTTAACAGTTGGACTTGATTTTAGATGTCTTTTCCATCCTAAATGATTCTATGGGTTTATGATTTAAGAGAGGATCACAGCACAGTGCCGTGCACTGCTGTTCTGCAGGTGGAAATTCAGTCCTTATGCTACTGAATGCTTAATCAAAAAGCTCAGAGCCAACATGTATATATTTTTGAACAATTCCTTGCAGCTTATCTCAAGAAGACAAGAAGTAGAAAATAACTGCTTGATGGGAGACAGGGATTCATACTTCTGCTCTTCATAAGTGACGGAAAGTGAAATGTTCATAACTCCTGCTAATCATGATAAAGCAGAGCTAGGATTTTTAAAGGTTTTGGATAATGGAAGTGATAATATTTCATAGATGTGCTCACACACATATAAACCTTGTTATAGGACCATTTCTTAAATGATGTTTTGGTCTGTAGATCTCAGCAACAACTTTAACTGAACAAAATACATTCACCTGCATAAGAAAATAAATAACTTGGCACAACAGGATGATGGCATGGGGTGTTCCAGGTTGAGACAACAGACAGCTTCTGATTTCTTCCTATAGCTCTGTCCAATCTCTACCATCGCAAAAAGATGTGGTTTCAGCTGGGCAGATCAAGAGATAGGATGGGTTAACAACTGCCCCAGCAACTGTTGTGTTCCTAGGTTTGAACAAGACCTTTCCTATATAGATGTCACATTTGTAAGAGCAAACCAGGAAATGTTTAGTGGATGTCTTCAGACAGAATGGCAACAACTGTTGGAAGTTGTGAGGCAGCCATTGAAGGCAGGATCTGTAGGGCTGCTCAGGCCAGAGACTGGGCTGCTCAAGTCTTTCCAAAGGCAGCTGGCACATCTCACTATCTGGAAGAGAAAACAGTCCTCAAAGAAATCAGCAGTTCGGTTCTAGACAAATACAACTCCTGGAGAACTTTTTGAGCTGGATTCTAGTGTTGTCTCATGTCAACAGCTAATTATTGCTCTGTGTAAAGTCCCTGAGATGGTAAAATACGAGGGGCTGAGACTATCCATCTTCTGGTTGCTCCAGATAAGGATCACGGGCTTAATAGAGTTGGTACTGTTACTATATTTAGAGATGCAAAAGTTTACCCACTAAAGATCTTTCTTGTGCATATATTTTATTACTTTCATTATGCACTAGAAATAGAAAGTTCATGATCAGTGCTTTTCTGTGGAAGAAAGAATTAAATTGCATTTATAAGAACTTCCCTCCTTCTTCCATGAGTCTCATATACTATTTGCTACAGGAGCAAAAGAGACTCATTTGATTTTGTAAAGTATGTTCCTATAGACTTTAATTTTACTATTTGCTTTACTTCCTTCTGATTAATAAACATGTAAATTTACATATATGAAAAAACCACCTCTTCAGTCTCTTCTTCCTTTCTTCAGTAGAAGCTCATTGATTTTCTCTAGACAGCTCATCTGGGAGCTGCAGAGCGATCAATATTTGAAGAAAATGTGAGGTAGCTGTAACATCACCAAGTCTATCCAAATGAAATAATTCAGAATTAACTCAAACAATTTTTGCACATTGTTGACACAAATGGACATTTTTAAAAGGTAAAGAACTATTAATATTTTCAAATATAGGTTAAAAATAAGAGATAAACACACAAAATTACAAAATGTTAGCAAGATACACTCCAGCCAAAATGAATTAAAAGAAATGGCCACTGGGACAGCAGTAGCAGTGTAAAAGGAAAACTCCCTTAGATTAAATGCTTAAAAGTTCCACTTCAATTAATAACTTTTTAATTAAGAGTATGTTTGGGGATGTTGCTGTTACAGACATAGACATCAGATTACCTTCATTTTGGAAACTTTGTGAGGTTATAGGGCCATCATTCTCAGGAGTTCAACTGCGAGAAAATACTATGCTTTATTACGGTTGGGGTCAGTAACTTGAAGAGGAGGAAGCAAAAAGTCTTGACACTAGCATGTACAGATTTTCTGTGCTGTCTGAATGCAGAAGGTCACAGTAGCATGAGGAAGTTGATACTGAACTGATGGGGTTTGTGCATGGATTAACTTTAGTGAGTGTAAAGAAAAGGACTGAGAAACCAAAAAATTATATATCCTGAGATGTGACCTTATCCTCTGAAGATCTGTTTCCCCCTTCTTTAATACCTTTAAAAATTGGTAATAAATACTTAGGGCAAGGGCCAGGCACCTACAGATTTCTATTAACTACTGGCAGAAAAAAAATAAACATGTGTACTGATTTAATAATCACTGCAAGGTCTCTTGTGATTCCACCCATATCCCATCTGGGTTGTGAATTGTTGTAACAGTTAGATCCATTACCTAAATTGTATAAACACTCTTGCATTGGTGGCTGTGAGTTCATGACCTGTTTCCCTACAGCCACTCCCCCACTGTGAATGTACAATTTTATTTCAAAAAGTATATCTGCTGTGAGTTTGACATAAAAATAGAAGGCTAAAGCTGCCTGATATGCTCTGACTCAACCACAGGGAGTAGGAAAACTTATTTTAGTAATAAATTAACAACAACAAAAGAAACTACTGTTTTTCAGGTTTGACCATAAAGACACTGGGCCGGTAAATATGATTTGGCCAAGACATAGAACGACAGTGTCCCCTGCCCCTCAATGCTTGGCACAGGAGATGGGACACTGATTTTGAATGATTGGCACTAAAGACAAAAGGTGAAGTTGTCTATGAAAGGGCAGCAAAGAAACAGGATTTCCAAACAAAAAAAGGCAGAGGTTTATGGAGGAGAGGGTTTCCTTCTTACACAGTTTGGGAGGGTAAAACTCACTGTACCTTTTTTTTTTTTTTTTTTTTTTTTTTTTTTTTAATACACACAAGTACTGCTGACAGGATGGCTGAGAGTTTGTCTGGTGCTTCTTCCAGCCAGAGAATGGTATCACTTCTACGAATACCCAAGCATACCTTGTTCAACTTATACTTTGTGACATCTAATGATAAAGACATTCCAAAGCCAATGAGAGTTAATTTTGAAGCTAAGGATTTGGCTTCTAGAATCTGCTTGCTGGCACTCTTAGATTTCTGCTGGCATCATCCAGTCCTTCCTTCTCCCATCAAACACTGAATATGTTGGGTTGAAATCTGATATTATTTTTTTAAATATATTTAAACTGCTTAAATGTATTTCAAAGGTTATCTTACCTTTTATGTAATTAGTGACATTTCATTCCCCTAAAACATTGATCCAGGATCACAAATTTACAATGGGAAGGGGTCAAGAAGAAGTTTAACCCAGCAGAATGCAAAACAAACAGATAACCAAAATGCAATAAGATCAATTATTTTAAACAAGGAATTTAATATCCAACCTGAAGAAAAAAGTCTCGGCATTTTGCTGTCTAGCTAAAATTAACATGTAGCCCAATAGAAATGCCAGCTGTGGGTTTTTAATGTAAAAGACTTTGTCAAAGGGATATATTTTGATACTTTTCCTTTCAATGAATGAATAGATTCCTTCCCTCTTGACCTCTCTTCTTGCCTTCTCTGACATACTAGTATTGACCTAATGCAAAAGGAAGGGCTAAGGTTGACTTCCACTTCTGAAAATCCTGCACTGATTAATGCACATATGATGTATGCCTTGCCAAGAAGACGTTTTCATTTTTTTCTGATTCATGCAAAAGAAGCATACTCTACTTTAGCCACATAACTCTTGCCCCAGTATATAAGGGTTTTCTCCTCACCGCTTTCCACCTGTATGTCATGGCTACTTCAACAAAATCCACTTTTCTAGCAGTTTACCGGGTCAAAACTCTTCCCTACAGATGGTCTCCTCACAGTCAGTGCAGCTAAATTATCTGTTCTGTCATTTGCCCAGCAGAAGACACAAAAGCATAAATTATTGGCACCACCTATTGGCGAAAAAAGGCAAATTTTACAGGATTTGTAGGTTAGTTTAAATATTTTGAGTAAATATGGCTTGAAATGTTCCTCTTGTCATGATTTATTTTAATGATACAAGCCCATAAGGCCACTCAAGCTTTGCATTTCCCTATGCCAGGACAAGCTTTGAGTTGGGTCGTCTGAGTGGGGATACGTCTGCCACAGGGGTCACAAAACAGAGGAGACAGGGCATGAAGCTGCAGGTGAAGAAAGTCTCACTAAACTGAATTTCAGGTTCTTCTAGGCAATTTGCCCCTCAGATTCAAGCACAGCTCTACAGGATTTTTTCCACTCCATCACAAGTTCCTGCTCGATGGACCTGATCGCCCTCTGTGACAGGGTGACCCGCTCAGTGGACAGGGAAGGCTGTGGCCGGTGTCTGCCTGGGCCTTAGTGAAGCCTCTGGCGTCATTTCCCAGAGCATCTCCTGGAGACACCGGCTGCGCGGGGCTCCATGGATGGAGCGGCCTCAGTCAGTCGCAGGGGGCACCGAGCCGGGGGGAGCGTGGCTGTGCCGGGGGCGGGGGGCTCTGCGGGGGGCTCCGGGCAGGCCGGGCCGAGGGGCCGGGGCCGGTGGGGTGGAGGTCCCCAGGGCTGAGTGCCGGGCCCTGCCCCTGGGTCACACCAGCCCCCGGCAGCTGCGGGCTGGGGGCAGGGGGCTGGGAACTGCCCGGTGGGACAGGGCCCGGGGGGGCTGGGCGGCAGCGGCTGGGCATGAGCCCCCAGCGTGCCCAGGTGGCCCAGGAGGCCAGCGGCGTCCCGGCTGGTGTCCGAAACGGTGTGGCCGGCAGGGCCGGGGCAGCGCCCGTCCCCCTGCCCTGGGCACCGGTGGGGCCGCCCCGCGGGGCCTGGGCTCAGCGTTGGGCCCCTCACGGCCAGACAGACACTGAGGGGCTGGAGCGTGTCCAGAGCCGGGCAGGGGCTGGGGCAGGGGCTGGGGCACCAGCCTGGGCGGGCGGGGGGGTCAGCCTGGAGAGAAGTTGTCTCAGGGACTCAATGATCTTAAAAGATCCTTTCCAACCTAAGTCATTCTATGATTACCACAAGTACCAGTCACAGCTGGTCAATAAATCATGAATCAGAGCGGCCTTGTTTGCCTTTGGTTCTTGTGACCAGGAAAGAAGCTGTGTGAGGCAGAACTTGCTGAGGCAGATGCAAAACTATGGAAGTCTCACAAGGAAAGCCCAAAATGGCCTGGTATCTTTGCAAAAGATGATGTGAAGGCAACCACAAACATCAAAATCATGATTTGGAAGAAGCACCTGCATCTTCAGTTCTTGTGTTTATCCTGATTCTTGTATTTGTGCTAAGTTATAGTTATTAAATATGTCTAGAATACAGGCTTTTTTAAATTGAAACAGCTGAATTTTTGTGATGACCCCCATAGAGCACAAGGTAGTGGAAGGGATCTGAAAACATTTAATGTGCTTTGAATCATTTCCTGTCAAAAGTTCTGACTTGAATGATCCATATTAGGCTAGAACAGTAACAAAAAAACTCTGGGGCATGGGACATGATGGTTCTCTGCAGCTGCTGGTGAACAGACTTGTTTGAATGATTTGCATTTTCACTGAATAAAAGGTAGGGGGAAAAAGAGAATGGCATTTTGTTTCAGGCTACTTTTTCCTCAAATCCAGAGTTGTTTTGTGGTGATATTAGCCCTAAGTTATCTACTGAGAGGAATTTTTAGCTCTTGGTGTGTTAAACTGTGAATTCAGGCAAGAGCATTGGATTTTGGCTCTGCCTAGACTAACTGGAATGTGGAAGGGGTCTGTCTGCTGGAGGCTTCAGCACTATTGCAATTTGTTCTCTGATGTTTCCTTGAGTTTTGTTTCTCTTTGTCTTCCTCAACTTGGAAAAACACTGGTACGGGTAAAACCCTCTACCATCTTCTCTCTAATATCTTCCATCTGGAGAATATCTGCCTCAGCATTGTGATTCTCTTGGTGTTAAACATGAGTTGATCAACTTCTGTTAGCCTGGACAAAAGTCGTCCTTTGTTGTTATCAGCTTGCCCAGCAGGATGGGATCCGGTTCTCCATTTCTCGGAAATAGAAGAAATAAGTGAGAACACTTGGTAGACACAGAAAGACTCAGACAGACTTTCTGAAATGTATAAAGCACTGTTCAATATGTCTAAAAGGTGACTCTAGACACTGCCACGACCTATCCGTTACAATACCTGAGTACTTGCACTCTGTGGAGAAGGACTGACTATGACACATATACCTTCATCTATTTTTAAAGAGAATATTGTTCTACACATTCTGAGATGACAAGTGATTGTGGTCAATTTTAGCAGAACTAGCACATGCATGAGGCAGTGCTAATGGCAGAACAATTTTCATTTGCCAGTCAATTGTACTTACCTGACAGAAAGAACATTAATAAAGATGTCATATCGTGTTTGATCTTCTGCCTTGAATAAGTGAGAGGGCAACTTCAGCTTTTGGAAGAGCTGCTTTCACTTGAAAATACATCCTTTTCTATGGGCTTCTGCTGCAAAACACAAACAGATTATTTATTTATAGTGAATGCCTATTGTCTTTAGACAAATTGAAGATAAAATATAAAAGCTTAAAGACTGAATTTAGAAAGTGACAACTTTTTATTATTATTATTATTATTATTATTTAGATTTATAAGACAGCGAGTAATCTACAGATTTCCACCACTGTGTGAATCCTATTTAAGTGAACTAAGAAGAAGAAAGCAGGAATTAAGCATTTCCTCAGTCCAACAACTAGTAGAATACCAAGTCCTTTTCCTAAAAAAAAAAAAAAAAAAAAAAAAAAAAAAAAAAGATGACTGTATAGAGGTAAAATGTAAACAAAATCTATTTCTCCAACTTGAGTCTAGTCTGCAATGTGAATATTTAGAGGTAGATGTGGTATGGATGACAGTCTGTCCATAATGTGACATCCTCCATGGGCAGAGAGTGAGCCTGCCATACAGAAAGCAGCAATTCTTTGGGTGCACGTCTTACCTGGTTGGGACTGGCAGGGTCCATCTTAATTGAAATTGACTGTGGGCAGCCAGTTCCAAATATTTCTGGTCAGATGGTGGCAGATGAGTCGTATGGATGGCCTTTCCCAGGAGTCTGCAGCTGTTTAAATAGCCACCCTGCGGGAGCCACAGCACCACAGCTATGTTTGTCATTATTATACCTCAGCAGGGATGGGGAGAGCCATGGGGACAAGGAGTCCTTCCCACTTCCTGGTCTCCATAGATTACTTTAATTGGTAAAACTATGCTCCTGTCACTGGAGATGACACGTCGCAAAACAAAATATGAACAAAATCCTGTGTCTACGAATTCATTTGCCCTAAGGTTCAGCAAAACCCTTCTGGGTAAAGCTACGTCTACGGGGAGTCAGAGCACCAGCAGCAAAAGAAATTCCTTGGAAAGGGGACAGGCTTGTCACACCTCTCAAAGGGGGGCATAGTAAACAATCTCTATGGCTTTCTGTCACCTCCCCCCTGCCCCCCCCCCCCCCCCCCCCGAGTGATTTTAGGCTTTTCCATATGAGCAAGTACATGCATTCTCAGTGTAGAGTCATTACCTTTCTTGACTGAGAGAAAAATAAAACTGTTTCTGTGTGTGTGTGTTTCTGCACACGTATATGTGAAAGTAAGGGACATTATCCTAATAAGATGCCTTTTTATTGCTTTCACATTTAATTCAGTTATGACAAGTGTAAATGCACTATTGAAAAATGGTACTTAGCAGCTTGCACACTTAAGCACATTTTTTTTCTGAAGTTAATTAATAAAATTTTTACAGGAACAAACAATTCTTATTTGTGACTAAAATTTAACAAGTGCTATTAACAGGCTGCTTTAATCCAAATCTGTTTATGCAAGCCTCTTTTATTTGTGCCAGGGATACACTTTACAATTTCAAGAACAGAGAGAAGTAGGAGTTGAAGATAAACTGTACTCTCCATTTAATAAGCTAACAGTTCCCTAGATACTGTTTCATACAGCCAATATTAATCTCATCCAATAATAGATGTGAGATAAAAATTGTCTTTAGGTGCTGAAAAGATAAAATAATCATAGTGTCATGGAATGTTTGTCGTTGACATAATCCTAAATACAATCTTGATATTGCCTGCAGTTGTTCTAGAAATATAATTTAAGTTTATTCTCCAGCATCTCTGCACCATGGTATTCTGTATAAAATCAGTAAAGAAATTCAGATCTTTTTGACTTTGAATTTGCAGCTGATAACTACGGTTCTTCTAAGCCTACCTGCCTGACTCCAAACCAGATGATTTTCCTATTGAAAGGGCCTTTGGCAGAGTGTGCTCAGGTCCCATTCTTTAAGTTTTAACACAGCCTGAGCAGGTCGTCGCTTTTCAGGCATCACACTGTGCAAAGTGAGAGGGTTTCTGCCACCTCAGATTTCTTACATGGTGTCCAGCCATTCCCCCCCAATCTCAAAGGGTAGTAAGTTATTTTCCCAGTTTCTCCATGTGGCTTTGAGACCCTTTCCCAATCTCCCAAAGGTCTCTGCACAGGACAGTAAGGCAGTAGAGCTGCCCCTCATGCATACATACTGCTGCTCTTGTGTGGAAGTCTCCAAGGATCTCAGACAAGACCCTGTAACCTGAACTCAGAAAAAGTTCAGTAATTAATGCCTTAAAGCCTGGCTTTGAGCTTGCTACTCACTGAACATTAACAGGAAAGTACATGTCATCATGTGCAGCAGTTTATACCTGTGAAACTGTTCATAAAACTTTCCAGCTGTTGGTTTGGATTGTTTTTTCCCAAAAAACAGAGTCCCAGAGATTAAACTATGTCTATATTTTTTATTTCATTCTTTTTCTATTTTCTTTTTTTTTTTTTTTTAGTTTAACTTTGCTTAAAAACTTTAGGTATCTTTAAGATTAGTTCATTGAGAGAGATTTGGTCAACAGTTGCTTTCTTCACTGTTGCTCTGATAAACTTGGTTGATGGGTATGTAATTTTCATTCATGTGATAAATGAAGGAGAAGCAGAATGGTCTTTAATGTAAGGGGGAAATGGTGTATCTGACAGCCTTTAGACTGCAGGTCCATGTCACAAAGGTATTGGAGGTGTCATCTCACCATCCCCATGTCTCCCACTCTAGAAGAGTTCACTGTATAAGAAGTTCCCATGACCGGAAGCCCAAGTTTCATTCCATAAGAGTTTACTTTGGAAAGAAACTTGTTCCTGCAGCTTGCGTCCATGTGATCTCTTTCAGCTTCTAAGTGCAACTTGGGTTTATTCCAGAAAATGTTGCTATATTGAAAATCCAAGAGTGAGAGATTTCCTGCCCCTCTGTCACATAATTGCAGTCAGATGGAGACAGAATTGGTGTTTGATCTCCAAGCTGGCTCCAACTTTTACCTCTCCAACACGGACTGGCTGATATCTTAGCTCCAGGCTTTCCAACCTATTTGTGGAGCATAGGAAGGACACCACGTAATCACGATCAATGCTTTAAAAGTTACTAGATAAAAAGGTATAAATAGCCCTTGGATCAGGAACTGGAAACCAGCTTCCGCATTTCAGGTGACAGCCCTATTGCTCTGGCTAGCAGATGGCCTTGCTGCTACCCCTCTTTGATTCAGAGGAGATTTAATCCTAAACCTGCTGCATAATGGCTCAGTTTCAGCATGATAAACAAAGAATGCGCTCTCCTGTCTCCCCAACACGTAGGCTGTCTGCTGATAAAGCCATTAGTGCAGCCTCATAAGAAAGTATGAACCTCCACACATAATAGGGATTGAAGGGCTTTCCATTTTCCAGAATAAGCTTGAAAAATGGCAGCAATTCTCTCCTTTTTCTGCAGCACCTAAAAAGAGCAGATAGAGCTTGTTAAATCCTTTTACAAGCAAAACTGTACATGTTAGTGCTAGATAAGGTGGTCTAGTTAGTAAGGGTCCTCTTGTATGTAAGAACCACATACCAAACCTAAGGAAAGGGAAGAGTTTAAGACACTTCAGAGGTTATTATCATCTGCCACCCTCAGTCTGTCAGATGTTGAATATCCCTTTTGGAGCCATCTCTTTTTCCTGAGCATATTAGGGCTCTGAGGCTGAAGGGACCAGCTCAGGAGTCAGGAAACTCCAAGTTAGATGTTGTGATGGTTTGATGTTCATTTCACCTATTAATCTCTATTTAAAGTAGGTTTGCTCTCAAAGATTGTCATCTAACCTAAGATTTGTGTAGAAAGATGCTCTTCCAGGGTACAACTGGTTGTATCCTAAGTTAGGTGAAGTATCGCTGCTGTCTAAAGGTTTCCCTCTCTCTCCTCCCCTCACTTGCCCTCTCAAAGACTGTATCAGACCCAGTATCTTACATCAAGAAGTTTTACTTAAGTGAGATAAATCCTAATGAGAGCACCTAACTTCTGAATTTATCCTTTAGCTTATTGAGTGAGGGTTTTATAAAAATGTAAGAAATGACTGAGCTCACCCAGATTTTTAACGGTTTTCTGTATTTAGATTACATTTTTCCCATGGTAGGGTTGCCTTTTAGCAGGTGTGTATCTAATTTGCTGGCACAATGGCATCTGAGTCTTAGAAATGTGACAGGCTGGAGGTGTGCATTTGTCTTTTAGAAAAAGACACTTGCTCTTAGCCTTCACTTTGTCTCAAAAGTTACACATCCGTAGTCTTTTGCAGTAGGCACTTTAACAATATAAATCATACATTATCCAACGAACAATGATTATGGCTGTTCCCAAGTCTCCTCCCTCTCCATTATCTGTTGGTTTGCTTTTTTATTAAAGTTCCCATACCAAGTGAAAACCACAGAGTTCCTGTGAGTGAATTTTAAATGGGTGTTTCAGATGGAAAATATTGATTTCCAATCATATTTTTTTTAAAAAAGGCAAAAAACCACAATACAGCATACATTTTACAATGGAAAAGTTCACACAGGACGCAGGAAATACAGAAAAATGTTTCCTTCCCACTTCAGTGCAGGAGCTACACGGTGTGTTCCAACTCAAGAGAACATGCAAACAATGTTCAGTCTTCAGGCAAGGTCAGCAAAGCAGATGTGACTTTAAGTTTACCGCTTGTATAGCGTGAGAACAATCCCTGGATAATGGAAAGACCTTATGGGGAAGCCATGGAGTTTGCTAAGTGTCTTGGCTAAAGGCACCATATGATTCACTGTGTGCCATTTCCACATTGCTCAATGCTCTTGGGGCTGCTGGAACAGCAATGATTAAAAAAAAATGAATCACTTTGAGATAAATATCTTTAAAGATTGTCAGGGGAGGGTAGTAGAAAACATCAGGACTCCAGGGCTACCGTTAAGTCCTCCTACTGAGTGTAGATCGCTGAAGGATGCCTTGCTTTCCAGGGACTAGTTGTATTACTAGAGGTGTGAAGTCATCCTAGGGTAAGATATATCCTAGTCAACTCCTAGATTTTCAGCCACACTTGGCTCTTCCATTGGGAGCTGTGAGCTAAGACTTCTAGCACAAAAACTAAATGTACACATGGCCTTTGTGTTTGTTTAAGTGATTTCAGGTTCAACATTTAGTTTATTGGAATCTTGATCCTTGACAGAGGTTTCTGTATTGTATTTCTAAGAGGACAAGGAGATCAAAACATGGATTAATGTTAGAGCAATGAAGCAGGACATTTTCCTTGGAAACTTCTCACAGAGATTTCAAATAGTGAGACCTGTCCAAATAAATATGCAGTTCACTGACAGCTGAAGATTATCTATTTGTAGTTCATTAGTGTTTTATCATAATAAAAACATTAAGGAGATGGTATTCTCTTTCAAATTTTTTTTTTGGGGGGAAGAGCAATAACGCTGTCAAGTGATGTATGTGACAGAGTAAGTTAACCTTTGTAGCTCTGACCAAGGTCAGGTGACTAAGGTTGGAAAATAAATTTTAATCTTCCTTTATCATCTGGGTACTAGGATTTGCTGGCTCTGGATCTTACTGTACACAGATGTGAATCAAGCTCTAGTTTTCTGCTAATCTCATATTCTGTAAAGCAGTAATGAATTGGAAGGAGTCTCTGAAGTGGTAGTCTATGTTTTCCTGAGGGGAAAAAAATAAAATCAGATAGAACTGAAGAATCACTTGCTATTGCTTGAGGTCTGTTTTTTATCAGCAATCAGCCTAACTGGTTTAACGGTATTTATTCTGCATGACTAAATAACTGAATAACATAACTGAGAAAAGTAATGGATTTAAATTCATTTACACCCCTTAATGAAATGCATGTCTGTGCAAATTAGTGTAGAAAATTAACTAGCAATGACCTGTTATCCAAGATGTATGTCATACTTTGAAAATAATTTTACCTTAGACCAGGTTTCGGAGCACAGATACTCACCTTGTAAGAAAATAACCACAGGCAACATTATGACAAAAAACCTTTCTGATAGCTCACCTGTTTTTCTTACCTAGTCTTATGCTGTACTTGCTTTCTAGCCTTAGCTGATTTTCCCAAGATGGGATGATGAAGCAAGCTGTAACATAAGATGGAAAACTTGCTAACTTGTGCGTTGCAGTCAACTATCTGTGGAAAAATAGGCAATGTAAGCCTTACAGGGCTGAAGAGTTTTCAATTTTATTTGTTTACACACACAAATTTTAACAGAGGGATTGGTGCTCAGTTGCCTTGCTCCAGAACATGGGCCCATGGTTGCAGTGACTGAAAACCTCTTGAGCATCTTTAAAAGTTTTGAAGTCAGAAACCTTATTTGTGATTAACTCATAGTCTTTGAGATGATGCCATGAAAATAGTTCTGTTAAAAATCAAAACTCTTTATTTTACCTTCACTCCATGCTAGAACAGAGACAAATAGAAATCCAGAATTGTTAGCTTTTGGAATTTATCTAACTTTTGCATTTAACAGGAAGGAGTGAGATGCACTTTGACTTCAAGTGCACCAACTCCTTCAAAGTCAAACTGAAAAAACATGTACTATCATTTTATGTATCTTCCATTCCAGAAAGATTGCAAGAGTACATTTGGAAAACACACAGCATTGAAAAGAACTTGCCTTGAAAACAGCCAGGTGAATTCAGAATTAGCTTTCCCAAGTAAGTGCTTGACCAAAAAAGACGTACCACAGCAGCTGTTCCTCCTCCCACTATTCTCCTATTTTGAAGGATATGGGGGCTGGCAGTTGATCTTGAAATTAAGAAATTATTTGTGTAGCAGTAATATTAATGTCTGATTTTAGGACTTCATTTTCACTGTGGACTGCCAGATTGTTCTTTTCCCTAAGCACAACCATGGCTATACCAGCAGCTCTGCATGACAGCACTCTCCTTAGTGGCCTTAGGTCAGTCGGTGCTGAAGTTATTGGTAAAAAATGACTTTGCTGCAAAGCAGATGAGACCATTGTACCAGTGGATACGGAATTGGAGAATATTTCAAAGTACGAGTCAGTGATGGTAGAGGATAAAGCAAGGGACATCTTGTATGTTATTGATCTGTGGGGACTTGACAGGCTAGGCTTTAACTTTCTAAAGATAGAGATGGGAGGCAATCACATCTCAGTGCAAGGACTGAGAAAATAGGTTCCTATTTTTCTCTTGATTTTCCTGCTTTTATGTGTGATCATAGCACTACTGAACAGCAGAATTGGTAAGACTCTGCAACCACATAGGGACTGTATGTGTGTCTGATTTCAAGGGGTTTTAATGCCCAACTTGGACATATGATTCCTTCATGCCTGCAGTCTACATAAAACTGCCAACAGCAGTGAAGATACAGTGACAGATCACTTTTTGATGGTTAGGATGCACGGGAAAATGTTGGAAAAAGTAATAATTCTGGGAAGTTATGGTGAAAGTCATGGTCTAGATGAGTTTTAGTGTGCTGCAATAGCTATTCTTGTGTATTTTTCTCTGCATTTCTCTAAATGTTCAAATGTCATTCAAGTTCATGGGTATGAGAGAGTGCAGATGTTAAATTTCATTTATCCAGATGAAAGTTAGAAGCCCTCCTGATACCAGGTCTTTGACCAAGCTGAGTAAAGATTTCTGATATGACTGCACACTTTCATTTATCACAAAGATTCACAAGATTGAATATCTGCCAGGAAAGCTGAGCAAATTCAGATAGAAGATCAAGACTCTCATTTTTGCCTTCCAAAGTAACTAAACACTATGTCATTTTACCACAGGATATAACAAAGTCATTTTTTCTTAACTCTTTAAATTAAGGCAGATTAGTTTTTTAAAACAACATGATGTAGCTCAGACATTTAGTTTTCTTAAAACTCAGTGAAATTTCCCCTCTTGCCTTTGTTCTACAGAAGTCAGTCATTCCCAGTGACTGCTGACCTTAAATGTAAAAACCTTTGACTGTTGAAGAGATTGACTGTAAAAGGGACAGAAGCATGACATTTAAAGCACACACATGTATTTGCTGATTATACATATTCAGGAGTCATCCGCTTGGATGACTGTTTCTCTGCACACCATGCTGTTCCCAGGTGAAGTGATCTTTCTGCCTTGTTTATAAAGAAATTTATTGCATGTAATGATTATTTTCTTCAAAAAAATTCTAGCAAGACATGATTTTTAGGCAATAATAAAAAAAACAAAACTTGCCCTTTTCTTCTGAAAACAATATACGGATTTTTACAGTTCAGTGTAGCAGTATTGCCCATTGGAATGACTTTATCACAGTGTCCTCATAAAGAAAGGATGATATTTCTACTGAAGCATCAAGTGTCTCATTGTTCAGACGATTAAAGAACACAAGAACTGAGATAATGAGTTTGATGTACACGTTAACACATACTTTATCCTCCGCAGTCAACCCTACCAAAAAGTCAACTCTTGCTGTATCTCAAAACTGGAGACAACCGTCCATGCAGAAAGGGAAATGTTACTCCTGAGGACAACTGCCTCACACTCAGCCTCTGTCCTTGGAGGCAGTGTGGGCACCACACAGCCAGGACACTTTATGTCCACAGGTAAAAACACCTGGCAATAACTGTGAATGAACTTTCCAAGGCTGTCACAGGAACAGTCCTTGCTTTGTGAAAAGGGAGCTTGCCCTGTGGCTGTGGACAGGGGGCGTCTTGGGTGCTTGCACCATTCAAACAAGCTCAGGAGAAGGATTTTCCACCTCAGACCCCAGAGACACATTCCTGCATTTTCCATGATGACGACATTGTGAAGATGTAAAGAGGTGCTGGGGCACACAGGACATGTCTTTCCTGCAAGCACCTATGTCTAGGGGGTGACTCAGAGCAGGGACTAATGAGCTGTCTTCTGCACTGCACTGTCCTGCCCATAGAGATGAGATCTGTTCCTCCTAACTCCTACAGAGATATAAAAAAAAGAATAGAGTATGATGACAAGATAGAGGAAAGCTGGAAAGTGAGAGGGGAAAGCAAAGATGAAAGTTCAAGAGAACTAGTTTCCCCCTGCATCTCTTCTTTCCTAAACCTTCACTTTCCCCCCACCCCTTTCAGCATTTCATTATCCACATATGAACCTTATGCCTCTTGCACCTTTATCATCCCTTGGTACCATTATCGTGGAAGAAGTGAGGAAAATTTATATCTGCAGATCTGTTGATGGTTCTTCATTTATGGTCAAAAGTGCTTCTTTACAAAGGTTTCTCTATTCGACCATGTATAGATCTGTATGCACACCCCCTTCCTTGCTTAAAATTCTCTTTGAGTCTATAATTACATAGTAAGTCTTTTAGACTCCCTTTCTCCTGCTGTGCTTCATAGTGAACAATTTTTCATTGTTTTTGTTTTAATCTTTTCTATTTCTCCAGCAGATTGACAGCACATTTTTACAGTTTTGGCATTTACACAGGAATAATGATGTTCTCACACTGTCCATTTCTACAGATGACACTGCATCCAGATGATTTTGCACCACAAAGTTTTTTTCACAATGTTCTCCAGACAGTCATAGTACTGACTGATCAGTGAGGATCTTGGTATACCCAGATCCCTCTCTGCCCCTGCCCAGGCATAGAAAGGACTACCCAAAGCATAATGACTGTGTTCTGAAAACCATGCACTGAAAACCATGCAACAGTCTTGGGAATATTTGTAAAACCTTTAACTCAAGCTGCCTGGGGAAAAAAATTGGCTAGTCCTTAACTGAGTTGTTTGTCTCACTCAGAAACGTGACGATGGTGTGAATCTTATAAAAAATAAGAGATAATCTGGGTGTTTGTTGGTTTGGTTTGGTTTTTTGTTTTTTTTGTTTTTTTTTTCTTTTATATGCTGCTTAATGCAATATCAAACTAAGAAAAATCTGTAACTGCATTAGGGAAAACAAGTGTTTCAACTGAAACTGTATTTGGAATAGATGTCAATTCTTCAAGCCTGGATTAGACACTGGAAAAAGACTTGTGGAAGCCAATGTGTGGAGGAAACTAACACCGACAGATACTACCCCTGCCCTACATGTCTTGAACCTACAAGCCAACCCCAGTAAAATGTTATGGATGGAGAGCAGTCTCAGATATATTACGAGTTCTTATGCTTTACAATTATGTGACTACATACAAGAGGGAAATTTTGCATAATGTCCTCTCTGAAACAAGAACCCACTCAAGTGCTTAGAAAAAGCTACACATCAGCAAACCAGGCTCCACCAATCCTTTACTCATGAACTGAACTCTGCATCTCACTGTGGTCCTTTCCTAAAGATACAGGTTTCCTGGCACTCAGCCATAGCTTGTGCTAAAGAGAGCTATCTCCAGTCCTAGAATTGTGTTCTACTTCATGTAGAGGCTCCACTACATGTTTTAAGTTATTTTCTTCTAAACCCAAAAATTTCATTAGCAGGCTAGAGGGGAAATTATGAGGCTGAGTCTCTCAAGAATAGATTACAACAAAGCTAGAGTCAAAAGCAAAAATGGTAAAGGTCTGACATGATGCAGTGATGTTTTTAAATACTCATGATTTAGATGAAGCTAACTTGGAATCAGACTACAGGACGCCTGACAGTTTGTGGCAGGTGTAATGCTAAGATGTGTCAGGCATGTAATTTTCTCCAATTAAAATAATTACATGATTGGTGATCAGTTACTGCACTTCTGAAAAATAACTGGGAATCCCTCATCCATGGATATTCTCAATGACTGTTTAAGACTTTCTGTCAAAGAGATATGATAATCACTGCTCTGAATGGAGTATCATATCCACAAGCCCTCTCATGCCCAGTTGTCTTTTGGCAGGTTGTTTCTAGCAGTACTGAAACAGCTTCACAAATGTGACCAAAATTCCCTTCTCCTGCACTTTTCTAACTATGTCCAGAAAACTCAAAAGATCATCAGATTTCCCAGATGTAGGAAGGGTAAACTGGGATAAATCCTTCCTTCCCTATCTGTACCTGAGATTGAGTACCAAAAAGTAATCCGAACTTCATTGTATACTAAGTCGCCAGTAAACCTCTTCTCTATCACTGTACAGTGACTTGCTGGAAAATTTTCCTGATAGTCTTTTGAAAGTACAAGAGATCAGATAAGGAGCCTTGTCCTCTTAGAAGGGGGGATAAATCTTGTAAGGACTGGGGAAGGAAAAGCAGATTGCCTCTGTCCCTGGATCCCCCTGCTTTGCTGCAGACACAGTGCTTAACCAAAGCAAAGCTGTCTGGATCCAAGAGCATGAGCGATGGAACGAACCCACAAACATCATTAAGTGGGAACATGAACTCCTGAGGAAACCAGAAAGCATCAAGGGGGTGGAAGTTCATCCAGCAATCGCCTGGAGTGTGTCCAGGGCTGCAAATGAGTCCACAGTTCATGGTTCCCCAAAATAAGATGGATGTAAAAATGTTGGTGGGTACAAAAATGGCTTCTCCAGCAGCTTGCCATGTAGCTTTTGAAGGCTGTAACTAGGAAGATGAATCTGAATAGTGGAAAACTCCTTTCACTGAAAATGGTGTTCAAAAAAAAAGAAGGAAAAAGAAGGAAAATGAAGGAAGAAGAGGAAGAAGAAAGGTCTGAAGTGAGCTTCCTCTGCTAGCTGTCTCCTGCTTGTCAGGAAAGGAGAGATCGGCAGTTCATCACCCACCCCTCAGAAGAGGCTGGCAGTGTGTATGCTGAAAATATAAAGTCAAATGTAAGAGCTGCAATTCTTGCAATGCCCCTGATTTACATTTATGGCTATAATATAGATAATATTTATATATTTATTATATATATATATAACATAATATAATAAAATAGATCTTCAGGAAAGGAGACTGGCAGAAGGAGAAACATCTCCAAGAGGAGGTCCAAAACCACTGGCAGGCAGGAACGGAAGGGCAAGCAGATAGGCACCTGGATGCTGCAGAAGTGGAGGAAAGTCAGTAAAGCACTGCCAGCCTAGGGAAATAGGAAGGCACGTTTAGCACAGGCCTTCATATAACATATGAACCACTCCAGAGGGCTGCAGAAACCCTGAAGACCTCCAGAGCCTTCTGGTGGAACAAGCATGGCTTGTGTGCACTGCTCAGCATCATCCTCAGGTGCAGCAAATGAGCTAACAGCTTGGTGCACTCCCGGTAGCGATGGACGCATTTCAGCTGCAGCTCCTGGTGGTGGGTTGACTTTGTCTAGACACCAGGTGCCCACCAAACCAGCCTGTCAGTCCCCTCCTCAGGTGGGCTGGGGAGAAAAAGCAGTGAAAGGCTGCTGAGCGGGGCGAAGGGCAGGGAGGGATCACTCACCCATTGCCCTCATGGGCAAAACAGACTGGACTTGGGGAAAATTGGGGAAAATAACTCCATTTATTGCCAATCAAATCAGAGCAGGGTAATAAACAAACCCAGCACCGAGTACCCCCTCCCTCAGCCCTCCCTCTAGCCGCGCAGCCCCACTCCCCAACTCTCCCCGCGTTCCCGTCACTGGCGCCGGGGGCGGGCGCGGGGCTGCGGCCCGTCCCGCACTCGCTGCCGCTCCTGCCCCCTCAGGGGCGGCTCCTCACCCCCCCGCGGGGTGCCGGCCCTCAGGCACGGCCCGCTCCTGCCCGGGGCCCTCCCCGGGCTGCGGGGGGCAGCTGCTCCCCCGGGGCTCCCCGGGCCGGGCCGGGGGGCACAGGCTGCCTGGCCGGGGGCTGCCCCGCGGGCGGGGGGCACCTCTGCTCCGGCGCCCGGCGCTGCCGCAGGATCTGTCCCTTGTCCCCGGTGTAAGCGGCGCCCCCCAGGCGGTGCCAGCGTGGCCGCTGGGCTGGGCCGTGGCCAGCGGCGGGACCTAGAGCTTCCAGCCAGTGTACAGAAAATGGAGAAAACTCTGGGATTTTTGTGAGGCCTTTATTGCCCAGAGATGCTCATAGAAGAGCAGAGTTCAAGGCCTAACCTCAGACATTAAGACTTAAATGTGAACAAAGCATGGCTAAAAGCAGTTTGAGTTCATGAAATGCGTAAGGCATCGTGTATAAGTAGCTTTAGGTGTATTGTAGCTGTACACGTAATGAGTGGCAAGGCTGTTCTCCAGACCACCATGGAACTTGGGTTATTGACTGCAGACGTTCAGGCCTTGTGTGAAATTTAGATTTTATAGAATACAGCCTCAAGACAACAAGAAGGAACTCAAGAGCAAACAAGGCCAGATTTGGGTACTCCCTGGTTTACCTCAGGCTCTGGGACACCTGGCTGCTGTGCTTATCCAGTTTTCCGTCATGAATAGCTCACAGCCAGGACAGCCTTTTTTCCAATGTTTTTTCTTTTAGGAAGGAGGTCTCAAGGGTTAAATGTTCTATTTATGAATCCTGCCAAGATTTTACAGTATTTCAAGTATAGGTGGGTATTTTTAGACAGAGAACTCTAAAATTAACCATTCCGCCTTAAAAATACCCCGCCACACTCCAATAGTTCCCATTGATAAGACTTGAAGACAAAATACATTTTGATTCCCAACTACCAAACAGAAGAAAAGGAAAATTTTTCTCCCTGTAAACAGAGGGAGAGAAGTATTTTCTTGAAGTAGTAAGTCTCGCATCTCAACCCTGCCATCTATAAAAGGCCCTCCCTGCTTGGTGAACCATCAGGTTTATGGGGGATGGCAAAATAACCCTGAAGCTCTCTGTGCTTGAGAGTTCAGGTGGAAGGCACAACTTTTTTGAGTAAAATACCTTGAAATTAGACATAAAAGAGGATATACATTAGTTTTGTAAAGTGTTTGCTACCATTTTTTGTGATAAAATCAGTTTTTTGTCTAGCATATTAGAGGTAAACCCCTGTCTCTGTGGAAGTCAGAATTTCTGAATTACTTGCAAACTTTCAGAATTTCATCCATAATTGTCTCCTCTCTGTTTCTTTTCCAGCCTTTAAATAAAGGGTTCTGTGTAACAACAAACAAACCCCTCAGCTCCCTCAAGAAACAGGCACTGATAACAAGAGCTTTTTTTCAGATGCTCAGCTGAGCTAAATCTGTGTAATTCTTTCTGTGCTGTAGAGCTGTCATTATCTCTGACTTGACTGAGGCTTTCAGCTTTCCTCTGACTAATTGATACTAATTGCAACCATAGTCCAAGCTCAGGCAGTGGGCCTATTGCAGTTGACACAGGTTGAAAAAGACGTACGGGCTTGGGAAGACAGCTCAGATACCTCCAATTATCAAGCACCTTGCCCACTCCAGAAGATACCAAAAATTGCCACAAAAATCCCAACTACTTTGGGAAACAGAGCCTTGCAGGACACTGAGACTGTCCTTATCCATTTCTATCAAACAGCTAAACTCTTGGTATTGGTTTCAAAATTCTGTATCTTTTTCTGTGTGAAACAGATTATAAAACTTTTATACGTTCCTTGAAACACTATTCCAGCTGATTTTTGGAAACTGAAATGATTGTGCTGGTAAGCTGTTATCTTGCTGAACAGAATAATAGTCACAGTCGATTTTGTTCAGATTCATTCCCATAACCATGATTCCAGAATAATTTAAAAGCAGACTTCATTTTTTCTTGATGGAAGATTTCTTCTTGAATATCCAGAATCAGCTTCTCCCTCACATTAACCACTTGCTGATCTCCTACAAAGTTATGACAATCAGGGATATGTAAACTCTTTGCTCTTTTTAAAAGCAACTATAATTTCAATGGCCAAATAGAGCATTACTTACTGTGGTGGGGTATCAACCCCAAGTCTCCTAATTACTTTATATGTCCAAAGCAATTTTGCCATCAGGATAAAAACTTTCTGAATAAATCACTCTTAGATGATGTTTGCTAGCCCACTCGGGCTTCTGAAGAGTTCCAGCGAGACGAGGTACAGAACTATTTTTACAGTCTGGTTGAGAATACTTTAAGTGGAAATAAGATGACTTTTAAATCTCCATCTCGGGGATGTCTTCTCGGACTATCTCTTGTTTGTGCGTGCATGATCCTACGGACAGGCTGATGGGTGAGTCACCCTGCCTGCCACCTTATCTGCGCAATACTATGCAATCTGGAGAGTGTGGCCACATCAGAAAGTGATTTTACTACTCCTGGCTGCCCAGGCCAAAAGCTGAAGCAGAAAAAGGAGATTTTTTTCTTGTGTGTTATGGAAGTCGAGTACACTTCTTTTAATTTCTGATTTTGATTTGCAGTTAAAAACTACCAGAAAATAAACCTTCCTTTTCTCTGTGGCTCTTTTTTCTCTTTGTTGTCTTAGACTTGCAGCTCTAATTTATTCTGGTAATTAATGTTGCCTCCCTCCAAAAGAAAAAACTCTCTTTACATATTTGAAAAGCAATGCAAACTTGGTTTCATATTCTTGTCTGTGCAAGTGAAATCAAGATCAGGTCCTGCAGGCACTCAGTGTTAGGCACGAATGAGCAAAGCACTCCTAACACCTGACAAAACCCATGCTAACATCTTTACTACTACATGAGGACTCCTGGAGCACTCAGTCCAATTTCTGGCTTGTGCAATCACCTCTGTTTTAAAAAACTGCATCTTTATCTAAGCCAACACTACCTCACCCTTACCAGATAAGATAGCCAGGTGACAAAATGCCTACAGTTTCCCTTTGAGTGAACACATACCTTTTAGAAAAAAACTTTCCCTTATGATTTAAAGAAAACAGCTGGTGAAGAATTGTGAAGTCTCTAGGGAAGTTGTTCCACTGGTTATTTTCTCTCACTAAAACATCTTTTCTTTATTTCTAGTCTGAATTTCTCCAGCCTGACTTCCACCTTTCACAGCATCCTTTTCTCCCAGATTAAAGGGCTGTATTTTCTCAGGAAAGGTATTTCTGTAGAGATACTTGCAGAAATGAGAACGAGTTAACTCTTAATTCTCACGGTGAAGCTGAAGAGAGATAGCTTTTAAATCTCTTGGTTAAAGTTGCAATTTAAAGAGCACTTGCTGCTTTTTAAAAAGCCCTTTCGGTTTTTTTTCAGTATTCTAATAGAAGTATAAATATCAGGCTTGAGTAAATACATATGTAATTGTCCAGTTAGGGCTGCATTCAAGGTAATACAACCTATCTGAAAATCCTCTATTAGTATGTCAAAGCATAGCATTGGCCATATATGCAACAGCTTCATGCAGCTCAACGGTTTGTCCACCATGGCCTTGTTGTAACACTCAGTAGATGTTATTGACCCCTTTAGTGCCATACTTTTAAATCCCTAGAGGGAAATGGTTCATACAACAAGGCAGATGCAGGAAAATGCAGGTGTTTATGCTCAATGTTGATTGGAAAATACTATTTCCCACAGGAGTGGAATAAAGTCAGAAGAAATACTAGTTATCCTTGGAAATCGGTAATAGATAAATTGGAAGAATGTGCAAGCTTGATCCTACTGCCTCTGAGCTTTGATATATTTAAGGGTTCAATGACAAAAATTTGTTGATGATGTTACTGTTCTTGTCTTTTGTTGTTTAGTTACAGGAAAATGCCTGCCCTGAAACTGCCTGGAAGGGTGATCTGGCCTGACCAAATAAAGCCCACCTATACAGGAATGCCACATCCATCAGCCAGTTGATAGTTCACCTCTCACTTCAGCTGCCTAAAATCTGAAATCCTTTAATTTAAATCAGCAGAGACATTGCAGTGCTGTTTCTTCGCTGTGCTCTTGGTGACGTGGTATGACCATGAGATGATGCCTGAGGTGGAGATTTGGGCACAGAAGCAGTCCCCCAGCAAGCTCTTTACCTTTACCTTTGCTATTACACTAGCTTTGCACTGCACACCCACCCACCCCACCCCCTTTATTTTGGGCCTAATCTCCCAGACTGTTAATTCAAGGAAGAGAAACCTAACAGATGAATGCATAATGAATCATTTCCACTTTCCTTTCTTCATAGTCTAGTTCAGTCTGGAAATGTCTCTGAATGAGTGTACTGAAGTCAGGAGCTGGTATAACTAAAGTTAAAACCTTTTATCTCACTTCTCTATTACATTGTCTGTCTAGACAAAATCTATTTATACTTGGCTTAGTACCTAATTTAGACAAATAAGTTAATTTTGGTAGAATTCAAGTAATAAATGGCACAGACGTTGCTTTCTCTGATCTTTAAACCTGAACAATCTTACTATGTACCTATCAAGGTTTCTGCTAACAAGGAATTTCCAAGCAAAGACAGATGGTAGACTAATAAGAGGGGATTTAAAGTCACACAGCAACTCCACTGCATGGAAGATCACAAAGAAAACCTGTTCTCAGTGTAATTAATTTGTGGAGGCTGTCAGGAATCCCCCTCTTTTCACCTCTCCATACTCCTACCACTGTTCTTAGGCTTCATTCTCTGATCAGTGCTACCTGCTTCAAAGGAAGATAAAAACCTATTATGAGTCACACCTACTTGTAATGTCCTGTATCATGGGATGAATTTATTTTCACACCCATGTGATGGATGGATTAGCAAAAGCCCCTGCTTATGTTCTTTGTGCTAATAAAAGGCCAGTGCTTTCTTAAGGAGCAACTGATAAAGCTATTTTCTTTTCTAATACCTTCCAATAGAGGCACCTCTAATGCCTTTGTGCCAGCCCCTCCAAAATGCCAGACCTAGAGGATCTGGGAAAAACAAACACTCAGCTATTTCATTGTGGCACAAGATGCTTTGGGTACATTTTGTGATGTATCTGTGAACAGAAATTGGGGAAGGGTGTGTGCCTTCACTAGCTCTGAGTTGGGCTTGCTGACGGTATTCACATTGCACTGTTGAGACGGATCAGTCCACTTCAGCCAGAAGCTATTTCCATTTAATTGCGCAGGAAATGTTTGCACAGGGTCTCTTCCCACCCCAAGCATTCTGTGATGCCTTGAACCATGGCAAATGTAATCTGGAGGAGGTTGCAAAACACCTATTCTCCATGTTGCTATAAAACTTTTCCCAGTAAATGTGCGGAGGCTTGCTAGTTAAAAGTATGCTGGGCCGTGGGAGAAAGCTGCTGAAAGCAAGGCTGATAACTCACAGGTAGGAACAAACTGAAAGGAACTCCTGCTCAGCATTCTCTATTCATAAATCCTCGATATATTAACAAGCTGGATGTTTGATTTTTCCTCTCCTGGCTGGTTTCCTCCTAAAGTGTCCCCATCCCTCCATCCTCACCAGAACTAGCTGTTGAGCAGGGTCTGTGATAATGTGCAATTGTCAATGAAGTGATGAAAAAATACATTCATTTTTTGTTGCTAGCTCTGTCAAAGGTTCTCAGGGCTCATTACTGTGTGCTGGTAAGTCAAAGGGTTTTTTTCCTGCAGCTTCTCTTTCCTCTTCAATCGCCCATGGCTGGTGGCCCAATCTAAATGGACAGAAAGGATCACAATGTTCCAGCCTGTGCTGTCCAGTGTCTTGGACACTTTTTTTGGAGATAGAGATTAAAAGCTCAAGGTTAAGGACATTCCCAGGCAGTGGAAAGCTCCAGCACCCAAACCACTGCTTATGGGATGGGGACTAGTGCCTTTGATGTTGGTTACAGCTTGAAGGAAGGGGATTGTGGCTACTGCTCTTTGCTCCACTCAGTGCTGTCAGTCTGTAAATGTGATATGATCTCACTCATGGGACAGCCTGAGAAGCAGGATTTAAATTGTTGAAGGTTTTCTGAGAAAAAAAAAAAAAAAAAAAAAGTCCCTTGCAGCCTCTTAATTGCCTAAAAATGCAAAGGCAACATTTAGATATGTACCTTTGGGAGCCAGGGGTTTTGTCCTTGGTTTCTATAGTGCTCAGTGATACCTCTGCTGCAGTTCTTGCTCTGCTCTACCTTACAGGAGTGTTGCAAGGATAAATGGCGTTCGAGCGCTGGTCATGCCCATCGTTAAGAGGACTCTGTCAGTACCAAGGATGGGTGAATGGCTTTTGAAGCAAGCCCTGGAGGCATGAAAGAAGTTTCTCTTTTGACAAACTCATTTTGGGGAAGGCCAATTTGGGAAGGACACCAATTGAATTTCTTGTGTTAAGAAAACCCATGAAAATGATTCAACTTGAGACATTTAAGCAACTGCACTGAAAGGTTAAAATCCAGGTAGTTTCAGTCCCCAAAGTTCATCTTTCTCATTTTCTGGGGAAAAAAAGTAGCAAATAATATACCAAGCTCTGAGCCATTGTTTGCAATACATAATGAAAATGTCTAAAGCTGGAGAAGAAGAAAAAAGTGGAATTGCTGAATAAAGAGCTCCTATCTCATCACATCCTTACTTGCCTGCTTGGCCTCACTTGCTGTACAAAGTTATTCCGCAAAAAAGGACATTTCCCCCTATGCAAGTGGAAGCTTCATGATGAGATAGGGCTAGGAAGATTCAGTAAGCAAGTTGAGACTGTCAGGAGCTGTGTGGGTGTGTGGTGTGCATGTGCTGGGGAGGCACTTCACTGGATGCCCAGCACTCAAACGTTGTCCAGACTAAAGTTAATTGTAAACCTATTGCAACTGGAAACACATTTTTTCTTGAGATTAGTGTTGGATCTTTTTTGCTTTTTCTCATCCTATGACTGTCCCGTGAACTCTCAAAAACTGTGTAGAAGTCCTTATTCTGGGACTGCATGAGGCAGCTGGTTTTATCACTTCCTGCAAATAGTAGGGAGAATATGAAAAGAATAATGAGCTTGCAAAAGCATAAAACTTACAATGCACAGGAATTCTGTGGTGGTTTTTAGTGTCTTTTCTAATAAACCTTTTTGTAATGCTTCTAATCATTACCCATATTGCAGCTTCTTAGTTAGAGCAAGGGACCATCTAGCTAGATTTGAGGGACTGAGAGTAACTGCCCATATGTTGAGGACTTTGGGGATGAGGCTGTAATCAGCCACCAGCAAGAAGAGCTGCATAACATATGAAGAAGAGGATGTCACAGGACATTTGCTAAAGAGGTTTCCAGCTGCCCAAGAGGACAAATACTGCAGCAAGACAATTGTTTGTACATTTAAAACACTCTTTTGTGTCTTTTTCTTTCATAAATATTTCACCTGGTTCCTGCATACAAACTAGTGCTTTTTAGCTGAGAAGCATCACCTCTCAGAGGCATTCGGTCATCCCACCCTGCAACCCTGAATACTGCTGGCAGGTTCCCAAGGCTGCATCTGAAGGGCATGCCACAAGTACCAGAAGGGTCTCCAGACCTCACCAGACCTCTTTAACCTGCTTTTTCTGGGGCGCAGAGATGTGACTGTTGACATGTTTAGAGCAGATGTCCATGGGGAAGTGCATTCACAAGTCTGGCAAAGCATGAGAGATGGAGGGTTATGCTGCTGCACCCTGTCCAGCCTGGCTATGGCTTTTTCTAGTCCTGGCATTCATACAGAAGTTTTCACTAATCAGCTTATCTGCCCTGGATGCTGCTTTGGTTTATTTAGTGCCATCATGGAAAACATGATCAATAATAACATTATCCAGTGTGTTCCTGTGCCGCTTGTGCAGCCCCATGCAATGGTTTGGAGACCCTCCAAGAGGACTTCCTCTGGGAGCTGGCTCTGCAGCCGAATAGCTTTCACTGCTATGAAACGTTTCCTGATATGCTGCATGTTTGTCCCTGAGGGGACACCCTCACCATTTCCTTTCCCGCTGGTACCTGCCCCCTTCACACACTTCAAATGGATCCCTAGGCTTCCTCAGGCCTGGCTGTTTGCTGACATGCTTATGCCATTCACAGTTTTGGAAGGATGGGTCCCAAGTCCATACTTAGGTCATTAAACCTAAAACCTTCTTCTTAGTGCTGGTGCTGTGGTGAAGGCTCCTGCTGACGGATGCAATCACATACTTTACCACCAAATTCTGCATTTCTGAGCTGTGCATTTGTCTCCTCACAAAAACATAAGAGTCCCGTTGATGTATTTTTCCCTGTGATGCAACACCATCAGAGGCAGAGAAGGGAGGCAGAGTGGCCCTATAGATTATCAAAAGATATTAAGGGTCATGGATTAAACTTCTTCATATGTGCCTCACAATTCCATGCAGTCTGCACTGTAGCTGAAGAGCAGGATTTATTTTTAATAACAACTAGGGGATGAAGTGCGAAAGGGTGGTGTCATGGGATATCATTTAAGGAGGAAGCTTTGCATGGTCCGAACATGATAATCCAGAGCAGTGATGTACCTGCCCTGACCGAGGGGCTGAAATCCAGAGCTCTAGTGGTAACAGGGTGCTTCCTCTGCTTTCCATCAGTGGCAGACAAGGGATAGCACAAGGTCTAGTCCACAGCACAACACACTACATTGCCTCTGCACATGGAGTTCAGTGAGCTCTTCCCCTCAATGCACTAAGATTATCAGGCTTTCTGTTGTTGTTGTTGTTTCTGTTTGTGTGGGGGCTTTTTGTCTTTTTACTTTGTATCGTCAAATAAAAACAGGAAAATATGATAGAGTACAATATGATTTAGGCTAATAAGTTTTCACTAATTAGCTTAATTCCTTTGAAAAGAGGGGGGAGAAGGTAAGCATCCCTGAGACAGTTACTGAAGAAGAATAAGGCATTGCAAGGAAAAAAAATATTGCAAGAAAAAAACAAAGCAAAACAAAAACTGTGAGAAAGACTTGTTGCCATGGTAACAATGTGTATCAAACTGATGTCAAACATTCTATGAAATAATCTCACCAAGTTATAAGATGCGATGATGAAGCAGGTTACAAAAGGAGTCTGTCAGTATTGTGTTTATGTTATTGTTTATGTACCTATTTGCCTGCATGGTATGCACATATCACACCCACACACCACCCACAGCACACAGCTGTCCTTCTGAACTGTCTTAGCTCTACTCCAAAATTCAGGGGATGATGGGGGAGGAAGGATAAGGAGAAGAAAAGAAAAGAAAACAGCATTCAGATTTGGGAAGTAAAAAATAGTACTGCATCTTTTTCGTACCAGGTGGACGTAAGTTGAATGGGCCAGATTTGATTCTCACCTCAGTTATTTGTCCTACAGGTTTCAGCAGTACAATTCCAGATTTGTGCCAGTGGAATTGCAATCAGAATAAGCCTAATATTTTCTGTGTTAATATCATATTATTTCATTTGTGTGCTCTGCAAGTATCAATGCATGGACATCAATCAGTCTGAAGAACCAGGTTGGGGATGCTATGTGAAACTTAAGTCACAGAATCACAGTATGTTTGAGGTTGGAAGTGGCCTCTGGAGGTCATCTTGTCCATCGCCCCCACTCAAGCACAGCCACTGAGAGCTGGTTGCCCAGGACCACGTTCATATGGCTTCTGAATATCTCCAAGGATGGAAACTGAACATCCCTGGGCAACCTGTTCCAGTGCTTGGTCACCTTCACTGTAAAAAAGTGTTTCCTGATGGTCAGAGGGACCCTCCTGTGTCTTAGTGTGTGCCCATTGCCCCTTCTCCTGTCACTGGGCACCACTGGCAAAAGCCTGGCTCTGTCCTCTTTGCACTGTCCCTTCAGGTATTCATGAACATTGACTTGACTCCCCTGAGCTTTCTCTTCTCCAGGCTGAGCAGTCCCAGCTCTCTCATCCTTTCCTCACAGGAGATGTGTTTCAGCCCTTTCATCAGCTTTCTGGCCCTTCACTGGACTCTATCCAGTATGCTCATGTCTTTCTTGTACTAAGGATCCCAGAACTGGACGCAGTACTCCAAGAGGGATCACCTCTTTTGACCTGCTGGCAATACTTTGTCTAATGTAGCTCAGGACACCATTGGCCTTCCTTGCCACAAGGGCACATTGCTGGATCACAGCCAACTTGGTGTCACCAGGCCACCCAGATCCTTCTCTGCCAAGCTACTTCCCAGCTGGGTGGTGGCCCCCAGCAGGTACTAGTGCCTGGTGTATGTGAGGTTGGTCCTCCACAGGTGCAGAAGTCTTCAGTTAGGTGGCTGAACTGGCTTGTCTTCATCCCCTCATGTTGCAAAAGGAGAAACAAAAGCTGGTGATGCATTTTTGTGCTTGTAGACCCAATGGGCCCAGTGAACTGCTCAGAGGACGAAGCTGAGGCTTGTAATTACTAGCATTAGTATTCCCGCAGTTGCCAGAAGAAGCATCCAGCCCTCCTGATGGGTTCTTGGAAAATCAAGAAGAGGTGCCATAATCTGCAGAAAAGCAAGCAGAAGAGAGACCCATCTTCCCTGAAGGCTGGAGTGGATTTGAAAGCAGGCAGCAGCTTTAGAAACCAAAAATTATTTTTCTGAACAAAGTAAGAATGTCTTTTGTTCCCATTTGGCCCACTGACCTCTGTATCACACTTTTTTGACCTTCTGTTTCTGTCCTAACCAGGTATAGAGATGAAAGCATACATATCCATCTCTACAGTCTTCCTAAATGCCTCTGATAATCCCTTTCCATTTTTCTGAGAGCACTTCCTAGGTTCATGAACGCAAACCCTCAGCTTCGATGAGCAGTGGTCTCACTATCACAAAAGTGTTATGCTAATTCTGCCATATCCTCTTGGCTCACCATTGCTGTGCTCCCAGCCATGTTCCTCCTTGTTCATACATCCCCTCTGCTGCCTTGTACCCCTACCGTCAGATCTCATCTTGTGGACCGTGGTAAACCTAACCAACTTCCTCAAGCTTGTAGAGGTCCTTCTTGTCCCACCAATGTCCTTGCGTGGGCCATTCCTCTTTCACAAGCTATGCCAGCCTCCATCCCACAAACTACTCACTGGCTGCCAGATAATACCCCAGTTCACTTCAAAACACTACCTACCAGGGGCGGTCTGCAAGGGCCAGACACACAAATTACACCACAAAGCCATGTAAGAAAAACATGGATGGTGTTCTAAATCCATAAAGATACGGAAAAAAAATTATAGCTGCTGTAAGTCTGAGTAGCCTCCTTATTCCAGGTGACACTTCATTATAAGTCTGCAGGGGAAGCCCTATGCTCCTTCAAAGTATATGACACCTCCTTGATGACCTCAACTACCTACCATTTTTAAGGGCATAAGAACTGAACTAAAACATTGTACAGATTTATCCAGAATGATCATTTATTGCTGAAGCAGGATTCTGTTCTACACAAAATGGAGTTTTCTCACACAGAGCAAAATTTCATGATAAAACAGCTACTGCTTCATAGAAGTATCTACTTTCAAAGGTTGAAACAAGGATAAACAGAGCCATCTTTCCTCCTCTTTTGCAGCTGGGCTGTGATTTGCAAAGTCATTTTACAGCTTTGAACTATATGCAGAGAGTTGTGCCAGTAAACCCCTAGCAGACCCACTCAACACCCACCTTTGCGAGCAACCTTACTCTGATACGAAAATAAAACTCACTGTACTATGTGATATTTTGTTCTTCCATCCTAGATCTTAGTTTTTTTGTGATTTTCTTCTCTGGAGCTCCTAGCCCTGGGACAGCTACATTTCTTCACTTTTTACAGCGTGCAAAATACTTCAGGGTCCTTCAAGGTCAAAAGCATGGTGGCCAACTCCTTAGTCTTTCCTGCCTGCCCTGTCCCTCGAGGCCCTTCATGCCACGCTCACCAGTGCAGTACAAGATCTTGCTCACAAAAGGGCAATGTAATCCAACAGTAAGGCTGCAGTGTTAAGCATGCAATGTTCAGGAAGCACAGATAGGTTCTCTCAGCCATGCAGCCAGGCCACCCAATGCTCTATCACTGAACTATGGCCCTGTCACCCTGATAGCTGAACTCCCTCATAGGTGGTAGGTATGGGTGGCAGGGCTGTGTAAGCACCTAGTCCCAGCTGATGGTCTGAAGCTCTGCAAGAGCCTGGGAGATGAGGAGCTCAGGGGAGTTTTAACCTTTTGATAAGGTGCTCCAATATTTAAAAGGGCAAGTGTTCTTGTTCCCTTCCAGACATCTTCTAGGAGATGCCAGTTTTATGAGCTGAATATGAACATTTTCCTGGAGCTGGCTTTATGCTGTGTTTTTAGTATCCACCTACTGAACTCCATGAGTCAAAAAGAAGCAAGAACCCATTATACCTCTTATGTTCAACATAAAGTTACCAAGAAACATGGACGAGCAAAGAGTATCAGTGTCCCCTCTGTATGTATCTCCTGTGTTCTAATGTCTGCTAGAAAGCCTAGCAAAGAAGCCAGCCCTGAATATTTCAATGCCTGGAATCACAAGGAGGATGGGTGGAGCTTTCTTGTTTTGTTTATTTTAAGTTTTTTTCTCTTTGGAAACAAGCTGAAGTGATGAGCTATTATTTAAAGCTGGCCCTTTTCCAGGCTGTGATGTCAGAACTCCAGACAGCATGGAGGTTAAGCTCAGGAGAGAGTAAATCTTGTGCTTTTGCTCAAACAAATGAACAATAATGCTGTTGCCTGGCTTTCTGGCTTCCAGAAGAAAAAAAAAAGGGGGGGGGGGGGGGGGCGGGGTGGGAGGGATGTGATTTAGTCTGGATTGCTCCACAGTTGCAACGGAGTCAGCAAGATCATGTTTAAGTGAAGTCTCTTACTCCCCTCCCTGCAACAGTTCATATGCCACCGCTTCAGAAGTAGCACAGTCTCAAGGAATGTGATGGGTCTTCATGATTTAGAACTTTAAAAATGAATTTTCAAGTGATTCCGAAAGGAAAAAAGAGGACTTTTAAAACTCAAGTGATGTCATAGGCTATTTTTGGATATTAAAGACCCAAGACAGCTTGGTGAAAAGCCCATGAATGGCAGTAAGGTGGTCTAGGTGGAATTTAAGTCCTGTGAACATAGTCCTCTTGTTTTATCTAGTGTCCCTCTCCAAGCTTGAATCTGGCAACAGCAGTGGTAATAACATATGGGCAACTCCACTGTCTAACAGGGGTGTTGCATGCCCTTCTTTCTGCAATTTGATGAAGATAGACCATGGGGGAAACTCCCTGTGTATCTGGTGTGTAGCACTTGCCACATCTGATCCACTGAATTTACAAGTAGGAATATGTTAAATTAATTGTGTGACTGTAGATACACCAGTTTGGGATGCGAGGTGCTACAAGCTCTACCACAGACATCATCTGTGGTTGTGGTCACATCACACAGTGTCCTTCAGGTCTTTATAAACATTTAGGTGTAGATTTACCACGGAAGACCATGCATACTTTAGACCACTGGCCAGCTGCTTTTTGTGATGTTCCTGCAGACATTTCACCTCCGTTTACGTGCATCCCCTCTGCTTCAGACCCAGGCAGACATTATTTCTCTCCCTTGCTTAACAGCACTCTGAGATTTGAGGGGCATCATGAAATGTAATCACCTCTGTATCCTTCAGATCTTCACTTCAGGAAACTGATAGGAGCCTGTAGAATAGATTAACTGGATTTGGGTTGAAACACAGCCTGGAGAGCACCAAGTGGCCTAACAAGCACCTCTTGCATATAAATGTGTCCTAACAGTACAGAATTTTTTGTTAAGCAGATACTGTGGCTCCTCTCTCTACTTCTTCTGCAGGCTTCCCTGGTGATCACAGATGGGAAGAGATGTAGTGACCATAAATGGGAAGAACTTTGGTTCCAGAATTGAGAGAGGGATGTGACGATTTTTTTGTTCATTACTGTACTCTGATAATAAAATAAGATAACAAAATCATGCCTGGATTCCCAGTGACATAAAATTGGCATTGTGAGGTGACATGCTAGATAGAGTAATGCTTACAAAAATTTCCTTGGGGTCTTCATTTTGATGAATGTATTTAATTAAACATTATGGATACATAAAAAGATCATCAACTGGACTAAAAATACTCTGAACAAAGAACCACAGAAAATAATGGGTTTGGTGTCTGCCTTTGTTTACCCCAGGCAAAACTGGAAGTCTTCCATTTGTTTGTATTAGTTTTAGTGTTAGTGAAAGTAGAGAACCACTGGTCTTGACTCACCAGTGGTTTCCAAGTGCTGTCCACAGACCCCTCCAGTGGGTGTGGGAAAGATCCTTACCTATTGTCAGTCAGCTGAAATTCATAACACAGATGCTTCTAACTCCACTAATGCAATTTTACAGCTGCACAAGCTGGAGAAGGTTGGAAATCACAAGGTCCAAATGCTCAGCTGGTGCAAGCTGATAGTACTCCATTTCAATGTCAGCAGACTTGGCTGTCTCCCCTTGGCTCTATCAGGAAAGATCTCATCATTTGCCTTCGTTGTGGTTCTTTGTACTCACAGGGATTCAAAACACGTTTAATCAAGAAGCCACATTTGCTGGGCAGACAAGACTCTGCTGCAGAGCTATAGTGCATCTAGGGTCAATGTTACCCGAGCAATGGTTGATAAATCAGGCAATCAAGTTGGCAGACCTGATCCTTACAGTACCAGTGAAGTCCACAGCTTTTTGTACATTTTGGTGTTCATATATCCAAAGGCTGAATACAAAAAGTGTGGCACAAAGCCAAATGTTCTGCCTTTTCCTGGACAAAAAGTGTGTGAGTGAGAGAGGGAAGCTGCAGGGGGTTTGAGGATTTTGCCCTTAGGCTGCCCTGAAGCACAAACTAAACAAATGAACAACTTTGTTCTGAAGCAGCCAAACTACAGTACCTCTCACACATTGCATCATTACTTCTGCCACAGGAGTTTCTACACTGGAAAACTGTATTTTAGTCAATTTTTTTTTTTTGGTAGAAATTTATTTTTCCCCAGAATATTTATTTCTGGTGAAGAAACCCCCTTGGGGATATTCTATAGAGCCTGCTGTAGGCAGTTAACGGATACAGATAATACAGATAATAGTGGGTTCCGTGTTGTTTGTGGAAGAAAATTGTTCCTCAGAATGGGGAATTTGGGAGGATCATAGTCTGATTCATCTGCTCTGAATCACCCCCTGCAGCCCTTTAACCCCCCTCCACTGGCCAAAGGAAATTAGTCTCCTGATTATGAACCTAGCATGAAGCAACCCATATATATCGGGGTGGCATAAAACAAAAGATGATCTCCAGCACTGTGTGTGACTAGCCTCATCCTGTAAAATATGAAGCAATACAAAAGAAAAATTCTCAAAGCACAATTTGCTGAGGTTGCATCCCAAGTGAATTGTAATTGGCAGTGCTCACCTTATACACATTACATTGGACGAGGCCATAGCTAGTGGATCAATTCCTGCACCTGGATCAATTCCTGCACCAACATCCAGTTCAGGATGCACCATCCCAGTACCAACTGACATTCAAATACCCTTTCTCATTCTTTGGGGTTTGTGGGCAGGGCTGCATACCTCCAACAATGTCTCCTTGCACTGCAAATGATTCTGCAGTCTTCTGGGGCAAAAGCCTCCCTAGATTTGCTGCACAGAAAGCTCAGGAACAGTCATCCTAGGAAAAAATGGCTCATGGAGAGTATGATACCAACTCAGGCGGCACATGGTTGTGTTTGGAGAAAAGATTGTGAGTACACCCCAGTCCTGCAACCTGACACACCAGGGACCCTGGGACTCACCCAAACTGGGTACTGCCACGAAGAAGATGGAGAAATGATGTAGGATAACTGGAGTTTTGGGATCTGAAGAGTTTATCATGTATCCTAATGGGCTGCTCAGGAAAGTGATTGAGTCACAATCTCTGGAAGTATTTACAAGACATGTAGATGTAGTGCTTAGGGACAGGGTTTAGTGATGGACTTGGCAGTGCTGGGTTTACAGACAGACTTGATGATCTTAAAGGTCCTTTCCAACCTAAATGATTCTATGAAAATGTCCGTGAAGGCTGTCCCTTTCAGAGCCCTCCTCTCCTCACCAGCTCCGGGTTGTTCTACAAAAGAGACGGGGCCCAGGCACCAAAGGCTGCAGCCCACCGCAGAGACAGCTCTCAGCACACTAGCTGCAGCCCAGCTTTTAGAGCAACTTCTCACTTCACTGTTAGTCTGTCAGTGGGAAATGCTATTTGACAAGAACAGTGCCTCTGGCTCATCTCTGAATTTCTGCATTACCTGGAGGTGAAGGTGCTGCTCTTTTCTCATAGGTCAAACAGTGACTACTCGTCAATTATGCAGCTTGTCATTATCAGCACACCATTCATTTGTGTGTCAGAGAAAGCAACCACACTGTAAAAACTGGATCCAAGCCAGCACTTGGTGCTGGTTCCTCTGAAAGGAGACTGTCATGTTTGTATCCAGACAGAGCAGAAAATACCATGCTGTCAAAAAAACCCAGCTCCAGATTGCAGTTCCTTTTACATACAAAGCTTTGGTGCACACCAAACGACCTACAGTTTGTGGGTGGGCAAAGTCAGTTAAAGCTGACTGATTTGGTTTTGGCTTTAAAAACAAGGTAAAGCAGCACAGAGCCAGAAGATCCAGTAGTAAAGAAAGGCAAAGTAAGCATCTTAGTGTCAGAGGAAGGGGCTACTGAAAGCTTTTCATGGGAGCAAGACAAGGAAAGGTCTGCGTCTTCCCCTCTGCAATAAACCCCCTGAGTCACCCAACACAGAGCCATCGCTGTGAGGAATTTTGCTCTGCTTTAAGGGGAAACTAGGAGAAAAGGACATAAAGGTGGGAGTGGGCAAATTTCTCATCTCATCCCAGCCCCTCCCTCTTCCAGCTCTGAGGTCTTCACTATCACATACTCAGCATCCAGCTACTTATAGCACTAGCACTTTAATTCTTTCATGAAGCCCTACTATTGACACAACACTACCATAAAATGACTAAAACTGTTATCAAGATCTCATCCCACAAGCCCCTTGAAAAAATTGGCAGGAAGGACTGTGCTTTAAAGACCTTGCAGTCTACTTGGGCATAAAAGAGCAGGGAAGCCTGTGCATACAGCAAGTCAGCAGAACAAGCATGATGATTTCCTCCCTGAATGATGCACCACGTCCCAAGAAGCTCAATTAATAAAGCTGAGCTTCTCTTGTCAGGGTGGGACAACTCATCCCTAGTTGGTGGGAACATTTGCACCAACTGGATATGACAGGAATAGACTCAGTCTTTGATTTTCATTCCAAGCTAATGTCAACATATTAACACTGAAATTTTCATTCAGCTTTAATTATTGCTAATGAAGTTAAACTCTGTGCACTAAATAAGTCTACCTTGCCAGATCCTTATGTAAGAGCAGGGTTTTCATGCCCTGATGTAGGCCAGATGTTTTCTGCAGTGCATTAAAAAAACCAACAAAACAAAACAAAACAACCATACCAAAAAACCCACCCAACCAAACAACAAAAAACCCAAACCCCAACCTTCTCCAATGACTGAAAGTACATGTTTTGTCCACATCTGTTGAAAAGATTAATGAATCCTCTTGAACTTGGTTTACTGCAACTCACATTTGTAAATTACAAACATTCAATTGTTCCCAAATATGTACCAAATTAAAAAAAAAAATGCTGTTGAGTTTTCAGAAGCAGTAAAACTAACCAGCATGAAAGAGGAAACATGGCTGAAAGTGAAATTTAATCTCAAAAGGGAATTTCATATCAATCAAAAGTTTTATTCCAAGGCTCTCCGGGTTAATCTCTATTTTGATGTTTTCAACATCGCCATTTGAAAAATGCTAATATAGGGCAGGGCTGTGAAACACTCCTTCATATGGGAAGATAGTGGGAAAACTTGCGTATCAGCTCACTTTTCCAGGCAGACTGCTCAGCCACTCAGCCAGGGCACCATTCACCCATGCTTGGATTTCAGCATTTCTTTCACTTCAGTGCTTTGTCACTGAACCCCTCCCAGCAAATAAAAATATTTCCACTGGGCTTACTGTTGTCCCAGACCTGACCCAGCTTTTAAGGGCTTTGCTCTGTGCTGTTATATTGTCAAGTTCCTCTTTGCAGTGACTCCCAGTAGGCTTCTGTAAGATGAAGATAGAATGAGCAGGAACTATTAAAGAGGAGCAGACGTTACTTACTTAAATTTGTGTATGATTTTTCATCTTTGGACCATGTATCCATTGTCCATTTAGCTGTGTGGTCTGTGTCTTCATTCACTCTGCCTGCTCTCTTGAGCTGTTCCAACTGTAAGAAGGTGCAAGGTGCCCATATCAAGGATTAAAGTGTCTCTGTTTTCAGATGATCCAGGGTTAATAGCCGAGGCAGAGAGCAAGCAGGCACAGCAGTACGTACGTCTCCCGTCTGACTGTATGGATATGGAGGGAGGAAAAGACTTTTGGAGCAAAGTCCAGGCTAGTGGGGAAGGTGAGAATGAACAGTAACTTCAGGAAGACAGACCAGAAGCTGGAGGCAGGTTTTAAACAATGAGACTATTTAGGAACTGTCTGTGATTTTATGACCAAATCAGACAGTCTGTCTCTCAGTTTGCTACATCTGCTGGGCTAGGTGTTTTTTCAGGGGCTTTTTCATGCTCTTGTAAGAAGGGACCATTGAGGTCACAGGGGTGATGTAACCATCCAGGGGATCCTGGCACAGGTACAACTATGCTTTGTACTGGGAGGGAGGAAGAGCCTCCCTGTCTGCTTCTATCAGGGCAACACATCTCACCAAGCATAAGACAGAAAACATAAAAAGGGAAGCACGATCCCTGTTTCCCCTTCCACAGCGAGTATCCCTGCAATGAGCTAAGTGAGTATTTTGTCAAAGCTAACAGTTCCTAGGTTTTGATTTAACATGAGAGACTGTGTCAGATCTCAAAGTAAAGCAGAATAACCCCAATGTAGCACCAGTAAAGAAACCAGCACCAGTGTAGCACTGACAGAAAGCGTAACTGCTCAGGCGTGTCATAGCAGGTGCTTTCTGTTGAAACAGGTTCTGTTTCTTGCAGTTTGAGATAATACTTGACACCACACAAATCCTCCTCCATATTTCCAGTATTGTATTCAGTTTAGTTTCTATTAACAAGATAAAACCATTGAATTGAGTCAGCTGGGAGCAGAGCCTAAATGCCTGTCTCCAATCTTCAAGCATGCTGCTAAGTGCTGACATGAAGCTGAGTAGTCCTGGAAAATAAGGATGAGGATTTGGGGGCTCTTACTTAGGTCTGTTCCAGGCTCAGCAGGTGAGTCTGCGTGAGAGCCATCAGTTTGTATGGTGCAAGTTAGTCACACTCAGATCGCTTTAGCATCCTTGAAAAGCTATACAGCCATGGTAGAGGGTGATGCGCCTCCTCCTGAGCTAGGTTATTGTCAGTCTGTCAGTAGAATTTTCCCCTTGAGGCATCAGTTTCTCCTTTTCACTCTAATGGAACATCACAGTGACTGGCTTAGAGTGAGACATCTCATTTTAGATTTCTAAGAGTTAAGGAAGGTAAATACCCCCAAGTAAACTCAATAATGATTCTGTGCAACTCAGGGAAGCTTCAGCAGGGAATGGTTGAATGCATAAGAAAGCCTCATGGGAGCATGTGAAATTCTTGATAATGATGTATGTCACCCCAACATTCACAAAGCCAGATAAATCTTTGCTCATGAGATTTGATCTCATCAGTAGATTTGCAAAGCAAGATACCTAGGACTGCAGTGAGTAGGAGGGCTTGGCTGGAAGAGCAGGACTGCCGAGCAGCCATGCTGTGATGCATCATTCAGAGCCAGCCTGGAGGGACAGAAACTTACTGTCAGACGCATGGTGGGAGGTGGTAGGGAACTTGTAGAGCAGCTCTCCTCCAGCCAGTCCCTACTTCTGCTGCCTCTGCTCTCTGGAGGATGTCTTGAGGAGAGGCTTCAAGTCCTCTTTGAATTATGACCTTGATTTAGGAGATCATTTAGCACTTTGTTTGCCCTTGTTGGGACATCATCCCTCTGATCTTGAAGTGGTGGAGGACAACCACAGCAGCCCATCTGTCCCTTCACTAGCCTGCTCACCCCACTCCCCTTGCTGCCAGGGGTGTCTGCCCCTCAGCTAGAGTGCAGTGCTTTAGGTGTATTTTCTGATGCATTTTGTCTGGGAAGTGGAGCGGAGAGCACAGCTGGCAGGACCTGCTGAATAGAAGTTGAGTTGCAGTGGGACAAGGAAGCAGCCCTGCTCTTGGCCAGACGTGCCTTGCTTCAGCTGCATTCTGCCCACAGCAATTTGCAAGGTGACTTCACTAACATGTTCCCTTGGAGGATGCAGCTGCAAGTTTTTTGACTTTAGGGCTATTGTTGTTTATGCCGTTGTCAATGCAGAGGCAGGAATGGTGTGGATGAAACCCAAGGGAAACCCTCTGCTACTATCCTACCCTGAAATGACAGGAAGGTCAGAGCTAGTTTCCCTGCATCTGCCAGAGTCACCCCCCTTTCCCATCCCTCCCCCTGCTCTGGGGACGGACAAACTGCCCATGCCAGAGGCAAGTTAGTTCCAGGATTCATCAAAAGTTTCTGAAGAACAAATTTTCTGATGCAAGAAGCCAGATTGCACAAACAGGCAGATGTTTGCAAGCTAATGTCCCAAGGAAGATTAAAATCCCAAGACACATTTTTTCATAGCTCACATCTCAACTGCTGTCAGGATGCTCAGATTGCTCACTGGGGACAAAATATATAGAATTGACCAGCAGAGACAATAAGAGGTGGAAATTTCCAAATGCCACCTTCCTTCATGATGAGAGATGGGGTTTGTTTATAGGGAACCACGAAGGAATGATCCTCATTCATCAAGACTGCAGCAGTGCCCTGAAATCCCACCGGAGACTGGGGCCTTGATATCTATAGGAGCAATGAAAGTCTGCTCCTAATCTGTGAACAGATAAAACAGAAAAGGACCTTGTTGCACTCCTGCATCTGATTTGTGTCAGACAGTGGGGGCAACCTGCTTCTGCCATCCAAGATGGCTACAGCCACTTGTGTCCCTTTTTATTTTTTACTTGTTCTTTTACTTTCATCATGCATCCTCGTTCAAGACATCACCTCAGCTTTTCTTTGGGAGTTCTAGGACACATTTCAATTTGTACTGAACCAGCTCTTCCTTGTAACTTCCCACCCAAAGAATTATTTGTCAATAAATCTCTATAACCCAGCAGGCTGAAACATCTTTCAAGTCTCCAAGGTTTACATCCAGATTGGGCTTTGCAGCATGTTATGACATCCAGGAAACCAAGGGTGGATTAAGTGGCCAAGGGCTTCTCTTAAAGACCTGTAAGATCCTTATAAAGTCATAGCTTTCCACCCTCATCATCCAAAGAAGCAGGATGACTTATATAGACCCTGCAGACAGATCAACAGGTAGGCAGATACAGATTTACAAGGGTATGATGTTCTTCTCTCCCCTTCTGGGAAATTATTCAGGTTTGTGCATAAAACTAATATACAAACATCTACACATCCTAACACATACTGTAAAACTAGCTTTTTTGTAATTTACACATACAGGTTTGCAGTGCAGTTATGTGACTTGCCCTAGTTCCTCAGTCCCACGAGACAAATAGAGTTGATTTTCCCACCAGCCGCATGGGCGCTCTGTGCTAGTACAGCAGTGGCATACAGAGGTAGAACCACGGACCTCTTACAACAGAGGATGTTTTTTTCCAACATGAACGTGAAAATACAAGTGTGCAGTCCCCTTTTGGCCCTCCCTTTCCCCAAATGCATTTGGGACACAGGCTTTTGTTAGAGCTGGCTCTGAGTTTTGGAGCTGCCTGGATCTAAGTAGTATCACCTTAGCTAGCACCTCTCATGCTCATGGATGTGAGTATGGAGAACTCCTGAACTTGACACAGTTGCTTTTGATTTTTCTGTCCTGTGATAATGTCAATGTATACAACAGAAAAAGGGATACAGGTTTTTAAAAGTTAGAAATTAGCATAAAATCATAGGATCATTTATGTTGGAAAATACCTTTGAGATCATCAAGTCCAACTGTTGAACCATATTCTTTCCATATTTCCAGGTGTTACAAGTCTTTCTTCTCCACTTCTGTCCTTTCCACAGGTTTTAGAGTTCTTCAGTTTCTGTGCATTTCAGTTTTGCACCTGATGCTCCTATCGCTCCAGAACTAAAAAGCTTTCCCATGGCTTCAGGCAGAAGAAAGTGTAAAAATACTTTATTCAGCCACTGAGGGGACTGGCAAAAGTTGTATCCAACAAAGATGGCTTCATAAACAGGGTCAGAGAACAGTTGTACCCAATAAGATGGCCTTGGCATAACTATTTATTTCAGCAAATATGAGCCTGCAATTCTAGTTATGTAGTCATTACGCAAAGGACTGCATGAGACCTTGATGACTCACGCTCAGTACTTTGAACCAGCCCCTGAGTTAATCTCTTGATACCACTGCCTAAACAAAACCAGTTTCCATTTTGTCGCATATAATGCAATTCATTAATGTCACTAGACACATGTTGGCTGAGGAAACAGCTCCCTTCGATTTTTGGAAGGGACCCTGGCCTCCAGTCCTTAGCCTGTCTGTCCACCTGTTGTCTTTCCAAACAAGCCTGGGATAAGCAACCCAGCCAAGCAACCGAGTGCCCAGTTACTGGAGCGAGACTGCCTGGAGCCTTACATGAAATATGCTTGGGAGGAGTCCGAAGCTTGAAGCCAAGGCTGGTTAGGGAAAAAAAAGCTCCTATTTTGGGTGCCTTTGCTGAACATTCCACATGAAGGAATTTCCTCATTTTAAGAAGGAACGTGAAATGGTCACACACAATTAAACTGACAATTTTATATTTTGATTTTGTGTGTGGTCTGTTTATACCCATAAATCTGCATGGCAGGTCAGGTGGTGAGGAACGTCCTAAGGACAACTCTTAACCATATCGTCCTTGTGAATTTTCTTGCTCATGAAAACAAAGTCTCACAACCTTGATGGGCAGGGATGGAGCTGTACCATCTTATTTTCTGTACCTATTATAAGAACATCCTTAGAGGTTTTCAAGTGTAATCTCTAAAGCAGAAAGAAAGAGAGAAAGAAAGAAAACAAGGGGCGGGGGTGGGGGTGGGGGAGATTCCCAAGCCTCCAGGATAATAGCAGCTCCAGCTGCTGCAGATTATTATCTTCCTGGGATCATCAGTCTTTTCTGAAATGCCAACTAACCTGTGTGTGACTTAGATTTCACACAGCAGCTTTCAGCAGCATCACGCCAGAGTAGCTAAGTAACCACAAGACCTTTGCAAAGCTCTTGCTATTTCACCTTTTATAATAAATAAAATAAGCCAGGACTAGTCTGAGAACCTGCTGCCCCAAAAGAGGTCAGCTTTATACTTTCCCCAGTATGATATGGAAGACCCTTAGCTGGAATAGGCTGAAGGTGTGTGAAGAAACATTAAAAATCAGACAGTTTCATCAATCATAGGCTGTGTCCTGGCTCCATGTAATTTATTAGTGAAGATGCAGCAATAGGATGATGTGAGAGTTTCTTATTTTCTCTGTGCACGGTAAAAAAATCAGCTCTTTGTGTCACCAAACTGACTTGCAGAGGGCAATTTCAGTTACAAACTTGGCCATTGACAGAGCACGGGTAGTTTGCTTAGTCCTCTGCCTTCCGAGTCCAAACCAACATGGTGAAGGCAGCGGTCCGTATCTTCTTTGCCTCTAGATGTCTCAGACTTTTAACACCTCAATGCTGTGCACATCACATGAGGGCATCCCTCAGAGTATGGGGTAATTGTCTCTGTTAATAATGGTCTTATCTTCCCCTTTCTTGCACCCCTTTTTGGTTGTCTGGCTCCAGGGGGGTGAGAAGTGCTGATTTTCCCCATGCCTGTGCTGTGCTAAACACAGGTGTCCCACTCTGACCATGCATTACTGGAACATCAGTAACAGCAGCGTTGTAGTGGCAGGTGCTGGGGTATGACATTCAAAAGTGTTGCCTGATGCACTGGGGCAGGAGGTCTGGAAATACTGCAGAGCACGGCAGGGCAATACAAGCAGCACCACAGCTAGAAGCACCATCCTGCCAAATCTCCCCTATGATGCAGAAGTCAGGTTTAGGTTTATGGTACCTTTTCATTTGCAGTTCCCTTTAGGAATCCTTCCACATCTCTGGGATGGATTTAATTGACTTGCCTTCCTTGGTCATCAGTAAAACCTCTGAGCTTTCTCTCTCTTTGGACTTTATTGTTCCCTTTCACCAGCCTGTTTCCTCCTCATGATTGTTTTGGCCTTTGCTGAAACTTATAGCCACGTTATTCACCAAGCACGGACAACCTTCTGTGTAATGACTTTTTTCACCTCTTTCTTGGCTTCTCAGCTGCTCCATGTCCTCACTCCTCTTTTCACATGTGGAAGCAAAGAAGCCTTTGCTTCTCATCCTCTGCAGGGTCTTATTCCCTGCCACTTCATGCTACTCAACCCGGGATCCTGTGTCATTTGCTGGACCTCTAGGTTTCTATAGAAAAGGCTCAGAAAACCACGAAACCTTGGTTTGCATGTCCATGATATAAAAACAAAGTCTTAAAAATATACTGCTCCAACAGGTGTGAAGAGCTAGACTTGCACACCTAAACAGGCAGGGAGAACTTCTCCACATCTTTTTATAACTACCTGCTCTGCAATTCTATGTCACTGCTTAACGTGCTCAAATTTGCACCTTTTTTCCCTTCTAGAAGAAAATGCCAAATGGTCAGATTCTGTTGTGTTTCCCACTTTGAACAGGAAATTACTCCTTAAGTAGTCTCCTCCAAGCAATCAGGGCTGAAAATAAGAGGCATACTCCCTAAGGGTCTTTCCCACGTGGAGAAATGAATTCCATGCAGGAATACCTGTCCTGTCTCACCAGTATTTGGGAAACAGGTTGAACTCTGGCAGGTCTCACCAGTATTTAGGAAACAGGTTGAGCTCTGGCAGCCACACAAGGTTGCTGAGCACTTGCAGAAGCAGAGAAGTGACTGGAATCCAGTGCTCATGACAATCTGATGGAGCCAGATGGGTTGATGGTCACCCAAGCAGCTTCACATCCACTGTCCTGTGCTGTGTGCAGATTATGCCAGCTTTTGGCCTGGTATTCCCATGGGAGTTGTGTGTACCTCCTCTAAACTGCCTGACATCCTGACGAACAAGGGTACTTACTCTGTACACACTCTTATGGCAGTCCATATCTGCATGCCTGAGGGTGAAGGCTCTCCATAAGCACAGATTCCTCAGTGCTGGACTGAAGAGAGACCATCACTTTCTCAGTTGTTTCAGGGATGCTCTGTCGTCCAGCAAGTAGTTTTCATTGTAGCAGAACTGTTCTTATTACACCTGAAATGCACATGCTGGTGTTCAAACAGTGGCACGCCGATCCAGAGCTCAGTCCAAGGCTGCGCACAGAACCAGTAATCCCTATCCCAGGATCCCAGGTACTTCCTAACTGAGCACACCCCAAACAGCAACAGGTTTTCAGCACTGCCTTCCCATGATTTTTATTTTGTTGTGGAGATCAAACACTGTGAAATTCACTGATGCCATGAAAACAAAAGCAGCAGTACAAACAACATCAATAAAACACCCAATCTGTCATTAGTCAGTTGTCATTGCCCATTGGTCATTACCAAGTGAATGTGACACAGACAGCACAGAGGAGATTCAGCATGGGTAAAATAGAGGGATAAGAAAGCAGTGCAGATCCATCTGGTTCCCCAATAACTAATGGCTTGCATAGATGAAAATTATCACAAAAGAAAATACTGTGTGATTAAAAGTCATTCCTGAATACCTCACCTCTAGCACACAGCTTTTGCAGACTGATACCTGTGTAGCTAAATATGCTGTGCATCAGGGGTTACTCCATAGGCAGTAGGTTCGTAACTGCTGTCATCAGAAATAACAGTACCTTACTGATTTACTGAAACATCCAAGAAGTGATCTCATTTTTTCCTGTGTGAACTGTCATTTATGAATGCTTACTGTTACACTGTTCTAACTTGTGTAGCAACACTCTATACTGTCATCTTCTCAACCTACAGGTCCTAAAAAACTTGGCTTACAAAAAAAAACAACTTGAAAACAAACTAGTGATAACTCAGTGTATGAGATGTGGGACTGAAGTGTGATGCTCTTTGCAGTTCCGTTGACCTTGTTGGTCATATGTGTTGAATCCCACGCACTGTTTGTGAGCAAGGAGTGTTCAAGGAACATCCACCAAAGAGATAAGGCTTCCACTCTGAGAAATAGAAGGTTTGCCTAACAACACACCTCACAATGCAAAAAGTAAATAAAATAACAATGCAATAAAACTGTGATAGGGCCAACACGTGAACTGTGCTGGCATGAAATATGTGTGGGTACAAAAAAACAAGTGAAAATAAAATAGATACTTACAATCAAAAATAAAAGTTATTCTTAAGGATACTGGCAGGTATTTCATAAGGCAAGGCAGAAAATCTTGCTTTTGGGTTGGTTTTTTGTTTTTTGTTTTTGTTGGGTTTTTTTTTGTGCAGGTATTTGTGTCAGAAGAAAATTGTGTTGTGAGTAGTCGATACAGACAAGCAGGTGGAAAGTTCTGTATGCAAGTTCTTCATCCATCACAGGGTGTGTGCTTCTGTTGGGCACAGATGGATTGTGGCAGCTTGTATTCTCACCCACCCCCATGTCTCATATAGTTTGACCAGAGGAAACAGACTATTCAGGCACTAGGACGCCTTCAACAGAATTCACATTGCCTTGCAGCGTTGTTGTAAATCCCCACACTCTGGAGATCTCCAGAAAAGTGCTATTTGTGGTAGAGACACCACCCTGTACACACTCAGCTCCTCTGCCTTTGTCAGGCATGCAATAATCCCCATTTCTCTCCCTGGAACCACCATAAGAGCAAAAAAACCATCGCTAGCCAACTTTTACATCATAGATTAAAACTTCACATCATCTCTTCAGCCTTATGCCCTCTCTCCAGGAATTGGCAGTGCACCCTTAGCATTGATTTGCAAGGCTTTGGACCCATTCCTCCCACTTGCTTGTAGGGTACCACTCTGTCTGTGTAGCCTGACTATCCTCTTCAGAGGAGCATCTCTACTAATGACCTCCCACCTACACGCTCTGGTTGTTGGCTGGATCGTAGCTCACGGGAGCTGTACGTGCTGGGGCCAGATGGGAGAGTGAGTATTGCTGGGCAGAGGACTAGCTTTGTGGGAAGGCTGTTCTTCACATCCTCTCTCATTTTCAATGTCCTCTTGATTTCAGCTGAGTTTTCTTACTGGCCTCGGAAGGGTGGAGGGGAAATCAGAGCTATTCCTTATCCCCATGGGAGAGCCGCTGCAGGTATTAAAGTTAGTCTTGCCTTTGCCTTTAAATCCAGATGGATTTAGGATTTAATTACAAAGTTGTTTGTGTGTGAGTTTTTTTTTCCTCCATCTGAAAACTAAATCTGCACCAATGATACAAGGAATGTATAAAACATTTGATTTCTACTGCTGTGGGACATAATCAGCAGCACAAATGGATGTGGTGACCAGGAAAACACTTGAAATGAAAACCAAAGCAAGCAGTGACAAAGCTTTCTTTGCACAAAGAATGACAGCTGCTGTTGTCAGGATTACACTCAGATGAGCAGGGATTGTGTCAGTCCTGTTTTAGGAAAGGATTGCAACTGGAACCTCTCTGTCTCAGGGAAAGAGAAGCAGCAAATGAAAAATGTCTTTGAGCAGAGAGAAGTGACACGTTTTTGTGATTAAATGCACTGTTAGCGAAATGTCAGGTTGTATACAAGCTTGTTTTCAACTCTCGGTTGAACCAACTCCTAATTGATCACACAGAGGGTATCCCACATAGAAAAACCTGACAAGTTTTAGAAGCAAATGACTTTTCTTTTTCTTTTGGAACATTTGGCAAATGCACCCAAGACTTGCATTTGAACACTTCTTATGAATACTATTGTCAATAGGCAAGGATCTCTGGTGGCCCTTTGCTTCCCAGAACATCCCTCTGTTTCTTTGCCTGCCCCTACCAAAAGAGAAGACTTTCTGCCCTTGAGGCTATAGGACATCATGGGAGATGCACTCTGATTATGGGGGCCAGAAAACATCAAGGGATTGCAACAAGATGTACTTGAAGCCCTGGGAGGGGCTGAAGCAGTTTGAGTGGACACACAAAAGTGTGAAATCCACCAAAACAAAATTATTCACTATGATGGAAACCAAAGTGTTTTCATTCAGGATAGCTCAGATTGTATTGTCCCAGAAACAAGCAACCTTGTGATGATACTCAGCCCCTCATTTCTATTTTGCCTCAACAGAGAAAACACAGCAGAGCAAAGAAAATGGCAACAATTTCCGTGCATACACAAGCACTTCCTTTTGAAAAATAAAAGCTGCCTTGAAGTTTAATGCATGCTCAGAGTTCAAAGGGTGCAGGCCAAATTTAAATCAGCAAGGATGACTAAGGATTTCTTTGGAAATTGGAAACACCAGTCTGTTGGCATTCGTGTGCGAGTTCAAGACTAGCAGGTGCAAGGGAGGGGGAAGGCTACCTCTGGTGCTATTTCATCCCAGGTACAGCAAAAAAATGATGCCCTGGCCTTGTTTTGGGAATTGCTACATATTTCTTGAAAAGTATACAAGAAATAGCGTATTTCCCCCTCAGCCTGGGCAAGGATATGACATGTGATCAAAGCAGTTTTGAAGCTGGTTCACTATGTCTTCCTGTAATTGCAGTAGGGTTGTGGGCTGGTGGGGTTTTGTTGGCGGGTGGGGGGTTGTTTGTTTTGGGGTTTTGGGGGGTTTTGTTTTGTTTTGTTTTGTTTTGTTTTATCCATTGATGATGCTATTGTGTATTTTGAGACCTGTTAACGGCAAACAAATGTGAGCCTATCAGTGCTCCAGCAGTGCCTTTTATGGTTTCAGCTCCCTTGAAAACCAAGGACTTGTGTACCTGCTTCATGAGTAATAGACTGACTTTCCTTTTCAGCTGGAAATCTTACAAGTAGAAATTTATCCTGAGGTGACAGAGGTAGATTTTGGGTCAGAGTCCTCAGAACTCCTGCACTATTGGAAAAACAGGCTGAGATTCACACACCCTGAATGAGACCCACCTCTCCCAGCAGCTGTCACCCCAAACGTGCATGGATGTGGTGACTATGGGGGAAAATGGTTTAGGTGATGAAATAAAAATGCTTCCTCTCCAGCTGCAGGGAAGTGGTGAGGCATCTAATTGAAAACCATCCCTGCACATTTGCTGATATACACACAGAAGTTTGCCTACGTTGGTTTCCAGGCTCTTTAGATAGCCTTACCTCCCATTCAGAACTAATGCTGGTTTTCAGTGGGGTTGGCTTAGAAGTGGGGAGACAAAGATGAGGGTTTTTTTTTAAATTTGTTTCAGTCTAAACGGCTGATGAACTATTCTGAAAATGTCACCTTGATGGTAAGTGATGAGCAGGTGAGCATTTAGTTGAGAGCTTTAGAAAAATCAAGCCTGTGGTGCTGAGTAATAGAATATATAGATGAGAAAGAGCTGATCTCTTACTGATATTCCCCCCTAGCATGGCAAAACTGCTTTCAGCAACACATTTTCCAGAATCTATTTCCATGTTAGACAAAGGCTCGTGCTTTCAGTCTGCGCAGTGAAAGACAAGAGAAGAAACAGCATCCTGCTTCTTTGCCAAAAGGCTTCTTACTGAGCACAGTCTGAAATACTGCAAGGACAGGCAGTTGTTTTCCTTCTTGCATTTGCTTGGAAAGTCCAAGCTGTAAGATTCGTATTGCTGGGCACTGCTTGGTGGTCCACCTTAGGACAGTGGCAGTAGTGTGTTTGGCAAAGTGATGGTAGAAGTGCAGGCAATGGCCACGGGACATAGAGAAGTCAAGGTTTGTAAGTGTTGGGAATGTTTTTTTTATTAGATCAGCTAGTGCAGCTGAAAAATAAACAAAAAACAAAACCCCTAAACAACCCGTGTTTGTGGTCAATAGCCCATTTTCCACATCCTGAAAGCTTCTTTCACATTAAACCATCCAGTAATAGCTGAGGCTGCGGAAAGATGCTATCTCCTACAGGAGACACAGCCTAAGGAAATAAGATTCTTTGTTTAGAACTTGGTAATCTGACCTCCTTTCAAATTTTAGTCCCCTGTACCTCTCATTTATTAAATTCTGTTATGAAACTTAATTGGGGCAGAAATCCCCAAGTATATATATTTTTTCCAATTACTGAGATTGGCGGAAGATCTTCCCGATAGAGGCACCGATCACTGAAACCCTGGAACACAGACTGACCATGCTTGGTTCCTTAATGTACCTTCTGTACTTATTTATTCTTGTGCCAGAAAAGCGGGGAATGCTGCTACATCTCACGCCCCTTGCTGGACCAATTTCTGCTCAGAGCTTCCTTGGTAAAAGGGCAGAGTAATATCAGCGCCACAAACGCAGCTGTTCTGCAGTGGTGTAAATGAGACTGTCAGATTGCTGCAGGTGCAAAGCAGTGGAGAACCAGAGAGCAGAGCCAGGGACATCTGTACCCTTTCTTCCTCCATGTGTGCTGCTTGTTCCTTTGACCCACTGAGGTTAGTGCTGATTTGTGCCATAAGGCATACAAGATAAGTTGTGGAGGAGGAAGAGCAAGCATCAGGTGCTCCTGAGAGAACAGAGTTCCTTTGCAATAGAGCGAATATTCACTTTGCTCCAGGGTCTGACTAATTTACCCCCTGGATCTGAAAGTACTTCTTAATCTAAATAAAGATCAAAACAAGAGCATTGAATGTGTTCTTACATTAGTAGAGAGAAGACACTGACCCTATCCTTTAACTCTCTGAAGACGCATAATTAGGTTCTGGAGTTAAAACAAGCTTTTGCATGAGAACTAAGGTTTGGTTTCTTTTTTATAATAGGAGTTAATGGCAAGTTTTGAAGGGCTATGGCAAATAGCCTTTTCATTCCTGAAGTCTTAACTACTATCATGCCTGAATGACACGGCTGAAAATACTTAAGAAAACAAATGGCTGGACTCAGTTCAAAAGTCAACAGAGGAAGTCCTTTTTCTGCTGTTAGCTGGAGGTTAAGCTAGACACGATGTTGCCTCTTGTGATTAAACGCTGCAACATTGCCTGTATGTTTGGAGTAAACACTCACAGCTTCCTCTGCCACTGCTCCAGGCTGATGAGACATGAGTCGCCTACCTTCCCAAAGCTGTTCAGCGGTGCTCGTGCTGCAGTGTCCCATCCTCCACAGAGACATACGAACAGCATCAGGGTCCCATTACCTTTATTCAAGGGTAAATGACACGTGTGTGCGTGTGTGTGTGTGCGCGTGCGTGCGCGCGCAATTTCCTCCCCCAAGCACATAATGAAGTATCATTAGGCTATTAATAGGAACTCCAGGGCTTCAAAGTAAGAGCAGATACTTAAATAAACTTATCAGTTGCCTTCAGTCTGTTATCTACAAATCCCAAGGGGAAATGGGGTCTCTGGGCTGCCTCTGACCCCATGGAAAGTAATTAAGAAATCAAAACCATTGTCAGCAGCTGAAGTTTGCTATTCAGGGATCTACCATGCAGCAGAAAACAGAGGTAGCTGCAAACCAGAAAAATGTTGAGAACTTCTGCAGCAGGGAAAGTGCAGAAATTACAAAGATCAGCACTACCATCTGTTGAACTTAACAGTTCTAATATCTTCACTTAACCAGAATATTTCAGGGGATGGTGCATTTCTTCCTCCTAGAGCACTACGAGCCCTGCAGGATAGCTGCACTCCTGCAACTCTTGCCATTGATGGACAAGCTCTGGCTTGTACCCACTGTAACATTCTGTGAAAAAACACCGAACACTTTGTTTTTTTCCTTGGTGGTGTGAAAACTCCCCAGCAGAAATGGTGGATCTGGGATTCAGGTGTTTTATTGCTGTTAAGTGTTTTTCAACGTTGTTTAAAGCCTATGCTGATTTTCATGGACTGCCTGCTATCAGATGTGTGTTTCTTTCTGGTACTGTTTCATTTTTACCTTGTAGCTGAAATGTCATCCCCTTTCATGCAGAAGTGGTTTTCTTGCTCCCTTGTGCATCAGACATTTTGCTGCTGGAACAGTGAATTTCCCTCCACTGGCACCTCCCATAAGCTGTGTTCACTCCTGTAGACTTGGGGTGTCTGCAAGATATTAAAATAAACCCTATTCATAAAAGGCAGGCAGAAACTGTTTTTATTTGAGCTGCAGAGGAGAGAGCACTACCCAGCACAGCCAGGGTGTGAGGCTGGACAGGACTGCCCCAGCTTCCAAAGTGTAAATACTCATTGCAAACTAAGCATGGGGGAAACACTGCCTGCCTGGTTGCCCACTGCCTGCATCACAGAGCTTCAGGAAGCAGAGCCCCCAGACAAGGTGTAGAGGAATGAAGCTGGGTTAATTATCATTGATAATATACAGCTCTGGGCTGGCTTCAGGGACGGTGGGTTGGCTGATGTAGATAAGGTGCAGATGTGGCTGGTTCTGTTAAGTGGTTGAGAGTCAATGGAGAGAGAGCAGCTGAGGAAGAAGCAGAGAGAGAAAGAAGTAAGAGAAGAGAGAGCGGGCCCTGGATGAGGTGAGGAGAAGGCAGCAGAGGGACTGGCATGAAGAGCGTGCTGGTATGAGATGGTGAAAGACCTTGTTGGAGCCTGATAGTTTGAAGAGTGCTGTGACAACAAGGAACCGCCTGGGGACAGTAAGGTGAGAAACTTGAAAGAAGAGCAAAACTGAGCATACTGGAGTGATAAGGCCAGGTGGCTGAGCCTTTGTGGGACTGGTCTTTGCAGAGACAGAGATGCAGAGACAGATCCTGGCTGTTCAACAGTGCTAGCTGAAACACAGCACACTCAAACCTTCTTGAAGCACAAGGGAACTGAAGGAAATTAAGTTGCTTCTGCTTAATGATGCCAATGAGCAAAGCCTGGGTGCTCTTTCTCTCTTTCACCAAGCAGGGGAGGATGCTATCTAACACAGCTCCTCTGTGAGCAGCTAAAAGACCATTCATCAACAACTGAATTCCTGTGGTGGGTGAATTTTGGGGAACTAATAGTTGCTGCTTACCTCTGTGCATAGGAAAGTTCCTGAAGCAACAAGGTGGGCTGCAGACACACCTTCAGAGAGCAGCAGACATGATGCAGTGCAAGTCATATGTTCTGCTTCTCATTCTACCCTTCTTCCCAGCTCAGCATCACCAATCTGAAAATAGTCAGACTCCTCCAAGGAAGGCACAGGGATACCTGGCATTCTTCTGCATCAAGATAAAGTCCCTCAGCAAGGGGACCATTGTTGGATGGTCCATTAAATTTACCTCTAAAAATTTACCTCCATCCACTGATGGGCCATTAAATTTACCTCTAAAACATGGACTCACATTTTGTCCATCAGTTGAAGAAGCCTGACTAAGAATGGGTCAAGCATATAAGGATACACCTTCCCCAGACAGGACAGCTGTCATACTTTGATAACCCTGGGTGGATGTTTCTTCAATGATTTTCTTCCATAATTCCATCCACTCTCTTCCTGAAGCTATGTAAATGTTGGGCATCCACAGGATCTTGCAGTCAGGAGTGCTGCAGGTGGCAGGATGACTTCTGAAAAAGATTCTCCTTCTCTCTGTCTCCTCCTAGTTTCTTTTCATGCTGTTTGGAGAAGGAAAAAAAAGTTAAGGATTCTTTCTTGGGCCTAAAAATATTCTTTGTCTTAGATATGAGAAGAAATTAATTCTCTGTGCTTAGAAATGGGTGAAGCTTTACCTATAATCTCACATCCAGTCTAGGGGAGTTCTTTTTAAGAAAGTCCAAAATGAATTGAAGGAAATCCAGAGTTCAACAAGAGTGGCAGTTGTGTTAAAAAAATGACTGTAATGAATCATTGAAAGAATTGAGGTTTTTTAGTCTAGAAATAGGAAGACTGGAGGGGGGATACAATGGTCTGCCCACCTGAAAAAGTACCGCATATAAGAAGATGGATCATTGTTCTTTGTGTCTGGGAAATACCTTTTGGGGCAGGACACAAAGTAATTAGTTTCCTTTGCAGGAAAGTGGATTTGGGTTAGAAATTAAACCACTCTTCCTAATTATAATGCTCTCGGCAAATGAGCTGGGAAGCATGGGAATCCCCAAGTCCTGTGAGCTGCAGGACTGGGGCAGACACCCCACATGGACAGATGAACAGACCTCCTGTGTGTTCCTACCTCACAGCCTGCGAGCCCCCACCATTCCTGCCACCCCAATGGCATTTAGAGGATGACCGCTATTTGATAGTGTCACTTTAACTTTCCTGTCATTCTTTGCCAAAATGGCTTGGGGAAAAGCATTCCCTTTTTTCCTCTTAAATACGTTGAGCAGCCCAAAGTACATTTTCCTCTCTGAGTTCTCCCCTCTGTAACTAATGTGACCAAACTTCCACAGGTCACACTTAATGTTTCATTTGATGTGGTGATGCAACTTTGCCCAGCTGGTCTGTGCTTACCCAGTGCTCAGACACCGACGGTCACAGATGGATTGATTTACTTACCCGGTAAGTGGGAGGTCACTGGGTAAGACCATAAATATAGTCACAATCCACATTTTCTTCCAACAATGAGGTTTATCTTTCTGTATCATACATTTCCCATGCAAAGTGTGTGGTTCCTCTAGCATGTGATTCCCCTCTTTTTGGCAGCCTTGCTGTGATAAGTTTTATCAACATTGCTAAATGAATTCTGCCAAGGAGTGGACTTGAGGCCTGTTCCCCAGCTGCCCACACCACAAAATCATTAGTCTGATCCCTGGCTGTTTTGGATGGCTCTAGCTCTGCGCAAGGCGAACCCTGGTTTAGTGAGCAGTTCACTGCAAGGACCTCTCCCAGCAGGCAGCATGAGTGAGATTAAATTTGGGGGTTGTCTTCCTCCCTCTGTTTTCCAACACTACTGCTTGGCTTTGCATCCTTAAATATCCCTGGGGACCCTCCGATGGCTGTAACTCAGGGTGTGAAATGCAGCCCCTCCACTTGGCGCTGGTGATAAAAAGTCCTCCCAGGGGCTCTGTAGTACGAACACGGTCTGTTCAAGATGGAACTAATGTGAAGTAGTGCAGACATGAGGCATGGTACATCACTAAAGATTTGGGATTGCTCCTTGGTCCTCTTTTATTTACCGGCACAGATATACCCTTTGAGCTCTCACTTACTTCAGATGAATGCTAGTGAGAAGAGAATCAGACCCCTACATTCATTCTGAACATGTCTTTTTGGTCAGGTGGACTTGTTTTCTCAGAACAAAAATGGGGGATGAATGAGAGAAAATAGCCCTAAATTTCCTTTTTTATGTTTTTGCTTAGTGGTTTCAATATAAAAAAGCTGAAGGATGTGTCATTTTCACCTATATTGTGCATTGTTTTTTGTTTTTTTGGTTTTTTTTTTTTTACAAGGAGAAGGAAGGGTTCCTTGTGTTTTTTAAAGGAAAAGTATAGAATCAGAACATTTCCCACCACTTCAGAAGGAAAAGAGATATTTGGAGAAAGAAAAAATCATGGTGATTCCCCTCCCCCCCTTAATGTGTTTGGGGAAGATGATCAAGGTGCAATGTCAGGTTTTCTTTGTGTTGAATATCAAGGTTTTACCAGGAGAGATTTAAAAATCCTGCAGCCTTGACTGCCAAATGATACTGCATCTGTGCTGGGCATGCTGGTCTCCCAGCTCTGTTTCCCTTGCAGCCATGTTCGCCCAAACCCAATACAACCCATCCCTGCTCATATGCCTTTCTCCAGGTGTCTTGCATCCTCTCTCATCCTTACTGCTCCATGAACCAGCTCTTTGATTCATTCATATCTTCAAAAGTACATGTTTTTCTCCTTTCTGTTATGCATGTCAGGACAGAATTAGAGGGCAAACTGCTGCTTGGGCATGTGGTCCTTTGCCCAACATGGGGAAGGACCCAAAACTACTGTTGTGGCCTCCCCTTTGACTGAGAGTAGGTGTGCCCCAGCAGCTCCATAGTGCCAGTATCTAAAGCGTCCCCCTGCCCCCAACACACACACTGTTGCATGACTGCCAACTTGATGTGCAATTACATAGGCTACCTTGAACCACTTTTAAGACAGTACCTGTCACCCCTGTCTCTTTTGGGCTGGGATGAGGTTAGCCCTCTCCTGTTTTTCTTCATTTTTCTTGGATGGAGCAGCCAGATGGGACAGCTAGAGCCCTAACTCTGACCCAGTCATGCAAAGGGGAGCCAGCTGGCCTTGCGGGTATCAGTCATTATCCATTATTTGAGCATATTTTCCCTGTCTGCAGGCAGAGAGATGCAGGTTGACATCCTCCCAGGTGCTGAGTTCAGTGTCTTCCCTATAGCTGGATCACCAGTATAAAACACTATTTTCAGTTTCTCTCTGGTCTAAAGACCAGATTCTTCCCTCTCCCTTTCCCTGCCTTCTGGTCCATCATCCAGCTCTGAATGTGATAGAGGATTTCTCTCCCCACCCAAGTCAAAAAGAGTTGTAGCAGCACAAAGGCAATTTGCTCTTCTAAGTGTTATATTTTCCAGGCTACCTCTATTATAACCTCCTGAAGGACTGTTATTTGCCCTCATATGGGGCAAACCGAAGAGATTTGGAAACCTCTTTGAAGCTGTGAGTAGCTTCACCTCCTTGCATTTCACCTCATGGAAATGCAATTTGTTAATATGTTCTCAGTTCATCTCCAAACTGCCACTCCTCAAATGCAGAGCAGAAAGAGTTCTGTGCCTGCTGATAGCACCAATGCAGCCATGAGGTCATTAGCATCAGGCTGCACCTGTTTCACACCATTCATAGAGCACCATTAATGGTCCAGATAGTGATTATTTGTTCATACGTGGAGGGGATTGAAGCTTCCCACATGGCTGACAGCATGCAAGGGGTAAGGGACTTTCTGTTAAGGAAAGACAGACACAAGCACATCATGGCTGCTAAGAAAATTGAGCTTATCACAACAGTGACCCATACACTTGCTGTGATGACTCCAGAAATGGTAAGGGCCAGAGCCTTAAAAGAAATGCTGATAAATAACACTGAAGGTTAAAGGAATGGTGTGCTTGAAGTGATTTCTTGGAGCCTCAGGCACTGTGGCAGAACTTTTGCAGGGCTCTGTGAAGTCCCCAGACCTGTGGAAGGCAGGACGTTCAGTAATTATAACAGTGTCTCACAGACATATGAATCAGAATAGCTCCACTGAGGGTATCACTCGTTTGCCAAAGGAGCAAATAAAATTATTTCCATTTTAGTGGTATAGATTTGCAGTAACCAGGTAATTTCTGTTCACTGCTCTAGAAAAGAATAAAAATCTCATAGCATCCCCGTAGAGAAGGGAAACCAGGGAATAAACTGCTATGAGCCAGGTCACTTGCTTTTTAGCCTAATGTCCTTAGGAAATGAGGGTGCACAGTCACACTGTGTATGTCATCTGTCTTCCTGTGTCAGCCCAAAAAAATGTTAGCCCTTTTTACAATGTTACCCAATTTTGAAAAGCAGGGTAAAGTCTTAAAAATATTATGTCATATTGAAGATAAAATTTTCATAAAAATATGAGGTGGAAATGATCCCCAGTGCCTGTGATGTGACTGAGGGAGTCTGCAGCTTATTTCATATCAGACATTCTCCACTTAGAAGAGCTGGACAATACCTGGGCTTCCTCTTTGTATCTCTCTTCCATCTGAGCAAGATGCTCTCTAACCACATCACCAGTATTGCTCTTTAAGGCAAAAAAAACTTTTATTTTCTGCTGCTCCTTTTTAGCTCAGAATGGCAAAATGCTACAAACACTATATTGTGACCTAAATGCTATGGAAAATTAAAGCTTAAGCAGGAGATTGTGGCTTTTATCTTTGCCTTGTTATTTATGCTGCTGTCTTTCTAAGCACTTCTCTCGCACTTGTCTGGCAAATTAAAAACATGAGATAAAATAAAAAGTTTCATTTCCAAAAGTTCCCTTATTATTGTGAATGGTTTTCAAGCCCTTTCTGTTCTGCTGTGAATGGGACTTCTACAGTCACACTTTCTTCCAAGCATGAAAGGACTTCAGACATTCAAAAGCTGTACTAAACAATTGCCACATGATGCAGAAAATCTATAATACCATTTTGGAGAATCCCCAAAGCAGAACAATCCTGCTAATGGCCAGGTCAGCATGCACAGTCCTCACACCCTGGGATCCTCTCCGTTTTGCTTCTGGGTAAACTGAGGTGCAAAAGCAGTCTGTGAATTTATTGCCAAATAACCCAAAACTCTTAAGAGGCGTAGCTGTAACTGCCCTAATGGATGCTCTGCCCTTATTCAGGTGTGGGCCGTACAGCTTCCTTCCCTTGCTGCTCTCTGTCCTGCACACGTCTGCTTGGAGATGCCATAAGGCTAAACTGGGAGGCATCTGCCGATGAGCCACGCAGTCAAACAAACTCCCAGCCAGAATGTGATCAGCCAGCACTGAGCACCCTGTTGCCCACAGGTGCTGATAGCTTCATGAGTAGTGAAGAAGGAACAAACACAAACTTCACAAATTATTTCTACATTTTCAATAAATACAGTGGAGAATAAAAGGAGACAGGATCTGTTTTCTGGCTGCAAGGCACACATCATGTTCACACTTTTTTCTCCCCAAACAGAATGACTTTGTCGTCTGGCCTTTCAGGAACGGTCCTGGACAGGTGGCATGCCCTGAGATTGTGCTGTCCAGGAAAGCACCAGAACAGGGTAAAATCTCACAGCTGGAGGCTGTGTCCTGGGACTCTTTAGCGACTCAGGTGCATATAACCCACTGGTGCATGATAGAACCCCTAAAACATGTCTTTGCACAGTGCAGGGATGCGCAGACATGGACAAGCTGTGTTATGGGGGCTGGAACAGTGCAATGTCTACAGCAATGCATGGTAGTCTTCTGCCTGTGCTGGTGATGGACTCCTCATTAACTCCAGCTTTGGCCTCAAGACCTCTGCCGTAAAAAGGTGGCCAGCCCAAAATCACAAAGGCAGGATCTGTCATTTGGGATGGATGACACGCTGACAAAGAGCAGAACTTGACCTGGGAATTTTATACATCTCATTTCTACCTCTTGAGATGACTGAAGTAAGGAAGAAAAAAGCAAATCAAAACCACATATCATCTTTGTTTTGTCATTGTGTACAAGAGAAGGGGAATAACACAAATCACCAGTAAAACCAACATCTCTTCTGGGAGAAAATTCTATTGCATTTGTAAGAGGCTGTTGACAAATAACTGGAAGCATTGAAAGTGTTGTTTCATTCAAGCTGCCCCTTTTTATTTATAACCATTGACAGTGCTGGGGAGATGGAGGCAGATTAAATGGAAGGCACAGAATTGACAACCGGAGTTTTAAAGCAAACAAAAGTGTATTTAAGATGGGGATGTGTTGTTCCCCATGCTCTACTTCAACTGCCCATGAACACTTCTCTGAAGTGAAGCAAAGTGATCTTGTGTGCCAAATTTCAATTTTAATTTCTTCACTGTGTTCCCCATGGCCAGCTGAGTTGGGCAAGCATTGCCACAGTGTGAAATAAGCAGAAAAGTCCTCCCTCAGGTATCTGTCAGCAGTAGGCTAAAAATAAAATAAAGTAGGCAACTGTACTACTGTACCATACAGCCAAAAGTTAGTTAGCATCCAAATGCCAAAATTATTCTTTGCCCTGCATTGCAAAGGAGCTCATGGGAGAAATGTGCAATGGCCCCTCACAACCTTTATGGTCCACGAAACATTAGTTGTGACTGCTTTGGGTGAGCAGTCATCTTTCCCAGGATCTGTCCATATGTGCAAAAGCAAGCTAATTTTCAAGCTACCTTGCCCAAATTCTGCTGCCATTTCCAGGGCTGCAGCTCCCTTTGATGGGTCCCTGCTCATGGGCAGAACCTAGCAGGACATGGAGCCCACTGCACCGTGGGGCACTAATGACACAAAGGTTTCTTGGATGTGACTATGGGCCTGCTAAGCACCAAGTGCCAGAAGTGCCTTTCCAGCACAACAAATGACCATTTTAATGCCAACGTGTTACAGAGCATTTATTTATAAAGTGCTCTGGGGGATTCAAGGATATTTTTTGCTTTCTCAGGCAGTGGAGCAGAGTGGGCAGTGCATTGCACAAGAGACTCAGTTCTATTTCCAGTTCTGACAAAGGCATAAAACACATGATAGGGGCAATGCACTTCACCTACTTTTTAAATGAGGTATGGAATCTTACCTTACTTACTCAAAAAAATTTTTTGAGATCTGCTGATTAAAAAAAATAAATCAGCAGAGCAAAAGGGGCAGTGACAGCCTTAAACAACACATAAACACCATCTCTAGCTTTTCTCCTGCTTTCCTCACTCAGACCTCCCGTAACTTTCTGCTTTCCCACAGAAAACTCCCAAGGTGTGACTTTTTCCACAAGCAGACATATTTGTTTGAAACTATGAGCAAGGACTATTCTGACTTTTGGAAAAGAAAACACAAGACTTTTGTGGAGGATCAAACAAAAAATATTTGAAAAGCAATCTCTCTCCACTTTTCTGCTGAAGGAATGATGCACTGGAGGCAGCAGGTGAAGCACAGCCCAGCAAGAGCCTTGGTGGAACCTGTTTCTGCACATTCAGGTGACAGTGGACTTGGGCTGGGCTGAATTTGGGGCGGTTCTTCCTCTGCAGACTGTGAAGGAGGGGGAAGGGGGTGATGGAGAAGAGGGAGAGAGGGGGCAGGATGTTCTCACAGGAACTCTAGGCAGGAAGGGACCTCTGGGATCATGGTGTCTTGCCCTGGGTCTCACATCCCACCACATCCTCTAGACCTGGTAGTCAACCCAGCAAGCTCCCCATAAGCCTCAGCTATCTTAGCCTGGGGGCTATGGTGGTGCAGGCATCAGAAGTAGCATGCTGTGATACAGCCACTTTCCTGCAACACAGTAGGTATGTAAGAGCTGAAACAATTAAGCTCCTTGACTGGTTTGGGATTTTTTTTCTCGTTATTTTTCTCCTTTTGAAATCCACCCAGAAGGCTCTACATTAATCGATAGTAGTAAGGAGGCTATCACCCACCAGGAAATGCTGAACTTGAACTTGCACGCAGACAGTGAAACCTGAAAGTGTCAATCCCATCATGGGTACGTGTCCCAGCATGGACTTGCATGAGCTTATTACTGGCTCTCTCTGGAATGATGCAGCGCAGCTTTCAAATTGGTTTCCTCCAGATTTTGCCCTTTTATTGACAATTTCAGAGTTTATCCACAAGGATAATAAAAGAGTTACGACTGTGCTTAAATAAAATTTATTGTAACAGTTTCTTAGCCTGTGCTTAGTTCAGGGGACTGTTTCAGGGGCATTTTTATTGCCTGGCCATTTCTGTTCTGCTGTGAAAGGTTAAGCCGCCAAAGGGACAGTCATGATTGCAGGGATGGAAGGCTGATAGAAAGGACAGAGCTTTGGATACATGTCAAAGCTTTCACAGGACTGGCTGGTCTAAACTATTTCAGGGGTAATCATTACCAGCCCATCTGAATAATTAGGCTCATTTTCCAGGGGATAACAGCTGCTAACTACTGCTCAGTGATTTGTGGCACATAGCCATTTTTCTGGCTTTTTAACATAACCAGTCATTGACCCTTCAGGGTTCTGCTCAGAGTTGTTCTGCAGCTCAGGCAATTGGATCAAATCTCACTACTCTGAATTCCTCTGGAAGTGCTACATGGGTGAACCTCTCCGAAATGCATTCAGTATGAATACAATGTCCTGGTGCTCAGCTGCCTCATGATGTTGAACGTGTAAATAGTCCAAAATAGCTAAGTGAATGTTGTGTGCCCTGCTGTCTTTTAAAGTGTACTTTTGCTGGGACAAAATAATTTTGGTTGACAGGGCTGGAGCCTGAGGTGTTTCATGTATCTCCAAAGGTGCAGTGTACCTAAGGGTACCATGCAATGCCTGAACTTCAAGACTGGACCTATTGCAGCCATTATTCAGCCTCATGGTCTCAGACACCTCAAGGAGATTGTTGGTCTATATCCCAGGGAACCAAAGTTTTTATATGATTCACAGGCTGGCAGTGTGTCTTTGCTTCTGCTAGACCAAGCTGAGTATTACGCATGTGCCTGGAGTGCCAAGGACTTGTAAAGCACATTGACACACACGTATTCTCGGGGACTTTCCAGGTTGCACCTTGCTCCCAGAAATACTCAGGTCAACTGCAGCCAGGTAGTTAGCAGCTGAGATTCTTCATATGCAGGTCTGGTCACCATCATTTACGTGTTTATTGCCTTATGTCAACTGCTGAAGCACAGGCTTTGCGGGGTAAAAAATGGTGTACTCAGAGAGATAGGAATGTTTTTAAATTAGAACTGGATTTGTGAACTGATCTTTTTATCCATCCATCCATCCATTGAAGAAATTTCCCTTCCATCCAAAGTCAGGAGGCTCCAATATTGACTCTTGAGCTCATCAGGGACCAGAACCTGATATATTCACAGCTCATCTTCACAACCACTAATTAAAATAGTTGCTAGGCTTATTAGCAACAAAAATACAACTTGCAAACAAAGAAATAAGTCTTAGTCATGGTACTTTCTTCCATGGATTCCACTGTATTGAAAATATGAGACTTCTTTTGCATGTTTTCTGAGCTGGAATCAAAGAACCATAGAATGGTTTAGGTTGGAAGACACTTTAAAGACCATCTGCTTCCAACCCCCTGCCACGGGCAGCGACACCTCCCACCAGCCCAGGTTGCTCCAAGCCCCGTCCAGCCTGGCCTTGGACACTGCCAGGGATGGGGCATCCACAGCTGCTCTGGGCAGCCTGTGCCAGTGCCTTACCACCCCCACACTAAAGAATTTGTTCCTAATATCTGATCTAAATCTCTCCTCTTTCAGTTTAAAGCCATTCCTCCTTGTCCTGTCACTACAGGCCCTACTGAAAAGTCTGTCCCCATCTTTCTTACAAGCCCCCTTTAGGCACTGGGAGGTTGCTCCAAGGTCTCCCCGCAGCCTTCTCCTCTCCAGGCTGAGCAACCCCAACTCTCTCAGCCTGTCTTCACAGGAGAGCTGCTCCAGCCCTCTGAACATCTTCACAGCTCTCCTCTGGACGTGCCCCAGCAGGTCCATGTTCTTCTTATGTCGGGAGCTCCAGAGATGAATGCAGTACAGCAAGAACCCCGCCTCTCCCTATCCACTCTGCGGTGATCAGGAGGACTCCCATTTTCCAGTTAGCTCTCTCTTCACTATAAGAGCTCATGACAGATACTGTAACTCCTACCTGGGTTTTAGCCGCATGCATGTAGACAAGATTTCTCCAAACAGGCTGCTATACCTTCCACTGAACTCCTTCTGTTGTGTGACCTTTAAAAAGCTGCTTGGAGAGTTAGCTGAGACAGATGGAGTTAGAAGCCAACAACCCATCTCCTAAGCATGTGCCTTTTGCCACAAGCCCTTTAAGTCTTTTTGCACCTCAGTCTTTCGAAGCCTTTGAGCAAAAGCCCTACTATAATGGCATTACTATTATGCTGGCTGGCAGCTTGTTGTGACTCTGCATTGTTCATGTGCCCTTTTTCTTACAGTTTTTCTGTTCCAATCTGGTTAATAGATGATGTTTTCCCAAAGGCATCTCAGCCTTGGCACTGGGCCAAGTGGTCTGTGACCTAACACCTTTCCCAGCTATCTTTAGCTTCACCTCCTGTGTGCTGAGACTTGTTATTACATACAAGGTGGGGGTTTTTTCTGCAGATTGCTCCTATGTATTTGATTATTTAATAGTTATTGGTCATATACTGAAGTGCTCTTGTAAGTCCTCTATTGTATTCTGCTGGACTGTGACACTCTTCACACTCCGACTCATCAGCCACTGTGAAATGGCATTATTTTATATTACATTAATAGCCATAAATGCATAAACGCACTCCAAATTTCAGAGCTGGGCCCAGTTTATTAGATTATTAGTAAAAAGCACATACAGCTTTGCAACAGATTAGACATAATGCTCTCCTTGCACAAGGGTTATCTCAAATCTGCTCAGGAAAGGATGCTCAAAAAAGAAACATGGCTATCCTTTTGGACTAATCTAAGCATGTTGCCACAAGATTCCTAAAATACTTCAGATTATACCCTTATCTTATTTGTCTTTGGGGAAAGTTTGCGTATCTCAAAGTCAGCAAATATATAGTTTACTTAGCTTAACTACTCATTAACATAAAAACCTGTTTTCAGTACTAGGAGACTCATCCGCTTGGTGTCAGACTGAAGTCTGAGAAATGCTGCTGTTTCAGACAAATTTAACATAGTTGAAAAACACTGAACTGCTGCAGTTCAGTCACTTGCTTAGCTTAAGTACACTCTAAGTAGACATTGGTTATCACTTCTTCCTCTCCCAACCCTGTAACCTCAGTTACTCCATCACCTTGACATCTTTGCTAAATGGATAGAAATGACAAATGCTAATAAATTCCTGTGACATTTACACAGGTCAAGAAAACATGCAAACATAAGATTAATGCAAGTTAATCAGATACTGTTTACAGAATAATTAAAGTCTTGAAACACAACCTCTCTCTGGTTTTAATAATGAATATTCGCAAATCACTGTTGCCACATGAGATTATTCAGCATCTTTTCTGCCTTACACCTTTCAGCCTAATTTTAATAATGAGTGCCTTTTCAGTCTAACAATGTTCTTTAAATTTAAAGTTAGCAGATTAATATGCACATAAAAAAATAAGTACATCACCTCTAATATCTCTCCAGTGGTCAGATTTTACTTTGCATGATAGACTGATTACAGATAATTAATATTGGCATGATTACAGTTTGGCAAATTAAACTATGTGCCCATGGGGTAAAAACAGAACGACAGAATAACTTCTTTACGAGCGAGACGACCGTATAAAATCTCAGTGACTTGCTTCTACCTGCTACAGCCTGTCTGCTCTGGAAGTCTGTTCTCCCTGTAGGTCATACGATTTTTGTGATTTAACAGATAAGTGGTGTTGTCATAGCTCATGTTGATCTGTGCCAAAGCCACTACATCAGCACAGGAATTAATCTCTCTCTGGCACGCCGCAGGCTGCCAGCGGTGCTTTCAGGGTGTCAGACACTGGGTGAAACTTCACCACCTCTGGTAGATCCAAATTTCCTCTGCAGTGCTGTTCTTCTAAACAAAACCCAAGCTAAATAAATTTAGCACTTAATTATTTATTAATAATTATTCTATTCTATTCTATTCTATTCTATTCTATTCTATTCTATTCTATTCTATTCTACTCTATTCTTACTCATCGGGGCAGTGGCAACAAAGTTTAGTGGCCACATAAGAAATAGCCAGAGATTTGATTCTGAACAAAAGCCTTTGCAGCAAACTGTGATGTTACTGACCCCAGTTTATGAACTGAAAGTAACTGGTCTTGCAGTTTCTGGTGGTCATGTTGATAAACCACAGCTCCAGTGCTTCAGACCATCTGCATCCTGACCATCACAAGTCCCATTCCTGCAGCTGTAAGGGATGACTCGAATAATGTGCCTTCCTTACCATCTCTCTTGGCTTTCAGTTACATACCAACAAAGATGATAAAGTTATTTATATCTTATAAGGGACCCAATAATATAAGGCAGACTACACTAAAGGAAGAAGCTTGTTCTCACATTTTACTCTCCATCCTTTTGTTTGGTGCGGTACCAAACATGTTTTTGAAGCTCTTTTGAATTTTCCAAACTGTTAACTGCCAACAACTGTGTTTTCTGAGTGCATCTTATAACTTCTTTATAAAGAACTCCACTATAACTCCTTTTATGTAGCCAAAGATGTAATTCTTTTCTCACAGAAAACGTCCTCTCAATTGTGCCAGAATGGGAGGCCAGGTACAAGAGAGATACTCTGTGAATGCCCTCACCTTTTTTCTTCACCAGCAAAGTGAGAAGCTGGTCTCATCTTCTCCTTCCTCCCATCTTTTTAGCTCTAGCAATGCAATCACAGAATTAAGTTCTGTGTTTGTTTTCCTCCCCTCTGCCTTTCCCCAACACTCTCTATCCAGACTGTGAGTTAAGAGGTGCTAAGATTTCTTGATGGATCCAGGGTGCTTTTTTTAACTCCTCGTGTTCTTAAAAGCCTTACTGCCAGTACAGAAACCTAGACTGTCACCTTTCATTTTTTCCTCAGCTTCATCTCCTCCTCCATGCTCTGTCTTTGTTTTCAGCAGGCTCCAAAGACTTCGGCTACCAGCACTCAAAATGCCCCCATGACCAGTTACAGGGTAAAGCTAAAACCCTCAGGGGAAGTTGTGCTTCACTTTCTTGTTTGTTCTGACTTTAATGCTGTAAAACATTTCAGCGTGACCCATGTCTGGAAGGCGTTTTACCGCACAGAAGTGTTTTGCTGCAGTAACTCAATCAGATGGTTATTCCTGGCGCTATTGCAAGTTCTGTCAATGTCACAGCAGTCTGGCTGGCATGGGGTGATTATGCATATAAAATCCAGAATTACCAAATTGTAATCACAGAGCAAACACTATTAGCACCTGATTCATCGATCACTACCTTATTAACCACTCTAATTAGTATGAGCTGTGCAAAACCCCTCTGGGTACCGATGCATTAGATCTACATCTAAATATAGTCATAACGTTGGGAGTCCAATATCAAAACCACCCGGTTCAAACAATTAGTTTGTAAGTAAAAGAAAAAGGCAGCATGTCATCTCCTGCAATATCAACCAGGTTAGAGATACATCACCAAAAAATGGATACCTGTTTCTATCACTGCCATTGTCTGGAAGCTTTTCTCTACTATTAGACATACCTGCTGCAACTGTAAGCTGGGTGACATGTCCCAGAAACCAGCTGCTCTTTGTCTTGGGAACCTTTAGTGTTTCCGAAACGTGATGCAGGTGCCAGAGTTCTTAGCCTCAGTGAATTACAGTTGCTCTTCTGCCTGTTTTTTCCCAGTTTCATGAAAAATTATTTTGCTTGATGCAATTTATTGTAAATTAATCCAAAGCAAACTTTTTTTTTTTTTTTTTTAATGCCTACACGCATTAATATATGTAGGTATGTACATAAATCCTCCTTATATGCTTTGCTGGGATTTTCAACGTGGTGCTGGAGAGCAGGAGTGATTCTTACTGAATTCCAGTTCTGCCAAGTTATTGCGATATTTTCTGGATTTGTGGGTTAAAATTGGATGTATGTATGATGTTATTAACAAACTCTCTGAATTGCTGTAATGTATTCCAGAAACAATGTTTTTGATTACCATAGAAAAACATGTACTGAACCAAGAAAAAAAATGCATTTCAAACATTTTAAAATTGTTTATGGATCAAAAAAGATGTCAGGTAACTCAGGTTACTTCCTTTTTTAAAAAAATCCAGAGAGGTTTTATTAAAATACGCATATCATTCCTTTTTCCCTGCTAGACAGCTGATGCATATGAGATGCGTATCTGGGGTAAGTTGGTTTATCTGAGATTTTTAGAGGGAATCAAAGGGAAAAATGTGTTCTGACACATAATTTTACAAGTACATTTGTTCTGCCAAATAATTAATTCTTTAAATTCTTCCAAATGGGAAATCATGCTTTCTGGCCCATAAGCAGCCTTGTTATTCCTAACCATAGACCATAGAGTATGAAAAATAACAGCCTTTTTTTCAGATATCAGTCCATGTGACACCTATAATTTACAGCACTTGCAAATACAAATGGAATTAATGCCAGGTAGGGTTTCCAAAGGGCCTGGGAATCGGATATGCTTTTGAAAGACTGTTGACCAAGGATCACAGACTAATCTGTTTAAGGGACATGCCTGGCACACTGTCTTGAAAACTTTTCTTCACCAAAGTAGCGGTGTTGAACTCAGCAGTTTAACATGTCTGGGTAAGCATTGGCAGGATTTATCCCTCCTTAAATTTCTACAGATTTGCAGAGCTGTCTGTACATGTAGGAACAAGCTCTAACTATAGCTGACTTATTTATGTTGTTCATGCCAATCAAAATATTGAAGAACTTTGAGATATTAGCACCCTATTATCTCTTTGTCTGTACATATTACAATACATAGAAAAGAGGAATTAACTCTTTCCTCCTTCCCTCCTAGCCCCTTTCTTTCCTTGCTTAAATTCTTTCATACTTGCAGTTGATTTTTTTCAGCATCTTTAAGTTGAATTATTTGAATTTTGTCTTACAGAGTTATTATAGGATTGAAACAAACCTTCATTTTCACCCCTTCAGTCCTTCCAAGGAACACTGAAAAAACAGAGGTACAGGTGATAAAAGTAATACCCTGTCCTTGGAGGTGTTCCAGAGTCAACTGGGCGTGGCCCGGAGCAACCTGATCTAGCGAAACCTGTGTCGAGCAGGATGTTGGGCTAGATGACCTCTGAAGACCCCTTCCAACCTCAAATGTGATGCTACAGTTCTATGAAATTTCAGCTAAACTACGTTTCTCCTGATGGCCAATATCAATATACTGGCCAGGCATCTTCATTCCCACTGGAGTGACTGGGACCTGAGGAATGTAGTCATATGAGTGTGGCACGGAGCCTAACTTTTAAATCCTTGTTCACCTTGAGCTATTTGTGGTCCCCTTTGCAGAAGTGTGGCACTACCCAGACTTTAGGAGACCAGCTGAGCAGTCAACATTACTGAGCAAAAGGCAGCCCATGTGTCACCCATTACCATCCATAGTCCTATGTCATCTCCTGTCTGAAGTAATAATAGAGCTCATCACAAGCCATCTGTAAACCAAAGTTACCAGGATTTCTGTGCCAAAATCAGCCTTGGCCATATCATTAAACAGCCTTCCCGTTGTCTCTCTTGGGTCCTTTTTTAGTTAGTATCCAAATTAAAAGTGTAATAAGAGGTAATAAGGATATCCCAAATCACAGAGTGGGGAGAAATTATATTAATTTCCAATAGATTTATAGCAGTATGATTCCACACACTTTCAGAGTGTTGTGTCATATTAAAATGGTTTCAGTGAGAAAAAGAGTTGCTATGAAGGAGATCAATTTTTACTTACAGCCCGATGCATTCCCATCTCTGCAGGGCAGTTTTGTTTTCCACAGCAGTGTGAATTCCTGACAAATGTTCCTTGTGTGCCTACTGTGGCCCCAGTTCTCCTCTGTTGGCTGCTGCCGCTCATCCACTCTTCCGTATCACAGAGCTGATTATTCTTTCTGAGGGCTAGAATTTTACACTTGGACTTATTGAATTGGACTTCATTTTTTCCAGACAATTTTTTTCCAAGCTTTCAAGACAATTTTGGATTTCAGTCTTGTCCTCCTGCTTGTTCACATGAATTGCCAAAGCCATCAGTCTGTAGAAGCTCGAAGTCATTAATAAAAAGTGTTGACTGGTACCTGTCCTATGGCAGACTTTTCTTTCTTAATACCTTGTTCTTGTCTGATACTTCTCAGAGAATACTTATTAATGTTTTGCTTTTTTCCAGTCAAATGCCAGTACAATAAATAGTAGCATTATCTAATCCTTGTTTCCCAAAATTGTTTAGGAGACTATCTAGTGAAATAATGTCCAGACCTTAAGTCACAATATTTGACATCTATGGGGTTTTTTCCTATCCTACAGGCCTATTAAAAAAATAAAAATCTTTCGGCTATTATTCGTCCCTCTGTTGTCTTCTCCACACTTACAGACTGAGTATTTATTTCAACATTATTCTGAAAACTGAATGATGCTAGCTCACTGTATCACCCCATCCTTCTTTCTGAAGGTTGGCAGTGTGTTAGCCTTTTCCTACACCACCTCCCACCCCATGTTCTCACAGGTCATTACCATTGCTCTGCAGGTTTTTTCCAGCTGTCTCCCAGAATACACATAAGTGACTGTGGTCAAGTCCAGGTCATTTGAAAACCTATCTGCTATATCACTTTTTCTCTCATTATAGCCTGACTTCTGGGGTCTTTCTGCAGTGTTAATTGTGTCAAACACCGAATCACTGTTGAGATAGCACTATTTTTTTATGTCTTTGGGTGACATATTCCTCTCCCTTGAGATGAGGAACAACTGTCATGGAAATTCGTCTCATTCTTTTTATACTTACTAGATGCTTTTTTGTTCTTTGTCTGTCTCAGTTTTGCCCCTATATATCTATGCCTGTCTGATAAACTTGTCCATAGTACTTTGATGAAGTTTCTGGATTCTGTGTGTTTTTTACCTGTCTCCGAAGTCCCTAAAGCTCTGTTTGGCCAAGTAGGTTTCTTACCACTTTCTTAAGCCATCTTTCATGTTGAGATTGTATGTCTTCTTTTAACAGAAATTTCTTAAGGCATTGCTAGTTCTCCACAATTTTCCACCTTAAAATAGTTCCCTCCTGGGTCTTAACTACTTCCATTTGAGAAAATGCATTTTTCTGTAGACCATTATCAGTATCTTCCCTTCTCTTCCTAAGACCCATCCATACTGTTTCAGTCTCATACAAGCTGTCCTCTGTCTTCATGTTCTGTTCCTACCTACTATATTAAAAGTCATAACATCTTCTTTTCTCTGGTTAGGTTTTTATTTTAGTTGCCCATCAAAAATTTATACTTTTTAACCTCCACAGTTTTCTGGTTCTTTATATATCCTGCTGTACTCATCTTCCCAGACGTGTCTGGGTCAAAGAATTCCTTCCTTACATACCCCAGTTGCTACCAATATGTATCACTGTGAGTAATTATGTTAAATTTCCAAAAATGGATTCAAAGCTGTAAAGTGAATCTTCCACACTGAAAGCTGGAAGATGGTTGTGGCAGATGACAAAATTATAATCAGTGTTTAGCAAAGGAGTGAGTTGGTGCTACGCAAGAGACCATTCTGTGAGAATATCGGTTCTGGCATCTTTCAGAAACACTAAAACCAAATCAAACATCAAATAAAGCCAACTGGTGCACACAGCAGGAAAGGCTGCTACCAACAGCACTGGGCCATTGCTGGAGTGTTTGCTGGGGTCATTCTCATCCTAGCTTTATAGGAAACGCAAAGACTGTTCCAGTTCCAGCACTGACTCTGATTGCACCTTTTGGATACACAGTTTTATAGAGGCTATGGCCAAGCTCCATGGAGAAGAGCTTTTCCCCAGTTTATAGGCTGGATTGTTTATATTCCTTGTGGTTTGTTGGCTTAATTAGTGCTTGAATTTCTTTGCACTTTATTTCATCTAGAATCTGATTCTAGGGTATTTTAATATTCTTTAGGAAATTTCTTGTAATGCTTCAATTAGAAGCTTTATCACACAGCTTATTTTAATTTAGGGCTCTGCGTTCAACTGACAGAGGAACAATAGAAGGAAAATTGGTTGGATCCTGCTATTTTGATAGGTTTAAAAGGTGAACATTAATGATTGCATGAGTTATCTCTCTGATATCTTTTCCTATTTGGCATGTTCATCTGTATTATGCTCATCACATTGTGCCTGCGCATTCCTGGTAATGCATTAAGCTATGTGACTTGCATTATTTACATGGTGATTACTGTTCTCATCTTTCCCCTTCTACTGTGTGTATGGAGTCTTTTCCTGGTTTTTTAATGCATTTACTAAATCCACCATATGTATTAGTCTCATTGCTATGCACTGATGTTTAAAAAGTCTGGATCAAGGAAAAGAGAGATGGTGGTCCTTAGGTCAACAGCCTTGCTGACAGCTTTTTGCTGTGAACAAGAGGAGCTTTACCCAGTTGAAGGAAATTTTATTGCATCAGAAGAGTGAAATCATTAGCTGAAATTGTCATTTGATGGATATTGTTGATCTTCCACATATTTCAGCTCGAACCCTTCTTCATCTGTCACGAATTACCCTGTTGTATGATATAATTAACCACAAATGTAAAATCCTTCTGCAGCTTCCAGTTTACTTTCTGTTAGGAAAAGTGTTGCTGCCCCTGAATATTGTTAAAATCTGGCAACTTTATGAGTTTGCTAGATGAGCCATGCTTGTCTCTTCTCCTGGACTCGAATGCATCTACCTAAAAAAAAGTACATTGAGCAGGTTGTCTATGATGATTCGTGATTGTGATTGCCAAAAGTTGGAGGCAAGGATACAATGCAAACACACAAAAAAAGTCAGCCAAGTATTGGGCTGATCAGCTTGTTCAACATCATCTGGAAGAATGTCCCAGAAACCTGAATTATGTATCACACCCTGATGCCTTGCCTGGCATGCCCTGCTTTGGCTACGCATCTCAATTAAATGACCATCACTGTGATTTGCTATCATGGAGCTAACCTAATTTCTGGACACAAGCTCCAATTAAGCAAATATCTCAACTGTGTAGTTTTTTCCGTAATAGGAACATGTTGCTTTGGGTACATTCTTTTGGAGGATATAGTGTTGCTTTGGCAAAGTCAGCACTGCAAAGAATCCACTCAAGCTGTCCAGCAGATACTTAGGAATTAAGTATATCATATGAGAAGGAAACAACACATTTTCTAATCTTTGCCAGCCACATGGAGATTCATTTCTCTTAAGTTTCACTTCCTGAGATGATGACTGCGATAAGAATTGACTTAAATCCCACAGACCCTGGTTTTGCTTGCAAATTGGCTTAAGCTCATCTCCTAATCAGGTAGTTGAACCATTTATGTTTCTTGGCTGAATTCCAGTTCGGGTTCATCTCTTATGAAATTGTTCCAGTTCATTAACCAGTCTGGTGATCCTGAACCAGTCATTATTGGAAAATACAACACTTATAGCCAGAAAAGGGAAGATGACCAAGGCTTGTTTCAGATAAGAGCTTTAGACCCTTTGTCTTAGTCTTGTGACAGATCTTGAAGGCTGCTTCCCAGCATAGCTTCCCAGATTCTCCACACCTCCTTCAACCTGGCACATAAAGCCGAGCATCCACTGAGCCCGTCATGGGATCATGAGTGGTACCAGTACAATGGTAGGACCACCAGCCTTCCTGGCAGTACTGGTGCTCACAGCCTCAGAGCACTGAGCCCATCACTCTTGCCCTAGACTGTCCCTTGGGGTAGACTAGGGGATGGATGGGGCAGCACAGGTTAGTGAGACACATCAACCCTAACAGGGCACCACTGAGGGTAACAACACGGTTCTCCAGTGTGACAAGAGGCATCAAAGGTGTGCCTTTGGTTGAGAAGGACTCTCTGTTGGTGGTGTTCCTGGAGCTGGCTTTAAAATTGTCAGCCTCATGTGGAGTCAGGGAGAGACAGAACATGGCACAAAAGCATAATATTTTCCTTGTGCATTCCCACTGTCTACTATTATTTTCAGCTCACAAGATTTTCTGAATCTGATGCAATTTTCTCATTTAGTAATCTTTTTATATACATTTTATTATATAGATTTTATTATAATTCAAATACTTATGCAAACCCTTCCAGGAGCCAAATAAACTTCCCGTACAATAACATCCACTGACAAGGAAACCTGTTGTAATTTTTGTAGTCTGACATACTAGTTTCATTCAGTGGCCCCTAGTTCTTACTTTGGAAGAGACCAGGAATACTTGGTTGTTCTCCACTACCTCCATTCCCCTTAATTCTTTGTCCTCATCTTTAAACATCTCTTTCCCAGACTGAGGAGTCCTAACTTACTTACTTAATCAGCCTTCATAGAAACACTGTTGCTAGCAGCTGCATGGATTTGTTGCCTTCCTCCATAATTCTCCTATATCTCCTCTGAGATAAGGCTACCAAACTTACACATAGTATTCAAGATGTGGGAAAATCCAAATACTAGGGATTTATGCACTGTCATAACATTCAGTGTTTTCCACTGCTAACTTTTGTGGTGCTTGTTGTTTTGCTCTATTGAGCTTTGGGCTGTTTTATAGAAATCCTACATATTTGTGGGAATATCTATCATAACCCCAAAATCTGACTGCATTTTTAGGTATCTAGTGTGAAGCGAGGTCATTTTTGCAGTCCCTGAACCTGACACCTGAAGGTATTGCTTCAGCTGAATGCATCATGCTATTTTCATCACATTCAGCTTCAGCTCTTTCCGTGTGCTGTAAAACCCCCCAAAATTAGTTTTTGCTCCATGAAGACATGGAGATTTTCTTCATCTGAATCGAGATAGTTACTTTTAAAGAATTAGACAATGCCCATGGAAGTATTCAAAAAACAGTTACATAGACTAGGAAAACAAAGAGGTTTTTTACACAAAATTGTGCCATCAGCTCCCTTCTTTATCAGTTTCATATGGTTTAAGTTTCATTGCATGAATACAATAAAAAGAAGATGAATCCTGTTGGCAACTCAGGAGACCAGCGGTCTGTTCTAAGTATTACCAGAGTCCTTCTGCTTGGCCTGTGGCAAGTTGTTGTATCTCTGGTTTCTCTCAAACTATTTCTTGATTCTATTGAAAATAGAAACCCTGGGGGGAAGAGGTGAGCATATCTGCTCATGCGGTGGCCTTACTCCTCCTCTTTCCCTGGTATGAACATGAAGAGCGGTCTTGCTGGGACAAGAAAAAGGTCTTGAGTCTTTTCTCTAGCAGTAGCAAGGTGCTTAGGAAAGAGCATAACAGCAGAGCAGATAGCTAGCCATACACCTATATACTTTGCTGAGTATATACCACCTATACTGTCAACAGAGTATATAGGTGTATTACTCCTGCAACCAAAGGCAGAGGTGGTATCTCTGTGTTTGATATCCTTACCAGCCCTTTTTCCATCATTTAGATAATTTCTTGGGAATTCTGGCTACACTTTAATGGGTAATCTGCACCCAAAAGGGTTTCCATCCTCAGATACTCATGATCTGGCAGCTGTGACACAGCCATCACTGTCAAGATGTAGCCGTTGTGCAGGAAAATCCAGTTTCTCACTAGTACAGTGCTGCACCCAGCTATTTCATAAAATAAGAAGTGATCAGATGTCGGTCACTGTTATCCAAAGGGATTTTCATACATTGTCATGCTGAAAACACAAGAATGGGTGCTAAATCTTTCCTAAACAATTTTCCTAGCATTCAACAAGCAATTAGCATTTATGTTAATTTTGCTGAGGTTCACCCTCCCTCCTGACCCCACACTGCTGTGTAAGGTACTCCTGTTACATGAATTATGTGGATTTAGGAGGCACCCCGGGATGGCGAGGACCTGAGTTCTGGTCTTTGTTGGCTCCAGGAACTGGCTTTTATATTCTCCATAAACAAATACAAGCTAAGGCAAACATTTGCTTCTCACACTTTCTCCAGCAAATATAGCTTTAAGCATGGGGGGAAAAAACAAACTGTAAGACCGCCTCTCAGTTTTCAATAACTTATGCGTCCATCTTTCATGTTTTATTTTCCCTCATCCTGGAAGGAAAGTGGAGCAGTAGAAAGCATTAATCTCTAACCACAGTAATTTCCTGAATGCCAGAGAACTGTTGTCAAAACCAAGGATTCACTCACTGCTGAAACATCTGTATTAGATTACTGCACTTTCCTTTTTACTCCTGCATCGTGGCCTGCGATCTGCTGCCGCTCCAAACCAGAAGCTGGAAGAAGCTGCAGACTTCAAAACCATTCCAGGCTTCCCCTATCTAACAGCATTGCAATGTAACTTCTACAGCACGAACATCTTTTTGGATTTTATGGGTGCTTCTTTATCCAAACCCTGCACAGCAAACAGTAAATCCCATTTCCTTCCTGGAACAGAGCTGGAAAAAATCTGCATTGGATTCCTACCATTTTTTAATGTGGCCTTAGTAATTTCCAGATTGCTGCCTCTGTTCTGTACCATTTTGTCTCGCTGACTGCCAAGCTGCTTATAACACACATTTTCTTGAAACGTATTTTTCATCTTTTCCTCTCCGTATATTTATATTCTAGTCCCTACTAAAAATAATGATGATAGTTTTAATGACTGATCTTCCTTGACCTGATTTAGCTCTTTAGCTAGCTGATGCAAGAAGATTATTCATTGTCTTCTCCAAAGTAATTTCCATGAGTCTTTGGGAGTCACGTCTTCTGTCTGATTGACTCATTAGGTTTCAAGATCCCTAATAGCCAAGATCAGAAGGATTGATTTGGATAGTTCTTTCTGGGAGTTTGTTCCTGACTTGCATGTCAGACCTGGGTTTCTGTTAAGAGGTAGTAATGCATACTGACCCCGTGGATTTATCACCAGAAGGAAGCACGACCCTACCAAGTGCCCTGAGATAACTTATTCCGACACCTAGCATGTTGCTGGCATGTTGTGTGGCAGCCACCTTCTGACAGTGTCCCCACAAAAGAACTCTCTGACTTCCAAGGGAATGCTCAAAATGGGAAAAGGGGGGAGGTGGGTGGAACAGCGCCAAACAAAGCCAGTCTCTCTAAAATGGTGGCTGTTTGCGCATTGAATGCTGCCAAGATATCCTCAGGCTGAAGTTCAGCTCCCTCAGCCTTTGCAACCTGCAGCCTTGTGGGGCAGCTGAGCTCGGCTCACCAGGGACCATGGTGATCCAGGAAATCTAACAGCGGAGACAGAAAATTTGGCTTTTTTCCCCGAAGGATCTTGGTTAATACCTTTGTTTCTTTGTCTTTAACTGGGGAATAATATGTAAAATATTTCTGAAATTTATCTCTAACCCCTTCCTTCCAACTGGGATGTGTAATTTGAAGGACACGGTAAATGAGGCTAGCCCTTCACCAGTGGCAGAGATCTGATCCCACGTGTGAGGTCTGGATCTCCCACTTCCTCCCTAGGAGATCAGGAAATCAGGTATATGAGACAGTTACCAAGTGGTTTCTTGAGAAGTTTCAGCTTTAGGAATACCCTGGTTAAAAGTTCACCCAACAGTGTTGTTTAAAGCACCTTGGAGAAGCACTGCAGAAGAGGAGATGACTACCTCCCCTTCTCCACAGCAGCCAGGTGTCACAACCACAGGTAAGGCTGCTGAACTTCCATGGGGTTTGGGAACCACGTGGAAGATTTCCAAACACCACGAAATTTCATTTGCAGAAAAAGGGCTGGTACTGAGAAGCAAAGCCACCAGTGACGAAATTTGGGAACTGCAGCTCCGTACCATTTCCCGTCTGAAGAGACATCCTTACAGTAGGCAACCAAGAAGTCTGATTCAAGGCATCTCATTTAAGCCTTGCAAGGGCTTAAATTACCTGCTTTTCCTCCTTGGGTGGGCATCTACCTGGTAAATACATCTGCACATGGTCACTGGCTTTCAACGCAGTTGCTCTTTCGAGCTCTGGAGACCCAGGCATATTTTTATCTATTACTAGCTGTTCTCCTCCCTGGCTCCACTTCCTAACAGAAAGCCCTGCACTGGAAGGCCAAGTTCACTGACTGCAATGACAAAGCAGCACAGAATCACTTGGGAACAACTAATAACAAACTGATGCTGCCATCCAAATAACCTATCCATCGCAGTAAGGTCGTTTCTTTAACCTACCTACCTTAATGCGGCTTCTCTGACCTAGTTCACCTCCAAACTAGAGTGTTTTCTTGTTTTTGCTAGCCAAGATGAAGCTGATGTTCCCTTCTGGCCTCTAAATCAGAATGCAGTCATGCAGTCACTGTAGAGCCAGGGGGAAGAGCACAAGCCTACCCTACATGTGTCAGGCTAAATGCAAACATCTGGCTAATGCTTTTACATACCCATCGCTCTGCCTGTTGTTAAATTCATTGCCATGCTTAACTCTGTAGGTTGCATCAGATTGCAATAGTTGGATCAGCAGCTAGAGATATTCTTCTCCTCTTCCTTTAATAACTTTGTATATTTATACATATGCAACTTCTTTATTGGAAATAATATTCCCAGACTAGGAAACTGTCAGGTTAACATCAGTCATGGGGACGCTCTGTGTTGGTTTAACAGTGGGATTTGCAGAAGCTGAGGTGAGCCGCATGAGGATCCAAGTAAAAAGACCCAGAAAAGCATTTCTGACCTTTCATAGGAGGCTGAACTGGTCATCAGGGTGTTAAAACAGGGATAAGGAGATGTCATCCTCCTGCTCTCAGCGCTGTGATGGATTGCATTTGATCAGAAGGAAAAAGCGAGACATACAGAAGAGCTGTAACTCTCTCAGCCCCTAATTACCCATGCTATAGACCCTGAAAAGTCTTTAAGATTTTGAAGCAAAGAGGTGACCAAGCTCAGTCCAGCCTTTGCACACTCCCAGGTAGCACAGGAGTTCTTGAGGGGGCCACCTTTGGAGCACAAGCACTGGCTATGCGAGCAAAGCCCGAGCTGGCTGGCGCTGCACGGCACCAGGACTGGCAAGACAAACCTCTGCCAGGAGGGATTTTGCTTCAGCTGGATGGAGAAGCAAGCCAGCTGGGCAGCACCTTGGTATTTTGGGCCAAATATCTCAGAAGATGTAAAACAGGATGGTGCCATTATTTTGGGGGGAGGAAAGGTGTCTGGATTCATTCCCAGAGGGCTGGTAAATGCCCTTGTTTGCACTGAGAGGAACTGCAGGAACGAGCCTCCATCAGGCATTGCCACTCGCTGTTGGCATTAAAAGCAGGAAAAAGAATGATGCATTGCAGGGGTTTTTATCCCCCACACCCCCTATGCTTTGCAAACATTTCACGGAGACAAGACACTCGTGTGCTTTTATATAAGCACAAGCTCAACTTCCACTGTTTAAAATTTGGTCTCTGTAGTATGCACAGCATTAAATTGAGAAGGAAACAGAAAAAACACCAGCAGCAAAGAGGAGACAAACAAAGCTGGTGACTAAAGATATTAATGCAAGAGAGATTTTCTTCCAGGTGAAGTTTCCAGAGTGAGCCACCCACAGGTCATGGCTCTGCCTGTGCCATGTGTCCGTGCCCACCGGTAGCTGGGCAAGCACACATGTTATTGACTTCTGCCTCAAGGTGGGCATGAGGTGAGGAAACCAGTCAGTGGGTGAACTTACTTAATGCCACAGAAATAAATGAATCCAACATTTATTCCTCATCCTTCAATATTTTAGGTGGCTTATAAAAAAACACAAACACCAAACCTCACACACATTGAACCCAGATCTTTTTAATCTGTCACAAGGTAGCTGCTGAAGTAACTCTGGTTATTTCTAACTGAAGGCAAAGTTGAGGAACAGCACCCAGTTTGCGGAGTTTAATTTTAGTTTGAGCTGATGCTACTCATTTTCATGCCATGTGTTTATACTTGTTTTTATTTACTTGTGCTAAATGAGAGGGTGGAAGGCTGGGAGGTCCCTGTCTTCTCTTAAGAAAACAAACACACTACTGGGAGAAATTACAGTGTAACTTGAATTTATAAAAATAGTAATAATATATTTATATTTATATTTACATGTTGTACATTTACATTTATGCATCATGCAAACTGAATTACCAAAAGGGTTTAGGCTGTTGTGCTCTATTAGAACCAAGATCATTACCTTGCTTCTGAAGCATGCTCCTGGCTGGGACTAACACACATGGGTCAACTCACCCTTTTGGCTCATCTCTACCAACAAAGCATCCCCAGGCCACCCATTCTCACCCTCTGTTCTACATTCTTCTCTCCTTGTGGCCACACCACCTTCCCCCACCTCCTTCCCTGCCCACATCCCCTCCTGTCCAGGATGACACCTGGACAGGTCTATAGCAGGAGCAAGCTTGGAGGTGCCTTCACATGCATGCACCATGTAGGACACTATGTGGTCTCCAAGCCCAAAGACCCTCATGCCCTGCAATTGTCCTCTGCTCCTGATTGCCAAAGGGAAATCCTCAAACCAAATGCCAAGGATCTTCTTTGCTAACCCACCCCTCCTCCTAGAGCTCCCGACATCTCCAGTTCTCTATCCAGCTCCTACAGCCCCTGTTCATTTAAATAGCAGCTGTTGGGACAATGACTTTCTCAAGTTTTATGGCTGTCTTACCGTTGCCAGGGTGGAACAACTTCATGACAACTTCTTTGTGGGCCTAGTCCTAGTTTGGTATCCTCTTCCAAAAGCTGCTTCTCAGGACTTTTACTTATGAGCAAAAGAGTCAGCCATGAGAGGCAGACCTTCACCGGTCTTTGGGCTTTGGTTCAGGGCTCTAGCCATGACTGCCTTTTGAGGTCTGAACTTCTAACTTGTAGGAAAAAATACACTGACGGCAAATAAATGCTGGCATTCGGGGAAAGTGAAATTTCTCAAAGAAACAAACCCGCCAACAGTAATATTTTTCTGTGATAACAGAGAAACCCTTCGTTGAAATTTTGACCTATTGTAGCATTTTAATTTATATATTTAGTTCTGCTGTGATTTATCTTTTATGTTATTATTTATTTTATTCTATACATCAGTGACTGCTCTTTTTACATCACCATTAGCAATTGTTCTGCTAATTGCTAATTCTGTTTGTAATTTTTGAAGTAATTGGCCTTATGCTTTGCTCATTTCCCCCTGAAAAAAAAAAAAAAAAGTGTTTTGAAACGCATCTCTAAAATGTTCTGCTTGGTATTGAAGTATTTTATTATATGGCTCTCAACAGAGCAAAAGACAGAAAAAAAACCATCTCTGAGGAATGCTTCATTTTGAACACATCAACATTCCCACTGAAATAACAAACATGTCCAACCAGCTCTATAAACCACGCTTATCTGCTTGTTCCATCTACCCAGCCCACCTGCCTTGGCTGCCCAGATACCAGCGTGGCACTCAGAGCTGTTCTCTTTGCACACAAAACATCTGGCATCTTCCCTTGGCTCCTGTCCACCAAATTAGGCTGTGTCTGAGGCCTGGGGTGGGGGCTTGCTCCTCCTGAAGTGCCTGGAGCACGTGCATGCCAATAGGCACTGACTGCTGATGGCCTGAAAGATGCTTTGCCACCTCATTCTATGAGACTGCTCGGCTTGAGTTCAGAGGGGCTCCTGTTAGCTTCAGCCTTGGACCCCTAGTTGCCGTGTCAGCTCTTGCACCCAGGAACACAAAATAATCTCTGCTTCCAAGAGTCTTCACTGCTAATCACAGCCAGGCTCTGTAAAAGCACCTTCACTGCACTAAAAGCGTGGTCAGAAAGGAGTTAATGTGCCTGATAACGCTTTTCCTTTTTTTTTTTTCTTTTTCCCTTAATTTTGCCTTTTTCTATTCTATATGCTCCAAAATTAAATCAAAACCTGTAAGAGGAAGGTAATACTCTCCACATAGACGGCAACAAGCCATGAAATAAGTTTAGGCTAGGCCAGAGGAGACTTTCTAACCAAGAGGACAGGGAATCCACTGCAAGAGGAGAAAGCCACCATGAAGAGTGGATTTGGAAGGGACAGATCCATCTTCAGTAAAGGGGCTTCGGCCAGGTCACCACTGTCCTTCCCATGTGTGGCCTGGGGACCGCTGATGGCCACCAGAACCACAGGAAGGTAGTAAACTGTTAAAAACCAAACCAGACACATTTGCAGGCAAAGGAGAAAACTGGCAAACAGTAAATGTAGTAATGGTGTTGGTGTGATAGCGGCTGGGATGGTTGGGGGAGAGGAAAAGGAGGGAAAAGGGACAGTATAATACATGTCTGGGCAATTTTAGGTAGATGTCATAAGAGGACTGTCTGATTTTCTTTTGCCCCACCTTTATCAGTTAGCTAATATAAGCTATTTCCTCTCTTTATCCTTCTCGCCTCATTAATTAAGACATAAACATTCAAAGTGTAGCCTGTTTTTTCCTAGACTTAAATAAAATTGCAACAATCCAACACCACCACTAAAACATACATTCATCACACAATCTTCACAAGCCTCACTTACATCAGCAAAAAGAGTTCCCCACAGCAAAGCCAAAATAACTTCCTCACAACAAAGATGGGCAATTTACAGACACCCCAGCCCGCATCCCTTAACCTCAATTAAAAGAAAAATTTGTCACACTTCTAATGCTCTCTGGGAATGTCCAGTCCATGTTTTGCCCGTTTCCCCTCCCAATTACTGTCTTTATCTGGGATTTCTCAGGAGCCCCACCTTGGGCACTTTGGGGGACAGCAGTACAGGTTTGAATCATCCCTTGCAGTCACTTCTAGCCCATTTTTAAACATGCTTGAAGACCTGGGCTCAGCTGGACACCAAGGGCCCCAGAGCTAACAAACCTCCAGCAGGACATGGCCTCAGAGGGACATGCAGTGGGGACTGATCTTGGGTTCCCAGAGGATTTTCGGATGTCCTGCTTAATGCAAGGCAGGTCTACCTTTACAGTCACTTCAATATTATCAGTTCAGCACTGTTCTGCATTGAATGTGAGCAGGATCCCTCTCCCCCAACTCTGCATCCGGGAGATGCTGCAGGCACCTGCCCCATGGCTAATCTTGCTTTGCAGAGCAAGAGTGCAGCCAGGGCACCACTCTGCTTGTTAGAAACCCAGAGGACATGTAAATGGTGACTAAAATCCTTTAACCTGTGGTCTTTTGAACCAAAAAATTACCCTTCCTTTTCAAGAATCAGGTGTAACATGGAATTACAGTCTGACAAACACTGTTCATCAGGTGTGTATGTCTGTCTTTTTATGTAAAAGCCCTGTTCACACCACTATATGGCACCACCCAAGTCCTAGGATAACCTCTGTCACAAAAGGGTAAAAGAGGGGGGAAAAGGAGGGAAAAAAGAGGTGTTAACACATCACCAGGGGAAGGAGCTGCACCTCCTTTCAGCTCAAGCTCAACAGATTGGCAGGGTCCCTGGTGCTCACAGATCTCCATGTGTGTTTACTTCAAGCCCTTCAGTTCCTCCACACAGACCTAACCAAAGACTTCTTGGGGTCTAAGTGCATTAGTATAAACCTGTTCCTCATTAGTTTAAATCAGCCATAATAACCCTGCTTTAGACTGAAACAAGGAGACAGATGGAAAGCAATGAGGTAACTGGATCTTAATGAGTTGGTGTTCGCTAGCTGAGCTGCGGTGATGGCATGGGATGTGCTCTCTCCCTGCCCTGGTCGGGAGGGGAAAGGCATCAGTGCAACCTCAAAGGTTTATGCATGGTTGGGGCAGGTCCTGAGCAGCACACCAGGTGGCAGCCCCCAGCCTTACCCCCACCAAAAGGTGCATCTTCAGCTCAGCTATCCCACCCCTGCATCCCATTTGAACCCTGCCATCCATGCCAGCTCAAGCCTCTCAGCAATGTGGACAGGTTGTCTTCAGAGAGATCAGGAGAGGAGGAAAGCTCACCCAGGCAGGGCAAGATGCAGGGCAGGTGCAGTCTTCACCCTAATGACATTTCCTATCATGTCATTTGGGAGAAACTTTCCTTTTCACAGACTCACAGACTGGTCGGGGTTGGAAGGGGCCTCTGGAGATCACCTAGTCCAGCCCCTGCCAGAGCAGGTTCCCCTCGAGCCGGCTGCACAGTCACGTCCAGGCAGGTTTGAATGTCTCCAGGGAAGGAGACCCCACAGCCTCTCTGGGCAGCCTGTGCAGGGCTCTGCCACCCTCACAGTAAAGTTCTCCCTCACATTCAGATGGAACTGCCTGTGTCGCAGTTTGTGCCCCTTGTCCTGCCGCTGGGCACCACTGGGAAGAGCCTGGCCCCGTCCTGACACTGGCCCTTGAGAAATCTGTAAGCACTTTCTGACCAAAAAGGTGGTTCAAGTCCCACTGCACATGAGCAGCTCAGTCCAGCCTTAACTTTGGAGAAAGGCTCATGTTTTCTTTATCTCTGTATTTCACTGGATAGATTGGATGAGATATATTTATCTGGACAGCAATCTGTGTAGCTGCAAAGATACGGCTACAAAATTCCACGGGTTGAGATCATCTCGTGCTGAGTTTAGCTCCCAGTAAGAAACGATACTTCATTTTGGTAGTTGACATGTTTTCATCAAAACATAAGGAAAATGAGTAATTTGACCTCGAGTGCTAGGCATTTAGTTTTGTTTTTCTTTAATTCACATTAAAAAAAAACCAACCAAAGGGTTTGCTGGGGTTTTTTTAAGCAAAACCACCTTTTTTTTTTTTTTTTTCTTGTACAGTATTTGTTTCTGTTTGCTTGATTTTTCCAGTTGCTCTACTTTACTTGTTCCCAACAGGGTCAAAAATCCAGCTTTAGGAAGGAGGGGGAAACCTTAAGGAAAAATTCATGAAAGAAGTAAGGAAGACTAAAAATATGTCATTTCCTGCAATGGTTTTCAAGAAAAGTAAAGGACTAAACACACTATTATATTTTCTTGTCCACCGTCGTATCCAGTGAATCAACAGATCTCTCATGCTCTGATAGAGCAACAGTTAAACCACCTCACTGTCCACTTGAACTGCCCTTTGAAATATTTTTTTTTTTTTTTTAAGAAAGAAAAGTTGAAAAATCATGGATAAACACACTGCAAGGAAATATTTCCTGTGTACAGTAGAAAGGCGCTGAGGGAGAGCGCCTGTTCAACACTGGGGTCAGTCCCCATTGCAATGTATGGAGGCAGGAGGGTAGGGTCACTGGGAGGAAACCAGTGTAAACAGGATCTGCTTTTATCAGTGGGGGGAGGGGGGAGAACCCCCCCCCCCCACCAAACCACACAACAAACCAGCCCTGTTTAAATTATCTAGAAGTATGTGCCTATATGTTTTAATGACAAGCTGCCGTTTCCAAGTCTTGCAGCAGGGTTAAGTCACAGAGCTCGGCAGAGCTGCCGATCACAGCTGTCCCTGGATGCAGGACACTGATTGTCCCTTCTGCTTTCGGAAGGAACTAGTGAGGGGCAGCCGCGCTTGCAGTCCCAGCAGAGTACCTGGGCAGGAGTGGTAGAGCGGGAGGACCAGGGTTAGCATAGGAAGGATGCTAGCTGGCAGCCCTGGATGCAGGGATACCTACCAGCCTTCCAGGGCACCCTCCTGGTGTGATAACGGGGGAGACCTGCCAGCCTTGCAGGGCATCCACCTAGCGAGATCATGGGGCTGGGGGGACCTGCCAGCCTTGCAGGGCATCCACCTAGCGAGATCATGGGGCTGGGGGGACCTGCCAGCCTTGCAGGGAATCCTCCTAGCGGTCTAATGGGGCTGGGGGGGGGGGGGGGGGGGGTGTCCTGCCAGCCTTACAGGGAATCCCCCTAGTGGGATAATGGGGCTGGGGGGACCTGCCAGCTTTGCGGGGCACCGTCCTGGCGGGACGCTGGCGCCGGGGGGCACGCAGGGCGCAGGGCAGTGGGAAGGGGCAGCCCCAGCCCCGCCGCGCCGGGACCCCGGGGCAGGGGACGCGCCGCGCCGCCGGGCAAACCCTGCGCTCTGCTGCCCCCTGGCGGCGTCAGGTGGCGCGGCGGCTGCACCCCCGGGGTACCACCCGACCCCCACCCCGGGGGTGTCTGCACCTCAGCGCTGCGTGCCCCCCCTCCCCCACGAGTGGGTGCCTGCCCGTCCCTGGGCATGCCTTCTCCCCCGCAGTGGGTGCCTGCCCCCCAGGTGCGCGCCTGCCCTCTCCCGCTGTTCCTGCTCCCCCCCCGAGTGCCTGCCCCCCCCCGAGTGGGTGCCTGCCCCCTCCCCGAGTGGGTGCCTGCCCCCCCCCGAGTGGGTGCCTGCCCCCTCCCCGAGTGGGTGCCTGCCCCCCACCAGTGGGTGCCTGCCCCCCAAGTGCGTGTTGCCCCCTCCCGCCATCTCGCCTCCCCCCGCCGGGGCTGCCGCCGGCTTCACCCTGCCCGGGGCTCGCCTTGTCCCGCCACGCAGCGCTGCCACCGCCTCCTCCTCCTCCTCCTCCGCCCGCCCTCCCCCCCTCCTCCGGCGGCACCTGACGCGCGGGGTCCCCACACCCCCTGCCCGGCCCCCCTCCCTCCCTCGCCCCTCCCGGCGCTCTCGGTGCGAGCGGGAAGGGAGCGGAGGCGCCGGGCGCTGCCGGCCGCTGCCCAGCGCGGCCCGCGGAGCATGCGAGGGCGGCGGGGGGGCACCCAGCTCGCTGCCCCCCCGGGCGGGCCGGCGGCGGGGCTGAGCGGCAGCCGGAGCGGGGCGTGGGGAGGGGGGCAGCGCAGCCGGCCGGCGTGAAACGGGCTGGCTGGGGGCGGGGGGGGGCGAGGAGCCGCGCATCCCGCTGCCCCCCACCCACCACCCACCCACCTACCCATCCATTCATCCATCCCTCCACCCCGGCTGCGGGGACCCAGCGGGGCAGCAAGGTGCGGAGCGAGTCCTGGAGCAGGCTGCAGGGATCATGCCGGGGGGGCTACGCCTCGGCATCGCTTTCTCCTCGCCCTCCATGGAGCCCAGACCTTCTCTACAATGACTTTCCCTGAGCTGAGCAATGGCAGCTTGAGTGGGAACCGGACGGGACAGGGTGGCCAGAGCGGTGCCAACAGGTCCTGGGGGCTGCAAGGTGAGGAGACCCCCCAAGGCAACGGCACCACGCTGACTTTCGCCTTGGATGTGCAGGCGGTGGGCGTTGGGGTCTTCCTGGCCGTCTTCATCCTCTCGGCCATCGTGGGGAACATCCTCGTCATCCTCTCGGTGGCTTGCAACCGGCACCTGCAGACAGTCACCAACTACTTCATTGTCAACCTGGCCATTGCCGACCTGCTGCTCAGCACCACCGTGCTGCCCTTCTCGGCCACCTTGGAGGTGCTAGGCTTCTGGGTGTTTGGGCGCATCTTCTGCAACATCTGGGCAGCGGTGGACGTGCTGTGCTGCTCTGCCTCCATCATGAGCCTGTGCATCATCTCTGTGGACAGGTACATTGGTGTCAAGTACTCCCTTAAGTACCCCACAATCATGACTGAGAGGAAGGCGGGGGTCATCCTCGTGGTGGTCTGGCTCTCCTCCATGGTCATCTCCATTGGGCCACTGCTGGGATGGAAGGAGCCACCACCGCCAGATGAGAGCATCTGTAGCATCACAGAAGAGCCGGGCTATGCCCTGTTTTCCTCCCTCTTCTCCTTCTACCTGCCCCTCATGGTCATCCTGGTGATGTACTTCAGGATCTACGTGGTGGCCAGGCGCACCACACGGAGCTTGGAAGCAGGGGTCAAGAAGGAGAGGAATAAATCCATGGAGGTGGTACTGCGCATCCACTGCCGCAGCGTAATAGAGGAGCCTCTCTCCAGCACTAGGAGCAAGGGGCACAACTTCAGGAGCTCCCTCTCTGTGCGACTCCTCAAGTTCTCCCGTGAGAAAAAAGCAGCCAAGACTCTCGCCATCGTCGTGGGTGTTTTCATCCTCTGCTGGTTCCCCTTCTTCTTCATCCTGCCTTTTGGTAAGTGACACTGTCCCCCATCCCAGCCCATCCGCTTGTGGCCGAACCCCTGGGGAACTGCTTCTTGGGACAAACTTTCAGGACACAACTCCTGCTTGGAGGTGAGGAGTAAGTAACTGATAGGTGAATAAACCAGTGATTAATTAATTCAATTAATGAATATTTATTCAATATTTATTAATCAGAATCATATGATCAATCAAAGTAAATAGCAAATGAATAAAATAGCAGGATAATGATTGGTTTAATTAATTCATTCTACATTCAGCAGTTTAATTAATGAAGTTCAGGCTAAGGAGGAAGCAACTCTGTTTCAAACAGGCTGTGATTATGGCACAGTGGTTTCCAAACAGCATTGCCGTCCCCGCCCCCAGCATCCCTTCCTCCCAGTTTGGGGAAGGGCACCTGGACCTGCCCCCGTGGGGCCAGGGCTCCCACTTCTGTTGTGACCTGGAGAAGGTATTGCAGATGAGTGAGGTTTCATCCCCCCCAAGGAGCGTGTCAGAGTCTGAAGCAGAAGTCTTGCAGACTTCCCGGGATGCCATGGTTGTGCAGGGACTTGGAGCAGGACTAGGTCATATCTACAAGGGTGATGGTCCTCAGTGATTTCCCAGGACTGATCCCCCTCCTTCAGGAGTCAAGCCCTCAGCTCCCAGCCCTGCCACGGTGCCCGTGTCACTGGGTGCTCATTTGGGGTTGTCTGACGAGTTGTGCTCTAAAGTTTTGGCAAGTTGTTTGCCCGGGTGAAACGGGTGCAGTCCTCTGCGTGCAGAGGAGGCTGAGCGGGCACAGAGCCCACCAGGGAGGGTGATGCCCAAAGCAACGTCCCCTTCCAGCACCAGTGCTACCCGTGGCCATGCAAAACCAGTGCTCCCTATCACCACCTCACATAACAATGGGCACCCAGCTCAGGGCACCTGATTAAGCTTCTGGAACGGTGTAGCTAAAGCTAAGGGGAGAAAAAGAGATTAAAATAACTCTGAATATTGACGATGGCCTTTGCACAGAGCTCAGCAAAGCAGAGAGGTCTGTCACTCCATCTACTGGGTGGGACCCACGTGTCCCGCAGCCCACTGGGCACTTGGCTTCAACTAACCCTGCAGCCAGGGAAACGCTACAGCTAGTTCTGCACTTTTTCTCAGGATTTTTCAAACCCTCTTGCTTGAAGCTGCCTCTCAAGTCAGTGGAAACAGCATTGTGACCACAGGACAGATTTTGATCTGGTGAGGTTTTGATCTCCCTCCAGCACTGTGTCCCCCCCTGGGAACAGCTGGAGCCCAAGGCTGACACATAATTGAGGCCACTCAGTCCCCACCTGCCCTTCAGCAGGATAATTCACCAGAAGCGCTGGGAGCTGAGGTGTCCCTCGGGTGGTCTCACCATGCTGCTGTCTTGTGCCTCTTTGCTTCAGTCTCTCTCTCTGGGTGCGGGTGGTATTTGGTGTGTTTGTCTCTGCACTTTGTAGGGCTGAAATTGCTGCTGTGAAGAGTTTTCATCCTGCGTGAGCTTGGGAGTGCGTGGTATAACTCAGGCAGGGAGCAGTAAAGGCTGCAGTGAACTTTTCTTACTACAAGACCCAGGATGAATTATCCTGCCCGCCTGTGCCTCAGTTTCTCCTTAATTGACCGGGTGCATTGGGGGATTTTTGTAGCCTGCAAATAAATAGTTCAGGAATTGTGGGGCTGGCAAGATGCCAGTTCCCAAAGGCTGAGCCCCCATCTGATACTCGTCAATCAGCAGGGCAGAAACCAGCTCCAAACCTCATTCAAACCTTTACACCTGGCAGCTCATGAAGCTGGGAGTTGGGATCCTGTTCCTCTGAGTGATCCCCAGTACTTGGAAATAGAGAGCGAACAGCAGGCAAATACTTTTCAGTAGCAAAAAATATTTTATTTTGTTGTACCTTCTCTGTCCTCCCTTGAAACCCTTGAACCAGCTTCTCCACTGACGTGCATCACCACCCTTGCAGTGAAGTCAAGGGAGATACACTGATTTACACCAGTTAAAAACCCAAACTTCATTCTTTAAGTACCTCCCATGATCCCATTTGCTTCCTCCAAGCACACAACTTGCCAAGTCCTTTATAAACATGGCTTTGATCTTTACTTCCTGCTGTATTATATGTATAATATAAACACAGCAAAAGTTCATTTATTTTATGATGACAAAATATGCTGCCTTTGATTTCAGCCCCCCTTTTATTAATTGCAATTTCCTACTCAAATTTGAGAATCATTCAATGCTATCTAGAAGGAGAACAGAAACTCCTGCAAGATCTAATCTCTGAGTTTACAGCTCAGGAGACATGTCTGAAACTCGGAGAAATCAGCAAGGTTCACTTTAAATCCACAAACTGCAACATGCCAGGGCCAATTCTCCTTGAAAAGATCGTAAATGATTAAGTAGAATGGCTTTTTTATTTGCTTGTTAGACAAACTTAGGATAAATAAATTGGGGGCAACTGGAAATGATATTGATACTCATTTTAAATGAAAATGAAACACTCATGGGAAAAAAAATTCACTTTCAATTGAAGTGAAAGTTATTGTTTCAATTTGAGTGGAACACTATTAACAAATGAGTACTCAGATACGTTTCCAAATGAACTGTCACATTAAAATGAAATAAGTGCTCTATTTCCTTCTGAAAATATTTAAGTGTTTTGACTTTTTTCTTTTTTTCTATTTGACATGAATTTGCAAGAAGTTGTCATTGACTTACGCTGTTGACTGACTGCTGTCTGGTTATACTTTTTAGGGATAAGTAAATTTGTCAGCTGAAAAAACACTCCCAGCTCTACTTAGTATTTGCTTAGCAATCAGAAACTTCTGTCCTGGCTGTCACCAGGCTCCATGTGAGGCTGCACACGTCCTTGCAACTCTCTGCAACACAGTTTCCTCATCAGTTACGCAGAAGCAATATATATCACCACAGTGTTGAGAAGCAAAAATAACCAATAATTTTAAATAACAGGACCTATGCATGTGCCAAATGCTGTCAGCTGTTTTCTCCACGCTTGAATAATCTACAGATTATTCTTTAAATTGGTGCAGACTTCCCAATACCTCTACAGTCTACTTATCAGCTGAGTAACGTGGCTCCTTCCTGTGTTTGTGATACACATCCCCAAGCACAGGATGCCATCACCAGGAGTTTTAACACAATTAACAGTTTCTGTGGTTAATGAGACTTTTTAAGCAGCTGGTTGTTCAACAAGAGATGAAATCCTAATTACCCACACAACTCTTGCGTGGGTTGTATCTTTTGCTGGGTGTGCGGTAGAGCTCTACTGAGCTGCTTTGTTAGGGGATCCTGGGTGGTGGTTGTGTGGTTGATGCCAGGGTTCCTCTTCCCTTAGCAAAGACCTGTCAAGAGAACAGTAACTGGAGGCTTCTCAGAGATGTGAACCAGGAGTTTAAGGGTGTTCTGTAGGACAGGATTCATCTCCCTTTGGTTGTCTCAGGCACCTGTGCCTTCATCTCAGCTAGTTACAGCATCATGAAGATGCTAGTTGGAAGGGACCTCTGAAGGTCCATCTCCCTCTCTAAGCAACATCAGTAAAAGATCAATCCATCGTATTCACCCAGAGTGCCCTTTATTCTTCTGAGGGGAGTGCCAGAAGGTGTGACTCACATGACCTGTTTTGGACATCCACCTTAGGATGAGATGAATTGCAGTGTCAATCTGTCTCTTCCCCTCCCCTGACTACAAAAGCAGCCAGGGGCAACTAAACCCGCTGATGGTGTCTGCACTGCAGCTATTTGCAAAGAGGTGGGGTTTATCCTAGTTTGAATATTATTTTTTTTTTTAAGTTTAATAGAAGCAAGATGCCTGGGTGAGAGAAAGCTGAGCCTTATGTCAGCTCCATCTTTTATTAGAGACAGAGAATAGACAAAATCTCTCTTAAGTCACACAACCATTCAGGCTTCACTGGCACTTCTGCTAATGGAAACCCCTCCTAGAAGTTAGGTGCTGGCTTCATCCTTGCAGGTGGGCAGCTATGCAACAGGTCAGGAACCAGAATCCCCTATACAACACCTACAGATAGGTAGTGACCTGCTTCCTCAAACCTGATCCAGGAGGAAGGAAATAATAGGAGGAGGGATGGAGCCCTGCTCCCCATCTACTCTTCAGTGGCTGGGGAGCGTGCAAAGACAATGTGGGACCCCAGATGGGCCCGTCTCAGGATTGGAGGCAAAGGCCTTCTCCATCACCATCCTAGAAGCATCTTAAGAGGAAACAACCAACCCCTGGGGTCAGGGCCAGCACCCAGGATGGTGATGTACACATCTCAATGTCCCTTGTTTTTAAGAAGCATAGTCTAGTCTGGGTGGTGGGCTCCCATGTTTGTTTTCCTTTGGATTTGGTTAGAAATCAAGACTGGTGTGAGAAAGGCACAGCAGCACCCAGAGCTGGTGCCACACATGGATGAAGGCCATAACCCAGGCTCCCTTCACGCTGTCCCTCCAGCAGCAGCAGGTTACCCAGATAAGGAATGACTTCAGGGATCCCTCAGTGTAAGCAAAACCTTCCATGTTCATGGTCTTATGTTTGCCTTGGGGTGGTGACTTGCCTGTGTTTGCAGTGGAAGCCAATACACATTTTTAAGAAAGTGTATTATTTAAGATTTATAAGAAAAATATTTTATTAATACTTTTAAGAAAAACAGTGTACTAGCTTTTTTACCTTCATCTGGAAGGAAAGGCAGCTGCTACACAAACCAGGCTCAGAAAGGTCTCCTTCAAACAAACAAACAAACAAATAATAATTCTTGTAGAATTTTTTTTGACAGGGCAGAAGTCCTTTCACAAAGCATTTTGCAGAAGGCAGGCTCACAGAGGCACAGCAGTGCTGTCACTTGTGAAATAAACAATGGGGCAGATAACATAGGTAGAAACACATTTCAGATGAGACCAAGTCTGTTCTGGTAGAAGTGGAGAATCTAATTCTGGTAGAAGAGCATTTAGCATGTTTTCCTAAGACAAAAAGGTCTTATGTCATTGCCCTGAGCCTGTGTGCATGTCAGCCTTTCCCCACCACTTGATGGATCGTGTCATCAATCTCAATTACATCTGAGAAAGTACTAAAAGTCCTCAGTATACAAAGTTCCTATAAAAATGGGCAGATGGGTAAAGGAGTGGGAACTTTCGTACTCTCCATCACAGAAGGAAGGTTGCAAAGTAAGCACAGCCACTAGTTAGACATCAGAAAATACCCACTAAAAATCCACCATGAGACACAATTCCACAGAAAACCAAACTTATTTAGTTGTGTTGTGCACAGGAGGACCCAATCAAAAGTGTGATTTAAAAAGAGGAATGAAAGATAGGCCATTCAATTACTTGGATTGTCAGAGAAGTCTCATGTATGTCCTGAAATTTTCTGAGTTATGGTGGAAGTGGCAGAATTGGCATGGAAAAGGAATGGTCAGCTGCTTTGAAACAATTAGCTATGGCCCAGAGCATCAAATCTAACTAGGAGAAGAGCAATGGCAATGAACTATTCCATCTGCCACACGTCCTCTATTGATCCTAGTCCACAGGAACTATACATTCATTAAAAATGCCAGCAGACACAGACACGGAGTCTCAAAAGCAGCTAGGTACCAGGCTCTGGTTTGATTTATTGGACATCATCCAGGCAAGAGGCAAAATTCTTCTCGTCTTCTTTGCACCACAGGATGTTTCCATCAGATGGGCTTATGCCAAATTAGCATCAATTCATTAAATCGTAAAGGATGGATGGGTCTTCCAGTCCATCTCCTTTTCTGAGGGAAAGAACACTTGGCCCCAAATCATTCCTGACCTGTTTTTCAAGATTGTTCTTAAAGCATTGCAGTGAGGGCAAAACCATTTCTTTCCTGGGCAAACCATACTGTTTCTTAAGCAGCCCTCAAATGTGATTTCTGCTTCTCTTTTTCCAGTTCAGAGGGTCTGCAATAGCGTTAGGGATGTGCTACAGCCTACTAGAGTGTCATGCCTAGGGCACGATAGCAGGGATGCATGTGGTCGGCATGTCACAGGGAGTCATCTGCGTTAGTTGTGTCTGACTAGAGATAACACTGTGGAAAAGCAACCTGGGAGCTGGGTTTCTTTCCAGGGAGAACATGTTGACATCCTGCAGAAGGACGCAGGAGAGAATTACAAGTAGGCACATGGGTAGTGACCCTGTGAGTGAATTGTGTAGCTAAAGCATGTGACAGTGTTGATTCACTCCTTGTGCCCTAGTGCAGAAGCCACCACGCTGCAGAACAGGGAAACGTTCTACATGTGTTTGGAGGTAGCCAGCAGAAAATGATTATTTGGAGCCCAAGTGAATGCATGTGGTTCCTTCCTTACCCGTTACCTTGTGCAGAAAGCCAGAGACCGATGGAGAGGTTTAGAACAATTTTGCTGTTACAAAAGATGCTACGTTCGAGACCTCAGATGACCATTGGGGCACCCAGGTTTGAACACGCACTTTGCCTCTGCCTGGCCAAAATAATGCGGTGTTCCATGGAAGTGACTGGGAACAGGACCCAGGTCTCCCATGACCTATGTACGGGATTACTCTGCTTCCAGTCCACCCACTGCCCAACCAAATAAAACTATTTAAAGCCAAATGTCTGTTTTTGTACTGCAGCGTCTTGACGCATCTGGAGGGAGTTGCTATAATGGATGTACCACAAACAGGAAAAAAATAGATCTTGAAAAACTTAAAACTACTGTGATTCAGTGGGCAAAATGTTATAAAATCTCTCAACAGGAGTTTTGGAACCAATACCAAAATACGCCATATAACATTAAATGAATCTATATTAAGCCGGGTCTGAGGGTTTTATTATATTTGCACACAGAAAACTTTGTCCTGGATATTCTGGGAAGGAGTTTTTAATTAGCTTGAAATATCATCATTAATTTATATTTGGATAAATATTTGCTCATAAATTCTAATAATCTGGTTAATGAGATGTAATGAAGATTGGGGGGGGGGGGGGGGGGGGCGGGGATGCTCTTTGGTATGGTTATGAAAGGTGGTTGCTTAATCTCTTGCTACCAGATTTCTTTTAATGGGTTTTGCCACAGCAAACAGCATGAACCAGGTACTAGCAACTGTGTCATGTTAGCAAGGAAAGGCTTCGTGCTACCTGTAGGGTTTTAATTAGGAGTGTGCTCACTTTAGTGAGTACATACAGCACTTGGCTCAAGGCTCTTCAGAAAATGAGTTTATTTCCTTGGGAAAGCAACCTGAATTATCTTCCGATTGACCAATCAGGATTATCACTTGATGTGTTTGCTGTGCTGTGTTCTAGGTAGGGCTGAGAGTACCTATTATGAGACCCTTCTGGAATAAAATCCCAGTTGCTGGTTTCAATTGTTATCTATTAGGTAAAGTTTTCCATCCTGCATCTTTGTAACGGACTGAATTTGTTCTGCCAAATGCGAGTCGCCATGAGATAGCCATACCTGACAAAGATGACAGGAAAAAACACAGCATTCAGCTCCTAAAAGAAGTGTGATGGGGGCAACCTTGAGTTTAAAAAGCTCTGGGAATACCATGTGTCAGAGCAAAAACTTGGCATGCTGCTCCATTGGGGTTGGGGGTTGCTTTGTGTCAGGGCAGGGAATTAGACAAAGCTGGCCCAATATGGCCAACATCTGTGAAAAAAAAAGCACATTTCTGAGGTGTTGTCGAGGATGGGCATCTTAGCAAGACTGGAGCTTGCTGGGGGAGGGCTTTTGAGAGCAATGACTTGATGGTGTGTAATGGGCGTGACTGCTCCTCTGCGGTCCCCTGTACTGCTGTTACACACTGCTCCCATCTTCTCCAGTGTAAAGACAGTCCCTGGCATTGGATGCCAATAGTAGATGGGTCTTCAGCCAATTGCTCTTCAGCTTTCTACATAACCAACAATGAAAAACAGGTATTTTGAGGCTGCAGTTTGCCTCATCCTAATATTTCTATCTAAACCAGCCAGATGAGTCAAACTCCAAAAGCACCAGTGTCTCCTCCTCTCTGGGGAAGGCCAAAGATCACGAGTTCCAAGGGACACAATAAACATTTAAATTAGATGAGATGAATCTTGCTGGAAGCCCAATACAGGACTAGCTTTGCCAAAGTCCAGAACACTTCTAGCTGGAGCTGGAGCTGATGGGAGTTACGCTTTAAGACACCAAAGGCATAGGAATCTACACTCAAAACATAGGCATATTTTGGCATTGCTTTGTAAATGGGATGGTCAAATGGCTCTAAAGCATCTTTTTCTCCTTGAAGAGCTGTGGAAAGAAGAATATATTTGTTGGCAAAATGTTTGGCCATAACTGAGCTAAGTACCTTCAGATATCCATGAGGAAACAAATAGTTCTGTTGTCAGAGCGGAGCTCCGTTTGTGCTCTGTGGGTTTGTGAAGTGTGGAGTCACATACTGACCAGTGAGGAGATGCTGAACACCTCAGCTGAGCTGCTGTTTAACTGAGCGCCCACCTTTCCTCACAGCTGGCATGGCAGGGACACTGCAGGGGCAACATAGCATGAACCTGGAATTAAACTCCTTAAATGTAAGAAACCAAAATTTCGCAAATGTGATTTTCACTGTGACCTTGTTGATCTTTTGAGTCCTTTGCAGCATCCTTAGTGTTCGTTTAGCAGGTTTATGCTATAGGATACAAGCTAGTGTTGTGTGTGTTTTGTCTGCAAGGTATTGTTTTGTGTGTTCAGCAGAGAGCAGTGGTAGAGTTAAACAAGGCAATGTTTAACACATAACCCACTTTCGAAGTAAAGTGTGTGACAATCTCTTAAAATATTTGTTCTCTGTATGAGAAAATACATTTTTACAACAGCTGAAGCCCAGAAACAGCAGTTGCAAAGGCTGTGGCTGATGCACCACATTTTCAGCAATCATCTTTCCATGGACACTGGTGGCATTTTGAGTGGTGCTTGCAGCGACAGCTACTCTTTAATATAACCTCCTAAATTCAAGTGGCTGATGGGGACAGGAGCTACCTGAGGAAATAGGATTTTTCTTTGAAATCTCTCTTTCCACATAAATTCAGTTCAGGAAAATATGGTTCTACCCCTGGATACTTCTGTATGGTGCGTGGCACTATTGGACAGATGTTTTCCCTGTCTCTTACCCTTATCACCCTTCACATGGTGATCCTTCTGGAAGTCTGCATTTCCTGGTATAGCCCACGTTTCCCACTAAACCAAGAAACAAGTGCTAGTCAATGTTGCATCACAGGTTATACCATCCCCCAGACAAGTTAAAAGCAATGGGAAAGCAACTGAACTGCAACTCTCAGAAAAATGACATTGTCATTGACAACAGAAAATATTTCAGGGTTTGGTTTTTTGGTGTTTGGGCAAAACAAGGCTGAAAAGATCTTCTGGCATGAAATGTGTGTAGTGAAAAATCCAGTTTTCCAACTAATAGATGTTTAGACATTTTTGACCAACCCAGGTTGGTCCCTTTCCTTAATCTTTTTACACACAAAGTTTAGAAGTCCGCCTAAGGTATCTAGCTTTGAAGGTACAAAGCAGTGTTTTTTCTCCATCATTCCTTATAGAATAACTTGACACTTCTTGTGTTGAGTTGGTCCTCTGGAAGTCGTGAATCAGGTTTGCCCTCTGAGCAGACCTTTTCCCAGGAAAGCCTGGTACTAACAATGCTTTGTAAAGGTGGTTTTCTGCTCTGTGTTGTGAACTAATTGCCTCCTTTCCTTGTCATGTGATAAGGAGGCAAGGCTAAGTGTGGTCTCATAACCCTGAGATTGTCATTTGCTTTCGCTTGGGTTGTCATCAAGGACCATCTGTTGCATGCATCAACCCAAAAGAGTTCTTCTGAGGACATCCAGGGTTTTCTTCCTCTGTGCATTGGCTGCTAAATGGTGGTGCAGGCATTGGTGACTTTTGCTGATGGGCGAGGTCCTAGAGGAGGATGGATGCTGTAAAGTTCAAGGTGTTGCTTTTTCATTCTTCACAGGAGGTGCTACATCAGGATTACCGCTATGGCTATATCCACTAGAAAAATGAAGAAGAAAAAATGGGAAGAAAACTGTGCACTTTCACCAGCAAAGTAGTGCAGAGTGACTCACATCCACATAACTCAGGGCTAGTCCTCTCTAGAGACTTGCACATCCACATCAACACAGGGTCTTCTCCACATTTTACAAGGTGTCTCAGTGGCTCTGAGGCTTAATTACTATTTTGAGCCATTTGTAATGCAAAAAGGTCTGCAATAACATACCAGTTGTTGGCAACCTGTCAAAAAAGGATTTAGGTAATCCAAGTCTTTCAGGCAGACCTCACATACGGGACCCGTCCAGCCCTCTCACCCACCAGGTTACTATGGAGCACCTGCTGGGTGATAGCTCCCAGTGGGCAAGGTCATCTCTGTGGAGTATGTGACAGCACTCATCTCTCCCTCACATAGGACCTCTTGAATGGGACCATGGGGTCAGAGACAGGCAACCCTCTACAGCTATGGCGGAGCCCTTCATGGATGGTAGCTTGTTTCTATGCAAAATCTGTGATGAGAGGCAAGGAAAGTAGTTGGAGATCTGGAAGGCACAGTAGGAGATGAGGAAGGAGGGCAGGAGTCTTGGGGTGTGGTGAGGCTAACTAGGTGCCAGGAAGGCTGGACTGGGATCCCTTCTTATCTCCAGCAGCCCTGAGGTGGTAGAGCTTTGAGGTTCCCTGAGGTGACCACACAACAGAGGGTTTGCAGAGCCCCAAAACAGAACCATCAGCTCTGTCTCCTAATGCTCAAACTGACAAAAGTGTTTCCAAGAGCCAAACATGTTTTACGGTCTTGTTTTTGTTTACTCACCTGCTCTTAAGTTCATTGCAGCTGAAAGGGTTTGGGGATTTAGGAGTGAAGGTGGTTCATGAGGAATAGCTTCAGCTTAAAGTTCAGCAGCTGGCTGCTTTCACAAGGGAGCTGCTTTCAGATTCGGCAGTTAATTGCCATTCTTATTTGCTGTAAATACTTCCTTTAAAATGCCATTAGGAACACAGTGACGAGCTCTTCCTTCTGAAGGCTTTCCCTTTACAAGCACTTTCCATCCAAAGACCTTTTAGCCATTCACACCTATACCTGAACACACACCCCCAAACATCCTCATCATCCTCCTTCCTCCAAAGCAAATTCCAGCCACTGCAAGGCAAAAATGAACTCTCTGTTGTATGAACAAAATATACAAAAAATGTATACAACAAATGAAGTTGATTTGTTGTATCAACTATCTGCTGCCTGGGCTGGTGAAGAAACCTCCCTGAGTGGCAGAGGTAGCATTCACATCTTCCCACACAATGTGCATTGGGGACACGCTTCCCGCAGCAGTGCCAGCTCTGTAGCTCAAAGGACTAAATAGTAAGAAGGGACACACACACAAATGTCACCAGGGAGGGAGATAACCCATCTATTTCCACACTGTCATCACTTTTTGGCTAAGGAAACTGAGGTATCACCAACATACCTGTAGTCACACGGTAGCCCTCCAGTATGGCTAACACATCAGCAACTTCTGCCTATCCTTGCCCTGTTTCGGTGCTGTATAAAGCTGTCACATGGAAACAGAAGACTCCACTTCTCCCCACAGTGTAATTTATGGGTGCAATCAGACCAGGGATGGATTTACTGGAGTGGCTGGAACAGGATATGGCTTTTTAGCTACCCCTAATGAATAGTCTTTCTCTAAGAGGGCTCCTTAGCTAATGCATTTGGAGCCGAGCCAGAGAACCACCAGCTCTGGTGGCAGAATACCAGCTGCCAGCTCGCTAAAGAGAGGGCATTTCCTCCTCCTGTGAAGTTTCCAACCTGAAACAATTCGCAACTCAGTCGTTAAGGCGCCCTGAAATGCAACATTTTTTTTAATCCCCTCCAGTAGCTGAAAAAAAACCACCAGCTGCAAGGGATTCCTGCTGGGGGAAATCCCTGCCCCAGACAATTCCAAGCCACCTTTCTCATTGCTCACAGTAGGAACAATGATGGCACTCAGTAAAGGAAGAGGGGCAGGAGACAGCAAGGACTCGGCTGGCTCCAGCCAGCTCTCTCCAACACATATCTGCCCAAGAAGAGTGCCTGGAGCACTGTGAACATGAGGTGGTTGGTGCCACCTGGGTTCAGGACCTGGAATCTTCTGTCCTGCAGTTTGCTTATTTATCACACTTCATGGGATCTGTGTTTCCCCCAGCGAGTCAAAGGCTAGAGCAAATCACAGGCATTATCTCGCCTGATGTCCTGAATTAAAGAACTCCTACCTGCCCTCCCCTGCAAGACTGTTGCAAGGTTGCAAGTGCTGAGTAGCCCAAGACAAAAGCCAGGCTGCAAATCCTCCAAAAAGATGTCCATGATGGGGGGTGGGGTGGGGAACATAAGGAAGCCCTGCAAGAGATCAACCATGCAAGGATCAATTAACGCAGGCACTGAGCGGGGAACAGCCCCCCCTACGAAAGGCTGCCCCAGCCTTTGCTGGAAGGGCTCTCCTGGGTCTTGGCCCAGGTCTTCTGCCACAGAGCAGAGCTTTGCCAAAGCATCGAGATGGGGAAAAGGTAACAAAGAAATTTGTTTAGAGGGAAGTTCATATCCTAAGCCAAAACCTGATGATTGTAGTATAGAGGCAATGAGGAATAGGGATACCTTCACTGCAGGGTGCTCTTTTCTTGTGTCAATGAGCCAAGAGGGGGTTAGGGCAAGCTAACTGGGAAAGGGATGGGAGCCCTCCCCGTGGCAGGAGGATGGTCTGGCGCCAGGCATTGCCACCGCAGGACGGCCCAAGGGAAGGAGGTGAACGCACAGTAGGCTCGTGCCACATCTCATCCCTGGCTGTTTTCCAGCAGCAGATTTCCTCAGACCAGCCTCACAAACTGCTGAGAAACAGCCCACGGACAAAGACAGGGATTGTGGAGGGCACCAGCCCTAAAACCCAGGGACTCAGCACCACTTTCAAGCCCCTAGGTGACCGGATGAAGCTGACAGTGATGGGATTTCTTGCCCTGGGTGAGACCACTCTCACCTGAGTCCTGGGCAGGGGACCTGACACGTGTATTCCCACCCCAGTTGTGTTTTCAGGAATCCAGTTTGGAAGGGCATAGCAGCCTCCAGCTCTTGAACCTCTGCCTTAAAGCCAAGTTCTCTAGGAGACACTTGTCAAACTGCACCAGGAAAGTTTTTCAGCCATGGGCTATTTCTGTTCCCAGGGTCCCTTCCATAGGAATTATCTGGAAAGCTGTGAGGATACGTTGTGAAGCTGAGCTGGCGGCCAGCCACGGGCTTGTCTGCCTCCCTCAACATTGCACTCAGGCTGGGGATCTGGGGAAACAAAACAGAATGACTTCACGTCACCAGGTTTGCTTTCCGTGTACTCCTGGCTCAGCGATGAGTATGCAGAGACAGAGGAAGAAGCAGTAAAGCACAGAGTTTTCCAAACCTTGCATCTCTCCTTTCTTCTACCTTGCCAAAACAGAGCTATTTGGGATTAATCACATTGTGCTTCCCTTCCAGAGACACCACACGGTTACAGCACTTCAGGGATCTCTGCAGGATGATCTGTCTGAGAGCCTTAATGATGCACAAGCCCATTAGTCATGTGCTTCAGCCCCTTTTGTGTCAGGTGCTGTACAAACAGTAACGCTATTTCTAGCCCAGAGGAGCTCAAAGTAGTGGATCCAGATGGATGTGGGAGGCAGGAAAGCACCCAGTGGTGTCTGCAAGCAAGGAGACTGCTGTTTTGCTGGCATTCAGGCAAAGGAGCAGGAAATAGTGGTGTGGGTATTGGTGGATAGCTGCTGCTGTCCTAGGAAAGCAACAGAGGAGAAGGCACCAATTCCCATCGCATCTGATCACCTCCTTGGCCATCATCCTCCCAGGGTCCCCTTCCCTGAATACCTCCTTACCAGTGCCTCCCCTCTCATCCATGACTCTGGTAAACAAGGCATATAATAATTCTTATAAAATACTAATTTCTGGTTTGCAGGTAGACAAAGAGATGAGGGGTAGGACCAGATTCACATGTGAAGGCTTCTATGTATAGTTGTCTACAGGTAGGTGGTCTGCATGTGAGCTGGGTGTCTCAGCTCCCATTATTGCCCATGTCTAGAGAGCTGTATTGCTCACCAGACTTTGATTGCAATTTACTTCCCTAAGATATGCCCCGTGCTGTCCAAGATCCCCTAAGATAGATGAAGGAACTGTATGTGGTTTTTGGTTGCAAGACAGGACCTAGAGAAGCCCTGTGCTCTTCTGGAGGGACATCCAGACATCAGGAGGAATCCCAGGGCATTTATCTCCAGTGATACCAGACATGTAGGCAACCTCGGGGTCTACTTTGAATTGTACCCTGGATTGCCTTCCCAAGAAATTAAAAAGAAAACCAGACACCATTGTGGAAAATACTTGTGCTAACCTGCCGACACAAATATTTCTTTCTCTATCCCATAAACTGCAGTGTAGGTCATGCCCTGAAGTTTGGTGTCTTGTTGTGTTAATACCTTTCCGGCAGATGCACCCTTCCACAGGCTAATTCTGAAGCTGTGTCCTGAAAATAAAAATAAAGAGGTGACTACTTCTTCGTCAGATGGCCTATGAGGGATCAGTCTGGCTTCCTTTACATTGCTGTCGAGCGTTAAAGAGCTCACCTAATGCTTCAGTGCAAGAATAGTAAGAAATATATGGAAAAGTCTTTGAAAGAAGGGCTTAATCTTTGCTGACTGGCAAAGATAGAGAGGAAGAGTCTTCTAAGTGACTTTACTCATCTGACCTACCTGTTTCTCCATTAGGCTTCATCACTTGGCACATTTATCTAGGCAAGTAGGACCCAGCTGGCCAAATAGATGAAAAACATGGAGTTACCTGCCAGTGGTAGGTTTGGCCTCTCCATTTAGGACATGTAGTGATAGTAAAGCTGTTGGATAGGGTGGTGGTGTGCACGAAGCTTGTCCCATCGCAGCTTTAGGTCTCTGGCCACCTGCTAGTCCTGAGGTGTGAGAACTGGCTCAGAAACACTCCACATGACAAACCTGATGCACAGACTCTTCTTGGGCTTCAGTAACATCCCTTGCTGACCCCAGCAGGCAGTGTGGCTACTGGGCTTCTACAGGACAGATCCATGAACTTCCCCCAAAGGTCAGGGAAATCAGGACATGGGCCGTTTCATTTTCCTGCTGCAGTTTCAGGGCAAGGGAAAGTATTTGCCTTCAAAACAAAACTATCCCAAGTGTCCGAGGCTGTTTGAGTCAAAGGCAGCTGGGGTTGGGGGCTGAGTGAAGATTGTTTACATTGAATGTGGCCATCAGCCTGTCAGGATTTATTCCACACATTCAGCTGGAAAAGGTCTGTTCCTTCTTTCTCTGTCTTCTCACAGCACACCTATCAGCATGCAGTTAGAGAAACTGCAGATGATTAAATTAGCAGTCTAATGTATGGAACAAAAATCATTTGCTCCAAACCCAAGCATTTACGGCTCAAAGCAGAACTGGGTGACTCACAGCAGAATCCAGATAAGCCATTGGAGAGCAACGTAGCCAGAAATATGATCCCACCAAGTGCATTGGCAGTCCCTCAAGGACCTACTTCCTTCATAGCTCTTCTTCTTCTCCCTGTCTCTCCTCCTCTCTGCACCCCTCTGTGGCTCTGATGGGCAAATATGACAGGCAGCCGTCACCACATGGAAAAGGAGTAGCTGTCACTGCCTGATCCCGTTCAAAATCACTTGAGCTTCATGTGTGTCCCAGCCTCTGACCCTCTGCTGCCTGTGCCTTTGGGAGGGCCATTTTGGATCTTATTGCATTCAACTCAGAAACTTGATTGTTTGCAGTGGGAACATATCCGTGCCCCATTTGCAATCATTTAGTTTTGTGTCCATATCATCTTCTTCCTTAAGCAGCTATAATCTTTCCTTGGTGTTCACCCTTCTGGCAGAAAGCTGGTCAGAGGTCTTCTTCCCCTGTAGCCTCTTTTTGCTGCATTGAACAAGCAAAAATTCATCCCACCTAATGAAATCCCTTTTGCCTTTTTATCATCCATATTCCTCCACTGGTCCATGTGGATTTACTCCCCTTTAGAATATCACTGATGGTTTAGATACTTTGGGAGACCAGTCTTCTACGTTACACTCAAACTTTTGAAGCTGCACCAAACAAATGGGTGTCTGGGCAAGCAGTGCTTTCTGGTAATCCTGATGATGCTAGTAACAACGGTAGTGGCAGGTCCACCTGGAGAAGAGATGGAGAAGGCAACCACTTGCACTGTGTTGGCACGTGTCCCATGTGATTGCCACCATGCAACCTATGCAGCTTGGTGCTCTGGCTTTTGTGTCAGCGCTAGGTTTGGACTCAGAATTCTGAGCCATACCACAGAGATGTCCAAGGAATAATGTCTAAAAGAATAAATGAATGTTACCTGCCATGTCCAAGTGCATGCTCAGGATTGCACCAGAGGGTTTACTTCATAAGTCCATCTTTTTCACTGCCATTTTACTTTCTAAGGGACTTTCCAAAGGACCTTCCTTCCAAGCTCAGTTGGAAACAGCTCCCCATGTTACTGTAAGGGGTGTACCTCGAAGCTGCGAGGTCCCCATCAGCCACTGCTGAAATGTGGATTAAGAAATGCTGCTCCATTGCCAAACATGAGTCATCCTGCCTCTCAAACGCTTGCTCATGGTCACCATGGTGACTGGGTCAAGCACCTCAGAAAAATGATCTGGGAAAGTCCATTTTTCTTTCTCTCTATTTATTTCTTGTCATTGCCTGCCTCTCACCCTTCTCCTTCTCCAGCCCAGGAGTGACTTGCACTTCCAAGGATAAAGCTTGCAGGGGACCAAGGAGACTTTATTTTATTCCAAACTGCAATCATCAAGGAGGCAATTCTACCACACGCACTTGAAAAAGGTGTCACAGTCTGTGAAAAATCACTTTGTGAAGAGAGACAGAAGGATTGGGCCAGCTAAAGGTGGTGTCAGGACCTGGATCTCCCCCTCCTTTCCTATCAAATATTCCATCAGGAAAGTTCTCAGGTGGACAGGAATTGGAAGTTAGCCTGGGCTACGGTAAAGCAGGCTCTCTTCAATACAGGTGATCGTGCATTGTACCTCCACCAGTGCTCAGCACTCAGCACCCATGAAAAGTAAAACACCTTTGCACCACCCACAGGAGCAAAGGATCTCAAGGTTAGAAATTCCCTTGGATGAAAAATTTAGTAACCTCTTCCCTTGGCTAGCCCTTTGTTTATGCTTAGCCATGCTGTTCCGTCCTCTCCCATCCACACTGCCCAAAATTTCCCCTGGGACCCACCTGTCTTTGCAAGCACCTCCCAGTCCCTCAGGCAGGGGGCTTTGCTCTTCTCCCTCCTCCCCTTCAATAGCCTCTGTTTCTTGGTGTTAGAAAAAGTCCTACTCAGGGGTCTGGCAGGCACCCAGGCATTGGCCTGGACATCTTCAATGGCTCTGCAAAGTAAGACACTGAATTTAGGTGTCTGCACTTGGGTCACCACTGAAGTCCCCACTGTTGTCACCCTGATACAGATCCTTCTACCCAGAGCTTGTTTCCTTCCTTCACAAGGTTGAATCCTTCCTTATTTAGTGGCTGTTGGTCTCCATCCTACTCAGAATGCCTCTCTTAACCAGCTCTGATGGTGTTAGGCTTGTCACTCAAAAAAGCTGCAGCATTAGCAAGATTTCCCTGGATTTCATCCTCTCCTGGGTTGTCATTATTGCCTGTTTCTCCGATTCATTCCCTAGACAAAACAGAAACACTAGGGCAGGGTTTGATAGGTGAACTGCAGTGGGTTTTGGCAGAAGCCACCAAGGCTGATGTCAGTACTAAGCCGTAGCTCTGCCTCTATGACACCGAATGTTGGTAAGGAGCAGAAAGCATCCCATTAGACAGATGCTTCCATTAAATATGTGATTGCCTACAAAATCATGCAGAAAAGGCTTTCAAATCAAAAGCAAACCAAGCTGTTTATTGCCATTAGCAAACAGGAAACAAACAAACAAACAAACAAAAACCCCAAAACCAACCAACCAACAAAACAACAGAGAATGCAAGAATATGATCATTTGGGAACAATTCATTATTTGTTATTCCTGATAATAAAATCTATTTGTACTTCAGTTACATCCAGGGGCACACGTGTAGGAGCTGGAACTCCGATAGCAAAATGGTAACACCTCACTCTAAAGGTTCTGTTGCCTTGGGCTTGTGAGCTTAACTGTTCAAATTGCTGGCCTCTAGGCACCATCACATTTGTCACAAGTGGTCTACAGCAGATGCACAGAAGAATATCAAGCATTAAAATGTGCATATTTTTGGTGAAAAGTTGGACAATGAGGTTGTTGAATCACCCAAGAGAGATCCAGAAGGCTGGTAATGGTCCTTTATCAGCAGGTTTAGGGTCTAGTGAAGGAAGAGGGAGAATTGTTGGGTCAACAAAAGAAAATTAAACTCTGTCTTTCAAACTGACCCATAGTGTCCTATTTCCTTTTGTGTTTTGATTAAATTTGGGTTGGGTTGGGTTGTAAACTTAAATGTAAGCAAATTTTACTACAAAGTACTTCAGCATGCCTATTTCTTCCCACCCCAAAAGAAAAGTTCTGCTTAGAAAGGTTTCAGTATTGAAACTTTGCATTTGTTTTTCAAATACTCTCTCTCTCATCTGCTTTGGTCAAGATAATTTTACGAGTTTGCCCTACACGAAAATTTGTGTTTGTCTCCTCCAATCTGTATGCTTTTCAGTGAATGAAAGAGGCAACCAATATATTTTTGCCCTGATATCAACAGATGTCTTTTTTTCTGGCAGGCTGCATGAGAATGGTGTCAGAATACATATCCTGGTACAGTCTAAAGCCCTTGGGAATCTCTCTGTGTAAAATGATTAAGAAGGCTGGGTAATAAAGCAGAGACATGTTACTGTTTTGAACTATTATGACGTTTCTTGGTTGTATCCATTTTTCAGTTTCCTTTTGCAGAACAAGTCCCGGACTGAAATGCACCTTTTTTGCTCCGTACATCCCAAAAGCCATTTTAGGGGAGCAAGTGGCCTCTTTCAAAGGAAAGCCATGGACTGTTAGCAGTGGCAGAGAGTGAGAAAGGATGTCACCCATCCCTTAAAAAATACTCACCCTTGAGTTATCCCAAAATCCAGGCAGGAGGGATCAGTTTGACATCGTTGGCTTGCATGTTGTCGGTGCACTTGGCCATGGGAGCAGCATCAGGCATCAAGTCAGGCTCAGCCATGGAGCCAAATTCTTCCCAGTGTTACCTCGAAATCCCTCTCTGGGACTCGGCATAGATGGTATCTCCCACACCTCCTCATACTGGCAACAGCTGGGACACCTGTGCCACAGGAGATGAGGAACAAGGGCAGATTCATGACCATGGAAATTCCCAGGCTAAGTACCAAGGGAGCCCTGGTGATCTGCAGAGCCAGCCCATAACTTAGACCATTTCCTCTCTCTCAAAGGGAGCATCCAGGGATTTCTCCATGTCAGGACATCAAAGAGGAGATTATAACCAGCTGTCTCATACAGCTAATTGATACCAGGCCTCTTTATTCCTCAAGGAGGTCTCTGAGGGAACCAAGCCAAGGGAGGTCAAAAGGAATGAACAAAAGAGCATGAAGTCCCAGAGTGTGAGGAGGGCAGAGACCACCTTTATCACAGGATCTCCTCTGGGGAGTAATCTCCCAGCTGGTCCAATGCCCCCCTGCTTCCCTGAGCACAGAGTCCCATCAGTGGAGTCTGGACTGATTTGTCACCCAGCACCCAGGGGATATCTCATATCACCCAATAACTTCTTGTTTAAATACCCTAGTGCAAGGGCAGGGCAGGATGTCAGTACAGGCTGGGGATGAAGGGATTGAGAGCCATCCTGAGGAGGACCCGGGGGTGCTGGTGGATGAGAAGCTGGGCATGACCCGGCACTGTGCGCTTGCAGCCCAGAGAGCCACCCGTGCCCTGGGCTGCATCCCCTGCAGCGTGGCCGGCCGGGCAAGGGAGGGGGCTCTGCCCCTCTGCTCCGCTCTGGTGAGACCCCCCTGCAGCGCTGCCTCCAGCTCGGGGGTCCTCAGCACAGGAGAGACGTGGAGCTGTTGGAGCGGGGCCAGAGGGGACCACGGGGATGGTCAGAGGCTGGAGCAGCTCTGCTGTGGGGACAGGCTGGGAGAGCTGGGGGGGTTCAGCCTGGAGAATGGAAGGCTCCAGGAGGACCTTAGAGCAGCTTTCAATATGTAATGGGGACTTTTAAGAAAAATTGAGACTTTTTACCAGGACCTGTAATGACAGGACAAGGAGCAACAGTTTTAAACTAAGGGAGGGTAGGTTGAGATTGGACAAAAGACAAAATCTTTTATGATGAGGATGGCAAGACACTGGCACAGGCTGCCCAGAGAAGCTGTGGATGCCCCATCCCTGGAAACATTCAAGGTCAGGCTAGATGGGGCTTTGAGCCACCTGATCTAGTAAAAGGTGTCCCTGCCCACAGCAGGGGAGTTGGACTAGATGATTTTTAAAGGTCCCTTCCAACCTAAACCATGCTACGATTCTGTGATGCAATGTCACCCCAGTGACTGGGAGTCATCTGGAAATTGTGGATTAGCAGGACAGCCATGCTCCCCTCCCTGTCTCCTCCACAGGGTCAGCGCAGGGTGTTCTGCAACTCAGCAGAGCGCCTCTGTGTTTTGATTTAGCAGAGAAGCCAAAGTTACCTTATTAGAGAGCTCAAATGGGAAATCCCCCTTAGGTTCTGAAAGTCAGCAGCCATTTGTCAAGGCATGTTTTGATCTTCTCCAACAACTGGAAGGACTTCCTTCAAACAGAAAGTTAAATTGGCTGAGTAGAAGCATTTTGTCCTCCATTCTCATCAGTGATCAAAAGAATAACCGACCTCTGTTTCCTGTTGCTTGTATCACTTCTGTACTTCCAAATCAGCAGCTTAACTTTGTGCCCAGTCCAGCACAGCTGGGGATGGACGTGTTGGTTTCTACAGCAGTCAGGGGTGCAGGGCTGAAATGTCCAATGGCACCCATGCTGCTGCTGCAAAGCACAAACATTGCCCTGCAGACCTGTATGTGTTTGCATTTGCCAACCTGAAAATGGCTATTCCAGATACACAATCAGCATTTTAACAGCCTGCAGGTGACTGGCATCTTTTGCATTAAGGAGCTGGGAAATGGTGTGTTACTTAAATGAAGGCAGAGGAGTGAGAAACAGGAAAAGGAAATCAATTGGCAGAAGTTAAAATGAGGATGGAGAAATGATCCATCTGCACAACCTCTCCCCTTCTCCTTCATTTAGGCAGGTGTGCCAGGAGGCCCTGTGCTCTCCAGTATCAATCCAGAGTCAGCAGCAAATGCAGATTGGTCACATTCAGCCTTGTCACTGTAATACCTGGGGCATGGATGCCACCTCCTGCACATCTGCAAAGCACTTGCCATTCTCCTGGGTGCGCTGGCCCAAAGTCAGTGAAGCATTTAAGCAGACGCCGAAGTCATGAGATACCCAAGTAGCGGGTCTGGGTGCTGGCCAGCAAAGGAGGATTTCAATGGAAAACGCCAGTTGGAAAACTAAGCGGAAATGTCCCAGGTTTAACAACCTCTACTGCAATCACTACTCACAGCTCCAGGGCAGCCCACTGATGCCAAGTTTCCATGGCTTTCTTACCACGCAACCAGCAAAGTGAAAACCTTGGCAGCTCTGCACTAACCCAGGGCTGACTCCTGGATCTAATGCAAGTAACCTGGAAGTCCTGAGCACCCTGGCTCCAGAAAGGGTTTTCTCATGCTTTAAGGCTTCCCGCTACAAGTATGTTAATTTGGGGGACTTTAAGACACTCCAGATTCCCAGATTGATGAATGCCAAGGACCGCAGGACTTCCATTGCCTGGATATCCTGTGTGGCTCAGCCCAGGGAAAGCCCAGGAAACATTGCTGGCCAAGGACTTGGCATATTCTGCACCCTGTGGCTGGGGAGGATGGAGAAGAAGAGGGTGAGACTGCCCCACAGTGCAGATCCATCTAGTAGTTGGTGGTTGGCTGTTGGCATAGTTGTCTTCACGGATTAGTGAGTGTTTCCACATCAGCTGGTAGTTGCCAGGTTTCCAGGGATACATCCCTTTTAGACAGCAGTGTGCACTGGAGGGTCTTTGAATTTATTTTTTTCAATTTATAGTTCCTCAGAAATGTTAATTCATTTTTTTTATTGCATTCTGGTTTTTGAAAGAAAACAAATATTGAGCACTGAAATTTCCCACAACCAGGCATCTGGATTTCCAGATAGCTCTGTTCCTGAGCATGGGTTGACACACTCCTCAAAAACTGAGTCTTAAAAATTCCCTCTTGTCACATTAAAATCATGGGGATTTGCACTGTTTTTGATTTGAACTGGCTTTGCAGAAATAGCAATGATTAGGGCTGGAAATTGTCTTAAGATATGATCTAGTCCCTCCCCCAACCGCAAGTCAGAGAAAAAGTGTAATGGCCCGTATAATGAGTATGTAGTAGAGTATTTCCATTACACGGGAATTTCTGGTTGCCCTGGTGCTATGAAACTGGTACTGCTTTTGCTGCTTCATGTTATTCATGAATAGCACATCACTCTCTTCCCATTAAAGATGTACTAGGATGTCCCAGCTCACCTCCAATTTCTACTCCAGAAAGCACCAGATCTCCTGTAGGTCCTGTGTCACAGTTTCCAACCCTGTGTAAGTTTTGGGTATCCTGTGTGGAGCCAAACAGCACAAGGCACCTCTACACGGGCATCAGAACTGAGCCTTTTGCTCACATGCAGCTAATTAAATTTAGGTGTCAATTGGTAGGATGAATCCTACCCTTGAAGACCCCTGATAATCTGAGTCCGGCTGTTTTGGCTCATTGAAAACATCTCTTTTATGTTTCTTTCTGTCACTCAGTGGTTCTCCTTCTTTTTAAACAGTTTGTTTCAGTTCAACCATGAAGATTAACAAATTCTACTATTGTGCAAACACTTTGCCCACTCCTTCCATATCATTGCCTGTACTTATCCCAACAACTTCACCTTCCAGTGAGCCTTGACTTCATGTGTGTGCCTAGGTGAACGTTGTGCAGGTCTCTTGCTTCTGCTCTTTGCTATAAGATCCACCACATCCAGAGGTAACTGGGATCCACGGAGCCTATCCTTGTTTTGAATGGATGTGCCACTGTCAAGGAAGGACTCTGAGCTGACATCCCCATATCTTTACTGAAGCAGGACTCAGACATGTCAGTCTTTCCATTTGTCCTTGTTTCTCCTGAAGCATGGCATAAGGGCACATCTGCTGAACAGCTTGCTGCTTGATTTCCAGAAGAGGGTTGAATACAGCACCGCCCCATGCAATTCCAGCTGGGAAATTACACAGACTTCATGGGGCTGTGAAAAATTAGTTGCAGAGGAGTGGTGCAAGTTCTGATCTTTGGCTCCTTCATGTTTGCTCACTGGCAGACAGGAGGTGATATCCAGCTGGATTCAGGAAGAGTCCATCCCATTCTCCTTCCCTGTTGGCAGAGAGCTGGGGCATGCTCAGGCGTGAACTTCACTGTTATTAGTAATGGCAGTGTATTCATGTCTTGTAGTTACTTCTAAGTGGTATTAAAGAGGTTACCAGAGCAGGGCAAGCACAGCTGAGCTGATGTGAGCTTTCAAGCTTGGAGGACAGTAGTAAAACACACCTGAAGAGACTCAACCCTGGAAATTAGACATTGGGCAGCCCCATGGCTGTGGGCAGTTTTGGAATCAAATAAGCTGAACTTTCATGGAAAATTCATCTGCGGAGTGGTCTGAGCCTTCTAAATTAAAGGGGAGGATTAAAAAATGCCCAGGGGTGCTAGGGAAGGCCTCACCTCCAGATATCCAAGGCTGAAGGCAGAAGTGCCCCGCCTCATATATTCTCTGTGGTTTGGGCCCCATAGACAGGAGCAGCAGCCCAAACACCTTTTTCTTCATGCACATACCCCAACACAGATACATGCTTACATCCAGATTTTAAGTGAGAGCTTGGTTCAGTTAGAACAGCAATAGCATTTTTTTTAAAAACAGCAGAGGAGTTGTCTGGCTGCAAACAGCAATTGCTGCCCTGCTCCCCGCTGTCTTGGGTCATGCACCTGGAAGCCAGATGCATACGCTGACAGGACCAGGGCATCCGAGTGATGCTGCATGGCTTGATGCATAATTGAGAGATAGCATCCATCGGCATATACTGTTGGAAGAGCTGGGATCAGGGGACTATGCTTTCCTCTAGAGACAAATGCCAGGAGGTCACTCTGTGTGCCATCAGGCTTCGCCCAACAGAGAGCTCAGCATCCAAGGTACACTTAAAATAAACTATATTTATTAAAGGCACTCATCAGCGGTGATTGCCTGGCAGAGATACAAGGCCAGGCCAGGCCAGGCTCTGTAAAGCCTCTTAGAGCTGCAGCTGGCTCCTCAGAGTAACACTGTTCTTCCCTAAAAAGGGGGACGGAGGTGAGAGAGAGTTCTGAAGTGCCGGCTGGACCTGCAGATCTGGCTCCTAGAAAAGAGGAGTGTTGAGACACAGGTTTGTTTTTTCATAGCCTCATGTACCCCCCTTTCCAGCCATCCAGGACAAGTCCAGCACTGCAGCTCCGGCTGGAGATTAGTGTTGAGGAAAGTATGTTTGTTGGCCTGCCGTACTTTTCAAGGTATTCACTGAAAAAGAGCCATCTCCTTCTCTCATAGTCTTATGCCATCTCTTGCTTCCCAGGGACATAAGAGCCTCACGTCCTAGCCGCTGCTATTCCATGTTCACACTCAGGTTTTCAGCCTCTCTATCCTACATCCCAAAAAGCATCCTGGCCAATTTGCCAGAGATATATTGTTACCATTATTTTCTTAGTATTAATTTCATTTTGGAAAGCGGACCAGCTCTAGCTGCCCATTCTGGCCCAGAAAAGCAGTCATGTTTTGAAAGTTCCATCCCTCAAGGATTTCCCTTGGCACCTTGCAGCGAGAGGTCCAGGTGACATGGACCCCAGCTGAGTCAGAGAAGAGCAGCCCCATCTCCTCTGGGCCAGCAGAAGCTGAGGGGACCTCTCAAAGTCAGGAGCAGGGTGGTGATTACTGAAGACTCACAGTAGGATACAACAATACCCCAGATGCTTCTGTGCTGGAGTCATGGGATTTGAGATCTTTTCATGAGAAAGCCTGTATCTCCTACAAGGTGTCTGACACCTGGAGTCAAAGGATTCATTCAAGGTGAAAAAAGCTGCAATAACAACCTCTTTTTGCCTGGATCTACATGGGCAGGCATGCAAGATGCACTCACCTTGAGAGATGTTTGAGAACAGCTTCCTTGCTTTCTCCCTGACCTATCTTCATGAGGCTGAGACATCCTCCTGGAGGGAAGCTAATCTATCTCTGGGAAGCTAATGTATCTCTGGGAAAATATGAGAGCAGCTATGATGCCATCCTGTCACTTGGTTTTCTCCCTATGGTTTATCTTGAAGACTTAGGCTGGTTTCTGGCATGGCTAACTCCATTTCTGAGGCTCTCAGCAGATGCCTACCTCACTCCTTATGGGTGGCAGGGGCATGGCAGAGGAAAAGGTCACAGGCAGCTGGCATTGAACAGGAGAGCCAAGGAAATAAGGTGGAAACACCTTCGGGAGAGGAATCATGTAGAGGGAATGGAGGAACAAGGCAGTCACCTGCCCATCACCGAGAAGAGAAGCAATGCAGGGTGGTGGGATGGCCAGGTCACAAAGCCTCTCAATGCCATATGCTGACGCTGTGCAGGACTGTGGTGCTGGCAGGGCTTGCTGAGTGTTTGCAGGCAGGGCTGCCCTGGGTTTGATTTGCCTCATTTGGGCATGGCCAGGAGTGAGCATGTGTCCTTTGGCACCTGTCCTGCCAGCGCGGGGCGCGGCTGCAGGGAGGAAAGCACAGGAGAGGGTCACTGGCAGAGGCTGTTTGCTTGCCCTGGAGATAATTTTGTGGGGGCCTTAGGACAGTCTCCCCAGAGAATGCACTAGAAGATGGGAGATTATTTATTTTATCTTTTTTTTTAATAAGCCGTTTCGGTTGCTTGAGGGTTTTTTCTTCTCTTGATCTTGGTTATATATTTGCTGCTGGACTGAGAGGGGAAAGCTCACACATCAGGAGAAAGAAGTGTTGTTAGAAAAGCTCTTTCTCGTGGAGTTTTACATTACTATGTCTTTTCTTCCAGCTCCTCTGGGGGTCCTTAGGACCACTCCCAGGTGGGCTGTGGGCCCCACAAATACAAGGCAGAGCAGGTAGCCAGGGACCAAGCAGCACAGCACAAGGACACCCCAGGCTGCTCTCCCCACGCTGCCCCCAGAGCTGCCAAGCAATATTAGCATGTCACACATTGATTCCTTCAGCAGCACAAAAAATGCAGCTTTAATGCTGCTGGAACCTGAATAACTGCTCGCAGCTGGCTCAGGTCTCTGTTCATGGCATCCTTGCAGACCTTGCCATCAGTGTCAGAAAGTGGCAGCAGCTTGCTTTGAGAGGAAGGTCCCAGACAGCACTCTGTAGTGCTTATTTCTTCCCAGCTTTGTTTGCTCTGCGTAATTACTAGCACACCAAAGGATATTAGCTCTGGATGTGAGAGTACAGAGAGACTAACTGGTTTCAAATACCAACATTGCAGTTCATTGTAATTAATTAAATGTTGACATGATCCCCAACAAGCAAAACCTTCATTATACTCAATTAAACCCCTTGACACAGATGCTTGACTCATTGTCAGTGCCTCTAATTAAGATCAAATGCATAGAAATTTAGACATCACAGGGTACATGTGTCAAACCCAGGGAAAGATCTCACAATGGGGAATAAAGGGCCACTGCTATTCCCAATTAAAGCAGTTACTGGAACAGACCAACTGTTTCCCAAACAGTTCTTGCACTTATCATCTCTGAAGACCCTCTGTGACATGATGATTTGTACAACTCTTCTGTATTCAAGACCTACTGCATTTTGGAATGGAGTTTGCAGGTGATAGTTGTAGTTTGCAAGGCTAGAAGGGGCTGCTCCAACTACCTACTCTGATTTACAGATGACTGCAACCCTAAGCACCTTGTTCGATAATTTCTTCAGCTCCCTCATTACTCAAAAACAGTTTTCTCCTTAGAAAGACACTCAGCATTAACTCAGGATGGCAAATAATGGAGAATCCATGTCTCTAGTTATGCTCTTTCCAGCTGCTTTCTAGTGTTGCTACTAAAACTGACTGCTTTTTTTCCAGGGTAAATTTATCTAGCTCTAACTTCAAGCCATTACATTTTTCTACCATCCTTGGCTAGGTTAAAGATATGTTTGCTATCAGAAACATCTTCCTCTATAATTCACCACAATGCATGAGCAAGTCACTTCCATTTCTCATGATAATGCCAGTAGATCAAAATCCTTTAATCTCATGCTCTAAGCAAAGTTTTCCAGACTTTTGCACTGTCTTGCAGAGCTCCTTAGAGCATTTTCTCTCTCCTTGACTTCCTTTCTGCACTGTAGGCACCAAAATGGGACATGATTTTCCATACGAGCAACCTCCATTTTTCAGTCTTCCTTGGTCTGGTTGATATATTCCTGTTCTTGGCTTTTTTATGATCTGAGCTTTTGTTTAATGCTCTGTGAAATGCTACTCCTAGGTGGATCACACATGCCTTTTTGCCAGCACCCTTGACAGCCTTTCTGTGAGGGAGGTAGCTGTAAAAGCAAGTCATCAACAATTACTGGAAGTAAAAATATTCTTCTAACGAACTGTTGCACCATGTTCCCATGTGATACTACTGTTCAGGGTGGGCATGAATACTGATCCAGAACTGACAGTATTGCTAATGTAAGCAATACTGGGGTTGGCATTGGGTACCATCATGTTCAGAAGATATTTTCACGTTTAATGCCCATGAGTTTATTGAGAGTTCAATGTGTAACTGCCTTTAAAGCCTGTACCATGACATCCATGTTAAGGATCATCAGGTGGCTTAGCTTCACTCACTCTTACAAGATATTTATCTCTAGGTGCATGTAAGTTGGTAGTCTTGAAGAAGTATATGACTGGTGAAACCATATATGGTTTCAGTTGCCAGGGAAATTGCTCTTTTCAGGGTTATGAATATCTGGAGGCAAAATTTGTAGGGGATCTGCATTGTAGGGAATCTGGTTCCTCTCTCACAGCAAATATAGTCTCATTACCCAGCCAGAGATTCATTGCACAAGAAAATACTGAATACCTCTGCTTGAGGACCTACTGACAAAGGCATCCTGGAGACCCACTGGGAGCCTGCTGTCAGACGCCCAGACTCCCTGCCTTTAGACAACATTGCTGGTGGGAGTGCACAAGCAAAGCAAGTTATATATATACAGCATGGGGGGTTTGTTCCCTTGACATGAGGACCCATCAAAGTCTCCTAAGAGGGAGGTGGCAAGTCAGAAACTCATTGGTGATGATGGAAGAAGAGAAGGTGGTAGTTACCTGGGTTGATTCCTGCCTTGAAAGGGGCTGTCCACAGAAGGAGCACTTTCCTAAGCAAGGGTGGGAAGTCCACTTAGGGTCACTTCCCTGGAATGAGAAGTTAATATGCAAAATTAGCATATCAAAAAGTTAATTAGGAGTTAAGACCACATCAAGACAGGGGGTGCACCGCAGATCTCATGTCTGTTACTTCTGAGCAGTGAGTGAAGAGCAGAGGAGGTGAAAAGTCTTGTTTATCTAATGAAAAGGCAAGAGAGAGGCAGACAGATATCTCATGGGAGATACTCAAATTGCCATGAAAATTACATGCGAATTTCCATCCTTTCCCTTCAGGATCAGAGATTTAAAAAGAAATAGAGATAGGACAGAGATGGAGCAGGAAGCATGTCAGTGGAGAATGAGCCTCATCACCATAATGAAGCACTTTGAGACACTCATCTCTTCTCAGCAGAGATCCCATTGCCCTGTGCAGGTATTTAAATCAGGCAGTGCAGGAAGTTTCTTGCATTCTCTCTCCTGAAATGTGTCCTTAAAACTCCATGTGGCTGTAAAGCTTAAACAAAACCACCATGCTACAATGGTTGGTCTGCTGCTACGTTTCTTGGTCCTCCCCAGCATCATCTTTGTGCTTGTCCCAGGCTCAGCTCTATGGCTTAGACAACCAGGCAGCCAGTTGTTGCCTCTTATGTCATTTTACTTTCTATTCAGCCATGACATTTGGGTGGATTTCTCAGGTAATAAAAATACCAACCATCTATGTTTTCTGGGCTTGTCACCCCTTCCCACCAACAGGTACTGACACCATTGTGCATGGTTATACCATGCCACCAACTCTTCTGGGGACTGCTCTAGTTCAGGCATCACAAGCAGTCTCCTCTCCTAACATGGTGCAGTCTGTCCCATCCAAGGTGCCAAACATATTGTCATGGATCACAAATCCTGGGGTACAAACTTTGTGTGTCCTACAGGCATGCAGGGAACCCCTGCTCAGCATTAGTTAGCAAACACCCCCTTTGGGGACTGGTTTTCCTACCACTCTCTGTTTGTACAGCACCAAACACAAAGTGTGGTCCCCCCATCACATCAGTGCTAGTAAATACAAGGGATCAGGGTCAATTTGTTAGCCATGTGCCTGGCATTGCCACAGCTAAACCCTCCCAAATGGGGATCTGGTACATCCCTTGGCTCTGCTACCCACTGCACCATGTCCAGGACAAAGTCATGCCAGGGACCATGCTAACAGCCTATTGCCCCTCAGTCAAAATGTGGTCTGTTATCCTGTCCCTGTTCGCTGTACCTGCAGAGATATGGCTTAAGTGCATCACTGCCAACTAATCAGATAAGAGATGTACAGCTGGTCACATCAGACAGATGACATGACCCTCCCCATGGAGACAGGGGAAAGGACTGAGTAAAAGGGATCCTTTGCAGGCAACCGGTGCAGCATTAACCAGGAGACTTTATCAGTTAGAGGCTTTATGAAGTTAAGGGCTTCAGGAACTGTCGGGAGCCATGAGGATGTTGTTATCTCACCATTCCTGTTATATTTTTGGAGCCCTGTTACATTGACCCATTGTTTTCTGAGAGAGGGAAAACATCTCCTTTTGACGTGCAATGTTTTCCGAATTTGGTATCAGCTGAAAGGTGGCCTTCAGGGCTGGGGCGAGACAGAGCAACTCTTTGCTATCTTCCCTGAATAATTCCAGGTTGGGTGAGAAGAAGGATATATGAAAAAAAATAATTTAGCTTTCTTTTTTTTTTTTTTGGAAAAAAAAACCCAACAGAAAGACTGAGAATGCAAGCAATGAGAAACTGCAGATTTTTCCTTGCAAGCTATAGCCAGAAGGGCTGTGCCTTGGAGCTGGGTGCGGAAACAGGGCAGGCGTTGGAGGATTTTCCCCTCCAAGCTTGAAAAGAAACAAGAAGTTGGCTGGCTGGTCTTCAATAACCCCTCCAGAGCCTGCAAAGCCAGTCCCAGTTTTTCATCAGAGCTGAAAATATCAACCTCCCCCATTCTTTCTTCTCCACCCTTTCCTCAACAACGTCACAGCACCAGGGTCCAGCGGTGCGGCTCTCTGGAGGATGCTGTTCAGCATCCTTTGCAGCCAGCGACGTCGGGAGGGGGACGCGGGCTGCAAGTGCTGTGGTGCCAGGCTCCATGGCCAGTGACGTGCTGTCTGCCCAAATCTGATATAAACAGAATGTCCTTGGGACCGGCGCAGTGGAAACACTCTGAGGAAGCTCCCACACCTCCCCTTGATAGTGTGTTTTCCAAATATTGGCATCCCGCCACTAGCAAGTTCTCCAGACTCGGGGCCACCAGCGTTACCTGCAATCAGCTTAAGTAAACCTTCCACTGTAGCATCCTTCTAGATCAATGATGCTATCTCTGTTTGGGTCCTGGTGATGCTCACCCAAGGTGAGTTCTGCTCACCTCATGCTGTAAATTAAAGTTAGGACTCATGCATTTTGCTCTGGGGGAGAAGTTTTTCCTGGGTTGGGTTGGACCCAATGAAAAATTGCCTTTTTCCTTTGTGCAGCTCAGATCTGGCCTCGCTGTACATAAAATGCCATGTGTTCCCAGCAGGATTCAGCCCTTCCAAGGCCTACCCCTCAGCCAAATCTGATCTACATATTTACGAGCTTGTAAACAGGACGGGGCGGGTGAGTTCACATTCTTAGAAAACCAAGTGCAGAGAAAAGAACTTCTGAGTTGGAAAAACAAAGAGTAGTCTTGGGTCTGACCCAGCAAACACAGTGGTTTTTCCAAGACTTGGATGACTTGCTTGAGAATCATTCCCCTCCACAGGATTTCCCAAGCTTGCTCTTTAGTTGGAAAAAATACACGTTCCCAATGTTTTGGACCAGAGTGGAAGAGACAGCTTGATAGAAAGGAGCATTTTATCTTGGAGGTGAGTTGAAGCCAGGTTTCTGTTTACAGTGGCCACAGAGGAACAGTAGCCACTGGCAAAGGGAGGTGTAAGGAAGCTGTTAAAAGGCATTGCACAGAAGAGGCCGGTTGGAGCGTTCACCACAAAGCGCCCTTGTGTCTGCCAACAAATGTGAGAACCAGTAGTCTAGAACAGTGGTTCCTAAACTCTGGTCTCCAGATATTGATGGTCCATGAAGGTTTGGTAAATGGTTCATGGAAAACCAGATTTTAAGGAAGCCAGCCAGTCTGCAAAAAAAGATTATTTTTTTGATTCAGAAAAGCTGGAGAACCACTGGTCTGAAACGCTGTGCTGTGTCCATTCACTATTTACAGATACAGAAGCAGACAGCTTTTTGTGGCAAGGGCTGAAGAAACATTTTTGCTGTCTTCTTGCAAAAAAAAACCACCTTTGATGATATTCCATGAAATATGTAGGTCAAAAGTGTTATCACAGGACTAAGTCACAGCAATGCTTCTACTAACTTACCCAACTTGCTGGGAAGTTTGTCATTGCTTCTCTCGTCATAACACCTAGGGTTTTCTCTAGTAGATTATTGTGATGAATCTTCAGCTGACCCTCCAGAGTCCTTTTTGGCACCTCTCTTGCTTGGCTGTTGGCATTTATTCTTAGTTCAGTATGTACGTAAGTTCTCTGCCCTCTATACACAATATTTTCATCTCTTTAAGTAATAATGCTGATGATCATGAAGTTTTTGTTGATTTCTTGGAGTAGTCCATGGAAGGAACATTTAAGAGAGAATGTGATGCAGTATTTCCAAATATCAATTAGATGTTACATTACCGTAAGGTGCGTGGGGAACCTCTCCCAACATTTGTCCCTTCCACAGTCTGCAACCTCCACCTGCCTGAGAGCATCAATTCTTCCCTCTGTTTATCTCAGACTTCGAAAGCTAAACCCTGTAAGATGGATTCAGGCTATATCAGGACAGTGTCTCAGCTGGCTGGTCAGCCATTGAAATGCCTGGGCAAAAGACTGAAACACTGATCCACTGGAATCCTAATGCGAGGTGCCTGGGACCCCAAAGAGGTAGAAATTCCCTCATAACCCACACACCACCTTTTACAGGGGGGTTTGGCCAGACAGGAACGTGAAGGTTATATTCCTAACCAACCCCACAGTGAATTTGCCTCCACTCCAGAGAAATCCCATGTAAGAATTTATTTTCCTGACTAATCCTGCAGCCCATCATGAAGAGAATAGAAACCTGTGGCAGGCACTGATGGTAGTGATGGCCTTTGGTGTTGGATAGCTGTGCTTGGGTCTTCTTAAGAGGCAGCACTTGAGGCAATTCTTCGTGTCACAGAGTGAGGAGAAGAAGGCTTCTGGCTGTGGTGGGGGTGACCTCCTGCACTCCCAAACCAACTACCACAAGACTCCAAAGTAGCCAACCTCCCTTGCTTCTCTGTGCATAATAAAAGCACTGGATTAAAGGTCTTTGTGGCTGTGACACTGGCTTGGCACAACACAGGTTTGCTTGGGAGATCATAGGTCAAAGCCCAAGGTAACTTGTCACCAGTTGTATGAGACTCATTTTGCTGAGGTGGATTTGTGCTAGAGTAAAAAAGCCAGCTATCCAGGGCTCAATTCATTAGCCTAAACACCAGTCTTTAGTGCCATCTGAACCACCCCAGCATCTCTGAGGCACCTGCACAGGTCTGGCTGACATGAGACAATTTACCAAAGACCTACATTCTTCTGAAACATTACCAGTACACCAGGATACACCAGGCTGTCTAGAATGGCTCTAGCCTCCTATATTTAACCAGCTGCATCACACCAGTGAGACAGCAATTCAAGCAGCAGAAAGGTAAGAACATAGCCTCCTGCTGTGAAACGTTATGGTCCACCGAAAGAGAGCATTACGCAAGCCAGCAGTTAAGGACAAAGTTATCCAAGCCCAAGAACTTACACAGTTTGCCATCATGCTGTTTGAGTCATGGGTAAACTCACACAGGATTTGAATAAGAAGCATCTCTGATAATTGTTATTTGCAACCTATGCCTATGGTTGGACCTCTGTCCACGAGATGTCCTTCCTATGGCTTACTTCTGCTGCAACTGGCAGATAGTCAGCTCATCCATAAATGCTTCCCTTCCCCGAGGACTGGTCATACCATCTGTGTTACCCAGAAGCGTGGCCGAGATGCTGTGGTGTGGAGAAGAGACTCCTAGGCTTGGATGCAGCAAGACTTTCATGCTCAGGATGCTCCCCCGTTGGCAGGACGAGAGCCACGGGAGTGCTCCTCTCTGAATGACAAGCTGGTTTTTACATCGCCTGGAGGGAACCTAGCAACCCCACAAGACCATTGTGTGCATTCAGATCCTGAGCCAGACGGAAATTTTCTTTTCAAAGACAGCCCCAAGCGTGTCTCCTCTGTTGAACCATCCAGGCAAGAATCTCACTGTGCTCTCTGCCATGCTCACTCTAACATCAGCACATGGATTCCAGTCTCCTTCCTGCTCAGGCAGCAAGACAAGAGCTTTTGACATGCGACTCAGTTACCCTGACTTTTTCCTTTTCTCAGGAGACTTTTTCTTTCTTTTTTTTTCTTCATTTGCATCTGCCAAATAAGAGCCTTCCTGATATCTCCCTTTGGATTTGCCAGATTGGCCAATCTTCCAGGCTTTTTTTTTTTGCCTTCCTGATTTTATTTATATCCTTTTGCTGAGTCTCATGATTTTAAGATTGGTTTTAAAGCCCTCTTTGGGGCTGGAGTCAGGCTATTATCATTAAGGAACAGGCACTTGGATACACATATAGCATTGCAAAAATATTACCTTTAAGGGACTCTGTACCAGAAGCTAGATAATATTTTTTAATTCTCTGACTCATTTTCAAAGCCCTTCTTCCTACTGACTGATGTATTCAGCATTGTCTGTGGCTCTGAATCTGCTGCCCTTTATGGAGGGTCTTTATGGAGGATGCACTTTGTGGAGGATGAACCGAGCAGCTAAAAAGGCTGCTCCTGGGCAGGGCAGTGCTGACAGGAGTGATGGACAGCTTGGTTTGAGGGCATGGGGAGGATAATGCCTAACACCAAGCTTGGGGCTACCAAGCCCTCTGTACAGTCCCCTTCCAGCACTGAACCAGCCACGCTCTTCACCACAGAGTAAGCAAAATACTCATGGTAATGGGCTCATCAGGTGGCCCAGGATTAATGGTCAGCAGCAGTCCTTACACAGAGCCTAAGTCCTGGTTTCATCATAGGCATGTGGAAGCTGACGGGACAGCATTGCCTTCCACAATGGAGAGATTTGGTCCTGCTCCTCATTCCCTGATGAAAGCATTGCTTTAACCCTTTTAAAAGCTTTGTGATAGAGTGAACTTAGTTTGCAGTATGCAAGAGCAGGTGTGGTTTCAAAATCTCTCTCCTTTTCCTCTGCCTAGTCCTGGCTGGGTAGGGTCCACAGAGCTCCTGTTAAAAATTAAGAAGCAGGGAAAAACTCATAGAATCATGGAACACCATGTTGGAAGGGATCTCAAGGATCATCTGGTCCAACCTTCCTTGGCAAAAGCAAGGTCTAGACAAGATGGCCCAGCACCCTGTGCAGCCAAATCTTAAATGTGCCCCATGTTGGGGAATCCACCACTTCACTGGGGAGATTATTCCAGTGGCTGGTTGTTCTCATTGCTTAAGTGACCCATATATTACTTTTTTGGCCTTATCATCTTGGTTTGGACATTGGCAGCAGATGCTGCTGTAAGATCCCCCTTGGAGACAACTTCTCTGATCTTAACACAGAGGCATTTGATAGGAGTTCCTCAATCACTGTAGCTGACTTCCATACATTAAAGGTTCTCCTTACCACAGAGCACAACTCCTCCTCCTCTTCTTCCCTTTCTTTACAAAACGGTCTATAGCCATTCATTGCCATCCTCTTGTCATGTGAGTTGTCCCACCAGGTTTCAGTTATTTCTATGATATCATGACTTTCTGAGCCTGGAGCTCCAGTTCCTCCTGTTTGTTCCCCAGGTGCTGTGCATTGGTATACATACACTTGAGGTGGTTGGTCTTCTGGTTCTCTTCTTGGGAGGCAGCTAAGGAACATTTGTTGCTGCTCTGGTTGGCCTGGCTTATTCCTCAGTTGCAATAGTGTGAGTGTTGCCACTTTGGACCCCACCCCCCAAAGCCTTCAGTTTAAAGCCCACTTCACCAAGTTGGCCAGCCTGCTGCCAAAGATTCCCTTGCCTTTACTAGACAGATGGATCCCATCCCTCCCGAACAGGCTATAGTAATCAAAGAATGTTCCATTGCCATAAAAGCCAAAACCTTCATGACAGCACCATCCACAAAGTCAGAAGTTGATCTGCATTATACTTCTATTCCTGAGTGCACCCTTTCCTCTGACTGGTAGATTGGAAGAAAAGATAACTTGGGCACCGATACTTTTTGCTTGCACCCTAAGGGCTTTGTAGCCTTCCTTGATTCTGCCCAGGTTCCAGCTTGCAATGTCATTCATGCCCACGTGAAAGAGCAGCAGAAGACAGTAATCTGTACTCTTGACAAGTTCTGGCAGCCTCTGGCAACATGTTGGACCTTAGCTCCTGGGAGGTACCGTACCTCACGTGCCTCCCCATCACGCTGGCAGATGAGAGCCTCGGTGCCCCTTAACAGAGCGACCCACTATGAGCACTCAACATTTATTTTTGCAGTATCCACTGTGTGCTTCTGGTACAATTTCTCCTTGCAGACCTTGCTCAGAGCTGTCTACAGCTGTTAAAGCTTCATATCTGGTTCTGGTTGTGATACTGTAGGGTAGGAACTGAAGCAGAGTCCTGATTTTGTGGGCCACCAGGATCCAAAGTGCCTCATTCTCTGGTGTGGTGCCTCATCCTGTCATGTGGCGGGCACTACAGGAGCACGGCTTTGAAAACACCTCTCTCTGTGTGTCTTGGTCCTTCTAATACCACACAGCCTTTTAACTGTTTTCTACAACTTGGCCACCTGACATAACAGATCATCAACCTGTGCACGTCTTTTGCAGGTGCTTACCTTTTCTGCAGGAGAAGGGTCTGCCCACTTGTTTCAACCTACCCTCTGTACTGAGTTCCATCTAGGTGGAAGTGTCAGACATCTCAGGGGCTTCCTCTGTAGAAACACTGGGTTTAACTCTGATGAGTACCCACCATCCTGGCAGAAACCTAGAGTGCTTCCCTGGGCTGTGGGGGCTACCAGCAGGGTACATGGCCCTTCTCACGAGACCTTCTGCACCAACAGGGGTGCAAACTGCGACACCCTCTCTGTGCGCCCTCTCAATCCCTGCTCACAGTACTCCTCTTAATCCTGATCCTGCTGACATATATACTTCAAAAGGATGGCTTTGTCATCATGCCACAGGGTTGACAGCAATCCCTTCCTGACCCGTGTTCACACCCAGGGCTCTATATATCAACCCCTCTACCCTAGCAGGCCACAATCTCTTAATTATTCCTTCATTAGCTTGAGCACAACTTTCTCCTTTATAGATCCCTAATGAAGGATGCAATGCAGTATATTCAGTTCAGAGCAACGAAGTTTTGTGCATGGTGCTAGCATGGGACACCCAGGTCCTCGGAAGGAGAATGTAATGTAATGACCTTCTGGGGATACGCTGCTGCTTTCAGCTATGTGCCCCCAGCCAAAGGGCCAGTGCCTTTCCAAGAAACCTGGCATATTGAACCTTCTGTGCGTCCCCTCACCTGCCTATAGTAGCATCACACTCTAAACAGTATCCAGCAAATGACAATTTTAACTACCACTTGCTCAGGAACCAAGCAAACTACTAGGGGTCAGCAATCCTGCTGAAAAAATAAAAGAGAAAATAGAATGTTTATGGCCACAAGCCCCCAGAGCAAGGGCAGTAGAGCAGACTAGAGCAAAGTACTTTCGAGCACCTGGTCCAAAGCCTCTCTTGGGCTCCATGCAGTGTCCCAGTGTCCCTACAACATAATTACTTTTTTGTAGAGTTGTGAATCTCTGGAAGAGCAGGGTGTGTTGTGTGGCAGCCCACCAGAGCGGATCTTCAGTCTGAAACAGACGCTTTGCATTGCATGACCTGTGATGTGGCATGAGGGTATATGGAGGTAATTTAAGGGTGCAGAGCCTGCTGGGACAATGTTGGAGGACTGCATTGGCAGGTCCTTATGGCTTTTTGGGAATGGTCTCTGGAGTGAACTGTTCCCTGGACCACATTTATGTGGCGAGGTCTAGCTGGACCATGCTAAGCAAATTAGCAGTGTGCACAATCCAAGGCTCGAAATTACGTTGTTGGCTTTCTGTTGGGTAAAGGTGTAGATGCTCTTGTGTGACTCTTCATTATTTCACCCTTCACCACTGTGGGAGGCTCACTGGTGAAATTCTTCCAGTGATGAGAGTTCTGTCCTGCACAGGAGAAAAACTGATGCTTGGGAAGTTACGGAAGTTCCTCCTAAGAGAAGAGGACACCACCTCTTGCCAATGACATTTAGGGTGAAATCCATCAGGAGTAACCTTGGATGCCCATGATGTGGTTGCCCATGAGCCAGGAGTCTGGGTCCAGTCATCTGAGACCTAGTGTGATCCATCTGCTCGGTACAGACTTACACTTACAACGAGATGGGTCGCTCCATTCTCACTGCAGTCTACCGACTAAACCATTGACGGTAAGAGGAGCCCAGAGACCTGCTCAGATACTTAAATTCAGTTAGGTGATTCACGTAAGAGACCCACATTTTTCAGGAAATGTGATGCCACAGAAACACTGTTATGGCAGTGACTCCCATCAGGGATCCAGATTCACAGGACTGCTTTGAGAAAAGCTCCAACATGAGATTTGAGAGGAATGAAGGGCATTTTCAAAGCCCTACTGATGTGCTGCAACTTAGAGGAAAGCTTTGGAGACATCACTAGAAACATACTGTCTAGAGGTCAGGGGACAGCTTCGGGGACCTTGAATTAGTCCAGTGAATGAGCAGAACGAGGCTCTGCTGCATTATCCTTCTCATGCTGACAAGCAGACCTCACTCAGACCTCAGCTTTGAGATCCTGCTTGAGAGTACTGGTGTTTTTCAGAGCCCTTGACACACACAAGACTGGTCTCTCCCACCTTTGCAACCTCCCCACCACCCCCAGACTAAACCATGCTTCCTTGAGCCCCACCACCCCACAGGCTGCCCTCCCTCCTCATGGGGACCTCGCACGCCAGATAAGGACATCCCACCATGGGCTGTGGTATGGCCAGATGCTCCATGGGATCGCCTTTCCAACCATCAACTTGGGTCAACGTGACAGTGCCTAGAAGGTCAGCAATGGGCAGGGGAGGGGTAACTTCTCCCCGCTTTACTTCTCAGCCAGGTCAGAGTGTAGAAGATGGAGCAAGCAAGCATGCCTGTGCTCAGAGAGGCACGCAGGCAGCTTGCTGGAGTTTTCACTGGCATGACGGAAGCTTTCGTTTATCTGTGACATTGTTTATGTGGGGTTGGCTGGAAGGCTCACAGGCCTGAGGAATTCTACCCGATATCCCAACGCCATCGTCCTCTAGGGAAAACGCCGGAGTCACTGCGAACATGCTGTCCTCCTCCCTACGCCAAGCAGCTCTTGGATCCATGCTAGGAGGGCAGTGAACTCCCTCATCACTCCAAGACACACCACCAGCTGCAAGGAGGTGTTAACCCTCTAGGGACCCTGGTACGCCTACAGATGCCGAGTGGAGGTGGTCAGTAATGGATGGAGGAGAAGGCTGGGAAACAGAAGCTGAGACTCCCAGTCCCCCACACAGGCAGAAATCCTTGCTGATCTCCAGCCCGTTCTCCCATAGCTTAGCAGTCACATGAAGGAGGTTGTCCATCATGGGGGCCTGGGAAGGAGTTGGCAAGGAGGGGTGCAAGCTGTGTAGTGAGCAGAAAGTGGCAGATCTTGATGACTTCAGACCAGATTTAATGAATTCACTTTGTAAGAGCCAGGAAAAAAGAAGAGACCAACTATTTCTTTGGCCAGGAGAACCCACAGTGAGCTTCAGCAGCTGTGGTACCTCTTATGTTAGGGGTTTTCCTATACCAGCTGCAATTCTCTTGACTTGCTGCTCTGATGCATCTTGCGGGGGGATCCTCAGACCCCTCCTGGCCCTTGAGGCCACATTCAGAAGAAGCTCATGTGATGGGACACCTGTCCCCACCACAGGCCTAATCCTATATATGGATTTCTGGAGCTTCCTCACTGAAGAACATGAGTAGTTTGCACCTTGGGAGATGTTTTGCATGAGTTTGGCCATTTTTTAGCATCCACAGCCTCCTCCTGCAGGGATGCCCACAGCTGAGCAACATGCTGTGAGATGAACCATCTCCTCCTCTTTGCTTTTAACCTACCACCCGCTGGTCTCCACCTCCTGTGATGCCACTTGTAGCAGAAAAGGTAGTGAATAAACCTCCCTATTTACCTTCTCCATGGCATTCCACCAACACCTGCAAGGTCCAGCCCTCCATAAGCTATTTTTGTCCAGGGCCATTCCTGCTACAAAGCCCACACCAAGCAACAGCAAGGCCCCTTGTCAGCAGGAACAACCCTGCCAGTCCCCATATTCCCCATTCAAGGTGGGAGGGCATTGGGGCATGACTTTGGCACTTTGTTTTTCCCACCTGCTGTCACATCTGCACCATTTTTGCGCCACGGACTATTCAGGACATGCTGTAAAGCAGGGACCTTTTAAAACAAAGATGCTCTTTGCCAACTGCGGCAGAAAGCAAGCCTGCTCACAGATTCTGGCTGCGTACTGGGAACCAGGGCCAGAATTTAGATTGGACCGGATCCATTTTCATTTGTGCATTTGTCTTTTTTCTTGCTTTGCTTTTTTTTTTTTTTTTTTTTTTTGAGTGTTGAACACTGGGACCAGCAACTCTCCAAACAATCCAGTGATATCACCTTCAAGTGAGTCATGGGGAGGGCAGGGTGGAGAAGTGCACACAAGGAAAGATCATGAGATTGTGCTCAAACAACCTAAACCCCCCCTGGAATATGTGTTTGGATATGTGGAGGGAAGATTGCAGCCCCTAACCACCCAACACAGGGTGTTGCATGCCTGTGGCTGCAGAGATTTGTACCTAGCTGTTTTTTCCCCAGATAGGAGCAGGGTAACATTAACTAGGAAAAAGAATGTATAGGCACACACACACAGCAAACACACACATATGCATGTCCTGCACATACACACATGCTGGAAGAAGAGCAAATAAATTATTTGTTTGCTTTCACTTCAGAGCACATACTTTATTGGCTCAACTTTTGCACCATCAAAAAAATGAAATTCAGTCTTCAAATCACATTTAGTTTGTGAGTCCAGGAACTTTGCACAGTGCAGACAAGCTTTTCCTGAGCTCCCCTGCAACTTTCTTAATTTCTTAATGACCCTGAAGATAATTATCTAGGGTTACAACAGGACCTGCAACCCTTGCTCAGACTCAGCTCTACCACTAGGATTCAGATTTGCAAGATGTGGAATGACCTTTTATAAGACGACAAAAGTTATAAAGGTCCCAAATGGACTTTCAACCCCCCAGCAGTATTATTATAAAATTTTTATTTATTAGAAGACAAAATCCTCAGCAGGATCTCCATAAGCCAACATGGAGCCTTCTCAGCAAGGCAGTGGGAAATATGAAGGATGAGGCTCTGCATCCCACTCTACCTTGGAGCATCCTACACTGAGATACAACCAGGATCCTCCATCAACCAGGACAGCGAGCATCACTGAGTGGACAGTCAGGGTGGAGAAGGGGCACCTCAGAGGTCTGTCTCTACTCCCCAGGTTGTCTTGTGTCTCATGTGTGGATTTGATTAGGTTGGGTGGAGACTTCCCTGCTGGTAGCACTACCCCCACAAGCAGCAGCCCTGTTCAAGCACAGCAAGGGCAAGCCAGGCCTCCGTTGTCCTTTCTCTAAGTCCCAGATGCTCCAGCATGGCAGGCAGTTGCCAGATCCCAGCATACATACTGTACATAATGTTGGTGATCACCACACCAAGACCACCCTACAGGTGGATGTCCCCAAGGTAGGTGTCACTACCTTCTCCTTTAGAAAGTACACCAAGCTTTGCCACGAAGCATTGAGCTGGATGCCCAAAACACGTGTCCAGAGGGCTGATTTTGAGTGAGTAGGAAGAGCTCCTCTTTGAAACAAGAACAGGTTTCACAAACTTGTGCTGTGGCACAGGTAATACAGTACTTGGGCTTGCTGTTCTTTGATGTTGCCCTGTTCCGGCTTTGATTCTTTTGGGGCCAGATCATCAAAAAGTGCTCTTATACTGAGGTATCAGGCTAAAGTGCTGGTGCATCACTCTGTGTTGCTGTATCTGATGTTTTACTCCCATCTTCTGTTTCTGGACCTTTGACACATCCATGTGTTTCCTGAACTCTTCAAGTGTCCATTACTCAGTACTGTCTTCCACACATCTCAACAACATCCATGCTCCTGCACAGTAACTGCTACAACAGCCCAGGTCAAAACCCCTCCCTCTCAAAATATCATTGCATATTCGTGTGTATGAAAGCAAGAGCTAATTTCTTCCATTCTTTACACATTCCTTTAATAAGACCCCACCACCCTTCCTCACATGCAGCCTCCCAGCACCTATCAAGAGAGCCTGATGCTCTAGCAGGTGCAAATTCACCAGCCAAGGACCTTATTCTGGGGACTCCCTGTCTAGTTCTGTTCATCCCAGTGTGATCAAATGGGGAAACTGTGGATGCACTCAGTACACATCTCTTCCAAGAGGCACGCTTATTTGCATGGTAATGAGGCCCTTGTCTTCAGATGTACACAAGGTTCTAGCCAAAGATGAAATGCAGAGAATTCGTAGCTTTTTTTTTTCTTTCTTTTAAATTTGTGGGGTTTATCTGGATGCAAAAGACAGAGCATGCAGTACAGAAACCGCATTGTGCAATGAACTGCTAAACACTAGATGCAAGTTATTATTTTAACAACCATCAGGCTGTTTAAGCAAGCACCAATCTCTTAAGTAGCCTGGCTCAAGCATAATTACCAGCCTCATTTCTAAATAGACCCTTCTTTTATTTGCTTTGTTACCATAGCTTTTTGTTTTCTTTTCCTCTCTCTTAACATTAAAAAGGCCACATAAAGATGCGACTCCTCTGAGAACTCAGGGCGCTGCAAAACAGGGGTCACAGCAACACTGTAAAAGAGCCCCTTTCTCCAGAGGGGAAACTGAGGCATGAAACCTCTCCCCAACGAGGGAATGAGCAGGATTACATGCTTCATGAAGTCCTTCACCTGTCTTGGCCCCAAATGTTCACACTGAGCTAGAGCACGGTCAAGCAGGGACAAGGCAATTCCTTAGGGCTGAGCCAGGGCTTGCCTTGCAGAGAGCAGGGGGCTCTGGGCAGAGGCTGCTGCCCGGGCAGGATGGGGACAGGGTGGGTCTGGGCAGGAGAACAGCCACCTGCTATTGCCAGGACCTGAGACTGAAGAGAGGAATTGATGCTGGACTTGGAAAGCCACCGCTGGTCGACTTTGCCCAAAGCATTGTAGCTCCAGGGTGCGGGTTGGGGGTGGTGCGAGAGAGGGGGAAGGCTCAAAGCCACAGCTGGATGGAGGACAGAGGAAATGCTACGTGCAGTGCAAAGGGGGGTTGTCCCCTGCACCACTGGGGGTTTTAAAAACTCCTAGCTAAACACTCGGGGTGGTGTTTCTGCTGTGGTTAGAATTGGATGGGGTGATTCCAACAGCCTAGCACCAACCCATAAAGCTCACCACTGTCCCAGAAAGAATAAACCCTTTTAATCAAAAACAACCAAGGTGGGGTCATTGCCTCTACAAAACTTAACCCCGGCATGAGTGCTCTGTTCAAAGCCACAGGCTGCAACACCAGCATCTGCTCATTGAACGGCACATGCCACCCCTTCCCATGATGGGCCCGGGTCTTCCCGGCGCAGACACACCAGTCCTGCTCACTGTCCTTATTTCATTGCCTCCTTCAGCACGTTCTGACAGCCGTCACATACTCCAGCCTTATAGCTTGGGTTAGCCTTAAGCAGATATTTAAGCTGCATGGCTGCATCTGTGCTTTCCCTGCCTAACCATCAGAAAATGCTGAGATCTGTCTTCTCCCTCGTCCCCATGATGGAATAGCCCATGTACCTAATGCTGAGTCTGGCTGTAATTTCTAAACTTTTTAGGGAGGGGAGTAAGAAAGCTTGGCTGAAACCAGTGCTCTGGGTTTCTTGGATGATGGTTTTTCTCCAGCAAACAGCTTGGGGACCTTTTCTGTAGTGTCAGTCCCGAATTTCTGGCTCCTGGCACCGGCTTTACTGTTTTGACACCAGGCTTTTGAGCACAGAGCAAATAATAACGATATCCAGAGCTAATGTTATTTACTAAAATACAAATTAGCGCTCAGTCACATGGCGGCACAATTTGTCATCCAGAGCTAAAATTAAAAGAAATTAAGGCTGAGTCAGAAAGTTGTTTCAGATGAGTGGGGAAGGCTGTGGTGGGCCATGTGGGAGCAACACTGACATCTTGTGGCTGCCAAAAAGATCTCCAGCTTTTTCACCAGGAAAACCACCAGGAACCTCTAGCACAAAAGCATTGACAGGGGTTGGAGAGGACAAAAGAGTTTTCGAGTAGCAGGTACAAGCTGGGAGCAGTGGATGTTACCTAAGCCCACTTCAAGAGTCCACCTTAGCATCACTGCAAAATTTGAACAGAGGGTGGGTGACAATGATGACCCAAAATACATGTGTAGGAGATGAAGGGGTGTTGCTCTTCCATCAGTGTCAGCAACAGGGTTGTATCCATCCTTGTACGTGGTAGTGGTGAACTGTACAGTGGACACATAGGAAGAGGCAGGCACCAAGAACCGTTCCATGCAAACCAGCCAAGCCACGTTTTCTCTGTCTGATCTGAAATATGACAGGGGCTGGTGGTCTTGTGCTGATAAGCCAGGGAGGCATGGGACCACTGAACCTGTTCCCCAAAGCGATGCCCTCAGCCCCTGCTATAGGGTCTCAGAAAGCAGCCTGGCCCCAGGTGTGGAAGATACCTCTTGGCTGCAAGTCTCCTGCATCAATTCAGAGCAGGATGGCTGAACTCACAATGAGGTACACATGTTTGGCCATGAGGCTGTTCGGTCCTGCACCAGGATTTTCTCCTCCAGAATGGAATCTATTCAAAACCCAGTTTATGCTGGATTTGAGGGGTGGGGGGTGATGTTGCTGGATGGTTTTCTGGAGAGATGTGTGAGAAAAACCCTCCATCCCCACTACCCCTCATACTTGTGTAGCTTCTACCACAATTAACAGCCTCTCTCCAAGCTGTATGGGCTTTCCACAATGGCTCACAGATGTGTTTGAGGATGCTGGGTCCATTGCTAAGAGCCATTTTGCAGTGGGGGATAGGACACCCCTGCCAAAGACACAGTATGATCCATCACTATCACTTTAGGATCATTGCCTTGCTGTCCTGGAGTGGCCAGTTCTTCAGTCTGGTGGCAACAGCATTGCTAACCAAGGACCTAATAGGAGAATCACACATTTAGACTTTTCTGCAGGTCTTGCCTCTTCCAGAGGGGACTGGCCACCACCCTTGCTACCCTGCACTGCCACAACCTCCCTCTTCTTCTAACCATATTTCTTTTAATCTCTTCCAAGGTTCTTTCTTCCCATCTCTGAAGCCCTCTGAAATTGTCTTCAAGATCATCTTCTGGCTGGGATACTTCAACAGCTGCGTGAACCCTATCATCTACCCCTGCTCCAGCAAAGAGTTCAAGCGAGCTTTCATCAGGCTGCTCAAGTGCCAATGCCACCACAGAAGACGGCCCATTTGGCGTGTCTATGACCACCACTGGCGAGGAGCCTCCATGAACAGCTCGGTGCAAGACTCTGAGACAGACCTGAGACCCAGGATTAACACCCTGAACAGCTCGTTCATATTTAACTCCTCCTTGCAGGAGAGAGCCAGTAAGAGGCGAACACTCAGCTTCAAGGGCTGGAAAATGCTCACTCCGTTCCAGAAACCAGCATCCACCCAGCTGAAGGAGAAGATGAACAGCCTTTCTAACAAAATCCGGGGTGGCTCCAGCAAAGGGGGGGTGACAGCCACCTACAAAACCGAGGTGGAGTCTGTCTCTATTGGGATCCCTCATGACTTCACAGAAACCATTGACTATCAAACCTATGACTTAACAGACTGCTGCGGGCTGAGGGAAACAGATATTTGAAGCCACTGGGACAGCTGTCCATGGTTTCTTTAGAGGTATCTAGCAGAAGCGTGAAGGGATACCATCTGTGGGTCTGTCAGGCAGACTGGAAGCAGCAATCAGGTATAAAATGCAGCTGCCCAAAGGTTATACAAGCATCCCCTACGCAGAGCTCAGCCCCTTCTGTGGGATGATGGGTTCCTCAAACAAAAGCCAATAGCATATCCCATTTCAATAAGCCACAGCAGGAGGGGAAGATGTGGGGTGGATATGGCCTTAGGACAAGAGCTGTTTCCTCCAATGGATGGTTATCTTTGGCTCTGGAAGAAGCTGTGCAATTAAGGGAAATCAGGATGTCTCCTTTGCCTTAAAAACACCACCATAAAATCTAATGGAAAGATCAAACCCCAAAAGACGCCAACCCTGCCTTAGTACATGTGATCACATTTCCATCCAGAGGCACCACCCAGAAAGGACAGTGCTGAGCTGTAGCTAGCTCTGATCCTTTAGATAATGGGTTGGGAGCTTGTAGGTCTGCAAGGACAGGACCTCCAGACAGGACCTCCAGCAAAGGCGTTTATTTTGGAGGGCAAACAGACTGTCGTATTCCCAAGCAGGGTGGGGAGATCTTGGCTCTCAGTCATCACGTCTGCAGCAACCACAGCTTTACCCCTTCCGCATAACCTGGGTTTAGGCCAGAGGAGCAGTCCAGATGCATACACTGATGCCAGCAGGTGTGCAGCTCTCTCTTTCTAATTCCAACTCCTGATACATTTCTCATTTCACTTTCCGGTGAAACACTTGCAGCCCACCTTGCTCTAGGGCACATTCCTCTGTGATACAGAAAGAAAGCGGCTGCTTCTGGTGTCAGTCGTTCCCAGCCTTTTCTGTCCCCTTCTTGCTCTTTTTGTTGTCTCACTCAAACACCACGGAATAAAGACACATCCCAGGGGCTTTGCTCAGGCCCATGTCAACCTGCCCTGTGGCTCAGGAAAGGTCGATTGCTGAGTTTGGGGTCTGTTCCTATTACCCGTAGAGTCAAAGCTAAACTGGAGCTGACATGCAGTTGAAGTTCCCTCATGTAGACGGATCTTCTCATCCAGGGGCACACCTGTGACTCTTCTCCCAAGTGGCTTCTCATATACCTGGTACATCGAAGCCTTTGGTGGCTATCAACAGTTGCCCTTGGTTATATCCGCTAGCATGGTCAAAAGAAATGCCAATAAGGGGTTTTTTTACCCTGCTCACAGCCCCAGAGCATGATGTCCCACAGAAGTGCATGTGGCCTCCTCCAGACACCTCAGGGAGGTGGGAGCCATGACCTGCCTCAGCCAGGCTCACACAAATCATGCTTTGCAACTCAGAAAATGGTCACCCAAACTCTACTTGGCCATGTACTGCAGGCACTGGTTTTATCAACTTTCAGACAGGCAATGAGCTACAAAGAGCTGTCATCAGATTAAGCTGTGAGAAGGGGCAGAACACACGTAGGTGGGGAGGCAAAGTCTGGATCTGAGGTGCAGTGTCTCAAGCCAGGTGACTAAAGAACAGGAACATGAAGTCAAGAGGTGGAAACATGGCACTCAATGTGTCCTGGATGGAAACCCATCCACTTCAGCACTCTATCCCTCAAACCCATTGGGAGTCTTTCATGTATGTGCCTACAGCACATCTAGCTAATCTTCTTAAGGGTGGCTACCAAAGAAAAATGAAAGGCTCCTAGGCAGAGCAAAGAGAACGTCACCTTTCTTTCTGATGTCCATTTGCTTTAAAGGAAATCAAAACAGAGGAAAAGGGTTTTTTTTTACTTTTTCGTACTGTGCATACTGGGACGTGATATCTGAAGTTGGCCCTGTCTCAACACCCTTAACAACATTCTGCCCTTTACTCCATGCAAGACTCCAAACTGGATGAATTACTGCACCAAGACCTGCAGATTTTATCCAAATATTTTCCTGCCAGCAGCAAATGGCACCAAGGCACACGGGCAGCATTGCACCTGCACCAAACCCAGACTCATTACTGTCTGCATGTTAGCCAGCATCTGCAAAATCAGCCAGAGGTTGCTAGGTTGAGAAGTTCAAAGCAAGGACCCAATACCCCATGAGAACCTCTGTGTGGAAATGCATCTTTTTTCCCCCCATTTCTTTGGCCTTCAAGGAAAGTGAGTCCCTACAGTGATAACGGGGTGACACAGAAAGTCACTTTGCAGCCTAAGGTCTGCAGCTGCCATGAGTTTCCTGGGCTTTTGGGGGATCCTAATGGGAGAGTACACTGCTGGCACTGGGGACATAGCAGAGAAGGTATCAGGGAGAGGGTGATTGCTGAAGAGCAGAGATGTTTGGAAGGTCAAAGTGAAAGCATTATCCCTCCTGCCTTCCATCACCTCTCGGGATGCACGTGCACACATGCCACTGTTGGAGGGAGAAAATGCACCCAGATCTGCATTGTTGGACCCTGTTTGGGTGACACTGTCTTACAGGTCTAACCCGTGCAAGTGTATAATGTAAGCAATTTGGGGGCACAGTTTAGAATGAGCTGATAGAGAAATCATCAGAAGTGAAAGTCTAGTCAAGGAGGAAGATGGACATCCGCTATTAAGTGCTTTCTGATGCTCAGGAGCAGATTTATTTGGTGTCTTTCCACAGCCAGGCACCCACAGACACAGTAATGTGCACCCGTGACCATACAATTACGCATACACACTTTACTATACTTATATATGTGTGTCATCCCCAAAATAGCAGACATCCTCCTATAATGGGCAGACATTCTCCCAGAAATGGAGACTTTGCAGGGGCTTTTAGCAATTGCTGACATTCCCATGAATGAGTTGACATTATTGCTTTTGCTTCTCCCTGATGTTTTAAATATACTTTTTTTTTTTCTTTTTTTTTTCCAATTTTGAAATACTTATATTTACAGCCTCTAGCCCCTTGACAGCATCCAGAAGGGAAAGATGGATTAGTCTGGATGTTTACTGCTTCTCCATCCCAATTCTTAACAGGCCTACAAGGGAGAAAATAAGGATAAAGTTGGTTTAAGCACACATATGCATACACACACATAAATGCCTCAGCTCTGGCTCTTTTACTTACTGCATTTGATCTGGCCCCAAGAAATACCCTAGACGGTGCTGTAGGTGACTCTGGAGCTCTGCTGTGTTGCATTCAGGCAAAATACTGGTTTCACACCTAATCCAGAGCCCCCTTTCATTTAGCATTTTCGTCAGAAGCAGCAATGCCTCTGGACTCTGAGGCTGTTCATGTGGAACTTGATGTAGAGTAGACAAAGATGCCTTTGCTGGCAGGGAAGAAGAACAATGTATGAAATATGACCCGAGTATCTAAAATTTTGCATTTCTTTTTGATTCCCTTAACCTCCAAGGTCTCCCAGGTTTGGAAAAAGGGGCTCAAACTTTCAGGAGGTGAATTTGGTCTGATCCCACTGACTCCCCTGGCCCCACAAGGGTATGAGTAGCTGAGGGTATGGCCCTGTTTCTCCAAATCTGCCAAGCAGGCCATTTCCCAGCACACCTCTACCTTGGTCACCCAGCAGCTCTCACCTCAATGCACTGGCTTCATGTCACTGTTGCATCGTCAGACCTCGCTGCTTCAACAAACTGAGTGCTGAGGATGGTGAACAGCCGCTTTTACGTCCATAGACTCTCACAAGTCTTATTTAAGGGAGAAGGAAGGTCTGTCAGCCTGAGCTGGACTGCCGTTGGGTTGCATTACTATTGTTTACAGTGTGTATATAAGTGTACATTTTCTTTAGCAGACATTGGAATTTTTTATGTATAGATTTTTATTTTTCATCCCCAGATGTATTTATTAGCCGGAGTATTTCTGTTTTGTGATTCAAGTTCTGTCAGATTGATGTAAGCTCTATGAAACAGAATGCACATATTTTTGTTTCTTTGTACCAAATACATGCACAAACCTGTCTAAAACGCCGCTGTGAATTGTTTCTGTGTCTGATTTTTAAAACAGGTGTTGTAGGCAATGAGGGAGGGAGGGAAGAAGAAAAACCTGCAAATTATCCACCTTCTTTTTTCTCAAAGACTTTTTTGTAATTCCACAAGGGTAATCACTCCCACGTGCAAGAATTTATGATTAAAAGAAGTCAGAAGAGGACAGCCTCAGTTCTGCGTCATGCAGGGATGAAGGAGTTGCACCAGCCCTGTCTTCTCCCAGATTCTGCAGGAGGAATCCGGACGCAGCCATGACCCGTGGGAGCGGAGGAGGGCAGGCTGCTGTGCAGATGGTGGTAGGAAACAAGCCCTGGTGAAAGGATTTCCATCAGAGTAAGGTTTTTAAATAAAAACTGAAATATTAACTCCTTAAAGTTTTCCCAGGAAAATTTTCATTTTTCTGCTGAAATTAAAATTCCAGAGTCACTCACAAAACTACTACCCATGGTGAAATGGAAATAGCATTTCTTATGCTCCTGTCTCGCTCCAGGTGCTCCATTTCACAGAATGCCGCCTGATGGCACCTCTAGATACTGGGCACTGGTGTCTCCGAGCTGGGTGTTATGGGAAGGATTCTGAGCTGGAAAGCCCAAAGGAGAGAACAGCAAAAGAAGATAAAACACCTGCCTCACTTGTAGGACACTAGAGCAGTATCACATAGCAGTCTGAAATGCAGTGAGGGGAGAAACTGAGCTCTGAAAACGTCCAACAAGTATTCCAGAAGTATTTTGCTTTGCAAAACAAATGGCGAAGCACAGCCCAAGGCTGGCTGTCCTTCAGGGATGACTCCAGGCAGAGGCAAAGCAAGCAGCCGCCAAACACAGCTCAACAGCTCCAGGGAAAGATTGCCACGGCTTCACTGGGCATTTTGCTAATGCCCGTGTGTGGTGGAGCCAGACTGATGCTGGGGAAGGGAGGTGGATGCTGTGTTCTCCAGCAAACCCACAGCAAAGAATGTTCTTGACTGATGATGCTCATATTTTGAAAGGGTTTTCTTTCCCTTCTGCATCACTGTCAAGACTGGCTGCTGCCTTGCTTGGATGCCAGGAAGCAAGCGTTAGGTGCTTGGCTGTTGACTTCTCCAAGGATATGGTAAGAAAGACCTATGCCGTGGCCACGAGGACTGAAGGAGCCTTTGGAGCAACAGGGCTAGGCTGGGTACATTTGTTTTGGCATCTTCCCTCACCCCAGGTTTAACACATTGAGAACACTGCGTGGCCTGAGCTAATGCAAACAGGATCAGGGGCCAGGGCTATGCCATCCTGCCATCTGTCAGAGCACAGGCCGGTGCTGGTCTGGCTCACCAATCTCATCTCACAGTAGCCCGTAAAGACCATGCAGTCTCATGGGAATCATAAGTGACCTGTGCAATCCCAGTGCCCCCCTTTCTCCCCTGCCCCATGCACCCCCAAATCTGTTCCTTCTGCCCACCAAAATCTACAGTCCTACTCCTCACGCCTTCCAGTTGCTGGCTGGGCATTGCCTGGACAGGATGGATCCACTTGGAAGAAGAGTGCTGGGGCATCTTGATCCTGGTGGGAGTTCAGTTCCCTTGTCTCACCCGAGGCCTTGGTGCCCCTTCTCCACGGCACAGCCCTTGCTAGACAACCTTCAGATGCAGAAGAGGGGGTTTTCTGCTCAGATGAACAACCAGTAGGCAGGTGATTTGCAAAACATATTCCTACCACTGGCCATGACCCAAAGCACAGTCCATTATGAGGAGCATGTGCTCTTCGATTGCCAGGGAAATAAGGTGCACCCTTAAAAGCCTGGCAAGAACCGTCCAACAAAGGTAATTACTATTTTTTTTCTTTTTTTCTTTTTTTCATTTTTATTCAGGTTTGAGGGAAGCCAACACTTGGTATTTGGGTTGCTCTCCATTCTGTGATGGACTTGTCAGAATTTGAGATCTAGCTTTCACTGAGTTGCTGTATCTGGGTCCCAGCAGTAAACCTGGGCAAAGCCTGGACACTGCCTTGGAGGTTGGAGCATCAGTATACTCTTGGGGATGGCCTCTTCATTTAGCACCCTTCTGAGGTCAAAGAGGGCAACTGAGCTCACTAGGCCCTGTGACCTGTGCCTGACCACCCAGGCTCCCAAAAAAGTTTACTCTCTTCCAGATCCTACTCCAGCCTATTGAGTAGACTCAGCATTGCCCTGTCAGTGACAAGTGGTAGTTAAAGAAGACACCGCAAAAAGCCTATTGCTGCTTTAGGAAGCAAGGGACATTTTTGCCACCTGGGTGTATTTGGCTACTTTGCATCCCCACTTGGATGTCCCACTGGATACCCCTAGTCAGTTTCTGCTTTCTCATTTCATCTCATTTCATCTCATCTTGGTCTCTCTTTGCTTCCTTCAGTAGTTTTCTTTGGATCTGGCTAGCCTAAAGCCAACATATCATCTCACCCTGCTACACCTGTGCTTCCTTTCCTCAATCCTGCCCAGCTGTTTTGCCTATTTAAGACCCACAGCTCTGTTCCCCTGACTGCACCTAAAAAGCTTTCACTCCAGGGTTGCAACATTGCTGGTCAAATGCAGGTGGTCCATTCCCCAGCACGCTCCTATGGGGCTGCCTGCACACCCTGAGCCTGGCACATCATGAGGTGGGAACCTCACCAGGAAAACCTGCCAAGGATATTAAAGCACTTGCAAAGGCTTACCAAAAATGCTGCTGGGGTTTTGGGGAGGGTCACCTCTTGGAATATATGAGAGACACACGCACATATATATGTGTAATATGTATGTAATATCTATCTGAGACATGAAAGGGAAAATCAAAGGGGGATATAATATGAAAGCATTGGATCGATATTTGATAGCAGTCACAAGTGAAAACTGCATGTTAGGAAATCTGGGAAAAGACATGGAGAATGGGAGAGATGGAGAACAACCTTGGAAATATCTCTGCATCTCTGAATAAATCTATGATGTAATTTGACTACTGTTTGTTTTTCTGATTAGCCCAGATCCGAAAGGATAGAATGGACTTAGGGCTCAGAAAAGGCTGACACAGATAACCAAAGATATGTAATAGTTTCTACCCAAAGAACAATTAAATCCCCTTAAAAAAGGGGTCAAGTACATCCACCACAAAAGGCACAAAGATGACTGAGGAAGAGCACAAACAAGGTCTATAAAATAAGGAGTGTCAGGGAGAAGATGAACAGTGGATGATTATTCAGTGCTTCTCATAATACAAGGACTAAATGACATCAAACCCAATTACCAAAATGAACAAAGTGAGGTAATTCTTCACACAGCACTTATTTAAATGGTGGACCTCATCACCACGAGATCCTGCATCTGCCAAAATTCCATAGAGGTTGGAACAGCAGTCAGGTGCCTTCATGACAGAAAAGTCCATCAAGGGCTGTTGGAAACGTTTGCATAATCTCTCAGCTGAGAAGTCCCTGAGGCAGCAATTGGTATTGGCTGGGAGAATATTTCAAGGGATATTCACTGCAGGTTTTTTCTTTCGCTGTATCCCTCCTGAAGTTTCCATCATCAGAGAGCAGGGACACAGCTAGACCCAGGCTCTGAACCAGTACAGCCATTTGTGTCCCCTTCATCTGCATGCTGGGCAGCCCAGCCATGCCACAGCCTCATCCTTCATTTCTCTGCCCATGGGCTAGAATGAGAAAATACACAGAAAGCTCAAGGTTAGTCTCCAAGGCACATTAAATCACCGAGGTCAGACCATTTTGCCGTCTGTGTGCCAGTTCCCACAGGGAAATTTCTGTTACTGAGCACCACTCAGAAATGGAAGGCCACCTCCTCAAGAGACTGACATTCAAGATCTTTGCACAGAGGACAGGCTTGTAGCTGGGAGTTGCCCAGAGATTTCCCAAGAAAACTCCATCCATCTTCTGCAGAGGTCTCAATTTCTTTTCCACTTTCAGACCTCAGACTGTCCCTCCATAGAGACACACGTCGTGCATAATGACATTAAGGCCACTTACAAGCGGGATTGCTTTTCCTAGGTACGTTCAGTGGATTCAGCCCACAGGCTGAGACATCTCCATTTCTATAAGTTGTCTGTTTATGAACCAGATGTTTAAACTCCATTATGGGTATCTAGAGGAAAAAAACCAAACTTTTTGCCTAAATACAGGTGTTTCATGCCATTTGAGCCATCCTAGGCTAGCCAAGACCGTGGCCAAGACATGGCTGGGAAATAGGACAGAAAACCTGTTGTGGAACACTGACTCAGGAACACAGCAGAAGGATCTGATCTGTAAGCTGGGAGCAGAAGTAAATGTTGGGCAAAGAACAGACAGAAAGTGAAGGTCTGATCCTCCCTTTTCCCTAGGGTAAAGAGGACACAGGATATTTACCATGGTTGAATGTAAGTCAGATCAAAAGTCAGAGCAACGCTTGACTTGCAGGATGGACCACACCACCCAGTCCCTACGGCATCTTAGAAGAGTCCTGCCAAGAGGGTGGGAAGGACAAGTCAGAGATAGTAACCTACCCTGAAATCCCATGAGGCCAGAAAAAAAAGAGTTTATAGCAAAATGTTCAGTTCTGTTCAGTTCAATAAACCAAAATTATCCAACTTCAAAGATTGTGTGCAATGCTGGTGGATAATAGATGTCTTGGGGTTTGGAGGTAGGGTGCAGGCATCAAAAATAATTTTTACGTATTTTCTGTGAACATTTTATTGCATTTACTATCCCCAGATGTCTGATTTCATTTCCACCACACAGCCTCAAGTAGGACATTTCACACAGTTTGGACTTGCTGGACTTTCTGCACTGCTCTCCTTTACCTTCAAAAAGGCTGAGGAAAGGCAGGAACTCTGCCTGTGACAGGTCCAGCTGACCGATGCTAAAAATCTCACTGAGACCTTAATGCATTTGGATATTTCACAAAAAATCAAGGCCCAGTCCAGCTCCTGTACTGAGTATTTACTCTCCTTTCTCCACAGCTTTTGCTTTCTGGATGGAAAAAAAATATTCCTTAAGGGCTATAGTTGATTCAGAAATCTCATTGCAGCACCACTGCTCAGAGACAGAGCATTACCTGCTCAAACCCATCTGTTCTCTCCTAGCAGATCAGTGGTTGTTTTAAAACCAGATAGACTAACACATGGATCAGAAATCTGAGTTCTGTTGTGGCAGAAGGGTGTCTCTGGAAAAAGAAGGTCCCAGAGCCTAGTCCCATTCATGGAGGCTTCAAGGGGCATGGCTGGAGAAGAACACCACTGCAAGAGCCTTTCTCCTTGTCAACGGAGACCTTCCATTTCCAGAGTTTCACAGAAGGTGTTTGAAATACAGAAACCTGACCAGAACAGAAGAAAAGACCCCCAAAAGCCCACAAGCCAGCATACACCGATTAGAACACACAGGGCAAAACTGTACTTGCATCACGTTGTGCCAAAAGCTCTTTGTCGTTTACAAGCTGCCTTGACACAGATTGTAATTTCTCCACAAATTCTTTGGGAAAAGGAAGGCCCTCGGGTAGCCCTGTTGTTATCACAGCAAGGTAATTTTATGGCTGTAAAACGTTTGCTGCCTTGACAGCATTTATGTTAATCCGTGAGCAAATCGCCCTTGTTTTCTGCGTGTTTATTACTATAGTCTCCAACAGATGAGTCACAGTACGGATCCAATTTAACTTCAATTGCTATGGCGTTTTCATTTCTAACCTATTTTAGGCTTGCAAGTTTAAACCTTGCTTCTCAAAGCTTTAGGGTGTGGGGGTGGTCAGTGTATATACAGTTTTATATAGGTATGCATTCCCTATGTATGTGTTAATAGATATGTCTACATAGAGCTACACATGTATAAAAATACGTATAGATTTTACCCTTCAGATACTTTTTTGTGCTGTCTTGGCAAAAAGCACTCTTCTAACAAAGCTAACTTCATCCCCAGACCATTGTCCTGTGCCCTCCTGAGAGGGAAGCTGCCACCCAAGAGTCTGCCCGTTGAGTGCAGCAGCTGAACCACCATCTGGGTGATGAAGAAATCAATAATGAGCTTTCTAATATTCCATTACTGAAATCAGTTACCTAGAAAGGATGTGGATTCTCCATCACTGGATTTCAGGCAAATATTTATCGTAGGTAAGCGTAGTGGAATGAGGCTGGGTTAATTATCATTGATAATATACAGCTCTGGGCTGGCTTCAGAGGCGGTGGGTTGGCTGATGTAGATAAGGTGCAGCTGTGGCTGGTTAAGTTAAGATGTTGGGCGGCCAATGAAGAGAGAGCAGCTGAGGAAGAAGAGAGAGCGAGAAGAAGAAGCAAGAGAAGAGAGAGCGAGAGGAAGAAGCAAGAGAAGAGAGAGCAGGCTCTGGATGAGGTGAGGAGAAGGCAGCAGAGGGACTGGCATGAAAAGTATGCTGGTATGAGATGGTGAAAGACCTTGTTGCAGCTTGATAGTTTGGAGAGTGCTGTGGCAGGTAAGATTTTAGATAGGAGACATCCTGCTGCAGGTAGTGGGGCAATTTAAGCTTTCTGAGGTTCCTATGAGCCATATTGTTCCATATTCTATACTGTTCCATATGTTCTTCTCTTTAACCTACCTCTGAGGAATTAGAAACCGGGTTTTTTTCAAGTTCTGTGAATTAGCCATCTATTGCTAATTAAACTACAACTATTTACCCCATCTCCAGCTTTTGCAGCTGACCAAGGATGAATGACTGTGCTATCAAACTGCCTGTGAAAAGGTATAAACATTCCCCTGCTGATTAATTTACTAGTAGACATGTTCCCTTCCCCACTTTCTCCTGCAAGCCTCTAAATGATCATCTTTCCTCTGGCACAGTGCTATCCCTCAGAGTCATTCAAGCTTCAGCTGAGCCCCTCTCTCTGCAGATCACATGCACAACAGGGACCCCCACCCCCCAGGGTCTGAGTGAGCAGGGCTCTGTCATTCAATGGGCACAGGACTTGTAAATCGACTTGCAGGAAGCTGGGGTTAGGCAAATTACAATTAAAAGCAAAGTGAGCATAGAGAGTAATTAATAAATGGAGTAAATTTTCTCAAAGGCTTGGTTCTTGAAACTTGCAAAACTTGGGAGAGAAGAAAGGAGAATCATTTTACAATGCATCCTCTGGCTCAGGGACAGGTAATGGGTCTGATGTAAAAATGTGCCCTCCTGTCCTGCTTATGCAGAAGGTCAGGCTAAATTATCAAAATACACTGTCCGACTTTTAAAATAAATGTCTTTCTGCCTGACTTGGCATGTCCTGCTGAGCTTAAAATATTGCCCAAACATTGCACGTGTTTTGCTGAAAGGAGAAAACACACTGGGCAGAGGCATCTGCCGCTGACCTGAAGGAACCTGGATGGAAAGGTCTCCTCTCCTCTCCCCAAGCCGTCTCTTTATTTCTTACTTTAGTTTCAGCGTCCGTTTTCTTTGCATTACATTTTTCTGTCGGGGCCCCTGCAGTTATTTTTAGCTGGTGGAAATTGGCCAGACAAGTTATTTTTCACTCTTTTCTATTTATTTTGGAGGGATTTATTAGCAGAGAAAGGAACCTGACTGACAGCCCGTGAGGTGTGTCTCTCTCTATTTGTCCTCTCTTTAAGCCAAGGAATTGGATTTTGACACTCGGGGCACTTAAAGAATTGGTCACCAGTGGGTCTCAGATTGGTGAATTTTTCAAATTCCCTATTTATCCCATGTCTGCTTTCAGCCTCCAAGTTACCCTGCGGCAATAACTTCTGCCTGTCATAGGTGGGCTGCCCAGCACTTCCCCATTTTGAGCTCCGATGTGAGATGGATAACTTCCCATCTCTAACTGCTGTCTGTGGGTGGCTGTGATCAAGTCACGGTTCATAGAGCATCACGTCCATCCTCGCCACCTCTTTCCCCATGAAGCAGTCCTAGCCTATCGAGCCTATCTAAATACAAAGTTTGTCCAGACCTCTTATTGTTGTCCTTCCCTTGACCTTTCAAGGTCTATTCCATTTTGAGAGTGTGTGGTCAGCTAACCTGACTGTTTCAGTGGTAGTTCCACCAGGGATATCACTAACTGCGTAACACCACCATGCACGTGGCAAAATTATATTTTTTTTTCCTTACTTTCAATTCTTTCCCTAGTAATTCCTAACATTTTATTGCCCTTTTTGCCCACTGCTGAGCACAGAGCTAAGGTACCCCTTTCAGCTGTTCGTAAAGATTCACCATCTCTTTCCTGAATGTTAATGATGACTTTTGAGTGCATGACCACCTATGCATAGTTTTTTCCTCATTTACATTATTTTGCATTCATCAGTATTAAATTCACCACCTGCTAATCCAGTATCATGGCATCTCTTCCACAAATATTCACATTTAGCATTAGCTTTGACTATCCTGAGTAGTGAGGGTTGTCAGCACACTGTCACCAATCTATTTACACCTTTTACCAGGTCTTTTTGGAATACTTTGACCATCATGGGACCTAGCATTACCTTAAGGAAATTTCTAATAAAATTCCTCCACTGTGAGAAATGACTGTTTAATCATACTTCTTTTGCTCCTTCTCTGTTTATTCCACCTTTTATGAAACCAGAAGACCTTTTACACCTTAGGTGACAGCTTAGAGAGGTAGGAATTTTTTTCAGGATAGGTTGCTGAATGTTAGACAGAAGACTGTAAACACTATGAGACCTTCATAAAAGAAGGCAATATTTGCTTTATGGAAAAGAGAAGAGGAAGAGAAATGGATTTTAACATTGGAGAGGAATTTGCAAAGGCTATTAGCGTATGGATACCATGTACAGCATGCGTCACATGCCAGCTTCTCTAGATCAAATACTTTTTTCCATGGGAGCAATGGACAGCCTAATAGCAAAAGTCAATGTGAAAGGCAACTGCAAAGTAAAAGGGTCATGTGTGTATTTTAAACAAGAAAATGGTGCTTGTGCCAGTGTATTCCTAAAAATACTGTTAGCGACACAGGAAAAAAAAGAAGTCATGGGCAGTGAACAGATACAACTCGGGTTTTGCGTGAATCAGCTTATTGCTATTAATGGCTTAGGTAAAGATGAAAAAAAACCAAAACCCATAATTGCACTAGGTTAGAAATACCAAATGTAGCTTAAACATATTCCAACCTCTAGACGTCTTCAAGAGAAAATGTTTAATGAAGGGATCAGGTAAGGTACTAAAATAACTGAAAAAGGATTCAGAAATATCTTCAAATGAAATTGGAATCTCTCAGCTGAGTGCAGAACAAAGGAGAAAAAGGTTTCCTGCTCTGCAGGTGACTATGACAGAGGTTGAAAGAGGAGCTGGGTGAACCTCTTGCTTTGAGAATCTTAGATCACACAGAGCAGCCAGAATATCATCACTAGTTGAAAAGAAAAGGGGGGAAAAAACAGAAAAAAGGAAAGAAAAAAAATTAAAACATTGACCTTCACACTTACATAGACCATAAATAATTAATCAAAGAGAAGAAAAGTTAAACAAGTATTCTGCTTCTCCACCCAGGGGAGACCCCTGGGCATTGGCGCTGATGTGTCGGCAGATCTCTAGGAGGTGTCCCTGGGATCTACCAGTTTGGGGAGGGTTGTGGGTTTGCTGAGAGGTTGGGCTGCCATGCAAAGGGACTTGGACAAGCGAGGCCACGGTAGGGGTCAGGATTTTGGAGCATGCACACAAGGAGATGCCAAGGGAGCTGGGTTCATCCAGCCTAGACAAAGGAAGGTTTTAGGTGGGTCTGGTTGCTCTGCTCTAGTGGGGTTGCAGCGAAGACAGAGTCCGGCTCCCCTCGGAGGTGATGGGCTCAACAATCAACAGGGTAAATTCCCATTGGAAACAAAGGAAAAAGTAGTTCTTCTGAGTATAATGCAGCCCTGGACCAGGGGTCCTGAAACGCTGTGCAGCCTCTGTCCTTGGAGATACTTGAAATTAGATTGAACAAGACCCTAAGCAACCTTGAGAGCTGGCCCAGCTTTGAGCAAGGGGCTGAAATAGAGACCTCCAACCACGTTTATTCCTCAAGCCTATGATTCTGTGGAAAATAGATCACATGGGTAAGAATTCCAGCTCTCCCCTTTAGGACATGATTTTTTTTTTTTTTTGTAGGCTGCCATTTGTGTTGGGCTGAATATCTCTGAGGCTCCAGTGAGAAACGCCATCCTGTTTTTCCATGTCATGCAGAGCACAGAGCTTTATAGCAGTCATTTTGTTCTGGAAAGAAGCAACAGGAGGGCATGATTAGAGACTCTGAATAGCCTCAGAACAAACAGCTCTTATCAGGCTGCAGAGCAGCCACACGTATACCCCTCAAACAGCCACAGAGTTGGCTCGGGACATTTTTTTAGACATTTCATTGAGAAACATTGGCCAGGATGTTAAAAAAAGTAATAAAGAAGTTAAAATGCTCTTCTTCCCCACTGGTTTTGATTTATTTATATCAAGTGGAAAACGCAGTCCCTGTTGTTTCATTTCAGATGTGCTTTTAAGGTCGGCACACCCTGCGCCCCGACATTGCTCATAAATCATTAATGACCTAAGTTTTCATCACCCAGCTTTGTTCTGACTGGTTATAGCTCTTCATTACATCTGCTCTGTCATCAGAAAGGCCGGTGACAGAAGAGGGCACCGAGGTCAAGCGATGCACTTCCAAGGGAAAGGCCTCCCCACCCTGATACCCCAGTGTTTACAGTTTGAGTTTCATCAAGGAGGATGCCAAGAGAGAGGAGAGGAGGCAGCAGAGCACAGCAGGAGCTCGTTGCTACCCATTTCTCCAGGACACCCTATGTGGGTGACAGCAAACATCTCCAAGAGCTTCTGTTTCTGAGCTCAGCAGGATCTGGGGGTCATCTGGGGGCACAAACAGCATTTGCCCAGATAATGGAGAAAGTTAACTAAAAATGCCAGTCTTATTTGGATTTTTCTCAACTCAATCCAAAAAACAAAAAGGCATGTAAATATCAGCAGCTAGAAAAAAATTGCTGATGACTGAAAGTGAAATTTGTCGTTAAAAGTGGAAAATAAATGAAATATACCCAGAAGAATCTAAACACAGAGAAACCGAGTCACCTTTATGCTAACACATCTTCATCAGACCTGCCTACTGAATATCTAAAGTGGTCTCATTTATTGTAATTGAAGTTTATTCTCTATGTACGTACACGACCATTCAGAAAGACTTACATTTTATCTCCTTTTTTGCTCCCGGTAACTTCTCCTCACTCTTTTTTTCTTTGGAAAGTGTTTCAAGCAAAGCGACCAGAGATACCTGCTTAGCGATATGAAGCCAGAGGTTGGCTCACGTGGGTACAACACTTCCATTATCCTTGTCCCTGGTCACCTGCGACTGGAGTGACACCGAGTGCCTCTCACTGCTGAGGTGCACACCTTCATTTCTCACAGCCTGTTCCTTCTCCTCCTTCTTAATGACTCTGAGCTAAGAAGAAAATTGTTGTCATTACTGAAAGGCTGTTGCTCTCATCTAAAATAGTTGTTTTTCAATAAAGGCCCAAAAGGCTGCATTCAGCTACGGAGTGCCTTGATGTAGGGTGGCAAAATCAACTCCAAAGGAAATAAATATAAATCACAGTTCTGATCTTCCGGGAGGGTTGCCTGTAAGCATTCCCATATCAAAGTCCACTGATCCAAAGGCTGATCTTTCCTAGCGCTTTGCATCTGGTAGTTGTGGCTGGCTCAGATCTCTTTCTACCTAGGAGTGTTATGAACCACTCCTCCTCTCTCTTTTAAAATCTTGATCGTGGTCAGAGCACCCTTCATTCATGCCAGGATTGGGAAACCCTCCCCACTCTCAAACTCCCCTCCCCAGAATGCAATCTAACTCTCACCTCCACCATAGCAAAGACATCTGCTGTAGCCCACCACCCCTCTACCACACCCACTCTAATGACATGGAATTCGTTAAACTTTGCAAGATTTGTTGTCTCCCTGCACCATAACCCAAGCAACCATGGGCAACTAGGGTGAGCAAGCATGGAGACAACCACCCTACCAAGTCCCAAGAGGGGTATGTGACTCCCTGGCAGGGGTGATCACACTGGGAGTAGTGGCGCCAGTGAGCTCTCCTGCCTAATCAGGGCCTTTCAAAACCTGGGCATTGCCCTTGGTGTTGCACTCCCCAGTCCTTGCTACTACTCATCACCTGCACCAGGCATTTCTCCAGCTCGAGAGTGTGGGTGACAGAGCACCTCCTCTGCTCTTGCCCTGGCGCAGAGCTGGGATGAGGCCAGAGGATACAGCAGTGCCAGGATCTGGAAAGCTGCCTTGTGTCTCTGCTGGAAAGACATGGCACCCAAGGACCTCCTGAAGACCTAAAGTGACATGGCCAGCACAACAGGCCACCAGATCGAGCCAGAGAAACCCCAGTGCATTGAGTTTCCTACTAAGTACATGACAGGTACTCACTCCAACATTTTGATCGCACCCACATAGAATCATAATCTCAAGTTGGAAGGGACCAGTAAGGATCACTGAGACCAACTCCCTGTCTAAACTCATCAGTGAAGAAGGTTAAAGAGTCATACACAAATGGACACTTTGAGAGCAGATCCACCAGTGTCTACATCAGACAAAAAGAGCCAGCAAAGTGTACCTTTGCCCCTCCCTGAATGACTCTAAACATGCAGAGAAGCTGTTAAGACTCTTCTTATGGTTGTTGCTACCAGAGATCTTGACATCCTGGAAAAGGGCCAGTGCTTATGATCAAGCATCTAAAAATTACATTTGGTCAGAGCAGCAGCACTTCCACAGCTTTGCTGCTCTCAGAAGCAAACAGCCTGGACCAGGGAAACACGGGGTTCCAGAGAAGGAATCCATCAATGTCTCTCTGGCTTTTTTGGATGACAGGTACTGAGAGAAAAGGATGAGATAAAAAAGCCCACCTCCTTCTGACAGTGGGAGCAGGTGTTGCCATGCCATGGCCCTGTGAGCTGCTACATTGAGGGTGCTGCAGGAAGGCAATGCAGGCTCACCACCATGCTCCTGAGGCTCCTCTGGAAGGAGATTTGGCCAGGTAACCTAATCCCAGGAAGCATTGTTTTCATTTTCAGTCTGCAAGACAGCAAGTCCCAGCACACCTGTGGTCCTCCGCATGCTGCGACATCAAACAGTCTGTATCATTTCATATACTTTTTCAAAATAACCCGCTTGTTTGTGTTGTAAATAATGCAAATGTTTTTTAGTCTCTCCCAGTGACTCAGTTGTCCCTAGGTCCTGGATCCCAGTTACCAGAATCTGAGTGACTTTGCCATTACTTTTTTGAGGACTACATGTTAATTTTTACGTGAAGGCTCTATCAGTATTAGTCAGCATCTATCTTGGCATTTATAAAGCATAATGTTTTGTTTGTTTCTTGACTGCAATTACAGAGTGAAAAGTTTTGTATTGAACTGCTTGTCCTGATACAGAGGTGTCACTCTTGACCAGACACAGGTTATCCAAGAATCCTGTCCTGCTCAGGATTTGCTTCATTTCTCCTCTCTTCTCTGTTAGTTTGCATTTTATCAGTGCTCAGTTTCCTCTGCTATGGTCATACTAATTCCTTTGCCTTATTTAGGTGTCTCTGAAGTTCCTCCTTGCTTTTAACTACCTGAATTAGTTCTGTCTTACTAGTAGATTCATCTGCCTCTATTTCCAAGCCATGTACCAGCACGTTAACCAGCACATGCCTGGGACTAAGCACTGAACTGTGACCTCCTGCCATAATAGACCATTTAATCCTCCTCTTTGCCTTCTCCTAGGACAGCTGTACAGCCAGGAGCCAGCGTGTTTCCCACTCAGCCCATGACCCCTTAGTTCCCTCAGGAGTGTCTTTACTCTGACCTTGTTAAAGACCTTCTGGGTATCCAAATGCACCAAGTCTCCATCCACTGTTTTCCTGACACGGTCATCGAGTCACAATCCTTCTGTGAGACTTTTCTTCTCCACAGGCTGCTGGGTTCATTCTCTTCTCTCGTGAGCTATCTCCCTGCTGCTTCATTATCCTGCTTTTAAATATCATTTCCAGCTAATTTCCCCAGGACACATGTAAGGAAGGATAACCTGTGACTCCCCCAATCTCACCTTAAGGCTTTTTGAATATAAATGCAACCTTCTCTATATCCCAGTCCTTGCTTCTTTTCCTTAGCAAGTCAATCAAGGCCTATTTAAATGGCTTACAAATGCCTGCCTAGACAACCCGCACCCCCGGGCAAAGCCTCCTGAGACAAGCTGTGGATGCTTGCAGTTCATGTCTGGGTTCCTCTCTGATGGCCTGCAGGCAGGTCTACAGGGATGGCACCTGAGTGCCCACTGCACCCGCATTGAGCCCCAGACCTACCCCTGCAAGGGCTGTCAAGCAGAGACCCAGCCGTGAGCCAGCCCATCTCTGGAAACCACGCTGAAATACTATATTCTTCAGCTGATAATGCCTCAGAGGCAAATCAAATCTAGCCTGGAGAGAAGGGGGCTGGGGGGAACTCTGCAACGGCCTGGCAGGAGGCTGTAGCCAGGGGGGTCGGTCTCTGCTCCCCAGGAACCAGCGACAGGACGAGAGCAAACGGCCTCACGTTGCGCCAGGGGCGGGTGAGATTGGGTGTGAGGGAACATTCTGCACCGAAAGGGCTGGCAGGCGCTGGCACAGGCTGCCCGGGGACGGGGGTGTCATCATCCCTGGGGGTGTTCAAAAACCATGTGGCTGTGGTGCTTGGGGACATGGTTCAGTGGTGGCCTTGGCCGTGCTGGGTTAACGGTTGGACTCGATGATCTGAAAGGTCTTTTCCAGCTTAAATGATTCTATGATTCTAAAAAGAGACTGCAGGCACCAGTTTGAGAGTTGTCTTCCCTTTCAGCCTCCTCCCTTTCTATTGAAGCCCTGAGAGGGTCAGAGGGTTCACAGTCCCTGGCAGTTTTATCCCCCCACACACACCACCTCCAGCACATACCCCAGTCACACATATATTCGGATTTCAGACATACGTGTTCTCCAGTTATTCTTCTCAGTTTCCACAGAGGGGCTCCCAGCATCAGAGGAACCTGTGTTCCACATTCCATATGCAAACAGGGTCAGGTGCTTTACTCTGATCAAGCTTCTGTGATGAAACCATGCCTGTATCTGAGGCTTGGCTTTAAAAACTCTGATAAATAATTCCTGTTCTACATCCTGGAGTCGGTGGGGTTTCTGCCCAGCAAATACAAGGGGCTGGGTAAGCCAGAAGGAAGGTGTAATCTAAGGGAATTATGGGAAGTACATAAGAAAATAAGAATTAGCTGGACAGAGATGGAAAGAGTGCCATATTGCAGAAGGCAGATAATTACTGAATTAGCTCTTGAGTGTCCATATGATGCAGAGCCATTGGCAACCAGCTACCCCCAATATTGTGAAGCCATCTAGAGTCTCCCCCTTTATCACTAATGGACTTTGGATGAGGCCCTGGATTCTTTGACTTGCACCCCTGTGTAAAACATTTAGTTTTTCCTGCATATATTTCCTTTTTTTGTTCTTTTTTCCTTTTTTTTCCCCCCTCCTTTTTAAAGCTATCAAAACCTGAGGACTTTACCTATTGTCAGGCACTCTGTGTTACATTAGCAAAGCATCCCTGTAAGTGCACTGGGCACAATGCAGACTTCAGAGGAGAGAGCTGCTGGAAGCCTCCTAAAACCCACCCGCTCTCCACAAAAAATGAAATTTGGCATATCTCATTCCAGAGGTTTTCCACCTAATGCTGGGCACTTGTCCTCACCTCTCCCTTCTCTCCTCCCGCACCCCGCTTAGAGTTTCTCCTCTCTCCAGATGGGCCAAAGCAACCCGCATCTAATGGAGGGGTGAGAGCGCAGAGGTGGGTGGCACGGGGAGAAGAGAGCAGGGAATGCAGTCATTTCTGCTCAACCCCCCATCACTGGGAGTTGGAACCAGGTGATCTTTAAGGCCCCTTCCAATTCAAACTGTTTTGTGAGTCTATGACTTGCCTGATCCATTTCCTCTTCAGATGACTGGAGGCTGTGTGCCTGACGAGGTACATTGGGATGCAGCAGCAGGACAAAGACAGATGTGCATATACATTTTTTTAGCAAAATCACAAAGCAGCTTTGGGTATTTTCCACTACCCCACTTTTTGATAAACAACTGCCTCCACAGGCTGATCTTCCTAAACTGAAGGGCTAACCTGCCTCCAGTACTGGGTTCGGTGCATACCACAAAATTTTTTGGAAGATGTGGCCATCTACCTTTAGGTCAAAGGAAGAGGCTGAAAATTTCCTACTGAAACACAGGGAGAAAACATCTGCCCTTATATCAATCACTTTCAGGGTGATAAAAAACTGCATTTCTTTCTGGTGTCATTTACATCTAGCGAGCAGCATGTTCAGCACTGCCCTCAGAGCACCTATCTCTTGGACACCTCTTCCAAAATCTCATAATTTTCCCTCTCTCTCTACGTTATCTTGTTATTTGTTCTCTCTCTCTCTTCACCCATGGAAGAATTTCTTTCTGTGTCCCCTGGAAGTACCGGTGAGTGGATTGGCCACATCATCCTGACCCCAATCCTCCAGTGAAAGGGGACCTACACCAACTCAGGATGAACTGAGGTGGGTTGCTTTAGGTCGAGAAGAGTGTGTCTGAGCTGTTCTCAAAGCAGGGGTGAGCAGCGATGAAGGCACTTGGCTCAGCAAAGCTCCTTCTCTCCCATTCTTGCATTTCCCAGTGGAAGTATTTGTCCTGGAGCAACAGGCGTGGCTGGAGTGACGCTTCCACATAGCAAGGACATTACACTGTGCACGTAGCAAGGACATTACACTGTGCACGGGTGAAGGGAGTAGGAAGGAGGGTGGAGGGGGCAGGGCCAGAGCCAGCTTTGGGAAGGCAGCCTGCTGGGAAGTTCGTTCAGAGCCGCTCTGATGAGTTCAAGGTCACGCAGACACTTTACAAAGTCCACTGCAGGGGCAGCCTCTGCTTAGGAGAGCCCTGGGAGTGAGGGTCATTGAGATGTTAGATATATAAAAATGTATAAATATACAAATTGAGCATATGTTTTTATGCATAGATATTCACCAAGAGTTTTTAGTTCAAGCAAACAAAACGGTGGGTCAACTGCAGTGACATCTGCATACAGGCCTAGATAATTTAAGGGGCATTTTATCCAACCCTTTCTACCCACCTCTGACCCGTCATTATCCATTCCAGCTCCCTCCCTACCCCGCTGCCCATTTGCATGCAGATTATCTGAGAGAATGAGTCCTCTGAAAGCGGGGATACCGCAGCACTTCTTTCCACGAAGCGGGGCTTCATGCAATATTTCAAATACAGCTTTTTCACCTCAAAATATGGTCCTGCGAGACACAGGACCCAAGTGGCTTTGACTGGAGAAGGCTGACGGCCACACACAACGCACCGATTGCATCGGCTCCAGATGTGATTCAGGCAGCGGAGACAGTCGGTCTAAAATTAATTCTTGTCTGAAAAGGTATTGTAGGAAAAAGCTGTCATTCCTCTGTCCTGATTGCGCTGAAAGCCTGGCCATTTAGAACCGATTGTGTCAGCGGGCAGCTTGATATTCCTATTCTTTGGGGATGGGAAAGGTTTTTTGCCACTTAAAAGTCATAGCAGAGTGGTTTCCTTGGGCTCAGCATCTGGAAATGGCCATGGAGAATCACCTAGCCCTTCCCAGCAGTCCCATCATAAGGTTACTACGTGGGAATTAAATTGGTGTTTTAATTGAAAGAGCAGCAGTAATTAGAGGATCAAACTTCTGTTTGCTTGTTAGGGGGGGACATTTTTGAGAAGCAAAAGGGATGCTTTGCTTGGGAAGGGGCAGAGGGTGCACCAGACATTCCTCTTGGTGTACAGAGGAGTCCCAGAGCCCTCCCATAATGAAGACGCTGGACAAACACACCCTTGGCAAAGGGGCTGTGGAGGTTGTGAGATTACACGAGGCGAAAAAAGGTGCAGTGGAAGGTTTCTTTGTGAAACAAAACAGAGCTGAACCGTTCCAGCAGGTTGTCCCTAAGCCTGGGCAAAGAGACAAGGTTCCAGGGTTTGGCAGAGACCCGGTGTGTGATGGAAGAGCAGGATGGGGTGCAACCAGCCCCATGCACAGGGATCTACATGCATGAGCCTGTGCCCAGCATGTGATAACAGGAGACGCATGCCACCTGCAGACAGGTGATGGGACATTTCTAAAAGACAGGACCCGAGTACAACTCACGTAAGCTACAACCTGTTCTCTCTCTATGCTGGAGGGTCCTCAGGAGAGCTGGTGCCAGGGAATGAGGTGTTCATGAGGTCATGGCTCTGACAGGCCAAATTCAACCTCTAGGGTGGCCACCTCAAAATAGACATCCTCAAAACAGGGCCCTGGGTCTATCCTTACACCAACAGGTCCAATTCAGACTCTGGCTCTGCTTGCAGAAAGATCCAAGGGTCCACGGACCATCTCAGGGGCACATCAACAGAAATCCCCTGCCAAGCCAAGGATCACCCCCAGGCTGTGCTGTGGCCCCTCAGCAGAACCTTCACCAAGAGCAGAAAGTGATCCAGGAGCAGAGATCCCATGACAAGATGGATTCTCCTGCTCAGCCATGGTGGCACCCAACAAAGGGCTGCAAAGGGGACCCTCCAAAACAAGATCCTCACTCAAGGTCCTTTTTCTGTCCATAAACTGCACCCAGATCCAGTGCAGCCACGTCTCCGCAGAGGAGCCAAAGTACCCTTTGTACGATCCTACATGACAGCTGTAAGGGTCAACTGCTGTCTTCCTCATGAGCACCACAGCGTCCAGAAACATGACCAAGGTAGCATAAGGTCACTGAATCAACTGGCAAACATCCCCCAGCGACTGCTGGACTTCCATATACACTCAGGTTAGCAGGGAGCGGGCAGGAATGGTCGGGCTCGGAGCGGTGGCAGTGTGGGACAGGACAGGAGCGCAGCTCCTGGCTTGTTTAAGCCTCTTCCTTCCTGCCACGCAGGAGCACAGTGGTTGTCATCACAAAAGCAGGTAAAAATTCAGCCCAGTAAATTCAATCCATTCTCCTGGGAAACAGCAGTGTAGCCAGGAATAACCAAAGAATGCAGCACGTGTTTATGAGCACAAGCAAGCGCGGGTGTTATCAAGCTGGTCTGAGCATCCCCAGGTCAGGGAGAAAGCATCAGTTTGCACTTCGAAGTGTGCTTACCTGTAAGCAGGCAACCTTAGGGTTTCCAGCTTTGTTTGAAATGAAGCAAGCCAGTGCAGGGAAGGAGAGGTTTGGCACTGATGTCCCTGTCCCAGTTCCCTGGAGATTTAAGGCCCTCAGCTGGCAAGGCTCAGCACAGCACTGCTGCAGACTGGCACATCCACGTTCCCGATAGCAGGATGGTTACGTGCCCTCTCTCCTTGCTAAGCTGCCATCTCCTGCGCTCAACATGCCACCCACCACACCACAAATCCTCCCCTGAGCATCCGCCAGCTCCTCCCGCATTCCTGGCATCCCACCAGCTCAGCCCTTGCCCACTGCCCAGCCAAACACGACATATTTCTCTCTGCTATTTTTTTTTTTTAATTCTCTTCCCTTATAAATCAATTTATCCAACCCCTGAATCGCTGTCTGTGCTGTTGCCTTTCCATTAGGCAATGCTTATGTGCCACATGCCTTACAAATTGCCCTCTGGCAGCCACCTTGTCTGGGGCCACACCGCCCATGAGAAAACCAACACTGTTCCTTCTCCTCCGAACATAATTGCTCATTTTATTGCTGCTTGCACACTCACATCACTTCTCTACAGATACCCAAAGCACACCACCCTGCTGTGAGGCCGCCAGGCTAACCAGAGTTAGGAAATCTCTCCCTGTGCGTCACAAAAGATTTTTTGTACCTTTTTTTTTTTTTTTTTTTTTTTTAATTGGACAAAGCTGGCGTTGCTGGGATCGGAGTCCTTTGCTTGGACCAGTTGTTCATCCTTTGTGGTTTGTCCCTCTAATGAGCTATCACCAGCACCTGCCCCTGAGAAGGTTGCCAGCCCGTGACCAGCTTTCCTTGCTGCCCGTCAAAGGGACTATAGTAGGGGAAGAGGGTGGGAGGAGAGAGGGAGATCCTGGAAGGTGCTGAGCTCTTACACATCCCTGTAACGCATGGAAATCCCCCACATACAGCCCCTCACTCTCGGACCTTCATGTGGGACCAAATTAATCACTGTTATTTCTACAAGGGGACACTCAAAGCCGGGGGGGGGGGGGGGGGGACGACGACGACAGCCACACTCCAGTTGCTGTGGGCATGCAATGATGCTGACCCTGAAGCTCGTGTGGGCCAAGCAGACGGGGAACAGGCGGACTGCCCTTGCCCACAACACCAAGGAATCGGCACTCAGAGTCCCAGGGAGCCTGCAGCACGGCCAGCATCTCACACCTGTACACACAGGCACGGGTTCTGGCAGATGGGAGATCATCCAGCTGCTTCCTTCTACTTCCCACAGCTCCTGCCAGCCCCCCAGGGATGTCTCCAACACCCCAAAGCATCTCAGGTTATTAAGTCCTTCAAGCCCATTGACTGGAAAAAAAAAAATCATGGATAACCCACCTGCTCCCTGGACCGTGTCCAGGCTCAGCCCTCCGGGCTCCCACCTCTGTTACTTCACTCACATATACGTGGGCACGTATTGCACATATTTCTTATAGCATATAACCTGTAGTATTTCTAGACAAGATTTTAAAAAGCCACAGGGTGGCAGCATAAAATTGCCTTTCCCGGCTTGTGTCCGGCTTGGGAAGGTCCCCCAGGCCCCATGCCGTCTCACCCAGGGACAGCCACAGGAGGAGAAGACACCCAACCCCACCACGTCCAGAGCCAGGATCCACTTTGTTTATCACCTGACCATCTCCAATTTCAGCACCAGGTCATTGCAAGCACTTCTGTTTCGCTGAGTTTGTCTGTTCACCCTTCAGGCACCCATCTAACAATTCCGAGGTGGCTCTAAACTTGCTTGGGACACCTGGAGTCTCTCTGCCTCACCCCACAGCACCAAGGTGCTGGACAAGCCAGTCTGATGTGCTGGGGGGTGTTGGGTCACTGCAGATGAGGCAAACAAAGCCCGCAGGCATTAACATGCTGAACTTCGGGCAGATCAGTCCTGAGGGCACCCAGCACAAACTTGTAACTTATTGGAGTTTGCTTTTCCTTCTTTTTTCCATCTTTGCATCTCCATGCTGGAAAAAGCCTCTGTAAGAGGGAATGTTTGGGCTGAGAAAGAGGAGATGAAGGCTGCAGCGAGCCCTGAGCAGCAGCAAAATCAGGATGTGCACAAGCCAAGATAGTGACGTGGCATGGTCAGACACAGAGGGACCTCCCAAGCTGCTGCCATTCCTTCCATCCCCTCCCCTAACCCCTGCTACATGTCTTGGTATCTTTTGGGGTCCCAGTCTCCTTTTCCAGTTTGGATCTGTGTTTGCTACTGCAAATAAACCAGCACCAGGGAAATTTTATGGCCACCAAACTCCATCCTTCACGCAATTGTATAATTAGCATCCCCTTGTACAGCCTGGCTTGTGCCCACTCGCACAGCTGGGAGACCAGTGTGGGTCCTGGATCATTCCCACAGGCCAAAAGGGAAAGGGCTAAACACTGCAAACATCTACAGCCCTGTGCCAGGAAATCATGCTGGGAGCCTTAAATGTGCTGCTGCAGGTACAGTGTGGATGGTCCCCTCTGTGCGTGGCAGCACAGACTACAGTCTATTTAGTGCCACCAGCTCAGGCTTGATGGCACAGTGACATGGAAGGGGTTCTCTGCTGGCTGAAGATCAGTAATGATTTGTGCATGAAGAGGTGTTAAGCCAGAAGCCAGGACTTCGCCTATACCACCACCCCACCCACCTCCAGCACAAGAGAAGCTTTGACCACTCCAACTTTTCAAACCAACCCCTTTTTTTAAGCATTTCTTGCTACTGAGTTGAAGGATCAGCCAGGAAATGGGCAGCCAGGGACAGATGTGAACGTTCCCCCATGGCACCATCAACCACAAGGCTTCGGGGACCCACCTCTGCCAGCACCCTGCCTTTCCCACCCCCTGCCTTCCCACCCCAGCCAGCCAGCAGGAGCTCTCTCTAGTTACTTCTGGATAATTAGGTGCCCCTCACCATCACAGCACCCATGGCTGCTTTCCACCAACCTTCATCTTATCGATGAGCTCCCGGTGGACACATCTGGAGAGAGGATGCTGCAGGTTTTGGAGAAGGGAGAGCGGGGCGGGCAGTCACACAAGTGGTCACAGACCCCATGGTGATGCCACATCTCCTCGCCATGTGCTCAGGGTGGCCTTCACTGCTAATTTTAAGTAGCACTTAGTAACCAATTGCTAAATTTAGCGCCTCTGAGAGAAACATGAGCCTCATTTTAAAGTCTGGGATGCTGGTGACAGAAGCAGAGGAGTGAAGGGTCGAAGTGGGATTGGCCTGCAAGGTTTTTCTGCTGGGGAAAGGAGACATTGACTTGAAGCCCCTGTATGAAGGGAGCACGAAAATCACCCCCAGACCAGGAGGCATGAAGCTTCAGTCCAGCCATCAGCACTGTCCCTTGTTCCTCCTTCACCAACCTGCCCATGCACAGGTTTCCAGTCCTCAGGAAGAGCAAAACCCCAGCAAAGGGGAATCAATCAATGCCCCAACTTGCAGCAGAACCCGCCCTCCCCATCCTCTTGAGGGTCCCAAACTGCCGCCTGCACACCCCTTTGTCAGGAGCTGCCTGTTTGCATGTCCAGCTGTTCGTGTCCAGCAGTTGTTGGCGTTGCAAGTTCTGCTGTGTTGCACAAGGGACAGAACCACCACAGCACACTGCCCCAGCAGGAGGAACGCTTTGGGTTTCGCTGAGGAATGACCAACCTCTCCAGGCAAAGGCAAGTCCGTGCAAATGGGTGCTAAGAGCAGGACAACACCCCTTGCTCATGGGGTGTACGCCAGGAGCCAAGGCTGAATGGCACACAAGCCACAGAGAGAAGACCCCTTATTGAAAACCAGGGTCCCAGGACGTTCAATTCTGAATGTGTCTTGGGATACGTCAAATGAGCGAGCACCAACATAGATCTGTTTCGCAAAACCAGACACCATCATCATATTGTCTGCACAAAGCAGAAAGAGGAGCTTTGAAACCCTGATTACCAGCATAACAGCTTTTCTTGGATATCCCATGATGAAGCCACAGGAGACGGCAACCCTTTCGCTTTTCCTGGGCCATAGCTTCACATGCCCAAAGGATTCGGTTTTCTCCTCTGCTTCCACTTTGCAATAGATCTGGCTGCTGGAAAATCAACTCTGGCTCCTTGGGCTTAAGCCCTGGCAAAAGCTGAGTGATTGAAGCTGTACAGGTTGTTTTACCTTTTGTTCTCTTCAACTCAAGCATGCTGTACTTCCCACAGTACAACTCTCAACTCAGTAATGTCATGAAAAGGGTGTTGCTTCTGAGATAAAATGGGAGAAAAACATCAAGAGAATCAGGACAACTTAGCTGAGGTTGGAGACACAGTCAAAGATGGTGCCTCCTCTCCAGACAACTATCTTGGGATGCACTGACACACCCGCTGGAGAGGTTTTTTCCCCTCCCTCTGTCCCTTTCCCTCTCTTTGTTGTCCCTAGAAAGACCCTTCATAACTCGTTTATCAGCTGGACATCCTTCTTCTAAATAGCTGCAGCTAAGCAACGTGACTCCCACCCCAGATGCTTTGTAGAAAAGCACAAAGCGAGTACGCACACTTCACACGGGGTAGCAGATGCCAAAACAGACACATTCTTCACTCCTTGCATGCACCCTTGGCCAGCAGCCAGCCAGATGGCTAAATGAAATGCAGAGAGATAAGGCAACAGCTAAACATGCATCATCTTCATCCCGAAAACTTTTTTATTTTTGGAAACCGTTTAAACATTTTAAAACTATGCTGATGTCTACATTTCGTTCACTTGACTTTAAAAAAGAACAGGTTTTATATCTCCACAGAAAAATGTTTTTTTCTTGTTCCAGACAACACCTTTCACAAGGTCAAGATAAAACCTTGCGAGTTACTAACATCTGTGCTTACTGACACACATCTGCATGGTTCAGGGGCTGCTCAGACTGGGGGACACTACTCCTGCTAGGCTGGAAGACATGTAATTAAAGCATAAGGCAAAAAATGGACTCATTAACAAATTGGCATGTTGTACACAAGTCCTTGTGGAAGCGATAACCCAGGGCAAAAGTAGAGCCGAACATTTTGGGCAGCGGAACTAGACAATCTTTAAGATCCCTTCCAACTCAAACCATTCTATGATTCCTCGGGTTAAACGTCCACCCCCACAGCGAGGACCCCCTGAAGGCAGGGTCCAAAAGCACAAAGCTGAGCTTCAAACCCTCACACCACAAAGCCTCCTAAGCAAGAAAGCGTCCTCCAAGGATTCAAGCATCAGGCCTGGTGACCCTAAAGCATGAAATACCACTCTCAGAAACAAGCTGTTGGCCTTGATGCTCCACGGCTCGTAACGCCCCTGCCCGACGGTGCAGAACACACACACGCACATTCTGCACTCGCTGCGGTGGCACCCAGCGCTGCTGAACTGGTCAGAGGCTCAAAGCCAGAAGGAGTTATCCCAAGCCTTCTCTCTAATCCCACACAGGTCAGGGGATCCGAACCCTGACGATCTGTGAAGCCTGCGAGTTTCCTGACTCCACACCCAACTCCTCTTCAGGACATACTGGAAGTTGGCGTGGCTGCCGTTGGGCTTACGGCTTATCAGAGGAACATATGTCCTAGAAAATACTTGCCTACACAACCAGGGAACTCCTTGAGGGAAACAAACCATGCGCACAAACACACACACACACATATGCTTCGGTGACTAAAACCGGAACCCATTTTAAAAATAAACGAGTTTCTTTTCAGGAAGCTTATTTGGGTCAATGGAGAATTCTCTCCCTGAACTGAGGGGTAGCTCCAACACAGCACTCAGATGGTTTCCCATTTACCACAGTCCTGTTAGCAGTCACCAGCTGGAGCTCTTTGGCCCAGATTATGTTGCTAGAATAGGAAAACCCCAGTTCTGATAAATTCTTCCTTACTAACACCGTTGATGTGACATATTTCTGACACTGTGTAAACAGAACTATTTCCATACGGATGGCTGTGGGTGATTACCTTAAGGCTCCACTGAGAACCAGTTTGTCTTTCCAACCAGAAGGAAAGTTTTATCTTGGATGCTTTCCCACAGGTTTAAGTGGTGCACATTAGGACAGGCTTGTTGCAGTATCTTTATTTACTCACCCCAAGTAAATTTTCAAAGATTTTTCTCATTAACTTAACTTGAATGATTTTTCAAGCAGTTCTACTCAGTCGTAGCAAGAGAGGTACACTGCCAGGGGTGCCCTGCAGATGAAGATGTGCTCCCCAGATCACACAAGGCCCAGGAACAACCTGTGCCAGGCATTCCCTATCCTTGGCACTGCAGTTCAGCCTTCTTGTGGCTGAGCAGCACTGGCCTCTCTGCCCATAACATGGAGAAGAAACTCCTTGCACTCAAGCAAAGGAAGGAAGGACATCTTTTCAATCAGCTTTCAAACCCTGGCTGCTCTGGCAGTCCCCTAAAAAAATGTCTCCCAGCCTTCTGCTTTATTGCAGAAACAGTCTAACGTAAGAATGAATCCTGTTGATAAACCAAGTACATTTATATGCGACCAGGCCTCACTTCAACAAAAAGGAAGGGACAGGGGGATACTCGCCGTGTATCAGAGGTTCTGGGGTGCCCCCTCCTCTCAGACAAAGTAAAAACTCTTTTAGTGTGAGATGCAGCATTCCTGCAGGGAAAATTAAACTTTCCAAGCTGCATCCTAAGGTCTCAGCTCTTCTGAGACGAAGCACACACGTAGGATAACTGCATTTAAAAAGTTTTAATTAAACCTTATGTCAGGTACTACATGTAGGCTCCCTGGAAAATATTTTTAATCCAGATGTAATACGATTGAGCCAAGCCCGCACATTCTGTCAAAATTCCTTACTAGTGGGAATGGCCTTGACCTCCCTGAGAAAACTCTTCAACATCAGTGGTGTCATTCAGACTTCTGGACCTTCTTTTCCAGGGGCAAAGTGTGAAAACCCCACCTGTTTTGGGTATTGCTGCCCAACAAAAGATGGATTTTCATCACAGAGGTAGTTCAAGAATGCTGCTTCTCATCATTTTCCTTCTTGCCCACACTCCCACATAACTCTGCATGTGTTTTCCGCTTGGACTGGCTGTCCCAATTATAGCTGTAGAGTGCACTCCAACTGCATTGGCATTAGCAAGGGAATTCGGAGGTTTCACTTTGCACTTTAGTTTGGTGCAGAGGCACGAATGCTCCTTCCATTTTGAAGAAGTGACAGATGAGACTTTGATGTTCCCTTTGCAGGCTGCACCATACCCAGTCAGCTCCTGCAGAAGTGCTCCCAGTTTAGTTTCCTTAGAGAGAAACCTAGTTTGCAGACATGAAAACTACATTGTGAATCAAATCAATTTTTGAGAAGTGGGAATGACTGGTTTATCTTCAAAACCAAGATACCATTCCAGACCAAATGTCTCCAAAGCTGGCTGTCTCTCTGCTTTCCAGCACTGCGATTCCTTTGATAACTTCCCATGGACTGGCTGAGTGAACCCAGAGGGAAGACAAATTCCCCTGTGAAATTATAAGCAGATTTCCTGAAGTACAAAGACCCACACAAGCTGACAGACAGGTGACATACAGAGTTAAATATGTAGTGATGCAGAGTGATTTCTGTGCTAATCTGGGCAAGGCAAATGGCTGTGCCTCTAAGGTGCAATACTTTTAACAAACAGTTAAGATCAAGCAGTACACTGAATATCCTGATCTATCTCAAGATCCTCCTACTCCAGATTTTGTAGAAAGGGAGAAAAGTCCTATTTTTATAACACTGAATAAAAGAGTTGCAAGTTACTGAGTATCCAAGAAGTACCAAAGCACCCAGTCTTTTTATTACAACATTTATTTTAGTATCGAAGGCACTTACAATACAGAAAGAGGAAAAAAATATGATAGGCACCAAAAGTGAAATTAGAATTAAAATGACAAAGAAACAGTTTACCAGACAAAAGGAGCACTCTCCTGTTAACAATACAGCACACAGAAATGAAGCTATTGATGACTAACTTTTTAAACAGTTAGGGCTTTTTTTTTAATAGAAAAAGATAAAGGCTGTTCTACTGTGAACTGAAATTAAAAAAGAACTCCTTCACACACCTGTACAAGGATTTGGTAGTTGGTTGTGTTCGCAAACACGGGGGTCTTTCAGCTCTGGCACTGCAGGAGGTCCTGGTACATCTCAATGAGGTGAGCGGCCTCTCTCTGCCCAGAAAGCACAGCACCGTGGGTAGTGGAATAATACTTCCTGTGAGTGGCCTCCCCTGAAAACATCACCTGCATCGGCTGGAGAGGATAAGAAAAGCAGAAAAGCTCAGCAGCACTTACTGGAAAGCAGATGCGAGGCTAAAAGGAGACAATACTTTCTGTGCCCTCCCACACCTCCGTGAGCTGACACCAGTGTCGTCAGAGTGCTGGTTCTCAAAATCCCAGTGTGATGCACTACAAGGACAGGCACAGCACGTCTGCCAAAGTCGTTGCTATGCCTGCATGGAGCAGTTTGCAGGGTTGAGGCACCATCACAGAGCCAGATGCTAGCTCCAATAGCCTCCAACAAATCTACACGAGTCACAGAGCTCCTTAATTCTCTACCAGCTCCTCCCTTTGCTCTCCTAAATTATACATTAGACTTTTAGGCTTTAAGGATATGGGTTTTTTCTGGACAGCAATTTAAAGAAGGAAAACCAGTCATGTCTCAAAACCCACAGGGTGAGACACAGTGTCTTATCTCTTACATAGTTAGGTGCTTGCTAAATTGCTGCCAGCTCAGTTCTGAGGCATGAATTTCAGGTACCTCTCTTCTCCAGAACAATAGAGAAAGATTCCTAAAGCTTCTCCTATCTTTTTAAATAGATTTCTGTGCTGAATAGAACTACATGGTGCAGTCAGGCTCTGGGTGGAGGAAATGAACTAGGCAGCTGCTTGGAGGCTGCATATTCATCAGGCATTGTCTCTGGATTTAGACACATAACCTTGAACGATGGGTGAGTTTAGCTTAATACATTACGGCTCATCAGTTGAACTGTGGTAACTATCTCCATGTGTGCTCCTGCTCTCCTTGCTATATTCAGAAAGCAAAGGCAGTGTCTGACAAGCAAATTCATTGTTCCCTGCCAATGCATGAGTCCCCCAGGCAAGGACTGGGCCTCCCTTACCCTCTACTGCCAACTTAGAAAGATTTCCTAATATGCACCTCTGACACATTCAGACCTAGACATTAGTAGGGTCACGCATTTAATACTACATATTCAGACTACGCTTTAAAACAGAGTAACACATGCTTTCCTAAGGAGTTTTTAACTGGCCAATAATGCTAATGGTCATTAAATGCAGAGATCACATTTCCTAAAACCACATGGAAAAGCAGCTCTTGATAATTTCAGAAAGAGATGTGGCCCTGAGATCTTAAAATATTAAAGCATTCAAGAGGTTAAACGTTAAAGAGGTAGATTAAAATTTTTAAAAATTACATTAAAACAATTAGAAGCTAACGCTAAACATTAAAGAGGTAAAATACCTCATTTTATGTCCAGAGGGGTACGTAAAAAAACCCTGGAAAACACATTTGCTGGTTTTTACTTCCACCTCCCTCTCAGGAAACCTGCTACCCGGCACCATGTCAGTCTTACTACCACAGAACTGATTTGAGCCATACTTACAGTAGTTTTGGAGCTTTCCGTGTAAGGCAGTGGTTTAGCGAGTTTCTCCACGTCAGCCCCACTAGACCCAACTTGAGTGTAAGAGTAGGATCCACGGAAATTGGGATTGCTGCCCCAGGAGGACCGCAGGATCCGGCGAGGTTTCGGAATGTTTGGATTCCCTGGATGGAAAGCAAGACAAAAAGTAAGACCATGTCCAAGAGAAAACATAGCAATGCCTGTGCAAGGCATGGGGTGGCATGTATTCAGCCTGACTTACTGAAAATGCATCCCAGCCAAGCCTGCAGGCTATAGGGAAGAGGCCCCAAACCAGACCTCTTTTGTATTACTGAGTTCTAAGTATCTATATAACAGCAATAGAATCCCTTTTAATGTCAGCTGCAGTCTTCCACTTTAGGAAATATCTCAAAATGTTTATGTTACTAAAAACCTAAGGAGCTTCAGGGAACCCTGGACAGTCTGGTTGAAAACACAGAGCATCTCCTGGTCTCATTTGCAACAGGGAGCCTGGCAGTGACCAACGATATGACTGATCTCACCTAACTTCAGGTATTGAATTGGGTGCCCCGACTAAATTGGGTGTTTAGGCAGCCTTGTGAGACAGGTGCGCCTCCAAAGAGGAACAGAGATAAGGATGTCAAAAGGCAAATTCTCAATATGCAGGAGCATAGGAAAGGCTGTCAGAAATGTCTCAAAACCTATATTATTCACTCCAACTGCTACCCAGTTGCCTCCAAAATGAACCTAAAATCCCACAGACCCACTTCCGTTTTGTGGGGTGCACGTGGCATGGGAACTAGGCTTTTAACACTGGAAATAGGATTTCTAGATTGCTGTAGGATTTCCCCTGCTAAGAGGATGTAGGACGCAATGGTGAATGGCACCTGAGTGCACCTGTAATAAGGCCATCATCAGTCACTGTCCCCACCCCAGAAAGTGCTGGAGTACCTGGGATCCAGACTGTAGCCAAGGCAGCCTACCAGCTGGTGGCACAAGAGCCTCAGGTTGAACCCTCTCGCTAGGCTGGTTCGGGACCACCTCAGTGTCACTGACTGAGATTTTGTTGCCGTCCTGTGATCACATCTCACTTGGCAGGAGAGGAATGGGGGAAACGGGAGAATTGCAGTGAAGAAAAGTCCCCTCTGCAGGAAAGCTGAGACCCACCCTAGAGGCAGCGTCACATATCCAGGCAAGGTTCAGCCAGTCGGATTGAGTCTGTGTCTTCACCAAAAGGGATGTCAAGCACTAGAACAGGCTGCCCAGGGAGGTGGAGGAGTCACCCTCCCTAGAGGTATTTAAAAGACGTGTAGCTGTGGTGCTTAGGGACATGGTTTAGCGGTGGCCTTGGCAGTGCGGGGTTAACATTTCTTTTCGACCTTAAAGGTCTTTTCCAACCAAACGATCCTACGATTCTAAGAGTCTGTCAGCACGAGTCAGAGCATTGAAACATATTTGCACCTTGCACTGCTCCTGTGCCTGCTTCAGACCCTGACTCTGTAACACCAGCATGTTTAGCATGCAACAAAGACAATCCAAATTCCCCCACCTTCTTCGTCACGGCTTAGAGAGGGAGACATTCAACTGTGAAGACTAGTTAGGCACTACATTATTTAGTTCTGCTAAACAGTTATTTAGTTGTGCCATCAATTCCTTAAAATCAGGAGCAGGTTACTTCCCTGGTTCAGCTGCTGCTTTTAGCAGTATCGTGTGTCCACCAGAACTATGAAATACAAGGTTGAAACTGAGCAAAGGCACCTGGATGGCTTGCCAGAGTACACTCCGAACACCTTCTAACCACTAACCCCCACATCAAAATATGGCACAGACTAGCAAATAAATATACCCTACAAACAAAACACATCCTACAAACGAATGTTATTTCAGGGGTAACAACTTAGCATAACAAAGCCTCTAAAATATGCTCCTCTAAGAATCTTCAAAGCAGGAATGCTTGGGATGGAAGTGAAAAGCCCAAGGGAGTCCGAGAACAGGGAGCTCTTGGAAGCATCAAGGAAGTAAGTTATCACGTTTTATTTTTAAGGGCTGTGGGAAAGCCCAAGAGAACACATCATGAAAGCCATTGGACAACACACCACCGGACAGGACCAAAGCAGTCATCCATCACACTGCACTATACAAAAATGTTCACACAATGTATTTTCAAATAAAAGGAGTCTCTGCAGTGGGCTGGTGGTGCCTCTTCTGTAGCTGGTGCACGTTCTCATGTTCCACTGTTAAGGTGCCCAGAAGATTTTTCAGTACAGGAGTCAACAAATAAGATGCTGATAAAAAGATGATTAACATTAGGAACACAGTGTTACAAGCAATGAGATGAGGGCTTGCCAGCCTACAGATAAGGCCAGAGATGGGCTAAAAGACTGAAATTTGTAAATGAAAAGGTTTGTGGAGTCATCAAGCCAATCAACAATTGTATACATTCAGCAATATTTAATAGAGCAATTGCTCAGACTGGTAAAAGCAACAGCTTTGTCCCTCTCCAGTGTTTCCCACGGATGACCTTGTACTGTGTATACAAGCAGGTAAACAGCAGCCTTCCCATCGGGGAATTATTCTTCACACAGCAGCTTCACCACAAGGGAAAGTGCAGCACAGCAACATGAACGGTGTGGCCCTGGGCAGATGGCAGAGCTTCACGCAGAGATGCAGGAGCCAGCTGTCCGTGTGGAACAGGGCTAAGGAGCCTGGGTACAATAAAACACAGCTGTACAGTCCCCAGAACCAAAGCCAGCCTCCTTCCCCAGCACCATGCTGTGTGGCAGTGCAGACATAAGCTCTCATGAGCTCCTTTAAGGTTCTCCAGCACATCGGACCATGTTAGCATGATCCGAGTGTCCACCGTGCAACTACTGTGCTCCTGCGCTTCTGCACTTACGCACCTTTTAATGTGAGGAGCTGTTTCTAAGACAAAAATCAGGAGACCTTCATGTCTGCTGCACACAGAGAAGGAGCCTGGTTGAAAGTCAGATGGGAACACAACACAAGCTCAGATCCTGAACTACTATTTGCAAGGCAGAAAACAAGAAAACTGGGAAGGCCACACTCGTTCAAGGAACATATTCAATTGGACTTTCTCAATCTGCTTTTAAATAGAAGGGTAAATACGTGCCTTTGCCTAAAGATAAAAGTAACAATTAATACAGATGTGGAAATTTCCAAGTTTTCTATTGTCCGGAGAAAGATAAAATGGCTAAAAAAGGATCTTAGCCTTCACTAAAATAGGAGGGGACATATCCTTATGCCACAGATTTCCACTTCTGAAGGTAACTCTTGCACTATGGAAGACAACTCCATATGCCTCACACAACCCTGTCTTTATCAAGCTACTGGGAGGTGTGGATACATAGATCTGTTGGTTGTGGGGCTGATTATGAGACACAGGATTACCATAAAATCAACTCACAGACCTCAATTAAGACACACAAAGTTAGTTGCCTACATGAGAGCTGGGTATTTAAGATCCCATTAAGGCCAATGGAGATCTGTGGTACTACCCCTACAGTAGTATCTACAGCCACCACAGAGACATTAGGGTACCCAGCCATCCAAATAGGGCTGGTTTATATGATGCAGAACCTGAGAGAGATCTAGAGATCTAGAGAAACAGCTGGAGGATGGGACACACATACCCCACTCAGGGCATCTCCAGACACAGCTTGACAATCAGCGAGTCCTCCAGAAGGGAACAGGCCTGCAGTTGCTGCCTTCTGGCTTCCAACAATCAGAGCTTAGCCAATAAAGAAAGGAGAGCAAGACTTCTAATCGTTTGAAGGCAGCCCATTTAATCAGATTTAGAGGACACCACTTTTCAGCCATCCAGCTGTGAAAAGCAGTAATTGTCAACGGTTCTTAGGTTAGAACAATCCTTAGAGCTTTCCACAGCAAAGCCAGATAATCCACAACACTAACCTATGGATGTGAAATTCAAGGTCACCTCTCGAGAGAAATTCTTAGTGTGAGTCTAAAAGAAAGGATTTAACATAGGGCTGTCTATCACCCTTGGAACCAAGGCAAAGGCCTCCATGAGCAATGGGCTGGGAAAACACAGCTGAAGATGGGAACCCACCTGGTATTGCCTTAATCCTTTCATAGAAAAACAATAAATAAGAACTTGGGGGACTTTCTACCCAGAACATGAAAGCTACAAAAGGCAAAGCGAACATTAAAAGGCTCATGCTACCTACTTTGATTACTGAATATAAGGCACTTTCTACAGTCAGTAGAGAAAAGCTTCTGAAGAAGATGTCACAGAGCACCAAGTGAGGTGTGGGAGATCTGAACTGTCTTACAGAAGAGTCTTTCCACTGAGCTTAGTAAGAACCTAGGAAGACTGATTACCCAGCTTAGTTAGCTGACTTACACGAACTTGTGTGGTGGGAAATGCTTTAAAAGCTGGCTTTGGTGGTGCTAATTGGACCAGAGGAGTCCAGTCATTTTCAGAAATGACTAGTTAGATCACAGAAGGCTGCTTTGCCCCCTCACAACCACCCCCTGGCTGGTCTAACCCACTCTCACACTCCCAATGAAAAAAATAGCAGAAGAGACAGTAGGTGCACTGAGAGCTGAGCACGGTTCTGTTATTTCAGCCTGCCTGGCACCTGGCCCAGATTATTGCTGCTCCTGTGAATCTGCCAGGGAGACCAGGAGCAAGGGTAACAGGATGAATCCAGGTACCTTAGCAAGGCCATACTGAAAGATCTGTGAAAAGGTTTTCTACAAACAAGTTTTTGGGGCAGAAAGCGTAACAGGTCACATTGTGTAATGGGTGCTCCAAGAACAGGTTTTCTTCTCGCAGTTTCGAGCAGCTGAGAGTCCACCTCTCAGCTTATGCACAAAATGCTCATTGCAGGGCAAGGCCCTGGTAAACTCAGTCTAAAATTCCCCAGGATTAGCAGAAGGCTGAGACAGCTCACACTGCTGAAGAGTCTGATGGACAGTGACCAGGTGCAGTATCAGCTGGAACAGCAACTGCAGCACATACCGACGACCCAGGGCCAACATATTTCCATCCTTGGAGGGAGAGAGGCACATCCAACACATGCAAACAACAACAACAACAGTGAAGGACCCCAAGAAAGAAGTGGGAGAGTATACTCCCATCTGCCAAACTAACAAAGACCCGAAGAGCCAAATTCCTACTGATGAATCGAAGTGTTTGGGGGGGTGGGGGCGTGGGGGAAGCGGTCTTAAGCAAGAAGCTCTGCCAACAACCAACACTGTTTATACGCTGTGTGAGATGTCAGCAGTGGAACAACTTGGCCTTAAAGAGAAAAGCCTTCTGCTACACCAGTATAGAGCAGCAGCGGGCCTGCTGAGGTCAGGAGGAAAGAAGGCATGTGCTTACGTTGTGACATAACATAGGGATACCCAACACCACTGAAAACAAACAGCTCATGAGGCAGAAGCTGCCCCGAGTCCAGCACTCACTCATTCATCCCATGTCTCTGCAGGCTGCAGGGGAGCCACAGGTTCATCACCCAACATAAATGCAACATCGAACAAGCTGAAACAAGGATTCAGTTTTGGTTGCTGCATTAGGGTTTCTGAGTCCAGTGTCTACCCTATGATATCTGAAAAGAGTAGTAAAATGGAAAACCTCTTTTGGCAGTTGCCAGTTATACAGGTAGTCCTCAGCTTCCAGGACCCTTTCTCTAGGTCTCCATGTTGTTGGGAGCAAATGGTCTGTAAGTACAGGGGAAAGCTATACTTGGGAAGGCAAATTTCTTCCTTTAATTGGAGGTCCATGGACAAGAGGTAAGGCTGGAAACCCACCAGGTGCTGAGATTTGGCTAACATAATCTAACAGGCAGATAGAAATAGCTTGATTACGGGACCCATCTCTAGAATTGCATAAAGTACATCTAATCTTGGGGGATGCTGCTCTTATAATTATGTATAAATTCAAAATCCTTATTTCAGGACTGCCACTAGAAACTGCCACTAGAAAAAAATAGTCAACCACTATTTCTTTCAGTGTTACTATCTTACACTTGCACTTGTACAGTATCTTCCATTAGAGGATCTCAAAGACCTCCACAGATACAAAAAGCCCTTTACTTGGGAAGGTGTGCAACCACGAGAGAAGTGACTGCAGGTAAACCAAGGCCCAGCATGTTCAAGTATTACTACTTCTAGTGATTTCATCTTGTATTTTCTCAGTATAATACACCTCAGATCTGGTCTTGCTCCAACTGCTGCCTTTAATGTGATGTGTGCTCAGTAAATGTGAAATCTGTGAAGTCTAGGAAGGTTTAAGTGAGGTGCCCAGGAAATGGGAACTCTCAAGGTTCAAAATTTAGGTCAATTCTCATTGCTTCATATTGAATGGAACTCAGGGATGTGATTCAACCACATCACCTCAGCTGATCTAAACAGGTTCAACTCCACTGGCTCTAAAAGAGCTGTGCTGCTTTCCACAGCTGAGATCAGTCCTCAGGAGTACCGAGTCTGACAGCTCCAGCTGCTGAAGAGTTATTTGTGATTAAATAAAGCAGAGGATGTGAAATCCTCAAGCACTTCTGCCCACCACTTCCTGAGCTGTTTATCAGCCCCTCTGTATAAATAGCTTTCAGGCACACCCAAGCAGGAGGTATGCTGGCAGGACATGCACAGCCCATTCAAAGGCACATAACATGCCAAACAACTAAAAATTACTTTAGTGCATTTCCTTCCTAGTGGTTATTCAACACCCCAGCCCCACTCTCTCTCTCTTCCCTACTCAAAGAAACCAGAGCATAGCTGACCTGTAAATTTACGTAGCATTTCAGTGCAGGTTTCTGCCACAGTTTCATCATCACACTTCTCCATAATCAAAGCCTCTTCTCCACAGATCCAGCCACTCAGGACATGGCCATACCTCTCTGGTGGGTACAGCACATCAAAGCTGCAAATCTTCTTGTACCACAGCTCCTCAGGATAAGTCAAGCTCTCACTCTCTGCCTCATCTTCCCAGACAAACTGGATGCTGTTGCATTCGGAGCTCCAGAAAGGCTCTTCAAACTCCAGGAAAATCTTGTCAGTCGTATTGATGCCTAGTTTCTCAATGGCCATCACCTTCTCCTCGGGCAAGCGGGGATGAAACAGGCTCTCGTGGCGTTTCTTCAAGACTCCCAGGGACACAGTCACAATGACATGGTCTGCTGGGATGAACTCACAGTCCTCACACTCTACAAAGACATCAGAGCCCTTGTCCTCCTCGGGGAGGTCACTGTTGTGGTCAGCCACCCTTTCAATCTCCTTGCTGACTGACTGGTTCCAGTGGATGCACTTGACTGGCTTGCGGAGCTGAATGACAGACTCAGGAATGGAGCGGGCCAGAATCTCCACGATTTTAATGAAACCGCAAGGAATGATGTGATGAGCCCCAGGGATTTCGGTCCATTCCCCAAATTCACTGAGCGAGACTTCATCCATGCTGTGGGAGCTGCTCTCGCAACTCTCTACCTAAGGAAAAGAAACACAAAAGCAACATTGCCACAGAGGAACTCATTTTGGCACAGCACAGCATTGCAAGGGCACAAAGAAGCTGCGCAAGCTGGAGTCCTGAGTCCCACTCTTAAACCACGTTATTTTTGCTAGTAAGAAGTGTTTGGCCATAGTTCTGACAAAATCAGTCCTTAGCCTGCCTTCCAACCAGAGAAAACATTTTGTCATAGTAACAAGTGGCATCAGCTTTGGTTGCATTGGCCATGGTTGCATCACCCAGAGTTCAGAGTTGATGTCTTTGCTTCTGCATGATTCTGGGTCACAGTTCTGACTTTTCTATCATTTAAAACCCACTTCTCTGGTCAGGCACTGGCTGCTTGGTGCTCCTACAACAGAAGCAGGAGCTATGTTAATCAGATGCTCTTTGCAATGTTAACAAATGTTTCCATGAGGACCCATGAAAAACTTCTGGCAGCTATTTCTGCTGTCTGCAGCTTTCAACATGCTGTCAAACAGACAACAATCAGCAATTCAACAATGTGCCAGAGGTGAGAGAACCCAACATAGAAGGAACTGGAGATAGAAAAGGGAAATGCCAAGACATGAAGCACTTGTGTTTGATTCATTTGATGTGATTATGAAAGCTTTAGATTCAGGACCTGTTGGTTAACATTTGCAGGAGTATTAGGTATAGCCGTAGCTTCCAACAGTCCCTAGAACAAAGGCAGGATGTTTGGCCTGTCTTGTGATTAAGTTTCTAATGATAATACTGATGCATGGGACACAATGATCTTAAAACCTTCAAATCACCAGAGTCACAAGGATTTGCACTCTGTAATTCCTTAAGCATTTTTTACAAAAGGAACATTACAATTCCTTCCCTCACCCTTTGGCCGATCTTCCAGGCATTTCCACACTTTAATGACCCTGTTTGGAAGCCTGGCAAGCCCAGGCGCTCTCCCTGTGCAGCATTCTGTTGCAGGGTAGGAATCTCTGTCCTGGGCTAAGATGTCAGGCAAACAAGTGAAAGTTGTACTAAATAGTTCATAGGCTTCTCCCGTGACTGTATTGACAAACAGGTGGTTGCCCCTTCCTCGTCATGGCCCAGTGACTCCAATGAAGACTGAGCAGGCACATCTGCTGGGCCAGGTTGCCAGCACCTAGGTCTTGAAGAAGACCTGTCCTCTCAGACTGCTGTTGTTCCACCCCATCTGACGGCTGAGTGGGCAACTCTCCCCAGACTCAGGGTCAGTTCTGCTGGCCCACAATACAAACCCTGCTCCCTGGGTCATGCAACAGGCTGCTCATCCTGCCTGGACACTCCAACAGGACGCTCCACATTGTGAAGATAACAACGGTGATGGCTATTTGATTATTTCAACCACGAAGGAAAAATGCCAGGAAGAAAAACAGGCAACTATCAAGACTATACTTTGCCTGATACACCAGTTAATCCCCACTCTCTCAGCAACCACTCTGGTCTGATAGTCTTAAGTATCAGAAGCTTTGTTGTTCTCAGGTATTTACACATGAGAAGGGATTTAGGAGACTTGCAGAAAAAGTCTCTGGCTGTGGCAACCTGTAGCAACAACATAAGTAACCACCAGGAAAACCAGGCCTATATCAAATGACTAACATTGTCTGCATGGCTGATGTTACATGGGTAACACGATAAATAACTAGATTTTACACAGAAGCTGTGGAGATGCCCTGTGATACAAGCTTTGTTAGGTGTTAGGACACCAAAATATCAAAACAGCATTTGGGACACCCAGGTTCAAATCTCAGCTTTATCACAGATCCCCTGTGAGGAGACTCTTTGGATCTTTATTTCGCTTTGTTTCAGCTTCTCACCTGTAAATAGTGAATACCACACACTTACCCTCGTCACAGAGTGCTGCTTGCCTCCCTGCCTCATTTCAGAAGACTAAGTCATTATAAGTGCAATAGGAATGACTGCTACACTTTATTTGTGGAGCACGTGATGCAACATTAAGTCCTCATCCCACAGAGATCTCATTTAGGCCAAGGTGTTGAGGGATAAAAAGAACTATGGAAGCCGTGAGGAAAGATGATTAGGACATGGGTTTATACAATCTACCTTTGATTTATGGCTTTACCTTCAAAATGCTTTCTAGGGATTTTCTCAGCAGATTACTAGCATCAAAGTTACATTTCTTCTGCTCTCCGAGATACGGACAGAGGCAGAAGTGGGTAAAAGACGCTCAGGATCACGAGGTCCCAGGTGTAAGGCAAAAGACAAGATGTTACTAAAAGAACCTGACAATAGAGTAGCTTCAGGTGGTAAGAAAACATTAAGTCATACCAGAAAATTTAACAGGAAGTGTAGGTAGGAAAGCCCCTTCTAATTAGACAGCTAGAAGTTTAAGGTTAAAAAAAAAAAAAGAAAAAAGAGTAAAGGCATTATTTCTTGCAGCCCACTGTCTTTGGACATGTCTCACAAGGACAAGTTGTCAATAAAAACACAAACCGCCCCAGCTGCAAAAGACCATAGAAAGCAATTCCCCAGTGATAGTCAAGGCTTAGCCAGGTGTCTGAGGTCCAAGATTTGTCTGTTCTTGGTTAAAACAAAACAATGATGTGCACACACACCTTAAGGTACTGCTGGATCATGGCTAGTTTCAGCCTCTTGATGGCCTCTGTGTCATCCGGATCGGCCTTGACACGTTTGCGCACTACGTCCCGTGTAAAGACGCCCACGCTATTCTGGCTCTCAGCATTGACTGGTTTACCTCGTTGGAAGAACTCCTGAGTCAGGTTATAGACCTGCCAGAGAGAGGACAGAAAGATGGACAACATGATTCACAGCAGAATCCAAGCCCCAGTCAGGATGCTTTTTTCTCCATCCAAACCCAGCACATTCAGATCACCTTCTCCTGCCAGCTTTAGAGATCAGCTTTGGCAGTTTATTGTGCACTCTGCTCCCACACCATGTCAAGTTGTGCCCGCAGCTATGCTGGTTAGAAGGTAGGAAGCCACACTTCTCTCCAGGCAAAGATAACCACCCTTGCTCACCTGCAACACGCTAGTTACTATTAAGTCATTAAGATACTACTAACTATTAAGTCATTAAGTTACTATGAAGTTATTTTTTAATTCAGGCATGTCCGTTCTATCACTTGCAGATGCCAACAGAGGCGGTCCTGCCATCTTCAGTAGCTAAAGCCTGTTGTTCAACCAGCTGTTTAGATGCTGCAGCTGGATCAGTAAGCAAAGTATGCGTAGACTGCAGAACACCTCTGCAGAACAGGTTTGTGTTTGCTACATGTAATTTCTGGCTCTGCTGAACAGTGTCACAGCCTGACTCGGCCCCAGTCTCCTTCCAAAGTCTAGGACTAGGACTGATTCAACCAGCAGGACCCACACGCTTCCTCCTGACAAGAAACCACTAGCTCTTCTCCCACCTCGGTGTCTCAGGTGCAATCCAGATTGTAGGGCCCATATATTTGAATGCTCTAGCCTGGAACCAGCCCTTCCACCCTCTCCATTATTTAGCAATAAAGCCCAGGAATCCACCAGGTGGGGGGGAATTCAGTTTCACAGTTACTTTTCTGTTGTGCCCTGAAAAATAGGAAGCAATCAACACAGGAATTTTGTATGCAGACACCTTTTACTTGTTGAGCACAAGACAGGTACAGATCCATGGAAAACAACGGCATCTCTCGTAGCCCTCCACCAAGAGCCAGCTTGAGGAAGATCTACAAGAAAAATCCCTGTCTAACAAATTGTTCCTCTTTGAAGGAGATCTTCCTGACTTTTTTTTTTTTTTTTAACCCTAGTTTTCCACTTTATGAGCTACTTAAAAGCAAGAAAACACTCATCCACCTCGGCCATCTGCTTGTGGCTGGCTGGCTAGCATCATCAGTACTTCTGTCTGTAATACTGCCAGAAGAACCTACAGTTGAATCATGGCCCTTCCTTTCCATGGAAAAACTCCGAGGGATTTTTTAACACAGGAAAGCTTTTACAAGATGCCTCCCAGAAGCACAACTCATCCCACTGATGACTTGTTTGTCCAGAATGAGTCACCTTCTCACCTATATCATGCCACAGGGGTGCACAGTACTCTCACAAGTAGAGAGGCAATATTTCTGCTTGGTGAGTTTTTCCTGTCAAAGATGGTTGATTACATTGTGATCCTTCTTTGGAGACAGATTATTCAGACATACTGAGAAGTTAAACTCAAGAGTAAATGCCTGGTAAGAAAGCAGCAGAACTGTGGCAACCTTTCCTTCAAAGGTTCCTAGAGCTTCCCATTCTCTACTGATATGGCTATTGTTTTAAATCCATGTTACAGTTTCTTCCCACTCCAATTCTTCCCAGAAGCTTGATTGTCTCTTGGGTTTTAGGAACAAAGTGAATTTGATGAGGCAAAAATAAAGGGATGATGAGGAAAGGGAGGTGGTGAGGAAAAATGCACAGCGGTGGTACGAGTGAGAGGGCAGGTCTACGAGTGAATGGAGGAAGGGGAGTAGATAAGGACAAGTAAGGGGTGAGGAGGAAATTGAAAATAAGTGAAAGAATGAAAAAGGGGGGAAATAAACTACAAAACAGAGAAGTAATCACAAGAAAAATGATTGGAACTGGTGAAGATGGAAGAGAACTGCAGACACAGATTGGGACACAGCCTTTCCAAGGAGATTTCCAAACAAGAAAGGTGAAGACCAATACCCTATATGAAATGAAGGCTTTCAGCAAAAGAAAGAAAGTAGTGCCTTTTCTGTTCCCCAATGCCAAAAGTTCTTTGGCAGTTTCAACATCCCATGGTTCTCAGGTCCACTGATTTCTGAGGCCCAAACCAATTCCAGCAAGTACAAGCTGCATAGACCTTGCGTCAGCATAATGCAGCTCAGCTTTCATAAGCCGATTGCACACTATAAGCAGCTAACGCATTCACAAGACAAGCAAAGCTGTGTTAAAACCCAGCCACCGTTTGGCCAAAAGGATAACCGAGCCATGGGTATGTTTTTATTAACCATTGTATTCTTCATTGTCCAACAGAGAAAAGAGCAGAAATGCACAGTTCTCTGTGCTGTAAACATCAAGTAAAGTCTTTCCTATAAACGTCAGTATAATCATCATTAGGATTTATTATTCTTTCTCAGAATCCCTGTTACTTCCTTGCTTTTCTCTTCTTGGGGGTGCTGAACCATTTGATGAACAGAAAGCAAAGCTATTGTAGGCAAGAAACAAAAGGAGAAACAACAGCAAGTCCAACATTGAGATATACTGTCATAATAAAAGAATCAAAACTATACTCAAAATATATTCTTTAGTGCACACATGCAGCGAACACATCCTATGTAAGAAACCATGGAAAAGGTTCACCAGAAGCCCACATTTGAGGTAGATTTCCAATGAAGTAGAAGCAGAATTGTACTGTCTGGAGTCAGAGTTACTTAGGCTTTCCCTCCCCAGGTGGGAAACTGCTTATAATAACAGAAAGCATCATCATGCCTATGGGATCACCTCTGAAGTCACTGGGAACCGGCACTTGTGAGATGTGAAAACACATTCTCCTTCAATCATTTCATCACGATGTGATGACAGAAGGGCTCCCAAGAGAGTTCAAGTGGGCTTTATCTCAAATATCCGGGTGAAAGGTAGCATCAAGAATGACCTGAAATATTCTGCTGATTTTTCTAGTTAACCCTACAAAATGTTCATGCATCCACACCGAAAGCATCACGCCTATCAGCAAGGAGAGCTACCCCATATACAGTCTAGACTCATCTCCCTTTTCTACAGATCACATACAAGCAGGAATAAGAAAAGAACAGACTGCATCAATGTCCAGCTCCTACCACGGGCAAACAATGACCTGATCATTTCTCACCCTAAAGTTCCTCAGTGTCTGGGCAGAAAAACTGGCCCCGGAAGCCTGTCTGCAAGAACCACCAGCAGAAGCAAAACACACAGAACATCTCCAGTGGCTATGCATCCTAAGCAGATTTCTTTCCCTAATTCTGAGGGTTTACATACAGTCCTGCAGGGAAATGGGGCCGAAGGTCAGAAATTAAAAGGAGATTAATGGCCGTAATCCTAAAGCAGCTCCACTTTGGCTTACATCTTCTGTCTTCCTTCTGACTGGCTCTGGGGCATCCCACAACCAGGTCTCTGCAGCGAACATGGGTTCCATCAGGGATGTCCTCTCTGTTACCTACAGGCTTCCCACCTACACGTGTTTACTACATACGTGCTCCTCCACCACAGGAAGAGGCAGTCTCTTAGGAAGAACAAATCTAAATAAAGAAGTTTCTCAGCACTGAAGAAGGTCAGGAAAGCACATCCCAATTCACACTCCTTCCTGTCAACGCCAGTGACGATCTGTAGCATTGTTTTTTTCCCCACTTGGCTTTAAAATTGCAGTGACTTAATCCCCGGTCGGTAAAAAACCCCACTGGAGATAGGTCCATGCTGTTACCAGGCCAGACATCTGTCAGTGCAATAGAGGGGCAGGGAGGGAACAGGGACTCTCCATGGCCCTTTGGTCCTGCTTTCTATGATAACACAAGGCAAGGCACTGGAGCTTAATTGGGGATGGCACAAAGCCCATCATAGGGTGGGGGTTAGAAGGGTGGAAAACTTTGTCATTCTTTGGCTGCATCCCTTCCCCAGAAGCTGTGCAGCACACAGGAGAAAGCTGACAGATAACAAGGTCATTAATTAGCTGATTGTTAAAGGGAGGGTTCCTGTGAAGCAAGTCTTTAGGGACCGAATCCTTACTGAAAAGCCTAAGTAAAAACAGGCACTTTTTCTAAATCAGGCTGGCTGATGGACTGTGAAATTCTTGGGCAGGCAAAGCCGTGTGATTTTTCACCTGCATCTCATTTGTCAAGATCACCACCTCCCTCCCACCCTTCCCTAATACCTGGGAGTTGGCCTTAAATACCTCTTTGGAGAGGGAAGTGAGGCCTTAGCACCTACAGAAGAGCAACTCTGAGATGAGTGGTCCCTATTCACATCTTCCCAGCAGTTATACACACATGTGGAGACACTGAAGCTGCAGACATCAGCCTCAAAGGGCACACTCCTGTTGCTTTTCTTTGAGAGTCCTGCAGATGTGGTATAAGCAGGCAGAAGCCAAAATCCTCCCCCAGCCCCAGGATTCCCTGTTATTCTAGCAAGAGCAGAGAGGAAGGTGAAAGATTATGAATGTGTAGCATTGACATCACACCTTGGGGAACCTTCCAGTGCTGGTGCCCACTTCCTCTGAGAGACCGACCAAACGGACTGATGATGACCCTGAGCAGGGCCAGCCCCACACAGTACATCATCTGAGGATAGTCTTAAAGCAACAGTGGCTGGAGAGCTGTTCCACCAACAGCAGGCTCAATGCCCTTTCTCATGATGCATCTCTTGGCAATGCATGATTGGGAATCCAGGTAGCTGCTCTGCAGGACTGGAGACCTTCCTTACAGGCAATTGCTCAGCTTGCTAGTGCTTTCACTGAGGAGGATTTGGGTCACCTCGATCACAAGCCTGTGACATATCTTGACTGACTTCAATGCAGTGCAACAGCCTCTCAGTTACAGCAGCCTCTCACAGGGAACTCTCTGCTACAGAAATGAAGAGCTGAGCAGTCTTACTGCTTCGCTTCCTCATAACCAAATAAAGACTTGTGAGGTACCCCTACAGCTATCAAAAATTCAGGCTACTGCAAACAAAAAAGCAGCAAAACTTGTATTAAAGTAGAAGCCGCCAGCCAAAAAAGATTGGACAAGTGCCTGGAAAAAGTGTAAGGACTTTCCAAATGCACTAACGAGGCAAAGCACTGGAGGTACTGGAGTGCCTTGCCTTTCACACCAGGAGAATTCAGCACACAGAGGAGAAACCTTCCCTTGCTTAGACTCCAGCTCCAGTGACTCCCCACACACACATGAAACACTCGAGGGAGACCCTCTGCCCTTTGCATTCACAAGAATTTGGTGTCCAGATGACAAGATAACTGGGGCTGGAGAGATACAGATGGAGAAGCAGAGCTGAAAGCATATGCTCGAGCCCAAGAAGCACATGGCAGCAGCTGCAGGGAAAGAAGGGCAGTGTGTGAGTACATGGGAAGTGAGCCAGCTGTGCAGGAGAGGGCAAAAGTATTTGAAACTGTGACAAATTTAGCCCCGTTCATTCAGGACTACATTTTCCACTGTTAATGCCAGCGCTCCATCCCTGATTAGGCTTTGCATCCATCATGTGGTTGCTGCTTGTTTTGTTGGGTGGGTTTTGGGTTTTTTTCCTTTGAAGTCAGGACAGCTCGTGTCACAGCCTTTGCTTTCTCAGCCTCTTCTAACGGGGGAGATGCAGCCTGAGAGATAAGATGACATGATGGTGGGATTGCTAACAGCAGGCTGCCTCAAGGATCTGAGAAGGGTCTTGGGAGCTTCTATGAGGCAAGGGAGGAGCCTGACCTCAGGATCTGGTGATCGGTGAGATGGCTTTTTACCCTAGACAACTTTAAGGTGTTTTGTTAAAACCTTTCAAAAAAACAGAGATGCAGAACTGCAGACCAAATTCCTACTGTTCCTCCCCAGCACCTGTTTCATCACCAGTTAAAGCACCAGTGTATTGGCCAGCCAGGACGAAACAAAATGATGGAATGTACTCTAGTGAAAATGCAATAATAATAATAATAATAATAATAATAATAATAATACAAGCTGAGGCAGCAGGGGACTCAATGAAACACAAAACAGAAATGCCCCAGGCAGACTCAGCATGTGTAAACAGAAACATTCTCTGCCCTTTATGCCAGAAAATAAGGTCCCCAAAGCTTGCACATGCTCCTGGCCACCCACCCACCGGGGCACTTTTATCTCATACAGTCTTTTTTAACTGAAGATTTTCAGATCATGTAACCCACCTTAATTCCCACTTTTCCTACACAGTGCAGGGAAGAAACCACAATCGACTGTCTTAAATCACTAAAGATTGTCCAACCTAACACCCCAAAGAGGCTGGGACAAGATGCTCAACAAAACCATGAGCTGCCCCTGCAAGCAATTCCAGCACACTTTGAAGGATGACAGAGAAAGCACCTCCTCAACAACAGCAATTAAGAGGTTGGCTGATGTCTTCTTCTCGGCTTAAGCTGTCCCTTATTTTTTTATTGCAGAGAGTAGCTGTAGACATTTTCACAATCCATAAATGTGAAAGCCTTTTCTGTCTCCTAGTGATAAAGATATCCTGTGGCAACGATAAGCTAATTACATGTTGCATAAAGATTAACTTTTAATGTGTTGTTCTCTCATGTCACTGGCTGTTCCCTTTCTCTTGCTTTAAAAGAAAGGGTAGATTTACCAAATTAATAATTTCTAAAACACTGGCACCTTGTTATAGCTTTTATCTTATTGGCTGTATCTCAAAGCTAAGTAGCTCTCATCTTTGTGTTCTCTTCTCATTTCAGTCTGCTTGCCTCTGAACACCCTCCCTTTGCTGGACGTTTTCATATCATCTTTGAGACAGGATGATCACCAAGCACTGCATGCAGTTTGGCAGTGTTCCATTTACATAAATAATGCTGCTCACTGCAGCATTTTCACTTTCTCTCTCCCTCTTTTCTAGTCTTAGTTGCTGTTAATTTTGCTCCACACACACTTCACCTGTATTTTTCCTGGCTGGCTCTGGTTCTTTTTCTATCCAGTAACTGGAAAAAGTTGTTCAGATTAATTATCTCCACCTGCCTATGTCCAAAAAGAATTCCCTCCCTAACATGGGTTGCTAAGATTCCTTCCATATTGAGGTTTTTTTTGAAATTCCTACTACCACTCCCTAAAATTAAATACTTTTGCGCAATCCCATCACAGGTTCCAGTTCAGAGACCGAGGAGAGTGTCAGAAGTCTTCTAAAAATAAATAAATAAATAAATAAAATCCCCATTTCTGCTCCCCATTCAGTTCTTGGTAATTCTTTACAGCTACAGTGACTTTTCTTTTGGTGGCTTTCTAAATGCTTATGGACACATTTTTAAACATGAAGTATGCAAGAGTAACCTGAATCTAGTGTGTGTTTACCCAAGCGTCAAATACGGGTGAATTTCACTGTCAGATGAAAATCTGAAGGTTTTAGGCATGGCTACAGCCTGATGAAAACAATAATGTTTTGCTCTGTTTTATATAACCCACTGAGAGATCACATTACCTGGAAGACTAGATATTCTGCACTGACCCCTCCTAAATGTACTTCATAAGTGACATGACAAAAGTGTGGGGAATAATTATAATTAACTTCGGCAAGCCTCCTTCTTTCACTTCACTCTACCTAAGGCCAAATCTTCCTACTGAAAGTAGAGAGAATTAATACCAATCATTCATGTGTGCTCAACACACAAATCAGTAAGGAACCCCATTTCCCCTCTGAAAGAAATACTAGGATGACAGCAGCAGTGCTAAGTTACAAGAAAGTAAAATTGGCCTTTTTTGTCAGACTAACACTAGCTCATTGCTTTTTTAGCAGAGGTTAACCCTTCCACCAAACATGCATTTGCATTTCCATCTTGCAGCCTTTTATTTAGTATGCTTAGATTCTGTGTCTGTAGTTTGGTTGGGGTTTTTTTCTGTTTGGATCTTCTGCCACATACTGAGGCCCTCATCTACACTGAACCAAAGAGGACATCACTGGACATTGATCAAAAGAATAACCTTAAACTGAAGTCCACACTGGTCTGAATCTACCAGAAAAGATGTTCCTCTCCTTTTGATGCAAGAAAACTTGCAATTCCTACAATACTGCACTGACTTTGGCACACTACGGTATTTATAACATCAATAAAATATCACAGGGCTACAATATTTAGCTGGTTTTGCATTCTACTTTGTTTTACAATTTGATCCCTCCTCTACTCCTAAGTAGCTCATTCTAGAGCAAATGACTGGATCTTCCCAGCAACAGTTGCTGGAAGCAATTAAATTGATGACAAATGTGGGAAGATTGTTCCTTCTGACAACGGTGGTTAATCCCACATCAGGGAAAATAGGTTATAGGTAAGCTGATAAGAGCAAACTAAGTGTTGACTTTTTTGCAAAGAAATTAAAGATATTACTGGGTTTCTACCTTTGTCCAGTACCAGTGCTTTGTCCAGTTGTAACTGTCAAGAGGTCTCACCATTTCAGGCAAACCTACAACCTACACAAAGCAGCTGAATACCAACCTCGTTGTATAAATCACTGAATTCTTCAACCACATCTTTCGGGATCCTTTGCCCATTGTTGGTAAGATGATAAGCCACCCCATTCTTGGAGTAAAGACTGATCCGTCCAACACTTCGCTCACCATCGGTAGTCTCTTCAAGTAAACCATTATCTTCTGCTAGATGATAGACTGGGTTTCCATGTGAACCATGAATCCACGTAGCTCCCAGTTCAAAAGTGGCGTGCCCTGTAGGAAAGTAAACCAAGGAAACTAGTCACTGAAGCCCATTTTCCTGAAAGCTTGTCATGCTCAACCCACAATAAAATGTACATGTGCAAAAGCAGAACAATTGCCCAAGGACAACACATTTGAACATCACTTAAGTGAACTTTCTCTGTTAGAAGAGGGCAATGGCAGTGTTCTTCAAACTAGTCCTTTGGGATACAAGTTTAGATAGTACTAGGAGGATGGGATGTTTCCAACAGAGACACATCACAGTGACACACCTCTGATACTTAAAGGTAAAATTCAGAATCTTCTAGGTTCCTGGCTCTTACATGGTTGTTGCTAGCTGCTCTATCCTTCCTATTTGACCTTTCTCAATCTTCTCTAAACCTGCGCTTAAGAACAGATCAGACAGCAGAGGATGTCCTGCCCAAGTTGCAGAACAAGCCATGTACTAGTGAAGGGGGCATGGGAAGGAAAAGAGCTGTAAGAAGCCACACTGCACTATTTCAAGAAGGGCATATAAGGATATTTACATAAATATTATAGTTGTTGGGAAAGAATAGAGTACCTAAAGACTTCAAATATCCACTGTATTCAAGAGGAGGGGATGGATACCCAGACACAGGAAGAAAAGCATCTACAACAGGGAGATGTAGGAAATTTTGGATGGCCCTGGGATAGCAACATTTGCCTGCACACTGAACCTTGTCCTGTGATTAAAAATGCACATTATTTACAAATATACCTCAGATTAAGCACAATACAAAATTGCATTTCCATTCCTCAAATGAGTAAATGGGTTATATTTTAGTATTTATGCCTTTGAAAATTTCTATCAGGTTTCTTAAAAAGATGCACTATCATGTTAAACGCCAAACACATTTAGTCTTCATCACCTATACTCTCTGTCTGCAAAATACAAAAAGTTTGGTCAGTCCCACTCTCTCCTCCCTTATAATTAATGGGGCTTACACCAGGGCTCTCACTCCATTAAGCCAGTGCTGCCATGTTTAGGCTGGTGGCACAGGGAGATGTTCAGCAGCTGAAAGGAGGTGCTAAAAATAAGCTTGGGTCATGTCCTCCACCCACATTTTTACAGATTCTCAGAAGAAAGAGCAACTAACTGTTTTAAAGTCTGACAAAGCCGTGTTCTCCCAATATCCCAGCCAACACTATACTGTGCAGTTCACTCTGCAGAGGTGTGTGAATGCCTGATTAAGTGGGATAGTTAATAGGATCCTGCTTGACGAAGAAAGGACCATGCAGTTACTAGCTATCATATACTGTTTAACATGTAAATATATGCTCAGACAGAAAGACACTGCAGCACTACGCTATAACGCAGTCAAGTTTAATGGGTAAAAGCTCCAAGAAATGCTACTCTCCAGCTGAGACACTGCCTCCAATGGAAGCTCCACATTATCTTGTTTTTCAAGCAGACAACCATCTCATCATTAAGGTGCATGCTGATTGCCCTTCAAAATATATTATAGGACTTGACAGCACAAGATTTCTATGTGTACCTAAAACAAGGCATGTGCCTCAGAGTGTGCAGCATGGAGTCACAAATGTGTGAATATTTAAGCCACCACAAACTCCAATACACTCCCAGAGCACCCAGCCTAGTGGAAATGACTGCTGTACATTGGCAGCTAAAGGTACAAAGCTCATAAATATTGCATGTGGCAGTCACCTTGTTAATGCAATCCTCCTGAGAGTCATCACATGCCAGATCAGCAGCAGGAATACTGCCTGCTGCTTTATGTCAGGAGCTTGCTCTCTGCTACACTAACAATCCTCTTGTATATAGCTCTTATTTATGGGGCACCTGATCTTTGAAAGAAAAAAAAATTCCAGCAGGTCCCACTGTGTTGGTGCTGGGTAACAATGTGTTCCAAGTTCTCCTGTTTTCAGTAGCTGTGTGGAATATAAACAAATACCAACAAATTAAAAACAGTCATTCTACCTGTAACGCTTAGAAACTCACAATCATCTCTACCAAGCAGATAAGCCAACTGTTACTTAGTGTAAGTTACATGATAAATTATTTAAAAGCGTAAAATTAAATAACATCTTTTTAAATAGAGGTGGCTAATTTACTTTCAGGGCCTTAAAAGATTTTAGTTTCAATATTAACATACTTCAAATGCACCATCCAATACAACAAAAAACAGACAAAATCTGCTTCCTATTCTGTGAATATAATTACTGAGAAACAAGCAGCAGTCAAAATAGGCCTATACACAACTATACACCATACCAGTAATTTTCTAAAGTAATACACAGATCGTGTATCAAGCCTTCTGAATACGCACAGAACTTTCAGATTTCCCATTTCAGCCCTGACTATTTCTTGGGTGTCCTGTCACGAAATATCCATGGTGGATATATATGTTATAGATCATGTACAAGAAACACGCATAGAATCCACAAACACACAAACCCTCTGCCTCACCTGTGCTAGAAACAATGAATAAACCTCTGAAAATCCAAATTATTCCTCCCTGTGCCGAGTAGCAACATACTCTATGCAGCTGAGGGAAAATACTATCCCTTGCAAGATACAGCTCAGTGAGAGTGGAAGTATTAGGATAGAACCCTGAGAAGGTGCCACCATAGCTCTATTCAAGATTTGCACTGGATCTTTAGTCATGTGTACAGATAGAGGAGTGGCCAGAGAAGTTCAACATTCAAATGCCATTTACAGAAGCAGATCAAAAAGTTTGTATGTTGAACATCCAGAAGAACCACTTCTGTAACAGTTTCTTGTAAGCTTTAGCCAGTTGTGAGAAATGAGCCGGTCTTGCATGCCCCAGGTGCAACCTTGCTGGCTCCAGGGAATACAGAGGAAGAAAACCCAGCCCAGGATCAGGCTTCCCTTTTGCCCTCATACCAGGGAATAAGGAGGCCCTGAGTACATGCTGCTTCTGAAGATCTCACCACCCAACAGAGCTCCAAAATTGTTTGGCTAAAGGGCATGCGAATCTGCAAAGCACAGATGGGGCCATAACACAGACCCACCTGGGAGAGAACTGCAGTCCACACCCACACAGTGTAACTCTGATGGTTTGCAGAGGATAAGAAAAGACAATTAGTTTGTAGTTTTAAGAAAGGTATTAAAAGATCAAGACTTTGGTTTCCTGGTCCTCTGCTCTGCAAATAACAGTTACATCTACCAAGTGCAAGACCTCCACCAGACTGAAAAGCCTGCTCTTGTCTCACGTTAGCCAAGAAGCGCTGATGAACGGGAGGAAGCAGATGCCCTGCAACAGCAAAGATACAAGTAACTGGTGAAGATGTCTAAAGGTGAGAGAATTGGTCTCAAAACTAGTACAACAAAACTATTTCACAGGTGCACTGACAAAACAATATATTGCTCCCTGAAGATTTTGGGTCTTTAACACTTCCCTCCTCTCACAGACATGATCCAGGATATTTTTAATACAGTGTATTGTGAGTAAAGGACACACTTCCCATTCTAACTTCTGTGCCAAGTCTCAGCAGAATGTAAAGTGCCCTGTTCAAGCCCTGGAGATTCAATTTGTCCGATTGCTTTTTCACTCATTTCCCTTCTGCAAGTTCATGGGACACTACTGTTTATTTACTGTGGTGAGTTTATCAAATAAAAAATACTAAGTGATATAAGCACCTGACAAATAAAAAGGAGGGCAGCAAGAGGCCAAAGTTAATAAATACGGAGTGTGACCAGAAACAGAACTAGTTAATTGAAATCAGGAAGGCAATTCGGTAAAAGTGAAGAGCTTTTTGCCTCCTGCAGAGAAGAGACAGGCAATGCCCTTCTAGATACCAGGGAAAGTTTCATTGACTACTGTGCTGCAAAGGGCAATGTTTGTTCCAGTAGTTTTGCATTTAAAGATGTTACAAGCCCTTCCAATTGACACGGCATTAAAATATCCTGTGTCCGCACCTTTATTACACGCAGAGAAAGGAAGCTGCAGAGGTAGGAAAGCTGCAAATCAGGATGAAAGGATATATTGAAGAGGTTTTCCCAGCAGTCTGAATCACAGTGGGTAGTGCCCTACACAGTAAATTAGTTCTAGGGAAATGAATGGGGCTATTTGTGAAACAGAATAGCTTGGAGCTTGCCCCTTTGCGAGTAATGGAAGTCACTGAGAAATGGCCGTTCACTAGCCAGGGGATTTACTGACTGCTCCTAGTCAAGAGTCAAGCTTGAAAAAGTTGGTGGAACCTGTCTCAATACAGTTACTTAACCACAGAATGCTTCCCACAGACCTGAGAGACACAGCTCTTCCTGTATGGGTGAAAACAATCACAGAGATCTTAATTTCATAGAAACATGGTTTTGGAGCAGCCCTCCTTCAGAAGAGATGCACAAACTAGCTCAGACTCACCCACCCACCCCGAAAAGAGCCCAAGGATTTATGATCCTGACAACATCACTCCTCAAATAACCTTTTGCATGTGCACACTGAATGAAAAAGCACATTTCTAAGGTCAAATTAGCCTAATGACAGCACAAAGCCCTGCTACCAGAATAAAGAAAGCCCAGTGCATTACTCCCAAAATGCTGCTCTTACCAAGTTTCACACTTTGTACACGGCCTCCAATTCGGTCAGTCGCCTCAAGGATAGTTACATCCGTGAAACCGCTTTCCAAGAGCGCTTTCGCTGCTGACAGGCCTGCAAGCCCAGCACCAATAACTACTATTCGAGGCTGTCGTTTTCTCCGTAGGCCACTACTAAGAGGATCATCCGTGCTGTCTGCAGATATTTCACAACTTTGCATGCCGTCCAAGCTCTCTTTCTAAGGAACCTATGGAAAAAGCAAACAAGTGTGTTCAGAGAACTCGGCTCAAACTTATCCTCTGCCGTTAAAAATCCTAAGGAAGTCTGAAAACAAAAAAAAACCCACAAACAAACAACACAAAAGTCTAGCAGAAAAGAAAACTTGTGAACTAGACCAAGTCTTCAAACTGGGATGCATAGGAAGGATAACTGAGGTCAAACTGGGATGCAACAACTTTTTGTCCTGAAGCACCAGCACTGGAAACTCCAGAAATCTCCACCCTCTTGTACCATGTAGACCAATTCCAGAGAAGTCAAAGGATTTTCAAACTCCCATCTCTTTATATAACCTTCAAAAGCGGCAATTTTGTGGTAAAGACTTTTTTTTTTAAAAAAAAGAATGAAAGAAAACCACATGCTCAGTGCCGACATGCCCCACAACACAGTGATGAAGCTTCACTTTGCCTCTGTGGCAACCTCAAAGCATAAGCTTTAGATCATATAACTAGGGGACTAGGTAAAGAGGATTTAGCTCAAAGCATGGAGATCAGATATCAAACCGATGATTACAGAAATGGTACAGACGGAAAAATGTTTCAACTGATGAAAGCCAACAAGGGCCAGCTCAAGAACGCCCAGCCACATGATGCAACCCCTGGAGCCAACACTGTCCAGCCACATCAGGATCTGCCTCAGCCTTTGATGAAGAGCAGTTCAAACCCATCCCAGTCCTGACTAGTCCAATTCTATCTCCAGCTACAGAATGCACCTGACTGCTCCTCCAAGCAGCATCCTGTTTTTCTTTGCAAACTCCTCAAAGCCATCTCTTTAACTGTGCATACCCTTAGTTGTCAGGCCCATCACCTTATTTTAGTACACATCCTGAGTCCATGATTAAGGTTAAATTTTAATCAGGGATCACCAATGTAGGATGTCTTTGTACACGAATGTCAATGTATAGTCATCTGGTTCTGGGTAGGTTCACACCTGCCCTCAAGAGCACAAAGGAACAGGGTACAGAGACCCATACTCTACCAGGCCCAAGAAGACATCAGTCCTGACTTGCAAAGGACGAATCCTGGGCTGTGTGTTCATCACCCCTTGAATCATCTAGAACCCAGTGATTTAGATAGAGTGCACACATCATTCCCAAGCTTACTGTCCTCCCTACCCAACACTTACTGAATGCAGACAAATCCAAGGAGATAGTATGCTGCCTCTACCTGTTGCCAAGCTACTGGATACACCTTCTGAGCTCTTCTCCAATTTGCCCAACACCTGGCCAGCATCAAAGACTCCTGCTCCTCTCTTGCAGCACCAGGAGAGACAAACTTTTGCACTTAAGACACTGCTGGACTATCACAGTATACGGTCATGCATATTAATTAAGTACAAAGCAATAGTGGTTTCATCTGGACAGTCCCTTTTTCTCCAGGATCTTGAAGAATTTATGTATGTTGACCAAGCATCTATCTCCTGCCCTCTGTAAGAGACACCAGACTGCAGTCAGCAGTGATTTAGGCAGTGGTATAAAAAGTAAAGTGGTCCTGCCGGAGCTCTTGACATCTATTTTGAAAATGTTTCGTTTCAACTGGAACAACTTCAGCTCAATCCACCCTATCTGGGCTCACCTGCAAAAGAGATCAGCACAGTGCCTGTAACAAGCTCTGCTTCTGCCAGTACAGCTCGTTCCAACTGCCTCTGAACAACGGAACAGGTGACAATGAGCAGCTCTGCCTGCAGCCATGCTAAAAACTTCTACCTGCAACCACAATCAATCATCTCACTGTTTTCACCTCCTGACTAACAGATCTCAGCTAGCAGATGTTTATCATAGGGAGCCAGACATTAGTGTTTGGAGAGTTATTTCCAAGCTGAAGTCAAAACATGTCAAGCATCTGATGCTTTCTAGTCCATGGTGAAAGAATCCGTCACGAATCATGGTCATTTGACAGGCAGAAAAGCTGTGAGCAGCCAAAACCAGGCACTGGACTTAGTCTGAGCAAGCTGGATTCAAAACCAGTACAACAGTTTAAAGAAGTAGCAGTGAACGATTTCTTCCCTGTTCCACAAGAAACAGTAAGATCTGGAGCAGACAGGATAGTGGAGGGTGCAAAGCTCCCTCCCTACCGTAGCTTGGTGAGATGGGCCAAGTTTCCAGTTGCAAACACCTTGAGACTTGTCTCTACTTGACTCTGATGTTGATTCATTGCTTTCGTGGACTTCCCCCATCTTGGACAGGAGTGTTTTGTTCTTTTTTATCTTAATCCACTCTGAAAGTGGATTTTCAGAATGGGCTAAGACAAAGAGGAACATGGCACTCCAGATATGGAGGGCCTCCCTTGAGAGTTAGCTGGGAACTGCTCCATAATGTGTAGGTGAAATCCTCACCAGTCAGAGGCTGATACAACGACAAGCCCGCTCCCCAACAGACTCCCACAAACAGAGATAAGGGATAACATTCTAGTTAAAAGCCCAACTATAAAAAAAGGAAGCATCACTTTTCTGTATTTACCAGTGCAGGACAATGGGAAGGAGCTGGGTTTCCTACAAAGAAATGGATTTTTCCACCACCTTCTCTTGAGGCTGAGCAAAGCCACATTTCTTGGGCCCTGTCAATCACTGGTCCTTTACTTCCCCTCCCACACATCTCAATTTATCAACTTTTAATCTAACAAGATGGGAAATCAAATTTCTCTGGGTTCTTTTAAGATCTTAAGATGGGCCCCAAACATTGGGATCCCTGTATTCAGAGCTCCAAGAAAGTCTACCACCAGGATATGAAGGGAAAAGCGGTAAAGTTTTTAAAGAACTGCAACAGCAAGTCACGTGGAAAAGTCTGGTGTTGGTACAAAGAGGAATGACCGTCTCCTGGCAGCACCAGCTTCCAGCAGTAAGTCCAATAAAGACTGTAAGGGAGAGATAATGTCCAGACCACTGAGTCTAACAACCCCCGGGGCTTCTCCCCATTGCATTTGCCAACTCCTTTTTCCTTTTTGAATCCCTCTATACTTCTGACCTTCACAATAATGTTGTGGTGAGGAGCTCTGCAGTCTACTAACCTTGTGCAAATATTAATGTCCTTTTGGTGATTTCAAAACTCCTACTGAAAATTGAGGACATCCCCCAAAACTATGTTGTAAGAAACAGTCATTCCTTGTTCACATTCTCCTCAGTGCTAAGAACGCTCAACATATGATCCTAGTTATCACTTCTTCAGGAAGAAATAAATCTTAATCTGGCTAGTCCTTCCTCATTTGTAAACTATCATAAACGCACAGCTGAAATAAATCTTGAAGACATTTCTAGTAAGAGTTACTACGACCCATAGACATTCTACAACACTCTCTACTTCTCATCCAGTCTCCAGATAGCACTTCAATGCATCTATTTTAATTGCCACCATAAAGGAACATATTTTCTGCCACCTACATCCTGCAGGAATTACTCTAGTTAGCTCAGTTCTTTAAGTACAGCTTTCTCACTCCTGGTTTCAGCAAACTCATGCAAATTCTTCACATGAAAGCTTCAAGAAAATGTTTTCCCCTCCTGTTTCAGCATTTTAAGACTGGATTAGGTGACCTGTCTAGACACATGAGAAAATAACAGGGTATTTTGTGTGTACAGAATCCTGATTTAAAAACCATCCTTAATTAGCCAACAGCCTTTACCGTATGATCGGCAGGGGAAGGCAATTAAAATTTAACAAGACCTTGGGCTTTCCAACCAGGATACATGCTCCACTGTGAAATGAACGGACAATAAAAATATATGAATCCCCACTACACTTTATTTCAGTATCAATTACACACGCTATTAGGCGCGTAAGTAAGACAAGCACATAAAGTACAATCTATTATGTGCAATGCTCTACCTTCACTACTTGTCTGGCCACCACTTAGGGCTTCAGCCACTTAATATTACCAGGTCCTCTGACACAAAAATAGTTTGGCTTTTTACTTTCTCTTGATTGCCAAAAAGGGTTGTTTTGGTGGTTGGTTTTTTTCATCACAGGGTAAGAGGTGTGTTAGCTGTAGTACTATGAATCTCTCCGAGGCTGTAATTTTACTTTGTACCCATCTAAGAGCAAGTGAAGTACTAAATCATAGCTTCACTAAAGTTCCCACTGCTTTGTCTTGCTTATACCTTTGCTGTGTGACAGCTAACAGGCCCCTATTACCCACAAGAAAAAAAGTTAGCCAACCTTCCGTCTTAAAATTACAGCTTTGATCCTTTTACCTCTTGCATATCTAAGTGTCTTACTCATGATATTTTAATCACTTCTTCTTCCAGACCTGCTCCCCTTTATCAATCTCTATTGCCATTTTGCCCTTGCCTTCCTAGGTGCTACAACCCTTTGTTCGTTCTTTCTCACTATCACCCATTTCCTTCATTCAAAAACACCCCTGTAAAAATCCCTAAAATCACACACACACCCCCCAAAAAAAAAAAAAAGAAATCCTGAGCACAACTGCTGTTTCCCAGCAAGCAGACAAATCTTTGCAAAAACATATTTTCTAAGATGGGCAACATTCTACCAACCCAGAATCACAAGTTTCCATTTCTGTCATTTGTACCCTTCAATCCTACGAGCTCCCCATCCCTTCATCTCTGCTGATCTTAGCTATGTGCCAAGCCCACTGACAGCTCCCAGGGAAATGACTTTTCATCTGCACAGAGGAGCCTTGTTAGCTTTCAGAAGGTCTTCACACCAGAGCTATCCTAGCAATAACTTAGAAATTATTTTGAATAGATTCTTATGCTTCATCTTTTTAATAAGGATATATTCTGGATACACTCCCTTTAACAGAGAGTTCCTTCTACTTACTTAAGTTACAACGGCCCCACAGACAATGGCAACCTAGAAACAGCATGAATGTAAACATCACATTAGCCTTCTCTACCTTTAATCCAGCAGCAATAGCAATAAAGTTCAGAGGTATGTCCACTTCATGATTTTTTTTTTTTTTCTTATTTTGCCAGTAAAACCTGGCAGGTCACAAGGAAGAAGCCAGAGAATTAAGACAGTTCACAACTGCCCTCCTTATTACAACAATACTCTCTAATCAGGCTATTCTTCTAGGACCCTTAAGAAAAAGGTCACCGAGGCTCCAACAATTTAAAAATACAAAACAAAAATAAACAAAAACGTTTCTCAAGGAAATCTGCTATTCTTAGCTCAATCAAATACTTTTGTGGTAGTACTGTCTTAGCCGTAATTACACAAATACTCATACAAGGCAACGTGCTCGCATGCGTAAAGGCTTGTCTGGTAGTTGGTTGGGGGGGTTTGGTTTGTTTGTTTTTTTTTTTTCTACCAGGATTGGCTGGTATTAAAAGAAGTGACCTTCCTCTCCTTTCAGATTTCATGTAACACAGCACCACAGCTGCAAGCTCCCAGCTTACCAGAGACTCCAATCATGGTCATCCCAGCTGGGACTCGTCTCACCCCATGTCATCATTTTGGTGTCCAACTTCCATCTTCTGCCTGCAGCCTTTCAGGTGATGGAGAGGAGGAGTAATCCATCCTGCTGACCTTTGCCACACCTATCTTAGGATGGGCAAGCTGAAAGGAAGATTCCAGACTAGTTTAAGACAATCACCTAACTCTTCTGAGTCCTCTTACATCAGCAGTTTAGCTAGGATCAGGAGTTTGCTTTGGAGTAACCTTAACACCCCCACCTCCTATGCCTTCATTTGTGCTGTGCAATGGTATCAAAGCAACCTAACAGCTTCACTCCTTGTGGATGAAACTGAACTACGAGATGCATTTCAAGAGAGCCAAAATATATCCCAGCCACTAAGGGGCATATATTATGGGACTAGAGTACTGTAAGTCCAACCTGGAGCCTCTGGGGACACACACTTACAGACATGGGAACCTCAGCACTGACTCTTCCACTCAACATTTCACCTCATATTACCATGACATACTGATCTAGAAATAGTTTTCGACAGCTAAAATCGGGTTGAGAGGAACTGTACCTCCAGAAGAGGCAGCCAGTGGCTATACTTCCATGTGCTATTCCAAGAATTCTGCACAAGGATGCCGTTTTCTTTCCTAACCACACTATTTGCCTGAATTTCTTGGTCCTTCTATAGTTAGTATGAAAATTTTCAATTCAACACAAGTGTAACAGCCAGTCTGGAGGGTGAGAAATGCATCATCAACACAAACTAACTCTCTGCTGACCGCACAGACCAAGAAGCTCCAACATAAATCAACCAAAATTTACCAGGAGTCACTTCATTCCCTCTAGGTTTTTAATTGATGGGAATTAAGCATCATCCTTAGTCAGAAACCTAAACAGCAATATTCTGTGTTTTTGAAAGGAACACAGATAAAAACAACAAGACTTCATTTCAGTTGAAAGACTAAATGGAAGCACAAGGAATAAACACACTACTATTTTATTTTTAAGTGCAACTACTCAAGATACTATCAACACATGAAGGGGCACGAAATATACATGTATCTGTAACGCACATTTTTCAACACAGTCTGAAAGTGTTTACAAACTGAGAATACTTGACACCAAAGGATTAATTCAATCTAAGCAGAGACAAAGTGAGACTGAGCAACCAAGACCAGAAGACAGAAAAATTCAGAACAGAAATAAGATGGCTACTTGTAACACTGACACTAATCAGTTGTTGAAATACTTTTCACTAAAGACAGAGAGTATACTGCTTGAAGCTTTTAAATCAGGATCCAATATCTCATAGACTACACACTCCGGTCCCACCAGAAGACAGGGTTGTGGTGCTAGAAATGCTCCTGCCCATTTGATGGAGATGGCCAGGGCAGATCTGCAAGATGAAACTTTCTGGCCTTTGCACTTCAGGAATCTACTATGGTGCAGAACTGTATGTTTCTGAGCACATGCATTATTAGCATAGTTTTGCAGAGATGGAGTGCACAAGCAGGTGGTTTCCAGTGATGCCTAAGGAATGGAAATTTGCACAGACCACCCAGTACAGGGCATCTCCTGGGCCTCAGAAAACAATAAAATAGAAGTAATAATAATAATAATAATAATAAAAGCAACCGTGCAAAATTGTTAGTACAGTTTCAAAAGCCATTTTTCAATAGATGTAATAATCTCTATTATTTCAACAACTGCATACAGAAGAGTGGTTATCTGAAAGCACAACAAGCAAAGCCTATGTGCAAAAGTTCCACAATGGAAACAGACAGGCAACTTATTCAGCAGATGTAAAGACACTCTAGTCTTTAGGCCATTAACTCATTACACAGTCTAGCACTACTTGTACTAAGCAAGTGTATGGTTGTAATGAGTAATGTTTATCTAAGTAACTGCAATAACAAAATTTTCAATTATCATCTCTAGTGCACCTTTTTTTCTAAGCTGAGGGAGAAAGGCTTGGAAGGATTATTCTAGTTGGAGCAATTTTATCTCCTTTAACACCTTTCCAGGCTTCAGGCTCAGGCTGCCCACTGAGTATAGGCCAGGATAGAGCAGATCATCTCTCTGAGTTGATACAGAAATGAAGTGGAAGGAGATTTCTGTGCTGGTCACCCATGCCTCCTATCACTGTTAGCTGTGGCTCTCCACTGCTCCTGGCACAACAAACAAGGATTTTGTAACTTCTCCCTCTTTTCCCCTTCCATCAGCCTTCTCAGAAGCAAGCACATTAATCCTTACTGCCTGTTATTACGAGATGCTCCTTCCAAGCTCTCCAGGCTGTAAACATGTCAGACTGGAAGATACGTCTCTTTTTTCCTTGTCCCCATATCCCCCCCGCTTCTTTTTAATCCAGCAGGTTGCACGACAAACTCACTCACAATGCTTTTCAGAATCACCATTTATACCAGCACGGGTTAAGTACAAACCCCCTTTCAACAGAAGGCAGGAGCATTATTAATTGAACTTAAGTACTCCACGTCAGTCAGGTACGTGAGCAAAACAAGCCTGCTGTTATAAGCTGCCTTTGTACAGTAGTTGTGCAAACACCAACCTGGCAAGGTTGCGTCTGCAGCACAATGGGAGGTTTATTGCATCGGAAGCAGACACGCCTCATTTATTCAGCTACCTGGAGAGCTGCAGGAGCGGGATAATGGTCCGCAGCCATCTACATACATACCAGAGCCCTTCCCAAGCTCATAAACCTGTGTCACCAACAGCACCCGCACCAGTGAGATCAAGGTTAACTTGTGCTATGCCTGCACATGCTGGAAAATCATCTCCAGCTGCTGGGCTGAAACGACCTGAAGAGTAGCATTTCATCATCACCATCCTCATACTCAGGCTTTATTCAAGTCAGCATTTTAGTCTAAACAGGTTTGCCAGCTGGATGTGGGCAGCTGGAACAAGTCACTCAGCCCCAGACCAGTCCTGCTGTCCTCTTTTGCAGGCAGCTGCCAGGTCTGGGCAGGCAGCAGGCCCTGGCAGAGAAGACCTGTTCTGACAGCTCACTGAAACTGGTGTTGGTCAGAAGCAGCCCCTGAGAAGCTCTGCATCAACCTTCTGCTCCAAGTAGGACCATCACCAGCACATTCTCCTTGAATGCGGTGTTTTCCAGTATTGGAACAAGCAAGACAGATCCAAAAATCCTTGCTTTTCCCATCAGCACAACTTCATCCCCTTGCTCCTCATCATCTCTTCATGCCTGACCAGAGCCAGGAGGCTTGGAGATGCTGCATGGGGATATCTGAGCCCGAGTGAGAAATTCTCCTTGGACCCAAGCAGGTTTTCAGTGGAGCATCTCCACCATCTCTACAGCATCCCTCTCTACTCCATCCACACCACCAATACAACCCATTTATCCTGTGTGCCTCACCTCTGCCCACAAGCCCTGGTGACAGAGAGATGACCACGCTCGTCTTTCTCACCATGATGGTACAAAGAAGCCAGACAGCTTCTCACAAAAACAAGCCAGCACTCCTGTCGCAGACAGGCAACTTATGTCCTGCCTTATTTTTCCACAGGCAAAAGCCAAAACAAAGTGGTTCAATTTCCAGAGAGTTGCTGGAATTTATAGGGATGGCTGTGAGAGAAAAGCAAGCTGGAACTGAAGACAAATGCTACCACCCACTAAAATTTGCCCGTGTAAAAGCCCAAGCCATTAAATGTGGCTCGAGGTGCTGAAAAGGCTGCAGTTCAGTAGCATCCATCTCACATTAGCATCTACGAGCCCCATTTACAAATTACTGACCCACCCCAGTGACTGACACACAGTGAATGCAGAGCTGGATCAGACATCAAGGAAGGAAACACATTAGTAACATACCACATGCACTCTCAGACAGATGCATGAATAAAATGCTTCCCATTTTACCCATATGCCAAACCTGCAGCCTCGCACCCAAAATCCTGGCATCAGGTTTTTTGAAGGCCTTCAGGCTGACTCTGCACTCCTCTTCCTCTGGACATATCCCAAAAAAGACAGAGGGAAATTACAGCATTAATCTTTGCCTGTCCAAACTCAGGTCTCCTCCAGCCTCAGAAGGTGACCTTAGCTGGGCTGCCTAGCCTTTATTCTTTAAACAAAACATGACAAGCCTTATCTTCATTTACCCCCTCACTGCCAGAAATACCACCTCTCCATACCTCAGGGGAGACAGAGATGGGGCCATACTAAGTTGTTTCCTCTTTCCAAGCTGGGAAGAAGCTGTGCTTCCTCAACACACACACAACAAATATTGGTCTCCGACTCCTACTGTGGCCACTGATGGTCTGTGGGACCTTGGGCAAGCCATTTCACCTACCTGTGTCAGATAAAGACGACCACCAGGAGCCACCTCTGTAAAACTACTCCGCTAGTTATGAATGACAAGCAGCCCAAAGCTGCTGGATTTTAGAGTTGAGGCCATAAGACTTTATGCAGGCTACAGGCTCCAAGCACAGCACCACTCTGTGGTCCTACACTGCCAGCCTAGAAAAGGAAGCAGAAATGTTTAAGTTCAACAGCAACAACTTGTTCTGAGAAAGGGTATTTCCCTTTCATATTCTAAGTATGATCCAAGACAGCTGTCCCCTTTGCCTCTTCCCGCAACACTGTCATCCAGGAAAAACGCAGGGGAGAAAAGAGAATAAATCTTCAAATCTGACATTTTGTAATTATCCCTGAATCAACAAAGATGGTGGAAAAAGTTCCATTATAAGATCTTCTGCCAGCTTAGAGACAATGGGTGCCTCCTTTGCCACATGATTTTCTGAGCAGATTATCCAAAGCTGCATTGCAAGAAAAGACATAGCTAGCTAGAGTCCAGATCTCTGAGCGATCAGACCAGTGGCCCGCAGAGAGTGGGAAATATGGACAGAACAGCATCTATGATAATCCGGTCTTCAAGACAAGGAGGGTCAGGAAGCACTGCAACGAGCCACCAGCTCCCATACCCATCACAGGTGGGCTAGCCTCCCTGCTGAGAGACGATCGGCAGAGCTGGCAGGGCAGTGGGCTGGGCAGACAATTTTAGACAACAAACCAGCAAAAATGGAGCAGGCAGGGAGCAGAGCCCACTTTGTAAGTGGGTGCCAGAGTTCTGACTTTACAAACCAACCTGCTGAGGAACACACAAGCATCACACATGATTTACACTGCTGCAGCCGCTGAACCTCATGGAATAGCACTGACTTCAAGCAAAGAAGAAGAGTCAGGGTGTTTTGTCTTGTTACACCCCTACCCCCCTGCACACCAACATTCAGTTTGCAGCAGCATCAAGTATTCTAGTAACACACCAAATGGCTACCAGAAACACTTGCCCCAATAAGCTTCCTCCACTCTCCAAAGTCATAAAAAATTTGTTAACTGAGAAAATCTCTGTACTTTCCAATGTTCAGAGGGGATTAAAACAGAGAAGAAATAGGTCACTGGATGGTGCTTTTGATCAGGTAACCACTGCACATTTTTATCACTGTGATCCAACTTGTTTTAATGCCTGCAAATATCCCTTGAGTCAAATGAACTTGTTCAAAGCTGATTCACACCAAGGCTACTTTTTAAATTGGGTAGTTGTTGACAAGTAGAATATATTTAACAAGCCCCAAGCATCTTGGCATGCAATATAAAGACTTCCTATTATGAGCTGGTTTTGGGTTTTTTTAAAGCTAACATATGGGCAGAGCAGGTTGCCTGCCATGGGGCACTTCCATACAGTGCTTGGCACTGACAGAACTATAAGGATATCCAAAAAATAAACCAAAGAACATTATGCCAAGAACACAGGGGATGAATCACATCATTTAAAACTTACTGATAAAACTCACCATTATGTGTTGTTTTTCAAATCCTTCTCATCTGAGGGAAAAGAAAAGAAAATAAATCAAAATAATTGGCTGGTCTATGGCTAATTCTCAGGCGTTCTGCTGGCTGAAGGGTACCGTGAGAACACAGCAGGCTCAGCCAGCTCCAAGATGCTGGGATGGGAAGCCACTATCTTCAAATACTATTCAAAGGCCCTTCTGACAGCCTGCTGAAATATATCTTGGTCAGTGGGTCAGCATCTTTATTTACAGTATGGGGAAAAAATTAAGGACTAAATGCTTCCTCCACCATGAGAAGCTCCCATGGAAGTGCTAGGAGATGGTCACCATCCCCAAGTGATTCCCAGAGAACTGGGCTGAGAATGTTATCAAAGCCCTTTCATAAACACTCAGCAAGGACTGTGATGGTAAGATGGGTCAGCTACGGTCAGACTGGCAAGAGGGACAGTCTTGGAGGCATAAGTCTCTTCCTTCCCCTTTTTATGACAGCTTTTCTGGTCACACAAAGCTGGTTAACTTGTCTGCTGAGACAATGACTTCCCTGTGCCATGCAGTCTGGGTTATGGAGCTTCTCCTGCCCACGCAGCTAGTAAGATCGGAATGCTGTAATGCTGTGGTTCATGTGCCAGAGGCTACGGTATTACACGGGACACAGTTAAAAGGAGTTTCACAGCAGTGACAAAAAGCACAGCTTAGGCGTGTTCCTTGCACAGCAAAGCAAATCCAGTAAATCTACTGCTCTACAAATCCCCTGAAGATAGAGCAAGGATATGCTTAGCCAGCGCATCAGCATCCCCTTGATTTTGGAAGGTTGCAGAGATAGGTACAAGGGCCCACCCTACCTAGAGGGCATCCCACAACATCTATCATCATCAGTGACAGCTCACACTGCCAGAACACTCTTCTACTGCATCAGAAGAAGCTGGAGAGAATATGGACACCAGAGTGGTATTCAGCCTGCTGCAGTGAATGGGATATTCCCATCTTAACCTTGGCAATAGAAATGGTGATCCAGCCAAGAATTCTAACACCTTTGGTTTCCACATCCTATTGACCATCAGGGACCTGTCAACATTCTCAGCTGATCAGAACCTAATCCAGTACAGCAAGATGCAGTTTGGCTTTGTTAGCCTCCAACCAGACAGCAGGTTAACACCTCAGGAACAGAGCTGTTCAGCTAACCAGGACAAACAACCAGACCCAAACTGGACTGCCTTCTCCCATGTTTTTGCAAGCTTGCCAAGTTCTGGTTGACCCCTTGGTGGGAATCTTCCCCTTCCTCAACCACATTCAGTATTCAGAGGTATCTGCCACTTCTAAGCTTCTCATGAAAGCAAGGCTTGGTGCTTCAGGACTGTAAAAGGAAGGAGAGACAGATAGTAAACTACAGAAAAAAAGAACTTATAAACTAAAAAACACTGGCATAATGGATAGAACAATGCTGCAAACAAGTTTCCTGCAGAACTTGTATTCCAACTGCCAAAGAGAGCTGTACCCTATTCCATCTGGATAACCATGCGATCTTATCTTCACTACCCTCCTCTCTCCAATTGTTTGAGAAACTTAATTGATAGACCAGCCTTAATTAAATAGGAAACATGCCCATGTTTGCACAACTCAGAACACAATCTGTTCTCAGTCAAATAAACACTGGTGTCCATAATACATTTGGGAATTCTCTGTGGTTTGGGGTTTTAAATTCATTGCAGCAAGCTTGAGAGCAAAGTTTCAACAGGAATCTTTTCTTCTCCTCCCATTCTCTGCAATAAGATGGTGAGACAGGGAATGAATCCGCATGCAGAGGCTCAGTACTGGTTCCAACTCAATGTGTACATGAGGATCATTTCAGGACACACCATATGAGACAGGCTAGCCCAAAAGCAATCATTTTTTCTCACCACTTCTCAGAACCCAGACGTAACTAAATGCCCTGAAATAGCAGTAGAACTCTCTAAATAGTAGCATTTCTCTCTATTTGAAAACAACACCCACACTGAATCTTTGATTTTAAGCCATCCCCAAGAAGTTACCACATCTTTACCATTCAAGCCACAGGGAAAATCATTAAATGCAACAGAAACACTAGGGGATGAGAACCAAAATTAGAAAAGCCAAACACCGCACTGATTACCCACAGTAATTGGATTGACTTCAGCCTGGAACAGACTAGACATGACTCCAGGAAAAGTACGTCTCGCCAGGTGCTGAGGGGACTTCTCCTGGGCTTGTGCTTTGCTGGAACGTTAAAGACAAACCACATCCTCCAGCTTTAAGACAGCAGAACAAAACCAGGGCTGGCTTTAGCACACTGCAACACACGCAGAGCTTTCTCCATCCTCCTGTCTGCACAAGTACACTCACATTATCAGACAAGAGCGCAAGGCAGGGGAATTCAGGTTGGCAAGCACATTCTTAGATCCCGATGAAGTCTGCGTCATGATTGGTAGACTGGCTTTCTGAGGGTTTTTACTCACCAGAACCTTCCCTTGAAGAAGACAGGTGTTTTTCTTCATGGTGCTTGAGCTGTGGGGTTTTGCATACAACAAGAAATGTTTCAATACAAAAGAACAGTCCTTCTCCTAACTAAATGCTGTCTACTTTCAGGTCATCTAGAGATATCCAGAGGAAATCGGCAACTGCTACAAAAAAACATATTATACAGGAACGTATCCCTGCTGTAAAGCCACAGAAGCAATTCACACTGCTGAGTGATCTTCCTCCTGAGTGCTGGGGACACCAAAACAGAGCAGAGAGCAGAAATAGCTCATGAAAGACAAGGAAAAGAAGGGTGGGAAACAGACAAAAACACAACAGTGACTTTTGGCTTTTGTTTCCACCTTCTTGAAAACTTCAAAGCAAAGCTCAATGACATTTTGTCTGGAGATGCCAAGAGAAAACCTCATCCAGTTGACTTCTTGTGCTTTGAGGTTACTAAGTGCCCTGCAGGCAAGTGCAGCCTGGAGTGCCATGGGATGCACACTAATGATAGATTATCACTTCTGCAAGGTGCCTTTCATTCCTCCTGACACACCTGAACTCAAAAACACTTCCTCTCTGTGACAATCAAAACATTTTGCTGAAACAAAGGGAAGTTTACTTTGCATTTCTCCTCTTCAGGAAACTGTGTCTCGAACAGCTTCACAGAATTAAGATAAAACATTGCTCAGAGAAATTAAACAGCCAAGCTGAAGGGAGAAAGCTAAAAAAAAAAAAAAGAAAAAAAAAAAAGAGATTTTAGATGTAAGTTTTTTCACAGAGCAGGAAGACTTGTCACGTGGCAAACAGCAGAAACCTGGAACTCAGACACTTGTGATTTATCTCTTCTTCCATGGCCTTCCCATGTGACTGGGGGTAAAAGAATGACAATCCTACCCATAAGTTGCAAAAAATATAGCACAATTTCAATGTCTTTAGATGGAGCTCATTTTATTCAGCACGTCACGCTTTATCCTTTCAGTACTTCAGCTTCACCATATGTAAAACAGCATTAGCACCTAGCTGTGCCAAAAAAACCATTTTGATTAATGCCTTCAAATGAAAAGGAATCTGTGTGAAGTATTAGTTACCCACCAGGACTGAGCCATGTGGAAGTCAGAAGAGATAACAAGCCAATAAATTTCAAATCACTGTTTGCACCCATCCCATAACTACATACTGAAATCCACACAGCCTACAGATAGGCTGGCAAGTTGGCAAGAGAAATTTGTCATTTCTAAATTTAGCAGACACTTCAATTATTGTACAATGCTTCAAAAGCAACAGAGACATAAAGTGGAGTTTGTAGGACAACTATTTAAACTTAAATGAGAGCTCTGCTCACTGAGCAAAGTCTTTTCTTAATTCCCTTCCTGTTTGGACAATCTGATCCACTTCTTTTTTTCCATCACAACCACAAGGGTCTGTCCTGCAGTGAATGGATAGCCTTTTTTCTGGGATAACTTCCAGGTTAAAGAGAAAGGATTTACACTTGAATGAAACATAGGCTCTGTATTTGGAAAATTTGTTTTGAAAACTTGGGAAGGAAGCAAAGCCTCCTTCATTTAAAAAGGGACTCAATTAACATTCTCCAACAAGTCTTCCTAGTGAAAGAACAGTACTTGCTGGGGGACATGTGATCTGAAACTTGTTCTCCTCGCTCACAATGTCCCTTTCTGACAGGCCACTTTTTTTGTGAGACACGAGGATCTTTGCACAGCTTTCCAAAGGACTGCCTGTCACAGTCAAGGCCTTGACTCCAGACATAAGATGTTCTATGACTTAGGCTCAGGAAACTTAAAAACAGTGCTTAAAGACCCTAACGAAGACCTAGAGTGACACGTTCACTCTGCAAGCACTGTGGAACCTTCTACAAGGACAGCTCATCCACCTTCAGCCACAACAGCGAGATGAATCCTCCCCAGGAGCTAAAATGCATCACAATTTCACCACCTTGTCTTCTTGAAAACATACAGCACTGCACATCTGGTTCTGGTTTGAAAACATTTTGTAAAGACAGCACTGATGACCAACCAAGCAGGTGTTCTGCTTTTGACTCATAAGTCACCAGGTGTGGGTTTGATCTGCAGCAGACAGCGGCCAGACAGGACCACCATAAAGGTTATCCTGGTTTTGAAAAACAATCCCAGAAGTGCTAGACATGTCTAGATATTGCCCACACAGGAGAAGGAAAACAACCTATGCCATTATTTTTTTCCAGCTAAAGCTAAAAGGAAAAAAGGCCACTGACAATTTAATATCTACTTTGATTTCTGAATTCCCTTATCAACTGCATATGACAGAGCATTCCTCACCCTTTAATAAGTACAGGTCGAAGTCTTGCCCAACTCCAAGCTGATGATGGATTGAGTATGAGAGTTTACTTCAGTACACAGCAGTGTGGAATGGGAGATAAAAGTATTATTAATGCATATTGTTACCAGAAGCATGCAAACTACACCTCATTTAACACTTTGGGGAGAAAATCTGTAACAGACAAGTCTCATCATTTCTTCTGGATACCTCAAATTGAAACCTGACCCAGGCACACAACAACAGAGGGGAACAGTTATGCTGTCAGTGCCGCAGCTAGGAGGGTAGGCTTTCTATGTAGAGAAAACAGGGACACAGACTCTCTCCAGAGCCTGTCTCCAGGCATTTAGATGCTGAGATGTGAACTATCCTTTGGAAAAATACAGTTTTCCCTGCTGACCACACTTTTAGTCCAGGCACTAAATCAGGTGTGGATAACTATAAAAACTTTTCTGCACTCAACAGCTCTAGTTCATCCAAAATAAATCGGTGGTTTGGGAGTTTTACTACACTGAAATGGACCAAAACAGTTACTCTGCATCTTTTCCCTTTGTCCAAAATAAAAGTGACTTAGGGGGGTTGTTATTTAATAAGATTTTCCATGGGAAAGCCAGCATGTTTTAAATTCACACCCCACTTTACAGTGGAATAGTTTTCCTCACATGGTCAAGTGCCCAACTCTTAACCCTTGTGGGCCACAAAAACACAAATGTCAAGACAGAAAGCATCAGAGAATCCTCTAAACTTCCCATACAAATGAACCACAAGGTACCTTCCACAGCTGGGAACTGAGCTGCTCGGTGATAAGCACCCTTAATGGAGTTTACATTTGCTTAAGACACTTCAAGATTAAAGTGGTTTACTACTGTCTTTTCTGTCTACTACAGACAGATGTTGGACAGCTTAACAAACTGAAGATATATTTTAGATGAGGTAAGCAGGCTATAAACGCAAAGTCCAAGTTAACTCTCCCAAAATTAAGGGCCAGAAGTAAGGCTCAACTAAAGCCTTTTGTCAAAACGCTCCATCAATCCCAAGGGAATCCAAAAAACATTTGGATAGGACATGTTTCACATAATCACTCTCCCATTACCTTCAGCTAAAGATCCCCTTGGCAGATGCATCTTTTGCACCCAGAAACGTCCCTTGCAGTTTCAGTCTCCTGAGAATGTAATAGGTGGTGACAACTCATGAAATGTGCTCATATACATGTCTTTCAATAGGCAAGCTAGCTGCTGGGAAAATATAAACACCCATCTTCTACAAGTCTGACTTTGTTTTTGTCATGCCTTTGGAAAAGAATCAATCCACTCCAGAAGTCTGAAAATGGGTAAAAGCAGTAATTACATCTTCTTAGGAGAGAAAGGGAAGGGTATTTCAATAACCAAATAGCTTCTCTTTCCCACATACAGAGCTGGTCGCACAAACCCCCGTGCAAGCTTTCTGAACCTGTCCACTGTGTGTCTTCACATACTGGAAACAAGCTTTATAACCAGGAACCTGCTGCAAAATTGAGGTGTCCCACACACGCACAGGATACCTCTGTTGTATCTCATTGGATTTAAAAACCAGGATGAAGTTATCCTGCATGTTTTATTAAAAGACACCTCCAAAAGGGATTTAACCACTAGAAAAATGGTGCATTTAGAAGTGAAAATGCCTGGCTGACATGGGCAAAGTCTGAAAGTGTTGCAGCTCTCTGCTCTGGGACTCAAATTTTAATGTAAATGCTAAAAACATACAGAGCCTCTGCCTCAGAAAGTTCCTGGAAATTAAGTGATGGGGACACAGGACCATATTTACACCACTGCTCCACTGTGCATCTTCTTGTGTCCATTTGTCACCAAGCACATCTTCCTATCCCTGCTCCAAAGCAGATTAAGCTTAATATACTTATGTAGTTGTGAAGTGTACTGCCTATTATCCAATTAGACAGCTAACGAGATCTGAGTAACAGCACATAGGCACAGATAACTGTTGGCTGATATCTGGTACAGATTAGACACGTTCTTTATTTTTTCCAGCCCTTGCAGAAAAAGGGTTGGGATTTGTTCAAAGGCTGCTCTGAGGACTGGATTCAGGTAATTGTTTAATTTTGTTCGGGACCCATAAACGCATCATATTTGTTTCCTCTTGATCTCCTGGAGCTGTCATATCGCAACTGTTCGGTTACAAAATTCCTGATAAATCTGGTGCAGCTTGCACATTTAAATTTGCAGTGTGGACAGATCACATCACCTTTAAGGTCCCTTCTAGCTTCAAAAATCTCTGGAACAATAAAGGATCTATGCACCAGCAGGAAAAAAAGTATGCCTGTACAGAAGTGATAAGGATATTGAGAAATGCAATCTTTATTAGCTCTGACACTGTTCCACATGACATTCCCATAAGTTCCAGCTAAGAAAACACGAAGTAGATGTAATCACCGTAAAATGGCTGCTTGACAATATAGTTCTCAAAGCATAATTATCAAGGGTTTGCTATCTAATTGGGAGGGCACTGGAAAGCGGGTCCAGCCAGGCAGAAGAGCTGTACAATATTTTCATTACCCGTTTGGATGACAGACTGGAATGTACAGCCATAAACCCACAGATGATTCAGCTGCGAGGATTTGCCAGCACTGTGGTGTACAGGTTTAGATTTCCTAATGATCTTGACATACTGGTCCAACATCAACAAGAGGAAATACTTAAGAAAGAATAGTCACAGGTAAAAACACAAAACCGGGGAGCATCTTCCTATACAGCAAGACTCCAGAAAAGGCTCTGGCATTCTACAGGGTCAAGGTATAACTGCAAGGTTCAACTATGTCCCACAGCTGCGTAACGGCAAACCTCAATCTGCAGTGACAACACATGGCAAACACTTAGCTATAGCTTGCAAAGTTTTGCCCTTAGCTTCTAGGAGCTGTACAGTTAATACGCTTTTTATGAAAGCAGACTCAAGAGAATCTTATGGAAAATAACAAAATTAAAATACACCAGGTATGAGATTAAGCTGGACCCACTTAAGCCAGACATGTTCCTAAGAACAGACCAGCCCAGGCAAGCAGGCAGGCCACAGCGTGAAGGAAGCCTCCTTCTCACATCAAGCCGGAAAAATCTGGAGTTCAGCTTCTCTGAGTAAAACACCCTGGCTTTATTCTCCGTTTAAAAACAAGCTAATGACCATCAATGTAGATGAAATAGGCTTAAAATAGAAAAACAGACCAGAAACTACTTTTTTAGAACCCCGTGTGCTTTCACTTCACACCCCTCTTCTTCCAGCACACTTGCCCATATAAAAGCTCCACGTAGGTCAATGTGAACACAACTTCTTCACTGTTCTGAAGCAACTCCCTTATTAGCAGATCTTTTAAAGAGTGACCATCCTAGGGACACTTAACCTGTCCCCACAAATGAGGAGATACAGATGGAACACAAGGTGGTTAAAATGTGGTTGGATCACTAAGCTCAAAAAGTAGCAGCCAACAGACTGAAGTCTTTAACTGGCAGCCTTTTATGAATGGCATTCATCAATGAACAGCCAGTACCGACCCTGACACATCTTAATTAATTCTCTGGATGACGGGATGGAGAGCTTTCTCACAGACAACACCATGCTCGGGTGAGCAGTCGATACACTGGAGGGCAGGACCGCCCAGGAGCCTGGAAGAATGGGCTGAAGGAACCATCATGAAGTTGAGAAATAGAAATGAAGAGTCCTGCACCTGAGAGAAAAAATACCCATTGTCAGCACAAACTGGGGACTGACTGGCTTGAGAGAAGCTCTTCAGAAAAGCACCTGCTGGTCCTAGTGGGCAATAAGGTAAACAGGAATCAGTAGTGTGCCCCTGCAGCGACAAAAGCCAGCCACATACTGGGATGTATTGGGAAGGACAATAGCCAAGAGCTAGGGGAAATGGCTCTTCTTTTCTTGGCACCAAGGAGGCTGCAACTGCAGCACTGTCCAATTTAGCTGTGCTTCCCAGAAAAGGCATTGACAAAATCAACATCAGTGGAGCACCACTAAGGTGGTCTGGTCACTGAGATACATGATGTAAGAGAACAGAATGAGGGAACAGAGTTTGTTTAACTTGGCGAAGAAATAGCAGTTAGGGGGGTATCTAATGTCTGTCCTCAACTACCTAACTAGGGAGTTACAGACAAGATGGAGCCAGACTCTTCTCAATGAGTATGAACAAAAGGACAAGAAACAATAGGCAAGCAACAATTCTCCTTGCAGCAAGGGAAATTCTCATCAGACAAGAGGGAAATATTCCTCACCATGAGAGCACTAGGTATGGCATCAACCTGCTACACTTAACTGGAAAAGGTCCAAAACTTGATCAGGGAATCTGACAAGAACCCTACCTTTGAGTCTTGGCCTGCTTGGAGCAGGAGGTCACATGAGAGAGGTCTAGATGTCCTATGCAACGTAAGTTGCTCTTCAGTTCTAAGAAATCATTATGAAGGAACACTGAACAAGGGACTTTGCCCAGTGGCCTACAGTACTCTACACTTTTTCGGTGATAACAAGACAGAGAACAGCAGAGCTTTCACTGCTGCTTGAAACAGAACAAGGGAAACTGGAGACTCACATTATACAAGTTATCATACAAAAGCTCTGCAAGAAAACTGTGCGGAATTCAAAGAAGATACATACTGATAGTTCAAACAAACAAAAATCAAGACTACTCCTCCCTACCTGCTCTTCCCACTGCAATAAACGTGAGTCGACGCCAAAAGGTGTTTCAGACCTGTCCAGACCAGTCTTCATTTTGGTGTTAACTTCTCCAGTTGTCTCAGGACAAAGGCTGTCTGTATGCAGGCATATCTTTCATACATACTCCCTACTGTCTCCCACTGAAAGGTATAAGAGGTGTTAACAGATCTAGAGAAAATGCCTGCAACAACATACACAGACAAGTTTTTCATTTTTTTCCCCAAAAGTTAAGTGACGCACTCCACAAGTGCAGCACTTAGATACAATTCAAATGAAACTGCCACCTTCTTCTGAGTATCCTGTAAAATGAACCCCCTAAAACCTGACAAAACAGATACAACTATGGTGTACAAGAAGGTCAATGAATGCAAACCATAGTGTTTTGTGTAATGTGGACATCTGTCCACTTGGAAGCAGCAAGACCCAAATTCACTTCATCCAGACAGACAAGCAGCTCTCAAATATCTCTGTCTGTCACATGACAGACATTTGGAATAATTTTCCTAAAATTTTAACAATCAAACAACAATCAGCTTCAACCAAATTGCTAATTGTTTTAAAGCTGGCTGGCATGTTACCCAGTTACTTCATTAAGAAATGTTTCCAGTGCTTATCTGCTGCATTTTCTCTCAAGTTTTGTGTTTCAGTGCTACATTTCCTCTCAGAATAATCTCCACAGCCACATTTTACCAGCTTTAGAAAAAAATAGGTGAATAACTGTATCCTTCACAGAAATGAAGAGGTAGTATGTACAAAATCAGAAGCAAGAGTATAACCACTGCAGAGAGGGAAACTAGAAGGTCACCTGTGAACTGCAGCTGGGAGGTCAGATCAGGAAAGCACAACTGGCCCAGCTGCAATCCAGCTAATCATGGGGAAAACCTTGGTGAGAGCTGCTGGCAAGGACTTTCACCTTACAACAGAGAAGCACTATTCTGGAAGAGTCGGTGAAGATCTGTAACACATCCCTGTGGAAAAGATGGCACTTGAGAGCAAGAAGAGCGTATGACCTGTTTTTATAGTGGGTAAAGAGACAAAGCCATAATGAAACCTTACATGACAAAACACTATCTGCGCTGCTGTCAGAAAATAAAAAAAAAACAAAAAAACCAAAACGCATTTCATACCCCAAAGTGTACCTATGAGAATCATAAAATTGTGTCTGTCGGCTCAGTACAGGCAGGTACCAGAAGGAGCACTGCAGGCAAGTTTTGGGCCCTGTGGCTCAAAAACGACGTGGCCCAGACATTCCCAAGCTCTGCCACAGGGGGCTGAACAGCTCTCTGTACAGTAACAAAAGGGCAAGAGGTCAGCAATTTTCAAGTGTAGCCCAAGAAATTGAAGTCAGAAACTAGGAAAATCTTGGTAATGGCAAGAACAATGAAGGACTTTAAAGGATCACCCAGGGAGGATGGGGAAAGACCATCACTGGAGGCTTTTAACAACTGTGTTGGGCAAACATCTGCTGGGAATGTTTAGATAGATCTGACCCAGTCTTGGGGTGGGAGGTCAGATTAGACAACTTAGCGAGGTCCCTTCCAGCTCTGCTGCTTTCTTCTTGTAACAGTAATATGACAACAGAACATAGCAGCAGCCCCAGAGCACACGAGCTTCCCTAATATTTTCATGATATGTTGGAGACATGCCACGAGATCCTGTGCGCAGCAGTTGCCCACTCCCACATGGTAACTTCTGCCTCCATTCCTGGAGAAGCGATACAGAGATAACACAAACAATTGGTCTTACAGAACAGGCACGTGAATGGGATCTCCCCACCACAGCCTTCCTGGTGAGACAGTCCCTCTCACATCCCACAGCACAGGGACACTTGTTAACAGGAGCTCACGTGCACTTTTTCTCCCACTTTGCCTCCTTCGCATCTCACCCTGCAGCCAGAGGAGCTCTGTCATTTTTCTCTTTAGGCCTTTCTTCTGTTCCTCCTTGTTATATTTTCATGCATAAGATCATCAGGACCGGATCCTTTTCATGTTTGGGGAAGCCCTGAGAAAAATGGCTACACTTCTAACAATAAAAAAGCTTGCAGATTGTCTGCTTAGCATTACAGACTCCAAACTCCCCTCCAGCACTGCCTGTCCCTCTGCTCAGCTGGGATCTTGGCACAAGAAATCCCACCTGCATAAACTCCTCGTGCAGAAATGCCTGGTTAGTATTGACCTTTTGGTCACCCCCAAGATCTGCAGCCTTCAGTGCTTCCTACTGGCTTGCCCACCACCAGCTACTGAGAGCAAAGCTGACTTCATGTAGCACTCTCACCAAAACTTTGGATCCCCTCCTAACACGCAGGGAGCCCACCACAAAGTCCTGGACCCCACCCCAAGGGAATCAGCAGACAAAAAGGGCAATGACCCAGTGTTTAACTCTAAAGCCCGTGGTTGCATTCAGCCCTTTGTCAAGTTCTCTTCAAAGTCCAAATAGAGGCACCAGATGCTATTGTATAACCGGAGTAATGGTGTGAACTCCCCATGATTATAAAGGGGACATTTAATTTAGCCTACTATGTTACTGGAAGCAGTGTGTTTCCGCAAGCATTAATTAACAGCACATAGTGTTCTGTGAGATTAGACCATCCAAGCAGCAGAGTGTAAACTGCAAGCCCCAAAGTACTAACCTTTCTCTCAGGGTTAAAGCTGGACCTATCAACTTCAGCAGCAAAGAGCTTTTAGGAGTTTTTGCTTCCCTGTGTGCCCCCCACAACTCCTCCCAGCTCACCCTTGTAAACGCAAAGCCAACGTCCAAGCTCTCAGTCCTATCTGACCCTGAAACCACACAGTGAACAAGTATGACAGAAGTGGTCCGAGGCAGAAATGCCCACGCTTGTGTGCGCATCTGTGAGTACACCCCAGCACATCTGAGGGCAGTTTTGCAATCCCAGGAAACTTAGATCCAAGTCTGCACTGTCCTTAAAAAGGACACTCCTGACTATATGTGTAGTGCTGACAGCAGCAGTCATGGGACAGGCCACGGATTGGATCCAACTGAAAAATAACCCTATAAAAATAAGTAATAATCTGCTGCCAGGTGTGTGGGCTCCCTGATCAAGATCTCTCGCCCACGGTCACTCCAGAACATGCACAAGAGCAGGATCAACCTTTCACTAGAAGTGGCACCTTAAATTTCTATAAGTCACCACTGAGACTATGCCCTGATGGGGGTGGAGAACAGTTATGCAAGAGAGGAAGCAAGCAGTCAGAGATAGGACAGCACAGCAAAAACATCTTAATGCAGTTTCACTGCTGAAACCAGCATGTTGCAAAACGACGCTCCTTCCAGCTACCCGGACTTTCTGAAAGGGTCTATGATTTTTAGGAGTTTAACCAAAGGATTGCCAGACACACTAATGATGCACATCCTCCTAGCAGAGTCCTCTGGGATCACAACTATGACTGATTCCAAAAAAGAAAATCCTGTTAGAAGAAAATTGGAGATCAAAGCAGGAGGTTACACCTACATCCTGGAACATGCATGCCCATGGGACAGAAGAATTTTTAATCCCGTTTCAGAATAATGTCTGACCATCCAACAGAAACATTTGGTTAGCGCACTTGAACGTTACACCTGTCCAGTCTCTTTGGGAGAAAAAACATTCCCCACTGCCCTGCAAAATGAATTAAAATAAACAGAATTCTTAAAAAGGAAAAGAAAGTGCTTCTTTCCTATGCAATTATCAGCTTAGAGATAGGCCAGGACTACCTTCTTAGCTTAGCATAAGGTGTTTTCTGGATACATTAGCTACAAGTTAGCTTGAATAGGTACTTCAACAGAAATGATCCAAGTGCTTGCTTCCCCACCCCCTCCCCCCGCAAAGTGTGCAAACATCATCATATCCTGTCCAATAATTCAGTCATTCCAAGCATGCCAGCAACCTACGCTGTTAAATGCCACTCAGCTAAATCTAGAGGACACATTTAAGAAAAATCTGGCATTATGCAGAATGATGAACAATGAAGAAATTAGTAACTAGCTATCCATTCTTCAAAAATTATCTACCTCCATTTAGTTCTTTACTTTGTCAGCCAGGGAAACAAGTATTTTCTTACTGCTTAAAAGGTAGTTCCTGCCTTTGAACTCAGTAGGTAAAAAAAAAAAATAATAATAATGACATTTTCAAGCCATTATGAAGACTTCGCAGCCCTTTAAAGACCTATGGGATAAAACAAAAGCAAGTGACCAAATCTGAAAATTCCCCACAAGCTGAAATCCTCTTTATTTACATCAGCTCAGCTCTCTGGGCTCCCCACAGGTAAGAATCTGCCTTGCTAACTGTGACCTCCATTCTGTCACTGATCTGCTCTCTCCAGCTTTCTCCCCCTGTCCTCCTACTCTCAGAAGCGAGATAAACATGGTCTCAAGAGGATGACATGGAAAACTACTATGAAGAAGGGATAGGAGACAACCAAAGTCCTGTGTAAATCACTACTCCGGAGCTGAAAAACATGTTTCTCTCAGCCTCAGCAAGCTCCCAGCCACCATCATTTTGAGTTCTCTGAGAGCACTAACAATAGCCATCTTGTTTCACCAAGACTTAAAGGATGGCCTGGTAGCAAAGAACTGCCCTGAAATAGCTCAGGGATCAAACTCCAGTGTGAAAAGCAGGGAGGAGCTTTTTGACCCCTCCTGCGTTACGTTCCTGCTGATTAGCTTATCTCACTACCTTCAGAGCAACTCAGGCCTTCCCCCGTGCCAAAACACTGCCTGCTGCGTCCATCCTTACAATCTCATGCCCCTGGCCCCAAGATGTCACAAAACAAAGACTCCAGCGGTCACAAAAAAACCCAACAAACCCGACCAAAGCTGCACTTAAAACCAAGGACATGATAAAAATTCACAAAGCAACAGCACTTTTTAAAAATCTCATGCATTTACAGATCTGAAATGTCTTTTTAAAGATCATTTAAAAATGTAAAGGCCAGGTTGGATGGAGCTTTGAACAACCTGGTCTAGTGGAAGGTGTCCCTGCCCATGGCAGAGGAGTTGGAACTAGGTGATCTTTAAAGTCCCTTGCAATCCAAACCATTCTATGATCTCCAGAGGAAAAGGTCACCAACATACACAGCGCCTCACCCAAAGCAAAGGTCTATGTCACGCTGCTTTCAGGTTCAGCCTGCAAACAGGTTTATAAAACCCCCTCATGTTGTGTTATCCACAGCCAGGTGGACAGCATAGGGCTGCCAGTTGAATCCCCACCACCTGCACAATGGTGTTCCAGCCTGCCATCCAACCGCTACCCCAGGGTCCCCCAAGGGTGCTGGTTCTTATACTCAATGCCTTTTCTACCTACACAATGAATAAAGAACATGCTGCATATTTTGGTGATGTGATGGACGCACTCCGGTCACGTCAGACAGTTGGAGGCAGCCTCATGATCACAGGCCCTGGTTCTCGTGGGGAACTTCAAGCACCCTGGTATTTGCTGGAGAAAAAAGGCTGAGAGAGCTGGGCCTGTTTAGCCTGGAGAAGAGAAGACTGAGAGGGGATCTTATCAATGTCTACAAGGGCAAGCGTCAGGAGGATGGGGCCAGGCTCTTTTCAGTGGTACCCAGCAACAGGACAAGGGGCAACAGGCACAAACTGCAACATGGGCAGTTCCATCTCAGTAAGAGGAAGAACTTCTTTCCTTTGAGGGTGACAGAGCACTGGAAGAGGCTGCCCAGTGAGGTTGTGGAGTCTCCTTCTCTGAAGACATTCAAAACCCACCTGGATACGATTCTGTGCAACCTGCTCAAGAAGAACCTGCTTTAGCAGGGGGTTGGACTAGATGATTGCCAGAAGTACCTTCCAACCCCGACCATTCTGTGAAGGTAAAGGACAGTGCCAAGAAGTCCATAAAGAGCACACACCCCGCACAGTCAAAGAGCAATACCACTGCAACACCAACTGATGATATCCTACTTCAGAAAAGACAGTTGCATGTGTGAAGCTTAACCTCAAGAGGCTTTATTACAGGTTGCAGCGGATCTTCAGAAGGTACTGGGAGGAGCTGAACCACATAGGCTCCCAAATATGGTCCAAAACACGTTCTCAACCGTACGCAGACACAAACACAGGACCTCAAACTCAGGTCCTTACAAAGCCACCCTCCCAAGCAGAGCCACACATGATGTGAAACGGCTGCACCACATCAACATGTTCTTTAGGTGCCACAGTGTACACGATGCTAATTGGAGTCACCATGAAATTTTATATTCCAAGTAGTTCATATTCCCACCCACAGTATTTCTGGAATAAACCCACTTTTTACAAGGGTATGTAGTGCATGCCCTGCATACACCTGCTTTTTACAAGGGTATGTAGCGATAGGACAAGGGAGGATGGCTTTAAACTGAAAAAGGGAAGTTTTACATTAGATATTAGGAAGAAATTATTTACTGTGAGGGCGATGAGGTACTGGCACAGGTTGCCCAGAGCAGCTGTGGATGCCCCATCCCTTGCAGTGTTCAAGGCCAGGCTGGACAGGGCTTGGAGCAACCTGTTTTAGTAGAAGGTGTCCCTACCCTTGGCAGGGGGGGGAGATCTAAATGATTGTTAAGGTCCTTTCCAACCCAAACCATTCTGTGATTCTATAATCTTCTCTCAAAATAAAAAGAAACCACTGAAACATGAGATCTAAAATAATAATAATAAAAAAAAGCGCCAAAGATTTGTAACCAATTTCCATGGTGACTACTATAAATTCAAGTTACATTACTGTGTATACACCCACGTGCCCTCTACATGGGGCATGGAATACCTCGACACATCAAAACCAACACATCAACAAGAGCCGATTTAAAAGGGACACATCATCAAGGTCACTGAAAATTTTCATATTCCCTCAACTGGAACACAACAAAGATGACATCACAGTCTGGAAACACCATGATGTTCTGTGATGCCATTTGTTAAACTAGCCACTTCTTAGGAGTCTAAGAGGTCCATCTTAGGAGACATTATCCCTCTCCTACACTACTACTGTGCTACAGATTAATTTTTGCATCCAAGCAGAGCAGGACAGGTCCTTAAGCCAGAGGTTTAGACACTCTCTTGAGGAGGAAGAATTCAAATCCATTCTTCACCCACTTCATTTCCAAGAGGTAATCTTTTCACCTCTATTATTTACTGCTCTGAGACAGTGTTTTAGCTCATCAACAGAGCTAAAAAATCCAGTTATTTGATTTCCATAGACTTGACTTCATTAACTTCTGGAGAGGACTAATGTTTGTGGCCACTGGAAAAGGATATTTCTACATTTTTCCATTTTCTGGTCTGTTAATTATGGTTACTGAGAGAATGAGACAGCAGTTATATTTGTGAAATACAACAGGCTGTATTTTGATATTTGTCAAAGGCAAAGAGAAAATTATTTCTATTTCTTTTTTTTTATATAACCCAATCACACAAAGTAAGTAAACCCACATACTTCAGAAGTCAGCATTGCCATTCTCCTTAGATCCTCATTTGGGGCAGCAGAAAATTAGTTGGAGAATCTTAGGTTTCATTAGAAGGGATTGCTTTTCTGTGGGGTAACAGTCTCTGAAAACACAAAGCAATATAACTGGGGTTGAGAGGACAGGCAGCTACACTTTTGTAGCAGGCAGCAGAAATACAATACACGCAGCAATACCCCTCCAAGCATCTGAGGCAGAGATGGGCAGGAGTCTACTACCATTTTTTGCAGATGGATGACTGCAAAAAAAACAAATCGTACTACCCGGCTAAGGTGGAGACCATAAAAGAGCATCAACACACCTCTTAGACCAAAGGATCCTGTACAGAGCCCATAATCCACTGTCTCCTATTTGTGAAGAACGTCAGCAATTTGACAGAGCTTTCCAAATTCTACCTCAGCCTCTCCACCCCCACCAAGTCAAGAGATATTTTGCCACCCTAGGAAGAGACCATGTTTCAGAGATACCACAGCTGTGGCAGCACTCAGGCACGTTTTGGTGAGAGAGACACAACAGAAAGAAAGCCCTCCCAAGTGAAAATCAGAGAGGGAAATCCATACGTGTTTTCAGCAACAGCAGAGACAAGGACAGGAGCTCACAGGACACGTGTGATCTGTTCGTGGTGCTCCAGCCACACACTGCCATTTCAGCCAAGCATGGCACAACTCAAGAGCAGTTGCTCCAACAAGCCAAAGGATTGGGCCGGACAAATAACCACAGTGCCCAATATCAGCCAGCATTTTCAGGACTTAAAAGACCCAGACCTCTGCACCTATTTCCACGTATAGTTTGGTCAAAACACCAGCTAGATGCTCCTCTAAACCCAGAGATGCCAGGTAAACGTTTGAGTAGCTATACAATGATTTGGATCCAGGCACTGAGTCAGACCCAAGACGATCGGTTTTTTGCCAGCTCAGTAGTCACCCAAATTTTTTCCCAGTCTGGCTACCCACTCTACAACAGGGGTACAAGGGAAAGACAGTACTGTCTTTTTTTAGAGACAAAGCCAGCTGAAATTACGGACCTTGCTACTCACTGAAAAACACTGTCTATCTGCTCCACAGCAGTGCCATAAAAGATTAGCAAGTACTGGGCTAACAACCTAGAAAGGGAAAAGGCCCTAGGAGAGCAAAGTGTTATCATTAAGTCAATAAAACAACATTTGTAAGACTGCAAACATACAGCGTTCTTGCTCAATGTGCAGAAATGCTCCTAGGCTTATTTCTTGTCCTCCACTAAACCTGTCTGGTAACTCTGGGAACAGGACTATGTCGTATAGGCTAAGGGAAAAGTGGATCAACAGGGTGAGCTAAGGACAGAGCTCTGGACACAACTATTTCTGCAGGATCACAGAGTAGACACGCATTAGCTGATACATATGGTTTCACTTTTATGTAAAGCTTGTGTTTACTTCTAAAATATGAGGGCAATTTCAGCTGGCCCCAGCACTGGATTTGAGATGGTGTGCCTATATGCCACGCAAAGTGATTTTTAGAGGTGATCAGAGAACAAGGGTCCGGTGGAACAGCTGTATTTCTGGGGCCGAGAATGTAAACTGCTAAAAAGCTTTGTTTTGAGATCAAGTTCGGTAACTGGCAGTTGGCTTTGTGCATTTCACTACTGCGCGCCTGGGACTAATCCCTCATCCACCACAGTGATTTACAAGACGGAGCAATTCTGCAGAAGTCAATGGATCTGACTGAAAACACGAGATCGGTATGAAATGCCAACTCCCAGTATTGTAACAGCTTTGTATAAACAAGAAACACCAAAAGGCAAATGAACTGCAGGTCTTCACAGCTGGTAATTTACATCGCGCCTCACACATCAGATTACGGTGACTTTCCTACTTAACCTTTATTCTTCATGTCATTGCCTGGAACACCAAGGCAGGGGAAGCGGAGGCGCACACGGACACACATTGTGTGCAGGCGATACGCTGACATAAACACACAAGAGAATAAAAAAAAAAAAAAAAGCCCAACAAAAAAACCCCAACCAAAACACCCCAAAAGCCCAGCACAACTGCACACGGCAGCGGGCACCCTGCCCTCGGCTGAGCCCCGCGCACTGGGGCCAGGCAGTGGTGCTTTCCCTCACCCCCCAAAACCCCAGGCAGGGATTAAACCATCACCCGCGGCTTCCCGCTCTCCACCTGGCCTCGGCGTGGCACCAGCCGGCATTTCTTGGGGCTGCGGAACGAGTGTTTGCACCTTTGCGAGGGAACGCAAGGCGAGGTGTGTGGGACGGGGTGCCGGGGCAGGCCCCTCAGGCAAACGCCCCCTGCCCTCCCGCAGGGCGGCCACCCTCTCCCGCCGCAGGCTGGGGACCCCCGTTGGCCGTGTCATGAGGGGAGGCACCGCCGAGGTGGGCTCCGGCCTGCCCGCCCGCCCGCCCCTCCACGCCCGCAGCAGGTGGCCGGCGGCCAGGCCGGGGCGCGGCAGGTGCCTGCCGAGGGGGCCGGGGGGCTGCGGGGCGCCCGTCGCCCCGCTGTGCCCTCTAAGGGGAACAGGGGGGCCACCCCGGCAGGCGGGGAGGGGACCGCCGCCTCCCCACCCGCCCCGTACCTCTCTCTGCGGTGGGCGGAGGGGACGGGGTCTCGCCGCCCGCCCGGCTCGCCTCAGCGCCTCGCTCCCCTCCCGCGGCTGAGCGGCTCCCGGCGCGGCTCCGGCGGCGGCTGCTGGCACTGCGAGGCGAGAACCAGCGCCGGCCTGTTTTCCAGCCGCCTCCCCTTCGGCCCGCCCCGGCTCCGCCTCAAGTATCCCCCGCCTCCTCCTCCGGGTCGTCTGCCTCCTCCTCCCCCCCGCCCGCTTCCCCCGGCGAGCCGCGGCCTGCGAGCGCCCGGCCGCCTCCCCCTGCGGCAGGCGGCGGAGGGAAGCCCTCGGGCCGGCCACAGCGGGACTGCGTAGGCCCCGGGGCTGGAAAATCCCCCTCGCCTTGGGGACAGGCCTGTCAGGGGGCGGCGTGGAGGGTGGCAGCGCTAGAGCCCCTCAGACACACCACCCCGGCTGAGCTGGGATATATACTCTTAAATACCGCTGGGCACAGAGCCTCCGCCGTGCAGGCGTCCCCCTAATTATATTACATATAATAAGCAAAAAACTCGTATGTAACGAGCTGGGAGATGGCGTTCAGAGCTCTAAAGCTGAGGAGATGGGAGTCTCCTGCTTCTGAATTTGCTGCTCTTCATGCAGCTGCAGGCTAAAAGTTTTCTTTCTGAGCAGCAGCCCTGTAAACAGCACTTTTTACTATATTATAGCCTCTTTCCAAAAAAAAGTTTGCAACCAGGAAGGAGCAATGTGTAACGCACGGGATGGGGATCCACCAGCTGAGCTGAAATACTCAGGCATCCCCCAGCCTTTTCATTAAACACTGGCTAAAATTGCTTTTGGATGTCTGGAGAAAAGCTGCGCCTTGGATGAAAATCAGTCGTGTCTGCAAATTGCCTTCAAGCGGTTTAAGGTGTTATAAAACACCCCCAGCTGCTGCCGGAGGTGCGCACCTGCACGACTGGCGTGAGGTCGCTCAGCCAGCTGAAACATCTGGAGAAAACAGCAAGAATAACGTGGGGTTTGGCTTTCCCAGCTGCAACCAGATATTAAATACAACTGTGCAAACTTTTCCGTTTCATATAGATACTGTTTGCAAGCCACTTTCTTCCAGACCTCGCGCTCTTCTGACTGCCCTTTACTGCTGCTGTCACTGCTGGGATCAGTACCTGCAAAGCACCTCGAAGTACTCAGGTGCTGAAGCCATGGTGGTGTTTGACGATCAGTATAGGACAACAGGCATCGCATGGACACATGCTGTGTTTGAGACGTGGTTTCTGTGCCTGCAAGCCATAAGGATGGCTGTCCCCATCCAGCACACTGCAGGAGCCAGACAGCTGGGCATGGTGGGATGGTAACGGAGAAGAGGCAACAGTTCTGCCCTCTCACACATGATCCGCAGCCTCAGCATAGGGTCTCCACCGAGCCTACAGATGGAAGCAGAGCTTTGCAAATTAAAGGACTTCAGGGAAATGAGCCACATCCCTGTTTTAACCAGCTATATCTGGAAAGAGAGGAATTGGCAATGATGTTGGTTATGTTGGCTGGAAAGAGCAGCCTTTCCCACCGGACCGGACAGAATCTGAGATGATGAGGAAATAGGGTCAGTTTCATGGTCCGACTTGGAGCTACCTATCTGGAGGGCATGGAGGGGAAGCTGGGATTTCCTGCCCATAGTCCTCAAAGTCTCACAGAGCAATACCTGCCCCCGGGGCTGCCTCTAATCAAGACCACGTCTGTTAATAGCCAAAGAGGAGCTATGGTGATGAACAGACTGGTGGCTCCCTGTTCCCACAGAGAAGCTGACCCATGAGAGATGCTAGTCATCCAGCAGCTGGGAAAGCTGGTGAGCCAATTCCTACTGAATGGCACTTCTATTTCCTCCACAGCAAATAAACAACCGTGCTCCAGGACTGCACTAGCTCTCAGCTCGCTTGGCTGCAATTTGAAGAATTTGAACTAAATCTAGAAAGCTCTGAGTATCTGGGGTCCCCTGGGCTCTACCCTCTTTCTCCGGTTTAAATTTGGCAACAGAGCCCGGGAAGCTCAAAAGCTTTAGGCATGCTTGCCAGATGTTTTAAGGGTACATAGAAATGCAACTACCTGTGGGGAAAAAAAGCTAAAATCCATTGCAAGCACATGTTTAATAGGGTATTCAATGCATTAAGAAAAAGGAATTGACAGATGTGGTTGATGTTGGTGCCATACTTGGGCAAATTGCCAAAGAAATTTGATGAAATCCTAAAATAAGCACTTTTTGGGCCTCTGACATTTGTTTTCTTAGCTTGTGGTCTGTGAACAGCTGGCCTTCACAGTAAATAAAACACCTTTCCTGGGAAGTACCCATGAACAACAGGTTTATGAATGAAATACAAAGTGAATGATAGAAGTCTAGAGAGTATAACCTAAAACCTAGGGAGAAAGACCTCCTTGTGCAAGACACCTGAGAACACTGCACTGCCAGGAGCTGTGAGCCAGAGGCATGATCGGCATGAAGAAAGAAAAGGGTATTACTGCCTGGAAGGTCTCTTTTCTGGGAGGATGGTTGGGGTTTTTTGGCACTACAGCAAGATGTCCCAGGGATGGACAGAAATAGCTCAGGTCTCACGTCCTTTGACACACACACACACACACATTCAAATGGAGAAGGGATCTAGCAGACTAATCAGGAGGGCTCATGGTGGACATGAAGCAGGTGGTGGGGTACTGGGACGCTATATTAAGCTGTACTTCTGGCTTTGGGGGTATTTGAAGTCTTTTCAAGGGGATCTATTGGGTGGATTGATCCTTTCTTTTTTCCTGATAAACAAAATAATGATTTACAGCCATTAAGCGATTGTCCTCTAGATTCCTATTGACCAGCCTAATGCGCCCTTCCTAGAACTGTCAGGCGAGATGAGGATCAAGCCTGGCACTAAGGGGTTTTTTTTAGGAAAATAATGATCCAGCTGCCTGGAAAAGGTAGGCAACATTCATTACCCTTCCATGCTCCAAAATACTGATTGCCAAACATTCAGTATGAAAAGGCTTTGCCTCTTACCGTTCTCACACAGTGTTTTTCATCTTCAGAATTAAAAATGTTGGTAAAAGTGCCATTATCCACTTGAAGTCAGCAATCTTTCAATGCAAAGCCATCTGATACAAGCCACAGGGCATGCTATGCTTTACAGATTGCCCACTCTTGCTAAGATAAGGAATTGGTATTATGACCGTGTCTGCAGTTGAAAGGCCTCCTGGCATGTCAGAAGACCTTTGGGGGATCCACTCACACACTGACAACCAGCAGGACCCTTGTCAAGCTAAAATATAACTCAAAGCAAACACAAAATATATAGCTTAGAACAGGGCTTTTCTGATTTTCTAACACAGGAATTGTTATCATAAGGGCATGGGTGCTGATTTTGGCTCCTGCTCGGGGCTGGGTGATGAATGATGGCAGAGCCACCTGTATTCCCTCAAGCAGTACACTAAGCACAGTTTGGAAATACCTGTGTTAAATAATTACATGACAACAACTCCGAACAGCCCAGCTGACTTTTCCATCCTCTACACTGTTTGTTTATTAGAGAGACTAATCCATTTTACCTGCAAAATAGACAAAGCAAACTTACCATGAGGACTCAGATATAATGTTTTATTATCTTTCCATCCGTACACAACATGGAATTTCCATGATTCATTCACCCACTTGAGGAACACTTGAACAGTCAAACAAAAACATACATTCCCAGGAGAAAAAGCAAAACCATGTCCGGTGCAGGAGAGAGAAACATTCTAACATAAATACAAAATCCCGCTAGAAGTTTTATCTGAAGCAAGACTGCTGATCACACAGCACAACGGGGAAGGGCAAAGATCAAATGGTATCACTTCTTGTGAATGTTTTTCCCCTTTTTCTCACAATCCCCTGACAATAAGTCAATAAAAGGTTTTACCAAGACTACAAAGGGAATCCGAAAGACCAGCAGCCTCCCTTTGAAAGTATATTCAGGCTACAGGCGGTTTCAAAAGTCACTTCAGAGAGGCTGCCCTGAAAAGCTTTGTGACCTTCCAGTCATTCCAGCTTAGCTGCAGTAATTCATATGAATGACTAATAATGACGTTTGCTATTCAGTCATCATTTGACAACCTAAGTGGCAGGGAGATCTGTCATAAATGTTTCCCCGTGATGATAAACAATCTAGACACAGCACACCATCCAGCTTGCCTTTATGGTTAGAAAAAAACCAAGCCCAGGTGAGGAGGAGAACTCCTGAAATTCCCCTCGCAGGTTTGTGGGATTTTTTCTCCTTCCTTATTCCCTTCTAGGAAGGTGATTTCTAGAATGACACAGCTCAAACAATCATTTCTTCTAATATCCTGAGAGCTACAGGCTTTAACACTTTCCTGCATGGAATCCTGGAAGGATATAGCTGCTGGGAAAAGCATCCAGTCTCAAAAATGGACAAAAAAAATTTACATGTGGAAGATCCGTTGCAATCCTTGATACATTGTTGTAGAGAGCATGCACCCTGAATGCTTGAAATGTGTCACTGTTTCTTTCTAGTTTGTATCTGTCAGCCTCCAAGTCCCAAATACTTGTTCTTACCACAGCCTTCACTCTGCTAAAATTAAAAATCCTTCATGATCCCATTTCTGCAAGTTCTTGTAGCTGAAGTACCCCTTTGGTTTCATTTGCATTAGGAAAATTGGAAATACTTTCCCTGGAGAGTCAGAAAGCAGGTTAAAAGATGGCAGTGTCCCATACACACACCCCCGCACAAACACACATCTGTGTGCTGGCCAGAGGCTGTGCTGTCCTACAGCTGGGACATCTCCCAGTGCCTCATTGTACACAACATCTGGTTCATTTGGGAACGAGCTTGGACAAATGCTGTGCCTTATGTGGGCTGCGTAAGTCCTGCAAGGCTCTGGGATATCTGGTGGCAACAACCTGAGTCAGTACAACCAAGGCTGTTGTCTGTCCGTGCCGGAGAGGAAATGCACAGGAGACAAATCCTTCCTGGACCTTCAGTCCCCACTGTCATCAGGTGAGCAAGGATGCTAGGGCATAGATCCCGGCTTCAGCACTTCATGCTTTATTACACACTCTTTTCCCTTGTGCCTTGCTACATCTCTCAAAAATCCTGGAGAAAGTAATCTTCAGGAGACAACAGGAAAGACAGCAGTACCCCACAGCACAAAGCAGGTGCCTTTGAAAAAAGGCCAAAAAAAATAATAAAGAGGCAGAAAAAGGGGCTAGCAAAGAACCGCAGAACAACAGTCCCAGGGGAGAACAAAGATCTGTCTAGGCCAGTATGCTGCCTCCACAACTGGAAGAACAAGACTCACCCCTCTCAGCTCCCAGTTATTTTCCCCTCAGGGACTTTGTGAGATAGACGTGGTTTCTCTGTGCTTAGTAACCTTCTCTGGATTTTGTTTTCATGAGCTTGTCTGCTCATGTAAATACGGTTGACCCTAACACTGCAGCAAGGAGTTCCACCAAGGAACTGTATCAATGACACATCCTTTGATCTGCTTGGAGCTTGATACCTTCCTTCATTTGATGCCCCTGTGTTCTTATATAGGGAAAGATGGTGAACAGCTGACTTCTCTGCAAGTCTGTCACTATCTGGTACACCTCTAGCACACCCTTCAGAAGTTATCCCCAAGCAGAGACAGACCTAGCTCACTTAATGTGCCTTCTTACAAAAGAAGTTACGGACCTTTACTCCACTTTGTCTCTGATTCAGCTTAGGCTGCATGAAACCACAATCACTTAAAGTATTCTGAACACAAAGAGTCCAGGAAATGAATATTTGGCCAGTACAAAGGAACAGAGCTGAATGTGGAAATCTGGGAGGAGGCTTTGCAGATGATAGCAGCGCAGCTCTTGCCTTATCTCACAGCAGGTAACAGGGAAACACAAGCAATGGCAGCCTGTGGTGGGAACAGTGGAAAAATGCAAACTAGTCCTACGAGTCTCATTTTCAGTCTCTAGCACTGGCCGGGTGACAGCAGTACCTCCAGCCAATATTATCCCTCTTCCAGCCAGTATCTCTGTTTTGTAAGTTTCCCCTTAAAGGCCAAGGGGTGATATCTGCAAAGGCCAGGGAATGCTCCTGCCCCCACCACCATTTCCATCCTGGTCTCGGCTGCCTCCTCTCCCCTGCCTTCGCTCCACAGATGCCTGCTCACGGACCGCAGCCGTCCTCGCTGACCAAAACAGCCCTGTTGTTTCACTGTGCCCCACTGTCTGTCCGTGCCTGTCTCTCATCTCCTGATGATGCCGAGTTCACAAGCCGTCCAGTACAGAGGCTGCCTTTGTGTTCTGCACGTGTAGGCTGCCAAGTGCTATGAGCCATCCTGGTACTGCATTTCCTAAAAATAGCTTGCCCCACAGATAACCTGCAGTCTTTAAAAGTTGCAGTTCTTGAAGATAAGTCCTCATAACCTGCACAAAGTGAGAAGCAAAGGCACTCCTAGGGTGAAGAGAAAAGGTCTCAAGAAATAGGCTAGGAAGTAAAATAGAGAATACAGCCTTGGTACACCCACAAGTAGCAGAGGAAACTACTGTCAAGGGGCCCATGGAGCAAGTATTATGTATAACCTGCACATTGACATAAAACGACAACTGCCAAGCCACGGGGTTGGGTTTTTTTTACAGACAGCCTCCAAGTTCTGCGCTTGAAGATACAGCACTGCTAGCAAAAGAAATACAAAAGAATAATGATCCAGCTAAATAATGTCAAAAAGCACTCAAATTTAGCTCCTTCTTTACATAAGGGTATGCATTTTGGATACATAGATAGCGTTTTACCCTTCCACAACTTACAACATATCCATTTACTCTTTAACATTTTATTTTAATAACAAGGGAGTCAAGCAAGCTCGACTGACGGGCTGGTTCCCAGGGAAACATGAGCAACTTATTTCTCTTAAATAGCAGGCACAAATGTTTCCTGTGTTAAACCATGCAGCCTGCTGTGACATTCAGAACTCTAGGATATAATCCGAAAAGGACAGAATGTGTTTGCCTGGCTCTGAGGCGGGGAAGGAGAAAGGTAGCAGCACTCTACAGCTGGTGACAGGTACTAGCAGGGATCTGGCACCCAAATCACTTTTGTGGAAACAGGTCCCTTGTCCTAATCCCCAAAGAGAAAAACAAGACTTTAACAAAAACTGGTAACATTACCCCGTGTTGCTGGGAGAGGAATGGAAGAAGGGAACTAGTAATAGCAAGCCAGCAAAATCTCAGTCAAAATGCTGGGCTGGCTGCTCAGTGTTGTTGGGGCACATTAAGTGTAAAACCAGCCATGCTGCTCTGGCAAAAGGTCTGTCTGACTTGGGAAGCTGCTTTGGCAGGTACAGATAAAGGTGGCAAGGGACTTTGGAAAGGATATGGGAGGTAAAGCTGAGCATCCTCATAAGGCACCCTTTGGTAGTGTTCAGGGCATCTCAAAACCTGAGATTGCCTACGAAGAGACCTGTAGAGAACACTTTCCTGCTGCATGTGACCAAGGATGCTGTTCTCAGCTCCGATTGCATGCCACAAGGTGCAGTGGCTTTGGTGGCTAAGCTCATTTTGCTTCTTGCTGTTTCGACTTAACAAGGTGGAAAAAAATCGATAAAAACAGTGGCCGTGAGCAGACACTCAAGGATGGGTCAAACACATACGGTACTTCCCCCCAAAACTCTCCCTGCCTCCTTTATATTCAGCTCAAGGGACATCTTGAGCCTGATGGGATTTGTCTGCTTAGCAAATCCCAGTGGATCTCTCTTCCACTTGCCCCTTTACCTCTTGAACCTTCCTGTATCCACAATAAGTTTACAGCTCAGCTACCCATTGCATGAGGGTCCACCTCCATGGGTTTGCTTGGAGCCCATATCCCACTAACTTCATTTGCTGGACATTAGTTCTTGTAGTGGCCGAGACACTGGACAGCTCTTCCCCCACAACCCTATTCCTGGCACGCAGGATTTCCAAACCTCCTTCATGTTTTCCTTCAGTATCTGGGTCCACATTCTGTTTTCACTTTCTGCATCTGAGCCAATATTCAAGTGGGTTTTAACTGAGCAGGTGATAATTTGGCCTTGGGACAATTCTGCGCGCACACACATGTCATTTGCTTTCTTGCTAAAAATAAAAAAAAGATTTGAACTTTTTTTTTTTCCGCTGCAATTGCTTTAGGAATCAGAAGCAAAGAAAACAGATAATGAGATACAAGTTTTGCATGCCAAATTTTCCAGGTGCCCAATGTCCTGTTACTGGGATGCTGAACAAACAGCCTGCAGACATGATCCCCTGCTTCTGTTCTACCAGCTGGAAACCACAGGTCACCCTGCACCCAGACACCACCACGGACCAGAGCCTCAGAAGGAGGTGATACTCAACTAAGCAAAACGCTCCTTTTATCAGGCAAAGGATACTGAAAAGGGACCTAGATATTTTTTACTGAATTGGTGGTGGTTTTTTGTCCACTGAGGAACATTTTCTGTGAAAAGGTCTCTGTCTATGCAAGTGACTCAGCCCGACAAACAGCATCTGTGATTCATTGCTCCTGAGTGTGCCAGCAGTGGCTGGTGACCTGTGTGGTGCGGAGTCTCTTCCTCACCAGGAAACAGCCTTAATAAATGACATCAGCAGCATGATTCAGTCGGTAGGACCACGGACTGCAAGTCTCCCACTCCAGATTTACCTTCCCCAGCCAGATTTTTCTCTCCTTTTCCCTTCAGCTGTTAGCTCCCCATGAAAACACTGGCTCTTACTGCATGTCTAAGCAGTGCCCAGCACGGTGGAAACTCTAAGCTGGGCTGTAATGCAAACACCAAAGTGACTGCATGGTGAATTCACTCAAGCAACAGAATTCAAACCATTCCCCTGACCTTTCCATGAATACACACACACACAAAAAGGTTACCCAAAAGGAAATTAAGTGGGTCAACCATCAAAAGTAAAAGATGGTCTTTCATGGAATTACTTGCTCACAGATACGCATCCCAGTCATACGTCCCAGTCAGCTCTAATTGGAAACTTATTATCAGGTCATTAAAACAAATCAAAATAAGAGATAAGGCAGATTTCTACTGCGGTCTGAGAAAAGGTGAGAGTGCATTAAAAAAATCATTCCTTTTCTCTGCATTCAGGGCAACTATCCAAATACCCAGCAGCTCTCCATGTCCTGATGTTTCAGGTTTGCCTGAATATTCCACACAAACAGGGAAAAGTTGTCTCAAATAAAATAACTGTGATCCTACACAACTTAAACACAAATCTCCAAAACTAAGAACATTAAGCTCAGTTGTCTTCCTAAGCTTGAAGGGTCTTTTTCACCTTTTGCAATCGCCTCTGTACCTCAAGGGTGCTGTGATATTCCTGCCACCAAGGCGTCATACAAACAACAGAACAGGCTCAATGTGGAAAAGTGCCTAATTCATATGCAATATCTTTCTATTCCTGTCCAGATAATGAAATTATTCTCATCAGAGTCCATCTCACAACTAAAGCCCAGTCTGTGGACCAGAAGACCACAGCCCACCACAATCCTATCCAAATACTGTCAGGTTTTCTTATCTCCCAGCATCCGTTTTCCCCCTCTGCCACTCAGTCATATCAGTGTTTATGCAGTTGCACAAGGCAGTGTGATATACAGAATAAAAAAATGCTATATAAATGCAAAAATGGGTGTAGTTTAAACTTTTTTCAGTTTGAATACCCCTAAAAGCTAGTGGAGGATCAGCTCCCTCTTGTGCATAGTTCAGCCTACAGACCATGATCCTACTTGTCTTAGTTACCTTCTGCTGAAACTTGGTGGTCGTGTACGTGGATCAGAGCAGGTCACTTCAAGTCCTTTGTTGTGCTTTCACAAGTGGAAAACAGCTCCTATAAAAAAGAAAAAAAATCCCCTCTGTTTGCCAAGCCGTGTGTAGAGATTATGAATCACTAAATGGCAGCCACGTGTCAGCAAAAGTAGCAGGAAGTGTCTTGTGTTTGACCTTTATTTATAGTAGCAAGAGCAATACACGACGCATAGTTACAACAGTCTAATTATCCTTGCTCACCAAGAAACATCAGATCAATTGCCTGCATATGTTTTTTCCATTAAAAATAAAAATAATAATATCTGGTTAATAGGTATCAGTCTGGAGGAACTATGAGGAAACCCTTTCAGTCTGTCACCTTGACATGTTTGGAAGGCAGAGGACTCCTTTGGAGGTTTTCCTCTGGGATCCTAATGGAAGGGGGGACTTGAAGACTGCTTGACAAGCCCCTTGACTGATTTTTTGGCACAACTTTCTTGCTCAGCATACACCCTTCTTCCACAGAATCGAGCTGCGAGTTCAGGAAGCAATAATATGCTGAACCCTTCCCGTGTTGCCGCAGGTTATTTGATACGTGTGCTTGTTTTTTAGTAAATCCCACACATCAGACAGTGTTACTGAATCAAGACAAAGTACCTCTGGGATGCTATCCAGTGGAGACCCTGGAGATGTGTTTGAATTATGCAAGAGGGTAAGCGGCATGCCTGGTTCTTCCCTGTATGCAAGAGAGCATTTTGATACCTCTTCAGATTAAAGGCCAAGTCTAGCAGATGTCGTGAGTTAAATTAACAGCTCCCTGCACTGGAAGGGGATTCTTTATTTCCCCCTGTCCTCTTTGCCCCTGGACAGTAGGATAGTGTTCTGCCAGGTTAGGAAGCTCTCAGAAGGGCCTTCTGCAGTGGAGGGGAGAGATCTGCCTGACCACAGGTAAGGGTGAAGGTGAGAAATGAGGCTGCGGTGATCTCCATGTAAGGTCAGCGCAGCCTAAGCAATGGTCATTTTTTTATAGCATGGGCATCTGGGCACTGCATGCTGGGTCACACGGTGAGGTAGGTGAGATATCCATGTTGGAACACATCAGAGGCACCCCAGCATGTCCAGCCATGTGACAAAAAGGGGATCTGTGACCCAGAAGGGATCCCGTGAGCATAGATCCTTGCTAGTAATGGAGCCACAGCACAACTGCTTGCCTCCTGCTTTGGGTCTAGTGATCAAGGCAACCTCCTGTGTCTGGCATGTGGGGAGAGAGCAGGGGGCTTTCCCCAGAAGAAAGGAGTGAAAGATGGGGTCCTGAAGCAGAAAGGTTAGTCCTTTGGGCTCCCCAGACCCCTACCCTGACGAGGAAGGGCAGTGATCACCCTCTTACCACTAACCTGAGCCAACACAGAGCCAAGGTTGAGCCGGGCTTAGTCCTGTAGGACCAACTGAGCCCTGCAACTAGGTCCCCACAGGTCCCAGCTAGCAGGGTTTAGAAGAACCAAACCCATGCCAACCGGTCCTTGTAAGCTCTGCCAGCCACAGCACTACCATGCGCTACCTCTCTGCAGGTAAGTTGCTGAGGGATCCATCAGGGAGATTGCGGAGGATGGTCTAATCATGCGATCGATCACTGTGTGCTGGCTTCCCCACTCTATGCCTGGAAGTTTAAACGTGCCAGGAGGAGAGAGTGCCAGTCTCTGCTGCTCCACAGTCTTTCTCTGCCCTCCGCTGGGATCCTCTCCATTAGAACCAAGGCAGAGATAAGCCAGCAGCCCATACCTGTTCAGAGCCTAGGATCCATCCTGTGGCGAGTGCTCTGCCACCCCACTAACCAGCTCAGTGACACTGCTGGGCAATCCTGCTTCTCCTTCAACTTTTTTTAATTAAAGCTCTTCTAATTAGATAGAAGTCTCCATTCTGCTTTAGACATGGGTCAAGGATGCAAGAATAACCTGTTGCTTTCCCTCCGCCACTGGGTCTCCCTGTCCAGTCAAACCAACTAGGCAAGAAACTGAATGCTTGATGGTCAAATGCCACTGACATCTGGGTTAGCTGGTGGCCACTCCCAGAGGTGGCATGTGTCAGCAGGATCAGGCCTTTCATCATCCTGTCCTTCATGGATTCCCATTGTCCCCCTCAAAGTACTTTGTGGCTCTTTTCCTAAAAACCTCCCCCTGCTTCGTCTGGTTTAAAATTGTGCTGATCCCCATGTTTTGTTCTCCAGGACAAGGCTGGGCCGTTGCAGAGATCCAGTTACTACCCGGCACACTCAGCTCTTCTCTGGAAAACCTCCCCTGTGTCCACAGCAGTGCACCAGAGGGAGTCACCCTGAATAGCAGGCACAGCCACGTCTGCCTCCAAACAGCCCCAGCACCATTGGGATCTATCTCACCCAGCTTGTCCGAGGGCTCCAGCTGTGGTTCTGTGTCAGGTCTGCACCACAACTGCCTTCTGGCAAGGGGTGCACGCACCCCAACATTGGGTTGCTGCAGCAACCACACTTGACATCATCACCTTTCCCCAAGTCCACGGCTGTCATGCAGGAGGTTGTGCAAGCTTCTTTGGCGCTGTCAGGCAGCTGCATATTTCAGTGGTTGGGGAGGGGAGTCCTATTCAAAACCAGGAGTGTGAGGAGCAGATGTGTCATGTCTCCAGCAAAGCAGGGTCAGAGGGCAGTACAATCTGCCTAGCACAGCATCGAACATGGAGCCACAAAGCAAAACAAGCAAATGAAAGCCAAAGTCCTGCTGGGCTGGAGTCTGCTACCTCCAGCAGCAAGAAGGAGCAGGTGCAGAGCTGGCTCGGCAGCACCAGGATGCTCTCCAAAGACACCCCTGGCTGTCTGCACAGGGCCTTGTTACTGTTACAAAATCCCTCTTCCCTGCAGGACTCCAGGGATACAGCTGGGAGCAGAGGCACCATTCAGCCCACATACTCCCAGCAGAGTGGAGCCACTGTATGGACCCTGTCCTCAAATGACTTTGGCATCCCTGTGGGAGGTGAGTCCCGGGGCTTGTTCCAGACCTCCTGTTCAGGTATGGACAACACATAACTCTTAGTTTTGGTGGTAACTTTGGCCATTTTACAACCAGGGCAGAGCCTGGATGTCAGAATTCAAAGGTTTTTATCAGATGTCAGAAAACACGTCGCTTCTGTGTTGACGCCTTTTATCCACCTGAGATGTTTCTAGGACAAGGGACATTGCCAGCTTGCACCTTGTCAAAAGGAGTGCCCTGATCTTCATCATCCTTCCTAAAGCCCATCCTTGCAGTTGCTTAATTAGAGAGGAAACCCAGGGTTTATGATGTCACTTACACACCAGAATCCCTCAGATTTTTCAGCCTCCAGCTTGGTGGAGTTTGAAGGACTGACTTACAACTTTCAAATGCGTGAGCTGGTTGCTCCTGGGGCCTCCCTGCAATCCCTCAAGCAGCGCATGAATTTTCAAGCAGCAACGTCTGCTGTTTCCACAGTGTAGTCTCCTGGCTAGCTAAGCCAGGAGTGCTTCATTAGCATGAAAAATTCTTTTGTAAAGCAGCAGAATCTCAGGGCATTTTGGAGGCCAGTGCAGGATCTGGAGGGCAGCTTCATTGGCAGTTATCACCAGGTCTATTCTCTGCTCCACTGAGCAACATCCAGAGGGGAAAGAGAAGGAACCATGTCTGATTCTCAGTCAGGGAGAGCTACTACAGACCACACACAGGAGGCAAGAGAGACAACCCTGCAGATTCCTTCTTCCAGCCATCATAAAGACTGTGGACCTTCCCTAGCCCCTTCAGACTCACCCTGCAGGGACAGAAAGAGAAGGGGAGCAGGAACGAGTAGTTCGATGTGCAACAGAGCTGATAATGCCCAGTGACTCCATGTGGATTTATGCCTTGTCCCACACTGGTATAAGTTGCCTGCAAACTTTAGAAGCTTTATATCTATGACTCTTCTGCCATGAAATCTGGTGGAAGTCAGTCAAGCACTTCAAGAGAAGTTTGAAGAAGTAGAGAAGGTTGCACATGATGCGTGGCCTCTCTTCCCTACGTGTGCAAAGTGTGCTCACGGAAGTTATGTTTCCTTAGGAGACCAAGATAAAGTTATCTCCATGGCAGACATCCGTGGAAACAAGCTCAGTAGAGACAAGGAACCCATGAGCTGGGGCAGAAAGCCAGATCCTTTAGCCAAGACTGACAGGTTATTCAGGTCTGGGATGAGGTTACACCCAAGAGATGGGATGGACGGCATGACACCACCCTGTTCCCAGGCCTGCTTCACCCCATGCAGACCCAGTCAAGCTGCTTGGGAATTTTCCAGACAAAACATTTTTTCCCATCAGAATATGCAGATTTGTGGAACACTGAACATTTCACAGAAAAAAAACCCATTGCATTTGGTGAACCTCTGATGGAGCACAGGCAGAAAGATGTTCCCATTGGACAAGACAAATTTCAATCAGGAACCTGCCTGCCAGTTCATGTGATGGTGTGAGGAACTCCTTACAAACCAACTTGTCTTTATTGCCAGGGAGCCAGGCTTGTAGATTTGCAATCAGGATCTCAGGCTGATGAATTGATGAGCTCAAGGCTTCTAAAAAAATCTCTCTTATAGCTCCTAGTCAAATATTGGGATAAGACAGGCAGTTCATGGCCATGCGGCAGCTCATTACAGGTGCAATCCCAACTTATCTCCAGGCTGTTGGACTGTCCTGTGGGGAGCTTCACTGCCCCATCAGTCAGGCAGCCAGCCCAAGGAGCCATCCATCCAACTAACCTAAGCAGACCTAAATCTGTTTGGATTGCTTGAGGTTCTTGCTCTTTTTTTTATGCCTAGAAATCCCTGCAGCCATTGTCTGAAACCAGCACGGTTCTTGACAGCTTGAAATAGTAGCTTCAGAACTGGCAAGAGTCACACCAGCTCCAGTCCTCAGTGCTGGGTCCTAGGGTCCATGTTTGAGTCTGGATGCGCTCAGATTTGGCATGGTCTCAGGCAAAAATGTTACGAGATTTCTATTTGAAAGGGAAAAAACATATTTTTTGGAGCCAGTGAGGACATAAATGAAATTTAACATTCCAAGAAATTTCTTGTGCTGACCAGACTCATGCTCTGACAGCCCAGAACCCTTCAAACTCATCTGCTAGCCATGCCTTTCTATGAGATGTATGGTCCCACCAAGCTGCATTTCTGTCATCATAGAAGTCCACTTTTTCCTGATCTCAGGGCCAAGGATTAGCAATTCTGGTCAACAATGTAATGCGTACAGATGAAGCACAGATGTGGGGACAATGACACACAATCACCAGCTATGTGAAGCCCGGGAAGTAAGACATTCGAGGTCGTCCATGCACAGAGTCTTTCTCTCCTGCAGAACTCCTGCATCATTTATTGGTCTTGATAACCCTGATGTGCAGAATGGAAATATTTTTATTGCCTCATTTGTTGCAGGTATTGGCAAATACAGTGACTAAGACAGAAAAAACAGGTTATTCTCATAGTTCAAAGATTTTAATGAAATTATCAGTCATGTAATATTAGTGACATTCCTGAGAAGCCTGCAATCTCATCTTGCCATTTTTCTTATGCTTATCATTTCCTTTACACTGGGGAATGTGTTCAATAGCACTGCCCTGCAGCATTATAACTGCCAACACCACAAGGCAGCTGAGCCAGGCATATAAAAAAACCAGCAGAACAATTATGGAAAGACACCTCAGTTATGCCTGATAACACTAGCGGACTCCAGAAACCAAAGGTTCCCAAGGGAGGAAAGGTCCCAGCTCCCTGCACCAAAGAACCAGAAGTCTCTGCCCTGATGTGGAGAGTGGCAGTGGAGTTCCATGGACTTGGAAGAGCATTTGGTGCCAATGGGAGGAGGTTTTTGAGCTTGTAGATTAATATGCAGAGGATCCATCTGTGAGAGTTGCATGCCCTGCAGCCAGAGCAGGCTCATAGCTTTTACCATAGGATAGAGTTGGTACCTACCCTCAGGAGAGAAGATGAAGTAGATGGATATGAGACAAAGGAGTGGACCATGAGTCCAGAAAAGCCAGGCTTGGTTTCCTGCAAGAGAGGACAGAATTGCCAAGAGGGATGGCAGTTACATGCCCTCCCACCCCGCTCCAAATCACTTAGCTACAGCGCCAGAGAAGAACTCATGCTTGAATAGGCTGGTGACCCAATTAAAGGGGACCAGGAGAGACACAAAAACATTTCAGATTTTAGGTTAGTCAGAACAAACAAACAATGAAAAACTGTAAGGAAGCATTAAAGGAGCAGCGGGATAAGAGGTGAAATTCACTGTTCGCTTTGGTATGCCATCCCAGAAGCTGTGACCACTGCTGGTTACTCACTCCATCATACTCCACATTTGCTAATGGATTGGGGAACACTGCGTAGTGATGGGGTTACAGATAACTCCAGGAGGCATCTCACATCACATACTAATCACTTCTGAGGTATGTATCTACACATACCTTCCATATACACATATATTCACATGTCTTAGAATCAAGAAGGTTGGAAGGTACCTCTGGAGGTCTGTGATCCAACCTCCTGCTCAAAGCAGGGCTGGTTAGCTCAGGTTGCTCAGGGCCTTCTCCAACTGAGTTTTGAATATCTCCAAGGGTGGAGATTACCCCACCTCTTGGTGCCCTGGCTCTGCATTTGACTATCCTCATGGGAAAGAATTTCATCCGTGTATGCAACTGCTATTTCCCATGCCACAGCTTGTGCCCACTGCATGTTACCCTTCCACTGTCCACCTCCAAGACAAGTCTCTACACCGTCCCATGAGGTAGCTCTAAACAGCAATAAGGTACCATCTCATTCTACCCTTCTTCTGGCTGAACAAACCCTGCTCTCTCAGCCTCTCCTTGTATTTCATGCACACCAGCCCCCGGCCATCTCAATAGCCTCCACTGGGCTTGCTCCAGTACATCAATGTCTGTCTTTCACCAGGAAGACCAGAACAGGACACAGTAGCTGGATGTGTCTCACAACTGTTGAACAGAATGAAATAATCACTTCCCTCAACCTGCACTCGTTGCCATTACAGTGTTATTTGTGGATTATCATGGCAAGAGTGCACTCTGGCTAATGTCCAACTTGCAGTCCACCAAGACCCACAGGACATTTTATCCAAGCTTTGGTGTTTTGGTATTTTGACCCAGGAGACTCATAGCCAGCTGTACGTTTGCATCCACATATACTGTCTATATCCATCTCTAAACCAGAAAAAAACCACCACCCAAACCAGGCTGGCTGTGGCTGCTCCCTGGAGAGGGAGTTGGGGCCCCTCCCCATTCTCCTGGCAAATGCCCTCCCCGCTGTCACTGCTCCCATTGCTCCTATTGCAAGACAACACACAGAAAGTCCCAAACAAAGTCAGGACAGGACAGCCAATTACCCTGATTCAATCTCTCTTTGCGAACAAGGACCTTACAGGTCAACTGTCCATACGGTCAGTCACATTTGTTGAGCGTAATTACTCTCTCAGGGGCTTAGACCTTCCCATTTTACTCTGTAAAATGAGGCTGTGGACTTTTTCATTACAAAAGGTCAAACAGATCTTTCATGCCCCTTGAGCAAGCTACAAATGATCTAATTAACTTGGACTACCTCCATACTGCCAAAGTCATCCTTTCCCGGAAGCAGTTTCTGGTCTCCAGGCTAAATGCTTTGGGCTCTGGTCTATACTATTTGCCTGGAATAGATTAACCATGACCATGCTGAACTGGGCTTGCTGCAAGTCTCTTTTGGATCCCCATGTCCTTTTGTGCACAAAATTAATTTTTTTTCTTTTTTTTTTCAGTTCAAAGCCCTTCTGAGGGTTGTGTTGCAGCCCACGAGAGTGTTGTCTAGGTTATGTGCTGAGCGTCCTTGGGCAAAACTGTGGGCATATGGGCATGGCAGATGGTGCAAGACATGCTGGCACAGTGCTGGAGGAGATCCCATAGGCTGACCAGAGCCAGTCTAAAACCTGAATGCTTGAAGCCATGATGCCCTAATGAGGCAGCAATGCGTATGGAATGAAGTCACAGGGTGCATGCAACCCCCAGCCACAGGTTTCTCAGTGCCAGCATGAGCCCAGTGCTGACAAACATGGGCCAAGACAGCACTTCCCATGATCAGGTTATTCTGTCAGTGCCCATTATAAGCTGCAGTTCACACTTGTCACTGTGCTCATTGGGTTGCTGGTCTCACTCCAGGGACTGCTTTCCTGCCTCCAGGACAGCCTCAGTGGCTAAATCTACCGCTGGGAGATGAACCCGCAGCTTGGCTGTCCCAGAGGTCCTGCCGATGCACACATGGGGCATATAGGCTCTGCAGGGCACCTCCATGCCATTACTTGTCCTGTCACCATGTGGGGTGGAGATACACCTGTTCTTCTAGGCAGCTGGGCATCCACCCCTCACTTCTTCTGCAAGCTAGACCGTTCCCTCCTGCAATTGCCTTCCTATCCCCAAACACGGTATTTACCTTTCTCTTAAAGATGGCAAGCCCATGTTACTCAAGGTCAGGCTATTTGACTACCAACTGCTGTGTTTTCTTGCTTTTTTTGTCAAGGAGACAGTTTCAGCATGTACAGCACTTCCTCTTCTGCGACATGTGAAGACTGAGACTGAGACCTTTGGCTGCTGTTTGGGTTCAGCAGCAGCGGCAGCGATCGCAGGGGTGAGCGGGTTGAAAGGGAAAAGCCTTCTTCCTCCCCCTCCACCTCTTTACGGACATACTCAGACCAAAGCAAGCAGGCAGCTGCAGGTGAAACGCTCAGCTTGGACACTGCGACGAATACCTGCCCCATGTAGACCACAGCTGGAGCAGTAAAGTGGCTCAGCATGGTCCCAAGCATGGGGGTAAAGCCTCAGCCCATTCTCTGAGCCTGGTAACATTTAGATTCTGTACTTGACTTTCGTATGGCTAAAAGGGAAATTAATCCCAATGGAAGTCTTTGCACATAACTATGTAAAAGTATCTACCACAAAGTACCATTTCTACCACAGTTTTTGTGCATTTTGTTAATTTCTGAAGACTTTCTGCTCCCTACTGTAGTAGGAGTCGCTAAGCTTTGTATCAGGGTGGTATAAGCCCAAACATTTGGGGAAAAGCTGGAAAGGTCAAGAGGGAAAGCCCCATGTTTGGGCTGACTTTGGCTAGTTAGATCAGTAGCTGGGGAGGCTGAACACTCCCAAAGACCTTCTCGGTCAGCAGAAGGAGCAGAACATGCAGCCTGACAGACTCATCCCTTTCCTGCAGCAGAGCCCACCATGGACAAGAGAGCAGTCCCATAATGTAGGACTGTCTTCCAGGAGGCTTTTCCTGGCAAGTATCATAAAATGAAGCAAGATTGTGTCCCTTTGCCCAAAGATGTTTATAAAGCTGCTGATGAAAATGGAAGTGACTGCAGGAGGCCAAATAGTACCATCTGCCCTGGCAAAGCCTGGCAGGACTTGGGGTAGTGCCGTCTGGCTTCTGGCTAAGATGCAAAAACAAATCCTTCTCTGTTTTTTTGGAAGAAAGCAAGAAGGAAGGACCATCTTGAGAGGCATGACTGTCCTTCAGCTCCGCCTCACTTCAGCTGAATTTGTGAGGACTCATCATTTTTGCAACAGACGTCCACGTGCACACACGCGTAACCACACACAGATGTCTACATCGTCCAAAGGGTCAGATCTCACTTAGGCACCATACAGAGCACAGATTTGAGCACACTGTGTAACAAAGGTGAGAACTGCAAACCAGGTCAGCCTTTGGACCCCATTTTCAGAGCATATCAGAGTCCTTCTCACCCTACACATACCTCTCTTGTCAATCTGGCTACTTATTTTGACACCTAATCAGAAAATGTGGCCCCAGCAAATGAAGTGGATTTTTTTTCAAACCTTCAGCCCAAGGTGTCCTTCCTGAGCACTGACCAAGCAGCGCATCTAAACTGGAGCGAACTCAAGAGATGGTTTAACTTGTTATAAAAGAATGCATTAAACCAGCCTCAAGTGCAGCTTGGCAGGACACGTTCTACACGCTAAAGAGCAGAGAAGCCAAGTTATGATCAGAGTGCTGGACTGTACTCCCAAGCCCTCTTTTCATAGTGTCCAGCTCCTGATAAAGCAGAAAAACCTCCAGTCTGTTATACTACGTGGTGAAACTTCCACTCAGACACATAGAAACCCACAGCTCTGCACACTGTGTCATCTCTCCTTCTACAAAGGCTCCTGGTATCTCAGCTTTAAAATATATAATATGCAGCACCGTTTGTTGCAGTCTGCAGCTATTCAAAATCTCCATCTGTTACTAGACAGCTTAATATCTGGCCTATGAACTTCATGCCTCTGAATCCTAATAATGTCCTTTAGCTCATAACAGGCTAATTGACGCCTCATTTGCAGCGAGAGGCTGCCACGCTAGCCCTGCCTCAAAGGCTAATGGATTGGGAACTTGCAGGCATTTCTAATCTGAGCAGCAGAAGAGACATCTGAAGAGTTTTAGGTAGAAGTGTTTCCTTTTAGCTTGGGAAGGTAAACGTGAAGGTAACTGCTGAATCGAAGTGTTTCGTTGTCAGCCCAAGGGACAGGAGGTCTCCACTGATCTGAAGCTGGTGTGTCAGCTTGGGGCTGACCTCTAGATGTAAGAAACACCACCTTCGATGCTGTTCAGTTGTGGCTTCCCTGATGATGCTCAGAGGCAGCACGGAGACTCACTGACCCTGATGGGATGATGTTGCCTGGGGTGTGGACACCAACTACTGAAAAAAATTCTTTTTGCCCTCCAAATTTCAGCCTTTTGTAGCCTTACCTCCAGCCTTCAGACCATCCAGCTGCAAATCTTCGAGAGCTGTCACAAGGACAACTAACCAGCCTCATGTCTTACCTTGTGGACATAGACACTTCTCACTTTTGGCTCTGAACAGAGCAGGGAGTTGTTAGTCAGGTGCACACCTTGGCTTGTCCTGGTGGGCTACCACTGGTATGAAATGTCCACCTCGGCCCTGCAGAGGGAAGCCAGATGGGGAAGCTGATGTTAATTTGCAGCTTCAGCAAAGCAGAAACTCATAGCCGTCAAAACAGTGGGTGCCAGCATCGTGACTTCCCTCTTCCCTGTTGGTCTGTGGGAAACAAGCGAGAAGCTCTGCACGGGGAAACCCAACAGCCTGGAGCTTCCCAGGGACAGACACCTCTTTCTTCACCTCGGTTTCTGGTAGCTGAAGGGAACATGCTAAGCCTTTAAAGGTCATCTAGTTGAACTGGGCTAGCATGGACCACAGACAGCACACAGCACAGTGCATGGCCCAGCTTGCTTTGGTCATGTCCTTAAATTAGGGTGACAATTACCATCCCTGATGATTCCCCTGTATTCCTCTCTGAGAAGCCAGTTTTACAAGGAAACAAAAACCTGCCTCAAGCTCCTGTTCTTATTGACTGAAGCACAAGTCCTATTTCAAGACACGTGAAACCAGAGATCACAACAATCTGCCTTAAAAACCAGCACGCTTGCTAATGGCATTGTGCAAATGCCAGTGTGCATTGAGTCTGTGGCTTCACACCACCAAGTCTTTGCAGAAAAACGCGCTGAAGGTATTGCTGCCTGTTTCATCTTTCCACACCCATCATCACACACTACAACTGCCTTGTCCTCTCAGTTGCAACCAGCACAGCTTTCAAAACAACCACACTTGCTTTACCTATTTTTCAGGTGGGTCAACTCCCATAACTGCATTTCTGCCTGACTATATAGTCAATAGACAGAGGGGAGTTGGCATGGATAAAACTGGGGATGGGCACTGTGAAAAGGGTGCATGTTTATGATTTACTGGCACTGAGGTGCTCAGGCTAAGCAGACAGAAGGGCAGGCAAATGCCTTCAAGTCCCACAGGTGCTGCATGATCTGCCAGATGCTTTTGGTCCACACAAGGCTGGGGAAGGCGGCAAAAAAAGCTTCTCTTATGTACCCCAGCTATAAAATAAGTACTTGCTTAAATCTGCAAATAGAGAAACAGCAAAGCTTGGTCTAAGCCTTGCTGAGAATACTCTTGTGGATTAGGATCAGGAAAACAGTGAAATGTTCATCACAACCAGCCCTGTTGCAGGTGGACAAACTCTAATAGATGCAGTTAGACCTTTCTGCACTGATGGTTCCTATTGAATCCAGAAAGTCCCACTGTAAAGGATCCACAGCAGATCTGCAAGTTAAACAAGCACTTTGACTTGGTGTTAGAAGGTTTGGAAAGCATGGTGTGTATGAAATATTAAACACACAGAGATGGCACGAACAGTTTCTAAGCCATTTTATGTGTGGTTTCTATGGAGGTGACTTACCTGCACAAAGCGTCTGGCTAGTAGTTAATCTTAGAATCAAATCCACCAAAAGACAGGAGAAACTCCCACAGCATACCACTAAAACTTTTGCAGCATCCTGATGAGTCCTGAGACCTAAAGAGTAATGAGGGTCTTAACCTACCCTCAGGTATTCAGGTAGAAAAAAGTGGGACCATCAGAATAGCCATCAGAGCCTATTAACCCCAGCAACTTGTCTTTGGCCACAGCCAAGAGTGGATGTCTAAAGAAGGGTGTCAGAATGCAGCAAATAGTTTGAGATACTTCCCCAAAACACCCAGTCAGCTTCCAATAATTTGTGTCTTCCTGTGCCATAGTGTTTTCATGTTTAATTACCCATAGTGAATTTTTCTTTCATGAATTTATCTAGTTGCTGTATGAACCCCCATCAATTTTCAACATCCACAACTTCCTGTTGCAAGGAGTTCCACAGCTTAATTATACACTGGGAGAAGAACCACCTCCTCTTGTTTTGCTTTGGACTTGCAATTTCTGGTTTTATCTGATGTCCTGTAATTCTTGCACAGATAGAGATGGCAAACATAATCTCCCTGTCCACCCTTCCCATGACACTCAGTGATTTATAGTCCTCTGTCCTACCCCTTTTCATGCCTCCCTCCCAGCCTGATGAGTCCCCATCGACTTTGTAATACAGCAGCTACTGCAGAGTTTTGAGCATCTTGGCGTCCTGAATCTTTTCCAACCTTACTTTGCATTCACTTGCCATTTAAGGCCAGAGAATCACTTTTCAGGAGCTCCCTAAAAGACACCACGAGCAGCTGAGACCCCTTCCCATGAGGCTGTGTGTATGCTATACAAGCTTAAAACAAAGGGGTTGCCAAACATCAACATGGAAGCCCATTAGGTCAAAGCAGCTCTAGTAACACATTTCCTCTTGCTTCACTGAGATAGGAGTCAGCATGCAGTGTTTTCACATGGTCTTGGAGGGCTGCATCTTTCTAAAGGGGAGAAAGATGCCAATATATTTATAGTGGACTCCAGGGATACTGGAAGAGAGAAAAATAGCAGAGGAGATTTAAATTTCTCCAGGGTGACTTCCCTGAATGAAAGCCTGGAGGCTGGCTGACCTGACAGTGTGGAGATCTCTGAGCTGTGGTGTCCTCCATGAACCTCTCCCTCTTCCATTTCTATCTGTGTTAGCCCAGGTGCTGGGCAAGCCATCTCCAACACCCACGCTGCTGAGGAAGCAATGGCTTCACTGCTCCGAGAGGGCAGAGCGGATCTCACAGATGCTTCCCTGGGCAAACACTGGTGCCTGCCTGATATTTGCAAAGCCAGCAGAGACAGGAACCAGCCCCAGAGGGCCAGGCTCATTTTTCAAACACTGACGCACGAGGAAGCTCTAACAGCCAAGGCACGAGTCCCCTGGGAAGCACTGCTGAGCATGTTGATACCAATCCACAGCCTGGGAAGGTGGGAAGTGTAAGAGAACCTGTCAAGTATTTTCTGCCCCTGATCACAGAAATCACAAACTTGCAGAGCTGGTGTGAGACCATTTCACCCCTCTGCCTGCATCTTCGTTATTATCAAAGCATCTAAAGAGGTGATCAGATCACAGAATTCAATGTGTTCAGGTGTGTACAAACACAGAAAGCCCTTCCTATGAACACGGCTAAGCCTTTAAGAGGCTCAAACTGAACTATAAAATCACAAGCAGATCCTGTTTGAGACCAGCTGGTGTTGGCTGGCAGTAACAGCCTGCCTGCCATGCAAACATCCGTCTGTCTCTCCAGCATCTACGTGTCCTTTCTAGGCAGCATCCCACAGCTTTGCCTGTCTGGGACACTGCAGGGAACCAGACTCATTTCTGTTGATATCACAACTCCAGCAAAAGAGATGCTTAAATTAGAGATACCTCATAATTCCAGGTTTATTTAAATTCCTGTTCATTCAAAACCCCATAAGCCCAAGGATCAAGTACATATACTCAGAAACCATCAGTAGACACCAAAAAAAAACTGAGTATATAGAAGAGAAAGAGACAATGCCACAACTTCCCGAACCTTCCATTTTGTAGCCATCCCAGCACTGTGGTGTCTTAAGAAGATACTTGAGGGAGAACAACGATGTTTCAAAGAAATTCTCCCCACCTGTACTTGAGGGGACAGTGCAGGAGAAAGCACAGAGGCACATGTCTAAGCAAGAAGGCTGCAGACACCATGGGCTGCAGAGAAGCAAGGGTCAGCCATGTGGTACAGAACAGCAGTCATCAGCCAGAGCATCCACGTAGTGATGAAGGCACCAGAGGCTAAGGACTGTGAATGGGACCCATGGCTGTGCAGAGTGGTAGGAAGGACACGGCGCAGAAAGCATGAGCAGGATTTTGACACAGCACGATTGTCAGGGCCTGGGATGTGTGTAAGCAGGAGGGGACAAATCCAGTGTGTCAGCAGACACAGTGGTGTCCTCAGGCTTCAAGAAAAGACACCAAGACAGCACAGGAGGAACAAATTGGCTATGCTGGGCACAACCCAAAATCCATGAGGTCTTGTCAGACGTGGGCCAAGGTTTTAGTGAAGTCAAGAGCTGGGTCTTGGCATAGTGTGTGCACAGAAGTGGCAATTAGATCAAGCTGAAGAGGAAATCAGAGCTGAGGGAGAATTGTTTCAGATGGGAAAAATTAAAATGTATTTGGGCTGTGAGGAGGAGAACCAGAAGCCAGTGGAAGGGTAAGCAAAAAGAAAGCCAAAGCAGAAGGGAGCATCAGGTGACAGAGCAAGGAGGATGGCGGGGACAGGTCTGGGGCGGGAAAGGGGCTGCTAAAGGGAAAGGAAGAAATGTATTCTTTTGCTAAAGTGTCCTTGGAAGAGAACAGAGACCTCCTGTTCAGAGCCAAAACCAGGGGGAGGATGAATGAGGGAATCAGCTTTATCAAGAGATATCCTGCAGCAGGAGAGCAGAGGAGAGGAAGAGGATGCTGGAAGGTGGCCAAGGCTGGTGGGATGCCCTGGTGGACCTTTGGTGAGCTGCAGAGAGCCAGGTGCCAAGGAGAGAATTTATTTTGTCCCTTTTCAGCAATAGTCCATACCATGCCTTAGCCTAGGGCCACTTCCAGCCAAGGAATTCTGTCCTTCAGGTTATGCGATGTATTCACAGGGAGCAGTACAAGTCCTACCACCCCTACCTGCAATAACACGAGGGGTGGAGGCTCATGTTCTCTGACAGTATTGTGGCTTTCAAGCAATAACCCAGAAAGCAGTGTTTGCATTGTCTTGGAAGTGAAGTCAAGCAGATTAAAACTGGAGCTTAGAAAACTGGAGTTGCAGTTCTGAGCTGATGGAAACGTTGCATTGGCACCCCTAACTTGAGACGATCAAGAGACTCGTGTCAAGTAGCCGTGACCTTACTCATGGCCTTGCCAAGACAGCAACCCAACTCTCACACCTTTCCTTTTCTTCCTTCCCAGATGTCCAAACACTTCTGTTCCTTCTCTGACACATGATGTGAAAACTGCTTCGCTGTCCGTCATCCATCAGAATGTACAAAACCTTGTTCAGATCAGAAACGTTGTACCTGGGCAGTCACGTACCCAAAGCCACTTCAGCCAAAGTACTTCTGAGTCAGCTTACCTTGATGAGGTTCCCAACAGGAGAGCTGCCCCAGGAAGGGACTGTCCCCAAGGCCAGCACCAGCTATGACATGGCCACCCTCTAGTGGCCACCACTCCTCTCACAGAGACTCCCCATCTTCGACATGAACATCCATTACTTACTCCTCCTCCTTGCTAAGAGGTTAGCTCAGGCACACAAAGAAACCATTGTGGAAAATCTTGCTCCCCCCTGCCAACTATTTGCAGCAGCATTTTGTTGGCTCGTGGTGCAAGAGCTCACCAGCTGTGTGTTAGAAGAAACCATTGAAATTAGGGTGCCCACAACAATCTCATCAGCTCCTCCTGATTTGCAGTCCAGCAGAACATTTACCCTGGTCAGCATATAGCACCAGCATCGAAAAGAGACCAGGTAGAGATCAAATGCTATTAGTAGAAGGAAAAAATACAAGTTTTGTTTGGGTGCACTTTCTTTCAGGTTTTGTTGTGTTTTTTCTTAAATGAAATATTCTGATCCTCAACCATTTTTGTCGGTTCACCTGGAGAACTCCATATAGGTCAACCCATCTATATCTATACAGTTGTGTGTCAAATTAGGTGGGCATAGACACCCAGGGGAGAGTTTGCTGGGGTGGAAGACAACACGCAACTACTCAGGGATTAAAGCTCATGTCCTTCACTTCCTCAGGATAATGGCCAGATAAACATTACACTTCTGAGATCAACATTTCTCCCCTTGGGGTCTGTGAGGGCATCTTGGGCAGCCCATGAAACCATACCCACAGTTGCTGTGTCCACTTAAAAGCTTCCCTCCATGGTGCATGTTGGTCCCCAGGACACCGTGAGGGTTGCCCAGTGGGAGGCAATTTGAGAACTGCTGGGTTGGAACCAAAACTAAAGCTGTACCAAATCAACCAGGAAAAGAAGTGTAAATGTTTTTAAACAAAATATCCCGTGGCGATGCTAAAAAACAAACACATGCTGCTTCTGTGAAGCAGGCAAAGGAGAACTGGAACCAAACCAGAAGACGAAAAGGAAGTCAGCAACCCGAGGGGTGACAAGTAACTCAGATTTCTTGTATCACACAGGATCCAGTCCTGTTGCAAAACCCCATGGGGTCTGATTCCTTCCTTACCAGCAGTCTCATCAGCTGTGGGCCATCACAGAGGGCAAGAAGAGACTCTGGACTCACTGAGCCCCACTCCAAACTGATACTGGGGGACGTGCCTGAGGAAGAGCGAGTATGGCAGTGCATGCAATGGCAATGGAGTCCCCTGCAGCCATCCTTGAAGGCAGCATTAGAGCTACATTTGCCACTGGGAAGTGCAATTCCACACCAGGTGGATGTTGTGGGTGCTGCCCTTCAACCGTCTCGCTTACTCTAACAAGTAACTGAAACACAATCAAAGCGAGCAAAGTGAAGGAATCATTTCAGGGATTTCCTGAGATTGAAGGTGTTTATCCTGCCAGATTCATTTGATGTGCCTTAGTTCTTGAGCTGTATGAGCCGGAAACTAGCTAGTCCTTGTGCACACGCTCCAGACCACCCATGAGTTGCTAGACCACTCTTGTGTCCTCCCACAGTCACTTTCTTTCAAAGCTGAGAAGTACCTACCTGACTATTCCTCACAGAAATACCACTGCATGCCTCTACTCCCCTTGCTGCCCTTCTCTGGACCTTTCCGAGCTCCAGCTCCTCTGGTATGGGGGGCGTCATATCCGTGGCACAGCTCAGAGCTGTTGTGTTGTTTCCCCAGTGTTCTTAATTCCTGCATAAGAATTCGTGGCACCTCACCTGTGCTGAGACCACTTCACCCAAGAGTGAACATATGCGAGCAGGAAAGGCATGGAGAGAGGGACTCAGTGGCAGGGAATGTGCCTGTGATGATGATGGGGATGGAGGGGCTTCAGCCATCCTCCCTCCTGCCCCCATAACTGCATGGGAAGAAGTCAATGAGCACAAGTTGCATCCCTGTTGCATTGAGACAGACCTAAAGCAACATCTCAAGGACTTAAGTCAGGAGCTTGGAGAGCTACCGACATTGCAGGGAAGGGCAGGAACATACTTGGGCTCACACAGAAGTCCTGGGGGATGTGTGTGTGACTCCCCCATGCTCTCCCTGCTGCACAAACTGTGGTGAGCATCCAGAGTGACTGTACGGCAACGGGGAGAGGTGGCTTACTTATCCAAGAGGAATGGAAAAGCAAGAAAGGTCAATTCCTGTGTTATTCTTCCTCAGGAAACCCCCTCTGGATATCAGAGAGCTCTGTGCTGACATTGTTGTGTCTCTGGCTTTTGCAGACTGTCTACCTGCCTCTCTCACCAGGCCAATGCCACATTCATGGATGCTCCAGGCCAGAGATGATAACACCAGAGCTCAAGCCAGCAAGGGTGGGGCACTGCCCAAGGCAAGGTATCACTCAGGACTGGTCAGCGTGGAGGCCACTCTGTCCTTCTCCACGATGCTGTACTCGGGACCAGCACAACCACAACCCTTGCTTCTCAATGTGGGCATGGGGATGGGCTTGTCCCCAGGATGACCAGAGCTGTTTCTGGCCATCCCCTTACCAGGTGTTTTCTGCTGATCCTCCTTGTTCAGATTGCTCTTGTATTTTCCTTCCCACAGGCCGAGCTGATGAAGATGATTTGGAATCACGTGTTGCTTAGCAACATTTATTATCCCTGACAAAGGGATAATCCAAGTTTACTCTGGCTGCCAAAGGGAACCAGAATGAAACAAGCCTCCCCCACTTGTGCCATAGAGAGCTTTTAAATAAATCTGCATTTATTGCTACCCTCTCTGCACGCAGACATTGCAAGGGCACCCGGTGTTGCTTGTTTTTTCCTTCCATCACTGCCCAAAATACTTTTGTGGGAGCATGCCTCTACCAGACTGGGTCCCAAATCTTAATTCTGGTACAGCAAAACTAAGAGGTGTAACCAACACCAAGCTCTCCCGGTGGGTGAAAAGATGCTTTGGACCAGAGAGCATCATCTCTCTTCTGGGCTGTTTCCAACTTACACATGGCTGTGGGTTGTTTACAGCCACTGATTCCATCAACATATCGTACGTGAACACGCTCCATAGAGAGGGTATTACCTGACGTACCTTCTGTTGCCAGCTGTTGCACCACAGTAAGCCAAAACTGCCTTCAGGTATTAGCATCTCTGGGGACAACCCAGGTTACCAAAGGGATGCAGCTTGTGAACAAGTTGGAAGATCATCTGCAAGGCAATGACAGTATGGAACTGTCACCTGCACCACAATAGGGAGGAAAGAGCATCTTGCTGATGTGTCAGTATGTGCTGTGAAATTCTTCCTCTCTCAGGGCTTGCAGTGGCCAATGTCCTTTTGAGTGAGCAGGAATGGTGTTCAGTTCACAGGTGAAAACCCCACTAGCATTTGGTGTCTACCTGGAATCTAGGGGCAGGATTCAGCTACCTAAATGTAGGCATGCATTTCCACTGGGGACATCCAGGGGTGTCCCACCCCCTCTCTGGAAATGCATGGATTCCTGTGCACCCTGTGCCATACATGCCAGCCCTTGCAGGTGTCCTGGGCTTGGTACAACATCTCTCAAAAGGCCTGAAGTGCCTACACTGAGGCAACTGAATTTATCCAGAGGTGTCCAAGGGCCTGTTATGGTTCACAGACATTTAATCAAGGGACCCTGGTGAGTTGTTCACCTCTACAGAAAGCACCCGCATGTGGTCAGATTAATTACCTTTAAACATTATTGCCTGTACTGGCAAAAGACTTGATGTTGTTGTGAAAACATAGATGTCTAGTGTTACCTGAGACCTGCTGAGATGCCTAGGACATCCTCTCGGGGATGTGGCACAGACTATTCAAGGATGAAGATATGGCCACCGAACCAGCAGACGGAGGGAGGGTTGTGCCAGGCAGGAGACGCTGGGTATCTAAAACATCACTGGAAACCTGTATTTAGGCAACAGAATCATTGCCCAAATGTCTTGGGGAGTCTGGAGGTGTGTCCATCCCATAGAGAGCACAGAATAACTGGATGATGAGAAGCTTGGGCTGTGCTAGCTCTGAGCCAAGAGAGTAATGGTATCCACGATGCCAGCTCAGCAGGTTTCTGAAAATGCCAGCTTCCCTCCCAAAATAACAAGTTTCATCCACAAAGGAAGGGAACGATGATAGCTCTGTTCTCCAGCAGCTGCAGCAAACAAAAGCTGTGTCAGAGCCCATTCCAGCAAGGAGGCACAAATTGCCCAAGAAAATGCAAGGAATTTCCTGGCATAGCCAGCCCTCCTAGCATGATCCATGCTCACAAGCTAGAAATTTGAACCCCTGCATTGTTAGCTAAGACAGGATTTAAAATCACATATAAGCAGCACCGGCACCAATTAGCAATCATAATAAGCAGTGCTGTAAGGTGGTGGTACCTGGCAAAGGTAGCAGATCAAACAGAAACTTGTTCAGAGGGCAGGAGGGATTTTCAGAGGGAATTTCCTTGGGATGAGCCAGGGTGATGGAGACAGGAAGATACTAAAGCGGTGACTGTGGGCTACGAGGAGCTTGCTTTGTGGCAGAGAACAGACCAAAAGCCACAGTGCTGGGAGAACCATTTCTTTGGATGATGGCATTTCTACATGTAAACACGCCTCAGAGCATCACAGGCTTTCAGGAAGGTAAAATGAGTGTTGTAACCTATGTTTCCTAACAGAAGGGAAAGCACAGAGACTTCAGGGACAAGTGAGAGGAGAAGCACAGATTACAACCTGATGCTTTCTCCTTGACCTGGCCATGAGGACAAGCTGTTTCTATAACTGATATTTTTTGGGCTACAAATCAAAGCGTTCAAGAAGGGTTTCTGGACGTGCATCCAGGACTTCCTGAAGGTAGACACAAAACATGGAGAAGGGCCAAAATCTCCTCCTCCTGAGCAGAAAAGAAAATGCAGGCAATGCATAAAATCCCTTTCTTTTTTCTGCTGTGGCCCCAGATGATCCAGGGGACACCATCCCATAGCTTTGTCCCTGCACGGGACCCAGGCAGTGCAGCCTCCCCAGGGCATGGAGGTGAGCTGAAAACCTCATGTGGTTTTGGAGCCCATCAGCACAGGGCTGGTGAGGCTTTGCCATCCTTGAAGCCCCTTGGGGCTGCTGTGTCCTGCATCTGAGCTACACCAGCTAACATCTCCCTCCTCGTCCTGATGGTTTGCTGACCCGATTTTCCTGTTGGTTGCAGTCTGGCATAGATAAGCAGCCTGAGGTGGGTTTGCTGAGTCCACTTAAGGCAGGGCTGATTGCACAGGGTCTCCTGGGTGCACTGAGCTCCCTGGCACTCAGCATCTCTCTGGAACAGGGTTTGGATCAGGGCATCAGCTGCTTCCCGGGGAGGGAAAGGACCTAATTTTTAGGACTTTCTCCACTGGATCAATTAATGAAATATAGAGTGCCTCAGTGGGGCAGCAATAAGGTTGAAAGGATACTGAGGTACAGCTAAGCTGTGCATCCCAAGGAAAGGATCCCAGTCCCATGCCTTCTTCCAAAGAAGCCATGCTCCCGGGCAGATGAAGACACCACATATAGCAGTAGGTAGTTTCCAAACCAATGGTTGGGCTCTAGAGCCATTTTGGATAAGCCCCCAGTCCGTGTCCGATGGTTCAGATGACACTGTGCTGGCCCTGCTCTTGCTGGAACTGAACGAGGATGAACAGCTTGGCTCCAACTTGCAAACTGAACCAAAGCCCTAATAGAAATTACAGGAGGAAGCTGAGCAGACTCCAGGATGTCCTCTCAACCACTTCTCCCCATTTGCGGCAGCAAAAAAAAGGATGAGAGGGTTGGGACATGCCCTGATTACCCTGCTCTGGAAAACACTTTGCTCCACCGCTGTCGTTTCCTGCCCACCTACAACCAGTGGCCTTAGTGTTTGTGCTTTTGGCACAGTCTGATGAACCCGGGAGCTAAGAAAACATTCAGAGGGCTTGAATGAGTAGCAGCCCTGTGTTTGGGCTGAATAGCAAAAGGAGCTTGTGTGGGTTTCCCTTTCAAAGCCAGCTGAGAAAAGGTTTTGTTGCAACTCCCAGGCCAGAAGCGCTGGGGAGTCTTGAATTCTGATCTCTGTGCTTGTTTGTGCCTATTTAATTTCATTATTTACTCTTTAACTGCTATAAGGGCTGAAGCAGCTCAGAGCTCTTGCAGAGAGGTTTCCCGCTGGTCCCAGCCAGGCAAGGTTGGGGTCTGTTGTTTGGCTCGGAGACCCAAGGAGCCCCCTCCAAGGCCCAAACACCTTCCCACACAGGACATCATTGCTATGGGAATGGCGCTGTGACGTAGCCTCTATCCTGGCCCAGACCCTCTACTTGGCAGGGTGCTAAGAGGGTCCTCTTGCACTTATTTTTTTTTCCCAGCCCAAACACAGCGAGAGGAAGAGAGGCAGAGACAAGAGTGTGGATGGAGCTGTAGCTGCTGGAGATCTTCCCCTTGTCCAAGACCTCTGCCCTCAGGCCATCACATCATCCCACAGCTTCTGTGTCCTTTTCAATTCCCCCAAGCATCTCAGCAACCGTGATGGGAAAGATATGCTCCCTCCCAGCTAGTCCTGACCTTAATCTGACACCTCATCATCTCATCCTTGGACCTGACTGCAGTTTCCCACAGATCAGAGATCTCCAGGCTCGATGGTTGTAACTCACTCTGCCTTGGAAGGAAGACACAACACATTGCCTGGAAACACTCTCGTGCCATCAAAATCCATATCCTTGAGAGACCAGCACCATGGGAAGCCACAGCTGCAGTGGCCTGGTGCTGGCACTATCAGACATCTCTTGGTGCCTTCTGAGTGCAGGTCAGTACCTCTATGGCCACCACTCAGTGGCATGGGCACACGTGAAAGGGGGACTACCCTCAGCCACATATGGTCTTCCACACCCTTAAGGTATCAGCCATAAACTGAACCTGCAAGGTGGCCATCCTGTCCTGGAGACCAGTCATGGTCCCCATGGAGAGCAAGTGATTTGGATTGAGCCACCTCTGCGCCCATTCTGGGTATGCATGCTCCAGACCGTGCGTTCTGCTCAGCCAGAAACCAACTGGGAGGGCACCTTGATTTCTACTATTAAAGTATATCAGGTGCTTTGAAATACAGAGAACTTATTCCAGGTAAGCTGCAAAGCAGAGAGCCCCAGGAAGGTTTTGGGTGACATTAGTGGGATGGTCTCATCAAGTTACTGAAGAAGAAGCAGCATAAAGGAAGGAGAGGAATGGAAGAGAATACGGATAAATATTATTTAATGAGTATTAATATTTAGTAGCCAGAACCTCCGTCTGTGAATTTAGATATGAAGTTCTTGGAAGGGCTTGGAGGGATTTTTGTGTCTCATATTCTCATAGGTGCCAATTAATTAGACGAGACGGCCTGAAATGAAAGATACTCAAGATGAAGCAGGATAACCAAAACCAGTCTGTATGAACAACAAAAAAATTATGACTAATTCAGAGCAAACCAGAAGTCCCAATTAAGGCCAAACCTTATGGAGGGAAATACAGATCTAAGATTTTTTCTTGACTGAATTTGGAGGTTTTCAATTTTGGAGTTGCGAGTGTGTACGTTCTCACTGCTGGCCATCCTCCCTCGCTGCCTTGTGCCTGTATGGGCATGTGCTGCATCTAAGGGCGGTGTTTTATAGGCAGAGAAGCGTTGATTCAGCCACGTAGGTCCAAAGCCATCTGTCCGCCATCCGCCATCGCTGCTCACACAGTGCATCAGATGTCTCCGGGGACGTTATCCTTCCTGCCCCCGGAACCCCGACCTCAGCCAGGCAAGGCTCCAGCCGAGGGAACGTCCTGGCCCTCGCCCCGCGGTCACCCGGATTGACATCAGGATAATCCCGTTAGTATCCAGGGAGTGCCTCCCCCTCTGCACGTGCGCAGCCAGGAGGGAGGTGACCCCGCCGTGCTCCTGGCCCTGGAAGCCTTCACAGAGAGGGCTTGGCGTCTCGCAGTGCCGCGCTGAAGATGTGCTCCCTGCAGTGCCTCACGTCGGCTCCTCTCGCTGAGCCAGGCACCTCCCAGAAAGACATGGAAGGAGGTGTTCCTTTCCTGGCAGCAAGGGCAGGCCTTTTCTGCACGTAGCCCTGTTAACACTTTGCATTTTCTCCCCTACCGAGCCCCATTCAGCATGGCACTTCAGCCCACACCTTTAAGCCCAGGTGTCCCACCGACTCATTCTCTGCAGCATAAAAAGCCCCCTCCTTCTCTACCTCTTGCAGACCCTTCAGGATTTCGCCACCTGGAGGCACTGGAGTATTTCCCACCCATCAGGAGAGCTATTTGCTCGCTCTCAAGCCAAGCTCTGGTGTTACCCCAAGGGATGCCTCTGTCCGGGCTCAGGCCCTTCCAGCTCTCTCTCTGGAGCTCACATACCCCCAGTGAAGTATAGATCCTTCAGACAACATGAATGAAAGGATGGAGGCCACCAGGCTTACTACAGGGAGCCCCATTTCCCAGCCCACTCCTCCCTCGCAGTGCAGTGCATCTCACTTTGGGATGCTGAGCATACTCCTTTCCAGGGAAGGGGGAACTTGGCACCGCCAGGGAAGTCCTAGCAACCTGCTGGATGAAGCCCAGAGCGGGGAAACTTTTGCAGTGCACCGGAGAGGTCTCTTCCCCATCTGTCCCACAATCACTATTTGCAATGATAAGCAGTGTCAAATCCCATGTGAATGCTGAGTGCTGCAGAAAGAGTCATCGCTACAGCAAGGGAAGGATGCTCCTGTCTCACTCTCCCTTCCACGAAGCCCCCATCATGCAAAATCTCCAGCTTCCTACTCACTGCCTTAAGAAACAAGGAAAAGGGGGAAGGGAAGCGAATCTCAGCCCCAGGCTCATGCATTTTCACCCTTCAGAAAGCCATTTTACATGATTACAGAGCTTTCTATTCTGGTCTGTGATTGCAAGTTTATTAGTTAAGAGCACACCGGTAACTTTGAATTGTGACTGCATTAGGAGAAGCACTCAAGCTTCATCATCTTCTGAATAAGACACTTAAGGAAACATCCACAGCAGTTATAACCTTTGATGGATCTCTGCCTGTGGCATGACTTAATGTGCTCACGGTAGGAATAAGAAGAGAGGGGGAAGCAGGTGGTAAAGCTTCCAGCACAGAAAGCTGCAGTATAGCAGCAAATCACACCCATCTATACAGAGGAGGTTCACAAGGTATCGATCCGCTTTCACCAATTAAAGCCCCAAAAGGGAATCAAGTGTAAGCAAATGAAAAGCCCTCTCTGAAAGTGCAGAAATGGTGAAAGAAGATGTGCAGGAAACACAGCACGGGCAGGAGCTGGTCAAAGACTTCCATAAGCCTTCACAGCAAAGCCACGGATTCATCCTGGGAACCTCTTTGCCAAACCACACATCTCCTTCCCTGGGAAACAGGGCAGCTGGGCAACATCGTGGGACGGGGTATAAAAGCCACATCAGGGGATGTAGCCAAGGGGGTGTGCTTCACACACGGCCTTGCTGCCTAAGTGGAAGCTCCAGTGACCCTCAGCATCTTCAGCAGATGTAGACAAATCCCCCCAAGAGCCCACTGGGACACAGGGTAGTTATCCTCATTTCACAGCAACAGGGAATTACTACAAGCACAAGGCAAGGCAAGGACAGATTTAGACCCAAATCCTAAAGTGCCTAAAGTCCCTTGACCAAATGGCTATTCATTCAAAGGACATAAACCTTGATAGAGTACCAATGGCTGATGTATTAAAAATTTACTGAGATCAGTCAGATTTACAGCAGAATCAGGGGGCTGATTTTTTTTTGTTTGTTTTTCCTGAGCCACAAGCACCTTCCTAAATTTTGGAACAATCCTTCCACTCTGTAATTTAAAAGAAGTGATTGAAAAAAAAAACAGAATAAAAACAAAACCAAAGCAAATTTCAATGATGTGAAATTAAGATTGCTGCCAACATCTGCTTGCTGAAAAGGAGAGAGATAATTTTGAAAAGATTTTGCTTGCAAAGGAGAGAGGCATCTTTAGCTTGAATGCTTTTTGAAATGAAGTAGAAAAAAGCCCCATCAAAAGGAACTTAGGCAACCCTCTCCTTCAGCAGAGACAAAATGCCACTTTCTGGGAAACCCAGCAAATTTGGACCGGTGTTGCTCGAGGATGCCCTCCCTGCAGGGTCACACCACTCCCAGAGGGATCTGAAATGGTGCTTCACCCAGACCTGCAAAGCTAGGTCACCCCCCATGTCCGACATTCCCTCTAACGGGCCTGATGAAGTTCAGCCCTGATGCTGGTAGTGGAGCTCCAAGGTTGCCCTTCAGTGGGACCGACGTGGGATGGGGTTTATTTACCAAGCACAGGCTGTGCTGACGCACTTCTTGTACTCCCGGAGTACAGCTCGGCAGTTACTGCCTTCAAGCCACTCCTGGGCTGGACTCTGCAACCCCGCCACTGCCTCCCAGATTTATTTGCAAGGACAGAAGGTCATTTTCCTGGTCACCATGCAGGATCCAGCCCAGCAATCGCGGCAGGGTACAATATTTCCAAGCCAACTCCGGCTCAGTCCCTGAAGTGCTGCTCAGTGAAACAAGAACACCTTTTTAAGCAATAATTTTCAACCATCCACCGGCCAACCAGCTCCCTCTGCTGCTGCTTCTTCCAGCTGGACCCAGGCTGCATTGTCAGAGATGAGAAGCCACCAGAAGCAGCTGATGAATTTAGCACAGCAGTTAGCTGGCAGGGCACAGTCTTGGCATTGAGGGCTCCACTGGCTGCCTGCAAGATCCCCAGTGACATAAAAAATGCTTTATAATACCTTAAACACCTGCATATGTTTCAGGTCCTGTAGGAAACCCACCACAGCTGGAGGCCAGCAGGTCCTAGGGCACCTCCAACAGCATAAGGCTGCTGAACTGGACTGAGCCCCACTACCCATATGAATAGACTTCACACTGACTTCAAAGTTCTTGGTTTATTTTCCATCCTCTGGGTTGGTTTTTTTTTACAAAAAAAAAAAAAAAAAAAAAAAAGGCCAGGCTTGCACCATGACAGAACAAATTCCTTCCCTGCATCACCAAGTGCAGGAAGATCATCTGGCACCTCCCTCCCTGATGCTGCCTTGCTGTCTCTATGTTCACATCCCTCAGTGGGACCATACCCAGCTCAGATGAGCAGAAATTCTGGGCAAGGTGTATCACAGCAGCCTTTTCCTGGTTTATTTTTAAGAAGTTACTCTAACCAGTGCACGCTGTGCCTTCAGTGTCAGTTGGAGCATGAACCAAGGCATGTTATCAGCCTGGCATTTGCATCGCTGGCCCTTGGAGATGCAGGGCTGCCAGACACCTTCTGAGCTGGCAAAGATGGGGATTAGCGGCAAAAAGGTGAGAAAAACAATCTGCTGGCTTGCTGAACATCATCTGTGCCCATTGCAGGAGGGGCTGCCATTGGCCATGGTGATGATAATCCTACAGCCACCACTTGTTCCCAGGAGACCTGACCCCAGCATTCTTGGCGGTGTGCATGACATAGCAGGAGACAGCTCATCTGGGGCTGAAGAGCTTGGAGGTGAAATAGCTTCCACCTCCATTTCACACATGGGGAAACTGAGGCACACAGTGGCTGGGACAGGCCTGGGATTTCATGGCAAGTTGGCAGTAAACTGGAAATGTGTCACTCAGGCTCTGCCATGAGGATGAAACTGCCATGGAGGGGTGGGAGGGTGGCTTGGTTCAATGTATGTTTAGAAGTGAGCAAGGTGATGCCAGGAAGCTTCAGCTGTGGCAGGGACAGCCTGGAGGGAAGGCAGGAGGTCATGCAAGCTGCTACCTAGCCAGCCCTTAATTCCCCTGCAGGGACTGGCAGCACTGACACCAATCTGCTGGCAGCCCTGCCGATGGGGTAGAGATGTGAGGGAGGTCTCCATCTACCAGGCACATGGAGGAACCACCAATTCCCTTCACCCCTGACCACCCTACAGGTGCCAGACATGGCTTTGTTCAGGTCATCTCCCATCTGTGGCCAGGTTGGACCTGATAACTGTGGGGTCTTTGAAGCAGTGACCCAGGGGTGGATGGCAGCAAGGTTTATCTCGGGAGGTTTATTTTGACAAAGGCATCCACCCTGAAAAACAAATAGCTGGCATCCTGTTTTAGATCAGTACCATGCTGCTGCAGCTGAGCAGCTCCCGGCAGGAGCAGGAGAGCAATGCCCTTGCTTACAGGTGGTGAAGAAGACCTGTTCTCAGCACAACCTTGAATCCATCGTCCCAAGCCTCTGCATGGAGCCCAATGTCTTTTTTCAGCATCTTCTCCCACCTGCAGCCTACTAAGAAACAGGGAACATGTAGGACCTACCCTCAGAAAAGGAGGAATGGTTGATGTGGAAGCACAGAAGCTGTTCTGATCAAAGATGCCAGCTCAGGGCAAGGCCTTAGCTCAATAGGACAAGAGCAAACGGCCTCACGTTGCGCCAGGGGCGGGTGAGATTGGGTGTGAGGGAACATTCTGCACCGGAAGGGCTGGCAGGCGCTGGCACAGGCTGCCTGGGGACAGCATGGTATTTAAAAAAAACAGGTAGCTCTGGCACTTAGGGACATGGTTTAGTGGTGGCCTTGGCAGTGCTGAGTTAACAGTGGGACTTGATGATCTTGAAGTTTTTTTCCAACCTACACAATCCTATGATTCTATGATTAAGATACAGTGCAAATCCCAGATCAGGATGCGTTCAGAGGGACCAGGATTAAGCCAGGAGGCCGGGCTGTGGGGAGAGGGTGTGATGGCAGAGAAATGTAAACTGTCCTTACATTCCTTAGATTTGGGCTGCAGAGGTGGGAGAGGGATGTGTGCCCACAGCTGCAGAGATGGCTTTGGTCCTTGAAGTGTCCCATCAATGCAGAAACTCCAACAGAGCACCTCAGGAGGTGGCATCACCCACAGTCATCTCCAGGACCTGTTCAGTCTGTCTCCCCCGCACCAGGCATTCCCAGCCTGGGGGCACAGGCTACGTTTTTGGCTGTATTTAAAGGCACTTCTGTTTGGGTAAGAAAAGAGTGGGAGGAGATGGGTAAAGAGACAATGCAGCAGAAGCTGTGCAGCCTCCCTGAACAAGGAGTGCAGCACTGCAGGAGAACAATCCAGGGAAGGAAGGAAGACGCACCTCCTTCGCAGAGCAACGTCCTCCTGCTTGCTTTCCCACTTGGCAAGCCCAGCAAACAGGCTGTGATGGCAGAGGGCTGTATCCCCCTGCTGGAACCCCAGATGGATGAACATTTGCTGTGCAGTCACAGAGCGATGAGAGCTTCAGACCCTGCCTGTCCAGGTCTTCTAGACCTGGTCCCCATCCATTTAAGGGGCAGAAGGAGAATTCATGTGGCAAATGCAGGTGACTCCACTGGCTGCATGCTACAGGCACTACAAACATTTTGGCTTGTATGGATGAACTTCCAGCTCAGCCATGACCTGTTCCCACCAGGACACCAGAGGGGAGGGAACATGCAGAAGGGAGAGGAGAAGGAGAGCCAGAAAAGTGGGAAATGAGATGCAATGACCAGTCAGATCTTTCCAAGAGCTTGTCCTACCCTGAGTCTGTCAGGGACCTTCCACAACCCATCTCATCTCTGCCCCCAGCTGGAGAACCACTCAAATCACTGACAGCGGCACAGAGTTGCTTCAGAGGGTATTCATGCACCAGGAGGTAGCATTTTTGCAGAGGACACCAAATGGGAAAGGAAAAATGCCTGAAGGAAGGGCAAAACCACCAGAGACCTACCTACAAGATAGCTTCATGGTCCCGGATGGGGCAGGAGACCCAGAGGAAGAGAGGGATTCAGGATAATGAAAGAAAGGCAAGTTCTGCTCTGCACAGCAGCTACAGAGGCCCCTTGTCAGGGGTGCAAGAAGGAGCCAATTTTAGGATGCTCAACTTTTTGCTCATAGCCTGAGGGTTGTCAGCTGCTGGATGCATCTAATCTTATTGGCAGCACATAGCTACTGGCCCCTTGTCTTTACCTTTGCTTCTACTGGAAACCACCGATGGAGCTTCATGATGGTGCAGCACAAGTTCACACTCCAGCACCAGAGCTCTGACCATCACCTCAGGAAGAGAAAGGCATGGGTGAGAAAACTCAGCCTCTGCATTTCACACCATTGACATTTCAGCAAATCCTGCCTGGAACAGTAGCAACTCGTCAGGATTGTTTATCTGCTGGTCCTGCCTGCTCTTAAGTGGAGCAATTTGATGATGTCAGTCCAATAACCCTGGCAATAGCTTAAGAGGAGTCATAAATCACTGACAATAAGATAATTACTTGAGTTAATAGTTAAGACAGGGAACATATTGTTTTAAAATGAATAAAAATTTGCCAGAGACAAAAACCCCATAGTCCTTCTCATTGCTTTCTGCTGTCGCTGTTGACAGGAGAGGATCCTAAAAAAGATTTGCTGTAAAATCGCTGTTCCCCTCCCAGCTGGGCAGGGGGAAGACCAATGCAACTCTCTAGGTAATTCCAAATTTAAGATCTTATGTCACCAGGTCATTCAGGAGGAAGACTTTGTAGAAGAAGAAGAAGAAAAATCCTTCTCCTTTATCACATCACTTGGCAGCCTTGTGTCAACTTTCACCCAAGGATGTGAAAATGTTGTAAATGCAGCAGGATGCTGAACCTCCCGCTGCCCCTTCTCTCCTGGAGGAGGAGTGGAATTACCCTTCTTCTGAAGGAATACAATAGGATGCTTCTTTTCCAAGTACATACTTGTACAAAAAAAGTTTCATTGAATTAACTGTTTCTTCCTCCTTCTGCTTTGAAGCTTGACTGGGCTAACAAAGAGTTTACTGCCTGGAAGTGTTTTTCAGGGTGTTTTTGGAAATCACCATTTTCATGATGGAAAGCTGAACCAGAGGATTGCTTTGATATTGCACCAGCACGTTTAATCATCTCCAGCCATACGAAATGCACAGCCACAGCTCTGGTGTAGGTGTCCCAGAACCCTCCCTGCCTCTGGCCAGAAATTCCTCTGAGAAATGGCTTCTCAATGAACCAGTCATTCCCTCCCACCTCTCCATGTCATGCTGTATTTGGTGGACCTGCTGTGTTTCCCCTCTTCTTTCCCAAGCTAAGAAGTCCTGGCCTACCCAACCACCCACTCCTCTTACAAGATTCCTGCCAGACCTTTGCCATCTTCACAGGGCCACAGGGATCTCATATACCTGACCAAGAACCTGCAAGTCACCCATGCCCTTCTGGGCCAGCAACCAGAGGACAGACGGGATATCCCAGGTCACACCAAAGAGCACTTGGCACTTACACTTTGGCAGCTGAAATGAGCTGGGTGGGATGGGGATCATCAAGAGAAACCAGAAGGCAGCGGGAAGGTGGGAGCATTGGTGGGGGACCCGGTTGTCTTACAGACGCTGTGATTTTCCTCCATAGGAGCAGAGAGCACTGGATTATTTCCTTATGGATTTGTTCTGAAATCTAGATTAATTCCTCACCATAATTCTCATCCTCTCTTGCAAATAATCATTCTTCCAAAGCACAATCAAATCAAGGACCACCTAACCTGGCATGTCAGGACAACTCTACTCTGAAGCCAGCAGGCTTGTAAATAGGATATCAGAGGGAAGACAGGCCAAGAGGACCTTGTCACTCCCACCTGAGTCTGTAGCTGTTTGGGCAATGACCAAACACTAGGTTGCATAAAGCCTAAGAAACTCCATCACCGGGAGGGATGGGAGGACATTTCTCCTTACCCTGACTTGTTTGTGAATTTTTTTCTTGTTTTTTCACTGTGGAGCCCTAATTGATGACAGATGCACGGACCTCCCGGGCTAAGCGTGCCTGAAGTCAGTACAGGAGAGGGACCAGCACTCCCCGTTCCCAGCCCTCGGCCGGAACAACAGTTGAGAGAGTCAGTCTAAAATAAAAGGTTTCATGGTGTGAACTTTCCAGAGGAAGCAAGTTTTCTCCTGGAAAGAACAGAAAGTGTGTGTGGCAGGAGCAAGCAGTTCCTTGGGGGCTGCCTGAGCAGGAAGGAAGATGTTTTGATTTATTCTAGGTGTGAAACTTGGCCAGGGAAGCTTGCCAGGTGTTTGTGTTGGCTCCCCTTCGTCACCAGGCTGTGCTTCCAGCGGGAACTTTACTTCTCAAAGCTGGCCTCTTAACGTCCATAATCAGGAGAAGAAGAGGGGACAACCAGCAATGAGGTCTGGCTTTCCCAGGGGCAGGGTTGGTGAAGGGCTCAGGTTAGGCTGCACTCAGCCTCCACTAGCATCTGGCAGGGATCATAGATGCTCATGGGCTTCCCCCAGGGTCAATGTCACCACCACATCCATCCCTACCACCTCGCTGGTGCTGCAGAGAAAACCAAGAACCCAGTTCATCAGCAGCACTTTGGGACAATTTTCCCAGCAAAGCAGATCAAAGAAAATACCTACAACCAGGGCGTGAGAAGCCAGATCTGGGGCAGCTCGAGACATCAGGGTGGATGCCCTTTGGTCAGCTGCAATGCAACAACTTCCCGCAGGCAGGGCCGATTCAAATCAAATCTTTGTGCTTCTGGATGGCATGACATTGGGCCAGGGGACAGCCAGCAGCCTTCCCAGTCTTCAGGAACTGGAAGGTCCCGAGATAACCTGGCAGCAGGCTCAAAGCAAACAAGAGGAAGCACTGTTTCACACCATTCGCAGAGACAGTGCAACTCCTTGCCAACAAATCTAACCACGTTACATCCACCATGGGTGATGGGAAATCAAGCAGATTGTGTTCTGGTCCCCATCTGGCTCAATACTCATGCTTCCCTGAATGGAAGCGGTTTCCTTCCCCTCCCAGGGTGTCAAGGCACAGCTTTTTCTTTTTTAACTCTTCCCTTCCCCGTATCTTTTCACATGGGTCTTTCAGAGGTCAGTGACCCACTAGCATCTCCTCCTCCCTCCACTCGTGTTGCTTTCTCCCCATGTTTTCTCACATGTGGGACAAAGGAAAGGGTGGAGACGGCTGTTCCTCCTCTGCTTTCCTCTAATCCCTCTAATCTTCCTGCCACCTCATTTCTTTCCTTTTTCCTCTTTCTCCCCTCCAATTTTTTCCCCTTCCTAGTGCACATATCTATTCTGCTGAAGGCAACCATGCTGGGGAGTGAGAATTGATCCCCCGTTCCAGCAGTGCAGAGTGGCTCACATCTTCACAGTTAGACCGCACATCTCCTGGGGCAGGTTGTCCTCTGCACCTCCTGCAGCTTTCCAGGGGCCACAGCCATTTCTTATGTTTCTGTCCCATTCAGAGTGCCTGGAGTAACACCCCTGCGGTGTCACAGCCCAGCAAGGTGCTTGCAGCACTGTAGTGTGTTGCAAAGGTGTCTGTGTGGGGAGTCTAAGCGTGTGACCTGGGATTTGGAGGGCTAGAGGACTGTTCAGCATGCAAAGGGCCAGGTCTAGACCAATTTCATCCATGCGACCTGAAATGGATGAGAGATGGGGGATTTCTAGTGCAAACTATGCCCAGAGTCATGCTCAGGTTCCTCTCAGAAGGGACGTTAATTTACTCCCAAAGCAAAGCAGGCTTCTACATGTCTCCTGCTGCTTGTCCTCCTGTCACTGTAGCATCTCCTTCAGCAGGGACTCCCTTTCATCACTAAGGGTGAGGACCAGGACAACCCCACCTTGGGCCCACTCCTACTCATTGAAGGTGTTCAAGCTCTCCATCCTGCCTCCCTTGCCACCTCAGGCACGTTCCCCCCCACCCCCACCCCCGGCATATCACTTCAACCTTCACAACTCTACACAAGGCGACCAGGTAGACAGAGCAAACAGCTCCTGACTTTGCTCCAGATCCAGCACACCCCTTTCCTCGGGATGAGACAGAGTGCACTGAGTGTACACAAATCATCCTGCATTTCCCCAACACCTGCATCTAGTGAGGCCTTCGAGAGGCGATTTAAGGACAGTCTTCAGCTACGAATGTTCTTGGTTTCATAGCTCAAAGCCAGACCTTTATTGTCATGGAAAGGATATTGTGGTGAGCACTGTCACTTCCAGTCACTGCTGGGAAATGGACCTTGCCATGAACTAGCTCTCACATTCCCTGGAGTATTAACCCATGTGTTGCTTTTTAGGATATTTAGGAACAGTCCTGCTTCTAAGTCACTAACAGTGCACTAGGAAGAGAAACATGCATTAACAGAGACCCAGGCCACCAAATCCACCTGCTGGGGTCCTGATGCCTTTTTCCCAGGCATACACAAGAAATTGCATGAGCAAAATGAACTCCATGCCCGAGATCCATGTGCAGCTGAGCCAGCATAGCTGCAGAGAGGAAGACCCCCAGCTATTCAACCCTCTCTGCTTCTCCCCAGCTGTGCGGTCCTACCCCTTCCCAGCACACACTCAGGCCCTGACACAGCACCGAGCACAAAGACAAGCCAGTTCTCATCCGTGTTGTTACAGATCCCATCTCTCGGGGACGTGGGAGGATAAGGGTATGTGATATTATGGCTTATTGCAGAAAGTCTTTCCCTTGACAGGCAGCTCATGTGCTGAGGCATTCAGCCGCATTGCCAGAGACCCCAGCACGACTTACTTGTGTGCTTGTGCACACTGGAACGCTAAGGTCACCACTTCATCCAGGAAGACACGACTCCAGGTTTCATCCTGTTGCACATCCCTCTTGTGCAAGCAGGTTGCTTTGCATTTCTGAAGAGCTTTTCTTGTTTTTCTGATTCTAGAAAAAAAAAATCCAAATTATAACCCAATTCCTGGACCCTCCTGAGTGGCTTCAGCATGCTTGAACGGGACCTGCAGCCTGGGTCCAAGCATCAGTTGCTGCCTTATGTCAGGGAGTTCCCAGCAGTGCAGGGCAAACTGCACAGGAGGAGGGCTACTGAAGAGCCCATCCCGAAGGGCTCATCACTGGGACAGGCAGTGACGAAGCCCCAGCTCCATGGGAAAGCACCTGGCAACCCTCTCCCTGCAAAGCGGGGAGATGAAAGCACCCAGGTGCACAAGGCAGCTGCAAGGGGCCCTGGAGCCCGCCCTCACGCAGCACACTGTGTTCCTGGAGTGGGATGGGGGTGGTATGACCCGTTCTGAAAGTGGCCAGGTAATTGCATACCTGCTTGGTTCATCAGCTGGGTCAGCTTTTAGATGTCTGCTGGGATCTCATGAATCCTCACTGCTCTGACCTGTAGAAATACATATTTACACCAAGAAAGGGAAAGAGGCAGGAGGAGCTGGCTTTGGAAAGCCCTCAGGTGGCACCTCCCTTTGCACCGAGAGGCAACATTTTTCTGAGGAGTTCTCATCGCTGTGATGTTGCAATATGACGTTCCTCAGCGGACCTCCTCATGGGGGTCCTGTTGGCAAAGGCTGGATCTGCTCCATCTGCTCCCACGTCACCCACCAGAGCCAGAGCTACTCCCTTGCCACCAGGTACACCTCCAGGTCAGGAGGTGCCTGCCCACCCACCTCCACATCCCACCTCATCCCCAGACCCAAGTGCCTCACCAAGCACTTGGGCTCTGCTTCCGACAGGACCTGTCTGAGCACGCCACTGTACATGGCTCAGGGTGACGGCTGGTGTGTTGTAGAAAGTAACCACAAACACAGGCACAAAGTTTGAAAGAAAAACCAGAAGATTAAATATCAGAGATAAACCTGCTAAAAACAAAATCCTGAAAACACAAAATCCCCATCCCTCAAAGCAGCTTACGCATCTCAAGTTCCTGGTGGTTTTTCAACCAGCCTTAGCTCGATCCTGCCCTGCTGTCCTCCCTGACACAGTGTTTCCAAACATATTGTTTCCTTACTGTGAAAGCCTTTCTCCCATCCTTGATTTCCTGCTGCATCCCCTGGATCTACCAAACGTGCTTTTCCCATAGGACCACCTTCCCCAACAGCCCCCCTCTAACCACATCCTCACGGTGCACCTCCAACATCTTCCCTGCAGTTGGTCTCAGACTGTCTGAACCCCGCCGGGGTCTCCCCTGCCTGACAGACACACCCCACCCCAGATCCAGTGGGCTCCTCTTCATTGCCCAAAGCCCTGGAACACTCATCGGCTTAACCAAGCATTTCCAGGAACGTCAGCCCCACAGGGGTTTCCAAAAATTGTCACCTTCCATCCAGCAACATGCACAGATCTAGGTGAAAACAAGAGACCTTTGTGCATTTCTCCATGTCATCACACTTTCAGTGTCTTGTGGCTTTAGGGCAGAGCTTCCCACAAGGTGTCCAGGACCCTCCTTCCCTACACAGATTTCTTCCACCCTGACGTGGGCTGGGCAAGCCTTGCTCTCCCCTCAGCCCCTGGCCTCTGCATTTGCATCCTGCAGGCTCATTACCTGGATACGTGGGATTCAGCTGGCAAATTAAGACACCTAAACACATGCATCTGGATGTTGGACGTTGGTAGGAGACGATGGAGAAGGGTCTCAGATCCCACCAGGTGCCTGTTTTCAGGCCACCAAAGCAAACCTGGGTGCCAACTTTTGGCCTCTCCAGTCACACCCAGTGGGTTCTCCACCTGATCCGCTGTGCCAGCACAGGTCTTGTGTCAGCGCTGGGTACAAGCCACCGCTTCTGTTTAATTAAGCTGTCTGGATAACAACTTAGCCAAGATCAACACTCCCCATAAACAGCCCCTGCACCAGGTGCAGGAACATCTCCCATCACGCCCGGGTGACTTCCCTGCATTGGCTTTGCAGAGAAAGCAAACATCCCATGTTTAAAATGTGGTTTGCAGACTGGTGGGGGTAGGCAATGAATTCCCAGTACAGGGCAGATCTTGGATGCCATGTGCAGATCTCTCAGATCACGTCAGGGCTCAGACAGTTGATGGAGAGACCTCCACACAGAAACCATTCCCATCTCCGCTCCCTTCAAACATCGATTTCTTGAAACATGCTATGGCATGATCCACATCTCCTCTGCAAGGAGCAGTTCCCATCTCAAACACACCTGTGGAGGCAGATAGAGGCTGTTTATCCTACGAGACGGTGTCAGTTTTTTAACTGATGTGCACATGAACCTGGCACAGCCCGTTTCTATCCCCTGCTACAATGCTGTCACATCTGAGAAAATGGCCATATCCCTTGGAAAAAGGGACAAAAATTATTTCAATAGGAAAAACAGAGGACAGGGAACATGTACAGAAGAGCACAGACTGAGGATGGTGAACTTTTCTTCCTGGGATGCCTCACTCAGGACACACAGGGACAGACACAGACCCAACACTCAGCACCAAAATCTACTGTGGCTTGTAATGATTTTATGGTCCTGCTCCATCTTGGCTAAGAAGAAACCCAGTGCCAGAGAAAAATGAAAGCTACCAAATGCCCCGACTTGCCTAAAAAAAGGCAGAGCTAGGTAAAGATAGAAGAGGAACAATGCTGGTGTAGCATCCCCTGGCTTTCCACCCCACTTCCAGTACAGGCCAAGAGCCCATCCAGGATGGCAGCAGTTAAATCCAAGTCTGTATCCCTGAGCAAGGTGACTCCTGCAATGTCTGCTCAGGCCAGAAGAATGTTCTGGAATTAAAACCTCACGTGCGGGTATGGGCACCGCTCGGCACAGTCTTGCTCCATACCCAATACAAAACATCTGTGTGAGTGCTGCCAGCACACCTCACCCAGAGAAAATACTTTTGGGATTAAATGGGCACACCTGTAGCAGAGAGGTGTGATCAAACAAGCATGGGAAAAGCCACGGCCAGCAAGGAGTGACTCCCCCAGCCCAACAAGCAAATACAAAGTTCACACAAAGGGAGTCAATAAGGAGGAAAAAAACAAATCAATTGTATTTTAGGAGCTCTAAAGTAAAAATCCTAGCAGGAGTCACATTCCAAAACCCAGTATCGCTTTTTGTGGCCCACAGGAGGAGACAACTAGTTTCTCTCCTAAGGGGAATAAGCATGTCTTTGCTGGAGGCAGCAGAGCTGCCGTGAGAAATACAGTGGCCCCTGATTTCCACCTGGTGACTTTTCACAGTACAGGGAATTTCCAGAGATGAAAAGATCTCTATGCTTTGTTTGATAATTATCCTCTGCTAGTGACTTCCCTTCATCTCTGGTTTTATTTTGACACATTTATTGTGCTCTTTTGATCTCCACCTTTGCAATGACACCATGGATAACAATTTCCAACAGAGGATTAAATTATTTTGATGTCTCCACAAGTAGCATCTGCTGTCACTCCGGCTCGGAAGCAGCTGCAGCACCTCTCAGCCCTTATGCTTCAGGGCAGAGAAAGCCTCTCGCCAGCTGAGATCACGAAGACGCTTCCTCCCCCAGCAAACAGCACACATGCAGCTGCACAAGGAGAATTTGCATCCCACCCTTTGCAGCTCCTGGAGCTTGCATATCCTCACCACAGTGCTCTTCTTGCTCCTTGCAGGCTGCACATGGGTTTTGCCCTGTGGAGGTCCAGCCTGCAAGACCAGCATGGATCTCCTTCACCCCAGGAGACCCTTGGTTTTAGAGCGAAAGGTTAAACGTTCAAGCTGAACCCATGCCCTCTGCCTGAAGGATGCTAGAAGGTAATGCAGGATGCTGGCCAGCACACACTCAAGGGAAGGAGTTGTATTTACTGTTGCAGTGGGTGGTTGCAACCATATTGAGAGGTGCAGGCTTAGCAAGGGAGGAGGAAGGAGATGCTGATGGATGTCTTCAGCTTTCCATCACTCTGCAAGACTGAGAGCTGGGAGGAGGGCTGCCCAGCCCAGCCTCACAGCTGAGGCTTCCAACCCATCAGGACTTGTCCCGAGGGCACAGAGCCATGGCTCCTGACCACAGAGCCTTTGCAGAGGCACTGCAGGTGCCCAGCTTACTGAAATGCTCTAGCACAGCCACCTCCCTCTCTATTTGCAAGGAGCAGCCTCCATGTCATCTCTCATTCCCCATCTTTGGAGACCACCAGGAGACCACCCTGCTGCCCACGCACCCATGGGACAGAGGGAGCCTCGGCATCTGCTGGCACAGTGCACCAGGGTGGATATTTATGCTGCCCCAAATCACCCCACACACACCATCCAGACTCTGCCATGGGTGGGTCAGGGCTTTCTCAGTCACAGTGACCAATATCTCAGGCACAGCTTGGCCATGACCTTGTGTCTGGGCAGGGTTGTGCCTATGCCTGAGTGATGCTGCTGGACTCCTCGGTGGAGGCCACAACATCCAACATGGTGACAAGATATGGTCACATTCACGAGGCTGTATGCAAATGTCTCCTCATAGACCTGGGGCTGTACAAGGGGTGGAAACCCAACAGCTTCTGGAGCAGGGAGCCCAGCCCTGCCTTTGCCACAAATTGCTAATATTAGTCATTATTCTATTTCTTCCCATCTATTCCCTCCCCAAACCTCTTCCCACCTCTCCATGCCAAGGGTCTAATTCTCCAAGGAGCAGCAGCATTGCTTGCTCTCCCCCCTCAACTGTGCTGTATTCAGCCTCACCCACCCCAATAAAATCCTTAAAGAAATGCAAAGACAAACTCAATGAGAAAACCCACCTGAGGAGATCATGGACAACACTCCTCCACCTGACAGCTCCCCAGATCTCTGTGTTAGGAGCTGCCCTGCAGCTCCCGGGGAGCTTCTGTGTGTCAGTGACACTTCACACATCTGTCAAGAAAGCCAAGTGCCAGCAAGGACCGCAGCAGCATTTTTAAAACACAATTAAAAGCTGTCCTGAGGCAAAAGCATGCACGGGAAATACAAGCCCAAATAAACATGTGACCTTTCCTCAGAACTGCAGTCTTTGCTGTTTCTCAGCAGTTTATGGCATTTTTTTAATTTAAAGACTCTTCTGGATTAAGTTGATAAAATCTTATTCAAGATACGGATGAGTACTAGCTGCCTATTTCTTGGGGAAATTTAAAAAACTTTGAAAATCTCTATTTTCAAACAACCCCTCTGTACTTTCCCAGCAAACTGAGAGGCTCCAAAACAAAAACCTCTCATGGTTAAAGGGCAGCCAGCTTCTCCAGACTAGTAAAGCTCAGTAAGCAGAGGAAGACAGAAACATCAGATGCCTCTCCAAATTTGTCCTGGTAGGCAAATAGGAAAAAAACTGCAATTTGGGAAAAAAAAAAATTCTTACAGCCTGCCATTAATCTGTGGAACCCACTGCTGAAAATATTTCTGAAGCTTTTAAGGTATTAAATGCCATTATTTCCACATGAAATACCTCCCTCAGAAACTGACTTCAATCTCAAATGATTGGAAACATTTCTCCTGCTGGGGTACCTCCTTCAGATTTATTCTTCAGCTTTGTTACGCTATCCACACCCAGAAAAATCTACATTCAGAGAAAATGAAGATGCTGATGTCAAACCTTATAATGATAGGAGATGCCTTGATGAGGTGAATTTTCCCTCCTCATCCTGTGTGCTAGAGCATGCAACAGCTCCCATGCTTGTCCTCGTGTGACCTTGCTGGGACAAAGCAGCTCCAGGACTGACCCTGACCCATGTAATAGGAAATCAGTGTCTGTAGGTTTCCGAGGGGTTGGAGAAACAGCGCCCTGCATGACAGATGGGACATCAAAGAGCTACTGCCCTCGTTAAAGCCATTGCGTGTTGCCTGCAAATGCCGTGGCCATCTTTGCTACTGTGGCACTAGATCACCTGCAGTAGGAAGAAGAGGAAGGGATCATTCACTTGCACGTTATTTCCTAGATGCCAGGGATACCTGCATCATGAAATCACTCCCAGGTCTTCAGCAACAGCCTGAGCCTGGCTCCAGAGCTGAGCTTGAAGACTGTCAGTAACCTCCCAGCCATGCTCAGGACAACAGGGAGGAAATCTTCCCGATGGCCTCTGTGCTGCATGTACAAAAAAAACCTACAAAAAACACATACAGTGGGGGGAAATAATGAACGTGCTCTTCCAGACCGTGCCATCACACACCCAAGGAGCAACATGAATGTTATCATGGGCAACCTGGCATCCCCATCTTCTGAGATCCAGGCTGAGCAACCCCCTCACTGTCCCAGAGTATCTTCAATATATGTAAAGGACAACATCCACCGTGATGCTAAGCAGGACGAGGGGTGGGGAAGGCTTATACAGGCTTGAACTGCAGGACACAAGCTGTGTCACTTAGTGGCAGAGGTCGAGAGAAAGCTCCTGTAGATGAGGTCTCTCATGGCTTCCAGCAGTGGGAAAGCCTCATCAGGTGGAGCCATACCTACCCGTGGCTCTGAACTGCACTGTGCAAAGTGGTCAGAAGGACAAAGGCACCAGCACCATCTATCCTAAGAGACAAGTATCCTACTGCCCTCAAGCCCCAAGGTTTGCTAACTGCCCTGCTGCAAACATCTGCCTTCTTGGTGCTCATAACGGACAGCTACTGTTTGAGCTATGTGCCACTTTCAGGGAATTAATCCCAAAGCAGGCAGAATTCAGCTGGACTACCTTACACTACAAACCCCGAACTTAAACCATCATCCTGGTGACAGGAGCATGGCCCTGGTTCAGCTTTGGGTGGCAGCCTGCAAAGTCACAGTGCTTCTGATCCCAACCCAGAGAGTATGGAGCTGGTCTTCTGGCCAGCCTTCCTCAGCTCTGCTCTTGTTTCGGGACCCTGTGGGCCACACAGCTGTTGGCCATAGAGCAGATCAAGCAGCTGGATTTTACAACACTTGGGATGCTGGAGCAGAAAAAAAAGACCTTAGCAAGATCTTGAGAAGATGCAAGATCCAGGCATGACCAGGCCAGAGGCGTTGGCAGACTGAATCTCAGCCGTGAGGAGCAAGGCACGATAAATCTGTCTTTCCCATTGTGTCTTTATCTTGCAACACTGTCAGCCCAACCTTCTGTATCTGCCAACCTTCTGTAGTCAGGGAGGGGGATCCACAAGGAAAGGACAGTGTGCCACCACGCAAAGCCCCAGAGGGCTGCTGGCAGCATCATCCCATAGATACAGCAAGCAAGATAATGGCAACACAGTGAAGGCCAGCAGCTGGGAGATGAGAGGGGAAGAGGAAAGATGCAGAGTATGTGCTGGTCTGAGGACACTACCCACCTACATCCCATTGGGACCAATTTGAAGTTCCAGCTGGAAGCAGTCTTAACTGGCTGGAACACCATTCAGTCACTCAGACATCTAGTGCCCTTGGAGATGCTTTAGACCTGCCTCCCCACTTTGCTGGTTGAGAAGTGAGAAGGTCTGCCTTGTCCCAGCCAGCGCTCTGTGAAAGCTTGGAATACTGTCAGGCATCTCAAAGAGCAACACACCTACCTTGGTACATTCAGACCCAGTGCAGTGATATCTCTACCCTTAGGCACCCCAGGTCATGAGCCAAATGCCTCACTTGGCTTCTGGTTCCTGCACACACATGCTCAGAGATGCTAGCACAGGGCTGGTTATGCCCAGGAAACAAGGACCAGAAGATACTGCAGGCTCTTACACTTCAGTGAAGACCTGCATACACTTAAGAGACATAAAAAAAACCTAGGTCTTCATACAGCTAAAAAGAAGCTCATAGGCAAGCTACAGACCACCACTCTTCTAAAACACCTCAAACAACACCTGAATGCCCCAGGTTGAGCTTAAATAGAGCTTCAGGGCCCACAGGTGAGGCTGATCATGGCCATTAAGGATTATTAGTGCCCGCAGAGCCCTGACACTAAGGATGTCTCCAATGGCAGAAGATACTTGTGTGTGGGTAGCTGAACAGACCCTCATTCCTGTGGGTTACAACTGTATAGCCACATGAGCTGAATGTTTCAGCAATGGTGATTCAGCCATAAAGGTGACACTTTACCTCAGAAATACTCAGATATCTTGTTTTCACAGACTGTAAACATCCTCCTTCATACCTCCTGCTGATTTCATTCTTTTTTTTTTTTTCTTTTTTTTTTTTTTTTTTTTTTTGGGGGGGGGGGATCCTTTCAGCATTGCTCTTCCAGCTCCAGGGCTTGCATAATGTCCTCTCATTGAAGTGTTCAAGACCCTTAAGCAAGCAGTGCCATATTAGTCCAGAAGACTTTTGCAGACCACAAGCCTGCGTCATCTTTTTATCACCCTTTGAAGTGTGGAAATCATCTAATTAGTGGGTAATGCAACTGGAAGTTAAGGAGCTTAGAAATCCTGACATTTTATATTCAAAAGTGCCTTGTTTTACTGCAGCCCAGCAGGGAAACTATTCTGCTCTGACGCCAACCGATGATTTTGGGGATATTATCTCTTCTGAACATGAATACCCATGAGCAAACAAAGGCATGTGGCTGAAGGGGAAAGAGTCCCACCCAAGGAAGGAAGACAATCTTCTTTTTATGCATTTACACTAAAAACTGATTCTAAATTCAGCTTTAGGAAAGGTCAGTTCCCATGCAAGCATCAATGTGAAGCATCCGTGTCCGCAGGAAGGTTCGTGGGTTGTGACATTACCACCAAGGGGCTTGTCAGTCCTTCAAAAGACCTTGGCTGTGCAAGACAGCAATGGAGATCTCACAGTGAGCTAAACTCTTCTACTGATGCACAAAGCAAATGCCATGGCCGTGTGAGCTGTCCCAGAAGTCTTCATAGCATTGAGATATGTTATGACTTCCCACTCCAGGGACACAAGCAATGGGAAGGGGCAGAATCAAGCCCCACTCCCCATCACCTAAGCCAAGTCCTCTTTTGATTCATAAGGTGGCAAACAAGTATCTTAGGGACCCCTTGGGGCTTTGAAAACCAGTGAAAGAGTTTTCAAGGAAAAAAGCAGCATGTGACCTCTGGTCCCAGCTCACATCTGGCCAGGATGACTTCTGCATTTCACTGGTAAGGTGAGGTAATTCAGGAATCAGCATGACAGAAGCAGGAGGCTACTCCCCTTGCATGGAGCTGGGCTTTACTCTTCATTCTTGCAGACCCACATGGAGTCACTGCCAAATGCGCAGACCTGGCCTGAAGCCACTGGAGCACATGGTGCCTCTGGTTTCAATGGACAACAGACAGGATATACAGAGGGGAGAAGGCACCAGATCCTTTTTGAGGACGTTGGTGGAGGAGGTGGTAGTCCAGGTCCTGTCTGCAAGCACATGGGAAGGGTGGGATCAGTGACCACCCCGCATGGACATAAACAGCCCACCTGAGCCAGCCTGCGGGCAGCTCCCACCATCCTGCAGACTGCACCCATCTGGCTGGCAGTGACACAAATGACCACCCCCCCCCCTCCGCCCTGGCTGTCGCTATCAGCAATCTGAATGGGGGATCCCTCTCCTTTCAGATCCCTTGCCTGCCATTACAAGCCCTGGGCGAAGCTGGCTCATTGCAGGTTGTGGAGCATCTGCCAGAAGCCAAAACAAACAGAAACACCAGCACCAAGGACCCAGCAGCTGGAGTTACCCTTGGCAAGTACAGACTCTGCAGATCAAGCTGTAAACCCTGGCTCATGCAGGACCTGCTGAAGAAGAGGGGGCAGGTGAACCTGCAGGCCTCATACTTGAAGGGCTTTGTTTGTGGCAGGGTCTTGGGGCTGGCCTGGCTGTCCATCACCCTCCAGAACCCCAAAGCTCTGCTTTGTCCCAGCCAGAAATCAGCAACACTCAAGAGGTAATGAGAAACTGTCTGCCCTGGGATCCTCCTCTTTTCGCCATGAGGATCTCCAGACCTCCTTCTATGGGCTGCCTCCTGCTTCCTCAAACTACTAAAGCCTAAACAGAAGCGCAGAATCCCAGAGTGGTTGAGATTGGAAGGGGCATCTGGAGATCATCTGGTCCAACCCCCCTAGCCCAACAGGGCTGCTCAGAGCTGGCTGCCTAGGACTGTGTCCACGTGGCTTTCTAATATCTCCAAGGATGGAGACTCCACAACCTCCCTGGGCAACCTGTGCCACTGCTCAGTCACCCTCGCACACTCAAAACGTGTTTCCTGATGTTCAGAGGGACCCTCCTGGGTCTCAGTTTGTGCCCACGGCCCCTGGTCCCGTCACTGGGCACCACCGGCAAGAGCCTGGCTCTGTCCTCCTGGCACCCTCCCTGCAGGTGTTCATAGACTCCGAGATCCACCCCGAGCCTTCTCCTCTCCAGGCTGAGCAGCCCCAGCTCCCTCAGCCTTTCCTCACAGCAGAGATGCTCCGGTCCCTTCGCTGGACTCTCTCCAGCCTGTCCCTGTCTCTCTTGTACTGGGGAGCCCAGCACTGGTCCCAGCGCTCCAGGTGTGGCCTCACCAGCACCGAGCAGAGAGGAAGGATCACCTCCCTCGGCCTGCTGGCACCGCTTTGTCTGACGCAGCCCAGGACACCTCTGGCCGCCTTTGCAGCAAGGGCACGTTGCTGGCTCAAGCTCAAATCCAGAGTGAGCCTAATGCTGGAAGGGCAAGAAGCTCTGAGCCATCCAGGGCACGGGGGAACCGGTTGCTTTGGAGGGAGGGAGAGGAAACCTTCACATAGAGAAGACACAGCCAGGAAGATGCCAAACCTTCCCCTCCTGCGAAGCCTCACTACCATTCACCCATCACTCCTTTCTTCTGATAACGTCCACAACCTAAGCCTGGAAATTCAGGGGCAGGAAGGCTATTTACCAGCAATCTTTCCCCTCTCATCTCCTCTGGCAGGAGCCAGGCAAGGCTCAGCTCCACCTGGCAAAGCCCGCTGGGGCTCAGGGCTGGTGTGTTCACACAGTCTCAATTTTCCTTTGTCCCAGGATGTGCAGGCATCAGACACTGCAGGTGGGACGTGAGAGCACGTAAGTTGATGTTATGGATGCTGCCAGACCTCACAGACGCTGGCAAAGGAGATGCATGTCCACTCAGCCCATTACAGCCAGCTCCCACAATATGATGTGTTAAACCACCTTCATCATCAGCTTAGTGGATGTCACTGGGCTTTCCTCTGAAGCAGCCGAGAAGCAGCAACATGTCTTCTCCAACCCCCTCCAGTAAGAGGCAGCTATGGAGAGGCAGGGACTGCTGCGAGGGACGTTCATCTTAAACAGCCTTGGCAAAACTCAGCAGTGCAGACATGGAAGTACCCTCTGGATCAGGATATTCTGGAGACAGTGTGCACAGAGGTCTTCAAGGTAATTCCTGTAGCCCATCGGCACCCATGCAGCTGGCAGTGCCCAGCTAACCTGATCCATACCAGCCTGCTTCTGGAAGCCTCTTTGCTTTCTCCACATTGCAGCTTCCCACCCCAAGAGAGGGATCTGGTCATTGGAAAGGAAGGCTCCATCCATCTGCCTTCCAGCTCACTGACCCTGCCATGGGGTCCTGCCGGCACTGGGCTGGCCGGCAAGCAGCAAACGCTTGGGTGGCCCCTGTGCTTTAGGAAGGCAAAAGGAGTGGGTTCAAGTGATAGTGATGTCTGGGTTCAGCCCTGTCCAGATGCTGGGGAAAAATGAACTCAGTGTTGGGGTGCTCTAGGACCTAGCTGAAAGGAAGGGACTTGATTTGAAAGAAGACAAGCAAAAATGAAGTAAATGAGGTAGTGCTGAGTACCTTGCAGCACAAACTGCTCCTTGTCCCGCTAACAACTGCATTTTGTCCAGCTGCAATGTCCTGGCTTTTCAAGTAAGAGCCTCCATAGCAGACAGACTCTGAACCTGGTCTCCTGCTGACAGGAGACTCCATAGACTTCCCCTGCTCTTCTTGCTCAAGTTGCAAAGCCAGGGTGAAAGCCACCATCTCAGACTGGGGGCACCACCCAACTGAGACCTACTTATTTGGTCCAGACTCTTGCACTCTATTATGGTCACAAGCTTCCTTCCACCTCCCTCCCCTTTTTCACAGTTATCATTCTGAGCTGAGATGTTCACCCTCCTCTCAAATTGCAGCCACCGGTGGTGTGGGCCTTAACACATCTTCCCTGCATATCGGAACGCTGCAAGATGCTTGGCCAGCAAATAAATAAAGAATTTGGCCATCAGGAGGTAATTACCCAAAGTGGACTGCACCCAGTAACACTTTTCTTGTTTTCAGAAGGACACACTGATGATGGTGAGACACCAGGTTTTACCTAAAGCAGCTCAGGACATGTTTGTAGCTGACGTTTCCTCAGGAGATTTTCATCTCTAGGAGGGATGGAAAACCCACCAGGACACAAAATTCTGTGGCAACGCAGGAGTAGAAAGACCAGGTTTACCCACAGCTACCTGGGTCACTCACCACAGTGCTTGGAAGCCTCTCTACAACACCCTTCTTCAGAGACCTCCTGGTGAACCCAGCCTGAACATCCAAAAATTTGGCTGCTGCTTCTCCCCCACAGCTCCTGAGCCCAGCTCAAGTTTCTTGTCTGGCTGGGAGCCGACGGGTGGCTGCTGGGTCCTGGATGCTTTTTTAGTGCCAGTGGCTCCAGCTGGTCTGCCTGTGCTGGGGAGAGTTGGTAGGGAAGGGTGTAGGAAAATAGCGTAGGAAAAAGATGTGACTGTGGCTGTGTTTTGTAATCCAAGGGCGCTCTGGTTTTAATCTAGCTTGGGAAAACCCTGAGGGATGTCTCTGCAAGGAAAATAAAGAAAGAGAGCACTGAGCTGTCAAGGTCAACTGGCTCCTCGTGTTTCGAGAAAGGGCAGGACTTGCGGCAGTGCTGAGCCACAGACAAGGCTCTGCCCGAGCTGCAAGGCGAAAGCAAGCCCAAGGCAGACTCCTGCAGACTGAAAGTGCAATTCATGCAATTTCCATCATGCTATGGGTGAACCCAGGCCAGGACAGCCTTCATGGACAGGCTGCATCGGTCACTCACCCTGGCTTCAAACTCTGCCCTTCAACCTGGATGAGAAAGACCTTGGACACCATTAATGCACCAGGGTCTGGAGGACCCAGAACTTGGCTGAAGTTTGGCCCAAAAGCACATTTATGCGCCAGCAATGGGGGACATGGCAGAGCATGGGCTTGAGCAAGACCCTTTTTACAGGCAGGCTGAGAAGTGCATCAATTTAGCACTGTGGTTCCCCTCTTGAAGGTGTCACTACCCAGCAAGTAACATGCTTGTGCCAGTGCAGCACATCCCTACCCAGGTAACACATCACCACGCTTATAGCAATGCAGTGCTCCCACAAGGAGAAGTCATGTAAGGAGCAGGTCTGAGGGCAGTAAATCCTTTGGAACCCAATCTCCATACAGAAAGTGAGGGACATCAGAGCCCACCAAGTCCCAGCCTCCTCACTCCACAAGCAGGTGAGATCTTGGCTGGCATCAGCCCCTTCTCTGCCATGCCATGTTTGCTACCAACTAGTCTCCACTCAGTCTTGTGTCCAGGGTTGAGATGCTTCTTCCTGGCCCAAAACAAGGTTTTGGCCACCCAGGAGCTTTCATCCTGCTTGATTTTGTCCCTTTCCCACCCCAGTCTAGCCACAAGCCAAGGACATAACTGGGAAGCTGTGCACACATACGCATGACTCTGCAAGCCTTCCCAGCACAGGGCTCTACCCACTGCCTCCAGGCGTCAGCCAGTCAGGAATATTTGGACAGACCTGTCTTCCTTCCCCCAGAAAATTACACAATGTATAGATACGTATCTCAACAGGATACATTGCCTTTCCCAGCTCCGGGGACTTGGGGAAGGTTTGATGTCCTGCGAACATCCCGTTTTCCATCCTCCTAAAATGCAATGTTATGTGCATGAGGATTTTTTGGGTTCAGTTTTGCTGCTTTATTTCAGATTTCAATTATTCTTGTTGCATTTGCAGTAGCCATCGTACCAACACTTTGGGGTGTTTTAGCTCCCTGGGAGAAGGATTCAAAGTTCAACCTTTCCTTTAGGACACACAGACTGTTTCTTCCCAGATCTGAGGTATTTGCAGGGCCCCTTGTTCCCACCATCCCCGCATTCCTATATAAATCATTGGCAATGGGCCAGGAGGTCTGCTCCTCTGTCCCACAAGCACCCACCTTCTCTCCAGCAGTAGCAGAGGCTGGCGGCAGCTCATCACATGGCAGAGATGCTCTCCATAGGGAGAGCCCAAAGCCACCCTCTCAGAAATTGTGTTCCAAGCCATATTTTTTTCCCCTATGCCAAGCTCCATATGTCTTTTCTCCCACCTCCTGGGTTCAAACAGGGATGGGGAGGAAGGCAAAGTGTTAAAGAGGGGAAGCAGGAGACGGCTGGAATGTCCCACCTGCAGTTTGAAAGGAGAAGAGACAAGGGGGCTGAAATCAGACACTGGATCTTTCCCTAACGAAATGGCCTAATACTGCCAAAAGGGGTTTTTCCACTTTACAGCTACTATAGGGTTGATGACAGGAAAGCTAATTATATCAACATCCTGTTTACCCGGCAGCATGGAACAAGAGCTGAGATATACTTGGGCTGTGAGGGCATGCTCTGATCTGGTTGCATGAAAGAAAAATTTCAGCCATGCATCTGGGTCATTTTCTTCTGCAGGTGAAGTGCTACCTGCTCCCACTGCCCCAGCCTTCATTGGTTTGCCCAAAGAGAGATGCTGGAAAGCAAATCATGCAGTGTCTACCTTGTGCAGTTGCTGCTGAGAACAGCTCGCAGAGCTGGGAAACTGCTTACTCTGCTCTTGTTGGAGATCGTGGGGTTTATTTAAATCCACATTGGGTTCCTGCTAACCCTGCAGCAAGCCCCAGCCCAAAGCCTGGAAGGGAGCTTTCCCTCAGAACACCCTGACCAAGCAGTACTTCACAGAAGTAGCAAAACACCCAGCAAAAACCACCCAGCAAGTCAGGGCACCTTGCCTCAGTTTCCCTCTCTGTCAGGGCTATATCCAACAGGCCAGTGTCTTTTCTTATCCCCTCCTGGCCTCACACCTGACATTTCTGGCTGGCAGGCAGATGGGGGTGCTGGCAGGGTCCTCTCCAGATGTGATTTTGGTTTCTGCCTTTCTGCATCAGCCATGGCCCCTCTGCTCATCTGCTGCTGCCCTACCCTTTTTCCACATTTCCCATCACTTTACTTCTCCTGTTAAGCCTGAAACATCACAGGACAGCAGGGCTGGAGGAGATCACCAGCAATGAGCCTTCTCCATCTCCCTCCACTCCCTGGCATGTTGCCACCGTGCCCTGCACCTGAAGTCCTTGAACTTGTTGTGGGTTATGTGGTGGGCACTCACCGGCAGCAAAGCAAGTGCATTCTGTTGGCTTTTCCCCCTTCATATCAGCATTCCAGAGCACCTGTTAAATGCAAACCCAGAGAACTGAAATAATTCGTCCAGGCTTGGAGAAACCAGCCAGGACCAGAAAGTGTCCATGTATTCTTGCTCGGCTGCTGGCTCAGAGAACAGCTGGAGAAAACATCTTGTCTTACCGTCTCCTGGCCAGCAGGGCCCACGGCGTGATGTGGTGTAAAGAGCTGAAAGGCACAAATTCCTGAGGCAGGGCTAGAGCTGCCAGCCAGCAGGGGAATGGGCACCTGGATGTGGTCCAAGGAAAGTGCTCAGGCCAGGTGTCAAAAGCTGCCAGCATGTTTCTACCTGAGTATCAGAAATAAATAGAATAGAATATTTCAGTTGCAAGGGACCTGCAACGTCCAGCCCAGACGCCATGTCATATTGATGCAGCCAAGGGAGACAGCGGTGGAGATCCACATCTGGATCTAAATTTATGCAAAGCTCCAGGGGGCTCAGCAGAGTTTAGGACTGGGCCCACCCTGGTGAGAGCCCACAGGGTGGGCAATGGTCTTTATAGCTAACGTTTAATGCCTTCAGCCTTTCCATACAGGCGACGTGCTCTGGACCCTCACTATCCTGGGGCAGGGAAACGAGGTTGCTGGACCGCTGGAGGTCCTGCCTTCCATGGCAAAACAAGGCAAGGTCCTGTCAGCTCTTTGTTATTAGTGACCCACCAGCATTTGCAGTGAGGGCTGTGTCATTAACCACGAGCCCCTGGGACCTTTCTGAAGTACAGTTACCTCCAGCCTCCTTCAGATGCTGCTACAATTTCCAAGCGTCGTGCAACAGCCAGACCATGGCACAGCGGTGTGGGGCACAGTCGTGTGGTCAGATGTCCCCTTTCAGGTGGACTGCCTTTCTGCAGCCAGGGCGCAACGATCACCTTTGCATTAACATCTAGGTATTGTGAAGCTTCATCACTCAGCTCTCACAATGTGCTCTGGAAAGAGATGGTGAAGGACAGATAGGCAAAGAACAAGGAGAACCTGAAGGACCAATGTGAATGCCCAGAACGGTGTGGCCGGCAGGGCCGGGGCAGCGCCTGTCCCCCTGCCCTGGGCACCGGTGGGGCCGCCCCGCGGGGCCTGGGCTCAGTGTTGGGCCCCTCACGGCCAGACAGACACTGAGGGGCTGGAGCGTGTCCAGAGCCGGGCAGGGGCTGGGGCAGGGGCTGGGGCACCAGCCTGGGGGGGCAGGGGGGTCAGCCTGGAGAGAAGGGGGCTGGGGGGGACCCGGTGGCTCTGCAACGGCCTGGCAGGAGGCTGTAGCCGGGGGGGTCGGTCTCTGCTCCCCAGGAACCAGCAACAGGACGAGAGCAAACGGCCTCACGTTGCGCCAGGGGAGGGTGAGATTGGGTGTGAGGGAACATTCTGCACCGAAAGGGCTGGCAGGCGCTGGCACAGGCTGCCCGGGGGCGGGGGACAGTCACTGTCCCTGGGGGTGTTCAAAAAACACATAGCTGTGATGCCTGGGGACATGGTTCAGTGGTGGCCTTGGCCGTGCTGGGTTAATGGTTGGACTCGATGGTCATAAAGGTCCTTTCCAATGTAAACGATTCTGATTCTCTGACCCACACAATCATTCATTTCAAAAACCCAAGACCCCAAATCCACATCTCAGCCAAGACTGGGTCGAGTGAAATCTGTTTTAAGGATTTTGTTCCTCTTGCCAGAGGCAGCCTCAGACCTAATTAAGGTTAGGCCAAATGCCATGGCCAAGACTTCAGGAGACCACCCTTGTTGCCAAATCCTTTTTTTCCTTCCTTCCTTCAAGTCAACTGCAAAACCAAAATGACCATGTTTTTTCCAGACCTTATTATAAATTAGCAAGGCTACCCACATATATTCATTATCCTGCAACACAGAAATGTCATTGTAAACCACCACGGCCCACCATTTCAACCTTCTTTCCCGTTGTCTTTCATTAAGGTCATCTGAAAAGAGGGGGAGGTCGTGCCTCAGGCCCTGTGACGTGTCCCCTCAGGGGTACTGAAATGAAGAACATGAATTGCAAAGCCGGGCAGTCCCAGCAGGCTCTGGGGTGGGATGCAGCTGCCCACCAGGGACACCTGGGCCATGGAGAAGCTCATGTCACCATTTGCAAGGGGCTGGTTGATATGACCAGAGGACCAAAGGGACATGCACACCCTCCCAGACCAGCACCTGGAGACCAAGAGCTAAGACAGCTCTGCGACCCTGTGCTTGCACAAGTGTCCTACATGAGCCATCACACCCTAAGGTAACAGCGTCTCCCTCAAACTACCATTTCCACTGTAAAATGTGGATTTAAGTGGCCAGAAGAAACCATGAACTTGGCAAATCATTCTGGCCAGATGAAAAAAAGAAGAAAAAATACACAAAAGTGGGGGAGGTGTTCAGAAAAGTCAACATCTGCCACAGCTTATTCACACCAGCAGTACTAAATCAAAACAAAGCTAAGGCTAGAAACAAAAGCAAAACAACTCTTTCAGTTTGGGTCCGATTTCCTTGTTTCTTTTTTAACAGTCTCTGTTTTCAGTGGAGGGGGTTCTTCTGTTTATTTACATGGTTTGACTCAGCCCCAAAATTCACTTTGATTTCGCAGTGTAAGCTGGAGTCTAGCTGGGTTATTTGCACAGCTGTCTGTGCACCCCACTGCAAAGCACGAGCCCCTTGTACCAGAGGGCACAGGGACAGCCACCTAGGGTCAGCTCAGAAGTGCCACACGAGACATCCTGTGACGGAGGAGCAGGAGGGATGGCCACGGCATGTCTCAGCCTTTCTCTGGTCCTCCAGTGTCCCGGTGCAACCCACAGCACCATGCAAAGACAGGAGTGTGGTGAATTCATAGAGCCATGGCATCGTGGCATGGTTTGGGTTGGAAGGGACCTCTAAAGGCCATCTAGTTCCACCCCCCTGCCATGGGCAGGGACACCTCCCACCAGCCCAGGTTGCTCCAAGCCCCGTCCAGCCTGGCCTTGGACACTGCCAGGGATGGGGCATCCACAGCTGCTCTGGGCAACCTGTGCCAGCGTTCACACCTTCTCCTACATGCCATGAAAGCCACCAGAAACAACAGTTATTCAGCTAAAAGGAAAGGTGAGGTTAACATCTGCAGAAATAAAAAATAAAGCAAATTTAATGAAGAGTTCTGTGAGCAGCATGGAAGCAGGATCCTGGTTCCTTCTAGCCAAGGTCTGGGAAGACAGAACCCCCATCTAGGCAAACTGGTAGAGAATTTGCATGGACAGCCCCAAACCACACATCAGAGAGTAAAGAACCTGGAACAAGCCCAGCTTTTCCTCTTACAACTTTCTGTACAAGCACAATCCCAACCTGTGTGAGACAGCATGGTAAGAAAGAGCCACTGCTCTATGGTGAAGCAATTCCAATGTCAAGTTTAACGCAGATCCAGCCTCTGCAGGAGCCCCATCTGCCTCTCAGCTCAGGGTGGAGGAAGAGAAGGGTATGGAGGGTTTCTTGGTGACATCCCTGGTTTGCAGCTTCTGCCCCATCTCCACAAAGGTAGTGGTGGGGGATTTTGAGGGTTCATGGTTTGGGGGTCAGTTCCAGCAAAGGAAAATCATGCCTTATTAATCTTCTGGATGAGCTGATGCATCTCCTGGGAAAAGCAAGCTGGACAATCACACTGAGACTTTTGATGTGTACCAGAAGTGCAACCACATAGTTAAGCAGTCCCAGCATGAGAAGCAAAATGATTTTATAAAGTAGAAGAGGAGATAAAATGAAGAACCAGATGAAGGTCACAGCCTGTGTACTCATCCTGGCATAGCATTACAGTCCAGTCCTACCACTACAGGAGATAGATCAAGACACCAGGGCTTGGTTGAATTGTGTAGCGGTCCAATTGTGTAGGATTGGGATATCCCACCTACCCCTAGCTGCGGTGCCAGAAGAGCCCCAGTCTCTTGGAGGTCCTCTGCTAAATCCACCAGCCCCACAGGGATGACCCAGGAATGCCAGGTCATTGCCCCAGAAAGCAAAGTTGCTTCTACTGGATTGAACCTTAGGGAGGGAGGAAGCACTGGCTTTATAGAATGAATGTATTACAAACTTTTCCAGGACTGAAAAGGAATTTTAGGAAGATGTTGAAAGCTTTCATGTTAAGCCTACAGTCCTTTCTTCCTTTTCCCTGACTGAGCATTGCAGGAAGAAGCAGCCTTGCTATGCCAGGAGGAGGTTGCAACAGGCATGTGGCCAACAGAGAAGATGGTTTGCTGCCAGACAAGGAAGAGATCTGCTCAAGGACAGAACCCCATCCTTGGGAAGTACTGTTGGTATAGCAAATGCAAGGACATTCCCCCCTCTGATTGCCCTGATTTCAGGCCTCCCTCTGATGCATGAGGAACAAAACAGCTGCAGAAAACAGCTGGAAGCTTCCCTCTCCACCCAACAGGGGCAAAACATTTTTTTTCTTCTAATCTCACTTTTGCAAAATGCTGAATTATTTTAGCTGAATTTTTCCAAAAACATTTCAGTCTGCAGGCAGCCAGCCAGCCTGGAGAAAAAGTAAAGTCTGGCAGAGTTATCAGTAATTAAAGACAAAGTTTTATAATAACAGGAAACAAGGAGCATGTTAATGATAGATACCAGCTCTCCCTTTAGAGAGGCAGCACCTCACCAGCCACTGAAATAGAGATGCCCTGGGGCACTAGAAAGGAGTGAGTTATTTATGGAGGGATGGGTGGGTGGGTGGGTGGGTGGATGGAGCAAAATGGTAAAAACCCAAAGAAGCCCATTCCCAGCTCAGGACAAAAGGCAGTGTACTCTTCATGTCCTCTGGATAAAGCCCTACAAGCACAACCATAGCCAGAGGAAGTCCTCTCAGCCCCTCCTCCATGGGCGTTAGACATGCTTCAGGCTGCCCTTCGCAGCTGCCCTGCAGTCCATGGCACTGGTGGCATCAGTTGTCACCTCACTGGGAGATGGGGTGGGGATGCAAACTAATTCATTTCAGTTTTCCACTGATACTTACAGGGGTCCTTGGTCTTCTGACCATGAGCAGCTCGTGGAGCACCAGACTGCCCAGATGGGATGCTTTCCCTAAGCTACCCATAGAATCACAGGGAAATCATGCATGGTCTTCCAGTGTTTGGACCGTTGAAGATGGTATCTTCAATAGAAGACAGGTCTCCTGAAATAAGAGGGGTGCTTTGGGATCTAGCAAGGGGACAGTGCCACCAAATTAATTCAACACTGCACAAACAAAGCTCTGCATGGGTAGCTTGCTCCAAAGGCACAAAGCAGTCCTCTTTGTCCTTGGAAAAGCAGGCTCATGACCTGTCACAAGCTTCTAATACATATTAAGACCACCAAAAGCCTCACCAGGATGCAGTTCCAAATTGCACAGACTGACCTGGGGGTTCCAGCTAGCTTGGCCATTGAACACACGTGGAAACATCATTGCAGAGCTCTGGGCTTGCTCACGCCAGAGCTGGTGCTCCAGTGAGAAATGCAGCTGGAGACTGTAATCCAGCAACAGACAGCTGGAGGGTAGCAGATTTCCATCAAAACCACAAAATGACAGGATTGCAGATACAGCAAAAGCTGTGAACAATCTGAAAATCTGCTGTGGCCAAGAGTATCTATATCTCATTTGGGATCAGCAGGATAGACCGACCAGCACATTCAGACCTCAGGAATACCGACTTAGAAATTCTTGGATTGTTAAAGTATCTTGTTTGGACTTTTTTTGGTCTGTCTTCTTGATTTTGAACCATTAGGTCCTATCTTTTCAGCCTCCTCTGTGCAGCTGGATGGACCAAATATTTTTCTTGCCTGAAGATCTATTCATGCAGTATTCCTGTGAACACTCACACAAGCTAGGGCAGTGAGAAAAAGCATCAGAGATCCAGCCAGCAGCCAGAAGTGTCAGTATCCCTGGTGTATTGTTCTTAATTAGTTGCTATAATAGTTTTTCTATTAATTGATTTTATTGTTTTGGTTCCTAAGCTACTCTTTCATGGGCCAGGATCACTTTGTGCAAGATGCCATAAAACAAAACCAGTTTCTGGTGCAAAGAGATAGGATTCCCACATTTCCAATCTATATTTCAAGTTTGCAGAGTGAGATTTCAAACCTTTGTACTCTTGGACAGGGGAGTAATAGGGTCAGCATCCCAAAAAGTACAAAGGGATGTGTATCCAGCGACATGCGTTTCCCACCAAGGAGCCAGAAGATGCAACGACAGCTTCAAGCATGATGATTGCCTGCAGAGTGGTATGGTCAATACTCCATCCCTTCTTCCCCTCCCTCTCCCTCTCCATCGGCATGTGAGCAGAGGGAGGTCTGATGTAGCTGGGACAGCTGTGTCCATCGCTACAGGAAATCCTGTGGTGAGAAGGGACTGTGTCTGGGAGAGGAAGGCAGGCAGGGGAAATAGGGCTGTCAGGATTTAAAGTAAATATCTTGTGCTAGCCACATCTCAGGCCCTGTGATGCTCATGTCCCCACCAGGGTCTGATGAGATTTCGCTCAGGGCCTAGCCCTGGTTTGGGTTTATCTAAAAAAAAAAAAAAAAAGTGCTTTATGGCTCCCTTCTGCAGAAATCTCCTTTCTGTCTCCTTGCTCCCACCACTGTCCCTTCCATTGCTGCACTGAGTTGCCTGGTCCCCTCTGCAGGGAGTAGCTCAACAGCTGAACCCCTACAGCCACTGGCTCTGCTCCCCCAACACATGGCCTTCCAGAGATGCTCCCCACCGCGTGCTCCCTCCATGACAAAGCAGTGCCTCGAGCCTGGCACAAGGCATGGGAAGGGGGCAAGACCTAGTGCTCTGATGGATCTGGGAGACCAGGTAAAATCCTGGCTTTGCCAAAAAAAAAAAAAAAAAAAAAAGCTGGACTTCAGGCCAGTTGCAATGGTCACTGGTCCATCACTCCTGCTAACTCCAGGGTTTCCCCAGCTTGGCCCTCATCTGTTTCTGCAGCAGGAGAAGCATGTGAACTTTCCAGAGCCAGATGTTGGCCAGCTGCCCTCCAACCAGTTTCTCAGGCTACCTGGTGAATGGAGGGAGTGGGATCTCCTTCTACCGTCACTGAAGGTCCAGCGTGGGGTCCCTCAAGCATGATGCACGCATGCTTAAAGGGATGCCAGAGTCACCCCTTTTACCTTCCCTTCTCTCCCTCATCTGTCTCCCACATAAGCCAGCTCCCTGTGCCCTGGCCAGATACTAACCTCACCTGCTGCTCAGACGGCATCATGGATACACCCCTGCTGCAGTGACCCTGTCTTCTGGCCCACAAGACCTCCAGCCTGGGACCTCCTCCCTGGTTCTGTACACCTCACTAAGCAACTCCTTGTCCCCAGAGCAGCTCCCAACACACTTTCTCCTGCTTGGAAAGAGGAAACGAGTCTTTTCTATCCTCCTTAACATTACACAACCTCCACACAGTTGTAGGCCCAAGTAGTAGGTTCAAGTCAAGAACACTTTGAAGATGGGGCTCAAGTAAGCGTGGGGAGACATCAAGACCACAACTTACAAATGGAAAAAATTTCCCAAAGACTGGGCTCTCACATGCCTATCTAACACAGCTCCTCATTCTAAACAGCCCACAGGAATTTATCTGAATGAACAGAGCTAGTAGCTGGCCTCCAAATCCACCCCTCCTTGGAGAGCCAGACCCAAGACTTGTAGCCCTCAGAGGAACTTGGTGTCGGCTGCAGATAGCAGTGTGGCATGAGGACTTGTACATGGACCAGCCCGCAGCGAAGCCTGGCTTTGGGTCATTCTCCAGTGTCTGTGTGGATGATGATGGGGTAAATATACTGAAAATCTCAGCAGGGCAGCACTGTTGTCTTCACACTGAGCAGGTGAAGCCACAGCCATGCCTGTCCCATCAGCACAGACCAGAGCAAAGCACCAGTCCCTGAGCAAAGCATCGCCAGCAGAGTTTTAAATACAGGTTTCTAAAGGCTAGTGGTAGTGGACACCAAGCACTTTTCAGGCAAGAAAAGCTGCCCCCGACCTTCACTGCTGATGGAGGAAGGGGAAAGGGGAGCATCCATGCAGGTCCTCCCAACCCCACTCTCCCACCTTCCCAGAGAAGAGCCACATGCCCTGCATGGCGCCTGCGACTCCGGAGACATCTCCGCCCCACCATCACTGCTGTGCTTCTGGATATAGCCACTAGAGGATGGCAATGTCCTAGGTCACCCACCGCATGCTGGAAATCACCGAGATCCAGTTTCAGAAACCAGTGGTATGGGGGATCCCATCAGCGCCGAGGCCACCGAAAACACCCATCCCGTGTCACTCAGGTCCGAATCACAAGCTGAAAATCCCCAGCCCTCAGCTCTGCTTCACATCCCAAGCAAAGACAGCCCCTCCAGAGACCAGTCATAGAGAATTTTCAGGGGATCAGCCCACACGTGCTCCCTGGTCCCCTCAGGACATAGGTGGGTGGGTGTTTTGCTATATTACCTGGTGCATTTTGAGATGTTACTGTTCCCCCCCAATTTTTCTGACCACAGGACAGTCAGACCCCCAGCATCAGGGTGTCCCTGCCACCTCCACGGTTTTCTTGCATCCACCATCAGATGGCTCAACCAGAGCAATGACCCTCTGGGTTCTCCACAGGGCTGTGATTTCCAGCAGAAAGCAGGGAGCCTGACAAGCCAAGAAGATGGAGGCAGCCCTCCATCCACTAACCCCAGCATGCTTTCCAGGGGACTTTCAAGGCAAACAAATGTCTGGGAACGACAAATGACAAAGTAAAATCCTGATTATGCCAAAAATGCCCTGTCTGAGCCACAGCTTGAAGAAATATTCCTCCTCACGAGGAAACATAAAAGCCAAGCTGAGCTGCAGAATGAGATGAGCTGTATTATCTTTGAACGATGTAATTATTCCCTCACTGGGGAATAAAACATCATCAGTTGTTTCAAACTAAGATCACGGTTATGAGTGTGAACAAACTTGAGGCTGTGTATGCCTTATTCATGGGTGCACATTGCCCTGCCGCAGCCACGGTGTGGGTGATCTGAACAGTTTCTGGGGGAGCCAACCTCTCCTCTCCCCTGGGGTTGAATTCTGCCCAGTGTGCAAGTGCTTTCCTCCAAGCCAAGAAGAAAATGTTCAGTTCCTGGTGGGTTTGAGCAAAGCAACAAGGATAGCCCTCCTAAGACATGGGGGAGAATTAATTAGCTCAATATGCAAATAGATCTCAGTATGCAAGTAGGTAGAATTTGCTCATGCCTGCCTTAGAGTGAATATCGGTAGTGATGGCGACCTCTTCACCAGCTGAGGGCAGCTGTGGCTTTCCTCTTCTCTCCCATCCAGAAGACAGACCCAGCTACTCTGAGCACAGTCCAGCCAGCATGGTGGATCTGCTGTCCTGGCCCTAGTACACCAAGGTCTCTCTTGGACTGGGGAGCTCAGAATAGGACATGGTCTCCAAATGTGGTCTTGCGGTGGTCCCAGGTCCTGCTGTGCAGGTGTCCATCCTGTCCTGAGGTACGACATTTGCCTCTGCTGAACTTAAGGAGGTTCTATTGACCTCATTCTCTGTCCTGATGAATAGCATCCCTTCTCCCTGGTTTGGTGTTGCCCAAAAAATGCAAAGACCCACCGTTGGCTCTGGGAATCCTCGCAACCAACCTCAGGATGCTGGGGGGAAAAAAAAAAAAAAAACAAAAAAAAAAGAATAAAGCTCTTCAAGTGCCCCAGGGCACCCCACATATGTTGGGGACACTTTGCTTTGGCCATCTGCACTAGCCATTGGGTGCTTTCAGGGGCTGGAGGGACATGGTGATACCTTGCCCTTCCCAGGCCATATCCCAGCCCTGGGGAGGGGGACCCGGTGGCACAGCATCCACCGCAGTATCCCTGAAACACTTCCCTGCTGCCAAGTAAAGGCTCTGACATCAGTGTTTTGATGCCAAGCAGTTGCATAACACCTGGGGGTGTCCAGGGCTCTACGCTGTGTCAAGGGCAGGGACAGAAATAGATCCCCAAATTCCAGCTCCCTGCTTTCTGTCTCCCTCCTCAGGTCCATGCTGGTGGCCTCCAGCCTGGCACAGGCATGGGAGGGACAGGGGGAGCTGCTGGCCCCGGGGAAGAGGTTGTCCCCCTCCATAACAAGGCGGTAGCAGAAGCAGTACAGATCAGCACTGCTGGTGGCACACCCTGTGGTGCCTTCAGAGGGGGACCCCAGCTCAGTGACCCCTGCCACCCTCATATGGACTGTCTAACTGAGCATCGGGACCCCTTTCCTCTCTGGTGGGGATTTTCACACAGTGGCTCAGCTTTCTCCACCCAGAGTTATAAAAAGATACAGTGAGACCTAAGGTTCATCCAGCAAATTCCTTCCAGCGAGAAGAGTAGGTTTTCACAAGGGACCGGGTTGACGTTTCAAAGGCAGAGCCAAGTCCAGCTGAGTCAAAGCTCCCTACCAGCTTGCCAGCTGGATGTGATGCACCCCAGTTTTACAGGAAAGGCATCCAGCCAAAAGGTGTATGAAGCATTGCCCAGGTCACGTGCTCCTTACCTGCACACAAAACAGGGCATCAGCTACGTGAATGGAGGCAGGTGCCTCCTCCGTGGGACCAGCCTCCATAGATCATAAATCATCCCAAAGATGCTCGGCTTAAAAATTCCTGATACTGCGCAGGAAAGTCCTTGGTTGGAAGGGCACTCGCACTCTAAGCTCTCCCAGCTCTCCCCGGGGCTGGTGGGACAGGGGGTGAAAAGCACCTTCTGCCCCCTCCCCCCCCCCCCCCCCCCCCCCCCAAGGAGAGTGGCTCTGCTGCAGCACCCAGGTTCAGGATGGACTTTGGCCAGCTGCTGAGCAAGGTTACCCAACGCAACTGCCCAATGCCATCCTCAAAATGCTGAGAACACAGCCCAAGTTTTCTGGGTCAAGCCAGCGAGACTGGCCTCTCCCAAGGCCTTGGGACAACTTTGCATTGAGCTGCAGGTCTCCCAGCCTTGCTCTGCAGAGGTAATAATCCTCTTCAGTTCAAACCAAAGCTCTGACCTGGAGTTCTCAAATTTTGAGGGAGCTGCAATATGTTTTCCAGGGCCTCCTGCTCTCTCCTTTCCATGTGACAGTGTCCCACACCATGGTGTCCCATTTCCCATGGGAGCTGCTGATCTTTCCCCCTCTATTTCCAGCAGCAATGTGAAAGACCATCACTTGGTGCCCTGAGAAGAACATTACAAAGCCGGATGTCTCTGGGGAGAACAGGTCACCCCAGTGGGCCGTGCCTCAGTTTCCCCAGCTATCAAAAGAGGATTAGTTCATTTCCAGGATGTCGTGAGGATCAGAAATAAACAACACTGGGGCAGGACCAAGCATCATGCAGGCAACAACTTATCTGGGCTGCTCCCAGCACTGCCCAGGAAGAGAAGATCTGGTGAAGCCTTGCATCCCAAATTAGCCCAGTAACAGGCAGGGACATCATGGGGGCAGACACGTGGTGTGCTGTATTTCCTTATGCTCAGAAATTACTCCAGTTGCTGAGCCCCAGTTCTTCCAGTCTCCCCATTTATCCACAGTGTAAATGCAGAAAGGGTTTGTGGGGAGAATCCCGGTGCCACACCTGCACTTCAGGACTGGCCACCCACATGTCAGGGCGGGAGGAGAGGTGAAGCCCTTACAGGCATGGCTTCCATTTAGCGAAGGTGCTGCTGGGCTGGGATTTCTCCTGCTGGAGAGGTGTTTGCAGGAGGATTTCACCGCAGAGAGGAGAAAAACACCTTCAGCATCACCCCCATCACCCTATCGATGAAGCCCCAAGCCCACCCAAGAGGAAGGAAAACCCCTGTGAGGGTTTTCACCTACATTTTACACCTGGGGAAACTGAGGCACGGGGCGCACCTTGGCCAGAGGGTTCCCAGCTGCTGTTTCTCTGCAAGCATGGGAGGATTTAAGGGTGCAGCCAGCATCATACATCTTCTCTCACTTTCTTGGCCCGGCTCATGCAGAGTAAGGGATGCCCACCTCCCCATCTACCCCCTCCTTGTGCAATCACCTTAATTACGGCTTCAGCGGAGGATCCCACCTCTCCCTCCTCATTCACTGCCGTTTCTACCTGGGTGATTGCACACTGATTTACTGCCTCACGAGCAGCTTTAATCCCCCCATGAGAAGCTAACCTTCTCCCGTTACAGGGCCAGCATGGTGCGGGGGAGATCACTTGGGATCATTTCTCACAATGTGTGTAACAAGAGGTCTGGGTTTCTCTCCCTGGGCTCACATTGCAAACTCAGCTCTGTTGCTTCCCACCAGCTTAATCATGAAAAATTCTGAATTCCTGTGTGACATCAATGCCAACCTCCTGAAAAGCCAACCACTCCCCTCCATGGCTGGCCAGGGCCAGGGAAGCTTTGCAGAAGCATCATAGCTTCTGTCCGCAGGTGGAATGGGAAGTCCCTTCTCACCCTGCTTTAGTATAAGGGCTGATGACAGTGCTGGGAGCTGCAGACTCCCATTGGGGTGTAAAGGCAGGGGGTGGCCATCTCATCATGCTGCTGCCAGGGTAGCATCATGTTTGCAGGGTGCTTTGGTGTCCAGGTCCAGCAAGAGAAAAACAGGTTAGAAATGACTGTGGGCAGGATGTGCTGACCCAGCGAGTCCTTGGCTCTCTCCTTACATGCCATGTAGGGGAGCAGCCAGAGCTGGAAGATGCTCGGGGCAGGGACTGAATCTTCCTATAAACAGAGGCAAAATTTCCTGTAACCACAAGGCAAACAGCTCTGAGAAAGGCCAAGACCCACAACCCCCCAAAAAACACTTCAGAGGAGCGAGTGCTGGAGGAAGGATTAGAGGAGAGCCTTTTTGGGTGGCCCCTGCTGATGATGCATTCAGCATTTCCTTCTCCTCGCTCTCCCGACCGGGCTCGGCCGGCTCCACGGGAAACTCTGTGTTTACTGGCGAGCGATGCTATCAGGATCCGCAGCTCTGCCCATACTTGCAGGAGGTAAATCTGCATTTGGTACAAAGGGTGGGGACTTTCCTCGCTCCCGACTTTAAGGCAACTTCAGAGGAGCAGTGCCTGCCTCCCACCAACACACAAGAGCAGGCGCCTGATGGCCACTTCACCAGATTTTTTCAGACGTGGAAGAGGCAAATTAATTGGCCCCTCCAGCCTGGCCCCAGTGGTAGCCATGAGAACAAGGCTGGAGATGTCATTTCTTGCAGCAGCTCCAGGGGATTTATTTTCCTCTCTCTATATTTATTTATTTATTTGTTTGTTTATTTATTTATTTAAGGATAGAAATGATTGGATCTCCAGAGTCATTTGCTACCTAAAGCTCGCTCCACGAAGGATCCACTCTTCACATGAGGCAGGAGGCTCACCAACAGCATGCTGGGTCCCAAATTCAGTGTCCTCAGCTCCAAAAGCATTACACAATCAGAAGAGCTCTGGTCATCCCATCTGCTGGATGTTGCAGTGGTGGCCCTCCAACACTCAGAGACCCTTGATGTCCATTGCATGAGGTCTCCTCTGATTCCTCCCACACGCTGCTGCCCCTTGAACATGGCAACATCCCCATATCCTATGGACCTGGCATGGGATAGGAGAAATCTCATACCCCTGCCCACCTGCATCCTGACTTATTTGTGATGCCATAAGCCAGGTAGCACCCCACCACCTCCACGCACAAATGCATCTCCTCTGACTTTCACCTGCTGGGAAATTGTCCCCCATGTGAAAGTGGTCCCCGGCTTTACCCAGGAACCCCGTCTCTCTGCAAGGTCTTTCCCAGCCTAATTTTGAATCAAACCTAGCCGATCAAGTGTGGCATCACCAAACTGAGGCATCACCGCGAGGATCTGAGGAAAGGACTCTATTTCATAAAGATTCTCTGGGCTCTCAGCTCCCCTCCTCCTGCTTTGATTGCAAGATCTCTATTTCAACAACAACAACATAAAATCCAAAAAGCAAATTGCCCTCAAAACCCCTGGGGCAGTGACGAATTTTGGCCCAACACTCCACCTTATGGCTAAATCAATGTGTTAGAGGGAAGTGGCTGCTCCTGGTAAGGTGGGAATCGCCTTCCATTTCCAACACAGCTGCTTGGAGGGTTGTAAAATCCCTGAAACTGCCAAGTCTCAGAGGGATGCTGGTGAGACAGAGCAGACGGCAGATCACAGGAACTGCAAACTCCAGCTCTTGCATAGTCTCATGACCAAGCGTACCCCAAAACTGTGCCTGGAATGGATCCCACCTGCAAACCCCAGACACTCCTGGACAGGATGCACTACAGCAAAAACCCGACTGAAGGCCTGGCAGAGCTTTTGGGGTGAGACTGTGTGTGTGTATATGTGTGTGTATGTGTATGTGTGTGTGCGTGTGTGTGACCATCTGAGTCTGCGGAGGGCAGCTTGGACCCTTTCCTAGTTTGGAGCATTCCTGTCTCTTTATGGCTGATGTTCTCCAGATGTTTTGTATTGCAGTCTCATGTGGAAACCCACTGGCCCCGGGGCTGAATCCTGCTCAGCCCTCCACGTTACACCAGGCAGAGAGGAGGAACGTGATTTAACATAGCTGTACGGACACCTTTTATTATATTTATTGCATATTTAAAGCAACCCTGGACCTGAACCACGGCTGTGCAAAAGTGCCTACCCCAGCATTCGCTCTTACCTTTGAACTCTTTTTTCCCAAGGAGACACTGCATGCGTGATCACCCCGTCTCCACAAGTCCATCAAGTACAGTTAAACAGAAAGATACGGATACAACCTCTGGCTCAGGAAGTCCCAAAGCAGCAAATTGCCGGAAACTGAGAGAATATAATGTGGAAAGCATTACCCTGGCTCGGCCTTCACCTTGCATTCCTCCCGAGCAGCTCCCCTCGGTCCTGGCCAGCTGACGGATACTAGCAGAGATGGACCGTGGCTCTGAGCCAGGAAGAGCTCTCGTCTCACCTTGCATGCGTGTTCCTTGCCCCTATTGTCCAGTTTTGGTGGATTTTGTTGAATGAGTGGAAGCTGCAACCAAGGATCCAGCCGGTTTCACTCCCTGCCTGCGTATTCTGTGGGTGGGATGATGTACTTGGGGCACACCTAAGGGTAAGGGGGAATTTGGATCCCCTCCTTCAGTTCTCAGCTCTGGTTTGGTTCCTGTAGGCAATGAGTGTGGCAATTCTCAGCTTGGTCCCTGTTGGTAAATGCCCCATCCCCAACAGGGACATGGTGGGTCCCCAGCCACAGGACAAGGCCATGGTGGCCCTGGCAGCATCACTGCAGCAAGGCATCACATTTTCTGTGCATTAGTCACCATGAGGCCTATGTACACACTGTCTCGGCAAACCGGTTTGACCTCCTTTTAAGGAACTTTCTCATTTACTATTTATAGATTTTTTTTCTCTTTCCAAAAACATCCCTCCTTTGTCCTTCTCCCTCTTCATCCCTCCATGGTCCATACACCACTGAGGTTGAGGAGCAGTCCTGCCCTCTCCCGTCTACAAATCTGCCCATTACTGGGGCTGCATACCCCGCCCTAAGCCTACTTCTCCATTTGCCACCCATCCTCTGCTCTTCCCTGCCTGTCCATCCTTGTACCAGTGACAGATCCTGCACAGGACAAGGGAACTCAGGCTAAACGAGGGTCTTTTTCCGTGAGCAGGAGGCTACAGGCAGAGCCCTGTAGCGCTAATGGGGTGAGGAAAGTTCTGGCTGCCTGATAGGAATTCCTGATCTCTTCCTTGCATCTCAGGAAACTGCCTGCATCCACCAGCAAATGCTCCCTGTTCCAGAAGAAGGCACTTGAAAAGTTTTCCTGACCTCAGTGGTAGGAAAACAGCCATGGCAATCAGCTTTCCATTGTGATGGCACTGATACCAGCTCCAGGCTGTGCCAGACACCCCAAACTGCCAGAGGCTGGACACTCCTGGCAGGATTAGTCCCTGCCTGTAGCTCTGAGCACTACAGCCATGCCTTCCCCAGCTAAAGCTTTCAGCATTGCCCAGCAATGTCCAGGTTGTTCATTTTTCCCTGGCATGTTTTTGGTACTGTCTGGGGCACAGCATGAAGATGAGGATGAACCTGTGTGGATGCAGGCTGTGCTGTGCTACCTCCAAGCACCTAAAAACGAGCCCCAACTCCATTTACTTCCCAGCATGGGTGCAAGCAGTGATTACCCAGATTCCCCTTTCCTATTTGGACTGGCAGGATCCTGTGTTGCAGCTGAGCCCCACAGTGCATCAATGGAGAGGAAGAGCCATGGGGTTTGAGTTGCCACCCAGGAGCAACACCTGCTCTGCTCGTTAAGCTGGACGTGATGCTCAGAGCGAGATCACCTTGGGTGGGTGCAAGGGCCGCAGAGGTGGGTCACGAGGAGGTGGGTCACCCTTGGGCAAGCCCTGCAAAAGCAGCATTGTTCTTTGACTCACAAAGCCATTCATGAGTCAAAGCTCCCGGGTAATCGTGCCCTGTTACAAGGAAGAGGAATAGTCTGCCCTGCTCCACCCCACTCCACATCAGTCTGGCAAGGGGCAAAATCAAAGTCCTGCTGACACCGTAAAAGGGGCGGAGAAGAGGTCTGAGAAAGCAATCCTACACCCCAAGAGTGGAGCAATGCCTGTGCTACCAGCTGAACAACGCTGTGGCAGCAGGGATGGAGTGAGGGAGGTTCCCTTCATCCCATTTCAGAGGCAGAGGTATGGGATGGGCACGTTCTGCATGAGTCTGACATTCACCAAGTGTCCTTTGCTGGCCATGCTCCCTCCCGGATCAGTGAGCAAGGCCACAACATAGACCTCAAGTGAAAGGGGGGAGAAAAGGAAGCAAGGTATGGGGACATCAAGCAGTCATGGTGGATGAAGAAGGAATAGAAGGGGCAGAGCGAGGGGGATTGTTTCCAGTGAAGGAGCTGGAGGAGGATGCGCAGGCTTCTGGAGGTGTCCTGGACCTGACAGCAATATACCGTGGTGTCCTGGTTTTGGCTGGGATGAAATTAATTTTCTTCCCAGTAGCTGGTACAGCGCTGTGTTTTGGGTTTAGCAGGAGAACAATGTTGATGACACGCTGATGTTTCAGTGGTTGCTAAGTCGTGCTTACCCTAAGCCAAGGCCTTTTCAGTTCCCCGTGCTCTGCCAGCGAGGGGCTGCACAAGGAGCCGGGAGGGAGCAGAGCCAGGACACTGACCCAAACTAGCCAAAGGGCTATTCCATACCATAGAACGTCATGCCCAGGATATGAACTGGGAGGGGGGGGGCTGGGAGGGGCAGATCACTGCTGGGGGACTGGCTGGGCACCGGTCAGCGGGTGGTGGGTGATTGTATTGTGCATCACTTGTCCGCTTTGGGTTTTATCCCTCTCTCTGTTTTCTCCCTTTTCATTACAATATTATTATTAGTAGTATTATAATTATATTTTACTTCAATTATTAAATTGTTCTTATCTCAACCCACAGGTTTTACCTTTTTTCTGACTCCCCTCCCCATCCCATGGAGAGTGGGGTGGAGTAAGCGAGCGGCTGTGTCGGGCTTAGCTGCCAGTTGGGGTTAAACCATGGCACATGGGGCCTGGGGCCAGAGGAGGGGACACTCTGCAGGAGCCCAACGCTTCCTCTGCCCCCCAGGTCTCCCATCAACACCACTTGCATGATTGGCTTGGCCAGACTGCTCAGGCTGAAGGTCCCTTTGACCAGCAGAATCAAGATATAAGAATAGATGGTCCAGGTAGGCTGGTTTTATGTCCTCTTTACAGCTGACATGCTAAGATGGCCAAAGCCTATTGCTGCTGGCAGAGTTGAGCTCACACCACAGCTTCTGCCACTGACAGATGGGCTGAGGGATGAGATTTCGGCAGCTTAGACCTCACCCAGTAACACGGTCAGGCAAACCCTGAGGGAAGCAACCAGAGGGTCGGTGATGAGAAGGGAAGGTCAAACAGGAGTTCTCCTGTGTGACCCACTAACACCTTCTTCTGCCTCATTTCATCGAGGCCGCAGCTGAGGATAAACCCTTTAGCCCTGTGAAATCCCTGCTGAGGCCAGGAAGGGCTCCGGGGGGCCACGTGTCACCAGGCAGTGACAGCACTACGGATCTACACCTCCCACCACCTCCTCCATGCTGGAAGTCAGAGGGTGTCTCCCCCCACAGCCACCTCATTAGTTTTTATCCAAATAGGGAAAATTACACTCAAGTCCTGCTGAGGCTGGTGTTCACCTCCTTGCCAGACAAATTTTAGGTTTTCTGCTCAAATGAGGGCCCTTGGGCAGTGACAAGTCCTGGGTCCATCAGGCCCACAGAGTAGATTACTGCTTTTGTTGGGCTACATGAGTGGAGGTAGGTCTAACTTGCCCCAGGGAACCCAAAACTCTGCCAGCTCTGCTCTCTCCGCAAGCAAGACTGAAATGCCACCCAAAAAGAGCTTGTCTCTGTCCCACAGGCAAGTTGTGATCCACCCAAGGCAACCTCAGAAGAGCAGGAGATCCTGGCAGGCTGCAGGACGTGGTGAGTCAGGGCTGCTGCCAGCACTCCAGCCTCCACTCACTTCACAGGGACATGCAGGTCCCATCCCTGGGCTTGTCACCCCCTTTGTCCTGCGATGACAACAGATCTGCCATAGCATTTGTGGCCCAGCATCACCTGAGCTCAGGACTGTGCTAGGAGGAGAGTTTTGCAGCTGGCTTGGTTCATGTGTTGTGAGAAGAGTCTCTTAAAGATGAGCTGCTCCACAACAAGTCCTCAACCCCCTCTGCTTTCTCCCCAAAATCAGAATAAAGACTTCAGGGTGTCTCTAGAGACTGGATCAGTGCAGAGGAGTGTCATGTGCATCATAAGAGGAGGAAGAGGTCCCTGGCCCCAGAGAAGGCAGCCTCTGCTCCATCTGCTCTACGCACTTTGCCAGCGGGGGCTGTGCTTGTGCAGCGCAGCCGCAGCTTTGCAGTGGGATGGAAGGAGGCGGTGGAGGTCCACCAGCCGGCCTGCGAGCCTTCCTATAACTAAGGGCGGGTGATTGTCACAAAGCAAAAACATCCCGGAGAGGAATGAGAGGTGAAAGGAGACATATTCCACCTTCCCCACAGGACAGACCCACCCTTCCTTATCATGTCATCTCTCTGCAGGAAGGTCCAGGCATGCTGGATCTCAAATGCCTTCGCTCATCGGGTAGGAAAAAATGGATCTTCTCATACTTGAAGTGGGTGTTATTAGCAGGAGCACATGGAGCAGGGAGAAAGTGACCAGCATGGTTTCCTCCGCAGTCAGGGTGGTGAATCAGAGCTCAGGGACATGTCCCCACTCCCCGAGATGAGCCAGTTTCAGGTGCCTCTGTCCTGCAAGCCTCGCACCATCAGCCCACAGACAAGACACTGCTCATTTGATCCTTCCCCTTCCACCAAGGGGACTTTCCTGGCCACATCCCCACGGAGACAGCAGTGCTTCCCAAAGGGGAAACTGAGGCAGGGAGGACAGTGTATCACAGGGAGCTGTTTGCTGTAGTGGCAGCAAAGGCTGGGTGCGGGGCAGCATCTGGAAGCCCAGTGCCAGCACTGGGAATCCCCACAGCCACCCCGTCCAGGGGCAGAAGGTCCCTGCCTGTGGGGCTGGTTTGTGCATTTTTTTCTCTCTTCCAGGGAATTTCTCCCTCTGGTGAAATGTCACAGCCTGGTTTCCACCTGCACCCCAGACTCCTTCATGCCTGTGTCATCACCTCCTTGGGGTGGATGTTGTCTAGTCTCCTCCCAGGTCCCAGCAGCTCAGGAATGCTAGAGGAGGAGGTGGCATTTAAGAAGCCATGCAGTGAGCATGCTAGTCCTCAGCTCCCTCTGGGTCCTGACAGTCAGACTAAGCTGGAGTCCTACTCTCCCACATGCAGACTCCCACCAGTGCAGCCCCGTCCCTCAGAAATCATCCCTCACAGACTTCCCAGAGGAGCAGCCTGCAGGGACACCCTGCCCTGTGCATCCTCAGACTGTGGTGACAGCAAGCAAGGCCGTGCCGCAGGACTGGTCCTGATCCATGGAAAGCCCATGCTCATGTGCCATCCAGCTGGCAGCATGCTCTTCCCAAACCCCGCCGGTACTTGGGCTGGGCTGGTTTTCCCCCTCCCACCCTTTGCACAAAGCCCGGCGAGGTGCTGGAGCCAGCACACATCCCCACAGCTCTGCGCGGATTCTACCAACCAGCTCAAGAATAACAATTTATTAATAAGGGCCAGACTCTCTTCCTTTAATATAACAGAGGAAGCAGTGTGAGCAGATGCGGAGCATCGCTTGCCTTTGTGTATTATCACAGCCTGCTGTGATGAGCGCATTGAGAGCAGCCCCACGAAGGACCTGGGGGTGCTGGTGGATGAGGAGCTGGGCATGACCCGGCACTGTGCGCTCGCAGCCCAGAGAGCCACCCGTGCCCTGGGCTGCATCCCCTGCAGCGTGGCCGGCCGGGCGAGGGAGGGGGCTCTGCCCCTCTGCCCCGCTCTGGTGAGACCCCCCTGCAGCGCTGCCTCCAGCTCGGGGGCATGAGGGACACGGACCTGCTGGAGTGGCTCCAGAGGAGGCCACAAAGATGGTCAGAGGCTGGAGCAGCTCTGCTGTGGGGACAGACTGAGAGAGTTGGGGGGGTTCAGCCTGGAGAAGGCTCCAGGGAGACATTAGAGCAGCCTTCCAGTGCCTAAAGGAGCCTCCAAGGAAGATGGGAAAGGACTCTTTATGAGGGAGTCTAGTGATAGGATAAGGGATAACACTTTTTAAACTGAAAGAGGGTAGATTTACATTAGATCTTAGGAAAAAATTCTCTACTGTGAGGGTGGCAAGGTGCCGGCACAGGCTGCCCAGAGCAGCTGTGGATGCCCCATCCCTGGCAGTGTCCCAGGCCAGGCTGGATGGGGCTTGGAGTGACCTGGTCTGGTGGAAGGTGTCCCTGCCCGTGGCAGGGAGGTGGAACTAGGTGGTCTTTACGGTCCCTTCCAACCCAAACCATTCTACGATTCTATATGTGCAGAGGACAAAGGCTGCGTTTGGGGCCAGCAGCACTCTCCTCCACCAGCTGCAGCTCCAGGCTTCACCCAGGGGTGATGAAGGCTGGCCAGCATGGGAGGAATGGCAGAACCTGATCTCCAAGTGCATTTGCTTCCCAAATTCATCCTGTTAGCTGCTGGCAGTAGGTCCCCACAGAGCCCTGGCTCTGCAGTCTCTTCGTCGACACCAGGGCTCCCAGCTAAAGAGAGCTCGAGCATGTTTAGGCAAAACCCTCCCATGCAAAGTGGGGATTCCCACAGCAGGAATGAGGCTTCATTCAGTGAAAACATCCAGCAAACTGGCTCCCTGTCTCATCGCTCAGGCATCCTGAGGTCAAGGCCAGCGTCGTCTTCAAAGATGCTGCGAGTTCTCCCATGACACCACATTAGGGCATCCTGCGCTCACGCTGCTGCCTTCCTCTGCTGGCGGGGTAGAGCAGGTCGCAGCTGGGATTAGTTCATGCTCTCAAGAGCGCCCGAGGACCTTCACGTCACAGACTTCTGCAGAGCCTGGGGAGAGGCGAGGCAGGAAAGCAGTGCTGGTCCCCGCTGCTGGAGGAGTTTCCCACCATCGCCGGCAAAGGCCATTTGATTTCACTGGGATGTGGCTACTGCCACAGCACAGCCCGGTGTGTGGGGCCAAGGGATGGAAACAGACAGATGACCTGTATTCACCGGTTTCTCATTACAGACTCACAGCTAATTACAGCCCTACCTCCTCTCCTTGGCTTGCCCACCATTGGATCTGGCCTTGCCAGGCTTCGTACGCCCAGCTGGGAACGGAGGAAGATAAGACTTTCCTTGGCACATTAATAGCATCCTCCAGATGAGCTCGGGCGCCTCAGACCTTGAGAGGAGCTCTGATAAGGTTGAGATGAGTCACTGATGTGCCCGAGATCCTGCGCTCAGTAAATCACTGCAGCTGATGACGCGCACGCCGCTATCACGCCAGTTGTCACCCGGTTCCGGCTGCGGCAGGGTGCGGAGCCCCCGCTGCGTAGGTGCCCGCTGGCCTCTCCTGCTGCCCACCCAGTTCATCTTCAGAGGGTGGGAAGAGAAAACCTGTTGTCCTCAGGACAACAGGAGCTCGTTCCGGTGAGGTGACACTGGCTAGCTGACATCCTGGCACTGGGGGGTTGTGTCACTTCTCTCACAAATGACGTCATGTCCCTGGGGATGTGGTCAGGGATGGGTCCTTCTCCCCCTGCACAGCCGGCTGGGTGTGGCTGCTGGCAGAGGTGACCGGAGCAGGACAGTGCCTGCCTGCACACCCACCTCAATGTCACCTCCTGTTCCCTCTTGACCCCACTGCCACCCTGGACAGGGTCACCCCCCCTCCACATCATCTGTCTTGTCACCACCATCACCCCATCCCCGCTGTCATGCCCTGTCTCTATTTTCACCCACTGCTACCCCCATCCCTGTCCCCACAACCCATGCCTCCAATGTCACCTCCTGTCCCCACAGCCCTTGCTCCCATGGTCACCTCATGTGTCCCCACTACCGCACCCCCTGTCCCCAGTGTCACCTCCTGTCCCCACACCATCTCCCTGTCCCCACAGTCACCTCAGGTCCACACTGCCTCTGTCCCCACAGCCACATCCTGTCCCCAGAGCCCCTCTCCCCTCACCACTCCCTGGTCCAATGTCACCCTCTGTCCCCTCACACCATCTCCTCAGCCCCCGTGCCCCAGCCCCTCTCCCCTCACAGCCCCCAGTGCCACCCCTCCTCCCCTCACCCCCTCGGCACCGCCCCACCCGCCACCCCCTCCCACCCTGATGTGACGTCACCCCGCCGCTCCGCCCCCGGGCGCGGCGCCGCGCAGGCGCAATGCGGGCAGCGAAGCGACCAGGCGGCGCCCGGCACCGGGCGGGGGCGGGGCGGGGCGGGGCCTCCTCCATCCGGGTCCCTCCCCGCCGCCGGGCAGTGCGGCCGGCGCGAGCCTCGGCGGGACAGCGGCGGGTGAGTGCGGGGCGGCCTGCGGGGCGGTGGGGGCCCCCTGGGGCGCCGGAGGACCGGGCACCCCCTCCCCGTGCACCGCTCTGTGGGGCAGGGCACGGCTCCCCCCATCCGCCGTGGGGCACGGCCCCTTCCCTGTGCGTTGCTCTGTGGGGCAGGGCCCCCCTGTAGGGCAGGGCCCTCTCCTTCTGCACCGCTCTGTGAGGCAGGGGCCTTCCTCCGGCCCCGCCGTGGGGCAGGGCCCCCTCCCTCTGCGTTGTTCTGTGGGGCAGGTCCCATCCTTCAGCACCCCTGTGGGGCAGGGCCGTTGTCCGATGATGCTCTGTGGGGCAGGAGCTCCCCTCCCTGTGCACTGCTCTATGGGGCAGGACCCCCTCCTTGTGCACTGCTCTGCGGGGGAGGGACCCTCTTTTATAACCTCTGTGGGGCAGGGCCTTTGTGTGACCCTCTGTGGGGCAGGGGCTCCCCTCCCTGTGCACCTCTGTGGGGCAGGACCTCTCCTTCAGCAACCCCTTGGGGCAGGGCCCCTCCTTGTGCACTGCCCTGTGAGGTAGGGGCACCCCCTCCTCAGCAGCCCTAGTGGGGGATAGGCTGCCCGTTCTCTTGGCTCCGCTCCGCAGCCTCCCGATGGGGCAGGGACCCCCATAGGGAAATGGGGCTGCTCCTGACTGTGCCCTGCAGGGCATGGTCTGTCCTTCCTGCCCCCATGCAGACCCCTGTAGGGCAGGCCCTCAGGGTGACCAGGGTGTGCCTTTGGGGTGGCTGGCAGCCCGGTGGGGATGCCATAAGGTTTCTACTTGGGACCCATAAGGTCCCCACTTGTGGGGCAGAGAGGACAGCCTGGAGGAGGGGGCAGCAGGGACTGGACCGTGATCTGTGACTGCATTGCCCAGGAGTGACAGAGGAGGGGGCTGGGGTGGCACAAAGGGACAGGGACTTGTGCAGGGGATGTGTCCCTATCCTCCCCGCACCCCCTTTATGAGGGGGAGCTCCTGGGAGTCCCACCCCATGCTCGGCTCGGGGTCCCCGGTTCACCCTGTTCCTGGTAGCTGCTGGCTTTGAGTCAGGCACGTCGCCTTGCTTTCCTGGGGCCGAGACAGGACGCTGTGGGTTTCTTCGGCTTAAAAAAAACCACCCAGAAATGGGAAAAGCTGCTTTTCAGAGTTATACAGGGCTGCTGTTCCTGCCATACAGGCACGTACGGAGCTGTCCCAGCATCCGCTGCTTTGCCCGTTTTGGCAGGAGACTTGTGTGGGTCCCGTGGGACTGAAAACTAATGGGTAAAAATGCACCTCCTGCATTTTTTGGTTTGGTTTGGTTTTTTTGTTTGTTTGTTTAGTTTAGCCTGTCTTTGTTTTAGCCTGGGCAGGCGGAGGAGAGCATCTCCATAGGTCCAGTCACCCTGTGCACCTATAAATGGTGCCAGATCCTTCAAATGTGCCAACGTGTGTGTCTGGGGGTTATTTCCCCCCTCCCTTGCACACCTTTGGCAGGGCGTTTGGATGACATCTTGCTCTGGCACGCTCCTCTCCTTTGATCTCGAGTTTCCTACCATGTATAACATGTTCGGCAACATGTGAACCCAGCTCCGCAGCTGCTGGGGAGGGCAATGCGGGTGCCTCCTCGCCCCGGTTTTCCCCAGCTGCCTCCTGCCTACAGCTCCTGTCTTTCCTTTGTCTCAGCTGCCGCCAGGACGGGCCCTTGCAGCCCAAGGATGCTCTGAACAGAGCAAAGGCAAGCACAAAACAAAACCCCTGTCCCTTTGTTTCCTGACGTTTGCGGGCTCAGCTGATTTTGTGCAGCGTTTTGTGTGCCCAGGCAGATAAACCGACTACTTGCATCTCTTTTTTTTTTTATTTTTTTTATTTTTCTGGGTTATTTTGGGTGGTTTAGTTTGCAGGGAACATATCCCAGCTGCAGGCTGTGGTGGAGCGATGCGGCACCTTCCTAGAAATGGTGTGAATTAGCCAGAAGCGTAATTGGAGCATCTTGTGGTTGTCCTCTCGTGTCCTCGCCTCTCCTCAGGTGAGCAGAGCCATAAGCTCTCAGCACCGCACACTGAAATCAGGGTTCAGCACCTCTCCTCCTTGCTTGTAGGAGGAGAGGGTTGACCTCTGTTTGCATGACCCGCTGCCCACAGCAGCTTTGGGGCCAGTGAGGAAGGAGGAGGGTGAACGAAGCCCAGGTCTGAGCTCAGACCTGACTGCCTTGTCAGCTGAAATAAGCCTTTCTTTGTATGCTTGACTTGTGAGAAAGCAAAATACAAGTTTTAATATTATTATTTTGATTCCTATTTTTTCAGTTCCCCTGGGTGTTTAGTTTGATAGCGAGACTGTAGCCTGAATTCATATTAACACTTCTTTTTTTATGATGGGTGTAAACAGAGCTACTTTGAGCGTGTCAAACAGCCCCTGAGTAAATCAGATTATTTGCTCTATTACTTTATTCATACAGGTTAGATGCTCCAGCTGACGCATCTAGAGTGCTGTGCCATCTGGAGCAAAAATTAAATACAAATTTGGCCCCCAGCCCGGAAAAAGAACAAGCCTTTGCCTCCAATAACTGGTGGTGGAAGAATATAGCCCCTGACAGAAGAAATGCTTGGGGGCAAAGTGAAAGGAACCCAAAATGCACTAATTGATATATTTAAAACACAGCAAAAAACAGGAAAAGAAATCCTTCCAGCCTTGTGTGCTGAAAGCAGCTGGGAGGGATACTGTGATCCAGTTACCAAGTCAAGGTGCTGATGCCCACAAGTGAAAGTGGCCTGGTCCTGAGCAGGTGGTGGAGCTGCTGGAGGTGAATGTGGTGGTGACCTCTGGGCCTCCCAGTCTTACTGTCAAAGTAAATCCCCTCCACAACCTCCTGAAGCTCCACTTGACAACCTGCTCAGTTCAGGTTTGCTTATTTTTCTTAGCCCAGTAAAAGTTGATGCCAAAGCTGGTGTGCTGGCTACAACCTTCCTTCTCATCTCCAGCTGGGTTTGGAAACTCCAGGCATGCTGCCTGGGTCACTGGCACTGTTGTTTGGTCAAAGGCTGTCTCAGGTTTGGGGGCACAGGAGGTGGAGGTGGGTAAGCTGTGGTGGGACCTCTTGCTTGTGCAGCCCAGGCTTCAGTCCACTTACCTCTGAGCACAGATGGGGATACCTGTGGTGGACCAGCTGTGAAGGACACCTTGGTTGACATGCACTGGATGTTGTGGGATCTGTCTGACCTTCAATAAGGAAGACCATACGTGCCAAATGGGAATAAGATGATGACTGCTGGTTGCTACCATTATTCTTGGCCGGAGAGTAGTCCTGTCCACATCCTGTGGGAGATTTAGATGAGGCATCGGCAGTTCATGGGATGTCTCCAGACTGTGAGACTGAACCAAGCCTGGGGGTTTTTCCAAAGGAGGTCTGATTTCCAGCTGATCTCCTGGACTAAATGATGTATGGAATGATACGAGGACACCTGGCTTTGCTAGAAGGGCTTTTGTGCTTATGGACCACCTCTCCATATGTTCCTTCTTGGGGCTTCCCTCCCAACAGCCCAGCTGTCGCTTCCATGTTAGCTGTACGGCACAATACATGTTGAGAGTGATTAGCTTGTAGCCGTAAAACACCACCTGAGTGGAGAAAAGGTGGAGAGGAATGGCTGGGCATGCTCATCTTCTCCTGCTCCCACCACTGTGACTTGAAATGCTTCTGCCAGGGGATGGCAGGGCTTGGCACGGCTGAGACAAGGTCCTCTCCGAATGGGTCAAACTCCTGCTGTCTCACCCAGCTGCACAGTAAACCCAGGACTCCATCCCTTGGGGATGCAAATGCTTCTGGTGGTCTTCAACCACCTTGGAACCATTGGTGTCAAAGTCTGGAGAATGTTTTTTTGGGTTTCAAGCTTTTCCTGGTCTTCAAGTGCCTTGGTCTGGACTGTGGTTGGTGTTGCTGAGCTGGATTTCTGTTTATTTTTATTTCCTGTGATCATTCATCATGAAGCTGAGTGTTGTTGACATAAGATAACATCTACTTTGTGTAGACTTCCCTCTCCTGTCCCTTCATAGTGACGTTGCCCTGAAACCACTCAGACTTTGTGTTGGGAGTGGCCATCCTGCCCATGTCCCCACCCTGAGTGACTGACAGTGCTTTAATAATGACATCAGCGATGATGTGATGTGGGGCTTATCTGCAGGCGAGCTCAGCTATTGCCTGACTCCAGTGGGTGCCTTTTGGTTGAGAAATGCAGGTGATCCCATTGAACACATGCTCAAAGAGAGGATGCAAAACCCTCGCGGTTTCACAGTAGCAATGGGCAGAGGTAACTTGCTTCCTAACTTGAAGAATGGGAAAGCCTCAGTATCTTCTTCATCAGGAATGGTAGGTTGGAGCAGTACCTGGTTCCCCCATCCCAGGATGCAGCGGTACCTGAGTGCTCACTGGGGATGGAGCTGCATCATTTTCCCTCCCCAGAGTGATGACATAGGCCATCCATCCAGCGTGTCTTTCTTCACCGGTATCGCACATTTCTTTTCCATCAAAGAAAAAAAACAAACCTAAAAAGTTCCAACTATGTGTCAGGGGCTCCTGTGTCCTCTTAATGAACTGATTGCGGTGCCAGAGGGATGTCAATGGGAGGAAAGAGTGGCCATCCAAAGCACCTGGAAAGGATGCCAGCAGTAGCATCCGTGGTGAGGACAGAGCAATTGTGAAGCCTCCAAGGTGGGGATGAGCAGTGGCAGGAGAGGAGAAGACATGCTTCTGGAGGATGGTCAACTCTGTGCCCGACCTCGCTGCTCTGAGAGAAACAAAAAGCCTCGGTGCTGATGCATGGACGGGCAGCAGGAGCTGGGTGCCAGACCTCACAGACCAAATTAGCTGCAAGCAGCTGCCTTGGCGTAGCCGAAGGCTGCGAGGTCTCGGGTTGCTCCGACGCTGGAGCTAAAACTGGATCAGCCTTTGGAAAAAGCAGGCGAGACACTGAGAAGCAGGAGGAGAGAGGGCTGTGGGAAGCCTAGGCGGGGAACTCCTTCTGGTTCCTTTTTCTGCAAGCTCCAGGGCTGTGGACATGATAAGCAAGCAGGAATAACTTCTGGTTTATTTTGGTGGTTTTTTGATCACAGGTCAGTTTACACAACACAGGGCTGCTAGCAACGGACAGGGTACACCGGTCTCAAAGCCGGAAAAGAATCTTCATGCAGGAGTTAGCAGGGCTCGTTGAAAGAGACTTAAACTAGATTTGAAGGGGAAAAGGGATAAACCCAGGCTCACTAGAGAGAAGCCTGGGGAACCACAGCAGCGTTTGAGGGACGGCACGCTCGCGAGGTCCTTCGGTCTGCCACGTCAGTGGAGGCAGGGGATGGAGATCCATGCGGCAGCAAAGACGCAAGGGTCATGGATGTGTCAGAACCACGGAACCGCCTGAGAATGGTCACGCAGGAATTGGGGCTTCTCCCCCCAAAAAGGTGGCGGGATCAACAGCCCAACTGAAAGGCATCACAGTGTGGGCAACAAGCAGGAGGAGCTGGAAGCCACTGTGCAGCAGGGAAATGAGGACGTAGTTGCCATCACAGAAACACAGCGGGATGACTTGCACGACTGGAGTGCTGCAATGGGTGGGTATGAACTCTTCGGAAGGGATGGGCAAGGAAGGAGAGGCGGTGGGTAGCCCTGTAGGTTGCAGGGTGTTTTGGTTGTCCAGGGCTGAACAAAGGTGACGATAGGGTTGGGGGCTTATGCGTAGGAACCAGGGAAAGGCCAACAAGGCAGATACCTGGTGGGAGTCTGTTACAGACCACCCAGCCGGGACGAAGAGGCAGGTGACATGTTCTATAAGCAGCTGGGAGAAGTCTCACAATGGCAGCCCTTGTTCTGGTGGGGGCCTTCAGCTTAGCAGCTGCCCGCTGGAAGTACAGCCCGGCAGGGAGGGACCAGCCCAGGAGGTTCCCGGAGCGTGTGGAAGAGACCTCCCTGGCCCGGCCGGTGAGGGAGCCGGCGAGGGAAGGCGCCCGCGGGACCGGCTGCTCCTGAGCCGAGAAGGGCGATGTGGTGGCTGGAGGCCATCTACAACAAGGGCCAGAAAGAGGGTCAGGAACCTATAGCCCCGTCAGCCTGGCCTCGGTGCCGGGGAAGGTTATGGAGCATCATCCCAAGTGCCACCAGGCGGCACGTATGGGACAGCCCAGTGATCAGGCCCGGCTGTGATCACCTGCTGTGACAGGGTGACCCGCTCAGTGGACAGGCAAAGGCTGTGGCCGGTGTCTGCCTGGGCCTTAGTGAAGCCTCTGGCACCGTCTCCCACGGCATCTCCTGGAGACAGCAGCTGCCCGTCTCTGGACACGCTCCAGCCCCTCAGTGTCTGGCTGGGGCACCAGCCTGGGGGGGGCGGGGGGGTCAGCCTGGAGAGAAGGGGGCTGGGGGGGACCCGGTGGCTCTGCAACGGCCTGGCAGGAGGCTGTAGCCGGGGGGGTCGGTCTCTGCTCCCCAGGAACCAGCGACAGGACGAGAGCAAACGGCCTCACGTTGCGCCAGGGGAGGGTGAGATTGGGTGTGAGGGAACATGTCTGCACCAAAAGGGCACTGGAACAGGCTGCCCAGGGATGGGGAGTTATTTAAAAGACGTGTAGCTGTGGTGCTGAGGGACATGGTTCTGCAGTGTCCTTGGCAGTGCTGGGTTAACAGTTGGACTTGATGATCTGAAAGGACGTTTTGCAATCTAAACAATTCTAAGTTGGTTTTTTTTTTATCCTTGTGGAGCATTAATCTTGCTCCTAATACAGCTTTTAACTTGCAAAAGCGCCTTAGAGGAAATCATGCCAGGAGAGCATTTGCAAGAGAGAAACTGAAAGCGCCGAGTGGGGAGAGCAGCCACCCTCCTTTTTTCTGCCATCGTCAGGCTCGGGGCCGTTGCTGCTCTCCCTGCCTGCAAATTGTGGTGGGTTTCCTGGCTTCTTGGCTTGGAGGATTATTTAGGGGAAAATATAAGAGCTCTGGGGCCATGCAGATTCCTGTCCTGGGAACCAACAGGCGTGGAAGCAGGAGGTTTCAGCTCTTCAGTCAGTCTGTTTGAAGCCAGGAGGAGCAGCCTGGCAGGTAAGAAAAAGGGTGAAGCCAAATTATCCATCAGAATTGGGTGGGAGGGAGCACGGTCTCCCACCTGATGGCTTCCAACTAAAATAAACTCATTGGAGCATTGTGCCTCCCCCTGACGAGGCTCTTTGTGCTTGCAGCCTGCACGAAATTAAATTGCCGGCATACCGTACGGATTGAATTAAACTTCTCTTCACGCAGAGCTTTGTCGCGAGCAGGCAAATATTTCCATGGCGCTTTAAAGATTTTCATTTTTCTATTGTTCTGTATAAAAACCCGTCGTCAGGCTGGGCTTCCCCTGGGGTGATTTCCTGGCTCCTTGGTTATTAACGCAGCTGCAGGGTTGTTTTTTCTTTTGCTTTTTAGTTGAGAGAAGTGCTGGATTAAGACCCACTGTCTCACTTTCTTGGTATCTGAGATAAAAGATGAGGCTTTTGGAGACTCTGTGACAGTAGTGGCTATCCAAAGTGGGACAGGACTGTGTGGTGTTAGATGTTTTGTGGCTGAATAAATAATGATGATCTCGCCTGAGAGCTGGCTGGAGCCTGTCTGCTGGCGCTCACGTAGGTCTGCTCTCCATCAGCTGAGCTCTCCACCCTGGCCTCACTTTGTATTCGCACCCAAAGAAAACCTCACTGTTGTGCTGAGCATTATTTGGGGGTGGCACATTGGGAGTAAAAGCAGAAAAAATGCATCATTTCCTCAGCTGTGGCTTTGTCTGGGGGACACTCAGTTGTGTGCTCCTGACTACCCTTGAGACTTCCCCCTTGCGTCTTCCCCGCCTCGCATCAGCTGCAGCGTCTTCTCTTGCATCTCCTGCAGTGCCTTCCCCATGCATCTGACATTGATGCAGCAGAAGGAGTGAGTCAGTGGTGATGGCAAAGGCCTGGGACGTGTTGCAGCCATGTTATAGGAATGGGGCTGGAGGCAAGCCCGGTGCTGGGTGGTTTATTCCAGTATGGAGGAGCCTTGGACTCTAAAGCTGGGAGTGGGAGTGCTGCAGCATTAGGAGTTGGGCTGCGCGGGGATGCAACGTGTTTTCCCAAAGCCAAAAGAAAACTTTTCTGTGCCTAAAGAGAAAAAAAAAAAAAAAAAAGTGGTACCCCATTAAAATGGGCTGGAGAAGAGAGGTACTGCTCCTGTCCCATCAAGCGCCTCCAAAAGTGTCTTTAAGATTAGAGCTCTGGTTTAAGCTGAGGCTGAAGCTTAAATCCCATCAGGTTTCTTTTTTGCATGGCATTTTAAAGAGGAAAGAAGCAAGCACTAAGAAAAGTTTGCTTTCTTTGTTAGAAAACTTTTGTTTTCTAACTGAAGTGGCTTATCCTCGCCAAAGGATCACCTGAAACTTTTTTACCTGAAGCCCCCTTTAGGTTTTGATTTATTTCAGCTGTTAATGCTTCTCTTAAGAGCCAGGACATTGAACTTGGGAACAAACTGTGGTTAGTATCAAAAACTAGGTTGTACGTTGCCTGCTTCATCTTCTAAATCAAATAATTTATTCCTAATATTCCAAGTGTAGCAGCAGGTGCCAGACTGTTTACACAAGGATGCCATGTTATATTTATATATTTAATAATTTGGGTCCTTGCCTCAAAGCTGTGTGATGAAGGTTGCTGTAAAGCTGTGCAAAACTTGGGTTTTGTGTGAGTTACCCAATTTGCTGCTTAAAAGTTTGCGCTCTTTTTTCCTTACTATTAAAATACTGTTTTCCTTAGCCAGCGCAGAACAAGTTGGAGGTTTTATGTGGTGTTGTGTGGGTTTTGTTTTTTTTTTTTAAATCTGGAGCATCATTCCAGTAACAGTGGGACCCCAAAATGGGTTGTGATGCCCCTGTGGGATGTTCGCCTGGGACAGGATCCTGCCTTTTGGCTGCAGCTGGGCAAGCTGACTGGGCTTGCCTCAGATACCGGCATCACTCCAGACAACCCTCCATGGCGCTGGGATAGAAATTCCCCTTTTCCACCCCAAAACCAGCTCTGGTGAGGATTTCTCGGCAAGGACTCACTGTGTGGCAGCCATCTCTGCAGGCTGTTCTCCGCTTTTGTTTACATCTGGTAGAAAACTTCTTAAATTTACTGGTGAGAGAGTAATTCTAATCCTTTTCAATGAGATCAACGGATTAGTGTCTCAGATGCTTATAAAATTGCAAGGATTAGCCGAGCCTTTTTTTTTTTTCCCTCCTCCTTTTCTCTCTATGCCATGTAACGTCATCGCCGTGTTTTAAAAGGGGATCTCTGTGCTGTTACTAAAAGCTGAACCAATTTATAGGAGCCTTTGTGAAACAAAGCATTTAAAACCAATATCTTCATCCTGTCCCTTCCTCGCTCTGGATTTTTGTGCAATATTAGGGATTTTTTTTCTTTTTTTCCAGCATCCCTGGCACCAAACCTCAGTAGCCGTTCCGCAGATACGTTGGGTTTGCGTGGCTTGGCTGCATTGAGGCACCCGTGCGGGTAAGTAGGGAGCTGACCCAAAAGTTTTGCTTGATTAGAGACTTGTAAAATCACATATTGAGTTGACCAGATTCTGAAAACAAGGTTATTTCATGAGGTTGCCCCTTATTGCAAAGGATTCAGGCTTTCATGGTCCATCCCCAGAGGCGCTTCTGGGTTGATGGGATGCTCTCACCCTGGCTGTAAGGAGTGATGGGAGCGGGATGAAACTCCATGCACCCCACATTCCTGCATCCTCTTAGTTATAACCTGCACTTTCATTAGGACATGATCACTAACTGGCTTGTAAGGAAAACCGTGGATGGAGCTAATGTGGAGGAAGGTTTAGTTCAAACCCCGTTGCTCTGCTTTCTCTTGCAATACTGCCCTGTGCCTTTCCCTGTAGGGTGTTTTTTAAATGCCTTTTCTCTCGGGTCGATGGCTGCATGGTCGTTTGACCTGTGTGAGCAAAGCAATCCTGAACTGCCGAGTGGTAGGAGCTCCAAGCCAGGAATTTCTGGCCCTGACCCAATATACTTTCAGAGGCAAGCTTTTAAATATATACAAAGACAAGCTCATAATTTCCACTATACTAATGAGGCCACAGCGTTTTCATTGAAATGTGCCAATAGGCGCTGCGGTGGTGTTTTAGCAGCCTTGTACTGTGAATCCAAATGTGATTTAACATGGCAGCCCCCGCGGAGCGGAGGAAAACCAGCTTCTCCCACTGAATTTCAATGATGCTTCTCGGCAGCACTACCCAAAAATCTTTGCGGTGGTGGGAACTTTCCTTGCGTTACATCTCAACACGGGTTTTCCCCTCAAATGCCACTGTTTTGGTGGAGGTGGGGAGAGGTAGGAGCGGGTTGAAAGAGGGATAATGATATTTGAGGAAGGGCAGGTCTTGGCTTTAAAGATTGGTTTTAAAAGATGTGTGACTGGCTGGTGTGAGGTGGCAATTTAATAACCAGACTCGCTGCAAATATCTTTAACTCATAATGAAAACCGAATGCCAGGGCTCTCAGGCATCATGTGCTCTCTTGACCTTTAAAAAGACACTCAAGGCAGCCTGTCTGCCTGTTGCCAAGCCGACTTGTTAGTGCCACTCATGTATTTTGCCTTCTAGTAAGCGATTCAGTGCCCAGGAATTTGTAAAGAACTGACAGCAAACTATTACACGCATGAAAGTCGCATTGGTGTTTTCTAGCTTCACTTCCCAAGGAGGCCCCAGTAGCCTTGAAGCAGTCAGAAAATATTTAGCTGTATTGTGCCGTCAGCTGCAAGAAAAATGCCACCTTCAAGTAACACTCTCAAAAGTTGTTTTGTGTTTTTTTTTTTTTTTTTTAAAGTGAGTCCTGCATCAGCAGCATGCCTGTAACTTGGAGTTTTACTTATTTAGGGCTCAGTTTATAAGAAACCTGTATAAGAAGCAACATCCTGGGGCAGAGGAGGTGTGTGGGTAGGTAATGCTGAAAATTCACAGATGCCTATCCATTACGTCATGGTACATGCAGGCTCCCAGGGTGTGAGTACCCCTGAATTTTCAGGTCCCCTGGCTTTCTCCATCCCACTAAGGTCAGGCCATGTTGCCAGGCAGAACAGGAGAGAAGGAAGGTATCCCATGGCATTGCCTTCAGTGCTGCGACTCTATGTGACAGAGGAGGAGATGTATATGTTGGGTTTATGCATGTTTATCTCCATCAAGCACCTAGCTTGACTACACAACTCTGGGGTTTTCCATTTCCAACTAAATTTTGAGGGGTTTGCGATCCTTGCAGCCCCCTTTGCTTATGCTGATAGTGAAGTGTTTTGTCCCCCGTATCCATATGGCTCGGGGAGGTATTTTTGCTGGACTCTGAAGCATTGCAAAATCTTCCCAGTCTCTGTTAGCAGAGGAGAAGGAATGATAGAAAAAAAATACTCCTTCAAAACCCAGTACTTCTGTTAAAACCAGAGGAAGGGAAGACTGACTGTGCAGCTCATTTTTCTGTAAGCATTAGGAAAACAGCAAACAACAGTGACGTGGCATTAGTGTAAATTCCCAGCAGGCTGAGGTTGGGGTTTGTTTGGGTTTTCCTGAAGTCTTTATAATGCTGTCAGCTTCTTAAAATACAAACCTTGCAGAACCAACGTGGGCTTTGGGGGACGGCTCCTCTGCAGGATTTTAGTGATTTTTTTTTTTTTTTTTTCTGGTATCCAGACACCAGCTTTTACACTCTTCTGCATTCAATTCCCTCTTCTCTTTAATTTTTACCACAAATATAAATGGTGCAGTTAAAAGGGTCTGTGGAGAGCATTCCTGGGGACTGAAATCCAGGATCTGGGAGCAGACATCAGCAACATAAAGAGGAATTCTTCCCTCTATGGCCTCATGCTGCTTTTCCACCGCAAGGCTTTACAGCCATCTGGATGCCCTTTCAGATTATGCCCCCCCTCAAAAAAATCCATAACCTAGCAACCTTATTTAGGGTAAACGAGAGCATTGTGCTTTCCTGCATCCCAGTTTATGCTTGGCTCCTCTTATTGCCTTTATAGGATGCCTGCTAGCAGCTGCAATTCCCATTGCCAGCACAGGGTGCCTACCTCCAGGAGGATTCTGTAGGGATTATTGATCCCTGGGTGTTGCACTGATTTATTTTATTTCCCACGTGCCGCACCACCCACCCAATTAAAGGAGCTTAGGAAATGGGGAAAAGGATTTCAGGAGGTCATTTAGTCCATCTGCCTGTCAATATGAAAGAGCAGAGAAGGCTGGTTGCTCTTCTGCTCTGCAGAAAACAATTTGCTTTTGTTCTGCCTGAAGACAACTTGATCAAAGCAATATTATTTTTCTTCCAGATGTGATATTTTGGGAGCCCCCAGTGGCTTTCAGTGTCCTCACCCAGGAATTTGCAATTTCCCTGAAGCTTTTAACACCAAGTTCTCTGGTCCAGCCCTTCAGCAGCATAGGCTGAGAGTTTCTTACAGGGTTTCCAATTGTCTTTCCCCAAGGAACCTGCTAATTGGGGAAAACTCTTGCGCATGAGGAAATACAACTGCAGATGAAAGCGGAAGATCATTTCCACCAAATTGAGCAATAGGGGCGGGGAGGCTGCAATGTTTAGTGTAAAGCTGCCCACCCTACAGTGGTGTGTAACTTCAGTACTTTGCTTCAGCTAAAATACACCCATATTTAATAACATGCTGTGTTATTAAATGTTTTAGCACCTGAGCTGTATGGTATGGGGTGATGCTGCTCTGTCAAGCACCACAGCAGCAGGCAGGGATGGCATGATATGGTCCCATCACTGTGACCCTGCACAGGGTCCTGGGGGCTGCTGCCTTCTGCCCTCACTGCTGTGAGTATCAAGGGGGCTGGGGGCAGGACAAGGCAGCAGTGCGTCCTTTCCCACCATGCTTTCAGGAGGAGGAGTGAGCTCAGTGGGTCATGATGTTGGATCTGGGATGGAGCTGTGTGCCCAGAAAAGGGGGGAAAAAATATTAAAAATGCCCAGGGCCAAAGGGAAAAGATTCCTCAAGTGTTATTTCATCCCCGAGAACCATACTTGAGCAGCTAGTGTGCACATTTCAAAGCAGGGAAACTACTGACTCCGCTTCAAACCCTCCTGATAAGTGATCTCCATTTCTTATTTCTGTGATCTGATGGGAGCCCAAGCAGGGCTCTCCTCCAAACTCCACTTCCCCCCTCCTGCAGACCTGATTAAAAAGCACTATTGATTTCTCCCACCCCCACCCCCGTTTATTTTTGCTTTTTTTCCCTGAAACTTGTGAAATCAGCCCTGAGCAAACCTCTGGTTTGCCTTCCCGACAACACTGGGTGAAAGCACTTGACTTTAAACTCAGCGATGGGAGCTGCAGCTGACCTATTTTCCACACGTTTCTCTGCCAATAGTTGCAAAAACATTTTCGTGTTTAAAGGTGCTCCTTGGTATTAAGGTCGTGGGATCATTATTCTGTTAAACTGTCCAGAATCAAAAGCACTTCATGAAAATTGCAGTGGTACCAGTTGGGCTGCTGGGTATTCCTTTCATTATAGACTTCTGGTTTTTTTCCAGTGGCTGATTGCTTCATCGCGTTGCCACGTTGCTCTGCCTATGTCCCCCTGCCCAAAGACAGTGGAGAGGGTTAAGGTTTTGTGCTTGGTGTCAGCCAGCCAGGGATCACTGCCAGGAAATTTCCTGATTCCTATTCAAAAAAAGCATTGGATTCACTCTTGGGGGAAGGGATCAAAGGTTCCAAGTGGTTCTTGGTTGGAGGTCAGTTTGGTTTCTTGGTTGTCCAGGCACGCAGCAAAAATCCACCACCACCCTCAAAACCTGCACGCAGCAGAAATGGGTCAAATAAACAGGTTTTGTTCTTGACACCCAAAAGTTTCCTCTGTTCCCCAGCCACGGCACAGCATTGCTCCAGATGAGCTTTGCTGGATCTCAGTGCAGCTCTGCCATGCAGTGTCAGGGATGCAAGGGACCTGTTGGGATGCTCTCCATTCCTGGCACGCTCTGCTGCTCCGTTATTAATCCCACTAAGCAATAATGCTGCTGAGCCATGCGAGATTGCTCATGCTTCTCCTCTGTTCGCTGTCATTTTTTGTGGTGAAGGAGGTGGGTCCCGTTGGATGCTCAGAGCCAGCACTGGATGTGGCCAGGCTGTGGACTGACACCATCCCTGTAGTAGCATCATAGCCCAACTAAAATTACAGCATGACGAGACTTTGGTTGTTTTCCCCCCACTCTCAGTTCTGTTGTCCCCTGGTTTTGAATGGCAAAGGACGTTGCTACCAGCTGGAGCAGCGCTGAGATTTCCCTCCTGTTCCATCCCAGGCGAAGGCGATGCAGCCTTGTGGCATCTCCGCATCTCTCGGGCAACAGCGGTGCTGGTTTGGGGGGCTGGCTCTGCAGCTGCTTGTGATTTTCCGACTGCCGCGGTGCAGATCCTCACGCTGGACCGGCTCCAGAGGTGGAGCTGAAGGAAATTCCTTCCAGCTGCTTGAGGTCAGGGCTTCGCTTTTCTTTTGGGGTTCACAAGGGGGGTGTGTGTGTATGCCTGCAAGTTAAAAGCAGGCATCTGTTGCTGCTTTTTTAACCCTGGCAATTTTTAATTTTTTTTTTAATAGATATTATCCCATTAGTCATACCCATTAAATAACTTTTATGTTGTGGATTCATTGCATGGAAGAATACCCTGCTTCGCAGTACAACTTGGGATATTTCAGAAAGGTCTTGTCAGCTGCTCACAGTTTAACTTTCAGCCAAGTTAATAACCATTTTGGTTAAACCTGTATAAAACAGGTTGTGGGCTTGCGTAACGCCTTTGAAACTCGAGATGTCGTTCACGCCTGCTTGAAAACTTTCCCATTGATAAAATATTTCAACTTGGATTTTTGCCACGGCTTAGCATTTTCTTTTCCCTGAGATTCATGGCTTCGACTGGATGACAGGAACCTGTGTGTGTCTGGCTTTGTTGAGTTTTTAAAGCTCAGTATTTCCTGGAGTTGTGTTGGCTTCGCCAGTGGGGTGCTGCAGGGGCACAGACCACCAGCTCCATCCAGTTTCCTTAGTTAATGGTTCAGGAGGTTCAGACTGTCCTGGGTTTGCTTTGAATCCCTGTGGAGGAAGTTGTTCATCTTGAAAACATAAGGTAAATCCCTCTGAAAATGGGTTTTTATTTATGGCAGCAGAGGCAGAAACCACCCTTCCATCCAGCACATGGGCTATATTTAGGTACGATGCACAGCGCTCGTGTGGCCCCTTTATGCACTGGTATTATAAATAAATAATAACAAATTTATTTTTAAAAAGTGCACACAGCTCCTTTTAATAAGTAAAACCCAGAGAAGGAGCACACAGTTCAAATCCATGCAGCAAAGCAGCAGGAAACAAAAAAATTGCGGCTCTCAGCCCATGAATGGTGCTCATGGCATCACCTACATCAGACCAGCAGCATCCCTGGTGTCATATTCCAGCCTCATAGACTGTGGCTCTCCTACCTCGCTCTGCTCCTCCCTGCCTCAGTTTCTCTACCTGTAAGAAGATAATTGCCTCCTTTATTAATTCTTTTGAGTTCTCCTAATGAAAGCTCTGGGTAAGAGGTTGGCCCCACTTATTAAGCGCATTAAGTGCTTGCTATGATTATAATAGGGATTAATTCGGCTAGGTGGCTTATTTAGGTTTGCCTTTAACAGCCCAGCTTGTAATCAAAGCACTGCGAAGCCAGCGAGCTAATGCTGACCTGTAACACTTCACTTCCTGACTTCTTGATATGCCATTAACTGTAACTTGGCTTTTAATTAAAGCTCATTTTTGTAGTTGTTGAAGAAATGGGGATGTGCTCAGCCCTGCGTGGCTGATTCATTGGAGGGTGTAATGAAGGAGGAGGCACAGAGCTCGGGTTGTCCTGCTTTGTGGTGCTGCCTGCATGTGGCCCTATCGCGAGGACACTGCCATTCCTTTTTATTTTTGCAAGCTGTTAAATTGTTAAATAGTCACCCTTTAGTTGCCTCCATGCTGCGGCCTGGGAAAATAAGATTTTTTTCTCCTTTCCTTTAGTCAAAGATCATTTTATTTGCCATGTATTACATATACTATATATATAAATATGCAAAGAAATATGCATGCATGTATACACACGTATATATTTAAAATTTTTTTGTGTGTGCACTGAAACCATTTTCTTCCAGCCAACCCTTCAGACTCTCATAGGACTTCCCTGGTTCAGGGCTTTTTCTTCCCACTCTTTCACAAGGTTTATCTTTCTTTAGCAAACTTGTTTCTTTTGTCCTGAGTGCTGCTGGCCAGCAGACATCCTCCCCAGCCCTCGATGTTTAGCAGTCCTCTCCCCATGACCTCACGCTCTGCGAGGACATAAAAACCCAATGGACCCAGATGCAGTCAGAAACCTAGGCAGAGATGGGCATCAGGCATTCTATGCTTTGTCTCTGCCATCGTGGCAGCTTCATTGTACAGACAAGGAGCAAGTCCGTGTGTTCCCCCCAGACCTTGATATCCTCATGCCACAGAGACAGTCTCATCCAGCCCCAGGGAAATCCTCCCCTCTGTAAGGTTTCTGCAGTATCAACCCCCTTTTCTCCAGGCAGCTCATGCCCCCCATCCCAGGGGCAGTGGGTGCCCCGGGAGGGGTATCTGCCTGCTTTGAAATGCCTTGCCCACAGCGAGAGCAACAGGGAGGCTTTTGTTCTGCACCAGAAACTTTTTATCCTTTTTTACAGCTTCTTTTTTATTTCTTTTGGCTGCATTCTCACAAATCTGAACTAGATTAAAATACAGTTCCTCCCCCCCAACTCCAAAAAAAACACCCCAACAAACCAACAAAAAAATCCCAGCCCCAAAGCCTGGCTGCTTAAAATCATCTGATTTCAGTGAAGTCTTTTAAAGTTAACAGTTTCCTGGATCCTGTGCAGGCTAAAATATTTTTTACCTCTGAGCTCCATGTTTTTGCCATAACGTTTCTTAGCTGTTGCAGCAGGAGGGAGGGAGGACCAGGTGGTTCCTATGTGGAGAAGGTTATTTCGCACAGGGGTTGGATGAATCTGGTGGTGGGACTCGCTGGACTTGCACCGTAGGGGACTGAAGTGTCCCCAGGAGGCTGAGCCCCTGCAGTATGGCCAGCAGGTAGGTCGTGGCTGCATTGGTGACATCCTTTTGGGGCAAAATATTAGGGAAGTAGTGCTGTTGGAAGAAGAGAGTAGGATGCTGTTGGTGGGAGGGAGCTCCATTTCTACTGACTGTTTCGTTGCTGGGGGCTGTGATGGTTTGTAGCTGTGGGCATAGTCATGGGGACTGGTGGAGGAGCTGTACAGCTGGGCTGGACACAGCCATAAGGAGTTTTTCTGGCTCAGTGAGATTTGCTGCCCTAAATGCAGCCTGGATCTTTCTTACCCACCATCTCTGCTTTTGTGCTCGGTCCACTGAGGCATCTCCTGGTGGGAGAGCTGAACCAAAGCCCCCAGCTCTGGTAAGAAGAGTTAAAGGAGTTGTAAAGGGAAGAAAAATAATAGTCCAGTGCTGGGTGGTTTTGTTGCCTCTTCTCAAAGAGTGGTCTCTCCTTTGGAAAAGCTCACCTGAAACTTGCCTGGATGGAGGATGTTTGACTTTTCTCTTGGGTGGTTGAGGAGCTGAAGGCAGCCAACCTTGGCCAACACTAATACCAGCACAAACCTAAGTGCGAGCAGGGACAACTGGAGCCTCGTCCTCCAGCCAAAACAGCCTCGGTCGCGTGAGCGTGACCAAGGGGAGAGCCCCTGAACCTGAACCGTCTAAAATCCCTTTGACTCAGCAAACGGCATGGAGATGAGAATCAGACCCAACCCTGTGCAGTAACTCTGAGCTGTGTATTAACTGCCAGAGCTGGGAACAAAGGTTTGGGGGCTGGTTTTGGCTTTTTAAAATTTATTTGCAAAGCAAAACAGCTCAGCTGAGCAGAGCAAGCATTGCTGGAGGACTGTAAGCTGCCGGGTGGTTGCTGTGCTGTAAAATCCCATCCCCACCAGTGCTCGCAGCGCGTGTGCCAGCTCCCCGAGCTCCTGTAGCATTTCCACATTGGCTGGGAGAGTTTCTGAACATGCGTGTTCGTCTCTGGAGGCTTTAATCAAATCCAGGCTTTACCAGAAATTGCCTCGAAACTTCCAGCGAGCCGAGGAAACTGAAAGCAAGGAGGATCTCGGGTGGGGGTTTGGCACTGCCAGAGATGCTGCCTTCAGCAAGGGGCGTGAGGAGGATGCAGGTGAGGGGCTAGTGCTGGCAAAGCAGCCGGGATGAAAGGTGAGTCTGCTCCCTGCCTAGCAGCTGGGGAGCATGCAATGTATATCTACCTGAGCAATGTGTATGTGATGGGAGGACAGAGGAAAGCCCAGGGGGGTTGATTGAAAGGGGTCTGAAGGAGAAAAGGAGATGCGGGAGCAAAGATGTTGCTTGGAGGAGCAGGGCATTCAGAGGATGCTTTGATTTTTGGAGCATCCTTCCCCAATGCGTTTGGGTTCAGATCCCACAGTTTCCCCAAGATCTTCTCATCCAATGCAAAACTGGGAGCTGTGCAATTAATGCACCAGTGAAAACTCCCCAGTCTGGGGGAGGATTTTGTTATTCCTCAGTAATTTTATTTGGGAAATGGGGTTCAGACTGCAGGTACTTTCCCTGTGAAACTGAATTGCACGCTGCATCCAGCCCTCTCCTGTGGGCCAAAAGGAAAAACAGGCATGTTTTTTAACTTCCTTTTCTAAGCTGGGGGTGGGTGAACTTTATGCCCGGCCAGAGACAGTTGTGATCATTCAAGGGTGAGTGGCTCAGAGAATGATTGCAATAGAAAGGAATAATAATAAGAAATAGTAAATATGTGCTTTCCAGTTAAGGGGTTTAAGCATTAACAGCAGCAAAAGGGTTTATATGGTGATACAGAAACATCGGGCTGGTTTTCTGCCTGACTCCTGAAAAATACCCTGTTAAGAGCTATTGTAAAATATCAGTGTCCCGTGCGATGAATCATAAAACTAAAATCATGGGAGAGATGATACACTGAAGTCGTTATCCCGGGCAGCTGCTCGTGTTTCAATTGGGTCTGACTGAAGGCAGGGAGGTTTTGGTCACACATCTGAGATGTGGTTATGTCAACGGCCAAAATCGTTGCATCTTCCTCTTGGATGCCACTCACGGGTGCTTTGGGGTTTTGCTGCTGGGGGGAGCAGCCTGGGGTTGTACTGAGAAGTAAACTTGAAACCTGCAAAAATGCCTTTAAACAACCAAACCCAGATCTCACATGGAAAAAAACCAAACCAAGTCTCTTTTTACAGCCCCTATAATTTCTTGGCAGTGCTGCTGTATGGCATCGGAATGTCCTTGTCCTCTCCTTTCTGCCGGGGATGCGTGGGGAGTGTGTTGAACCTGCGCCGGTTCACGTGCATGCTCAATGGTTTTAGAGGGAGGATTTGTACGGAATGAGGAATCTGGCTCAGAAACCGCAGGAGGGGAAGGGAAGAAAACCTGGCTTGCTACAAGCTTGCTGGCTGCTTTTAGTATTTGGCCTAACTAATGAAATTAGAGGTTTGGGGGACATCGGCTGCAGCTGGCGCTGCTTGGATGCAAATCCCCACCACCCATCTGATACAGCATTTAACTTGAAGGATGACGTGTGTAAGGAAGAGGGGAAAATAGCTGGAGGAGAAGCTCACAGCGGGAGAAGAAAAATCCCAGCCCTGGCTGATCCAGCCCTGCTTTGTTTTCAGGGTTGCTGAGCAGGGGGCTCGGTTTCAGGAAAGGATGCCTTCACCCCGGGGGATGGCAAGCGAGAAGGCAGCACTGCTTGCTTCCCTCTTCTTCCCCTCCGCCTGCCTTTGGAAGGACCGTTTGTCTCCAAAGGGCATCCCGTGCTGCCGAAGGAGCCTCACATCCATCTGTTTTCTCCCTGTCTCTGCAGCCTACCCATGAGCTCGGACTTCCAGCATTACAGTTTCAGGATGCCGAACATCGGGTTCCAGAACCTGCCTCTCAACATATACATCGTGGTTTTCGGCACGGCCATCTTCGTCTTCATCCTCAGTTTGCTCTTCTGTTGCTACTTGATCAGGTAAGGGAGTGTTTCCTGGCCGCTTTCAAGAGCTGCCCTGGTTCAGACTGAGCCTGTTGCTGATCCCTCCATCCCCAAAAGAGGATGGCATCACCTTGTCATCGCACGATGCGTCTCATGCCAGCCTGATGTGATCCCCAAAGTAATTTAACTTTCCCGCATCATCAAAGAATTTGCTCAGCCATGTAGTGTCAGATCCAACATTCATCCCTAATAGAGCTAATAGACCCGGTGCGTACGCAGTGAGTACTGAACGCTGGCTGCCCAGGGTATCTTGGAGCAAGGCAATTACATTATCCGCTTTAAAAACGGGAGATACATTTATATGTGTGCTCAAACAGGCATGAAAACGTAGTTGGCTTCTCAAAAAGACTGGAAAGGGATGTTTTATGGTTCCTGCTTTCTGCTTAATGTTTCAACACGTTTTCCTCTTTAATGAGTAACTTGTGTACTGTGTGCATAAGAAATGTTTAATACCTGCTCTGTTCGTTATTGTACGCAAATTGCTCATTCAACAGCACAGTTTAGAGATTAATGATGCAGAGTTGACTTGTTAATCTGAACGATGGGAGTGGGACAGGGGGGTTAAAGGTTGCTCTAGTTTGGGACTTGTTATTTTATGGGCCATTGAGGAGAGAGTCAGGCCACTAATTGAGAGGAGGAACTCTTCCTGCCGGAGGGAGAGCAAGAGGCAAGTGGGGAAAAACGGTGCCTGGGAATTGAGGCAGCGATGGGGGCCAGTTGTGCTGATAGCCTGGGATGCAGGGCTGGCTGTGCCTCTCCCTGGGGCTGGGAGCGGAGGGCATCGCTCTGCCAGCAGTGGCTGCTGAAATCCCACAGGGCCAGAGTTCTGCCAAGTTGCAGAAGAGCTTTTCCATCCCCTTTCCCCGCCCTCTGGCTTTTCAGATGGCCCAGTTCCCTGCTAGCCGTACATCCCTCTGTACCTGTAAGGCAGGTGTCAGGTCTCTTCTTGCACCACAGAGGCTGCATCTGTCTGGCTCACAGCAGCCAGTCCCACCAGGTTTACTACCCAGAGGGTGTTGAAGATGTTTTGTCCTACTTTTGCAGACCAGGGAAGCAAGATTTCAGTGTCACCTTCGAAATATGTGATAATTATCACCTATTTTCAACTCTGTACGAAGCAAAATCTTGTAAAACTTGCAAGTGAGCCCAAACGCCCAAACCCAGTCTTACCCAGGGGTGACTGGGGCTGCCTGGACATCAAATCTTCACTTTTGCCCACAGTTATGTACAAGAAGAGGGTGTTTGAAGGTGCAACACATCTGTCCTCCCTGGCAAACAAGGCGGAAACAGATCGAGAGGTCATCCCTGACCAGGCAATTTGTATCTCTGTGCTCGATGTTAACAAGGCCTGTGCTGGGGTATTGCATCTGTGTTCAGCGTTTGCATTTTAGCTGGGATGCCTGTGGGAGGGGATGCAAAAATAAAAAAAATAGACAAATGGTGCTCAGAAGGATCAAGGATGTGTTTTGCCCAGATTGAGCTTGAATCTATATGGCTCGCTTGCAAAATGAAGAGCCTTTTGGACCTTCAGAGTATTTTTCTGGGCACCAGGTCTTGCTGGGTGTGTTCTGCCCCAAAGAAGAAATAACAAGTAGTAATGTCTGGAAGATCAAGCCAGAAAATCTTTAAATTTAGAAGCTGGAGGTGTGTTGTAAGAGGGAGGCTGAGTAACTGGTGAAATAAGCCAGCAAAAGAAGTGGCAAGTCCTCTGTCTCTTCATGTCTTTAAATCAAGACAGAGGACCTTTCTGGATGAGACGTACTGGCTCCCGTTCCCAGGAGTAACGAAGTGCTATTTAACACCCTATGATAGATGGGAGGTTGGATTAGATCATCTAATGATCCCTTTATAGCCCTAAACTCTATGGAGACTCTATGAATTGCTCTTCAAACCACCGCCCCCAGCTCTATCATTGGCAAAACAGCCAAACAGGAATCCTCCAGCCCCTGTTTGGGAGGGTTTTTCTGTGCCACGGGTTTTAGCTGTGCGGATGCGCCCCAGGAGTATCCACCTCTGAAGCTGCCGTGTAATCTCAGCTTGCGTGGGGTATAAAAGCTTGAAGCTTCAGCGTGGTTTGGAAAGCCTTGCAGGTGGACAGCAGGACGAGAGGACCACATGCCTGCAAGTGCAGAGCATTGCAAATGATCATTCCAGGAAAGATTTCCCATGTCACTCCCCTTCAGTGCTGTTAAACACCGAAGCATTACTGGTGCCTGGCTGCATAACAAGCAAATACCCATAGCCCTGTGGCAGGAAGATTTGGTGTACAAAGTAAGATACTGAATCTAAACTGAATTTTTCCCCCTCCCATACCAGGTGCTAAAGCCTCCTGGATTACCCCCATGTTTCTAACCCTTTCTGCAATGACATGCGTTGACTTTAATGGAATTACATCTGGAGGCTGTATAAAAGAGGGTTGTTAATTTAACAAGCAGATGCAGCATGGATCAAACAGTGACGTCACAGAGAAACAGACCCAAGGCAGAGGGGTCTGGGCAAAGAAGGTCCCCTCGGGAGCTCCAGGGCTCTGCTTGCACCTGTGGGGATTATTTGCAGGTAACAGCAGCTCATGGCTTTCCCCACGTCCTGCTTAGGTGGAGAAGCAACACAGCCCATTCTCTCCATCTCCCTCCTCTCTCATGACTTGCACATCTGCAAATATTTGGCAAATACCAAGTGGAACTCCTGACACCATCCCTGGTTCTCATCACCTGCTCCAGATCAGAGCATCCTGTGCTGTCCTCCTCTGCATCCCCAGCTGGGGAGGCATCCAGAGTGAAGAAGAGCCAGTATCTGGTGTGTCTCCCCCTCATCAGAGAGCTGGTGGCATTAAATGAAGGATGCACCAGGGGAGGAGAGCACCTGGGCTGCGCTTCGCAACTGTGTGAATAGAGAACGTGCTGCCCTCTCTGATGGGAGGAAGAAGTGACATTTTTCATCAGGTTGGCTCAAAACGGAGTCCGATAGGCATTTCAGCCACAAACAAAGCAAAGAGCAGTGCTCTCTGTGCGCAGTCCAGGCAAATCTCCGATTTTTCTGCCGCCGCAAACCACTCCGCTACAAAGCCCAGGTCCTACCCTCATGGATGCTGCCTCTACTTGGGAAAATAAGAAAAGAAAAGGGGGAAAGAAAAAGGAAATGAAATTTTGCAGGCAGTGATTTGCTTCTGATCTCTGCTGAATTAATGAAAGTAATAACCTTGTGTTGCCTTCGGTCCCATAAAACTCAGTTCAGAAGGACACTGAGCCAAGCGATGCTGTGCTTTCCACGTGGTTTAAATGGAAGGCACGCTCACCCTGGGTAAACGCCACAGCATCCTCTATACCCGTGCTTTGCCGTGGGTTATGCAGGGCTCATCTCTGCCCAGACTAGAGCGGCTTAAAGTCTACGGGAGGCACAGGGTACAGAGCCCTTCAAAAGCCCTTTTTTACAGGGCTCTTTCTTTCTGCATTCAGACCTGCCAGGATCAAATGCTGCAGTTGGGTTTGGAGAGCCCAAGGAGCCCAGCCAGGCTGGGAGAGTGATGCAGTGATGGGGCAATGAGCCAGAGTCAGTACCAGTTTCTACACTTTCTGCTGTGAAGTGTCAAATAAGCAGATCTTGGAGGTAATCCTGCAAAAAATTGTTTCCTCTGCATTTCATTCCCATAGTTCACTTGCTATAGATGATTCGGAGTCACCCGGAGAAACAGAGTACTCCCTTTCTTGTGGGAGGCATGGAAAACTTGGGAAGAGATCACAAAATCCATGAGAGGTGGTTATTAAATTCAGGGATGGGTGATGGCATGCGCGTGCACACACGATCTCCAGCCATGCGCTGGCTTTTAAGATGCTGTGTGGTCCCTTATCTGAATCAGCCATCTGCCAGAAATTCCTCCGGAGTCACAGCTCTTGACATGAGATGGATGAAGCCCTGGGCTCGACGGGGAATAACGTCTGCCAGGATCTGGGGTCTCGTTACGACAGCTGCCCTAGGTCCAACCAGCATCCATCTGGCCCAGGAATCCTGGCTTTGAAAGGAAAGCGTGGAGGAGCAGACTGAGCTTGCACACCTCAGGACCAGATGTGCTCGTGCCGTTCCCCATAACCTTCAGGGCGATGTTTTTTTTGGCAAAGTCTCCCCTTGTAGCTCAGCACTAGCCCATGGCATTGTAGCATCCGTGCTCTGACAGCGTGGAGCTGCACAGATCCATGGCCAGGTGGTTGCTTCTTCGCCATTGCTGGTCCAGATGCCACCACCGCATCCACAGAAGCTTGGGCTTGTTCTGCGTGACACCTTCCCTCCAGTGGCTTTGGCTCATCAGGGCCAAAGCCTTGGCGGCTGCTTGGTTCTTCATAAGACAGATGCTTTTTCCTGTGCTGGGGGAGTTTTTCCCCCTGTATGTGGTCTCCAGCCGTGCATCTAGCTTTGCCCCATCTGTGTTTCATAACCAGTTTCCCAGCCACCAGGATCCCTGTGGATTGGGCTGGTTTCATCCTGTTTTCTCTATTGTTCGTGCATCTTCTGCTCGTGTTTCTGCTCAGGTCGTTGGTGGAGGCATGCAACCCCAGCCTTCTCCTTCCTGCCTGCTGCAGTTTTATCCGTGGCTCTGCAGGCAGGTTCCCTGCCAGGCAGCATTATTAGAGGAGGAGGGATGGCTCTAAACTTGGGGCTCAGGAGCTGCTGACTTACTTGCCACTCTGTCTGCTGCATTAAGGTGCATTTTTACCCATTCCTTGACTTTTAAGGCCCACGTTTTTTTGGAGTATTTTTGAACAAAAAGGATAGGGATGTATTTTTACATCCTATTTTTATAACTTACTCGCTGCAGCCTTATGGGATCAGGAAGCCCCTGAGAGCTCAGAATGAAACAGCCCGGGTTTGAGACAGCTCCCAGAATATTTTCAAAGTGAAATTACAGGCGAGGGGGTTTCCCATCTGAAATCACACTCTCGAGGCTGGCTGGGGAAAACATTCCTGTGGCTGTCCAAGCCCTGCAGACACACACTGACATCTTATTAGAAGTCCTTGGCCAACTCTTTAGCCTTGATGACTTCCCTCTTGCGTTTTCGGAGCGCTTCACTAAATGCCATGTCTTGTAATGAAAAGCCATTTCAGTTAGTTTTTTAAAAATGTATTTATTTTAGGAGCATATTCGGCTTCTCCAGCCAGCTGATTCCTGCAGAGCGCTCTGGCGGGCTGTGGGAAATGGGCTGCTGTTTTTTCTGCCGTGGAATTACGTTTTATTAACAATATGGAGGGATGTGATCTTTTTGTGTTTGCTGTTTTGTTCAGTCCCCAGGAATGGGGAAAAATGCTCCCACCCATGCCTCCCAGAGAAGGGGAGGCTGGAGAGGGAGGGGACGGGACTGGCCCTTTGCTTGTGGCCTCAAATTCCTGCTGCCGCTGGATGGAGTTCCCACAGCAGCAGGCATTTTTGCAACAGGTTCATCCCCTCCATCTCTGTCCCTTGATTTGCTCCAGGAATGGATGCTGTTGGGGAAAAAAGATCACCCAAACCCCCCAAAATTATGCTGAGCAGAGTGCTTTGAAAGCAGGGCGGAGAGCCAGCTTATGCAGTTTATAATCCTGATTTTGCTGCATTGGCTGTGGCCCTGGCTTCTTCCCTGGGGCAGGGAGTGCCCTGGGTGATTGTGTAGTCTTGTCAACCTGTGCCTTAATGTAGCACACCCCCGTCTGCTCTCCTGATTAGGAAAAAAAAAACCCAAACCCCCCCAAAATCCCAAGATGCACGTTTGTTCTCCTGCGGTTTTTGGCAGCTTGTTATCTCTGGTTATTAAATTGCCCCGTGTGATAGGAGGCGAGAGATGGAAGACATCTGGTTGCTTCTCTGCCAGAGCTTTCTGCTCTGGTGTTATCTGCGGATAAATAGCTGTCCTTTGCTTGCTCAACCAGAAGGGTGGCCTCTTGTTGAATGCTTCTTCCGAAGAGTTTGGGAGGCAGAAGCAGCACAATTGATCTTATAACTGAAGATAAAGCTGTGTTTGAGGAACCCAACATCTCCCAAGCAGCAGGATGGGGGCTTTGGTGGGAAACCTCTGAGCCGGGAGGTCTCTATCCCTGTCATTGCTTGGATGCGAGTGGAGTTTTCCTTGGCTCTGAATACCTATCGCTTGGAAAAAGGCGCCACGTCCAGTCTAGAAATTGTTAGCAGCAGAACTGGTTGGAAACTGAGGGTATTTATGGTAGCGCGTGATTTACTCAACAGTTTTTGCTGGTCTTAACGGTGCAGGTGCTGTCTGTGTGGAAAATGAGGGAAGACAAAAGAGGAAAAGGGGAGGCAGTTGTGTGCTTCTGGATGGAGGTGTTGCCTTCCCAGCTACACGGAAAGCTGGCTGTTGCTTAAATATATAGTCTCATGTGGCCATACTAATTTCTGAAATGAAATTTTTTTTGTAAAAAAATGATTAAATCTGGAAAGGAAGGAAATGAAACTTTGAGATATTACAGTAATCCTGATTTTTTGCCTGAATTAATGTTTCTCTGTGTTTCGATTGCAGGCTCAGACATCAAGCACACAAAGAGCTTTACGCCTACAAACAGGTGAGATGATACGCAGTCAGTTGTCAGCTTCTTCCCTTCTGCTTAGTGCTGAATACACATTGGAGTAGTCACTCCATTGAATTTCCTTGTACTGTTCTTCTCCTGGGTAGCATTTTGGTCTTTGTGAAGAGAAATTGTAACACCCGGACAAACCTCTGTCCCTGCTGATTTAATGTTTTTCTACCAGCTGGGCATCCTGGGAGCATCTCTCACCTGTTAGCCTGCAGGTCTCTGCGTTTTCAGATGAGGTCCCTGAGCAGTGGGGACATCTCTGACACACCTCAACTGGGAACCTCTTCAAAGCCTCAGCTTATTTCCAGCTGGTGAGCTGTAACACCATTGCTTCCCCAGCAATTAAATGATGTTTTGTGGGGTCCAGATCTGCTCCCTGGGTTGGACCCGGCTGCTCCGAACCACCTGCAGCCATGGGGCTCTCATGTGGACCTGTCGTAGGGAACACCTCCACGACACCTTGGCAAACCCAGCTGTTTTCTGCATGGTCCCACACATGCCAGTGCCTTGTGTTAAAATAAACACGACCAAGAGGTCAGTTCAGGTAGCTGCTTCAACGTCCCATTTTCTCCAGGGCTTGTATAATTTTTCTGTCTCTGATGTGTCATTTGAGCAGGAAACTGGGTGGAGATGGGCTGATACCAGGTCGTCCTGGGTTTGTAGCCCTCTCCAGGTGTTTAGCCTGCATGGACTGAAAATGAAGTGGCAGATGTCAGTGGAGGAGCTTGTTGCAGAGTGTGGGAGCCCAGGAGGTTTAAATCTGGGAGGAGACCTCCTGGATTTGGTCCTCGTGTTAGTGGTTACAGCTGTGCCAGTGCTGCCTTCCCCCTGTTCCCGTGCAGGGGTGAAGATGTGATGTGCTCCCTGGCTGTGATGGGTTTACTGGGGGTTTTCATTTCTACTGGGATGCTAAATGGAATCCCTCTTTATGGAGATTTTTCCTGCGAACGCTCATGGCAGTAGCTGTGTCCTGACCCCTGGCACTCTTGTTTTACAGGTTATACTCAAGGAAAAGGTGAAGGAGCTGAACCTACATGAGGTGAGTATGTCCCTGGGGCAGTAGCATAGCAGCAGACTCCCTCACCCTCTTCTTCCTCGCACTGGAGAGGGGATGGAGGATGGTAGGAGGGTGCAAAATCTCCAGTTTAACTCCCATCGGGAGCAAAACACATAGCTAGGTGTGCTTTGGAAATCAGGAAAGCACAACTGCTTTACTTCTTCTTGGAGAAACGGAGCACCCTGAAACCTTTGTCCCGGTCTGGGAGTGCCTGGGCGCAGCGTGGGGTGTTGGCAGTGCCTGGGCAGGGTGGCAGGGCTGGACCCGAGCCAGGATGCCCTGGCCTTGGCTCTGCTTTTTGAGGGAATGTGGCCAGGGCAGGTTAGCAGCAGCTCCTGACGCTGCTTTACTCTTCCAGTAAGTCTAACTGCTTGTTAATGCAGCCAGTAAAAGCACATCTGCAAAGGGGGTCTGGATTAAACCATCTCCCTCCTCCTCCTGGGCCCCCTTTAGCTTTTACTGTATTATTATTGTTTGCTGTGTGGTTATTTTTATTATTTATTGCATTATTATTATCACTGCAATAAAAAGCTGTGGATAAAAAGGGAGGCAGAGACAGACTGGGCCATGTTATAAACAGTGTCCGTTGACGGTTCTGTCCCCTCCAGCCCCGCTCAGCCTTGCCGCCATCAGAGCGTGACGATATCTAGCATATCTCTGCCAGCCGCGTTACTTGGGCAGAGTAAACTCTGCTGAAATTTAATTGAAATCAAAGATAAACATGTTCCCCCAGCTTCTACCCCTCACGCTCCAGGTTTGCAGCTTTGCAGAGAAGAGCTGGCTGGAAGAGGCAGGCAAAGGCATGTCTGCTTGGACACATTAAGAATTAAAACCACTTTTTGCAGTCCCCAAAACAGAGGGCTTTCTTCTCCGGGTCGGGAGGGGGGCAGAGTCTGCAGCAGCTGTAAAGCAAAGCCCCGGTGGACTTTGCATTTAACCTTCGCAGGGGGAGTTGCGCCAGCAGTGTTGGGCACAGCAGTGGCTCTGTGCTGGGTCCCTCTGTGTTAACGGGTTGAGAGGAGGCTGAAATGTGGCTCAGAGTAACAATGTTATCCTAATCCACCTCCACCTACCTGCCCCTTGAGGTTCTCTGCAGGTTTCCAGGCTGCTTTGGGGCTTAGCATCCCTATTTATGGACCATTTTTTGTGCTGAAACTGAGCAGGAATCTGCTCGAACCATGCTTCAAACGTGGGCTGGATTCCTTTCCCCTAATAACCACAAAAATGCCTACCTGCATCCCAGACACAAGTCCACTCAGCTGTTAAATACCAGCTCCATTTGTTTATAAGCTGCTTTTTTTTGGTTTTAATTCCCTGAGGAGAGCAACGTGTCCCACGTTTCATCCTCACCCTCCGCTCCCCGCAGTGCAGGGGCTAAATTCCTAGGGCAGGAGGGATATGGAGTCTGTGCTTCAGGCCCCTGTCTCTGATCCACTCACATTAAATTGACCTGCAGTGGGGTTTTTTACTGTCACACAGACTTAAAAGCACTTCCTGGTGTGAGAAGCTTGTTGCAGGAGGGACTTGGGAGTGTGCCAGAGCCGGAATGGCAGCGATAACCCTTTGCTGTCCTCCCCCTTCTCCTCTGTTCCCATCTCTGTGCAGCTCTCCCAGCCAAGATGCTTTCAGGGAAGGGGGCAGAGCAGCTCGAGCCTTTCCCTGGGATTTGGGAAGGGCTGGAAGAGTTCTGCTCCAGCTCCCTCTGAAACATCCCTTTTTGGGCATTTGGATTTGGGTATTTACAGTAAGCGCTTCTGGAAAGCAGAACACGGGGGGCGGATTTTGCAACATCGTGGGGCGGCTGCCAGGGCTTCCTGGAGCCTTGCAGAGGGGAAAGTGCCCATCTAGCTCTTCAGCCCCGTGCTTCAGGGTTTGGTTTTCCCCTTTTTTCCGTCACGCCACCTCTGCCAGGCTTTCACGGAGCTCAGGATGGGCGCATTCCTCCGGGGCTGGCCTGAGCAGCTGCACCAGTGTTTGCTTGCTCGATAAAAGTATCCAACAAGCTTTGGGAGGTATCGATGGGCACCACATCCCCAGGAAAGCCGGGAGCCTCCCATGGTGCTTGCCAGCCACCTGCCTCATCCCAAGGGCTTTTGGCAGCAGGGCTGGCCCTTGTTTCGGACTGCCAGAGACTCCCAGGCCGGGGAGGCTGTGAAAAGCAGCTGGGAATATCCAAAATCCCCAGGATTATCCAAAGTGGGTCAGGAAAAGCCAGCGGTATGAGGGAAGCAGATTTTGGCTGGGTCTCTTTCCTGGAGGGAAAACAGCCAACCTTCCCGGCCCTGGGAGACACATGCGCCCTTTGCCTTTTCCTCTTCCCAGAGTTATCCCTACGGATGCAGTTCAGTCCCAGGGGCCAAGCAGCAGCGTGGATCCATCCCCCTGCACTCTAAAGCCTTATGGCACATCAAAACACATCCCAGGCTTGTGGCTGTTGCTTCGGGGTCCCCTCCATCAGGAAAGGGAGACCCGAGCCTCAGGCTGTGATCCTGAAGCCCGATCCCAAAGCCCAAAGGCTGGGCAGTGAAGCCTGGGAAGGCCCTGGGGGCGATGCCACACCACTGCAATGCAGAAACCTTCCGGCACGGTGGCGGGGGATGGCGGGGGGGGGGGGATGGCGGGGGGGGGGGGGGGGGGGCAAAAACAAAAAGCAGCTGATTGGTCAAAACAGGGGGTTTGTAGCAAAAGAGGAGTTTGCTTTCCCTGTAGCACGGGGAGGGTTTCTCTCCCCACTCCCGGTGTATCCTTGCTGGCATCAGAAGCCAAATTGCCCTTCGTTCCTCCAACCAGGGGTGGGACAAGGCAAGCACTGGGGAGATGGAAGCTGGCTGAGGGCATCGCTTAGGGGCAGGGGTTTTTCTTTGGGGGGGGGGGAGGGTTTTGGCTGGTTCAGAGATGTCTGTGTCATTTGTATGTGCAAAAAAAGTGCTCCCCTGCTGCTGACTGCTGTCTCTCTCCACCTCTCCTTCCAGATCTGCGCCGTTTGCCTGGAGGAGTTCAAACCCAAGGACGAGCTGGGGATCTGTCCCTGCAAACATGCCTTCCACAGAAAGTGAGTGGGCAATGGGGGGGCTGCAGCTGGGCCACCCTGGCTGCCTGGCGAGCCCCGGAGGTCTAGTAGTGCTGCTCCTCACCCAGGGTTTATTCCCACCCCAGTTCCAGGGGAAGGAGGGGAATTGCAGCTAAAAGCCCCTCATTGGATGGATTTGTGTTTGGAGCAGCAAAAGTCCAGTCGTGGACTGGCAAACCACTTAATTTTATATATACATACACACACGTACTTCATATATTCCAGAATGTATATTTATATCTATGTGTGTGTGTGTATATATCTCTGCATATATAACATTTATATATATATTTATAAAATAGGCACTGAGAACCGCTGCAGCCAGCTCCCCAGGGAAGCAGCCACGGCCGCAGGGCTGTCGGTGGGCAGGAGGCGTTTGGGCACCGCTCCCGGCTGTGGGGTTTAGCTTGTAGGTTGCCCTGTGCTGAGTGAGGAGCTGGCCACAGTTGTCCTCACGGGCCCCTTCCAACTCACTCCATGATTCTATGAAAAAAAATAATATAAATTTTACATATATGTGTTGTACAAAAACATAAACCACTGAATTTTATATGCATCATATATATACATTCTGTGATGTATATATGAGATGTTTGTATACCTTCTATAGATCATGTGTTTATAAAATGCATATATTCACGTCACTTTTTATATATTCTATATTTTTGTGTATGTATATATTTTTATATCTCTATTTCACAAATACATATAAATTATGATATATATGTACACAAAAATCCAGATATACACACACACACACAAAAGAGCCCTAATAAAATATAAAGGCACCTAAATGGTGAATTGAAAATTGGGCACCAGCAGCATTCCAGGGAGGGTGACAACAGGTCAGGCCTGGGGTGTGGCCCCCAGGGCACAGCCCCTCACTGCCGCGGGGGGACAGGGGTGGCTGCCACCCTGCAGGGCTGTGTGGGGCACTGAGTTAGGGGGTTATTTTTGCAGCACCCATGTAATACCACTACCCCCCCGTGTCTGTGTCCCCCACCAGGTGCCTCATCAAGTGGCTGGAGGTGCGGAAAGTGTGCCCGCTCTGCAACATGCCAGTGCTGCAGCTGGCCCAGCTGCACAGCAAGCAGGACCCCGGCCCCCCCCAGGGCCCCCTCCCCGGCGCGGAGAACATCGTATAGCTCCGCTGCCCCAGGGACTGCCCTGCCACCAGCCCCGGGGGACTTGGAGACAACCAAAGCACTATGGCACCAGCACGGAGGGACAGGCGAGGACGCAGGTGGCCGGGTGGGGAGCCCGGAGCACTTTATGGGGGGGCACGTCCCTACCAGCTGAAGCAGAAGAGCCCCACACCCCAAAAACCTGCCTGCGCGGAGCCATACCAGGATGAAGGGTCTCGCAATTGAGCCCAGGCTCAACTGCCCTCCTGGGGTGTGAAGGGGGACTTGGGGTCCTCCGTGGGCACCTGTATGATATTCTTCTTCCAGCACGTCCCTTTGCCAGCGCGACATCCACCGGGAAGCGGCGTGGGCCATCACAGAGCAGCACTGATCCACCCAGGGTGCCCGATAGCCTCCCACAACGCCATGACATGCCCTCCGAACGCCCCAGTATGCTCCCCAGCCCTGCTGCCCCCGTGCCACGCCGACACCGCCAAAAACGATGCCCGACCCGCATGGGGGGACTCTGGAGCGTCACGGCTGGTTCCTGCCTCGTTCTCCTCTTTGCCATTCTTTTGATGGGGTTACCTCCGCCTTTGCAATCCCTACCTAAAAAATTGGATCTCGGCACCATGGGTGCAGCCATGCTGGGGTTCGTGCGGCCGTTGGGAGCCTCCTCGGCACCCACTGCTCCTCCGAAAGGGCTAACCAGGACGGGGAAGCCGGTGTCGCCCCTGGGAGATGGCAGGGTGGCAGTAGTGTGGGGTCCCGTGGGCTTTGGTTACCCCACCCACCCTCCCCCAGGGCGGTGTCCCCCACCTCGGTGTAACGGGCTACCTCAGCGGGGCCGTGAGTCCCTCCGGCGGGCACGATCGTGGCACTGAGCCATCACCGGTGAGAGCCGGCACCCGCCACCACCTCCTCGAAACCGCGGCACGGCCTTGCTGGGGAAGGGGGGCAGGCAAAACTCCTGTCCTTGGGGTTCACCCCGTCGCTGTCAGCCTGGCCCGGGGGAGGCTCTGGGTGATGGACGCGTGAGCTGCGCCCTTTCGCCTTGCCCAAAACACCCCGAACCCAACCGGCATCGAGCGCAAAAGCTGCTGGGGGGGGGGTGGGGGGTGGGAGCTGTGCCATTCCCTCGCCTCTGACCGCCCCGTGGGGCCAGTTTGGGCACCGTAGCAAACGCCCCGGCGTCCCTCTCTGCCTTTGCCAACTCTCCTTCCCTTTTTCCTGGAGCCGGGGTACGTCAGTATTACATGGCAGCAGCTTTCCCAGCCCCCTCGGGCACAGGATGGGGCTGGGAAGGCTCCGGGTGTTGTCCCCCCTCCTGTAAATACCGTGCGACTCCCGAGACTGTTTATGGAGCGAGGAGCCTCATAGACGTGTTTGTACACTACGAATTCTGCAGCAGAATATTTTTTAAAACGTTTGCTGGTTGTTTTTTTGGGTTTGTTTTTTTTTTTTTTTGTAAGCTATATTTTTGTATATTTAATTGCTATTTTAAAATTCTAATGCATCTTTTTTGCTAATCACACTATTCTTAAGGAAAAATGAGGAAAGGAAAAAAAACAGTTTGCATGTGATTTGACTTGAAATGTAAATAAAAGCAGGTTTTGGAGGCGGGGGTGTGTTTGCAGGGGGGGTTGCACCTGGGAGAGCCCGGCCCCGGGATGGAGGGGTCTGCCCTCCCATGGGAGAAGGGGAGCAGCCCTCGTTCCTCAGCCCCGCGTCAGCCCAGGGATGTCCGGGGGGGCTGGGACCTGCCGTGCCGCTTTGGCCCCGGCCCTTTCTGTGGGGGAAGCCCGGGAAATGGGGGAATCGGCCCGGGGGGCTGGCTGGCAGCCCGACGCGCCTGGAAATCCCCAGCCGAGGGGGATTTTGCAGGGCCTGGCCTCAGGAAGAGGGGGTTTCTCCGAACCTTCCCAGCCCCGAGCTCAGCCCAGGGGCCGGGGCTCCCGGGCGCAGCTGGGCCACCGCCCGCCTACCACCGGCCGGGGGGCCGGGAAGCTCAGCGCCCAGCCTCCGCGCTGCGGGAGTTCCTGGGGCGCAGCTCCCAGCCCCGTCTCCCGCTCGTCTCCTTTCAGCCTCGCTCTTCCTCTGGTGGAAATTCCCCTTTTCCTCCTCCCAAGCCTCTCCACACTGCCTGTCCCCAGGCGGGCTGCTCAGTCCCCGCAGAAGCCTGGTGCGGGAGGGCGGTGGGCTCCCCCCCGGGCCGCCCCCCCCGCCCCCCAGAGCAGAGAGCTGCTGCCCCCTAGTGCTGGCTGCCCGCCGGGGCTGCGCAGGTCCCACCCGGAGCTGTCGCGCTTCACCTTCTCTACAGAAGGAAACGGGACTGACCTTCTTGCTGCCCTCGTGGTCAGCTTCTGGAAGCTCCAGGCACGGCCAGGAAGAGCTCGCTGGGTGAAGATTCCCACCGGTGGGACGAAGCAGCAGAGGTTCTGGCCGAGCTCCCGGCTGGATCTAGCACCGCGAGGCACAACACGCAACGATTCTTGTCATTCCCCCCCAGCTCTGAAGCGATGCTTTGCTTCCACCTCCCACCCACCCCACCCACACCTGAAAGGCCAAAGGGCCTCCAACACACCCGCCACCACCCACCACCAAACCAGTCTTCCATCAAACCCCGAAACGGGGCCGTCTGCCCTGGAACGACACTGGAGAGCCCCTCGCTGGCTGCGAGCGAAGGCCCGCCGCGTCCCCGGGCAGCCGCCTCTGAAGCAGAGCTGCAAAACCAGGCCCAGAGCCGAGGCCGGCTGTGCACAGGCCCACCCTGCCCCGAAGCACGGAGCCACCCATGTTCAGGTTTCACTCAGACTTGGAGTTTTAGCCCGTTTCAAGTACCTGGTTAAAAAGGTGACCGGCCCAGGGAGGCTGAGCATCAGGAAGGGATCCTCACTACCAGCAACAAGGAAATACTAATTTTTTAATATTTTGTTTTCCCTCACTGCATTAACACACTTTGAAATGCAACTAATTTCCAGACACCCGAACACGCAAGGAGTGACAAGTAACCAAGGATTGACGACAGATATTTTTAATAAACCTCTAAAAATCAGCTGGAAGGGTTCACTTACACCTATTGCACTGGCACTCTCTTGCTGCTCATTCACATCAACGCTCATCCCTTTATAGGAAGAACACGACAAGAAGCAAACAAGAGTTTCAAGTATATAAAAATAACTCTGATATTTTATTACAAGAAGAAAAAAAAGAAGTTTACAAAAAAAACCCCCACAACAGATACACACAATACATCAGGAACTTTGGTGCTGGACATCAGACCATGCAGGATTTACTCCAAATCCACAGAAAAAAGGAGTCACACCTCCACGTGTGCTGAACAAACACAGAAAAGCCTGCGGGACACTGCCCCCGGGCACCCCCAGCACCCCTCCGGGCAGGGGCTGGGTGCTCCCTGGCTGCAGGCTCCCCGCACGGCTGCCTCCGCTCGGGACAGGTCTCTCAGCTCCCTGCAGCTTCCCTCTGCATAACGAAATGGCAGCTTCTTCCTTCTGCCAACCTTCAGCTCCCAAATGCTACCGATATTAAAAAATAATATAATAAATTGCCTTTCTTCTGTGTTTTACAAGGAGTCAGGGAGGTTTACAGACCCTCCCCACACCGAGGGGGGCTGTATAAAGCCCCTAGGACTAATTAACGCCGAGAAGCCCATGCCAGCCCAGCGTACTGCCAAAGCACTACACCAAGGAGCTAAGCAGGTCCTGGGCACAAGGACATTTCAAAAAGCCAAAGCCCGTTTCTTTTCCACGAGTCAAACCAGGGCCTGAGTTTGGACTCCAGGGGTGGGTGACCCAGCTGAAACGGCAGCTGGTTACATGCCGTGGATCACATTTGATATGGGAGAGAGCAAGTTATGTCAAGTCTAGAAAACCTAGCCAGCGATTCCAAAGTGGAGTTGTTTGTAATATGCCTACCTGGGGTGTCTTCTGCATGATTTTACAAGAAATGAAGAACAAATGAGGTCTCTGGTGTAACAGACCCCAAACAGGCTGCCCAGAGCAGCTGTGGATGCCCCATCCCTGGCAGTGTCCCAGGCCAGGCTGGACGGGGCTTGGAGCAACCTGGTCTGGTGGGAGGTGTCCCCGCCCGTGGCAGGGGGGTGGAACTGGGTGAACTTTAAAAGTCCCTTCCAACCCAAACCATGCTGCTGTTATCCTGCTCAAACTCCTTCCCTCTAAAAGCACACCACATTACGCTGAACACAGAGCAGGACACAACTAAACCTGCACTATACTGCAGGGAAAGCACAAACATTTTCTTCCACGGACAGCATGCAGCAAAGATCACCTCTCATGTGAACACTACTCTCTTTTCCCCTCCATTTTATTGTTGTTGTCAAATTACTGGATGTATTCAGGATGTTCCAGGCCCACAGTTAACTGATGTTTAGAAACTGCCTTGCTTTACGGTGTCTCTGCTGCCTGGAACACCTACGCAGCAAAGCTGATGGGACAGGCTTTTTTCACACAGCACCTCATCTAGCAAAGAGTAAAACTTCTGAATCATACTTCCCTCCCTTTTCAGGCCCAAAAGAGAGGCAGGTGCCACACAGCCAACCCTGTGAGCTGCACAGCACCTCGGATCTGGGGCTGCAGCAAGGAGTAGAGCCGGGTGCGAGCTGCTGTATCTCTGCTGTACGCAGCTGCAGCCAAACCACAAGCCACCACACCAGCGTGGGCCGCCCAGTGCTGCGATCTGTCATCTAAACATGCACCGGGATTGGAGAGCTGAAAATCAACTTATCTGAAAAGAAACCATGCCTTTAAAAGATGTGTTTGAGTTGGTAGACAGTCATTCCATGTCCTGGGATAAACCCCGATAAATACGAACTGCAGTGATCTGCACTTGCACTGCACGGAAGACTGCCTCACCCTGCTCACGGAAGGATGGCCGCTACACGTAGCAGCTGGAAAGCCGGGGCACAAAACTGCAGGAATGCTCTGAAGGAGCATCTCCGTTCAGCTGGCATCATCTTGAGATGGCTCTTCAGAAGAGCAGTTTTTCCATGCTCCCTGACTGGAGCGCGGTTACACTGAGATAACCAACACCGGCAGCGCGGCAAAGAGAACACCGACACCCTTCTCGGCACAGATCTTGTTCATCTTATAGCGCAAGATCCAAGCCCGGGAAGAACTTCTGAACCGAGCAGGGCAAGGCAGAGACACGAGGAAGGAAGGTCAGGTTACAAACCATATGCATGCTACTTTTCTTTTTTAAACTGCTGTCCACTACCAGCATCTCTGTGGTTTTGAGAGCGTTTATTCAGTGTGCACTAAGCCATTTCTAAACCCACGTCCCCCCAAGTACAATAGCTTTAGGAATTCCAAACTGCAGCAACCCAGTTTGCAGGCTGTATGCAAGATGGCATGCACAGAGAAAACAAAGGGTACAGCATGCATGTGGGAAGGAGAGGTTCCCCCCCCAGAAACTACAGTAATTTAGCAATTAATAAATGTAAAATGGAACATTACAGAGAAAATCCCAAGTGTATGACTGGAAAAAAAACCCACCATAATCTCTTTGGTATAGTTATATGCAGCCAAGTTTTACAACAGAGAAAAACACACACACACACAAACCCCCACACTATTTCATACTGAAATTTGCTTTTAGCAGATCTCAAGGTCAGAGGCTGACAGACGCTCCTAACACTATGCCAGCACTACGGCATGTCCCAAAGGGTATTATGGTCTGTATCGAAGCATTATAGCCTGAAAGCAGAATCAACTTGAGACGCAGGATTTGTGCCTTACCTTTTGTCTCTAGTATACATAGATAAGAAACTGCAGTAACAGGAATAAAGCCTTACTGGCAGCACCAGGGTGTCTGCCAGGCCGCTGTACGCTGTACGGTTCAGAGGAGACGGAGGCGATCCGTGTGGCTTCTGCGTGCCAGGGCTGTGCTGGTGGCCTCTCCCCCTTACAGACAACGCACAGCACAGCGAGAAGGCGACGCCTTTCATGTGTGGAGTACAAACCGCTGCAGCTCAACTCGATAAACTGTGAACTGTGTAGACATTCAGCACTCAAAGGAATCTTGACGGAAGGAACAGAGTGCACGTCTTCTGTTACATCACCATCACTAAACATGTAGAACATACATAAAAAGGGCTATTTGATGGAAGTGACTAAATGCCCTACCGATGTTCCAGATACAGCCGCCACGTTCGGTCAGCATATTTGCATACATGCTCCTTTACAAACCTGCGTTGTAATTGAAGATTAGTTTCAACTATTTACAGACAGAAACTCAACAGTCCTTTCCTTTTCTGATTAGGTCATGCAGAATTAGTTTAACAGTCTGTGAATGGCTGCTCTGAAGCGAAACGTGGGCTTAGTGACCTGGGAAGCACCCTGACTTTGTAGGTCCAACGTAGAGAATCTGCACAACGTCAGGCTGAATCCAGAAGTTCCAGAAGAGCACCAACCGCACCAAAATAACCCTGAAGAGCAGACAGGAATGTCTATTAAAAACTCAAATGTGGGCATACACCGACAAGAACAATGATATTACAGATACAGTGTAGTTTTCACAACTTATAAAGGACACTGGACAGAAATAACTATAGGCAGGGATATTACAAAATAGATTCTAACTATGATCACCGCATTGGAAAGCAGAGCTGCACAGAATCGTCTATACTGCCAATAGTCTGAAAAGAAAGTTCACAAGCAAGATGAAACTGGTAGTAAACAATTCTGGTATTAGCTGCTGGAACAACAGCCATGGTTTTTTTCTGACCCTACACTGGGCAGTGCAGTAACTGTGCCTACAGTAACAAAGGAACGGGAACCTGCCACACAATGTCTATCAACAGCAGCTACAGGCTCCACACGGCTGTTTCCAGAGCGTTCCAAAGATTTCAATTTGCCACAAGACAAAATAAATTAAAAAAGTAATTTCACCTCATGTTCCAAGAAAAGTGCTTTTAACTGTCCCTTTGACCAGTAGTCCAAAGCGTATGCCAGAAGCCTCATCGAGATTGTATTGATCCGAAGGAAATTGCCAACAAACACCACTCGATTAATGTTCTGCAAGTATTAGGGAAAAAAAAAATAAAATGGAACATTAAGGCTAAATTCCATTTGCTGCTTGCAATGATGAAAAACAAACCTTACAGTAAGAAGAAAAGAAGTTACACTTTTAATGCCTTTTAAAAATGCCACATGCAGCTTTTCAAATCCATTTTCTGGTGAGACTTGATGAAAACCAACTCAGCTGAAAGCATAGGCAAGTCACCAGTTGACACTAAAGCAACCAGATCCAGAGAAACTGCATCACCCCAAATAGCTGTTCTGGCAGCTAAAAAGCATAATTGCTTCAGTAGAGCGGGGACGGGAGCTGCAGAGAGAAAAGGTGTAATGCATCTGCAGCTTTCTGAACTTGAAATTTTAAAACTGGACCCAAAAGAGCCAATCTGCAAGCAGGAGGCAACACTGAGTTGGCTTGGGGTCTGGCAGCAGCAAGACGCGATTCGAAAGAGCAAGATGAGATCATAAAGGGAGAAGTGAGATGGTGGGGAACTGCCAGACACTGCACCGAAAGACAGAAAGAACTGCCCTGGGCACCGGTGGGGCCGCCCCGCGGGGCCTGGGCTCAGCGTTGGGCCCCTCACGGCCAGACAGACACTGAGGGGCTGGAGCGTGTCCAGAGCCGGGCAGGGGCTGGGGCAGGGGCTGGGGCACCAGCCTGGGGGGGCGGGGGGGTCAGCCTGGAGAGAAGGGGGCTGGGGGGGACCCGGTGGCTCTGCAACGGCCTGGCAGGAGGCTGTAGCCGGGGGGGTCGGTCTCTGCTCCCCAGGAACCAGCGACAGGACGAGAGCAAACGGCCTCACGTTGCGCCAGGGGAGGGTGAGATTGGGTGTGAGGGAACATTCTGCACCGAAAGGGCTGCCAGGCGCTGGCACAGGCTGCCTGGGGACCAGGTGGTATTTAAAGACAGTTATGGCACTTAGGGACATGTTTCAGTGCTGGGCTAATAGTTGGACTTGATGATCTGAAAGGTCTTTTCCAACCTAAATGATTCTATGATTCTATAAATTAAGTGACTGCTGAAAGTGTAAGGCAGGATCTGCAGAACATTCTAAACATCCAACAGCTCTGTCGGACAGCAGCACCAGCCAGGTCATTTTAAGCCAGGCTCTTTCTCAAACTCTTGTGCACTACCTGGAAATCCAGAGGTCTAACTACAGCCTTTCTAGACTAGGAATTAGAATAGAACAGTTGATGTTTTGCTATGAGATCCCTATACTGGCTAGGAACACTGATCATCAAGTGCCATCTCCTCTCTCTCCCCTCATCTCCAGCCTTTGACCCATCATTTGAAAAGCTGAATGGCACCCTAATGTTAACTCTGAAACAAAGAAAGAAAAAAAAAATTAGAAACCCATAACCAACACAATTCTGAAAGGAAAAGACTGACCAAGCAGACTTCCAGCCAAACTTTTCAATCCCAAAATAGCTCTCCTGAGCCAAGTGATAACTGTGAAGCTTTCTTGTTCTCCAACATGAAAATAATTTTCAGTTTCTTCTCTTACCAAAGAATCAGGATCAACTCCTACCTGCTCCTTCGCTCACGTCCTATGGATTTTCCTTCCATCCCCACATTCATTAACGTTTTCCCCTAACTATTCAGCACCTTCTTTGCCTTCCACTGTGTACTCCAGAGTGAGGACTCAGCAGATGCATTGTGACCAAGGCTGTTTATAATATTTCTTGCCCAGTTTCAGCCATAAGCGAAGGTAAATAGCGAGCATTTGCCAACAGCAACAGGAGTCAGGGGGATGCTTTGCCCTGTTACCTCATCCCATAGGAACAGGCTCCGCAAGAAGTGGAGAGCATGTCTCTGTTCTTTCATAGCCCTGTACAATGCTGCTTGACATGAATGCAACAAGGCAGCACTGTAAAGAAGCTGAAAGCACAAAGATACAGGATCAGCTGTGGAAGTGGTGGAGCCTGACCAAGAAATCAAGAGCAACTTGTAAAAACAACACAAGAAGGGTATCCAGCCTTTATGCCCTTCCACCCCACCTTTCCTTCTCTCTCCACCATCACAAGAGCTGTAGTTTATCACACACCTGCCATTCCTCAAACCACTGCAGAGATGCTGCTTAACTCCTGACCAAGCAGAGGACCTAATGAGACCAACAGCCAACCCCTAATTAATTCACAGCTCTTCAGTTCACAGCACAACAATCTGGCTCTAACTACACAGACAAGCAAGGATAAATTTTACTGAAGAATCCAAAAGAAGCAATTATAACTTACTGAGTATCTAAGAGAACGAGTACAAACACACACCTCACCTACAGAAGCCTATGCAGGGAAAGACACTGCGTGACAGCAGCACACAAGTGATGCTTTAGACAGGAAACAAGGAAGCAGATTTCCCCATAATACCTCATTAAGTGCACACATCCGTGCTATGGAGCCAATGTTATTAGTGATGGTTATTAAAGTAGCCTTTGCCAGGTCCTCTTTGCTGACAGATTCCCGCTTCTCCTTGCTCATCATGTTTCCAAAGCTGTAAAGACAGTTTTTGGGTTAAAGGTCCATTTGCATCAGAATTCTAGAAAACAGAAACTGCTGATTTAACCAAAAAGACTCTAACTCTAAAAAGCTTTGCTATCGATAATTTAGATCTGTTAAAACATAACAGCAGAAGGAATGGCTGCTCTCCTCAGACACACAAATCCAGTTTTTCATCCTTGCAGAATCTCCAGTGAAAATAAAAACAGAAATCAGCCATTACCTGGATGCTACAGCCCAGCCTGGCAATCCAAATCGCTCATAGTCTCCTCCATAAATGTCCCGCACTAGTTTGTCCACTTTGGTACTGTCTCCATGGGACGCCATCTCTAGGGCCTCTTCAAAGGTGGAGCAACCGGTAAGAAGGCAGCAGAGACCAAAAAAGGTTCCCCCTCCAAGGCTGCAACATAGAACAAAATGAAAGTCACCCACCTTGCTTCTAAAGCAGAGGTCCTCAAACTTTTTAACCAGGGGGCCGGCGCACGGATGAAGTGGCAGGCAGTCATCTGCGGCTGCTTGGTTTCCCCCCCAACCCCCAGCGGGCCGAGTTCGAGGACCCTGGGGGGCTGTATCTGGCCCACGGGCCATAGTTTGAGGACCCGTGTTCTAAAGGGACAAAAAGAGGAAACGGCTTGTTCCACTGAAAGCCCAGATTTCTCAGCTAGGTGTCTGAGTTAGCCCAAGTTGCCCCATTCCTTCAGCTGCTTCTCTTCTCAGCAAGAGCCACCTTGGAAGTTTTCTTTAAATCTGTTACTTTCCAATATCTTACAGCTTGGAAGGAATCCCAAGCCCTCACAGCCTTCTGCAGAGGGCATGTTTCTAAATGAGAAATTACATCTCCACCTTCTTCCCAGGACTCAGAGAAGTCAATCTTAAAATAAATAGTAGTCCTCAGGGATAAATGGAGTATTAGGGCACAGCATATAATAACATATGTTATTATATAATATATATATATTCTATACACATATAATAACAACATATAATAAGACTAAGATTTGTACCGTGGGTTTTTTTAATTATTATTATTATTGCTAACTATCAGGAAACTCAGGAAAGCTTAAAGCCACAGAGCTCTTTGGCTTTGCCTGGCAACCAGAGCCACATCTTCAAGAAGGATAGCTGCAGCAGCCCAGCAACTGTCTGGGGAACTACTACGGTGCCAACATCCCTTCCACCAAAACAAGGTAACTTTTGGAAGTCAGGATGCAAATCTCTACCCCTAGGATCAAAGCTAACAGCTGTTAACGTGATCATTAGGAGTGTATGTGGTATAATCCCAACGTATGAGGGATCTCTCTGATGGCAAATAAAACACCTCCATTCCTGCAGCAGGGCAACTGAAATAAAAGCTGCTAAAGTGACTGGTTGCAGTAAAGAGACCAAAACATGAAATTCCCACTCTCTCTTCCAGGAGGGATCTTTGTTGGCAGAGATATGGGACTGCAGTAAAAGCAGAAGCTGTCATTCAGCTCACCACCTACTGCAGCTTGTCCCTGCAAATGTCATCTACAATGCAGAAATGAATCCCAGACTCTAAAATACAACTCAATTTACCCCCACACAGCACTCACCTGGTGCCCGTTACCCGTTTATAGTTTTCTTTTGAATACACAGCCAAAATGCTGACCCCTGAGCCAATGTTCACCAAAAGGAGAGGATACGGATTCTCCAAGTTGAATGGGAGCTTCTGACATCTTTCAGCATCCGTTGGGTTTTCAAAATAGTAGCACTCTGAATGTCCATTGAATCCAACTGAATCAATGTACAAAACTCCTTTAATAAGGCAATCCAGTTCATCTAGTTTACAAAGCTGAAGGTCACCCATCTGGTGGAAAAAAATAAAAGAAAGATGAATATTCAAGAAGTAGCTAGGGATCAGAAGTGTTTATGCTCAGGGATAGAAAAATGCATTCACTGCCAGTTAAATTCAGCTATCTCCATTATGGCCTGCAGTGACTCAGAAAGAGGTACAGATCACAGGAGGTCTCCATCCTTCTCCATGCACAACGACTGCAAACTACCCTGGCCCAAAAGTGTGCAGACATGGAAGAGCGGAGGAGACGAGCAACTGGATCCACAGAGGGACACTGAGTGAATCCCATCAACTTCCATGGGCCTGATTTAGGCCCTGACTCTGCAGCACTAGCACAAAAACCAAGGAAAAGTGAAAAGGAACTTAACAGTTTGACAACAGCAACAAAAAATATCCCAAAACTCATCACATAAAACACCTCAAGAAAGGAGGAAGTTAGGAAATTATTTTCCTCTCATGTCACTGCCTCAATTGCACAAAAAGCCCATTTATTTGCTGCATTTTTTTCAAGCCCTGGTTAGACAAAGTACTTATCACACATGTTTTTCACTTATGAACAAGAATCAAACTTACAATGAAGCCACATGATGATGTCAAATCCCAACCACTAACCTCCTTTCAGTTAACTTACCACCAAATTTGACTGAACCTCAATCAGCTCACCCACACGTGCATTAGAAATGAAACCACATGAGCAAAGGAACAATAAAACATATATTAAGCCTGTGAAAGACAGCAATGAGAAAAAAAACCCACAAGACTGAGATCAGCATAATCAGAGATTAATAATATAGCGGAAGTCTTGTGAGAGCACAAGCCATGGAAGTTAGCGATAAATTTTAGCGTTACAGGAGTGTTACATGCACTTTCAGGAAAGAAAGTATCCTAATTTGGAGATGCAAACTTGACTCCACATGCTGTTTCCTGAACCAAGCTTAATTTCCATTAGGTACACTGTTCCAAAGATAAGATTTAGAGAAGTTTTCGAGTCTGCAGAGAAAGTTTTCTAGGTTTAAGCTTTAAAAAAATTTCACTACCAGATCCTAATCATATAGAAGCCAAAAATGCATACTGTGCGAAAGTCCTGCTCAAATTTGTATGCTCCACCTCCCGTGGCACATAAGGTAGTATGGAGGCTTGAGAAGTGTTTTTCGCTTCCCATTTGAATAAAAGCAGGCATGTCATGAGTAGGAAAGCGTATAAAGTGCAGATTGCCTTTACGTCCACACAGGGTAAGGTCCTTTAGTTCAAGATGCACATCCCGGATGCCTGTAGATCCATAGGCTACATTTGATGTCAGGTATTTGCGGATGCTTTTGAGATTTTCCACTTCCTCCTCCTCCTCTTCAGCAGTGATGTCCTTTGGTTCAAAATAAACAAGTTTGACCAAGGTCCCTCCAATATCCAGGCCAAACCAAGGAAAGACTAAAGAGGGGGGGGGGAAAGAAAAAAAGAAAAAAAAAAAAAAAAAGAAACAGGGTATGATACTGTCATATCACCAGCAATACTTATAAACTGAATTAATTAATGCAATTCTCTAGGACTGCAAAATGCAGGCCCAATGGATCTATTCATTTTCAAGTGGAAAAGGAAGAAAGAAACATTAGTAGTCTGGTTTGTCTTTGACAAGTGTGGCTGAAACTCCTCTGTACAAAAGCACAACTCCTGTTCTGAGATACCTCGTGTTCAAAAGCTCTGAGCGTTTGATATGCAATACCCAAAATACACCACCACCACGCTGCAGATACACACAGCACACGCCTGACAGTATCCATACACCCGCTAGACACCGCTGCAATTTTAATCCCCAGGCATTTCTTTTATAAAGTTCTGATCCAGAGCCAGAGCCAAGGATAATACCAGTGCTTTTACATCAAAGGGATGTACAAACGTTAACTAATTACAACACATAACTGAGGTAGACAAGTAATCTAAGATGCCCCAGGGATACAAAAACAAATGTCTAATTGGATTATTTTATTAGTCATTCCCCCATGGTACAAAATATGCATTAGTGTCAGGCCCAGCAACATTTACAGCTGTATTAGATAATGAGCTTCTTGGAAAAGATCAAGAGAAAACCCTGATCAGATGGAATCTGCGATTAGAGCTGAGAACTGGAACAGATTAATATTACTATTAATGAGCTAAATGATAGGCTAGAGCTAACAAGATACACAGGCTCCAGAGCAAAGAGAAAAATGTAGCCACATGTTATGGCTTATGGCAGCAGGATTAAAACCTCAGGGTTTTTTTCCAAAGGAAAAAATGAATGTTTAGAAAATAAACCTGAATGCAGCACAGATGTTACTAACGTTCCTCTGGAAAGAAGGATCTCAGGTTTTAGTAAAATTCTTACATGTCAGAGACAGGCACGTTAACACGCTACTGTTATTTTTGCAAAACATGTTTGCTTATTGTATTTGCAGACAGATAAGCATGCAACACAAAGAAGCCCTCTTCCTACTGCCATTTGACAGCGGCTATCCCTCCAGTTATGCGTAGGGAAGCAGCAGCCACCCCCCGAATGCAGAAGAATGCAGAAGTGCCCAAGCGAGAGCATGCTGCCCGGCCCCTCGCCCTGCCCATGCACGAGGGGCATGCCAGGCTCTGCCACTCCAGCCGCAGCAGCACAAAGCAGTCAGAGAGCAATACCCAAATACCCAGAGGCATCACTTAAAGCTGAAGAGCAAAGAAATCAGCTCAGGGTCAGGAGGGGGACTCACTCCCAAAGAAAATGATCTTTGAAAAGCCACAAAGCCAACAGGCAAGCGCATGTTTGAAGACGATGTGTTCTCTCCTCGACAGGTTAACTTGGTTGCTGCACAGAGCGGAGGTAAAACAGGCCCTTTCCGAGCATCACAATTCCGCAGGAGCAGCTAGAGCCATCAGTTACCCACGTTATTTTTAAACCACTGAGCTATTTTTATATATTTACATACAGGCCAGCCCCAGCCATCACCAAAAGAAATCTTGAAAGAAGATGCAAACTCTATTTTAGGAGGCACATCCAAATCCCAATCACCCTCTATTTCCAACGCATATACTTCAAACAAGAACAGATGTAAAAATAACTTCATGAATGACAAAGAGAGAAAAATCTGAATCGTGGCCCAAGAGAGAAAGCAAGCAGGAGCAATTCAAGGACTTTTCTCATGACAATTTCTCATTCTGCACTCCTTAAATTAATTTCAGAACTGCAAACTATCTGCATTTCAGGATGGAAAGTCTACCAAGGCCTTTGACTGGAGTAAAGTTTAGCATTTGTGTCTTATTTCAAGACTCCCTTGTGAAAACCTTATTAAAGAGTGCCACAAAAAATTAAACAGTGAAGTTACTTCTCAAGAGAGGAGCACTGGCTGCCTGGGCCTGATCACGTAAAATCAGGAGAAACATATCCCTGGGGACAGCAGACCAGGAGGAGCACCCTCACGGGAAAAGGAGTCCAAGACCCCAGAGTATAAATGAAGGGAAAAGCAGAAAGGATAAGCCCCAGGTTTTCTGCACGCCCAAAAGAAAGGGTCTTCTTATGGAGGAGCAAGGCAACATCAGCTGAGCTGGCAGACAGAAATGAGAGACCACGACCACTCCAACAGGGAGACGGACACCCTTCTGCACGGCAGGCATCAGGGCAGCAAACACCAAACATCTGCTTGTTTCACTCACCTGCTCTTCCCAACACCTTAAACATAAACATCTGTACACAGGGCCTCCTAATGGCATCCTGAAGCCATCTCCAACATGGCACAGACAGCCAGTGGAGACCAGTGATGAGTGGTGTTCCTCAGGGGTTGGGACCAGCACTGTTTAACATCTTTGTCAGTGACATGGGCACTGGGATTGAGTGCACTCTCGGCAAGTTTGCCGAGGACACCAAGCTGTGTGGTGTAGTTGACATACAGGAGGGAAGGGAAGCCATCCTGAGGGACTTGGGCTTGAGAGGTGGGCCCATGCAAATCTCATAAAGTTCAATGAGGCCAAGTACAGGATCCTCCTGCACATGGGTCAGGGCAATCCCAAGCACAAATACAGGCTGGGAGGAGAATGGATTGGGAGCAGCCCTGAGGAGAAGAACCTGGGGGTGCTGGTGCATGAGAAGCTGGGCATGACCCAGCACTGTGTGCTCGCAGCCCAGAGAGCCACCCGTGCCCTGGGCTGCATCCCCTGCAGCGTGGCCGGCTGGACGAGGGAGGGGGCTCTGCCCCTCTGCCCCGCTCTGGTGAGACCCCCCTGCAGCGCTGCCTCCAGCTCGGGGGTCCTCAACATAAGGACATGGACCTGACCAGGAAGATCATCAGAGGCTGGAGCACTTCTCCTGTGGAGACAGGCTGAGAGTGGGGGTTGTTCAGCCTGGAAAAGAGAAGGCTCCAGGAGACCTTAGAGCAGCCTCCCGGTGCCTAAAGGGGCTGACAACAAATTTGGAGAGCGGCTTTATACAAGGGCCTGTAGTGATAGGACAAGGGGGAATGGCTTTACACTGAAAGAGGGGAGACTTAGATTAGATATCGGGAAGAAATTACATACTGTGAGGGTGGCGAGACATTGGCCCCATCCCTGGCAGTGTGCAAGGCCAGGCTGAACGGGCTTTGGAGCAACCTGGGCTGGTGGAAGGTGTCCCTGCCCGTGGCTTCTGCCCATCAGCTAGATGATCTTTTAAGGTCCCTTCCAATCCAAACCACTCTGGGATTCTATGATCTGTAAGCAGTCCCCATATTAATGGCAGAATAGGACACCTCCCTCGCCCAAAGTGTTTTGTCTTTCTTTGAACCAAAGTCCTAGATTTATCAAACAAGTACCACAGAAAAACACTTTGAACAAGGATCATGCCCTGCTATTGAGAAAAGAAGGAATAAAAATACCATCAGAGTCACACAGGTAAAAACAGGGTATTGGCAGCCAAACCAGAGCCTTCTGCTGCTGCTCCAGTCCCTCCAGTGACTGGAACTGGTAAACATGACTCTATTTAAATACCCAGTTCACATACAGGATCACTAAAAACAGTTCCCCCACATGCATTATGCTTTTCAATACTGCATAAACTCGGCTGGAAAACTAACAAGCTAAGGAAAGGAACAGGAAGAGCCTTCCCACATTACTCAGCCATGCCTTCTCCTGTCTGTTGTCACTGACATCTTGGACTACCTTTCCACAAATTTCCTGCTCTTAAAAGCACTTGGCTGCTTTGTCATCTCTGCTCTGACTATTAAGGGACTGATTCCAGAAAGCTCCTCTGTTCTGATGCTGGGAAATTTCCTTTAAATTTCTGGAATATATTTGTTCATGTCAGGGCACACAGTGTTGTTCCTGCATTATGAAGCCTGCACTTTTTTTTTTTTTTTAAGCATCCCCACTCTTGTATTTAGAGACAGCAATCTTCCCCCAAACTCACTTTGCCAGGCTACACAAGGGTAAAAACAGGGAAAGAGCAGAGGACGGGGTGCTGGAGATGCCCTGATTGAGCTGCAGCAGCAAAGCATAGAAAAACTACGGCACGGTGCCCTGCTGAAGCCCCATAACTGAAAATGCCATACGGGCTGCTTCATCACAAGCTAACGGGATTCCACTTCAGAGTAGATGCTCAGCTGCTACTACATGCATTTGTTCAGCAGAATAACACTAGCTGACTTTAAAGCTGCTTGTTAAGTTCACACCCCAAACTCCTACATTCAGGGACACAAACCTACCAGATTTTAGGGCATGAGAAGCACCAACTCAGTCCATCAGTTTAGGAAGCTTTCCTCATCACAAAAAGATAGCAGCTCCTTAAAAACTTCATCCCAGCTCATTCTCAGTGCCCTCAAGACCTCCAACTTTTTAATATATAGAAATCTACTTCTTATTCAGGTGTTATAGCTGCTACCGGACTAGCAGAATATCAAGCGTGGGGTTAAACCGTGTCAGTTATCCACCGTCTGGCATCCCAGAGGACACAGCTAATGGGAAAACAGGAATGATGCCTGGAGAGCTGGGTGTAAACTGCAGTCAGGTTGGGCTTAGGGCTTACCAGTCTTCACTGAGCACTAGCCCTGCGAAATCCCAGCTGGCCCCAAAAGGAGCATCCAAGCCCCTGAGCTGGGACACAACCTCAGGCTGGAGCTGGCTTCACACAGCCGTGCAGCACCAGCTGCAGGAAGCCTCTGTACAGAGCAGCTGGTGCTCTCCATCTGCCAACAGCTCAGCTATACCTTCAGTAAGTCACCAGGGATAAATTCTAAAAGATAGCCTATTAAGTTAATTAACTTAAACCACATGATTCTTAATTATGGATCTCTCGTTATATACATCCCACCACAGGTTAAGAATCCACGGAAGAAGCGTGCTAGCTCAAAATTAAGTAATTCTTTATCTTACTGGAAAAGATTTTCTACGCAGTAAAGCCTACACGGAGCACTCAAATAATTTGGGGCAGGGACAAAACTCCCCCTATAAACCCATTTTTGCAGGAAAGGGGTGTGGCACACAAACAAGAGGAGGAAATTATTTGAACAACATGGAGAACCTCCCCCCCCACACACCTTACACTTACAGGAAGTCAGCCAACATGACAGGGCAGTCACAGGCAGGGCAACGACAGCTCTTCCATATCTGAGAACTAGAAAAATCCATGCCTTCAAAGGGAGGAAGGAGGAAGCTCTCTTGGATCAATGCCATCACCATCTGCTACTGAGATTTCTCTTAAAACACTGATTTTTCCCGGCATCTGCAGTGCAGTTGAAAACCATCCAAAGATCTCTCCCTTTTAAGCCTCTAAAGCATTTTTTCCAAAAGAGCTTCTGCAGGAGACGGCAGATCTAGAGCAGCGTGAGAACTGGTGGCATCCAGGAGCTGCTGGGCAGCCTGGAGGCTGATTTTTCTCAGTCAGAAGGTTCTGCTGAAATAACCAGTGCAAGAAGATGGCCAAGGCAGAAAATGCAAATGTTGCCTCTCTTCACCACCTCCCTGCTGCTACTTGGAGCCCTCCATGCTGGGAGCGAGCCTGGCACGCCTCTCCTTTCCAGGCGCTTGCCAGCCAAAGAATGATGGAGAGGGTAAGAAACCTGTAGGCAGAGCATGGGAAGAGCACAGCAGTACAAACCTCTGGACTCTCCTCCTGCCCAGCACCTTCTGAGAAGTGTTTAGTCTCTCCCTGGGTGTTTGGACATTCATAAGAAAAGCAGGAAATCCTCTTCTCATAGCTAGAAGTGCTCTCCATTCAAAACCTTCTACAGTCTTTTTCCTTAAAGAAGGTCTCTATATTACTTTGTTGGCACAATGACAGCCAGTAACACCACTCTCCAACACTGTGTAAGACACAAAATAAATTCAGCAGAGTTCAGTGTGAAAAGCACCAGGGGTACAAAGAAGGTGCATAAGGAACTGGCAAGACTGTGGCACCGCTCAGCCCATCAGGCATAAAAAAACAACTAGCCTTATTTCTGTTTGCTTCCTACTGCAACATACTGCAGCAGCAGTTATAAAGTATCTTAAAGCATTTTTTTGCCATGAAAAAAATTCTTCAGCTTTTGGCCTGACAAAGTATCGCTTTCCTTGAGCACGACACTTTTATAAAGCAGCTCTATGCATACATTTTCATATGCACAACGTACATACAGCTTTGTCTTTAAAATAAACCTTCTTCTAATAGGCAGACCTATGGATATGCAACAAACAAAAGACCAGCCTGCAAGGCTAACGACTTACAGCTTGTACTAGATAACCTCACACACAGAAGAGCTCAAGGATACTACGTGTTCCCACAGCAAGAGCTGCCACCCTCCCTTCATCTTCAAATCCATTTTAGAGCTAGACTGTAAGCTCTTTGGGGCAGGAAAAATATAATGCCTTTATTTTTTATGTAAATTATTAAATTGGACACTATATAAATAAATAAAAAAAAACCTCAACACACTTATTCTGAAAGCTGCAGAACTGTCAAGATGAAAGAGGTGATATAATTACAGATCTCTACAGTGGTTTTCTTCATAGGACAAGCTGCTCAACTTGTATTTCAGACTGATCCTTAAGTTATGAGCCAATTATATCAGAAGCTAAAAAGATTAGCCTGCAGAACAACGAAGACTGATGATTTAGTTGAGTGTATGACAGCATCTCTATGCTTACTCTAAAATATTAAACATTATATTTTAATAGTGTTATACCACAATAGAAATTTTACAGCTGCGAGAAAAAATATATTCATCAGCATTTAATATAAAGTGACACTGAGTCTACATATCCTCGCATCTCTAAAAATAGGCTAGGAATTCACATTTCATACACAATTCTGAAACATAGAAAGGTATTAAAAAATCAAAGCTTAAATTCTGTACTGCAAAGTAGCTGCCAAAACCATATTTTCTTTGTACCTTTACTTGGATACTGTGTATATTGAGAATTTAAAGCAATGTGTACATCACGTCTTTGCATGAACCTGACAGAAGATACTTCATTATGATCTGGTCATCAGAGGTTTTATGCCTGGCACTTAACGCTACCCACAGCCAGCCATTCGGTATCCCACAGTTATGCTAAAGTAAACATAATGTGAATAGCCTCTTTAGTCACCCGGGGTATTTCCAGTCCAGTTTTTAAGTGTAGATTTCAATAATGGTACTGATAACTCATTATCAGAAAGGAATTCTTCTGTATTGTCCCTGGAGCTGATTAAGCTTTTTCTATATTATAATTTCTCCCTGCACTAATAATACTGTCAAGCCCTCCTTTGCACCCCACCAACATAATACTCCAAAGCAGCTAGCAACTCCAACAAATCTCTGCTTCACATTTTCAGGGACACTTCTCATTCCTTTCCAAGAGCACTGGTGTCCTTGACTTCTCCTTCTTTTGCCTGTGGCATACTAAAAATCACAGTGTCTGTGGTAAAGCTCTTTATTTCCTATGAAGCATTTAACCAAGAAACATTTAACAGCCTGCAATGCATGAAAGCACATAGCTCGGACATCAGCTGAACTGTTGTACAGGTTATTTCAGATATATCCAATCTAATTCCGCTTGGTCTCAGACCCTTCAGTCTGCAGCGAAACAGCCCTCGCTGCACACTACTGGTACAGAGAGGACAAGGGAGGAAGAAAGATCACAAGCTTGAATCACAGCCTGCTGAAATCCTTTCATTCCTGGGGAAGCAGGGCTCATCTGCCAGGGCATCTGCCAGCGCAGGCAGGCAAGACAAGCCTCAAGGTCACTGAGCTTGTTTGCCACATACCAGCAGCAGACAAGTGGGAGCTAAAGTAGGACATTCTCGATCACACGCCCATTAAGTGGTCTGCTTTCGTTTAGGCTTGCTTGAATCTTCCTTAAGGTGGGATCAAGCATTTTTAACTTCAAAATGTAATTCAGTCTGACATCAGACACTGTCCCTATTAAGGGATGTACTTGCTCCAGCACATTTCTCTTCCAATTATCGCAAGCAGCATTTAGGAAAGACAGGCTACATTGTAATCCCAAATCACACTACGCTGACCTTCCAGACTGGATCCAAACCCTGCCTTGGAAGCTGCCACAGCACCTGTTTCCCTGGAAGTATCCCACACCAGTCCCTGCATTTAACTTCACCGCAACAAACCAGAACCTCAACAGCCAAGTTTAATCTACATTTTCCCTAGAAGACACAGAAACTGCCTGCAAGCAAGGCAGAAGAGTATGATCACCTAATGCGTAGCTCCATCTAAGTCCACACTAATTGTCATACCAGAGATCTCCTTAATCTCCCCACAAACGACTGCAGCCTCTTAACGAGCACATCTCTAACATCCCCACAGCTCCCATAGGTAGGTTTTGCTGTGATTTCCTTAGAACAGCCACATAAGTGGACTTTCACATACAAAGCTGGTTTTGCTGCATCTAAATCACAGGGGTGCTCACCACTGCTAATGCCCTTACACCCCTCTACTAAATTTCTCTTTCATCCTATTACATCTTCAGCAAGCAAAACCCCTGCAATTACCTCCGTTATTTAACACCAACTTTAGAATAATTTCCTGCTGCAGGACCACTCCTGCAGCACGATCTGGAAACGAAAGGAAGGGATAGGCAAAGGGAATGCAGGTTAGCACACCCACGCTGACACTACATTCGCATTGCTGAGCTGCACTCGCCTGAAATTAGTAACGCAGGCAGCATCCAGCTCAGTAAATGTCTTTGAAAGCCTTTTGATATGTAATTCCTATTTTTCACACAAAGACAGGGAAAAAGAGAAGCTTCCCTTCCCCACCCCCACCCCCAGCAATCAAAAAAAGAGAAAGAACACTATATAAAACTTTACATTAATACAGTAACAATAACATCTCAGTGTCGCCAGCCAACAGACAAGAGTCTCACTACGAGAAGCAGGAGAATTTTGATTCCTGTTTTCAGCCGGGACTCATTTGCTGAAGTCCTTTCAATAGCTGTGCCAGGTAACAGGGAACTACGTTGATGCTATTTCAATTCCAGGGTATGGCAATTTCTTTCCAGCAGGAAGGACTCCAGTGCAAGTAAAGAAATAACCAGTCAGTTCCACTTCAAACATGGCTGAAGTAAGTCACCAGCCACAGGCACCTGAACGGCAGCTCCTGCTGCTGCCAAAATGAAGGCTGCCATCCATTTTGCACCTAACTCACTCCACGGACCGTTTCTGACACAGCGTTTAAAAACATGGTTCAGGGGATGGTTTTTTCCTCGCAAAGTCTGGTTTGGTCCATGCCCAGTCCCTGCCAAACCTGCACGGTTCTCCCTTCCCAAAATTTACACCTTTCTCTTTGCTCTCTATTGCTTTTCTTCCACCAGTTACCAATCCAGCCACACAGCCCTCAGCCCCCGGCTCTGGCTGCACACCCTGGCCCCTCCGTCTGTCCTTCTGTCCCCTTTTCTCCACCCCCAGTGTCCTCACCAGTCACCTTCAATCCTGCTGCAATCCAAGGTGCCCAACTCAGGCACCTCACCACCTGCCCCAGCCTCTGTGTCCTGCCCCACCGGGCCAGGCACTGTCTCACCCTGAATATCCCAGAGCTCTTGTACCTCTGCTTGTCCCATCCCCACCCCAACCTGCTGAGCCCTTGCCACTGTCCCACCATGTCCCCACCGTGCTGTCCACGAACCAGCCATGCTGGAAAAGTCATCATTTCACTGTGTCCTCACTGTGACATTCCCCAAACCGCCCAGGTCATCACCCCATCATGTCCCCACTATGCTGTCCCCAAACTGCCCATGTCATCACCCCATCACGTCCCCACCATGATGTCCCCAAACCGCCCATGGCACCACCTCCCTGTGTCCCCACCATGATGTCCCCAAACTGCCCATGGCACCACCTCCCTGTGTCCCCACCATGATGCCCCCAAACCGCCCATGGCACCACCTCCCTGTGTCCCCACCATGATGTCCCCAAACCGCCCATGGCACCACCTCCCTGTGTCCCCACCATGATGTCCCCAAACCGCCCATGGCACCACCTCCCTGTGTCCCCACCATGATGTCCCCAAACCGCCCATGGCACCACCTCCCTGTGTCCCCACCATGATGTCCCCAAACCGCCCATGGCACCACCTCCCTGTGTCCCCACCATGATGTCCCCAAACCGCCCATGGCACCACCTCCCTGTGTCCCCACCATGATGTCCCCAAACCGCCCATGGCACCACCTCCCTGTGTCCCCACACCACCCATGGCACCACCTCACCATTCTGCACTGTGATGTCCGTGAACCACCCATGTCATCACCCCACAGTGTCCCTACTGTGATGTCCCCAAGACACCCATCTCAGCACCCCCACCACGTTCCCACCATGATGTCCCCAAACCGCCCATGGCATCACCCCCCATGTCTCCACCGCACTGTCCCCGAACCGGCCATGCTTGGCCCGTGTCACCACCCCACCGTGCTGCCCTAGTGTCCGTCCCACCCCCCACCTCCCCCGCCTCCCCCCACGGTGGCTCTCCCCCTGTCACCCACCCTCCCCACAAAATAGGGAGCCCCCTTCCCCAGCCTCCCCCCCACGCCCCCACCCCCTCGGACCCCACCCCCGTAGCCCCTCCCACCACGCCTCATTACCATAAGCCCCGCCCCAGCCCCTTCCCCCTCGCCCCCCTCCCATGGCCTCGCCCCTCCCTCCCGGCGGCCCCACCCGCGCCGCAGACCCCGCGGCCACCTCAGCCACCTCGTCCCCCCCGCCGCACTCACGCGGGCGGTTCTTGCGGACGGAGTCCCGGCGCTGGCGGCTGGCGGAGCCACCCCGTTCATGGGGCTGCGGCCCCGTTGCGCTGTCAACGCCCGCCGCGGCGCTGCTCCGCCGGCGCTGGGGACCGGCGTCCGCCGCTGCCCCCCGCCGTCGCGGCTTCTCCTCCGCGCCGCCGCCATTGCGCAGCGGCTCCATCCGCAGCACGGCCCGGCCCCATGGGCCGCCCGCCCCGCTGCGCCGCGCTCCTCACAGCCGCCACCGCCGCAGCCACTGCCGCCAGCGCGCCTGCGCCAAACGGCCCCTCGGGAGGGCGGGCTAGGCTGTGAGAGGGCCCCCAATCCGCGCCCTCCATTGCACGGAATGACAGGCGGATTCGCCAATGGATGACACAGACTGGACGGCAGTGGGGCGCCAAGCTCTCCCCCCGCGCTCGGCTGCGTATAGTGACAAGCGCTGCTGCCCAATCCAAGGCGCCGTCTCGGTACCGGGCGGGAGTTAACGCGCCCGCGGGGGCGGGACTGTATGACACGACGTTGGCCTATGGGCTTCCTCTGGGAAGAGAATGGCACGGCAGTTGTTCAATGATGCGAGGCGGCTTTCTGGACGGGGCGGGAGAAAGGTGGCTGATTGACAGGCCGGGTAACTATGGCAACGCAGAAGTGGGCCCGAATGGAAGCCCGCAGTAGGCCCGTCTGGGCTGGGCCGCGCGGGGGGCTGCTTTGCGTATCATTTGCATATGCAGATAGCGAGGTCTCCCTGGCCCCCTCGGTATAGGGGGGCTCTACGGCCCACGGCCCCCCGCCATGCCCGCCTGCGCCCCTCGGCAGTGCCAGGCTGGCCTGTGGCCACTGGGGCCTGGGGCCTAGCCTTCCATGTCTCCTGGGCACAGCGTGCCCCTTCCTCTCGCTCCTTGCCCAGCGCTGGGGGCCCCGGCCTGCCGCAGCGGTGCAGCCTGCGGGAAGCAAGGTGTGCTCCAACTCCATGCCGTCCTCCAATGCGATGCCGTGCTCTGAAGCATTGTCTTCGCAGGCTGCTCCTCTGGGCCACACTAACAGTGCTAACATAAAGCAAAACAGAATCGGATGTTTCTGAGCTCCACACACAGCGAGAGGGGCTCCAGCCTCGTTGGGGAGAGCCAGGGTTTCCCTCTGACAGAAAAAGCCAGCCAGACAGCAGGGAGAAGCCCCATTCCCTTCACAAACCCTCAGAGATGAAGCTGGATTGAAATTCGGTTAGATGAAAACACTCGAGTTCTCCAAAGGTCGTGCAAGCTCGCTAAAAAGGACAGACACAACAAACTGGGAGCCAAGTCAGGAGATTTAGGGGGAGAGACAGAGAAGCAAGGGTCAAGCATTCAAGCTATAGCCTGACCCAATCCTCAGCTCCCCTATATATCACAACAAAATTTAAATGCTGATGCATCCCATTCTTTAAACTATGACCCCACATTTATCAATGCTGAGGTAACAACTACAGCAGCAGCCGTCCAGGCAACAGAAAAATTGAGATGACCATAAAAAGGACTGCAAGCAACCATCAATGGGATGACATTCAAGAGGAAAACGGGCTTCCAGGCTATATGGTGCGGTAACAGCTCCTGTTGTAACACAATAGAGCTTCCCAGGTAGAATGTTAATTGATGTCTAACATACCCAGAGCATGGCCAAGTGTGGATCTGCAACCCAGTGACCCACAATGCTCTCCACCTGCACCACGTTAATCTCAGCTCACCGCAATCCTCAGGCATTAATTCGATACCAAAGGGATAAGGGGCTGACATTCAAAAAAAGGTGTAATAAATTCAGTAAGAATTTACTGAAATCTGGTTGCTGTGGTGAAAACAGGACAAAGAGATTAGCCAGACTTATTCTGTATGAATTTAATATCCCACTGGGGGAAGTGCAGGAGGCATACAAATGGGGTTGGTACCAATACAAGATAAAGCATAACCTCTCTGAATAAAAATAACTTCTTCATAAAAGTGTTACCTTTATGTTGTTAAAAAACAAACTCACTGAGCTTCACTGCCTGAAGTTCAGAATATTTTCAATACTGAGCTCTGAATGCTTTTTGTATACCTGGGTTGTAAGTCAAGAGCTCCAGCTGGGAAAGCAGACGGCAAGGAGAGCTGGTGGGATGTCTCAGCTGTGAATACACAGCAGAGCCCTTGGGAGCCTCTTCTGTAAAAGGCAGCGTGGAGATGGCATGTAACACTACTGCTTGAAAACTTCCTATTTGTCCCCAGAAGGTGTATGCCACAGGCCAGCTCACGCCCAGGGCTCCCTTTGCCAGTGAGGGGTGAGCCGGAGCCAGGCACAGTGGCAGTTTTGGTGATGTTGATACCTCTTTTCTGCAGGTCAGGCCAAGCCCAAAGCTGTTCAGCAGGCAAGAAGCGGTACCTGGGGAGCAACCACTGCTGGTCCCTGCACACCAGAGCTGAACCCAGGCTGGCAAAGGTGGCCAAGCTCCCTTTTCTGTGCAGGATCCCAGAAACCAATTCAGCCAGAGAACCTGGGAGAATTTGGATCATGAAGAAATGTCAGCAGTGTGCCACCCTTGGTGCATAGTGCCCACCTCAGCATGCACCCACGCATGGTGTCTACCTGGTTACATGCAGGCCCGGGGGTCCTTCCCTCCCAGCCTGCCACCACCCAGCTGCAGCTGCCCACGGCCCTATTTCTTCCAAACACTCTTCTAGCTTCCAACTGTTTGCAGCTCAGAAATATGCTTAAAAGCTTGTGGTGCATTTCTCTTCCCAGAACTTGCCCAGTTCCTCTTTGGCAGCCACAATATCCTGAGACAATTTCCATAGCTCAGCTACACCTCAAGAATCACCCTCCCTGTCTTCATCCTCAACCTGCTGTCTGGGTTTCCTGTGACTGACGGGAAGACCTGCCGTGGCGGGCATCCTCTAGACCATGACCTGTGCTTGCTCCGAAACAAGGTCTGGGAAGTGTCCCCAAATCCTATCCACCTCTTCCTGGTACAGACTGATGGCCTCAGTCTCACTGTGTCGCTGCCAGTAGTGCCCTGCAAAGCATTTCTCTCTGGCAACAGTTTCATAAACCTCCTGCTCCTCAAGACCCTGGCACAGATCCGGATGTCGCTGTGAGCAACAGAGAGGGCTTTATACCTGCCCCTTTCACCAAAAGGCTGCATATGCGGTGGTTCTTGGCACTGTCTGAACCTACCCACAAACCCCGGGAGGTCACCTCTACTCTCTGGGATGCTGGAACAGGAGGTGTCACCCCAATGTGCCCAACACACAGCTCCTAAGATCAAAGCTGCCCAGAGGTGGACTGAGGAGGAGGAGGAGAAAATGAAGCTGAATTCCCAGCTGACATTTCTCGATACACAGGCAAGAGTTCTCCAAGAAATCCAAACGCAGTTCCACAGCAAAGGATGTTCAGCCCCCATGGATGGAGCCACCTGAAATTGTCTATGGTAAAAGTTGTACAAATGGCCTTCTCTAAAAGCACCTGTCATCTTAAATGGGAAAACAAAATGCATCAGCTGCTGCAACCCTGCCTCAAAAAAGGCAGAGGAGGGCTGCTTGCAGCCCCAGCACCCTGAGCAGGTAAGTTAGGTGATTTAATTCTCCAGCCAACTTCTACGTGAAAACTTCCCTTGTTCCACAGAGGCTTCAAAAGCTGAGATTCATCCCCCTCGTCTTACAAACACACATGACAACCTCACAAGTTGAGTGTGAAGTGGCAAACAATTTTATTATACAGTTAGTAAAAGGCTTTTTATCTAATTTTGAATGTGCAGGGACACAGTTCCCTCCTGCAGGCTTACCTGCTGATTATACCTTTAAAGTGCTAAATGACAACTGTGAAAATATCGGCAATTCACAGCAGAGAACTGAGCATGTGCTTTTATCAAGTCTGAAGTGGTGATAAACCAGCTGTTTCACAAGAGCAATTTAACATGAAAAAGCAAAGCGTACAAGCTATTGCTAAAAAGAGGCGGGAAAATATGTAAAGAATATCGCAAGGCAAGTAAAGCATCAGAGAAAGGGCCTTGGTGTGGATGCTGCTGGTTTGGGATCTCACAGACGTCTTCCAAATCATGCAGAAAGCATATGGAGAAGGCACATGCCCCTTCTCTAACAAATTTTTAGATGGATTCTGCAGTGTAGTTATGCAGGCTCATGTATTCTGCTTTATTTTGGTGCAATATTGAGCAGTAAACATGAGCCTTTTGACAAGGTGAAAGGATTTGGGGAGATTTCCTTACCCACCCCAAATAAAAAGCAATTCTTAGTGGTGAGAACTACAGCTTTCATGGGGAGTGGCAGGGCTCTACAAAGCCCCCACTGGCAAAATTACAAAAGCTGAGGAAAAAAACCCAGCAGCTTACTGGGGACTGCTGATGGGGAATCCTGGAGGTTTTGGACAAGTCACCACATTACCTAGAACAGGGGAGAACAGCCCTCACCTTCCCTCTCCCAGCAGAGGAGTTTAAGTGTATTTAAAAGCATCGTCCCTTCCTCTGACAGATAAAGCGCCAGGCGCTGAGCAAGCAATGAACGAACACCTCAAGCTCACCTGGATAGCAGCCTTGTCAGATCAGTATCAATACCTCACTGTTGCATATCTTTATCATCCTTTACCGTTTAAGGTAGGCATTTCTTGCATTTTTGAGCAAAGACGAAGTGTTAGAAGGAAGAAGTGGTCATTCACTCCATCGCAGGGCTGACGGGCCCTTCCCACCACAGGCTGAGCTCCAGACACTTGGCAGCCAAGCACCAGGGAGCTCACCTCCCTCCTGCTTGCCTGCCAGCAGGAAGGATGTATTTTGGGAAGCTGTGTCAAACAGCAGGAATCCAGGGGGAATAAGTTACTGGACACAGTAAAGCAGGGAAGAAGCAACAGCCTGGATTACAAGTGTAGCCCAACCATTAGCACCAGGCCACCACAGTGGTTTCAAGTCCACCGCATCCTCGCCCGATTCAAACTGTGCCAGCCCATGGCACAAGCCTTCTGCAGTGCAAATCCACGACCAGATCGCCAAACGTTTTGCCCAGTCCCATCTCCTGCTCTCCTGTTGCCTCCCAGCAAATCGCAGGAGGTTGGGAACACCTAGATGTCTATGCTGGCATTTTAAGAGCTTAAAAAAAAAATTAAACAATCCTCTAGCTATAACAACCCTCTCACTACAGAAAATTAGTTTTGTTACTTTTGTGTCCCTGTGCTTTTGGGAGGGAGTAGATGAGATGGCAAACAACCTGCAGCTGCAGCAACAGAAGCAGGCAGCATGGCTGGGGATCACTACACTGCCCAGAGTTAGAGATGCCTGCCAGCAGTGACTGAGAGGTGTCCTTTCTGCCCTGGGCTGGGGGAAGCTGAGGATTTATTTGGACTTAAAAAATTTATCTTACAAATCTTGCAGCCCAGTCCCCTTGCACTCCAAGCTGATCTCTGGGGATAAGCAGGGAAATCATGGGCTGCAGTTTTGAATGGGACCTTCATAATAATCCAGAGCATCTCAGTCACTGGGTAGAAGCTGTGGATGCCCCATCCCTGGCAGTGTCCAAGGCCAGGCTGGATGGGGCTTGGAGCAACCTGGGCTGGTGGAAGGTGTCCCTGCCCATGGCAGGGGGTTGGGACTAGATGTCTTTAAGGTCCCTTCCAACCCAAGCCAGTCTATTCTATGATTCTATGGCCTCCCTGCAGCGTACAGAGCCAACCCTATTTGTGTCCCAGTCCAGATGCAAGCTTCCTATACTCCTATCCCATAGCACCATGTATCAAGAAAGGTGAGAACTACATCCACGCTCCTAGCCAGGCTCATTAAATACAGCCGAAAAATTAAAGACACCCAACAATCCTGTGTGGGACCAAGTCCACTTAGCACTGGCATTGCATGAATCTGCACTCCTCTTAAAGCATAACCCCCCTTCCCTGCCTGGAGGGGGGTGAAATGAGGTTGATCCTCAAGCACGCTGGTTAGATATGGCTCTTTCCTGACCCTCAGCTTTATCCCCAGGGTGCCAGTGCCACATCAAGTGATGGCAGAGTCCACCCCTGACCCTCAGCAGCAGGGAAGGATGCTCCAAAGCAGAGCACCAAAGCAGGACGACAGCTCCTGGGAGAGCGGGCAGCTTGCATGCGGTCTAGCCCAGCATGACAGACTGTGCTCTCATCAGAGGGGCGTCTCTTGTCATGAGTGAGAAGGCAGTGTGACTTGGTGCACCAGGGTCCTGCCTGTGCACCCAGCACTGGGCAAAACGAGCAGCAGAGCCGAGCAAAGGTCCCAGCAGCAGACCCAGAGACACCAAGTTAGGCAAATTCAATATGAAGCACCTGGTGAAGGCTGCTGCATAGATCCTCAGGCATGTTTCAAGCCAAGGTGAGGAAAGCCAACAAAATCAGTCACCCTTTGGACCACCAGGACCCTCTTGGGACCAAACAAGGAAGACGTGGAGAATTGCCACGAGGACTTCCTTTTTTGACTTAAGGCATGACTCCTTGAGCAAGACCCTCTCTATGGGTGTAAAAGGAGAAGGCTACAGAAAAGATGGCTGGGAAATGGGGGAAGGAACAGACCCAAACCCAACAGCATCACACAACCAAGGCCTCTTCCAGCAAAATCTTTCAGAAAGAAATGTAACAACGCCCTGACTTGTCCCCCCCACTGCTCTCCAGGTTTCAGATGTGTTGGCCAAATTTGTGCTACAAAGAGGAATCACTCAGGCTGAGTGACGGTCATGGCACACCACCCACTCCAGCACTATTTCTGCAATCGAGCATACACCAGAAACGCCACAGCTGAAACCACAGCGATGCCCACAGCTGCAAAGATGTATGGCAGGGATGGTCCATTGCTGTCCCCTGGGGGGACTTTGGCCTGAGACGAGCTGGTCACAGTGCCACGACCCCTGCTAGAGTCAGGGGAGTTTCCTGGAGGACCAGCTCTGTCTTGGAGGTCACTGCCTGCCTCGAGCTGGGTGCTGGGGTAGTGGTCCACATGGACCTCATGGGTACCCAGAGAGGTGCTGTACCAGCTTGAAGGTGGATGGGAGTCTCTGCTTGCTCCAGCTGTCTCCCCTTCCCTGGGGTCTGCTGGAGCTGCTGGAGCTGCTGGAGCTGGGCATCCCAAGGAGACTCTAGAGAGCTGTTCTCCTGAGCTCGAGCTATCCGTGCTCACCATGAGCTGTTCACTACCAAGGGTGAAGCTACTGGATTCCGTGGAATAGGGGCCGCAGGGCCCTTGAGAGCCTGGGCATATGCCAGCTGCCTCTGGGCGCTCCCCATCTGTGGAGAGGAGGATGCCTGGCTTGCTGAGCTCCACATCACCCTCGATGTTGCTGCCAGACTCCCAGACGCTTGTGGCAGAGCTCACCCGGGAGGCCATCCGCTCAGCCTTGCCTACAACAGTTGTGCCCAGGAGAGTGTCCACCGAGGCTGAGACCACCTTTGGGAGACAATGAGAGGGTCTGGGTGCCATGGGGAGCACCCATTTGGTCTGGTCTCAGGTACACACGTTACGCGACAAGCCCAATTCAGCACCCTTCAGCCACTAACAGCAAGGTTTGGTCATAGGTAACTCCCAGGGCTGGGAGAGCGAGCAGGGCAGGGAAGCGTTTGGGCTCCAGGGAGCCTTTGGTATTAGGGGGAGAAACAGGAAGGAAGGAAGGGGAGACAAGGAGTGAGAAGAGGGGTGGGAAGAGACACCTGGAAGCCAGGAGACTGGCAAGTCAAGGAGGGGAAATAAGGAGTTAAAGCCCAACAAACCTTGGCTCCCTTCTCCCATGCTCCAGAATTCAATGTCTGGATGGGGACATGAACACAGCAGGAAAAAAAAAAAACAAATAAACTCGCTGCCAGCTCAAAATCTTACACTGCAGCAGCAAATCTCCCAACCAGGAGGAGTTTGCAAGGACCTGAATGAAATGCAAGTGGCAATGAGAAAGGTCACCTACTTCCTCCTTCATCGGCATGGAGGGGGTGCTGCTGGCTGTCTCCCCTGTGGGCAGTTCTTTCTCTTGTACAGGAGGCTTCGTGGATGTGTCACAGAACAGGGAAGCATCTCTGGGTGCAAGGGTAGCAACCAGGGTAGTTGTTTCCATCAAAGTCTCTGTTGGGGAGAAAACAAAACATATTGTGTTAATCAGGAGACCCAAAAGGCAAATTTTGCTCTTCCTCAAGGATGCTGCCACAGGAAACTCCCAGAGCTGAGGAGGTCACACAGGGAACAAGACCCAGTGCTGTGGGACCCAGCGCTCTGCTGGCACCTGAGCTCTCCCAGTAGGTCCAGGTAAACAAGATGGCACCCGCCAAGCCAGCACCTCCAATCTGTTCCTCCCTCTGAGAGCAGGATAGCCCCATGCTGCTGAAACTGGGGTGCAGACATTCAACTGAGACATTTCACATTACAAATGAAGCAAGTGCCTCTGCCGAGTCCTGGTCAGGATGTTGTACCAAAATATAGTGAGCAACAACTGCAACAACTGGAAGAAGAACAAGCAGCCAGGTGGGATTTCTGCACAACCCAACCTCGCTCCCTTCCTGGAGAAGGCTGGGGAGATGGGAGGGGAGATAGGCAACACCAGAAAGTTATTCTCTGCACCTCCATGAATGCTCTCTGCACCCCCATGAGCGCTCATGGGCTATGAAGGCAGACGCTACCTTGGGCTGGCCTGTACCAGCAGCCATGGCTACTGCCTGTCCCATTCCTTGGGAGGGTCCCCATGGCATTCCCCAGTGTCTGACACCATGCCAGCACCTTCTCTGCCATCCTCCATCCTCACCATCAAGCAGGACAGGCACAGAATGATAAATAGAATCATAGAATCATTTAGGTTGGAAAAGATCCTTAAGATCGTCCAGTCCCTTTAGATCACTGAGTCCAGTATCTTGCCTGCCAGCAGGTTTGCAGACAGGGGGAGTGGGGCAGCACCACAGCATCAGCACCCTGGCTGGGTGGGCAGCACCCATGGATCCATAGGCCAAGGGTACTCAGGGTGGGCTGCAAGTCTGCGGGAGACTGAGGGAAATTGAGGCTTTTAAGACTCCTGCAGGAGCTCAGCTCCATAGCCACCAGCTGCCAAGAGCATCTCCAGAGGGACAGGGGTCCTGGAGTGGCCCTATCCCACATGTCCCAGACCAGGAGATGCTGACCCTCCTAGTGCAGAGAAGGCTGGGAGGGATGGGGGTCCCTCCCAGGGACCCTGGAGGGGAGGGCAGGGCTTTGTCCTGACACACGGAACCCACGCAGGCGGCTGATGCAGGAGATGTTAAATCCCCCCCCAGGCACCAGCTGTGGGACACAAACACCTCTGCAAACTGGGTGGGTTTCACACCCCAAAGCTGCCCCACAGGCAAACAAAAATTAAAATGCGGTTGGACTAGACAATTGTTGTAGGTCCCTTCCAACTGAAAGTCTGTTCCACTGTATTCCAACCATTAACCAGCACTGCCAAAGCCACCACTAAACCATGTCCCCAGTCACCCCATCTACATATTTTCTGAACACCCTCAGGGATGGTGACTCTTCCCCCCTGTCCCCCCGTCCCCGTCCCCAGGCAGCCTGTGCCAGCGCCTGCCAGCCCTTTCAGTGCAGAATGTTCCCTCACACCCAATCTCACCCTCCCCTGGCGCAACGTGAGGCCGTTCGCTCTTGTCCTGTTGCTGGTTCCTGGGGAGCAGAGACCGACCCCCCTGGCTACAGCCTCCTGCCAGGCTGTTGCAGAGCCACCGGGTCCCTTCTCTCCAGGCTGACCCCCCCAGTGCCCCCAGCTGCCCCCATGACTAGCGCTCCAGCCCCTTCCCCAGTCCTACTACCCATCTCTGGCCATGCTCCAGCCCCTCAGTGTCCTTCTTGTCAGGAGGGGCAACCAGCAGCACCTTCAGCCCTACTCCCCATCAGCATGGCTGCACAGTGGCTACATAGCTCTGCCAGCAAGGAAACCTACCTTCACCTCCTCTGTGCTCTTGCCACATCCCGACACACTTCTGCTCTGCGTCAAACTGCTGCTGTATGAGGAGCGGGCTGCGCACATCCACAAAGCTGTCTGGGGGCTCACCATGCTCAAAGCTGGGCACAACCTGTTTTTCTGGCAGTGTGTTTGGGGGCTGTGGCCCCCTGCTGCGAGTGGCCTCCTCCAGCCTCGGCACTGATTCAGTGGAGACATAGAAGTCCTCTTGGGGCTCGTTCCTGGGCTGCCTAGGGCTGTGAGCAATGTTTGTGTCCCTCAGCGGAAGAGACCTGCCCAGACCCAAGCCTGGTGCACCGCGGTGCAGGTGGTTAGCATTCCCAAAACACCCATTGTCCACACACACCGGGTGCTGCTGGCGGCCCAGCCAGTCCCGGCCCTGTGGAGGGGGGGCAGCCAAGGTCACAGCCACGCTGTCTGCCCTAGGGGTCCCTGGTGCCACCTGGGTAGTCTTGATGGGGCATGAGCGATGCCTCTCTCCACTGTGCCCATCACTCACTCCATCACACACTGCACTCTCAGGTGGAGGTGACTGGGGGCTTTCTTGATCCAGGAATGTTTTGGGGAGCTGGAAGGAAATGAGCTGTGATAAATCGCTGCACCAGGATGAGGGTGTCTGGGACCACCAGGGTGTCCCGAACCCTGACTCAGTGACCCAGGTGATCCTGGTGATGAAGGTGCCCTCCTCAGCACCTAGCTCGCAGGCCTGCATGGGGTCAGGGGCTGTGGAAGGGAGCCTGGACTAACAGAACAGACCCTGCACTCCCATCCATGGAAGGGAATCAGGAGAGGGGAGCAGCTATAGGGCTATATGTAGGCTACACATTGCCAGATGCAGCAAGCATGGAGCAAAGACCAGCAACAAGAGGCTGCTTGTGGTGTCCCTGAACAAGCCTGGCCCTATCACAGGCTCCCCACGCCCCACCACACCGGTCCCAAACAGGACCTTTGTGTCCCTGTCTGATGCATGCCCCACTCACCGATTCCTGCACCGGGACCCTGGCATCCAGGTCCATGCCTGTGACGGTAGCAGCACTGGGCAGGAGAGGCGGATGGCTGCCAACAGGTGGGTCTTGGCATGGCTGCTCAGCTAATGGGGTGCCCAGAGCAGGGCTCGGCCCTGTGGATGGTGTGGAGGAACCGACAGAAGAGACAGCAGGACGGGCATTGCTGACTGCAGGAGGGAAGGAGGCACTGGCAGCAGCTGGGGGACCTGGAGGAGCCAAGGTGGTTCATGAACAGGGACGTTGGGGAAAAAGCCGAGGGGGCAGAGGATCAACATGGGGCCAAGGCAGCCTCTCGTGTGTCTCTGCTCTTCCCCACATCAGCCAAGCCCACAACACCCCTTCATTCATCTTTCCATCTCCCCTCCAGGTGAGAAACCCAGCCCACTGCCAGCCCAAGCACCATCAAACAAGAACCCTTTCATCCTCAGGCACATCACCAGGGTGAGGAGCATCCCTGGAGATGGTCTCAGACACCCCCAGGCCACTGGGAAGCCAAAGCAGGGAACAAGGCCAGCTGCTTGGCAGACATCAGGAGACATGGTTTGGGTCCCCATCTCTACCTGACCCCTGGGGCAGCACCCAGGGACAACGAAGCTACATACTGATTTGCCAGGAGTTGTATACGTGCTGCAGTTCATCAGCCAGATGCCCTGCATTGTTCTGGCGCAGTGCTTCGATGAGATCCAGCACCCAGCCCTGCCGGCACTTCAGGTGCTGATAAAACCTATAGACGGTCGCCTGGCTCCCCCGCATTTCCTCCCGAGTGTGAAGCTCATCCTAAATAAAACACAGAACATCTAAGAGCGGGTCTGGCTTAGAGGTAAGGCAGCTATACGTTGCCCGAGCTATACAATGGGGAAGGAGCCCAGCAGGACTCAGGAAAGCAGGAAATTACTCTGTCATCATCGGTGAGGCAGCTCAGGGAATCGGCCAGTGATGCCACACGGATGTTCTTGAAATTTTTGAAGTTTTTCAAAATGTAGTCATACACTTTGTCTTCGGCAAAACCCATCCTGGCTCAGCAACTGAGGAGAGAGAGAGACTTGGCATGAGTGGAAGGCTGCTTTGTTTGGCTTTTCTATAGGAGCGTGGGCTTTTCTGCAGGAGCCTGGCCCCTTGGCACGGACACTCAACCTCACTGCCACAGCAAGTAGGGCTGGGGGAAATTCCAGGCAGAAAGCACAGAAAGCAAAAATATTGTGGTCAAAGTTCAGCTTTCGACTGTGCATTCACCAACCTAGTTCCCTTCTGCCACGGCCCAATCTGTGTTTATTCTTTTTGCGCCTGGGTGTATCCCAGCTGCGGGCTTTGACTGCAAGCAGCGCAGGGTCATGCCAGGCGAAGGGGCAAGGCTCGGATCCTGCTTTAGGCCCAGGGCGACGTGGCTTCTCGCCGATGGAAAAGGATGGCAGACCGACAAAGGTCCTTCTCCCGGAGCAGCAGCAGCCTGGGACGGTCAGGCCGCGGCAGGGCCCTGCCTGCTCTCTCAGCCGGGCCCCGGCGCCCCGCAACTCGGCCCCCACGCCTCCAGGGGGGCGCTGCCAGACTTTATGCTTGTCAATAAACTCGAGAGCCCGCCCCCGCCCGCCGCCCCGGAGCTCCCACCTCGGTGGGCCCGGTGGGCCTGGGGGCGGGGCGGCCACCGGGCCCTACTCACGCCGGGGTCCCCTTCCCAGCGGGGCCCACTCCCGGCGGGCTCCCCTCACGCCGGGATCTCCTCACGGCAGGGCCCCATCACGACGGGGTCCCCTCATGACGGACCTCGCTGGAATCCCCCCCACGCCGACTTCCCCCGGGATCCCCTCAGGCCGTGGATCCCCTCGCTCCCGACTCGCGCCCGCCGCCACCGCGCTGCGCAGAGGCCCTACCTGCGCCCGCCGCCGCCGCGCCCCGGAGCCGCTCTGAGCCCGCCCACCCCGCGCGTCGCCGCCACTGATTGGCCGTCGTGCCCGCCCGTCGCGTTGACAGACAGTAGCTGTGAGGCGAGGAAGTGCCCGCCCTCTCCCTCCCGGGGCACGGCGCCGGATCCGGACGGCGGGGCGGGCCCGGGGCGGCGGGGCCGGGCCCTGCCGTCACCCAACGGCGGCGGGACGGGGAAAGGGGCGGGGTGTGCGTGTGGGGCAAACCGGGGCCGCCTCTCGCAGCCGGCAGGTGGCAGCACCGTAACGGGAACGACCGCCGGGCACCTGGCGGAGGGATCCCGCTGTGGCCGCCTCGCCCCGCCCCTCGCCCCGCCCCGAGGCCCCGCCCCGGCCCTGTCAGCGGAGCGCGCCCTGCATGGAGCCGCACCATGGCGGCAACGGCGGCAGCGGCAGGAGCGGGCGGGCGGCTGCGGGGGCGCCGCTGAGGGCCGGCAGCCCTGCGGCGGGGCGCTGAGGGGCGGCGGCGCCTCCCCCCTTCCCCTCCCCTTATTCCCCCCCCTTCCCCCCCCCCCCCCATTCCCCGTTCCCCGACCCCCGCGCCCTCCCCCGGCGCGGCGTCCATGGTCGCGGCCGGCCGCCGCGGCGTCGCACCGGAGCCGTTGGGCGGCGGCGAGAGCCAGCGAGGGAGAAGAAGCGGGCCCGGGCCCGGCGCCGCCCGCCGCGCCGCAGGTGAGCGGCCGCCGGAGCAGGGGGACGCGGCGGGGAAGGGCCCGGGGTTGTTATAGCGACGGGGGGCGACGACACACGCGTGTTCGCGGCCTCTGCGTGGGGCCCGGCTCGGCGGGGTCCCACCTCGTCCTACACCACTCCCCCCCCCGCCCCGCTGTGGGTTTTATTTTTTCATAATAATAATCATAAAAAGTGAATCGCGATCGGGGCGTGTGAACTTCCACACGTGGGTCCGCAGCGCCCCACGGCCCCCTCCCACCCCGCGGGGGGGCCGAGCTGGGGACCCCCCCGACACCGGGCACACGTCGCCGGGTGCAGGCAGATCCCGGGGCACCGGCCACCTCCCCGCCACGGCTCGGCTCTCCCTGCTGCAGGATCTGGGCTCCGGGGGTCCCGCGCTGGGCCCCCCACGCGTGGGCAACCCCCTCGGCCTGACCCACGGCCTCCTTGGCCCCTCTTGGCCTGTGCTGAGGACGTAAGGATTCTTTGCGGGAAGGGTACGCCAGCCTCGTAGGCGTGTGGCCTGGCTCTCGCCCTGTCCTGGCCCTGGGAGAGATGATCCAAGCTGGAGCACTGGAGGGGACACCCTTCCTCACCACAAGGTCCCAGGGCTGTGTCCCCTCCTTGCCGGTGCTTCGGTGCATCCCAGAGGGGAACGTATGGGCTACCATGATCCTGGCTCTCCCACGCTCGATAGATGCGTCTTCCCTCCTCGTCCAGGACTTGCTTATTTCTGATCTTGGATGTCATCAAGGGTGGAAAATGTGACAGGAAGGAAGGGAGGCTTATTTTCCTCCTGCTAAATATGGACTGACATTAAAATCCAAATACTGTCGTGAAAGGAATCCCAGCCCCTGTTTGTTGGAGGAGGGAAAAATGATGTTTTCTGCCTTTTCGGCTGTGAGGTTCCAGCTGGGAAGTTTCGCAAGGAGCAGCAGGGTCCTTGCCGAGAGCCTCAGGAATTTACTTCGCTTGTTCACAGGACACTCTCTGCAGTGTATTAACGCTAAAAAAAATTAGTCATCCCTTCTCTGCCTGTCTGTGGCTGGGGGAAGCTTGCCGCGAGCATGCACGATGTTTTGAAAATATGTACGGATTTTTCCTCTCCTGTACGAGGACTTCTAGATACGAAAGGGGTGCAGGCGAATAAAACTGCAGCCCCAACAGGAGTTCATAATCTTTATTTAAATTCCTGTTGCTGCAGCAGACGGTGGCAGGGAAAGAGGTGTGCGGGTGGCTGCAGCTGATACAGGGAACAGCCGGGTTTGCAATGAAGATTTATGTCTCTTTCCATCAAGAATCAGATGCAAACTCATGCCGTTATTCCCACGGTGAAGTTGGGAAACCGGCTCCATGCAGGGCTCTGGGACGAGGAACAGGACCCCAGGGATGGCCGTTGTGCTGCCAGCTCCCGCAATGACTTCTGCTGTGGCCAAGGTGAAGAGCCAGGGCGGTTTTGGGGGGGGCGGGGGCATGGACCACAGCTTCACTGGGACCTGGGGGTGCTGTGTGAGAGACACTTTGTGTCTGTGCTGGGCAGAAAATGGGCACTGCCACGTTCCCCCTCCCTGTGTTCCTCTCCATCCCTGTTGGAGAGCTTTTTGGGGAGGTGTCTGTTGGAAGCTCCAGGCTTTTGCCTGATCTTTATAAAAACAGTTTGTTAAAGCAGTGGGGGGATACTGGGAGATGCTGAAAATAGATGTTTCCCGTTTCCAGGGGCATTGCTGTCCTGGCATTGCTGCAGCTGTATTGTTTTCAAGCTAATAGGATACAAAGCTCTGCTTTTCTGAAATGCCACTCTCAAATAACTGATGCTCTGTGCAGATCTGTGATATTGGTCCAAGTCCAACATCAACATCCTTGTGGAAGAGTAGTTCGAATTCCCTCTCTCCCCATCTCCTCCTGCCGATGACCTACATCTGTTCTCCTCTGACCCCCTGTGTTTGCAGTGGGATGGCAGATCCTGATCCAGCGGGAAGGGCGCAGGTTGCGTGACCTCTGCCGGGCTTGGCCTGCAGGTCTGCCTTAGCTGCTTCGGGTAAGGCAGTGCTGAGCCACGATTGGATGGCCGTGCTCTGCCTGATGCCTCAAAACACTGGGGAGTGTAGGGTAGGTTATTTTGCATGGAACAGAGTGGCCGTACGCTTCCATAGGGTCAGAAGCAGTACAGCAGATGTGCAGGCCGCTGGCTGGTACTTCATTCTTGGTGTTATGTGGGAAGGAGGTCAGCCCTCACGGCTGCTTTTACGTCTCATTCACAAATTGCATTTTCCTCTTGAAATACAACAAATCCCCAGGCTTTCCTGTCGCAGTGGAAATCATTTGAATGTGACCAGGTCCGTAATCATCTCCAAAGCCTGCAGACAGGAAGAAACACTAGAGTGAAGAAGTAGGAAATGTCCGAGTTTATAGCAGTAGGGTGATTCATCTCCTGGCCCTTAACTCTTTCCCTCCTGCTTTTGGTGAGACCCAGCTGTTTTGCTTCAAGGCTCAGAGGCCGAGGAGGATATCGCCAGCTCTCTTCTAGCTGGATCACAAAATGCTGCTGGGCTTTGTACATTGTGTTTACGTGGTTTGGGGTGGAAAAGGAATGGGCTGTTGGGAGTGTGCGGTTATCTGAATCGGATAACTGGAACATTGGCAGTCACATTAGGAAAGATTAATATTTAATATACGGGGTATGAATCGTTTGTGCTTAATCACTGTATGAAGGGCTTAGGAAGAAATTTACCGATAAGCAAGTGATTCCTGAACTGTCCAGAATGTTTTCTTGCATCTTCCTCAGGAGCAGCTGCTCCTGGATATCGCTAGAGACTAGTCTGATCCTGTTCTTCCTGATGTCTGTAGCTTTTGTAAGCAGGTAGAGCAGCTTTCATCACAAGTGCTTTCTTCTCATTAAACTCACAAAAATTCTGGAAACCCTTTTTCTCTGGTAAAACTTACGTGGCTGTACTGTGAGCTGTAGTACCTGGCAGTGCTTCAAACTTATGTGTGTAGCCAGAACTCATAGGAAACATGTCTTGGGCTCTGTGGATGCCATCACTGTTACATACATCTGCCCAGCTGCTAGTGCGGAGGTGGCTCATTCATACTTTTCTCTGGCTAACCTCTTCAGGAGACCTTAAATTTCATCTTCACGCTCCCAGCATGGTCCTGGAAACACCTGTGATGATGGTGCTGCTTTCCACATCTGCCCCACATTGATCCATGTAGGGTTCTTTTTGCAGTGGAAAGTTTTTTGTAGCACAGCAAGGAGGGGGCCACCCTTCTGGGTTGGGTGCCACTGTGTTTGTGTGGGAGGAGGTGATGGTGGGGGACATGTTGGGGCACACAAATAATCCATCTTCTCTGTGTCCTGCAGGTTGGTGTTGAGCTGGCGGGAGGTTGGGAAGCGGAGGTGGGAGGTGGAGGTCTCATCGTGACTCTGGTGGGACTGCTGAGGTTCAACTAAATTTGAGGGTTATGTCTCTGTTGTGGGAAACCCTGCTTTAGGCTGTGGGAGGGTGTGTGACTGCGCCTCCCCTTCCCTCCCTGCCCTGAGTCAAAACCTGCCTAACTGAAAACATCGGCCATGGCTGTCAAACCCTCTTTTGCTGTGGTTACACATATGGTACTGCAGTGTTTATGGTGGCTGCAGTTTTGATGGTGGAAGTCGAAACAACTGAGTGTGGGTTAGGTTTTGGCATGTTGGTCATGTAACAAATCCTGATGGCTGCTGTAAGAGGCATGGAGGTTAGAAATCTTCTAAAAAATGGGGAGGGGGCTGCTTTTTTCCCAAAACACATGTGGGAGAATGCCCCTTTTATTCCACGTGCAAATAGATAGCTTGCTTAGGCAGCAGTGAGTCCTCTCTATTCCAGGATAATTTGTTGTCCTGTTTCCTTCCTGTTGAAGCAACTCCATTTTGCATGGAATAATTAGTACTAATTTGGGCCTGGGATGGAAAACAAAAATTCTCTAACTTCAGAAGAATAGACAAGAGCATAACCTCTGCCTCTCCTGTGTGAGTCAGGTCGTGCCATTCCATCCCTCCTATAAAGCAAAATTAAAACCCGTACGTGAGACCAGACATCCTAAGTTGGTAGGAGGGAGCAGGAGATGTAGGTGTCACCAATTTTAAGCCTTCTGCTGTTGCAGGGAGCTGAGGACATCTGTGGTGAGGGGGAACGGACCACCACCTCCTTCCTTCTTGGCTAACACTGAGGAACAAATAAACAAAAATGTTCCCACTGTACTGATGTGAAAAGCTGCTTCTCAGCCGATCTGGCATGTCGGTGTATTCCTGGCACCCCAGCCAACTACTTGAGACCTTTTTATTGCTGTAACAAGGACTTCCACATCCTGCCCCGCAGTCTGACTCGAGCCATGGCTATTTTCTGGTCCTTCCGGGAAGACATCCCTGTTCTCCCTTCCTTTGCGTAATCAAGGGACGCCAGCCAAATTCCTTCCCTGCCCCAAATCCCTGCATGTTTGAAGAAGGGGAGGTGCAGGCATCCTTTCTGGCTTCCTTGGAACTTACCTGGGAAGCATGAGATGAATTATGGCGCAAAGGTACTGCAGGCAGGATCAACTCTGCCCGTCTCACAGCCACCTTCCTTGATGCTGGTAGGTTCATAATTTCTGCTGGCGGTGATGGCGAGCATCAAGGCTGTGTCTTCGTTTTCCAGAGTGCTGCATGAATGTCTCTTCAGGCTGAGCCCTGGAGGTGATGGAAATGGAGATGTCTAGGCTGGAAATCCCAGCTGGCAGATGTGCTGCAAGTGAGACAAGCTTCCCAATATCTGGATAGCCAACCCCTAGAAGTCTTGGCTGATGTATGCTATCTGCCTGCAGGGTTACACAGGGATTTTTAAGTCCTGCATTCATAACTTGGGGGTCCAAAATGCTGTTTGATGCTCCAAGCTAGCTTGATAAAAGCGTGTTAGAGGCTGATTGCAGAGGTGCTGCAGCAGCATACCAGTCTTAAAAACAGAGTTTGGCATGTTCGAGCTTGTAGGTTTTGTGTATCCCAGTTAGGTAATAGGTGACAGGAAACCTTGATTCAGGTATGAGCAGTGAATCAATCAACGCTGAATTGCTCAGTGGTTGAACCGGCCCCCCTTGGGATGACTGCCTTTCCATATCATGCCTGATGTTTCGAAATAACTTCTCCGAGTTGTTCTGATCATCTAAAACCCAGGGGTTTAGCTCACTTTGGTCTCCACCCCATTAGTGATGACCTTGCTCTGGGGCTGCAGAGAGCAGCAGAGATTTCTAGTTTAACTGCTGGAAAGTAGGCTGTCTCCCCGGGTCTGTGCTTAGATGCTCTCCTCCAGGAGCTGGGTATCTTCTGACCAGAAAGCAACGTGTAGAGGGTTTTCCCAAAACTGATACCCACAGCCATCTTCGCTTGTCTTCTGTGCATCCAGTATGTTATCTCCTGTGTCTGTTATTTATAGTGGACAGTCTGGTGTGCTCACACATGCTCATCTTTAACTGGGGTTGACCAGTTGGTAGGATGAACAATGATCAGAGATGACGTGAGTGGGATGGACTAGACAGCTTGCGGGCATTTCTGGAGCATTGCTGTGCTTGAAAATGCTGATAGTAGCTGCAACTAAGTGGTTCAGCTGTAGTGGTGAACTTGCAAACCAAGAAGCAGATCCTCCTTTAATCCCTGGGATTCTGTGGGGTCCATCCCTTGCTTTTGACCCTGCATTTTTAGAGTTGGTTGATTCATACTCTGGGAATTTCAAACAGTTCATTCACAAGCTGCAGCTGGCTAAGGGCTGATATTACTAATTTGTGTTAGTAAATTATGTCATGGTATGTGTTAGAGAGCATTCTGCAACCAGGAAGTTTGTTCCTGGCTCCAACTTGTGTTGCAGCCAGGCTGAAGTCCTGCTTGCTTCTGGTTGGGCATCTCTTACTTCACCCTTTGAAACAGCCATCTTGCCCTTGTGAGCTTTCAGGTGAGTACTGAAATGATAACTGGTGATGTGATATCCAGACAGGTCTTGACAAACCTGGGGAAAGTTTTCTGTTCACTCACCTTTATTTAAAAACAAAAAATATAAGGAAAAGGATCTTCCCTGCATTGACCTGGAGGTCAGACCACTTAATGTAGGAAGATATTTGCCATAGCTGTGCTTATCTTGTCCATGAAAGAGTCTGCTACACACTGTGCAGACCCAGCCCCTGACCAGGTACTGGAGGAAAAATGGAGATGGAGGAAGCAGCAACCTGCCAAGGTAGTAATGTACGTTAGCGGAAGAAAAGCCAGGAAGGCAACTTGGGTCTGGCTGCTGGTGGCGAGGTGGTCCAAGAGACTCAGCTGAACTCGGGAGGGCAGAAGGGACAGATGTTACAATCCTGATGCTGTTAGAGGCATTTAGAAATCTTCAAGTAAGTAAATCTTACTAAGAGGAGAAATACAAAGAACAGAATTTTTGTTTTTTACCTTTTTAAAAAACCCCAACATTTTAGTGGTTTATAAAGATTCCAGCGGTGCTCTGGGAAAGGGAAGCCTCTTGTTCCAGGCACCACGCGTACAGCATAGGGAATATCCTGGCTCTCAACCTGAAGGTTTTGAGGTACCATAAATTTTTCTTATGTTAGTATGTGGCAGGACAGCATGCAAAACTTTCCTACTGCTTTACAATTTGAATAATGTTTTTATCATGCCAGCAGATAATCATCTCACTTTTGTTCCAGAAGCAAAGCTCTTATGGATATGTTTGAGAAGCCTGAAAATAAAAATGCTCACATGTGTTTTCCAGCATTGCTTAACACGTGGTATATCTCAGAGCCTCTGGATTTCACGCTCTTGCAAACTGGCCACTTTTGAGTGTGAAGGCTCAGAAGTATAACTTTAGGCCTGCTCTCAGCTAGGCATGTGCATATTTAGTTGGTCTCTAAGTGGAAGTACAGACTTAGTCTTCCCTTGTTTCTCTGCATGGCTGGATCAGAAGGTCAGTGCTTTCATCTCCGCAGCAGCCCAAATGCTGCAGTTTCCTGTCCATCTCCTAGAAGACATTAATGCCATCTGTGCTAGGCCTGAATGATGAGTTAGAAATGAACAGAGATGAGTTAGAAATGAGTAATAAATTGGAAAGCATGGATAATCTTCAAGCTTTTCTCTTAAGGAGACTTTAAACCTATTTGGCTACAGACAGAGAGATGTTTTTTAATCCCAGTCGCCATGTACAATTTGCATTCTCATTCCAGTGGCAGGGTGGGAATGCCAGGCAGGATCTTTGGTCAACTCAATGGCAGCAGCTTGGTTTTAGATACTTGGCTAGCTGGAAGACTGTGACTGTGATTAGAGAGGTTAAATTATTTTCTAAGGTTATCTCAGAGTATATGGAGAAGAAATGGGAAGACTCTTTTCAAGGCTAGCATGGTTTTACTTTGTAGTTTTGCAAATGACATTTTACTACTTTTTGGCTCTGCTTCACACAGTCCTTCAAAATATTTCTATTATGTGGATCCCTAATTTTTTCCATCATTTTAACCATTTAAGAAATGTAGTGCATGCATATTGCTTCATAATGGGTAGATTTGCATTTCAGTCCTCCACTGAGCTGTGAAAGGCTGCACGGGTTGGCGAGCTCATCTAGAGCAGGCTACAGACATTTCCTGTGGAGCTGTGGGAGAATCTCTTACATAGCACTACCTTTTAGAAAAAATATTCAGCCAATTCATCTACCATTTTTCTGTACCTGGCTTGATCTGCAGTACTTGCGTATGAGTTTTTGGGGTTTTTTTTACTCCAGTAGGTACCTGGAGGTGAAATCTGTGACCCAGCCCTTAGACTGTGTTGCTGCAGTGCCTGGTCTGGGGCTGTACTTCAGCTCTCGCTGTGCTGAACTGGCAGGTCTGGCCTCCCAGAATCCAACATCCAAACAAATAAAATGCACAAAAGAGATTTTGTTACAAAGGTAAACTGAGGGATAGGCTAGTTGACATACAAAGGCAGCTTTGGAAGGGTTAAGATGAATCTCTGCTCTCCTGGGAAGTAACTTAAATGTGCAGTCATCCTTTCTCATATCTTAAAACATGATCAGAGGAGGCGTGGGATGGGCAGCTTGCAGCCTTGCCTGTCCATGCAACCCAGTCTCGTAAGAGAACCTCCTCTTGCTTGTCTCCTCTGGAGCGTAGAGGAAGAGCAGCTCTCCCATCCTCTCCTCAGCTGAGCCTCCAGAGAGGGTGACAAACCTGGTGGTGTTTGAACATTTTTCACCTTGGGTCCATCAGCGTGTTAAGATGGCTTGGAGGGCCACCAAAGTGTCTCCATCCCTCTCAGCTGCTATTGAGAGGGTCCCTGTGGGAGGTCGTGTCCCTCGGTCAGGGCTGCAGGAGAACTCTTGGTGATACAGGTGTAAAGACAGTGCTGCAGGTGCATGTTCATAAAGGCGGCAGATCTCTTGATCCACCCAAGAGAGGTTGTGTAGTTTTCCGAGTATCTGATACTGCTTCTAGTGTCTGTGTCTTACCCCCAGCGTGATGGAGGATTTACTCTTTGCCTCCCTTGATATTTGTTAAACAGAGTTCAGTGCCTGTGCGGGGATAACTGTCTCTTTTCTAGGATACAATATATTCTGTGGAGGGTGTTTCAGTTTATGTAACTTCCCATATGTTGCCCTCTTTGTGTAGAAACTTGAAGATAAATTGTGAAATGCAGGGAGCTGCTTTAAAAGGATATACCCTCAGCTGGATCTCACACTGTTTGTGGCAAGAAAAGAGGAACCCAGGGAGCCCTTTGTCCTTATTTTCTCTCTCATACAGCTGAGTGAGCAGCGTGGTATGGACCACCTGATGCTGCCCCATTGCCCAACACTGTGATGCTTCTCAGGGAGAGAGCATGGTGAGCTGTCAGCAGGCTTGAGAGTGGCATGTGCTGCTAGGAAGGGTGGTGGTTTCTCTGTGGAGATGCTGCAGCCCCAGCATTGTTCCCTACAAGCCCTCTACCCCTACCCAAAGCTGCTGCATTCCTTACCATGCACCTCTGCCCAGCAGAGATGTTGCTGTTTTCAGTGAAGCCTTAAGTCAGTGTAACTTGAATCAGTTGGCTGGACATGACCTTGCCAGGTGCTGCTTGGTCTCCGTTCCTGTGTAGATCAAGGGGATCTGAGGATGCTCAGCATCTTGCAGAAGAGGGTTCTTTGGCTCCCATGGCACACGAGTGCAGCAGCTGGTGGGAGATTCATGGCTCTTGTTCACTGCAAACTTGAAAGAAGCTGCTCACCCATCCACGGCTCATTTCTGCTTGTCAATTTTGAAAATGGTTCAGTAGCAAGTGTAAGAGCAACTGTAAGCATGATGCTGCCAGAGTTTGCAGGTTGCCTCTACTGAATAATTACACAGTATGTAATTAGGGTATCTGAAAACATCCATTTCCATTCTCCCCTTGAACAAAACTAAGAAGCCTAGCTCCTGAACTACCCTCCTTTTGAACTTTAATGTTGAGAAACTGAATTTTTACTCTGAAAACTGTGCTTATTTGACTGGTGGATGGAGAACGAGGAAGTCTGTGCACAAGTGCATGGAACTGGTGGAAAGTCGGGGGGGGGGGGGGGGCGGGGGGGGGAAGTGCTTCAGAGATGAGCCAGGCAGGTCTGATGATAAGTAGGTGGAAACTTCAGCCAGGGCTCCTGGGCAGCTTAGCAGCCTCAGAGGTGATGGGAAAGTTAAGCTCCTCAGCATCCAAGCCCAGGAACTGACTTCTTCAAGTGATTTTTTTGAAGTTACTGCAAGATCATGACTGTTTTTAGGAAGCCAAGAACTTTGCAGTTGCTCAATACTTGCTCAGCTGCTTTTGTATGGATTATTTGGAATGATTTTATTTTCGTAGAGTGGATTTAGAGTTGCTGACATGGGCTTTTCAGAGATTAGTGTGTTTAGCTGCTGTGGAGAGGACACAGCATGGTGAGCAGCAGTTCAAGCCTCTCCTAGCTGCTGTGAGGGGAGAAGGGCTGGCCACTGAGGTCCCAGTGAGGTGGTGCCTGGCTTGGTGACTGTGGCTCCATTAAAGGTGACTGAAACCTGGACATGCCAGCAGCCTTCAGGCAGTGCGGCAGACTAGAAGACTAAACTTGTGGTTTAACCTATTTAAGCTGGCTCTGCTGCCCAAAACAAGTTCTTGCCTGTTGCTGCCCATGATCCAGGGTGCCCAGGTATGGAGAGGGCAGGTCTCACCCACTGACAATTTGACTTAGTTTGGAAGAGAATCTTTAAAATTGTGTTTAGAAGCGTTTAAGGATTCCTTCTCAGTGGGCCTCATGGTGTGGCTCCTCATGCAGCCGTTAGCACAGAGAGGGTGTGGTGATGTGCATGGGGGGATTTCATTTTGGGCAGTTCAGTGCCCCATGGGCTGAGAAACACGATGCAGATTTAAGGGAATTTAGGTTCCTGGAGCCCTGTCTGCTGAAATGCCATCCACTTGCATCAGAGAAGGTACTGCTGGCTGGCTGAGGTTGCCTCTTAATTTTTAATTTTTCCTTTCCTGCTGCTTCATTAAAGCAATGTAGTTACAGAAATGTAGGTAATTAACTAGTGAAGGAGACAGGCGGTAGCACAGTAGCCATCTTGCCTGTTTTTCCCCATCCAGCACAGAAGGGTCTTGTCAGGATACCTCTGCCACGCTCGTCACGGCAGTGACCAGTCCCATCTTATGGGCAACGTTTTCTGTGTCGCTTCAGCTGTTTCCAGCCCTCTGGGTGGTCGTGGCAGTGTGTGTGCTGTACCCCCTCTGTCACCAGAGTGCAGGCTCCCAGCCCTGCCAGAAACCCTGCCAGCAGCAGATCCCAAGCCCAGGGATAGGAAGAGGACTGCCACTTCCACGTTTTTGGGGTGTTTTTTTTCCATTTTGCCTGTTACAGTGACTGTTACAGATCTTTTAAAGCATTGCTTGAGCTTTGTCTTCGCTAACAAGACTGGCTTGTTGGTGCAGGGTTTCCAGGAGGACTATTGCTGTTTAGGTGACAAATTGCAGCTCGGCTCCTGTGAGATGCATTGACTTGACACTTGAAGAGGTTAGCCTTCCAAGTGAGCACGAGGCGTCCGGAGCTCAGTCCTCCGTGTCCCTCCCACAGCTTGAGACCAGGGTAGGGCAGCATAAAGTGTTTTTTAAAAGCCTCTTGCCTCTTTTCAATTCTGATTTCCCTGCAGCCTGAGATGTTCCTGCCTCTTTATCTCCCTGCGCCAGCATCTCTGATAGTGAGAATCTGCAATGTGGCAAAGCCACCAGTACAGGGGAGATGGGCTTCAGGCTGTAGCAGTGTAATAGGGTTTTTCTCCTGTGCTTTGATAAAAGGACTGGCAGCAATTTGCCCCAGGGGTCCAGGTTGCGCTGACAGCGTGCCAGGCCCAGTGGGTTTCCAACATGAGAAGCAGGCTGCAGGACTGTTTTATGTGAGGCGAAGGATGTGTTTCCCCCAAGATCTTATTAGAGCGGTGCTGTTGGCAACCCCTTCCCAGCAGCTGAGGGCCTGCCCTGCTCCCCACCCTGGCCCTTGGGAAGGGATGCCAGAGGGCTGAGGATGGGAGCAGATGCTGAGCTGCACTTGTGAGTTTGCTTTCACCTGTGGCTTTTCATCATGCAATTCTGTGTGGCATGATGAAGGATTGAGGAATTGTGGGTTTTTTTAAAGATGAAAGTGCTAAATCTGGCTGTAGGGTTGAAACCTTGTTTCAGGGACTAAGCAGGGACATAGATTTTCCCTTCTGCTGCCCTCCAAAGGTGCTGCAGCTTTGTGTCTAGGGGCAATCAAGGTTCAGCCACGGGGTTCATTCAGTTTGGTGGTGTTTTTAGAGACTTTTGGAGAGCTAATGCTACCATCAAGCCTTGGGAGGCTGCATGGCCTCTGATAGCTGCTGTGGCACAAACCCATCATTTGAACTTGGGCTACCAACTTCCATCTTTGGGCCAACTCTCAGATAACAGTGGCTTATGTTAAAGGTGGGAAGGTACTTTGTGTCCCTCTTGAATGAGGTTCTTCCAGTGGCCTGGCTGTAGCTCTTCAGTGTTCTTCAGCCAGGTCTCAAGCATCTCTGACTACCCCAATTTATCTGTGGTCACTTTACGCGTGGTTACAAATGACCCTGTCAAACCATAGTGTTGGATGTTACATTAGAATCAATTTTTCTCATTACTGATGGTTTTACTTCCTATATTTTTGGACGCTGGGACCTAATTTTACTTAGAAGCAGTCAAAACATTGAATAAAATGCTCTAAAGCTTTCAAAGCATTTGAACTACATTCTCCCATCAGACATACTCAAAGTCACTTCCATTCTGGATCTGACCGTGAATACCAGCTTTGAGCAGTGCCCAGGTTGCAGAGGCACTTGGATCTACCTCTGGGGAGAAGAGAGAGGCCTGGGGGACATTGGGAAGTGATGGTATGGGGGCAAGGAACTGGGTATGTATGTGGAGCTTAAATCTGTTCTTGCTAATAAGAGCCACTTGAGAATTTATTTTTGAGCACAGGTTTGGTCCATCCTATTCTGGAGCTAAATTCATGGCTTGCCAATTGGATTGTGTCTTCCTTCCCTCTTGGCCCCCAGCTGCCAAACCCTCCGTTCTCCACCATGCCCTGGCACGTGGCAGTGTCTTGACCAGGACTGCAGATGTGCCAGCTGGAGACACCTAGCTTGTACAGGTATAAATTTTGGAAGTAACAAAAACTGATGACGTCAGAAAAACCTTCTTGTTTCTGCTGAATTTTGTCTTTGCTTGGAGCCCAGCAATGTTGAACAGGCACCTCAGAAGCTTGGCTTATTTCAGACTTTGTGCAACATTTGGTTTCATACAGGATAGCTCCCAGGCTTTGCTGCAGTTCTTCTCACAGATGTCCTTGCATACTTGCTCTTCTCATCAGCCCAGGCTGGAGCAGTCCAACATGTGTGTTGTTGCAGTGCTGTGGAAGTAGACACCAGCACAGGTGGTGGCCGGAGGTCCACCTTGCCCTTTGCCCTACCTGCAGCAAGCAGGCATGGGCTGCCAAAACCAGTGGGGCTGGGTCATGCCAAAATCTTGCTGCAGATCCTGTGGTACAGGAGTGAGAAACTGAGAAGCCATTTTCATCTCCCCACTGAGAGTGGTCCTTGGATCCTGCCCCTCCATCTCTACAACCATGAGCCAAAAGATGATCTTGGAATAAAGTGCTTGCAGGCAGAAAGTCTGGCAGTACCCAAGCTGCCCTGTCCTCCTTTGCTTTTACAGACCTGTTCCATAAATTGTCTCCGTTGACAAAATCACACTTATGTCAAGCACTTGCCTGCTTAATTCTTCCACTTGTAGTTTTTCTTTCCTCTGGGCAGGGTTGTTTCTTAGCAGCTTCAAATGCAAAGCTGCCAATTTTTTAAGTCTTTCCTGGCTTCAGAGTTGAAACTCTGAAGTTTAATTTAACTGTTGAAGACAGTTTAATATTCCTGTCTTCTGTGAGCTCTCTTCCATGAACTTTCCTTCACTCATTATCCTACTCCCATTTATCGGTGCTTGCCTTGATCACAGATTTTGTGCCCAGGACAGGACTGGAGTATTCCCGTTGTGTCACACCAGGCTGCCTGCTGTCCCCAGGCAAAAGGGAAGAGATGTGAAATAAAAGGGGTTGGTGCTTCCATGCTTGTTGAGAACTGCTGGCTTTTATTCTAAGTCTGAAGTCTCTTGCTTGGACAATAGATATCAGGTGGCTTAACAGTGCTGACTGCTTCCTGGTCAAGCTGCCCACTGCCTGATCCAAAAGGGATTTATTCCCTCTGAAGTGGGGCTCCTTCAGCTCACTTTAATGGGCAGCTGAAAAGGCAACGCTTTTGCTTTTTCCTAGCGGAAAACATCCTGCAAAGGATTCATTATTAATAATAATAAGCTGCTAAACCTTGTCATCTTTGATAGCCAGGCATGTGCTATTGGCTGAACTTGGTTTAGTCCCATCCTATAAGCTCCCTTTAACCTCGGTGCCATCTGTGCCTATTTCACCATTAGTAGTTGCATTTAACATTCCTACTTACTGCTTAATAACTTGGGGTCAAGCCCTGTCTCATCAAAATCAGGTGTTCTCTGGGGCTCATTGGGGCATTGGTGCATTAGTTGGTACTTGGTTGAACAGGGAGGCCTATTGCCCCAGTGTCCAAAGGAAATTAAGTTATGAAGAGTTGATTAGTTGTTATGTGACAGAGGTGAGCTGATGTAGGCGTTGTTTTGGAGAGTTTACTTTTCTGCACGTGTTGGGCCACATCTGACAATCGGGTAAGGCAGCTCAGCTTGCTTACCTTGGCATGAAACTGCTCTCCCCGGCACAGCGCCCTGTCCTGTCTGACATTTTGGCAGGTTAGGAAGGCAGGTTGGCCTGCTGTGGCTGACACAGAGCCTGGCATGGGCAGCTGTGGGAATGCCTAGGGTGGGGAGGCAGAGGAGAAGGGTCCCCACATCTGGTGGCAGTGGCCTGTGTGATCATTCGGCTCGAGGACCCTGAGTAACTCACCACAGCTCTTCTCCCAACTCCAGCCTATGCCCCTGGCTCTTGCCTCTTGGTAGGCTGAAATGAAAATGTGGAAAACAGATGTGACCTGATGATACTATCTTGTTTAACTATCTATATCCAGATGTTTCCAGCTTGTAGTGCTAATTTCCACTTACAGTCGTCCAAGAGCTAAATCCAAGATGCTCACTGCTTTAATGTCTGGGAAGAGGAGTCAAACTAACTTGAATATTAGTTGTGTGATCCATTACTTTTCTCAATCCTGTATCTCTTGCATCCAGGTAGGGCAAGACTGCCCATACCCAAACGGTCACATGCATCTAAAAATCTCCTTGTAGGGAAGATTTTTCTTCATTAACTGGATGAAAGGATTGAAAAGCAAGAGGAATAAGACTATTTTGAGAGTAGTCCTTACTTCAGGTTAAATACTTTGCAAGGGCTTTTCATCATGTCCTTTTTTGAAGACATGTGAATAGTTTTCTCTAAGGGAGGCACTTCCCTTGAGACTGCACATGCTTTTCTTAAATTTCATTGCCACATGACCACTCAGCACTGAAGGACTCATATGAATTTTTCTAACTCCATTTGAAAGGCAAGCTGTTCTTTCAGCCTCTTGCAGAATTTGTATGACAGGAGATGCTGTAATCAAGCTGCAGCGGTAATTGCATTTGTAATGTGAAAGACAGAACAGAGTCTAAAATTCTCATCCTTGACTGGCTCTGTAGGGACTCAAGGTAGTTAAAAAAAAAAAAAAAAACAACCAAAAAAAACCCCCACCAAAAACACAACCTACCAACCCAACCATTGCTTTTGACATTTGAAATTGGTCTGGGCAAAACATTAGGAAACAACATACTCTAGGGGACAAGATGATCTAATACATCTGACTTTAAAGAAACATGCTCCCGTGGAAACTTATTACTGTGCCTATTCCAAAGCACTGGCTGCTGCCCTGATCTCCCCTGCCCTCTGCTCCCTGTACCATGTCAATGTACCATGTCACTGTAGTCAGCAAGTTCCACTTAAACTTCTCTTCTGCCTTTTTATTTTGTGCATGTGCCTGAGTTAGCTCCATTCCTAAGTAAGCAGTTATTTCGCAGGAGAAAGTCTTCCAGGATGCTACTGGCAACTTATTGTCCACTTCCTGAGGAAAACTACTTGTAAGTGTTGTAAGAAAACTTTTAAGTAGTTTGCCAGAGATCTTGACAGTTCCAGTGCAGCTGAGGCTTCTTGCATTGGTTCACCTTCTTGGGATGAAGTTGCAGCCACCCACATGCACTTTCTGCATTAGCTTTAAGGGAGAAGCCTGGAGAACAAATCTGTGCTGTAGGATTTCGCCATCAACCACTTTGTTGTTCCTGTGACATTGCAGTTACGACGTGTGATGATCCTCCGTGTAGCAACCATGATTTACAAACAGAAGCTTTCCACTGTTTAATGCTGTTGAATTTTGAGGGATGGGGAGCTGGGAGCTGGGCTGGAGTGAGCTGCAGGGGTCAGATGTCCCCAGCACTGCAGGAAGTCACAGCTGGAGCTCAGTGGCTTGGGCTAGGGATGCTTCTGGGATGGCAGATCCTGCTGGGTCCTTCCTCTAGCCAGCCCCAACTGCGGATCAGACCTTTATGAAAATAGCTCTTTAGTACAAAGGTAGTGAAAGGGGCTTAGCATCTCAGCTGGATATGAGCTTGTTTGCATCCAAGTTACTCAAGGTTTTCCTTTTAATAAAGGTTTGGCATTCCCTGTTTGGCTGGCTTGAATACTAGGCTGATTTTTTTCTTGTGTGTAATCGTAGGTGTGGTGTGGACTTTCCCAACAGGACGTTGCTTATTCAGTCCCATTCCTCTTCCCTCGTGCTGCATAGGCAATCTTTTCAGGGTCTGATTGTGGCTGGGTTGTTCAGGAGCAGGTGCCAACAGCCACTCTGGGCATGCATGAAGTGATACAGGAGAAGCTTGTCTGGAATTGACTGTAGCCTTCTCTCTGCCTCTGAAGCACTGAACCTCCTTGAAAGGTTTTAATTTTCATAAAATCCACCTGTAGCAATGAAACCTGGAAAAAATGAACTACCAGCTCCAGCAGACTGACTCATGTTAGTGCTTGGGTTTTTAACAGGGGTGAATGAATCAGCCTGTCCTCAACTGAGCATTAGTGCAGCATCAGGACTATCAGCACTGCTGGCCACCAGTTTCCTGTTGTTCTGGAGGCCTGTGCATGGCTGTAGGAACAGATCTTGCCTCCATCCTGCTGCCTGTTATGAAGCGGGTATTTCCAATGGGTTAAACTATAGAGAAAGAAGAAAAAGTGCTCTGTGAGGTTGCCTTGGTTTGAGAAGGGCAAGTTTTCTGCTCCTTGTGCTCTCTGCTGGCTGTCCCTAGCTGCTTAGTCTCAGAACTTCTCACAGACTTAATACCTTAGGAGAAATCCTCTTAAACCTGAAATAGGATACAACCGTCTTCCCCCTCCTCTTTCCCTGGGGGAGCAGGAACGGTACATTCTTTATATAAAGACACTTTTCTGAGCTTATATGCATTTTTCATGGCACGCTGGCTGAAATCCCTACATTCTGCAGGCAGCACCTCCTACTGACCTACCTCTTCTCTGTTTCATTTTAAGTCACAGAGGTTGCTTTGTTGGGCTGCCACGGGTACTTGATGTGCTTCTCCATCTCCCACATCCTGTCCTTGGTGCTGCTGCTGACCTTCTGCACAGCAGTAGAGATGCTCCCCTTGCTTTTGTTACTCACATTTGCCTTTTGTTGAAGCTTTTAGGGCCAGGGTGCATGTTTGAAAGCGTGTCTAGATGTTTCCTGTTGTTGGGATTCTATGGTATGTGTCGTCTTGGCTCATTGTTTCCAAAAGGAGGAATGGGAAAGTGCCGAGATCAAGAGCTCCCTAAGGTCATCAGACGAGTTATACCTAGTCACTCCACAAATAAATCTTCATAAGTCAGCATTTACGCTATAGAATTTCATGCAAGTTGATTGCGAAGTCACTTAAAGTGCAACAGAATAAATAATGTTAGCTGTTATGAGGTTAAGGCTTTAAAGGTGGATAAGTACCTATTTAGCAGCCATGGAGGACTGGTGACTACAAAGCTATAGCAAACTCGTACCAAATTCTTGTGTTTAGTCCTTGGGATAGAGCCTTGGTGTCTCAGAAACATGCTTTGCATACTGGACACTCATATTTTTCATTATTCATCCCTTCTTCCTAAAGAAAAGAACACAAGGGTGTGCGATAGTGCCATAGAACCGCCTGTGTGCCCAGGTGCTGAAGGCATGTCTTTGGCTTGTCAGCATGTGGGAATATCTGTATGGAAACTGGCACTTGTGGAGACGGGAACTGTTGCGACTGAAGTCAAAGCAGATGGGATGCACAGACTGAACCTGCCCATCTAGTTTATGCTTTATTAATTAGACATGTTATCGAAGTAATCTGATTTTCCTTTTCTTTTTCCAAACCAGTTCTTCTGCTTCTTTGCCCACAGAGGTACTAATGAGGAGCACAGTCTGAATCTTTAAGACTTGCATGGCAATGCTTGTTTGTCATGGTCTCTACTAATGCTGTAAAAACTTTGGGGTGAGAACTCAGTGGAGCTTTGTGAGCTGTGGGTATCATAACCTTTGGAGTTGATGGTACTTTCCTGGTAGCACATCCTTCTCCTGCCTGCTATCAGTGTTTTTAAACACTTCCACCCCGTGTGTTAAGCTGTGTTGCTGCTTGTTGTAGGATGCTTAAAAACTTACATGGATCAAAAAGGTGACTGGATAAATTCATGGAAGGAAAGTGGAAAGATCCCTGGGCAGAAACAGACAGTGCTGGAGACTGGGAAGTGTTCTGGGGAGAAAATGACATGTGCTGGTGTGGGTCTGACCTTGCTTCCTGGACTTGCTGCTGGTTGATGTTAGAGGTATTGAATTAAAGAGATTTTAGATGTGGTCTGTTGTGCTCATTCAGACAGTCTTCAGCTGTAACTATGGACACTAATTTTTTAAGATTTTACTGAGGGACGGAAAAACCTTTTGGAGGTTAAAGCACTTGGTTTAGAGGTGGGGAACAGAGGTTTCCTCAGATTTCCCTTTGGACCTCTATTCCCCTGTGGGTTAATGTCTGCATCCTGAGTGGCAGTTCCCATATCTGTACATGAGGGTGAAGACTGTAAAACCCTTCAGTGTTGTCTGCTCACGTCTAATATGGGAGACAGAAACCTTGTAAAGCTAGCCTGTGCCTGAGCATCCACTTTCAGACACGTGGATCTGTTTTACAGCTGCCATTTGGCGAGGCAATAGCGAGGTCTATGGATTTGCTTTATGTCTAACGCTTTTCCAGGGAAGATATTAATTCACTGAATGAACCACAGGATCAACCTTGCACAAATGGGGTAGAAAATGGCTGTTAGCAATCAGTTTGTCAGCAGCCTTGGATATTGCACAGATCCCTTCCTTTACAGCAGGATGAGATGATGACCATGTCCAGGCTTTTCCTTGCACATGCACACAGCGTATGTTACCCTTGAAGTCCTTTTCCCAGCCGTGGCATGCCTTTGTGCATGCAACAGCGTCTACCGTGTTAATAGGTTGTTGGTGTCTTATATCAGCAAGTTAATTGAGTCCCTTAGTGCAGGGATATTTCCTGCTGCTGCATCCTCTTTCTAAAACTATGTGTCTACCTTGGGTACTTCACCGCTGATGAAGATATGTGATGCTGAGCTATCTGCTGTCCCTGAAGCCAGCAGAGGTTAAATTGCAGATAAACCTTTGGGATTGCTTTCAGGCACGGGGAGGGGGAGGGAATATGCTCATGCTGAGAGGGCCACTGGAATCATTTTAATTGAAGTGTGTTTATCATGCTTACTGTAAACACAGCAGGAGATGGCTGCTTCTCTGGAGCCTGAAAGCCGGGCATCACCCTGCAAGGGTGTATCGATCCTGGAAAGCTATGGGGCACAGGTATGCCAGTAGAGATCTCAGCTGGTTTGTTTGCAGCTGAGGATGAAACTTCTCTGCATCCAATGCTTCCTCCTGAACTCGTGTCAAACTTTAATGATTTTGTAACACAATTTTGAGGCTGATTGTTCCTTCTGAAAGCAAGCAGCTCTGTTGCTAGGGAAGGCGGGGGGAGAACCTCAGAAATACTAGTCTTCAGCTGTCCGACACTGTAGATAACATTGAGTCACTGCTGAAAGCCTCAAAGCAAAACAGATGTTCATTTTCTAGTGACTAAGAATTAAAGGTACCAGATGAGCAAAATTTTAACTGAAGTATTTAATCTGTGGTTGGCAACTGAGACAAAGCATGAGCAAACAAGGTGCAATGCAAAAATGGGCCTTTTTTCTTTCTTAGAATTGCCTGCATGTTTTCATTAAAACTTTTTTCCATTTTTTTTTCTACTTTTTTAAATAGGTCTTTCCGGCTTGACTCATTCTCACTGTGGGAAGGCAATTATTTTGCAAGGCATGAGGCCAGTGGTAGTGTGAGTGGGCTTTTGTTGCCGCCTCTGTCATTTCACTGACAGGTCACTTCTCTAGGAGTGTCTTGTGTCTGTGAAGTTGTGGATAATTATACTTGTTCTCAAAAAATAAGGAAACTGGACTTAATGGTGCATCAGCTTAGCCTTACTTTTGAATTCATGAATGAGTAGAAGACTTTGAATCTGAGTGCGACTGTCATACAGCTGTTATCCTTTGAGTAAGAGATAATTTTTGAAGACCTTTGTTCTTAAGAAAAATAAAAAAATCAAAACTCTGATCCCAGGAACCTGGGCTTTTTGAACAGCCAACACTGGAACCTCCTTGAGATGTTTCTGGTCTAGGTGTTGGGTTCCCATTCCTTTGATTGTTGGTGAGAAACAGGCAACACTGTCTGGCTGTTTGAAACACGAGTGCTGCATCCCTCCTTGCCACTCAAACCTGAGCACTCATGCAGAGGAGTGTACAATTTATTGGTGGAATATAAAAGGGAAAGATTTGTATCCTGGCTCCTCTTCTCAGCAGCACTGTAGCGTGAGTGCTTGTGGGTTTCTCAAATCCAATGAATATCTAACATAAAACACAGAAAGTCCTGAGAAAGAGGGCCATGGCTAGAACCTCCCTCCTAGGTAAGTCCATTAATCACTATGTTATGTACTTTCTGGTGTAATGACTCTCATATTTGGCCGCTTGGCATCGTAGCATCATCAGGGAAGGACAGAAAAGACCATGGGCTGACTAGGCTGCTCTCCCTGGCATGTGGGAAGTGGATTTGAACTGCTGAGCCCAAGCGGGAGCTGAAGCCAGGGCTCCATCTCGCTGGTCTTGCAGGATTTAACTTATTGGCAAGTTCTAGATGGTTTCTATTAAGTAAAAAGCTTTTTGGATCTCTTCTGAGGGTGCCTCCCTTTGTAGGCTTTCTGAGGAGCTTGTATGCTGAACACTTAATCTTCCATCCTACTTAAGGGAAGAAGGGCAGATACCAAATCTTGTTGGCACCTCATTTCCCTTAATTTTTGCATTTAACTGTTCTTGATTGGGCTTTTAAGAGAGTCTCTGCCAAAATCAAGAAACTGAAAATTAAAATAATTATTGCGGTGATGAAAGCAATCAAAGAGGCCATCAAGTTCCCTTGTCCATGTGCAGTGGAGGAAAGGAACAGACTGGGTTTGATCTGATCTCTGGGACATGCTGGGCTCCAAGAGTTAATTTTGCCCCTAGCTTCTCTGTCCATGAGTAATCCATCTGTACTGGAAGTAAATGGCAATTTCTTGCAGTGAGGATAGGCTTCACTACTGGAGAAAATTATGTATATTTATCATCCATGTAGCTGGTGTTCTCTGTGCCTTTTTTACTTGTTGTTGATGTAAACTAAACTGCCTACTGATGAGCTTGCCCATATGATACCAGATTTCATAGTGACCTACAAGTGTTTTTCTTTCTTGCACGTGCTGTTTCCCTGCAATTTCTATCACAGCAATAATCAAACGGTATCCCCTCAGGAAGACTGAGTAGATAAATGTGAGATTCTCCAACTTCTTTGAGGCAAAACTATAAGTACAGATAGGAGATTGAGCCACTCATCCAGGCACTTGATGGATGACAAAGTCATCAGGAGTGGTCAGCATGTGTTTACCAAGGGGAAGTCCTACTTGGCAAACTTGAGAGACTTCTGTGATGAACTGACTGGCCTGGTAGATGAGGGGAGGGCAGTGGATATTGTCTGCCTAGGCTTCAGTAAGGCCTTAGACCCAGTCTTCCCTAAGATCCTTGTAGAAAAGCTGTTGATGTACACAGTGGATGAGCAGACAGTGAGGTAGGTTGAAAACTGGATGAATGATTTGGCCCACAGGGTGATGACCAGTGGCACAAAGTCTACTGGGAGGCTGGTAACTAGCAGTGTACCCTGGGGGTCAAGACTGGGTCCAGTTCTGTTGAACATTTTGATTAATGAACTGGATGATGGGGCAGAGTATGCCCTCAGCAATTTGCTGACAACACCAAACTGGTGTGTGATTGAGAAGAGTGGCTGATACTCCACAGGGTCATGCTGCCATCCAGAGGGACCTCAACAAGCTGGACAAAATGGGCCAGCAGGGACCTTATAAAGTTCAACAAGGCAAAGTGCAAAGTCCTGCCCCTGGGGAGGAACAACTCGAGGCACCAGCACGTGCTGGGGGCCCCCCCCCGGGCAGCAGCTTGGCACAGAAGGACCTGGGGGGCTGGTGGACACCAGGTTGTCCCTGAGCCAGCAACGTGCCCTTGCTGCAAAGGCGGCCAGAGGTGTCCTGGGCTGCATCAGACAAAGCGTTGCCAGCAGGCCGAGGGAGGTGATCCTTCCTCTCTGCTCGGTGCTGGTGAGGCCACACCTGGAGCGCTGGGACCAGTGCTGGGCTCCCCAGTACAAGAGAGACAGGGACAGGCTGGAGAGAGTCCAGCGAAGGGACCGGAGCATCTGTGCTGTGAGGAAAAGCTGAGGGAGCTGGGGCTGCTCAGCCTGGAGAGGAGAAGGCTCGGGGTGGATCTCGGAGTCTATGAACACCTGCAGGGAGGGTGCCAGGAGGACAGAGCCAGGCTCTTGCCGGTGGTGCCCAGTGACGGGACCAGGGGCCGTGGGCACAAACTGAGACCCAGGAGGGTCCTGCTGAACATCAGGAAACACGTTTTGAGTGTGCGAGGGTGACTGAGCAGTGGCACAGGTTGCCCAGGGAGGTTGTGGAGTCTCCATCCTTGGAGATCTTCCCAGTCTGTCTGGGCACGGTTGCAGGCAGCTGGCTCTGTGGCCCTGCCTGAGCAGGGGTTGGACCAGATGATCAAAAGGTCCCTTCCAACCTCAACCACTGTGGGATTCTGTGAGGCAGGGAGGCTGAGGTCCTCAGGAAATAACAGGGATCAGCTGAGCCCTCTGTAAGGGTATGGCTGTATATATAAATGCAGCTAAATTTTGAATCATATAGCACTATATGATCACATCTTTCTTGTTTGTTAGATTCAGTTCTGTGTAAATGTAAAATGGCTTAATAATTCCTCTCTTGCTGTTTTGTATTAATTTGTATCTTTATGCTGTGTGTTTTCTTTCACTTGCTTCCTCCTTTCACCTTCCCAGATGTCTCCTCAGAGCAAACTTCCGTGACTCTTATTGTTCTGCTTATTTTCATTCTTCTTCTTGGGTAAATGTATTATTTTTTTCTAAACATGGTTTCCTAGAGCTGTGCAAAATGCTCTTTCCATGCTGCATTGTGAAGTATTAGTTGCAAAAGAAAGAGCACCGGAGTCCTAATTCAGGTGCATTTCTTTCTTTATCTATTTTTCTTTTTAGAAGTGACTAAAGCCACAAATAAATAATGCTACCTTTTGCTACCATCTGTGAATTCAGGACCAAGCTATTTCAGAGTGGTATATTTTAATGCTTTCTTTATCTGTTAAGGAGGGGAGAAAAAACGGTTATTGCTGCTAATGCAAAGAACAATCTCCCACAAATTGTAGTCTGTGTTCCCATCTACCACTAAAACCCAAAGCAAACAAAGATTTGTGCAAAGACAGGAAGCATTTTGGGTGTAATTGCCGGTAGGTCTTTGCTTTCACAATTTTTGGTTTCACCCAAAAAGGCAGCTGAGCAGCGCTGTGGTTCACTTCAGTGGATTTATTATGAGCTCTCGCTGTGCTCTAATTTGACATTTTTGGCAGCTCTGGGAGTTTTAAAACATCCTCTGCAAGAGTCTCCTGGCCACGCTAAATGAAAATGTCCCATGGAGGAGAGGGAAGGGGCCAGTGCATGGCAGCACGGGTGAGCTGCGCCCTGATGACAGCCCTGCCCGCAGGCTCCTTTACTTTGGCCTCAAGCCTCTGTTTTCATAATACCGTCCTGATCCCTTGCTTTCTGCTTGGATCGGACTTAGAGGACCCTCCAGTTTGACCAGATGGAACTGGGAAGCAGATCTCTCCCATCATCTGAGCCCAGGAGGTGGTAGTGTTGGTAGAGCCAGTTGGCCTTGGCTATGTTAGAAGACTTCACCAGTACCAGGACCTGATTTTGGGGCTGCTTTGGAGGCTGGGAAAAAAATCAGATCTTGAATATGGTCTAGAAATCTGTGGAACAGGTCTGGCTGGCTGCTGGAGCCTGTGTGTTAAGTAGCTGGATGGTGCTACGGTGCAGCCCTGTGTCGTGGGTGAGGTCTCACCTGTGAAGTCCTTGTGGCTTTTTCTGGTGTATTTATCTCTTGTTCATGTGAGTTTACCAAACAATAACTGGACTGTGATTTAGGACCAGGTCTTTAGGGTAGTTTGTCACAGTGATGTGTAATAGCCTAATAAAAACATAACTGCTTAGCTTTAATGTGGCAAAATGACTCATTTAAAATACCATATTGGAGGTATGAGGGTCTAGAAGAGAAGTAAGACTTGCATGGGAAGGCAATATTGGGTAATGGACCAACAGCTATAACTGGGGTGGGGGGATGGCGGAAGCTTATCTTCCGTTTCAGATCTGAGGAAGTGGTTTGTCTGCCTGAAAAAATGTTTTTGTCCCCCATGCACTGAATCAGGCGGTCTGGCAGAAGTCAGTACTTGCCTGGGTCAACGCATGTGAAGAATTTAGCTACTTGGCAATCCTGTGCATTGTGCAAGTTGTGCGATATATAAACTGCTTAAATATTGATCCAGTTTCCATATTTTTAAATAAAGCTTTCTATAAAACTTCAGCATTTCTGGTCTCATAGCCTCCTAGAGCACTTCATGAAGTGTGCAGGTAATTTTCCCCTGTACCCCAGTCTGTAAGTAAATGATATTTCTTTCAACTTCCTCCACATACTATCTGCTTTCTATGTGTAATATTCCTGTTATTTATAACTGCTTTATTAAATCCTAGAGGCAGCTGCCACCTGCATTTCTACATTAGATGGAAGTTGAGGTCCAACAGGTTGGTGCATAGTCCTGCCCTTCTGGGAGCAAAAAATTGATATGGAAGTAGGGAAAACATCTGTGTCCCTATAGCTAACCTGTCTTTCCCTATAGCTAACCTCCCTTTATTGCCTGAATATAAAGCGGCTGTGTACATCTCCTTCCATCCTGCAGGAAGCCAGGGAAGCAGCAGACAGACATAAGAAGGATTATTATATTTGATCAGGCTTTGAAATGGGCTGTAGATAAAGCCCTTGGTGTTTACTGGGCCATTAAACATTTATTAGCCTCTATCCCAGTGTGTTGGTAGCGCTGTAAATAACAGCTGTGATTAAAAGGAAGAGTGGGGTCAGCAGTTGCCTTTTGCACCAATGTTTGTAAATGGAGAAGCAGGTCGTGTAATTTTTAAGAGCTTGGTTGGGGAAGCATCTGCCCAGATGCCTTGGAGGGAAGGGGCAGATGAGCTAGCAGACTGGAGCTCCTTTTTATCACGAGGAAATGCTGAAATCTTAGGAAGTGGGAGAATTTAAACAACAATGAAAAAAGATTAGGGCCAGAGTTAGGAGTTAATTTATCCCTGCCTTTCCTAACAAAAATACTTAATGCCCTTGGATCAGAATGGCTTTTGAATCTGGATTTAATTAGGTTGAAGAAGGGTTCATGCCTCTCCCCCCGCACTGCCCCAAATAACCCCCCGGCCACCCCCCTGCTCAGCCACGCATGCTGGGCTCATCGAGGCTGTGTTTTTTGCTTGTTGGCATTTCCATCATCAGACTTTTATTTCCCTTTCACCCCCTCCCCAAGCTTTAATAGGGAAAGGAGAAGCATAGCCGCAGGGCTGAGACTTGGCTTGTGGGGTCTTAGCTGCAGCACCTGGTCGGATGATAGGGTTTTTGAAAGGAGGAATATGAAGGGATTATTTTATTGCTGGGAGGCTACAGCCTGGTGATTCATACTACAGGCGATCCCTCTGAAGTCAATGAGATTGTAAAGCGTGTAAATCAGTATGGAATTTGGCATTTTCTTAGAAAAGTGGGGGATATTTGTTTTACTTGCATATAAATTACTTCTAATAAGACTCTATAGACATGACTGATCCTTGTAATCACACCATTGCTCCTTGCAGTCCCAAAGTTACTCTTGCTATCCTCTCATTTAAAATAATTAAAAAAAAAAAAAAAAAAAAGACTTACATGGGAAATACCTGTGGTTGCTGCTGGGCTGCAAAGCATTGCAGGGAATGACTCAGGCAGGAGCGTGTCCTCGTGTGCTTGGGACCTGCGGTGTGAATGCAGAAAGGAGACAGTCTTGTTTTCACACTCTCTCATTTTGAGTCTCTGACATATTTGTGTTCCACCATTTAGATGTCATCAGGCTGACTGGTAATTAGAGGGAGGCTGTTTTGCTACAAAGACGGATTGGGAATCCACATTGCCATGAGCAAGCCTGGGTTTTTTGTTGGGGAATGCAAAGTGGCAGAGTAGGCGTTGGGGGAGCATTGCTGCACCACGAGGGAGAAGGTGCTCTGCTGCTTCTTTCCTGTCTCTACAGAATATATGTCCTTTCTACAACAACTGAAATGAATTGATCGTCCCATTCATCAAATGGAAATATAAAAGCTGTCACTGCAATACTTAGAGATGGAGTGGTGATATTGGTTCTTTCAGTGGTGCTTTGCAGCCTGGCAGTCTCCATCAGCTACACCAAGATGCTTGGAAGCAAACCCGGGAGGCATCAGTTCTGATGCCGGCTTTGCTGCCTGGGTGCTGCTGGGTGGTTTGGGTGCTGTGCGCAGCAGCTTGCTCTCTATATGAGAGGGCTTTAATGCTCTAATAATAAAGCATTATAACAAAGAGCATCAGCTTTTTACTTGCTACAGTTGAGGAGGAAGTTGAATTTTGCCAAGATGTTCTAGCAGCAAGGGTGTTTTTAGCTACTTGGGACTTGCCTTACCTTATAAAAATGCATCTTGCCTGTTTATTTGTTTTGTGGCATGTGGAAAGCGTGACAATCTTTGGTTGAAAATGAAATCTAAAACTGGAAGGAGTCATACAGAAAGTAACCAAGAAACTGAATATATATAACTGAATAATGAGAAAATAACCAGGTCCCATTAAGCTGGTTGTCAAGGGAATAATTCACTCGTCTCTCCCCCAGCTTGATGAAATATTGTTTTCCTGTCCTCCTTACTAACATACCTACAACTCCAGAAAAGCCACCTATCCACTCCTGCAGATGGACTGATACATGCCTAATTCTACCTCGGGGCCATATTCGTGAGCAGGGTGTAGCTTTGAAGGCACCTTCTCCTGCGTCAGGCCTCTAGAAATGTTTGTACAGTTGAAAGGTCTGTCCCCTCTTTCCACTGATGCTGGCTGTCCTAACAAGTGCCCTGCTCCTGCCCAGAAACCTTGCCTTGTCTAGAAGAGAGAAAATAAGGTGGGTTTTAAGCCAGCATCTAGATTTAGATGTAAAATCTGGCAGAAATCTTAGAATCATAGAATGGTTTGTGTTGGAAAGACCTTTGAAGATCATGTAGTTCCACTCCCCTGCCATGGACAGGGACACCTCCCACCAGCCCAGGTTGCTCCAAGCCCCGTCCAGCCTGGCCTTGGCCACTGCCAGGGATGGGGCATCCACAGCTGCTCTGGGCAGCCCGTGCCAGTGCCTCGCCACCCTCACAGGGAAGAATGTCTTCCTAAGATCTAACCTAAACCTACCCTCTTCTAGTTTAAAACCATTCCCTCTTGTCCTATCCTACAGACCCTACTCAAAAGTCTGGATCAAATATAAATCTTTCCAGCTTCAGGCCAAGTGTTGTATATTCCTTGTTGTCCTCTCCGCAAAACAGAAGAGTTTAAGACTAACTTTTTTTGTTCATTGGGCTCCTGGTGTATTAGCAGACTGCATAGCTTTGGGTTACTCCCCAGGTGACCTGAGCTGTGGTCTTCAGTCGTCTTCTTGACTGCCTCGATGCCTTCTGCAGGCTGGTGTACCTCCAGCTGTGCTTCTAATGCTTTGATAAACTTATTTTATATGGGGACTACATTAGTGGCTGGGACAGTCTCATTTATATGGTCCAGTCCCAGTCATCCACAACAAAATTCAAGCAGCTGAGATGGTAAAAAGGCTGCTTGCTTGATATAGCTGCTCTGTGTGAAACAACTTGCTCGTCTTGGCACAAGCCACTAACTGGGTGTTTCTCTCTTACAGGGCGCATCGAGAATAATCATCAGCCTTAAATAAGGATTGATTGCGTACTACCCATCATAGTCCCAGTTCAATATTAATTGGAAAAAGCTTTGACTGTTGCATTGGGGAGGTGAAAAGTTGAATGAGCATCCCTTTTAAGGTAAAGTAGAAACATTAATGAGATGTGTGGGGTATGAAGCTAGTACTGCTGTAGCCTGCATAGGAGAACAGCAGCCTTTGGTGGTGCTGAGTGTACAGATTTCTCATGGATTCACATCTCTGTCTTACATCATCTACATGGTGAAACCTGTGGTCCATCGTTCCCCTGTTTGAACTTAATGAGCATGGTCCTCTTAGACTGGGGGATTGCCTTTGTTTTGATGCAAATTTTGGTGAATCCAGTATTTTCTCTTTATTTACTTGAAAGAATCTTTAATTTTTGAAACTTGTGGTTTGTGCAAGGCATGCAGAGTTGGGTATCAATATGTGAAGTATTTTGAAGAGGACTTATCTTAAGGCTTTTTTTTTTTCTTGGTTATACAAACTGGTATTAGACTGAAACATACTGACCTCTGCTATTACCTTGGCACAGATGGGCATATGATTCTGGCATGAGTGATTTATTAAGGGGAGGGAAGGAAAAAACCCAGAGTCTGTCCGAGGAAATGAAGTTCATGTAGAAAGAAGGAAGGTTATGAAGTAAGAAGGGACGTTACTCAGGATGTTAGTGAATTAAAAAACAACATCCAGCAGGGAGTTTGTGGGAAGTTGTTCTGGTCAGAGTTCTTCCCATGAGCTGACTTGAGGAAAAAAAATTGAGGAATTCTTTTCTAAAATAAAAATAAAAATACTTAACTGAATTTCATGTTGTGTTTCGCTACATGTATTTTTTAGTCTGCTTGCCCACTTTCTGATTCGGGGAAAATTCCTATTGAGCTCAACAGCTGAAGTAATCCCATTAGTTTAGTGAGAAGTGGCCAACTGTCCTAGAAGAAGGGCTTTGTCTTTTGTGCATAGTTTCTCCATAGCTGATCCCAGAAAAGGATTAAGTTCAATGAGACTAAAGTCAGAGACAGCAGAAGTTTGCCTGTGATGCACCTCGTAACTGTTAATAGCCTTAACTTCATTTATTAATCGGTTTTTGCTTGTATAAGAAAAGCCTTTTTAGAGAAGCAAGAGACTGATGAATATTCAGCTATCTGCCAAAATAACACAGGTCCTGTTGTAATCCCGTGAATGTGTATGGCAAAGATGCTACCTGCGCTCTGGCAGTAGCTTTCTCAAAAAAGCCTGTGGTCTAGATCTGCCTGTTGAAGTTTCTTAGCTGTTTGTGGTTGGAAGCTGGCAATTTAGTGACCAGCTGGAACCCTAAAGCCACTGAGATCGGCAGGATGCACCTGAACTCACGTGAAGAGGAGCGGCTGTGGGCTGGAGCCTCGCCATGGCGAGTGCTGTCTGATTTGACTGGCCAGTGTAAACGGTCTCAACAAAATTGCTTGTGTGTGAGTGGTTTGTCTTGCATGATGAAGCCAGATGTGGATGTGACTCTGTTGGCTGGAGTGAGATGGTCTGACAGCACTTCGGTTCTGCAGCAAAATTATTTCGGAATAAGGCAGCAAGGTCCATGGCTGAGTTCATGGGACTTGTTGTTCTGCTGTTTCAGGTAGTGTGGGCTGCTAGGCAAGATGCAAAGCTGGATGCTGGAGTGCCAGAGGTGTCCATCATCCTGTGAGCCTCTTGACTGTTGTGGGTTGCTGTAAAGGTGGTTTGGGCTGAGTCGTTTTTCTCTCTGAAACTGGGGTTCTGAAATAGCTGATGTTAGCTGGAAGGGCTTGGGCACCCTTTTATGCTTTTATGGGTTGCTTTTTAAAGTGTTTCATTATACATCACTTATTGATTCATGTCACAGTTCCAAAGCATTCAGATTTGGATTTTGTCGGAGAAAGCTAATGCATGAAGACTGTACAAAGCTCTCCACTCATATGTATCGCTAGATTTCTGGGCTTTGTTTTCACTGGTCACATTCACTTGTCACAAGTTACTGTCCTCTTTTTGTCAGCCATTTCAGTGATGTGGCACATTTACTCTAGCTCAGACTTAGCATGGAGTATAATGCTGGCAGACCAGGGAGTCTGCATTTACAGAACGCAAATAAGAAGACTTCAAATTTTAGATCTAAAACCTTTGTTAGTCCTAAAAGGTTCTGCATGTGTAATTGGAAACTTTGGGATCCCAGACATCGCAGTGCTCCCAGGTCTGGTGGCACCTCTGAGTAGAGGTCACGGTCGTCTTAAATCAAAACTAGCTGAACTGAAGAGGAGAAGGGAAGGAGGGTGGGGGTAGAAACAGAGCCACTAGCAAACACTTGACACCTCTCCCAAATAGCAGGAGTGGGAATCATAGAATCCTGGAAACGGGCTGCCCAGGGAAGTGGTGGAGTCAACATCCCTGAAAGTATTTACAAGACATGTAGACATGGAGCGTAGGAACATGGTTTAGTGGTGGCCTTGGCAGTGCTAAGTGAACAGCTGGACTTGATGACCATAAAGGTCTTATCCAACCTAAACGATTCTGTGATTGATTCTGTGATTGATTCTGTGATTGATTCTGTGATTGATTCTGTGATTCTGTGATTGATTCTGTGATATGATAGAATATTTGAGCTGGAAGGGACCTTTAAAAGCCATCTAGTCCAGCCCCTCTGCAACAAGCAGGGGCATCTTCAACTAGATCAGGTTGCTCAGAGCCCTGTCCAACCTGACATTGAATCTGGCCTTTCCTAGCCAGGGATGATTGCACCAGCTCACTACTACCTGATCTTCCAGGGCTTCGGTATCTGTCCCAGTTTAGCCTACTAGACAGCACAGTTTCACTGAGCCTTGTTGAGTTAGCCCAGGGTTTTCCACCATAATTGTTTTCATGATCCCAATAGGTTTACAGGAGGGGTAGGGGGGAAGAGTGCCCCATGACATTTGCAAAGAGAACAAGGGCGGTCTTATCTTCTCCCCAAGCTTTAGGCCACCAGACTTGCCTGAGGCAAGCCTTAGGCTTGCGTAAACAGTTGTGTTTAGAGAAATTGAGGGCATTATTCAAAAACGCTGTGTTGTTTCAATGCTATACTAGCAGTAAAGAATGTGGCACAGCGGCAGCTTTGTAGGAGATTCAGGTTTCAAAATCCGCAGAGAAGCCGCCGCTGCATGCAGCGGCTCCACTCCCAGCAGCAAGTCGGAAACTCCGTTTTCGGGATTATGGCCAAGAGACGTTTCTTGGAAACTCTTCCGCGTGCAGTGTGAGCAGCAAGACGGGAGGTCTTGATTTGAACTCTAGATGATAAAACCACTGAGGTTTTGGCAGGGCTGTGTGTTTGGATGCCTTGTTCTTGGCCTTTCTTGTTTGGGTGTATAGGTGAACCCCTGCCTGGGCTGGCACAGAAGCTTCCGTCTGACTTCATAGCAAGCTGAATTTTCCACTGAATAGGAAAGTTTTTTGGGAATGAAACAACTCTCTTATTTTTTTGGATGGAATTCTCCAATCCACTGGCTACACCCATTCTATTTTTCTGAATCAGACTAGTGCTGAACTTACCCTGCAGGGTCATTAATTTTTCCTAAAACTGACATTCTTCTTCCATGTTTGCCCTCTCTGACATGTAGTCTTGCTGCTCACATTACCTCTTGGCCCATAAGAGAGAACAGTAGTGTAGGTCACCTGCCTGCCTGCCTGTGACTCACTGAAACTTTTGATTGATTAATATTTTTTTCCTGGTAAATCTCATTTTGGGCAGAGGGGAAGAGGAGGGAATAGGTGGGTAATCTCTGGTTAGATCCAGCACCGACTTCTTCAGTAGGAATCCATAAGCACTGCTGCAGTAAAAGTAATATTGATTGTTATTATTTGCCTTTGAATTCCCCCAAAATACTCCGTTCCCCTTCACACAGAGGTTTAGAGGCTCACATGTACAGCAAGACACGGAGGTAGGAAGGGGAACTGGCTCACTGCAGTCCCTGGAAGACGTGTGCCACATCTTGAGACATATAATCATGCAGACAGAGCACTGTTTGGAGATTTGGTTTCTGCTGCCCCAGCTGCTGCAGGGGAACTTCAGAAGAATGAATGGAAAATGGAAGGAACTGTGGATGTAGTGTCAAGTGTTAATTAGTCTTTAGCCTGGGTCAGACTTCCCTCAGTCTTTTTTTCTGTATAGGTTCCCCATCGCTTTCTCTGAATCCTGTCCTTCTGTTTTTCAGGAAACTTTAAAATTTATGTGGAGAAGGAAGGAAAATCTCTTCCTTTCTGCAGGGGCCAGGTCAGCATCTTTTTTTGAAATCCCTGTGAGAGCAGTTTGTCAGAAAACATTGGGGAAAGCAAAGAACTGAGCCTAGCAGAGCCAAGCTGAGCTTGAATGCTCCCATGGTTTGAGCTCAGCAAGGTGCAGTGGGAGCAGAAATCTTTTTGTTGGTGACTGTACAGGATAAGAAGGAGAATTTCCCAAAGGTTAGGCTTCCTCCCTAAGTTTTCTTCAAGGAGGCCCTGAGAAAAGCAGATACACTGGGAAGTGGGTAACTTCAGACAAGTGCATGTGTGCACCAGTGTGCATACTCACATGTACGTACACAGAGTGCTTTCCCAAATAGCCTAGAACCTGAGAAAATGGAGATAAAATCAGAAGACAATTGAAATTAATTATGTTTACAAGGCAATCAGAGATTGGTTGAAATCTTGTGGGATTTCTAAGGCCTCCCAGTGCAATTTCGAGCTGACTGTGGGGAGGAAGGTTTGGTTGCTGTGGTCATGAGTGTCTCAGTTGTGACTGTCATCTATTGCTGTATTGGACGATGATGCTTTTGACACAGATGTCACCACCAAAACACAGTTATCTTCTCATTGCAAAGTCTTCCTTCTGTTATTTGGCTGCGTGCTATGTGTACCCTTTCATGGTGGAGGAAGTCTACCCTGGCTCTTTAAACTGCACAGCACAAATCTGGATTCAATATAAGTTTTGGGTTTAGATTAAAAACAACAAAAGAAGCATTCTGACATGTGACTGAACGTCATTGTTCATCCACCCACATATGTTCTCCTTTCTTTTCATCCTCACCAAAATCTGGCTGCATTTTGTGTTTTGGTCAATGGTGAGTTGCTAGCCTAACTTTGAACTTAATGAACTTTTCCAAAGATCCTTCAGAAAAGGCCACATTCCAACAAGGTCTTGGATATCTCTTTGGTCTACAGAGGAGATGGTGTATGACCAAAACTTTTACAAATGCCAGACATCAGACACTGGGGGGTTTACAGGTGAACAGGTGTGGAGTAACAGAATTAGACCTCCATCATGATGGTTAAATGTCTCGCTTCCTGTGATGTGAGCTCAAGAAACACAAGGAAGAGCTGTGCTTTAACTCTAGAAGAACTGGAGTCTTTAGGGATCTAGCAATGGGAGTTCACAAAATACACAAAACTGTATGGGACAGTATTTCATGCTGTGTCATTCTGCCTCTGTGCGACTTTACACCAAGAAGTGCCCCACTAACTTCAGAATTTTGCCTCACCTAACCTTTGGATCTACAAACATGTTGTAATGAGGTACCATCAAGCGTGTTATTCTGTGAAATTGCACTGCGTATTTTTTGATATGTTCATGTGAGTCTTTGTTTACCAGTAGAAGTCACCAGTAGAAGCACGTGTATTATTAAAAAGATAACACATACTTGGGTTTATTCCCTTAAGATGGAAAATCTTTCTTAAAAGAATCATGAATAAAGCAAGACAGTGCCTCATAGCGGGTATTAAGGGAAAAATAATAATAAAATAAGTCTTTGGAATGGTCTTTCCCTCTGGCATCTTCACTCTGGTTCTGCAATCAGTAATTCAAAGAAGGTTTTGTGGAAAGGAGAGGTGAGATGCAGGAGTTGATATGACTTCCCCAAGGGTGAGAACTTCTAGAGCTGGGACCCAAACATTAATCTCTCTAATTCCAGCTCAACACTTCACTATAAGATTATTATTCTGTTTGGTTAATCAGTGCAATGCCTCGAAAGCCTCTATAAAGCCATAATGCTACATATGTATTGAAGAATCCTACTGTGAGTCCTCATTTGTGTATCTAGGAGCCTTTTGCTTGAACTTTGAATGCAAGGAAGTATTCCCTAGCCTTGATTGGTCTTACTCTGCACTCATCATTAGAGCTGACGTGTTGCTAGCTTTCATTGGGCAGCATTGTTTTCAACAGGGGTATAGAGTTCTTGGTGCTAAAATGCTAATATTTGATAGGTAAGGATACAGCTGCAGCAATGACAATGTCATTCGTAGTTTTCATACAGCAATGTGTAAAGTGCTGTGTTCTTAAGCTTAATTTCCTAAAGACAGGAGAATAGTTGCAGGACATAATTTGCATTTGTCAGCCCCTCCATCCCAACCAATCTTTTGAACCACGGAGCAATTTCAGCCACATTTGAGAAACTTGAAAATCTTCAAATCTTGCAGGTTCTGTGAAAATGGAGTAGCAGGGAGATTGAGTGGAGAGATTATAAGACTTCCCAGGCTTGATGGAAAGTCTGCAGTGTAAATTTGCTTCTTAGGTAATCCATATTTGATTGGTAGGATGATGCCAACTCCTTGGTTGAGATCACGGTACTACCCAAGGCCTCACGTGTGATACTGGGCAGTTGTTTCGCCTCTCTGCCTCATTAACCCCATCGTACGTACAGATGACTTCACCTCTGTTCACTTAGAGGCATGTGCTGCCTCTTTTACAGCCATTAGCAGATTTACTGGCAGCACCTCACACATCTAAAATGCTGTCAGTGCCCCATGCCGGGAGACATGTGAGTCTCTAATGCATCACGTTGCAAACTGTGAAACTGAAGATTCAACCCCACTTTAATGCTTTAGCGCTGTAAGCAGCAGAACTAATGTAGCTCAGCATACTAATGAGGGAGGTATTTGTCATTAAGTGCTGGGCCATTAGAGAATGGCCGACATTCAGCTTCACCCCTGAAGCCTTTCTGGAAGGCTGGTCTTCCTCTTGGGCTAAGCCTTGTGGGGTCCTTGGCAAACAATCGGCATCACAGCTAAAGCACAGCTGCCAGTGGCAGAAGGAAAACCCCAACTTGATGACTTTCAGGGAAGTAACCCAGAAAATATAATCCTCTATATAAAAGACCTTAAGGAAGGAAGGAGGAGGAACTGATGTGGAAATGATTGTTCTTCCTGGGGAGAAAGTGATGATGAAACTGAGAAGAGACCTAAGCCGGCAGGTTACGATGGGCATAAGAGTAGGATGCTAATAGCTTACAGTATCGGTTGAGGGTATCAGAAATGTTGGTATTTCCATTTTGGAGAACCTCTTCTCCAGCACTGTCTATTCGGGTCACTGTCATCTGTTAATTTTAATTGGATAATATCAATATGAGTGAAAGCATCACTTTTAATTTTCTCTGCTTCTGGTAGAAAAGCATTTAGAGCTAAAAGCTTTAAACAGGTATTGCTGTTACCTGGAAATACTGAATGGAGAAGGCTTCATTGAGATGAAAGACTGCTTTATAAAGACCAGTGGGTTTGTCAGGTACTATCTCATTAGGAGCTCACTGGAAGGGAGGTTTCATTGACGCTCCTCAAATTTGTAATCAGGGCGGTTTAAATTCTCTATCTAGAAAGGGATGGGGGAATACTTGGGAGAATGTTGCTTGCAAGAATGGCTTCCACCAGGAGGGGAGCATGTCATGGACAGAGCATGGTGAGGTGGTTTCTGTGATTTTGAGTAATTTCGTGCCAGCCCCTGAGGCTGTCCAGGTTTGAAATGGCAAACCACTGAATTATGTGTGATGTAATAACCGAATTACTTAAAACCAAAATGGCCTCCTGAATATCTGTTCTCTTGACTTGGGTGGAGGGCCTCCAGGAGTGAAGATGGTTTTAGTTTAAATGCTCTTAGCTGTGAAATGTGCATCAGCAATCCCAAAGACGCAAATTCTGCTCTAATTGCTTGACATCTCTGCATCTAGCTTTCATGTCCCTGGAATGATCTTGATTTTGTTTCCACTGAGAATGTGAAATTCCTGCTGAACTGCACGGTGCAGAACTCAGAGTAGCACGTTGACACGGTGCTGATTGGGAACCCGAAGAATTTTAAGAGCCTGATGGGAAATTACAGCAAACAAGGGCTGTTGGCAACCAGCTTCCAAATCTAAATCCTCCATGCGCACAATACACTACAATTATAGCAGCTTTCCCAGGTCAGGAAACAAATGCTGTGACTGCTGTATTCCTGTGTGTGATATTTATGACACACAATGTTATCTTTGTAATTGTTACGTATGCTTTTATGTAGTGCAATTAGGGTGGGGCTGAGGTTAATGGTAATGTTAATCGTTTTCATGTTCTTAATTTAGACGCTGAATGCTGTCGTTTAGTAGGGAGTGAGTAACAAAAATTATTCATGCTATTGTAGTGCTGTCACATCTGTGGTGCAGGGAGATGGCTACAGCACAGCCTAAATCAGCAGAGATCACCCAAGCCTTGGATTTACCCACTGATAAGCTCATTCACTTAAGCTTTGGCATTTTCTTCTGCTTGTACCACATTGGAAAGTCCCAAGGGTCTCAATGGATGGGCTTGCTCCAAACCAAACCCTGCGCTGGGAGAGGTATCTGTAAAGACTTCCACCCAGCTGAGGGAAAGAAGCTATTTACCATGTAGTTGTTCAGACAAACTTACCTCTTCACATAATGACTTTAATTCACCCTAAATTTCTCTTTTTTGAAATGTGTTCTGGAGATGCAGTGGAAACTAGTGTAGAGTCCATGGTTATGTGGTTGTAGGGCTTTTTTCTTTCCCACTGCCAATCCATGAGTTGGGATGTGTCTGGCTACAGATTTTATACAAAATATCAAAAAATAAATAAAAACAATTAAAAACAAAAATACCACAACACCCAAACCTCCTCAACTTGTTTTGCTTGGTTGTTTTGTTCAGAGACCACTCCTAAAATACAGTTGCTCGCCAAAGTTATGAAAATAGGCATCCTGTGCATTCTTAGTATTGGTTGAGGGGTTCAGCTCAATGAAAAATGAAAAAAATACAGATTTGCTTTTTTGTGTTTTCTTTTTTTTAATTCTGCAGTGTCCAATGAGAGTAGCGGAAGTTGAGAATTACTGCTATCTCCAGGATCAGGTCCTGCTGCTGGTGGTAGATCTCATGGAACTGTTCTGCTGTAGCCTTTATCAGAGGGGAAGTTAAAATGCTGGGCTGCTCAGCTTCCTAAGGGGCTGAAATGCATCTTTTTGCAGCAGTTTAAAGCTAAAAAGATAGGAAGTGCCAGTTTCTTTTTCTAGAAACTGAAATGTTGCGGCCGTCTTCCAGTAGTTACAGAAAGAACACATGCAACCATTTTGCTGAGGATCAAACTTTCTTTTTTTTTTATGATGTGCTCAGTTCACAGATAAAAAGCTTATTTGCTAAAGACTGTTTGCTTTTGCTGCAACCAGACCAAAAAGGCTGTGCTCAGGAAGCACCAGAGGGCTGGCTGAATTTTATAAGAAAAAGAACAAACTTCTGAGAGTGCTCTTCATGTTGCACTTCCTCAGTTCAGGACTCCAAGTCTTTCACAAAACTGAGAAGTGTCCCATGGGGCCACAGCCATCCTGGGGTGGTGGATTGAATGACAAGTATCTTTTTTTGGTCCGATTTGTGACTCTAGCTTTAATTTATTGCCTCCTCTGTAAACCACAGATATGTTTGCTATTTGCAATTACATGGTGAAAAAAAGGGGGGAAAAAGCTTTATTTGGATTTTTAAGTCATTCTTTCTCTTTGCCTTGGCATTTGTTGCAGTGAAATCCTTTTATGAGGCTTGTGGAGAGAGCTGGATTGAAATAGCTTCTCAACAGGACACATGATGGGCAGCAGTGGTGCAAGCCCAAGGAAGGATAAGAACGAAGGGTTTATGCCATCGTTGAGACTGGTTAGCACAACATTCACCCAAGTCAGTTCTGTACGTTGAATATTTTAAAATTGTAGCTCTTTTTTTTTTTTTTTTTTTTTTACCCTAGAAACCCTCCTATCTTGAATTTAAACTGCTTACAGGAGTTGAATTTCAGTGTCTTTTTCAAAAAAATATCCACCTGATGGGCACCTCATGGTCTGATGATGGTGGTCATCATATACACGTACCTCAATTCAGCAATAAACCTGCTTGTTTGTCACTTAATGCAACTTTAAAATGTTTACACTGGAATTTTCCTGCGTGTATAATAGTTTCTCTGTCCTACTTAACTGAATCGGATAGATTAATTTTTCATTTTCATAGTGGGGAGAAACTTGTGATCCAAATCCAGTCATTAGTGATAAAATACTTTCAACAAATTTAGCAAATGGTCTTTCATGTTAGTTTCTAATCCATCAGTATCTTATAAAAGCAGAAAGCTGTGTATTACCTGGGTAGTTTCCATAAGTGCATGAAGCATGTATGAAACATTAGTCAGTGCTCAGAAAAGATGAAATGTTTTGTTTAAACATAAAGCTTTGTTCTCTTTTGTCCAGAGGAGGCCACAAAGATGGTCAGGGGCTGAAGCACCTCTGCTGTGAGGACAGACTGAGAGAGTTGGGGTTGTTCAGCCCAGAAAAGAGATGGCTCTGAGCAGACCTTATAGCGAGTGGTCTTTAATACTTTAAGGGGGTTTATAAGAAAGATGGGGACAGACTCTTTAGCAGGGTCTGTTGCAATAGGGCAAGGGGTAAATGGTTTTAAATCAATAGAAGGTAGACTCAAACTAAATATAAGGAAAAAATATTTTACAACGAAGCTAGTGAAACAGTGGCACAGGTTGCCCATAGGTGGGAGATGCCCCATCCCTGGAAACATTCAAGGCCAGGCTGGACGGGGCTCTGAGCAACTTGATCTGGTTGCAGATGTCCCTGCCCGTGGGGGTGTGTGTGTGTGTGTGGTGTTGGACTAGATGGCGTTTAGAGGTCCCAACCCACAACATTTTATGATTCTGTGATTCTCGTGGAATTCTGTTACGAAGATTATCGTTTTTAACCACAGCTTTCAAGTGATATTGAATCATAGAATCACAGCATGGTTTGGGTTGGAAGAGACCTTAAAGCCCACCCAGTCCTAACCCCTGCCATGGGCAGGGACACCTCCCACCAGACCAGGTTGTCCCAAGCTGGCCAGGGATGGGGCATCTACAGCTGCTCTGGACAGCCTGTGCTAGAGCCTCGCCACCTCACAGTAAGAATTTTGTCTTTACATGTAATCTAAATCTCCCCTCTTCCAGTGTAAACCCATCCCCCCTTGTCCTCTCACTACAAGCCCTTGTAAAAAGCTCTTCTCCAGCTTTTTTGGAGGCCCCTTTAGGTACCGGGAGGCTGCTCTAAGGTCTCCCCCCAGCCTGCTCTTCTCCAGGCTGAACAACCCTGACTCTCTCAGCCTGTACCCATAGGAGAGATGCTCCAGCCCTCTGATTTCAGGGAAGTTGCTGTCTGGATTTCAGGTTGTGGTGGAGAAGGACTCTCATCCATGATGTGGTGGAATTGTAGGCTAAGTGCATGTAGCAACTGAATGTGAAAAAAAGTGACAAAATTAGATTGTTCGTGAATATTTTACTAAATTTAAAAAAATCTAGTAAATGTAAAATTTAGTAAAAAGCCCAATGATTGCTTTTCTGTAATTGCTTTCCATCTGCGTGACAATAACATATACCAACATGAACTCCAGTGGCAATGGGGGAAGGACTGAGTGGGAGAAAACAAAGTTATCTTTTGATCAGTATTATATCAGCTCAATGATAATATTTTGATTAGAAAAGTGCTGCACTGTGCCCCAAAAGAGGCACAGGCTTCCTTGTGTTTTCTCTGTCATCTAGAGTTGTTTGTGGAGGGTTGAATACTGCACGGCTTAAAAATACCAAATCACTAAGACCTCACGAGGAATGGATCATCTTTTAATAACTCTGTCATCTGCTTTAAATCCTTTTTATTTCTGCAGCCTGAGTGCCTGGAAGGAAGCTGGAAGCTCTTCACTATAAAGTGATACTGCTGCCTCTGGCTGGCTCTGGCCACCTTTCATGTAGGACTACTTGTGAGCAGGGTCAACTGTATCAAAAGGCCCTTCAGTTAAATAAAGGATTTTCAGCACTGGGGGTCAGGGTGGTCTCAGGGCTGCAGCCACAGCTGCTGCTGTGGTTTCTGTTTGTTCTGGGCATGGAGATGATGTGGCTGCAGTCACAGAATCACAGAGTGGTTTGGATGGGAAGGGACCTTCAGGAAAGCTTCTAATAGGTTTCACCAAGTATTTTCACAGTGAGTTGAGATTGCAGGGGAGATAAAATAATACAGCTCTCAAAATGCCTGGAGATTCCGTTGCGAAGGGTGGTAAACTGGATTTCTGGGCTTTGGGGGAACAGCCGTGGGGGAGTTATCAGTAAGCTGAAGCGATAAATCCAGGATTACTGGTAGGATGTTTGCTGATGGTAAATAGACCCGTGAGATGTGCGGCGGCAGCTAGAAAAGCTATGAGCACCGTTGCTAGATACGGTGCAAATATCCATGAATTGGTTAAAAAAAACCCAAACCCTCAGCGCTTAAACTAGTTCTGCAGGCAGAAGAGGTGGAGATGCCAAAACTGGGAGGAGCTTTGATACCCTGCGATGAAAAGCTGTTTCCTGAGTTGGAGGCTGGAAGGATGGATCCTTTACGTTAGAGTAACACGGGGACACTGGCTTTCCTATTGCTAACTGTGTTCCCTTTTCACTAGGTGATATTTATTATTTCACTGGGGTTATAACTTCCTCGTTGGTGCATGGGGGTGTGGGAGGGGGAAGGAAATGACACTTGCTTTCTTTGCAGGACGTTTTAAAGATCTGCAGATTAAAGGTTGGCTGGAAGAGCTAGGTGTTACCAGAGATGGTAGAAATAACACGCTTCAGAGAAAATCTTTGCAGGTACATCGGGTGAAGTAACCTGAAACCTGGCGTTCGGGTGCGGCAAGGGAAGATTGCAACCCATCCAGTTCTGCTTTGTAATGTAACACACCATGGAAAAGGGCCTGTTGCTTTTCTTAACTTGTTTTTCCTTTTTTTTCTTTTTTTCTTTTTTTAAAAAAAAAAAGGACTGTAGGGGCTGGGTGGGTTTTGGCCATTCACAAGCTCTTGCTCCTGCCTGGTGGGAGTTGAAGGTAGCTGTGCTTTGTTTGCGCGGTTGCCTCCAGAGCCCTGTTTCCCTTAACACAGTCGCAATCAGGCAGGAAACGGGTTTCTTGTCCACTGAGCCAGCCTGGTTTTCTCGACAGCGAAAGCTCCCTCCTTGCTTTTTCCCCGGGTCCTGCTGGGAAGGTCTCCAGCTCTGCTCACCCCCGCTCTTGTCCGTGCAATTCCCCTAGAGCGATATCAAACCAAAGCTTTTGGTCACTTAGCCTCACCTGACTTTGCACAACGCTCCTTGTAATTTTTGCACCTTACACCTCAAAAAAATCAAGTGCCCTTGCCTGCTTCTTTTCATATCATTGTACAAAATGTGTCTGTCACACCCACCAGCTTCCTTTTAGGTTTTACCCAGCGCTGGACTCAGAGTGCCTTGAATAAAGCATTTTCTGCTGGGACGTGGCAGCGGCAGGCTTTCCTACTGGCATGACCAGACTCTCAATGTGACATTCAGAGCTGTAAAACACTCCCTGACAATAGCTGGTGTTGTTCAAAGAGCGGCATAAATAATTGAGGGGATTTTTTTCTTTTTCTTTTTTTTTTCTTTTTCTTTTTTTTTTTTTTTTTTTGCAAGAAGAATAACATCTCCCCAGGCTGGCCAGGGAGGCGGCGGGCTGTTTGCATGCACAGCACTGGGGGATAAGTGTTGTAGCATGGAGGGGAATCTCAGGAAAGGGGTGACATTGAAAGGGGAGACTTGAGGTTGTTATCTAGAAGGTTTTCAGCATGGTGGAGCTGAGATGTCTCTTAAACAAGGTGCTGGGACCTCGGTTCCCTTGTATACCCATTTTTATATGGACTAATATAATTCCGTCATGCAGATTTTTGTGTGTTTATAGCATGACAGATTGAGTTTGTGGCACAAGCTTTAATTGCTGATGGGTTACCTTGGAAGGCAGGCTCGTAGAGTGGTTCAGGTGGTTAGATGAGGCCTCAGGAGGTCTCCAGACCAACCTCCTGCTCCAAGCAGGCTCAGCTGTGAAGCTGCATGAGGCTGCTCAGGGCTTTATCCAGTTGGGTCTTGAAAACTTCCGGGGATGGAGTTTGCACAGCCTCTCTGGGCAACCTTATTGACTGACCTCACGGTGGAAAAGGTTCTCCCTACAGTTTTATTATCTCTTGTTTCATCTGCTGCCCAATGTATCATGTCCTCCTGCCATGTGGTCCTGTGAAAAGCCTGGCACTCTCTTCTGCCTGACCTCCTTGGAAATGCAGGATAGCTGCTGAGCCCCTTTTCTCACCTGGTGCTGGTAGCTGAGTGTGCCTGGAGAGAGAAAGGAACAAACGTGTATTTGTGCAGCTACCACATACCTCAAGTTTTCCCTTGTCTTTTCATATGTCCCTGGGTCCATCCCACCTCCATTGTATTCATAGGTCAAAAGCAGGGGGCAAAAGCTTTTCTGTCTTCATTTAATCTTTGGCTTTCTCAACTTAGAATCAGCTAAATTAGATTAGAATTAAAAATAAAAATTTGTTGAAGAAGCTACCAAAAATCTGGATTAACAGTTCAGTGAAATTTCGTCCCCAGCCATTAGCCCATGTGCCTGTTGACTTACTTCTTCTGAAACGTCAGTAGAAAATGTGTTTAGTTGGTTTTTTTTTGCTTCCAGTCTTTACATTCGTTGCTGTCAATACACCCGATAGGTGATGTGATGCCGGCCTCATTTTGTCAGTGAGGTGGCTTTTGGGGCTGTGACCTGAATATGGGGCAGAGCAACTGCTGATTTCTTCCTTTTCTCTTCAGTGTTTTTGTTTCTGTTCTTTCTTGTAATTATTTCAAAAAATCAAGACTGTCAGCATTAAAGCAGCTTCTTTCTTGGTAATTTCTCAAATACTATGGGAATAAAGCACTGAAATAAATGGTTTTTTGTACAGAGTGACTACGCGAAGGAAAAAGGGTTTGTGCATCCTTTATACTGAAACTGACCCCAACCTCATCTATTAAAATCGCATCTTTGTAAAAGCTGATTTAAATATGCTCTATGTAAAATAAAAACTGTTCTAAAACTAAGCTTAAACTGAAAAAAAAAAAAATACGCAGTGGTTGTGACCATGCACAGACTTGGCTCTGCACGTGATGTGGGTATGAATGAGCCCTGGCAGTTTTGTCTCTGGGCTGGATTAAGCACAGTTGCTACTGGTTACTGCACAGCCCGGCTCAGCGAGGCTCCGCTGTCGGGGCCGCTTGTCTTTCCTCTCCGAAAGCACAGCAGAGGGTTGGGAACCCAATGGGGTGGCAAGGACGTGCCCTGAGCAGGTGGTGTAGGAGTACAGCTGAGACCATTCCAGCCCACACCCGTGCAGCATCCCTTAATGTCCCTTAATGTCACTTACTGGGGTTCTAGATGTTTTATAGTCCTTTGACCTCCCAACAGCATCCAGAGGAGGCTTTTGCTTCTGGGACTTGTTTTGGGTTGAAATTTTCTTAATTTTTCTTAAATCTTTTACAGGATTGAAACTTGATGAAGACTATTTTTTAGCAAAGATGCAGTTTGATTTTTAGCCCTGCCACTTGCACAGGCTGTTGTCAGTCCCGGAGCGAGCGATGGCAGATTTTTGTTGAGATGTAAAACAAAAGCATCTCATGGTTTCTGTGTGCTGCATTCTGTTGTTGGGAGGGAAGTGTCAGCCTTGTTTTCAGCTCGTTCCTGCCCTTGCCTTCCTGTGACTCCATTGAACTGGCTCCTGTCAATCAACGATGCTTTTAAAATGAATGCGTGGGATAAAGCTGCAGAATCATTCCTGTGTCAGCTCTGGAGCAATGACTGCACAGCTCGGTTTGTTGGTGCACAGACGTAGCCATGTGCCACCATTTTTGCACAATCATTTTTGCCTGCCTGAGATGTGGCAGTAGACATAGCAAAATAAAAATGCCAGCATTGGAGGGGACAGTTCAGGCAGAGATGGCAAAGGGCAGGATGGCTCTAGGCACCCCATGTCTGAGTGCTGTGATCTGCAGCAGAGCTTGAGTTATTTTCCTTTTGAAAATAATCTGAATGTGGGAGCACCTGGATCCCGTATGCACTTTCTAGACTTAAGTCTGATAAAACCAGTTTTAACTGCAGCCTTGCTTAGTGGAGAAGGGACATGGTGGTGTGTGGTCCCCTCCCGAAGTAATAACTGGGAGCTCCTGTGTATGGTGTATTCAGATGTCGTCCTGGCTGCACAGCTAAAGCACATGGCGATGTCAGAGTACCCTTCGCTGAGGGGAGATCTCCCCTCCTGGTGCTGAGCTGCCTGTTGCAAGCTAAGCAAAATGCATTCAGGTTTTTTTTCACCCTGGCAGCATATTTTTAAAGTAAGACTGGCAAAAACAGTGGACAGAGGAGGGCCATGAATATGGTCAGAGGCTGGAGCATCTCTCCTATGGAGACAGGCTGGAAGAGTTGGGGTGGTTCAGCCTGGAAAAGAGAAGGCTCCAGGAAGACCTTAGAGCAGCCTCCTGGTACCTAAAGGGGCTGACAAGAAAGCTGGAGAGGGGCTTCTTACAAGGCTAGTGATAGGACAAGGAGGAATGGCTTTAAACTAAAAGAAGGCAGGTTTACATTAGATCTTAGGAAGACATTCTTCCCTGTGAGGGTGGCAAGGCGCTGGCACAGGCTGCCCAGAGCAGCTGTGGATGCCCCATCCCTGGCAGTGTCCCAGGCCAGGCTGGACGGGGCTTGGAGCAACCTGGGCTGGTGGGAGGTATCCCTGCCCACGGCAGGGGTTAGGACTGGATGGGGTTTAAAGTCCCTTCTAACCCAAACCATGCTGTGATACTATGACTTGAGGAAAAAAAGGAGGTGTCGAAGCAGTAGCGATTGTTGGAATTGTTAGAGCAGCGTGGGGGAAATGCAGGTATACAGAAATAGTAAGAGGTGGCTTTTGGGCAGCAGTGTATTTCAGAGAAGGCTCAGTTAAGTATGAACAACTTTATGAGAATTAGGCATCTGGAAGAAGCCCTTGAAGGTGAGTTGACCTCCTTGTAATGAGCTGCGTGGACACAAAACATGTAGGCATCTTCCCATCTCTGAGTTGACTCCTCCAGTAAGGCTGACCTAGCAGCTCAAAAGTACTGCCAGGAAGAGAACAAAGTACCCAGAAATAAATTCTGGGTTTGGTTGTGTGGACCATGGAAGCTGCTTGCTTTTAGTGCTCTTCTCTGTATTTGTTTGTATTTTTTTGCCATTGAGTGCTGTGCTTGAGCGAAACCACCCATGATCTTGCATTGGTAGGTGCTGCTGTTGTGGGTAGCTCTCAACGCAGCATTGCCACCAGGGACTGGGCTTGTCGTCTTCTCTGTTGCTGCTGAAATTCTCAGCCCTTCCAGAGCCATGACCTCTGGTTTATACCTATATACCTGGAATTATTCCTCAAGCCATGTTGTGCAATAGGGAACATGATTCCACATGTGTTTTATAAAAGCAGAACAGGATTTCAGGTGTTGTGTTGGAAAATCAAAGCCCTATTTGGGGGAACTTGCGGTCTGACTATCCAGTTGGACAAGCTCAGCTTTCCCTGCAATTTAAATGTACTCTACCAGAATTTTAATTGTGCCAGTCTCCATAACTACGTTTTAACTCTTTAGGAGCATGCAGGGTTTCCAAGCCACCATCACTCTCCTGTTTAAATGATACAGCCTTAGAGGAAAAGAACAGCTTGGAATATGTATGCGCATCACCTTATTCCTCTAGAAGCCTTTTATGGCTGCATTATGTCATTTGGGATAACCCAGAATATCTCTACACAGCTCAAGAAAGTCCTTTCCTCCCCACCTGCCTTCTCAGAGCTTCCCCATCCTGCATGGAAGTGGAGATCTACCTCTGAGCACAGTTTTTACTCTTATTCAGCCCAGAAGTTCCTCTGCATCTTTGAGGTCAGCAATATGATATCCGTAATGTCTTGGCACTTTAATTCTGTTTTCTCATTCTCAGTTTCTGCTGGCACTTAACATGCTCAAAATACAGCAGTTTCCTAACTAAATTCAACCAGAATAAAAAGCATATACAGAGAGCTTCATTTATTGTGTATATCAACAACACTGGAGAAACAGCTGTTCAGATCAGAGGAGAAGTCTCTGAAAATCATTATCTCACCTATTAGAATGAAAATAAGAGAAGTAATCTGCTAATGCTCCAACTATCAGGCATAGAGAAAGAATTGTGTCAATTTTGTTTTGTTATGGTATTGTGGGAACACAAGTGTGCTTAGTCCCAGCTGGAGCTGCTGCAAAACCTGTACCCTGGAAATGCTGGAAGCTTTGCTGTCTATTTACATGTATGCAGAGTCAAACCCCATCTGTATGCTTGCCTGTAGATTATTATTTCACCGGTGGTGAAAGTGTCTGCAGCAAAACCTTCATTTGAATAGACAAGGTTTAGGATGATAAGGAGAATGGGGAGAGATTAGGGTAAAGCAATTTGGTTTTGTTAATGCTGCAGGCCAGTTCTGGAAATAGAAAAAGAAAATTAATCTCCTTTTTCCCAGGTGGCTGTCTTACCTGGAGCATGTACCTTCCCTAAGAGGTGGTAGATGGATTTCTTTGTTTTTTCTTAGGCTTGTGAAAAGTCCAGGATCTTTGGAGGAGCAGCTATGTATCTCAAGAGTTAGATTTAGATGTCTCATTGTAGCCTGTATTATTAATGTCTACTGCAGCTGATGCTCCTGGTAGGCTGGACCCATCAATACACAGGGTCTTCTGACACTGTCCTGGACTCTACAGCAGCTGGGATAAGTTTCACTGCTCAAGGGTCTCCATCTGATGTGTTGGTGAGACTGTGGCTTAGCTACACTTGGGCTTAGAGGCAAAGCCAAGCTCCTGCTCTTGCCCCAGTGCCTCCTGCTGCCAAGCCTGGAAGATTGGCTCAGGCACTGAGTGACTGCCCATCATATGATCTGCAGAAACAGGTTTCACTTCCTTAGTAGTGTAATGCAGCAAAGAGCATGATCTGTGGGTGTGTGGCTAAACACATTTAGCCCTGCCAGAGAAACCTCTTCCATGCAGAACAGCTGTTTAATCTGTCACCCTTGTGCTCCCCGCACACCTTCCCTCCACGGGTTTGTCTCGTGGATGGGGCAGGAGCCTCCAAGGTGGCTTTCCATGTGACAGCCACAGGGTATTCCAGCTGAGCATGTTGGGAGTGCGTCAGTACTTGGCATCCTCACTGCTAATTTATTTTTTTAAAGCTTAGGTAATTAATCATATCAAACAAATGATGGTAGCTCAGGTAGGAACTTACCTGTGGGGGGGGGAAGTCCTGGTTAGAGCCTTGCTTTTGCTCAGGTGAAGGACCTGAGCAAATTCGAACTGAAAATACATGGTTTAAAATTAAAAAAAAAACCAACCAAACCCAACCTTTTAAAGCAGCATTTTGTATTATTAAACAAAGAATACGGTGGTATGGAGAGGATTTCTAGATAAGCAGATGACTGACTTTACTACTGGAGCAGTGTCTCCATGAAAGAAACAAATGAGAAGCCCCTGAAGAAAACTGAGCCCTCTTCCGTTTGGTTGTCTGAAGACTACAGGAGATCACCATGATGGATTAAAGCAGAGCCCCACAGCTGTGCACAACATCTGGCACCACAACTCACGTCAAAGATTTTCCACCCATAAAGAGGTCTCATCCATGACTTCTGGCTCCACTTTCCATCTTCAATATGACTAAAGGTTACGAAATTCCCATGGTAGGACTCCTCGTGCAGTGTTGCAGGGGTCCTGCTACTGGCATGATGGATCCTGCAGGTTTTGTTGTGCCGTCCACTGTATCCCTCCAAGAGAAACATCAAAAACTCTTGCAGAAAAAAAAATCAGGTCTGGATCTTCAACTGTTTGGGGGAATTTGGGTGGTAAGGACTAGGAGGTGGCTCCTCCAGGGCTGTGCCTCCAGAAATCTGCCCTATAGCCTTGATGCATGTAAAGATTTGTGCCATAATTCTCCTGATCCTTAGGTCTGCTGAGTCCCCATGGGCTTCAGTGGTCTTGCAGAGGTGGGGGTGTCAAAACTCTGAATTTCATCCAGCCTAAAAGCTACAACAGAACCAACAGTATTCTTTGGTGCAAATTGCTGAGCAATCCACAGGAAATAAAAGCCTGGTTTTGCAGCATGCACAGGGTCGGTCCCTTGCCTTTTTGGAGTTACTGCTGAGGCAACCCCTATCATATGTGAGTACATGTTGTTTTAAGCCATTTATAAATAAATAAAAGCAAAAAAAAAAAAAAAAAAAAAGAAGCTGATGGTTCCTTGTTCTATGTAAAATTGAGTGGATTTATGCACAAGCTTTATTTTGACAGTGAATCTAAGATCAGAACCTGATAGTGAAGCCTGGAGGTGAAACTTCTATGAACACACTGGAGTGGTGCAGTGCTAGTGCCAGAAGTGAAAACCCATTTTCCTTTGTTCTCTGCTGCTGTGGCTTAATTTTTTCTCCTCATGTTCAGCTTCTGCTTTTTTAAAAAGCCTTATTCTGCCCTGTCACTACCTGATGAAGGTTTATTTGATGTTCAGCTGGAGCAGGACCAGGTCAAGGTGCCACAGAGGTGTGTAACACGGTGTCCTGATCAGCACTGATAAAAGACCTTGCGATACAGATGACCAGCCCTCAGAAAGGGGCCAAGGCTGTTGCATTAACCTTGAGCCCCTAGAAAAAGCTGCTGGGTAATCCAAGCATTAATGACAGCCATAAAGGAGCTGTTGCTTTTTGAGCAGCATGACTTGCTGTAGCTCTGAACTTGTGACCCAGAGGAGAAAAGCGCAATATCCTAGCTACAACAACGTTGTGTTTATATCCGAAGCTCAGAAATCCATCTGTGTGGAGGAATGAAGAACATCCTATCACTGCCTGATGCTATAACCATTTTTAGAAATCTGGCTGGAGCTTGTTTCTTGGGTGGCTTCCTGAAGGGTCGCTTGCTCTCCCTACCCTGGCTTCACCACCTGCAAGCATGAAAATCCCAGCTGAAACCACAGCTTGACTCCCATCATACAAGCTGCATCGTGTGGGTCTGCCTTGAAAACAGCTCCTGGTTTCCTTCAAGCGTATAGAGCTCTGCCTGGTGACTTGGCAGTCTTTGGGCTGGGGTTTGGTGAAATGATGGACAGGAAAACCCAGTGTGTGGGTCACGAAACTGAAACCTCTCCTGGCAGGAGCAAGGAGGTTTCCATTGTGGTGATTTGCATTGGTGAGCAGAACAGGTGGTGGCAATATGGCACGTGGCAGTGTTTGTTGTACCGGCATGGTGTGTGGGGTACAAGTAGCCCCCATTCCCTTTGGTCAGACATAGAAGTTCTTGAATTTGAGACCTGGCAAGCCAACAGCATGACGGGGATGTGGGATTTTTTCCCAAAACCTTTGGGGAAGCACAGATGCCGGTTTGCTGCATTCGTTTACTCTGAAAAATGTATAGGATACAGCCAAGCCTCCTGCAAACAAGCTATATGTCCTGACAGCCCTGTTCATTGGGTGGATTGGCTTAACATGCCTTACGAAGACGGAGCCAGCCCTGAGCCACCAGCAGAAGTTGCCCCTGTAGTAGTGTGCATGGTTCTGCCACACCATCTGCCCCGTGGCAGCTCATGTCCCTGTTGCACTGCTAAAAATCTCACGTTTTGTTGCCCTTTCCAAGCTGCTGCTAGCAAACCCAGGCTGCGCAGAGGACAACTGAGTCGTGTGAATGGCGTTCCCCGCCCCCACCCCCCCCCTTCATAAGTATGTTTATTCGTTAAGGAAGTCAAAAAAGGAAGGGGAATAAAAAGGTTGCAAATGTTTTGCTGGGTTAGAAATGAGACCTCAGTGACTGGGCTGCGTGTTGCTCTGTGTATGATACATTCGGCAGCGATAGCATCCCTGGCATGGAGCTCAGGAAGACTAATGTGCCCTCCCAAGATGCGCTGAGGTAGGGTCACAGCTTGTTTACATATCTACTTATATCCATATTGACCCAGATGCCAATATTTGACTATCAAATCATCACTGATGAGCGCCTCTTGCATACAGTTGTGCATCCACTGGCTTTCTGGGACATGGCTTTTGGGGTCAGTGGCCACCTCTGCCTGCCTGGGTTTCTTTTTTTTCTCTAACTATATCACTTGGATTTGTAAAGGATGCTGCTTTTCAGACAGCTTTGCCCTGTCTCTTTACATCTTCCAGTATTAAGATACAGCAAGACCTACATTTTGCAAGCACCAGGAGAAGATTGCCAGGTGCTTCTGGAAGTGCTGCTGTGCTGGGGCTCAGGCGTCAGCCCTGCAGCCCATCCACGGGAGCAGAGCCAGAAGGTAGCTCAGAAAATGCAAGGGAACGATTTCTACGTGCACACACAGATATGGTGAGGAAAGGAAAGCAGAAGGATTTGCCAAGGGAAATGGTCTTGTTACGCAATCATGTTTTCTTTGTGTATTTGTTTCCCCCACCTCATTCAGGATGCGTAATGGGGTTTTGAAGATTTGAAACCGTCTGGTTTATCTCTGGGTGTGTCGTTGCTGCAGGCTCTTATCAGGTGTGTCACGGTGAGCGAAACCATTCAAACAAAATCCTTTCACGTAAGTTTGTGCGTGGTACTCTGCGTTCATGTGTTTAGCCAGGGTTTGATGTATGCACAGGGGTGGAATAGGTCCACAATTAATGCAGCTACCGGAAAACTGATTACGTTTTTGGTCTTTAATAAATTATTGGGGGGGATGAAAATCCTAGGGTGGTTTAGTACAGATGAATGGAGGTTAGAAACATTAGTGAGGATGTATGGAAGCACCTGCAGCAAAATTAAGGTGACTGCATATTAGAATTATAGAATAATTTAGGTAAGAAAAGACCTTTAAGATCATTGAGTCCAACTTTAAAATTATTTGCCTTGGTTAGAAGTGTAGGAAAGCTCTACTTTCTGAAAACTGCGGGCTTGTTCACTTGTCAGGGAAGCAGCCAGATGCTTTCTTTGTTCGACTGCTTGTTTAGCTTTGACATGCTTTTTGCTAGGATGAAAGGAAAAACATCAACAGGCAAAACTGCAGGAACTGCCGGCATTTGTTGCTGTCATGCCTGCATAGTGGTACTGCCAGTACAGTCAACAGGCAGGTAAATAGGCAGGTAGAGTAAATAGGCTGGATTTTTTAAATTCTTTTTTTACCAGAAAGGAGATAACTATTGGATGCTGTCCCATTTTCAGATTAGGAATTGTTTGCTAGAGTTGAATTACAGGAATTGCCGTAGCGAGGCAGATCAGCTCCTTGTGCCATTAACTGAGAGCTGGCAGGGGCCAGCACAGCTTCACATGCTGGGTCCCCGCATTGTGCTCCCATCACAAACAATTCAAGAAACTGTGATAGAAATGAAACCAAATTGGTCTTATGCTTTATGGGAAAATAAAACAGTGAAGAATAACTTCATTGAACCTGTTTTTCAAATCTTGCTGTATTTCCTTCTTAGCAGCAGAAACTGTTCAAACTGATGGTGCAGCCAGGTTGTGTTTTGTATTTTCCTTTTTTGAACTGATTTGGTATGAAGAGTCTTCAGCCAAAGCCTTTTCATACAGCTTTGGCTTAGTTGCAGTGCAAAACTGATCTGCTGCTGACAGACTTAAACTAATTATCACCAAGGGGTGGAGAGAAGAGTTTTTAAAGCTCCTGCTGTGACAAGGTATTCAGTGTTTGGAGGGGCTTGGGAATTACTGGGTGCTAAGGCGCCGATGCTGGCCTGTGCCAGTATCCATATTACTTCGTAAGGAGGGAGAGATGAGATTGCTTTCACTGCTAAACTACTTAGGGGGGGTTCTGCTTAAAGATGAGGGGGAACCCACCACCCAGCCACCTGTGCTTGAGGGGAGCTGCAGAAGAGCAGAAGGAAGCTGGCTGTGGGTTGGGTTTTTTTTTTTTGCTTCATACCTTGCTAATTCCTTTGGCCCTGCAGCTGGAGCAGCTCAATTTTGTTCCCTGTTCTTGCTGCTTATGGAGCATCCCCCGATTCCTGTGTACTCTTGCCCTTTTAATATTTTCATCCTTTCACCTTTGTTTTCCCTTTCCTGCAATAACTCATTTTTATCCCTGCTTCCTTTGCCTTGGGTTGAGTTTAGGGTGCTCACTGGCCTGCTTATAAACAGGGTTTGTTCTCTGATCATTGATCCTCCAGGTTCTACTGCAGGATTTTGTAGTATCTTCAGCCCGGAAGGTCTGTGGAGCTTGTCCCTGTGCTGCAGCTGGGCAGCTTCGAGGTGCTGCTGTAAAATCCATCTCCTGATATTTAAGGTTGAAGCAGCAAAGAAATGCAAAACTCCAGGAACACTTGAGGTCGAAGGCATTAAAAACCCTTCACCTGGGCATCTGTTCCTTGGCTGGTTTGGTATTTAAGCACCATTATTCTCTGAAAATTTGTTATTTTTACTTCATGCTGTACAGGGCGTATTGTATTTGCTCTCACCTGTGGCGCAGTGAGTGTTACCATATGGTTTGCCCAAAGTTGATTTTTTTTTTTTTTAACGCTTTTAGTGGTAGGTTAGTGCTTGGTGCTCTTCTGCTGTATGTTTTTAAGCCAGGCAAAGTGCCAGCATGTCTGTCGGAGGAAAACTCCTGGCTGGATCCTGGAGAATAAACTGAGCCTGAATTCATTCTGAATTGAGAGAGCTCAAGTCCCACAGGTAGGATTTTTCATTGTAATGATCCCATTTAGCAGCTAAATTAGTGACCAGTTTTGGTAGGAAAACTGAGTGACTTAAGGAGCATCTCCTGGTACCCATAAGGAGGAGGGCAGTATGGTGCAGCCCCAGATCCACCCCCAGGCCCTGGAGCTGGAGCTGAGCATCACCAGCAGCACTGCAACGCACAGGGACACTGACCGTGCACCTGCAGGTTGTCAGGGCTCAGGGTGCAGGATACCTATGGGGTATTTAAAAAAATTCATGTTTTCGTAAGAGACCCTGAAAGTCTACCCTGATAATTACCTACAATAGATAGACCTACTCATGTGTGACTAATTAACTGAATCTCAAAAAGGAGAAACTGTTGCTTTGCAGTTTATTTGTTCTTCCATTTTCCTTGTTCATTCAATTCTTAAGATTTAGTTGCTGTGTTGGTTTTTTTTAGGGCAGGGATCATCAGAGATAATCTATGATAAGTCCCTGATCCCAGTGAGCATCCCAACCTCTGTTGCAGCTTGGGTGGGGATTGGAAGGAGTGAAGTGCAGTGGCTCTGTTTTTCATGAGGATGACTTTGTTTCTTCATGTTAGGTTTGATAAAGCAAAGAGCAGGGGATTTGAGTCTCCTGCTCCTTTTTTGTCTTGCATGCATCTGGGTGTTTGCACCATGGGGGTTTATTTTGCTAGCAGCCTCTCTCTGCCCCCGTCTATAAATCAACCTCATTCATACATCACAGGGGAGGTCAGGATGCGATGTTTAGGAAGTAGAGTTATTTTTTGATGGTGGCATTGTAACCTAGAAAAGAAGCCAGCATTTCAGACAAAGCAACAGGTCTGCTCACCCCTTCTCCTCCGTTATTTAGGCTTGCTTTGGGTTGATGTGTGGCCAAACCTGCTGCAGTGAGATGCCGGCGGAGTGCTGGCCCTTCCAGATGCAGCAGCTCACTCGCAGCACTGTCCCAGAGGATTGTGGCAGATTGCAAACACGCTCAGCACAATCATACCATTCCAATTACCATAATGACGCTGCTAATTTATGCACAAATTGCCCTAATTTATGTGTCAATACAAATGATTAAACCAAGCACAGGTGGAACGGAGTTCGATCTCAACCCAACTGGGGAAGCATAAAGCTGCATCCAGGCCAAAAGGTCCAAAATTATTCTCCTTGTTAACTAAAATGTGGAGCTTTGTGTTGTTTTGCTCCTGCAGCTCTGGCAGCATGAAGGGTTGTGGGGCAGGACTAAACTCGTGGTAGGAGGTAAAAGAATAAAAGATTCTGCACTGAGATTTGCATGGATTAAAAGCAGCTTTAATTTCCTTGATACACTTGGCTTTCAGGTAGATTAAACAGGCGGCGGGGTTTGGGGCTGTCTAGCCAACTAATACCTGCCTTACTTTTATTGTAATTATTTTAATAAGACATGGAGGAGTCCTATAACTGTAGGCCACCTTTGCCAACCCAAGATCTTGAATATTTTTGTGTTTTATGCCGTTGACTTTCTAGATTAACAAACGTGCTGTCATTGCCTGAAGTCCCACATAGTGCAACTGTTCCCAAACCACTTTCTCAGTGGGGTTCTTCCACAAGAGACCTCTTAGTTTGTGCATTTCTATTCCTCATTTTTCTAAAAGAAATTATGTTGCACCATAAATTTTTTTCCATAGCAAGCAGGATGATCCATCACAGTAATCATAGAATCATAGAATCGTTTAGGTTGGAAAAAAAGACCTTTCAGATCATCAAGTCAACCGTTAACCCAACACGGCCAAGGCCACCACTAAACCATGTCCCCAAGCACCACAGCCACATGGTTTTTGAACACCCCCAGGGATGATGACCCCCCCGTCCCCGGGCAGCCTGTGCCAGCGCCTGCCAGCCCTTTCGGTGCAAAATGTTCCCTCACACCCAATCTCACCCGCCCCTGGCGCAACGTGAGGCCGTTTGCTCTCGTCCTGTCGCTGGTTCCTGGGGAGCAGAGACCGACCCCCCTGGCTACAGCCTCCTGCCAGGCCGTTGCAGAGCCACCGGGTCCCCCCCAGCCCCCTTCTCTCCAGGCTGACCCCCCCGCCCCCCCCAGGCTGGTGCCCCAGCCAGACACTGAGGGGCTGGAGCGTGTCCAGAGACGGGCAGCTGCTGTCTCCAGGAGATGCCGTGGGAGACGGTGCCAGAGGCTTCACCAAGGCCCACGCAGACACTGGCGACAGCCTTTGCCTGTCCACTGAGCGGGTCACCCTGTCACAGCAGGTGATCACAGCCGGGCCTGATCGCCGGGCTGTCCCATACGTGCCGCCTGGTGGCACTTGGGATGATGCTCCATAACCTTCCCCGGCACCGAGGCCAGGCTGACGGGGCTATAGGTTCCTGACCCTCTTTCTGGCCCTTGTTGTAGATGGCCTCCAGCCACCACATCGCCCTTCTCGGCTCAGGAGCAGCCGGTCCCGCGGGCGCCTTCCCTCGCCGGCTCCCTCACCGGCCGGGCCAGGGAGGTCTCTTCCACACGCTCCGGGAACCTCCTGGGCTGGTCCCTCCCTGCCGGGCTGTACTTCCAGCGGGCAGCTGCTAAGCTGAAGGCCCCCACCAGAACAAGGGCTGCCATTGTGAGACTTCTCCCAGCTGCTTATAGAACGTCACCTGCCTCTTCGTCCCGGCTGGGTGGTCTGTAACAGACTCCCACCAGGTATCTGCCTTGTTGGCCTTTCCCTGGTTCCTACGCATAAGCCCCCAACCCTATCGTCACCTTTGTTCAGCCCTGGACAACCAAAACGCCCTGCAACCTACAGGGCTACCCACCGCCTCTCCTTCCTTGCCCATCCCTTCCGAAGAGTTCATACCCACCCATTGCAGCACTCCAGTCGTGCAAGTCATCCCGCTGTGTTTCTGTGATGGCAACTACGTCCTCATTTCCCTGCTGCACAGTGGCTTCCAGCTCCTCCTGCTTGTTGCCCACACTGTGATGCCTTTCAGTTGGGCTGTTGATCCCGCCACCTTTTTGGGGGGAGAAGCCCCAATTCCTGCGTGACCATTCTCAGGCGGTTCCGTGGTTCTGACACATCCATGACCCTTGCGTCTTTGCTGCCGCATGGATCTCCATCCCCTGCCTCCACTGACGTGGCAGACCGAAGGACCTCGCGAGCGTGCCGTCCCTCAAACGCTGCTGTGGTTCCCCAGGCTTCTCTCTAGTGAGCCTGGGTTTATCCCTTTTCCCCTTCAAATCTAGTTTAAGTCTCTTTCAATGAGCCCTGCTAACTCCTGCACAAAGATACCAAGTCGCCCACTGACGTAGGTGCGTGCCCATACTGTCCCACACATCCTGCCAGTCACAGCTATGGCCTCGGGGTCGATCTCTGTGTGGCATTCTTAAATAGTTGTTTAACTTTAAGCAAGACCTGAAACACATTCAGAAATAGGAGACACATCAACAGGAACATGCTGGTTTGAACATCCCAAGAATATTCAAAATTCCCAAGAGCTGTTGTAACTAGCCTGGAGGAGAAGGGGAAGGGGGAGGAGAAAGGCAGGGGAAGTAGCAGTGGCAAGTGTCACCCCTTGTCTCCCCCATAATTTGGGGGAGACATGTTATCTGAGGGAAAAAAATTTGGGTGTAATTATTAATAGTTTCCAAGAGATGGTTCCTGAACTATGGAGATGACAGCAGTGCTGACTACAAATACCAGATTAATCTCACGACCCATAATTTTATGAGGTAAGCCAGCGTTGCAAAGTACAACACAGTGATAACCTTAACGCTGCCCCCCGCGATGATAAACATCCCGACAGGCAGCGTGTACAGTGAGGGAGGTGGGACACACTGCGCAACAACTCTGAGAGCAAATACATCAGCATTGTGACCAGCCACTGTTAAACCAGTGTAATGAATGCTTATAACAAGTGTGTTTTAACACGCTCTGGTCAGATCTGTCGTTACCTGAACCCTTCGTGCCCCACACTGGGCACCAAAAAGCACTGTTGTGGTTTAACCCCGGCCAGCAGCTCAGCCCCGCGCCGTCGCCTGCTCGCTCCCCCTGGCTGGGGTGGAGGAGAGAATTGACAAAAAGGTAAAACTGGTGGTTGAGATAAAGACACTTCAATAGGACAGAAAAATAATTTAAAAAAAATTAATTATAATCATAATAATGCAAAATAATAATAATGTAATAATAATCTTATAATAGCAATATCAATAAAAGAATTAGAATATACAGAGCAAGTAATGCACAATGCAATTGCTCACCACCCACCAACTGATGCCCAGCCAGTTCCAAGCAGCAGCCCCGGCCAGCTTTGTCCCCAGTTTCTACACTGAGCATGACATGCTATGGTATGGAATACCCCTTGGGTCGGCTGGGGTCAGCTGTCCTGGCTGTGACCCCTCCCAATGCCTTGTGCCCCCCAGCCTCTCCACTCACAGGGCAGCATGAGAAGCTGAAGAGTCCTTGACTACCACACTGCCACCAGTAAAACCATCAGTGTGTTATCATCATTATTCTCATCCTAAATCCACAACAGGGTGCTGTACCAGCTAGTGGGAAGAAAATTAACTCCATCCCAGCCAAAAGCAGGACAGCAATGCTGGAAGACACTTGGCTGCTGAGTCCAAAGGTCTCTTTCATAACTGAAGCTCTTTCTGATGCAGCTTTATGCTACAGCATTGTCCAGGAACACCTGGATTAGGTCACTGTTGGGTTTCCCAATGCTGCCGGACTTTGGCTGTAGAGAGGGGAAGCTCTTTCCTATAGCCAGCGTGCCTTCCTTACTGTTGTTGTGCTGTAACAGTGTGTACATTTACCTGGTTAAATTGCTTTCATCCAGACATATGAAAGTAAATATACAAATAGTAATTACAAATAGTAATCATACTATTCCCAAAGCTGGTGAGTTGCAGCCATGGCTTACCGCAGTCAGCTGACTGCACCAGATCCTCAGGATACCACGTTTTTGGAGGATTATCTGGCAAGCGGATTACATTGCCGGCACGTGGGGGACACAGTGGGGCCGGAGCCAGGCAGATGACTGGAAAAGCTTGTGTGTGGCTGGGGCTGCATAACCCAAATGTGGGACACGCCACCTCCTTTCGGTTCTGTTGTATGTTTGCTCTTTGGCAATTGTGTTTCCTCTGTGGGCCGGCTGTATGACTAATTTCTATGAACAGATGTGGATATAAGATATTATTGTAAGTATGTATAACATAAGATGTTTCTCCTCTTACATACTCCAGTGGCTTGAGTGCATGCCTGCAGTGCGCTCTGTACCTGTCAAAAGGTTTATGAGTCACTGCAAGTCACGCATCATGAATTACTCTCTTCTGTTACTGATCTGTTTTTACAGCCGTCTGAAGACACAGTCTGCTCTAAAACCCATTCAAACATGTTGCATTGACTTACAAGCTTTTATAAGCTTTTGTTTTCGTTCTGCCTTTGCATTTGCTGGTTTTTGTTACCTCCCAGTGTCTGTCTTTCCTTCAGCAAGGTGGTGTCCTTGCCTTGCAAGCGACGGTGAGTGTACACTGAATGTGTTCTGTTCCAAGCTTTGTGAAAACTCAGCTTTATTGCCGATTCCCTTTTAACTCACAGATGATGCTAATAACAGCAGGGAAGGGAAGTCTTGCGTTCCATCAAGGCCTTCTGAACCTGGAGTTGAATGCAAAGTCTTCCAACTTTTCTTGCACCTAACATTGTCCAAGGCTGTGTTTTGAAACTGGCAGCTTTGTGAATGAAGGAATAAATTGACCATGAAAATATTGATAGCACAAGTTGCTTATGCCAGATTCCTGATTTGGTCCCATAAAACGTTTTAAATACATATAGCTAACTGAAGGATGGAAGGATCTTATCCCCATTGCACAGGGAGAGGAAGACAGACCCCTCTGCCCTGGGACAGCAGCATTGCTGGGAGGTATCAGGAAATGCTGGATTGTAAGGAAGAAAATGCAAGTGGTACAGGGGGAGAGCAGTGAGTTCAGCACATCTGTGGGTTGCTTGCTTTGAGCCAGAGACGAGAGAAAGTTTCTCCAGTTGCCTTAAAAAAGAGATAGCGGGAATGTAACGCAGCTCTCCTACTCTCTGCCAGATCCAATGTCTTTTTAATCTGCTTGCTCTCAACTTCTTTTAAAATGGAAGTTGCTGTTTGCTGGTGGTCTGCTTGTGTTAAGCAGCTATTCTGTCAGACTTCAGAGTAGACGTGATCTCCAGGACTCATTGCTTTGAAGCTTCTGGTTCTATCACACTCAACTAAATCAGACTTTTTCTTCTCTGTGGAGGTAGAAATCAGCCTTGTGTGCCCATCTGATTGAAGTGCTGAGACTTGTCTAATTGAACAAGTGCTCGAGTCAACACTTGAGTAGGATGAAAAGCAGTGAGGAGATCACCCAGGGATTATGTCTGAGAAGCTACTTGGCACCGATACAGCAGATGGCTGGGTCGCATCCTGCCCAAGGCTGGGGAGAAAAGACGTCGATAGGAAAAAAAATATTAATTTGGTTAAATATATTCAACTCTAAATCTAGAAGTGCCTCGGGTCTCTAATTTTGTACTTTATAGCATCAGCCCAGAAAATGGGATTAGTGAAAGGAGGGGTTGGTTCTTCAAACTCCTGCAAGGAGCCCACTGTGGCCTGAAAGCTGGTGTAGGTAAAAAATATTTTGGGAGACAGAACAGAGATGCAGAGAGTGGGAGTGACTTGGCTTGTCATGTAAAAGGGGGGATCCACTGGCAATGGTCTTTGACTTTGTGAGTGAACCATGAGCCCCTGCAGTGCGGCTATGCTGATGGAGTGAGGAATCCAAGACCAAGAGCTGGTGGGAAGGGAGGCTGCTCTGTGCAGAGGTTTGAGAACATCACTGCACAACACCTGAACCACAGGGACAAGCTTCAGCCTGTTTCCTTTAGGAGTGCACTTGCGCCCTACAGCCAAAGTCTATATCCAGAGAGGTTTAGGCTTGGGGAAGCTGGTGGCTGTGTCTCTGCTACATCACCATCAGGAGTGCTGGTGACCGCTGTGCGGCTTTCTGGCCCCTTTGCTTGGGGTAGGAACGAATGAACATACGCAGAACTGCTTTTTCAAATGCTCCAGCCACTTGTGTCTGGGTAAATACACACTCGTAGCAGCCCAAAGCAAATATTGTACCTTCACTATGATAAAAATTATCCACTTGTAGCTGTGGACACTCCTAAACTTTACCTCAAACAGCAGTCCTCAGATCAAGCGAAGTTGTGAAGTCAGAGTCTCCTTCTCATTTGTGATTGCTGCTGCTGGCCTGTAATCACCTGCTGCTGCCTCTGCCCAAAAGCACTTTTAACCCCAGAAACTCCCACAGTTTTGCCTTCTATATTTAAAAGTTATTTTCAGGTTTTTAAAGTGTGTCTCTGGCTTAAGCAGTAGTGAAAAGGTACATTTTGCATATAGATAAAATGAAGTGGAATCACCTTGCTGACAGCAGCAAAAATACTGTTTTCCAAAGATGTTACTGAATTTTAACTCTTTGGTTTTAAAACCTTTTTGTTTGTTGTTTTCAGGGGGCACCACTGGAAGAACCTTTATGGGCTCCTAATGACGTGCAGGTGGACAATTTACTTATGAAAATGAAGGTAGGAAGAAGCTTTGTTAGTTATGGCATCTTGGCAACTGTCCTCTCAAAATAAAATCACACTGGCTGGTGGCTGGCCGGTCATCACTCCATTTTAGGGTTTAGTACACAACAATGGCAGTATGGAGTAGGACACGGCCAAGGCATTAACTTGTGTCAAAGTGTCCTTTTAAACACAGAGGGAAGGGAAATCTTATTTAAGAACTACCTGGGAACGTAACTCAGTGGAAAAAATCTAACTTCCTCCCTCAAAGGATAATAAGGTCTCTGTTGGTGCAGAGCTGGAAGGGGCATGACTTATTTGAGAGCACTCAGCAACAGGGATTTTTTTGTTCTGCTGAAACATAGTGGTTGAGTTGGAATTCAGGTTCTAACTTGCCATCTCAAAAAAAAACACCCAACAACCAACAACCACCCAAAACTAAAAATATATTTTATTAGTTTATTTTCATCATCTTGAGGTTCTGTGGAAAGCTGGTCTATCTCCAAATGTGGCAAGAGAGTACTCAGTTCTTGATTAATGAAACAGAGGAAAATCCCTGATGTTAAAAACAGTAAACTAATGGACAAACTTGGAAAAGAAAATATAAATGTGTGCAGAATTAGATGTATTTATAAGTAGTTTTTATGATACCTTAATATCTGGATTCTGGTCTGCTGGTCATTTCTGCCACGGCTGTGGTGCTCAGAAGCAGGTTCAGGGTGGTGTAGTGGTCACTGCTGGTCTCTGCCTCCTCTTGCAGTAAGAAAGAGGGTCTTCACTGTAGTCACCATATAGACCAACTAAATGAGTTGGCCTTTCCCCTTCCAGTCAAAATACCTCAAAAAGTCATCTTGACTTCACTCAGGCAAGAGGACTGTGTGCATTTCCAGGCTTTGCTCTATGTACTGATAAATTTCAATTTACAAGCTTGAAGAGGTGGTAGAGGTGTCTTTGAGTTCCCACCACAGTATCAAACCTCTGCAATCTGCAAATACCCCAAATACAGCAAAGATGGATGCTCTGCTCTGGAGCCTGGTGAGGTGCTTGGTGGGGCTGACATCACAGGCAGGATTTTGTTCTTGCATTTATTCTGACTGTAAATGTGTAAGAAAGTGTCGTGGGTGAACATGGGGTATGTTATGTCTGTTGTACTTTAACACAGGCTTTGCTTTATGTTGCAGTTGGGGTTTACACTTCTTACTAGCCTGGGTGGAATTAGTGGTTTGGTTGGCATTTAGTGTCAGTGGATAGTTTAGTGGCTGAGTTGTTGGAGGGAGAGGGAGAAATTCAAGCTGTAACAAGAGTAAATTCTTTTAATACAGGTCTACGGTTCTCAGATGTATTTGTACTTTTTGTTTGGCTTGTGATAAGATGCACTACTGTGGAATTTGCTTGGAGCAGGGATTTGCATGAATTATTGTTACTTACAAAATGAACATCTGTGCAAGCCTTCTCCCTGTGCTCGGCAGTACCAGAACACCCATTAGAAGGACCTGTGTGCTTGGATGCAGTGGTCAGCAAAAGCAAGTGCTTGGGGGAAGGAAAGATGGATTAATAGAAACAAAGCTGCTGAAATCACAGGGAAAACTCCTTCTGGGCTGTGGGACGGTGTCTGGATGCGTGTGTTTACTTTATACGCTGACCTCTTCCCTTCTCATCCCAGTGTGATTTTTTAAAAAGCAACATCCTTCTGCTAGGAAAAACTTGGGACAATTATGCTTGGCCTCTTGCAGAGTTCAGTTTTATATTTAGGAAGTACAATGCTGTGAATCACAGGAGCTGCTGACTGAAATAGTGTGGCCCAAAAATATGAAGAGGATGAGAGTAAACAATCATTACGGATGGTCTCTTGACTCTGCACTTAAAGCATTTCGTTTGAAGGGTTTCACATTTTCACAGAGAGATCTTTTCTGTAAATCACTAATTAAGCAAATTAGCTACAGTGTCATCAGTCTGTCTACAAAAAGCAAGAAGCTGTCGTTTTGAAGAAACCTTCAAGCTGCAGGCTCAAATTAGCCAATATTTAAAATTACAATGTCTCATAGGAATAGGAGGAGCAATGGAAGAATCACTTGAAGTTTGGGTGACTTGAAACCAGGTTTCATGTCGAAAGGCAAGCTTTTTATTTTACTCAAAATTCTACATGGGTGCCAAACCTGTCATCCTCACTTAAAATTTAACTAAACCTGGTGGTATTAAATCATTTGCTTGTAATTCTCTATTTTCATTTTGAAGACAAAAGGTTAAGGTAAACATGTTGGGATGTTCACGTAAAATACTTTGTGTAATGTACTTATTTTCTTAAAAATTGGCTTTGACAGTGGAAAACAAGGAGGAGAATTTCTTTGCTGAAATAAATCCCCATGACACAGAGCATCAGGTGCAGGTGTGAGCAATGAGACAGGTGGGGCATTAGTGGTTCCAACATTCATGTGAATGGTCCTGAAATGCTCAGAAAGAGCACCAGTGTGTGTTGAAAGCAAGAGGAGCAACGTGTGTAATGTGCTGAAGACGTGGCATTGTGTTGAGCCGTCTGTACTTGAGTGTGCCATTGCCAGATATGCTGATTAATAACTGCCAGCTAATGCAGATGCTGTTCGGGTTGTGTGTGTGTGTCCTGGCACCAGCGGGTTTTTTGGGTGTGTTACAGTTGTGCATATGGTCGGGGGTAAGTACGGGTTTACATGAGCTAATCAAAAGAGCAGAAAACCATCCAGGCATGGAAGTGACAGTCATATCAATGCTGGTGCAGTGCTGAGCTGAGCCCCATGTTTTGTTGAGGGTGAGTAATAAAACCACATATCCTGTTTCAACAAAGTCCATGCAAAGCCCTTCGCTACCTTCACACCATCCATATCCTTCCCTGTGCCTTTTCCAGCTGTGTTGCCAACATCTTCTGGGAGATGGGAGCCAAGCCGATGTGCCCTGTGGATTTTCAGAAGTGATTGACATGTGTGGTTTTCTTCTCACTGGTTCCAGCAGTGCTGATTGCCAAGCTAATGTTTTTGGTGCTACCCACAATAACTGAAAGATCTTTACTGCGAGATAAGAGTCAGTAATTGTAGTTGGCTCTTTCCTCTGGTATGCGTTCCCGTATTAACTTGAAATTGAATTTTTTGTTTGAGTGCTGCTGCTGCTGCATGGCTCCATCCACTCCAGCTGTCCCCTCCAGCCTGGAGGCACCAGCTGCTGCAGTGGCTGGACCCTGCACCCTCTCCCTTAAGGACTGCTCTTCGGATAAGTGCCTTGGTGCCATAGCTTGATCTTCTCGCTGAGTACATGCAGTTGTGAGCAAACTGCAGGAGAACTGAAGAGGAGGGGATGGGTCAGGACCAGTCCTGAACTGGTTCACCCTGATGGCTTTTGCGTTGGATGGTGACCAAGCCAAGAATTGCTTTTTCCCCCACTTTGAAGATCTGCTCCTGTAGTTTCAGAGGAAGCTCCCCCCAGCTGTAGTCCTTCCCAACCCTTTAAAGATTGCTGTCAGATTTAGGCATTTGTTGATGTGCAGGCTGACCCTTGGAGTGCTTTTTGGGAACACAGAGGTTGCCCTGAGACCAGAAATCACAAATTACTGGTGCTCTTAAATCCCATAGGCACTTTTCCCCACCTCTTCCTATGAAGCTTCAAACTTCTACATGGAATTTGACATCACTGATGGTAGCTAGCTGACCTGGCCTGCTGCATGCTAATATTTTTTTGTATGAGCTGTTACATACATACAGACTGTCAGTACTAAGCATACACTCTGGTGTTCAGCTGTTAAACTGCTGACTGCAGGCTGGGGACGTGAAGGAGACAACTGCTTACAGAAACCACACCGGGCAGCGTGTTGGGACCTGCAACCCATACCTGGAGCTGCTGTGTATAAATAAACATATCCACCTTCCATCTTATTTCTGACAACTACCTCCCGGAGTAGTAATACATTTTTTTCCAGTAGCTTGTTCTCCAAGCAGGTTTCCTCATGCAGGTTTTTAGGAAGACCTCATTTTTATGTTAGTTCTGTGGAACTATCATTGCACAACATCAACTGCTCTTGCATCCTTCTGAGACTCGTGATTTTTCTTGAAATTCAGTCCTGATAACTGATACCAGCAACTGATGTATCTGTCACCTGAATCATATGGGAAACTGCACAGAATTGGTGGTTGCCTCAAAAATATGTTGCCAGCCCTTGTTCTGCAGGGTGTAGCAACCACAGCTTCAGCTTTCAGCAGCTGCGGTCTGCAACCTGTGTTCAGGTTTTTTGTTGTGTGTGCTTGCTGAGTTTAAGGGCTTCCTCAACATCATGTCTCCACAGAGATCAAGCAGTGGTAATTACAGCGAAACACGGTTACTGCAAATACTAGTGCACATGAATCTATAGGAACATTTTTTTTCACGTTGATGGCTTCAGACACATCTCTGCTTTGATTATGTTTGGTCCCATGAAAGGGTTGAGTTGATCCGCACCATCCTTCAATAAAATAGATCCTTCAAATTGGGCAGATAACATATTAGGCAATTTAAATCTCTGCTTTTACAGCTCAAAATGGATCTTTTTTCTGAGCAAGTTTAGCTCCAGCCAAACCTGCATTGCTCTGGTTGATCCGTATTGTGTAACAGATGTGAAGGCAAGTTCCACACTGCTGGAGAGTTTATCTACTCGTGGTCAGAACAGTAAGAGATGACAAGTTGAGGAAGTGAAGACACAGAAGGGATAATGCTCAGGCTCCTTTGTCATTGCTAGGAGCCAGGAGGTGCCTCTGAAGGATGGAGTGGCATGGCATCACCTTTCTTTTCAATCAGTGGTGCCCTTTCCTGCTTTTTTAGGGTGTCCTTCATGCTGTTAGCTTTTCATCCTCCCATCCTCACCATTTCGGGAGAACGTGTTAACAGAGAAATCCCTGCTATCTGATGATAGAAAACAAACAGAGAAGAGCTGATGAAAGGTCTTCATCAACCCCAGCTTTAGATGGCAGTGGCTTCCCTGTAGCACAGGAGGTCCATCAGTGGCTGTGCAGAGGTACGCATAACCTTGGGTAGACCTGATGGCAGAAATGCCTGGTTAAGTAAGACAAGAGGACACCTAATCGGATGTTCTTTGGGTTTGTTGGTGCCAACTGCTTTAGTGACAATTTTTTCATAGAGGACACTGAAGCTGGAGGGGCAGATGAGAACATCTGGTCCCAGTTGATATAAAGCAAAAACCATGTCATTATCAAGTTGCACCCAGTAGGTTTCTTGCCCCAGGACCTTACCATGTGCTATAAAGTACATCCTGCTTTCAGGAATACATTCAGTCAGCTGAATGCAGGTCAGCAATGGGATTAGACAGGTCGGTGATTACTAACCCCATTAACTTCTCATATCTCCTTTTCCAGAACTCAGTTCTCGTGATGTTATTTAAGTGTTTTGTAGTCCAAATCCTTGAAGTTCTCTGCTAAAAGCTGAAACAAATGTATCAATCCTATCAGGTCTCTCCAAGAGCTAAGCACTGAAATCCCCTGTCCTCGGGCTGGCACCATTACTGGTATTTTCCTCTCTCCCTTGACCAGTGACTTCTCCTGTAATACTGTAGTCTAAATCTTGTGGCCTATGGACTGATTAAAAAGAAAGAAAGAAAAAAAATGCTACAGGAATTTGGCAAGCAACGCATGGACCTCTCACAGCTCCAGTCAGAGGTTAGATGGATTTGTCATACTTACATTATACGCATGTATGATTGACTTGTGGTGAGTAACTGCTAGTGCTTGGTCAGGGACCTGTTCCCTTTTCACACAGAGTCATTCTGAGGGCAAGCAGATATTTGTTTTGGGGTTTTCTGTATGTGGATGTACATGGAGGGATAAGGCAGACTGGAAGAATTCATTCTTCTCTGGGAGGACAGAGTTTTTACAAGTACTGTGATGCTTTACTCGTGATGGTCTAAGGTGGGTACATTTTATGGGAAGTAATATCTGGTAGCAGGTAAACTGCTGCAGATGGGGAGAAGCAGACAAGCTTTTGATGCGTAAATCCTCCAGTTCTGAGACAAAATGCGTTATCGGTCTTACAAGCTCAGCCAGTTGCTCTGAGCTTCATCCAAATAGAGTAACACTTCAAGTGAGAGAGAGGACAGTTGGCACCTGCGGAGCTGAGGGATGTGCTCACTGGGGAAGGAGGTAAAGTATTTCTTGAGGAATGTGGAAGGGTTATTTGAGGACCAAGGAAGAGGACAGTTTTGGAGGGAAACTAGCTTTTGGTTGACCATTGCAGGGAATTTAATTCTCAAACTTACTTTTGCAGTGTGTTTTATAGATTTCTGTCAAGGTTGATGTGTTTTGCAAGTCATACTCCCTTTCTCTTGCATTCTCTGTGTTACTCAGGTGCTTCTGCCCAGTGTATCAGTGGGCTCTGGTGCACTACAGGAGGTGGGGGTGGGGGTGCACTGGGTGAAGCATACGATGTTTGGGGAAACAAATATTGTAATACATATGGTTTTGCTGCTGCAGAGAGCATTTGTGGGGATGGGGGCTGTGTGTGAGCAAACACTGCAGCTTGACCAGGTTCTGCTTCCATTTGATGTGGTGCATGTGCCTTGATGAGCAATTCAGCAGGGTTGAAGAGCTTTTTGAATAGCTGGAGGGAGGGAAGAAGCTCTTTAAAGTAAAATACTTCAAATATAGATGGGGTTTATACAACAATAAAACTGCATTTTACTTCGGTGCTGCTCTTTCCCCACTGTGAGGTGCCTTGCTGGTACGGGATGCTGGCTTGACTGCACCTTGCTCAGCAGATGTTCTTGGCAACCTTGTCTTACCTTGGGCTGAGCTTTGAGGAAGCATAAGGTCAAATTGTGGTAGTTCTAAAGGAAGTTTGTAGGTTATCAGTTAAACTAGATGTGGTCCTTTAAAAAAAAATTAAAAATTAAAAAACCCAACGTTAATGTGGGCTGCTTTCAGTACACAGGGGGTTGGAGAAGTCAACAAGATTGTGTGAACAAGACCATGCTGCTAAGGAAACCAGTGCCTTAGGTTTTGCAAAGAGCTTTGTATTTGAGACAAACTAATTTGGAGGATTAAATGCTGCTGTCCACCCCAAAACGACTGGATATTATGGGATCTAAACTGACATCTGAGCTTCCGAGGTACAGGTGTGACTGAGCAGGAAGGTGTCTGAAGCTGCAGTCCATTTGGGTTTAGTTATCGTGTCTTACTGTGTGCAGTGTTCCTTCTTGCAGAGAAAAGTTGAGGGGACTTGAGAGCTCTGAAGGAGGAAAGGGAAATGACCCTAGAGATGGGGCAGCAGAAAGATGACTCATGAAAGTGTTGAACCTGGATTGGGTTGTTCTGTTGGGTTGTTCTGTAGAGAAGTTGGTCAAGATGCGCGTTGTGTTGGTGCATTTTAATCTGTGCAAGAAGACTTGGAGAGGTGCGTTCAGAGATGCACAGGGAGGAAGAAATGATAGGCGCTGAGCAGGCACTTGCCAGAATGCCCAACATCTCGATTCCTTCGTCCCAAAGATGAACTCTTTAAGTTATAGACATGGTAAGGTAGATGGTGGGACATCATGACCAAGAACAGTGTGAGCTTGAAAGGATCTGGAGGGAAGGAGTTAAATCTGAGAAAAAGCAAAGCATCTGGAAGGGCTGGAGCTCTGCCTCTCAGTGCTTCCCCAAAACAGGACATGCAAAGTAGGAACCCCAGGAGTGGCTCCTGCACCGGGGGTCCTTGTGGAGGTCTGCACTGGGACTGGTGGTGTTGGCTGGGTGTTTTCTTCTGAGTCTGCATCTTTGAAGGAACGTGCAGCGGAGAGGACAGCAATTCTGCTTGTGTGCTCTCCTCCTATTGATAGACCAGGTGTCCCCTTAAAGACACCAGTTACAGTAAAAAAAACATTCTGAAACTCTAGTCGCAATGGATCAGTGCCTTCAGCTGCAGGGGCACTAACCGTGTGCATCAGGGCCACCTCACTGCCTTGTCACCACTTTTTAAAATAACTGCTGTTGAAGAAAAGCAGAGCCCTGGTCCTGCAGCGCCCTGCAGGTGCTGGGGTGAAGAATACCTTGACACCCATGCTGCTGGTACAGCTCTGCCTCCTCACAGAGCTGGCAGAGGCTCAGGTCTGCTGTCTGAAAGCTCAGGCACACGTTATGCATAACGAAGGTTTGTTTCCCCAAATGACCGGTTGCAGGCAACGAATTTTCTGCTCCTCAGCTCCCAGCCCAGCCCATTGGGTTGCAGTGAGGCAGCCCAGCTCCCATGGTGCCTGGCTTGGCTCAGGTGCCGTTAGCAGCCTTGAAGCCACCCTCAACTGTTTTACGGTGGGGATGCTAACAGGTATCCACAGGCACAAAAGCAGACTGGGAAATCCAGTATGCCACTGGTTTTGACCTAGTTGCTTGATGGAAGATCAGCTTTGCTGGGGGATGCTGCCACCTTCTTTTGGTAGCTGCTTCCCCAGTTATGCTGTTCTGCTTCAGAGGTGAATCTGTTAAGTCCTTTCCCTGAGTGCCAGCCAGAGGCTCAATCAAAACCTATTTAATAGCTATTTCTTTATTTTTATGTGCTTTGAGTAGGGCCTGAAATGTATCATTTGGGAAGACGTTTCTGTGAGATGTTGGATGGCAACCCACTTTCTCCTTTGCATTAACTGCTTTAAAGCATCTACTCCCGGATTCAATTTTATTTGAGCTTTAATAAAAAACGATAGTATCTGCTGGACACTAGTTTTTTCATCCCTCAGGCAGGTGTTTAAGAGTTTTCATTGTTTTTAAAGTGGTTGTTTCTGTGCTTTTTGAATGCCTGTCAGCTTGCTGAAGATGATGATTAATCTTTATCAAGTGCTTAATTGAAAATGCTGTTTAAGTGATGTGATGCAGATGATCACCGGCGTGCTCAGGATCACCTTTGGTCCACATACTGTGCTGTGAGCATCGCTGCTTTATAATTTAATGAAAGCAGCCCTGTATTTTGAACATTAGCAGGGGAATAAGGCCTTCCTCAGTGGTTCATGTCTTGCTTGTAATTAAATGAATTTATTTTCTTGTGCAGCAATCATGATAATTTTAATAAACTTTTCCCAGTCACAGAAGGGAAGAAATATCATGAACCGATTTACTGCTTCTCTTCACCATCAGCCAGATTCTTCCTGTTAAAAGAAGTACCTTTTAAAATCTGCACTCTTTCAGCCTTGCTGATTGAATTTTTTTCATCCATATACCTATTTTTATTAACAGATAGGGAAATAAACCAAGCACTTTTCCTTAGGCATCAGTACTTTCTGCACTCTGAGCTCATCCCAAGTGCAGAATATCTTCTGTGTAAGCTAAACAGAAAGCAAAAGTAACCAAGGCGAAAGCCTTCCTCCAGGATAGAAAGCAAACTGACTTCTGGAATACGGCAGTGTGGCCTTGGTGCTGCGTTGGAGTGAGAGCAGTGGGGCTAGCTTCATCTGGCTTTGACAGGTATCTGCAAAACCCAACATCAACATGAAATCCCCTTTGCTGTGATTCTGCTTTTCTTTCAAAAGTCAGAGCTGTTACAAAGAACTTGCTGAAGAGTTTGGATAGATTTATGCCTAAATGTTGGTGATTATGATTTCTTTAAATCAGATTCTTTAAATCAGAATCTGAATGTTCTTTGAACTGTTCAGTCCTTAACTAACTGCGATTTTTAACAACTAAATGCTCCTTTCCATGTAACTGCCCTTTCCCCTGGTGAGAACAGAATAGATTTTTTAAATGTTCAGGGTGGATAACAGACTTAGCACTAATTGTACATGTGAGGGTGACGGGGAGCTGTGGTCACTGGCCACAAGAAACAAGGGCACCAGCTGTGTCTGTCTTCAGGGTACCAGCAGCATGCACAGCATGGGACAGGGTAGTAACTGGGGGCTGCAAGGCTCACAGCAAGATGACTTTCAGACCCTTACAGCTGTTGATTTGCCCTGGTCTTTATTCTTGAGAGCAAAAATATGGAAGAATTTTCTGTTATACTTTTTTTTTAACATACATTTGGAGGGTTTTGTACCACAAGGTGATTTGTTTTCTTTCCCCAGCGATGCTTTAGCATCTGTATTTGGTAAATTATGCTACTTTTTGAGCATTTATATTGGTGACTTTTATTTTGCAACTGATCCAGTTTTGATGTGAAACCAGGTTTGGTGAAGAAGTCCAACTTCTGTTTCTGGGGGGGAGCAAAGTTATTTTTTCTCACCAGCCTACATGGCATTTAATCCAACTGGAGCACGAGGCAGCTGTGATACAGAAAAAAAGACTCTTGTCTTCCACAAATTCTTCCCTGTGTGACATCAGTAGTTAAAGCTGGTTGAAGAAGTTGGCTTGAATCTCCTGCCCAAGGACTGCTGTACTATAAGCTAGAAGTTGTTTGTGTTTAAAGATGCTGCTTCTATTTCGGTAGGAAAGTATGCATCGTCAAGAAGTGTTTCTTCCCACTAGCTGCACACTTGTCCCAGTGTACAGTTTCCAGAGGGACATCTTAATGAAATAACCCACTGGGGGCACAAAGCAGCCACCCCTGATAGTGGGCCCAAGCTGGATGCTTCCCAAAAGCAATGAGCCCAGCTACCATGTAGCAGAGGTTGGGTACCATTGAGAGGTTAGTGACTGATTAGGTGGTGTTTGAAGAGAGTTGTTGACTGAGCAAAGTCTGGTGTATTACTGGATAGTAATTTTCATCTTGTACAGTGAAACATTGGATTCTGCATCTCATCAGCAAAAAATCCCAGGGATATTTTTGTTCGATTTAGATAGGCTGGGATGCAGTGAGGACCCACGATAGCAGGGGCAGAGGGCTGGCAGTTAATTAACCTGTTGGACACATGAGGATGTGCAAGGGATGTCTGGATGCAGCTGGTATGACACACAGCTGATCTCCCAGCATCCAGGGATGTGCTCTTGAACCAGAGTGCAGAAGTTAGCAATGCAGTGAAGAGTGAAGCAACTTCTCCCCTGAAAAAATAATGTAATAGGAGAGGGGTTGTATGCAGGGACTAAAGAAACACATGTACAGATATGTTTCCATTGTTGTCATCGCCTTCCTCACGTGGATAAAGATGAATCAAGGGGGAGGGATGGAAAACTGGAGGAGTGGCTGGGGGACCTGTTTGGAAAGCCAAACTCTCTGCCAGCTGATGATCTTGATGATCCTGTTCCTCTTATCTCAGGATCATACATGCTGTCCTTGTGAGTATTTCTAGAGGGATTTACAAAGCTGCTGAAGTGATTTAAGTGCTCAGAAATATTTGAATATCCCAGTAAGTATTTATCTGCAATTAAGGTCTTGTAAAAACATTGTGAAACATGAGCCGTCATCCCAGTCCTGCTTCCCTTTCTGTCAAACTGGCAAATACCAGCCTTTGATGGAGCCATCTCCTTTTTTCTTTGCACAGAGGACCCACAAAAGCATCTGGGACTGCGCATGGGCCATCGCAGCCCCAAGCAAGCAGCAGCAAGGCCCATTTCTGCAATTTTCAGGCTCACCAGTGCCTTTTGTGAGATGGTACCAGCTTTGGTACTTCAAAGAAAGGTGTCAGAAATGCAGAAATGAGCAATTAAAGATTAATCTGCTTGTGGGGATGGGTATCTGCCTCCCCCTTCCTGATTGTGCTGTAAATTAGTGGTTGACTCAAGCCCTGTAGTGTAGCTATTTATACCTCGAAGGTTTTGAATTATAGCTCTGTAGATTATATCATCCCTTTGTTTAATCCTTTTTCCTTTCTTCTGTCATGGTTTTGACCTCAGTGATTTTCAAAGCAGTCAGATTCGCTTCCTATGGTTTTCTTGTGATGGTATTTATATTCAGGAAAGGGGAGGAGAATTTAGATGGCTTTTTCTGTACCATTTTATTTTATCTAATGCTCTCCCTTACTCACTTCCTCACTCGACAGCCCAGTCTTTTTTTTAGCCTTTTCAGAGGTTTTTATATCACAATCTTCATAGCCTTTCTAGGGCTTTTTATTTCATAGGACTTCAAAACGGTGTGTGCAGAGCTAGGGGACAGCCAGGATGAATATTGCACCTTATGAGCTTGAACGTTTCATGGAAAGCTTCAGAAAGGATTGCTGCTGCCATGCACCTGCCTGCCTGTTGGACCTATGCCTTTCCTTCATTCCCCCCCCCCACCAAAGAACAAGCAATGCGAGGGAGGGTATTGTTATTATTGGATTTATTGGCTGTGATTTTGCAAATAAATGCTTTATAATCACTTCCTTGCTACTCCTTGCAGCCAAGAAAGGGAGACATGCAGCGAAGGAAGGGCAGGCTGCCTGCTTGTGCTCCAGCTTTCCCTTCGGATATGCATTTCCTATTTCCAAGACTGCTTTCTTTTAGATCTCTAATAACTGTTAGAGCATTTAGAATACATATTTTTTCATATAGCTCTCTATAAGTTGCATTTTAAACAAAAAAACCAAAGTTGGCCTCAGGCCAGTGACTGCAGTGATTCCTGGCTCTTTGCTCGGTTGCTGCAATTTGATGTTCCCATACTTCCTATCCAGGAGAAGCTGTCAGAAAAATAAAGGGCACAGGAGATGTGGACACACTGAAGTCAGTTGAGTATGTTTAAATGTTAGACCGTGCTGTACAAGGATGGGAAATAAACTTCGCTGCTAATGCAAGCAGATAGTCCCTCTGCAGTGCAAGTATCCCGCCCATCCCTCTGGATGAGGATTCCTACCTGGAGCAGCCCTCTCACCAAAAACATTCCCTTTGGCTTTCAGACCCTTGTATAGCAAGACATTTTTATTTGGTGGAACACAAAAAGGACTTACACATATGGTTTAATGTTTTGAACAAGAAGGAATTAAGATAGCCAGCCACCAAACCTCCCGAACACGAGCGCAGACTTTTGAAACTTGAAGTTGAACTGATCTGGACACCAGCTGCAATGACAATGGAGGCAGCAGGAACACTCATGTGATGGGAATAGCCTTTAATTAACTTGTAATATGGACAGGCTGAATGCATGACCTCCAAAAGAGAGGCCATTGCCCGTTAACATCCAAATGTTAGCCCATCAAACCAAGTCAAGTCGTGTAGGTAAACCCAAGAGGACAATTCCAACCATTTGCCATCACCTTTCCCTGTAATGTCTTTTTTTATATGCTTTCCAGACTTACCTGGAAATGGAGAACATGCATTTATGTTGAAGTTGATAATGAAGAGTGTAGGCTGAGGAAGTGTTGAGTGTTGTCATTTACTTTCCTTTTGTGTTGGTTGGACAACTCAGATCAGGACCCTCTGATCTAAGCAGGAGGGCTCTTAGATCGAATGGGTAATTATTTGTTAAAGTGTGAGAATTTCCATTATGATTAAGCCGTAAGATAACCATCTTGTTTTAGTAAATTAGAATGGCTGTTACCAACAGCAGGCCATCAGACAGGCAGATCTGGGCATAAAATTCTATATTGCAAATTGCTAGGGAAAGGCACTGGCAGGTCAGAGCTGAGTTTTCCAATCAAGGCTTTCTTTAGGATGTTTTCAGTCGAAGCTGCTGCGTTTGTGATGCCCTTTACCAGTATATGCTGTAACCACCAGCCTGATGGATATTTGGGGGTGTGCTTGCCTCTTGCGGCTGTTCTGATTTTTGTGAAAAGCTAGGGGGTTTTTTTGAGCAGCATTTCAGACCTTGGTCATTCTTCTTCCAAGCTGCTGCCTGCAATTTGGCCGGAAGTCAGCCTCTCTCTTCCTTAGTATTTATGTGAAATGGATGCTGTTGCCTGCTGCAGGAAAGCCAGTCGTTGGATAAATGCTGATTCTGCATCTGAAATGGGGTTAGGAATATTCATCAGGCAAAGCTGGTATCGTAACCTGCATTTTCATATGCCTGGAGAGTGTTGCAAGCAATTAGACTGGTCTGATGGGATGGGTCCCTCTCCTCTCTCCCCTTCTCCCTCCCTTTCTCATTTTTCCCTCTGCCTTCCTTCCCTCCTCCCCCAAAAAAGTGAGGAAGGAAGGGGAGAAAAGCAAAGTAACTTGCATGGATGGAGAGGAGGTGTAATTATGAGCACTGGGACCAATTTAAAAGTGGAAGATTTTGGAGAGACTCAGACTTACTTTGACATGTTGGGCTTTTTCGTAGAGGATAAAAGGAAAATAAACTAATTTATTCTGAAATTTTAATTCTTGTTTGGTATTAATCTATTTAATTAATGTAGTTAATAAATGCATATGTGCAGGGGAGAGAGGGGGACTGCAAATTGAAATGAAGGAATTTTCAAAAGGAAAGTCTTGATAGGAAAGGCTTCCTGGCAGTGAGATGTTTTGGGCTGCGGGGAGAAATAATATCCCAAGAGAAGAGGTGGAAACTCCATTGCTTTGGACTTTTGCAAGTGAGACTGGATGGAGTAATTTAGGAAGTTTCTTATAGGGAACAGTCTTTTGCTGCATGCTGGGTAGGACGAGATGATCTAATCGATCTCTTCCCTGTCCAGTTCATATGGTTTTCATTTCCTTCTGCTGAGAGGTGGGGAAGGGAGGTGGACTGGTGAGGAGTCTGATGGTATTAGGGATTTGTCATTTGTTAGAGGGTTAATGTTTTTCTGGGCTGTGATTCTGCTACTCCAAAACATTTTAAATTAAAAAGGACTTTTTAGTCCCTGCTCTATTACTAGAGGAAGAAGGGTGTAACCATCTTAGCAATGATTGTTCTTCAGCTTTCCTGAAGCTGCAGTTGAGGCATCTCCCAAAACTCTTGTGTCAGTAGGGTGTCAGCTCCGGATCTTAATAACTGGATTCTGTTTCACTGAGGTTTTAATAGTTTTTTCTTTGCTTTCACACACAAGAAATTGTGTTTCCCATTCGCTCCATGGTACAGAGCTCTGAGAACAGGTAAGAAATGGGGGCAGAACATAGCTGGCCATGAATGTTTTATTTCCCCTCTCTTCTGACCTTGGTCATCATACAGGTTGGTGTTGAGAAAACCTTTTGAAGCATGGTAGGATTTGACCTGCTTGTAATGCTAATTTTTGTGGCTAATGGCTCTTGATGTGTTGGGGCTGGATCATGGCTCTAAGGTTGCAAGTGGTCTACCACTAGCCTTATTTATCTACCAAGGTGGCTGCTGTTAATGTTGATGGGAAGAAAAGCAAGGCTATGTGACTTGGTATGAAATTCCAAGGAGGAATGGAGAGATCTGAGAATAATTTCTTACCTAGGAAGTGTGGCTTTGCAGCCAAGCTGGAAACGACATGATGAAATGGTTGTAGGGCCTGGGAAGGGGGAAAGGACGGGAGAGTGGACTATGCGCAACATGTAGGAAGAAGGTGGATTAAAGTTTGGTTTAGTGCTAAATGTGAAGGTTGTTCTTGGGAAAGGGATAGCTGGAGCAGGAAGGATGAGGACTGTAGAGCGTTGGATAAAGGAGCAACTTCAGCGTGGGTCTACGGTATGGTCAAGAAGTAGGATGCTGGGTTTGGGCATTCAGCCAAAGCCCAGCAGGGCTCATGTAGAAAGCCTGTACAAGGAAACCTTGTATTTTATCCCCAGCAGAAGGAAGATTACTCATTGCATCTCTGAAGAGTATGAGTAGCTCTCTGCCGGTGCTGGCTTTATGGTTATATTTGTTCTTGACACATAGGTGCATGCAAACCCAGTTTGCATGTGTCTGTTTTTGAGGCGATGCGAACTCTGATGTCCATCTTTATTTGGTTCTGTGCTATAGGGCTTATATTCTTTTGTTTCAAGAGCGAGAAATTGAACCACAGAGAGTGGGCGTGTCCATCTCTGGTGTCCTCTCCTAAGCAAAAGCCAGCAGAGACCTCCTCTGGATCCCTGCTTGTGAGCAGGATGGGCTCAGAACACGTCCATCACCTTACACAAATGCAAGGTCAGGTTGCTGATGGATCTGGTTTTCCCCTTGGAAGAGGAGATGGCTTTTCAGGGAAAAAGTTTGTTCTCCTTGACAGCTATTTTATCTCCCTGACAACTTTAATTCCTTCAGAATTCTCCCAGTGGTGAGGGACAATTGAAGTTGGATACTGCATAATCTCTGATCCCCTGGCGGTTCTGCATCACTCCTCTTGGCAGTGATTTGTAAATATTAATTTCCCCCAGTATTTTAGAGGACATTTTTATAGTCCCTGGCAGAAGGAGGAGTATTTTTCTGGGACTACTGTTGTATCAAATTTTGCTCCTTGTTTAAGATTTATATTAAAAATAATAGCAACACCAATGGAAATGCAACTTTGGTGTTTTCCTCTTAAATTACCTGTTCACTTACAGTCTGGGAGGTGCAGCTTTGCTACCACTTGAGACCCAAAATATGAATATAACTAAAGATCACGTGGAAATCAACCATCCATTTTCTGCCCTCCTGTGTGAGGAACTGAGGTGTACAAAGAGAAAAACATTGGCAAATATACCAGAATTTAAAACTTGGCAGAAAATAATGAAGCAGTTGTGGGTTGCACATTGATCGCTTGCACAGGGCAGTGTGATTTTGGTGTCTTGCCTCAGTTTAGCTAATTCTTAGCAGCATAATGGTAATTTCATGAAAGCTAAGTCAGTTAGTATCAAAACTGCACTACAATAAAGATAGATTATTTTTTCCTGATAATGGTTTTGATCAGGCTTTCCTTTTATCCTGCAATTTTTAAATAATTGGCCCAGTTGCTCTTTGCTTTTATTGTACTCAGGATATTATAAACTTAGATTGTTTTGTAAACCACTAATTTTAGACAGGTCTTGATGCTTATTATTCCCTGCATTGTACTTTTTTAATGCCATGGCAGAGCCGCTGCAGAGAAACGGAAATCATCGGTGTCCTGAGATTTTTATGTCTAGACTGGATGAAGTGCAGGAAAACGCAGCCGGAGCAATTACCCCCCAGTCTTTTTTAAAGTTACATTGCCTTCCTCATCCAAAATTCACAACTCATTCCCTTTGCCATAATATTAGGAAGCGGTAATTGGACAGAAATCATAAATGTACCTATACTGAATGAGTGTGAAATTAAAAGCAGCATTCCAAATCAGTAGCTATATATAATAGCCAACGTGGGCATTACAGATACAACTGAGTTGCTAAGGCAGGGCTTTCCAATAGTGCCTTGTATAGCCCCGTATCGTCTAATTATTCCGCTTCAGTGTAAGTTAACAATGAAGAGAAGATAAAAGCTTGGCAACCCGTTTGCTTAGAGGGGTCAATTTATCCCAGCTCTTTGTAGGGCAGTGTAATTTTAGGCTTTTACACAGCGGATAACGCCATCCCCCCCGCAGCAACACTTGCTGCAGCACTTCCGTAAATAGGTCAGGAGAGGACGGCGTGGCGTACAGTGTGGAAAGCGATGCCAGAATCATACCTTGCTTAATGTGAATTATTTTTCTCTCAAAGAAAGTAAGATGGTTTTGTCCTTATTCACCCAGTTTGTAAAAAAAACTGGGTCAGTTGGACAACTGCTTGTGCCAGCAGTGTGTTTCGGTGTGCTGCATTTGGGATGGGAAAGTTCACGGAGCCTGGGATTAACACTTTCTTCAGCAGCAGCAAGGAGTGATGTCTTTTTTCCCCCAACAGAAACTTCTGAAATAATATATCTCAGGTGTTTCACCTTTCTGAACATTATTTGGATATACTGGGCTTGTTTGGCATGTATTATAAACCTATCGTGGGGCTATGTAGTGGCAACAGCACTTCTGGGGGGCCTTAGGTCTCATCTTTGGAAGCAGCTTAATCCCTGTGACATCCAAAAAGAAGGATCTCAGTTTTCTTTGATAACTTCTGTATTTTCCAATACTGCAACAAACTACAGCTGTTGGTTGTGCTCAAGGGTTTGGCAACGGTGGTAAAAGACACAGCAATAATGGGGTGAAGTTCCTCATTCCTCCTCACCCCACTGACAGGCTACTCATTACTCGAGGAGGAAATAGGAGGACTCTGGAAGGCAGAGCGTTGACAATCAGGTGCCAAGGTAAATATAGCCCGGGCCCTGCCTTTAACCGACTCGAGGCCATCATGATTACATGAGGAGTCCTGCTTGAAAACAGCTGGGATGATACAGCCCGAGGTTAATAGACAGCTTTGAACATCTGCGAGCAAGCGATGCAAAACCGTGGGAGCATTCTTCTCTCCCTCGGTATACGAGCAGGCAGCAGGCTGGGACCTGTCCTCCCAGAGCTGCTGAAGAGCACTTAGGATCAGAGCAGCACAAAGGATCCATTAAAAAAAAATAAATAATACACTTCTGTTTGCCTTAGCGTGGATTTTGCTTCAGAAACCACACAGGAGATAGATAGACGTGTGGGGAGGTTGCAAAGTTGCATTGGGAAACCTTTAGCTCTTCTTCCACACAAACCACAGGCATTGCTCGTGGGCATGGGATAGCCAAATGCCAGAGATGCTTTTCATTTTGCAGTCTTGATGAGGAAAAGGAAGGAAAAAAGGCCACTTCTGTTAGTCCACTTTGCAGGAATGCTGGGGCTTGGCTCAGCAGGGACTTAGCTCCTCGTTGTGGTTGCTTCACTTCCTGAGTAGAGCTTCTTTCATCTAGTGCAACCAAAGGACTTCCAGGGTAGGACTTTAAATCAAATTTTCCTCTTCCAGTAAAACATGAGGGTCATTTGAGGATCACCAAGTGCAACAACACTAAGTAGGAGCAGAAGAAGGAGTACACCCATTTATTTTGTCACCTAGTTCTCTCATTAATCCAAGCATAGGTCTTTTTTTCTCTCCTTCCTCTGCTTCTCGGCATCTTCTGCACTGGTACTCAGGTTACATGGCCAGAGGCTCCAGCAGTAAGGAGTGACCCCTTGATTTGCTGAGCTCCTGTTCCTGTTAACATGTCTTCTTGATGCCACCTCTCCAGTTACTGCCCTTTCACATCAGACACTTGTCGCTCCTGCCTCCTTTGATCCTTGTGCTGCTTTCCTATATAAAATGAGTGGAAAGACACTGAATGGCAACTCCTTTGGTCTGGGAGACGGAAGGTGGGTGCACAGCAAGACACAAAATAATAGTGGTGCCATTATTCTTGCATGCTGGAAACAATAGTTGGCTCCCTGAAGCCAAAGCTTCTCTGCAGCAAGGATGTAGATGATGGTAAAGCCCAAAGACTGGGACTCAGGACACCTTACTGTCCTTGGCTGCCCTTGTCACCTGTTTCCAGGCTGGCTCCCTGACTCCCCAGCTCCCCATCATGGCAAGCAAGCAGATCCTCATACCATAGATATAGCTTGGGGAATACTTTGCATCAGGGACTGACTTGGTGTGAACAAGAGGCATCAGATTTCCCTTCTGATGCCCCACCAAGTCCTCTGGTTACTGCAGAGCTTGGGCAATTAAGTGGCCCCATGTGCTCCTCTGCTTTTGTGACTCATGGTTTTACCTGCCAAGCTGTTAAACCCCCAATTTTGGTGTGCTGCATCACAGTTCTTGTAATATCTCAGGGCTTTTGAAATGGAAAAGCAAAAAATGCCCCACAGGAAGATGCTGTTGGGCCATGAGAATGTTTTGGGACTCGGGGACAAGCCAAGCACAGTGCTGGGCAGCAGGGGCAGAGCCTGCTCCAGATGGGCTGATCCTGAGCAGTGGGCTTGTTTCGAGGGGCTGGGGATCACTCCTTGGTGGATGCCTTTGTTGGGTAGATAGAGCTAGCAGAACCTCTTGACAAGCTAGTTAGTGTTTTTGTAGCTGAGTGTGCCATATGTAAAGGAGGATAGTGATGATTTGGCTTCCCTTCTCTACATGGATTGCAGGCACTGACCATTTGAAGAGATCCAAAACACTGGAAATGATGCCTAAGCTCACCAGCAGCCTCAGAGCTGACTTCTACTGTTTGTCGTTGAAGCCAGTGAGAGTCATTTTGGGGAGGTGATATGCTAGAAGAGCCATATGAAGGTTTTGTGATGCAAATTCACAGAACCCCAGAGTGGTTGAGTGGGAAGGGACATCTGGTTCAACCCCCTGCTCAAGCAGGGCCACCCAGAGCCAGTTGCCCAGGACCATGTCCAGATGGCTTTTAAAGATCTCCAGGGATGGAGACTGATTCTGTGGGTTCTGTCTACATTAAAATGTCCTCACCAACCACAGTGACACCTAAGCAGGAAAACTAGATGAGAAGAGAGAGAGCAAAGATGCTGAGGCACGTGAGAGGATGGTGGGACATTGGGTGCCCCTTTGGTGGGCAATCAGACCAGAAGCACAGACCGTATTCCTAGTGGTTGTACTGATCATCTGAGATGCATTAGACCTGGCTGCCAAAAAAGAAAGACTTAACTCTTGTCTTCAGAAAGAGGGTGGGGACAAGTGTCAGCACCTGTAGCAAGTCTGCTATGGCAGCGAGGGCTGATGGGGAGCTGGGAGGGTGGTGAAAGGGCTGACGTGGAGCTTGTGTAGACCGATAGAGCCCCAGAATCCAAACTGGACGGATCCTGTTATCTCTTACAGTGGGGTCTCCTTTGAAGTACCCTGTAAGAGCAGGGATGGAAGACCAGGTGCAGTTTCCACCTACAATTTTCACGGGATAAGCCAGCATCCTTTCTCAGTTTCAGACTAATTTTCATACCTAAAACGTTGTCATTTTGACAGAGGCGGGGTACGCTGCATTCATAAAGTGTGATTCATCTTTTATTTGTGATACCACGTAGAGGTCCCACAGAGCCAGGTCCTGCATCAAAAACTGCTGGAGCATGTGCTGAGCAGAATTATGGTCCCTGCCCCAAAGAGCTGATACATACAGAGTAGTCCTGTTGCATGGTGCCGTGAACGTGGGAGGGAGAAGGACCAGCGCATCCCTTTGTTGGTGAATCATCGCTTTTTGTTACTTTATGGCTGCTGCTTCTCTCATACAGAGATCTGCAGCTGAAGAAGGACGATGGATGGGAAGGGGGGCTCTGTAGGACAGCAGAAATAACGTGGGAAGGCTCATACACACAGAGGTTTGCTGAGGAAAACCATGTGTATTTTGGCGTGGTGGAAGGAAGGCCACATCTGCCTCTGCATGATGTGTGACAGGGAGATGGTGGGCTGTCCTGGCTGTGGCGTCAGGGATGGGCACACTCTGATGGGAGGTCCCCATGAGTCGCTCCTCCTTCACCACTGAGCTGGTTCCACCTTCATGCCTGGACCTACTGAAGGAGCAGCTGTGCAACGCTGTGATGTGATGGAGTAAATCAGATGCTGAAATGTTCCCTTCTTTTCATACAATGCCAACAGAGCAGTGAACACCACGAAGACATTTATGGCTTTGGGATTTCTTTGCTACTTTCTCAGAGAGTTTTCTGCTGCTGAGATAAAACTATTGAGCCACAGCTTGAGAAATATAGCTTTCATAGCGTGAAAAGCTGCCCAGAGACATGGTGGAATCACCATCCCTAGAACTGTTTAAAAAACACACAGATGTAGGGCTTAGGGACATGGTTTAGTGGTGGCCTTGGCAGTGCTGAGTTAACAGTTGGACTTGATGATCATAAAGGTCTTTTCCAACCTAAATGATTCTATGATGTTATGAAATAAAATTATCTTAGACCCTCAAGCCATATCTTGTTGAATGGTTCCATCTGTTTGCTCCCCACCTTACTGGCGCAACTAAAGCCTTTGGGGTTGTTGCTGGAGATGACCTTTCTGTCTTCAGACTTTCTGCTGACCTTCCCAATGAGGAAACCAGCTCGCCAAGGCTGAGAGCATCCTTGCTTGGCAATAGAGGTCCAGTTGGGTTTGAGTGCCTTTGGCACCATGTCTGATGCAGTTTGAGGATGACAGTTGATCCCAGGGCTGGCTGCACGGGTACCTGTCCCAGAAAGCTGCTTGCAGGTGAGACCATCCACCTGGTCCTCAAACCTGAGATCCCAAGTCAGTTAGTTCCCTGCAGTGGTGAGCCAGGAAGGGGAGATGCCAACTGCACACTGTGTTTCTGGTAGCTCCTCTCTGACTTAATAGGAAAACACTGACCACAGAAAATGTACAATATGGTTTTTTCTCTGCATTTTCCTGAAATCTGTTGAATCACTTTGGCTGTAGAGGGAGAAGAGGAGGAGTGATATGGGGGATGGGGAAGAAGAAATAATGGTGTCTGTTCAATGAAACTCCCCTAACAGACAGTTTGTGTTGTTTTTCACCCCTCCAAACACGCAGATCTGATCTGAAAATCCAGGGCTTAAAAGCACAGACGTTTAATCTGACACACAAACATGGCATCTTTCCAGCAAGTGAAACAGCTTTGCCACTGGTGAGTTTAGAGGAGCTAATCTGGGATGAGAGGAGTAAAAGCTGCTCAGCAATAGCTGCATCTTTGAACCAGGTCACCTGAAACTTTCCTTCCCTTCCCTCCAGGTGAAGGGGTCTTTCCCTTTGTAGTAAAGCAGCTTTCAGAGATGTTACTGCTTCTTGGGTCCCTCAAAGTGTCGTCTGGGGCAGGGGGAGAAGCAGTGGTGGGGATGTAAACCAGTCAGGGGCAGTGGCACTGTGTCGGATCTTGTGAGATGTTTTTTGTGGGTCTTATCGCCATGCCCAAACAGGTCAGGACGAAGACGGTATTGGATTAATTCTGTGTATACATAAATCTCATAGTCAGAGATGTGTTGGGGTGCAAATTGGGATGGCTAGCCATTTATTTCTAACTCATTAATTTTAATTCCAGTCCACACCAGCAACGATTACAAGTCACCCCACTGCTGGTGTTCCTTGCTTGACTCTTAATAAGTATCTCAGCATCCTGCCATTTATAACTGGTTCGTCCAGCTGCGTTAAGAGCACCCCACACCTGAAATGCCCTTCTGCTTCTAAGAAAGGCCACCTGGAAAGAGCAAGGGCTGCCCTGCTTTTGCCTGCTCTCTCCCTTTCTGGAGCATGTCTTTTCAAATGGTGCAAAATCTGCTTTAGAGGCTGAGCTGTGCCCGTTGTCTTTGCTGCCAATGTTAGAGCTGGGAGGCGGTCAAAATGGCACTCATGAGCATGCTGGCAGCCTCTGCAAAGTGGTGGCTGAGATACGGAGGTTTTCCTTCAGCAAAGCAACTGGCAGGCACTTACAGCTAAACCCTTTCTTGTGTTGCTCTTGGGATAATTAATTGAGAATGAAGTTGCCACCACATTTTCCAAAGCCTCCAAATCTGCCTTTCCTATAGCTCGTGCTCTATGCCAGAGTCAGAGATGGAGACGAGTCAGCATCCACCCTTGTAAGTATACAAGCATTGGAGCACCAGGAATATAAAGAGGATAAAAAGAGATCCCATAACATTTGGAGACCTTGTTTTTTAAAGCCAGCTAAATTGCACCCAGAACCTGTAGGATGCCTGTAAAGCTGTGGGAAGAGAGGAACAGAGGTTGGTTGGAGACCCAGTGCAAGCACTCTGTCATGGGGCTCATGTTTACATTAAGGCACTTCTGGAATTGATGTCTAGATTATGAAATTATTTGGAGATAGTGCTTTTGAGAACAGTGCCCTAACAAGAAGGTATTAAGGCAGAAATGAACACAAATAACCCTGTACTCAACTGACTACTCATAACATCCCTCTTGCTTTGTGTACCTGTTAGATGTTGCCCTTTTTCCATCTGTAGGACTCTGTTTTCAACCCTTGTGCACTTCCCAAAATGACATCTACTTTTCTCCCTCCTGTTTGGTACATCCCTGCATTTTGTTACGGCAACATTGCAGGGGGGTCTTCAGCTGAGCATCCCTCTTTCTTCTCGCACCCCACAGCTATACAAGCACTGGATGGCTTGGGGCGCAACAGCACTCACTTGAGATAAACCAGACCCAGAGATAAATCACCTAGAAATGCTCAGCATCTGATTTCAGGCAGGGCACAGATTGAAGATGGATGTGTGTCATGAAGGATTGGACTTGATTAGACTGGATTTGATTTGAACTAAGGGGAACAGAGGGAACCTGGGCCAGGTTGGACCCTGCTCTTCAGCAGGCTGCATTTCATGGAGCCAAAATTGATGACACCAAGCTGAGTGGTACAGGTGACTCACGTGAAGTAAGGGGTGCCGTCCTGAGGGACCTTGACAGGCTTGAGAAGTAGGCGCTTGTGAACCTTATCAGACTTGACAAGGCCAAGTGCAAGGTCCTGCAACTGGTTTGAGGCAATGCCCAGTAACAGTGCAGACCGGGGGATGAAGGGATTGCGAGCAGCCTTGCAGAGAAGGACTTGAAGGTACCGGTGGGCAAAAAATGACCCAGCAATGTGTGCTCGCAGCCCAGAAAGCCAACCATCAAGGGAGGGGGCTCTGCCCTTCTGCCCCGCTCTGGTGAGACCCCCCTGCAGCGCTGCCTCCAGCTCGGGGGTCCTCAGCACAGGAGAGATGCGGAGCTGTTGGAGCGGGGCCAGAGGGGACCACGGGGATGGTCAGAGGCTGGAGCAGCTCTGCTGTGGGGACGGGCTGGGAGAGCTGGGGGGGTTCAGCCTGGAGAAGAGAGGGCTCCAGGGGGACCTTAGAGCAGCCTCCCACTACTTAAAGGGGACTTCTAAGAAAGACAGAGCAAGGCTATTTACCAGGGTCTGTAGTGACAGGACAAGGCGCAATGGTTTTAGACCGAAAGGCTGGGCATAAGAAAGAATTTTTTTATGATGAGAGCAGTAAGGCACTGGCACAGGCTGCCCAGAGCAGCTGTAGATGCCCCATCCCTGGCAGTGTCCAAGGCCAGGTTGAACAGGGCTTGGAGCAACCTGGTCTAGTGGAAGGTGTCCCTGCCTGTGGCAGGGTGGTGGAACCAGATGGTCTTTAAGGTCCCTTCCAACCCAAATGATGCCATGATGCTATGAAAAAGAGATGAGTTTATTAGGCTGGACCACTGTGCCACCCAATGCAGTCTTGGTCTTCAGCAACAGACTTTGTCTTGTATTTGTGCAGTGACAAACTGCTACAGAAAGCACTCTCTGTTGTTGTGTGTGAGCTCCTGTACCATTTAATGCCTGGTTAGGGGGCTCTCTTATTTAACAGCAATACTGAGGAGCCTTCTGTGTATTATGTTCCTAGCGAGGGCGTGATGGAAATGGGTGTTTTTGTAGGAAAGTTGCTTTTCAAAGCCTTTTGAAAATGCTGGGACAGCAAAGACTTTCAAAGATGGTGATGTCTCGGTTGCTATCCACTGCATTGCTATTGAAATGAAAATATTTAACCTGAGTGCTCCGTCATTCTGGATGGGTTTGAAATGAATTTAAATTAGCAGAATTTTGGTAGCTGTTTGGCCTATGTGCCTAATACAGGGGGATTTGAGCTCTGTCAGAGCCTCTTAATGTTTATTTGAATATCACTGAAATCTAAGTGACACAAGGTAATATTTAATGCTTGCTCAGGGAGACCTTGTTTATTGGCAAAAGAACAGAATGGGTCATAAAAACTGAATTGCACTATTACCTTGACTCTGTTCGGTCATGGTTCACCCCCTGCCCTTCCTGGAGCAAGACATGAAGCTCAGGACCACAGAGGCTGGAGCAGTGTGTGGGCTTAGGTAGAGCATCGCCTGCTGCAAAGAGCAGCATACTCCAGCCGTCGGCTTTCGTTTAAGGTCCGCTATGTGATACTCATATTTTAAATGCCATCCTGGAGGGAAAAACACAACAGGGCTGAGTGTCAGGTTATTTTCCTCTGTCCAAGTCCTAATCCTCTCCCATATTTTTTTATATAGGGTGGCACCGGGATTCCCAGCTACCCGGCTGCGCCCCCAAAAAAGGCTGATTTAAACCTTAGCAACAGGGTATTTTTGTTTAGATTGTATTTATTGTCCTGTGAGAGTCATTGTTCTCTCCCATGCCTTGACCGTTCTGAAGGCTGATGATAAAAGCCCTCGCTGACAATAATACAGTTGAGTTCAGCCTTTTGTTGGGAGATTAAAATAGAGAATTAATTGTAACATGGGAGGGCTAAAGGTTAGTCGTCCCAGGCTGTTTTTTAATCACTTTAAGGATAAGAAAAGGCATTTTAAGTTTTTTATATTTTTTTTCAGAACTACTGGGCATTAGGTTTTGTGTTGGTATCTGCAGGGGCTGCAGGAGCTTATGGCCACCCTGTGGTTTAAGACTAGGATTGTTTCAGTTCACATAATCTTGTGTCAGCAAGAAATAGGTTTATAGCAAAGACAGTAGGTTTATGATAGTTTTACAGCAATATATATATATATATAAATAGATTTATGATAGTGGGTTTATATCTATATATGTAAAAAATATATATAAATGTATATATAATAATTTTATAGCAGCAGCAGTGATAGAAGATTCCCAGCCTGTTAGTGTGGCTCTAAAACCTGTGTCTACAGCATCGCTTCTTGAACAAGGACACCCCTCTGGGGCATGGGAGATGGAAAGGAAAATAGATGAAAAAAAGATGGATGGAAAAAATAGATGGAAAATAGATGGGAAAAAAAGATGGAAAGTGGAAGCAGAGCCACTGAAGCCAAACAGAGTTTGGTCCTTTTTCAGGAGCGTGGGCTGATGAGGAGAAATGTTTAGGAGACTGATCTGCCCAAAATGCCAACAGCGTAAACGATAACGGGGATTGCCCCCAAACTCTGCTGGCTCTGAAATCCTTTTCTTGCTGCCGATGTTTTGGCTGCTCTCTGGGCACAGGCTCCTTTCTGCCGGGATATTTCTGTTGCCAGTGAACTTCCTGTTCACATCAGCATCTTGAAAAGCTTCCCATCCCTCCTCATAGACAGCCTCTCTCCCCAGCTGCTCTTACCTGCAGTCCCTGTAATTGGCAATAATTTCCCTAATTGCTCACAAAAGCAGATGTTCTCTCTGTGGTCGCATTGAACTGGCTTATACAGTACTATATACATGAGCACACAGCATTAAAGGACTAATTCCTGTAAATAAGCCTATTAAAAGGTTACAAATAATGCCTCCAACTAAACCATCAACAGCAGCTGAATTCCGCTTGTTTTATTAATTTGTTATTTGTAATGTGGCAATCCCTGTCTTCTCGGGACTGGGATGCCGTCGTGCTTGGTCAATTGCTCTTACGTTGTGTTTAAAGGATGTCTTAGCATACGAGATCAGCCCTTTGCATTGTTTCCAGCTAATAAATCACATTTGTAGGTAATTAACACTACACCTAACATATCCCCAGTACTACTGGTGAGCGGGAGGAGAGACTGGTTCATGCAATCGATAGCTGAGGGACTGTCCTTTCAAGGCTTTAGGTGATACTGCTAAAGAAAATAAGTAATCTTAATTTTCCTGCCTCAAAGTTGGGGGGAAAAATGTTTTCCCAGTTCTTCAAGTGCAGCACTTTGCTTTTCACCCTTCATGAGGAAAGAGTTATCGATAGCTGTGCAGCACCAATCCTGAGGCAGCCTCGGGAAAAGCCCTTACTTGAGTCATCAGCTTAATTGCCAGCATTAATTCCCTGCACTGTCTGAACCAGGTGTAATTAGGCTATGGGAGGGTAATTGCTAGAAGCTCCATCCAGTGGTGGGGGTAGCATTGCCTTCTGGAAAGCCCTTCGGTGCTTTTGGACTGTCCTTTGCTGGTGGGTGCCATCAGCTCTTGCTGTGGATGTGAAGTTCCTGTTGCCTGTGCTACAGGGAGGGCACAGCCCTGCAGCATTCAGAGGCTTTTCATAGATTTATATATTATTTTTTTTCCTCAGGTTATTTCTATTCATTTAAGAACTAGGGACTGGAATGCTTTCTATAAATTGGGATGACCAAAGAGTGATTGTTTCTCTTCTTATTTTCTGGTGGGTCCCATATGATCTACAATTGCTCCAGCTTTTAATATCTCCAGCAACTGCATTGGAGCTCGCAGTGTTGCATTTTGATCCAAATTTCACCTGCAACCTGAATGAGAGCTTCAGCAGCCGTTCCCACTGCTTTACAAATAAGATGCAGCTTGTTTCCATGATAGCCTTTGGCTGGGCAAAAGAATCTTACAAAACCGGCATCCTTGGTGCCAGCCAGGTGGTAGCTGAAGTCTCTAGGTCACCTTCAGCTGATGATTCTGTTTCCCACTTTGGACTTTTACATTTTACTTGCCTAAAGCTTTCTTACTGCTAGCAGGGGAGAACTTTTCTCTCTCTTTCTTGGACCAAAATTTTAGCTCAAGCTTCTGAAATCCCTTATGCTGACAAAAAGGGGTATAAAGTCACAGCCCAGAAGCTTTGCTGCGTGTCTGGGTCATTGCACCACAGCCTGATAGTCTGGGACTGGAACATGCTGGCACTGCTTGGCTCCTGCCCTTCCCCAGGACAAACCAGAAGCTGTGCCTGAGCTCAAGGAACAACTTTCACCAGCAATTTGTTTTTCAGCCTTTGCATCTCTTTCAGAGGTGATGGCTCCCGGTTCTTATCGGTGGATCTGGCTGAAGTCAAGCTGCTGGGTTGTGTGTCTTGTGGCAGCCCTGGATGATGGAAAAATGCAGAATCTGCCATTGCATTAATGAATATTATAGGCTATTATCTCAGTTTTGGTCCTTGGCCCCACTTGTTTAGCACCATTTCATCCTCTTGGAGATTCATCATCCAATGAGAATGGAAAAACTAAGGTGTTTTGATGAGCTGACTTTTTAAAACATCATGGCTCTGGATTTGCAGCTCCAGAAATACCGGTCAGGCCATTTTCCTCTCACCTGGAAATAAGCTCCAGTATCTTATTTGTAGATTGTGTTGAAAAACACTTGTGTCTGGCAGCACAACTGCTCCCAGTCAGACTTTTCAGCTTGAAGCCTTCAGCAGAAGACATGCCTCCAAATGCTTCTGGCATTCAAATAAAAGCCAAGAAAGGAAAACGCTTTCAGCGCTGGTTCCCCACGTGTGATTTGTTTTTTTTTTCTGGCAAACTGCAACAGAAACACAGTTAATGCAAGATGCAGGGGATGCAGCCTTGGTCCCACTCTGGCTATTACCATTCGTACATCACGCTTGACCCTTTTTTTCCAGTCTAATACATGCAAATATATGTAAAGAGTAAAGACTGTTCCACCGGGTCTTGCACATTCGTTCAGAGAGAAGGAAAACAAGCTGAATTTACAGGGAATTTGCAAGCTCTATTTGAAGACCCATATATAAAAAAACCCGAGCAGCAGCTGGCGGCAGTGGACGGTGCTGACCGAGGCGATGCTTTCTGGCGTCTTTATTTTCCCTGCGCTTGCAATCATAATGTCATTAATATGGAGCTTTTTGAGAACTGGAGTATATCCTAATTAGCAGCCTCTGATTTTTTTTCTAGTTTCATAATCAGTGATCTCGGCTACACCAGAAGTGTTACTGTGGCAACAGGGCTGAACTGAGCAGTGGTGCAGAATTACTGCAGGTAAATTGGTGATTTTACAGATCCACGGCACTTTCTTAGCTCAGGGGCTGCTCCGTGGGACGGGCTGGCTGATCCCTGCACCCTACAGGTGTCCCAGGCGGATTTCAGGGTAAGCACAACCAGCGATTAAGCTGCATGACCGAACGCATGCTTTTTAATTGGAGCTTAGCCTCTGTAATGAGATTTTAAGGCTGTCATGCGAATGATCCCCTCCGACACCTTTGTTTTAAGTAGGATGCTCCCTCTCCCCAGCTTGGTCGTGGCTTGGAGCTGGGACTTCGTTTTGGTCCTGCAGAAAGGGCTGAGCCCAAAAGCTGGGCTTAATTTTTCATGGGTTTTTTTGTTTTGGTTTGGGTTTTTTTGGTGGTTTTTTAAACCTTGTTTCTCCTCCCCACGTACCGTTTGCTTGCTCTCCGAAAGGCATCATGCTAGGTCGGGATGTTGTTATGCTAAATAATGGCCATGCTTCATCCTGACTCCTCAATCAAAAGCAACCAGTCCTTGTCATAGCTGGTGTGTGAACTGCACTCATGTTTTCTTTGTACATGTTACAAAACGATGCCTGGGACAAAGAAGAGGGGACACTCTAAAATGGAATATTTAAAGAAATACATTCCTATATGACTTAACTTCTTTTTTTTTTTTTAATTACTAATTCATTATTTTGAATAATGAGTTGAACCAGCCTCTCCTGTGCCTCTCAGGCGGTTGCTTTCTGCTTCCTAGTGCTGTGTTGCAGCTACAATGCCCATCCCGCAGGGGAAAGCACACCAGGAGACCATGGGGTTTTGCCTCATACTACTCAGGGGTTTTTACAAGCTCTGGGGGTGTTGCTTCAGCAGATGCATTTTGATTACCCCAGAAGGAGGTCTCATCTCCCTCTCCCCTTTGTGACACAGCTCCTGCCGCCCCACCATCCCTCATCAGCCTGGCCTGCAGCGAAACCTTTCACCCCCAGCACCTTCCTCCTGGTCAAGGCTCAGAGTCAGTCTTTCATCTTCATCCTCCCTGACCTGACATCTCCCCTGGGCATAGCCCACTGCTCTTCTGTCTCAGAACCTCGCCTTCTCCCAGTTATTACCTGTCCCACCTTGACACTCCTTGATGACATGTCCTTTAGGAAACACTCTCCAGCTGGTCATTCTCCATTGCTACAGCTCCAAGAAGTTTTTCATCCCCTTCTGTCTCCCTGCACAATTTATTCCCCAACCCATCGCAGTTTATTCTGCAAAAGTTGCAAGAGCAACTGGTACATGCTGCCATGATCAGACAGCCATGGCACCAGCAGAAAAGAGTGGCTGAGGGCAAATTAAACCCATCCTAATTATGACAGTTTTTAAGAAAGTTATTATTAGGAAAATAATGGGACACATTTGTAGCTCTTCCCCTCCAAGGCACTTGGGCAGCTTCCAGATGGTGACTCTGCTTGCTGTGCCGGCAGTGTGGCCACGAGTGCCTGTCCATGCAGCTTGATGGGCAAGGACTGGACATCACTGGGTGCCTTGGTCTTGGACGTGCCACTGATCTGCCCCTGGCATAGCTGGGGATGGAGCCTACATCTCCTGGCTCTTACTTTTGTATTGTCAGCGTGAGACCATTGAGTTTCTATGCTCTGTCTTAGTATTTGCCTGTTTTTAAACATACAGAGAGAGATTTCTTTCCTAAAAGCAAGGCAATACAGAAAACTACGATCTGACCTGCCACAATTGCAGAGGACAGATACCCACCATCAACATTACTGTGCCTCTCTAGGACCATGAACTATTGCATGTCTGGAATACTTAAGCATCCATGTTCATTAGTGTTTGTCTCTGGTTTTCTGCTTAAAACCTCATCAGTTTAGTTTTCCTGTCTCCTAACTGGGATAACAATTCCCTAGTCTCAGTGCTTTTTGAGGAGGCTCTCTTACCAGTCTTTGAGATGCTCCAAGCTCCTTTAGGGAAAGCTGTAATGGGCTTCTTTCCTCTGAGCAGCGTTTGTCTCTTTGTTAGTGGCTCCTAGGGGAGGGTTGTCTCATACATGGCAAAGGGCTGTCATGGTGTGCAGTAACTAGTGCTTGTTCACTGAAAACCAGCGTAGAGCTGAAGGGACACTGGTGAGATCCCAAGATACATCCTGTGCGATGTAGGGATCTCCTTCTCAGTGCTGGATGCTTACTCCACTATGAGCTTAAATCCCAGCAAGTTTGCCTTCTGAAAAGTTTGTAGGATAGTAAGGTACAGAATCTCAGGGTGGCTGAGGTTGGAACCTTTGAGGTCAACTGGTCCAACCACTGCTCAGGCAGGACCACAGAGCCAGCTGCCCACAATTGTGCCCAGACAGACTGGGAAGATCTCCAAGGATGGAGACTCCACAACCTCCCTGGGCAACCTGTGCCACTGCTCAGTCACCCTCGCACACTCAAAACGTGTTTCCTGATGTTCAGAGGGACCCTCCTGGGTCTCAGTTTGTGCCCACGGCCCCTGGTCCCGTCACTGGGCACCACCGGCAAGAGCCTGGCTCTGTCCTCCTGGCACCCTCCCTGCAGGTGTTCATAGACTCCGAGATCCACCCCGAGCCTTCTCCTCTCCAGGCTGAGCAGCCCCAGCTCCCTCAGCCTTTCCTCACAGCACAGATGCTCCGGTCCCTTCGCTGGACTCTCTCCAGCCTGTCCCTGTCTCTCTTGTACTGGGGAGCCCAGCACTGGTCCCAGCGCTCCAGGTGTGGCCTCACCAGCACCGAGCAGAGAGGAAGGATCACCTCCCTCGGCCTGCTGGCAACGCTTTGTCTGATGCAGCCCAGGACACCTCTGGCCGCCTTTGCAGCAAGGGCACGTTGCTGGCTCAGGGACAACCTGGTGTCCACCAGCCCCCCAGGTCCTTCTGTGCCAAGCTGCTGCCCAGGGGGGTGGCCCCCAGCACGTGCCGGTGCCTCGAGTTGTTCCTCCCCAGGGGCAGGACTTTGCACTTTGCCTTGTTGAACTTTATAAGGTCCCTGCTGGCCCATTTTGTCCAGCTTGTTGAGGTCCCTCTGGATGGCAGCATGACCCTCTGGTGTATCAGCCACTCCTCTGTTCGGTGTCATCAGCAAACTCGTTGAGGGTGCACTCTGCCCCATCTTCCAGATCATTAATGAAGCTGTTAAGCAGGACTGGACCCACCATGTTATTCTTAACTGTGATCTTAAATGTCCTTGCAAATATTTCTGAATGAATGAAACCTGCGTCATTCACTTATGGAGTAAAAAAGCCAATTTGGGAGCCTTTTCATGGTAAATCAGGATGAAGCACAGGGATTTCCAGTTTTTGGCAGCAGAGGTAGAAAGGGAGCTTGGGGAACCTCCTTCCAGCTTCTGGCTGGTGAACACCTGATCCTCTACATCCACCCACGACGGTTTCACACACATTGCTGCTACCAGTGTGTGCTTTGAGAGCCTGCGTGATCAGCATGGGATAGACTAACACCTCACTAAAGATGATATCCATGTGAAAGACTGATGCTGGTTCAGGCCAGCAGTCTTTAACATCATCCTAATGGTGCTAGATATTTCTGGCTGCCCAGAAAGCCAGGTGGTGGTAGGGTCGGGTTCCCTCCATGCACGTATGATGGGGTTGCTCTTTGAAAGAGGACTGCACTCGCCTGTTGGACTGAAGGCCTTCGAGATGGTTGGAGGGCTGGAGCATCTCTGCTGTGAGGAAAGGCTGAGAGAGTTGTGATTGTTCAGCCTGGAGAAGAAGTTCCAGGAGACATTATTGTGGCCTTTCAGTACTTAAAGAGGGCTTGCAAGAAAGACTGAGAGAGACTTTCTGCTAGGGCCTGTAGTGACAGCACATGGTGCAATGGAGCACATGGTGCAATGGTTTTAGACTGCAGGAAGGTAGGTTGAGGTTGGATGTATGGAAGCAATTTTTTATGAGTGTGGCGAGGCACTGGCACAGGCTGCTCAGGGAAGCTGTGGATGCCCCATCCCTGGCAGTGTCCCAGGCCAGGCTGGACGGGGCTTGGAGCAACCTGGTCTAGTGGAAGGTGTCCCTGCCCATGGCAGGGGGTGGGACTGGGTGATTTGTTGAAGGTTGGGCAGGTGGAGAAGAAAACCCAGGCCTTTACCACAGGCTTGTCCTCCTCCTCATGCGCCATTTGTTACAGTGGCTGTCACTCATGTGAAAGCCGCCTATTTATTTAAAAGGAAAAAAAAAAAAAAAAAAAAAAAAAAAAGAAGTGGATGTTCCGAAAGGGTGAATGGTTGCCGTGATTCATCTTTTCTGTTGAAGAGTGGAAAAGCAGAGGGTGGGGTGGGGGAATAATGTTCAGTGACACATCAAAGGCCTCGTTTCAGTTTCGGAGACACATGCAAGGAATTAGTCACTGCTGCTTTAGTGCAACAAAACCCTTTTCCCTCCCTAAACTGAACAGTTCCTCTCCCTGCGATGGCCAGCTCGCCACAGCCCTTAGCCGTCCCAGCGCAGTTTGGAGCCAAAGCAGCTTGTTGCGTGGTGCTAATGAAGAAGGAATCAATGCACAGCGTAAGGAGCCCCCATACAAGATGCTTGGCTCCTCTGCATGACTTCTCATACAGAACCAGGCTTTGCTTTTTGGTGCAGAGCTTCCAGCAGCAGGGCTCATCCTGATTGTTATTTTTACATCCTTTATATCTCATCCAATGTGAGAGGTTTGGAGTTACGGGGAAGGGGAACCTCGTGCTGATGAAATTGTCCTGCCATCAGATAAGCCCGTGGGCAGTTCTCCTCTGCCGTGGATCACAGCTCCAGTGAGAGGCTAGAAAACCACAAATGGGATTTAAAAGGAGCAGGGAGTGGGAGAGGGAATGGCAGGTTTGTTTTCCAGGGTGGCTGAGCCATGCTGATGGCTTGCTGCCACCAAAAAGGAAAAAAATAAAAAAAGACCTTTTTCCCCTTTCTTTATGCTCATGCTTGTTCTCGTCCCACTGTGAGCTGCTTCAAAGACTTAACCAGTGCAAATGCTAACCTTGTTCTTAGTTTTGCCCTCTTCTCTGCCAAAAAAAAAGAAGAAAACTGAATGATTTTTTTTTATTTTTCACTGCGGTTGGGTGGTCTTGGTTGAGCCACTACATTTTAGCATCCTACTGATAGCAGCAGTGGTTTCTGGAGTCCCAGAAAGACAGTAAGAATTCAGGTTGTGTCTCCTCCTTGCACATAGAAAAAGATTGCCTCATTTTCCAGGAATTAGGAATATGTCAGAGGTGGGGGTAAATCCTGCCTTTGACTGTGAACGGCTGTTTCTGGGTGGGTTCCGGGCCGTTCCTGCAGCACTAAATACTAATTCTTTGCTTTCTGAAAGCACGGGGAGGCAGTCCTGCAGCCTAACCCTGCTATAGCAGCAGCAGACGTAAGTGCCATTTTTAAGCCACTTACTACTTTAAAAAGAGATTATTTCCTTTTTTTTCCCCCCTTCAGTATCAATCGTCTTGACAAGATGAGCTTATTTTAAAATATATGTCCTGCAGCCTAAAACCCAGCCTTTTCCATCGGAAGATCCTGAGCAGTGTATGGGAGAGTGCAGGGCATATACACTCTCTCTATGTATGTATTTACAAATACATTTTTTTAAGATACATATATATAAAATATTGCTGGAGACACCAGTAGCATTTATTCAAGTTTCTAATCCTGATTTTTGAAAAAGACGGTTTAAAATGAAGACATGATAGTGAGCATCCCAACCTGCCGGGGCAGCGGTGCTGAAGCCGGCTCCTTTCTCCTCGGCAGAGCCGGCGCCGTGACGTCAGGGTGTTTTTCTGCAGAGCTCGCAGGATGTCGCAGCCGGCCAAGAGCTGTGTTTATGTTGATAACATTACAAGTATTTCCTCTCCGTTTCCGAAACCAGCAGGGAGGGAGCCGAGGGGGAAGGGAGACTTGGGTTTCTCCAGCTTTGGGGTAGGACTCTCGAGGCCTTTTATGTTAAGAAGCGGGTAACGGTGTACCACTGGCATTTATTTATACTGCATTTGGGAATAGGGAGTGTTTAATAGCAGGGGCTGGGAGCCGGGAGCTGGGCTGGCACAGCCCTCCCCTTGCGCAGGGCTCTTTCGCTTGCTCTCTGCTCCAAATCCAGTTTATAAGGTGATAAAGCAGCGCTGGCAGCTGATTGCTGGTCACAGGAGCAACTCCCAGGATTTTTGTGTAGTGATCTGCACAGCAAGCCATGGTGCTCTCAGGGCTGCCCGGCGTCCTGTTTCTTTTGACATTCACAGTAATAAAGCCGTAAAAACTCAGGATCCACACGGACTGCCTGCATCCAGCTTTCTTCACAAAAATGGGGTAAGGCTTGGGGAAATTCTGTATTCTCTCCCCTTGCCAACCCTTTCCTCCTAATGCGATCCACCCAAGGATTAATGAACTTATGAAAGGGACTATCAAGGGGGTTTAAAGGCAGCTGCCCCTGATGTAATTCCAGGGCATCGGAGCTGTGCTGCTGGGTCAGCGAAGGAGGGACCTGCATTGATGATTAGACTAGATGATCTTAAGGATTTTTCCCAACCTAAATGATTCTGATTCTATGATTGTCCCACCATCCCAAAGGGATTTTGCAGCCAGTACTCATGGCTAGTCCAGGAATTGCCTGTAGCTTTTGTCTATGTAGCATTCAGGGTCATGAAAATAAATCCAAGCTCTTTTATTGTATGTGGGTTACTTCCCTGTAACGAAGGGCAGAAAGAAGAGGGGATTCACAGCTTTCATTTCCACCCACCCACCCTCCATGTCATGCCTTTGATACCAAGGGAAAATGTGTTGAGGATGGGGGAGAAGAGCTTCAGAGGTTAATGGGACATTTGGCTGTTGGCCTTAGGGAAGAGGTGCGAGGTTGGTACGGGCTAACCCATCATCCTTTCCTTCCTTAACTTTCTCAAAAGGACTCCAGGGACCACAAATGGAAGAGGAACCAGGTCCCCTGGGCTTCAGCCCCAGTTCTGCACTCCTTTACAGAGTAACCATAAGCAAGTTCATTCCCCTGCTATTTGAGATGTGCTGCAAGAGCCGGAGCAGCCAGCTCAAAAGATCCTTGAAGCCATTAAGAAAGGCTTGGAAGAGATTAATGTCTATATGGTTTTCTAGTGATTGGCTAATTATGGGCCAGGCGTTGAGGAGCAAGATCTCAGTGTGAGGAGTTGGTAGGGTGCCAGCGTGGTGGGAGCATCACCATTAGCAACCAGTTTTTCTGCTCTTGGGGCAGATTGCGGCTGCAGGGCTAGTACTGACATAGCTGTGGGATCCCAAATGAATGGAGATCCCAAATTAACATGATCCCTAAGTGAACAGGAATTCCAAATGAATGGGATCCCAAATGAATTTGATCCCAAATGAATGCAAGCTCTCGTTTTAAGAAATGAGTTGGGGGAAGAGGGGAGGAGCCACATCCACCTACAGGAATGGTGTTTCTATACAAATATTCATCAAAACACAGCGAACAGTCACTTTTTTTCCTAGTATTATTTTCAGAAGATTGAGGCCTTTCCCTTTACCTTGTTACTGTTTGCTTGTGGCAGTAGTGATGGGTTCCCACCTTCATCAGCCCGTGCAAGGTTTTAGGAGCATCTCAGTGCTGCCGCTATGTTCGCTGGGGATTCAGCATGGGCTGAGGTTCCTTCTGCATTTGCATGCGGGTCCCATCACAGTGAGCACTCCATTTCTGTGGGTTTCCATAGTAGGATGCTCGGAGGAGCTGCCTCCTGCAGCAAATTGCCTTTGTTCTCAGCACAGCTTCATATGCTTCCCAGTTGCAATTAAACATGGGGAAGACACGAGCTCCCTTTCCTACACTGTGGGGGTGGAGAACCTCTTTGGCTTGGGACCATCTCAGCTGCAGAGTGTGATTGCTTGTTAAGTGCCTTGAAGCAAAAGCCGGCACCCTGGTGTACTTGCCACTGTGCTTTTCCTCAAGCTCCAGCTGCCCTGGCTTGCCATCAGCTCTAAAAATATAGAATCATAGAATCATCAAATAGTTTGGGTTGGAAGGGACCTCTAAAGGCCATCTAGTCCAACCCCCTGCCATGGGCAGGGACATCTGCAACCAGATCAGGTCGCTCAGAGCCCCGTCCAGCCTGGCCTTGGATGTTTCCAGGGATGTGGCATCTCCCAGCTCTTGGGGCAGCCTGTGCCAGTGTCTCAGCACCCTCAGCACAATAAATTTTCTCCTTATAAAGATCGCGTTTTCTCTCCAAAGCCAAAACAATTTAGACCAAGCGCATCTCAGGCTCTGGCAGGTGGTTGAACAAGTTGCATGGTGTGTGTTAAGCAACAAGAGTGGAGCATGTCATCAAAACCCTACCACTTGCAGGTTTTGAGGACATCCCCCCCTGGAGCAGATCCTCAGGGAGGCATTGCAGAACCAGTCCTGCTCTCACCAGCAGCAGGACGACTGAATCAGTTCAAATTCATCCAGACAGATATTTTAACCGGTGATGAAACCCTCTGGAAAGCTGCTGCTCACACCAGTGGGACCCCTTGGAGAAAGCCCTGCCTTGCATGCAGCAGCAGGGCTGGCTGCGGAGGGAGCCGAAGGAAAGCTCTTATCTCTGGAGCTTGGTTTCCTTCTGGTTCAGGGTTTGTCTGACCTTTTGGTCACTGAGTAAGTTCAATTTTTGCCAGGTTTTCTTTTGTGGGGGGAGGAAAAACATGTAAGTGGGTGGTGCTGGTGGGAGGATACTCCCGGGTGGGGTGGGGAGGATCTTGTATTTCTGATACCGCTTCCAGCATGTTGATGACTTCAGTGTTGTCCTTTTGCCCGGAGTTTGGGATGGGTCTAGTTTGAAGCAGATTTAAATAAATAGAACAAGAACAAACAACACAAGATGTATTTAAGAGGGGGAGGTTTAGGCTGCATATCAGGAATAAAACCTTTTTTGGCAGCATGTCAAGTTGACTTGGCAGTGAGATCTCCCAGCCTTCTCCCAGGAGATGCTGAAGATGCAGCTGGACGTGTGACAAAAGCCTGAAGGACAGGAGAGAGTTGTATGGCAGCTGCCGGTTGATGGCACATAGAAGAGCTGTCTTCGAGCCCTCTCTGGGCTTGCAGCAGATGCAAGATGCTGGCCCTTCTTTGGGAGGCCCCTGGGCCATGTGCTGGTGTGGGGCTTGGCAGCTTTGGGCTCTCTCCTGGCCAGGACGATGATGTCTTGCATCTCACTGTCGTTTGCCTGAGCCTCTCGATCTATATGTGTTTAGAGTAGATAACAATACCCATTTCTTAGGAGCTTTTTGAGGTCTACAGAGGAAAGAAATCACCGTTAAAACATTGTATTTAAATGAGCTGAGGGAGAAAGCCATGGGGAAGCAACTTGACTAATGTCATCGTCCTGTGATTTTGCAGGATGTTTCCTGGGAAGAAGCATACAGTGGGATGAATGTGCAGCCTGCACTTGCAGATGATCTTGGATTATTATTTATGGATATTTGTTTTGTCCGCACTTGCAGGGAATCTGATGGGGGTTGAATGGAGCTGAGCCTGGCTTTATGCGGGTGTTCTACCCATGCCGAGAAACAGGCTGGGCACTGCCTGCAGGAGCTGACCTCTCCTTCCCTGCCTCCAGTTCCTGGGCATTTTGGCTCAAGGCTCCTTGCCATGGTTGTTGTCACATGTATTGCATTTCGGTTTGTTCAGAGTGCACCCATTTGCAGACCGCTATATGAACACATTATTAATTTCCTTTAAGCCCAGGTACTTCTCTTCGGCGCTCAGCTTCATAGCTCATTCCTCGCGTGCTCTCCCACGGTTTGCCCGTTGCCTGCTTCATCTCTCGTCACCTTTGCTGGTCCACCAGACTGACATCTCTCCATGCGCTCTCCCATTGGGGACATATGAACATATCAGATCCCTGCCATCCACATACCTGCAGGGACTCCAGCTGCCGTTCACTGCTCACTTACAGCTCTACACATGCAAGATGTGCAGCGGTATCTCCAGTTTGAATTATTTTGGGATAATGCTGCCTGAGGGTTTAAATAACTGTTTTTTGCTCTCTTCCCCAGGTCAACATGGATTTGTGGTTCTTTCTGCTTTTGCTTGGAAGTGGCCTGAGAAGCGTAGAGGCTAACAACATTACAACAGGTAAACTATACTTGTCGTTTCCTCTCTTGTCCCTAAACTATCTTTAGGATCAAAAGAGGAAGTGCTCATGTGCTTGACTTACTCCTCCTGCCCTCCACTTAACTGTAATATAAAGTATTGGAAAGAGGATGATGGGCTGCAGGTGCTCATAAACAGGACCTGCAGTTTTTACCTCTAGCAAATATTGATCCTCTCTTACAGGAGCTCTAGTCTTTGTACCTCCTCAATATCGTAATACTAATTCAAGTTTTATAAAGTTTGCACCACCATACTGTGCAGAGTGTTCCCTGTCCTGGATTCGGGATTTTTTTGCTGTTTTACCCTTATAGTCATGTGAATCTCCAGCATCTCAGACTTCCAGTGTTCCATAAAGGTATCTCATGGAGGTTCCCTTGTGCTTTCTCCTCTCACAGAGCCACCCACAACAGTGCCCACCTCTCCCAGGAGCTCCACCAAAGCTCCTACAGTAGGTCCTGAGGATGGGACTATGACAAGCGCAAATAGCCTCAACATTAGCACTCCAGTGACTGTTTCTACCATGGTGTCAAAGCCACCTACAACCACAGCCACCAAGATCTCCCCCAACACCACCACTGTCAGCCTCAACACCTCCACCCTGGGGACATCGGTGTCCGTGCCTCCAGCCACCTTCCTGCTACCCAGTGTGACGCCATCTAATCCACGCACTGCTCTCCCCAGCACAGAAGCGGAGACGACAGAGAGGAATTTCAGTGCGACAGTGACAACTCAAGAGACCTCTTCTGCTTCCCACAACGGTAGGCATCTCCTTCACCTCTTCTTCCCCAGACCACCCTGCCTCCGGGTTTGTTTCTTTGCTCTTTTTTTGTTTTGCTGAACTGAATGAGAAGACCCCTCCAGGCAAATTCCATGGTGATAGGAAACAATGTACCTCCCTGAACTGAGCAGATCAGGAGAGATTTATCCTATCGAAGGTTTGGGCTTCTTGCCAAAATGCTGGGGCACCAGAAACCCTAGGATCTCGTTCCACTTGAGGCACAGTAGAATTTCATCGCTTTTTGTGGTTTCCGTAGTGTAAAACAGGGCCAGTGCTGCACAGCTCCCAGGTGTTGGCTAAAAAGTTGATCTGTAATGGGTCTGTGTAGGCAACAGCAATAAATCATTCCAGGTTGCTGCTCAGCTGCAGAGCTTGGGTTATCCAGAGTGTTGCTACATTTATATGTACTTTGGTAACCACCATGGTCTCAAGCCATGCTTTTTGGCACTGTGCAAGCACACACACAAGGCAGTCCCTGTCCCAAAGGATGTAAGGCTTACACTAGAGGTGGCCAGCCAGGGATAAGATCCAGTTCCTGAGGAAAGCTGGAAAGCTGGGGTGTTATCCAGAACTAGCAAAGCTGGGGATGAAGGATGATGCAGTGGGATGATGATGGCCCATCTGGCTGGGTAATCTCTGCGCACCACTTGACGGTTGCTAAACGGCTTGCTGCGTATGATTTGATAAATCATCTGAAGGTGCTCTCTCTCCACTGTGATGAGCACCAGCAGCAATGTGGTGAGACCTTACTGAGAAGAGTATGCCATGTTCTGGATGTCTTGGTCTTGCATTTGCTGGCAGATCCGATGATGGGGTGGATGCCCCCTCCCTGGAAGTGTTGGAAGCTCAGGTTGGACAGGACTTGGAGCAACCTGGTCTAGTGCAAGGTGTCCCTGCCTGTGGCAGGGGAGTTGGACTAGATGATCTTTGAAGTCCATTCCCCAACCCAAATCATTCTGTGATTCTATGCTTACATTTTCTTTTTTTTTCCCCCATTACTTGGGCTACTTTAATCTTTGAAAGGTCTAGACGAGCAAGAGTTGTCTCTGTTGCCATCCTGCTGTCATTCTCCTCTTGGCACGTCATAAAATTGAACCCTAAGAATGTAGTTTGGCTGCTGAATGTAGGTTAAGAGTAAAAATCAGGCAAAAAGAGGCTGAGGTGATCAGAAATCTTAGCTGATCTGTGCCTTTTCAGTCATGGTTTGCCCATTGCTGCATCGTTTGAGACACAGATTTGACACTACGTGCCTCTGAGCTGCAACAGTTACATAGCTATGCCTGCTAGAGCTTATAGTGAAAGCCTTGGCAGTGCAGGTTTTAGTGGAAAAACAGGATGGGTAACTTGGTGATGGGGTGGAAAAGACTGGAAGAAGATAATACTGGAGTTAATGCAGGGAGATGTCAAGTGTACATTCCTTAAGAATAAATTTATCAAGGGATATTGGGTGTTGGGTATCTAAAGCACTCTTCACATCAGTGAAATACGTGTGCCCTCTTCCTCTGAACATCTTCGGGGACCACAGCCCGTGAAGCTGCAGTGAAGTTATATTTGCTACCAGCATCAGAAGGGATGTGGCTGAAGGAATTTTGCAACCCAAGTTTCTCAGTGTCCTTCCATCCCTGAGCTCATCCAGCTTCCTTCCAAACCCAAATCCTCAAGGCTCTTTTTCAGGGTGAAGGAGTCCAGACTAACCTTAGGTACATGTACGGTGCAAATTTAGAATAAACATAGCCTTTGAATGGGAATGATGGAGGCAAAAGCCAAGATCTGGATTTCGTAATACAATGCCTGCTAGCAGTGGACTGAATTTGTCATTTTTTTGTCTTTGCTACATTTTTATGGCTTGGGTTACTGTTTTTGGTGAACTCCCTTGGTGTATGTTATGACACATTGACCATTGCACCATCAAGGCCAGATGGGGCTTCTCGCTTGACATGAGTCCTGAGAACAAATGACCAAACCTGATTCTTCCTTTATTTCAAGTAATTTGTCAAGGAGCAAAATTAGTTTTAGGGCTGCCCTTGCCATTAATCTTAATGGGAAATTTGAATATCAGTCATGGAAGAATTAAGTGGTGCTTAAGAGAAGGACAGGGACAGAAGGCAGCGCATGAATTGCATGTTGTACAGGCAGTTCCTGCTTCTCCAAACCTTCCAAGACTGTCCTCAACCCCGTGCTGCAGCTCTTCACATGGAAAAGAGCAGTGTGGGGTGCCTGTGCCAGCAACGTTGCTGCAGGAGAGCTGGGCTGGGCTCTCGTTGGCACGGGTTTGTTCTGGTTTCCTCCAGATGAGATATCCAAAGAAGCAGGTAGAGGCTTTCCTTGGATGCTCATCATCCCCATCCCTGAGCCCAGCTGCTCTTAATTGAACTCTTGGCTCAGCTGCTCTTTTAAAATAATGCACGATTGTTATCTCTTAATATTTAAGTGCTAATGAATTCTGCCAGTGGCTTGCTGGTTGTAGGCTTAAACAGACTGTGTTATTGATTAAAGGTGGTAAGTTGTGTTTATCGGTGCTACAGCTTGGCTTCAGCTCCCTGCTCTGCTGATAAAAAGTTGGGGTTTGTTGTTTTTTCCTTGTTACTCAGTGAAGGCTGAAATTTGTTGTAACATCCTGGCTTTTTAGCTGATGTTTTAAAGGAAAGATTTACAAGCAGATGATGAGAGTTACTAAATATGTTACTGTCTTGGTCTTTGATCCTTCCTGACTTATTAAAATGTGTATTTCTTTGTTGCTAAGAGACACTTGTTTTCTCTTTCTGCAGGTAACTCTGACAGAAGAGGTAAGAATTTTGTATTTCATTGCTCTTTAGTCAAGCCCTCAGTAAAAACATTTCCAGAAGTATTCTGCTGTTAGATAGCTCTCCTTATGACACACTTCCACACTTGTTTTTACAAAGCCTAATCAAGCTCTTTAGAAGAGCTGGTGACACACTGGTATCTTAATTTGTGTTGAGCTTTTCTTTGTAGAAATAAACAATCCCATACCAATTTGTACATGTCCTATTAGATATGAAATGTTCCTGCTGAATGCTCCAAAAACATCAGCTTAACCATCCCTAGAGTTAGATGACGAAAGTCTAAGAAGCCATTCATGAATTTCCTTCGGTTTTTTGCTTATGAATTGTCTTTATTGATTGTGTTTGATCCAGGCCCACTCTGCAAATGTTGTGAATAATTTTTACTCTCCTTAATTCTGTTGGCAAGCAGTAGCACAAGTCCATTTCTTCTAATATAATGGCACTTAGGTGCATTTTTCCGTCTCTTAGTTCTGAGAACTGGCATGGCTACTAGAATATTTGCCCTTACTCATTGCTTTAGAAGTATAGGAGTGGGTAGAGCGGAGGTTCAGCCGGTCTTGTTGCTACCTATAGAAACGAGTTTCCTCTGTGTGTTTTCATTGTTGCTGTGGTGGTGTTTCAGCTTTGTAAACCCCACGGCAATCCGCTTTATGCTGCTCAGTGTGCCTGGCTCACACTGTCCCACTGATGGTATAGAGGAAAAGACAGATGCTCTGTGATAGTTACAGTCAATACACATATGCACAGAGGAGATAAAAGGGATGCAGGTCTGAGTGAATTCATTTAAAATAATGGTTAAGTCGCTGTAGAAATATACAGTGTAATCCCCTCGGATCTGGCATGGCTTAGGTCTGATTTTGTGATCTCTGTGCTGTGTTTCATCCCTTCTCCTGAGAGCAAAGATATGAAAAATGAGGAAAAAATCTGACTTCTTAACAATCCTAATTGCTAATAGTAATGTTAATAAAATAATTATTTTCCAAGTCCTGTGACTTGGAGAATGGTTCTAGGGTGTTTGGTCACAATTCCTGGTTCACTGGCACCAAGGAGCAGCACTGGGAGCAAAACTGTAACAGCAAAAAGTGGAGGGGCTGCTTAAAACTTGGCTTGGGTCCTGTTGGGGGTGTATTGCCTTCCCAGTGACTCTAAAGGGACTAATTCTGTCTCTACAGGTCATTCCTCTCCTGCTTTAAGATGGTGGAGTTGGAGTCAGTGCCCCGATTCTGATTTGTTCCAGAAAACAATCCTCTCTGATATTTTAATCATTCCAGGATATAGAAAAGACACAGAATTGTTTTGATTTATTCTTGCATCTAGATGCAGGATTAGTTAGACACAGGATTAGCTAACATGTATGTTCTTCTGACATAAGTACATCTTTCCCAAATTATACACCCTAACCAGTATAGAATATATCACATCTTATGTAGAATATATCACATCATGTATAGAACATATCATATCATATCATGGAGAAAATTGATGCAGGTTACAGCAAGAGCCAGCCTCCCATCAGTTTGTGTGGCTTTTCCATTTAAAGGGTGAGTCTCCGCTAGATGAAGGGGGCTTTGCCACTGAACACATTTAAGGTTAGACAGACCTGTGAAACTGTAGCAGATTAAATCCAGGTACATGGACTTCTGCAGGGCTCACCAACACAGGATAAGCTCTGCTCATAGCTGAAGGCCTTTGAGCTTGTGCTGGAGATTTTCTTTAAATCTCAGGAGGATTCTGAACAATATTTTACAGCAAGGTGAGCCAAGGGAATACATCTCGTCTCATTTCAGGTGTGTGTGCCATGGGAATCACTGGAAGACTTTTAATCTCTAATATTGGAAAGAGGAGAACTAGGTAGCTTTCTTGTCAGGAAAGTTAACAGTAATAACCTTCCAAATTTAAAAGCTTGCCTTTAATTTCCTCGAAATTATTGATGGAGATTGATTTTGAAAATAAGGAGCGGAAAAGTCATTTTTATCTAAATTAGTGAAAATGTGCTGCCTCTTATTGGTTGCACTCATACTGTCACATGAATCCATCCCCCATGGTGTATCTCAGACACCAAGTACACTTGTACAACTATTATTTATGACACTTGCAGGAAGCAAGTAGCCCTTTTATTTCTGCCCCCCCCCCCCCTCCCATAACAGCATCAGTAGAAGAGTTCTCTGCAAGCTTTGGGGCTGTTCAGTGATGGAGCTGCCCATGGAGGAGCATCAATGCTGAGCAGGGCAGCGTGGAAGGACATTTGCAGGTGGCTATGCTTATGCTGGTCTTCTGATTTGGGGTCAGAAAGGGATTTTTTGTGAAGTCAGACTGATGGAAATCAGTGGTTTGCCTCTCCCAGCAGCACCCAACTCTTGCAAATCCTGCAAGTCCTTCCCCATCGCCTTTTAGTGATCGTGGCCTTTTATGGTGTCTGTCAGCTTGTTTTGTGCTACAAGAGATAGTTTGATCCTTCACAAGCCTGGAAGGAAGAGGCTGACCTAGGCGTCCTTGACAGGCTCCCTGAAGTCTTGCCTGCATTCCCCATGGGGAAGAGTGTAAAGCTGCACAAATATTTATGACTTTACCTGTTCAAGGGGTTATGCCATGCTCCAGGCTCAAGCTCCACAGCTGAGACAGCCGTGGGGATGCATCTGCAAGATAGATCCCTTCCTGGTGAGGCAGTGGGGATGAGAAGTGCCCTGCCTTCTCCTGCTCTGTGCCTGGAGTTGGTGTGATGGATAAAACAGTCACTTCAGTAAGCAGAAAACCCTGGTCCTTAGCTGGAGAGACACTAATGTCTCCTGATGTGACACCTCCTGAAGGGATCATCCGATGGTTGCACCATAGGATCGTCGAATGATTTGTGTTGGAAGGGGCCTTTAAAGGCCATCTAGTCCAACCCCCTGCCATGGGCAGGGACATCTGCAACCAGATCAGGTTGCTCAGAGCCCCGTCCAGCCTGGCCTTGAATGTTTCCAGGGTTGGGGCATCTCCCACCACTCTGGGCAGCTTGTGCCAGCGTTTCACCACCCTCATTGTAAAAAAATTCATCCTTATATTTACGCTGAATCTCCCCTCTTAATTTAAAACCCTTAACACCTTGTCTTATCACAACAGACCCTTCTAAAAAGTTTGTCATCTTTTTTACAAACCCCATATAGGCACTGGGAGGCTGCTTTAACGTCTCCCCGCAGCCTTCTCCTCTCCAGGCTGAACCCCCCCAACTCTCTCAGTCTGTGCCCACAGCAGAGCTGCTCCAGCCTCTGACCATCTTTGTGGCCTCCTCTGGAGCCACTCCAGCAGGTCCGTGTCCCTCATGCCCCCGAGCTGGAGGCAGCGCTGCAGGGGGGTCTCACCAGAGTGGGGCAGAGGGGCAGAGCCCCCTCCCTCGCCCGGCCGGCCACGCTGCAGGGGATGCAGCCCAGGGCACGGGTGGCTCTCTGGGCTGCGAGCGCACAGTGCCGGGTCATGCCCAGCTCCTCATCCACCAGCACCCCCGGGTCCTTCTCAACAGGGCTGCTCTCCATCCCTTCATCCCCAGCCTGTACTGATACTGGGCATTCTCCTGACCCAGGGGCAGGACCTTGCACTTGGCCTTGTTGAACTTGCTGAGGTTCACATGGATGCAGAAAGGGCCATGCCTGCCTTCCTGAAAGGCATCTCGGCATGGTTTGAAGAAAGTAGGCAACAAATCCTCTCCCATTTCCTTATGGATAGGTTGAAATAATGCATCCGTATCCCACCAGGATGGACAGAGAGCAGCAGAGACACTTGGAGCTCAGGAGGATCCTCTGGCTTTGAAGCATTGCTTTACTTGTTGCATTACTTTCCCAATACTCCTCACTGCCGTGGTAGCTCCTTGTAGGAGATGGGGCCGGAGGACTGCCGTGCTGAGCAGCCTACTACAGCAGTCTGGCCTTGTCCCAAGCAAAGCATGTGCGTGCATGCGACGCAGTCCCAAGGGAGTAGATTAAGGTGTTTTGTGAACACGCTCTCTGGTTTACCCTGAGCTGCAGTGTCTGGGGTGGCTTCTTGCACCTCCCAAACACAGCTGGGAAGGAAATATTGCAACAAAAGTTGCATCACAAATCTGCTCCTGCAGGCTCTTTGCAATGTTTGCAGGAAATGTATCTGGCCTGTGATTTAAACCCTATTTGGGATCTCAGAGATAGGATTTAAACTCTTGCTTCTGCTCTGCTCCCCCTCTGCAAACATTTCACAGGATTTGCTTTTCCAGGAGTTCTGCATCTCATGTCCTGGGGGTTTTGTTTAAGAAATACTGACCCTACGTCTTTGCTTCCATTTCTTTTACCCACATTTCTTTTCCTCATGATCCCATAGTTTCTTGTCTGCTGAATTTGACTCACATTTTGTGGGCAGGCATTGACAGCGATGAGCAAGGAGGGCTGTTCAACCCTGTCCCTCTCTGCTGTGCAGCTGCACTCAGATCTGCGTGATGTATAGGGGACAGCCTATAGACCGCTATATAGCACTTCTACATACAGTTGGGGACATGATCTCAAACACCAGAAGATGGTTTTCTGGCTTCTCAGAGGTGCCAGGACAAGATTTAAGCATCCTGATGCCTTCCAGGCTCTGGACCACAGTGGATGCTCCAGCACTGCAGGTCTGTAGAAGCAGAGTGTTGAGTCGTCATCCCTTCTCCAAGCAAATTGCAAGCATGAAACCCCTGGAGACGAGGCTTGAGCGGGACGGGAGCTGGAGCAGGGGGTTGGCACCTCTCACGAGGGCTGGCTGGGGAAGGAGGGACCGGCTGGGGACCCTCCGGCTTGTTTCCTGCCTGGGCTTTGCTGGGTGGGCTGGGCAGCGTGCCGGCAGTTAGTGGTCGCGGTGGAAAAGCTCTAACTCATCCAGCCAGATGTGTCGAAAGAACGGCTGCAAAAGAAACCAACCCCCCAGGCTCCCTACATCCTGCTGCCAGAGGCACCCCTGCCAAAACTCCTGCCCGTAAATCATGTCTGCTGCCAACTGGTGCTGCCGCAGCGGCCCCTGCCCACCTCAGCATCAGTTAGGCTGAGCTTAACTCCAGCCAAGGCAGGAGAAATGGTCCAACAATGTGTAGCGGGGACATATCACCATGGGCTTTGGCAAGGCAGCTCACCTTCCTGTCCTACAGCCAGGGTGGTGCTGATGGTTACGGTCGGAGGTCTCAAGGAGAAACACATTAGAGAGGAGAGGCAAGGGCTGGCTGTGGTTTGGCTAAGATGCTCTGTGGTTGCTTTGCCTTCCTGGTCTTGCTTTTGGAAAGCCTCACGGTGGGTAATGCTAAAAGGCTCAAGGAGCTACCAAGCGTGCAGGAGGCAGAAATGTCTCCCAATAAATTCCTTGATTTTTTGCTGCTGGGCTGGGGGAGATGCCAGCACATGAGGACAGTAGACAGAAAAAGCAAAGACGTGCAAGACCAGAAGGTTTTCATGTTTTTGTTTGCCATACCAGGTCATTGCCTTCAAATCATTACACAAAAATCATATCTTTTGGTTAGAATAACATCTCTAGACCTCACAACCACAGAGGGACAAATGCAGGAATATAACCAGCATCCCCCTTGGTAGCTCAGTAGTCAGAGATGGACAAAATAAATCCCACAAAAAAATCTGCAGCTTGAAATTGCTGAGACACGTGGAGCAGGAATCTGCCCTGGCAGGGAAATGGATGCACAGAAGGTGGAAAGGGGGGTCGTGCCCTGCAGTCTCGGGGGGCTGAGGCATGTAGACACAGTGCAGTGGCACATACAAATTGATTGAGCTGATGAAAAATGAAAAGTGGCATTGCTAGCATCCACATGTATCTGAAAAAATGCCCTTCAGGGCCATTTTCCTACCTGGTTGGTGTTGCTTGGCTTCCAGCCCCATCTGGGTAATTTGCTTGCGCCAGCCACTGTTTCACTGACCTCCAGAACAAGTTACAAATAGCTTATTTAAACAAATCTATTGTGGGTTCCAGAGGATGGGAATGTTTCAGATCTAGCTAATCTAAGTGTGTTTGCAAGGGAATTGTGCAGTGCCTGCCCTCAAGAAGCATCTGCAAGGGAGCGAACAACGAAGTGAGCCATATTAGTTCGTACTCAGTGGCCTTGTGGCACAAAGCATGCACAACGAGTTGTCTACCATCACTTTCTCTCTAAACTCAGTATTTCCAGGGAGGAAAGAATAGGGGGTGGACTAGGTGATCTTTGGAGGTCCCTTCCAGCTCAAACTATTCTATGATTAAATGAAAGAAGCCCTAGCAGGAGCCACCTCTCTGCAATGAGCCAGGCAGATGATGAGTAGCTCAGCAGCTCTGCACCTCTCCAGCACACCTCACCCTGGAGGTGCTCAGAGCCCAGGTGTAGCGTTGCCCTCTTGTCCTGTTTGACCAGGAACTGGAAGCAAACTCATGACAGTTTTACAAATGTACTATCTGTGGGATCTTAAAAAGACCACAGTTTTCACCTATTTTAATATAAATTTCCTTACCATGTTATACCAAACTCTGTTAGAAACTTCTTGTATGGATCCTTGTGTCTCAGGAGAAGACTTTGTGGTTCCCCAGGTGACAGAGAAAACTTCTACTGGTGGCTGGGGGGCCACCATGGGCACATTCAATTGTGCAGAAGAAACCTCTAAAATAGCTCGCTCACAACTTTCTCAGTTGCTGTTTTCATCTGCAAGGTCACAACTTCACAGTGAACAACTCCTAGAGAAGATTGAGGTGCTTTGAATAGCGGTCACAGATTTTAATCTAACCTTAGAATATCTGAGATACATGATGCTCGCTCAGGTCGTGTTTCTGTCTTCACTGTCAGACTGGAGAAATGTAACCTTACCCAGTACTTATTATTTTGCAAGCAGAAATTGTAGAGCTCTTCCCTATTAAGTGATGGTGCTAGATGTTTTTCGATGTAGATAACCACACCTTCCTTTTCCTGTTGCAGATGAGACTCCAATTATAGCTGTGATGGTGGCCCTGTCTTCCCTTCTAGTCATAGTATTTATTATTATTGTGCTGTACATGTTAAGGTAAGAGATGCTTTAATGCTGACGTCCCTTCTTTGACAGCAATTAATTACTGAATGAACAGGAATAAGCCTTTTGTGCTGTTTCCTAAACTAAAGGCTGACACAGCCGATGTTTTAAAAAGAAACCTGTAGGGACACTGAAAATGATGTTTGAGGTTATCTAGTAAATGGTGCTTATTCCTTTCTCTATAAAGCTGATCCTCGTGTGGAGTAATGCCTGTTCTGCTACTAAAAATGTCATATTTAGTCGGGTAGATTAAACTGAAGTCCTGTCAGTGCAGTTAAAAAGCAGGTAAGGCTTCCTTGTGAGGCTAAGGGTGTTAGATTGAGTAAGCCAGGAAAGCTGAACATGGCGCTCACGCCAGAAGGTCCTTTGCGTGTATAACCAGGTGTGTTATTCCTTGATTCCCATCTTGATATCAAACATGGTCCAACATCCAGAGCCAAGTTCTGCCTCAGATACCAAACCTGCACATCGTGCCCTGTGCATCTTCTGCTGCAAGGTGGTGTATGACCAGAGCTTGTTAGGAGCATCAGGTGATGCTGTACCTGAAAATACAGTATAAAAAAAGCCTCCCTAGGTTCATTTTTTAAAAATCCAGGCATCTGGGCTGCTCACAACTTAGTGTTCCCAGCTCCTGAGTGCATATCTGCTCAGCTAGAGGAACATGTTTATTCACCCGCAGTAAACCATTTACTCACCATTTTGGTGATTAAATAAGTGAAAAGATGAGAAAACCCAATTTCCCTAGCAGTGGAAAAATTCCCTTCATCTCCTGGTTCTGGGCCTGTCCTTGCAGCAGTGAACCTGATGAGAGTTTTGCCTCAGGAGTTCGGCAGAGTTTGAGTCCTCCCCGCCTGGCTTCCAGCCCTTTAAAAAAAGGGTTTCTGTTTGCTGCTGCCTGCCCAGTGATTCAGCAAAACCTTTAACTTCAGGCAAAGGGAGCATCTGCTTCAAGTTAAAAGCTCATGGAGAAGGGCTTTGCTGCAGCAGGACGACTCAACCTGGGGTTTCTGGGCTTTGCTGAATCAGCCTGTGGAGCAGGAACTCCTTGGTGTGTCCTCTATAAAAAGCAGCCTTAAAGCTCCTCCTCCTGGCTCTCACCTTGCTCTGGTCTCCTGCAGCCTTTCCAGATGCGGTCAGTTAAAAGTTAGGCCTGTAGGCAGGATTTTAGAGGTCCTGTAGCTTCTTGGACCCACCAGCTAATTCATCAAGCCATGAGAAAGTGCAGAACACCCTTTGTGGCTGCATCTCTCATTGAGAAGGTAACACTGGCTTCTTTGTGGGTATCTGCTGATGTTCTTCACTCCCTTGTTTTTGGTAGGTTCAAGAAATACAAGCAAGCAGGGAGTCACTCCAACTCCTTTCGATTGTCCAACGGCCGGACGGATGATGCAGGTGAGGCTCGTGTTGGTGCTACACAGGGAGTAAAAATGCATCTCGCAGAAGGAATAAGCTTTGTACAGATGAAAATGGGTCAATGCAAACATTCTTCAGAATAACAACAGAATATTTTAGGGTCCCCCGCCTCCCCTGCTTAGAATTGGCCAAAGTTAGCTAGTGAAATAACCAGCAATTCTCCCTAAAAATTGTAAAACTTACAAAAATATCATAAAACCCTTGAGGTGGCAAAAGCAGGGTTGGTTAATGCCCTCCGGGGCAGCTTTGTGGGCAGCGCAGAGCTACCCAAGTTGGTCTGCTGAGCGTGCAGTGCCTTTCCCCTTCCAACGCAGCAGTAAGATGTGCAACTTGATGGACATGTACCCGATGTAATACCTGGTACCATGTTTTACTGGCTGGCTCAAACGGCAATAGGAAAATGCTCACCAAATGCTGGTTTGGGGAGGTGATTTACTGTAAATAAGTAAAAAGGAAAATGAGGATTGCGTTCTGTTTGAGTATGGTCCTGGATGGGCATATGAAGGCAGTCCTGAGTAGGTATTTATATTATTCCTGGAGGGAATAATATAAATATTATACACCAGAATAATATAAATATATACATCAGAAGACAAACCTCTGTAAAAGTCCAGGAAAGCCCGTGGGTGCAGCACTGTTGCAACCTGAGCCCGATGCAATGGCAGTGCCTGGGGACTTGCTGGGCTTTGTTCTCCCACCTCATATTTTTGTAGGAAAGTATTTTTTCATTTACCTTTTTATTTGTTTCTTGTTTTGAACTTTCTCTCTTTTCTATGATTTTGGCAAACTTTTGTAGAATGAAAATTTATTTTCCAGCTTTTGTTCCAGCAACAAAATGTTTGCTCTCAAGGAGTTAATATTAAAATGGGAGGTCACTTCCAACACCAAACTACTCGCAGTTCTTTTTGAGTTTTCACAATATCTCTTTGACTCAATTTTTTTTACTTTTGGCTGAAACTTTTTTTAACAAACATATCTTTGGGAAATAATTAAATATCCTTCTACCCTTCTAAATTAGGATGACAGCTGTTTAAAACTCAAATCCTCACACTAACTGTAGACATCAAACTAACATTTCTGAAAGAAAGCAGGGAATACTTACTATATGAAAACATTTTTGGACCTCTTAAAGATGCATAAATGCAATTTTAAAGTCTTGTGCAGGCATGCTGTAATGTATAAACTCTTCTGTCCCTGAGCTTGTCTCATTTTATGGCTTTGAGCCAGAGCTACCTGTTGAGGATTCTGAAGTTGGTCATCTCCATCCATATGTAGGCACCAAAGTAAAAGCTGAAGAGGAACCTTCACCTCTTAAACTCAGTTCAGATCCTTGTTCTGAGCTCCTTCCACATAAACCAAACACCTCTGAAGAAAGTTTTTTTTTTTATGTTGGCAGCTAAGGCCTTCCTTACCCGTTTTACATTGCTGTAAATGAAGGTGTGAGCTTCATAAACAGTCAGTTGTGTTGGTATAACCCTTGCATGGCCTTCTTGGCTCCGCTAAGGAACCACAAGCAACATCTACCTTTGCTGTGTCTACATGGGAGTTACGTGATAGTGCCAGACTTTCCATGTGAGCAAGGGTGAAATCCAAATTGAAAGCAAGGTGGTCTTCCTCCACCAGCATTGATGACTTGGTCCTCATTGCCCTGTCCTGCTTCTACGATAGCGTAATGCTTGATCCCAGGCTGTTGAAAGTGTTTTGTGTTTTCATAGAATCATAGAATCCTTTACAATGGAAAAGACCCTTAAGAGCATTGAGGTAACCCAGCACTGCCAAGGCCACCACTGTACCATGTCCCTAAGTGCCACAGCTACACATCATTTAAATACCATCAGGGATGGTGACTCCATCGTCACCTGGGCAGCCTGTGCCAGCGCCTGGCAGCCCTTTCGGTGCAGAATGTTCCCTCACACCCAATCTCACCCGCCCCTGGCGCAACGTGAGGCCGTTTGCTCTCGTCCTGTCGCTGGTTCCTGGGGAGCAGAGACCGACCCCCCTGGCTACAGCCTCCTGCCAGGCCGTTGCAGAGCCACCGGGTCCCCCCCAGCCCCCTTCTCTCCAGGCTGACCCCCCCGCCCCCCCAGGCTGGTGCCCCAGCCCCTGCCCCAGCCCCTGCCCGGCTCTGGACACGCTCCAGCCCCTCAGTGTCTGTCTGGCCGTGAGGGGCCCAACGCTGAGCCCAGGCCCCGCGGGGCGGCCCCACCGGTGCCCAGGGCAGGGGGACGGGCGCTGCCCCGGCCCTGCCGGCCACACCGTTTCGGACACCAGCCGGGACGCCGCTGGCCTCCTGGGCCACCTGGGCACGCTGGGGGCTCATGCCCAGCCGCTGCCGCCCAGCCCCCCCGGGCCCTGTCCCGCCGGGCAGTTCCCAGCCCCCTGCCTCCAGCCCGCAGCTGCCGGGGGTTGTTAGACTTGGTCCTCATTGTGCCATCCTGCCTCTGCAACAGCGTGACACTCAACCACAGGGTGCTGAAAGACTTTCATGTTATCACAACATCCCCAAATTTTTGTGCACCACCTGTAGGAAGAAAAAAAGGCCATGAAAGGTTGAAGGCCAGGCTGGACGGGGCTTGGAGCAACCTAGGCTAGCGGAAGGGGCCCCTGCCCATGGCAAGGGGGTGGGACTAGATGATCTTTAAGGTTCCAGCCAACGTAAACCATACTATGACTCTATGAAAATATGGGGATAGTGAGGGTGCCAGGTGGCCCTAAAAGCAGACAGTCTGAGATGTGCGAGTTCCCTGTGCCCACCTGGGTATGGATGAGCGCTGGACATGGGGAGCAGCTGGGTGGGCACCTCTGATGCATGGGTGTCATTGCAGAGCCTCAGAGCATGCCACTGCTCGCCCGCTCCCCCAGCACCAACCGTAAATACCCACCTCTGCCTGTTGATAAGCTGGAAGAGGAGATCAACCGCCGGATGGCAGATGACAACAAGCTCTTTCGGGAAGAGTTCAATGTAAGTGCCTTTGCTTCTTCCCCTGAATCCTGCAGCCTGCTCTCAGCATCGGGCTTATGACACAGCGAGTTAAAAGCTGGTCTTGCTTCGCAGAGCGGGGACAATGCAGCTGATATGCTGCAGTGTGCAGCAGTACCTTGCCTGGGGATGGCGTGTCAACCCAGGGGGCAATTGAGGTGATAAAATAACAGTGCTGGGTGCTGTGCTTCAAAAGAGCGTATCTGGGAGCTTCACAAAGGGAGTGATGGTCAGGTCCTCAAGGGGTTTCTCAAAGGGCTGGGAGGTGAGAGGACTGATTCTGTCCCTGAACCTGCAGCAAGGATGGGCAAGCTTCTACCCCTGACATTCCCGATGGAAAGCAGAGGTTTTCTAGCAATCACCACTACGATGTTACATTTTTCTGGGTTCAGGAGGTGTCCTGGATGTCTTAGGGTCTTCCAGAGCTTCCCTGCCTGCTGGTTTCATCTCAAGCTCTACCTTCTTCCTCCCAGTCCTCATGGCTTCAATCCACAAACAGCCAAAACAAGAGCTCTGATAGAGAAACAGAAATGACCCCGTCTGTTTCAATGAGCTGTTAACCCTGAAACAGAATGATGACAATTTATAGGACAGCAGTGAATAATAATTCCAGGTATTATGCTTATCCCACAATGCCAGAGCATCTCTTCTGAGATATCTACAACAACTTCTTGATGTTGCTGATCTCTGCAGCTTCTTGTGATGATAAACCTGTTTTACCTTGGCAATACAAAAATAGGCACAGCAGTACTGAGGTAGCGGACAAAGTTAAATAACGAGCTGGAGTATTGCAGCGTGTAGTGTTGGAGCCGCTGAACTACCTGGACTCTCCACGAGCCTGATTAATGAAAGAAAATCCATTGTTGGATCGGGTTGTCTGCACTGCGAAGGTGCCATCTGCAGATACATAAAGCCTTCCGTCCGAGGCACGATGCAGCAATATGAGGATGACGAGTAGATAAAAAAACGCCACTCAGTTTTCTCCAGTTGTGGCACAACTTGATACCCTTCCTGGCCGCGCTTTGATGAAACTAAATAGGTGCAATGAATGCCCGGGGAGGGGGATTTTGGGGGTTATAAATACTTGATTACCCTGAAGACTTCCGTTGCCAAAGCATGTCTGTCCTGCCAGCTGGAGGAAGGGATGGTGAATACCTTCATTACATTCTCATCCTCTTCGCTATTCAACGGGGATGTGGAGTGACGGTGCTGGGGAAGCACCTCCTCTGCTCCAGCGTGAAACCTGGCTGCTGTGACCAGGACAGCATTGACTGTGACCCCAGCACCCTCAACCCAAAGGTCCCTGGTGCTGCTGCATGAAGAATAACTCCCTGCATGGGTGCTCCTGCCCATCGCTGGGTGTGCTTGGGCGATGGGGCTTTGATGGGGTCACCCTTAACATCCCCATTCACACAGGAAATCTCAGCCGGAGCCTCCGTGGGCAGAAAGGAGCTTCTTGGTCGCTAGGCTGGTGGGTTTGGTGTTGGAGGCTTTGCTGCCACCTCGTGTTCATGGGTCTTAAGATTCCAGATACCACATTTCGGAACGGATTTGTTCTCTTTGGTCCAGCTCAGGCTATTTAAATGGTCACGCAGAGCTCCGTGGGGAGGAGGAGCTGGTGCTGGGGTGGGGGTGAGAGGTGTGGATGGTGGGGACATGTCCCAAAGGGCAGGATGCTCTGATGTGGCATGCACCGACACACTGGCTGAGTTACAACCATGCCGTAAGAACATCATGGAAACCCCCCTTTTCTGCCATTGCAGGCTCTCCCAGCGTGTCCCATACAGGCCACGTGCGAAGCTGCTTCCAAGGAGGAGAACAAGGAGAAGAACAGATATGTGAACATTTTGCCCTGTAGGTATCGGAGCTGGGTGGGCGGGGAGGGACACAGCTAGTGCTCCTGCCAGGGCTCCCCATTTCTGGTTTTGGGGTGAGCAAGGGCAGGGTTGAAGTCATTTTGCTTCCCAGATGGGTTGCTGCAGCTGCTTTAGCTTTAGATACCTGTGAGGAGGAGCTCCTCAGAGCCGTCAGCGGCCAGGAGGCCGGGAAAAATGAAATGGCCGGGAAATGCCGAAACAGTCAGCTCTTGCCAAGTGGCATGGGGTAGCGGGCTGGCTCAGGGGCTTCCTCAAATGTCTGCACTCTGCAAAAGAAAAACTTCCTTGGGCAAGGTCTAGCACCTCTCCAGGCTTAAGCAAGAAAAATTTGGAGGGATAAAGGTGTTTGTGTGTGTGTGTAGCCAGTGAGCCCAGGCTTCGCTCCAACGCCTGGCTTTTTTGCTGTGCCAGGTATCAGCTACATGGAGGGAGTTGGTTATAATGCAGAGTTTTAATTTGCTTCCAGATGATCACTCCAGGGTTCACCTGACTCCTGTAGAAGGGGTTCCTGACTCCGACTACATCAACGCCTCCTTCATTAATGTGAGTTTTGTAAGTTGAAGGGGATATCCCTACCAGCTGCACCCTGGTGGGTAGTGCCAGGAGCATGGGGCTTTTATGGCGTGTGACTTGTGAGAGGAAGGGACTTAACTCCTACGTTAACATCTCCCCAGCTCCTCCAGAGCAATAAATTATGCTGTATTTCGATCTTGTAACCTTTGTGTGGCCATGGTAGAGCTCACTGTGCTTCACTTCACATCTTGAGCCCAGATGAGTGTGGTTGGAGTAAGAGGCTGAGAGCTGGAACTCAAATTCTAACTGTATCTATGCCCTTGCTCAGCTGCTTTGCCATAGTCCCATCTCTTCCAGCCTCTCTTTTTCCCCACTTCTAAAATAATGAGAAGCACTTGCACTCCTTGGAGTACTGCAAAGCCAAGCTGGGTGGTTTGGAGGGGATTTGGGAACCATTCCTGCAGGAACTGAGGATTTCTGATTAACAGCTGATGAAGGGTATGGCCGGTTAAGCATCGGTGCTTCCCAGCTTGCAGGGTTGGACGTGGGAAGGGAGTGAAAAAGAAATCAAGGAACCCAGCTAAAACAGAAACAACATTGCCCTGCTCTGCTTCTAGGAGGAGGTGGATCCTATATGGTTATCTCCATATAGTTCAAATAAGTTGGAAGGATAGTGTGAAGAAGTAGACTTTGAGAGAGATGGAGGCACATGAAGAAAAGCAAGACCCAAAATAGCTTTTTCCTTTCTTCACCAATAAATAAATATCCATTAGGAAATACACGAAATCAAGTCCCATGAGTTCAACAGCCCTGTCTCCAGAAGATTAATGATGATTTTCACATGACGCTCTGGATGCAGAGTCTGATCCCAGTGGAAGGGCTGTTGGGTGCCACTTCATTAGCGCTTTATGCCAACAAGTGGGGTTGTTTCTGCGTTATGGGAGCGTGGAGGGTGTTGCTGCAGGGTAAGGTCCCTTTGCACAGCAATTTCCCATTACCTCTGCCCCACTGTTGTGCTGTTTCTCCCCTCGGAAGCTGCAGCCCCTTCTCTGCACAAGGGAAAGTGAGTGATAGAGCAGGTGATAGGTCTGTTTATTAATGATGTAGATGCATTTCACAACTTTTGTGTTAGACAAATGCTCATCTTTCATTTGTCTTCCTTTTTCTCATTTTCTATATAGGGGTACCAAGAGAAAAACAAGTTCATTGCTGCACAAGGTAAATGCTTGTTTATTCCCATAGCTCTGGCGGCTGGCAGTTGGTCTGGGGTCCTTCTGCTCTGCGGAACTGTGCCAGTCTAACCACAGCACAGCACCTTGCAGAGCTCCCCTGATCAGAAGGAGGCTTGGCTGGCCCACAGTTTGTTCCCAGAATGGTTTTCCCAGTCAATAGACCGGTGCTGGATGCGTTGGGGGAAGAAGAGAAGCCCTACCTGTGCAATACCACTTGCTGGAGGGTGTCAAAGCATTTTGGCCCTGATCCTTGTGCTTCCACCCTGGCCCACAGCTGCAGGTGGTCATGATCTCTGGAAATATTGCCAGTGAGCTGCTCAATTAACTTCCCCAAGTCTGCCCATGGGAGGTGTTTTGCATTTCCACTCTTGACTTGCAAGTGGGTTAGAGCATCACCTGCCAGTTTGCCTGGCTCTTCCTGAAGAAGGAAGGCTGGATCGGGCCCTTCAGCGGCACCAGGCTGGGGTAAAGCTTTGGCTCTGCTGTTCACTTGGTTCACCCCTAACCTCAGGCTTGGCAAGGGAGTCTAGGTAGAGTTAGCTCCTTGTCTGGCAGGTGGCAGGTAACTATTCTCGTGCCACATTGAAGCAGGTTCCCATGGTTAAAGCCCAAGACTCCAGGGTAGGACTTCTGCAAACTGTTTGAAACAGCCACAGTTTCCCTGGGTGACCTTGGGCAAGCCGTTTCCCCATGCTCCGTTTGTTTGATTTCCCCTTCTTTGGCTAAAAATGGACTTCCTGATCATAAAACATATCCAAAAAGCCCAGGTATCGTGTGATAGGATTGTTCCTTGGTTTAGCCCAGCCACCAAAGCACCTCCATGCTGACATCTATTGGTGACAAATATGTTGCATCATGCGCGACATGGGACTTCACATGCTGGGTTTCTGTCCCAGCGCTTGAAGGGTTGATCCCAAAGATAACGTTTCGTTTTACCTTTCCCTTAGGACCAAAGGAAGAAACCGTGAACGATTTTTGGAGGATGATTTGGGAGCAAAACACAGCAACAATTGTCATGGTGACCAACCTGAAAGAGAGGAAGGAGGTAGGTGTCAGAAAGCTTCATGGGCTGGTATGTAAAATCCAAATCCAGCACGTCTCATGTCCATCGGCATGACTTGGAGCCAATCCCAGGCTTGCCAGGGAATAGAGCTCACCTGTGCCCGTTTTCTCTCCCCGCAGTGTAAGTGTGCTCAGTACTGGCCGGATCAGGGCTGCTGGACATATGGGAACATCCGAGTGTCCGTGGAGGATGTGACCGTCCTGGTGGATTACACCGTGCGGAAGTTCTGCATCCAGCAGGTGCCGGGGCTTGTGTCTCCCATCCCATCCCTCCCCTCTCTGTGCTGGACATCCAACATGTGCTGCCATGCTCCTCAAATCCTCCGAGCTGCTGTGAAAGCAGAGTTGGGATGAAATTGTCTCCATCATCCATTTTAACTAGAGCTATTAAGAATTTACTCATCTTAAGCACGTGGGAGCCCGTTCCAAGTGGGTACCAGCATGGCTGTACTGGGACCTGATGGATGCCAAGGCTGAAATTCAGTCTTGTATTACTCCAGCATTTAGTGTTACCAGTATCAGTTCCAGCTCTCACCCACAGATACTTAATTCCTGCAAATAATCAGATTTCTCCCATGAGCCAAGATAAAATCCAGCGCTGTATGAATTAGTTTTGATTGCTGTCCCATCTGTCGCTACATTTTCTGATCCGCCAAGGAGACTCTGGATGCTCCAGTCACTCAGTTTTCCTGCTGCCCTCAGAGGCAGGCAAGGAAGAGCTGGAGATTGAAAACCTGTCTGGACCCTGAGCAGGGTTCTCCTGAGCCCCACCCTTCACTCCAACTACCTGGACATCAGTGGTTTCCTCCCCTGCCTTTAATATGAGGATGCTATGGGCAGAGGTGTGGGAAAGGATGGAGCAGCGGCTTCTGTTTGAGCTCACTGGGAATGAAATATGACAGCTTCTGCTGGAGCTGCAGCTGAGGCCAGGCTGGCATTTCTTACCCCTAGGCTGTGGGATGTGATGCTGAGCGGTTAAAATGTCATGCATTTAGAGATTAATTTGGCCCCAGAGCCTGGGTCCATGCCCTTTCGGCTTGTGGATGCTAGTGTTTCTCAAGCTGTCCAGCTTAGTCTTGGTGCTGTAACTCTCTCTCTGCACTTGCTTTTGGGGAAAGAATTAGAATTGGAGTATTTATCATTAACCTGAATACACATTTCCCTTTCAGGTTGGCGATGTCACAAACAAGAAGCCTCAGCGCCTGGTAACTCAGTTCCACTTCACCAGCTGGCCCGACTTCGGGGTCCCCTTCACCCCCATTGGGATGCTGAAGTTCTTGAAGAAGGTGAAAACGTGTAATCCCCAATACGCAGGAGCAATAGTAGTCCACTGCAGGTAAGTCCTGGTGTCATGCCTGACCTCTACCTCTCCTGAGTCACTTGGAAAACATCTCCTATTGAATACTGAAAAGATTTTCTCGGTCAGGCCTGTTTTATTATTTTTATTTAACTTCCCCATGTTAAATGGGGATGTTCCACATGGGAACATTCCAAAAAATGCATGTGAACTGAAGGAACATCTTGAAATCAGTGATGTGATGGTGTTAAAATTTATGTTGAGTGGTGGTGTGGCTTAACCCCAGCTGGCAACTAAGTACCATGCAGCCGCTTGCTCGCTGGCCCCCTGCCCCAGTGGGATGGGGAGGAGAACTGGGAAGAAGGTAAAATCCATGGGTTGAGATAAGAACAGTTTAATAATTGAAATAAAAGACAGTAATAATGATGAAGATTATAATAATAACAACAACAACAATAATTGTAATGGAAAGGGAGATGGGAGAGAGAGAGGAATAAACCCCAAGACAGACAAGTGATGCACAATACAATCACCCACCACCTGCTGACCGGTGCCCAGCCAGTCCCCCAGCAGCGATAGGCCCCTCCTGGCCAGCCCCCGCCCAGTTCATATCCTGGGCATGACGTTCTATGGTATGGAATAGCCCTTTGGCTAGTTCGGGTCAGTGTCCTGGCTCCTCTCCCTCCCGGCTCCTTGTGCAGCCCCTCGCTGGCAGAGCACTGGGAACTGAAAAGGCCTTGGCTTAGGGTAAGCACGACTTAGCAACCACTGAAACATCAGCATGTTATCAACGTTGTTCTCCTGCTAAACCCAAAACACAGCGCTGTACCACCTACTGGGAAGAAAATTAACTCTGTCCCAGCTGAAACCAGGACAGTATTCACCTCTCATTCTATACCATTTACATCATGCCCAGGTCCAACACTTTGCAACACCCGATCACCTTTCCTGTCTTTTGTTGTTCTTCAGTGGCCTGACTCTTGAGTACGTGAGCATCTACATGATGTACCTTCACAAACAAGTTCTCCACGCAGGCAGCAACATCTTGCCACAGTGCAGCAGCCCAGATGGGTTTCACCTCTGCACTGCCAGTTACCCTGCTTCCATCGCTGCAGCCACCCCCACAGGGGATTTGTCACCATCCATGGGTCAATGTAGAGATGGAAGTAGTGGCCGTTTTTCTTGGTCAGCGGTGTCTAAAGCCAGCTGGATGGCTTTCACCACTGCAAACCAACTCAATTCACCTTCAGCAGCTTCTGGGACTTGTAGGGGACTCCATGCAGCCGCCTTCTACCTCTGATGCTCCCTACAGCATAGCAGGACCCATCAGTAAACAGGGAATATTGCTTCTCATTTCCTGATAATTTATTATACAGTGGGGTCTCTTCAGCACGTGTCACCTCTTCCTCTGGTGATATTCCAAAATCTTTGCCTTCTGGCTAGTCCATGTTCACTTCCAAGATTTCTATGCAACTGGCATTTCCTATTTGAGCTCTCTGTGTGACCAGCATGACCCACTTGCTCCGTGTAGCATCAGTTGTGTGATATGTAGAGAAGATCCCTTTGAACATCCAGCCCAGCACTGGCAGCTGGGCTGCCAGGAGGAGCTGTGCTTCAGTACCAACCACTTCCAAAGCAGCTCAAACCCCTTCATAGGTGGCCTGTACCTCTTTTTCAGTTGGAGTGTAGTGAGCCTCTGACCCTCTATATCCCCAGCTCCAAAAGCCCAAGGGTCAGCCCCGAGTCTCCCCTGGTGCTTTCTGCCAAGGCTGCAGTGTAGAGCACATTCTTTACATCTTGCCCTGCCTGGACCGGCCCAAGGGCTACTGCATGAACTGTCTCCTGTTTAGTGGTTCAGACACTTGTTGTTGCTCAGGGCCCCATTTGAAATCATTCTTCTTCCAGGTCACCTGATATAGAGGGCTTGCAATCAGGCTGTAATTTGGCATCTGCATTCTCCAGAACCTCACAATACCTAGAAAAAACTTGTGTTTCCTTTTTACTAGTTGGCAGAGACATAGCTGTTACTTTGTTGATCATATCCATTGGGATCTGATGATGCCCACCTTGACATTTTATTCCTAAAAACTGGATCTCCTGCACAGGTCCCTCGGCCTTACTTTCGTTTATGGCAAAACCAGCTTTCAGAAAGATTTGAACTGGTTTCTTCCCTTTCTCAAAACTTCTCTTGCTGTATTACCCCACACAATAATACCACTGATGTATTGCAGGTGTTCCAGAGCTTCACCCTGTTCCAGCGCAGCCTGGCTCAGTCCGTGGCAGGTGGCAGGGCTGTGTTTCCACCCCAGGGCAGTTGATTCCAGGTGTACTGGACATTCCTCCAAGTGAAAGCAAACCATGGCCTGCACTCTGCTGCCAAAGGGATCAAGAAGAATGCATTAGCGATATCAACGGTGTCATACCACTTCGGTGCCTTTGACTCCCGTTCATACTGAAATTCTAGCATGTCTGGCATGGCAGCACTCACCAGCAGCGTGACTTCATTCAGGCCATGATAGCCTGCTGTTAGTCTCCACTCTCCATTAGACTTTTGCACTGGCCATATGGGCTGTTAAAGGGTGAGCAAGTTGTGTTGATCACTCCTTGGCTCTCCACTTGATTCATCAGCTCCTGGATGGGAATCGGGGAGTCTCGGTTGGCACGGTATTGCTGCCGGTGCACTGTGGTGGTAACAGTTGGCACTAGTTGTTCCTGCAGAAGAGTCCTCCGAGAGATCAGGCAAGGTAGAGAGCTGCTTAATTTCCTCCATCTCCAAGGCAGCTACACCAAAAGCCCACCAGTACCCTTCTGGGTCCTTGAAATACCCTTTCCTGAGATAGTTATGCCAAGGATGCACAGAGCCTCAGGGCCAGTCCCAGTGGGTGCTCTTGGCACTCATTCCCAGTCAGGCTCACTTCAGCCTCACAGTCAGCCATTGGGATCCCCTTGTCACTCCAGAAATACAAATGGGTTCTGCCCACTCATAGTTTGATGGCATTAGGGGACAGTGTGCACCTGGAGCCTCATACTGCTGTGGGTCTGACGTGCCAGGCCATTGGATCCACCCAGTCCAGTAAACCCAGTTGTCCTTTTCCTCCACCTGGCTGGAGGCAGGGCGCCTCTAGTCCTGGTCATAGTATTGTCCACTTGCTTTTGTAAAAATGGATTACAATTCCTATCCGTAGGATCAAGATCAGCTCTTCTGCTCGGTCTGGGGAGTTGCCCACTGGAGACTGGAGCAGCAGCCTTCCTGGAAGAACCCCTGTTTGTGGTTGTTTTTCCTTGCAACTCACATACCAGTACCTCCAGGGTCAAGGTAGATTTTCATCCCACTTCCTCATGTCCTCTCTGTGGCCCCTCTGGTAAAACCACAGGGTACCCCGTGGTGTGTACCCTCTAGATCCTCTCTCTTGACCAAAAGAATGCCTACTGTTAATAGCTGAGATGTGGGTCCATACAGGTGGATAGTAGGATCTATCCTCTTTTTGTTGCTGGTTTCAGACAGTTTTTCCACAGCCATCATGCAAGTCTGTAGGGAGGAAGGGAGATTTTTGTTGTATTGCCGTAGTTGGCGAGCCACTTCATCTACTGTCAGTGCCTCTTCATCTCGCCAGGTCGTTGCTGCCAGTGAGTTGACATATGACCATGGTGCGCTCCCTACAAGTTTCCAGCACACGGGTTGTGTGCACTGGACTTTGTCTGGATCTGTGGGTGACTGTGCATTGTTTGGGTCATAATAAACCATCTCTAGCACAGCTAATTCCCTCAGGTACTGGATACCTCTCTTCATGGTGGTCCACTTGCCTGGGTGACATATAGCATCTGCCTTGAAGGGATGCCTTTCCTTCACGCTTGACAGGAGTCACATCCAGAAGCTGAGGACTTGTGTCCATTTTCCAATCACCCTGTCAATGCCCCCTTCCCTAGAAAGTGATCCCAGCTGCTTGGCTTCCCTACTCTCTAATTCTAGGCTACTGGCCCCATTATCCCAGCATCGGAGCAGCCAGGTGGCAATGTGCTTACCTGGATGATGGCTAAAATCTTTTTGCATATCCCACATCTCACTCAGGGATACGGATCGGGTCGTTACCACTTCTTCTACCTCTTCTTCCTGTTCTTGTCATGTCCCTGCTTCACCCTTCTTTACTAAACAAGTCTTCTGTTGTGTCCATTTCTTCTTGTGTATAGGGTCAATTCATATTGGCACAGGTTGGTCCTCTAGTTCAGCTGCATTGCCCATCACTGGGGTTTGAGTAGCTGCAGTGTCTGTCACCAGGGTTGGAGTAGCCAGTGCTTGTCACAGGGGTTGGAGTAGCTGCAGATAGTTGCTTAACCCTAAACAAGACCTGAACCACATTCATGGTTGCTAGCAATAGGATCTTGCTGGTTCCAGCATTCCAAGAATATTCAAAATTCCCAAGAGCTGTTGTAACTAGGCTGGAGGAGAAGGGGAAGGTGTGGAAGCGTGTCTCCTCCGTAGGTTGGCTCTCCTAGGAGGAAAGGTAAAAGGTGTAATGGTTAATAGTTCCCAATAAATGGCTGCTGAAGCACAGAGGTGACAGCAATGCTGAGTACACAGACCAGATTAGTTTCACCCAGCCATTCTATAGTTTCATAAGCCAGCGTTGCAAAGTACAACACAGTGATAACCTTAACGCTGCCCCCCACGATGATAAACATCCCGACAGGCAGCGTGTACAGTGAGGGAGGTGGGACACACTGCGCAACAACTCTGAGAGCAAATACATCAGCATTGTGACCAGCCACTGTTAAACCAGTGTAATGAATGCTTATAACAAGTGTGTTTTAACACGCTCTGGTCAGATCTGTCATTACCTGAACCCTTCGTGCCCCACACTGGGCACCAAAAAGCACTGTTGTGGTTTAACCCCGGCCAGCAGCTCAGCCCCGCGCCGTCGCCTGCTCGCTCCCCCTGGCTGGGGTGGGGGAGAGAATCTCATGGGTAAAAGTGAGAAAACCCATGGGTTGACATAAGAACAGTTTAGTAATTGAAATGAAATATTATAATATTTTAATGGTAATAATTGTAATGAAAAGGGAGACGAGAGAGAGAAATAAACCCCAAGACAGACAAGTGATGCACAATATGATCGCCCACCACCCTCTGACTGGTGCCCAGCCAGTCCCCCAGCAGTGATCGGCCCCTCCTGGCCAGCCCCACCCCCCCCACCCCCACTCCCAGTTTATATCCTGGGCATGACGTTCTATGGTATGGAATAGCCCTTTGGCTAGTTCGGGTCAGTGTTCTGGCTCTGCTCCCTCCCGGCTCCTTGTGCAGCCCCTCGCTGGTAGAGCACGGGGAACTGAAAAGGCCTTGGCTTAGGGTAAGCACGACTTTGCAACCACTGAAACATCAGCGTGTTATCAACATTGTTCTCCTGCTAAACCCAAAACACAGAGCTGTACCAGCTACTGGGAAGAAAATTAACTCTGTCCCAGTTGAAACCAGGACAAGTGGTTGCTGGGGTTAGCTGGGTGTGGAGTGAGCCAAGCTAAGCACCGCTGCTAGGTGTTGGTGGCATCTCCCTTAGCTGTCTGCTGCTCTGGGCACGAGGGCAACATCCCTTGTTGCGAGAGGGTAGTACTCAGTTGACAGCATGCCTGGCAGCAAGGGCCATGGTGTTTGACCTCATGTGCTGTTTCAGGCACAGCAGCAAGCCTGGGGGAGCCGCAGAGGCTTAAGGCTTTCCACATTTCAGTAAGGAAAAGCCCTATGGTTAAAGGCAGAGATGATCATGTTTGCAACCTCCCAACTTCATTTTTCCAACTTCCTTCTCAGGAGGCAGCGGACAAAGGAGCTTTGTCTTTCCATAGTGTCTGCTGGCCTCATCTTTCTTCTTTTTAATGGCTGAGTTATCAACACAGAAACAAGGCTTCCCCGTGGGCTCACCTTCGTATGGTGGAGGTTGACTGGAAGGAGCAGCAGGGAGCCCATAAGGACTCTGGATGTTGTAGCTGGCTTAGGTTTTGCTTTGGCTCATCCTGCTCTCTGCCTTCATGCACTCCGGTTGTGACAGTTGCTGGAAATGCTGTGTGCATCTCTCTGCAAAACCCAGGGTACACCAAACACCAGGCTGAGGACCTCTTTCATCTCCAAAACAGATTTTGCTATTTGCTTACCGCTGGGAAGCATCTGGCTTGCTCCTGGCTGCTCTACAAGGGACCCCAAAGCCAACATTGCTGCACTGACCACTTGTCCCTTCTGCTCTTTCAGCGCTGGGGTAGGTCGCACAGGCACTTTTATCGTCATCGATGCTATGCTGGACATGATGCATGCAGAGAGGAAGGTTGATGTTTACGGCTTTGTGAGCCGGATACGGGCTCAGCGCTGCCAGATGGTACAGACAGATGTGAGTGTGCTGCTTTGGTTTCTTTGGGGCTTTGCTCGATGGAGATAGATCTCCTTTGCACAGTCAGTCCCCAGCCTGCAGCGAAGCCTACATGAGGGTTCAGCATCATCCCTCATTTTGGAGGGACGCTGCATCAAGTGAGCTTTTCACTGGATCCTGCTCTTTTTAATCCCCTTCGTAGAATCATAGAATTTTTTAGGTTGGAAAAGACCCTTAAGAGCATCAAGTCCAACCGTTAACCCAGCACTGCCAAGGCCACCACTGAACCATGTCCCCAGGCACCACAGCTATGTGTTTTTGAAATACCCCCAGGGATGGTGACACCCCTCCCCCGTCCCCGGGCAGCCTGTGCCAGCGCCTGGCAGCCCTTTCGGTGCAGAATGTTCCCTCACACCCAATCTCACCCTCCCCTGGCGCAACGTGAGGCCGTTTGCTCTCGTCCTGTCGCTGGTTCCTGGGGAGCAGAGACCGCCCCCCCTGGCTACAGCCTCCTGCCAGGCCGTTGCAGAGCCACCGGGTCCCCCCCAGCCCCCTTCTCTCCAACTTGGAGAAAGTTTTATGTCACGTTGGCTTGGTGTGGTGCAGCAAATAAAGTCCCAGTCCCCACACAATGGCAGGAAGTTTCTTATCCACTTTTCTGGGGTCTCCAAGGGGTGCCATGTTCCCAACGAGCATGGATGGGCAGTGGGGTGGTGGGTTTGCATCCAGCCATGTGCATGGGCACTGGGAAGTGCTCACTGAGCGTGAAACAGAGACTGATGGCTGCTCCCTGCAACCCTCGCAGATGCAGTATGTGTTTATATACCAAGCACTTCTGGAGCACTATCTCTACGGTGACACAGAGCTGGAGGTGACGTCATTAGAGATCCACCTCCAGAAGATCTACAACAAAGTGCCAGGGACCAGCAGCAACGGGCTGGAAGAGGAGTTTAAGGTGAGTGTGGCAGTTGTCCTGGTGCCTCTGCTCAGATGATGCTGGGCTATAGGAACCACCACACACTTGCCTGGCACTGAGTGGCTCTGAAAGCTGCCTTTGCTTTTGCTCCTTCCTCTGCAGAAGCTCACTTCAATCAAAATTCAGAATGACAAGATGAGAACAGGCAACTTGCCAGCAAACATGAAGAAGAACAGGGTGCTTCAGATAATTCCATGTAAGACTTACTTCTCTGCCTGGGGAAAGCATGCTGGGTGAGTGTGGGGACAGGATTCAGGCTGGAGAAATGGGCCAGCAGGGACCTCATGAAATTCAACAAGGCAAAGTGCAAAGTCCTGCCCCTGGGGAGGAACAACTCGAGGCACCGGCACGTGCTGGGGGCCACCCCACTGGGCAGCAGCTTGGCACAGAAGGACCTGGGGGGCTGGTGGACACCAGGTTGTCCCTGAGCCAGCAACGTGCCCTTGCTGCAAAGGCGGCCAGAGGTGTCCTGGGCTGCATCAGGCAAAGTGTTGCCAGCAGGCCGAGGGAGGTGATCCTTCCTCTCTGCTCGGTGCTGGTGAGGCCACACCTGGAGCGCTGGGACCAGTGCTGGGCTCCCCAGTACAAGAGAGACAGGGACAGGCTGGAGAGAGTCCAGCGAAGGGACCGGAGCATCTGTGCTGTGAGGAAAGGCTGAGGGAGCTGGGGCTGCTCAGCCTGGAGAGGAGAAGGCTCGGGGTGGATCTCGGAGTCTATGAACACCTGCAGGGAGGGTGCCAGGAGGACAGAGCCAGGCTCTTGCCGGTGGTGCCCAGTGACGGGACCAGGGGCCGTGGGCACAAACTGAGACCCAGGAGGGTCCCTCTGAACATCAGGAAACACGTTTTGAGTGTGCGAGGGTGACTGAGCAGTGGCACAGGTTGCCCAGGGAGGTTGTGGAGTCTCCATCCTTGGAGATATTAGAAAGCCACATGGACACAGTCCTGGGCAGCCAGCTCTGAGCAGCCCTGTTGGGCTAGGGGGGTTGGACCAGATGATCTCCAGATGCCCCTTCCAATCTCAACCACTCTGGGATTCTATGAGTGTTCAGGAGCTGTCAAGACCGAGTATTTGTGCCCACAGTAATGGAGTCACAGACTGGCTGAGGTTGGAAGGAACATCTGGAGGTCATCTGGTTCAACTGCTTCTCAAGCAGGGGCAGCATAAAGGGACAGGGCAGAGTCAAGGGCAGGTGGGTTTACATGCCCAAATGCAACGCTGCCCCTGGGGCTTTCTTGCTTTTGTTCTGTCCTGTCCCTGCCATGACTTCCTCAGCAGATGTATGCTGCCAAGGCTTTCTGCCTTGAGGGAGGAGTCCCTGTTTTGAGCAGATCCTGCTCATGGAGTCCTCAGCATCCCCTTCTCCCCCAAACCAGGGCATGGCAGAAGGCAGAACTGAGTCTGCTTGTCCCAGTCAGGTGCTGTAACCACAGGGCTCTCCTTCTTGTATCTCTGTCCTCTCACTTAGGGCTTGGTGACATCCTAGCTAGAGGTCATGCATGGTTATCAAGGAACCATGCTTTGAAGGTGTTCCCCAAAACTCAGATCATTTCACTTCTGTTTCAGATGAGTTCAACCGAGTAATCATTCCAGTGAAGAGAGGTGAAGAGAACACAGACTATGTAAATGCCTCCTTCATTGACGTGAGTCTTCTTTAATATTCTTTCCATCTTCTCCCAATGGAAACTCTACCTCATGCTGCTTCCTATGGAAAAGGATTTGTCCCAGCCCAGGATTTCATAAGGCTCTTTCCACCTGCCTTTGCTTTGTGTCACCGGATGGTGCTGGTTTCTTTCTCCAAGAAACCCACTAGTTTCCTTGTGACCCATGGATGGTGGGAGAGGAGAGCTGGAGCCTGAGCAGAGCCTCCAAATCCTGGCCTCACTTCTCTGTCTCTGGGCTCCGATGATGGCTTTGGAGAAGCAGATGCACGTAGCTGTGGAAATGATTGCTGTACAGCACCATTCATTTGGTTAGAAAACTTGTGCTAGATTAGGTAATGGAGCAATACACAGATCCCAAAACCCTTGAGAAAAAACGGGTCAATCCCATTATACCTGTCTGGGTGACGGGAGGAGGCAAGGCAGAGAGGTTAAGTGCTTTCCTCACTCTAAGGAGGAGGTAAGTGATTGCACATCCTTTTCTCGTGAGTAATCCTGTTGACTTCAGCGAGGCATCTCGTATGAGTATTTATCTTTGTGAGTGATGCCAGTGCTGGCTGACTGACAGAGCCTTGCTCTTTTCTAGCCCAATTTCTATTTTCATCTCCTAATGGCAGGAGGTTTTTTCCCCCAAAGGGAAATTACCGCCATGGGTTGAACTAGTAAAACCAACTTATTCCCAGATATAACATCCGAAATTAATTGCTCTCTGAAATCTCCATTGCTGCGTCCCCACGGGTTGCTCTGGCTGCCTGAGCATCCGACACAACACAGCCGGGAGCAGCTGCCTTGTTCTGCATCGAGATCAGAAAGCTTAAATGTCACGTAAGCAATTTTTGTTGCAGATTCAATTTCCTGCTCTGCTTAACTTTGCTTAAACAACAAGCTCCAAATGACGAAGCATCTTTAGCCACAATCTGCAGCAAGGGCACAGGGGAACGTTGGAGGTTTTTGGAAACAGAAGCGCTTGTGGAAGAGTCACCCAGTTTTACTGCTGGTTTTCATAGATCATAGCCCATATAATGGGTTGGGTTGGAAGGGACCTTAAAGATCATCTAGTTCTCTCTGGTTTTGCTTAGTTCCAAAAATCCCTGGTAAAAGTCATACCTGAAGTACTCGGAGCTTCGGCAGGGCTCTGCTCTCAGCACTTGGACTTTGCAACATTGCTCAGGAATGCTGGAAACCCAGTTCTTCCTTCACCAGATGGATGAGGTCGTGCATGTGTAGGGGATATGATCCTCCTGCCACTGCATTTCTTTAAAAACACAGATCTTACCACAGTAGAGCACTGGTTGATGCAGCTGCCGAGCAGCGGCGTGGTAATGCCCATGCGTGAGGACACAGCCCACCGTGACAGCAGGTTTCTCTGCCTAGGCTGTGGTCATTCGCACGGACAGCCATGATGCTCCCAAAATTTAACGGAGCTTGGTAACCCAACTGTGTCCAAGAGCGTTCCCCCCACTGCTCGCAGCATCCAGGCGCTGCTGATTCACCGCTGACGCTGTTTTCAAATTGCAGGGTTATCGCCAGAAGGACTCCTATATCGCCAGCCAAGGACCACTGCAGCACACGATAGAGGACTTCTGGAGGATGATCTGGGAGTGGAAATCCTGCTCCATAGTGATGCTAACGGAGCTGGAGGAGAGAGGCCAGGTACATGCCCAGGGATAGCTGCATTTAAGCACCCGCAAAATAAATCAGTGCAACCCCTTAAAATGTCCCGACAGCTGCAGCACTGCCAGTGCCTCACGCATTGGGTGCTATTTCACCCCTTCTCTGGCAGGAAATTTATTTCAGCCTCTGCTTCTAATGCAAAGAGGCCAGTTGTTTGTAGACCTGGGGTGGGAAAGTGTTCAATAAATCAAGTCTGGACCCTCTGTTCTCAAAGCACCTTTGGGTGCAGCAGGCAGCTTCTCTCTGAAGCAAGCCTGTGGGATCCCACCTGGTTTTGGGCAGCTGCCAGCCCCAGGAAGAGACTTCTTCAATTCAAGCCCATGGGAAAAATACGGGGTCTTCACCCTGTCTCGTCCTGTAATACTTTCTCAGGAGAAGTGTGCCCAGTACTGGCCATCTGACGGCTCCGTGTCCTATGGAGACATCACTGTGGAGCTGAAAAAAGAGGAGGAGTGTGAGAGCTATACGGTGCGGGACCTGCTGGTAACGAACACCAGGGTAAGAGTCTGGCCTCCCTACGGGGAGCTTGGAGCACTCTTGGGTTTGGCTGTCATTAACCCTCGCTGATGTTTATGGTGCTTTGTGATTCCTCTTGCAAGTGCTGAACTTTCCCTCTGGCATTTTCAGCTCCATCACCCCATCATCCCAAAGAAGCGTCCATCCCCTGCAATCCCACCTTGTTCCCTACGCTTACCTCCCACCTCTGAGAGTTCCTGTGCTGCTGATTGCTTGGCATCGAGCCCTGCTGTCCTGCTGCCACCCAGCAGCCCTCATCCTCCTTCTGCCTTGCGCCCATGCCCTCCACCCAGCCTCCCCCCTGCTCCCTGTTCCCCACACCCTGCCCTGCTCTGTGCCACGGGAACGCCTCCCCTCCACAAGCAGACAGCTTTCCTAAGCAGACAGTTTTCCTAAAGCCCTGAGCTGGTGGGTTTCATGGTATGGGTCTCCCACCAACTTACTGACCTTGAGCTGTGCTCTTCCACCAGGAAAACAAGAGCCGACAGATTCGGCAGTTTCATTTCCATGGCTGGCCAGAAGTTGGGATCCCCGGGGATGGGAAGGGAATGATCAACATCATTGCAGCTGTGCAGAAGCAGCAGCAGCAGTCTGGCAACCACCCGATCACTGTGCACTGCAGGTAAAGCCCAGGTGGAGCAGGGGTGGCCACCCCTCCAAGGGGATCTGCTCTACAAGGAGCCTGGGAGATGGTCAGAGGTCCCTGAGAAGACTTGGGTGAGCAGGAGCAGCCCAGGCAGATGTGGTACAGGGTTTTCCTGCTTGGCTAAGCAAAGAGGCTTCGCTCTTGTAGAGCATGTCCTAGCTAAAGTGGGAGGAGAGCCTGGGGCAGGACAATTGGCTCCTCCAGTTGTGCGGTCGTTCCCCTATGGATTGCCCCCTGAGCAAAGCCAACATGGCCAGGACAGACAGTTTCCATTACCTTCTGGTTTCTCTTTGCCAGTGCTGGAGCAGGAAGAACAGGCACCTTCTGTGCACTGAGCACTGTCCTGGAAAGGGTGAAGGCAGAAGGGATTCTCGACGTCTTTCAGACAGTGAAGAGTTTAAGACTACAGAGGCCACATATGGTGCAGACACTGGTAAGTGCAGCGGAGCACATCCCACACTCCTCCTGCCACCCCAGACCCCAGCAAGAATGGGATGGGGACTCAACGTGGAACAAAACCTTCCTCAGTTGAAGGTTTTCTCTCTCCATGAGAGTAGGGAAGGGAGGTGGGTCAGGAGGTGTCGCCCCTTCCTCTTGTTAGGACATCTGGAAGAGTAGAGCTTGGCCAGCTGAAGGCATCAAGCCCCTTTTGAGCACTGACACAAGCTGTAGGAGTCTCCTCAGAGGTGTCCTCAGCCACAGCCCACATACTTATGGGCTCCAGGAGCCTGGAAACCTGTCCTGGAGCGGCTGTGGCACGGGCTTGGGCATGCAGCATGGCAGGGAGGAGAAAGGCAGGCAGGACTAGGTGGGGTCTTACAAGAAGGGATTTAAAAAAAGTCTTTTGGCATCAAAATAGGACCTCAAGAGGAAGGGAAAAGCAGAGTTTCTTTTGCTGATGGCACCCCAGCAAGATGGGCAGCCCAGTTCTGGGGGGCACGGAGGAGGTGGGACCGGATGGGCAGGAATCCAGCTCCTGCCCTCAGTCTGGGCTGAGGAACCCTGCCATGCATGGTCCCAGCTTGCTGCAGACCATGAGGCATCAAATTATGTCTCAGGTGTGAATTTTTCTTGGTCTAACGCTGTGCTCTCCCTGAACCCCACAGGAACAGTACGAATTCTGCTACAAGGTGGTGCAGGAATATATCGACGCCTTCTCAGACTACGCCAACTTCAAGTGAAGAAAAAGAAAAATCCACACCCTGAAACAAATGACAGAAGAGTTGCCTTCTTTAATATTTTGTAATATTCTGTTTGTTAATATACCCCCCAAAAAAATATGTGTATATATCTTAACTGTTTTAGAGGTTGGTACCATAAGCTTCATATTAGCTGGAGATTTTATATGTAGCAAAGTGTTAGTGCAGATACTGTTGGCTCCTTTTTTTCCAATGTTTTATTGGGGAATTAAATAGCGTGATGTTTGGATTAATATTGTCATACCATCTCTCTTCTGGAGAGTTGATACAGGCTGTTATTTTTTGTTTGTAAATTTTTTTTTTCTTGAGGGAGAAAAGCCTTTTTTCTAAAAAAAAAAAAAGAAAAAAAAAAAAAAAGATATCCTGGCTCTCATCTGAAAAAAAAAGAAAGAAAAAACCCCAACAAACCATGACCCCACAAGCACAAGCTTTTCCGAACCTGCAGGTTTCACATTTTTCTGCTGGTCAGCTCTTTTTAAAAAAAAAGAAGAAAAAAAAAAAAGTGTTTATTCTGTGTGTGTGTATATATACAAATACCCTAATTTTTGTATCAAAAGCAAAAAAAAGTTTCCTCCTTCAGGGTCACGCCACCTCGTGCTGCTGGATTGGAAACTGTGTTGACCACAGCAGCAACCGTTGGGATTTCAACCCAAAAAAACAAACCTCAGAAAAACAACAGGATTTTTGCTCCCTGAAGGAAACGTCCATGTGTTTGGTGCCGGACTGTAGACCTGCCGCAGGGATTGGGGTGGGAGCCGGGCCCTGGTGGCCCTGAGCCGAGGATGCTCCCAGTGGCCCTGCCATTCCCACTGGTCCCTTCCAGGAGGGAGCAGTAGCTGCCGGCTCCCAGCAGCGAGGGATGATGCTGCCTGGGGTCTGGGGGCTCTGGCTGAAGAAGAAAGTAGCTCCATGTGGTCCAAGCTCCGTGTTCTCACCCGTTGTGTCTCTTAAGTGCCACCCAGACCCTTCCCTTTTCTTGGTCTGTAACAGCAGTTGAAGAAAAATTTTGGAGCTATTTCCAATTGACCGTGTGCTGTAGGTCCTTCCTTGGACCGGGGTACCTCCATCCCTAGATGCTGGAGGAGATTTCAGATTATTTCTTCTGGCATCTCAAGAGATCATAGAATCACAGAACGGTTTGGGTTGGAAGGGACCTTCAAGTCCACCCAGTCCCAGCCCCCTGCCATGGGCAGGGACACCTCCCACCAGCCCAGGTTGCTCCAAGCCCCGTCCAGCCTGGCCTGGGACACTGCCAGGGATGGGGCATCCACAGCTGCTCTGGGCAGCCTGTGCCAGCGCCTCACCGCCCTCATCATAACAAATTTCTTCCTTGTGTCCAATCTCCACCTACCCTCTTACAGTTTAAAACCTCAAGAAGGTCTCCAGATGGTCACTGCTAAAGCACTCACTGGTTTTTAAAGCCAAGCGAGACCCTTCTCCAGCCCAGAGCTTGCTCTTGCCACCCTCCGGACAGGTCTAGAGGTTTTTCCTCTCTTCCCCTGCACCCACACACCCCACACCCCCAGTGGAGGCTCCGTCATGGAGATGAATGTGGGTTATCCAAGAAGAAGGGAATATATAACAGCTGAGTTTCATCATTCCTCTCCCAGAAGAAAAATATAATGCTGGTGATGGGCCAGAGCACAAAGAAGGGTCCAAAGGGTCAAAAAAAGGGTAAAGAAAGGTCCTGAGGACACAGGGGTGCAGCACTTTCTATCGTAAAAAAAAAAAAAAAAAAAGGTTAATATGGTTGATTTTAATTTATTTTTTTTTATAAAGAGGTGTTTGATGAAACACCTTCCTCCTGCAGCAGAGGGGAACGTGCCCTGGTTGACTGGGGGAGCTCCATCCCCTGATGCAGGCGCTGGGAGAACTGGGTTTGGAGAGGTTTCACCCCAAGGTTCAGCTGGGCACCCCAGGTGGGGATCAGGGGCACAGGGAGGCAGCAGGGCTCGGGGACAGTGACGTCGTTGCCCAGCCAAGGGAAAACTCAGGGGACGTGAGGCTGAAATCTGGGAAAACATGGGACAAGCCACCCCATGAGTCAGGGTATCCGAGTTTTCCAGCATAGCTTTTCCATCTAGGCAGGATTTCCTGGCGGGTGGGGGCATGCAGGCAAGGGGACCCCCCAGCAACCCAAAACACTCCCCTAAAATGACCTTGCTGCTGCCATCATCCCTGCTTCATCACCCCCTCCTGAACCCCTGCATCATCACTTTGTTAATAAACTTTAACTCTTGAATTCTGGGGGGCTTTCAGCCAAAGCTGTCAGTCACTCTCACAAATACATGTGGTGACCCCAAAAGAAATGGGGACCCTCCTGGGATGGGGGAGACGCACACCCACCCACCGCAGATGCTCCCCCCAGGGACACAGACCACCCCACGCACCCCCATCCCTCCATCCGCCGGGTGCTGGCTGCTCCACTAATGAGGTTTTCCCCCTTTTTCCTTCCTCCCTGGGATCGCTGCAGGGATGGAGGAATTTCAGGGCGGCAGGGGTGCCCTGGTACAGCATCTGCTGCGGCCCCATCCTGCCACCGCATCCCACTGCAAATAGCAGAGGCAGAAGCAGCTGCTGGGATAATCCAGGGCCGGATCCTGCCTAAATCCCATCCCCTTCGTGGGCTCTGTCGCATCCCCACGCCAGGGACTTAGGACCGCACAGTCATTCCCAGCCCGCAGCCCCGATCTGGGGGCCATGAACCTGAAATGGGGGGAGAAACGCTGAAACTGAGGCTGGGTGGGGAAACTGAGAAACGGAGAATTTCCCCCCTCCTGCTTCCCCAGGAGCATCCCTGGGGGCTGCAGAGCTCCTGGGCACATTGTCCGTGGAGCTGGGATCATCTGGGCTGGATCCGGCCTTTTCCCAGCCACCAGGAGCTGCGTCAGGAAATGAGCCCATTCCTGGGTGTCCCCAGCCCCCCACCCTCCCCAGATCTGGGTGACAAGCCAGAGCAGGCTCAGCTGGACAGACACACACCCCCTAAAAAAACGGATGTCGGGCCACTGTCCCCTGGTGCCAAGGGGACGGGGGCGGGGGGACAGGATGCGACGGGCGCTGGCCTCGACGGGCGCTGGCACGGGGAGGCCAGCGCCATCAGCGAGGTCACGGTCCCCTGTGGGAGTGGTGGCGGGGCCAACGTCACCGACACCAAGTTCTACAAATAGTGGTGCCCAGCCTGGCCCAGCCACTGCTCCAGCCGGCCACCACTGCCACCGTCACCCACCTGGCCAGGTGAGGCTGCCCCGGCAGCAGGGTGCTGGGTGGGGGGTGCTGGCAGCACGCAGGGACCCCGGGGTGGGCGGCATGTGGGGCTGTTCACCCCGAATCAGACCCTCATGGCACCCCTGGGGGTCTGTCCATGCTGGACCCCAACGCCAGCAGCACCCTGAGGTGCTCAGCTCCTCTGCTTCTCCATCCCTGAACCCACCCCAAAGCACACCCATGGGTGCTCATCCCCTCCACTTCTCCATGCCCACCCCACCCCAGCCAAGACCATGGGGTGCTCATCTTCACTGATCCCCACCGCTCTCAACAGCACCCATGGGTGCTCATCCCTCAAGCATCCCCACCAGCGAGCCCCCCCGCAGCCCCTCCCTGGGCAGGTGCTGGTGGGACCCTGCGCCCCCCCGCTGGGTGCCGGTGGGACAGGGACCCTGCGCCCCCGCGCTGGGTGCCGGTGGGACAGGGACCCTGCGCCCCCCCGCTGGGTGCCGGTGGGACAGGGACCCCGCGCCCTCCAGCCGGCCATGGCGCCCCGCGCGTTGCCGCTGCTGCTGCTGCTGCTGCTGCTGCTGCCGGCCGTGCCGCCCTGCCGCGCGCAGCACTGGTCCCACGGCTGGTACCCGGGGGGCAAGCGCGACCCCGGCCCCGCCCCGGCCCCGCAGGTACGGCCCCGCTCGCCCCCCGCCGGATTCCCCTGCCCGGTCCCCCCGGGTGATCGCCCCGCCTGATCCCCCCTGGCTAAGCTGTTCCCGCCGGGGGTCATCCCCCCCGGTCTGAATCCCCCCCAAATCTGATCCCCCCCGATCTGATCTCACCCCCCTGGGGTGATTCCCTCCTCCCCGGGCTGATCCCCCCTCCCCCCCGGTTGACCCCCCGGTGTGATCCCCCCATCTGGTCCCCCCTGGTTGATCTATTCGCCCCCGACGTCATCCCCCCAATCTGAATCCCCCCCACCCCAAATCTGATCCTCACCCCCGAGATGATTCCCCCCCCCCCCCCCCGTACTCCCCGGGTTGATCCGTCCTCCCCCGGTTGATCCCCCCCCGGGGTGATTCCCCCGTCTGATCTCCCCTGTCTGATCTGATCCCCCGCAGGGTCACCCCCCCAGTCTGAATCCCCTCCCCCCCCCCAATCTGGTTCCCCCCCCCCCGGGGCGTTCCTCCCCTCCCCGCGGTTGATCCCCCCCCGTGGTGACCGCCCCATCTGATCCCACCCCGGAGTGACACCCCCCCCGGGGTGATGCCCCTCCCAACTGACCCCCCCGGGGGCTCCCCCCCTACCCCGCTGACACCCCCTCCACACATTTCCCGCCCCGGATTTATCCCCCCCCCGTGTTACCCCCCCAACAAATTACACTCCCTGGATTATCCCCCCAGCCCCCCGTTTATCCCCCCTCGATTTAGCCCCCCGCCCCCGATTATACCCCCCTCGATTTACCCCCCAGATTACCCCTATAGATTACGCCCCCCAACGTTACCCTCCCCCGGTGTTCCCCCCGCCCCGCCCCCACGGCGCTGCTCTCCCGCAGGTCCCGCCCCCCCCCCGGCGCTGCCGCCCCCCTCCGTGTTCCCCCCCCGGCGCCAGGAGCCGCTGCTGCTGAGTGGGGCGCGAGCGGCCCCGCCCCGCCCACGCGGGACCCGCCCACGCGGGAGCGGGCAATAAAGGGGCGCGAGGGGAGCTGGAGCGCAACGCTGCGCCGGGGGCGGGACGGGGGGGTCGGGGGGCTGGGTGTGCGGGGACCTGTGTCCTGCGTGGGGGGGGTGGGGTGCGGGGGGCTTCGTCCCGCGTGGGTGGGTGCGGGGTGTCTGTCCCGCGGGGGGGGGGGGGGGCGGGCTGTGTCTCGTGTGTTTGGTGTCCGGTGAGAGGGTGTTTGTCGTGGGCTCCGTGTCCTGTGGGGGGGTTCGTGGGGGTGCCGTGCCCCGGGGGGGGGGTTGTGTCCGTGGGAACTGCCGTGGTGGTACCGTGCCTGTGGAGTTCCGTGTCCCGGGGTGGGGGGGGGAGGGTGTCCGTGGGTGCCGTGTCCCGTTGGGATTCTGTGTCCCGGGGGTATCCATGTCCGTGGGTGGGGGTCCGTGCCCCGTGGGTGCCCTGTGCCGTGGGCTCCGTGGGCGCCCTGTCCGCCCCCCGCACTACATTTCCCGTCAGGCCCTGCTCCCCGCGCCCTTTCCCACAGTGCCCCGCGGGCGGGGCGGGGCGCTCGCTGACGTCACGTCCGGCCCGGAGCCCGCCCGCCGCCATGCTGCGGGCGCTGAGGCGCTGCAGCCCGGCGCTGGGGTTGGGGGCCCCGCTGGGCCCCGTTCCCGGGGCTGCCTGGGGGCCGCGGCTGGTCCCGGCACGGGGCCGCAAGACGCGGCACGATCCCCCCGCCAAGTCCAAGGCGTCGCGGCTGAAGGTGCCGCCGCCTGTCGACCCCGAGGAGCTGCTGGTGGTCAAGGAGCGGTACCGGCAGCACCGGCTGGTCCTCGGCGCCCTCCGGTACCCACCGGCGGCTGGGGCCGCTGTGAGGCAGGGAGGGTCAGGGTGCTGGGCAGGAGGCTGGGTGTGGGGCTGTGGGGTAGGGGACTGGCTGTGGGGCAGCGGAGGGTTGGGGCCCTGGCTGTGCCTCTGAGAACGGGGCTGCTATGGCCCAAGGGGCTGGGTACAGGGTTGCGGGGCTGCTGTGGGGCAGGGGCTGGGTAGAGGGTTGTGGGGCTGCTGCGGGGCAGGGGCTGGGTAGAGGGTTGTGGGGCTGCTGCGGGGCAGGGGCTGGGTAGAGGGTTGCGGGGCTGCTGCGGGGCAGGGGCTGGGTAGAGGGTTGCGGGGCTGCTGTGGGGCAGGGGCTGGGTAGAGGGTTGCGGGGCTGCTGTGGGGCAGGGGCTGGGTAGAGGGTTGTGGGGCTGCTGCGGGGCAGGGGCTGGGTACAGGGTTGTGGGGCTGCTGTGGGGCAGGGGCTGGGTAGAGGGTTGTGGGGCTGCTGTGGGGCAGGGGCTGGGTAGAGGGTTGTGGGGCTGCTGCGGGGCAGGGGCTGGGTAGAGGGTTGTGGGGCTGCTGTAGGGCAGGGGCTGGGTAGAGGGTTGTGGGGCTGCTGCGGGGCAGGGGCTGGGTAGAGGGTTGTGGGGCTGCTATGGCCCAAGGGGCTGGGTAGAGGGTTGTGGGGCTGCTGCGGGGCAGGGGCTGGGTAGAGGGTTGTGGGGCTGCTGTGGGGCAGGGGCTGGATAGAGGGTTGTGGGGCTGCTGTGGGGCAGGGGCTGGGTAGAGGGTTGTGGGGCTGCTGTGGGGCAGGGGCTGGGTAGAGGGTTGTGGGGCTGCTGCGGGGCAGGGGCTGGGTAGAGGGTTGTGGGGCTGCTGCAGGGCAGAGGTGGGCTCTGTACAGGGCTGTGGGGTTACTGTGGGGCAGGGGAGGGTTGGGCTTGGGACCATTGGGGGCTGCTGTGGTGCAGAGGCAGGTTGGGGGTTTCCTGTTGGGCAGCTGTGAGGGAGAGGGCTGGCTGTGGGGCAGGGGAGATTTAGGGGCTCTGGGGCTGTTTTGGAGCGTGGGTGGCTAGACCCCAGGTTACTGTGGGGCAGGGGAAGGGCAGGGTGGTGGGGCTGGCTCTGCTGTGGGGCAGGTGCATCAGAGCCCCCTGGCACCTGGCCACAGGCAGGAGCTCAGCAGCCTTTCCTGGCAGGGCTGAGTTTAGGGCTGAGGTGCTACAGAAGAAGCGGGAGGCACTGCTGGCCCAGGAGGACTCGGTGGAGCTGAGGGAGGAGCACCAGCGCCTGATGGCTTGGAATCAGGAGGAGAATGCCCGGCAGCGGGCACGCAGGTCAGCCAGGACACCACCTTCTTGCTCAGCTCTGGCTTTTGCTTATGCGTAACTAAATTCAACACCTGGGTCGATTAGTCAGGCTAATTTTTACAAAGACACTTGACCTAAAGTTTGACCTTTTTTAAATAAATCTGCCTACGCAGTGGTCGCGTTCCTAGATTTCTCGCTGCTGAGGGGTGTTACCGAGCTCTGGACAGCCTCCTGCTCTCTACAGGGATGGGTGTCATGGGGGCATCAGTTTCTCCATGTTCCCTCCTATGCCACCCCCAGGGAGCCTGTTGATGCTTCCAAGAAAATCAGTGTCTGCTGAATCTTGAAAGCAGGAGGAGGTTAAAGGTACAAAGCACTTGAGCTCCTGCATCCAGCTCCTGCCGGTGGCATTGCATGTGCTGACTTCAAGCTGCCAAATGGAGCCAGACCCTGCTGGGGCTCAGGTCCGCAGTGCCAGCCTGTTGGAAAGCTTTTGCATTAAGTTTTGCATCAATTTTTCTCTCACAGGAGGAGGGGGTTTCTCTTTGTCTCCGTGGCTGCTTTTCCCCAGCGTAGCTGCTCTGCTCCTTCCTGTTGGTTCTGGCTGCGCTCGAGCTTGGCAGCTTTGCATCCCAAGGGATTAGCACATCTCACCGAAGCACCACCATGCAGAGCGTGAGCATTCACCAAAGCTGTGTTGTTTTGTTTTCCTTTCCATGTGGCAGAGAGGAAAGAATTAGGAAAGAAGAGGAAGAACAGAAGAGGAAGAAGTTGCGGGTTGCAGAGAACAAGGCCAGGGCGATGGAGGCTTTCCTGAAGGAGAAGGAGCAGGAGATTCTGCAGCTGCAGGTAAGAGCAGCTGGTGCCTCCTGGGGAGTGTGCTGCCAGCAGCCCCTCTGAGGGGCTCAATGGCAGCCTGTGGGAGCGATGTGAAAATATTGGTAGCTGGGAACACAAGCGTTAGCACCTTCCAGAAGTGTTGACAGCGTGTGGATGGGATAGAGGTTGAGTGAGAGCTCTGAAAACAGGGTGGAATAATCCTGAGGGAGAGAACAAAGGTTTCCTTGTTCAGAACTCGGCTCCTGCTGGGATCCTGGCGATGCTGGTGGCATTTTAGGCTCTCTTGGAGGTCTGTGAGCTCTGCAGGCACCTGCAGCTCATGCGCTGCCCATAGCGACTCTTCCACTACCACGTGTTAAGAGCGGGTACTTGTCCTTCGTTCAGGAGGAAGCCAAAACGTTCATCACCCCTGAGAACCTGGAGGCACGGATTGAGGAGTGCCTGGACAACCCTCGCAACTACAACTTCGCCATCGACAAGGACGGGCGGATCGTCAAACGGACAGTGTTGTCTTAGTGGCATGGGATGGAGGGGTGCTGGCCTGGTTTCTGTCCAGAGGCACCAGCCAGTTTCTTCTTTTTAATGAATAAATTGACCACGGAACTGGTGGAGGAAGCCTGCTGGTCTGGCTGTGGTCCTGCTGAAGGGTTAAAGCCTGCGGATCTGACTGTGGTTCTGCTGAAGGGTTAAAGCATGTGAGGAGGAGGGTGAGGGAGAAGCAAGCAGGAGAGGCAGAGGCGCTGGCAGTCTCTCAGCCCTGCGAGGCAGCAGCGGAACTGCCTGAGAAGCTGTGGGTGTTGGTGTGCCCGTTGCTCTGACTCTTTGCAGTTCCACCTCCCACATGTTTGGATCCCTCCTGCCTTCACCTGAAGCGTGTCAGGCGGGAAGCGGGAACAGTCCTGAGGCAGATCCTGGCTCAGAGCTCCTTGCTGTAGCCCTGGCACTGCTTGCATGTTGACCCCTCTAGATGCTTTTGAAAGAGAACGAGGTCTGAATGGCTTTGTAGGAAACCCTGACCCTCCGCCGTTTCTTGTTGGGGGAGCAAATTTGTTGTTTCTCTGTTTTCTGCCGTGGTGGTGGGACCTGTTGTTCCTGTTCACACTTTAAACCCCCCTTTGCACATCTGTTGGTGTGACTAAATGAGAAAATGTGCAGAGAACATCTAAATGACACTGGCTTTGTGGGTCTCCTTTTCTCTTCTCCCCCTCAGCCTTATTTTACTCATCACCTGGGGCTTAAGTTGTAGTTAACAACTAATTTGGGTCCTCTTTGGTGGCGCTGGCTTATGGTGGTCTTGCAGACCAAGCTGCACTCTCAACTGTGCCCTAAAACCACTGGCGTTGTGCTGCCTGACACCAGCCTGGAGTTTGCTGTGGTTCAGCAGAGGCCAGGCAGACTAGCAGCAGGTCCCTGTGCCCTCTCTCACTTGGGTAAAACACCAGCTGTGAGCATTGACCTTAAATTCTTTTAATCTGCGCTTTCCTAAAAAGACTTTTTCTCTCCAGCCAGCACCCCCATGTCTGCACCTAAACCATGCAAGTGCACAAAAAACATAGACTTTTTTTCTTGTTTTTCTGTACAAGTTTTATTTCTGATGAAGATCATCACTTACATCTGAGTCACAGACCTTGGCTTGTCTGTTCTCGGCCTGATGCGGGGCTGGTACAGCTTGATAGATAAGGGATCCTGCAGGTTCTTCTTTCCCCAGTGGTCTACGTGAACAGCATTTCTTGGTCGCAGGATGAGTCAACCGCGCAGCCCTCTGCATGGGGAGAGAAAGGAGAAGGCACCGCATGAAATAAGGTGTCACAAACCAGGCTTCAGAGACACCCCCCACCCCACCTCCGGCGTTGTTTCTTTAATAAGATCAGGCAAGGTCGTGTTCGCTTTGTGCCCTGTAGCTCCTCAGGATATGGAGCAGGATCTCTGGCAGCATCTGACTTGGGGAAAAGGCTGGGATTTATGGCAAACTAACTGAAGCAGGAGGGAGCCTGAGCTGCCATGCAGCTTGGGTGTTCTGCAGCTTGCTCAACCCCCTAAATCGGTTGCTGTCCGCTTTCCTCCTTCCCTGAAGCCTCCACAGGTGTCCTGCTGCTTGCTCAGTCCCCTGACTTTGGTTACTGTCTGCTTTCCCCCTTCCGTGAAACCTCACAGTCTGTTAGCGCCTTCCCTGGGGGTTAGGATCAAGTCTGCCCTGAGTGGAGTGGCCTTGGCTGTTGGGGAGACAGATGGGGCAAAGACGGTCCCTTGGGCAACCTCCCCTCCCAGGTTTACATGGAAGCCGTGAGGACCCTGGTGACCAGGGTCCCAGGTAGGACACAGCCCTGGTGCTGCTCTCACCGCTGCTGCAGCAGATGCCAGGGGCCGCGCAGCTCCCTCCGCTGCTGCCGCAGGGTTTGCGTCCCGACTCGCAGGGCGTTGGCAAGAAGTTTTCCTCCTGGCACCGCAGGGTTTCGGACGTGCCGATGTAACAGCCCAGCTCTTCTCCGCAGCAGATGGTGGGCCCGAAGCAGTGGCCTTTGTTCCTGGGACCACAGGGCATGCACTGCATGGGGGAGAACGGGAGGAAAGGGAGTGGAGAGTTATTTCATGAAGCACCTGGGGTCAAGCCTTTTCTCTGGTCTTTCCCTCCCTTCTGCCTGCATCTTCCCCACTGGTGCACTGAGAGGGCTCAGGGAAAGCTGGGAGAAGGAAAGAGTTAGAAGGTCTCCCAGCCCGCCAGGACGTACCTTCCTGATGTCCATGTCCAGGACTGCGCGTTTGCCCCCGATAGGGCAGTTCTGGATGTAGCAAGCGGAGGAGAGAGCCAGGAGCCCCAGGAGGCAGATGGCGAATGCCTTGCAGGGCATGGCTGCGGGGTCAGGAAGATTTTTCGGCTCCTCATCCCCACGAGTGGTTGGGTATATATAGTGCCAGCTCCTACTTAGGCATGCCGGCACCAGCGTCACCCATTTCCCTTAAAAACCACAAGGCATTGCTTTCCACACCGAAGGGCTCTGCTAATAGCCAGAGGTCGAGGATGTGAGGTCAAGGCCAAAGTGTTGGTTTTTAACTCGATGACTCCAACTGCAGCGGGGGGGATGTTTGTGGAGGCTGCAGATGCTGTTTGGGGCTCAGGTCCCTCCACTGCCAACCCCTTGGTGCTGCTGAGCTGTGGCTTGTCGCTCCGTGTCCCATTTGGGACCCCTCCAGCGTGGGCTGGGTGGGGATGGAGGCAGGCATCCCGATCGCCTGGTGAGCTGCATCCACCCAGGAGTGGGGTGAGAGGGGCATTGTGCTTCCCTTGGTGCCTGCTGGTGGGAGGAAAGCAAACCCGTATCTTCCTCCAGGATCGTTTATGGGATCTCGGGTAGGAAATGCGGTGTTGGTCCTTTCCACCTGTCTGTGCCTGGCCTTTGGGGGAGGATGCTCAACGCTGGGCTTGTCCTGCTCCAGAGTGATGGTGACACTGAGCCCGTCCCCACCTGCTTTTATCTAATGGCCTGAAAACACCCAACCTCCTTGGCAAAGGCCTAAAACCCCAATTTCCCCATTGCTTCTGCCCCACAGCTGCACACGGGGCTCGAACACGGTGCCCCGAACCGCGCTGTCGACAGGTAAAGGACCCCCTGGAGAAGGGGCGCTGAGGCTGGGGCCGAGGGCTGACGCAGTCACGCAGGGTCCTGCTCGCCCCAGCCCCTCGCCTTCATTTCCACAATTAAGAGCTTCCTGGCTCGAATAAATTCCTCTGCCATAGACAAATCCAACCATCTATTGAGACCATTACCCCGGTCCCTCCCTGCGCCTGCTTAATTGGGAATTATGCAGCCCAGAGCCCGAAAGCCGTGACCTCTTGTCATCCCTGCTGGCTTGCTTCAAAATCTGCCACTTAGTGTGGCCGGTGGCAAGGGCAGCCAGGTCCTCGTCACCCACCTAGGGTCAGCCAGCCGGTGAGTCTGGGTCCCTGGGGACAAGCCGGGCACCGAGATCCATGTTAATGGGGTGGAAGTGGGGCTCAGCACCATCCCAGCAGCTCAGCCCTGGCTGCCGTCCCGCTGTGGGGTGGGGTGGAGGGGCAAATGCCATCCCGGAGCCCCTGCAGCTGGTCTGGGGGTGCTTGGACCCCAGTGGGCAGGGCTGGGATGCAACCTGGGGAGACAAGTGTAGGGAAAAAAAACACCCCGATTATCAGCTCCTGGTGCTTTTTGGGACCTCAACACCCCAGTGCTAAGGCTTCTGTTGGCTGGAGCATCACCCAGGCTCAGCCACACATCCCTGTTGCTGCAGGAGGAGTTGGGGGGGTCACATCCTGCACCCTGGGACAAGCTGAGTGCCAGGGCTGGGCTTAACAGCGTGATTTCTTCATCTCAAGGGTGTCCAGTCTGGAGTCACCCACCCATGTGTGTGCTGCCCTTTTCCCAATGATTTTGGGGTGATTTTGAGTCGCCCACCTCCCCAGAGCTGGGATCAGATGCTGGTTGCAGGGACCGGGTGCTGGGTTAATCCTGCACCCCCTTGGAGGTGCAGGGAGGTGACGTGGGCAGGATGGATCCCGCTGGTGTGGATGAGCTCCACCTCCCCAAAGGTGCCACCTCCCTCAGGGACATTATAAAGGACGAGCTGTCCCTTGTGCTGTGGCCAGATCCCAGCCTGGAGAGAGCCCGGAGCAAGGACCCCGCCAGGGTAAGAGACCTGGGGAGGGGGATGGGAAGAGAGTTGGGGTAACGGTACCCCAGATTTGGGGGTTGATGGTGGAACAACTGGAGGATTGATCCTGCCCATCGGTGTCTGAGGGGGACCAGTTTGGTAAGTGATGGTGGGAAAGATGAGATCAGCCCTGGGGGGCTGTGTGAAGCTGGGAACCCAAATCTTTCCACTCTTGCAGCGGGGGTTTGGGTGCTTTTCCTTTGCTTTTTATCATTTTTAGTAGATGTGGCTTGCAGCACCCTGTTGTGCTGGCTCCTGAAGGCAACAAGGCCCTGAATCCACCCTGAAGGGAGGTCTTGGCCAAGAGGTAACGTGACGGTGGCACATCCTAGCCATCCCCAGCCTCCAGGGGCTGGGGCTGCAAGCAGGCTCAGCACCCATGGGTGCTGCTGGGGCTCCTGGGGTAAGACTTGATGGCCAGATCCCGAAGGCCAGCTCTGCCTGCGCTGCTTTCCCTTTGTGCTGTAAGGATGGGGCCAAATCCTGCACCCAGCCCAGCAGGACCACTATGGGTGGGAGCTGAACGCGTGGGGCTGGGTTGGGATTTGATGGGGGGGGGTGGGGGATGAAGACCCACCAGCCTCCAACATGCCTCCCATCCCCAAGCCCTGGACGGGTCCCCTGGATCCCTGGAGTCCCCCTTGACCCATCCCGCGCGTTCCAGATGAAGCCACCACAGTGCATGAGGACTTTTATTGGGTCTTGTATTTACAGGGCTGGGGTGGGAGGATCGGTGTGGGGGCAGGGGATGCCCAGTGCCCTGGCTCAGAGGAGGGGATGCTTGCCCTGCTGCTGCTGCTGCCGGTTCGCCAAGTGCATGAGCTTGAGGAGCAGATCCCCGGCCGAGCCATCCAGCACCGTCAGGTTCTTCTCCGCCGCCTCCTGAGCCCCGTCGCTGCCTTCGTCCAGGCAGCTGCCATCCATTGCACAGGTTTCTTCAACAGAAAGCAAGATGTCGTGACGGGACAGGTTAGGACCACGAGTCGTTTATTTTCAGGTAGGGAAGGGGTTGGGGCCAGCACAGCTCGTGCTCCAGCTTTGTCCCTCCTGGACAGGGAGTCGGGGCTGGCTGGGCTTGGGCTGGCACGTCGGGGAGGCTGCGTGTGCCTGGCTGGGAAACACCTCATGGCAGTGTCTTGGGAAGGAGCTCTGAGCCCAAACCTTACCACAGAATCAGGATAGTTTGGGCTGGAAGCCACCTTTAAAGGCCATCTAGTCCACCCCCCTGCCAGGGGCAGGGACATCTGCAACCAGATCAGGTCGCTCACAGCCCCGTCCAGCCTGGCCTTGGATGTTTCCAGGGATGGGGCATCTCCCACCTCTCTGGGCAGCCTGTGCCAGTGTCTCACCACCCTCATCATAACAAATTTCTTCCTTATATCTACTCTGAATCCAACTATCCCCAAATTATTTCAAAACGGAGACAACACTGCTGCCACTCCGTGCCTCAGTTTCCCCATTGTAAGATGAGGGCCAACTGGAGGACTGCCCCAACCATCCCCGTCATGGTTCCAAGACACCCGAAACTCCTCTCTCTGCGCCCCCATCCCCCTCGCCCCAACACCCCCCATTACCGGCAGTGCAGCAGATGCCGGGCGCAGCACAGCGGCCGCCGGAGCCGCAGGGCTGGCCGCCAGCCTGGCAGGGTGAAGGCAGGTAGTCTTCCTCGGCGCAGCGCTGGGTCTCTGCCGTGCCCAGGTAGCAGCCAAGCTCTGCACCACAGCAGATGCCAGGGCCAAAGCAGTTGCCTCTGTTCCCGGGGCCGCAGGGCATGCACTGGGAGAAGGAGCTGCTTGAGTCCCCCACACACCCTAAAAAGGGGGGGCTACACCCTTCCTGCACCCTCTTGCATTAGAAAAGCTTTCCTCCACCTTTGCCAGCCCTTGGAGGTGTCACGCTGGCATGGTGTGACTAACTCGTCCCTGCCACCAGCAGCATGGCCTCGTGCTGTGACACCGGCCCCACTCTGGGGGCTCCCTGCTGCCCCCCATGTCCTCCCTGTCCCCGCTCCATGGGCGTGTCCTGTCCCCCCGCTCCCCTCCAGCAGGGATGCTCTGCTGTGTCCAAGCTTGATTCATTGCTTGAGGCAACAACAGCATTTTTGGGGTGCTCATTCCTCTGCCAGCGCCCCACCGTGTGCCCTTGGGCATGTCCCCTAGCCCTCCCCAAAAAACGGGTGCACTGCACTGCCCGAGGGAGCGTACACAGCTGGGTGTTCCAGCAGGTGATGGGAAGCCTCTGCACCCCACGGAGCCACTATGTCCCCCCAGAAAGCCCCCTCCCATCTCCCTCCAAGCCCCCATGCTGTCCCCTACCTGTCGGAGGGCTGTGTCGGCCAGCGCCCGCTTGCCGCCCCGGGGGCAGTTCTGGATGTAGCAGGCAGAGGACAAGGCGAGGAGGCAGAGGAAGGAGAGGGGCAGCGAAGGCTCTGCCATGGTGGAGGGTGCCTGCAGCTGTGCCACGCGTGCCAGGGGAAGCCGGCCGCCCTGCCGCTCGCTTTGCATCTGGCCCCGTGCTGCGCAAGCTGCTATTTATGCTGCTGTCACCCCTTCCCAGGGGAGGAGGAGGAGGAAGGAGAGGGCTGGGTTGTTTTTTTGTTGTGTGTGTGGGTTGTTTTTTTTTTTCCCCAAATCACATCCAAGCAAATCTGTAATTGAGATGATTCAGTGCAGGAGCGCAAGTGGCAGTGCTTAGGGCTGGTGAATCTCACCCCTCTGCCCAGAGCCGGGGCTGCTCCAAGGGGCACGGGCCACCCCAGGGATGGCCAGCTCGTGAGGGGGGCTCCTTCAGAAGATGCTGGTTTGGGGAGGGTTGTTGCTTTGGAGGATGCTGTTTTGGGAGGGTTGTTGGTTTGAGATCGATGTGGATTTTGGGAGGGGTGCTGGTTTCAGGGGGATGCTGGTCTGGGAGCGATGCTGATTTGGGCAGGGATGCTTATTCAGAAGATGCTGGTCTGGGAGCGATGCTGATTTGGGCAGGGATGCTCATTCAGAAGATGCAGCTTCGTGGAGGAATGCCAGCTTGGGAGGGGATGCGGGAGAGGAGTGATGGGGTCAGGGCAGGGGAAGAATTCTGGGCTGCACAAAGCTGCACCTAAACTAAAGGGGCTTAGCTGCAGCGCTGGACCACAGAGCTGTGGGGTGTAGAGCAGGACCCTGCCACAACCCAGGCCCAAAGGGACGGACCATTGCCACCCACGACTCACCCGCCCCTTTTTCTCCACAAAACAAGAAGGCAGAGAAACCATCAGCAATGGGAGAGATGAAAAAGACACCTTTGGGGCTGGCATCAGCCCTCCTGTTGGCAACCAGCAGGTCCCAGCCGTGCCGAGACCCAGCGCGTTTGTGTTACCGATGGGCTGTTGGAAACATTGGTATGGGGCAAACGGCAGCAACAAACCCCTCCTGCCCTGCACCATCCAGCCATGAGTATTCATGCTGGCCGCAGATCCTCCTTCCAGCAACGCCAAGGGTGACCTCAGCAATGTGAAATTAATATGCAGATGGGAATCAGGTGCCTAACAAGCATCCCCCACAGCCCAAATTCTGGGCTTGGCTCATGGTGATGAGGAGGGACTGTTCTGGGGTGCTGCGGGGGACAGGGTGTGCAATGGGGTGGTTGCTGCCAGCCATGGTCCAGCCCCTGGGGTGGTTTTCTACCCTTCAGCCCACCCTGAACTCATCTTCATCAAAGGTAGGGAACTGAAGCAGAGACCCATAAGAATCAGACTGGGGAATCCCTTCAGGTAGCTGGAGCATGGCTTTTCCCCACCCTCGTTAGCATCCCTCATTTTCTCACCCTCGTTAGCATCCCTTTTCTGCCAGATCAGCCACCAGGCCTGGCTCAGTCCCAGTTGGCACGAGGTGGGACGGTGATAGCTGGGGCACTGAAGGGGCTGCTGCTCTGCTTGAGCATCCCAAAGGAACCCGTGCAATCCACCCTGGCAAAATCAAAATGCTTTGAAAAGCAAAGTGAGCACCATGTGAGGTTTTGTAGGCACCAGCGAGGGATGTGGGAGCGGGATGAACCCCAGAGCATCACTTCACCACCCAAGGGAAACTGAGGCATGCAGAGGTAAGGGAAAGCATCTATTTTGGGGTGACGCCTGTGGTGTTGGGGTCCCAGCCTGCTTCTGTCTCCTGCCCTGTGATTTTGGAGGTGTGTGTCAACCTCAGAGGTGATGGTCCTGGGTTTTGGGGGACTCCTGGGATTTTTGATGGGTAAAATGAGGGTAATTCCCCGCTAGGAGGGATGAAGGTAACCACAGCCCCTGAGCCAGGTCTCCCTGGGACCAAGGGAGCGTTGAGTTCCCAAATTTGCCTTGTGCCCATCACCAGAGACGCTGAATCACCCACGTGGAGCAGCTGTGGGCAGCTTTAATGACCAATATTATTAGCACTGGCCACGTTTCCCCGTCCAAATCCATCCCTTCACAGCGGGAGCCGAAACCCACTTGCGTTGCAGGACCGAGGAGGACGCAAAAGCCCTCGGCTGGGAAAACTTTTCTTTAAAAGAAACCCAAATGTCAGCTCTAAATTGGGTGTTACATGCTCATGCTCCATCTCTTCATTACTGTATCGTAAAATTACATTAGCTAGGAATGATCTGCATTCAAATGACTCTGTGTCTGGAATGATAACGCCAGAATATGAGATTAAAATGTAATTATGCTCTTTAAAGTGAAGGAAGGTTAAATAAAATGTTTTTTCCAAGTTGCAAAGGCTCCGCAGCCACAACACAGAATCACTTACAGGAATCAAAGGGAGGATGAGGTGAGAAGGGGGAAGCAGGGGGAGGCAAAAAAAATGTGTAGAAAACATAAAAAAGGAGGTTTTGGGGATGAAGATATTGGGGTCACCTGGGGTGAGTCATAGGAGAAGTGATCTCAGGATGATGGGCTTTCATGAGGCTGGGCAGATCCAGCTGGGAGCATCCTTGCTGGGCAGTGATGCTCACTGGTACCCGGCCACGGCCGCGGGGTGACGCTGGAGCCCCCAACCCACATCCAGCTCCTAACTGATGTTTTGGGGCTCCTCAAAGTCATGCCCTAGATCTCCTGCTATCAGCCACAGGGGTCCCTTTTCTGCATCCCTGGCACCAGATTTGCTCTGCCACGTCCCTGCTCTTCCCCAGGCTCTTCCCCGGCCCCCAGAGGAGCCCCCTTCATTAGTGCTGATCTCCTTAACGACATGCGAGGCGGGCGAGGCAGGTGCCATGGCATTAATCGGCAGCGTTAGCTGCCTGCTATCTATAACCCACCTCGCCTCGGCTCGCGAAGGAAAGCCCCAAAGGCCTGCCAAGGCGTGGGGAGTGGGCAGCACCCTCAAACTCACCCCCCAGCTCTCCTGCTCAGCCAAAATACAGCCCTGGCTCTGCCTAGCCCTCAGCAAAGGGGCTGGGGGCTGCCAGAGAGGCTCAGCCACAAGGCTTTACTGCTTGTGCCCTTCCCAACCTCTTTGCACATCAGGGAATAACTGGGATGATGGGAAATGGGGTGTCCGGCAGTGAACCACAACGCTCCTGTGCTGCTTCACCTGTAAAACACCCTCTGGCTACACCCACAGCTTTAAAGCACCTTCGCTACCATGGACATGTTGATGATTTTTCCAGTCCTCGTGCCATCACATCCTTGCACATGGTCAGGACAAACCGTGAGTATATCCCCCCACCCCCGCCCCCTCTGTTAGCAGCAGGAGCTTCGTTACCCTTGAAGCCTCTATTGAGGTTTTTGAGAGCCCCTCTGGAGGCAGGAGAGAGGAGGGAGGTCGTGGTGCCCTGCCATAGCCCACCGAGGTCAAAATTTAATCAGAATAAATTAGAGGACATTGGGTACCGCATTGAAAATGGGAAGATTTTCCCTGCTTTGTGCATTTCCCTGCCTTTGCTGTGGCTGGAGGGGGATGCAGTGGAGAAGAAATTTCTTGAACACATTGCTGATGCGCTGGGGACTCGAAGCAGGTCAGGCTGGCCACGGAGCGCTCCCCTCTCCTGGCTGGGTGAGCTCATGCCCCCAGATGGGCCCGTCTGCCTGGCGCTTCACACAGAGCAAGCCTGTCACAAGCGTTTCACCCAGTCGGTGGGCTAATGGCTGGAGGCTGACGGGGAGGGAGCAATCCTGCACCTCCTGGCTGAGCACAGCACCTTCTTTTTTAGTGTCATGGTTAAAGATGCTCCTCTGCCTTGGTGACATGATGGAAAAATAGCTTTGATGCTCGTTTAGAAAAGGAAGTGCAGCCAATGTCAAGATTTGCTGGGGTGCTGCCTTTGTCTCTTGTCCGTCCAAATCCAGCCTGCTGGGATGCAGACGTCACATCAGGAGGTCACTGGCCAGCGAGGGATGGATTTGGCCTCCTAAAAGCAGTTGGAGGAGATCATTAGAGGAAATTGCTAAGGCCTTCAGCCAAAGGCCAACCCCACCTCCTGAAGAGAAGACAGGCTCTGTGCTGAGAAAGGAACTTGCTGGTGGCACCTGCTTGTTCTGCAAAGGAGCTTTAGGGGAACTGCAGCGGTTCCTGGTAGAAGACACCATGGCAAGTCCTGGCTATGTGTCACCCACCACCAAGCCCATCTTCTTGGGGTGCAGAGAGGGTCTCTGCTGCCCACAGGGGTTTCGGTGCTTGTTTGCAAGGGGAGTGATCAGGAGGGCTCACGCCCAGCTGGGGGGACAAGCTCCATCCCTGAGCAATGGGAGGTGGGCACAGAGGGAAATTCATCCCTTCCCCCTCCCTGCGTCAGCACGAGGGGACACATGGGTTGAAACTTGCTGCCAAGAGGTCCTACAGGGTTAAGAAGCTGGGTGGATGGAGGCTCTGAGAAATCTGATATAAGGTGGTAAGCCCTACTCTGAGCAGGGGGGGCCACACGACACCCCCCTGCCATCCCATCCCTTCCAAGCCCTGCTCTGTCAGGCTCCGTGCTCACTCCTTGTCCCTCCCTGGAGAGCGACGGGAACCTCAGGAGATAACTCTCCCTCAGCCCCAGTGAGATGGCTCCCAGCCTGGTTGCTGCCCACCGGCTGGGGCAGGAAAGAAGCTTGGCTCAGCCAGCGAATTTGGGTTTCGTCAGAGGCGACCGAGGTTCGTGAGCGCCGGAGCAGGAGGAGACGCTTGTGTTGGATGGGGAGCTCCGGCGGCAGCAATCGCTCCCCGAAGATGCAGGGCGGAGGAGGTGTGAGAATCACACTGAATCACAGGGGGCTGGTACGCTGCACACACACCACCTGCACCGAATTCAGAGGGTTTTTGCTGCCTCTGAACTGTGGGATTTTTAGAAATTCTTTTGCCGAACCATTTAAAGATGGGGGACTCCCTGTTTTTGCTACAAATGGGAGATGGATTATACACTCCCACTGAGGCAAAGCCCAGCATCAGTTTGGTGCTGACACCAAGCCGTGTTTGAGCCGTTTGATGAGACTGCGGTTTCACGTGACTAGAAAGCCATGAACATCATGTGTTGCTCTGTAAGTAGGTGCCTTTTAAGAGAATAAAGGTATTATACGCAAAGGTGAGCTGAGTCAGCTGGAGGCTCGTCACCCGAGAAACTGGCACAGAACATCAGTGAGCAACATCTGCTCCGCAGAGAGAAATTGCCAATTAAGTGGCAACAGCAGGGGGTTACACAGGTGACAAACCCCTCTGCTGTCACCTTACCCTCTGCACATCGAGGACACGCTGGAGACAGAATGTATCTGAGTGATTTTCCTCCTTTTTTCTGAACAGCTGTTTGAAGACCAGACCTCCTCAGGTTTAGGTATCTGAGCCTCAGTCCTGTGATGGTCCATGCGGCTGCTGCAATAACCCCTCTAAAACTCATCAGGCTGCACATCCTTTGTGCCAGCTTCGCTTTTTCGGCCCATTTATTCAGTACTCTGCAAAGAGATTCACTCCACAAAATCACTAAGATGCACAATGCGAGCAATTACAAGTCAGAGAGAGAACATGACTTTAAACATAATTTTATTAAGGCTTAAATGTCTATCAGCCAGACAGGAGCTGGTCCAGTCACATGACATAAACAGAGAGTGACATTTGGTGTAATGTGATGGCTTTTCTACAAGAGTTTGTATGAGCAGGATGAGACTGCTGCCAGTTACTCACGTGTTAACCATGGCCTCTCTTTGTGATGCTGGACTCCAGGATGAGTGCGAGGGCACCGCAGGGAGGAGGGGGGTGAGGCAGGGAAGGGGAGAAGTCAGGTAGCTTGCATGTTGTCAATCACAAGGACTTCGCCTGGTCCATGACCGAATGGCTGCTCGTCAAATGTGTAAATGGTTTTAACTCACAGGAAAGCTAAACTCACAGTCCAAAAGGCACCTATGCTAAACCACTGAGCCACTGGGATGGTGGTAAGAGGGCGGGTGCGACAGGTGGAAATCAGTTCCGTATAAATACATATTCCTTGCTAAAGAAGCTATGGCTTTTATTATCCTCGGATCGCTTTGCTCTGGCGTGATGCTCTAACCCCCCACCCCCCACTACTCTGTAAGCACAAGAAGACCAAGTCCTCTCTGCCGTTACGGGTGCTCATCTGTCAAGCTCACCAAAGGCCTTCATCCTCCTGCAGATCAATACAGACACAGGGAACAGCAGCGGCTCCTTGTCCTCGTCCTCCCGGCAGGCTCCGGCGGCCAAGGGGTCAGAAGTGAACCCTCCTGACATCGTGTGAGGCAGCCGACCTTTTACAATTCCCGCACAGTATTGATGGCAGAGACTTCTGCTTCTCGGCCAAGCACGGGCGACACATGAGGTGGCCACAGGGAAGCTGGTAAACGGGCTCCGTTTTGAAGTAAGAGGAGAAGGTTTTCCCGCAGGAAGCGCATCCCTGGGTCTGGCTGCTCCTGCCGTGCTCTGCAAAGGGGACAGGAGAAATGGCTCAGTCGGGGGGGTGACAAGTCCACGCTGTGCCACCCCTTACGTGCCCAATCTTGCCTCACGAGCCCAGGTCCCCTTTCTGCAGGCGTACGGCACAGCTGCAGGTGCTCGTGGCTCAGGACCACGGCCCATTTTCTCTGACCTCGGGAAAGGGAACAGTCTAGCTGCTGGGGCAGGTTGTGCTCAGAAGGGGCTGGATCACATCAGCATTTGCACCATCAGGCTTTTAATTGAGGATGGATGACTGTAAAGGGCTCTTCACTTTTACTGAGACTAAATCAGCCTCCCTTCCGCTTTTCCAGAGCTCGGATTAAGATCACTGATTCCCGAGTGAAATGCTTTAGGTGTCACTTTGCATTCCTGTCACACACTACCTATCAAGGGCTACTCAGTCAACTCTTCAACAGCTGCAATTTTAAAGGGACAGGAAAAAGCTTAATAGCTTAATGTCACAGCAAAACAGCAAAACTTATTTAGAGAGACAGGCAGCCACTGGGTGCTGCACAGCCCCAGCCCTTTCTCAGGGTCACTTGGTCCCTCTGAACACTCTTCTCTGCCATGAGCAGGTGGATCCTCGCTTGGGGAAGAAGAGCAAGCCAGCAGTTAGGGAACTGGCCCACAGAGGGATATACGAAGGTTCAGTGCCTCCCTGCACCCCAAAGAAATAATTTTGGGAATGCATACACAGCTGGATTAGCACATCTAGCTAGCAGGTGGGATGAAAACTGCGAGGACTCAACAGCCTGGCTGATATACATTCCAACCTGGTGGGATTCTGGGCACACACCTAGCTGGTTGGCCCGTGGCATTGCTACCATTGCCTGTTCCTGTTAAGGGTCAGCATGCTACATGGTATGTGATATATTTACATCTCTCCAGTTGCATCTCTGCACCACTCACTCCCCACCCACGTAGCAACTCCCCAGCTTGCTCTGTGGAGCTAACAGGCAACATTTAAGCCACGCAGCCCAGACTGCAGAGCTCTGGGAACAGCCAAAGCCTTGACGTGGGGCAAGCTCTCAGTCTGCGCTGACCTGCTGCTGGCTGGGCTGAGCGCCGTGTCCCAGCGCAATGCATCCAGGATTGTCCTAGGACGGCGCAGACAAGTGACAGCCATCAACGCGGGCAAATCGTAGGACTCCTGCTGAAGTCTGCTCTGACTGGACACGGACAACACACCCCACTTTCTGGAGGTCAACAAGGTCTAATCTGCCTCACTGGGAGAATAAACCATTAAACTCACTGAGATGAAAAAGCAGCAGTTAGAGATTGTTAAGTTAAGCTTGCTGGGAGACAATATAGTATTTTATATATATAATATTTTGGGGTCTGAAGATGCACAGAAAGATGCCGAGCAGCAGCACAGATCTCTTTGTTAACACAGTCCCAGTTCCCTTCTCCTCTCTCACTCCCAAAGGTGAAGCAGAGGTGCTTGTTGCTTACCGAGGACTGTGTCCACACTCCATGAACTGCTGCAGCCACCCTCGCTCTGTGCCTGCTGCTGGCTTTTCATCAGCTTGGCTGTAAATGAGGGCATTGAGCTGAGCGCCGAGTTCAAGGCAGTGTCCAAACTCTCTGACAGTTTTTGTTCATGAGAGACCAGATCTGCAAAGAGAAGCACAAGCTCAAGAAGCGGATGCTGGGAAAAAGAATGCGCAACAGAAACGCTGCTTTGCCTCTAAACCTTTGGGACAACACTCAGGATTTTAGGAGCCCTGCCACTTGTTTTCTTGAGAGGCTTCTTTTCCCTGCCACGGTGCCAGGATGGGGACGTAGTGCTTCATCTGTTTTGGATCCTAAAGATGAAAAGTTCTACAGATTACCATCAGACGTACACGTCATGCCCCAGGGCCAACCAACCCCCATGTGCTGGCTTGTATCTGCAGGTCTGAAAAAGGGCAAAAAGCCAACTAATCCAGAAAGCCGTTTCTCTCTGAAACTGCCTGGGCAGCTCCCTCAGCCTGCTCCACCAAGGGTCCCAGGCTTGCTCCGTGCAGCTAACTGGGAACGCTGAAGCCACTAGCAAAATCTGGGGGACTAATTTTTTTCTCTTTGTCCCAGTTCTGAGTCAAGGGAGAAAGCCAAAGGCACAGGGCTGGACCCTTCCCTGCAGTGTTTTGTCCTGTGTGATACTGAAGGCATTAATTAAGACTATGCATTAAGAGAATGTTGTCTGCATCACTAATTCTGTTAAACCCATCTCCCAAAGGAAGACTTCTGAATTAGTGCTGCACATTTGCTACAGCAATCAAGGCTGACGAAATACTGAAGCATGAGCTCCCTGGGCCGAGCACTGTGCTTTCATTTATGTACAGGCACAGCTCCCCTGGGAGCTCCAGGACCCCTCTCAGGGCAGTCCCTGCTCCTGTGGGGCTGGGGCACATTCCTAGTGGGAGCTGTCACACGCCTCTGCAATAAAAATAACTAATGATTCCTCCTAAAACACTGAATGAGCTCTAGACTGAGATCAGAGCAGAAATGTGCAGTTTGACTTCTTCCTACTCTTTCTGCTACCACCAAACACCAATTATTTTCAACCCAGTCTTTAAAGAATTTGTTTAAAATCAAATGACCATCTAAGCTTTTTCCTTGAAATATTTTTGGGAAATCTGGGGAGAAAGGTAAAGGGAGTGACAGGTATCAGCAGGCATTAACAGCAGTCAGAAGCCCTGGGCCACCTTTTGCCATGTTACAGACCACTACATTAGACGACAACACAAGAAAACGTGACTTACCTGCCTAGAGAGAGCCCTTACACGACCAGAAGATACCCACGCACCACGTGTTTGTACCGTCCTACTCAGACCAGACTGCTTGCAACAGAAGGCCTCACAGACACGGCTGATCTCTTCAAGCTCATCTAAATATGAGGGTGCTAAAGACGTCTCTTTCCCACCTCCCAGCTTAAGCTTACCTTCCTCCTCCAGTGGGATTATTACCTAAAGCGGTAGCTCAAGTTTAATGATACCAGAGAGAAGATGTAAGTGTTGCTGTACGCAGTAGTTATAGCCACATAACAGTTGTGCGACCAGCAACTCCAATACATTTCAGGAATTCCTGTGCCAACAAGGGAGAAAGCAAACATGGCAAAACAGATGTGGATTTGGGCGAAAGATCTAGCGTGGAGTCAAGAGGAGCAATTGCCTGGGAGCCACGCTCTTCACCATGGGCTGGAAGCCGAGTCATTAGAGAACAAACCACAAAGAGCAAACAGATTTTGGGGAGAGAGGTTTGACTCTCCTTGGTATTTAAAAAACAGATCACCCTTGCTTTCTAAAGATTGTCACCTCCTCACCAGTCCTGCCTGCCCCAGCACCTGAATGCTGCTGGACCTACAAAGGGTATCCTACACACCTGCTCCCAGCACTCAGTGGATCCAAAGGTTTATCTGCGCTGCTACAGTGCTGCCTTGCCTGCCTGGTCAGAAGCTATGGCATGGCTGAGGACTGCGGTGGGTGAAACCACTTGGCTTTTCAGGGAATTTATCTCAGCGTCGCAGGTCTGGGTGGTTTTTCTGCCTCCTGGAGCTCATGCCCAGCAGTGCTGCTACCAGATCGCTGAGAAAAGCAAGGATAAAAGGAAACTAGTGCCCATTTCCTTCCCCGGTAGACACAAGTCACATCCCTTGCCTGACATCTCTACCTGGTTTTCTGCTTTAACTAACTGCAAACTCCTTGCAAGTCTCTCCCAGCCTGTGCTGTCCTCTCCTCCCTGCTCTGAAGGCAGCACTGCCTGCAATTCCCTTACTGCCGTTTGTTCCAAGCCCTTGCGCTGCTGCACTGGCATAGACCAGAGGCTGTGCAGCGACAGGCTCCCCAGGCTCAGCCCCTGCCCCAGCAAGAGCAGCCCTGCGAGAAGGTAAGGAGCCAGCGTGTCTCCCAGGGACACAATCTGTGCAATGACACCAAACATGCAGGGAACCAGCTGCACCAAGAGCCCAGGCTGGCAATGCCCGGCCAGGGAAATCTGTGAGCAGGATTAGTGCCCCATTCCTGCTTTCCTCCTCACCTCACTCCTCGTGGTAGGATCCACTCCCCGTGCCATCCCCACTGCACCACTAGACATTTCCTGATGTTGCCTTTTTTCTTGCTGATGCAAGAACATATCGGACAGCTGGGATAATAGATCACCTATAATAAAGAAACTTCAAGCCAGCACACTGTGAGAAAAACATTGTCTCCACATGGACAGTGGCTTAAAAGCAAGGAGGAGAAAGGAAATACAAACTAAAAGGGAAACACAGTGACCTGAGGAAACAAGAGGGCTGTGAAGCAGACTGTACGGGCAACACAGCGAGAGCGACGAGCCTAGAGATGAGAAGTGAAAGAGAATGGCAACCAACACCATCCAGGGTGGCAGGTTGTGCTGAGGAGAGAGGAGGTGAATCTGATGACAACCTGACTTCCGCGACATCTATCAACCGCAAAATACAACGGCCTTAAAGCTTTCTAGAGGCGGGACAGGAACCTGTACTGGAGCCTCCTGACTTGAACACTGCCCTGGGTTCTGAAGACACTCAAGAACAGGAGTGACTTAGGGAGCCACAATACCTGTCGAACAGTCCATTTGGATCAAATGTGAGTCATTGTCAGTTTTCATTTTTTTAGCACTGTTCTCTGAGGTAGACGTGACAAGTAAGTTTGTAGAAGAAAAATAAGGTGGCTGCACAGAGCTCTGATCCATACAGTCCATTTTCCTCTTCAGAGAAGACATTGTTACGGAAGAAGGTACAAGCATTTCCGAGGCATGCGCCCTCCCGAGCAGGTTGGTGCCAGGGATGCTGTGCTGTAAGAGGAAGTGGTCTATCCTGGCCTTGAGGGTAGGGTGAGGTAGGGGCTGCGAGTGCTGGCTGAAGGCCACCCCAGTGAAAGGATCGCTGGGTACCCTGCCCCAAGACGCCTCACTCCGGTTGCACTTTTCCAACGTGGTCTGGTCAATCACCTTCCCTGAGGGCAGGAGCATGGGGAAAGTCATGATCTCCAGAGTGATGGGGTCCAGGAATTCTTCAGGGATGTCTTGGACAACGTCCACCAGCTTGCGGAGGGTCTGCTGCTCGCTGTCGTTGGCACTGAAGGGCACGCAGTCGCTCTCCATAGGCGTCCAAAGTTCTGGCTTGAGGCTGCCAACATCCTGAGCAAAGAACTGGGAGGCCACTTGAAAGACACCCTCGATCACCTCCTGCGGGCATGATTTGGCAGGCTGTCCCCACACCTCCAGCCTCTTAATGCAAGGCAGGCCACCTCCGGCCACGTGGGTGATGCAGATTTTTAAGTGCGACACGTTGCTCAGCGAGGTGGGCCCTTTGTTCCAGAGGTCTTGAGATGCAGAGCCAGGGTAGGAGAAGACATTTTCCATCTGATGGAAGGGAGGCCTTGGCTTGAAGCCTCTGTGGCCAAACGTCACTTTGCTTTGATTTTTTAAGACAGCTTTGCCCACCAGTGTGAAAGTGTCTTTGTCCGACACAGGCTGACCGGCCAGACCTGAGAACTGACCCTCAGAGCTCTGCCAAGAGGTTTTATTGCATGAGGTAGAGGTGTAAACTTCGAGCCCGGAGAAGGTTTGGTATCCCCCGGATGAGATGTCAATATTAACCCTGCAGATCTCAATATTGAAGGGAAAAGAGATCGTGACATGGACTGGAGGTTTGATAAAGTATTCGCTGCGGAAACCACGATTTCTCCTGGCAAGGTCTTCAGAGATCAGATTCTCCACTTCGTAACCATCAGCAGAAATCTGTGTTTCAGGAGAAAACCAGATTTAATTTGAAGTAAGAAAATAAAAGGAAACTACTTTCACAAGCACTTACATAGATTCTCAAGATGACATCAGCTAGGGACCAAGGTTGTGGTTTCGCATGCAGCTGAGACAACACAAGAGATCCCAGCTGCCGCGGCAAAGCAGACCCATGCCCACCCTCCTGCAGCCATGCAACCCCATCTGCTTTCCTCTGCACCCTCTGCTACCTGGCCAGCCATTTGCAGAGCTGATTTAACTGCTAGAAGAGTGGAAAATTACAGATGGTTTGTGGTTTTGGCTGGGTCAGTGAATTAAAACAAGTGGGAGAGTGTGGCTGGGAGCACAGCACGTGTGCATGGGGGAGACGGGAGCCTCCTCTCTTTCCACAGTGGTGAAACATTATGTCAGCTTATCCTGCTACGTGGAAACGTACTCTGCATCACAGTTACAGGATCTCTTAAGGCCAGCTAGCTGACTGCCTTCTCCTGCTCTGGAATCAACGCTACCTATCTCTCAGGGAGATCCATCTAACCAGGTTGGGTTCCACCCCATGTCTCCCAGAACATGCAATCCCACCCTCCGCTCTGCTCCTGGGCAGACCGGCTCTACCCATTCCCTTGCCTGGAAGCCCTGGGGCCTAAAAAGTCTGCAGCACTTGCTAAATGAACAAATAACAGCAAGAAATAGCTATTTATTCCACCTGCTTAATACGGTCACCCTACAACAACTTCCCAGCAAAGCCCAGCAGCATGGCTGAGTCTCTCCACACACCACCTGGATTGGACGGTCACACCTGCACTGCAGTTTTTACAGCCCAATACTGACAAACCCAAGGTGGTCTTGGATTTTGGGGTGTGAGTTGGTGAGGAGACTTACAATTACACAAATGGCTTTGAATTAAAACCGAGTTAAGTTCCTAAGAGATTCTGACGATGCCGAGTGAAAATATTAAGTACTTGTAAAGTAAGTTCAACAAACATTGTCAAGAGCTGTGCATTGTACTGCACAAAGGGCAAGCCGTAATGCTGCAGGTAAAAAGGTATCTTAAGTCAAAGCCCACATACCTGTAAGCACATAACACTGTCTTGTTATGAGATCCTGCAAAATTAGAGCTTTTCCCCTCCAACAATCAGCGTGTGCCACATCAGAGCAGTCACACAAGGTTGTACAGTGTTCTAACACTACCTGGCAGACACTGACCCAAACATACACAGGACAAATAAAATTTTGAAGAGTAACTTCTGGGAAATCTCTGCATACTGACTTTTCAAAGTACCGAGCCCTCAGCTCTACTTTATCTTCATGTGAGCTGCGGGTCCCAAACACCCAGACACGGGTTCTCTTAGTGCTTGCACATCAATGACTCTCTCAAGATGGAAGCACAAAAGGGGAATTTGGGAACCAGGAGCAGAGATTCCAAACATCAGTTCACAAAACCACCTTACTGGGAATGACAGGAGACTGGTGAGCTTGGAAGAGAAAGCTGTGAGCAAACCCACCCAAATCACAACACTCCTACATCACCAGGAAATGGTTTTAATTGACAAAAATGCTCTCAGCTTTGCAGATTAAAAAGCTGATGCTTTACCTGCATCCGTCTGCAGTGCTTCTGCGGCCAGAGGACAGACACAGCCTCCCACATCAAAATCCCTCTCTGAACCAGCCAGACCACGCAAAACGATGGGAATTTGCTGTTCGTTGCCTCTGTTTTGTTTTCTCAGGAAAGCCTGGCATGGCCAGCCAAAACCAGTCTTCCAGAAACACTGCTAATTATCACAGATGAGCAGCAGACAAGCCTTCCCAGCCCTAACCAGTCCAGCATGCCACTTCCAACTAACCCTTCCATCCCTCCAGCTCCCTAAAACCTCACACATCATTATTTTACCTTGTTGCAGTGGATTCTTGGCTTGAACTGTGGGAGACAGACGTTTATTACCATCTTGGCAGTTGGAGAGAGGTCACTTTCTGAGCATCAGATTCAGCTTGTCAAAAAAAAAAAAGGCAAAATAAAGTGAACATCAGTGAACAGTGAAAGGACCTCCTGTTTCACAGACTGTATCAATTACAAGCTCCGTAGTTCCTAAAATGCAACTCAGATCTGAGTCCAGGAGGTAAAGCCAATAAAAAACCAAAAGACTGTGGTGGAGAGACAGGCTGGAGAGAAAAAAACATGTTAATATTAATTAGTGAGCCCCTGGAGAAACATCAAAGAGAAAACGGCTACTTTAACTAAAAATGTCTTACCTATGGATAGGCTAGCAAATCGATTAGGAAGTTTGTCAAAGATGCAAGAGGTTTTGCAGGTACAGTGAAGCAACAATAACACACCAGGTTGTCAAAGGAATCGCTGTGAGCTCTCAGCAGCTGCAGGCAGACCTGGAGGGCACCGGGCTGCTCTGTGACCCACCAGAGCACTCAGCACTGCGGCCCCTCACCACCACAAGGTGGAAAAAGCTGATGTCCACTCCCACCGTGTGGCCTTGAAGTGCCTGCGTTGTCTCCGTACCCAGTTCCCCCTGCCTGCCATGTCTATATGCTGCCTTCAACAGTTTAAGGCAGGACCTGCCTGCGCTCTTGGACAACACCCAACACAAGAGGCTCGGACAAGGCATTTCGGGACAAAAGTAACACCAGTCAGCATTAACACACCGCTGCTGCAAAGACAGATGTTGCTTGAGGGCTTCGGGAGCCTCAGATGTAAGTGAAGATTAAACACAAATATTAACAATTGGTATTTAATAGCTCCGAGGGAGCAGAGGGCATTTAATAGCTCTGAGGGAGATTATCTGTGTTCCGAACACTGACCCAGCCGATTCTTCCAACAGTGTTCATTAACGAAACCCGAGCGAACACACCTTTTCCTCCACTGAAAAAAATGTGACTCAAATTGGTTATATCAGATCCTTTTTAACAATGAAATTATCTGCAAAGTAAATGTCTTAACCTTACGTTAACCTTCGTTTTAATGTGTCACTGCCATGAGCAATCTTGCAAATCAGGAACCCACTGCTTTCTTCAAGAACAAGAAGCCCTTTAATCATTCTCAACTGAAGTTGTTCGTTCAGCCAAAATGAAATTAGCCTTCTGGGGGCACATCGGTCCAGCCAGTGAAATGCAGAGCGCTAACGAGCTCACTCTGCCTGCTAAGCATACGGGTGCAGTCTGCCTGCGATTGAGCACAACAGTCTGAAATGAGAAGTGTGGTATCCGAAGTACAAATCCCACGTATAAAAATCAACACAAAAGAAGCCAAGCCTGCAGAGAGCGGAGCCCGAAGGTGACAACGCAGATGCTGGATCGAAGCAGTTGTGAAGCCAAGAAGAACTGTAGCAGGCCAGACCAGCATACCTTCTAACCCAGTATTTCACCTGACAGCCATCAGCAGCAATTCCTGCTCCTCACAGGAAACACAGGAACACGGCAAGCACGAACCCACACTCTTACTTTCTTGGCTTTCTGAGCCTGAGAGGCTTCCAGTACAGGGCTGCCAGTGAGGAATTGTTCAAATAGGCTTTTAAACCGGTTTGACTTTTGGCACCCACATCTTGTGGGAGTAAGATTGCCAGTTTAACTACAGGCTGTGTGACAGAACTACTCTTTTTGGTTCATTTTGAACCTGTTGCCTGGTAAATTAGCTTGGCCCTCAGCACTGGTATTACAAAAACCCCCAAATCAACTCTCTTTGCTCCCTTTCTTGGAATGACTCAAGATTCGCTCTCTATATTATTCCTTCTCACATTTCTTTCCCAGGGTGAAAATTTCTCCATTCCAACCTGACCAGACTGGTGCATTTGCATTTAGCGAGTCTTGGTGAGACGTTCCCTGAACGACAGTGAGCCATGAGAGGCACCTTCACCTCTGCCATCACTGCAAACCCATCACTTTAAGAACTCACTTCTCGTGAGCTGCTGCCTACTGAGATCCTGCCTACAGCAGATGCCAAATACTCCCATGGACTTGCAGTTGTGCAACCCTCTCTTTTCTAGTGCTGTCTCACTCTAGGCAAACCATGGATGGGTGCAAGCCACTTCTCAGGACTTGCGTCTTCTTCCAAGCCTAAGACACTTACTGAGGCTGTGTTCTACATCTTCATCCTTTTCTACCATACTTTTAACAATCTGTGGCAATTACCTCTGGTTAATTACAAATGATTTATTCTCTCGCTAAACTTGCTGTCTTTCAATTCAGTTGCTCCTTGTTTTGCAGCATGAGGAGCTATATATGTATATATAGGTATATTTTATAGGATTCTCTCCTACCTGTTTGTGACCCTGACAGACTTTAACAACTCAGTCTAATTTTTCCAGGTTCAACACCTCAATAAGAAAATGCGTTATTCTGCATGTCCAAGTCACTGCTCTCCCTTCTTCTGAAAAGTTCTGTCACACTCTTGCTTCACAGCAAAAGCTGGTCACCGAGTTGGCTTTCATCTGTAGCCGTGGTTTTTTCACTCTTCCCATGAAAACACAACTCAGAAGACAGACAGCAGGGCTGAAGGGACAGATTAACTCAGAAACTGGAATGAGATTAGGACTAAGATTCTACGCAAAGAAGGAAAGTGAGCAGTGGCTGGACACACTGTAATAGGAAAGTAAAGGGGCTAGCTGAGGCTGGAGAATCAGGCTGGGTACAAGAATCAGCAGGGGTGGGCAAAAGCAGGTGAGAGGAACTGATCAGGAGTGACCGGAATCAGATGGGGACAGTGAGCCCAGGACCCCTCTTGCAAAGAGCCTGGGCTGAAGCAAGAGCTGGGGAAATACAGACAGCAAAAATCTCTGCAAAAAGCATAGGATGGGACAGCAGATGTAGTTTCCCCACGGCTACTGCCACCGTTATGCCCCAGACTTGTGTGGATGTCCCCTCTGCTAACAACAACTCACATGGCTGTGGGATGAAGGCGGTTCTGAATTTACGAACACTTCAAAAATATAACACCCACGGAACTGCATTACTAAAATCATTACTTGCCAAAACAAAAGGCTCAAAGATCACAAAGGACTCAAAGACTATGAAGTGCCATCAGGCTGTCACACAAGTGTCCATCTCATGCCTTCCCTAAGGTGAATGACCATCTTTTGACTGAGGCAGTGAAATGCAGACTGAAGGACCATACTCTGTATTTTTCTACGCCAGCAAGATCCTCTGTCATCTTAAACAAGTCACTTAAAACCAGCTTTCTGGAGCTAGTCACCAAGTGCCTTCCTGGTGTCCTGCATACAACTAGGGAGCTGCGGCAGTAAGGAGCACACCCAGTGGACGCTGAACTAAGGTGTTCCATAACACCGAGTATTTGAGGGAGAGGGAAAAGAACAGCCCAGACATTTTAAACCAGGCAACCAAAATGAGCTAATATACAGTATCTGTCCCGGGACAGCAACCTGCTTACTGCCACCAGTCTTCCCCATCCTCCACCTCAGCATGCCTTGAAATGGAGTACTGCAAAATAGCCAGAACAGCTTGGCTGCAGTGGGAATGCACATTTCACCTGCTGCTCCATGTGAAATAATCCCTTCAGCTCTGATCAGAAGCAGAGTCTGCCCTGCGCAGCTCAGGAAATGTCCCTCCTCTTGGAAAGAGCCACCACGTGAAAGCTCAGGAAGAAGCCAGCAACTCTGTCTTCAGAATGGCATACAGAAATCAGACACTGGGCCACATCCTGAGTAAGAAAAGAACAGTGTGAGCCATGCGATAGCGGATAAAACCAGCAGCCTCCAGAAGAGATGCTCCACACAGCTAGAGGTTGCACTCCAGTTTGCACAGACTCACTGTCACTCAGGCAGGGGTATCACCTCCAAGTGGATTTGTTAGCCCCATGTGGCAGCAGACATTATCAACAGGGTGCAAAGCCTCTCTGTCAGACATTGCTGAGAGCTGAGCACGAAATGAACATCTCGGGGTCAGAGCACCCCAGCCCTCAGCCCCAGCTTTCATCTCACCACACAGCGTTCACACTCTGTCCTGCTCAGCCACAGCCCCTGAAGGATAAACTCTGACTGCTGCCTACCAGCCCCAGGCTGCTGGTGATGGAAACAGGAAGGAAATATGTACGTGTGTTCCTGGCACCCAGGTCAGCTTCATGACTAAAAATCATCCCAATTCCACCCCAAATACCACTGTTCTGCTCTCACAGTGACCAAATCCATCCCCTTTCATTTAGGGTGGGAAAAAAAAAGTAACCACAGAGAAAAATTAATAGGACAGTAGTTTTTATTTGCCACGGAAGCATTTGAGGATCTATGTACAACAGGAGAGTGTGGGACATACAACTATCAGCAGAGCAGAGCTGGCTAACACAGCAAGGCAGCCTGAGCAAACAAAGCACCTGCCAAACACTTAATCAACACTGAAAGAGCATTTTAACCACTAATCAGAAAGAAAGATGCATCTGTGAGGCTGTGTCAGCCTCTGAGCAAGCACCACACCAGACTAGCCAGCCCTGCTAAGCAGCGCTGGGTCAAACACTTTGTAATGGAGGTAGCTCAGTTTCTCCAAACGTGTGCGTCTGAGCAGAGGAAACCATTCCCAGAAGGGAAGCTCAACCACCACGTACCCCAGCTGCTGCAGCTGCCGCCGTTTCATGCGGTGCAGTCCCAAGAGCCGCTTGGAGCTGTAGCAGTAGTGGTTTCGGTTGGACACCTGAATAGCCAGTTTCACCCCCCGAGACTGCCGATTTGGTTTAAGAGATGGGGTGGCTTCAAGACAGTGCCCCAGTTTAGGCTCAACTTGCAATCCAACACCTGCAGTAAGAGCTCCCCCTGAGAGCACAGCATGATCCCCCGCGCACAGTGTTCGTGCTTCTTCCCCTCTCCCCTGACCATGAGTTCTACAATCATTTTCCACTTCTATGGGGGACTGGCTATTAGAGGTCCCTTTTATAAGCTGAGTCATTAAGTCATCTGTTAGACTAACTCCGATGTCTTTCAGTTTCTTATCTGCAAGAGGGTCTTCTAAGTTGAAAGGGATGGGATGTCCATCCATGTCCATATGAACCTCCAGGTCACTCGATCTCGTGTGAGGCAGGATCATGTGGCTCTTCACATAGTTGGGGCCACCTAACATGCTCTTGAGAAGAGACACGGCTTCCACAATTTCAGGTCTGACGTAGATTTCCTGCTCTGCAAAATCCAAAACCATCTCAGTAATCTCTCGACAAAGCTGAGGTGGAAGGCGGTTGCCTTGGTAGCTTGGGCACTCGATTTCGACACTCTTACCAAGTGTGAACAGGTCCTTTTTGAGCTCGTATTTACTACCTCTCGTTTTCTGGACAAACTGATCCCTGAAAGCATAATCTATCAGCTCCTCTGGGAAGCGTTTGACAAATGCCAGGCCAAGCAAACCAGTAAGGAGATGCTCCGGAAACTTCACAAATTCATGGAGTTTTCTATTCATCTGCTCTATCAGGCTGGAGTAAAACTCTTCCTCATTTGGAGGTTCATAGTCCAGGCATCCAAAGGACCACAAGAATTTGGCAGCATCTTTGCTTCGGCAGTAAGTCACCTTAGAAGGCAAAGACATGGCTGCAGCAGCCATAATGCCTTCGTCAAAGTAGTGTAGGGATGAACAGGTAAGAGTGATGTGCATGATGCCCTGGATGTTTGTGTTAGGAATCCGAGCGGGAATAACCTTCCCAAGTTCCTTCAAGAGGGGTAGGTGATCTATGCGAGTGTAGCGGAGTATTTTAAGCACGTTCACCAAAGCATAAGTGCTCATGTCTTCTATCTGTAGGGAGACTCTGTCTGCAATTTTTCTCATGACGTGGTCAGAGATACCACTGAGGGACTTGAACAGCCCTAAGCAGATGGCACCCACCTCCTCCAAGGTGAAGGAGTCCAAGTACTTCAAAATCATGCTCTCCATCTTCTGCATCAAATCCACGGGTGACCTCCGGCCTTCACCTATGATATAAACAAGCTGAACAAACTGGGGCAAAGTGAGTTCTTTCCAGTGCATGTTGGCATAGCTGAACAAAATGCTCAGGTAGGAAGGCACACTACGCTCCAGACAGCGCCAGCAATCAGCCACCAGCAGCAGCTGGTCCAGGTTCATGTCCCACACCCGCCGGCAGAATTCATTTTCGCATGCGTTCAGCAGAGGGTGGGTGGGTGGAACAGCCAAACGAACGCAAGCCTTCAAAATATCAATGAGATCTGAAGTACTGAACAACCTGATGTTTTTCACAGCATGGCGACACAGTGTATTAAACCTGGGTTCAGACAGCAACGCTGCGTGCTGTTCCACTGGCAAACGACTCAGCTTGTGAAAATAATCTGTGCTGGTTCCTGGGCTCTGGCTGCCCTGGCATACAGCCACACTGTGTAAAATCGAGTCACCTTCTTCTAAAGGAAGGGTCTCTACTGGCTCAGACTTGTCGTAGCTGAGAGATCTGTACTCGGGCCTCCCCTTCTGAAATACGCGAGGGTCCTCCTTGGAGCTGTGCATCTCTGATCTTTCCTTTTCTGCTTCCTCCGTGGGTTGTGCTGCAGAGAGACACGCTGAGATGGTCTGCTCTAAGTGCAGCTTGGACTTGGCCTTTGGCAGGGCACTGCTGGTGGGTGGCAAAGCTTGAGAAGAGGCGGTACCGAGCGCATGCTGAGCCTGTGCGGTGCCAGGGCTGGTGAAAGCGTCACCGAGAGACTGGCCACTGTTCCTAGCAGCGTGCTGCTGGGAGGCAGCTCTGCTTCTGGCATAGGCAGATGGGTTATAGAATACTCTGTAGTCCAGTGGATTCAGCAGCTGGATTGTAGCCACAGATTCGGTTGTGGTGTTGGCTGATTCTGGGTTCTCTTCCTTTTTCTGCTTACTTTTGCTGCTTCTGCTCTCAGCCTTGCACTTGGCTGTAGTTGAAAATGTAGTCACCCTGCTCAGTCTTGGAAATCTTCGGCATATTAGCACTGTAGCCATGGATCACAATTTACTGGGGTCAGAATTGCTTCCAGGTACTGAAAAAAGGGCAGACGAAGAATGAGTGGCTTCCACCTAACATGAAGCACTTTTTAATCTATCCTTTACGCTACCGAAAGCGAGGCGATGTCGGTGCTTCCCCTAGGCAGGGCAACTGTTTCCCCGCAAAGCTGGAAGGCAGCCACTATCGAACATCACCTCATGCAAAGGCAGTTCAAAACAAGCACCCAGGTGACCTGACATACCCGAAGCTGGGGTACACGGCAGTTGGGTATTCCCTGCTACTCAGCAGCCACAAGTAACCAGCAAAGACTATGGGAGTTAAAGAAAAGAAAGTAATCTCTTTTTCATTTTCAAAAGACCCAAACTGCTTTTCTTTCATTCTAAACAATGAAAACATATTTTTGCAGTAGAACTGCAACGTCAAAGAGACTTTACATATTCAGTGCATTCTGCTACTTCAGCCACCGTAGTCTGGAATACCAACCACCACCCGAGAAGTTGCCACAAAATATCCAGGGTGTTGCAGCGCTCTTTGCACCTGGAGACAGTATGTGGGGGCTGTGAGCAAAGTCTCCACAAAACCAGTCCAAGGAGTAAAAGCTGGCCTGTAACCTGCAGATAGAGATTATAGTGGGAAGAAGAAACATGGCCCTTCTAGGTGGGGCCTAAGTGGGGGAAGATCACGGAAGAAGTAACACAAATCATTACAAGATGTTACATCCTGAGTTGCGAACCAGACGGAACAGAGCTTTACGCTTCAGACTTGGGAGCGTTTCCCATAGTTTTAGGGTACAGAAGTCTTAAAAATGCCAAGTGCCTTCCTAACTCCTGCCTAAACCAGCTACAGCACAGAGACTGAGGATGAGAAATTTGTCAGGAGTTAAGCTGTGTGCTGCCAGCCTGCATAAGCTGCCAAACAATCCTGTTTACGATGATTCAGATGCTGATTAAAAAAGAAAAAGCACCAAGTCAGCGCTCTGTGTAACACACCCTTATCCCACCACATGTGGTCAACCCCAAAGATACGTTAGACCAGGCGTTCTCTACTTCTTTAAAATTCCTTGTGCTCTCACTACCACAGGGTGCCAAGCAATCAGGAAAGCCAAAGCCTGGCAGAGATGCTGTGACTGCAATACGCATTAGCCTCTGTGCTCCCCACATGGGGGAAATAAATCCTTTGCGGGCATCCCTCTGAGCTCTGCTTATACGTGCAGCTTCTCGATTAGGGCTACAGCAAGATGTTGAACCAGTGCAGGCAAACTCCGTTTTGCAGCAGCAAAATGGATACCTTGGGGGAAGAAAAGGTGGGGTGAGAGCTGTGTGTCTGGGGTATCTGAGCAGAAAAAGGCTGCAGTGGGATCACATGCAGCTCTGGCTGAACAGAAACTGAGTATTTGGGTTTTTTGGAGTACAAGAATCCCCACGTCTCCCCTGACCCATTAGATGATCTTATTCCTGCACCACAATGATGAAGCATCAGCTCCTCTCAAGGAAGGGTGAGATGGGAAGGGAGGGAGGATGGGGAGAGGCAAAGTGATGCCCTTTGCTCCCTCTTGGTACCAGCTGTGGGTGCCGCCTGTTGTGGGGATGGCTCCCCGCAGCAGCCTCGGCTGTCTCTTGCACACCCTGAATTCTCCCACAGCAGCAAAAGCATTCACAGGAGCAGACAGGCAGGCAAGACATCTCTGATCTGGCACAGGCACAAGCAACCTGCTGCTCTCTGCAGGCCGTTTTCCTCCCAGGTAGCTGTACCTCTGTCTTGCTGCAGCTCAGCTTCTGTCTGAGGACAGGACCTCAGCACAGAGTTAGCACAGGAACACTCCCGATCTGCTCTAGTGCAAAGTCAAGTGGCTCAGTTCCTCCCTCTGGGATCAACTGAGTCAACTTGCGCTGAGGCAGCCAAGGAGATCTCACATCCTCTGCTCCATAGGCAGAGCTTGGGGGCAGCAACCACCAGCTGGCAGGTGAGGAGAAGCTGCTGGAGCAGTAACCCTCTCAGCCGCCCCGGCAGGAGAGGTGAAAAAAGCAACCTGGGTGTTCACCTGGGTGGAGAACAAGAGGCTCATGGCGCGGGGGAAAGAGGGAAGGCAAGCTGAAATTAAAATTTCTGGATACAGCCACACAAGGAGGAAGGTATAAGAAAGAGGCCAATGCATTTCTAAGGTGACTAGTAAATGGCTGGTAAGTATTGTGAGACGCTCAATAGTCGCTAAGCTTGCTGGACACCTTATTTGGATCTCAAAGTACACCATGAGGCAGCCTGCTAGTGCAGACCAGACTCTGCTCCACAGACCCCAGGCACTGCTGACTCTTACAGCTGTGCTACTGCCTGCCAGCCAGGCAGCTGCAAGGCTGTGGCTGTCCCCTTCCAGCATGAGAAATCAAATCGTGACAGGCAGGAGAGACTCTACCCCTTCCTGACTGTCTTGTAAGCTGGGGAAAGGAAAAGCCCCCTCAGAACCTGGACAGTAAAACCCAAGAGCTCTGATGCTGTGGCACAGGCCAGACCCTGCAAAGCCGGAAGCAGCAGCAAAAAGGAGCCAGATTTCAAAGCTTGCCTGCTTAGCACAAAGAATGAAAATACCATTTCTGGTTCTACTGGCTGTGATGTCCAGCCTGAACTGGCCACACGTGACGGATGCCATTTTTGTGGCTGGAGACAGGCAGCTATGAAGTGGGCAAGGCTCAGGTCTGCACCATGGCAGGGGGACGGAGACCCCATCCCCTCTGACATCGTCTCCTCTCCTGGCACCTCACAGTGCTTGCCCTGGAGGACACCCAGAGAGGCTGGTTCAAGCTGCAAAAATGATCCCAGACAAGTGGAGGTTTATCCAACCCAGGCTTTCTGGCAGACTTTGTCTGACTTGTATTTTGCATGTCTTCTATCTATTTTTGTATTACTGAGAGACAGGCCATTTCTTGAAAACAATTTCTATTTGCTGCTGAAAGGTGATACTACCTAAGAAATTCAGCACTCTGCTGTTACCAGAAACACCCTACTCGGTGACAACAGCCTAATTTCAAAGACAGAGAATCAAAGTCACAGCATTTGCACACTGGAGGCTCTGAAGGTGCGTGCTGCTAAGAATACCATCTATGTAGTTTAGTGTTAAGCCATGACACATTTGGGAAGCTATTTAGTAAAGAGAATATGGCTCTCCTCCTTGGCTCCAAATTCAGCAAAAGAGAAGATCCCGTGCAGGGGAGCAAGGTCTGCATGGGTTTAGGTACTTTAAGCATCTCTGAAAGAAACATGCTGGGTCCAAGTGGCCTTTTTCCCATGGCTGTCACCCACCCGTAGCCTAAATCTTTGTGATCTTTGAAGTTTCTACAGCATTTCTCTTCCAGCTCAACCTACACCTCTCCTCAATGTTCCTCTCTTCCTGTTACCCTGAATAATCAGCCTCCTTCCTCCTCCCACTGCGCTTCTCTTGTTCAAACACAGCCAAACTCCTTCCCACCTCCAGGCAAATCTCTCCAGAAATTTCACTTCCAGTGACTCCAAAAAGCCGGTCAGAAAGCGAGCTTTGGAGCTGGGCCCTGCAGGCTGCAAATACACTTTGTGGAGGTCCTCTGGGATGAAAACATCTTTGTGTATGTGTCTGCGTGTCACACTTAGAGCTGAGCTCTCAGCCAAGAGCGCAACTGCACAGCTGAGCGTTAGCTGAACACCAGGGAAAACAACATTCCTGGAGGGATGCCACCCGCCTTGGAGTATCAGCCCTGTGAAGGGGGATACAGATGCACCCTGAAATGCTGTCTGTGCCTCTGAAACACTCAAAGGGCCTTTCAGCGGCACTAGGAAACCCTCACAGGACCCATGCTAGGAGACCACCCACCACTGCAGCACACTGCCCCAGCCCGTGCTTCCCCCTGCCCAGCACCACTGGCAGTGAAGCTGGGGGTTACACGGCTCGTTTTGGCCAAGAGCCTACAGTTAACCGCCGTGCCTGGGCTGAAGAGACAAAAAAAAAAAAAAAATCACAGCAAAAGCATTTTCCCCCTGCGGATCACGCCGTCAGAGTGCCAAACCGCCACGTTTTTTGTTGGTGCTTTTGTTTTTCGCCCTCCCTTTCACGTCCCCGGCGGCACCTCTACCACCGTGGGGGCAGAGCGGCCGCCAGGCGCGGCCCCCGCTGCAAACCCGAGTCCCGCTACTTACCCACACGGCCGTCTCTACATAAATATATATATAAAATACATGTACAGCTCGGCCCCCGGGCCGTGCAGCCCCCGCAGCTGCCCCCGGGCCGTGGGGGCTGGGCGCATCCGCGTGTGCCGGCCGCCGCGGCCCGCCGCTGAGGGGACGGCGGGGGAGAAGGGGACGGGGCGGCCCGCGCTGCCCGCTCGCACTCACCGGGGCCCGGCGCTCGCCGCCGGCTCTGGCCCTGCCGCCCGCCAGCCCCTCCGCCCGGTCGCCCCCGTTGCCTCCCACCGCTTCCGGCCACCTGATGGTGACACACTTCCGGCCGGACGGAAGCCGAGGGGGTGCCGGGGGTGGGTGTGAACGGCGGGAGCGGAGCGAACGGGCGGCAGGTGGCGCCCGAGGCGCGCCGCACGGCCCCACGTGATGCGGCAGGGGCAGTCATGTGACTCGGTGGGGCGGGCCTGGGGGGGGGTGGTGGCGCTTCGGCTGCTCGGTTCCCCCCCTGCTCCGCTCCAGGCAGCGCTCAGGCGGCGGCCTGCCCGACCTCAGTAGCCGTAGGCCCGGCGGGGAACCCGGAGAGCTTGTCCTCCCCGCCCCGGCTGGGCCTGGCTCCCCCCCGGCTAGGATTCGCTCCCCACGCCGCCCCGGCTGGGCCTCGCCCCCTCTCTCCCCCCGCGGCAGGGCCTGCCCGCCCCCCGCCCCCGGCTGGGCCTCCCCTGTCTGCGGGGGGTGAGCAGCGACGGGAGGCGCCCGGCTGGGGTCTGTGGGGGGCTGCTCCATGTCTGGGGGTACTGGAGGCTGGGAGTGGAGCCTGGCGGAGACTGGTGCTCTTCCCTGCTGCTATACCGACGGGACCAGGGTGCCTGAGGTGGGAAGGGATCGTGGGGGGATCATTAGGTGCCAGACCCTGCTCTAGCAGGACCACACAGGGCCAGTGGGCCAGTGCTGCGGCCAGGCAGACTTGGAGTGTTTCAAATATTCAAGGCTCGGCTGTGCCCAGATATCTCTCTCCTCTCCACCCTGGGCTTTAAGCATTGGCACCAATAAGGCCTTGAGCATGGGAGTACATTAAGCAGGGCTTGGCACATAGACTTAGTGCTTGCATCCCTTCCTAAAATTTCTACCTGGTGGATTCCTTTTCCACCTCTTCCTTCACATCAGCCTTTTTATCCTCTGGCAACTGAGGAAATCGCATCTCTAGGAGACCAGATGAAGTTGGAAGACAGCCATGCTGGTTGTGGTGAACTAAAATAAAAAGTAAAAAAACCCCAACCAACCAACATAAAACCAAAAAAACCCCAAAACTTGCTGATGGCACCTCAGACCTTAAACCTGGTCTGAGGGAAATGATCGAGTCCCCAACACACTTGTTTTGACCCTCGGGGGGCATCAGCTTTGTCATGAGAGGACAGGAGGCGCTCTCTAGCAAAGGTGGTGTTGGGAAAAGTGCTGAGTTTGTTGAGGGGTTTTTAGAAAAATAATTTTGATCTAAACGTTGCTTTAATGTGCTGCTGACAAAGCAGCTGGGGTAGGATTCATTTGAGTAAAAAACTGAATTGGTGGGATTTTTTGGACATCGGGTTAACTCCCTGGTTGTGAGGGAAGGCAAAATCAGCCTGGGCCTGTGGTCAGCCTCCAAAACCTCCTCCCTGGCTACATCCTCCTCCCCACCCCAACCATCCAGGGATCCAGCATGGATTTGCTGCATTTTGACTGCTTGTGTTTTCCACTCCTTCAGCCACTCCTGGCACGGAAGCAGTCGTGTTCTCCAACCCAGCATTGGTATGGCCAGTGCTGGACATCCCACACCTCCTTGCCCTGTTCCCTGCAGCCCATACAGCAGCTCCCTCAAACCATCTCCCTTGCCAGCCTTACAGCCTCAGCACAGTGGAGGTTTCTCTGGGGCGTGACAGCCCCTGAGCCCCAGAGCTGGGGAAAGCCCAGGGAGGTGCTGCAAAGGGAGGTGAGGCTGCTTCGAGTGAGGTCTTGGCATGGGAGGGAACGGGAATTAGCTCATGGTGGGTTCCTACCACTGCAGCTGGCTCCAGGGCCATGCCTGGCATCTCCACCTGGGTTTTGTCTTCCCCAGTGTGTCCTCACCTGGAACAGGCTTAGGAGCCTGTGGTGTAGGCTTGGGGCCAATTCAGTCACCTACATGAAGCTGGGAGGTCTTGGACGTTGGCTGTGGGACCAATGGGAAGTCTGTGTCTGTTCTAATCAGCTCTGGGACATCCTCGATGGCTCCAGGCACATCCATGGGGATCTGAGCTATGGACCGGGGTGAGACCTCAAACCCAGACGTCTTGCCCAGCTCTATGGCAACCAGCATGGCCTCATGATGCTTGTTCTCAAGTGCTTGAAGAATCCGAGTAGCCCTTGTGCCCTGGGAAAGCAGGGCTGGGGAACTTCCCATCCAGACACGGACACGTGCCACATCCTACTCTGCTCCTGGCAGCCTCCACCTCTCCACTCCTGCTCCAACATACCGGACTGCTCTCCATTCTGTGGGACGGGAGCCACGAGGAAGCTCTCGACTGGAGGGTTCTGGTATGCCCAAGGTGGAGCCACCTTGCAGTTCCCCAGCCCGGCTGCGGGTCCCTCCCAACGCCGCCCCCCCTCCCCCCCCATGAGTCTTGCTGCTTCTCCTTCCCCCAACACAATTAGACAAGCTGCACAGTCAGGTTTTTAAAATGGGGCTTTCTCCATTTTATTTTGCCCAATAAAAATCCTTCACAGTCAGGTAGAGATAGGAGAATGAGAGATACGTATACATATAGATCTTCATATATATTTATATATATACATACCTCTGTACAGATATATATATATAGTCACTGTAGAAAATCGCAAAGGCAGTAGCTCTTCACATCTTGATAACCCATGGAAACATACAACAGACTAGCAGTACGTTGGGAAGTGTGGGACAGTTTTAACAAGAATTTGGGAAACGGATACACCTTTGCTGTACAAAAATCCCAGAATGCTGCGTTTTATCTCTTTCTTTTTCAGCCTCTTGTCTTTAAATACACCAGAGGCAAAGTCAAGACAATGGTGTTTGGAAGTGACCGGTGGACAGGAGAGACACCCAGCTTTATGGAGTTCTTTTTTTAATACTTTATTTTTTAAGTGTGTGTGTATATATATATATTTATTTATATATATATGTATATAATTTTTTATTATTTTTAAAATTTTTCTTCTTTTTTTTTGCAAAGTCTTATTAAACACCGTTCGGAGAACCAGCAACAGTCAACGCAGAAACAAAAACAGTAACAGAGTCGAGTTCAGAACACTTCTGGTTTGAATTCACAGTAAGAGCAGAGAGAGACTGAGGCATTGAGAAACGAACGAGAGGAAAGAAAGCACAAGGCTGGGGCTGAATTTACAGTCGGGGAGGTCCACAACGTTGGACGAAGGGTCTAATGCAGAGGTCCTACACACAGACACAGCCTGCAGCTTGCCCTCGCCCGGTGGTGTAGCGGCAGCAGAGAGCTCTGGCCGCTGCTCCGCGGGGCTGTTATTGCTGGTGAAATCAGACAGCAGGCTTGCTCGGGGGCACTGGCTGGCCCAACCTGACGTTCTCCCCTGGGGGAGCTGGGTTTGCGGGGGACACCTATTGATCTGCTGGAAAACAGACGCACAAGACAGGTGACTAAGCGATGTGCATCAATTTAGGATGAGGAAACCCTCGCAAGCGTACTGCCCGGTGCAAGGCAAAGACCAAGAGGAATTCCTCTTGGCTCACAGCATTTACCAGGTCCAAGTGAGTGCAAACGAAGACACCTTGGAGGAGCTCCAGCCCTGGGCTGGGCACTGCGGGGACACCGCTGCATGGAAAGGGACTGCATAGACACATTGGTCGGTTGTGCAGCATTTTTTTGCACCGGTGGTAGGACGTTTTGGCACCGGTGGCGGAGCTCTGTCCATGCACGTTTTGTCCCCTTTCAGCCACTGGAAGGGAACCCACGTGCCACTCGTGGGGAAAAGGGGACCTTCTACTCCAAGAAGGCTCCTAGGACAGTCTGGCTTACCGGAACAGCAGAGCCCACCCATGTCATGGTCTCCCACTGGTGTCTGGCTGTCACCAAATGTGACTCTGTGAGCTCAGACACCCCACGGGACCCGGCGGCTCCCACGTGTGTGAGCTGATGGAGAAGACCTGTTGCAGGGACCCAGTAACAGTCATAGGATGGGCACCAGAGGGGGATGGACCACACCTCCTGGGGGCCCAGACTGCTGGACATGGGCAGCTCTGGGCTCTCCAGACGAATGGGGACCACCTAGCTCAAGCCATTGGTGGTTAGTGGGAGCCAGACTGGCCTTTGCCTCCCTTTCCAAAGGAGGAGAGCCTAGGGCTGGAGCTATAAAGGTATGCAAGGGAACATTGGCTTGCCTGTAGGTATCAGAGTTGGGAATAGTCCCTTTTAACTCTCTCTAGAAAAACCTATTGCTTTGTGACAGAAAGCAGAGACTTTCTGCCTGAGAAAACAGATCTGTAAAAGAGCCATGAAAACACAGCCCTGTGTGCTAGAGCTTGTCCCAGGCTCCAGACCTGACATTATCCCCTTCATTGGGAGTATCAGGGAGGAGGCTTATCCTGAAAATGCAGAAGCTCATTTCTGGTGTTGCTGGCAGTTGCACTGCCAGCATAGAACATCCTATCGGGAAGCCAACATCTGCAAACAGCTGGATGTGATCCCACCCCCTCAATACACTGGGGACCATGTGGCATGGGCGCTGCGTACCCCCTACAGACCAGGGATGCTCGTACACTCCTCACCCCACTGTCTTTCCAGAGGGTGGAAGGACCGGGGAGGCCCCAGAGCTGGCTGGGTGTGGTGCTGCCATGGTGTGAAGCCCCGTGCAATGGTGGCAAGTGATTGCAAGCCACAGGGATGCCCTTCACCGAGAAGCAAGGTTGCTCTTGGAGGTAAAGCTGATCTAGCTGACATGGGAATGATGGATGGAAGAGGTGAGGATCAGTAGCCTAGAAAGCTCCTCTGAGGGCAACATCAGGGCACACCACTCTCAGGGGCGGCTTTGGGTTTCAGTTCTGGCTTGTTCAGATGTATCTGGGAGAGTATTGGGAGAGGCGCTGACTGTTCCTGGGACAATGGGTGATGATCCAAAAGGAGGCAGGAGAATCTGGAGAGCTGGGGCAGAGGAGGAACAGGGCACAGGCAACACAATGAGCAGATTTTTAGCAAGGGGACTTGATGAAAAGTAACTCTATAAAGTGGCTTTCAAGGCTTAGGCTGAAGGGTTGGGTTAAAGTAACGGCAAGTTGGACCTGCTCCCATCCAGGACAGGAGTGAGGACTGGCACTGCACGTCAGCAGGCTCTCATGGTCTTGGCAGGAATGGAGTGGAGAAGGCTGAGCAGAGCTGGGGAGCAGAGGCGTGGTGAAAAGGCATGTGCCCAGGGCCAGCTGAGAACCCATCCACAGGAGCACTGTGGGTGGAGGAGCACAGATCTCCCACTGGCCCATGCTCCACTTGCCAAGGCTGGGACCAGGTTCAGGAGGCTTCATGGAGCTAAGGTGGGCAGAGATGCCTTCAGCAGGAGAAGCAAAGCCCATGGTGCCTTCAGCTCAGAAGATGGTTCCCTGGTAAGAAGGGTGCTGAGGACACCCTGGGGTGAGCTGGGGAGAGGATATCAAGGGGGCAGCCAGCAGGACCACCAGCTCTCAGGATACACATTCTCCTGGCCAGTTCACACTGAGCCAGAACAAACCCTTGACTGGACCCTGTTGCAACACCTGTTGCTAAACTAGAGGAGACCTGTTGCCCTGAAGACAAGTGTAATGGCTTGGCATGCATCCTCTTTTATCCCCAGGAAAAAAGGGGAATTGCATCCATCCTGCCTCGTGGGAACAGCTGCTGGTCCACACTCTCCCTGGGCAGTGCGGGGAGCTAGTTGGCATGGCTATGGAGGATGCTGGTGTAACCAACTGGGGACAATCGGCTCACCCAGGAACTCCTTTCCATCCTGTCCTATCTAGCACAAGAGAGGCCCCTCATGGACCTGCAAACATTCCCAAGTGGGGCACAGGGAAATCCAAGCCCTCTCCTGTCCCCAGCCAGCTCTCGTTCCTCTTTTCCAGCCTGCACCAGCCTCATCCCTCCCCAGGAAAACCGGGAGGCAGCTCCAAGCACGCAGTCCAGTGCCCTCCGGAGATCTTTGGTCATGTCGCTCATGAGCTCGCTGTCTTGAGCAAGCTATAAAGTGCCACTGCAGGGGTGGGGTGGGGTGGTCCTTTCCATGGACAGAGCTCATGGGCAGCAGGGCTCTGTCTGCAAGGGGTTTTGGTGCAACACGAGGATGGGCAGAGGTGACTTCAGCCTTAACCAGGGGACAATTGCAAATCCTAGTGCAGGATGTCAGCGAGCAGCAAAGCAGGACAGAGTGACACCAGGCTGCTCTCTTGGAGTCAATCCCAAGTGGACTGCCTTCCTGGGAGGTGCTGAGCCCCCCCCGCCCCCATTTTCACTGCAGCCAGCAAAAGCTCAGGAGGTGCTCAGCACCCTCCAAGTAGCACTCAGCACTCAAACACAGTATTGGCTGCTCCTGTTGATCCTGCTTACCAATATAGAAGCCCCAGAGATTTCTTGTCTATTCATTTAATCTTTGTATCTGCAGAGCTGGGCTGTTATTTACATCCAAGTACACTTGTCTCCATATAACATAGCAGCGTAGGAGCAACAATTTGATTCCTATCTTGAGTGTGGAAACCCGGAGGTGATCTCCCTCCGGCACGATGCCAACGACAGCAGGAGCAGTACAGCCGCCTGCCACAAGGCAGTGACAGAAGCTAAGTGGGACTGTGTGAAGCACAACAACGTGCAATGGTTGCAGTGTTCACCCTCAGGGCGAGACAGGAGTGTTGGCTGTCTGAGGGGAAGTAGCCCAGGAGGGTCAGCATCTTACAGTGACATCAACATGATGGTGGAGCAGAGCAGCCCTACTCACAGCCAGTGGTAAGAGGGGGCTGCTTAGACCTTCCCTGGCACCAGGATAGCCTGCTTAGCCCAGATCCTCATGGATGGGAATTGCTGGAGCTGACCAGTGTCCTGTTTGCTCATATAACGGCCATGTGGATATGCCTGGAGCATGACTCAGTTGCCCACATGTGGGTGATGTGCCACTAGAGGTGCTCCAGGTCTTCCCACCACTGGCCTGGGTCTCCTATAGGTCTTGGGTCGTGCTGGCCAGCCCCATGTATCAGGTATCCCAGGGCATCTCTGTCTCTGGACCTCATGTGTGGGCAACTGACCTGAGACCCTCGTGACCACAGCTTTTGCTGTTGGCCAATGGCAAGTTAGAGATGACTTGTTTCAGGAGAGACACAAACCACGTGCAAAAATGTTGAGGGTGGTACTTGGAGAATTACATGGGAGCCAGTATGTCACACTGAATCCCATCAGCTCCAGAGCTGGTTGAGCAAAGATGGAGGAGATGGCTGGGTTACAGTCAAGCCCAAACTCTGTGTTGAGTTTCATGGGATAGAAATATTTTATCAGCCCTGCCTGAGCCTCCAAAAGACATGATGTCAGTCTCCTTGGCCATTCCTGGGATATGTCGTCAAAACGCTAGTCTAGCACCCCTTGTATATCTTGCTCCAAGACTAAGACCCCAGGGCCTCAATGCACACCTAGCTTGTGATGGAAGACCTCATCCTGTCAGTGGGTAAAAGATCTGGGAAGAGCTAGGTGAGCTCCCATCTGGGCCAGGTCTGAGCACAAATGACAGGAACCCAGGTGTCCCACCATCATTTTTCTCTGCCTCTGCTAAGCAAAGAACAGTCACCTCTGAGAAAGACTGGTTACCACCATGTGGCCACACAGTGCTCACACATGGGAGAGGACATGATGGGGAGGAGTCCATCCACCTTAGTTGTAGGGAGGATTCCTGTTCTTCAGGCAGGTGCCCCAGCCAAACTACCATGAATGCTTCCTGAAGAACAGGAATCCTGCATGGCAGTTTGGCTGGGGCATTTTCCAAAACCATCTGTATTTTATGTCACCGTAGTAGCACAGGGAGTTGGTTTCTGCAGGACAGCTGAGTGCTTGGGGGATGGGATGCTGGGTGAATCCCAAGAAAGAGAACACCCCCATCAGTGACACAGTGTCTTAACGGGTGTCTGCAAGGCTCTCTGTCATCCAGGGAACGGCCACAATCGGGGTTGCTCACGTCTGGATCAAAATTGTAGATTAAAGTGATGCAGTGAAGAAGAAGGTGAAGCAAGTGTACCTTTCCTCCTCCAAGGTGGAAAATCTCTCCTTGCCACTCCTGCTCCATCCCATATTGCTCTGCAGTCCCTGATGGATGCACTGTGAGGCCATTAAGTCCCTGGGTGATCGAGCACTCTCCAGCAGTCAGACAAACCCATATGCTTCTGGCTTTCACTGGGTCCATCAAGATACACTCATTCCTTGCACCACTGCAAAAAAGATCTAGAAAAAAGATAACAGAACATACTCAGCATGCTGGAGGGCTTGTCTGACTGCTGCGGGTATGTGGGGAGGGCAGACAAGCCCCTGCTTCTCCTGCCTGTGGATTAGCAAAGAGTTCTGCTGAGAAGGTGTCCCTCAGGGTGATGCTGGTGTCTGTTCCTCTTGAGCGTTAACGCAGCGGGGAATTGTGCACACCACAGCAACAACAGATCCTTGAAACTTAATCCCTGTGGGTGTTCTTGAACCACTGGCTGACACGCTGATTCTGCTATGGTTGGTGGGAAACCAACCTCAACATCAGTGGGGCCAGGAGGAGCACAGGTAGAAGTGACCTTGCAGGTTATTACACCTATGGTGTGGTGAGGGCACTTGCTGTTGGGTTTGCTTTTCATGCAGTGGCCTCAAAACTAACATGCAACCATCTGAGTCTAAGCCTCTTGCAATTTCTCTATGCTTTGCCCTTTTGCCCAAGAGCTGCAAAACCCTTCACAAGCACAGATGCACCACAGCTGCTTTGGGAAGGAAGACAACGTGCGTTTGTCTGATGTAGAAATAGAAGCACAGAAAGCTGAGATGACTCAAGACACCAGATCTCCAAGCCTGACATTGTGGGATGTTTGACTCCATCTTGAAGGCCCAGTGTGTGAAATGGACAAAGCTCTAGGACTTGCCTGGCCGAGTGTAAGCTTGCGTGGAGCATGTGTGTGTCTCCCTTGGCATGGTGAAGTCTGCTGCTGGGTGGCACCAGCAGGCAGCTGCACTCTGTCCTCGGTGGGGTGTGCAGGCTGACGTCCAAGAGCACTGGGAGCATCTGCAGGATCCATAGTGGGACTCTTCTCCACACCCTTCAGGGGTCAAAGCTGACCTAGTCCCCCTTTCTATGGCTGGTCCTGAGAGAGGGGCTTAACCTGAGCTGCCCTGGTGTTTTCCAGACTCATAGGTTGTGTCCTCCTCCAGCTCCAAAGGCACAGGCAGAAGAGATGGGAAAAGCCAGGTACCGTCAACCGGGATCTTGAAATGCCCTGGTCCATTGCACATCTGCATCTGTGCACATCTCATGCACATCCAGCTCTAGGGATCGCTGCCAGCCACCAACAGTTCCTGCCTCTTAATTCTGACTTTGGCTGGAGGTTGGTGGGACCAACAGAAGTCTCCTCTCTTCTGTTCAGCCTCTGCTCCATCTGGAGCTCACCACCACGTTTGTTCCCAACTTGAAGGTCAGACCTGGTGATGGAGAGGGGGAGCTTTTGGGGAAGGGAACATGGGAAATGTGTAGCTTTGGGGCTTTTGTTTGGAAGGTCTTCATCCCTTCAACACCCTAAGGTTCTTCCTTGCTGGCCAAAGTCTCCCTGGAGTCACCTCACATACATTCCCAGACATCTCAGTGCTAATTCTAACTTTCTTCTTCTAGCGGCTCCCCAGAACAAAGAGCCAAAATTCCCACTTGTGTTGATCCTTTGGCCACTGCCCAGGCAGTGGAAACCCCACTTTGCAACATTTTTTTCCTCCTTACTGTGAATCACAGTAAAAAAGTGTCCATGAAAGGGAGAATCCAGCCCACTTTGCCCACCTTTTCAAGCTGAATGCTGGTTTTTGCTGCCTGCACCGTTCTCAGTGACTGTGCATGTAGGATCTGATTATTATTCTGCCAGGGCATAAGCACTTGCATGATCTTAAGTGTTTTCCCTCCTGATGACTGCTATTATGCTCAGAGTTAGTAGCTGAATATTTTCTTAAGCTAAGCCTGCGTTATCTCTGTCCCTGGAATACGTGATTCCATGTGGGATTGCTATGGGTGCGGTTTGCAATGGCTGTACTGAAGGCTGATGCTCCCCCTGTTGCAACCTAGCTGTAACGCTGATGTGTGCTCACTGCAACTCCTGAGTGAGGCTCTGATGCCGTTTTTTAAGTAGACTCTGGCCTACTTAAAGTAGACTCTGGGGGAGTGTACCAAAGCATCTCTCCTTTGGGAATGGGGTAGCACAATTGCCCCCCTCTGCTGGGGCAAACTGCTAAAGTTTCAGTTTGCATAAACATCCCACAGGTTTGGAGCCTTCCCCAAACCTTGATTTTATTGACTTTGGGAAGTGCGAGGGCTCTTGGAAAGGGAAACTAGCTTGGATTTGCAAGTTATTTTCTTGCTGTAGCCAGCTTGAGTATATGGTAGGAATAGGGGGACCAAGGCAGAGGTGGGAGGGTATTTCTACTCCCAACGTTGGTCACAACCCAGGAGAGGAGTGGAACTGCGGAAGGAAACCACAACAAAATGAAAACACAGCATATGTTAAGCTCTGCCGAGCCTCCAAAGAGGCTCCTGCTGGGCCATCATTCCTTGTTGGTTTGCGTTACCAGGACAGGCTCCTCCTGCTCCTGAAGGATTTCCTAACCTCTCACAACCATGGTAGCCATGGGCTGGCAAGAGGGAGTCATCTGGTAGAGATATGTCTGGTTTCACTGAAATCAGTGGCCAACCTCTCACTGACTTCACTAAGACCACTGTCTAGACAGGATACTTGATGCAGAGCAGTGAGTTTGCTCATGATCCCGAGAGCTTTGCTCCATTAGCCAATGTGGCTAAAAATGCCCTGAAAAAAAAACCTGCCACTTTGAATTGTTTTGCTGCACATAAATGCTTGGAAAACCAAAGAAACCAAATACAACCCTCCAAAACAACCAACCGAAGAGGGGTGAATTGTAGGAGAGAGGATGGCAGCCTCTAGCGGAGTAACAGTCACGGCAGATTACAAAAGAGCCAACAGACCCTCACCAGCTGTACTAGGGAAAAAAACAGAAGAGATGTTGCATTATTGATAGAAAACTAACGCACATCCACAGTTATTTTACCTACGGAGCACAGAAGTATAGAGTAAGGGTGATGGAGCTTGGTGGGAGCAGACTCACACCACTCCTACGGTAGTGTATTATCCTTCGAAAGATCACTGGCTTGAGTAGGTAGTACATGCACAGCAATAAAAATGTTATGTTGTATTGTGTTGGTCCCACCTCAGATCTCGGTGGACTCTATTCGCTCAAGTCTGGAGGGAGTCCATGGTTTTTTCTCCTCGGTGTGTGGGGGGCTGGTGGCCTTCGTGTTCATCTCGTTCACCTTGTGCTCCAGGAGCTGGTTCTTCTGATACATCTCCACGTAGTTCAGTTGCAGCTGCTTCTGGTACTTGATGACCTTCTCCTTTTCTTCTTGCCATGTGCGCCGTTCTTCCTCGAAGTCCATCACCTGCTGCTCCCGCTGCTGCCGCTCCAGCTTCAGCTCCGTCTGGAGCCGCTCCACCTCCTTCCGCAGTGTGTTGACGCTGTCTTCACTCTGCCGCTGCATCTTGGCTTCGTCGCTCTCACAGGCCAGTGGGTCCCGCAGCTTCTCACCAAGGTCCCCACCAAAAGGTCCTGGAGGTCCCATGCTGGCAAGTGTTCGCTTCAGGCCAGAGACCTCCAGCTCACAGTGGTTCAGTTTTTCTCTCAGCACTTGGACCTCGCTCATCTTCCGCTGCAGCTCACTCTCACAGATCTCCAGGTTGACACTCTTGGAGCTGTAGGAGTCCTTCAGGGTGAGGATCTGCTCCTCCTTCTCCCGCAGGAAGTTCTTACCTTCCTTGAGCTGTGTCCGCAGTCCCACGATCTCATTCAGCTTCTGGGAGACATCTGCTTGGGAGTCCTTCAGCTGCTGCTTGAGCAGGGAGATCTCACCGGCCTTCTGACACACCTGCAGGGAGAGCATTTGTGAGGCAGGAGGAAGGCAGTGAGGAGCCACCACTGCTGCTTGTCTCCTGCACTGCCCGTGAAACCTCTGTGTGGCCTCGCGTTGGCAGGAGGCTCAGGGAACCCAACAGCACTGCCAGGGTCTGAGTTCCAGCCTTCACCAGGACCCAGACTGTGCCAAAGACCTAGAGGCTGTCGCCACATTTGTTGGGGAGAGTTGGTGATTCTTCCTGGCTCTTAAGAACCTGGTACTGTTCCCACCTGGAACTGACCAAACAGTTAAGCTAAGCGCTGTGGTCCTCCCCAGTGGTGAGCGGGCACTGATGCTTCCTTCCCAGCTTCCCTCACCCTGCTGCCCTTCGTCTTACTCACCTAACCACAAGCCTGTGGTGCTTGACTTCAAACCCTCTCCTCTCAGCAGGAGTTTTCCCACTGACCTCAATGGCATCTGGACCTTGAACAAGCCTGAGACAGAAACATCTCAGACCCAGAGGCCACCCAGGCTCTCCCTGCGCTCTGGGAGTGTAGGACAGGATGCAGAGACAGTAGATACTACTTACTTGTCCTATGACTCTTTCCCTCCCAAAGACTCCTAAAGAGCTCAGTTAACTAAATTTTAGGGTTTGCTTCACTGGGGCCATACAGGCACTGGTAGCTATTTAATTCTTTGGGGCAGGGCTGGAAGAAGGGCAGCCCCTCTGCCAAAGATCAAGGAGAGAGCTGTGGCCCACCCTTGCTGAAATGGGACTGCCACACACCGTCCTTGGGCACCGGAGCTTTAGGTTTCATCCTGACTGGCTTGTGTCACCTGTGTGGCAGGGTACACAAGCCCTGTGGAAATACCCTCGCTGCAGCGTATATTTGCATTACATAGGTGTCACCATTCAATATGACATTCCTCTGCACCTGCGTAGTCCACCAAAGTTTACAGTTGCACAAATAGTGGTGGGTGTTGAAAGTGAACCATAAAACAACCTCATTTTCCCATGAACTCCATGGTTTTCAGGGCTCTGCACTGGCAGATCTGATCTGTCTACTGTGGACGATTGCAGAGACAGAAAGTCCCTATCTGTGCTAGTAGGAGTCTGGGCTGGGGAGTGGCACCAAGGTACTACCAGTCATCAGAGAGGACAGGTGTAATTAAAAATAGTGTTGATAGCAGGCACGTCCAAAGCAGGCTGTCCTGTCCTCCTGAAGCTCCTGTCTCTTGTCACATGTGAAATGCTTGGCCTTTCCTCCCTCCTGCGGTGCCTGCAAGGTCCCTTGCTGCTTCAGTCCAGTTGGGTCAATGCTTCTCAGACAAACTCTCCTCTCCATTGCCTTCATTGCAGCCTCCACCTTTCTCTGCTATAGAGGGCTTGCCTGGTGCGTAATGTTGAGTAAGACCTCAAAGCTCAGCTATGGGGACAGTCTAGTGCTTACTACAAATGGCTAAAGAGCTAGTACCCACAGCCTCCTGCTGCTACCTACTGGTAGGAGCTTTCCCTGGCGCTGACAGCCGTGGTGGTTCCCCATGCAGACCTAACTGAGAGTACCCTCACCCACACCAGCACTTGTCTGCAGACAATGCAGGACTGTGTCGTGCTGGTTTAGCTGTAGTTAGAGTGGTGTAGTTACTCCCTGGCTAACAACCGGCACAGCTTACTGAGAGTGCTCTTCACGGGCTAGCTCTTCCCAAAAGGCAGAGAAATGCACGATGAAGAACAGCTTGCAAAGGAATTGACTTACAGATTAAAACACTTAAATTTAGGTCTCTACTTGGGTGCTGTGGAGATCTAGGCAATAGAGTCCATGGAGCCTGGCGGCCAAGTCAGTGAGTCAACAAGTGTAGGTGTCAACAGATTTTAGGTTTCTTGATCCATAAGCTGAAACCCTATCTTTACATCGGTATCACTGATGCAGACAGAAGTATAGCAGTGAAGCAAATAATCAGAAGCCCATCTGCAGTTTTACTGGTGCAAAATCAGGGAATATTCCAGACCTAACTTGCTGGAAGACACAAAAGACCTGGGCAGAGCAGCTGGCCAAGGAGGCATCATGTGGGACAATACAGCCAGCTTGTTCTGGGATGTAACTTGCAGAGATTTTACAGCAAGCCTCTCTTAAGCTCTTCTAAACATCTGCAAATAGCACATTTCAGAACCTAATTAATCCCAGCTTCATTGACTTTCCATCAGGATTAGCAGAATCGGGTCTTCCTGATTCTAGAGCTACATTTTCCCTCTGCACTCTTAATAAACTTAAAGTTTCTAGCCAGTCCATGGAAGGATTAAAATTCTTCACATAATCAAGCTGAAAAAAAAAATATGTTAGCACTGGCTATACAAACAGACTCTGATAAAATGTTCTAAAAATAGAAACAGCAGAAAAAAGTATGTAAGACTCAAAAGGAGAACTAGAAAGAGGCCTTTCAGCCTTTTAAGAGAGATAAATTTATTAACAACTGAAAACAGCGTGTTACAATGGAAAGCATGAGGTAAACTTGGCCATCGGTATAATTCTTAGCTCACTTGCTTTATATCTTAAGTAAAAAAATTATAAATTAAACATTTGAAAAGCGGTTTCAAGGTTTGCCCAAACACAGATGTTAGAAGAATTTAATTAAAATAGACTTAAGCCCATTTTTGGTAGGCACTAATACTTGTATGGAAAGATCTGTGTTCTCTGAAACTGGATTCACGTATCACAGGTTGGAGTGACCCGACTGTGAAGCCAAATTATTAACCGGCACAGGAGGTGTGCACCAGAAGTTGTGCTCATTTTAATTTAATTGAAAACTACAGGCTTGGGGCACAGACAAATGAAGAGGTGACTGAAATGCCATCTGTTACCCGGAGGCCACCAACCCATAGCCACTGCCTGGGGAGTCCGCTTAGGGAAAACGGGAGGTGCTTCGGGTTACCGGGGCCCTCACTGAAAACCTCACTCAAGGTCTTCTACGACAAGGCTCTTACCTCCCACTTGGTCTCTTCAATCTTCGGGAGAAACTCAGCCTGCTCCTTCTTAAAAGCCACAAATTTCTTCTCTAGCTCTTCTCGTTGCTGGAGGAGTTGTCCCATGTCATCCTGGAGTTTTTTTTTCTCCTGCTGGAGCTTGAAGATTTGGAGCTGCAAGGCCTGTTGAGCCCGCTGTGCCTTTTTGGAGACCTGCTGCAATTTGTTGGCATAGTTTTGCCTCAGGTCCTCCATCTCCCTCTCCCAGATCTTCTGCTTCTCCTCAAAGACTTGGAAGATGGCTGCCTCACTTTTGTCCAAGTTCCTTCGCATTTGGAGGACCTCCTGCTCCTTCTCCCACAGCCGGTCTTCCAGGTCTTGGATGATGTCATCTGTCGAAGGCGAGTGGAAAGGCATAGTTTCATTTAGATGGTTCAGTCTGTTGAACGAAGAGGTGCTCTTGCTCGAAGACCGCCCGCTGTCTGAGGTAGATATCCCATTGTATCCCACGATGTTCTTGTCCACGTAGGTCGTACCGATGCGGTTGATGTGGCTCGTGGAGGCGCTCATTGGACCCACATGCTGGCTATAGCCTGTCCCATACGTGGGCAGGCTCGTTAACGAGTTACGGCCTGAATCCGAAAGGCCCCCCACTTGGTTTGTAGTCCTGTTAAGGCTGCTCTTGTCGAGTCCACTTTTGGGTGCGGACGGGCTATTGCTGTTGGCATGGTTCAAGCTCTTTCTGTTCTCTGTCACCCCGTTGCTCTGCGGCGGGCAGAGGTTCTGCATGGAATGGAAGTTTTTAGGAACTACTGGTTTAAAGGCTGAGGGTCTAACTAAGGGCTCATTGCTCTGCAAAAGGAAAAAGGACCACACATCAAACATAGCAGGAAGCTTGTTAACAACACACAAAAGAGACACATCGGCACAGGATGGGGCTGATGGAGCTAAGACGTCTTGGGCTAGCTCCGTATTTCTCAACCTTTTTACACCCTGGGCCACCTGGGATTTTACATGAGGGACCTGTGGTCACTCATAGGGCAACACTTTGTCTTCCCTTGCCCCAGTTGAAAAAAAAAATAAATTTCTTGACTCACTCTAAAGCTCCGTGATTTTTTCCTAGGATGCTCCTTGGGTTCTCTTAGTGCTCTTTGCAGGAAGGAGGGTCACCACTTGCCTACCAGACCTGATCGAAACAACTTTTTGATTTTGACAGATTATATTTTGAAGGACTTCTAGCCTTGAGGGTGCATTGCCCTTTTGCTGAAAACTGAATTGAACTCTTGGATTAGCAGCCATTTTGCCCCAGGAGCATCACGTTTCCCTCCTGCCAGCAGCGATCTCTCCCTTGTGTGGACATCATGTCCTGCTAATGCTCGGACAGGAGTAGGTAGGAGCTGTGACCCCAGCAGCAACACCGGGCAGGGAACATGTTGAAGCTGCTCTTCATTTGAATGTGTTTTCTGTGGGCATAAGCCATGCTGGGGGGAGAATGGACCACAGCTGTAAAGGATTTAGAAAGGGTTTTAAATCCTTGTGCATTCCTTGCCCTGCAAATGCAGCTACAGAAACAAAATTTTCCTCAAAATGGGATTGAGTCTCCCCTACTGCAGGTTAGGTTTCAGGTGAGAATTATCCCAGAGGAAGCTGCTTGGTGTTAGCAAAGATGTTTGGAAAATGCCTTCCAGGAGAAACAGAATAAGCCCTGGTGAGCAGGCAAGGTTGGAAACCAAAAACCTGGTGCCTGGCTTGCAGGACTGAGATGGACTACAGGGGCTGGCAGATTAACAATCCAGGAGAAAAGGCCACAAAATGCTGCAGACATAATACTGTGCAAGGCAGTCCCCAGGACACAAATTACAGAAGCCACTGGAGCAGAGCTTCAGGCTGTATAAAGCACTGCTGGCTCTGGGGCTCTGCTCCTCCAGGTCTGGGAGCTGTTTGCTCCCCAAAGCCCATATGAGCCCCGAGGACTGGGCTTGGGTGGGCGATAACGCTTACAGGGGTAGTTCTCAAACCTTGTCAACTTGTCCTTCACAAGGGGCACTGGTGATTTGAATGGATGCTTATAGATGTTTTCAGGCAACAGCTTTTGGTGGCGGTGGGCTGTTGGAGATTGCCTATAAGTGGCACAAAGCGTAAGGGTGGGACTCAGATGCTGGACCTACTGAAATTGAGCTGACTCCAGCTCCCTCCCCATCAGTCAGGGAGGTAGGCACAGCATCTTGGGGAGGCTGGAATAGCCAGTGACTTAAATACAGGCTTAAATGAGCTGGAAACTTAGCTGTGGAAGACTTGAGATCGTGCTCCTGGGCTCCTCAAGAACTAACATTCCCTCAGAAAGTAGTAAGAATTACATTGTACATAAAAATGATGCCATCTACTTAGTAAGAATGAGACTATCTGTCAGGATTGTACCGTTGCCCAAGGCTTCCTGGTCTGTGTTGTTAGAGATGTGCCACGGTCATCAAGCTGCTCCAGGAGGTGGGGATTCTCACCTGGTCTAGTTTGCCGGAGATTGGCAATATCTTTGGTGGGTTACTGGGCTCTCGGTATTGGGGAGGAGGCGGCATGTTCTTCTCATTGTTGGTGGTCACGTTCCCGCAGATGTCCATCTTCATCTTCTCACTCTTGCGCAGGTCACCGTTGATGTAGAGGGAATTGGAGACCTTCTCTGACTTGTACGTCTTCTCTTCACCAGAGTAGCGGTTGGAGATCTCCCGCGTGGAATACCCGTTGCGAGACCCCTCTGTCTGCCGACTGCTGCTCTGTGTCCGGGTCCCCACGCTCTTCATGGCGAACTCTTGGTCATTGGCCACTCCGCTGCCCACACTCCCCATGGTGCTCTGGGAGATGGGCTGGGATGGCCGGGGAGCAAAACTGTGGAAGTTCTCCGGGCTGGGGTAAGTTGGGTCACTAAGAACGGGCAGCGTCTCTAGCGTGGCCATGGCAGTGTAGAGGTGGGGTGGAGGCACAGGTCAGTGGCACTAGGAGAAGGAGGAAAAGGAAAAGACTGTTAAAGACATGTCTTGTATCTACTATACCCTTTGAAGGCTGGCATCATGCAGAGATGAGCAATTCTCTGGGCTGGGTGGTGCAAGGACAGAAGCTGTCATGACTCAGTACATGGTATGGAGCAGATGATGGGGCTGTCCTCCTCTCCGTGAACCCTTGGAGGAGCAGCGTGCACCCGTCCCCCAAACCTACTCACTGCTATGCAAAAGAGCTGCTCTTAAGCCTCTCAGTCCTCCTTGGGCGCTCCCGGAGGGTTGCATGGGTTTTAGGGGGCACAGCTCTACAGCATCAGTTGGAAATGGCCATGTAGTCCCCAGGTTTGAATTATTTCTGTCACTTTTCCCAGGTTTGAACAATTTGTGTGGCCATGGGAATGGAAGGTTTCCTCCAGCCCTGCTCCATCTGTGGGCTTACACACTATTGCTCCCTCCAGCGCATCCCTTGGGATGATTCAACAGGACTTTAAGCAACACACTTTCCATCACTTCCTTGGGAGTGTCATCCCATGAACTTGAGCTTTTAAAAAGATGCTTTTGTCCAGGAGGCATCCTAAATTGTCTTCTTTTTATTCCCCGCCCCCCGCTCCCTTTATTCCCCTACTCCATTTTAGTCTTCCTTAGGCTGTGCCATGGATTGGCCAAAACTAGGCAGTGGGAAGTGGATAACATGCAGCTAATGGTTTTAAAAGTTGTCTTTGACCTGGTAACAGACATTGAGACCACTCCTCACACATCTGGGTGCTCTTCCTCAGCTCCATCACCATCACAAACCCCAGTCCTGCCATTTCAGCTCTGGCTTCAGAGGTGCCCAGGCCTATTCACATCTGTGTTTGGGGGAAATTCTCCAACTACTAGTGGTTGCATTGGTGCTGAATTTATTACCAACTGAGGCAGTCAGGGTCCAGAGCTACTGGTGCTGAGACAGGTTTCGCATGGGGACAATTTATTAGAACTTCCTAAAATGCTTTCTGAAAGTTCCAGCTGAAAATCAAACTGGTTTTGCCCCTCTTGGACCCAGCAGCCGTGGCTCTGGTCTGCACTGCGCTATGACCTCACCGAGGGTGACAAAGCCTCTGCAGTCATGCCCCAGCATAGACTGGGACTAGGGGGAAAAAAACCCCCGACATAGATTTATTTCTCTCAACAGGATTTCTTTAGTTACAGAAGCCCATGGGTTTTCCCTGATGGGTGTACCCATAAAACATGAGCGCTGGCGAAGCTGCTCCGTGTTGAACTGAGCTGGAGCAGATGGAGATCTTGCAGAGAGTGACAGCATTCCCCACGACTACCGTTCAGTCTGCTGAGGTGTTAACTCGATCCTCTGTAAGGCACTCAGCCCCACAAAGGTGTAAAACCTTTTTAAGGAAAGGAAAGAAAAAGCACCACAACACTATTTTTTTTTTTGGTTGCCTCAGTGAATAATGGAGAATTTGAGCCCGTACCAGCTGAGGATCTCATCACCTGCGGGAAGGGAGAAGATGTGTGGCTGAGTTTGGGTGATTGCAATAAATCTTGGGGGCTCTGCGTTTGGGGAAAGACTCTCACAGCTCAGTTCAGTCACTGGTGCACAAGTGTCCAGGCCCCTGAGGGGGTCTGTATGTCCTCCCTGTACCACTCCAGAAAGGCTCAGGTCTTCCTGGAGTCCTGCCTTATCAATGCCAGTCTGTGCAGGTGTCTCTGATACCTTCAGATCGAGCACAGCTGAGCCAAGCCTGGAGGAGCATGTGGACAGCTGTGGACACATAGCCAACCAGCAGTGTCCACCCATCCCTACCAAGTCCATTGGGTTGGTCCCCATGGGCCAGAAATGATGTTTGTGTTTTGTTGGGTTTTTTTGTCCCATGAGCCCTCAGTTCCAAGTTTCCCAGGATAAAACATTCTGGCAGTGTGGGGACTAAAACAGAATTTGGGGGCTGTTGGTAGGGCAGGTTACCCCTGGATAAAAGAGAGATAACAAAAATGATACCCTTTGGAGAGAGGTTCAGTGATGAGGGGGACTCAAGCAGAGCCAGCAGGCAGGGGAGATGGAGAAAATCTCCATTTCAGTGGGGTTTTCCTCTTTTGGGGTAGGGATGTTAAATCAGCCCTCCCCAAGTAAAGCAGGAGAGCTGGGTTTATTTCCCTGGAGAGCTAGCTTAGGTCTAGAGCTCAGCTCTGATGTGGTGTCTCATGGGGTTTTGCTATTTGCACTAATAATGGGATGGGAAAAGAATTAAAAAGGTTAAAGCAAGTATGTGCTGCTTGACTTCACTTTTATTAAATCGTGTTTCTGGAGGCTTCTGCCAGGCATGTTAACTGTAGCCTCCTCCCTTTTTCCAGCACCCTAACCTTTCTCATAGAAAGCTGCCCTGTATGAAATATGGTCCGAGTGTGGTGGGGCTGGCGGACAGATGTGACAAACTGCTGTGCTGGAGGAAGAGGATGCAGAGCTGATGCCCATGGAGGGCTGGCAGAGCTCTTCTGGGGCAGAGCAGGGTATGGAGGTGGTCACAGCAGGAAGAAGTGCTTAAGAATGTGCTGTGGTGAAAGCCACCATCCCAGCTGAACTCCTGTTGAGGTGTGAAGGAGCCTCTGTCGTCTGAGACACACCAGATGGGCCCCATCATGGACAAGGGACAAGGCAGCTGGGAGGCAGAGGAGGAGGACATGCCTGGTGGTGTAACCTTCTCCACCCCCTTGCACATCACCCCACACAAGGGTCCCCAGGGCCTTGCCCTGCTGAATGACCAGCAACGTGAAGCAATGGGCGTTGGGTGAACATCTTGTAGTCACTGCTGATGACCTTCCTGCAGCTTGCACCTTTGGCCCCCAACAGAGATGTCGCCATGTCACTCACGGGTTGAGGTCTAAAGACCAAGCAGCAAATGAGTATCCCACGAGGATCGCACGGAGTGGCTTGGGGACCCATAACAATCAAAACATGTAAATGTTTATCAGACATAAGCAACAAAACCTCCACCAGCAGAGAGAAGTGTCGAGGTCTGGTCACACATCCAGCATGTGACGTTTGGACATGTCTCTCTCCAATGCACTGAGCAGGACTCAAAGGCTCACAACCCCTTTGCACCCTAAAGGCACTTTCTGAAGAACACCCCCATAGACAGTTCTTGAGTGCATGACGACCAGAAATTAATTGAGGTGCCTGCTGGGCAGCTGGAGACTTGCTTGAGCTATGAAGTGATGAAGAGGGATGGAGAACACCCACCTGAAGCCACACTAAACCCATGATGCCTTTGCATTTTATTAATCAAAGGAAAACTTTTTGTTCTGTTAATTTAGGAATAACCTGCCTTTCAGTGACTTTGGGATCTTTATAGGCTGTGTCTTTTTTTTTTTTTTTTTTTTTTTAATGGGACAGCAGCTGCCATGGGAGGAGTGTGCTGGAAGGTTTCAGCTCCAGACAAGGGAAAGGCACCTCCATGCAGCACTCCCCAGCCTTGCTCAGCTGGTGGAGGAGAAATCCAGGTTATCTTTTCCTTGCTGGGTAAATTCCACAATGACATTTGCACATTTACATTGACTTTCTGAGGGCAGGATGAGGTCACCAGAAAGTCTGATCCTTTCAGGGAAAAAAAAAAAAAAAAAAAAAAAAAAAAAAAAAAAAAAATCCAACATGACAAGCAGTATGAGCTAGGGAAGGCAAAGTTCCTGAGCTGGGTGAGAGCCACAGCCTGGGCAGAGTCGTGGCAACATCCTCCAAGGCACCTCAGAGGAAGGTGCCTGCTCAGCCCCATGGCATCTCCCTCAGTGGTCTTCACCAGCAGAGTATCACAGCCTTTCTCTGCCCTTGGGGACCCCCTGGCTCCCAGGTGGTGGTTTTCACATCAAGGAGGTTTCTGCTTAGGGCTGTGTCCCAAGCCCACTGGGATGCTGAGCCAGTGTTTCTGTTCAGTGCCAGCAACCCAAAACCAGGTGAGGGGGCTTCAGCTGCCTTCTTGGAATGTGAGATCAAAGCTGCATCACAGGGGAAGACTCTGAAAATGGACCTTTTTCCATGGGCATTTTTTTTTTCCTTTTAACTGGGAATGATCCAAGAAGATACTCTGAAAAAAATGGTTATTAGCTTATGTTTACTGTAAACCCGGGATCTGATAAACAGAACATACGGACAAGCATTACAAATATGTTAAGGAGATTCCAGAAGTGCCAACAGATCCCTGACAGTACAGATTTTTGCCAAAAAGGGCCATTTTTTCAAGCACAGCTCTTGCTTTTGTGTTTTCTGGTCAGCTCCTGTTCCCAGGCAGGTTTTACCTTGGTTGTTCCTCAGATGTACTGTGAAATCAAGTTTTGAGTACAGTGAGGTAAGGAATGACACTGCTGTGCTCCAGTGCAGAGCTGGAGGGTCATTTTTTCTTCTTCCAGGTTTGGAGGAATGCATGACTAAAACTTCCCCAGGACATGTCTCCTCCTTAAATCTCATAACTGCCTCCCTCCCACAGGAACACAAACTGCAGTTGGGTTTATAGGTGCTTCCTAATTAAAGAAACAAGGATGCTGAGTCTGACAGTCCATGAACACAGCGGGGCTGAAGGAAGCCAAACAGCTTGCCTTTACCAGTGTTTCATACCCAGCTCCATCCTTTAGAAGGAAAGAGGAGTCACCTCCAAGCATGGCTGGGCTTGGAAGAAACCCCCGAGCCATGGCAGAAGGGCGAAAGTGGCTCCCCCTGCCCCGTGGTGGGGTGAGGAGGCCCCACACAGGCAGAAAACCAACACAGGAGTTTTGAGCAACCCGCCAGCCACTGCCCATTCCAGATGTTTTTATCTTTCCAGATGTTACATCCCATCTGCCTTAGTGAGGATGCACCAGGACCACCTTGCACTTCATCCTCACCAGGCTCTCAAGAAGCCACCAGATCGATCCCACCTCCAGAGGAGGACTAGCTCTATCCAAATCACTCCCAAGTGACACCCACCCGTCCATCCATCACAGCAGCCGCCACCTCTGCAAGACGCTCAGCCCTTGCTGAACTCTGCCCTCACTCTGGTTCCCCAGAGCCCCGTGGTTACAACAGGAACCCAAGTGAAGGGACTTTCTGCAGAGACAAAGGGCAAGGAAACCCTTCCAAAACAAACACTGAAATAATTTCCCATTTCCCAGCATTACTGTCTTAATAAAAGCTGAAAAGGTTTCTTTGTCTGCCCAGATCAATTCAAAGCACCCTTCCTGGTCAGCATCTCCATGCCAGCACCTCACCTAGGAAAGGTGCCGTGTCTCATCGGTGCAACCAGCCTCCTCCCTGGCCAGGGACACTGGGACTTCACACAATGGTGCAGGCCCCACCATCTCTGTGTTGCACAACCTCCCTGTCCCATCCAGCTGCGGTGGCCCCTTGACCTTTCGCCCAGAAGCTCTGCCTTGGAGACAGCAGTATTTTTATGCCTGATGTAGAAAACCTAGGGTGAAATTTCCTTTTCCCCAGCTGTGGCTCTTCATGGCCAACTCTTACCAAGGTTTCCTACATGTCTACAGCTCCAGGAGATCCCTAGATGCTATTGTAAATAGAATATTCTGTAAAACAACTGCATCTTCACACTTGCTTTACCCAAATGAGTGAGCGAATGCCTTCCAGTTAGGCAGAAGAAAAATTGCTTTCAGATAAGCAGCTGAATAGTTAACTAAGCCTAGATTATGAAGGCCTGGCTCTGTTTCTGCCTGAGTAGGTTAATTGTTAACACTCTAGTAACAAAGGCCTTTGGGAGACATACCTAGGCACCGTGCCATGTGAGAAGGAAATCAATCACTGGTCTGGGCAGAGAAAACTCCAGCAAACAGCTCGAAAGCAAGGCAGTGCCTTGGCACACACACCATCCCAGGCATGTGGTCCCAGCAGGACGGGCAGCAAAGGCATCTGAAGGTCAAAAATTCCACCCCCCACCAATTGCGGTAACAGGTGTGCCCATAACCTTCAATTGTCGGGTTTGTTTGCATCTGTTTTAACAAGCAAGCAATTACCGACACAACAAAAGCATGCCTTTTCTTTTTTCTTTCTTTCTTTTTTTTTTTTTTTTTCTTCAGTGGGACCTACACCTGCACTGTGTTTAGGGCTCTGGTGGCTCTCCGGTTTGTTGGCAGTGGTGCCAGAGGGTTGGTTCGGCTGGAGGAGAAAACTCATCGTGTCCTGGGGTGGTGGAGCAGGTTAGAAGTGGCTTAAAAGGGGTGGAAAAAAAAATTGATCTGATCAGCTTCTTCCAGAAAGGTGTATGGAGGGGGAAGAGAAGGCCAGTGATGGGTTAACAGTGAGAAGACAACAGACCTTGTAGGGAGCAAAACCACCTGGTCTGGCAAAGCATTAACAAGCCCTGGAGAAAAGCCACCACCGAAACCTGAGACCTGCAAATAACGCTTGACCAGTATAACCTTTGGAAGTGTTGGAGTCTGGGTCTCAGCAAAGCTACCAGCACCTCAGAGGTTGCTGCTGGGGTTGGTGTGGACATCCCTGTTCCCATGAGGCAGTTCCAGCAGTGATGGTGTGGTGGGAGCCCACCCCCTGCTCCCTGCCTGGGCTGAGGAGGGTGGACATGGGCACTGAGGAGGACCTCTGCAGTGCCGGAGAAGGTCAGGTGGACCTGCCTCACTTTTCAGTGCTCCCATCTTGCCCTGCAAAATGCTGTTTGCCTTAGCTGTACCACCATGCACCTACGAGAAAGTTCTTGTCTTCCCACAATTAGTTTTAGGTGCAACTTGCAGTGCATCCCTGAGCAAACAGCCCTCCGCCTCTCCTTGCACGTCACGTCCTCCAAAACCACCATTCGGCTACTGCTCTGCCTCCTGTGACAGGCCATCACGTGTCACCTCCTTACCACCATGCTGGACCCAAAACTGGCTGAGAGCACTTCTACCAGGGTGGATCCAAGAGGCAGGGGCACCACTGCTCCCCTCCCACCTGGCTCCAGTGAGGTGGCACCTCCTTTTTTCCTACACCCTTCCCAAGTTGCCTTGGTCTGAAGAAGGGAACAGAATGAGCTTTTCCTGCCTCTCACAGGCATTTTTTCCAGCCATCAAGTAATTCTTGTGGCTCCTTTCTACACCTCTTACAGCTCCTTTCCCCCTACTCCGACATCCTGGCTTGGTGGCTGCCAGGTTTCCCTCCACCACTGAAATAATGCATGAAAACACTCGAACCTGTCTGTGAAAACATGCAAATCTTGGGTTGTTTAGCCATAAACTTTTTCCACAACCGAAAGCCAAACTATGTCAGATGAACAACTCCTGCTGCTTCCCTAGGATGCAGACCTCTCTCTTCCCCTTTATCCCTGTTGAAGGAGATGGGAGCTTTGTGATGAGGACCTTCCCTTGCCGCCCTGTTCCAGGCCAAAAAGCAAAATCGGGAAGGCAGGTTGAAGGGTCAAAGAGTGCCAAGATCTTGTAGCCACCTTCAGAAGTTTTTCCTTCATTCCCTGCAAATGAGATGATTCCCATCATCTCATGCAAACCCCCTGGGGAACTGCAGGAATTGTGTCCCGTAATGAGTGTTGCACAAGTCCCTGTGGTAGGAGAGATCCTGGATGGATCTGCTGCTCATCAGCTCTCTCCATGGCCTGATCCAGCTCACAAATCTGGCAGAAAGTCAACCCAAACCAACAAGTGGTTTGCTGCTGCATTGGCAGCTTCTAGCCGGTTCACTGGAGGAACAGGGTGGGCAGAAGAAAACCCCACCAGAAAGGGGTTTTGGAGATCTCAGCAAGGACCAGCTTCTGACTGCAGCCTGTCTGTAGCTCTGTCCCCAAGAACTGGGTGTCTAGCTAGAGGTGAGGAAGGCATGACTTCAGAAAGCAAAGCAACACCAAAGCCATCCTAGATACCTTCTCCCGGGAGCACCCTCCACGTGTTCTATCACATTCTCTTGCAGGCATACAAGTGTGGGAATCCGTCCTGAAGCTCTGAGCTACAATCCCAGCTTGGGAGTCCTGCTGAGGAGCATCCAATTTGGGAAGATGGGCATCATCCTGTCCCTCTATGACTCCCCGCTTTCCAACGACACCTCTTCTCCCAGCGTCTCAGAGCACTGAGGGGTCCACACAGGGACCCACAGCATCCTCTGGATAACTGGGCCCAGTTAAAAGCTGTCAGCCCTCCCAGTGTGTGGCTGCTTCTGAGACATGAGGACCATGCTTTCCTTTTCTCTCCTGCAAATGTGGCAGCATCGGGGAGACGGGTGGCAGGATTCGGGGCAGGCAGGTCCCCGTTTTGGGGGCTGCACTTTCTTGGGCTGCTGTGGGAAATAAAAGCAAGCGGCTTAGAAACGTTTCCTTTTCCTTTCCGCCTGCTAATGAGATAATTACAGCCTTTTGTATTCTGGGAAACTACTTTCTCATTATGGGGGCTGCATCAGCTATTTACATAATAAGGCTGAAACAAAAGAGATGAGATGAAAAGACCCAGGCGGCTCTTCAGGAAAGCCCCCGTTGAGCTGCTGAGGGAGAACAGGGATGATGGCTTTCTCCATCCCTGAGGTCCCTCTGCCGAGTGGGCGTTAGCACTTGGTCCAGGATGTCCCCCACATGGGATGCTCCTTGCTCTCAGCTGCAAGGCTCTGCAGGGTCCCCAGAACCAGCCTAATGTGCTCTCATAAACCAGCCATTGGGAATCCCTAATTTGGGAGGTCTGGCCATGGATCGAGACCCCATGTGTGGGTGGCAGGGAGAGCCTTGTCATCTGTCCTGATGCAGTCAGCATATTGTGAGGCTTGCAGTGACATCCTGGGACAAGTCCCACCACTTGAGGATATGCTGGGTACCAAACAGGCCCATCCCCTGTCCCATCTCCCATGTCCCAGTTTCCCCATACCACCAGCTGTGGCTAAGGGACATGCTGAGTACCAGCCTGTCCCATCCCATGTCCCATGTCCCATGTCCCATGTCCCATGTCCCATGTCCCATGTCCCCATTCCTTCTTTCACTTTCTGGCAAAGGGACATGCTGGGTACCAAGCTGTCCCACCCCACATCCCGTGTCCCACCTCCCAGCTGGCATGGGGACACTGGGTACCAAACTGTCCCATCCCGTGTCCCAGTGCCCTGTCCCCTCAGCTGGCCAAGGGATACTCTGTACCAAATTGTACCCGCAAGCCTGCCAACCCACCAGCCCTTCCTCAATAAAGGCCCCATTGTTCCCCCCACCCTCCTCCCCCCACCCCCCGACAAAGCCTGAATAGTGCAGCCTGCTCCACCTTCCCTGGCTAATCCTCCGGGTTTGCTATCGGTTTTCCTCCTCAGCTGGTTGCTGTATTTAAGGGACATGCTCCACCACCACCCCTCCCCATCCCCATCCCCCAGGAAGTGGCAGCAGGGGTAATCATGGCAAAGCACGGCCGAAACCTCTGCTGTGGAGCACATGGCCTTGGCTCCGTGCCCTCCTGCTTGTCCTTCCCTCTCCTCTCCCCAGGGATGCTCCTGGAACGGACACCCCCTGTGTATGTGCTACACCTGGGCTGTGCCTCTGTCACACTCAGTGACGCGGCACTGCCTGTCTGTTTTCACTGTGCTTCGCTGCAGCAGCCGTGCTCGTCCCCAGGAGGAGTGATGATGGTAAGGATGATGAAGAGCACTAGAGATTTATGTTGAGTCCACATCTATGGACCACACCACTGTCCCAGAGCATCCCTCTGCAAACACAAGGCTCGGGGAGCCCAGCAGCTACCTGGAAAGCCCTTACTGACAGCAAAAAAGTCAATAAATCAATATGGGCATTACTATTGCTCATCCAGAACAAGCAGCTCTGCCTGTCCCAAATCCAATCCCACCAGAACTTCTCATCTCACGGTATTCCCAATTTTAATCCACATGATTTTCTGCATCCAAAAGAGCAGACAAAGGTGTGGAATAAAAGCCAAGCACGTGGCAGGCTGCATTAGTCTTGAGCTGCTCCAGTAAGGAGAGACATCAAAGTTACTGTGGAGGCTGCAGCGGGGTGGGCAAAGCCCCAGAGAAACCTCAGTGGGTGACATGGAGATGCAACATGGTGCTCTGTGATTTGTAAGGGGTCCCAAGGAGGTTTTACAGTCTCCAGCCTTAGAAGTTTTCAAGCCCTGAAGGGACCAAGCAGGGTCTGGCCTTGTGGCCGAGCCTACCTTGAGCAGCAGGGTGGCCTGGAGACCTGCCAAGGTCCCTTCCACCATGAATTATCCTGCCCTGGAAGATGGGGGTTTTGGCAAGCTGCCCCGGGGCTGTGCACTGGTGTTGCCCTGGCCAGGGCAATGGGGCCATGTCTCTGGCATCGTCCTCATTCTCAGGGACATTGTCCCCCATCCCCTTTCCCCAGGCTGCTATCAGAGCCCTGGCATTGGATCCAGGCTAGCATCCTCCAGTATGCACCTGAGGGCAGATAGGAGGAATTTTCCACTACATGGGATGTCTGTCCCCCTCATCCCAAGGAGCAGAGTGCCAGTGAGACAGGATGGTTTCAAGCTCAGCCCAAACTGCCAACCCAAATCCTGTGTGTCCATCAGGAAGGGTTTGGACATGGTCTTCTCGGTCCCCTTGTGGCTGCCCCCAGAAGATGCTCAGCACCGGCTGTGGGCTGGTCATTGTTGGCAACTGCTGCCCAGAAAACACCAGCTTTGATGGCACAAGGAAAAATCCCTGAATTCACTCAGTGTAGGGAAAGGCCAGTTTGATGAAGCAGCCTTGGTGCTGGCTGTGGGGCTGAGGGTCTACGGTGCTCTGTGCTGCAGGCTGGACCTGTGTGCCTCAGTTTCCCCTCATTAAGGAGCTGCCTTATTTGGTAAGGTGGCTGGAGATGAGCTGCTGCCAGTTGAGCCTGTGGTGCTGCCTGATGCAGATTATTGCAGCAGGGTGTACAGGGGAGCTGCTGGCCCATTGCAGCATGCGAGCACAGTGCTGCTGTCCCCTAAAGCCCTGCAGCAGGGAGCTGCATCCCTCGCCTGGCACCCCAGCGTCTGTCTGAGCATCCTCATGTGGCCCCACAGCCCAAATCTCAGGATCCCAATGTGATCCCCAGCTACAGACACACTCCTTGACCCCAAATGCCTCATGGTGGGAGCAGGAGGACACCTCTTGTCACAAGATCCTGCCCCCGCCCCGATGTAGACCCCTGCCCTGGCCTGTGTGTTGCCAGGGGGAGGCTTGATCCTGCCCTTTGGGGTGAGCCATCACCCCTAAAGAGGTACCAAGCAGCCATCCCCACAGCCTCTGCCTGGCTCCACCATCCCCAGACCTTGCCCAAACCTCTGTCTCAGGAGGAAGGACAGCAGGTGAACCTGCCACCGGCCCCCAGCCACCGCCTACGCCACTGACTTGGCCGCGATTTATCATTAACTCACCCTGAGGAATTTCAAGGGCGCGGAGCCAGCCTGGGAAGTGCTTGCTATTCCCCGGACACTGCGCTCAGAGCAAGCCCCCACGGTGGCTCGCCCCCACAGTGGCTTGTCCTCACCACTGGCATTAGCACAGCTAACCAGAGTGGTGCCCCAAAACCCACTGTGGGGCAAGGTCCCGGTGCTGGTGCATGCCAGCTGCATCCAGGGTGAGTTTATAGCAGGGGGAAATAGCAGCTCTCCCCCACCCTGAGCAACCCAGCTCCGTGCACCCCATCTCTGCTTCGACCCCCCAGTGCAAATGCAGCCCGGTGGGTATGTCCCACCCCAAAAAAGCACCTGCAGCAGGTCCCACCAGCTCAGCCTCACACTAATCCACTGAAAACCCTTCATTCCCCTGCCTGGCCCCTTTCTGGGCTCAAACAAAGACACCCAGCTAGAGGGGGAAGGAAACAAAAGGAAAGACCCCCGAAAAGCCAGCACCCACCGGAATTTACCTGGGCAGCGCAGGGCTGCATCCTCCAGCTCCCCATCCTCCACGGGTCTGGAGGTTCATCGTCTCCCTGCTTGGTTCCGCCAGAGAAAAACCAAAATAATACCTGCGGAGAGCAACCTGCTGCTGGGCTGGGGCCAAGGGCAGCACTTTGCTGGGCGGGATTGGCCACCGCAGGCCTGCGCCCACGGGATCTTAACTCTTTCTGCCCATCGGGGTGGGGGTGAGCCCTGCACCCCCAGATTGGGGCTTGGGGGTCCAGTGGCTCGACTTTGCTCAAATGGGGATTTGGGGGTCTGATGGCTTGTTTAGGCTCAAATGAGGATTTTAGGGGCTGACTGCTTGGTTTTCTTCAAATGGGTGTTCAGATGGGTCTGACAGCTTGTTTTTGCACAAATAGGGATTTGGGGGGTTTGGTGGCTTGTTTTTGCTTAAATTGGGATTTGGGGGTCTGACAGCTTGGTTTTGCTTAAATAGGGATTTGGGGTCTGACTGCCTGTTGGGTTTTGTTTTGGGTTTTGTTTTTTTTCCAAATGGAGATTTTGGGGTCTGATGGCTTGTTGTACAAATAGCTATTTGAGGGTCTGACAGCTTGTTTTTCCTTAAATGGGGATTTTGGGGGTCTGACACCTGCAGTTTTTCAAATAGGAAACTATTGAGGTCTGATAGCTTGGTTTTGCTCAAATGTGGATTTGGGGGTCCGACAGCTTGGTTTTGCTCAAACAAGGGATTTTTGGGGTCTGATGGCTTGGTTTTGCTGAAATGGGGATTAGGGGGTCTGACAGCTGGGTTTTTTTCAAATGGGAATTTTGGGGTCTGACAGCTTGATTTTGCTTAAATATGGAGTTTGGGATCTGACAGTTTGGCTTATTTCAAATGGGGATTTTGGAATCTGTCAGCTTGTTTTTGCTCGGAGTTATTTTGGGGTCTTCCCAGCACGGGACCCCTTTCCTCAACTTTCCCACCTGGGGATGCTTCCCAGCTCATGGCTGAACTGAGAGCCCATTCATCATGGAGAGAGGGGCAGAGAGCACAAGTCCAGCCTGGCAGCCTCAGCTTTTCTTCTTGAGGTGGTCTGGGTTAATTGATATCCTAATATCCTGAAGCCCACAAGAGAGGCAGTCTGACACCCAGAAAGGCCACTTTTTCTTTATGTGCCAACACTGACCCATCTCAACCCCAAACTGCCTGATAAAGCCATGCACATATGAAACAACAACAAAAAAAGAAGGATTACAGAGGGAGCTGATCCTACTGTAGCCCACCAACACGTTTCTGCACACAGAATGGAAAGGGGCAGTCGTTTTCTTCCCTGGTTATTGCAGACGAGGAGGCGAGTGTCAAATGGTCCATCTGTCCATCTGTCCTCCCCTAACCTTGGCATTTTCTGGCTGGTTTCAGCCCGTTTGGACAAATGGGATGATGCCCATCACCCCAGAAGCTGGATCCTGCCCTCCCTCTTTTGCCATCGCTTTTTTGCCACTTGAATACCCCCCCGCCCCATCTTTCACAGCAGAGCCCTGGTGATGCAGGGCGGTCCAGAGCTCTTTCTCCTCCCTCCCTGGCTGCCAATGCTGCAGCAGGAGAGCAATCAGGCTTCCCATTGGGGGCCGGCCGGCCCCAGCACTTATATTGGATTATTTGCAGTCGTGAAGGGAGTGCAATGAGGGAAATAAAGCTGCACAAAGCTGCCACTAATTTAGACTTATTTGCTCAAGTGAATTTTCAATTGGCAGGATGTCTGCGTATCAAAGGAGTCGCCGGTCGCAGCTTTGCAAGCACAGCACAGTCGTCGGCAGGCTAATAACAGCAAGAACAGTAAAATGGCAATAATCCTAACAATCATCAAATATGGGTTACACATGCATTTAAACTATGGCAAAACACTGCTGGGGTGCACAGGGAAGGTGTAAATTATACCAAAATGGATTCCTGCGGCGTCTCAAGCTCTTAATTTTGCCCTTTGACTTCAGAAGCAAAGACTTCCAGGAAACAGGCTGCTTTACACATTTCTAGAAGATATTCCCAGGACTCAGATGCATGGCATTCACCTTGGAAATAGCCACATGTATAGCAAGCCCTTTCCATCCCAGGGACTGCTCTTGCAATAACCAGAGCTGACCCAGGAGCTTCATCAGGACAAGGACCCTTCCCGGCAGTGGGATTTGGTGAAGCTGCACAGGCAAAGGTGCCTGTGGCTGCCCGGCGTGGAGCTGCAGCATACCCAGGCTCAGAAGAACTTGCAGGAGACAGGCAGTTTCCTGACATTGCAGCTGGTTAAGGCTATGCTCATTCTCCCTTTGGGAGTTGTGTTATGTCTTAGCACTTCCCACAGATGAATAAATCATGATGGAAGAGGCTTTGGAGAATGCTGGGAACTCCAGGATAACCCGTGTTCCTGGTGCTCTCGGGCAAGTCATAAACTTTTGAACCCTGAACTCCCATTTCTAACCCAGGTCTTTGGTTGCTGAGACATAAACCTCTCTACCCATCAAGCTCACCTCCACCAAAGCCCTTCCACCACCTCTGATTGCCTACAGCAACGCCTCAGTTCACAGCCAGTACCCTGTTGTGCCAGGGCTCCTGCACAGCCAGCTGCATCCAGACCATCGTGTTTCCCTGTCCCCATGGGACAGAACCACCAGGACTTGGTCTCATCTTTTCTGGGGGTTTTATTCACCTCTGTGCTGCCATTTTTGGGCAGCCATGGTCGAATGGTGTACCCATGGTGCCTCCAGGTGGTGGTCCCCATTCCCCACCACAGCAGACTGGCTCAGGTCTAACAACGGGTTCTTAACTGCCATTTAAATCAGACCAGATCCTTGTTATCAACACAACTTGCAGAGATTTTCTTTCCAAGGTATATTTGGCTACATGGCTGATCTCATGGGGCCTTGGGTAGCTAATGGGGAGCGGGATATCCATCAGACCATCTCTGACAGCAGATCTGTGATGCCCTTTTGGTGGGACAGGTAGGTCCTGTCTCAGCTGCTGCCCAGACTGCTCTCTCCTACTTAACTCCCTGAGATGGGTCAAAAGTTGCCATAATTCTCAGCTTGGTTGCTGTTAAGCTGCTCCTGCGCTGGGGCCAGTCAGAAGCAGACATGACAGAACTCTAGGAGATATTTTCTCCTCCCTCATCAGCCAGCCAGAAACAACAGGACCCTGATGAAAGGGCTGTTTGGATGAAAGGGACCGGGAAATTTTGGTTGAGAGCATGAGGTCCAGCTCTCCCATTTGGGATGGGTCTGTGTGGAGCCACAGGTGAGAAGCAGAAACCAGGTGGGAGCTGGAGGCTGAATTCAGACTCAAATACGATGAGTGTTCCACAGAGCCCATCAAAGAAGGTGACCTTGAGCCTGGTATTACAGGCTTAGGGGCTACCCACGTGAAAAGCTTTCCTTACCCAGCTGCAATGGACCAGCCTCCTTCTGCCTGGGGGAAGAGGCTTTGAACATCCACCCGAACCCAAAACTACATCCTTCAAAGGATTCTTGCCCTTTTCTCTCTCAGTTCAGCAGCAGGGGAGGCTGTCGTTGCATATGGCTCATGCTGAGGGTATGCACAGCATCCATCACTCCCAGCTCCCAGTTTAATCCTTTTGGTTGAGAAATTGTGGCCATGGTTTTCCCTGAGCTGTGGTATATGGCTCGGGATCAGCCCTCTATCCGGCCAAATGCAGTGTGTCCCACTCTGGTGGAGCCATGGCAGCAATGCCAGTCTTGGTCCCCACACAGCCAAGAGAGACACAGTAGCCCCCAGGAAGCACCCCCACCATCGGAGGCTCCCCCATCTCAGGGAAGGCACCACCGGCTCCCCCATTTCATGCACATCTTCCCTCGGTGGGAAGATCTGCCCTGACTTTCCCAGCTCCAGCAACTCATACTGGCGCAGCAGCCCCTCTCCCAACCTCCCTCTCCCCATCAGGCTGAAGCTGTTGGTGACCACAAAGTCTGCCAAGAAGGTGATGGATCTCCAGCACAAGTCCTGAGGCTGCAAAGTGTTTAGCAGCGCAGAGCAGGCTAAAGTTACAGTGATTTGCAGCTTCAGGTAGGAGCCACAACAAAAGAAGCACCTGTAGCTTCAAAAATAAACACAAGAAAAAAGGATAAAAGCAAAGCAGCAGATCATCTTTCTCTGCTCAGTGGGTCGCTTGGACTAGCTGCTGTCAAATGGGACCCTGAGGACTCCTGTTCAGTTTTTTTCTTCTGCAGAAAAATTCTGTTTGAGGATTAATTCTGTGGAAATATTCTGGGGTTTGGGGGTTGGTTGTTTTTTAGTGAAATTGTTTTTTTTCTATGCCCTCTCCTTCCCTTGAATAAATTAAAATTCAGTTTTCAGAAATAAAGATATGAGTTTTTTTCTGGTTTTTCCCTAAAGCCTTCTTCCTCTTGAGGAAAGGAAAAATACACTCTACAAAAAAACAAACTCCGTTCCCCAGATCCTTTTGTTTTCTTTTTCCTTTTTCTTGCAGAAGTGGCATGCTCTGAGCAGCTCCCCTGGCAGGGTGATTTCACTTCTCTTGCAGCCATTTAATTTCAAGATCCTGAAGCTCTCTGAGGTCCCTGGACTGCAGCTGTAGACCTGGTTAAGTGTTTTCTGCACTAATTAGAGAAAGAGCAAAATGTCAGCTGCAGTGAGGTCTGAAGGAGCATCGCTGGCCTGGGACTTTCCCTGGGGAACGGTGGGCAGAAAGCATCAATGTGCTTGGGCATGCGGTGAGGAGGAGGTAGGATGAAGATGGGAGCAGAGACGCCGGCTCTCTGCATCAGAATTTCTTCCTTAAAAGCTCTGGGGAGCAACCGCTCAGGGCAAGACATACTGATGTAACAAGAGCCTTCCTCCTCTCTCCACCCAGACTCCTTTTTTATAGGGAAGATAATTTTCAAAGCCTTGAGGAGCAGAGAATGCTTCTAAACAAGGGTCCCCTGACTATTGCACATACTTTCAGGTCCTGAGTGAGGTGGAGGCATCTTCATCCCGGGATGTCTTTATGCCTTGGCTGGGTAATACCAAGGCCAACCTGGGCTAGTGACAATGATAGGCCTGCTTGGACTGAAGTTGGCCTGGAGTATTCCAGAGCTTTCCAACCAGCATCACAACAACTTAAAACCAGCTTCAGACCTCAGCTGTGAACTGACTGTACTTTGTAAGCACTTGACCTCCAACAGGTTGTATGCTGAAGGCAGATCTCCTGTAGTATCTCCAGCTCAGGCTTTGTTTGAAACTCTTCCCCAGTGTCTGTTACTAGATCAGAGATTTCCAGCCCGGTCTTTGGAGGAAGGACCTGAGCCTGCTTTCTGAAACAGTCAATGGGTGTTGAACATCCGAGGGCTTCCCTATGTTTCTGGAGATGCGGCTTTGTCTGATTTTTTTGTGGGTGTCCAGCAGGGATCGTAGTGACCATAGCCAAACAGGCAGCGTGCTACTGGTAGGGGAGTATGACTGTGCCATACATTAACATTCAGCCTTACTGGTAGGAAAGCTTATAAAATCACCATCAGTCTGCACAACCTGAGCAAGCTCTGGGGCTGAGTGCAGGAGAAATGTCACATGAACACCCAGTATTTATTTACGCAAGAAGAAACTGCTGACTGCTTACATGATGCAGAATCCTTCCCTGTACCTGGAAGTTCACCTGCACCAGTATCTGCACAGTGAGATCCCACCATTGCACTGGTCTGAAAGTTAAAATGCTGAGAGAGGTTGTTCTTCCTTGTTAAGTGGAATAATTTGAGCCCGTGTGAGGCCCCTTCCTTCCCACACAGAGCTGTGGATGGGTGAGGACCCACACAGAGCTGATGCGGGGGACTGGCAGGGGGTCCAGAGGCTGGCTTGGCACTGCAAAGCTGGGTTGATGCCAGCTGCTGCAGTGGGGGACACCTTCCATCTCCAATCCACAACAACATCTGCCTGCTCAGCTTGAGGCAACATGAACAAGCCAAAAGACTCCGGTTTATGTCATCCAGAGAGATGGTTTCCTATTCTGGCAAAAAACATCCCTGCTGGTATAAGCTCTCTAGCCCTGTATCGACACAGGGTGGACAAAGCCTCTGCAGCGCTGGCAAGCCACAACCTGGTGCATCGCCCAGGTTTTCACGTAAATCGGGGGAGGCTCCTGCTGCATCTCCAGCTGCGGGTGCTGAAAGCTGAGTGTGTGCTGGGATGCTCTGGCATGGTGGCTTGTCCATGCTATGTAGGTCAGGTCAGAGCTCTGCGGGGGGAAGATGTGATGCTCCATAAAAGCTAGTCCTAACTCCTGCCCCGTGCCTGCTCATTGTAACTGTAGAAATGCACGTTAAATGACCACCCTCCTTCCTGAGCTAATGAGGTGATCGAGTGGAGCTGGGTCTTGTTCACCAGCCCCCCAAACCACCCAGCCCCTGTGGGGGAGGAGGGAGCTTGTTCCTCCCACAGAAGCTCAAGCCACATTGATGCTGGCCAAGACTTTCATCTAAAACTTTAAAGCTGAAAAAAATACTGCGTGGGCAAGCAGTGTTGTCCCTTTTCTCTGTTCTCCCTTCATGCCTTGGCTGGACAGCCCCAGGAGAGGCAGCGATGGTGTCAGTGCTGATGAGGTCTCCAACAGGCAGTTGGCTAATGCTCCCTGAGAAAGCCAGGTGTCACCAGGTTTCCCAACTAATTTCTAGACCAGAGAAGCATGCTTAAACATCCCTGGGTGACGGAAGCAAACCTCCCGTTCATAGTCCCAAAGCAGCAGGCCAGGTCTGGTAAAAATAAATTGGATAAAAATAGATTGCAGCCAGAAGGGTTAGATTTCCACTGAAAACACCAGATCTGCAGCTATCCTGTTTGAAAGTGCCGTTTCTGTCCATACTGGGAATCAGGGATTCAGCACAGCCCCCTTGGATCAGGGCGGAAGGTTTTTTCCAGCGTTACAAGGGAGTAGCATCAGGTTAGACCCTCAGCAGGTGTAAGCTGTGTGTATGCTTGCTGCCCCATCCTACTCCATCTCCACCCTGGCCAACCTCTTTTCTGGGCAAGACCAGGTGGCTGAATGGCTTCAGTAAAAGCAAAAGCAAGAGAGTCCTTAAGCCCTGGGAAGGAGCTTCTGGAGGGGCAGTGAAGACTGAGCAGGAAGCCTGGAGCACCTCTGTGGTGGCCACCAAGCCTCTCTGGGTAGGACCCAAGGTCTACACTCCCTTTCCAGTCCACAAGGACCCACAAGCTGACACAGTCCATGGGAGGGATTTGGCTGACTGAAGGTGGGCATGGGCTGAAATGCCATCTAAATCCATGATCAGCTGATGGCCCTGGGCCATAGGGAGCTTACAGTTTGCACTTAATAAATAACCTGAGTACAACATCCCCCGGCTATTGCCTTCCCCGGCTTCCTTGTCCTCAGAGGAATGTGGGTATTCCCTGCCCTGAAAGCAAATTCCTTTGCAGTCTGGCACTGGACCGTGTCTGGAAAGCGTTTCCCCAGTGGGTAAACCAGTGGTTTTGTGTCCATTCCCTGCTCCAGCTCTCTCAGTTTCTTTTCTTTAGAAGGTGCATGGCCAATTCCCCCTCTCTCAGCTCTCTAAACTCTGGGGTCTGCTTCCCAGCCACTGAAGGGTTCAGGCTTGCTTCACCTCCAGGCTCGTCTCCTCAAGCTGTGCACTGGCTCAGACGCCGTGCAGAGAAAATGAGAAGGAAAGGACTTCATGACCCAGCTTTGCAACCTCAGCTGGTGGCAGGGTGGCCCAGAGCTACGAGTCACTCCTCCCTGTCACATATTAGTCCTAAAACACAGCAAGGACCTAGGTTTGGCCAGGTGAGAGGGATGGAAGAGGGTGGGAGCAGAAGGGTGCACAGCCACAATATGTGATGCAGGTGCGGGGTGATACCTCCAGGAGGTTTATCAACCTTTTGTCCTGAATATTTGCAGTCAGGCAGGGTTTACTGGTCACGTCATGGGACTGTCCCCCCTTTAACCAGCACCCATGGAGAAGGAAGCCTGTGCCCTGGAGGCACCCATGCCTCTGACCTCTCTTGCCTGTCCAGCCACAGGAGAAAAGCAGTGGGACACAGAATGTGAAGCAAAAAAAATGGAAAACCTCAGAAAGGGTCCATAGGCAAAGATCACTCTGGTTTGGAAGTGTTTTTGGCTGTAGGTCTGCGATCATGCTGTGGTTTCTCCCTGGCAGAAGCAACTTTGTGGGTCACTTGGGAAATCTTTGCGTACCCTGGAGCAACCTTTGGAGCAACTGAAATGTTTGTGTCTCACCAACCCTTCATCCCTGCGATGACAAACCAGCTTTCTTCTGCAGTTCTTGGCATCCTCCAGCCCCTTCTTGGAGAGGGGACAGTGGGCTCTCCATGCAGGTGCTCCTCCACTGCATGCCGGATGGAGCAGATGGCTGCCCAACGTCTGCTGACGTCCAAGCCATAGTAGATGCCAGGCTCCAACATGACCCCCTTCCATTCCATCAGGCGGAAAGGTGAATAGAGGCCTTTGCCCAGCCCGGCTGAAGCCAATGCAGCAGATGCAAAGCCATTAACTCCTTTTGCTCCTTCATTGACCAAGCGGATGGGGAAACCCAGGAACAGCTTTCTACAAGACTGCCCTTCTGTTTGACATCCTGTTGGCCTACTGACCTCACCCTGTCACCTTCTGAATAAGTCATAGAGAGTTTAGGGTGAAAAATGAAAAGAAGGCGTTGAGGGGAAAGTAGAGGATGGGCCAGAGAGGGAAAATATCCATAGCTGCATAATAAAAGCTTTTTACATAAGGGCATCTTGCGTCATCTGCGGCTGGCATCTCTGGAGAAGTAATTACATCTGCACCACACATCTAAAGAAAATATTATCACGTTAGCTTCCAAATCCTATAATTAGCTCTTCCAAGATATGTGCCAGGGGCTTTATCATTTCACATACATTGACTATAGAGCTAGACATGGATATACAGATTTTTTTAATTTGCCAACTAGGAAAATATTTGGAGTTTAGTGTGGCAGCTGACCCGAGTGCCCATGAAAAGGGTGGCTCTGAGGGTTTGAAGTGGTGTCTAAAGAGTGAAATATTTTTGTGGTCTCCCTCGGTGCCTGCCAGGATGGTGGGGATCCAGTGGGAGGGCAGGAGTGGCAAAGCCAGGGCTTGGCTTTCCCTCCTCCTTCAAATGCTCTTTGATTTCTACCATAGTGCTCTGAACCTTGGGAAGCTGTTTTTCACTTGCTAAATAAATGACCTCATTTGCAGGGAGGTGTTGCTCTCACAGGTTTCTGGGTTCTCTGCTCTGTTGTATTAAACAAACCCTTTTGCTCATCCAGCTTTGGACTTGAGAACCAGCTTTGGGCTTTGAATGCTTCTCCCATCCCTCCAGATCCTCTGCGAAAAGAAAATAATGCCTTGAAATGGATGCAGAGGTTGCAAACAACTTGGTTTGATGGAGGGCTTTTCATGTGCTCTGTCTTGCTCGTGGAGCTGGAGACAGCCATGGGACAAGGCTCTGCTCTCTGAGGGTAGCTGCCCTTTCACAGGGTCTGGCAGCACAAAGGGCACAGCAGCAAGCCTTGGGGCAGGGATGGAGGGCAAATGAGGTATAGTTTGGCTTTCCTCCCCATTTCCCACTTGCTCATAAATGGCCTGAGAACACCAGGAAGTGCCTGTAGTTCTGCTGCAAATGCATCGGTGAGGAGATAGCCCCAGAGAGACTCCTCCAGCAACATGGTGTGTACCTCTAACCCAACATCATCTTTCAGGGCTCTGATGGACCAGCATCGCTTGGCTGAGCACAGATATCATTTCCTTACTGTAACCCCCCGCGGCCCCATGCCATGCACTGCTAGTACCACATTTGCCATGTGTCTGTTTTGCCTGGGGACATCTCATCTGGAAGGCTTCCTAACTTCAGAAAAGCCTTAGACACCCCATCAAGCCAGTGCATTTCTGAAAAGTGGGGCTGTGCACAGCCAGGAGCATGGCAGCAAACACCAACATCCCAAGGACTTGATGAGAAAATGTTTCTAGTTGGATTGTTGGGTGTGTGTGAGTGCGTGTGTGCAGCTTGCATTAACCATCCTCAGATAGAAAAATGTCTTTATCCTGGACTTATAGAAAGGGGTGACAAATCCTCCCTGTTTCTCTGTTCTGCATTTTTCCACCTGCAAGTTACAAAGAACTAGAGGATGGAGAAAGAGGAGGGCTACAAATCTAAAGGGAGCTGTAATTAGAGCCATATCTAATGAAACCCTGCCAGCTTCCCTGATGGCTAATAACTCAGTGGATGTGAGGGAAGACCTGCACAGAAGGAAGACCCTTTTGCTCCTGTTTACAATCACTCTCAGGGGCTGCAGGAGCTCTGGTGTCAGTGGTCAGAAATAGTCTTTCCAGAAAAATGAAAACCCATAGGGTCAGACAACAGGCAAAAAAAAAAAAAAAAAAAAAAAAAGGAAAAGGAAAAAAAATTTAAAAAAACCCCCAACAACAAACCATGATGTCTCTATTTCTGCTGACCTGTCTCTAGCCGAAACCTTCCTGCAGTGCCCTGGTGTCCTCTTGTGCTTTCCCTACCTGTGACTGATCCAAAATCTTTCCTCATTGACCCTATCAGCCATGAAATGACCATCAGCTGTCAAAATCTGATGGGCAATGGCTCTGTCCTTACTGGAAAATTTTCCTCCCTCCCTTTACAGGCTTTCATGCCTTCTATTGCTCACCTGAGCTTTGCAAAGCAGCTTACAGAGTGATGGGGTAACGTGGCATTGTACTGTGTTTCTCCCCTCCAGGGAGAAAAACCTGCTTGCGTTGCCCTCCTGACCTAACCCTGCTTACGTCTGGTTTTCACTTTGCTTGCTGCCAAAGCAGTATTTGGTTACAGCTGTGAGAAAAGGCTTCAAATGGGTTTGTGAGGGCAGGGGTAAATTAAGCATGTAGATAACCCGCTAAGCAATGAGTCCTTGAGACTCCACCTCGGGACTGCCAACACTGCTTCTGCTACCAAGAGGAAAGTAGCGTTGGGCTCCCAGGGTAGTGCTTCTACCTCTGCTTCTGGGGAACCACTACATACCCCTTCATCTTCAGAAATTATTTCCTCCCCAACACCAGTGTCACGGGGAGAAGGCAGGGAATGATACTCCAGTCGCAAAGCAAAGGGCACTTCTTTCTAAGTGGAGAGAAGAGGAGGGTGGAGAAGGATGGTGTGGGAGCGGGGGAAAGGGAAAGCAATTTTGTAAATGATTTGCAGAGGAGAAAGCAAGCTCTGGATGTTTTCAAAAGAACACAGAAAGTTTTGATTCAGGGTCTAGATAGGACAAGGAGGTATGGCCAAGAACTTGGACCCAGCTAATCTGGTCTAAGCTGACCATACCTATTCAGTCCCTTGCTCGCTATCAGCCAGGAGAGGAGAGCAGATTTACCAGGTCAGGTTAACACCTACCAAGTGCAGATCCTCTCTCCCAGTGGTGCCAAAAGCCTAAGGCAAGCCCATCTAATAATTCTCCTCCAGCTTCCAGTTTTCATATCTCCCATTAGCCATCATTTTTCCAGGCTGAAGAGTTCCAGCCTGCTCCTCTTGCAGAAGCCATGCCAGATCCTGCCACGTTCCTCCTAAGTCCTTCCCATCCCATTCCCATTACAGCTGACATCTTCCCCACCCCGTCCTCCCATGTGCATGTCCCTGCACCTCTCCTGGTCAAATAGTCTCCCATCCCACACATAAAGCTGCTTTTCTTCCTTAACCACCTCTTGGCCCTCAGGCTCCTTTCAGTTGCTGACAACCAGTTAGTGCCAGACCAGCAGCAACCACCCTGTAAGAACCCAGGAGGAGGTGGTCACCACATTTGTCTGGCCTTGTGCTGAAGTACAGAGGTCTCAGCCAGGCACTGAAAAACTCCTCATGGCCAGGATCAAGTCCCAAACGCCTCAGCTTCTGCCTCTGCCTCATCAGGCAGCAAGATGCCTTCTCCAGACTCAGTGATGTCCTTGACACCCATACATGTCTTTTGGATGGAGCTTGAAGACTGGATTTTCATTTACAGCATGGCCCCCCTCCCTCATCTCTCCTCCAGAGCTGCAAATCCTCCAGAGGATGCTCAGGTCAAGCTTCTCTGCTCTCCACAGCCTATCCACATCTGTCAAAGCAGCGAGGTCTGTAATCGTCCATGCCCCATGCACAGCTCACCCCTTCTCCTGGTCCCCAAACTTCAAATACATTTTAGGAAAGATCTTTAACCTCTGTCTGGCTGGTGTTTTCATCACCTGTGAAGCCAAGTGTGCTCTGGGCGCTGACACACTTCAGCGTCACGGGGAGTGTGTTCAGGGAGCCAGGCAGAGCTTGTGAGCAAGAGGGGTTTCAAGCCTGCTTTGTTCCGGGACTGTTGGGGCAAGTGTGTCCGAGAGCAGACCCCAGCCTCCCTCAAGGTCACACCAATGACAAGGCTACCTGAAGGTGAATGCAAAGAGCAAATGAAAATTATTTGAGATCCGTTATTGTTGCATTATGAGAATTATTCCCCCTGCAAGTGATGATTTTACAGACCCTTGTATTTAGACCTTCCTCTCAGTCATTTTCCCAGGCTGGAGATTTCTAGCCTAGATAGTTGTCCTCCATAAAACCCCACTCCCTACTGATTCCCTTTCTCTGTATCTTTTGTTATCCTGTTACATCTGTTATGGGATATTGTGACCAAAAGTCTTGAAACAACAAAGCAAGGCCAGGGAGAAGCTCCTAGGTACTCGTTTGAAGCAGGCTTGTGGTACATGTTAGGTGGAGATGAAAATCATCTCCATAGCAATGCTGGCTCTGGAGCTGGCAAGGGATGAGTTTGGACACGGCACTCCTGGCTGCTCTCTGCTCCATGACGTCACAGCAGGGCACCTGTACTGCCACACACGGGGACATCCAGCTCTGTGCACAGAAGCCATCCATCCCTCTGGCCTCTTCATCCTCACTTAGAGAGATCCTGACTGTAACCCTGCGTTGTGTTTCTTCCTGGGCTGTATTTGGTGCATTTAGGCTTTTTTTCTGTACTGGTCCAAGCCTTACAGATGACAAATGACTTGAGAAACACTTGCTTGACTTGTGGTTGTGGGAGGGAGATGTGAAGAAGTAGATGAGGTGACCTTCAGTTCCCATCCCACGTCCATGTAGCTCAGTGTTTGTCCTCCCCTCCCCTCTCCTTGCTGAGCATGGACCACACACCAGCCCTTCATAACATCCCTCTTCCCTAGTCCCAGCAGGTTTGCATGCATTGGTCAGCTCGGCACAACCACCTTGCACTAAGAAAATAGCCAATACACCCTAAATCAGGCCAAGGATCCGCCCACGATCCATCCAGCCCCCACTGCACAGCAAGAAGACTTTGGTGACCAAGCCTCACACCTCCACTGAGCTCCCACCACCCTGCTTTGTGCTGTCCATCCAACCCGAATCAGCCTGGCATCTACAGCCTAAAGCCAGGCAAAGGCTCCTGGTGCTTTGTGCTGGTACGGGGCAAAGATGTGCAAAGGCAGAAGGCAGCTGCCTGAGGCTGAGCAACCACCTGGTCTCACCACTCCTCTATTTTTTTCTCAGCCCTACCTTGAGATCAGGGCAGCAGGATGCCTCAGATGTGCATGTAAAATGGGAAGCACTTGTGAAACAAGCTCCAGAGGAGCTTGGCACATGTTACAAGCTTGCACTTCATATATTTGGGGCAGAATTCATCTCGGCACAGCATCCTTATTAATTTGTCTGAGCTGCAAGCAATCCCACACCGTTCACATCACCTGTGCTGCTGACAGGGATTGCCGTGGGATCTGCCTGTACAAATACCAGAAGTATTTTCAGCATTTTTCCTCTGCAGGTTTTTAAATGAATCCATGCCGATGAATTGCTCAGACATCCCCAGGAGGCTTTACAAGCGCGTTGGTGTCTTTGGGACAGTGCTTTAGAAAGCTTGCAGTTGGGAGCAGGACTGGAGCCATGGCCAAATGACACAGAGATGTTGATCTCTGTCTCCTTTTCAGTGTGGAAGGGAAGAAAACTTAGGCAAAAACTTTCAGGAGGCAGGTAAAGGAAGAAATCAGGATGAAAATTAAGAGAACCCCTCCTCATGCAGCAGTAGCTGGTCTGGGGCGTGCCCTGCCATGGGACAGAGCTGATGCTCAGTGGGTACCTGGGTTCAAGGGAGAAATTTGACAAGTTCAATGACCAGAAATCCGCCATGAGCAAGTGCGAAATGCACAGAAGTCAGATTTGGGAGTGTATTGAGGGAATATAAAGCAGGCTGTCTAACTGACCCCTTTTTATCTATCCTTGCCCATTGTTCATATTGATTTTCCCTGCTGTTCATCCCTAAAACACAAAGTGCCCCCACGGCATCCCAGGAAAGTAACAGTTCAGAGAAAGATCTGGGAAAACTAATGATCATAATGCAGAGTGTGTGCATGATACTGGAAAAAAAACAACCACAAAACCCTCACAAAATACCTTAATACATTAACTAATGTTAATGTGTTAATGTTAAAGCTAAACTAAAACAAAATAAACCAGGGAATTTTCTAAACTGAGGATAGATTATCCATCATGAAGGTAGCTATATTCGTGTCACTCGCCTGGTTTAATTGCTGACACACTGAAAACATAGTGTGAATTTTTCAATAGGACCGTCCTGCATGCTGTCTCCACGAAAAGATGTTTTATTGTTGGGGAAATCTTTGCTTTCTTGTGTCAGTCCAGGGCAGCCAGGGCTGGGCATGAGCAGGACGGGAAGGAGGGGACACAGCTCTGGAGAGGAGAGCAGCAGGCTGGGCAGCTGTCAGAGCAAGGCAAGACAGGGAACTCATCTCCATCAGGAAGGTGGGATGGTGGGGAAGGGGAGATGGTGGCTGATGTTTTGGGTACACTGTGGGAAGAAAAAACAACCCTGGGAGAAGGCAGTTTGGCCCCTGAGGAGATGCTAAGGACCCAGATCCTCTGTTTAGCTGCACTATGCCATGATGCCAAGCGGCCCTTAGTTCCAGGAGGAGTGAAAGATCTGGAGAAGCTCTCCATGACTTGGTGAGGAGCTTTTTAATTTGTGCATTTATAGTAGGGGGAATCACCCTGGTGCAGACAGACCTCTGAGCACTTGAAGAAGCAGATAGGTAGACCCTGGAAAAAACATCTCTGCACAGCTTCTTGCCTTGTCTTCATGGCTCTTAACAGCCTCTTCCTGGTCACCTTGATCCTGCCTCCTTCATCTCCTCATCCTAGGAAGCACCACCCTGGGAGGCTGGCACCTATTTGTCATGGGAAGGGTCTTTTTTGCCTGCTTCTAGTCTGGCATTGCCTCTGAAGAGCCATTATTGCTAGCATCAGCATTGTGTTAATGGTGGCTGTTGAGCTTTGCCTTTGACTTCACTCCCAATCTGAGGTGGCCACACCACAAGTGAGGCACTGCTGAGGTGCCGGCTGTGGGAGCAGGGAGAGGGGTTAAACACCCCCAGATGGCAGTGGTCATAAAAATAGCCAGAGTTTTCCCACTCATATTGATTCACCCATCACAGACTGCAAATTCCTGAGAGACATGGCAGGCTGTGGGGAAATCGCCTGTCCCTGAGCTGCTCCAAACAGACCATGAGCCTGTCTCTAGAGGGACCCCTGGTCATCCTCTGAGGGACAGCCCTGTCTTCAGAAGCACACGGGAGTCCTGGGGTGGGAGATGGCACTAAGAGGGCCTGTGGGAGAAGGGTCAGCATCCCAGCAGAGGTCAGATTGAAAGGAGGGTGGGCTGAGCACCCTCACTCTTTTCTCCTTCTCTAGGGGTTTGTTTGGATCCCTTTTGGGGTGCACCCTACCAGTGGGGCTTCCTATACTGCAGGTGCCCTCTTCCACTGCAATAAGACGCCCAACAGAAAGTAGGACCTTGTATGTATCCATTCCCATCAAACTGGATTTCAGTTGTCTCTGGTTTGAAATCCACTCCCTCCTCAAGCTTGCAGACCTCCCCCACCTCTTCCCGAGTGCCAGAGCTTTAAACCCACGTGGGAATGGGTTGAAGGCCCCTTCTCAAAAAGCCTCGCTTAGTGGTTCCAGCTAAAGAGCAGAAATGCAGGAAAGATACAACCCCAATTATTTTGGAGATGCAGGGAGCAGAATTTTGTCTGGCTGCCTCCAGCCATCCAGCTGGGATCACAGCCACGGGCAACACAGCCTCTGAAAGCTACCAGGTGACTCCAGGAGCCCACACAGCCATGGGGTCCTGTTGGCCAGAGAGGTGGTGACCACAGGAGATCAGGAGATGGGGTAGAGGAGGCATCCACATTGTATTAAATGGTATTTAAGCCAGATGCAACCAGCTTGGTGAGCTTTGGTGCTAGCCAACTCCCCTCTCCCTGCAGGAGCCCATCCTGACTTGCTCAACCCTTCCCACCAAAAGATGCCCCCTCTCCAGCACCCAGATCTCATGGTCCTAACCCAACATACCCAAAACTCTGCGATTTGGTCACTGGCACCCTCTCCTACCAAAAGAAAGGTGCAGAAGGATGTGCACACATCTTCTGCCTGGCTAGGTCCCACTGGTGTAGAGACACCCAACCCACAGCTGCAGCTGGGGTTAAAGAAAGGGTTGTCACTGGTATTTTGGGAGCCACTTCCTTCCCCTCCCCTCCTCCAGAATAGCTTTTTGTCGTTGGGTTTATTTTCTTTCTTGCATTAAAAAGGTTTGACCCTGATGTGTTTTGAATGGATTCAAATGCGGCATTGAATGCCTCTTGGGCTGTGGCCTTCTAGGGTAAGAGAGGGAGGAGGGAATTTCATTGTGTCCAACCATGCAGACCTTTGGAGAGGAAAAGCATCGGCTTCTCCTACTGCTGTTGCTCTCTGCCTGGGTCTTCTCTCTGACAAGCCCCATGTCTTCACCCAACTCCTCCCTTAGATCAAACAAGCCAGCCACCCCCACGCATGCCACTCATCTTTTGCAGAGCTGTTCCATGACAGCTCCACCAGCAAAACTCCTCCGCAGTGGTAAAAATGGGGTATCCAGCTCCTGGCCAGCTCCTATTTGGCTGGGTCTGATGCAGCCTTTTTATAAGCTGCCAGGGGTCTTCACCCCTCTACCGCAGCAAGCACAAGCCATCACAAAGTCCCAGCATGTCCCTTTTGCTGCTGAGACCCCATGGATGGGTCTGGCTGCCTCTTGCGTGTTTTGAAACTCAGCTACCAGGTAAACAGTGCAAACCCAGGATCTCCTTTAGTATCCACCACCGCCTGCTTTCTGCCTCTGCCAAGCGCTCAGAATGCATCAGGGATGGTTGCAGAAGGTTACGGAAGCCTCAGGTCATGCTGACCTGAAAACCTGGCTGCAGAGGTGGCTTGCATCGGCTGTGACTGTGACACTTGGCCCTGGGGCTCCCTGTGGCCCCACTGTCATTCCAGAGGAGGACAAGTGACCCACACAGATGGCAAGGTTCTGCAGCCAGGGTGGCTGGCAGTGGCTGATGGCATTACATGTGGTTGAGACCTGTTTATGATCTTTATGCAGCCAGTGGATGCCCAGCTAATAGTTTCACCTTCTTAAAATAAAGAATAAAAGGTCTGGCTAACAATCCGTCCTTTTGGCAGCACTGGCAGAGAGTCAAAGGGTCTTGGAGAACCCAGTTTCATTTGGGTTGTCTTTTCCCCACCCAACATACAAAAGAATCAACACTGGCTACTGAAAAGATCTTAATGGTATTCTGGGTCAAGAAAATTGTGGCATTTACTCTGCAATTCAGTTTGCAATGAATTAGTCCCTTTCCTGAGCATTGGCAATATCAGGTCTCTTCTGGAGGTTCATGGACAACAGGGAGGAAGCAACTTTTGATTTGATTTTGCAAAATGAAGAGCAGCAAAATAACTGAGCTGCAGCAGTGTTCCCTGTCCCCAAGCTAGAGATGAGAAAATTGCTGATAACAATGGGGAAAAGGCAGAAACGCTCAATAATTTCTCCTCTGGCTTTGGCAAAAGCAGGCTGATGTTCTCGTATTGCACAGGGGCGACGAAGTGCTTTCTAGTCCATTAGTAACCTAGGAAGAAACTAAATGGCATGGCCTAGGGATAAACATTTTTAAACAGCGAGCTCAGATTAATTTGCTCCCAGGAGTCCCATAGAAGCAGGGTGGGGAGTGGTGTGGCCGGTTGCTCATCCTCTCTAAACAGTGCTGAGATTGCTCTCTGATCCCAGAAGACTGGAAAGAGGATAATTGCAGGGCAATATTCAACAAAGAGTGGAAAGAAGAAGAGCTGGAGTGATGCAGCTTAGCCTGGCAGAAAGTGATGCAGGACTGGAGGGATGGAGCGTGGGAAGCCATCAATATAAATAGACAGCTCATGCAAAATAGGACTTCGCAGATTTGTTCAACCTCATTTAGGGCAGGTTGTATTAGATGACCCAGGCAGCTTTACAGATGGAAATAGGCTCAAATGAAATGCTTTAGTTTGGAGTGATGCAGTTATTCTGGTTAAAAAATGAGTATGAGTTATCATTAAAGTGGATGGTGGGGAGTGGTGAAGTGATGGATCATGACTGGATGACAAGGGGCTGGGACAGGGCTGTTTCTAGCTGGGCTCTGTGGGGGTCCTCCCAGCCTCCATCCTCCCTGCAAAGCTGGTGCGTAGAGAAAAAAGGACTAGGACGAGGAGAAACCCACTGATCTTTCCCCGTATCACCCCTGCCACAAAGCTTCTCAGAGATACCTCATGCCCAAGGTTGCCTTTGGACCCCCCAAATGGTTTGATGCCATCGGATGGGCACTGACACTCTATGACACTGCCTGGCCCCTCCTCACCCACCTTAATGACATTTTGGTTTTTAGCAGTGAATTTTTGCAAGGGAATTATGCCCTCTGAGAAAAGCTACTTTGGTTTATCTTTAACCCAATATTTGAGTGATCTCCAGTTGCATTTTGAGGAAGAGCGAAGAGTTGCATCCACTCATCACTTCACGCCCTAAACAGGCACTTTTATCCATTTTAGGCTTTACAGTAGTGGTCGGAATGTGCTGGAGGGTTTGGTGCCTCTAGGGCACTCTGGGCATTAAAGATCACTGTACCAGGCTGTGGTTCCCCTCTTGCAACTCCTCTGCATCTCTGTAAGTCACAGCCATACCTGTAAGCGGTGACCCTGGAGCAGAAGCCATCTCACTCCTGAGATTCCCACCTCTTACGTGGGACACTGCTGACCCCCAGGGAGGCAGAATCCCCCAAGGTAATTCATACCAATTACTGCGATCAGCTAATTAGCAAACAAGATCGATTCAAATGAAGTTACAGTGTCAACAGCTATTACAGGAGCTTGCCTGTGCTGGCGTAAAGCTATCCTGGGAGGATCTGTGAGACCTGTCACGGTCAAAAAGCCCTCACGAGGGGAAATGGGAAGAGGTAAAGGAGATGCAGTGGGTGGCAGTTGAGATAAGGGGGAAAAAAGCAGCGCTGAGACAAATTGAGGAAAAGTGTCAAGAATGGAAAGTGAGCCAGGTAGTTGCTTGCAGACATGAAGGGGATGACAGAGAAGGACGGTGCCCACCAGCCAGCCAGCTTGGCATGAGAGGGCAAAGTCAGGTCTTCACTGGGGAAATATCTGGGCTCCTCTGTAGGGAGCCCCCCCAAAGGAGGGGAGCAGGGGGGTTTTCTCCCCTCCCAGGCAATGCCAAGGTCAAATAGTTCTCAGCTCCCCGGTCACAGGCATGGTGCAGGCAGAGAGCAGGAGGCAACACGCATCCACATCCTCAACCAGCACCAGAACCAGCTCTGCAATTAAAAACGATTGCCACTTCTAGGAGTGAGTTGCCATCCTGGGCTTGCTTGGGATGCAATGTTTCCTGATGGGAGTTAGAGCTGGGCTTGCTCTATTTCTGCCTGCAAGCATCTCCTTTGGGGAATGGAAGCCTGAAGCTGGATGGGGCTACCAGGGTGGGATGTGGGGCTCCACAACTAGCTCCAACCCTGAGCCAGAGAGTGGCAGAAAGCCAGCAGAGGCATCGGCTAATCCTCCCCTAAGCCCGCTGTGATGGATTTAAAGGGTGTTTGTGTCACTCGCCCCCGGGATCAAGATCCTTAGAGGATAAGTGTCCGAAGAAAATGAAGGGATTCTTCTTCCTGCAGTGGGGCATGAAACGGAGACACGGCCCCTGCTGGGATGTGCCAGGGATGTGCGGGATGTGTGTGTGTGCACGTGTGTGTGTGCGCTGGTGTTATCTCTTGCATGCTCTCCCTTGGAGGACAGGGATGCCTGCTGTAATCTTGTGCTGAACTTTCAGGGGGAGTTTTGCTGCCTGGCTGTGGCACTGGCAGATGCCCCAGTTTTATCACAGCAGCTGGCCCAGAGAAACATTATCCGGAAACCCAAATCTCTTCCTGTCTTTAAAACCCCAGGAAGGGTGCAAAATTGCTTTTTACCCTGTGTCAGGGGTGGACAACTGAAGCAAAAGGGTTTTCCCTGGTTCCTGTTCTGGCCAAAGCTGGGGCTGGTGCTATAACCACCGTGTCCTAACCATCTTTGACTTCTAAGGGACAAGATCAACAGATTGATGGAAAAATTCATTAAAGAAGGAACAACTACATTTTCCAGCTTCGAGGAATAACCACTGAGTGGCAGATGCAACACACAACCCGACACTGAGACAGCTGCGCAGGCTACGTGGGCATTGGTGGCACGGGGAGGCTGCTCAGGGGTAGCTTGGGTGGCTTGTAGGACTTTTTTTTAGGATAAACAAATCCCTTTTATCACATGAAACCCTGCGCCCCAGACGGGGGAAACATATTTAACAAAGAAATGCCACCATTAATCGCCTCTGGCGCTCCAGGCTTTGCTCACGCCTTGGCTGAGGGACCTCTTCCCAAAGACATGTACCCACCTTGCCGGACGCTGGGGACGACCCAGCCGTGGTGGGGCCCAGGCTGGCTCCCCTGCTCCGCACCAGGCTGGCTGCTACTGCTCACCCCGGCACATTGCTGCCAGAGGGAAATAATCCTTCCTTTCTTTTCTGGCTATCAGGAATGCACCACACCTGGTGCCCCTCCAGGAGTGTTTGCTGTCCTGGCGGGCGCCTGGGTTGGATTGTTTGCCCAGGGATTTATTTTTTTTTAATGTTATTATTATTAAAAGCTAATTTGGGCCCCTTAGAGCGTGGAGGGGAAGACAAAGCCCTTGGCTAGCACTGAGGAATGTCACCAGGCCGTGGGTTGGTTTGAAACTCAGGCTGTGCTGGAGAACAGACTGGTTGTTGCCTGCAGGGGATTACCCACCCCAAACGCGCGCAGGTGGCACATTTGCTGCTTTAGCCACGTGGTCGGGTTTGAAAATACCTCATCGCAGTCCCGTTTAGTTCTCGCTCAGTACAATCCCTTACCATTGCTGCCCTGGGTTTGGGGCTGCCACAGAGCCTGGCAGAGGGAAACCGAGGTCTGCAGGGTTAAGAACTACATGAAATGCCAGTAGCAGAGCGCAAAACAGAAAACAGACTTTTCGCTCAGGACTCAACACCGCTGAACCAACTCTTGGCTGTTGGGGATATCCTGATCCCCAAAAAGGTCAACCCCTGGGGTCTGCAAATGCAACTGTGACTGCATCCTGGCTTGGAAGACCACCAGGAGGGAGGAAGAGTGTAGCAGCCGGGAGGAAGAGGGCAGCAGCCTGCGGATCAGAGGAAGGAGGAGGGCAAAATCCTGCTGCGCAATGGCTGGCCAGGGACCAGCTCGGCAGCAGTGATTTATTATTTACATTACAGGAGGAGCTGGAAGCTGTGGAGAACATCAGGGTCTCCCTGAGACTGGCACGAGCACCACGCTTTATGGGCTGTATTCAGCGTGCTCCCGGAGACGGGTATTTATGCCCTTGCCGAGCTGGAACTGGGTGGAGCTGAGAGGCCTTTTGAGAAATTTATTTATTTGAGGAGGGAGAAATTTGAGCCAAGAACAGGTCCTGTTTTTTTCCAGAGCCCCCCTGCCCTAGGCAGTGAGAGCAGGACTATGGTGCCTGGGGGAGGAGAGCCATGGGAGCTGCTGTGTGGTGCAGGGGGCTGGGGGGTGGCAGCTCTGCCTCCCTGACAGTTTTGGGGATGTTTCCATCCTCTCCTTTCTGTCCTGACCTCTCTGAGCCACCCAAAAGAGCCAACCCAGCTGCCCCCATTACAGGGACAGCCCTCCCTGGCTTTCCAACCCACAGCTTTGAAGCAATCACCCCGGGTGGACAACAGCAGGGCAAGATGCATGGTCTGGCCGTAAAAAACCACCAGCATGTCCCTGTCCCCCGTCGCCCTGCAATTCCTTGCTTCACTGGAGGCAGAAGGCCCCACTGCAGGGAAATGTCTAAGGTGGGGTGGCCAGTCCTCCCATTCCCAACGTCTCAGGTGGGATGGCTTGGCTGTTCCTTCAAGTGCTTGCAAAGGGCAGAGCTGGGCATGTAATGAAGGCAACGGTCCATGGGGAATGGAATGAGCTTGTACTAGATCAACTGATATAATTAGAAAGCAGGGACAAGGAGACAAGCTCCTGTGCTCGAAAGCTGGTCTGTTTTTTCCAGCTCCAGCAGCTGGGCTAATAAAAGCTCTGACCTCCCCTTGTGCATCATCTCCAGCACGTGTCTGCAGGGCATGGCAATGGCTGTGAGCGCAGGGAGGTGCTCCCGTCCTTGAATGTTTCCAGGGATGGGGCATCTACAACCTCTCTGAGTAACATCTGCCACCATCACTTCATCCAGCCTGTCTTTTGCCCCCTTTACCCCGGGCAGTGTTGGTCCTCCCCAGAACCATGCAGCTGGAGATGCTCACACAGTTGACTTTGCCTACCAGTTTCATTCTCAGGTTGTCTCCCTTCATGCTTTGGTTCAGGCAAGAACCCCAAAACGCCCCAAAAACGACAACCCTCTTGCAAAAATCTCAGGCCATGCTCTCTGGTGATGGTGGGGAGGAGACGGTGGATTTGCATGGGAACATCTCCACCAGATCCTGTCCCCACACGTCAGGGCTTCCCCATGGACGGAGGAACTGGGTGAATGATCTCCATCAGCAAACCCACTTCCCCTTCTCTGGCAACACTTACTCCCCTAATAACCTCCCAAAACTTGCAAACTGGCCTCACAGCAAGGATTTCACAGGATTTAGTGACAGGAAAACAGGAAAACCCTGGCCATCTGGAGAGTGCATGCCATTCCCAGGCAGCCTGGGGCAAGCAACGTTCCCACTGGATTTATGGGAAATAGCCACCTGGTTTGGAGAGAAAGAGGTCCAATGTGCCCTGCTGCCTGGCCTCAGGGCTGGCGGGAAGGCAGCGTGGAGACCCACCGAACGACATAGGGTCTGCAACAAGGTATCTTGAAAACCTGAGCCTATAGGGAAGAGCAGTCCTATAGGACCTACAGGAGAGGTGTATCAATGCAGGATGGCACCCAACCAAGTGCACTGGGCTTGCTCCCACCTGCCCTGCAGAATGAACACCCCCATCCCATCCTCATTCCCCATTTTTCCCTAGCGTACACGGATCCGATGGGCATTGCTCTACTTGCAGGTCTTCCCAGCAGGGAACCAGTTTGTTCCTGGGGTTCACTAGGTGCTGGACGCATGGTCAGAAATTGCTTATCCCAGTTTTTTTTCCTGGCTCGAATCGTTGTTATTATTACTGGTGCTGGGCTTTCAGAGGAAAACATGTCTTTGGGCCACATACCAAGGGATTTGGTTAATTCGTCACCCGCAGACACACATATATTTATTTAAAAGCGCCTCTTGTTATGTTACTTGGCAACTTCCGAGCCCATGTATTTCTCCAGCTGATAAATATTTGTGAGGTTGGGTGCGTGAAGAGCGGCATGTGTTAATAACATGATCATCTTTCTTCTGAGCTTCCTACAGAGAGAACAGGCTCTGTTACATCTGTCTAAACCTGGACCATCTCGCTGGCCTGCAGTCAGGATTTGCTCCCCCAAAAAGGGAGGCTTGTTTGTCTCCATGCTGGTGTGAGGGTAAGGCGTGCGAGTTCGTTTTGCATTGATAAATGCCAAAGTTCAGACTCCAGCAGCACCTACTCGGACTGGTTGAGGACCTAAAGGCTGGAGGTGACTGTTGGGTGGGTGGTGGGAGTGGGTAGGATGCCAGAGGATGCTAAAGAGCACGCAGGCACTCAGAAAGCAACCAGAAAAAAAACAACCAACCTGGAGTAAAAGGGAAAGCTCAGGTCACTGAATAAATCCCATAACTTCCAACTGCTGGAGGCTGCGGGGGTTTCTCTGATCTCAGAGCTAGCCCAGGCTGCTGTAGGTGTAGATGTCCTGGATCCTTCTGTGCACAAAAGCTGGTCGTGGTCTACATGCTCCAGTGAGGCTCCAGCTGCTGGAGTCACGTTATCCCATGACCCCTCCTACTTTAATCCAAAGGAAAACCCAAAACGTTTCCAGCCCCTGTGACCACTCCAAAACTCAATGCATGCACGTAAGGAGGAAGATTTCAGCCATGGCAGCAGTCAATGGGGAGGAGGCAGAGGGAAGAGACCTGCCCACCAGGTCTCATCTCGGGTCAAACTCTAGTAAGGCCCAGAAAAAATTAATCTTTCTGGCTCAGGAGCCAGGTAAAACCAGCAGGATCCACATATTCAATGCTAAAACAATTTTGCAAGGGGGAAACTCAGCTGAGATCATGGGGAGCCTTGCAGCAGCTCCACTGAGATGAAGCAGGAGCTTTGCAGCTCCTCCGCTGGGTCAAGGGGACTTTCAGCTCCCTCTGCCAGGAGAGCTCTTGGCTCCAGCCAGCTGCTTTAACACTTGGTTTTGCTTTCCTTGCTGTTTAAGGAGCTACGTGGACCTTCTTGTCCCCTCGGAAGGTGAACCTCCTCCTGGCTGTGCTCTCCCTGCCGGGTCCCCTCCTGTTCTGGGGCCACCACTGTGAGGGTCTCAGAAGACATGTCCTTCTCACCCCTCACCCCACCAAGATGTGTTCCCACAGGAACAGCGGGAAAAGGCAAAAATCCAAAAAATGAGGGGTGTCAGTGTGGTCCTTTCCCCTTGCGATGGTGTCTGGGGCTGCAGGGCAATGGGAGAGCTGAGTTTTGGGAGCACGTTGCTCCCTGCTGGGGAACCACCTGGCTTATTGCAGGGTCTCAAAGAGCTTGGACCACCACTACCTCCAGGGTGGAGCATCACAGCCTACCTATGGCTCCTGGTGCCACCAAGTCCTGCATGAAAAGGACTCCCAGGCTGCAGAAAGCACAACGAAAGGAGGAATCCAGTGACCCGGTGTGGGGTATAAAGGCTTTACCCATAGTGGAGAAGTGTGGGTGAGCTGGAGGGGCTGGGGGGGTCCCTGCCTGCTGTCCCTGGCTGGCGGGGCAGGGACGTCTGGGCTCCTGGACATGTGCCTCCATTTCACTTTCAGATCCCTCAAATAATAACCGTGTTTGCCAGCTCCTGTGACAAGAATGACTAATGGGGAAAGATCCTCCGAAGGGAAACAAGAAATCTCCTCGTTTCACCCTTTGTTTGCTGGATTTCTCTGACAGCCCCAGGCATGGCTGGGCTTTCCTTGGTGTGCTCAGTTCCCGCTCATGAGAAAGCAGATTTTAAGCCCTGCAACAGCTCCAGCAACACCCTCTTAACTCTTAAGCTTCCTTGTCAGGACATAACTCCCTTCAGAAACTTTTTGCAGCCCAGTTTATCCAGATTCCAGCTCCACACTGCGTTATCATGCAGCAAGTGCCCCTGGCTGCTGATGCAATGTGGTTTTCACAGTGCATTTTGGAAACCACCCTCCCCAACTGCCTTTTTTTTTCTTTTTTTTCTTTTCTTTTTTTTTTTTTAAGGCAGGGGACCATCTTTTCTCTTCTGTGGAGGGATGGGCAACCAAGAGGTGCCCTCATGGTGCACCACAACATGGTGATGCCCCTGCGATGGTTGCTGCGGCGGGTGCCCAGGGCTGATGCTGCAGCTCCCATGGAGGCTGGAGCTCTCCCAGTCCCATCGCTGGTAGGACAAGCTGCTACTGTCTCCCAAATACCTAGGCTCTCGCAACCAGCTGTTGGACTTTCAGATGCTTTTCTACCTCCTGCTTTTAGATCTGGGGGCTGGGCGTTGGTCCCTCCAGCCATCAGCCCAGTGACCCAGCAAAGAGTTCAAGGAGGAGGGAGTCTCGTTCCTTTACGGAGCCCATGCAGCCATGCACACTGCTGCATCGCTTTTTAAATGCCCATCCCTGCAGCAGGGAGCCAACGGGAGAAATTTCAGCCCCTCCACACATTCCTGCTCTGCCCCATTGTCACTGCAAGGCCAACACTCAGGACAACATGCCCTGTTCCCTTGCGGGAGCACGGACACCGCAGACAGGGAATCACACCACTCTGGCATTTCCACGTCTGTTCTCAGACCATTTGCCTCCCAACCTTTGCAGAAAATAAATTCCCCAGCCAGGCTGAACTCGGATGACAGCATTGCATGCTATATATAGCCACGGCAGATCGCCGCTCGAACCAGGGCCACACATAAACAAACCGCACAGCGCACGGTTCCCTGCGTGGAGAGAGGACGGGTGAACGAACCACACGTGATGGAGGAGCCTCCCACCCCCGGCTGCTTGAGACTGGGGGTGCTTTGAGATCCTGCACTGTCTTTTAATGCCAGCACTTCCCTTGAGGGCTCATCTGCTGGCATAATCCGCTGCCCAAGCAGGTTTAAGGATGAAGGATGTGCCTGAGGTTGTTGAAAGCAGAACACAGAAGAGCTAAGGGAGCTGCCAAAGGTTATCCCACAGGGCAAGTGCCATCCCCTGGCTCAAATTGTGCTTGCTGACTCCCAGCTTGTATTAAAGAAACTGTTGGCATCACTCCTCCGATGTACTGCGACATGGGGCAGAAAATGCCAGCGTGGCCCCACTACAGCATCTGTCCACCCCTCCTACCTCCATTCTGCATCTCCCTGCAGCCCTCCTGCTTGCATCTGCCTGCTCCTCTCCCTGCCTGACCCTCTGCCACAGTGCACAGGGCTGCATGGGGCTGCATGGGTTGCACAGGGCTGCACGGGGTGCATAAGGCTGTGTGGACCTGCATGGGGTAGAATAGGGCTGCATGGGGCTGCACAAGGTGTGTGAGGCTGCGTGGGGTGCATGGGGGCTGCATGAAGCTCTGTGTGGGGAGCATGGAGCTGCACAGCATGCACAAGGCTGCATGGGGCTTGCACAGGGCTGCATGGGGCTGCACAGCATGCATGAGGCAGCATGGGGCTTGCACGGGGCTGCATGGAGCTGCATGGGGTGCGTTGGGCTGCACAGGGCTGCATGGGATTTCATGGGGGTGCATGGGGCTGCACGGGGCTGCATGGGGTTGCACGGGATGCGGAGCAGAGGGAAGAGGGTATCGATGCACAGTGGGGCCCCATGCCTGGCTTAGCTGGAAGGCCTTGTCCTCCTTCCCCAGCTCCCCACAGGGAAGGGGCAGGGGATGCCCAGGGGGATGCTTGGGAGGCTGTGGAGCATCCAGCAGCTTGACGCTCCCCTCTGGAGCAGAGGGACAAGCCAGCCTGGGGGGCGACTTGCAGCCACAGGTCCCCAGGCTCTGGCCTCAGCTCTGAGGAGTGAGGGTAGGGGGCAAAGGGGGTCCCTGCACTCCCCTCCAGGCACACCTGCATCCCCAGATGGGGCTCTCTGCTGCAGTGCAGCAGCTCCAGCCCTGCTGGCTCCCGGGGAGCTGGCAGAGGGGATGCCTGCCTTCATCCTTCCTTCATCACAACACCCTCTCCAGCTGCTCCAAACCCGGCCGCTGGGCCAACGAGTGGGACGAGCCAGCAGGAAGAGCAGCAACTTGCTCCTCTCCTGCGTGGGGCTGGAGCCCGTGGGCCTGGGCACCCCAGGAGGCAGAGGGCTGCAGGGTGGCTGTGCACCCACAGCCCTGCCAGCGTGCACCCATGGCTTGGGGGTTGCAAGGGGTTTTGGGGAACGCTCGATGCCCACGTCCTCGCAAAGCCGGGGAGGCATCAGTGCTGCCTCAGGTGAAGTCCCAAGCAGGGAGCCCCATGTCGTGACGTCCCCCCATGTCGTCCCTCCCTCCCTCCCCGCTGCTGCTGGGCGAGGGCCACCCAGCACCGAGGCAGATGACATAATTCCCAGCAACTGCACGTTAATCACTCCACCGCCAGCAACCTCCTTCGCCTGAATCCAACCCCCCATCCCCAGCCACCGCTCCCCTCCCTGACATCACCGCAAAAGAAATAAAGAAATAAATAAAAGAAGCTGAGGAAGGGAAAGGGGAGCGGGGGGGTGTGGGGGAATAACCTGATCCTGCTAAGCACTGGCAAACAGGTCTGCCCCCCCTCGCCCTCCCTGCCTTGCACTCTATTTTTGGGTGCTGTCATATCCAAAAACGGCCCCGCGGGGCCAAATCCAGGCAGCTGCGACTTTAGGCACAAATAAGCCTCCCTCCGCTCCGTCACACCAGAAATCGGCGCTGGCAGCCCATCCTCCACCCACCCCCCCCCTCCCCAAAATCTCCCCCCTCCCCCAAACAAATTATATCTGGGGCGGGGAGGCTTTGGCAAGCCAAGCTCCAGCATCAGGTCCCCCACCTTGCTCTCTGTGCACCCCACATCTCCCACCTTCAGGGGACAACCCCCCTCTCCGCTCCTTGTCACCCCCTAGCTTGTCCCACATCCCCCGCCTCCCAGTACGGCTTCCCAGTTCCCCCAGTTCTCCCCCCCCCCAGCCTTACTCTTGGCGGGGATGCTGGGGCTCGGGCCGGTCCCCGGCGCTGGGCAGCGGTGGGCAGGGACCAGGCTGGCAATCAGGCTGCGCAGCCGGGTGGCCGCTCCCGTCCGAGGGGTCTCATCTCATTTTGTCATCTGTCACCAACACACACACAGAGACACACGGACACACACTCGCAGCCACGTTTCCCCCCCCTTCTTGCGGCAAACGGCGGCCAGCCCCGACCCCACCCCCTGTTAAAACAGCAGCCTAACAGCGAGGAAGGGAAGGATGGAGGGAGGATCTGCTCGCCTTCCCTTTAACTCTTCCCTCGCCAGCCCCCCAGGACAGGGGTCTGCCGGGTCAGACCATGGCCCTGTGCCCGGGGATGGTGGGATGCCGCATGGCCCCCCCGCCCCCACCCTGCCACCTTCCTCCCCCAGGCTCTGGGACAGGCGACATTGGGGGTCCGGTGGTGCCTTGGCCCGGTCCCCCACAGCCTCGCCGTGTCTCATCACCCTCACCCCCCAAAAACAAGAGTCCCCCCAACAGAGCTGAGCCCCGGTGACGCTCCATGCGGTGGGTCAGCGGAGGTGTAGGGTGTCTGAGGGGCACGGGCAGCCCCTCAGCGTGCAGCTGGGGCTGGGAGGTGTCTGTCTGCCGATGTCCACCTTGAGACCATGAAAAAGCCATTTTGGTCCTTGGTTGCCCTCCAGCTCCCAGAGGAGAGCTCCCTTTGGGGTAGCACAGCCTGAACGCTGGGGCTTGTCCAGCAGGGATGAGGTGGGGAAATAAGGTCTATGTGGGAGATGAAAGCTGCTTTTCCCACCCCATGGAGAGGCCAAGGGCTTAAGCTAGCAGAGGGGGCAAACTCTTCAAACTCCCTCTTAGACAGATTAGCTGGAAAAGGGACACGCAAATGGCACACAGATTTGGCTGAGGACTCACACTGAAGGCAGGGCAGCTCCCGACAGTGACCTAGCGTGGAGTTGCCATCTCCAAGGAAAATCAGAGGTGCCAGAGAGAAAAGGAAAAGAAAAACCTCATGATGCTGTCCATGGAGCAGAGCTCCCACACATGGAAGTGTTGGTGGCCCGTGTTCCTGCTCCCAGCTTTACCCCAGCGCTGGGGTTGCTGCTGCAGGGTTACGTCCTGCAGCACATACCGCTGAGCTCCCATTCTCCCCTTTGGCCCCTTCCATGGACGTGCAGGGGTTACACCACTCCTGCTCGCTTGTCTGAGGCCTCAAGATGGGGAGAAGAGGCAGAAGTTGTTGCCACTTATTTCTGCTGCTTTCCAGTGAAATGGCAGGACAGGTAATTAATTATTCCTGCTAATAACGCTGGACAGGTGCTTGACTGCTCCCACAGAAGTGCAGGCGGTGAGTATCTCTCTGCATAGGCTGTTGCTGGCAGAGCGCCAGGGGCTGTGTGTGATCCTCCTTGGGTGGAAAAGGCAATCGAGGCTCCCTGATTTACTTAAGTCACCTTTGGGGACCAGGATTAGAGCCTGGGACAAAGCCATCTCTCCTATGGGTGGGACCCTGCTGCTTCCCACCAGCACTGCCAAGCAAAGGGGCAGTTCAGGTCCTGCATGGACAACTGGGTGGTCCTTTTGGCTGTTAAATCTGGCAGGGCGAGGGGAGAAAGCAGGGCTGCTGATGGGGGATGGAGAAGGTCAAGTCAGATATGTCTGCTGGGGCTGCCCCACCAGAAATGCAGACATGTCCAGGACCCAGCAGGATTACCCCTGTCCATGCAACACAGCCCCTTGCTCACAGGCAGCCTGGTCTCCTCTGAGCATGGTGGTGCAGCCTTTTTCAGGGGACTGGCAGTGGTGTCTCCCACGTGAGCTTCCCACACTGCTGCCAGCCTTAGATGACCCCTTCTCCAGCCACACACCAGGATTGAGCACCAATGCTGAGCCAGCTGCACCCAAGGGGAGATGGGCTCCAGCCCCCCTCTCCAACCCTCCAAGGGCCACCGGGATGCTGCTGGGTACCCTGAGGAGATGGGAGGGGATGAAGAGGGAATCTGCGTGTGCCTTCCCCCGCAATGATGGACATGCCTAGGCTGGGGCAGGGCCAGTTTTGTAGCTGAGAGGGTGCTCTGATGATGCTGCAGGTACACCAGGTCAGCCCAGCATCTGATCCTCGGCAGCAAAGGTACATGGACATTCAAAGAAAAGCAAAAGCAGGACGATATTTCCCCTTTATGGTCTTCAACCATTTTCAGTTGAGGGGGTTTCCAGAGGGTGAGCTGTTTACAAAGACACCCAGGCACAACAAGGGCCTAGTGGATATACCTTTGGTGGCTGGAGCGGCAGTGTTTCCCGGCGCCTCTTCACCGTGGAACAGGAGAGGGTTTTGCAGGGTCCAGACCTCTGCAGGGGCTGAAAGCCCTTCATGTGCTGTGTGTCCCTCACCACTGAGTCCATCCTCACTACAAGGCGTTGCCTCCTTCAGCATGGGTTGAAGCCCTGAGCCTGTAGGACACTTCGCATGGTTGGGGTTCATGCAGCACTATCTTCCTCTCCCATTTCAGTTGCTGAGTCTTTTTACACGGATTATCCTGGGACTAGCACTGGGCTGTCAGGTTTTCAGGTCTCCTCTTCTAGTGTTGATCTCTTTCCAAGAAGTGCCTGCAGATGTAATCGCTTTCTGCAGCAGCCCAGGATGCGTGGTCTCTCCAGAGGACACTGCTCTGACTCTGCTCCTTATCCTCATCACAGCCCCGCTAACATCTCAAGTGGACTTTGTTTTCCCTTATTTGCCGAGTGTTTTGTGTGTCTTGATGTGGTTATCATGCCCCAGCCGTCAGATTGTAGCGAGTCCCAGGGAGAAGGTGCCAACTTTAACATATGCCTGAACAGTTCTTTTCAGACATATACAAACTGGAACAATGCCTTGCTATGAATATGCTTGTTGATGCAATTTGCCAACTGTGGTTTCAGATCTGCTCTTTTCAGCAAGTACCAACTATTTGTAGACAGTGCAAAATCTTGGATAGCTGGGGACTCACGGGGTCTCTGGAAGTCTCTCTCCAGGCATAGAGGAACTAGCAGGGAAGACAGCCTAGGGCTGAGTGAAGACCTCCATGAGTATCACAAATAATGTTCAGATCAAGCACTTTGCCTCCAAGAACCTCAGTTCTTTTTCCCTTTGCTTCAGGAAGCAGCCAGCACTCGGCAGTCACTCTGGTTCCTCTATCACTCAAACCATGAGCGTGTTCTCACCTTGTGTAAGCAGGACTTTGCTCAACTCCTCACACCTCACGGGTTCAAACATCCCCCAGCACTTTCTCCATCAGTGGCACTCATCATTCAGGTAGGACATCGTCAGGACGTGACTCTAGTGCACCTGGACCTCAGGCTGCCTGGCAAAGCCAGACAGGGTGTCTCCACTGTGGCATGTCCTTGGACACAGGACCGGCTGACCTTGGCTGATAGCAGCTGGACACTCCCTAACTTCTTCCCATGGATTTGCAGACACCATGGCAAGGTTTTAAGGAAGGGTGGGAAAATGGTCACAAGGTGGGTTTGGGGTTGTGTCTAAGGAGATGGCCAAGCTGGGCCAGTGGGCAATGAAGACTGCTGGGTCTGAAAAGGCAGAGGTGTTTTCTCACCACCATCCATTAGGACATGGCTCTGTCCTTGCCTGCATCCCTGCCTTCAGCTTGCAAACTCTCAGGGCAGGGATCTGTTCTTCACTGATGAAACACCCTGTCAGCTGGTAGCATCGGATGTGGAAATGTCAATGAGTTGGTCCAAGAGCAGGAGGGTCAGCGCCTGAACTGCCTGTTCTCCATGGAAGACTGCCAAAGGCATATGTGTTTAAGACAGCAAATAATCAAGAGACCATTGTTCATAGCAGCCTCAGTGGAAATATTTTTGTGTATGTATGTGTGTGTGTGTGTATGTGCTGGCATCCAATTTGGCAATGGTTACTCAGCACAAGTAGGCGGCCTGTCCCTTTCTCTCAGCTGGAGTCTCCTCCTCCTCACAGGGACCCATAAGAGGGATGAAACTAGAGCAGATGGTTTGGGGGTGCTCAGAAATACCAATGCCAAGGACTGTCTCATCACCAGCTAGAGCTTCATGGCATGCTGAACATGCTCAAGACCAAAGAGGTCTCTGCAAGTAAGGAGGGATGCAGGAGGCTGTGAGCAGCTCTTGGAGATGCTGCTGGTTTCAGCTTTTGGTTGGATTTTGAGGAGAAGGAGCAGAAATTGAGATCTTTGGGGTATCGTGCAAAGCATGGGATCCTGTGTCAAATTTCCCCTCCCCAAGTCCAAGGGAATTTGAAGCACTGATGCTGAAGGGACAGAGAGGGGCCATGCAGGTTTTGCTAGGAAAAAGTCTCAGGGCTTTCTCCGAGCGAGAACCCAAAGATGCAAGCCCGGAGAGCTGGACAAGATAGGCATGCTCCAGATTATCTCCTCTTTGAGTGCCACACAAGATCTGCCATAGTCCTTCAGTGCAGAAGCTCCCAAGCTCCCATTGAAAGCTTCACTGCTGCTCTCATCCCTGCAGCAGTGAATGGAGAGATTTGTCCTAACCTCCATCCCCCTCCACAGCTCCCGGCATTTCATTTTCTCTGAAGCAACACGCTGCCACTAGAATCAGCTGAGATGAAACTGAGCTGGCTCCTACACACCTTGGGAGCTCAGGCAAGGTTGCTTCCCACACAGTGTCTTTCACCCAAATTAAACAGCTCTCAGCTGAGCTCTGCCATCCATCATGCCAACCTGCAGGCAAGAGCTCAGTTTTGGCAGCTTTCTACACCTTCGGGTTCACATTTAGCGGGGAAAGAGCAGGGACCTTTTTGAGGGGGGAATATGTTGCAAGGGGCACACAGTTGAGGAGGCTACAGGGCCACCTTGAAATCACACTGAAATCAGTGGGAGTCTCAGAGTCATTAAAGATAGTAGAGACCTGGGCATAAAAGGCTATTTTTAGCCTGCCTACTACAGTTTTCAATATGCAAGAGGGCAAGGATGGATGCAGACTACTTACTCCCCAGGGCTGTGTCACTCCACAAAGAGGTATCACTGAGATACTGGGTTTCTGCAGTAAAAATAGCCTGTAGACCTTGATACAGCAATGGAGGAAACAGGGGAAGTTATGAGGACTTTGCTGGCCTGGGATTCAGCTGCATTAAGGCACCCAGCTTCAGATGACTGAATGCACTCGCTCTTTGTGAGTGGCACCTGGATGTTATTCAGCTGACCATGCCTTGGTGTCTAGACCAACGCCAGGTGAGCAGCTCTCCAAGGTGCATTGGCTGTATTGATCTGAGCTAGGTTCAGCTGCCCATGCCCAAGTCTAGTAGCACCACAGCTGTCCTGCAGCGTTCGAGGCACCTCCACAGAACATGTAAACATGGCATAGGGTCTCTGTTAGCATCACCTATAGTGGTGATCCTTGGTGGAGGCCAGATAAGGTCTGTTTTCTCTTGCAACTAAGATGTCAGCCCATATGAGCTGGCACCTGTGTTGGCAAGTGTTTACGTCCAGCTATTGGAGGTGGGAAACTGAGGAGTTTCTGGAGATGCTGGAGACATCTGCACTGTTCGTGCCCGTATCCATACTCGTTTCAGGTGGCCACAGCCAGCTTTCATACAGAACCCTGGCACAGAGGACTGATTTTGAGGGTAATTTTCAGCAGCTCTCCACCACAACTCTGGGTGGTAAATGAACATTTTCCAGCTCTGCATTGTGTAGGCTTCACCCTGGGCTCACCACACCAGCCTCTTCAGCAAGGTAGAAACCTCTGGCTCTTTGTCACAGAAAGATTTTGGGAGAAATTGTCATTAACTTTCTAACTTGCTTTTCAGATCCTTCTTCAGGGACAGTAGCCTTGGCTAGCAGATCCTCCAGCCCCTGGATGTCTGCTTGACAGAGAGCAGCCTCGGGGAATGACCTTAGACTCAAATTGCATTAGGAAAGGTTCTCGTTAAACAAGGCTGTTGTCAGAGCCAGAGTTTACAGGCATCCTAGGCAACTGCCTTGGGCTTTTTCCAGTCCTCAAGGGAGAAGCACAGTCCCCAGAAATCAATAACTGAGTTCTTTTGAAAATCAGCAGGACTTTGGCTCGATCTAAGCCACTCTCTTCAAGTGATTTCACTCAGCTGAAAGCAAACAAGGGTCCCTAAACAAGAGTCCTGGACTCAAGCAGCCTGTAGAGTATCAGCCCTGACCCTCTGTCCCATCGCAAGAGGATGGCTTGCTTAATGCTTGCCCGTGCCCCTGTTCTCCTGGCCACTGGGCTGCCTAGCTCCCCCCTACAGAGCCAGGCAAGGAAAGCCAAACCAGGGTTTGGCTGAAAATAACACCGTTTTTTTTCCAAGTGGAAATAGCACCCTGATGCTCTGCTGAAGCAGGGAGAGTCAATCCTTCCTTCTCACATAGGGCTTAGCCCCCAAACTCATTTCACCTTCAGATATTCTCCTTCATTCTCTTTAAAACCAGGAGTTTTTTCCCAACAACATCACCCCAAAGGCTCCTTATTTAATGTGCACCCCAATAAACACCCCAGCCCCTCCCTCATCTATCTTTTCCCCTCCTCAAAGCATCCAAAATAGCAAACAGAGCTTGCTTTTTTATTAATTCCTCTCCCAGCAGACTCTCTCTACATATCTAGACTACAAGTCCCAGGCTTCCCCCAAGCTTAGATGAATGGACTTGGAAGATCTTGTTGCCCTGCCTTATCCCCATCCTGCACCTCTCCCAAAGTAAGATGCCATAAAACAGCAGCTCTCTGAGCACTTGGTGGGGGGGGGGGGCAGGCTGAGGACGTCCTGCTATAATCCCTTCTACCAGCACAGCTCACTGTTGGGCCACATTGAGCCCACCAAGCGTCCCTTCTGCTGCTGGAGCACCATGTCAAAAGCCAAGTCTAAAAAAGTCAAAGCTAAGGCTGCTCTGTGCTCCTCCCCATGGGCAAGAGCTGGGTTTTGAGCCCAGTTTAACAGAGAAGATGCCTAATGCCCATTCATGCGGTGAATTAATACATAAATGTATGTAATATGCTTTATGAGTGAAGGTAGCTGAGGGGCTGAGGGATGCATCAGCCAAAGAGCTTCACACCCCACCAAGGGTCAATGCTGCATCCTGCTCGTGTGCCTGCGGTTCAAAGGGAACAAATTAAAATTGAAGGAAGTTCAGGAAAGTGCCACATTTATAGCAGCCTGAGAAACCTGATTCATAGACAGAGATGTGAAGAGGTTGGCTGGGTTTGTGCAAGAGGAGGTTAAGAGGCGAGTGGGTCATGGACTGGCACCATTTGTGCTGTGAAGACCTTCCTGGGGGTTCACGGCTTGTCGGTGTAGCTGGGAAAAGGCACAGTGAAAGGCAATGAGGGGAAGATGTAGCTGCCTGAATTCCCAAGTTCACCCATTTTTCAACAGTGAGGGTGTTTTACCAGCTGGACAACTTAGAATTGGATCCTCTCCCAGTCTTTAAACTGAGCCCATCTGTGTTTCTAAGTACTAAGTTTAACCCCAGAAATCATGATCTGGACAGAAAAAATTGTTAGCCATGTTTTGGAAAGGTTCAGAGTCAATGCACATAATGACCCCTCGGAAAACATAAAGAACCTATGCACCTTTCAGAAACAAACTCCAGGATGTTTTAAAATATGTTTGTGCTACGCCTAGCATGATGTAGCAACAGCTGAAGGTCATAGGCACTGTATGAATAGAAAGGAGATTTTATTGTGACATGTCCATCCGGAGCCGTTGCTCTTGGGTATGCCATCTGGGACGGGAACAGGAGCCTGTGCATTCCTCCTATAATAAAGAAAAAGAGATCCTTGTCCTTGCATGGAGTGTGAGATGATACTGGGGGCAGGGTGGGGGTGGTGGTGACGTAGTGATGAGGTTGTAACTTTGCTCCTAATTTTACCAATTCTCAAGAAAAATCAGACATGTGATGGTGACCTTTGGAATGCAAAGTCCTCCTGTGGGGATTAAATCACATACCCAAGCAGAGAGAAAAAATGTTTTCACCCATAAAGAGTGTTTTCTCTCTGCTGGAGAGTCGCTTATAATAATGATTGTGCTGCTAATTTGGGTACCTCAGTGTCCCCATCAGTAGAGGTGATAGGGTCTCTCTGCTGTCCCTCAGCATGTGCTGGTAGGGCCTTATATCAGTGTCTGACAACGTGATATTAAAGACCTTTTCTGGAGACAGCCAAACCCCTGCTTCATGAAGTTTCCTTGTGCCATTCATTAGCTCCTGCACCCAGCCATTTGTCTTCCTCACGTACTTGAGTGATACAGTCCTCAGGGTCTGGAGCAGTGGATGCTGCACCCTTGGTCCATGCCAGAGCAACAGCTTCGGGAGGTTGCCTGCAACAGCTGATAATGATCACTCCAGAAACAACCTATGGATGTCCTGAAAGAAGAGGAGCACAGAGAGTCAGGGGGAAGGAAACACCAAAATAATTTAGGAAAAACAGAGGGGATGAAACACTGAGATGCAAGAACTTGCCCCAAGGAACCTGGCTGAACAGTTGGTGGAGGTCTTTGCTCATGCATTGCCCAGCAATTGCTGCTGTTCCTGAAGCAACGAGTCATGGTAGCCGTGGAGAGAAGATAAGACCTTCACTTCCATCAATTGGCATCGAAGATAATTCATGGCATTTACTTAAGGAAAGCAACTTGAGAGGGACACAGGCTGCAAATCTTCTGACGTCATTGCTGGACAACAGCCAGAGTCTCTCAGCTCTGTCTGTGCAAGGTTCTGGTTCATCTAATGGGGATGTCTGCTTGGCATGGCAGGGTGATCAGGAGCTTCGGCAGCACAGGTAGTTCTGGGTGTTCTCCAGCTGGGTCTTGCTTCTCCCACTTCAGTACAGGCTTGCTGGGTTCATTTCTTATTTGTCCCTAGGATTGCTTTTAGCAGGTGATAAGGACGGGGTCTGCAAGTCTCATGAGGGATTGAAGCACGCCGAGCTGGCCTGTTGGAAACCCATAGGAATAAAAGGAGGAGAGTGATGGCTCTTCTCTGCAGTGTGGAGGGAGTGACTGTTTCTTCCCTTCCTTGAAGGACAACTCGGTGCATGGCATTATAACCACAGAGAGGAAAAACTTTGCTCTCCTGCTATGATTGCTGATATGGTATTGGATTGTGCGATGGGTCACACCTATTGATCACAGCAGGCTAAAAAAGAAACAACCCATAAATAACTCCTGACATCCCCAGCTGTGCCAGAAATCCTGAACAAAGGACTCTTGGGAAAGCTGTTGTTGGTATTTCTCTGTCCCTCTCCTCTGGAAAATGCTTGGGACAGGTTTGGTTCAAGCCAGATGACTGGGGCTCACTAAGTATTTTTGCAGGTGTTTTCTTAGCAGGGCTCAGTTATCTCATTCCTTAATCCAACCCTTCCTGGAAGAGCAACACCAGCCACATTGGAATGGGGCATTGCTACTGAAGTTCAGCCCTGTGCTGTTCCGATGCCTGCCCTCACTAACACTGAAACTAATATGTGGGCAGATGGTTAAGACAAGAAGGCGAATATGACTCTTCTGTTCCTTCACCGAAGCTAGTCATTTCTTATGCTGAATCTGGCCTTGGAATTCATGAAACGGCATGATTTTGGCAAAAAAAGAACTGTAATAGACACATGCCAGGGAGGCTAAGGGGGGATCATTTTTGGATTGTGCTTTCTTAAGGAAACAGTCCCAGATGGTTCTGGGATGGAGAAGCAAAGCATGGTCCCTGAGAGAACCAGGGACCCATCCAGAGCTTCTTCCAGGACACAGAGATAGGAAAGGCTGTAAGAGATACTGGGGGGAGCAGTGGTACATGCAGTGCTGGGGGTTGCAAACTAGGGGAAAGGGGCAGACAGCCAGACAGCTAAAGCAGGTGTGTCATCATCTCACCCAGCCCAGCTGGGTGCTGCTCAGGGCCAGAGCACAAGGGGTGGCAGGCAGCCCCCTCTGTAAAGCACTTACTGATGCTCCACCAGACCCCACGTGTTTATGTGGACTAACCGCGGCGAGGGACACGTGAGAAAAGGAGACAGCCAGGCACCATGCCTCTCCTCCCCCCTGCCTCTTTCTTCCTCTCTCCCTCCCCCTTTTTCTTGTTTTTACATGGCTGGAAAAAATGTTCCCCACATAATGATGATTTGGCCAACAGGTCAAGTCAAGCATGATAGATTTCATTTTCAAGCTGGGGTCAGGCGGTAAATTGCCTTAATGCTGCTGGCACGGAGATCACCGTGCTGGGAGGCTCTTGCAAATGAGGTCCCCCCAGCATCATCTGGCTGCTCAGACCTGCCCTTTCTGCAGGAGTAATGTCTCGGGTTGTCGAGGGGCTGGGTGGCCTGGCCACGAGCAAAAGAGGCTCTGAGAGCAGCCCTGTGCTTGTAACTCATGGCCTGGGGGGCCTTTCCCACTTTACAAGGGGCCACGGCAACATGCTTGCCTAAGATATGAGTTATTTCTGCTGCCAGAGGTTCTGCAACCTGGTATGGGGCACACTGGGTCCTGCATTTCCACAGCAGGAGGGAGGGCAGAAAACTACTTTGCTAGAGTAAGAGAGGTCCAAAGGGAGCGAGGAGTGGCAGGTTCCTTCCAGGGAGTAGGGCTGGTGCTGAGAAAGCTCCAGGAGACATCCAGGCCCTGATATGAACCCAAGAAATGAATCCATCCCATTGCAGAGAGATGGAGACTCAGCCAGGGAGGGGAAGGTTTATTTAGAGAAACAACCGTGGGCTGTCTGCCCACATCAGGCTTTTAGCTGCTGATCTGCACGTGCCACGTTTGGGGGCGGCTGGGGGAAGGAGTCCACTATTATAAGCCTTACAGCATCTCTACTGAGCCCTGCTGAAGCCTGGGGAGGACCCGATCCAGCAGGATCCCACCTCCAGTGTCACCTCGCCTGACCTTGGCCAAATCAGACACAACTCCATGGCAGGTTGTCCTCTCTTCTTCCAGGGGTACAGCCTGGGAGCACCCAGCACTGATGGGAAACACCAGTAACTCCTGAAAAACTGGGTCCTTTGAAGGATTACCTAAGACTTCAAACACGCCCAGAGATCCACATAAGCCTTGAGCATCTTCTGCCAGGGCAGGCAGGGAAAAGGTGGGAGAAGGCTGTGCTAAAAGGAGGGATGGTCTGAAGAGGGTGGAGCTGTGCTGATTCACCCACTCCTGAGCAGCATGCAGCCTGAAACGTCAATGATCCTTGGAATTAATGGTGATCCGGGTGCTGGATCCGTTCCCTTTATGCTTCTCATCCCTCTGGACCTGGCCAGCACCTGACAGCAATGTGAATCAGCATGGGATAATCCATCTCTTTCCTTCTCCATTTCTGCCTCCGTTAAACATCCCCTGCTCTGGGGAAGGCTCTGTCTGCAGTAATTAAGGTGGATAGATCTCCTGTAGCAAAGGGCACTTCCTGGCTCATTAACACAGGGAAGGACTCAGCAAGAGCATCTTTCCCTTGCCCTGGGGAGGGACACAGAGAAAGCAGTGCTGGGTATCCCAAGGAGCCCTGTTGCCATGGGGTGCCAGGCATTCAAATGCATGGATGGAGACACGTAGCCAGCATGCTTGGACCTTTTGGGGTCTCAGGCTTGGCTGTGCTCTGGGCTCAACCACATCTGTTTGCTTTGGAGCTGCAGGGAAGCTTTGGTGCAAGCCTGTGCTTGTCTGGGGAACGGTCCTCTGTTCTCTTTACTACAGGGCATGAGACCTTCCTCTGTGGGTTACTTTGGTCCGTCTTGTCCGAGCTCAAGCATACTTTAGCATCCCAGCTAGCTGCAGCTGCTCTCAGCATCCCGTGGGTGCCTGCTAGCTGGGCTGGAGCAGGAAGGGGTGAGATGTGAAGGCTGGGTGGCCATCAGGAATTAACACATGCCCAGCAGGGCCAAAAGATGTGCTGAGGCAGTACTGTGGGCTGTGGGATCAGGAGCCCACCTGAGCACATGGACAACATCATTTTTGACACAGCTTAGAAGATGACAGCTGTTTCTTGCCCTTGTTCATCCCTCACCCATGAAGACACCTGGAACCTGCAAAACCCATCCCAGCTCGTGCAGAAACAGTCCTGCTGGCAGAGGGGTGGGACAGGTTCAGTGCTGTGGCTTCACAGCTCTGGGAGCTGCTCCTCCTTTCTCCTCTCAGCCTTGCAGCTCTAGGAGCTGGAGGAAGGATGCTGAAGGACCTGCCAGCCTCGCCCCACCAGGCTCTCTTGAATCCAGCAAGAAACCTGTGAAAATACATAAGGGCGATTCTGTTACAGCCTCTTCTCATGAGAGTAGAGATGCATTTCCTATTTGGAGTTCACCTGCAGGAGGTGACAGAAAGAAACCCCCACTGGCAGTGTTTGCCCTGAAAACATGCCCAGGTGCAAAATCAGCTGTGGACAGGCAGGGCTGGTGCTGGGTGGTCATTCCTACATGCACCACCTGGGCCCCACAGGCAGCAGCACCACTGAAAAGCATTGCTCAGCACGGCCCTGCAGCCTCCCTGCTCTGCGTGCTGCCTTGCGCTGCCTTCCTGGCTCACCCGGTGCTGTTTGCCAGTACCGCTGGTCCTCCACCCGGCTCCTCCCGCAAGGATGCACCGTGACATGCCCGGGGTAAACCTCTCAGGAGCCACCTGGGATGGAGAAGTTGGGGAGACCAGGGTCATTAGTGCAAACAGCAATGAGGCCAAGAGGGCTTTCATGTCTCAGCATCTTAATGGAAATGAATTTCCCATTCTCCTCCCACCCCCTGCCCACCAACTTGTTCAGGCTCAGTCAGGGGCACCCAGCTAATGGCTCTCCTGGCCCGGCGTTGTGTACACTGCATCCCTGATCAACTGCTCACACCTCTTTAATTAAATGTCAAGATATGCAGGGTTGGGGTGGTTTTTGTTGGGTTTTGGGGGGGTTGTTTTTTTTTTAACAGCCCTGTGCTGGGAAAGATTCATGGAGATCTGAATTACCGTGTGGTGAGGAGGTGGGGGAGGCGGGGAGCTTTGGGTCGGAAAATTGCGGAGAAAACAGGGATCACAGCCATGCAGGATCAGGGCACTGCCTCAGCTTTGCCTTGGCTGTGTCCAGACCTGTGCTGAGCTTCCCAGCTTGCCACAGCACGGAAACCACTGAATGCAAGATGTCTCCTGAATGCAGAAGATAACCCATCTCTGAGATTTTTCATGTGGTGGCACCATTAAGCCCCCAGATGAGCTCAGAAAGCAGCAAAATTAAAACTGATAAATGCTTATGGCCAGGCTGCACCTGGTAGAAATACTTTGCATTGTTTATTTGCAAGGATCTACTAAAACTGGTCACCTCCATGCTTGAGGTGCAGCTCTTTCATCTCCAAAGAGATGGCCAGCCCTGGGGCATCACCCCCAGGGGAAGCCAGCCATGTCCTGCATGAGCATGGGCTATCCTGAAGGACCAAAACTGCTTTCATGCAGCAAAGGGCTGCCTGGCACGACCCTTCAGAGGTCTGGGTAGATGCTACCAGCCTTCGTTGCTTCTCCATGCTGAGTCCTCTGAAGTCACCTCCTCTCCTGTGTGCTTCCCCATTAAAGCTGCCCTGTAAAAGACGCGGTGACCGATGTGGAGAGGTGCCAGATAAGCTTTCCTGCAGCTGATGGAGGGCTGGATGCCAAGTGCTGGCGCTCCCAAAGGAGGCGTTTGGATGTTGCTGTACAGTTTGTCCTCCCAAGGAGGCTTGGAGATGAAGCAGGAGAGGAGGCAGCACAGCGGGAAGCAGCAGGCAGGACACAGGGCTGGAGGCAGGGCACAGTCATTGCCTCTGTGTTCCCACGGTCCAGTGCCAACTGTAAATGCACACAGCTCCTGCCCCAGGCCACCGCTCTGGGTCAGCTTCACCTGCTCTCTGGCTTGCTGCTTCAGCCTTAGACTTGGCCAGAAACAGGCTAAAAAAGCCTTTTTAAATCTCCATAAACTTTCAGATCTCACCATAAATCTTCAGGGATGACAGCAGGATTGTGGAGTTGCCCTGGTGGGATGGGATCCATTGTTGCCAGCATCTGGGGAGCCCACAGCACAAGCCAACTTGGAAGACAGAGAGATCTTTTGTTCAAAAAAACCATAATTTCTCCCAGAAAGCACTTAGCAGGGCTTCTCAGATTACAATATGAACAGGCAACTGACCCCAGCCCTTGACTCCCCTCCATCTCCCTGGGCTACAGGGGGAGCCGACACACTGCACGTGCACACCGACCAAAATCCGGGTGAGATGATCTCCAGCAGATTGCACCCCATCCACCCCAGAACTCCAAGCATGGCCGAATGATCGCAATGTGAACCCGAGGATGGGAGATCCTGGACTACCTGCTGTGTACAGCAATGGGCGCATTCTCCATACTGCATCGCAGCTCCAGGGCTGCAGTGCTGGTGGTCCCCACCTCCCTCCCATCACTCTGCAACTCATGGTTGCTTCTCTGTTTTGATGCCTGTAATGCAGTGATGAAGAACGGTGGAGTAGTTGGTCCCTGCACTGAAATAAGGAGAAGGGTGCCTCTATATCTGGAGAGAAGGCCCATGGTACAGGGAAAAGGAGACTGGAAAGAAGCACATCCAAGCTTTGATGAAACCCTTCAAAATTTCTATGTTTTAAGGAAAAGATTTCAGATTTTAGAAACTGCTTGGGTAGGATGCAGGAAGGACTTGGAAAGATGACTGGAGTCCCAACACCAGTGTGTTGATCTCACCATGGTGGAAAGCCATGAGCAGCCCCAGCTCACTGTCACCCTCTCAGGATGCTCAGCCATGTGTAGCCTTGGTGAAGCTGCTCCCTTTCCTCAGTGCGTTTTGGGGGCCTTGGCTGTCTGGGAGGCATCACTATCTGGTTCCTCTGGTGGGATCTCATTATGTGATGAGCTGAACATCTGGATTAAAATAGATCAAATGGTCACTAAATCCTAAATAAACCTGAGAGCTCAGCAGCAGCCATATGCTTCCTACTGACAAGCTTGAAAAAATCTCTCCTTGCCATTACCTCACACTGCATGAGACGTTTTGTCCTCCTCCAACCCAGCTCTGGGAGCAAACCTTCCTGCTCCTCTGCCCCAGCTGCCCCTGCTCTGGCCATCCTCTGGAACAGTGGCCAGAGGATCTTCCTAGACAGGGATGTCTGAGGGCACACATCATGCCTGAGCTCCTTTAACTAGAAAATGGGTGGGCACGCAGCCCACCGTGCAAAAGATTTGGTGATAGTAATTAAGGGAACACTAATAATAATAGTAATCCAAGGGAGCTGACAAAGAAAGAAACCCACAGGTTTGTTGTTTAGCATTCATGCTTGGCTTGGACAGGGGCTTAGCCAGCAAAAATCTGGTAGCAACACAGTAAATATTAATGTTTTGTTGCCTGTATCCTTTTGGGGCCAAGAGGAAGCTGGAGGTCTAGTGGCCTCCAAGAGCAGCTGCTTCTTGGTTGGAAGATTGGAGGGTGGGATGAAGCCAAGGGCATTGCAGATGCAAGAAGTTGCAGGACCTGCACAGATGCTGCTCCTGCCTGAGCATCACAGGCTGCCTCTGCGTCGGCGCTGCAGCCTGCTAGGGCAGGAGAGGACACCCTGCCAGCGGCCCCAGCTCCACTGAGGCTGGGTGTAGCTGGCTCTGCAGATGCTGCACGTGGGTCCAAGCATCGCTCCAGGGAAGACTCAGGGATGTAACTTTTCAAAACTGCTTTTATGGCCTGGGAACGCAGAAAATAAGGTACAGCCATTGCCTTTAGGTCCTGAGCCTTCCTGAGCTTAGCTTGGCAAGACAAGGGCTAAGGTCCTGTGAGGCCATGGTGGACTTGTCTCAGCTGGAGCTTTTTTTAGCTGATTTTAGCTGTAACAGCGTATTGCCCAATGGTCAGATAACCGTTGCTGGCTGTGACAGCCAATCTGCCCAGCTGTCAGGCGACAGGCATCAAGTGTTAGCTAAACTTTTTGCAGTTGTGTGGTTTCACCCTAAAAACATTTCTGACCAATAAAGGTCTGGAAAAAAAAAAGGGATCATTATTGTCATGGTTTAGCCGATGTGTTGACTGGTAAGACAGAAGTGCCAGCAGCAAGCTGCTTGATGGGGTATGAAAATAGCACCCGTGACCCCCAGCACCAACCATGGCAGCACTCCCACCCTCAGCACCTCCAGCAAAAAACCTGGGGTGCTGGTGATTTGCCACAATGACTCTGAGGAGGGGTGAGCACAGCACCAGAGATGGGTGGAAGTCTGTGTATAACAATTGTAATTGCATTACTAATGGGAATTAACAGTAATTGGATATTTTGAATGCTTTGTGTCCGTCTCGTTGCAACGAGGCTAACAAAAATGACTTGCTTTCTTGCGAGTCGGTTGTTAATGAGCCTGATGCTGAACTCCCTGTTCTGTGCATAAAGTCAGCTCCCTTTCTGCCTGCTGCTAGATTTTGAGTGTAACACTTCAAAGATAATAATCTGGAAATGGCATCGGCTGCTATGCATGGAAAAATCAGGACAGCCCGTGACCTAGGCTGGCTGGAGAAATTCCCTCCTTCTCTGCCTCCTTCCCCCTCCCAGGACCTGGTTTGAAGGAGAGGAGGATGATGGTGTCTGAGCTGTGTTGGATCAACCATTTATTATTTGTTAATAACAAGATCAAATGGGAGCACAGAGGTGTCCCACTGGTGTTCTCTTCCCTCCATCACCCATAGGCACAGTGGTGCCGGGACATGACTGAAGATGAAGGATGCGCGTGGCAGCCCATGTGCAATACTTCAGAGGGGCCAGATCCTGCTGGGGGAGATCCGAGGGCCCAGTTTGGGTTTGCCGATGCCTCTCAGCAGAGGGAAAGACCAGATATTCACTGCTGGAATGCACAGCCCTAAGGAACCAGCCCTCCATGTGCTGAGACATCTCCCCAGCCTGCCCCAGCTTCCCAATTTTTTTCATGGAAAAGCTTTTTTTGCTGTGGAAGGGGTTGGTTGTCCTGTGATAGCATGGGATCCACGCACTTCTTTTTCCTTCTGGGTGAGATCTCATGATTTTGCAGGCTGATCTCCTGATTCTTTCAGAGGGGAAGCAAGGGGGCAGGAGAGGAAATGACATACCCCGGGTGGGGATTGCTAACCCAGGAGCCCCCGCAGGCTTTGTTTCAGCTGGCAAATGCCTTCCTCCCCCCTGCCCTGCCTGCCTTTCTTTTTACATCCTGGGAAAAGTCTGAATTTTGGGCCAGGGAAAGCGCTGGGAGAAAAAGCGGGGCGGTGGGGGAAGGGATGCTCTGCGCGCACCGCCTCTCCCGCCTCCGGTCCTGTCTGCTTGTGGCCGATCCTTCGCCGCGCAGGGTGATGGTGATGTGCAGTGACACTTGGCTGTGCGGAGCGGGGAGACAGCAGCCCCCCGCCAGCCACTCCCCCTCCCACAGCGCCGGGGCTGAGCCGACATCGCCCGAGGAGCTGCTCCCACGGTGCTGATCAGCACCCCGCTCCCTGTGTCCAGCCCTCCAGCTGGGGGTGAGGCTGCCTGAGGGGTCCCGGGGGTCGGGGCTGTGATGGAGGGAGTGGTAAATGGGACCTGGTGTGGCAGGGCTGGAAAAAAGCCTCCAGCCACTTGCTGGTGAAGAATCGTCCCTTGGATGGGGCTGTGCGGTGCTGGAGGGCAGGAGCATTTCTGAGGCAGGGACTCATGTGGCTTGCGAATTTGGGTGGTGGGCTGGGGGAAATGTACTCAACAGCTGAAGGTGGAAGGTGCCCGTTCAGCCTGACTTCACCTCCTCATGACTTAAATGCAAGCAAGGCTGTCCCTTCTTCGTCCCCAGCCTCCCTTTCTCCTCCATCCCCAGCCTCATTTTCTGCATCCCCAGCCTCCCTTTCTCCATCTCCAGCCTTGCCTTCTCCAACCCCAGCTTTCCTTTCTCCATCCCCAGCTTTGCCTTCTCCATCCCCAGCCTTGCCTTCTCCATCCCCAGACCTCCTTTCTCCATCCCCAGCCTCTCCTCCATACCCAGTCTTGTCTTCTCCATCCCTACCCTCTTTTTCTCCACCCCCAACCTCCCTTTCTCCATCCCCAGCCTCTCCTTCTCCATCTCCAGCTTCCCCTTCTCCATCCCCAGCTTCCCCTTCACCATCCCCAGCTTCCTCTTCTCCATAGCCAGCCTCCCAGCTCCTTCTGCTTGGGAAAAGCTTGATGTTGGCTGTCACATGCTGTGCTGCCATGGGCTTGGCTTGGCTCCATAAACCCCAGCCCTACAGGAGACCAAGCTCTGTGCTATGGGGCTGAGCTCGGGAGCAACCCTCTGCTTCAAAGCCTGGAGCTAGGAAGGGAAAGAGGGGGAGGCTTCATGTCCCCCCTTCATAACCAAGTTCAGGGTGGGGGGAACCTTAAAATCCTGTCTGCAGCAAACAGGCCTGATTTCTCACCCCTGGATCAAGAAGACACAGGGCAAGGGACATGACCTAGTTTTTGATGGCAGCATTTAATATTTCCCCTGCAAGGCAAGCCAGCCCAGCTTCCTCTCCCTCCTACTTCTCGGCCAAGCAGCCAGGCAGGGCTGGCCCACTGCCTTCCCAGGGCTTAAGAGCTCATCAGCATGGGATGGAGGGGAAAATGTGATTGTGCAGCCTCATCAGGCGCCCAGATGTGCTGCTGATTCATCCGCTAATTGCATAAGCCCCGGGAGCGGGATGCGCTTCCAGCCGCTTGCTCCATCAGGAGCTGTGCAGGAAGCATCTGTTTCCTACTTGTTGTGCACCGGCACAGGGGCTGCATGGAGGGACCACCCTCCGCATGGTGGGGAGGAGGAGAGCCCGTTGCTCAGGCTACAACGCGGGTCAGGGCAGAGGGCTCGGGATGGGGTGTGGCACCTAAAAACCACCGCAGCAAGGTGCAAAGGACCTGGAAAAGAGCACCGTCATGCTATGGCTGGTGGGAACCAGGTGAGCAGATCCAGAAGCACTCAAGAATGGCAGCCAAAGGTGGCCAAACCAGTCCTCCCAGTTCAAAATGCAAAGGGGTGTTTTGCTGGCCTGAGTGATCCAGTGGCCCTCGCAAAGGGACAAGGGACGAATCAATACGGGATTCTTCATGCAGTTGTTCAGGTAATCGTGTGGATATAATTTGATTATTCCTTCCTAGATGTTTAGCATCACAAAGGGAAAAGCTGCCTCCAAGCTGAGCCCTTTGAGGCACCATTATTGGACTGGTCTGGGGGGAGAAGGGTCAGAAACTGGGCTGGAGAAGCTGCAGCATGCTTAATGGCATTAAAAATACCTGTCTCAGCCCATTGCTGTCTCCCCAGGTCCTGCTGTGCCTGTGTCAGGATTAAAGCAGACTGCCAAGTGCGCATGAGAGGTCCTGTGTTTCCTTGCCACAGTCCAGGCATCACAGACATCCCCAAAGCTTTTTAAAATTTCCTTTGAAGGACCTACTTACCTTGGTCCAAGATCCCAGAGCTCCCCTTGGTTCACCCCGTGCCTCATCAAATGAGTATGTATGTGGCCAGACTTGGGCAGCTCCTGGCACTGTGTTTCCAAATGTGGGGATCAACCTGAACCACCGCGAAGGTGTGTGAAGGCTTACCAACCCATCATTCCCCCAGGTCCATGAAGGGGACCGTGGAGCACTGTTAATTTAATCGGCATTATCTGGATGTGAAATATTGTCCCAGCAGCAAAAAGGTTGGGCCCTTCTGGAGCAGATGCAAAGCCTGGACACTGCCTTTTTTCCACACCATAGGAAAAGTCACTTGCTTTCCAGTAAAGGCACAGATGTTTACATAAAAAAACAGGATAGTCTTCTGCCAGGGGTAAACATTCCTCCTGGGGAGTGAAGAGGTTTCGGCAAGGCCCCAAAACTCCTGATCTGGCTTAGCAAGAGCAAATACTGAGTGATAACTGGGATTTTGCACATATATAAGGCAACAGAGGTTTTAGAGGATGACCTTGCACAAAGCAAGAACAGCATGCATTATTCTTTACCCAGGTAACACTATAAGGTGAGAATATTTGGGTGTATGCATTAGAAAACAGCCATTACCTTGCAAAAGACTTCGTCCCCACCTCCTGCACACCCATTTTCACACTCAGCCTGAGCTGCCGTGTGCCTCTGTCTGCAACTTTTGGCTTTCAGATCTTGCAGGCTAGTATTTATGAGGATGAGCAAGACCTTGGCCAACCCTTTGAGGAAGCCACCTGGCTATCTTATGGATAGCAAATCAGAATCACCATGTAAAGTAGAAGGCATGTGAACATTGAATTTGGACTTAGCAAAAGGGGAAAAAAGGACAGGAGCTGGTGGGTGCACATGGGTAGGAGAAGGTGCTTCTGGGCTGCTGGAGGGAGGAAGGATGCTTTTCTTGCAAGGGGAGTGAAGGAAATGGCTCAGTGAGTCATTCAGGACCCAGAGCGGTGTTTGCCTAAGCTGGGGGTTTAGCACGATTGTAAGCAGCTTTAGGAGCAGTGAACGTGGGAGCAGCACACACAAAAAAGTCAGGAAGGGAAAACAAACAGTGTCAGTGTTATATACACACAGTGCCAGTGGTTATAGAAGGTATCAGAGCGTTGCTGAAGTGTCAGCCAGCTGCTGTGTGCTCCCCAGGGTCTTCCACCACCCCAGTGATGCACAGATGGTCTTTTGGTTCATCCTTATCACATCTCATTAAGAATTTCAGGGGAAGATTCGGAAAGGAGTAAAAGAAAGTTTAAAGGTACGTGATAGCTCCTGTTGGAGGGACAGCAGAGGAGGGTTTGAATGGAGCTGGGCAACTGAGGGTGGCTGGAGAGTGGACAAGGGACAACTTTGCTGGACCGTCTGTCAGGATACCAGAGGCAGGGATTAAATGAACCACCAAGTGACACTAGTGTAGGGCAGGCTCAGACAGAAAAGGGAGCTGCTGCCCACAACGTGTTCAGGTAAACTGGGGAATTGTTGCTGCAGGGTGCAAACAAAAATAGTTTACATGGATCCCAATACTTCAGCACCTTTAGCAACCCAAAAGGCTCTTCCAGCCAAAGACCCCTCTGCCTTAGGAACTGTCTGAATTTGAAGTTGTTGGAGACTGGGAAGGAATTCCTCCACATGGGCTTTATTTTCTTTCCCCCACCCCTACTTCTGTGGCTCACAGAGGTAGGCTGCTGTGCTAGACAGGCCATTAGCTGGATGGTCCATAGGATGGCTGGTCTATAGGATGAACAGGCTGTCAGGCTGTTCAAACTGCCCCAGTTTGTCCACTCTTGTATTGTAGGACACAGAGGGCATGCGGTTACATATCTAGCTGCTGTCCTGAGATTTGACCCCTTTTTTGGGGGGCAAAATTCCCCCAAGATCTTCCTCACTCCAGTGTTCAGGAGAGCCACCCACCTGGGTGAGTCTCACCTGCTCCTCCCAGCCCAGGGCATTGTCCATGGATCTGCTGAATCTGGAGGAGGAATAGGGAGACAGTCCTGGGAGAGGACTGGCTCAAGGTCATCCCAGAGGCTGGCTGTAGGGCTTGGGCCCTCCTTCCTTAGCAATGAACCCACAAGGCACCAGGTCCTTCAAGGCTGGAGCCTGGAGAGGAGCAGCAGGTCAACCCCAGCACACCCGCAGCAAATACCGAAGCAATGTTAGCAAAGTTCACCAAAGGGAGCCAGGACAACATGTGCTGCAGCTTGTCTCGTAGGGACCCACTCCAAGAAAGACGCCCTGAGCCTGCCCTCTGTGCTTACTGCTTTTTTTCCATACTTCTATTTAAAAGATTTATTTCTCTGGCTGGAAAGTTTGTGCAACGGCTTTTGTGCTCAGCCACGGCTGTTGCATCACGCTGCTGTTAGATTTGGCCAGCACAGCAGAACAGCAATAAGCATCCTGACTTCATCTGGGTTGCTTGCCTCGTGGTGACACCCATAAATAGAAGTGGGTTGGAGAGAGGTGGGGACAGGTGCGTGGACACCCAGAACAGCTGGACCAGAAAAGTCCTCTGGCTTCCTTGTGCCATGTCCACCCCTGGGCTGCAAGTGCTGGCTCTCATTCAGAGACTGGTTAATTATAGAGAGAGGTGATAAATAAAAGATGATATTTGTGGGGTTTTTGCCCTCTGGCCCACAGATCTTCCTTCCTAAAAGGGAAATGCATGATCCCATGACTTCAGGAGGTCTGGTGTCAAAAAATCCAGCAGACAACACCTTTTATAGGATGTGGAGAGCAGAGACTCGACTGTACACAGTCAATGGAGAGCCTGTAGGTCCATGAGGACAGAAAATCGATTGCAAAATTTTAGAGCAGGGGTCCTCAAACTATGGCCCGCGGGCCGGATACAGCCCCCCAGGGTCCTCAATCCGCCCCCCGGTATTTACAGACACCCCCACACCCCCCTGGCCGGGGGTTGGGGAGGGAAACCAAGCAGCCGCAGATGACTGCCTGCCACTGCATCCGCGTGCCAGCCCCCTGGTTAAAAAGTTTGAGGACTCCTGTTTTAGATGTAAGAGGTTACCTTAATTCCCCCTTCAGGGCCATCACAGCACAGGGCAGGTTGTCCTGGGAAGGTCTCTCCACCATGTCAGTGTAAGTATCTGTCAGATCCTGATGAGCTCTGCTCCATGCCTCAGTTTCCCCAGCTCCAGAATAGGGCAGAGATAGACACAGTGTGTGCCAAAAAAATCTGCAAAAACATCTTTGGTGGAAAGTGACGGAGTTTGCTCCACAAGAAGAAGAAAAATAAATTCTTGGGAGGAGACGTTTGCTTTCCATGTGGAGTTTCAGTCTGTCATTCAAGCAGAGCCAAAAAAGCCTCTTTCAGAAAAGGCCGTGAAGATTTCCACCTCTCTAGCTAAACAGGAAGGTTTGTGTCCTCAAGCTTCCTAAGACCTCCCATTACTGCTGATGGTCTCTGTGGAGGAGAGGATGCCTCTGACCACCCGCCCTAACACATCTGCCACCCGGGGCCATCCAGCCATGCCCAGGAGGGCAGGGAGAGCCTTGTCTGAGCAGAACCCAGCAGAACAAATGGTCCCGTAACAATGGGGCAAATATAATGATGAGACAATAATCCCTTAATGATGCTAAAAGACCTGTGGGGCTTGTTGTGTTCTCCAGGTGGCCACTTTGCCTTCAGTGGCTGCTCCTGTCTTGTCATACAGTGCTTCCCAACTTCTACCCTTTGCTCACATTAATGTCCTCACACTGCTGTTTTCTTCCCGCGGGAGCACCTTTTTGAAAGCAGGCTGAGAAACTGTCACCTCCCTGCTTGTTGGGTGGAGGGAACGGACACAGAGCTTTCTTCAGCATCAGTTTTTTTCCCTGAAAAGCTGGAAATACAGTCCTCACCCAAAGCTAAAATGCTCCTGATTGAGTTACCCTTTCCTATCCACTCCCAGGGTGCAGCATCCCTTAGAAAAAAAGGGATGATACTGCCAAAAAGGCAGTATTGATGCACTTTTGGTTGAGTATCAGCTTCAGCTCTTTTGAAAAGGGTGGAAATGCCTCCTCTGCAGTGTCCCAGGCCTCTTTAAGCCATCCAGATGTGCTTCATTTCCAAGCCACCACCTGCTTTGGAGTGTCCTGTGAAATCTGGTCTCGTACTTCATCCCTTTTTGCTGCTTTGTTACCGGATCCCATTTTCACGTGGAGGTTTTTCATGACCTTCTGGATGCTCCCATGCATGTTCTTGGCCTCAGTGCCTGGGTGGGATGAGTCAAATGCCTCCTGCCTTTTGCTTCCTGGATAGAGGAAGGATCAGGAGTGGGAATCAGGTCCTGCTTGGTCGAACACAGACTTTTCCTCCCAAAAAATGACCTCAGAGGATCGAGTCAGGTAGTGGGCAACCAGCTCCTTGATGGTGAGAGGAGATGGGGAGAGGGACCAGGCAGGCAGGTAGAGGAGCAGACACTGCTGTGGCTGGTTTTCAACCTTCCCGGAGCCTGTTGGGTAGGGATTTTATTAATGCTAAGAGCAGCTTGGCTGCGTGCATGTGGAGCTGGCACCCATCTGCTAACACCTGGCCTCGGATGAAATCATCGTCCTGCTGCGGGGGGTGGGGGGAAGCTGATTCACTTTGTCACGAGTCCTAATTAGACACAACATGCTGCCTGATTAGCGCTCGTGTTTGGGAGAAAACACTCAGCTGGTTAGTGGCCCACGGAGCAGCAGTGGATGGAGGCAGAGGAAAGCCACCATCCCTCCTGGCCAGTGGGGCCAAATCCACTCCGGACAGTGTGGCTGAATCTGGGTAGAATCAGGCATGGACCCCCACATCTGCTGGGACACCTGACACTTCTGGCCTCATTTCCATGCCTTTCATGTGCAACCTTACTCATCTCCTTTGCTTCCCATCCCATCCTATCAGATCCCATCCCACCACAGCCAGGAGGGGGTCAAGGAGCTCATTTTTTCATGCCCTGGCTGTTGCTGGACCCTGGTTCCCTGCCACAAACCACAGAGCCAAGTTTTCAGGGATTGTTGAGCTGGCTGAAGACAGACAGTGTTTCACTTTTGGTTATTTTTAGCCCAGTTCCCTAAGGAAACCAGATTTCGCTCTCCGTGGCATCGCTGCCCGGCCACAGCTGGGGCTGGGTGCCCTGAGCCCAGCCTTTCCCTGGGGCCTTGGCCAGGGATGAGGGAGAAAAGCTGAGGTGCTGAGTGATGGGCGATCGCTGTCTTCCAGCAGGCACCTTGGCCTCGCCTTCACAATGATGTTCATTGCAGAACAAGGTTTCCCAGGAAAACTATTTAGCATTAAAACCAAAATTGTTGTCATAAAAGAAATGTGAGGCTATGGGGTTTTGTCCAACAACATCAACCCATCCTGAAATTAGCTATAGTCAATACCCTCTGCAGCTTTATTAAAAAAATAAAATAAAATGGTATTTGGGCGGGGGGAAGCAGGGGGTGGATTCTATTTTTTTTTTTTTTTTTTTTTTTTGAATGAAAAGCTTCCCTGCAGTGTTTGGCAAGCATTGCAACCGGCCCTTTTCATTCATATCCCCACCGGCTTCCAAAACATGCGGATGCGAACAAGCCCATCTCGATTCAGCAGAGACGGGACCTGCTGCAGCCTGCTCAGACGGCAGCATCCTGTGGTCGGTGAAATACTCAGGGGGTTCACCGTGACCCCCATCTGCCCTGGTTTCCCGTTAATTATAGCAGCATCACCAGCTGGTAGTGTGCTCCCGGCCACGTGGGCTGCTCCATTTCCAGATGCATGGGGAAGCTGCCGCCACCCCGAGTACCTGGGACTGCAAAGAGTCGCTGCTGGAGGGAGCAGAGCATCATACCCTGGCAGGCAGGACACGGGGAGACAGGCAGACCACTGGTTTCTATGACAACCAGTTCAGGTGTCACTGACGGAGGGGATGCAGGTGGGGATGCCTCCTGGGGCAGGGGACCAGAGGATGGGGATGTTGCATTGCCACGGATTTGCATTTTGCAGTGCAGCGAGGAGATGGCAGCACTCGTGCTCAAAATCTCCTCTGGCAAATGTCAGAGCGAAGCTGGGAATAGTCTTACACAGCTTGTTTTGTTTGGCTAATCTCAGCAAGTGAGCTCACTCCTGCAAACCTAAGGACGTTGTGTGACAGGAACCAGCAGGGCTGGGCAGGTGGAGCCAGACGGGCATGGGGGATGCGCGGACCGTGTCCTTCACACTGGGAAGACCCCTTTGCTTCCTGGAACCTGGTGGGACCACATGGCCTTTCCCCAGCATTGGCTCCAGCTCGCCAAGCCCCACAGCCTCAAGGAGCCTCCAGCTCCCGCTGGGACTGTGGATCTTAATAGCTGCCTGAATCTGGGCCAGAAGGTTTTCCTAGCTGCTAACAAACCCAGACACTCTCCTGGGAAGGTGGAGAGGGAGGAAAAGAGAAACAGAGACAATGTCAGGCTCCAGCACAGCCTTTCTTTCAAATGCACCTGGTTTCTTCTGAGGTTCTCCTCTTTCCCTTTGGCCTCCCTTGGACCTGCCCTGCTGGCATCCCATCTTCACCTGCTGCCAGAGACACTGCAGGATCCATCCTCTACCTGAGGGACCTTTTAGACTCTGTGGTGGCACAGGTCATTCCCATCCTGATGGGACATCATTTTTTCAGGGTCCCTGTTCTCTGTATGTTAAAGTTTCTATTTAAAGCTATGAGCTGCTGGCAGAGGAAAGAGCCATGGGAGCCCAGCTGCAACTACTCAGTGTAGGTTTTTTCCTCACGTAAGGTGTATATGCACCTTAAGAACATGCTAACTTGAACACCCAGAGTTGGAGTGGAGGGCTGTGGTTCCCACCAGCCAGTGTTAATCCCTGCATAGGAGGAAAACCTCCTTGTGCTCCCTTCTTCTGGCCTGGGCTCAGTACAGATGCTGTCAAGCTCAAGATCTGATGTTCCCCCTGGAGCTGCAGATAACTTTGTCTATGGGTTGGGGGAGCAAAAGGACTCCTTGCATGAGTAAAGTCCTCTGCAGGAGGTCTGTCTGCCTTGGTTGCATGTTTCTGCTGTGTCCAAGATCGTTGTCTGGACTAGACCAGGGTCTGGTCTTGGAAGGAAGGTTTGAGAAGTGGTGGTTGGTGATGAACCCTAGTTCCTATGGTCTACCCTTGGTCCTTGCTGTAGATGAACCCTTGGTATGTGATACGTGTAGTGGCCCACTCCATTCTCATTACGGAACTGATGAGACTTTTAGGTGTGTGTTTCTGCGTTGGGATTTTTCCTTTTCTGCTCTTCTGCACAAAGAGGAGGCCCAACAGGCTGAGGGAATGCTTCAGAGACACTTCCAACATCCATGGTCCCCTTTGGTCCGAAAGGCTGGGGTTATCCCTCAGGTGGGTTTCAAGAACAGGATCTTGTTCCTTGGAGGCAGTTGGGATGACCTGGCTGTTGTTTGTACAGCTCATCATAGCTTAGAAAAGAAGCTCAGCCACTCATCACTTCTTACGCTGCTCTGGACAGTGGGGTGGACTATGACTTTTCCTGGCCTAAGTGACCTTCTAGCAGAGGATATCAATGTGCTTTGAAAATATCGCTGGTGCTTTCTGCTGTTTGCATAAGCAGTTTACTTTGTATTCTAGCTTTATTTCATTCTATTTATATTTACCCAAAATATCACCAAAGTATGCTGGTGAGTGGCAGTTCTCAAGGATGGCTGTGTATGTGAATAAACTTCTGCTAACTTAGTGCGAATCCTTTCTGCCAGTCAGACAAATAATTACAGAAGGGGAAAATTAGGAAAGGAAAAAAGAGCAAAGACATGCAGCATCTCTGGGGAATGACCAAACAGGCCAGGAGACGTGACCTATGCCAAGTGCCTGCTGTTTTGTGAGATCTCTGAGATGAAACGTGCTGCTGTGGTCGAACAGAGATGTGGCTTCAGTGCTTAGCTCATCCATTCCCCAAGATAGAGGATAACACAGTGTTTTCCAGTGTGTCCCGTGGGTAATGAGGGCCACTTTTCCAAAGGGCTGTGTTTGACAGGCACCCTCCCATTTCAGCTCAGCCCTGGGCCCCCACTCCCTGCCTGTGCTTCACTGAAGGAGTGCTGGTCTCTAGCCCAGCCGCAGTCATACCCATGCCTGCCCACGGACCCTTTGACCGTGACCTGGGTTGACTTCACAGCTTGGCCTCAGACCTGACTCATCACCACCAACTTGCCTGATGATCTGGCCTCTTGGCTGAGCATAGCCATCATCCATGGGCCTCTCCTGCTCCCCTTGTCCAGGTCCTGTGGAGCTGGGCACTAACTGGCGAGGTCCCTGCCCTGCCTCCGTGCCATCCCACTCGGCTCCTGGCTCTCCATCCCTTAGGTATGTGGCCTGGGACAGTCCACATCACACACTGTTGAGCTCATAAAACCTGCAGCCCATCAGAACTGTTAAAATTATAAAATGAAATAAGGTGGGAATAAGGTGGGACCTACCCAATGCTTGAACAGGAGACTTCCAAAGAAAATGTGGGTGTAAACCTTATAGAGAAGAAACCTGGTAGGAGCAATCTAGAAGAATCCTAAGGTTCCTGATGGCCCAGTGATGTGTGTTTTTCTATACAGCTGTATCTGCTGTGTCAGTCCATAGCTGGGACTTGAAACCACAGCAGTTCATCAGCCAGAGCCAGGGCTGGAACAACACAAGAGAAATGTCTGGTTATGCTGCATCAGGTCCTAGCAGGGTGACACCAGCATGGTCAGCACCTCTTGCTGGAGCTGCAGTCCCAAAGGGAAAGATCTAGCAACTAGAGAGCAGCCTCGGGACAGGTCCAGCTTTACTCCTGCTCTCTGCTGGAAGGAGAAGGATAAACCAGCTCCAGGGCTCAGCTTAAGTCTACAAACAAGGTGGAGAAGAAGTGACGGTGGTTGGCTTATCCTCACCAGCGCTGCAGGGACTAACGTTTGAGAAGGAGTTCTGAAAGCATCAAATTGAGCGGCCAAATGTAAAGTACTAAGGCAGCAAAGCAGCCTTGAAACCTTCCCGCAAATCCCTTTCCAAACACCTCCCTTGCCCTCCTTAACTATGAGCTATGCTTTGACTCCAAAGAATGACAACGTGTTCGCGCCAAAGAAGCCCTTCCCTGTAGCTTCTCAGAGCAGGTCTGAGCTGGGTCCCAAGAGCTCTGCTGCCAGAGCTGCCCATAATTCACCCCTCGTGTGAGTGGCATTAGTCACAGATGGAGGGACAGGTCCCCAGCGGCAGCGCGACATTACGTGCTGCCTAATGGCAAAAATTCAGTGTGCAAATAAACGGCAACAAGCATAATGATTTTCCTGCTGTAGGAGCTAGATTTTGTTAACATACATATTAGTGCATGTTAATTAGCTCCCACTGCTGCTCCTGCCACAAGCCTGGAGATGGATTATACCACATGTGCTAAGCAGCTTAGTTTGGGTGGTAGCACACTGGAAAGCAGGGAGCCAAGGGGGAGCAGCCAGCTTTCTCAACAATGAAGATCAACCGTTTACGAGACGCAGGAAGGGATCTAAGCTCACAAATGTTTCCCTGCTCTGGCTGCTCCATGCCAACAGCTGCTAGACTCAGTTGATGCTGCTGTAAACATCTTGCTGTCATTGCTGCCGTTTTCACTCCTTGGCACATCCAGACGCTGCACAAGTTTTGCAGTAGCTTTTCCCTCCTGCTAAAAGAAGTAAAAGAAAACTCAGTAATCTTGGCTAATTCAGCTGCAATACCCTGGTTGTCACCTCAATTGTATTGCTGTGATGCTGGGCAAGGAACAAAGTGGCAGGCAGCCTCTTTCAAGCTTTTCCCAGCCCTGGAAAGCTGGGAGATGGGCTGTTTGCTGGGAAGCGATGGCTTTCCCTAACCTTGTGGTCGCCCTCCAAGCTCTGGGGGATGCTTCGCTCCCGTTGCCATAGAGATGCTGCACGGGGGGGATGCGAGGTCTGCTGCTGCCATCTCCTGGAAGAGGCGTGGATCGCGTGGGGTGTTTTAGGAAGAGCACGGGGAGCCGGGGAGATGCTTCAGACAGAGCTCAGCCCTGATCTGGGCACCCAGGTACATTGGTATCATGCCGTTTGGACCTCAGTAGCGCTCACCTGCTGCCACCTCTTACGGCCAGAAGCTTGCAGAGCATCACCCACAATCAGCGGACTCCTTGTCAAATAAATCATTAACGATTCAAATGGCTGTGACCCCGAATCATGCCCCAACCTGCCGATGTAGTATTTTGGCCCCAGGTTTATCCTTAGTTAGCTTCACCCTAGGGAACTTTGGGCATGTCTTCTGCTGGACTGGTGTCATGGTTTAACCCTGGCCGACAACCAAGCACCATGCAGCCAGTTGCTCACTCCCCCTCACTCAGAGGGATGGAGAGGAGAATCAGAAAAGGAATGTGAAAGTCAAGGGTTGAGATAAGAAAAATTTAATAATTTAAACAGAATAAAGAGGTAAGTACAACAATAATAACAATAATAATAATACTAACAATAATAATAATAATAGCAAACTGGAAAGGTGGGGGAAAGGGGTAAAGCAAAAGCCGTGCATGCAAGCAAAGCAAAGCAAGGAATTCATTCACCACTTCCCAAGGGCAGGCAGGTGTTCAGCCATCCCCAGGAAAGCCGGGCTCCATCACACGTAACGGTTGCTCGGGAAGACAAATGCCATAATGCCAAATGTCCCCACCTTCCTTCTCCTTCAGTTTATATACTCAGCATGACGTCATATGGTATGGAATACGTCTTTGGTATTCCTTGGGTCACCTGTCCTGGCTGTGTCCCCTGCCAATTTTCTGTGCCTCTCCAGCCCTCTCACTGGCAGGGCCCAAGGAACTGAAAAGTCCTTGATTTAGTATAAACATCACCCAACAACAACTAAAACCATCAGTGTGCTATCAACATTGTTCTCACATCATAGCCAAAACACCAAAACAAAAACTGCTCGCTGCTAAGAAGAAAACTCTATCCCAGCTGAAACCAGGACAGTGTCTGTGAGGACACTGAAGGGTTGGTGAGGTCACCTCAAGGATGGAGAATGGCTTGGAGGTGACTGCTCCTGGAAGAGAAAGCCCTGAATCAGTTAGTCCCATCCTTAATGCGCTAATGGCAGTGGCAGCAAGGAGATACATGCAGTAGTACAGGGTGATGCATAGATCAGGCAGATGGGAGGGGATGGCTGTGAGGTTTAGCTGCGAGCGTGGAGGCAACACAGACAGTGAACGTGGGTTGTGTTAGAAGCTGCAACTGATCGTTGTTCCTCAGTGTTACCACCAAGAGCTGTAGCTTTTCTGCAGATGGCAAGTTACTCTCACCTTTCTGTCAGCAGGCAGCCCACAGAGGTCAGAGACCTCAGCCCACAGAGCACCCAGATGGAAACCTCGGCTGTGGCTGGGTCCCTCGTAGGGAAGGTGAGGTGGGTCAGGGGCCGGGCTGTTAGATGGCAGAGACCCAACGTGGGTCCCACTGTGGGGTGGCTGATGGGAAATGCAGCCTGGGTTTCTGTAGCTGGTTGTTATGGGACAAAATGACCAGAGCTGAAACACAGGACTGCTTGTGCTAATGGCCAAAATTGTTGCAGTATTAAATGATTTTAAATGGAGATAACCTGACTTTGTGCTGGGTTGTCATCACCCTGGGAAAGGCGTTCTCAGGAGCTGCTGTGCCCCCTCAGGATGTCCTCATCCCACCCTGGGGTTGACTTTGCAATGGAGCAGATAAGAGATGCTTACATTATTTGTGCTGCCAGATCAGCTTCGGCTTCAGCAGCACCTCCTGCAGTCCTTTCTGCAGTGGTTGCCCCATCGCAGCCTTTCCCCTTGCTCAGAGGCTTCCCCCCATGAGTCCCACTGCTCCCCCTTGGCCACCTGAAAATCCTGCCCTCCCCAAAGAGCTCATGCAAAGTGTGAGAAGCTCACACATGACAGCCCAGAGGAGCATTTTCCTAGCAGGAGGGTGGAGAAAGAAAATAAGTCATGCAAATATTCCCCAGCTCTTTTGGTGTGGGAGCCTGTCCAAAGGTACCAGCACAACCAGGGCACCCATGCCCCGCACCATGCAGCACCGTGCAGCATAAACATGACTGCGGTCCCCCCGCTCCTGATTCCAGATTGCCTTGCCAAGCTGAAATGAGGCCATTGTTCTGCTCTGTCCCCTGACCTTAATTTGATACTGGCAGAAATTTTCCTCTGAGGCAAACCAGAAATCTCTGTCATCTGCGGTGACCCTGGATCCACCTGACCAGGAGGTGTTTTAGGAGGAGATGCCAGGCCCTCCCACACTTCATGTCCAATTTGCCTCTGAGTATACAGTGTCATCCTTTCTGTAACCGTTTTGATCCTGCTTTTAGGTCATCTTAACCAAATTCAGGCACTAAAATGGTCTGAAAGAAAGACCAAAGGGAATTGTGCCTCTGCTGCCAGACTGCATCCCACAGTGCAGGTCTGCATAGGACTTTGTAGGCTTTAGAGACAACCATATCAGCCGGGCAAATTGCTATGCTGGATATGCCCAAAGGTCAGGTCATAGCTGTAAAAGTCCTGCTGTGTCCATTCTCTGTCCTCCAGAGTGGGCAGTCATGTACCTTGGCTGCCACCTCTGCCGCCACCCTGTACCTGAAGAAGCCCCTGAACTCACCTGGTCCCCTACTCACATTGGCACAAGAGCCAGGGAGAGATCGTCCACCTCAGCGTCAGCTGGCCAGGAGCACAACGTGTGGCTGAGCTGGGTGTCCTTGGACATGGACATGGGTTTGGATCCCATCCTGTGTGTGCTTCATTTATCTATTTCTCTCTGTGGGATGCATCAGGAGACCCAGGTGGGTTGAGCCTGTGAAAGGTTGGGAGCATGATTTACCCACAGGGAGCCGTGCAGCAGAAAGAGATTCTGAGCCCCCCCACAGCATCACATTGTCTGCCAGCTGCCAAGCTCAGATGCCACCTGGGAAACAGGAGGGTTCCCACCATCAGTTTCTATACTGGATCATTGGAGCTGGAGACTCTACACCCCTCCCACAGCATCCCACTGCCCCGGGGCCCTTCCATGGCTGCCCAAGGGAAAGAAAAATAACTCAGAGCACAGGCTGATGGGCTTCACGGCAGCCACTGTGGGCATTGGGGCTGGGCGAGGTCCAGAGTCCCCCTGATGGGTAGACATGACTCCTGTGGTGACAAGGGGAGAGGCTGTGACAGCAGGAGGCTCCTCTGGAGCAGAGACAGCAGCTGGGAAGCAGTTCAGGCTCTTCCATTGCCACTGATGAGACAATTCCAATGTCCTGAAACCGTGTGGGGACAATGGCATCTGGCCAAGATGCCCCACAGCCCACAGACTTAATGGCTTTTAATTTATTTTCCTCTCTGGATCAATGAGTTTTGGGGTTGCCTCTGCCGCCGGGAGCCTGGGCGGTGCCTTGGGAGAGGGCGAGGATTGACACCCAGCTCCACAGCACGAACCTGTCCCACACCTTTGGCTTCTCCCGCACCTTCAGCTTCTGAGCCATGCTCACTTTCACCCTCTGGTTCGCCAGCTGCAGCTGCGATTTCCACCCCTCCCTGGGGAATACCAGCACTGGGGTTTCATCGGGGAGGATGGCAATTAAAACACACAACAGGGACAAGCCCCTCCTTAAGAGAGAAAACGCCCCTTTCCTGTAGGTGATAAAAGAGAGGAAAACCACTCTCCCATGTCCAGAGCAATGTCTCCCATGTCTCCTGGCAAAACAGGTAGGATGGTTGTGACTGTCATGCATATTTGTGCCAGTCACTTGATTTTTATGAAGGCAAGGAGGACAGCAGTGAAGCCAGTGAGGATGCCAGGGAAACCACTTCCATCAGCAAGTGCGATAAGCTGAAATCCTTTGGGTGCAAGGGAACAACTTGCACTGCCAAAGGAGAAAAGAAAGAGGAAAGAACAGAAGGTGGAATAAATACAACAGGTGATGTGAACCAGGGCTGCTTCAAGTGCCTGAATGTAGAACAGGTCCCAGGGAGACCTTCAGGTCCCAGAGAGACCTTCTGCTTGCTCCTTGGGACCCTCCTTTCCAAAACACCGTGGTGCTGCTGCCCAGCGCCTCGCAGAACAGCTGACCTGGGTGGTCTGTGCTGTGTACAGGCCTGGGGAGGTATCCTGCCTCCAGAGCCTCCCTTGAACACTTTAGTCTGAATTTATTGATTTCTCTAGGCTGCATCCATCCCATCTCAGCATGTTCACTCACCACCCCACCGTGGTTTCTGCAGTCCCTTCGCTCTCTCTGTCACACAAGGCTCTGGCAGCTCTAGTTGTGCCATTTGCTGCCCGGGCTCCTCTAGTTCCCTCCAAGCTGCACGGCCATGGCCTCTGCCTTTGCTCCGAGCGGGCAGCACGTCAGTCTGTTTGGATCTCTCCCATGGACCGACTGATGGCCCCTTCTCAAAGAAGTCCACTGCCCTGCAGATCCTCCGCCTGGCACTGGCGTGGGTATCTAGGCCTTTCTCTTTTGTCTCTGCCTTAGCTGGGCTGTGATTTCTCACCATTTTCTGTCCATCCTCCAGTTCCTTTCTGGCCTCTGGTCTCTAGCTATCACCTTCTCTTCCAGTGGGGCCTGCTGCTCGCTTCATCTTGCTTCACGTTCCCCACCTTGTTTCTCCTCCCCTAGCTGGCCGCCTCTTTTTTTTTCTCACCCAAATTCATACTTTGAGGTTCGCTGTCCTTCAGACCTCCCGCTCAGCAGATACCCACAGCTTCTCAGCCATACATGCATGTGTACCTTCTGTTGCCTTCCGCCAAGCCCCCAGAACCTGGCTGAGTCCTTCAGGACCCTGTTTCCTCCAAGCCCCATTAACATTGCCTTCACTTCAATTTGCAGCCCCCAGCTCCCATTCCATGCATCTTTTCATTTATGAACTCCATCATTTGAGACCTGGTCAGTGACCCTAAATTGTACCTTTTGTTTGGTTAGAAAATGATGGAAATTCTCCATTTACCAGGGATTCAAGGATATCCATCAGTCCCTGAACACTTGACCTCTGGAAGAGTCAGTGAGACAACTGCACATACATACACATATATATGAATTTAACATACGGGATATTTCCAGGGCACTCATATAGAGGAGCTGCGAGGCTGCAGCCTGCAGAAGTGACTGGCAGAGATGACTTGCACATGCAAACCATCCGGGTAGAGAACATTTCAGATTTCCTGTGCGTGCATGGCCAGCTGTACGGGTGTCCTCAGCACATACACAAGATGCCTGAAGCTCAGTGCCTGGTTTTCCTGGAGGCGTGCATGGGATCCCCTGCATTTGGCACCTCTGATCTTTCCATTAGAGCTAATGCACAGAAATAGCAGCTAGATCCAGCTCCCATTATTTTCTCTACCCTTCTCTGTCCCTGCAGTGAAGTATCAGAAATTCTCACCTAAATGCAAGTCAGGCATGTCTGGAATAGCCCCAGCTCCCCGTCATCCTTCATGGATGGGCTCCCAAACCCTCCACTTTCTGTTCCTTAGACCTTGGGGTAATCAGAAGTTGGGGTAATCTGGGTTTCATCAGCTGGAAATGGCTGAGCAGGACTTTGGCTGAGGGTAATTGGAGGTTTTAGATGATTCCCCAAACCACTGTGAGTTGCCAGTGAAGCTCCTGGAGAGAAAGCCACATGCAGGATGAATGTCGAGGAGCTGCTTCTACTGCAGCATGAATGCTGCCAGCCAAGACCTGCACAAGACCCCACCTGCAGCGAGGACAGTTCGGGTCATTCACAGCACCAATGTGTACATCACACCCTTAAATCTCACCATTCTGGTTCATCTGCCCAGCAAAATCCATTGACTTTGAAGAAGCCACATTCCTGCTGGACCCAATTAATAAGGCATCTGATTAGTTGTCTGGGCCAGGTCCTCAGCTGAGCAGCCCTGAGCACAGCCTGGCTGGCTTTCAGGTAATGATCTGTCTCCAAAACAGACCCTTCCCTGGAGCTCCTCTGCTTGGGAGCTGCTTTTCTTTGCAGCCTCTCCTGTTGTTGGGGATTCAACAACTTGGGATGCCATCAGCAGCAGCTTCTTTGCCCTGATGTTCTGTGCGAGCTCAGCACTCGGGAGGCCATCAAAGAGCTGTGCAGGCACTTTCAGAAGGGGATGATCTACATCAGGCTGGGGGGGTTGTTTGGTGTCAGAAAGGGAAGCACAGATCTTTGACTCAGAAGGGAAATGAATCGGGTTACTGGTCAACAAATAAATGTGGGGTGGTTCCTCTATCTCGCCATCCAACCAGCCTGCCTCGGAACGAGAAGCCTTCTGAAGGGTGAAGAAGGCAGAGAAATCTGGACCGGGCGGGCTGAAAAGGGCTGGGGCACTGCTGCCGCCAGTCTGGTCCCAGCCCAGCTGGGGACCCTCCAGAAAATGGTTCCAGAAAGCGGTTTAGCTGCTGCCACTCTTCGTTTCACCATACAAACAGATATGAATTACTTGTCCCCAGGGAGAGAAAATGTCACACTTGACGAATACAGATGTGTCCATAGAGATCACAAAATGTTCCTTTATCTTTAGGGCAGGAAGGGGATTTTTCTTCCCCTCCTTTGTTTTGCTGGACTTTAACTTTTTTTTTTTTTTAAAAAAAATCACAGAAGATGAAAAGAATTAAAGTATCAGCTCTACGGTGCTGCAGGCACACAAATTCCCTGGATATCAGCTCTTTTGTGGGAATCTCTACATTCAAGCCATACATAGGTATTAATGCTCTGAATTTGCTTTTGGGGGTTTTAAAAAATAAATAAATCTGTGAATCCAGAACGTGGCTGTTCCTGTGCAGGGGGGAATATTGCAGCTTTGTGATTCACTGCCATCTTGTGATACTTGGCATTTTCCTAAAACGATCAACACACAATATCAATTAAAAAAGACCCCCCCAAACAACAACAAAACCCCAAATCTGTTCCTAGTATCCATAGTTACAGAGAAAACCTGGAAACCAGGAGGCTGATGGGCTCTAAAACTCCTATCACAAACAAATAAAATGAGAACTTGTGACATTTGTGGCTTTTACATTTCTATAACCTGTAAATGCTTCATAGAGACCATATCCTTTCATTGAAAAAGAAGCTGGAGTTTTCCTTGGTTAGATCTCACCTTGTGTGATATGAAGACAAGGTTTTCAATCTGATTTTTTCAGCCTATGCCTTCGGGTGGAACGGCAAAATTAGGACAAACTCGCTCAAACGAGCTAGTAATTATAATTATTATTATTTCTTCCATGTACAGCCAGAGTACTTGGGAGCTCTTGTGCTAATTCAGAGGAAAAACACGGTGGTAAATGCTGCATAACTCATAGGCAAAGTTTAACAGAAAATAGGGATACTCCGCCCCCACCCCGCCCTCCCAAGTCAAATACTAGGGGGATGTTCTAGCTTTTTAAAAATGATAAAAGTAGATCGGCCAAAGCAGCAGGAAGCAAAACATCGACACCATCCTGCCTCTAACAAAGAGGGGGAGCAGGAGTCCTGTCCTTGCCCAAAGCTAATTTTGAGGAGGGATTTGCATACAGATCAGCCCGAAGTGAAAAGCCTGGGCAGAGCTTAGCTGGGCGCACCGTACCCTGGTTTTTAGTCGTAAGGCAGAAACAGCTAACGCTCACCAGCAAAAATTGCCATGAGAAACTTCAGTAAGGGGTCACGTTTGTACACGGCAGGTACTCCAAGAAAGCAGTTACTGAAGCGCTTTTGAATTTTTATGAATTCAAAACAGCCAAACCCTACCCTGTGTCCCAGAATTTTCCTACTTTACTGTATTTACTATTTTACCAGTATTTTACTGCCCTGAATTTTACCGCTGTGCCAGACTGCTGTGGCTTAACCCCAGCTGGCAACTGAGCCCCACACAGCTGCCTGCTCGCCCCCGCCCCGCCCCCCCCCCCGCCCCCCTCCGTGGGATGGGGGAGAGAATTGGAAGGGTAAAGGTGAGAAAACTCATGGGCTGAGATAAAGGCAGTTTAACAGGGAAAGCAAAAGCCGTTCCCCGCTCCCCACGGGCAGGCAGGCTCAGCCATCCCCAGGACAGCCGGGCTCCAGCAGGTGTAACGGGGACTTGGGAAGACAAATGCCATCACTCCCAATGTCCCCCCCCTTCCCCTTCTCCCCCCAGTTTATATGCTGAGCACAATGATGGTATGGTATGTCCCCAGGGTCAGCTGTCCCAGCTGTCCCAGCTGTGCCCCCTCCCAGCCCCTTGTGCCCCCCAGCCTCCTCGCTGACGGGGCCAGGCTCTTCTCAGTGGTGCCCAGCGGCAGGACAAGGGGCAACGGGCACAGACTGTGACACAGGCAGTTCCATCTGCATGTGAGGGAGAACTTCTTTACCCTGAGGGTGGCAGAGCCCTGGCACAGGCTCTTCCCTGGAGACATTCAAACCTGCCTGGACATGACTGTGCAGCCAACTCAAGGGGCACCTGCTCTGGCAGAGCTGGACTAGGTGATCTCCAGAGGCCACTTCCAACCCTGACCAGTCTGTGAGTCTGTGAAAAGCCCTTGGCTCAGTTTAACTGTTACTCAGCAGTAACTAAAACATCCCTGAATTATCAGCACTGTTTCCAGCACAAATCCAAAACGTTGCCCCTACTAGCTACTGTGAAGAGGATTAACTCCATCCCAGCCACCACCAGCACACAGATGTGAGGGAGGGGACCAGACTAACACAGATGAACATGGCAGCCCGGTTTTGTACTTGACCCAGTAAAATTTTCCATAAGCATGTAGGGTGGATCGGTGCTGTGGACAAGTCAGGTCAAGCTTGTATCATCCCATGGGACAGCAGTTCCCTGCAACAGAGGGTCAGGGCTAGCTTTAAAGCACTGGGGAAGCAGGAGATGAGAGCACCCCACATGCTGATGGACCATTCCACCTCTCCGCCAGCATCCTCAGCTTCCATCCTCACCCAGGTCATTGGGGACATGGCACAGCACTCGTGGATGTCTCCTAATTTAGTGCCAGTGGGGATAACTGCCTGCCTGGGGATATACAAAATGTGAGTTATCACATGATTTATGAATTCTGACAAGTGAAATAATTTTTGGGGCATAGCCCTTAATTTCTTCCCCCTCCACTTTCACAGAAAAAGCATGAGCACAGACTTAAGCAGCAGCATAGGTTTACAATGCTTCATTTATAAACCATCTAAAGAAATGGCATGAAGTAATTGTATTCACGGTTTTCAAACTATCTTCTAAGTAGATTCCCAGAAAATATCATAATGCTCTTTAACAGAAAAATAAGTTACAAGTTAATAGTGGTGGCTGTTCCCCAAGGCATAGGGCTGAAACGGACCTGCGGGTCACAGCACCAATATCCATTTGTCCTTAGCTCTGTAAGCTATCTAGAAAACCTGAGCAAGTAAAATAATTTCTTCAAAGCAGAGCAGAGTTTGCTTCCACCGAAGTTTTCAGAAAATTTAGAAGCCTGTGGGTGCTTGTTGTTAGCCAGACTTTTTTTTCTCTGGCTCATGTAAGTGTCTGGCCTCTCAGTTCACATGCAGTGAAGATCACAAAGCACCCCAAAATGACAAAAGTGAGTTTTCCTGAACACTGAAACAATGCAATTGGTGCAAAGAACGGGAATGGCAATGCTAGAGGAGGACTACAACAGACACACTAGCTGCTGGCACAGCTACGTAGTCATAGACTGGGTTGGGTTAGAAGGGATGCTGAAGACAATCTTAGTTCCAACCCTCTGCCACAGGCAGGGACACCTTCCACTAGCCCAGGTTGCTCCAAGCCCCATCTACATATTACCCTGGTCACATCTTATAGTGGGTGATGTCACATCCGAGACTATAACACAGTGAAGCCAGATGACAATTAGCTCTTCCGAAGACCATCACCGACCTATGCTCCAGTTTCCACGTAATTAATTCCACAACCTCAGGAACAGCATGGCCACGGTCAGGTCCAAAGTGCAATGCTGGGAATCCCTAGTAAAGAATCATGGATAAAAGCAAGCACAGAGCCCCAAACCCTAGCATTAGGTATGAGCTCAGCACTAGGAGGGACCTACAGGTTAAATTCTGTCTCGCACACTGACAGACAACATGCAGAAAGATCTACAGAACTTGTTTGCTGACCCACATCTCACATGAAAGGGCTCGGTCTGGCTACCTTGCCTGCCTCACGTGCTTCACTTAATATGGAAACACTCTCCCAGAGCTCCAAACAGAAGCTTCTGGAGCTTAGGTAAGTCACACCTCTGAGGTGCTCATTAATGTCAGAGCCCTCTAACAGACATCAATTCAGCTTGTAATAAACACTTGGCTATCACTTTCTTCTGCCTAGCACCTCCTTTAAATTCAGCTTTTACTCAAGTCTTCATAGAGTCCTGCACAAACAACCCTTTTGGCTTTGGCACAGCCCTGTGAAACTTCGATAATGAAATGGTCTGGATTATTCTAGTATTACAAGATGCGAATCTTGGCCAAGCTAAGATACAGATGTGTGTACAAGACTGCACACACCATGCTAAATGGCAGGGCAGTTTTGTTGATGCAGTTGTACTAGCAGAGCAGAAGTAAGCTTGCACTGCACACCCGAGATGGTGTTATTTGTTAAATTCACAGAAACTGAATGTACTTTGGAGTGATTTCTGTGGATTTCATGGAATACCTTTGGTCTTTGACTGGCATGCTGGAGGCTGGCATTGCTAGCTGGCTCCTTTATCTCCTAAAACCCTTTAACACATTGAAAAAGTATAAAAAAAATCTCTAATATAAATCTCCACAATTGTTTCAATATTGTTTTATTACAAAAATAGTTTAAGAAAGAACAAAAAAATCATGGCAAAAATCAAATTTTGAATAATTAGGAGACTTTACAAGCCTCAAATCTCAAGTAATTTCTCTGCTGATTATTGTTGTGCAGCACGGTAATGATGTACTGATCTTTCACATCAACACATGCTACTGCACTGTACCTCAGCGCTCCTGCACAGTATCACATTCAGCAGCAGTACAGAGATTAAAAAGGAAATATGCGTCATTCCATTGTTTTATTGCTATCTAGTCTCATTGGTAGCACAGCTTTTAGTCTCCTCAAGTTGTGTCTCTGTTTAGTAGAGACAAAACCAGCCCCTCTTGCCCTCCCCAATTACTATATATCCACATAGATTCTTTTGATTTCAGAAAAGAGAATTAAAAAAGCATCAATCAGGCCCTTAAAAATATAAATATTCTTATATGCAGGAAATATACTTGTGGAGAACTGGCTAGCTGAAAAGGGTCACATAGACATAGTCCAGCTGGCTGGACAAAAATGCACATCGCTCTCAGCTTATCTGAAGTAAAGCAAAAATACACTATCCTTGGCTGTTCTTGTTACACAGTAACAGGAAGATTGCGGTGGGAAAAGAATGTTGCAGGTGGGAACACATAACTACAGAAGACAAACTAGGGGCAGGCTTGGTATTTAGGCAACTAACCAATAATGAGCTTAACTTTTGTAATATGTATGAGCTAATTATAACAAGGCATAAAAGGGGATTGTAAGGTACAATAAATCAAGTCTGCTGATCACTCATATTGAGTGACTGTGTCTTCCCTCCGTCGCAACACATACTGACCCCGACAATTAATACATTAATAATAATTTACTGGTAACATTAATCACATGACTCAGTGCCTGAATTTTTTATTTAAAAACCCCTAAACATTCAGAACACAAAGGCCATGGGGCAGGGGTGTCCGAGACCTTCAGATGCACTGAGCTGGCTCTTACTTCAAAGGATGAATCATCAGAATCTGGTTGGTATTGGCCTGCACAATAGATGAGGCAAGTGCCTTTCCCTGGAGGTGCTTCTGTCTCTTGGCTACAGAAAAATAACGCAGCTTGTCTGCGAGTGAACTTTTTACATTATATAAACCAAGCAAAACTTACTTATATAGCAAAGGTTTTCTGAAATAACCTCTGGAAGTTCTCACAATATAGCAAGCTCTCTTTCTAGAGTTTCAGTATATATTTCAGTAAAAACAAAGACACAACTTGCAGTGTTTTCTTTTTACTCTATCCTTCCAATGTTGATCCAGAAGACAAAATCTGCAAGCCTCAGCCCTACACACCTATTATTCTGGGCTGTGTACATCATTGCCACAAAGTTATACAGCTCCCTAAAGTGCAGAGCAAGCCTGGAGAATTCTGAATGCAATCAAAACCAGATATACTTGATACATCAGAATCTGGTAACAGGAAAAAGTTTGGGTATAGTCACATGAGACTGACTGCCAGGATAAAGTAACCATGTAACTACTGATATTCCCAGGGTACAGGTGCATCAATGTTTTAGCCCCAAGTTCCTGGCTAGCCTCTGTTGCACAAATGACTGTCCTATTTTATACCAGCTCTAACATAAAAAAAGAAACACTTTTGATCAAGTCTTGCAGCTGACCCTTAAAAAGAGCATCCTATCTTGAAGCACTGTGAATGGAATAGAGGGTTTCTTTGTTTTTAATTATGTGGCTTATTCATTAAAAGGTTAAATTCCTGCTGGGTTTTCTCACACCACAATTTCACGCCACAGTTGGAGCCACAGCTTGGCTGTCAGGCTGGAGGTTGATCAGGGAATTGCTTGCTTGGGCCAGCTCTGCGATGGAGACTCGTCCTCGCTGTTTGATATACTGAGCCACAGCAGCCATCTCCTCCGGAGTAATGTAGATGAACTTTCCTCTGTCATCAATCACACCTACAGGGGGAAAGAAAGGACCTTGAAGTCAGCACTCTGGCTCCTCTCACTTCCCAACAGACATCAGTTGCTTCTTTTGGAAGGGATGTTCAAACTGCTGAGGCTCCATTCCACATCTAGGGCAGGCAGGACAATGTGCTAGCAGTCAGGCTTTTATTTCCTCTCTGCTGTTGGGTCTTTGAGCAGGGCTACAACAATAGCCAAGTGCCTTGGTAAGACTAATTTTGTTCAAAGTTACACATTTTTTTTCATTGTGTGCAGCTAGCTGGGAGTACCACAGCAGCTACTTTGGGTACATAGTTTTGGTGCCCATGTTCTGGGCCCAAGCAGCTGGTGGAGAAAAGAGTGTGGCAGAAAGGTCCAGGAGGTGATTCTGAGCCCCTGCGGGGCCCAGCTCAGCCATTCCAACCCCTCTAAGAGGGAATGAAGCTTATTTTCTGTATTTCAGTCGCTCCATCAAGAGCGAGAACAGATACCTCTGTTTTTAAAGCGTTACAGGATCAAACGCAAGGCAGAGCACCCCACTGCCGTGCATTTTAGGCCAGAGACACAGCCAGGACAGTACACATCCTTATGCTTTGATTCAGAGTGCTACTAGGTCATTTGAGTGGGTATCCACAGGTACCCACCAAGGTAGATGTTTCCCAGCCACGGCCACAGTATCAGATTAATAAATGTTTGCAGTGGCACCTTCCCTTACTTCATCCTTGGAAAGAAAAAGACTGCCCGGCAATAAACCAGACTTGTTCAGACAGGGAACTACCCACGTGCTCGGTCTGTGCTTACGCTCCAACTTTGACTGCATGGGTACATGACTAGCATCCTGGAGTGCTCCCGCATGTTTGCCTTTCCCACAGCATGCCATGCCATGGTCCTGGCTTTAGCCACTGCACTTTCACAACATGTTAGCAAATTACAAACAACCCCAAAACATCCAAGTGATTCTTTTAAATTCAGATTTCAGAAGACACCATTTGCAGCTGGCTGCTCAGCAACCCCAGAAGGCCTTCAGCAGGGCTCAGTCAACATGCAGAAGCCTTGTGCTGGTTCCTGAGTGTTGGGAACATTCACCCCCCACCCCCGTATAATGTATCACAGGAGCAACCAGATCCGAAAGTGCTTTAAATAGTAGTTACACTGCAGCTGAAGCAGCAATTATGAAAATACCTATTTATCAAGTCCTGCTAGGATCCTCTGCAGTTTAAAAACAGAAATTACACTGGAAGCCTCTCTCTACCACAGCAAAGGCATTTTCTGTGCCACCTATTCACCAGCTACAATAAATTCCCCTTTGTGTTTTGGCTGTCACCTGTTAGAGTGCCATCTGCCATCAGATCCTGGATTCTGTTAATTGCATCCTGTTTAGAAGAGAAAAAGGAATAAAAAACTGATCAAGAGGGAGGCAAAAAACCTTCTGCATGTTCAGATAAAATACAGATGGAGGCTTACATTTAAATCCTCTGTGTTAAAGACTACAGTAAAGGATACAGGTTGGTATTTCCACACAGACAGATGCAGTAAGCCCTCTGGGGTGTTCAAATAACTTCCCTTCCCCCAAATAAGACTTCTATTGCTGTTACCTGGCTGTACAAGGAATGTGGGGGGACAGTTATAGAAATATTCTCAGGGAAAGGCTGTATAGTGCCAATGCAACATGCAAGTTCCATGAAGTACACTTAGGTACTTCTCCAAGAACCTGGCTACACTCTATACATTCCAGAGCTTTTTATATTTTTTCCTGCTCCATTTAAAGAGGAAACCTCTTTTACTAATTCAAAGCAACGACTGGCTGAATTTATTGCTGGGTTGACTCTATAGTTACTCCAAGCATGCATTTCCACCGCACCTTCAGCAAGTATCTAAACCTTGGCTCCCACAGTTCTGCTTACCTCCCTTTGTTGTATTTATGTGACCACAGAAGCAAATTATATTTTAGATTTCAACCAGATAAATTCCCTCAACTGCCTCACTGCATGCTTAAACCAGCTCTGGTTTAAGAGAGAGGAAGGGGCATAGCAGCCTGGACTTACAGCAGCGTAAGATGCTGTGCTGAGGTGCCCCAAGATCAGATTAAGGTACACAACAACAGAAAACACTGGTCACTTAGAAATACATGTCAAATATTCTCATAATAAAATAAACCAAGCCATGACTATTCTTCAGAGTCAAAACATAAAATGTTTAGAGAACAGGAGAAGGATGGGGCCGGGGAGGGGGGAAAGGACAGATATCACTCCATGAGCTCACTTTGACAGGCTTATATGGTGCTGAGCAGGACAATTTTCTTAATGCACCAGAAGATACAAATTCTTCAGTGTTCTAAGAATACACAAGCAATTGGAGCAAAACACCTCATCTATTGACTGTCTGCAAATCTAACATTTCCAATTATGAAGACGGTGTCTGAATGTGCTTCTAGCTCTGCTTTTTATCCCCAAGTAGCCTGAATTGCCTTATTACCATATTTGCAAACACTATAGGATACATTACCCAACAGGCAGGCAGCTGTGCAAGAGGCAGACTGAGCACTTTTCACTGAAACAATCTTGCACACCAACAGCCCTTCACCAGCCGGGTGGTAGTTCGATGAGTGGCCACATTTTTAGGGCCGACTGCTGATCTTGACCAAAATCCAGACATTTTCAGTAATGCTGAAACACTTGCATAACTATTACCCTTATTTACTCCACTTTCCTGTCCTTCTAAAGTCATGGCTTGTACTTGCACCCCAAAAGTTAGTCCTTACCTGTGTTCTTAAACCCAAATGTGAAGCCAAGTCCTCAAGCTGGATTACCTTTGTTTTCTATGGAAATAAACAAGAGTTAAATGCAGCTGATGAATTAGAGGGTTAGCATATTTGTTTTCCTTTCAAATAAAATAATGCATTTAATAGACAAAGTAGAACCTGTCATTCTAACTTTTCCTAGTAAGCACTTTTCTCTGATGAAAAACTAACTTCAGTTACTTAAACCAGTCTGCTCTATGGAAAGCGTGAATGCTCTGACCCACTTAAGTAAAGACTCAAATACATTTGCCAGTGTTCATCCTGAACCTTTTCTTATGTTAGGAGGACAGGATGAGCACAATCACAATAAACAGCCATGGCTCTGTTCTTGCTCATGCTGACTTTCTCAACTGCTACCTTTAATTTTCAGTATGCTTTAACAAGATCCCTTTTTGTTTGAGAGATGCTTCAAAGTACCTTTTAAAAAGATCACTGGTACATATTGGCACATACATAAAAATCCAGACAAGACTGGCAGCATTATGAACTTTAGCCTATTTTAGTAATGTTGTGTATTAATGTTGTGTATTAATGACATATTAATCTTCCTAAGCAAGTGAACACCTTATTAAAATTGTCAGTGTTGGAAGTGTACTGCTAACACACTCGGGCACAGGCAGCGCAGCGATCTCTGAGAACAAAAGCAGAAGCAGGAACCGCAAATCTTCATATGGCTTTTGACAGAGATTCTTACTGCAGCCTTTCTCAGTCAGGACACAGTCATCACTGCTCACATCTGGTTTTATGCTTCTCTGTAGCTCCAGAGAATTAGAGAAAACACCTGGTGCACTCATCTGGAGCTACTTGGTTCCTGTTTTCTTATCTGCAAAAGTTTTAGAAACTTGTCTGTTTAGAAGCAGTAAAAGGATACGCTGTTTGCAAGGACCTTGGAAAATACAAAGCTTTTGAAAACTGTTCAGTTAACATTCTGGACCACATTCCTAAGAGCCATATATGTACGGCCACAAGAGCTACATCTACATTATCAGATGCAATACTTCAAACAACAGATGCATTTGTTTCTGATCTTGAGAGTACGCTGGAAAGACACTGATAAATTAGAAATTAAGAGAGGCTGAAATAGATGAATCTTTTTCATGAACAAAAATCAGACAAAAAAAGCCACACACAGACTTAGTAGTTGTGAAGTTTGATGCAGCCAAGCTAGAGAACTGAATACCATAGACTGAACGCATGGAATTGGAACCAGTCCATGGAATTCAGTTCTCAGAGCTGGGAACTGCCAAGATTCGTCACATCTTCTTTTAAAGGGATAGGGGGGGAGCAAGGGGGTGCAAAGCCACATAAACAAGAAAAACAGGATTTAAACCTTCACTTGAAGATATTCACCCTCAATGACCAAGTTTAATGGAAGGTTTCCAAGATAGATCCTGCTGTGAATAAGAGCCCAGAGGGTGGGGTGGAATTTGGATGCATTCCCCACACACACTCTGAAATATAATGACATTTTGAGGTCTCAAGCAAACAAAACACTTCACCACATGCTTTACGATTTAAAGACAGACTTAACTTTCATAGAGCCACATATACACATCCACATTTTACTGAACTAATTTAATTTTAGGTATGATTCTGCTGCTGTCCTCAGCGAGGGATGAAACAGAGCAAGAGCTCTCAGGATTAAGATGAATAACATTTTTTCCCCCTTATCTTGTAAGCATGATTTTTTAAGAAAAACCAGGAAGGATTAAAGCTTGAGTCCTTTGCTATCCCCTTCAAATGTAGTTTGTTGTTTCAATTTACTGGCTGTAATTCAGATGCATTCAATGATATACTATCAAGTCGGGTGAGAACAGTCTGATGGAGAAAATGCAGGCTCCTATTTCCCTGGACCAAGAGAGCTAGTGCTTCACAGCAAGGGAACTGCTCAGCCACTCTTTAACCTCTGCCCATTTCATTATGAATTTTTTGAAGTGCTTAGAGAGCCCACAGAGCTGGTTTGTAAGGTGTGTTGTGCAGCTACAGCACTGCTAAGTAAAACCATAACGCTCCCATTAAGAACTGGTTATTCTGCTCCTCTGAGAGCAGAGCAGTTGAGTCTGTAACTTGAGGACTGGCCACTGTAAGAAGCAAACACATACACAGGACAGCAACCGCAGCAGAGACTGCCACAGCTGAGGGTGTGATTTGGTGATACTGCAGCAGAGGGGTTAAACTGGTTGCAGGGCTACTATGTAACCCCCAAAGGAAGGGGGATACTTAGCTTTCAGAAAAGCAGAATTGGGGATTGTCAATCCTTTTGGTGCCTTTAAGAAAAATCCCATTTAAAACAATCCCAGGAGGCAGAGCTGAAGAAAAGAGGCTGCATTTTATTTCAAACACACTTAGGAATGAAGCACGGAGTGAGCTATCTCCAGTCAGTTATACCAGTAAAATAAGTTATTCAATGGAAGAGCTAAATTAAATTTTGTTTTGTAAAAATGTCACTTGATCTTAATTTATACACTTTTCAGACAGCTACTAGCAGCTTAGCACTGCTTCTTGATACAAGTCAACGGTTTCTGTGAGAGAATATAAGTGCAATACATAATCTATATATTAAGCATACTTTCAAGATTAAAAAAATACTAAAACTTGTAAAAGAAAGCAATGCCCTAGTTCTGCAACTCATTTCTACATAGGAAATCAGGTGTTGAAGTACTTCTGAATTAGGTTTTCAGCCCATGCTTTTCTCTGACGTCAAGTAGAAGTGACTAATGAAACTATACATATGTGCTTGAACACTGAACTGAGAGTTTGTGACTAATCCGTTCCACCCATGGTAACTACTAGGCCAATGTGCAGAAACAGACCCTACTGCATTATCCCTTGAACAGCACACCACACACCCCCCCCCATTTTTGCAGAAGATCCCAAGGGACATGTTCTACCTACTGTTATGCTAGGGCAGTTTGTTTATCAAGAACAGCACATTTTCCTTACTCCACAGCTTGGCAGTATGTTGAAAGCCTTAGATGGGAACAGGTGAACTGGGATCACACCGTACCATGTAGTCTACTTCCATGGATAGTAATTGAATTGAGGGTGGTCTGAACAGACACTGCCATTTCAGAATTCCCCTCCCTTTCAAAGGGATCTCTCTGGCTTCTGGGTAAAACAGAATATCAAAATCACCACGTGGCTGCAAAGTGAAATGTGCCATCTGATGCTTCATCGTCACTCCATGGTTTTACTTAGGGTCTTTAAGCATGTTACCTATAGCGTTTACAATCTGCTCTCAGCTGTCTCACCTGCTTTTGGTGGTGCTTCTGATCAGAGATGACTAGCTTATGCTGGGGACTTGGTTACAGAACAGGGGCTATTTTCATTTGGACTGCAGTAAATCCTAACTCTGAGATCTAGCAGGTTACACATTTCCAAATTACTCCCAGAGACTGTTGCCCAGAAAGTGCTCAACAGATGCAACCCTAGCAACCTCTCTCACTGTGGCCCGTTGGCAATGGGATACACCACCAAAAGTGCCAGTGATGCAGGAGGCAGAGAGCAGCACAGCAAAAGGCGCTTGCACCTGTAGCTTTCCAGCAACTCCAGGTCAAGCCGTTGTTCAGACTTGCATGGCACTCACTCACACTGACTCCTTGCAAAGCATTACCCATGAAACAAATCTGCTTGTAAGTCCGTGGTTTGGCTGGGATAATGGATATGCAAAACTGGCCCAAAGTGTGAGATTCTGGATTAACAAAATGGTTAGGACTTCAGTAAGTACACAAGTGACTTGCTTACTAATGAAGTCTTTCACACATGACATACATTGTGAGATATAAGTCCAGTTTCCAGTGAAGGAGGAAAGGATTAGGATGAAAGATTTGTGTAACATTGTTAGAGTAGAAAAACGCACTTGACCAATAGTGGAGAAAGAAGCATTTGTCCTTACAGATCAAAAATGGAAATCCTTGTGAACACACCACAGGTTTTAAATAACCAACCATACAATACGATGGGAGACTAAACCACCTTGTTAAAAACAAGTGATCTTATTCTTAAATATTGCTTCTGAACATTAAGACAACAATTGCAAATTGCACGGATCAAAACAAGAAAAGAAATCATATGGAAAGTTGGATTGACCTTTACAAGGCCAGTGTTTCAGACACAAACACATCCCGCATGGCAGGCCACATGCTGGTACAGCAATTCTTACGCTGAGCTGAGATGTAGAGATCATTTTCTAAATCAGTAGCTGATGTTCACAAACAAAAAGCCTGAATGACCCAAACCCCAACTGACAGCAAATATTGCTGTTTATAAACTCTGAGGGTGATCCACCAGGCACAAAGTTTATAATGCCTATCCTTATGAAAGAGGGTAAGAGCTACAATCCTGCCCCCAAAAGCCAAGACACAGCTATATTACAAACTATTTTAACAATGATGGACATGCTCACACATGATTAAGTAAATAATGCAGACTTTAGCCAAGGTACCACTTTTGTTACTTGTTGAATATTTAACTAAATCAAAGTGGATGTCAAGATTTCCCTTCTTTCTGCAACTCAGCTCTTTGACAAGGGTATTTTACACAGACTAACAAGTATAAAAGGAACAGAAAGACCAACAGTAGCTTACCTTCACATATTCCAAAAATTCCATTAGAAAGCTGCGAGTCTGGATACAGCAAGGAAAACAGCTGTTATTTTAAAAACTCATGAACATTAAATGCATTGCAAACTTCTTGAGTACAAGTATTAAGTGTTTGCTTTGCATACTTCCGAAGTTTTAAATATTACACACAGAGGGAGATTTTGAACTGGAAAAAAATAATATCTAGATTTAATCTTAACTAGGAATTTACAATAAGTATTTACTAAGATAGAACATTGCTCAAGTAGAATTTGTGTTTAAGTATTTCCTGAAAGGAAATCTTCTGAATCTTTTACTCTTCACATCATACATACCCTAAAATAACCATGGCTGGGTGAGTTTGTCCATTGTGTATGAAGTTACACATACACACTGAGGACATTTTGTACAGGGGTAAAGTAAGAGTGATTCAGGAGACAGCTCGTACAGATGGTCAAGTGTAGCACACAGCTGCACAACACATGTGGAAGCTCAAGCCGTTTCCAAAGCTATGCACCTGAAGTTTGGCATGTTAATACAAGCGGCTCAATTTTCAAAGGAAATGCAAACAATGTGCATTTAAGTTAACAGGAGATCAAGTTACTTTACAACCCTGGAAATCAATCAGCCTTAATTAACTGCTTGGCTCTGGACTCAGGACCTTGATTTTCAGCACACTAGCCTCAACACCACAAGGCAGAGTCAGCTATTGTAACAGGATACTAAAATGCTTCAGTACATTTTCTGCCACAAGGCAGAAGGGTGGCCTGCCATTTCTGCAAGACTGGTGTCTCCAAATAACTACGTACCTGTTATTGTTTCTGATTATGACTTTCAAATCACCTACTGTTAAAGTTCTAATTCCCCACCCCTATCAAGGATATCTTGTGTTGAGATCCAGGCATTATCAACTGCCTGCCAAGCTCTTTAGAGTGAGAAACACCCTCCTCTGTTCCCACATATAGAAAGATTAATTTCTCCTTGATAGGCAGCTGTAGGAACACAGACAATAAACACATTCTAGCTTCAAAGGGCATCTAAAGTGGAACACTAATATTTAGGTATAATCTGATCTTCTAACAGGATAGGCACACATTTTTGAAGGAACATTTAATAGAAAGTATGCATTTTAGGAAATTTCCCTTTGCAGGTTACAACTGCTCTTGGTGTTAATCCTGGCATACTGGAGGAATTTATCTTAATGGGAAGAGATCCACAGTGAGAACTTGTGACTAATGTCAAGCGGTATTGACTCATTACGAGCTCCTCAGCCCAAAGCCACTCTTAGTCACACTAGATGGAAATCCATTCAATTCAACAGGGTTGCTTTAGCAGAGAGGCGAGTGCACCCATGGTCCTGAAAAAGGATACGTATCATGAAATGCAGCTCAAATTTGACTGCTACAACCCAAGAGCAATTTCAGCATTTGATAGCAACTAAAATGAAGCTAACAGGTTTTCAGCAGACAGAATAAGAACACTGCCTCCCACAACAGTGAAACTTTTTCAAGTTTGCTGTGATATGTCAAATATCACATTTCAACCCCCATCCCCAGAAGCGCGCCTGCAGGCAGCCACAGGAGCAGCATACTAGAACGTTATGCACAAATCTGAAATGCTATCAACCATAACAATCATTTGCAACACTGCATGCACAATTTTCCGATGTACAACCCATAAGCACTTGGGCTGTGTCCTATGAATTCTCTTAACAGAAGCCTTTTAAGACAAGAGCTTGGTTTTTAATTTGATTTCACAGCAGCTCTTGGTCTAGAAAATAAAACCAAAACCAAGCAATTCCCCTAAAGATATGTGGGCACTACCAAACTCCAAATTTAGCCTCACTTTCATCTGGCCCACTGTACATGGGTAGGGCAGAGCCGACGACAGAAAGATTAGCTGAATTCCGGAATTACTTTTATTTCAGTCCTTAGATGAAGGGAGAGAACTAACTTCTAGCAATATGCATTTGCCTTAACACTCTAACTTGTAGGAGTCTGGTATGAGGAACTGTAGCACTCCCCAGGAAATAATGCAGGTTAACTTGTGCCATGTACATAATTTAGTTTCTACAAGCAAAAACATTTGGCTGACTCCTACTTTCAAGTTTGTTTTACACAAGACAGAATGCAGCAAGGGCAACTTGAGCCTAATGATAAAGGAAACTGCAGTAACAGCCTAACATACATACCTCTTCCTCTGTCATTGATTCTTCAACCCCTTCCTCTTCAACTACAAAACTCTCCCTCAGCTTCAGGTACTCTTCATACTCTCTTTTCTCCTCTTCTTCCTTTGCCTTCCTTTTTTCCTCTTCCTGGACAGGAAAGGCGACAAGTGGTCAGTTTGCTCCTCCCCAAATAAGGTTTATTTTTAAGTAAAGTAGCATCTTCTTTATCTGCAGTCTGGTTTTACTAAGAGAGACAGTAGATTAGGATTTTCCAAAATGAGTTTAAGTTCTCCCTTGATGGCATCATTACTTTGACCAGCACCCCTCAAGGTAGTAACCATCTCACATGGTCATTAAGCTCACACACAATATAGCTAGGCTGGTTCTTAACAGATCTGACACAGGGGAGAAAAACCACACTTATATAGCAAACTGCTTGCTTAATTTGCATGAATATGTTTCTTCTGTAAGTCCCGTGACAGGAAGTCCCTGCCCCTAACTGTACTTTGATGCAACATCCACATTTTCAGTAACTGACCCCAATTCTGCTTTGACATGCACTAGTGTACATTGGGAATGATCACAAAGAATAGTGGAGTTACACTGGTGTCCATCTGTGTGTGGGAAGAAGCCGGCCTGTAAAAGTGTTTCAAATAAATTATCTTTCTTATGACATAGAAGCAAACTACATCTACATGGAATCTAAAGAACTGTATAAAATATTTTAGATGTAGGAGACAAAGCATTACTGTATTAAAAAAAAGGGGTTTTAAAGATATTTGATTGTTAACCAAATCCTATATGCTCCGTTTTTAGTTATTTACAACAAAAATACTTCCAGTTGCTTACTTACCCTGCAAGAAATGTTAGGTCTTAAAAAACCCAAACTTATGCAGACCCAGAAAACTCTAAGCCCAACATGAGTAAAATAGTGATTTATATCTAGGTTATATAGAATAGTCACACATTTCCAAAGCAAAACTGATTAAAATTTTTGGAATGTGATAGATTACTTTTTTGAAACATTTTTTAAAGAACAGGTTTTTACTGGGAGGTTATAAATTTGCAGGTTTTCCATCATTTTCTTTTAAAACTTGTTTTGCTGTTCTCTGAAACACTTTACACGTTTAACTTCACACAGAAGAAAAATGTTTCCTTACAGAACTGTTTCTTCCACAGAGAAATTTATGTTTGTACAGCACCTGGTACAATGAGATTCCAACTTGACTGGCCTCTAGTTGCTATCACATGGCAAAGGCTTGACTAAAACTTAGGAAGATGAGTTCTTTAGATTTCAGTGACAATCTCAGGGTATGCCTTTCCTATTATCATAGGAATTTATCTCTTAATTATTGATTTCTAAATGCTCGCCATGCTATCTCTTTGTCACTAATACGGTAATTGCTTCCTTAAACGGCTGGAGAGCAAACGCTTGTTCCATTAAAGCACGAAGAGACAGAAACAGGTCATTGAGTATATTGAAAAATGTCCATATTAGAAAAGATGCCATGTAAGGCCAAAACCAGCAAGATACCAGAAATGGGGATGGGAGGCTTGCCTTTCAATAAAAAAAACTAAGAGGAAGTGTATTTGGTCCCAATTTTATTTAATCAAACTTCCATGAAGTCACAAGAAGGAATACTACCTACATGCAAGTTTGAGAAAAACAGGACCAAAAGGATCTTATCGTATGCACAAAGTCAAAACCATTTTTTAAACTGCTATCTCATAAAAAATCCCTATAGATCTGAGGAAGGCCTCGAGAAAAAACAAGACCATTTTCTGGGTCATTCATCACTGTAACAACTATTAGCAAAAGCCCAATAGTTCATTTTTTCCTTATAAAGTGCTACAGGTGCCAAGAACAACATAACCATAATTCATCTGGAAATGAAAGCAATTGTTCTTTTCTTGTTAAGTGCATTAAATTTAATCTTGACTTGATCCTGGAAATACAAGAATAAGGTTCTTCCCCTGGTCTATTACAGAGGTTGTAATTCAACAGGATTTGAAATGACAAAAAACAAACACAAAACCTGAAAATTGCTTTGGCAAGTAATTTCTAGATGGTTCTATGAAGAAAAAAAAGAGAAGACAGCATCCCATTTATAACTGAGAGCAACAATAACTAAAAAATATTTTCCTGTTTATGGAAGGTCTAACAACAAATGAACAAGACTCATTCCTGTCCTCCTTACCTATTTGAAGAATAGTACCTTGAATTTTATTAAAACATACCAGCATGTAACAATTAGTACTTCCATTTGCAACATGTGCAGAAAAGCAACTCTGCTGCAAGACTGGCAAAGGACTCTGCTATCACTCCCTCTTTCGTGGTCTCCTTAAAAGCCAACATGAGTTTGTTTGCCAGATCCTAAGTTTTGATACTACGATCAGCAGGGCATTTCCAGGTGGCCTGAGCCACTGCTTCAGTAGCTAAAGCATGTCAGCCCTGAAAGCTTTGTGTTTCCTGGCGGTTGTAGCCTCCTCCATAACACTATTTCCAGAAGCTTTTTCATTTAATAACTAAAAATCCCAGCCACTTCCTGTAGTATCACATGCTTTACTACCTAAATTCACCTATGATTCAATCTGCAGAATACGAACGATACAGCCAAATTGTAAACTGGTTCAAAGCCAAGAGGAGAGATTACTTTGCCCAACTGCACTGGGAGAAGCAACCAGCAACAGCAGTGAGGCTGAGCAGGGGAAACCCTAGCGAAGTCAGGCTGTCTATCAACACCCCCTCTCAGCTATTTTTTTCACCATCACGCTAGTGCTCTTCTTTTGCACACCTAAGTCATGGAAGCTGCAGTGTCAAATTTAGACAGGTGTCATTCCCACAAAAAACAGTCTGTCTGCATGCATAACCCACACACAGAAACACTCTCAGCACCCCAGGGTCTACTAATGAAAGAGCCCAGTACTTGCTTCATGCAAGTCATATAGGGGGCACTCAGCACAAATATAAATTTAAGAAAACCACATCTTTGCCAGTCAGGCTTCTTTGCCTCTCCTCACTCTGATCTCATTAACTGCTGTGGAGTTAAGTGGTAAAGCATGTGGCTCAGAGGAGAGATAACAGCTGGGCCACCTCCCTTAAGCAATGGGTAGGGTGGCGGGGAAATCCCAGCATCATGGAAATTTGGTGACTGCAGATGCTCACCTTCAGCTGCCTGCCTTTTTTTATTTTTTTCTTTTTTTTTTTGAAGCAGGTTCACTTCTCACCCACCTCAATGTTACTCAAACTGGGGAACTTGCTACAGTGTGAAGATTTCTTCTTGATCAGTTTACTACATGGCGTGAAGAACAAACTCTCTCACTTTGACCAATGTCTTCATTGGGGCAGGTGTGTGTGTGTTTGAAATTAAAATTAATCCCTTAAAGCTTTCTTCCTTCTCTCCTTTTTCTGATGAAATGTCCACATTATCACTGCTGGATTGACTCTACCTCTGCATGCCTGCTACGAGTCCCATGTGCCACCATGGCAGAGACCCAAGAGTTTCCAGAGCTCTGTGCACCCTGTGGATCTCCAGCACTCTGGGAGACACTTTGCAACAACCTTACCCCTTTCCTATACCAAATCTAGTGAGCACTGACTTCCCACTGCACCCAGTCCCAGTCCTGCCACTGCTCTCCAGGTTCTTTCCATCCCACCAAGGACCTGGATTTGCTGTGAGGCTCCTCTCAGATCACCACCTTCTGTTCAACTCTTACCTTGATCACAATGATTATTTCTATGACATCAAAAACACACAACCGCACAAGAGCCCAATCTTGTATCAGGTGAAACCCAGAGCATCTTGAAAACTTTCAGGCTTAGAGCTGGAAGACAACCTTGACTCTTAGGATCACAAATCCCTCTGGAGTCCTGGAATGCTGCTTGAGTAACTGCACTGTTCTGCCTAGTTGACAGATTACAGCCTTTGGAGGTTTATCATGCAATACTATTTTTAGCAATAGGTGCGGACCCTTACAGTACGGTCCAGCAAGAAGATACGGAACCACCGTTCCTAACTTTCATTGCAGTAACCCATTTAAAATTACACTGAGACTAAGTGATACTGACCTATACAGTAAGTAGCTTTTCTGAAAGCTTTGCCTAAGCAGCTTTCCTAGAGAGGAAGCTGTTAGTTGTGTGCTGTGCCAGCTCCCCTACAAATCAGACAAAAGGACCAACCTGCTGACAAACAAATCACTTCTAGGCAGCTTATTTGACTGCTAAGTGGAAGAGATCTCACTGCTAGTGAGGAAGGGAGAGCAAACACTGGACTCCAACTACTACCTGCTACCAGCTGCTCCTTGTTTGCAGCTGTTTCTTTAATGTGCAGAATGAGAAAGAGCATACTGGTTTCTATGCCAAATGCTTTGAGGTTCATGGACCAAAGAAACCCTCCTTGTATAGCATCCAGTTTCTGGACTGTTAGTGCAGGTTCTGCAGGAAGAAAAAAGGCACTCTACTGTAAATAATTTGGCACAGAGTAGATTGATCTCTAAGATTCCTGCCCCCTTCACTGTTTAGACACAAAATAAAAAAATACCTTTAGAAAGACAGAGTAAGTGTTCTTAAAAGTCCTCACCCTCTCAAAATCACAGTAGAATGAGCTTTCTGCAAGCTTTTCAATGTTTACTTCCTTAGAAGAAATTGATTTTCAGAAAAGTGTACACACTTGAAAACTGATGCTTAAGCTGAAACAATGTAGTAGTTTCCGTCAGTCTCCAGCAAGGCACTGTTTGTGTATGAATAGTGGATATAAATGCCAAACAGATAATGAAAGGCTGTGCTGAGAAGCACACAAATCTCGACGGTCACATAATGCTACACACAATAACTCAACAATCAACATTTTAAAACTTGGTGCCTATTCTTACATGATCAAACATCAAATTAAAGAGCCAAAACTTTTGGGTTTTAGTTCTCAAAAGCTTCAGCAGGACCTTTTGGATCACTAGCTCATCCAGACCATTTTTATTTAAGGCACTTAAATGCAAAACTGAAAGCCTACATAAAATTGCCCTAGTTTGGAAACTTTGGGCATAGCTGTCTATGTTCAAGAAATACAGATCTTGTTTTAATGTAACGGTCCCCACTCCTGCTGTGGCCTTCTGTTTCACAACAGTTAAAAGCTTGCTCACTGGAAGACTGGTACCTTCTCTACTGTACTAAGCTATGTTTCCAGAGTAGTCCACAGCAACACACCCTGTTCAGCGCTGCATTTTAGGATAGAAGAGTGATAGCTGTGAGCCCTGCACCTGCACAAACAGTTTCCTTAGCAGGGCAAAGCTAGGCTGAGGGAGTAAAATCTACAAAAATCCCTGTGCACAGGAAAAAAAAAAAAAAGCTCTTATGTGAGCAATCTGCAAGGCTTTGTACGAAGACACTGTTTTGCAACATCAGAGGAAGTTCGCTCTCATTGATAAGGTGTCGGTTGGTAAACCATTGCACCACTAAAAAACTCCAAGAGTGAAAGGGAAATCCCCAGGGTAAAGCAGAGCTGAAGCAAATGCCAATTAGCAAGGAGCTTCCTCACACACATAGCCAATCAGGTCATCAGAACACTGGAAAGGAAACTTTAATTTAAAAATATATTATCTGGTTTGCAACACTGAAGCCAAGGGGCAACCACACTTTATTTATATGTGCATACAAATATATTTAAACAGAACCAAGGGTTATTTTTCTGAAGAATATGCAAGATTTTAGCCCCTAGAACTCCCTTGAAGGTACAGTTCCCACTTGTAGTATAGCACTGTGCGAGTTGTCCAAAAATGACTGGAGATATCCATTTGCTTATAAAACAAAGTGGGTTTTCATCTGACTCAAGTAGTCATTATTTCCACTAGATTTCATATCTCAATCTACTTCAGTGGGGTATGTATATGAAAGGGTTAATAGTCCCAGTGACTTTAATAAAGAATAATAGGGAATTTCTAGAAGATCTGTGTGCTGCAACATGAGTTTCAATACTCCTGAATCTATTTGGCTTCCCTCATCATCTGACAAACTTTTAGATGGTATTTAATGGTGCAGGAATCACTGTTTGCTGATGACTAGGATTCAGCTACTAGTTTAAGGCTGTAGTTGAAACACCAAAAGGAAACTCTCCTTTACACTAAGACAACCTCAATGTTCACAGAAGTTAGCCCAATTTTGGTAGCAATTTTTGGGAAAGAGATTGAAAAAAAAAAAAAGGTTCAACTGAGATTTAACTAACAAAGCTGGTTACGCTTGTTTGAAAACCTGCCACTGTCACTATACCAGCAGAAATATTCTGATGTACTGGAACAGGAAGGGAAAAAAATGAAGCTGACAACCATAACATTGCTCAGACAAAACTTAGGAATAAACCCTGAATTTCTTGTGTCTCATGGGACTATATAAACTTCTGAAATGTCAGTAATCAAACTGCCTCCAAAAATCATACAACCAGCTACCCTCTGCTTTTTATCTCATGACTATCAATCACTACTTGAGCTACATTTTGTAATTTTGCCTTTCCATTTCCTAACTTGCATCGGGGAATAGTCTACAAGGGCTCACTTGTGACAAAACGTTGCTTGTGGAAATGAATTCTTTCTCTAGAGGAATGTATAAATGACATTTTACCTTATGTATTCTATAAACACTACAATAAATCCAATGATCCCTTTATCGCTTCTAGGGGCCTGGGAAAGACAGGCAGTATCTTTTACATCATACAATCAATCTGTAACAAGATTTGAAAGATAAGATGTTATGATCATAAAGGCAGGCTACGCTTACACGCACAGTAATCAAGTATCTATTCATTCAGTTTGTTTCCCCTCCTATCACCCAGTCAAGACTGAAACACTGAAGTCTTGTTATTACCATGCTCCCTGTAATACTGCTGCTTTCTTTGCTGACTGAAGCAGGAACTCAAGCAATGCAGCCTAAACACATACAAGTCTTGAATTGTTCAGTTTCCTGCTAAAGACTTGGACGAAGACAGAGACTAAAATTACTAGAAACCAGTTGTGGATGGACATTAAATATTGTCAGATACATTTACTTTGATCCATGTTCAAAATACTCAGCAGTTACTGAATTACCAATTTGTCTTGGACCCAAGCAAAAAATAAAATATTGAAAACACTTTCCCTTGAGTAGCAGAATAATGTTCATGATGTAGGCTGGTGGGCTGGATTGCTGCCCTGATAAAGACTACTGGGGAAAACAAAGGAATGAACCAAACAACAACAACAAAAGCTTAAAATTACAAGATTTAGGTAACCAAGGAAGGTATCAGCTAAAGTGAATAGCAAGCTAGATTCAGTCATCTGAGCAATTTTCAAAATTCTAGCAAGTGCTCCTTTGGACTGTTGTGCAGGGAATTTAAAAAAAAAAATCAAAGGAACAAAGGAAAAATCAGAGCCTTGGTTTATATTCCTCTCTTTCACTGAGCCTTGCAAAACGGAGGTGGAACCATTTTAGTGCAGTCTTTACAAGGAATACTAAAAATTAAAATAAAAACAAGTAAGATTTTCCTCATTCAACCAAAATAAATTACTCCGCCCTAAACTGACCAAAAGCAAATTTGGAAAAAAAAAGCTAGCTATGTTAATAAGCACTTTCTGTGAGAAGAGATCTCTAGTTAGAATTTCACCCTTATTTTCTACTCAACTTTTCAACCATGCCTGACTGATCTTGATTAGCCAGCTATACCCCAGGTCAAACCCATAGGCAATCAACAGGATAACATCTTTGTCCTGTGCTGCAGCTTCTTTTCAGCAGGCTTGCCAAGCTCAACTGCACTTTGCTTAGCAATCCACCTGCCATGCTGGCTACCACTCTGGAAGGAACTGAAATTCTGTTCATTAGCCTCTTCTAAAGGAAGCGACACTTAAAACTATGTTAGCATCCAGCCAGTACGCCCTTCTAATTCCCCCCAAAGTACTAGGGTCATTCGGTTCACTTCAACCAACTTCAGGATTTCAACAATATCACATTCCCAGAACCTTAGGGAAAATATTAATAAAATAAAATGATCAGGGAACTGGATGGAAACAAAACACTTAAAAGAATATACCACTCGCCATCTGAGTTATCTGTTATGCTAAGCAGGATGGGCAACAGATGTGCTTTAGAGGCAATCAGAGCTCATCTTGCATCTTTCCAAGCTGGAAGTACGAGGGGGAGAAACTGGAAGTACTTTGGAGGAAAGCAGTGACTGCAAGGCAGAAGCTGGTGCTACTGAAACACGTGGGCAGGGGAACAGTGGTAGACACTGATCCAGAGGAAGCCAGATCTGATAGTTCTGCTGTTACAAAACACCCTGGCTAAGCACCAGAGCGGCTCGGACTAGTTGAGGTCAGTTATTCAGCCTCACGGTTCACGCTTTGACTGCTACCAGGTACTTCTAAATTTATACATCTCTCTCAGAAGGGCAGCTGTGGCATAACTGGTCCCTTGCAAATTTTTTCAAGTCAAAGTCTTGGATCATGCTACATATCCTGATGTAGTACTGACATTCTCCTCATCCATTTCAATTTCTGAAATTCAGGAGATTTCTGCTGATGAAAAGGAAAAAAGACAGTTCAGAAGATAAAGGATTTTGGAAAGGCTAACCCCATAGGTAAATGTAGATTCTACAGAAGATCCCATGAATACAACCTGCATGTGTGATGTATGGAATTTTTTTTTTAAAGTTGCTTTATTCTGCCTTCATACGCCCAACAGAGGAAAGGAAAAATTGTCTTTTCTTCTTTCAAAATGTTACCAGCAACGCATTCCACTTACGCAACCTGGGCTTTCCAGAAAGTCTGCATTAGAAGCTGGGGGCTATGCTCCCCTGGAACAGCAATTACTCAGCACAGGATTGTGCAGAACACCTTGGCCTTTGCTTCCAGAAGCATGTTGCAAAGCTGCTACACAACTTGCTCAAGCACCAGAGAGCATAAAGCTTGTTCCTAGCTCTTAGCTGGTAGCGCTGATGCCCAGAACAACAAAGCAGCTCTGAAATAAGTTTGCCTCCCTGATGAAGATATTCAACAAAAGCTTTTCAATTGGACAGTACCAGTTTTTCTGGGTTACTCCTGCTGACACACACCTTTGTATGCATAGTTTAGATCCTTAATTGTGAAGCATATGTAAATTTGTATAATTAAAATACTATCACACAATTTTAAACAACAGTTGCAAAATGAGTTGCTGATGTCTTTCACTTTCTGCCTTGCTGGTTACAGCTGTCAGGCAGACAGCTGAATGAGCATAATGGAACAGGGGCCCACGGAAGTTACGAAATTTCCTTAAGACACTCAAAACTGGGCTGGTCAAAGTCCTGAGCAACCTGCTCTAACTGGACACAGTTTGAGTAGGAGGATAGACCAGATGGTGTATGGACGTCCCTTCCAACCTACATTATTCTGTGATACCAAACTTCTGTCAGGCACAAAGCAAGCGACCCTCAGAATTTCCTCTTGTGACTAGGTACAGCTCCTCCCTTATATACCTGCGTTTAAATTGGTCATTTGTTCATCTGGGACCTGTTAATCAGCTGTGTTCATCAACATAAACTGACTAAAAAGATCTGTCACTGTGGCAAACAGCAATAGCAGATCCACTAGGCAGGAGACTGGGATTTTTTTTGCCCTAGACATGACCATGGGTGAGTACTTGCTGCTACATGTGTGTATAATGTTTGGAGCAGTTTTCACTTCTGCCAAGCACTTGGGGAAACAAAGCTGGGACCTACAGTCGAAATAACTGAGCACTACTGTAAATTAAACAAAATGAAGCACACCCCCCCCCCCCCAATAAAAGATGTATGCAATAGTAACGAAAGCCAAAGGGAATTCTGCTGATCACAGAACTTACGTTGAAACAAACCTGGTTCAAAATTTCCATCTATAAATACAACCAATCTCACCTGTCGTTCTTCCTCAAGACGTATTCTCTCCTCTTCTTTCCGCCTTTCCTCCTCTCTTTTTGACTCAAGTTTTTTCCGTTCTTCTCGTTCTGCTTCTTCAGCCTAAAAAAAAACCATTATGAAGCCAAGACTTACCCCTCATGAATACACATTTTTTAATTTCATATTGTGATACCATTGGGGGGTGGGTTTCTTACTATCTTCTTAGATGCATGTTCAGAAAGAAACAGTAAAGAGAATAAGTCATCGTTATCATTTAAACCCCTCCACCGCCCTGTGCTCTTCAGTATACTTAACACTGTGATAAGTTTAGAAATTACCCTTCTCACTTGCCTGATTTGTCTCTCAGTAAGGGTTTAAGCTTTGAATATGCATAAGAGCTTATTACTATAGTGATATTAAGCAATATTGCGTAATGGTAATCCATTTCTCCTCACTTAAAATTGAGTGAGAATGGACCTTGAGGAGAGGAAAAAAAGGACAGGGGAATATAAACTCTGTAAAATCAACTACCTTCAAATTTATCATTAACCTGGACAGATTCTCTTACAGAAAAAGCTGTACCAGTCTCTTCAAAATAATTTCATTATTTGTTTTTAAATCAAACCCAGCAAAGAGATTATTGCAAAATGTGGGAAAAATAAAAAAGGAAAATGCATTGTTTAGAGATTTTTTTAAAGTTGTTCTTCAATCTCTTCAGTATACTAAAATTTGAAAATATATTAAGAGAACAAGCAGAAGACATTCAAGTGGAGGATTTGTGGCTTTGAATGTTTCAGAGAAAAAGACGTAACAGAGGAATTTATCTGTCTACACAGGGAAAATAAAAATCAGCATGTTTTAAAATAAAATCCTCACTCTACCAACCGATGCTTATCTAATTTCATTCAACTTTGCTCAAATTTTCCACAAAAAAAGAGGCTAATTAAATAGAATGGATATGGAAAGTAGTGACAAAATGGTTAAAGCATTGAGTAAGAAAAGGAAGCAATGAAAGTGTATATATAAACAGAATAATCAAGTTTATTCCAACTGCCCTATCTTCAGGGCACACCACTACACTGTAAAGCAGAAACCGGATTTAAACCTCAAGTGACACTAAAATTCTCAGGGTGGGACTTCGCTAGGTTTGTTTGGACCCTCTACGCAGAAATGTTAGCAGTTTCGTAAACTCTGTCTTTTTGTACAACGTGTCAAGTCCACCCTGCGCTCCAGGCTCTGTCATGCAAAGGCTGTTTGAGTTGTATTTACTTCTTGCAGCCCTACCTTCCAAGTTACAGAACAATACAGAGTTTGCAAAAAAATACGGAGAACAACTAAAAGGAATTAATGCATAACCTGCTGCCATCCACAAGCACACTTCAGAAAGTAAGTTTCAAAAAGCCTGTTGCTTCCCTGGAATTAACAGCAAAATGCTGGGCAAAACTGAAAAAATGCAACAGTATTTAAGTACTTTTATACACAGATTTAAGAAAGAAAATTGAAAAGCTGCAGCACGTTCACTCTGCATATCTGGTCTCTGCTTAAGGGCCAAACTTCAACCAAAATCTGTCTGCATTACAGATTTCAGTGGATTACAGGGTCTGCTTTTCATCTCCCCCAATCCATAAAGACAATAAACATATATAAACCCATATAAAGTTTTTGTACTATAAGAGCATGTGAAATGATACTCAGAACTGCTGATAGCTTTGGTCAGAGACCCGGCATTACAACAATACTATGTGGACCCAAGTTATTTGACCCGAGTTATTTTTAAGGGAGACAGTACTGACATTAAGCTGCAAACCAGTGGAAACATCCAATAAAGAGCATTCAATAGTTTAACTCCTCTCTCCTCCCCACAAGAATGCCAGAGAACCCAATGGAAAGAAAATGAGACACCATTTTTCACAGCCCTCTTGGGATATGACCTAAAAAGCTGAATTTATATTTTTAAAACAAAACCACGACTATTGTAGTGATGACACTGCCTTTGCCTTTCTGGAGTGTCTGTCATCACCAGTTCTTTGCTGAATATTGCTATTACTCTGATAATAGCTGAGCTCTGCTCTGGGCTTCATACGTGGCAGGAAATGCTTACCTCTCTCTGTGCTTTTCTGGCTTGTTTCTCTTCTAATTTCCTCTGCTTCTTTGCTCCAATTTTTCCAGACACCTGAAATTCTGGCACCTCCTCAGCATCGTCTTCCTCTGCAACATTGTGTAAATGAACATTTTTAAATTGTCTATTAAAAAAATCCCTTCAAGAAACTTCACTGCTTCCCAGGAAAGCAGCAGCAGATGAAAAGGAGACACATACACTTCAGACAAGACCTATTAGATGGAAAAAGGGAAAAAAAAAAAAAAAAAATCACACTAGGCTGCCAAAGCCACAGAGTAAAAGAGTAAAAGTAACAAGGCAAACACACACGTTCAAGTGAAGTCAGAAGTAAAAATTTACTTGCTCTTTTGAAGGAAGGCTTTTCATAAACATTTCCTGCGTTCCACAATTAAAAGATATAGTTTCCCTTATACATAGTACTAGTAGTTGTCACCACGCAACTTCTAAACACTCACCTGCAGAAACTTTCTTCCTCGCTACCTTTAAAGCTTAACACAACAGACATCCAGTCAAAAAGTGGGATTTGGAGGCATGCCACTCATCCACTGGTTCTAGCCTGACATAATATCACTGCAATGCAAATCTTGGGCCTGTTGTACAACAGCTGGTTGTTTATAAAGATGCAACTGTGAAATATTGAAAGCCTCATGCTCAAATGGTGTGCAAACGCATTATATCTCTGCTCACCCAGGGGCTAAGTAAGACTAAAGAGCTTTTAAAGACTGCCATTTCCTCCCCGCCCAATGTCTCACAAACATTTGGCCACTATATTTGCTAATCTAAATTAGTCCTTGATCCTGCAACTTAAGTACTGTGGATTGACCTCAACAGTCAAAAAGAAATCATTAGCTCACTTCATGAAATGCTACACAATATATAGATTCATGCGTCTGAATCAGATGGGAGAATCAAAATCAAAGATCTTTGTCACACGGATCCCTTTTTTGGTAAAGTAATTTATACTTCGAGCATCCACAGTGCTGTCATGCTTGATGCTGATTTCAGATCAGCACACTTGAAGTCCACCAGGTAATCTGAAGAATAGCACTGCCAGCTACTGTTTTCCACAAATGAAGTGTTTATTTAGGGAGGGAGAAGGGGAAAGAGTGTGCAGGGGATGTTTTTTTCCCCACAGTGATGAGGGCTCAGATTTAACTGAGGGAGAACAAGTTCCCCACTCACACAACTCCTGAGGCCTTCGTTTAAGACCAGGCTAACGAGCAGAAAAAGCCCATCACGTTTGATAACCAGTTTCATGAGAGCCTGCAGCGGGGAGTCCTGTGGCAATCACCAGAACTGGTTTTGGTAGGGCTGGTGCCAGGATGTTTTCTGTAGGGAGCTCTCTCCAGAGCAGCTGGTCACCTTTTTTTGGGAACCCAAAACCCTGCTATTAAAAGAACATATGAATGAACAAGACTCACCTTTTTTTTATATGTAGAATTAGGTTTGAAACACTTTTTTTACTAATTCCAATACACATAGTTAAGCCACCGAGACACATCATTAGAAATAAATGTAATTGAGAACTGTGTAGGTGGCTCTCAAATAACTTAGCTGTTTTCAGGATATGGAAGTTAATATAAGGCAAGCTTGCTGAATTGGGCTTCAGAGAATTATTGGTATCTGATTACCGAGATGATCAAAAGGGTTCCCCCTTCCTACACCACAAACAGAGCGAGCTACAGGGGACACTTGGACTTGACACAGTTGCTTCTACAATTTTGCTGAAGCTTAAAATAACTTTATTTGTATTTTAAATACTGGGCCAAGGGGAGTTCCAAACAATGGGTGAACAACCTATTAGCAGTTATTACTCCAAAATTAACAGTTCAATACTGGTGGTATTCTTTAGAAAATTATTTCTGGAAAACCCCACAAGTATAAAATAACAGCTACGACACTACTCAACCTGAGGCTCTGCGTGCTTCTCACATTTCATCTATATTAAGAGTACCTGAGCCAGAGGTTAGGCAGAAATCTAGCAAGGCTTTTAAAGCTTTTTTCCAGTCCTGGATCAAACATACCTTTGTTCAGTAGCATTTGCTTTCCTCCTGTTTGAAGCATCTGATGTGATCCCTTAAGTACTACTTCCTCCAAGCTTCTTCTAGTGCATGAAGTTACACCCAACAAAAGACAGATACAATGATGCAGATGCAGCCCATGATTCAGCAGAGCTTTAAAGGTCAACAATGCACTACACTACCTGGGTGCAATTAATATGTGCTAAATAAACCTGAACATGCTGACAAGAACATAAGCACATGGTAAAAGGATTTGCTGAATCAATTGGTTATTATAGCAGAATAGCTCCACCAAAAGCAGACTGGATGCTGCACACAGCCAGTGATATTTTTTTTTCCTCTTTTAAAATAAAGGAGCTATCATTTCAGCAGCTTTTAACATATTCATAGCTGCCAACACCAGTACATCTGATGCGACGGTCAGTCCATAGGAACATGCACTCCCTTTACCCAAGACACTTCAGCTGTGATGCAAGATGTTAAGTTAAGTGTGCTCACTTGTTGTGAAAGCAGTTTATCATCACCCAAAGCACCGTGTCCAGCCAGCCTGCATACATACTCAGTTGGGAAACCTAACACCACGAGACATCATTGTCTAGTTGAAGCTGAAAAAATGTATTTTTGTTTGAAGACTGATCTTCCATCGTGCTCTGTACAGTTTATTTGATGTTTTAAAGCATGGCAGTTCTGAGATGTATGTAGGGTTGTGGCAGGAAACAGAGTTTAGCGCTACAAGCTTGACACAAGCAGTTTTTCCAGTAGTGATTTTCCCTAACCACTCACAGTACCACAGGACACAAGTTCTGTTCCCACTTCATGGTAAGCTGCTGATAAAGAACACCAAACCTCAAGGCACACAGGACCCTTTCCACCTGAACTGCCTGGATGTGACATAACGGGACTGCTTTCAGGCACAGTCACAGCCTTACCAAGACATTCTGGTCCATCTTGCAGCATCCAACACAACTATAACAAAATTCCCAGAACTTGCAAAGCACTCCCACCAGCATCCAGCTCTAAGACAGAAAGCAGAAATAGTCTGACTTACAGCGATGCTTTCACATCACTTCACATATTCTGCTTTACACAAACACGGGGTTTGCTCAGCTAGCCAGCAGAGAGGTAGCTTCAGGGAACCTTAGCTTTTCCTTAATGTTTTGAAGACACTGAGAAGCAGGACAACAGGAAAGAGTTAACAGTGTTTGAAACATACAGACTAATTTTATAACATACTTCCCAATACCATTAGAAAGTGTGCAGGAGTGCCAATGTTCTTTATCAGGACAGAAACTTACCAGCTACCATGTAGAGTATATGAAAAAATTCCCAAACAACCTGCGCCATAGATTTTAGTTGTCCTTGTCATTTATGTCAAAAGGTCCGTCGTGCTTCCTATAAAGTTTTGGAAGTGAAGCAAATTGACTCCCGTCCATGAAAAAGGATGTGAGCTGCACATGTGGCTACTCACAAAAAGTTCACTGGGCACAGCTAGCTGCTTTATTTACCATTTATGCAGCACCTAACAAGATGAGTAAGAGAAAGAGGGGGAAGATGTCAGGCAAAACACAGTTTATTCTGAAGGCAGAAGGCATATGCACATTATTAACATTGAATAGATGTATGACACCAGCCACTGGAAAGGAATCAGTCCACCATATGGAAAGGTGTGGGCACTCATGAGTAACACAGCCCTATGGTGGTACAATCATAGCAATTTTTAATATTTTTTTCTTTTGTAATTTGGCAGCTATCCAATTTAGGAACTGAATGACACATTAGCTTGTTAATGTGAAGCTATAAAAAAATGAGTCTACAGTTAGGACAGAGAAAGGACAGCAAACAAAGGACATTAGCCCTTTTGAGCAGAAGTCAAACAACTTCAAGTTTTTTCTCTAATAAAGCCCTATGGCATAACTGAGAAACCACACACCATCTGTGCTCAAAATGTCTCAAGGGTAGACACACATTGTGGATATTTTGATAACACTGAAGTCACTTTCTATATGAATAGTAGCAAGTCAAAATTAACTTTTGATTCACTAGTTAGGATATTAGTAGTCAAAGTTTAACTGTACTAGAAAGGTTTTCCTACTGATTAAGCATTAAAATTAATTTCAGCTACTACATCAATTAATAATAGCTCTATCACCAGTTGTTTCAAAAGAACAGCATGGGACCACATCAGTGTTTCTAAGTTTACATATTTTCCAGATCTTTCAGCACATCAGAGCACAGGGAGATGCAATGTGACATGCAAGGTAGACAATCTGCTCAGAAAAAGTGCTTCTTATTTTGAGAAATTTCAGTACAAGCACATTCTTCTCTAAGTTATGCACAGTATCCATCACTGAATGGGAATAAAACATACCCAATCATATTTTTTAAGACCTCTAAAACCCTTTTGTTTTGTGCTTTCTTCCTCAATAGCGATTAACACAAAGAAAAACTTGATATTCTGATCTCCAGGCCTTGCCAAGCAAAAAAGGAAAGGAACTTATGATTTAATTTACGTTGGAATCATTAACTGTTTGTTGTCATGTTTTACTTTACAGGCTAGAGCACTCAGACTGTCAAAAGCTACTGGCTTTATTGTTACTCATTCTGGGGAAGTAAAGTAATTTTACCCCATGTTCACTGCACTGGACGTTCCTACACCTGTGCTCACACGTACAATGCTAAAAACTCAGAGAAAAGGCATGCAGATGCTGGGATATTTAATATTTTGGATTTATATGCCACTGCTAAAAGTGGCGAGTCTATAGCTTGCACCATTTCAGAATAAAGGTTGTTCCAGATTATTTCTTTGATGCAGTCTTTACTTTCTGTTTGTTAAAAAAGAAATCAAATGCAGTAATACACACAAAATCCATTTTTTTTGGCAACACTTTTTACAACAAGTCAGCGAAGTCATTTGTTTGAAGGACGTGGAAGTGAGCATCTTTTAAAACTGAACCCTTGGAAATGTTCCCTGGAAATGTACTGGGCTGCTTAGGTTCTCCTGGCACGTCCTTCTCTTTTGCCTTGATTCTTTCCCAATCTAGCTCAGCCTCCCCCGCAACATGCACCAAAGCCTTCCACCTAAAGGGCTGCCCAGTGGTCTTTGTTTTGCCTGGTGGTTTGGAGATTGCTGTAATTTCTTAGAGAAATCTGTTTCTCCATAACTATCCTAAATCATGGTGTGGTGACACCCCACCAGTTTCAGCCAACAAAAATGCCAACCCCTCAAATCAACAGCAAGTTTTGGTCCAAGACACCACTCCAAGCAACAGAAAACCTGGACTGTAAAACCTGTGTCCTACTCACTGACTGAGTGAACAACCCTGTAAAAGGTACTTTGCCTGTGCATGCCTCTGTCTCTCCGCAAACTCTCTGTATCATGTGCTGAGGCAGGCAGGTTTTCTCACTACATGTTTGCACAAAGTCATTGTGGGAAATAATGTCTAACAGTCCTTCAAGCAAACAGACGTTTGCCTCTGATCATAATCCTCTATTTCTACCACAACAGGATCAAGGCAACCCAACTATACTTGCTGTTGTAAGTTCATCCCCACACGTTTCTTATCACTTATAGGAAATTACAGTACCAAAACTTTTATGCAAACATCAGATTGGCTGGGTCACTTTCTGCTCCAAGAAGCAACAAGTATAGCGTCAAGAGAAGTACCTTCTTCGTTGCAGAGCTCTTTGCAGTGTTCCAAGGCACAAGGAGCAGGTTTGGAAGCACAAGCTCAACAAGAATTGGATGACTGCATTTTCTGCACATGGCTAGCCATGAAACAAAAGGTGTCAAGAAAACATCTTTATGCGTACCCAAAGGTGATCAAAATCCAAGTGGATGCACTCAAGAGCGTTAGTCAGACAAAAACAAGAGCCAAAGACACCCTCCTCAATCAATAAATGGGATCAGAAATTGGGAAATGGCTAATGCTATTTATTCACACTACCCCAATGCCTCAAACAACCTTCAACCCAGCTCAAACATATCCCTTCCCCTGCATCCTTCCACTGCTTAGCTTGGCCTCTCCTGCCCTAAATGATTAATGCCTGAAATCCACACTCATTTATTATGCCTTGCTGCAAGTTTATTTTCATCTTGCCTGTAGCCAGCCCCACAAAGCCACTTCTGCCTGGGTTCAATTTAAATTCAGATACAACAGAGCTAACTAAGTCTGCTAGCTGGGATATCATAAGCAACCTAACCACATGAACACAGAACTCTCCTTCCAGACTCATTTTCCACAGGGAAAGGCGTAGGCACACTGCTACAGTGTGCAGAGTAGATGTCCTCTGAGGCACGCAGACTTTAACAACAGTCATCTAGGTTGCTCCAGGCTGCATGAAAGACAGTAGTGTTATGACTAGAATTAAGTTGGGCAACATTAGCCAAACAAACCCACTTTTCTAAAGGCAGCCTGGAAGTCATGCTGGTGGAACACAGCTCAGGGGTCTCAGTCATTTTGAGAACTACTTTGTCACCAACGAAAAATATCTCGCCAGCAATCTTTGGTTATCAAAGGATATTAATAGATGTTGATATTCTCACAACAGATGACCTCCTTTGAGTATTCAACTAACCACTGAAAAACATTACTCAAGCAAACCGAGCCAGCATTAGGCACACAGCTAGGGGGCCTGCCCCCACAGTACAGAGCAGCCCACATGGAACCCGTGAATAAGGAACCTACGTACACCGTGTGGGTTGCAATTTTGGTAGGAAAGTCAAGGCATTTAGTGTTTCACTGTTTATCTTCTGTCTGTGACAACCTGCAAGTAATTTATGTGTCTTACCCCACCACATCAAGCTAAAGGAAGAATTATAACCTCATTTAGCCCCACTGGCAAGGGCTGTAGATTTGAGTATTCAAACCAATCATTTACTATCCTTGCCTGTATTAAATGACTCCTTACCCAGCCCTGCAAGTTAATAAGATCTCAGCTACAAGTGGGACAATTAAAAGTTATCGAGGTTCTGATCCTAGCGCCACAATTTGTTTTGTTATCCTGTCCCCCCATTACCCTGTGAGAGACTGGGGTATTGGCATAATAAAACAACTTAGCACAGGCAGCAGAAACTGTGGGCTACTATTTTACCCTTGAAGCTTTCTTTCTTATTCTGGAATTGAAATCCGATTGTTAGATGGAAAACAGAAAACCCTCATGCTAACCACAACTCCAAAGCCTGCAAGCGTTGCTTTAAGACCATTTCCTAGAGTCAGCAGAACTGGCTCCCAACAGGCAGAATACTTTGGTGATAACAGAAGTTCTTACCTGACTCCACTGCTATGACTGTAACGGTAACACAGATATGGCCAGGGCAACCTCATACCCTTCCTGAGTTCCATGCTAGATATCTTGTGGGAATGGATTGGTGTTATGCCTGCACAAACTTGTGGCAGAAGTCAGCAACACAGAGCAGGATCAGGTAGCTTTGCCTAAAGCTAAACACAGGCCCAGAGTGGAAATTCCACACACAGAACAGAAACTTACTAGTAAAACATTTCAACAAATTTAACAATATTTTAACAACAACAACAGTCCACTTCAGTTGCAGATGTTCAGAAGCCCTCTAAAGCAAGAAGAACAGTTACAAATTAAGTCCGAAGAAACCAGACTGGCTTGTTTTCAATGTTTCTGTCTGCATTGCCAAGTAACCTTGCTCTTCAGCCCTGGGTGCCCCAACTGGTCCTGCATTGCCTGGCACTGCACATCACTGCATGCATTCTGGGCTCTCTTTTCATCTCAGTCAACTAATTTTTATAACATAAAACTCTGCTGCGGGAATAACTTGCTATTTCAACAGGTTCACATGATTAGACAAAACTGCTCTATATTGCAATGACACAGAAAATGCACATGGCTTCTGCAAAAAGGGGACAAATCCACGAGTTATTCCAGGCCTTTGCTACAAGCCCACAGAGTGCGCTTCAAAGCATGTAACACACCCTTTTCTAAGGGGGGAAAAACCCCCAAACCCTACACTAACACAGGTAGCTCAGGGCCAGGCTAAAGGCTTTGCAGCACAGGCCATGACAGACTGGGCTAATCCCACGTGATAATGGCCACTGTTATTGCACACCTCAATGCTGGGGAACCAGGGACAGGCACTTCTCTCCACAGCTATACTGCTGAGGCCTGTGCTCAGTCTCCAAAGGCTTTCATGTTTCTGTTGTGCACCCATGCTCAGGCACTTGGAAAGCCCATCCCAAAATACGAATAAAAACACACACAGAAGCAAAGAGCAAGAAGTTGTTTTAATTTGGAAAAGTAAAAAAAACCAATAAATAACAGGGATGCCGTTTCAAAGAAAACTTCATGCAAAAGCCGCAGCACTTACATCTGCTGTACAGTAACCTGCAAAAGAATTATTTATAAAGCCCAATGACACAGACTCTTCTATTGCTAAAGTGACAAAGTAATATAAGCAGTTTGCTTTGACAGCTTCACTGTCGGCCTTCAGCATTCAAACTTTTGATGCCCGGAGTTTAAAGCAAAAGGTTTTTAGTTTGCATTTTCTTTCCAGGATGTTAACACATGAAAAGAAATAACCGAGTTGAGAAGTTCAGACCTGTCAATTTTCCATTTGTAGAACTGTTGAACATAATGAGCTTGAAAAGCACGTTTACCTGCCAACATTAGCACAAGACACTTTGTACAAACTGCAAGACAAGAAAAGGTGAAGAAAGTGCAATTAGCCCATAATCAAGGCATCACACAGATGTGCACTCACTGTTTCTCACCTACTGATGACCAAAAAGACACCCTGATCTCCACTGCAAACTGAAGTGAAGCAAAGCCCACTTCATCAACATTTGAGCCGAAACCCTGAACACTTAACCCACAATCTGAAAGTAGAAGCAATCCAGCTAGGTGAATCATGGTGATACCATCTCTTTAGCCATGAAGATAATAATGTGTGAAGTTTCATCAGAAAAGGGAGTGAGGCTTACAGGGTGTAGAAAGATGTTATTTATCACCATATTCTTGTCTACAGCCACACCACAGAAGTATAGTTATTAACTGTAGGTCCAGCACAGTAACAGAGGACTCATTAACAACCTGCTGGCAGCAAGACAAAATGCTGCAGTCTGTGGTGATCTCCAGATAACTGGCTTGATTCCAATCACCACCTGGGTGGCTTCTCGGAAAGAAAACTCCAGATTTTGCAGATATTACATTGGGGAATTAATGCTTCCCGCTGATTTACAAGATTTACAAGAAACCAATACTTTACTCCAGCTCATGCACCTAAGGGCATGGTGCAGATTCTGTTTAGCTGAATTTAAGCTGCATGGCTAAGCAGGAAATACAAAAGGCAATTCCTAGGAAGAAGGTGAAGAATATGTTGTGATGCACTGTTGGCACAAACTGTGGCCAGAATTCATCACAGGAAGTGGCAGACACTTCAGTCGAAGTTAAGTGGTTATCTAGAGATAAGTGATCAAGTACGGAGAGAAACTGGACAGTCAAATAGATTATAGTCAAGCTGTAAATAATTCATAGCCAGCAAAACTGAAAACCTTTCTTCAGCAAACTGCACCCCTTCACCAACCTTCACATCTGCTGTTAAGGTCCATGTCAATGTTTACTAAAGAACAGAACCATATGTTACCTTCCAGCCAGTCTTCTGCCTGTTGCGCTCTACTCTGGGCCATCATCCGGTTTCCCATGTTCCTCCGGCGCCTTGGCATCCCATCTCTGCGCTCTTCAGTATGGGGCCAAGGCCTGGCCACTGCTGCTGCCACATTTTGCTGGTGTTCCTCATCAGCTGCAAAAAGGAAATGTAATTGGAGAGGAGAGATTTGCCATCTCTGCTTACTGCAGTTGTCCTTTAGCTAGTCAACTTTTGCAATCAGAAGTGTAATACCAGTGTTGTTTACCAAATGAGAGAATGCCTCCCCACTCTCCTGCGGTTTTTTCCCCTGCATGGCAGGAGATATCTGTAAGTTGATTTCCCGCGATTAAGTGAGATCATGCACTGGAGCCTTCTTAATAGAGCACAGTGTTATGTGCAATAGAAATTTTATCCTGACAGCACTCTCTTTTGCAATAATGTATAGATCACAGTAAAGAAAAAGCTATAGCTATGTGCTGCTGATGTTATTTGATATGACAGAGGCCACACAAACACCCCTCACCCCCCACAATCACCACATAATCACAGCATGGTCAGGGCTGGAAGGGATCTCTGGAGATCACCTAGCCCAGCCCCTGCCACAGCAGGTTCCCCTCCAGCTGGCTGCACAGAGTCATGTCCAGGCAGGTTTGAATGTCTCCAGGGAAGGAGACCCCAGCCTCTCTGGGCAGCCTGTGCAGGGCTCTGCCACCCTCACAGTAAAGTTCTCCCTCACATTCAGATGGAACTGCCTGTGTCGCAGTTTGTGCCCCTTGTCCTGTCGCTGGGCGCCACTGGGAAGAGCCTGGCCCCGTCCTGACACTGGCCCTTAAGGCATTTGCAGACATGGATAAGATCCCCTCTCAGTCCAGTCTTCTCCAGGCTAAATGGGCCGGGTCTCAGCCTTTCCTCATAGGGAGATGCTCCAGTCCCCTCATCACCTTCATAGCCTCTGGTGGACCCTCTCCAGTAGTTCCCTGTCTCTCTGGAACTGGGAAGCCCAGCACTGGACACAGCACTCCAGAGGTGGCCTCACCAGAGCAGAGGGGGAGGATCACCTCCCTCGACCTGCTGGCCACGCTCCTCCTAATGCACTCCAGGATATCATTGGCATTCTTTGCCTCAAAGTAAAACCCAAAATAAATAAATAAATCCACACACCATAAAACAAAGACCCCAGAAATATTCTTACTTAATCTAATGATAATTTGGTTTTCTCTTCCACCAGAAAACAATTCCCTTTATCTGGCGTGACTAGCAGTCTAATAATTTCTGAGTTACCAAAAGGCAAGGACTCAGAAGTACTTTTTTCCCTTCTAAAGTATTCTTTTTTAATTTTATTTTTTATTTTGTACTTGTGTAATTTAGAAGTAGATTCATCTGAATTCAAACTTCAAAGCACGCATGTTTCAGAATGGAATATGTAAATCATTATACCTGAAACAAAACCTGAATAGCAAATAAGGATTACACATTGCAGCTGTAATGCATACAGGGTAACTTAATTCTACCATGCTGATTTAAACTGCAGGTCTCCCAAGAAACGCATTCAGGGAAAGACAGACCACCAAAGGTCACTGCAGCCCTCACTGCCTCCTCTCTGCATACACTTCAGTTATTAATAAAGATGTGACAAATGTGCAATATCGTAACAGAGGAGCAGCAGGGAGACAGCGTGGGATGAAGCAGCTGACCAGTGGGCTCATTTCAGAAGTTCTCCATAGAAAACCCTCCACCGCGTTTTTCTTCGAGACCTCCACAATCCTGTTGCTATCAGCTATGGTAGTCAGGCCGAAACAATAAGATAATGATAAAGTATCATCATTCTTGATATGTGCTTTGCATATTGTTAATAAAAGTAACTGATATTTGTGTACGTTGTTACTTGTTCAATTCTGGAAAGTATTAACTACTATACCTTAATTCAGATAAATATTCAAATAGTCCCATGGAAAGCTGCAGAACTACTCACTTACTTAAAACTCATCAGGACATTATTTTTCTGCTTTGCCAGATCATATTGTGGTCCAGCAGGAGCACAAAATGCTTCCCATGCTCTGCCAAGTCTCCAGTTTCCTCTGACCCAAAGAATGCCTTCCTAAAAAACCTATTAGCATATCTATGATCAGAAAATAAGATTAACTATGACTATACCTACATGACGATCAAAGGTGTACTTGCAGCTCATGTCAGTATATGTCAACTAGCTTCAAAGCAGCTAACTTTGGTACTGGTAACAATATAGTTGCAGCAGCACTGAGCTCAGCACAGGCTGCAAAGCAGAGTAATCTGGGGAAGCATCTGGCCAGCTAAGCCACTAGCAATTAAAGATTGCTGCAACAATGTTGCAGTCCCCCAGCACTAACACACACTGTGACATTTCAACTGGAGCGACTGCACTATCACACTGCTGTCACCCTCTTGTTCTCATTCACTCCTTTTATCTGTGGACCAAAACAAGTCTATAATAAATTGCAGAGTGTCTGCTCCAGAGATCCAATCATTTTGCTTCAAGGCTTGCACAGTCTTATTTACAGTGTAATAATGCTTATTTTGAATGCTGCAGAACATGCTATAGGAAAGCCTCATACTGCAAAGGCAGAACAGCAGACCACATATGGGACCCTACTAAATGTCGAAAATACTTATTCGGCAAAAATTCTGCAAAAAGACTTTTTATACAAATGCAGTATTTCTCTTAGTAAGTTCTTGAGATACATTGCAATTCAAACCTTAGCATCCTTTCACTTGAAAGCTTCAGTGTGTCTACCTCAGTAACTTCCAAAGGCAGTCCTGTACAGCCTATCAGCTGTGCAGTTCCAGCGCTCATTCATGCTAGAGCTTGTTTTTGGTTCTTGGCCTGCAAAACAGAGACTGTTTTGCATTTTGTGAAAGAGCAATCTATTTATAAGCCGCACATCCATTTCAAACCCAGGTGCTTAACCCTCACAGAGACAAACGTGTGAACCAGGCTATTATGTTTTCTCAATTTAATTCTCTACAGAAGAATCAGTAATTCCTCCAAGCTGAGCAGTGCTAAAAGGGCTCAGAAAGTATTCAAAACCTCACCAAACCCAACCCATATCATGGTCAAATACACAAGGCAGTTGTTGGACAATGCTTGTCAGATCTCCAAAATGTTCAGACAAACAACAGAAGCCACCTAGACACTGAATTGTCATTTAGCAGGAAAAGCTACACTTCAACACAGCTTTCCTCTTCCTCCCTCCTGCTATAGCTTCTGTTTGCAAGGCATTCTGCTGGTCAGTCATTTGAAAAAAAAAAAAGTGTTAGTCATTGCATTTCTTCCTATCTTTCAAGAAGGGGAGGAAAAAAAAAAAAAAAAAAAAAAAAGTGTCATGTACTCTGCCTGTAACATGCTTATACCTGGCAGGTTCTGTAGGGGTCAATGATTTGTCTACATGGCTTAAGACACTTCATTTGTTGCAGTTACCTAGAAAATTAAACTTCCTTGCTCTCCCTCTTAACTGGAATTATTGTAGATAAGAGCTGCACACAGAGGAGTGTGACTGGTGGTTTCAAAGAATACAGGAGGCTACACTCAAAAACTGTCTTGCTCTTATTCTTGGAACTGCACTGACCATCAGATCTGAAGTCACGAACCATTTTCTCTGGAGTCTGGGCCTGTGTTTCTTTTCACGTCCTCCTGCAGCACAGGGCGTGGTTTGGCCACTGCACTTATCTGAATACATCTCTTCATTTTCCTGTAGCTGCAGAGGTCTCAGTCATAAGTGGCACCCCAGGCTAGCCACTTCATGCTGAGATTAGCCACGCAAGGACTAACTAGACTTGACTAATTAGAGCCATTTCAGTGAAACTTAATGACCAGCATTAAATAGGTGAGAAAAGTGATCCACAAGTTGCTCAACAGTTTGCAGAATGACAGGCTGGAATACATTAATTAGACAAAGCCCTCAAATTAACAAGCGATACAAACAAAAAATTAAATGGGTGTCTGGAAAGTGAACACTGGTTTAATTTTTATTTTAATCTGTATGTTCTCCAGTTTCCGATTCAGCCTTTCAAAAACCTAGGCAATACCTCTTTTCTGGGGACAGCAGCTTTACCGCTGTGCTGCGAGCAGCTCTGCCTCCACATTCAAGAAACATCAGCACAATGCAGAGGCAGCAATGGAGATTATTTCATCTGACTTGTCAGCCAGCGCACAGCAGCATCTGTGAGACTCTGCCTCTATTATTTCCTTCCTAAAGGGGAAGGGAGCAGAACTCTGCTCTGAAAGCTGAGCTCTTTCCTAAACTGGATGTGAAGCACCACTGTTACATCACTGCAAAAAATACTATAAAATCTTTCGGAGCCTGGACTTCTTGGGACCTAATTTACACCCCCCAGACATAAATTTTTTACTGTGAGGGCAGCGAGACACTGGCACAGGCTGCCCAGAGCAGCTGTGGATGCCCCACCCCAGCAATGTCCAAGGCCAGGTTGGACGAGGCTTGGAGAAACCTGGGCTAGTGGAAGGTGTCCCTGCCCATGGCAGGGCATTGGAACTAGATGATCTTGAAGGTCCCTTCCAACCCAAACCATTCTGTGATTATATGAAATCTGTTCCTTCATTAAGTTTTGCAAATTTCCACTCAGAGCAAAGACATTTTTTCTTGAGAAGCAATCCTTTGCCTGTCATAGCACATTGTCTTCAGTTATATTGGATAAGCAAGTCCATCAGGGTAACACCTGGGCTGGCAAGTTTTGAGGCAGCTCAGCAAAACTGCTACTACTTTGTGAGCTCTCTCGTCTCCCACCGATGTGCAGAGAGCACCACCTGCTGCACCCTCACAAGTTAGTGGGACTTCCCACCACACGGGCTGCATCCAGCTTCTTCTACCTGCATGCTAACCTAACCTGTTAAATTCAACGAGAAAATGATTCAAAATGCAGCTGGTAGAAGGAAGCATGTTTGGCTTCCCTGGGGAGGTGCTTTTGCCTAGCACAGCTTATCATATTAGGGCTTATTCACAAAAAGATATGCCAACCATGTATAAAAGCCAGTAATGCTATGTGGGTTTTTTTTCTCTATTCTCAGCAGAACAAGTCCAGACATGATCTTGCTGGCAACGCCATGCTGCTCAAAATGACCTTTTAAAGGAAATACAAACTTAGAGGATTTACCTCTTGTGATCCTTAGCTCCCTTCATTATCTAAAGCAGGCAAGTCTTCAACATTTTTGAAAGGGCAACTCCTCAAGAGAGAGCAGGAAGAGAAGCTGCAGGCTGCCCCAATCCCCAAACATTAACAAGAAAAGGTGAGAGCTTCCACCAGTTCCCTAAGTCAAATGTCTCTGGTTCCAAGCCCTTTCCATGTGACAACACAGATTCACTAGCAGAATTGTAGCAGCTTCCGTTTAGCCACATAAGAAAAAGGAACAGGAAAGCAAATTCCTACTTAAGACCAAATTTTGCACACCACAGCCCCAATGGTTTTGAAAAAGCATTTCTGTTGCGTAAGGAAAATAAAGTAATCCCCACAATCTGAAATTCTGCAAAGGACTTTATAATGACAGAAATCACTTTATTAAGGCAGAAATTGTATTAAAACCACAGTAAGAAAAGCAAGACCAATGTGGAAACGTCAAAAAGATGCCACTGTGAAAGAAGCTTCAAAATGATTAAATTACCCTGAATGTAAAGTAACTTTATACCAAACTGCTCAAAACCACTATCAGAGCTTTTTGAGAATTCACATCATTCAAAAGAATTATTTGTGCTTCAATTTCGTTAGAATTTTGTATGCTTAAACAGAAAGGAAATCCTCCCAAGCCCCACAGCCCCTGATTTACCCAAGTCATGACACAAGCCAAGCTCAGGAAATTACGAATTTCCAGCAGTATCATTTCTCTAGGACATGCATCACTCACTTTTACAAAGGCCTCCGTTCTAAGACACTTGATACCTGATGAAATTTCATCACTTTCCAAGCTATTAAGATAGATTTAGACGAGGTTTATACAAGAGGAGGTGTGAGAGAAATATGTTGTAAATGTAATTATCAGCAAAAACTGCTTTTAACACAAAGCTCTTACCAACGGAATGACTGTGTTTGTACTAAAGGTGCTTTGGCTTTTTTTCCCCTCTTAAAAAAAACTATCAAAGTTCTCCCCCCACCAAAAGAAAAAAAAAACCAACAGAAAACCCCAACGTCAAAACACCCCAAACCCTGGAAACTGGGAAGGCTTCAGCATTTGTCCTGTTTAAACATTTTAATTTGAGACCTTGCAGTTCAACAACCTATCTTCTTCCACTCAGAAAACACAAGAACGCTGGTAAGTTCACAGCCACATCTGACTTCTTCCCGTAACATTCAACTTGCACCCACACAAGGTTGCTTCCATCAAGGTTTCACGCTGCTGCAGTGAACTAAGCAGGGTTAGGTTTATGGTTGGACTCAATCTTAAAGGAATTTCCAACCTAAACAATTCTACGGGTCTAACTACTGGTTAGTGATAAAACAACTTGCCTTTTGCAGGAAGTATGGAAGTGCTGTATCATCTACCTTTTCCCAGAACAGGACTGCACAACACTGCGCCTAAACCTGGTGTGGCTAGCTGGGTCAGGCGAGGTAGAAAAGGAGAAAAATGGGCACTTTCTGTGAAATGCAGGTAAAGCTGGCTGTCAGGGTGCAGTGAGCAACCGGCCTGCCTTTCAAGTCTTATGTCTGACAGGGACATTAAGGGGCTGCTGCGCCGGGCCTGCCGGAGAGGAGCAGGGCTGAGGACCGGCATGGCAGCCAGGCCGGGCTGTCACCTCACACGGTGCATCTCTCTGCCCGTTCGCCGAAGGAGCGTCAGGGACACCTTCCCTCCGCCCGCCCAGTCAAACTTCCAACCCCACAACAAGGCCTGGAGCCCCTCACCCAGGGCCCGCCTCAGGCCGCCCACCGGGCCCAAGGCCCCAGCCGGCAGCAGCAGCAGGCCTCGCCGCCACCCGGAGCTCCCACCCCGGGGCCTGAGGGAGGACCACGGAGGAGAGGGCAGGACGCCAGGGATCCCCGGGGAACCACCGGGACCCCCCCCACCATAGCTGCCTCCCCTCAGGGGAAGGCCCGAGGAGAGACCTCCCCCCCTCCCCGGTCTCCTTGGTGACGTCCCCCCCCACCCCCGCCAGCAACAGGGGCGGGCCCACCTGAGCTCACCCCGCCGGAACGGGGCCGGAGTGGGGGCCTAACCGGGCCGTAACCCACCTGCCCTCGCTTGGCCGCGGAGGCGGGTGGCGAAGAAGAGGAGGACGGCGAGGAGCACGGCGGCGACAGCGAGCAGCGCGGCGTCCATCGCCCGGCCCTCCCGCAGCGCCGGACCAGCCCCGCCTACAGCGCCCGCACCGGGGGGTGGGCGGCAGCACTTGGTACGTCCCGTCCCGCCCCGCCCCGCCGCAAGGCCCCCGCGCCAGGGCTGCCCGCGGGCTGCCTGAGGCGGGGAGGCGCTGAGGCGGGCGCGGCGGGGCCGGGCCGGCGCGGAGCAGGGCAGCCCGTGCCGGGAGGGGGCCTGGCGGTCAGGCGCCGCCGTGAGGGAGCGGTGGCAGTGGGTCGGGAGGCCACGGGCTCGGCCCGGCCGCTGGTGCTCTGGGGAGGGAGTTGAAAGAAGGAATCAAAATATACGAGGCGAACTCGCCCGTAAGCCTGACGCTGGTCGGCCTGGCCGGCGGGTACGGGTACGGGTGCTGGAGGCGGCTGGTGAGGCGTTCCTCTAAGCAGCAGCGTGGGGTGAGCGCCGGTGCGTGGCCCACGCGTGGTGGTACCTCCACCCGTGGCCCTGCAGCGGAGAACGTGCAGCGGCGCCACCCCTGGCAGTGAAGCCTGTGTTACACCTAAGTAATCCGTAACTGCTGCCTTGAAGTCAGTGGCATGCAGGCGGGGACTGTAGCTGAAGCTGCCTGGCTCAGCAGCAGGAATGATGTCCTGACATGGCCTGAACAAAGCAAGTTTGCCCCTGACACAGAGGCTGGCCCAGAACTCGGCTGCCTTCTGTAGTAAGGTGGCTTAATTTGGTAAAAATGTAGGAAACCAAACTGCCGAGAGGAAGCTGATTTGTTTAAAAATCAGGTTTGCACTGATCTGTGAAGAGCCAGTATAAGGTGCGTGGGCTTTGGCTGTAGATTGGTAATTGCTTTAGCGTGATCTAATGCTGGTATCCAGCCAAATGGAGGATCTGCCTCCTTTCGCTTCCCTTTTAGTGGCAGCAACGCTCCATGACTCTGCAATCTTCCTGAGCAGGGAACTAGTTTGGGGTTTTTGTTTTGTTTTTTTTTTTTTTTTTTTTTCCCTGGATCTGGCTACTAGCCAGATCAGAACAAGTATCAGCAGAAAAAGATGCTGCAGGAACTTCTGGCTGAGGGTGGAGAGCAAACTTCCCCCCTTTGGATGGTCACCCACTGTTAGGTCTGAAACCACTTGTTGGTTTCTGTCCAGTCCTGTGAATGAGGGGGGAAGTATTTTTGTTTTCACTCGTTTTGACTTGCTTTGTGGTTGTAAAGTTCTGACTGATTCAGCCCTTTCTTGCTTCAGAGATCCCTTTAGTGTGGCGTTTTAAAGCACTGCTTGTTGTCAGGGGAAATGTAAAAAATTGAAAACGGAAATTAGAGAGAATTGGACATTAGACGTGATCAAAATAACTGTTCTAGCTAATTAGTCATTACTGTGGACTGCACAGCTGCCTGTGCACATACCATCATGAGCTTGAGACAAATTCAAATCTGTCTGCCACAGGAAAAAACAGCTTCTATTAAGAAATTTGCTCAAAGTTCTCAGAAAGGAACTGAACTAAAGACTGGATGTTTTAGTACAAATTTTTATTTTAATAATGACCTTTCAAATCTCATTTTGGAAATCAATGCCACTTTGTTCATGCTTTGCTCAAACTGTATTGTCAGTGGTCTGTTTCTGTCTTAGTGGGTTAGTCTGATACTGCATGGTCAGAAAGGACGTGTCCTCTGATAACTTGCACTGATACACATTTGGATGAATTATGAACTGAAGCTTTCCTGGTGGTTATCTTCAGGATACACTTCAGACAATGCTTGTTTCATACCATGTGTAATGGTCAGGATTGCTTGTAAAAAAAAACCCTGTATGACAAATGTCTGGGTTTTTCTTCCAGGCCTTTGCCTGCAAATTTGAAAAATAGTGAGACTTTAATGGGAGTTAATATGCTGGTTTTGGCTGGGGTGGAGTTAATTTTCTGCACAGTAGCTAATATGGGCTGTTTTGGATTTGTGCTGGAAACAGTGCTGATAACACAGGGATGTTTAGTTACTGCTGAGCAGCACTTGCACAGAGCCGAGGGCTTTTCTGCTCCTCACTCCACCGTGCCAGCAAGCAGGCTGGGGGGCACAAGGAATGGGAGGGAGCACAGCTGGGGCAGCTGACCGCAGGGGTATCCCATACCATATAGCATCATTCTCAGCATATAAACTGGGTGGAGAAGGAGGAAGGGGGGGACTTTGGGAGTGATGGCGTTTGTCTTCCCAAGTCCCCATTACGTGTGCTGGAGCCCGGCTGTCCTGGGTATGGCAGAGCCTGCCTGCCCGTGGGGAGTGGGGAATGCATTCCTTGTTCTGTTTTGCTTGCGTGCACAGTTTTTGCTTTCCCTATTAAACTGCCTTTATCTCAACCCGTGAGTTTTCTTCCTTTGTTTTCTCACCTTTACCTTTCTGATTGGCTCCCCCATCCCACGGGGGAGAGTGAGCGAGTGGCTGTGTGGGGCTCAGTTGCTGGCTGGCATTAAACTGCAACAGTTAAAATGAAAGATTTTGGTTATTTTATCTGTACAACAGTTCACTTTCTTGAATTCCACTCTGATTAGAGAACATACTAAACTTCTTAAGAAATATGATGCGTTGTAACATTTGAATGTTCTTCTATAGTCCTGTACCAAGTTCTGTAATGTTGCTGAGGAAACAGTAATTGGACTCAGGCCAAGTGTGAGCCAGCAGCCTGTGCTCTGCCCTGCCCTGAGTTCTTCGCTGAAGGAGCGGGCAGCGATGGGATGTTCTCACAAACCTCTCTCTGTTTAGCAATAGTCTCAGCGTAACTTATTCCAACACAGCCTGGGTGCTCAAGTAGCCATGTCCTGGAGACACACATGGGTATACACCAAGCAAAGCTTGAAAGATGATCAAGATCAAGAAAGAAGAGTTATTTACAGGAATTTTACTTTTTTTTAGTTTGCTTAACTGCTGTCATTTGCTTGATAGGAGTGGCTACAGCAGACGTGGAGGGAGTTGATGGCTCCCAGATTCAGTTTTGTCATCATCCAGCTAATGACCTTGCCCTGCAGCCAGCACTTACTTGTGCGAGTGAGAAGCATTTTATTTGCTTGCACGGTCCCTATGGCCTTTAATAGGGAGATAATATTAACGACGTGTTGTCAGCTGCTCCTCTCTGGGCTGCAAAGGTAGCAGATGATTTTTTCCCTGTAGGTGTCACCATTATGCCATGTAGAAAGAGCTTGAACTATGTAGATGAACTACAGTGCCTCGGATGCTCAGTTTGGTTATGACACCAGGGTCTTCCTCAGAAACATTTTACATTCCTTGGGTTGTACTTCTCAGCTACCCTTTTGTATTTTTCCTAGTTTACATCTGGAAAAAATCCCTCTGGTTTCTTTAATAACTGTTTAGATTTCAGAGGATTTTGAAGTTGGTTTTCCACCAAGACATGAGGAAAATGTGTGTCAAGGCTGTGATGAGACGGGTGTTAACTGAGTTAAGAGATCAGTGTTGGAGCAGGACTCGACCCGTTCAGTCCTGCAAATACTGCACCACAGTGGGATCATAGTAATGCAGAACTTGCAAACCTGTGTGATTTCCTCAGCCAGTGTGAGGGTAGCACCTGATCCCGATGCAGGCAGTTTTGAGGGAAATTATGTGGCTTTTCATATTATTCTTTATTTTGATGAAAGGTCAAATAGCATGTTGCCTCCTGTCATGGTTTAACCACAGCTGGCAACTAAGCCCCACACAGCTGCTCACTCACTCCCCCAGTGTGAACGGGGAGAGAATTGGAAGAGTAAAACCGAGAAAACTTGTAGGTAGACATAAAGACAGTTTAATAATTTAAATTAAAAAATAATTTAATAAAATGATAATAATTGTAATTAAAAGGGAGACAACAAAGAGGGAGGTGAAAATAACCCAAAGAGGACATGTGATGCACAATGCAAGTGCTCACCACCGACTGACCGATGCCCAGCCAGTCCCCCAGCAGCTATCGGCCCCTCCCAGTTAGCCCCCCTTCCCCCGTCCCCCATCCCCCGTCCCAGTTCATATCCTGGGCATGACGTTCTACGGTATGGAATAGCCCTTTGGCTAGTTCGGGTCAGTGTCCTGGCTCTGCTCCCTCCCGGCTCCTTGTGCAGCCCCTCGCTGGCAGAGCACGGGGAACTGAAAAGGCCTTGGCTTAGGGTAAGCACGACTTTGCAACCCCTAAAACATCAGCATGTTATCAACATTATTCTTTTGCTGTACCACAAACACAGCGCTGTACCAGCTACTGGGAAGAAAATTAACTCTGTCCCAGCTGAAACCAGGACACCCCCTCAACTGCCTCATTGTATATAGGAATTGTATACACTTGTGTGCATGATCATCACTTCTTTGTGATTTCAACCAGAATTCATTCAGCTGGCAGTGCAGTCCTAGAGTGTTTGATTCAGTAAGTGTATGGTGGTGTCATTTATTGATGTCCAGTAATGAGACTCTAAGCAGAGGCAATTCAGCTTTATCTGTGCTAATAAACTAACTACATCCAGGAACTAAATGTATCCTGGGCTCTGTGGCCAACTGGCACAAAATGCCCTCTTCCATACTTGTAAACTGTCTTGCCTTCCAGAAGAGGGTGGCTGGATGCAAACTGCCTGCTGGGAGTTGTTCTTGGACTGTTCTGTGCATTGAACCATGCCTGGGAATTATCTAGGAAGATGCAGGTTGGCACCCAAAATGATGATGGGGAACTTTCTAACAATTTTCTCACATGGATGATTACTTTCCAGTGCCTGGGTGTGCCTGAATTTACAGCGTGGATGTGACCTTCGCCTAACAATATATTTAGAGGGAGAAATAATGCAAGCACTGCCTGCCAGCTCCCTCCCACTTGTATATGGACCTCTGATATTCTTCCAAATACTCATCTATAATATGCTAATGAACAGAAGCGTTTCTGGATCCACTCCTTTGTGCCAGTGAGCACAAAAGGTCATCAGCACCTTCCAGGAAGCAGTTGGTGGATTGCAGGATCAGACTCAGGCAAGTGTCTGAATCAGTGTGCCAGCGATAAAGAGTATTTTGTAGTTGCAAGGCACTGAACTGGTAACACTAGTGGGTGAACTCCACCCAGGACCTTGGTGCGCCATGTAGTAGCTCAGCACCTCCCCAAAGCCTCTAAAGAAGCTTGTGAGACCTGTCTTGTTCTGTCAAGACCCTGATGATTTGTTCTCGCTGCTCTACTTGGATTGGTTGTTTTAAGAGAAATAACATGGTTTATTGTTGCTTGAGATAACTTTTAGATTTGCCTTTAACAGAGGAATTTAAATAAAAGTAACAGTCATACTCAATCAAAATAGTCTTAGTTCTTGAAAACAAAACTGCCGAATTAGGACATGCCTGAACACAAGGTGAAGCCAAGGCAGAGGAGAATCAGGTTCTGCTTGCATTGGTCTCTTGTTCTAGAGTTACTGAAACATTTATGCAAAGGGGACAATTTTTCAGGGCTCTACCTCAAGAGCAGAACTGCAGCCCTGGCTTTCTGTCTCCAGTATGCTCCCAGGTTACTGGTGAATGCACACAAAGCTTTGTGGTCCTGCCTTGGTTAGGTTGTGAGAACACTGACAGAGCTTAGTTGGAAGTTATATGAGAAAGACCCAGCTAGGTGGGATCTCATGGTTATCTCCCCTTATTTTCCTTTTCTTTGCTGAGTTTAGGTGATCACAGCCATCAGCTGTACTGTTATTTGCCAACCGGGTACCGTAAACTTGCTTCTGACTATGTGGCAGCTTCCATTCATTTTTATATTTCTGCTTTAGAGTCCATGACACATCAGAAGGTGCTCTAGATTTCAAGGCTTGAAACCACTGTGAGGTTTGTCCCTCTGTGTTGGGTTTCCTGGGAAGTTAATTTCTGCTCTGAAGATTTCAGTGTCTGGTCTAGTTCAGCTTCTGGGGCAGGTGTTACTGGCCGAGTGATGCAGGGAGTGAGACATGGTGGTCAGACAAAGGTCTTAAAAGCTGGGGGAAGATTTGAAACAAATAATGCCGATAAAAATACAAATCTAAAAGAAATCCAGCAAGTCTAAGGATTTCCTTGAGCAGGTCTTCAGAAATATTTGGAGATCAAGACTGCTGTGCTCTTGGGGGATTAAAGAAAAAAACAGTGATGGAGTGAATTCCCTAAGACTGAAATTCAGATGCTTTCCTCCAGCATGGCCACAGAGTCAGGGACTTACCTTTTCAGTATGACTCAGCCCCTCACAGTGTAGCCCAGCAGACAGGGCACTGGCTTAAGCTGCAAGAGCAGTGTGGCTGAGAAGTGATTCTCAAACATTTCCGAGTGTGCACTGAAGCAAAACCAAAACCTTTCAAAGGCTCTTTGGTGAACAGTGAATCTGTGCAGTGTGGATTTGGATGTCCCTGGTTTCAAGAGAGGCTGTCCCCAGTTAATGCCCTGACCACCTGGTTTAGACCATGCGGCTGTGACTACATCTGTGTGTGTGTGTGTGTATGTCTTTCCAAAAATTAATCTGCATTGTTTTCTTCATCTCTTTGGGCTATAAATTATACTAGATGGCTCCTAACCAGTGTTTTTTTGGCAATGGACATATTCCTGGAAAAGACTTGTTCTTCCAGACCTGTGTTTTCTGCTGGAAATTGTCCTTGACTAACTCCGCACAGCTCATCTGAGCTTAGTCCCAGCACTAGGCAGATTACTTTTCTGTGCCTGGCATCCTGTAGCTGAAAATCAGAGATAAAAATATTGGCCTTCTACACAAAGTCAGTGCTGTGGAGGACAACCATTATATTCATAGCGGTGGTATTAATGTTCAGTAGTTGCTATCGTTCTGGATATCTTTTTCATACAGTGCTGCTGACTGCAGAGCTCTCTCCTCTGCTCTGTCCTGCCAAGCTGTTTGTCTAGAGCCTTAATGAGCTTCCTGTATCTTTTCAAAATGTATATTGTAACCAATTTAGAAGTCATTAGTTAAGAAGTCTGTTGCTGCAGCCCCAGTTTAATTTCACCTGTCTCTTCCCATATTTCCATTAAAACCCATTTAATTAAAAATGCTATCTCGTTCTCAGGGCAGTCAGCTCCATTTGAAGTAAATGTCCCCCAAATTCTGTGACTCAGCTGACAAGACGCAAGTAATGACCAAGACCCGGATGATCAGGCTTTCCAGCACAAATTAATGAAGAACTGTTCTTCTCTCTCCAAATACCCACCAGCATGAAGGGAAAAGAAAACCAGAGATGTCATAATGCAGTTTGGTCTCTTTGCTGCCTGTGGGCACGCAGAGAAAGCCGGGGCGAAGTTGCTGTAACCCAACAATACCTCTCTCAGGTTGTCCCCCAGGGACTGATGGGGATTTGCAACTGTAATGTGATTGCTGCTTGAGGTAATGCTTTTGCTGCAAAAATCCATGTTTCCAGCCAAGTTACTTAAATCGAGTGCGCTTAGCTGGATCGCAAACTCCACTTAATGGGAGTGTTGCTCCCCATTTAACGTCTTGGTTTTGGCATGAGCAGGTTGAGTCATAGATGCAGTTCTCTTTCTGGATGCAACACAGAAGCAAGCATTTTTACTTTGGCTTGGCTAGAGGCTAAATTGTGGTTCTCCCAGACAGTGCTGCTGGGGCAAAGCCTCACTTCCTCTCCAGGCTTCTTCCTGCCATTCCCAGCATCCCTTTGCCTGTGCCTTCCCTCTGTGCTCATGAACACGTGGTGGAAGGGGCCAGGGAACTGATCCTGGCTTCTGATAGTCTTTTTATCATCAAAAGACATGTCTGTGGAACAACAGCATTAGAAAATACTGGTGCAACCCGAGTGGACTGTTCATCTGCCTGAGTTTATCTCTCCTTCAGACTTCTTCAGTGAGGCTGTACAAGCTCAGGTCCTCTTGCTCCCTACCCTAGTGATGCCAGACTTCTCCACACTTCATTTGTCGGTCTGTCTGGAATATGAAAGACTTGGCCAGCTGAGGTCTTGCCTTGCACATAGCACCATATGAATGTCCTGATGAACGTGGTCAGGAGGCTGGAGTACATGACATAAGAGGAGATGCTGAGGGAGCTGGCTTGGCGTAGCCTGGGGAAGGGAAGGCTGAGTAAGATCTAATTGCTCCTTTCGGCTACGCAAGTAAGATTATAGAGAAGAGAGAACCTGGCTCCTCTCAGAGGTGTGCGACAAAAGGGTGGGAGGCAATGGGTGTAAGCTGCAGCAAGGGAAATTCCAATAAGATGCAAGGAAAAATGTTTTTATTGTGAGGATGGTGAAACACTGGACCAGAAGCCCAGAGAGGTGAGGGCATTGCTTTCCTTGAAGGTATTCAACACTCAGCTGGACAAGGTACCTTCCAGCCTAAATTTTTATGCAATTCTGCAAATGACTATGAAATAAAACAGAAGGAATTGCATGTACAAGAAGAGATCAGTTTGAATGCAGCATATGCAGTTTCTTCATCTGGCTTTGAAATAACACTACTCTATTTCAGCAGCTCCTTGCTGATGGCTGGCCAAGAGCTAAGGAAGCTGCATCAGCGACGTGGAATATTTGCTTTTCTACTCGAACTGCGTGGAGTTCACAGATAACTCTGAGAACTGCAAGCCTACTTTCATCTCCCTGGAGCTAATCCAAATAGAATACGTTGCTGGAGGAAGTTGGGGGAGAGCAGGAGAAGACAGAGGATCTTTATTTAAAACTAAATTTTAAAAATCCTTAAAATCAAAGCACTTAGTAGGGGTCCAGCAGGATTGGGAGTTACCAGCCCTTGCTGGTATTGCATTTATCACCTGTCTTGACTGAATTGCCTTCTCTCTCCAACAAGTGGTGCTCCTAGCTAGTGTTAAATGGGCAGTGTTGGGAAAGGAACAGAGCAGATGTCTCTGTTGTATCTAATCTGTGGATAAATGGGGGCACATAGGATTGTGAGGACTGGCAGGCTGGATTAGAGTCAAGGCACATGTCATCTAGTACCTTGCTTTCTTTGATGGCCAGCACAGCAGATTTCCAGGGGTCATTTTTAAAGCTGTACAAAAGTCTTTGGATGCAAAATCAATTATTTTCTCCCTCTTTCCCCAAAATATTACCTTGTCTTCCTTCCTTGCAGAGTCAGCTTTCAAAAATCAGGAAGATTTCTAAGAGTCTCTGGAGGGCTGTGAGTCACTGCTGGTGGTGTAGACCCACAGTGGGTTGTAGGGGTGAGTGGTTGGGACCAGCATGACACCCTGAGCTGCAGGGACAGCCAGAGGAAAGCAGCTTGTATCCCCTGCGTAAGTGAGAACAGGTCAGAACTGATGCATGGCCTTTGCCAGGGGCTACCAGGAGTCTTTTGCCACCTCTGTCTATTTTACATGTGCAGTGTGCATTGAATCATGACAGCCTGTAGCAACTAAAAAAAACGACAGGGAAATCCAGGCAACATTTGTCTCTCAAAAGCAGTCAGGAACACACTTTTACAGGGATCTCTTTCTGCAGGGAGCTATCTTCAACAGAGGTCAAGATGCTCAGAAACTATCTTTGCTCTGGAAAAGAAGCTAAATTGGATCCCCTGGAAAGACATGCAAAACCAGTAACCCCATAAGCAAGATTCACTGGATTTCATCTGCCAGTTGCAATCAAATTATAAGGGAAAAAGCAGTGTAGAGGCTAGGTAGATGTCTGCATAGTCCATCCCTTGCTAAGCATCTGTTAAAATGCCCCAGGCACTTAGCATCTTCTCTGGATTGCAGGCAGGTTGTTACCCCAGAGCTATACACCCCAAAATGACAAAAGATGCCTATATGCAAATATTTGGCAGGCTTGCGTGGACAAGAAAGACAAGAAAAGACCCCCAAAGCCCCAGTAGCTGCATTGCAGCTATGGCCATTTTAGAGGGAGAGCACAAAAGAAGAAGGGTTTTAGGCAGCACTAGAAAGGAAGATGTGCTGGTTTTGGCTGGGGTAGAGTTAATTTTCTGCACAGTAGCTGATATGGGCTGTGTTTTGAATTTGTGCTGGAAACGGTGCTGATAACACAGGGATCTTTAGTTACTGCTGAGCAGCACTTGCACAGAGCCGAGGGCTTTTCTGCTCCTCACCCCACCGTGCCAGCAAGCAGGCTGGGGGGTACAAGGAATGGGAGGGGGCACAGCTGGGACAGCTGGCCCCAGCTGACCCAAGGGACATCCCATACCATATAACATCGTGCTCAGCCACAAAAAGCTGGGGGAAAGAAGGAGGAAGGGGAGGGGACATTGGGAGTGATGTCATTTGCCTTCCTAAGTCCCCATTACACCTGCTGGAGCCCGGCTGTCCTGGGTGTGGCTGAGCCTGCCTGCCCGTGGGGAGTGGGGAATGAATTCCTTGTTCTGTTTTGCTCCTGCATTTTGCTTTACCTATCAAACTGTTTTTATCCAACTCACAAGTTTTCTCACCTCTACCCTTCTGATCCTCTCCCCCATCCCATGGAGCTGGGGAGCAAGCGAGTGGCTGTGTGGGGCTCAGTTGCTGGCTGGGGTTAAGCCAGAACAGAAGGGAAGCACCTTTCAGTAAGCCAGCTAACACTTAATTATGCATAATCACATCACTCAAATCAAAATAATAATGGAATTTTTTATTTTTTTTTATTTTTAAGACAGAATGGCACACAGGAAGTTTTCCTTCTTTTCTTTCCAGAGTCCTGTTCTCGGGACTAGGAAGGAAAGATACATATGTGTTTGTAGTTACATTTTCCTTTATTTTCTCAGCTGTATTATAGACAAAATGATCTGACACAAGAAAATGTATCCTGGCATTTTGACTCCATGATTTCTGTTTTGTTGAGAAATAAACATTGGTCCTGGGAGCCCTAAGCCCCTAAAGCATAGCACTGTTTGCCCGCTCATATTTCCATCTTTCATGAATTCTGAGAACAATCTTGCAATAATTTTTCCTTGAATCTAATGGTTCTGCTGGCCGCCTGCATTTGTGCCGTGTCTGGGCTTGCAGAGGGCTTTTTGTTGCTTGTTTTCTCTTTCAATGAGCTATTGTGGAAATGGAAATGCTTGCCTGCCAGTGACAATGCTGAAAAATGCCTACATTCCCTCTTATAGTTTTCAAAAGTAACAAGTCTGTAGGGGCTATATATACTTGATCCCTTGTTTATTATGGGCTGTCACCGACTGGTGATGATGAGAATGTTTCTATTTGCTTTCATCCGGCTGAAAGTAAATGTTTACCTGCTGCCGTGCCTTTTGAAATAAGCTTTTTCTGAGATATTTTCTGTGACACAACTCTGGGGCAAATTCATTGTTTGATGCCTACTGGATCTTTTTTCTGGTTAGTTCCCTCATCTGGTTGATGATGCCCCACAATGAAGAAGAAGATCGATGAGAATCCTCTGAGTTTTAAGCATGGTTGAAGAGATCTTTCCAGAAAGTTGGCAGGGGTAGGATTTTGGGAAGTTACATCTCCATGCTCTAGACAATTGTAGGCTTCTCACATCTCAGGCACCAGTAGGCTTCAGTGAGCTGTTGTCTGACTTTCTTGTAGCCAAACAGGATAACATAGGAGTGGGATGAGTAATAGATGCAGACAAAGCTCTGCAGAAAGTTGTGCTTCAGGAATCCTGAAACAAGAGCAGTCCAGGTGATGCCAGCAGACAATGTAAATAGAGACCAGCACGAGCAAGGTCTTAGTCACCTGAGCCATGTGCTATTTTCATGTGCTCCCTGTGGTGGAGGCAGCCCTTGTCTTTCTCCTTTGCCCCCAGAGGAGGTCAATGACAAATCCATTCAGGACTATCACAAGCATGGTGAAGGTGAGAGCAAGCTTGATGGATGTGTAGGTGGTGAACTTCATGGTGAAACTCCCTGGAGAACTTAAGCAAGGGCTGGTAGCCAAGCACACAACAGTTTCATTCCTTATCCTCTCTGCTGCGTGTTGTGTTGGAGGTAGGCAATTGGAAGATGGTATTGAAAATCCAGCAAGGATGCTGTTTGTGTGCTGCCTCTGGTGCCTGTAGATGAACTTGGACCAGCGATGGTTAGGTCCGTAGATCTTTTTTCAGGTGGAGAAAACAGATTCTCCACTGACCAGGTGCTGATCAGCCTCAGCATGCAAAACATGTAGAAGATGATGCAGCACCCCCTCTCACCAGAAACACTGGTGCTGGCAAAGGACAGGACTGCTGGGAACTTCTTTGCAACAACAGAGCAAGAGGGTCACCTGGGCCATGTTGGCAGTGATCCTGTCTAAGGGCTGAAGGACTTTTTGCCAGATGGCATTCCTGATAAAGGCAAAGAGCCCAGTGAGGTTGCCTAGTGTAATGGTAAATTCCAAAAGGTAAATTAAAATGGAAATAGTGTTGCATGCTGTAACTGGTGCCTGAAGAGGGGCTCCCATAGCCTTCTCCAGCTGCTTTCCAAGCTTCTTCCTCCTTGCCTTGGCTGCCTGAGCATGCCACATCTGCCTCTGTACATATCCTGGTAATAGTAGTGTTGCTATTGTCTCTCTCCATGGGGCTGTTCCCTGTGCCCCACCAAGACTTGCAAGCTGCAGCTCCACTGGCTTTTATTGCTTTGCTGCCCATTCAGCCACTCTTACCTCACTGGGAAGGGCAGGGAGGGTGGAAATCAGGCAGGGAGCTGTGCTGCAGCTGAAAGCTGTAATGTAATTAGGAGGCTTGCAGGTGAAAAGCCCTGCAAGGGGTGGTGGGGTGGGAGGGAATGTTTGGGAGCTGTGGTTGGCTTGGGGTTTGTGTTAAGTGGTGGGATTGCTGTGGCTGGTCACTTGGTGCTGGAGATGGTTAATGAAAAGCTTGGCTTGATGGGATAGGGGGGTGCATGTGTGATGGTGAAAAAGAGTTGTTCTGAGCAAGTTCTAGGGAAAGATGGTATGAAGAAGAGCTTATGGCTGAAATGCAGAGATCTGTGTTTTAACTGTTGTCCAGCCTTCTCCTTCCTCTATTCCCATCCATCCCACCCCTCAGACACTGAGCATCATCAGACCCCTCATCTGGGGTGGGATGCAGGCAGGAACAGCCTGGTCAGGGTGGGAGAGTGGCTGTGGGCTCCTGCAGAAGCTCAGGTCACAACTTCTGAGCTTCCTTGCTCCTATCTAAAATAAAAGTAGAAGGGGCTCAAGCCATCCTGTTCATACCAGCTTTCCATTCCATGGTCCTTGGGAAGGGATGTATCATGGCTGGTGTGCTGAGACTTATTGAGGGTGTTCTGCTACAACAGTGGTTTCTGGATGTCCTTTGATGTGGTGAGAGCTGCATGGGTATAGTGGTGGTTAAAATTAACTCTGTGAGAAGAAGGAAGAGATTCCAGGGCTCGTTTTGCTTTCAGACTTGTGCAATGCTCATTTATTTTAAGGTAATATTTCAGTGTCAGAGGCCATATATTTTTTTTTCTATGTAGAATTTTAATCCTGGGAGTTTGTTTCCATTTTATCAGACTTTTCAAAATCAAGTGTCCATTTATTTTACTGATAGGAAGTGGAACCATGCTAAACTTTTTTTTTCTGTTTCCATTGGGGAAAAAAAACCCACCCACATTAGATTTTATCCTCTCCCAGCTTTGTTCCCAAATGCTGTTGATTCACAGCAGCTGGAGCAGACAGGGAGAGAGCAACATCCCCCATGATGGAGGTCAGTACCATATCATTTTTGAGGCTTTGTTGTGGACCCCACTGGGGCTAACTGCTTTTGCTGAGTGTGGTCTGCTTTTGACCATGCAGGTGTCATGGGGATAAGCAAACAACCCTGCTACTCAAACAAGGACTCCTGCTGCAACCCTTCTTAGGGTCAGACCCATGTGAGAGCGCATATTTGGCCTGTGTTGTCTTTCTTGCTAACAGCTCCTTGCTGTAACAGTGGCCAAAACCAGACGCCTTGAGAAAAAGAAACAGCAGATTATTCCTCTGCATTTAGGAATCAGCAGCGTAGGACTCCCCTGACTGAAGTTGTTTTTGCTTTAGTGCCTTCAATGGACCTGGTTTACATCTTTGTTTTTGAACCCATTTAAAGGAATGCTTCCTGTAAGTTAAGAGGAGGCTGTGAATACCTATGGGAGGCAGGAATGTGGCCATCCCAGCCAGAATCCCAGGGGCTCCCATAGCTTTCTCCATGCTGGAGAGCACAGCCTGCTCCTCGTGCACTTCCCATCCCATTGCTGGGCATTATTCCAGCTGTAACCTGGGTGCAAAGTGAGGAGCTGAGCTCAGTGTAGCTGCTGGAGGATTGCGTGGAGATTAATGTGTGCATCAGGGTGATGGTGGTGGGGACAGGTAGTGTCTTTCACGCCATTAACGCAGGGATGGAAGAATGAATTGATGTCCAGTGATGACTGCCCAGGTTACATTGCCTTCCTTTTGGTTTAATCACTGAATGATTAGTCCAGAGCTTGGAAATTATGCTATTAAACATTGTGCTGTTCCTTTTATTGGATGGTAAGTTACTGGAAGATTTCCAATACTACTACTTCCATAGAAAGTGTGCAAAAGTACAAGGGCTGTCTAGGATCCCATCTGTTTGCCCCAAATCACCACCAGTGCTACCTGCTGTACCCCTGATATTTGGCTGTGTGCTTGAAGGCCACCAGTGATGGGATACGTGCCCTGTCCCACCCCCAAACCCTTTCAGTTCATCATTGTCCCTGTCCCAAGAAGGGTTTCCTTTATGTCTGACCTAAATCTTCCTGGGGACAAGGTAAGCCCAATACCATCACTATTCTGTAATGAATATTCATTATAATTCTGTAATGAATAAAGAAGGTCACTGTTCTTTAATAAGATAGAAGAAAGGCACACAGGAGGTCCATTTAATAACAGAGATGACTGGTATATAAAGCAGGGAGATACTATAATTAATATCACAAGAGTGGTAATGTGCTAAGGAAAATCCTGGCAACCAGATGAAGGGATGCCATGAAGTTTTAGCTTCAAGAAGTTACAAAAAGCATCGACTGAAGTTAATGGAAATTCTGCCTGCATAAGAAACACAGGTGGAAAGGAAAATCTGCTTATTTTAATCAAAGCAAGAGGAAAAAACCCTAATTTAAATCAGTCCAAGTGATTGCAGGCTTAATTCTTTCCCCTTATTAGACTCTTCAATCCTAACCCTACAGTCCTAAGAGATCTCTTTACAGTGGAGATGCAGGAATTTGATTTGTATGCACGCTGACCCCTCAAAGTGATACAGCAAAGCCATCCTCTCTCGGCAGGGTGGTTTTCAATCTGCATCTTCTGTTAAAAATGATTATATTGAAACCACCCCTTTCTGAAAACAGTGATGGGTGGGGAGAAAGTGTCCCCTCTGTCAGTGCTCTCAAATACTTGGTTCTGAGGTGCTAAATAATTGCTATGGATGGAAGGAGGGTGCTTTGCTTCTGTTCTGAGCTGGAGGCAACTGATGAAAGAAACACAGAAATGCAGATCTGTTGATCTTTGGGCTGAGAACAGCCTTTAAATTCCCACTGCCAGTTACCAAACTACTAACCTGTCCTGCAGCCTGTAACAACAGCTTCCTTGTTGCCCCATGGTGATGATATAGGAAAAAACCCAAAAATATCCTGAAAGCCCAATGTCAGAAAATGGCACGTAGAAGAGACAATATCATTAGAAGCAACCAAACTACTCCTCTGGGGAAAGGCCATTTTGCTGGAGCCAAGGACATATTGATGCAAGGGAAATTTCAAACAGCTTTCACCTTCCCGTGTTTCGTTTCGACAACATAGCACAGTTTTGCTGCTGTTCCATTTCAGTTGCCATCACATTGGTGTAAAACTTGTTCTTGGCTGTGCAGCACCTTGGAGGAGAACATATCAGTGTTCCTAGAGTGAAGTGCTGGAGTTGCCTTTAAATGCAGCAGAGTTTGGAAAACCATGTGGTCCTTGAAAAGCAGCATGCATTAATTAGGGAAGGAAGTTTAAACCCAAACCGATGCTGAACACAGTGGCTGGGCACAGGTCATCTTGTGGAGCAGTTGTGTGGATGCTGGGTGGAGAACATCTAGTTTGGAGCTTGGGGCTTACTATGCTGTTGCTCCAAGTTGCTGGGCTGCTGGATGGGCTTTGCTGAGAGGTCCATGTAAAGGCCTTTTGTCACTATAGGATTTATTCATTGCAGATGGCAAGCATGCATCTGCCTCTTTTTCATGCCCATTGCCTTTCTGGACACCATGTCTCCATTGCATTTGAAAGCAGATCAGGAGCCGTTCGAGGAGGGCGCTCTGCCTTGCCTTATTTCTGGGATTTGCCCTGAATCAAATGAAGCACTCAGCAATTACAGCTGTGTAGAGTCAGTAGGTTTATGTGGGTTAAAAGGAGGGGGGGGGGGGGGGGAGTCAATCAGGAAGTGTTTATTTAAAAAAAAGAAATTCAATGTCCCACTTCAGAAAGGACCCCCAAACCTCACACATTTAGTTTTCTTTTTCTCCCTCCTCCAATCTTTATCTGCAGTAGAAATCAGAGAACCAAGGGAAGGGATACCTGGTAGATATTGGTTGAAAAAGCCCTGAGAAAACAACCCTGATTTACCTTCGTGTTAATGGGGTTCAGCCAAAATTCCTACTGAGAGATAAATGGAAGTGCATTCCTTTTCTTCCTGTTTCGCTTTTTTTCATCACAGAAATGACGCAGACGGAAAGGTTTTAACCAGCCAATTCAAATGAATAAGTGGAGGAGAGACCCCATTTCATCCTGGCAGTCCTTCTGGAAATGAGGCCAACTCATTAGCCAGAGATCTCCGCATCGCTCAGCAGAACAGCCTGTTCTCCCTGCCCTGTACGTGGCATCGTCATCTTCTGCTGTCCTACCATTGGCAGAGGTTAGCGCTTGGAGAGGGACACCCTTGGAAAGCCATAGCCTCAGTGCACCTCAATCTTAAACCTTCATCTCATGCCTTGCGATACTTAACATATAGTTGTGTTGGGGGGAAAAACCACCGAAAAACCACCTGCTTTTGCAAACATTTTTATTTTTCAGCAATCCCATCCATCTTCTTCCCCGTTTGCAGGAAACATCCAACCCTGGGGGATTCAGCCAAAAAGAAATGGAAATATCCTGATGTGTTTTTGCAGTTATATTGGGGTTTTTTTTTAGGATTTACATTTCAACAGAAAAGCAAAGAATACCCCTGAGAATTGGAGCTAAAAGCAGATTCATATTCCCAGCTGGGTGAATAGCAAAAGGCCATTTCATCTCCCCTCAGCCCTGTCCCTTTGCAGCCTTGGGTTGGGTTCTGTGCTCACCTTGCAGTAGCATTGCCAGCTGCTGCACCTTTGTCTCCTGGTGCCATCAGCCCTACCCAGCCAGGAAGGACTGGGATAACTGTTTTTGGAGACTTCCCCAGGAATGGATTTGGCTGTCATCTTGTGGTCCTTGCCTTTTGAAGACACTGAACTGGCCTCAAGGCAGCGCTTTGGTGATCTCCAGCAGGTCTTGCAGCGTCTTCTTCCTGGTCCTAGGAGCTGTACCAAACTCCCACTGACCAAGCACAGAGCAGTGAAAGGGAAAAGAAAGGGAAAGGAAAGGTGGCTGCTCCTCCTAGCTCAGTCTAAAACATAAGGATAGGATGTATAGGGGCAGATGCTGAAAAGGTGCTTGATCATCCTTAGGCATGAGAATGCCCATGGGACCCTATTTTCATCTGTAGGTCCCTCCAGATTTTTAAAGGACAGAAGCAGGAAGGCTGGGTGGCGTGAGAAGGGGCTCATCTCACTCTGACAGCTGCTGCTTGCCTGAAGTCAGTCTCAGCTCTCTGTGCCTCAGTTTCCTTGTGTGCAAAATGGGGTTGATAAAGGGTGGAAGGATGCTGCAAGAGCCCGTATGCTCCTGGCTGGTTAGCACCCACACAGTCTGTGGTTAAGGCTTGGTCTGTGCTGGCCAAACTGGCCATTTTCTGGCCTAAGTCCTTAATGGAGCCTGCCTGTGGCTGGCCAAAGCCCTGGGCTCTGTGGTTGTGGCCTCCACCTTCCTCCTGCTCCCTTGGGTGGTCTTACACTTGTCACTGTCACCCCTGTTTTCTGCCTTCTCAGAGGGGTTTCACCCCCAGCCTAAGCCTGGTGTCAAAACCAGTCCTGTCCTATGCAGCATCCCTGCAGCAGCTTGTCCTTCATCTGGACCCTGGGTAAACCCAAGGTCCCCCTTGCTCCACAGGCTCACTGGAAGGTCTCAGACTGTCCCTTCTCCCTGGATGTGTTTTCCTCCCACCAGGTATTCCTTGGGGATGGAGCATCCTTCTGCATGGGATCAGACTGTCACCGCGTGGTGCTTGGACTGTATTTTGCATGTCCCAGTGTTCACCATGGCATCACATTCAACAGTCAAGCCTCAGGGGAATGCACGGGGGAGTGCTGGCGCATTGTTAGAAGATATCAGGGCTATTTCTACCCCTTTGCTGATGGATGAAGCTAGCATCTTTCAGGGTCCTGTCACTGGTGCTGTTGGGAGATCTCTGTTCATCCCTGTTTCTCCCACGGCTTATCTGTGTGGCACTGGGCAGGTCACTTAACTTCTCAAAACTTTTCCTTTGCCTGTAGAGAGAGGGCAAACATCCATCTTCCTACCCTGGTGTGACCTGTTGCTTTAATGCAAACAGGTCTTTTGTATGAACCAAGCTGGGTCTTCATCTGCCCAACACAGTCTGGATCAGAGGGAAGCAAAATACTTGGAGAAGTTTTGGACCTGGAGAAGAACAGCCACTGCCACCTCCTGGCTCATGGGGTAACCCAAACAGCTCCTTGATTTTGGTCCAGGTCCCTGAAATGAACTCCTGGCTAGACGCCAGCATGAGCTGGAAGCTCTCACACCAAACAGCCTTGTGCAAACCACATTAAGTGAGGTGTTTCTGTGTTTCCTGGGTCTGTGTGCACACTGTGGTTGTATCCATCAGCAAACTAACCAGACTTGTTCTTTGGCCTCAAGTCCAACTGGCCTCCTTCATGCATTTCAATCCTCCCAGCCCCTAAACCAAAGGAAGCTCAAACATCCCTGGGGAGCTTGTTCACTGGCTCCAGCATTGTCACTTTAAGAGTCTGGGCAATTGCTTTCCAGTTGGTGCTTGAGTGACTGGTGTGGATATAGTGTGTCAGATCAGAGACTCCACAAAAAGCAACACCTTCTGGATGCAGCACCGTATTTCAGCACTGAGGATAATTCTGTATTCCCATCTGCTTTATTTTAAGCAGCTCCAGGGATGGAAGGAGCCACCTTAAGAGAATATAGCCAGCACCATCCTGCTCCATCCGCCCACAGGCTGACAGATTAAATCTCGTTTGCTTGTGCCAGAAGTCTTGCTCACTTGTTTGTCATTATCTGGAGTTTTGTTAGGCCATGTTAAAAAAAACCAGCAAAACAAAACTTTTTGTTGTTGTTGTTGTTTTGTTAATAGAAGCAAAGCCAGGGAAGGAGAAAGTGCAGATGCTTTTAGAGAACAGCAGAGCAGCAGTGGTCTGGTCCTGCTGAGGACAGCACTAGAAGACCCACAAAAGGAGCTTCTGGCCATGCAACACGGCAGTGCTTCACCTCAGTTACTTCCCTGTCCCCACAGCCTGTCTCCAGGACTTGTGAGTCCATCTCCATTTCTAATCACAATTTTCAAATTCTTTCCAAAATTTGCTGTTAGCTTTGGAGTTATCTTGCACATCTTCCACCCACGCTGGACAGCAAAACTAGGATATCACAGTGAATGGTATCCTCCATTCAAATTCAAAAGGAAGAAGTTGAGATAAGAGCTGAGCAGACACATTTTGCTACCACACATCATAGCTTTCCATGCTGGTATTCACATCACCCTTACTTTCCCTTCCCACCCTCCCCTTCCCGCTTTTTTTTCTATTTGCTTCACATACTGATCCAGAGAAAAATCAGGTGGACCAGATTTCATTACTTGCCACCAATTTCCAGACACATGCAAAATACCAGCTTTTCATAACTTCTGTATGCACTGTGTGCTGCAGAGCTGGTTTTGACAATTGCCAAAAAAACTTCAGCCCAGAAGAGCCAGAAGGAGATGCCCCAGGTTCCTGTAGCTCATGCAGAGGTCATCTAAGTGGTGGAGTGCACGTGTGAAATACAGCTGTGTCCCAAAGCACAGCCAACATCCCCTTGCTGGCTGCAAGCACCTCGAGGGAGGTGACAAATGGGTAGAGAAAAGGTAAGGGTACAAGGTGGATCTGAGTTGTGTCTACAGCCACTAAAGGAGGGTTATGGAAAAGATGGAGCTGGACTGTTCTGCGAGGTGCACAGGGAAGGACAGGAGGTGACAAACCCAGTGAGACTCAAGGAAAAAATTTGTACTGTGAGAGTGGTCAAGCAGGGAAAGGTGATCAGAGAGGCTGTGAATTCTTCATCCTTGGAGGTATTCAAAGCTCTGATTGATGTGGCCAAGGGCAATCTACTAAGTTAGAAAATGGCCCATCTTTGATCATAAAGTTGAACTGGAGACACCCAAAGCCCCTTTCCCACCTCAATTATTCTGCAATTCTAATACATGCAGCAGATGGTGGCACATTTTCCCCGTGTTTCATCCAGATCCCTCCAGCCGGAGGACCTGATCTCATGCTCTTCAGTGCCTTTCTCCTCCCTACCCCCCCCAATGAAGGTTGATCCTCAGCCTGCAGGTGTAGCTGACGGTGCCAGGCAACTCTTCCATGCACATCCACAACCTGATCTCCCTGCAGCCCAACAAGCACTTTGATAACAGGTTTCTTTCTCTCCATTACATCATTAGAATAATTAATTCAGCAAGTCAATTTAAATGACTCATAACAGCACTGCTATGCAGATAAGTATGACAGTAGCTTTTCACATGGATCGATCCTTTTCCCAGATGATTCATGTCAAATTGCACAAAGTAAGATGTGGCTCAAGGACAGGTTTGCCCACCCAAATCTAAGTCTGGGTGACCTTCTTAGGGGCAGGACTGGCAACAGGATCCAGGCATCTGATTTCCAGAGAGCTGAGATGCCACCCAGATGTACAATAGCATAGGCAATTTATCTAGATCAAGAGCAAGGCCATTTAAGCCTATATAGCTGCCTATGGTACATAAGCATCACTAGCACAATCTCTAAATCATCCTTTTTCACTAAAGGGAAGGAAAAGTCCACAAATAAGATAAGTTTTCCCCTTTTTCACTGCTTCCAAAAAGCCTGACCAAAATAATGAAGAACAGCCCACACAAAATTTAAGAGATGGAATTGCACTTATCTCCAGTGTGCTGGGTAATATATTAAAGAAAATAGCTTGAAGGACCTGGGAGAGTTACACTTTTATCATCAGGGATAAAAAAAAAAAAAGGGACAAAAGCAGCCTCCGGGTAGACTTAAGCACGGAGCATCTTGTTTTGTCTTCATGGCCCATTTAAATGTTATTACAACATGTCAAATAAATTGCCCAACAGTCAGGTTGTTCCTTCTATTGACCTCTAGGGACCAAAGACCAATAAAAGCTCTAGCGCTTAAATCAGGACATAATGAGAAAATTAATGTCTTTGGGAAGACTTGCTGACTGCAGTTTGGACCACGCTCCGCCATGAGCTGGGGTCTGAGGGCCTGGCTTTGCATGGGGCTGCTCCTCTCCCTCGGGATTTCCCATGGCAGGGCTTGCTGGGAGCAACCTCGTCCTCTTGGCTGGAACAATCCCAACGGGTTACACATGAAGTGACCTCCCTGGCCATGCTGGTGGATGAAGGGATATTTTTTTCATGTGTAAGAATGCTGGAAGAATCTCCCACAAAATTGCATATATATTTTTTTTTTTAAAGAAGATAAGTTTTTGATCATTTTTGAGAACACAGATGGGGAGATGACAGCAAAGCTCTAAGCAACTCACTTACTGGGTGGTTGGTGGCTTCAAGATGAGACTGGTCCTGCACAGTGCCTGCATGGGGACAGAGGCAGCTCTACCTGATCTGTCTCTGGCATTGCCCTGGGCCTGGCATGTAACGTCCAAGCTTATCACACAGGTGGCTGGTAAAGTACAGGGTCCTCAAGCCAGGAATTTGGGAACCTGTACTGGGGTGTGCAGGGCTGTGGTGGGTACATGTGGTGGATTTTCATAGGAACGTCTTGGAGAAAATTAATTAAATCTCTATTTCTAAGCCTCAGTTTCTCTACTTGTTCCCATATCAGCTCCACAAGGGTTTTGTTGCTTCAGTGAAAAACCTAAACCATATTTTTTAGGACACTATCAACACATTATTGTTCAAACTGGCATGTTGTGATGGACAGGGGTGAATAAAACCTTTCAAGGAAGGGAATTTCTCTCCAGCCAAACTATTGGTTTAAAGGTCAAATACAGAAACATGATGGCTGAGTTGTTGATTCAGCTTGAGGAATCAGTGGGGGAACTGTGCAAAAAGATGTAAAATACTGAGGAAAAAACCAGAGGATCGGAAGGTGGCAGCTCAGCAACACTGAGAATGAATTTCCAGGAGCTCAGGTCACCACCCAGCTGGTGCCAGCAGAGCCTGGTGTGTCTGCTTGGGAATGGCGAGTTTGAAATGCCTTGGTATGCGCTGAGTAAGAGCCAGTAAATAACTGCCTTAAATGCCTGAGCTGTGCATAGCCTCCTTGCAAAATGTCTCTGTGCATGATAAAAAGTTTATCTTATGTTTTTACCTTCCTATCGTGCAATTGGTCCTTGAGACGAGGTGCAGACCCAACATCTCTTACCCAGGTGAGCTCAGTTAGGGCTCTGAGGCTTTCAAAACTCCCTTGAAACTGTGTCCTCATCCCAAAACAGCCTGTAAGCTTGTGTAAAAGCGTGTTAGTGAACGTGCAAAAATGACCTCATGTGGATCCTAGAGCAAGGAAGAAGAAACCAGTAACATGAACATCATATTCCTCCTGGCAAAGGACTCCCAATGTGGCTGAACCACTATAACATCCCCAACATCAGGGTGAAACCACCCAGGACCTGGAGGGGCAGGGAAGGACAAGCAAAACCTCAGGAAAAGGGATAGAAACTAAGTGCATGTATTTTTCTGTATTAGATATGGACTCGTAATGATAAGACTGTTGTAATTTCAGTTATACCAACAATCATGTTGTGGCTTTATATATATACATATGAGTGCTTCCTCTTTGCCCATACAATGGTATTTTTAGTGCAACACCATTAAATCTGTGTCTGTAGTGATTATATCTGATTTACACCTTTCTCCATTGTCAGAAATGTATTTTTCCCCACCCTTCCCCAGTCTGTCGTGCTCTTGAGATGCATGGCTGTGCCATGCCAGGGGTGGGCACACCTTAGCTGTAGGCAAACCCTAATGTCCCAAACCTCCCACCCAGGCCGTGCAATCACCACCACTGGAGACGTCCATCTGACCTGAACAAGCAGGTAGCTCTGCTTTTCAAGTTGACCCTGCTTTGACCAAAGGCTTGGGCTAGAGACCTCAGAGGTCCCTCCCAACCTCAATTCTTCAATGGTTTGTGAAAGTAACCTTCAGGGGCTTGGAAATGACAAGGAGACCACTGACTCAAGGATACAAAGGGAGACAAACATGCAGACTTGCATTTAAATCCCTTTGCATTTCTCAAAGATTAGCCAGAAGTTCTGACTGGATTTGATTTGATTTCCACACACGCACATGCACACGCACACGCGCGTGCACACACACACACACACACACACACACACTTTACAGCCTTGACTCGCAGAACAGAACTAAAACCCGTGGAACTGTTAATTGAAAACTAAGTGTCAACAGCAGCTCAGCGCAGAAAGAGTTTCAATTAAAAGCAATCTCTTCTTGCCATCCAAAGTAATATTTTCCCTCCTGGCTAAATTTTAAGTGAATCACAAAGTGGTTGCTTGTCATTGCTTTAATGAGATCTGAGCTATTGTGTGGGAAAACTTCCTTTCACTCAGAGGCCGAGGAGCTTTTAATTTATCAGCACTGAAAGTGGAGGATTACTTTTTAGTATGATCTGGCTGATTTGCTTTTATCTTCCGGGCTGCGTGGGTGAAGAGTGAGGTGTGCTGAAGGCCACACCGAGAAGAATGTCTAAAAATCAGAGCTGGATGGAGCAGGAATCAGTGCTTCTTACTTTCCTGGACCTCCCTCCACCCCTGTCAAAGTTGATGCTCAGCCTGGTTGCAGTATTTATCCAGGCTGTTTGAGCCAAGTGGGATAATGCATGGCTAGAAGGTCCCCAGGTGCCTACAAGCCTTGGCCAGCTTCATTTGGGTTTTTCGCTGACTGCTGCTCACTGCTGCCTGACCCACATGGGTGGGCCGCCCAAGGGCATGAGTGGAGGGTTCCCAGAAGAGGAGAGCAGAGGAGGAAGAGCTGCTAAAAGTGTGTTGAGAGATGTAAGAGGGGAGCTGGGTCTGGGGGCACAAGGAAGGCTGCCGTCATGCCCGGTGGCAGCTCTTGGGGAAGGAGGACCTCTTGCAGGAGGAAGATCTTGGATCAGTTTTCCTGATGCAGTCCAGGATGGAGAACATGTGGCAGTGAGCCACATGATTGAACAAGAGGAAACAGCCTCAGGCTGCACCAGGAGGGGTTTAGATTGGCTATTAGGAAAAACATCTTCACCAAAAGGGTTGTCGAGCATTGGAACAGGCTGCCCAGGGACGTGGTGGAGTCACCATTCCTGGAGGTATTTAAAAGATGTGTAGCTGTGGTGCTTGGGGACATGGTTTAATAGTGGCCTTGGCAGTTAACGTTTGGACTTGATGACATTAAGGGTCTTTCCAACCAAAATGATTCTATGTGATGGAGGAGCAGGGGAAGGAATTAGGATGGCACTTGAGTGGAGGTGGATAGTGATGCTGAGATGGAGGCATGTGGGATGGAAGGGTGTGTACTGATGGAGTCAACAGCCAAAATATTTGGAGTCCCACTTTGGTAGTAAAGGAGGACATCTGCATGGATGGATTTGAAGGCTAAGGACAGGTTCTGTGGCTGGTGCTGCTGGGAGTAACTGAGGAGCAGAGGTATGTCCTTGGAGAAAAGCAGAGTCTGTAATTAAACCATCCTCACAGCCTCCAAAGACCTGGCCTTGCATCCTGTTCCCCCCAGAGCCAGCCTGGGTGGCCTTGCATCAATCACTTCTCCTCTTGGTCCCCAGGTGCAGAGTGAGGATATAGCAGGGTGTCACCTTTCCAGCTCAGCATAACTGCTAATCAAGCATGTGGGTTATTAAGAGCATTCCCAGATTTATTTTCCTGATAAGGTGCCTAAAACCCCCTAAAATTAAGTCATAAAAAGTGACAACTGATGAATAAACTGCTCTTCATCATCATGAAATGGAAAAAATAATCTGCCTACTGTTTTAGGGTTTTCATGTGAAAAGTGTTGAGAGTAGGTTATGAGGGCTGTGTCTGCGAGCAGGTAATTTTAGGAACAAAAGTACTAAATGCTGCTTTATGCACCAGCTCCACTGCCCGCTTTGCTTCCTGATCAGCACCAAAATGTGCCTTAACATGAAATTAAGGATGCAGGGTCCATATCGGTGCTGCTTCCAGGTGATCGGTCTGGAGCAAAAGGAATTTGCAGACACTCTCAGTTGAGACCCACTTCCTGCTTTAGCCATTAATTTACCTACAGGGGGCTGCTGGTGCCTCCTGTGGGTCCCAGGGCCAAGCACAGGAGGAACGCAGGAGAGACCAGAGCAAGGCTGAGGAGCCTCCAGCCCCACAGCCCATCCTCTCTCCATCTCCACCTGGGTCTCATTCTGCATGCACAGAATGCATGCTTCGCCCCATCTTTTCTGGGCAGATGCAGTCAGTGTGCTCAGATCTGCTGTGGCTCTGGGCATCCAAACCCGCATTTGTCAAGCTGGCAGCACAGCTCACAGCCAGCGTACATGCAGTTACACCAGTGATAAAAGTTCTGGAAGCACCAGTTGGAGCTGTATTGGCCTGAAGAGCTGTTTGTCAGTGTGGGAGTTTTTCTGGTGTGCACAGAGTAGCCAGCGCTGGATAAAGGGAGAATGGATTTTCTATAACTGTGTGATCTGGTATTTTTTCCTTTACTGAGAGAGGAATTCGCTCGGGTGGGCTTGGGAAGATGTAGGAGCTAGAGTTGAAACTTGTACCCAGTGTAGAGTCCTATTACTTTTTGTTTTACGCAGTGAAGGCATCTCCAATACTTCCAATACTGTGAAAATGTGAGGGCAAGCATTACTGTTATGGCAGTGTTTATGTTTGGGTTTGTTTTTTTTCAAACCAGTTAACCCCTTCATAAGCAGGTGGGAACAACATTTCACCTCTGTCTTCCACTGCTTGTTGACCTTTAAAATGGGGAAATGACAGCTTGTCTTGGCTTAACACCAGCCATCAACTGAGCTCACTCTCCCCTGTGGGATGGTGAGGGAGAATCAGAAGGGTAAAGGTGAGAAAACTTGTGTGTTGAGGTAAAGACAGTTTAATAGGGAAAGCAAAAGCTGTGCATGCAAGCAAAGAAATCTAAGGATGGCAGGCAGGCTCAGCCATCCCCGGGACAGCTAGGCACCAGCACATGTAACAGGGACGTGGGAATGTAACAGGGACAAATAGCATCGCTCTGAACATCGCTTTCTCCTTCTTTCCCCAGCTTTTTCTTGTTGAGCACGATGTTATATGGTATGGGATGTCCCTTGGGTCAGCTGGGGCCAGCTGTCCCAGCTGTGCCCCCTCCCATTCCTTGTGCCGCCCAGCCTGCTTGCTGATGGGGTGGGGTGAGAAACAGAAAAGCCCTTGGCTCTTTAGCACTGCTCAGCAGTAACTAAACATCTCTGTTATCAGCACTGTTTGCAGCACAAATCCAAACCATAGCCCTTACTAGCTACTGTGAAGAGGATTAACTCTGTCCCAGCCAACACCAGCACGCAGCTACAGGTCCTCACACAGATCTTGAGATCCTGCAGAGGATAACCCAAAGGACCCCTCTTATTCTTTGCTGATCTCTATTCTAGTTTTATGGTTGGATTTTTTTCCTCCTTCTTTACTTAAAAGGTGTTCAGGAGATGAGTGACATGTGACTGAGATTTGTCTCTGCAAACGATGTGTGCATTCAACAACACCCATAAATAACTCTTGAAGTAGGTAAAGCGTTAAGAGCAGGAGCATTTTCATTTTTGTTACAAAACCTCCTGGAAGAGTCATGGCAGGTTGCCTTTGTGTTACAAGACACAATGATGTTGATAAAGAACTGCCACGCAGAGCTGATGTCAAGAGAAAATCTTTGCGAGACAGATGGGGCTTGGAGCATTGAATGTAGATAAATGATACCAGCAAAGTTCGAAAGCAATCTGAACAGTTGCTGCTTGTCCTTATGACTCGTAAAGAGGATGATGATTGCTCCGGACAGTACCCTTGAGTCGCATTTTTCACAGCAGAGCTAACACTGGTGTTTGGCACATTGATCTGGGCATAAAATGATGGGGAATTGGGCAACCCTCCCAGTGTGAAATGCAGCCCCTGGTCCTTGGTGCTGATCTAACCTGAGCCCCTCTGTGGGTGTGATTTACAGGTGTCTACCTGTAAATCACGGGAGATATTTCTACCTGTTATTTTGGGCAGGATTCAGCTGTGTTTTATGTCCATCTGTCCAGTATTATCCTTCTAGCATCATCCATCCAGTATGTGCAGACACCAGTCTAGAAGCAGCATGGCACAACAGGGCAACAGACCCCGTGCAGCAAATGCGGGCAGCAGACATGGGCTTTTCAGGCCTTTATATCTACACAGAACAAAGGGCTCTCTGCCAAACCAGGCAGGCAATTTCCCCCATCCCCAGTGACCTCCCATCCGATGTGTAACACCCTCTGTGTTTTGGTGTGCAAACAGGTACCTGTGTTTGTTAGCCAATGCCCAAAGGAGTTGGGAGACTTTCTCTTATGAAGCCCTTGTTGAAAGAGTCTGCATACAAAAGTGCAAGACACTTCTTCAGGAAAAAAACACGAACCAACCAACCCACCCAAACCCTCTTATTTTTATATTCTTCGGGATATTTGTTTCGTTACATTCTTCTCAGGACAGCAAGATACGATCCAGCGGGTGCTTCACTGCTCTCTGGTGCTCTGAGCACTGCAGTTCTGTCTGTGGGACCAGGGTCATGGAGGTGTAACAAAATCTAGGGCTCCTTTGAGCGCTGATCTTCTGGGAGTGTTGAGCTAGGTGGAGACTCCAGCTGCAGAGAGGTCATGGCTGAGCGTAGTTTCACCCATGTCATCTAATCCTCAGAAGTCTGAGCAGGTTTAGGGCACTGGGTTGTGTGTGACAAAGCATAGCTGTGAGGGGGTGCTGCTGGGGTCTGGCAGGGTTTTCAGGTTGATGCACCGTTATGCAGGCATGGTTGCATGTGCCTCTTTTGTAGAAGGCTTGATCAAAAAGTGGCACCTGAGCATCTCTCCCCCAGGAATGACCCTGTTTCCCATTGTAGGGGCACCATATGGTCATGTCCAGGCTGCTGCTGCTGTACGTTCCTGCGCACAGGGTAGTAGGGACGGGGTGGGTGTGCGACCCAGTACGGCTCCTGCTAGCCAGGCTCTACCTGAAATACTTTGCAGGAAGCAATTGGAGGGTAAAGAAACCCTCATCCTGAGCAGCCTTGTCTTGGCTTGTCTGTGGTAGTTCAGCCATTGCTGGGGGTGTGCAGAACTTGCAGCAGCCCGACACATCTCCTGGCTGTGAGCATGCACTCAAGAGAGAGCAAAAGTGGTCAGCCTCTCCCATGAAACTCCCCGGCTGATATCCTTGAGAACTTTTAGCCCTGCTGTATTTTGAGCATTCATGTGCCTTTCAGTCAGAGTAATATGCCATCAAATTTAGATGTCTAATGAAGGAACAGTCATCTCTTCACTTCCCTTTTATAGCATCTGAGGCTTTCAGTAACATTATCCTGCCATGTTTTGACATCTGGCTTGTCACCAGGAACATTATCTACCACAATATCTTTTTTCCAGGAGCAAAACTTTGACATAAATTCACTGGCAAGCTGGCTAGAAGCTGCTATCTGCAACATCTACCACTTCCAAATAGTAAACACTCTCCCAGACGCCTAGTTTGAAGCCTCTGTTTTACTCCCAGACAAACTGAGATGTGAAATGTTGCACCAATGACCACCCTCGGACTGTGCCATAAAATCTCAGAAATCTTATTTGTCCCTCTTTGGTATAGTAACTGGGGACAAGGTGATTTATTTTGGTGTCACCTCTACCATCACCAGTGTGGGGTCTTGTCGACATTAAGAAACCCACACTACAGTGTCCACAGTGCAGAGGTGTGATTCGGTGGCCTGACTGTTGTGCCAGGAGCCACCTGAGATGACCTTAGGTATCTCGGAGGCTGGCAGGTGGGACACAGGTGGGAAAGGTGGGTTTTCCAGCTAGGGTTGCACATCCAGACCCAGTTGCCATCTATAAACATTGCTGTGGCCTTTTTTTTTTCATCAGTAGTTTTTAACCCATGCTCTGTGGATGCAGGTGTGTCCATAGGATATTTCCCAATCTGTGATGGACCAGCAGAAGAAGACCTGTTTGCTGACCACTTCTCTTTCCACCAGCCAGACTTGTTTTAGGAACCGGTTCAAGAATGGTGTGTACCACCTAGACATCTTCCTGCCATCACGGTGTTTCTGGGACTCGCAGCTATCCGCCTCACTCTCTGGCAGCAGCACTGCTGCCAGGAAGGATTTAAGATCTCTGGTGACTTCCACGGACCCCAGAGCATTTCTGGCCCCCTTCCACCCTCCTCCACACCTTGGGCCAAGTGCAGCTGAGTTGGTATGTTTGGTCCGTTGCCACTTTATCCTGGAAGGCCTCAGCAGTGCTGGGATTTGCCAAGAACATGTATCTCAGGAGCATCTCTGCCAAGCCCAGATGGTGCTTCTGCTTCCCTTCTCCTTCAAGCTCCTAGCCATGCCCTGGCCAGCTCAGAGGGTGTGTGTCTCCAAATCCTGTTTTGAAGACTATGGTAAATTCAGACTAATTCCCTAGTACTCCCAGAGTAAAATTCAAACTTTCCCTCTGAAAAGAAACACTTGGTGCCCTCCAGAACCCAGGCTTTTTCACTGCTGTGGGTGGAGAGCACTGATCCAGCTTAATCAGAAGGGGAAGGCTTGCCTCACACGATTTTAAATATCTAAACTAAGTGTCTAAATATCAACATTTTAGCTGGTCATCCAGGTCAGTGCAGAGAGAGAGCCAGTTCTGGGAGGTGGCTCACCTCATTTTGACATTGACTTTAGAAGGAGAAGATTTGGACCCCAGAAATATTTGCTTGTCTTTACTGACGATAATGGATCTAACCTGTAGATCACTGTCATGACCAACAACATCCCATAGCATTGTACAGAGTCCAGCTTTCATAACTTCCCCATCTTCATACCTTTCTGCCCAAAGACCAGCATGGTGTTAGAGCTGCACTCTGCACTGTCCCACAGCAACATTTCCCATCAAACTGGACTATCTCTTGTTATCCCAACAGCCTGAGAATGAAGCTGGTAGATACATCTCCCTCAGGTCCGTTCGCCGGGAGTGGTCCCTTTGCCAACCTTCTCCCACTTGGGAGTGTAGGTGCTTAGAAGGGCATCTCAGGGCCATCATTCAAAGCTCACTTGCTGCTCCTCAAATAATTTGGCTGAGCACCATCCTCCTGCCCCATGTCCCAGATGTTGAATAACAGTGTGTTTGGGAGATAAGTGAGAACATGTCGTTGGACAAACTCAGTTTTTCAGACTATGCATGAGAGATTCATTCCTTCCCTCACTGCTGTTGGAAAGTGACACCCAACAGCAAGCGATGACAGGGAGCAGGACACGAGACTGCAGCAGAGCACAGTTCGCTGTGCCAGAAGAGCAGAATGCTTCAAACTCAAGGAAGGTCACCAGCTCCTGCTCCTGCGACGTTATCATATGCAGCCACATGCACACAAGGTTACAGTGGGCTGATGCCAACCATATATCTATCACCTTGCACTGTCTCCCCACTCTCAGAGAGTGTTGTAACCAGTTGAAATGTTAATGGTGAGATGACAAAATTTTTCAAGCCTGAATCTGCTTAAGGCACTTTGGTTAAACCAGCTTCTGGCCCCATCTTTAATGCTTAGAAATAGGGTTTGGGTTTGTGTTTCATTTAAAAAAACATGACCTGAAACTGGCCATCACAAAGCTCTGCAGAGAGATGCTGGGTCACAGCTAGTAAGCAGAAAATGAAGGGAAAAAAGGGTTATGAACTATGAAATCCCAGCCTCTTGAAGCACAGCTATCTTTCTGTATGCTTCTTATCCAAATAATTAATCATTTTAACTCCTCAAGGCTTAGGGGTATGCTGCAGGGAATATATGCTGTTTATGCCATGGTTTAGAAACTTTTATTGGATGATCTGCAAGGGTCAGGTGTGGACGATTGGGTGAAGACAACACACAAATACACCTCTTCTGAGCTCCTTCCTTCTTCCCTGAGTTCTTATTTTTCCTGTGAAAATCTCTAGATGTCATGTATGCAAGGAAAGACTTGAGGAATATGCACTAGGACTTGGGAGTCAATGTGGCCAGGAAGCCTCCAAGAGGGACGGATGGCAGCCAGAGCTCTCCTGAGTGTGCCAGGAGCCAAGGCAGAGTGGCTTAGAGGAGGGCGCATGGCTGCACTCATCCCAGTGAGGGTTATCTCTGCAGCGGGGGGATGCGAGGCTGGAAAGGAGTGTTGTGTGCCAGGGGAGGGGGATGCTTTGCAAATGTGGTGTGGGATTTGTATTGCCGGTGGTGGGGCCAGCACTCAGCAGCACCACTGTGGTCTGCACCGTCCCTTGCAAGACCCCAAAATCGCAGCTCAAAGCAGAAAGAAATACTTTTTTCTCTTCCTCCCCCTCCTTTTCAGTCTCTTGATCTGTCTGGAGCCGGTAGGGGGTTGGCATTTCCCCCACTGTTGGGGGGGGGGCTGGGGGATGGCAGCGAGAAACCATCCCCTCCTGGGCAGATTGCAGAGGAAAAAACTGGGGAGCAGGATGAGAAAAAATGCAATTAAAGGCTCTGCAAGATCCATGTGCAGTGGTCCAGAGGGAGCCCAAGGGAGCTGTGTTTATCTACTCTGGCTGCGAGGGGCATGGATGCCATGCTTGGGGCTGTGAGGCTCCCTCCAGCCCCTGCCTACAGGGCACAGCCCAGAGCACTTTTTTTTTTTTTTTTTTTTGGTTTGGTTTTTTTGTTTGTTTTTTTAGACGAATCTCTTATGCGGATATGGAGGGATCACCATCCCAGAGCCCTGGGACTGTGCACATCCTGGCTGGCACCAGTACAAGACATCCTTTTGGATGCAGATACCTGCTGGGTATCTGCACACTCAGAGATGTCCCCGGAGTGGGATGTGACCCTCAGGCAGAGGACTTTCCGTAGGGGGAACACGTGGGGCCAGCTGCATGTTTCACCTGTGTATTGCATTGCCCTCCAGCGTTAGCAGACAGGAATATTTTGTTCTGTCTGAAGCTTCTCCCACTCACCAGCCCTGAGTGTTTTCTTTTCCTAACGAGATGTGAAGGCAGGCAGGCCCTTTGCTGGTGCACAGGGCTATTTTTGGCTACAGAAGGACTGACTGTAGCTCCTTCTAATTGCATAAGCATTTGTATAATTCATTGGCACTGGATTTCATCATCGGGAGCCTAGGCACGCAGAATGAAAAAGGACTTGTGCGTTTCCTCTCCGTCCTTTCTTTTCTCTCCAGCGACTGCTCTGCAGGCGATGGGTTTAGTGCCAGGTCAAATCCCCTCCGTTGGCAGGAAATGCTCTGTTTTATCCCTTTCCTGGTTTCTTGAGGAGTTCAGGGCAAACCTGGGAGGATCTGAGAAAGCATTTCCTCCTGCAGATTGCACAGCACATGCCTGGGAGTGTCAGATCGGTAGCTAAAAGCCAAACAGCCAGAGAGACTCCCAAGGAAGGGCTTATAAAATGACACGTGTGGGTTAGGCACTGAGAATGACTCACACATCCGAAACTTTGGGATCTCGGAATCCTTTGCAAACAATAGTGAAAAACAAACCTGCAGCCACGCCTGCCTCCTTGGTGGCACACAGGCTGGGGACACGTGGTATCCATCAATGCAGGGGAAGGGTGGTTCTGGGGACACCTTCAAGCATCCTTTCAGTAATTGAAGGGGGCTTATAAGAAAGATGGAGACAGACTTTTTCATAGGGCCTGGAGCAATAGGACAAGGGGAAATGGCTTTAAACTAGAAGAGGGGAGATTCTGACCAGGTATAAGGAAGAAATTTTTTACAGTGAGGGTGGTGAAACGCTGGCTGAGGCTGCCTCAAGAGCTGGGAGATGCCCCAACCCTGGAAACATTCAAGGCCAAACTGGATGGGGCTGTGAGCAACCTGATCTGGTTGCAGATGTCCCTGCCCGTGGCAGGGGGTTGGACTAGATGGCCTTTGGAGGTCCCTTCCAACCCAAACCACTCGATGATGCTATGGCTGCTAGGGAGGCTTTCAAGGAGGAAAAAGTAAATCATGAGAAACATGAATGCTCTTCGCAAGCTGGAGTCCAGCTCATGATGACTGCCTCCTCTGAGTGGTTGTGCCTGGAAGGGGTCTTGTCTCTGAAAGCATCCCTTTGCTCCCAGCCAGGATATTTTCACTCCTCTCTATTGAAACTGGTCAACAGGTTGCAAAGATAAAAGCAGAGGAGAGGGGTGAGCAGCAGGGGAACGGTAGGCACAGACACAACGCCTGTTTCCTTAGGAACCTGGCAAATAAAATAAATAATAATAACAAAAAAGGGTCCTGTGATCACAGGGTGCTCTCAGCCCTGCTCTTAGCACCCGGCAGGAGGGCACCCAGTCTGCCTCCCCTCCGCCGGCATCCCGGAGCAGCCACAGACCTGTGTGGGCTGGGGGCAGGCCTGGAGCTAAAACAAGCGCCGCCGCAGCTGCTGCTGCTGGGATATTTTCAGTCGTGTGACAAGTTGCGACTGTCTGTGCAGAGCCTGAGCACAGCAAGGAGCTGTGCTTCATTAGTGAGGGGGCTCTGCTGCCTTCCCGTCCCTCCATCACCTCTGCCCGCACACAGCTGCGGCAAAGCCGAGGTTAACAAAAGCCTGGATTTAACATCTCCAAAGTGACGTGAAAGTTTAAAACAGTCCACAACAGAATAAAAATAAACTGAAACAGGGCTTTGGGTAGGCTTTGGGACTGAACTGAGGCAAAATCCATGCAAGCTCTCATTTGATTCGTGCCAGATGAGCCGTGTTAGTTCAGAGTGGCTACTTTATTTTAAAAAATAGAAGTTTTCCAAATCCAAAGCATTATATTTTTAGGCACCTGAGGCAAATATTTGCTGTGGAAGAGGAGACTTGCTACCTTCATGGCAGGTAAAAAACCTACCTGCCACTTTTCCCCGCTGCCTCCTCCTAGCAATGTGCTGCTTTATGCTGGGGAGAGCTAACTATCCTTAAACCCCCTTCACGAAAAATACTAATCAGTAGCCTAATTAACCTGAGCCTTGGTCATTTGGGTACCTGGTCTCTCACACTTGAAACTTTTTTTTTTTTTTTTTAAATGCACACACTGTTGCTGGAAACAGCCTCCTAAGTTGGAGGATGGATCCACATTCGCAGAATAGAAGATGTATTAATTACAGGCTCCACACTTGGAGCCAAACAGGTTCCTCTGAGCTGTGCCAGGCATCAAAAACCAGCAGCTTTGTAAATACCTAGGGAGTGCTGTAACAGGCTGGCAGAAAGCCTGCAGGGAATTGTATCTTCAACCCTCTTTTTGCCATCCCTGGGCTGATTTCATCCACCTGCCAGGAGACCTTGACTCATGTAGGGCCTGCAGCGCTTTTGAGCCGTGGCCTTTTGTGCTCTCCTTTGCGATGCTGGTGGTTTCCTCTTGGTGTTTGTTGAGGTCAGATGGAGCCCAGAGGAGTTGGCTGTGCATTTGTGTGATGTCCTACGCAACAATTTGTCATCTTCTCAGCCAAAAATGTTGCTCTCTTCCAACTGTTTTCTGCCTGCTGCTGAAGACGAGCAGATGGAAAGGTGCCTGTGCGTGGTGTTTCTCCCTTCCCTGCTCCCTGAATTCATAGATCTTGTCAGAGACCAGGTGCTTCATGCTGGAGGCAGCTACAGGTGCAAGAAAACAAACTGATCACACGCTCATGTTATCTCTGATGTTTACCATGGACCTCATCTTGTCTAGAAGTCGACAGGGAGTTTGTCTGGCTAAGAAATGCCACCAGAGGCACATCTACCACTGCATTTCCCATTCAATTTCAAGGGAAAGTCTTCCTGAAATACATCTAGAATTGTAACAACCTAGTGGGGTTCTCCAGAGGACCTTTGCTGAGTGATACCCTGCAGCCAGGACATGTGACAGGGTGGCTGTACCTTCACTGTCCAGCATCTTGCAATGAGAACTTCATCTCAGCCTGGCCATCAGACCCTTTTGGTTCTTGTGAGGAACTTCTTCAAAGGCACAGTTGCCCACCTTGCTGGTATGGTCATGTACCTCCACCCAAATAAAAAGCACTGAGACCTCCTTTGCCCCACCAAACTTCTGGCTTTTGGTGGTGAGAACTAACCCAAGTCTCTGTCCTGAGCAGAGGGTGGTGATGGATGAGGGGACTGGAGCCTGGATGAGGAGGGTACAGTCCCTCTCAGGTGAGGCAGAGGAAAAAGGACATCCTTTCCATTTGCTGTAGGGTTAGGCCAGACATGGCATTTTTCACATCTCCACAGCAGAAGCCATCATCTCCTATTGGGTTATAGCTCTGTGCGTGGCTGGAAGAGGAAAGATGTCTTAGAGACAGCACTCAGAGATGCTCTCAGTCTGGTCCATGTCTGGCTGTGTTTACATGGTGCTCCCTCTCTCCGACACATGAATGGGTTCACATGATGCCCCTTGATTTCTCCCCCCACTCAGGGCATTATTACTTGCTGTCAAGTGCCAGAGCTACTATTTCAAGGGCTTTTTAGCTCCTTGGCTGGTTGGGTCACGCACAAACTCATCCCTCCCTTCCCATCCCTCCTCCAACCATTTGTGGTGGCTCATAAATCTCACTTCGCATCTGCTTGGAGGCCCTCTTTCACCCCCTCCATGCTGGGATGGGCTGTCAGTGTAACTATCTCACACCCCTGCTCTCCATTTTTTTGTTAGCCAAGCTCATCCATCCATCTTGCGGCAGCGTTTGCCATGCTGCATTTCAATGACATGGCAAGGAGAGGGATTGTGGCCCCAAACCCAAGACTCCCTCACAGCAAAGGATTGCATCGTGGTACCAAAGAGCTTACATCCAGCCAACACAGTCCTGGAGTGAGCAGGACAGAGATCTAATTATCCTTTTATCTGACAGCAGCGGGTTGGAGCTCAGCATCATTTCTGGTCCAGCTGTGACTCACCAGGAGTGACACCTCGCTGCAGATATGTGATCACCAGGGCTGAGCCACAGTTCACCTGCATTAGCACCCAAGCACAGCAGCGATGGCTGAAGGACCCAGTTGAGCAAAGAGATGCTGTTTTGGCTGCTGGAGCTAATGGGGCTTGAGGTGCTGAGAGATGATTCACAGAAGTGGTCCTGGCAGCAAGCCTTGTGGGATGCTGACCTCCAAGAACTGGAGATGCTGCTGGCAGAGGCTGTGTACCCCTGTTGGGTTCTTCCCCCTCCACCCATAGAGTCCCTGCTTTGTTCTGCAGAGGGCAGTGGGGACAGCAAGGAGGACGTGCCGCCTCCTTGTCCAGCAGGGAAGGTGAGCATCTCTGGGAATGTCTCTTTTGCTGGTGTTTCTGTCAGTAGCTTAGCCCCACCTCCACCCATCTCTTGTCTTGCAGCTCATCCCAAGGCTCCCCACCTTCTCTTTCTTATCTGATACAAGTTAGACCTTCCTGGAATGGGTCTTAAGGAAACTCACCTCCCATCTCAGGCTGGTCCTCACACCATTATGGGAGGAAGGAAGAGCAGATGCTCAGATAGAGCAAAAGTCAAGAGCAGGGAATTGCAGAGATCGCTGCTGCCTGTTTTCCCACGCTTGTCACCTGGATGCAGGGGTTAAGTCCCATCCTTTTGGAGGTTTGCTCCATTGGTATTGGTCTAGGTGATGATTAGAGAGATGCTCCCCCAGAATATGATTCCCTTGGGGTAAACAAAGCATCATGCTTTCAGGATGCTTTTCAGGGCATGACAGCAAAAGCCTCTCCTATTGTTAAAAGTGAGGTTGACGGGTTCAGTGGTGGTAGGGGGATGATGAGGCATAGCAGGTATCAAACTCAGCTTGGGGGGGGACGGGGGGAGCTAAAGCTAGAGCTGAATTTTTGGATGACCCAATGGGAAGTGGATATAAACAGGTTGTCCTGGAATCTGAAGAAGGCATAGACAAACCTATAGGTCTGTACAGGAAATTCCTGTATACAGGAAAGTACAGGAAATCCTGGAGCAAACACAATAAAACTCATGGGAGGAGCAAGCAAGGAAGAGAAATGAGCAGCCACTTTCTCCCTAGGCAGCAGATTTATGCTCAGTTTTTTTCATTTGCAATCTTGTGAGACCAACATAAGATTTCAAGGTCACTCAGGGGAATTTGAGGGAGGCGAGAAAATCCTGGAAAGCACAGGAACCATTCTGCCATGTTTCTGCTTTGCCCTTGCTTCAGCGAGTCCCACGTATTTTGGGAACACCCATTTTGGTAGATGTGGTGGAAGCCTCACATCGAGTGGAAGGCAATGCAAATTGAATTGACACACTTCATGCCCACGGAGGACTTCTGAAACCAGTGAAACCTCTGCGGGGGAAAAGGAAGGCAAAGAGGTAGCTGCTGATGCAGGCGGTCTCAGTGAAGATGTCACGTCGATCTGCAGCAGCAGTCAGCAAAGTTACAAATATATTCGGTGGTGTGTAAGAGAGCAGAGACAAACCATAGGACGGGCAGCAGCGTCCTCTACTCACCGAGGGGCATCTTCACCTGGAGTAATGCCTCTGCCCATGGAAATGGGCTTTACAGGGCCTGTATAGGACTGGAAAGGGCTTGTTCCTGGGTGTGAAAGGTGTTACAGGGAAGGAGGCTGGAGATGGGATTTGCTGTGCCCTAGGAGAGTGAAAAGATCTGGATGATTTGGTCCGGGTGTTTGGGTGAGACTGAGGGTATGACTGAGCTCTGGGAAGCAGTAACATCCCTGGCACATGCGTTCATACCCATCCTTGGCTTTATTAAGGGTGAAGAGATGTCCTGTTGACTTTGGAGGCCCGATGACTACACATGAGGCAAAGAACTTTGCTGGTCTGCAAAAAGTGGTGGCCTCTGCTAACCGTGGCCCATCTCACCCCACTGTAGTCCCTGCTAGGGCTTTGAATGCTTTCCACACCCTGGCCACATGCAGACCTCTTCAGCAGCCAGGCAGTATGGGCTCTGCAAACACAGGCAGGGTGTCACCAGGAGGTGGTCATAATTCAGTCATCTGTTTGATCTCCCTGTAGGAGAATGAGCAAATACATGGAAATCCTCTGTGATGGATGGCGGAGTCAGGAAGAGAAAGTAGAAAAGATGTCCAAACACACTCTAACAAACTTTCTAGGTCTGAGCTGGGGGACAGCGATAATCCATCCAGGCAGATTCTGATCTGGTTTCTTATTAATAATACCTTTGCTAATTAACTGTAGTTCATTTTCCTGCCTCACCTGTGGACAGATCTAACAGTGCATTAGCAAACTCTCTGGCTTAATTAATCTCCTCCCTGTTTAAAGAGAGTAGAGTGAGCAAGGCTTGGATGTCTCACCCGTCTCACTGGAAACATGTTCAGAGCATCACCCAAGAGGACAGGAAGGAAATACTTCGCGTGGAAAGTCCCTCTTTCCACAAGGTACAAGGGTAATGAATAGAGGTGTGCTGGCATCCAAAGAACCACAGCATGATTCATGTCCAAACAGAGACTTTATATATATTTCACACAGCAAGGATGTACCTTGCAGGGAGGACAAGGTACCGTCATGTGCTGGAACATTTTTTTTTCTTTTTGGGAAGCTGTGTGGTCCCAGTTGTCAGAAGAAAAGCTGCGATCCCAGCTCCGGGTCCTCTCTCCCTCCTCCTGTGCCCACTCTCCCTTCTGATACGCTGCAAATTACCATCTGCAGCCCAGGACAGCCTGGCCTCAGATGAACGCCAGGCAAAGACTCTTACATAAACCTCTTCATCCATAATGGATGAACATCATCAAAATTCAACGGCAGCCTCCGGAGCCTTTCCGGTGCCTTGCCTACAAATTTCTCCAAGAGGCTAGAAAGCCCTGTTTTAGCACTGCACATTGATTAGAGAGAAACCCGGGAGTTTTGGCTCCCTCATGCCTAGGGAGTCTCCATCCTCAAAGGACCTTGTAATATAATCAAGTCCTTTTTAAACAGGAAAATGATGTTCTGGCCTGGGCAAGCAAAAGTCCAGCTCTGGGCTTGTTCAGCCCTGGGGAGGCTGGGTGTGAGAGCACAGCTGGGAAAGATGGTGCAAATAAAACCACCGGTGACAGGAGCTGCTGGCACTTTCCCCTGTGTGTCCAGCTGCTGTCTGGTCACACAGTGGTGGCTTCATGCCTGAAATGTCCCTTTATGCTTTAGGGTGAGATCTGCGGGCGGAGGAGGAAGGGGATTTCAGTGCTTCATCTTGAACTGCTCGACTTCGAGAGCACAGTGGAGAATCTCTGATTTCTCTCATCTTCAAATCCCTTTCTGCTGGTCAAGGTTTGTAGGTGTGTGGGTAATCTTTTGTTACACCAACTGTGAAAGAAATCAGACAGACTTCTGGGTCTGTGTTGGGGTTTGAAATAAAAACAGCAGATCTTCAAACTGAGACTTTGCCTGGCAAGAAGTTTGCACCTCTGTAGGAGCAGGTAATTGGTACCAATGGAAGATAGTGTGGGGGAAAAGGGAAAAGAAAAAAAATAATTGATTAAAGAAAAAGGATAACAGGTGGGAGGGAGATTGTAGTGAAGGATAAACAGTTGAGTGTGTGGCTTTTGGTATCCAGCTCCTGAGCTCTGGAGGTGTTTTGGCTCATTGGTCCAAGGAGTGGGAGGGCCAAATGTTTCCATTTAAAACCCATCAACCCAACATGTTCTTGCTGGCTCTGCAAGAGGTGGAGCAGAGGTCCAAGTCCATGTTGTCCCCTTGGCACCGAGGGCTTAGTCCATATAATGCCTGGCTGTGGGATGGGACACCATGGGACACCCATGCAGCAGGAGATGTTGCCTGGCCATATGCAGAGTGGCCTGTTTCTCCATCGCTGTAAAGGCTGGGAGCATGTCTGGGGCCTGGCAGGTCAGGAGAGAAAACGGTGAAAAACCCACTGAAGATGCTGTGATGAGCATGCCTGTCATCTCCTGCAGGTGGATGGATACAACCTGCCTGGCTGTGAGTGGTGAACTTGGATTGAAGTAATAGAGACAAAAAGGGCCTCTGGGGCTGCATTAGCTGCTGTTCCTCAAGATTTTTGTATCCAAGGTTCCCCTCTGTCTTCTCTCATCAAAACCTACTGGCTGTGTTGCTCAGTGCTATATCAGCTGTTTCCACTTCCCACCACATACAAAGGAGGCTGCACTGCTATGGGTCCTTCATCTTTCTGTGTTTTATTTGTTGGCCTCAATAGCACTTGTTTTTCCCTTGATCCCATGAGCCATGGGTGTACAGCACTGCATGCCACAGCACTCTTGTTCTAGTTGATTTTTACAGATCTGCAAACAATCCCAAGATGCTACATGGCAGTTCAGTGCCTGCTTAGAAATGCATGATGATGATAATTTCTGTGGATTATCCCACTTTAACATCTGCAGCGATGCTGTTGACATTATGTGCCAACAGGGAGGAGTAACATCTATCGGTATAAAAGCTTATGAGTACCCAGCCTCCAAGGAAAAACATATTTTTGCTTCCTGTGGTGCTGTAATTATCTGATTAGATGAAATGAGCCTGTCCCACTGCTGCAGCTGTGGGACACATTCCTATACCGGGTTAAAGTTGTCCATTTGTTGCTGTGTGTGGACCTGCTGCAAGTAGGTCTTCTGCTAATTCATGTGCCTAATGGCAGTGCTCAGGTCAGCACTGGGAGCCAGTAAATCCTTGCAGTGCGTCCCATCTCAGTTATTTTTAGACATCCCAGTGTTAGATGTATCATCCTGACTTGGCAGTATTAGATTAATGGTTGGGCTGGATGATCTTATGGGTTGTTTCCAACCTAAATGATTCTCTGATGCTATCTCAGCCAGCTTCCCATGCTCTTTCTGTAGACAGTGGAGGACCTTAGTACCTGCAGATGATTCAGCCCTTGCATTTTACCTGCCTACCACAGGATGGGATGAATTGCCCCTATCAAACAAAGCCACCTCTCCCTATAGACCGTAGATGAAATCCAGGCAATGGACTGAAACTCAGCCCTTGTCCTAATTGTGATGTCCCCATCAGCATGAAGAGCCAGAGCTCAGGCTTGGGTTGCTATCACTGTTTTTGGCATTTTTCAAGCTTTTAATCCATGATATGCACAAAAAACAGCTCCTTCAGGATACAGTGTTGTTTGCACAGAGGTTTGTTGGTTGCAGACTCACTTTCCAGGACAGCTGAAAAATAAATGCACAAGGTGGCCAAAGTCCCAGCTAGGAATAACGTGAGTCAAGTCTTGCCTCGTCTCGCTCAAAATGCTGCTGCAATTGTGGGAGTAGCAGCTTGGAGTTGTGGTCGTACGGAATCTGGCCTATTCCCTCTAGAGTCAGGGGCAACAGGAGATACTACCAAAAGAGCTAATCTGTTTGTCAGAAACATTTCATGAATTCCTGTTAATTCACCCATCACTTCAGCTGGGAAGAGCCCTGCAAAAGCTGAAACATTTTGACAGTTGAAACACTTTAACACTCTTGCATGAAAATGCTTGAATGTTCTCATTTAGAAGTTACATTTAATGTTTTAAACTTACTTCAGTTTTATTTCAAAAGGTCCTTGAAATACCCTTCTGAAAAGATACAAAATAAAATAAAATGGTATTTTAGATTCCAGGTGCTTTTAAAGAACATGTTTCTCAGTATTGCAAATAAATAAATAAACTTTTTTTTCCACATGTGATTACAGGCACAGCTTTGATACAACCATTTACACCAGAAGAGAGCATCAGGCCCTGTAGCAGAGTGTTAACCACCTTGTGCTGGGGGTTCAGTGTTGTCCGTAAGACATCAGAAGGTGGTCCATTAAATGATTATAAGTAACCCTCTCTCCCCATGTGTGCTGTCCCAGGCAGCTGGTTGTACCTGTTACCACTCATGCCAGGAAGGACTGGAAGAAGGAGCCACTGCCTAGTTAGAAGCCAAATTATAGCATAAAATTACAGTTCTGCAGACCAATTAAACTGTGTTTACCTACAAGTCCCTTTATTTCCCACTCATCCAACCCCCCAACAAGTGAAATGCAAACAATCCTTACTCTTTTTCCCAAACAATAAAGACAAACCATTAAACTCTGTTTACTATTGATAAGGGCAGAGCTGGACCTCAGGAGGTGTCAGCCATGGATGTAGCTACCCCATGTTATGCCTGGCGTCCCCAAGGTGCACATATGCACATTTACAACACAACAGACACGGTACAATAAATTCACTGCCTCCCTTATTTCTTTGCATCCATAACTTCATCAGAGCCCTTGTAGGTATTTAACTGCACTCAGGAAAATGTTAGTATATACTAGAGGGAAGAGATGGAGACCAGAAGAGCTTGTTCACCACCCTGGCTTGGGGCATGTGAAGAAAACTTGGCTAGAGAGACGTTTGCTGTTGCTCTGCAAGACCTATGCATCGAACGTGGGCATGGGCAGCCCAGAGACTAGAGCACACTGGATATTAAAAATTCAGCATGCTGCACAGAGCTTGGGGCTTTTAAAGCCACTTTGATCTTCCTGTGACCCTTTGTCTTGATTTTCTGGGAGTGTGCCGATCCCTGGGGACTGATGGCAGCTCAGCATGTGGCTGTGAAGTTAAGCACTGAGGAGTTTGATGACTGCACAAGTGAACTATGACTATCTTTTCTGTGAGGATGGGTTCCTCATGGGACCTCTGCTAAGTTCTGCCTCCTGTGGCTGCAGAAACCCCCTCCAAGAGCAAATCCTTTCTTGCAGCTTCAGCTTTCAGCTTTTATTATTTTCTAATAGCTACTCTGGAGACCAGTTCAGGAAGAATCATAGAATTAGAGAATCATTTAGGTTGGAAAAGACCTTTAAGATCATTGAGTCCAACCGTTAACCCAGCACTGCCAAGGCCACCACTAAACCATGTCCCCAGGCACCACAGCTACATTTTTTTTGAACACCATCAGGGATGGTGATTACATCGTCACCTGGGCAGCCTGTGCCAGTGCCTGCCAGCCCTTTCGGTGCAGAATGTTCCCTCACACCCAATCTCACCCTCCCCTGGCGCAACGTGAGGCCATTTGCTCTCGTCCTGTCGCTGGTTCCTGGGGAGCAGAGACCGACCCCCCTGGCTACAGCCTCCTGCCAGGCCGTTGCAGAGCCACCGGGTCCCCCCCAGCCCCCTTCTCTCCAGGCTGACCCCCCCCGCCCCCCCAGCCCCTGCCCCAGCCCCTGCCCGGCTCTGGACACGCTCCAGCCCCTCAGTGTCAACACAGACACAGTCCTCTGGGCCACCACAAAGCATGTGTATCACCAAGCTCAGGTGACAGAGGATAGGCTTGGGTAGTCAAAAAGCCTCAATAGATCTTGGCCACAGTTGTTGCATCTCAGGTCTCCATCTATAGGGGATGAAATGTTTATGCCATCAACACTTCTTAAGAAGGAATGAATCCTAGCTGCGCCACAGGCTGAATGGAAAGCACAAGTTTGGGTGGCTAGGGAAAAAAACAAGCTGCAAAACCTGCTATGCCCAAAACCCAGCCGAAGATGACGGTTTGTTAGATGAAATCCACGGAGGTGCTGGGAAGAAAAAATAAAGAAAAACAAAAAAAGAATACTCTGGGGCCTTTAAGATGCTTTTTTGCACAATAGGTGCCTTTTGAAATGTAGAAAGGAATAACCAGATTCTCACCGGGAGCACGTGTTATGTTCACACAATGAGCTGTAGGATTCTCCCTTACCAGTTGTACAGAGATGAAAGCAAAGCTGCTCACAATCTTTTATTCAGGAAGGCGGTAGTAGTTAAGATGATTAACTATTCCTTATGAAACGCTGTCCAAAGGACCCTGCTGATTTTACGTCCAAGCCAGAAATGAGCTGGTAAGTGGTTTTCGCAGACGTAGTGTGACAAGGATGGCCAAGCCGGTGGAGGGGGAACCTGAAAGATGCGCTTTGATATTATGTCAAGAATTTTCATGAATAACAAAAACCCAAAGGGAAGAGGGTTTACATTCAAAATTATGCATCACGTGTAATGAAGGTGTTATACAGTGCAATGGATCATTGATCTGTACAAATAAAGCGTCCATCACAGCCAAAGGCTGCTGAGCGCTTTGCATTGCTACGTTTGGTCTTGTCTCACCTTCTCCCGGGCTTTCTGGATAGATTCACCCCTTAAAATTACACAAAATAGGCCAATCTCAAATCTACTGTCCCCATAGGACCGTGGATTTTAAGTCTGTGTAATGGGAGTCACTGAGACAACCTCCTTTAGCACAGAATGTCTGTAAATGCTGGGAGAAATAGGGCAATCCAGATCCTTGGAGGAAACAGCCATAATTGAAAATCAAGACTTTGTCTTGAGTCCATCATAAGGTGTGAAAAAGGCCAGGAATAAAACAATGAAGTAATTAAGCCCTAAAAAGGCACTCAGCAACATCCAGGGTGCTAGCCTCATCTCTGGAGGAGGCTCCTATGAGCACATCTGCATGTTTGTAGGACTGTCCTCACTTAACACTAAATGCCTGGTGGGTAGATGCATCTGTTTTTGCTTCAGACCCTGAGCTCCCTCTGAGGTCAGTGGAGTGAAAAAGTTGCTGAAAGGACAGTTCTGGGGATTTGTTCCAGATGTGCGTCTTACTGTGCCCAGGAATTGTGGGTTTGTCTTTACTGGCTGTGGAGTGAGGCAGCGATGGCCAGCTGCGATGGGGACACCCATATGGAAGGTACTTACTTGCAAGGGGGCAGAGGGGTCCTGCCCTGTAGCAGCCTCTCTGCTGTGTTCCCAAACAGCTCTTGAGCCCCACATTTGATGGAAGACATCAAAGACATATTTGTTTTGACAGAATCATAGACTCAGAATGGTTTGGGCTGGAAGTGACCTTAAAGCCCATCCAGTTCCAACCCTTGGCGTGGGCAGGGACACCTCCCACCAGCCCAGGTTGCTCCAAGCCCCGTCCAGCCTGGCCTTGGGCACTGCCAGGGATGGGGCATCCACAGCTGCTCTGGGCAGCCCGTGCCAGCGCCTCGCCACCCTCACAGGGAAGAATTTCTTCCTAAGGTCTAATCTGAATCTCCCCTCTTTCAGTGTAAAGCCATTCCCCCTCGTCCTATCACTAAGTGCCCTTGTAGAAAGCCCCTCTCCCGCTTTCTTGGAGGCCCCTGTAGGAACTGGGAAGTGCTCTAAGGTCTCCCAGCAGCCTTCTCTTCTCCAGGCTGAACCACTCTAGCTCTCCCAACTTGTCCCTACAGCAGAGCTGCTCCAGCCTCTGACCATCTCCATGGCCTCCTCTGGACTTGCTCTAACAGGTCCGTGTATTTCTTATGTTGAGGGCCCCAGAGCTGAACACAGTAAAATTTTGCATGTTTCATTAAAAAAACTGACTGAAGAGAAACCTTGGTCGTGCTTCCACTGATGCAGACTGAGCTCGGTCATCCTGAATGCTCAATAATTCCTGTTGGGAATAGATAAACACTTAGTCAAACAGTTCACCCAGATTGCTCATCTATTTCAACAAGCAAACCCAATCATCCACGAACAGAAATCTAGAGAAGAAACATTTGGGTTTTTTTTTCACGGTGCACACAGAATGATTTATTTTCAACCTGAGCGCCAATGGAGTGTTTGCTGTCATAGTTGCATCATGGCTGAAGAGCCCAGCTGGTGTGATCTTGTCCAAAAGAAAAAAAGGTTGAAGAAGGGAGAACCCTGAATCCAGATTGAGGAAGGACTGCTGTTTGGTCCCATCTCTGTAAAAACAACAGACAGTAGAGGGATGAAACCACAGCAGCAGTGGTATTTCATTCTCTGAATATAGGTGTTATAATGCCGTTTGGGATGACATGGGGTTCCTGAGTTGTCTATATGGGCAGCTACAACAGGGGGTTTGTAGGAAACTCACTCTTACTGAGATATTGCTGGGGGTTGGCTGGGATAACCCGAAGCATTTCCAATGGCTCTGTGTTTGGAGAGCTGAACCCACTCTCAGTGACTACTTATTATTGGAGTTAGCTTGTTAACTTTCATGATTATTTTTAAGATTAGGTAGTGTAAAGCTTTGTAGGAACTTGAGATAGCATGATGTGATTGGCAGGGCGTGGGAGACGTGAATCCATAAATCTGTGCCTAGACAATAATTGTTCGAGAGTTGTTTTTTTTTCTCCTCAGCTCCATCCCAACAATCTATCACAGCATTTCTGGGTGGGCCCCTTGAGGACTTGAGAAAATCGCTTGCTGCGCACTGTGGGAAAAACCTTGTGATCTCATGTGACAGATGCTCTGAAGATGTACAAAATCGTAAGGTAAAACCATGCTGATGCCAAATTGGGCCATGCTGACAGTCAGAATTGTCCGCGATCTGGCAGTGACCAACAGCAGATGATGGAAGAAGAACATCAGCGTGTGGCATGAATAGTGGAGTCCGTCCTTAAAAATCCTTCAGTCTTTGGCAAATTAAGTTAAACGTGTCCTAAGAATGAATAAGGCAAATAGAAGGACAGAGGAAACAAAAATGCACTTGTCCATATATTAATCCCACTTTTCCCACCCCATCCTGTCCCCAGCACGTGGCAGTGCAAAACCCAACAAGTAGCATTGCCAAAATGCAGCAACAGGGGATCGTCAAGAGGCTTCTTTCATAAGTGGGAAGCTGCCATGAAGATGACCCTCCTTGCTGGATAGTGGGCTGGTTTTCAGTGTCCAGGGATGTGCTTGACCATTGGGGTGAAGACAAGGACTATGGAGCGAGCCACCGTTCTTGAGTGCTCACTGTTGGATGAGAGGCTTTGCATATTTGACAAAGCTGGTGCAGTTAGTAGCAAAAGTTGAAGAAACATATTCCCAGCTGGTTTCAGCTATTTTAGCTGGGCCAGAGACATAGCCCTGTCCTTGCACAGCCATGGCCAAGCTATAAATAAATCTTTCTAGACAAGCAAAAAAATATTCCCTCCCCTCTTTTTGTCTTCCTGTAGCATTAGTTGCTTGAGATGTGGGTTGCTGTAGTGTTGGTGTTGTTGTTTTTGTCATATTTTTCTTTGCAGACCTAAACCCTCAGAGGCCAGCCCTGCACTGTAACAAGCAAAATCCAGCTGACAGGTAAAGACAGGCCTGGAGAGGCGAGCTGGGTCATGGGCTCGTATGACTCATATTTTGAGAGGCAAAAACCTTCCTCACCCACTCCTTTCCCACCTCATCCTCGCAACAAAACACACTCTGCAACATCAAAATAGTCCCAAGAAGTGTCTTGTCAGAGCCACTCAGGCTGATAAGGGATGTGTTTCCCGCTGGGGGGCCCAGTCTGTCTCCGCAGAGGCGCTGGGAAAGGGCAGAGCTCTACGGGCAGTGCTGCCAAGTGCTGGGAGAGGTCTGAAGTGGCAGGAAGCATCTGCCTCTGGAGATTCGTCTGGGTGCCTGGTGATTAATGATGAGATGGGAGGAGAGATGAGGTCTCCGAAAAAACATCGTACGGCTTTGTAAATACAGAGAGGGGCACGGCTGTGGCACGGTAAAATTGTGTGTATGGTTGTCAGGGTCACCCTTTGTGTCCACGTTTTGGGTGCCTATGTGTCTGGGCCTGAGAGCTGAGTGACCCTGATTTCTATAGGTTTTCCAGCTAAGGATTAAGCCGCATACCCAACTTCATCCCCCTCCTCTTCTTTCTCTGCAGATAAGTTCAAACATTTTGGATCTGGGGTGCCAGCTGTGGCTGAAATATGAATTTTGAATTCATACAATAGTCCTTTAGTCAAGTCGTATGGTCTCTGATGAGGATTGCTAAAGAGCCGTAATCATGCTACCATGAGAAGCATCTCATGTGTTATCACAAATATCTTTTCTAGCCTCAACTTATCTGTCCTCCCACAGATGCCAAGTTTACAGAGTTTCACTCAGAAGTTTGAATGCAAACCACGCATCTCGCGTGTTTGTGATTTCCGCAAGCAGCAGGGATGCTTCTTGGGCATGGTTAAGTTGGGTGAGGAACTGTAGATATTGTCCATACAAAGAAAAGCAGGCCTGCGGCAGAGATGAGGCTGTGACGGATGTAGTGTGAAAGTTCATGTCTCAGAGGAAGGAGGTACCGTGTCTCCCCAAGAAAGCAGGTGCTGTTTGGGTTAGAATACCTGGAGGAACAAGGGCCACCAAGCAAAGAGCAGCAATTGGAGAGGACAGAGAGCAGGGAGGGTGGTGGAGCTGGGCTGAGTGTGGCTGTGCAGGGACTGGTCATGCTGGGGAGAGCTCTGATTTGGAAACCTGACGCCAGGAAGAAAGTCTGTTTCAGAAGGACCCAGAGGAGAGAGAGGGAACAAAAAGGGGGAAGAGCAGAGGCTGGAATCATTGATAGAAAAGCCTGACTGTGCCACAGCTCCTTCACAACCAGGGAAACATTTTAATCCCTATTTTGCTTGTATGCAAATTTCTGAAATACCTCTTCTAATAGCTAATTTATCGCACTCAAGAAGAGACAGCAAGATCCTGAATACTGGCTAAGTGCTTGATCAAGAGGGGCTACCAGCTGTGGCCAAGCTTGCCAGGGGGCTCGTAAGACTTTTCTTTGCAATATGCTTTTAGATCCCTGGGTGGAAAAGGCCAGGTTAAGGGAGATGCTGGATGTACCTGGCTGGCTGCTGATGTGGAGTATGAACTCAACTCTTGGTGTTGTGGCTGCTGCATTAGCTGAGATTTCAACCCCAGAGCTTGGCTTTTTGCAGTCCAATAAAGAGAGGACTTCACTTTTGGCCACAGCTTGTGGCCATGCTCTGTAAGGCGTCAGAAACTTAAAGAAAGAATTTGGGCTTAAAAGTTTCATAAATAGCTGCTCTCAGGCACAGATAAGCAGCTGAAATCTTGCTAAAGCAGCTCCAAAAATACATTGCTTCTTTTTCCTTCAGCTCAAGAGAGAATCAACAACTTGCACGGGTGAGTAAATTAATTTTTGCCACTTGCAAAGCCCATGCGATGGATGATTACCCGTATGGAAGCAGTACCGCCAGCAGTATAAAGGGAAGGGTCTCCCCAGGCTTTTTGTGAGGCTTCCCATGCTGCCAGTGTTTTCCTTGGCATTTCTGCCAGAATTAAACTGCTCCAGGGAAAGGCTTTGCTGGCAGCTTTCCCAAACCAACCCTGCTGGGACAGTTTCATGCTGTTGCCCATCACTGCCACATGCAATACCTCTGTCTCCTCTTTGGGAATGCAGTGGTTGGGTGATCCTCAGGTCACCTTTTTCCAGGTGATCGTCCATGGTTAAGCCCCAGAGTCACCACGGCTTCTCACCTCAACAACAGACAGGATCAAATCAGCGTGCAGCCGTGGGTGAAAGCCTTTGCAGACCCTTACATGTGGCTCTGTCTGCCACTCTTCAAAAGCTCGTGAAGCCTAAGGAATGGTTATCCCAGGCAGAACCTACTGGTCTCTCCCTAAACCTTCTCTCTTCACCCTTGGCAACACTCTCCTCTTTCAAAAAGGGAGGGGAATAAGGAAATGCAGAAACTTAACAGCTTTGGGAGCTCCAAGCCAGCTGGATGTGGGTTCCCAGGGTTCTGCACCATGCTCAGAGCAACAAGGACCTTCTCCTCTGTGTCCCCACAGGGTCTGTGCTACCCAGGTCACCCCAGACCTGGACTCTGACTCCTATGTACACTGCTTTTCATCTGCCAAAGCACAGGCATCTGCCCTGCACTGCAACTACCCCCAGCTGGCAGGGCTGTGGGAAAGCTTGTTGCTGATGGATATTCATGCCCAACGTGATGGAGGTGCCCTTGAGGCCACAGGAGCCTTGTCCCACCATGATGAAGGGGACCATCCCCACCCAGCCATGCTGTGGGACCCTTTAGCAAAGCAATGCTCTGCTGAATTACGCAGCATCTGCTCCAGTGCCATCAACACGTCAGAAGGATGCAATAATTTTCCCTTTCTGCACAGCATCACACCTCGGGGCCCAGGTTTCTGTAGCACTGAGCATCTGCCGAGCCCATTAGCGTCAGTGGGAGCTGCTGGCACTTAGCCCCATCAAAAATTGGGGCCATTTAACATGACTCAGCTGAAATACAAAATTAGCCAAAAAGGTACAGCTGAGTTGGAAGATCTGAGCTGTTGTGCTTTGATATTAATTCTGGCCATGCATATCTTTGCAATGTTACAAATGCTATTTTACAGATTGCGGCAGGCAGAGACACATACACATCTTATTTTCACAGTAGTACAACAGGCAAAGGGAAAAAGCTGGTCATATTGTCCCCCCAAAAGAAAAGCTTGGCTTCTAGGTGACTCAGGAATGTCCTAGAGATTGGCTTTATCTATTTGTATGTTTATTCCAGCTGGCATCCATGAATCACTGCTAATAGCAAAGGGTTGCATAATTGTAAGGAGGATGCTTTTGTGATGCCTCTGACCATAGAAGATACATCTATTTTGGCTTGTGTCTATGAATAGGTACCCTACTCTGACTCTCTGCGTTTGCAAACCATAGATGCTACTGAAAATAAGATATGATTGGCAGGTACAACTTGATTAGCATATACAAATTGCTGTGGCCTTTCTCCAAGCAGTCATTTGTACAAATTGTTTCCTCTGTCTCCTAGCTGAAAAGAAACAGAGCTATTAGGTAAGGTGAGACTTTAAAAGAGTCAGCACAAGGCTAATGCGCATGCCATCTCATTTCACACCCTTTTGAATGTTCAGCTTTTTCTGAACTGTGTCTTTTTCCCCTTCCTTAATAAAAAGGCCAAAACACATGGGCTTTGGGTGAAGAGGCGTTTTTTTTCCCCTGAAGAAAATCCTTGCTTTTTTCTTTTTTTCACAGCTTTTTTTTTTTTTTTCTTACAGCAACTGTGCCTAAAATATTTGCTCATTGTGGTTTTTAAACAGATGAAAAATTTCTATAGCAGTTTAGATTATATATATATATTTTAAATCACATCAAAATGGGAAAAGAGGCTTGCAAGAGAAAGAAAACCTCACTTGATGAAAAGTGCTTCAGAGTGGGCTGAGATTATATCCCTCCCTCCATATTCAACCCAGGAATGGGTCTCGCGACATTTTTGCACTGAGTACACTACAGCACACTCCTCTTAAGATGTTTGATAGCACCAGTCATGGAGGTTCAATCCATGAGTCAAATACACCAAATGGCTGAGGGTGGCTCCAAAGACATGCATTTCCTCCCAGACACAGGAATAATCTGGCTTTTTCACTTTGCTTTGTGCACGTTGGACCTAGAAATGGTGTTGCACCCTTCTCTGTAATCCAGAGCAGTCCAGTGTTGTTATTTTCATGGTATTGAAGGTTCCCATGGCTCCAGGAACCAAAGGCTTAAGACCTTCAGGACCTTCCTGATCTCTATAGGCGATATGAGGGTCAGCTGGAGAGTCAATGGGTCACTGAGTCCCTTTGAGTGAGAACATCACTTCAGAAATTTTATCCTAACCAATTTAATTACAATAACAGCAGCCTGTCCAAATTTCATAGGCTTTTGAATCGATAATTAGGCATCTTAACACCGGTGATGAATATCAGGCTGAATTCTGGCTGCAACCTTAATTAAAAATATCTTGCAGCAGGATAAATAAATAATTCCCTTTTAAGTTTGAGGCCATTTTGTGCTTCAGACCCTGCCGGGCTGCAGGAGTGCTGGTGTGTGGGAGAGGCGTGATAGCTCTGCCTCAATGAGATAAGTGGTGGAGAGGCAGTGTGCATCCTCCAATGCGGTCCTCACCACAACCCTTCGTGGGCTTTGCAAACTTTCTGGCCAGAATCGTTTTGCTTTTTCTACGCTGCCTCAGAGATGTTTTTTTTTTTTCTCTCCTTGCTTGTTCTCTGGGGGCTTAAATAAATAGAGTGTGAGTGGGTGGGTGGGTGAGAGGAGGAGGCAACTTTGGGTAGCCAAGCTGAGCATGTCACTTGGTGCAGGAGTGTTGCATGGTCATGACTGTCCAAAAAGCATGGGTTGTTCTCCAACCCCAACCCTAAACGGGAAGAAGTGGGTCACGGATTTGCTCCTGGGCTTCCTGGCCAAAACCAGTGCATATCTGGTGCCAAAATGACACATGGGCATTGTAGGTCCTCCTGAAGGGCTCTTTCTGGCCATGACATTTTTGCCAATAACCCAGCCAATAATACAAAATCATTGACAGTGTTTTGAGCTGAGAATGAGATTACTGGTGTAATGTGTAATGAAGCAGGGCACATAATACCGCAGTGAGTCAGAGGTGAAGGTGTTTCAGACTTTATTTTGGAAAGCAGAGGTTTTAAAGACCACAATCAAAAATCAGCTTGGAACCAATGCACATATATCAGTTCAGATCAAGCTGAGTGATGGAGGCAAAGCGGGACCCCAAATGGAGATCCCTAAAGGAGCAGCACTGAGAAATCCAAGTTGGTGACACCATAAACTGGTTTTCCAAAATGATTTACCGCTTGTTGGAAAATCTCTGAAAATGGGTACCTGGTTGACAGGTCCAGACCTCACTGGAAAAACTGGAGCTTTGGAAGGTAATTGGGAATATAAGGAATATGGGGATAGGGACAATAAGTGATAGAGCCCACGTGGAGATGAAGAAGGGATGTATGGCCCAAATAAACACTCAGTGTTGTCTCTTTTTCTGAAACCTGGGGAAAATGTGGGTAGTGAAATGGGAATTACTAACCTAGGGGTGAAAAGTCAGCGCTGTTTCAGATAGATAACCCATTCTTGAGTACTGAAACGCCTGAAATGTGAGGCAGCATGTGAGACTGAATTAAAGTCAAACACAGGGATGGAGTATGACTGGAGAACAGCAAGTAGCATCCCTGCCTGAAGGACAGAAAGAAACGATCCATGCAGCTACAGGCCTGCCAGTCCGGCCTTAGTCTCTCGTGGAGAAGCAGTCTTCAGATGGGAAGAGGTGGCAGTGTTGGGAAGAGGGATGGAGAATAGACTTCAGGAGAAGCAGCCACTCAGCCCTAGCTTTGGTCCAGCACAAGATGGGTTGAACATGAGGAGGAAGATTTCCATCACACATTGCTGACAGTGCTGTCATCGGGGTGGTATGAAGCAAGTGAGTGCTGGGTGCACACTCCATCCACAGTCTGTGGTTCCAGAAACCCAGTGCCGCAGTGAAAATGGTACTTGGACGAAACATCCTCCTTCTGCATGGAAGAAGAAAAGCCACAATGACATACCATGTGCCGCAGGAAAAGAGAAGAAATCAATGTCCCAGGGACATCTTTCAGAGACAGCATCCAGATATCCTAGGAAGTCCATCTCTCCCTGTGCTACACCAGGAACCATAAGGGCCCTCCTGATCACTGTGGAAAGCTCATTCCCAATCATAAAATGGTGACTGATTAATTCTGGAGCTCATGAGCAAGATCCACAAAGCAGGAATTTAAATGAGGTTTTCTGAAACTGCTTGGTGCATTCTGCCCAACAACCCCTCTTCATTAAAGCCATAATCAATGGGCAAAGATGCATCTTTTCCTGCAGCCAAGTAATGCAGTGAAGACATAGTACAGGTCCAACATGACCAACACAACCCACAAGTTGTGATTAGGTTCCTTTTCAACCTCTGCTGGTGGGACCCATGGATCAAACACTCAAAATCTCCCAACTGCACAGGTTTTAGTCCCTGGCTCCGTGAGTGTCGGACTCCAGGACAAGTATGGTTGAGAGGTGCCGAGACTGGCGCTTCCTGCTTGCCCAACCCATCCCTCTGATCCCACCTGTGTGCACACCCCCCTTGCCATCTAGCTATAAAGCTGAGCAGATCTCTGAAGGAAGGCATTTCCCATCCCTGACATGCTGATGAATGATGGAGCATACCTGTGTGTTTTGCTGGCCATGGGATCGGTGGGAGCAGGACCTCTCCTCCCCGGCAGCAGGAGGGATTGGCAAAGGTTGGGAGCGTGTGCATCAATGCTTTGTGCCAGGACCTAAAGGGACCAGTCTCATTTTAAGCCTTTCTTGTGGATTGAAAGTGTGTACTATTCCCCTGCAATATTTAATACCTTGCTATGGATCCTGAGGAATATCTGCCCGCTTGATCATTATAATTAATAATAACACCACGCTGCAGGGAAAAAGACTTGTCTAAATGCTTTCAATTGTTAATGACTCAGACCTTAAGGTTTAATTCATCCTATTCCTTCCTTGTTAATTAAAGGCACTCTGTCTCTCGTTGTGTCAGCCAGATGAAGAAGAGGAGATGCAGAACAGCTGTTACTGCCACGGCAGGGAGATTGCATAAAAGTTATCTCAGCCTGGGACACCTTGGGAGCAGGGATGACTGTGGACAGTAGTTTGCTTTATCTGACAGCAAAGATGGAAAGAAAATGTGCAATGTGGTGATAAACTCCCTTCCCAAGCTTCTTAAAGCCTTTTCTTTACAATGCAGAGATTATAGCTATAGCTTGATTTCTGCTCCGATTCCTTGATAGCCAGGAATTATTTATTTTGCAGCTGTCAGACTGTATTTGCCGCATGCAGCACTTCTCTATTTGGTCTGTCTCAGATATCCTGGGGTTTTATACCTGAGTTTATGTTGTTTGTGGCTCTCTTAGAAATACAACGAAGCCAAAAATAATTGTGTTTATTACAACTCATTTTGAAGTTTTTCTGCCAGGCAGCAGCAGAGTTCAGGACCTAGTGGGATGCTTTCCAGGCAGAAAAAGGGTCAAGTGACAAAAATCAATACAGTTTGAAGCATAGGTCACTTATTTGCAGCAGTGCTGGATCAGATAGTAACCTCCCAGACTGAGGAAGAATCCTTCCTGGTATCCACCCAAAACAGCAAAATTAATATTCATTAGTTTATTTAGCAAGGTTAGGGTGGAAAAGAAAGTAACCTTCATTTGACAGCAGCTCCCCTGCCCCCATTCAGTCTAACCTTTCATAATTTCAGTCCTCTCAACCTTGTGGTGGTTCTGTGCAGGAGCCAAGATACTGTTGAGTAATGGTAAGCTTAGTCAATCCCCTCCAGGGGATACACGTAAATAAGGAAGGTTTGGCATGGGGACAAAATGATGGCAAATCCCTTGGGCAGTGCAGAGAAAAGAAAAAAAAATCCCAATCAAATAATTTTGCTCTGTTTCAAAAAAAATGGTACTTTCATGTTGGGCTGAAAATATCCTCCTGGTACTTTCATATCTCCAAAGTAGCTTGGAGATGAAAGCAGCTTTGCAGAAAGGGCTTCCGAGGAGAATTTGTAGTGGTCCTTTAGTCCTGCTTGCATTCAGGCAAAATTTGGATATTTTTTTGCTGAAGAAATTAAATTCTGCTCAGGGATTTGAACCTGCCTCCCTCTCCCCAGACCTCTGCTGCCATGTGATAACCACACCCCCTTTCCCCTTTAAAAGCAACACTACCACCACCACCCCCAACTGATTCATCCTTTGGCACTTGGAGGATAAAGAGACATTTAAAATCTCTGCACGTTTCACAAAATGCCACTTCTCCAGGGTTCCTTCCTTCCCTGAAGGAACTGCTGCTTGTAACTAACTCAAAACAGCAAGAACCAAATTTTATCAGTGGTTAATCCTGTTAGAGCAAACACGAGCTGAGGGGTAAAGTGGGTTTCTCTCCTCCACCTGCCCCAGTGCCTGCCAAGTCCCAGGACGCTGCCACCTCTAAGCAACTTTTCCTCGTCTGCGATATTTTGGTGAAAACTTGGTGGTCCCCCAGCTTCAAAAGTTGCAGGACAGGCAAATGCACAGAGATTTATATTACCCAAACTATGTGTCTCTGTTTCTTTTTGACGGAGGAAACAAAACAGTGTCAGTGTTTGCGCTGGTGTGAGCTGGCCTGAGCACAGACGTCTAGGGCGCTGCTTATGGCTACAACCAGCCAGTGCCTGCAAATCTGCAGTTTGCTTTGCTTTGGGTTCATTATTCCACATAAAAACCTTTGGCTTGGAGAAGACCTTTATTACCAAGAGTTCCACCATGATTTGATGCTACGTACCACATGTTGAGTTCATGCCAGCCTTGAAAAGCATGTTTTGAGTGAAATCTCATGAGTACAATAGTCCCATCCAAGGTCTCTCTCAGCCCAGTGTTTTTCAAATCATGTTCAAGACAAACACGTAGATCCTTGAGTCAAACAAGTGGTGAACGTACCCCAGGGGAAGATCTGGAGAGAGCAAGTTCAGCACAGCTGCTGTAGTGAAACAGTAGGTGCTTGGGAAAGTCAGGGTCCCACTGAAGAGCTTTTTAATTTGACCACAACTCACGAAGAAGTCCTTTCCCTGGAGGCATAGAAATCCAGGAAGACAATGAGATTTTTATTTTTTTTTCCAAGCTGCCTTTCCAGGAGGACAACCTACTTGACATCAGAGTGCCAAAAGAAAGGGGAAAAACTGAGAAAGCCTCCCCAGGCTAAACATCCTCCAGAGTTAAGGGCTGGTAGCTTTTAAAGATGACGGCAGGAGTGAGTTATCCTGTACCTAAGTGTTTGGGACACTCATGTGCGAGGGAAGGCTTTGCTTCCTGCTCATGTATGAGCTGTCTGCAGCCAAATGGGACCTCCAGCCCTTTGAGCCTCCAGTTCCACTGTCCCACTACATCCTCAGATCCACCACATCCCAACAGACAATGCTTCTCGCGGGGACTATAACAGCGTACGTGTAGCCTGGGAGGACAGGTGGAAACCCACCTACAGCCCCAGACCCAACTGCAAGATAAAACAGCTTCTCTCTTCAAATTCATCGGTGCCTGTGCCTATAAGGCGCTGCTTGGCAATTTATGACCTGTCAGGTATCACGCTGAGCACGCAAGTGTTTTTAGTGTGCCATGAAAGGCAGATGTTGCCATCAAACAGCCCCACTAAAGCCCCCAAGACATGAGTATGCATAGTCATTATAGCGCTGGGAATGCATTTGGCGCAGCTGTTGTAGTTTGCTATAGCGTGGAAAAGAGGTTGAGGGGAAAGGAGGGTTGCTTTAAGGGGCTTTGGGTGCAAGGGGAAGGTGTGCAGGATTGAAGGGATGAGCAAGGTGCATGCATGTGTGTGTGAGAGGGCTTCAGGAGGGAGATGTGGTCATCACTTGGGCATTGTAACGCAATGGGAGAGCGGATCCCATTAGCTCCTATGACAAGAAGCCACCATGGCTGCCCTCAAGCATTCCAGCCCCTTTTTCCACTGCTCTGGGAATGCCCATGACAGGACATGGGTCACCTTGCAAAATAGCCAGTGCCATCCGGCATGGACATCTGGGAGGGGGAAGAGGGTTGTGACGCCTCTGTGAGAACTGCATGGACTCAAGCTGCTGAGAAGAACTGGCACTTGACCATTTGGTGCTGAGCTGGGCTGCCTGCCTTGGACCAAGGATAGGTGAGCTGGGATGCAGCCTTGGAAGCAATTCGGGTCCCATGGAGGAATGCTAGCGGTACAGAGCAGGACAGTTCAGATCCTGTGTAAGGTTGTCAGAGGAGGGAATGCTCCTGAGAAAAGGGAAAAGATTAAATTTCTTAAATGAGTTCAGTAAGCTCCAGCTTGTTTCACCACTACAGTCCCAGGCTCCCAGCAGTGTGGGAATCCCCAGGGCGTGAGCTGCCAAAGAGGGAAGGACAGAAGTCTCACCACCATTATGCAATCCTCCCCAGGCCTCTTCTGCATTCAGCTCATTCTCTTTGCTGTAAATATTCCCAGGGAAAGGAAAACCATCCTTCTCTGCCCTTGCAAGAGCACAAAGCACTGCAGGGCAGGGAATCTGTCAGAGGAGCCGGGTGCTGTTGCACGTGCAGAGAGCTTGCAGCGCCTCGGGCGTGCAAAGGAGAGATGACTGTTACACATCAGTTTCAGGAATGGCTGAGCATCCCTTCCCCTTCGCTGCTCTTCTTAGGGCTGGCAGCAGCATGGGTTGGAGATGGCAATTTTTCGCAGGAAGTTCAGAGCAAGGTTTTGCTGTGGAAGCATGAAATGTAAAAAAATCCTGGTGGAATAAATGTACTGGGCAGAGGCCAGCTTGGAAATGTCTTTGAATTATTTTATTATGGGAGCATCTAGCTACTACTAGCTGATATTCCCTAATATAACAATACTGGCATCAAGTAAGTATGATAAAACCCAGAAGCAAGTAACTTCCAAGCAAGGGTCACCCCTCATTTCATTTTATGCGGCAAAACATTTCCAGGAGAAAGCCATCTTTTTTTGATTTCCATCCCCATTCCTGAAGGCAAACCACTTCAAAAAATACATTTTCAAGCAGCTTTAGCTAGGAAGCCTGACAAGCCCACTCAGCTCCACCACATGCAGCCCCTGGCACTCAAACACCCCACGAGGTCCCAGCACTGGGTAATGAGGAGAACATACTCTGGAATCAAGCCCGGTGAAAGCAAACACGTGCTCCTTAAGTGTATTGACATGTATTATGGCAAAACTCCCATTTCTTGTGTCTCAGTCCTTTTTTCCACATTTCTGCTCCCCAGCATTACGGCCTGGAGGCAGGCAGTGGTTGCCGAGGCAGTTGTCGTTTTTTCAGCAAGATGAAAGAAGATGACCTGCTATTTTATACATGAAGATGCACATACTTGCTCAGTGGTTCAGGGAAAGAAGAGAGGTGGACAAAGATAAAAGTGGAAACAAACCCTGCCAGCAACTCAGACACCGTGACAGGAGATGGTCTCAAGCATTTCCAAGAAGCAACCAAAGGCAAGACCTAGGGAAAATGGGATCACTAGGCATTTCAGTAATCCCTGGACCTCTAGATCAGGTAGCTGGTAGGACCAGCCATTCTGGAGGGTGGTCCTCTGGTCCACCAGTCCTCTCCTAAGTTACCAGCAGTGCTGATGTACATGTTAAGTTATCTGGACATCTGCTGGTAAAATGATCCAGGAAGACTGTGACAAAATCCTCCTTCCCAATCTCCAGGCCAGATGGTGGTGACATTTGGACTGGTGTCTGTTGGCTGCTTCTCCTGCAGGGTGGAGGTGAGTGATCCAGTCTTTCTTGTGAGACATGGAGGACTACCATGGGCTTCACACTGGATTGGTCTTGGATGCAGTTTGGTGTCCAGACTTGGGTCCCTTCCATCAAAAGGGACCTTGAGAAGTTGGACAGTGTGTGCAAATGGGAAGAAGACTAATACATCTAGACAGCACAAAGCATGAGGAATGGTAAAGTGAACTGGGCAAATGTGTTTTAGAAGGGGCAGGACTAGGAGGTAAGGGAAAGATCAGCTTCCCAGTAGCTAAAGCATTGTGACAGGTAGGACTGACTGAATGCTCTTGACATCCCCTAAGAAAGGGCAGGAGAGAACAATAAAAAAAGGCGGGGGGTGGGGGGCGCAAAGAAAAAGAAGGGATTTTGCTAGATAGGAAGCACTAGAGGCTGGGAAAATGCTTGGAACTTGCTGTGAAACACCTGCAACAGAAGGTCTAAGGATAGGCTTCTGAACAGATGCTGTAGACCTTTCTTGCAGCTCTACAACTCTCTCGTGGTGAACACTCCCATCTTACAAGCTTCTCATATGCTCACCTGTCTTCACTAAAGTTGGTGCCATTCCTCCTGCCCCATTTCAATTCCAGCCATATGCAGTTCATATAAGCCCATGGATCATCTTGTTGGGGCATCCTTCAGACCCGTGACAGCGATTCTGCTCTCAGGATGGTGTTGGTCTCCCCAGTCCTCCTCCACTTACTGGCAAAGAATTTACTGGTATCTCTGCCCCTGCCCCTGCTTTTGACTTCAGGAGGAGGCTTCCAGCTTTTCCAGGGCACTTCCAAGAGCCTCATCCTTTTAGTGACAAAACCTTTCGCATGGTGCTAGTTTTGAGCGATCACGCTGTGGAGTCAAAATTACAGGACAAATTCCACTGGCTCTCAGCTCACAGAGGAGCATCTCCATCCCAGCAGGAAACCAGAGTGAACAGATGCCTCTTTTGGGCTGTCCAGATGGCTGCCTAACTGCAAAAGGCATAAGAAGGATCATAGCCTACAGCAGCTTTCAAGTGGCCAAACTGATCTGGAGTGAGCAACGACCTTCATAAACCTGCTTAATGAAAAATACATCCTTGCAGCAGGGTGAAGAGGAGGAGGAATCTCTTTCTCTGAATCTCTTATGCCACAGATATTTCAGCTGTGCAAACATTTTGAAGTGAGACCAGCCTGCAGTTAGCTCCCGCCACTGGAAAATCCACTTTTCCACCCCAATTTTTTGCTTTCTAGGCAGCTTGCCAATGGGTACCTGGCAGCCAGCTTTTGGGGTGCTGCTCCTAATCACATTAGAGGAAAAGCACTTCCCTGGGACAGAGGAAGACATCACGAATAAAGGATAATGTGGGCTGATCTCACTAAAGGAGGTGAGCAAAAATCCCACCCAAAGTTAGGCGTGTGAAACTTGCTGCTGCAGAAATGGCATCTTTGGTATCCAAATGCTTATTAGATTGAGTAAAAAGAGGGTTCAGAGACATTCAAAGAGATGCTGGATGAATGGGACCTCTGGAAGTCATGAATCTAATCTCCTGCTCAAAGTGGAAGTGTCCCTAAAGCTGGATCATGTTGGTAAGGGCTTTGTCTGTCCCAGTCTTAAAAACCTCCAAGGATAGAGATCCCACCTGCTTTCTTTTCCAAGTCCTCCCTACATCCATAGCTCCATCTGATTGTTTCTCCCATTGGGTGAGAAGTCCTTGGAGCCTGGAGCTTTTCTGTTGCTGCAGCAGTGCTGCAGAGGAGGTCTGGTCTTAGCTGGCTGCTTTGGGGTCCAGTGCTAGTGCACAGTGCAGCACAGTGTGGGTGCTGTCAACGTGTTTGGAGGTTTTGATTCAGTGTTGTGTTGTGTCATGAAATAACCCAAAAAGCATTTAATAAATACACATAAACAGAGCTTTGGGATCTCCTAAATTGTGTGTTTAAATATTTTCCACCTCAGATATTCCTCGTTAAAAAACAGTTCCAAGTTATTTTCTCTGGAAGCTTTTGAATACAAGCTTTCTTTCATGTAAACCAGCATTTTCCATGGGAAAAATCCAAGCATTTCAGTGAGAGACGTCAAGCCATCTCCTGTGTTAAATCTCATCTGAATGGTTGATGTGCAATAAAGCACATACTCATCTGCAATGAAATGTGTGTAACTGAATTAGCTTTTGCAGAAGAGAAAGGACTGGTTAACTACACCAAAATTAAGTTAGCTTCTGTGGAGGACTCTTGATTATCACAGTGGAGGTGCAGAGTAAAGTTGCTCCCTGAGAAACATCAAATGTGTTTTTGCTGGGCTCCTAATGCAAACAGGGACAGGGCTACTGATGGTGAGCTAGGATTCTTACTACTGAAATGAATGGAGAGGCACATGAAATGGAAAAAAGAAGATTTTTACACTCCTTTTTCAGAGAGGAGGGAAGAACCTCTGAAGTTCCAGGCTTGCCCAGCTTGCCCATTGCCAGTGAAGCTACCGGGTGAATCTTACCTGATGTGAGCAGATTTGTCCTACCGCTGCACCTGAAAGGGAGATGGAAAAACCTTAGTCTGGCCACTTCTGTTTTAAATTATTTATCCTCCATCTGCTGACTTGAGCACAGATGTGCTTACAGTAAGTGCTGCACCTCTTAAAATAACAGCCCTGATGCAGTGGAGAGGTTTTACACATCCCTGACATGCCCACTCTAAGCTTTTTCAGCTTCTAACTCTTGATGATGTCGCTGCAGGTGAAGGCTGGATGTCACCTGAAACAAAGTGAGCGGCACAGGTTTGGCCTGCTCCAGGCACCAGCCAGGCAGGCTGAGATGCCATCATGCCAAGGAAAACTGCTCCCTCTTTCAGCCCAGTCTAGGAATTTCTACATCCTTTACTTTGACTGCTCCAAGAGACCTTGCCTGTGTGAGGAGTGTCTACACGTGACATCTGAAAGCCTCCCTGAGGGACCAGACCCCAAGCCTGAGTCCTGTATTGACTTTAATTTTGGAAAGCTCTAACCCCTGGACCACAGCACTCCTTACAATGGGTCTTGGCACCCTCAGGGGACCACTGCAGCCAAGCCTGGCTTGCCACCAGTTCAGAGCAGCCCCGGGTGCAGGAGCAAGCATGTTGGCCCAGCATCTCCCTGGAGCAAAGCCAGGGGCTGGTTAGATGGGGATTCACGCTGCCATGCTCGGGTCACTTCCAGACAGCGATTGCATCCCTGCCAGACATGCTCCACCACACTGAACATGTTGAATTTTCTGCCTCTTTCCTCTGACTCTAAATCAATTCTGTCAGCCCCTTAATTATTTTAATTTTTCTCCATTCTCCACATCCCTCAAATATATTTTATATGTAGGGTACAGGCTTAAAAAAGAAAGCTGCCGCTGTGGCCTTGCCTCTGAAATATTACCAGAGAAATGTATGTATTTCATCTCTGCCTTTCATTTTTCCAGACACTTTTTGCTTTGAAGAAGCTTGAAACAGTAATAGGCTGATGGCTACACTCCAGCTCTATTGATTAACAGTGAGTGGTCAAGCTCTTCAGTGCCTCAGAATATATCCAGAAATGGGGGCAGGTGAATTACTGCATTTTCCCGCAGAGGGAAGGAGAGGGAGGAGGACCAGACCTACAACGGGCAGTTAGAAAGACCAGCCTCCCCCATGTTCAGATCCCCTTTGGCATGAAGTTCTCATCTGGGGGAGAAGCAATGATTATTTTAGTGACTCAGCATAGCACAGGGCTAAATCATTTACAAATATTGCCATTCTAAATTGTCTCTACTTTAACAAGAGGAGAGCGGAGAAGGAAAGTGAGTGGGAACACTTTTCCCCAGTTTTATGCAAGAGGTGAGCGCTGAGAATAGAAATCTCTTCCTGGCCATTTCCATCCTCACCAACAGTCTCATTAGCAGTGCATTCTAGGAGAAAAGGCAAAGGCTTCTCAAGGCAAAGGAAGCGTTGCAGGCTGCAAGGTTTGAAGAAGCCCAAGGTCTGCAAAGAGGTTGTCCTGGTGGACAATGGAACAGAGGACCCATGGCTGTACCTTCAGCTTCCTCACAGAAGTGTTCTTCTTTACAGCCTTGGAAGCTCCTGGAAGCGCTGGGCTACTCCCTATCAAGACCACGAGGTCATAGTATCATAGAATCGTGTGGTAGTTCAGGTTGGAAGAGACCTCAGGTCTCTAGTCCAACCTCCTGCCCAAAGTGGGGTTACCTGTGTGGCTGGTCCAGGTTGCTCAGGGTTTTATCTACTCTGGTCTTGAAAATGTGCAAGGTTGGAGATGGTGCAAGTTCTCTGGGCAACATATTCTACTTCTTGACTCCCCTCAAATAACAAATGTTTCTCCTCCAACATGTCATCTTAACTTTTCTTTTTTGACTCAAAGGAATCACTGGTGGGTACACATGCAAAGGGGTTGCCATCAAAGCTGGGCTTTTCAGAGTAGGACAGACTTGGCAATGTTGTACTTCTCTCCAAAAAAAGAGATGGGTTTGGGGTGGGATCACAGTCTCTGGACTCCTCCAAACTTGAGCCAAGGAAGACGAGCAAAGTTTGGGTGCAATTAAGAGTTGTAGACCTTATTCTCAGTTCCACCACCATGTCCCCATCCCATCCCTCCATCTCATTCATCACCTGGGAGAGGTGCAAGTTTGCATCAAACATCAGAGAATCCATTCTGTCTTCAAAAAGATGGGGGATATTTTTGGAATCATGACTTCTTCTGGGATTGGAAAGCATTTTCTTCTTACTTGAACTCAAGAGCGGTCCCAAGACTGAAGAACAGGTGAAGGCAGATGTCATGGGTGATGAAGAGCAATAGATCACTCCAGCTTGCAAGATGAGTCAGTGAGAAGTCAGAAGCATTTTCAGCTTCTCTGCTGGACCTGATGCAATGGCTGGTGCTGGGGGATGTTTCTGAACTGTCTCTCAGCTGGACAGCCAGGTGAAGTTTTCGCTTGTATGTTAGGTACTGCAACACCAGCTTCCAAGGCCATTCAGGGCATTACTAAACATTAAAAAAATTTTCAATTCTCATGCAGTTAATAGTAAGTGATGCTTACTTTTCTGATACATATCATAAAACTCAGATCCTGACAGGATTAATGCACTGTAAAAAGACTCAAGACCTTCAGTGGGGCAGGATACTCCTTTAACACATCAGCTTTATGAGCCCATGTGTGGCCAGTTTTGGAAGAATAAAAAATCCTTTGATGAAAAGAAGCTTAGTAAAGAAAAACAGTAATTACAACAAAATGAATAAGCAACTGTAGAAAGTAAGCTATGAAGAAAATGTTTTCATCTGCAAATATACTTAAGTCAATAGCTGGATGAGAGGTACTAATGTTAACACACATTTGAAAGCTGTGAAGGCCAGAGGAAAACACATCTTTGGGTACAATAAACTAAAGAAGGTTACTATGATGTATATGTCCAGGCAGCTCAAACACTACAAGAAAACACAGAGGTAAAGGCATGCTCTTCTTCTTTCTACTTATCTTTTTATAGAATGAGATTTAACTTACATTATCCCAATCAAATTCAAGAGAATTTGCCAAGGGGGTTTCATCTGTTCTGCAGAGATCTAAATTATGTTTTCAAGGTACTAATATTTCCCAAAGCCTTTCCACAGTAGGAACAACACACTTTCTTGGAGAGTGGGGATCCAAGCAGCGTGACCGAACGCAACTCAGCCTTGCAAGCTGTTCTGACCCCTATCTTGCCTTGTTCCTCCTCAATTCTGTCTTTGCACATCTTGTCCTTTTTTTTTTCTTTCTCTTCTGCACATTTGAATTTAGTAACTATTATTTTAAGAATGGTGAAAGGGCTGTCTACTTAATCATGAGAAACTTGTAGTCTGAGTAGCTTTCCTAACAGCAAAACAGAATACTTTTGTTAATATTGATAGCTACAGACAGAAATCAATATCTGTCATAGCTCTGCATCATCTGTTATGACTCCACATCCCTCAGCAGGGCACCTGCTTGTTTCCCACATGTCCTGATACCACGGTGAGATCAGAAACTTATATACTCACCTGGGCATGGGGTAACTCTCCTCTTTTCACTTCTGTTCGTCGATTTCAACATGGATTGTTCGAAGCCCCTTGAAGCCCTTGGGGATTCCTCATGATAGACCTAGGGCTCAGATCATATTAAAACAGATTAAGGGTAAGCAATAAGTAGCAATAAACTATAGCTGTGCAGCTTTAACATCAGCAGTCGAGAAGCATCCCAGAGTATGATTTCATTGATTTTAGTGGAATTATGTCATGCATTAATTTGAGCCAAAACCACGATATATATTTCAGTGCTCCTGAAAACCCTTTTCGAAATTATTCTCCAGTGGAGGTTCCATTAAAATAAAAAGACGCCAGTTTTAACCATTGATCAGAATATATTGTAACATGTCTGAGCAGAGAGATTATGAAAGACCTCATAGAAGATTGACCTTTTGATATGTGGCAGAAAGATTGCTGGAAATAAGGGAACAATTCAACAGTTATTTGCTGACAGTACCCAGGGGCATTAAAATCACTGCATTATGGCAGGCTTGGACTGTTGCTGTTCCCTTTATATACAGCTGAGAGAGACTTGCAAAAGAAGCTCCTCTCAAGAAATGGATACAATATTTTTGCAGCCAGTGACAAGACAGCTTTGACAAATTTTAGATCAGCTCACTTGGAGGGAACAAAGGCTGCTGAAGTGAGTCAAGTTCACTCCTCAGTAGTCATGACAACACTTTCAAGAACTCACAGTTTAGGGAAGAAGTAAGGGAAATAAATACTGATGGGTGACACAAAACGATCCATTATTGCCCGCACTTTATCTCCAACCATCTGGACAGCTCTCAGGTTCAGAAACCAAGGCTTGGTGTCATCCCAGAGGCCAGGCGGGATGCGGTGGATCACAACCGATGGCAAAGCTCAGGCAAAAGTAGCATCGCTGTGCCACAGGCAGGGCAGAGGGTCCTGCCGTCAGAGCCCAGGGTGCTACAGACTCATCATGCATGTCCTTGGAAAGCAGTGGGAGAAGTTAGGACCAACTCCCTCCAGCTCTTCTCTTGGGCTTTTCTGGGGGACATTGTGGCTCCCTGGACTGCATCAGAGCAACAAAACGGCCATCCTGAGACAAAGCCTGGGGATAGGTTTGAGCTGCTGCAGGAAGCAGCTTGAACAGAGCAGTCAGACTTCATACTGAAGAGGATGATGGGGTGTCCAGCATGCTGCGTCCTGCTGGCCCTTTGTCCAGCCACAGCGTGGTCACAAACAGTCAGAGGACAGGAATATCATAGATGGCTGCACCTACTTGCTAAATGGAAGTAAGAATCTTTGCAAGCACTTGCCTTGCAAGTCACATCTGCTCATTGAAAGTCTATTTCCCTTCTTTCCGTTCCCCCAGGAAGCTTGATAGTGCTTTATTAGGTTTTTTCTTTTTTTCCCTTTTTTTTTCTTCTTCATCTTTTTGGATGTAATAGCCACCCTCCAGCTATATCTCTTCTTTGCTGCCCTTCCAGACAGCTTCTGCCACTGCTAATACACATCTGGAAAACCAGAACCCTCACTGGACAGTAATGGGACAGTGGAAACTTCAGGATCTCAACAGCAGGGGAAAAAGGGATTAGCATAGATAGCTGCTGTGCCCAGGCTTCCTTGAAAACCCCAGATGGGCTCAGCAGGGCAGGAGAAAGACTAATGTCCCCTGTGTTCTCCTGGAAATGTGTCTTATCCCAGTGAGAGGGGCAGGCACAGTAAAGCCATTATTCTCTTCTGGCCAGTTTCATTAAAGAAAGAAAAGTGACAAGTGTGGGGTTGCTGGGGACCGCAGTGCAGCAATGACCTGCTCCTTAGGAGTGATGCTGAAGGCATATGTATCTGTTCTAAGAGCTTCCCTGAGAGCCTCCTCAGATAGCAAGGTACAAAGAGACCTGGCGGCTGAGCCCTGTTCCACAGAGGTAAGAGATTTCATCCTTCATGAACAAGATTCATCTGGCAGATGAAAATACAGCCATCCAGTAAGGGACTGTGCACCTCCCAAGAGAGCTTGAGCTGTTTGCCCACACAGGTGTGTAGTGTACCACTACTTCTGCAATGGGCTTGCAGATGTGACACCACCTCTGCGAGGGTGGCAAAGGGAAAGCAAAAGAGTTACCCTAGACCATCTCAAATGCTTTGTTTTCCTGCACATTTGCACAGCCCCAGGCCACAGGACTGGCTGCTCAGCCTGCGAGCATGTGTACCCGCATCTCCTGTCCCTGGTCTCCTGCCAGGCCAGCACAGCACATCGTCCGTGCTGACCCACTGCCTTTGCATCTCCTCCAAAAAGCCATACTTGGGGTTGGATTGTGGAAGTAGGGTGGACTGCCAACCCATAAGGTAAATTCCTCCTCTACCTGTCTACCTGCATGCTACCTCCCTCTCACATCTTCTGGCAGCTCAGAGACCCAAATTCCCCAAAATCAGGAATAGGTCACAAGCACACCACCACCACATTCGTTTCCACAGAAACTTCTCATCTCTTCGGCCCTGCCTTAGTGCAGCACTGAAATCACCTTTCCTTGCACTGGAAACTCTCCACATGTAACTGCAATTTCTGTAGACATATTGTATTTACTATTATATCGGTCTAGGGCATGAAACTGACACTACTTCTGAAATATTTACTAACAGTGGCAAGCAAACAAAACGCACACCTCCTGAGGGGTCAACAAGGGTGGTTGTGCATGGAGGTAACTCATCACCACACCAAAAATGAAGGGGAGGATTATTGCCTTCAGCTGTACAGGAATCTGCAGTTTCAGCAAAGACTTTCTTTCAGATAGGATCAACTTTCCAAGCTCACCCAGGAACAAAAATGCAAATTTTCCATCAGGCCTATGAAAAATTTTTCTGCTTGCTCAAATGAAAGGTTTCATTTCAATTTCAGTATTTTCATAATTTACTCTTTATCATATAGAAAGAAAACATGATAAAAGTGCTCATTTGCAGTTCTGTAGGGTTTAACATAATAATATTCAGCAATAAGAAAATAGCCTATTAAAGGAAAGGCAGCCTATTAAAGGAAAGGCATAGTTATAGGCATTGCAATATCTATTGACACCATAAAGGTCAAAAACCTTCAGAACCACATTGTTTTCCAAGAAGACGTGACTAATAGCTATCATGAGCAGCACTGGTGAGTATGGCCATACCATACAGGGGGAGAAGGAGGGCAAGAGTGTGCCAGTTTTAGGGCTGGTGCAGGCACAAGCACCCTCTGGGCAGCCTTCAGGTTCAGTATCCCATCCACCAGCATTTGAAAGGTCTCCTAAGGACTTCCAGCAGATCATCCTGAGGCGTTTGAGCTGCAAATGCTTGAAGTTCAATCACTTTGTCATCATGAAAAGCTTTCACCATGTGCCCCTGGAGTACCGAGGTGCTTGCTGGTGGGATGGACTGCCCCACTTTGCAGCTCCACTGGTGGCACAGCCCTGACCTCCGGTGACCAGCAGAGGCACCTCAGCAGCCAGCTCACAAGTAGGCATCAATACGTAGACGCTCCTAAATGGAGGTTTTTTCAGCTTGAGGTATCTCCCACTCACTCACGTCTTGGTAAGCCGGAGAAAGAGACGTCCTGAAGCCCTGTGGAGCAGTTCCCCAGAGGCCAGTTTCACTAGGCTGTGCTTAAGGATGGCAAGCACTGGGGCTTCAGGAGGGATTTTGCACCCAGAGAGCTGTGAGGTTGTTTTACCTGGAAAGCAGCATACCCGGCATCAGCTGAGGGTTGCCTGAGGTAACCCAGCTGTCCTCTTGCCCAAGTCTGCCATCCCTGGGAACAATCTGTGTCCTGTATGTTACACAACAGGGGGAGGAAAGTGCATTATATTTGCCTATAGGTACCATTGCCATTTGGCTGTTTGCTTGGTGCTGCACAGCACATGGAGGTGGACTGGGTCAGCTTCATGACACTGCTCATTTATTAAACACCACCTAATGAAGAAACACCTCAATTTCTTTGAAACTGGCTTTTTGAGGGCAACAAACCATTTCCTACATTATACTTTTTCACACCTCTAGTTGCCTTCCCACATGCTTAGACCACTGACAAAACTTGCAGTAAGTATTCACCCACACGCTGGTTTGCAAGAAGGGGCATTTCTGGAGCCTTGCCCTTTCTGATGCTTTTATTTAGGGAACTGGGCAAAACGTTTAGAAGTGGAGCCAGCAGCCTAAAAACTGCCAAACTTCTCAGAAAATTGAAGTAGAATAAGGAAAGAGCTGCTTCTCTCTATCTGGGAGGCACAGCAATAAAAAAGACTAGCTGAAACCAGGACTTGGTTCTGGTTATGCCTTTGCTGCAGGAGGATGTGGTGGTGAGTCCACAGGTTCGGTTTGCACCATGTCAAACCCCTGCACAATTGAGTCGCCCAAAGCCAAGCCCCATGTATGTGACTTCCATGCGTGGGTCTCCCTCAGCACGTTTAATTGTACATAAAATATTTCCACCTAGAGATAGTGGTGGACAGGGAGACTCGATCCTTTTAGTCGTAACTGCTGGTTTATTTCAGTTTGTTTAGAAAACGTGTAGCTGTGGTGATTAGGGACATGGTTCAGTGGTGGCCTTGGCTTGGGCTTGGGCTTGATGGTCTTAAAGGTCTTTTTCAACCTAAATGAATCTATGGTTCTATGATTCTATGATTCCATCTACCTTCATTAAATCCCCTTGCCTAGCACCTGTGGCTTCTAGCCTCAAATGTCTCCAATGCTTTTAGATACCCTTTTTTTTTTTTGCAAATAACATAATGGTGAGGCTCTGGGAACTCGTTGCGGGGCACTTGCCATGTTTCAGAAACCGTGACCCACCCACAGACTGAGGATTGGAAACCAGCTCTTTAAAAAAAGATACTCCCAATCCTTGATATCCCTCCCTGCGCCCAGAGCTTTGCAAACCTCCACTTACTTTTGGCATCTGTCTCCAGATTGTGTCACTCGCCAGCTTAGTTAAGAAGCTGATTTGAATATTGTTTTATCACACTGTGCTTTGCAGACAGCATTGAGTCAGCTTAAAACCAGCGCAGTGTGTACTGGCTCCCAGTTAATTATAGTCATAAAACATAATTCATTCCAGTGAAAGGAAATACTTTGAATCCGGAGGGCTCTTTGCTGCACACGCCAGTTCTGGTGAAGGGTTTTCTTTTCTCCTGTTACCGCATGGGGCACGATGCTGGAGAGCGAGTGTTCTGATTGTGGGAGTACAAAGCACTGAAGACCCTGTCCAGACTACCCCTGGTGCATGAGTGATAGCAGCAAGGATGTTTTGCTGACAAATTTTTCCAAAGAGCATTAATACAGCCCTCGGGAAAGAAAGAAAGAAAGAAACTGAACTCTTAGTAAGTAACAGCCTGCCTCGTGCTTGGCATTTCTTTGGGGAGCATCAAGCTCCCCAGGTACCGATCCTCCCTTCAGCAGGGTCTGGCTTGGTCCCTAGAGGACTCCGCTGGGTTGGTGTTTCCTCCAATTTCAGCTCTCCAGGCAGCAAATAGTCACAGTACTAATGACCTAAAGGACGATTTGTTTTCCCAAAGGCCGGGCGCTTGCAGTGTGCCTCCCACCCAAACCACTCCTGGTGCAAGTAGCTGCATCCTGGTCATTGTCCCCACCTCAGCATCACAGGAAAAGTTATCTCCATCATAGGGACTGGATCACCTCCAAAACCCATCTACTAAATCCATCTCATTAAATAAATCCATCTCATTTAAACTCCTGATGGTCCGAGAGGTGAAGGCAGAGAGGAGGGATCGGGCCCTCCTCACCGTAGATGTAGCTCCTGGACACATCCCAAGTACAGTACTCAGAGTTATTCCGGGAGCATTTGCATGTGTAAGAGTCTTTTTCCCATTGTCCAGAAGAGGTTTTCTGGCCAGAAACCAGGTCTAAGGTTTACACAAGATGTTTGGGGTTGCACAGCTCAGCGTTTTCTTTCTGAGAGGTTGCCTTGGATATGTGCCCAAATGCAGAGAGGCAGCTGGGGAAGGAGCATGGCTGAGAACACACAGTGAAGCTGCAGCAACAGCAACCCACCTGCTCCTTCAAGCTGTCATGAGTGCTTAAAATTGGTGGGAGAAGAGCAGGCACAAGCTGGAATATCTAGTGAAGGTCCAGTGGGACCAGCCATTGCTGGTGAGCACTGGTAGGGCTAACCTTGGAGGGAGCAACTTTGTTCCTGGCAGTGCTTGAGACACCTGGGAAGGGCAAGAGGAAGGTGAAAATGCTTTGCTGATAGAATAGCACATAGCCACATCCCCTGCCCTCACCTCTTTCCCTGCTTCTCACTACTGAAAAAAAACCCCATCTTGTCCACTTGGTTTTTAGCAAATCTGGTGTGCAATTTAGGTGCTCTCAGGTTTCTTCCCACCAGAGACACCCAAAGCAGTGGAGAGGGAGGCAAGTTGAGGATATGTTTTCATTTGTCTGGCCAGATGCTCTCCTTGACATTGCGATGGTGAACTTGATCCTGTCTAAACATTTCTCTGGGTTCCTTCCCTCATTTTACTCCAGCACTGATCCAGGGGCAATGAGAGGGAAAGCAGCTCTCCTGGGTCTGTCTGATAGATGGATAGTGGGTAGAAATGAAAGGCTGGTCTGAACTCCTGGCCTCCTGGTTGGTTCCCTTCAAAGCACTGTCTGCGGTGAAGAATGGAGGTGCATGCCGTGGCCAGATCCAAGGTGATAACCTGATACAGCTGTGCATGCCTTGCTCCTGCCTCTAGAACCCTTCCTCCCCTCCACTCCTCATGGGTAGATTATTAATGATATGGAAAGGAAATACTCATATATATATATATATACACACACACACCATCAGAGGGTGTGCAATATTACTGCCCAAATCTGACATCTTTCAAGAGTCAGGGTCCCTAGGAAAACTGAGGCACTGGCTGCACTAGGGACATGACCCCAAATCTCAGAAAACCCTTAAGTCCCAAAGGGAAACCAACATTTGTGGCTCCATCAAGCACTGCCAGCTGGACACCCTCCTTTAGGTTTTAGTTAAGTGCTAGCCAACCAGAAGTATCACAGAATCAGAGAATCACAGCATGGTCAGGGTGGGAAGGGAGCTCTGGAGATCACTTAGTGCAGCCCCCTGCCAGAGCACGTCCCCCTCAAGCCGGCTGTGCAGAGTTACATCTAGGCGAGTTTTGAATGTCTCCAGAGAAGGAGACTCCTTCTCCGGTCTTCTTCTTCCTCACTGACACATGTCTGATTCCCACAGCATCTCTTAGAGGAGACATCCTGTATCCTTGCTGAAGGCGTATCGTGGATGTCTCCGGTCAGCAGCGGGACCAGCAGGGAAACAAAAAAACTTAGAAGGAGCAATACCCATCACATTTTTTATTTTTTCAGGCTTCCACTTCTCTTTTTTAATGTCCTATGAGGTGGTGGGAAGCTTTGCTCGAGGTTTGGGCAGAAAGGACCCCAAAGGGAAAGAAAAGTTGCCCGCAAACCTCGGAGGCACAGGTAGGTACATGCAGAAACAAACCTGGGAAAAAAAAGACAAAAATCCCCTAAAACATTTTTTTTTGTTTCTCCTGCTTATTTTACTGCAGAAGATTTTGAAGTTTTCCATTTCCTGTGTGTGTTACAGGAGCAGCAGAGTTGAGACACAAGCTTTTAATGAAGTTTATGTAAATTTGGTGATGTTTATATTTAGCAAAACAGATTTAGGAGTACTAATAAAGCAGCAGTTGAGGCGTAGAAAAGAGCTGGTGAAGTTTTCCACCACTGTTATTTTTTACCTCCCTCCCACCATTCCCAATGAAAAGAGCCTGTTTCTTGTTTCCAGTTTCCCTTCAAAACAAGTGCTTTGGAAAACCTGTTTATCCCTTAGTGCTGCTGAAGCATCTTACCAAGTGGCAGTTCAGTTGCGCCACATCACCTTTCTTCTGTGAGCAACAGGGGGCAATTCAGCCCACATTTGCTTTTCCTTAAAGCAAATTAAAATTTCCCAACTCTGCTCACTGATCTTTGTTCACTAGCATAGGAGCACTGAGGCAGGCCAAAGCAAAGCCATGCTTTTTGTTATTTATAGTCAGACTGAAGCTGAAGCAGCCTTCCCTTTGGAAGAAAGGTGAGGGCTGGTGCAGATGTGCTGGGATTGGATGCAGAGAACTGCACTGTTGATGCAGGAGGAGCCTTAGCCCTAAGGATGCGAGGGAGGAGGCAGAGCTGGCACTGCCCTGTGACAGGTGGTGACTGATCCTGTGTTTGTGCTACAAGGAGAAGAGCAAGGGCCACCAGCAGCGACCTGTGACCATTATCCCTTCTAATGCACTGCCTGTCCCCTCCAAAAGTAGCAAGTCTGTCTTCAAAGACCATGGTGGAACAAGACATAGAGAAGCAGTAAAATTCGTGGGTGCCCAGTGAGAACAAGAATTCTGGCAGGTCTCCAAGTCTTCATCTATTGCATGGAAAGGCTGGCTAATTAACCGTGACTATTAACCTAAGAGTAGACATGAGGTGCATTGCCTCCTGTCCATCCGCACAGCACCGTGACCCAGCTTCATGGTGCTGACAAGCGCTTTGGTTTTGTAAAGTGAGTGTGCTTGGGAGGGGCGGGATAAGAGGAATGAAGCAAGACCCCACAACCTGCAGTGACCTGAGGGCCAAACCAAAGCTGTCCTTCTGCATCCCAGTAACACCACTGAGGGGGTCAGAGGGACATTGCAGGGATGATGGGTTTTATCCTGCCTCTTATGTCAGCCAGCCAAGGCCTCCACAGCCACACCTGGGTCTACCTGGACATCCTCTTACAGATGGGGAAAACCAAGGAGCCGACACAGGTGACCCAGCAAGTCCTTGGAAGATGCTCGGAAGCCTCACCTCTCCTGACACCCTGACACAACCTCTTTAAAATATTTTCTGCTCACTCTGGGAGAGTTTATATTAGGACATAAGCTGGATTTGGGGCTTGTTGCCATTATGCATTGCTATGGCAGTAACCTCCAATGCAACCCAGCAGTGTCAGCTCAGCATATTCCCTGCTGAGCCCCACCTCAGCAGACTCCACCCTGGATGGGGTTCCCAAGGAGGGAAGGAATTTTGAGCCAACCTGTCCTTATCACAAAAAAGCAGAAGTCCTTTGCACACGCAGGGGAGTTCACTTTGGACAGAGCTGCCAGTCGCACACACGAGCCCAATGAGATTTGCAAGCTCATGCCTGTATCACTGGATGAGTGATGCTCTCTGGGATGCCTCCAGACTATTTGAGCCATTTACCTGTTCCTGTAGGTTCCCTCCCTGACCCTGAGGTCCCTCAGTGTGACCGCAAAACTGCTCTGTTTGATGAAGAAGAGCAGTCTTTGATAACAGAGATATCTAGCTTCATCAGAGGTCAACATGAAATGGAAGGTAATGCAAATTATTACAAGCTACTAGGTAAAAGGTGCTACAGAAATGCCTGGAAATTTTCCTCTTTATGCCACCTTCATGCATCACATTTCATCAACAAAAGGGATAGGGTCTAAATTTAGGACTGGCATGGCCAAAGCTTAGGTTTGAGGTGGGATTTCCCCACAACCCCACTGCCCCCCCAAACAAAAAAAAGCTATGTGGTTCAGGTGGCAATAACAAACCAGAACCCCCCCACATTGCTCCCTGTCCACCTTTTACATCATTGCAAGGCCAAATCCCTGCCAGACAGATAGATAGCCAACAGATGGGTGTCTCACTTCTTGTCTCCATGATTTAGCGGGCAGCAGACACACTGCATGAGAAACCCACAGCCACTTGCCTTCATCTCAGTCTGGGTCTCAAGTTTTCCTTAGGGATCCCATCCCTACAACACAAGAAGAGTCCTGGAAAACGTGAAAAAAACCCATATATTAGCAAGTACTCATGATATTTAATTTTTTTACAGGAGCCAACCATCTGTTTTACCAACATTCACCAATGTTTTAATGCACACCAGGGAGAAAGCCTGCAGAAGTTGTTAATAAATCAATGCTGCTGAGCTAAGTATTGTACCCAAATTTTCATAGAATCATGGAACACCAGGTTGGAAGGGACCTCAAGGATCATCTGGTCCAACTTTTCTTGGCAGAAGCATGGTCTAGACAATGTGGGCCAGCAATCTGTCCAGCCGAATCTTAAAAGTGCCCAAAGTGTTGGGGAATCCACCACTTCCCTGGCAAGATTATTCCAATGGCTGGTTGCTCTCACTGCAAAAAATTTTCCTCTTGTGTCCAGTTGGAATCTCCCCAGGAGTAACTTGTACCTGTTACCCCTGTCTTTCCCGTGTGACTCCTGGTAAAAAGGGACTCTCCATCTTCTTTGTAGCCACCCTCTAAATACCAGAACGCGGTGCTAAGGTCTCCCCTGAGCCTTCTTTTCTCAGGGCTGAACAAACCCATCTCTCAGCCTTTCCTCACAGGGCAGGCTTCCCAGTCCTTCCATCATCTTTGTGGCGCTTCCCTGGACCCCCTCCAACCTTTTAGTCTTTAATACATCTTTTTAGTATAGCGGGGACCAAAACTGAACACAGCATTCCTTCCTGGTGTGGCCTGACAAGTGCTGAGTAGAGTCGGGTAGTGACTTCTTTATCCCTGCTGTTTTTTTCTTTTTTTGGCTGCAGGGCTCTGACATGAGGAGCAAGGACACGTGATCCACTGAGATCCATTAGTTAGGCAGGCATGCTGATCAGGGAGTGTTAGTTTTGGCAGGGCTTTGGGTCATGCCATAGTTGTTGGGGGCAGCTCCTCCTAGGGAGGACTTCAGAGACGCAGTTCAGCGCAGCAGAAGTGGGCCATTAATGTTTTTTACCTGGTCACCTCCATTTACCTGTTTTCCTTCAGCTCATCTGTGATCAACCAATAGTTCAGGTGGGTCAAACACTGATGTGGCTCTCTGACATTCAGAAACCCTCATGAGCATCCTTAGGGCATCTTCCTTACCATGGACATGGATCCTGCAGGCATCCCAGTTTCTGATCAGTGTTTCCCTGGAGAGGAAGGGGCAGCCCAAAGGAGTCAGGTGGAGCTGGGTGGGTATCTGGAGGGGAGATCTTGGAAATAGGGATGTTCTCACTTAATCAAAGGTATCTTCGGAAGAAATGGGCTTTTTGAGACCACTGGCACTCAAATGCAGTCTCAAGCACCTGAGTGATCCTGTTGCAAGTGGTTACACAAGGATGGGAAACCAAAAGCCTCTGAGGACTGATGGATTCACAGCATTTTGACTAAAGGCTGAATCTTGCTTGAATTTTCAGCTGCGACTCCCTTTCTCTTCAACCTGAAATGAATCTAAATATCCCTAATGTAAGGTGCCGGAGGAGGAGGAGGACATTCTGGGGAAAAAAAGTGTTCAGTCCAGGAACCAGCTGTGATTGCTAAATTAGGAGATTTAGACACATGGGAAAAAAGCAAAATGACTGAAAAGCTAAAAATACAGCCCGAATCATGGAGCCTGCCTAGGAGCTGCGTTTTTGCCCTTCTTTAATATGGGCTTCTCTAAACCAAGGAAGAAGGGCACTGCAACCACAGGCTAGACCCGCAGTGTTAACAGCTACATAAAAGATGTAAGAAAGCAGGAGATAAGCCAGCCCAAAGCTCTCCCCTTAGGTATCACCTCCAAGCTTTTGTACAATTACAAGCATGAGCCAGCCATATCTGGGACGGTGTGTGATTAGAAAAGGCGAGAGGGGCTGAGCACAGCCTCACAGCTGCCCAGGGCCAAACTAAAAGGGGCTGCTTGAGGCATCCCAATAAAATGTTATTTTTCCCTAGAACAAGTGCCAGAGGCACAGAGGATGCTGCTCAGAAAGGAGATTTTTTTTCTCGCCTGTTGGTCATCAGCCTCAGCACAAGCTGATTATCCCACTAATTGCTGCCCTATCCCACTAAGTGCTGAGCTATCAAAATGTATGAGGGCTTCTCCAGCTGAGGGCTAAAGACATCCCACCTGGTGCCCTTTGCCTGCTAGTCGTGGTGGTCTGGTAGGGAGGGAGCTGGGGGAACTGGTGAGCCTTTTGACCAGAGAATGCTGCAGATTACTGCCTCCAGCTCCTGATGTGTCGGTGAGTCTTGTTAATCCAAGTTTACATTTTAGAGAGAGAATAGGAACTTCCAGGCAAGAGGATTTATACGCAAGGACTTAACAGTTAAATTTATTCATGGCTAAACTGAGAAGCCCGGAGTTATTAAAGCATGAAATTGTGCCAGTCAATTAAAGCGTCAATCATACCCAGCTTCATTTAGGAAAGCTGCTTTAATCCCAAGAAAGGAACGTTTTTTTGGCCTAGTGAGAGAGCACATTGACTTGAAGTTGGTTTTATTGAAATAGCTGTTCCTCAGTTACTGTTCAAAGATTTTTCCACTGTGGGTTTTTTTGGTGTTTTGTTGGGGTTTTTTTATGTGTGTATTTATTATTTTCTGCTGTGCTTCTTCCAAGGTGACTTGTAGATGCTCATGTAGAGACACAGGTGCAATGTGAGCTGGAGCTGGAGTAACTAGTGGGCTACATAGCAAACAAACAAGAATCAGAGACATTTAAACTGGCAAATATCAGAGTTCTGAGATATCTTTTGCGTTTAACCATGTAATGGATTTTTCTTTTGTTTTTAAAACTCAACAATTAGATTATTCTGCTTGTCACTTCATGCAACATGTGTTTGTTTTATTTGATTTTAAAGCCTTTTTTTTTTCCCCTCTGGGCCAAAATCTCAGAATGCTAATTACATTAGTGATATGTTTTTAACAAATGGCTGTCCTTTGGCCCTAGCTATAGCTATATAGAGCAAGTCACATACCTGATCATAATGAATGTATCGTCAGGAGATACATCTCCAAAAGTGGTTTACCTGGAGATTAATATAAGCTTAGGCACTGAATATGATTTTTTATTCTTTGTGCTCCGAAGCCCATGAAACACAGACAAAACAGACTTGGGATTGGAAGAGAAAAGGGAGCTCAGGGAGTCTAATGACTTAGCCAGGCTTGCACTGTAAGACATAGGCAGAGCTTGGTAGAGAGCCCAGGTGAGTTTCCAACTCATTAGTACACTTCATTCCCATTGATGTCTGGCAGCAGGTATTTCACCTGGGCTGGAGGTATTTTTGAGATGGGGATGGCTTTGGGTGTGCTTTCCAACAGCAAAGCAGTGCTATGAGAGTCAGCAAGGCTGGTCAGAGGAGGATGTGCTGGCTCACCTGCCTTTTCACTCCCATTCTGCAGAATGGCCCATTCAGCAGCAATCCTGACTGTGATGTGAGACAAGGAAAGGCTCTGGGTAATTTAGGAACAAAACTCAGGTTGTGAGGCACCTCCAGACCCATCTCAGAATGGAGTGGTCGGGGTTGGAAGGGATCTCTGGAGATCACCTAGCCCAGCCCCTGCCACAGCAGGTTCCCCTCGAGCCGGCTGCACAGTCTCATGTCCAGGCAGGTTTGAATGTCTCCAGGGAAGGAGACCCCACAGCCTCTCTGGGCAGCCTGTGCCAGGGCTCTGCCACCCTCAGGGTAAAGAAGTTTCTTTGACTGTAATGGATCACACAGTCTTTCCAGTTATTCCTGCACAGCACAACTTCCCATGGTGGAAGCCTTGGGTGCGCCCTTACTGTGAGGTTGTAATACTTTGTATTTCCTCTGAGCATCTTTTTCTTTGGTAATTAGTTCTTTTCCATTAAGAAACAGCTCAAGCGTGGGTCTAGGGGTGGTCCACCCCATGGACCAGGCTTTGTAGGCACTACATGTGAGGTTGTGTAGGGTTGGCTCCCCAGGGCTGCCCCAGCAAGCCTTGCAATGCAGGCACACTGCATGGCCCGATGCCACACTGCAAGGCACACAAGGCTCATGGGCACACAAGGAGACTCAAGGTCATGCTCAGAAAACACCGCTCTGTCTATGGGGCAGTCCTCACATTGCTCTGGATCCTCTGAAAATTTAAAAAAAAAAAAAAAAAAAGTATGTGCATTTAAGAATCTCTAAGTATAAATATATACCCATATGTATTTGTTTATGTGTTTGTTATAGTCACATATATGAGGCCCAGAGAAAATAGAGGCCAACAGTTGTGTAGGGTGGCCACAGCCACCCTGGCCCAGAAGAGATAAACCTTGAGCCTTGTGGATGAGCCCCTCTGTGCTGCTTGGCTGGGTGGCTTGAGATGCCTCCCGGAAGAATCCTCGAGCAGGATAGATGTAGTGTGGGTTTTCCCACCTGGGCAGTCCCCTTGCCTTGCCCAGCCATAGTGAGCCATTAGGGACAACCTGGACAATCAGGTGATTGAGGGTGAGCATTGGCTGGAAGCTCACATGAAGACATAGATGTAAGCCCACACCTCTCTTTTTTTTTTTTTTTTTTTTTTTTTTTTTTTTCCTCCTGGTGCCTTGCTTGAGATCTTGGGAAGGTCACATATTCTAGTGTCTGCAGTCTTCTGGTCACCTGTGTCCAGCAAAAGCATCCAAACTGGAACAGGCGAAGGGGAGAGGAACAAAGAATTTGTCTTATAAGATGACACAAAAAGGTTTTTGGCTTATCCCACCTAGACAACGAAAGCTAGGACATCATATGATTGCTCTCTGTAAATATCCTGAGCAGGGAGTGCAAGAAGTGAGCACTAAAAACAAAGAGCCATTTCATGGTAAGGTCTTGCTGCCAAACTGGAAACTGCCCAGACCTCATGGTGAAGGATCCAGGCTGGGATGGAGAGGGGAGATCTTAGGCAACAAAGTTGTGAGGGTCTGAAAAGCTTCTGAAAGGGAAAAAAAAACCTGGGGAAAGCTCAGGGGACTTTATTCTTCAGCTTGGCCTTAGTATGCCTAAGAAAGTGGTTGTATGACCAGGTGTCTGTGAGGGACCCAGGAGCTCCCTCCAGTCCTCCACCGCTGCCTCCGTAAGGAAGATAATAGCACTTCATGCCCTTGCGGGGGGATTAGAGACTGAGCACATTGCAGAGGGAAGAGCATTGAGATGCAACAGTGATTGGAGCATTATATATACCTGAGACAGTTGCATCTAGCTGTAATTTGCAGTATTAAACCAAGCCTATTTAATTACTAGGCTGTAGACTATTTTTTCTCTTCCCACCTGCTGTGAGATATTGTGAGGGGAAAAAATAGCACAAGTGCAAAGCGAGCCTTCATAAAAACTTTGGAAAAATGTAAGTGGGTCTCATCTCTGTAGGTATCAAGGTAACTTTTCTTGTTACTAAGAAGAAATTTTCCACGGCTGGCTGTTTGATTTATTGTCCAGATCCTGAACTGGAACATTTCTTGTGTTAGTGTTGGCAGTAAGAACAAAAGTACGAAGTATAAGATGTCCATGTTGGTTTTCATTTTGCCGGTGGATGTTTTGACAGCCAAAAGACTTCTTGCTATGATCTCTCTTTGTCTATCACTTATATTTATAGGACATTGGTGGGGTGGGAGAGAACTGAAATTCCCATCACCTGGTGGTGTTGTGTCAGTCAGAAATTTTTTGTTGTTAAATTCCAAATAAAGTCTTCTCAGTTTTCTAAAAGCTGTGATACTTTTGATGCGTCACCAACTTAGTCCTTGTGGCATGCAAAATATTGTTTGTGTGTGCATATTTGTAATTACTGACTTAAAACAAAGTTTGCCCCTGGTTTAGGATGACTTCGTTTGAATGTGGTCGGACCCTCCTGGGTCATCTTTGACCTTAATTTGTCAGGTTAGTGAGGCTGAGTAAGCTAAATTTTCCAGCAGTGAGACTTAAAATCCAAGAAGCCATGTCTTTTGGGTCAGTGCATTGTCAGTGGGAAAGCTGATGTCCCACTGTCCCTCTGGGTAATTTTACATGACCAGCTAAGTATTTGTGCATCCATCACGTTCAAATTAAACCATGAGACTGCTCTAAATGGCCACTTCAGCCCAAAACCTTGAGCTGGGCAGAGGAGAGGAGAGTCCATGTGCTGGACCAAGACTCTCCCTGGGTATCTCCCAGTACAGGAGTAGGTGGAGGTGCACCCATATGAGACCCAGCTGCTGCAGGATGGACACTGTGATCCAGTGCATCAGCTTCATCCCAGGTCTGACCCTTTGAGAGTTTGCAGCATGTGCTGAAGTACTTGTAATTTTCCCATCGAGTTAAACACCTGTCATTTCTCTCTGCTTTTCTGTGCTAGAAACTGTGAGGTTTTCAATCCATTTCGTGGTCTGATTTTCATGGCATCACTGACACAGACCATGGCAGTCCCTGTATATGTGGGATTTCTGAGTCGTCACCAGCCAATTCTGCCAAGTGTTTTGCCCCAGCTCTCCAAGATGTAGTTAAAGCTTTAGCTGTGGCGGTTAGGCATGATGGGATTCATCCCTTCAGATGCAGATACCTCCAATGTAGACATTCACGCAGAGCAATTTTGTAGTGCCTGGAAATAAAGTCAGTTGAGGATAAAATTCAACTCATCCACAGCAGCTATCTACATTTGGTTAAGAAAATAACTTCCTAATTGCCTGTTTCTCCCCAGCAATGGCAATTGGAGCATTGTGTGATTACCTCAGGCATAAGCAGGGATCCAAAACTAGGTGTTTCCACCTGTTTCTGTGGTACATGGAGAATTTTAACTTAACTCTGGCTGAAGAGAAGTGTTTTGGTGACCCTGGATACCAGAGAAGCAGGTGGAGATAAGCTGTATGTTTTGATATTGTAAGAGTCTGGGAATCCATCGCTTGTGGATTCCAGAGGGCCTCTGGAAAGTAAAAGAAACTAGTTTTCTAGCCAGTCAGGTTTGTATTCTTTTGAAGCATTTCCTGAAATAAGTTCAATGAGACACCCAGCCTTTCATGTCTAGACATTGTCCCCTATAAAGTTTATATCCTGAAATGCTCTCCTGGCAATAGGCTGTAGGAAGAGATGATTCTGTCATGCTGTGCTGTGACCCAGAAGAAGAAAGGGCTTCTTCAAAGAACTGCAGTTCATGCCCTTTAGCTGCTTTTACTCTGCTGAATTATTGCTGCTATGCTAACAAAGCCCATTTGGGTTGCCTGAACAGAGTACCTAAATTCTGCGGTATGGGAGTGACTTGGTCAAAAGCTGTGAGCTGAAGAGCAGGTTGTGGCTCATACCTGGGCAAATCGTGGTATGAGAGGAGCTCGCTGAAGCATGACATGTGTATGCCAATTCTTGCACGGGGAGGTTGCCAGAAGAATATCTCCCTGGCTTGACATGCCCTAAACAACATCTTGCAAAAATTATCTACTGGAGCACAAGCTGCTTTGGGTAGCAATCTGCGTACGGCAGTGGCCATGCCCAAGAGTTTCTAGCCTTTAGATTTGAGAGCAATAAGTAACTTTTCTAGTTACTTATTGCAAAGGACTCTTGGAGTAGGGGAAGGCGCAGTTCCCCTCCTCTTGCAGCTCTGTTTAGTGATTTAGGAGGCTGGGTAATAGAATTCAAACCTAATAATGGGACCGTGTTGATGTATTGATTTACTCTCTGTCTGATGGTTGCACTGCTTTATTCTTCTCTGGGCTCAGTAGTATTACTAGTAGTTCATCTTTGTTAATATGTCTTTCCTTGAAGCTCTTTCAAAAAATATATTAGTGGGTTTCATAAAATGTATGTGCTATATGAGAAACAGAGGTGGAAAGGTGCTATATCACACTGATTTAGAAAACAACAACATACATCCTGAATTGTTATTCACTTGATTTTCTTTCCCTGATCTTTGGTTCTTGCAGCGTTTCCTCACAGCAATATTTTTGCTTTCTCTGTTACATCTCTATTACTCCTGCTAGCATTTTTCCAACCACAGATACAACCTTAGATTCTTTCTGAAAAAGGTTTTTGTAGGGTGTTGCTTGTTAAAAAACAACCTTAGGTTGCAAAGTAGCAGGGCAGGAAAAGTCTGAATTAATTTTTGGAGGGTCTTTGGGCTCAAATCTGATAGTGGCCAGGGATTTTCTGCTTAGGAACAGTTTTCAGAACTGTATTAGATGCCCTAGAGAGAAATGCGGGGTTTTGCCTTTTTTTTTTTTTTTTTTTTTTTTTTCTTCTTCCCCCCTCCCTAGCTCTCTTTAATGCTTTTTACTTTTCCTGTTGTTAAACTCAAGATTTATCATCATTAGACACTTACAGTCAGTTTTCACTTAACTGCCAGTGGAAAACCACAAAGAAGTAAGTGAGGAAGAAGAGCGAGACAGACTTTAGCACAGTCCATACTTACTGGGGACAGATGCCTTTTTGGTGACTGTACCAGAAACACTTCTCCCAGAGAGGCATGAACAGCTCCTTACAGAGACAGACATTGCCTGTAACTATTTACTTCCTAGCTATGCTGAAGGCAATTTCATCCCTTGGTTTGATCCTGCAGTCCCAAGCCCCATGCTAATTGCTGTTAATTTAAATGAGTTATTTATATTGCTACTGCACAGATGTTACTGACTTTGATGGCAACATTTGGCAGCCTTGAAGATGCAGAGTCTCTGTATCCTTCTTATCCCAACACTTTTCCACTATACCAGTAAGACATTGTGTCCTGGCCTGGCTCGGAGGGCTAAGACAGCCCCCAGTCTGGTCTAGAGTGCTGTTTGAGTTGTTTCCCCATGGACTGTTGTGCTGGCAGGGCCACGGAGGCCATGCACGGGGTGGGGGGGAGGGCTGGGTGAGCCATCGGTGGTTCCCTGGTTGCTGGGTATTCAGGCTGCACCCCAGGAGCCACGTGCCTGCAGGCACCTTGGAACACATCGGCTGTTTGCACGCTGGATTTGTTCTTGCTAAAGGCTGTTGGCATTTTGATGTCTTTTGAAGATATAACAGAGAAGTGACTCCTGAGAAGTGACAGCACTAAACTCTGATTAATGTCTCCAAGGAGCTAGATAGTCAACCAGAACCATTTTCTTTAAGCTGCATCAATTTCCATATGTAGCTCAGACTTTGACGATGCAGTAGAAATGTGGTGCTTGGAAAGGGTATGGTTTGTTATGAGGAATATTCCTCCTTCAGCCTTTAAGAAGACATGAAAAAAACCCCTCCCAAACCTCTGTTAAAAGATCCCAGCATATGAATTTCCATAGTAATTAGGAGGTGACTGTCCCACATACTCCCACATAACCCATACCTGAGAATTCAGGTCTGCACAGTCTTGAGATGGGAAGGAGCATGGCAATGTGAAGTTAAAAGTTTGGTGAAAACCATGCATAATCCACACACAGCTTTGCTGGGGTGTTGCAGGATCATACTCAGGCTTGATATTGCCTCTCGTTTAGGGAGAACATCTTCTGGAGGTGTGGCCACAGTGTGTCTGCATATGCTCACAGGCTGCCTAAAGCTTTAGCCTGTGAGTTAAATGACCAAGACATTTCACAATCTAAAAATGTACATTTGGCGTTCAGATCGTCTGCATTTAAACAGAAAAATTCACAGGCTTCGAGCAGAGTACTTGTGAGCAGCGCTAATGATTTACAAGCGCATGGCTGTGTTGTCACATACTGTCACCAAGCGTCTGGCATTTGGCCACCCTCTTCCTCCCTCTTTTCCTAATTGCTGTGCTAACAGACCGCCAACCATGTTTAAAGGGATGGAGATGTGAAACTAAGTGTGGCAGAGAGACTGAAAAAGTGGATGCAGATAATGCAGTTCTTCTAGAGCCTTTCTCATCACCCGGGAAGAGTTAATTTTCATGGTCTTTTGCATGGGCTGGAGCAAGTATTCCAAGTTTCCAGCTCTCTACTAGCACTGCGCACACACGCATTGCAGCCTATAAAAATTTTGCTTTTCTTTTAATTGCTAGAGCAGTGATTTGGCAAGTCATGCGGCAGCAGATGAGTCCTGCTGCTGCTGTCCAAGGTCCATGTGCTTGGCAGGGGGAGCAGGAAAATGTACAGTGTGTCCAGGCTGCCCAGATCTGAGCCTGAGTGTATCTGGAATAGCCTGGGATGTGGCTGCCTTGGGGGGTGGGCGGCAGGTTCAAGGCTTAGGCTCAGTACTTTGATGCTGAAACACGGCACGGTTCATGTGTAAGTCCCGGGGGGTTAACTAGGTGTAATGGTACGAATGTATCCTGACCCTGTCAGTGACCATGCCTCCAGGGTGGCTCTTCTTGCTACCTGCCTGCCCGAGCAATGCTTTCCTCCAGCAGTCAAGGGACATGGGGCTCAGTGAAGCTTATGAATATTGTCCTCCATCAGGCTGGATGTCAGACCTTGTTGGTGCGGGCTGTAGAGAGAGCTCCTCTTCCACCTAGTCTGGGACACCATGCCATGCTGCACCTCCCCCTTTTCCACATCCCCTGCCCAGAGACCCTGTTTGTGTCCATCACCAGCAAGTCCTACCCGGATCCAATTGCCACCACCTATGAGCTGCTCCTTACACTCTGGAGTCAGCTGCTTTCATGAGACCTCTTGTGTTCACATGCTCCATCAGAGAGCCACCAGACTCTTCCTGGGGTTGTTTTTCCACAGGAGATGCTGCCTTTTCCCTTGTTTTTCTTGGGATTTTTTTTTCCATTGGTTTGTTTGATTTATTTTTTTTAAGAATGCTGTGATTCATCACAGGGAGGCAAATATCTAAATTGGGAAATGCATAGGAAGAACCTAGATGGTAGGTTTTATGTGTTATAAAGTGCACACCTGGATGACCAAGGGGCCAAGTGTAAGGTTCACCCAGGGAGAAGTATTGATGCAACCAGAGAGCTAAAGAAAACTGCCTGCAAGATATGTTCAGCTCTTCATGGGGTAAGGCATTTGTACAATATCGTCTTTCAACTCCCACCTCCTTGATTTCTTCTGAATGTGTACGTTCTATGTGAGAGATCTTGTAGTCATTAAAAGAAAGTGGAACCATCCGAGCAGAGCAGAACCTTCTTCCTTCCCTGTGTGTCAGTGCTGAGAAGGGCTGAAAATAGCCACCTGTTGCCTTAATTATGCGCCACAAATTGACTTTTCAGCAGGGCTTGCCCATCATTTGGTGTTATTGGAGTAGTGCTTAAGCTCTGAGTGATGCACAAGATGGAGAAAAGGAATAGAGACAAACAATGGAGGATCTTGCACGGTGGATATGAATGTGCCCAGATTAAAATGGAAAAAAAACCAACAAACAAAAAAAGGAAAACTATTGCATAAGAACACAGGTGGAAATTGTTGTGTGGTGTCTTTCAGTTTTATTAGACATGCAACTTAAATGCTACTGGAAGGTCCAAAATAGAAGGAGCTTTTTCACATGGCAGGTAGATCTGTAGATTGCTTTGCCAAAACATAAGTATGATAAATATTTACATGAGTCTGAGTCATCAAAATCATAGAATATTGAAATTGGAAGGGAAACACAGAGGTTTCTGAACCAATGTAATGCTCAAAGCAAAGGTAGCTTCAGCAGTTCATTGGGTCACTCAAGACCTGATCCAGCTGAGGTTTTAGTATCTCCAGAGAAGGAGATTCCCCACCTCTCTGGTGGAGTCTGCCTCCATCTTCCCTGTAATCCCCCTCAAGGCAGTGGTTGGCCTCCATTAGCTCTCTCCTTGGCCTTCTCCTTGCAAGCTCGGCCATGCTCTAGATACCAGGTCCTGCTCTGCCAGGTGCCCCAGCCCGGGCTGGTACACGGGGTTATCCCATCCCAGATGCAAGATGTGTCACTTGCCCGGTGAAGAGCAGGGGTTACACTGAGGCTTGCACAGAAACTCTGTCTAAGCAGGGAATTTCCTGAACTGAAGGTGGTTGGTTGTTTTGAAAATAGCAGAGGGTGGGAAGGCTTACCTAGACTGTCCTTGTCCTAATGTTTTTCCCAAGGCATCTCCTTCTGTCTGCTGTTGGGGAAGGGCTATGGGCTGGATAGACTTTTTATTTCAAAGAGAAGAACAGGGCAGAGGTCTACAAAACCAGAACTGTCCTGGAGAGGCTGAATAGGGATCATTGCTCCTCCTTCCTGGTGCCAGGACTAGGCAGTGCCTGATGAGCTCAGCAGACAGTAGGTTCAAAATGAGTGAAGGGAGAGAGTTCTTTACCTGAAAACCATTAAATTGTGGAACTCATTGTCTCAGGATGGCAGAGTGGCACAAACATAAATAGGTTCAAAGAAAAACACCCGTTGGAAGCTATTAAACATTACAAGAGCCCTTCTGGCTCAGCAAATTGCTGAACCTTTAATTGCTGGGACAAGGAGGGATACCATAACAGGTTTGCTGGTCTGTCTTTGTACAAAACCACTACTGGTCTCTGCTCGAGGCAGAATCCTGGGCTAGATCAGCTTCCCATCTGATGTGGTGCAGCTGTCATGTATTACACTGTCATGGGGAGATGGCAGGACGCGGGCGGAGATGCAGAACGCGGTGGGTTTGCTGAGCTCTGTATGCCCATCTCCAGCACCTGTCTCTGTCAGCCAAACTCATCCACAAAGTGCTGACTTCAGAGAGCAGGGAGGTTTCACGCTGTCTGGGAAGAGACACACAGGCTTTTACTGCCTTGGGCTTTTCGTTACATCTCTGGCTGATCATGCCTGGCTTTGCTCAGCGTTGTTATCAAAAACTTCCAAACCTCAGCTGGGGCAGCTGTAGGGGTTTGTCAAAGCTCTCTTTTCTCCCCGGATCGCTTCTGCCTGTGTTTCTGTATGTATTTCCCCTGCACACAAAGTGAAATAAAAAGCTGACTTGAGACCTACTCATTTTATGCCCGAATTACTCCAATTTTCTCTGCCTGAGGCTCCTCATTCCTTTCCACTGTGTGGCTGCTAGCCTGCTGGGACTCCTTCATTGCCCACAAAAGTTTCTTTTGTCCTCCTAAATGGATACTTTTCTCCACAAAATAAAATTTTTGCCTAAACATGGATTCTTATGGAGCTAATTGCTCTTAAATTCCACACAGTTTGGTTAGGCATAGATGTGTGCACTAAAATAAGTTTCAGAATGGCTCAGATTTATTTTAAGGTTTTCTTGTTGGTTTTTTGTTTTGTTTTGTTTTGTTTTTCAGATACAGAATGCATTGATTCCAGTTTGATTTAAAAAAATAAACAAACACCACCACCACCCCCCCCCAACATGGTTTAGCAGCTCATCTACAAGGATCTTGACTGGCTTAACTAAATGGTTGGTGCTCACTCGTGTGTAGAAAAGGCCTTGGTGGTTTTGGATGTACTTTATTTTATTTAACCTAAACACAATTTAATCTCAGAGAGTTAAAAAGCAAGAGTTTAAGATGATGTCTCACAGCTTGAGACAATAACTACTGGAAAAATCATGCAAGCTATCTCATTAGTTTTTGAGCAAAATGTTTTGGTTTAGTGAAGTTATCATTTAAATATTTTTGGATGAAAGCTTTTGGAATTGTTTCTGGTAACAAAGCTTTTCTTTTAAACACAACTACAGCTTAAAATGAAAATATAAGGGGAAAAAAAAAAAAGATGATCAGATAAGCCTTGAGAGAAACAATATTCAATTCTGAGTCAAAGAAAACATTGCCTTTTTCTTTTTTTTTAACGCAAATGAACCATTTTGCTTGATTGCTTGCTTACAAGAAGTTTGGGTTTTGAATCATCCAGAATCATATTCTTTTGTCTACTATTTTTATTCTGGAAGAACCATCAAACCAGAAAAAACCCCAGTATTCGTATGACTTCATTTAAAAGGATCGAGTGCTGTTTCATTGCTCTTCTGCAGAATACTTTTAAGCAGTGCTAGAAATACCATCAGAATAGGGATGTTGAGTGGAATTAAGTAAGATTATGAATGTTGAAGGCAGTTTAAGAATGCCTAATACAGAAAATAAGTAAAACTATGCCACTATGACCTTAGGCGGAGAGATACACTGCAGCAGAACAAACCAGGCTCCTTTGTTACGTGCTGAATATGAAACGGGCTGTCTCAGGGCTTTCACATTCTGACAAGAGAGTCTGCATTAGCAGCTGGTTGGTTTTAATCCAGGCAGCCCTGTCAGAAGGGCACAGTTAACTGGGGAGCCTAGGGAGGAACAGGGACCCTGCAGGGACCTCCTGTCCCCATGGCAGGCCAGATCTAGCGACCAGCTGCTGCTAAAACATTGTGACAGAGGGAATGATGGCCCGGAGTGTTTTCTGGGAGGAAAGGTGGTGTTTTTGTTAAGCAGACCCTGAGGTGGGCAGTCAGACCATGCCCTAGAGATGTGGTGCATGGGGACATACTGTGCGGGCTTGGAAGCAGAAGTGTCATGAGAAATCGCAACCAAGCTGCGGAAAGGGATGAGTAGCGAGTGCACCAAGGTGAATATACACTGTCAAGGGAAAGTAGAGAAGTTGTGGCAAGATTTAGCACCAGTTCATGTGGCAGCAGCATGAAAGCAAGAGAGTGAGGGCATGCTCATGCCTTCTCCTGCCTCATTGTGTTGGTGGGGTCCCTGGTTTGCGGGATGCAAGACCACATGGCATTGCAGGGGGACCACTCAATTTCCCTGGGCTATAGCACTCATTTTTGGCAGAGTGGCAGAGGACAGATCCTTGCTGCTGGCGTACATTCTAGACAGTTCAGGAAGGCTGGATTTTGTGTCAGTCCTGGATGGGAATAGCAGCCTCTGAGCAGCAGGGGCTAGGGACTGGATGTGGCTGCAAGGTGTGCAATGCTCTGCCTTCAGCAGCCAGCCTGGTCCAGGCAGCCTTGCACAAACCCAACACCAACATACAGCCATAGGTAGCAAACTGTGGGAGACAGATAGAAAGCTGTTAACCATCTTAGCAGAATCACTCATTACTCTTTAAAGAGCTCCAGCATGGGATAGCAGGTGAAGCAGGGCTCCTGCTAAACCTTGACAATCCTTCCTAAGTCCTCTTTCAAATCTCTTTGCTGTCTGATCATTAAGTCTTTCCCACTGCAGACCCATACAACAGCTACACCAACCTGCCCTGCTCCTCTGTGCAATTCTGGCTCTAGCTGTGAAGACACAAGCTTGGAGAACATCTGGACACATTGCTGTTCCTGTGCCCAACCTCTCAGTCCCTTGGGGATATTCCCAGGGGGCTTGAGACAATTTTCCTGCTATGAATCACCAGTCAAAACTGGAGACCTTGTCAGGTGGCTGTAGAAAAAGTAAGTATAAAAAAGAAACAAGATAGAACTGTCTATTAAAAAGTAAGATCACAAAAGATTTCACAGGAGAAATCTTGATTACATACAACAGCCAACGTACCTATGCACAGAGGCATCATACTGCATGATGTTGCAAGAGATGGGGCTACCACCACTCATACATGCTTGATAAAGAAAATCTGTAGTGGAGGGAGAACCAGAAACATCTTTCCCTGAGAGTCTGAACAGTCTAGCTTCGGCAAGAAAACCCAGATAGGAGATGTTCAAACAGCTAATCCCATGGAGCAGACATTACCTACAAACAGGCAGTGGTTTGGGGGGCTGCAAAGCAAGGCTGACACAACAAGGTTGGTCAGGAGCAGAGAGGAAGACAAGTCCCACCACCATGTAAAAGTACAGTGACCCTTTAAAGTCAGTGACCTAAGAGTCTACACCAAAATAAGGACACCAGACTTTTTTTTTTTTTTTTTTTTTTTTTTAAAAAAAAAAAGAATACATCATTTAGTGTGGTTTTTTTTTTCAAGCTTGCTGGACATCATACTGAAGCACTGTAAAGCTTGTCAGGGAAATTGTACACTTTTTTTCTGTTGTCAACCAAAGCGTGCTTTTATGGAGTCAATTAGCCACAAATTATGAACACACATCAGTTGTCTGAGAATGAATTACAGTACAACCCAATAAACATAACTGTCTTTGCTCACTGGTCATTGCCCTGATGAGGAGGCTGTCAGACTTTCTTATCCAACCATAAAGGAAACTTCATGTTCATTTGTGTTTCATTCTGCAAACGTGCCTCTTTCAAGTGCTGCAGTGCTACAGTGTGAGGGGAAATGGGGTCATTGGTATTACTTTTCTGACGTGCAAACCTGGACATGAGCTCAGTGGGTAAAATGCAATTACATCAGTGGAAAGGGTTCGTATAAGCTGGGATGCCATGAGTGCTCGGATCTACAACGGAGCCTATAGCTGCTGTCATATTCAATAGAGAAGTGCAGCCAATGTCCTTTTTACATAGTGTATTGTATGCCCTCCACAGACCTTAGAGCCCTTTTTGAAGGCGGAGAGCCACAGTCTTTTCAAGTTTGTAGGTTATTTTTTGTTTCTTTGATTGGGAGGGTTTCTTTTCCTTCCTTTCTTTTTTTTTTCCTTTTTTAAATTTTTTTATTTTTTAAACAGATGAAGAAACTGAGGCACAAAAAGGTGGTGTGACTTGCCCACAGTCAGTGGTAGACCTTGAACCCCCCGGTCTTGTTCACAGCTTTTCAGCTCTCACCTGGGACATGTTTAGAAGGAAGGGCTGCCTATTTTGTTCCCGAGGTGAGGAGAACTGCAGCTCCTCCCAGGGTGAGGGGAAGGGGTGTCACTCTCAGCGGTGATGTCTGCCAGGGGAGACAATGGCACGCATGGTTTCTGCCAGCCCCGAGAGGCAAGAGAAGCAAGGAACCTGAAATGGAGAGGCAGGAATTTGTTGTTCAGGCACTGAGAGAGAAGACATGGGTCTACAGGATGCATTCATGCCTCTCTGTGGCTTTCAGGGCTTCGTGCATGCTGGCGGCGGAGAGCCTTCTGTTGATGTTCCTGTACCTGCACCTCATGAGGTTCCAGAAAGTAGTCCTCAAGTCTCGGTTAAAAAAAGCATAAATCAAGGGGTTGATGAGGGAGTTGGTGTACCCCAGCCAGAGCAGAGTCCTCTCCAGCCGCAGGGGCATGCAGCTGCAGCGGATGCCGCAGATGAAAGGCCGAGCCGTTGACATCAAGAAGAAGGGAAGCCAGCAAAACGTGAATGCCCCCACGATAATGCCAAGGGTCCTGGCTGCTTTCTGCTCCCGTTTGAAGATGGAAATATTCTTTCGGTCTTGCCGGAGCAGTTTGGAGAGTGTGGCGCATTCCTCCACCGCTTTGGTACGCTTCGAGCTGTGGTGGCCCCGGCTGGAGGCCTCTAGGCAGTAGACACCATCTTCTTCATAGTGCTTGGGGAAGTTCATGAAGCGGTGCTTCTCGGCGCTGACCTTGGCAGCTTTGTAGATCTGGCTGTACATGACGAGCATGACTGCCATGGGGATGTAGAAGGCAACCCCTGTGGAGTAGACTGTGTACCCAAAGTCCTGGCTGATGAGACAGACTCTTTCCACGGTGACATTCTTGGCCCAGCCAAAAAGAGGAGGAAGAGTGATGGAGGCAGATAGGAGCCAAACGGTGAAGACCATCTTGGCCATCAGCTTCCCATTTTGTCTCACAGGGTATGTCAGCGGCCGAGTGATCCCCAGATACCTGGAAAAAAGAAGAGTTGCAAAGGGTTAGGCGGGTTGCATGGTGTGAGTGCTGTTGGGTGGTTTTTCATTCCTAAATAGCTGTTAATGCTCCACCACAGGAGAATTTTGGCACTGGGGGAGGCAAGAAATGAATTCACCAAATGAAAATGTTCCCAGGGATGTGCACTTGCAGCACCTTCTGTGAAATGCATTTCACACCCCTTCAGCTTTCTTGCTGAAACAACCTGTTTTGACTGTTCCCCATGCATGACACGAGATGTCATCTAACTGGTGAGTGCAGTCCAAGCTCCACATGGCTTCCTGGGGAATAAAAACCTTAAAAACACTTAAACGTTTGAAAAAAAGCTTCATTTTTCTCCACCGGAACTAGTTTGTACAGACAATGCACAACCATGTCCAGCCAGGGTGTGTAACTCACCCCAGACTGCTGCCCTGCCTGGGAAACACCCAGGAGCAGGGTGGGCTATCCGCAGAGTCATCCTTGCACCAGGATACGTCAGAACTGACTCTAAATGAAATTAATAGACTTTCTGGCAGTGTTTAATAGGAAGCAGGAAGGACAACACCCTTCTCTTACTTGTTCAGGCAACTTGGGAACTCAGGGAAGAAGCATAACCTGCAGCTGAGGTGCCCCTGAGGCAGTGGGCAAGCAAGGAGCAATCTGGGGAAGTTGGGAATTCTGGGAAGAAAAAACCTGGGAAGGAAGAAATCTTTGGGAAGGCTGGATCTGAAAGGGCACAGAAAGCAAAGCTAGTGATGGGGTGATGGAGTGTAGTGTAAGACAGACAGCTGTTGATTCACACCTCCTTTCAGCTGGTGAACTGCGTCTTTGCATCTCGCAGTGCCCATGGGAGACACCCCTGCCAGCAGCACACCCCATTGCTCCCCCTCTCCATCCCACCTGCCACACTGGGACAAACCTGCAGGTCCCTGCAACATTTACTGGAGGTGACCTCTAGAAACCAGGACAGGAGTGAGACAAACAGCTGGAGCAGCCTGCTCCTTTGCACGGCCCATAGCTCCTGAAGTGATGGTGTCCAGCTCGCTCTGGAGAGTGAAATGAGAGGAGCTCTGAGATCCCAAAAGCAGGTGGTGACCCACAGATTCACAAATCCTGATGCCTGGAGTTAGGAGTGACCTTGTCAGCTTGCCTGAAAGGAGCTGGAGATTACATCAACCATCAGCTCCTGCTTAAGCTACGGGTGGAATTTTGAACCACACCAGCCTTGACTGAGAAGGTTTGTGTGGCTACGAAACAGAGTCAACTGTTAGTTATTACATTACAATTGTAAATTAATAAACCAGTAGGGAGCTGGCCACCGTCAGCCAATGCTCCCACTGAGAAACATCTGCCTGCTATTCAGTGTCGAGCAGCCCAGCAAAAGCCTCTAACTAGTCCTATGGATTTCTTTTATGTTACAGCCTTTTTGATTCAAACCTGCCTGCTGTCAGCAATTTGTTGGCATTTTTAGGCAGGATCACACCACCTTCTAATTGTTCTTGGAAAAACTGTGTCAGTCCAGAGGGACAGTACAAACAGCAGCTGTACGGATACTTTTTGCTGAAAGCTGTTCAAGGGAAGAACAGGCTTTTCTGCCAAAAAAAAAGAAAAAAAACCACGAAAATTTCTGCAGAGAATTTTACCTCTATTGTATCTTTTTTTTTTCTCTGACAATCAGTCTCATTGCAGGTGTTAGAAGATTTTTTCTTCCCTGATTATTTCCCTTTTCCAGATCCTCCTCCAAGATTGAAATAAGATGGAAATACAATAAAAAGAAATCCAATCCCTCCTCCCCTCCTGACTGCTAAATAATTTCAAAGCCCAAAGTATTCTCCCCTGACTCTCTGATAAAATGCATTTGAATTCATTCACGGAGTTATTATTTCCCTGTTTTCCTCTGTATTTTCTTCAGCTGGCCTGAGTCACAAAAACCCAAGCAAAACTCTCTGTGACCACCTACATTGCTTGAGTGCCTGAAAGTGTCTGTGGAGGAGACCTGGTGAGAAGGAGGTGGACAGCAGGGCTGGTTTTGGTATTGTTCTTCCAAAACATACTATCCCCTCCTTCCCACCTGGGCTGAGCACAGCAAGAAGCGATGAGCCTGGCTGGAAGATCGGGACTCAGAGAGATGGGTGGGAGCAGGTCAGTGGGATGCTGCCAAATATCCTTCCTGCTGTAGGAAAGGGCTATGGAGGGAGCGCAGAATTGATGTCCTCTAGGCTGGGAGAAAACCATGCCCTGCTGTTGCATCTCCAAATTCAACATTCCCCAAATCACTCCTCTGTATAACCAAGCCTAGAACTTTGCAAACTAATATATGCTGTGCTGTGTGATATCCTTTATTATGCTTTTATTATGCTATTACTGGGTTTTCTTTAGAAGCCAATCCACTCAGGATTTGCTGAAACTTCAAGGAATTTACACACTAGCCAAGCAAAATGCACAGTGACAAGATTTAAAAAGCTGGCAAAGCCGACACCTTTCATCTGTGGGTACCTTGTGCAGTCACTGCTGGAGGAAATGGGGCCGTTTTGAGGTCTTTGCTTATAATTTTGATGAGAGAGGGAAGACCTCAAAATAGGCCAGCGTTTACAGCAGTGTGGGAGGCGAGATTGCACAGGCATGCAATGAAATTCAAATCAAATTCTCTTGCTTTGATTTTTTTTTTCTTTTCTGGTGTGTGTGTGTGTCTGGTTGTTAATCAAGTTTAGTGGTAATCAGGTAACAAAAGCCAGTTCCCAGAGCAGCGATTTACTGGCAGTTTCTGCAGCTTTGCAAGACTCCTGCTGTGCAGAGCTGATTGTGTTCCTGGTGCAATAAACTCTTTCCACATCCTTGTGCCTGCGGATGCCTGGGCGGCCTGAGCCCACAGGGTAGGAGACCTGCCCCAGGCTGGGCTCCACAATCAACCCCATGGATGAGCCAATTCAGCACATTTATTCTACACTCAACGGCAATTGTTGAATCCTTACATTAGGGATTAAATACTAAAGAAAAACAAAACCTCTCCAAGGTGACCCCATCTCCGTTCTGCAGCTGGTAAACTGGGAAAGGATGAAGCTCCACTCACACAGGTTGGCTGAGCCTAAACAAGCCTGGAATTGTTTCCCAGACACTTTTGCCACAATCCCATACCTCCTCTGGGCCAAATTTAAGCTCCATACCTGACTTCCAAGCTGATGCTATGCCTGCTCCATCCTGCTGAAGCAAAGGGAACCTCCAGGTGGAGGATGCAACAGGCAGCAGGAGGCTGCAGCTACCTGTCGCTTCATCTGCCCATGCCCTAAGCCAGGGATGCATCCCAGCTCACTGGAGATACAGTGCAGGGATCTACCTGGCCTGGGACACGTTTGGATGAAAGGCACGGGAAAGGCAATCCATGAAAACACTCTGCAGGTTTCATCCCACCAGTTCTTTTGGGAAACATCCTTTTTTTTACTGAGGATGATGCAAATTTGGAGCATATAATCTCATTTCAGGTTGCAAATACTTCCCAGGGAGAAGGGAAAGCCTCAGTGGAGCTGCATTCTCCACTGGGAAAGCCTGAAGGGACCTTCTTTTGTCAGCTGCATGACATTTTTATGAAGAGCTTCATCAAAAGCTGAACCACCAAAAGGGGTTTTTTGTTTTGTTTTTGGTTTGTGGCATTAAAGAATCTATAACATTTGCAGGCTTTTATATAAGAAAAATATAAGAAAAAGACAGATGTTTCCAGCATTTTTCTGTTTTGACTTAAAGGAAAATCAATCAAATCTCCCTTCATACAAGATTAGTCCTACCAGGTTCAATCAAGAGGCTTTTAGAAAGCGCTCTGTATTAATAATCAATAATAGCAACCTATATTTTAATGGTACTCATCATCTTGGGCAAACCAAGCATTTTCTATATCTAAGCTAACCAAAACATAATGACACTTCAGCCATCAATAAAAACACAACCTCCTCCTCGGCAGAAACAGGCAGCTGCCTAACCGTGCTGACCAAGCTGGCATTCAGGAGAGAACTAGCAGGGACATTTATATTTCCGAAAAGCACCAGGGCTGTTCCTCTTCTTTCTTGCAAGGCAGGAGGAACAGCATGCTTCGTCACAGGGGGAAATTTAAGTTAATGCCTCACTGAGATGAACAACCATTACAACCATTTTATCTCCTTTGGAGCAAGTGTTTCAGGCTCTCTGCAAACTCAGCTATCCTTTTGCTTTAGCTTTATGGTTGACTTTTCTTTGGATCAGTTTAGAAACTGAAAATGTGCTTCCGGATGTGTTTCCATCAGGTTCTAAACCAAAAATCCTGCCCATCCCAAGTTTGGGGGGAGGTGGAGATCCAGGTATGGTCCTGGATCTGTGCTCTCCCTCAATCCACCTCCATCAACTGCTTTGTGGGAGCAGGGAGGATGATGGGTTGATGTGGAGCAATGATGACTTACAGGATGCTCAAGGTACTGCCCTGGGATAATTCACACAACTCACAGCCCATTCCTGGGGACCTTTGAGGCACAAAGCAGCAGAACAGCGACCCAATCACCTACTCCTCCTTTGTGCATCAGAGGACATCCCAGTTATTCCCATTCCCTCATCAAGCTCTGGCACGGACTGAGCCCGCCAGCCCCCGGCACTCACAGCATGCTCTTCCTCCCACCCCGAGCGAGGTGGGCAGAGCAGGGAGGACTGTCCACCCCTTTTCTCTGCCCTGCCACCCCTCCTGCTGCTCAGATCACAGCCTTTGCTCTTTCTCTCTTTTCCTGGCTAGAAATACATCTCAGGCAATTACCCTCTAACTGCTCAGCTTCCCCATCAGGCATCTGGGGGGTGGGATGCAGGTCTGGGAGCAGACAGTGATGCTGTAGCCCAGCTGGGCCCCCAGCACGATGCAGACCCCGTGCAAACACACCTGAAGAACAACCCTGAGCCAGAAGAATCAGGCTCTGTGGCCACCTCCTGTATCACAGGTTTTTCCTCCATCACCCTGCTGAGAGGTCTGAAGCAACATGCTCCCCCCATCACTTCCTTTGCTGCAGCTCCCTTTTCCTCTTTGCCATCCGAAAAGGATGGTGGGGTTTGCATGGCCAGCAGTGGAGAAGATGCAGCAGAGATAAGTAGGTGTTCAAAGGCCACGTGAGATAGGGCACGGGACCATATCCCTATGAGGTGGGATGGTTTTCCATCCCTGCAGTTCAGCACTGGCAGCGTGAGTTTTGCACTAAAGGCCTGAAACCGCCCCACTGCTGGGCTCCTCCGAGCCCTGCCGAGCTCCTTCGGGTGAGCTGCACAGAGATGCTCCCCCAGAGGGCACGGGGGTTGCTGGAGACAGAAAAAATGTTCCCACAAGTGCTTCCAGCATCACCACTTAAAAGAGATCCTCCTTGGCTGTATGACCAGCAGGTGCAACTTAGAGCAGCCATAGGGCTGCTCCCATTTAAGCCAGAGATCCCAGTTATGTGGACAACTCCTGTCCACACTGCATGGAGCAGTTTCCTCCCTGCTGCCTTCCCTATAGCCCTCAGCACCGTCCAGGATTCAGCCTCGGCACACGTGGACCCCCCCCAGGCTGGTGTCTGTACGTCTCCAGAAACCTCCTGCCCAGTCCCATTCCAACAGGGAATGGCAAAGCGAGGGGAGCCCTGGCAGCTGCCCGCCATGGTGGCTGCTTGCAGGAGTGGCGACGTGGGTGAGAGCGACGGGATGGAGCAGTGGAATCGATGGCAGTGGGTTTTGTGCAAGGTCTGTCCTGTTCACTTGCATGTTTGCAAGATTCTCCATTCTCCAGGGAAAGGAAAGGGGGAAAGGAAAGGGGGAAAGGAAAGGGGGAAAGGAAAGGGGGAAAGGAAAGGGGGAAAGGAAAGGGGGAAAGGAAAGGGGGAAAGGAAAGGGGGAAAGGAAAGGGGGAAAGGAAAGGGGGAAAGGAAAGGGGGAAAGGAAAGGGACATTTTTAAAGCAAAGCCAATCTGATTAGCGTGTAGCTGCTTCCCTGCTCCTCACTCCTCAGGAGGAAGCACTGGCGTATATCTTTACTGCGTTAATCTCTTCCTCCTGACAGAGATAGGCTTCTGTCAGCTCTGAATGCACCTGCCTTTTTACAAGCAAGCTTTTTTATTAAAACTGAGCAAGTTCAGCAGCAGAGCTGGACCTTGCCGTGTGGCCTGGGAGTGATTTTGCTTTCCAACCAGCAGCGGAGCTGATCAGGGGTGCGGAGCAAAGGGCAGCTCGTTGGGGAGCAGCAGCTGGCGGGGGAGCGAGGGCTTTGGAGCAGGACTTGCTGTTTGCTTGCCGGGAGGTAACATCAGTCAGCAGCAGGAGGATTTTCCCATCCTTTCTGCTTTGTCACCCTGTTTCACACCTGGGAAGGGTGGGAGGGTGACCAGGGAAGTGGTATAGCTGAAGGCACGCTTCTTATCGGCTGTCTCCCTTCCCCGAGCAGTTCATCACAAACCCGCCCAGCTTAGCAGTGCCAGCGTAAACCCAAACCAACCCCCCGAGAAAGCCAACACGCGCGTCAGATCTGGATCTGGCCCACCGGCTCATCAGCGCAATGTCCCTAATGACGCAGGTTGCTATAATTAGACCCATGGAGGTGCTAACTTTCCCGAGTCTTGATAGTTTGCCAGATGGACTTAGCCTTTCCCTCCTGACCCCAGGTGTGGAGGGTGAAGCCTGCAAATCCTCAAAAATGCATGCAGTGGCTACAGCAAGGTTTCTGGGGACCTGGGATGGCGTGGGGGGAGTTGCTGACATCCTCAGCCAAGCCACAAGTCCAGGGTGCAGCAGACCATCCCATAGGGCTCCAGAAACCCCATAACATGGATTTTCGAAGTGCATCTGGGTAGGTTCTTTTTGTTTTCTTGAATAATGTTATGGTCCAGCCTCCTTCCATGGAGGTCAGGTCATGGGGTCTATCCTCTAGGCTCTGTTCCTCAAGTCAATCAAGGACAAGGTGAAGCAGCTGCCTAGAGGGGGAGGACTAAGCAAGTAACTTAGAGAAGTTTCTTGAGAAAGCCCCATAAGCCCAGCTCTTCCAAAGGGACTGAGGCACCTAATTCCCACAGAAAGCCCTCAGCAACCCCACACACCTGGAAAACACACACAGAAACATTGATCCAACCAGGAACATGATTCTAGTGGCCCACAACCTCCAGAAACACCTTTATATTCAAGCCCACCTGGACACATGGCAGGTACCTTCTCCTCCCTTACCTGTCAACGCTGATGATGCACAAGGTCATGATGGAGGCTGTGCAACACATAACGTCCATGGCGATAAACACATTGCAGAACACCTTCCCAAAGAGCCACTCTCCCCCCACCAGGTCTGTGATGGTCACGAAGGGCATGACAGCGAAGGCCACTGACAGGTCGGCAGCTGCGAGGGACACCACCAGGTAGTTGGAGGGCTGCCGGAGCTTCTTGACAATGCACACAGAGATGATGACCAGACCGTTGCCAGCGATGGTCATGAGGATGATGATGGAGAGCACCGCTCCTATGACAATCTTCTCAGTGTCCCCATAGAGCAGGATCTCCTCTCCACAGTCCGTCGTGTTGGTGAGGTTGGAGGATGGCAGGTCTGGCTCAGCTGGGACGGAGGGTTCCTCAGTCATGAATGGATTCGGGAGCAATTTCTGAGCCGGGTGCTGCTGCTCTGCGTTCTCCACAAAGAGAAGATGGTGCTCCAGAAACCGCCTGGGGCTGACCCTTAGCAACATGCTCTGAGCTCACCGCAGCAGGCAACAGCACGAGTTTTCTCCCAGCAATGACACCTCCAGCAAGAAACCAGAACATTTTGTCACAAGCAGGCTAAGAAAATTAAATATCCCTCCTCACCCCCAGCTCTTGCCTCCCAAAGCTGCGGCTGGATCTCACGGGCTCAGTAAGAAGCAGCTTCCCAAGTCTGCTTAAAGAAACACAGTTTGCTGGAGGATGCTTGGAGAAAGCTCCTCTCCAATTTTAAAGAGCACGAGCTGGCCAGTCTGCCTGCATCGGCTGCCTGATCATCTGCATGGTTTTCCAGAAGGACAGACAACAGCAGTCGATCATAACTGCCTATGTTATTATGCATTACTGCTGAGCTGTGCTGCTAGTCTTGCACTTCTGTGCATCCATACATTTAAATCCCATGCAACCACATGCATATTCTCCTACGTGCATATCAAAGAGTACGTGACAACACCAGTCGCACCGACAAACGTGCACACAGATCACCACTGGCTGTATCTCTTGCATGCATTAACACGTAAAGTTCAGAGCTGTGACTGTAAATCCATGCACATGGCATTTAAAGGCAGCATGCGACTGTACATACCCATAAGAGCACGGTGAGGAGCTGCAGATTGCAGTGGGAGCATATCCATCACATGCAGCACCCTCAGGGTACCACACACTGTCAGGGCATCTCAGCCCATGCCCAGGGCTGTGAGCATCACCACCACACACACAGCAGAGACACATAGAGAGCAGCCACTGCGCTCCCACGCCCGGGTATTCGCCTCTGTTAAGTATTTACCAGCCACCAACAGGGAAACTTTAAGGCAGGGCTCACCCCTGTATAGGGCTCCCAGCATCATGCACAACCTGTATCCTCTGCTTTTTGTTTCAAAGCCCCTTTTCCCCTTGAAGGGAGTTTTGTGGAAATCAAAGCAGGATTGCAGCCCCCTCCTCCTCCTCCTCTTTGCAGCTCCCCACCCCCCTGGGCTGGGGTGATGGGGGTCCCAGAGTTACCTGTGCCGGGGGGGTGAGACATCCTCCAAACGAGCCCCTGCGAGCTCTGGGCAGGCAGAGAAGGCAAAGAGCCACCCCCGGAGCATCCTTCTCCCCTCCCCGCCTCGCCGGTCCCTCCTACCGCCCTCCCCTCGCCTCTCCCCGGGCAGGGACCCAGATGGTCCCCAGCTCCCTCTGATCCCCGAGGAGCAGCAGAGACCGGGCAGAGGGGGGGTCCAGGTCCTGCAGCTACCCCACCCGTGCAGCCATGAGTAGGGAGGAGCACGCCAGGACCTCGAGGGGAAAGGCTGGAAGTTGAGAAGATGCCTTTGAATGCAGTCGTGCCACACAGCGAGGCAGGCACGGGAGGAGCAGCCTGAAGCCTAGCAGGCAGGGTGCACAACAGGGGCACAGAGAAAGGCTAATTCCAGAGCACTCCTCCCCATTACATTGTTTTTTGGTTTGGTTTGGTTTTTTTTTTTTTTTTTTTAAATAGATGTTACAGGAGAGGGTTTCTTTCCCTGCTCCATGTATTTTTCCAGTCCCCTGCTTGTACGAGGTCCCATATACATTCAGCTCTGCACCAAAAAGCATCCCTAAAGACAAGCCTTCCCCTTTTCCTAGTAAAACAAAACAGATAGAATAAACAAACCAGGCAAGAACATGCAGAGATCCACATCCATTTCTGTCTTTGCCAAATGTTGCATGGGTGCTTTGGTGCTGGGATTGCTCTGGATTTCCAACCCAGGGCATCAAGACAGCTGCTGTCCTGGGGTGAAAGCAGCAGAGCAGAGTCATCTCCTGCATTGGTTGTTCCCTTGGGAGCTCAGCCAGTCTGCTCCTCCCCGGGGGGGCTGACAGCGTGGGGCTTCTCCCCTTGCACAGGCCCGATCCTGCACCCCTCAGGGCAATGGGTGTTCAGCCTGGAGAGATGCAGGCAGGTGGCTTCAGAGCTGTTTGCAGGCTCAGAAAGTGTTTCCTGCTGCCCTGCCCCATGCCAAGCACTTGGGGAGCAAGATGGACACCTCCATTCCTGGTGCCACCAGCTCCCTCGCCCACTCTGGGACTGTGCAACCACCCCAGCACCCTCCAGCCCTCCCAGGGACAGTACAAAAGGCTGATTATGGGAAAAACACCTTTACATCTCTGAGACGCAGGACACTGAATTACCTTGGGCCAGGGTCAGCACCAGCCCCAAGAGATCTGGGGGCAGATGCTCCCTACAACAATACACCTGCAAGGAAAGCACCAGTGAGCTATCACAGGGCTTTTAAGGCTGTGCTTAACACTAGGGTTTCTCCTTTGCTGCTCAAGCATTGCCGGGTGCATGGGAGGCTGGCTAAAATAGCTTCTTCACTGGGGCATGGTGTGCTGAAACTGTTTTTTTTCACCTCTGCATTACGAGTGGTTTTTTTATCAGCCCCTCAAGAGTGGTGACAGGCCAAGATGGGATGGGGCTGATGATACACAAACACCCTGCAATGCCTGTGCAACCTGGGGAGCAGGGGCTGCCTCAGTCGCCAGTCTCGACTCACCGATTTTTGGCAGAAAAATATACCTGGTATTTCCAAGGAGCAAGGGGGATCTGCAGAACTCCCTGCTGCAGGGCCAAAGGATTCTGCAGTCCCCAAACCCAGACAGATTCACCCAAGAAAGCCAGGCCCTAAGGACCAGCTGTTAGGTGTTGAAGCAGCCTGTTGCCTGCCAGATGCCCGGAGAGTTTCAGGAAAAACATCTGTGCACGAGCTGCAAACTCCTGCCTTGCTTTCCACCTCTAAGACTGGGGTTTGGCAGGAAGCATACAGGGTGGGGATGGGCAGGAGGCATTTTTCCAGCTTCCCTGGATGTTGTCTTTGGGAGAGTAACACAGTGAGTGGCTCCTGTGCATCAGCAAGGAGCGACAGGGAGGGCTTTTTTTTTCCCCCTCAATGCCCTGCTGAAAGCAGCTGGCTTATGGACAGTGGTCAGGTTCATGTCCTGGCAGAGGAAGACAGGAAAGAGAGAAGGTGCTCATAAAGGTAATAAACTTCATAGGCCCTTGGCTCTGGCCAACTCCTTACACTACTTCTGGCCCAGCCTCAAACCCTGCAGCAGCTTCAGGGAGCAAAATGGACCTCCCTCTCTCCCATCCCAGCCCTATTTCTGTAGGATACAACCTATATCTTCCCCCTTCCCAAACCCCTGCAGGTCTGGGGACTCCAGAGGAGGGGGTTTCCCTCACCTTTCCAGGGGAATGAGCTGCTCTGATAACTTTGGTAGCAACAAAATCCCTGGAAAAACAAGGGCAGAAAGCCACTAGCCATCTCGTAGAACATGCACTGAGCGGCTGAAGGATTAAAAATAATAATAATTCTTCTCCCTAAAACTCTTTGTGCAGCATTCATCCATCTGCAGACCATGATGACCTTGTTAAAACATTTGCTCCTGGGGACAGGCTAGGAAGCACTAATTGCATTTAATGGCAATCAGGTGAGGAAATGGCCACCGCGCCTCAGCCGAGCAGCTAACTGTAGCTTTCCCACTGTGGCTGAGAAGAACGCACAGATCTGGAGGAGCAGGGATGCTGCTAGAGCGAGAGGGATGAATCCCAAAGAAAATTGTCCTTGCGATGCAAAATAGCCGAAGTTTTCTCCCTCCATATGCAGCAGGCAAGAGATGAGCAAAGCCCTCCCACCATTTCATGAAGGCAGTGCCCAGACACATTCTTCTATCTTCATGTACAAATGACTGTTAAAGTGGCTATTTTATTAACTATTAATTGTTAACATTATGCCCTATTAACTCTAATGGCAAGGTAATAGGCACAGTTATTAATATGCAAATTCTGAGAAATCTCATTAACTCCAAGGTCCTCAATCTCTCCGTGTTTTCAGGACTAGCATCCCAATCTTCCTTGTATTGCAGGTGTTGACATTTCTCCCTCCAAGCTGGCGGAGCCTGCCCAGATGGATAAAATGAATCACTTGACACTATCAGCTTTCAAGGAACATCACTAAGGACTGCGCTTGCGTGCAGAGAAGTTCACAGTGAACTGGTCTGGGATATCTAACCTGCCTCTGATTTGGAAACAGAGGGGCTTAACCCACTTCCACAGCAAGGTGGCCAATAACCCAACCATGAGCAGATACCATGGTGCTTCTCCAGTGGTTGTGGTCAGGAATAATGGTGACCAAGGTGTTTCAGAGACCCAAAATGGCTCAGAGCGTCACCTCCACTCCACAGGCGTGAGCCTTGCTTTCCCCCTGAGGCTCCCCCCTCCCAAAGACAGCCCCTTCTCCTCCTGGTGGGCATTGAAGCCCAGAGGTGTTCACCCAGCAAACACCATCTCAGTGCGGTGGGAAGGCAGCACCCAAGAGATTGTTGGGTCTCTTCGACACGGACTCCGAGACCCAGGTCCAGCCCAAGGTGGCCATCTCAGCCCCTTGGTGCATGGGCTAGGGAACGGGGCTGGCACAGCTCTACGGCAAACGAGCCAGAGCTTAGAGGGAAACTGAGGCACTTGAAAGGCCCAAGAAGGCAGCAAAGCTCTGCATTTAAATTTTCAAACACTTATGTCCTTTAAAAATCAACCCACAATCCTAAAAAGGACAAAGAAACCACAAAACTCGAAGAAGAGTCCCTAAATAAGACATGGTACTGTTGAAGTGGCACGGTTTTGGTTGGACCAGGACAAGATCTCCCTATCCCTCTTCCATGGGTGAAGCCATCAACCCAGCTGAGCATTCCTGCATCCTCCCACCTCTTTGGCTTCCCTTAGCACCACAACACCAATAGATTCACCTTTTCACAGAGCTCACCCTCCGGACAGAGGCAAATAGCAGGGGGGGAACCTGCTCAGAGTGCCCTGTGGTGACCAGGGGACTGGTCCCATGGTGGTGACATCGGTACCCAAAGGATTTCAGCAAGGGGATCCCACCAGCAAGGGGCTTTCTGCCCAAAATCCTTTCTCCATGAAAAGAAAAGCCAATACAGCATTGGTAAATTAACGACCTACCTGTGGCTTAAAACTCTCAGAGCTGGGTCTTCAGCTTGTTTTTTTCTTACTGCACCTCCCCAAAACAGAAAAAAAAAATAAAATTTAAACTTTTCAGCTATTTATAAAGGCACTCCATGCATTTTGCGGTTCAAGCAGATGGGGAGCAAAGGGAACGTCGTGGGAAAACGCCACCCAAAGGAGACATTCAAACAGCTCATCTCAAAAGGTGTTTGCTGGAGGGAAGCGGATATCAATGCTACCAGACACAGCCACGCTCCCTCTGCTGGAGTCCGCACAGACAGGCAGCTGTTAGGGTTTAAGCCGCCCACGATTTGCAAATTTTAATAATCTGGGAGGGCTCCCAAAGAACTACCTCTGTGCCCCATCGCAGCTAAAGCCAGGGCAAGCCAGGCACTGGCAGTACCGGTGCCTCATCCCTGTATCCTGCAAAGGCCACGGGGATGAGCTGGAGGGACATTTGCCACAGGATGGGGATGAAGTGGAGGGAGAGGAGCCCCCAACTGCAAGCTTTTGGCCTGCAGACCCTCCTGTCCCCCCTGAAGCTGCCTATGGTGGGTGCTAAAAGGATTTCCAGGGGGGCTGATGAAGCTAGCAGGGAGAAATCAAAAAGCCTGAAGAGGGTGAAAAACGAGTGATTTAGCTGAGGTTTCCAACACAAACCCTTCAGTCTGCAGGTCTGCTCACAACTGTAGTCACTCCTTATACTTTTATTAGCACTACATACTTTTATTAGCAAGCCAGTCTCATTAGTGCTCATTATTTATTTGAAGTGATGGACATGCGGCGTTTCCACCTACTGCTCTCTCATCTACCACCTCCAAGGGTTTGGGTAGAGCAGGGGTCCTCAAACTACGGCCCGCAGGCCAGATACGGCCCCCCAGGGTCCTCAATCCAGCCCCTGGTATTTACAGAACCCCCCTGCCCCCGCTGGGGGTTGGGGGGGGAAACCAAGCAGCCGCAGATGACTGCCTGCCACTGCATCCGTGTGCCAGCCCCCTGGTTAAAAAGTTTGAGGACCCCTGGGGTAGAGCCTGATATTAAGTATATGCAGTGAGGTAGGTGCCAATTTAGATTTTTGGGCTTAGATAAAGAGTCACGCAGCACCGAACTTGTCCCCTTTGATGCGCGGTCCTGGTGTTACACCCCTGGACCATCCAAGTTTCAGGAGGAAAGAAGCGGGTGATGCAAAGCAAGCACTCCTGGCAAAACTTTATTTAAAAGCCAGCAGGATACAGCCCCCTGGAGAGCAGCAGGAAGAGGGAAGGTTGTTTCAGGACATGATGGCAAACCTAGGGCTGGAAACACGAGTCGTGCCTACAGAGTGGCGAGCTCGCAGACCTGTCTTGCTTGCGCTTGGCTTAGAGCAAACCATCATAAAAAACCCACCTTGGTGCACGCCGTTGTGGTCCATGGTTCTGTGTGTGTGTGCTGCATGAAGGCAGATGCTTTCTGCTCAGAATTGGGGGCTGGCTAAGCTTTCATCAAGCCATACACCCACCGGCTCCCCGTTTTCCAGCTGGGATTCTCTGTGCTTGGTGCCAAAGCGACTAGAAGGTGGGAGGTGGGATGAGGCTGGCTGGAGGTTGCAAGTGGGTTGGTTTGGTGGAAAAAAAAAAATAAATACAGGTTTGGAAATGAAACCCTTCCTTGTCTTCTGTTGTCTGTCCCCTAGATGGCACCTGCTCTCAGCAGATTAAATCTCTGATGAAAAACAACAGATTTTGGTGCCTGGGAAGGTAGAGGGCTGTAAACTGCTTGCCAGAAAAACAAACAAAAATCCCACCCCAAACATAAAAAAAAAAAGCCACAATTAATGGCTTTTTTGGCTTTTAGACCAAGAACTTGAGATACGTGACCCCTTGCTGGCTGCAATGTTTTTGCTGCTTTTTCTTCTGGTCCACCTCTGGGTCCTCGATCCCTGCAAAATGCAGCAGGCAGGGGCCATCTGGTTCTTCCTCAGCAGCTTTTCTGCGGCACATGTGCACATCTGGGGGCAGTGAGGGACCCCACCAGACCTGGATTGTTCCGGGAAGATATTTCAGTCCTTTCTAGGGCTGGGAAGTGCACGGAGGAATGTGCCAAGTCCGTTTTCAGTTTAAATCAAAGCAGGACATTGAGAAGGGAAATGTACTGACACACTCCTGTCAGTTTGAGGAAAGCCCAGATGCAACCACCCTAAATAATCCCTTTTTCTCTGTCCTCCACGCCAAGGCATGGCACAGGGCAAAACTGCAGATCTCATCCCTGGGGCCTGGCTCCTCTTTGAACAGTTTATCCATCCAATTTTTGGCTAACACGTATTTAAACCCTTCCTGCAAAGCTCCTGGCAGTGCATCACATGTGTGTCCTGGTGGGAGGAGGGAAACATGTCCCCATCTGACCCCTTCCTTCCCCAGCTCGAATCCACACCAAACAGCACCGACATTTAAACCAACTATTACCAGAGACCTGCTTCGAATGGGGGCACCGTGCACCTCACAGGCTACCACCTCGCCAGGCTGCCCGCGATCATGAGCAGATGACCATCTGCTAAAACACCATGCCATGACACCCAGAAGGTGACAAACATGTCCTCAGCACCCATCCCAAGGGGCTTACTGCACCCCTGTATGTTTAGGGTCCTGTGGTAGCACCCAGCCCTTCGTCATACCTTGCTTCAGCCCAAAGGTGGCTGCACAGCCTCCCCAGGCTGCTCCTGGGCATCAAGCAGGGACCTGGGGGCTGTGCTGGGGAGAGACTCTCACAGACTGGGGAAGGACAGCTGCCACAGAGAGGCCACCGGCCCAGGGGCCCCCATGGCTCCCAGGAGGCTTTACCTGATGGGTGCACCACCGCTTCTTACCCATTCTTTGGTCCTGTTCTCAGGGCCTCCAGCTTGTCCAGGAGGGAGCAGTCATAAGTAGGAACACGCTCTCGACTCTCCAGTCATCTTGCAAGAGGTCTCCCAGGTGTTCAGAACAGTTCCCCCACCTATGCGATCCTTCATCACAGTCTGAGATCTCCGAAGGGAGAGATGCCCCACTCCCCTCCCACCTCAAGCTGCTGCTCGCTGCCAAAGCCTTAATCCTCACACCGGTTTGAGGATCGATTTGGCTCCTTTTGAAGGTCCCTTCTTGGACCTTGCTGTGAAGGGGGATGCAATCTACCTGCCTGAAGACAGTGTAGAGCCTGCTTCCTGCTTCACCCTTCTACAGAAAACTGTGGTAGAAGACTAGTGCAGCAAACACAGTCTGGGCATCGTTCACTGCCCCAAGGACTGGCACATCTCAAAGGTTCCCATACCAGAGCATGGGGCAGCTCAGGTCCCCAAAATCTGAGGCACTCACATGCTCAACAGCCCACCAAAGTTAACACTGTGCAGACTCTTTCCCCCTTTTCTTGATAGCCTGTTTATATATTTTATATATATAATGAGGGTCACCAACACTGCTTTGAGGGCAGCTCATGCTGATGAAAGCCAGAGCTAGTCCTCTGCATGGAGGAGGAATCCCACACTACCTGGAAAGATGCAGTGGCTGGAAGGCAAGGAACAAGTGTGCAGACTCTGGCTCCTCGCAGATGGTACTACCAGACCCACACGGCCTTTCTGTCTTACCCTTACACTTCAACCTCAGCTTGCTTTCACATGCAAAAAGCCATTCTTTCTGCAAAGTGAGCTCCTCAAGGTTCCTGATGATCTAGAGGGAGTTGGAGGGCCACTATCCAAGCCTGGGTCCTGTAGTAATTAACTTGTGAATTTACTCCTTGGAGAAGTGGACCATTCTCAGGCTCCTATGCTTGTGTTGGGATCACAGTATCTCACTAGGTATTGGACTCATCTCTGGTTTGGATGGTGCCAAGGATGTCAGAGCCACAAGGGCAATGCTAGCCAGGTCCAGATGCTCTCAGTGCTCCATATCAGGTAGAAGACACAGTTATTTCTTATGCTTCCCCATTAAAGTATGAAGGAATCCCATTTTTGGCTCCCCAGACTCCTATGGGCAAGATGTGTCCCTACATTCACAGCTGAGATGCTCAAATGCTACCACTGTGGGGGATTACAGAAGTATCTCAGCCACAGGGATCCCATCAGTCACCAAATACAGTACATCGGCACTAGGAGAGAAATCCAAACTATGCTGGGAGCTTAAGGTTAAATAAAGGACACTGATTAGGCACAAAGTAGAAATATATAAACAGTATATTTCTTTTTATTTTGGTTTTAAATACAGAATTTCCTTATACAATAAAGGAATTCCCTCTCCCTCCCCCCTCCCCCAAGCAACTCTTATCAAAAGAAATCATTCACTGTAAAATCAACACTAGATAGAGGCATGCGCTTTAAGAGCATATTTAGCAAGTGCAATATCTATAGGCCCTATCTCCCTAAATAGGAACATGTGCTTTCCCTCACTTAAAACGGCTCCCCAATCCATGACAGAAGCCTCACCAAATACAGAAACATTTAACCCGTTACATGCCACATGACATGTTGGAAAATAAACCCACCGTTGGTTGCCTTCTGGTATGCTGCAGGTCACCCCATCCTGGAAAGGGGACACAGGGTTTGAGAGGAGCAGTCTCTGCCTCAGGAAGGTTCCTCCTCTTAAATCACCTCCTCGGAGCTTATCCTGCATTTACACTCTCTCCAAGGAAAGCAGGAGGCGGAAAAGAGGGCATATTTAAGATACATCTCCTTTCTCTAGTCAGACCAAAGGGAAGAGGATTTGGTTTGCACTGATGTTCAAGAGCACGTACTTTGGAGAAGGTGGGGTTTAGCAGCTGAACTGCAGCACTTTCATAAAAAGAATTTTTGGGGTAACAGCATCTGTGTGGGAGCAAGGTGCAGCTTCACCTCAGTAAAGAAGACTGGGGGAACTGGGGGGGGGGGGGCGGGGGTTAAATACTTCTGAAAATAACAGAGCACTAAGCCACCTTACTTATTAAATCAGAGCGGCTCTGCCAAACATGAGGCCAAATCCTCAGAGGGTCAACAGCGCAGTAAGCTTCTCACTTTCCAGCAGCTGTCACGGTTTGCAGTTGAATCGTGCTTTCTCCCATGGGAATAGATCCACTTAGACCTGCTGGGCACTTCCAACCACAGCCCAGCACCGGCTGGGGACGGACACATCCAACACCCCCACCCCCCCCCCACCCCCCCCCAAGCAGCAACACCTGCCAGACGCAGGCACTTAAACCCAGGGTCCTAATTACACTTTGGCATCAGAAGTCTTGGGGATGGGAGGTAGCGGCTAACACCCGGGCAAAGGAAACTCTGCAACAGAAATGTGAATCACTTAAAAGCCTATTTCTGTAGGCCAGGACGCTGCTGGGGATGCAGTTTGAAGTCACTGGAAACAGTTACATATTTGAGAAGTTCAGAAAGAGGTGATGCTTTAAGTAACAGAAAGGTGGCTATGGCAACTCCCAAGGTAAGCCGTTCACGGTGAGGAGGGTACACTGCATGAGCTCAGTCATGTCACTTGGATGTCAACCAACCACCTCCTGAAAAGAAATCACCTGCAGAACTGGGGATGCCACTGCCCACAGCACTGAGGGCTGCACCTTCTGTTCCAGCCACCTCTGATCTGCCATCGCTTGTATGGACACTTGCAAAAACCATCTAAGCCATCCCATCACGTGGAACTTATCAAAATGTAACGTCTGGAAAAAGCATGCTGAGACACCGATCACTGCTGATAAGCAGAGTGAGAACTGATCGCAGCCCTTCAGCAAGCCTCACAAGCACTGAAACTGATACTCCAGCTGTTGAATTTGATATGCCTATTTTCTGCAAAACCCTGATCATGTAACAGACTTCACTGCTAGAGACCTCTTTTTATTATTATTATTATTATTTATTTGCATGCTAAGGGCAAAAAGCCAGCATAGCTCAGGTCAAGAGGGAGAGGATTTAATTGCAAACTGCTTTTTCCAACTCTTTGCCATTTTGTTTGCTTTTTGGACACCGACCTGTGGCTCAATAAGGAATACTGACAGCTTTTGCAGCAGCAAAAGTAGAGTACACAGTAGGTCACACAGATGACCAACTGAGATGCCACACACGTTCCCTCTTCTGCTCCAAGCCTGCTCAAGAGCAGACTTCAGCTCTCCATGCAAGCAGCTCTTTGCAGCAGAAATGCAGATGGGGAGCAGAAGGCAGTGTCTCCCTCAGGACAGGCTCTTAATATTTAATGTGACATCAGAACAGCACCAAGTGGTCCAAGATCATGCAGTTTTCTACAAGGGAAAGACACACAGCCAGGGATTGTCTCAGTTTGAAAGGAAAAACATACAAAAGCTGAAGAGAAAAGTGCTAATTTGTATTTCTAAAGCATGTACTCTGGCAACTCCCTTGTCTTTCTGCTCTTTACACAATATTGATGGTTTGCTCTTTGCAACCAGATCTGCAGCCAGTAGTGTAATGGACAGGGTTTGGTACTTAAATGCCTTAATTAGATATGAAAACAATTAGAGAAGACTATTCTCTTCTAAAATCCACAGGCCTCAGCACAGATATAAGATGGGGCAAACCCCATCCCATTACGTTTAAGTTGTTTTGGAAGCTTGACAGATGGAAGGCAGACAGCCCAACTGGAACACTGCACCTAAAAGTAATCATCCCAAGAGATGCAGAAGACAGTGAAACTGTAGGACAGTTCTGAATCCTTCAGAATTGCTTATTACAGCAAAGTGAGCCACAAGGGAGCAGCTGCTGCCACGCTGCTGCTCAGACACGGGCTCAAGTTCTCCAGAGAAAAATTCCCACTCGGCACTTTGCAGCATTTCCACAGTAGAGACGCCAGAGCCAGCTGCCAGAGGAGGGCTGAGGAAGATGAGAGCTTGGTCAGGAGATGGCAGAAAACAGTTTGCACTGAAGTTTGGAGGAGGCTGGGTCGGGAACAGACAGACAACCAAGCTCAAGCTTTTGGTTGAGTTTGAGCCGACCCTAGTTCTGCCCGTTAACCTTCCAGGCAGGTAGAAACACTACAAAAGACAGGTACAGAACACAACGAACAAGAAAAAAAAAGCTTGATCAAGAAGGAACATTAACATACATCAACAGGTAGTGTAGATACACGCATATCTACACGTAGTGTAGATACATGAGGGTAACAGATGGGAAAACGGTAGGTGCTTTTGGTGACACGGCATGTCTCGGGTCCCGTTTTTGTTGCTGAGATCTCCGCTGAAAACCCCCACCCTTCCCCTCCCACCCCCCAAGCAGTCTCCAGCTACATCTAGCTTTGGCCAACTTCATGTTTCTTCAAAGAGTGTCCACAGAACACAGTCCAGCAGCAGTTTCTAAAGCAGCCAAATATGATATGCAAAAGTTTACAAACAGTTTCAGTCTTTTGGTAGAGCTGGGGATGTGGACCTTTTGGGGAGAATTGTTCGACCTACGGTATACGGAAATGTGACTGGCTACTGTATTTCTTTTTGGAGCATCCCAGTTCACACAGGTCATTAGGAGGTGTGTATCATGTCCCACAGTCCCTGGGCTCATCTTGAAGCATTTCACCAGATGGCAGCTCTGAAGCAAACCAGCTGAATTCATTTACTCCATCCCCATCCTTTCACAGCAATGCGCTGATGCATATCCAAGTAGACCTTGACATTTATTAATAGCTTTATATGTTGACGCCAGAGAATTTGGGGATTGTTGCTAGTGAAGTTGTCAGATTCGCTTCCTAAGCAATCTAGGAAGTGCTACGCTGCCAGTTCAGCAGTCCATGTTTTCAACAACTTTCCTTAATTTACATGGAGAAACACATCTATTTCCACACATAGCATGTCAAGAGTATTTCTGAAGGCAACAAAATAAGTCTCGGACCAACAAAACTATTCAGGTATAAATCCGATTTTAATTGTCAAGCTAACTTCTAGCTCCTACATTCAATGCAAGGATCAAAAACTACAAGTTTGAGAGCAGAAGTTTATTCTATCCTCAGTTTCTTATCATTTTGGCAGCTGTCAAAGTGTAACTTCCAAAATCCACTTGTTTCAGAAGCTTTTCACTACCTTGCAGTTCCAGGTGAATGTCATGAACTCTCTTAATAGCTACCAACGTCTTTCAAACCCAGTTCTTTGGCAACAGTTATACATAGCATTGTGCGTATATAAAGAGCTTATAATAAAACTTCTTTTACATTCTAATTGTCTTAACCTTCACAGAAGTATTAAAGTGCTCAATCAACTCTGAACAAACTCTCCTTCCCTAGTTAGCCTACTTCCTGGAAACGCCTGCACTTAAGTCAGCAAAACCAGAAGCAAACAAGAAGAGAAAAGGTATTTGTATGAAAAAAAAAAAATCCTCTGCAGGATCATTACAACCCCTCATGAGGCAAGAGGCCTTGAGTCTCACATTTACCCATATATTAAAACATGGGTCCAAATGTTCAACCAGCCTAAGTCAGCACAACTTCTTTTCCCAAGTTGTGCTGATTTCCCATCAGTTGATTCTTTGGCCCCTGACTTCTGCAGAAAGAAACCCCTGCAAGACAGAATCCTGTTGATGCTACAAGAAAGCACGAACACTGAAGTCATATTGCTAAAGCAAGAGCAATAAAAGATACAAACAAGAGTTATGATGGATATTTAACATCCCCCTCCCCCAAGCTATCTGGATTTTACATTCTCTCTCAGTTAGCAACATTTGACACTATCTGAAATCAGTGCTTTAAATGGGGATGGTTTGGTCCTTCTGAGTGGGGGGATGGAGGGTACATCTCGAAACCGCTTCCTCTGGAAAGACCAGCATGCGAGTTCACCCCACTATGCTCTATGCTGTTGGAAATTTCTCCCACGGCCTCTGCTCTTCCCCAAAGAGGACCAGAACCACATCCCCTTGGCCCTGTCTCCTCCTTCCTCCAGCCACAGCATCCACAGTAAGATTTAAACCACCCCACAGGGTGACTTCTTCCTGCCAAGAGCTGGGGCACCAGAGGCGCAACCCCAGGACACGTGTGTCTAACAGCTCACTCAACCAGAGGATGACACTTCTGATTCTAGTTTTGGTTAAATCTTTTGACATCTGTGGGAAAAGCATGTTATTTAAGCATCGTCAGACCTTTGCACTCCCTGTTGTACAACAGGTACTGAACTGTTTGCTGTCACCTGCTCTTTTTCTGTCGACTGAAGATCAGACATACTTTTACCACCTCCGCCTTTGCACTGCCCTGAAATCCTGTTTGCCCCCTGTTTCTACACGTAGACCTTAGTAACAGCTATTAGTGATTTCACCACAGAAATGACTCAAAAGCCAGGAAATATTGACAAAGGTGATCAGAAGCCACACACAGATTTATACCTGCTGTCATACCACTTATCAGACATGGCATGAGCTACCCCTGCTGCCTCCAAGATTGACTGACAGCCAAATGCGTGGTGTTACCTGCTTTGGTGTACTGGGGTTGTCATCCTGACCTTGTGACTTCCCAGCAGTCCCAAGAGTTGGTTTTTGCAATGTAAAGGTCATGCTGTCAAGGTCACATAATGTTGTTTTGCTTGCTAAGCTGCGGGCTTTCCCCTGCAATTCCTCAGGGATATGTAAACCATGGCCACCTTACTGGGAACACTCTTACTGCTCTCCTCCATCAAGTATCAATACGAAGATGAAGGGTTTCATAAGAAAATAAAAATCTAGTTTTTCATACGTGTTTTAAAGCCATAGGCAGCTACATTAAGATGAAATGCCACCTGATATTTAGTGGAAATAAACCAAATCTTCAGTGGCTTGTGCCTGGCTTAGTTTCAGTATAGAATCTTTTTAGGAAGGAGAAGCCTTCCTCCCTCATTACAAAGTTGGTCTTCCTCATCACACAGAGGAACACCCAATCAATAGGGCATGTGCTGATAAACACTCTGCACCATTTACTGGGCGAGCAATTGGTAAGAAACACTTCTTTGTGCTAATAATATATTTGTATTTCATTTTGTATTACTCTTCTCTCATATCTACTGTTTTGAAAGTTCATTGTCTTCAGAGGTCCACATTTTTCTTAACACTTTACCTGTGATCTGTAGTGTGCAGCAGAGGGCAAGCACTGAACTGAAGGGCAGCTTGTTTCACAGTACTCCAAATAAGAAAACTGACCATAGTACAAGCAAAATTAAACAAACTGAAATATAAAAGACAGCAGAAGTTAAATTCATCCAGAAATATAATATAATGTCTGGGAGTGGGGAAAAATCTGAGACTAGCTACAAAACAGAAACAATGAAATGACCAACAAATATTCATTAGGCGAAAGAGGAAAACCTTCATTGCATACTGGAAATCAAAATTAAATGCAAAATTCACATGTTAGAGCATCAAGACAGAATGATGAAGGTCTCAAGCCATGGGAAGAAGAAAGCAAAGGAACAATTTGAATAAAGCAACACATGAACAAAAACAGTAACTGAGCAGCTTCAAAAAGAAAAGTGACCATATCTCAAATGAGGAAAAGCAGCACTGAAGCAGGGAACAAGTATATGGTTAAGACATCACAGGTAACACTGACTGCACAAAACACTTGATATTTTGAAAGAATCAGGCCTATTTGTATATCTATGCAAAATATATACACAAATCCATATGTATATATGTACACATAGGCACTACTGTACATATGTATATGCAATCATTAACACAACTGCCCTTGGACAAGTTTCAACATCTGACTCTGGGTGCAAGCAAAACTGTTGCAGTTGTGCAAAACGACACTTCTGTGTTTGATTACTGAGAAGTAATGGAAGAAAGATCCAAAATATTTTCCAAATAGCTTAGACCCAGATGCGGTTTCATCAATATCACCACACAAATCCAACCTTTGAACACGTCCAGCTCATTTGTAGGAATTAAACATTCACGCAAAGCTGTGGATTGTATCAGTACAAATAATATCTATTTCCAACCCTACTAATCTCAGGTGATGACTAGACATCTCTCCTGACATCAGTGGTTTAGCATGAGGCCACGCCACCCAGAATACCAGATTGGGAATACTGTATACACGGGAAATTGAATTCAAAGGCCAGAACAAGACTGTCATTCTGTAAAAGAATGGTCAGTTGCTGTCCTTACAGTGTTTTGGAGGAAAGGGACATGGTGCATAAAAGAGAGATTTCCAAACCCCCACCCCCACCCCAAACTAGGGAACACATGACAGCTCTGAGAACACATGCTCCAACCATACAGACACGCTGATCTTTGGGGTTTCCAATTTTGGGATGTGGAAAGTAGCATTTTCCATAAAGTTTGCTTGCCTGACAGCTCCAAAGAGCATCAGCCTCCCAAGTTCAAGGCCGTTTTGGTCTGACACTTCAACGCTCAATTGATCTTTGATATGTGTGCATTACCAATGCCATATTAGAGCAGAAAGAAAGTGGTGAAACAAAGAACTGCAGATAGATTGTTCTACGCCTCGGCAAAGCCACCTTCCAACTCCAAAAGAGCTGTCCTCGCTGCTCCATGTGTGAAGGACCCCATTTAATGCTCTGCATCCATAGCATCTAAGTACTTGGCTTCGATGATCCTAGGGAGCAGGTTATACCTAAGATTGAACCAGAGAGATAGCATTAGTGCTTGTTTATAGTCACATAACATTTTTGTCTGTCCCAGCACTCACAGATGAGTTTGCCATGGCCATGTGTACAGCAGATTCACCCAGCTGAAGGGAAGATGAAGTAGGGGAAAGCAAAACCAACCAATCCTGTCAGCAAATGCCGCATTTATAGGGATAACAGTGCAGAGTTCCTCCTGGAAGAAGCCTCCTTATTTCAGTTGAAGAGGAAAGAGAACATCCTCATCCTCATGGGAGAAAAGTCACTTTCTTAGAGCACGCTGTCACCACAATGTCTTCAAGGTGCCAAAAAATCTAGCTTTCACCTGACCCACAGCTATGCTCCTGGTTTGTGCTGGGGAGGAAGGTAGCAGCTTCCTGCTAACAGATGGGTTACTTTGCTAAGAATCACCATTTCTGATTTCTACTTTCTTCACTGTCTTCACTATAGTTGGAATGGTGGTTTAAAGACCTGCCTACAAGAGCTATTGTCTTGCACTTCCTGAGTTCTCCAAGTACACCAGGTCACTCCTTTCAGCTCTCACCACAAAGAAGGTTTAATAGACACAGGAGCTTCCAACTTTAGAGAAGCACCAAATATGTCAGCAAAACTTCAGACCATGGCAAAAAGCTAAGAAGGGCTGTGATTTTATTCCTCCAGCTGCTGGTAAGACTATCCGTATCCAGTGTCTGGATTCTCTATTGGATCATGGAGACAGTGATTCTCTTACTTTAGAGTAAAAAACATTCATGTTTTTTATTTGTTTGCAAAAACACCCTCATGAATTAACATATTTGGATGAAAAAGTCACGACACCATAACAATATGCTATGAAGTTGCTCTCATTAAATCCTACTGCATATTTAGTTTAACACTTTTCCTTGCTATTCTTCAGCTGCTAAAATAAGGTACAAAGCACTAGAAAGCCAGTTTGACTTGGAAAGGCCTTTTCAATAGCTCTGCAAGAGATCCCAAGCAGCACTTACTACTGAGAAGTACCAGGATCTGCTTAAATAGACATGTAATGAAATAAAATGCTGGAGAGCCACAGGAGCACAGATAAGCATCACAGAGAACTTGGGTAGAAGATTATGCCTCTCTGTGCAACTGAAAGTTTTGAATCAAAGCCAGGAGCTGGGGATGCCCAAAGAGATCCCATTTTCTCCCAACAGGCTGTGCTCCACTGCAATAATGAGAAGCCATTGAAATCCATTAGCTTTCCTATTAGCACTACATAAGTGGACCCTTACCACTGACAATGCAAATCACACATCGGGCAGATGAAAACCTGCCTTTGAGACAGACAAGTAACACTGCTGGTTTTCTGGATAGGAAAGCCATGACTCGCTCATCTGGGTTTGACTCTTGACTTTGACCTCTGACTACTGTCCCATCTCCTTTTCCTCCCTTCACTTCTTAATTTAAAAAAAAAAAAAGGAGAAAGATAGTTCATTTCTTCTACTCTGTCTCATCTAGAGTGCCAAATCTTGGTGAAAAAAATAATTTTTAACTACAGAGTTCATGCATCACAGTGCTGCCTTGTCAGCTGGAGTCCACAGAAACTACATGAAGGCAAAAGAAATCCGAGAAAGGAAAGCCAAGGACAAGTTTCTGATGTGCCAGGTAGCACCATCTTCCCCTTAGCAGCAGGGCTGATTATCCAGCTACTAAAAAAAATAATCTGCTCTGGAAAGAGAAATAAGCTAGCAACAGAGCTAGCATAAGATGACACTATCTTATTTACTAAAAGGAAGTTATATTTGCACCACTAAATTATCCAGCTCTTATTACAAAATCAGGTTCTTTGACAGCATGCTTTCCACACTAATTTAGCTTATTACACTATGTCCGATACTTAAATGTTTGGCAAAGTGTCCCATGTTTTCTTTTCTGTACTGAGCTGCTCTGTGCTGAGACTTGCAATTCCCACAAGAGTCAATCATCCAGCACTACACACAGTTGAAGTATTTACCAGACACTTAACTAGTCAAAGTAATGCCTATGTGAAGGGTGGGCAAGAGACACTTACCATAGGAACAATTATTTCAGTGCTTTCCAAGACTGGGCTGGATTTTTAAAGATAAACAAATAGCTCTAACCTGGTCCAGTTGAAAGCCATGGTAGTTTTGACATTTGCTTTTGTTTTAGAAAGAACTGGACCTATCTTCATTCCCCAAGGAAAAACACCACAAGAGCTGTCTTTGCAGATCATTGTGTAAGTAGCCCTAATCTTTGAGTTGAGACAGAAAATCTCCAAGACTGCAAGCTCAAAGACAACAAGATATTGCTGGATACCATGCTGGCCTAAAAATAATCAAGTGGACTGGAAACAGAACTGTTCCTTCCAAGATCTTTTTATGGCTTCTCATTACATCCAAAGGATGGAGAGCATGAATGATTTAACTGGAGAATGATAGGCAGTCACTGTTAATGAACATTAAGGAAGAAATTAGTTAAATTTCTCAATGATTCTCTCAAGTCTGCAAGATACATTTTAGGACTAAATGTGACTTTGACCTAACTGATCAACCGGCATTCAGCAGTACAGGTGGTCTGTTAGGTCACCACAGCACTGGGTAAGAGATAAGGATTCCTCTTAGGAAAAGTTTTTAGCTCTGCTCTGAGCACAAGTCTTATGAAATCAAATTGCAAAGCAATAAGGAACATTTCATATACCACCTAGAGGGAAGGCTCAGGCATCTCACAGGCACTGCAAAAGGAGACTTATTTGCCCCTCTGTCAGCCCAGAACCCTTTGCACAACACCCAGCATCAGTAAAATCACAGGCTTTCTGCACTATTCCTTCTCAAGCCTGAGCAGCTGGTAAGAAAAGAGGTCACCATCACCTACTGCCAGGTTCTGGCTACTCAGGAAAGTAGCAACTGCCCTTCTAGACTGCTCAGGCTTCCTGTAATCCAAAAGCCTGAAGACAAAAGGCATGGGAGGCAGAAAAAAAAAAAAAAAAAAAAGGGCAGCCAAGCTTTGTACCTGATTGGGATCATCCCTATCATGATGAGTGGAAAGATCATCTTCATGTAGGGCAATGGTGACATGCCGAAACCACAGAGAATGAGGAGCTGCAGGACCTGCAAGCCTGTGAAATAGTGGATCTTCCTCTGCGGCACTCTGCGGATGTAATGTGTCGGAGGATAAGCAGTCTGGGAAGAGAAGAATTAAGTGTTAGGTGTGCAGTGACCTGGACTTGTGACTGCAGAATGTGGATCAGGCTTTTGAACACAAGGGTTTTAAGGAAGTCATCAGTTTACACACACACAGAGTGCATCAACAGAGTCCTTAACAGGTTCAACAGCTGAGTGCAGGATTTGCAGGGTTAAAGCAAGTGCTTTAAACCACACCATTGGCAACAACACACAGAAGATGACTGGGCACTAGAAACCTGAAGAAGAAAAGACACACCACACAGCTAAGATTGCCTTTGGGAGCATCTGGAGTGCAATAAAGTATCTTGATAAGTACAGTAATGAGATTCCCCTGAGTAGGATTATCAGGGCTTTGCAGCAATTTGTGAAGTGCCTGTGGGGGCGTGCAGGGGGGTGGATGGTAAGCAGATGTATTTGGGTGTTGTTACTGCTGGGTGGTTTCTCCACCTGAAACCCAGCTCCTCATTATTTTGTAGCCTTCTGTCTTCTGCTGATCAGACTATGCTTGTCCCTGGTGGTCCCATTTCTTCCCAGCTAGGGAAGACCAGGAGATGAGACTGGGGAGGTGCGAGAAGAGACTGTACTCAGACTGCAGTGATTTTCTCAACTCATATAAGCTATTCATTTTTGAGAAAGAGGGAAAAGTGACATTAATAGGCTAAATCTCACTCGTGGTTTCTTTTGACAGTTACTTGCTCATGTCTGAGCACAGGCTTTGACTCACTGTCTATACATCAATGAAGTGTATGAGCGACTGTCTGCTGGCACCGATACAGGCTCAATGGATTTCAGATTATGCCATGACTCATTAAAAGGTTTCCAGAAAAGGGAGATCTCCATACTTGACAATACTTTTTAATTTTCCAAACCGAAGCTTGGAAAATTCCACACATAATTTGTACTAAACCCAGAAATAATATTCCACATACATCAGTAACTATTCAATCCTCATTCAAAAATTGACATGACAAATGTAATCTTTACTTGGATTTCACAGGTTTAATTTCAGGGATGTAATATTAAAGATCAAGGTAGATTAGCAGAAATGCAGAACCAAATGTTAGGCTTATTAAGCCCTTGACCCTAGTTACATAAGAGAAGGTGAGCCAAAAACTTGTTATTACTCCCAGGTGCCGCCTACACTGCAAACTAACACTTTCTGAACATATATAACAGAGAGCTTCAAAACACATCTTCCAGGTTTTTTCACCCCACATCAGAAGAGTTTCAGTAATGCAAGTCATTTCATTCTGAGTTTAAAATCCCATCTTGTGGCATTTTACACAAGACAAAATGAAAGTGTAAAATATAGCAAAACTTACCTGGTTTGAAGCTTTGTTGGGGAAATTAAAGGTCACAATTAACTGATGTTATACATGTGCTTTTTAATATTATTTTTAAAATGCACATACTCTGCAGCTGACATGACATCACAGCGTGTTTTTAAAACGTAAACACCCTACATTCAGTAAGCAAGTTTGTACAATTGTGCTTTTTTTTTTTTTTTTTTTTTTTTTAAAGGCATTGTTTTAATGTATTCGTGGTTTGTACTCTACACAGTTTAGGGGTGTCTTCACTGGTAGCGTCTATCCTGGCTCATTCATGCATTCATTTTTGCTTTCTGGAGATAGGGGCTCCAGAGCAATTCTTAGCAGATTGAAAAGAGAAGGATTATATCGAAGACATCACTCCGAACAAGAAAGCTCAAGTGCTTTTGTGGCAGGGAAATACAGAAAGCAATTTATACAGAGTTTGAAAGACTGACGAGATGCAGTGCCATTCGATGAACAATTCAGCTACTGCCTTTTTTTAACCCTACAATAATCCTGCTACTTTTCTTGTTTGACACTGCATTGTTCTCCCACTCATTTGTCCACTTTAATGGACAAAGCTCCTCTTGCTCATGTCTCAGTGGCTGCCAGACTGAACTACAGACATCAAGTCTCACTCCCACTTTGCAGAGAAAGGTGAAAGGGATATGCAAAGTGCAGGCTGGAGCCAGAAATCAGCTTCCTGAGAACATGAGTTTTGGGATAATGCCATTCCCAACACCAGCAGCTTTCTGTGTTAGCTCCTGGCACAGTTCAGTACTATTTCCTTCTCTGCTCTACCAGGCTGGTGCCCCAGTCCGCCTACCTGTTCTTTGAGCAGGAGAGCCACCCTTTCAAAGAGCTGGTTCCCATCAATGGAGGTCAACGCAATGTAGAGGAACAGGCCATAGAGTACCGGCTTTGGGATCCACTGAAGAGGAAAAGGGAGGAGCAGGAGCGAAAGGCCAACCAAGAAGTTTGCCACTACACTTGTCAGCCGGGTCTCCTTCACACTCACAATCCTGCAAGCAAGAAAACAGGGATTAGAGGAGCACAATAATATCACAGTATCCATGTAAATTAATCACAGGGGCTCACTGCTCTGTGTAGGTGCAGGACACGTGCTGCTCGGGAAAGGGAAACTCATCTCCACCACACCAAGATCAGCACTTCTAGCCCCATGCTGACACTGAGAAGGCAGAGCTCTGCTGGATCCAGGCCAAGCACTTAATCCACAGCTCAAACAGAGCAGCTGGAAAAATGCCAAATTCCCCTTCTGCGAAGCTCCACACATCCCATCCTGAACTAAACTGCTCTCTAAACTAATTCTGTTTAGCACATTGCAAAAACACCAGGCAAGAATCCTCCTTCTGGGAAGTAATCCTTCCCTCGATTTACTTTGTGCATATGCAATTGGCTTCTATCCAAAAGAAAACTCATTGACTTCCACGGAAACTAATGAACCTCTTTTAAAAAAAGAAGAGTCTGCACTCTCTTGACTGAGAGTCAGCATTTTTGATGTATATGAGGATCTCCTTGTTTATATGGAAGGGAATGCTGAGAGCACTACATAGGGAGCTAGAAATTTAATTCTGCTGTGGATAATAGCAGTTGAGCTGCAAATTGCCTATTACCATGCAAAACATGTAATTAATTAATGCAAATTTTCCAGAGCTGACAGACCACAGATTGATTTATTTTTTCAAATGGGGAGGAAAAAAAAAAACCAAAAAACCTGACAGGAAAGCAGGCAGCAGCTTTCAGACTATACTTGGGGGGTGAGGGGATGTTGCTTTATTTTCTTTTCACTTCAAACTAGGAGATGCTCACAGGTTTAGTTGAAAAGAAAATTACCAGAAACAACAGGAGGAAAGAAAACCCTCATCTTTCAAGTCTACTTATAAATACAGAAAAGGAGGATTCTTAACTTAAATTGAGAAGATAAATCCATTGATTCAGTGGATAAGCTAGTGAGTAAATCCCCCTATTATCAGAAGAAATTCTTGCCCAAAGGCTGTTTTGGTGTCATCTATCAGCCTCATTCCCTGGATGCAAGATCTAATATTCCAAGTTAACCCTGTACAAAAAATACTGGAGATTAACACAAGAGCCAGCCATGAGACCTATCAAAACACATTTCCCTCTTTTACATATGCACTGCTGGACTTCAAAATTCCTTCTGTCCTACAGAAAATTCACTGGGAAGCAATCTTTTCGATATTAAATTTTTGAGAATCGTGCTTATAGGCTCAGGTTGAACTTCAAATCTGTTTACACATTCAAGAGCATAATGAAGCTGTGGGGATGAGGGAGCCTTCCATCCCTGTATTTAGAGAGAGAGGGAAAGGGTCACAGCCTAAGGCTTGCTCTCAGGATTTGGATAACATGGCAGAATTAAACCACAAGCAGTCATGAGAGCTAATGAACAACAGGTATCACAAAACAAAGTCCCGAGGACAACACTTGAATTCCTTTGCAAGTAACAGGGCAAAATATACATATCTTGGATTACCAAGAGAGGATGCACAGAGGAGCCACAGGAGGTATTAAGCTCTAAGTAACCTCCCCCCTTCCCCTGGCTAGGTTTAAACAGCAGAAACCACAGCTCTCCTCCTTCCAAACAAATTTTATTCTGATCCTCTTTCAAGTCTCCTGTGTCAAGGTGTCCCTGCCTATGCCTAGAGAAGCCAAGGGACAGTAAAGTACTTCGCTCTATCTGCAGACTGCTCTTGCCAGCTCTGGAAGAACTGGAACATCACCTAGGTGGATAGAGTTTGACACCCTTTCCACAACCTCCAGGTTTGGATCACTACAGAACAGAAGTCTTGGAGATGAACAGAGCCAATCAGCTTAAAGTACAACTGAAAGTGCTAATTCAGAGTAATTTTCTAGTCTGATAAGCAGTGGTCAGACTGCTTCAGAGCTACCAGAACCACTGCAAGCCTCTCCAGTGGCCCAGTAAAGCAGGAGCGAAAGGGTGCGCTGATTTAGCCTCATCCAGGTACAGCACAAGTTTCCCTGACCCTGTCATTGGGCAAGCTACAGAGGAATCAATTCTGCTATTTCAGGCAGAGATCTAACCCACTGCTGGGGATGCTCGTCATCTGCAAGCATCAGTCTGAGCACTCACAAGTCTGTTAGGTTCCTTGCAAGTCAAGTCATGCAAACCAAAGAGCTCAGGATCAAAATTAGATTATGAAGCCACCAGTTTTCAATCAGATGCAAGTCTGCAACTACAGAACAGCTCAGAGTAGCAGCCCTTTGGTAATGGATTTTTGAAGTTTATGAAATTTTCTGCTGTCATGTCTTGGGGATGCAGCAATCACGGCACTGAAGAGTGTTTGATCACATACAAGATGCACTGCAACGACTACTGCCAGCTCACGCTAATGCCACTTATTAGTTTGGAATTTCTTATCAGAACATTGTTAAAATTGCTCATAATTGACCAAACATGAGATCTTTAAGGTGAAGTTCCCAGACTCAAATTGGTCTTCTGTCAATTCTAGCATCTTATTTCCAGGGTAAGGACATCATGAACAGTCACTAAATCAACAGATTAAACCCTTTAATTTGCATGTATTCAGAATCTGGTTTGGCCCTCAGAGAAACAGCTCCAGAAAGTCTGTGCTGCAATGGAAATGAAGTAATTAATAGAGATTAAAGCATCTAATCCAGGCTCATTTCCCCAGAATCCTTTAAACATTGCTAGCACAGGATTAGCCATTCCCAACCTCCTCCACATGAGTAATGAGAGCCTATTTGAAGATTGCTACATGAAACTCAAGTTGTTGTTCTACAGGGGAGAAGAAATCTTCGCTTTCATTGTGACAGACCTTTATTCTTGTTTATATCATCCTGCTCATCAAGAGCTTTGATTTGAGTGCAGGAAAGGAGCCTGCCAAGGGAGCCAGCTCTGAAAGAACTCCTGATTTTCTAATTGAGCTTCAGTATGTTTCTTTTTCAGTGAAGCTGGCTAAGAGGAAAAAAAACAACAAAACAAAACAACATTGCTTGGAGCCTCCTGTTTATAGCTCAGTGCTTTCCAGAGAACAAATTGCTTCAGTCTCAAAGGGAGTTAAAATAACTAGGAAATCCTCGTACCCCTCTTCCCTCCCAATATCCAGTTTGCAGCACTCATTTCCACATTGATTTGCCTCCAGCAGAGGAAGAGCTGTGCTGCAAGAGAATATGCTTAGTGAGAGCAGGGCATCCCTCAGCCCTTTCATGACAATTACTGGAGCCATATCCAGGTTAGCCTGGCCAAAGAGGGTTCTCCAGTGCTGGTTTTGGGCAGCTGGATGAAGGGACAGAGGACAAGGACAGAAGGCAGTCCTTAATCTGGACACAAGACTTGACTTTCTAAGGAGAAGCCAGAATGCATAATCAAGGCAGTGGGTGGCAGAAGAGGAAAAAAACCCACCAGGTATTAAAATTGACAACAGAAGACACAGGAGGGAGGCTTGGAACATGGGTTTCAAAGTGCAAGTTCTGCACCTCAGAAAAGAGGTATCCCAAAGCAGATCATGGGCACAAGGACCAAAGGCACAGATTAAAGCCCTACAGAACTCAGATTACAAAATTGCTTTTTTTTAAAAAAAAATATGGTTTAGTCTTTATTCCAGACAGATATAGTTATGGGAACAACTAGTACCAGTGTAATAATGGGAACACAAGCCCAAGGGGCTGATCTCCCAGGAAGAGTCTGTAAAAAACATTGCAGGGAGCAGCAGTACTCTGCAATTTCCAGATGTGGAAGGTGAAATCTGTCTGTTACAGACCCAAAAAGTAACTTTACCAGGTTGGGCTGGGTCAGCTGGCACCAAGAATAGTGTGAAGGCAAGACTGAAATTAAAAGACAGAGTCACTCCATCCCCAAAAGTAAATGACCGCTTAGCCTCACTTTTGATAAGTGACAACTCTGAAAATGGAAACCAAGACAGCATAATTAAAACTAATGGCATATGAGTGGAAATTGCCATTTCTGAGGTAAAAGCACTCAACTGTAACATGCTGAGATCAAACAGATGAGATAATTTCTCATGAATCCCACTACAGAATAGAGATTAGGTTTTAAATTACTATTTTTTTAATAGGTCTTTGATAAGAGTGTGTTGGACAACTCAGAAAAGCAAAAAAGCTGGTATGAAATAAAAAGCCATGACCCAGGCATGGCTTCAATTGCTTTTTCTTAAAAACAAGAAAATTTAATAAGCATCTCGCCGCCTTCCCAAAATGTGGTGGAAGATGCTATGGGAGCTCTGAAATAACGTTGCATTTTTCCCACCCTTCGTAATAACCACCAGACAGGTTTCCGGCAATGAATCAGACTGGATTTTTTTCTGGTAAAGACATCTCAAAAAGAGCTGGCCAAGACATCTCCTCAGCTTTCCACAAGGATAAACCTGAAAAAGGCCTTGGCCAACTCTTCCAGAGGACAATTAGCACTGGGGTGGGTGGAATCCCTGCAGGCTGCTGCCAGCTACTGACAAGAGCATAAATTTGTGCCTGTCCTAAATAAAGCACTTCAGTGAAGGGGGATGAAGTCAGGCCACCAGCCATACTGGCTGAGGTGGCTTCATTTGGTGCATCTCCCTTCCACCTTCATACATTGCAGACCTTCAAGACTACAGCTAACCCTAACCACGTAACCCACTGTACCTAAAGGATTATGAAACCACAAATGAAAGCAAGGAGATCCAAGATAGCTCTGCGGTTCCTACTTACGTCTCATAGATGTGTCCATTTTCAACCCTCTCCTCCACATAGGCCAGGGCGCGGACATGCATTGGGGAGTGAGGGAAGGCAGCATGGATCCATGGGAGGCCGAAGATGGACAGCCCTGTGTTGATCAGCGCAACAAGCAGGAGGTCCCAGTGATAAGCGGTTCCCTTCACCAACCTGAAATGAGGTTTTGGTTGACAGCAGTTGACACCCGGTGCAAACTGTAACAGGCTGCCCTTGCTGAACCTGAGCTCAAATGCTAAACACCAAAGTGCACTTCCATGCACAGAGCGATTTCACACCTCCTGCTTTACAGTGTGCACTACACCAACTTGAAAGGTAATGAAATTTGATAGCTTGCTCCCAAAGCAGTCATCTCCTGTAAAGAACAACATTGAGCAGAAAGGCAACCCACTAAAACAACAGCCCATGAAAATTTCATCAGCATTTTGCTCCTACACTTATTGCAGAGTCCACTCAAAATAGACATGTATACTTGCTAGCAGAGCCCATGAAGGGAGTGGTTAGAAACCTAGGCACAGGTTGCCAAAATACTGACACTGAAGTTTCCCACCCATCATGTTTTTAACTGTGATCTCCCTCCTTCCCCACAAGCAGAACACGTGCTCAGTATGCTGCAGTAATCCCCTAATTATGTAATTGCTACTACATGATAAGAAAATGGGACATAAAGTCATTAAACTTCAGCTTCTCCTTGGTAGTCAACCAAGGACATACACTTCTAACTTGCTCGGCAGCCTCCCCGTTTTGTTTGTTAGGGAAGGGGGAAACTGACAGCCTTCATCAAGGAAGCTGACCACTTCACATTCAGCTTGCAAGGACTACACAGACAGCAGCTGCTAACACTGAACTCGCATATAGTTTAAACTTGCCACTTTTTGCAGGGTCTTCCCCTTTCCTGAATATTCATAGTATGTGAGTACCACGTGGGTGTAAAGGCTAGAAAAAGGCTAGGGAATGATTCAACCCTCAGAATTTGATACCTAAATTAAAGGTCTATAAGCTGGGTTTCTGCCTGGCCGTCAGAGCACACAGCAGTTTGTAACCTCACACAACACCAGGGATCAGCTGAATTGCTCTCTGGCCATCATCAGCTAGAAAGAGAGCACCATTTAGGTGTCTCAATGTCACCCAAGCAAGCTCTGTTCAATACCTAAGCAGAGACTTGGAGCCATCCAAGATGCTCTAGGACGTGACACGCATGGAGCTAGTAGACATGACCCAGCACATGAAGATCTATGCCTAATGTCTATCTCAAGGAGCAGCAGAAATCCTGGGTGGGGTTTGGTTTTGGAACAAAACGACTAGTGTCACTGGAAGTGCTCACCTTCATTGACTGAGGAGGCCATGGGGTGATTAGGTCAGGTAGACATCTACATTGCAATGCCTCTGAAGATGGAAGGTGCTGGCCGGAAGGGTGGGATTGTAAACACGCTTCCTGTGTTGGCTCATGCTTTGAAAGCACAACCCCTGTTCACGTGCTGCCTTCTCAAAGCAAAAGCTTCTCCAGCACCCCCAGGGTTACCATTTGATTGTCCTGTTTGCCCTTTTCCGAGGGCTTTCTGTGTACAAAGGCCATACATCTAACAGCAGCATCGTTTTAGTCTCCCTGGGACACTGGTCTCTGCAATCTTCAAGTGCTGCTTGTGGTATACACTTGCTTTGACCAATAGATTAGGCTCCACTGAGGCTGCCTAGCTCAACATGCATACAGAGATCTAGATGCCTTATCCTAGGTCATTGTCACACTGCCCAACTGGCCCAGTATTCCTTGGACTGTCCTATATGCTTGCTTTAATTATTTTTTTAGCGAAGCATATCAGTGTACTTTCTTTTCTCTGTTTTTGGTTGGGTGTTTTCTCTCTCTCTCTCTCCAGGAGGAAATCACTACATTTGTCAAGACACCAAACAGCACATTCTCCATTTGGCTAGTACAGACAATGGTATTTTTATTCTGTAATGGTACCACAAGCGGAAGGTGTCAAGTCCTAGTTTTTCCATCTCTAAAAACCCATGCCCTGACACCTGATTAGCATAAGCTCAGCCCTATAACAAGGCATTATGAAAAACACTATGAAGAACTCCAAAAAATATTTTACATTCCTTAAAGACACTCTAGTGGAAAATAACAAAAGTTTAGAAGAAACTCATATTAGCAAAGAGATGACCCACTTACATTACAGATTTATGCAAAACTTTAAAGGGATATAATAAAGATAAAAGGGAAAAAAAATCAAGTGGTTAAAGAAAACCAAATTAGTAAACTGTGTGAGCCGAATTTGAGCTCCTCTTCTCTCCCCTGATTCAGTGTCACTCCAGCTACACGGAAAATGTTAATATATGTTATGCAAGGAGAGAACCCTCCCACGCATTACATTAGCAAAAAAAAAAAATCCTCTGAGACATGGTAGATTCCCTGAGAAAAGTCATACACGTTCATTCTTGATATCATATCTGATTGCAGTTGGCATAAAAACATCAGAGGGAATACTTTAACAGTACAACATCTTAACTCAAGTTTGCATATAAATCAGACCTATTAGACATACTGTTTTACTTCAGCTCAGTTGGAGACTACCAGCTCCAAACACTTCTTTTCAGATGCTCAGCTGCAGCATATCACGTTATGACATTTATGTAGGTCACTGGCTCCTCATTTTCAAAAAATTCTCTTTACTGCAAGAGCAGTGCAAGTGTCCACATGTGTCAGACACTCCCTAGCGATCCCGAGACCTCAAACCATACAAAACATCTACATAACATTCACACACGGCAAAGAAGAAACAGGCTGAGGTGATGAGCTCACTGATGCTCTGCATTCTTTACTTTGCCACAATATTGGGTTTTGGAGATGGTGAGGAGTTGATCAGTACAGTTACTTTCATCTGTGACAACAGGAGTTGTGAAGAACAAGTCCTGAAAACCTTTTCTAATATTCAGACAAGCAATGCTGGGAAAAGACTCGATACCTCCACAGAGGAAGAGTAACACCAAAAGTATTACCTGTTCTCTGGGGCGTTTGTGAGGGATGCCACGATGTTCTGTTCTATGAAGAAGAGCATTGACAGGAGGAATCCCAGCCCCATGGCGCTCATCACTGACCCGATGGAGAGAGACTGGACCGGGGCAAGCACGAATAAGCTCTCAGATGGGTTGTAGTTGAATTTGGACACTGGAGAGAGGAGAGGAATGACATTAGGAGGCACCTTATTGTGCAATCATCCACACGGACTCAAGTAATGTTTTATCCACACCATGAACTATTGGGAGCTAATGCAGCAAACCAGGCATGATGCTCTGTCATGTGGGAGTCAGACCATACAAGATGGGCTCATCTGGCAGTTTTAGTTTATTTTCCTCCATCCTCTTAGAACTTGGCTGCCATCCTGATTTGACAGACCACTGCTAGTCCTAGTGAGCCATTACATATATTTGAGCAAAACAAAAAGAGGGAAAGTTGTTTTCCACAGATTCAAGGCATTTTTGAATTAGAAAACCTTATTTCTAACTAGCACTATACTCCTCCTGCTCAGTTAGTCAACTGACAGAGGCACTTTAAAGCTTCCTCATTATCCAGCAAGCTGTGCAAGTCATTTTCATTTAAAATGCCCCTAAGTTTCCTGCCACTGGAAGAAATCCATGACTAGGGATAAATCACACATGGCCACACATCATTTTACAATCCAACTGGATGGAATGGCCATCACAGAAAAAAAGCCATTTCTTATTTGTTTCCATACATTTCCTCACATCACCCAGTCACGTCACCACAGGACAATGCAATTCCTGTCCCTGTTATCACTTCCTGATATGGAAAAGCTGATCTATTTGGCCAATGAATGGTGTCTCATTTTTAGATTTCCTTGTGTAATTTAGAACTGCCCAGATGCTCCGCACCATTTCACCTAAATTAAATTAGGAAAACGTAAACTGGAGACAAAGAGGACAGACTGGGATCATCAGCTCTACGTCTGACTGGCAACAACACTTCCTGCCTGCTAATTACTCTACCCTTTGTTCTTTGCCAGAAATTGTTGACCCTCTTTATTGTAAGAGATACGTACTTTAGATTACATTGAAATGAAAAGACACACTGGAATAATTTGTCCAGAGAAAAAACTTCACTCAGCTTTGTTTCATCAAGGTTTTGAACAGATTAAATCCAATATTGAGGAAGTCTGAGGTGTTGAGGTAGTGGGAGGTCAAATTATATGGAAGAAATTTGCTATTTATTTTTTTTTTAGCAAAACCTTCCTAGGGTTTAATTTCTCTTTTTCATATACCCCAGGATTCCAGAGAATAAAAATATAGCTTACTTTCAATTTCCTTGAAGATATACGAACCCACAACAGAGAAAGTCAGAACTGAAATCGGTAAGGCACAGTCGGACAGAATTTCACGTACTCTTGCATGCAGATATGGACTGCAATTTAAAAAGAAAAAGATTTCCATCAACACCTCACTGTAGGGACAATCGCTTAATCCAGATAGCATTAATACTTTAACAAGTGAAAATTCAGTCCAGTCTTGCAATTCTAAAGAGATACTTGGAGTGAAGAATCAGTCTTGAATTCAGCCTTAAATCCTCTGGAATCTATAGTTTTGAAGGTTTATGAATGCATAGGCAAAACCCATAAAGAAACAAGAAACTAAGATGCAAGCTAGAAAAATGTCCTCCAAACACCAATTTGTGTCTCATTTCCACTTTAGTTTAATTGCTTACTGCATTTCAAATGAAGAGTTTTAAAGGGCAACGGGAGTGAAACCCAAATTAGAGCTGGGCAGTTGAGTCCCAAGAGCACCCTGAAGGTACATTCCCAGTAGATCTTCCAGCACCATCTGGGATTTTTACCCACCAAAACAGTTAAATGCCTGTATGGGGGGGAGTTACAGGGGTTCCAACGAGAAATGCATAGTTCACCCACAGCTTTCTAAAAAGTCACTTGTGACGCCAAATCAAATACGGAAGGACATCGTCCAGTGACTGAACATTTTGTTCTGCTGCTAACATTTTCCAGGTGGCCAGCCAAGTTCATCTCTGGCTTTGGCTTCCACCACCACTAATGGAAGATTTCCACCTGATTTTTCTGGGTTACAAAATTAAGATCTAAACCATCAGCGATTCCTCACAGGTAATATGAAATAACCAGTAGTCTGAGCTCTAAGAATGAAGTAACTCACCTTTTCTTAAACTGATAGAGTGTATGACCAAGCCAAAGGGTACCCAGCATCAACATGAGACTAAGGACGGCAGTTTCACGTCCATAATGCACATCATGCATGCCTGTTTGATTCTCTAGGGACATGGATCTGCTCACTGATGAATTCATCAAGAAGGTGGTATTGATGCCGAGGCTTGGAATAGCATCAGCTCGGGCTTTTTCCAAGTAACTGTCTCCCGTGTGCCCATAGTAGTAATATTTCTTAAAAACTGTACAAACAACCAACAGGCAAGCATTAGGATAGGTTTGTGACAATCAAAGCAAGTAAAATAAAGTGGTTCTTTCTTGCTTGATCATGTAGCATTACATTATGCTTCCCCAGGTTCATAGCTTAACCCTCAAGCCAGTGAAATCAGGAGAGCTGCTTTTCTTATGAAGCCAGTGCTTTACAAGTTTATTTTTCACTTATTTTAATAGGTAAAAGTTAAATTGACCTAAAGCGACATGTTTGAAGTGTAAGGACTTCCAGTACTAATTATTTATGTGATTTGGTTCCTAGCACTGGAATCGCTGCTTTTAAATATACCTATATACATACACATATAGACAACTACTTTCAGCAGCCTGGTAAACAAATTCCATCAGGATCTCTGAAAAAATTAAGAGCAGCCAGGCTGCACAGATCCTTAAGCGGACTACAAAATGTACAATAATTACTTATCCCAGGCTGGTCCAGATTTTAAAGATAAACATTGATGATACGCAAAACCTGGCAGAACATTTAAATTTACACTGCAAATTGAAACAGTTACAGAGCACTTGAAGTAAACCTGTACAAGCGAAACACTCAAGTAATGCCTCTGGAACTGTCCATAAATGCATTAGCTTAGCTCAGACATATTTATGTAAGTAATTAGCAGCTGTAAATACACTTTTTCTCTTTAGCATTTAGACAGCTGTGTTCCCATTTCTATGGCATTGGCTGGCTCCAAGCATATAAATGTGGTTTTGGGGACATTTCAGCTCTTTCTATGGGAAAGAAGAACTTGAGGTGCCACAAGGAACAAGTAAAACCAGAAGATGGGAGTTGGGTTTTGCAGCCTTGGTACTCCCATGTTATGTGATCAGATGGCAGCAGGCAGCACCCGCTTCCCCCATACCAACAGGGAGATACATGGGGATGGAAACCACTGTCAGAGCTCTGCAGTCCCCCTACCTTTCTCTGCTTTAGTCAAAAAAGCCTTCAAACTTTGCATAGGGAAACTCAGAAGTTTAGGGCAAGAACATCCTCTTTAGACAAAAATACAACAATATGAAGCTTAAGCTATAATGCTCCTTATAACATTCCCTGTCCCCAAATAATCATCACATTTCTGAAAACCCCAAGCACATCCATTTTTTCATCTGCAGCAGTTACAGGGAAAGCAGGCAAAACAAACTGTAATTGAAAATACCTGAAAACAAGCAAAACAAACTTTAAACGTTCTTGCAAAGCACAACTAACATTTGCTAGGACCTTGAAGTTGACCAAAGCACAGTTTGTGCTACTGCTGGTTTGTAGCTTACCCCGTGTAAAACACCCCATGTTTAGCCACGTTGCTATTTTAACAGCAGTAATAATATTTTCGTACCACCTTTATATTTTAAAAGGAGTCCTGGCATTTGACAAGTGGATGGGGTCAATAGGGCATGTAGGGCACAAGAGAAAAGACCAGTTACTTCACATCCAATACTTCTGTGTATACATTTAAAGATCATGAAGGTTTACAGTTCAAGATTTAACCTTTCAGATCATTCTCAGCAGCAGCCAGAAATGAGGATATCATTTTACTTTTAAAGCATGAGAAAGGTTCCCCCTGTAAGGAGCAATCTCATCATGACCTCCGTTAGCACTGTGTATTTCTGCATTGCATGCTGCGGAAGAGGCTTTGCTATTATTTCCTCTCTGCATCCTAACAGCTGTGTCCAGCCCAGGCAGGACACCCACACCTGCTTTGCAAACAGGTAAACTGAGGCACAGAGCACTGCCATGACCTACACACCAGCACAGAACAGGTCATTGGAGTATTTGCAGTTTCCGGCTCTAAACATGAAAGGACACTTTTGTCATAACAAAAATGATTATGGCAGTATTTTCCGGGGATTAGCAGCTGGCCAGGGCTAAAAGCCTGTTCACCATCTCAGCTGACCTGAAGTGTTACCAAGTCCTAGAGACATGCACAATTACTGAGCATATGATAAACCAGTAGCACACACAGACTGGTAACTGTGCAGAATGTATTGCCTCCGTATTTAGATCTGGACTGGAATGAAGAAAAAAAAGTTTGGTTTGGTTCTTGTGGATTTTCTCTATTTCCCACCTTTGGATATATCACAGTAATATATTCAGGGCTAAGCACACCCCTGGTACCCTACGTTCAGCCTGGCTGCATTAACTCATGCTGCTTCTCAGGCTGCAATTCAATTCGCACCCATCTCAAAACTAGACAGCATTGCTCCACTCAATCTTGGATATAGGGGAAGAAACTTTTTATTTAGGGGCTTTACTCTTGTATTTTAGTTAAAACAATGACACGTGCCAAGATGGCTAGCAGCAGCCTTCATCCTGCACCACAGACTTGCTATAGAGTATTCAATTCCTGCAGATTTATAGTTTGTTTTATAACAGAGCTAAATGAGTCTTGTTGCTTACATCCAGAGTGAGCAACAAAGCAGGTGGTGCCCTCACTGAAACAGCCGTTCTCAAGCCTAGCAGGCTCTCAAGTTCCCTCCAACAACATTAACTCGCTTTGTTTGCTTCAGCTGGTTCACCACCATTTCCTGCAGAGCACAGATGTCAAGATCAAACAAACACAGCTTCAGTGGCTGGGCCACACAGTGAAAACAGTGTCACCGGGATAGTGTGAATGTACATGACTTGATTCCTTTGTACAATATTGCACACACACACCCACTTCTTTCCTGCACACGTACAAGTATCTTGCAAAAAAAAAAGTCTGTTCATAGCCTTGATACTATTAAGGAAAACATATCTGAGCAAGAGCAGCATGTCCACCAGCACTAAGGAAGCCCAAAGTTGTTGTCATCTGGCTAGCCATTACCAAAACACATTTAACAGCATGGAGAAGAGACCAGCTTTCTCTTTCTACTCTTCCTACTGCTCAACAGAAGTTTTAAGTGGGAGGAGGTGGTGGCAGTGGCAGCATCCCTCACCTCCTGCTACAGAACAGGAGTGGAAGAAGACAGACGAGCATGTGGCCAGGAACTGCACTGGTGTCATGTGTTCAAATATGAGCCCTGAGACTGTTAAAGTCTGTGCCTGCCAGCATCAGTGCCTCTCCGCATCTGGGAACATGCCTGGACCTGGGGTCCCATCTGCTGAACACTCCCAGATGCAGCTGAAGCCAACATGAGCTGGCAAATGAGTAGAGCATTGGTTTGATTTTATTACCATTGTTGCTATAAATACAGCCCTTCCCAAGTACAAGGGAGAATTACATTAATCCACTAATTAGGCTAACCTCCAGGATCCTCTCCTGTCCCCACTGCAATACACTGAGGTATTACTTGCACATTCCTGGAAGTCTGGCAGCAGAGATCGATGGATGATTTCTGTAGCTTTAACCTGCACACCATGCCCCTTCTATGATAAATCAGCTCTCTGCTACAGAAGCACTGTGAACATTTGCTAATATTTACAGAGAAATTGAATGCTCTGTTGAGGAACACCTTAGCGTCACAGGGAGAATGTCCCGTGCTTCCAGAACACGGCACACATTAAGCAAAGCTCAGAGCTACATAGTGAGCAAGGAGAAAGCAAAGCATCCCAGAACACCTTCTCCTTCACTGAGCATTGCCTAAGCAGGATATTTGAAAGATCCAGGTGTTCTGCAGAGGAAAAACATAACCCTCTTTATTGCACAATCAAAGCATATGCCCAAGGAGTCAAATTAAGGATTCCCAGTGAAAGAGCGTATCTCACTTCAAATTGCTTTGCAGTGTCAAACTTGCTCTTTGAAGGTGTTTTCCTTGCATGCAAGACACCATAACGAGCCAAGCCTGAGAATCTTGAAAACAAGGGACATGCTCAGTATGCTTGGGTATGTCCAGAAGGATTCCAAAGGATAGCCTAAACACGGGGCTGTGGGACAGTAGGTCATAAACTAGGAATGCAGATTTGGCCAGCTCCTCGCTGCAATGAGCAGAAAGGTTGCCATTCATATGACATTTCTGCTAACATCTTTCACCTTCACAAATACCTCCTACCAGTCCTGATCAGGAGGAAGAAAGGTGCCAGAGAAGCCTGTCAAACTCCAAGGCTGCTCATGGATACTCACCTAGAACTTAAGTCAGAAATGGGAACCAAGGGGCTAGAAAGGGAGAACCGCTTTAGGAACATGCTGGAAGGCACCAAAGTCCTTACACTGCCATTCAAGAAGGGTCTCAGAGCTCATGTAAGAATGGGCGATCCCAACCCATCTTCCAGCTCCCCTCCATGTAGTTTTAATAATGCGGCAAGGAAAGAGATCTAGAGACACTGCATTTAAGTTGGATAATTTTTTGCCAGCACCACTCAGAGACTGGTATCAGGACAAGACTTTCACAGTAACTCTATTATGGCTTCTCCATTTGGTAAAATTTAAGACACTAATCCTATCTCTGCTAACTGAAATTAGACCTGATAGAAATTCTGCATATCCAGGTAAACTGCTGACAAAGGGCTGCTTCAGTCTCACACAATGATTTTTTTTTTTTTTTCCCTGAAGACCCTGAACAAACATGGAGCAAGCAAACATCATGCATATTTGCACCTTGTACTTCTGTTTGATAATCCCTTTGACAAAGAAGCTGAGAGAGATCTACACTGTAAAACATTGTTGCAAGGCTTACCTTTAATAATGCCTTTGAAGGCATCAAGCACAAAAGTGATGGATATAAAAAGTGCAATTATTTCTTCTGTTGACCTGTGGAAAAATCCCAGGAATTAATATAGCCATTAGCAGAGTCTGCGTTCAACTCCATTCAAAGGCAAATCAGTGTAATCATTCATTTACATGAAAATATACCGATTTTAGTTAGACTCCAACTCAAAAAACAAAATCCAGTGAATATTTTAAAGCTTCTTTCAGGCTGGAACAATAAGCTGAAATGATACTAGCCTCATCTCACAAAATACATTTTGTGGCAAGTTTGTAATTAAGGAGCTTGTGGAATGTATAATTTTTCCATTTGCTGAATAATCTGATCAAAATATGACTTCTTGAAAATAGCTACCTTTTAAAGAGCTTCATCAGAAGACTGAAATTAAAGAGGGAATACATCACAAGGAAAAAGCTGTTCCATAGTCCAATCCAGGCATAGAAAGCACTGAAATCCAAGTTGTAGTCATCACAGATTCCTCGGATGACTGCAAAAATGAAGCATTCACGTGTCAGATTAAATTTTTGTCATGGCCACTCTGTGATTCCCATCTGCTTGATGGCAAAAAGAACCAATGTCAAGACTTTTCCCCAATGCACTTATGGCAGATACCATTAAACCTGTTACACTCCCAGATGAACACTGGATCAACCCAAACTGTTCTCTCCCCTTCCCTGCCCCCTTCCCCCACTAGAAATGGGGAGAAGCACTTGGGAAAAATAGTCTCCCACACTGCTCAAAGCATCTTTCCTAGGGATCAAAGCCAAAAATCAGCCCTTGGAATTTGCTTTTGCTGATGTTTTGGGATGCTGTTGAACAAGGGATCTCAAGACATGCTTTTGCACCATGTGTATGCAGTCACTGCATTGGTAACAAAACCTCATGTCTTCAACCTTTCAAGCTTGTGATAGCCCATCTGATTGTTTTTACAGATATTGAGTTGGCTCATTTACACCTCTGGCTCAGGAATATCATCTTGCAGCTGTAACTGGAAAGCGATTCATCACAGCTTAACAGACCAATCAAAAAAACCACCAAGCAAAAAACTTTACCTCAGGCTCTAATCCTCAAGTTGGTTAAATGCAGCATGAGAAAACCATTAGAAGGAAAAGATTTCCTCCTTGATGCAGAAATGCTCATTCTTCTTATGAAACTTTTTTCTATGTGAAATGATTCCTTTAGAAACCAATTTTTATTATATCTGAATCAAATTCTTTCCCTTTCCCTCTGCACCAGAAGCAGCCCTTTAATATTGTTTTAGTTAAAAATACACAACTAAAGCTCTAACAGGATTGCAAGGTTGTAGTACAAGGTCCCATTCTGCCAGTTACAATCACACAATTCCCCTGATGTACATGTTTAATAAACTTACCATTAATGTAGAGTGCTAAAGGAGCTGTAGTTAGGAGTACAACTAGAGGTTGCCCCGAAAAAAGCGCATAAAGCAGCCCTCCAATACACTGGCCGACGATTGTCTTCTGCACATCTACAAGTAGTTAGGAACAAACAGGGTTTTTAACCCACACCTCCCTGACCAAGGAGCATTCACAGGACATAGAAGCCAACCACTAATGAGCAAGAGCAATGTTTAGAGGGTATAGAGGTAAAACATTGTGAAAGCAAGAAAGCGACCCTTCACCAGGAAACTTGTACCAATAATTTAGGATGCCACCAGGTTTCCAGATGTTGAACTGTGAAAGTTAGGAGGGCTTTTTTTTGGGGGGGTTGGTTTTGGGGGGGGTATGTTTGTTTTTTAATATATTTGTTTTATTTTGAACAGCTATAAAAACATAACCTGTGTTTGTGGAGGCCTTCAGGACAAGATTTTGACTAAGACACCTATGAACTGTAACAACAGTAGGAACTGTTTCAGGGCCATAACTGGGATAGAGCAAAGCATCATCTGCTATACCAGTGGTTTGGATACTGGCAATCAAATTAAAATCAAAAGCACAGGAACTTGTACTAGGAAAAAACTTGAACATAATTACATCATTATAAAGCGAGCATCATTTAAAAATACAGTACCAGGTAATGGTACCAGTCCAAGTCAGATGATAACCATTTAAAATAGTGTTCAATTTTCCTAGTCTTCTGAGAAAGTCATGAACATCAACAATTAGAAAAACCTTCAGTTGTGGTTTTTTTCAGTAAATAAAAACTATTAAAACCTTCTGTGACCAGAGCTATTAACTTTGAATACATGGAATCCTACAACAGATGCACAAAACTGATAAACTTACCAATAGCTCCTCGGGTATTTTCATCATTGAGTGACCCAAATGCAATGGATGGAAGGAGGCAGGCAAAATACAGAAAGATCATAGTTGTGATGTATTTTCCTATAGCTTTGTTGTTTCCAATAATACCTAGTGTAAACCATAAACAAAACTCACGTTAATAGTGACCATCTGTAAACCGTTGAAACTCTACTCAAATCAGCCATATGTACCATTAGTTCTTTTCATGTTGAAAGGCAGAAGTAGAAGTTCAGTCCACACTTTAGTCTTAAACATATAGGTAGGTCTTTAACATTTGATTTTGTACATCCATGCTCTTTTTTTCATCTGGACCAGAAGCACCAACATGCCAACAGACTGCTTCAAGAGACGTTTCTGGCATCGTCAGAACAGGAAATACTGGAAGCTTTTTGTTCAGTTTTGCCAGCCCCAAAAGCTTGGAAGAGGATCAAAGCAGAAACCGTAAGTTTAGGGTTTATAAACCCCCTAATTCCCTGCCTTTTTCATACCAGCTTTATAGGACTTTTTTATTCTGGACTATGCCCCTAATGCGCTTCACTATGATCACTTGTCTTTGCAACTTATGATGCCTTGCACAGGAGAACATGAAGCACTTCATTTTTCCCTAGGCAGAAATCTGAGGTTATAGGCTTGAATCAATAATATGCTATGCTGAGCCAATTAGTGCTAGCAGACTTACAAAAACAAATAGCACAAGAGGTCAGGAATGCGTACATTGAGAGTTTTGCTTTAAAAAAATTCCTTCTGAAAGAATGGCTTTTTTTTCTTTTCCATCCACTCATCCCCTCTCATCTCCATCGGAAAAAACACACCAGGCCAAAACAAAAGCAGCCAGAAAGAGAATTAAAGTGTCATAATATGAATTTAAGGGCCTCTGAAGTAGCTTCCCTTCCCTTTCCTGTTTTCAGGCTGATGTCCATCCCCAGTGAGCTCATATCACATGAGAGAAAGGATGAGAGATGACAACGACTGATATTGCTTGAGAAGAGCAGAAGTTTTTCCACAAAACCACCTCTTCAGAGATGATACACCAGAGAGCCTTTTCAACGAAAACCTTGAAACAGCCTTCAACCTGCCTGTGCCACCATCCTTGATGGCGCTTCTGCTGTAAGACATTTGGACAAGATTGGAGTTGCCCAGTTCCTCTTTCTGTAAGCCCCCTGAGCAGTGAACTCCCGCACAAGCATCTGCCCCTAAGCTCCCAAATGTCATCTAACCTTTTGCAAGCATCAGTCCCTCGGCAAAGGAGCCAATGAGTTGAATTGGAGAAGGGAGGGGCTTTGCATTAGACAAGCTGATGCAGCACTAAGAAAAGCTGGACATTGCCACAACACACTAACTGGAATGAAAAAAAAAAACGAAACCAAAAAACAACAAAAAACCCCCAATCGTTCAATGACTTTGGAATCTTATCTACATCTGTTTTCTGCATCATTTGCAGTGCAGAGATAAGGACAGGAGGAAGATGCGAAAACCAAAAATCAAAGATGATGTGTAATGAACAGGCAGCCACGTGAATAAAGGACACCTTGAGATAGTTCCTTTTCACAGACACAAGAGGAACAGACACAAAAAGGAAACAGGACTTCTGATGCTCAGCATCCTCAAAAAACCAGGGCAGGGGCTAAAACCTAACAAGAGACATCTCAAGCACGCAAATATGAGCCTGACCTTCCAGGAGCCACAGGCCTAGCTGTTTCAAGGCAGATTCTTTTCTATTTACTGAGAAGATTCAGAAACCACAGACCGCATTCTTGACCACTCTTGGCAACCAAAAGGCCTGAAATTTCCTTCTTGCAGATGAAGCTTTCTCATGTGATCTTGCGTCCTACAGCTGCAGGCTCCTACCTCATACTCCCAAGCACCCAAGACCTTTAGAGAAATGGAAAGATTTGGCAGGGCAAACAGTGGACAACCTGGTCGTTTTATAAGTAGAGGTGGTCACATCCCTGTTCAAAGGACTCCATACCACTCCAGAACACCGCTTTTTGGAATCTTTGAAGCTTTGAAATCGTTTATAAGACAACAAGCAACCAGGACCAGAGAAGGAACTGATACTAAAAAAGGCTCATTTGCTGAGCAGAGATGTAAGTGAGGAGGTGCTTTCTGTCTTTCAGGTAGATAAACCATGGTACGAGAGGGCAGAAGGAAGGAAGAAGCCTTGAAGAGCATCACAAAAGCTCAGGCATGGCTTTTAGTTTCAGCTTCAATCCTTGCAAAGCAAGCAGCAGGAGTCCTGCTGATGTGGAGGTCCTTACATCACATCATGGCTGGGTCCAAGACTTCCAGTACCAAGCAGTACTTTAGTCCATAATCAGCCGGATGAGATGCAAGGAGCAAAGAATCCCTTCTGTTGAGCAGCAAAATTCGCTTCACAATGGAGACAAAAACTACATCACATTAAACATAGTCTTTCACAAACATGATTAATCACCCTCTAATTGCAGTTAAAATAATGAGCAAATACTGCCTCCTCATTCAGATTCACCCGAGACAAACACTAAAATCCGGTATTAACCACTATTTACCTTTTGCCTTTTTAAAGGCAACATCTGGCTAAACATTTTCAGGGTCTATTTGCAACCCAGGGACTGACATTACTTCACTTAAAAGAAGGTGGGCTGCATTATGATGGCATTTTATCTGCAGCGGGCTCATAAAGCCATTGAAAAAAATGTGTCACTCCAACTGCACAATGTAAATTTGTAGCAAAAAATCAACTCTCAGTCCAGCTGTGAGATTTGAGTAGTGACTTACAGAAGCAACCCCTTGAAATTAAGGTACATCTACACATTGAAATGGGAAGCAGGTCACGTTCATCAACATGACAGTTCTATTTTGCTTACCTGAATTTCTGAAATGTCATAGTTTTTCAAGACAAGGTTAGACTTACAGAAAAACTGCAGCATTACTGGCCTCACTTTGCTTGGTATTCTGCATCAACAAGCTAATGACCAAGAGACCGAGAGACTGGGACTAGAGCTCCTTAAGACTACTAATTGTACATTTACTGAATCAAAATTGAGACAGATGGACATTCTATGAAATGTCTGACTATTAATGTTCCTTCCCACTTCCCTGAAATATCTGATGAAAAACAAGTTTAATTCTAATAATCTGCAACACAGCAGCAAGGATGTGTCTATTTAAGCCACGATTTAAAAGAAGAAAAAAAAAGTCACCTTTGAATGGTAAAAACACACAATAAGGATATCTGTTCATGGGTTTTGAGCCATAAGAACTCAAAGGATTGCAAACTTCTGCTAATGCCCTCAAGCTGGGCTTTCACTTATTTTAATAGCTGCTGGACTCTGCCCAATTTTCTGAAGATGAACAGAAGACGAATCTTCCCTAAAGTCCTATGAACAGTACAAATGAGACTAAGAACTTAACTGGAAAAGGAAATCCAGTCTTACCAATTTTGGAGCAGAGAAGCCAAGCATATGCTCAGACTAGAGAAGTATGAAGAAACAAACCAAGGGCTCACAGATTTCCTTTCTATTGCTTCTTTCAGCCCATTTCCCCATGAAGTGCTAGACTCTTGGAAGGAAACATCCACAGACAAAACACGATGCTTTTATGCATCTTTAATGCATTCCCACCCACCACTGACACAACAAGAGACTTCAAAAGCAACTCAGGTCATGGTGCCCCAAAGCATCCAACAAGTCAGTCTTCAAGTGGCTTCTGAACTTTTACATCCAGCTGATATTTAGGAATGAAGGGCTGCAGAGTGATTCAGGAGCTACCCCACTACCTAACCTAGGGCAGCAGAGCAGTAAGAGAAGGGGAAAAGCCTATCTGCAATTCTTTTATTTTTTTCCTCCCTCAAGAACGTAATCCTGTCAAACAAGGTGGCCAGTGCAACCAGGCAAGAGTCAATGAAGATTTTGCACGTGCCACAATCAGTCCACAGTCAACATTTTAGCAGGTTTAAGCCCAGTGATATCTTAGACAATCAGCAACACAAAACTTCACCTTCCAATCCTATTTTTCCAGCACTTTCAAGCCTTCCTTCTAAGCATGCCTGCATTCCTCCTGCAAAACACCACTACCAAATCCCAAGGATGCTGCCAGCAGACGTGCTTGCCTTACTCTCAGGAGCTGGTTAGGGACCCTCTGCAGGACCAAGGACAGGGAGGAATTTGCATCTCCAGCTGAACTATCCACCCACCACAGCTGTGTTCTGAGGACACAGGTCTAGGAAAACAGGGGGAAACCAGAATAAATCTCAGCTCTCCTCTCTCCCCTTCACCACCTGCCTCTCCAAGAGGCAAAGGGATATGGCAGAACACAGAAAAGCTCACCATAAAAATCTCAAGCACCTCCTATTTCCTCCCAGGCACTCCAGGTGCTACCTCTGTTAAGTATTTATTCCTCTGTGCGGTACCAGAAAATACACACTGAGGGATAAGGGTAACAACTTTAAGGGGTTTCAGGAAACTTGTAGCTGTGTCCAGGCAGAATTCCCTCCTTCATTCAAACAAACAAAAAAAAATTCAAGAAGCTGCTATGGTCTGACTGTCTTAAAGAGTAATAATATCGATACACATGTGTTTAAGCCTACTTGACAAGATCAGGATGAAGTTCCGCACAAACTTTTTTTTTTAAGAAAGCAGAATCCCATAAACAGAGGTTGTAGTCATTAAAAGGAGACTAGATGACAAATTGTATGAATCCTAAATTAAAAGGAAAGTTACAGGTGTTCCTAGGCTCAACATTATCCAGTTCATCTTCAGTTGGTCCTGCTGGAAGACACCCATTACAAACCAACCATATCACTAAAGCCCCGGACCAAAAAAGTTTAGAAAACTCTTCCTTGATCCTTGCACATTAAGTAAGATGCACAAGACTTCACAATCCAAAGCAGACCTAAAGTTGATTGCTAATCTGGAAGAAAAAAGGAGAAAGAGAAAGATGTTTCCTTTATTTCTTCTCCCAAATCATGATGGTTAAAGATAATTTAATTGCCAGCTTTGTGTAATGTGTAAAGACTACCAATTCCAAAAAAGTCAAACTGGCAAAACATTTGCTGGCCCTACAAAAGCCTTATTTATCACCCTGTCCTTAATCAGTTTATCTGTCTAAACCAAAACCCCAGGATGCTTCTCAGATTGAGGATTTAGAGACTCCAACCATTCGGAAAAAAGGCATCTTTGTAATTCAGATCTCTTTGATGATGCACATGTGGTTGTCTGGAGCACAGATACTTGGATAGCTCAAATCCCCAATGTTCTGGTACACTGCTGCTTTGAGATGGTCCAGGAATTTCACATTCCTGATCACCTTCGGTCTTGGTGGTTTATGGCAGATGCTTTATGCTCCATCTGTTTTTCATTCATGCAAATCCTTAAAGAATTCATCCTAATTTCTGGTTTCTGGGAAGAAATGGCACATGCTAATATATTTATATAGGTTTTTTTAAAAAAATTCCTCCTTTCCTCATATCCTATTTTAAAGAGCACAACTGCTCCTAAGGCGAGTACTTCACAGTTGAGCTGCAGTAGTTCTTGGATTTCAACTTGGCTCATCTCTGCATCTTCCACTCTCCAGAAATTGTTTAATAATGCACGGACAGTTTTTAACATATACTTTCATTTTATACTAAAACCATTTTTCTGGAATGTTTGTAATGCTGGATTCTCACTATGACAGTATTTCATCACTCAGGGCAAATGCACCCAAGGGAACAATTCTTTCAAACTAGTCAGTCCCAGCACCTTGTTTAGGCCAAGCCTGATCTGCCATGTACATGAGTTCACAGAAAGCTTGCAGATCTAACTACAGCTGACAGACCCAGAGCTGATAGGTAGCATGCACAGGTTAATTTGGATGCATGCAGAGCCAGATCGTGGACCCTGAAATGCATTTCCAAATCTGCTGGCAGCCGAAGTTGGCTACAGGACCATCACATGATGCTTTTGTGCCTGTGAACACTGACAGCCACAGCAGTCACTGCACTGCCTTGAGATGCATGTGGGTCCCCACAAGGTGCTTCTGCCGCACTTTCCTTCTGAAGTGCTTTAGTATCCCTTTGTAATGAAGGGTCAGACTTTGACAGCCTACAAAGGCACAGCTGTAGAACTGAAGTGTCCTGAACCAACTGCAGAGGCGTCCAGATTAGGAGTTTAAGCCCCCGACCAGATCTGGTGCCAATGATGCACATGCCACAATATTTTTTCCTGTTTTATCATAATCCTTGCTGCTACCCTGAAAACAATTTATTGTCCCCTTTGTCCTCAACATACCCCCAAATCCCCAGAGAATATAGCATTATCTTGGCTTCAAAGAGAGCCTGCCCTTCCATCACCCCAAGGCTCCTGAAAAGCAGTTTAATCCCAGCAATTAACACACTTGCAGAAAGCATCCAGCACTCTACTGTGCTAAGCTGGCATCTCATCTTATTTTTTTCTTTCAAGCAGAGTAGATACCACTAACCACAACACGCATCATAGTGGATGAAGCATTCCTAGACAAGGATCTTTGTAGGAGGCAACTCCCCCAAACACATGGCATCTTCAGCTGAGCAGCCAACAGCTGATTGCTATGTTCCTCTGCTGGTAGTGACCATCTTGTTGAAACGCAGTGAAGGACTCTGCCCATGCTTGCTCTCAAGCTTAGGCTGCTGTGGAGGGTGGCTTTGCACCAGAATACTTGTCTGCATAACGGGGCTCGGGTATGCATCTTATTTTCTTATGCCAACTCCAGGGGAGAGCACCATCAGCAGAGGTGCAGTGGGGAAGGCTGGGACACTGTAGCTTGAGCTAAGGAGGATTTAACAGCAGAAACATGTCTGACAAAGCCCCGAGATTCTCCCTGCCTACACTCTACATATTTATTTTATATGCAAATTTTCTGGGTTTAATATGTGAATACATTAGCCAGCTCCCCAATAAGCTATAAGAAATTGAACATGTTTTGATGTCAGGCTGAAGCGCTGTAATCATGGTATGCCCTGAAGACTTAGCAGCCTTTAAAAAAAAAAAAAAAAAATCTCTGAAAGTGAAAGTTTGAAAGTAAAAAAGGAGAAAGTGACTCTTAAAACCAACAATGCCATTGTGGGAGCTATATAAAGCCCCAAACCTGAGGCTCAATATAAACACTGTATTGCTGCTCCTGTGATCTGGCTACAGCAGACAAGCTATATCCTGTTTTTAAAAGCACTGAGCTGAAGTTACTGCAGCTCAGATTTTGCTTAAGCATTTTCAACTCCCACAGCATCACCATAATCACTATTGAAGCTGGCTTGCAAAGACAGCAGAAAGAGCTTATTAGGCCAGTGCCGACTAATTAGGTTGCAATAAGGTGATCTGTGTCTACACACAACAATAATCAATCTATTTATTGCCTCATTGTTTAATAAAAATTAAAATCCTCATACACATACAGCTAGCATCTTCATTAAGGGAACACTGCAAGATTCTCATCTATAGTGTGCCACCATGCCTATTCATAGGCTTTTATCAAAATATTCCTTTAAATATGAAATAAGAGAGCTATTACACGTATCAAAGAACACATTCAATGCACACTGTAAACAGGACATTGCATCACAAAAATTCAAAATCGGGCCAATGCTTTCATAAACATTGGCCAACATACCATCAGTGAAGTCCAAAGCGTACACTGGAAATCTTCGCGCAATGTCATCAGAAATCCCCTTGCCAATATTGAGAAACTCATGCAACTAAAGAAAGGAAGGAAGTGCTGTGTCAGTTTAAAGGCTCATGTATTGTTAAAGAGATTAACCTCCTTATTCAATACTGATAGGAGCAAAACTGGTCATTTTGAATAGGGCATTCAAATCAGATTTTGTAATGATAATAAAAAACTCTTCACACTTCAATTTATATCCTCAAAAGCATTGTAAGAGAGAAAATCCCCCAAGACCACCCTGTTTTCCTCCCTTCCTTCCCTTTTCCCCCTCCCATTCATATCGGCATCCCTGCTTTGCAGGTGAGGGAGCTGAAGCAGTGTGACCCACTGAAAACACCCTGGCCAACAGCAGGATTAGACCTTGGGTACCCTGGGGTTGAACAACAGGTCAGAGATGCCCTTCCCACCCCTCTAGCCAACTTTTTTTTCTTTAGATGCCACCACAAACACACACCCCAAAAACACTACCCCCAAATCTACATGAAGCTTCTGAAAAGGGATCCCCAGCAAGTGCTACCTTCCCTGGCATTGCCATGAGAAAGGGAAAACTCAAATAGATGTAATAAGGGAACTAAGACCATCTACACCTCAAACTCCACCAAACGCGAAAAAGCTCTAATAACTTCACATAACCAAGCCATAATTTCTGCCCATTGAAAGATATTAAGATCCTTGTGAGAGGGTTCCAAAAACTCAACATGTTCCCTTTTATTTCTGGTTTAGGGGCCTGCAAGTTACAGTATGATTGTTGATACAATCTGATGCTCACCACAGGCAATAAGGAGCTTTTCAGAAACATGCGACAGCTGCTATTGACTTACAGCCTCCCAATTCTCACAGCTACATCCTTACAGAAAGCACATGGAAAGCATCAGAGTAGGCAACACTTGCAAATGAGGCACCTGCCAGATTTTTCCCTGTTATCCTCAGCTCAGAGTATATGTATTACTCTGAAAATCAGATGCACCTTATACAGTGCTAATTACCCCAGCTGTCTCAGCTAAAACATTTTGCATGTTTGTTACAGAACCAGACACAGAAGACTTATGACCTCTGCTACAAACTGTAAGCAAGGCAGGAAATAATAGATCCAAAATTGACACCAACAGACCATCTCAAAACAGCATGGACATCTTCCTTTGGCTGGTTTATGTGGAAACTGATAAAAAGTATTTCTTTAGAAAGGACACTACTGTGCTTGTTCAACAGACTACACACAACTCTGTCTTTTCTCACAGGGCTCCAGTGTTTTGCAGCAGCTGGAAGATCAGAGCCATAGGTAAAACACAATAAGAAAAACTCCCCTTTAGAGGGAATACACAGGGCATGACAAACTCTAGGGTTTGGGGTGCAAAAGATAACTCAAAGGATTAGCTCCCTTATCAGTGACTATGACATCTCATATTTTAGCTACTTAAGTCAATCCTGTTGCATTTTGCCAATACACCTGTATTACTTTAGGACAGTTTCAACTCTCTGACCTGAACGATCAGGATGAAATTCAGCAGACACCAGCATAACATTTGTATTTTAAGCATTTCTGAAAAAGCTATGAGCTTAAGCCATATTTGGAGGCATATTTGGACATCAAAGCCATATGCGCTTGAAAAGCAATTTAATTCCACCCCCCCACCTCCCCAAGAAAGACATTCCTGAAGGCACAAGTCAGACAGAGAATCACAATAGCTTTAATGACTAATATGTTTACTTGTCTCGCTGCAGTGAGTATGGGGAAAAGGATGCTCAGGGTATCTCATCTTCCGGGGAAGAAGCCACAGGCTTGCTGCTGGCCTGGGGTGGGGAGGGAAGGGGCACTCATGCACGATGTCTGATCACAGGCAGCAGTAAGTGCGCAGAGAAGAGAGAAGCACTGCCTAACTTCTTGTCCTACGAGGCACACTGAGACAAATAGATTGTTTGAGACCCCCTGATTCCTTCATGTGCTTATTTCTTGCATGTGTGCAATTTTAGGCTAGGCTGGGGCATGGGGATGTCAAGCTAAACCTCAGTGGCTAAGAACAGGGAAAGTCAATTCTTCCGTATGGCTAATCCTACTCTTAGCTTTCCTCTCTGCTCTGCTAACCTTACACTCAACTCTGCTTGCACTGAGGAGATAAAAGACCAAGTTTACTGGCCTCTGAAGCTACCACACTTTGTTTTTGGTTTTAACCCCCAACCTATCCACCATGCATATTCATTGTCTAACTGTACTCCAGACATGTTTCAGTCAGGCTTTTGCCTCATGCTGTCTTCTGAGCCTGCACCTTGTGAAGTTTCCCAAAAGCCTTGGAAAGGACAGGGCTGACATTTTATTCTTTCCTCATACACCCCAGTGCTGGGAATTTCTTGGACTGCGGTGCCCTACTTCTTTCTCTTTCAGTGGGTCAAGTTTGGCTGACACATGGGCTTTCCATTCCCATTCATGGTGGCACCTCTGTCATGGCCCTATTGTCTTTTTGATTTAACCTGGTACCAAGGGGCCTTATCCAGGAGGCCAAAGCCGCATCCCCCCACCAACACCTCAAGGCTTATTAGCCTTTAGGAACTACAGCTCAGGTACCCAGCGCCAAATCTTCCTTCAGACTCCTTATTCTCCTCTTCTGCAAGTCCCTTTAGTGCTTTGCCCATGCTGTTCCTAATACATGAGACAGGAAAGAGCAGCAAAAGGAGCGCCTCTCCCCCTGCCCCCCCCCCCCAAAAAAAAAAAAAACAACCCACAAACCACCAACAAAAAACAACCCAACAAAAAACCCCAAACAAACACTAGAGGAATTTCATGAATTTTCCAATTGCCATTTTACAAATCCCTCCAGGTCTCTTGCTGTAAGTGACTGTTGTTTGTGTTAAATGAAGAGGCTAAGCCAGCACTTAACAGCAGTTAAAGCCAAACAGAAAGTATCTGCTCCAACACCACCAACCCTTTCTCAGTCCTCTTCTGAAGTACTGAGGGGTGCATGACTATTTTACACAACCAGGGACACACACTATTCTTCCATCTGCTGATGCTGAGCAAGCATAGCCCAGCCCTCTCAGCAAATCCACACAGGTATCAGACACAAAAATCACAGCCAGAAAGCATCACAACTGCTAGGGGCTCCTCCATGAACAAAACCACAATTAGCCTCAAATCTTCTTGTTTACTGAGGCATCTGACTTAATTATGACTGAGTATGTAGCCTTGCCTAAATAATCCTCTAAGATGAGGCAAAGCAAAGTGACTGCACTGTAGGCACAACATGTATGCAACTGTCATGTCCCCTTCAGGATTTTAGCCAAGCTAAAAACAAGCACTTGCAAAAACCCACTCGTGTAGAGAGCGTTTGAGACCCATTTCTCTCCCATCACTGCAGGGCCAAAAGAAGAAGGGAGGCAGGAAAGATTTTTATGCTACCAAGAGACTTTACCCTCCTGAGAGCTCCCTTGTAACAATACAGTGGCTCCACATTAGGGTGTTTATTTCACTGGGGTGGCTTACAGGTTGAAATTACACCCTGGTCTCATATGAGTGTTTGCTCATATTAAATGCTTCCCTTCTAGGAGACTATTGCACAGGGCAGACAGAGGGGGAGGAGATACTGCTGGAGATGCCTCTCAGAGGAACTCAGGAATGCAGGCTACAATCTCAAGTCAGTCTCATCTCTCCAGGCAAATCTTTGCTTGCCAGGAAAAGAAATCTCCATCCTAGCTCTCGAGATCAATGCTGGCAAGGCAAGGTGGGGGACAGCTGCTTCCAAGAGACCTGAGAAAGCAGAGTTACTACTGTACAGGCTGCATCTCCTGAGAGCTGAAAGATAAAACATTTTAATAACAACAGTTTACCAAATCCAGACCAAGAACGGTCAATGCCAAGAGCAAGTGCTAGAGAAACAAGTGCTACTATCTACAGTACTGGCCAAGAGCCATCAAAAGTCTGCCTGGCCAAGGCTGCTTGCCCAGCAAGGCAAGTAGGAACCACCACTTCTCAGGGCCAACATCTATCTATAAGCACAGTGTTACATCCAGCCCTCCTGTTCACCCAAAGCACAGAGCAGAAAATCCTCTACAGACATTTAAAAAGGGCTAGGTTTAGCAGAAGACAGAGCCAGATATTTCAACTGCTTTAAGAAAAACTCCTTTGAAAGACCAAGTGCAAAGGGTTAAACCTACCTTTACCTAAATTACATTACTGCAGCTACTCTGAATACAACCACCCTGGACGGCCTAGGTTTAAAGAGGGTTTCAGGACTTGTTCTGCAAACTTAAGAGCAGGTATGGGGTCAAAGCACTACCTATAAGCAAGGGGATTCTCTAGGAAAAACATGAACTTTGCTCTTTTCCGGATGTGCAGATAAAAACCCTTTAAGTCTATTCCAGGAAAAAGTGCTAAGTTAACCAGCTTCTGCACTGTAGGCAACCCAAAGCTTTAAGGTTATTTGTAATTCAGGGACAGGAGCAGCCAGCTAGAGATGGCACAGTTTGTTTTTCAGGTATGCTGTCTGGTTAAAGAATGAATTTCTGAACAGAAAAACAAAGTGATGACCAATACACAGGAAATTCCAGAAAAGAAAGCTGGGTTACAGCATTTCCCTCAAACTTTAAAGTACAAAGCAAGTAACATTTTACAGAGCTACAGATCAAACAGTGAGAACTCAGGCCAAATACTGACAAGCAACTTCTAAGTGAAATTACCGTGCAGAGATGGCCAAGAAGTCTTTTGGCTGCAGGAAAGACAAGCGGCAGCTTCCTTCAGAGACTTTGGATTGTAAGGATTAAGTACCATGGACCCACAATGCAGTGATCCATTAATCCCATCCTTGACTAAGCATCTGGAATCAAAGTCCTGTAACCATTTCAAGCCCCTACTGCTCTGCATCCCCCTTCAGCACCTGCCTCTTTGAAGTGGTGAGTTTTTTTCTTTCAGATTTACAGCAGCAGCTGAGGAAGGCAGATGTACACACATCAGCCATTTATGGAAACCTCAGTGCTGAGAGCTTGCTAGGAGAGCCCAATGGATGCAAGCAGCACAAGTGCTTCATCTCCTTATTCAAAACCCCTTGCATTTATGCATTTGGACACCACTGAAGCAGGTGCATGGCAGATGTTGGCCAGCCTTACCTTTAGTGGCTTAGGACTGTGTGACTTGTGCCCATCACTCATCGCTGAGGGTCTCTGATTCACCACCGTCAACAAGTGGCGTTGGTGGACTAAGGCTTCCTTGAACTCCTCTTCTGTTTTGGTTTCTAGGAGTTTCTGCCGAAAGGTTATGTCCGAAAACATTGTGGCAAAGGTCCTGCCCACTTCTGTGGCCGTTTTGGTACTTTTCTGAGCAGAAAAGACAGGCAAAAAAACACCTTGTAAAACTACTTTCTTTTACTTCTGAAAGCAAACTCACTGATTTACCCATTGGGCACCATCTGAAGAGCCAGGTACTTGGTTTCCAGGACCCCAGAGACACCTGCAGAAGAAAAGCATACGCGGAAGCTGTTGCAGATGAACACACCAACCACAGCAGGATCCTGTGTGGAACCACAGCAGAACATACAGGCCCTGACCAGAAGCACTGGTCAGTCTTACTTGATCAACTTCCCAGGACTCAATCCAAAGCTGTATCATGCTGAGCATGCGTTTCATCCCTGGTCTCCCTTCAAGGCTGCTAAGACTAAACAAATAAGGCTTTGTATCCTACAGCATCTCAGCATTACTGCTACTGGAGCAGAAAGACGCTGTAGTCAATGTTCCTGCAGGTAGAAGCTGCCTGATGTCTCTTCTGAAAGACAGAATATTGTTCATATCTGCTTCACCAGCTTCCTATTTTCTAAACATTAAAACTCAATTCGGCTGGCCTCTCTGGGACAATTCTGGCAGCACAAGTAGAGATTTAGAGCTCTCTGCTAAAGTACTGGCACAGAGGAAAGCATAGGAAAGAAGCAGCTGAGTGCACACACGCAAGGAGCTCTGTATCTTCACTAAATGCTTGGAAGAGACAGGAGACTTGCAAACATGTAAAAGGAACAAGTGCCTACTTGCAGGCTTTAACACTGCTGTGAGCCAGAAGCCTGATGCTTTGAGGGCCCAGTGTCAACAGCATCCAAGCCTGGTTTCCTATTGCTCCAAGCACCTTGAAAGTTAGACACAAAAAGGGAACGGTAGACGAGACTGAGCTCCCCAATCCTACACAAACCCACCAAATCCAAGCTCTACAAACCCTGACCTGCTCAACTGCTTGTACCACTTTGGTCAGGCCTGATAAGATACTTGCCAAGGCAAAATTATGTAGAACCATAGCTCATTAAGAACTCCTTTTGATGCCAAGTTTTAACCCACCCACCTTCGCTACACTCAACACTCATCATGCAGCAACTGCTAGAGACACCCAAACAACCACCCTCCTTTGGACAGCCTCCAAGCTCCTCACATTACTGTGAAAAGTAGTAGTGAGCATATGTGTCTGATCTGAATTAGTTTTCGGGATTCATAACAAAGCAGATGAATAATTTTTTCATAAACACAACCAAATAATTCAGTGTTGCTTGACACAGAGGCATGGACACGTGGGTTGCACTGCACTAGTCCCAAAGTCATCACTCACACTACCACCTCTCCTCCACTACACTCTCTCCATCACAGGGAATGCTCCTTCAGATACACTTGCTAGGACATATTCAATTTAAGTTTCTAGGAAAGGGTTTGGATTTAAGTGAAGATAATCTGCTCTGGGAATTGCTTTTAGAGTTCATAAGCTTGGTCCTTTCAGCCTGGATTTGCCATCACAGGGGAGGCTTCTCCTTTCATCTCTAAGCAGCAGTAGTCCTTGGGCTGGATGCTGCAAGGGTCTTCAAGCTGCCGAGTGCTGCTTCCTTTCTTGGCTTTCCCAGAGGGAGATGAACAGTTTAGAGCAAAAGCACTCAAGGTTTTTTTACATCCTCCATGCTGGAGAAGGCCAATGATCTGGATTTCTCAGTACAACAGATGCCCATTTGCTGGGCTCTTTTTTTTCCTCCCCAAGAAAGGCTCAATTAATCTGTTACTGTCAGCAAGTTAATTATTTTAACTGCTGTACCAGAAATGCGTACTTAGAGCTGGCTAGATAAACTCATTTAAAATAAAAAGCATATTGGCAACTGCAGCTCTGCTTGGCCTCCACTCCCTTTCCTTAATTCGATGCTGTCCATTGGAATTGCAAACTTTCAGGATACAAGCGGATGCAGAGCTGTTCGCTGGGTGCTTTGCACGTAGCTGGCCGGAGATAAGCAAACTGCCATACAATGAAAGAGAGATCAATGCAATTGCGCACGGGTTCAGTTGTTTGCCTGATGCTTTTGTAAGTAACATCAATATGTTTTCAGCCTGTTGGGTTTGAGATCTATGCCAAAAGCATTGAACTTCTCAGTTGGGAAAGGTCTGCCAGAAATCCTGGGAAATAAGGAAACACCAGTATTTCCATTTAAACAAGGGTGGTGGTGACTGGGGGTGGGGAAAGACAAACCAGACTAGAAGGTCCCAAGGTCACACAGACAGCATTTGAGAGCAGGAAATTGAATCAGGATATGTCCTGTTCCAGACAAGGTCCCCCAACCTCTCCAGCACCTCCCAGAAGCACAGACCTAGTAGCCCCAAGGTGTAAACAGCCAGCTTAAGTGTGAAAAGGTCTTGAGCTTTGAACCATTCAACCCATTAGCTAGAAGAACACACCATCTTGATCAAGGCAGTGCTTTCTAGGAAGACAGGATGGTGATCCCCAATTAACCTTGATGCACCCCGCGATATTGTAGTGAATGTGTACTACTACAGCATTTGTTGGCCTTGTCTACACCAAAGAACCTGTAAGTACCCTTGAGCTTTAACCTTGGTGGCTGAAAGTGCCAAAAGCTATGAAAACACATCCCAAAGCACCTCAAGACAGTCTGACCTTACAAGCACTCCAGCTCCCAGATAGTTTTGTTCCCATACTGCAATAAAGCTCACAAAACTACAGCTTCCTCTTGGTTACATTAGTCCATCTACACCTGCTTCAACCACCCTGCCGTGTAACCGTTAGACCCATCAGGAGTTTGCTGGGAAGTCAACCCAGACCTTTGCAGTGGGGCATCAGCTGCAGACTTACAAGAGCCCTTCACAAGGATGGCTTTAACCAGGAACAGTATCCCTTAACTCTCCAAATAGTAGCTAAACCAGTAAAGCTGGAAGGGGGAATCTGTGGAGTAATACACACATCACAGCTATAGCTCTAGCAAAAGGTGTACGGGAGCTAACACAATCTGCAGTGTTCTCCTCCCAGTCAGGCTAGAGGCCATTCCCCAGTATGAGATGAGGGCACAGCCGACTAATCCACCCCTCACATCCACTGTTACCATAAACCATCTTGACAACTGCTGAGATCTCAGGCCTTTTCACATCCGCTGGTGTTTTAAAAATAATACATTATCATTAACCCTAGAAGGAGACCAAGAAAAAACAAACTTGGGAGAACTCTCTGAAGCACCAGAGCAAACAAGAATGCAATACTCACCATTTTAGGAGGAGCCAGGACTAATATCACAAATCTCACTTCACAGGAGTTTTCACCCCAATTCTGAGGCCTCTCCAGGCGGCTAATGCAAACATGACGTCGCTGAAGGGACTTTATAGTGCAACTGTCAAGGAAGATGGCATTGTTATGCATAGCACTACGACACATGACATGCTCTTTCCTGGTGTGCAAGGTTTATAAACACACATTTAAGCTTTGAGAAACACGAAATCTTATTGGTTGTGCAAGGGTCACTTCTGAAGGAACTTAAAGTCACTGTTTAAGACTGTTAGCCCAGTTCAGCTAACTTCTGTAGAATTCAACATCCATGTTTTTATAGGCAATAAGTTTCAAGATTAAGGTGTATTCTCCCTCTTCCTCCACCTGCTTTTTAACAGCCAAGAGAGCAAGAGTGCAACATACCTAGTACTTGCAGTGCTGCAGAAGTTTCTACAAACAAGCCCTCTTAGAAAAAAACCCACCACCACTTATGTTATTGGAAAGCAGTTTACACTTCATTTCATTTCACCCAATCTCCCAAATTGCTTTTTGAAACATTAAGGCAAAGTGCCAAACCAACATTTCCACTTTTGCCTTGGGCATATCTGTTTGATCGGCTTCCCCTGTTTGCTCTCAGCTGTTATTTTTCCCTTTCCTGGTACAGGTGTGTAATAGAAACCAAGCTGACCTCCTTGCTCAAGATCTACAGACACTGTAGCAGGCAGGATTACTGCTCAGAGGGAAATCCTTGGCTGCAATCCAGCCAGCCCTGCTGGGCACACGATGGCTGTTTGACTCCCAAAAACTAGCAACAAGTTGTTTGAAATAAAGAGATCATCTTTGGAGGCCATGAAAGACCAGGTTTGTCTCCACCCTGGGGTATTGAAACAGAGCTGTGATCTGGGTAGTCATCATTTTTCCTGCTGGGAAACTCTGAAAAAGCAGCAAAGTGGCTTGGTGCAGCTGCAGCTGGAGGCCAACACCAGCCTGGACTGCAGCTATCCTGTTCCCATTAATGCTACCTACTACTTCCCAATACTTCTAAAAAGCACTGGTGAAATACATACACAGGGTTTACATATCGACACTGAAAGAGGTACGGAAGTGTGTTTTCCTACCTTGGAGTGATTCCTCCCCTCCCTGGCCTTTTTTCTCGTTCAAAGTCACTTTGACTGCTTGCTCCCTTTTATTCATCTAGCCCGTGCTTACAGTCCTCTGTGATAAAAAGATTCATCTCTCCTTTAACTTCTCTTCCATAATCCTAGCCCATTTCTTTTCTTTTAACATGTATTCTCACACCCACACACCCTAAAGGTTTTTCCAGTAATGACTTCTGAAGATCTCTGGCTGGAGATGTACTAGTCAGGCACACATTATATTATGTTCTTATAACTTGCAAAAAAAAAAATAAAAAAAATCACACCACCAAGTATTTTCTTACTGAGTTTGACTTCCTGATCACAGATTGGAAGCAGGCTACTTACACAAATTAATTCAGACAAAGGCACTTGTCTGAGTGCAACCAAACAGCTTAATTAGAACAATATAGGTTATGAGTCAGATGACAGTATTTAATTTATTTCCGAACTCCCCTCCACCACAGCCCCTTGTCCTTTTTCTACTCGAATCAGCTTTGAAAGAGAGAAAGATCGAGGCAGGTCCTAAGGTTAGCAATAAATCCCTTCTAAAGTAATTGAAAATAGAGTGCAAGCTATCTTCTCAATTAAACCCATAGTCTGGATCTGCAACAATTCTTGTCCTTTGCTCCCAAGGGATCAAAGTAGCAGAGACAACACTGATTTTCACAAGCAAATCAACGACCTCGTAGCAATCCTGCTGTGGCTGGACAGCATACAAGCCTCCTTATGTTAATAGTTCAACAAGCCAATAAGGAAGCTATGTGAACTCTGGGCTTTAGATTAATGGAAGAACCTTCAAGTGGTCCTACACTTTCAGCGCTCTCACCTTCATCCACCTGAAATGGTCACCAACAGCAAATGGCTGTTCTCAGCATTTTCATATCTCAGCAATTGAGCTCAGATTAGTTTGTTTAGAAAAAGGCGGCCTTCTGGGCATTTTGAACACCATTTCTATCTCAGAGATGGCAGAAGCAGATATCAGGTACCTATTGCTCACAGAGCCATACTACCACTTTCCAGACATCCTCCCTTTCCTACTGTACCCGTCAGGCAGCACCCGACCTAGCAAAAAACTGCTGAAGTACAGAGTACGGCCAGAACAGACTTACTACAGGACAAGGGCTGATCACACCAGCACACACCCCAGTGCCCCAAGTAGGGCAGCATACTAAGGCACACACGTGAATAGAAGTTTGTGTGTGTTGTGGAGGTACAAGTTACCAGCCACGCCTTAGCAGTGCTGCTCAGCAGCATCTGCTTGCCTGCTCCCACCCTGTTTGAGTGAACCCAAGAACTGAAACCTCACAAGAAACAGAATTTCAGCTTGCTGCTACCCAGGGCAGGAAAGCCAGTGTGCAAAAGCCCAGCTCCCCTGGCTACAATATGCAAATTCATGTGGCAATAGAGCAAGTTATTTGGAAAAGAGCTATTATATACTGCAATAATTGAGCAAGCCACATGTTTCTTCTGTAGCTGGCTTTCTCCCTGAACTGACAGGGTTATGTTTCAGCTCCAGTAGCTCACCTCTAAGGCCTGCTTTCCAGAGATGACAGTCCTGCCAACAGTGCCAGTCCATAGGCTACAACATCGCTTTAGCTCAAGAGCTTCTTGGCTATGTAGAGGAAAACTTGACTCTGAAAGGCTGCTCTTTAATATTGGATCGCTTTCACATGCGAGTTAGTTTTCTGGGCAGCCATGCCAAACCTTGTGTTCCTCTAAATCAGGAGCCCACCATTTTCCTTAAATTGAGGGACTGGGGAACTGTGCAACAAAATGATCTCGAAGTTTGGGCAGTACTGGAACGTTTAGCAACACGGAGCACACTTACAAGACACCAAGAAGCCTGATGTCATCATTACCCATTTTTATGTGGAATGGTTTTATTCACAATGCTGGAATTTGCAACTTCTCACACCTATGAGAACATTTATTCCAACTCTTCCATAAAGAGCTCTATTGACACAGACATGTGCATCTGAATCCCAGTATATCCCAGTATCACACCAGTAAAACAGCGTGGACCACTGAGTAATTTCCAGTCTAGTTTAAGTCAATATATGGATACAATTTAAATCAATAACACCTTCACAAACCAGGCTGAGTCAGTTTAGTGAGGGTAAACCAGAGAAAAACCAGAATTAAACAGGCACCACAGAGAATGTCTGATGTACCTGAGCGTTCCTACATGGAGAGGAGAAACAGTGCTTTTGTGCAAAATGCAGCCTCATCTGCACTGAGCCTGCTCTTGCTCAGCTACATCCATTTATTTGGGGGAAAAGGTACTTTCAGTCCAAGGCCAAGTCACTTCTGCCCATGCACCACTCAGCATCTCAACCTTTTCTTCAAATTTAAGCCATTATTTAGCAGACTCAGATCCTACTCGCTAATGCAGCACTTAAATCTCCCACTTTTACTTTAATTCCAGAATCCAGATACAAATATAATACAAACCAAAACTGCAGCCCCTACTAGACTTGTGCAAATATTTGTAAAGGACAAAAAAGTTATTTGGTTCACATGGATAAATTCCAAGTTGTGCAAGACTGCAGGTAAAACTCAACCAAGAGGAGAGTCACTTTCAAACTGAAGCAACTTCTTTTCAAGTAGCACTTAAATTCCCACTACAAAAAAAAAAAAAAAATAGTAATTCTGAAGGGTGAATAGCCAAAGCCCCCCAAAACCCCAAGAACTAGCAAGGCATTTTCAGCTGACTAAATCAAGTCAGGTTTGGCCAAAGGCAAGCTGCCTTTTGGTTTGGGTTTAGCTAAATTTGATTCTCCTTTGGTTTGGCCAGAAAGTGGGGAAAAAAAAATTAAAAAATCTATTTTCACCCAGTATTAGTCACACAAGAAAATGCTGGGCTATGATTTAATGAGATGCCAGGTTGTGTTCTCAGCAATTTTATCTTGATCCTCCAATAACTGAGCTCATGAAAAGGGCATTTAAATTACAGTACACATTCCTGCTTCGCTGTCCTCCTCTTTCCACACTGTGTATCTAGCAGCACTGAGCACGGCACTCCGATGGTGAGAACTGGCAATGCTCCACCGAAATCACTGATACACCAAGTCACACACGCTGCAGGTCTGCCCCACACCCAAGATGTTATCAAGAGTAATAGCACATTTCTCAACTGAATCATAAAAAGGGTCAAACTATGGAGACCCAAGAGAAACAGAAATCCTCTTTAAACGCAGCAAGAAAGGAAGTTAATTCAGAAACAAATTATTCCCTGCAGTAAGAAAAGGTGCCCAGCAGAGGTAATCAGCTAGCCAGCCTTTTCCTGTCCCAATGCAGAACAACAATGACACTTCTTGTTCTCATCCACTGCAAATAAATCTTCCTCCACAGAGCAGCTCCAGGCACAAGCTTCCAGAAACCAGAATTTGCAAGTGAGGAATGAAGCTGTGACCAGCAAGCCAGCTCACCCGCAGCTTGGCACAGGGCTGTTTTAGCAACAAGGTCACTCCAAGCTGGATATAATTTTCAACTTGTAAACGCACTTTGCTGGCCTCCAAAAAGACCCATCCTCTCTAGGGAAAAGTATTATCTACAAGTCAATGCTTAAGGAGACATCTCTTCCCTGCATGCATGCTGCAGGCACTGAAACAACTCATCCTTCTCTACAACAGACCCCCTTCAGGACCCAAATTCCTAATGAAGGGTTTGAATTTGAGGACTCTTTTTCATAAGAGCACCTGCAAGAGCTTCAGCTCTCCAGCGTAACTTCAGACAGCCCAACAAGGGTGACCAGGCACTTAAAATTAGTCAGTTCTTTGAACGCAGAGAACACTTGAGAGGTTAGGACTGTAAATTTTAGAAAAGATGCTCTGGTTTATAAGACTCCAAATCTTGTAGTCATTTCTTTAGAAGACAGTATTTGTTTTAAACAGTTAAACTACATAATTTCCCATAGCATCTCATTTTGCTCTTTGAAAGAAGGGGTAATATTCTGAAGAATACACTGCAACTGAAGCATCTCCATTTGAAATCTTTTCAACAGCTAAATCTGAAGCAACGTGGCCTTTCTACAGACCCACAAACCTCTGGGTCTGGACAATACTTTCAACACATGAAATAGGCTTAGCATTACTTTTGTCAAGAGATCCATTAGTAACATGTTTCACACAACCATCAGTTATACATTAGATCTGAGAAGTTACTACACTTAAAGCTTACTCTATTTGAACAGCAGTCTTGTTTGATATCCCAAATAACCTCATAATACCTGGTTTTGAAAGGCTACCTAGGTTTTTCCCACCTGAACTCCTCCACAGGAATCACTGCAATGACACACTGTATCAGAGTAAGCAATTTTATAGCAACACAGAGCCTACAAACCACTAAACTGCTCTTTGCTTGCAGAAAGGCTTTTTTCTATGCTTTGCCTGTTAAAACAGCTTTAGCAAATCAGTTCAATGCACTGAAAATAAGCCCTTCACTAATCCATGTGCCTTATGAACGCAGCCAAAAAAAAACAAACCAAAAAAAAAAAGGCTCTTCAACTACTCAATCCAGACTATGAAGCAGCTTGCCTCATGTTTTTCTGAGGTTTCAGCTTTGGAAAAAAGCAATTATATCTATTTCCTGGCAAGAAGAATCTAGCCTGGAAGTTGTGATGCCTGGGGAATTCCACTCGGCTCAGGAAGCATTTGTTCAATAACCCACACAGCTGGTGTTTCTCCTATGGGGAGATCAAGGAGACAGATCCACCAGCAGTCAGTTAACAGTCACTTCAAAATCCTTAACATTAGGTATCCTACAGTCCGGTGTGTGTGTAATTAAAAATAAGCATTTACATCTCCATTTGTCAGACAGTGAAAGAAGCAACTGAGTGTGATAGGTCTTGGCTTGTGACAAGAGCCAGTTCTCCATATGTATCTCCATTGGATAAGGGGGAGGCCTTCCTTGGGCTTTTTGAGCCACAGAACCATGCAACACCAAACCCAGTAGCTCACAGGTGCTTCTTCCCCACCTTTCCTGATCCAGACATACAAAGCACCCAGTTTACCCCCTCCAGGCTCTGGATCATTGTAGGTCTGGGTGATTTGTGAGGAACTCTTAAGCACCCTCCTGGCAGTACATCTACCTGCTGCAGTCATTGCAGGTTGGAGGGTACCAGAGCACCTCCCTAAGCTCCTTCTGACAGGAGAACTTCCTCAGGCTGAATAATCAAGTAAGCCTGAGGGTAATAGTTCAGCACTCCACACTCTGGGACAGATCTGGCTACCCCTCATCACAAATTCTCCAATGAAACAATCAAGCAGCAGCTTCACATGCCAGTTTGCATCTTGCTGTTCTAGCAAATGCTACAAATAGAAAAAAGAAAGTTGTGTCCATGGCTTCCAAGGTATGAGATCACGTCCTTGACCAATGAAACTAATCTGTAACTTTGAAGATTTGCTTTCTAGTTAGAAGAAAACATCATGTACACCAATACCTAGCAATTTTCATCCTTTTAGAACTAAGATGGTTAAGGCACACAAAAACCAGCAGCACCAATCTAAAATTTTGCAAAGACTATAGACTAAATGCAAGGATAAAGAACCAGCAGATATGCCCACTCACATGGAAAAAAAAAATCATCATCATCAAATTCCTTTTACTTCAGAGTTTTCAAAGTTGTTTTGCAATCTGACTTCAAGAAAAATGTGAGACCTAAAAATATGGTTCATAATCTGTTGCACAATAGCTACAGCAGAAATACAGTGCAGTAATTAGATAATTATAGTTAATAACTCATCATTGCTTTCCCACCACTTTCTTCTCCCTCTTCAGAGTAACAAAAGGAAGAAACAAGGAAAGTTTTGCACAAGACACCTTCAGGCTGTAAGCTTATTTTTCAAATCATGTCTTGTCATGGAAGCTAGTATTACTCACATGGATGCATTTAAAGCTTTGGCACACTTTCTACAGAAAGGCTGAACCTACCCTTTTCAGTTTCATGTATATAATAACAGCATTTGTATCATGACCTGTAGAAATGCTTTGTTATTAAGTCAACGCTCTCCAAAGCCCTCCACAAAGCAAAGTCACATGCCACAGCAGAAACTTCCACCCTCTACCTTTCTTAGAGTAGAATGTACATATCCTTTGTTGCCACTATGCTACCTATGGCATCCAAAGAGGAGAAAACTGCTCAAAAGTCCTCTTGGTTGATCAGTAGAGAAAGACTATTTTACTGTATAGTCATTTTCTTTGTGCAAGATGCTCTGTACATGCTGGCATAAGAATAGAGTTGGCAGTAGCACACGCAGCACAGACATTATCCAGTGCAGTTATTTCACAGAACAGAGCCCCGATATGCAATAATCTCTTTGTTGTTTGTTGGTGACTTGTTTTGTTTAAATTATCTATTTCCAAGGCAGAACACACTACATTTTTTCCAGCTATAAGCAAAGACTACAACTTCTAGTAGATGGAGAGCTACGGTGACAGTTGTCCTAGCAAACTGGCTGTAAAGGCTAAAATATGTGCATGCACTCTCCAAGACTTTAGGCACCTATCCAACATACCCTAGTAATTTCTCTAGGAATTAAAATTTTTCTTGAAAACTTGACAGAGTTGCATAAAGAAACAGACAGAAGTCAAATCTCATCTCAGTCTTTGGTTGGCTCAGCAGCGCAGGTTCTGGCCTTCCTCTGCAGAGGGACAGTTTGGCTCACCCAATACGCTTGACTGTGAGACAATTCCAAAACCCAGTTTTGATCAAGTGGAAGCTGGGGTGAAGCCACTATGTCTCATAAATCCCAGGTGACAGAGTTCTTGCTGTCTTAAGGCTTTGCTCCAGTGTTTAAGTGTTGACAATTAATCAGCATCTGAATTAACCGCCAAAGTAAATTAGCGTCTAAATACTGTCAGAACTTCTGACTTCAATTTTCAGTTACAAAGTTTAGATGTTTTCATCAAAGGACTTAAGAAGTCTTTTGGTACAAGTTCCCAGACTTTGGCAGGCAAAGCAGTCCATGAACTGGTTTGCTCGTCCCTTTCAGAAGTTCCCCTCATTAGCATTTCTCAGTAATTAGCACTTTTTGGCTCAGATTTTTTTCAGCATTCTTAGCTTGTTGACACCAGATTTCTATAGCATCCAAGGGCTTAATGCCCTGTAGAGACTGTGGTCACCTCTGCCCAGGCTACTGCTCGTCCATTTGCAAAGAGGAACAGCCCAACACTCAGACTGAGATCCCACAGGCCAGGATGGATGGAGAGAGCATCACCATCGTAACTTAGGAGGGCACATCCCAAACTACTATTCTTCCCAGAAGCAGGAAAAGTTACAAGTTTTGAGCAGCCAGCAGATTCTGCTACTCTAACACAGATACTTACATGATACAGAGCCAGGACTGCTGATACTGCACCCCTGTGACTGTTGCTGTGACCCCTTGAATTGTATCTGATAAGAGGTGAACTAGGAAAAGAAGAGAGGGAGACGTTACAGGCTGTCCATGTTTGGTTCACAACTGCAAACAACATTCCCTTTTGAATGGAAGCCAAGTACTAATACCAAGCAAACTTATTTATCTGCACAGTGGATTGATGCAAGGGTGAGAGGTGACAGAGAAAGATGGAAACATTTGTCCTGATGCTTTTGAATGCTGTTCTAAGGCTATTTACAACTTTGAAAAGCAGCTGGTTTTTCCTCCCAACATCAACTTACTGCAGTACCAGGCTATTAGATTAGCATTACTCAAACTCACAGACAGGACTAAAAGAGGCATCTTCTGAATCCCCTGCCCTCTCACCCCCTCTTCCCAATTAGTGTTCTCATTTTATGGCACTGCTTAACTTTTCTTTATTGACAGAAAGCCTAAATTAAAGAGATTATAAATACAAAGCTCTAAGACAGGTAGCAAGAAGTAACCAAAGCATGAACATGCTTACTACATGCTCAGGACTTGACATATCTGTTAAACAAATTCACTCAGGCTGTGACAGTTACATTTGAGGTGCGATGTACATGTTTGTATATTCATTCCTGTTGACTCTGAAACATCATGGGTGCCTACAGAGAAACAATGCTTAGTTAAGCTTCTTTACATCTTGGGCTAAGAGGTAGTGTTTTAGACTATGCTACGACATTTGCTGATAGCTTAAGGTGACACGTGAGCCAACGATGTTGGCTAGGGCTGCCCTGATTGAGTTTCTGGAGGAAAACGAAGTGCCTCTCATCCCTTCCAGCAGGCTGGGAGCAACACGAAGGCTCAGCCTTCCCCAACCAATTACTCATCCAAAGCAGGCAAAACTCCCCAGCCTGTGTGAATTCAGGTGGAGAATCACATGGCCAAAGAGCCATTTCTGAAGAGACACCAGCAAGCATCTCTTTCTGAAGAGCGTTGGACACTTGTCTGAGGACAAGCATACCTAATGGGTCCAAACAGACAAGACACTCCAGTGCTGTACACTTCTCACCCCAGAGAACACCACTATGTGTCATATTAATGAAACAGGGGAAAGGCTCTACCAAAACATAAAAACCCTGGAGACATAAGACCCTTCAGTCAGAGTGACATGGAAAAAATAAATCCCCAGTGTCACATGCAACATGCAAGTCCGGGGACCACGCAGTAGTGAGTTCAACACCCCACTAATTGAAAGGATGACAACTTAACAGTAACCCACTGGCAAAAACAACTCAAGAGTTGATTACCATTCCCTTCTCTTGGGGTCCCTGAATCTGTGAATAAAGTGCTCATGATTTTTTCAAAGTTGCAGCTTGGCTCCATGTTCTCAGGATCTTCAGCAAAGTGTTTCAGCATCTCTCGAAGAACATCGTCCAAGGAGGTGGCTGTTTCATCAAGGATGATGCTGGCTCTGGCCAAAAACCCATCCAGGTCTCTGTGGGCTCTGACTTCCTCCTCAAAATTCTTTAATTTCAGGTACTGCGTTAAGAAGAGGCAAAAGCATTAGACAGCTATATGCAATACCTAACATCAAAGGCCTAGGATCCGTGGAGTTCACAAGCAGTTTTGCTGAGGTTACTGCCACCCAATCAATAATTCCGGAATCACTTTGACCATTCAAGATCATGTTTAGAAGAAAAGAAGGTTTATGCATTGATGCATTAATGTGTTGAAGGTTTGCATTTGCAAGGCTTATCCTAACAGAGTGCCCATAGGTGAATGCCTAGGTACCATTTATACCCTGACATAGAAAGCAGAATTAAAAAAAAAAAAAAGCAGCTTATTTTTACCTAGGATAAAGCACATCGGTTAGCCTAAAAGCAAAAATGCTTAAGGTAGCATTTAAAATCCTCTTCAGGTTTAAATAATTCAAGAAGATGGCAGAAATGCAGGAAGAGTTATTTGGAAGAAATGGATTTTGAGCTCAGCAGCACGAAAAATTGCCAGTATGCATTTCAGTGCAACCCAAGTCAGTTCTCCAGCTGGAAACCACCTCTTCCCAGTGGTCCCAATCAGAGACCCTGAAGTGGGAGGTGGGGAATGTCATCCAGCCCATCACCTTTTTTGACACTTCTTATTTCTATTGTACCCACTCCCAAGGAAGTTTTCTTCCTTTGTGCGCAACAGTTAGCTTTGACTAAATAAAAAAAAAAAAAAAAAGAGAAAGAAAAAGAAAAAATAAGGACAGTAGACAGAGGCTGAAACTGTTACAACTCTCCGCTGGTTCCCTCTGCTGCCCCAGACTTGTTTGCCTTGAGACAGTGGAAACAGCCACACTGTACTACAGAACCTCAACTCCTTTCTGGGTTTGCCAGCTGTGAAGTTTGTTAATTGAGTTACCAAACTACAAATGCATTGTTCCCATTTCATAGTCCTTGGAAATCCACACACGCAGTTAGCATTCACAGTACTAGTCAAGGAACGACAGTCCCGTCCTCTCCTTCAACAGCTTAAGACTGAGTGAGGAAATGGGAGCTGCACTTTGTTCTGTGGATCTTCCTTCTGACGGGAAATCAGCCAAACTTGAATTCATGATGTTCAGGACCAGATTGTCAAGACATTAAAATCCTCAGTCCCCCATAAGCTCAGTAAGAATCAAGCTCTTAATTGCTTTTACAAATCTGACACCAAGTTGTCTCCACAACAGGACCTTGGCACGTTCTCCCCAAGTTACAGAACCACCCCAGAGCCTGACTCACAGATCCCCTCCTCTCACACATACCCCTTCTAGCTTTTCCATTTATAGCCTAGACACAGGGAAAGAGATGCTAACATCTCACTAATTACTGTAATTATCCCAGCAACTATCAAGTTGTCAGTACACATCCATTGCAATTAGCACTGTTTTACTTTGCATCAATCACTCCTTACACAGCATCCTTGAGAGGGAGGATTCTTTGAAGTATTTCAGCTCCCACCCCCAAGGCTTTGTTACCATCTGTTTTTAGGAGAAGAAACAGTGACATAGCTTTGTTACAACTCCACCTCAAAAAGACCATATAACTGCCAGTGGCCAAGTCAGTCTCAAATTCTAACTGCCTAAGAGCAGGTGGTAAAACACCTATCACACCATCTGTAACACTGCTGTTCATGGGGTCATCATATGACCAGCAACCACCTCCCAAAGGTCACTCGTTTCAGTTTGTCTGGTACAGTCCAACGTCAGATGTAGGTTCAAACAGCAAAGAGGCCAAATGACCTGGACAGGACTTAACAAGGTGGATGGCAGAGGAGGTCAAGAGCATCAGGAGTGCCACAGTGCTGAGTAGCTTTCAAAAAAAGCAAGAGTAGCTTCGTGTCACCAACTCCTCCCATGCACGAGAGAAGCTACCAGAAGCAGAAGAGTGCAAGAAGAAAGCTGAGGGACAGCAGAAATTAATCAAAGGCATTCGGAAGAGAGCTATTATCTGCCCACATAATCTCAATCAACACTGATCTTCCAGCAAGCTGCACATGACAGCATCATTTGCTTGCTGTGGCACGACAGCACTGTCAGCAGCTTACTGCAAGTCATAAAGATTCAGCTCCAGCTCTGCCACAGGCTTCAGGCAATGCCTTAGGTAAACATTTTTCCATGCCTCAGTCCTGTCTTATTCCCCTGCTCCCAGTCCTTTATAGAAAACAGGGGCAATAGCCACCCTTATTACCACTCCCATAACGCTGGGAAAGATATGCACATTAAACATAGCAAGGCAAATACCTACCATGAAAGGTTTTAAATACATCACTCCCCAAGACAAACCAAAAATCAGATTAGTGGAAGCACTGGTACAGTAGCACCCCAGAGACAGCTCAAACAGAACTGTTCCAGTCAGGACACCTGGCAGTTTCAGGCGACATTAATGGATTGCTCCTTCACAAATATTTTCAGTGAGATAGTCAAGTCACACCAGGATACTTGATACTGGAAACCTGATGCTGGAAACTGCTTAGCAAGAAACCCAAGACAGCTACTCAACAGCCATGTTAATAGCATTAAGTATCCTTGATTACAAAGCTGCCCATTGATTCGTGGCAAGAACAGAGACTGTTGTGTCAAAGAAGGGGGAACACATTGAAACAGCCTCCCCTGACTTCAGGCAGGCCTCTTGGCCAAAGTCACACACTATCTGTTGCAAAAAAAGAGCTCTCAACACCCATTAAGAAGTCCCAAGATGCAAGCTCTTTCCTAGGGCTGGGCAGCTGCTCTGGAGACCACCTCCAGTTACAGGCACTGCAAGAACCTTCAGATAAGGGTGTCCAAAAAGCACAGTCCTGAGCAGAGCTCTACCTGAGCTGTTGCCATGGTCACTTGGGCCAATTCCCTCAGAAACACACTGTGATGGTGGCTAAATATTTCAAATTGTATCAAGGGGCTTCTCTTGATTTATGCCTGCCCAGTACCGTGCCAGATAGCAACTTGCCTGAGACACAGGTTGGCCTTCCAGCACTCCTAAAAGGCCACAAGAACCACAGGCTACCACCAGAGACAGGGACAACCCAGCAGGGAAAACACTCCCAGATAAAGCTTCTGACCCGATCACTTTTCTGCTAGCAATTCCCCCTTCCCAGACACTTGGAACCATCTCCTCTGTGAAGCACAAAGTTTCCACTTGCCCTCCCTGGAGGCAAAACCTGGCAATAGGATCTTTTCTCAAGCCCTGCTAAAGCAGGCTAGCTTTCTGCTATTTGTTGCTCAACAGCACACTAAAACACTCAAGCATGAACTACAGGCCAGAAAAACCAGGAATCCTACAGCTCTGAACAGCAAAAATAGAATAGGAGAGACACATGTGTTAGCAGTTTCCAACTGTTTCTTATCAGAGGCAGATCCTGCATTTGGGCTTAGAATTTGCACTTTAAGTGATTAAGTTCTTAGGTTACTTTCAGTCAAGTGTATACAACTGAGTACACTGGCACTAGACAAATCATTGACAATGACATTTCCATTCCAGAGCACAGAATAGCTTATTTTAACTTCTACAACTTAATATCAAACAATGTTTGATGTTATTTGTTGGTGGTGTTTTTTTGGTTGGTCATTTGGGTTTTTTTTAACTTGGAGGGAAGATTTCTTCTATTGAAGCTATTGCTCATTTTCCTCCCCCTACTAATTCAGCCTGCTGAAATACGTTTTCAGGATTTGAGCTGTCTTAGAGGCTTTAAACAAACCAGAGTTAAAGAGTATACTGGGATTCCCTAAAAAGCCCCCAAGGCTTTGGTACATAGATTTTAGAATCCAAGTTACAGCCTTCGACAAAGCCTGCAATATATGATTTACCAAGATCAGCAATGCTCTAAGTTTTCATACAGACAGGCAGCCCCTCCAAGCAGCAGACAAGGCAAGAGCCAAGACAACTTAAAGCACCATGAGCCATGCCTCGCAGCCCCAAAGACCAAGGCTTCATGCGGTATTAAATATCAACCCATTTCCTCCCCGCATACTTTCTGTGCACTTTCATAGCCAGAGGTTTGTAGTAACACAGCCTGCACAAGGGTTTTGCTGCACTTTCACTTTATCGTTCCTGAGTTACGGTCTTGAAAGCAAGTGTAAACTAAGCCTTGTTTCCTAATCATCCTCCTAGACTGCTGTTTTCCAGGGAATTCGCTCCTGCTGAACCTTGCAAAGGCAGACCTGATTAGCTGGAATAAACAGGAAACCAAATCACAGCAATGTCTATTGGGTGTTTCTGCTTTTGGCTGAAGAGGAGCTCAGCAGCCTGTATCCCTATGGTGTACACTTGGATCCCTTCACGGGCAGCTGCAGAAGAGAAAGTGATGAATTAAGTTGTCAAGGAATTGTCTGGGACAAAAAGCAGTGGAACAATCAGAATCACAGAGAAGTTGTTTGGAGAACAAGCAGCACATGGCTTTTTAGGTTTAAAGACAGACAGAGGCATTCAAGGAAAGACACATTAATATGCCTTCTATTTAGGCCAGTAAAAATCACCTCTCCACCCCCGCAGAGTGTTTCAAGATCCTTTTCTCTGCTTCTGGATGATGAAAAAGTAATTGATCATACAGCATCCCTACTTACCTTCCTTGATGTATGCAGTAACACGCAGCCAGCACTTTCATTTTCAGCTGGAAAGGGGAGAAAAAGTAACATCAGATCAGAAAAGTGTTACTATCGCAGGTACCTGACAGGCAGCAGGAACCAAGCAGAAGGTCTCAGAACAAGGTGAATTATCACTCTTGGCAGAGGATGATCTCTAAATTAAAGCAAAGATTCAATTTTTACAACATTTCCCATTTTGGAAGTGTAAACCAAGTGTAGAAGCAGCTTTTGGCGTTATCAGATCAGCTGGGGTTGGCATCTTGCAGCATTTCTGCCCCCCCCCCCCCCCCCCCCCCCCAGATTCCCTATGTATTTTTACATGCCACTTCCCACCTCACCCCCTACCTCTCCCCAAAATAAAATAATAATTAAAAAAACATCTAACTCCTAATCCTTTAGGTAATAATTTAATCCAATGCATTGCTGTTTGATAGATTGAGGCTAAGATTGCATGAGTCATGCTCATTTGGAAACTATTCTTTTCCTTGTTAAAAGAATCAACAATAACACTCAGGCACTTCCAAGGGAGCAGGCTGTGAGAGATCACATACAGTGACTCGAAGATGAGCACATTAACGTCCTGTCAACTCACCACGCTGCCTCCATAAATCTAAGCTTAAAGCAGCAGAGCACTTGGGAAAGAGTATTGCTGTTTAGAGACTATTAAATATGCAGCCAACATACTGGGATGGAGGTACCTGGGAAGTTCCTGGTTCAAACTTCTAAGCACCAACATTATTATTTTCTTAGGGTGTCTATGAAGCAATCTTTGGGGTATAAACCAAAAAAAAAAAAAAAAAAACCAAAACGAAATAAAACCCTGTTGGTTTTGCCACAAGCCCACTCAATACTGCTTGTATCCAAGGTGGCTTCTCTGTAGGATTACTAGTACCACAGGTACTGTCTGTGCATCCTCTTTAAGTCCTCATCTTCAGACACTCCAGAAAGCCCACTAGACTGAGCTGCTACCAAAATTTTTGCATGAAGCACATGAACAGTTTTCATTCAAATGAGTGTAGCGAGAGCATGGAAAAAACCCACTGAAGACCAAAACTTTTCCAGAGGTCAAGTTGTGGAAAAGTACAGAGATGTAACACAGAGTTACAGCTATTCAGATAAGTTTTTTGCTTCCTTTCCAGATCTGCATTTCCAAATCCTAACCTAGAACTGCTGCAATCCCATTTTACAGGCTGACCACACACAGAGCACCTCCAAGCAGCCCTGCTACTCTCCAAAAAAATAAGCTAAGGATACAATTCACAAGAAAACACCCAAACTCCAAAAAAGCATATTTTTTTTCTACACAGAAAGCTGCTTTAATCAAAGCCACCCCGATCAAACAGAAATTCAAGTCATGTCCACGGTGGAGTTAAAAGGCTGCAACTCAAACTGGGAACAGAGTTGACAATAGTACTAAAGGATTGCCTTTGCCTCCCACTAAAATGATGGTTCAGAGGCTTTGATTACATCACCTAACTCCTCCCAAAGTTCACTTGGATGCCACACATGTGATTGAAAGCATCACTTAACTAGACAAGTCCGCTGGTGCAACAGTCCCAATTATTACCACTTTTGACATATCTTTTTGAAAACACAAGCTGTTTCATCTAAAAAATGCTATTTATTATTAAAAAGCAAGTACCCAAATAAACCAGAAACATCAAGTGTTTTCCCCAGGCTCTTACATTTGTAGTTCTCCAACATTCACTTACTCAACATATAGCCTAATTACACATGCAAAAGTATGCTGGAAGATTTGGAAGCCATAAATATTTATTGAGGAGAAAACATGCTCTGGTTTTTCGGCTCTTAGCAAGAAACATTTCTAGAGATACAAAATAACCACAACCCTGAACAACAGCAAGCATGTGCTGAAAAGCTATTAAGATACCTGCAGTCTGTCCTTACGGATACATGCAAATGCAACAGCAATTCATGTTCTTTTATCATGCAGGAACTCTTAGTTCCTCTTATCAATTTCAAGTATCTATCAATCTTCTCCGCTGACAGCTCTCTCAGGTACTCATCACAGATGAGAACTGAGTGCTGTTTTATCAACACAAGCAAAAACATCTAATTACTTCTATTGAACCAATATCTTTCAAACTTCTCAAAACAATTGTTCTGGATACAGATGTGATGCTTTGGAAAGCCCACAGACTCATTCATCATTTCATCCAAGCAACATGCCACTCAGACTCGATCCAGGGAAAGGAGACAGCTGGATATGGCCATCCTGGTTCTACAACATTACTGAAAGACAATAGCAAATCCACTAAAGCATGAAAAATGGCGTGGGGGGGAACACAAACACAGACTGCCCACATGCTCTCCTGCATGGCTTATGAACCACCCAGTTACTTACCGTGGGGGAACTCAGTATGCAATGCGGCGTAAAACCGTGTAAGAGGTTGCCCATGACATGTCCATCAGGAGACAGCCTGACTAAAGCCCAAGACCAACCACCAGCAGCCTGCCACCAATTTTTTCCTCCTTCATGGCTCTAGCACTGCTTCCCTCCAGTTATGGAGAAGCTGAAGAGGTACAACTGCCTTGAACCTTGCACCTCCATAGAAGAGCCCTTCATGCAAATAAAATGGATACAGAAAACCACGGATTCACCCTCTACTGACAAGAAAGAAACTATCCATCAATCATCAGTTATGTCTCACTACCAGGAATAATAACTAGATTTCACACCCAAATGACAGGATTAATCACACTTAATTAAAAAAAAAAGTCAAGACCATGTAAAACTTTAATTTCTATTTTTGTGGTCTTCCTTGCTGGAGAAAGCAAGATACAAAAGTCTATTTTAGACAAGCTAGCTAGCTACACACATTATTGTCTCTGTTCTAGCACACAGTTAAAGGAGAGCTGCCAGGGGTGGCCGACCTTATCTGTTAGGCTGTGCTCCAGGCTCTGCCCAGAGGAAAACCAAAAAGTCAGCAACGCATCTCTGACATCCCTTGGCAGCCACATCAAGGCCACACGCATATCCCGAATTTCTAGGACGCATGCACACAAGCACGCAGCATTACTGAATATGTTACAAGCGATTCACTTGGAGTTCACTTCAGTTTTAACACTGATAAATTGCCAACATTAGACTTCACGCTTGCGGCCTTGTGTCAGCACGTTCAGAGCCCTACCAGGGCACTGCAGTACGCCTCCGTTTATTTCCCACCATTTGCAGAAGAACAAGACCCATCCAGCTTTTTTGACATGAGCAAAGAGTTTTAATAATTGGAAACGAGAAATGCAGCAGGAAATTTGCTATACTCCAAAATAGTTTCAATCCAGCTGCCCTTTATGTAACACCCCTGATAGCAACCTAGAGAAATTAAATCCCCTGCTTGCTTCCCTTGCCATCCCCTGTTCAGATAATGACATCTTTATGCAGACAACCCTGAAAACAGATCCATGAAAGTCATATGCCAAAGTTTAAGGCTTTTCACCCTTTGCCTGAAGATATCTCCTTTCAGTTCAGATCCCATTCCTTCCCTTCCCTTGTACAGGTCCCAGTCCTGCCCTTAACACCTGAGAAGACACAAAAGCATTTGGAGCAAAGCCACCGCTGGATGTCTGCAACATCCTAAGAACGTATTTTTCTTTGGGATAAAGGAGCAGAAATTAGAGAGCAGGAACTTTTTTGGCTGTGCAGGTGTCAGTGCGCATTACTTTAGCTCTACATGCACTCTCCAGTGCGCCTCCCTGGTAAATAGGCTAATAAATCAGAGCAGAATACTTACATTAGCACTTCCACGGTTTTCTCAGAAAAGTATCAAGGATCCAGTCTAAGTATAAGCACTTAAGGTTTGGGGGTGGGGTGGTGTTATTATAAAAAAAGCTATTTTATCTGGGCTTTCTTCAGGGGTGTAAGCAAATCTAAGCCTCAGCTAGTTGTGTTGAACCACACTGTGAGCAGCAAAAACTGTTCTGCTTTTAGAATCTGACACCTTAAAGTATAAATAAAAACACACCAGCACATGGCATGAGAGGAGCTTGTTAGGAGCTGTGGAGATACCTCTAACTTGTCACTGACAGCAAGGGATTGCACAAGCAGGATCTCAAGGGGATCATTTACTTTGGTGTCCTGCCATGGCTGTGCCGAGTCTGGACTCATCCTCATCAGACTTCAGGTTAAAAACTGTTAGATAAATAATTGTGTCCCAACTAGCTCACTTTTCCACAACAGGGTGGTGGGCTGAGCTACAGTAGAAAGCCTAAAATCAGCTGGTTTCATCCCTCTTAAACCAACACACAGGTTAAGAGCAGGTGGGAATAAGCAACTAGCTGCAAATTTCTGGAGCAGGCTGGAAAGAAGCAGGCAGGGTGCGGAGGAAAACCTCACCTGAGTAATGCTCAGCACAGGCATCACAAAGGCTGGGCAAGTGAAGGACTATCGCCTTGCACTCCCCTCTGATCATTGTAGAGGAACTGGAAAGAGGCAGACAGCACGACAGACTGACCAGGGCTCTTGCACAGAGCCAGGGACAAGATAAGAGTGTGAGCGCTGTATCACTTGTCACACCCAACTCCCCAAACATGCACGCACTCAAAAGCAATTTTTTTTTTTTTTTTTTAAAGCTGCAGTAGGTTTTGGCATTAAGTTTGGGGCAGGGGAGAAAGGTGCATTTTCCCATGCCAACTAGAGGGGCAGAGCACTCAAAATCCCAGAGGAAGCTGCCCTGAAACAAACCCAAGGTGAAGCACCTAGAAGGGAAAATGCTGCCTTTGTGCAAAGCCAATCACACTGCCCAGCCGCCCCCCCCACCTTCCTCAACTTCATAAGCACCACTTTGAAAACACTCTCATCAGGAAATTCAGAGGGAGGCCATACCATCGCATCCCCTCTGCCTGCCCCCCCCGTGACACAATTGGTGTATCCACTTTCCATTAGAGTATAGGAAGCTTCGGCAGCCCAACATCCCACGCTGACATCAAACTACTAAAACAGGAGTTATCAGATGGAACGCGTGGGTCAGCATTGTGCCTCAAGACACAAAAAGGACCTTGGTATTAATGTGAGGAAATGTGGCTATTGTGTGCAGAATGATACCCATTCAGGCCCAGACCACTTGTCTCTGGACGCTACTCTCTCTGGAATATCCTTGGCGCCAGCATCTAGCATTTCTCCTCATCCCCTTAAAGAAAAAAAGTCACCTCGGCAGGGGCCGAGCCATGAGTGAGAGCACTGTGTTTTGCTCAGAGCTGCAGCGACGGGCGTGCACGTGTGTGCCTCTGGAGTGGATTACAGGAAACTGTTGGTTCTGCATATCAAGGAATGATCAATTTTCCAGAGGGTGGAACAGGCTTTAATTTCTCATGAAGCATAAATTGTGTCCCGTTATTTCCCCCACACACTCCAACAAAGCCACATCTTGCTTTCCAATTGGCTTTTCACTGCCATCAGGATTTTGCTGCCTCCCCCCCCAAAAATGGCTTCAGGCACCTCTCTGCAGCTAAAACCACCAGTGTGAACATCAGCTATAAGTGGCAATGCATACTGCAGTATGCATTTTATGCAGTATGCATTTTAGCAGCTACAGCTCCACGCATCCCTGGTAAGTTGTACCCAAGTTTAGGGAAAAAAAAAAAAAAAAAAAAAAAAAAAAAAAAAAAAAAGTTGTGTAAACCTTCCTATTGCAACCTGGGGAAAGGAGAAGGTGAATTGTTTTAAAACCCCAAACCACAAGAACAAGGTCCAAAGGATGGAAATTTGCCTAGCTGATTTAAGGGGGCTGCCAAGCAGGTAAGAACATTGTGACTGACTGCAAGGCTGTGGCCCCACATGCTTTGCAGACCCACTGCAACAAGTGAAGTTTGCATTGCCTGTCCACCAACTTTAAGGCTCAGCCTAAACCAAATTGCTGTATTCATTTGCAGGGATTTATTTCCAAGCGTGCTACAGAAAGTAGCAAGCGGTTGAATCCCCTAGTTTGCTGTTTCTGCAACAGGTTGAAGGGATGCAGGTATGTACACCTGCAGCCCAGGCTCCAGAGGGATTTATGGAAAAGCCCACATATAAGATACAAAGAGAGACAGATTTGCATCCAGATAGCATTAAGACAGAAGGATTAATACATTTCAAGCTAGCTGAGAGAATAGGAGAGCAGTAGTAAAGGCATGTATGAGCCTGCAAGCCATTAGACAGCTAACCCAGTAGCTATGAATCAAGCAGGGTTTGTTGCACGCTGGTCTGGAAAGAGGTCTCCCCCACTGCACTCCAAATTCACTGATGCTCCTCATTCTCTCTGGCACCAATTCCCAGGTAACAGAGCATCAGGCTGGATTTTCCACCTGCAGCACAGGAAAGGTAACATCCCTGCTCCTGAGGTGGGGGCTCCCTCTCCAGCCTCAGGGAAAAGGGACTTCATTTGGGACAGGAACACAGTACCAACTCAGGCAAAAACACACACAGCAGGGCACAGACCTAACATTTCCCTTGTACACATTTATTGTGACTTCAGAACATGTCTCAGTCTCTACAAAACATTCTGATCTCCCCCCCCAGAAATGCAGATCCCAGGGCCAAAACTTCAGATGAAGACCCATCTTCATGCTGGAGCTAACATTTGCTGAAAGCCAAAATCTTGCCCCCAAAACCTAAGCTAGAAGGGTGAAAGGCAAAAAAGAATAACAAGAATAAAAAAAAAAAAGCCACGCCATCTTTTATCAGCTACCTCAAGGAAGCAATAAAACACCCAGAAGAGAGGACCCAAGTATCAAAACTGAAAAGCATTTCAGTGTATAGGCACCTGCACTGATTTGAGCTCAATATTCCATGTAAAAGCAGCCAGTATTAATTAAAAACAAGATATGCCATACCTTAAGCCCCAGATTTCTTCAAGCTATCCTGTTTTATACACATCTGTGTGCACAGCCCAGCATTTTATGACAATGGTTAATTGTCACAGTTTTATGGGCTGTGCTATGTCTTGTTGGCTCAATGTTTAATCCTACCAGTGATCTTTTTAAAACAGAATTATAATAAAGTGCATCCAATTATGCTCATAGCAAGCTGTATGTAGATCATACAGAGATTACCAGCTCAACAGGACAATGGCAAAGCTGTCACCACATCTGTAATTCTATTTATGTTGCCTGCCGGCACCCAGACCTTTGGGTATCAATTCATCCCCTCCCAAATAGGATTTTTGGATCTTTTAGCCCTAAACTAAGGTGGGCAGCAACCTCACAGCAGCACACCAGAACAGTTCTCCAGCAGGAAAGAATTTGGACAGCACATCAGCCAAGAGACCAAACCATGACAACCAGAACAGGCAGAGAGACTCACAGATACCACAGAGCAGCTATTTTGTTTCAAGTCACCTTAGAGGTTTTTCCTGCTGGAGGCGGAGCAAGTGTATTTTATGCAGCAAGTGCATCTGACACTAGGGAGCAAATCAACACAAGCAGTACTGGAGAGCCCTCTTTGCAGAAGAGGGCCCGTGGTCAGTCCCTCTCTGGTCAGGCAGCAACCGCTCAAGCCCCAGAAAGTGTTGCAATGGGTCGCGTGACACACGAGGGCAGTATCGAGCCCTCTGGCACTTGGAAGCCTTCAGCTCAAACAAAGGTTTCACCCAGTTTGGAGAAAACAAAAAAATGAGATAAAGACAGAAAGATGTCATTCCCAGTCTTGCTTTCCTTCCGTGTCTAAAGAGCACCAGAGGACCTTGTAGGATCCTGGTGTACTAGCTCCCCTGGGGGCTGGAAACTAGATGTCTGGGGGAATCTTGCATTACCTGGACAAAACCTGCAGGTGTTTTGTTTGTGGTTGTTTTTTGGTGGGTTTTTTTTTTTTTTTTTTAGGATATTTGTTTGCTTTTTTTGGGCCCTTTCTTTTCAGCTTGTCTTGCTGGACACAAGCACTGCAAGTGCTCAGCTCCACGGTTTTGTTCCAGGGAAGCAAAGCTTGAGTATAAAACAAAACTCCCAGAGAACAGCAGCAATGCAAAGGCATTTCTGAGAAGTGTCCCCTTGCAGAGCCATACAAGGAACAGCACACTCCCAGACATACCCTGGGCATGGCATAGTTAAATGTCATTACTGGAAGGAGCTTAGGAAGCTTGTGAAGAGAGTATTTTTTCAGCAGTTCAGGCTACTTTCATTAGAAGAGCTAAGGGAGTCATCTCAGCCACTTTCAACCACCTCAGAAGTCAGCTGTCCCTGAGGATCAGCTATACCCTCTGCAGCCAGAGACTGGTCTAGTATTATAAAATCTACTCTGGAAGATGCTTCGATAAAATCACCTCTGAGAAAAAGCTGACAGGCTAGATGACTAACACCTGGAGTCTGAGGAATCCTATATGCCTGACAGGGAAGAATTTGGATTTTGGCTACATGGACCACTTTGATGTTGTCACGAGGAAAAAAGAAAAAATAAATCTCACTTCACACCACACCTGCCCTTATTGAAAATGTGAACTTCTATTCTACCCGAAGCCCATTTTTTATAAGCCTCCATCCTTACATTCAAAAGCGGATTCCAAAAGACCAAAAGTCCATTTTTCCTTAAAAATCCTAAGCATCTCAACTGAAGAAAAAGGATACAACTAATACCACCATCGCAAACATCAGTGCTTCAGGGAAATAAGGAAGTCTTTTTTTTGTCCTATTTTGAATGGAAGAGAAAATACTTACAAAAAGCCCAGGAGGACACACAAGGAAAGCCAGCCTCTTCGGATGCAAAAGAATCCACAAGCACTTGCATTCCTCATCCCTGAGCAATGCACCCCCACAGCATTAAGCCCAGGCTTGTCATAGCAAAGTACAGTTCCCCTTAAATCTTTCAATTAAGACGGCATTTGTAAAACTGCAGGCTTGAAAATTACTAGAAATTATCCCTAAGTTAGAGTCACCGCTTCGACTCAAAAAGCAAACTTCAAGACAGTCCAGCAGAGGTCCAGGCCATGCCTATTCTGCATCACCGTTTCCAATAACTGCTCACTATAGATTGCTTGGGGTTTGCTTGTAAACTGAAAATAACTTCGAGGAAACTTAAAGGACTCTCCAATACTGCGATGCCAAGGAAAATCCAAAGCTCGTGTATTTAATCTTCAAAATAATCAGTGTCCACACAGGCAGGCTCCCTCCAGCTGCTGGAATGAATCCCAGGCTGCTGCCAGGTCCCAGGACTGCATTTTTCTAGACACATCGCATCAAAGCCAGGTTTTGCTAGCCCTTCTCCTTCAGCATTTAGCATACGCATGACACAGAAGATGTTAAAATGGCACACTAGAGGCAAAAGCAACCTCTAGAGCAATCTAGGGATTTTATCCCTCGACAGCAAACATTTTAGATATCCCTGAGGGTGGAAGCCCCAGGGGTGTGTTCTCGCTGGCGTGCTCACCCGCAACACTGTGGGCACTACCACCAGCAAACACCATCATCCTCCTCATCATGAAGCTGCCTTGAAGCAGGTACAGATCCTACTAAAGCATATCTGGGGGAACACAGCACTTGGGACCTCATCCAGAGCAGACAGTTTGTATTTATAAACGGAGCATGACACACAGCAGCACCTCCCTGTACTATAGACTCAGATGCATGCTGTGGGGGTCTGACTTCCATCAGAGAGGTCTAACAGGCTGGTTTTCTCCCCATTTTTGCTGTCTGCCTCAACACAGCAGGTCTAGGGATTACCTCTAGCCAGGAGGCTAAAACCCAAAGGATGCATGTCCAACCCCCAAAATCCCCCTACACTTTTTCTTCTCTTACCAATTGCTGCAGAGGGCAGAAACTGACGCAGGACAATCCACAGCTCCAACTCACCTCCAGCATTTCAATTAAAACAAGATCAAAAAAGCCTCCAAAATCCTCGGGAAGCCCAAGAGCCACATTTCAGTTATCTACACCGCCAAAAATACCCTGATTCCTCACCAAAAGTAGCTCTCTAGCAACAAGACCACAGCAGCGAGAGCAAAACAAACTAGGAGCTGAAACACTGCATGCAGATGGCTGAAGACCCTCTCAGCACCCAGACTTAATAGGGTTTTTTTCCCCAAAAAACTCTCCAAAGTTTCTCAGTAAGGAACAACTGTGTCTCGTAGCCCCATTTTGGGGCTGGGGGTTGACACTCACCAGCGGCATTCGGTGGCACCTCCAGGTTGACATTGACGAAGAAGCGGATGCTGTCGCCTGAGACGATGGAGGAGTTCACCGCGTCAAAGAGCTCCTCGCCCCCCGTCTCCTCCTTGGCCTCGCAGCCATCATCCATGTCGCACTTGAGGTACCCTGCCAAGGAGAGGGGGAGGGTGGTTAGGGGGGGCGGTTAGCAGGGCCGTGCCGGGGCACCCACCAGTCACGGCCACCCAGGGCCGCAGCCAGGCCTTGGCCGCACCCGGGGGCTTCCCTAGAGCCCTCGTCTGGTGAGGGCTGAGAATTATAAACAATGGGCTCCAGCACACCTCGGGTTAGGCCACAGGTGGGTGTCCAAAGGGCCAAGAGCTTGGCACACCAGCCCGCCTGCCAAGCCGATGATGTGAGCGGCAAAGCCAGGAGTCACCACCTTGCTCCTCTCAGATAAAAAAAAAACAAACCCCCACCACATCAGGATGAAAACTGCGATCAGAAGCCATAAAACTGCCAGGCAGCGACCCAGAAGCAAGAGGTGCACCACAGCCCCAGCCCACCCCAAACCCAACTCCAGCCATCGGCTGCACAGCCATTTCACTTGCTATTCAGCAATTTGAAACTGGGGTGGGGGGGTGGAGAAAAAAAGCAAAAAAAAAAGAGACCAAAAAAGTTCCCAAGGAGACACCCAATATGGATGGACAGACCTGCAGCTCCCCACGGGGTAGAGGAGCAGGTCACTGGAGGCAGCAGCACCGAGAAAGCGAGGCAAGTTTCTTAATTACAGCGGACAACTCCTTAGCCTTTTGTAATGCTTCTAATTAGAGTTTAACCTAGCCTCATTCAACAGCAAGCTGGTTCACTGCAACATTTTATTACGAAGCAGCTGGAGGACTCTTGTGGCATGCTTGTGTATCATGTTTAATTAGGAGAATTAGGGACATTATAGAATGTCAATTTTTACATTACCAGGATTATTCAGCAGCTTCTACCCATCTTCTGACAAGTCTTTTATGCCTAATTTGAAGCAGGAGGGATATATTTCATTAGCTTGCTTTAGGCACTATAGTAAAATGAAAAGGGTGAGCTTTGAGGCAGAGGTTTGAATGGGGACTAAAATATTGATGGCTTTTTTTAAAGCCTTGTATAAGCAAACAGAGGCAGCAGCAGCTAAAAGCAGCACACGCTGTCTTGGAGGGATCTTGAGCCAACAGCTCGCCACCACACAGAACAAGCCCTGAGCCGGAAGGCCACAAACAGGAACTTAGTGAGGCAGGACAGGGGCTGCAGCGCTTCCTGACGCGAGCAATGTGCCGACGGGTGCTCGGCATCTGCCCAGGAGGGTGCAAGGGAGCTGCAGGAGCTTCAAGCCTTCAGGTGACTTCTGAGCTGCTTATCCAAGGTGTGGGAAACCCAGCAAAAACAACTCAGACAAAATAGAGATTAGGAGTAAGATTAACCTATCTGCTTGACAGAACCGCTTCAGGTTTATTCCTATCAGAACTGCTCCGAAGGCTTCAAGAAAAAGCATCCACTGTGCTGCTGTCCCCATCCAGCCTGCCCAACAGCTTGCAAAACACACCAAAAACACTCTGCTGGTGGATCTTAGACAACTATTTCCATCCCTGCACAATGGAAACTTATCCAAAGACAGCCAGAAAGAAGCGAGGCAAGGAAAGCATAGGAAACGCCTGAACACAATACCCAAAGTATCACAGCACTCTGGGCACCACCAGGTATGAAACTGCTGCACAATGGCTGGCAAAATGTGCAAAGACAAGGGAGAATGGCCTTACACTGAAAGAGGGGAGATTTAGATTGAATATCAGGAAAAAAAATCTTCCCTGTGGGGATGGTAAGGCACTGGCACAGGCTGCCCAGAGCAGCTGTGGATGCCCCATCCCTGGCAGCGTCCAAGCCAGGCTGGACGGGGCTGGGAGCAACCTGAGCTGGTGGGAGGTGTCCCTGCCCACAGCAGGGGTTGGAACCAGATGGGCTTTAAAGTCCCCTCCAACCCAAACCATGCTGTGATTCTGTGATTGAGGGGCAGCCTGTGTCCTGGACAGATGCAGAACAGCCAGACAGGGTGCCTGCTGGCATCAGAAGTACTGCAAAGCCCCATGCAAGCATCTCAATTCTAAACAAAGTGCCAAACTTGGGGTTTGGTTCCTCCAAAATACACGATGGACACTATAACCTCTTTACAGCAAAGCAGAGCACCCACCAGTGCTGACAGCCCCCCTGACGCCAGAGGAGCTTGGACAGCCCTTGTAAAGCAGAAGTTAGCCTGTGCAGGCTCAAATACATCATATTGGCTTTTTCTTCTCATCCATATCCAGGATTGTGGCCCCGGGCAAGCTGTCACAACACATTTGTGTTTCTCCATCCTTCTTACTCCGTGGGTCAGATAGGAGGCACAAGGGCGGGGGCGGGAAGATTATTTGAACACGCAGTTCAAGAGACCATGGCTCACTTGTTTCCCACTGTCTTAACGCAATTAAGACACAGATAGGTAAATCGGTAAAAGTCAAGCAGGGAAGACTATTTATTCCCCTGCCACTGAAACTGGCTTGATAAGAGTGCAGCAGCAGTGGGCCCTGAAAGCAGAGAGGGCTGTACATGGGAGAGAAGCAGCACAGGAGCTGGAAGAAGGGCAAGGGTGGAGCAGATCAGAGGGCTGGGCAGAGGTCAACGAGGACTCTGGCAAGGGAAGCATCCTCTGTTCCTCCCTCTTTAGGGGAGGAAAGAGCAGAACAAAAGGCAGCCGAGCCTCATGTCCCTTGGGCAAGGGACGGACAAAACAGTCAGCTTGCAAATAATCCCAAACCTGGGCTATACAGGAACTGCACTCCCGGGCAGGTGTCTGCTTTGTCACTAAACCACCTCAAGGCTTCAAACCAATCCTGTTTTGAATCCCTAAGCCTATTAGTCTGCCAGGCATTTTAAAATACAAGCAACTCATGCCTGTTCACATACAGGGTCACCTCAAAGTGAGAAGATGTCATCTCAAACTGTGTGCACGGCAGATGCATCTTCCCTTCCCTCTGAGCACGGCTCAATAGCTGCCTCCAGCCCTGGCAGCTGTTTTCCCCCATCGCCTGATGATCACTGAGTGCCACCCCTGCTGCTTGAAGGGCAGCAGATGCCACAAGCAACAGCAGAAGCCATTCAGTTCCTCTAAAAGTTTTGACTGGTGTTTTACAGAACTTCAGAACAGGATCCGATGTAGCCGTTGCACAATTTGTGTAAATATCAATCAGGTTTCCATACAAAAGCACAGTCTCGGTAACACTTTATAGCCTGTGCTATGAGCAGCTGCTTCAGTGAGGTGGAGGGCAGTTTTAGACACCTTTTCATGCTGCCTCAGATTGACTGGGGAAGAGTTTAAGGTTCCTGAAGTGATGCCCCCCATCCCTATCACTGCAGTTTGCTGCCTTCATATGAAGGCAGCATTTACTAAAGTGCCATGAGCTACATGACAGGGCAAGTCAGACCTCTGCGCATGGGAAGTGCTACTTCAGCCTGAAATACATTCTAAAAGCACTAGAGAAAAGAGATTTCACTCAAGTAGGCAGCCAGAGTACAGAGCTGAGCTACGGTTGGCTGAGAAGATCAGTACAGCCCTTCTGTACTTTGAAGAATACCTTAAGGTCAGAATGATCCCCCCTTAGTCCACCCTGCAGGACTCATCTCACAACAAAGACAAATGGAAAAGCACGAAACCTGTACAAGGCCAAGGACAGCGAATACCATCCTTCAGTGCTGCAGGAACAAAATCCACTCTTCGCCCAGTGCAGCCATAAGTAGCAGATGCCTTGACTCTAAGTCTTCCTGTACCTCAGCTCATCCTATGCAACATGAAAATAAGCTATCGGCCCATTTCATGCAGCTGCTGGGAAGAAAAAGCAAAAAATGAAGTTTCTCTAGCCACTCCTCTCTAAAGCATCACCCCTTCCTCTGTAATTTCATGCCTGGCCCAGGCCCATCTTGCTCGCTCCAGTAACTCAACATGCATCCCCATCTTCTCTCCTTACTTTCATCACCTTCTGAGATCCACTTCACCTCCCCAGTCCTGCTGCTATCAACCCCTTCACAACTCTGACAAGGTGCCTGCCCTGCAGCTGTTTCACTGTTGAGCTGAGTTTTAAGAGCCCAGGGCTCTGTCAGGAAAAGCAGGGAGCTGAGCTGCAGCAATAGGAGGGGGCATTACCTCTCCCACCACTGCTTTAGTGGCAGCTGCACCTGGGGTAATAAAATCAGCAGAGCAGTAGTTAGCAGGAAGCACAACTTCAGCCACATCATATACATTCCCTAGAAAGGCTTAATTGCTCTGTGGGAGCAGCACTTACAGCCTAGGGGCTGCAGACTTCTCCAAGAAAACTAAAATCTTTTCAGTTTCCTGGGAGAAAAGCAACTATATTACTAACAACATCTTCTCAAACCCCAGTTATGAGCCTTATGCCAGACACAGCCCCAGCATAACCTCTCAGTGGGCCTCAGAGGTGACAAAGCAGATCATGGTATTTTAATCAACATCTGCAAGCACACACACTAGCCAGGATATTAGCAGTGCAAATGCATCTACCCACGCTTCGGTGCAGACTCAGCTTAACACGGCAAGCCAGAGTAAGCATCCAAGGAGGAGGTGTCTGGGGGAGATGGGGCATTTTTCCTTTTGGCATTACCAGATGTTGCATGGTTCTGGGCATATGTGCGCTCCACATTTTTTTGGTTAGGCAGATATATTGTTGCTACTGCCTTAGCAAAAGTTACATGGATGAGGTTAGGGTACATATTCATGTAGCTACATTAGCAGGGTAGAATAAGAAAGCTAAAAATAAGGCTCGTCAAAAGGTATTGTCCTCTGCCAAGTCTCTGCAAAAAATGCTGGCTTTATTTCTGAAGGACCACATTTATGCTATGTTAACAGTCTGAATATTCAAAACAATTTTCTGGAAACCACAGATTTTTACCCTCAACTTCCAAGGTAGTCTACACTACAAATCTGGAAAAACTTCTCATTCACAGCACCTGTTTTCACAACACTGCCTATTTTCTTAGCTAAATCCAAGCCCCAGCTTCTAGAACCATGGGATGGCATCTCCTCCTCTTCAGAAGAAGTTGCCCCCTCCCACAAAGTCTCTTCAAAAAGTCAGAGGGCTGAAGTTACATTAAAAGAGTTCTTTTGAGCTCATACAATTAATAATCCGGCACTATCAGCTAGCCATGCTAAAAGCCATTTCAGATTTCTCAAGTGGCTTTTTTAGGCTCAGAAGGCAGTAAATTGCAGGACAGTCCTTTTTACTGCTTTTGCAAAACAGCACTTGTGGCCACCTTGCCAGAACATAGCAACAACGGCATGTACTGTGCTCCTGCTGGACTCAGCCAACTCAGACACTTTGCCCCAGATGGAAAGCCTTTGCTTTTCCTAACATCACTGCTTTAAATATTTTTGTCACTGATCCCGATCCATTCAGAACTGAAATCCACCAACTCTTAAGAGTTTCAAGCCATAAACCCCACATAGTCAAATAGCAAGCTCTGCTGCAGTCAGACCATCAAGGGTAGGAGTTGGCTTGTTTTGGAAGAGTCCAAGAGCTATTTGCATCCACTTTCTCAGAAGAATTACAGGTCAAGTACAGAAGGACAACAGAATCAATAATAATACATTTTCAATAGCTTGTAAAGGTAAGGGGGCATCAACTGGGACATAGGCATTATCCTATAATCAGGTCTGGTTCTTTCAGCATCCCAGTGCTCAGCTGTAAGACAGTCTTAAGGCACTCAAGAGAGAATTAAGTCCTGTATCTGCCTAAAATCTAGTCATGATACTAGCATTAAGTTAAAAAAAAAATAATCAACTTCATCTGTTTTTTCTACTTGTGAATTTTCAACTTGCTCTAACAATAGATGCTAATTTTCATGAAAGGCATGAGGTTTTAATTAACCTGAGCTTAAGTGATCAGCCTGAGCTTTAAGCTATCAGAGGGCTTGCTTTGTTCCCGAGTACTGCAGGCTTGCAGATTCACTGCGTCACTCAGAAAATACCTAAATCCCCAACGCTGGGTGCAAAAGGAAACTCAATTAATAATGGAGCCTCCACCTCCATTTTGACCTTTACACTCTGCATAAAAACACAGATTCATGTTGCCTCCAAAGGTTAGATAACCTTACAGTTAATATTGGCAGGGATACTGTGATCGAAGGATTCAGGGGAGACTAGGAAGAACTTTGTGCAAGTGTTATCAGTTCTCCAATCTGCACAGTATTTTAGAAAAATAAAAGGTTTTAAAGAGCATCCTACTCACACACACACTAACCAAGGCAAACCTCTGATCACATCTTATATGCTGATTTCAGCATAATCACCTACTTACCAAAATAGCTCTCCTTTTTCAGACAAAAAGAGTGCAATCGTATTGATAGAACAGCATCTTTGGGGTAAATATTTGCCTAAATTTTACATGTTCCTGTTGAGGTTAAACTTCAAAGTTTGGGGGTTACTTATTGTTTTGACTCACTGGAGTCTGAAAAGCGATCGTGAAAAATTTCTCCCTTGCTAAAAAATTACTCCATTTCAGACAAGAACAATTGCAGTGCTGTAGCCACAAAGCAACACCCTCCAAAGGCTGCTATCAAGTCACATTTTGCAAAGATGTCTTCCCCCAAATTAAAAATTCAAGCCATGATGATTAAATAAAGCAGTTCTACATACAGCTAGATGCTTGCTAGGATTTTAAGCTTTTCCTTTAGTTCATAGTCAAGAGATACCCTGGCAAGGCTTGCTATTTCTGTCTGAAGATTTACCTGTCGTGCAGCAGGCAGCCACGTGGACGTGGCTTATGCCAGCACAGGAGAAGACAACTGGTGGGAGGTGTAGGGGTTGTCCACAGACCGCGTTGTTGGACTGCTGAGGGTTCACTGCTGACAGCTCATTGGCAAGAGAGGTCCAGAGCTTACCTCCCACACTTTTGTTAGAAGACCTCTTTTATTAAGGCAAATATTATGGTTTGGCACAGGTAAGATCAGTGTCTTCTCTGGGTCATCTAGATGGGATTTAGACAAGTGTCCTCCAATCCCAGCCCCTCTGTGACTAGCATAAGGGGCAGAAGAGCTGGGGAAGTGTTGTGTGATGCTTCTTAGCTCTTGAGCATCACTGGGAGCCCATCAGGTGTGGATCTGCAGCCTTTTGGAGTAATGACCACCCTCTGTAGAGATGTCAATCCATTACCTAAACTTTCAGAGTGCTTCAAGACCACAGATTAAACCACAACATCTTTTTTTTTTTTTTTTTTTTTTTTTTTTACAAGAGGTAGAAAGTGTCTAGCAGGTGAGTCACCAAGACCAGACCTGCATCCTTTAAGTAACACATGCCTCCACTACTGGTCAGCCACAGCTTCAGTCATATGTTTCCAACCCTATTTCAAGTCAGTCTTTTGTTCACCAAGAACCAGATGGAAACAAAATTTCCCCTGCTACTTCACTAATAATTTATAACAGAACTGAAAGAACTGATCTGCTACAAAAAAATCCAACACCCAGGCACTTTTGAATTAATTCCAGTATTGTATTTTGCAGCCAGATTTCTAGGAAATGTTGTGAATAATCCAAGTAATTCAGTGAGGCTTTGTTTTTATTTATTGTTTTGTTTTTACAAAACACAGCAGCACGTGGAACTTCAGTTCTGTACCAGAACTCACAGAAATCAGGAGTGTTCATTTTATTGTAAGCCTCCTGATAGTCAGTTCTCAGAAACAGAAATTTGCAAGAGATCTGCAAGCCACCCCCTCTAAGGTTCTCCATAGGTAGCAGTAGTGCTTCTCCTCTCGGTAAACTGAGCATCTCATCAGGGGAAACCCATTGCAAAGGATTTGTTCCACAAAGACATTTTGATTAATCTCCTAGTTAAGCTACCGATTCTAAGATAAAGACAAATTTAAAGAAGAAAAAAACCCACAGCACACTTACCAAACGGAACTGCAAACTGAAAAACAAGAACGACCAGATAAAATGTATCAAATCATCCCAAGCCAGACTGGGGCCTTGGAGCCCTTCAACACAGCTGCAATTTATTGTGCCAGCAAAACCAATTAATAAGTCAGAGAAGACCAAGCAGTGAGGGATTTGCTGAGGAAGACAAAAATTTATGCTGCAATATCTGTTGAGCCAGCTTTAAAACAATGCAACAATTCAGATATCCCCAGCACTATACTGGGACTCCTTCATTTAGATTTTGCAAAAGGAACTATAAAGCCTCCAATTTTGCGTCTTAACTGACCCAAGAACTTTCCCTGATAAGAAGCTCATCATACACTAGCAGAATTTAATCACTTGCAGCTAATAGCAATGCCTTTAGAGCTAATCTACTTGTAGCAAGCACTGGATACTTCCCCACCACCACCAAAGAGGATGCAGGAGCCTGACAGCCAAGAGACGATGTGGGGCTTGATGAGTAGTTATTCCGAACTTTGATTACCAAGCTGCATTTCTTCAGGACTCCAATTATCTTCAGGTTTGCATTGGCTCTACACAATCATCTCATTAGTCACTTAAATTTGCCAAGAGCACCACTCATTTGACAAAACATTGCTGAAGATTCAAATGACTTCAACACACAGCCTACTCATGGGGCAGGGCAGGGGGGACACCCAGTATTACTGAGCTGTGCCAGGTTTTGTTTATTTGCTTGTACAAGAGGCTTGTTCCACAGACACAAAAGGAATAAACACATGGATTTTCATCAGCAAGATGTGTCAGAAAACAACTATCATAATGATGTATATAGGCTGCAAATAGAACATGGCCAACAGCTGCCATCATACCTGCTGCCACCACACTGTCCATCAGAAACTTCTAACTAGGCAAGCACAAACTTACCTACTTATTTTTCCTCTTAATGTTACCTCTGTAAAGCAAGCTACTAAACAGATTATTTTTTTCTCCCCAGTCATACTGCAATTGTTTACCCTTCCTCAATGCACCAAGGGCCAGAAAAGCAGCTTTCAGTCAAGTTCTTCCAGCAATAGAGGAAGACCAGAGTATGCTGGAAACTGGAACTTGTAGCTAAAAAACATGGATTCCTTTGAATAACTCTCCAAATTTTTAGCCAGTTAAGAAGTTAACAAATAGGTTGGTACATGGTTTGGACCATAACAACCCTCTGAGCTTCCAGAATAGTCATATCATTCCTATCAGTCATATCCCTGGAAGCATTTAAAAAACACATACATGCAGTACTTAGCAACAGGGTTTACTGATGGACATAGCGGTCCTGGGTTAACAGTTGGACCTGATCTCAGACATCTTTTCCAAACCAAATGATTCTATGATATTAACATCCATTCACTAGAAAAATCATTCCCAGACTTTCCTCAGCAATTAACAGAGCTACAAATTATTAATTACTTCAGTAAGTTTTTATGAACAACAAAAAGGAGACTCTTACAAAGCAGTGCTTTTGGCTTGCAGCCAAGATTACCCTCACTACAATGGTTTAACCTAAAACTGCAGTCTCAGCTTTGAAGTTTTAACATTGCTGCAGCTGCTATTAAGAGCACAACAAGGGTAAGAAAAGAGTGAACTGGCAAAGGCAGACACAGTCTCTGAACAGAGACTCAGATATGGTCAGAAACAAAAACATCCCAATTACTAAGGATACAGAAAACCATATGTATATGCAAGATCTCGGAGAAGATAAGCAAAAAGCTCAACTGCAAAGAGCAACAGCATCAAAAGATGTTTCTCAATGTTTCTCTATTGAGCAGGGGGGGAGGAAACCAAATGCTAAAGGAATCAGATGAAGAGGTTGGTTGGTTTTTTTCTTTGCCCTCCCCAACACACAGCTTAGTGGGTTGGTGGGGTTTTTTTTATTATTATTTTAAAGGTGGGGCAAGAGCATCTCCTGGTCTCCACAATGGACTAGCAGATCTGGACAAGTGGTGCCAAGAAACAGCTTAATGACTACATAGCTCCATATCAAAACAAGTAGTTTTGAAACTATGTGAAGAGGTAACTTCTTTCTCTGCAGTTTCCTCTAGCCCTGATTAAGTTTTTGAGTAAGTCTTCAAGAATCTGAGTGCATGAAACTTCCACACAGAGTGCCAAAGCACTGCCTCACAGAGAAATGTGAATATTCACACTAGCAAGCCCTGAGATGTGCTGTCTGTATATTCTGCACAGGAACACACAAGCAATCAGGCAGCAGAAGGTGACTCATCACTCAGCGGCAACTGAACTTTTAGAAAAGGTCAGTTTGTAATGAGGAATGAGAATGACAGCAGATTTGAGCGTGACATAACCAAGAAATCCACTGTATTTTCAATCACAATTAATACAGCATTCAATACCACATGCAGGCTGAAGAGGAACTTGCAGGCAGCCTTCCCTCGTTCCCCCAAAACATGCAGAAGCACAATAGGAAAGAAGCATACAGAGTTTCATGAAGTCCTTATTTAACAGTAGCTCTGAGGTTCTGTCTCCTTAAGATAAAGGAGGAAGCTGAGTAATAACACAAATAGGGCAGAAATAAACCCTCACTGCCATGGCACCAAGTTGAAAAAAAAGCATATCTTATAGAAGAGCTTTGCACGGGGAATGCCACAACTACAAGTATGTGCTCTAAAAACAGATCTGCTTTTCAGTTGTTTTTTTTGTGTGTTTTGTTTGGACAGTTTGAAGAAGACAGAGTCCTAGAAAGGGGCATGTAGAGCTTTCCTACATAAGATGCTAGGACAGCCAGCTGCACTTGTGTTCCCTGTGGCAGGAGATCTTGGGGTGAAGCAGGTAGCTCCAAGAGACAGCCACCTTTGTCCTTCCTCCAAGAACAGCAGTATTTTTCCCCAAGCCCTTACACTTCTCTCAGCCAAAAGCTGGAGGCTTAATCATCTCTCCAGGTCCCAACCTGGTTCACCTTCTTACACTCCCAGTCCTAAGGAAAGGACAGGGACATCCCAAGGGGCTACAAACAAGCCAGGGAAGGTAGGAGCAGGGCTACCCAAACCTCATGCCTTCAGAAAACCTCCTTGAGGTCTGGCATGTATTTCTGCCCCTCCTGCAACTCAACCCAGCCTTCTGAAAAGACCCCTTCCTAGAGATGAGAGTACTTGCTTCCTGTTTCACCCTTTTACTCCTAGAAATTGGATCCATATTACGCTTTCAGGGAAGGCAAGCGAGCCAGTGCCAAAGGAAGCACTGGCAATAGCAATGCTGGATCTACTGCAGCTGATGTCTGGCAGACATTCAGCTTCACCCTTCCCAAATGTTAACCTGAGACTTAGTCCCCTGCAACAAGAAGGATGAGCCTTGTGACAGCCACAAGCATCTACAGGCCAAAGTAACCGGAACATTCTAGTCTTCTGCTCTCACCATTTGGAAGACCTGAATACTCCAAGCACTACACCTTCCCCCAAGGGCAAAAAGCCTCAGGCCCTTAGAGACTACATCCTCAAGAGGTTGATCTTGAGCAGAACTCTCAGGCTGGTCTCTGCTTAACAACCTCCACACATGCCATTACTCCAAAATCAGTAGAGAATTTGGGACTTCACTGCACTTCAAGTCTGGTTGTGCGATACTTTGGCCCTTTATCAGTACAGTATCTCTAAGAGCTCAGCCACCTTTGTTGAGACAGATGATAAAAGTTGCCAAATGCCACAACTTAACCTTGCTTCAAAGAAAAAAAATAAAATCTTAGCAAGCACTTTGCACTGAAAGATGTATTTACCAGAGCCATCCAACATTTTCCTGATGCTCTTGGCAGGTTGTCTCCAAAGGGATCTGACACCTACACATTATCTCCACTCTAGAAAAAGACAAGCAAATACACCTGCCAGCCTGTATTACAGGAAAACATGAGAGAACTTGAAAAACAAGGAGCCACCCAGAATAGTCACAGATGACAACATGAAGATGATTATTTACTGTTTTGAATATCTAGAACATCTAAAGGACTTAAAAACGCAGAGTCTGCTTCCAGTACAAGATTACACAATCACTGTGCAAGGCTGTCTTTGCATGCTGCTTAAGCTAAATGGTTTTCCTATCACCCGTTTCAAGTTCTCAGCTAACCCTGTAGTGCAACTCTCCCTCCAATAAAGCAACACTATGTACAAAACAGTCAAATAATACTTGCCACTCTCTTCAAAGAAGTATCCATTTCTTGACATCGCTGCTGGTGGAGACTCTAAAAAGACAGAAAGAGAGAAAACATAAGAATCATCAAGATGCTGAATATCTTTACCTTGCTGCTAAACTTGCTGTTAGCCTGGATTACAGCAGAAAGCCAGTCCCAAAATACTGCAGGCACCCAATTCTGCCAGATGTGGCAACTTTAATCTTTTGTTTATTGACTTCAGCATTTACCAGAACATCCTATAGAGTCACTGCCTGAAAAAAAAAGTTAAGCAGTCTCAGGCTGGGACCACAAAACAGCAAGACTAAGGTCAGGACAAGCCTGATCATCTACCTCAGTGACCTATCAAACCTGAACAAATGCATCCAAAAATAATACAAGCTAAGCATCTAAAGGCTTTTATCAATAAACGTAAGCCATAATGAAGTCCAGGTTGTAGCTTATGCTCATCTAAAATGCAGCAGTTTAATTTAGAAAAAACAACACAGCTTAGATGGGAACAGCATTTCACATCCTATTCTGCTGCTCCTAATCATTAGGATATCCCAAAACAGTGCTTGGCACTTGATGATAAGCACCAGAACACTGTAGCCTTCCTTGGCCCGCTTCCGGAGCTGGGGTCCTGCAGCAAACCCCATCTGCACCAACAGGGTCTCATGAGGAAGCCACAAGCGGGAAATAACTCTGACCAAGAGCAAACCCCCAAACACAGCAACACCAGGACTGAATCCCTAAGATTCATTATGGAACATGCTTTCTTATGTAGTGAGTCAGTTCTGCAATTAACTGCTGGCAAACTGGGTATTTGCCATGCAAAGAGATGTTCAAACATCACAGGAGCTCCTGCTTTCAGGTGTGATCAAAGTCTGGTACCCAAACCCAGCCTGGTTGGTTTTAATACTAACAATATCTGACAGTTCAGACTGCGTGGGCTAGAAGCAGCAGCTTTTCTGTACAGGTGTACGCTCCATTTTATGATGAGCTAACAGAGTGCTATTACAAGCCTTGAGCAAAAGTCACCCAAGCAGCCCCTTCAAAATCTGCTACTAGATGCTGCCTCTTTATATGCTTCTTCCCAGCCAAAATGCAATCAAAAAGAGGAATAGATTTGTTCTGTCTTTCCCCACTTCATTAGGCTAATCAAATGTTACCTACGCAAGCCTGGGATGAATTTGGGCCAACAAGGAAAGAGGTTTTGCCTGCTTTATTGTTCTACAGATTAGGCTTCCTGCTTTTCGTTTGAGGTATGAGACAGTTTCCCAAAGACCCTTTCTCTACCCCATAACTTTTGGCTTACAGGTTATGTGCTTTTTCTTTTTCCCCTTTCACAGTATGCCACATTTCAAGCATCATAATTCATCACTGTCCACCGGGAGCCTTTGTGCGCAAGACGGATACAAGTCACATCACTGACGGTAGCACCTTCCAACCCTAACACTTGTCACAGCCCAGCGTGGCTCCGATCTTTCAGTGCAGACAGCACTCGGATGACCATAAAAAAAAAAAAACAAACACCAAAACAAACAAAAAAACCACACCACAAACCCGAGGGCAATTCAAGTGTCTGGTCCAAGAAAGAAACACAATGTTCCAAGTTCATCCCAGAACAATGGGTTGAAGGAACAAATGCACAGTGGCCAAGGGGCACCCATTACACGAGTCAATTGTTTCCCTCCACCTGGAAGGGAAGGAGAAGATCCATCCAGACCGATTAGCATGCTAATGATCAAAGGAAAGTTTTATAAAGAGGCTCTTATTGTGTAATGATTGCATTTACGTATTTCAGAGCAACAAACAAAATATGCCTAGGCAGATGGATTACCCAAGGAACTGACATTCCCATCAGGATGGTATATCAATTTCTCATTTTTATTATGACTTTTGAGGAAGACTGAAGCAACATGCTCAACCTTCACTAGGCAAAGTGAGACACTGTCTGCTTTTTCTTTAACACACCTATTTCTATGGGTTGATAATGCCCTATGAATACAAATTCAGAGTTGGTTGGTTTCTTCATTAGAAATACCTTCTAACCGCCGCATCGCCTGGGCTCACATTGCACCTTTATGGGAGACTCTGGTGTGGTTGTTGCTTGGACCAGGCATGAAGAGGGCAAGGCTGGGGTATTATAGCAGGCAGTGCCATTTCATTAGGTGGCACTAGTTCCTCTGAGTCACTAATGAGCAACAGTCCCCTAGGCAACATGCTCAGGCAATTATGTTGGAGGTGCTGTTTTTTCAGATGAGTCATAAAACAGAGGTCTTAACCTTGTAATTAAAAATGCAATGGCACGTTTGGGGGGTGGGGGGTGGGGAAGTCAGGCATTCACCCTACTAGGTCCTGGCTAAAGTCCAGCCTTGATAATTTGTCTTCTCCCTACATAATGCTATCCCATAGGACCAATGGGATTCAGACTTCAAAACAGGCTTGTTGGAGCCTTTTGAAAAGTTGCTACAACTCCCACAGAAGGGGCTACGCACATTAACATCAGGAACAATGTGTAACATGCCCAGGAGGCAAAAGGTGATGGGGTGTTTACACAAGTCCAGACACATGCACAGAGCTTTGGGACTAGCTTAAAGGTCAATGCATTAGCAGAAGTAGAGGTAGGAAGGGTAAACTGGGGCCACATCATCTGCATCTGAGAGTCTAGAGAAAGCAGCATCCACCTACCTTTTGAACTGAGCAGAACAAAGGAGACAGGTTTGAGTAAGAGTGTAATTAATATCTGTCATCCTTATGCTGTTAGCCCCTTTCTCCCCATATTTCCCCAGTCAGTTTAACACAAGCAAGCATAGCTTATGTTTGTGCGGTGCTACCTAAAGACCATGCCAGCTAGACCATACTTCAGTGCATGCTCAGTGGCAGTCAACAAGGCAAACATCAGTAGGTTCCATATGCCTCGCCTTTCACAAGGCTTACGGGATTTTAATATCCAAAGTCTCAGCTCCTTCGTCATGTTTTGCTGAAGAAAGGAGCAATGGGTTTGAGTTGTGCAGAACTGACAGCAAGGCAGGGCCCTCTTTCTCTAGCAATAAGATACATCCCCACAGCCTGATGCACACACACCAACCTGCATTTCCTCTCCCCATCTCACCTCTGCTCTCAAAATTAGGAGGTCAACCGAGGGGCAGTTAAAAACAGTACAGTAATCAATGCAAGTGTTTAGCTTAAGGGAGCCTGGGCAGGAATACAAGTCTCCAAATACCTTAGAGATCAACACTACAATGCTCCAGGGGTTTGCTTGAAGCAGCAGAACTGTTTCCACAAAGTACAAATCAGCCCCCTGCACTAGCCTTTGCAGACCTACGGCCTAAAAAGCACTTTATTGCCACAGGGTGGGAGTTCCCCTCTCCCCACCAGCACACCACATCCCTCGGGTCCACCAAGCCCATGTTGCCAGTTCCTATCCCCCAAGCATTCTTTCAGAGAGTTCATCAATTCAAGAATTCGATGCAAAGCAATTTCGGCAAGACATAAGGTCAGGCTTCTAGATACAAAGCTGGAAAGCATTATCCCAAGGAGCCAAGATACACAGCACAGCAACTCACTCCCGTGCCTCTAGTATCTTTCACCAAGAAGCTTATATTCTCACTCTCCAGATTCTGCTTTCTCATCCAACGCCTACAAGGACAACCAAACTCCCTGATTGCTCTCCCTTTCTAAAGGCAGAAAAAGATGCCATCTTCTGTTATCTGCCAAAAAGCACATGGTATAGCTCTTCTGACAATTTAAGGAGTGCTCATCTTTAAGAGTTAATTTCCTCCAGCAAATAAGTTTTTACTGCCACCCCACAGGGATATCTTTTAGATGAGACTAAATTGGACAGGCATTAAAAGTGTCACTACTTAGTTGTTCTTTTAAAGGAAAGCTTCTGACTAGTTTCTCATCCCTTTATGAGTGTTGAATTCAAAGGTAAAAGTGAAGAGCTGAAGCACTGAAATGCTGCAAAATGGAAAACAAAGCCTGTTGCTAATAGACTCAGGGATACGGCTCAAGATTTCAGAGGTAAGCCCTTCCCTTGGTGCAACTGCAGTGACTCCAAAAACCACCGAGGGGGAGGTATATAAAGTTTACTACTTAACTGGTAGGACAGTCAAGTTTGCTGTCGTTTAAGGTACTTGGTCTTAGGACTAGGACCGATCAGATGATCCACAGTGGGAAGCAGCAGATAAGAAGTGGGTATACTTCCTGATTTCTTACATTCTTACCATTTTTACAGTTAACAACAAAACCCTACCGTGCCACCCTCCATTATTAAATTCCTGCGGGGAACGTGTCTCAGATATAATAACCCGTTTTAACTCTCTTGTTTTAGGGTTAGTAATAAGTTCTCTTGAGCCTTGCAATATTATTCCAATATTAGTGGATTACAAACAAAAACACATTCTCTGGATACTTCAGTAACTCAATTACAATGTTCTGCTGCTGGCATCTTCCAAGTAAACAGCCCTTTGCAGCACAAGCCTTGTATTGAAGGCAAAACAGAGCTCTCTAACAAGCTTTCTACAAGTGGTACTACAGACTTTGGCTTTTATGACTTCCCTCCAGTAAATCTCTCCAAGTTCTAGTCTCTTGATATTTAGTTGGAGTTTATTTTGAGGCAACACCATTTTTGAGTTACTGGAAAAGTACTTCTTCATTTACAGGCCCTTTAACATCGGCTACTCTTGGGTTGTCTCTGAACACAGGCTGCCTGTACATCAGGAACATTTACTCACCCTGTTAAGTACTGATCAGAAAACATTAGGTACCTTCATGTTTTACTCAGGGTGTGTCCAATATCCCGATTTCCACCACCTTCTTCAACATTGTTTTGCTGGAACTCTGAAGACATTTCTGAAACTCATCAGCACATGCAATGTCCTTACCTTAAAGCTGAATAAAGCAAAACACTGCAGCCTCCTAGCAAGAAGTTACAAGAAGAATCACTTGTTCAGCTGAAAAAGCCTTTAGACTTTCCCAGTTTCCTCCCAGAAGGAATACCAATTCTCAGCGTGACAGACCAAACTATCCAGTTATATGGAAAGAAATCTACTTTCCAGAAGGCATGTAGGGCCTTAGCTTTGAAGCAAGGTTTTAGCCACTCCAAGCTGACTTCCAGGACTTTGTCAGTCAACACTAGAAGTGTCCATCACTACCATTAAGTAGTTGGGAACCAGCTTCCCTACGTGATGGGGAACGTTGCAGTTAGTAGCACTGCCTCAAACAGCTCTGGGACCAAATCCAGCTTGAACGAATGTATTGTCTCATCCAAGGCTTTGATCTGGGAGATGATGACAAGGCTACCTCTGCCCAAGCCTCCACCAGACCTGGTGTTCGATGTTAAACTCTGAGCTCACTCATTCTTTGTTCTCTCCATTCCACCATGAATTAACATCACAGGACAAGGGAGATCCCATCTGCAGAAATGACTGGGAAGCTGCACCCAGATTCACACAGTTTGGGGCAAGGAGAGCGCCACAGTTTATGTGCTTCAGATACCCAACGACCAAAGGATGCTGCTCCCCTCCTCCACCCAAAGTAAGCAAAAAACCAGACAGACTCAAAGAAAAAAACCACATACGCAAGGAATAATATCCCAAAGGAAACCTGCAGGACAGGACTTATTTTTATAAATTATGTGGAGCATTAACTGAAAGGAGCATGCAATTGAGAGTTTAAAAGTCTCTGTATGCAGCAAGAGCTCAGCAGCAGGAGGACGAGGAAGTCTCAAACTCCTTTCGTAGCACAACTGCATCATCACAGAAGAATAGGCAGAGAGCTCCACAGGCAGCAAATCGGATCACACTGACCAGTTGATCAGTTCCAAGTATATCAATAGCACAGGATTCTCCCACAAAGCGTCACCTGTGCTCTTAAAACATGAGACTTTGACAGTTTTCAGGGAAGAACCAAGCAGCAAGATCTCCTGGTGGAGACATTTGCTGCAAATTACTTAAAACCATCCAAGTCAGCAAGAATGATTGGACAGCAGCATGCTAGAAAGCTATTTTGCCTTACATTATCACTTCTTATTTCTATCTACACCTTCAGCAGCTGATCACTTCCCAGAGCCCTACATACTTCAACTGGAAAACACTGGTGAAAGCACAGCTCATACTGGCACAGAGCTGAAGCATGCTCCTATGCTGCTGGTCTGGGCAGTAACAATTGACATACAAGGCAAAAGGTTCAGATTTTACTCTGTTTTCTCTGCACCTAGAGAAGCATAAAAAAAGAAAAAAACCCAAACCACACAAGTCAGGGTTTCAAGACTGGTCACTGTAATTCAAGGAAGTGTAAAATGAGTAAGGCATGCTTGTTAATACTTGGACAAGAAAATGGCTAGTTAATACTGTGTACAAGCACTGCTGCCTGTGGCAAACCCCGACTTAAAACTTCCCCCAGAAAGCATCAGTTTCCATCGATAAAGACAAAGGAAAACATAACAGAAAAAAAAACCCACAACCCAAAAAGCTCAAGAGGGGTAAAAAGACCTTTTGTAAGTCATTAAATGGGAAATACCAGCACTGCTATGTTCCAGGGAGTTTTATCTTGAAGAGGTAAGGGTCAGAATCGACTAAAGGACTCTTCTTCTCTACAGCCTCGCTCTGCCTGCCAGCACCACGCATGCTTTCTCAGCACAGACACACATCCATCCACATTTCATCCTCGGCAGAGGCCGAGGGAGATAAGCCCTTCCTTTCATAAGGTACACCAGAGCCCTACCCTCCTCAACTTATCCTTTATTCATTTCAGTGGTGTAACTGCAGGCAAGGGCTAACACAGCCCCATAACAAGCTACCCAGGTCTGCAAAGGACCAGCTGTGGTGTTCCTCCTTCCCCGGTTATATCCACAAGCCCATCACACATGTCCAAACATCTTCCTAACACTGCTTTCTACAGCACTGCTTGAAGAGTAAAGAGTTAGCAATATACCAGCCATCACTGTCAAAGCCACGGGCACACTCCAGCCAGTACTCGCAGGAAGGGCAGGCTCCCCTCTGTCTATATTCCCCTTCCACACTGCTGCCCCCCAGTTTTCTTCTCAGCTTCTCATCCTCCTTAAAGTTGTCAAGCCTTTGAAAAAACACAGCCAGATGCTGAAGGATGGATGAGGGACTCACCTTCACTTGCCATGCCTAGAGGTTTAATGAAGGCAGCAGTATGGGGTACCAGCAGACATTGACACAACTTCATAATAAAAAGGGGATTTTTTGTTGGAGACCTTCACCTAAATGGGTTGATTAAAGTGTTGTCTGCATGTAAACACCTACAAGAAATCAACTTTTGAGGTCTTGAAAGCAGTCTAGAAGACAGCCATGACCAGGAAGATTTAAACCTACTCCAAACACCTTCACCTTGGTAAGCTTTTAGAAAATGAAGCGTTGGCCAGAGCAGACCCTGAGAAGGATGGTGCTTTTAAGTAGCCCAATCCAATGACAAATTGCTGCTTTAGCCAAGAGACTCAGACATGCAGGAACGCAAGCTTTGCCCTCCTTATGTGTAGGCACAGCCAAGTAGTCTAGCAATCCTCAGTCCTTATGGGAGAGGATGCTTCTCTTAAAGAGCACTTTTTAAAAGCATGTTTAACATGCTCCTGCCACAGAATTGCATAGATGTGTTGCTTAACCTCCCTGCCCTCCTACTAGAAGTATCCCTATATGATTTTCACCACCTCTTTACTTCCCACAAGGGTTTTATTTCCCAAGAATATTCATTTTTAGGACTAAAAGGTCTGGATTACCAAAACTAAAGTATCTCTAACACCCCTGGGAAGTGTCCCATTTCTCTGATTTTTGGAGGACACAACTCCAGCCCTCTGACATTTCCTAGGCTATGCATGGTGCACTAGTCACTTGGACATAAAGCTTTGCTCCGTAGAGCTATCTAAACATTGTCCTCCACCACAGTGCGACCACCCCGGCATGCCAGTCCTGATCCAGGCAGAAAAGACAACTTTATAGCTTCGTGGTTCATCAGGCACTAAAGTATCGAATCCAGGATTATACGCAAGGAGCTGGATATTCTTCTGATTAAGGGAAATGGTATGAGGAGGTCTTAAATCATGCCACCATCACTCTGGTAAACAAAACCCCAGAACTAATTTTCACAGTTGCTGGCTGTGAAAATAGAAAGCATCATATTGAAAGGATAAAGCAAGAAGCATCCTCCTGCCTGCTCACTGCCAGGCAAACACACACCCACACACAAGCTCAGGGATCAGACATGTCTGCTTTCAAGGCATTTTCCCCACTGCATTGAACAACTCCCCTCTTCATCCCTTCCCCAGCTTCCTCCAGAACACCCATCTCAATAAAACCATCTAATAAAAGATCACTGGTAGCTGCTGTCACTGCTGCAGCTGGAGACTGCCCTCGGCCACCCCCACCCCCCCCCCACAAAAAAACCACAAAAACCCAAAACCAACAAAAAATACCCCCACACAACAAAAAAGATCCAACAAACCAAACACCAAACCCATGCACACCAAAGGCTGGTGGCAGCAGTGCCTGGGATTTACCAGCATCACCAGGCTGTCCAGGTTGACTCATCACATTTTAGCCTACCCGAGCAATTAATATCCGAGGGTGCCTCCCAGAGGTGAGCCACAAGAGGAAGCGACCCTGTAAATGGAAAGCCGTGCAGCTGCTTTGCTAATGGGATATCTCTTCCTCTGCCGCTGGGTTTCCTGGCCAGCATCTCACAGGTGAGCAGAAACTGAGAAACAGGGGAACACCACCACTTTAGGATTTGGCTGGTGGACAGACAATTTGGGACATCTGCTTTTTTTTTTTTTTTTTTTTTACACTATTTTTCCAGGTTGAAAAGGGGAAGTTTTGTTTTGTTGGGCCCCTAAAAAGTGATTTAAGAGTTGCAAGGATTTCTTCCTTAAGTGCTACATAGAGAGGAGTGAAAGCCAATACCTCCAGAGATCCCACAAGCTGGCAAAGGCCCAAGAACAGACCAGTTGAGGCTTTTCAGTAGACTTTTCCTGAAACATTTAAATAATTTAGAAAGCATTAACTCTTACTGACAGCTTTTCAGACAGATCTTTCACTTACAGGGCCCTATCAAAACCCTCCTAATTCTCTAATCAAAAAGAAGGGGGAATAAAGAGATACTGCAATGGCCCCAAATCTCGGTCAGGGTTGAATGTGGATTCTACAAGGTGTCTGAGATTATTTTTTTTTCTGAAATGCTTTCCTTGTACAGGCAGTCTTCCACAGGCCACCACCTGCCACTTACCTGCAGTGGTACTGTGTAAAACATGCAAAAATGGTTGAGACAGTCTATCAATACTTCACTTGCTAGAGGCTATTCAGAGGAAGGGAGCTGTTCCCTACAGCGGTTCAACTGTGTTAAATACTGTAAAAACTAAGCAGCAAGGTGTAAACTAGTAGCTATAAGACCTCTTCTTTAGGGTAGGTAGAAAAGATGCTCCAGCACCACCAGATTCACACTCCAGCATCCCTCCAGGGTACCAGGGTCATGTTTTGGAACAAAGTGTATTTCTAGAAAGTTTTTATCTCCTATCTTATTGCCACCAGAAATAAAAACAGCTGCTAAAGAGGCAGCAGTGGCCGGGTCAAGCTTTTGCAGCAAGTTATTCCTGTACCACTTCCCACCACCACCACCCCCCACCCCCCCCTTCCCCCAAGAGGCACCTATATGGAACAGGAGACCAGTTCCAATTCACACAAAACCAGAAGTCTGGTCAAAACCAAGATCCGTACTGGAAACATAGAAAGACAGAGAAGTAGAGCAGTGAATGCAGCCACCTGATCACCAAACACATTTTCAGTTGTGTTGTTGTTCCAGGCAAGACATAGAAAGACACCCCCCATCCCACCCCCATTGCCATTAAAAGTGAAAACAGTCTAAAGGATACCCAAATGACAGCCCAGCTGCCCTGTGCAGCCTCAAGCATCCCCCCCCAAACAGGGATTTCAAGTCCCAAGAGGCTCTGCAGGCTAGAACAAATCACCCCATACAGTTTCTACGTCTAGGAGCCACAAAACAGCAGCAGTGACACCACCACCACGGGCAGGGGGGACAGTCAGCAGCACCAGATCTGATTTTGCTGTCCATCATCAATCCAAAATAAAAAAAAATAATGCCCCCGTCCACTGGTAAAATAATTGTAGACTGCCAATCTACGACAGTGATATTCATTAGGACATCGTTTATGGCTCGTCTACATGGCTTCCATGGCTACAGCAACAGGGATGATGTTTGCTAGCATTTTAGACAGACCACATATATGCATTCTGTTTTCACTCAGCACTGCACTTTCCCCACATGAAACATAAGTATGTAAAGCCCCACAGGCTGTTAGGATGTTTTAGCATTAATTAGAGAACAATCAGAACAGGCAGGATCTCTTGTGCTCATCTCCCCATGCATGTCTTGAAACTAAATTCAAACCCTGAAAGACAGCATCCTGGTTAATGTAAATTGAATTCAGAAGGTATTCTCCATCCTTAAACACAACAACACAGAGACATCCGGCACAGGCAATAGATATCACTAAGCAGCAAAGCCCATTGAAAATACATCAAGTACTGCCTTACTTCAGTGAATTAAATAATTAAAGAGCTGGCAGAGCTGGTTTTCTAGATTTTCTGTCCAAACGCACCACACAATAACAGTAGTTCTTCAGGTTTTTTTGGTTTTTTTGTTCGCCTTTTTTTTTTTTCTTAAGACCATAACTTACCTGCACTACTTCCTTAATAAAGATGCTGTTTGAACAGCCTCCGCTCCCCTGCTGGCTGCTCCCCCTGAGCCACCACACTTGTTCCCAAATGCCACTTGCTCAGGTGGCTGAGGCAGCGATGTCTCGTGCTTTTTCAATGGCTCCAATATTAATCCATCCAGAGCATCTTTCTCCCTCACTTCCAATTGGCGAGCGGCAAATGGGTGGAGTGAGAGCGCAACCCATTAGCTCCCAGATGGGCACCTCCACCCCAGCTCTCCCAAGCCCAGCAGCGATGCCGATGCCGGCGAGCCGCTAACTTCACGCCTGCGAAGCACTGCTCCGCATGCCACCGGCCAAGGCTGGGCTTTGGGTTTGCTCCTCCGGCCACCCAGATCCCACCGCCTCTGGGAGCTATTTGTCTCTGGTAGCAAGGAAGGGAAAAATAGAACAATTAAAGCGACCCTGCGCTTTGGAACCGTTGGGTTTTGCCGGATGCTGCACGGAGAAAGCCCCTGTGCCTCCTTAAAAAAAAAAAAAAAAAAAAAAAAAAAAAAAAAAAAAAAAAAGCAGCTTTGTGGCAGCCAGGCTCAACTGAAGTGAGAAGATACTGTACCTTACAGACAGAAGTACAGGGAAAACAAGAGGATGTGAAGATGTAGGAAGAACAGAGGAGGGGGGGAAATAAAACCTGCTGCTCAGAGGTAGATACAGCAAATTTCTTAAAGATACAGCTGCTGTACTCCGCGAGCACGGTGCCTGCCCAATCGCAGGGCTGGGCTCTGATGTTTTTTCCACATTACCCAGCGTAACAGCTCAGCTGACTGGGCAGCAGCAGTGCAAGGGTTAATGCATGCATTCAACGAGAAGCCTGCATAAGGGAATGAGAAACCGGGCAACAACTCCGTGTTCTAACAGCAAGTTGCAGAAAATAGAGCAGAAGGGTCCTCACCCCATCTGAGGAGACTTACATCCAAGCCTGTCTGCTCATCACTCGACTGTCCTGTAGCTAAAAAAGCTTCTGAGAGAAGATGCCACATCCCCTGCTGTGCTGTCTCCCCCTGTTTCCCTGCCCCGCCCCCCCCCCCCCAGCCTATTTACTCCTTCAAGTTCCTTACACTTCAAGATTTTTCATAACAGCCAAGTCTCTCCCAGATGAGTATTTAAAGCCCAGAGGAATGGTCGGTCTATGTTGGCAAAAAAAAAAAAAAAAGCGTGCCCTAATGCCCCAAAACAACATCAAGTTAACCTTAGAAAAAGGAGAACCTTTAAAAAAAAAAAAAAAAGACAAAAATAAATAATAAGTTATTCAAATGCTGGCAAGACTGGGTCACTCCCCTCACAGTAACTCTGACAATTACTGTGACTTCAGTAAAAATTTCCCAGTGATCATATTTACCAGGAGGCAGCAATTGTTCCGCAGCATGAAGCAAGGCAAGGCACAGCACGGCTCGGGAAGAGGCATCACTTTTAGCAGAGGGATTCAGTCAGAGCCACATACCCCCGTTTTCAGTCCCTGCTACAGACTTGTTTCCGCTGCATGAAACCACAGGCAATGCATGTTTTTAAACACCTCCTACGCATTTTCTCTGCTGAGACTGCTCATCCAGTCTCCTCCATTATTTTTTTTTTGCATGCCACCTGACGAGCTTTTCCAGGTAAGGTGCATCATATTCAGACTATTAATAAGATGTAAAGGAAGTATACCATGGTTCATAAAATATCTGACTGTGGAAGAGACCCTTGGAAGTCTCTAGCCCCACTCCTTGCTCCAGGCAGGACCACCTTCAAAGCTAAATCAGGCTTTTTAGGACCTTGTCTCATTGAGCCTGATATCTTCCCCAAAGAAGTTTTACAGAGAGTCAAGGCTCCTGTCCTTGGGATCAGCAATTACAGCAGAGCTCAGCTTCTAAAACAGGAGGATTTACTGAGTTTCCCCAAATCAATTATTTGCAGTAGAGCAACATGTAAAAATTTTAACCATGCTGATGTTAAAGGAACTTCCCCGTAGCAAGACAAATCTGCAGAGAATCTTAATACCTTCCCCTATACCCACACTTGATACCTTTAATAAGAGTTTAAAGGACAGCGCTGACAGCATCACAGCCCTAAGGGTGAAACGAGCCCGCCTAGCCTCCAGCAGGTATTTCAGGTTTCACACACTGCTGGATTAATTTCACCAAGCGAACAAGCTTATGAAACAAAAAACTGGCTAATATCAGTTTCTATTTTTATTTTTTTTTTCCATGCTGAGACTGTTTATCAGCTCTCCCTGGCCAGCTTACCCAGGCACAAGGGTGCAGCAGGTACTGGATCTGCTCCTTGATGGAGATGACAGCTGCCAAGCAAGCACCACCAGGAGAGGTCCAAGAGAAGAGTGCATCAACACAACCACACCAGTGCATCCACCAAGTCCTGTCTGTGTTGTCTCCCTCCTTACCTGCTGACTCCAAAGCCCCCCCAGATCTCAGCAGGCTTCTCTGCTGCCCCATGCCACCCTCCTCCGGTCCCCAACCCTTTCATCCCCAGTCACGCACCGTCCACTGGCCCACTCCACCTCTGTGTCACCAAACGTTGTGGCCACCGGGCCAAATCCTGCGAAGACCCAGCACTCGACCCAAACTGCCCATAGGGCGAGCGGAGAAAGGTGAGCCGGGGATAGCAAAAAGAAGCTGGCTCCATGAGGACGGAGAAAAGAGGAGAGCCAGGTACGAAGCAAACTGCGTCTCCCTTCACCTCCTTCAATGGGTACTGTTGGGACATGCAGTCTCAAAGCCTTCTCCCCGAGAAGTTCCTTTTTGGAGAGGAATTAGCGCAAAAAAAAAAAAATTGCTTCAAGCAGCCCCGCTGCTGCTGTCACAGCCCAGCAGAGCAGACTGGAAAGGCTGCGTATTCAGCCTGTATTTAAACGCCCCTCTCAGAAAGCAGAGATGCAGCACAGGAAGAGACAAATTCCAGCTCTGCATCGGGCTGATAAGCCAGGTTTATAATATTCAAGAAGTACTGGCATTACTACAATTCCTCCCCCGCCCCCCAACGAATATCTTATGCAGTGGCAGTAGCTTGTTGTGCACAATAAGCAAAAAAAAACCCTCAATCCCTAAAAAAAAAAAATAATAAAAAAAATCAGCCTGTTCCGGTGGGAACAGCCAACACGTTGAATAAAACAAACACACGCGTGTTAAACCCTGGGGATGCAATTAGGCTGCAAGCAGGGGGAAGAGGTGTTTAACTCCTGGAGAAGGAGACTGGCAACGGGCAAGAGGAAAAGGAGAATAAACCCGATGCCTGACACTGTGCTCTGTGGGGTGCTTTTTCCCCAGGGGTGAGAGCTGAAGCAGAAGCTTCCACGGCTGCAGTGCACCAGCACCTGCCCCAGCACCAAAGGGGGAGGAAAGCCACCTCATCCTCAGCCCCCAGATTGCCTCCATCCTCCTAATTTTCCACTCATCTTCCCCATGAGTGGGTAGCACCCGGTAATAACTCACTCCACCTTCACTGTTCAAAACCCACCCGGCAGCATCCTGAAACAAAGGTTGCCCAGCTCCAAGCACAGACCTGCTGAGATCTCTCCACCAGCTTTAAATCCAAGTTCCCCCCCCCCCCCCCCCCCATCACAGCCCACATCACCAGCTTCTGTCCATCCCCCACGGCATGGCTGCAGGGATGCCCCCAGGGCAGCCAAGCCACAGCCCCTTCTGCTGCCATTTGCATCAGGTCCTTCAAACCTGGGGAACCAAAACACACAGGAGGAAGAGAAGTTCCCACCCAACACAAGTACAAAATCAGTGTTACCTGCTCCAGTGGCCTGTATCAGGTTTTTGTGCTTATCTCCCCATTTTCTTGCAGTTTTTCAGCAGGACATCTATAAGGATTGGAACTGGACTCCTTCCTCTGTGCCCTACCCAAACCACAGCTCCCACTGGTTCACTAGAGCTTGCAGACCCTTTCTCAGTAACATACAGTTAGACTGAAGCCCTTGGTGCTGCTTTTTGATTATTTTTTTTAACTTCAAGTCAGAGACAGGGATGAATTTAGAAAGGGGTAGCAGAAAAACCCCATGGAGTTATAAGTGACAGCTAAGCACTTTGATATCAAAGCCAGCACTGACAGATGCAGAAGCCCACAGTGCTCTGCTCCAGGCCTGCATGGCCAGCATGTCACTATGCTCTGCAAAAAGGCTCTATAGGGAGCTTATCCCAGATCATATTTAGAAAATTATATTGCATTAAAAAAGAAAACCCACACAAAAAAAAAAAAAAAAAAACAAAAACACAACAACAAAAAAAGCCCCGAGTTTTTCAGTTTCACCAGGTCCCAGCACAAACTCCTGGAGCAGCTGCTTTGCAGATTTCATGATTACAAAACAATGCTCAAACCCAGTTTAGGATGAACTTTAAGGAATTGCCTCAGCAGTCTCAGTTTTAACCTCACTGCTCTACATCCTTTGGAGCAGACTTCCTACTCTGCCTTCGCAGTGACAACACCACACCTTGTTCTCAGCGGCTGCTAGCAGCAAAGGTAGCTTGGATTTAACATATGCTGGATATCTGCTGGTGTGCTTGGTAGTCATTTGCATATTTAGAGGATAGATGACAGTTTCATGATGATGAGTCATTAAAGCGTCCCAGAGTTGTTTACTCCCAGAGAAAACCTACATAAGGAAGCGGGATTTTTCTAGAAGTGGTTTTACATTAGGAAGAGGTAACTCAAGTGCCACCCAAACAACAGCAATAGCTTTTGGATAGCAACTGCTGTGGCTTCCCAGAGACACGTAAATCACAGTGTGATATTAGAATTACTCACCACCCACCCACCCCACACCCCCACCCCAGCAAACAGCTTCCCCCCCTAGGTGTGATTTAGCACCTGTCTTCAGGAATGAAGTACATATGCAGAACATCACCACAGTTCTGCAAGGCAAGGAAGTTTTAGTTTTATATAGTCAAATAAAAACAGCACCAGGCTAAGTCAAATAACTCTAGACTAAAATCCAACTTTAGCTAACCTCAAGCTCCCTTCTGCAGGAAATATCAAGCTTTTCACTGACACTTCTCTTTTTTTAAGACAATATAGAAAGCACACATTCCAAAACCTTTTGCCTTTAGGAATCAAGGCATTTTCATTTTCACTCAACATAAAAATGCAGCTTGCTTTAACAACTGTTTACAGCCTGAAATGATTTACTACAGTTTTACTAGAAGTCAAGGCACTATGAGTTTACATACAGATATTTATGCCACTGGGGGAGTCAAGCGAGCACTCCATGTAAAAGCCCAACTCCTAATTCTAGCTGCATTCATTTAAACAAACTGAAGCACTGAAATTGCCAAGGAACACCACGAGAGCCGGAGCGGAACTGCCTCCACGGTACCTCATTCTTACAGAGCAGCAACTGTAGAAAACCCACTGATATTTCTAAACTAGAGGACTCCAGCTGAGATGAATTAGCCAATGCATCTCGATTATAGCAAGGAAACGGTGATGCGCAGCTCACGGGAGTGGTAGCAATGAGCAAGGTTACAGTGTAGACAAGACCAAAGTCTTGCACCACTTTCCTTCCAGCCTCCAAAAAAAAACCCCACCAAACAAACCAGCCACAAAACCAACAACAGCCACCCAGGTGAAAAGACTGAAATACTGCTCGATTTATCCCGGGGTCAAGCAGTTTATCCCATGCTTTAGCATTTGAGGGGCAGTAACTCCGCAAAGGACAGAAGAAGCTATGTCCACACCTAGAGAAAACCCACAAGAGAAGCCCTGCAAACATCACATGTTGCAACACTTTGGGGAAAAAAGTTGTATGCTTGCAGTAGATCACAGGGATGTTGCTGATGGACAGCCGGTCTGCACCAGCAGGTCTCCAGAGGGAGAATGACAGCCATGGACATGGAAACCAGCAGCGCAGAAGAAAGCTTTGAATAAAAACATCAGATCTGAACCAGACTCTTTCATTAAACCGGGAGGGGGAAGAAAAGAAAAAATGGCACAATCCTTCCTGAGAAAAGATCCTCAAAAGAAGTTTTTGAGGACCAGCCTCCCGCTCGCTGCTTTGCAGGAAAAGCTGTTGTGCCACCTACAGTTGCTTCTACTCTAGAACAAACTTTCGTACACGAACCCAAGTCCCTGTCATTTAATTTAGTGTCAAACCAGTGCTAACGCAGCCATGCTGATTAAGGAAGTGCTTCCTTCGGTAAGGCAGCAGGGCTGGCACTTCAGAAAAATAACTTTTTCAAGTTTAGCATAAAACCAAAGCGCATTTCCAAGTGTGTTTAAACCCGTCCTACCCCTGCCTTTAAAAAAAAACAACAAAAAGACACACATCGCTGGAGTTTTTGCCAATGCACACGGACTGCCCAAGCACTTTAGTTCAGCTTGAGCCATATAGTTCCTTTTTTTTTTTTTATTATTGCCGTTTTTACACTTTTAGCAACATGCACTCAGGCAACCGCATCCGCAAGCAAGCACCGGAGTGGAGCTAGCCACCGCACCGTGCACTCCTCCCTTAGCTCGGTATAAACAAGTACCAAAATGGGGGGGGGTGGGGGGGGTGGGGTGGTGGTAGCCACTCCCAGAGCAACAAGGCAACAAGTTTTACATTGCTCCTTCATTCCCTGGTACTTTTCCCACACCGCATCCGCGCACCCTGCGCCGAAACATCCCGCTGCTGCCCAAGGAGACCAGATTCGAGGAGTGTCACCCCTCCCCACAGACCACAGCAGGGTCCTCACCAAAAACCCTTCAGCAATGATGCAAAACCGAAGGTCTCCCGGATTTCTGCGCCTCCCCCCGGCACCCATCCAAGCAAGGAAGCAGGATACATCCCCACCAGCCCACCCGCCTCAGCGCATCCAGGCGCCAGCCCCAAGCCCTCTGTTGCTGCAAAAGGCAAAGCTGGGGTAAAAAGCAGGGCGGGGGCCACCCCGCAAAATGCCGGCAGAACTCCTCACACTTGTGCCCCCCGGGTGCGCCAGCGCTGCCCCTCACCGCACGGCTGGAGGTGGAACACCCGGCTCGCTGCCATGGCTGCCTCGCCTTACTCCGCTCATCCCCTCTTCATCTCCACGCTTTTCGGGTGCTCTTATGCTTTCGAGGCGCTTTCTATTTTTTTATTATTATTATTTTATTTTTTCCCCCGGTGAAAAAAAAATAAAAAAGGGATAGTTCAGGGAAAAAAAAAAAAATACAGAGAAACTCCGGGCGCAGGAGCGCGGGCTGGAAGGGGAAGGGACGGCGCGGTGGCACACCCCTGCCCGGGTCCTAGCGCCCTCCCGCAGCCACTGCCCAGCGCGCCGCTCCGGCCCGGGCCCTCGGCACACCCCGCAACAGCCGCAGGTGCGCTCCGAAGAACTCCAAAGAAAAGATTTAAAGTCAGTTCTCCCCCCTCCCACACCTACACTAAAGCTCGTCACTTCAATAAATAAATAAATTAATTAATCAGTTTTCACTTTTCTGGGGATGCAACACTACTAGAAGCATTAGGTAAGATGCTGCTGCAACTCCACAGCTGGGAAAAAGCATCGAGCTGACAAATCTTGCTTCTCCCGTAAAGCTTGCTGATGTACACCACAGGGTCCCATCATCCTGACTGGTTTTCTCGGCCCCTTCTAAACTTCCTCTGAAATAACCTGGCACTGGCATGTTTGAGATAAAAGCGGCCAGCTGGCATGCAAAATAAATCTCTGGGACACAGCACAGTGGTGTACCTCCGGCTTCTCCACAACACCAGGCAGCATCAACAAAGCTTTTGAAAGCAGGTGTAGGGCGATGATCCCCAACCTGCAGCCTTCACTTTAAGAAAAATCAGGCATATTTCTTACACTTTTTTCATTAAACTGTGTGCATGGGGCAGGAGGATGACAAGAAATAAGGGCATTATCTTCCCCGAGACAAGATGTTCAGGATCTTTGCTGCTTTGTGCATTATTTTTTTGGGTTGGGTTTTTCCTTGTGAGTTTTCCCTAGCCAGTACTACCTTGTTTGCTCACAACCTGAGCAAGCTTTGGTGCATTTTTTTGCCTCCCTGCTCAAATCACTCCCCCCTCCAGAAGGGGGTAGGTGCCAACACCAGGAGCACTGACCACAAAGCAGTTGAGGAAGCAGTAAATGAAGGTTAACACTCCTTTGCTGAAATAAAACCAAGGCAGCAATTAGAGACTGGCATGAGGACATTTGCATCACCTCCTGTGTGAATACTGTATCATAATCAGATAAATAGCTGCGATACCATAAAAGCCTGGACTTGGACTGTTTAGTTTCTCTGTTTCCTGATCTTCCCTCCCTTCAGAAGGGTCTGATCCAGCTGAAGCAAGCAATTTGGGAAATTTGGAAATTAAGGGTGAAATAGGTTTAAAGAAATCTTAGCTTTTGATTGCTAGAGATCTTGGTCTCAAGGCAGCATACCCCTAGTAACCTTCCCCATAATTTAAACCAGCAAACCACATCCAAAAAAACCACTTCTAGAAAACCATCTGACACCATTTCAGCTAAAGGTGGGAAGCCCCCTGCTGAGATTTGAAGGCTTAAGCTACTGTATAGATCCAGAAAATACTGGAGAAAAGAATATTCATCCTTATTTAGCACCTAGATTAATTTCAAGGAAATAACTCATTTTCCAGTTTCGAACACTCAGTGCCATCTCATTCAGCTCACAAGAGAAGCCCATTCCCACCCAAAAATCATCACGACAGGAGCAGGGAGATCTGTTTTAAGCTAATTATGTTGATTTGGCAGATGCAGATGTTGCAGAAGTTAATACCTGGTTTAATGGATTAAATTGTATACATTTAATGCAACATTTAACGCCTTGCACAAGTTGAATGCCTGGCATCCAGTTACATCAGGTGACTGGGAGCCCAGTCTCTCAAGTGGTGACCTTGTCAGCTCCTCCTGGAAGAGGATGACCAGGAAGGAGATGACCATGGGAATACATGCAAGAGCATGCAAGGACAACTTTGCAGGGCTGTATTTCATGCAAGTCTTCCACAGGGATTTGTAGGATTCCTTCAAGACCTACAACCTATGGGCACAAAGCTAATGGTGGAAAACTGGCCCCTACATTAATTTCATTTTATACCTCAAACCAAACCATATTTTCCTACAAATGATGAAAAATTATTATAACAGTAGATGTCCCTTACTAGAAATATTAGCCCCACCACCAGTAAAGCTTTCTGGAAGGTATCAGCTTCTCTGATACGATGCAAGACACCAGAGAAGGTATCTGATACCTTCTGTCTGGAGCTATCTGGTCCATCCCAGCGTCTCCAGAGCTGCTTTTTGCAGGCAGTCTCTGTTGGCCCGGCTAAGCACAGTGACCCAGAGGGAGCTGGATCCAAGGAGCAGGAGTTACACCCTACCCCAAGTCCTTCAGCTCCTGAGGAGCCTCATCTGACTATTCCCCTCCAGCAGGTTGCTAACTTTACATACAAAGACAACCTCCCTTCAAGGCAGATGGTCATTATCCTCTGTTAGTAAATTATTTCTTATTGCCTGATTGGCTTTACCTTGGTCTTTGTACCTAGGCTAGTTTGTGGCTAGAAACCAATGGGAAGTGGTGTTTTGTTTGCCTTCACTACCACATCATACAGGACCTGTATGATCCAGCAGGATCAGCCATGTACCTGAGCAGAAGGTACCTGGGGTTTCCTCCAGGCCAGGCACAGATGCCAGCTATATATGCTTTTTAGTAGGACTGTTTTGCCAAGACTGGTATTTTTTTGTCCTGGTGGGCTAGCATTGGAGACTGTAAGAATTTGGAACTGAGAAAGAAACACTAGGTGGACCCAAGCATTGCAGGGAAACTCATCCAACACTCATGCATAAAGTAGCACTGGGATTCCCATGCCTGTGACACGGCCAAGACTTTCAACAAAAGCAAAGAAATAATAAAAAAGAAATTAAGTGCTGCCATACCTGCAAGCCAGATGATTTATTTTGTTTTAATCATGCCCTGAAGACCTCAAATCCCTCCCTACCTCCTGCTGCTTTGACTGCAACTCAAGTAAAACTTCTGTTTGCTGCACAAACCCAGCTCCTGTTGCCTGCTCCGTACTACCAGCTGCAGGTCAGCTCTGCTTGCAGGACAATGCAATAAATGGTGCAGCACAGCAGAGGGAGCAGCGTCCTGCTGGGAACTCCCCCTCTGGAGCTGGGGAACCACCAGGTAACAGCTCCTTTTTGAGTTCTTGTCCTTTGAAAGGCTTTTAAGTGTTTATCCCACCACCATTTGCTTCAGTGCTCTTTGGTCTCATCCCTGGAGCCGAATCCCAGCGGTCTCAACCACAGCACTAAGGATCCCATTTCAGGACATGCGTTTGAAGTTGCTCTGCAGAGACCCAGGCTGGTCTGGGGCACCAGATTTGCTTTGAAGAGTCAAGGAAATTCAGTATTAGAGGCCAAGGTAACTAGTGACCTTGAAATTTGAGCAGCTGCAGCCTGCAGATTGAGACATTGGGGTGAGTTTAACAACTATCAGCTTTTTTGTTTGGGTTTTGGTTTTTTTGGGTTTTTTTTTTTTTGGTGCCTGTCCTGCAGCCCACAGCAAAGGCACAAATAAATATTAGCCAGAACAGTATCAGTCTCTCCAGAGGCAAGCAAACACATACCAAATCTTTCAGGGTTGCCCCCCAGCCAAGAAACTCAACCAAGTAGGAGAGAGAAGACTCCAGAAACAGTTGCAAAACTCCAAGAAGAGGCACAAGTCCCTTTAGCACAAGAGGGATCGGGGGAGCTTAAGTGACAGGAGTATGAGGACCTGACCCAGAAGACCAATACTTCAAGGCAAAACCACAACACTGCTTCCCCTTGCTCGCGTTTACAACTAAGGGGAGAGCCGGTCACATCTGACAAAAGGAAAAGGGAGTTATATTGGATTAAGAGGAATATAAATACTCATTCCTTTACCTCCCTCCTGTAGAATTTTTTTCCCCTGCAGCTTCCCACAGCTCCTCATGCACTGTTGGCTCTCTCCTACAGATGCTTGGAGCTCTGCTGGGCCAGCAAGGACCAGAGCTGGTGTTTAAACCAAGGGCTGCTGGGAAGAGGAAGGTCAGGCTCCTTTAGATGCAGACTGCACCCAGATGGTGATTTCCTCCCGGCACTGGCAGGAGTTAGGGAAGGCAGCCAGTCTCTCCAGTGTGCTCTGCCAGAGCTAGAGGCAGAAACTCCCTGGCAAAAGTCACACCAGCATGCAAGTTTTATTAGGCCAGGACCATGCAGCCAACTTTCATTGCTACTAGCTAGAACAAGGAGATGCAAGCAGGACTGAATACTCAAACATCATAACTGTGTTTACTGCACAGTCCTTAGCCTAAACAGAGCCCACGCTCCAAAACATAATTCATTTTTCTTGGGACAAAGATGCTGTCATCTCCAGGAGGTATTCAAGGGTCCCTTACAAGCACATAAGGGGAGCAACTCTCACACGATCATTGCCACCTTGGAGCTGAATACCACAGGAGGGAACTGCAGCTTGGAGAGGATCTGACTGCTGAGTCCCTGGTCCAGCCCTCCTAAGGAGCACATGTTTGGGGCAGGGGATAGCAGCAGGAATAAGCCTTTTCCTCTTTGGAGGAGTTTTCCAAGTACATCTCACCTCTACAGGAGCAGCAGGAGTAAGGATTCCCTAACAAAATATAGGCATCCTGACTGGAAGGTCTTGTCAGCGCAAAGACCCCACCTGCCAGCAGAGCAGGAGCCAGCATGGCTGGACACCTGCAATACTAAGCTGTGGTTCATGTGATGGACACCAATGCTGCCTGGGCTTTGGTCTCTTGACAGAGTTGGTTAGCAGGGACTGAACAAACTCTGTTCTCCATGTCTGGGGCCCTAAAGGCAAAATCATTAACTTGGCCATCCCTGGAAGCTGCCTAGACCACAGGGCGAGAAAGCCATCTCCTTCCCATGTGTTCAGGAACTGGGGATGCTTGGGCCTCCCACTCAGTAGGGACATTAAAGAGTTGCTCCTCATCTAGCCACCTATTTTCACAAGACATTTCACAAGCTATGTTGAAATCAGGCAGTTTAAGACTGATTAAGTTCACACCTTACTAGAAAGATGGGTTCACAACACTAAGACAAGACTCAAATCAGACTTAGGTCCCCACTAGCTGGGCTTAACTTGGAAACAAAGGGAACAAGAGGGTCATTTGGTGGTCTGCCAAAAAGTTTAGTTAGCAGATTGTCTGGAGAGCTCTCCAGGCGGCAACTAGTGAGCTGTAAGTTTGGCATAGACTTGTGGCAACCAAAAGCTTCCACTACACAGTGCAGCCACATACGCTCACCTTTGTTGACTGGTTAAAGCAGCCCATACAGTGCATCACGTGGCAGGGCCTCCCAGGCTCCCTGCAAGGAAGGCGTGGAAAGCCCAAAAGGTATTTCCTAGGGAAGTGCCAACACAAAGCTTTATCTGGGTCTAACCCAGACCTTGGAGTCCTACAACACACTGAACGCCATCTCAAGTCTTTCCACCTCTTGTAGGAAAGGAGAGGTGCATCATGCCTAAAGGTAGGAGAGCTGAAGAAAACTAAGGGAGATGATGTAGAGAGAGCAGCAATAATGTGGATTTCATTGCTTACAGCTACGGTCTGTCCTCAGGCTACTAAGAACACTGCACCTGAGGTCAAGATCTGAACCAGAGTTTGAAGGAAGGTTGCTCATGGTTATTTTGGTATAAAGGCAAAACTTACTTCAAAGTGAGTGTGGGATTGAAATCCATCTCCCAACCAGTAGGTTAAACTCTAGCCTGCCACTTTAACACCTGAGTGTCAGTTCACCTTTCTGTAGCAATTAAGTGGAGGACATCTCCATGTAGCTTGTCAAAGCACACCTCCATTTCATGGCTCATTAACAACAGGGCACAGTGTCTCTGCCTGTGTCATTGCTCCCTGGACCCTGTAGCAGCAGTCAACCAAGGACCAGAGAGTGCCCAGGCTCCATCACCCTCCTGCCAGAACTCATCTGAGAACCAGCATGCCTCATTGTTATGGAACACAGTATATACCGGTACAAGCAGGATTTCTGAAACCCAGCCATGCCTCTGAGGACATCCAAGAGGTGACGTTCAGCAAAAGATGGTTGGTTTTCCATTGTTTTGGTTTCTACATCGGTAAGATCATGGGAAAAGCCTACCCTTAAATGATGTTACAGCTACACAATGAGTCCTGCTAGCCTAATGAGTAGGTCTCAGGCAGAGATAAACACACAATAGATTTGCAGAGCCACAGCTGAATAGCTGACTTCAGCCTTAGTTTAGCCTCAGAGCATTAAAAGATTGTTGATTCCAGTAGAGAAGACACTTGCCAGCCTTTATTTGTGCAAGAGTACAATTTAAAGAAAAAAAATATCACAGTGACAAGTCCAGCCACTGGCAACCCAGCCTCTCTTCTACAGTTAGCAGCAACTCAAACAATGTGAATATTTTCACTGGAGGCAACGTGCTGGTGATAAGAAGTTTAACATGGCATTTATTTATTTTCAGAGCAGTAACGGATTTAGAAATAAATTATGTTCCTTACCCAAGACTTAGCTGAACATGTTATGAAGCTCAAAGAACAGACAAGAGCAGCAGATCCAGATGATGTCATGTAATAGAGCAATAAAGAATTACACAACTGAAGGCAATAGAGAAAAAACAGGATCACTCAGCAACACCAGAAGATGTAATAACGAATAGCCTTTAATCTTAGCTCTACTCACTTGCAAAGCCCCTTGCCTAACACATCCAGTTGGATCACATTACATCCATGGACATATTTACCTGAAATCTTCATGGGCAAGAAAAGGAGGGCACCAGACAGCAGCGCAGTTTCATATCCAGCAAAAACACACGGGAAGCAGCAGAGACTAAACCAAGCCTAACAAAGACCAGCATTTTCTAAGCAGAGTAGTTTTTATAACTGACTCAGCAGCAGGTTCATGACAACTTGCAGCACAGAGTAGCTAGTAGTTGGGAGCAACTAACAGTTTCTAGATAAGCTAATACCACCACCACCACCACCCCCCTTTTAACACAAACAGCAATCATATTCTGGGATGTGGTTGTGAAGATTCTTCACACTTTAGGATGACTGCTTTCATCTCTGAGCAGATACAATTGCTGGCAGCAAATACACAAGAACAGAAAAAAAGCCCCTCGGGTTCCACAACAGGCTTCAAAGCCCAATAGTGTTTTACTCACTGCTAAAACAGACTCACAGTATGCTATGCTTGTTTAACTTAGTTTGAGTTGCATGAAAAGCCTCTCGCTTTTCTCCCTTTGAAGTGCTACCCTCCCCCAGCAATGGGACAGTAGGGTGCAAGTAGCAGGGATGCACTGGTTTTCCAATTTAAGTGATTACAACCTGACACCTCTGGCTTTGACACTGCAGACCAGGATCAGAACTGGCTATTTGGTAGAAGGATGCAGCAGAAGAGGCATTTCAAGAAACATGTCAGATCCAAGTAGCCAGCAAAGAGTTTGAGTTGAGCATGAGAAATGCAGCATCCCAGCTTAGGTCCTTCTCTAGAAGGGGCATTGCTATCCCTCTGTGGCTTCACCAAGAGTGGAGAATCTCTGATTAGGTTTGAGCACCCATGACTTCAAAGCATCATCAATTCCAAGGAAAGACCTGTCCTCTGAAACAAATGACAATAAAAGCTAATGCAACAGCACAACCCAACAGCGGAATGTCACTTTGGAACTCCGCTTGTCTGTTAGGAAGGGTTTACGGATGCCAATACCTGGTCCCAACAGGGACTGAAGGTCCTCTTCGCCACCTAGATACAGAAATTTATGGTGAGCTGAGGGCCCCACCAGCAATAAAGCTATGTTAGAACTAAGCTTAGAAACAGATATTCAGATTAAGCCAAGCTAATTAATTTAGTCTCACCTCTGGATAGAACAATTCACAGGTTCACTGCCCCACAGTTAGCACAAACAACCTCCAGGCTGCAATAAGGAAGCAACGATATAATTTGTTTCCCCACAGGTAAGTAAAAGCCCATAGTAGCTACCAATGCACCTCAGTAGCACAGATAGGATAAAACCCTTTTAACAGATGTTTTGATTTGCTTGGGAGCACTAAGGAACAAGTGTCCAGCTGTCCAGCTTACAGTTCCCTACCCCCACTAGGGAATGGAAGGAATCACTGCTGTCATTTACAGAGCAGATTGAAGGAGATATTAGCCACTTTCACCACCTTCCTTGGAAAGAAATGCTCTAGCAGAGAGCAGCCAGGCAGCACTTACTTCCTTAAAAACAAAACCAAAAACCACCACCAATAAAACCTACTCAAAATCACTCAAGTTTTACAATTATAAAAGACTTTCATCCTATTAAAGCCCTACAGATATGGGATAGAAACTTTCCCATTTACAAGTCAGACTTTCAGAGTTAATTAGAGCATGAACGCAGTAGCTGGGAACGCACATACTGAAGCACAGACCATTAAAATAGTGCTCTTAATCAAAAAGATGACCAGCTGTTTGATGATCAGTGGCTTAGACTGCAGGAGCCACTGCCTGAAGATACAGCCACAGTTTTGCCTCCTTTCCACACACAGGTAGGCGGTGTGGGTGCAAAGGGACCATCACCTAGCATGGTTTGGGACACTGGTACACAGACCTCACCATCACTCCAACATAAACACTAGTAGCACCTCTCAACAGCAAATTCAAGATTTTGTAATCTGCCTCCCAGACAAGGAGAGTTACTCTCCCTACTGCCACATTAAACAAAACCAAGCTCTTTTGAAGTTGAAAGAGCAGCTGACTTAAATATGCAAGCTATTAGATAGCACTTGTTCTTAAAACTAGTTTGGACCAGTAGCATTCCCACTGCCTGGAGAACTGGATAAATAAAGCCCTTGATGCCATTATGAAACAGCTCAATACCCATATAATTACATTTTTGCATTAAATGCCATACACTATTGATGCCATCAGGGACTTATCTACTCCCTCTGTGAACACCAACAAAGCATAAGGCCAAGCAGGAAGGAGTCTGAAAGCATTACAAATAGCTGTCTTGTTCAAGCACACACTTGCATTTCTCTTCTGTTGGTTAACGCAAGTAGTCATGCTGTGAAGGTGTATTTTAAGTGTTGGAGTTAACTCCAAGCTCAGGGCCTTCCTTCTTGACCACCATTCCATGGTGAGCTATCTGTGGTCTGTGTTAACCAGCCAGCTTTCACTCAACCCAGGGTTTCCTAACTGTTAAGCAACAGGCTCCTTCCCAGCAAGGCCAAGCTCACTTTCAGAAGAGATCTTCAGGAGCTCAGAGGGTCTGCAAACAGATCCACCTAGCTGAGGCTGGGCCACAGCCATCTGCACCTTCTCCACCGCCAAACACCACCTCACAAGTTGGATTTTTTCATCCCTTTAACACCAGCCACACATCTCCATTTGCCATGGGAGGGAAGAAAGAATAAACCGCTAGACAAGCTGTTCTTGAGATGGAAATGAATATTGTCACTTGGAAAGGACCTACAATGATCATCTAGTCCAATCGTGAGATGATTAAGTCTGCTTTCTGCAACCTTTTGTAAAAGGGATAAACTGTTTCAGAACAATCTAGAGGCTTGCAGCTTTCTTTTCTGTCTTCACAATGCAGAATGAGAAACTCTTCAGCATTTTGTACACAAGAAAGAAGCTTGGAATCACCTGCCACTCTACAAAGGATTCCAGGAGAAACTGTTGCATGAAGACTTCCAGGTAGATGCAAGATTTTGCAGTGTTTTATAGCTCCTCTTTTGTGGCTTACATTTATCCCCTTCATACCCCAAATCAAGCAGCTTAGCATTAACAGTCAACATTTTAATAATTGAGCTCCACTGCTTTGCATGAAGCATTGGGCAGGTAGGTTTAAAGCCTGCAGTTGGAACCACTCGCTCCAGTGTTGTTGGCAGAGCTAAACAGGATCCTGAGAGGGAACAATAAAATGATTACCGTTTCTCAGAAAACTGACCTGCGAGGAAAGCAATTATGGACAGGCTTCGAGACAGAGGAACTGGAAAGGAACAGAACAAAGCTAAGCGAGGTAATTTTGGCTAGCTAACAGGAAAGTTTTCGCCTATTAAGCCTGTTAGACTGCAGTCCAGTCATCCTCTCCTAGGAGAGTGTTATTTCTGCACAAACTGGAAAAACACAAAGGTTACCATATAGCAAACAAGGTGGAGGGGTTTTGGATTTTTTTTTCTTTAAATGCAAGAAAAACAAGTGGTTCTTATCTCTGATTTCAGTATTTTACTATCAGTCCTGTTCCAGAAGAATATAAAATTGCTTCCTTGCCACAGGAAAGATCACTACACGTAAAGGGATGCAAGATTTTCAGTGTAGGGTTCATTTCTGAAGCCTTACAATTGCACAGAACTATATAACCCTATTCAGATGCACAGACATCTGCAAGCTCTTTGGTAAGAGATTTTCTTACCTAAGCAAGAGTTCATAACCTATCCATATAGCTTTCAACTCACACAGATGTGGATGGGCACACTTAGTACAGTTGGCGCACAACACCAAACCCACGAAGTGTCCAGCCAAGCCTGAAAGCTTCAATCTAATGTCTCATTCTCCATCACTTAATTTTTTATTTTAGATAGCCCATCCATACTCCCCTTTCCTTATTCTGCACTTGAGGTTGCAGAATACTATGAAATGTCCTCAAGTACTGTGGTTCTTACCACACCACTGTCGGGCTTTTACCCCCAACAATGAGCAGAAACAAGTTTTATGCACTAAACCAACCCTTCATTGCCCGTTTGAGAATTGCATTCAGAATTGATCACGGTGACATACTTGCGTATGCCAAGCTGCAGATCCTGTTCTGCAGACAGCTGCACTTACAACACCTACCCTCTGTTCTCCATTTCTACATTATTTTTTGGGTGTCCTAACTGAAGATAAGTAGACTTCAAAGAGCCACCTACAGAAGCACTGGCATGCTAACCATTCAGATTGTCTCCTCTGGCAGACAGACTGGCTCCTGGCTAGGAATCCTGAGAAAGTAGGTACAAAAGACTGAAATTAAAGCAGAGAGTATCTTAACAGTAATTTCCTTCTCTGGGGAGCTCCCACATGCCCTGCCCTTTTATCAGCCTTCCAGTGAGGAAGAAGGTCCTGAAGTCCTAGGATGTGGCAAGTCATTACACCCAGACAGCGTAAAGCCTGTCAGGAACACAACTGCTTCATTACAACACTATGTCGTTTTTTTTTTTTTTTTTTTTTTTTTTTTAAGGTGGCCAAAGTCCACAAAAGTTCAATCAGTTTGAAGTATCCACAAGGATGGACCTATAGAAGGAGCCTTGATGTCATTTCTGATCTCTCAGCACCAGAACCACCAGATATAGGGTCTCACTTACAGAGGAAATATTCCCTTGCACTGGTTTAACACCCACTACAGAGCAACCATTTGGCCTCTAAATGAAGCCAAATACTCTTGGTAGTCTAAGGGCTTTGCTCCCTCCCCTGATGAAAAAAATAAAGATATCTGAGAATAATTATGCACCTCAAATCTTCTGAACACCTCTAATGTGTGAGAAACTAACAGACAGATATGAAAAGAGGCAGCTAGATTCATCTTATCAGACTGGCCTACAATTGCTGTTCCCACAAGAGAATGTTTTTACACCCTGGTAAGCTAGACAGCAGTTTGATTTTGGGAACATTTCAGTTCACAGCAAGAAACAACTCCTCTATCCACAGCATCTTCTTTCCCCAAGACAGTGATAGGCCTCAGACCATTTTGTCTCTGGACGTTGAGAACCTGAACCCTGCTGGGAACTAGAGAAGTAGCTAGAATTGGGGTCACAAAATTGACATTATTAAACCAACTAATGCACAGTGCTGCTGGGTGGAAGATATCCTTAAGTGATCAAGTTTAACCGTAACTCCATACTGTTCTAAGCTTTAGGGAGGGAGAGGTCCAATGATACCTTTCCCAGAGCAGCAGGAGTTTGCCTTCCATCCCCTTCCAGGTACCCAGTATGCTGATCCACAAAAGGTACTGTGTCAGAAATTCCTACATGTTCCCCATTTACACACAAACATGCCAAGTGCTCATGCTGTACATTAAAGAACTAGTAAAGCTCTTTCCTTAGAACTATGCAAAAATTTTTAGGTAAGAAGTTGCATGATATCTACTTCATCTCCTTGGCCATGCAGCTATTTCACAGAATGGTTTGGGTTGGAAGAGACCTTAAAAACCATCCATGTCATAGGCCCATCCATGCCATCTGTGTCCCATCCAGGGACACTTTCAACTAGACCAGGTTGCTCTAAGCCCTGTCCAACCTGGCCTTGAACACTTCTAGAAGTTCATCTCTCCCCACCGATGTCATTATCAATACTAACTTTATTCCTTCAAATCTTCCTCTCACTGCCTGGCTAAGCTACCAACAGGCTGTCCTGCTGTCAGCTGGTGAAAACAGGGGAGCAAATCAAGGCAGTGTTTGAAAAAAGCAACTCGGGCAGGCTGCTGCTTCAGCATGATTCTGTTTTCATCTGAGAGATACAAAGCAGATACCCATGGTGTATTTGAACAGAGGGCTTGCATGCCATTGCAAGTATTTTACTGACTGAGAACACCACAGGAGTTAACTGCCAGCCATCTTCTGTCACCATGTGTTCCAGGACTCCCCTCTAGATTCATCAGGCTATTTTGATGATCGCTACCTGAACAATTACAATCAAAATACTTTATTCTGAAGCAGTGCTAGGGGACTACTAAGTGCTGAGAACCAGTTGTGGTCATATTGGTTGAGTAATATTATCTCCCCGGGCTTTTTCTCACCTCCTTGGGATATAGGCATTCAGCGCCCAACAGATTTGGATGAAGATATTCCACCTTGCCCCACACTGATAAATTAAGTGCTCCTGTTAGTTTTAGCAAGAAACACTCACTGAAGATTTGACGCAAGCTTGCTACCCAGCTTTGTACATCTCCGTGAGCAATTCTCCCCAGGCAGCCTGCCTAAACATCACGTCCCTGGTTTTGGTCCCCAGCAACAGGCTGGAGAAAGAATTTGTGTCCTTCACCACAGACAGGATGGTTCTGTCTCAATACCAAAACCAATCCAGGTTGCAGGTTCTACCCCAAGCAAGGTAAGTGAGATTTGACAGCTCTAGAGAAGTCCAAAGCCTTATCAAAGTCTAATCCCTTATTGCACAAGACACATCCTCCAGCTCAGAACATTTCAGCACAATTTACGGTTGATTTCAGTCTATATCAAACTTATCACTACCTAGATCTGGTGTGGGTTGGTTTACCAGACTGCTTTCAACCTCACTCATTAAAAAGCTTGAAATCACTAACTAGCAGTGCCCCGATCCCACAAAGCATTCTGAAGTGCTGAAAGCACCATCCTAGCTGGATTCAAGGTTATTATCTGACTTTCTGAAAGACTCAGAGGTTCACCTGGTCCATTTCCTCTATAACAAGGGTTATGATCATCAACAAGCGATAGATACTATGAGGAAAGAGTTTAGCAAGTCCTATGAAAAAAAAAAAAGGAACAGCTTAGTAAATCCAGGGAAAGAGATCAGGATGCAGACAGCTACAGACTCAACCCAACTCCTTACAACATCCACAGAGTGAGTGTTTCTGGCCACACTTCCCACACAAACATCCCATTGAAGCTTTGTTCTGCAGAGAACGCTATGGCTGGAAGCACTGTTGCTATTGGCACGTTAACCTTGAACGTAAGGGGAACTGCTGAGGATGAGTATGGTGGAAAGCAAGAGCATCTCGAGAGCTTGAGGACAGCTCTTTCCGCTGGTCAACGAAATCTACTTCCAGCTTAGTATTTTGGACTGGATAACAGCTACCAAGAAATACTTAGAAGAGAGTTCTAACACCAGCCCAGCCTATAGGGAGGCCTCCTAGGACACCCTCCAACAAGCCTGGAGACCAAGGACTTTGAGAGTCAGAGGCAGGTCTCCGCACTTCATAGCCTGCAGCACATATCCCTTCCACAGAGGGGCTCACTCTTTCTTTGGAGATGCTGAAATGCATTAAAACCCTCAAAATCCTGCAGCAGGGAGCTCCACAGTTTCACATGCAGTCATAAGAACAGCTCCCTTTTTTTAGACTGTTAAGCAAGAAATCTGCATAACATGCCTTCATCTCCCACCTTTGTCTGCACTCCTCAGTCCTCTTTCATTGGGACTTTTTCCAGGCTGAAGATAATTTAACTTTTATTATTCCTTGTACAGAAGCTATTTTTTACCATGGCCCTTACTATTGCCTTTCTGACCCTCCAGTGATGCATAGGGATGTTGGAGGGGCAGCACAGACAACTCTGGATTTTGGAGCACTGCATTTTAAACCTGGCTTGTATTCCTGTAAAGGAACAAATTGAGCAAAGACACACAAGAACACCTCTCTTTGCCTACCAAAGTCACAGTGCTTTTCCTCCATTATTGTCTGGGTAAGCCAGAAACTTCTCACTGCATTTCCAGTAACCAAGGGACCCTAAATCAGAGGAAGATCAGATCATACAGAGTCATTCATATCTTCAGCAACACAAACAGAATTAGTGGTGGCCTGGAGGAATACAACTTCAACAGACTATTTCAGGTCAGTTAAACAAATTTGGCTCAATAACACAAGTTTATGTTCCATTTCCCTCTGTAAATCATGCCCCAGTAATGACACTGAAGCACGGTTTAATGAAGATGGAGTTATATAACAGCACAGAGGAGAGCACCGCAGAACTAAAGTTAGGAGTTAAATCATTGCCCAGTTATTAGCCCAACAGAAAACTCACTGCTAACACAAAAGACTTCCAGAAATGTGATGCTCAGGGAAGCAATAACACCCCTGCTTCAAAGCAAGGAGATTTGCACATTGATTTCAGCCATCTGGAAGTATATTTCTGGAAGGCTCAAAGCAGGGCAGCCCAGAAGAATGGAATGGGAAGCTCCAGGGAAGCAGCTGAGATGCTTTGAAGCAGGTTTCCTGCAGGTAAAGGCTTCTCTGTTAGATGGGGAGATACGATGACTTCAACCCGTCATCCCTGAGAACAGGCTGATTAGGGGGTGGCATCAGGACAGGAGAACGAACAAGTCTTCCCAGCCGGTACAATTCATACACTTTACAGCAGGGTCTTTCACATGCTCAGAGCAGGCAGTACCCTCAGGATGGTATCCCCATTGCCACACTGGCGTGCTGATGTGAGATGGGTACCAGAGTCCTGGGAAGTGGCTGGGGATACCACCTCTGTGTAAGAAGCCCTCAACATCCCAAGGCTGCCAAAAAGCTCCTTGTAACTTCATTCCAGTCTTGGAACACTGTTCACTGGCACAGGCAAGTATGAAAGCAACCCTTTTCTTCTGCATCCCTCAGAGCCAGCTCCTCTAGAGCTCTCCATGAGTTCAAGACCAGCAATTTTTGGGTGGGTTCTAAGTACTTGTACCCCTGGCCAGCCCAAACTCTGGAGAATTGGTGAGGGCTGGGAAATTCCAATCACAGCCAACATGGGCCACTGCCTGCATACCTGCCTTACAAGCATGAATGAAGCTGCAGGACCAGCAAGCACTGGAGCTATCCAGGGTACCCCAATAGCCTTCCACCTCTTCCTTCATCCACCCCGCAGCTCCACAGGGCAGAGAACTCATTTCAAGCTACATGCCCCACCACATAGCACCCTGTCTGACCCACAAAGCACTTGCTACTCACATACATCTCTTTGTTTATTTTATCATCATCACACTAACAGTGAGTTTCAAGGCAACAAGAGCCAACTCACACTAGGACAGGTTCTCAGGATCTGCTTCACAGCCTGCTCGGGACCTCTCATCCCTCGAGGGAGGCAGAAAGACACAAGTTGAGTAGATTACCTACATCTAGCCTTGCTTCCAACCTTACCGTCTAAAAATCAGTGCTACTTATCAGCCCTGCCATCACCACCTCTACTAGGGGGAGGCAAACCACAGCCGCTCCACCACCTTACAGCCACCTTGCCTCCTGCTTCATCCTAACCCAGGGGTGTTGTTTTTAATTTTTTTTCCCCTTCTCTGCAACAGCAGCCCGAGGCTGGACCGATGCTGCAAGAGTTACACAGGGCTGTGTTGCACAGATCCTCCAAATATAGCCGGGAAAGGGCTGACGTCCCCATGCAGGAAGGCCCCCTGCCTCCGGAAGGAGCTCCAAGGGGAAGCGCTCGCTCAGCAGCTTCCTGGCTCTGCTGGCTGGGAAAGCTGTTTGTGCTGGCAGCCCCAGCTGGGGGACACCGCCGCGTTTCATCTCAGCTCATAACAATTACCCACATCCAGGGACAGCCCGTGGGGCTGTGCTTGGGCACTAGGAACAAAGCCACAAGAACAGATAATAGCGTCCAGAAACAGCTTGTCCTTTCAGCATCTCCTGAGGAGGTATGCCAGCTCCTGCATGGCCTTCTCCCTGGCCCCAAGCTTCCAAGAAAAAAAAAGAAAAAAAGATGTGGAGGAGACTGAGGCAGAGATGAACTTGGACATGTGGTTTAAAGAGGGAAATAAGAACAACAAGGAACAAAATTTATGTCTCTCTAGTCACAGCCATGTATCTTCCTTCCTCCTCCTCTCAACACCCTGTGGCTCTTTTCTTGCTTGGATAAGCCCAGTCACCCCCATCCATGTTCCTTTATTGCCCGCAGAGGGGCTGTTGCATGGGCAGAGCCTATGGGTACCAGGAGCAGCAGGGAAGAAAGCTATAGAGAACAGCACAATCATTTTAAGCTTCCTAGCTCAGGAGGATGGGGTGGGAAATAATCAAAACTAAAAAAAAAAAGTTAAGAATTGTGTGCAAGAAATGCTGTGTTTTATTACAGAACAAGTCTGTCTATAAGGCAGATCCCAATTAAGGGTGTCGGTTCTGACTGTCACAGTATTCCCAGCACAAACATGCTCTGCTCACAGCATTCAATTCTTAGAAATATTAAAGTAGCAGGCATGGAAGCAGGCAGCAGGCCTTCAGAGCCTGCTTTCTAGGTTTTCAGTGATCCAGAGCAAGCCAAAGGCACACAAAGTAAACACTTCTGTTGGTATTGAGCATGTACATCTGTAACGGACTTACTCATGGTGCCCTATAAAAGCAGTCTGGGCAGTCTCTGAATGTTTTCTAGATCCAAAGAGGTCTAGCCAGGTGTAGACAGAAGCAAGTACTCTGCAGAAAGACATCTGCAGCTAGTTAATCTTCATTTAAAGTTGCTCTCCAGATTCCTCCCAACTTCTGTAACCTCTAGCCCAAAAATCACGACACTAGCTGATGTTGTAGAAGTTGTTTGGGCTTGTGGTTGGGTTAATGCTGGCTGGGCACTGGATGCCCCCCAGCCGCTCTCTCCCTGCCCTCCTTCACCAGACCCAGGAGAAAAAAAAAAAAAAAAAGTAAGGCTCACGGATCAAGGCAAGGAGAGAGAGATCGCTCACCAGTTACTGTCATAGGCAAAACAGACTCGACCCAAGGACATTAGTTTAATTTCCCCCTAATCTGATTTGATTGGTAATAATAAGAAATAAAACCAAACCTTAAAATCGCAGAGCTCACTCCTGCGTGGGGCCCTCCCAGGGAGAGAGTCCTCCATGAGCTGCTCTGCCATGAGTCCTTCCCACGGGCTGCGGGTGGGGATCAGTTCCAGCGCGGACCTCCCCGGGCCGGGCCGGGGGGCACAGGCTGCCTGGCCGGGGGCTGCCCCGCGGGCGGGGGGCACCTCTGCTCCGGCGCCCGGCGCTGCCGCAGGATCTGTCCCTTGTCCCCGGTGTAAGCGGCGCCCCCCAGGCGGTGCCAGCGTGGCCGCTGGGCTGGGCCGTGGCCAGCGGCGGGCCCGGCTGGGAGCCGGCTGGCGTTGGCGCTATCGGGCACGGGGGAACCTGCTGGCACCGGCTCACAGGAGCCGCCCGGCAGCCCGCAACACCAAACAGGCACACAAATCCAGTACAAGGCTTCTCATCTCCTTGAGAGGAAGGACACCAGAGCTACCAACACCTTCCTTGACTCCTGGTTACAGCCTTGCCTCAGGATGGATCCTCATCCACCTCTACTAGTATTTCACTTCTCTATCTGGAGCCAGGTAAGCTGTCTGGCTGTTTCCCACTTGGTAAGGTCTCCAAGGGAAGCCAGAAAGTTGTTCTTAGGCAAGCTGAGAGTATTTTTTCTAGGGGTAGGAACCCACATGCAGTCTGTCTTGCTCCCTCACTTTGTTGGCGACATGTATTTCCATCCAGCCCACTTCCACCCTGGCACACCATCCTTGCTCCTGGCATGGCCAGAGCCAAGCTGGCGACCGAGGCTTTTTCAGTAGGGAGCTGCACTTTAAGGCAGGCTGTAGCAAGGTCAGCATCTTCAGTTTGAAAAAATGGACTTTGCTGTGTCTAAAAGACCCCGATCGTAGCACAAGAGCTGCTCTTTAGAGAGGAACTCTGCAAAACCACCAAAAAAGCCACCATTTAGCAAATAGATTTCTACATTGCACTCAATGCGGTCATTCTGCTGCACCAGATTGTTTTCATACTGCAAAGTTAACTCTTCCAGACAAAAGAGGGAACACGGAGCGGGTTATGACTTCCTTCTGTTAAGTCATTTAATCAGAAAGGAAACCCCAGCAGAATACACAGCATAGCATGTCCTGCACCATAGGATTCCTGTTCTGCAGAATCCTGAAGCCGACTGAATTTAATTGCAGACTTCTGCTTTTTTTCCCCTGAAAACCCCACCTTTTAGAGAGATGACATCTCTCAGCGTGAGCATCTTTGAGTGTCAGAGGCCTTTCTGGAGGTGTCGTGTTTGTACAGCCAGAAGAGCCAAGAACAGTACAAGAAGGAACCCCAGCCACCAAGAAACAACATGCTTTTATAAACCAGCAAGATGAAGTCCAGAATAGGTATGTATGGTCTGCTCTGCTCTGTTCTGGCCAGCATTCCTCTTGGCCTTGCCATGACATCTGTTATTTCATAGCCAAGTCCCCTGTGAGATTACACACATGGTTTAGCCCTTGCAGCCTTGCCAACCTCACACATCATTATCACAGCCACTTCTAATGCCGCCTCCACGCCACCACCTTAGCCTACAGGCTTGCAGTGCGATTTGGCCATTAAACCCATAAGCAGGACTGCTTGACAAAAAACCCTCTGAAGTGGTCCTGAACGCCTGCCCTTTTGGATTACGGATGGGCAAGTTATGAATTTATTTTCACACACTCCAAGTTAAAAGTTTATCAGATACAAAACCAGACATTTAGCCAAAAACTAGTTGACGGAGCCCAAGTTCGAAAGACTCTCAGATGTGCTATAAATTCTAAAGCTGCATCTCAAGAGAGAGAGTCCACAGGGATTAAACACTCAGCGCCTCAGAAAAAGATAAATTTGTTCTCCAGTTGTAATACAGGGTGTCATCCCATGGGTCAATTTTAGATTTTTAGTAGGTAGAAATTACTCACATGGGAGACTTCTCACTGGGGGTGTTGCAGACACAGACCTATCTTGCAATCCAGCATGATGACTTCTGCAGCACTTTAAGCATAAGCAGCTTTAATTTCAAAGAGTTGCTCTGCATTTCACCTCAAAGTTCATTTGGATTGAAAGAAACACCACCACCAGAGAAGATGGAAGGAACACTTTAGGCTAATATACCCGAGTGCATTAGCTAACTGGAGGTTCATGCAAGATGTGTGACCACACACAGCTCATCCCTCTAATACTCTGCAAAGGGGATGCCCTGTTACAGAGAAGTCTTATGTAACACAGTCATCCTCCCTCATTTTGCAGGCAAGGAGTGCTCACAAGCGGAACAGAGCATCCTAAAGCCACATCAAGACTGCTAGAGGAGAGGAAAACAAGGAACAAGTTGTGGATGTCACATCTGTGGAAGCGTTCAAGGCCAGGCTGGATGGGGCTTGGAGCAACCTGGTCTAGTGGAAGGCGTCCCTGCCCGTGGCAATGGGGTTGGAACTGGGTGGGCTTTAAGGTACCTTCCCACCCAAACCATCCTATGATTCTAATATTACAGCACCTGTGGTGCCTACGGCACAATGCTGATTCCTGCTCTCCCCAAAGATGAAAGGCCAGAAGGCCATGTGTGTTATTGCAAGGGATGAGCACCCCAAATGCTGATGACATTGAGGGAAGAGCTCATTTAAGTGGATCAGACTAGGTTTGGTTAGCAGATTCTTGCTGCAACGACCCATGGGATAAGCCAAAGGCTCAGCTACCCACAGGGAATTTCAGATACCTAAGAGGGGTTATTTCAAGTGCTATGTAATAGATATATATGGCCTTACCCTGAGGGGGACCTTAAGTAAAATTTAATTTTAAGTGCTCAGATGATACCACTATTTCTATATTAAGATAATGCCTGGTAACATAAGCAGGTATTAAAATGTTGTTTTTAATACCACCTGCCTCATGTTTTTCCACTGGCAATTTCAAACACACTCATTAAGATCATCACTAGCGGTCATTTAACGCAAGCCTTACTAACATCACAGTATCCCAATAGGTAAACCTCATGAGAGAGCTTATTTCCTAATTTTGGAAGCACTGTTACCTCAGACACGAGGGACCAGAGCAACTGGTTTTACCTTCAAACTTCTAAACCCGCCTTTATGGAGGGACCTACAGGCGGTCACAGAGCTTGTTTTAGGCAGGCAGGCAGGCTGGCTGGTGGGCATTATGGACCTTTTCATGTTAAGAGCATCCATGGATGTGCGATTGAGTGCTTCAGGCTGCCTACAGTTTTTGTGCAGAAGTCACAAATATATTTGAAGGTATTGAAGATGGTTTTTTCTTCCCATCCACTCTTACCTGCAGTGAAAGTAGACTTGTAATTAGTTCAGTCTATCATGCAGCGCTATTTATTTTGCAAGAGATTTTCAGCCAAAATAGGCTGGGCATTAACATTTTATCTCCTGCTCTGCTTTTGCTAGTGCTTGAATAGAGAAGACCAATTGTATTTATTCATTTTAAGACGGCGTACAGAACAAATCCTACCATATCTTCATTTCTGAACTGTCAGGAGCAGATTGGCTCTTAGCTGGACTCTGGAGGAGGCTAAAACCTCATGTGTACAGCGTGGTTTATCTGAAGTTGCATTACAAATGTATTTCACACTGCCTTTCCATGTGGTCATCCAGTCCCACGTCAGGTAGAGCAGACCGTGTCAGCCCATCTCAGAAATAGCTCTGAAGAGCTACTGGATGGCTTGTCACCATGGGGGTCAAGGTTACTCCTTCTCACACCATGGAGGTAAAGAGCAGCACTCTTTGCTTTTATACACTCATGCAACACCTAAGGCTTCAAAAGCCTCCAAAATTCATCAGAAGTGAAAAGCAAGGCCAAACTTGCAGCGCTGCTCTCCTGGATTTCCTAAACCACTGTTTTCAAGGTTCCCCTCAATTCTTTCGCACAAACCTGCTCTGTATAACTGAAAGTTGCAATTAAGAACCCAACAGTCAAAGGCCTTGTAAGGATGAATGAGGATGTGCATGCATGGTTGCATTTCCATATTCAACCTTTAAAACAGAGCTCATTGAATAAGCATCAGAGACTGCATGCCCCACCCCACATCTGCCTGCAGTCACTGGAGCCATTCTATTAGTTGCTCTCCAAATTCATATTTCACACTACAAGTGGTGGTCAAATAATCATCCAAGCAAGCAAATAAACTTGCATTCTTCTCCAAGACACACAACTACCCGCCTCCCCGGATGCATATTTAAATATCAAAGCAGTCTATCCTTTAAGACTCCTTCAGAAACATTTCATTCTCACATTCTGTCACCTGCAAAGCTGGAGAAACCAAATGACCATGGCACATTCATGACAGTGGGATACTCTCCAGTTAATTTTTATCTGCGTGCAAACTCAGTCATGGTCAGAGTTATACGCACAGACCTCTTCTCCAAGAGTCTTTGCACTGCTGCAAACAGTACCTACATCACACCTTCCACAATTTTTGATAGAAGGCAACAGTCCAGCATCAACACATCAGGATCCCCCCTAACTGTTCGTATGGCATAGGATGATAAATATTCCACCAGAGCCCCCACAGCTTGCCAGCAGCCAGAACTCAGCTGGAATTTGAAGGACGAAGTCACCCATCTCCCAGACCAAGCCTTGGAGTCTGTAGCAGAAGTTTTGCAAACACATTTTGCCAAGGGAAACCACTTCTTTGCCTCATGGGGAAATGCGTGTGCTGCTGAGACCATGATCCTCTAAAGAGCTTCTGTTGAAATCTAAATACATGCATCAGTGACAATGCATGGTACAAAGCGCCTAGAATTAAGAACAGCTAGTTAAGGATCTAGGCGTTTGGTTTCTTGATGCTCTATACACAGACTCTGATTAATTTGCACCAGAGCTGACACCTATTGCCTTTTGAAGGCGAAAGCAAAGCTACTTCTATTTCTAAGCAATTAGGCTTTCCTAAGAGGCTCAGCTTCCAAGCGCTTTGTTTTCAGAGTCAAGTAGCATTCCTGACAAACACTATCCCCACTCTTAAAGGGAAGAGCTTAAATCAGGGATATCATAATTAACCAGCCTCACAGGTGAGGCACAAGCATAGCAAGAGAAAACCACCATAAACAGATGCTTGCATATAAAACCCACATCTCAATGGGTAAGCAACCCACCTTCTGGGAGGTGGCAATAGCTATCTTAGAGGCAGCGAGCAAAACATGCAACACACATGGCACACAGGACACCCTGGACAAGTTGAGTAAGGGGATTGGGGCATATGGTGATGAACAGAGTGCCCCAGATGAAGATTAAGCTACACCGACTCAGGCTGATAGTTAGCTTCACACATCAGAGGCAGATTTTTAGTTCAGCAGGGAAGCGACAACTTACTGATGTATCTGTCAGCACAAGAAGAGACTGATTCCTACTCTCAACGAACAGCAGCTAGAGAAAAAGCAGAGGGGCTTAACGGTGCTACAGTACGCAGAAAACAGCAGTGGGAATGAGATACACTTGGGATGTGTACCACAAAAAATAAAAGAATTAATGATCAATCTGGTTTTCAGCTTGCTAGAGGAGCTGAAAAGTGCAATGTTTTCAAAAGGGGGAAGGGATAAACCAAGCTAACAAGACATCAGTATCAGCTGATAAAAGAGAGAGTAAAGTTGTGGCAATGAAGAACAAACAAAAGTGAGATGTGTAATCGCTACCCATACTTTCCTTCCTTCAGGAACCCACAAATACACAGTGCTGACAAACCACAAGGACACCAGTTAAGCTAAAAACCTTGGTATTTAAAGAAATCTATTCTTCCCCTCTCTGGCAGAGGAGGTTTACTTGAGAAAAAAGCTTTTTGCTTATTTAAAAACAACTTGAGCAAAACAGATAACACCCTCATACAGCTAGTCTCTACCTTTGTATTTTGGTATTTGCAATTATAAACCCTTATCCACTGGGAGAAGAATCCACACCACAGCGTGGATACATCCCTTCCCTGTAGTACATTTCTCAGTGTCTGGTACACCATGTACCATTTAATATATCCACATAGAAGAGTCTGAGACAAGAGCTACAGCTGAAAATTACTCAAGAAAAAGTCATGTTAATAGAAACCTGCCTCAGAGAATTAGTGCTCATCTTGTCAAGCTTCCTGTGCCTGTCTGCATTGGTCTCCTTACTAGATATCTGTGTCACACTTGGGCTCATAACTGTCTGCCAGACCCCCATCTTTTACTATTTAAGGTAGTAAATGACTCAAATACAGAAGCATCACATCCATTTTCTGCCAACAGGCAGAAGTTTTATTTCCTAATAGTTACAGTAGAATTTAGTGCACACTTAGTACTTTTGAGATATAAAATGTTATTTAAACGCCATCACATAGTGCTCAAAAAAGAAAGCCATTTTAAGAAAAGCCAAGATAATTCCACAGGGAAAAATAATTTAAGCTTCTCATAAAGAAAGGGTTTCTCTTCAAGTGCCTTTCCAGCAGAGGTACCTTATCTGTACAGTTTTCATCCTCTAATCAAGATGGGAGTCATACATACATATACACATACACAAAATGCAGTGGGGAGCAGTACTATGGCTTATCATAGTTTTTCAGTCAGGTTAGGAGATGTTCATTACCAGAAAGGAAAAATAAAAATACTTAAACTTGTGAGAAACAAGTATGTAATGCTTCATCAGCAGTTACCACCGCAGGTTAACTGTTTCTCTGCTCTGCATGAACAGTTACTAATTCAAGATGTCTACACCTGAATTCTGTTGTTGCTGATAGAAATTCAGTGTTCAAAATTATTCCCGCATCTTTCTGTGGAGGGCACTTACACAACCCTTTCCTCACCCACGCTTATTCTTGACCTCCTCCTCCTCTCCATACTACCATGCAACATGGGAACGTGGCCAGATGTAGCACACTGACTCCCCACACATCAGCCCACCAAGGGGGTGAACAACTTTTGACCATTTCCCTTGCCACCAGCATCCCAGAACTTACGCCTGGGCCATGGTCTCCCGTTTGGGCTGGTGTTGTTCAGTAGCTGTGCACTTAAAGGAGTCATCTCTGAAAGGTGTGTGTGTGTGTGTGTGTGTGTGTGTGTGCAGATTCCCAAGTTTAACACCTGACAGTGCTAGAAACCAGTGCCCAAACCCCTCTCAAGCTGATCCTACACTGTTCACCCCAAACCCAGGGCAAAGCCAGGCTCAAATTTCAGTACCTAAACTCACTAGTTGGTGTGCCTCGTGGCCCTACTTGGTTTTCTCTTATATTCATACAATTCTAATACACAATAATTAAGAGATGAGCATGAGGACTCCTTTCCTTTGGGAGGGGTTAGGGGCTGAAGCAATGCAACATTGCAAATGCACTGTTGGCCAAAAGCCTCTGAAATTGGCGATCCAGAGACAACTCTTGCACTGCCTGGTCAGCTGAAGTCCTGACCAGTTTCTAGGCACTGAACAGCATCTGCTGTAGACAAGGACTGGTGTCGCCCAGATGGAGGTGTTCACCTTCAGGTAGAGGTCTGCCTATATGCAAGGGAAATCCTCAACTCTTTCACAGCACAGAATTTGAAGCCTTTCTAGGCAGGCAGCCCAGTGGTACTAACATATACAAGCTTGGACTACTGAGAAACCAGCTACCCTCAAGCGTACAAGAGTTATTGTTAATAGCATTTGAAAGTCTGTGAGATTTTTTTTAAAAAATATCTCCTCTTGCCAGCTATCATCACCCTCTAATGAGAAATAGAAATACTGTGGCTTTGAGAAAATACAGTTTCCTTATCTGTTGTCCTGCTTGCTCCTCATGCCATACCAAGAGAAAGTTCCTTAAGACTGTGATGCTGAAACCCAAATCAGCCAAAAGTACATTTTTCTAGCTACTCTGGTCCCAAAGGTGTCAGCAACACCTGGAGCAGACATGAAATTGGTGCCTATCACTGTGCTCACAGCCTCCTCTCTCCGAGTCCCTTCTGAACTTACTCCACCTCCAGAGCAGACCTCATCCCTGGCCTGAGAGCGTATTAGAAGAACAAATCTTGGGCGGTAGGACCATAAAGTGGCAGTTGCGACTACTTCAGTTTGAACCCAGGGCACGCCTCGTCCAGCCATGTGCTCCTCCAGCTGCAAGGCTATTGTGTAAAAGCTAGTAACCAAGAGAACTGGCTATTTTTCTTGTTAATCCCATTGCTTGTTACCATGGAGCTCTGTTGCGAGTTCAGTGCTGTTCGCCCACGCCAAGGACTGAGGAACATTATTACAAGCAAGACCCTTCAAGGACTTATCAGGGAGATACTCAGCCCACCCAAGATGCCAAGAGCAATTTAAGTTTCTGTCAATGAATGTAGCTTGAATTTGATGTGATCAGTTAGTAGGGTGGAGGGGCAAAGCTGGTGGTCAACTTCATTCATCTCAACGCTTGGCACCCATGTTAAGGCCAGGCTGCACACGAAACACAACTATTTTTTAATGCTCAAAGCGTGAGAAGCTTGGAAAGTACCAAGGAAGGCAAAAGATACGACAACACACTTAGCAACAGATGTAGGGCTTCAGCTTTAAAGACAGAAGTTGTACACAACGCACTCAAGCAGCCAGTGCTTCAGGGAGCATTGAGGGATGGTTCTGATGGGAACAGAAGCAGCTTAACTGACATGGACTCGACTGTTTTAGCAGACACAGATCTCCCACTGCAGTTTGTCTTCCCAGTTCCAAAACCCAGTGCCCAGTCCTGCTGGCAGCACCATGCCATGCTTGCCAGCATAATTCAGGCCTGGGGAAAAAAAAAGATTACATGTCTAGAGGTGCTGTACAGGAAGGATTACTGACACGTCAGCACCTCCTAGTACGGAACCAGGAGGGCAGAAAGCCCTAGCATAGAAGAGGATCTGGGCAAAGGTTCTTCACACTCCAGTACTAGAGATATGGTATTAAAAAAGCAACAAGAGCAGAAGGGAAACTCCTGGTTGAGCATCACAATCACATTGCTACCCCTTAGCCTGGATGGGAAAGAAAGGATCCTCCAGTGCCTGTGGGGTGTTTGGACTGCACAAGTCACCAACATGCTACAGCCCTTACACAAATGGCGGCCAAACCAACAGGGGGGGGAAAAAAACCCAAACTACTTCAAAAGCATTCTCTCCAAGCCCACTATGAAGGACCAGGCACCACACCACAAACCCCCGACCTGGGCAGCCAGACAGAAAAATCCCCAGAACACTCTGCCTGTCTCCTCCCCCTCAGCCCCCAAAACAGGGAGAATGCAGCCCCCCAGCAACACATGCGTTCACGCTGGCCATCGTGGAGCTCATGCACTGATATCAGGTCAGACAAACATCACTAACCTCTCACAGGAAACATCTCCATTGCAAGACGCTCACTTGAGTGGGTCAGATGAACACACCGCAAGACTGCCGGTAACAGAGAGGCCAAGGAGCAAGTCTGAAGAGCCCAAACACTGGTATAACATTGATAAAAATACTTTCAAAACAGTGTAGCCAGCCAACTCCAGGCTTCCATTTAAAGGATCACTAGATCAACACCAGGCTTATTCCTTAAGATACAGACAGTAGGAGATGAAGTTTTTAAGAAGTTGTTGAATCACACCCATAAAAATAAATCAACTATTAAAAGACACGCTGCTTTAGAGATACGTATTCCTCATTGTCCTAATTACAAAGTTGGCTGAATGCAGCTCTTTGAAAAATGAAACACGGCTGTTGTCATGCTGTTTCAGCAGGGTGGTGTGTCAGAGGAAGTTCTCCAGCAGACAATGTTCTTTCAGGGTCTGATTGTATATCTAAGGGAGGGCCACATGGCCCATGACCCCTGAAATGCATCCATTAAAGAAAATAGACTCTCAAGCACACAATCACTTCCATTTGTCTTTTGTGCTATTGTGGTAGATTCAAGAATACTGGGCTATTTAAACAGGAATGATGTGGGGTCTGCAGAGGTCTGCGCAAGAGTGTGGCAAGTCTGAATTAAATCCTTCGTGTTCTTATGGGAATTCAGCAAGACTTGATTAAAAAAAAAAAAGTTTTTAGACAGACAATCTTCCTTCCAAGACTACATCTTTAGACAGTGTTATTAAGGCTGCCTAACCCTTCCCAGTACTGTTTTCAGTTGCTTTTACATTCACCGAGTCCTGGCTGTTCAAGATAGGAGTTTGCATGCTAGCCGGGTCTGCCTCAGGCAGAGTTGTTTTGGAACATGTGAATTCAACTGCTTCTCAGAAAGCAGCATGGGAATAAACACATTGTTTTGTTCAATTTCTGGTGACTTTTTTTGAAAAGCCTTGGACCCATGATTTAGAACTGAGACTTTAATGAACAGGGGATAGCTTTTTTGTGTCAAATTTGATTTTTGTCATCACCAAAAACCTAGGCAAATTATAAGCCTTTTGAGGAGAGGAGAAAGAGCAGCTAAATTGCATATGCTCAACAACCCTTAGACTTTAGAACTTAAGACTCAATGGTTTCGGCTTTGCTGAGTAAAATTGGAAGCAAGTATGGGGCAAGCAGGAAGTAATGAATAGGAGCCAGTAAAAAAAAAAAAAAAAGAGAAAATTTGCAGCAGTAGGGGATATACCAGGAGAATCTGTGACTGAAGGAGATTCAGAGCCCAGGTTTTAAGCCAATAAGCCACAGTAGCAGCCTGGGAAGACCAAAGAGGTGTAACAAGGGACAGTATAGAGACAGACATGGCAAGAAGTCCTCACTGGCTCCACCACAGAACATGCCTTTCTCTGTCATGGAGGATCCTCATTTCACCAATTATTCTTGTCAGAAGGGCTGTTGGATGAAGTATATTTTTTATGTCCTTTGCTGCTCAACTGGAAAAGCCCTTTGCTGTTGGAGGCTGTTGTTTTAAAGAGCAGAGTCTGGCTGGCAGCTCTGGAAATGCAAACCTGCTGATGAACAACACTGTCACCAGAAGCACACTGGGAAACACTTTCACAGTAGCAAGCAGAAATTCGCTTCTGTAAGTTTTTCCTTATTTTGGAGTGAAAGAGTGCAAGTCAGCCTTTAATTACTCAACCATAAAACACACAGCATTAGTTCCATCATTCTGTGCTTTAGAGCACTGCTTTTGTGGGCTGCACGTTTTTAACGGTTTGGCAAGTTGCATGTTGGGCATTAAGCTTAAGAGAAACAGATCTGGAACACCAGTGCATTTGCTAAGCCTTATTCAATATTTGTATAGCCTTGTATCTGATTATTATTCAGTTTGCCTTTATGTTTTGGAACAGAGATGGAAAAGCATGACCTACAGTCACATCTTCCTGCATGAAGTCAACAACAGGCAATTCTACTACAGTAGATAGAGATTGCTCCGGAGATTTCCAGCTCTAGTGAGCAGGTCTACACAGTACCCAAAGACAGAAATCAGTTGTACACTAGTCACGCAGGGTGCAAAGGTTATAAATACAACTACCCAGTTAAGTGCCTGCCAGTCTGATGTCTAGAACATTCAGATGAAGAAGGCGTCTCCAGTCCTAAGCTTATACCAACGTCAATGACATATGCACAAGTTTCAAGCAGTCTGCTAAACCTTCTGTGGTAGAGGCTATATGGAAAGTCAGAACTCTGATAGCCTTCCTTCAGAAGGAGCTTCAAAGTCTGGCAACACCTAACTACGGCATTTCAGGCTTAAAATGAAACTCTGCTAGTGCATCTGCAAAGGCTTAATTGCAGTATTTGAGAATTTCACCATTTGTTAGTGAAAGCCAAGTATATGTGCTGCTAATCAATGACATACCAGATCTTTAAAGCAGAAAAATCTACCCATGATCCAAGAGTAACATACCACCTCTTTCTGCAGAGGCTGGATTTCCTCAGTTTACTCAGTTTCACTTTTGAGCTGAAGAGGAAGGATTTTGTCATGTGTTTTGAGGTTTATGTTAGAAGGGTAAGCAACTAGAGGTACATATTATGCAAACTTAACCTCAGCCCTGACCCCAGCAGCTCTTTCTTCCCCTTGTGTCAGCCCACACTCTCAAGGAGGCCAGTTTTATATGCTTTTGTCTTGTTTTTCTAGCCCTTGTCAGCTTTCCATCCGCACAAAGTTTTTCATACCTTATTCAAGGTACAATAAAAGCAGATGATAGCATCTGAAAATGAGGCAGAAACAGATCTGTTACACCGCTTTATTGAATTAACGGCTTACAGAAAGGTAATGAAGCCTGTTCCAGAACAGGAGTCTACCCCTAAATGTTACCCCTTGCAGTTCAGTTTCTCCATTTGCAATTTCCCAGCACTTAGTGTCTATTTACTGAGACTAAAAACTTGTTTACAGTGGGATTGCTTTCATAAATGAGGTTTTTTGGATCCTCAACCTAGGCAGAGTCCTCATTAGTAGTTCTGTAATCCTACAGTGCTTTTAACAACTGTGCTTTTGGTACAGGACAGGTTGGACAGTCATTCTCCCTATCTCTTCTAAACCAAGTGCTTGTTGGTGGTCTCAGCTCGGATCCAAATACATCAGCTTCGACTTGTTCTGCAAGGTCATGCTTACAACAACTGCTGGGCACAGCAATCCCCTTTCAAAACCTTCCTTGTAAGTTTAAGGGTAATAACAAGACTAACAGAAAGTTAAGAAGGGCACCCTCTGAACCCGATGATGTCAAACTAAAGAATGTGTCTGATCCAGTTAAAATTATGATCTCTTGACTTTCCAGCCATTTGGAGTAGTTGGGATGCTGCTCCCACTTCACAGGCTTTTTCCACACGATGTTTCCTTAGGAGACCCTGAAGCCTTATATCAGTTTCTTAAAATTCCCCAATCCCCCAGGATCAATTCTTTATTTACAGTGTTAAGAGCCTTCTAATTAAGCTTTAATGAGTCCAACATCAGTTCCGCATGTATGTCACGTCACAGCTCTCCTACCTCAACCACAAAGATCAGTTTAAGTGCTGCTCTGCCCAGTTCCAATAGCTCCGTCCTTGACATTAAGAGCAATCCTACCTCCATCCTTTCATCCCAATACAAGTCACTGCAGCTCATCACCTCCTTTTCCTTACCAGAAAGGGACTGAGCAGCAGGTGCCAGGTCCTTTCCCTCCAGCTGTGTTTTGTTTCAGCATAGGCTCACTAACCCAGTCTGAGCTGCAGAGGTTTATGAATAGATGTGAATAAAGGACAGGATCGCTGTCCCGTGCTCGTGCAGTAAACTCCTGAAGGCACTGTGACTTGCAGGATAGGCAGCTGCAGCACCCTTCCTTTGCTTTCTTGTTTCTTAGAAGGGCAGTCCTACCCATCCTAGCATCAGGAAGTTACCTCAGTCTTAATAACAACCTCACCCACTTCCATTTTCTTACACAAACTGATATTGCCCTAACAAGTTGAGAAACTCGTCCACACCAATATTGAGGAAGGTTTAACTCCCACCTCAGCCACATGCTGTTTCTGGTTTTACATGTACATGTGTGCACACAAAGCCTTTGCTTCAGGAGACTTCGGCAAGCCCCCTCAAACCTGCAGAATTTCTTGGGCTCATCCATGTGCTCTCAGGTCTTAAATAACCTGGATGTATCCAGTTTTCCTGAAGCAACGGGAACATTGCTGTGTGTCCACCAAAATACCCTTCTTCCAAACAGCTTGTTTTTCCTGCAAGCCAGTATCCTCAAATCCAGTTGCACCAACTGCCTTGCGTATGTGCTCCAAGATCATAGCAAACCAGTTTTTGGAGGGGATTGCACCCACTACCAGCATTGCTTGCTGCCCATCTCAGCTCAGCTATGTTATGCTGCAAGCCAGTTTTGCTATTCTGTCATGGACCATCATTCATCACGAACTATGCCAGCCAAGGGAAAAAAGTTCAACCGTACATAATTAAGGGACTCACCAAAGTGAAAATTTAATACAACCATGCTCCTTCCAGCAAGCTTTATCTAATGAGACTGCAGTGCTCTGAATGCTCAAAGGGCAGCCCCCAACCTTCCTCTGCATTGAGGAACTGGTGGGGGGTGGGGTGGGGGTGGGGGAGATGACAACACACAACAGAAGTGGCTACATAATCCAAATTGGACAAGACTCTAGTATTTGAGACTGGTGCCAAGTAAACAAGTGTTTCCGTGAAAAGGAGAACAAAGTCAGTGACTTTGATTTCTCCCTGGATTCAAGATCACAGGTAGATTCCTCAACATCCACTGCAGTGCAAGGAAACTCTTTAGCAGGGATGCTAGTTAGTTCCTTCCCTCTGCGTGCCTCTCCTTTTAGTCTTGTAAAAGGCTTTGAGATCACCTGTCAAGTTTGGCTGTAGCTGGTTGTCAGAAGGACACCCATGGCACCATTACATAAAACCTAGCTTCCTTTAGGGGAAAAAGCAGCTAAGAACATCTCCTACATAGTTATCAGTCTACTTCAAATACCCAGTGCAGAGACTACAATAGATCTCAAAGTGACAAGATCTGAATGCAGACAGTGCTAGGAGCTCAATCAAGTTTGATTCTTCAAGGACTGTGACAGCTCACGGTGCACACAAGTCCAGGGGAGCATTTCTGAAGACAATGTACCTCTTTCAGTCACAACAACAGCTTGCGAAGACTTTGACATTTATTTTTATTTCAGTTCAAAATAAAAGGCATCCCCAGGCTGAGCAAGCTGTCTGCTACAAGCCTCCAGCACACAGAGCAGCCATTTCATCCCTGCTCACAGGGCATCACTGCACTGTTGTGTTATTACAAACTCACTCCTTAATTCCCTTATCTTGGGCACGGAGATGCCAGGGGGCTGATGGGGTCTGAACAGCTGAACCCTTCTATTCTTGGGGGATATGTTTTTCTTCCCTGCTTCTCAAGGGAAGAATAGCTAATTTGAAAGGGAATCTATAACTGCAAGAACACAAGAACCCAGAGATTAATAAACTAACAGCCTGTTGGATTAGTCTGAGGATTATTTTGCACAAGCAGAGATATCGACGTACAAACATGTTTGTGCAGATGTGTGGAGGCTCTGGCTATTCAGATGTCAGACTCCAATCCAAGAACTTACTGCAAAGAGATATTGTCTTTGACAACATCAGACCCAGACATGTGGATAGGGAGGGACTGGCATCTCTCACCACTTCTGCCCCAGACTAGCTGCAGTGTCCTGCTCCATTCCCAGGAGCAGGGGGAAACTGCAGCTGAACCCATCAGTGGGGCAGGAAAAGGAAGATTTGGGGTGGTAGCAGTGTTATGGACAAACACTGGGAGAAACTACACTAGAAAAAAAAAGGAAAATCCCCGCACTCACTTATTTTACCTTTGGCTGCTGATTTAGCAAGATTACTTACATCTAGCTTGTAAAAAACACAGTCCAAAGGACAGCTTCAGCAGATGTACAGCTTTGTCCAACAGTTCTGATCTAGGGCACGTTCCTCAGCATATAATAAACCAGCTATCCCAGACAGACCCATTTTGAACCACCACTGAATAGAGACAGATACATCAATGCCTGAACTGCTCCCAACAGAGCAGAGCCAGACCTGGAACAAGCAGTATACTAGTCTCACTTCCTAGAAAAATAACAAAAAAAACAAAAAAACACAGGCAAAGTTTAATAGAGATGGGTTCAAACATGTTGTTAGGACAAGAACATACATTTGCATAACACTGTTGAAATCCTAATGAGATGTCAGATCAGACATTTCTTTCACGTACGAGCATTGGTCATGCCAGTTTCCAGCAGATTAGGAAACAAGGCAGGTCCAAGGCAGAGTTGCCCCATTAGCAAGCCTGGCCACATACAAAGGAATCCAGGAAATCACCCGAGGAGTCCTCTGGTCTCCCTGTACAGGTGAAAACCTTCAACTCAAAAATCAACAGGCTAATCACCTGGGGAAGCCTATTATTTCAGTGCTAAAGCAGCAGCTGGTGCATAAAGTTTTACACCTTTCAATTACAACTAATCTGAGAGCTGATACCAGGCTACAGCCTGTTTGCTGCATGCAAACCTTTTGTTTATCACCTTCTTGCAAGACAAGAATGAGCCTGAGCATCGGTTCACCTTCCCTCACAAGCAAGCACATCACCTCTCCTAAAGGAACAGAGGAGGAAGCAAGCTGTTTGGGGAAACGCCAACATTTAAAACTATTGAAAGAATGCACCGATACCAGACCAGAGGTGTAGGGTGGTTATTGTTGCTGTTGAAATATCTTTGAGGATGCCATCAATCACGATCTAGCAAGATCCAGAGAAACAGCTAAAGCTGTGGGTTTGCTCATCATGGGTGAGGGCTGTCTCGACGGGGCATCTTTTTGACACAGACACATGTGAACCAGGTTGCGCAGAGGCACGCTTCCCTTTCAGGCAACCAAGAGCCCACGGTGGTTATCTCTAGGTCAAGGCAAAGTAACATCGCTACCATTCCTTTGTAGATTCACAGTAAGATTCAAACTATTACTTGTCTGACCTTATGCAGTTTTGTGTTCTGCCTTATCTAGAGCAGGAGAAACTTTTGAAGAGATATCCAATCACTAAAGCTACACTCCCCTTGTACAGTGCTGCGAGGCTTTTAACCGCCGACTCCAAGCAAGCAGCTCTAACAGCCATTAGAAATCAACACAAAGCCAAATTCAAATTTGCTACCTGACAACTTCTCACCCTCTGTGTGAGAGCACGTTAGTTCTGACCTGGGGAAGCAGTGGGCTTTCCCTGGCATCTGCAGCCACAACACTCTCTACCAGGTATCATGGCTACAGAGGTTCTTCTGTAACTTTCTGGCAATTCCTCCCCCTTTAGGCACTGGTGAGGCCACATCAGGAGTGCTGCCTCTAGTCCTGGGCTTTCCAGCACAAGATGCAAATTGAAATGCAACCAGTGGAGAAATACCAGAACACCAGGGACTGGAGCATATGCTGTATGAAAGCAGTGGGAGAAATGGATTTGTCCGGTTTGGGGAAGTGGCTGAGCAGGTCTCTCATCACTGCACACAGCTATCCAGCATAAGGCAATATAGGAGACAGACTTCAAAAGGCACACAGTAGCAAATGTTAGCTGTAAAAATGGAAATTCCAACTCAATAATATTGTGATGTTTTCCATTTCTTCCTTAAAGATAGCATTTAAGCACTGGATCAGGATCTCAGGGAGGTGGGAGAATCTCCCATCCTTGGAAGTATTCACAGCTTGACTGGACAGAGCTCTTAGAAACTTGGCCTCACTTTAAAAGCCACTTATCTTGGAGCAAGGTATTGTACTGGAGACCTCCAGACCTCCCTTCCAACCTCATTTATCCTACAATACAAATTTAAATTTTTACTAACGTAAGACTGCCAATATTTTCATTCAAGAAATTAAAAGGCACTTTCCCTTCAGGACAGCAGCCACCCAGTTAAAGTAAAATTCCATTTCAGAATTCTACATCCTGCACAAATTAAGAATAATCACATTCTAAGGGATGCTGCCTATTTCTGCTGTTGTTGCTCCTGAAAGCAACAGTGAGTCATGTTGCAGAATGAGACCAAACAACAGTTCCTGTCCCTGAAGGAAAAACAGGCCTGAAAGTTTGCCCAGAGTGACCGCAAGACAAGTATCTCCATGCAGAAGAGGGCTAGAAGGATGCTTTTGGGATTTTGTCCCTCAGTTGCAAAATGGCCAAGGCAAAGATCTCATATGCTTGCTCCCTCAGTGTGAGCATTACAGGAAAGCTGTCCTGAGCTGGGTGGCTCAAGGTGGGACTGGAATAAGAAAGCATCCATGTATACTTGCTCCTCTAAGACTATTCAAGCACCACAGCCGAGTCTCAGCACCAGGGAGGTCTTCAGGTAAAGCACTGCTAAAGCAGAGGAATGCTTGTGTGCAGAAACTCCTGCCAGCCTTCATAACAGCTCTGCTGCACCACAGAGCATGAACACCATGCTGATTGTACATGGTGGCCCTCCCCTGGACAGCCTTAGCTATGGAGATGCATGGCACACCACAATTCAGAAGGTGTGGATCCCACCAGCATCCCAGTACTGACTCACTGTTGCCCAATTCACAGCCCTAGTAACATGTTGCAGGAGGGACCTGGTGTCAGCACACACAGAAAGGAGGATGAAGAGACCCATAGCTTTGTCAGTCTGGACCAGCATGAGATGCCCGCACATTTCTTCTCCCACAACTTACACTAACAGCCCACCCCCAGCCTCACAGCAATAGCTGGTCCCACAGAGAAAGCAGTTATGCTACATGGCTGAAAGACTATATATAAAATATATAGTTTCCATCAAAGCCCTGCCAAACACCCTGTTTTGGCTTATTCATGTCCTCCTAACCTTTCTCTTTGGAGGACTACAGACAGCCACAGCAGTGCACACACACCTTCCCACACCAGCTTCTCTGCCTTGAGTGCTTGGTCCGAGTGGCCTTTCTGACAGATGCAGACCACAAGCTTTCCTCACAGAATTACAGTTTCTAAATGCAGTCAAACCAAAGGAAACTCTGACTTGCCTGCCATGAGATAGCAATCAGAGGCAGACAAGTCTCTTGCTCTCCTGGAGGATTGTGTAAGAAAATACAGTTCATTGCAGAGAACATGGCAAAGTTGTAAGGTAGCTTGTTAATTTTGGATTTTTTTTGTTTGGGTCCCCCCCCAGATGCAAGTTATCCGTTTACACAATGAGTCTCCAATAAGCAATACTGGTCAGACTGCTAAGAAACTTTGGGGATAGGTAAGCACCACTCTGAAGGGAAACACTGATCTCCAGCAGTAGCATTTACCCACCCAAGTACCTCAAGCCAAGGTAGACCGTGCAAGCAGACTGGCTACACAGCAGTGGCTCCCCAAAAAGGATCAAGAAGCGTTTGAACAACTTCCCTTGCCATCTTGCGTGCGTTATCCAAGGCATGCTAACAAAACATTTACTTTCCTACTGCCATCATGACCATACTTTTTCCACCAAGAGTCCTGTCTCACCTCGGGACTTTTAACAAGCAAGAGAGATTTAAAATAGAGCCTAAAAACACTAATGAAAGCCAGAGAGGTCTCTCTGAAAGAAAGAGCTACAACCAAGTTAGTATTTTCCTTCGAACTGTCTTTTTATGACCAGCATTTCATAAAGCCCATAGCCACCAACTTCAGCAGCAGCAACAAGGTAACAGTAGTCCCCCCAAAACAAACAAAAAAATCAGTTGATATTTCAGCAGCCTTCTCAGGTAAAAGGAGAGCTGGCCTCTAAGGATGGGTACAGTCACACTGGGAGCATCACAGCTTCAGATCAAAGATGAAACACAGCAGCCCAGTTGCTGGCTGCTCTGAACACAGACATGAAACAGAAAAGTGTTAACCAAGGCCAGACTTTGGCTTGCTTTCTGTCCTGGAGCCACACTCAACTGGTCTCTTGGGCATTAGTTTTTAGCAAGAGCAAGAGCAGCTAGCTAGGACTTGCTGTAGGGTTTCTGGAGCCTACCTACCAGATCTTATCACCTAAAGGCGTCAGGGGAGACAGGCTCCCTAGCCAGATGAAGCACATCAGTTTAAGTGCCTCCTCCAGGTGGGAAAGGGACCAAGACATTTCTTAGCTGCCATGCAAGCCATTTCAAAAAGCAACAGCAGATTGTATCTGCCCTGAGACCCACTCAAAAGCAAGCAAGTCCTCTTCAGGCTCCAGCTATCACACATCCCGCTTGCTTCAGACTGGGAGTTGATGAGCTGGGAGTTGTGAAATGTGGTGTGTCTCTGTTGTCAGTGTGACCTCACCACATCCAAACGGGTATCAGATCTTTTCAGACTCACCACAGCTACGCATAACTACCCTGCCAAGAGATGGGATGCTGTCAGCACCTCCTGTCTGCAACCCTCCTCATGTGCACTCAGAGGAAGTCATCTCCAGCTGATTTGAGAGGCTATTGAGCAGACGTCCTCCGAACTGAGAGAGCCCAGCCCAATTCAAGTTCAGATTTGTGTAAGCTGGCAAGCAGTCATGCCCACACAGTAACATTGTCTGACAGCCCTATCTCCAAGAGCTCTGTTGCCTCACAGCAACAGATATATTCAGATATATATCTGATAACAGAAATATCACGTTTATAAGATGCAACACATTCAGAGGGGAAGGCATTACCCTAATTTTTACTATAGCAGCACAAAAGACCTTTAGAGCAATAAACCAGCATCTATCTATACTAGGGGCTACTGGTTAAATTCATCTCACATCAGTTTCTCCTACAGGGGAAAAAAAACCCCAAAAAAGGTCATTATCTGTAAGTTCTCATCAGAGCCATCATTGGAACTCAACAGCAGGGGCTCTCCTGCAAGAGAAAAGGCATGTCCAGCCCAGTTGTCTGCTGGAGGAACAGTCAGAAAAATCAAAGAGGATGGGAGAACCAGGTTTTACCTTAACTAAACTCTTCAAGCAAAAGTATTTCAGCAGTCCAGGCTAGAATAGGAGCACAAGAGGTTCAGCTGCAGCCTGCAAGCTTTATGTGGAAAAAGAATCTGGGTGAAGAATAAACTTGAGCCTTAAAGTCTCTAAATTTGCGACTAGTGTCTGGACTAGAGGCAACTGTAAAGCTGTAGTCCTTTTTAACCTTATGTGAAAAGGCAAGCCAAATTAAAATTGCTGAGCAGACACAGCCCATGGTGCAGCAGTCCTGGAAATCAGAGTTGGGGCTGCACAGAAAGAGCAGCTTCAGCAGGTACAGGTAGCAGAAGCACCCATCTCCCAGCTCACTTCCAGCAGACACCGTTTAGCACAGCGAGCAGTTCAGTGGATGCACAGCTTATTGCGTCATCTACAGGAGGGGTCCCAAAACTGAGGGGATCAGCAACAAGTCCCCTAATAATGATATTAACTTCTTCCATTACTTTTTATTTCCTATTAAACCAATGCATATTTTAGCATTTCCACCCAAAAGCACATGACAGAACCTGTTATTTCCAATTGTGGCTCAGCTACTTTTTCAGAGAGAAGGAAGAAAAGCAGAGGGTCTCTAGAAACTTCCTGATACCTCCTTCAACCCCACACTAGTCTGATACACTGAACTACAAATAAGCTGGTCTTTTCATCTCGGTGATGGCTGAGTAGATGGCCCTCGGCAGCAAACCAGCTCCTACCCTATTATTGTCAGGAAGCTTTCTCCAGAGGATCAGACAGTTTGAAAATAATCACCAGCTTCTTAAGGTATTGTCATGGTTTAATGAGGACATATGACAGACACACACACAACCATTAAGAAAAAAAATTAAACCAGTGTTTTCCTTCAACTCCTTGCTTCATAGGTTGTGCAGTAGCTGCACTCTTTAGGTGTCATTTCACCTGATGGAGCAGAGCAAGAGCCTAATTAATATCTCCTACAAGGGACATTCCCCTCAACTAAAGGACGGGAAGCACTGCAGTGGCTGGGGAACGAGAAAAAAATAAGTGTGCGTGTATATACACACATATAAGCAGAGCAAACTCAAAAGCCCAGCTCCTGCTAGACACCTGTGCGACAGCTCACACATGAGGAAGAGCAAAGACAAGGTTAAGAGGCATATCAGTCAGTCATATTTGCACCCACCTTTAGGCTAGGGCTGCCTTGGTGCTCTTGCCACTATCACACAGCTGCCGACCATAAGCCTGTGCCAATTGCAACTTTGCAAAGTCATGCAAAACAGGAATCTGCCTAATTTTTATTTTTTTTTATAATAGAAATACTTGCTGTATTCCAGTGTTAAGATTCCAGCCACGATCAACACGAATCAACATCAGCAACAGAGCAAACAGAGCTGAAAAGCACATATTTTTCAGCCCTCTCAGATTCAACAACTGCTCTCAGTTTACAAAGCAATTATTCAAATTTGTCATGCTGAAAAGCAGCAAGAAAGAAACAAGCTGGGCGCTCACTCTCCACACAAGGTGCAGACCAGCTTTCCCCATGAGCCTTCCCATCAGGATTTGAAGCTCAGCTGGCTCCAAAATTCAGTTTCAGAGCAAATTCAATATGCTGTGTTACTGCATAATCGGTGCAGCATCATTAAGAGGAAGATACAAGTTTATTTTCTCTTTAAGTTGCGGGGGTTTTTTTCCTACTAGATGAGTTTTGATATCATGCTTAGCAGGGAACCAGAGATAAGCCATGTGCTGGGTGAGAGATCTGATGTTTTTATAAAGCATCTTTCATAAGGCAGCAAGGCAGACATTAAACAGGAAGTGTTTATTGACTTTATACTCACTTCATAAAACATTTACACGGGTAAGAGAAGAAACAGGAGCTCCCAGCAACCCAGACTGGATTTCAGTTAAAACAAAGATGAGTTCATGCATCGTTCTAGTATGGAAGTGATCCCAAACACTGGGCAGCCTGAGCTTTAAAGATGCAACATGCTCCTGGAAAAAGACAGACAGAGCTACCCCAGTCAGGGCTTCTTACTGCTCAGCCCCTCAAGTGTAGTTCTCTGCCATTATCCTTTCATTAACTTAAATTGGCATGGAAAGAGCTTGTGCCATTTCCATAGTATTAACATGGTATGTAAACACTACAAAACGAGCGCGTGGAGAGAAAATAGAGGAGTTGCTGGTGCAGGGGAAGCAGCCGACCTGCCTCTCAGCAGCCCCCTGCCCCCGACCCGAGCGCTGCAGCCTCCCCCCTACCCCATCCAGAGGGGCTGTGCCGCCAGCAATGCCCTCTACCTTGTTGCCTCGTGCTGGGCAATCAAGATGGGTATTTATTGCAGGTATTTGCTCTACCATCCTCAGCACAGGACCGGCATCCCCCAGCCTCACATCGGGAGCTATGGAGCACACAAGCATTAGGGATGCAACACTCCAGATGGTTTTATGAAGAATCCACATCCTGTTAAGCACCTGCACCTGTCATTGCCCCAACTTTTTAGTTCAAAGCAAGTTCATGCAAGTTCGATTTCAGCTCATATTTAAGAACTCAGGAAGGTCAGCACACATCACAGCTCACACAAGTTCAGGCTAGTGGGACAGATACACCACATCCACCAGTAACACATTTGCCAACCACAAGAGCTGGTAGTCATTCATCTCTCAAGTCGCTCATTTTTCTGCCCAAGAGCAAGAAGTTACTTGGGTACAGAAGCAGCATTTCTCTTGCTGCGACAGAGTTACCCACTCACCTGAGGCTTTCTAAAGACTTCTGTTTTGGTTTTCTTTCTGCCCTACAACAAAACCAGGAGGGCAATCGGAGCCAGCTGTCATGCAGCTCAGTACTGGGTCAGCATCATGCTTAGGCAACAAAAGTGGATCCTCAGCTGGCATTCACCAGCAGGACTTCACCAGCCAGGGTATTCAAGTTCCACCACATTCAGCCTCCTTGTATCACTGGCTCTGATTTCAGTCAACACCGAGTAGAAAAAAAAATTAAAAAAAATCAGTCTTCATGCTCACCTCCTCAAAAAGCCTTGTAATATGTTAGCACAAGGCTACTGCAACAAGATCGGGGATTTTTTTTTCATTAAAAATTATAAAAGTATTATTGTGTTTTAAAGAAGGTACCATGGAACCAACTATGAATACAGAAGGCCCTGCAATTTATTTTTTTCTTTTCAACTTTTTTTAACTTGACAAAGGAGATATGCCTTACTGGCACCAAGCTAAGCAACCCACTCCCAGTCCAGTGAGGAAGTGTGGAAATACCCAAACCTAATTAAAGGCATTTCCCATGAAATACAACATTCTAGGAAATACTTCACATACTCTTGTCTACCACACAAATAGCATCCCTACCTCCTTCTGAGGTTGCTGACAGATGCCACATATCAGATCCCTCTTTGTTCCAATTAAATTAAGCAATGAGCTTGATTCGATTAGCATGACAAAGCTAGCAATCAAGATGTTCTCACAGTGGGAGCGATGGGTTCTGACCAGTCCTTCAGCTATTGGGCTTGGGCACACATCGCATTGCCATTATTGGAGCAAGGGCACAACAGCACGAGTACCACCTGCAGGAGCTACCATCAGCAGAGATGCTCTACACATGCTGAGAAAGGATGTTTAAGATTGAATACCTATAGGCCATTTTACATTGGTCTTACAGGCACCACTCACAGCTACCATGTGTTATTAATATACCCCTTGCCTAGACAGATACAGCCACAAGCCCTAACACACCCACGTCAACATGCATTACGTTTTTAAAAACACATTCATTTCTTCATAACCCACTGCAGATTTCTGCATTTTGTTCTATTCATTAGCTGCAAATACTTAAGGAAGAGTTCCTATAGTCAAACAAAGATAAAAAACCCGATGCATGACATCTGGAGGCTTTGGCCTTAATTCCATTTATGGGAACAGCTGATGTCATTTTTTTTTTCCCTGGGAACATACATCCATTAGTTCCAACTGCACAGAACTTTTAGACAGAGCCATACAGAGATCAGAAAATCCCAGACATGAGAATGACTCAGCCCTTTGCCAAGGCTGAGGGGGAGATGCATGAAGGGCTCTCTCCAAGCTCCAGCAGACCTTTCAAGCTGCCCTGCCATAGAATTTATGCAGCAGATTCAATTCCCAACAGCACTACATCACCTTGTCTACTCACCAGGTGTGTGGCTGGAGGCTCCCATACCCACAGAGCTTCCTCACTGAGGAGCAACCCATGCAGCACTGGTGCTGCTAAGCTGCAATGCAGAGTCCCTCCATCCCCACTCAAGTAGGCTGGTGGGGGTCAACAGGTGCCAGCTGAAACAACCTACAACACAACAACCTTCCTTCCACAAAGGAATAGTGCTCTCTTTGGGAATGCCTAAATTAAAAAAAAAATATATAATAATAAGGAAAAAAGAAAAAGAGAAGAGGTTCTGTGATCTCACTTCTCTTAATGATAAACGGTAGGACATGGCTTCTTTTTCCCCAAGAGCCATCTATCTGAGGTCTCACAAGAGCACCATTCTTCATTTTCACCCAGACAGGCCACGGATATCTCAAATCAAAGGCTATTAAGTGCTTCCACTCTTTACCCACAAGGCAGAACATCCTGTCCCAGTTTCCCCCAAGCTGATGTCAAGATACCACACATCAGTCCAAGGGATAACACCAGAGATGTCAAGCAGACACCAAGAAATAATAGAAGTATCCACAGGCACCATTCCCACATAATGGGAGCCCCTCCTGTCCTCTGTATTACACAATTCTGTCCCATACACAGACCAGGAGAAACCTGTGGCTAAGCTGGAGTTCATTCCATGCTTCAGTCTCCTATGTTAGCCTATATATTGTATAGTTGAGGATATTAACACATCCCTTAACTCTATTCCTGCCACATGCATGCAGCTGGGGTAATCACATTGCTCTCTACTTCACCTACTTTTGACCCTGCACTCTGCTTGTAGAGCAAAACTTCAACAGTCCTTTCTACATCAATAGGAGTAAATTTTGGGACTGAGGAATGGCTTGTCCAAGGGCAGCCCACTCCAGCTTTCTCCTGGCAAGGCTTTAGCCAGGCCATACATGTGTGCACTGTAGCTGCCAAATGCCCTAAGGCACCGTCTCACTAGGGAGTTGTATTTTGGATTGGTCAGTGGGATGAGTTGAAAACCCAGTTGCATGGGAATGTAGACAAGGTTTACAGCACCCACCCTTGGTTCTGTCAGGGGAAATCCTTCCCTGGATTTGCAGTCCAAGCAGTAATCAAGAAGCCAGCTCCACTTTCCCCTCTTTGCTGACAGGTCTCTGGGATCAGAGATTTCCACTTTACCAGAAAAATAATAATTAGGGAAATGATTGGCACACATCATCACTGGATATGGTGGAACTCAACTGCCTTCAAGCCATCTACTGCCATTAGATACAGTCAAGTTTGGTCAGCAGGTGAAATAACAGAGGAATTTAGGTTTTGCTTTTTGGGAGTGGGTGACAGAGGGCAACCAGGAAAGTGGGAGTGGAACTTGTGGGCAAAGCAGATGATGCACAGGCCTTATCCCATCAAAAAAGCAAGGATTATTTTAAAGGTCTGAGTTTCAGTTCCAGCTGTTCTTTTTTTGCTTTTTTTTTTTTTCTTTTAAAATATAAAGCTTGCAGCAGACCAGAGTTCTAGCTAAGGTCCTTCTCAAATACTAGAGAACTGTGAAGCTCAGATTTGAAAGCCACCCTTTGAACCAAGGCTTTTCCAGGAAGCGGAGCCCAGATGGGTACACTTAATTAAAAGATTCCCAACCACTACTCCCCCAAGGGGAACTCCCGTCACAACCAACTGACTTAAGGAAAACGTCTTCTCTGCTCCCCAGAGCCTCCCTTGGGGGTCCCACATGAGTCCCACCCCCACAACTTGATCTACAGGGACAGCACGTGGCATCACAGGAGACATTCATTTGGAGGAAGCATCCATCACAGGAGATAACATGGGCTTTCAGCTTTTGAACTGTAGCTCCTATTCACTGGAGGGCAGGGAGACAATTTAATATTCTGGGTCAGTTCCATATCTTACAACACTTCAACAAATTAGATTATTGCTTTGAAGATTAAACTGTGGGGAAGTTCAGTTTCACATTTTCTCCCAGGGCCATGCAGACAAGTTTTTCAGCTCCTGGGAGGAGGAGGAGGAAGAGGACACTTTGTTCCTCTATAACCTCACTTCAGCAAGAGCAGAGGACACAGGGACAGATTACGGTCCCCTGGGAAGGAGGGAAAATGCCTCTTTCCACAGCAGCTGTCCTTGAGTCAAGCCCTAAGCAGCAGAAACAAGTATTTGATGGCCGGTTTGCAGAATATGTCTGAACTCCCAAGCAAATGTGACACACAGGTGGGTGCAGCGGATAACCAAGTAAGCTGCTATTTGATAAAACACACTTGAGCCTCTCCCAAACAACAATCCACCAGCTACAACACATCCTTTTAGGGCAGGAGAGCACCCCACATCAGCAGCAGCCTCGGGGCTTAAGGGCATTTTCCTAGACATCAGTTGCATGCCTGGGACCACTTTTCATTGAGCTCGTCCCAGCTGCCTGTATCCTAGATCTAAGGAATTAATCACAAAAGGGACCAAGCATTCAATCCCCTTATTCTATGTCTCCTACATAAAAAATTTTCTATTATTTCCCTTCAGGAGCAACCTGGTCCCTCAAGATCTATCCAGAAGAAATAGTGAGTAAAGGAAGAGAAATCACTCCTGAAACAACACTTCTCCCCATCATCCCACCACCAGCATTCATTTAAAGGTGACTTTTTAGCCAGAGGTAACAGGCACAGCCCAAAGGCTGCTCTCATAAGCGAGTAGAGAAGTAATAATTGCATCGGGTCTGTCTCCACAGTTTCTTCATCCCTCACACCATCTCCCACAACAGCTGCGTCAGGTCCCTCAGTGAAGCATTACACATGACTGGGGCCTCATCCCTAGTGACAAGGGGCTCCCAGATCCTTTCACACTCAGTTTATCCCCTTCCAGCCCAGGCTCTCATTAGGAATTAGGTGAAATTCCTAGTTAGCATCATTGCCTAATTTCCTACCCATACACTTAGCTGCTTGTGGGGAGGAAAATCCTGCTGCATTAGCTCAGATAGCTCATACAACACCCTGTCCACAAGCTTATGCTACCACAGGAGGCACAAGGAGCTTTCTTGGCTGTTCCTCTGAACAACAGCAAGGAAATTTCTTCCCAGGAGCTATTGGCAGTAGCTGCTTTTTCTCCTGAACAGCACAGTTAGAGATGCCACTGCTTAAGGGAGAAGAGACACAGCCTTTCACCACCTTGGCTTCCCGTTGCTCAGGCTGTGGTGTAGTCTCTTTGCCAGGGGCTTTTTATTAACTACAAGTCGTTTCTGGGACACATAACAGGGTGGGATTTTTTAATAGCAACTTAATAGTTGATGACTTTTCAGGCGATACCCATCTCTACATCAGCCTTTGTATTCAAAGGGGGAAAAAAAATATCATTTTCCACCTCTCTCCCTTTTGTTTCACATCAACCCACAGCTTTGCTCTTCCACCCTCCTCCCTTCACAGTAAGGTCTCTACAGCCATCACCCCTAAGCATTGTTTTTCTCAGCAAAGGCACAACAGACATACAGGCCTCCTCAATAACAGATTTTTTTTTAAAAAAAAAAGCCCAAACCCTTTAAAAATAATAATGATTCAGAAACCAAATGCCCCTTCACTGAGCTTCTCAATAGCTTTCCACTTTTACCAGTCCCACACAAAGCTCAGCCACTCTCTGCATCACTGACATTGTTTCCCTTCACTTCAAACAGCCACAAAAAAAGACAAGAAATCAGCAAAAAGACAAAAGTCCCAACTTACCTTGCTGGATAGAGAGCCCATTTTCATCATTCAAGGGCTCCATTGACTCACTTTTCATCTTCCCAGGACTCAGGGGAGGCAGGACAGAGCCCCCTCCCTCTTCTCCTTTCTTGCTGGCTCCTAGAAGGATTACCCCATTCATCTCCTCCATCACAAGCCCTAAAGAAACAGCTCCTCTCCACCACTGGAGAAGAGAAGAGGGCACACAGTAAGGAGGGCAGGTCCTCTAATGAGGGTGGGAAGGTTGTCTTCCTCCCCACCCACCCTAGCCTTTACTCTCAGCTATTTCCTATAAACTCATTTACACTTTGTGGTGGGGGAAGCCTCTCAGGTCACTAGGTTAAAGCTCAGTGGTCCAACAGCCCAGGACTGACCTGCCTGGGGAGGTTACTATTCAAATATTGAGGGTTCCAGACAGTATTTCCCCTCCACATGGGGAGATGGGTCAATGAGGAATAGCTGGAGATGTTCGGCTTGGTGATCTGTTGGTGCAGCAGTGGTGACCATTTAATTCCTGCTTCCTGGAATCCTCCTGGAGTTTGAAAATACAGCTCGTGCTGTGGTGGGACAAAGCACTGGGGTGGGGTAGGGTGGAGGTTGCACAGGTGATGCTGGTCAGCCTGATGGGGAAACTTGGCTCACTTGGAGAGAAGGGCAGGAAAGGGCTCTTCCCCAGAGTTCTTCCTAGTGATATCCCTTAGGGATGGGAGAGGCTTAGAGAAGCCACGGTGCGTGATAAGTAAGGTGAAAGGTCTCCAGAAGGATTAGGATTTGTGTCTGTGGGATGTTTTGGGGACTGTCTGATAGGGATTAGACCATACGGCTAAGTTTGCTTTTGATTCTTACTCATTTCCCTGCATTTTCAGTGTCATTCCCAAGGTATGTTTTTATGGGATGTAGCTCAGGTACCTGGTACAATCCAACACCCCCAATAATTCTCTAGAACAAGCTACTTGCCCTGTTATCAGAGCACTTTCCTTTATACTCTGTCTCACAATACTGGACTTCTGATAACTAAGATGGAAAATGTCAAGGAACCATATAAAAGAAAAAAATAAATCAACTGGTCAGTATCGTTACAGACCCCACATCTCAGGTAGATGCTTTAATCCCAGTTTCTGGGGAGAGGAAAAAAAAGTATGCCCCCAGGCACCTACTAAAGTGACAGTAAATGACACAACAACACACTATCTCATTCTTCAGTATTACAGGACCTAGGGCTGTGTCACGCAACCCTCGTGTTACCAGGTGTAAATGTTCATCCTTTGGTCATTATATTGGGCCTGAAAAAATAATCAAAAAACTTCATTCAAGTTGCAAAGTTACGAGCTTTAGCACGTGCATTTCTTTTCTGTCTCTTCACTTTGACCTTCTCAATTACAGATGTTAGGGGTTCCTCCTCCCATCGGAACCTTTCACTAGAAGGGAAGTTATTTGCTATTTCTTTATATCTTCCATCCTCGGTGTGAAGCCGTTGGTCTTACTTAAAACCCATCATTCAAATTTCGCTCTGACCACGGCATGACTTTTCTTGGACAGCAGACTCCATGTTGGTTTTCAAGGGGTGGTACATATGGGCTTGCAGAAAGCTCTGAAAGGGGGGACAGCGTTATTTTCCCCTCTGTACAGCTGCTGCAGTGAGCTTGGGGATCAGTGGTAGATGTTAAATTTGAGCCCTGTTTTCTGCAGGTGACTCCATTTTGTGGCAAGTTGCTGCAGGGACTGGTCCCTGCCTCGACAAGGCACAGTGCTCTGGCTGTACATCCTCACCACACTGCCCAGCAACAGGGAGGGGATATCCTCCAACCCATTTGCTTTGCAAAATAACTCCTAATCAATAAAATGCAAGAATTCCACTGTGAAAATAGTTTCCACCCAGCATGGAAATTACCTCAGCTCTCAAACATGTTGTGCCTGACAGCTAGGTTATATTATACATCATGACTGGTGCCAGGTTTTTGCAGCAGTGTGGTTGGCCTCAAAACAGAGATCAGGTCACCCATCAAGAGGGATTTCCTCTGGCCGACCTCATTTACAATCACTAGTTGGGATCTGTCTTGCAATTTTCAATAGTAACATCAATAACTTCACAGAGATGTTATTAGTCTGAGCGATGGACCAGCTTTCACTCAAGAGACTCTTTAATGAAGACATGTAGTGTCCCAAGAAGGCAGGATGATACCATCACGCACGTCTCAGTAACTGAGTACCTGAGCTGCTCTTGTGTGAGCACCTACATCCAGAGCAGAATCAGGCATCCTTAACCCTTCTCACATAAAACCAGATTGAAAAACAAACAGTTGTGGCAATAACTGAACACAGATGTCTGCTTTCCTATAGGTTTGGGTGGTGGTGGGGGTGTGTTCCTCTCCACATGGACATGCCATGAGCAGAAGGGTTCGTAGATTTCTGAGGTCTTTCACCTCTGCTCAGCTGTCTGTTTTCATGAAACTTGCAGAAAATCAGTAGTTTCACAGCTCTGTCAGGTTTGGTTGGAAGTGGCAAAAGGTGTAAACAGTTACACCAGAGGAGAGGGGTAGGAATAACATGTACCTTCACACACCTTGCTCCTAGGTACCCCATTGCATTAGAAAAGTAGGCTAATAGTATTGCCTAGTTTCCATTTTTTACACCAGAAACACGATTGTTTCCTGCTGGAGATGCCTAGAAACTACTGTTATTTGCTCCTGTAGGGCAGAGGATATACACCACTGCAGCAGAGAAATGAGAAGTGGAGGCACATTGAGCATCTTCAGCAGTCACCCTTGCAGGCATGAGTGAGCCCCAGCTCTAGTCCTGCCGTGCTCTCTGCAGGGACTTTGCTTTGTTGTTCTGCTGAAGCTGATATTGTCCTCGCAGTGATTTAATCCAAAAGTAAGGCAGACTTTATATTTATTATTCTTTTTTATTTTGCAGACTCCAATGGATTTGTCTGGTTCAGCTAAAATCTGTGATCAGGGCAACAATACCCTGGTGGGGTTTATAACCAAGGAAGGTGAGAAACAGACAGAGGATATTTTTTTTTTCCTTAGAAAACATTTTCCTAAGGAAATGAGGCCTATTCTATTAAGCCGTGTGTGGAGGAGGTCAGACAGTCACACTGTTAGGGAGTGCTGTCTGCTCTCTATGCCACATTTTTGAGGTGAAGTATGGGAGCATGCAGTCAAGACCTGTGGATGAGAACAGACAGGGTCTCTCCTTTGCAGCTGAGGACTTGTGGGACAGAGCCTGAGGGTATGGAGCCAAAGTTGGCTGAAACTTGTAGGTTTCAAAAATACAACATTTCTTACAGACAAATAGGGGTGACCATGACGTTGAGGAGTTCAAGCCTTTTATAAAGACTAGAGAAGCCGCACAGAGCTATTTTATTGTCAATCATAAGAGGAGCTTCCACTGGATCTCTTGTGTAGTTAGATGTCAGAACTCAGCCATGAGACACTAATCCGTTGTGATGAGGGCAGGGGTCAATCTCCTGTTGTTCCATGAACTTCTCATTTTCTTCTTTAGTTTCACTATACTGCCCTGGAATGGATAAATTCAGGGAGATAAGTGAAGAACAGGCACTTGAGCACTTAAGAGCAATGCACATTTACAATAACTGAATCATATAATAGCTACCCATGCATCCAGGGCCATAATCTCAAATCACAACAGCAGAAGATAGGTTAATAATAGTCATTGATACATGATTGAATTAGGTAGACAGGAATAATTTTTGTAGGATTCATAATGGTTTTAATTATATTATTTAGTTACCAAGAACAATATATCTTCTCCATTCACGAGTTCCTGGAAATCAAGGATGTTGAGCTGTAAAATGTGTTTTTAAAGACAAAGTTGTGAGCTACAGCCTCTCTGAAAGTTAGTCGTATGCTATACTGCAAGCCTAGAGCTTTTGAATTGTCTTTATCCAGTGAGCAGGAACAAGGCCTGAATGGGAACAGTAGGCCTGTGCATGACATTTCAGGCAACTTTGGCTTTTCAGCCAGGAACCAGACACATGGAGGGATCTCAGATGGGGTCAAAGTCTGGAAATTACTTACTGTCATTGCTTTAGAGGAAGTGGTACCATCATTGCATGGTTTGATATTGATGTCCTGCTGTATGGCTGCACCGTATCCTGGACGCATCCAGCAGCTGACCAGCCCCAGTTGAGTATCCCACGGCACAGTGTGGTTGTGTGGCTCTCAGGACACCCTGCATGGCATTCTACCTTGGCTAATGTGGGGACAAGGTGTGGTCAAGGCTAGAAGTGAGAGAGGAGCATGATGCACACAAACTGGACTTCCTTTGGACCATGAGAACTGGGATGCGCTGAGTACACTGTGCTGTATAAACCATTTCTTTCTTGTGAATTATCAACAGAGACATTTTCCTAGAAAGAATTTTCAGTTTTGTAGTGTGCATTCTCTATGAACCACATAAAACACACAGAAAATCTCCAGCTGTAGTGACGCTGCTGTCACAGTGCTGGCGTTTGTCAACGTCTTCACACTGCTGGGAATTATTTCACAGGGCAGTTTGCTGTGGAAATGCAAACGGAAATCAGGGTGGCCTACAACAACAAATGGACATTGATTCATATCCAGCCAGACCTGATAGCTTTTTCCTTATACTGGTCCCAATGAGAGCCACCTGAATTCATGGTCAGCTTGAGCTGGACTGCACCAGCAGACACACAGAGTGTTGGTTGCTCCAGCAGTATGAGCCCAGTGGGGCGGGAGCTGAGGAAAAGCAATTGGGAAGCAGGACAGAAAGTCTGGAAGAGTAGCTCACCCTGTACCTCCAGTATGGGATCAACCTGTGTCCCCTTCATAGGGCAACCAAGTCGATGTTGAGACCTAACTTTACCAATGCTATCAAGAGGCCAGGATGACACTTGTGCTGAAAGTCTAGGATTTGCCAAAGCAGATACATTTCAGCAGCTGAATATCCATCCTTAAAAAAATAGCTGGAAAGAAGCAAAAGCTACAAGGCTAACAATTGGCAAGGAGCACAGGAGACACATGCCCTGACTTTGGAGTAAAGAAAAAATCTTTCCATGTGGTTTGGAGAAACAGTGAATGACAGAGAAACATTTGTGGCTCCCAAACTCTTCCTTCATCACCTTTTAGTAAGACTATATTTTGACAACATCTGTCCCAGTTAGCAGCCTGGTCAAGTCTGTGGGTGAAGAGACCCAGCTTTCCGCTCTTTAGGTAACTCATACCTTCTCCCAAGAGTAAAAAACAAATTGCTTTTGTTATATTAACCCAAATATGTGTTCTGTTATGGACCAAGGCTGCCACCTGAATGTGTCAGCATGGACATGTTCTTATGCCAGCCTTCACTGGGAAAATGAAAGAATGTTTGTATGTAGATTCTTCCTTAGCTTTTAATTAGGATAAATGTTTTCCTAGTTTCATGATTAGATTTAAGCATATAATTCCAAAGCTGCTTACAAATAGGGGTTTATATATTTTTTTTAAAGAGAGGAAGTCACAATGAAGATGTTTCTTGACAACATTTGCAGATGTCTGTCACACAGGATGGTGTAACCCTCTCCCAGTGGCACCTGCAGAAGCTCATGGAGCAAAGGATGAATTCCCATCTGCGGCAGTTTTTTAATTCAGGGTGCCCCAAAGACTGTTAGTGTATTGCCTGTCAAGGTTACAATAAGACATGTGGGGACTTTTCTTTTTGGAATTCAGCCAACAATTCTGCATATTCTCAACAGCCAAGAGATTTGTTTCTGAGAAAAAGAGAATTAGCTTCAGTAACCAGCTGCTAAGTCCTTGCAGCGCAGTCCAAACTGGGCAATTTCCGCTGTGTTTCTTTTTGACTGAATTACTTAACTTGTGCATTTCAAGAGCTTCCCCTTTCCCCAGTGAGGACTAAGCCCCAGTTTCACCAGCTAATGTGCAATTCCATTTTAAAGAAGATGCTATCATTTCCAAGGAGCCATCAGTAGGTGCTGGTGGGAATAGCCCCATGCTAACTCTGCCCCTGGGTTTGCTGGGGCTGCCTGAAACGTCCGTACTGGAGAAGGCACTGAAAAGGTGAAGGCTCTCATCCCACAGAGGGTTCACAGGGTAGATGTTGCAGGCAAAAATGGGAAAATTGCCTAAATATCACAAGCATCTCGTCACACCATGCTTGCCCCATGCTGGAGTGAGCTGGGGACACAGCTGGAGCTGAACTTCCAACCTGAACTCTGCAGCTGCGAGCTCTGCATGCCTGATCCCTCTCTCGTGTTGAATGAATGTCACCATGTGTTGGGTCGATTAAATGTTATTAAAAGGAACCACTTATCCCTGGGAAAAAAAGAAAAGCAGAATAATTTGTCAAGCATTGGATGTGATATTGCAGTCCCTTTTTGAGAAAAGCTTGGAAAGGCAGCTAGAAACCCTTCAGGTGTTGACGACAAAAGCTCTTTTGCAATGTCCCAGAAAGCACTGACCACAAAAAAATGTTACAGAAGGTTTAGAAATTGACAGCATTTCTGTTTGATGGTCTATTAATCTCCTTGCAAACAATAATCACATTCCCTTCCTCTCCGCTGCTTTTCTGTCTGTATTAAGGTTCTTACTGTAATCTTCCTATCTTTCCTATTTAGTTGTGAAATCATATATATCAAATCTGAAAAGCAAATAAAAGCTAGTGTTTTCCTGGCAGGGATGGAAGAAAGCAGTTAGCAATTCCAGCATGTGCTCTGGCAACCTCCTAGCAGGTTAGCACAGCCAGGTCTAACATCTATCTACTGGCCTCCACAGGTCTTCGGTAAGCTTTGGGTGAGGACTTACCCTTGAGAGAATAAAATATAAGTACTCAGTGATACCGGGATCACTCAGCTACAGTGGGTCAAAGGAGTGAAAACATTTCCTTATGGCAAAACCCACAAGTTTTGTCTTTGTTGTACACAATCAAGCAATGTCGTAGTAGATGCTGTGCTGCACTTTGGGTTCTGTTTTAAACTCCCTGTCTAAACCAAGCTGGATCAACCAGCTCTTGTGCCCATATGCTGTTCTTGCATAAATCTAGAGCTTTCTCACTGGTTTTACTGAGGTTAAGTCCTTTTCTGGAGTCTGGTGCCCATCAGCCCTTTGAAGGCACGGGATTGAACTTCAGCTTGAAGTTGTAGCTTTCTGTGCCAGTCCTTTTCTTGGCCAAGGTTGTTGTGATGCTCACTTTTGTGCTGATGTGAGAACATGTTTGATTGACATAATGAGTTTCTACCCTCTTTTGCTTGATCTCTACTAGCTCTGGTAGGAAACACTTCGGACTAAAAAGCTGACTCCCTTACCTCCCAGTAACAAGGTCTAAAACAATCAAAGGCAGCTTAAGTTGAAGGGAAACTACTTTGCAGCACATACTGTCCCTTCACATCGGGGCTTCCCTGTTGTTTGTAGGGCACTTGCATCTCCCCTTTCTGGCATTCAAGAGGCAAGGACAGGTGGTTGTTCAACACCAACCCACAAAAACATCCTCTTGTACCTCCCCACCCCTTCACAACTGCTTCATGACCCTCACAGGTTTGGCCATCTTCTGCACAGGGTGGAGCTCTTCTCTCAAGACAGAGAGAATAATTTCTGTCATGACTCACACTGTAGTTGGAGGTCACAGTGTCTGATGCAATTCCCAGCCCACTGCCTCTGAAGCACAGCAGGAACCACACTGTGTCTAGGAAATAATATCTCCACCCCCTAATTCTGAGGCCATCTCAGACAAAAAAAAAATCACAAATGCCATAATGAATGACCACAGGGCTGAGGAAACCTCCCAGCAGAGGCAGGCTCCACTGCTTGTTAATTAGTCCAATCATTAGTGTGAATTTAATGCTGTTTCTGAAATTCTGTTTCCTGGTACTCTCAGCTTTGTGTAACTGAGAGCTCAAGAAGAGATGTTTCTCCAGCTGAAGAAGCTGAAATCAGGTTTCCTTAAAAAGAAGTTTCCTATGTTAAGGCCTACGTGCTAACGATCTTGTTTTGGCTAACGGCCTCACTCATGGAACTCCCAGGCATGGATACAAGCTGGGCAACGAGTGGATTGAGAGCCATCCTGAGGAGAAGGACCCGGGGGTGCTGGTGCATGAGAAGCTGGGCATGACCCGGCACTGTGCGCTCGCAGCCCAGAGAGCCACCCGTGCCCTGGGCTGCATCCCCTGCAGCGTGGCCGGCCGGGCGAGGGAGGGGGCTCTGCCCCTCTGCTCCGCTCTGGTGAGACCCCCCTGCAGCGCTGCCTCCAGCTCGGGGGTCCTCATCACAGGAGAGACGTGGAGCTGTTGGAGTGGGGCCAGAGGGGACCACGGGGATGGTCAGAGGCTGGAGCAGCTCTGCTGTGGGGACGGGCTGGGAGAGTTGGGGGGGTTCAGCCTGGAGAAGAGAAGGCTCCAGGGGGACCTTAGAGCAGCCCCCAAGTGCCTAAAGGGGCCTCCAAAAAAGCTGGAGAGGGGCTTTCTACAAGGGCACTTAGTGATAGGACGAGGGGGAATGGCTTTACACTGAAAGAGGGGAGATTCAGATTAGACCTTAGGAAGAAATTCTTCCCTGTGAGGGTGGCGAGACACTGGCACGGGCTGCCCAGAGCAGCTGTGGATGCCCCATCCCTGGCAGTGTCCCAGGCCAGGCTGGACGGGGCTTGGAGCAACCTGGGCTGGTGGGAGGTGTCCCTGCCCGTGGCAGGGGGTTAGGACTGGATGGGCTTTAAGGTCCTTAACAACTCAAAGCATTCTATGATTTTTCAGTTCTCCAGTGATGGTGAGAGCCAGCACAGTAGGGCATGGCAGTACAGAGCACTGTGACTTGTGCAGGGAGTTGAAGAGAGGAAAGGGGATTTTCTGGGGCTATATGGACACTTTGCTATTCTCTCAGCAGTAACTAAAGACAGACAAAGTGGAATGGGAAATGAAGTCTCAGTTTTTCACAGTGGAATTGAAATTCTCCAAGGGAAGTAAAGTCCTCTTTTGCTTCATTTCTTGAGTTGAAAGCTAAATGTCTTTCTGCAAGACATGCCCTGGACACACACAAGCTATCAGCCTCCTTGCAGGGCTAACAGGGTGACATGGTCTGGTTTATACAGGAGTTCAGGTTCTCTTAATTTAACAGTCTTTCCCAGCCTTAACAATTATGATTTTACTGATTTAAGGAATATAGTAAAGAACATATAAGCATCTTGCTTATTTCCTTATGCTGTCCCACAAATCAGTCAAAAGGTTAACTTTCATTCATGAAAAACATCATCTTTAAACAGAACTAAAATATTTCAAAAAAAATCAGGAACAGGATAAAACCAAGAAAGTCTACTCTTTTGCATTAAGCCTCCTATTGGGCTCTGGAGATATGCTTGTTGCCTTTCAGATCTTACCTGTAGAGATGCGGATGAGGTTTCACAGTCACCACATAGTTCACAGGCAAGGCTGTAGGCATGAGGCTCTGGAAAACAAGGCAGAGCACCAAAGTCCTGACAAGAGACCTGACCTCTTCCAATCTCAAAGGATTTGCCCATTAGAATCAAGTTGCATCTTAGCATCCATCCTGGGATGAAGGAGCTGTTCCCATTGCCTAAATTTAGGAACAACTCTGAAATATGTCAGCTAGGAGGCTGAGACCCTCTGCAATCAGCAGCAAAAGCAGGGATGACCGAAAAGTCCATTTAGTGGCCACATCTGCTGAATGCCTATCATGCCAAAAGCATGAAAATGCCCTCTTTGTTCATTCAGAGTCGGAATTCTGCAGTCTCTGACTGTAAGGAATTTCTCCCTTCCATGAATCATCCCATGACTCTATCAGCCCTTTCCAGTTGCAAATGCTTTCCACAAGCTGTGGCTCCCTGAACTGCAGACCATCCCCCAGTGCTGGTCTCAGGGGGACTGAGCCCATAGTAAGACAGACCTCCCAATTCCTACTTTATGTCTCCATACCACTTCTGCATACCACAGCCACATCGGGCCTCTGATCACCAAAGGGCAGTGGGAGCCCAGATTCACGATTCCCACCGCACCCCTGAATTCCCCAAGCCCATGCCCATGGATCACTGCTGTCTACCTGCGTACTTGGCCGAGTTCAAATGCATCTTCATTGTGTGGCAATAAAAGAATAAAAATTTTTCTCTATTGAAGAATTCCTTCCTTAGTCATTTATGACTTCCCCACTCTTTGGGTCATCGGAAAGGTTTTATCAGTGGCGAATGTATGTTTTCTTCAGGTCATTAATTCAAATGTTAAATAGCGTGGAAATGCTTTCTGCCCAGCCCCAGTGGAAACATGGCCACTACATTTATTACTGCATTTACAATTACCCTTTGCAGTTTATTAATTAGCTAGTTTGCAAGCTGTTTAATGTCTTCCGCACACATTGTGCACCATTGTAACTATAATTCAAACTCAAAGGGCCACTTTCTGTAACTTTTTGGAAAAAAAACTGTAAAATCAAGCCTCTTACAATTCTGTAAAACTCTGTAATCTTATTTAAAAAAGGTACCAAATTCACTTGACAGCATTACTACTTGGTCTTACTTTTGTTACCCTCCTTTAATTTCCTTCCTCTATTAATTATCTTCCCTTAATTTATTGCGTCCTGTGTGATATTCTGTATTATTTTGCCTGGGACTAATGCCAGGCAAACGGACTTACACTTTCCTAGGATATCCCATTTACCTTTTGAAAAACATAGTTATGACATTAGCTGGACTCTCATTTTTCAGAACCACCCAAACTGAGTGAAAAAAACCACATCATTAATGTTCCAGAGACCTCCTCAGGCAGCTCTTTTAAAACTCTTGGGTGCAGTTATCTAGACCCAGCCGTGTCAAGAATTAATAGCTGCTGCCCAAGCCCCCCTTAGGGAGTGACTGTTGGAGTGGAAAGCATTTCACCATCTAGGCTGTGATTATATTATCTGGCTATTCCCAACTACAGAGCAGAAACATCAAGGGAACTTTTCTGCCATTATCGACACTTCCCCCCCCCATTTCAGTCTGGTAATGGCTCAATACCATTGTGAAAATTTCTTTTGCTTTTAATGTCATTTTAAGACTCCCTATTGTCCTCAGCCCTCCTGCCCACAGATCTCTCCTCACATCCTTTCTCTCTGTGACCATGGGGCTACCTCGCTTTACCCTGTATTTGCCAGCCACAGGAGCAGTGTGCAAGATACGTAAGTGGCAGCAGGTCCCCCATGAGGCTGTGCTGGCGTCCATGGCTGAGGGAATGCCAGTTTGCTCCCACACAGTCACACGCTGAGCCTTGCACCTCTGTGCACCCTGATGGGGCTGCCTCTGGTTCTCAGCCTGTGCACCAACAGCAATGCAAACATACTGTCTTGCATGAGGACCGACAGTGCCACGGGTGCAAGGAGCTTTACAAACATTCTCAGAGCCACCCATGAGATGGTACAGATGGTCATCGTCACTGAGGAGCAGAGAAGACAGGTCTGGGGAGGCATATCCTTGCTGTAAGATCAGAAGAGGTTACCCAAGCCCCTGAAGCAATTGGGCAGCTCAGTGGGAGAAGCTCCCTTACACATCATTAAATACAAACACATTATCTTTGGATAAAGAAGTTAGTTGCACATCACTGGAGGCAGGAGAGGAGTATCTGTCTGTGGTGGCCCTGCTCTGATGGTTGCACCTCCCTAAACATCTGCTATATGTCACCAGCTGGAGCACTGGCCTTTCTGAGCAGTTGCTCTGATCCTTACTGGTGGGTACCTAGACCCAGAGCATCTGTCAGGAGTAAATACCCTACAACGATTACTTTTTTATGTTCCAGTTTGGAAAGTGCTATATCAGAAAGCAAACCAAATGCTGTACTGGAAAAACATTGAACTGCTTCACACTCAGTGTTCAACCTTAAAGTAGGTACGTGATGAGTAAACAAGGTAAGATGATAGGTGTTAAGAGAAAGGCTCTGTTTGTTTTCAATAATATTCAATCTAGCCAGCCACGAAACTTGCTTCGAAGGCCTTGGAAGCATTTGAAGTAAAAATCTTTTCTATACGTGGACACTGGTCTCAAATAATAACTGCTGTGGAAAAACAGAATAGCTGCGCTGTTAGTCCCTCTCTTTTTTTTTTAATAATGAAGCATTGCAAGTAGTATGTGGAAAGCCCAATTCTTCATTTATATTAGAACTCCTTAAAGCTCTCACGATATTATTGCAAGGGGAAAAGCACTACAGGCTCTTGTTTCAAATCCTCTTTCATCTTTGTGGTTTTTTTCTGAGCCCTTTAATGCTCAGGTAATGTGGGTAGAGCTGCCTTGCCTCTTGCACAATCCTCCAGCCCGCTAGTCCCCTCTGCCTTGCATTAGTCTAAAGCCTCCTCTTGCAGCACCCCTCACCCACTACTTTTACTAACATCAAGGAAAGAGATGCTGAATAAAAGGAGAACAAAACAATGGCCAAAGACAAAGTCATGCATTCCCACTAAGAGCTCTGGAGAGGTTGCTTGGCTGAAGCAGCTGCCAAAATATTTCCTACAACCCTTAGGCTAAGTGGTGCACAGGGAACTTAGCTGGGTGAGAAAACAACTCTTTGCACTTGGGGAAAAAAAATGTATAGGCAATGTTTAATTCCTTGCCTCATTAATTGGGATGTATATAATGTATTTTAAGTTTTTATAAGATTTTCTAGATTTTGTTGCACTTGCTGCTCTTGCTTTTATTCATATGCAGTACAGGGTTTCTCAGCCTTGTTTTTTGCTATAGTTTCTTATGACTAGGACAGCAGTGAAATCAGAACTAAAACCAGGAGTGAAACTGCAATAAAAAGAAATAAGAATAAATTTCTATTCAAAGTATTTACAAACTTTTGCTTCAGCTAAGTCTTCATTTGCTCAGAAGTCTCCTTTAGGAAAAAGAAGGGCTTTTTGGTACATAACATAGTTCTCCTTTCACCTTAGGGACTGGAAAACTTTCAGTTCACGTGAAAGCTGGATAACGTGACGGGAAATACATACTGCTCCTGTTTCTAATGCTAAACAGCAAACAAAGGAAAAAGAGGTGCATGATGCAAAACCAACAGAGAACTTCAACTACAGTACTAATACAATACAAATACCAAACAATACCAAATGCAGAATTTTAATCTTTGACTAAATAAGCAGAAAATGTGGAAGGTGAGAGGCAGCTGCAGCTCACCTTGCTCTAGGTCTTTGCAAGCTACTTCTAATGTACTTGAAGCAGCACAGACCTAGCCCTGCACACAAAGGCAGCCATAGCAGCTCAAAGACCCAAGGAACCCTGTGTCGTGTCTTCTGGCAGGGGCGATAACAGCCACTGCCTAAGGATGAGCATAAGAAAAGGGGCAGCGTGTAGCAATACTTCCCCCACAATACTCGGTCAGTCTGCAATGTGCAGCTCAGAGACTTCCTGAGCCAAAAGTGAGGTCTTTGTGTTTAAGTCTTCAATGGAGGTTTTTTTTCTATTAATTTTCCCAGTTGTTTTCACCCCACAAAAAAAGCTACAGGGCAAGTTATGGAGATGGGGCACCCTGCCAGGACCTCTTGCTGATGGGGAGAAACGGACTGACAAACAGATGGGAAAGTTTCCTGCTGGGAGGAGGTAAGTCAAGGAAAAGATTTCTGCTGGTTGGCATGGCTTTTGCCGCAAATCCTGGAGGGATCATTGGTGGGGAGTTGGCTGAATGTGTCCGGGCCAGCCAGGCAGCAGGGAGGAGAAGAGATGGAGACGACATCTCCACAAAGGGCAGATCTTGCTTTGTCTGCAGAGCCGGGCTGCAAAATAGGTGGTCTGACACAGGGAGACTGCCTGATGGACCCGACTGACCCGGTGACTCTCAACACCTGGGGTTCACCTCTGGCTGAATTAGACCCACATCTGGATCTTCCTTTGCCAGGGCAGAGAAGCCCAAGAAGGGCAAGGGGAAGGAGTCAGGGGTTCAAAGAGTGCATGCAACCAGGATGTCCACTGAGGGTGGCATAGGAGTCTCGGTCTGGTTTAAGTCCCTGACTCAGGGTGAGGATGCCTTGTGGGTTCGGGAGGACTATGGTGAAGGTGAGCGGTATCCTCCGATGCTTGTTTTCCTGCCTCTCCTGAAAGAAGCAGTTGCAGGATTGCAGAAGGAAGTATGTCTCAGGCACATGGGTGAGGATTCAGCACTTGGTGGGCACAGACTCTATCTACAAAGCTTTTCTAATGTGAAAACAAGTACCAGGCTGGTAAGAATCCCAGGGTACAGAGCAAGCTCTTCCTCCTTTTGACCTTTCCACCAGAGAAGCTCAAAAAGTAAAACAAAATGGCAGCTGTGCAGGTGTTTCCTTCTTTTTTTGCACGCAAAGATGAAAGAGATAGTGAGGTTGGAAACACAAAGCTCAGCACTGAGCTGGTTGCTTAAAGCAATATGCAAAATAGAGAGACTTTACACACATGTGGCTAACAGCCCAAAGAGCAAACAAAACGCACAGATAAAATCCAGCCTTGGAAAATGGAGAGCTGCTGTGCTAGGAGGTGTTTTCCATGGCAATTGCTTTGTGATATGTCACTTACCCACACTCTGCAAAGGGACAGCTGGACTTGAAACGAATGGAAAGGAAATTAACGCTCAAAACCCTTTGCAGTCTTTGACTGCCACCCTGTCTCCAAAACTCATTGTGGACTGGACTCTGAAACCCCTTGCCAAGCCAAGCAACACTTAAACTGCACCAATTATGTGCTTAAGGACTCGTCAAAGCCAAAAGAAACTCAGAAGACCTACTTTGTCTCATACGGTGAGGTTCATTGGTAGGGCTGGAGCTCATTCCAGCTCAGTTGAAGAGAGGAGGCTGTAGGGCAGGGCAAGTTCTTTGTCTGCATTGAAACTCTAAATCTTGGTTTTCCTGCACTGTCCTCTCTGGATTTGAAACCCCCTGCATTTGTGTATGTTCTGGGAAAGTGGCAAAAGACATCTATTCACAACAGGATTGCTGGAGACAGCTGAGGCACTGTTTCCTGGAATGATGGAAAAGGCTTCTTTGTGGATATCTGGCTGGACTGTTTCTATTTGAGTGATTACTCCTGGGGTTTTGCTGAAATACGAGTTATATATTAAGACATGCTGACCCGTGTATGAGCACGTTTTTAGTTATCTGAATAGAAAGAAGCTGGCAAATACTTGGGCTGAATAAAGGCAGCAATACGTGGCTGAAGGCGAGTGTATTTGGGTCGGTGAAGGACCTGTGTCAGAGGTACCCATTCATTCCTTATAATGGCTGATATTTGAAGCTGCAGCCCAGGGTGTTGCTACAGTGCTGTGTGTTCGAGGTGTTGTTTCTGGGGTGAGATGGAAAATGCACACCAGGCTTCCCTGCAGGATGCGTAGGCAGAGCCATACCCACAGGCAGGGGGTCTGCATCTGTAGGTACAGGCTGTGGTTTGGGCATGGGGATTTCTTTCTACTACAGAAACTACAGAAAGTTTCAAGTAGGCTGCTCGAAGCAGTAAAACTAAGACCTTGCTGAGTCTAAAACTCAGGGGAGTTTTCCAGCTTGCAGGGAAGAGAGGAGACCCAGGTGCTAAACTGTAGACTTTCCCATGCCACCTGCTTCCCTTCCTTTATCTTCCTTCCTTCCCTTACTCCATCTCTTTCTCCTCTCATCTTCATACACAAGTGTGTCATGTCCTTCCTCTCTGCTATAAGCAGGTCTTGCACCATCCCGTCCCCAACCTCACTTCTTACTGAGCAGTTCAACCACCAGGTCAGACCCAGCACAGCCAAACCCAACCTCAGCATCACCCTGGACCCAGTCCTCTCCTCTGAACCATCCGCTCAGGCTCTGTCCAAATCTTAACACTTATACTTCTTGCTACTTAAAAAAAAATAATAAAAAAATATCGATTTTCTTGAGAAACAAAGGCCTTTCTTTAACCCTTCTCATCCTGTACCTCAGCTGCTAGAAGCTGCCTCTTGTCTGGCCTCAATGACATCTTGCTCCAATCCTGTTGGTGTTTTCAGGAACATTCTTTTGGCTCAACCCTACCAGCCCCTGTTTATTGCCCTCCATGGACATCCTCAGTTCATGCTCTTTACCTGGGATGAGAACAGCACTGCTGTCCGTGTCAGGTCAGCCAAGCTTCAAGCTTCCCAGCTCCTCTTTTCTGCCAGACTTGGCAGATTTGGGCACCATCCCCTCACCTGACCATCTCTGCACTCCCCCCCTCCTCCACCTTGTCCACCAGGATCTAGCAAACAAACAACCAGTTTATGAAAGCAAAGAGGGAAAGCCAACAGCAGCTGCTTTAAATCTGTTGTAAGCAGCAATTGCATAAGGCAGAGGTTTTGTTGATGTCCCCACCCCATTCCTGAGAAATACTTTATTTATTTTAGTGTCACTGTGCCCACTGCCCATGCCCTCAGCACATTTGCAGCATAGGAACCACCCGTCCACATATGCCACATGCTGCCAGCAAGTGGCAGCATCAAAGAGCATCTCTGGATTCACTGCTGCCCCAACATAATCCCACAAGAAAGAGGCAAGATTAAAACCAGCCTCCTCAACCCAACCCAGCCAAGTTCTTTGTAATGCCCTGGACATGCAGAGCTCAGTAAACAGATGGGTCTCACCATGCCCAGGGGATCAGTGGCTTTAGGCCCTGACATAGCAGCAAGTTTCAAATTAAATAACCCTTCAGCAAGAAGGACCAGCCCCCAACAGCTCTCATCTGCTAGCAAGACACATTGCTTCAAGAAATGGCGGAGCGCGGACCTGTCCCACAGCTCTGGTTTGCATTAAATATCTAGAATCATAGTATCACAGCATGGTTTGGGTTGGAAGGGACCTTAAAGCCCATCCAGTTCCAACCCCCTGCCACGGGCAGGGACACCTCCCACCAGCCCAGGTTGCTCCAAGCCCCGTCCAGCCTGGCCTTGGGCACTGCCAGGGATGGGGCATCCACAGCTGCTCTGGGCAGCCTGTGCCAGCGCCTCGCCACCCTCACAGGGAAGAATGTCTTCCTAATATCTAACCTAAATCTCCCCTTTTTCAGTGTAAAGCCATTCCCTTTTGTCCTATCACTAAGTGTCCTTGTAAAAAGCCCCTCTCCAGCTTTTTTGGAGGCCCCTTTAGGCACTTGGGGGCTGCTTTAAGGTCCCCCTGGAGCCTTCTCTTCTCCAGGCTGAACCCCCCCACCTCTCCCAGCCCGTCCCCACAGCAGAGCTGCTCCAGGCTCTGAGCCCTGCTCAAACAGCTCCACGTCCTTCTGATGTTGGGGACCCCAGAGCTGAACACAACACTCCAGAACACAGTACTCTTCCAGAAGAAATACATCCTGATTCAAAGGTCCTGCCTTGACTGCAACGTCAGGTCTCACATCTCCAGCCCTGGCAGCAGAGATCTGCTGCCTGAAAGACAATCTTGTATGTTGGCTGGCTCTCGGCAGGCAGGAGCAACATCAAGATGCTCTCCCAGATGTGGTGCCCGGTCCCAGCCATAGCATCCCTCCATGGAGAGCAGGAAAGAGCTAGCCATGTCGCAATGGGAAAGCAGTCAGATTTCCCTTTGCTATCCAACTTTGCAGGTCATTTTGCTGCCCAAGAACATTTTTCCAGTATGAAAAATCCATCACCGTAAAAAATGGTGGTAGCATTTAGGGCCTACTGCTATTTCTGTAGTGTGATCTGCAGGGCTGATCTTGTGCCTGCCCATCCTATAACTAAGTTTTACATATATATAAACTTAGTTATACCCTTTGGTTTGCAAACTGTCCGGGGAGAGGTAGGACCCATATTCCTAAGATATCAGTGCAGGGAAAATCCTGCAGTTGTAGAGGAAAGGACAGTTTATGATTTTTTGAACTGGAAGTTATGATACCTGCAGGAATCACAGAATGAAGTCAACAAAGTTCCCAAACACTAAAAAAACAAACTACTAATCTAAAGCAAAGAGACTCCTAAGATTTCCTATGTTGCAAGACCTATTACAACTGCAGGGGAAAAAAAAAAAAAAAAGAAAAAAATCTCTTCCAGCATCTCAGATCTCTGTGCACAAAGAAATTGAACACATTTTACTGTTTTGCCCTGTCCTGTGTGTTGTAAGGGCACTGGAAGGATGGTGTTTATTTTCAGGAAAGGATTGCCAGCTTAGAAAAGAAAAGGAATATTGAATGAGAAAATATGGCATACCCCAAATCTGCTGTTCCCATATGGATGTTTTCCCTGGCCTCGGTTCCCTTCTCATTGAGGACTTCAGTCCCACTGCAGGCAGTAAACACCTCAAAAAAGGGTAATGAAGCACTCAGGACTGTGATGTTTAAATCCATGGGAAGATTTATGTCCAAATGGCTTGTTCAGAGCTACAGAGGGGATTTGTAACCCTGCCAGGAAATAAATCCACAGTCCCTGAGCCCCAATAAGTTTTCTTAACCGCAATATAATTCTTCCTATCTCCCGATAGGGACATTCAGAGGTTTTAGTCTGGTCTTCCTGAGCAAGAGGGATTTTTGTTCCTCCAAAAAAGTTTAAAATCTCTATAAAAAAAAAAAAAAATCCAAGCTAGAAGTTTGAAACCTGTCTTTTTTTCTTTTAATCTCATGAACTATTGGGATTTAAAAACAACAGTGTTTTAACTTCACAGCATCTTGCTTCATCCTGTTTTGACTCAGTTTAGCCCAGAAGTCAAAATAAAATGAGATGATGAAGTCTGAATGCAGCTTCTTTCTCTCTCCTCCCTCTTTCAAAGGAAAAGCTGAAAGAAAAGGTTTTGTCTTCCACCGTGGCAAATGTGGTCAAACCAGCTGCTGCCCCCTGAAACGGCTTGGCTCCTCCAAAACCCCTCCTGGAGCCCTGAGCCCTTCTGCTACAGCACACATCAGATATTTTCTCTGGCTTTTCCCAGTGTTCACGTCACTAGTGAGAAAGGTGGATTTTTCTGCCCACATTTCAAAAGGATTTCACATCAGAAAACAGAGGAAGGCTTTCCCCTGCCTTGGGGGATTCACAGCTCACTGAGCCGAGAAGGAGAAGAGGTGGCATGAAAAGGCATGAAATGATGGACGGTTCTGAGAGAGCAGGCTGGGAATCCCTTACTTCACTGTTTTCATCATCTCCAGAAAAAAAACCAACCACTCACCCAAGTCAGTTAAAAGGCAAACAGAGCACCTCATCAATTTAAAATGTGTGATTACAATGCCTAATTAAGCTGTGGAACTCATCACCAAGAGCCATTATGCAAGCTCAGGGGTCAGAAAGATGGGGGGGGGAGGGGCGTGGGGGAAAGAAAATGCCATTTATCTGGCTGTTGGAGTATCTTCAGCTGTGTTAGACTGGTCTGCAAAAGGATATCAATTCTCATACTGAAGAGCACAAACAAGCTACCAACAGCCCATTAGGATGAAACATCTCCTGTGGGAAAGTTGCATAATTTATCAAGCCTAGTGTTTCTTACATCTTTCTTTGAAACAGCTGGAAATTATTAATGTCAAAAGCAAGATCTAGAGTAAAGCTGGCCACTGGTTCTGGCACACCCTGGCCATTGCTGTGTCACTGAGAAATTAAAGCTCGGAGAACTTCAGCAGGCCAGGAGAGAGTTAAATCGTTCTCCTATAATTTAAGAACTTCCCATCTGGATGCGGATAATTGCCTTCTCCAAAGGCCTATCCCTGGAAAAAGACCCTCTTATGGAAGTAGATCGGAGACAGTTTTACAAAGTGTTTTGGAGCCAAAAGGCAAAGCTGAAGCTATGTGCGCCCAGATTCCCAGAGTGGATGCTGAGGTTGCCTTGGTGACACAATGATGTGGTGATTACAACTCAAGAGGATTTTAACCCAAGGGAGCAATCTGACAGCAGAAGAGCGAGGTTGCTCTTAGTCATAAATATAAAGAACCGCGATGATCTTTGTGTTTTCCAGGCCATAACAGCCCTATAAATTGGATAAAAGCACACATGACATCCACCAACAAAGGTGCCAGCCTCATTATCAGTGGTAGCAGTTAGGAACCTTCCTGAAAAAAACATTTAAGTGTCTCGTTGTGCACATCAATTGTAAGCCATTTGGGACTGGGACTCTTTCCATCCTACACACAGCACTTACCACAGATATAGCTGGGTCCGCAACTGGTACTTTTGAATTTCTACTATAATACAAATAATAAAACCGGACAAAAGAAAAAACATATTTTTTTTCTCCATTTCCTGGAGAATGTGGTTTACTTCTCATTGAAAGGTCTTCAGCTGGACAAAAGAATTCCTGATGAACCACAGCCACAGAAACTCTTGCACCCTGAAGGGACCTGGCATGAAATGGGAAAAGCCATGAGCCCTTGCTCAGTTGAATGGGGCAGGAAGTCCCACAAAGGGACAGCTTTCAGTGATATTTCCAAAACTTAGGATTTTTTCAATTTAAATACTGCAATTTTTTTAAATGGAAAAAAATCAAGTTTTCCACGGGGAAGAAGTGTCACACTAAATCATGAACGAGATGCTGCTGCCCTTGCTTCAGTTGTTTACTTTGTAAACTGATGTACACATGGACTAAAGCTGCCTGCTATAGTTACTGATTCCAGTTGCTGCAAACCTATGTCTCACGGAACTGATCTTTTTCTCACTTGCATGTAAGTGAGAACACAGGTCAGAAGCTACACAGCAGGTTCACTGCCAGAGCTCTGACGGGCATAGGAATCCATACAAAATTGCAGTCCTTAACTGTGAACCAGTGTCATCTAATATATAAGGGGAAAACATGTGGAGATGTACTCAGCTCTGGGACCACGATGACAAAAACAAAACAGAAAGTACCAAGATCCTTCCAGAATAAGTATAAGGTCACCCTAGTAGTGCTACTGGAGGTCAGTAAGTCTCCTCAAATTACAAGTTGTCACCAGGAGCCATCCACCCAAGATGTAAATCCATGGCAAAGTGGGCAGATGCTGGTTTAATTCAAAGTTGCCAAAGGTGCAGCACTAAGCAAACAGACACAGGTGAGTACTATTTTCACACGAAGGATGCTGTGATCTGCTGGAACTCAGTGTCTTGGATATTGATGATGACAAAACTATCAATAGGCTCCTGGGGGGATTACCAAATTGCTGGAGGATAGCCCTACTGCCAGCAACAAAATGTGGTTCCAGCTGTCATCTCTGGCTTAGGAGCTCTAACCTGCTGGTTGCTGCAGGCTGGGAGGGTGCAGCAGGGGATGGGCCACTGTACTTGTCACCTTTCTTTCACTGTTTATCTAATCACCCTCCCCCTTGCTTCTTGGGGACAGGATACTGTGCTAGATGGACCTTGGGATGACCAAGTTTTGACATCTTTTTCTCCCTGACCCTTTGTTTGGTGCTAGCCAAGAATTTCTTAGGTATAATAAGTGCTTTTTTCACATCAGGTCAGGGTCTGTTCTCTTTTCATCCTTGTTACAACCTACCCCAGACACCAAACCATTCCTTCCACTTCTCCCCAAAATTTTGATGTAAAGTCAAGAGTCATAAGCCTGCTGAAACCCCTCTCCTTTTCCATTGCCTTCCAGTTTTCCTGAGCTAGCACTACTCCTTGAACAAGACAGCAAAGCCACATGAAAGCCTGTGGTGTCTGCGTGGAAGTACGCTTACATATGACATTTTGGACTCCTCAGCAAGGAAAGAATCGTTCCAAGGTGCCTGCTCCTGCCTAAAACCCCATGCTCAGAACTACCAAATGCTGCTGACTGTACTAATAATATAAGCATGGGCACCTGCTCCAGCGAAATAGGACACTTAATTCCCATTAATGCTGAACTAATTAGAGCATGGTGAACAGCAAAAGAGAAAACACAATCTTTGTATCTGTCTAAAACTATTCATGATCTCTCATACAAAATATAGGCCATCCTCCTCTTCCTCAAGCTCAAAGGAGGGTATATATTCATTGAACAGAACAACCAGAAGCAATCCTCAAGATTTCACCTTTCATCTTTCATCCAGGGATAAATTTATCTGCAAAGAAAAATCTGTAGATATTCATGAATGCAGGCAGTCACATTAGTCAAAAAGCCTGCATTACTAAATACAGTGTGTGCACTGAGAGTGACCTAAATATCAGTAAAATTACCCTGTCTAATTTGAAGCAAGAAAAAGCTACCCAGAATTACTTTAATTAGCTTAAAAGGATGCTGTCAGCCACTTCCTTGAAGCAGATTTATGTTCTATGTTATTTGTTGTACATGTAGCACCCTATGGTAGGCAAACAAAATACTTGTCTACTCACCATTGTTAATATTACCACTATTCTTTTCCAGATCTCCTTAGGAAATGCAATTTGTGCTCCATGGTGTGCTCCATTTGTTTGCTCCCCTGATGCTTTTCAAAGCCACTTGTCAGTTCTAAGAAACTGGAGAAGAGTTAGCACTGATTAAATTCCACATTCTCTTCCAGAAAAGTCTGGATCCTCTTGACTGCTCAGCACTGTGATGGATTAGACCTCAGCATCCCAAGCTGTGCTCACTGGAGGCAAGAATCTGTGGAAGAGTTTGGGCTGGATTGCCCAGCATCAGTGAGGAAACATATGGCAGAGGTAGGGATGGAGTTTGCGTCTCCAGCTAAATACTGCCTGTGCTCTGCACGTGTTCAAAGTGTGATAGAAGAAATTCAGGGTAGAAAAATGCATTGCAGGATATTAAATACAAAGACCCCTATGGTTCTGGAAGACCCTAAACAAAATGTTAGAGGCTGGGAGAGTATCTGGGGAAGGTTTACTACAACCTTCCTATATTTTCACTATTGTCTAATGGCAGAGAATGGGCAAGGTGACATTTTAGTCCAGGAAAAATGACCATTTTTACGTCCTCATTTGCAAACAGTTCCCTTTTTGTGTATTAATAACATTGCATTAGGGTAGAGCTAGAGCTCACCGGGCTGCTGGCCATTTTAGCAAGATGGGTGTTTGGGACCAAACTCAGCAGCTTTTCCCCAGAGAAACCCCTCCAGGAGGTGGAAGGTGTTTCAGCAGCTCCCAGCCTGTGGTCTGCAGTCACAGTGATCTTGAAGCTCTTGGTAACTGTGGGCAAACAGGGGGAACCTCAATACCCATCCATGAGGTGTTCTTTCTAGTTCAAGGATGCAACAGCTCAGTTAGAAGAAGCCTTTTCATTGCTGAGTTCTGGAAGGCAAAGGGATGCCATGTACTGCTTTCCCCTCTGGCTAAGGAAAAGATCAGAGAAATTCCTGAAACTTATTTGGTGGGGGATAAGAGATGTCACACTGATCAACGGCAGACTGAAGCCGGCTTGTTTTTCCAGCCTTTTCCAAAGAGAAACATATCCTTCAGCGCTCCAGAGATCTGGAGCATCCTTCCTATCTTGGGTCTGTTTCCTCAAGTGCAGTGTGCTGACAATGGCAGGGCAAATGGGCTTGGAGCAAGTGAGGCAGCAGAAAGTCTGAGGAGGTGCAGATGCTGTTGCAAACAGCAAAAGTAATCTAGCCAGAGCCTCCCTCTTCATCACGGGAGCCACATTTCAGCCAAGACAACAAGAGAAACCCAGACCACAGTCTCCGCCAACCCGGACAGCCCAGCAGGACATTAATCACTCCCAACTGTGAGAGACGGGCTAAGGGCAGGCACCTCGCCAAGGCACTGATGGGTTTCCCAACCTGATCCTCTTCTCCCTGCCGCCCTCCTCCTGCCTTGGGTTCAGACACAGTGATACCCAAATTCAGACCTTGCGAAGAAGGGCAGAACTTGTCACTCATAAAAATCCAAACAGGAGGCTATCATGTCCTTCAAGCTTTCTGAAGCTGCTTGCTAGCAATTAAACCTGCCCCAGGGCTGATGTTAGAGGTACACAACCTACACAGCTCTAAGTGCTGGAGACCCCTAATCATGGTGAGGAGATGGGAGCCTGGCATTAAGCTCATCATGCAACTCATAGATGGAGGAGAGTGAGCCCCATGTCTCAATCCTGCCATAAATTAATGACATACGAGGTTGGCATGCCCCGTCTGGGAGGGCAAGGGACTCACATCTCCATGTGCATACCAGACTGCTGCTTTCCTATTATGCTTCAAGGACTGGAGCACAATTACATGGGAATTAATCAACCTATGTGGCGAAGGACAATGCCGCAATGAAGGGTGACCTTAAACACTGCAGATCCCCATCACCTATTGAGCCCCGGAGCTGGCTCAGTTCCTTTCCCATTCCCAAAATCTGGCTAATGGCTCAGGAAATGTGTCAGAACCTGTGAAATGGAAGCAGGACCAGAGCCCACCAGAGCCTCCTCATAACAACCCTCCAGTTCAGGAGTAAACTTGATAAGGGCTCCTCACAGCAAAATAATAACAAGAAATACCCCACACACACTTGCACATCAAAGCCCTTCACTCACCAAGACTGACACGTGTTTTTAGTCTCACACCTGGGCCCCAAGCATCCCTTTGGCTTCACAGGAACGTCCGGCAGAGCTGGCACACCAAACAGGTCTGAAATATTCCACCTCCCTTGTGAAACTGGGTTTACCATAACGCGGGCACAATGCCTCTCTCAGGAGGCTTTTGGGGAGCAACTCAATCTGTTAAGATTCCCCCTCACCCTTCACTTTCCTTGTGTTGACTCCTGCTTGCTCCAGAATTAGGAAACATTCCAAATGGAAATGTAAGGAATGCAAATTGATGTCTCCTCTCCAACATGAATTATCTGACTCCTGCGGCTGTCTCTGCAAGATTATTTGAGCTGAACTTGACTGTTGCAGTAATTAATTTCCAATCAAGCAAATTTGCGTAAATCTTCCCTTTAGAAATCTGCCTTAAATCAAGGGTTTAGGCACCACATTCCAGCTTGGTTTCATTAAAAATAGATTGCTATTGAAAGCTGCCAGCACTGTAAATACAGGCACCACGCCACCCTGCAGGACAGCTTGGATACACACTTTCTGCATAATGAAAACCTGCCCTAAAAAACATCTCCACAGCAAATGTCCCTTGTAACCAGGGGTTGCTGTGTTGCTATCAGCGGCCCTGACAGCCTTCTCTTGCTGATATATCTATTCTTGCAGGGATGGCTTTGAAGCAACCAGGATAAGTGGGGTGAGGACTCCAGAAAGAAGAGGGAAGATCTTGCCGACTTGAAAATCTTCTCAGAGAAATTTTGTGTGCAACCCACAAGCCAGAGAGCAGTCTCTGCTGCTCTGAGAGAAGAGGAAGAATCATAGAATCATGGCATGGTTTGGGCTGGAAGTGACCTCTAAAGGCCATTTAGTCCAACTCCCTGCCGTGGGCAGGGACATCTGCAACCAGATCAAGTTGCTCAGAGCCCCGTCCAGCCTGGCCTTGGATGTTTCCAGGGATGGGGCATCTGCCACTTCCTGGGGTAACCTATTCTAGTGTTTCACCACCCTCACTGTAAAAAAAAAAAAAATCTGCCTTATATCTGGTCAGAATCTCCCCTCTTTTAGTTTAAAACCATTCCCCCTTGTCATATTGCTACAGGCCCTATGGAAAAGTCTGTCTCCATCTTTCTTAAAAGCCCTCTTTAAGGAAGGGAAACACCTCTATGAAGGACATGAACAATAGCGTGAAGGCCAAGCAATGAAATACATCGACAGTGGTGACAGAGACTGAGAGAGAAGAAATAAGGAACGGTTAAGCTACAGCCCTTCAAAGCAGTGTGATTTGCAGAGGGTTTGGAGTCATGGCTGCCCAGTGTTGGGAGGAAAGAGGTGGAAACCAGCACTCCTGGGACCTGTGTCAAGCTTGCAGTAGCCTCCATCTCAAGAGGGTGCAGGTGGGAGATGCCATGCCCTTAGGAAGGGATGGGTGGAAACTTTCTCTTTCCTCCCTATGTCTTACCTTTCCTATCCCAAATGCTTGGCTTTACCTCTATGCCCTTCTTGGAGTAACTCCACAGAGGAAAAGGTGCCACTGACCAGCTCTGGTACTTTTAAAGGACCGTGGGCACTCACATCACAGAAAATGGTCCTAACAACATGCAGAGTCCATCCCAGCCATCTCTGGAGTCTGAGACTTTTCTCATTAAAAGACAAATCCAATAACATGTCAAGAAAGGTCAGTTCCTTTTAGGAAAACTGAACCCTTCACAGGACCAGGCTGTGCTATATAGAAATTCCGCAAAATGCTCTGTAAAACAGAAGTTGTTTCTCTCATTACTGTCCAAGTCTTCACCCAAGTTTTAGAGATTAGGTCTTCTCCTGCACACAATCACTCCAGCCACCACTGAGGTATTTATCTCTGATTTGTCTCCAGCTAGCTCTGAAGTCTTTAAGAGGGTTGTTGTCTCTGATGGGTGGTGGTGCTTTTGTAAAGGAAGAGATTGCTGCAGGAAAGGAGTAGGATGATTTGGAGCCAAGTAGAAGAATATCTAGTAATCCTGATTTCTAGCTTCCTCAGCCACCAAAACCACAGGAAGGAATGAAAACTTGACAGTACAAGTTTGCCCAGTGGTTGAAGCATGCCATGTATTCCAGGCCTGTGAATGAATGAGAAATCTCCCAGCGAAACTGGTGTCTCAACATGGTGTTCTGAGACCTACCACTGGTATTTTGTCAAGGGAAAGAATATGTCACCTTTTATCAACACCTGGATACAGGAAAGTATATAGCTTGTTTCTGTAGGGGGGTGTGTCCCCCCTTTTTTTTTTCTCCCTTTAAGATCATGCATACAAATATTTTTATGCATCATTCATTTGCTTCTGTTTGGAAAAAAAAAAAAAAAAGAAAAAAAGTAAATCAGATATGCCTGCACTCCTTGTTTAACACAGTTCCTGCCCTTCTCAGACCCCAGGGGCAGAAGACAAAAGCCAACACCTACTTCTCCTTTCTCCTATTGTGAGATGCTGAATTCACCAACAGGAAAAGACACTGAATATATTCCAAATAATTTGGGCTTTGGAGCTGGTATCTCTTCAGTGCCCCAAATTAAACGCTCAGAGGAGCCTTATTCAGTGGATAGCTGGAAGATTTTATGAAGAGCTCTTACATTTCCCTTTGTTAATGCTTTTCAGTGAATATGTACATAATCCAGAATCCACCACTTCAGGCTACCAGTTGACTGATCAATATCTTGGATAAAGACTAAGTAAATTCCTTCAAGTACGTTTTCAGTCCCGCCCCTCTAGCCCAGGATATAGCATAAGGATCTGATCGATGCTGGTCTCCCCATCCACACCATAGAGCATGCTAGGCTCAGACTTCAGTCCAGCTCCACTGTGAGTCCAGGGATGCTTATTGATGTTTCCTGAGCCTGAAAAGAGACAGACACTACCTTTATCTCTCTCTGCCCTTCTCCAGCTCTCCTCTCCTCCACCTCCACCTCCTCCTCCACCCACAGACCAGGACAGAGGTGGTGCCTACAAACCAGAACCAATCCTACTCACCTACAGCATGGTCCAGGTGGTTCCCTCTTCTACTCCTTTACTGCCATCACCTCCAGCTCTGATGGTGTGAACTGGTTCCACCTGGAAGAAAACACATCACCTCTTCTTCAGGCTAGGTGTCTGTGAGGGCTTTCTGCTATGCCTAACACCTTCTCACTCATCACAGCCTGAATTTGAGCAGCTGGAGAAGATACAATACCAGCTGAACTGAGTTTAGTGGGACACGTTGAAGCATTTTATCTTTATAATGTATTTACCACTGATAAAAGCTACTTCTGCCTCGAGAAGCTTGGCAGAACCACTGTGGGGGAGCTGCAATGTCACTTCAGTCTGTTAGTACCCCACATACCATGGTGGGTGGTAGCAAACCTAGTGAGGACTAGCATCCCTGGGTAAGGGATACTGCACCCATGTGTAGCTTCCTTGCTCAAAAAGACAACGCAGAGAGGTATCACAGGGCCAAGGGAGAAATAGAACAGCAGTAGCAGAGCAGAAGACGAAGTCTAGCTCCCCTGACTTCTTGTTCACCAAAGTCTGACGTCCCTCTTCTCCATCGCAACTGGGGCATGAAACATCTCCCCTGGGCAAGCACGGACTGATTGCACACTAGGCAAGGGCTCAGTTATGGAGGTGTGAAGTTATGTCCTGCCTTGCCACAGAGAGAGCAATTTATGGTCTCCTGTCACCACAGCATTTCTGCTCAGGCTGCTGAGAGGGGAATGGAGGAGAAATCAGGGAGAAAGCATCAGGAAAAGGAAGGAGATTCTGGAGGGGTTTTTTCCCCCAAGGCTATTCACCACATTCAACACTTCTGAAGCAGCATTGCTCCTTAGGGCAATTGAAATCACTGCACCGAGAACTGATGCTTCTCTGCCATGTGCTGCTCTAAACCCACTGTCTATACTTAACAAGTAATGGAGATGTATACTGCAGGCATTCCTGCCATGAATCACTAGCAAACCCACATTCCCAGTAACTGCACTGATAGCACATCTACAGTCCAATTTCTGTTTCAAGATACTTTAAAAAAATCAGACTATAAGGTTTCTTCTTTTTCTGGCTTGTGCCTGACTGGCTAGGTTAGGGGATGCTTAAGAGACTGCTGGAAAATTACTTTCATCAGCTACTGTTCAGTTGGTCTCAGAATCTATTTTCCAGACTCCAAAGCAAAATTACAGTCATTCAATATTAAGGTATTTGTAGAGTGGCATTAAGCAGGGGTGCTGCTGTATTATTTACCATGGCAACTCAGGATGCTAATTTGTCTTTTCCCTAAATGTGGAAGAGCTAAGACACTCAGAAATACTCTGCCCTTAATGTGAAAAAATGCATTTGTGTTGCACAAAGCATTTAACTTAACCAGAGAAGCCTCCCTGTCATGCCAGGGCAGGCAAAGCTAGTGATGGGAAAGGTGTTTGTCTGCTGATTAGATGACACAGGATTGCCTGGAGGGATCAAGCCATTTCATCCATTATCTTCCCTTTAGGACTGGGCGGAGAGGCCTCCAGGAGGATCTGGGTATCTTCTGCAGAAGTGGCTCACTTCTGCAGGGAACCTCTCCCAGGCTTCTGCTTCAAACTGTGAGTATTTTGCAGCGGGTGTTTTTAATACTCATGATGTTTTTATGAGTTCTCCTCAGCTCAGGTATGTCCTGAAACAAAATACTTCAGTGCCTAAATTTCCTTTCATTTGGTTTAGCTCTGCCATCTTCCAGTTGCATCAAGTGATTTGTTGCTTTCCATGATTGCTGCCATCACTTGTGGTGCACAGCAGGACATGTACATATAGAAATGCTGACAATCTTGCTGAAGGAGGCAGTAATGTCCCTATCTTACTGATGTGACAAAAGGTGAAATAATTTATTCAAGTTTGCATGAGGAAACTTTGTAAGATCCTCTGAGTCCCAGCCTGGTGGGTAAACTAGCCTTGTGGTGTCTAAATATAATTTACCATTGGTCCATGCATTGTTCTGGACTCATCAATCTTCCCATTACATCTTCATCCTAAGCAGTCTTAGAATCTCCAGCATCTTCCCAACATGAGCTTTGCCCTACTCATTCTGTTTGTGTCTATGTTACAGGGCAGAAGCATGTGCCACACATCTCCCAAGTGCCCTTTAGATATATCCTAGGTCCTTCCCATAATAAACCCCACTGGAGGGTGAACAGCAGTGCACTGCACCTCATCCCATACCTGCATACCAAGATCACCTGTAGAAACTCAACTGGACAAGGCCCTGCCTCATGACATGGAGTTGAAGCATGGCCAAGATGCACTGAGGAGCCTGGGGACTTTCACAGACCCCTGCTGCCCCATAGAGTCAATTCAGTTTCTCTTCACCCCTTCCAAGGAAAAAGCCTGCTCTGGGGGAAAGAAACACAGTTTGCAGAAATGGCATGATAATAGTTAATTAACAGAATCTTGTCCACTTCAAATATCTGGTGTGGTTTGTGTGGTGTTCTCCTTCCCCCAGCCGCTGGTGTCTGAGGATTAGGTGACATGCTGGTCTTAGCCTAGTTCAACATTTACTTTGGACTTGCATTGTTTATTCAGTGCATAGAGATGTGTCCACAACCCAGCAGTTCATGGCACTGAACCTTGCAGATTCCTCTGACTAAGCCTATGCCAATTTCTCAGCCCTTCCTTGGTGGTTCAGCCCAACATCTGCTGCTCTGTGGCCCAACCACCACCACCTTCTTGCAGCCTTCTGACCAGAAGCAAGACATGCAGAAGCTGGCAAATCATATCAGCTGCCCCAAATCTTGGACCTTCATTTCAGCCAGAGCCAATCCTTGACTGAAAGGTGGTCCTTTGCAACTCCTGCAAAGTTGGTGGAGTTCCTCATGGTCGTGAATACCCTGGGCTCATTACACACTTTTGTGAAACCCATCACCTCTTGTTCGTCAACATAAACCTCAATCTCCTAAGGATTAATTCAACTGATTGCCTATTACCTGTCATCCGGCATTAACCCAAACACCTTATTCCTTCCCCAATGCCTTCAAAATTTTTAGATGGGTGGGAGGGGAAAGAACCTGGCATTTACTTGTTCTGCACACACACATGGGGTTTGGAGGTGGGTGAGGGATGGGTTTGGGCAGGTAGGTGACAAACAATTCAAGCTCATTGGCATTCTCCCATCTTCGGAGGAACTCTTCAGGAGAGGGAAGAAATAGGGTTGGTGTAGTAGGAAGACCTGCTGTGGACGAGAGCAACTGTTGCAGGGCCAAGCAGAAGAACAAGCCCTGCCCTGAGGGTGCAGGATTGCTCTCTCCAGTTCTGCAGGAGGAAGAGTATGAAGGCATCATGTCCACAGCATTTCTGCAGCCTTCTACTGATTCATTCTCCCTAAGTTCCATGCTGGCCATGTCAAACACAGACCCTTTCCCAGCTCCCTCCTTTTCCCACTCTCCCTTACCTTAGCCTCCTGCAACAAACAGACCTGCATGTCCTCATCACTTCTGCTCCAATCTCCACATTCACCTCTCATCCAGCCTCTCCTCTTCTCTGAGGGCCTTTGCTTCAAATCCTTTCACCTGCCTCTCTTCTATTCACCATAACATCTGTCACTTTGATGCCACCGCCTCTTTCAAACCCTTCTCCTCTCATCCTCTCTAGATCTTGACTCAGCTTTTCTCACTCATTCTTCTTTATGACTGGAATGTTGTCATGGTTGGCTATGCACTTTTTAGGAAAGACAGGCCAGCAAGGCGAGGTGGTGGAGTTGCTTTTCATGCCAGGAAGCAACTGGAATGCATTGAGGTCTCCCTAGGGGCAGATGCAGAACAAGCTGAGAACTTATGGGTAAAGATGAAGGGGCAGGCCAACATGGGGGACGCTGTTGTGGGTGTTTGCTACAGGCTGCCTGATCAGGAAGAGGAAGTCAATGAGGACTTCTGTAGACAACTGGAGGTGGGCCCACAATCACAGGCCCTGGTTCTCATGGAGGACTTCAGCTTCCCTGATAGCTGCTGGAAATACAGCACAGCTAGGTTCATGCACTTCACGAGGTTCCTCCAGGGCATTGATGGTAACTTTTTGACACAGGTGGTGGAGGATCCAACAAAGTGAGGTGCGCTCTTAGACCTTGTCTTCACAAACAAAGAAGGACTGGTTGGGGATGTGAAGGCTGGGAGCAGTCTTGGCTGCAGTGACATGAGATGGTGGAGTTCAGGATCCTGCATGGAGGAGGAACGACAATAAGTAGGATTGCAACCCTGGATTTCAGGAGAACTAACTCTGGCCTCTTCAAGGACCTTCTTGGAAGAATCCCATGGGTTAGGGCTCTGAAAGGTAGCAGGGTCTGAGAGAGCTGGCTGATATTCAAGCATCACTTCCTCCAAGCTCAGGATAGGTGTATCCCCATGAGTAAGAAATCAGGCAAAGCAGGCAGGAGGCCTCCATGGATGCGCAAGGAGCTTCTGGCAAGCCTCAAATAGAAGAAGGGAGTCTGCAGGATGTGGAAAAGGGGACAAACCGCTTGAGAGGAATATAGGAACGTTGTCAAAACATGCAGAGAGGCAACAAGGAAAGCTAAGGTCCGTTTGGAATTAAATCTGGCAAGGAAGGTCAAGGACAAGAAGAAGGGTTTCTTCAAGTGCATCAGCAGCAAAAGGATGACTAGGGAAAGTCTGAGCCCACTGAATGAGGTGGGTGTCTTGAAGGACACAGAGAAGGCAGTTACTGAATGCCTTCTTTGCCGCTAAGGCCAACCCTCAAGAATCCCAGACTCTGGAGTCGAGTGAGGAAATCTGAAGAAAGGAAGACTTTTCCTTGCTTCAGGAAAGTCACGTTTGAGATCACTTAAGCTAACATGACACCCACAAATCCATGGGCCCCAATGGGATGCACCCCTGAATGCTGAGGGAGCTGCCAAGCCACTCTCCATCATCTTCGAAAAGTCATGGAGAACAGGAGAGGTGCCTGAGGACTGCAGGAAAACCAGTGTCACTCCAGTTTTCATAAAGAGCACGAAGGAGGACCCAGGAAACTACAAGCTGGTCAGCCTCACCTCCATCCCTGGAAAGGCGATGGAACACCTCATCCTGGGTGTCATCTCAAAGAACACAGAGGAAAAGAAAGTCATTAGGAACAGTCAATATGAATTCACCAAGGGGAAATCACGCCTGATCAACCTGGTAGCCTTCTATGATGGAATGACTGGCTGGGTAGATGAGCGGTGGGTGTTGTCCACCTTGATCCCAGCAAAGCTTTTGGCACTGTCTCCCACAACACCCTCACAGGCCAGCTCAGGCAGCGCGGGTGAGGTGGGTGGGCAGTGAGGGGGGTCAGGAACTGGCGGAATGGCAGAGCTCAGAGGGCTGCGATCAGCAGCGCAGAGTCTGGCTGGAGGCTGTAGCCAGCGGTGTTCCCCAGGGTCGCTGCTGGGTCCGGTCCCGTCCTACTCACTCACCAGTGACCTGGGTGAAGGGCAGGGAGCACCCCCAGCGAGTTGGCTGGTGACACAGAGCCGGGAGGAGCAGCTGATGCCCCAGGGGCTGCGCTGCCGCTCAGCGAGGCCTGGGCAGGCTGGAGAGTTGGCGGAGAGGAACCTCATGGAGTTCAGCCAAGGCCAGTGCCAGGCCCTGCCCTGGGGAGGGACAGCCCCACGCACCAGCACGGGCTGGGGCTGCCCTGAGGGGATCCTGCCCCTGCCCTGCCCCGGTGAGGCCGCCCCTGGAGTGCTGTGGCCAGGGCTGGGCTCCCCAGTTCCAGAGACAGGGAACTGCTGTGGAGGTTCCAGCGGAGGCTATGAAGGTGATGAGGGGACTGGAGCATCTCCCTTACGAGGAAAGGCTGAGACCCGGCCCGTTTAGACTGGAGAAGACTGGACTGAGAGGGGATCTTATCCATGTCTGCAAAAGCCTCAAGGGCCAGTGTCAGGACGGGGCCAGGCTCTTCCCAGTGGTGCCCAGTGACAGGACAAGGGGCACAAACTGCGACACAGGCAGTTCCATCTGCATGTGAGGGAGAACTTTACTGTGAGGGTGGCAGAGCCCTGGCACAGGCTGCCCAGAGAGGCTGTGGGGTCTCCTTCCCTGGAGACATTCAAACCCGCCTGGACACAACTCTGTGCAGCCGGCTCGAGGGGAACCTGCTTTAGCAGGGGGTTGGACTAGGTGATCTCCAGAGATCCCTTCCAACCCTGACCACTCCATGATTCTGTGATTCAATAAGCAGCGCAGCCCTCCTTCTACTCTGTCTTTCACCATTTCACTTAAGACTTCATCCCCTCTCCCTCTCCAGCCATCTCCATCACAGTCCCTCTTAATCATCCCCGGGCACATTAATGACATCTCCCCCACCACACACCTGAGCCTCTGGATCCTTTGACATCCTCAAGGATCACAATCATCTGCTCAACCAGCCCTGGCTGACACCCCATACCCATCTCTCTGCTATTGCCAACATTCAAGCCATATGGTCTTAATCCTGTCACCAAGATAGCTTTCTTCTCAGAAAATCCATCTTCCTTCCTTCGGCTCTTCCACCTTCATCACTAGACTGCTCCACTTCCAACATTTCTTTTTCGTGTCACGCTGTAACCCCATGCTTCTTCACCAGCCAAAATAGCAACCACCTTTGCACTGTTTCTTCTCTGCTGCCTCATCTCTACTGCACACCCACCTCATCCATGCCCTTTTCAGTCTCAGCTGGAGCGTTCCTGCTGACAAGCAACACAAAGCCCTTTTACATCACTCCATGTGGTGGCCAGGAGTGACTTGCTTGGGAGAAAGGCAACAAAGTCCTTCTTTATGGGATCTACATACACATGGCCCTCCCAGCACTGCCAAGTGAGTGATCTGAATGGAGATGCCCCTTGCTAAATTACAACAGCACTACCAACACCAACCCACAATGTGTAATGTAGTATAAATGTAATCGTCTCTGCAGAATGAAAGGCACATTGCCAGGCCGCACACAGCTTGGCCCTGGACAATAAAGACATAATTATGGCTTCAGTGGGTTTGCTTTGCTTTGAGGTTTCCACCAGTGGTGAAATGTTGTTCCATCCTAACCTTAGGGAAGCAGATGATCTCATGAGCTGAAACTGCACAGGCCACGCTTACCATAGAGCCTATCAGAATGGGAGAGCTGGTAGCTCCAGTCCCCTTCCAGTGGGCTGGAGGAAGGCAGTTCCATGATATGCCTTGACCTCTGGAGAAGCCTGCTTAGCCCTGGCTTTATTTGCTAAAGTACAGGCTTCCGGCTGTGGTTTTTGACTTCCCCTTGATCTCGGAGGTCACGAAAGTCTTCCACTCTGCACAGGAATGAAACCAGAGAGGATGGCTGCAGTTCAGCGGCAGCATCATTGCAAGATACTGCTTTGACCCTGTGTGCATTCTCATAGCAGTGGTCCCCTGAGTGTGACAGCACTCTGCTCCCATCAGAAGATGTATTCGTTAAGCAGCAGGTCCATGCTCATGCTAGGCTCAGAACCTAGAATGGGAAAATTTAGCACAGAAGGAAGGAAAATACACTCAGGAAGCACCAGGAGCCAATCTTCATCTCCCCGGTTAAACACAGACTCGCTGCTCTGATCAGTGTAGGATAGGGAACGGTGCTGCAAAGCTTTTCCCTTTGGAGGGAGCAGGGAAAACCAGAGAGGAGCAGGGCTGGCATGCATACCTGTGACCACTCGAGCTTTCCAGCCACCACTCAGGTCAGCAGCCTGCTCAACACCTCATGGTTGTGGTGTTAAAAAGCCACCTTCTAAATCACCACAATTCATTCCTCCACAGTTCCTACCAGTGTTTGTGCAGACAGTCTGTTATCTTCCACAACTCTTCTTCCCTGTTATTCACCTCAAACACACCCTCTCAGTTCAACCAAGCTCTATAAAAACAATGCATTAGGGAGTGCAAAATGTTGATTAGCAAATTAAACAGAGCCAAGGCCTCTTCTCTGGCCCTGAGGACAAGTGGAGCAGCATGGCTTGTGATCAGTCTTCTCCCTTACTGCAACATAGGATAGTTTTTTTCCATATTTCCTAAGGTAGCCGCCCTTTACTCTTGCTGTGACCTGCAATGCCTCCAGGCTGTGTTATGGAGAGCACTAGCTGGCACACACCATCTCATGGGGGAGATGGAACCGTTTGGATGACCATTTGACAGTTTTTTTAACACAATTTCCATCCTGTTTTATTATGCCATTATGTCTACTTAGTGGCACAGCACACCTTGTAGACCAGCTAGCTGCTAGGATCTCTCTCATGGCTTTCTCTTGGCCAGCAAAGACTCTTGCCTTTATAATTTTTTATGGGTTTTTGGGGTGGGGGTGGGTGGGTTTTTTTTGGTAGAATAGGCTCCCTTCAATGTCATCCTATTACTTCCTCTCTAAGTCTCTTTCCATTTCAGTCTGTCTTCCTTGAACATGGAGAGAAGGAATAAAAAGGAGAAAGCCAAAGCTGATGAATCTATCCAGGTGACATTTCTCCAGGGCCTTGCCAACTGCCTGACTTCACCTGGTCAGCTATCATTATCACTTATTTGCTGGTAATTATTTATGATGAATTGCTACTCTCTACAGACCTACCGATGTTTCAGTGAGTATTAACCTTTTTTCCCCTGTGCCTTCCCTTAGGTTTGCAAAGGGAGAAGGTACAAACTGATGGCTTGGAGAGCTGTGAATTATGCTATTTGTCTCTATCACAGCTGAGACTAAGTTTTGCACTGTCCCAACATGCCATGTTGATTAGGATGCATGGGATTCAGCTGAGCTTGACTTCACCAAATCACTGACACATTCTGCTTTCTGTCTCTGCAGCAGCTGTGACCTGCCAGGAGTGGCCTCTTGTTCTCCCCGTAGGGAAATTTGAATAAATTAGTTGGATTACATTGCCTGATCCCTAAGGCATTGAGTGGAGCCAGGGTTTTGAGTTCAGATTCCTCTGCCATGTGAGGATCCTGAAAAGCAGGATGGTGGGACAGGCTGCATGACAAAAGTCGCGGTTTTGTAACCCAGTCCAGGCAACTCCAGTTTGTTTCTAGGCTCTACATTCATCTTCAACTCTGCCCTAAAAGACATGTTTTGTTGTAAAGCTTTTCTCTTTATATGACATTCAGGGATTTTTAAGAGACTACAATTAAACCCAGCTTTTACCAACAACAAACTATTTTCAACAGCACGTTCATATACTCCAGTAAACATTCCCCAGCTCCAGTGCTCCTCTCTGGCTGCTTAAATTTACTCTGAGAACAATGTATTTGTCATGGTAAACCATTCCCAAGCTCTTCCCTTTCCACGGATTTCAGTACTCAGAAAACCCCAAAATAACACCATCAAACCCCCCCAAACACAGTGGGCTGAACAGAACATTTTAAGACTATCAGCCTAATGAGTACATTTCCTAACAAGAAAATATTTTATTTATATTTTTTTCCCCACAAACTCAAACTTCACATCTAAGCCACCTAGGCTGGTGAGGAAGAAACCATGGTAACTGCACGTTTTAATTGGATGTTTATTGGTGAAGGACAATGGGAAAGATAGATAATTTGTGCTCGGGAACCTGCATAAACATGACATGGTCTGGAAAGCCAAAGGATTCTGCTAAAGGGGAGTGTGATACAGCACATCTGGCACAGGGGTGTATCTACTTTACTTAACACAAAATCAGCAGGTATCAGGAGCTCCGTATTGCTCCTGTGAAACAGCATGATGCCTGGTGAGTCAGCCATCCCTCATCGCACCATCAGTGGCCTGAACCTGGGAACAGACTGGGAAACAAAAAGCAATGGCTTCTCTCAGGTCCTTCCCTCTCCTCTGAGCCCTGCTCACTTCCCAGCAGAGAGGAGCAGTGCACTGAGCAGCCCCAGCACTGAAAACACAGTTGCTTGGGAGCTGGATGTGAGTGTGGCCAGCAGACCTCAAATTTCCCATCTTTGCAAGATGAACCAACAAGGTTTAGGCTGGCTTAGTGTTCTGCCCTTGCTTTGTCTAAATTTCTTCTTTCCCCTCTTTTTCCTTCTCTTCAAAATACAGGGTTCAGCTCCTATTTCTGGGTAACGCCTTATTGCCCATTTGTCTAAAATACAGCATTCATCCATCACTGTTACACTTCTGCTACAACTCCTCAGCTTTTTGCTCACCACCATCTCATTTGCTATGCACAGTGATAAACAGGGCATTGCCTTCAGCTTGGTCTTCACCTCTAAGTTGTCTAAACCTTGTAGATTAACTCTGCATAAAAGGTTTTTGAAAGTTGTGTCTACAGGGCTGGTTGGGCCATAAGTCCCAAAACACTTACTGAGAAGCTGGTAGCTGTCTGTACCACTGCTGGAGTTCTGTACAGAAGACTTTCCTGTCTAAAAGGGCATCTGGGAATTATTTAGGCAGTGAGCAGGTGAGCTCCAGCAATAATAGCTCTTACTACTCATCACCAGGACGCTGTGTCCCTTCTTTCCATAGCTGATAACAAACCCACAGGGAGGAACAAGCAGCACAGTAAGGGTGGCTTCAGTGCACCACTCCAAGTAACATACAGCAGGAGATGGCAGCACGTGCAGCTCATAATGGATGAATGGGATCCATCCAAGCTCACCCTAGAAATTCATGTAGATCTCAGAGCTGCAGCCTTTCATCTCCACCTCCGCAGCTTGAACTGCTCTTTGGGCTCTCAGGGTCTTTGCTGCGACACTGAGGTTGAACAAACACAACCTACTATTACTGATAGACCCAGAAAAGGTTAAGACAAAACCAAAATGAAATGAGGGTTACCCGTGTTAACAGACATCTCCAGAATTGCCAGTGGAACTGGCAAAGGGAAGCTGATCACACCAAGAAGATGAACTACAGCACACCCCTGACCTTGACTCACAAATCAAGCTTGTTCTTGTTCCAGAATACCTTGCAGGTGCTCAGTCATGCTTTAACCCGCTTGTGACTCTCCCATGGTGCTCGCTATGCTCAAGGAGCTGCCAGAAACAAGCTGGCGTGCTCGTAGCCAAGCCTTGCATGTTTAGGGAGTGAGCAAACCCTGCTAAGTGGAATCTGGCTGTGCTGTTTGTGTTACTAAAGAGCAGCACATGGGCATGGATTCATTCTGCCAGTTGGTGAGGAAAGGCTGGAACCCAGCTGCATTTCAAAACATGAGACGTAAACAATGATTTGCCAACAAGAGTAAAAGTAACTGCCTCTCAGCAGATGCTCTAATCAGTCTTGCACATTGTATCTGGAACCGTAGGGCCATTAGCTTTGCTATCGATACCCCAATAATATGAACGGGGGAGAAATCACTGCCAAATTGCTTTCCTCCACGACTATCCTTCTACATCCTCTTCTCTTTCTTGTCATTGACAGAAATTGCCTTTTTCTGCTTTCTCTGGTGCCTGGGGTTGTCTTCTCCAATGCAGTTAAAAACTCATTGCAAGGTCTTATTAGATATAAACTGAAACTGAACCGAGCAGAGGCACCCAATGTCTGTTGGTGGAAGATCTATCCTATATTGGAGGGGAGGGAGATGAAACCTTCCACAGTACAGAAGATTTTAAGACAAATGCTAGCCTCAGAAGCATGGCCAGGTTCCTCCTGGCTTTCCTGCAGCACTGGGACTGAAATCCCCATGCTACAGCCTTATTTATTCTTCCACTTGGCTGTATAGGACAGATGGGCTTCCCAAGACTCATCAGTCTGTCCATGAGGGTGACAGCGCAGGAGGGGATTCCACAGTCAGGCATTCCCCTCCACACCAAGCCCATGTGCTGGAAACTGAGGCTGACCTTGGGCTAAAGGGAATTGCTGACTAGCTCTGATTCCTGAAAGCTCCCCTTTCGTTGGCCTCTCCTCCTCTGCTGAACCCTAGACCTTCCCATCCAAGTGTGGAAGCTTCTTCCCTGCCCCTCATCTCTGCATCCTTGTCAGTCTTTCTGCTTCATTTCATTACCTATCTTTGGCCACTGGGCCCGTGCTTCAAGGCAGGGTGCTGACAGCCATGGGTGGGGGAGTGAAGGGGCAAGGGCTGATGACAGGGAGATGTTCGGCTGATGGGGGACCACCAACATGGTGCACCCCAAAGGATGCTGCTGCCCATCTCCTGCTCCCTTTTCAGCAGGTTGTCCAAGCCTGGCAGAGATCACACAGAAGTGAGGGCTGCAGATGCATTTAAGAGGCAGGAGCAAAGACTAAACTTCTATTAAAGCAACTCAGCACAGAAGGACACACATCAGTAAATACCAGAGCTCTGAGCAGCTCCGAAAGGTGTGAGTAAAACTTGCACAGATGTACTTATGACCGAGTGTATCCCTTCTTCAAAACAGTTTACTTTTAATTCTTTACAGCAGTGCTTCAATTAAAGAAGAAAGAAAAAGTCAACAACAAACCAGAAATGGCTGAGGATTTCCACCTGAGAAGAGGAGGCCTGCACACACATTTCCCCACGCTGCAAGATGTAATGCTGTCTTTAAACTAGCACAGAGGGCAAAACAGATTACAGAGAAAGTGGGAGTCAGGCCCTTGCCCCTTTCTGAGATCCCATGGGCCTTCCTTGGCTCAGACCCCTTGTGACTCCTTCAAAGTCCTGTTTAGCAACTCAACGTTAATGTTGTACGAACTCTGAAAGTATGGGCCTTGTGTTTTCTTGGGATTTGTAACTCCAAATGATGCTAACACAACTGTTGCCCTCACAGCTGATACCCTGGGGAGATGCAGGCTGCCTCTGCACAGGATGAAAAGAGTGGCCCTGAAGGCCATTTGTGTGATGAAGATACCTTCTGTCTACATTACCTGGTCTGTCCTACAAACCTGGCTTGAAACGGCCATGTCATTCCCAGGAAGCTCTTGGATGCCTGTGGAAGATGCAGAGAAGGCTGACAGTGAGGGCCACATACATGAGAGTGGCCTACAGAAATGGTTCTTCACATTGGAGCCATGTACCTCCTTACCACATGGTCATGCAGATGCTGACAGCTTATGTGGGCTCCTCGGGAGACCACACAAATTAACGGTGGAGAAATTAACTGAGAATTGCTAAAAGCACAGAGGCCACATTTGGCTCAGAAGGTGTCTGAGACAACATGCCTTGGGGCTGGGAGAATCTTGTTTAGACAAAGCAGCAGGCTTTGCTCTCCCACCCTTCTCTAAGATCCTGCTGTTGCCCATGGTCAGCCACAAGGCATAGGGTTAGATGGATGTCCTGTCTGACTCGGCACTGCCCCTCTTATGCTCCTGTGTTATGTGGTCCTGTCCCTGTCCAGACAGCTCAGGTGGGATAAACGACAGTACAGATCTGCTCGGGCTCTGCTGCTGCGAAGGACTTCAGAGACAATAACATATATATCAAACAGCAAGACAGAGAGAGGGCTTGGGACTGTGTTTAGCCAGTTAGCACAAGCGCAGCCCCTGGGATTATGGTACTGAGAGGCCTCAGAGACAAAAGACAATTGCAAACCATCAGTCTCGGGCCGCTGGTCAGGACACGAGGCATTTGTCAACTCCATGAAGCAGGAGCAGGCTTGGTGCACAGCACTCTTTGCCCAACATATTTTGTGGTTAGCAGTGGCTGGGCCAGGGAGAAAAGTAAAGCAAGAGATTGCTTTGGAAAATTGTGGAGGTTGCCATCAGAATCCACACCCAAAGAGAGCTCAGCTCGTTTGGTGGGTTACTTCTGTGTCCCCGTCACAAGGCACCCTGTGTCCCCTCACCTGCCCCTGTCCCTGCTCTCCCAGCTGCTGTTTCCCAGCAGAGCTATGGTCCTGTCTTCAGGCAGTGAGTTTCAGTCTGCAAATCAGGAGAAGCCTTTAAAAAAAAAATAAAATTGATGATCTATCTGAAAATTGCATTTTCAGACCTACTTCTTGAAGCAAGGATGACTTAAGTGGCCCCAGGTCACCAACCTGATCCCACCTCCCTGCCTGGGCTGCCCCATCTTGCACATACAAAGCCTTGGCAGCTTTTTCGGTCATCCCCCACCATACAAACACTGCTTACCTGATGTTTCCCTGGATATCCAACATCACGACTGATTGTGTGGGAGTAAACTGGTTTCAGCCTTGAGCTTGTATCTCAGTGGCTTTTCTGAGGTCTTGGAGGCCAGTCTTCTGCATAATGTCATGTGCTGCTTTGTAGGACACCTAGTTCTCTGTTTGAGGAACTTATTTCACTCCCTTTGCAGCCTGCAGCTGCTCAGGCTCGCACAGGAACCTGATTGGAATACTAAGGCCACTATACAAACGCTATGGAAGTCCAAAATGTCTCATGTTTATTATATATTTCTTCTGATTCTTTCCTTCTAGGGTAGAAGTAAAGGAGGAAAAACAACATAGAGATACACTCTTTGAGTGGAAGGATTTGAAGAATTAGGCATTCGTTAAAAAAAACCACAAATGGCAATTGTTATTTTTATACCTGAGCTCAGATTATTCTCTGCATATATATACCACATGCTCACATTTCCTTCCCCTTCCATGTGTTTTCTCTTTGCTCATCCCTTAGCAGATGTACCTCCTGCTCAGCAAGGGCTCAGCAGAGGGTTTTCATTCCCTGAAACATGCAGCCAGAAAGAGATTTCCCCAAAGCCACAGCTGTTCACAGCAAAGCCTTGTGTCTCCCACTGACAGCAGGCTTCTATTGCCAAACCCTGGGAGATGCTGCCCATTTTCAATGAAACCCACCCTGACCCTTGGGCTGAGCTCATTTTGGTACCCCAGAAGAGTGAAAGGATTGTGCAAGGAATGAGAATTGGGGAAAATCCATTCATTTATTTCTCATCTAAAGTATTCAAATCCCTGTGGCAGCCGGGTGTGCAGGACCTCACAGGAAAGGGAGAACTTCAAGTTCCACTTGCTGGAATTTGTCATCATTTGTTCACAGAAAAGAAAAAAAAAAAAATGTTATTTTCTTGCAAGTGTTCAGCTTGAATAATTGCAGTTTGGGTGTATGCACAAGCCTTTCTGTGTCCTTGGTGGAGGCCATCAGGGCATCTTGCTCTGGATTTTCTTTTTTTTTTTTTTAGAAATATCCGTTGCTTTGTGATATCTGGGAGGAGCAACAGTGCCTGCCCTTGTGGGGGCAGGACCCTGTGGACCACTTGCCCTGTAGCACGGACGCCACAGAAACTCTGTCCTCCACCTCCCGTTGACAGCAGGTGCCCAGGAGAGCACTAATACCCTGCTGATAGTGGCACAAATTCATCAGCGGTCTGTTAATTAACTGACAACCAGCCAAATTCATTCCCTTATCTTGCAGCACACAAATGCACAAATGAGGCTGGTAAGACAGTTCTGCCTGGGAGTGGGCTTGGTTAATGCAATGCTAAGAAGCCAACCCCGGAAGGAAAGCATCCAAGGCAATAGAAAATATAAATTCTTAGTGGTGTCTGCATCTTTTCCACCTGGGGTGACAAAATGCACCTCAGCTTGTGTCCGAAAGATTTTATAATACAAAAGACCAAAGATTTAGCAAAGTTCCTCTGTCCTGGGGACCCTCACAAACATGTCAGCATGGAGAAATTGCCAATTAAAGAGAATTCAGTGCTCTGAGAAATTTAGCAAGCCTTCCCTAACCCTTATCTCATCTTTAGCAAGGGGTTTCTGACCCTATAAATTGCTCATTCCCCAGCGAACATTTACTTGCATTTGACACACACACATTCAATATTTTCTTCTCTTTCTGGGGCTGTGGTGCCTTGTGGGAAAGTTTGTCTGGGGCCTTAGGCTAAGTCTGGATTTGCCCTAGAAAGACAGAGGCAACATGTTGCTATGTAATATCAAAATGCTGTAGGGATGCAGAAAAACGTAAAACTACAGTGCACATTTTATAGGCATTATGTTCTTTTATAATGGCCATCAATAAAACCTGCAGGGTTTTTAAATCCCTCATTTGGAGGAGAAAATGAATGAAATATCTGAAGAATTGGATGATAGAATTAATTCTCCTAAGCAATAAAATGGGAATTGGTTCATGGGAAAAAACACCAAGGATGCAGAGAAGGTGGAATTCAGTCAAAGGCATTGACAGTGGGTGGGCTAAGCTATGAATTTCTCTGTAACCTCACGATATTTTGATCCTTGGCTGTTTCAGTTCTACATTTGATTTGTTGAGACCCTAGTTAGGGCTAACTGGCCACAGAGTCAACCCTGTGGGCTTGTCCATACCTTACAAGCTGCAGATGTCTTGTGCTGGCCACCTCCCATCTTCCATCCTACCAGCAGGTAATGTCTCGCTGATCCTTCCGTGCTTTGGGGGTTGGGTTTTCTGGAATTATTAAGTCATCTTTAAAATGTTCACATACTAAGACATTTGCCAAGACTTAGCCTGGAGCAGCTCTTCCCAGCAGCTGCATCTTTAGTGCTTACAATGCAGGGGATAGATTAATCTCTGGCATGGCATTAATACAATCAGCAAGTGACACAGTAGGTCCAGACCTGGAACCTCAAAGACTGCTTGTGGAAGATCTCTGAAAAGATGGATGTCCTGCAACTCATTGTCAGGTCTGTGCAAAGCCATGATAGAAGTCTGCTGGGGCAATTTCCACAAGAGGTTGAGGGATTCAAAGCTAATCACAAAAGTAAGGTTTATCACAACGTTTCTTCCTTGCATGCAGCTCATCAGACCTCCTGCTGCCCACCAGTACCTGCTTTCCCTCCTGAGCATGAGGGATTCACAGTGGCTACGCTGGATCTTGTGTCCATACTGTGGAAATCGAAAAACAAGCAGGATAAGCCCCAGCTGTTGTGGTAGGAAATCAGTTGTTGCTCAAGATGAGCATGTGAACCTGACAGCAGGAGCCGCCACAGTTGCTTTCCTCCCATACCTCCTACCCTAATTCGTTGCCATAAAACTGTTTTCCTAGAAAGGTGAAATATGAGAGGTCTCCTGTCTGAGAACCTCACTGATATACTCGCCGACATCATGCCTGGCATCTTATCTACTCAGTAATGTTCTGAAAAAAAGGATTTGTTTGGAATCTGTGAAGATGAGTAAGCAGCAAGCTGAGGGCAGGGTGTAGACAGCACCAGGTTCTGATGGGAAGGGAACTGATGGGTGGGGATGAAGTTTCTAACAGAGTCAAAAGGTGAGACACTGGGCTCCATTTGAAAAAAAATATATTTTCAATAGTAGTTTTGACTAAAGGAAGAGCAGGGAGCTGATGATTGCTGTGGGTACAGAGATAAGGACTCTGCAGAGGGAAGAACTGGAAGTTATCATAAAAGACAAAATGCTTGAGAGCTAAAAAGAGTGGAATTTAATAAGGTATGAGAGTGTGTACTGAAGGGATCAAACAAAAAGTTTGACTAAAAGGGAAAAAAATACAGTTTGGAAATAATGGAAGAGGAGAAAATGTGGAGATATGGGATACTTATAACATAAGTAATTGAGGCATCTGTGGAAAATGCGGTCCTAGGATGTACCGGGAAGGAGTTACAGTGCTGGAAAGGAAACTTTAATGCTGTTGTATCAGATTTGTGAGACCCCAGCTGGAGCATCCTGAATAGTTCTTATTTTAAAAGACTGAACCCTAACTGTCATGCTCAGAGGCAAGAAATGCTGAAGGAGGGGTACCAGAGCGAGCAGGAAAGGAAATACCTAAGTCTGCAGCAAAGCTCGGGGACTTGGAGGAGCTGAAACGTGTCCTCCTTCCATCCCAGGGTGTCTGGCATCCAGGTACATACTGCTGGAAGAGAAACAAAGTGCACTGGCTGAGATGCTGCAAGGCATCTGCTGCATGGCCCTGGGCCATCCCAAACTTCCCAAAGACTTAGAAAGAACTGGGTGGTTGCTTTTCTCAGAATCATGCAAGGAAGCAGTTCTGTGTCAGCTAGGGTGAAGGCTTGCTTAGCAGGCAGGAGTGCAGTGTGCTAGCAGGACGGGAATCTGCTCAAGGGTAAAATATAGGCAGGAATTCAATTGGCAGGAATTTAATTAGGATCTTACGTGGAGAGGAGTGACTATCCTTAGCTGCCATCCAAGCTCAGTAACTGTAGCATGACCTGAGTTGCTTTCAGCTATGGCATGATGCTTTTAAATTTGTCCAGCACCTTTATCTATGACATCAGGGTCTCATCCAGACCTGTATAATCTAGTGGTTCCTGTGTCAGGGCACGGATATGGGATTTCTCCCTGCACAGCTGTGACTTTAGCACATTGCTGCACCTATTGCCTCCATCACCTGCATTGGTCACAGCTCTTAGAGGCAGTGTTGGCTTCTTTTTAGGATTTCACCTACTCTGCAGACCATTTTCAGGATAGCTCCCTTTGCTCTCCTTTACAACAATGCGTTGCAGCCACCTATCCCCATTCCTATACAGACAGACAGCCCTGTTTCTAGCTGCTGTGTCTGTCTCCACCACAACAAGGGTCTTTCCTCTGTCCCATAAGGGTATGCTTTTTGTAAACCAGCAAAACTGAAGTGCAGCCCATGCCTTGATGCCTGAACAAGGCGCCAGTAACAAAGATTAAGCAGTACCAAACTCAGCGATTTAGGGTCCAGGCAGGGCTCCGCTCCAGCACAGGTGGGATGTGCTGAAGAGGATGCGCTCTGGGAGAAAGCCATCGCCAAGCACGTACCAGCCGGGGAAGGGTCAGCAAAAAGACAGCCTGCTGAAAAGTAGTAACACTGTCCAAGCTGAGCTTTTACAGGAGAGAAGCTGCCATACCATCCCAGCTCAGAAAACAGATAGAAACTGGAAATCACTCAGTTTTTTTCCTCCTGCCATGAAAGACAGATGTGCAAAAAGGGAACCCTGTAAAAAACCCTGAGAAGAACCAGCCAAAGCTTGAAAAATCCATTTGGGCAGTAGTTCCCACAGGCAGAACCACAGCAGAGGACTCCACAGGAAAGGCAATAAGATAGCTCCGTAGGAGGGGCAGGGAAGAGAGATTACAGATATTTCCTTGGTTTGTTACTCAAACAATATAAAGAGACTTGGTTTCACTCCTAGCAGCAATGCACAACTGCCCTCTATTTATGTGCGGCGTGCACCCCACTGTCCTCAGGCTCCTGGTTGTCCCACGAGGACAACACCAAGCAGAGGTGAAGATGGCTGCAGTGGTTGCATGATGACTTGTGACCATTGCTGGTTCAGCAAAAAGGGACACAGAGCCCTCCAGTGAGAACGGCTACCCCGCAGACACCAGCACTTGTGGGCTAAGCATCTTACAGCAAGCCTGCCTACATCTGTTAGACCTGGAGGAGCCATAAAAAAAACAAACACACACAATAACAGTCAAGGGAGGTAGGAAAACTCCTCACCTCCTCCAGGGAAGAGCTCTCCAACCGGCTTCCCAGTTCTCCCATAACTTCCAGTGAAGTAAAACATGTCTGTGCTGCTTCCTCCTACTTTTTTTTTTCACCCAGTCTGTGGTGCCAAAAATCCTCTGACCCCTGCTGCCCACATCTCCTGCACAAGCAGGTAGAAACTGTCACAGGTTGGAGTGGATCAGGAATCCCTCAAATAATTTTTGTCAAAAAACCTCAACATATCATGATTCCCACCCTTCCACCAAAAAAAAAAAAAAAAAAAAAAAAAAAAAAAAAAAAAAAAAAGAAAGGAAAAAAAAGAAAAAAAAACCTGGGAAAGTGGTGCTGAGCAGGAAGGTTGTCAGGCTGTGGAAGCATTTCTGATCCCTGCTGAAGGTCCACCCTCTCTCTCCCAGCTCAACCCACGGCCACATCTGATGGCTGGACAATCACTGGGCACAAAGGTTCAAGCCCCACCTCCACAGCAGAGCAGAAGTCCAGGTCCACCTTAGCAAACACACCTAAATTACTGTTTCAACACACCTTCTGCTGTATCATCCTGGTGATTTAGACGTTTTCCACAGCTGTGTCCCTGTAAGGTTGAGGTCCGGCTTGTCACCTTAGGGTCTGCATGCAAGGCTTGGAGATCCACTGCTGTATCTAATGCAGGAACAGCCTTAGAGTCTCCATTAATTTACTGGCCCATAGGAAATAATGCTGCTTTGTACATACATTGCTCTTATTTTAATCCCTGGCTATGTCTGAACTTAAACTGACATTTTTTTAAAAATAAGGATTATCCTCTTTGAATCTTTGGAAAGCTCATGCTCCATAGCAGGAACTGTAGTTCCTACAAGCCAGTGATTCAACACAGATGAAGATTCGGACCAAGTCACACCTGGCTTGTTTCTTTGTCTGTACAATGGGCAGAAAAGGGGTTTCTGAACCTAGAAAATGGGTTTTCTTATCCACCTCCTGGGGGACTGCAGAGAAGCTGGATGTACTTCACTGCAAATGGAGTTTCCCTGCTGGCTGCAGGTTTATTAGGACTGCAGCTTCTCAGGAAAATGAAGTTTTGGCAAGACTGAAAATTTCTCTTGGAAACAAATCAATTCACCAGGGAAAAAAACAAAACAAAACAAACAAACAAAAAAACCCCCAACAACCAAAAAAAAAACCAGGCAGTGGGGGCTGGGGAGGGAGAAGAGAAAAAAATTGCACCTAATAGGTATCTGGGAAAACACCTGGGTGCTAACTTCATCTAGAATTTCTCCCACCTGCTTGCCAGTCCAGCTCCATATTTTTCTGCTTTTATTTTAGCCTACAATCAGTTTTCCACAATACTGAAAGCAGCTACTGCTCTAATGAAACATCTTATCTGCTTGTCTGAGGTGTGTCTTGCTGCTGGAAGGGAATTGTTTGACATTTTGAATTAAATGGTAAAAGAAGCTGTTTCACTCAATACTAATTAGAGTAGCAGCTGGTTTGTGGTTTTTTGGGGGGTTTTGTTTTGTTTTAAATATAACACTAAAAGTAAATTAAAAGAAGAAGAGAGGCTGATCTCTCTTGGAGAAGCTCAACATGCAGTTTTTGAAATAGCCAAGAAAGAGGATTTCTGAACTTTTGTTTCAGGATTCTTATTTTCCTAAGAGTTGCTAATTCTGAATCACTGTTTTCCAGAGAATTGGACTTTCTAGCAAAAAGGAATTTCTGGGTTTTGCCCGGTGGTAATTGTAATGCATAGGCACTGCTATTAATTTTCATGTACTCCAGGGATCCTATAGATTACAATGGGGTTTAATGGGTCTGTGGAGATCCATGAAGAACAAAAGTTATGATTACAGAGCTGCTTGTTACACCAGCAGCAATAATTAGTCCAATGAAAACAGTCCTGGAACGTGCCTATTGGATTCCTAGCTGATGTCAGCTGGAATCAGACTATTGCTTACAAACACCAAGTACACACATAGTCCTTCTAAAAGGGGCAAAACCCCTGCAAAACCAAAGCAGCATCCATGGGTCCCCACAGACCCTGCATGAGCCAAGAGGAAAAGAACAAGGCACAGTGGTAAACTGAACCTTATTGTACGTATGAACAGTAAAAGCACCCCTCTGCTTGTTGTCCACAAGTTCTCTGGCCTACATCTCCTGGACACCAATGGGACCATCAGGAGAACACTACTTTGGACACATCTCAGTCCCACAATGTCAGCATTGTGTGTGCTGTCCTTGGTCACCAAACCAGGAGAGGAGCAAGCCTCTGATTTCAGAGTGAACAGCCGCCCCACAACTGCTAAGCAGAGCCAGCCATCCATGGTCTTTGCTCTTCTTTGTCCTGATACACCATCGGCAAACTACTTGTTGCTAAGAAATCACTCTTTTGTTGCTCTATTCCCTCAGAGGGTTTGTCTGAGATGACGTTTACGTTGAACATCCCATACTAGAGAATGTAGCTTTGCCTTATCGCTGTACAATAGAGACAAGGCACTTTAGTAACCACCCACTCCAGGTGGAAGTGAAGTTTTAATCCAAAACAGCCAGTCTGTCTGCAGTGGTGTATCACCCACACAGGTGAAGTCACCTTGTCTTCTCCCTTCCTACGCCTCTCCAATAGATGGCATCGAACGTCCCTTCTCTGCTATTTTGGGACCACCAGGCTACGAAGAAAACCGTACGTCAGCATTACAGTCCAAGCACAGCCAATGCCTGCTGTGTTGATTCACCTGAGAAAGGTGAATGCCTCCTTTTAACTCCTGGAGAAGGGCTGGCTACTTGTCTTAGTGCTTTCTCCTGCCTGGTGGTTGTGCCGAGGACTGGAAGCTGTCCATTTTCCTTGCTAAGACACCTGAGGGCCTAATTAAGCCGTAAAATCCAGGGTTGTTGGTTGTCAAGCACAATCGTGCATTAAAATGGTGTTTGTTTTCTCCCTCCCTTTCAATCTGAAGGAAGAGATCATTTGTTCTTCCCACATACTCCATCCTTGCAAAGCAGGAACGAGTAAAAATAAACAGCAGCAGCACATTTCTGGGAGCGCATCTCTTGTAACAGCCTGCCCTGTCTGCCTGCTTTCACTCAGACATGACCCATGGTGGATGAAAAGGAGATGAGAACCAGTGCAAAACCAGAAGACACAACACGGAGAACGTTGCTTGTGCAAGCTGGGAGGTGTATTTGTCATTACACACCTGGTGGCAGCACGTGGTTTCCTGCTGACAGCTTTGGTAGTGGTGGTGTGAGCAGTTTTGTTTGGCAGACTGTCACAGCCCAACACCAATGTCTGGGAAGCTGCTGCAGGGTCCACACAGACCCCAAGGACATTCTGCCTGTGTCTGGCAAACAGACCTCAAGGACTCAGAAGTCTGGTCCATAATTTTCCCCACCTTTTCCACAAGACTCACGTTTGGAAATTTTCCCAGTGCTGAAAGCTTTACCAGATACCCAGAACATCTATCTTTGAGGATACTACATAATCATGAAGTCTTTTCTGGTGTACCAGTTCCTGACTGGGACCTGTAACTGGAGATGAACCAGACAGTCATTCTCTCTGGCAGACCTCTACACAACCTTTGCATGTCCCTACTGAGCCACGGGAACTTTTTACACCACCAGGCAACAAACCACAACCCGAACCAACCCTACTGCGGTGTATGTTACCAGACCATCAGGAAACCCTGTGGGCCATTGGGTGCTCTGTGTGGTAAAACATGCTATAGAGTAGCAAAGCATGGAAACGCACCAGGGAGCACGTATGCTCTCATCCTTGGCTGTGCTTCCCCGCTATCCAGCCTTCTCTTAACAAAGGTCACTTACATTGTTCCTTCCCTTTGTCTGCAGCAGCCTGACAGCTTCAGCACGATGATACCGGGCCAGTTCAGTGATGTCAATTAAATACTTGTCTAAGGTTCAAAGATTTTGGTGTCAGATTGGTGCCAGGAGGCAAGCTTCAAGAGGGGATGGTTCTTTGCAACATTATTAGGAGCTCATCAAACACATCATCATCATTGTGAGATGCCAGCACTGTGAGAAAGCTGAATGTGCCCAGTCTCTGTGGGGTATTTTGTGCTTTTGATTAAAAAAAAAAAAAAAAAAAAAAAGAAATTGACTCATTTGTGATTTGAGTATTCACCTGAAAGAAATGACAAAACAAAATAAAGGGAAGGAAACTATGATGGAAGGGAACTGTCAAAAGCCCCGTGTTCTTCCTCAGTCTGCAAAAAATAACTATTAATTAAGAGAAAGCACTCAAAAAAGGTCATGAAAGATGGTGATGCATAAGAAGAGGTAACTTGGTGACAGACATGCCTGATGCGTTATTACCCATATCATTCCTTAAAACGTACCTTTGCACCACAGCAGCTCCAGGTCCCTGTGGCAGATTGGTGAGCTCTACCAAACAGGAGCCCGCTTCCATCAAGAGGTCTTCTCACAGCACTGTAAATCTGTTCCTTGTGCTGCAGCAGCGGGCAAAGGTTCCACCTGAGATCGGGTCCCATGTGCCAAGCACAGGCAGAGCAGGAGGTTGTGAGCTCAAGTCCCTGGAAGTGTGCAGCAAGAGAAGCTGAGGAACATGGGCATTTTTATCTGTGCTTCTTGGTGGATTAGGAGACACCAAGTCTCTGCAGTTTATCTTACAGCCTCAGGTGAGAAAGCAGGAATCCCAGTTTTCAGTTTGCTTTTTCTGGTCTCCCAATTTATTTTCTTAGAATCACATCATGGTTTAGGTTGGAAGGGACATTAAAGGTCATCAAGTTCCAACCCCCTGCCATGGGGAGGGACACCTTCCACCAGTCCAGGTTGCTCCAAGCCCCGTCCAGCCTGGCCTTGGGCACTGCCAGGGATGGGGCATCCACAGCTGCTCTGGGCAGCCTGTGCCAGCGCCTCGCCACCCTCACAGGGAAGAATGTCTTCCTAATAGCTGATCTAAATCTCCCCTCTTTCAATTTAAAATCATTCCCCCTCATTCTGTCACTAGATGCCCTTGTAAAAATAGTGTTGAGAGCACCCTCCAAATCAGAAAACATGCTGAAGCATCACCTATTTGTCTCCTTTTTGCTTGTTTTTTAAATCTCATGCTTTCAAAGACCACCCCAGGACACAAACACCTCCCCAGCTGGAATTGCTGTAAACTTCTTAGACATGAGCAGCATCATTTAGACACTAACCACAAGCCGACAGGTGTTGTACAAACAGAACAAGGTGGCCCTGACCCTCAAAGGGTGCACATTTTGGCCAACAGCTTCTGAATCAAGCAGATGGCTGGGTACCCCGTGTCCAGCAGCTGTCCCTTGTCAACTGGAAAACTGCAGACTCCAAGTAAATCAGGGGGTTTAGCTGCAAGAACAACATGGTGTTAATTTCAGAGGAGCTGAGGTGAACTCAGCCACTCCTGGATGCTTTGATTTGGGTTTGGGCTCCCTTCTGAAAGACACACTGTCATTCAAACACAGCTCATGGCTGGTTTCAAAACCAGCTGTGGATTTCCATGCCTGCTCTGGGCTTAGGATCTGCCAGATTAGGAAGGCAACTGCCTTGAAAAGCCAGCCCAGACCTACGTTAAGTGAAGGTGCTCACCTAGAGGATTTTAAAATACTGCCTTTGCTTTATTTCCATGTATTCATCCCCTCTTTCCAGGGAAATAAGCTGGAAAAATGGCTTGCTGCCAATATCTGAGGAGTGAGCAATTCTCCCTCGTCTCTTAAATTCTGGATGCCTGCTGAGTGCTTTATAAAAAAAAAAACAAAAACCACCAAAATAACCCAAAAACCAGCTCCTGGCTTTTGAGCCAAGAGACTCCCTGAGTCTGGAAGGCTTCACAAGTAAAATAAAAGATTACAATGAAAATTACTTTCTCAACCACACTCTGCATGGGAAGGCTGCAGAACTGCTGCCACAATCCGTATGCCTGAGTCGGGAGCCCACGGCCGGTCCCTCTCAAAGATGCCACACTGGACTCCAGCCCTGCAAATCCCAGGTTGCTTGTGGCTCTGCAGAGATGAAGCAAACAGCATGAGACCAGCCCCAGCACAGGGACAGACTCTGGTCTGTCTGAAATTTCTCCTTGCTCTGCCGTATTAGCAATGCCATGGCTCAGGGATGTGAATTTCCTGGAGGCTGCATCCAGCCCAAAGGGGCAGTTTTATCTGCTCTCCACCATATCATGCAACCAAGGTGGGGACAGCACAGCTACATCTATCTGGGTTTGATCTGCAAACACCCACCTACAGCTAGAACTGAATATAGAATCTGGCCCTTCCTGCCATACATAGATAATTAGGATCAAATCCATAGCAGCCTGGGTATGGGCAGTTTTCCTTACACTGCTGGAGCCTGCACCTTTTCCCCCTGGCATTTCAAAGCATTGCTTTCCCCTGCCCACCCACGCAGCCCACCAGCTTCTCAAGGCCCTTGTCTCTGCACAGGGTTATTGCCACAGCTTCCCACCTGGACCCGCCTGACGCAAATTTGCCTTTATTGCACTGCAATTGCATTGGAAAATACCTCCCTGCAAGAGTATTTTTAGCTCCCTGCCTTGGTCAGCCCAAGTCTTTCCATGTCCTGATTCTCTTTGCACTGTTTCCTCACATGGAAGGAGGGAATAAGTGATTTGCCTTTGTTATCTCAGGCCTCTGTGCCCCCTCCTGTCTCGCCTCTGATCCCAACCCCATCTCCAGGCTCACCTGGTTTATCCTTTCCTAGTTGCTGACTCTCCAACCAAGCAAACCTGTGCCATTTTCCCTGCCTGTCTGCATGCTGAGAAAAGCCCCCAAATACAATCACTGCAACGCCTTGTCCTTCTGCTTCAAGCCCTCGCTGCAAGCTCGCCTTTTCCTGCAACAGCTGCAAAACCCCTTAGCCTCTGTTAGATGTTTACTGTGAGGGTGGCGAGACACTGGCACAGGCTGCCCAGAGCAGCTGTGGATGCCCCATCCCTGGCAGTGTCCAAGGCCAGGCTGGATAAGGCTTGGAGCAACTTCATCTAGTGGAAGGTGTCCCTGCCCATGGCAGGGGGGTGGGACCAGATGACCTTTAAGGTCCCTTCCAACCCAAATCATGCTGTAATTCTGTGGTCAGTAGAGTTGCCCAGCCATGGCAACTCATATTGGCTCATCCCTTTTTGGTGAATCCCTTGGTCTATCTGGTGTGGGCTTTTCCCTCCTATTTCAATTGCAAAAGCTTTAGTTCGCTCTTCAGACATCACCTAGCAAGAGTCCCACAGCAAGGACAGTCACAACTTGCTGCACATCAGAAACCAAAGCTTATCCTCCCCTTAGTTGTCTTGTCGGTGAGCATGGATAAGCAAAATCCATTTCTGTAGCCTGTAGAAGGACATGGCCAGAACCCAGGTGAGATGTCACTGGTTTCCCAAACTAAAGAACCAGAATCCCATTGACGGTGGGCTCCACCATGGCCAAACTGCTGTCCCTAGCTCTGCCTGGAAGTTGAACTCATACCTTGGCTCCAAAACTACATTAGCCAGGGGGGTGTAATGCCTTACAGAGCCTTTTGCAGTGTTTCAGTAGGTCTCTGGGTCGGGTAGAGTCTAGCTCAGGGTCACTAATTGCAAAACAGACCCATTAATGGCCACATGTAACTGGAAACGTCTTTGAGCTATGGTATCTCGTACTCTCTCCCCAAAGACCCAGGACCTCCATTTGCCAGCCTCCTGCTGCCAAACCCTACTTGCTGTGAAAATTTCATTTTGAAACCATTTTCTGCAAATTAGAAAGGTCTCATTGCTGAGACCCAAGTGACATGTTGTGCTCTCCAGCAGCAGGGTGTGGTGTCTGCTGCCTCCAAAACAAAAGTCAACTCTACACCGAGCAGGGAGAACCTGCAGCACTGGGAGGCCGTCGTTCCCAAGCCCCAGGTGAAGGGAGCAAGCCTAGAGGGCCAGGATCTGAGGGGAGTTTGATTGAAATGTTTCTCCTCTTTTCCAAAGTAATGTTTTTATCCTTTTTTCCCCTTCCCACTTTCAGCCCAAAACTGGGGAAAATTCTTCCAAAAATACATTTCCATTCAGTTGGCAAATATTTTTCCTTCCTTATTATTTCCTGTTTGGTGAAGAAAATTCTCAATATTTGGAGACAGAGTTTAGATGAGTGAACAGAAACAAGGGATATGATGCCACTTAGTGGAACATAGTTAGATAATAACAAAGAACAATATTCCAATATCTGTGTTTCAAATTTTTGGTTACCTCTGTGAGGTGGTGTTCTTAATCCTGATGTGCACTGGGGATTTCCCAGGGTACCAAGCTAAAGACAAGGGCTGCAATGCAGGCTGTGCTGTGCAAAGCCAGAATGAAAAGTTCCCCTTCTATTCCTGCAGATGCAGCCCGATAGGACCAGACATTTTACAGAAGAGTGAGGAAATCAGGGATGCAATAAGTTCAGATCAGATGCAGGTGATTGCAAAGGTGCTGGTAATTACTCCATTAGCATCTCACAAGGCTGTAAGATGTTTCCAAGCAGTGCTCATGAGCAGGGGCTGGGAGAGAGGGCAGCCAGCTCACCGGATAATGCTGCTCTTGGCTTTCCCTAGATCCCTACCAGGGCAAAGCCAGGATGGTGAAATTCAAAGCACTACAAAAACACAGTGAAATGTGCCCAGAAAAAAAAAAAACAACCAACAGTCAGGAGCAACCCTGCAGAAATACCCAAACGGATAGGCTGCACTACCTCCTGCAAGCAGCTGTCCTCCCCAGGCAGGGGCACAGACAGCTAGACAGACCCAGCCACTGCTGCCCTGCCAAAGCCTGGCTAATGCTAAGGGAAAACCTCTTATCTCTCCCCTACCCCTCCTGAAACTACACCCTGGCCCCTATGCTCTGCACAAGTGCCAGACCTGCAGAGGCTTTGGTTGGCAGCAGCAATGTTAGCACGCTTGCTGGCTCTTTACAGTATTTTTAGCCCTCCTGACACTAGCAAGGTGCAAAAAGAAAAAGGACAGCCCTGATTTGGCACATGTATAAAAGGGATAGGGGTCTGTTGGGAATTGCCTGCCTTTTGCCAACGGTGGGGAGCCACAGTTGCGTCGTGAGCGGGGTGAGTAGGAGAATCCCCCTTTTTCAAAGGCTTTGCTGGCTCTGCCTTTAGCCCCCGCACATGCTGCTCCAGGTCTTTCCAGGGACACGTGCCACCACACAGACCCACCAGAGATCATTTCCCAGGGTTTTGTCACCCCTCTGCATGTATTTCCCTTGGCTCCATCCATTTCCTTCCTCTACCATAGCAGGATGGAGTGCCACAGCCCCACATTGAGTGGCCGGAATCCAGCGTGGCTCTGCTTCGGTGGCCTCTTCACGGCCTTCTCCCTCTCTCCTGATCACCTCCACCTTCCTCGCCCCACGCCCTCTGCACTCAAACAGCTCCTTGGCCAGCCCAACACTCCCCAAGACATCTCCCTTCCCCAGGCTGGTTACCGTGGGAGGGATGCTGCAGAGATGGCAGATGCTCTCTCTCTGTCCCTTTTGCAGAGGTTTTCCACTCTTTAAGTTTTCCACAACTTTAAGTTGCTGCCACTACAGCTCATAAAGGCAAAGCAATTCCTGCACTGCCAGCACTGAAAGTGCACAGAGCTGCCAGCGATCATGTTGCCTGGGGTACTTTAAAATTGCATTTATCTGCTCAGAGCGTGGCCAGGGCAGCCCGAAATAGCTGCCTGGGAATATGAGCCAAGAGCCTGCTGATAGCACAACCGTCCCTGGGAAGGCACTGGGTGCTTCTCCTGTTCAAACCCCAGCTGCAGCTGGCCCTTCTCCCACCTCTCCCTGAGCCCTTTGCAATGGCACCTCCAGGCTGAAACATCCCTTCCAGAGCTGCTGTTTCATGGATTAACATGCTCTCACCTCCAGAGCACTACGGGACCTGGGAAAGGGGCTGGCTACCATGTAGATGCAAGCGGAGGTTGCACTAAGGTCAATGCTCTCAAAGACATGTCCTGTCCAACTGTGGATTAAATTTGTGGGGAAAGTAAGAAAGCAGCATCCTCCTGTTATCCTCTTGTCCAGCTGTTGGCAAGCAGTGATTTAGGAATTTCTGAGGTAGGGGTTACATATGAAACATGTGTTTAAGGCATGGAGAAAGGACGCTGTTTAAGCTAATATCAAAGTGGTGCTTCTGCTTAAATTTATTTTGAAGCCATAGATGCAGAAGAGACATTGAACTGAAATAAAATATTTGGTTTGAACCCACGAAAAGTGCGCAGCTTAAAAAAATTGAAGTGGGCGAGTGAGGATTTTCACACTTTCAGTCATCTGGAGAGAACCTGGCTTTTCCAGTATTTCTGAGACTGTGGCTAAGCACCAAGGGAACATCTTCCCCCCCAGTCCAAATCTACTCCCCCCCTAAATGCCACTTGGTAAGGCAGCACAGAGACTTGTGCTTAGAAAGAACAGTTGGTGAAAAACTGGGCATAGAGCCCCCCAGTCCCTCTGACATAGGAAACGCTTTACAGAAGCAAGCCCCACTAAAGCAAAGGCTGGGGCTTCTGGCAGCTGCTGGGATTTTTTATTTTTTTAGTTACCCCGTCTCAGTTCATGTCAGGTAATGACCGGGAAGGATTCAGAAGTGGGCTCTCGTTGCTCATTTAGAAAATGGCAGGCAAAATCCCTCTCTGCCTGTGACAGCAGGTGTCTGCAAGTCAGGATGGGAGAGCAGCCCGGCAGCGACCACAGCTCACATGCACAAGGACAACTTGAACGTGTCAACAGCTGGTCACGAGCAATTCATCTGTTTGGCCTCAGATGTGGCCCAGGAGTAAATAGAGAATGTATGGCCTCAGCAGGCTGGGCAAACAGCCCACAGCAGTGGGGTGGTTTGGGCTCCGGTATGGCTGTCCTGCAAAAAAACCCATCCCATGTACTCAGGACCTATCTAGGGGACATCATCCCATTGGGCCACCCTCTGCTATCTGAGCATCCAGCACTGGGTTAACCCTTTGGTGCAGTTTGCGTCCTCTCAATGTTTGTACAGGTCTCCAAGTGTTAATAAGAAAAAAAATTTGGCAAGCCTGGAGTGGTCACAATCTCTTATCCCTTCTGGACAATGCTGTCCTACCTCCGCAAGCCTCAATCCCAAGCAGCAGGGGGGAAAACAGGGTAGCGGACAGATGGATGAGTGACATCCCACTTTCCTGGAAGAGTGAGGCCAGTGCCCCAGTGCAGCTGTTGAAAACCCAATCTGCCTCTGCATGGGAGAGGCCGGATGAATACGGAGAGTGACATTTCTGGGCTACGCTGAGTGGCTCACAGCAGGCTCAGCTATTTGCATTGCACAAATAGTCATTTTATGATTAAAAACAACAACAGCAAATAGAAGCTAAACCAAGATAAAATGAGCGAGCGCTGTGCAGATGTTGGGGGCATGCAAGAGCTGGCTCTACCCACAGCTTTAACCCAAAAACCTCATCAGTCCTGGGCTGTACCTTTCCCTCTACTTTTTCACATATTTTCTCCTGCAGACTCCTCAATCAACACACCTACATTGCAAGTGCAAAGTAATAATACAAGGAATGCCATTTTTCTACGGAAGCTGAATGGCAGAAGTGAATCTGAGCAAGGCAAAAACATGCTGGGTGAGAGCTGGGGGTCCTCCTAAAAGGAAGATTTTCTAGCAGATGTATAGCTCTCTGGAGCACCAAAATACTAATTATGCTAATTAATTCTTTCTTCACCTTGATTCCTGGATCTGGGGTCAAGATAAAATGCTACATGATTAGTCCTAGTTTCACTTTGGGAAACTGAGGCACCCAGCCATTCCTGCAGACCCTTCCTGCACCCGCCTGCAGACCCTTCCAATGCATGTAAATGTCTCCTTTCCATTTCTTTCTGAAAAGAATAACTCAATTTTTTCCATTTCCTTCCAGTGCAGAAATGTAACTGCTGATAGCCTGCCACCGGGATCTCCAACTGTCCAAAAAAACCCCAACCAAAACATATTTGCACTTGGAAACAGGAAAAGGGCTTTTCTGTGGCATTTCCATCCCATCTTACTTCTGGAATTAGGAAATAAATCAGTACTTTTGGTTAAACGCTGCTGACCAAATCCTGATGTGCTATAATTAACCATATAGACAGGCAGGCTCTGAAGTAATCAGCGCAGAGCACATTCTTCTTTTGAAAAAAATCATCTGTCTTTCCATCTGCAGATCTCTGTGGTTTCTTCACACCCTTACCCATTGCACAGATGAAGACTAGTTATGACAGAGGCAACTCATCCAAATCTCAGACTATCAAAGCAAAAGAGACAATTCCCTCCCATCACACTGGGAATGGCAATCACCATGAAAAACAAACCACACAAAGCACATCCAGACAGGCCCATCCCAGGAACCATGGAGAAAACATGATACCATCCCAGGCAGAAGACAACTTGCCTGGCAGGAGGGAAGCTCACATGTCAGATGTCTGTAATGGCAGCTTTCCCCTGGGACACATTTCTGAAGAGATCAGCTGCAAGACCTCAGAGGAACTCCCTCACCGAGTCACCTATGTGAACAGCAGCAAGGAGGGGGTGCTAAAGAAAGCCTCTGCTACACAAAAAGTCAGAGATGAGCCCAAAGATTCCCCCTCCAAGACAGTGCTCACATTTTGGGCCAACAAAGTTAACAACAGCTGCAAAATGACCACCTTCCAAAAGCTACTGCAAAAGTCATCCATGACCATGGGAAGCTGCTCTCCAGCCCCTCTTGCCAAGGAAGGGCTCAGCAGCTTGGAAGAAGAGAAGCAGTGTAAAAAACCCCAGAGGAAGACCAGGAGAGATCTCTTCTCTGACTCGAAGGTTTTCAGCCACGTAGACACCCACGTCCTACATGTGAGCCAGCAGGTAAGTCCTGGTGCCCTTCAGTAGGAACAGAGACAGTGCCACCAGCAGACCTGCATCCAGACATTCAACCTCTCACCGTACACTCTGATGAAGCAGTGACAACGTGATGCCTTAAAACAAAACTAGGAAATCTCACAAGGCCCTGGGCTGTGAGTTTGTCCCAGCTGTGGCCCCAGATTGCTGTGCTACCTCTGGAAATTGCTGCCCACCCAGGGCCCACTGCTGCCCATTTCCAGCCAGCACCAGCTGGACCTGTGATATGCAGTGCTTGCTGCAGCTCACATGCACAACTGGGAAGAAGGGCTGGTTTCATCATGGGACAGGATTTTTTCAGGGTCTGAAACAGGATTGCAGTGGAGTAGAGGGATCCTGGAAAACCTTCCAGGAAGGGTGCAAGGGGGAGAGGAAGGCTCAGACCACAGGACACCCCAAGGATGTTTAGGAGTTAGCCTGAGAGCTGGTGAGCCAGTGTCCTTCCTGCATAAAAAGCACATGGAGCCACAATAACCATGCGCTCTGTCTGTGTCCACCATCCCTTCATGTCTGTGGCAGCCCAAGTCCTGCTTTTTCTCAAGCAGGAGGCATCAGCTGTGTCCTTTTTTTCAGGCTATCTGCCATGAATACAATGCTCCCACTTTCTGGATGCTTGGGAGCCCAGAAGGGGAGTGCTGAATTTTGTAATTCCTTCCTGTTACCTGAACCACACGCTGTGGGTGTAATCTCTCCCCCAGGGTCAGCACAATTTGCCTAAGCAGTGAACGCTGAACCAATGCAGTCTTTGCAGCTTACACGTCAACTCAGTGAGAATGAAAAGGCGCAAGGAATAATTGTGCTTTCCATTATTGTTGAAACCTGTAATTTGTACCTAGCCTGAGGCTAATCTCCTTTGGGAAGAAGGATGCTTGAGGATTTCAGAGTCTACCTAGTCTATTAAAAAGAGAAGAGAGGGGGAGGGAGTTCGAAGACAGAGGAAAAGAGGGTAATAAACAACCAAAAATACCTCCAAGGCTGTGGGGAGTCATGGGAACAACTTGTTTCCCTGTTTATTCAAAGTACTAGCTGCACTGAAACCTGGTACACTTTGCCTCTTCCTCTTAGCCATGAATTATTGGTGCCAAGGACACTTTACTGTCCACCTATGAGTAGGGGATTGCACCTCTGGTGATGGCTGCTGCTTGGCCGGTTGTGCTGTGGGGATACAGGATTGTCCCCTCTCCCCATGCATCCTGCTGCCAGTCCCCAGGGAGAAGGTGGTGGATGGGAGAGCCCCAGGCAACACAGGCACAAAGCCGAACTTGTTCCCTGGCTGTTTAGGAGCAGCCTGCAGCCTGCTCGCATGCATCTGTCTCAACCATGTCAAAAAATCTGAGCAGGATCATTGCCTAGGTGGTTTTCAAGTAATCAGCTCCATCCTTCAAATGCTCCAGTGGAGCCAGCAGCTACTGCAACACCAGATGCTCTGACTCTTTTCTTCAGGGTTTTCAGGCATGGTCAGGACCAGGATTACTTGGGAACATTGCAATTCTCAGTCTAGGACCTACTTTTTACCATCTCTTGACTGAAACAAAGAATAGCATGGACTTGGGCTGAATTTGCACCAAGGTGTATAAACAGGGAAGCAGGTGGCTAGGTATTTAATGGCTGAGTATTATTATTTTTTCCTTGGGAATAATTCATATTATTTGTTTGCCTAACAGCTGCACACTCATAACAGCCTCATGGCTGAAATGTAGGGGACTAGCAGGAGCACCATCATTTTCAGATAGGTGTTCTCCTGGCTGCAGTATCATTTTTAAACCCACATCCCAAGGGAAAACTTTGGCCATTACAAAAGCAACATTTCCCACAAGCAAAAGGAAAGACATTTCCATCTACATGAAATTATGTTACAGATGGTTGGGGCAGGAAAGTCATTGAGGAATGAAATATCAGGGGCAGGACGCTGGAGAAACGAGCTGGACTATATTTAACCCATCGAAAGAAAAGCCTGCTGCTAAAAAATGCTTGTGCTATCACAAAGGAGGGAAGAACCCAGAAATGTGAATGCGTGAATGGGAGGAAAGGGGCGGAAAGGCTTTCTTTCGGATCACATATGGATTAAAAAGTTAGTGACATTTCAGTGGTAGGGGTACAAATCTTCTTTCCACTCATTTCAATGCATGGGTTTGAGTGAGTTTCACAGCCTCAAGAAGAGCATCTGAGCCACAAGTCTTAGGTCCTCTTCTGCATAAATAAACTGAGATGTTAACTGGCATGGGGCCGGAAACCTGCTGTCCTTAGTTAAGTGATGCAGGGTAGCACCGCTGGAGAGACCCACCTCTAGGACAAGACCTCCTAAGCCAGAGGACACATTGAACTGGACAGAGAGGGCACCAGAGCAATGACACTGTACATCCCAGCCAGCTGCTCCAAATGCCACCTTCATCTCCTTTGGTGTGCAACTCCAGTCCCTGGGCTTTTATAAAACCTTTCCTAGGAAAATGGGGAAATCACCTTGTTCTACCACATAAAGGTTTTTTGCAGCTTAAATTCTTGGGGAGAGAAATGCAGTTTGGGAGTTTTTGTGGTATACGTTTTCTTTCCAGACAGCCTGACACCCAGGTTCCCTTTAACTCACCCATCCTCTCCATTGCAGCTGAAGTCTGGGCATGTCGGCTTGTCTGTCCAGGCCATCGTCCCCCTGATCACTGCCAAATCCCAGAGCAAACTGGAAGTGGTGCGGGCCATATGGTTCTGGCTCTGCCACAACATTGGTAAGTCTGGTCCCCCTGTTTTGGAGAGATGTGAAAACCCCTTCTTTCACATGTCACCTCCTGGATTTAAGCTTTTCATGCCCTGCACAATATAGACTCCCCAGGATTCCCATTGCAGTCATGAACTGAAATGTCCCCCTCTTGAATTCAGGAAAGTGCAATTGGTTCCCACCACAGGACCCTCCATCCCGGAAATGACCGCTCTTCACTGGCACTCAGGTGCCAGACCCCCAGAGACACCGGTAAAGCCCACCTGCCTCTGGTGCTCTTGGCTTCAACGTATCAGAGGCTGTTTCCCTGATAAAGCCTACGTGATGAGGCTGAGCTACATCTGGCAGTAGTCATCTGGGGACACAGGAATCTCAGCACAATGCAATCACTTTGTGCTACTTTACGCTACTACATCAATGTGTGCGAAACAATATGATTGTCACCGTACCTCACTTGAATGGCGCAACGGCTGTTTCCATGCACTGGGAACACAGCTCTCCCAGGGCTTTGGCAATCCTTTGCTTAGATGAGGAACCGTCAAACTCTTGAATAATGATGGATAGAAGAGCTGTCATGGCTTCCAGGGTGGGTAGGCAGAGAAATAGGGTTGGGCAGGAGAGGGAACGGGCTCATTTTGCAAAGAATAAGTCCTTACATTGGCCTGAAATTACATGGTATTCTCCCTTACCTAGAATATGATGTGGACGGCTTCTTGGGGCTGTCTCAGAAGATCCATGTGCCAGAGCAAGTCCTGCAGATGAGAAGAGCCGTGTGTTCTGGTTATGCCAATTTATGCCAGGAAATGTGCAGGTAAAACTCATCTTGGGCTTTCCTCTCCTGCCCCCTTGAAGATCTGAAGTGGGGACATACATCTGCCATGTATGCTTGACACACAACCAGCATTATTTGCCCACTGTGTCTCCGAGCACAGCAGCTGCTCCTCTCCTCCTCTACTTGGATGGAGGGGTACATCTGGGTTTGACAGATCAACCAGAACCAGAGATATGAGGAATGAGGGTTGGGAGTAGAGCTGTGGAGAAAGCAGGGGGCTGGATAGAAGCTGAATTTGGCCAACAGCTTGCATGGGTGGGGCCCTGACTTTTAGAAGAAGGTGGTACTTCCCATGCAGGTTGGGATGCTCTCCAAGAAAGCAAGCACAAAGTGGGGTTCAGCCTACAGTTATCTACCCTGCTGACTCTTTCTGGACAGGGCAGCGGGTTTGAGCTGTGTCGAAGTCCCAGGGTTTGGCCGGAGCCTGGGGTCCCATGGAGGCCAGTGGTGCCAGCAACAGAAGAGCAGCCACATGTGGAACGCGGTGGAGCTGGAAGGACAGTGGTGCCTTCTGGATGCTTGCTGGGGTGCAGGGACTGTAGATGCAGAGAGAAAATTGTTCATGCCCAGGTGAGATACCTCTTCCCCTGCATCACTGGAGACATGGTCCCCGACACAAATGTACAGGGCTCAACCTGGCTTTGGATACACCCCAGAACGCCATCCCAACCCTTCCAATATACTCCTTAAAGCAGAGGTCCTCAAACTTTTTAAACAGGGGGCTGGCATGCGGATTAAGTGGCAGGCAGTCATCTGTGGCTGCTTGGTTTCCCCGCCCCAACCCCCGGTGGGGGGGGAGGGGCGGGTTCTGTCTGTAAATACCGGGGGCCAGATTGAGGACCCTGGGGGGCCGTATCCAGCCCACGGGCCGTAGTTTGAGGACCCCTGCCTTAAAGTCTAGGTTCACTGGGCCTTGAGCCCCTATTTCCAGGTACACCCCCAGAGGCTATTTGCAGAAGGTCCCAAGAGCTGTTCTGCTCATCCACAACTATGGTGGACCTCATGCAAACATAGACCATCTACATGTAAACATCTACATTAAGTGCCTTATTCCCTAAGCGGGGGCAGTAACTTTTCAGATGATAACTTCTCCCTGCAACTTGTTTTTAATGTGCAATGAGTGTCACTTACGAAGCAACTAATCCTCATTTTCACAGCAGCTTTGTTCTTATGAGGTTCCGTACGTAATTACTTGAGATTCCTCAGCCCATGCTAAGCAAATAATGACTCTCATGAAAGTTATTTGTACAATTTAATAATTTCCATTAACTGTATTATGGGATTGCATTTTTAATTTTTTTCCTCTAATAATGCATAATGAAATAATTGTGGAATTTCTAATAGGTAATTATCTCTCTGAGAGCAGTTTAAAATACCAGTAAGTGTGGGTTGTTTTTAGCTGAGCATGGGGAAAAGAGGAGAAGAAGAACGAAACATCACCTCGAGCAACAGGCAGACATGACAGCTTCTTGTGGGTCCAATGCAGCATCCTCAAAACCTTCGGGTCAACAGATGTGACAGGGCTTCACAGGATGCCCCCAATACAAGGCTGAGCACACATCTGCAGACTGACCCACTCAGCAGACACCTAAGCAGGGGTGATGTTTGGAAAGTCAGGTTAGGGACATTCAGGTTGAAAATACGCATTTTGTGTCTTAAATCTTATGTAAATTCTTGGAAGAGCTTTAAACCAAGATCACCCGTCATACTGAAATACATCCGCAAGTAACAGGCCTTGGTAGAGGAATGACTCAGTAAAATTATCTCCACTGCAGCTCATAGGGTCATCTTAGCTGGTTGCTGGAAGAGGTCTGTTACAGGGCTGGGAACTGCAGTTTCAGCTCTGGGCATCTCTACAGGAAAAATAAAGAGAAAATAAGGGCAGCAGAAAACGCAATGCCAAATGAGAGCTCGGTCCTCCCTTGCTGAAGGTGGTACAGCTCTGATGGTGTGGAGGAAGCTCCTCCCCCTTACAGGGCTGCATCAGGACCACTTGGGATGCTGAGGGTTTTCTTGCTCCTTCCATTGTGTCTTTCCCCTCTCACCTTGCAGGCATGATGATTTTTTCTTCCTGACTGACCCTGAGCACTTCATTGAGACCCACTGGCCAGAGGACCCCCAATGGCAGCTTCTGCAGCCCCCTGTCTTGTGGGAAGACTTTGAGCAGAGAGTTTTTAAAACTTCCGAGTTTTTCAGACTTCAGCTCTCCCTCCTTTCCCCAAATACTTCCCTCCTCAAAACAGGTAAATGCAAAGCGAGGGCCAAATTCTAGTAATATAAAAGCTTGCTTCCTTTTAAGAAATAAGTTTGGGTTGAGTAAAACATTTCTCCTTCAAAAATGGCCCATCTGTCTATTTTCATGCATACATTTAACATCTAGAAGAGCAGAGACACACATTTAAGCAATCTCTGAAATCACAGCCATTGTATGATACTGTGATTAGTAAACTGGGAATTAAGATTCATAAACTATAGTTAATTGAGCCAAATCACTTAAGCCCTTTTGTGCCTGGCTTTTCCCATCTAAATTCACCAACAGCACCTGGGACACAATCCTCATCATGTTCATAAGCTGAGGAGAGAGACCGCCGGATAAAACATGGCTTGAAATGTTCATGTCCCATTTTTGGAAAATGAAGGGAGGGGGGTGAAGTTTTTTTTCCTTGATTATAATTTTATGTCAATTTTTTGCATTGGATACAACACGATTTTCTTTTTACCTGGGCACCCTTTCTACATCCATTCCCCTGAATGGTCCCAAGGGTATATGGATTTTTCCTGCAATTTATTTTATCAAGACAGCAAACTAGGAGTTAATCTCAGGTTGAGGGAAGTTGTCAGGCTTACAGAAAATGAATGTATGACAGACAAGGGACACTGTAAGTCTTCTGAGAGCGGTTCTTACCCAGAAATAAAACTCCTCCAGTATTTCCAGGATGCTGGGGCTTTGCCAAGATGGGCTATCACACACCTTTTGAGAAGTGAGTGGCCTGTGCAAATCAAATTAAATGAACAACAGCCAAAAGGATGATGATGCCTTTTATGCAAAGCTCTCGTGGTGTTTCTCCACTGCAGAACCTCAGAGCACCCTGAGGAGCACTTTCTGTACCTCTCCCCAAGGTCACACACAGCACCTACTTGGCAAATGCAGGAACGGAGACTTGGAGAAACCCCTTTCATGTCCAGGTCACCAGGGAGGCTCCAAGGCATAAACCCAAACAACACAACGTCTGCAGTCTCAGAGAAAAAATAGGAGATCAGTAGTCCAACCAGTCCCTTCACCCAGGTGCCAAAGCAATAACTTGCAAAACATAGACTCTCACCAAATATCATTAGCAGTGGTGCAAAAGCCCAAAGGGAAGAATGAGGAAAAATAAGTATTTAATTATTGTCTCCCCTCCCATCCCCATTTTTTATAGCCAAAAGACATGGGGATGGAGCCCAGAAGCAGCTCAAAGCTTTGGGTCCTCACTGGCCACTAGCTGCCGTGAGTCAGGACAGACCTGGGGAGAGATGTCAGCGAAGCAAACCTGCCTGGCACATCCCAGCTACATCACTCCTTCACTCGCCTTTGGCTGGAGCAACTTGTGTCCCTCAGCTACAAAACTTACTGGGTGACCTGGGCTATGGGCATAGTTTTCTTTTCTTCCTCCAAAACTGAGATGAAGGGAGCTATTTCCATTAGAACAGGGAAAACATGGCTTTTTTTTCTTCCCCTTGTGAATTTCTCATCCTGTGGAGGGAAAGAAGTTTATTCCTGGACATAACCTGAACAGTTTAACCACTGCAATTAGATTCAATAGCCAGCCCCATATCAGAAGTGTGCTTAAAACGCTAAATTGCAAAGCCAGGCTGTGAACCAAACCACATGTTTGCTTTTGTTGATGCAAAATTATGGTTACATTGATTTAGGTTGATAGAAATAACCCATCACCTTACAGCGTACGTTTAAGCACCTAAGGCAACCTCAGTGCGAAAACGCTCAAGATCTTTTGCGCAACATCAGCCTGTTTTCCCTCTCTGGCTACTGTGGATCAATTCCTGCTTTATGATATCCAAGCAGCTCCCATCTGCTTAAAGTGCTTAAAAGCTTTCAGCCAAGATTCCTCCCACAAATCACTGTCTGATGGGAGCTGGTGGGACACCTTGCAAAGGGACCTGATTTTCAGGAAATACCTGGCACCTACCCTCTGAAAACACAGCCCTTTTAATTGCTAGCATTGCCCAGACCATTAGGGCTGGAAACCACAGCAATGAAGGGCATTCAGTCCTATGGAATTAAGACTTTATAAGATTTATTATATTTTTTAATAGAAAGACAGTCATTGGTGGCATGCTGTAGATACAATAGCTAGGGTGGGAGAGGGGAAGGGAAGCCTTTTAAACAAGTCTTTGACAAATTAGAAACATGCCTGTACTGTAATGGTGGTTTTCCCCCCAGACAATTAATGTAACATACATTGACCTCCTGCAGCATCCAACGTGCTGACATGGGAACACAACCCCAGCTTTACCTGGCCTCCCTGGAAACCAGGAATCTCTAGTGCATGGCTTGAATTAACTCAATAAAACAAACAAATGTTTGTTTTAAATGCAGCCATTAATTATCTCCTTGGGTCTCCTTCCCAAAGCAAAATGCATTGCTGGCTTCCCTATCTCATCATCACTGGCTCTGCTGCATACAATGTTCTGTTCTTTTCTTTCTTTCTAAAGACCCTAATACGATGCAGCCGGCCAGGCCAGCAGCTTCGAAAACTAGCATAGAGCGAATTTAATAACAAGCAAACCTGCAGTTAATAAAGTCTGTCATCAGTAATGTCTCCACTGAACACTTGCCAGGAGAGAATTGTTTGCACTTACTGTGTGAGCCAAGTCACAGCTTTAACAGGCAAGGCACAAATAAAACCCAGCCTTCCCATTCTTTTCACATCTCTGCTTCAACCTACCAACAAAAACTGTGGGGCAAACAATGAAAAAATCCAGATTCAAACAGAATTAAAAAAAAAAAGGCACTCCCCCCATTTTTCATTAGATTATGAAACATGTTTCATAATCTAATAATTAGCAAGGGACAATTTTTTCAGCATGACTCTGGAGTCTTTTGTCATTTTCCATTAGCACCCAAAACAAATGAACATTGTGCACAGCATGGGTGCTGATACCAGCCGTGAGCTCCCACAGTGCCACTGCTCGGTACTCCCCTCTCTCCAGCACAAAACATCGTGAGGATGGGACGATGCAGAGCAGCTGCGCTCCGGGCATGAAAGCTGCCATCCTTGGGCGCTTAGGGACCCTGGGTAATAAAGAGCGGGCTTAACTTCGGCAGACCTTGAGGATGGTGGGTTTAAGCACGCATCTCAGGACATCTATGTGCAGTGCCAGGCTCTGTGGAGCACTCTAGGATCCTTCAAGGGCAAAAGGACTTGTTCTCTGTGGCCATTTTTCTCATGCTTTCATCTATATCTGGAGAAAAAAAAAGGTATAAAATATCGTTAAAACAGGGTTTTCTAGCTGGGCTTCCCCAGTACCTGTGGCTTCAGATGGGGTGATGGAGTTCACCATGTGCTGAAAGCAGCCTGCTATCTGCTAGTTAGACAGTCCCATCTTCCTCAGGGCCAAGGCTGCAGGGCTTGCGAAAACTTGCCCTGTCTCCATTGCAACATCAACCAACCGCCCCTTCTGCCCAGGAGCAGACAGAAATCCCTTGGGAGGGCTTGCTGCCCTGAGAAGTGCTCTCTCTTACTGCAGCAAGGGTTTACAAGCAGCAAGATGTTGCACAGGGATAGTTGGGGTGAAACCAAGTCCACTGCAACTCTCCTCCTCCATGGTGACCTCCCTGGAGGGGCTTCATTTCTGGGTGTGAAGAAGGGTTCAGATTGGCTTTAAAACCACCTGCTATGCTCTGCCTGGGGGGGGCAGGTTGGTTTGCTGCTGGGGAGGCAGTGGGTGGTGCGTGGTGATCTGGAGATGGAGATTGCTTACGTCCACCCAATGAACAAAAGCTATTGGGAAGGAGCACCAGCACTTATCCACCAACCATGGCACCACCACCAGGCACCCGTACCAATGCACCTCTCCTTTAGACCTCCTGCTCTCCCCTTCTTGGTCAGTGCACACTCCAAGCCAGAAGCTTGTGGGTTTCTGTGAGCTGATGAGGCCAAAATTTAGAAAAAAATATTGTAATAATAATAAAAATGGGAAAAATAAATTCATTCCTAAAATGTGGCACTGATGTTGAACCTCCTACCAGCTGGGAGATTTTGACCCTCCCAGCTACTTTGTTGATTTGACACCACAGTATAAGACCTGCAGCTTAGAGGAATGACTCTGGCTCAAGAAGCCATGCAAGAATTACCCAGCACGGGACATCATTCACTTAGTTTTGGGTGTCTCAGGGCCCAAAAGATAACTATTTGTACCTGTTCCCTTCATCTCTAGTCCTAGTGGTACCATCATTTCCTCCTTCAGCAAGGGGGGAAAAACAGTAAAAGGTGAAGTAGGGTCCTGCTAAGGTCCTTCAGCAGGTAGAAGCAAAAAGAGAAGGAGAATGAGGTTTCTGTCTCCCGTGCATATGATTTGGTTCAGCACTGCAAAACAAATGTATTATACTGCTGATGAAGAGGTTGTAAAAAGTGTTTTGTTCACCCTTGTACAGCCCATGGGGAGGTGTCAGTGATGCTGGGGAGCACCCACCCAACAGAGTTCACCTACCAGCTCTCCAAACTCCAGGGCACCACAAATGGAGAGGATGTAAGTGCAGTCCATGGGATGATGACCATGTCTGAGAACAATATGACCATCAAGGTGACTCCCCCAACTGAAGGCTTGTTTGACCTCATGATCTTTGCACGCCACGCTGACTCTCAGGACCCTTACAATTGGGTGTGCTCCTATCAGATCCAATGCCTGGAGCCACGTAACAGAGAGAAACTGCCCCCAAACCCTTTTCATTTCTGGGGCCTTCACCAAAAGGTGAAAGATTTTGGCATCAAGGAGAGCAGCCACAAAGGGGAGCTGCTTGTTGCTCCACAGGGAACTTTGCTTTTGACTCTCCAGACATCCCGACCCTTGCTTGCCATGTACGAGCTGGTTAATAAAGATTTAGATGCTACTCTGAGCAAGAAATGCCTGGCTGCTCAAGCTGAGGAGAAGAAACTGAGTTGCCACGTGCTCTGCCCTTTCCAGGGTTACTATCGACTCTCCGTGTTTGTGAAAGATTTAGGAGGCATCACGTTCAGGAACGTGGCCAATTTCCTCATTCGTTGTTTGAGGCCCCTCAGCCAGAACAAACTCTTCCCCTCGGGGCTGAGCATGAACTGCGGGAGTGGGATCAGCTCCAGCAGCCATGGTCTCTCTAACCCCAGCCACTCTGACCCCATCATCACCACCAAGCTGGGGAAGTGCAACATCACCTTCCATGCCTCAGCCAACATCGAGGTAGCTGCCTGCTTGAGTAAGGACAAAGTCATTAGCGCCAAGTACCCCCTGGAGAGGTACGTCCTGGTCACCCACCTGAAGAGTAAAGTCAGCGTGTGCATTGCACTCCCTGAGTCCGGTGTCTACAAGGTGGGTCTTTTTGGGAGAAACAAGGACCACAAGGACTTTGTCCACATTTGTGACTATGTTATACGATGCTTCTCCAATCCCAGCTGGCCTCCCTTCCCCAGGGTGTACAGCCTGTGGAGGAGAGGGTGCGTGTTGCTAGAGCCACGCACAGGGGTGCTCCAAGAACAGAGCTGGGTCCAGTTCAGGGTCAAGGTACCGAAAGCCTATCAAGTTGTTGTTCTTGGGCAACAGAAGACAGTGCTGCAGCAGACCCTGAACATGGTCTGGGAAGGGAACGTGTTCACCGGGGCTGCAGGGACGCAGGTCAAACTGGCAGCCAAATTCAGCCAGCACAGCTCCTCCTTGGAGGTCATCCTGGCGTTTGAGGTGGGGGATGGCTCACCTGCCTCCCTGGGGTGCTTGGGGTAAGACACAGAGGAGTGCTGGGTGTGCTGGGAAGAATGAAAAAAGCCAGGGAAGTAAGCAAATGCCCTCAGAACTGAAGGATGTTGAGGAGACACAGACAAAACTCCCGTAACTTTCTGGCATGTTGGGGGGGAGTCTGGGTGTTACCCGCAGAGCTTTTCTTCCCACAGGATATCCAGATACTTGCTGGGGCCTCCTATCCTGCTTGGAGATGTTGCCGCCGTTTAAATCAGCACCAACATATGGAAGGCTCCTAATATGTTGCTTCTGTCAGAGGAAACCATTGTTCGGCTTCTCTACAGGAAGGATGTCTCACTGCTTATTACCAGCTTGAATAATTGTTTGGAATGTTTTATTTGACATTTATTCAAGAACTTGGAAACGCACATACTTTCTTCCTCTTGAGAGGACAACAACAAAAACAACAACAAAAAACCACCAACAAAACCAAACCCAAAAAAGCCCAAACTGGAGCCAACAGTTTCAGATGGCAGCAAGATTTTAAAAATATAAATATATAGTAAAGCAAGCAAGAACTCCTTGCAGAAGAACTCCATGCTTGGGCATAGGAAAGGGGAAAGGAAGTAAAGAGATGCTGAGTTTTATTGTCTATGTCTTTAAAATATCTTCCAGGTCTTCATTACCAAGGATGACATATAAGATATATACTTAAGAGCTAAGAGCACTGAGGGCTTGAAACAAAGAGAGAGAACAGGCAAGGAAGCAGCTCTGTAGCCAAAGCATCTAAATCACTGAGCAGAAAGCACGGGCAGCTCTGCTCTTAAACTCTGACACATGCTGCAAGGCACCACAAACACTGACTCACTGAAAGCAAACTCGATGTTCATACTTAGCTGGGCTAGGACATACACAGCGGAAATATTCCTCCATGCCTGCACTGGTTGGTGCTTGAAGGGGGGATTCTGGTGGCAATGATGAAGAACAAGAAGTGTGGGTTATTTTTGGATGCTGTGCAAGAGATAGTGGGGGAACGTACGGTCTGCTTTCTTCAGGTTTGGCAATTTAAACTTGACTGTAGCAAAAGTTCAAGTAGATTTGAACCTCTTCTGGACCTGGCAATCAAGATCCACATTTCACACCAAACTTGCTAGAGCCACTCCGACATGTTATAAGATTCACCTGAAGAACAAAGTACAAGGACTAGTTTGGACTAAGGGAAACACTTGTAATGGTAGACATAGGCTGAACTCTTGCCCATGGTGCTAAAGAACAGTTTAAGAAGTACAAATCCCTTAATCTTTCTTTTCTGACCCAGGTTCTAGCTACTCCATACTGGGCCATCCACTTGGATGGCTAAGGGAAAGAGAAGCACAGTGGGACTCAGCTTCCTTGTGTGTCTTTCAGAATAACCATAGACACACACACACAAAAACCTGCTCCCCATAAGGCCGAGCAGATAATCCAGAACCCAGTCCCAAAAGCCAGAGCCTGGGAAGCTGCTGGCAGTTTGTGTTGTCTTTCAAACTCCCCCCACCAGCTGAGTACCTCTGCACGCACCTTCCATGACCAGCAGTCTTCTGGCCACGCTGCACTACCCGAGCAGGGGGATGCTGCTGCGCGGCTCCCCAGACCTCCTCAGTACCTCCCCACCTGTGCATCATCCACAGGCAGCACCGTCAGTGCAACCACATCTGCCGAGCCAGCAGGCTCCCAAAGACTGTATTTTTGCTTGTGTTTTCTGGAGGCATTTTGGCTTGGCAAACAAAAACCACTGATAAGTGAAACGACTCCCAGTTCCCACTGCCACCTTCCTCTCCATGTTCTTTTCCTTGCCACTCAGTTTTGCTGCTCACTTGTGCCGGCTGTGGCTCTCTGACCCTCGTGAGCTGCTCCACGTATCTGTGCGTACACATTGTTAGCCAAAACCGTCCCATCTTTGCCCAAATTTAAGCAGGTGGGCCATGATCAGATGCCTCGAGGGAAAATGCAGCTTCCAGCTCAATGATTAATTTCTCTTTATCCATCATAACAAGGTCCAGATTAGAGTGACCTTGAATTGGGATCCAAACAACTTACATCAGAATATAATTACCTGGAGGTGCTGAGAACTTTAACGATACTCCCACAAGGGATTTTTTTTAATTCAAGGTTCTGAAGTCAATCTACTCATATTTCCTCTCTGAGCACACTCGGGTATAACATGTAACCTATTTTAAATGTCATTCTTATTTAGATTTACATACCTCAAAGCCTGTGCCAAGAGCTCTAGGAGCCTTCACAATAAACACGAGCACTGACTCTCCAAAAATAACAGCCCTGGGGCAAGAGTCACACAAAAAACCAACACAAGCAAAAGAACAAACCTGTAAGTCTCTCCTCCCCTTGCTCCCTCTGCCCAACAGGATTAAATCAGGTAAATCTAGATTACCACACATACCTGCAGCTAAAAAACACACCTACTTCTGAACAAACTTAGTTCAAAAAGTCATTAGGAGGCCTCCAGGTGCACATGGAACTATGGATGGCCAAAAACCGAACGGGAGTGAGCTGGGCTGACCGTGGCTGGGCGCCGGGTCCCCCCCCCGCCGCTCGGTCCCTCCCTCCTCAGCTGGGCCGGGCAGAGAAAATGCACCGACAGGCTGGGGGTGAGGGCAGGGGGAGATCGCTCAGCGGGTGCCCTCACGGCCAGCACCGGCCCCGCTCGGGGACACCGGCGGCACCGATCGCCAGCCAGCCCGGAGCGGGGCAGGAGAAACAACCCCCGGTCCCGCCACCCCTTCCCCGATCCTTCCTCCCAGGCTCAACTTCATCCCAAAGTCTCTGCCTCCTTCCCCTGAGCAGTGCCCAGGACAGGCAATGCGGCTGTGTTGGTCCCTCACACGCTGCTGCTGCCGCTGCCACTGCTGCCCCCTCACACTCTTCCCCCCTCCAGCGTGGGGCCTTCCCACAGGAGAGAGTCCTCCATGAGCTGCTCCGCCATGAGTCCTTCCCACGGGCTGCGGGTGGGGATCAGTTCCAGCGCGGACCTCCCCGGGCCGGGCCGGGGGGCACAGGCTGCCTGGCCGGGGGCTGCCCCGCGGGCGGGGGGCACCTCTGCTCCGGCGCCCGGCGCTGCCGCAGGATCTGTCCCTTGTCCCCGGTGTAAGCGGCGCCCCCCAGGCGGTGCCAGCGTGGCCGCTGGGCTGGGCCGTGGCCAGCGGCGGGCCCGGCTGGGAGCCGGCTGGCGTTGGCGCCATCGGGCACGGGGGAACCTGCTGGCACCGGCTCACAGGAGCCGCCCGGCAGCCCGCAACGGCAGGCCCCGGCCACGCAAACCCAATACCAAGGAAGCTGCACAAAACTCCACAAGCCATCCTGGTTGAGAAACTTCCTTGCAACCAAGGTCAAAGGAGGTGAGGCCAGGAAGGGCTGAACCAGGACCCTGCACACTAACCACAGGTGCCTTTCCCAAAAACTGTAACACAGCAGTCAGCAACTGGACAGAGCTTTTACCTTCTTCTATGGATCCATACGTGATATGCATCAAACGTTGCACCCAGACTCCTTGGCTTTACCTATTTCCCTGTACTCTTGTCAGTTTTCATCTTGTCATTAGTTTAAATTACATTAATGCTTGTCTAGGCTGAATTTATCCAATGAGGCTGCACTGTTGACGTGTTTTTGTAAATTGTGGGGGTTTTGCCTTCTTCTTGTGCTTCTTCACTTCAGTGCTATTAAAACATGAAGTGGTCATCTTTTCCAAACCAGTGGTTGGACTTCACTGTGTTCGGTGTGCAGTGAGGATGGTGGAGTTTGCAGAAGCAAACAGAGATGGTTACATAGCTGTCAGACTGCAGCAAATGAACAGCAGGACAGTAGGACATGGGTTAAAGTCTTCCCATTCGCATGCTGCAGTCGGGATGAATTGTGTGTTCAGAGTACAGCACTGTCCACACATGTCCGTGGGTTTTCTATATCAGGTCATGCCAAGGCTGCAGTACCGCAAGTCACCCTGGCAATACAACGATGCTTCTTCCATCCTTGGAGCAGGTCACAGCTGTATACATATACCTACATGTGCACTGCATGTTAATGCACATGACGAACCAGCCTTGCTCGGCTCCGACATGCACTCCTTGCAGCTCAGGTACGGAGGGTAGGGTCCAGCAGTGGGGATATCTGCAGTGGGGTAGGATTCACTGGCTTTGAAAGACCACACTAGATTAAATGCCTACATTTGATCAAGTAAGTCCCCCAATAAGCATGAGAGCAGCACAAATACTGCTGTACTTTGGTCAATCAGGACAGAGAATATGCTGTGAAAAAATGTCCTTACATTGCTCAAATGTCTTCAAAATATGGAAAGACAAAAAAAAAAATATCTATTGCAAGTAAAACATCAAGTCGATTCCAAACTTTTCCTCTGTGGCCTGACAACTGGGATTTCATGGCAAAGACACAAGAAAAAAAAGGGTATAGACAGGAAGAATATATGTAAGAAGTGTATTTCTCAAAGCAGGGCTAAGCTCTTTCATACAGTCACAAGAGGCACGTAAGTGAGAACAGTCTTGTTCAGCAAGTCCCCAGGGATCTGGCTGGTAAGACAAGTGGGAGGGAGGAAGGGTTAAAAATGTTTTTCAGAGAAAGTCTGGTTGCAGCTTGCATCTCGGCAGGCTGGCGTACAAGAGGGACTGGAGATAAACAGACTTCTGCTGGAGGTACCGTCCTCCTCTCCAGACTGGCAGCGCAATATTGATAACGCAGCACTGAGCCGAAAATGCCTGAAAAGGAGTATGAGGATATAGCACGAGTGACTCCTGCTGTGGAAGTCCCACTTTCCACAGAAAAAAAGAGAGGAAATGATGAGCAGGCATTTCTGAATATGGCAAGAGAGAGACCTTCCAGAGCCGAAAGCTGGTGGGAAAGCCACAAAGGGCATTTCTATAATAACCGAACTGAGAGGTTAGCTCCTGGGTAGGCTAAGCATCAGGCAAACATAACTTCCAAATCCCACATTATTAAGGATTTAAACTACAAACCCCTTATACAAAGCTATCCAACCATGGACACCTCGTTAGCATTTTCGTGACTGCAGCCAAAGATGTTTCAACTCTAGAAGCAACAAAAACAAATCGCCACAGGATGTAAGTTGGCCAAGAACAAAGGAGAGAAGGAACAACTTCCCATTGTATCAAAGAGCCAACCTCCTTAGGAGAGACTCGCCAGGAGCACTGGAGTGATGAGAAAACCATGACATCACATTGGCAACATTTTTCTTGTTTTACCAAAGTCTTCCTTGCCCTGGCTTTGCTGTTTTCCATTCGTGGGTACACTGCATACTCAGAACATACATAAGAAAAGGACTTCTGCTATCAGCCGTTCTGTTTACCACAAATAAAAGCACGGTAACCAAGGTTACTTGGGTTTTGCTCCTGTGATTTTTATTCCCAGAGAAAGCAATATTTCCCTTCCCTCTTTTTTTGGTGCACTGACAGCAACTCCTCAGATGAAACAGGGGTCCATTGTACTAAACCCTGAGCACAGGGAGATGGGCCCCACCAACAGACCTTGCAGCCAAGAAATAAGCAGATGTCCTGGGGTGAGATGCTACAGGGATGGACAGGCTTCACATGGCGGCTGCAGAGGCCAGTGCCTCCTAGGCAGTTGCCTCCAGGACAAGCTAAGTTGTCCCAGCTGTCCCCTAGACCCTGCTGCAACATCTCCAGGCATGATGCTACAGCCCTAGGAAGATCTCCTCAGTTCTTCCCAGGACCTGCCTTTGCAGGACACCTGGTCTGTTCCAGCCATATCACTAATTAGCTCTTTGTCTTGAGGGGGTTTTGATGCAATATCCATCTTGGATCAGACCAAGGGTTCACCAGGGCCCGGCAGGAGCCAGAACCAGTGCTAGTGGGAAGACTACAACCATACAGCCGTGGTCACCTTCCCTTACCTTTCTAGCTCCCAGCAATCTGCAGTCCCCACCCTGGCAGACACCAAGTTTGCCTCTCCATTATTCTTACTGGCTCTTGACGGAACATTTCTTCTGCTACTTTTGTGTAACATAATGAGGAGTTCCTGACCTGAACTGCAGATTCCTCAAAAGAGACTCCAAAGAGGATCCTGGTAGCTAAACCCAGCTGTGGTGGGGCATACTGCACTGCTTCTGGAGGTCAGCCGCAGTGGGGTCTTCATATCTCAAGGCAGCTCCTGCAGCAAAGAACAGTAAGAACTGGCTCTAATGATGGATTAATGACATTGCTGTCTGGCTGGAGAAGGGTTGGCATGACATGTTGGCATGACAACGAGCTTGGCTGGTAATGGCACTTAGCTCCCCACAGCCGAGTGTAAACTGGCAGTGTGGACCAAGCATCTCATGGGAAGAGGCTGGAAGATCTCAAGCAGCAACAGGGGAGCCAGTGGTAAAACAATCTCCTCGTTCGGCTCTTTAACCTTGATGGAATCTTTCTAACCTTAGACTCCAAGGACACCCAAGCATATGCCTGGTTTCCCCTCTCCAAGAGCTGAGAGAGGACACAAGGGAACATCCAGCTTCCGTACACAGACCTTCTGTTCCCCTATGCTTTATAAACACAGCAGACAGGATTTATTTTATTTTAATCATAGCTGTTAAGTGTTATCTCCTCCACAAACCTTTTCCTTTCCTTGAAGAACTTGTCCCCTGTGTTCAAGGTGACATCACAGGTTGGGTCAGCCAGGCTTGGGGTCCATTTCCAGATCATGCTATTGTCACAGTTCCAGCTCCTGTGCAATATATAAGTTCAGGTTTTATTGCAGTATCTCTTTATTAGAGATTTGCGTAATCTGCTCTTCCCCCCACCCACGCCCTCCACCCCAAGCCTTCCCCAAAGACACCTGAAATGTTCAATTCAGACTATCTCAAAACAGGAACAAAATATAGCTCAGATCCCAAAAATAGCTGCTATCAAAGAGCCAACACAGATGTAAGGAAACAGCTGTGCGCTGTGTTTTCTTTCTCCTACTACCTTCTTTTTATCTTCACTTGGGAAGAGGACAGAATAACCTCTGCTCCTTGCCTTGCAATACTCTGCTAATTTGGGGGAAGGTCTCCACGCAGGGATCAGCAGCCCCGCATGAACTTTAGACACATGCCGGGGTCTTTCAATGGCTTTGACCTGGATTTGTCACACTGAATCAAGACTGTCCCCTCCTGACATTATCTGTAGGGTCAACTAGAAAGCAGAATCTGGTTAAAGGGGTTTGGTGCTCAGTCTTCTTTTAGCTGAGCTTTTCCTTCCAAGACAGAAAAGAGATTTGCTCAACATCTTTTCCCCATTATTTTGCTTTCTTTCCTGCTTTCCTCCTGTGAGAGGCAGCTTCACAACAGCATTGAGGCTAAGAGTATATTTCTAGCACAGCAGAAGCGATCAAAGCCACCTCTGTGGGGCACGGCTGTCTTAACACATCCATGGAAAAAAGGACAAGTCTTCACGCACACCACAGATGGGGGGAAGCAGAGAAGGAAAGATGAACCCAGAGGGTGGGAAAGCCGTGCGAGATAAGGGCAGCCTTCAGCAACGCTAGTGCTACCAGGCAAGCCGTGCAAACTAGGCACGATACAGTGGCAAAAAGCCAGTGACAAAGCAAAGGTGCAAACAACTCAGTACCAGGGTTGTGCTTTGGAACAGCAACCATCATTTCCACCAAAGCCCAGCAGCTTTTCTGTCGGAACAGGGTTCACCAGCTACCTTTTCTTCCATTAGAAATGAAAGAGGAAATCTGGCTGCATATGATAAGTAATTAATTGAAAGACTCTGACTTACGGAGACAAAAGAAGAAGAAAAAAAAAAAAGAGAGAGAGAAAAAAGCGAATACAATTAAGTTACAAAAATTAATCTGTGGCATGGTGCCCTGGTTGACAGGTTGAGACCAGCTTTCTGCAAGCTGAAGTCTTGTACAGGTACCAGTTAACTCTTCAAGGGCTGACCCACAGCCTCAAGGCTTGCTGCAACACATTAAGGAATGCCTTCCTCAGGTGAAGGATGCTCTTAGCTTTACATCTACTGAGCTCCCCTTTTGACTTCAAGCACGGCAACTTCCAGCAACCCCCATACTTCATGGCAGCCTACTTTGAAGACAGCAGTTAGGAATGAGAACATGGGTAGGGACGGCATTGCATGGACAAACACACATCCAGAACAAAAAACAGGGAATTAAACTATTACAAAACTTCTCAAATGTCCAGATCACAAAACACTGATTTGTTCCTTGCCTCTAAGTAGGATGCAAGTATAGAAGGCTAGCCTGGACAGCAATGGGAAAGCTGCTGGGAGAAGACCCAAGCAGAAGACCCCAAGCCCTAATACCAGCTTCTTCACAGCTCAGCCTTTGAAGGCTGTCTGCAACAGTGCACAAATTGTGCTTGAAATGTCAGACGGGCAGGACTACCGAAGGCAGAAAAGGGATGAGAGCACCTCTGCGGCGAGCACGAGACACTTGGCCATGGCAGACTGGCTGCAGACAGTCAGAAATGTTCGCTTACAACAAAAGGTTGACCCTGGGCATGGGGAAAATGCCTTCCTGGCCCACTCCAGCAGCTGTCTTCCCCCACGGCAGGCTTTGCCAAAGGAATCCTCTGGGCTGCTTTTTGCACACATTAAACTTTGATTGAAAACGATCATTATTTTCCTACCCTCGCTGGCTGCCAAGAAAGCGGCAGATGGGTGAACTCAGCGCTGTCTGCAAGCCAGCTGAATCAGAAGCTCTCTGAGAAGTGAACTCCTCCATGCATCCCAGAGGGACCGGCAAGTTCAGGACAGAGTTTAACGTATCCTGGATGACATCGATGTGTCCCTGCTTTTTTACCACGTCCCAAGCATTGGGTAGCAGGCTGGCATCTAGAACCGTAAGGAAGGAAACTGGCAGTTCGAGCTGGTTGAAGCAGAGCAAAAAACCCCTGTGGCTCTAGCCACATGAGAAGACGTTCACCCTGCCTCCCAGTGCCGTAATTCCTTCCTAGATACCAACACCTTGGGCTTCCAGCATTTCTGTTTCCCTTCCTCCTACTGGAGATGAGCTCTGCCCTTCGCTGCTACTTTGGGATGTCACATCCATCCCAACAAGGCACCGCCAAGGCAGGCTTCCACCAGGCTGATGCTGCACACCTCGGTGCTTCCAGCAGTGAATCCCAACACACATTTCCTCCCCACACCCAGCAAAACAGCCCCATTGAGTTTCCCTGCAAGGGGAATCAAAGCAGAGGCTTTCTTGGGCGTATTGATCTGGGCTTGGCCTCATGCTAACATCGTTGCAAAGTGCCAGGTAGATGTAGTTATATAGACAATCATGCCCATGGGTTGACCTTTAAAGGTTGCTTCCAACCCAAACTAGATAAGACCATGCAAACACTGGTCTCTCTTATCTCACATTACTCCAAGGAACCTTAGCAATCAGCCATACCTGACCCACCACGGCCAGTCTGGCCCTCTTCACTCCAGGGATGCTGCTCCCATCTTTTGTCCACTTTTGGCAGATCTGCACCAAAGATATTCTCACATCTGGAACACATTTCCACTTCATTACTGAATCAAACAATAGTTAGCTTATTCATGCTGAAGTCGGCAGGAAGCAGGAGCGTGGAGCTCCTCAGGGTTCCTAGCAAGGACAGCAAAACCTGACATAGAGCCCCATCACTGGGGGCTCAGAGCAATCACACCGCCCTTTCCCAGCCTCTACAGGTGGTATTGCCTCAGTGCTGATCCTGAGGCTGCTGAGGAATGGCCCCAAGGGCATGCTGTTAGTTCACAGGAGCTGTGCTTCTGCACGTGGCAGGGACTCAAACTGCTTGGCTGTACCAAAAGACCCCCCTCCTCTTCTTCCTGGGGTCTCCATTCAGCTCTACCAAACAAAAGGCAGTGAGTAAGGCACAAAAAAAGCTTTTTAGGGAGGAATAAGGCAATACTCACTTCAGGTGGAGAAACCTCCATAGCTGGATGCCCCAAGGAGCAGCAGTGATCTTCTCTTGGGGCAATGGGGCTAAACAAGATGGCTCTTCATGCATCTTCCCATCCTTCTCCTCTCACTTTCCAGTGCTTTAAGCCCTTCAGTGACCTCTTAGCATGGGAGGAGACTCAAGAGGCTAAGCAACGCCCATCACTACCTTGCAAGATGGGTAAGATGACAATGCACAGAGATGGTGGGAAGGAGCACACCACACTTCCTTATGTGCCCACCCCATCCTCCCGCGTTCCCCGCAGCGTCCCATCCCAGGACTGGTGCTGGTTTATTCCTTTGCTTTGACCTCTCTGCAAGCCATCATTTTCCCAGGAAAGTTTATTATTAGAGCTTGCACCCACCTAACATAACCAAACAAAAGCTGCTAGCGGAAGGGACGCCCTTTCTAAACCAAGCCAAACCTAAAATGTTTGTTTCATTTGCTTTGCAGCAGCAATTTTAATCTGCAGCCCAGGCTAAGCAAGTGCAGTCATCCCTTCCTTGCTTTCCTTTCCCGTTTTAGGGAGGGGAATTTAGGGATTTTACTTCTTTCTCCAGTCTTGCAGCCAGAGAGAGAAGCAAGCTGTAGGCCTTTGGTTTTCTCACAGAAATCTCTTTATCAGCCCCACTCTGTCATGACCATGTCCCACTGCCAGGGAGCAGGTCCTTGGGCAGGGGGACAACATGGCCTTTTAGCAGATTTATTTTAGAGAAGAAAAAGTTATAATTACAGGAACTTTTTAACCCCATCTCCTGAAGAAACAAAGCTGCAGGGAATCATAGCATGGGTTGGGTTGGAAGGGACCTCTAAAGGTCATCTAGTCCAATGCCCTGCCATGGGCAGGGACATCTTCAACTAGATCAGGTTGCTCAGAGCCAACCTGGCCTTGAATGTTACCAGGGCTGAGGCATCTACCATCTCTGGGCAACCTGTGCCAGTGTTTCACCACCCTCATTGTAAATCGTTTCTTCCTTAAAGAATGGGAGTGGTTTGCAGTTTTGCAGCTCTCCATTAACACCTTTTAGCTCCTGGCCAGCCTGAACTGGATCTGAATGAAAGGCTCAGGGCTCACATAGTTAAGCCATTTCTGCAGAGGAAAGAGATCTAAGCCATGCCCACCACTGGGGACCCGTTGCTTAACAGCAGAAAGTTAGAGCCAGCCACACTTGCATCCTTGCCCCAGGCTGGACCAGCAAGCTGAGAAGCATGGGAGGATGTGAAGATGTTTCTCTGCAAGCAGGAGAGATCCTGCCTCTTCTTTCTGCTGTACTCAGAACCAGACCAGACCAGGAACAGCAAGCAATTTCTTCATTTTCTTCCTAAAATTCAAAGCACAAGTTTTCTGTTCTCTCCAAGGCAACTCCTAACAGCATCTGTAGCTGCTCATGCACATGAAGACGTGCATTAGGTAGATGCAGGTCATCCTGGTGGTCCGTTCAGGATAGAATACACCGTACAGGGGCAGGTTACCCCTGATAGTGCAAGGCACATAAGAGGCACTGTAAATTCTAATTCTGTCTTTGTATTCCTCTTCGTGCCAACAAAGGGAGAAGGGATGTGTCTGCTGGTACAGGATTAATTTCAGCCCTTATCTCAAGAGGTTCCACAGGGAAATACAACAAAATTCTCTATTGTTGCACAGGAAACACATCTTTCAACAGTCTTCAGCATCAAACCTGCTTCTGGGACCTTCCCCGTCTGCTGGTGACATCCCTTCTGACCTCGAGCAAAGCACTTCCTCCCCATTTCCCCACGACGTGGCAAAGGCTGCAAATAGCTTCGGAGTACTGGGAAGGCAGTGATCCACAGCCCAGTGCCACAGCCGGGAGGGCACGTGAAGCCTCCAAGTCCCACACTGGGTTTTAGGAAAGAGGGAATTGATGTAGGGGATGGGCACACGGGGCTAGGACCTGTGGTCCTTCCTGTGCTCACACTGTCCACGCTCCAGCAGTGGGACACTGAGCACATCTTGCACATGTGCAATCCTTGGACTTCAGAAACAACATGGACAAACCCCCACAACTTCTGATTTAATGCACACAAGCCAGCTTAGATATTCTGCATCTCTCTCCAGAAGATACTGCAACCCATCCTTACCTTACATCCCCTATAGCCTCCCCTCTTTGCCAGCTCCTCAGTTATTCTTTCTCTGGGGCTTCACCAAGCAAGAAAAGACACTAGGAAAGACTGTGGATAAAACCAGCTCTTAGGCTGACAAGATAAAGAGTTAAAGCAGGCAAAGAAAAAGCTTCAGAAGAAAAGTGGTTATGTAATAAATCAGATATTGGAAGGCAGGAAGGTGCGCTATATAGAGGGATCAAAGTCCGGAACAGGATGTATATAAAGCAGATATTGAACTAACTTTGATAACACAGAAAAATAGAAGATTTTTGGTGGGGTTAACTGAAGGCTCAATTTTAACTATTATAAATTTCCTGTTTTACCCGTGCTGGGCAGTTTAACAGTGATCTATACAATACATTGTGTGCCTAGTGATTTCCTAGCCGTGAATGGGTCACTCAGATTTTACTTTCCATGCTTTTTTTTTTTTTTTGGTCTGTCCTGGAGCAATTAATCTATTGAAATCCTCCAGGCCTTGCCCATTGGGTGTTTTCTTTCCTACCAAGACATCAAACTACCCTGAAGGTTTATTTTAAGCAAATTCAATAGGAGGGCTCTCAATAGGAGAGATCACACAAGCACCTTGTTGAAAGTGTACAATGGGAGTTGAACCCGGAGCTATTCAATTAACAAGTGCTCCATTTTCATGCAATTCCTGTTGTGAATTCATTGCTTCTATCAGGCCAGAAATTTATGAAGCTAAAAAGGCACCATTTGTCTGAGGACACATAAGCAAGGAAATTCCAGATCAATTCACATTGGAACACAGAGGCACTTGTGAACAGCTAAGCAGAACTGGAAGCCTCTGCAGATGCTACCAGACTTGCCAAGATGAGAAAGAGAATTGAGAGCAAGCAACAGGCCTAAAAACCCTGATCCAAGGGATACGCTCAGATCTGTCTAGGAAAACCTAACTCATCTCTCTTAGGACACGGAACTCAGACAGTAGGCATCCCCCAGCACTGATTGCCTTTCAAAGTGTTTAAATGTTACATTATTTGAGGGGGGGTTTCTCTTCACCAACTCCTATTAGTAAGGGAGCAGGATGCTCCCACTGGCCATTTAAGACCTTCCTCCCAGCATCTAATCTGCACCTGTAGGGCCAAAGCGAAGCTCGTTTTTAGCGTCCCTAGATGAGACAGGATCTCCATCCACCCTGAACACTTCTGCTTGTGTGTTTTTGGATTCTGATCGCAAGTGACCAGAAAAACACAAGTTATCCCAGTGATCTACGGGTGCCTACATCACCCCGTACCACACTGGAAATACTGGCACTATTCACATCCCAGAACTTGTTTACATTTTTCAGAGATGCTTTTGCACCAGCCTCACATTCAGCTTCGCTTTGAGTGATATGAGCTCAAATACCCCTATTAATATCTTCATTATTTGATTTTCAATGCTACCCCTACATCCTCCACTTCATTCTCCACCATTTCTTGACCCTCCTCTGGATATAACACTCCCTTACTTTACACTCTGAGTAAATTCCCTATACAAAAATTCTTGTGACTGAAATAATTCACTGCGCACGTTCCTCAGGAGCTTCACCAAACAACCTTCTCCTTGCAACACTGACCTCTCTCATCAATCCTTCAGCCAGTTCCTGACCAACCTTGTGACCTACCCACCATTTGTTGCCAAATTAATGGCTTCCCATCTTGAAAGCATTCCGAATATACCACCCAAGTCCAGATGAGATCTTCCATGTTTCCTTTGCCTAGAAGAGGAGCTATTGAAGAAGCAGCTCAGGTTCATAGAGAACAGTCTGAACGATAAGGGGGACAAGCCAGCCAACCTCACGAGGTCCTTCCCAACCAAGGTTTTGCAGCTCCTAGGACACCCACCTGTGCATCCCTTCCATCCCTTGTTTGTAGGCAGTAAGAAGCTATTTTGGACAGAAAATAAATCCCACACCCAAACCCAAACTAAATTTTAAGATTTTTAAGGCATAAGAGATCTTGAGAGTCTCAGCTTGATCTTACCTGACCTGCCACAACAGAAATTTTACCTGTTACATTTCCCATGTCAGCACTGAAACATGGGTATAAAACACAAGACGTAAATAAACATGCCTCAGCTGGCCAGATGTGCAAGCAGCTGAAGCCCAGGAGCCTGGCGCTCACTGCTAGCACCCACACTGTGGGTTAGATGGCTCAAGCTCCATCTTTGCTCTCCCTGCAAATCCCAGCGGATAGGATGACCCATCTGAAAGGGGAAATGAGAGAACAGAGACTGAAGCAGGGAGATGCACAGCCATGCCTGGGGATCAACCTTCAGGGGGGAAGGGGAGGAAAGAAGTCCTCAAGTTTAAAGAGAGAGGAACAAGGATTTGGGGAGGAATGGGACCCATACCTTTGAAGCTAAACAGCAGTATGGGAAGAGTAAATAGAGACTGGCTGGAAAGTTTGGTTCTGCCCCATAGTAAGTAGAATATGGAGGGGAAAAAGAATAAGCTGCTTAAAACAAGTGAAAGAGGCTGCACCTGCACAGCCCCTTAGGGGAGTTGGATTGGAGAAGAGACATTCTTCAACCTCTATATTATGTTCCTAAAAAAGACTGTAAAAATTACAAACTTGCAAGTGTGCTCACAGTATTTTAAACACATTGCACACTCTTCCTCTAAAGTTTTGGCTGCTAAAAATAAATAGACATTTAAACAGGTTCAGCCTGGAGAACTGGAGATTAGGGTGCAACGTGAGGGCAGTGGGGCTGGGCAGAGCGGAAACTGCAGTGGGTGAGACACAGCACAGAGTCAGCACCACCGGTTTACCCAGAAGATGGCCAAAGGTTTTAAAAAAAGGAGCAGATGAAACAATCACACCTTGTGTACTCTCCCACTCAAACCTTCTATTGCTCTTCATTTTTTGCTAATGCACAAATGTAAGGGTATTTCCTCTGATTCTGGAACGCAGGGATTTCCCCCAAACACTGTTTGCTTGTAAGTTGATGTAACACTGTACTTTCACAGACACCTCAAACCCCCCTGGTTTGCAGGAGCTATGTTAGTAAATGTTCACAAAACCGAGGCCACCAGGAGCAGAATCAAACTAGAGTCTCCATGGAGAAAGCACTGCTGGCCCACCAGGCAATTCAAAGCTTATCATTTATCACCACCACTTTCGGGAAGCTTTAACCCAAGTGTTCCTGGGAGAGAGAAAAAATATTTTCTCTTTTTGAAAAATAACCCAGTAGGATGGAGCACCCCAGGATTACCATGCAGGAGGCGAAAGCTGCAGGCAGAAAGGCACATCCATGTCATGTGGAAAAGGCACAGGAAGCACAGAAGCAGGGGAATCAGTAGCTAGCAAAGCGTGTCAAGAGGCAATACAGCGCTTACTTTCAAAGCTTTCCCAACAACAAATCTCACAACACATTACAAGTGTGTCCAACTAATGAAACTGTACAGACAGAAATTGGTATTGCAAAGACAAGAACAAGAATAAAAAACCAAAACAACTTGCTCTGTATTTGTAGGTGATGTTTCCTCCTTGCAGGTGCTCCAGGTGCCTGTCGCAGCACACCTTTGCTAAGCCCAGGGCTGATGTCTGTGACACGGGCTTGGGAAAGCACGAGAGCAAGAGATTGTGCCGTGCTTGACAGAGCTCAACAGCTGGCTGCAGCTCTAGGATACAACCTCAATACAAATGCGTGCCCAGGATCACATGGATGCATAAGAAACGTGTCACTTGTGGAGGCAAGCATCCTGAATTCGGGCCAAAATGATCACCTACAGTATGTCACGTTCATGGAGGGGACAATAGTGAAGCCAGCGGTCTCCCCACCACCAAGCGTTCCAGTAAAGCTGGTGAGAGACACACCTCACTTCTAGAAAAATATCTCAATACCTCTGTACTGGAGTACCTTTTAGAAGTTCCCAGATCACAAACAGTTCATCACTGGTCAGAGTTTTTCTCCTTGCACTCAAGCTAAAAGGCTGTTACGAACAGATGTACCCTTCCTGCTCAGAGCTCCAAAGAACTACATGTACCCAGCTGACAGTCTAATTTCTTAGCCTTTCTGTAAAAGTGTTTGTTTGCAAAACACATTTCTTAAAATTGTAATACGATGACAACTTTTACATTTTAATAGTCCATCACAAACTGATCTTAGGTTAAATCTTGGAAAATCCATAGTGAAAGATACAGAAACAAGGGCACAGCAGCAGTGAGCAGAGCTATGCACCAGAGAAAGCAGCAGAATTCTCACTGGAAAGATAGAGTAATTTATGTTGGAAAAAGATCTTTAAGGTCAAGTCCAACTGTTTATGATCCTGGCAGACCAAAAGGTAATAAAGAAGTCACTTTCATTAACCTTCAGCAATTTAGCTGCATTTGAAAAGCATCTTAAGAATAACTATATGGTAAGGCATGCACAAAGCCATGGGCCAAGACTTTAGATTTCCCTACTCAAGTACCTGAGGGATGCTGGAAACCCTCCTAGTTAACTCAGCCAGTACTAAGACCTAGCCCAAAGGCTTGGGTTGAGAACATATGCCCACATGTCAGTAGTAACAAGATCCAAACGCTCTTGGCAAAGCTGACACGTGAAGGATGTTATAGGGTCCGTACTGTAATACTGAAGCAGTAACTGTCTGCTTCCACCAGACAATCACTATGTAACAATATGGAAGTTGTGTTACACGCTGTCAACACAACACTAATATCAAAAGGAAACTCATGTACTTGGCAGTTCAGCAGCAGTGGATGCAGCCCAAGTGCATTTACAAGTGGAAGATGCTTCCAAAACTAGCTGCATAGTGAGGGAAAATTCCTGGATTTCAGTCAAAAGCAGAGTGATCAGAAGCTGCAATTCCTTGTGTGCACACCTGGAGAATGCAAAACAGGCTGAATTTAACATGCTATTTTTACATAAACAGTGTGTAAGAACTAATTGAATGCAACACCTTCCCACACACAAAAAAATAATGCAATAGCATTGTCAAACAGACAGAAATAATTTGTAAATTCAGTTTAATCAGCAAACTGATCTGACTCGTGCACATCCTCCCACTCAGTGACTGGAGCAGAAAAGGGAGGGTAAGGTGGGATTGCCCTCTCAGTGGCAGCCTTATTTTAGATCAGTGGAAGCTGGTTTTGAAATTGCATCCTCATTTATACGAATACAAGGAGGAGGATTTAGTCCCTGCCTTTGTGTATAGACAACTATCAACTTACGCTTACATACAGTTGCTGAACAAGAGAGAGAGCAGGCATGAAGCAAATTAATATCCTTCATTCTACAACCAGTCTTAAACTTTACCCAACTAGAAGCCCAAGCAAGAAAGTTTATATGCAAAACAGCAGCTTTAAAAAAAACCCAACTTAAATCCTTAAATCTTTACATTTTAGTTTGAGTACAAACCAGTCACCTTTCAGTCAGTTTAGAAAACCCACAATTTTTTAAAGAAAACTGCTCAAAGCTTAAACAAGTCAAGTTTAAGAAATAGTGAGTTTATTAAAGAAGTCAAAGACAGCAGATGGATACTGTTTATTGGTTCTGTCCATCACATCTGAGTTACAGGTGTAAGAGTCACACAAATGGCAGATATAAACATGTAAACAATACAAAAATAAATGGAAAGGTAACTTTATATTTACTGAATCAAGTTGTGTAATAAATACAATAGGCAAAAAGCTTCAATCACACAATTCAGTTTAACTGAAGTTACAGTAGTGTTTGTAACAAGTTTTTAACTTAAAATTGCAAATATTAAAGCATTGAGAACTAGTATAAAAGTGAATTTTGGCACATTGTAAAGTGAGAAGTGTTACATTAGTATCTGGCTGTTGTGTAAAAGTGAAGCAATTTCTCACTAGCTTTCTGAGGTACATTTTAAAACAATCTAAAATTAGATCAACAATGTGGTTTAAACAACTCACAGTTTACAATTCACTATACTAGTTAAATTTTTTCCCTTTTAAGAATACCAAAGTATTCCAGAGCTTAAATCTGTGCAAATTCAGAAAAGTTTCAATTAAAAAATAATAATACCCCACACCCCCCATCCCACACCCCCCAACTTATTAGGGAACTTTTACATGCAACTTAAATCCTCCCCACAATCAGTTTTGTTAACTGCAAAGTATAAAACTGGACTAAGACCAAATTGCACAGCTTAATATAAAATACTCCAAGATTGCAGCGCAGTTTAAGTTGCAAATGTTCCTCTCCTATGTTTATGATGTTTTTGTCCCTATAACTTCAGTAACGACCACACTCATTCTTGGTGAGGAAAACAAAAAAACACCACCACAAGCTGCTAACATGAAGGTCAGCAAAGCATGTAAACCCCTTGAGGACTCTCAGCACTTCTTCAGTATCACAAATGCCTGAACACAAAGTTACTGTTACCAATTTTCAAAATGCAGTAAGAGATAAAGGAACAGTGTAATGGCACTTTTTTTCTGTATCCAAACATTTGTGGTTTAGAAATGGTGCTTTTTTTCCTTTTTTTTTTTTTATTTTAGTTTTACAGTAGCTAAAAAAAAATTCAAAACTAGATCCTTAGAAGTATCTCAATCCTCATTTCAAATTCAAAAGAATGAGGAAACCAGATTACCCCTACAGACAGGGTTTGATACAGTATAAACATCTCTGACTGGAGTACAAAAGTTACACTCATCTAAAAAAAAGCGCTGCTGATTGTTAGAAGTAACTCTAAAATAATCAGCAACTGCTATTAAACTATCAGCAGCATCAGGCATTTACACATTTTAGTCCTCAAAGAGTTTTCTTTTAAACAGTTTAACCATTTGTGCTAATATTCTTCACTAGGTTAATTTTAAGTCCTTTCACCAAAACCGTTTTTCCTTAAAAAAGAGGGTGCAATACAACCCATGACATCCATTTATTTTATGCTTTGTGAATAAATGGTGTCATCTGCAAGGCACTACTATGTTTAAAGGATACCATTGTCACAGTTTCACTATTTCGGTATTTTTTCTGTTTTAGTCACAGTTAAAAACTAATAAAAAACCTAAAAAAATTGAGGTAATCAATTCATTTCAATAACAAAATATATTAATTGAAATAGTACCAGTATGGTGAAAGGTCTTCATAATACACAGCTATTACCATATAACATGCAGTACAGTATATAAGTATACTAGGCCTTTGTTCTGAGCTCTTCTGCTTCAGTTTTTAAGGAACAGTTCAATTTGCACAGTAGCACGCCGATTCCAAATACTTATTTCCTTTTTGTTCACAGCGGATCTCACTTGTAATAACAACTCACTACGCCAACCCCAAATGAATTAGCCCCACCAACATTTATTTTTGAGAGCTGCACAAATCGGAGTTCTTAAAAAGAGTTCAGCAGAGCAAAAAAAGCTACAGTATCTTCAACTACTGTTCAATCAATTGCACTTAAATCTACTCTGTTGTTGACTTCAGAACTGAGACAAAGCATTGACAACGTGCCTGCTGTCCCAACCACTGGTACTTCTTCCGACATAACATAGTCATACCACTATTCTAGAAATATGGCTTTGCAGGTAATATAACTTGTACTGAAAAGGAGCACACTGGGTTTACACTAAGTTTATTGGCAAATAACTAGAATTTGTGAAGAATTTGCTAATGCCCCTTTTTATTGCAGTGTTGAGACCAGAATTTTGCACTCTAATAATCCTGATCTGATAAATAGTTTCATGCAACCAACTGTACTTAGTTTGTAAACACCCGCTAGCCCCCCACATCCACCGCTAGCTACATTTACTCTACCAGGCACTACAGTATATTAAGACTAAAGTATAGCCATGCATAGATAAACTCACGAGCCTTATCATGATGCTCTATACCTGTAATACGGGTTACCCCAGAAAGCCTAAAAACACAAACTAATCGCTGGCTTTTACTGTACTTTAACCGGATACATGTAGTTTATAAAGTCTCGTGATGTGCAAAAAAAAAAATAATCTTCAATTCAGACAGCTTTTCAAATCTAGTAAGAAAGCTAGAAACGAAACCTTATCAACATCTATATCCCAATCTGCAGCACCTGGAACTCCGCCTTTGCACTGTAAAACCACCACAGCACAGGCACCGAGCCAGCTAGTAGCAACGTGTACTGAAAGTCTACCTAAAAGAACTTTCAGGTTTTTTACAGGCTTATTGAAATTTCAGCCATTTCAATATTCCAAAGATAAAAAATATATTCCTTAAGTAAGGCATAAAACTGTATCTAGCCTTCAGTTTGATGGCAGGAGTTAAATCTCATTTTCCTGCCACAGAAAGAGTGTGTGGACATGTTATAAGTATTTTAAGTATATTTTAAGAAGTTACTCATTCCGTTTCTTACTGTACTACATACATCCGACTCAAAATGAGAAGTTGCAGTTATATTAAAAGACTGAGATGTTCCTAAGGCAATGGAATATGAAAATAAAAAATTCCTTCTGGACTGTTTAGTTCTTCTGGACTAAATTCTGAGCACATAGCATGATACAATAATCTGCTTATTCAAATAAGCTTCAATAATTACCCTTAAGAAGCTGCTAGGGTACCTTATAATCCTGCAGTCACTGATCTATGAAGTCTCTCTTAAAACTGCACTAAATTAAGTTAAAGGACAAGTTGCCAGAATTCCTATCACGATATCATTTAGTAACTGTAAAGGTTTTGTTGCAAGTACTTCACTAAACTGATACACCAGGTGTTAAATGTTACAGCACGCAAATTCTTCTGAAAGCTTTACAAACAAGTTTATTTCAAGCATATTTTTTGATATTTTTTACCTTTGGAAATAAGTAATTTTCAGGAGAAGGATTTCTTTAGCTAAAGAATCTCTCTTTTCTTGCTTTGCTTAGTTTTTAGTACTGAAATAAGAATGCTTCAGTGATAATCTTCTAAGCAACAGTAAATTGCAGATTACCGCCATTCATGTCAGTATTTTCTAGAGCACCAGTAACACTGGAAAGAAAGCAAGATATCACCGCTTATCTCATTTTACCCTGAAATGTATAAAGATATTTTCGTTAGAAAAGTCAAAATTTCAGCTGCAGATTCAAACTGTGCAGAGGTTATGAGACATACTGTCCCCTCAAAAAAAACACAGATGCCCATGTTCCCCCATTTCTCGCTTTGGGAACACCGTAACAGCTGTGGGATTAGGTAACCTTCCGAGTTTTTGAGGTGTTCCCCCATTTCTCACTTTGGGAACGCCGTAACAGCTGTGGGATTAGGTAACCTTCCGAGTTTTTGAGGTGTTCCCCCATTTCTCGCTTTGGGAACGCCGTAACAGCTGTGGGATTAGGTAACCTTCCGAGTTTTTGAGGTGTTCCCCCATTTCTCGCTTTGGGAACGCCGTAACAGCTGTGGGATTAGGTAACCTTCCGAGTTTTTGAGGTGTTCCCCCATTTCTCGCTTTGGGAACGCCGTAACAGCTGTGGGATTAGGTACTCATCCGAGTTTTTTAAATGATCCCCCATTTCTCGCTTTAGGAACATCCCCCAATCCCACATACTGAAGTATACCACTGCTCATCAATGCCTTTGTGCAACAAGTTTCAAGGGACACCCAGAGATTAAAGCGGTTTGATTATCTGCACGACGGACCAATTCGACGATTACATTCTGACCTATTAGGAAACACAGTTTTGCTTCTTTTCTTATTTTAAATAAGTTTCCACTACTAGCCAGAGATTCCAGGTGATGCTTTTTACAGTCTGGAATTAAGGTGAAGTGGAAGCAAACCTGACAGTACAAACAGCTAAGCAGTTACCATATTAAAATGCCAACCTTACAGGAATGATCTCTTAGTTTTAAAAGGAGTGCAGAAAACTGACATTTCACTTAATTTTCTAGTTAACCAGCAAGGACAACAGCATTTTTGGTTACTGATAGTAGGTGGTTCAGAAATGCACAGAACACACGTGCTTATGTCTTCTGCTCGAAGAGATCATGATACTCTTGTTCTTCTAGTTCTCTGTTGTATTTCTCAATTTCCCTGTTGGCTTCTTCCAAGTAATCATTCATGAACTGGTCCATCACTGATTTCAAAACACTAAGGAAAAACGTGTGCAAATAGCATTCATTAGAAAACAACATACAGGTCTGAAGGGCGTGCCAGTTCAGGGACACATACCAAAAGCAGAATTTAAAATATTAGCTTCCAGGAGTGCCGCAGTCTGACCCAACCACAACTCCCCTGTGTTACTGGGAAACAAAGGAGTTACGCAGTGGACGTTTCCCAGCCAAGAGGAAGAATTTAACAGCAAAACTAGAGCAGGTTTGTAATGTTTACAGCTATTTTGGTTAAGCAGAAGTCTAAAACACTGTGCCCAAAATTCAAATCATTCAGAAGTGGTTAACCAGTGCCTGTATTTTTTAATGCCAAACACCAAGATGGTGGTGGAGACAAGATCCAGTGAATACTGAAGTCCAAATATACCGGGGTAAGCTATCTTCTGCCAGTATAACTCAAGTAGGAGCTTACCCTGCAGACATAAGTCTGCTGGTTTAAAACTTTGTAGTTGTCCCATAGGACAAATAAAATAATCACTTGTTCTTATTCCAAAAGAGAATCACAGAACCCACTTGGATTTTTCTAAAGTTTGTTAAAGTGAAAAGTAAACTGTGAATACAAAACCAAATTTGAAATTGGTAATAAACCAAAGACAAAAGCAATAGAAAGTTATGAAAATGAGAACAGGAATACACCAGAACATTAGTATTACTCTGGCATTTCTTGCCAAAACCAAAAAATATTATCAGGTTTAAATTAAAAAATAAAGATAATTTCTGGAGAGAATTCCAGAGGACCCTACTTCAGCTGTAGTTTGTGTTCTGTAAATTGACAAAGACAACCAGCAAGGACAGCACATTTACAAATCTGCATATGCTACAATTTGATAAGCAGATCACACTGCTTGCTAAGCTGTAGTAGTTGTAAAATAAGGTTTTACTTTGAGTTTAAAAAGTGGTTACAAAAAATGCACCTCCACACCTAATTCTGAGTACCCTGTCCATACTACTGCATGGCATCCAGTAAGGTTCTTCTCACCTCAACTTACAAAATGAGAGCAATCATTTATCATCAGCTTCACTGCAAAATACGTGGCAGAAAAAAAGGACAGTGTAGTAAAACCTAAAGCAACGTTGAATGTTTTTACTTGAACATGTGTGCACATGTACCCACACAAAATTATATTCATTTGGAAGTTTTATCAGTCATGACCAGGTCATGATAAGCAATCTTACAGCACTATTTGGTTTGAAAAATATTTGTTGTCGAGCTGTGGTCCATAAATGATGTTCTGCGTGAGCTCATGTACAGTTTTGGGATTGTTTTGTTGGTTCTGTTCTGCTTCTTAAGATGATACTTCTGAAAAAGTGTTTTAACAGTAAGCTTTAAGTGGCAAGTAGTGACGCACAGATTTAAGGAACAAAACTTTTCACTTCATATAACCACAAATCAAACTGGCTCTTCACCATATTGCCTGCTTCCACAGTCTACACATCAGATTTGCATAGCCTGTTGCCTACCTGAAACCTTCACACACACACCCCGCCACTTTAAAGGATACATGGATGGTAATCCATTTTGTCGCCAAAAAAATTCACAAATTGAGTCCCATTGTAAAAATAACCAGCTGGGAGTGGATCCAAGTGGCGTTTCACCTACATTAGGAAAGAAGATACTGTATGTTAAACTTTTAAAATGCAGAACTGCTTAGAGACAGTCTCAAAAAAATTAAACAGATAAAAGCGAAATTCCTTCTGCTGAGTTTAACAGCCAGGGAGGAAGGTATGGCTCCTGGCTATAAAGAAGCACTCAGAAAGAGAGTATGACAAATGGCATCCATATGGACTAGGGGTGTTAGGTACAGCAACACTAATCATAGCCACGCCGTACTCTTAGGAACCCAACTCCAGAGACAGCACTTACAACCTAAAGGTAGTTAATGAGGGCAGGATTAGGCATTTAGGATCCTAATTTGTAAGTGATAACCTGGCACAGCACAGAACAGGGAGAAAAGACAGCGAAAGACCATTACAGTAACCAAAACCGTATGCTTCTCCAACACCTTACACCTCCTCCCCCTACTTCTCAGGGCTAACTTGAAGCCCTGAGATAACACCAAGCTTTAAATCTCAAATCCCTTCTGGACAGCCTCAGTTGTGTTTCAAGTGTATCAAAAGGCAGTAACTGCCATGATAATTTGGTGCTCAGAGCACTTGCTATGGCAGGTATTGGAGATGCTCTATCATACAAAAGCATATTTAAGAAAACCAGCCAGAAGAAGGGCTTGCTATTAATTGCTTCTACTTACATGAATGTTTTTTATTTCCTGAAGGGTCAGCATTCCTCTGGTTTTCAGGGCTTTCCTCTGAGGTTTCTGTATGAAGAATTAGACCTCAGTTATATACCTACTGAGTGACAGTGTAATACTACAGTTTAGTTACATTAAAAAAACAACAAACCAACCAAAAAACGCAACACAAACCACAAAACAGAAAAGTTTTTTCTTGAAAATGTGGCCAATGATAATGAAATCTATGATCTCATGCTATCATGCTCAAGCCCAGCACAGAAGTACTCCTTTTAGAAGTGTATCTTCTAAAAATTAATTTCTAGACAGAATTATTCAATTGAGGCATTCACAACTATGTTCTGAAAACAGAAGTAAAAATCACGTGATCTTACATAAAGCACCGTAGAAATGACAAATTCTAAAGGTATTTGAAATAATACAATTCAAATACAGCTTTACTGCAAAAATTTAAGAAAACTGGCACAGGAACAGAAAAGCAACCTAGTTTTAAGTCTGAAAAGTTTTATAATTCATTGCTTTCAGGCAGTGTGCAGTAATTCTCAGAAATATCTGAAACTCTAAATTAGTCATGACCAGTGGGACTGTACAAAGACTCTTTGTAGTCTTGAACTGCTCAAAGAGGAAGCACTTCATACTTGAGATAGCATTTAAGTTCCAAGCTTTCATAACATTACAATAGTATCCATAGAGTGCTTTCTTACATGTCAAAAGCATTTGTCTCCATGTATTACCCATGTGATATGTACACAGAGCGTGAGATATCATCACAGAAAATGTATACTTCCCTGAAGTAACACAACCAGCTAGGAGAACAGAGGTGAGAACCTGAAGATCCTTTGAAACTTTCTTCCCGTCCTACACAATACTATGCAAATCCTAAGCCATAAAGAAGTAACCATGAAGTTTTTTTAACTAATAAACATTCCAAGGTGGGAATCATGAAAGGGCACAGTTGAAACTATCAGCTCAGGTTCCAACTAGAGTGCTAAAATATGCAATTTGTACGGCTGAACAGTTTCTGTCCAAGTGTCTTTCTGAATCAAGACTCAAGACCCACTTTTTAAGACCTTGATGTGCAGCCTGGCAAGAGTAATACATGCTGGTATTATTTGGTTACGTAGCAGTAAACCGTCCTGCTCTGCACTCCTCTTCAGGCTGTGCCAGTCACTGTGTGATCTTAGTGAGACACCACAACTGCAAAATGTGCCTTCTAGGCTTCTTATGGATGTACATATACCCTGTTCCCTCCTCCAACTTCAACTGCATATGTATGTTAGCCACGCAGAAATACATGAAGTCTTACATGGCTGCACACTTTATTAATTAATGACTTGACAAATTAATCAAGACAAAATGAAAAAACTAAACCCTCCATTTCAGTGGATTACTTCCAAGAAGGTTTAATTTAGTGAATCAAAACAAGTTTCCAGCTTTGCAGTGTTCAGGTACTTCAAGAAGATTTATTTCACACTACACTTTAGCTTTTGGCAATCATGTCTCAGCTAAATCATCCTGTGTTTATTCTGGACATAATCCATTTGCTTGAGCACTCAAGAGCAGATCAATCCATGCAGAAACTGTAGCAGATATTAAAACAATACACAAATTACAATACACATTTGCAAACTGTTAGCCCTCTTTCTGAAATACATTTACACCCTGGAATGCTAATAACTTGGTAAAAAAGAAAGGAGATGGAAAGGAGATGGGGGGGTGGGGAGTTTAATGGATGCACACAGATTCCACCTTTTGTTGTTAATGCCAAACAGATCACACTGAACAAAAGTAAACATGCCCACGAACCTGTCTTGCAGTTTCTCTGAGCCAGTCTTTTATATCCTCTTCCTTAAGAGAGCAGCCAATAAAGACAAGGAAGCACTCCTGTTGACTGCTGCAATCTCTGTTATCGCTTCTTGAATCAGGAGGAGTTGGCCCCTCCTGAACAGGCACAAGGCTTAGTGAATTAGATGATGTGTTGTGACAGACTTCAATCACTTTATCAGAATCTAACAAGGAGAAGATGAAGAAAGAAGTGTCCTGATAATTGCTAATCTAATTTAACATCAACACATTGGTGTAGAGAGAATACATTAAAAACATTTTAAATATGTATATATGCAGTGCAATCACCAGACAATGCATAAGTAGTAATTTGCCATTACCTGAAAACTTAACTTTGCCCATGATGTGATAAATGTTTCCAGAAAAAGGACTTGGCTTGAGCAATGACTTAATCGCTGTTTGAAACAGAAGACAAATAGATTATCTCACTTATTTTTCTTCCTGGCGTAGCTTCTGGTCAGACCTATGCCTCAGGTCTATAAACGACATCCTAGTGCTTCAGGGGAAAAAGCTGCAGCATCCCCCAGAGCCCCACTATGTAACATTTCTGTAGGTTCTCATTTCTTTGCTATGGGGTAGGTGGGAAGTAACATGCTTGGCATAATGAACTCTTACAGTGTGTGTGGAAGTAAAAAGATGCTCCTTAACACTCTTTTGCCAAGGAAAGAGGGAAAGGCACGGCTATATACCTAACTCTAGTAGCCTAACACAGAGTTAAGCCTATTTTCTAGTAACTACAAAGAATGATTTGGCATAAAAAGTAGAAGCTGATGGTCACTTATAAACTGTATTTCAACGTTACAAAAAAATCAAACATAAAATAAAAAGCAAACATATGAAGATAAGGGTCTCAGCCTCTAGAAACCAAAAATTAAATTAGATTTTCATCTGAACAAAATCATGGGTCAGTTTTCCAGAGCAGACACTAAAGAAGATAATTTACTGTACATTAAGGAAGGAAAGCTGAATTTTCAATTAGAAGTTCACTTCAGCAGTAAATCCCTATGCTACATCAGTGCCTGCTTTCCCCTCCATTACTAAGTATTTCAAACTTGAACTTAAATCTAGTCAGTCAAAGTTAATTTGTACCTTTACATTTGGTCACAAAACGTGTTTTTTCTAGAGGACGATTAAACCATACACATATCTGAACCATTGGAGGGAAGACAGACCCAGCTCCATATTTGCCTTCATACCTTAAAGACAAAAACACACACCTTCAACATATACAACACACACACACACACTTGTGCTTTTCATCTAACAAACTTCTTTAAAGGAACTATTATTTCACCACAGATAAGACTTGCACATAGGAAGAAAAATACTAAGCTTTCTTTTCTAAGACATCCATGAAAATGTGTTATGTTCAAAGTTCGCAGGACTCCTTTTGATGCTCTTCCTGCTGCTATTTTTTTTTTCCCCTTACATGCATATATTCTTGCATACTATCATCGAATAGATTAACAGCTGTCCAAAAGTTTTAAATACTTTATGTTCCTTCTTGGCACCCCAACCTTCATGCCAGTTTACTTCAGGAGCCTTAATTGCATCCAATTTAGAGCAAGGAATAAGAATATATATGTATATACAGGACTGGCAAGGTAAAGTAAATAAATCGTGCTTCCAGCACTATAAATGTAACCAGAAAACAGCAGCCCAGAGTTACAATGGCTGACAGGTTTATATTTTCTGCCAAAAAGGTGCAGCACAGATAACTGCAACAAGATGTGTAAAGAACCCTGAACCATGAAAAACATCACTCAGTATTAAATGGAAAGCTTGGTAACATGTATTACTGTGCCCTTAGCCTCTGCCAAGACTGTCAATAAGGTTGCTGTTTTTTATGAATAATTGTTCTGCTAATAGCTAGACTGACATAGCAAGTTCATTCCAGTAAGGCTGAATAGCTGTCAGAATTAAATTACTCTAGTCATTATTGACCTCACCCATCCCAATCCTTCCCAGCTTATTCCCAGAGGGTTCCTTTCTATTCTTCTGAAAAGCAACAGTAATCTTGCCATTGATTTAAATGGTGTCCAGAAAAGATCCTTTTCGCCATAAAAGGACAGCAATCGTGTATCTACTAAGAATACTCATCAGCTCTCTTTTAAAAAAGATTTACAAAGCTATTGCCTGTTCCAAATGAGCAGTCTTAAAAAGAAAAAAATAATTAAGTTAGTGAGACTTTTTAATCTTCAAGTTAATTAGAAAAACAGTTTTAATATTTCTCAATCTAGATACTTGCCAGCCAGGACACATTAAATATCGAGCTCTCATCATCTGAGGATCTGAAAAACTGCTTTCTGAGAGAATTAATTCGATATCCTCATTCCTATAAAGAGACAAAGATGAAGACTTTAATTTTATAAGTTCAATAAAACAGCCACTATCTGTGGCTATACACTACAGTATGCTACAGTAAAATGAAGAGTATTTTCCCCTTAGTATGACAGTAGTCACACTCTGTAAATAAAAACATACATTTCCTAATCCCTATGCCTATATGACCATAAATGTAAAAGGAAGATGCCTTTTGCATGACAGCCAACAAAGAAAAGTCTGCATCTCCTTTGTATAAGTTACCAGAGTAAAACAAGAGCGCATAAGTTTCTAAGTGCATGTGTCCTATCTGCCAAAAGTGACAAATACTGTACAGTGACTAACGTTACCTAGTTACAACTCCATTTTCTGCCAAGATGAAGGAAACTGCAGGATTTGCTGCTCGGATAAGGCTCTGCAGCTGCATAAGGAGTGGATGCTTCTGCTCTGTAGCATGACTTGTGAAAACCACATTACTCACTAGTCCTGTGTAAGGAAATCAGAGGATAGTTTACAAAAGTCAGGTATGCAACAGCGACTAATGAAGGATTAAGTGACAGAATAGCCATTCTTTTATTCTCCTTCCATCTCACTTTAAAAGAGAAAAAAAATCAAAAAAGCAAGGGACCTTTCATTTAATAGAAGCAATTCAGATTCAATTAATTAATTAAAAGAATAAATTCATACAAGAAACAATTTGAGAAGGAATAGTTTAATAAAAAACACTAATGCTTAAACCCTCTTGGAAAATTCAATGTGTAGAAAGACAGGCTAAACAGCTAAAAAAAATTTGAAAAAATCAGTATTGCAGACTGACAGTTGCCACTTCCACAAACAAGAGAATGGTTTGGGTTTTTTTTTGGGGGGGGTTGGTCTGCTTTTAAAGAAAGACCCCAAAATGTTATTCAAACAGCAGGTGTGAACCCATAAGGCATCAAAAAATGTAAGAGAAAAACAATGGGGTAACTATTTGTCCTGAACCCAATTCCCAAAGAGACTCAGCTGTGTCACCAGAAAAGCAATTCCTTTTCCAGGCTTAACAGTACCCCTTCACCTTGCACCTAGTGCCACCAATTTCACTGAATAAATGGTTACTCTTCTTAAGCAAAATCTTTCTAAAATTCAAAGATGGCAACACAGTCTTCACATCATACCTGCTGTCTTGCCAGGTATAAGACAAGTTTCATGTTAAATGAGAACCAACTGCTGCTACTGCAGATGCCTCTGAAGGCCATCAGAAATAACACACCGATGGTCACAGCCATCAAGGGCTGGGCACTGGAAGGGATCTCATTAAGGAAAAAACGTGAGATGACATATCGCTTATCTGACTAATTTCAGTGTCATAGGATCTTTGCTTTCCAATTACACCACGGCAGCGTTACATCAGAATGATTTCCAGCCCAGTTCCTGAACGAGAGTGAAGGGCAAACCCTTCGGGATTTCCTAGGATGTCAGTATTGCCCAGAATGTGTAAGGAATGCTATTTCTTTACTCAAGGTGTGCAGCTCATTTCATATACTTCCCTGAAACTACCAGTAGAGTTTATTGTTCTGTATTACGTTCTCAAATATCCAGGAACAACTGAACTGGGATGCATTTCCCCTCTCCCCAACTCACCACTATTCAAAGCAGAATATGTAATGAAGTTCACACCATGAGCTGCTGCCTACAGTTATTCCTGATCTTTACAGAAATCATTAAAGTACACTAATCCTTGCAGAGGCTTCTTTACACAGGAATTCCTATATCATATATTTCCGGGGTACTTACATTATACCATATGCTCCCAGTCACCGTTACTTGCATCACTGACCCTTTCAAGCTAGAATTTTAATAGCAACCCAAGCAAATATCCATCATTAGTATTTCTCTTTTTTTAATCTCCCACAGACATTTCCACTCCAATTTCAGAAACATCTAAGTTTCCCCCAATACACAGTTGCTCGGGCAGGGGAGGGGGAACAGCAAGCACACTTAGACATTTAAGTCACACGCATGCTTGAAGTTATTATGTAGATCATGCAATTAAGATGAAAAGCACGAATAAGCTAATCAACAACCACCACGCTGTGGGTGTGCTATGCACGGTGTTGGGTGGTTTTTTCTTAATATCCTCAAACTTGATACTGATTTAAAATTCAAGTTTGATTAAAAACATAGTTATACTTCCTGTGAAGTTGGCACAGAACAATAAAAAGGCTGTATAACATAAACGCTACAAAGCATATATTACAGTTCGAAGCATTATGCCTTGGAGAGCATAGGTAATTGTCAAGGACAAAGATGGCAAAGCTTAAAGTTAAGAAAAAGATTCAACAAATAAAATACCCAACAAATCAGAAACCTATGCATCTTGTCTCATGCTCATCACCCATACTCTTTTCTCCATCCATCTCTGCTTTTGCGCTTGTTTAAGAAGAATAGCTTTCGGGCACTAGCTGTCATTCCTGCTTGTAAACTCACACACAGCCTTTGAAGTAACAGAAGACTGCTCAGAGCCTGGGGAACCTGCAAGCTTTGGCTCCACACACACCTATGCATAAGTCTTTAGGTGCCAGTACTGCACAAAAATTGGCCCTGTGTTAGCAGGCAACAGTCCATGATATTGAATTGATCAGCAGTTAGTGTAAATCAGAAGAAAAATAGCTTTCGGAGAACTGGAAGATGCCTACGTAGCTTTAGTAACAAGTAATTTTGACCTTTTCTATTTAAATTCTCACTGCCACCTCTGTTTCTACTGCATTTTGAAGAGCACCCAGTTTTGTTTAATTCCTTATTTATACGCTCATTAAAGAAAAAAAAAAAAATCTTTGCAGCATGGGCAATAGCATGTTCAATAGAAGCAGTAAAAAAAACAGGAGAGAGATATTAAAAATACATATGCTTCACAAAAATGTGTCCTCTTTGCTCCCAAACGTACAATGGACTTATCTAACAATGGCAATGTCAGTCTGTAAAACAATTTTGTATACAACAGAAAAGACGCCAATGTGTCCTTAGACTAGTAAAGGTGGTATCTTACAGCTTCTCAGCAAGAATGGAGGAAAAAAAAAAAAAAAAAAAAGGGAAAAAAAGCAGCATATTTGGAAGGAGTGAGACAAAAGGAAATTACAGCATACAGATGGTGGCAAGATTTTTTCCACAAAGCTTAAACAAGTATGCAAGGAAGAAACAAAGCAAAACTGCTAATGTTTGTGACTCTGCTCAAGGCTTTATCAGTCCTTCCTGATCCTCATCTGTTTCTGTTAGTCTTGGGGCTTTCAAAAAAAAAAAAAAAACCAAAAAAACACCCCCGTGTAACTCATGAAAAATGATGTGTCATGCTGATAACTCTTCATTACAGGGAAAGCCACACAATAGAAGAGACCTGGAAAGCAGCAGCAAAAGGCTAACCCTACTCACTCCCAAAATTTGCAAGGTAGTTATGTGGACAAGGTAAGTATCCAGAAGTCTAATTAATTCCTACTTGCCTATACCCCTAGTTGTCTTTCCTTCTACCCGCATTGCAAGTTTCTCTTTTCAGATTTCTACAACACCCAGTACAATAGCACCTTGGCCCACTGATGCTACAGTAACACAATACCAGGGTGCATGACATACGCACACACAAAATTAGGACAAGTATCTCTCAAAGTAAATGTCTCATTAGATATTGCTATTGTTGCACCAGAAATGAATTCTCAATCATGCAGAAGTAAATTCTCTCCTATACATGCGATGCAATCCTGCATTTGTCTGCGAAGTTTAAGAGTGCACCACATCTCAGTTCAAAGCCTACTTTTCCTTCTACAACTTTTGACACAAAAACTTCCCCTATTCATGTGAAACAATTTTTTTTACACCAATAGACCTCTAGGCTATCTCATGTTACATTTTATATCTGAAAACTAGATGACAAAAAACTTGCAACATGCAGAAATAATTCACTGCCAAAAGAACATTCTTCTAACCTCCAGTATTTTTCCTTCAGTGTTTGGACCATAGGAAAATAAGCTATAATTGTCTTAAGGATTTTCTAGTTCCTCCTCAAACAATGACAGATTCTCACCCAATCAGGTCTGTACAAATGCACTTCAAAAACAAGATAGCTTTGAGTAATTTTTTTATTCTCAAAATGTCACAAAACAAAAAAGGCATGCTCGCCCTCTTAACTTCTCAGTATTTGCTAATATATTGTTACATTCTTAAACTCAGCATTCTACTGCTTTCTTCAATTTCACCCATATTTATCTATTCATCAGTTCCCCAATTTGTAGCGCCAACATTTTTCTCCCAATAAGAATAAGATACTCATCTAGATAATAGCACCTACATCATCTCCAGCTTTTTCACAACTTAATTATTTTGGGTTCTTTTGCATTTCATTATTCTCTGCTCCCTTCACACACGAGTAAGACATGTAAGACATGGCAGAATTCTGGCAGCAAAACAAGCACCTGCAGAGTCTAAATGGCCAGAAGAAGAGTGCTGCATCCGACTCTGACAACTGCATTTAAATATGAACGCTAACCATTACAGTCCTACAGTTCGCTTGGGAAGACGTGAGCCTAAGATCAGAAAGTCATGCTGCAGTAACTGCAGTCCAACAGTGACTTTAAAAAAAAAAAACCAACAAAAAAACCCTCAACTGTCATTGGCCTATTCAGTTTCAGGCTGAGCTTATAGTCTGCCTAAAAGATTGCCTGACTGGAGAGATCTGTGTTCATATATACACACACACACGTAGTGGTCTTAATGCTGTGAATCTGCTACACAGCTGTTAAACACCTGTAGATATGCTAAGGTCAAACTTGCTTCTGCCCTTGAAACTCAAACAACTTATTTGATGATAGGTCAGAAAAGATGATACCCTACTTATGCCAGCACCTGCTCCAAGTTCCAAGCCTGACAAGAAAGACACTGCTATGATTTATTTCAGAGTCAGGATATAAAACTAAGTACACAGATAAGAAACAGTTCTACTGCAAGTGAGGGTTTTTTTTGTCTGCTGCAATGTCAAATGAACCCTGCAAGGATCCTCCACACTGCACTAAGAAGAGGATATGGGGAACAAGGGAACCAGTTCATTTTTCCCCTCTCTAAAACAGCAAAAATGAAAGGAGAGGTCCATTTCCTCATGCCTCCCCAGAAGAGGATGGGTCTCCAATCCAATCCGTTTTGCTTCTAAATCAATGACAAGGCACGAGTTACAGCAGTTCAAGTTAAGCATTTTAACTCATGGTCTTAGGAAACCCATCCTCCAGACGAGGACAACCAGAACGCATCACGCTCCAGATTCTTACCTCTTCTCCAGGTGCCTATGGTGGTTAATAGTGTAGGCAGCGATCATCTGTTCTGCACAGATGGTTCTTACCTCCAAGACTTTTTCATGCTCCTTTGACTACATACATTTACAATGTATTTATTTGGCCATATGGCTCAGCTCAAAGTCAAGGAAAGTGACACATACCTTGCGAACACTGGTCCAAGAACTTGGGAAAAAGAAGCCTAAAAAATCAAAAGTTTTTATATCAAGAATGGGTATTATTAAAGCAAAGCATTTACATTCATTTGGACACTTACAGCTGGAGTCTTACTATCCAAAACATTTTCACATTTCCTTTCCTCAATTCATATAACTGGGACATCCCCACAGGTTCTGTCTTTTAAGAGTTATTCCCCCCAAAATAGTTTTGTAGACAGTTTTAATTCTTTAATGAATTTGAGAGCTAATTAGCACCATGCAATCTATTCTGTATTCTAAGAAATCAGAAAGGTATCAACATTATTTTAATCCCTATTTAAACACTAGGAATTTTAAGCTTGCCCTAAAGAATTGTGCCTTTCAAACAGTGTGGGAACTCTTCATGGAAAGGCTGTATGTACATAATGCTTTCCATACATATTGTACCAACTTCTGGTACTGGGTCACACAAGCAGCAACTATTTTTATGAGCTTTATCATGCACAGAAGCACTCCAGAGATAGCACTTCATCTGTTCCCCTTCAACTACCTCTCCCCTGCCCTTGCTTGCTATTCAACATGGGCAAGAGCTTCATCCTAGGCTCATGAAAAAGCGAGATTTCTACAGTAACGAACTTTGAGACAGGAAAGGGTTGTGATTCTCTTGACTGCAAGTTTCAAGTCAGACAAAAAAAAAAAAATCATTCTTCTTGGTTCTCACAGTGAAATCTGCCAAAGCTTCCCAACTGAAAGATTTGTCATTGGCAATACGTGGCTGCTTGGTAAGTTCTTATCAGAAGAAACTTCAAAGCGAGACACAAACAGGCTACAGCATAAGCTAAAGCCTCTTCCTTCAATTGCTACTGCACTTCAGGTGACAAACAAGGTTAGTCAAAGGATTGCAGGCCACCACCACTATAAATACTGCTCAGTACCATGACCAGTAACACAGTAAGTTTAAAAAACACCAAACAATTAGAAATGGAACTTGCCTTCCCCATAATTATGGAAAGAACAAGTTTAAAGAGCACTCCAGCATCAATTTACCAATATTTTATGTAGTCTTCGTTATTTATTCACAATCTATGTCACAGAGAAAAAGAAGCATAAAAAGAATGTCTATTTATTGACATCTCAATGTCAATCTCAAGAAGCTTATCGGTTAGTGTTTTAAAAACAGCTAGGAAGTTTAAGGAGTGCACTTTTATAAAATGATTGGACAGTTCACCTCTAAGCTGTGATGCTCAGGGTTTTATCACAAATAGAAGCAATGCTAAGGAAAGTTGACAAAAGTTAAAGCAGTTAATCAGCTGCAAAGCTATAATTGCAAAATGTAAGTATTATCATTTTACAGATAGGTCTATGGGATTAGCTTCACGTTTGTTGGAATGCAGAGCACACACACACACTATGAAACAGTGACCAAACCACACTATTTAAAAATGTCAATGACTTGGCTTTGCTACCATTTCCTCCCCACCCTGCATCTGCAGTAACCCAGGATATCAGATTTCAATACTTGCAACGCTTTTGCTTCCGTGCTTTGTCATTCTCTTCCACTAAATTTGGAACTGCTTCCCATAAGATCCATGTTTTAAGTCTTTAAGTCTTCATTTAATGTCCAAAAGTAGTGACACTATCAATAATCCAAACCGAGATACACATCTCTGTTTTCAGTCATACTTACAAAAAGATGGTAAAAAAAAAATGATTTAAAAAACACACGAGAGGACAGTTGACTGTCCAGATTTTACAAAGTCCTTCACCAGAGTATACATATTTAAGCAGTATGCTATTGACAATCTTTATTAATTCTTCCACAAGCTAAACTTTTATTAGTATATATAATTATATAACTGGTGGAAACTAAGTGTCATCCTTACAAACCAAACAGCACTTCAAAGTTCATCCGAGATGGATTACCTGGCAGTTTTATGAGATTTAAGGCAGTTCAAAGGCATTTAACTATCATATATCTCTAATTATTATAAAAGCGATCTCATAAACTTACATATCTGTTTTCAAACTAGTAAAAATATTTTAAATTATACCTGTGTTCCATATAGCAACTCAGTGGCTCTACGCAAGTATTAACTGCTCCAATGATGAAAGAAGACTTCACATCTGGGTCTGGATGAGTTTGCAGAGCCTGTACGACATCAATAACATCAGTATACCTGTAAAAAAACAAAATGAAATACGGTTTTAGAGAAACAGAATGACACGTTTCAACATCCAGTAAGAAATCAATTGCTTGCAGGAAGGTTAGGTTTCTAATAAAGCCTACCAAAATTTTTATAAAGCAGCTCAAAACTTGGCAAATCCAGACAAACTAAGGTGACTGCAAGTAATATTACAAATGAATTATTGACAACTACAGAAAAAAGCAGTATAAACTTTACACTGAACAACTGTAAAGTCCAGCTTTCAGAAAGCACGAAAAGCTCAGTGTAATAGAAGCATGATAAGCCTACCGCCAAGCATGCTAAGGACTAAGTATGATTCAAGTAAAAAAAGAAACTAAAGAGCAACATCTCTCACTTATTAGCACTCTCTAAATGAAGTGCGCTTCTATATTTAACGTGTCCTTTTTTTATCACTACTCCAGCCACTACTGTGTTCTGCTTCTGTATGATAACAAAGTTTAGGTGAACCTGAGCTTTTTCCAGGTGTTTATTTCTCAGCCAGTTACTGAATATGTGTCTTTCCTTCTACCCGCATTGCAAGTTTCTCTTTTCAGATTTCTACAACACCCAGTACAATAGCACCTTGGCCCACTGATGCTACAGTAACACAAACAATACCAGGGTGCATGACACACGCACACACAAAATTAGGACAAGTATCTCTCAAAGTGAATGTCTCATTAGATATTTTGCTATTGTTGCACCAGAAATGAATTCTCAATTATGCAGAAATAAATTCTCTCCTATATGTGCGATGCAATCCTGCATTTGTCTGCGAAGTTTAAGAGTGCACCACATCTCAGTTCAAAGCCTACTTTTCCTTCTACAACTTTTGACACAAAAACTTCCCCTATTCATGTGAAACAGGACCTGTTCCATGATATTCCCAGGCACAGAGGTGAGGCTGACAGGTTGGTAGCTCCCAGGATCCTCTCTTCTACCCTTTTAAAAAAAGGCTGCAATGCTTGCCTTTTTCCAGGCACCAGGGACTTGAACTGACTGCCATGACTTCTCAAGTATCATGGAGAGTGACTTGGCAACTACATCAGCCAATTCCCTCAGGACTCTGGGATGCATCTCATCAGCTCCCGTAGCCTTATGTATGTTCAGGTTCCTCAGGTGGTCATGAACCTGGATCTTCTTTTACAGTGGGAGGGACTTTGCTCCCACAATCCCTGTCTTGCGGTCCATCCACTTGAGAGGTGTGGGAAGAGAGACTGCCAGTAAAAGACTAAGGCAAAAAACAGTTGAGTACCTCAGCCTTCTCCTCACCTGTTGTTACCAGTTTGCCCGTCTTGCTCATCAGAGGGGGTACACTTTCTTTGACCTTCCTTTCTGACTGACATACCTATAGAATCCCTTCTTATTACTGTTAGCATTCCTTGCCAGGGACCTACATCTGTCCCTTGGCCTTCCTGACCCCATCCCTACACAACTGGGCAGCATCCTTATACTCTTCCCAGAGCACCTGTCCCTGCTTCCACTCCCTGTACATTTCCTTCTTGCCCTTTAGTTTGACCAGCAGGTCTCAACTCAGCCATGCTTGTCTCTTACCTTCCTTGGCCAATTTCTTACACCTGAGGATCAAGAGCCCTTGCACTTTCCATAAAGTGTCCTTAAAGATCTGCCACCTCTGTTGCGCTCCCCTGTCCCCCAGCGCAGTTTCCCAGGAGGTCCTAACAACTAATCCCCCAAACAGCTGGAAGGCTTTTTCCTAAAATTCAGGGTCCTGACTTTACTCTTTGCCTGACCCATATCCCTCAGGACTGCAAAGTCCACCAGCGCATGACCACTGCAGCCCAGGCTGCCTCCAATCTTGACATCACCAATTAGCTCATTTGCATTGGTGACCATCAGGTGCAGTATCACATCCCCTCTGGTAGGGCTATCTATTACTTGGCTTAAGAAGTTATCCTCAGTGCATTCCAGGAGCTGCCTGGATTGCCTACAGCTTGTCTTGCGACTTTTCCAGCAGATGTTGGGGTGGTTGAAGTCCCCCGAGCAGGACAAGAGCCTGCAAGCTCTTTATGGACCCGCTCACCCTGAAGTACAGAGACTCAGTACATACCCTATGAGAAGTGATGTGCAAAACTGCATAAATATTTGGATAGCAAGTTGCATGCAATATTGCCTCTCTCTCTCTCTCCTTATCTTTTATCAACTGGACCTTTGGAAGTTTGTGTCACGATTTTTGTACCTAATACTGCCAGAGGATCGAAGCAAGGACTACCAGAAATGCAAAGAAAAAGCAAGCATCTATGCACACAAAGATGCAAAATACTTGCAAAAAAAGGCAAAGATTCATTGTTATGCTTACTGTAGCCCACTGTTTAAAAAAAATATTAAAAAATATCAGTAAAAGTCACAGCTTAGGCTTTTAAGTTTTTATTTAGAGGAAAAAAATATTTCAAACTGAATGGAACATTTTATTCTGAAAACTAAGTATTTATTTAAGATTCTCTAGAACTCACTGAGCTTTCAAAAGTTTAAAGGTACTGTAGGCACTTGGAAGATATAATTACAGTCTTTATGTCACACCATATCAAACTTCCTAAAATTAATTTGTATTCTGAAGCAACTCAAATTAATGTTTACCAAAATGCAGTCATCTAATGCCTTAAAGACAATAGATCTTCCTCTGAAAGAAACAGGGAAGTGATACACCCTTGTTTTTTATCAAAACAATTTCAATATTTTAGCAAACTTTCAAAGAAAATTATACGTGAAATGTAGGGCAAGAACTCAGCTAGCTTTTCTGCATTCTGTAAAGAGTTGTGCATTTATTCCATGGAGGGTTTTTTTGTTTTATCATCAGTAAAACACAGGTCTGTTGGTTAAAACTAGCAATAATTAATTTGTATACCAAAAGGGACGAAAACATGCAACATTCCCTCTAAATATTAAGATAATGCTATAGCAAATATTCAGTAATATTCACCTGCAGCTCTGGAGTACAACTTGCAACACAATCTCAAGCCATCTTGGCATTATTGTCCTAAATCTATGGCTTTAAAGACAGACAATCAGTACTCCAGCAGTCTTCAAAGACAGATAACCATCATGAAGTCTCACCAGCCTTTAAAGGGCAAATGGCTCTCTATCTAGGACCTCCTGGGCAGGTGGGAAGAAACAAAAATCAAAACCAAACCGCGTAGCTGCCCCACTAAATAAAGTGCCATTTAACAATAGTCTAAGATGCAGATGGAAAGGGCAAGAAAAATTCTTTTGAGAAGCCAAAAGTCAGTCAGTCTCCTAAATACGGAAGAATTCCTAAATAACGAAAAATGCAGTCCATCCTTCCATATGACTGAAGGATGACTATGGACACCTTTTTTCCAATGGAGTTTTAAGCAATAAAATTAACAAGTTGCAGAAAAGCTGAGTTTAGTACATATGTAAAACGAATTCACAGAATACCACACTTCAGCACAGAACATCAGCTGCTTCAGAGTGATGGGAAAGTTCAAAAATGCCTTGGAAATAGGAAGGGAACAGAAAATCCCTTATTCTATGCAACAGTTCAAATGGTTTCAAACATTTACCCTTGCAAGACCACTAGGAGACGCTTGTTCTTTTTAACATAAGCAGACTGACGGACGCTGTGGTTTTGCTGAGCCTCCAGGACACTGGAGAGGTAACGCTGGAAATGGGTCGCGCTGAAACATTCAGGACTATCCATAGTTTGCCGATAAACTATCCACCTAAATAAAAGAAAACAAGGAAAGTTAATGTTCTATGACATAATATTTCTGTTTTCTTTTTATTTTGAACCAACAAACCAAAAATAAATTTGACAAGCCCCAGGATTCCACATGTCTCATAGCACACAGGAAAGAGGAATTTACTTTGCTTTCTATCATTTCCAGCATAAGTGCATTCTTTACATTACTGTCAAAAGGGTGTTTGTTTTTTGGTTTGTTTTTTTTTTGGGGGGGGAGGTGTTGTTTTTTTTTAAATAAAATTATGTTCAACAGCTTCTTCAAAGCTGCACATCATATGAGTAGTTCTGATCTTTGTTAGTGATGCAGTAAACAAAAGTTATGTGAATCCAAATCAAAAGACTCTGGGCAAAAAAATATTTCACTGCAAAAATAGAAAGCAATGAAGATGTTTGCAGGAAAACATGATGAAATGTATTATTACAGAATATTCAAAAGTCACCTTACATGTTCGTCCTAAAAACAGAATGACAAAACTGTTCTGAATCAACTTGCTAATATCAAGACAATGAGTTAAAAGTAATACAAAAAAGCAGTGCAGAATGTTACTAAAATTAAATACTAAGGTGTTTGGCTTTAAGATTTAAAAGGGCAAGAACTTCTTTTTATTTTCCAGAAGCTATATCAATACACCAAATGGCAAATTCCTACAGTAGACTTATCTTACTGCCATACAACAGATGTCCTGAATGTATCTCCTCGTATTGTAGAACAGAAACCAGGTCTGATTTAAAGCAATGCTATAGCAAGGAGTGTTAGCACAGTCCTTTTTCCAAGAAAAATGCATTTTAGACTCACCACCTCAAGTCAACAAATGGAAGCTCTTCACCCATTTCCTTCAGGTTGTGATGACTTCTATACATGCTTAAGACAGGATTCATTTGGCCTTTCTAAGATTACTCTTAACTGTTTATAGCATCAGTGATACTTGCAGACATACATAATATATCTGCAATGTGGTATTTTCAATATGACATACCAACAAAGTAATGTTCCATGCTATTTTCTTGTCTAAATGTCTAAAATTTAAGAGCAAATCTACCTGGCATAACACAGTGAGATGAGATACCTGTATATAGTAGAAGTAATATACCCTACCCTACTGTGTGCTATGTAGAACTAGTTAAGGTGCCTCATAATATTTACCGAACTTATTCTTATGAACACATCTGCTCACAAATTAGAATCTTGGCTATAAAAAAAAAGTGAAACATTGATATTTTCATCATGCTGAGAAGTTCTTTGGTGATTAGTATGACCATCACTTTGGACTATAAAACCAGAAACGTACAAACCTTCCATGCTCCTTGTTAAAAGTCACAAGAAAAGCGCACAGATCACTGGAACGACATCCTGGAAGACCAGTTATAATGGTGATAACCACCTAAAATACAGGGAACAGATAAGATGGGGCATAGCCCTAAGACTAGGAATGAGCTACAACAACTGCACACATATAAGGCTTCTATCTCGATAAAATCTTAAGCCTATACACTAAATCTTAAGTGACACTAACCACAGAAATAGCAAGATAGCATAGAACTGTAACTGTGTTTACGCAATTACTCAGATACACATCCTCTTAGAAAAACACATTTTCTCTTGGTTTTCATACCTTAAATACTGTAAAAGGATAATTAACAAATACAGCAAACAGTATTACCAAAACCTTCACATTAAAATCTATTCTGCAGTGTACGTATTAATGCAAATGTCAGACAAAACCCTGCAAGAGACAGCAAATAGGTTATGCTTCGTATGATGAAGAGGGTACACTCAAATACATAGAACAGTATTAGAGCAAAATGCTTCAAAAAGTGATGGTGTATGTCAAACAGTTTTGTCAAAGAGCAACGCTACGTTTCTGATACTGAGCCAGCTATGCTACACACAAAATCTATTCCAGCAAAGCTGCATTTTGAATACAATTGGTAAGAGAATGTACAACAGCTCCAACTAACAGCTTTCCTGCATAAAGCACCTGTTTTTCATTATGTGTATTTCTTGTGGTATTTAGGCAGGGATCATAGCAGAGAAACACTGAAAAGCAGTCAGAGCATATCTCCAAAGTGTGTGTGTATATTTATGTATTTCTACACTATTTACTGGAGTTTGCTACAGAAGCAAGTAAATGAACTCTGGAAGAAACACAACACACTCCTCTCTGTGCTGAACTTGACTGAAGAAATTATGTCACCCTGGTAACCAGTCACCTCACTGCATATCATCCCGCCACTAATAGCCAAATTACCTCTCCAACTTCCTAAATGCATGACATTTGGAGACAGCCACCTGAAGACTATTTATATCCTATCCTCAAAATCATTTTTGGATGTTCACAGAAAATGAGTATTCATGATAATAGATAGAGAAGTAACTCAGAAAAATCAGAGGTACTAAGTTTGCATGTTTTATAGAATTTGATATAAGCATTATAAAAAGATTTGTCACTTTCTCTTTTTCAAACACATTAAGATTATACACATTAAAAGGGTTTATTTAATAATTGTTAGTATGGTCTCTGAACTAGATCGCAGGAAATAAGTCTGCCACCATATTGCAATATTCAAAGAGAAAGACTTTCTGCTGCTTTGACTTTCTTGCTTACAGCTGATTTCAAACGCTGGGAAGTTACAAGGAAATATTTTCTCTGAAAATGCTATTTAAAGCACTCCTTAAGTTTGACAATTGTTACTGCCCCTATAGAGAACTGGGTGTTCTACAGATAATATCAGCGAATGTTAAATATCATGTGCTGCCTCTATGCTATTTAAAGGACTTTTATGTTCCAGAGAACAATTCAGCTAAATTATTCAGCAATTCATAAAAACAAGCTACTGCTTTAGGGCTAACTCTCCCTGGACATTAGCGAAAACTGTTCACTTGAAGATCTATGCCTCATTTTCTGCTTCTATTTTAGCAGGCTGAAGGGCCATTAGTACTTCCAAAAGATTGTTCAAATGAAAAAAAAAATATTAAGTAATGTAATCAGGAAAACAGGGCAGAGCAATTTATTCTAAGAAACAGACTTGAAGCAAGTTCAGTATGAACTGATGGGTTCACACTGGAGGCAGAGAGCATGGCTAGATATACATCAGTACTTTACTTCGTTACTTGAAACAGAACTGGAGACAGAATATTTGCTACATATTCTATACCAGGGATAGGAAGTATTGTTGGGTTGCTTCCTTACCTTATCATTTTCTGCTTTGCTATCAGGAATGATTTCTGACTGTTGCAATAATATAGGAAGATGCGCTCTCATTATTGGCTTGTGACTGACACTGCTGACTGTAAAATGTTGCAAAAACCTTTAAAAAATAGAAGTTTCATTTTGTTACAACCAACATCAAAAGATTTCACTCACATATACAGTTGGGAAATTACTAAAATAAAATTGTTAAAAGTTCAAACAAAGGTTTCCTAAAAAGGAAACAATTCATCTCAGAATAAAAATATCTAGTGTAAAGACAGTTACTTACTATGCATTACATATACCAAAATATATTTGTATTATTTCTGACAAAACTGATCCCTTGAAAACAAAAATAATTTTTCACCTCTCCAATTCTGGAAGGGCAGCAGATATTTTCAGCTCCCTGCTTCCGTCCTTTCCAGAAGGAAAAGACAAGGCATTAAATAGCTTCTGAACACTGGAATGCCTAAAACAAGCCAATTAATTGGTTAGTTACAGGAAAAATCCAGAAATTTATCTTCTTTAAACCAGATGGCTACACATTAATCACATATTAACATACAAAAAATAAAGCAAATGTTGCACTAGAAATACAACAAATACTTTTTGAATCATTATCAAAGTCTTCAGTGAGTGACGGCATTTTTCTGATTGTAGCGCACAGTTAATGTATAATTGCACTGGAGTATGTGGCATGAACTTACAGTCTCTTTTGTTCCACAGACAGGAATTCTTCCTGGACAACCCTTAAATATAATCCTGAGTTTGTCTGGTTTTGCCACGAAGAGAAAACCTGGAACAAACCAGACCTATGCATAAACATCATTATTCTGCAAAATTTGTTTTGAATTTGCTTAGGAATTGTTTTTGTTCACCTAAAAAATTACATGCATTTTAACTTGCTGCTAAATATTTCACAATACTGGTTTTGCTGCAAGAATTCAAATTACGGAAGAAGTGTCCACAGATTGGATTTTGTAAGCTTATTTTTGGCTAGACTGGAGCTGCTTTATGAAGTAACTTTTCTGAAATGGTCTAGTTTTCCCCCCATCTTCATAGCTGGGGAAAAAAACATAGGAAAAAAATTAACCATCAAATTAACAGTACCATTCACGTGTATCTTTTAGTCACAGCATGCTTCACTGATAAAAGCACTAGGTATTTACAGTCTAACTGCTGTACAGCAGGAACTGAGCTAATATAAGTCTCCTTTAAGTTGTACTGTAATTTTCATGAAGTAAGATTGCAGCAATCCTTTCTAGAAATTTAAGAAAAACTCTTGTTTCTTTGCAAAAGAAAAGGGAGCCCTTCATTTCTCTAGGGAACAGTATTTTGGCTCGCATCCTATTGCTTTAGCCAAGTCACATTAATATGAATGGCACCCTGAACCTAGAAATCAGATTCAGATGAATCACCCAGTCATTTAAGTGTTCAGTATTTCCCTTCTTTTAATAAGAAAAGGCAACAGCCATTGTCATTTTTCACAATAATTTGCTGCAAGACAAAACAACTAGGGGGGAATGACTGCTTTCCATTAACAAACTGACATCCTAAACACAAGGGTACGGAGATAAAAAAACCATCAAAATAAAATAAACTTTTGATATTAACAAGGACAATATTGCTCGTGTACAAGGATCCATGCAACCAAACAAATAACCACTTCCAAACATGCATAAGAAACCAAGGAAAACGCCTACAAGAAATTGAAAGAACCGGTCAACAGAAAATTGTATTCTTTAGAAGTCATAGGGCTAAAGATAAAGTGAAAACACTTAGGTCAGACTTAGACAGAACTCAACAGAAAAAAATCGGTCTCTTTTGTATAACTTAGTAAACATTTTTTTTAAAAAAAAGAGTTGTTATGGTATTAGAGAATATGAAGAAAACCAGAGAAATCAACACATTCCAAAGCCTAAGCAAATTTTCCTCCCCTACCAATTAGACTGGGGATGTGAAAGGTACCATCTTGTCTTCGTAGGATCTGCAAACCAGATTCCAGTTCTGTGGGCTCAGAATCTGGCAACCATCTCAGTTACAAGGAATTTAATACACTCAGGTCTGGATGAACAGGTAATTGGCATTCCCTACTTCAAGGAGGCTTGGAATAATTAAAGCATTGGTCCAGTAAGTGAGGTATCATGCCATATAATTGCAGAAGAGAAATTAGCACCTGCATTTTAGCAAATCTTTCTAACTACAGGTGTGTAGAGGGACTACTATGTCTGTGCGACTCCAATGACATGCAGACTTTTAGAAAAAAACTTGGAGGAAATCAGTAAATACCTGAAGGGTAATTATTAACAAATACAATAATATGTTTCCATGCTTACACAATCGGGTACACTTGATCTTATGAATGTGAATCTTTCATTCATGAGACAACATCTTCAAGACAGAAGATAGGTTTCTCCTACTTGAACTTGCGCAAAGCAACTGGTATGGTGACAGATGTGAAACCGTTCAACTGCAGAAATGGAAACCCAGGATAGAACTGTTTGGCAAAAAGCTAACTCAAAGGAGGACCAAAATAAATAGCACCAAAAAAACCCAACAGAAGGCTGGGGACGTTCACCAGCAGAGCTGCTTAGCGAACGTCTCGTGACACCCTTCACAAAGAACCTGGCATAGACCGAAGTGAATTCACAGCATTTTGGGGAACTACGTTGGGTGACAGCCTACACAGCACTGAGATGCTTCATAGAAAAATAGATCTAACCATAAGAATGGAATAAACAAAGAAATATAGAAGGTAGATAAGTACAAAAGCAATAATGAGCACACAAATATTTCTAGAATCACCTGGAATTATCAGTGGGTAGCAAAAGAGAAAGGACCTGAAAGTGTTTCTCAAAAAACATACACCATCAGTTAATTCAAGGCAGCAATGAAACATACAGGTAAATCAGGGGTACTTCTGAACATTTTCAGAAGAGTGAACTACTATTGCCTCTGTACAAGAAACAGATACACACATTATGGATATCAACAGCCAAAAAACAGATCAAAAGAAAAGTATTACAATGATCAGAGAAAAAGAGAACTTTTTACAAGCATAGATTAAAATGTATGGGTTGTGATTTTATTGGGCCAAATAAGCCAAAAAGAATAGGTCCAAAATTTCTGAATACCTCAAGGATGTCTGCTGGTAGAGCAAAAGAAAAACCACAGATATAAAAGCAGACCTAATAAAATAGGCTGAAAGTTCAAAACCAAACAAAATATTCCCAACCACTCACATAGTGGAACAGTGGGAGGAATCTAAACAGTTAAGATAAAAGGAGGAGAAATTTTATGGTATTAAACATAAATATTACCAGTGGGGACTACTCACTGAGCTAGGTGGTCTTTTCCAGTCCAGTGTTATGATCACATACTAAAACCCTTGTGAAGTCCTAAAATCTCCAGGCTCATTTCCTCAAAAGCACTATTGTTATAAAGTTTTGTTTATTAAAAGCCTCTGCATTACAATGCATGAAGCCAACCTACTTGAAGAATAATAAAATGCCATATGGAATACTTAAAGACTTAAACAAAACTCCCCTAAGGATCACGATCCAAATGTGTCTAACCACAAAAAAACACAATAGAACCTCTGCCACTACATACAATTGCTGTAGCCAATTATACACCAGTGCTACATTTAAAATGCAACTACTAGAAAACAAGCTTTTAGAGCACTCACTGGCTTGAGAAGACAAAATGAAAGCACATGGTGAGCATTAAATTTAACGAGCAACACAAGCACTAGAAATGCATACATAAATTAAAGTTTCTCACACATGCAAGTTCCTAAGATCAGGAGCAATAATGCTCCTGGGAAGGAATGGGAAGGTCTACATGGCAAGGCAGTCCACAACAGTCTCAAGTCTACAAGGCAGATGCTATAGGTCACAACGATTCAGAGTTTCAGGTTGGAAAAGAGCTTCTGGAGGTCTCCAGACCCACCTCCTGCTCAAAGCAGGACTATTGCTGGCAGTACAAATCAACTCATCCATGAGTTTCTCCAGCCAAGTTTTCAAAATCCTCAAAGGTTGAGGTTCAGTGTCTGGGCGATCTGTTCTAGTCACTGCACCGACCTCTCACTAACATTCAGTCTGAATCTTCAAAGCTGTAGTCTATGGTTACTGCCCCTTGTTATCTGAAACAGTCCTTCCTACTGTAACACCCCGATTTTTTATATAAAAGATAAGCTGCCTCAAAATCTCATCAGCCATTTCTCTCAATATCCTCCATGAACCCCATCCAGCTTCATAAAGGAGGTTTTCAATGTATTTCCTAAATTGATGCTCCCTCAGTATTAACTGCCCCTTCTCCTTTCTAAACTGTGCTTGTTCACCAAGATACAGGAAAAGGTTTAGCTTGTGAAGACAGATACAAGACAGACCTTGAACTTTAACCTTTCCTGTATTTACTTATCAGATGACAAGCTATAGTGGCTCACCTAAGGTGAGAAATAAAACCCTTCTCCTTTCCAAATTTAATTAGTTAAGACAGACATCAACAAATTCACCCTTGCCTCTCATCTGAAACACAAAGAATAACTTTGTGGTTTTCCCCCCACCCAAACCAATCTTTTTTACTTTACCTGTGAATAAAAAGCTTTATAAATCTTTGTTTTGGGGAAAAGTGCAATCATCAAAAAGTTGTCTCGGGTATGGAACTCAATTGGTAAATGAGCAAGCAAGGAACATTTGATGTCTACAAAGAGAGCAGCAACAATACTGGTTGAATCCTAGAAAAGGAAGAAACAGGACAAATCATAATGAACAGTTACTTGAAAGTGAAAAACACACTTAATACATTAAATAGAAAAGATCAGAGGAGAACTACTACAGTCACAGCTAGGCATGCATGAAGATCTGAACATTCGTTAGCTTGCATAGTGCAGGTAAGGCGCAAAAGGATCAACCGCAGCCACTTACAATACTCCATTTCCACTACGCAGCTATTGGAAATATCATAAGCTCCAAAGAAAGCATCCAAGATCGTTCTAAGCACCTAAGCTTTGTCTGGTCTTGAAAAGAGAAATTTGCATTTTAATATCTACTCTTTTCCCTCCACCAAAAACTAGACCTTCAGCCCTTTCCTCTGCTAATGCTTCACAACAAAGGCACCTTCATCTATACCCACACATCTCCTGTGACAGATACCTTGGAAGAATGAATTAAATGTCAGCTAAAAATATTAGAAGGATGACATGATGCTATTGCAAATTTTTATTTAAAATTTTTTTTTTTTTTACCATGCTCTTCAGCTTCTGACCTGAAAAGAACCCTGCTGCAATGACATACAACTATGTATGCAATTTAAAGTGTAGATCACGTGCATGTTGGAAATGTCCTGCTTCTCTCAGATTCTTTAATGAGCACAAGTTCTGCTAAATCTCTTGCTTCTTCATCTCAGTTAGGTCTTCACTAACACGAAGCTGAAGTCCTCAAGATCCATCTCCCTCAGAAGCACTGAACTCAGGTTGTTCAATTTTCATTCTAATAAAACAACACTGAGCCTTTGTCTTCTGGATTGTAAAATAGGCATTAATCATAGAATTGTTTAAGGTTGGAAAAGACCTTCAAGATCAGCCAGTCCAACCATTAACCCAGCACTGCCAAGGCCACCACTGAACCATGTCCCCAAGCACCACAGCCACATGGTTTTTGAACACCCCCAGGGATGATGACACCCCCGTCCCCGGGCAGCCTGTGCTAGCGCCTGCCAGCCCTTTCGGTGCAGAATGTTCCCTCACACCCAATCTCACCCTCCCCTGGTGCAACGTGAGGCCGTTTGCTCTCGTCCTGTCACTGGTTCCTGGGGAGCACAGACCGACCCCCCCGGCTACAGCCTCCTGCCAGGCCGTTGCAGAGCCACCGGGTCCCCCCCAGCCCCCTTCTCTCCAGGCTGACCCCCCCGCCCCCCCCAGGCTGGTGCCCCAGCCCCTGCCCCAGCCCCTGCCCGGCTCTGGACACACTCCAGCCCCTCTGTGCCTTTCTTTTACAACTTCACAGGATGCTGGAGTGTTTTATGCTTAAGCTTTGACTTGTAACTTTTCACAGCTATTTTCACAAGTATTAGAAAAACACTACAATTTAGTAGCATGAAACACCCATGGAAAGTGAGGATTCCATTACTTTGGGTTCAAATCAGAAACTGAGTGGCATCCATCTCCCTTTCAAAGGGAGAAGTGGGCAAAGAACTCTGCTTACCAAGTTTTGAGAAGAAAAAGCTCAGATCAAAAAGAATCTCTACTCTTTGTTGACTGAGGCATTAATTATAAAAGTAATCATCTCAAAGTCATTGAGGTTACTGAAGAACATAAAAGTATGTTCTCCTAAGTAAAAACAATTTCTCTTAAAAGAAAATAGCTTTTGGAATGTGGTACACAAATCCTGGATTCTGCAGGATAGCTCACAAATTTTACGAGAAGTGACTTAGAAGGCCAACTCATACATGCTACAATCTGTCTAACAGAATGTGCTGCTCCTTCTGGAAAATGTTTAGGGTTCCACAAATTGAAAAAAGCTGAAAAGCAGCAGCAATCCCCACAGACATTAGGTAACAAGAATCCAGGTCAAAGTTTTACAAGATGTTAATGTAGTGAAATTTCAGTATTACTTGGTAATATTTGTTCACTTGATTAATGGCCAAAATGAATGCTGGATTCAGGTACTTCAAGCTGAAACACTTGGTCTGAACTAAGATCTTAAATCCAAGCACACAGCACCTTAAGCTCTATACAGTAAAGATACCTTAACAGTTGATTGAATCACTGAACAGCTACAGAAGAAAAAGAAATAAACCTGGGAGTTCAGAGCCTGGGTGGCAGTGTAGCCTGTGGGGTTTTCTTTTACTCCCAGGATGGCTGGTACTAAGCTAGAATAGTGCGACCTTACGAGATGGGAGATTTGTGTTTGACTCTGCTAAGATCAGGATGGCTTCCGCTTTAGACCTTCATGGTACAGTTTTGTGAGCAATCTACCCTGTCCTCCACAAACTTGATGTATGTGAGCCTCAAGGACTTCAGGAGCTCAGGTAGCAGCAGGTGTCCAGCTTCTCAGAACAGAGAAGCCTGCAGCATGTGTTGGAGGAAGAAGTGCAGACATTTTCAAGTTAAAGAGAGAAACATCTAGCAGGCATGGTGATTGAGCTGCTAAGGAAGCGTACTTTGCATCACCTTAGTCTTTGTATCTTTTATTTTAATCCTAGCATTAAATTATCCTTTCTTTTCCATCAATATGGTTGCAGTAACTTCCAGACAAAGCATACTGAACTACCCTTCTTCGGTCACTTGTTAACATTTTAAGCTCTCCACCCTTCTATTATGCCAAGTCAGTTGAACAATAAAATGCTCTCTGTCAAGGTTTAGCTTTACACAAAAATCTGGCATCAGTTCAAGAATGATAGCCAGGTCCCATAAACAGCTAGTTTTATGAAAGTGAGTGTCTTGAATTAAACAATAGAAGGAAGGTCAGTGTTAAAATAGCTTCTTACACTACCAAGGGGCAATCAATATGATACACAAGAAAAGGCAGCTAAGGTAAGATTCTCTTCACCATTGTGCTTTCATCTCAATTGAATCACACACTTATATTGTATTTCACTGGTTTCCTCCATTATATCATGAAATCATAGCAACACAATGCTTTCTGGAGGTCACTAAACAAATGTGTAATACTGTACCTGAAGAAAATAGAAACTAAAGGAAACAGATTTTTATTTTTTTTCCCAGTGCCTAGGAAACAATAACCAAACAAAATAATCTCTTTTCCATTGTGAAAAAGTGATAGTTAATGCAGCATATCTGCCTTGAAGAGGGGAGAAAAAAAAACCACAGGCGATTTACCAACATTAACCTAACTCTCAATTCCCACTAAGCCAGAAGACCAAACTTTTATCGTGGCATGTTGGCCAAGTGAAGTGATGCAAGTTGATCACAGGAATGGCATTGTGTCTTTTACCGTAATTACATGCAACGTGCCTGTCCTTCTCACTTCTCAGCTTGGGAAATATGAACCAGTCATTCACTTCACCCTGTCAGTTACACAACACTCCACAACAGTAGACAGACACTGCTCATGACCTCTCCAGAGGTTAAGTAGTACACTACCATGAAAATTTGACTGAAGGTTAAATATATTTTGAATAGAAAACAGCATTTCACCCTCAATGCACCATAGGGCTTCACAATACCTTGAACTTTTCTCTGTCCATCACTTAAGACTGCTAGATGTTTTATGAATGCTATGTTCTAGATTTTTCTTTTAATGAAAAGCAGTTTTCCACACTACTAAGACCACACTGACCACTCAGTCTAATACAAAATTCTCTCCTCCTTACAGTTTAACTGATCAGTAATTGGTTAACCTAACTTATACCAGAAGTGTAGAGAATTGCATGAGTTATTACTTTTATGCACACACTTGTAAAGTTGCAACGGAAATTGAAACTTTGTACTAGTACACTACATAAGTACTGTTAAAAATTGATAAAAAGTTTATGAGAATAGGAACAGACAAAACACTCACCCCATCATATAGGGAAATGGAACTCATATGGTTCTTCGAAATGGAAATGCTGCCATGGTGAGGATCAGAAAAGAGAATGCCATCTGAAAAGAAGTACAATTTGCCTAGAATTTGAAAGAAAAAATGTGTCAATATTTCAGCATCATGTGACAAATGCCTCTTCTTTCTGAGGAAGAAATCTATATTTTTGCAGAATATTGGTACATTTAACTTGCAGTACATTTGAGTAAAGATTTGGAATAGTATCTCAACAGCATTCAGAGCACAACCATTTGATCTTTACTGGATCTCACTATCAAGGGCAGGAATCATGACTATGATTGCATTTGATTTAATCTTATCCCTTGAAGCCCACTTATAAATATTCTGTGGCGTGGGAGGTTTTTTTTGTTTTGGTTTGGTTTTTTTTCAAGCCAAATAAATTTCCATGCTGTTGAACTGCAAACTTCCAGAAGTGTAAAACTGACAAAACAAGAACTTAAGAAACATTTAGATCCAAACCAACTGAAAGTTCAAACATTGTAACATGTTGGTCAGCTTGTCAGCAAAGCATCAGTATACCAACACATCCCATGCAGACAGTAAAAAATACAGATAAAAAATACAGGATGACAGTCTTGCTTCCACTTCCTGACCAAGACAAAATTTAAACCAGAAAAGCCCTTCACCTGCAGACTTGCATTTTCTTTTGTGTCTAGAGACAACGGTTACCAGGTTAGCAATTTCTCTGGAAGCTAACAATCTAGTGTCAGCCAAGAGAGACTTAGCATTCGTCCTAACTCCGTTTTTCTTGCCATCTTACAGACACTTTGGTTCTTAACAAACCTGCATGACCAAGGAAAGCAGCTGGAAAATGAGAAACAGCAAAGCTAGATGATATGATGGATGAAAACAAAATTCCACCAAAGCATTAGAAACTGACCTCAGCAAAAAGCCGATTTGCAACAGTCATAACAAAGCCATGAAAAAATTACTAAGCAGGGGCCGCCAGCTGGACCTCTGCTACCAGCACTGGATCGTGCATTAAAAGCAGGATCACATCCCATACAGGGAAGCATGTGAGTCAGCAAAAGGAGAAGGTTAAATATTTTCTTTAAAGAAAACAAAACAAAATAAACAAACAAATAAAAACCCACAAAAAAAAAAAAGAGACACAAAAGAAAAAAGCCATCATTACTCAGAGTTGTGTTTTAAAAAAAGCAAAGCCAAGCAGCAACGTAACTAAAACATTCATTTAAACATGACTGCACATCTAGCTCAACCTACCAAACAATGCTTGGACAAAATAATAAAGAACCCAAGACATTTTCCTCTTGAAACAGCAACTTAGAACAATAGCTTCAAAATTGTTCAGTATTAAGTCTTCATTTTACTAAAAGAGCTTGAAACAAAATCAAATCACCATGCTAGATATGCAATTTCAACAGTTACCTAAAATTATATATAGGCTAAGTGTGAACATAAGTAAAGCTTCAGTCTAAACCAGTTAACAGAGAAATTGCACTGGAGAGACAGCTACTGTTAAACTGGGAAACACTACAATCACAAAATCAAGGTCCAAATTCAGAGCAAGTAGAACGGCTACAAAGCCATACATAATTACACAGATGCAGAGATTTACATGTACAAGATGTTCTTTGCTGATGCTTCCAGAGCTCACAAAATCGAAGCCACAGCACAGGTAGGTGCCTTCTTTTGAATGGTTGAGGAAGAAAAATGCAAAATGTAACACCTGAAGAACATTTCTGTCAAATCTCACAGAGTATCACACTTCAGAGAATGCATCAACAGAGGAAGAAAGGAAGTCGAAGATTTTACGTTTTTTGTAACAGAAAAGCAAGCCAAAAAGAATATTATTTAATCCAAACTGCAACAGCTTCCTTTAACATGGAAGTCAGTGAATTATATCAAGAACAACCTGATATACTACTTTTAAATTTTCCACAAGTTATTAATCACAAGAGTTTAGTTGTCAAGATTGACTGACTCAGTTAAGTTCATCCTACAACAACCTGTAACACAGCAGGTGTATTAATTAGCATACAGAGGAAAAGCTTTAGCAGCCTGAACTTTTCTGATGCATTTTAATCACAAATGTATACCTTACTACATTAAGATATAAGTGATGAGAGCTGAATGCCTATCTCACAGCACCCTTTGCACCTAATCGTGCCAGACTACATAGCTGCAACCTCAGTAGAGCCCAAATTAGAGCACAGCAAACTGTCTTGCAGTGTACATGAAACAGAATGAGATCAAGTTCCTTTTCAATTGAAAGCTAAGAAAATGTCTTGCTTGTTGAAGTGTTATGTAATAGTCCTTGTATCACCTACTTATAACTCTTCATCCCAAGAGTTATCAAAACGTTTAACTTCACAAGTCTCCCCAAATGATGGGAAAAGTAGATTGCTCCACTGGGGTGTACACAGCCAGTTTTCACAAAGCCGAAATAAAATAATTTTTTTTTTAAATCACCATTCTCTAGTTATTTACTGAGTGAACATGGGCCCACAGCACCGTATTGCAAAATAGCTAAATCTGTTATTCTGCATTAACCTTCTTTCTTTCAAGTCTGTTCAACTAGAGCAAAAGCAAATTCAGCTATGTGAAAGTTGCTGTTTAGCTTCCTTGTACATCTTTATTTATCCTCAACACTACATTGCATAACTACAAAAACAATAAAGCTAAAGATTTTCCTCTGAAGACTGTCAGCTTATACTAAGCACTCAGATGTCCAATATTAGTTATCTTCTGTTGTACATCAGTATTGTGACAACAGTACCTTCTCTTTACCGTGGAATATAAAAATGCTATGCCTTAAGAAGTATCTGCTGGTTCAAGGCTACGCAAGGCACGTTAATGCAAGGCCGTGGAGCAAGGGAAACCCCTCCCGACAGTCCTCCCAAATTGTCTGTAGTCACGTTACTGGGATATTCATGTGACTTAGATTCCTGAAGGACAAGGTACCAAGGTACCAAAAGAGGAGGCACGATCTAAGACTGTTGCTAGTAATCTTGCATCAGAAAGCAGTAACTTGACTGAACCTGAAAAGGACCAAGATCCAGCCTCTGTCTGTAATACGGTGAGCATCTATGCTAACAAGCATTGAAGTTTGAGTGAAAATGACAATGGCAAAAACCTGGAACAGCTCCAGGAGGATGTTCAGCAGGAGTGAAGAACACAAGGCTGTAAATAAATTCAGAGGCAGATCATTCCAATCCCCTTCTACACCACAGGCAGCGTATCGCATTGCCCGAAAGGCATATATGTGCCTTCGCTTCTTGAGCTGGGAGCCCATGGCATCCTGTCACTACTGTAACGCCCAATCTTTCCAACCTAATATTCATATAGACACAGAAAAGGCAGAACACATACGGCACATCATCTATTAAGGACAGAAGCAGCAAGTTTGTGCATGCTTTTGAACGTTAACTACGGGAAAAAAAGCCATCTCCCAGGTCTACAAAGCCTCATTGTCAATCCTTGTAAGAGTCCCACATCCCTCAAAAGCAAGCCTATGGCTCTGAAAGGAATCCTTCTTCTAGGACTCGGAGTTTCAAGCAGAGATTGGGGACAAAAAACAAAGACGTGGAGTTTAACAAGAGAGCTCTAAAGGTAAATGGAAAGAAAGGTTAAAGACAATGGTACAGGTAGGCTTACCAAATGTGTGAATCCCAGAAAATGCACACACCTCTTACATCTAAAAATACCACAACCAACCACCAAAACCACCAGAACAAGAAAAAGTGCAACAACTCTATAAACAATTTTCCAAAAAAAAAAACAAACCCCATATCTCACCTTCTGCAGGAGTGGCCTGTGGATTACTAGAATAAATATATGCTCCATCACCTCCAGTGAGTAAAGTGCCCAGAACAGATTTGTCTTCCTAAACAGGAAAAAACAAACAGTAGTACCTCAGAGTGGACCAAGGACTAATCCAGGCAAGAATATTTTCTCACAATTGTACCTCAAGAGAAAAGATTTTTTGAAACGGCATCTGTCAGAATTTGTAAAAAATTTTTAAACTGCATTGATACAGAAGAACTAGTGAATGACAGCACATGTCAAGAGTATAATTTTTAAAAGCCCTTACCCCCATTTTGGTTTTGCCAGCAGCTATTCAGTTACAAGTTATTGTCACAACCACAAGGCATAGCTTTTTGTTTTTAGATTGCCAATCTAGTGAACTAAAAGTATATTACAGGAAAATAAATTTATTTATAATGAAGATTTCTGGTAACCACAAATTAAACCACAAATGTGAAACTCATGTGGTTTAAGATGTTCCCAGATCCCAAATTATTTTCTTTTTCATAGTGCTTAAAGTGTTTTCCTTTAGACATTTAGCATGCTAATTAAGTTATAAAGAAAGTTGCATGTAGAGTGGCATTGAGCTTTGGGGGCTTTTTGAAACACATAAGCTCCATGGGTAATATTTAGTGAGACTTCCATGAAATTGTAGCTTTAATAGAACACTTTTTGCTCTTGGGTTTCGTAGTTCTTTGAAATAAAGAAAACCTCAAACTTTTACATACAATGTATTTTCTTTTTTTGTAGGTCAAAGTTGGAAAGAGACCGGGTAGAACAGGCAAGTCTTTTGTAGCAGAGGAGTAACAAACACCATAAAAGCCAGTTTTGCTAGCAGCTTTTTTTTAATACTGGTTCTTGAAAGTGTAACTTCCATAGTTTAACAAAAACATTTAATTTTACCTTCAATATATGCTGTGCCTTTTCAGACAGTTTCACATCACTATCTTCAACCTGTAGCCAGGGACAGTTTCCATTTGTATTGTTAGTAGATAAAGCAAGTCTAACATTATATAAAAAGCATTAAAGAAGACTGAAGGTAAACAAGAACCTTAGATATCACAGATAAAGTCCTGAGACCACAGTGTTTCAAAGACAGCTTTGTGCTCTTCAACGCTGCGTTACCATGGGACTGAAACAGTTCCTTGAAACACATTTAAAGGGGATACTCCCCATTAAACTGTTCTATAGACTAAACCAGTATCTTATAGACACAAAGCAGCATATCCCATTTGGTCTTATTTTTTATTACTGTTCGAGTGTTTAAGATGTATGGATTGCCAACAGGCATAATGTTGTCCAATTTCATGATGTTCATTTGAATTACACCTCTAACACAGTGTGGTATGTTAGAAGTCTGGAAAGAGACCTTTCTTTCTTTCTGTTGGGGCAGATGTTGAAGTGATCTGAAGTCCCCCGCAACAAACAGAATTTTCAAAAGTCACACTGTGTACTTGAAAAACACCCAGGCCTTTACACAGATAAAAAAACTGCAGTGGTGAAATCGAAATAATTTAGAACTTGTGTTATGAATAGAACCACCAGCCTTGTTCCACTTACTCATTTTTCATGTCATATCCACATTAAAAAGAATAGTATAGATATATTAATACTCTGTTTCAATGCCCAAGTTGCGTATTTTTTCCTCGTACATCCATGCTTTTATAAAAAGCTTTCATTTGTGAATCTGTATGTATAGAATAAAACTCAAATAATTTTTTGTGTACTAACCAGCCAAGAAGCATATCTTGGGATAGCTGCAGTCAGTACTATGTGGCTCGTTTCTGAATTAATGCTGCCATCTGCAGGGAAAAGCAAATTAGTATCGTATCAGTCATATATTTCAGACTTCAATAAGTGACTTCTACAACCTGACATTTCTTCAGGAAAAACCAAAATTTCCTCATTACTTCAAGGAATTGTTAGTGTTTATTGAAGCTTTCACAGCAGACTAGCTCCCAGCGTTCTTGTGCTGTAACTTACATGGAGGTGCTATACAATACCAAAGGAATCTTGCTTTTATTCTGGTCTTAGTACCTGGCTTCTTTCTTTGCTCTCCTCCCCACCTAAAGTTCCAATTCCCAAGGTTAAAAACTCACAGCCTGCCTGGGTACACAAGTTCATAAATACTGTTCAGGCAGCCTCAATAACTATGTTTGTCATATGTAAACAATCTGGAAAATATGTATTTGTCTAAATTACTCTGTAACCTGTACTTTAAATGTCAGTGTTCCAAAATCAAGCCTTCTAAAAACCATATCTTTTTTTTAGTTTTGTTTCATCTCTCCCCAAAATAAGCAACTGAAATGAAAACATACCATATAAAGCGAGTGTCACAAAAACAATGGAAGATAGCTGTTCAGATTTCCTTGTACAACAGAAGACATTCACTAAGACTGAAGAAAATTTAGGAAGGGTACTACTACACTTGAATTTTTTTACACCTCAGCCCTGCTGTATCACAAGGCAGCCATAACCCCCAAAGTCTTTTCAGGGAGATTAGAGAAACTTAACACAACATATTCATTACTAGCAAGCTAAAATATTTAGGTCTTTTAATTAACCGAAAGGCTTAAAACCATAATGATAATAGTAACAATTTACATTGGAAGCCCTTTTGCTCTTCCATCACACCAAAGCTAACAGAATGACAACACTGGTGTTAGAATTTACAAGTTACCTTTTTCTTTTACTTGTATCTGTGATGTTAGAAAGGACTCTGAAAAGACAACAGAACCCAAGCATCCTCTTCCTGTGAGCAAGTCTGGAACATCAAATACCATCATAGACGCCTACAGCAATCAGTTGGGCAGAAAGGATGAGAAAACAAAACTTGAAACATTTCAATTGAAGCAGCAAAATGCATATATTTTAAACCTCCTAGAACCCTGCTTCTATATTGTGGTGGGAAGTGTGAGATCATAACTCTATGTCAATGTTTTATTCCAAAATCCACTGTCTAACTTCATGTTAAATCTTAACCTTACCTCAGTTTCAGCATTTGAAATCTATCCCACCTCTCCCCTTACATTTGTATTCACATAGATAAAAACCCTAGCATGCCCCATAAAAAAACACCACACACCACACACACACTAGAGCTCTATTTTCTAATAAAATGTATAATCAGAATACTGAACAGCTTACTTACCGTTTTAATCAAACTCAGGCTATCCTCATTATCTAATGGAGTAATTCTAGAACAATATGATAATTAAATGTAACGGTTAGATCATTTTGAGTAACTTCAGAGTAGTCAAAAGAGCTATTGTTTTTTAAAATAAATTCTTATTTGTGTAGGCCATTTCAGTCAATTAGACAGCATGGGGATGAAAAAACACAACGCTGTGATATCAACTAAGTTAAAAGCATGGTTTTAAAAGGAAACTCTTAATGGACTCATGCTGCTTCTACTCATTAACAGTTAATAAAATTGGTCTGCCCAGTTGTTTTAGGTTTTTTTAAATATTTAAGATTCCACAGAATTACAGATAGGAAATCCTTAAATGTCTCATACACAAAAACATTTAGTACATCCTGTCTGAAATAATCAAATACAATTATATCCCAGAAGTTCCAAGATACAAAAAATAAACTTTTTACTGTATTAAAACCAATAAGTAATAACAAGAAGTGTAAGTGACACAAACCTTCCGTGATTATTCACAGCCTGAATTTGAAAAGAGATTTTGGACCTGTAGAACAGAAATTGCACTGGTGAATAATGTGTATTATACTTCTAAATGTAAAAAGTCAGCAATAATAGATTTAAAGCAAAATAACTGCTGAAGTGAATAAAAAAAGCAGGAAAAGAAAAATGGATTTTTTTTTTTAATTTAAAAGTCTGAATTCATTGTGAAATTTTGGAATTCAGCAGTCATGCAAGTTGTTTAAAATTAACATTTGACACATTTTTTTCCCCAAAAGAAGCTAATATGTTGACATAATACATCAATCAATAAGTATTTGAAAATGCATACCGTAATGCAGTTTTAAGTTGTGTTAAATGAAATGTATCTAACACAGACATCAGCACCTGCTCTGCTACCTCCTTCGCCTGAAAAATGAAAATTGAGAATTAACTACCTTTTCCCATACTTCCAAATCCCAGCAACTACAAGAGCACCCGTAAGACAGACAAAAGACCATACACTAAACAATAACACACTGATGCACCAGGCTAAAAATTGTTCCTTTCACATATCTGATTTTTCCTTATTATAAGGCTAGGAAAATTCATGAAAGATGGAAAAACAATCATAGATGGGTAAGATTAGATATACTCTGAAATTTCTCTTTTTTTTTAAACAGAATTCAGAAAGACTGGTTGGAGGCCACAGTATTAACTTCATTGATGTTATGCAGTTGACTAAAATATTTTTTATTATTATTATTTTGGTTTGCATGTAGTCTTATATTGCAGGCAATCCAAATCAACAATTACAGTGTACATAATCAGTGCTTCATTTACCTTGGATTCAGTGGAAGTTTTAGCATAGCACTCAATGCCAGCAAGCACAGCCTCTACAACAGCAGTATATATTTGCGACAACAGCATACTGAAGAGAAATACAAACACAACATTTACTAGACAGACAGAATTTTCTTCCTCCTCTGTTTAAAGGAGCAGGTTTTCCTCTCATAACACAACTCCCTCATGTGGAAGGGGTTCTTGTTCAAATAAGCATAGAAATAGCTTTATATTTAACCCTCCGGTTTAAAAAAAAATAATTAGAGCAAGTAGATTCCTTGAATTACAGAACGTCTTGGGGAAAAAACTTCTTGGCACAAAGGTATCCCTGCTTTCATCAGTCAAGGGGAAAAAAAAAGTTTTATTGTTGACTTTTTCTGCAGTTGTGTTGAGGATCACATCCTAAATATTCCAACAAGAATAGAATGGCGGCCCCATGTTCTGCAAGAGCGAAACTGGAAACCAGAGTGAACTAACTACAGAGACTGCTTAACATGCTCCAGAACAAGTCAAAGTAAGATATTAAAACAAACCAGTCACCACAACCTTTTGAGCACATCCACATCACAGCTCAGACTGGTTCCCTTCTTGAAAGGGAATTGAAAGTGCAGAAATACACAAAGATTAGGTGAAGCCAGCAGCAACTTACAGCTACTGAAATATTTATAGCTCCCAAACTATTGAAAAAAAGCCCCACAACCACCAAACCCCACCTGTGCCCAACTAAGAAACATGAGCTTCTGTCTTCCAGCTAAACTGGAACAAAAAGATAAGCAGATCAACAAAACAATCTTAATTCCCCAAAAGTTAACTCCTCTCATTACTCCTCTGCAACTGCTAGATGTTGAGGGAGGAAAGAGGGGGAGAAAAGAGGAAGATACAGCATTTAAGCCATATGCAAAGCATTCCTGAAGGATGGAAAAAAAAGTCTGAATCTCCCAAACATGGCCCAACATGGAGGAATCTCAAAATGCACCAATGCTTGGCTTTGAACTTCATCCTCAATAGCAGTAAGAAATTTTAAAATTTAACTTACTACTTTTTGAGGGTTTTTTCCTATGTAATTTCATGTACTAACACATGCATTTAACTTATATTTTCAGTACACGCTTGCTACAGGAAATACATGTAATTCTTCCTAACTTTGTAACGATTCCTATTGTCACTCAAATTCATATATATATGCAAGAAAACACCTCACAGTGGGCTGTGCTTTACATTAATACACTATTGTTACCTTACTTTTCTTCCCATTTAAACATCTTAAGACTAACAATGCAAAAACAGAAAATGGCATTTTCTTAAAACAACAGCAAAACCCACAAAAAAAACCCCAAAACACAACAAGGTTTACCCCAGGGATACTTAAAGTTATACAGTATATGCACTCCAGGTTGCAGTTCTGCTTCCTAAATACCACCAAATTTGGACTAAATAGTGCTCATGACATATTTTTCCATTTTTTATTTCATTGGAAAATATTGACAAATATAAGGACCTGTTACAGGACTCAACTGCAAACTAATTCCCAAATCATGAGGTCAGGTTTGTTAGAAAAGCTAGTTTTGCTGCTACTGTTGAAACTAGATTATTTTATCCAATACAGGGACGTTTCCAAGAAAAAGAAATTCTCACAAAAAATACTGCTTCTATCAGCTAACCCCTGCTTCGCTTAGAACTTCTCTAGCCATCTGTTAGAAGTGTATTTAGTAAGAAGTCTTTCAGAAGCAGGACAAGAAATATTCTGTATGTTTGGGTGGAACATATATCTAAGCAAAATTACCTGTCAAAGTTAACATTAGCATAAAAAATTTAAAACATGTTGCTTAGTCTAGTAACCTCACTCTTATGCCTTTGAAAACCATATCACAATTACCAAAAGCCAACAATACTAAGCATGAAAGGACACCACTACCACCTCCCTTTGACACATCTCTAATATCTTGCTAATATGTCATGCAGGCTTGCAAACTGCTCTGCTGCAGAAGCAGGAACAGGCTCCCAAATCATCCTAACTAGCAAGGAGGACAAAACCTCTGAGGAAAGGTCTGGTTTATCAAGATTGAGAGCAGTACCAAAGCAGATGATCTACCATGTTCTTCAAGCTTGACAAGTATCTACAACATGCATAGAAGTGGACATCAACATAAATAAACAGTCTTATTTTGTGAAGGTCAATATGTGGAAGTTTTGTAGCTTATTGGAAAAAAAAACTAATCAGAAGTTAACTTTTATCTATCCTCTAACAGAGCAAAACTTCTTCGCAAGTTTGAGTGTTCCCTGTTGGCGTTTTCACTAACCATTATAAATCCTACACATGGTTTAGCTTAATCAAACTAGTGTAAAAATTACTTTCACTTCTGTGAAACATGCTCCCACTGAGTTATAGTTTCCTTCTCAGTGTATATCAAATACATTCTAAAGCAATTCAAATAAGTGTTAAGATAAAAGTTTTATTGCAATTTAAGCAAAATTTACTAACATTTCCTTTCATGCTTTGCTATACAGCAGACGGGACGCCAAACTAACAATTCATAGTTTGGCTCACTGAAAACCTCAACGAGCGATTTGCCTTAGAAACCTTGTCACATTCACGTTATTCAATATGAAAATGTAGCTCTGCAAATGCCAACAGCCACTGCTGACTAAAAGCGGTTTTGACATACTGCCACAAGGTAGGAAGTGTGAAGAGTTAAGGAAAAATAAAAAGCTGACAGCTTACACTTGTTCAGCTTGCTTGTGCATCTCATTGTCATTTCCTGTATAAAAACAAAAATTTTAAGCACTTTTCAGAAGTGTTTACGCAGAACTTCTTGGGCATAACATTTCTGCTACATATCTCACATGACATTTATGCAATATTTTGTATAACTGCGGTTTCTTTGCAGATTTACTAAAGAACAAAGCAGATATTAACTTGTATCAGTACAGCCCGTACATACTACAGCCAAGACTAAAACCTGCATCTCCCCAAAACAGCTGCATTGGGTCAGAACAAAGATGCCACGCACACGGTATCCTGTCTCTCAAAGTGGCCTTTCCTGGATGCCCAGGAAAAACCACAAATAGATCAAACATGCCATAATTCTTTCCACTTTGCAAGCTTCCAACCACCTTTCTTCAAATGCTTTCTGAGCTGGATATGGTTTCTAGATATATAGTAACCCTAAGGAGACTGCCTTTATCCATAGACTCATACAGCCATTTAAAATGGGTAAGAAAATTGTTGTTTAAAAACTTCACATGGCAGGTTTTTGTTAGGGAAGACAGCTATTATAACACACTATATTAGACCCAAACCAGAGAATAAAGGATAAAAGTCAAAGAATTTTCTCCATCCTTTTAGAAGTCGTGAATTATTTCATTTTTAAAAAAAATCAGGCTTATCTGACAAGTACCACTTCAAATTACTGTATTTTTGGGGACTGTTTCTCTACTAATCTGTATGGAATGTGGACTTCAATGTTTATCCATTTTAAAAGGCCTGCACACTCAGAACTGACAGATTTTTGCACATGAAGGTAGGATGTGTAACAGAACAATGTTCTGTCATGATTTCATGTACTGCCTGTGGAACCACACAGTACCTACTACTCCATGGACTAATGCTCATGAAAGAATCAAAGCCATCTTTTAATCGCTACAAATTTAAAATTTTCAAAGGGAATAACTGTCTTAAATTACTACTTGGGATTTTTAATATACTTACCCAGGAAAGGAGTATGAGTGGTCCCAAAAAAATAGGTCCTTGAACAAGCCAGAGGTCCCTTTGGAGATACACACTGCACTACCTAGTTGTCAGTATTAATAAGATACAAAAAGACCTTAGTAAAAAACATTGGTGCAATAATTAACAATAAGCTAAGTTCCCCTTAAGTCTTCTAACCATTGACATACTACAGGAAGTGTACAACACACTTACCTGGATTTTAGAAAAGCAACTTACGTTTTCAAAGGTATATTTCACTTTTGACTTGACCTGAATGGTTGAAAGACTTTGGAAAGGAGATGAGCTCTGACTTCCATAAGCGTTAACCATGTGTTTTCAATTTCCTATGTCAACTGCTCTTTTCATGAAGAGGAAAGTGTGTCAGGTTCCCATAACTATGCTTGCACTTGGTCTTATTTACTATTTTCATGACACCCTATTAAAACAGTATCACCTGTACCTGTAAATAAACCACCTGTTTAAGAACAACGTCAGAATCTGAGGACAACAGATAGAGCAAGTACATCAGAATAAAATTGTACTTGCGTTTTGAAAGATTTCAAATGGTCTTAATGGGAATGTTAACAAGGAGGGGGGGGAACAAAATTGGAAGTGTTTTTACAGAAATACGGTTAGACAGAGCAGCAAATGGAGGATGAGATTTCACTGGGATGCTAAAACAATCCTTTCTCAGGCTTCTGACACATGCAAAGAGTCCAGAATACCCACGTCCGTCCATCCATCCCTAAAGCATCTACACATGAAATGTTGTCATGACAAGATCATAAACTCATTCCCTCAATCATACGCTCACGCCACAATGACCTGTACTCAACCACATCCATCTCCTCAGCAGCACAGACTCTGGACTCGCATGACTGACAGACACTCCCAGAGCCCATAGAAATTGGCTTGCAGGGAGAACTACACAACGCAATCTGCACACTACCTCTCCTCCTTCGCTGCGAGTTACCTTCTTGATCACCCAAGCCCAGCCAGCCAGAGGATCTGAATTCCCTGGGGTCGCTTCCCCAGTTACGTCCCCTGCACGGCGGTGCAACAAGCCATCGACCTCATCATATGTTTTAAAACTAAGCTTTTACTTGAAAATGGAAACAAGTTAATCTTACAACTTAATCTTAACATTCTTTGAACACCAGAAAGATTTTCAGTTTCATGAACTGCTCAGTTGCTGAAGCATACACTGAAATTTGAATACACAAGTATCCTGCATCTACTTGCAAAGTCATTATCAAAAAAAAGTGTCTTCCCATTTCTTTTTAAGAAATGGCTAAACAACTCTGATTAAAATAAAATCTGTGTGTCAGAGTTTAGTATATCATATGCATCATCAGGAAGATTTTCCCCTTTATGGCTAGGACAAACATCCCCACAAAAATTCCCTCTCCCCCACCCCACACATTTGCAGCACCACAATTATTTTATAAAGTTACCTTTCTACAGGGGAAAAAACATTTAACACATTCAGCAGTCCCTGATTAAAGAATCAGTACAGTATGACTTAGAGAAAGAAAAAGGAAACTCATTCCTTTGACTGATTATTAAGGTAACATATGGGGGTTTATATGTTAAGAATTGGGCATTTAACTCATGGAAGGTAAGCATTTTAAGGGCACAAAAAATATATGAAGAAAATATATGCTGCTTCAAAGTATCAGATAACTACTTAAAAGCCTTACCATATGCTTAGCAGTGCTTCCACCAAGGCCAGTGTTTCGAACAAGATGTCCTTCTGATGGAAAATTAAAGTTACCAGAGTTCAAGTTTTCCTTAGTTGAGTGGCTACCAAACAGAACAAAGGGCTGTCGGCTAGGGCTGAAGAGAGAAGAGGGTATCACTACCAAAATACTTGAAGAAAACACAAAACAATAAATGAAATCAAAGCTTTCAAGTCTTGACAGACCAACTATTGAATTCCTTACTAAAAGAGTAGGAAGAAAAAAAAAATATATTACTACAGCTGCAGAAAGCTTCTCATTGAAAAGACCAAGTTCCAAAGAAAAACTACTTGAATTAACAAGACTACAGTTTCTTTCATATACAAGAACATATCTCAAGGTTGTTTCCCAAATGGTATTAGAAGGTTTTTATTCCTCTTTTTTTAAAGTAAATTGCCTTGAAAAGCTGACTAGCTTAAAGTTTACCATCTTGAAAAACCCTGAAATGACTACACTGGAATTAAACAAAACTATTTTGGTTTTAGTTCTGGCTTTGGGCCCAAGACTCAGCTGGAGAGGTCAAGGTTTTTCTTTTCATTATTTAAATGCAAACAACATAGGATGCTGAAAACAATAAAGGACATTGAACTCCACCGTTTAACTCCAAATAAAGAATCTGCAGAGACATTCAAGTAGCTAAGCAACCTTTGTTTAGCTCAGAACAGCAGAATGCTTGGTTTTGTGACATACAACAAACCAGTTCCTCTCTCAGATAAAATTATATGCTGACATGAAATAAATCTGACCTGTATTTCCCAGCTCATATTGGCTAATATTTTGGGTTAACTGCCCTGCTTTAAGCATTTGTCTTGTGTGTGTTGTGACGCACAAAAGGACATCAACTTATTCAACCTTCATTTTTAGTTGGTTTTGAGTATCACATAAATAGGACCAACATTTTCAAACATAGCTGTCCTGTGTAATGAGTTCATGAGTTTGTTTAGATCTCTGACCATGAAGGAATTGATCGTGTTAGAATTATGTTCAACATGTTAGAAGGTGGATGGTTTCAAACATTGTATATTTAATAACTACACCATTAAATCCCACAAAAATTCAGCTTATCCTTCCTAGAAGTGCCTTTGCGCATTTTTTTTAAATATGCAAAGATAAGATGTGATATGCTGAGATGGTCCCAAAAAGAATTATAAACATTATGACATCAGAAGTAGGGAAAAAATGTATTAAGTTACTAGTGACACCACAATTTAACAGGGAATAATGAGCAATACCTGTTATCTGTTATATGGCTTGAGATCATTCCATGACTGAAGTAACTTCTGAAAGGCTGTGAAGAATAATTAAAAAAAAAAAAATTATTAACAAGCAAATGAACAGAAAGCATGATATGTCCTCACTATCATTAAAAATAAACCTGAATTATCCTTCTCAGAAAAAAATCCTGAACCCGCAATAACTACTTCCAACCTCCATAAACAAGCCCAAACACCATGAAGTCTCATATATGTTTAAAAAGCAACAACCACTATGAAAAAACACTGCACTACTTTCACCCATGTTGTATGTTACCATCAGTTATGTTTGAGATTTGACACATGCAACCTCAGCTTGTTCAGAAGTGCACATACCAAACAAAGCTTCCACTAAAATGGAAGTCAATCTACCTACAAATGGAGATCTTTTGTGCAAGCATAAAACAGCTAAGTTCAACTATCAGTGAACACTTGACTGAATTACACCAGGCAGTCCTAAGCCATCATGATATGGGTAGAGGTAAGGTGGGTGGTGAACTTAAAAATGCTTTTCTACTCCTCAAACATGAAAGGTGAGATGGGGTAGAGAGAAAGAAAAACAAACAAACAATGCTGAATAATAACTACTTCTGCATGGATGATGCTAGCATTTCCAAGTATTACAGAAGCAGGCATACCTCCCCCGCCTGAGACTCCGATAGTTCCAGAATGAAGGGAATTTCAGTATCAAAATTAGCAAAAAAGTTGGTCCACTGGTGTTCAAAAATCATTAAATCCTAGAAGAAAAAGATTCAACATTACTTAGTAAGGCAAGTGTTACATCACAGAAAAAAAATGTCACAGATTGTACTAAATGAACACAAATTACTTCAGAACAATGTAGACTACATTTCACTACGCAGTATAGAAAATGACCTGCCCAATGAAACACTTAAATACAAGAAAATAAACATAATTTAGAAGGTAAGGACCTTCTGCTGCATTTTAGGGGGTCTTTTTTGGGTGTGTGGTTTTTTTGGTGGGTTGGGTTTTTAGTTTCTTTGAGAGCCGAGAGGCAGGAGAGGGAAAAGGACCAGAGTCCAGCCCTGTTTTTAACCCAAGTTCACTGTTTTGAGATCACTCATAACTCAAATCTCATGTTTCCCATAAAATTTCCAAAATAAACACTTGGACAGGTGTAATTTTCAGTTTTGAAATCTGTATATGGTTCTGCAGCAATTTGTGTCTGATGTTAAATAAGCTTACGGACAGAAAATGAGGAACAAGGTGGGGAATTTGGAAAGCTCGTGGTATACAAGCAGCAGGCAATCCTTTTATCTGCATTTGTAAAAACAAAAAGTGCAAAAAGGAAACACCAGTAACACCTTACTGAAGCAGAATAAAAAAGGAAGATGACTACAGTTAAGTGCTGCATTCAAATTAATCTTAAAAAAAAACAGAAAATCAATAAAAAGAAAATAGTGTGTCACACTGACAAAGCAGGAACCTTACATAACTAGGCAATTTCAAAATACTTCAAGATTACTTGCAGTTACTTGTCACATACTAACTTGGAAGACAAGAGACATCCTGATTTTAGGAACTGTAGTTTTTCACATATATGTAACAGGCAAAACCAGAACTATGACTTTAGCAGTGGTCTAAGCACTGTACAGTATTTCATTTCAGCCACTTCATTAATGCAGCAATGAATGAAATTTAGAGAATGAATATTGATGAAACCTTACAAGCCTTCCAAAACACTAATAAAGCCTGTATTAGAGGTTAAAAATGAAGGTTTACATTTAGATGCAGAAAGTATCATTGGAGAATACTATAGTCTCAAATAAGCTTTTCATAGAAGCTAAAGGCTAGGAATTGCTTTTGTCAGTTTTTTGGCACATGGCAATATTTTGTACAGAACATTTTTTACATCCCAGGTCAAGTTCAGATCAGAAGGTTTTGAAATCAAAGTTGTATTAACAAAAAAGATATACTTTTTTTTGCTAATATATACCAGCTTCAAACGCTCTTAACTTCATCCTCATGGAGAAAAAAAAATATTTTTTTAAATAACCAATTTCTATAAAAGCAGAGTTGTATGAAAACCGCATTTATAAATTTTATTCAGAAAACCTGAATTCAATTTAACAACAACTTTCTAGTTTAAAACTCCAAACTAGGATAAGTAAGTCTGTTTCAGGGTAGACTTACCAGGTACAAGAAAAGTCCCAGACATTAACCTCACTTGTACAGGATGGGGGAAGTGAAGTATCAGAGTGTGACTAAGACTGACAGCCTTGTAAACTGTTATGACATTTTGATTTTCATTACAGCAGTTGATGAAACAACCAAATTGGTGTGAACTACTAGTATTTTATTAATAAAGGATACTTACTACTGAACTTACTACATACTGAAAGCTCACTTTGCTGCCAAGCTAGAACGTGATGAAAAATTAACAACGAAAATAATATATACTAATAACATTGTTTTCTTCTCTAACACTGAGATCAGCCCACCGTATTAAAATGAGGAATCACTTTACACTGTATGTCTATATTCCACAAAGCTTCAGGGCAGCCACTGAGTGTCACTGTTACCCACTTAAAGTGGTTACAAAGCAGTTCTGAAAGCGGTTTTTCCTGGAATGGCTGTAAATTGAAGTGGACTTTTTTTCCCCCCTTGCTGCAAAAGGAGGATTAACACACACCAACAGACCAACTTTCTGCACTTTGTACACAGTCATATGGCCTGAAGAACAGTCACACCATTTACAAAACCTTTAGGAGAATTTCAGGCAAATTAAGAAATTCAAGGAATCCAAGACAAGCTGTTTTAATGTTTTGTAGACTTTTGTGGTAGATTTGAGGAAAGGAAAGAGCCTGTAAACAACAGTATGCGGAGCCAGTAGATTAAGTCCATAAGCACTATTAAAAATAAACAAAATCACAATTTTGCTCTGGGGCTAAACTAACAGACTAGTAGTTGATTCAGAGTATTTAACCTGCATTACCTCAAAGAGCAAGTCCTCCAAGGAAACAGGATCCATCTTGCTGTATGTCTTCCACAAATCAACACTGACATCCATTAACTGAAAAATATTTTAAACACATTTCTGTGAAATACACCATGAAGAATGTCACAGATTCAGGTTTAAGCCACACAAACAGACTTGCAGCACGCTGCCCATGCTACCAGTTGTCCTTAAGTATGAATTCAGAAATATTGTTTCATGCTGGTTACAAAAGAATTGACCAGATGCAAGTGTTCTGGATGCTTCAGAGACTCATCTCAAGTAAGGCTTTGATATAGGTGCAAATTTTTGCCTACATCTTTCAAATAAATCATTTCATGAAGCTTTTCAAACTAGCAATCTTTCGACTAGCAGGTCGAGGAAAGCGATTCTGCACCTCTACTCTGCTCTGGTGAGACACCACACACACAGCGCTACCTCCAGCTTTGGGGCCCCCAACACAAGAAGAACATCGACCTGTTGAGCCAGTCCAGAGGAGTCCACGAAGATGCTCAGAAGGCTGGAGCACCTCTCCTATGAAGACAGGCTGAGAGAGTCGGGGTTGTTCAGCCTGGAGAAGACAGGGCTCCAGGGAGACCTTAGAGCACCTCCCAGTGCCTAAAGGGGCTACAAGAAAGCTGGAGGGGGGCTTTTTACAGGGGCCTGCAGTGATAGGACAAGGGGGAATGGCTTTACACTGGAAGAGCAGAGATTTAGGTTAGAAGAAATTTAGAAGATTTAGGAAGAAATCTTCCCTATGAGGGTCGTGAAGCACTGGCACAGGTTGCCCAGAGAAGCTGTAGATGCCCCATCCCTGGAAATGCTCGAGGCCAGGTTGGACAGGGCTTGGAGCAACCTGGTCTGGTAGAAGGTGTCCCTGCCCATGGCAGAGGGTTGGACTATATGATGTTTAAGGCCCCTTCCAACCCAAACCATTCTATGATTCTATGGAATTGTGCTAATAGCAAAGAACAGCATCAGCTGGTGCAAGGGAAAGATCAGTTTTCTGAGACAAGAAAGAAAAGCGGCAGATTCCAAAATTACTCGTCCTATGCACCAGCCAATTCTCGCTGTAAGCATAATGTAAATACAGGCTAAGATAGTTTAACCTAACAGTTCGCAGTACCTTCTTCCAAGTACTAAGATGATGCATATGAGAACACTAGTCAATATTCATTCTTAAGGGAAACTTGTATCTGAATAATTCCTGCATTTACAAGGTTTCCCACCACCCACTTCATTAAAAATGCAACACTGACTGGAATTTTCTTAAACTACTTCTTTACAGTTATTCCACTTGCTCATATTATTAGATATGGCAGTAATGATTTCCCATACATCACTTCCATTCACCTACCAGTACAGTAAGTTCTCTGGATTATAGCACCTTGACCAACCCTGACTTCGACTTCTGTATTAAGAGAGCAGCTGTGCTTAAAACACTGAAAACAAGTAGTAAGTTATCATCATCAGGTTATTTTCAAGTTTTACAGCACAGAATGCACAACAGAGGAAGAAAATCAGTTTGAGGAGCTAAAAATAAATTGAGATCACTCCCTTTTAATAATGGCACAAGTATTCACTTATAGATCATTTACAGTGATCTCAAACGTACTTCCTCATATAGACTGGGTTTTCCTCCCCATCTGTGACACATAGGAGCTGCCTAACAGATAATCATGCATAAACAACTACATAAAAAATAAGAATGCCACTTCCCACTTGTAATTCCCTTATGACTTTAAGGAGAAAGAACTCAAGCTGGAACTGGTTGAACCGCTGGAGCTAACACACTTAATCTTAAAAACACATACCGAGTATTTTCATTGTTCCTTTTTAAATCTGCAAGAGTATAGCAAAGGCAACATCAACTCCCACAATGAAATAGGAGAGGCTCTGTCTTTATGAAAATATCACCACGCTGGGTCTACACAGTTTCTCAAAGCCTCTATGGATTCATGAAGTGAATTGGCAAGGGTAATAAAGATCCAAACAACTCCTGAATTCACAGTCAAATCCTCATTGACTAATTTCAGACATTAAGAAGGGCTACTGATACTTAGGTACCTCTCCACAAAGGTGCTCACCTATTTGCACTTTGTACTTAATGGTTTTGACAGGTTCACACAACAAGATTATTTACAGTACTGGTGATGGAATGAAGAAAAGCAAAGCATGAGGAAAGGTATCAGTGGAAAGAACACAGTGCTCAGAGAAAGGCACACTTGCACTGACATAATAGATTTTTGAGCAAGTGTGTACAGTACTACAAGTGATGAGACTTTTAACAATAGTACTATTAATTCCTTGGGTTTCTTCCAGTTGTCAGAAGTCAAACAAAGAACATTCTGGCTGTAAAAATGGATGAGTGACTACAAAAATAGGACATCTGCATTTCTGTGGCAGACATCCAAGAAAATGAAATAAAAGAAGTTTCAAAGTAGTACATAAATACAAAGCTGTCCTCTGAAGATGCTGTTCGAGTATAATTAATAAATAAGTGAATCAAATTACACAAGTTTCTCAGAGTAGAACAGCAAGTCATTACCAAAACTAGGGGCATCATCCAAAATCTTAACTGTTGCCCTATTCAGCAGGCTTCAAAGACCCAAGAATATATCATGTTGATGAGACAAGTAGATGCATCTCTTGTGTCAAAACCAATGACCCAAGAAATACAGTCACTTATTCTCTCAGTTCATCTCAAGGCATTTGTCATTAGCAGCTTCTCTTGCACTGCTCTTGAAGACCTATACCCATCTAGCAGAGTTAAAAGTGTTTCTGTTATCGGCAGAGGGGGCCTTCAAAGACAAGGAAAAACAATTCTAAATCACAACAGGGGAGCTGGGGATGATGACCAAACAGTCACAGTTGATCCAGGACAGAGTGCTGTGCAGCTTCTAACAGAGTCTCACAGCAAAACTGCACTGTCTCCCTCCTTGCACATTCAAAACACTGCTTCATAAGATCCTGAAAAACTTCATTTAACTTGGAAGTTCACTTGAGCAGTGAGTCAGCACTAGATGATCTCAAAAGGTACTTTCCAACTGAAATAATTCCATGATTCAATTTCTGCTTCAGAACGGAAATGGAAGAAATTTAAGAACGCAGCTACTCACTTCGTATTTCATTGTAAAGAAGCCATCACCCCCGATTCCTTCCAGTGCAAAAGCCTGCACTATTGGCCACTTTTCAACAATGAACATATCAAATATCTGTAGATGACCTGCAAAAGAAATGTTTCACAGAAACATTATCTCACAAATACTGGCAGTTTAACTTCCTGTGAGATCTTAGAGTTGTTCTGAGACTCTAATATAGGATGTCAATTATCCTGCCTTTGTACAACTTAAAATAGGTAATTGAAAACCTTTTTTGGGAAGAAGGTAGTTTTCAGAAACTTTTCTCTACACTCTGAATTTTTCCCCTTTTTTCCAGCTACCAGGCTAGCAAAGAATACTATGTCTCCTTGCGAATTTAATTCCAAGACCATTAGTAAAACCATGCCTCTTAAAATCCAAGATAATAAACAGGGAGCTTTGCTTACTCCAATTCCTTCAAATATTTGGCCTTAAGTAAAATACTGTCAAACACCATCCCTGTGTTAATCAGAATTTTAAGTTGGGGGAGAGAAAAACTATTCAGCCTGGCACTCACTGATGAAACTGTAAGCCATCTGAAGTGAAGTGTGATCATCATCCCTAGATAATACTTCTTTAGATACTTCCTAACAAAAAAACACCATACTTCCCCTATGCCCTGACTCATTAACGAATTTTTAGGCAGTCAGAGCCTATCACCCTTTCCTCAGGAGAAGCAATGAACAAATAGGAATAAAAGAAAACACACCTCAAAACTCGATTAGCTTGGTTTGAATTTACATGGTTCAAAAATAGAAGGCAATTTGCTCCCCCCCCCCGGCCCCGGGTGCTCACGCTGCACAGTAAAGTACATGCACCGCATCGCTTTCACATTATTCACTATTGGGAATACTGCAAAACACACTTTACTGAACAATGTAAGATTACACTGTTTAGGCTGCAAGGCTGGCTACACATCATAACAGGAAGTCAAGCAGTCCAGTTTTTTCAGTGCTAAAAAAGGGAACTTGCATAACGAAATGTTTATTCTTTCCTTATATAAAGAAGTATTTATCTGGAGCTCTCATCTGAACAGAGAACTTCTGTAGAAGCAAAACACGCTTCTCTGAATGCAAATTATTTCTTTGCCTCATGCTGTGAACATTCACTCTTCAGATGAAGTCTAAGGGCTTACATTTTTCAGAAAGAAATCCAACTCAAGTAAAAAGAGGTTAAAAGGAAACTATTGACATATTAATCCTTATTTCTTACCCAAGGCATGGAAATCTTCATTCCTTGAACTGTATGACTTGCATGCTGCAAAACACTTAAGACTACAAGCACAAAACAAGCTAACCTACCTTGGCAGCTGTACGGAATACCAATGCGACTGCAATCTCGAACCATGTCTACAAAGCTGGAAATTTTAAATTCCTCTGCAGCTTCTTCATCTTCATACTGAAAGAAGTCATTTAGAATAAAATTTGATCAGGCGTGCCTACTTGGATTGTTAGCTTTGCACTAGAGGGAATATGCATTCTACTAAATTCCACAGCAAATATCAAGTAATCCACTAAAATACAACCTAGAGCCTTCAGACGCTAAAGAACCTTTTTAGTCCCTATATTTTGGAAACTCCATCATGGCAGTGATGTATTCAAGCCAATGAAAATTGTTCTTAAAAACAAACAAACAAAAAAAACCCCACCAAACATCAGAGCAAAGATTTTAATAAGGTTATATGAAGGCATAATTATATACTTAATTTTCAGCTTTCAGTGAAGTCTTTCTACATCATCAACTAGATGCTGGACAATTTTTAAACAATGAAAGAAACTTAGATAACACCAATTGATGTGCCTCAAAAAAATTGCCACTGAGGGAAAAAAAGAAATTATTACCAGCTTAACAACACTATAATGGGAAAGTCAGCTGGCAAGATATACCTCAGGTCACAAAACAAGCAACAAGAACCAGTTGCTGTCCGAGGGAGAGGTATGTGCAGGAAAAGGAGGAAGAAAGAAAAGAAGACACCACCATGCAACACCAGCTTGCTGTTTTACACTAGTAGCAGACTGAAGTTGTCTGAAGACTTCAGCAGACTGGAGAACAAATATCCTACTTATGGCTCAGAAAAATACAAAAACTAGACTGAAGAGAAAAATCACACAAAAATCATTTTTATAGCAGGAAAAAAAAAAACTAAAAATACTCTCTGATTTTTATCTGAAAAGGTACAGTTTAGCAGCAAGTCTGAAGGCAAGAGTCCTAGCCCCACTGGGTACTTCAAGAGTCACTTGCTTTCTGGAGCAAGATCAGGCAGCGGTGTGTTTTGTGTATTTATTTTATTTTTCTAGGTACAGTGCTCTGAACTTAACATCAAGGTAAATTAATTATTATTAACTTTTTGTACATAATTCTTGTAAGCTTCAGGATATACCCAACAAATCTATTTTAAGAACAATTTCTTTTAAGACAAGCCTGAATTTAAGATGCAGTCCAAGTTCCTCCATGATGTGTTCTTTCTTCAATCCCAGGAAGCCAGATCAAAGTTTCAGTTCAAAGCCAAGCCCCAAACAACTGCCAGTTTCTAAAGACTTAAAATGCCATTAGAATAAGAACTTGGTTTTTGGCAGGGTGCTAAAGGCTTGCCTACTATCTGCTATTGCAGGTATAAATACAGCCTGTTCCATGACACCCAGAAAGCCTCATTAAATTTCAGTACTTGATCTTATTTAGCCATTTTGAAAATGGGTATTCTTTAATAATACATGTTTTCTTCAAACAGCTAGGATACTCAAATTACTAAGGTCTAGTTAAAAGCAAGTAGGAAGGAGGAAAGGAAGGAGAGGCTATAGGTTCTGTGAGATTCATCAAGAGCTGCACAGAGCCAGGTATGGCATTGCTTGCTTTATTTCTACAACTCTTGAGCTTTTTTAAAATTTCATTTTTATAAATGCAAGCTAAAGTTATTTTTATCACTGAAAAGAAAAATGCTTAAAAGCCACTACAAGCAATCCTCCTGTAAACAGGATGCACATAAAGCCTATGACAGCAATGATTTTTCTTCCTTTCAGAAGCAATCTAGGGAACTGGCAATTTTTGTACATTACAAATATGCCTGGCAGTGCAATGCTCAGCCCATTCACATGAAACAGTAGTGAAGTAAATTTTGTATTTTCAGCTTCAGAAATCAAGCTTTTCCACTCATTTCCACAAACAGCAAGGCATATGGTTTACCTTTCTAGTTACACCGTTATTTCAAGCCAGTACTGTGTGATTAAGGTTACTACCTACCATGATAAATCACAAAGAAAGTCCATGAACAGATGCAGCTTAAAATTCAATAGCTGCGACTGCAGTTGTGCTAGCAATACTGTGTTAAGAATCACCCAATTCCCGATTCCAAAATGCATGTTTTACCACCATCAGGTATGCTTCAAGATTTGCCCTTTCAGTAGGAATTCTGGCAACACACAAACCTTATGAAGCCAGGCTTTAGATTTTGCTACAGCATGCTTTAACCTGTAGCTCAGCTGTTTACTTCTTAACAAGAAGTAATTAGCCCTCTCTATGCAGTACTCATGGGACTGTATCTAGAAAGTGTATGTGGATTCCAAAACCGGATGACTGCAAGACAGACATTGACAAACTGGAGCAAGTTCAGTGGAGGACCACCACAATGATCAGTGGGTTGGAGCACTTGTGGCAGGAGAGACCCAGGCTTGTTCAGCCTAGAGGAGGCAATGGCTGGACCACATAACTGCCTTCCAACATCCACAAAAACTTTATTGAGGTGGTGAAGTAAAGCTCTTTGCAGTGGTCTGCAGTTGCAGGACACATGACAACGGGTATGATTTAAAACAAGAGAAGCTGAGGCTGGATAAAAGGAAAACACTTTTTCACTGTTAGGATAGTCAAATAATGGAGCAGATAGCCAAGAGTTCTGCAGTTATCATCCTTGGATGCTTTCAACATCCAGCCACAGGAAAACTTGAGTAACCTGATCTGATCTCATCACTAACAGTGCCTTAAGCAGGAATTTAGACAAGATGATCTCCAGAGGTCCCTTCTAACCTGAATTATTTCATAATTCTGTGATCTAAACTATCAAAAAGCCACAGAAAAACACAATTGATCTACCATAAGCCCCATCCTTTTCAAGCTGAAAACTCAAGGAAACAAAAGGCTTCTCTCCCCGACCTCCCGGTTCATTCTTTCTCCAGCTTCCCCCGTTAATATCGCAGGCTCCTAACCCTTTCCCTTCAAATTTCACTATAATTCCAATTTAGAAATGGAACTACACAGAACTGAACAAGCAGGGAAGCTTCCCATGATGGCATTTAGGAAGAAGCATTTCCAGTCTCAATTGGAATAAAAAGGTTCTTATTCTACACCTAGACAAACAGTATTTTTATTTTTTACTCCTCTAACAGTACTTCATTATAATAAACATAGCTTTTCTAAGAGTAACTTGACTTTTAAATGCAGGATGAAACTCACGTCACTTACATGGTCCAGTGAAAGTGAGGTTAATAGCTCTTGAAAGGAAGTTGAAAGTTAAAACAGAAATACATAATAAAGTTTCTTGATTTTAAATAGCCTACTAAGCCAACCTTCTCTAATATTCTAAAATTATTGGCATAGACCACATTAAAACACTGCTCTGGTAGCAAACAAAGCTATCATTGGAAATCTCAAAGCTGACTGTGGTGCTTGATTCAGATTCTGCATTACTCAACCCACATGTTTTTCCTCATTAAAAGATCATTGACTCATGTCAAAACAATAGTAATTAGTGGGAGAGGGGAGCAGTTTGTCTTCATGCTCCAACAAAGTATTAAAAACATATTCTTCTTGCACACATTAGCAAAATTATTAATACCCATATAGATATATATACACACACATACATGCAGGTCACTCCCCTACTGAGTGTGAAAAAAGAAAAAAAGACTTCTGGGAGGAATGTTAAAAAAAGTTCCACTTTGAATTATCAGTTCATTAGCAAGTTCATTAGCAATTCTTATCTGCATTCACTTTCCACTTACCTCATTTTCAGTTAGACAGTGAAAATGCAAGTTCCTCCAGTATGCCACATACGGCAAAAGATGATTATAATTCACAGGGTTGCAGTACAGATGGACGCTGTCAGGTTTTATTAATATGATTATATCTGCAGCAAGCAGAAAAAATATTATTCCAGCATCAAGACTCCATACATAGAAGAATTACAAGGACACAAAGAAAAAGAAACCTAAAAAAAAAACCTCACAGAAATTGAACAGAAAACACTTTTCCTATAATGTACCTCATTAAAAGAAAATTGTTTAACTATTTAAATATACAATCACTCCCCACATCTTGGAAAAAAAGGACAAAAAAAAGAAACAGTTGGCAGCCACAGGCAGTTCCCAGTAGAATAGTACTTCTTATTGTTCCAAACAATTGTGGGTTTATTCTGAAGTCTTGTACAGAACTTGCGTCAGCCTGTCCTTTGAAAAGCCAAGAGTGTCAGTGATGAGCCCTTACAGAGCACTTACAAAACTGCTAACTAGAGTTGCTCTTGCCTGATATTACATCAGAAAGTTGCTCCAACTAAAAACTAGCCTATGGGGTAGATATTCAACGTTTCGTGCAATTAAGGGAATAATCATCTATGATCATGGTGACTGGCCACTTTCCAAATATTACAAAAGTGATTTAATATGTTAAAGAGGGCCCAAGTATTTTAGAACTCCAGGAGTATGATCACTCAACAATTGGTAACACATGTACATACATACCAGGACTGAATTCGGACTTCTTGGAATGGGCTGTATTTGTTTAGGCTTAGAATTTGGCAGGGGGTGGGGCGTGTGCATGTGTTTAAAAACAAGAGTTCTTCAGCAGCGTTTTTACGAGCCATTTTTTATGAGTATATACACACTCAGAGATTTACTGACTTACTTTTTTTGAGGTTTTCCCCTTTTTCTGCTTACCCTCCCTCCAGAAAGACTGAAGAATAAGTAAAAATGTTAAGCAGATTACCATCAAGAACTTCTTCAGGAAACCCAGTTCTTTCAAAGTCGTTGTTATTCTGGCTATACAAGCCAAAAAGCAGGTAGTTTGCCAGTTCCCTGCAACCTTCATTGTATCGACTATCTATTCCTGCAAAAGCAAAACCATACATGAAGTGTCATGTGTCCTAATATTGTACACCTGAAGAGTTTGTTTTATTCCCTAATAAGAAAACAAAACAGGAGCATTAACTTAACCCCCTCACATAGTCAGTGGGCACAGATGCCTATTGAACTTACTGAGAAAACAGGGTAGGGGAAAGTTCGCTGTCACATGCTGACATTCAACCCTTGACCTAAAATACACAGGCATTGCTTAAAAAAAATTAAGTCTAGTTTTCTGCAGTACTCCGCATCAACAAAAGTACAATTTTATCTAGTAATTCAAACTTAAACATCTGTCTGTATGCAGTATGAATTCTAATTAATATGTTCTTGATTGAAGCTTCCTAACAAACTAATCCTGTGACCTAAATCTCCTGCTTCAGACTACATGATTAAACATTATCTTATCAGTATTATACTGCAATCCCTGAGTCACCAGAAAGCCAGTGCAGACTTCTAACAAATCATGAAAAGATATTCTGACAAAACATACGGTATACAAACAGCTTCCAAGTAAATTCTTAGACAGGTCCTTGGGAAAATAAAATTAAAACAACTGAAGATCTGGAGCACAAAGAAATAGAAGATAAATACAAGAAAGAAAACAAACCACAGATTTAGTAAGTATTTTCATCTCCCTGGAAGACAGTCACAGTCATAATTCCTAATTCTGCTGTAATAAACCAAGTTTTCTCCAGAAGTAAAACCATGCATGAAGCAGCATGCCTGACACCCACACTTGACAAAGGTCACCCACCAGTCTTGCCTTGCTATAAGATTTCTGATAAAGACCAACAGCAAGTTTTCCTACCAAGTTACATTAAGGTACAGTTGGATGGTTGCCAGCAAATAAAAAATTGTTACCACTGTCCAAAGGAGAGATCAGCACACTGATAATGTAATAGCACAGCCTGAACATCTGGGTTTCAGGACTTACATCGGAAACCAAAATACTGCAGTCATCTGAGCTTACCAGAAACTGGAACAAACCCCAGGTTCTCCCAATTATGTTACTTTTTTTATGTTATGCTTCAGCTTTGAAGTGCTAACCAGATGCCCTGTCTGCATCCGGCTACTGAATCCTATAACTTAATAAACTCCCTTGCTTGTCTAGTAAATGACCTTTGGATAGCTCATGTATATTCCAAGGTATCAGATATTTGGTCTAAGGCTACAGAAGAGACAAATACAAACACTTCAAACTGAGCTGAAGCTATGAAACTCTGTAGTACTGCTCTGCTCCCCGCTCATGGCTTCACAATTAACAGCACAAATAACACACTGTTGTGCGCATTGCACTCCTTGAACTGTGGTGGAAAAAAGGAAAGCTGCATCACACCTGCCCCGGCCTTCTCAGCCCTCAAAAATCTTTCCTGCCACAATCTTTGAATCCTCATTCCTCTATCCAGCTTCTATCACTGATCTCCCATTCATGTACATATGTCCTGGGAGCATGATCTTTTTAAAACAAGTCAATGCGGTGTGTTTGAAAGCATCCATTGACAGAATATCAAAAGCCTTAGCAGCCAATCTGTAACTCAGGTCCATGGCATCCATAAGACTCATCTCAAGAATGTTCAGACCCAGTCAACTCATTTTTCCCCTCTGCTGCAACATTCTGCCTTTGCTGTGCCAATAATTTTCTGCATAACCAGACTGCCCTGAATCTGGGAACTCTAAGACAGAGGGGATGCAAGAGAGGGATGAGAGGGACAGCACACTGTCTCTTTATTTACATTTCCAGCCTCATCAAAGCATGCATACCAATGTAACCTAGAATTCCACCGGACTTGGCACACCAATATTGGTGCCAAAGCCCCAATGTCTCCATGGGGTTTTAGTTACTACAATCAAGCGTGGAGACTCTGTTCTTCCAGGAAGAACCATCCCTTTGTTCGAGGGAATTCCATTTGAACATAATCAGTCTCCTTGAAACCAGCTACAGCCTTAGAAAGCTAGCACACACAATGTCCTGAAAATAATCTGTCTTACTGATCACTTGCCTAACTGAGGCAAGTTTTGAAGGCAGATGAGCAATAATCCTGGCACAAAGCAGGAGTTCTGATAGTCCCTTTCAGTGGCAGCAAGCTGTTAGATCAGTTGTTCTGCAAGCAGCATTACTTCTTTTTTGCAAGCAAACATCACCTATCTTATCAAACGTTACTCTAACAAGGCACCTCTAACTACAGGCCAAACAGTGTGGATGAAAGCAGCCATGGCATTTGCACTTTTTTCTATCAGGTTTACAGGTGGGGTTTCCAAAGCCTAAGGCTAAGTGGCCAAGGCAGTGTGCTCAAGGACAGGCTAACACAGTCAAGCAGAAAAAGGAACAGATGATTATAAAGTCTGGAAGAGCAGAAAAAAATGAGAAACTCCTCCTTTTAAAAAAAAAAGTTAAGATGTCAGCATGACTTGAAGAGTTTGAGGTTTTATCTGGGTGCACCAGCTCTTCAGGCTTGAAGTATAGAAGATCTTTAAAGCTAAACACCAAAACCCTGCTTTTTAAGTTAGCAACAGAAGGAGGGGAAGACAAGACAAGATGTTAACATCAAAAAGATGATGTTAACAAGGAGGACAGCTGATAAACAACTCGTACAATAAAGGACATGGGTAAATATTGCTTGCAGAACACTGATAGGCTAGCAGGGAAGGCATCAGCTTACCATAAAACAATTAGCCCTGCAGAATACTTGGGTTTTGTGGTTTGGTTGGGGCTTTTTTTTTTTTTTTTTTTTAAGTATCCAGTACAGACAGGAGCTTTCATACTGAGGCTTTAATAGTATACTACAGAAACATATGAAGTTAAATTAACAGATATAGTTAGCGGAAAATAAACAGGAAATGAAACAATGACAAAGATAAGATACCTCCAGAAAGCACATCAGGAGTCCTCAACAGAACAATGGGGAAGGCTATGAATTAGGAAACCCCACGCCTGTCTCCAGTTGAGTTTAGTAACTCCCAGCCTATTCCCAACTCATCACATGGGTGTAGTTAGACAATGACTCAGTTGAACAGCTCCCTGCTGCCCACAGAGCTATTCCTGCTCCTTCTCCTTCAGTCAGTGCTCATCTGACCTCTCAGTGAGCTGATTTAGTTTGCTAAATTGGCAGAAAACTAGTCTGGCCAAATACAGGGTGGGGGGGGAAATAAATCTGTCTGTTCGGTAAGATGAAGTGGGTGCAACATATCAAACAACCACCAGCGCTGACGCAAACTGCATGTGGGGAGGGAAAAAGAGGAAAGGGAAGAGGAGCAGTTCAGGGGCAGGCTGAGACTCCCCTTTTGCACAGCAAAAAGCATTCACCCCAGACACCTCTCATGTCTGTAATTTCACAGTTGCTAAGCTGACATAAACATAGCCTGCAGGTAAAGAGAGTCCTGCTCTTTGTCCCAGCCAGTCTCAAATATCAAAACAAAGAAAAGTTGTTCCATAACACATTAAACAGCCACGTGAGCTCTAGGGACACCAGGCAAGTAGCAGAAAGGTGAAGCTGGAGAATGGACAGATCACTTTTAGATATTTGCCCAAAAGCCACATGCAGTTGTGGAATTGCCATCAGAAGTGACACAATAATCATTAAAATAGTCCCTATTTGGAAAGGGAATTGGATGAACAATCAGCACAACATACTAAATGCTAGTGAGGTTTCTCCCACATCCTAAGCGCAAGAGCTCTGTGTGGGATGGGTGTATCAGAGAGAAAAAAAAAAGTTACCTAAAAACATAGTAATACACAAACAGAACCAAGATAAAATAAACTTAAAGAGTACAGCCTCTAAAGCATTCCAGTCCTCTTCAGGGAGGATAAAAATTAAATATCAAGGTCTGTAAAAGTTTACCTTAGCTATGATGAACTTTGAAACAGTCTGATCTACAATGGGAATAACAACAACTACAGTCAGATGTCTAGACATACCCTACTGAAACTAAATACGTATCCTCAGAAATTGGATCAACTTAACCATGAGCTGAAAATCTGTTGGGAGGTAAGATGCAAGAAACACCACAGTTAAGAGAAATAGTTTAGAGTATAATTTGTTTGATATACTGTTTTCTTAGCAGCTTTAACAGCAACACACTCCAGCTGAGAGATCACAGCTTTTTAAAGATGTCTGACATGCCAACCTTCAAATTCCTTTTTCCTGTCAGTTTCAATACCTTTTCTCCCCAGCAAAGAATGCAGGAACGCTACCATTCAACCACTTTAAAATAAGGTAATAGCATTATTTTTTAAAAAAAACAGTTATAACTATATTTAAATAATTGTATCAATAATTGGTCAGTTCTCATCGCTCTTTGGAATTTCACAATGCTGGTTTTAGTTTCAGTATAAATATTAATGTACTTGAAGCAAAGCTATAAAAGTTTATATTGTTTTTATCTCACAGCCCAGTATGTAAAATTAAAGTTGGAGTGAGGGAAAAGCATTAATTCTAGGTCATTAAAGACAGCCAAGTGAAATATAACATGCACTGACTGTAAAAAAAGTTACGAGTATGTTTTCCATACAAGTCAACAGGACTCAAAATGTAAGACTACATATTTTTTTTCATCTGAAGCTTGCATTTGAAGACAGATTTAATGTTTTTATAACAGACTGACATGCCTGCTTAATCGTAAGTTATGCAAGAAATTCTACAGGCTACATTAGACAGGTCAGATTAGACAACAGTCTCATTGTGGGTGCTGAAAGATTAGTGCAAAGCACAAGTCTAATAACAAAACACACTTGCTGTATTCCTATAACACAAACGTTTATTTATTAAGAGGTATGGTCTTATGCATGGACTTAAATACTCCACACTGAGGATTACACAAAGCAATTCCTTTTGCCTATAATGCTTTCCCTAAAGCTGTACAATGTCTTGAGTAACCACTCTTTGCTTGGAACTGACTTCAGAGTTAAAAACGGTCAAGAAATACTACAGTGTCAATGGCAAGATGGCATAACTTTACATATTTTATGAAATTAGACTCTAGCACCAAAGGTAAAAAACCACGTACTTAATCCTGTATGATTAAGTTTCATTGGAAGGGTGACACAGTGACCTTAATAGGCCTTCTAGCTGTAAATTTGCTACTTAGCCAAAGACTTCTTAAACTCTTACCCTAAAGAATGTGGGCTAGGATGAGTCATGCTATACAGTTAGCATCAACCATAAGAGAACTAGGTTATACACATTTACAATATTTTTGTGGCTCAATAAATGAGCTTCAAGTTTTCTTGCTACATTGTTTAAAAAAAAAAATAACCAACCCACCCCCCCAAAAAAAAACCCTGAAAAACAGGCTGTTGTATCATTTCATAATGCAAGCCTGTTATTACACATAGCTTCTTTAGGGCTACGTTAGATTTCTCCATCTTTAACTGCAATACCTTATTTAAACAATCACTCCTTAGTCCTTTTCTCTAAGGAATTTCAATCACCACTCCTGATTTTTTCCTTTAGTGTCTTGATAGTGATTATATAATAAGAAACAAGAGACAATGTTACATACAGAAATGATATTAAAGCAGTACAAAAACCCCCGTTACTTTCCTACAGAATACTTGCACATGCAGCTTTATTTCGTATCACTCTTTTCTCCCAACCCCAGAAGAAGCACTGAAACCACATGCTGTTTATCTGCCACCATTTAACTTGTAACTGCTTTCTGGGTTTCTCATGTGACTCTTGAAATGTATTTTGAATTACTTCTCCTGAGGCAAGACCTCCCTCTCCTTAAATTCAAGTTTTATTAATTCTGTCAGTTTTCTAGTTATTCCCCCCATCCCCCCACCTTATAAGCCAAGCCTGTTCACATCCGCCACCCTCCACAGCTCTGCATATCACAATCCCCGGCCCTGGCGCTCCTCTGCTCTTTTCCACTCCCTTAACGTCAGCACCTTCTAATCCCTTCCACTTCCCAGCCTCCACAAGAAAATCAGCTGCAACACACGTGCTTTCAGTCTTGAGCTTTTATGCCAAGCACCAGCTAGAAAGCAAACCCTGCCTAGACAGCTGAATGTTTAGTCCACTTAGATATGCATTAAATTCTCTCCATCTTTCCTTCTATTTGGACAGTTTAAAAAAAAGACTCTCTTTTCTGTCCAGCCACTGAATTTTCATCAGCCTTGCAAGAATGTTGATATTATTACTATTGTACCAAGTTTGCCTGAAATTAGTAAACAGGCTTAAGTAACAATGTAACAATCAGATAGCTGTCCATTCACTGAGAAACAGGGCTGGAGCTTGGGGCAGGGAGCAGATGATCTTCATCTTTCTGAAACTCCTGATATCTTTATCAGTACAGGGAAAACAAAAAGGGGAGGGGGCTGGGCAGGGAAGAGTAGAACTAACCTAAAACACAAAGGATTCCATCAGGTTGCGATTTGCTGCTCTGTGTCAGGATACTCTGAATGTTTCGAAGGCGGCTGCAACTGCAAAAGAAAGAGAATTCATCCTTAAGGTCAGTGTTTCAAAGTGCTCAAATTTGGTAGGCTAAAGAGTTGACATAGTTTATATAATAAAGGAAAAAAGGCTAAGTGGACACACTTCAACTTGGGTATCTTTTGTTTGAAATACATTTAGACCTCATATCAAACTATCCCCAGATTATTTATTTTTGTCCACTGAAAGATGAAGAACATAGCCCTGAGAGAAGATTAGAACCTGTAACTACCCCTTCTAACCAAGCACCCTGTTAATCTCTAACCTCTAGCAAAAATGTCTGTTCAGGGTCCTTCTCACCAAGCCAGCAACATTCCTTTCTCTACCAGAGAAGTGGAGAGCACAGCAACACGGGGCACGTGACCCAATCAGAAAACTAACAAGGGAAGGGACCGCAGTAGCTCCTACACCCCAAGAGAAATCTGCTGAAGATGTTCCAGCACCTCCAGCACCATCAGATGGCTTCCACCTTGTGTAACTATGTAACACAGACACATCCCTGACTTCTTACAAGATCAAAGTGAAAAGCATGATACCGGTGTAGGACAGATGGGGGGAAGGCAGAGAGAACTGTTCCCACTCGCAAACCTGAAGGGTCTCATCCACGTCCTCAGCTAACAAAGCACCAGTGTCATGCTATCCGCGGTGTCCCGGTGATGCTTTTGCCTACCAGTATCACAAAACCCAAATGGGTCACCCTGTCGTTATTACAAGCACATACATTAGCAGAAATGCAGAACCAAGGGAACTTTCAGACAGGAAAGAGAAGGCAATTATTAGCAAACACCCCAAGAGACAGCTCCTGACCAGGAGATTTTCTCTTATTATTTAAGTTTCAGGTGCTACAGTTCTTCCTTGAATCTGGCATTACCCACTATAATTTTATTTCATCCATAAAGCAAAAATATAAAGCCAATACTCTCATTTAACGTAGCAAAAGCTGAACTCTAGAAGAGTGTCACTTTGTAAGAAAGACTTCTTTTCTGCAAGAACAATTAACAAACTTATACTAGTGGGTTTTCAGCCAAAGTCAACCACACAGCTCAAAACAACTCTAAATAAATACTACTTAATGCAATCATAAAAGTAGGAACTTTTCCCCCCTTCTATACCCAAAGAAATAACTAGATCATCTTCGTAAGATACACATTGACTCTCTCATGACTTCTGTATAAAAACCATGACATTTTCCTAAAATAAAGTTAGGGAAGTTTAGAAGCCTAAAATATAATCTTTAATATCTACATTAAAAAGAAACGAAACCATACCAAGTCTTGCCAAGATTTTCATAATCAAAATTAATTGTTTATATAATAAAGTTGAATTTGATTGTCCAATGTGTCTTTAAGCCAGACAAAAAATTCAGCTACAATAGCCAGACAAAGAGCAATATCATTTCTGCTTCTAGGCAACATTTTGTGAGCTTGTTTTAATACAGATAGAAGGCAAGGAATTTCACTGCTGGTATTACTGAATGTATTTCTTGTTTATATAAGTATGAGCTGTTCAGCTCTAGGAAACAAATGTCTCTTAGAGAAACACTGAAACAGAACTAAATTTATGATCATCTCAAACAAGAAAGTAAGGTCAAGTATTCCTATTTTCATAGTAACTTCTGTCAAGTAAAAAGCAAATAAATCTTTTCAGTGCTACTACAATTATCATGCTCTACTTTCTCTGAAAGACAGAATGCACACAGAAGGTTTACATTATAGCTAATCTAAATGCAATCTGAACATCTGCAGTAAAGGACAGACATTTGAACATTTGTCATGGGGAGTACAAAATCAGTGCAAACCAATTCTATTTTTCCCCATTTTTAGGTTGCCTATTTGAATTCTCAATCCCTCAATTATTCTTTTTGCCTAAAACTTCCCAATTCATATTATATGCTATACTGTATCACAGTCCACTGTGCGTATGAATAGATATTTTGATCCGGTCTTAGACACAGAAACAGACATTAAATCCACCGATGACAGCAAAAAGACACAATTAGGCACTATCAGATGCTCTTGCCCAGGTAGGTGATGTCATAAAGTTTGTGAAAGAAACAGAACTTTCTGCTGCACGTTTTAGCAACTTCTAATTAGAAGTTCTTTAAAACCTCACCTAAAACTGAATCTCACAGCTATCCAAACTTAAGGTTTTGTAGCTTATTCTGGAAGATTTTCATCTCACCACTAAGCAGGACCTCAGACTACCTAGATGAGAGATGATGGCAAGCTACACAGTGCTATTATTTTTATGCTCCTCATGTCACGAGATCAAGGGCAGAAAGTTACTAGGCTCTTCACTGTGGTTACAAACAAATTTGACTTATTTCATCTTTAGTATGCAAACAAGCGTATAGTCATTTAAGGACCATCTGTGGGCAAGTAGTATTGCCAGAGCCTCTGTGAAATACAACAACATGGAAGCAACTTGATGTAGAAAGCCCGCATGAAAACAAATACACTTCTCAACCCACCTGCAAAGGACTGCTTAAGAGAAGCCCATGCTTCCCAAGACTATCTAAAGGACAGAGTAAAAGGACTGTGAGAAAGCATGCCAAAGGACTTCTGCAATGACACAAGCAGCTTCCATACTGCTTTTTATTAAATCATTTACCATATCAGGGGATGCATCTTTCTGCTTCTGCTCAGTGAGAAAAGAAACTGTCATCAGAAAAAACAACTATGAATACTTGCGATCTGAACACATAAAAGGTAGATTCTAATTCAACTCCTCAGAAACAAGATGCAAAAATCCTTCTACTACCTGTGTTAACTGTTACTCTCAAGGCAAATGTAAGCAGCCCTCCAGCCAAAGACAGGTTCTTCTGGATTGCAAAATATTTTTAAAACCTGTTATGCATTACAAGCAGACCATGAATACATACCTTAATTTTGCTATCCTCCCCTCCCCTTACTGACCACTTTTAAAAGAAAGGAATGATGGGAACTCAATTTGACAAAGAACAAGTATGGAAACTGCTTGTAAGAAACTCATGGGGAAAAACACTCCCATTTATTAAAAGAAACATTATTATACAATACAAGGTAAGTTATTCCTAAAATCTTTAAATCTTAATTTCACACTAACAGGTTCAACAAAGGGCAGATCTGATCAAATACGTTTATAACTTAAAACAAAGTAGTATTGTAAGTCTGTGCAACAAGACCGGAAGAAAAAAGCAAAATACAGACAGGTTTTGTCTTCTTTAGCTCTGTGAAAGTGTTTTCTGATCTGTTCAAGCAAACCATGGTCAGGGTGAAAGGGAAAGAGGAACTGGGGGAGGAAAGTAGTTGCACGTTTATTCTAGGTTGGGTATTTCTTTCCTTCCTTAAATTTTGATTTAAGATTCAGAACTTTACTCTCCTAGAATTACTTTCAGTATCTTGCAAAGAAATTATAACTTTGCTGCACCCCTTAAAAATACATAAACCTCTCAGAATAAGCTGCTAAAAAGCTTCTGCCAAGTAAAGTTTAATGTCAGTGGCACATTTCCTTCAGGAGACAGTCCTGATATAAAAAGGAAAAAAAGCACAGGGCAAATTAGATGTTCATTATTTTGTAATGAGATGTATGCCCATAAAGATGTTTATTTCAACCTTAATATTAAACAGCCTTCAAGAAAATATTTTTCCTTGCCTCATTTAAAGAATATTTCTTCACAGAAATATTTTCAACATCATTTCAAGTGTGTATAAAACATTACATTCAAAGGCTTCCATTAAAAACAGAAGACTTCTGTGTCTGAAAAAAGACATTATTCAGAAATAGTGACAAGAATAATTAGAATTCTTACTACATGCTTTTAAACAATACAGGCTAAACTGTGTATAAAAGTCAGAGGGGAAAAAATGGCATTTTCTTGCATTTCACATTAAACAGTCATCTGACAAAAACAAAGAAACTGTCCTGGGAACAAAAATCCATGACTTTTCCCGCCTCCAAAGCAAGCGCCCTAACAAGGGTTCTGACTTTTAACTCCTTTTCATTTTACCACAGCAACACAATTTCAAACAGAAACAACGAAGAACAAACTCCACACAACAGCATAACCCTCTGGGCTTTAGGAAGTTTTCCTGGAAGATGTGGTTCTGGATCCACCCACACATAACCACAACCAAATTTCACAGTAGCTTGCTGCTGAAAAAACATCATTAGGTGTGTTCGAAAACACATTTACATGAAGCCCTTCTAAGGAAGCCCCAAATTCCTGGACTTCAGTAAGACCTGGACAAGACATAAGCTGCAAACTACTTATCCAACTATATCCAACAAGACAACCACAGACAACCAGGCTTCTTTAGCTGTGGATAAGAAGTTGAAGTAGGTGAAGTGAGATTTTTTCCAGCATGCACTTTCATGAACAGCATGAACAGAAGATGCAGTTTCTACATCTTCTTAAGCCAGTAAGAGTCTACAGTGCTGCAAGGACAGTCTCACCCTTCTCACTGCCTTTGTATCTATACTAACCATCTTGAAGCCATGTGTAAAGTCAGATCAGCTTATGGATCCAAACAAACTCCAGCCCAGGAATTAAAAAAAAACCAAAACCAACATATAAGCAAGCTGATCTGACTGCTGATGAAGGCAGGGCAGAAGGCAAAGCCACATTTTGAGGTGGCATCTGGCAATAAAGTGTGCTTGGGCCAATTAAGAAACTATATGTTGAGGTACTTTATATTCTGCTAATCTTGGACTAGATCCAAAAAAGGAGGAAGATAATTGACAATCATTAACTTCTAAGAATTAGTGCTCATCTGTTCACGTCTTCATACTAATTATGCAAAGTACCTTGCTTTACAACAGTCTAGCCTGTCACAACTTAGTAACAGACACGGTGCTGCAAGCCATGTATGTTAGCAAATACAGAGAATATTAACAGTGCCTTCCTCAATCAGGAAGAACAAACATATTTTTTTAAGTAACGCCACACAGAATTTTGATTTTATATATGTGTCCACAACATGTTACTTTCCTCTGCATCCCTTCTTGCTAGCTGAATTTATTCTGTGTGCAAGTTTCCTCTACGTAATATTGTAATCCAGTGGTACTAACACAGCAACGATATTACCATTGATCCCTGATCAATTCCCAATTGATTCCCACAGGATGGCTTACCATACATCTGGGATGGCTGCAGCTATGGTTAACATGCAATTCAGCTGACAAAGGATGTGATTTCACCACGCTGACTACGTTTTGCTTCATCTTGGCAGATGTTACGCTCCTCCCCCACAAAGGCTAGGCAGTCTTAAAAACCCACACACGGTAAAGCTTTGACAGATAACAGTGAACAAGGGGCAAAACCTGAGACATCCCTGGCAAGCCTGTGCAAATCCTCATATTAACAAGGTTCATCTTCAGGAAGTGACTTGAATAGATTTGTGCTGTCTACCTAAGACAGACACTGGTTTTGACAGTAAGTACTTGATATTAAAATAAATAAAATGGAAAGATAAAACAGTTTCTTTCCGCAAATCTCACTTCCTGTTAACTTGCTGCTACTACCATCTGTTTCCACTCTACTTTCCCCACCCCACCCCCCCCAAAAAAATGAAGTTTATTTTTCATGGGCCTCTTGTTGACCTCACAATTTTGACCAGAAACATTATTATTGTCTGCTTATTTCCCCCAGTCTCACACAATCTCCATCTTGAACATTTCTGTGAAAACAGAAACCTGAAGTCAGACAGTTAAAGACTCTCAGAATCTCACTGATTTCAAAAGTAGCTTATCTGAAATGGACTAGTTTTCAACAATAACATACTTTCTCAGGTGTTGTTTGTTGGTTTTTTTTCTTAGCTCACCAAAACAACTTTTACTGCTTGGCAATCACCCAAGGCAATGACATTCACCCACCTCAAAATACATGACAATTTTCCAGCTGTTTTCAACTTTTCTCTACAATGAACACAGGGAACTTGATTGCAAATAGGAAATCTACCAACCTCAAAAAAACACTTGGCATGTTTAGCAACAGAAAGTAGCACTGAACCTTGAATCCTGGGCTCAGCGTTGGGACCCTCACGGCCAGACAGACACTGAGGGGCTGGAGCGTGTCCAGAGCCGGGCAGGGGCTGGGGCACCAGCCTGGGGGGGCGGGGGGGTCAGCCTGGAGAGAAGGGGGCTGGGGGGGACCCGGTGGCTCTGCAACGGCCTGGCAGGAGGCTGTAGCCAGGGGGGTCGGTCTCTGCTCCCCAGGAAGCAGCGACAGGACGAGAGCAAACGGCCTCACGTTGCGCCAGGGGCGGGTGAGATTGGGTGTGAAAGGGCTGGCAGGCGCTGGCACAGGCTGCCCAGGTGACGATGGAGTCACCATCCCTGGGGGTGTTCAAAAACCATGTAGCTGTGGTGCTTGGGGACATGGTTCAGTGGTGGCCTTGGCAGTGCTGGGTTAACAGTTCAACTCATGATTGAAAGGTCTTTTCTAACTCAAATGACTCTATGCAATATTAAAAATGATGGTAAAGGGAAAAATTGCAGCTCTGTGTGCATTTTACAGGACCAGATTCTTGCTTCTTGACCTTAATAGTAATATTCAATTCTGTAATTCAGACACCTCAAAGCACACAGAAACAAGCATGAATCTCTTCTTACTAAATGTCTGAGAGTACCTGATGCCATTTGCAAATTACAAGCTTGCTCAGCATCTTTGACACTTCAACATATCTAAAGAGTGGTATTATTTATTAAGTAACCACACCAAGATTCATGCTGGCATCTTCTATAACCATGCTGGATAGTGCAGCCTTAGGTTAAGCAACTCACAGATTGGACCTCAGTATCAGCTAATGGACTAGAAATTAAGTTCTTCCATGGGTGCAATCAAATCATAGGTTGTCCACGACCTACACATCCATACATGCCAGTTAGACCTGCAGCCTTGACACATTCTCTGTTTTAACAAGCTCATTAACAAATACCAGGTCTGTACTTTCACTTCTTAAATTGCAGCATGTTATTGATGCCAACCATTCACCCTCAAAAAACGACAGTATTTGAAGAAGCAGGAAAGACCAGCAGCTTGAGTGTAATTATGCTGCCATCACTCAATCTCTGATCAGGAAAACAAGGCAAGTGTCTGGCACTTCAGCAAAAATCAGAATCATAGAATTATCTGGATTGGAAGGAACCTTCAAAGATCACCTAGTCCCAACACCCTGCCATGGGCAGGGGCACCTTCCACTAGACCAGGTTGCTCCAAGCCCCATCCAGCCTGGCCTGGGATGAGGTATCCACAGCTGCTCTAGGCAACCTGGTCCAGTGCTTCATCACCCACACAGTAAGAGAATTTCTTCCTAATAGCTAATCTAAATCTACCATCTTTATTTTAAAATCACCCTTTGTCCTATCCCTACAGGCCCTACTAAAAAAAGTCTGTCCCCACCTTTCTTATCAGCCTCCTTTAAGCATTGAAAGGCCACTGTAAGGTCTCCCCAGAGATGTTAAGCTGCAGTGCCTTAAGACTAGATTTACTTTCAGAGCCCATCACTAGACCACAACCACTGCAGCCACACTGCAAAACACAAAGCCAGATGCTTTGCCATCAGTTCAAGCCGAACGACCACGAAGAGGTAACTTCAGCTGAAGCTCCACAGGCAGCAGAGTTAATGCAATAGCTCTGATTCTCTCCCTGACTGCTTTTCCTTCCCTAGCACTTCTTCTACCTTTCTATTCCTATCAAACACATAGTCCCACATATCTCTTAACTTGGGCTCCAGCCTAGTACTCAACAGACCCTAAGCCATCCAACTTCCCCAACATGGTAAAAAATTATCCATATTCAAGGCATGGGGCTTATCTTATTGGTTTTTTTCCTCCTGTAAATCAGAAAGTTAAATTAGCTCTCTCCTTGAAAATCTGAAATACAGTGCATCCCCTAGAAAAAAATTTGGTGAAACTGTGCTATTACAAAATCCTGAACCTCAACATAATTACATAAGGAACACATGGATACAAACTGTTAATCTTTCAACACAAACATGTTCCCTGCTAAAACTGGTTGGGAAACCACAACAACTCTTTCGTCCCTGCACCACCGTGCTCCCAAACACCCCACCAAATACTCCTCTGAAGCCACAGGGGGGGAAAAAAAGCCACATACTTAACCACTATGTAATTAAAACCAGAATGGTTTAGAGGATAATATTAGGCATATAGGCAGAGACAACATAAAAATTAACCCAAGTATTTATTTTGCACTTCCTTGCACAGGTACATGGAGAGAACTAAGCTGTATTATGTTACCAACATGGGTAATTAATAATGAGGATTTGCCTACTCTGATTTACATAAAGGTAATGCAAACTTGTGTGGGTCCAGAGCCCTACCGAATATATCTAGATGGTGATATTTAACAAAAGCATTTAATAGAAATTTTGTTCAGATACGCATGTATTCTTAAGGAAAATGCTCGCTACTAAAACCAGACATGAAACATGACATCACCTTCTAAAAAGGCATACCCTTTTTTGGGCAGTACTCATCTCTTAGCTAAGGGATTTTTTCTTTTTATTTACAAAACCGTTCTTTACTTGCTTTTGTTGTTACATGCTGAGGTTCACCCTGGTAAATGCCAGCTCTCAACACACCATATGGCAGACCAAAACTCTGAAGTATGTGGAAGAAGTCCAAGAATTACCTCTGCCCATTTCTCTATTCTTTATATAGTCTTTAAGAATTTTTCCATTCCTGTTTGGGACTTGGGGGCAGGGGGAGGAGGGTAACGGATAGTTTTGTTTTAAGTTATTTTTATTAACTGCCTGGTATCTGCTGACTGCTTGGGAAATTTATTGCAAACACTGGCCTCCCTGCCTCCATCTGGCCTGAAAAAAAAAAAAAAAAACCAACCCTGCACAAGAACGAATGTTGAAGAGGAAAAAAATTAACGGATGACATGCCTCCTACAAACATGCCAAATTACAGATGCTGTCTGGATCTCTCCGTGGAGCTCAAAAGCTTGCAGATGTTCACAGAGAGTCTGAATGTTCTCATGACAACTCTAAAACAGGATCTCAGATTACAAAAATTACTCATAAAGAAAGAGGCTTGAGTGGAAACCATTTTCTCTTCCAGCTTTTTTTTTTTTTTTTTTAACCGCCTTGGTATTTTGTTACTGATCACGAAATTTTAGATGCTTTCCAACTACAAACAAATACTAAGAATTAAGATCAATTTATGCAGTGAAAACAGTATTTGAAAAGGTCACTTTTCCTTCCCTCTTATGATCAATTCAATTTCTATCTGCAGGCAGAGAGGCAACACAACCGAACAGAACAGCCATGTTCATCTATTTCAAGCAAACAGAACCTCCATTTCTCTCTCACAGTACAGAATTTCTCATTTCACAGGCATACTGTCTGAAAAGTGAAAAAGCTTTTGTTCCCTTCTTGTACAAAATCTAAAAACCTGTTTTTTTAAAAAAATTGAAAATCTACAGCAAACATAGACCCACTTAAACACCCAGAGAGCTTAGACAGCTGTTTGCCTGCAATTTACATGTAATGTCCCAGTTACTGTATTATCTGACTTCACCCTGGTAAATACTTCCATGTATTGTGCTGTAACTATTGAAAGCACCAAGCACTTCAGTTCCTGATTTGTTCTTAATGATACTATAGAATAGAATCATAGGATCACTTCAGTTGGAAAAGTCCTTTATGATCATCGAGACCAACCGTTAACCCAGCACTGCCAAGGCCACCACTGAACCATGTCCCCAAGCACCACAGCTATGTGCTTTTGGAACATCCCCTGGGACACTGACTCCCCCCCATCCCCAGGCAGCCTGTGCCAGTGCTTGACAACCCTTTCAATGAAGACATGTTTCCTTATACCCAATCTAAACCTCCCCTGGTGCAACATGAGGCCATTTCCTCTGTTCAGGTACTTGAGATAATACACTGCAGTCTAATACACACAGGGGTGCACCTTAAGTCTCTAAAAGGAAACAGAGCTCTAGCAACCTAAGGATACCTGAGCTGACACCTGAGCTCTCATAGAGCCAATGCTGTCATCTAACATATCCCCATGCCCCATCTCTTGTCAAGCTCTATCCTCCACATTTCTGAAGCCCAGAGATTGTCATTACCTTCATGCCCTCAAGCCACTCTCCACAAGCCACCCAGCAGGTGCCAACACAAATACACTTTCTCCTTTTTCTCCATAATCCCTCAACACCCCCACAATCTCTGCTAGCCCTACCCCAGTTTGGCTTTCCTACATTTCACAAGCCCTTTTTCCCTACTTCCAAGGTAACCCCACACCTACTCCCTCCCAAAACAGACCCAGGCTTACCTCCCCACCGTAACACCACCCCAAGCCCACTCTCTCCAAACCAGCTCCCCTCCAAGGTCCCCAAATTCTCTTTTTGTCCCCTAGCCCCCAGTCCATCGCAGCCTCGCACACACCCTCCACCAGCCGGATTCAGGATTCGCCAGTCCCTACACCCACAAGGTCAAGTCAGGCTCCTGCCTGCCATCCTGCCGAGGCCATCCACGCTTCTACCCCAGTAGCCACCTGCAATATCAGCCTGCCCCCACAATGGCCCACCCTCCTCCCCACAGCTCCAGCCCCTCAGACCTGCTCCGAATGCTCCAGCCCCCCATAACCACCCCAACACCGCCTAAACCCCCTACAATCCCCCCAAAACTCCTTTATGCCCCCTGCACACCACAAAAGCCTCTCCTTCATGTCCCAAACTCCTTTATTTCACCCACCTCTGCCCCCCCAAAGCCCTCTAACCCCCCAGCCCACCCCAACGCCCTTCACACCCTAGTTTCTCGCCACTCTGCCCCCCCAGCTCTCCGAGCACCCCAGCTACTCCCCCCAAACCCCTTAACGCCCCCAACCACTCCCTCAAACCTTCTGCATCGCCCCCTTGCCGCTGCCCTCCCGCCCCAGCCCCGCTCCCACGCAATCCCCCCAACATCCGCGGCCCCCTCCACACCCCCGGCCCCTCAGAGCCCACCAGCGCCCGGCCCCACCCCACCGAACCCCTCAGCGCAGCCCCGAAGCCCGGCCCCTGTCTGTCAGTTCCTCAGCGTCCGCCCGCTCCCTCAGCGCCCTTCCGCGGCGGCTCCCCCCCACCCGCCGTTACCTGAGGAAGGCGCCGGCGGCCCGGGGGCGACGCGGCGAGGGGCGCGGGGCCGGCGGGAGGAGCGCGGAGCGGCCGCACAGCGCCATGGCGACGGCGATGCGGTGCCGGCAGGAGGGAGCCGGCAGCACTGCGGGAGCTGCGCCCCGCCCCGCCCCGCCCCGCCTCGCCCCGCCCCACCCGTACCACCGCGCTCCCCGCCGCGGGTTGGGGGGCACAGCGCCGCGGCCGCACCGCTGCCCTCGCTTTCCGCCTTCCCGGCTGTCTAAGGATTCAGGCCGAGCCTCTCGTCGGCTCACACGGAGTGGGATCGGAAAGGTTTCTACCGCTGGCAACAGCTGGGCGCAAACATAGACGGGGATACGGCTGGTTCCCCCCCTCGGGCGAGGAATGGGATCGCCCAGCTTATGCCCCTGCACACACACCCCCGGCTCAGCGATCGTTGCACTCCTCCCCCTCCCCGGGCCGCTCATGGGCGCGTCCAACCCCCAGCATCTTCCCCCCCAGGCCCTGGCGTGGGCTCGTCCAAGCACTGCAGCCCCACGGGGCGACGTGGCACGGAGCCCGTGGGACGGTGTGACACGGACCCCACGGAACCCCACAGGGAGGTGTGGCACGGAGCGCACGGGACGGTATGACATGGACCCCACGGGAGCCCACGGGGCGATGTGACGACGACCCCACGGAATCCTGCAGAGAGGTGTGGCATGGACCCCAAGAACCCCCTGAGGCAGTGTGACACGGACCCCACGGATCCCAGGGGCGATGTGCCCTGGGCTCCCCCGAAGTGCTGCCCCCATGGACATGTCTGAACCCATGGGCATGCCCCGGCCCCCCACGCCCCCACATTGCACCCCCATGTCAGCCCCTCCGGAACAGCCATTCCCTGCCCCACCGCACCCCTGGACCGCGGCACCCCGGCCGGGCACCCCTTGGGGGGAGCCACCGGCACCCCCATCTCCCCCAGTCGCCCTCTTGTTACGCCCCCCCACATAACCCCCCCTCCACCCAGCATCCATCTGCGCATTGCCGCATCCTGGTACCAGCACGGCCACCCTCACCACCCTTACGGGCACATTTTATTCGTTGTACACGCAAAATTCACAGCCCCCAGCCCCTCCCGCAGACTGAATTCTGCCTCCTCCGTCCTGGCTTGCCTTGCCCCACTGGGAGCTGCACCCCGACACCCCTGCCCCTTTATTTCCCCATTTTACTGTTACTACATCTTTCCCCGGCCCCTGGGGCTGTGTGTTGCATCACTGCACAAAACCAAACCAAACCAAACCACCAAAAACAACAACAACAACAAAAAGAACAAACCAAAGAAAATCAACTGTCCCCAAAAAAAGACAAAACAAAAAAACCCCAAAACCTCCCTTCAAAAAAAAAAATCAAAACAAAACAAAACAAAAACAAAAGAAGCACACCCAGCTTCCAGCACCAGGATGCTGGAGCAGGGATTTTAGGTCCTACACACGAACACCTCAAAGTATCTCTAATTAAAGGGCGTGATGCAGGAAGGATCTGGAGCCAGGATTTAATGCCACAGGGTTTGAAAGCTATTAACCGCACATCCTTCCGCTGCATCCTCCTGCCTCATCATGGCAGTGCGGGGAAGAAGGCAATAAGCCCCATGGCGTGGCACGCGCTTGAGTAAGCATTAAGGAAAACGCAGTTTGCTGTTGCTGCTCTCACCCCCCCTTCCATGATGCTCCCCCACACCTGACGTCAATCTGTGCCAGCCAAGCTCCCTGCACCCATCACTGGCCCCGTTAATCGCCAGAGCTCCTCATCCCTGGCAGAGAGCAAGATAGAACCACTTGTATACATCTTATTTTAATGACGCTGGTATTTGCCCAGAGTGGCATAAACCCACAGCCTTTAGGTGGGATGGGGGCATGGGGGATGCCAGCAAACTCCAGTTTGCTTTGCAATGGACCCCAGAGCAAACTGGTGTGGGCACACGCAGGGGGATCAAGAGCTCCCACACACGTCTTGCTTTTAACCCGCTGCAGGTGAGAATGCATTCCAAGTCTTATTTATTTCCCCCCACCCCACACACACACCCCACCCCCCCCACCCCCCCAATCAAATTGGACTTTGCTCACTGCTGCAGAGCAGAGGAGACAAGGTAAATATGCTGGGCCATGACCCAGCTGCCCTGAAGCAACTGGGAATCATTTTAGCTGGCCTCATCGACAAAGCTCAGATGGGTTTGATGGGCAGGTGTCCCTAAGCCATGGGTTACGCTACCCAGCCCTGTCCCATTGCTGCCGGGGAGCTGGCACCATGTTTGTCCCCAGTTGTATTTGTTAAGCCCTTGGCCATGCATTGAAATGAGCTTGCTAAGGTGGCATCAGCAGTGGGAACTGAAGCACCAAAAGGAAAAGTGGACGCCTTTGGTGTTTGTCAGCATTGCTAGAAACCCCTTGGCTTCCCTCCAGAAAGACCCTAAAATGCATGAGGGTGCTGAGTGGGACAGTCCCCTGCAGAGCTCCTGCCCGTTGCCCCCATCCCAGTCCGTGCACCACCAGCCTCCCAAAGGCTTTCGTAGAATCATAGACTCACAGAATGGTTTGGGTTGGAAGGGACCTTCAAGATCACCCAGTCCCACCCCCTTCCATGGGCAAGGACACCTCCCACCAGCCCAGGCTACTCCAAGCCCCGTCCAGCCTGGCCTGGGACACTGCCAGGGATGGGGCATCTACAGCTGCTCTGGGCAGCCTGTGCCAGCGCCTCGCCACCCTCACAGGGAAGAATGTCTTCATAGTGTCTAATCTAAATCTCCCCTCTTTCAAGTGTAAAGCCATTCCCCCTCGCCCTGTCCCTACACACCCTTGTGAAAAGCCCCTCTCCAGCTTTCTTGCAGCCCCTTTAGGCACTGGGAGGTGCTCTAAGGTCTCCCCGCAGCCTTCCCTTCTCCAGGATGAACCCCCCCAGCTCTCCCAGCCTGTCCCCACAGCAGAGCTGCTCCAGCCTCTGACCATCCCCGTGGTCCCCTCTGGCCCCGCTCCAACAGCTCCACGTCTCTCCTGTGCTGAGGACCCCCGAGCTGGAGGCAGCGCTGCAGGGGGGTCTCACCAGAGCGGGGCAGAGGGGCAGAGCCCCCTCCCTCGCCCGGCCGGCCACGCTGCAGGGGATGCAGCCCAGGGCACAGGTGGCTCTCTGGGCTGCGAGCGCACAGTGCCGGGTCATGCCCAACTTCTCATGCACCAGCACCCCTGGGTCCTTCTCAACAGGGCTGCTCTCCATCCCTTCACACCCAGTGCCTGGGATTGCCATGACCCATGCGCAGGACCTTTCCCAGGCTCCCTCTGCTCCTAGCACTCATGTAGGGAAGGGGATATGTCCTAACAGTATGTCCTTGTTGTTCTTCTCCCACAGCAAGCACTGTCCTTAACATCTGGGTGCTGGCTCCTTCCATCTTCTCTTTGGCATGCAACCAAGACCCTGATGGCCATGATTCACTGCCATCAAGGTGTTCTGTGCCTTCCCAGGGGTGTGCAGAGCTCCAAAGACCCAGAAACCCAGCAAGGCTATGGTGAGAGAGGAGAGGGAAAAAGGATATTCCCATGACAGGAGTTTGTGCAATTTTGCCCCCAAGGCTCTTCTTTCAGCCAATGATGGAAGACATTTTACGCCCCTGGTGCATTGCATCAGGCTGTTACCTTCAGCCTTGCATTTCCCTTGGGTGCAGAACGATGGAAAAGCAGATCAACAGCCTGGAAAACACCCAACAGAGAGGTTAGACTTCCTGGAGAAGGGGGGATGGGGATGGGGAAGGGGAAGGGGTGTCTGGCAGCACGGCTGGGAAAGGACACAGCAGCAGCTATTGTTCCTGTTCCTCGGCTTCCTGAGCTTCACTGTCCCACTATTGTTCCACGTTTTGAAGGCTGCAAAAGCTGAATGAAATCCGTAAGAATTGCCAAAGGAAGGAAAAGGAAAGCAGAGTGCTTTGGAATAGGAGGAGAGCTGCTGGTGGTGTTCCTTGGTGGGTCCTCCCGACCTAGATCTTGTCCAACAGTAAACCACCAAATCTGGGTTAAGTCTCTGTTTGTGTGACCTGATAGGGCTGGCTCTCGCGGTGCTTTCAGCATGGGTACCTCAACATTGGCATCGATGGAAACAGCTGCCTTCACACCTTCTCCCATGAATACCTGTTTATTTTTAGTAAATCCCTGCTGCACCAATGGAGAAAACAATGCTGGATAAACAGAGGCCAAAAGTTGGCCCTGAGACATGCATCTAGAGAGGTCTTCCATTCCCCGGCCCATGAGGAATGCTTAAACTTCTCACCTCTGGCTGGCAGCTGCTCAGGAGGCTGGAGGCTGCATTTTATGAAAAAAATAATGTATATATCCCACATTACTGGCATGTGCATGACTCCTCCCTGCAGAAGGCATGGGCTGCTGGGTTTGTTGGCTGTAGGAAGGCTTTGATGTCCCGGTGCATGCCAGGGAGCCATCCATGAGCCATCCCAGAGGACACACCAGGATGGTGGAACCCCAGGTTACCAACAGGAAGACCTGTCTCCATCCCTTGTATTCAACTGGGAAGAAGCAACCCCAGACCTAAAGCCAGAGGCCACAGCTCCAGCTCTGGCTCTCGCTGTGGTGCCAGGCACAGCTGAGATGCAGCTGGTAACTGGTAGCAGTGCCAGCACAACGCTGCAAATAAAAACAAACAGAAGAGCTTTATGGGGCACACAAATCCCCCTGTCAGCTTCCTATGAGCCAAGGATCCATGTGTTGGGGCTTTCCATTTTTTGTTTTTCTTAGCCCCATGTAGCATCAAGAGTACAAGGAGCTGTCTTCCCACCACAGCAGCACTTTTAAGGAAATAATTGAGACTTCTCAAAGAGAAAAAATGAAGCGTGCTGTACTTGCATGGTAAACCAACATAGTAGTCTCCTGCTGTGTTCCCTAAGAATTGTTTTTCCACCCTTCTGTTCAGATTTATGAGATCCTGTTGCATTTATGGGATCCCATAAATGTTTCAGCAGAGTCCGCCCTCCAGGCAGTGTCCTGAGAGCAGCAGATGTTTGTATCGCGGACAAACCTGCTGCCTACAGAGCTCTTCATGAAAAATGAATAGCACCAGGCAGGGATAAAACAAGACTGTAACAAAAATTTCCCACTTTTCATCTTGGGAGGGAAAATTCAATAGTAAATTATACTGGCAACAAAAGAACTCCTACTCCATTTATCCAAGTTCTTCAGGCTAAAAAAAGATCTTAGCTCTTCTCAAGTGCTATTTTGGGAGGGGAGATATTAAGATTTCCTCTACCCTTAAATTGTTGGTTTATTATCATTGCAAAAGGTAGCCAGATCGCTAAAGGCGAGTTCGTTCTCCAGCAAGCTGAGGTCTGCATGTCTATACCACCATGAATTTGGCACCGCACACCCATGAAGCGCAGGGTGGAGATGCAGGAGATGATGGAGACATGACACGCCGAGATTCTGCGAGCGCAGGAAACATATTGCAAAAATAGCAGTGCTGACCCAGAGTTACCCGGGCTTGCTTTCCTATAGCCACTGCTCTTTGTAAATGCAGAGTTTAGCTACAAGAGAGATGAAGTTGAGGATGGCTAGGAGCTGGAAGGGATTTATGAGATGTTCTGTTTGCAATAGCTAACTCCATGCAAGTAGGGAGTTTGGAGCTCTCTCTGATCATTGCTGAAGTTGCCTTTGACTTCTTGATGGTGGTTGGAGCAAAGAAGTGTTTGCTGCCAGATTGGGGAACCACCATCTCTAGGAATAATTTAGTGTCATGGCTTTTTAATAGCAACATGGTCTCGGACATCTTCAGGTGCTACAGTGTGATGCTCCTTGAAAAAAAGAAATATTATTTCCTGGATTTCTCCCCAGCATCATTTCCATGGAGTTACTCTGTCTGACTCCATGGAATAAAATTCAGATCTCACCTGCCCACTCCCTGTATGACCCTGGAGGTTAAAGGCAGCATTTCCTAAAGCTGTTTGGCAACACCAGATTTACCAGTGTGGGATTTTGTCTGAAAAAAGGAAGGAAATAATCCTCTAGGGTGATGTGCTGGCTTCTTTCCCCTAACACCCTGGATGCTCTGGAAAGGCTCTGAAAAGGAGTAACAGTCTAGTTTTGTCTTAGGATCACAGGGAGATTCAAGTTGGAAGGAACTTCAGAAGATCTCTGCTCCAACCTCCTCCAAGCAGGGCCAGCCTTGAGGTCAGCCCAGGTTGCTCAGGGCTGTGTTCAGTCTGCTTCTGACAGCCTCCAAGGATGGAGACAGTGCAACCTCCCTGGGCCCCATACCCCAAACCTCAAAGATTTCCATGGGACCTGCTTCCCTTCAAGGGCTTGCCCACTGCCACCACCTGCCCACCATCAGCTCTGCAGCTGTCCTCCCGTTGGGTGGCCACCAGCTCTGGGAGACACCCAGCCCTACACCCACCTTTTTTCCCTCCCTTTCATAATAGTTGTTTCAGCCTCAGACGAATGGTGGAAGCCACAACCTACAGCACTTGCTGTGTGGCCTCCCTGCATCTCCTTTATCTCCAGGAACAGCTTCCCACCTCTCCCATCCCGTTTCCTCAGGGGTTTGGATCCCTCTCCTCACTGTGCTTTGCCCTTCCAGGAGCCTCCTCTCCACACTGCCTGGGGTTACATTTCTTAAAACACGAATGAAGCCAACAGCTTCTGCTTTTACAACTCTCCAGCTCACTCTCAAGCCTCTGCCTGTTGGCCTCGACCATCCGGCTGGGGAGAGGCTGCAACTTCAGGCAACGCAATGTCTTCAAAAACTGGATGTGTAGGTGAAGCACATCTCTGAGCCTCTCCATGTTTGGCAGAGGTCCTCAGCCAGTGGTCCTGGAGAGCTCTGGGCTCCTCCCAAGGGGCCCACAGAAGGTGACTAAGAAAGTAAATTTGCCAGCATGCATATATTCACTTTAACTCCATTGCATCATACTGGAAAAATTTTAGAGGCTCTATGAAGATAGGAATGAGCCATGCTGCGCTGGTGCACCTCCCCTCTCAATTTTCCTCTCCTAAACAGCCTCCCAGAAGCTGTTTCTCGCTTGAGACTATTTCCCTCCATCTTTCACCCACCACTTTTCCCAGAAAACAGCCAGAATTTCTCCTTGTCTGGAGTTTCACACTCTTGGACTCCCTGTTTCCAGCCTGCAATGGTTCCTGGCTCAGAAAGTTGCGAGCTGACATGGCCAGGGATGTCAGGAAGGGAAAATCAACCTAAGCTTTTCATCTCCTTTTGCCAACATTTCATTTAGGTGAGATATTCGTGCTGCCAATGCCAACATCTCCAACGGCCTCCCACCCACCTCCATGTTCAGTCCAGTGCTTCCCATCCCTTTGCAAAAGGAGGGAGCCACCAATGGTGCAGTGGGAGCTAACTCCTCCGACCCTCTTTCTCTCCTTTTTCTCTAAAAAATAACATTTACCTCCTCAGACTGCACCACTAATTTCCCTTCTGCAGCCACTGCTGCCTTCTCATCTCCTTTTGAACCTCTTTTATGGCAAAATGCAGCTCCCAACCAAGTTCCTCACAGAGTTTCCCAGATACCCGATGAAGCAGTCCCTTGCTGACCACTTTGCTGTGTGCTCTGTTTGTTGGATCCAGGGGAAGGAAACAGCAATGAGATCATTTGGAAAGCTATTTTTTTCCTGATTTGGCTTGCCCAGCGGAAAGCCAGGCGTCTGATCAGCAAACACTTAGCAGTGACTACCTTCACCCTCTTTGATAACTTAAATTATACTCATTATCACTCATCCATGAAAACAAAAGTGATGACAATTAAAACCAGCAACACTCCATCCTCCTTTTTCATCCTTTTTTAGTCGGGAGGGAGGAAGGCTGAGCTTGCAAGCTCAGCCCTGTTTGGTGGAGGGGCCGTGGGAGCTGGCGGGGACCCACGGGTGGGACAAAGCCAGCAGCTGAAGCACCAGTCCAGGCTCAGCTCCCACGTTTTGTTCAATGACGGATAGGGATGAAAGCACTGTCCCCCCCCGAGCCGTTTAATTATGGATTTGATGCTCGGCATGGATCCTGGTGCTTTACCGGGCACGCGCCGTAGGCAGGCTGGGATGCACTCAGCAAGCATCTCTGCGTGGCAGCATTCAGGGCTCGCCAGCCGCCGCATCCCTCTCTTACCAAGACAAATTAGAGGAATAAAGTTCATTTTATGGCTGGCTCGAACTGGGTCAGGTTTGAACCTACTAGCAAAAGGATCTGTTGTAATTCAAATATGTGATTAAGGAGATCTGGAAGGGAACACGCAGGGAAAAATATTGTATTTGGTCAATTTGGTGCCATTCAGCGTGCAGTATTTTCCCATCTGCAAGCAAGAAAAACAAACCCACTCATTTACAAAACAATAAGCAGAGCCTAAACCCCAGCCTTGGGAAGGAAAGCTGCTGACAGCTTCCCTGTTCCCGATTACTCTTGTGAAATAAGCAGCTTGGGAAAGCACACAGTTGCAACCAGCCGTAAGTCTTGGTTTACTAATAAACTCGTCTCTCCCTACCTCTAGGACAGTTACAGCTGGAAAGTGAGACGCTACGGCCTGTTTCTTAACATGCTGGGGAAACCTCCACTGAAAATCAGAGCTGACATCAAAGAAACTCTATCCCAATGCCAGCGAGCAACCTTTAGTGTGCTTCATGAGCTGAAGAATCTTCAGAGACTTAAGGGAAAGCATCTAGAAGCAAGACCCAGTCATGAAGAGCTCACAGGGGAGCCACAGCACTGACATTCCACACAGCCAGCTGTAGAGGCTCCCTGCAAGCTGTGCTTTGGAACCACGTCTTAGGAAGCAGCAGCCCAAAATCTGCTTTTTGGCTGCTCTCTGCTGCAGGCCTGAATGCTGAGTGTTAGAGGGGTTGAGCTTTCCTGGAGCCAGCTTCTTCATGACCCGAGAAACTTTAGGTCTTGCATCACCCCAGCCTTTTTCAGCAGCTCCCATCAGTTTTCCTCCCGAATTACTGCAGGGAGAGCCATTGGTCCAGGCTGCAGGCAGGACAAGTGTGAAGTGCATGGGTGGAGGATTATTTCAAATTATTTCACCTTTGCCAACCTCACTGTTGTTGCACACACCATGGGTCAAGTTCAAAGATCAAACCCATGTCTTTCACAAGAGAATGAGACAGGGATGGCAGCCCTGGTTTCTCATCGCTGGGCATGGGGAGGAACTGTGTCGCTCCGACCTGGAGCACAAAAGCCTTTGTGGGCTCTTTATCCCTTGCACTAAACCGGCACCGGCCTCCACAAGACCGTGATTTACAACTTTCTATCTATCCTGAGGGCTGCCCCAGACGGCACAACAGTGATTCGAGCAGGAGCAGCTTTCTCAGTGGGTGTTTGTAAAGCGCTAGACACAACAGAGCGATATTTCAGTGGGGAATCCCATAGACCTTAATTTATTTATTGTCATTAGGAGTAATAATACTAATGCAGCCGCAAAGAGATTAAAAGACCGGGTGTGCAGGCACAGAAATCTTCCCAGAGCTCAGTCAGCTGGCAAATGGCTAAAAAGTTTACTAGAAAGTGGCGCCACCAGTTCTTTAACCACAGAGTGACGTCTTTTTGTATTTCACCCCGAAGACAGCATCCATCTCATCGCCCACATGTGACCCGAAAGGGATGGTTAAATCCCACGGAGCCCATACGCCTGTCGCTGTCACCTAAGGTCAATGGGTTTGATGGGCGGCTGGCTTTCCTGTTCCCCAAGAAACGCAGCCGAGACAGCTGGGCAGCCTCTTCCCAAGGGGTTTTCCCACCACTTCATTCACACTTGCCAGCTTTCCTTTGGGAAAGGGGCATTGTCAGCCCTTTCCTGGAAGTCATGTGTGACACTGGGTAGCAGCAGCTGGCTTATTTATGATGCTCTGCTGGTTGGCTGCAAATACAATGCACAAAATGGTCTCCAGTAGCTACTCGCACAGGGATGCAGGGCACACAAGCTAAACTGAAATCACAGCTCTCATTTAAGCAAAGTCTCTGCGTGCCTCTGACTACCAGGAGAGAAGAAAAAAAAAAACCTCTTTAAAAAAATCATATGCTTTTCTTCTCAGTGTCTTACGAGCCTCCTTCAATGGGAGAGTGAAGTGAGTCAACTGCAGCTATTATAACTTCTCCTCATGCAAAACTTTTCATTCCTGCAGATATTTTAAATAAAACCCCAAAATTAATTTACCATTTTTTTCCCCCACCATCCAATCCAGCTGTACCTGAGGAGCAACATGTCAGCCTGTGTTCACCAGCTAAAAGTGCCCTGAAACACAGAACAGAGCCTTTATTGGTTATTTGAGGCTTGGAGCTGCCCATGCAAGTACCAAACATGTAAGGGAGATTTGTGGTGTGAAAGCACCTGCTGAGGTCACCTTGCAGTGCAAAACCTGGGCAGCATTCTGTGGACACATTAAAGTCAGGCTGGGAAGATAGAAAGGAGGGTGCCTGTGTGCCAGATCACAGATACAGGGTGGGTTGGGAAGCAAAAATCCATCATCACCAGCTCATGAGAGCACAGCAGGGATGTGAGACTCCTGATACTCTTGTGCAAAAGACTCTGGATGCTCAGAGGGGCTGGTAGCAGATTTTAGGTGGGACATAGTACCACATACACTATGTTTCCCTGTTTGATCTCTGTGGTTTGCACCTTTGAGTCAAAATCAGATTTTTGCAGCTGCCATCTTGCCAGGGGCAGTTCTGCTGCCAGTTCCCCCAGCCATGAAGCCTCCTGCCCATAGCCCTCAGCAGGCAGCGCAGAAGGGGTGTTTAGTCCGTAATTCTGTCAAATATTTAATTTTTCTCCTACTTCACTCACAAAGAGCATGAGCCCTTTGTGAATGTTGGCTCCAAGACCCACAGGGAGGTTGGGCAGCAGCCGTAAGCCAGCGCACAGAGCCATTAGTAAGTGATGTTCCAGTCCCAGTTCTGAACTGGACTTCTTTGCTTTGGTGCTCACCACAAGACATGAATCACAGCCACGCAAACCAGCTGAGCCCCAGCACTTTAGGAAGGGATGATACTCAAAGCAGTGGGCTCAGCACCCCCAGTCCACAAAGAGCAACAGAGGAAAAGCCTTCTCCAAGAAATCAGTTGCCCATTTTGGCTGTTACTGGCACCGCGGTGGCACCTAGAAGCCACAAGAGAGATGTGAGTCCGCAGCAGATGGATAAATATCTGTGCACATCGTGGTCAGTGTGATGATGCTCCTCCCTGTATCCCCAGCAATAAGCACAACGAAGGGGCTTAGCCAGGCGGGGATCTCAGCCAGGCTGGGGACCAGAGAGGTGATTTGAGACAGAGCCACGGCAAATTCCTGAAAAAGGAATGAATTAGCACCATCCAATGTCCAGGTCTCCATCCTGCCTTATGTGAACCCCCAGCACTTTGCTTGTGAGCTGCAAGCAGGCGGCACAGGCTGCACGAAATGTACGGGGGCAGAAAGGCAACCTCCAGTGTCACTAACGGTGAAAATAAATACATGCTAGGTGTCTCGCCTCTGCTGTCCAGTTTTATATCTGGAACTAATTTTGTTGTCATTCTGATGAGTGACGAGATAATTGCTGCAGCTGGGCTATTCAGACTGTTCCAAAGAAACTCTTTTTTTCATTAATTCAGGCGGTGATTACATACTCCAAGCCAAATTTCTTCTGCATGTAACCCCATTAAGGCAGCGCCTTTACCCTGGGGATGGGCTTAGCCCTCACTGTTTAAAGAGCGTGTTCACATTTCTTTGTTCTATGGGAGACAAAGGAAAAGCTTTTTTCCTAAATAGAAAAAAAATAAGGAGAACTGGTATCTTCCTGAACAAAACAGGACACTTCAGATGCAATCACAGGTTATTAGAAATGGTCCGTTCGTGCCCCAGAGTCAGGAAAAATGCCAAATTATTGCTTTCAAAATACCTTTGAAATATTCTGCTTTCTAGAGAGCGCTTGGGCGAGGGGAAGGAGGAGCGTGCTGCTCGCCTGGCACGGCACAGACACTGCCTTTGCATGACAGATCTGGGGACAATGATCAGAAACTATTCCTCAACCAGCTGGGAGAGATTTCCAGTCGAAGAGCGCTTTGTGCGGAGGAGGGGACTGCATAAAAGCGAGACAAGAGCTAAAAAGGGAGGAGGGGTGAAGCTGCCCGGGATAATCGCTGTGATAGCATCTGTAGAAACGTCTGCAAAGCCCTTCGTGTTGCTGCTCTGTGCTTTCTGCCACGCAACCAGCGTGATGCTCTTCCATGCTGTGCTGGCAATATAATGAAGCAAAAGAAGGTCTGAGGTCTGGTGATACAAAATGAGATTTCACCGCTGCTCGTTTTCCTGACTGTAAAATAATAACATCAGGACATAGGATTGTACACTGAAGAGGGAGTATCTGCAAAATGCCAGAGGGTTTTGTGTGAATGGGATTCCTATTTAGCCAGCACGGTAATACCCACTGTTTACTAGCTAAAAGGAAGCTAAAATTAGGATATAGAAGTGTCCTACACTGACAGCACAGAAATAAAATTGCCCTATTGTCAAGAGAAGGGTGTGGGGAATCTCCCATCTTTGACCTTGACTTTGACCTTGTCTGCCTTCTCCCTTGTGTTATCCGGAGCTTTTCATTTAGTCCTTTGCCTTGCTTGATCTTTAAAAAGGGAACAATAGGAACTGAGCTGTCAAGTTAAATGGCAATTTATAGCTGTTACCATATCAGAAACAAAGGAGTTGGGCTTTTACAGGACGGCCTCCTGGCAACACTAATTTCAAGGCAGCCCTTCAGCAAATTGCTCTCTTGCAGCCCATTAAATGAAAACGAACCACTGATCTCATTAGCAATCGCTGGTGAGGCATGGCTGCTGCTGGCGCATGGCTTTGAGCCGCGCTGAAGGCAAAGGCTACCAAATCTTGCAAAGGCCAAAAATCCTTTTTTTTTTTTTTTTTTTTTTTTTGTCAAAAGGGGTGTTTTTACAATCCGATGGCTTGCTGAAGACAGCTTGTGTCATCACAGAGCTGTGTATAGCCCCATGGGTGAGGAAGGGCAATGTTCACCTCACGCTGCTGTTTGGTGCAGAGGGACCTGCCTCTGCCCTGTCTCCATAGGGATTTTATGTCTACTTCCAGTGCAAATCACAGCATTTTTTCCCCCTTCCATTAAAACCGTGACAATGTCTTGGGAATCTGTGCTGAAATTCTAGCTTGCTACAAAACCCCAGCATCTCAAAGCTTGCTATGAAACCAAAAGCCCACAAAATGTACCTTCAGATAACAGCTTGGGAAAGAGGACATTCATGAAACTCATTTAATTTTTAACACACACCTTACGCTTACCTCTGCAGCATCTCCATGAGCAGTAGAAGCAAGCTATGTGTCATCCCAAGTCTCCTTGTGACAATTAGAGCCAAGCAGGCTTTAGTGGTGGCTTTGGCAGAGCTGGGTTAACGGTGGGACTTGACCATCTTAAAGGTCTTTTCCAACTTAAATGGTTCTATGATTCTATGTCATTGCAACTGACCTCCATGCAGGAGAGGACACGGCGTCCCTGTGTCCACAAAGGCTTTTGGCTGAGCTAGTTAGAACAAGTGAGGTCACTTGGTGTAAAAGCATCTGCTGACTTAGGAAACCCTTTGAGATTTCCAAAGCCTGGAGCTTTGCCTTTGTTGTGCCATCCTGGAAGAAGCCTCTGCCAGAGCTGATCAAGACAACTTTTTTATCATGGGTTTAAGAGATGAACCAGAAATATAAAATACATGGTTTCATAGAATCACAGATTCATGGCAAGGTTTGGGTTGGAAGGCACCTTTAAAGGCCATCTAGTCCAACCCCCTGCCATGGGCAGGGACATCTGCAACCAGATCAGGTTGCTCAGAGCCCCGTCCAGCCTGGTCTTGAATGTTTCCAGGGATGGGGCATCTCTCAGTTCTCGGGGCAACTTGTGCCAGTGTCTCACCACCCTCAGCATAAAATGTTTCTTCTAGTCTTTTTAGTTTCATGTAGGAAGCTCTCACTGCCAAGAGCTTAGGCAGAGGAGCAGGACTGAAGGTGTGGCATTTCACTCCTAACATCTCATTTCAGGGAAAAAGCCATGAAATTGCCACACCTCTTAGCCCATTGCAAGGAAGAAGGTCAGCCTTTGTAAGGCTCTTGATGCAAATGAGTGAAACTATCCAAGGGCACACTGCTAGCATTGCAATTGCGTTGTAAACCTTCCCGCAATCAGTCACAAAACGCATCCCTCAGTTCCTCCCGGTATTCAAAAGCAGTTAGAAAAACCTCCTGGATTAGAAAAAAAAAAAAAAAAAAAAAAAAAAGGGAAAAAACATGTAACACGTGAGGGTTTTCTTAGGAAGGAGTTCCAGGGGAAACCATGAACCACCTCCTGGCTGCAGAGAGCGGATAATGGCAGTGAGAGGTGAGGACAAGCTGGCAGCACGATGGGGCATTCAAGAGCAGACACGGCGGGGGGCGGGGGGGTGGCAGATCCCTGGGGGAATCTGCTCCTCTCTATTTAACAGGAGACAAGATTTCTTTTATCCCTGATTTTCTATTTTCCTTTCTGCAGTGCGTTGAGTTTCTCTGTTAATTCCGCAGCAACACAACCCAACGAGCCAGAGCCCACCCGCACAGCTGCTCACCGCTCCGCTCCAGCACAGACGTAAATGTCAAGCACAAAGCCCACTCTGCCAGGGGATGTGCCTTTGAAATATCCGGAGTTTTGAAGCTGGTGACCAGTCATTTCTCGACCATGTTTATGTTCTGAAGAAGATTCAGCCCAAGCACAGGAAAGGGCAGATGACTAGTCGGAAGGACAAGACTTGAGTGCCCACTGCATGTGCAAACCCCTCGCTTGAGCTGGGTGCATTTTCTCCCTAGACGGGCTAGAAAAGGCTTCTGGAATTAACATTCCTATTAACTTAAACACATCACATTGTTATTAACTTAAATAACACTTCAGAAATATTTACACACCTGAGAAAACTTTCCTTATATAGGAAATTCTCTGCACAGGGAAGGTTTCACCTCCCACTATCTGAATTTATAAAAAAATCCTTTCTGAGTAGGTGCACCTCTGTAGGTGGGTAAGCTCCATTTCTGAGACCCTCGCCAACGGATTCTGGCCCAGATTTCCTATCAAACAGCATAAAATACTTGAGGCTGGACATGTGCCTCTCTCCCTCACTGCCGTGGTGCCAGCACTGCGGGCACACAGAAGTGCTGCTCCAGCTTCTTGCTTTGCAGGCACCAGGAGGCAGCAAATACACAATAAAGGTGCAAAGCCAAAGTGAAAATAGATCCTGGCTGTTGCTTTGCCTCCTATTTCTATTGCTTAGCTGGGCAAGTAGCAAAATGTACCACGATGTTCCTGCTTCTAATTGCAGCAGCTTCTTCCTTCTGGGTCTGCAGAGTTTTGCTGGCTCACGACGTACCTTTCCTTTAACTCCAGGCAAAACCTGACATTTGCTTTCACCCCCAGCACAAGATGCAGCTGGATCCTGAAAGAAACCCTGTGCCACGGTGCCAAGGCTGGAAACTGCAGGAAACTCATTGCTCCTCCTTGCTTCTGAATGGACACGGAGCTTGCTTCTGGGGGTGGAAAATACAGCAGTTGTTGTGTCACTCAGTGCCTTAAATTTTGGTAATTTGGTGGAACATGAGGTCTGTGATTTACTCCTAGGAATGCAAAAATGGCCGCACTGGAGCAGAGGACTGCCCGTGAGCCTGTCACTGCAATGGGCACAGACCCAGTGCCCTTTCTCCAAAGACTTCCATGAGCAGGTGCTTGGACACTGGCTGAAGAGCTCTTTCTAGACTGAGAAGCCAAATATCGATGCCATCCTCAAAAAAAAACCCACAAAACCAACCAAAGGTGGCAATCACAGCTGAGAAGCTTGCAAATTAAGTCATGGGATAAGAAGTCTGTGCAAAGGAATCACCACAGCCAGCAAAATATGGGTGCAGCAGGTCCCTGGGCCAAAATCACACTCCTGTGATGGTTACAGCCTCAAAGTGACACAGTCCTTTCTGGAAAACACCACCACTGAGGCCTTGCAGCAATGTGTGAGGACTCAGTGATTAATTTTCTCTGCTACATGCAAAAAGCATTTTTCCTTCTTCCCTCCTACACCAAAGAATCACCTGAAAGCCAAAAGGGTGAGTCTAACTTCAGATGGCAAAACAGGATTCTGGAGAGATTCCCACGGACAAGAGTGTACCCACCTACAGCAGAACAAACTCACGCCACCAGCTTATTTGCTTCAACATTTCCTCTGAAGCGATATAGATTTCGGTATGGCAGACAGTTCCTGCAGGCATGCTGCAGCAGATTAAATGTATGAATTACCTGCACAGCAGATCTTTGATATTACATAGCTCCCCCATATGCCAGAGAAAGATACAACCAACACCCGATAGTCAGAGGTAACGAAGCAATATTTATATGGGAAATAAAAAGGGCTCTTATCATACTTTTTAAACAGAAAAGGAGTTTTACTACGTGAACAGGTTGCTGAGGGGTAAGTGGGGATATTGCAGCACCGGTTTTGTTCACTGAGATGCCTCCAACCATAGGTGTGTGGTTCCACCATCAGTCTCCACACGGTGGAGGGCTGTTTGTCCCCCAACTCCAGGTCTGGCACAGAAGGTCACCAAGGTGCACACTGTGCTTGCAGCCTTGCAGCCTCTTCCCTTGTTGACCAAGAAAACCTGCTGTGGGTATTGTGTAGCTTGGCTGGGTTTGAAAGCGATGCAGCAAAGCAGCTATTCCCCCTGAAATATCAAAATAAATCAGTTTATCTGTATTTTTATTGCTTTTCCAACATCCCTGTATTGTGTCATATCCTTTTAGACAGACCTCCGAAGGTGTCAGGGTTGACAAGGTTGAGACAGATTGTCCTCTGGCACAGTTAGACTTAAGTCCTAAAATTTGGTACTGGAATAGATATAACTAAGCCATTCCACTTGCCCAGCAAAATTCAGCATCACGACTCGGTGACCATCCTCTCCAGAAATGGTCACAGTGGCTTCTTAATCAGTGAGCAGACCATCTAGAATATGGACACACAATTCAGCCAGATGTCTAGAAATGTAGAGGAATTGTAGAAGACTGTATGAGAAGCATATTTGTAAAAATGTTGTGATGATTGTTAAAAATATAAGGTATAAAATGCAAAGAAAAAAAAAAAGGGGAGGAATTGTAGAGGAATGAAGCTGGGTTAATTATCATTGATAATATACAGCTGTGGGCTGGCTTCAGGGGCAGCGGGCTGGCTGATGTAGACAAGGTGCAGCTGTGGCTGGTTCTGTTAAGTGGTTGGGCAACCAAGGAAGAAGGAGCAGCCAAGAAAGAGAGAGGAGGAAGAAGCAGAGACAGAACACATGCCCTGGGTGGGGAGAGACTAGAAGAAGGCAGCAGAGGGACTGGTATGAAGAGTATGATGGTATGAGATGGTATGTTGCAGCCAGCTAGTTTGGAGAGTGCTGTGACATAGAAACATGGTACTGGATGGACATGATCCAGGTTTTTTGTATTTCTGGGCAGGAAACAGCTTGTCATTGGTAAGGCAAAGAAACAAATGTGAAAGACCACCCTAGATTTGTAGGCAGGCATCACTGTAAGTTCAGCTTGACTTTCAAGGTTGGTCTGAACCACCAGTGAAATCTAGGACTTGGAAAAGGAGGTGGCTACACCAAATTTTGTTCCTGTATTTTTTTTTGAGGTGCATATTTAGAGGAGGCTTTCTCTTCTGGACAGGCTGAGCATGTAGCAGAAGCTGTACAGTGATGCCTTGTGCCCGCAACATGAACTCTTACGCTCTAGGTCCAGATATTAGGCTGAGTTCCCCTCGAGTGATCACAACATTAGGGACAGAGCTGCACGGAAACTGCAGGAGAAATAGCATTTTCAACCAAAGTGGAGAGTCACAAACCTGGAGGAGAAGCTTTAAGTGCAGTTTCTAGTGAGAAGAAGCCATCACTCCCTCATGGCCCACGGGACCACTCCATTATACAGCTCTCAGTACCAGCCAGCAGATCTAAATAAATCACTGGTGATGCAAAGGGCATCGACTTGGTGGTTTTTTTGTTTGTTTTTTTTCCCCCTAGCTCAGGTACCTGGGGCCCCTCTCTGAAACATGTACAGCAAATACACACCTGAGATCTCTGGGTATTTGCAGTTCACAGCACTGGGAGGTTTGCTCTGAGCAGAGGATGAAGCTCTTTCTGCATCTCTCTCTCTCGGGAGGTACCTTAACAGCTATCAACTTGGTAAAGCACAAAACGAACTAAACGGCAGCGCTGTGACATATTGGTTATTCCTCTATTTACTGTTTGGTCTCACTGTGGACCTTGAGCAATGCCAACTGCAAACAGCAGGATTGAAATAATGTTTGCTCGCTCCCCTAAGCTCTCTGCAGCATGTGCAAAAGCTCTGAGGACCCAATCCCATTTTTATTCCTGATTTATATTAGGAAAAAATTGTATTTCCACTTCCCCATGAAAATTATTACCCTTCCAGCCAAGAGCTGAGTGCAGCTCTAGGGATCCCATCAGGCCAGCTGAGTCCATGGCCGGAGTTAAGTGGGATGGAAATGCACAAACTCTTTAGGATTCTGCCCAAATTCTCCCACCATGTAATTCAGCTTGTCGGCACAGGGTAATATGAGCTTCACTAACTTGATGAATGTCTTAGATCATCTGCAGACTAAACAGATGCTGTGCTGAATAAATACACCTATAACTTACTCATTTTAGTGTGCTAAATGACATCCTTAGTGCAGCTAGGGAGGAGGAAAGTGGAGATACTTACCATAACAGGCTGCTTGAAGAGGACTGCCCTAATATTGATGCTGGATATCGAATCTAGAAAAAAAAAAAAAAGTCGTCAATATGCACCTAAGCTTTTAGGCCTGATACCTGTTGGGTTTTGGGTTGGTTTTTTTTTTTGAGTATTTCAGCCATATTTCCAAAGCACAGCACCCCACTGGAATAAACCTCTGCAGGAGGCAGAACTGAAAACTAAAGGTGCAGTGAAGAGCAACTCGTATTTATGACTCTTTCGAATATTGCTGAGGACCTTGCAATGTATTGGATCTGTCTTCTCAACACAGATGTGGTAGAGACGCTGTCATCCCCACCTTACAGAACTGGCTCAAAGGTGTTAGAATCAAATACCAAATTTACTTAAGCTTCAATGTTTCATGGATTCCCTTGGAAATTTTGTACCCAAATGCTTTAAAGGATTAGTGCTGAGTGACCTGCTTCCCCTGGGTGGGAACTGAGCTTTCATTGCTACACTAGTTGGAAGCAAAAATCATCTGTGCTGGAGCCATACCTCTGCAGGAGCTTTGCAGGGATTGAAAATCCAATTTCAAGTTATTCAACCACTGCGAAGCCTTTAATGCTTGCAAAATTCAAGGTAAAGTGGAAAAAAAAAAAAAGAAAGAAAGAAAAAGAAACAAGAACAACACATCATCAGCTTCTCTACTGGCATGACAGGATAAACAAATCCAACAAGGTAAAGTAATCAGGTACGTGTCTGACAGGCCACAGGGCACAGCATGTCAAAAAGACTCAGAAACTCACTTTTGGCATTGATCTTGTACAATTCCCTTGGGATTAGAGAAGCTTTTTCCCATTCATGAATCACAAGCAGTGGCATGGACATGCTTGTGGGGTGCAGAGGAGGCGGGAACGCATTTTGCTCCAGGACAGCATAGCCCATGCTGCAAGACTGGGCAGGGATTTCACTTCTGAGGGGGAGATTTTCAGCTGCAGGAGCAAAGCAGAGAAGTAAGGACTCATTGTGCCCCACAGACACTGCAAATACCATGGGCTGGGCCAGAAGAGACATGCCCCAGGGGAGCCAGTTTGGGCTATCAAACCTGTAGGTGGTTGGGCTGGTTGGAAATACCATGGGCTTGCTCTTGAAATGCACCAGTTCACCTGAATGTTTTGTTCAGCTTTGCATCTGATGCCCACAATGAGCCTACCTCAAAGCTAAGGGCACCTCTCTGCAAGGAAAGGCCAGGCTTTTGGGGAGGGTTCATGAGAGCTGCCAAGTTTAGGGGCTTCTAGTTTTCCAAGGGAAAAGAAAGGGGAAGCAGTTAGTGGTTTGCAGTGAAAACTCAAAAATAAAAAAAAAAAAAAAGTTCTCTGCCTTCCCCAAAAACATCCACATCGCAGCCAGACCAACTAACTGATGTCAGCCTGGATCTTAGCTCTGCATGGATGTTCTTGTGTTGAAATGGCTCCTGTTGCTGGACGACAGGCAGAAGGCAAAGACCGACCTTTGCATCTGTCCACCACATTGTGGTGGCACCTCTGTGTGTGTGTGTGGACCTCTGTGGTGGCAGATCCAAGCTAGCCCGGTGACTCCAGCACATCCATCTCCAGACCAAATCAAGGCAGACGTTGGAGCAGGAGAGTCTGCGCCGCATCCCTCCACTTGGCAATGCATTTCTGACGGGCCGTGCCATACAACAGCAGGACAATGGAGAAGACAGTTTTCTTCACTTTGGTTCACTGATACAGTTTGAAGACAATTTTGTTACAGCTCCTCCTGCAAAACAACAGGCAGATGCCTTGTCCCTGCCCTCAGCAACCCAGCCAGGAGGGACAGCCTGGCTCTGCCTTGTCCCACAGCATCCCACAGACCATAATGAACTCTCATTCCCACTAAGACATGAAAAGGAAGCCTGGAAAGACAGTAGGAAATTTCTTCTGTGTACAGGTTAGGTAGTCCAGGATTTGGTTCTGAAGCTCTGCTTTTAATGGGACGTTGGATTCTTGCCTCATTTGCACTGGACCTGGCAGCATTAACGTGGGTAATTCAGAGTCCCGCTGCACTGGCTGGTGGTCGTCTATGTGTTCCTCGCAGACACTGTCCTTTCTACCCTGACCCACGGCACTGCCTGGCTGTGAGAAAGGCGATGTTGTTTTGGGTTCAAATCACCTGATCCTGATGACACCCCAAGAGCTTGTGCACTGAGGTTTATTTTTCCTCCTTGACTTCAGCTCCCTTCATGCCATCTTTCTGTAGAGATTTGCTGGCTCTCAGCCTTAAACTACTTCCCTACAACGATGGTCCTGCAGAGAGCCCTGGGCTGGTGGCAAAGGTCGGGATAACGTGGAGCAGCTCTGCCTTGAGTGGACAAGTTCAGACTTGAGTTTCTGAGGTTCCAGTCTCCTCCTGTCCCTGCTAACTGCACTACGCAGAGACTTTGCTAGGAAGCATGAGCACCCGAGCTGCACAAGATCCATCACTGCATGGCCAATGCTTGGCCGGGATCTTCAGTTTGATTTTGGATACCTGAAGGTGGAAACCAAAACCACCCTCAGCGCAATGCAACGTCCGTTGATCCCTTCTTGCACTGCTGTGAGCTGGATCCATGTCCCAACCTGCAACTCTTTTTAGCCTCATCAGGGTGGATAATGAAGACAACCGTCCTGGCTAGGTTGCCTCTCGTATGCTCCTCAGGCATCTCTGATTCCTATCTCACCACCAGGGTGCTTGACAAATCCTCATGTGCTCTTTGAAGTTTGATGGCAGGTTTGTGCAGGGATCTCAGCCATATCTTCTGCTCGGGGTGGGGATATCAGGACCCTGAAGAAAGGTCTGGTCTCCGCTGGAACTGCAGAGAAGGGTTTCACCTTAACTGTTTCCTCCTGCAGGCTCAAACGTTTTTTCTGCTTGACTTTTGTCATCTGTCCATGCATTCCCCTTCTCCTTTGCTGCCAGGATCTGCACACCAATTACACACCAGCCGCTGTAGGCAGGGTTCATAACTGCCAAAACCAACGCAGGCTTCCTTTAGGAAAACAGAAGTCATTAAGATTTATAAAAACCTGTCAGAAGCTCACGATACAGTGAATCAGCATTAAACCTCAGATCTCACTAGTCTCTCTGCAGCCTGGCCTTGCAGGGCTTTGAAGCTGGAAGAAACAAGTTTCAAGTAATTATGTGTTCATGCTTGAATTTTAATTATATCCACATGCAGACACCGTTTGACTTTTTTTGAGCATTTCTCTTAAAAGCACAAGTGTGGGATAACCCCAGAATCCAAGGGAGGTAGGGAGTGATTTACACACTTCACTCCATCCATCCATCCACCCACCTACCCTTCCACCCAGATATAAATTATGACCGAAAGTGATTTCAAGACCCTGTTTCTATCTTTATTAGAGCCAGATCACCCCAGCCTAGTAAATCCTGCATAAAGGCAATGGGAGGAAAGCCAGCCCTGAACTGCAAGGTCTGTAACGCTCTCTCAGACAGCTGCTCTGTAAATCAGGGGACTTGTGTGATCCTGTAAATCACGACCCTGATTAGGGTCAGAGGCTGCACGTGCTACACAAAGCAATGCCCAGGACTCCTCGGATTGCCAGGCTCCTGTGGGGACAAAGCCAGCATTTCTCCCCACTGCAGACTGCAAATTGCTGGGTTTTGCAAAGTCCCTGTCTCACAGGAGGCTGGCACAGAAAAAATAAATCCTGGTCTTTTAGGGATTCTGCTCTCACCTGATCTAGATGTCTGTCTCTAGAGGAGGAAGAAAAAGAGTTGCATTGCCAGATTTAGTATCTTACAGTGGCTCCACTTGGAAGCTGCCCAGAGCTTTGCAATATAACAAGCAACCCTGGTGGAGATGGATTAGCAGTCAGAGCGCAGGTGAAGGGGGTCAGCCATGCAAAAGGAAAGTAGTTTATCCACATTTCTGCGGCCCAATAACTGCACAGAGCCATAAACTAGAACAGCTTCCATGCTAGTACCAGCCACCCGAGTGTCTCAGCATGCCTGACACATAGCACATCACTGACATGTGGCCCCCTCATCTGCCTAATAAAATTCACTTGGCTCGTTTAAGGCTAAGGAAATAGGAATGCTACAAGATTAAGCCAACTTCAGTCATGCTTTCACCTGCTCATCAGATAAACATGGCATTGCTTTCACGTCACCGTTTCTCCATAAGGCACCAAACACATCTGTGGACATCACCCATCTGATGGCACAGGGTGGTCACCAGCCACAACACGAGAGGACACAGGCGACCAGAGATGCTGATGTTCCAGCAGACAAGGGAATATGCCGAGGGACTTGATTTATTTGCACAAACACTGAGCAGGCACAGCTGGTGCAGGTGTGTTTCTGGTAACTCATTTGCAGGGTTATCCTTGGGCCAGGCTCCATAGGCTATACGGGAACCAGAAACATGCTGCCTGTTTAATGTCATTACTTTCTTGTTTGTTCAACACTTTACCAGGAAGAGCTGCAATTCCCTACATTTAATGTTTGGCAGGTTACATCCTGCAGTGTAATTTCATTCGCTTCTCTGGATACGTGGAGCATGAATTTGATCGTTTCCAAGTTGTACTGTGTTCACCAGCCACATAAACAAGGAGGGAAAAATCGATCCATAAAGGTAGCAGCAGATTTGCTGTGGCTGAATGCAAACTGACACAAACAGCCTCTTAATTACCTAGAAAGATAATGAAATCACTTGCTCATGGAAGCATGAACACCTACACACAGAGACATATACACAAATCCTCTTTGAGGAGGTCTACCCCAGGCCACCAGCAAAAAACATGGGGTATCCTATGGATCTGCTCTATAGGTGGCTAATAATTTTGGAGGAAGGAAGATTCATTGGGGCTGCAGATGGCATTTAACCCTTTCCAGTGCTTCCTAGGTGCAGTCACTGAAGCACAGATCTTTAGTGAGCATCTGAGACCAAGCCAGAGATTTGCAGAAGACCTGAGAGCAGCAGGAACTTCATACAGAGTACCAGCACCCGCCTTGCTTGCGGGTGCTTACCCTCCCTCCTCAGGCTTTCATTTTTCTGCTTATAGTTTAGGATCTGCCACTCCATGAGACAGCGCCATATCCCTGCACATCTGAGCTGTAACCTAGTCTGTCCCACCTTGCCATCTGTCTCTCTTCTCCACCAGCCTCTCCCAGCCATGCCCATCTGGCAGCAGTGTAAGCTCTGAGCTAGTGGAAACAGCTCTGCCCCACACCCTCTAACCGCTGCCCAGCAGTTTTTGTGACAACATATATGACAATACATTTATATGCCAACTCTAAAGTGAAAGCTGAAATCCCCTACAACCATGTGGGTCAATCCCACAGGTGCAGCTTTCAGCCTTTTCATGCCCAGCCCTTGCCAAACATACTCCGCAACCCCAGCAGTGTGGCTCAGTGCAGCAGTGCAGGAACAGTGCAGGCAGACCTGAGCAGATATTTCACTTCAGAAAAGCTTTGCAAAACCGGCAGGGATCTTACACCGCTCCCCATCCGTGGGGCTGGGCTGGGAAAGGCTGGGCTGCTCTCCCTGGGGATGGGTGCATCCCACATCAGGTCCTGCTGGCACAGAGGCTGTCCCATAGTGATACACAGCTCTTGGGTCTGCTAGTTGGGGGAGGCTGTTGAACCCTGCAAAACAAACCCTAGAGAACAAGCAGAACTACCTGATGTTCCGCCACGGGCAATATATTCATCTTCTAATTAAGGTTAAGCACTGAGAAACTGGACTCACAGATGGATGCTTGCCTGGCAGATGAGAAGGCAAAGCACGGGCAGTGATAGGGATGTTATTCTTACTTTAACCTGTTGCATAAAGAGTTACCAACAACATAGTGGCATCACACAGCAGTAACCCCTTGTGATAGACATTGCAGGGTGTTATATTGTGGCATTAAGAAGGGACTCGGTGACTCAAAAGAAGAGGCAATGGGGCTTTCAGCTTCATTTTGCCACTTTCAGAGCTCACTGGTGAGAAAATGAGAAAAGCGATGGTTGCACACAGCTTTTAAAGCAGGGAAATATCTAGCCAAGCTCAGCACACCCCACAACTCCTGGGCTGGGAGGAAACTCCCACCATAGCACTAAGCTTGTCCAGTTGGTCCATCACCTCCTGCGTAGCTCACCCTGTACCTGCTCTGCTCTGCCCCATTCAAACATCCTGATGAGGGGAGTTAAAATCATCATCACACTTTGGATTTTCTACCACCAGTCTCACAAAACTCTTGAGCTGGGTGCCAGCCCGTAGAGGGCAATGAAGATTCCTCATTAATGATCATGGTGAGCTCAGGTGTTCCCAGCTGCAGGACATCCCAGGACATCTGCTTATGGCTGGAAAAAATCAGGGTTACAGGAGCTGCCGCACCAGCCCAGGTGAGCGGCTGTCGCCATCCATACCTCTGTCATGCTGCACAAGAAGCGACAAAGTGCTTCTTCCGGAAAATTTGTTTGGTGGTGAGCCAGGAGTTTCTACATCATCTTCCTTCCTGCTCAGCTTTGTGGAGCACCTAATCATTGGCCATCATTGGGAGGGAGACCAAAACGTGGAAGGACAGATCGGTGGTGATGATGAGCTGGCCCTAAGGGCAGCTCAGTATTAAAATCCCTTCTTGGCCTGAGGGACTTCAGCAACATCCCTCATGGCATTTCACCAGAAGGGAATCCCAAAGTAGGGTAGAAATGACCACTATGTAGGAATCTGCTCCATCACCAGTGTTTTCAAAACTGCCTCCCTGAATCACAAAAACACAACCTCCTCTTGGGCAGGGCAGGTTTGGTACCAGCCAAAAACTGTTACACACTCATTCATGGTCACAATGTAGAGTACCATGTCCAAACCAAGCCACAAATACAATTTATATCAAAGCTTTTCAGGATCTAAAGTCTAAATTTAACATCTTAAATCAATACATTGGAGTCCCTGTGGTTTTTCAAGCTGAGTTCTGACATTTCTCATCATCCTCAGCCGGACTCAGGTTATTCCAGTGCGGACAGCAGTAATCCCCAGGGCTGTGTTGCAGGGGGTTGGAGGAGGAGGAAGGATGGCAGCACACAAACTCTTCCCGGGAGGACAATGCATCGCCCATTGCAAATGCCTCACTACAAATGGTGATAGCACAGTCAAGTGAATGGGTGCTTTTACAAGACAAGAATTGCACGACAGGAAAAAAATTCATAAACGAGCCACTTTAAAGGAGAAGGCTTTTAGCAGGGTTTGTGGATGAAGCAGGAGTGGGTGCATGCACCATCTCTATGTCCCAAGCACAGAAGGGATACTGTGTGGTCCAGAACCCTTGGAGGTGGCCACCTATTAAAAAATATCAATAGCTCCAAAGGTTTCAGGTGATGGGATGCTTGCAGATCTCTCTGATATTACTCACAGCCCAGGTTTTGGTGTTCCACAGCTACTTCTTTCTTTAGGCAGAAAGGGAGCAAACCATGATGGGCTGCACCTCATCACTGCCCATGGAACGATTGTTAGATCCAATCTAACAGGGGACGGAGGAGGAGAACAGGTGAGGGAGGGGTTTTTGGAAGGCCTGACTCTTTGCCAAAAGCACCACAGGACCAGAGAAGTGAGTCAAATCTCCCTGCAAGCCCAGAGAAGTTTTAAAAACTTATTGTTTGGAGAGGAGAAAAAACATATTGTTTTGTTTGACTCACACCAGGACCATCTGCGATCTGATCACACCGCCCTGAACCACCATGCATTTCACATTGCCGGTGCCTACGGCTTTGTGAGATGCTCGGGTAGCTTTGGAGACAGGTTGTTCCCACGAGGCTAAAAGCACTGGCAAACTGGGACAGCCGCTGAGCAGCCAGCACCTCTGCTTCAGAGCAAAAAATAATCTGGAACAGGCACAGTCCTAACAGGGGATGAGAGAGGGAAATGAAATGGGAAAATGGCTTTTCCAGGCAGAGAAAGCAAATGGAGGTGGGCAGCATGCTGCTTTCCCAAAGGAAGCTTGCAAAGGTCTTGCATATGACACTTACTCTCCTGCAGGATTATTTTTTTATCAATTTAAAACAAAAACTCCTCCTCAACACCTCTTTTCCGCTATTGCTCCTTCTGATACTTCAAAGCCCCTGTGCAATTTTATTGGATTTGCAACACCTTGTTCACTGAGGTCCAAGGAGGTCTGAGGGAGTGTGCAGTTCCTGGGCAGATTTAGTAAGGACCAGCTATTTATCATTGTCCTGGCTCCTATGGAACGCAGACCTCCACCCTCCAGTCAGCTTTATTTGTGGCCTTTTATGTTGCATTTGGGAACGTGTCCTTCTGTGTATTTTTGCAGGAACAAGAACAATCTTAAAGAAGCATTCAGTAATGAATTGCCCTAAATAATGGCCCTGCTGATACTACCAATGACTAGAAAATTCTGTCGTCTTTGGTTAGAAGTACACAGGGTTTGCTTGTGGATGTTTTAAGCATGCATCAGCAAAACATCTGGAAGTTTAAGTCAGTGATTAAATTAACTGTTGTGCATCTTTTAGGGTGATACTTTTAGAGAGTTACTGTTTTGGTAAATAACCCACAGACACAAAATAACGTTACATAAATAAACATACTTAATCTTTCATCTCCTATTTTTTGTGCCTCTTCACTAGCTGGCACCTACAAAAGCAAAAGTGCAGGTTTTAGTTCTCCTATTAATAACAGAGCATAGAACATAAAAGAAAAATAACCCCAGTACCAGCTGGGTATGAAGGAATTGATGCCAGTGTGGAATCTGGGTCGCTGTACGTATACTGAGACTTTCAAGTGACGGATTAATTGGCTTGTTAATAACTCACTGAAAGCAGGGAGAGCTGGAGGTGTTCCACTCCCCACACGAGAGCCAAGGGCTATTCTGCTCACCTGCTCGGATGCTTTTTGGGGTTGTCCCACCAGCTTAGAAGAAACGAAGGGGTTTCACATCACCTTCTGAGCTCATACTGCCTGGTTTCTCCCCAAGCCAGCTAGATTCAGGAGTGCTGCTGCTTCCAACAGCAAGCCCCCTCCCAAATAGTAAAGAATAAATGCTGGTTGCCATTATAAAAAGAAAACAGCACAGGAAACCAGTGAAGAAACTCTGAAATGAAAGTCAGAGTTATTTTTTTTATTTACATCTGCATAGGCCAAAAAAAAAAAAAATTGTGCCTGGTTAAAAATGTGTATATGAAGTTCCATCACAAAGCTGCTGTCATTAATTTGTGATGTTGAAATGCAGTTCAGATGATGACAGTAGCAAGATACATGGAACATAAATAATAATGTGTCCTATAAATAATCTGCAGGAAGGCCTGCTTCCCCACCTTCACAGGAGCTGCAGCAAGGAGATCTGTGCTGTAAGCATTAATCAAACCAAAGACCCAGGGAGACTGGTCTGGCTGGTGGAGTCGTTGGCTTGTGGTCCAGTGGGTGCCAACCCTGGCCATCATCCAAGGTAGATTTGGATGCAAGGTGGATTTTTGCAAGACAGGCATGGACAGGAGGTACAGGGGTGAGGTCTACTAGCCCCATGGTTCCTCTTTCCTATTCTGAGTAAATCACAGGGTGTCTCTTGCAGACAGTCTGGTGGCTTTTATGGAAAACAAGTGCTGACAGCTTTGCAGTGTAGTGTGACTGGCAACCACACTGATGAGGAACCACAGGAAAATAAAACAAGTTGGGAGTCTCTGGACTTCCAATGTAGTGTCTGGGATCTTCAGTTAGTTCAAGCAAAACGGGATGCAATTTTCTTCAGGTCCCTTGGTTTTGGCTGAGTCTCTGATTTCTTTTTATGGTGAAGCTCTACCACATTTGTCTTCTGCTTCCCCGAGGGTGCTGAAGGAAAGAGGTGAGGGGACTGATCACAGCAGAGCACAGTGGTGAGCCCTTAGCTGGGCCCTCCAAGGGGGGAGGCAGAAAGGCACACACAAGACACGGGCATTTCTTCTGCTGCAGTGCCTGTAGATACTAGCCTTTAGGCACCACTAAGCTGAAAATTTCCAGTCTTTATTGCATTGTCTCCAATGTATTCATTCCTTACTGCATGGCGATTTTTTGTCCACGTGAAGCAACATCTTCTTCCAACCCTTTCTCTGACCTTTAGGTCCAGGAGATCCCTGACAACCTCCCCAGTCCTGTTTCTGAGCTGCCTCCCCACAGCTGATTTTCCCACCATTATCACGACGAAAGATCCCTGGCCATCTTCCCCATGCAATCATGCCTGCAAAAAAATCAACTCCATCTCTTTAATTTTCTTTGGTGTCAGCTCCACAGATTTCATTTTCTCTGAGAGATCAATATCTAAATGTCTGTGTGATTATTGCAGCTTCATGAGTCTATAGCTGGAGGTCACCTCCAGGCTTGTTCATAAATAAATCATAAAATGTTATTATTTATATAGTGTCAACAGTGTGATAAGTGCAACATAAGGCAAATTCACTGTGGCAGCCAACTTCCAATCTGTTTTTCTTCCTGCAGATTTCTGATCCAGCTAAATGGAGCACTCTCTGTGCAATTGCTCAGCTCCTCCAAGAAGTGAGATTTAACCCCCTTGTAATCAGCGGGCTCTCGACGTTGATTTCCAGCCCATACAGAATTCAGCCCTTGTGTCTCATCTCCCATGTGAAGGGGCTGAGAGCACCTTTGCAATCTCATTTTCCCCCCTTCAACCACCCAGCCTGAGTACTGATGCCTCCGATTGTGGTGTCGGCTGACAGTCAATTCGCCAGGCTCATAGACCCCCACGCTGCAGCCGTGAGGCTGTGTCACCGGTGGGAATCAGGGTGAGAAATAACCTTGAGACAAGAAAAGGCTTTCTATTTCTCGACAATCTGCTACAAAATGAAGGCTGCAGGCAGCTTCTTGCCTCTGGCATTGTATGGGAATGCCCAAACCCTCTGAGCCTGCACAGGCAACACAGCAACCCTGGAAAGCCAGGGTTCAAAAGAGTATTTTGCTCCCGCTGCATCACAAATATCAGGGCAAATAGAGGCTCCAATTAGGAAGAGCCTCAGCTGGCCAATTAGACAGACACTTCCAGGGAGTTTTTCCCACTGACTAAGTTCTTTCCGCTGCTGGGACAGTCTCCTGTGAGAGAGAACAACAGCAGATTGGTTATTTTAATTGCTTCATTTGGTCTGTGTAAATATTATCAGAAAGTGACCTTTATCATCTACCAGCATGGCATGAAATCCTTCCCTGCCCCAAAAAACATTTCACAGAGCCTCTGAACCATTTACCTTACATTCAAATCACCCAGGAGATATTTCACTCTGAAAGGGCAAACTGGGAGCTTCAAAATAACTCAGGAGCAAACACGCAGTTTAGCTGGAGAGCCGGCAGTGCTTCTCCTCCGTGATGGCTTTGCACCAGGGAAGGATGAACCCAAAGAGCGGCTGCAGCCCAGATTTCACAACTCCGGCATCTCCCACAAGCAGATTGTCTCATAGCCCAGGGGACCACATGCTTCAACTCCCAGTCGATTAATATTGAGAGCTGCTCTTCCTCTGTGGCTGCCTGCATCCAGCTCTGCTTGTCCCCTTATACTGAAAGCAGCAGGCTGTGATCCGAAAGCACCAGGACTTGCAACCTCTAGCAAGATGAGAGCATCTCTGGAGCAGAGCTTGCTTTGGTCCTGTTGGCTTTGGAGGAAGCGCAGAGAAACTGTGCCTGCAGTGGCCTTTCCCTCAATTTGGAGGAATAAAAAAGCAGCCTAAATCTTCAGGATACAAGGGAAACCCTTCACATCCACATTTTCTACAGCTAGTAGTTCTTAGTGGACCAGATTGAAATATTTGCCGAGGCAAATCAAAAAGGTGAGTTTCCCTGAGACTGAAGATTTAATTAAAACACAGCTTGGGAGAAAAAAAAATATCTAAAAAGCTCACAAGTGGTTTAAAGGTATCAAACTAGAACATTTTAACATTCAAGAGTGAAGCCTTTTCATTTTCCATCAGAAGGGCTTTTTATTTCAGTGTCTTATGTACTGAAAAAGAAAACAGTCAAAATAGAAACAGAACATTTTGATTGACCAGAAGGTTTGGGGGATTTTCAGTGGTACTCTCCAGGAGGGGTTGCAATGTTTTCTCTGACTCAGAGCAAGAACCTCATTTGGAAGTGTGGCATCTTTTCATGCTGAAATTGTGCCCTCCCTGTAACTCACCGGTGATTAGAGATGATTTTCCTACTGGGCTTGAGCAAAACACGGTAGACGAACACCACCCAGCCATTCAGGGCAGGAAATAGAGAATATTTTATGCAATCTACACAATAGTGATCTGGAAAATCAGGCTTCTCATCTCCAGCTTTCGGAAACAACATAGAGATCTGTCAGTGCTGTCAAGCTGTCGAGTCCCCAGCTTCATCTAGATGCAGTGCATCCCACAGCATCCCTTAACACAGCGCCCAGGCCATGGACCTTCCAGGGGTGCCCAGCGGCAGGACAAGGGGCAACGGGCACAGACTGTGACACAGGCAGTTCCATCTGAATGTGAGGGAGAACTTTACTGTGAGGGTGGCAGAGCCCTGGCACAGGCTGCCCAGAGAGGCTGTGGGGTCTCCTTCCCTGGAGACATTCAAACCCGCCTGGACACGACTCTGTGCAGGTGGCTGGAGGGGAACCTGCTGTGGCAGGGGCTGGACTAGGTGATCTCCAGAGATCCCTTCCAACCCCGACCAAACTGAGCTGTACAAGCTGAGGGGACACAGGGCAAAAAATCTGGTATCCCAGACTGGGTTAATGGGACAGGTTTTCTCCCCTCTTCCCTCCATTGACTTGCTCCTAGGGCTGCTGGCAGCCATGAGATGGTCCCTATTAATTTTCCTCCTATAAGACAGCTGGATAGAAAAACAATTCTACAGCACTGACATTTTTTCATTATTTTTTTTTAACAATCTCGATGCTACCTGCATTGCAGTCCTGCAAATTAATCTTGTGGATGCTCGCACACACACAGTCGGTATCAGTACAGCCTGCACATGAAAACAAACCTGCCGTGCAGACGGCTTGAGTCACTGCCGGTCAAAAGGGAGGCTCGGGGGGGAGCAAAATACAGACAGGGAGATCAATATGTTTGAGTCGGTGTATCAAAAGTGCTGGAGACAATCCCATCAATAAAATATAAATCAACCCACAAAACACCTTTACCTCCTTCCTTCCCTCCCTCCCTCCTCAAACATTTGATCAGTGAATATAAAGTACACAAAGGTCACGGGAAGAAAAGCAGCTGTAAAAGGTGTTTGGCGTCTCTGTGGTGTTGCTAACAGGAAAGAGGAGCAGAGAAAGCAGCGACGGGGGAAGATGAGAGGGCTGTCAAAGAGCCTTCAGATAAAAGAGAACCTCCTTGGCATCCTTGATAATGAAGGATTACCATTCACACTTGCAGGGACCTACACCTATGGATGTGAGCCGGCACCTTCATCGCTTGTGCTTCAGCTTTGTGGCTCTTGTTCAGCAGGGACATGATCTTTCCAAAATGCAGGGGGCCACAGCGGGGCCACAGACCTGGGGGCTGGGAAGGAAAAAGAGAGAGGTCCACTTTCTGGCCTAGAGGAGAGTAGGTGAGCATTTTTACAACCCCCTCATCTCGATCACCCAAGAGAACAGCTGGGTTGAAATCTGTAGAGTTGGCCCTGCCTATGGAGATGATTACAGCCAATACGAATTAAAATTCAATTACTTCCCATTGTTGATGCTGCTCATCTGCTGCTTGGCACGTCGTTCGGCAGAGACAGTGAAAAGACACAAGAGTTTTTGAGCCTTGTTGCCTCTTCATCAGTGCTAGCAGGAGGTTTTCAGCCACAGACCTGACTCTGTTGGGATTTGGTTTAACGTGGAGGAGAGCTCTTGGATGTTGCAAACAATACTTACGTCAACCAAGACTGAAGAGGAATGATCTGAGAAGTGACAGGTGGCAAAGGAGTCCTGAAAGATTTGGTCCTGAAAGATGAGGAAGACATATGAAAAGTGATAAACAAGAAGCAAAAAGCTGATGAGCTGGGTGACATATTTGGGTGAAAACCACAGCGACAATCCCTGTCTGTATGTCAGGCAACTGACACTCTCTAGGTGAGAAAAAAGGGATTAAAATGGAATTTGAATCAAGTAACTGCATATTTTATCTCCTGTTTTCAGTTTTTCTTAGTTCAAAAGGAAAAAAACACCAAAAAGCAACAACCTCCTTTGCCTTACCATGCCAAATATTTTGCCTTCTCAAAGCAATGAAAATGGAATTCCTCTTTCTTCTTCAGTCCTCTACCAGCTATTTTGTGTCCTGTGCAATAAAGGGCTGTGAATACATTAACATATAGATGCATCTGATCACTGCCCAAGCTAAAGACAAGGAGCACCCTCTGGAGCAGGCTTCACTGTGCACCTGGAGCAATTAGCACTTCACCAGTCTTAGAGACAGTAAAATTGGTCTGGGACATAAAAAAAGGGAAAGGAAAAAAAAGGAGATTAATGTCTTTGATTTAACTAGGTGACAGCTCTCAATTAACACAGAACAAAGGTTTCTTGCGATTTCAGCTTCATTCTCCACACCTCTCCAATGCAGAGAGTGAGCAGATCAGAAGAGAGAAATTCAAGACATGTACTTGTTGTTGTCCAGCTGTGTTTTGTTCTTCTTCAGTTCCTGGAACTGGGGTACTTTTTTAGCCAGGCAGTTAAGTGAGAACATCTCATGTTTGGTTGCATTTTATACAAAGATGCCTCATATCTGTGATAGCTCACCCTTTTCCTCATGGGACTGTCGTGGTAGCACCAAGGTTACATCAGCATCACAGATGCTATGCTAAGAGGTATTGACGCTTGGGCACTGCTCCAGCAGCTGGGCCCAGGGCTGGAGCCAGTAGCCCATAAAGTAGATACAATGATGATCTAGCGATCTCGTACGCAAGGGAATGGACTTGAGCTGCAAAGTCAAGCGGACAGGAATGAAACCATCTTCGGCATCATCCCCTTGTGCATCTTGCCTGGACATCGAACGAGGGCTGTGGAATAGGTCTTTTTGCAAGATCCTTGTAGATTTTCTGGTGGGTATTTTTTATTTGTTTGTTTCAGATGAATACAGGGAGTTGTACCGGGTGAGAAGAACCCACTGCCTTCTCACAGCCCTTGATGTCTGCAGGCTGTATGATTGCTTTGGAGTGGGGGAAAGGCTTACCCCAGGGTCACTGGTCCATCTGAGATGCTCATCACTAACACAGGCACCAGCCTGGATGTATAAAGGCACCACAGATGAAGCTCTCTCCCTTCTCTTTTTGCGGGAATTTGGCAGCCTGAGTGGGATGCTAACAGCAGTATCTGTCACTGACTCATTGTTTATATCACTTAAAAGCCAATAAAGCTGCTACGCAGAGGGAAAGCCACCCCACGCACTGTCGGTGCCATGCGGCTCTTCAGCTGCATGCCGAGCCACAGCAGAGGGTGAATGCCTGCTGTCAGGGCCAGTGGCACAGGGAGGCATGGGGACTTCATCCTGTCCCCCTGTCCCCACTCCATCCCTTCCCCTCCTTGGGCCATGAGGGCTTCTTCCATGGCCAGTGGTCCTGAGATGCTCTGGCATCCTCTTCACATCCTTGCTTGATGGGGGATTCAGCCTGAGCCTGCACTAGGGGTTCTCAAGAGAGAAAAAATCAGGAAAACCACGAAAATAAGTGGACAGTGGTGGTTTTTACCCTTCATATAACAGCACGGTTAATGTGAAGGGAGTTTGCAGATCTGGACACAAAGAAGAAGGTTTAAATAAAGACTGAGCAGGAGGAACCTCTGTTTTAATGAACAGGTTTAAGAGATGCTGCAGAATCAGACTAATTAATCAAATTAATTAAATGACTGCAAGATAGACTAGTAGCACGGCTCGGTGAAACAAAGGGGAAGAGAAGAGAGACTGGAAATTGTCCTTTGTAGAAAGATGCTGAATGTAGTTTCCCATGCCTTGGTTCAGCCAGGCAGGTTTTAAATGCAACGTGCCCAGACCTGATGAGAAATCCTTGTCATATAGACACAGCAGCCTATGTTTATTTATCCAGGATTTTTTTATAATATACAGAGTTCTTGTATATTCTTTGGGCAAACCCTTCTTTAGGATTTAAGCTTAATTTTTAATGGATGTTTGAATGCATGCTGGAGAGATCTCACCCTGACTTTTCCCTTCCCTTGTGGAAACAAGAAAGGCACTGTGTCATAAATTAGTTAATTTTCCTTCACAAAGAGGACATTTACTATTAACTGTCCCTGTTAATATCTTGCACTGCCTGGTAATGAAATATTTAATGCCAAGGTCTTTATGCCACCCTTCAACTTGCCAAGGCCATGAGGATGTGAATGAGAATATTAATTGCAGTAGAAGAAAGAAAAAGCCCGAAGAGGTCAGGGAAGCGTCTCAGGAGGAGCCCAGAAGCAGCAATAGCAAAACATTTGTGATGAACATGCTATTTCCATGGAAATGAGGCAGGCCACTGGAATAATGAGCAGTTTCATAGCTCAGCTTTATCCACAAGCACTGGCCTTGCCAGGGAGGGGGGATGTGCTAAGACCTGGGGTCCTTGTCCATTCCTGGGGGACATTAGGGAGACACCTTCACAACCAGGTCAATGGCACCACTTGACGCGTGATGGCAATTTGGTCCCTTCTTTTTTGCCCTCAAAATTCCTCTACATGGCAGTGTGAGGCTTCAAGTCAGTTTTTCCCGGCTCTGAAGGTAGAGCAGCCAAGGATGGGATGACCTCTCAGTCTTGCTCTGCCTCCCAGCATTTAGAGGATCTACTTGGGCAAGGCTACACTTAAACAGGTTGATACGTAGGTGCAAAGTCTAAGGATCTCTTTTCATACAGGTTTCTGCCCATGGAAGGGATGTTATTATTTTTTTCTGTTGATCTAATCCATCTGGTTTTCCCCTCAGTCAGCTGAGCTTGTGAGTCACTTGTAACTCAGCAAAGGCAGCTGTGGCAAGCCATGCCAGCCCAAGCCCAGCTTCAAAATGAACCTGACCCAACCCTCCTCCCAGAGACTTCAACCCCCTTTCGTCAAAAGAAGCCTTGCTCTTTGCCTCCTCCACTGCCAAGTGGAACTAGGGGGAAAAAATCATCTTTTTTTACCCCTGTGTCCTGTCTAGTTTCATAAATTATTCATATAATTTCTGTCTTATTTGAGCTGAAGCAGTCTCAATTTAAAGCAGTTCTTATTCTCTGTGGGCCAGATCTTCCACAGATAAAAGAGTGGCTCTTGTTGGCTTTATTCACAGATTTTGAGGCTGAAAGGGATCATTGTGTTTGTGTAATTGGACCCCCAGAATAATTCAAACCATAGGATTTGGCTGAATTACTTTGCATTTCAAGCGTGGAGGTTTCAGAATGGAAGATCCTAAAAATGGCCATAGTGAATCAACTGAGTACTTCCCTTAGCCCCGGATCCTGGCTGCCCCTGGCTAACAGCAGAGTATCCCAGCAAGCGCAGAGCGGTCCTTGCCTGGACACTCCCCAGCCAGCAGCTCTCCATGGCTCAGTGGATGCCAAGGATAATCTGGATGGTCCTGTGTTTAAAAAAGAGTTGGCTGATCACTTTCTGAACCCATGTAAAAGTGTTAGCTTCCATATTAACCTACAGAAAGTAACTGTACTGCTTAACCCTCCTCTGTGCTGGTTTTGGACCAGTCAACCTATAAGCTGACTTGATGTCCCCAAACTGTGACACCACGATGATGTGGATGGCCGTTACCTGCTCCATGTGCCTCTTCTCAGGAGCACAGCCTTCAGGAAAAAAATGCCAGCCTTGACTTTGATCTTAGCGATGTCATCACACCTATGCTGAGATACAGCTGGTGGTCAGGGGAGACAGGTTCTTCCTCTCAACTGCAAACCTGGACCTATTCATGAACCCACTGCAGCACCAGCCCTGGAGCAGTGGGGTCCATCCTGCCTGAGGCCTGATGTGGTCTCCTCCTCACTCTGTGGCCAGTCCTGCTCTGCTGCCTCCCTGAATAGTCACCAGCACATCCATGGGATCCCAAGCTTCTACCCCACTGGCGATGAGAGGGGTCCCTGGTGCACCTTATTCATGCCAGCTGCCATGCCCCTCCCCACCACTCCCAGAGCATCCCTTCCACAGTTCCTCCAGGCCAGGAGACCTCTTCAACCCTCAGCTTTGATCAAACTGGACAAAATGTGCTGGGGAAACCTGAGGGTCAGCATGGGAACTGCTCCCATCTCCCGGAATGGTGCTCAGCTTCGTCTTCCCCCAGCGTATTCACAAAGCCCTTGGCCCTCACAGCCCTTCCTGCTTCTCAATATTTTAAATTTCATTAATTTTCTCCCCAAAAGAGAAGGACAAAAGATCCCATTTCCCTGGCCAGCCCCACTCTGCACCTGCTTCTCCTGAGGGCAATGACAGATGCCAAACAGGACTTCACCAAACCACCAGTGCCCCCACAAAACCCCGTCTGCCAATCCCCTCTACGACGAGTGCTGCTGCAGCATCACCAGCCAAGGCAGGATGACCGCTTACCCCAGGCACATTTGGGCTGAGTTCACTCCTTCACAGCAATATCCTGCTCTCCGCTTTACAACCAGGATAACATTTTTAGAGGAAATGCCTCCAATCATAATAAACCACAAAATGCAAATATAAGGTGCTCTAGGCTTCCTTGTAAGACACTTCTATTTTTCTCCCCACCTTTTCAGCCCAGTGTCTTCCCCTTCCACTCTTCCGTCCTTCTAGGAAAACTTTTCTTGGGTTATTTTGGCTGATCACCAGGTTTGTGGCTGTAAGTGTACAAGATCGTGTTGAAGAAACCAAATTCCTTCTTGCAGGAATTGCCTGTAAGGCACTGACATCCAAAGAGGCAACCCCGGACAGATGTCCAGCCTTCTCAGTGCCACAGAACGCAGGGCTCTGTAGCAAATGAGAGTCCTGCAGCGCTGCGCTGTGCAGTGTTTTGGGCTCTATTTCAGGAAATCACTTAGGTACATGCTTGGTTTTAAAGACATGCTTAACTCCTTCCCCTGAGCAGGTTTTCTTTCCCCAGCAAGAGGCGAGGCAAACACCATCTTTGATTTCCAGGGCATTCATCTGGAATTTTTCATAAGCCCTGAACTCGGTAAAAGTGCTTTTAATTTCTTACCAGCAAAAAAAAGTTTCTTTGGTTAATAAAATATAACTCCACCTAGAAGGATTCAAGGCATCAGTTGATTTGTGCTCCATGAGCAGGAATCAAGCTGCCTTGAGTCGTCCTTGAAGAGGAGCAGTGGAAGGGGACAGAATAACTTTATACAGCTGCTGGCAATAAATTATTAAAACCTTTATGAATACAACACATTATCTGTCCCAGTGCCTTCAGGCGTTTTCTGTTCCTTTTGTGCTTTCAAAGCAATTAATCTTGCAACTGCTCATCACTTTCTGAGCCAGTCTTACAAGTCTGGAGAATGTGTGAAAATCGAAGAAATTGCAGACAGCAAGCAGTGGATGGGCTCAGGCAGCCGCCCTGCCCACCAGTGTGGGTTTGCAGGATGGGACCATCCTCAGCGGGACATTTTCTGGGGTTGTGCCTATCAGAAATTGCAAGTTCTGCATGCTGGGACTCTCATCCCTTTCTTGGAGAGCCGCTCCTGGCTGCTAGAAGATGCATCTTCCTCACCAGTTTGTTCCTCCTTCTTATATTAATCACATTATTCCCAGCTCTCTCATCTGCGTGACCCTTGAATCACTTATTTCTTGTTGGCAGTCCCTGCCTACTTCCCATGTGCCAAATAGAAAATTGTGCTGGTTTTTTTTATTATTATTATTTCTTGCCATAACCCCAAAAATCAAAATCTCCATTTATTTCTATGCTTGTCAAGAATGTTTCACTTGATGTAAAACCACATGGGCTCCTACATAGCACGCACAGAACTCAGGTCTTTGAAGTCTCCCTCTTTATGCAGCATCTCCCAGTGGGAGACATGGACCAGGGTGCTGCTCTAGAGCCCTGTCCAGGGAGATGCCCCAGCTCCCAGACAGCCACCGTAGCTGAGGGATGCTCTTCTCCATCTCTCCTGCTGATACGAGGCAATTTTGTGTGAGTAATGAAAGAGAAAAAAGAAGGATGCTTCAGTTGTCTCTGTTCTGGGAGAATGTCCTACACTATCATCGAGAGCTGTTCCTGGCATCACCTTGGTGAACGCTTAAGTGCTTCACACTTGGCTGAATGGTTCAATCAGGACAGACCACGAAAGAGCCCTGATCCATGTCAAGGTACCAGTCAGCCTTGGTTTTATGGCACAGGAGAAGTGGTTTAAATTTAAGCACTGCTGCGTGGATCGTAGGGACCCCAAGACTGCCCCTTTAGACCGTAGCATGGGGTTGAAGGTGTCCTACAGACCCACAGGGACAGGCTGGTGCAGCCACCACTGACTTTACCAGTAAAACAGGGCTCCAGCAACCTCTCTGCCCAGATTCTGCAGAGGTTTTGCCTGCCAAAAATAATTTGGCTCAAATGTGTAAAGAGTCTGAGAACCTAATTTTGGCAAATTTATTCTTGCTGAGAGAGCTTCTCCTGGCTACAGCACAGCTTGTGGAAGTTGGTCTCCTCCAAGTGCTGTCACAGTGGGTTGCAAAGCTTCCTTCCAGCAGCAGGGAGGACAGCCCACGGCTCGGGCAGGGCTTCTCACCAGGGGGAGGTTGGAGCCAAATGCCCTGGAGAGCTGAAGATCGGCTGAGCTGGAAGGTGCTACAAATCCAACGTGATGGGTGAAGTACGGGGTGATTATATCCAGCTCCGAAAGGTCAGAAGGGAATGAGATGGAGCCACTTGGTTTACAACAGGAGCACATCCTGGGGAAACCCCTGGCAACTGGGATGCGCTTTGACAGCTCTTTAGGAAAAAGACAGGCTGCAAAGCATGGCTGCATGCAGAGCAGAGAAGGTGGTGGCGGCAATGCCTGCCCGGCTGGTGCTGTCCTTGCTGGGAGCTGGACTGTGCGCAGCAGCAGGGCTGGGGGTGGTGGGGTTTGCAGAGCAGCCAGGAGATGGAGCCCACACAAGGCACCAGGGATGGAGCCTGATCTCACCCCTGCCAGCTCACGGTGAATGAAGACCAGCAGTGCGGTGGGATGCTCTGGTGAGAGCCGGCCCTGGGCATCCTCACATAAAGGGGGTTACAGAATGTCTTGTGCCACCTCCCCATCTTCTCAAGGGTCCCCCTGGTACAAGCAAAGAGCCACCGACGGCCTCTTCTTATTGATGGTCTCAACACCCCTGACTGTCATATGCATTGACCGACATAAGTGTAGCCCTTGCACACTGTCACAAGCACACACCAAGTCATGGATGGGGCTTAGCCTGCACGTCCGAGTGAAAGGAGAGATGGGCAGCTCCTGTGTCAAAGTAGAGGGTCCCTCATGTGTGGCCATGTCCCACTTGTCTTGTGACAAGAGGGCTGGCATTGGGGGTAGACTTTGTCATGAAATCAAGGGAAGAAGGAGGAAGAGCACCATTTCCCAGAGCCCCTTTGGGGTTTGTAGCCTCACACTACAGGGTTTGTGGTCCAGCACAGCTAGAAGGTTCCCTGCTGCTGTCATCTCCATGGGTTGGCACTGGCCTGATTTTTCTTCCTAGTAGCTAAGTAGAAGGAGTGTCTCTGCCTCTGCTCTGCAGAAGCAGCAGTCCTGGCTGTGGTTGCCACATAAACTGACCTCCTCCTCCTCCTCCTGAAAGGCTTGTTTGCTTGCACCACTGACAAGGTGATGTGTCCTTCCTGTGTGACAAGCACACAGACAGGATTTGGGAGCTTCCATGTCATTACCTCCTGGCTCAACAAGACATCCCAAGATATGGAGACAGAAGAACAGCCCTGACTTTGAAACCATCTTTCCTAAGGAAACCTGTAGATGCTGGGTGACGCAGTTGTGCTGTGTCAGCATCTCAAGGCAGCTGGTCCTCCAGCAAGAGAGCCAACAGTGGGAAACCATGTGTATAAGGCTGGGATGAAGCGATCTTTATTTTATTGTCTGTAACATCTCATGCCTTCCTCCAGAGAGTAGTAATTCTTGGCTATTAGACCTTACTCATCTGTCAAGTGACCAGAGATAAGGAAAACCCTTTCCAGAGCCAAAGGACCTGATTTGGGGTTGGGGTACAACCACTAATATCCCATTAAGCAACAAGGACTGGATTTCACCAGGTGGTCCTTTATGGTTTTCACAGGAAAGCAGGATTTTCTTGCTGTCAGACAGCTATCTGAGCAGTGCTGCTCAGATGTTCTGCAGCAGAGCAGCCCAGGACCCAAACTCCTTCACCCCTATCTCAACCATTATATGGTTATACTATGGTGGGTTTCAGTGAGGCTGTTCAAGTTGGATGGCCCAGATTGATCACTCAGCTTCACAAACAGCTTCTCTATTGACTGGGAGGATGTTCTGGGCAGGAAGGTGGCAGCAGTGGTCCCATCCCCAGCACATGGGAGCCTGGGTCCAGACCAGCTCCGGTATAAAACATCTCCTGGAGATTCCTGCTTCCCGCAGCTCCCTCTAGGGAGGACCGCCCCGGCACATCCCGCCCGCCCGTGGGGCCCCCCGCTCATAATGCCCTTTTATAAGGCTTCACAAAGCCCTTCTTGGTTCATATCCAGGCTGCTAAGAAAGGTTGCCAAGGGTGTCTCTGCAAACAATAAGGGGCCTCTGTTTGTAAGGCGGCTGCAGTCACAAATGCTTATTTTGTGACCTCCAAACGAAAATAGCTTCTTCTTTCCCAGCAGAACTCCTTCTTCTGTGTCTTCAAGTCACATCTGATTGCTGAAGCACACAAGGGCCTTTCTGCTAGCAATATGGCAGCAGCGATGCTGCTTGGGGGGAAGCAAGCTCTCTCCCTTTGCTAACATCCTGGCCAGCTGAGTCCTTGTTGCAAGCTTTTTTTTTTTTCGCTTGTAGAGCCCAAGACCCTCAAAGCACGGTTGGCATCACCTGGCAACACTCTTTGCAATGTAATTCTGTCAAGAGATTCAGCGAGCTAGATGGAAATCCTGCTGGACTCCTTGTGATGCAGGTCCTCCCCAAGCACGCCACCAGACCAGGCTGCTGGTGTGCCAGGAGAGGCCCCAGATAATGGCTCTCAGAGGGCGTCCAAATACATCTCCCAGTTGAGGCCACGGCTGCACAGGCACGTGGCATGCTGCACTTCTGCTGGGTGCAGCTCCTAAAATCATTAAGGCACTCAGTTGCTGCAAATCAATGCCACCAAAGGGATACTGGGTCTCCGAGCTTCTGGAAGTGCTGAGAGGTGTCATAAGGCCCTTGCAAGGAGAGGATTCACTATGCAAATGGATTTTAATTATATTCAATAAATTAAAGATTTACTATGAAATTCTTCCTTGTGAGGGTGGCGAGGCACTGGCACAGGCTGCCCAGAGCAGCTGTGGATGCCCCATCCCTGGCAGTGTCCCAGGCCAGGCTGGACGGGGCTTGGAGCAACCTGGGTTAGTGGAAGGTGTCCCTGCCCATGGCAGGGGGGTTGGATGAGACAGTCTTTAAGGTCCCTTCCAACCCAAACCATACCACGCTATTATGATTCCACAAGCTCTGTCTCCCAGAGGCCAGTAGAAAAAGTCTTATGGAAGTCACATTTCTCCTTCCAACTCAAGCAGTTATGCATGGAGCAAATTCTGAAAACCCTTCATTACTTTTTAGTTTTTAATCTTAAAAAGCCCAAAGACACTTTTGGGGTGGGGCATGAGGAGACTTGGTGTTGGACTAGACTTAAAAATCCTTACCATCACAGGCAGGCCACCTTAAGAGCACAGAGAGCCAGGGCGAAGCCTCCACAGACACAGATTCCTCTCTAACCACAGCCTGCAGAGTCTTCTCTGCCTAATCACTGCCCTGCTCAGAAGGTGGTTGTTAGTATCTATTAAGCACCATCACGAAAACAGGTAGCTGAAACAATAGCTCCTTCCAAAGCTCACAGCACACAGGCACATGTCCCTACAAAGTGAAGGTCTACATGTGTCCACCAAGGAAGTGGTAGAGAAGAATTTGTTGGAGTGGTTTGGGGTAGGGCCAGGCAAAAGTATGAGGGATGTGTGGCTCCGTCAAGGAGCTGAAGAACATGGGGACAGTTTGTGTGCCCCAACATGGTGCCAAGGCTATGCTAATGCCTGGTGAGTATAACCCATCCCATGCATCCACAGGCTGGAGGGCATGGAGCAGTCCAAGCGGAGCATAGTCAGCTCATTCCCACAAAGCATGCTCTGGCTTCCCAGACGTCCAGAATCCCAAATAAATGCCACAGCCTGAAGGTGACACAGCAGAGAAACAGGCCTCAATATATAAAATGAATTTAAATAAAAACAGTTGCAAGACAGTTGCTACAGAATAAAAGAACCTCCTCAAAGGCTATATAGAGGGAGAGTTCCTCAGGACAAACTTGCCCCTCCTCTGTGCTACTTACCAGGAGCCAGCTAAGCTCTGCTCTTTCCCCAATCATTCCTACATGGCCTGTGCATCAATTCTTTATTTTCAGGTCTCCAGATTGAAGATGGCCTTAGGTTAACACTGACAATTAAGAGGTGTCTAGAACCGGCTGCATACAAATACATTTTAAAGAGACCCTGTAAAGCCTTCTACTATGTTGGTGGTGGGGAGAATGACAAAGAGACAGACTTCCTAGAGATGCACAGCTGCATCTGTACAAGACAAGACGCAAGCTGCAGAAAAAAGAAATGCAACTTGATTTAAAGAAGAAATAATGCACCATGATGGTGACTAATGACAGGAACAGGAGCACAGCAAGGTGCAATCACCATCTTCATGGGCAAAACCCTAACCCTGAGCTACCTGATTAGGCTTGGAAGTTGGCTCTGCTTTGGCCAGGGGTTAGACCAGGGACATCAGGGGTACCTTCCAGCCTTGGTTATTTGATGATTCTTTGTAACGAGATGAAACCACTGATCAGTGGTTTCAAGGTTAGCACATTGAAGGCTTGACCCACCCTAATCAATAGCTCATCTTTGGTTATTTGCACAGGTGGCCTCAATCTGACAATATTACAACCTGTCTGATCATCAAACCAGCAGATAAAAGCTTGACCAGTCTCTTCGCAGCCTTCTTGAAGTCACCCGAAGCTCATGCAGCACTTTTTGTTAATTTGCTAAATGGTTCCCCACAAGGTCTCTAGATAAGGCTGCAGTTTCCTGCCTGGTTGCAGAGAACCTTCCCATTAGGGTCACTTCTCTGAGTTGCCGTTGCTCTGTGGTCCATCAAAGACCATCTCAGAGGACAGCACCCCAACAACCTCGGGTGTGTGGGGACAGCAGATATCCTTTCCAACAGATAAAGCATGCTGTCAAAATCCCAGCTCTGCAGCAGGTATGAGTTTCCTGGGAAGAGGGAAAAGTTCCGCCCTTGGGCTTAGAGGGAAGGGTATCAAAGCTGCTCAGACATGGAGCATCACTCAGAACAGGAACACATGCAGCTACCTGCTACTCTTCAGCATCGACTTTCTGCCAACTCACAGGCTCAGGTGGTGGATCTGAGATATAAACTCAGGCTCTGGTTTCCTTGGTTGAACTGCTAAAGTTCAAACCGGGAGGGCTGAGAACACCACTGTGCGGACAGAGAGATCCGGGGATGTAAAATTTATGAGCACATGTTGCTGCACACTCATCTGACCGATACTTCTCAACCCAGTATGTGTTTTCCCATCTCGCTCCCTGAAGAGCAACATCCTCTATTAATTAACCTAAATGGCTGAACGCATGCTTTCCTCTTAGTGAAAGATAAACAAAACCAGATGACCTGTGAATGAAAAATAAGGTGGTGACACACTCTGAGCAACACTGCTCCATGACAAAGAGATACCATCACAGCAGGAATGGATTGTCCTACGATAAAAAAATCAGGCCCAGGAGTGATGGACTTGGCTTGCAGACCTAGCTCTTGAGCAACCTTGATATGGGCTTAAATAAATCACTGCAAGAAAGCATCAGGGCTGAGAATGGACCAGAATCCACAATGGCTGGGCAGCAACTGAGCATTATTCCCACCAGGTGACGATTAGCTTTGTGTGATGAGTTTAGTGGCCTCCCTATGCTGGACAGGCTGCTTCAGCAAAGCTGTCATAATTACCTCTTTTCTTGGTAATATTGGGAGGATTTGGTGGTAAGAGACTGAACCCCTCTCTCCTCATAAAGTGCAGAGCCATTTTAGAAAGGCCAGGTGTGGGATGAACTGCTCAGACAGAGACTTGTTCTCCTGGCGAGACCTCCAGGGACTCATCTATATATAACATAAACTCATTTGCATTTGGAATATTTTCTCCTGACCCACAGCAAGGGGTGAGTGGGTTTTGGCATGGAGAAGAGCACTGAGGTACAACAGCTCCGTGCAAACCCTGGGAGCTCAGATGCGCCATAAATTCATAACCCTCTACCTTGAGCCGGCCTGGCATGGAGAACTTGGAAAGGAATTGGAAAGATTTGTCTTCACATTGTGCTGAATCCATTTTACTCCCATTGCTTTGTTAATTGCTGTACCCAAAGATTGTGGAGGAAAAAGGAGCACTAGCATAAGGATTTATACTCCAGCACTGTGTGCAGACGTGCCAGTCCTTTCCTCTCTGCTCTCCGTAGTTACTTGAGGTATGAGTATTTTGCTCAGGGTTCATGATATGCCTTTGATAGATAGTCAGCAAGGAGAGAGAGTGGGATGCTGCGACTGCTGGTCCTAAACTCTGAGCCATCTCTCACTCAGCTGGGAGGTCGTGGCTGACCACTGTGACCCAAAATGTGCAGCTTGCCTTACCAGCGCCTCTGTGACAGCTCCACGGAGGGACTACCCCCTTCAGAGTGGCACAGGCAGCTGTCCTCTGCGGTTGTCACCTTTGACACTGCTGCAAAGCCAAGCCAGTCAATCTTATTAATATTACTAATAACTAGTAAGAGACATCAAGCTGCCCTCACAGAGAGAAATATCTTCTTCCAGGGTAAGTATCATTTCCCAGGGTGAATTATGACTATTTACTTTCATGCTGACAGTCTCCTCTGGCCATCTTGCTAGCAGGGGGTCTTTACCAACCCCCTGAAAATCTCAGCCCCCGACTCCTACATTGTTCTTTGCAGCTGTGTCCTAAATCTGGGCTCATCAGCCTGTGGTGGCCTGTGCAGCTCAGCTGGGAGGCAGGATAAATGCCCCGTCATTTCTATGACACTTCAGAGCCTCCCGGGCTGAGGCTGGGCTATTAGAAGACAACACTCGGAGATAGGAAGCAAGAGGAAAAATTGCTGCCACAGGGAGATACAGAAAGTAATGAGGGAAAATAGCGATACAGCCGAGGTGTCTGCAACACAGGGTCCTGCCGACATTGTCAGTCTAAATGTAGGCACAGATAACAGCCCTGTGCATGCTGGAGATGAATCTCCATCTGTGGGCTGCGTGGATGTGAGATGGGACATGGGCGCAAGGGCAGAAGCCAGGAACTGTATCCTTTCAGCCGTGTCAGGACATTGGGCTAAATCCAATGTGCAAGAACATTTCCAGTAAGAAGTTGTAGGACGTCCCTCATCAGGACAATCCCTGGTATCATGTACCACCATCTGCTTTCAAACCAAAAGCCTGGGTTTTGAGCTTAGACAGGTCTATCAATATTTGTTCCCAGACACCAGGAAGGATGCTTTCTTCCATACAGCTCAGCAAGCCATAGGTGCCATCATTGCTACGTGGGTCTCCATCACAGGTCACTATACAGAATCATTTTCAGGCATTTCAGGCCCCAGGCATCACTGCCCCCCTGCTTCCTGGGCACCTTGACACTGCCTCTTGCAAGACCTCCAGAATAACTGTGGGACGCTCCACAGTAACCACTGCTGCTCCATGGAGAAGACTCTCTGCCTGTGCTGTCATTAGGACAAATATCCCAGAAACCCATGACATTCTCACCAGTTTCCTTTTGCCAAATGCATGTGAAATACACTCAATTCTGATGGCAAATGATGTCAAGGGTGGTGTGGGTGCCAGAGATGGGGAGGAGGATGGAGTCACCAGCACTTGCAGACATTCAGGGTTGGAAGAAGCACATGAAGATCTCCAGGACAAGTAATTAAACCCCCTCCAAATGTACAGGTCTTGTATTAATCCTGCAGTTAAGCTTTGGAAATCCCTGCCTTCAGGGTAGGAGAGGGTTAAAAGAAAACTCTGAGGCAGGCCTGCGCTCTTTGACTACATGGGATGCTCTGAAGGACGAGCTGAAATCTCCCTGAAAGGCCTCCTACCCTTTTGATCAGTCTCGAAAGAGAATGCCTCTCATCATTTAAGTCAATTCTTCCAGGATGGCAAGGAGGGGTATTTTCATGGTTGATTAGCTTTGTAAAGCTCAGGCCAATTCAGCTGTTATGGAGAGATATACTGTGCTCCTGCCTGGCGTTTGCTGGAGCAGGCAATCAGCGGTGCTCACTGCGGTGCACGGAGCAGGAGCCACTGCACCAAAAATACCGCACTGGGGACCAAAGAACGTAACAAAGCTTCAAAGCTGGATTTGAAGCCCTGAAGTTTCTTGCTTGCTGTTCTGGCCATGGTTGTATGTTAGATGTCTATGTTCAACTAATGCTGAGGCCAGAGCCCAGTGAATGCTGTGGAGTGGGACAGAGAAGTGAGGTACTAAGATGCTGTGCTCTGGGGAGCATACAATGACTTCAATAAGCTTTTCCTTTTCATTCCCTTCTTCTCCTCTTCCTTCCAGCTATGCCAGAAGGGAACCAAATCCCATGTGACACATTTCCACCGGTCTCCCCATTGCACCTCCCATTCAGAAGTGACTGAACTGCCGCTTTGGGGGAGACAAGGGCTCTGCCAGATGCTGGGAGGCTGTGAAGGCAGTGGGAGCTGATGCCTCTTTGAGGTTGTTTCCTGCTGCAAAAGGCTTTCTTCCCAGTTACCCATGCATTTGATTTAAACACTGCACAAAAACCCCCTCTCCTCCGGGAGATGCAAAGAGAAATGGCTTGAACTTGTCTGTGGCTGGGGTCAGCTGGGGAAGGTTAAGTGCAAGGCACAGAGGGACAGATTCCTGGGTGCAAAATGGGAGATTTCTAGCTACCTGAGATGTTGTACTCTTGCTTCACGAAGCTGGAAAGGAGAGGAGGTCGCTGGGGCTGTAGGCAGCCTGTGCAAGCCGGAGTGGACTTCAGCGTGCTTCCACTGGCATCAGAGAGCTGGGATACATTGAGAGTAAGCAGGAGGAGACAGGAAAGCACAGGGCTTTATCCTGTCTCTGCAAGGCCTCTTTCATCTTAAAAATCAGACATGAGAAGTAGATTTATAAGAAAAGCCACAGGACTGCGACACACGATACTCTGTGCCAAAGGCAGGTGAGCTGCGGCATTCCTGGAAAAGCTGCCTGTGGGACTGGTCCAGGCACGCAGTACAGAAACAGAGCAATGCTGGTGGGATGGACAAGTCCTCTGGGTAATTACAGAAGATGTGAGGGACACAGAAAATGCCATGCAAATGCTGTTTGTGAATGCTGGGTGCTGGCAGAGCCACTGGGATGCTCCCTGTGTATCTGCTCATGTGCAAGCTTGGTTTAACTCAGCAGTGAAGAAGCTGGAAGGCAGAGAGCTTCAGAGGCCAGTTTCTGGCCACCTGCATGTTCTTGATCCCAATTCTGTCCCCCTATAGTAGGACAGGCCGAAGCGATGGTGGCCTGAACTGTGTCTGGGCTGAACTATCCCATCTCAGTGGCCTGTGTACAATGGCTTAAGGCAGCAAACACACATGTCAGGGCATCCCAGGCTGAGGATCTCAAGACTCACGTATTAGAAACAGGTCCACTGCCCCAGCACTGATTTGCAGCCCCGGTGAGGAAGACCACTGGCACTGTAAAGAGCTTTTCCAGTCCATACTTCAAGCCTTCCCAACAAGTGGTTGTCAACCCTGTGCCTGGTCATCTCCAGTGATGTTGCTTTGGTGGCTTCGATATCAGAGCTTCGTTATCCTGACCATGACCTAAGAAATACTCCTCCACCGACTAACTCCAATCTCATTCATTTCAGTTCAAGTCTGTTCTGTCAGCTGGGGCATGGAGGACAGTTTCTCCCTAAAGACAAGAGGTGGCCAATGATCCATGAAATCTCACGGCTTCTCATCCCAGGGACCTTGTCCACCACTGTCTCCTGAGTTTGGGCTCATGTAACAGAACTAAGTCCTGGATGACAGAGATTAAAATAAGTTAATTATCTCGGTGTCTACAGAGTTAATTTCCCTGAGAGAACCTGACTCCTGAGTCACCCTCATCCAGCCTCCTGCCTTGCCCCCTTATCAGCCATCAGTGCTTTCTAGGTAGATGAGTGACTTTTACAGCATCATCTCACACAAGGCATATCCTCTAAAAACAGTCAGTGGAGCATTTAATCGCCATCTCCAAAGCAGTGCTCATCCAAACACAAGACAGGCTCCCCTCTCTAAGCCTTTTTAATCCTTATGCCTCTAAAGCAGAGATACCAGTCTGAGGAAAATAAAATCAGCAGTCCCAATTCCTGGATTAGGTGCTCCCCAGCAGCTTCTGAAACTTTTCTAACCATCAGCCAGGAGTTTGTCATACTCTGTAGGCTTGTGCAGAAGAAGGTATTTTCACACTAGGAGAAATAGAATATAGAAATGGGAACAATATATTAACATCCCTCACAGAACAGCTCTTGCAGAAATAACCACACTCCAGGGCAGAGGACTCCCTAAAATGATATCAGGAACACATCAATCACAGCATGGTACACATGGGCAAATTAAGGAGCTTGGGGTGTTAAAGATATGGCAAAAGATGTGGAAAAGAGGTTTGCATCTGGATATATGCTGTAAAATACTTCCTCTTCACCTCTGTGCTGACATTTTTATAAGACAATGTAAAAACTTTTATATCCAACAATGCCATTTGCTGTTTATTTAAGTAATAACAATCGAGCTTGCAGGCATTTCCTGGAGATAACCTTCTGGCGAGGAGCTTTCGTGTTGTAACTGCTCATTAATCCCCCAGTGAATATCCTGGTTTGACACCATTATCGAGACTGCTATATGATCACTATGGAGACTATAATGTGATCACTTAATGGTAGGCTGTTATTTTTCAGCACTTAATTATTGCAGGGTGCTTGTTGTCTGTCATTAAAATTACTCCACCGTAAAAATCCTTGTTCTTAACCCCCTGTTCCCACTCATAACTCCCCATGTCGCCAGCTGAGTTATTTCCCCCTTGTCCTCCTCACTCCTTAGCTTGATATCTTATGCAGGCAAATTGTCTATTTTGCCCCAAAGGTAATGCATTCATTTCTGAGCAAAGGGAGAGCGAAAACGATAAAAAAATAAAATAATTCATGGGCCTTGTTATGAAAAAGAGCCACTTTACATGGTCATGAGGTTTCTGTGCAAGCCAAAGGGGTGAAAGCTGGCCTGAGGGGTAGGGTTATTTATGGCACCTCTCCACGAGCATGTTGGGACTCCATAAAGCACCACTGCTGGGATCGTCTTCCCAGCTTATCCCTCAAACACATTGCCCTTGTGCCTTCATCCTCCCACTGCCTCACAGTCTGAGCCTACACCAAATAACAGCTCCTTCTTTTTTACTTTAACTCGCTTCTCCGTGTAGCTGCAACCTTTTGCAAACCCCCAAAGTTTGACATTTTTGTCTGCTTTTTCCTTAGCTGTCTCCCCAGCCTTGCCCATGGAACTCCCCTCTGACACGTGGAAAGCCACTTCTTGCTGAAGTCTGCAAAACACAGGCTAAAAGTCACAGCTTTTCAATGGGATACTCATCATCCTGCGCACCCCCTTTGCTTGGCTCCTCCACTTGCTGAGTCCTGCTTGCCACTCAGTCATGAGCTTTCTGCAGAAGAGATATTTTGCTTTGCTTAACATCCCACGTGCCAAACCTCTAATCCTCACCTGAGGTCCTGACAACATGTACAATATTCAATTGACACAGGAAAATAATATTTAGAATCAAAATGGAAGTGAAGAAGTAGTAATGGGAAAATGCTGAAATATCGGTATGGAAACATGAAAATGCAGCACATATTTTGTCTTTAGTCCAGAGAACGCTGGAGTGCTGGAGTATTTTGGTCACCAGATGTATGCATAAACCATGCTTGATAATGGAAAAATTAAACACTTTGTTTACTAAAACATTCCCAATACATGCTGATCTTTTTAAAAATGCACATATTCTCATCATGGGATCTGATTCAATACTATTTTCAAGAAAACATGTAATTATTAGTCAGTGAAAGTTACACAGGAGGATCTGACGATATGTCAGACTGGCAGGCGCTGGTAGGGCACCTTTCTGTGTGGGGCTTCAGGCCAGTACCAGGACTGGTTGTAAGCATATGGAGCATGTGGTAGGTTAAAATATTCATGTACGTAATTCCACAACATGCTGAAGTGCAACGGTAAGCTCCAGGCCTGAGAGACCACCACTGCCTGCTGGCATGGCAGCTCTAGCGTCTCCCAGAGCTCCTTCTCAGGAGCAGCGGATGAGCCCCCTTCCCTAGCTCCACACAGCCGTGTACAAGCCATCAAGAGCTACCTTGGCTTCTGTATCCCCCTATGGGCTCACCTCCAGCTCAGACAGCAGGCAACATTTGCTTTCAGTGAGCAGTAATGGAGCAAACTGATGTGTCCCAGGTTTGCAACAGTGCAACAGCCTTGCCATGGGACAGAGGATGGGCTAGAGACCTCCCAAACCCCCTGACAACCATACAATTTTAAGATTGTGTCTTGGAGTTGCTGAGGAGCATATGCAGATCTACAGCAGTGATCTTGCTGTATAGGTAGAAGTAGTATTGGAGACAGCATGCCCGAGGGAGCATTCCTCAGAGTCCCCTGTTGCACCACCACAGTAGTGGGACGTTGCATGGCTAAAGCACCTGAGCAAAATCATCTGAACCCAAACCCACAGGAGTCTGCAGCAGCCGCTTTGAGGGTTGCAGAGACCATGGTCCTCCAGCCACGAGGCCTAATAGCCCAAGCAGTGCAGTGCTGAGACCTGAACCAGGAGCTCTGGAGCTTGGGCTGTGCTATGGGGCAGATGTAACAGGCTGCCCTCACACAGGAATGAGTGTCCCTGTATGAAAGCAAAACTCTGCCATGCTTCGGTCTGCAGATGACTGTGAGTGGGAGCCAGGTATCTGTCATGTTTAGACAGCCTTTACGGTCCCAGGAGAGGGTATGTGCCACAGGGTAGACATCCGTGTAAAGCAGCTCAAGGAAAACCCATGCTGCAATGTCTACAGTTCTCTGCTGACTGCAGAAAATACCTCTGGGACTAGCTCAGAAGGAGACATCTGTGCTGTCAGTGTCTTAGGCAGCTGAGATGAGTCCCACCCTTTGAGGCAGAGGCAGTGCTGCTAAAAAAATATCAAATAACCTGGAACCCATGCAGCACTTCTGGGCTAGAGCGAGGACAGCATTCATGGCTTCGCAAAGGCCATTACCGCCTACTCATCTCTGGAACACAGTTCAGCCAAGGAATGCGTTTTCTTGGCTCTCCCTAACTGTTAAGGGCTTAACCACAACAACTTCTTAATGCTGATCTCTGCGTGCTGTTAGCAAATGTGCTGGTCATATCGATTGCCTGAGCTGTTCCTTCGAGATGGGTATTATTCTATGTGCTTAAATAGCATATTTATCTTCTGGTACCAAACATAATCTGACTCACAGATCCCCAGATAATACCTCTATTTAATGTTGTTTCTAAAACACACAGTACTGCTATAAAGACACCTCTTGGGAGCATCTTGTTGCTGAAAAGCCCGCTCTATTTTCATCTGCATTCTCAAACACAACCGCAGCAGTGGCTACCTTTGCTGTGGTCAGAGTAGATCCTTTTAGCAAACAGTTGCTGCACAAGACAGTTCCACTCTTTCCAAACCAACATTTCTTGTTTTGGCAGGTGTCTTGTCGCCTCCCAATAGTCTTGAACATGCACTTGCACATCAAGGGGAATGTGGTGCCCATAAGCACCTCCAAGCCTGCTGCCTTTGCTGGCGAAGCATCCTTGCAGAATCTCTGTGCAGGGATGTGCAACAAGTAACGTGCTGAATCGGGGTTGTTTTTTTCTCATTCCTCTGCCCCTCATCTTTCCTCCTCTGATGCCTTTGCTCAAGCTGAGCACTCATCAAGTAATTATGCTGAGGAGAGCTCAAAACAGTGGGAAAAAAAGCTGAAAAGACTTTTAATATTCTTTCTTTTCTATATCACAACACATTTTACATTTTAGTTATATTAATTAAAAATGGAAAAAAAACCCCAACCAACCAACCCCAGCCCCCGAGACTTTTCTGGGTTGTAGTGAGACACTGTTTCCTCCCAAGAAGCCCCAGGGATTACAGAGCAATATTCTTCTTGAGCCAAACATTATACTTTCTTGAAAAGCTGCACAGGGCTCAAATTGCAGTGGCAATCGCCCCAAATTGTGCCACAGAGCTGAGCTTTTACAGCAACACCTGGAAGCCCAGAGATGTCAGACCCTCTGGGGCTGCAGATGGGGTGGGAGTACAACTGGCACCCCAGGCAGGGGCAACAGGATGGAGCCAAACAGCCATAGATGCAGGAAGCCAGCCTTGATGGTTCCTCCTTGCCACTGAACCCATGAACCATCATAAATCCTACACAAAACAGATCCCTTTGGTCCCATCTGTTCCTTTTCTTTCCACCTGCCCTCTCCCTTCCTGCGTGACCCCTCTCCCCTCACACCCTGGATTTTGCAGCAACTCACCCCGCTGAGCAAAGGCTGTTGCGAGTCTGCTCCCAGAAGTTTATTCCTCTTCCCCGTGCTGCCCAAAAACCATGCCCTGGTAATACTCCTCTTGACAGAGTTACACCAATTTAAACAAGTGAGGAGTGAGCATTCCTCTTCCCAAGTTTCTTTCACACCTAAAATTGGTTTAATCCTTTGTTAAGCACTATAATATGTAGATATCTGTGGCTGTACTGGAGTTAAGTAGCATGAAACTATTAATCTTGCTTTAGTGGTCAGAGGTGTTGACTAGCCATTTATTTTCCAGCCCCAAATATTTCTCCTAGGTGGTTTGAGCTGCTTGGAGGAAGGGGGGAGGTTTGGACATGGTTTCTTCCAACCTAAGTTTTTATGTGATTCCACATCTCTCCGTGCTCTGTCCGTAAGACAATTCATCTCTGTGTTTTGTGTGTGCTCCAGATGTAATTGTGCATTCCCCTCTTTTAGGCATTTCTGCTCTCTAGTGCTGTTCATGCAACCTCTAGCAAAATACCTGTTCCAATGCTATTATTATCCTAGGCTTTATTATCCCAATTATACTTTGCACAACTATTTTGTTGCACTGAGGTGCAAGAGGCATTTGAAGAACTGGTTTCAGTTTAAAATCAGTAACTCCTTACTGGTTTGGCCTGTCACGATAGCAGGAAGCAAAATCTGTAGATGTAATCTAAAATCCAAGTTCCTTATGTGCTGTTTCAACAGGGCATGAGCAAGCCCATGGGGAAGTTTCACTCTCGTTAAGCTGCGAGCGCAAGTTTAACTACGTGTGCAGCCACTCCCACGGAAGTCAGCCTGACCATTCACCCTCTTAATTACAGGTCCATGCGTAAAAGTTTGGATGAAATGTAGTTTAATAAACTTTGTATAAATGCTAGGCTGTGGACCCCAGAGGAGCTATATTTGATAAAACCAAATTAGCCTGGGGTGGCTGCACAACAGGGTTTACATCTGTTCTGCAAACACAGTCCCCAGCTAAATATTAAATTGATTTAAACCAGCATAATCTCACCCAGGGAAGCCAGCAGCAGAGCCCATGTCATTATTAGGCACTGAATGCCGCCGCCCCAGTTCTTTTTGTTTACACTATGAAAAAACAGCAGTTCTCCTATGGTTGTTGGTGTTAGACTGGTATGAAACAGGAGCTACCCTCAGGCAGGTTCTTCCAAAGCTTGGCAGGCGATGCTCCGAAGCCCAGTCTTCCCAGTGCCAGCATGCTGTGCAGTCTGCACATCTCAAGGATGAGACCTATGAAACCCAAGACCACATAACTTAACATGTAACTCCATTCCTCAGCCCCAAAGGTACAGATTCAGTGCCCTTCTGCTACAACAGCTGTAAATCTGGCTGACGGTAAGCAAGGTGCATGAAACTTCAGGGACATTGCCACTAAGAGAGTGGTATCAAAAAAAGATAGTAAGGCTCTGAGAAGAAAGGTGCTTCTGATGGAGAAGAGCCCAAATGCTAGTCTTGGGTGTTACTCTTCTTGTAAAAGTCAGGATGAGGGCATTTGTACTTTCAGAGACTTTTTTTTTTTTTTTAACGGTCTCTCTTTTCTCCGGCACAAAGCCAAGCTCCTAATAACTACTATCAGCTCTGCATGAGAGCTAATGGAGAGCTTGTGGATCAGCAGCCCAGCGCTGCACAGCAAGGTCCCCAGACTGAGTGCAGCAGAGCTGGCGATGTGGAGCCCCAGGACTGTTTTTGTCAGGAATACTTAGCTGTGGAAAGGCCCCACTGGCTTTTTAGCGGGGTGCTTTCATGTACAGCTGCATCAGGTCTTCAGCAGGAGTGGCTCTCCTGAGAGCTATTAACAAACGTGCAGGATCGTTAGCCTCAGTCAAGGGGCTGGTGCTTAAACAACCACAGCCAGCCCTGCTCTGTCCCCCTGGGAGCTTCAGCAGGGAGATGTGAGCATGCAAGGTTTGTACACTCCAGCGGTGATTTTTGACATGGGGTCAGCAAAACTGCCCTGAAGCCTAAGGCTGGTGTCTCCTGCCACTGCTGCTTTCCTGGCCATAGCCAGGGAAGGTGGTTAAGGCTTCAAGCAGCTGAGAAAATGGACATCAGCATCCTCTCCCAAACAGTGAATAACATTCAGTTGTCTTTCCCAAGAGCTACAAGGAGTCAACCTGATGTGTGAGCCAGAGGAAGAAAGAGGGAGAACTGGTAGCAGAGCTAAGAGACATAAATAAACCTAAGCAGTGTCTACAGGTATGCTTATGCTTCAATCCCTCAGTTAATTACTGCCTGTTAGTGGAATTGCACCCAGCAGACCCACACTGGGTCTGTCTGTGCAGCAGCCAGAAATGCACCTGCATCCCTGGAGCGGTGCCTGACCTTCCTGTAGTCCCTCTGATGGAGTGACTCCAGTTCCTGGGTGGTAAAAGCTACCATGGGGACAGCGGTGCCAGGGGCTGATTAGGGAAGGTGTTTCCATCCCGGGTATGTGAGTCAGCCGGAGGCAGCCTGCATGTCAAGGGCAGCAATTGCGTAGTGTCAACGAGGGTTGGGCAGCACTGTTTGACTCCCTCCAGAAGGGGCAAAGGCAAGGAAGTGGTGCGCATGCAAGAGCCTCTGCAAATGAGCTGGGGAAGAGGAGAGGATGGGGAGGCCGAATGTGATAGCATCCCTTTCCCTTCCTCCTCTTCCTTGCAAATCTGATCTCTGTATGAGAGGTGAGACCTCGTCAAACACACCCAGCACCACCTGCCTGCCTGCCTGCTGATGTGCCCTTGGGACAGTGGAGTTACTGTAAGGGTCTGGCACCCATAGCTGGTGAGGCTCTCACTCAATCAATCCCCCACGGGTGCCAGCTGCTCCTGCAGCCCCAGTGTCGGAGGAGAGAGTCGTCGAGGTCAGGCACAGCAGAGATGCTTCTCGTGGAGCATCTGGCACGGCCCCTAACAATATGCAGCCCATCTTTGCCGTTTTGTTCAGGTTTTTGTTTTGAACATACAAAACTGCCGTGCTTCCCTTTATTCCTACCAAGAATACCCTGCACAATGACGGCAACTCCTCTCTTTTCAGCCCCTTCCCTCCAGCTGAATGTGCAGGGGGTCACATTATACTGGGCTTCGGCGGCGGCTCTGAATGCCTTTCGTTATCCTCTTGCCGGGCTCCGATTCGGAAGGAAGGAGGGAAGACAGAGCTATTTTTATTGCATCTAGGCTCTCCCCAGACTGCATCTAACTTGCTATTGTTGGTCAATGATCTTTCAATTACTTGCTACACTTGGGACTTTGCTCTGTTCTTGCAAAAAAGGGCTGATGTATTCAACACGCTCTTTCCAAAGAGCAGGCTGGAATTGGATGATTAAGCTATGCAGAAGAGTTGCTTGCAGACAAACCCTTTCTTTTTGTAAGTATCAGAGTTTGAAAATGCAGTTCGCTTTTTTTTTCTCTGCAGCAAGTTTACCAGCTTTTGGTAGTTTCCAAATAATATGCCAGAGGTGGTCTGCTGAAGTGATTTTTCTGGTCCCAAGAAGCGCAACTTACTTTCTTCTGACTTTTTTTCCCCTTTTTCCTCCTTACTCTACACAATACTCTGATTTTTGTTATGAAGCTGGAGGTTACCTCAAAATACACCAGGATTTCAGAGGACTGGCTTTACAGAGATTACGTCTCTGGGCTGGGAGCCACACTTTTTACAGGTTTAGACCTAATTTTAGTCCCTAGTCTACACAAATCAACATTTTCCTAAATAGACACTCTGTTTTCACAGCTACCCAACTTGAGGCAATCAGATGCTGGTCTTTTGAGCCTGCCCACCTTCCCACTAAAACCAGATGGAGATCTAAGGGTCAGATCTTTCCATAAAGCTCCTTCAAGACACGACCCGAAAATAGAAAATCTACAAGAAAAACAGAAGCGGAGCAGATATACAGCAAGTTAACTTGGCCACTGTGATGCTTTTTGCTGAACCCAGATCGATCCAGCAGCCTCTGTGGTGCTACAGGACTGTGCAGTATGAAATATGGTTTCTTTTGAATTAGATATAAAACCGAGGTCTTAACATTTGTAATCACTAGAGCTCTTGCAGGGTTCTGCACAGAGACAGGTGATTTAACCCAGGTCCATGGGGGCTGTTCCTGTCTCACTAACCACCATTTCCACAACAGCTCTGGAAGGGTGCAATGTTCTTCATTTGCTCTCCTAATTTCTCCAGTTCAATGAAGTTTTATTACTAATTTCCCCCTACCCTGAAATTGAAAGATCTAGAGCTACTGTGCAGATGGGGAGGTATTTCTCAGCTATTCATCATTACCGTGCCTGCAAATCTATCAGACCTTTGTTCCTGGCAGCACTTCAGTTACTGTATTTCATTCCTTATTCAGTGTATTTTTGAAGGACCTTTGTTCATTACATCCACGTCTAAATGAAGGAAAAAGAGAGGTCAAACTAGACTTCTAGCAAACTCTGAGCTTATGCCCTAATGTGCTTAATAATTGGATGTGTGTTGTTAAACAGGCTCACGGCAGGATTTCCAGGTGGGTGGGTAGAAAATAGAAGGTTTCTGTGCTTACTCCTGATGCTCTGACACTTGTATCAGCTGGAGACCTTCGGTGGAAAAGCACCTGATTTGCATGAGAGAAGGAGGACTTGTGCCAGTGTGAGGTCTGGGACATGATCAGAGAAACCAAAGGGAAACAAGGGTGAGTTGTTTGCAGGAAGTCTGAATTCTGCAGAGGAAAAAAACCCCAAAAAATCCCAAAGCAAGCCCTTCAAACGACCCAGAGTGTTTTGAAGGAAGATCACATGGCAGTTGTTAAGTGCGGGGTTGGCCCACACACCTCCCCAGACAGCGACGAGCATCTCAAGTGAATATATTTTGGTCTGGGTCTGACCCTGTTCAGACTCAGACTTCACCAGTGCTGAAGGAAGAGGAGCTTTGGGGAAAACAGGTTTTTGAGTCACCTCAGTTGCTCGGCCTGAAGTTGCATTTAATGAGAAGGGCTTTAGAGCTATGTGTGAGCTGCTCTTTGCAATAGCAAGAATTTCTTTCTTGCAGTTTTCTTCAGCCTGGGAAGGTGAGGAATTTCTAGTGGAGTGCAAGGGATGATGACAGTGCTGGATGGCAGGACATCCTTTTCCTTCTTCTTGCTGTTTTTAGATCATGGAGGAGGTTTTGGATAGGGAGCAAGGACATGCTGCTGGAGCCATATCATCTGGATACAACTAGGGCAGCTGGGAGGACCTTCAACAGAAGGGACAGGGCTGGGAGACACTAAGGAGTTGGGAACATGGGCAAAGGTTGCAGTGGGTGGAAACGGCAGGCTGGGTGTGGAACAGAAAAACTGGTGATGGTTATAAGCTAATTGGAAATGGCTGGTTCCAGGCCCTTGAGAAGGGAGTTACTTCAGGAGTTTAGGGCTCCTGTGAAACAGCTCATCTCAAGGGAAGGAAAAAAGCATGTACAATGCAGCATTATGGTTATGGCTTTAGTTGATTTTTGACCCCAGGTATCACCATGACTTAGCCATTTTGAGTTGTTTAGATAAACAGACTGAGCAACCAGCTTCCCAGGGCAGCTCCATTGTTAACACATCCGTGACATCCAGCTCAGCTGTGACTCAGACATCAGCAATGATGTTCTGACCTTATTAATATCAATGGGAGTCTTCTTAACGAGGACATAATTTCACCCCAGAGAGCAATTCATTAATTAGCATCTCTGGCTATCCTGTCATTTGGCATATGAAGTGGGCAGTAACTTATATACTAAGCAAATATGCACTGAGTAAATATGCATTCAACTACACGTATAACGACAACATACAGGGTCATAAAAGTCTGGCAGCAAGAGTGAACAGAGGCAAATGTAGCTTCTCACTCCAAATATAACTCAGTGTTGGTGGCACTTGCTCATTGTACAGCCTTGTCTAAAATCAATGTCCAAGGAAATGCTTGCTTAATTAGTTGTTGATTTCACGTGCTGCATGAAGTTGTGCAAGAATCACTCAAGTGCTGCTCTGATGGCATTATTTTTTTTCAGCCTTGATAACTGGGACTCCTCCATCCCTCAATGCAATACCCTCACAACATGCGGTTTGCAAAAACACCATTGTCCTGCTGCGCCTGTTGCCAGGAAAGAGTGTTTTAATCATTCTAGTAAGTCTATTATGAAATATTTCTGTTTTCCAAAATAAAAATAGCCTAGCCTGCACTCTGGGCTAAACTAACTCCTCCCCTTACCAACTGTTTTTTCATGTTCAAAAGTTGACATCTAATAAGAAAAAAAAAAAAAAAAAAAGCAGCAGCATTTTTTAACATTCTTTGCATGTTAAAATTGAACAGATTAAACTTAATTTAACTATAATGATCTCCCACAGTTAATGTTTCGTGCAGACAGTGACAGGGTACAGTGTGATCACTAACAAGGTCAGGGAAGGATTTCTTCTATTGTGCAACACCCACAGATGTTAGTCTTTTCTGAAGTATTTGAGATTGGCCACTGACAGCTGTTAACTGGACTGTCGGCTTGTCATGGTGTGAAAACTCTCTCCCTACTTTGATTTGCTGGATGATCTTTTCCAATTCTTCATTTAAGAGAGTTAAAGTTTGCTTGATGAAAAACAACCATCAGCCACTGCACAGATCTGATTATTTTAGTTATGTGCTAGAAAACATTTTCATTTACAAATTTTAAGGAACTACTATAGTAAAAAGGGTGGGGAGAGATACAAGGAAAGATGGCATCTTGTATTTTTCACCTAGCTGGAAAAAAACCCACACAAATTGCTGAGCACACTAGCAGTTCTTCAAATCTGATGCCGATGCAGAGATGTTCAACTGAAGCCCAGGATGGGAACAATTTCTCAAAGTTTATTCTCACCAATGTTTTTACTTTCCGTTTCTTGTGCAACACCTAGCTGTGCTTGGGAAGGAAGGGGGGAGCAGGTGTTGTGAAAATGTAAGTATTGTTATCTCTGATAACTGAAGCAAATACAAACATGTGGGGAGAGACAAAGCAGAGGACGGAGGCAGTATTTGAGAGCAGATGCCAACCCCAGGCCTGAGCTGGTAATACCCCCAGGCTGGTAAGGCCCCCATTCCTCATCCCCCTGCACCACTGGTGGGAGAAGGGGGAGAATTTGGGAGCAGAGTTCAGCACAGGAAGAAAGGACGGGCGGGGGGGGAAGGTGTTTTAAGATTTGGGTTTATTTCTCATTACCCTGCTGTGATTTGATTGGTAATAAATGAAACAATTTTCCCCAAGCTGAGTCTGTTTTGCCTGTGATACTAACCGGGGAGTGATCTCCCTGCCCTTATCCGCACACTTTTGTAATATTTTCTCTCCTGGGTCTAGCTGAGGAGGGGAGTGATAGAATGGCTGGTGGGCACCTGGTGTCCAGGCAGTGTCAACCCACCCCAGTGACACACAAAGGATAATCCAGAGAGCAGCATCATGTACTGGCTTTATCTTGAGCTGGGTGAGTCTCAAGAGCCAGACTGGCTTTTGCTGAGAGCACCTTGGATAATGACAGTGGAGGGTACCTGAATCGGCAGATTCAGGGCATGCTGGCAGGTGTTTGTGTCCCAGGAACATGCACATATATAGAAATACACCCTCTCTGTGTCTCCAGCTCTGTGTAGCCTAGAAGGTATTGGTAACCCGTTTCTCATCTCTCGCATCTTTTTGGTTTTACATTTCCTTTGGATACCAGGCCAGGCCAGCCTCGCACAGCATTTTAAAAATGAAGTCAAGATTTCATTCTTCTTCTTGGGGCCTCAAGCAGAAGAGGCAAAATGCATAAACAATGATTTTGTTAGACAGATTCTTGACTGACAAGAAGACAGAAACTGGTCTTTAGACTGTTTTCTTTCCTATCTGCTCAACACCCTTCATTATTCCAGGTAACTCACTTAGAAATCACCAAGGCTCCCCCTGAAGAAACCTCCTTGAGCTCAGACAGGTAACTAATATTTTGATTTCTAAATACAAATTTACTATTTAAATACGGTGAGTTGGCTATTTCCATCTAGTCTCTTGTCTGTCTTTGCATTACTGTACCTAAACCGCAGTCATCCTTTTATATAGGGAAAAATGTGAAAAGTATATTTTTTTGCCTTTCATTTAAAACCTGAAAATTTCTCAGCTGTTGACATCCTTCCGCATTTCAAACAAGGAGTAATTCCAGACACAAACAGATCAATGGAGACAGACCAAAGGCAACATTTACCCAAGAACACTAACATCATCAACTTTCTCAGTCTTTCACCCCACTGAAAATGAAAGGTCTGAGAATTCTGAACAGCATCTGTGTTTCTGCTCCACCCTTCCCGCCGCACATGACATCCTTGCTGGTGTGCATAGAAAACAGCCTGCTGCTTTGCCCGTGAACTCAGAAGAGGACCAGAGGTGTAATTGCTTTGCTTCTTCCTCCCTCTGTCTTTGCTGTTACCAATTAAAGCCTAGAAGACCTTAGAGATCTTGTTTTCCAGGATGGGGAGGTATCCCTTTTTGCAGATCCCTGCTTTCTCACTTACACAACCAACTAGTAAGGCAGATTCACCTTCCTAATTTTAAACAGGAAACCTTTACTACCCAGCGACGACAAACACGCCGCTGTAACTCTCACATGAACTGCCTGCTTTGCTGGAGCCAGACCTGATGATGGCAGATCTCAGCACAGATCCAGCTCTCAGTCAGAAAACCCCGAAGCATAATCTGAGCGTGAACAACTCCAGCTTTAACTCCTCCTGTTTCCAGCCACAAAGACGTGGCATCCCTTCCCATCCCGCTGTCCCCATCGCCGCAGCATGCCGGGCCTCGCCGTCCGTCCTGTAAATGGGGGAGGCCGCTCACCGCCTCAGTGCTGCGTGGGGATCCACAGGGCTGGTGCGAGGAGATGGCGGGTGGCATGAGGAGATGGCGGGTGGCGGAGCTGCAGGCCCTGGGTGAAAGCCCCTGCAGCAAACGAAGCAAACCCACCCCAAACTCGGTTTTTATTCAGTCTTTTCCCTCCTCTTCAACCTCGAGGCCTCCCACACACCTCAGTGCCACCCTCACCCGTGGCATGAGGGGCAGCCTGGGGGTGGCTGAGGCGTCAAGCCCTGAGGCAGGGGTCAGGCCCTGAAGGCGGGAGTCAGCCCTGACACTGGGGTGGGAGGGTAACCCCCGGCGCTCTATGCTCCCAGGGCGGCAGAGGTGCCCGCAGCGCGGCCGCTCTGTCCCCCTCCCGCCGCCCCCACTCGGTGGCAGGAGGCGGGGGAACCCCGCTGCCCGTGGCCGGCGTGCGGGTGACGTCATCGGCCGCGGCCCGCCGGCGCCGCCTGGCTGCTGCGCGCCCGGCCCGCCGCCTTCCTGTCCCGCTCCCCGTCCCCTCCTCCCCGCTCCGCACCGACACCTCGCGGCCACCGTAGCGGCGGAAGCCCCCTCGCCGGCCACCGTCCCGGGAGGCGCCGCGGCGGATGGTCCGCGTTGTCCCGCCGCCCCCCGGCCGCCCCTCACGGAGTCGGCGGCGTCGGCAAATGGAGCGGGCGGTGCGGCGGGGCCCGGGCTGGCGGGGCGGGAGGCCGCCGCGGAGGCTGCTCTTGGCGCTGCTGTTGTTGTTGATGCCGGCGCTGCCGGGGTTAGGGCCCGCCGCCGCCGCTGCCGCCGCCGCCGCTGCCGCTGAGGAGGCGGCGGCGAAGGAATGCGACAAGCCGTGCGCCAACGGCGGGCGGTGCCAGCCGGCCAGCGGGCAGTGCGAGTGCCAGCCCGGCTGGGTGGGCGACCAGTGCCAGCACTGCGGGGGGCGCTTCAGGTGAGTCCCCTAAGGGGAGGGGGGGGTGGGGGGCTGAGGGTGTCGCCGGAGGGGGGCTTGGGGACAATATGGCCGTGGGGGTGAGCGGCTGGTTTCGGGTGCGGGGGATAAGCAAGAGAGACAGACACAGCAGGGACTTGGTGGCCCTGGGTTAAGCTGGCCAAGGGGACGCCTGGAGGGAGGGGGATAAGGAGGTGGGGGGTGTGAGGGTGGTCTGGGGCCTCAGGAGGGGTGGGAGCCTCCGCCGTGGGCCCGAGGGGCAGATCAAGGTGCAGGTGGGAGGTGAGGAGGGAACAAGAGGGCCTTGGGTGTCCCTTGGTTGGGTCTGCGGAGGGACCATCCAGGGGACAGTAGGGGGGGGTGGGTGTGAGGGGTTGATCCAGCGGGGTGTAAAGGTCGGGGTGGGAGCCGGGTGGGGGGACAACAGGGGTTTGGGTGCAGAGCAAGGGGTTCTGGGGGCATGTGGCTGTGTCTGGGGAGGCTTGAAGGGTGACAGGAGCACGGGTGAGCGTGCCCGAGGCCAGGCCTGAGGGGCTGCAGGGGATGGGGGGGGCGGGTCTGGGATTAATGGGGTGGAGGTGTCGGGTGCCCCTCAGAGCAGCACTTGGGAGAGTGGCGGTGGGTGCGTACAGGGTGTTTGTAACGCAGAGAGGTGCCTCCGGGGGGGTGGAATTTTGGGTGTTGGTTGCTGGGCTGGCACAGGGGCAGCTGGGGAGCAGCTGGGGTGTGAGGGGCTGTGGGCGCAGGGCACTGTGTGGGTGGGATGTGGGCATGATGGGGTGCGCAGGGCCGAGCATGGGAGGAGCTGGGCTGCAAATGCAGGTAACTGGGTTTATGAGAGAATGTAAGGCTGAGGGGGGGCTTTTGGGTGGGGGGACATGTTTATACAGCCCCCAAACCTACCCCTGCTTCCCTAAGTAGAAGTCTGAAGGATGGTGTGTGAATGGGGGCTGCTTTTGTGGGTGGGGGTGGCTGGTGTTGGAGCAGTGGGGAGCAGGTGCTGTGGCTGGAGGACAGCCTGGGTGTGGGTCGAGTTCCTGGGTGGGGGCAGATATGGACTGACGTGGAGGTAGGGGACTGGATCTGGCTGGGAGCAGGTTGGAGTGGGAGAGGAAGGGCATACGAGCAGGTGTTAGGGCTGGGTGGAAGCAATAGGGGTGTTTGGAGAGGGGGGGATGGGGTTTAAGCAAGCTCATCTTGGCAGATAGCTAAGCAGGTGTTGGTTTTGTTAAGGTTGAATTTGGGAACAATATGGGCGGGGGAGAGAAGCAGTGTCTTAAAGGGGGTAGCTGGCATGTGGGGAGGCTCAGCTCTTGGGCAGGGGAGCACGCGCGGGAGTGATGCTGGCTCTTGGGGAGGGACAGTGGGAATAATGGCCTGGTGGAAGGAAGCTCACATGTTTGCTGGGGGAAACAGGACAAGGGGTGGTGTGAGGTTCCTGCTTCTGGGTGGGTCTTTTTTTTTTGAGAAAAAAGGCTAAACTGTGTTCTGGGGGGGGGGGGGGGGGGGCGGAGATAGACACCCCCCCCCCGGCTCTGTGCTTGTCCAGGCCATGTGTATGTGTTTGTGAGGGATGGCTGTACAGGGGAAAGGTGATCTTTGGGCTGTGCGGTACTGGAAAGCATGTTGCCTGCAGTGCTGAGGCCAGTGTGGCTGGTGATGGGATCCTTAGTTGGGCTCTGTGTCTAAAGTCTATTCCATAGGATGAGAAATCTGAAAACTTCATGGGAACAGGCTGGAAAGGCACCCTGGCTTCTCTGCATAAACTTAAGTTTTCAGTGGAAGAGGTCTCTGTGAGATGGTTACCTGCTTTGGTTTCATCAGCAGTGGTAGCGATAGAGGCACCATGTGTGTCTGCTTGTGTTAAGTGAATTCCCTGGCAGGGCTTATTCTTGGAAAAGAAGGAAATAAAAAAAGGATGGTTGTTCCAGGCAGCAATGGCTTTTTCAGGGAGCTTCTTGTGGAAAGTACCAACCACCCTTTGATGATGCTCCCTGTAGATCTGGGTGAAGGGAAGCTATTCATATAAGCTGAACTCATGGAGGAAACCCACTTTGTGTGCTTTAAGAGTTAATTTTGTATTTTTTTATTTGTGTTTTTTTGACAGCCTCATATATGGGTGTGTGATGCAACTAATCTGAAAATGGTTTTGTGTGGAAATGATGGCCAGGCTAGGCAAGCCCTGGAAGCTGAAAGCTTCCTTTGCAATGTTTTTTGCCTGTCCTGATAAGAATTTTTTTCTAGTTGAGAGAGTGTGTTGTGAAATAGCCACTTACCTGTTACTTTGCTCAAGTGGTTTGGGGTATTGGTCATTTTTGAGGGGACTAGATTTGGGTAAAGGCAGAGGCTTCTTTTCCAAATGGCAAAACTGGTGCTGCTGAGTAAAAAAAAAGAATTTGGATATATCCACTGCTAAGGGCCTTTTTTTTTTTTTTAACCTCTTGTTTATTTTGATAAAGCTTTCTTCTTTTTCACACATAACTGATCTAAAATTTTGACTGAAAATATAGTGCATGTTTTTTTCTCTAAGTGTTTTATTTAGCTGTTTATTTATTAGCGACTTGAAGTTTCTAGTAATATTTTTTAAACTGAGTTCTGAGAAGTGCAAACAAGTGTTTTTAATGATATTTAGAGCTATGCAGTCGCAACTTTCACACGTCTTGAATTTGCTCTGTCTCCTGTCAGAAATGGCACTGCAGGGGTTTATTTATTTTTGTTTTTGTGCGTGGCTGTCAAGAGCTTGGCTTTAAAATACTCGACATGTTATTAGATGCTGTAGGTACAAATGGGAAGTAGAAGGGCAGGTGAAAATTATTTTGTAAGTGTGGTATATTCCACACTCTTATCTGCTTGACTGAGAGGTGTAATTAAATTTGGCATGTTAATCTTCCTGTCCTTATCTAGATGTATATGATGACTGTATTTGTGGCCTTGACTTCTTTGTTTATGTTGAACGCTGGGGTTGTCATGATAAAACTTGTGCTTCACTGACCTACTAATCCCTCACATCTTCCGGTGTTAGCAGTGAAGAACAAACATCGTAGCTTCGTGTTGCAGTCCGCTAATATTCTACTTGCCTTCTTCATGGGGAAAGTCTGTTTATTTAGATTGTGGTTAGGCATATAGGTAACAAACCTTGGGTGGATGATTTTCTTTCTTGTTTCACCCAAGCCACAAAAGGAGAGATGGTGTGCAGTGCGTTACCGTTCTAATGCGGATGTATGGGGTTTTTTTAAGGATGGGTGGCGTGCTGTGTCTTCTGAAAGGAAAGGGCATAGTAGAAGTGTGCCTGTGTGTGGTGTTATTAGTAATCGTTCTTGGTTGTGGGATGGTTTCTGAGAAAAGGCTGATTTATGCACAGGTCACTGATGCTCTTGGGGTGTGTGCGGAAGATTGAGTTATGAAGGACTTCAAGTGACTCTTTTTTTTTTTTTTAACATGTGGAACAAGCCACTTGAGTTCTTTAAAGATGAAGATCTTCGTTTTAAAGGAAGCTGAAATAGAAAATATAGGACGTGCCTGATGTGCCTGTGTTTTCTATTTCTGTACAAACCTCACTGGAGTCTGCTGCAGGCCAGTGGCTTCAAGCTGCCATAATTTGGGCAGGAGAGGACTACTGCTGTGAGCCTGTCTGCTGGGAGGGATGAGAAATCTCCCAGTCACAGAGGGCTGCAGCAGCATGCTGGAGGTAACGTTTTCAAGCAGTGGGAGCTCAGGAGCACCAAGCTCTGGAGAGTGAACTTGCCAGCACTGGGCGTTGTACAGTCAAAAGGGTGCTGCAAGCTTTGGGACCAGAGACTCTTCAAAGTGCTTCCTGGAGCTCAGTGACACAACCTCTTGTCCTGCTTGAATTGAATTGTTTTAGCCAGCTGTCTGATAAGCAGACAGACAAGGGCTGATGGGGGAGGAAAAGCACAGGGTAAGAAAAGACCGCTATTGTACGTAGATTTTTTTGGACCAGAGATTGTGGAGGGTTGGTTTAACAAATCCAGGATGATGCTTGGCTTCTGGAACAGTAGTTGTACAGGGATTGTGTATATAGGCACACTGATGGGCAATTTGATGTATGGTTGTAGCCTCAAATATGAACAATCTGTATTTTGACTATATAATGAAACATCAAATCATTCCAGAAAACTAGGTTTTGTGTGTAAATGCATTGGTTCTCTTTTCATGATAATGCTTTCCCTCCCCCCCCCCCCCCCCCTTTTCTTTTTTTGAGGTGGGAGATGGAAAATGCTGAGCAGTACTTAACAGTGCAACGTGACAGTTGGAGGAAAAAAAAGAAAAAGATTAGAGTGTATCTTTTAAACTACCTTTTTATTAATTTAATGGAGGCAGTTATGGGCTGCTCATTGAACATTATTAAGGAGTTGGTGGTAATACAGTGTCCTTGGCCAAAGAATATTACAGTGAAGAGGAATTTTATCTCTAGAAGATTTGGGTAAATTGTAACTTGAGAGAGTGGCTAGCTGACAAAGAGCCATCCCAGTTCCCATTTTTAAACAAACGGGAAATTTTGGTCAAAAGCTAGTATACAAAACCATTGTTTTTAAAATGCTACTTGAGGCAGTTTAAAGCTTTAGGAAAGTCAGGAGACTAGTTGATATATCTAAGGATGTTGGCAGTTTGAATCAAATCAGTTTAAGTGCTCAAATTAGATTTGGGTGCTGCATTTGTGCCTGATCCCATTCTGTTTCTCTCTTTTCATTAGTGCATTATTGTGCTTTAAAATGATTTTCTCTTTCATGTTGCTGTGCGAGAGGCTCACTCAAATGTTTTGCACTGGTAATAAAAGAATAAGCTATTTAAGTAGGAAATACTTAAGCATTATCAATTTTAAAGGATACACTGGGGGGAAAAAAGAGCTTTTATGTGCTTTTATTTAGGTTTTGGAGCATTATTTTCAGCTCTGGATTTATAACTTTGCTAGGAAGTGTGTGTGTATATCTGTCTACATATGCATATACATATCTATATTTCTGTCTATCTATACCTGTATTTAAATGGCCTGTTCATTGAGAGATAAACTCATGGCTAATATTTCATCTGAATTCTCACTGTTTTATTGTTACTCTTGCTGTTTTATTGGACAGTCTGATGTTTTACTAGGGCTGTTTTAAGAACAGAAAATTCCTCTGTGAAATAATTCAGTATTTCTGAAATATCTGAGATGTTCTACGCTTTTTGCCTTGTACTGAACAGCCAGCATAAATATTTGACTTGTGTGAGGTTTTGTTAATGCTTGCAGTAAGCTCACTTCTTATCATTACTTTTCAGTCTGCTTTATAGCAAGGAGTCAATAGTGGAAAATTCAGTAAGACAATGCGGTACAGGCTAGATCCTACCTGTCATCTCTGCTTCGTGCGCATCAAACGCCTTCACCGTTGGAGCATTAGTTATTGGAATTACTGAACAGTTCATAGTTTTAACCTGCGAGAGAGAGGGGAGTAAGCAGTGTTCAGCTGCTGCCTTCCTGCTAAGCATGTCTGAGTGTTGAGACCTCCAGGAATGGTGCAGGTAGAGCATAATGTTCTTCTGCTTGCCAATTCCAGGAACATACCACTGCCTCAGACTTGATTGCTAACGCCTCCTTTTCTGCAGTGGTCAACACGAAAGACATTTCTGTCTCATTTCTCTATGTCTGTTTGAATATCAGGGAATAGCTGCCTGAGTCAGCTTAGCAGAAGTTGTCTGACAGCGCTCTAGATTTTTCTGTTATTTCCCAGTCTCAGTTGCTTCTTTCATTATGGATCCAAAATAAGCTGATGTCCAACTGGGTGTTCGTTACCATCTTAGTCAATTTACATTTTACATAAATGACTTCTGTTGAAATACCAACAAATGACTGAGGTTAGCACTGTCTGAGGTTAGCACTGTTTTCACAGAAACTGGTTTTTTGTTTGTTTGGGTTTTTTTTAATCGAGCTTTCAAAATAACCAGGACCCACAATGTTTTTATCATGTGTCCTGATAAAGTTAAATAACATTTGGAATGAATGTGATGGATTTCACTTTCCTGGCTTGTTCCTCTGAAGCTTTCATGAGCAATCAAATTTTAAACCATGAGCTTACTGTGAGTAACGTGTCAATGAAGATCCATGCTGAAAACCCTTTGTATATTGAGATAATGCTGCTACTGACCAAACTGTTGTATATACTGCATTAATTTATGATACCCTTGGGTGCTCTTCTCTTAAACAGCCAGTTTCCTTGAAGAATTTTTTTCCAATTTGAAATTTCAAGCACAGTGCCTGGAATTAGCTCCTTGGTCTGGTAGAGCTTTGCTTTCTTCCCTGCACTCAAAATGTTCTCAGCAAATACTTCTTTAGGAGCTCTTACATCACATGGTCTGAAGCATAGTGAAAAGATACATTAAGAAATACAGAAGACAGGATTGAGAATTATGTGATTTTGTAGGTAAAGTAATTGGGGTGGTGGCGGAGTGAGTTGCTACAAAGTGGAATTCACTCTACGAAGGACCACGATTTATTATTACAGTACTCTGTTCTTGAATAGCCATGTGCTAACATCTGCCCGTGTAACCATTGCAGTATCTTGAAAGCAGGGCTGGAAAATTTGATAATGAATTTTACAGCACAGAACAGAGATGATAATTTGCTTTTGTGTGTGGCTTTGAATTAAACACTCATTTAGTCACTAAAACACTGAACCAGTAATGATGTTTGCGTTTTGTTTCCTGCTTTTGTTCCCTTGCTTTGTTTGTGGCTGATCCACATGGAGTTCCTTTAGAGTCTACTTGAGACTAATGTCCTTCCCTCCCTTGCTTAAAATATTTATTTGATAGAGAGGCAGGTTGCTGTGAGGGTTTTGGTGGATGTGCTGCATGCATATGATTCAGGGCACAGTTTTGCCTTGTAGAGCCTTGAAATCCTTGGGGTTCTCAAAACGGAAGGGCTCTGTCCTGATTGTGGAATTGTGAAATCATTAGGGTTGGTAAGAGACTGTAATTGCACACAGAACAGTCTTCATGTGAAAATCTGAAAAGCTAAATTTGGTACATCAAAATAGTGGGGGATTTTTAGACTAACATTTTGAAGGAAATGGACTCAGTGTTCTGGGCTGATAGTAGCCTTTGTGCCTCTCACATGATGAAAAATTTAAATGTTTTAATGAATGGCTGAGCAGTATTCTGGCTAAAGAAGGGCAGCAGATCTCTAAATCAGATGGTATGAAATACTTCTAGGACACCCCAGGATCTAGTTATCGTTCCTGGTACTGGTTGTGACTTAATGTGGTAAAACAGGTTTCCTGCGGTATTGTCAGTTTCAGAATTTTCACTTCTCTGAAAATGCAGAAGTAGAATTAAGCTCGTCTAAGGGAGATCACGCTAGCTGAGGTGGTCTGGGCATTTGAACCAAGGGTTTTCCAATGTGTAAACTACCTTTTTTCCCTCTTGTCATGCTTGCTGAGCTTGGTAGCCATAGAAGAAATAGCGTTGCAGTACACAACACTCATCTCAGACGTGCTTATTGCATGTTGCAAAAATTCAAATAAGGGCTGTTCCTTCATGTAGGTACAGGGTGTTACAAGTCCTGTTACGGGTGAAAATTATCTGTAATGACTTTTACCATTAGCCAGTGCCACTCAGCTTTTTGTAGAGACTAATGCAGGATGTATGAATGCATCTGTGAAGATCCCAGTTTTTCTGTTATTTATCTCCTCTTTCTATTCCCTGTTTTTCAGAAACCTTGTTTTTTTTCTTTGCTGATTTCTGTAGTCGGAAAGGACACAAAATAAGGAAGGCTACATTAGGAAAACACCCCTTTGAAGACTTTCTTACTAGTGTTTGTATTGCATGAAAATTTAATACCCATCTCCAAGTGTGAGAAGCTTGATGAATTAGCATTTTTTGTAAACTCCTTTTATGAACTCAAATACAGAAGTTGAGAACAGTTTTTCCATTCAGAAAATTTAGGTTGGATTTAATATTATGTCATTATGAAGTGAAAGAACTGAGTCTTCAATGACCCTGCTTTTAAAGCTGTGATAGTTTTCATCCCTGCTGTTTTTCAGTCATTAATATTACTCTGAAAAAAAATTACACCTCTAGTGGATTTAGCTTTGGGGAGTTGCTACTGGTATAATGTATAGCTATGTATTGAGTGATTTTGGTTGTTTGCCCCCCTCGCCCCCATCTTTGTGCATGTGTTGTTATAACCTTCCTTTTGAAGTTTTCTATTGCTCTAAATATTGGTCTTGTGGCACTGTTGCCAGATATTTTGAATGTAATTGCCTTATCTGGAGAAAAATCTACTATTGAGGTTTACTCTGTGCACAATTTTTGGATTTCATTGCTTATCACAATCAAGAACATGTTTGAGTTCTTCTAAAATAAACTTTCCAAGATGGCTTTGTGAAGGTTTTTTGTAGCAGTGTGCAGCACGTTTCCTATCAAAGTTGTTCACCTGCCTTTTTAATGATTAATTTATACGACTGATACCCTATTAATGCAGAGTGGAGAGTGTCACATGAATTTTATAGTGATTTCAGAGCTTAGTATCTCCAATGCCTGCCTTTGTTACTTTGATCTTGAATATCAGCAAAGGCAATGCCAAGAAAAAACATTCTGGCCAGTGTGAGACCTGAAACGCAAAGTAGTGTGGGACTGAAATGCTGACTGTGCGGGTCAGTGTTACAAGAAAGAAATCAGTGAAAGCTCTTGTGTTATTGCCCATCAAGGATTTCTGTGCTCTAGAAAAAAATACTTTATCTGAATTGTGAGCAGACACTGAAATTGCTGGTCAGCTGATAGAAAAATATTGAAGTCCAAATAATATACTGGGAGATAGTTACTGTTGAGGTCACTGGTGTTTCTGTGATTTTTTTTTATAAATGGAGAATAGGAACAGGCATGATTTTACAGTCAGTTGCTTTTATTTTTATTTTAAAATTTGGAACTGAATTTATTGTTGTACAAGATACACTGTATTTCCAGATGCATTTATTTATAGTTGCTGTCTGGTTGCTTGACAGAATGTTAGTGCACTTCTGTTAACTGATTGATTTATTGCATTCAAACATATAACAGGCAGATCTTTAAATTTGGGCAGTCAGTATCTGTTTCTCACAAGCACAGGTTGCAGCAGTTCTTTAAGGTCAGTGTTTTTCATTTTGGGAATGGTAATGGGTGTTTAAGTATGCCCTTGTTCAACTTTTGGAGTATGAATCATTCTGAGGAGGTGTTGAAGTGGTTCAAAGTCAGAAAGAGAACTTGACTTCCCGCCTATGCACATTTTTTATGAAACATCCATTCTAATGTTGCTGGAAACATATTTTTTTTTTTTCCTAGGGATACTGCTGATACTCTGTTAACTTGTTTTATATGAATTTGTGGTGAGCCCAAAGAAAACTCGGAACTATGTAAAAACATAATAATGTTAAAATATTAATTATTGGATCGTTTGCAGCTATTCTCAGTAACCTGAGCTGTTGAAGATTTCTGGGACAGCAGGCAAATGTTGTCTCAATACGTGCATAATTTCCTAACGCGAATGACAGTTCCTATGCAGGTTTGGTGTTTGAATGTGAAAGGGTGGGGATTACATTGCTGGTGGAAAACGGGAATGTGTAATCCAGCTGTAAAAGCTGTAGTGACTTTATAGCCTGTAACTTTTCTAACAGCACCTAAGGAAAAATAGGGAATAAGGGGGCTTCTGTCCTAAAAAGGCAAAGGGAATGAATAAGTGAGCTGCCCAAGGTTGGCATGCTGGCTGGTTTTATAAAATGTGCGAGTTGTTTCTTCTGAAATGTGTCTGAAGTTGAGGCTGCAGCAGGCTGGTTTCGGTTCTCCAGTTCTGCTTTGAGCCCTGTCTCTGGGTGGCTGCGCGCATCCTTGGCCAGCAGACATGGGCAGCATTAGGATGTAGAGCTGGAACCAGAGCTGAATGGGAGAGGGAGAATGGTTGACGGTGTGCTTGTGCCAACTTGAGGAATGGTAGATGGCTGCACAAACTGAAATCTCTGCAGGGCTTCGGTTACTGTGAGCTGTAACAAGGCTTATGGATAAGAGAATGTGGGTTCCCTTGACTTAAATATTAGCTGGAAAGGAGGTGCAATGTGTTCTGGTAGCTTGGAGGTAGAGAGCAGCTTTTCTTCTTTGTCTGCATTTCCTGGTAGTGTCTTTTTAAGCAAAGAATCTTAGGTTTTGTATTGCTGTAAGTTGTGGGAGTTTCTCCTCTGAAAGAAGAGGTATCACAGCCCCGCGACCCCCCTCCCCCCCCAGCCTCTGTAGTTCTGCCAGATCACCAAGTACCATCATATCAGGTATACCCTTAACATTGATCAGGTGCAATTCCCTTGAGAATAAATGACCACACAACCTACAACTTTAGGAATCAAACGGGAATATGGTCATCATCTAATCTTCCTGGTTAGGTTCCCCTATCTAAGAAACAAGGACAAGTTATTTATATGTTTTAAAGATGTTACGATGATGATGCTGTCCACATAGGAATTTGGAGGTTTAGAAACATATTTTAATGGCAGCTTTGCATGGCAACTGGTATCCAACTTGTCTGTTCTGAGACTAATACTGTCCTACAGGAGAAATGTGGTTAATATTACTATAAATATGCCTAAATTATCTTCACTGAGGCTTATGAGAAAGGATATTGTGTGTTAAAAGTGATGAAGTTTAAATGTGATCTTAATTTCTCTATTCAGTGCTGACAGGAATTTGTCATGTGGAATTAAAAGGAAAAAAAAATATCACTGTGCAAAAATCATGTTACCTGATCACAGCTGGTCAAGGCGCCAGGATATCTTTTGTGCCTGAGATTTGCTTGTTTTCAATACAAGATGTGTATGTATGAGAGTATGCATGAGATGAGACATAGTGGTGAAGGAAGACATCTTTTGCCATGCTTCCAGCCTCCTACTGATTATTCAGCATTGCAAGGCAGCTAGAACAGAAACATGGTGAAATGTAACTGCAGACATGATAGTGTAGCGGCTTACCCTACAAAACTGTATACCTGGCCTCCTTAAGCAGTGAACCATGTAAGCTGTATTTTACCATGAGGTTCATCAAAGCTAATGAGATCTTGCAGGAGGGGTGGACTGCTGGTGATGCCAGCCTTACACACCCTCTGCTCTGGAGAGTAAGCAGCGTCCTCCAGAGCAAGTCTCTGTGGCTCAGCTGGAGGTTCTTCCAGGGAAGATGGAGGGAGATTTTTCCCTTTTTTTGTAGGTTGATGTAACTTCATGCATCTTGTTCTGGGATAGAAACATAACTACTAGGCTAAAACATGGGCTGTGCTATGGGACTGGGGGCATGCTGTGGTCCAAATACTTTTGCTATTCCCATCTTCTTCTAACCTTTGTGTTCCTTCTCCATCTGTAGATCTTTTTCTATGTGCAGACTTTATGCAGCCTTTCAGGAAGGAGCTGGGTTTCTGTCATCTCTTGAAGGATTTGAGATCTTCCCTTTACGCCATGTGTGAGGAGGAGGGAGGGATGCTCTGTCCTGTTGCTTTGCAGACACGTGCCAGTTTAGAAATGGTTGTATGAAGTGAGCTTCTGCCTCTTCTCTGTAGACCCTGATTCTGCGGCATTACCTAGAAAAGATTTATTTCTCCCTCTATTGAGACTGGAGAACAGGAGAAGGTAGCTTTTGCAAAGACATTCCTTGCTTTTACCAGTGGATCTGAAGGAGAAATTCTGTGGGAGACAACTGTGTATGTGTTCATTGATTTCTGTTTACAGTTTATTTTTTTATATGTTTCCTATTGCTTTAAAGTTGTGATGGAGTCATGGACATCAGCAAACTTGCAGAAGCCTGAGCACTTCATGGCTAGGCTTTGTGGTCTTCTCTTTGGGCATGAGAGCTGTCTTGCTTTTCTGTAGCCAGGTCAATAAATAGTAAGTGAACTGTCATTCACTGAAGGAAATCCTACTGTTCAGGTTTAGGAAGACTTATAGGATGCTGTAGACACAAGTGGAATTGCCAGTTCCTGTAGTGTCTTGTAGCTTAACGATTTTATGAATGGTGTGGCCAGAAGCAACAAATTCACACTGAAAATGTAAGAGTAGCTGGGTGAAGGCCACTGTCCCTTGATATTGGACAAGATAAATCACTATGATTTCTCTGGTATCTTTGTCATATCTGAAGAAGAAAAAAACACTCATTTTGAGGCCAGAAAGTATTGTGGAGAATTTTTTAAGTTTTCCAAATTTGCACATATGATAAGGGTAGTACAAGGTGTCAGGCCTAATGACCAGACTGTGTCAGAAGCCCTTTGGGAGTCTGGGCTGTTGATGGGCTTGTGATGGGCTGAAAATTAACAGCAGGTCAGGACTGTGATTTGTCACAAGATGCTTTCCCTTTATCTCCAATTAAATACAAACACACACACCCCAGCTATAATTTTAATGGGGTTAAATATATATACACATACACATATCTCTGTCTCTTCACAGTGACTGTCTGGCATTTTGACAGAGGCTTTCCTTTCTTCCTTTCTGCTAATGACTTAGAGTGGAAATCACTCTTTAGCTAAGAGTCTTTTTATAAGCTTTTTCCCTTGGTCATACATGTTCATTAATAGCTATTGAATATATAGACAAAGTCTTTAAAAACAAACTCTGGAAAAATTTGGCCCTAATTAGTTTTCTGTTGCTGTAACTTCTGGGTGGCGTGAAAATAGTAGGAGCAGTAAGTTTCTAAATTTCCTTGTTGGGGTGTTCTTTTGGCAGCTGCCTCTGTTCTTCTTAGGTGTAAAACACTTGTAGGTAAAGCTGTGCAATTACTGAGGTGTGGAATCACTGTAATTATTGTGCAGGTCACTTTATGTTCCTTAATAGATAGTATCCTCTTTAAGTGATGGAGCTGAGGAGGAAAAAAAGACCAGTTCAGCAATGTGAAATAGTTGTCCAAAGTAGTTTTGTTATATATAGTGTGAACTATATTATGTGTCATCTCATCCTAATCTGGTTAGGAAAGGTCTTAGTGATTATTCAATAAAACATCTTAAAGGCATCTTTGCTGGCACTGATATAGTTTGAGATGTGTTTACATATAGAGTAAATGAAATCCAAACGTTTCATGTGTGGATTTTGAAATTAAGCCCTGCTTGGGATCTAAAAATGTAAGTAAAATGCTGTAATGAGTTGTCTTTTAAGGAACACTATCCATAGACTGCATGGGAGATGACCATGCTAACGTAGGCACTGGGTATTTTAGGTGACTGAAATTAGATGATGTCAGTGTGCCACCTTCAGCCTTATTCCAGGTCATCTTCTGAAATATTTCTGGGACTTACATGTGGAGATGAAGCTGAAGAGAGTACAGCATGCTCTTCTGCTGTCTTTGCTTCCCAGTGATATCAATAGCAAACTCATGGCAGCAAATTGCAACAGAACTGAAAACGGGGAAAGGGAATTGCTGTGCATCACTTGGTCTGGTGGTTGTTTTTTTTGTTTTGTTTTGATTTTTTCCCTTGGTCCCCCTCCCTGTCCCCCCCTCCCGGAGTTGTAGTTTGTATCTTGACTTCTTCCCGGTGTTTTCAGTGAAGTTTCAGTTCAGAAGGGTGTAGCACACTTCCCTCTCAAAGTGAATTAATTCAGGATAGAATTACAGCATTGATTTATGAACTGGTTAACTGCTTTGATGCCTAATTGATTCAGTACAAGTAGGTACTTTGCAGCCCTTGGAGACTGAGGCTGGGGTGTTGTCAGACTTCTGATGCAAATCAGTCTTAGTTGTCAGTCTAAAATTGGTTTGAGAGAGCTGTTTTCCACACCAGAGTTTCAGAGAATGCAGAGTCCTTTCCCAAGTTGACTGTTAAACTGCAGAGCTCATCCTGAGTGCTGGAAATGAGAACGTGGTACATATGGATAGATATCGTATTACTTATTTGTACTGAGGGAGTGTGTAGGAGTCCTAGTCATAACATTTGGATTGTGTTCCCCCTAAAATAGTCCACGTTGTACTCTGTCCTGATTATTTATACTGATGGGATTCATGTTCCTTGGTTCAAATAAAATTTTCTGCCGTTTTCATTGCTGCTCTTTTTATCTTAATGCTTTGGTTAGTTTTTTTCAGAAGTTGTGTTATAGCCTCTGTAACCCTAATTCACTTTTAAAATCTTTTCTCCATGTAATTATAATCAAATTTTGTTCTTGGGCAGGTGTACTCATAATCTTTTAAGAGCAGTTTTAAAAATAGTGAGGGTGAAGAGCTGGTCATAGAAAGTAACATAAGTTGAGCCTTTGGGCTGTGGAATACTGACGTGCAGTGTCTAGTTAAAAAAAAAAAATAATTGTTGGAAAGATGATCTGTACATCTACAAACCTATCAATTTGACCTTGAGAGCTAATGGGGCTTTAGAGCATGTTAAAGGGAAGAATGACTGGAGGAAGAAATTGCCAGATAGGTTTGCCATTTGTAAATAACATTATTTTAAAACAAAATATGTATTTGGCAAGAGTGATGTGAGATGCCACCTGCAGCACTGCGTCCAGCTCTGGGGCCCCCAACGTAAGGAGGCCATGGATCTGTTGGAGTGAGTCCAGAGGAGGCCATGGAGATGGTCAGAAGCTGGAGCAGCTCTGCTGTGGGGACAGGCTGGGAGATTGGGATTGTTCAGCCTGGAGAGGAGAAGGCTGCTGGGAGACCTTAGAGCAGCCTCCCGCTACTTAAAGGGGCCTCCAAAAAAGCTGGAGAGGGGCTTCTTACAAGGGCCTATAGTGATAAAACAAGGGCAAATAGCTTTACACTGAAAGAGGGGAGATTTAGGATAGATACAAGGAAGAACTCTTCCCTGTGAGGGTGGTGAGGTGCTGGCACAGGCTGCCCAGAGCAGCTGTAGATGCCCCATCCCTGGCAGTGTCCCAGGCCAGGCTGGACGGGGCTTGGAGCAACCTGGGCTGGTGGGAGGTGTCCTTGCCCATGGCAGGGGGTTGGAACTGGATGGGCTTTGAGGTCCCTTCCAACCCAAACCATTCTGTGATTGTGTGACTAATTCTATGTGTGTGGGATGTTCTTTAAGCATTGTTTAGGATGAAGGATTCTGTAACAGATAAATGCTATATGGACTTCGGAAGTCCATTTGATTCTATGTCACCCAGAGTGTTATTGAACTAGAGAAGATGAGCTACACTACATGACGTATGAAGAACTTTTCACCTTTGTTGTGGTAACCAAGAAAACTGGAGTAAGCCGACAACGAAATTTCTCTTCCATTCACTCTGTCATTTCTGTTGAGATAAAATTAATCAGGGTTCTCCTCAAATGATAGGTATGGGAGGGTAGCAGTTATGCCAATGATAGGTATGGAAGGGTAGCAGTTGATGAGGTGTTAAACAGGTGGAATTTAAAGGGGGAGTATTTGGTAATAAGTTGGAGCTGGAACCTGATTTAACATTTTCATTCATGACCTAGGTAGAGTCCACAGATGTGCACTGATTACATCACTTTACGATGTCACTGGGGAGCCTGGGAACAGAGATCACGCTATCATCCAGGAAAAGCAGGGTGAATAAAATGACAGAATGGGGATGAACAGCATTGTGCAGTGTGGTGTTGCGCTCATGGTGATTTGCAGATAAAGCCTGTTAAGATTAATTTATACAAAAAAGACCCAGAAACAGTAATTAGTCTTTGGTTTTTATTTGTCAGCATGATGTATTTCAAAAGACAAAATAAAAAGGCAGTGAGGAGGCAAAATGATATTATGGTTCGGAGCACTGGTAAGAGCATCTCCTGGGTAATATCACTCTCTGATCAGATGTTTTTTCTTTTAATCACCTGTTAGCAAAGAGGATTTTTAGGGGGTCTGGTTGTCATTTGTGCTTAAGTTCTTTATGTCTATCGATTAGCAAGTGCTCTTGCCTGCAGCTATTTTGTATCAGCATAAGAAACAGGTAGTATTCGTTTAACAATACTTCACGGGTGCTAAACATAAACTATTACTTCTATTGCTGAAGGTGCACTTTGCCAAGGTGTAAGGCTCCTCCTGTAATTTTGAAAAATGGAACAAATAATGATTTTCAAAATTAAACAAGTCCTGATGTTTAATCTGGAGTGTTTCGTGATTCACTTCAGCACCAGTTGTTTGATGATCCTGTGCATCATTTGCTATGTAACCCAGGGTCATCTACTCGGGTGCATTACAAACTGGAAGCCAATAATTGTGAAACATTTTTGTCATGCAGTCTTTCCTTTTAAAACCTATTAAATTGTGTAACAAGTATTTTAATGCTTTATATATATTTACGTGTTACTCTCCAGCTTACAGCTTAGACTGGGAGCAGATACAAATATTTTGTTTCCTAATCGTTACTATGTCAGTATTTTTCCAAATGGAAAAAATATTTTTATGTTACATTTTAACTATGTGAAAAGTTATATAAAGGTCTGTAACACTCTTAATATAGAACAGCAGCCTCAAATGGAAACAATTAAAACAAAATAATGTGTTTATGTTATTGCTCAGCATTGTTCAGCATGGTGAACTGACAGCAGAGCAGGCTGGGTGTTCTCACCCTGTACTTTCCATCCAAAGCTGAAGTTAACCCCCAAACCACTGTGCAACGGCAATTATATATGTTATAGTTTTTACATAAAATTTCATTACGGCATATTTGCAAATTACTCCCCCCCTACCCCCCTGATGTATTTATAAAAATGATTTTGCATTTGTTGCAACTTAGGGTCAAAAAGTGATTGTTTTTAATATGATTCTGAAATGATATGTAACACTTCTCTACGTTGAGACTTTAATAAAATCCTCCTCTTGCCAATGCACCCATGTTTGGTAACTGGAAGTGTGACTAGGGTAGGCAGGATACTAAATGGTCTTCAGCAAATTAGTGGCCGGAAAAGGTTTTGGAGTATTGAGGATCGTTTGGCAGAGCAATATATGGTTGTTTACAAGCCACAGCGCTGCTCGTGTAGAAGTAATTCTGTCTCCAGAGAAAAAGAGGACAAAGAGCCATGGGAAAACGTCTGCTTTTCAGTTCAATATTGAGCGGTGAGGATCACAGGCGAAAGAGAGCTCTGGACTAAACCCATAATAAATGAATCAGCTGTGACTTTTACTACCTGCTCTCCATGTGTAAATTACTTATTGATCATAATGCCAACCAACATTAACAGTATGAAATCCTCTGTGTCACTGAGGTAGTAAACCTGTCATGCAAATCGTAACTAAATTAATTTGGGTTTGGAAACAGCAGCAAACTCTGCTACATTTAACTCGCAGATTTTGTATGAGCTTGGTAAAAACATCGTTTGCTCTCTGAAGTTAAAAGGTGCTGTTGTGAAAGGTCCTGTTCTGCATTGGATGGGTTAGTTTAATAATTGTCTTTGGCTGATGAGTCCAGTTTGCTTTCAAGGATTTTGTATGTTTGCTGTTCATGAAACACTTTCGGATTCTGCGTTAAAACTGTTGACCACAGATAGCAGAAAATGGTGGCTCAAGTCAAGCTTTTAACTTAATGGCCCAGCTCTTAAAAATGCTGAGTATTCAATATTTATCAGTTATTGCTTTTTCTGTCTTTAAAATACCTGCCCTTTCAGACAGTCATTGGGGGGGGGGGGGGGGGGGGGGAAGAGAAAATGGTTACGTGATTTGGTAAGTAGTTGATGGTAAAGATTGAAATGCTGCTGATCCTTACTGCTTTTGTGGTGTTATTACCCATTAACCTTCGTTTGAAATGGGTGGCAGTGCTAGGGCATGCTCTACCTAGGGCAGCTGCTGCTTTCTCACCTGTAATATTTAACTAATGCTGAGCAGTTAACATGCTTTAATTTTACAGGTAAAATTTAAATTTACTTATTTCCTGAGGAATAACATTTCATGGTTTGGGAATTGTCAAATGCTTCAAACTCTGCTTGTTAAACTTGCTGAGATGACAAATGCACACCCTAAGTAAAGAGTTATGCAGCTGGAGGATCTAACTGAATACTTCCACTTTCTCTAAAATAGGGATTGTAATTAGTGGAACAATTTGACTACAAGCCAGTTTGAACAGCCTGGCTTAATCTAAGTAAAGCCCAAATGCTTTGAGCAAGTTTTGTCTCCCCTTTCCCAAATCAGGCTTTAATAAATAAATTAAATAACGAGATGCAAAAAGCTCAAAATAGTACCGCAGCAGTCTTGGCAGGTGTGAAAGCATCTGTTTCTGCAGGCAGAATGAAGAGGAAAACCTGGTCACCTCCTATGACAAGGTGACCTGCTTAGTGGATGTGAAAGGCTGTGGCTGTTGTCTACCAGGACAGCATCATCTCCCACAGCATCTCCTGGAGAAACCAGCTGCTTGTGGCTGGGACAGGTGTATTCTTTGCTGGGTAAAAACGTGGCTGCTAACTAAACCCACAGCGCGGTGGGGAACGGAGTCCCATCCCGCTGGCACCGGGCACACGGGGGTCCCCAGGGCTCAGCGCCGGGGCCGGGGCTGTTTAACGTCTTCACCGACGGCCCGGCCGAGGGGACCGAGCGGCCTCAGTCAGTCGCAGGGGGCACCGAGCCGGGGGGAGCGTGGCTGTGCCGGGGGCGGGGGGCTCTGCGGGGGGCTCCGTGCAGGCCGGGCCGAGGGGCCGGGGCCGGTGGGGTGGGGGTCCCCAGGGCTGAGTGCCGGGCCCTGCCCCTGGGTCACACCAGCCCCCGGCAGCTGCGGGCTGGGGGCAGGGGGCTGGGAACTGCCCGGCGGGACAGGGCCCGGGGGGGCTGGGCGGCAGCGGCTGGGCATGAGCCCCCAGCGTGCCCAGGTGGCCCAGGAGGCCAGCGGCGTCCCGGCTGGTGTCCGAAACGGTGTGGCCGGCAGGGCCGGGGCAGCGCCCGTCCCCCTGCCCTGGGCACCGGTGGGGCCGCCCCGCGGGGCCTGGGCTCAGCGTTGGGCCCCTCACGGCCAGACAGACACTGAGGGGCTGGAGCGTGTCCAGAGCCGGGCAGGGGCTGGGGCAGGGGCTGGGGCACCAGCCTGGGGGGGGCGGGGGGGTCAGCCTGGAGAGAAGGGGGCTGGGGGGGACCCGGTGGCTCTGCAACAGCCTGGCAGGAGGCTGTAGCCAGGGGGGTCGGTCTGTGCTCCCCAGGAACCAGCGACAGGACGAGAGCAAACGGCCTCACGTTGCGCCAGGGGCGGGTGAGATTGGGTGTGAGGGAACATTCTGCACCGAAAGGGCTGGCAGGCGCTGGCACAGGCTGCCCGGGGACGGGGGTGTCATCATCCCTGGGGGTGTTCAAAAACCATGTGGCTGTGGTGCTTGGGGACATGGTTCAGTGGTGGCCTTGGCCATGCTGGGTTAATGGTTGGACTAGATGATCTTAAAAGTCTTTTCCAACCAAAGTGATTTCGTGAACAAGTTGGGTCTCCATCCTCTTGTTGCATGGCCTTGTGGCAGTCTGCCTTGATAGCTTTCCTGTGTCCCAGCTCTTATCCCAGCCAGTGATGCCCCTGAGAAGTGTACAGCACCTTTCTCTCTGCTTTCCTGTGAATCATATTTGCTTTTTGAGATTGCAGCTCTGTGTATTCAAATATAAAAGTGCTCTGACATGACCTGGGCTATGGGAAGGAGCCCCGTTCACTGAAGTGCTCTATGGTCCTGGCACTTTGAGTGCTTGGAGGGGCTCTGAAATAGGGTGTGAGTTTTAAGATTTCTGAGGAAGCATTGTGCAGACATCATTTTTATGGTTTTTGTCTTTGAAACGACTGCATGTGAATCTTTTGAAGCCCATAGTTAAAAGAAGTCTGTAGAGTTCCACCATGGAACTTCTCTGCTGTGTCAGCAGTCGTTGCAAGTCGGTTAGGTGTACCTGCTGCTTTTAAACTGAAAAAGAGACCAGCAGCATGAGTTTTTGTTTATACCTTTGCATAGGTAATTTTAGCACAAGATCAAACTGGTTCCTGAAAAATGTTGTTAGTGGATTAGTATCTTTGTATTTTTCATGTGTCAAAGAGGAATTTATTATCGTGATTGCTTTACTTCTTGTTCTGTAAGTTATCTCTGACAAATTTAATTGAAAGCACAGGGAATGAGAGGAAGTTCCTAACCTTGTGATGCATTGTTGTGTCTGTGGTTAGGTCTGGGAAACATTCAGCTTGAAATTTCCCCCTTTGAATAACCTGCAGTTTGGTATTTATTGGTATTAAATAGCAGAAAGGAGTACTAGGACACCAAGATCACCCTCAGTGCTGTACCCATGCGCATTCATCAGCCCCACGGCAGGGCTGACAGCTGCTTTGGGCCAGGAATAAAAGTACAATCAAGAGGAAAACAGCCTTGTAGATGTGCAAGTTACACTGGCACCTTGAAATCCTTCCCACAAACACAGAGTGTGGCTGGACGGACAATGCAGCAGTGTTTGAGTGTGCTGGAGGGAAGCACTCGAAGTGGGTTATTGCTTTCTGCTCTGAAGGACTCTGCGTAAGTGGTTCTGCTAATCCTTTCTGATAGGGTACGTCAAAGTATCACGTCTTAGTTTCAGCAATTTTAAGGCAGGAATGTTTTTTTTTCTTACAGAGCTTAAGGGTGCTTACAGTAGGTGGTCGGTGTTTCTCTTATAAGTAGTGTTTTAAGACATCTTTGTTATGAGTAGAGGTAACTAAATGAAAATGTGAGAAGCTAACTGGGAAACTGAAACGAGGCAAAATCTTTTCCTGTCCTGTTTTTCTTAATCAACGAATGTGAACAGAGCAAAATTCTGCCCAGAATTCCTTGTTGGTGCAAATGTGCTTTTCCTATGGCTTTTACTGGAGCGAGGAAAGAATTTGTGATGACAAATCCTAAATAAGATGGTAGGGTTTTTTTAGAGACAGTTAGCTGAGAGGTGGCCTGTAAATCATGCTCAGCGTGGTAGTGAAGTGAGGGGTTATTTCAAAACTTTGCATAAGTAGTGTTGAGCCACTGTCTTTGTTTTTGTTGTTACAAATCTGTTGGGAGCAGATGGACTCTCATTTTTTCCCGCTGCTGTCCAAGAATAACTCCTTTCTAAGTCATTTCAGAGGCAATAGGAAAGGTGCATTATGGCAGAGGTGGAGATGGAAGCAATGATTTTTGCAGCTACGCCTTTCCCCGAGGAGTTTAGCTCTTTGCTGGGTGCCTGCAAGCTCTGCAGACCTGCCCCCCTGCGCTTGAAGAACACCCACAATTGTGTTATTTTCTGGATTGACCCCAGTGTTCCTTAAACAGTTTGCCTGCTGGATTTGTTGTTTTGTGGGGTGGTTTTTGTAGTTTGGGTTTTTTTCTGTTTGTTTTTTAAGGGAGAGTTTCTTTGCTCTGTAGTGATTATTAAGAGAGCTGTATGTTAAGATGCTGCCTTACTACAAGAAAAGAAAAAAAAAAAAACCCACATGTGTGCATATCCGCCTCTGCAACTGAGAAATCAGTAGGCTGGCGGTTGTGACCTTCCCTGCACCGCCAAACTATTTCATAGACACACACTCAAGAGCTGTGTATCGTGTAAAGAAATGCTAACAGATCTTGGATTATAAAGATATTGTAGCAAGTCTGTTGCTAAGGCTGCACTGACATAAACCATAAATTCTGTATTATGTGTCAATGAGTTTATTGTTTCCAAATTTTCAATATTTATTCCAAAAATAAAATGGTTTCTTATAGTCTTTGCTTGATTAAAATACACCCAAAAAGTCTGTTCTTTGGAAGGACTTTTTTCCTGCTGCTTCTTCCATCCCGGTAAGGAATCAAGGCTTGGTGTTTTAATAGCCAAGAATCTCGTTTGGTGGGTTAGGAAATATCTGGTATGGACTGTAAAATTTATTGTGCAGATGCATTTAATAAAGCATAGCAGTTTATAGTGGCTAAAACCACTCTTCTGATATTTAAAGATCACTGCCAGTTTTCACCTCCTTGAGTTTGGAACTGTTGAGTTTCTGGATGTCTTTCACATTTATTTTCTCAGGCTCTTAAATAAACTTTGTGGTGCTTTGAGTGGCATAGGTTTACTTCATTCTTGCAAGAAGCTGGTGGAAAAGCTTAGGCTAGGTAGTGGAGTAAGCTGAGTGCAGTTAAATCGATCTGTGCACTCATTAGAGAGTTTTCATTTAAGGAATTAAGGTGATTTACTTAAATCTACGTGAAGTCTGGCCTTTTCTCCCTTTGCTAAGCCAGGCAACCAGCTGCGTATTTGTGTGTAAACTGGTACAGGGTGACTTCCTATCTCATGGGTGTGAACAACATCATATCAAAAGCTGTTATTTCCTTACGGGAGCAACTAAATGAGGGATTTGTAGAAGATTCATGGAGTTGATCAAATTTGTTGACTCTTTCAGAGGAATTTCATCAGCCATTTAACTTCCCCCAATAAAACTTTGTGTGCTGGAGGGTTTGCATAGATGGATTTTTTTATGCTTGCCAAATGTGTGGCTGTATTGCACTGACCTTATTAACCATGAGCATTTCTGGTGCTGAGTTGAACATACCAGGTTGGTGCTAATATATAGATGTGCTAGAGTTGTGTTTTGATAGCGTATTAATCCTTGAGGAGCCTTAGAGTTCAATATACTCTTCTTTTTTGGCCTTTTGTTTACCATTTTAATGTCAGATTTTTTCACGTTGGTATGTAACCTATTTTGGCAGCAGTGTGACTGGGTTTGGGGGCGTTTCGAGTAGATGAGCCCAGCATACTGCTGCAGCAGAAGCACAAGAGGAGTGAGAACACGTAGCTGTGTGAGCGCTTGGTATTTGCATTTTTAGTATGTAAATGTAGTCCTGCCTAAATTTGAGTCATCTGGATTATTTTTGAGTTTTGTTCTACTTAACAAAGGGGAACTTCTCCAGGAAGCTAACTGTGTACATCTGCCTTAATTAAATACTTGAAGTATTCAATATTTAGCTCCTTTTTTTCCTACTTGGTGTGAAATTGCTTTCATTAAAAATGAGTCATTTGAGGAAAATACCACTCATGCTTTTGTGCAAGGGGTTACAAATCATTCTTTTTCTCACTGTGATTAAGAATTTATCACAACAATCCATGGGATAGAGGAACAGCTGGCTTGAACTGGAAAATGTAAGGGAAGGGGAGAAGGACTGATATACTAAGTGTTTATGGAGGGTGGTTACAATTCTGTACCAATACATATATGGAAACGAGAAGTCTCTGTAAAAGCAGAAATTAGAAGACAGGTTTTTGTTCCCATCTTTCTTTCTCCTGGATATTGGCAATTGTAAGTTTTACGTGTTGGTTTTTTTACGTTACGAAGGTAGGTGCTCATTTCCAGTTGCTTCTGCAGGTGCTGAAAGATGTTCAGTGGGAGGGGGACAGAGCTGGAAACAAAACTAGACTGTAGTCAAGAATCAGCAGTGAGCTGGATTCACCTCCGTGAGCCAGCGGTCATTGTCCCTGGCTGAATGACAGTTCACAATCTTTCAGGTGTATGTGCTGGAGGGACTATTAGGAAAGAGAGCTTGTTTGGCTGGAGAGAATATGCCTGGGAGCAGAATTCACTGAAATGAGGTAAAAATTGGAATACTCTAATCAGATTTTAGAAGATTGTACTGACGCAAAAGGTTGGGTTATTTTATTATTGGTGCTCTGTGGACTTCTCCATCTCCCCTTAGTTAACAACTTGTCTGTCCCCTCCTTAAAGCCAAATAATATTTACATGCTTTTCAATCCTTTACAGTAATGCACGTGAGGAAAAGGACATTTTTGGGACAGACAGGATATCCTTGTATGATTTAAACATATATGCTTCTAGGGGACCACACTTTCCTCATCCTCTCAAGTTTAATGTTCAGTGCTTACAAGGGCTTCTATGGATATTCTATTATTTGTATTATTCATGGTGTCCTTGAGAACAGTTTCCTTATTAGCATGTTTATCAAGGTATAATTAGATTACTGTCTTGCCTGAAAATTTGTTTCATTAATAAATAGGCTATCTTCTTCCAGGGTTTTTCTGGAACGCTTAGTTGTCATATGCTACATGGACATGTCACTGGTGTCAAGAAGCAGAAGAAAAAAATGTGCCACTTGTTGCATTTTATTGGGTGTAGGAGCTCTTGTGTATATTCAGTAAAAACTGTTGCAGCAACAAATTGATGTGCACAAACCCAGGCTGCCCCAGACACACGTTCCAGCCTGGTTTCCTCTTTGACTATCGATTCCTTGCTCTTTGCATGACCTTCTCCGTGTCGCTTGAGTCAGAAACCTGCTTTAAAAAGTTAGAGGCTGCCCTTCTGTAGGTTCACAAAACTCTGTTGGGATCATGGGACACATTTTTACTATTTTAGTGATCTACACTTGAGGGTCTGTGCCCAAACCTTTACACCAAGTTGTTTTCTGACTTTTTTTTTTTTTGGGGGAACAATTTTCCCAGCAGGTAGCACTGATATGTAGTAGCTTAGAAATTTTTGAATGTCAGGCAGGAAATAAAAGGAATTATTTCTATCCCTCTCAGGAAAGTTGGTCAGGCTGTGATAGGATGTCTCAATATTTTAATTTCCTTTTTTTTGCTACAAAAACGACTGGTCTTTGACTTGAGCTTTTCTGTAAATGCTACTACCAGGTACTGTGCTCTGCGTTTGGCCTAGAAATCAGCAGTGATGGAGGGGCACAAATCTGCAGCTAAAACAGACTTTAAGCATACTTCTTGAGGTTTCAAATGGAGAATTTTGGGGTGCAGTACCTAGGAAGAGCTGGGCAGCAGTTTCACACGTAGCATTGGGAAGGGATTGCTGCTGCTGATTTTACTTTTCTTGTAGGCACTTGGGTTTTTGCATGTGTCTTAGCAAAGTGCAGCAGGATGATGGTCCTCTGCTCCATGGGGAAGGTCTTAAACTCCATTTATTTCTGATTTCTGTTGGCTGAAAGGTTAAGTCAGCACTCAACCCCATTTTATAGGCAATGGAACACACATCCCAACAATGAATGCTTCTGCCTGGATTTAAATGTAGGACTGGTAACTTGAAAGCTTGTCAAAGTAAATGCTCTTCAACTGGAGGAGAATATTGATGTGTCTGTCAATTCTGAGCATGGGTGCTTTGCAAATTTTAATTATGATGCCTTATTTACGAGGTACACAGGTGTGGTGTACTGTAGTTTAAATGCTTGTACATGTGCTTAAAATACATTTTTGACTAATTGAATGCTTCTAATTTTGGAAAGGTGCTGAAAAATCAGCTGACAAACTTTGTGTGCTAGTTGCAACTGAGTGTGAATCACAATTAACTTTTGAAACAGAAGGAAGGGTAAAATGAGTGAAAAGATGTTGACTGCTAAGAAAATGGATTCAAACTGGTAGAATTGAAGTGCATCTTGAAATGATCTGTAATAGCTTGTGTTAAATGTTTTTTTGATAGATTATTAAGCCTTTAAGCTAACAGCATCTTGAAAAAATTTGGCTAGGTATGTGTTAAGTTGGTTTAAGGTTTTGCGTGTGTAGACTCTTCCGTTACAGTTACACTGATTGTATTTTATCCTAAAATGACTTGGAAATCTTTCACATATGAATATAGATGATACCAGCAGAAATTACTAAATAAGAATGTTTTGTAGAATTTGTTATATTTTTAGCTTCTAACCAGAATTTAAGTAGTGGAACACTTTATTTTTTTAAAAAGTGACTCTGACTCTCCAGAAAGGGATGATGAATTTAAATGATAAAAGATTCTGCCCTACTCCACTCTAGAAACGTAAACAAAACTTAATGATTGGAGCTAAGGTTTGTTAAATGCAAACTGGAATGTGGACACAGATTAAGAGAAAATAAATAAATGAGATAATTTTTTTTTTAATGCTTCCGGGTATATTCTGAACCATTATTTTTTCTTAGAAGAAATACTATATTTAAGCATAGGTTATAGTGTATGTCTTGTGTATTACTTGAAGTCAGGCTCAATCATCCTACACAATTAATTTTTTTTTGATCTTCCAGTGGTAGACATTGATGGGACCTGTCTGGCTCTGGAGATCTTTCATCATTAGCCTTTGACGATCAAATAATATGCTTTCTCCTTACTTTCATCTTGCAGGGTGTTGAGTTTTGGGTGATGCTGAGGCAATTTGTGTGGGGTTAAATTTGCAAGGGATCTTGGCCAAAGGTTGTAAGGATTCATTGTGTGCAAGGATAAGAGAGGGGTTGATATATTCCTTTTTTTTTGCTGCAAAGTTTGATGGTTTATGATATGCAAACTATTTGCTTCTGCTCTGCACTGTTGTCTCCTGCCTGGTGTGAAGCAGACAGCTTACTGCTGTAAACTCCAGCAGCTTTTCAGGACCACCAGTGAAGGATGAGATAGAGTTTTTCTAGGCATTACAAATGCTTCCAGCTGAATTATCTTTATTTCAGAGAACTAGGCCAAGATCCAATAAATCAATTTGTGAACAGATGGGGAAAGCCAAATGCAACTGTTAGATCAGCTTAATAGACAGCTGTTGTAGTGTACACCATCGGCGTGGCCGTTGTCTCAGGTACGGGTGTTGGATAAAGGCGGGCTTCAAGGGGACATCATGAAGTGGCCTTTTGCCATGGTAGTGTTTCTGCATGTAATAGAGGCATTGGGGAAAGTGTTTTGAAGAAAAAGAGGTGGATAATCAAGGTTGGAGTTGGTGCAGTATGGAGACAGAGATTTGTGATAATATAGAGATAGTAGAGCAAAGCCACAGAAATCTGCACTCGCAAAATACTGCTTGTGTGAAGAAGATGCTCCTGTGGTGCATTGCTAATGATAATATCTTTTATTCTTTGTTTTCCCCAGTAAGTATGAATGGGGGGAAGAATTTGCAGTAGTCATGGTAATACACAGTAATGTTTACATTTACACTGCAGCTTGGCTGTTTGGTTCGACAGAGATAAAGCTGAGGTTACATGGTGAACAGTGCTGTTTTGTGGTCTCTGAGATGTGGCTAGAAATAAAGAAGTAGGAGGATAGACAGGGATCTAAATCTGGGATATTTTCAGTTTGAATTTAATAGCTGGAGAACCATAAGGACAAGAACATCAGGTGGAGCTATAGTGTGTTTCTGGGGTGTCCAAACAGGGATGTTATTAAGAAGGCAGTGTCTCTAACTGGTGCTTGTGAAACAGAGGTGAAATGCTGGTGTCTTTTGGGATCCAGCACAGGTTTTTGGGCTTTTTTCAGTGCTTCTGACATCAGGAAGTGGGGTTGGAAGAGGTAAATCAGCTTATTCTTCAGTGTTTCTGTTGTCTGCCTGTTGAGGTTGGGTAATTTGGTGTCTTGTGAAAAGATTTCTCCCTCGATATAATTTGCTTACTTGCAACTTTTGGATTTGTAGTGCAGGAGAGAGAGCAAACTTCTTCCATAAAGAGGAGCTGAAATGCATTTTTAGATTTAAATGTCTTTGAAATTCCTCTCCTTCCCTAGCAGGAGAGCTGGTTGGGCAAGTGAAACTTTAAAGGAATAACTCCGGAAGGAGCTCCAGGTGTGGCTCGGTTTATGTAAGCTGAGGAGGGGATGCATTTCAAGATCAGTGCTGCTGATGATGCTGAAAGCAGCTGGCAGCTCCAGTGGCATAATGGCAGAGGCACCAGCCAGCCCTGAAAGCGACGACTTCAGTGGCATTCGTTTTCGGTGTCAGCAGAAGAGTGGGAGCTGGGACAGTGTGTCAAGATAGGGAACGCGATGGAGATACTGGTGGCCAGCTGGAGAGGGGCAGTGTTTGAAAATACTTAGTTTCTAGCTTGTTGACTTAATGATTTTTAAGTCTGTAGCAGCACTTGCTCCTTCTGATCTCTCTCAGGCTGTCTGTGGTTGTTCAGTCTTCTTCAGAGCGCAGTGGCTTGTCAGATCAAGGCGCCTTTCAGGAGCAAAGAGGGATTTAGCAGGTTTGCCAGTATTAGTGCTGCAAAGAGTGACTCAGACAGGAGAGGCTGCGTTGATAAGTTTTTACCTGCTGAAATTTCTCTGAGCATCCTTTCTCAGATCTCGAAGGGCTTTCCAAGCTCTGCCCTTATCTCTGATCAGCAGCCAGGAAATCACTTTCCATATTTTTACATATCTCCCAGAGAAGGGCAAAGCCAATCTTTTCCTTTGAAGAAATAGTGTTTCCCATATCAAATTAACTGTGTCAGTCATTCAATTTATTTAATTTTTTTAAAGTAAGGCAGCTCATTATCATCATTTCAACTGTACCCTGGAAAATGGGATGAAAACAGAAGATAACTGAGCATAGAGAGTGTTTGGCACTCTTTGACCTCTGTGCCACGGTGAGATTGGCACAGTGGTGCAGAGTGACCTTGAAATAACCTGATCCTCTCCGGGAGGAAAACCCTGATGAAGGCAATGCAGAGGATGGTTTTGCGAGCATTGGAATAGCGGCACATTGCTGTGAGAATGGTTGAAGATGCTCTTCGCTTGCAAAGCCATCCGGTTTTCTAGGGATTTCGTGGCTGAGTGCCACTCTGTTGAGGAGCATGGCAGTAAGTGGTGTTACTGTGGGAGTTCTGAGCTCTCGCTTTCCCAACCGAGTGTTTACATCAGCCGGGATTGTAGCAAACTCCTGAAGGCACCTTAGCCTGCACTTCGTGCAGCTTGTAGTTGGATGGGAATTGCTTGAGTGCTGTTTGCTGGAACTGTTGAGAGGCATCCCTGTGGGGGTTGGGACCTTCCTTCAGATCCTGTGTCAACCCACCACCACCCGAGGAGGAGCTGTGTTCCTTCTTGAAGGAGGAGAGCTGCACCATTCAGAGGCTCTTATGCCAGAGTTTTGGAGATCATGAAGCTGTCTTCAAGCCAATGCAGAAACTAGCATGATAGCACTATGGGGGAGTAACTGCAAAAAGCATTAGGGTGAACGAGGAGTGACTTTGCACCCTTAATTGTAGAGTTAAGGTGATCAGATATGACACTTCAGGGATTATGGTGGCAGTGGTGCCTTTTGCCTGAGACTGCTCATCTTGAGGACTTGCTCATCTTGGTTGTGCTGGAGGCTTTTGGACATGGGAGGGAGTCCTTCTAGACACTCAGGGTAGTTCATAGTCTTTGGTTAGGTACCTATTGCTGCATAGGTTAAGTCCTTATCAAACATGCTTTTGCATTAATGTCATTACTTTCATCCGTGTGAGACCTGGCATGTAATTAATTACATCTTCCCAGCTGTACCTGTGGTGTGGCACCTAGCTGGCAGAAGAGGGGATTTAGCTGTTACACATTAGAAATTCATGAAATAGATGAAGAGATGTTGTTCATCTGCTTCTGTCACCCCCTATGTGGCTGATCACTATTCCATGCCTATAAATTAGGGCATTTGCTTATAGCAAACCCTAGAAGGATATATCCTTTAAACTCAGTGCATTTATTGAGAAAATGAACAAAGCTAAATTGTTAATCAATTTAGGCTAGAATGCCATTGTTCTGGTAATAGGCTGTAACAGCCCTTTCTTTATTGGCTTCAACTTCAAATTTACCCGAAACAATGGCTTTTAATTGTGGTGTGCTTGAGGCAGTGCAGCAACACTTGGGAAGGAAGGGGGAGAGAGGAGGAAAACTCGTTGTTTGCATCAGTCTCTAGCTTTAGCAACTTCAAAATTAGGATGAGCGACTAGGTTTTGGGTTTGTTTGGGGTTTTGTGTTTTGTTTTGTTTTCTCCTTCTTTTCTTGTTTTTGGTGCTTGTTTATTTTTAGTGGAAAGGCTGTGCTAAATCTCTCCAGACAATATGCTGCTAAGTCTTCTGTAGCATTATGTCACTGCAGTCTTACCGAAAGCAAAGCAAACCGATTTTGAGATCCATTGATGACCTCTCAGAGGTGAAGATTGAATGTATTTTATAAACCAAACCAGCCTGCTTGCCTTTTCTGGTGAGTAATGAAGAAAAGGCAATCTGCATTTTCTCTTTTGTACTTCCTCTGATGAAAAGAAACATATTCAACATGCCATTGCCAGCTTATAGTGTACCTTTAATGTTGCAATGATTTGGAAGTAAGTGCTGCAAAATAATGTAGTGCTTAGTTGTAAGCTTTGTGACTTCTTCTACTCAGCTATTAGCAAGAGAATTGCTTTAAATTTGTTTGATGGTAATTAGGTAACAGCTTTTAGTCTTTGCCTAGTTGTGCAGTTCATGTCTCTGTAGGAACTTTGTCAGTGTATACTAATTTGTATTTGAAATATATACACTGCTAGTGTTACTTGTTTTATTTTAAAACACATAGATTTATCTGGTAATTTCCAGTACTTGGATTTGAGTTTTTACCCACGAGATACTGTTGCTTGCTGTCTGATTTTTCTTGTGTTAGTGTTGTGCTTTTTTAGAAGGGCTCCCAGATATTTCTCTTTGAAGCTCTCCTTTGCGAGATCTTCATCCTTTTTACTGCTTCCCTTTTGTCATTGGACTACAGAGAGCTGAAATAGGCAGCACTCAGGGTTGGAGCCCTTTGAATATATTTGCTGTAGATTCAGCCCAGTAACTCCCCCTTTCCCCCCCTTTGACTCTTAGGTGCCACAGCACACTTGAAAATCAGTGAAAATTTTACAACAGCTATACATAACACTGTTGCCACCTGGTAAAGTTTGAAACAAGCCTGAAGTACTGTATGTATGTACATGAGTATATGTATATATTTTTAAATCTGAGTTTTGTAAACAGATCCTTGCAATTTTTTTTCCACTCCTGAGGCTTTAAAGTCAGCGTTATAGCTTTTTAGGTGCTAATTGCATTACCTATGCTTTGTGTATATTTTTCCACCTCTGTGTGTGTGTTTATGTGTCACAGAATACTTAAAGAACCTTGTTTGTTGGTTTTTTTGTTTGTTTTTTTTTTTTTAGGGTGTAGCAACTGCTTCTTGCAAAGTAGGAAATGTAACACCAAAGTAGTACAGAAGTGCTTCTTGTAGAGTAGCGTGGTGTACTACCAGGTTAGCAAAGGCAAAAGGAGTTGATAACTTTCCATACTTTCTGGTGTCTGATTTTTGCATCTGAGTGATGAAATTATAAATATGCACAAAGTGTTTAGTAGGGCAAAAGACCTCAGAGCCTGATGGCATTGGTAGCAGGTTACCTAGGGGTAGGAGTCTTCAGAGACACAGACTCACAGACTGGTCGGGGTTGGAAGTGGCCTCTGGAGATCACCTAGTCCAGCCCCTGCCACAGCAGGTTCCCCTCCAGCTGGCTGCACAGTCACATCCAGGCGGGTTTGAATGTCTCCAGGGAAGGAGACCCCACAGCCTCTCTGGGCAGCCTGTGCCAGGGCTCTGCCACCCTCAGGGTAAAGAAGTTCTCCCTCACATTCAGATGGAACTGCCTGTGTCACAGTCTATGCCTGTTGCCCCTTGTCCTGCCGCTGGGCACCGCTGGGAAGAGCCTGGCCCCGTCCTGACACTGGCTCTTAAGGCATTTGTAGACTCAGTCCTGTCTTCTCCAGGCTAAACGGGCTGGCTTTCAGCCTTTCCTCATAAGGGAGATGCTCCAGTCCCCTGATCGCCTTTGTAGCCTCCACTGGACCCTCTCCAGCAGTTCCCTGTCTCCCTTCTAGTGTACATCATGAAAATAGGCCTGAAGTATAGCCCTGTGTATGTGAAGAACATGTCCTGCATTTTTTTCCTCCTTGAGTTACTTGTGTATTCCCTTCCTGAGCCTTTGCTCACAGCCAAAGCCGAACTATTGTGTAAGCTCTGTCCTAGTCACCAGTACCACTGTCACCTGTTGCACAGACAGCAGCAGGCTGGAAGGAGCAAGGGAGTTTGTTTGCTTTTTTTACTAGAGCTGGGAGATTAGTTTAGCTTTCTCTGTTAAATGTAAAGATAAAATTCCAGCTTCGGTTTGTTTTTAGTGCTTAGTATTTATTTCTGTCTGTCTTGGAGCATGTCTGTGGGAGAGGTTTACAGGGTAACGCTGATCTGCTAATGCCCTGCTCATGCAAGGCAGTATGTGGGCTGAGAACTTTGTTCCTATTTTTCGCTTTCAGAGATGTCAAATCTGATTTATTATTTTTTTAATATCCTTTATTTGTTGGTAATGGCAGCAGCTTCTAAAGCATGGTAAGGAGTCCGAGTAACTTACAGATAAGTATTTAGCTAATAGCATATCAAAGAAGTTTGACTTTTGTTATTTTTTAAAAAAACTATATCCCATGTTTTCTTTTTACATTGCTGAAATACAATTAAATTTTGTTGATGTTGAAATGCTCTTTCCTCCCTGCTTGGAGATATGACATAGCTAGGGTTACAGTACTAATAGGATTATTATTTTTTTCCTCTCCATCGCTCTTGATAGCATTCTGTGATGAATGATTTAGTAATTGTTTCCTGAGAAAATTGTTCAAAGAGTTTTCTGAGCAGAGGCTCGCTGAGAGCTTGGCAGATTGCTTAAGGTTGTTTTTAGCTTGTGAGACTTGCTCAAGTTTCCAGAGTCTGTTTACTCTTGGTTGCATGCAAAGTGCTGTCAGTGTTGAAGTGTTGATACAGTTTGATTCCTAGCTTTTCCACAGATATTTTTAGAAAGGAAATGTTTAGAAAGGAAAAGTATAGATATTATTGGTACATTTTGGAATTTGCATCTGCTTTTGTGAATTCCTGATCAGTAGATAAGTAATTTGATTTTTCAGAGATGTTGAAGCCTTAAAATATATATGAAACTGTGTGTGTGTGTATATATTTATTTGTCTACATCTGTCTGTGTCTCCATAGACAATACAGATGCTTCCTGTGCTCCTGAAAACTGGAGTTGTTTCTTCACATGCTTAAGTATAGATCTCTTGCAGAACTTCAGTAACTGGCTTTTAAAAATCTTAAGCTAAATTTCTGAGGTTGAAAAGTATTATAACAAATTAAAGTGGAGGAAGAGGAAGGTGGTTTCCAAAATATGTAGGTTTTTGCCTTTTAGTTTGGATCAGTGATGAACCTTTAAATGCTTTATGGAATAGATTCTGGAAAATCATTTTGACTCAGTCAAGATATTTAAAAAAGATGAGCTGATAACATTAACATCACTAGGAAAAGACACAGCAAAAGGTTCTAAGATATGGTTTTATGAACTTGTGATCTTGTTTCCTTCTCTTTTTTGCAGAGTATTTTTGCATTACTCTGTTTTAAGTAGGACCATTTAATTTTCCCAGAAGGCTGTGATTTGCTTCAGTCATGTGCTGAGGATGGAGTTTATAACCTTTCTAGGTAGGAATCCTGTTTCAGGTGCCAGTATTTGCTCTACCAGAAAGTGGTGTTTGGGCATCTTTAGGTACTGCTTACATTCGATGTCATCCTTCCCTGGTAATTTATTTTCAATTGTTTCTGCTATACTTCAGTTATTTGTTAAAACCAATCTGGGATATTTTGACTAATGCATATGAGGAGGGAGTGTGTATCCCAATGGTTGGGCCCTTGGTTTTGTCTTCTGCCTGTGTGTGCTCCTACAAGTCTCTATGCTAAGGCAGAAGATGCAGAATTTCGGTGCCTCTTTTTTGGGAGACCAAGTAATGTATCAGATTTGCTGTTCCAGACTCTTGCTAGATCCTTCTCTCTCAGCCTTGATGAAGTGTGATTGTCTTCTCTGTTGTTCATGGTCTTTGGAGAAGACATACCTTAGTAAAATCTATGCAAAGGAGAAGTTACAGCTGCAGCCAGTAGACAGATACCTTCATTTTGTCATACGGTGTGGATGTATTTGGTTGTCACATTTCAAGTAGGAGTAATGGAAATGTGAAAGCAGGTTTTGCACGGATTTGCTCACTCTTCCCTTTGCTTGTATTCATGCTCATTACAAGTAATGAGCGTTTCAGCTAATGAGAATGAGTGTCAGTTTCCTTCGTACCACAACAAAGGGTTAAGTGTAGTTTTGAAATCAGCTGTCAAGTTTTCATCAGAACACTCTTCTGAGCTCCAGACTGGGTTTGCTACTGCATGTTTGACATCCCTGCAAGCAGTGTCTAGGCAAATGCAGTAGCCTAGAATTTGCACTGTACAGTGGTTTACAGATGTTGACAAAAATGAGTTCTTCGCTGGCTTTGATCCCTTCTCTCTTTCAGTGGCATCTTAAGTTTTTAATGGTTTTTAAGTGCTGGTGTTCAGTGAGCGTCCTGGAATGAGTGATTGCAACTGTACTTTCTGCTGGTCATAGCATCATAGAACCATTTAGGTTGGGAAAGACCTTTAAGATCGTAGAGTTTAACTGTTAACCCAGGACTGCCAAGGCCACCACTAAACCCCATGCCTCTCAGCACCACATCTACACATTTTTTTGAACACTTCCAGGAATGGTGATTATACCACGTCCCTGGGCAGTCTGTTCCAATGTTTGACCACTTTTTTGAGTCTTTTGCTACTGTCAAGTTGTCACCAAGTAATTATAGGCGCAAATGGGAAGGGATGTTCATAGGGTAGTCCTGGTACTGTCCCAGCAGTGGGGGCAACTCAGCTCTTTGTCAGCAGTCACGTAAAATGGGATGAAATGGGTGTGGGAACATGCTACCGAAGGTGGGGGATGCCTGGAACAGCCATGCTCTGACATTGTTCTGAGTTACGTAGCCCTTGATGCATGAGGAATTAAGGTCTTATTTTGCACTAGAGGGTTATGGGGGCCAATCCTCCTTTCAGGAGGTTGTCCAGGACTTTTTGAAGAGTCAAAATGAGAATGGGTGAGAGGTCTCACCATGGATTTTATCTGAATGTCATGCAAAAATACTGTAGTTTGTCTAAATATATTTTAGGAATAATTTTAGCTTTTATTTAGGAAATTACTTTTGCTGGTTATATGATATATACATATATATGAAATATGATTTGAAACCATACCATCAATTTGATAGAGAAACCATTATCTTGGCTGTTGTTCTTTAAAGATGGTTATCAGAAAGCACATACAGAGAGCTTAACAGGAGAATCCCAATTGCCTGATTGGTTTTTGTTGCATTGTTGTTTTGTTTGTAGTGGCTCTTATAGTAAATTACAATCTGACCATGGGCCTTCTGAATTTAGGAAATCCTTTATGAATATTTAATACCATTAGAGACTAATGTTTGTCTTTTTTATTTACAGACTCACTGGACCTTCAGGGTATGTCACGGATGGGCCTGGAAATTACAAATACAAAACAAAATGCACCTGGCTCATTGAGGGAAGGTGAGTGTAGTAAGCATCTTGGGTTTTAGTGTTGCTTATTGTGACTTCTAGGTGACGATTATCTCATTAATATTAAACTATAGTAATAAATATCTTAATAATTTATCATTGAGTATTTTTAGATCTTAAGATTATTTTTTGCTGTTCTTAGAACTAGATAGGGCAACACTTCGTTCATAAAAATCACAGAATCATGGAATGGTTTGGGTTGGAAGGGACCTTAAAAATCACCTAGTTCCAACCCCCTGCAATGGGCAGGGACACCTTCCACTAGACCCAGTTGCTCCAAGCCCCGTTCAGCCTGGCTTTGCACACTAGTTATTCATGGTAAATAAGGTTTTGGTTTTTTGTGCAACTGAGACCTGCAGATTGACTTCTGAATTAGAGGTTTGCTGTGTAAAATACCCTTCATGTTGAAAATGCATGTGGAAAATAAAAATAATTGCATTTGTGTAAATAAATGAAGAATTAAGGATTATTTAATTGTTATCATAGTGAGCCATTCAGATGTTGTCGTTCACTATGCATGATAATTTTTGGCCATATGAAAAAAATAGAGAAAACTCTATTAAAGCCCTTATTCATGAAGAATCAGTTTCTATAATGATGCACTTCAGATGCTTATTTACTCACTAGGCCATGAGGACTTCAGAGAGACCACTGGCCTTTTTTGCAGAGGTCTTCTATACTGCAAGAAGTCCCTCAGACCTTTTCCCCTCATTTCCCTACCCTTTCTGTATTTGATCCTTATATTGCTTATAGTAATTTCGTACAGAGATTTTTAGCAGTAGCATATTTAGCGCATATTTTCTGACTGTCAGCTGACTGATGATACAGCAGTTCAGAGCATCTGACTTGTTACAATATGTTTTTCATAGTACCAAGCTGACGCCAGGACTGTAAAATCAATTTGTTTAGTCTCTAAAACTTTACATGGTCAGTTATGAAGTTGTGTGTTAACAGCTATGTGTTGTCACATTCCATACTGTTCCCTGAATCTCTAAGCAGAGAGGTTTGTGAATTGGAACAAGTCATGTGAGAGCATGAACTTGCATTGAATGCCTGTAAGATGAGGTCTCTTGGCATCTTGGAGGATCAGAACTTGCGAAAAGCCCAGACTACGCTTTTCTTTAGTCTTCTCTTTATTTTGGGGAGCTCTGAATAGCAGGGGGGGAATTGGTATTCACTTCACCTACTTCAGACATTTATTTTAGAGGAGTAAGTTAAATGCCTAAGCTCCCACGACACTCAAAGGTGAGGGCTAAGCTGTTCCAGAGAGCTGTCTAGAACACTGAAACTGGGAGCCTAACACTCACTGTTAACTATGTAGGCAGCCCAGTTCTTTAATGTGGTTAAGATCAGAAGTTAGATGCTGTAAGTGGCAACACTTTTTCATTTTTGTAGGTAATAAAAATACAACTGCAGACAGTTTGGAATTACAAATAATTAAAAAATGTTTTGCAAGAGTGTTATTACAGTCAAACCAGCCTCAGCCATTCCAGTACAGCCAGTTTAACCCTCATAACTCCTTTTCCTAAAGGATAATGTGACTCATATTTTTATCAGAAGTGAACTTCTGCTTGTGGGTCCCTGATAATGCCACCATAACTGCCCTTCAGCCTTTGTTTGCTAGTGCTGAGAGGCTTCCTATAGGACTATCACTTTGTGGGGTTTGAAGTGAGATCTTACTTGCTGTAAAGAGATGTACAAAACCATTCCTCCTCTGTTCATAGGCAGGCGTTTAAGTCTGTGTCCTTTTCCTGCTTCTGGTTGTTTGTACCCTGCTGTCAGAGAATGGTGGTAGCAGAAAGGAGATAATCACGGCAATTAAAACAGCTGAAATATGCGCCCTTGTGAAAATAGCCTAAGCTTTCTGCCAAAAGGGAAATTCCCAGAGAGATTTCGACTTGGAAAACAGCATCTGCAAAGCTGTTAAATTCTGCAGAGTGCCTTCACCTTGTGGCTAGCATACCGGTATGTGGGGCTTTTGAGGTTTGCAAGTAAAGGTACAATCCAAATGTGCAATTGAAGGTGCTAGGTAAATTCAGATGTAAAATAAGTCACGTGTTCTACCCTGTACTCATTTCCTTTTTGCACCATTCCTGACGCTCCTTGGCTGGTCTATGCTGTGTCCTCATCCCAGGGATGTCTTTTTCATTTTTTCCAGGAGCATGAGACAAGGTAGTTGAGATACGTCCGGCCTGAGGAGCCTATTGGAGGCAGAATCTGTAGCCATGTCGATTCTGCAAATGAGTGCTGTCTGCTAATGAGTTGTTAGATGTAGCAAAAATAAGCTCGCTCTTTTGTTCTTGGTCTAAAGCTTTTATTGATTAAGTATTTCTTTCTGCACTACAGCTGTCAGGCCGTTAAAATAAAAGCAAACCCCCTAGAATTCCATAGGCTGCTCAGTTTTGAAATGAGTACTCTTTGTACCTTTTCTTTAAGCGAGACATTGTCCTTGAGTTACACCTGCTGCTCTTTTCCAAAGACCTGAAGTAGAGACCATTATGCCTATCAAAAATATTCTTTTGCAGAATAACTCCGAAGAATTCCCCTTCTGTGGGAATTGCGGGCTCTATGGCAAGCTGACATTTAATTAATTTATTTGATTTGGATGAACAAGGATTTCATCTGAACCCAAGGGCAATGCTGTTGAGATCCTAATCACTGGCATCTTTCCTTTCAACACCTACAGCTGTGGGTAGGAAAAAGCAGTGCAGCTATAGATTCTTTTTATCTCAGGGTCCAAGCACAATGTTAGTGGTGTTTTCATCCTGCTTGAGCCTGAGTCCTAAACTAGATACCTGCTGTGGCTTCTGCGTGGTTCCCTTTGCATGTATCTTTGCATATTAGTCATGGAACTAATGGTATCTAAATGTATGTTATTTGGTTATGGCTTAGGGGGCATCTTTTGTATATGGAGTGATGGAAACACTGACCAGTTTTGGTGTCTGAACTACTGTTTCTGTCTCCACATCAAGGAAATAAAACCTTTGTCCTGCTGATATATCTCAGAAGATCAGGCCCCTTGATGGTCGTCTTGTGACTTAGGAAGTCAACAGAGTAGATGCTTCCTGAAGGGTAGCATTAACATTGGGGTGTGCTGGGCCCACTTAATTCAGGTGGGAGGTAGCAAGTCTCTTCCCAGGACTTCCAACTTGTTCATTCTCAACTGGTCCCAATATTTTTGCATCCGCAGAAGAAAACCAAGCACCCTTATTAGTGTTTGTAAGGAATGAGGGGCAGTGAGTAGTTAGTGCATCTTGACAGCCTAGGTAAGAACTGCCTTTTGGCAGAAGTTAAAGCCTCAGGGCCTCCCGTCCTGTAAAAGATGGGTCTCCCTTGCATTCTCTTAATCTATTTATTCCAGCTCCCAGAAGGGTGGAGAGCAAGTAATTCCTTTGGTTAGCATCCACCAAAGTCGTTCCCCGCCCCCCGCCTTTGGAGAGGCTTCCCTCAGGAGGGCCATCTGTACTGCAGAAGTAGTAAAGTAATAGAAGGATTTCTGCCAGCTTCTGGGCAAATAAATAATCTCAGGGCATCATAATCATATCAATCTGCAGAAAATCCCTTGAACAAGAAAAAGAGCTCTGGTAAGCTCCCTGATGGTGGTTGTGATTCTTCAAATATATTGTCCATGTAGATTTTCCTTGCTTACCCTTGCAAAGCCCTATCATTAGGGGATTCAGTACCAGTGAAGAGCAGAGGACTGGCTGCACCTGCTCTTCAATTTCTGCCATTGGTGGAGGGGAGAGGTTTAAGAGCACAGTATTTCTGACCATAAAGAATCTGTTGCTTAACACCAGGGGAGCATGCACACCAAAAAAGAAAGCTGCAGCATGTTTGATGCTTCTACAGTTACAGTAAGTCACTCAGTTTGTTGTTTAGAGGAGAAGAGGAGAGCTTCACACCAGAGGAGTTTGTTGGAAGGACTTTGCCGTTTGTTGAGTGGCTAATTACAAAATTTTATTTTTTTTTTTTTTATAGGCCAAACACAATCCTAAGGCTTCGATTCAATCACTTTGCCACAGAGTGCAGTTGGGACCACTTGTATGTGTATGATGGAGATTCAATTTACGCGCCCTTACTGGCAGCTTTTAGGTAAGTTCCCCTTGGTAAGAATCTAGGTGTACGCAATGATATTTCTTTAACTTGGAGCCTGGATCAAATGTAGCTTCTAGCAATATAAATATGTTCCAGTAATTGAAATATTTAATACTGCAAATACAACACATATAGCAAGTATCCTTTTGTGCAGTCATCGTCAGCATAAACAATTAAGGAGTTGTTTTTGCTTTTACAATGAACAGATCATGTTTCTACACTGTAATGTGTAAGCATTATGTTTTCATTTCCAAATCCTGATTATTTGAGAGACAAAAGAATTTTTGTTATCTGGTTGAGCTTGAGATGATTTGGTATGCAGGCTCCTTCTAAAGTAGAAAACTGCCCCATTTATTAGGCTTAAACATGACTTAAGTTCAACTCGTAGTATGTCAATACTGACAGAAGGCAAAAGCCAATCAACATTGCAGGCATACAGCTTTTTTAGAGCTATGTATATCCTTATATACCTTAAACTTTACATTTTTAAACTATTTGGAACATGTTTAGAAACAATGATGGGTCAAACAACCTTATAAAAGCACGTGTAAAAATTTCTGTTCTTCTAATGGATGACTGAGTTTTGCCTCATCAGGCTGCAGTGGGAGGCCACAATTTGTGGATACTGGTTAACAGTCAACATTTCATGAAGAACCATAGAATCATTTATGTTGGAAAAGACCTTTGAGATCATAAAGTCCAGCCTAAAAGTAACTTGTGCATTTATGTTCTTTAGTCTTGCAGTGACAAGCACCACCTTACGTTTTGTATTCTTTTAGCTGAAATTAGAAAAATAATTCCAAGTTGTGTATGGAAAAACTAATGGTTCCCTTTGGACTCTACTTGTTCCAAGTGGCTGATTAACTATCTCCAAAATTAACCTTCTGCTGTGCTTCCTTTCATTTGTGAAATGAAGTTCTAAAAATACTTTGTTTGTTCTAAAAAATCCTTGTAATCTCTATGAGAGAAGAACAGCATGGGAACAACAAGTTGATAAAAAGAAATTGAAAACACCACATGTTTTTTCTGTTCTTCAGCTGAAAATGCAGAGTAGTTTTTTAGTGAAAGAATGCTTCCTGTAAACCTTCAGACTAACCTGAGGTCAAAACAGGACACAAATGAATTTATTATGTTACTCTCACCGCATCTGGAGAAGAAACCTTCTCTCTTCTAAAAACCTCCAAAAACCTGTGAGTGTAGCTTGGAAGCCCTCTCCTGGTATCATGTACTGAATTGATATGCAGGAAGAGAAAGAAATGTCATCTTCGCTCACAATCATTTTGCTCTAATCGAGTTAATTTTTAATATACTGTTGAAAAGGTGAAATGATCATGATTTGTGCCTGCAGTTTCTTGTGTGTTTTCCAAAAATTAATAGGCTTTTTAAATTGAGGTTATAAGTAGTTCACAGCATTAACAATTACGGTTCAGATTTTAAAATCATCTGTAAATCACTAGGAAGTCTGTGCCTGAGGACAAGCAAGCATGAGCTTAATACAATAACATTTTTGAGGTAGGAAAATTATTTTTTTAATTGCTTCTTTATATGACATTTGAATTTCATCTTCATTAGTATAGTGAGCTGTTGTGTTCAGTAAACCAAGTTCAGGAAACAGCAGATGCTTGTAATTTTGATGAAGCGCAAAAAAGCACCTGTTGAAAAATACCTTTGTCTGATACAAATGCACTAGAATTTTTCAAGAGCAGTGTTCATGTTTTATCTGTTTCCTTGGCTTATGTTAAGTTTTAATATTAACTGTAACTGTATTTTACTGTTCACTATTTTTGCACCATGCCAGGGGATTTGCAAGATTGAGTTTTGTATGGTTGGACACTAAACTTTCAGAGTTTGTTGATAAACACTGTAAATTCTTTCCTCTCTAAAGCTCAGATTTTGTTGTGTCCCTGTTTTTTTACAGCAGTTGCCTGAGCCCTCACTTCCTTCACTGCTTTCCTCTTGTTTTCTTGACCTTCTGATGCTTGCTTATGTTTGTTTACAGTATGGTATTTACCCTGAATATAAGATGATCTTGGAAATCCTCAGTGCTGGACTATGGAGAAACTTTAAATTGGTTTTATCAATTTTTAACTGCGATAAATACTTGCATAATGCAAACATTTACACAGTCCAAGTGTCTTCATAAACTGTTTACTAAACTCCGCATAGTCTGAGTGCCCCTGGGGCAGTGTGGTCCTGTACATGAAGCTTTTTTTTCTGCTAAGCGGGGTTAAAAATATTTTTGCTGGTTTATATCTGTGATCATAGGCAATGTGAGACTGTAAATGTGCCACTTGAAAAATGAGATAAAGAAATATGGAGGAAATGGAAATCGAGCACATTTGTCTCCACAGAATGAAGAAATCTGAAGCAGACAAACTACACTCATCATCTGTAAACTTTGTTGGTTTTGTTTTATACTTTACTCTATGTTAAACATTTACTGGAGCTGCTTTTCCACCTTTATTTTCATTTTGCACTTGTCGGTGCAGGGTGGTTTCCTTCTCTAAACCAGTCGTTCTTGTGCAAGACCTTTGGCTGTGGCCCCACACTTGGGCTCTGGGGGCTGAGACTGCTCAGAAGCGCCCCATAGTTGCTATTGGGTTGGCTGATTTTGGCTGGGATAGAGTTAACTTTCTTCGTAGTAGCTGGCACAAGGCTGTGTGGTGCTTAGTTGCAGGCTGGGGTTAAACCATGACACGGGTGCCAGATGGTGCTTGCTGTGCTGTCTGCTCTGTCATTGCCTCCATGTGAGCTCTTGTACCCTCAGAAAACAGGAGCAGCTCACCTTCCTTTCACTGTTTGCAGGTAAACATGACACTTGTATACCCAGATTTGAGCTAGGCACAGGATGTGGGGTGAGTTGCATTGGAAGGGACCCTGGTCTGATTCCTCACTCACAGCAGGGCCAGCTTCAGAGTGGGATCAGGCCCTTGCTCAAGACTTTGCCCAGTCAAGTTGTGAATTTCTCTTTAAGGAAGGAGATCTTGTTGATCCTCTGGGCCAGTAGTCCAGTGTTTGGCCACACTCACATTAAAAAATAACAATAATAATAAATGGATCTTGTACTAATACCTAATCAGAATTGCCTTTGCTTTAACCTGTGTCTGTTGCCTCGTGTCCTTTTTCTGTAAACCTCTGGTGCTATTTCCTCTGTAATCTCTCCGTAGGTAATCAGAGAATCATTTAGGTTGGAAAAGACCTTTAAGATCAAATCCTGTTGTTAACCCAGCACTGCCAAGGCCACCACTGAACCATGTCCCTGAGTGCCACAGCTACACATCTTTTAAATATCCCCAGGGATGGTGACTCCACCCCGTTCCTGGGCAGCCTGTTCCAGTGCTTGACATCCCTTTTGTTAAAGATGTTTTTCCTAATATCCAATGTAAACCTCCCCTGGCGGAACATGAGGCTGTTTCGTCTCATCCTATTGCTTGTTACTTGAGAGAAGAGACCAAATAGATTTCACCCCATCTTCAGCCATCTCTCCTCCAGGCTAAACAAAGCTCACTCCTGCCTCTCCTCATCTGTCATATGGTTGTCTCCCTTCTTTTTTTTTTTCTTTGATCCCTCAATTCTTTGCCAGAAATTGTCACCCACAATGCTGCCGTGGACACAGGCAGAGACTCTCTCTTTCTTCTGCTTCATCCTCCGTGTCCTTCCTGAACTAACCTGCAAACCCTGCTTACTCCTCATGATCAACTTGTCTTATATTGCGTAGAGCAAATGATCAACTGATAACAGCAGGGGGGATGCTAATAAGGATCAATTATAGTGTGAAAGGTACAAAAAACATGTTGCATTGGTACTATTTGTGTTACAAGTATATCCAGAGGAGCTAATCAATTACAGGTGATCTTATACAGACCTACAGGAAGAAGTGGCCCTTGCCTCTGACACGTATATGCAGAGAACGAGGTGCAGGTGTACATGCTGTCGGTAAAGAAGACGAAGGGACCGTTTAATGCTTAAGGCTTACTGCTCTGTTTGCTTCAGGGTATGCGTTGGGTGTGCTTTGCTGATGCGTGTAACCATGTTTTTCCTCTGTCAGTGTTCTTACCCTCCTGTGATGGAGCCAGCACTCAGCACATCATCAGCCATCACCTCCCAAATCAGTTTTTATTCCACTTCCAAGGATAGGGGATATATTATATTACAACCCAGTGCTGGACTGTGTTGCAATACGGTCATCATGCACACATGCTCAGTTCAGTTGACTTTTTGTCCTCTAAGTATTTATTATTTTGCTCTATTTGTTTTCTTTGCATCCACAATAACTTCTAGAGCATTAAAAAAAAAAAAAAAAGGGATTGGTATAAGGTGAGGAGCAAATGTATTTGGGGTTTTCCTAGAAATGTGTCTACTGAATGATGTTCTCTTGTTCACATTCACTCCGTGACCCCACCAGTGAGCCAGCTGATCCTTGGACTGCGTGAGAATTGATTAATCAAAATGTCTTTGTGATTGAAAGTCAGATTTCTTAGGGAAATGTAAATGCATTGTATCAAAACTGCTTTTGTTTGCTAAACCTGTAATCCCCTTCAAAAACACCAAATCAACGTGACAAGGTGGACAAAGAGAGTTTCAGCGTAGAGTTTTAAAAAGATAAATCCTCTGAGTTAATTCAAGGCCTATAAAGGAAGCTTAGAGCAGAAAGTTTTTTCAGTTCTTCACTTTCTGGGTTCTTAAACTGTTTCTGATGGACAGAAGAATGTTATTTTTCTCTTTAGTTCAAGTATCTTGTACTGAGCTTCCTGGGTGTTGAGTGATAACAGCAGTCTTAGGTTTTAAAAAAGAAAAAGTATTTTCACCATGGCTGATAGCATGGTCTGTCTCTCCAGGACTAGATACTAAAATAACGTTTTAACTTTCAGAGTGCTTCTTCACGGTAATGAAAAAAAAAGTTATTACTTCTTTTGAGGCTTCTCAGTCCATATTCTTTTACAGTCACACTCATCATGTGGCATAATGATTAAAATTACTGAGTGGCTAATGAAACACCTTTTAATATGTGTATGGTTTGTCCTTGTTCTACTGTCTCTGGAAGGAAGAGTATCATCTGAGATCAGAGGAGGTTTTTAGGGCAAGCCCCCTTGATCTGGAGGGCTCTGCGGGCAGGGAGCCTTCCCCTGTGCTGGGGCTGCAGCACCCGGGTCTGCCAGTAGTGCATCAAGGGGAGATGGGGTCAAAAAAACTTGTACTTCGGGATGTTGCCAGCTCTCAATGATGAGTCTTCTTTTTCTTATTATTTCTTTATTTAAATAAGTGTCATTGTAATTGCTTTGTTTCCTTAAAAATCCATGTTTAGGAGCCATCTTGCTGCACAAGAATCACAGCTTTTCCTTTAAGGGATTATATTTGAGATGTCTCCTTATTCCCCCCCCTGCCCCGTCCTCCCCCCTGTCCTCCCCCCCTTTTCTTTTTTGGCATTGATTGATTTTTAGTCTCTTGTAATTTCTGTGTTTTGGTTTTTCTTTATTCTTGTAGTTGTGAATATAGGTGAGGTACATGGACTGTTTTTTAGTAAGGGATAAATGATGTTATTTTGCATACATGTGTGTATAGATGGATGAAAGTATTTAAAAATTTGAAGAGAATTGTTTTGGCTTCCCAATATATCAAAATACAATGCAATGTACTACGGATTTTTTAGTATCACCTTTATCCTTTCACTTCTCTGTGATCTGCGCTCTGTATTTTCACCCTTGCCTTTCGTGGCTCCCATCTTCTTTCTTTTTGATTGTTTTCTGCTCAGTAAAGCTTCTTAGGCTTTTGATCTCTGACACACTAGCAGGTTGTGTCTAGGGAGAAAATAATGAATACACCATCACTATGATGCTTGCATAGCAAATCAAGGAAAAGTAATAGAGGAGATACCCTTTGTTTTAAATAATTCCCATTTTTACATCGTGTAGGGGAGAGAGCAAGGCAGGCGGTGTGTGCAGGGTGATAGAGGAGTTGGGTCTCCTGGATATTGTTTTTCACTCTGCCACTGACACTACAAATCCAGCACACAGAAAACAGAATTTGTTTCAGGGAAAAACAGAGGTTTGCCTTTCAATGTCTAAGAAATTGTTATTGGACAGCTTAGGTGAGTAGGAGTATTTATTTACTTTGGAGTAGTGGTGATTGCAAAATGTTTTGAAACTTTATAAAAAAGAAATAGAAGCAGTACCTTGTGAAATAGGCTAATCTTGGCCAGAGCAGAGTCTCTGAGAGATTCTCGTTTGTAGTTTAAAGGAAAGTTTGCATAATCCTTTATCATTCTGATTCTGCCTATTGGATTTTTTTTTCATGGCAGATAATGTAAATTCTGTTTGTGCTGGTTTATTCAAAATGATGCTGTGCACACTGATTTATTCATGGGTTTTGAGGTTCAACCTTTCAAGGACCTGATTGTTATTATTGCGTTGTGTTCTCTTAATGGTTTTCTCTGGAAGAAGTGACAGTCTGTCTATTATCAGGCTGTTTTAAATTTGTGTAGGTAGGATAATTTAATATGTTTAATATATAATTAGTATATAATTAATTAAATTAGTGTATTTACATAGGAGTTATCAGAAAAACATGGAAGGAAAAGAGCAAATGTGAAAAGTGGTGAGAGCATCCACTGCGGAGGTACCTGCCTTCTTCCCAAACAAATCCCAAAATCAAGACTTCTAAGAGAAAACAAATAATTGTCCTCTGCTAGTCCTTAAATAAGCAAAGGTTACTGGGGGGGATTTTTGTCTTCTCTCACTACTGCTATTCACTCTGTACTTTCATTCTGTGCTGCCATTATTCTCCCCTCTCCAGGGCCTTCCAGTTAGATTGCCCTGTAATATCAGTGATAAGTGCTGCAAGAACAAGCCTGAAGAAGAATAAACCAGAACAAAGGAAATTTCTCTTGTCCCTGAGCTGTAGTTTGCCTTACCCTGAATTATATTCAGATGTCTGTTTTCCTGTGGCAGAGATGTACCGTCCTACAGTTTGCATTACAAAGGAAAACTATAAACTGAATAGCAAAGAGAAGTTTATGAGATTTTTTGTCCTCTGGTGTTGCAGGAGATGGTCTTTTGGGAGAGGTAATCTGAAGTCTCAAATTTCAGCATGAAACAAGCACCTGTTACACGTGGAGAAAAAAGCAGTGTGGATTTTGCCTTTTAATCGCATATCCTTGACATCTGAAAGAGGAAAAAAAAATTGGCTTTCTCACAGGGAAATATTTATTGAGCTACGTATCAGCAAATGTGCTGGAGTTGTTTAGCCAAATCATGGGGTCATGTTACTGGGTTTTTATGGCATTGTTGGTAAACTGAAGTATATCTTTTTGTCCACAGTAAGACTTACTGTGCAGGAAGGGCCACTCACTGTACAGTTCATCTGTTACTCCTGGTACAAACACCCTCAACTTTTACAGCAAAAGCTTTTGGAAAGGATTGATGGGTGTGTCTGTTATTCTTTGAGCACACCATTGTATTGCATCGTGGAGACAGAAAAATTCAGGTCACAAAGAATTGCTTTACAGGCGATGTGAATTGGGTTGCTGTGGATATCTGTGTTTTCCTTCAGTGTAGAAACTAGTTTACCCTGTCTTAGGGAGCTGTCTTCAAACATATGCTCATGCTCTTTCTGTTCTGAATAGATCTGAAAAGAGGAAAAGTTAAGTTCTTTTCAGGGGGAAAAATTATTTTCATCACTGCTTGTTGGTTGATGGTGCCCTCAGATATTCAGAAGTCACAGGACACAAAACCAGTCCCGGCTGCTTTCCCAGGGGAGCTGCTGCCTGCCTGCAGTCCTGGAGCTGCCTTTGGTTCCCTGCCCAACACACTGTGCTCTGGGATTTGGAGTCTGTCAAAAAGCTTCGACTCAACCTTTGAAAATAGGACTGAGGCTGGGGGAAAGCTGGTTCTGTACAAGAAAATAACAGCTGACTATGAATGGGTGGTGACAGACAATGCATTTTGTGTAGGTAAAGGCTTTCAAAAAAATAAATTTGATAGACTTCAAGTTTATATCTGCTCTTACATCTTTTGTATGAGGGAGGAATTGACTGTTTTGTTGTTGTCAGGCTTCTGTTAAAAGAAGAATAAACATTCCTTTTCAGATAGAAGCTATTTTGTGCAATAGGTAAATAGGTAGTAGTTACTCTTTCAAGAGACATTTAGTCTCCTTGTTGGCTTACCCCAGTTATTTTGGCAAACCATTCTGTAAATCTGTACGGCGGCTGATCTCGAACACTGTAAACAGTCTTGTCCACCATCCTCACTTCTCTCTGCTGACCCTGGAAAACTGAAAGGCAGGAGGATCTTGCAGAACCTGGAAGGGTGTAGAGAAACAGCCAGAGGCGTTCAGAGGTATGAGGCAGTGAAAGAGGTGGGAATAGTGAGTGTGACAGCCCTTTAGGGTGTCTTTAGGGTAGAAAAGACACCAAATGTGGATGTGATGAGTCAGTTGGAGCTTTATAAAAGAGTGGGTGGCCGGAAGGTGATGAGTAAATGCAATTGTACTTACAGAGGAGGAGCCCAAGAAGCAGTGGTGAGGACCCCGCAACACATGTAAAGCGAGGGGAAGAAGTCCTTTGTCATTGTGGAGTTAAATTGTGACCAGCCTTGTGCAGATTTTCCAGGTGAAAAGGATGTAAGCTGTTGAGAAGGGAAATAGAAGTATGGATGAATGGTTTATTTAAATGTGCGGACTTGGATGCATTCTCCAGGTCAAAGCACCTGAACTGTGGGTTTCTGGAAGCTGGATAACACATCACCAAAATGCTCTGTACTTGCTTTATTTGTCAGAGTCTTTCCCAAGCATTTGCTATGGCCCATACTCAGGAGGAGATACAGGCCTTAGCAGACCTTTAGTTTGGCTTGGTACAGCAAGTTTTATGCCTTTTGGACATGCTAATTTCTGTTTCCAAACATGGCACCTTGTTTTAGGAGTGGGTCCTGTTTAAATCACAGCAGAATAGGAAGGGAGGAAAAGTAGGTGTTTGGTAAGAATAAATAGAACTCTAGACAGTTTCAGGTTTACTCAGGTTAAATACTTTCAGTATACATTTATCTTACGGAAAAGCCAAGTTCAGTACTTCAGGGTTTTCTATCTGCTTTTCTTTTTGCAACCATTCCTTCTTTTAGACCAGTCATGCATGTTGTAATGCTACTCTTGATAGCCTCCACATCCCAATTTGTCTGTGCTCCTGGGTCAGTAACATGGCCACTGTATTGCAGATAATTAAGCCAAGCAAGAGAGCTTACTGAACTGGTCCCTGGAGAATGGTGTTTTATCTTTGAGAGTGTTTTGAGGGTTCTTACGCCTTTGAGAATGGGCTTGTTTCGAGGGTTGGTTGACTATCCGTACTCACAATGTAAAGACATTTTCTTTTGAATATTTAATGAGTTTTGCTGAAGAAGAACAATCTGATGACACTGCTCTATGACAATGATGATTACTTTATGCAAATGCATTACACTTCAAATAGATGCTAATAAATACCTTGAGTTTCAATTATTTTATTAATACAGGTGTATTTACTATTGTTGCTTTGCTCCCTTTTGTTTTACTTCTAACATAATTTTGGGTTTTTTCTGTTTTGTTTTTTTTTTTCTTTTTCAGTGGTCTTATTGTTCCTGAGAAAGATAGCAACGAAACAGTACCAGAAGTTGTAGCTACTTCTGGATATGCTCTTCTGCATTTCTTCAGTGATGCTGCCTATAATTTAACAGGGTTTAACATCACATATAAGTAAGTAATACCACTCCAGAGTGATGTTGCAGGTTGAGCAAGAGGAGGTTTCCTCTTCTCTCAGTTTTGTCTTGAAATAAGCAATTGCTGTTGAAGCATGTAATTATGAGTAGATACTTTGAATTTAGATTTTTATCTTTATTATACCCTTGCAATGGCTAATAACTGTAATGTGTTCAACATCATGTTCAGTTGTCAATTGTAAGCGTAGGCAAACGTTTACTCAAAAAGACATCATATTATTTATTTTATGTTAGATGTGATTGATAGTATTCAGTCAGCCAGAAGTGATGTGTGTTGTGCATGTGTGTGCTCTTACGCAGTCTGCAGAGGTACTTCTGCATAAGCACACATTTCGCTTGGGATGCTGGGCTGCACTTACTCTTGAGGAACCTCTAGCGATTTTGTTTGGGATGCTCTTTCTTACTCAGTCCTTCGATTGCATCGCTTAATCTGGCTTCTTTTTAGTCTGGAAGGGTTTTGTTACGTTCTTTGGTTTGTACTTTAAATTTTATAGGTCCTCATTGGTAAGCTTTTTCGAGATAATTTTAGGGTACTCCCTAATTCACCTACAGCTCTTAAGAAGGGTTTTGTTTTGAAGTAAATGATCTCAGTGTGGACATAAAAGCAGAGATGGTATTTCTTGCTTCTGGTGGGGATCATAGGCTTTACATTTTTTGCTCCTATAGATAGAAAGTATGTTTGCACTGCACCGGGAGATTTTAATTTGGGTGTAACTTGCAGAAGTTCTCACCTCTCTTTTAAAAAAAATAGCGGCAAAATCCTTGGACATAACTGACTTTTTGCCAAAAATTGAGTTTTCCTCAAAATTAGGTGCTTAGTTTTTAAATATCAATCTCGGTACTTTCATCCTTATTAAACACATAAATATACAGTGGATTCTTTGAAAAATGTGGGGCATCCAGCACCCCTTGAAAACTCCAGAGGAAAATGAAGAGCCTTTGCAAAGTTACTTGAAACATAGCAGCTGAAGTGGTATCACTTTCAGTCTGGCTGATACCATAAACCATGACACCATCTACCACCAGCTGTGGGTATTGCACCATTGCAATACAATAGAGACACTCTCTTAAGGAATAACCTGCTGTTTCTAAGTTCCTTTAAGAGATTTTAATATTACTTTATATCTTCACTGTCTTATCATTTCAAACCATTTTTAAGTGCTGTTTTGTGGGGTTTTTTTTCTTCTATGTGTTCTGGTCGTTAGGTTTCCTCCTAATTTTTTTTTAGAAAGTAGATAAAAGGGTGTATTTATTTCTATTCAGTTTAACAGTCTTTATAGTTTCTACTGGACATAGGTACTTCACAAGCACTTGTGAAATTATGATCTTGGAGGCAGTGACTCCACCTGTCACATGACAGTGAGAATATTGGGTAGTAATCCCCATCTGTGAGTTACACTGGTTGACACACTGGCAAAAACTGGAATTTGGAACTGAATAGGGTCTTTGAATTTGGATTCTCACCAATACAAAGGATGTATCTGGTTTTGCCTCAGCTCATTCCAGATTGTATGAAGTCAGAAATTATTCAAAACAGGCACATCTTTGGCTTGGGATTCATCTCAAGTGTGTTCCCTTAGTAAGCAGATCCCAGAACAGCACCTAATTGTGAGTAGTTTAAGTATAAATTGCACAGACACCACAAAAGCCTTATGTGCTGATTAAGTTCTTCACTTACTGTTGGAGTGTTTTAAGGCAATTCATTTGAATTACAAATGGCTAAAAATCATACTGAAAATTTTTCAGAGGAGTTTTAAGTTTAACTCATTAACTGAGGCAGCTCTGATAAGAGAACAAATCTCTACAGATCCATCACGTCAGGTTCTAGATGAGCGAGTCTCGTTGGTTTGCATGTTAACAGACAGCTGTATTAACTTCTGTTCGACATCACTTTTGTATTCATTAATAAGAGGTACAGCTTGGGCATCTGTTTCATTACTGACAAACCTTCTTTCTCTGATGTTCACAGTTTCAATATGTGTCCCAATAATTGCTCTGGCCGAGGAGAGTGCAGGCTTAATAACAGCAGCAATGCTCTGGAATGTGAATGTGCCAAATACTGGAAGGGAGAAGCTTGTGATATTCCCTACTGCACAGATGATTGTGGGGCGCCTGAGAGGGGGCGTTGCAACTTTAATGATACTAAGGCATGTTTGTGCTCTGCAGGTTGGCAAGGTAAGTCTTCTGATTAACGTAGAGAAGCTCTTGGATGCCTTTTCTGTGTATGGCTCTTGCAGTTTAATTGGGAGCATTTGAGGATGTTGTCCTTGAGAAGTATTAGAATCTTGACTAGGAACATAGAGTATCTACCTTTTTCTATCAAAAGATCATACTTAATTTGTAACAAATGCTTTTAAAAGCAACTATGCTACCATACAAAGGCATCACACAAAAACTTTGAACTTTGTTCCTGTGCACCTAAGGCAAATTTTGAGCCTGGTGGCAGTAGTTAACCTGTTTGAACACACAAAATGCCTTTTTCTCATGTCTGGTTATACTGGTCAGCCATGCCAGTCTTGGCAACAGTTTGTACCAAACAGGTGTTTCCTTTACAAAGATATACTGACAGGCAAGAATTGGTCTCATATGAAATGCAACCAGCTACAACACTGGCAGCACCTGCTACCAGTACTCAGCTATGCTGCAAAAACAGACTGTGTGGAAAGAACCCAGGTTAGTAAAATGAGCATCCTAAGGAGAATGCACCCAGTACTGAGGCTAGCACATACTCTTTCAGGTATAAAACCAGCTGCAGGTAATATACTTCAGGGCTTGTACTCGGCTGGAAAACCACATCCCTTTTTGCAGTGTAGCATCTCCTGATGCTTTTCTGGAGTCTGGTTGTGACAGCATGGACAACTCCATGGGGAACTGTGAAGGGAAACCTGGCAGTGAAGAAGCTGGTTTTAAGAGCAGCAGAAATATAGGAAAAAGTGAGAAGTGAGCAGTTCACAAAAACATATTGCTGGGAAGGAAAGGAATGAAAAGAGGGAAAGATAGCTGTGGACCCTTGGGGTTTTTATAGCATGCTGCTGAGCAGGTCTCCTGAAGCTTTTGCAGGTTGTGTTGCAGCTTCTGTGGGCACACGGTAGCTAGATAAATGCTGGAAGATAGCCTCTTAGCGTGGAGTGGGGAGGGGTCTGCATTGTGCCCCCCTGTAATCGTGGAGGGGGAGAACAGAGCAGAGTGTCAGCTTTGCTGCATCCCTGAACCGCATAGTCTGGAAACAATTTTTAATTCTGAAGACAATTTAGACTTTGAAGTAGGTGCTTATGTTTGGGAAATCACACACCAGGTCCATTGCAGATTGCTGGTGTGAGCAAGGAAACAAAGATCAGAGCATCCACCTATTGCCTGTCTGTGTACCATCTTTGTCACTTGTGGTGCAGGGTACTGACCTCAGCTGAAATACAGGCTTTGGAAAGAATCAATTTAATTTTTAAACTTTATTTTCCCAGGTCCTGGCTGTTCAATTCCTGTACCTGCAAACCAGTCGTTTTGGACCCGGGAGGAATACTCTCTTCCAAAACTTCCAAGAGCATCTCACAAAACCATAATCCATGACAATAAAATGTGGATTGTTGGAGGCTATGTCTTCAATCATTCTGACTCTCAGAAGGTTTTAGCGTGAGTATAAACCTAGATAATAATGTCTAAGTAGAGGAACTTAGATTTGAGAATTATTTTTAGAAAAAGCCATCTGACATGCTGTGCTTTGGCCTGTGCTCTATCTCCAGGGGAAAACAGCAGTAATAAAAACTTAAGACTCACATTTGAGATGTGGAAAAATGCTGTTAAGGCCAGCTTCTAAATTGTATCTGGCCTTGTATTCAAAGAGGGTAGTTCTGTTTCAGTGTTACTAGCCCTTCCTTGTATTACATCTGTGTGACTTGAGAGTGTTCGGCTCCTTAATTAATACATACTGATTATTGTGGATGTTTATGCATCGTGGATGGGGTACCAAACCTCTAAATACCATAGAGGATGATGACATTTATGCAGTTAGTTTTGGAGATTTAACAGTAACTAAGATATCAAATAATAATTGTGTACCTCATGGAAATCCCCCATAAAAACCCCAGCATTTCAGGCTTCCTCTTGCGCTTGATAGTGTTTGGACAGATCAGGGCAAATGCTGGATTTTTTTTTCTCCAGGGATACCTATATACCTCATTTTAATGGACCTAAGTGCAAGCTGTTGTTCTGCACTCATGTCCAAAGGTAATGGTTCTTGTAGGGGAAGTTAAAGAGGAGCTGAAAATGCACACGTTTAGTTGCAGAATAGCTGTTGATCACATCCACAATTTACTCTTTCAAAGTCATGCCTGATTTTTCAACAGATACCTTGTGGCTTCATTGAACACTTTCTCAGAGATCATTTTATCTTATAAAGCTGTAAGCCTGTCAGGTATACGTCATTCTTTTATCTAAAAAGCCACAGGCCGTTTTCAGGGCAGAGGGTTTATCTTGTTTCAGGTTCACAGGAAAAATATGCTTGAGTGACAAAGACATAATTAAAAAGTGCCTTTTAAACACTGGCAGGTTTTTTTTCATCAAGTACTTGGAACTTATTTGAGCTTAGAGTAAAGTTTTTTTTTCTACTTTTCTGGGTGGATCATGTGGTGTAAGTTGTCACAGCTTAATAGACAATGCGTTAGGTGTTGGGTTTGCATGGGAAAGAAAACGCAGAGAAAAGCAAATCAATATGTGGACGTTAAGTAACAGCAGACTGGACTGGATTTTTTTAATCCATAAGTAGTCTCTGTGGGCTTTGTGCATACTGAAATCTTGGTAGGACTTCTGGTAAATGATTTCCCACAAATCCTGCAAAGGACAAGCAATAATTTATTCAATTTTAATGTCTACTTCTCAGAAAATTAATTCCATTGTTATTATATAGGTATGATCTTATTTCTGAAGAGTGGCTTCCACTGGACAACACTGTGAACTCAGTAGAGATGAGATACGGTCATTCGTTGGCATTACATAAGGTAAGTTCAGTGCTGCAGACTCGCCTCCCAGCTGATTTCCCTGTCTTCTCCCCCCCTACCCAAACCCTCTGACAGATCAGTCTTGCTTTGGGAGAAGCGTTTCTCATTCAGAGGCTTGTCCATGGTTATACCAGTCTGTTTCCTTGTACTCCAGGGCATCCTTGCACTGCTGTCCTAGGAAGTCTGTAGTGCTTTTGCTTGTGTGTTCCTTCTTTGCCCTTTTCTCAGAGACTTTAAGGCTGACTGAGGTCAGTGAGGTCATTATTTCCTTATTACTGTCTGTGTTTGCAAGAAATGCCTGATGGCTAGAGTTTGCTGGAGTTCAGCTGGTTCCTCAAATGCCTTTTGCGTAGACCACATAAATATTTTTATGAGCTCTGTTCTCCACGGCAGCAAAGCAGAGCATGTGAATTAGGGATTTTTGGAGCCTGCTGTGCTTCTGCAGTAGATAGGTGAATCTATTCTTCTGGCATCTGAAATGGCAAGTGGATTTGTCTCACGTTTCTTACCTCAGTTCTCACCTGTATGCCCTGCTGTGGGAGCAGGCCACGTGAGAGCAGTACGGCAAAGTCTTTGAAAAGGAAATGAGGTAATCCTTTACTGACCTTTGGGTTTTGAATGTTAATTAGCTCATCACAGTGCAAGCCTATAATAAAGCATAATTATAAACCCTTGAAAAACTCCACACAGCAACGTTCACAAATAGACCACTTGAAGAACCTGAAAGGATGGAAATTCCTACCTGTGAAGGCTCAACGTGCATTCTACAAATAACTGTTCAGAAGCAGGGCACAGCAGTGGGTTTACAATCACTGATGGACAGTGGTTCTCAGGAATTTCCCAAGAAGCACCAGCTGTAGTAGAGAATTTCCCTTTCAAACGTTGGCACCTTGTCAGGAGGGAAACAGGGCTGCACTACACACTTCGGTGGATCAATGACTGACTCTGAGATGCCTGGAGAAACTCACAAAGGAACCTGGATACTTTATGGAACTTAGCTCTTACAGGATGATTACTAAAACCCTAACAGTCCTGGCTCACTTCTTTCCAGTATTTTGTCAGTGCATTAACTTTGAAGGCAAAACTTTTAGTGTATGGACACAGAGGAGTTTCCATCATAACTGCATTTCTTACCAGCTACCTTCTGCTGTTTGGATTTGCAAGCTGTGGGAGGGATTCAGGTTGCTTATTAAATTACCTGACTTAAGGTGCCCAACTTTGGGTGGCTTTGGGGAGCCTCTGAGCTCCATTTGTAGAGAAAACAGACATAGTCAGCACAGGTAGTGAAATCTGGAGAGCAAGTCAGCTTACCCAAAAGTAGGCACATCATCCCTGCTTTTGATCAGTTGAATTATTCTCCAGGCTCCACTATATTTTATATAGGTATTTAGACACTCAGCTAGCATTACTGGCACCTAAATTTTGATGTCTGTCATCTGGAGGTCACTGCTGCCCCCACACGCCTTCCCCTCCATACACAGCTGTAGGGTGAATTGTGTGTGTTGAAGATATTCTGACATTACAGACTTGGGTACATACCCTGGCAGTCATGGTTGCTTCAATGTGCATTCAATATCAAATTCATTCAATATCAAAATATTTTCAAAATATGATCAAAATCAAAATATCAAAAAAATTGCATTCAATATCAAATGTGACTGGTGAAGGAGACATGTTTCTCCTTGAGAAAAACTTAGGCTGAGAGAATATAAAATATAATAACTTAATTATTTACCTATTAGCAGTTTCCTAAATGCAAAACTCAGCCTCACTTTAAATCAAACTTCTTTCAGGATGATATATACATGTATGGTGGAAAAATAGATGCGACGGGGAATGTGACCAGCCAACTGTGGGTGTTCCACATTCCCACCCAGACCTGGGTTCAAGCGACGCCAAAAGCCAAGGAGCAGTACGCTGTTGTTGGCCACTCGGCACACATTGTCACCCTGCAAGACAGCAGCACCGTCATGCTTGTCATCTTTGGGCACTGTCCTCTTTACGGGTATATCAGCAATGTCCAGGAATACAACCTGGGTGAGTGGGGCCCTACCTACCAGTCGCTTCGATTTTAACAGTCGGTTTGAAAATTATTTAAATTATCCATATTCAGATAGCAAAACAAAGACAGATACATTCTTCTCATTCTATTTATATTTACAAGAAATTCAATCTTAACTTTCAGTGTTTGTGCAGCACAAACAGTGAGTAGACAGCCACGTGCCTCCAGCTTTTTACAGCTTGTTAGGTCCCAAAGACAAAAAAGCTGTAATTGAGAGACAAAGCAAGATAACTGTGGGACAATTTAGATGAATTTTCCTCTCTCCCTCTGACAAAGCAAACACTTTTGAAATTATTTTTGTATCCTGCGAATACAACAATGGCTGTAACAATTCAGACCAAGTGTCTGCTTAGCCCGATACCTGTGTCCCCAATAGTGAATGCTTAGGGGAACAGGCAGTGAATTTCCAGAGTCCCAGATCTCTGGTATAATCTGGTCCCCGTATCTCTGGGAATAGTCCACACTCTGATTTTTAAGATTCAGAGATTTCTAGCACCACCAGTGGAGAAGCTTAGGAAGCTCTCCAGATGAACTGAGCTCCTCCCTAAATTAGGTGCTCTGAAATGGCTCTCTGGAGGCATGTCCCTTGCTCTGCTGACAAGGTGGAGAACATAGTTAAGCACAGGAGTTTCACAATGTGAATATGCTGATTACTGTCAGAAGTAGTGGCTCTGTCTGCACTTTCGACTCGTTATCCTTGTCCTTCAGTCATCCTGATCCAGAGGATCTACTGGAGCCAGGATCGCTGGTGTCCACATGAGCGAGCTTTCTTCCTCTAGGAGAAAGCTAGAGAAAACCAGGATGTGTGGGGCAGTGATTTGTTTTTCTACTGTTCTGGTTTTCCCATGTGTGATGTTGCAGACTGTTCAGTTCCTTTGCCTTTTGTGTGCCTGATCTCCCTGGAGTTAGGAAGCCCGTGTAGGGTTTCATTCTGCACTTGCTACAAAGATTTGCTGTGTAATCTGGTATTTTTGTTTCAGTTGCCATTATATTATGTCTACAATGCTTCAAATCAGTGTTATTTTAGCGAGTGAGATATAGGACCATTAATCACATGTTAGTTTTCAACTGCAGTGTTTTTAACAGTCATACTTGGCTTCAGCACTGTCTGGCTTTATATATATATATATATATATATATATATATATATATATATGTATATGTAAAATAAAAGTGCTCTTGGGTACTGTTCCAAATCAAGCCACAGTGCTGGCATTTTCATGTCATTGAATTACAATATATTATCCCTATACTTTTTATCTCTCATTTATTTAGCTTGTCTACAAAATGTAATAAATGACTGTAGAAGAGATATTTCTGGTCTAATTAAAAACACTTGACAACATTCTTGACAACAAACTCCTTGAAGGAGAATATTTTTGGATAAGAAGTGATAGAGGCAGTGTCTAGATCTGAGTCAAGGGAAACCCAATTTGTTTTACCATGAGATTTGTTGGTAAGTTTTTAATGGAGAGAAAATAACCATGTTTTGTCACTCACATTTTTCATTTCTCAGCCACAAATACATGGAACATTTTACAGACGAGTGGAGCTTTGGTGCAAGGAGGGTATGGTCACAGTAGTGTTTATGATCCAAATACAAGATCAGTTTATATCCATGGAGGTTACAAAGCGTTCAGTGCCAACAAATACAGGCTAGCAGATGATTTGTACAAATACGAAGTTGATTCCCGTATGTGGTAAGTAGTTCTTCTTCCTGTATACTGCCCTGTCATTTTTGTTTGTAGTGGACAAGAGGATGGTGTATTTGATAAAGACACAGTAGTACGTTGATACCTGCATTCAGGATAGATAGTGTGCTCTTATATCTATTATTTTTATGTCCTGTTATGAATAGAGAATCATATAATGACAAATAATCAAGGCTATGAACAAGCCAAGAAATGCATTTTAATCTTTTATTGTATTAAAGCTGAAAAGAAAAATATTTGATGGGATTTTCTTGCCAGCAGTACAGACTGTGCATATGAGTGCACTTACTGCAGTCAAATGAGTGATAATTCATTCTGCAGTTAAGACCACAAAAGAATTTCTATTATAACCCCATTTTCTTCTGGCTCTGTAACTGCTTGAAATGTTCATTTCTTAAGCTGAAATCTTCTGTGATTTGTTTCTGCCCAGAGGTGAGTTGTATTAAAAAGCTATAGCAAAACTTCACAGCTTTGAGCTATAGAGGTGAAACACATTTACCTCAATTTTGTGTTTTTCTTAAAGTTGTTTTTAAAGGCTCCTTGCAAAAAGGAGACTATGTTTTGAATCAACACATGTGAATTTGTATCACTATATATTTTTTTTTTGAGGGTTTAAAACAGCTTGTATTTCTGCAACAACTGTTTGTGAGTCTATACCAATGAGGAAAGTAACTAGTGACTAATTTCCAAAACCCTTCCTTCCTGCCCCATTGTACAGGCAGCAATAGCCACACTTCCTTTCTTGGTTCATTTGATCCTCTGCTTTGGCCACAGTGTGGCCAAGTCTGGCTGAATCGTCAGAAAATTTCACAGATGTGACTGTATTCTTCCAAGCTGTGGCAGCACCAACTTCCTTTGGTCACGTTTATTTTGTCAGTCTTGTGAGGGCTCTTGGAACAGGCAAGCAGTTGCCTTGCAGCAAGATGTGTAGGGTTGTCTGCTCTTCTTTATCTAGATGGGGGGGTTTTGTGTCATTGATGACTCCTTTTATTCTTCAGTAATTTAGGCCCTCTCTCCCTCTTGAGATTTCATGGAAAGGCAAAAACCCAGTCCCCTGATCTTTATTTTGGCAAATGTGTTTCTCCCCATGTTCCCTTGGGTGATTTGACTGGCAGCTTCGCAGTCAAACACTGTAGCGTTGGCAAGTACAGAGAGATACTCAGAAAGCCCCAGTGTGCTGTGATGCCACTGCTTCTGCATTAGAAACAGGTTGCTGGTCCTGGTCCTTGATCTACCATTTGCTGAATATTTTGTTGTGGAAGTCTGGGCTTCAGCACAAGCTGTGTTTGGAGTGCTGCAGTTCTGCAGAACTGGTGTGACAGCCTGCAAGCAGTGACACCCTGCCTGCAACACAGACACAACCACATCAGGATTTTCCTGCGATCCCACCCTCTCAAAATAGTAAGGAAATTTTACAAAGTGTGACCTTTTGCGTTGAGTGCTGTTAATCATGCTGATTAAAGATGAGGTCAGTGGTGAGTTTGATTAATGCTTCCCATGATATAGTCATGGTTGAGGTGTTGAGTTTTGCAGGTATTAAGCTGCAGAGCTCCATTATCAGCAGCTGCGTAGATTTCCTTAAAATAGGTTTTTAGGTTTTGAGCAACAGCTCATGCCCAGTTTGAAAGAATTCTTTAGATTACTATAAAAGTAGAGTTGCTGTAAAATATTGGAGTCCTCCCAGGCAGCATCCATATCAGCAGGTTTAGCTGACTGTGCTCAAAAGCCCAGTTAGTGTGAAAACTTGATAATCCCTAGGGGCGGAATTGATGATTTTAAGATCCATAGCTTTGGAAAGAGGCTTTCATAGATATATTTCTCCTGCAAATTGGCAAGCAGATGGGAAGATGAGAGAATGAAATTACACAAGGAATTGAACAGTGTGGAAAGTAAGTTGTTAAATACCTCATTAGGAAAAGCAGCTTAAATATTATCCCCAGACTCCCTCCTGCACCCCAAAACCTTCTGCAACTTGGATTTACAGTTTGTTTTGTTTTTGCCAGTTACTAATAATTTTCATTAATACGTATATTTTTATTTCTGAAGGACTATTCTTAAAGACAGTAGATTTTTTCGCTATTTGCACACGGCTGTGATAGTGAGTGGAACCATGCTGGTGTTTGGAGGAAACACGCACAATGACACCTCCATGAGCCATGGCGCAAAGTGCTTTTCTTCAGATTTTATGGCATATGATATTGGTAAGTTCTTGCAGAAATAATAATAATAAAAAATCTTGGATATTCAAAAAGAGCTGTCTTCAGAATGACTAATTTACATGCTGGGTATATTATTCCAAATGCTACTAAGCGTACTGCAGAAGAATGTGTAATCAGGAGAGGCTCATTTAGATTTCTACACATTACCAAGCAAATGAGCTGGTGCAGTGATTTCTAGGCAAATACAGCAGCAGTTATTTGGTCAACAGTTTATACATAACCTTGGGCATTAAAAAATTATTTCTTAAATAGGAAGCATATTGTTCTAGCATCTCAGCCATAAAGCTGTCCTGATATTATGAGTGCATTTTAATCTCTGATTTATCAAAAATGCAGGCTGTTAGGTCAGTTATAAGCGCTAGGCCCTGCTGACACTCAACTTGTACATTGCATGCTCTTTTTTTAACTACAGGCTGGCTGGCTTGTTTGGCTGTGCTGGTTGTAATGTCAGTTTGTTTATATGTATGCTTTATAAGCATAAATATCCCCATAAGCACTATTTAACAATAAAGCAAACAATTAGATTTTATTTGGAAGGATTGGGTTTTGTTGAGTTTGAGCAGCCAGGAGAGGGCAGCATTTATTTGTGAATTTGAAGTCTAGCGGTCCTGCATTTCAGAAGAAAAGAAGAGATGAAATTATATAAAATAAGTTGCATGCGCATCCAGATAATTCACACTGGAGAAAAGCACCATTCTCTACTTGTATCATATTCTGCCTTCTGCTTTCAGAATTCCTGATATATGGGCTTTCATGATTGATTCCCTGAAATAATCATGTAAACCTGAATTCCGTGAGTGATGGTGCACTGAGATGTCACTCTTGGTTTGTGAAAGGAATATGCAAGCAAATGGATTACTTTCAGCAGCAGGGTTTGGCATCCTTGTGCCGTTTTGCTGTCTGTTACAGGGATCATTCCCTTCTGCTTCCTGTGACTTCAAATCCTATCCCTGTGGAATATATTGTGTGCCCCTAGCTAGCTTTATTTTGAGGTTTTTCTTGAAGAATTAAACCGAGGTCTTTCGGTCTTTCAACAGTCATTTTTTAAATTAAATTGAAATTAGTTTTTAAATTAAAAGTAATTTTTTTTAAATGTTGATAGCAATCATCATAGCAAAATAGCAAGAAAAATTGTATCTTCCCTGACGCATTGAAGTGTCTATTAGGTGTAAACCAAAAATTGTATTCATTTAACAAGATATGCCAATAATGATCACAGAATCATAGCATGGTTTTGGTTGGAAGCGACCTTCAAGATCACTTAGTTCCAACCCCCTGCTGCAGCCAGGGACACCTCCCACCAGACCAGGTTGCTCCAAGCCCCGTCCAGCCTTGCCTTGGACATTGCCAGGGATGGGGCATCCACAGCTTCTCTGTGCCACCTGGTCCAGTGCCTGACCACCTTCACAGTAAAGAATTTCTTCCTGATATCTAATTAAATCTGCTTTCTTATAGTTTAAAACCATTCCTCCATGTCCTGTTGCTACAGGCCCTACTAGCATGTGTGTCCTCATCTTTCTTATAAGCCCCCTTGATTCAGTTTAGTTAAGAGGCAGGTTCCTGTTACATGAAATAAGTGTTGCCGTCAACTTGCCCAGTCCTTACCAGTGTTACACTGAGAATTAGAGCTTGCATTGGTTGCACTTCACATGACAGGGATGAGAAGTGTTCTGGTGCTTGTGGGTACCCTCATTCTTTAGGGCAAACTCTCAGCTTAGAAAGAGCCGCTTTTTTCAGAAAAAAAGACTACTTTTTCTATTCTTCTCGTGGCAGGACACCTTCTGCATGATTTGCCTATTCCCATTGGACCAGGAGCACTACTAGGAATACGTTAGGGTGCTGGCTGATCAGTAGTGTCACAGCAGAGGTACCTACTTGGTAGTTCTTTGTGCATGATCTCTTCAGTAATTATATTGATCATGTTTGTATTGGTCTCCATGGGAATAAACCTACATACTTGTGGGGAAGCATTGTAAAATAACAAAGATTGTTGTGGCCATGCCACCATAGATGGATATAGCTTTCACATCTTTAATAGTAATGTGCTTATGTGTTTGTTGTCCTTTCCTTGATTGTCCTCAAGGGTCAGGCTTCCCAGGAGAAAACCAAGCAGCAAGGTCAATTGATGCTGAGAGGCTTTGTAATGGGCTATCTTACTCCCTACTTTTATAGTGTGCTGTCTGGCTAGTTTGCTTATTTTTGACATCTTGTTGATGAAGGTAGTACCTTAGTGATTGTAGTGATGGTTGGAAGACTGGAGAAAACTGAAATTAAAATGCAGCCTTAAAACAAAGGCTTCAAAACTAGATCTTTTCTTTTAACTTTTGCCATTAAAACTTACTTCTACATCTTTATTTACCTCGTCAATTCTTTCTGGTTTTCTGTCCTCAGATTTCTAAGTAATGAGACCACATGCATTGAATGTGTTGAGGACATATGATTTTTTTGTGTGCGTGTGTGGGGTATAAACAGATGTCACTGAGATGTGTGCTGAGATTCTTGGGGGTGTTTAGCAGATTAGGTAGGTCTGAGAACACATTAATGCTTCTTACCTTTTTATCCACCACGATATATCAGTCGAAATTACCAGGTAGTGTCTGGCTTCAGGATAGCAATCCAACTGTTTGTGTGCATGTGCATTTCTTGTTGCTTCTCGGGACAAGTTTTCAGATTGTGTTGACGTTGAAGCTGGGTGAGCACTTGGATAGAGCAGTCTCACAGTATTTTTCCTGTTCTGCACACTGCAGTGACTAGCACTTCCTATCCCCAAAATTTTGGTCTCTCTGGTCTCCGTAGAAGAGTTTCCTGCTCTGCAGCAGTTGTCTCTGGGTGAACAAATGCCTCGCTCAATCCTCTGCTGCCTCCTGTCAACAACTTTTAGCAGCAGAGGAGCTGAGGGAGAGTTGCAGCACTTACGTCGCTCCATGTTCATCTCCAGGAGAGAAAAGGCAAGGGTTCTGCTTTCTCAAGGGTCACATCCCTTGCCTATGGGATGTGTGTAATAAAACAAGAATTGAACCCTCACAGTCAGATTGTCTCAAAATACAGTTACTGTGGATTAAGTAACTGTTGTTTTCAATTTCTAAATAAGTTTTGACTTTGTGGTGGTTTTTTTTGTTTTTTTTTTTTTAAACTCCGCATGAAGTATTCATGTAAAGGCTATACTTATACAATGATCTTTTCTCCCCACAGGAGAGAAATTTACGCTCTTCTATTTACCCTATCAAAAATTCAGTTCTGATGACAAACATAGAAAGAGGCTAGATGTTTTCATAACACATGTGTTCTATTTGAATAGTATATTTAATAAATCCTGTGCATTGTAAGTTTTAGGCTTGGCTTACCTCATAAGTCAGGAAGGAGAGGATTCTTTGTCATTTCAGAATTACTCATTTTTTCCAATACTTGGTCTTCAGTTAAAGATGGGAAAGAAGCTTAGAAAGCAAAACATTCCAGGCCTTCTATTAATCTAGAAAAATATGTTTCTTGGCCTCACATAACTCAAAACTTGATGGATAAAAAATTGCAAATTGCTGTCCAATTTTGCTGAAGTCTCCTGTTAAAAATTGGAACCATGCATGCTTGTCTCAAGAGTGATGCTGGTCTAGGTTAAATTCTTTGAAAATTGAGCAAATGACATTTAAAAATAAACTTCAAAATCATAATTTATCAAAGCATTAAATCCAAGCAGCTGGGTCTTATGTCTTTTATTTATCAGCACTCTTGGACAAAAGTTTCTGCTGGAGCAGAGGTTGGTTGGTTTACCCCACAATTTTCCAATTAAATTTGGTTAAAAATTAATATGGTTGTTTTTCTTTGCCCTCTCAGTTTATCTGCGTACTAGTTTGGGTTTGTGGGCTTTGTTTTTCAAAGGTTAAGTCCATGGCCCAACAGTTTTATCTTGTATTAAAGAATCTTTGTGTATCTGAGGGCTCTGTAGATTTTTACAGCAGATTGACTTTTCTACCTGAATTGCTTAAATTGCATGCATCTGCCTCTGGTTAACCCCCAAGGTGATCCCATTTACTTTACAAAGTTTAAGTGATATGAATTGGACTAACTTTTCCTGCTTTTGTTCCTTCGATTGCTCAGTGGGTTATATGTTTCTTTGGTTGGGTTTTTTCGTGGTGCCTAAAGGAAGAAATTACCTGAGAAACCGAGTAAAAAATGAAGCAGAACTTATAAATGTTATGCTAATAGAAAAAGATGGAATAATCTCACATTATATTAAAGGAGAAAAACAACCACAAATCCTTAAGCTATGATGAGTGAAAAATATTTCTAAAAATGTGGATATCTACCCTCTAGGAACTTAATTGCAATGGGGGGGTGGGGGGCGAAGATAAGTTTCTGTTCTCAGTGATACTAGTTTGGGGCAAAACTGCAAGTAATTCACGCATAAACAGATAAAACCTGAACTTGTTACACAGTGAAAAATTCCACTGGTAAAGGAGAAAAAGCAGCTCAAGCCACCGCCATTTAATTACATGGGATTGCCAAAAAACTAATAACCCCTTCCAAATGCAATGTCATGAAACTTTACTGTTTTAATGAACTATTTAGATGATAGAGCAGAGCTGTTAAATTCCTCCTTTCCCTTTCTGTCACATCGTGGCAGCTGGCATAAAGGCTAACTCTTGCATCTTGCAAAAGAAGATAAAGCAATGCTTGTGTAAACTGACCTGTTTCATTCAAGATTTGCATTTGGTAGTGGGTTGAATGGCCTCTCTATACAGTTCTTAAAGCAGAATCATAGAATTGTTTAGGTTGGAAAAGACCTTAAAGTTAATCATCTAGTCCAACCATTAACCCAGCACGGCCAAGGCCGCCACTGAACCATGTCCCCAAGCACCACAGCCACATGGTTTTTGAACACCCCCAGGGATGATGACACCCCCGTCCCCGGGCAGCCCGTGCCAGCGCCTGCCAGCCCTTTCGGTGCAGAATGTTCCCTCACACCCAATCTCACCCGCCCCTGGCGCAACGTGAGGCCGTTTGCTCTCGTCCTGTCGCTGGTTCCTGGGGAGCACAGACCGACCCCCCTGGCTACAGCCTCCTGCCAGGCCGTTGCAGAGCCACCGGGTCCCCCCCAGCCCCCTTCTCTCCAGGCTGACCCCCCCGCCCCCCCAGGCTGGTGCCCCAGCCCCTGCCCCAGCCCCTGCCCGGCTCTGGACACGCTCCAGCCCCTCAGTGTCTGTCTGGCCGTGAGGGGCCCAACGCTGAGCCCAGGCCCCGCGGGGCGGCCCCACCGGTGCCCAGGGCAGGGGGACGGGCGCTGCCCCGGCCCTGCCGGCCACACCGTTTCGGACACCAGCCGGGACGCCGCTGGCCTCCTGGGCCACCTGGGCACGCTGGGGGCTCATGCCCAGCCGCTGCCGCCCAGCCCCCCCGGGCCCTGTCCCGCCGGGCAGTTCCCAGCCCCCTGCCCCCAGCCCGCAGCTGCCGGGGGCTGGTGTGACCCAGGGGCAGAAGATCCCAAGTACTTTGGGATATTTCAGGAAGAAATGTACTCTGTAAGTTGAATCATTAATTAGGCTAGACAAACTTTTCTGAAATGATCTTTTCTTAATCTTAGCTTGTGATCGGTGGTCTGTTCTTCCTCGCCCGGGTCTCCATCATGATGTGAACAGGTTTGGACATTCTGCTGTGCTGTACAACAGGTAAGGTCACAAATATGCCGGGGAGTATTGGCATTTTTCATATTTCAATAAATGTATACATGTATATCACTAACACTGAGACCAGAGGGTTGAGGATCAGTTGCAAAACTCTCAGAGTTCTCAGATCTTCACTTTTTTGTAATGTCTTCAGTATCCACCTGCTCCTGTTAGCCCTTCTTCCCTCAACTAAACTTTCTCAGCTCACTTCTTTAAAAAAATTGATTTTTTGATATTTCTATTCCTTTTCCTTTTGTATATATGTATATCTGTATTTCTCCAAATCATACTTTCCGTCATGGTTTCTCTGTCCATGTTCCAGTTTACATAGCTGATCCTGTGTGGCTGCTCTTTCCCAGTCACACAATGTATATTATTCAGGTGAGGTGATAGGTGAGATTCCTGGTGTGAAGCATTACATCACTGTATGAATGACTGTGCTTTCAGGTGAACATCTGTTGTTGTAGTTGAGTCTGCGGAACCAAGTTTGAGAAATTATATTCCTTAAAAGTCTTTCATTCTGATTCCTTTATCCTCTTAGGATACTTTCTGTAAATCAGTAACGTTATTTAAAGCTCAGTTTAAGCCAGGCAGATAACTGTCAGTGCCTTGAAAAGGAAGGTGTGCTTCTAGATACTCTTTTCGTCTCTTAAACTCACTCACCACCTACTTGTTTCGGTGTCTACTGAATACCAGCCATGCATTTGCTTCCATGAAGGACGCCTAAGTGTGCATTAGTTCTTCTTTTCATCTTTAAATAGGATGAAAATCGTATTAAAAATATTCAGCCAGAACTTTTATTTTCAGTTGCATTGACTCTTCTTCACTGTCTTTTAAAATGCACATTTACAAACATGGATGCACAGGGGTTTTGGGGTGACATTTTTGTGCAAGTAATGAAATTTGATGTTTTGCCTGAAGCAGTTGCGATACTGAAGAAGGTTTAAAAAAAACACCTTCCACCTGCAAAAACTATTATTTTGTTTTGGGGTTTGGTTTTTTTTGTTTTTTTTTTACTTCTTTAAGTTGACAATGACTGCTCATTTGCTAAAAGCCATGGAAATAACTGTTTTTTTCACAGCAGCGTAGCAAGATGTGACAACACTGAATTGTTTTGTTGTAGTTTCTGAATACTGGTTTAATGCTGTGATACCGTCTCCCCAATTTGTAGCCTTCCTCCTTCTCTTGCCACTGTCCTTTACAGGAGGACCTGCATTTCTGCAGCATTTCATGTACAGTCACGTTGATAGGTGTCACCAGTGTTCTGGCTGAAGCTGAAGGTCGGTATATGACCTTGGATAGGTTTGATTCTTCTCAACACCTGTGTGTTGAGATTTTCTGGCTTCTTTGAAATGGTGGAACTCGACTGACCTTTTCTTTAGTGCCTTCCTTAACCAAGAGCTATTTCTTTGGATTTATACATGCTGGAATGTAATAAAACACTTTGCTCACACCTTAAATCATTTTGACCTGGAGCAGTGTGTGGTCTATAAACACAGGTGCAAGTTTTTACCTGTTCACTTCCATTTTGTCTAGCACTATGTATGTATTTGGAGGCTTCAACAGCCTCCTCCTGAGTGACATACTGAAGTACACACCCGAGAGATGTGAAGCTTTTGACAATGAAACGGCCTGCTTGCGAGCGGGTCCTGGCATCAGATGCGTGTGGGCTACTGCCTCTTCTCGCTGCGTCCCCTGGGAAATGGCGACAGAGAAGCAGCAGCAAAAGATATTTGAAGATTGTCCTCCTAAGCCAGGTATGTGTCACATTCTTTCCATTTCCCTTTCCAAAAGGCATGTAGGGTCTTTTCCACATTCTGTCTTGCCATTACCAGATCAGGTTAAAGGTGGGGGGCTGTAGTTGTGCTTGCACACGTGTCCTGGGAGACCTTCCTCTGACCAAGTGGCTGCAGCCACGTGGAGACGTTTTCATCTCTCACTCCCCCTGAAGCTGCTTGCTCATTAGTTTTTTTTTGCTGCTGTACAGCTTGTACTTACTTTCCTATCCCAAAGAGACCCCATCAGTCAGGAATCAGGTCTGGACCATTGCTCTGTAGATGTTTACTCCAAGAACTGACCTTTTGAGAGCCGGCAATTTGCTGATGAGCACTGCAGGGCAAGGGAGTGGGATTGGGGTCCTGCAGCGTTATACTGTGCTCTTAGAGAGAGACAGCAGGAATAGTGTTTTAAGAAAAGTTACTTTATTTTTCCTTCTATGGTATTATATGGATAGGGGCATACAAAAAAAAATTTGAGGTCTGATTCCTGTGTTCTCCCTTATGATAATTTTTAAACAACTTTTCAATGCTTTATCCTGATGTATTCATTGCTCTGAATTGAATTATGCGAACTTTGATTCTGTAATAGATGGCAGCCTTTAATTATTTAATATAAATTGATGTAAAGGGACATTGCTTTGATGGGCTCTGAATGTACAATAAATTTTCACAAAACACAGGCGATAAGCAATTGGAAAGATGAAGTGGAAAGTTGAAGCTTTGCATGAAAATGCTGCACATAATTGAAGGCCAGGCTTGCAGTGAAATGGGCCTGCAGTGGGAGAAGTTCACTGTCCTTGTGAAATGTCCTCTAGCATCATTTGCATGGGCATTGACTGAACATGCGTCTCATCTTAGTTCATGCGCTTCTATGTCTTGGTGCATTTTCTGGTGGTGTGTTTTATGACTCCTTGGGCACTAAAAATGATTGATGCTGCAAATGAATGCAATTTTCTATCAGTTCAATCACGTGAAAATATCTGATTCACTAAGTAGTTGATAACGGAAAATCTACAGGCCCTACTGTTTGGTTGTATCTTTTGCTATATATAATCAAGTTCTTAGAGCTCTGTCAGGAAATGCCTGTTTTTGGTCATGCAGGTTTTTTTCTTTAATAGCTGTAGACAATGAAAAATGTGATCAGATTACAGACTGCTATAGCTGTACAGCAAATACAAACAACTGTCAATGGTGCACTGACCAGTGTATCTCAATACATAACAACTGCACAGAGGAACAGGTAAAGTCTCTCTAATACTTCTGTAGTTTAAATTTAGTCTTTGAAATAGCAAATGTCCAGATGGCTTCATCTGTCACTATTATTGACCCTAGTTGTTTCATTATTTCCAGTGCATGTCTAGCTCTAAACTGCTAACATGCTTGAATATTTTTTTCAAGTTTGTCCAAGGGCTTTTCATGGGACTCTTCACTTAAGTTATGAGGATGGCTATGGGCAGAGGAAGAGGTGGAGGTTTCCTGATGGTGTGATTATTCAGTAAGGCACATAGCCATTTGGGTTTGTTCCCAATAGGGCCTTCCCTAGAAACAGACCTTTTGTAAAAGCTCTAGTAAGGAAAATGTGTCAGATGGTGGCTTGGGGGAGTATCTTGAATATACAGTGCAAGTTATGTTTAGTGTCACAGATTTTGAATTTATCAGTTGTTTTGTAGGTCTGAACTGTGGAGTTTAGTGTGATAGGCATTGCTCTTACAAACCGACATTGGGTGGATGGGAAAAAAACTAATCTGTGCTATTTATTTTAGGTTCCTGTTACTCTGTATGACAACTGTCCTAAGGATAACCCTGCTTATTACTGTAACAAAAAGACAAGTTGTAAAAGCTGTGCCATGGATCAAAACTGTCAGTGGGAACCTAGGAATCAGGAGTGCATTGCTTTACCAGGTGGGTGTTGGTTATATTTGTGCAAGAAAAAAAAAAAAAAAGGAAAGAGATTCACCCAGTCCAAAAGTTGTGGGGATTTTTTTGTTTGGTTTTGGTTTTTAACCCCCAAATCTGTAATCTTTTAGTGCTAAAATGGAATAAATAATGTTGTTTAATCAGCCCAGCTTTGGTATAAAACTTTTTCTAGTAAATTCAAAAAGTCTGATGAGATATTTTTCAATCCTGATTGTCTGAAGAGGAGTATGATCACTTGTATAATTATTAGGCGCTCTCTCCATCTGATAAAAGCAATACTGTTGATATAATAGGCTTCTGCAAGATATTAGATTTAATAATTCATGCTATTTAATTTTAGAAACTAGAATTGTGCAAAAGTGTAATGGCACATACTGGACAAATTAGGCAAATAACACATAAAGTGTGTAAGGAAAATTCTCTTATTAGTGTTTCCAGTGGGAGCTCATAGGAGTTGATTATTAGTCCCCCTGCAGCAACTTTTTTTTCCCAGTGACTGGGAGAGAAATATAGCATCTTCAGTGATTAACGTTTGCAGTTAATAAAATATAGAGAAAGGGGAAAAAAGCAACCCAGAGAGGACCTTTTAATAGGTATGGAAAGTCTTCCCCTAATAACTCTGATAGGTCTGGATGTGTCCAAGTCTGGCGTTTGCTAGTCTGGAAGAGTGGAAAAATTAAGAGACTTTGGAGAAGAGCCATGAGAGTGAGAAAAACTTCTTTTAATGAGATAGATAAAGAGCTTGGTCTGTTTAATTTGTTGTAGAAAAGAAGGTGACTTGACCATATGTGTAAAAAGCCTATCTAAAAATTTAACACTTGAGAGCTTCTCAATCTGTTAGATAAATCTGAACCAAGACGTTGGAGCTAGACATCAGCTGTGCAGAAATTCACACTGAAAATGCCCATTGGTGGTGGGGTTTTTTTGAGGGAAATAATTAACCACAGAATCTAAAGAGTTCTTCAGTAGTGGGCATGGCTGTTCTCAAGATAAAACAGGGTTTAATCCTGGAAGTTTGGTACTGTGAGTGGGATTAGCCCAACCAGCCTCTTCTGTCGAAAGGTATCCTAACAACTGTCATTGAATAAGTGGCTTTAAGCCAGGGGTCCTCAAACTACGGCCCCTCAGGGTCCTCAATCCAGCCCCCGGTATTTACAGAACCCCCCCGTGCCACCCCCCCGACCCCCCGCCGGGGTTTGGGGGGGGAACCAAGCAGCCACAGATGACTGCCTGCCACTTCATCCGCGCACTGGCCCCCCGTTTAAAGAGTTTAAGGACCCCTACTCTAAGCCATCAGCAAGATAGTCATTTACTTTCCATTTCTCATTCTTCTACAGTAATTTTACTATTCCATGTAATAAGTGCTTTGACTACCTAGTGCAGATAACTAAATGCTGATGATGCGCTTCAGCTCCCCTAAACAGCTTTCCTATTCCTCCAGTATTTTGTACATAGATACTTCTGAGCCTGCCAGTAAGTCATGCTGGTTTGGGATGGGACAATAAGTTTTATTTTGGTGAAAAGGTTCTTTCACCTCTTTGAACATTGTGAAGGTTGCTTACATATCTGGGTTTATTTTCTTTTTTCCCCTCCCAGAAAATATCTGTGGAACAAACTGGCATTTGGTAGGCAACTCCTGCTTGAAAATTACAAACGCAAAGGAGAACTATGATCATGCCAAACTGTCCTGCAGATCCAACGGTGCATTGCTGGCTTCTCTCACAACCCAGAAGAAGGTAGAATTTGTTCTAAAGGAGCTGCAGAAGATGCAGTCTTCGGTGAGTGCTTCTCTTTTATGTCCCCTGAGTAATTAAGCTCTGACTGTGGAAAAGTCCTTGCTGTGGTATTGTATGCTCTGTACAGAATAGACATGCCTCTTAACTGAAAAGGACTGATTTTTCTTTTGAAATTCAGCATACCCGATGGGTGCTTTTGAACTGAAATTGTAGAGAATGTAAATGGGAAAGATAAATATAAACATACACGGTGCCTCAAAGCTATCGCTTCCTATAATGAAATCCCACATGATTTCTCTTGTGGGATACATGACTGCATCAGGAGTCCTCTCGTGACTTGTACACAATATTTTATAAATAAAGGTCCCTTTGGGGCACCGGAGTTGTTTAATATAAAGCATTTAAAGTTATTTATTCTGTTCAGGAAAGTGGCTGTTTAAAATGTCGGCTTTTTGCTCTGCAGAGCTGCTTGGCTTATTTGGAGTTATTTATGTTTGATTTAGTGGCAGGTGCTTTTCTGTCAGAGCCAGTGAGAAGTGAATTGGAATCTGTCCCTCTTCATGCATCAATAAAATAAATATATATTTTTTTCCCAGTCCCTGGCAGAAGTGCAGAGGTATTCAGGGCAGGTTGTGTAGGTGGTGCTAAAGCCCTAACAAAGAAAAAGATGTTGTGCAGCTTTGCTGAAATCCTAGTTTAGGCAGCAGAGCTACCGTGGCTTGATGGCACATTGGAGTAACTCTTCTTGGGTCCCAGAGGCCACTGTGGGCAGGGCTGGCAATCAAGAGGAGTTTTATATAGGAAAAATTAGATTGGAGGCAGTAGGATTGCTGCTTTTCAAGAGAAGAATGTACTTCAGTACTAGAGAGACGTATTTCCCTGTTGAAATGAGAACATTCCTGCTTTGATTCCCTTTGTAATTTTGAAATGCCATTTTAACAATTACGGGGTTTTAGAGGGGATTCAATTTAGCCAAGAAAAGGTAAAGTGCAGTTCAAGCAAGATTGTTTGTTAAATCTTTTGTAAAGAGTGGAAGCCAAGCCTGTGATATTGTAAAAGTACATGGTCTAACACCTCCAGGTGTTGCTGGATATCCCAGTAGTTAAGTGCAGTGTAAATTCCTAAAGCCACATGGCAACCCTTTCCTGATAGTGTTTAAACCCTGACACTGGGGAGAAAAAAATTGTTAATTTATGGCATTTATTTCACCGACAGTGTCCTTTAAAAAGTAAGCTTTAGAAATCTAAAGAGATTGTTAACCCTTTTTAGTGGATATTAGTATTGAGTTCTTATAATGTGGGAAAATACCTTCACTAAAAAGCCAACCTGTGTCTGGTACTTGAACTTCTGCCATTCAGTGGCACGCTGCTGCTATGCTGGGGGAGGCTGTACTTTACAGTTGGTCCTTTTTTAAATAAGCTGTGTATAGGTGTTTTTTAATAATAAGAAAATGTGTTGGTGTTGGCACGTAATGCTGTGTAACCCTGTTGCTGTTAAAAAGTTGCAGCTCTAAGGTTTAAGGGTGCATAAAATCAGTTTGAAGTAGGTGATGGTTATATATAGCAGTAAGGGAAGACGTGTTGTCTAAAGCCTTCCCAGGACAGCTGTGCCACCAAAGTGCTTTGATGGAGAAAAGGTTTTAACAGTAAAATAAAATGTTGTACTAAGATAGTTAAAAACCCTCTCCCCGGAATAAAAATGTATAAAAAAATAAATGGCCAGTAGAAGTATTTGTTATGGGTTCTTGATATTGAGAATTTTATTGCCAACGATACTCATTTAGATTTGACCTGCTCTGTGTCTCTACCTGTCTGTATATACACACACTCTTCAGTAGTAGAAGTCTCCTAGTCAGACTGTATAGTAGTAGGTAAGTGGATTGTATCATTTAAATTGTAGAGGGCACTGCTAGTTTTCATTCTCATGTTAAACTGTAGATCCAGAATTTTTTTTCTTGTGTCTAGGCATTTGTAGGAGTCACAAACATATAAAAAGCAACTTGCAGTTAATTTCATTGTCAGCCAGTGTAAATGTTTGACTTGTTCTTTTGGTTTAGGAAACTAGAAATGTAGTTTGAAAAAAAAAATAATTAAAAATAGGTGTTTTCTGAAGGGTTTTTCTATCTCTGTGGCATTTAATTCTGGTAGCACTGAGAAACACGTATTTTCCTTACTATGTTTTTGCAATATGTAACCTGGCAAAGTTGTTAGGAGCATTATATGATGATGTGTGTTTTCTTTTAATGCCTAAGGTAATAAAACTGGGTATTATATCTACCATTTTCCTTTATTTCTAGCCCAAATCTTTGACTCCATGGGTTGGACTGAGGAAAATCAATGTGTCGTATTGGTGCTGGGAAGACATGTCTCCCTTCACCAACACCCTCCTCCAGTGGCTCCCAGATGAACCAAGCGATGCTGGATTTTGTGGTTATTTAGCTGAGCCTTTCCAGCAGGGACTGAAGGCAGCAACATGTATCAATGAAGTCAATGGCAGTGTCTGTGAAAGGCCAGGTAACAATATCTGACTTGTGTGTCTCATGGGCAGCAGGCTGACTGATGAGCATTTGTATTTTTATATTTTTGTATTTACTGTAAATGTGGCAAGACACTGGCACAGGCTGCCCAGAGCAGCTGTGGATGTCCCATCCCTGGCAGTGTCCCAGGCCAGGCTGGACAGGGCTTGGAGCAACCTGGTCTGGTGGAAGGTGTCCCTGTCCGTGGCAGGGGGTGCAACTAGATCATCTTCATGGTCCCTTCCAACCCAAACTGTGCTGTGATTCTATGATTTCTTAGAGAGTAAAGAGGATCCCGTTCATTAAGTTTACAACTAGCTGTGTCACGACTTTGCCAAAGAAAAGTAGTTCTGAAAGTGTCTTGTGTAGGACTTTCATGCAGGAACCGGACATTTCAAGAATAGCTCTACATTTACACTGTTAACTGTAACATGCTTGAAGTACGTTATAGTTTAATTATTTTTCTCTAAATTGCATACCTGAATGTGACATTTAGGTTAATTATGGTATGAAGCAATCTCTCATTTAAAAAAAAAATAAAATAAAAGCTACTTTCCAATTGAACTCCCTTTTCTCCCCTCCCCTGTTCCGTAGCCAGAGGAGGATTTTATCAAAGTTTGAAATTAATTGGGCAAGACACTTTAGAGATATGAGAACTTTGAAAAAGAAGCTATTTGCTTTTGGGAAAAGTCTTCTAGCTTTGTTGGAACTGCGTATCTTTTGAAATGGCTTGGACTGTTAACTTTCTGTTATAGCTGATTATTTCTGAATACCAATTAGTGCCTCTTTAAGTTTTAAGAAAGTTGGCTGATTACATAAAATTTCTAAGTAAGCTACACCACTTGATATCATTCTTTGTGTAAGTGCAGGATACATATCCTGAATGTGGAACTTCAACTCAAAATTTTAAATATTTTAACTTCAGCACTTTGAATTGGTTTAAGCTTTAATTTGTTTTTTATGGTCTGATAACAGACACTAGAAGTAGATGGTAAAGTATTGGCCTGCACCAGGAACTCCTGAGTTAGTTCTGCTTTCAGTACTCATTTTATGTGTGGAACTGATGAAATAACTTAAAACACATCCCAGTGTTTTATATAACATATAAATATGACTAAAACATAAAACATGAGGTTACTTCCCAACACTTTGCTTGGGAGAATAGCTAAGGAATGCATCAACAGACCTGCAGAGGGATAATGACTACATTCATAACACCATTTAAATTGTTTTCTGTCCACCTTACAAAGCTTTAACACTCGTGGAGGAAACATAGTAAGAGAGGTGTTTTTGCAATACTTACTGCATTTCTCATTCATGTTTATGTAAGATATCTCCAGCTCCATCCAGCACCACCACACCACAAATGAAGTGTTTCAGGTCTGTGATATTGAACTGTTTTTCAGCCTGAATAATAGACAGGGCTTTTTGTCTTCTGTCTTTTGGTTCATACCTATTTCTTTCTGGAAGAAAGTTGACTCTTGTCTTCCTGCCCACAGCTAACCACAGCGCCAAGCAGTGCCGCACGCCCTGCGCCCTGCGGACCATGTGTGGGGAGTGCACGAGTGGCAGCTCTGAATGCATGTGGTGCAGCAACATGAAACAGTGTGTGGACTCCAATGCTTACGTGGCCTCCTTCCCCTACGGGCAGTGCATGGAGTGGTACACCATGAGCAGTTGTCCACGTGAGTAATTGCTTCTGCATCTTGATGTGTGGGCTGGAATCTTGTAGTTGCTGACATTCACTACAATAAGGCATCAAACTGTGCATCAGCTATACTGAATATCTTGTGGATAAAGGTAACCAGTACCTGACCCCGTGTCTGCAGTTCGGTCCTGCATCACGTAAAGCATTAAACAGAATTAGGTCCCAGTTATGGGAACTATCAATTAAGCTAAATGGCAGATAGTGAAGGCTTTCAAGTGAGATGATGAAATCTCCACTTTTTTTTTGCAACGGAGAAGTACTTGTTTCGTTATTTGAATTCCTGTCCTTCAAGTTAATTGTTACATAATTTCATGTGATTAACTTCTTTTTGCATCTCTTTTATATCTCTTTTATTCACATATGGAGCCATGTAATTTAATATTAGATTGTCTTGTGTAAACCGTAATTTGGATTTGATAGGCTGTTTTATTCTGAAGTATTGTCTGCATGTAGCCCACAGTAGGTATTTCTAACTTATTTTGAATAAGTGGTATTTTTTTCCCCCATTTAGGTAGATGTAAGCAAACTGCAAAAGATTTATGGTGCTTTGGAATATTACTTTTTGTTTTCGAAACGGGTTGAAATAGTCTGGAAATTTAAAAAGTCATCAAACAGTTTTAGAAATTATTTTTATTAATGTTGAATTCTTTAGGAGCCAAGTGTGGACAGGGGAGTTGGGAAGGCCAGGGCTCTTGGGGTAGCAGAGGGGGAGGAGTGCATATTTTCCCCAGGAGGGAAGGTGGGCAGTTTGAGTTGCTGCAGTTGCTCTAGGAACTTTCAGAAGCTGATGATAATAAGCCTGAGTGGCTGCAGGTGTTGCAGAATAAGAAATGGAGGAAATGAGTTTCAGGTAATAGTCAAACATGAGTGTGAACTTCCCATACTGCCAGAGGTCAAAAGTTGGAGGAAGCATCAGGCAGGAGATGAGTAGGCTGAAATAATGGGAAACAATATTTTTCTACTACTTTTGGGTGTTGGGTTTTTTTTTTTGTTTTTTTGTTTTTTTTTTAAAAAGGCAAATATTGTCATGGTAAAACATCAAGATAGAAAGTCTGCTCATCTTGTAACATCAAGAATCTACAAAATATTTTTTGAGATGGTATGCAGAAAGGAATGGAAGAATTTTCCTATATGTAAAGTGTTTGTCACCCCTGAAATAGGGTCCCATTTGAGAAAGGAACAGTTAAAGCACGGCGATAGTATTTTGGGTTTTTTTCCCCCCTGATTTAGCTGATTTCTGGGCCCAGGGGATCTGCATGTGGCACTGTGAGCATCCTAAGAAGACTCATTTTATTCTAGATTTGTATTCTATGCTTTTTGACTCAGATATATGCTTGAAATAGTAGTGTGTGATATTCTAACATGTGGTAAGAAGAGACTCAAAAGCGAGCGAACAAACTGGTTTTTATCCTTTGCTTCTGGGTGGCTCATTTTATCATATGATCTGTTGTAAATCAGTTGGAGATATTTTGTAGTTGGGAAAGTTAATGTCTGATTTTAGTGGGTGATGCGTAATGGTTAGAAAAATCTTACATGTGTATTGTGAGTTATGAAACAATGCTTACTGATTAATGCAACCTTTGTTTTAGCTGTCTTAGATTCTAGAATAAGTAGGCTGATAGGAAATAATATATATGTGTTATGTGACTATCAGAATAAATATTTACAGATCTGGTGAGATAAATACTTAAGGTTACAAAAGGTGTACAAGCCTTTCTGTGTTTGCTGTTTCCCATGTTTTGGGACAGTGATTTAATCTACAATTTGATGTTTGGGTCTTTTTTTTATAGCTGAAAACTGTTCAGGCTACTGTACGTGTGCTCACTGTTTGGAGCAGCCCGGATGTGGGTGGTGCACAGATCCGAGCAACACCGGCAAGGGGAGGTGCATCGAGGGCTCTTACAGAGGTCCAGTCAAGATGCCAACCCCATCTGCCATGGGGAAACACAGCTTGGAGCCCGTCCTTAATGTCAGCATGTGTCCGGTGGAGAATAACTATAACTGGTCCTTTATCCAGTGTCCAGGTAAATGAGCAACATTGAATTGTTCAAATGTTTCAGCTGTAGCAACAGTTAAATGCAAGGGGAGAGACTTTTTAAGACTGTGGTGATGTCTGTGTTCCCCCCTGTTAACGAAGGGAGGAAAAGGCCTTGGAAGACAGTAAATAACACGTTTTGAGATGGAAAGAGTTATGTGGGTATCCGCAGAGGTTTGCTGTCTGAAGACTTACCTATGCATTAATTACTCCAGTGAAATTTTCCCTTTCTATCTGAACCTTTGCTAAGTTTTTAACTTTTGTTTGTTTATTCATTTTAGGGTTGCTTGAAAGAAAGGCAGTTCTTTCTTTGAAGGTTCATTTAACTGTTAGTAACACTCAGTGACTCTGAAGTAATGTTTTTGACACCAAGCATATAGAATAAAATTACTCGGACTGCTGCTAAACCATTTCTTTCCTATTCCTCCCTGTAAATCCATCCCACCAGTTGCATCCAGTCCTGTCTAATATGCATGTAATGTTTTGGAATTCGGTTTTCATGTGTTGCTTTAAATTTCACATTTTTGATACACACCCCCTTTAAGTTCATGTACCACTAGCAGGACTGTAAGAACCTCTTTGGAAGGTGTATGAAATGGTTTCATTCAGCCTCTGCGGAACACAGGCTTCTGAGGCTCTATGTGAAGTGCTATATTTGAGCATAAATACGTGTCCTTTTCTGTTTTCTTCAGCCTGCCAGTGTAATGGGCACAGTAAGTGTGTAAATGAAAGCATCTGTGAGAAGTGCGAAAACCTGACAACTGGCAAACACTGTGAAACTTGTATCTCAGGCTACTACGGTGATCCTACTAATGGAGGAACATGTCAGCGTAAGTGATGCCTTAAGACTTCCTGCGCTGAATCTCTGATGTTTTTCACTTTTTACTCATTCCTTTGCTATCTTAACTGAAATTACATCCTGATAATACATTTTTTTTCTTTCCTGTAAGCAAGGCACCATCCTTGTTTTTTCAGATTTAATATAGAGAAACTGCTTGATGAAATTCTTTGACTTATATTGCAGAAGATAAAGATGATTTTTTTTACCTCTGTAAACTTTAAATGACCACAGTGAAAAATGTGTGCATTTTAGTGTTTGACGATTCTGGTTTTTTTTTTAAAAAAATTAATAGTGTTAATCCCAATGTCCTCAACAATTTTCTGCTTATCTAAATTCCATCTTCTATTACATTTATTTAATGCAGGGGTCCTCAAACTTTTTAACCGGGGGGCCAGCGTGCGGATGAAGTGGCAGGCAGTCATCTGTGGCTGCTTGGTTTCCACCCCCCCCAACCCCCGGCGGGGGGGGTGGGGGGTGGGGTGGGTGGGGCAGAGGGTTCTGTAAATACCAGGGACCAGACTGAAGACCTTGGGGGGCCGTAGTTTGAGGACCCCTGGTTTAATGTGTTGTGTGTTTATTGTTACAATTGTCTGCTTCCTAAAAGGCTTGCCATATTTCACTGATGATTTGGCTGGATTTCAGTTGAGGATTAGGTGATCCCTGTTAAAATTGCATTTTAAGTTTATATAGTGCTTTGGGACTCTTTGTCACAAATAATTTTTTTGGTTGTGCGAGATCCAGTTATCAAACTGGGAAAAAAATCTTTTTTGAAGGACCAATACAGGTAATACTGAAAAAGGAACATGTAAGATATGGTGTTTTGCTCTTGAATTGTGCAACATTATTTTGAAGTACTGTGTATTTCGTAGTGTTGTAGCATGGGGAGACCCATTGTAAACCAGAGTCCAGTTGTGATAGGTGATATGCAGGTGTGAGGGAAGGTGCTTCATGCTCTGAAGAGCTTTAGTGGGGTATATTTAGGGGGAGTGATATAATTAGGTACAGTGATGGAAAAGGTTAGAACAGAAATAACATAGTTCAGTGTCAGAGTAGTACCAGTACTTCAATGAAGTGACTGTGGATGGTTTGTAGGCATTCCAGAAGAAATAGGTGAAGGTGATTAATGAGGGGACATTGATGACTGAGTTGCTCCTTCCAAGTATGGTGACAATCCAGTAGAAAATACTTGGAAAGTCGTTTAGTATGTTTACTGCAATCATCAACCTTTTGGATGGAGAAGAGTCAGTTGCTGGAGCATGAACGTCCTGTTTCCTAAAGCAAGAGCAAGTGGGTGATGTTTGAGGCTATGAAGAAGAACCTCCCAGCAGACAGGTTCGAGGAAGGGTGTGAAAAGATCACAGATGGGGACAGGGCTGCCTTAAAAAAAACGGTGTTGCAGTGGCTGGGATATGAAATTATGACAGCACAACGGCATGGGTACAAAGGAGAAGGTGCATCTCTGACACTTTATTTCAGAACATTATCTGAGAGATTAAATAGCACTGATACTTGTAAACTCATTTCGTGTAAAGATAATTTGAAGTGCAGGAATGAATAAATTGAGGCTGAATTGGCCTGAAAAAATACATAAGTCTACTCTGAGCATTCAGGTTTAATCACTGGATCACAATGTGCCTTTTGATATTTGTTGCTTTTCTGTGCATGTGGAAATTGAGGGTAAGTTACTTTGGACTCTTTCGCATGAGGATTGTCCAAAAATAGTTTGTTGTTGAGATAATGAATGATAGACTAAAGTCATCCAGATGCCTGAAAAAGAAATCAGAAAATGTGTTGAGAGGCTGTGGAACAGCATTCATTCATTATCTGATGAAACCAGTAGCTCATGTCAAAAGTGCTTTGCTCTCAAGTGCTTTGGGCCCAGGTTTTTAATTTGCTGTGATTTAACGCCATTTACTGTGAAGGTGAAAGAATGAGGAAAACAGGAAGCTGGGCAGAAAGACTGAGGTGGATCGGAAGAGGGACAGCGAGAGGAAATGCTATCAGATGCAGCCAGAGCGACTGCCAGCCATTAGTAATTTTTGCTCAGTGAAAAGGTTTCCAGAGGGGAATTCTTCAGATAAGGATTGGCTGATGAGCCACAGAGCCAGCTGATGAGCCAGAGAGCCAGCTCCTGCTTTTTCCCTTCTCTGAGCCATGGTCCCTCCTTCCTTTCCCCTTAATGATGCGCTGATTCCACTCTTTTTGTGCATTTAGGTGTAATGTTGTGTTCCACACTGTTTATAGAGCCTGCGGTCACATCCGTGCTGGAGATCGTTGTTGGTACACTCCATCCTGAGACAGAAACATCCGTGTGTTTGTGCGCTTAGTGCCAAGTGCGAGTCCTTGTGCAGATCTAGTGTTAGCCCAATGACCTTGGCAGTGTGGGGACCATAAATATCCTCAAAATCACAAATATTCAGTGCTGGAAAAAGTGTTAGTGTTTGGGGTTTTCCATTCTGCAGAGCCATCAGGAGTTTGAGCAACACTGATAGCAGTAGTGGTTCAAACAAGTAAGGCTATACAGAGCTGGAAATTGTAGCGCTGGGGTTCAAAAGCCAGTGAGGAATAAGAAGAGTGGATGCAATAAGATGCCTTTTCCTGCTGCTCTGTGCCACCAGGGCAGGTGAACACTGCTATATTGCTTGCGTTGAAAAAAATTTTGACAAACTGCAGTTCTTTCTCTGAAAGAGTTGTTTGCATATCATCATAGGCATTGGTGTTTGCAGAGCTAGGCAGATATTAACTAAATGGTAGCTAAATTACTCCTCAGCAGTTGCTTTTAGGAAGTGTCCAATGTAGAGAGCTGTTAATCGGGAAGGGCAGGAAATGCAGCACATCAAATGTAAAAATAGCTGCAAGGTGCTTTCTCTGCATTCAGTTTTTCTTGAGTTTTCTGATTGAGGTTTCACATGAAAATATGCTAGCGGTAGATAAGAAAGTTATTTGCAAGAGAATGGAAGGCACTATTATGCCTGAAATCAGATTGCTGCTGCGGCACTGCTTCTGAACACCTCTGTGGAGCATTTGCTGGTGGCCCACGATGACCTGCTGGTGCCGTGGTCCTGCCTGCTCTCCCCTCCCAGGGCCGCACGGGCGCCTTGGCGGGCAGTTAAAGCACTTGGCATGGAAAAAAGGTGTTGGGCAGGTGGGTGATGCAGTTGCCGTTGAGAAGCCAGACTGGTACAAATGCAGGAAGAGGAGCAATGATCCAGGCTTGTGACCGTCTCTGAATGAGTCTGTGACCCATGGTTTGTAAAGGAGACTCACTGTAAGGTGGTTCGTTGTCAGACTGTTACCGTGCTTCACAGTCACAAAGCCATTTTCAACAATTTTGGCTTTCTGCTCTAACGTCAGACTGGAGGAGAATTTTTGGTTTTAGACTCCAGCAAGGGTGTCTTGTTAATACTTTGTTTCCAAACTTCATAGCTGTTTGAAAAGCCATGAGAAAATTTCTCTTTGTGCATATTCCAGTCCTTTAGTGAATGATCTCCAGTTATGGGGCTGATAGGAAAATGAACAAATAAATAGATTTGGTTGATTTAAATAGAGATATTTGAGTGTTCAGTCTTAATAAGCATGTGGCTAAAGGGCAGGATGAGGAAGCATTAATGTTGGTGCTCAAGATACTGTTATCTGCATCTAAACAACATGAAATTTGAAATTTCTCCTAATTTTTATGTATGGTAATTTTGAATATTGATCAAATTTCACTCTGCTAACCTTTTGCAAAGCATAAGGAAGGAAGTACAGGACATTCTCAATAGTATTAAAAATTCTTTTTTTAAATTGCCACTAATAAGAAGGGTGTTTGCTTCACAGAATATAATTATTTTGTCAAATCTTCATTTAGTCTACTTGTTCCCACAATAGGCCTTTATGCTTCTTCGTATTTTGTTCCGTGTTGCTGCTAGGAAACCACTCATCCACATCAGAGAAGCACAATTAAGTGTCCCTGATACAATATAGCTTCCATTACATGCCAATATAAAGAAGACATCAAAAGGTTTCATAAAATAAGGTCCAAGGTTGGCAAGGATATTCAGGATGGGGACTTCATGTCTAAGAATCTGCTGGTATGTTGAGTAGCATATGCCATCTTAATGAGAAGACTTACATCTTCTTAATGACAAGGCACCAGCTTTTAAAGCATACTATTTCCAGAAAGCTCGGGGACCACAAATGAGGGATCTTCTCTTGGTGTACTTTTTCCAGTTTTATATTGTACACTCTCCTATGCACAGCTCCAGATGAATGCGCCTTCCCATTCATCGGTAGAAATTCTAAAAAGCATCTACCTTCTGGGAAAAGTTATTATATCCATTCTTTTAGTTATAGTGAACATTATATCAAAGGTAACTGCTTGTGTTGGTTTTGTTGTTTGTTGGTTTGGATTTGGGTTTGTTTTTGTTTTTTTGCAAGTATCTTCTCTACTTCTTTATGAATAAAGGTCTCAAAGTGTGTCAACATTAGCATTTTAATTTGAATCGGGAACATTCTTTTGAAGCAAATCTCATGTGTGTTCCCCAGTGTCATAACTTGGTTTGCATCTCGAGCAAGCTCAGAGTATATAAGCTGGCCTGGTTTTGGGCATACCATAAACCTGGTGTTGTCTAGGGGTGTGCTGATTTGCTTCAACCACGACTCGGTGGCATTCAGCTTATGAGACCAAGCTAAAGGTATTCTAAAGTATATTGGGGCACATGCCCCAAACCACTTATGGTATGGGCATGGTATTCTTAGCACCAGTCATTTTACACTGCAGATACACTGACATTGTTGCTAACGACACCATTTTCTCAAAAGCCTATTTATTTCTAGAAAAAGCCCTAAAAGCATCATGAGCTTTGCTTGATTTGGAAAAATAGTTTTCTCTCAAAGAGTTTTGAGTTTGACTGAAATGTGTTAGCAAGCCCAAAACTGTCTCAAATGTTGTCATTTTCTTACCAGTTATGACATCCCTAGTGCTGTCTAACGAGAGGAAGTTAAACAAATTGTTGAAGCTAAAAAGCACAGTCTGATCATGATTTCATACAAAACATCAGTCCTGGAGCTGCACTCACTCAGTTTTGACACATGGTTCTATTTTTGGCTGCCTTCTGTATCACAAAGAAACCAAAGAGTACCAAATGGGTTTTCATATGCACTTTAATTGTTGATGTGTCTCAGTTTGGCAACTAAGGGACTTAATTGCTATCGAATCTGTTTCTCTTGCTTCATTCAGCATTGCATTTTTCCCCCCCTCTGCTCAACAGCTTGCAAGTGCAACGGCCACGCGTCTGTCTGCAACACAAATACAGGGAAATGTTTCTGCACCACCAAGGGAATAAAAGGAGACGAGTGTCAACTGTGAGTTCATTTGACTTTGTTATTTGAAATCAAAGGGCCATGCACATACCAGCATGCAACCCCTACATTTGTTAATAATTGCATTTATGAAGTCTCTGCTCACCTCTTCCTGCTGACAGTTGACTAACTCATTGACGGTGCAGCTGACTGTGCTTCCCTTGGGGGGATAACATGAACAAACTGATTTCCTGAAGATTTCCATTTTTAAGAACATTTCAACTGGGAATGTCATGCAGAAGGGATGGGGTGAAAAAATAACATCCCTGCCCCCCAAACTGTACATACCACTTTGCTTTATCCCTCAATAGTTTCATTTTAATTGGTAGATTTTTACTGTCTGTATGCTCTGATGCTCTTCTTGGGGAGTGTAAATATATCTGAAATAAGTCTTGGACATTCAAGCATTTTAATGGAGCAGTTTCAGAGCAACAAATTTGCTGGAGGTTTCTCTGTAACGTAACAGAAATGCTTTTAGTGTAATGTTAGTGGAAATAATTTCATTCCAAATCATTTCATTGCCAGGTTTATTTTTCAAGTGTTGCTTACATGAGTAAATGTTTATAGGGCTAGATCCTGGAATAGCCATAAATGTAAATGGAAACTTTAGTTTTTTATTGTAGTAATCCAGTTCTGTACATTGTGCAGAGCTAATAAATACATTCAAAGTGGTTGCAAAGGTTAATATCCAGAATTTTATATTTCATTTTTACTGATACTGCTTTGACTTGTGGGAATTGTGGAATTTCTTTAGCAGCCCAGTATAGCTCAGACATGCATTTTTTATTTTTAGTTCTGTACTGTTATCGGCACAGGTGGTGTTTTCTGATTTTTAGTACCTGGGAATAAATAGAACTGAAAAAAATAACCATTTAAAAAAAATATGTATTCTTTTTAGGTGTGAAGTCGAAAATAGATACCAGGGAAATCCACTTAAAGGAACGTGTTACTGTGAGTACTCTAGGGATTTTGTTTGGAGATAAAAAATGTGTTTGAAGTTTAAAACACCTTATTTAAAACCAGTTTTAGTTGCATCAGCATCTGTTTAAAATACAGGGGATTAAGGGAAGGACTAAAAAACCAGTTTTAAACAACTTCACAAAAGTATTGTTTAAAGAGAATGAAAATACGGTTCTTGATAAGGTACGTGTGATGATTGATGATTGGATCTTTCAGCACAAACTTTGTTTTTCACATGACTTTGAAATGAATTCTGGTCTTCTGGAGAATACTCTAAAATACATACCTAATAAGTCAAAACCAAAGCATGTCTTCAGAGTTTTTGTAAGTGCAAAATACTGTTGGTTTTTTAAAAAAAAAATCCATGCCATGTTAGAATGGGTAAGGTTTCAAAGTTTCCATGTTTCCTCTGAAGTGAACAGTTGGATTCCCATGCAATTTGAGAAGATACTTTGCCAAGATTCAGATTACTTAATGGAAACTCTCCAGCTTCTGTTTGCAAATATTAGCAATCAGCACACTGGCAGGCATGGATAGATTTAATCTTAAATTACATAAAGATGCAAGTCTCAAGTAGTACTTTTGTGCAACACAGAGATTATCAGCATGCTGCTGTGTTTAGCAAATTTGAATTCTGCTAGCCTAACCAAACAAGGACACTAATGGCTTCTCCTGAATCTCTTTGCAAGGATGACCTAATTCATTGCTGCTAATGGCAGGGGTGGTTAAGTGGGCAAAAAGGGGAAAGAGACAGAATTTTACAACTCTTACAGGAACAACCTCATGCTATACATTCACTCACTTGATTTTCTTCCTTGAAAATTTCTTAGTGCTTCATAGGAGTTGTGGGTAGACGTCAGAAGGCTGGCTGGCTTTTGTCTACCCAACAAGTGATCTCCAGGAGGCAATAAGAGAAAAATTAACACCTGGTCTATAGATTTGTATTTATTATTGCTTGGAATATCTCTTGATAGCTTTGAGAATATATACAAGTTGTAGAAACATTTAGGTTGGACAAGACCTTTAAGACTGTAGAGTCCAAATGTTAACCCAGTCCAGTGCTTTGACAACCCTTTTGGTGAAAACATTTTTTCTAATATCCAATTTAAACCTCCTCTGGCATAATGTGAGGGTGTTTTCTCTTGTCCTGTTGCTTATTGCTTGGGAGAAGAGACTATTACGCGTAATTGTTCTCTTTTCCAAACCAGTAAGGATCAACTTTTGATTAATGAAAGGATACTGAGACTGGTGGATGTCTCTCAAAAACTGGTTGTGCACTGTTGATTAACAGAGAGATGACACCCCAGCCCCAGGCAGACATGAGCATAGGAGGGCACACAGGCAGACCAAAAACTGGTCTGGGAATGATGTGATTCAGAGTGAGATGGCAGTTGAGTTCATTAACAAGCAGCTGCTCTGTAGAAATCCTCCCTGTAAAGTCCCGTGTTGTACAGAAGCTTAGAATATGTGGAAGTTTGTCCCTCCCAAATTTTTCTGGTATTCTTTCAGAACACAGAGGTATTGCAGTATGGAAAAAGAAAACGTCTTGGCATGTTTTTTACAATGTGTAGGTATGAACATTCATTTAGGTTAAGTCTGGAGTCTGTTGCCTGGAAAATTGAAGCTGCCTCTTTTCCCCCTCAGGCTCAACTTAAGAAGAGGGGTTTCTGCCCCTTTTACGTTGGTGTCATTCATAACAGTGTGGTGACTCCTAGTTGTGCTCTCAGTTGCAAGAAACACTTCAGCATCATCATGCCTTGCTTTGCAGAAGTTTATTTCAAAGCATGGAATAACTTTCTCTCCTCATTCCTTACAGATACTCTTCTCATTGACTATCAGTTTACCTTCAGTCTTTCTCAAGAGGATGATCGCTATTACACAGCCATCAACTTCGTAGCAACACCCGAAGAGGTAAATTCCCTACTTTTCCTTTAAACTTCATCCTTTGGGTCTATGTTTGTCTTCTCTTGGCCATGGAGATAATGAATTGTTACAGTTCTGTGAATCTCCAGACGTAGCCTCATAATGTGGCATGTGTGTCGAGTTCCATAAAACAACCAGAACTTTTTGCCCCCAGATTGGTCATGCAGTTTCAAATCTTCGTGGTAAAATTTCATAAGGAACCACAGCTGATTGTTTACAGTTGTTGGAACAACCTCTGAGCTACTCTAGATTTGCTTATTGTTCACCCCATACTTTGTGTCTCAATTCTTCTGTTATATTCAATGCATGTGACTTGTTTTATTCTTTATTACACTTTACTTGAAGAGGAGAATAAAGAAAATGTAAATAATTTTTTTCTTGATTTATTTTCTTCATGTAAATAAGAAATGCCAAGATATTTTTTTTAGTGAAGATTTGCTAGGAAATGCTAAAATTGGTTGTCCTACAAATGGGTTGTGTTTTGTTCTTTCCTCCCACTCCAGCAAAACAGAGACCTGGACATGTTTATCAATGCATCTAAAAACTTCAACCTCAACATTACTTGGTCCACAAGTTTTGCAGGTAAAATGAGTATGAACTAAGTTGCTTGGTAGCTTGTTTCAGTTAAGTTTCTGACAAATGCAAATTTAGTTGGGGAAACATTTGTGTTTTTTTTTTTTTAAACTATGAACTTGTTAGGTAGTATTCTTAAATGTTGAGCCTGGGGGCAGAGGTAAAATGTTAAAAAGAACTATGTTTTTATATCTTAATAGTGTATTCTGGGAACATCGAAGGTGCAGATTTTATTTTTATAACGTAATATTTTGGCATACAGTGATTTTGATAGTGCAGTGCAACTTAAAATAGTAGTGTTAGAATGAATAGTTACTTTTATAACCTTAGAATTTCAGGAGGCTTTTCCCTTTTGTTTGCTATTTAAAATGCGCATTGAAACATTTTTTCTTGCTACTTTTTAACATTTGAAAACAGCTGGCACACAGGCTGGGGAGGAAATTCCAGTTGTTTCAAGAACCAATATAAAAGAATACAAGGACAGTTTCTCCAATGAGAAATTTGATTTTCGCAACAATCCAAACATCACTTTCTTCGTTTACGTCAGCAATTTCACGTGGCCGATAAAAATACAGGTAGGAACTGTTAAAGTGTGTATAATTATTTAAAGTATTTTTTTCTCAAGCAATGTGGCAGTTAGGTGTGCTTTGTGTTGTCCCAGCTGAACCAGGTCTCAATATAATCCTGCAGCAGACAAAAGGTTTGATGTTCCTGCTTAAGAGCAAGAAGGTGCATCATCTTCTGATGTTGCCTCAGCCTAGTGGATCTAAAAATGTGCTGTGAAATGAAGTGGGATGCTTGCTTATTAACAGGGCTGTGTGCTAATGAGGTCTCTGACCTTAAATGTGTATATATTGATGTTGAAGAAAACAAAGACACAGCCAAAAACCAAGCCTGGAATAAGAAAACAGAGGAAATGTTCTCAGTGTCTCTTTTTTACATCTTATTCTGAAAAAGCACAGCCTGAGGACCACCCTCCTTTCTCGTTTTGCTGCCCAAGACTGGTAGTACCTGCAGAATAAGCTGAAGCTTATTCTTTCCCTTAATTCAGTGCAGTCAGTTACACACATTGCCTGGGGAGTCACACTGACTGTGATGATAAGGCCAGTGCTGAAGAAGGAGTGGATGAAGCTTGGTGGATCATGAAAACACTCATAGATCACAGGCTGCAATCACAGAGACTCTGCAACTCTGCTGCAGCTAATAATTCAGAGAAGCCTCGGCCACCTTCTTGCTCTGGGCTAAGTCAAGTATCAAGCTGCAGTGTACTCGAGAGTGATAACAGGGGCCTTTTGAAGGACAAAAGTACTTCTGGGTCTGGAACAGAGCTCAAATGAGGCTCTGTATATTTAAATTCTACCTTTTTTAAGAAGCTTGGTCAAATGTGGGAACCTGAATTCTTCCATCTTCACCCTTACTCAGTCAATTATTATCTGAAAGCTTACAACTTCACATTAATCCACTTGATACTTCAGACATATCAGTCACACAGACTCACCGTAGGGGTCATTTCCAGCAGACATAATGCGTGTGATAATACTGAGCAGGGAAATGAGGTCCACCTGGAGAAAAGGTCCTTAAGCTATAGGGATATTTTTTGAGGTATTTCCTGAACTTTTTTTTAAAAAAAACTGGAATATTTTTTAAATGTCTGTGCGTCACCTTCTGGTAAAGGTGGTGGGTTTCAAGTACTTGGGAAATTTTGTCTTGTTCATTGCAGGTTGGTGGATTTGATAGGCTGACTTTGGACTGCATTTTGTTCTTTTTAATACCATTTAAAATACCAGTAATCATTTCGGTAATCATTTCCCAGCTAGAGAGTTCTTATTTTACAAGTTGGTAAAGTCTTAGTTCATTGTCAAGTCCTAATTTTTAGATATGGGAAAGTTTGCAAGAGCTGCAAGGTAAAACCTTTATGTCATTGGATACTCAGGCAGCAAGTAGTAAGCCTCATTGTTTTCATTTAAGATAAGTACTGCTTTTGGAAGAGAAAGTAACATCCTGCGTACAAAGGTGGGCAGTTGTCAGTGATTTCTTTAAATATTCAGGCTTTTCTTTTATCAAATTGGTAATCATGGGAGTAAAAAAAATAATTATATTTTAACTTACAGGTTATGTTGGCGGATAGTCTACTTTCCATAATCAGTGCTGGCCTGTACCTTACTCTGGTGTATTTATTTGGTATTTTCTGACACAGAACTTTGTGTTAGGACTTTGTAGATGTTTAAGAACAGTGATGTCTCCTGTCACTTAAGCTCTCCTGTGTTTATTCTAGTCTCTACCCTACCTGTGCTTACAGTGAATTTCTGCTAGCTTTTCCTATGCGAGCATTATCATTGAGTTTAACTGTCCCCTCCATCTTCTTGTTTGGCAGCTAGGTCTCCTGCTTTCCCTGGATGAATTTGGGCAAGTCATAACCTCTCTCAGCCTTTAGTGTGTATTTGTTTGCTTAAGCAAGACAAACCCTCATCATCTTGTCCTATGAAACAGGTTTTTCAGGTTCAGTTGCCTCATTTGTTTTTCCCCTGCACTCTCTTGTATTAATCTGGCCTGTACAGTTTTGTGCGGCCATGCATAAGGTCACGGAGATCAAGTCTCGCCATTGCTTTGTACAGCGGTATTTCTAGCTTCTTTATAGAACTTTCTAGGTCCTTTTGTGGCAGTATTATACTTTGCTCATAGTCATAGCTACAGCAATCAATAGTCCTTATTCATTTTAATATGGACTATACACCCTGTTCTTTCACATCCTTGGTTTCCAACTGATGAGATCCCAGTCTTTATAGCAAATGTTCTTCTCAGTCCCTAATGGCATCATAAAATGTTGTCTCACTGCTGTTACTGGATGGTATTGCCAGTCCTGAAGATCATCTAGCTGTTCTCCTGCGTGGTTCTTTTCCATGTTTTTATTAATGAACCCCTTGAACATTGTCAGCAGATTGTGATGTTAGCACACTTCCTTTTTGGGCCTGTGTCACTAAGGAATATATCAAAGTCTGTCCAAATGCCATCTTTGAACCAACTTCTGTCCTCTTTAATCACTACAATTCTTGAAATAATCTCTGCCATTTTTATCTTGCCCAGGAATTTCCAGTGTATTGATATCCATAATGAAATTTTGATTAGCTCAGTTCTGCTGCCTGGGTCTATATAATTAATAATTTTTGCATACATAAAATAGAATCATAGAATCATTTAGGTTGGAAAGGACCTTCAAGATTATCAAGTCCAACCATTAACCCAGCACTGCCAAGTCCAGCACTAAACCATGTCCCTAAACACCGCATCTACATCCTTTTTAAACATTTCCAGGGATGGTGACTTCACCACATCCCTGGGCAACCTGTTCCAGTGCTTGACCACCATTGCAGTGAAGAAATTCTTCCTTATTTCCAATCTAAATCTCCCCTGCTGCATCTTGAGTGTGTATCCTCTGTACTATTCATGTTGCTTGGGAGAAGAGACCAACCCCCATCTTGCTACAGCATCCTGTCAGGTGGTGGGCTGGTGTAGCGCAGACTGCTGTTGTATACTCTATTGCTTGTTGATTTCAGTTTTTAATTTACTACTTCAATTCTTCTATTCAAAGCTTGTCCCAAAACTTTGCATACTGTTGAGGTCCTGGGAGCATGAATATCTAGATTCTCCCTTTTCCTCTAAATACAAGTTCTAATTTTTCTGTAATGCCATGCTCAGCTGGTAGATTGCTTTAACAGCCTTGCTACCACAGGTGTTACTTTATGTGCCATTTCTTTTGGAGTGCTGGGATGCACGCTGACTGCTTTCACTGACTTTGAACACATTGAAACATCTGAGTTCTGTCTCCACCTTGGTTATATATCTTTCTATAACCTCATTCCCATTAGACACTTTGCCTTGCACATGTGTTCAGTGTCCCTGTCATTAATGAAAACTCCAGATTAGTTTTAGGAATGCAGCTGATTAATTTAATCTCTTGCCTATCCTTACAATATACGATCTTCCCTTTCCCTTTCTGGTCATCTTTACTCTTATGGCTGAAATGTCTCTTGCTATTTTGTTTATCAATTGCTGAGGTCTAGCACAGCTTGAAATTTGGCAGTTCTTTTATCTCTGTGCTACTGGTTGGCTTCTAAGACATTGCTAATGAATCCTTTCCTCTTTGTAATACGTGGAGCCTTTAATTGTTCCTAATGTCCTTTTCGGGGTTAGTTCTGAGGATGCAGCTTTCAAATAGTTTTGCATCTTTGACCTGAGAGATGGACTTAGATGGCTGCTTTCCCATTCCTTATCTCCTTAGTCCACTTGATTTTACTGTCTTATTTATTTAATTCATTATTTATTTAATATTTATTTATTTAATTCATTTAATCCATTTTATTTATTTTATTATTTAATAAAAATTAAAATTAATTAAATTTATTTATTATTTAATAAAAGCTAAAGAGTGAACTTTTAATAAAAGCTAAAGTGTGAACTTTGTTTCTTTTACAACAGTTATGTTGTTTTAGCCTTAATTTAATATGAATGTGCTTGTGTGCACTCAATCCAAGGTAATTTTATATCACCAGCTCTTCTTAATGTCAAATTATTTCTTTGCCAAAACAAAGTCTAAAATAGCATCAGCTCTTACTGGTTCAGAGACCCTTTTTGTGAAGAAGTCTGGCAGCAATTTTATATCCAGGAATACGTGTTCCTTATGATTTCTATTAGTCTGCTCTTCAGTTCATAGCTAAGAAACTTTTTTCCCCAAATTTATGTTTTTCTGTCATTTTTCTCTGAATACCTATTTCATGTTTAATGTCTCGGTCCTTTCTCATGTTTGCAGTAGCAGTTCTTTGTTACTTTGCTGCAGCTTTGTCATTCTTCTCCAGGAAGCCCACCTGCACATCCTTTTGCTGGAGATATTTTCGTAGCTCAGCATATGCATGCCTTCCTCCTTTCTCACAGGAGCCTAGCAGTGTTGTTCGTTTGAGTGTGAGATAAACCCAGTTTTCTTCTGCATTCATTAACAACTGTTGGAGACCTGTCTGCATTTTGCATTCCTGAATGTAACAAACGGTGTGGTCTGCTTCACAGAATCCCAGAGTGGTTGAGGTTAGAAGGGGGACCTCTGGAGGTCATCTGTTCCAGCATCCTGCTCAAACAGGGACCCACTTGCCAAGGGACTTGAACAGGCAGTTTTTTAAGATCTCCAATGGTGGAGAATCGACAACCTCCCTGGGCAACCTGTGCGAGTGCTCGGTCACCCTCACAGTAAAAAAGTGTTTCTTGGTGTTCAGAGGGACCCTCCTGTGTTTATGCACAGTGCCTCTGGTCCTGTCACTGGGCACCACTGGCAAGAGCCTGGCACTGTTCTCTTTGCATCTTCCCTTCAGGTGTTTATATTCATTGAGATGTACCCTGAGCCTTCTTTTCTCCAGGCTGAGCAATCCCAGCTCTCTCAGCCTTCCTTCACAGCACAGATGGTCCAGTCCCTTCATCATCTTTGTGGCCCTTTGTTGGATACTGTCATAGAATCATCCTGTATGTCCATGTCTCTCTTGTACTGGAGAGTGTAGAACTGGACCCAGTACTCCAGATGTGGTCTTGCCAGTGCTGAGTAGATGGGAAGGGACCACCTGCCTCACCCTGCTGGCAATACTCCATGCATGGTAAGCAAGTACCATTGGCAGTCTTTGCAGCAAGGGCACGTGGCTGGCTCATGTTCAATCTGGTGTTCACCAGGACTCCCAGGGCATTTCCTGCCAAGCTGTTTCTCAGCTGGGTGGCCCCCAGCACATGCTGGTGCTGAGGTTATTACTCCACAGGGGCAGAACTTTGCACTTCCCCTTGTTGAACTTTACAAGGTTCCTGTTGGCCCATTTCTCCAGCCTGCCAAGGTCCCACTGGATGGCAGCATGACCCTCTGGTGATCAGCCACTCCTGCCAGTTCGATGTCATCTGCAAACTTGCTGGGGGTACACAGCTTCATCATCCAGATCATTAATGAAGATGTTAAATAGCATCAGACCCAATATTGATTCTTGGGGTACACCACTAGCTATTGGCCTCCAACTAGATAGACTTCATGCCACTGGCCACTACCCCCTGGATCCCTCACCTTTCCATCCCACTTCATTGTCTCCTCATCCTGGCCCGTATTTGCTAGGTCTGCCCTTGTGAGGGGTGTCCTGTCTTCTTTATAAGGTGCCTGTAACCATATAGATCTGCTTTTGGCTGGTATCACACTGTACTTGCAGTCCGTTCACCATCTGGTGTAACAGCTGTCAGATTTGATACCCCATGAAAGCTTTTCCACACTGGATGCTAAGACTCTACAGTTGAACATTACGCTTCTCACACCACCCAGGTGTACTGCTTTAACTAATTTCTTTTCCCTTGCCATTCTGATGATGTTTTTCAGAGCAGGTGATGAGTAGGAGATTGTATTACAAAAAATAATGGTTCCATAGAGGAAAAAACTAGGCAAAAGTCAGTAAAAAAGTATTACTGGTCTCTAGGAGTCACTATGTCCTTTCAGGTCTTGTGCAATCTGCCATGGTGGATTGAGCTGCCCTCAATTGCCCTTAATTGCAGTCTGTGTTCCTACCTCTCCTTTCTGTACCTCTTCCCTATTTTTTTTCCTCTGTTTTTTTCCTTTTTTGTAAAGTCTTGGCTCTCTGTAGAAGTTTATCTTCAATAAGGTAAAATAGAAGATGAATCATGGTGTGGATTTTTGGGACAAAGACTTCCTAGCAGTGAATCCTTGACTGGGGTTCACTACAAGTTTTAAAATAGAGCCATGGGGTGACTTCTCACTTCTTGACCTCTCTGCTTTCCTGACTGCTTTCTTCAGCACTTATCTTATGCTGTTTCTTCTCAGGAATAGTTTTTACTTCGACCTTTCCCATATTTCCTCTCTTCTTTTTCTAAGTGATGTCCCTTATTTTACTGCATAAAATAAACCCAACTGCACTTGGGTTTAGTCCTTCAGGGCAAGCTGACTCATTAATTAAAGCTACATATTGCAGTATGGCTGGGATGCAGACTGGGTTTTTTATCTCAGAGACTGCATCCCACAGTTTTGCTCATTGCAGTTACACTATTAAATTTCTTGCAGCTACAGAACATGTTTCAATTTCCCTTTTGAAGTCAGAGTGGTTTTAATATAAGTATGATGAAGTCAGTGAAACTTCGCTACTGCCAGACTGCTGGAAAATGTTCTCTCCTTGTGTGTGTGTGTGTGCACGTGTCACCTTGCAGCTTACACATGTGTGTGGTCTTTTCCTGTGCAGTGGAGCATGTCCAGCTGGTGTTTTGGGGTTTGTTTGTTTGACTATCATAATAAACAATCATTGTTGGTACACTCATTTATCCTGGCTTGTTTTCAACTTAGATACAATTGATGTATCTAACCAGAAATGTTTGCGTATATACAAAATCTTACAACAGAAAACTTTAGAAATGCACAGTCTTTACTGCAGAGCAATTATTCTGCTGTCCACTTTATATTATTTTTAAATATTAGAAACTTTGTTCTGAAGTCCTTGATTTAAATCTGTCTTGCTTTCCCTCTCTTCTTGCCTGTTAAAATCTCGACTTGGAGAGTATAAATGCTCTTTTGTGTCAGAGATAGCTGTGTCCCTGCCAGCGATGGATTCTGACTTCCCCCCCCCCCCCCTTGCTCCACCTCTCTTCAAAACCACTTCAAGTTGTTGGGGATTTTTTTCCTTAAGTATATTGGTTTAGGATGTCTTCCCTTGCCTGCTTTAATGACTTGAAATGATTATTTTGTAAAATAACTAAAGCTGCAAAATACAGAAAGCCTTCAAAGTACAGCACTCTGCTTCCTAATACCTCCTGAGTGGTTTCCGAGTATGAAAGCTACGTTGTGGAGTTCGCTTAAAACCTTAGCTTGCCAAGCTTTTTTGAAAACCCAGGTAAGGTCTTGTTGAAAAAGTCTTATTTCCATTCTGTGTTTCTTGCAGCTCCTCTCTGCTAACAAACTTTGCCTGGTGTGGCCACAGTGACTTTTAAGTGTTGTGCAAACCACAGCTGTTCACCTTTCTCTCTCGTGCTTGGGAAGTGCTGCTCTAAATACACCTTATCTTCCACCAAACTGAGAGTGTACCCTTTAGAAAAGGGTATTAGTGCATGTTGCTAGGATTGATGTTTTTCTGTAGTCATGTAAATGTAATGTGATCTTTTTCCCCACATTTTTTCCTGTTTTCTTAAACTTTGTTGCAAGTTTGCTTTGTTAGTCTTTCAAAATACATCTCAGATTAGAGAAGAGCTATAGAATACAAATAATTAGCTGTACAATATTACACTAAGAAGCAAGGAAATTCCATGCAGAAACTTTCAGAGCACTTCTCTTCATGGGTTGCAATCCAGACAAAAGTCAGCTCATGCAGGGGTGAAACTTCAGTTCTGGAGCTGACAAGCAGTAAATGGTGAGAATTTGAAACTCCCTTTGATACTTGTGTAAATGTCAGCAGTTTTTAACAATGTTTAAACCAGCATGGATTTACCTGGAGCAGATCACAGTGAGCCACTCTGCTGAATGCACAGGGGGTGAAAATTAGAGTTGCTAAGATAGCTAATAACTTCAACCTAGTTTTAATGGCTGTAAGCTTTCTGCTCCATTACAGATTAGTGTTGATGGTGTTTTCTACCACACACTAAATACAAACTTGTGTTCTTGACTTGTTTCATACCCAAACTATTGTTTTCATTACCATTCTATCCCGTTTGATTTTAGATTCTCTTCTCCCAGATTCAGAGCCCTCACAATGAAGCCTTTTGAATTGATCTCTGCGTTCTGAGTATATGTAAGACGCCTAGGAGCTGATTAAGGAAAAACCACAGTTTGTAATTGTATCATTAACTGGCAATTGCCTCCTCTCTTTCCCTCACGTTGGTTGAAGTATTTTAATTTGAATGTGCTTAAACGTTAATTATGAGCCAAATGCTTCAAGGAACAAAAAGAGGCGAATGGATTTTGCAGCCTTCTGCATACAAAATATACCATTCGCAAAATCTCTCTAGATATTCACTATGTATTGTTTGCTTGGCAATTCATCATCAAGTTTGGCTTCAAAAAAGTGTCACCGTGACTACGTAGCATTGCTGCACATGCTGCTTGGTGGAGAGTGGCAATGGCATTAGACAGCTTACGCTGTTTGAGGACTGGAAGTAATTGATAACCGTTGGGAAGTTTTTAAGTGACTTAAATTGTTGCCTTCCACTCTGATTTTGTGAAGATTATAGTGGAAAAATAGCTAAAATTGCCTCTGCCATCTACATTTTTTAGTTTCTCAAACTTCTGCATGGGCTGTTGAAGCTTTTTTTTGGGTTCCTCCAGCTGATTTATTTCAGGACTGTGGGTCTGTATAGTCTCTTCTAAAGCTTTATTCCTTTCTAGGTGGAAAGCAAATGCACTGTGGATAGCTTTAATTCAGTCACATAATATGTTGCCATAACTATTCTTGATATTTCAATATACGCTGTTTACCATGATAGGAAAATATTTCTGAACCCACTCAAAATGTTGAATTGCTGTCTAGTTCATCTGCTGAATTTGTGAATGGTGAACCAAAAGGTGGAAACGATTCATCTCCCTGAAACTGGTCGCTGCTTTCCAAGGAGCTGCCAAAAGTTCAAGCACAGAAGCTATAACAAATGGGATACCTGAAAACTGAGGACAGCCTCAAATGTGCTGTAATTAAATCAGCCTTTCGTTTGCAGCACTTTCTGTCAGTGACGGGCCTGGGTGAGTGTCACTAACCTGTGTGTATACACTGGCACATCGGTGGGTTACACAGCGTGCTTGCTGCCGTGTGTGCAGGAACCATAGTTTGCGTGGTCCCAAAGAATGAGATGTAAACAGTTAAGTGCAAACCTCTTGGTTCATGTATCTTTAATGAACTACCTTTCATTGGGGCCCTCCCATCACTGCCTTATATTGCTTTTGTTGTCTTACTGTTGGCACAGACATTGCCAGGATGCCTGCGTCCAGGTTTTGAAGCAAAATTTACGTTTTTAGTGTTCCAGTTAAGAGCTGCACTACTGTGATTGAGTAAGATTTCAAATAGATAAGGGAGTACAATTCTGCTCTGAATAAAGCTTTCAGAAATGACACTTTCTTAGATTCAGGTGCTTTGTATATTAGACCTGTGACTACTGATTTTGATACATTTTTATGACCTTTTCTTCTTTCCTTAGTTGTTAGTCTAAGGGAACAGCCTAAGCTCTGTTTATTCCCATGCATCAGAAGACTTCTGCTCTGCCTCTCATTGCAACTAAAGTGTTTGCTCTGGGATTGTATTATGTTCACTAATGGCCGCCTTTGACCTTTGAAACAGTTCCCACTGGTTTACAATGATACACTGAAATTGTACGTAGGAATGTAAGTGAGCAGATTCTCTTCACATCTATTTGGCTTTGCAGAGCTGGCAGTAATGTTGTAAATGTGTCTTTTTTTTAAGCCAGTAGATATTTCCTGTAGAAGTATGTAGGCAAAGTTCACGAGGAGCCATATGCTGCTGGTGTCAGCTAGATTTCAGAGTAGAGATGAATTATAAACTAGACTGAGATTCTTCTAAGGAATGGCTCTGCGGCTGATTAAAGCATGCTTCTTTTCTCTTATGCTGAATGTAGCTGTTTAGGTGGGAAATAGTAGCCTGTATTTCATAAAGTGCCAGGAATTACATTCCTAAAAAGACTTCACAGTCCTCAGACAAAGCTCTTACTCTGATCTTTATCATTGTTATCTTAATGTTTCATGGTTCTCGTGTCTAGCAGTATGCAAATATTGAAGTCTTCCCAAGTTCTCATTTTTCAAAGGAGATCTCCTTCATTAAAGCAGCTTTGCATTAAATTTCTTCTTCTGATACTCTTTGCCTATCCTGCGGTTTTTATTGGCAATGTTACTCATAAAACAGGTGGTCTCCATTAGCATGAATCTTAATACCAGTTTCAATTAAGCTTTAATTTTACTTGCCATTCGGTGTTTAATGTGGTTCAGGAAGCATTTGTTTTCTTACAGAGCTAAATGATGGGTGACACTTTGCTACAGCCAAGGAAAGCTTTAGGGTACCCTTAGCTCCTGGCAGGTGAGGAAGGCGGTACCCCTAGCTCAAAAACAGAGCTGGAGGAATGCTGGATCCCACGCTTCCACCTACCTTTTATTTTCAGCTTTCAACCTCTTTAAAGTGACATGAATGTTGCCAGCAGTGATGCTCTCTAGGGTTACCTCTTTGAGGTTTACAACCTAACTAAAAAGGCTTTGATAATGCACATGATAGGATAGGGTGAAGAAACTGTACCGCGGTTAAAAGCAGGGTCTTTAACTGACTCTGATACCCTGATTTGTCTCTGGAGGAAACACTGGGTATGTGATACAGGGCATAAATATCCCTGAGGACTGGACGTGGCCCATGGACGTTTCCAGCCTTTCTCTAAATTAATGTTGTTCTGTAATCAAAAGCCACAGGCTAATTGAATGAAAGCTCTCAGTAAGGGTAAAGGGAAAGGAAAAAATGGCTTTGTTGTTGGCCAAAGAGAACAAAATACATATAGATAGCTAGTTATTGCTTTGATAAAATAATTGTCAGCTTGAAACTGTACTGAGGATGATGATCTTGATAGTTTCCTGCCAGGTCCTCAGTGTGTCTCATGCACCTTTAATGAGGGATAGATGTAGGTGCGGAGATATAATCATCTGTGGCTCTCTGGGACCTTTCTGTTCCAAAAATGTTCTTTTTCTTTTGTTTCTGAAAGCACTGGAATGCCAAAGTTGTTTGCTAATGATGTCCCTTGCCTTTATTTAGATATAACTGCAGGTGCTTTTGAGCCTCTTTCGCTGCATCTCTCTTGCTGAGGCGAGAGGTTTACTTGAAACTGAACAATGAAACGTAAATCAATTTGTTAATCTGATGAAATTTGCGGTTGAATGTAATTACTTTTGGAGACATGCAATTACACGCTGATTTTTCAGAACAGGCAAACTGACATCTTCTGCTGGGGACGGAAAGATTTAAAACAGAACGGTTAAATGATACTTTAAAACATGAAACAGCTGCTTCCTTTTTATCTGCTCCTGCCTTCTTATTTTTGGCATCAAGCGATGACATTTTTCTCCTTTTAGAAGTTGTTCCCTTTCATATTAAGTAGTACTTTTGTTAGCAGCTTCTGAAATCCTTAAAAATGAGGGTTTCTCTCGAAGGCGGTTAACCCTTGCTACAATGTGTTGCAACTTCAGTCCTTTTTACTGGCGGTGATGACTTCAGCAACCTTGAAAATTGCACATGTTAAACTTTGCCCATGTGCTGCATTGGTGCATGGGATGTTTATCCTTTTACCCAGCCATTGAAGTTCTGGGGGTTTATATCTACAACTTGAGCTCTGCAGGGATGAACTGTAGGAATTCACATATCTTTGTTTGTGAGGTGTATTGTCATATCTTCACACAGCATTGGAAGTCTGCTCGTGTGGCTGTTGCAAAACTTTAGCTGCATAAATGAGAAAAGTTATAGGAGAACGGAGAGACATAGACTGAGATTCAGATTTAATAATACCAGGAGGATTTTTTAGGATGAGGTTTTTTTTTAGATATGAGAGAGTAAGATATGTATGGATTGTCTTAGCTTTAAGGAAACTGATCTTTTTTTTTTTTTCTTTCCTTTTAAGATGCAGGGCTGGAAAGCATAATATAAAAAAAGAAATGCAGAATTAACTTTCTATGGAAGCAAAGTCTGCGGTAGGCAATTAGTTTCTCCTGGGTGAGGCCTAGAGTGATGGTGTGCTGTTTGCTTGCAGTTGCTTTACTTCTGTGCTGAATAGCTCTTGAAAATACAGTATGCCGCTGCTGAATGTAAATGTAAACCCTCAAGTTCAAATATATTTCAGAAAACAAGCAATGTGGGCCATTGCTGGGAAGCTTTTACAGCTACCAAAAGAGCTAGTTATATTTCCTTATACGAAAGCTTACTTAAAAGAGTCACAAGAATAATAAGCAGAGCTAATGAAGAGGAGGAAAGTGCACTGCCAATAAAATACAAGAAGCCAGCATACTCAAATGCAACAGTAGATATAGCCTGGCTGGAACCATGGGGGAAAAATATATCCTGTACTAACATGGGGTGACAAAACCAAAAAGCCTCTGGCTTGTTTAGCTAACAGACATAAAGATGCAGCCACCAGCACTCAATTGACAGCTCTCGGATGGCTCTGCAGGGCTGCTTTTGTTGAAAACAAGCCATTCCTGGAATGCGGCTAAAACTTTTTCTCCTCTCGCTTAGTTTCGTGACTTTGGATTATTAAGATTTTCTTTTCCTTTTTTTTTTTTTATTTTCTTTTTTCTTTTTATCATATTTGCAAATCTTGCTCACAGCAGTTTTGGCAAGCATGGCAAGCAGTGTGGAGAGCTGGGGTCAGGGTGGTGTAGTACTATCACAGCCCTCTATATTAATGAATTTATGGGATGACTGGAGTTTTTTGTTGTTTGGGGTTTTTTTCGAAATTTTTTTTTTTCTTAATTGAGAGTGTCATGTATAGTTATTTCTTAAAACAGCATTTTGCATGCAAGACTAGCACCATCCTGGTTCCTACACCTGGTCCCAAAGTATCTTTAAATTATATTAATAATTTTACTATGGAGATTGAAATAAATCACAGTAGATTGATTTGTCAGTTCAGTGTTTTACTGGGAAGTTCTTAATGACAAAATGGTGAAATACATGTTCTAGAAAGCCTTTAGTGATAGATAATAACTACCTGTCCTTTTTTAATGCTAATATAAGTGCTTATGTATATATATATACACACACTTATAGGTTGCTCATTTTTCCTTACCTATCAGTATGCGGTTTTTTTCATGTTAAGATTTTTGTAACACAAATTCATAGCCGAGGCTCTCAACAAATAAAACCTTGATGAGTAAAACAGCCCAGCCTGTGATTTCTGACTTCATAGCTCTTTCAAAACTGTTACTGATACTGTGTGACGAGGCAGCCCTTTGATCACAGCCCTTACACCAGCTCACATACTCTGCGCTCCACAGCATCAAGCTTCCTTCCAAAGTACCTGATGTTTTTTCTTTGGTTTTATGTTGGAAAAATAGATCAGGCTGCTAGTCCTGCAGCTGATGGGTGTGTAGTGAGAAGAACTGTGTTCATTAAAGCTCCCAGCATTTCGTTTCATAACTAGGCTAGTGCATCATTTAAAAAATCCTACAATGGGTTGAACTTTGAGTTATTGTGCATATCTTTGGGTTTTCTGTCTTCTTGTTTGTTGAAAATAAGTTTGTTGGGTTTTTTGTTATTGCCATTTCATGTAGTAATGCGACATCAGGTTTGAAACAGCGTGTGGCTTTGGTATTGCATAATAATGTGAGAAATGTTGGTACTAAAAGGTGTTTTTATTTAGTTATTTATATAAATATGAACTTATTTTACTTTGAAGAATATATATAGTTTACATAATATATACAAATATAAGTACTTATTACTACTTATATATACTTATTGCTACTTTGTTAAGGATGTAAAATCCTTAGAATTTCTGTCTGCAGCTGGCATATCGTAAACATTTCATGATACAGATTGATAAATGTTTTAAACCTCTTATCCCTTACGATCCTTAAAAGAAGTCACTGCTTCCTTGGAGAAGGAGGCAGCACTTTTTTTTTTCACTAATACTACTGCAACAGCAAGCTCTGTCTTGCATGTATTTCCAGTGTTTTTTGTCTGGTCAGAAGTGATGCAAGACATAAGATTTTGCCCATTTCCATCTGTCAGCTATTTTGCAGCCTAAAAAAAATTTAAAAATTGCTAATATGTATTTAGTGGCTTTACTCTTCTTTCTGTTCTTGGTTCCCTCGTGTGCTTACATTGCAAACTCTTTAGGAAAACAAGTTTTATTCCTTTTAAGCATTTGGCATGCAAGTAATGGTAGACTGTAAAGCTCATCTTTTTGCTGGACTTTCAGGATCTGAGGCAGTGTTTTGAGCTGTGTGCGGAAGTTTTAATTTTTCCATGTTGAAACTCTCTAGAAGTAGTCGATATGCTGACAAACATAACTTATCCTGCACGCAGATGGTGTCAGAGCTCTGCTCAGCATGAAGCCATAGAACTGGATCCTTCACAAATGCATCCACACAGCAGCTTCTGATACTGGAGGGAGCTACTTGAAGACCTTGCAACTGGGAAGAGTGGAGTGTTTTAATACTAGCAACTCACTTTCTATGTCTAGTTGTGGCATATTTATTTTTCACATTTTTTTTCAAAGTAGCTCAAAACTGCCTTGTCTCCAGAATAACTGCTGCAGTTGCGTATAAATCAAAATCCATCTAGGAGTACAGCAGCGTTTTCCTCTTAAAAGATTTCTAAAGCAACAAGAAAGCTCACTCTAACTGAAAAGTTACTTGCTGCTGCGAATTATAACCTCTTTTCTTCTTTCTGTGGTATGAGCAAACTGCTTGGTGCTTTGTGAGTAAGCTGAGCCTTGCTGCTGGGACTTGTCTCAGGGCGCCGGGCTGAGCTAGCAGTACCTGCTTCCCCTGCCAGCCACCCGCCAGCTCTCAGGCACTCAGGCTAACACGAGTGCAGTATTCCTGCTGCCAAGTTCAAGATAACTCGAAACAGCTTTGCAGCGTAAACACATCTGAGGTCCAGTATAAGGGTTGATATTTTATATAGGTTTTCAGAAAGTCTCCTCTTTGGGAACTTCAAACCAAGCAGTGGAAAATGTGCACTTTTTTCCTTCTTTTTTAATGAGGGATTTTATTGCATTGTTTTTCTCAGCTGAATTCCTCTTAAAGGAGTGAATTCCTTACCTGCATTTCATTTAATAAGCAAGACCTTTTAGCAGAAAGGGTTTTTTTTTTCCCTCTGATTAAACATTTAAAGTAGAAATGGCACAAAGTTTTTGTGCAGTGGTTGAGAAGGTGCTGTTGCTTAGACATCGTAGAATTAAAACAGGCAATGTATAGAATTGGTCCAAGAATCCCTTTTCAGGTGACTTCTACCAAACCTGTAGGTCAGTCTTCAAGGTTAGGTGTGGACAAGAGTTTGTAAGCAACGAGAAATCCCTTCTTAGACAAAAAGGAGCACTCTGGTAGTGAGTTCTTTGGGGGCAGAAGCAATGTGACAACATCTCGCTTCTATACTTTTTTTTTTTTACCCTTTTCCTTTTGAATTCCAAGCATAAAATTTGCATTCAAAGGTATTCAGCTGGACACCGTACTGCTACCTAGCTTTTGAGAGGCTAATGGTAAGTACAAATTTTTGTCCACCAGCAGCATGTGAGGTTGGGAGTCTTGACCATTTGATTGTTTCCAAGCCCTTGAAATAAGTTAAAGGAGTTTCTTTTCTGTAACTGAAGTCTGTTTACTGCTAGCAGTGATTAATGTTAGTCTGTGTCTCCACTTGATGATAGTAATTTGCCTGAACTTAATTGCTGTTATTATGGAATACATGATTTTTAGCTTAGTCTTAAGAGTGAGTTAGTATGTAAAAATTCACCAGATTTCAACAGGTTGAAACAATGAACAACAGTTCAGTTGTTTGCAAGAACCCAAATGAGATGGGATTATTTGTGTGCTGTGCTCTTTGCTTTGGGGAGGGATTGCACCTGAAGCTTGGGGGAGTTGAAGTGCACTTTAGGGAGATCTTCCCCATGGAAATCTACCTTACTGAGAATTTAATTATAACTTGGCCATCTCAGCTCATTGGATGTACTACTCACCCTCTGGAACCCTACCTCTTCACTGTTGGATGTTCTCTCAAACTTTACAAAGCCAATGGGGATTTTTGCTGAGGTTATTTTAGCAGTGGCTACCTGAATTTTCAGCTTCACCTTAGCTGCTGTGCCTACAGAGTCGCCTGCAAGAATGGCCTCCTTGCTGCAGGGCAACACACAGGACTTTGGAGGAAAGCTACCATCTTGTAGATCAGCCTGGGAAGTTGCACTTTGCATTTCTGGGGCAGAACTATAGGTGTGAATTCCTTCTTTAACCCTCCTTAGAGGCTACTTAACTCCTGGTTGAAATTATAGTTGGGTCAGTACCTCTTCACCCGTTGCAGTGAGGTTTATCAGAAATTCTTTCACAATTGTTAAAATCCAGCCACAAGTGTGCCGCTGTTCACAGCAGGCACAAGAGCAGGAGCTCTCAGGAAGCAGCACCCAGCGACTGACCCCAAACTCCAGTGTCAAAAGCGAGTTTACAGGGCTGTGAATTCTTGCTTCTATTTTCCTACAGCTTAACACCACCACTGGTGCCTGCACAACCTGCGGCATTCGCTACCACTACAGTGCTACCTTTGTTGTTAACTTCAGCTGCTCCCTCTTGTTGCTATATAGGGCCTTTTGTTTTGTATTTATTTTTAGCTTCTTTTTATTTTTTCCTCCTGCAAAATTGCTACAGTAACCTCCAGCTACCTTACCACTCTTCTCTTGTATGACCATTTCCACCTTCAGCATGTGGACAGGATGGAGTGTGAATGCAGCAGAGGTCTGCGGGAATGCATGATCTTTGGTTTTAAGGTATTTTCCTGGCATTTAGGGGAACTGGAGTTTTTTCTGTCCCTACCTCAGGTTTCTTGTGGCATTTGGTAGTGTGTTATTGTGACAAGTAGGTTGCGGGATCTGGTCTGAGATGGCTGTTCCATTTATGGGACTTCCCAGGATATTGTTTGCTAGTGCACTTTAGATTCAGGTGAGCGTCACTGTTCAACACCTGCCTGCTTATGGAACAAATACTTCCCGTTTGTGAGATTTGTGTGGTAATTTTTCTGATGCAGAGCAGTGGGGGACTAAATCTTAAGCACTATTTTTAATTCAGAGACAGCTATGCCTGTGTTTGCTCTGCACAGCAATTTGAGAGGTCGCATGGGGAGACAAAGCATATATAATTGGCATTTCTGAGCCAACTTCTGACTGCAGCCAATTAGCTGAGAAGTGACAATTTGTGACTACTGCAGTAAGGCAGCACAGTATTGCAATATAAATCGATTTCCATCTCGGTGTAAGTTCAGAAGTGAACTAGTTTTTATATTTGCACAGTATCAAGTGTTTGTGCCATAAAGCTCAATAGCTTAGTTAATATTGCAGCAAATGAGAAGTAAGTCATTTATCTCTTTCATTGGTCATTCATACAGGAGCAACGTGGCTCATAGTAGTAGGTTTGAAAATGAAATTTTAGTGGAGATTTTATTTTTACTTGTTGTAGAACTTAAATCTGAGCATGTGAACCTCTTCAGCACCAAGTTGGCCAGAAGTTTTTCTTCTACGAATATAGAGCAGCAGTCTGAGTGTGCTTGGATGCAGATTATTTTTGAGCTTCTGATGAGCAATGAGCAAGCAGGAACAGATTGATCTAGATTTAATGTCTGTGACCTTTTTGCTTTCTTTGATCTTCCTCTCCTGGACCTTTAGCTGTCAGATCAGCTGGTGTTGTGGCTGTGGATGGTTACCCCTTACTCATATTTGTCAGCTTTCAACTGAGCATCACAGGTCCTCCTGACATCCACACCTACACCATCAGGTCTATTACAAATACTCTGGGATCTCCCACCTCTGATTCATGCTCTGCTACAACTTGTTGAGTGTCACAGTTTTTCAAGTTACAAATAATTGCTGTAAGACCCTTCCTTCTCTCAAACTTACAGTTTCACTTTTCTATCTAGAGAATCTTTCCCTGCAAACAGGTTGTTCTTGCAGCTTTTGAGGACTTACAGTGCTCGTCAGCTTAAATATTCTTCCTAACCTCAAAATTTGGATGTAGTCTTGCTGTTTGCTTAAAATAGATCCATGATGCCTCTGAATGTCCTGCGTCTGTTGTGTGGCATCACATTGCACAGGGGTGCAGTGGCTGTGACCAGGGTATGGATCCACCTGAAAGCTGGCTCAGCAAAGAGTAGTTTTCAGCTGCATTGGGTTGTGTGACCTGATTGACTATACAGCTGCAAATATACTGTACACACTTGCTGGGTCATGGGAAATAAGGGAAGAAACGGTTAAAAGGAGAGTATGGGTACACACGTGGGCACCAGCAGCACTTATGGAAGGCTTAAAATGCTGGTGAAATCATGGTCTATAATAAGCTTTGCTTTGTTGCCTTAGGGATGCAAGTATCTTGTATTTTTTCAGAGTAGATGTCTTGTTCTGCACTTAACATAAACGCTGCACAGGGGCACATAGTTGTAATGCTTCTCCTCCCTTTTGGAGGTTCAGCAGACACATTTTGCTTTCAAATTTCTTCATTCACTGACATTTGTATTCTGTTATCCATTTATTAAATTGCCAAACTGTACTTGGTACAGCCAAATTCAGATGGTTTGGGTTTAGATTAAGGTGGGGTATAATGCTAATCAGCCCTTTTCCAGGTGAAGGTGGACCAAGGGCAACTGATGCCCTTGCATCCAAAAAGAAACTGTCTCTTAGGATGCTGTGGCATAAGGCTCCCAAAAGAAAACTGGTATATGTTCTTCTTCTAGAACAGCAACAATCAGAACAAGGTTTGTTATGGTATTTTAAGAGGATCATGGTTTCTTTCAGCAATTGATCATCCTATGGCATTTGCCTGTTACCTTTTGTACCTAGATTGCTAATATAATGTTTTTGTTCTTTAACATTTTGTGACATGTTAGCCCACATTGATTGTCCCTAGGATCCACCATCATGAAAAGAAGTAAAGAAACAGCAGGTATTAATGAGCTTATTGTTTCCAGGGGTGATACACAACATTAATGCAGGGGATGGGTAGTCCTGACTTAGCCTGTTTTTTTGTATTTTGTGGTTCACTCCACAGTCTGATCTGAAAGGTACAATTCTGTACCTATATCCTAGTGGTGGGGCACGTTGGTCAGGTCTCTGACTTGATTTGTTTACCTTTCTAGATTCCTACAGATGAATTTATCCGATTTATCTTAGTCAAGTTTGTGGATTTGTATTTTGGGGTGGGGAGAACGGGGATGCAGACTGTTTAACCTGCTTATCAGGCTTATAGCATGAGCTTTTCCTGCGCTTTGCCATGCTGCATGAGACTTAAAAAAATTAAAGTCTACTTTTAAGCTTACCACCACATCAAAGAGGTTTGCAAGAGGGAGGCAAAGTGGTTCTTGTAAGCTCGAATCCTGGATTTTAATTTTTTCCATTCAGGGACGTTCTTCTTCCATCATTTTCCTTGAATCATCTGAGCTTTTAACACTGGGGTGTACTGACCCAGTTCCAGTCTCTGTTTCTTGACACTGAAAGCAGTTTTAGTAAATCAGTAGCCACTTCCTTTTTGTTGCTCAACACCTGGTCCAACATCCGTGTGTCTTACCAGAAACATAGCTGCATTTGGTCCAGCAGTGTGCCATGATGTTCAATGCCTAAACATGGCCCCACAGTGCCATGCGGATGGCAGATGGGATGTAGGACCTATCTCTAGAGGCCCACACCCTTCTGGAACAGCAGCTGGGGACCAGGTGAGGTGTCCCAGGGCAGTTGAATGGCAATAGGTTATCCCTGTTTGGGTTATGAATGGAGCTTACAATGGAGCATCTATGAAACCAAGGGCAAGGATGCACTGTGGAAATTTGAACCATCTAAATGTAGGGGTCTACAAATAGGTGTTTTCATGGGCCACAAGTGTTTAAGGTCCCATTATAGATGGAGACTTAGATACAGAACTGTTCAGGTAATCTTGTACTAGGCACGTACACTGGCCAGCTGAATCACAGGTGAGATCTCCATCGAGTGTAAAAGGATGATAGGCATATCCTTCTGAGTTCCTCTATTTAGATGTCTTAAACTGTGTCTGAATCCCATAAATCTCATCTCTAGAGGTGAAGAGATACTTCCTTCTGAAAAGGTGTCCTGGGAGCTCACATCTCTGAGACAATTTGAGAGCCACCTGCCCAAACAGGGTCATCTTCCCCTGCTCCTCCCTTGGGTCGCTGCTGAGTTTGCCTCCATGAGCAGTCAGCTCAAAAATACCAGCCAAAAGCTGTGCATTCCTATGGTTAGCTCTTGGCTGGCTTAATGACTTGCCTTGGCTCATTAAGGATGTTCACAGAACACATGAAGCAGCAGCAGCAGCATGTGGCAGAGCCGAGACCACCTTTTAGGTGGTGGAGCTGGATTGCTGGGTTGGCTGGGTTCTCCTGAAACCTCACCGCCGAGGCTGTTGGAGTTGGCTCGCTGCTGCTGTTGAGGAGACAGCACCAACAACACTACGGGGTTTCTGCCATGTGTTTCACTGGAGCACATTGTACTTGTGTTTAAAGGAGAACTGAAAGAGGGAATGGTGTTTCTCTTGAGCAGAAGAGCAGTATTTCCCCCCATTGCTATCATAGAGGGCAAAATTAATGTTTTGATGACTTTGGCGTCAGTCAAGAACACTTAAAAACCATTTGTTTTTCAGCAGGTCCTTTGACAGAAGCGCAGGCACTCAGCATTCAGGCCACGGCTCCCTCTTACTGTTGTCTGTATTCTCCAAGGTCAGATTGAATTCTTGCCTCTAACCATAAAAAAAAAAAAAAAAAAAAAAAAAAAGGCAGAGGCAGTGGAGGTACAGAGGAAGATGCACATAAATGTCACCTGCAGCTTGTTTGGCAGTTGGCTTTCTCTCTTTGGAAGCCCATGGAGTTCCCAGCCTTTCAGCCTTATGTGCTGCTGCTTTGTTTGTTAACTTTGCCACTGGAGCTATATTGAAATAAAAAGCAAAGCAGCCTGAAATCTCTGAATTTCTGTGGGTTTCAGTGCTGTGTGGTCCTGCAGATTTTCAAAACACAAGTGCTGGTGCATTCTCCCACCTGCTAGGTGAGGTTAATGGATCTAGCAGTAGGGACCTTTTGATACCTTCTGAATTCACAGCAAGCACCACACTCCAGTAGCCTTCCTCACGTTGCGCCTTCTCTGTTGTACTTCTCTGGTTTCATAAGTTAATTAGACTTTTCTTTTTCTCTCCTTTACAATTCTATTCTAGGAGTATGTCCTGTTCAAAATACCATTTCCCGTTTCCCTTTTTCTCATCCGTAACATTGAAGTAGGGTTGAAAAGAAAGGCAGCACTGAAGTGAATTGAGTCACTTAAGTGGAGAAGGGCAAAAATACAGCATGTGAATAGTCCTGAATTGTTAGCAGGGAAAGAAAAGCTGTAGAAACAAAGTTTTTTGTGTTTTCTCAAGCATTTAGATACCCCAAATGCACCAAATTATGGCATGAAAATGCCATACTTGAAATGTTCTTCAGTACATTGGCAGTTCTTCGGTTAACAAGTTTAGATTAGGAGTACTAATGTTATGTATAATATTAGAAATTATTTGGGTTTGGAGAGAGATTTGCCCCATTCCCATTGTGGTTTATAGTTTGGCTTCTTTTTCTGTAAAACAACAGTAACTTTCAGCACAAGTAAAAAGAATTTTGTTGTGATGATTTGTCTGTAAATCTGCTTGTTACAGGTAAGCGAGAGGAATTACTCATATTTGTTTCTTGCTGTATTTAATGAAAAAAATAATTTCACTTTGTGTCAGTGATACTAATTTTTGTTAGCGCTGTGTGAAATTCAAGTACTTCTAATCAGTTCAAAGCACTTGTAAATTAAAAGAATGGAGGCTTAAATAACTTCAGCTATGGTCGCCCTTACAGGCTTAAAGTGAACCTGTTTTGAAATAAGAAGTTGAGTGAGAGTCAGGTGGACCTATTTTTGTATCAAATTTTTCTCAAGTTTCTCTCCTCTTGAAGCATAGACTTGGGTACTAATGCAAACCAGTTCCTGGTGTGTAATCGTGTAATCGTCCCAATTTGTCAAAATTTATATCGGTCATAGGCTGTAGTTTAACACCCAGAAGCATTTTGAGTTTGAAATACCAACTGGTACTGCAGTGTCAATTGGGATCCAGCTGCGTTTCCTTTACTCAGAATATTTTGTGGCCAAGCGCTTTACCGTTAACTCCTTTGAAATGTATGCGTACGGATTTCAAAAATAGTGCACTTCTTGATGTTGGTGGCTAGTTAGAGGTAGCTGAATTTTCTTCTTGGCTTAATATTTTATGCTAATCAAATGATAAAGAAGGCAAAGCTCTTAATTATACATTTTGTCAGTCCAGATAGCCAGCTATTTTTGTTCATCTGGAAAGTAGCCCAATTTATTTGGTACTTCAAATGATGTGGCCTTAAAAAAAAGTGATAGGCTGGTAAGATTTTTCAGATCCCTTTTCAGAACAGATAAACACAAGCTTTATAATCTTCTCTGGAATTCATGTAATTAATTTTCTAATCTGTTTTGGTCTTAACTACTGAAGGATTATTCCTAAAAACACACGATAAAACATCCTGGAACGGTCACGAATGTTACACGAGGTACACACCAGGTTCACACAGTTATGCTGCTTATTCCTTTGGTACAAAATTAGGTTTTTGCGAACGGATAAATGAATCTTCTGCTGCCATATAAACTTAATTAAAAATCCATACTGCTTAGAAATTTGTGCCATATTTTTCCTATATCAGAATGAACAGTCTAATTTTAACAGCTATTTCTAACCAAACTTTCTATGTAACTGAATTAATTAAGTCTTAGGAACAGATTATATTAGGGGAAATTAAGCTCTAAGTAAGCAAACCATTAACAATTATGGTACTAAATTGCCTGTGACACAGATTGGTCAGGTTTAATAGCATAAAGTGTTTTCAGCTTGTGAGAAGTAAATTGAAGAAACCAACCTACGCTTTTTTTTTTAATCCATGTATGAGGTGAAGATCCTCAGTTGGTCTTTGCAAGAGAAGGAGCTTCATCAGATAGGTAAAAAACCCACCACTGGTAAAGCATTTCTAGTGCTTCTGTGTGAAGCAAACCCAAATTTTCCTTCTCTGTTTTATTTATTTCCTGCAATTGTGTTCTCAAAAACTGAGAAGCCCTTCCCTGGTGGCTGTTTAGAGATGAGTCTCATGAATCTTTCATGGAATCTGTCCTTTTTTAAAATCAGCAGATACTTGTTTCTTCTTCCAATTGGAGCAAGCTTTGGCTTCCACCACAGAATCTGGTCCTAACAAACATCTGCAGAGGACAGGCCCGTTGTGGATTTCTTTGTGCTTTTAATTTTCTTTTTCTACAAAGGGATTTTTAAATATAAGTTGTTGATACATAATAAGGTCTTTGTTTTGAAATGCATCTTTTATAGTCAGGCAGCATCACAGTTATTGTCAGATCATAATTCTATATACTGGATATATTACAAGTTTGTATTTGGGGATGTGCTCTTTTAGTAAGGAAATTCTTTGTCTTAAAGAAATGCCACAATAGTTAGGCGAATATAAAACCACCTCAGTTACCATGCAGTGAATTAGAAAATAAAAAGTGAAATCATACTTACTCTCGTTTTTCTAATGAGAAAGCTGTTGGGAAGCACTTTATAAGGAAAAAATCAGCAAGAAACTGTCTTTTCTTGTCTTTTGCAGGCAGTAATATTTAGGTCACAAGCATCTGGTCTGCAGGTTTCAAGTCAGCTTTCCAGCAAAACCAAAGTTGTACACTGTAAAGGAGCTTTCAGATCAAGAGCATTTCAATATATTTATAAGAAAATTATTTTGGTCAGCTTTCATACTCCAAGTTACAATGGATATTTAAAGCAAATATGATGATAGAAGGTGTTCTAGAGCAACAGAAGTCCAAGTGATAACTGATTTTGTATATAGTAATTATTTTTGGAATGTGACTGTTGCTGGGTGGAGAGATTTATATTTATGCTAATGGTACCATTTTATTTGGGGGTGGGGGGCGTGGAAGGAAATAACAAATGACACCCTAAATGAATTTAATATCCGTGGAAGAACCACAGAATCATAGAAAAAATAAATCAAGCTTTCCCTAGAAAGCTTTTGTAAGTGCAGATTTCAGTTTAGTTTTGCTAGAAATTCAGTTACTTCATGAAAGAGTTAATGTCCTGTTGTGGTGCTGAGATTGATAGTCAGAGGAAATAGGAGGTACCTGGAAAGAACTTCTGATTCCTAATATTGCAGAAGTTGCCTTTCTGTTGGCTTGCCTCCCCTCTGCTTTGTTATTTTTAACCAGGCTCCCTAATCTTTCCTTTTGCCTCTAACCACCTCCCAATTTCCTGCTCACTTCTTCCCTCTGTTTTGTCCAAAATATTCAGTTGTTTTCCACTTTTCTTTGCAGTTTGAGTGGATTGCAGGAAAGTGAGTTAAGATGAATGCCATAGCTGTTTTTACAGTATCTATTATCTTCTGTGTTTCATGCCTTTTTGCTGCTCTCTGTGTAAGTTACTTATTCAAGTAGATTTTGATGTATGAATAGTTTGAATAGGAGCCTGTGTTTTGAATTTCTAAATGTTGTGCTTTGGGTTGCTGTGTATACAATAATTAAAGGTGCTCTGTATTTAGCTCTATGAAACTTCTGTGTTCAAACTTTTTGAACTAGTGTTTCCTCCAAGGCAGTTAATGTGCACTGAAGACTGTTCCTTAAACATTGCCGGGAGAGAGAGGTGTTACTTGTTTAGGTTCATTTTTTGGATAAATGATTTCAAAGTAATGCTGTTAGTTTACTTTCTTTTCCCTTAGAATATTTCACTGCTCTTTCAAAACAGTGTTCAAAAATGTTAATTGATTTAACTAAAGACATATTTCATTGTAATTTTTTTATTTCAGCAACAATGCATCTGAAATATGAATTTTCACTAAGTAATAGAAAGCATTTGCTTTTCTTTTGCAGATTGCATTCTCACAACACAGCAACTTTATGGACCTGGTACAGTTCTTTGTGACATTTTTCAGGTACTTTTCATTTAAGACAGCTAAATATTTCTTCCCTAGGAAAGATGTTTGGGTTTTGTTTTTCAGTGTAGTGTTTGGTGTTTTGTTTTGTTTTTTTTACTTAAATATTCTGCTTATGTTGCAGCCTTGAAAATGGAAATCTCTACTATATTTGAAGTATTTAATTGGGAAATACATCAAGAAAATTGTCTGCCTGTCTTGGCAAATACATCCCGTCCCTATGCATGCAGGGAGAGGGAGATTTGGGGGTGGGGGAGGTATTTGAAATGGAGAAGTTACTTTTAAAATGTATAGAAGGCATCTTCTGAGTTACCACATCACACAAATAACGTATAACTTACAGAAATTGCATATCTTCACATATTGTCAGGCACAAACCATAAATTAAGGAAGTGATAATGCGAAGAGTTAAGCCTGGACTAATTTCAAACTCTTTAGGTAGCACCTTTTGATTTTTAAGCTGAACTCTGAAAAGATGTCAAGTTAAATACCCTTCTGTCCTTTATTAACTGCTTGGTAAAGTGCATTTCTTGGTGTAAAGCAAACTGATAATTCCCTACAAGTTGGAGCCAACAGAAACTATTTCAATACTTGTTTCTTCTTCCATCCTCAAAAAAAAGTATAGCACTAACAAAGGGGTTAGATGTCTCCTGAAGCAGAACAGGCCATCCCTTTAAGGTTTCAAAATCAAATGTGTTAGCCTCTATTCTAGGAACTGTTAATATTCCACAAATATAAAGCAGTACTTGATCAATAAGGAGAAGTCCCTCAGGAGGGATATACATGGAGTAAACAGTACTCCAGATCTTACAACCTGTTTTAAAGTAGGCAATATTATGCCCATTTTAAAATGAGCAGCAGGAATGATATCTTGCTTTAGATTCCATATTAAATTCAATTAAAGGATGGAACACCAGATGGGTCCTTCAGACAAGTGGTTTATAATTTATTTATTTTTTTTTTTAGTATGTAGTTTTTACAGAGTTGAGTGTGCTTTAATACAATCCCAGATAAACAGCAGGCTTGAACCACCACCTTGTTTGCATTGATACGGTGTAAGCGTTAACGACTGGATCAGACTTAAGCGTTTGTTCTGCTGAATACATCATGGTAAAGGTCTTCCCTAAAAGTCTTTGTGGCAGAGTTAATTACTTACAAGGAGAATGAATAGGGAAGCAGTTGGTTCCTTAGTTCCTTTTTAGTGGCATAAGATCAATCCAAACTTAAAAGCTATCCATTAGGGTTTTACAGCCCCAGATCCACCTGTGTATGAGAGTTTGAAACTCTTCAATGGGAGTGATTTCTCCAGTTCCATTATTGGAAGAAAATCACAGTTTGAAGCAGGAGATGTGTGTTGTATCTCAACAAGCACATGCAGCTGCGAGTGTGTGTCCAAAAGTTAGGTAGATTTAAGAGTCAGCAGTGGTTCTCCTTCCCTCCCTCACTGCTGTCACATGGATCTTGAGAAATAATGTTGCAGTATTATTTAGCATCCCAACATGCCAGACGAATAAGAACGTGTATACTTGGGAGAAGACAGTTTATTGGTATTTTCCAGCCAAGCATTTATAATGCATTAAAAATTCTTCGATTCTTTAACTGTAACTACTGCTAAGTTCCTCTCACAGCATTTTATTTTACAGTCGCTATAACTTGCTAAACAACCAGCATATTAGAACAGCATGATTCATCTCTGCTGTTTGTAGGGGAAACTCTGGAAATGCTTGCATTTTTAATGCTCTTGGGTGCGTTTCATAATTACAGTTGAATCCAAGTTAGACCATAAATGAGTAATATCTGATAGCCCCCTGTGATGTTAATGAGATAGAATTGGCTGAAAATTTGCACGCTAAGTAGAGGCAATGAAAATGCTTTCTGCAAAGCCTAAAGACAGTTGGCAAAACCTTCTTTGAGCTGTAGGCCACCCCTAACTTGAAAACTGAGGTACCTATAAACTCTTTGAGTATAATGGACACAAAAAGAGTCTTTGTCCTAGGAAATGGATGTTTAGAATGACTTTCTATTAGTACGTTCAGGGGTCTTGCTTTATTTTGCTATTCTGCGGAGAATTTTGACATTTTTTTCTGTGCTGGTGATGTTGTGGCACATTTCCATCTCCTAGAAGCCACCTTCTCCACTTCATTGTAACCTAAACATGCTCTTCTGCCATGCAGCTGGAAGAAACAGCTGTGCTTTGAGTTGCACAGAGAACCACCCAGGGAAACGGGGGTGGGTGGGTGTTAGATTTTCAGTTGCGTTGCTGATATTTGTGATGATTTAGGTCAAGCCGGTCCTTCCAATGGGCACTGGAATGCAAGCTGGATTGCCAGACTCCAGCACTGCTGAATTTATGGAGTATCACAGGCACTGGCTGGACTGACTCTGGGAAGCACACAGCGTCGCAGAGAAGCCAGGAGCCTGGCCGTGTGTTAAAACAACATCAGGCAGTGCGGAGCAGGACGAAACATGACTGCTGGATTTGGTTGCCATTTAATTTAAGAGCTGGGTGGGCTACTGTGGGTCAGAGACAGGGTGCCTCACATTTAGAGGTGCTGTTAGGCTCTGGGAGCTCCTTTAGGAGCCGGTATTCTGCTTGAAGCCAGGCATGTGGCTGTATGTTACCATTATTTTATTTTGCAACACGTTAACGTTTTATTTTAAGCAAAGAAAATGTCAGTGGATAAAGGTTGAGTAGAATGGTGAAGTTATGGGGTCATTAATATTGCATTATAATTGGAGCCACAGGCAAAATGATACTCTAACTGTTGTTAACCTTTGCAAAGCTAAATGAGATGCAAGCAAACTATTTTTTTCTGTTTCCTCCTCTCTGCTTTTCGTAACACAGGTCTTTAATTTACAAATTTTGCTGTTGTTTTTCAGTGGATAGTTTGAGCTGTTTTGACAGTCTCTAGTAAACATTGTTCTTAGTATCTGTGGTTCCTTATCTTCCAAAAAATCTGTGTAAGCCACCACACCTATCTATAATACGTATTTCTTACCAGTGTACTTTTACATACATGAGGTGTAAAAATATTTGTGGCCTTCTAAACTCATACTGCTGCCCAGTGATCCTTCTCCCCTCCGCCCTCTTCCCCCCCCCCCCCTTTTTTTTTTTTTTTTTTTTTTTTTTTACAAAAACCAAATGCATCTATATTTGTTCTGTGCTCCTCTGCTTTCTTGGCCAGTTCTGTAGAGGCTTACAAGAGGAGTATTAAGAACAGTTTGAATGAAATAAGGATGTGTAAGCACTGCAAGAACCAGCAGAACAGGAGTTGAAAGCACAGCTGGTGACACAGCTGGCTGTGAAGCAGTCAAGGATCACGCTGGTAAACTTGCAGCTAGGCAGGAGGACAGCTCTTGCACCAAAACTAGGAAGGTGGCAGCAAGGTCACAGCATGTCACTACTGCCATTCCTTTTCCTAGTGTAGCAGCCCTAAGAAACTCAAAATGAGGAGGTATTGACTAACAGACTTGCCTAGAAGGTCGGAAGTGTGAACAAAACTGAAACCAAAGGGTCCTGCCAAAGAAGCTGGTGAGCCCTACGTGGTATAAAAGATCTATAAACCCCAGAAACCAGGCTTGCTGTCTCCAAGAATGAAGGCAGGAGATGTGGTGAGGACCTGCCAGCCAGAATCCCTTGTCCTTTTTGAGGAATGGAAGCAATGTTGGCCAGACCAGCTGGGCAATACATTTGGCATTCACGAGTGTGAGAGTGTGAATCAGTATAATCATTTTTTCTCTGAGATTTTGTTAAATCTAATCACCTTCAGCCTGGAGAAGTGTCTGGGGAGACCTTATTGTGGTCTTTAAATGCTTAAAGGGGGCTTATATGAAAGATGGAGATAGACTACTCGGTAGGGCCTCTAGCGATAGGACAAGGGGTAACAGTTACAAACTAAAAGAGGGTAGCTTCGGACTAGATGTAAGGAAGAAATTTTAAAAAACTAGGGTGCTGAGACACTGGCACAGGTTGCCCAGAGAGGTAGGAGATGCCCCATCCCTGGAAACATTCAAGGCCATGTTGGACGGGGCTTTTGAGCAACCTGATCTGGTTGCAGATGTCCCTGTTCATGGCAGGGGGTTGGACTAGATGACTTTTGCCAGTCCTTTCCAACCCAAACCATTCTATGATTCTGCGGTCTCATCCTGAGCTTTGTTACAGTGATTTACCATAGACCTCTGGTGTCTTCTACTGTGCTTTTGTTTTATGTCCTCACGTGCACCATTCATCCTATTTCTTGACTGGAGTATGTCTTGTCTTTCCTATCTACCTTTGAAACGTCCTTCTAGGGGGGTTCAGTGCTGTCTCTTTCTGGTCCCACCGTGGTGTTACAATGTCTTAGAGAAATGGGTGTATTTCACAAATGGAACAAAAGTTGCCAGTTTTGTGTTTTCATGGTAGCATTTCAAACCTCACGTGCCTCTACTAAGGTCTGAATATCAAATACTGTAATTTTAGTTTGGTACAAATAATTGGACCTGTTCCTCAGAAAAACTTTAGAGGCAGTGGTATTTGTCTCCATGCAACAGTCAGGCAGATGGTTTAATGTGCCATATATTACTTTTCTTGGCTGTAAGCATTCGCCCGGTGTTTTCAATAAGTGGGAATGGCTTGTTGCAATAATTCAAATCTGGAGTTGTGCTGCAGATATTTTTTACTTTTTGTTTACTAAACAATTTATTACTGCAGCACAAGTGGCATCATTACTAAATATGTGCCTAAAATATAGTCGGAATTCTTTAATCCTTTCCCCTCCCCATACACACATGCACACTGCCTCCAAGGAAGAGCTTGGCACTACCTTAGCATTGTTTCTAACAAGGTGAAGAAGCTTAACACCTCAGCATCCATGACTTCCTTCTTTCCATGTTGTCCTAATCACTCTTTACATTGTTGTCCACAGTAGTCACACGCGGACTAGAGCATTGAGGCCATTTGGTCTCTCCTCCATTAATTAGTCCTGTCATTATCTGTGCCTGTTATTCTTTTGGCTTCTCAAGTCTCTTATGGGAACATAGTGGTTTGGGCTGTGATGTAAGCACTTTGAGTTTTTAAACCTTTATAGCATGGGATTTAGTTTATAGCTTTGACACCTTAATTTAGGTTTCTGTGTGTGTTGTGTCAAAGCTCTTCTTCCAGCCAGTGCAGCTGGTAGGCACCAGAGCAGTTCAGTTGCCAGACCTAAGTGTCCACTTTAGGGTGAGCCACATAGCTCCTCACAGACCGCTGACTGTAATTCGTTTTGGTATTTCTCATGAGTTAAGTTGACAAGATGACCAGGGTAGTGCAGAGTATACAGAAGAGAACTAGGAATGGAAGGAATCTACAGGGCCAGCGCCATGCTTGGTCCCCAGTCCCACTCATACCTACAGCCTGCTCAGGCATCCCTGCCTTTGGAGTAGCTTCTTCTCCTGCCTGAAAATACTGTGAGGGAAACCCCCACAAAATACAGGTCAAAATAACACTGGTTTCATTCCAGTTTCATCATGTGTCCCATGATTTTTGGTGTGTTTACTTAAAGCTCCATATTCTAGACCTGCAAGATGATTTTTTGCCTTTATGTAATGTTATGCCCTTTGTGATAGCATAGGAGGACTTGCAAATCTGAACCCTGAAAAGCAAAACAAAAGCAAGTTAAAAAAACCCCACAGAACAAACAAAAAAACCCAGACAGACTCATAACTGCTTTCCCAAAAGACCTCAAACCTCTAGTTAGGCTGATTTTCTGTTGGTGGAAGCTGCTGCCGTTTTACAGGGTGTCAGGTTGGTTGTGCTAGTCAATAAGTAGAATTTTTTAACAGACACGAAAGAAAAATAATATCCTCTGCTGCAAAGAAGGTGGGTTGTGGCTTGTTAAACCTTGGTGCCATCTTCAGCAGAAAGATAAGGTCATTGATCTGTAGATTGGATCTGTTAGTTTGCTGTTGGCTGTAGATAGCTCTTTGGCAAAGGCCAACCGTGCAAACCATTTGCACTCCTTCTGCATTATGTACTTGTTCCAATTATTTCGAGGTTTAATGCATCGAGTATGTAAAATGTGTCCTGTAACTCTCCGGCATATTAAAATTTACTTTTAAATAGCACTTAAATAGCTTCCAATTCATCAAAATAATTTGGGGTGTGTTTTAGTAATCATTGTGGTGCTCCTTGAAATTATTAAGTGACCTATATATGTTAAAGCATATTAGTATTGAAGCTGCTATATATTTTGGCATTTAAAACTGCCAGTTTTTTACTAGCAATTCTGATGTTGATAAATATTGTAGGAGAGTTTAATAATTGAGCCCTAATATGCCAGATGGATTTTCTTCTCTCCTTGTGAGAATGCATCATATCAAAGTGCTGATGAAGTTTTCCAGCCATTTAAAAATGAAAGCATACTTGTTTGAAGAGCTTTAAGGATACCTGGAGTGGAGACAATGTCATCTCCGCTATGAAAAGGAACTTAGAGTGCAGGATAAAACCAGAAAGGGTGTTTTAAGTTCAGATTTTTGTGTCAGAGTGGGAATACCCCATGGTATAAGGAGCGCTGAAGGCTTATCAACTAACAATTAATGCAGGTGTTGAGGCCAACTGAGGGGAAGTTACTGATAACCATGTGGGTTATTTATTGTACATAAGTGATCTATTTATCAAATAGAATATTGTCCGTAAAATGTAAATGTAACTTGTCCCTGTATTGCAGTATTAATACATAAACTTTTATAACTTGTATAGGCCAAGCGTAGAATCACAGAATGGTTTGGATTGGAAGGGACCTTGAAGGCCATCTGGTTCCAACTCCCTGCCATGGACAGGGACACTTTTCACTAGCCCAGGTTGCTCCAAGCCCTGTCCAACCTGACTGTATTTGGTAGAACCTGACCCAAATGATGAGTCATGTTCAAATTTCCTTGGGTTGAAAAATTCTGCAGGAGTGTTAGATGTCTCTAGATGTCTTTCTCCTTCTAATCTGAGTTTTTCTGGTTTCGTCTTTTTTTGATTGGAAAAATTGAACTTCTCTCAAACTGGACTCATCCGTGGCCTTAGGAAAATGGAAATCCAACAGCTGATAGTTCAGGTGCAGCTGGATGTGCTGCTTCACCTGTATGTGACATTTGCAGGACTGCATACAGGCTGTGCTTGGACATACACAAGCCCAAGAACATTTCTATCCCCTTTCCCTTCTTTGCAGAGAGATGGGTGAGGAGAAATGATGCAGAACTGTTGTTTGAGATGGGGAGAGGCATAGAGGGAAGACTTGAATGAACAGTGGATTTTGGGGATGAAGGAGGCTCTGGGTAGGCTATTATTTTTGGAGAAGAAAGAAGCAGAAGGAAGAGGGTAAAGCAAATTCTGCAGCGAAGGTTTATTTGTAAAGCCATTTGGAAATGGGTGGATGCTTATAGCTGGCAGAGGGATCACTGAAGCTGTTCAGGAAAAAGCAGGGCAGAGCATGCTGTTGGACCAGGACTCTGCCAGCTCTAGGCTTTCACTCCAAATCATTTCCCAACACGGCTCTCGTTCCATGCAGGTGTTTCTTTCCACTGGTTCCGTATTTACACAGTTGCTTTCCAAAAGAAGCTACGGGGGAAAGAAAAGCTTCTTTAAAGCTGCTGATTTGAGGACAGGTCTTTTTAACTTAATTCAGGATGGTTTAGGCTGAGTAAACCCAGCAGATAGATCTTGACTTCACTCTACCCTTGGGGCGCTTCCAGCCAGTGATGGACGGCAGCCCAGCAAGCAGGCACTACCTTTTATTCCTCCCCTAGTGCTGCCAAGGGGAGGTAGTGCAAGGGGGGAAATATATTTTCTTAGTGATTTTATAGCTTTTGTGGGTATTTGCTGCCTCCTTGTGACAGCATATAGATGTATGGTGCTGTTCCTCTGAAATACGGGGTACTCTGGTGAGTGTTTTAGAAAGGGGTTTTATTAGCCCTTAATTGTTAATTCCTCTCTCTGTTTTCTTCAGAAAGTCTTCGCTGTGGTGCCAGAAGTGAGGCAGGAAAGAGAAACCCATGAAAGACTGGCACGTACAGTGGGGACATACAAAGGGGATTTAATGTAAGGATAAAGGCCATCCTCTTAGTTCTCCACTCTAGCTTTCTTCTCCAAGGGAGTAAGTGAACGTGTAGGGAGACGCTGTGTTCGAATCAGCCAAAAATATGTCCATCCCTGATGTTTACAACTTGCTGAGGTCACGTTTTTCCCAAAACAGAGCCATCTTCGTAGGAGTTCAGCATGTTTTGACGTGTATCTTCAGTTTGGCATGTATGTTTCTGGTGCTGTCTGATAGATACAAGTGAATGGAGCATGTATGTCTTGTAAGGGTCACCTACAGAAAGGTGGAGATCTCTTTGACTTTGCTGGCTGTGCATGGCACAACACAGGTTCATCTGTATGCTTGACCTCCTGAGAACCTCCTGCTGAAGATAAATCTCTCTGAAATGGGTCTTTTTAGCACAGAGGTACTGGAGATTGATGAAGCATCTGGCCTTCTTCCTCTGCCCTTTGGTCTTCCATCTCCTTTCCCCAATATCTCCAAATAAAGGGATATTAAGGAGGTGGACTTGGATAAGCCATGGCAGTAGCTGTTGCCCATAAACTGCATCTAAAATGCTTTATCCTGAGGTGAAACATCTTGTTGGAGTCACAACGTGAACATGATTGCCTGGCAGGCGTTGTGCTTTAACAGCCTGTCCTGAGGACTCCTGCAGACGATTTGAATGTTGTTGTTTTCATGGTTAAATTAAATGGTTAAATTAGATGTGGAGCCAGGAACACTTTTCCCTGCTGCCTTGAAGATTTTTGTTGTATTTCCACCCTCCATTTGTATAACAATGTTAAAATGTTACCAAACACAAAGCAGACCAAAGATTTTTAGCTCCTGGTCTGTGCTGGCTTTGCATGGATACATTTTGGATTTTTGCTCTTCAGGGAGCACTGTCCTCCTTGGCCCTCAGAGGTAAGGCAAATGTTGTACCTTAGCGAGACTTGAAGTTTCTTTGAGGAAAGCGGAGCTTAAAAGAAGAAAAAAGCTTACCAAAGATGTTGAGTAAGTGTGGTGGCTTTCATGCTGTGGGGAGCTAACAGGAGTCCCAAGACAAATGCGAGCATTCAAAAATTTTGCTGGTCCATCATTCACTGATGCTTGTTCAAGTGTGACATAAGTGAAAATCCATCTAGTCCCAACATGACCTTGTCCAGCAGAGAAATACTGTTTCCAGGTGGTACGGATAGTCTGCTGTCGTGCTTAATACAGCAGCAGGGAGCTTCAGGAAAGAAAGGGAAAGCTGAAGGCATGAAATTCTCAATCATCAATAGTGCATGTTAGATTCTTTACCAAAATAGCAAACAATTTAATGCATCTGCTTTACTAGTTAATGGGGGCACATTGTTTTTTACTGCACAACTCAGTAGTAATCCAGTATCTCTCAAAAAGGAAATAAAATAGCCATTAAAAATGCTCGTCTAAACTATTTGTGTTTGCAGAAAAATGGCTAGGCTTTTACAGTGAAATCATGTCAGATTTTAATATTTAGAGGAAATGTGGGGGAAGCGATTTGGAATACATACCTTTTAAAATGAAAAAAAGGCCTAACAAATCTCTCCATGATCCTGCTTAAATTTATAAAGAAACAGGCACTGTAGGAGTCTTTCAAAGCCATGCAGATGTTTTAATGCTGAAGTCACACAAGCACCGATTTTTAATACCATATACTATGTGACAGTAAAACACGTTTCTGTGCATATCTAAGCCTGAAAAATATAATCACGTTACTTACTGGCTGCCCCTTGCATATTTGGTGCCTGATCAGATGCACTTTTCATAATACATAGGCTGTGGATAGTGAGATGTAATCAGGAACAGGCTCTTCTCCTTTCGCCTCTTGGGGAACAGTTCCTGCTGTCTGTCCTTTTTTTAATGATAAATACTTCCAAGTCTTTGCACTACTCTCTGCGAAAGAATTTGCCATTGTAGAGTGGGACTCCCAGTTGCTGAAGGACAAAATATTCAGTCCTTGCAGCTCATATAAGGCAAATGAGCAGGAACAGCAAGGAACTGGTTGGGATGAGGTGCCATCAATCATCATAAGCTGTGGGTTTTTCATCAGCCATGCAGCTGTGGCTTCATGTCCAAGTTAGAAGTCGTCATCATCATCACTGGGGTCACGGATGTTTGTGTGAGGAGGGTGGGAAAGCACAGTGGAAACTGCAGCGTTGTTTGGAAAGTAGGAACTTTGGGGATTTGTGAAAAGGATTGATTTTTGGAAGCAGTGCTGAATTTGTTTTTGAGAGCAGGGAGTATTGAGCAGTTGTGGTCTTTCTCCCACCACAGTCTTTTCTGTGTGGCTGTGGGTCTCCATTGGGAGCCCTGGCATGGCAAGAACTGAGCCATGTCCAGAGGCCGGGAGGGGGGCACGCCAGTTCCCTTCCCCCTTCAACAGAAATCCCTGTCCATGCCTGTGGAGCACAGTGGTCAGCATAAATAGTGCACTTCAGGAAATAAGTAATCTATTCTGGTTAATTTTCCTTTAAGCACTCTCTTTAAATACATGCTTGACCATTGGGAAGGCAGTTTGGAGACATTTTCTCTTGCCTGTCAGTGCGGTACTTGAGAAGAGAGGCTTTCACTGGGGTTCAGGTATATAAAAGGAAAAACAGTAATCTTAGAAAGCTTGTGTACCTTGAAGTTGCTCGTTAAGTATTCAGTGTGGTAAGATCGTAACTGTCAATAAAGTTGACTTGTATTATTCTTATTATAACTGCTTTTTGTTAAATCTGCTTCTTTGCATTTGCCTAGAAGTTGATAAATCTGTTCATCCTTTTCTCTATTTAGATGTAAGAAAAGCAATATAGATTTGGGGAAATCCAGAAGTGCCTGTAGTTCTACAACAGCCAGTTAAAAAGAATCCAACTCCTGTACACTTTATCTTATTTTTGTAAATTGGGAAAGAAAAAATAATTTGTTCTCTCTGCTTTTTTTCAAGGCTTTTCTGTTTTGGGTTGTCCTCTCACTTTGAATATCACCAAAGATAGTCAATACTGACTTTTTCCAATTTAATTAAATCCTTTGGCCTTCCTGTTGTGATTTCCTGGTGAAAATTGATGGGTGTTGTATAAGGAGGTCAAATAGGTAACTTTGGAACAACAGTTTTCTCTGAAAATAGATGTACATCGTTCTGGTGTCATGAGCACTGAACTGTGCGAAACACTTTGCACTGATGTGTTATCTTTCATCAAAGTACCTCTAAGTATTATATGATCTTTTAGTCTAGATTTTTTGAGTTGCTAGAGTTTTTCAACTGCTGTTATGTTATGAACAAGGACAATAAGACTTTTTTTTTTTTCCCCCTTTACAGTTGTTTCCTGTCTTTGCTCCTGGTGGCAGCTGTGGTTTGGAAGATCAAACAAAGTTGCTGGGCATCGCGACGAAGAGAGGTTGAACTGACAAAATTGAATACTATCTCTTAAATGACTTTTTTATAGTTGTTCTCTCTTGTATTTATTCAGATATGCATAGCATTAACCTTCAGTTAAGGATAAGCTCCACTAATCTAGAAATGCTTCTGTTTAGGGATTTATAATAGTGTACTTTCGATTACAGTTTCAGTGACAAATGGTGCTATTTTAGTATCCTGATGCTGCAGTTTCTGTGCAGCACAAAAAAACAGGGGTGAATGTCCTGAGTTCCCAGAACTCAGGTTCTAGACAGCATAAATATAAAACCACTGCAAATTAGAAGATTCTTTATATCTGTTTCAAAAGACGAAGTTTCTGCACTGAGCCTCTGAACCACATTAGCTGCTGCCTTAATCTGTTAAAAAAGCAGCTGTTAAAAAAAAAAAAAAGGCTAATCCCCATTTTCAAATTTAAAGCTTATCTAAATGTTTTGCGGTGAGTGGGTGCTTTTTTCCCTGGAACATAGTAGCCTAAGAGAAAGGTGAGAGAAGCCACCTACGATTTGGAAAGCAATAGTATACTTCTTAAAAAGGCAACTTCTAGTGCCTGAGCTTTCTCCTCTTCACCTACCCACGGACCATATCAGCTTCCCAACATTTTCTTGTGTGCAGCAGCTTTACACCCCTCAAAATACGGTTTCTCCTTGTTTACCCGTGATGCATTTGGTGATTATGGGGTTTCTTTTCCACCACCCTTTTTTCCTGCTCCTCAATTGAAGCCAATTTCATGTTACACCCAAAGCGCTCAGGGTGACTGAGGTAGGATAGCCTATATGTTGTCGCTCAGTAGTGTCCACGTTTCTCGGTTTTAAGCACAAATGCAGAATGTATAGTAGAGCTGTGTTTGTAGAGAAGCATGTCCTGTGTGCCACAAGCATGACTGCACGTTTCTGGCGTTTTCTTGCTGTGGTAAGTGCTAAAACCATGGAAGGACGAGCCATGTATAATGTACAAATATAGCAGAGGCTATAGCTGGGCTGCGCCTGGGACTACTTTTAGGAGCTTTGCCTTGTGCAATCTGTTTACTTGCTTACAAAATGAGAGAAGCCAGACTTTATTCAAGTGAGTCCGTGTGCACATTCTAGATGTAAGTGTCTATACATTGTCACTCGAGACCAGGTATCTTTTTTTAAGGAGCAAGGTGTGTTTCTCCCCTGCTTTGGGATTTTAGGGTGAGATCTGCCCATTCCCACAGATTTTTCTCCCAGCTGTCCTGTTGGGATGGAGCTCTTCGCAGCTGCAGGCACCTAGCCATGTAACTGTTCTGTTCAAGGGTGTTTTGTTCGTACGTAGTAGTTGATCAAGAGTATTCTGGGGATTAATTTTTACAGTGCTTAAATTCTGTGCAAGTGCCCGTTTCTTGCATATCTTCAAAAATCTGTATCTGGTTCTACTTCCCAGTGCAGTAGTGTGGGAATAATATAAATTTATTCAATTGGAGGATCTCCTTTCTTATAATGAAGCAGGACAGTGTCTGTTAACTCTTCTTCTTTCTGCTTCAGATGTTTTTGCTTATACTAGTGAACTCAAATGCATAGTATAATCAGTGGTTTTCAAACAGATAACCCTTAATCTTTGAAATAATTTAAGTCTTTGAGGTTTTCTATATTCTCTGAAGGTAGATAAATTTTTACTAGGGTGGCTGATTTTTCCCATCTCACTTTCTTGGCAGGAAGGTAAGCTGGAGTCAGCATAACATTCCCAGGAGCCATCCTGGGGTTAAATGTTATCTAGGAATGTATAAGGAATACAGACTGAAAAGTAAATACTGTGGTTTGGAGCCCAGTTAAAATATTTCAGCAGTAGCCTAAAAGAAAAATGTCTCTATAAATTAAGTTAGTTTCAGTCTGCTGCGTGTTTTAAGGAAAAAAGCTGGAGTGCTAGCAACATATTGGCATGTTTTAGTCTAAATTCAATTTACATGTGTGGCTATTTGACAGGCAGTTCATCAGTGTGTTCTCTTCCTGGCAGATTCCTGTCTTTCACTGTTATTTGTCTTGCTCCTTCTTTTCATCTAGTGACTCTTATCTTGTAGTTCATAGATCTCTGCTATTGCATTCGTCTTTCACTAAAAATACTTGTAAATCCTGAGGCAACTGTTTGAAATGTTTGCCATGCCGTTATTAGATATAATAATCAAGACTATCCAGAAACAAAAGTCCACCCAGAAACACTTTGACCTTTTGGTGTTATCTAAGATGATTTTACTGCTTGCAGGGGTTTACTTATATGGACTCCCAGTAAATCCTGGCAAGGCTCTCTTTAAACATTAATGCTTAAAATAATGATTAGTAGCAGTTTGCTACACTGCAAATTTTAAGTGTACAGAAGTTCCCCCTCTGTTCTGGGGATGTTTCTGAAGCATGTGATTTTTAGATTTGCCATTCTTCTTTCCTTTGGAGGTGGCTGTTCTCTTTGGTTTTCCTCAGTACCCTTACAGGAGTCTTGGGTCACAAAGTTTGCAGGTTGGATTGGGAAAAACAGATTTTGTTTTACCACTTCCCCCCCCCCCCCCCCCCTAAACTACTGACACACTGATGGAGATCACCTCCTCCACCTCTTCCCACCATCTTGCAAATCAGAGGCTGGGTGAAAGGAAATCCGATTAAGCAGCAGTTGCAAGACACCCAATTCAGACAGCATATTGTAAACTTTACATTAATATATGCTGCAGCCCTGGAGGAAGATATTTCTCTGGTTTGGGCTATATTTTTAGAAGTAGTCAAGTTACAGTCACCTGTCTCCCATGGGTTGTGCTGTAGTAATTCTGTGCTTATTCTCTAATCTGAACCCAAAAGTAAGTAAAATATAATGTAGTCTGCAGGTAATTCCCAGCTATCAATCACTCCTGCTTCCAATATGGGCGTTGCAAGTGCCTAACTTCTTGTCGCAGTGCAGAGTGAAAAGTAGATAGCTGAAGCTTAATCTGAAGTATGCATAGGACAGAAAAGGGACTGTGTTGAAAGGTCTAGTAGTCAAAATTATTCAGACGGTATTACTTGGAAAATGTGCTGGGAGAAGTTGTACAGCTGTGCTTGGTGTATCAGGTTAGTGGAACAGATTTGGCTGAAACTAAGTTTGCATTGCTCCTTACTGAGAAAGCAGCGTACTACAAATCCAGAATCCACATCAGGATCTTGTAAAATATGTAGGATTCTCTGGACATTGGTTTTTTTTTTCATTTCTGTAGCTAATTCTCTTTGACCAGCTGCTTGCACATGTCAGTGCTGATGTTCCTCAGTCTTCTGGCTGAAGGGTCTTTTAGGTATGCAAAGATGGCGCAGCAAATGTATAGTTGTAGGCGAATGAGTTTGGAGGATGGAGCAAAGGTTCAGGCCTTGCAGAGTGTAAAACTTGACCTGAAGTAAAAATGGGAACAATTTGTGTTATATTAGGCGTGGAAGAGATGGGATTGTAAATTGTGTGTTTATTCCCTCTCCAGTGAGCACCAAGTTTAAGTATCTTCAGATGTCTTGAAGAGGGAAAATGGAAGTAAAAAGGCAGCTTTTATTAGGAGGCTTAGGATGAGGTGAATGACATCAAGAAACAGGATTAGGAAAACTTCTGTCTTGTCTCTAGAAAATGACACATTACATGCATCAAGGTGGTAATAGAGAATAATGCACAAAATATGAGTGGTGTTAGAAATTTAATATGCTCATTTGCTGTTGTGAATTTTCTGTCTTGTTATTTTATTTTAGCGTCCAAATCCTGTTCCCTTCACCCTCAGTCTGCTTTGTCTCCTCCACTTTGAGCAAGAAATAGCTCTTCTTAACATTTCCAGCAAATGTAGCATGCATGGTGATTTGGCCAACCCAATGTAACTGTCTGCACGAGGGTCAGCTGGGTTGTTGTCCATGCCCCGTTGGGATGTGTTGGGAGCATCAATGCCAAGCATGTACAGACAGAACTATAAATTTGGGTGTCTAGAGCTGACCTGCACTCTTAACATACATAAAATTGTCTACATTTTGCCTCCTTTCTTGCCAAGACTATCCAGGACTGAACATTTTTACTTTGTGCACTGCCCAAGTTGTTCAGGATGGGTTTTGTGTATTGATTTACTGCAGGGATTATCCTTCTTCTTCTTGACCTCATTGCTGAAACCTTTGTCCCTCCCAAGTGTATTCAAAATGTAGCAGCACTTCTTTTTTCACTGACATCCTCCGCTGTAACATCCATGAACACTGAATGCCATTTAAGCAGGCGGATTTCTGTGTTCATTTTTACAGTAAAGACTTTCCAAGGGATGTGTGCTTTGTATTATTTATTGCCCTGCCTTCATTTTCTTCCCCTTTCCTGCCGTCACCTGTTATTATTTCATTCTTCTCATATCTTCTCTCTTAGACTGTGATTTAGGGTATCCTTTGTCAAAGAAAAGGATTCAAGATTGGAATATTTTCAAACAGTAACTGTAAATCAGGATCTTCATTGCTGTCTAGAGTCCCCAGTGGTGTTTTGGAAGGATATGGTATCAGCCTTATGCTGGAACGTTAAAAGGTCAAGTTACAAAAGTCCCTAGATCTGGGCAGTCCCAGATGCTTTGGAGGGCTTGTAAGAAATGAGATGCACTGGTGCTGAAATTTGTTGCTGTATTCTCCAAGCTCCCAGCAGTCATTTGGCATGTAGACCTTCTTGTTTGGTAGTACTGACAGCGCTGTTCAGTGTCTGTCAGCCGAGAAGAGAATATTAACTTGTTGGTATAGTTTGTAGACGAAACACGAATTGGAGGAGTGAAAAATCATGGCAAGCAGATAACTTCTAAGGAGATCTAGATTACATGGTTAGCATACTCAGCTGTCTCATTACAGCGTGAAACGTAAACCTGTTTGTATTATTTTAAACAGTTAAAGTGGGTTTACTTATCAGAATACTTATTCCCTGGACAATACCCCAGAATGATGGTGGCTGTGGTGATGTAATAACTGTATGTAAATTCCCAGTTCCTGCATTTATAAGTAGAGTAATAAAGTATAAAATGTAAGTAGAGCATAGTGTTAGTATTAATCTGTAACCAGTTGTTGGAGTACTGGGTTCACTCTGATCTCAGCAGCATCTTGGGTGTTGCAGATGGTACAGAACAACACTGCAAGATTAATTTGTTATCTGGAAGATAAGCAAGAGAGTACAGCATCACAAATTACTCATTTTATCCAAGGAAGAACATATTGAAATTTGATGATGTGAGTCAGTGTCTGTGAAAAGGAATCATAGAAGATTCATGATGGGATGAAGGTCTGCTAAATGATCAGCCAAAGGCATAACACCCAGTGTCTGCAACTGGGGGTAAAAAAGTCAAAAGCAGTTTTGTTTTTCTCCTCCCTTTAATGGCGAGAGTAGCAATGGCAACAACTGTTGGTTTTTTTTTTTCTTTAGAAAAAAGTCTCTCAGAATATGACTGCTTTTGGAGGGATCTTTTCTAGGTCAGTCACATGGTGTGATTTGGTGCCTTATACAGTGCAGGAGGTCAGATCAAATAATCAGAACTTCTTGCTATTCCTAAATTTAAAATCTGTGAATGGGAACCAACTCATAGAGCCTGTAGGCTTTTTCCAAAATACAAACATCGCGTGCTCTCTGTGGTGATTTATGTGGCTTTGGTCACCAAGAGAAGGAAATTGTAGCAGAAATAAGAGATGCCCCAAAGAGGAATAACATCCCAAAATATTAACGTTGACAAGAGATTCAAGCTTAGGGGAAAACTGATGGTCCATTTTTGTTTGAACACACTAATGTCACTTCTCTGCCTAATTGAGCTCATCTCTGGTTGAACTTGCAGATGGCCAGTTACAGCTGACTGTTTGTGGCTTTAATATGTCCATGTAGGACACCGTCATATCAGGTTGGCAATTGCATACACAGAGTGGCATCCAGCTGAGCTCTTCTCACGTAGTCTTTAGTGGTGTTGCTGCTAGAGAATTAAGTTGGCTTTAGTATATCCCAAAAAAGAACTGTTGGCCAGTGTTTGTAATGATGAAGCTCGACTATCAAGTCTAGCACTAGGGGAGTTCAGCCTCGTTTAAAAAAATCCCACAACAGTGTTTGTGTTGAAGCTGTTGCCTTTTCAGACTCTTAGATCTCTCTCTGATGATAGAAGGCAGTGGTACAGGTATCTAATTTAGCAATTTGGAAAAATCAGGGAGAGAAGCAGTGTTATGTAATTATGCTAGAAGAGCTGTAGTCAATCAAAGGTGCGCTCTGCTGTTGTGTAATTATCTGGTATTGTGTGTGTTTTAGTCTGCATGGACTATATACTTCTGGTCCTTTAAAAAGAAGTGATATCTTACTCTTCTTATTAAAGGTCAGGTTTTCTGTGCCCTCCTACTGGGCATAATTATGATGAATAACTTACTTACCTTAATCAGCCCTGAATTAAATATCTTCTGTCATTTCAGCATGAGGCAACTTCCCAGCAGCTTTGCTTTCTGGTTTGTTATAGTTTTCAAGTGTGGAAATGCCCGTTGAGAAGCATTTGAACATTAATTCTCTCCTCCTCTCTCTTTCAACATAGCCTGCAAAGTCAGTTACAAAACTAATTAGCTAACATTAATATGTGTACTGCTCTAGGGGCTTAAAAACTTAATTTTCAGTGATGATGGAAGCGTCAGAGAAAATTGTTTGTTTGTTGACTTACATGGTAGTTAATGTAATTGTCGCTAAATGCTTTAAATCACTTATTTCTGAGACAATGTGGCTCATCTTTATGCAATATTTATAACTTGTATGTTTATTTCTTTGCTGATGCCCCATTTTATTTTGTAGGTCTTACTGTCTTCCCCTCCTTTCTCCCGAGGTCACCAAGTGACTATAATGTAAAGCAAAGGTTCCCACAGCAGGATATGTGTGCTACCTCAAAGTAATGCACAGTGATGCCTCAGTTCAGTGCTGGCCATGTAAACACACAGCTCTATGTGGCTGCCACTGCCACAGGGAAGGACACCTTTTCCAAAGGCCCTTGGGAACACCAGGAGGGTGATGTCCCCTTCCCACACTGGCTGTCAGCAGCCTTTGAGCTGTGCCTTGGGCAGATCTTCTGGGACAGGCTCTCCGGACAAGGTTTTCTTAGTTATGCCTGGAAAACAGGTAGTTGATATTTTCTGTGAATACACAAATACGTATTAGTGCACGCATGGGATGAGCTGCCTTCTGAATTCAAATGAAACCCTTAGAGCAATCCAGGATGTGCAGGAATAAGCTCAAAATGCCTGTCTACAAGTGCAACCGCTCTACCCAGTATGTTTTGGAAGGGTAGGAGTGCTCTCCATCCTCTGACCTCAGCAAAGTCGCTGTGACTCTAGTTAGCAAGTGGCCAGGTCGAACTAATAAGCTTTGCTGGGTGAATTTTGTTACCCTTTGCTTTGTGTACGCAGTGAGACCTTTAGCTATTTGATTAAATTGTGTGTTTTATGCACCTTGGAGGGAACTTGTAAAAGGACTGACACACATTAATAACTTCGCAGAACTGGTTAGGAGGAAGGAGATGTCTTTGTTCTGATTCTGTACACCCTCTGTAGCCTTGGGGTGGGGTAGGGGTGGGGCTGTCCAAGGTTGCTGAATCTGTGTTGGAGAATCTTTAGTGCTCTGTGTGGTAGGAGCTGCATGCTTGATACAGGAAAATCCCAAATACTCTCTTCTGTCCCCCAATATTTTTTTTTTTTTTTTCAGAATGTCTTAAATTGATTTGTACTCTGGTTGTTTCCTTATCTTCTTTATCCTTCTTCTCTTTCCATGACACTGGAGCTATTGTTACTTTCTTTAGGCTTGCTGCTGTTTGTGAGATCCCTGGGTTTGGCCCATTGGACCAGTTTATCTTTGCAATACAGGTAGGGTAGTGGTTCAGAAACACACAGCTGATTTCACAGTCCTCCTGGGTTTTCAAGTTGGCTGTGGACAGCGTGGAGAACACAGGTAGTGATTTTTCTTGCTCATAAGAGAGTGAAGCTTGATTTTTCTGTGGTGGTACAGAAATACGACAGTAGAGACCCAGGTCAATCAGGGGGTTGATCGTAGCTTTAGCTTTGGAGCACCATCTCAAATCCATTTCAGCCTCAAAGGTTGCAATAGGAATCCTCGAGGGATGGCCTTTAAGCCTACTTGTCTCATCAAAGGAAAGGAACGTGTTCTTCTAAATCCAAAATGTTGTCTCCCAAGTAGCTACTCCCCAGAGGTATACTTCTAAAAACAACAAGCTATGGGTCCAGAAAGACCTGAATTTCAGAAGTACCTTGAAGTATTAGATCTACAGATTTCCAGGGGAAAAAAACCCTGTTGATAAGACTATTGCTCTTTTCTGGCTTCCCTTATTAAAGTTTACTTCCTTTTGACCGTAGGCTGGTGTAATGGTACCAGAGGTTCGTGCTGATACCCTGCCTGAACATGTCCTGTCTGCTGGAAGTAACTTGGATGCCTTTCCTGGGGGGGTCCTACTTGCTTTGCTTTTAGTCTGCCTTAAAGTGGAAGCTCATCCGTGCCCATTATTCACTTAGCACACCCATGGTTTTCTCCTCCTTGGGTTCCTACTTTTTTCCTTCTCACCACTGTTGAAAATTGAGAGGAAATACTCATGGAAAAAGTTGAGTTCGTTACGAGCTCTAGATAGCTCTTGTGTTTAGCTTTTTTTAAAGCCATTCTTTATAAAGAGCAAATAAAATCCAAAACATGTAGCATTCTTCTGGAAAAATCAGCATCCTTTCATGGCTGAAAATATCTGAGCCCCATCCGGAAAGCTACCATAGCCCTGTGCTCATAAAAGAGGCTCTGCAGGGGGCAATTGCTGAGATGGATGGCAGCGGGATGGTTATACAGAGACTGGTGACTGCTTTATTATTGTGAATAAAATGTTCGGGCTTTTCTTGTCAGAAAACACAGCATAGGTTATATTAGTCAATTAACCTGGTAACCTGAATAGCTGTTTTTCTTTTGCGTGAGAGCCTGTGCTAGTGCATGAAAAGGGTTTCCTCAATTCCTCTGGCAGTTTTTCTCCCATCAGTAACACACTATTCATTTTGGATTATCCATTACTCATACATGTATGAATTTAAAGAATCAAGGGTATGAAACACTGCATCTCTGTGCCGTTCGCTTCTGGATCTGCACCTGCAGTCCTGAGCCAGCTTGGCTGATCTTTTTCTCTTCCACTGTAGACTGCTGAGTTTGTTTGTTGTCAGGTTCTCTTAGTGTCTGGTTGCACCAAAACCTTCAGGCATTGTTTCAGAACTTCCCATTCTGTGATTGCTGTAACTTTTGGGGTTTTTTTTGGATGGAGTTTTTCTACTGATAGTGAGGGAAAAAATAATAAAAGAAAATCAGTGCAAATGAAAGTTGTGCAGATTCTCATAGTTTGTGGTTACTTAAATTAAAGGGCAGTGGTGTGTTCCCGTACACGTTTTTTGATGTGTTCTTATTGTAAGCCTGTCAAACGTTTTGCCTTTAAAATCCTCTTCAGACCAAAGTGATTTAAAATATTCCCAGGTTGTCCTATTAGTTGTGTGATCTACAAACCAAAGGTTTGCTTTGAAAGAGTTTTGAGGCTCGTTATATTAAATCTCAGCAAGCCAATCATTAGGAATGAGGGTAAGCCAGGTTCTGGTGTATCGTGATGTTAACTGCTGCTGATTTCTAATGCCATGCTCAACATCTTGGCTAGGGAAATGCCACAATTTCTCCCTTGCAACGTAATAAAGCCTTTTAATTAAAAATTTGACACACCAAACAAATACTGAAGGATAGATACGCACACAGGTTAAACATGCACAGTGCATGCCTTGGGAGAAGGAGTGACATTCTGGTTACAGAACAATTATTTCTCAAATTTATTTTTAATTTGGGGGTGTGGGTTTTTGTGCTATGACAGAAACTGATGTTAGGGAAAGGATGCTTCCTTGGGCATTTGCTGCTTTGGTTGCCATGGACCTTTGGTTTTACCTGGTTTGGCCACTGTTACAGCTTTGGGACAGCCCTGAAAGCGATGGCTTTCCATGGCCAGTTCAGAAAAAGAAGACAATAACATCGCTGTCAGCATTGCTTTTCCCACTGCTTGCGTTGTCACACATCTCTGCCTTCGCAGCGCCGCTTGGGGTTTTATTTCTTGAAGCTACTATTGACTTCAGTAGGAGTCATGTTGCCAAATTGCACATTTTCTTTAGCAAACTCAACTTCCTTCAAAGAGCTAATAGCTTTTCGTTCGTAAGTCTTTTGGACATCTTCATCAGGACAGCTTGTTCTTTGATTTTATAGCCACTAAACAAAGCGCTTTATGATAGCTGAAGGGGACAATTGCAGGAACAACCACCCAGCAATCTGTTTCACACTTGCTTTAGTCTGCAATCTGCTGGTGTGCTTTAAATATTCGAAAACTCCTTGTGTTCTTTTACCCAAGTATGAGTTACGAACAAGTTTGTTTGCAAATGCTTAGTGCAGCTCCATTTGTGTGAATTCATCGCAGTTTTAGCTTTGTGACAGTATCTACAATCTGCTTTGAAATGCCCTTTTTTGCTTCCCCCCCCGCCTTCCTTTCTCCCCCCGCCCCCTTCCTTTTATGGCCATGAAATTGTATATTTTTAAAATGAACTGAGAGTCATAGAGGCTTATAGACATGCCCCCCCAGCTTGGTTGCACTAACTTCATCGTGCCTTCCTGCCACCTCGCCTGAGCCCCAGGCCTACAGAGAGTCTTCCAGTTTTCTGCACAAAAAAACCCAAACACCAAACCAAAAGCTGGCATGGCAAAGAAAAGACCACAGCAGGTTTACAAGTTCAAGAAAATGGTGATTTAATTATTTTGTCTGAATGAGTTGCATGGTGGGTAGCAGCATCTTCCTTTCGCCTGTGTGCTTTGTCCCTTCTGCTGTGCTGGACGAGGGCTATTTTGGGGCATGAGGCATTTTGTGGCATTTAGCACTTTTTCAGTGCTTTAAATGATCTGTTAGTGCTCAGAGCATCAAATTGCCTAGAATTAATGGAGAAATGGTGATGGCAGGTGGTGATGGTGGAAAGTAGAGAGGGCATTTCGTGGTGCCCCAATCTAGCTTAAAAATAGGGTATAACTGCTATTGCTGCAGCGAGGTAGTAATGCTAAACATGTAAAGCTGTGCACAACAAGTGGGTTTTTAGGCAGTTGCTGCATTTAAGGATAAGGCTGCTGGGTTTTTATACACTGTACAAAGTATATGCCTCTTCCCTTACTAAATACAGGCACCGAGTCACATCAGACCCATTGCTTCTGGGAATTAGGGTTATGACTTCTGCATCCAGTTACAGGTTGTGTAGGTTGCCATCAGTATTAGAGATTAGCTGCCAAAGCCAAAAAGAAGCGTGTCCACAGCTCAGCTAAAATTGAAATGCTGTTTCCAGCCCAGCTATATAAGAAGTGCCTTTTTTGTGTGTCAAAAAAAAGGGAGCTGCATCGTAATGCTTAAAAGTGCTTAAGAGTACAATAAAAAGATGTCTTGCGTTATGAAGGCTTGCAGAGATTTACCCTGGAAAAGGTTTTCTATTTTAATAAAACATATTGCAACAAGGACACGCTTGCTGTTTGATACATTTGCTGCATTCAGAAAGGAAGCAAACAATAAAAAACGATGATTATTCACTAGACGCCTGACAGCATTTTGCTAGTGCTTTTATAAAAAATAGCAAATTCTTCCTTACAATAGTTACAAACTGCTGCTAGTTTGATTTTAAAATGGTTCCCACAAATCCCTATGGAGTCCTGTCATGCCCCAGACAGGTGATGACAACCAACTAGGGTATCACAGCTTAAAAAGTAACTAACTTCTTTATGGAGGCTTAAGCAGATGCATCTTCCCTCACAAATGAGGCAGGCTAAGACTGTGCGTGTAGCTTTACTTGCAATAACCTGTTAAGTTGCAATAATGTGAATATTTACGATTATCTATCTGTACCCCTAAGCCTGTTAAAACACCAGGAGGCTATTTTTCCATAGCGATTGGTATCACTTCGTATTGGGTGAAACCTCCCAGATGCGTGGTTTTTTCATCTTTGTGTTGGAACAATATGATAATAATAATTTTCTGTTTATTAAATTAGCAACTACTCCGTGAGATGCAACAGATGGCAAGTCGCCCCTTCGCCTCCATCAACGTTGCCTTAGAAACAGATGAAGAGCCGCCAGATCTCATTGGGGGAAGCATAAAGGTGAGAGATGGTGCTTCAGGATGGTCCTCACCACAATTAATCATGAATGCTTGTTTTAAACTGTGGTTAAAACAATAATTCCAAATCCTCTATTTGTTATATACCTGCAAGAAACTGTAAGTCCAGGAGGACCAACGAATACCATTTTCATGTGCTTGTATCCCTGTAGGTATGCAATTACAACTTTTGGGCTGCATTAGATAAAAGTTACGCTATTTGTAGAGTGTGAGATTTTGTTTGCCTTGTTAGTTTTTATGCCTTGCAATAGAGAAGAATGCAGCTTTACACAGTAGAACATTTGGTTAGAAATAGCTATAGGTGCTGCAAATAGAAACTATTCTTCTGTGATAACTCAAAGGAAACAGAAATATAATCATGTTTGTGTACTGTAATAGTGTTAACCCATTTCTGATGGTAAATATGTTCAAATATACCTTGTGGTGCGCAAATAGGTGTGTGGAGGAAACATTGTCTTGTACCAGGCTGGCATGTTCTGAGACGCAATGCATTGTATTTTTAGGAAAAGTATTTTTTAGAAGAGACTAATGAGTTAAAAGATATTTTTGATGTGATGCTCTGACTAGCAGACTTGTATACAATGGGAAAAAATTAAGGGCTTGAGAACACTAATGATTTTTTTTTTCCAGTCTAAGGTAGCTCTCTCATTTAATTTATATAGACTTCAGTTTTTTGGAAGTCATGCACATTAGTCCAGGCACTAGGTTTCTCACTTTCTATTACTGTGGCAAGAGAGCAAGTTCTGCTTTTCAATAAAAAAATGTGTGTATTTTAATTATTGTAAAGCACATGAAAACAACCTGACCCAAGAACTTTTGTTTGCTGAGTAATAATATTTAAGTCTTGGCCTTAGTATTAGGAAATGCCACAATTAACGTTGACTTGTATAGGTTTAGCTTTCCTTTATTTATGTGTGAATATAGTCTTTCATGGCAAGTTGTAATACTTTTTCCACCTGATTGGTGTCCTGCACTGTGTTCTGGATGGACACTATATAGAAAAAGCTTTTCAACATGTTTTCTTAGTTTCATTATTTGTTCTGGTTATTTTACCATGTTCCTTCCAAGCATTTAGTCACAAGCTTGAATGATTCCTATGATCACCCCATATCTGAATGCTTCCTGAATGAATTACTACCTTTCTCTGAAGTGAGGGATTATTGTCCTTGTTTTGTAGAGATGAAGCTTGGAGCGTAGTGAAAATAAAGGAAAATTTGCAAAGGTACTCAGTAATTTGGGATAATTGACTGATGGGGCAGCTAAGCTGACCTGTCTCTGGGGCCTCTCCTTGGAGGCTCTGAGTGGTTCTGCTCCCTGCTGACTTTCATTTGACTCCAGATCAGTCAGTTTTTCTAAGTTTTTATCATTTCTCTACTTCTGTTAGAAGGATGGTAGGCACTGGAAGTCATTAGCCACTAATAGCTCACCAAGACTTTGAAATACATGCTTGTGAAATTGGATTGTCACTCAGCAAATTAGAATGAGCCTATTTTTCATTGCCTCATCGAAGGTGGCGTGGGATGTGTGTGGATGTTCCCGTCGGGCTGGAGGCAGGTTTGTGAGGCTGTTGCCTGGCTGCAGATGCTTTTGGGTTGCAGTCTGCCTGGTCTGGGGGCACTTCTCTGCCCCTCTTTGCATTTTTGAAAATGAGCTAACTAGAAGCACCTCTTCTGTAGGATCAGGCCAGACCAAAGCTGTCCCAAACTTTTTGATCTCTCTGACAAGTTTGTCTGCACTCAAGGACTGCAGAGAAGACAATAAACTTTGGATCTCTTACATTCTGATTAGTGTGTTATCCCTCCTCCTGTTCAGCTGGCAGTGCTTTTGCCTTTTTCATTTGGGCGTTGTTTGATTTCTCCTCCGCACTGTTCTGCTTCATATTTTCTTCTCAGTTTCTTCTTTGGTTATAGGAATCTTCTCTTTTGAAGTGATTCCACAGACAGGATTTCATCTTTCTCTCACTCGCAACTAAGCTTCTTTGCTTTCCCGTGCCTGCTGTCATCTTCCCTATCTCACTTGTCTGACCTCCTTGGGTTACTCAAGAACGGATGGAGAAGCCAGTTTGAAGCATAATAAATAAGACTGTGGACAGATGTCCTGGTTTAGACCCAGAAATTGTTACCAACTGCTAATTGCCCTCTGTGCCGATAACTCACAAATGTTTCTTAATCAACTTCAGGCATAAATGAGATGGTCCAATTCAGGCAAATGGTGCAAACCTTGTACCATAACCTGAAGCCAAGTAGGGAGCATGGACATGGACAGTTGTGCCAGCAGGCAGCTTCATCTGCTGGAAGATCTGGGTGCAGAATGAGGATGCTTTTCCATTACAAGGAAACTTACTAAATTTGGGGAGAGGTTATATAGGATTTTTTATCATCTTATAGAGTTTGGATGGGGAATATAAAAGTATGCACAAAAGTCTGGAGTGTTTCAGCAAAGTTGAAATCACATGGAGAAGAGACGAGGTTCAAGAAGCTCGTGGGTTGTGAGCAACTTGGGGAATGATGCTTCTGAGATTGTCTGGCCTGTTGGATGTCACATATAAATGAATTCAAATAGAAATGAGGAAGCAGTCTCTGTTTGTGGGGATCGGCTTCAGGTTTTCCCCTCATCCCTTTTGCACCTGCTTGGGGAAAAAAGCTCCTAGCAGGAGGGAGCTGCAGAAGGACAGGCTGGGACAATACAGAATTGTAGAACTGCATTTTTCTTTGTGTTTTGTAGTTCCTTAGTTATTAGCCAAGAAAGTGAAACATTGTGATGTTGTTGGACTGTAACCCATTCTCCAGTTACTCTGCCATTCACTGTGTCAAAATTTGAAAGCCTTCGTTTTAATGTAAGAAATCCAGACTTGCGTTATCATAAATGCATTGGTGTTTTTCCTTCCCCATGTGAATCAAAGCTTTTGGTTAATAATGAGTTTGAGGGGTTACAAAGGAGAAGTGGAAAATGGGACGTCTTGTCTGCAAGAGATTAATTTTCTTTTCCATTGTGCGTAGCCAGTTGGCACCCAGTGTCAAGCTAGTTCCATCCTAAGCTAATGCTTTCCAGCTGGACAGTATTAGAACCGTGTTTTCAATTAGTATTTTTCCTGGGGTACTTAGAAGTAATAGAAAGTGATTGACCTGCAGGGAAACTATTCATATTACAGTCTGCAGCTAGGCAACACGTAACTAGCTGCTTTGGTTTATTTCGCACTCAACAAATACCCACTCGATTGCAAATCTACCACAAAATTTGCTTAGTTATTACAAAATCTATTGGCTTTTCTCTGCAGCTTTTTTGTGCATTCAGAGGTGCTGTGTATTGCAGTTTTTTTCTAAGAGTATTTAACATCCCTGAGTATTTGGGACTCGTCCAAGTGTCTGAACTGGTATAGCTGTAACTCAGGCTTTTTTTAAGTCTTGTTATCTAATTAATCTTAAGTCCTGTAGTCCTCTGCAGCCATTTTTAGAAGAACCTTTCCTGCAAGAATTAGAAAAGTTTGTAATTGTGACATTGATTTCCAGCTGTCTTGAAGGTGGTAAAGGCATGAAGTTAACGCTTGTAAATTCTTGGGGAAAACACATGCACAGCATAGCAAGCAAATGCTTAGCTTGAGCAAAACACCTACAGGTTCAACAAGAAAATTGTTGCATTAGAAAAAAATCATCCTTAAGTTGGAAAAAAAATTGTCTTGGAAGCTTTTAGAGGATTTGAAAAACACTCTTGTAAAACAGAGCATTTGCCTGGTAGAGCAGGTTCGTAGAGCAACTTTTGCTGTGTTGTGTTTAGGGATCCAATGTGCGAAGCCAGCACTAAGAAGTGATTATCTTTGCATCTGTGATCGACAGGCTGTCGGTCAAAATCCTTGTGAAGTTCATTCTGTATCTTCATGCCGACGTGCACTTAATTCTGCTGTGTTAGGCTTCTGAGGGCAAAACAGCTTCGCTGCAAATCCTTAATCAGACGTCAGCTCACCAAGCTGGCTGATTCCTTAAAAATAGCAGAAAAAAATGATGGAAAATAGCATCTTACTTTAGTAATTAGTTCGCTTTGTTATGGAAGAAAGTTCTGTTGAGTGGTTTAAAGACTGCCAGAAGATCCCATCTGTTCAAGAAGTAAGTACAGACATGAAGTGGTGGGCTGACTGAGGAATGGGCAAGGGATACCACAGATTTATATTTTCAGTCTACATGTATTTTGCATCTGAGTGGTGCCCTTGTTAAATTCCTTTTACATTGTAATGAAGTTACAACCATCAGTAAGGAGTAGAAGAATGAGTAGTCCTGTGCTACAGGGCAGTGGGTTTGGGGAAGCTGCAGGGGTACCAGTGCAGCGAGGAGTGGTTTGAAATGAAACATTGTCCGGCTCCAGCAACTTCATCTTAATTTTTGCATGTACCCCTATGTTGGGCTGTTCCATTCAATGAGAGAAGTTCAATGAAGAACAACTAAGGGCCAAGGAATTGATGGGGTTTACATCTCTGATCCTATTCTGGTTATCAGCCTTGATGACTCACTTCCCCCCTTACTTCACATGTTACTGACCTGCTATTAGTCCCTCAAATTTGCTGGGGGACCAGCTTCTGTGACCCCCTTCCAGCCCACCTCATTTACAATGAACCAGATTAGCGTAAGCACAGTGAGCACGAAGTCTCCTACGTGCCACCGAGCTGAGACTGGGGGTCTTCATGCAAGCAGACAGTTTTGGAAGGATGGCAGGCTTGAGCTGTGATATATGAAAGTATTCTTAAATAGAAGTGGCCAGGCTATCATTATGCATTGGAGGGGGACAGAGCAGGTTAGGGTTTTTCAAGATATAAATAAGCTGAATATCCTCAGAAGGATAACGGCTGGAAGAAAAGGATGAAATTGAGAGTGGAAAACATAAACTGAATAATCTTAATCTGATGTGGTAGTTGCTGGGGATGGTTGACACGCAGCCTTCGAGGCCGGAAAGGCTGGTTTTGTTTCGCCTGACTTGTCTAAGGCAGGCTGCTCGGGCTTGTTAGCTTACCTTTTGAAATGCAAGGTAATTTCTAAAGTACTATTTCTGGGGTTTCTAGCATCTGCTGGTTCTAGGAGCTTTTCCTTGCATTAACGCTAAGGTGTTCAAAGCATGTCAATGTGTAGCTGTCTCCTTGTCTTTAGCAAAAGCACTTCCACTCATTAGACTCATTAGGTCAGTGCATGCAAGCGGGTGGCAGGAGCCCTCCCGTTGCATCAGAGTGACGAGGGACGCACGACAAGAACCGACATCCCAGCTTGTACTTCGTATTTGGTGTTAATTCTTCTTATGCTGGCCCACTTTCTAATTCACGGAGAAGTGGATGATCCCCTTTGAAGGAGCGCCGTGCTAGATGGAGTTGCCAGTGGTAAGATGGGAGTGTTAGCTGGGCAGCTGAGGTGTGTAAAACAGATTAGCTGCACTAGAATGGCATGTAGCCTGGCTGCAATCCGTACTGCCAAAACAACAACGGGAGTACCTGATAAAACCTTCACCTAATGAATTATTTCCAGTTAACTAGTGCCGGGTATCTTGTTTTGGTTTCTCTTGCAAAATTAGCGGGGGCAACTTTTGCTGCTTCCATAATATAATATGAAATATAAATACTTGGAAGGGAGCTATCATGAGATCAACAGGGACATCTGTTAAGCCTGCCTTGTATTTAGGGACTGTTTGGCTGATAATTGAGATTTAACTAGTTTTAGATTTGAAGACTGGAAATTTTTCAGCAGGATGGACCCTGATTTTAGCTGATAATGAGGAATTTGCTGGAGGGAGAGGAAGGAGCATGAAGCTTCCCACAGAAGAGGGTTTTTCTAAGCTCTTTTTTCCCTCTAGTGCAAACAAGTGTCTCTTCTGATTGAAGTACTAATAACACCAGCAGCTTCTCAAAAAACATTATTGGGGATCTATTTGCATTGCTTTATGCCAAGTAGTTGTTTTGTGTCTTGTGGTTGCAGTCTTCATTCGTCTGATTTCATTGGGGTTTTTTCCTTACACTTTTTAATGTGCAAAAACCAGCCAAGTGGTTGAAAAAAGCCAGAAAAATCTTGCCTCTTCACCCGTACAAAATCAAAATAAATATCCACTGTTGGCTGTATATATTTTGCCCAGATTTGCTACCCATGGCCTCGTCCATCCCGTCCCCTCCCCGGGGCATCAGCAGGGAATTGAAAAAGAAAGGCGAGTGTTGGCTTACATGAATGGCAATGCTCAAAGCTGTGACATGAGATTTTGTCATTTCAGGGTGACTGCTTTTGAAATACAAACTTGCCCAGTGAAATCCTTTCCTTCACCAAGAGCTCATGTCTGTGTTTTGCTGGATTAACAGTGTGCATTTTCAAAGAGAAAGCAGTTGTTAAATGCAGTGGGAGAAAACTCTTGTCCCCTGTGGAGGTCGGTTTGCTTATATGCTCCCATTTATTGGTAACTTAGGATGTTCAGACCTGTATTTTCAATTTCAGACTGTTAGCATTCATCTAAGGGTATGAAGATGATTTTTATTTAGCTCCTCACATGCAGGAACCCAAGTGTTGGGGCTGAGTTGCGAGCAATTCATTGCCCAGCCCCTGTGTTGCTTCCAAGGTAGAAATCGGGACAAGGTAAATGTAAATTTTTAATCTAGACTCATTTACTGCAAATTATTGCTGGAAATTCATTCATCTCTATCTTGGAGGACATACATATTACCCTGACAATTTGATTTTAAAAACTTAATACTCTATTTTTTTATAGAAAATTGCTTGTAACTTATTTTACAAATGTTCACTCAGCTTTTAATGGCACAATTTAAAAACTTGCAAATGGAATTTGACCCTTTTTCTACAGAGTGAAATCATATGAAGAAGTGGAATCAAATAATAAAGTTGAACTGTTTCAGTAATGTTCCTCTTCTCTTCCCCCACCATAAGACTTTTCCTTTATTTTAATTTCCTTACTGGAAATTGAAAACCATGTAAGAGTTATTTGATCAAACCACAGAAATATGCTTTCTTGTTAAGGAAAAAAAAATTCTCTACAGTATTTTTTTAAATAAATTCTGAAAAGCAATATGCTGGCAGTGTATTATAGAACCTAAATAAAATTGATGCTGTGTTTTTTAAATTACACAGAATATTTATTGTTCTAGCTATTAGTTTTATGTGACATATTATTAACCTTTTGAATTTGTCAGATATAAACAGCGTAAATAGAAATAATGAGATGAAATAAAAAAGAAATGTTTAGGTTGAACATCACGCAATTCAACTTGATTGCGGAAAGCATTTGGCTGTGAAATTGTCTCCCAAGGGAACTGGTGGTGCACTCCACACCTGGGTCACCTAGAAATAGCCTGGAAAAAGTCCTGGAAAATGCCTTGTTTGTGTAAAAAAAAAAAAAAAAAAAAAAAAAAATAATCCTGCTGGAGAAGCTGGACTAATTAGATGACCTAATAGGTCTCTTGCTGCATTTAACTTCCATAATTGTTCAAGCTTTACGCATATTAAGTACATATCAAAACTCATAAACAACTGAAATTGCTTGGCTTTTTAGTGCTGGTTTTAGCCAGTAAAGTCATCAGTGGAAAACAGCTGAGAACAGATTTTGCTGCCTCCAGGAACAATGCGGTTGTGTCACTGCTTAGTAAAATACCATTAACTTTATATTTGCATCCAGAAAGGCGTGGTCATTGTTTCCAAGTGCTGCCTAACACAAAGCATGTGAGAGCACTTCCCGGTTAAAAGCCAAATGCTGCAGTGCACCTTCCTGACAGCGCACACTGCCCAGCAAAGCGTGTTTCCATCCATGCACCAGGCTGAGAGGTCTTTGTTGTTTTTTCTGTCTCTGTTTGACATTTGTACTATCCTCATTGCTAGTTGTTGGGGTTTCTTCCCGCTGTTTTCCATTGATCGTAACTTTGCTGGTGTGGAGGAGCAGACAAAGTCCATTGCTGGAGAAAGATTCAGGCTATTTGTGGCCGGCCGGGCGAGGGAGGGGGCTCTGCCCCTCTGCCCCGCTCTGGTGAGACCCCCCTGCAGTGCTGCCTCCAGCTCGGGGGTCCTCAGCACAGGAGAGACGTGGAGCTGTTGGAGCGGGGCCAGAGGGGACCACGGGGATGGTCAGAGGCTGGAGCAGCTCTGCTGTGGGGACAGGCTGGGAGAGCTGGGGGGGTTCAGCCTGGAGAAGGGAAGGCTGTGGGGAGACCTTAGAGCACCTCCCAGTGCCTGAAGGGGGGTTCTAAGAAAGATGGGGACAAACTTTTTACTATAGCCTGTTGTGATAGGACAAGGGGTAAGGGTTTTAAACTGAAAGATACATTTAGATTAGGTATAAAGAAGATTTTTCTTACAATGAGAGTGGTGAGACACTGGCACAGGCTGCCCAGAGAGGTGGGAGATGCCCCATCCTGGAAACATTCAAGGCCAGGCTGGACGGGGCTGTGAGCAACCTGATCTGGTTGCAGATGTCCCTGCCCATGGCAGGGGGTTGGACTAGATGGCCTTTAAAGGTGCCTTCCAGCCCATACTATGAGTCTATGATCAGCTGCATGAAGTTGTCACTCCAGTGCACTCACAGTATTTCTGTGAGGACAAAGAGTAGCTGCAGGGCAGGGTGCCTGGCCGGTAGACCAGCTACAGTTGTCTGTTCATAGCACAGATAGAACCCAGGCAGCGCAGCATCCCCTTTGCTGACCACCGTCCTAGTTGCAGCCAGAAGGGAGATAGTCTCCTGGCTACACGTTTCTTTACTGCTGCCGTGGTGCAGGCATGCTCTGTGTTCTGTCAAAGGTACGGCTCCTTTCTGATGGGCTGTTGGATGACAGTTTGGCTCATACGCGGGTTGACCCAGTCCACTGAAGGTGAGATCTTCTTACCCCATGAGCTGTGGTCTTTGTGCACCCACTCCAGCAGCTGGGCTCCGCACTCCCCTCTGCCCCTCTCCAGGTGTAGGGCTCTGCTGTTCAGGCACAGATCAAAGCAGTCATCACGTGCCAAGCGTCTGAGGGATGCACCTTATTTGCATAGATTTGAATAATGTCTACTTTATTGTGCCATTAAGCCTTCAATAAAAAGGAATTGCCTCTATAATTCAACAGTGGGTTTATCAAAACACTGTAAATGGAAGTCTCTGGCAGAGGCTGGTTTTAACCATCTGATGAAAGGTGTTACAAAGTTTGGAGATCTGCGTATTCTATATTTATTTTTTTTTAGGGACCGTTAAAAGCCACCTGTCAAACTGAAGCACAAGCATTTATAATGACCTGATCTCTGGTTTCCAAGTCCACTCCTAACCTTCTTACAGAAAAGCAGCTTGGATCTGCATCAAGAGCATTCAGAAACCACGCGGGAGGCAGACATGCCGCAGAGGTGGGAAAGGAGAGGAGATACGAGCACTTCTTAGGTCTCCCCACAGAAGTTCAGCTTGACAAAGCCAACCAGCTTCTCCTTGGCTGCTTTGTGCCATGGCAGCACCTACATAGGTCATGTCTAAACACTAGCAGGCTCACAGCAAGATCAGCTGTGGGCAAGAGCTGGAATTAAGATAGTTGTTAAGTTGGCAGTCGAATTATTCCATGTGTTTTCCTCCCTGTCTGCAGAATACAGTCTGCTGGGTTGCTGTGTATCTCGCAGAGGGCACAGTATGCCCTTCACTCCCAGCTGACCCCTTGCTTGCATCAAATTCATCATTCCCGTCACTTGGCATGTGAGTCATTTCATCAGGCTGCGCTTTGTCTCTTGGCCTGGCGAGCACACACTTGGAGATGAGATGCAGTGTGAGTCACAGTTCAAAAAGCAGGTGCCTGAACTGGTGCTGTCAAAAATAAATTTGCAGGACTTGATTCTTTATGCTGGTTTTTGCTGTTATTAACTGCAGCTTGTCTCAGGAAAATGGCTGGTCTTGATGGACAATAAACCATTTTTTCCTCTTTTAGATTTGAGATTGAGATTAGCTGCAGCAAGATGATCTCGTGCTTAATTCCTTCCAAATTAGTTTGCAACTGCCTGACAGATTTTGGATGCATCAGTATAGAAAATACACTTCCTTGCTTTGCATGGTTAATAGAAACAAAGTTCCCCCTGCGGTAACATATTACCAATTTTTTACTAATACTTAGCTTTTCAGAGCAGGTTGGCAAGGGAAGGAAGGAGGCTCAGAGGTATTTCCTCTTCCCCCAACTATCTGTAGTATATCAAACAGACTAAAAAATACTGCAGCATGAGGGTCAGACTCATCCCTGTGAAACACTGAATTTTAGGTATCGGCATGGCCGGAGTCTGCTGCTGCTCATTAGGGGACAGCGCTGGCTGCCTGTCTGGGGCTTTTTCAGTGCCAGTGACACCTGTGTAGGAGCTGCTTATAGTTCAGAGTGGGATCAGGAGAGCAAAGAGGAGGAAGGGGTGTGTGACTTTGAGAAACAAAATAAAAAACCCATGGAAAGGGAAAGATCATGCCCACAGGGACTCGTCATGGGAGTTCCTGCTGTATGCTTGGGGTTTGTCAGTTGGAAGGGGCAGAGGAGGAGAAAGGGTCCTGCTTGGGGCCAAGAGATGAGCTAAATTATCCTCAAAAGTCCCTTCAGCTCTGTGACTGAGAATTGTATAATGAATAACTTCTATCCTTTACCATTTTATGATGTGCAGGAGAATCAGAGTGGTTTTGATACCATTCCAGGGGCCTGAAACACCTCTCGGGTCACCTGTGGTCTAGAGCAGCAGCCAAGGTGCAGAGAGGGACTGCTGGGAGAGCTGGAGAAAGGATTGTTCCTTCAGAGAAGGAATTCAGAGTGTTGCTCTTTCAGATGAGCCAAATGAAGGCCGAGATGTATAATAAGGTAAAGCCCAGGGAGAGGGTTAAGGCACAAAAAAACATCAGATGGATGAATAAATTCAGTTGGGAAAGAATTGAGGTTAAAAGAAAGTTTCTGGTGTTGGAGCGGTGAGATCTGGGAGCAGGGAGCCTCTGGAGAGGTCACACAGAGGTTATGGCACAGGCTGAAAGTGTAAATACTTTTAAAGCAGAGCATTGCACTTTTATGTGCAGCCACCTGCATTAGTGAAGGGCTGGATTCAGTGACCGTGAGAAGTATTTTCCAGCCTCCTGTTTCTACATATTGGCTGGAGGATGATGAGTGTGCTTCTGAGCATCCCCATGACATTACAAAGCATGTTGGAGTAGAGTTGCACTGAACAATTTATGCTGGGGAAGGAACAGAGCTGCAGAAGCATTTGGATTAGAATCAGAGAATGGTTTGGGTTGGAAGGGACCTTTGAAGGCCATCTAGTCCAACCCCCTGCCATGGACAGGGGCATCTGCAACCAGATCAGGTTGCTCAGAGCCCCATCCAACCTGACATTGAATGTTTCCAGAGGTGGGATGCCTACCACCTCTCTGGGCAACCTGTGCCAGGGTTTCACAACCCTCGTTATAAAATATTTCTTCCTTAAATCTAGTCTGAATCTGCCCTCCTTTAGTTGAAAACCCTTACCCCTTGTCCTATCACAACAGGCCCTGCTAAAATGTTTGTCCCCATCTTTTATAGAACCCCCTTTCAGGCGCTGGGAGGCTCCTCTAAGATTTCCCCGCAGCCTTTTCCTCTGCAGGCTGAACCTCCCCAACTCTCCCAGCCTGTCTTCCTATGAGATGTGCCTCAGCCCTCTGATCATCTTCATGGCCATTAATTCAGTAGGTGTTAAAAGCAAATACGTTAAAAAGATATTAGAAACGATAATCCCTTCTTGGCTTGTTCAGTTGCTCCTTCATCCTTCTCTTCCCCCCGCTACTCCTTCTCTCCTTGGTCTTTGCCACTCACTCTGCTCAACACCGTGGATGAGTGTGAGTGCTTCTGTAACACCCAAGCACCGTGCTCCAGCCTCTGGGATTCACCAGGACTGTACTGTTAACAGCAGAATAAGTAAGGTACTTGGCTGTCTCCAAGAAGAAATAAACTTTGTGCTTGGTGCATGCTCCCACTCACAAGGCAGAAGTCCGTGGGCTGTATTTCTGCAGTTGCCTTTTTTGTGCTCTCTCCATTACCTCTGGTAATTGAGTTGCCTGTGGGATATAGCACCAGGGTATGCTTGGTTGCTTTGTGGGAAAAGCATTATTTTGAGTTTGATCCCTTTTTTGGGGGTGGGGAGAAAATGAAGAAATCTGCAGTCATAAAGCAGGCAGACGGCAGCTTACGTTGTTACAGAATACGTATTTATCTACCTTGCACAGACTAACAAATTGTTGTTGCAATCATTACAGTAAATATGAGATATGAAAACAGTTTTAAGTTTCATTTTGCTTGCTGTCACCTCTTTTTTTCTTTCTTATTGAGCAGCAGTAATTTTATAGCATTGTTTGACTCCTGTTCGTGTTTTTTCAGTCTTGCATTGTATTGAGTTTCTGGTGAACATTTAAGCACAGTAGTACAATTTTATGCCTAATGGAAAAAGCAATAATTATTTCATTAATACCAGGGTTGAATGTGTCCATTACTAAGCAAGAAATCAGAAAGCATGGAGTGTATCAGGTAAAACAGTGTTTCTCAGCATTTTTTGCTTATGTGGATCAAAAGAAGGGACTCTCCTGTACCTGTACTCGTGGGTGTAGACTTGTATCCTCATCCCACTGTTGTGCCATCCCACAGTAACGCTGACCGCAATTTACTGTGTATGTGATCAGGGCCTGGCTCAGGTGAGAACATATTTTAATTTCTGGGCTCTGCTGTCACATTTTGTCTTTCTAATGGCATGTTGAAATTAGCTGTTGATCATTCAAATAAAATCTTTACAAGAGTACAGTGGGAGGGTGATGTTCAAAGACACTGAGGGTCAGCAAGGGATCTAGTCTCCTGCTCCTCTAGGTGGGAGAAAGCTAGCTGCCCATTATATCTTCGTAGTTATCAATTCACATTTTATCTGCAAACTTTATTTCACATCCATGTTTGTAGTGTAAGTGTGAAATATTTGTATTCAAAGTAAACAGGCTTCAGTAAAGCATGATAAGAGGAGTCCGTCTTAGGATACGACAGGTCACTGAAACGGAGAGCCAGGATCACAAACGGGTCCTCTGCTCTACTGAGTCCTCTGCTTTTCAGTTTAAAACTGGACATTACAATCCAGTAGACAGTTCCAAAGCACTTCCAGCTCCCAGAGCAACCACCTACCCAGGAGCATAGTCCAGAGTGGTCCAGAAGACCACTGGAAAATGAGCATGACCTCTTGGGAAAGAACAGAAATGAAAGACTACATTGGGGGAACAGAGCCTAAAGCAAACACCAATAAAATGGAGAGTTGTTTGAGGTAAATGTTCTTTATCATGTTAATGTATACGGTCCTGTGGAGGTGTTCCGTGGAGTTAAACCCTGGAAATAGAAGTTGAATGGCCAAATTGCAGTAGTCAGACGTGCTGACAGGTTCAAAGGAAAAAAAAAAACGAACCTCAGTCCTGTTGTTTAGCATAAGCTGCTCCTTTGTTACTGAATTTAGGGAGAAATACAAACCTTGTGCAGTGCTTGACTTTTTAATACCTAGTTTTTTATGAAGTAAATGTGTTTTTTGTGATGACTAGGGTTTTGATTATTACTGACGTTGGGTTTAGCTTTGCTAGCTACGTACTGGAAATTTGCCAAGTGTAGAAACATGGTTCATGCCCTGAAGCTTGTACAATCTGAAAAAGACGACGCTGGGGGAAGAGGGAGGCTGTAACACACTGTATAACATTTGTTTTCTTCTCTTCCTTCCCTTGCTGCAGACTGTACCAAAGCCAATAGCGCTGGAGCCCTGCTTTGGAAACAAAGCAGCTGTTCTCTCTGTATTTGTGAGGTTGCCTCGAGGACTTGGGGGTATACCACCACCAGGACAGTCAGGTGAGGAGTCTCGTTGCCTCTTCTGGCTTGCTATTAACTCTGTGCTTGTTCCCCAGCTTTACAGATTCACCTTACAGTCTCAGACTTGATCCCGCAGTAATTGCTGTACCCACACCCCAGCTGAGGATGTGCTCGGGTTATTTTAAGTTAGCTTGGGCCCTCCTAGCTTCCCACCTGAGGCTGGATTCAATTTCTTAGGTCACTTGATGGATGAACATTTGATATTTGGATTACACTTCAGTTTATGGCTGGGGAAGAAGGGGATCTGGTACAGAGAGTTTTCCAGTAGTTACTTACAAAAGTAACTTATCTCCTAGCCTATTCCCCTTCATTCCCAGCTCCATTTGTAGAGAGACATCAAGTCCTTTCAGAGCATCCATGCCCTCCTCTTAGCAGCTCTGGACAAATAAGTTTTTTCCAGCCAGCTTAAGGTTTCCTTCTTCTCGTTCCCTTCACACTTCAACACGGTGTCAAGGCACCGAGACCTCATCTCCTGGGCAGTTTGTGATTTAACAGGGGTTTCTCCAGTGCCCAGTGAGCATGGTGAAGAGAGGATTTTAGAATATTAGCTGGGTTTGAGATGGGATGGTTTGGTTACAAGCTGCGTTGAGCTAAATACCAGATGGGCCAGTGGTGGTTTGTCTGGGGATCCGCTGCAAGGAGGTTGCAGAGGTGGTGGATGCCCAGGTGGTGCAGGGAAACCTCTGTGCACATGTGTTTTCAGGGTTTGTTCTAGCACATCTGCTGGTGCAGCAAAAGACACCCTCCTTCAATGTTACAGGTTTCACATCCGTTAATACCCACGCTTCTTATTGCCAGCTTTTTCTGCTGCAGTTGCTTTCAATAAAACATGCAGTATTTAAAAGCTTATTTCAGAATAGCCGCTAGAGTTTAATCTCTTAAGCCAAAATGCTTTTTTAGTTTTCTTTTTTTTTTTTTTTTTTAAGTAGAACTCGGAAAATGATATTCATTTTGTGGCTTGGAGGGTTTTTCTCAGCCGTGGCAGAAGGATTTGTTTCTGTGACTGTTTTGTTTTGTTGCCTCAGGTCTTGCAGTGGCCAGTGCACTGGTGGACATTTCACAACAGATGCCAATTGCCTACAAAGAGAAATCGGGTGCAATACGAAATCGGAAACAGCAGCCCCCTGCACAGCCAGGAACCTGTATTTGATGCATGGACATCAGAAACTGTATACGGTTTTAAACAAAACAGAAAAGTAATACCTAGGAGGAGGAGGAGAAAGATTTCCAAGTTGTGTCACAAGAGACTAGAAGCACTCAGAAAAACACAGCTTCCTTGAACCCAACTTTTTCTCCCATCTACGTGATAGTTGGCTTTATTTGACAACTGCTCCACTTAAGTTTTACTGACACGTGGCTTCCGATTGCTCCTTTGTTTTCTTCAAGTTTAAAGTAAAATAATTTTATTGCAGGTCCAGTAACATCCGATCGTCACCATTCATGGTCAGTGTAAATAGAACAGTAGTCCAATATGAATGACACTCAGGTTTATACATGGAAAGTGCTTTGTAGTTCATGTATTTATCAAACTGTACAAAAAGAAAAAGATGCAGTGTTTACAGGTGTCAGCTCTCAACACATAAACACTACTATTAATCTTCAAAGCATCTTCATCCTTTGTTTTCATTTAATATTCTATTCCCTCATTATTTCAGTGAGACTCTCTTCCAGATACAGCATTTTTGTAGTCATCATGGTCCAGAACATCAGGAATGCAAAAGCTGGGATGGTTTAAAGGTTGATGTCGCGTGTTGCTCAGACCGCATGCAATACCTGGAGAAGCTGAATGTGGCTTTTGAAGGACTCAGTGTTTACATAGTCTTAAACTGCTTGGAGTACACCACACACAAGTGCCTAGACTTGAACAGATCTAGGGAGTGAGGAGACTGCTGCACACATTGCTTTTTAACATAATTGTATTCCTTTTAAATATACATATACACACACGTATATATAGTCACCCAAGGCAGTCTGTGTTCTTTGTAATATATCATGTGCAGTCAGGGGAAAATGGCATTTTCCTGACCAACAAACTACTCAACCAGATGGAAATATCTGGAGGGAAAGTAAAGTTTCAGTATCTCATCAGAAAACTCCTGGTTTCACCAGCGCTTTTAATAGAAGCATTTTGTGTTCCAGGTCAGATACGTTATATTTCTTCTGATTTTTCTCTTCTCATTTGGCCCCTTTCTCTCCCCCTTCCCTCCTGCCATTCTTCTGGATGAGAGCTGAGCTGTGCTGGGGCTCAGAGGCATCACTCCTCAGCAGCAGGATTTGCTCCATCTCCTTACAGGGTATAAAAAGCAACACTTCAGGTGCCAGATCATTTGAGGATGAAGTAAAAAAAGAACTTTAAATAAAAAGCAAGCAGGGCAGCTTTGTTTGGCCACAGGTTTGAGTTCTACGTGATCAGTTACTGGTATTTCCTATTGGGGTTGAACTCTCATAGGGGTTGAAGAAGGTGGCTTGTTGGTGAAAGGAAGGGACGTGGGAACAGCAGAGAGAAGGCTCGGCTTTTGGAGGATGTATCAAACCATCTAAAGTGCTCTGATTAGTTGGGGTTATGTTTTGAGGTTCAAGGTTGAACTTAGCCCATCAGTCCATGCATGCTGGTGCCCCGTGTCTCCCGTGGTTCTGGACTGTGGTGCGGCGCTGGCGCCATGCGAAGTTGTGGTATTGAAGCTGGTAGGAAGGTGTTCCATGAAGGTGCCAAATGAAGCGTGTAATTGTTGCCTAATCCCAGTCAGCACGGGTTCATTCAGGTCACTGAGTCACTGGTTTCCGATGAGGACGTCTAGTGCTCATGAAATGGGGAAGTACCAGATCAAGGGGAGTGAAGGAAAGTGCTCTTGACTCATCTGGCCAGGTAGCACCCTTCGCCAAAACGAAACCCAAGTAACTGCATCTGGTTTTGTGCGTGTTTTGGTGATCGATCACATATCAGCCACTCATTTTGGTTGTGTTGGGTTTTTTTGTTTGGTTTTTTTTTTTTCTTTTTTAACCATGTATTTTGAAGAAGCTTTTCAGAGCATGGTGGGATCGCAATAAAGATGTGCATTGCTGTACATGTCCAGAGAGCAGTGATGGGGGACAGCCTGCCGGTTTAAAGACCGTGGTGGATTATAATGCTGATTTAATGTGTCATTTAACAAGTACAACAGGACTGCAGAAAAAATACTGTGGAAAACAATGCATTTTTGAGAGATATATATATATATACACACACATATGTGTGTGTGTGTGTATATATATATATGAAAAATGCATCTGTTTCTGAACTAGAAGTTTAAATGCCCTCTGGGGAAAAGAAATTATGGGAGGGAAAGGGGTGAGCTTTGTCTTTTAGAAGTGGGTTAGGCAATTTAAGTTTTAACTGATGCACAGATTACCTCAGACAGATTCATCTCCTGAAAATACTTTCTAACTTCCTGTGTGTATAGGGCTAACCTAAACTAGAGAAATAATACTGGACTAAGATCCCTCCCCCGTTATTACTTTACATGTTTTCAGTCATGGTGCACATCCTCAGTGTTGAGAGATGTCATCATCTTGCTTCTCCAACACTTCTTTGGGAGGAGAACTGCCAGCCCAGTTTGAGAAGGCTCTTGTGCTTAAGTCTCCATATTCAGGACAGCACTTAAGCAGGTGCTTAAAGTTGTTGCTTAGGTTTTCCTGAACAGAAACAGCTTTCAGAACAGTAGGCCTGGAGGGGTGATACATTTTTACATTAACAAAAAGGCATAAATGTGTTTTTTGGGGTTGTTTTTTTCCTGGCCCCAGAGAGCTGAGTTGTCTGGTCTCAAAAGCTTACTTCGGAGTGTGCCCACAGGTGTAGCCACAAAGTTAGGTGTCGGGTATTGGAAAGACAAACAAAAATTATCAAATTGTGAGGTTTAGCAGAACCAAAAAAATGTAAATAGAGGAACAAGACTTATTTATATAAATAAAATGAAACAGCTCCTTTAGGATGTAGCTCTGCTCTGCATCTTATCTCCATACTGATGAGGGAAAAAGAGAAGTCTCATACATATCTCTGCTGCAAACAGTTTCATCCCAACGGAAAGGTAAAATAGAGATGAAGGTGGGAATGGATGGGGGAAAGAAGAGTTGCCGTGATTTATCACCAGGCCAATATCAGCAGTGAAGGATTTGGGGGTTTATTTCTTTTGGAGCTGGGGGGGAGGGGGGGAAAAGAGCGACCTTATTTCATGGGAGAATCTGTAAATAAATTAAAAATAACACACTGATTTTGCACTTGTACATAAACTATACAGTAGCGTGCAGAACATTGAAAGATTTAAAGTGTATATAAACCAGAAAAAATATTGAATGTATTTTTGATGCATTTTAAATGATGTATGAGTTTTGTCTTAATAACTTCTTCATATGATGAGTATTAGATAACTTTCCAGAGCTTTAAAGAAACATCAAATTATATTCGTGATATCTTGCAATATAAAGCAGGGAGGCATAACTTGACTTTTATGTATTCAAATGCATTTCACTTAAATGTATAAGCAACGTAAAATACGGCTCTTCCATTTGAAAGGGGAAAAAACCCAATGCTTGAAGACAAGTAATAAACGTACTTAACGTAGTCATTACCTGGAGGATTAAGTCAGCAGTTTAAGCCTCTACTATTAAGATTGTGCCAGTGATTTCCATTCAAAATCACTATTTTCAAGCGTTCATAACAGTCTGAAATTCAGTGTTCAAGGTCTCAACCCTCAGAACATTTTTATTCTTTGAGAGTAGCTTTTAAAAAAAAAGAGTTAATACAAAGTCAGAAATGTTTTAGCCCTTTTATTCTGGAAAACAATGGTGCCATTGGATCTCCAGATAACATACTTCTTTTTCTTTCACTGTTTTCCGCTTTTTTTTAACCCAGCATTTTCACTGGACTGTTGTAGCGTGAGTGACAGGAGACCCTGCCGTGGTATGGGTCAGTATGTTGGATGCAAGAAGATTTGTGCAACAACTTTTGAGTTACTGCCACTCTCCCTGGGCTTAAAATGCACTGTATTTAAATTGCCAAAATAAAGCTATACATGATGGGGTAATGCCTGTGATTAGCATAAAGTCGTAGCGTATAATGTACCAAAATTCGATGATATGGTACCATAAAAGCATGACAGCCTCTGTTGGCAGATGCACACTTCCTTAGGGGTAGTTTGTATACTAAATATTGCTCAGAAACATCACTTTCTCTGCAGTAAATGCTTACCAAAATACGTAGTCACTGGGTTTATAGTATGGTTTTAAAATGGCAGCTCAGCTTGCTTGTCCCTAAATAAGCTGAAATGAGGTTTTGATGAAAGACCCTCACTCGAGAGGCTGAAATAAAACTTTAGGCGTTTCCCATAACCTGCTGAAAGTCCAGTGCCACAAAAACAAGGCTGATTCTCCCACCTTAACTGCTCCCCATGTTAGAAGCTGCCTTTTCTTTTCTGTGAGACCCTGAGTTAGGGACAGAGCAGCAGCTGCATCTCTGAGCCCGTAAAACCCCTCTCCCTGCAAACGGGGATTTGCTGGCACTGAGCTTGCGAGAAAGCCACGAGTGGACCCTGCGTGCCGGGAGCGACTTTTAAACTCATCCATCCAACTCACAGTAAGCTGCCGATGTCTCCTCTTTTCCTCTTTTCTTTTTATCTTTGTTTGGGAATACTGTAGGGGAAGGGGAGGGAGGGGGGTGGGTTTTCAGATCCTCCGGGGCTGAGCTGCAAGGGCAGGTTGGGAGAGGGAGTTGTGTGGGATTGCAGTGGGAAGGTGCATGCGCGAGCGCTGGGGTTTGGGAGCAAAAGGGTAGGTGTGTGTTTCTCCGTTTTGGACGTGGTGGTGGCAGTTTGAGTCAAATTCATGCAGATTCTGTTGATAGCTGCTTAAATTAGAGCTGAGTTTCCCATGCTAGGAATACTACAATGAGGTGTATATGCTGTTTTTTTCTGCTTCTGCGTCAGGGCAGGTTTTGTTCAGTCTGTTATTTAGTACTAACACTACACAGAGACTATTTTTGTGCGTCTTCCAGGTACTATAGGTCTTTAGACATTTCCTCTACATCTATCATTGATTCTACAAACCTCACCAGAAGAAAGAAGAAAAAAAAAATAATTGTGGAGGAGTGTAACATATGTCAGTCCATTATTTTATTTTTTTTTTAAAAAAAAAAAAAGCAAAAAGAACATAAAAAGAGAGTTTTATATTACTCTGAAATTTGTGCACAAAAAGTGTTCTTTACGCTAAGATCCTTGGATTAATTGTACTCTGGGTTTGTTTTTTTTCTTCTGTAATTATTTACGATTATCTGTGTTCAGACTTGAGCTTAGTTTGTTAATATGTATAATTTAGCATTTATTGCATTCATATGTAAATACAAGCAAGTATTGTAAACTATTTCATTGCTGGGGATTGTGGGTGTTATACATACATACATTTAGGACTGCAGTTTTTGGTATAATTTTTTGTATTGTAAAATAACAGCTAATTTAAAGCAGGAACGAGAAAATTATTGGGAGGTCTGTGCATTTTAAATACAAATGTGAAGTACATGTACATAAACAAAAGTAAATAATGCAAATCTTTCCTCTGAAATAAAAAGTAGATGATCTGGTTAAAATGTCTCTCCCCACACACACACTTTTTCAGCCTTTTTTCCCCCTCTTTCTTAAAATAGGGGGAAGAAATAACTCGCAATGTTTTTAAAGACTCCGGGCTGGGCTGAGGGTGAGTTTCTGCCACAGTGCTGGTGGGTCTCAAGGTGTTTGTGTCTCCCTGTGTCCACCCTGTGCCAGGTGCTGAATTTATGAGGAGGGAAGGAGGGATGAGCTCTCCACAAAGCCCGGGGGTGGCCGCTGTGTCTGCACACTGCCTTGCAATCCCCCTGACCCCTCCCCTCACCCCCATCTTCCCTAAGGTGCCTTAGGGAAGCGCTTGGTCCCTGATCTCCACAGCTGTTTCTGAAGGGTGGTGGAAGGGAGGAGCATCTTAGAGGTCTCCAAGTCTTCAGCATGGAGATAAAGGGGCTTATCCTCCGTGCAGGTCATCTGGAATGGTCAGGGCTGAAGAGGGTATTGATTTGCTCCAACCTCCTCAGCACTGGGGTCATCAACCATGACAGAACTGGTCCTTCTCTGGTTTGGCAACTCTACTGCTGTCCCAAAGCTCAGGGCTTCTGCATTTGGGGTTTAAATACACCCAAGAGCAGTAAGAGATCTCAGCCCCGTCCCTTTCTTACTCTTCATTTTCCCACTAAACTGCTCATTCCTTTGAATCCAAAGAGGAAAATATCTGACATCCCTGGAGACTCTTTTCACCAAAGAATTTCACTAATGATTTTGCAACCTTATCAAATGTTGGTGCCAGCTGGTGTTGCAATGCACACAAAAGTGAGGAGAGCGAAGTCAGAGGTGACCTCTCATCTCCCACCCCTTGGAAGCCCGCGTGCAGCATGCCACAGCATCCAGAAATGGACTCCTGCCGAGACGCAATCCGTTGTTCTCCATTTATTTTTATGTCGCTCTTCAGCTTTGAAATTAAGCACTGCTGAGATGAAGCAGAGTTGAACCTGGCATTTATGAGCCATGAAGGTTTCAGTCACCGCCGTCTCCAAAGACCATTGTGCTACTTCATCCCATAGCATTAAACTTGGATGCAGAAGTCCAATTCTCAGAAATTGCTGCCGAGCAGAGCGAAGCATGCCAGCCTGAAAGCACAGCGTGGTGTGTCCAGACTTGAAATGAAGTGGGCAGGGGGTAGTGGTTTTAAAGCTAGTTGAAGCTCATTTTGGACAGCAGGATAAAACGTAGAGGTAAGGGGCCATATTTCATCCCTGCTCTGATTTTTCTTGTAGCAAAGAAAAAAGGTTTGTGGGGAAGGAATAAAAGAGAGTATGGAGGCTCTCCAGGCTCTGCATACGTCTGGGACAATGCTCTTTGCTGTCACCTGTCATTAATGCACGCAGCTGGGTAAGGAGCCACAGAGGAGTTTGCCGTGCAGCTTTTCTTCCTACAAGGTTTAAGTATCAATCATCTGCAGACAGAGGCGGGGTAATTTAAAGTCTTTTTACAATGCAACCGATTTAAGTCGACCACCTGACAGAAAGCCTGGGCTGGAGACTGGGTGGTGTTCCTCCTGGCTCAAGCAAAAGGTGGGGTTTGGGACAACTCATGGCTGGCTTACATGCCACTGGTTAGTAGTAAAATCATCTATTGGTATGGCCAAAGCACCAGCGTTTGCTTTTTTGCCCCGTTAAGGAGAAAAGAGGAGAAGACAGAGGTGTACAAATGAGCCAGAGCTCCATAGCTAACACAGCCTACCATGCAGGCAAAAACAATTTGCAGAGGTTCTTCTGTTTCTCTCGGGGTTTTTCGTTTCTGAACTAATTAAGTAGCAACAAAGCAGGGGATGGAGTGACAAAATGAAAATTCAGGGACATTTTCAAAGGCATAAGATAAAGTAGGTGGAAGGGGATCTTTTAATAAGATGGGACCTGCTGATGAGTTTACAGGCTGGTGGTGGTACTTCAACAACCAGCAGTTAGAGGTGGGCTGAGCTCCCAGCCTTCCCCATTGCAAGGGTGGCTGGAACAGCAAGACCTCCCCAAACTGCACCTGCAACACAGATAGCACCAACACCTTTCCAGTCATCGCCCTACGGCCAACAGCGAGGACAGGTCCATGATGACCTTGGAGGGCTGTTTTCTCCTTGGTGACTTCAGAGACTTGTTGACAAGCTCAGGTTTAGGGATCTGCACTAGGGATGCCTCAGGGGAGGTAAAATCTCTCCCCTCAGAGGGAAAAAAAAAATAAAATTAAAAGGCAAGTTCAAACAACCTTGAGATGGCAATTGGACCCTTCCTCCTCCCTCTACTTCTCTGTGTTCCCAGGTCCCCAGTCAGACCTTGTGCATTTCCCAGGAGCCACATCTGCAGGGGATTTAGCCAAAACAACACTGTCAAAAGTGCCCTTGGCCACTCTAGCTGTAACAGGGAGGATATCATGCTCCTCTATTGCCCTGCTGCTGGCCAGAAGCCCGGGACACAGCTCCACAAGCCCACACACTGCAGGACCAGGGCTGATTCTGCTCTCACTCCGCTGGTGGTGACCAGCAATGCCATGGGAGGGTGGGATTTAATTTCTCCTGGTCCTCATGCTGACCCCTGAATTTAATTTGGAAGCAGAGGTTTAGCAAGCAGGTCTGGATTGCGACAGCTGGTTGTGAAGCATCATCGTGATGGGGAATTAAAGCAGAGCACGGAGATAACTCTGGGGCCCACATTTCTCCATCCGTCCCACTGGCAGCTCCCTGACTGCTTTATCAGCTCTGCTTTCCAATCCGCAGCCACAACGTGCCTTCGACAGCATGACTGGCAGTATTTTCATTGACACATTCCCTGGGATCCCTGCTCCCGCCAGAAATAATTTCCACGTCTCCTTAGAAAGAAAAAAGAAAAAAAAAAAAAAGAAAAACCAAAAAAGTGCTTTGAACATTTTTCATGTCAAAGCTAATTCTGCAAATTCTGCAGCACTTCCCTTTGGCTAACATCCACCGTTCCTGCACTCTGTGCAGTAAGACAACATTTTAACAACCGAAGCGAGATGCATCCACCCCATGAGCACATCAGCACCGTTTGCATGGAGATAACGGATGGCAAACTGTTGTTTCTGCTTTAAATGTCCCCTCACAGCAGCTGTACATCAGCTGCAGGATTTCGTTTGTGCTGTGGCTGCAGTTGTTGGTCCCACCAGGTCCCCTCTGCTGAGGGAACCCCCCGAACCTCCAGAGATGCCCAGGTTTTTCTGTTTGGGGGGCTACAGAGGCTGTAGGACATTCTCTCTGGGAACTGGGGGAAATCACTTCACTTGCTCCTGCTCCAGCATTTTGTCCCTGGCTGGAGGGGGGAGTGGGGCTCAGTTCTGTTGTGGGCACAGCCACAGCCCCCTGAAACTCTACCTGAACCCAGGGATGTGATAGAAGTGAGGGTCAGGCAAAGCCCCTTCTGGCTATTAGTGGTGCTCCTGCTCCAAAATCTCTTCACCCTAAATTTTAGGGTGATTTCCAGGCTCACTTGAAGCCCCTTGCTATGACCCAGAGTGGGGATGCCTCAACCAGCCCCATGCTTCACCCCATATCGATCAAACCAGCACACAGAGGCAAGGAGAAACCCTGCAACCATGGGAGTCCCAATCTCTCCTTCAAGGCCAGGTCCCCCTAAACCCCAGCAGCTGCTGGCACCCCGCTATCAATGTCTGGCCCTGGACCACCCCCCCTCCCCAGCTTTTCAGGTGCTGACCTTGGTCGAGCCGCCTGCCAAGGTGCAGGGTAAATACATCAGGCCTGCAAGGTTTTCACAGCACGTTTTGGGTTCGACCAGCTGGAACTTTCCCAGGAAGTTTTCTTTGAGTCTGCAAAACCCCAGCCACCGAAACAGCCTGCGCATTGTGGGGAGGGAAATGGCTTTGATGAGAGCCCCGAGTCTGGCCCTGACCCTGGGGCTGTGCTACCCCACTGTATCCCCAGCTGCTTCATCCATGGGTGAAGACAAACACGGTTTTGGGGAGGAAAAAGTACAACGTTTCTAGGTTTGACCTCGAACTCACTTTGTGTTTAGGAACCAACTTGAATTCCACTCACCAGTTTTGTATGAATTTTATATACATTTGTTTTCTAGAATTTTTTTTCTACCCAAAATTGGCAAGAAAACATTCAATTTGCCTCTAATCAATTTTCCCTGTGATTTTTTTTTTTTGTTTTAGGTTGCCAGAAATAACTCACAGATGTTTGTGGCACGAACAGAAGTCTCCCTGGCTGGCATGAACCACCACCCTCCCCCCTCCTCCATCTTCACTCCTCCTGTTCCCTGTGGGAGGGTGCAGCACCAGCCGCCCCCAGGTACTTCCACCCTCCCGGGTGGCATCGCAGCATTAGTGGCTCCATGTACCTCTAACTGCAGGTGCAATTGTTCCCATCCCTGCTACATCCTGCAATGCCTCCCTCCTCCCGTGCTGGCACCAACTTCGAGCTAAATCTTCACCAATTCGCTCCCAAATCTTTGTGTGCGCCACCCCTGCACACAGCACAAGCAGCCTCAGGACTCGTGTGGGTCTGTGTCCCCTTCCCAGGTGGCACTGACATCTCTCCATCTCAGCAGAACTGGGTTTTCACCTGCTGCCCTTCCTTGCTGGGAGACACCAGATCAGAGCTGTGTTTCCAGCCCAAGCAAGGGGCACCTGAACCCCACCGCTCTGCCAGCTCCCCAGAACTTCCCCCTATTTCATCCAGCTGTCCTCATGGCACAGGACCAGTGAGCCTGCACGTGCGGACACAAACAGTCTGGAATCGCAGATAGGAGCAAGAAGGTCAGGAAAATGCATGTGTGCTTTATTCATGGATATGTTTGAATATTGACATGTACAGAAGAGATAAGTACAAGTTATACCCCAGTAGTACAGGCAGGCACCAAGCAGCCTCCCCGAGGTGCATGCGTGCACACATGCGCACGCAGCCTTTAGCATCACCCTGCGCCCCACGTGGTTATTGCTCCAGCACTGGCCCCCTGCCGCAGTGTCCCCCTCCCTGCTCACGCTCTTGCTTTGACAACGATGTGATGTTTGTACATACACAATATTGCACAGGCTTCCAGAACTGCCAAACCACTGGGAATGGTGCTGAGCAGCAAAAAAAACATAGAGTTCGGTGGCTACAGAAAGTCTGGCTGGATCTTTTTTCTTTTTTCCCTTTTTTTTTTTTTGTTTTTTTTTTATATATTATTATTATTTTCTCCCATGACTTTTCTTTGTGCTTATGAAAGTCCCCAGGTATGGAGTAATTCCTAAAACAAAATGGTCTCCCTTTCTCTCTCTTGGCTTGCTCAGTCCTTTGCTTTTACAAGCAGCTGCTGTGAACTTGGTGATTAGTCAAGAGACTTAAAAATGAAGGTCCGTGGTTCACTTCACAGAGTTCAACAGAGATGAAATTTCATCCAAAAAAATGTCTGACTTTTCACAAGGGAAAAGAAATGGCCTGTGCACACAGGTGTTTGCAAGTGGGGAGGAATGTGATCGGGCTTCCTTCCTCCAAAAGGGCTGCTCAAAAGGCATCCTTTTTTTGCAAAGTTTGATTTGTGAGCAGGCTTGGAAGGAGAATTGACATTGAATATTGGCAAAAAGGGGGAAATGATCAGGAAGAAGTCATGCAGGTTTGGGGATTATTATTATTATTTTAAAAAAAAAACGGTATAATATGCCTGCCCATCCCAACACCCGGCTCTTTACTGCTGGGTGAGGGGCTCATCACTCTGCGCCTCACTCATTCCCTGTTTTGAAGCATCCCCAGAGCACGGGGAACCGCCGGGAGTGCAGGACCTGGCCTGGGACAGTGCCTGAAGAACGCTGTGTCCAACCGCACAGGACGAAGGCTGAGGGTAGGGGGTGCATTTTCAGACCTGTAACCTCAGCTCCTCAGCTGCTTTTGAGGTGCTTCAACCAAGAGCACAGGGAGGAACCCCCTCTAGCAGATGCCCGTTTACACTACCTCACTGCAGTTTGTGCAGGATCCCGGCAGACTGTTGCTGTGGTTTTCAAGCTGCTCATGCAATGCATCTGTGATATGGTCCATGGTAGCTGGCTGTCACCTCCTGCAGCCTCAGGGTACTTTTAGCTGTTGGTCTACCATCCTTCCAAAACTGAGGGCTTGAGAAGGCACTGCAATGGGAATCAAGGATCTTGTTGGCCTGTGATGCTTAGAGACAACTAACATCCTAAGGAGTCTTTAAAGCAAGGTATAAATCCAGGGGAGATGGTGATGTCTTTTACTGAAACTGTTAAAAATCATTTAAGCTAAATCTGCCAGAGAGTGTAAACAGACCATTGGTCCTGCTGTGGGACATGGTAATGGACCAAGCAACCTCTGGAGGTCTCCTTCATCCCTGCTAGTCTACAGGTAGGATTCTCCATGTCTGTTTTTCACAGCATACCAGTCCTAAGGGAGAGCTGAAATGGGGTTGCCAGTCACGCTGCCCACATGGAAAAAGTCTGCCTCTGCTGGCTGCCAACCAGAGAAGGAAACAGCAGAGCGGCATTTCAACATCACCGCCAGCAAGTTATGAGACAGAGGCATGCAGCCATGAGAGATTGTGGGAGTGAGTACTCCTGGAAAGCAGCTGACACCTGCATGCTCATCCTACGCAGAGGCTCAGCCCACGTGAGGTGAAAGGCTGACGGAGACAGGCTTGTCAGGGCCAGATGTGTAGAAGAGCTAGATGTGACTACAGGGCTTGAAAGGAGAGCGGCAGCAGAAGGCAATTCACAGCATGACCTCATGATGGGGAGGTAGTTCCTTGCCTTTGGAGGGCTGAGCATCAGGGTTTCATTGCCTCTCTCACCTGTGGCCCAGAGGATATTAGTTTTGCGGAGTCGCAGCTAGGACTTGTGTCACTTGGTGCACAGATGGCTCCACTGTCTCTCAGAGGACACCGGTGTCCTGGATAAAGGGGAGATGTTCACAGCAACTCAGTGCACGGCTACAGCACTTTGAAGGGAGGCAAGGGGCTTTCCTGCCTGTAGTACTACCTCCCTGCCTGCTTTTCTGATCTGGGTGAGCCTCTTGGCAGTGAAGATCTCACCTGCAAATTTCAATTTGGGGTGTGACTTGGCACACTGCACACAAGACTTGGATCCTGTCACGTTCCTTTGCACCGCCCTGGATTAGGACAACCAGGTGCTACAGCCCCGAGGACCTCGAGGAGCAGAACTTTGGATAGGATGCAGCCAGGAGGATTTCTGTGCATGTCTTACATGTCCACAGGTGTTCAACTGAAAACAAGAATGATTTCATATTGGACCAGAACCCAAGAAAGTTGCTGCAGTTTTTCAGAAAAATCTGAAGCAATAAGCAATGGAAGGTGTTCTGCAGGGAATGGGAATAAAAAGCATTGGACTGCTGCGTCAGCTGCTGCAAAGCCTTCCTATGGATCCAAAAGGTAAGGAACTAGTAGTGTTCCTTGGAGGAACACAAACCAAGGAATAAATGGGCTGCGGCAAAGCCCAGGCCTAAATACTCAGGAATGTGGAGTTATTCCTGTGCCTCCCTTGGTGGTCAGCCTGGGGAAGGATTTATCCTGGGAAACCTTCTCACCCTTCTTTACTATCTTCTTTCTTGGCTTGAGCTAACGAGGGGTTCCGCCCCCCAAGAAGGCACTGGGAATCCTCAGCTCGCCTCCTCAAGTGAAGACCCCCAAATGCTCCGGTAGTCCCAGAGACCAGAGAGATGTTTGTCCTCACTCTCCAGCTGGGCTCTGCTTGCAGCTCGGTAGAATAGGTTGCTTCACCAGCATTTGCTTAAATGACGTCTCAGCTGAGTAAACAGGACTTGGCAGGAGGCAATGCCCTTCACACGCTAACCCAGGCACAAGCGATTGCCTCTGCCAGCTCTTCAGGATGGAGCAATCCACTTCCTACCCATGACACGACTTTTGACCTGGCCTTTCCACAAACTGGCTGGATATTTATGTCCCCAGGGTGGTGGCTAGGAAACCTCTTCTATTCTGTCTCTCCCTAGGAAAACTAAAGAAACCCCCTGACTGAAGACCCTCTGCGTCTCCATGCACAGGTAGCACATGAGGATGAGTTGAATTGGGCTCGCATTGAGTCCTGCCTGTGTGCTCACACATTCATCCTTCATGGAGAAAGGTTAAGCCTGGAGCGGGACAACATTGGCCTCTGGTTGTTTGGATGTAACAAAAAAACACCTACCCCAAGCACTTAATGGGACCAGTGAATAGAGGTGCTAGGGTTGGGACATGAAGCCAGCCAGCCATAAACATAACACAACACACGTGTTTCTTCCTGAACACCATCAACACATGACATGTTTCTCTAAAAAGGAGAGGCCGAGGGGTAGGCGACAGCTTGGAGATGCATGCTGGTTGCACACTGGCCGTGGTTTCAAGCAGGTGGATAATCCCCACCAGCCAGTTTGTAGCGTGGTTGCTTGGTTCACACCAGAGGTGCTTCAGGATCCTCTCCTCTGAACAAAACCAACAACCTTCTGACCGGTGCTCTGGCTTCTTCGGTCTGAACCAGGTGGGCTGCCCTTCAGGTCCTGAGCAACCCTGGAGGCAGTCTCAGCTCCACAGCACTTTATGTGTCCTGTCAAGAGCCCCCCCAACATGAGTCAGGGCTTCAGGAAACCTCCTGACCACTCATCCATCAAAAGTCTTTCCCCGCTTGTCTGGGGCAGGCAAAAGCATTTCTTTTCAGCTCTCATTTCCTGGCTCAGCTCTCTCCTTCACCTTATCCAAGGTAATTGTCCATGGCTCTGACCCCATCCACAGAGAGCTGGAGAGACAACCACCAAGCTGTGGGGTGGAAAGGTGGCCAGGACCAAGAATGAGCTGGTTGTCAATGGTACTGATTGTATAAAATCAAATAAATTGGCAGACTGATGAGGAGGAGGAAGGGATGCCCACATGCTCACCAATCCTTCCCATCCCCTCCCTCCTTCCCTCCCTCCCCCAAAAGAGTTACTGTTCTGGTTGTTTTTGTAAAGAAACCAACACAGAGTCTCTGCCTGCCATGCACCTGCCCTGCTTCACATCATGAGGAGGCTCAGCACGGCAAGAGCAAGGAGAAGCCACATCTGCAGCGGAGAGGCTGCCCAGTGGGAAGAATCTGCTGGGCTGGAGGTCCCTGATGACAGACGAGTGGAGCCCTGCAGAAGCCTCTCCTCTCCAGCCACCTGCAAGAGAAAGAAGGCAGCATGGGGTGAGCGGTGCGGTCATCCCCCACCTTGGTCCCTCTGAGAATTTAGGGCTTGAGGACTGTGCAGCCTTGCTATGTGTGTGCGTGGGCAGAGGAAGCCAGGGTTGGTCTCAGCACCCCAGCAATCTCAGGGGTCAGCCCAGCTCTGTGGGAGATGAGGGTGAAGGTGGGGTTAGCACCATGGAATAAGCAGGGTCACCTCGTGGGCAGAGCACTGGGTGTGCAGCCCACAGGTGTGGGCACTGGTTGGAGGTCTTTGGATGCCCGCTCTGGTCAATGGAGAGCCACTGCTGGCCAGCAGCTCAACCTGGTGGCCTCTTCAGGCGGAGATGTCCCCTGGGTGTTGAATACATCTCCATGGGGCTGGTAGACATTTCACCAAGCAGTGGCTGGGAGCCAAGTGGCTTACTTCAAAATCCAGTGCATGTGTTGGTGTGACTGACTCCCACTCTGGGTGCCTATCCCTTGCAGACAACTGCACCTTCTTTTCTGTAAGGGGACATCTGTGGTCAAAAACTTGCTTTACTAGAGACCTTTATTTGCATTAGCTGATAACTGAGATAATTTAAAGCCAACTGCTATGAAGATGGCAAGCAGATGGACTGAGTCCATTGTAGCTTTCCTTCTCAGGTCCAGGGGCACCAAACTCCTTGAACAGGCTCTGGATTTGAAGTTGAGCCCAAAGTGAAGACCCAGCTCCCCGGTTTCTCTTGCAGGGTCAGCAGGGACCATGCTCCAGCAGCACTCACACCTCAGCAGAGGAATATGCTGCTGCCACGTGGAGGCTGGCGATGTGGTACAGCCACCCCTTCCTGCAGTTGCTTTCTCCAGCTTCCTGCTTGTTGGTGGCCACAGCAGTTGGCTACCTGGGCTGGACTGTCAGTTGTAAGGGAGGTTCACAGCTTCACCACCACTTATGAAGTTCTCAGTGCAAGGTCAGGACCTCAGGCCACCACTAAGGTCTGGGGAACACCAGCTAGAAGCAAACACTCCAGGTCTCCTGCGTGCAAAGTTTATGGCCCAATGAAAGCGTGCCTGTGCTCTGTGTGGCCACCAATGCCCTGAAAAGCAGCAAGGGAAGCTGAGGCCACATGTCTGTGCCTCCCAACCTGCTGCTCTGTGAAAAGAGAGCAGAGTGAGATGAATTGGGTGTTTTCCCAGCCGAAGAAACAGGAAAGAGGCTTTAAAAAAAAAAAAAAAAAAAAAAAAAGGATGTGCATGAAAGCTCTCTGAAGGCTAAGGCTTCAACTAACCCAGTGAAAAGCCCATGCTCAGTCCTTGGAATCTACTTAACTGACAGCTTTTGTTACCTGACCATCGAGCAAATCAGGGTCACTGTTAATTATTCAGTAGTAAAATAATTCAGTCTGAAAATTACTCTGGTGGTTGGCAAATCAAGGTCATTTCTTTTTATTTAGAAATAAAATATTTAATGCCTAGTACTTCCATCATCAGTAAATTAATCTGTTATTTGTTTTAAAATAACTTTAATATTATTTTGATACTAGATTTCCTGATGACTAGAACCTTTCACCTGAAATTTTCCCATGCTTAGCAAGCCGTAGTCAGTCAAACCTCTGCATTATGACCTCCAGGATCCTCATTTAAGAGGGGAGGAACCTGTGCCCCAGGCAGCTGAAATGCTTGTTGGAAGCTGTGAAGTTGCCCTTCAGGAGATTGAGGAGCCAAACCAGTGGTCCTGGCTCCTCTTCTACACTCCTGAAAAGCCCATGGATTTTCCATGGCTTCTAAAAAAAACCCTGTATCTCTCTGTAGCACCCATGAAAGAAAAGAGAAAGTGACCAACAAGCAGGAGGGCAGAGCTGGGGGATGTAGCCCTGTGCTTGATGTTGGGGACAGTTACATCAGGGCATGAAGAGGGTGAATCAGGAACTCCAGGAGCTGGAAGAAAGGTTTGATGTCTGCACGTAGCTGAAGTGACACAGATGGAAGAGCGAGCTAGGTGAGGAAGGAGCAGAGGAGGTATAGACATGGCCAAGCATCTTTTAGGGCCAGGTCAGCCCTCTCCTACCTTGGTGGGCTGGAGGTGCTCAAAGATGTTCTCTCTGAGGGTTGCCACAGCTCTGTTGGCATTTCGCTCCTGCTTGTACATCTGTGTGGTGGGGGGGATGGATGGGGACACAGCTGCATTTAGGTAGGTCCCATTGCCAAAGGCCAGAATGGCATTTCCTTTTTGTGGGAAAAATGGAAAAAAATGTTGTCAGGGCAATGTTTCCAAGGGAAAGCACACACATCCCCTTCTCCAGCCTCGTGGGACTACATCACTCAGATGTGTCTGAGGGTCTTCAGAGCTCCTTTGCTGGAAGCACAGGGAGCCTGACACCTACAGGCTCTTGAGGACCAGGGCATCTTCATACCCTCATTCACAAGAAGCCTCACTAGCTTGTGGGTGATGCTGCCGGAGCACCGATGTGCCGGGCGATACTTACGGAGACAGATATTGTTGGTGAAGAGATGCAGAAAGCTCTCACACTCTTCCTGCCGGTTGCCGCTGGCATTGCACGTGCACCAGGGAGCTATGCTGGACGTTGAGTTGTCAATGTAGTTGGGTGTGATGGGGCTACCTGCCAGGAAGGATGGAGAAGTGTTACCACCAGGCTGGTACTTCGAGGGATGATTATTTCCCTCCTTGCTGCTCTCTTGGCTTGCTCTGCTTATAGCCTCAGCTGAGCCCCTCCATGATGGCAGCACAAGAAAACGCCTCAAGTGCTGGTGTCACCGGTCTGCTTTGCTCCCAGGGAGGAGGAAAGAGGCAGCCACAACCTTTTTGTTCACCACACAACCAACAAAGCCTTCAGACAATTAAATTGTGTTATTAGTTCACGGAATGGGCAGCTCCTTGGAACTCAGGTTCCCTAATAACATTAAAAAACTGCATGTGAATGTGCATAAGGGTTCCACATTGTCACTGAAAAAAGCCAAACAATCTCTAGAACAGTCAGGGACAACAAAGGAAGGATTAAATCAGAATGAAATCTTGATCCAAATAGCTGTCCGTCTATCCCATCCATCAGGATGGACCAAGTCCAACAGCCATTGGTGCTTCTCTGTATGCATTTGAAGTAACTGCTGCCAGCTGGGTCTCTGCAGCATCTGACAACCCAAGCTGACATCCTCTGAAGTCAGCAAGGTGGCAGCGGGTGGCAATTTCCAGTAGCATCACTGCTGATGGCATCGGGGACAGGGCAGATAGATGGGCCATCCCAGGGTATTTCCCCCTGAAAGATGTTTCCCACCCAGAGGAGGATTTCCTACCCAAAGAGTGGGAGAGACCAGCCAAAGGACGCACCTATGATCCCTGTGTAGGCCAGCAGACAGGCAGCATAGCTGTCCCTCCGGCAGCCGCTGGCAGCCTGCAGGGACGGCTGGCAATTGAACTGGAACTCTGCGTAGCGCGACCTGATGAAGTGAAAGCACAAAATGGGACAGGTTAGCACAGATATTCAGGGCAAAAAGGGACATAACAGCACACTGGTGGTGTTTGCAGAAGGGAACACATTGGCAAAATCCTTTGCTGCTGCAGGTGCTGCTAAACCAGCTTAAATGGATGTCATCGCATACTCTCCTGCCCTGCCCCCTCCCCAGTGAACCCCGGAGCAGGTTTTATCACTCTGAGATGAGACAGAAATAGGGGCTGCAGATGATGTTTTACATACCTCCTCCGGGAGCGCAAGAAAGGTCCAGTCTTGGGAAAAAATGTTTTTCTTGTGTGTGAAGCTGGTTTTCAAGGGAAGAGCTGTTGCAGACAGTGAGGGGTTTCATTCTGTATTGCCATTATCCATCTCTTAGGCAATAACTCCCTTTAGAGACTTAAGCCTTCATTTTTAGGCTGATTTGCTGAAAGAGAGAGTCACTCTGGTCCAGTTTCTCTCTCTTCAAAGACTGTGTTCTAGATGTAGCTAAGGCCATCCTCAGATTAAGGAAAACGTCCAAAGCCTTAGATGTGAAATGCTCTACCCACCATTAGGGATGCTGCTGTCACAGCGCCATCAAAACCAGCCGGCTGCAACAAGGCTTTTACCATCCCATACCAGGTTAACTTCAATCAGTAGTTCCTGTGCCTTGCCCTAGCACAGCCACCAATTCCCACAGGGTATCAAAAGGTTCATCTACTGTCCGTGCTGTTTCTTCATCCTCTTCAGGCCAGTCCACCCTGCTTCTTGTCTCTGCTGTATCCCTTCTCTGGGCTCCTCTTCTTCCAGCCTCTCCTCACCCAGGCCCCCTACTTCTCCCAGGGCCTCTCCTTGTCTCTCTTACACACAGAGCACTCTCTCTTTCCTCCCTCTACTTCTTCTAGGTCTCTTTTCATCCAGTACTTCTCTTCCATACCCCTTAGAGCTATTTAACTACTTTGCAGGAGCCAACCACAGCTGCACGTTATCCACGTCAGCCAACCCACCGCCCCTGAAGCAAGCCCACAGCTGTGTATCATCAATGTTAATTCTTCTATAATCCCTCTGCATGCTGCCACATCCTTTTCTGCAGGCACCCATTCGCAGGAGAAAGTTGGACTCTCTGGAGTCTGTGGAGCAAGAAGCATATGCCATACAGCTCCGACTACAGACCACTGTGCCTCAGTTTTCACTTCACCTAGGTCAAAGCGCCAGACCACTTAGCACAAAGCAGCTTTGAGTCACACACTGGGCTTGCTGGGACTGTTCAGGCCACGCAGGGAAGGAGGTGCATCGTTCAGACTGATTGCTCTTTGCGTGTGGTTCTCCAGCTGGCTTGGTTGGATAAACTCTAAATCATGCTGTTAAACAGATATTTGCCATCTAATTCCTTAGGGATGAGTCTGTTGCTGGCACACGGGCATCTGGTGGTGTTTGGACATTGTGGGATATCTAAGACATCCACACGGGGGTTTCAGGTAGGGCATAGGAACTTCTGGAAGTCCAGATCCATCTAAACAGGCATCCCGTGGCCAGGTGAGAAGGTATCTCACATGGCATTTGAACTGCTTAGGAAATTCAAGTGAGCACTAACACTGGCAACGCTTGAAGGCAGGGCCCTTTAGATGACAACCTGCAGTGTCTGAACCCTGGGCTGAGAACCTCAAATGTTTGCCCTGCCTGGGCAATCTCAGAAAAACTGAGCATGTTGCTCCTCCCAGACAGCCCCTCTCTTCCAGACAATTTGTCAGCACTCCTGGTCAGTCAGCACTCTGACTTGCACCTTCCTGCCCACTTCTCTCCTCCTCTCCAATCTTCTCCTTCTCTTCTTTGTTCCCAGGTTTTCCCCATACCAACCCCTTTCTCCTGTGCCACAGCCAGGCAAACTCTTGCCCAAATTTTTGCTGCATGATTTAGGGGAGGGAGGTACTGATTGCAGGCTTTGTATTACTCAAATATTTTGTATTATTCAAATTAGTAAAGCCCACCCCTCCAAGCTGGGACATTCTAGGGGTTACAGCTGTGATGAAGCTACAGGAGGACTAAGCAGTGCAGGCAGGGTGAGCCCTGGAGCATTTCACTTAATTTCTTGAAAGTGTCATGATTTGTTTCTGGCTCTTCTTGTGGTTTCTGCACCGCTAGCTTTGACCAGGTCACACATCAACCCTTTGCTCCCACCATGTCTCTAGGGGATGTTTTATATTATATATTCAGAGACCAAGGAACCAGATAATTAACAGCTGTGCTGCTTGCAGGAAATGGTTCCAGCCTCCTGGGAAGCAACACTCTCCCCTTTGAACCTCCTCTTCCCTGCTGGGCCCACTTGTCTTCTTAGGGAGAGGGCAGTACCTGTCCATTTCTCATTCCCTGAGCACCTGGGGGAAATCTGAGCAAGAGCTGGTGTGCCTCGGGGCCTTTGCATCTCAGATGTCTGGCTCAGTTGCTCGCCTTCATCCATGTTTCTGCGATGCAGAGGGGTGAAGGTGTTAGTACCGGTCCTTCCTTCTAAGAAGATCCTACTGCTCTCGCCTCTCTTTGTGAAAAGACAGAATTTTTTAATGGTAATTTCAAGATGACATGCAGGTAGGGGATGGCTGTTGGAAGTTCAGCTCAGGAAGTCCCAAAGCCCACAACAATTAGAGACTGGGACAGTACCGGGAAATGTGTCCTATGCTTGCTTTTGTGCTGTTCTCCAGCTGTCAGCTTGCGGCCAAAGCTGCACACAGGACATTGGGCTGAGACCACTAGGTTTGGTGCAGTCTGGCTGCTCTCATACCGACAAATGGACTCCACTCCTGAGAGCTGCATGTGGATTAACCCTCCAGAATAGCAAAAGACTTTCTGAGAAATAGAAGGGTGACAATAGTACAGCTGAGGGAAAACCACTTAAGGGGTATGCCTGTGAGTGTGCACATGGGGATGGGTCTGTGCGCATGTGCATGCATGGGGCTTTAATGGAAACAGAGGAGCAAACCACCCTGGCCCCATACTATTGGGGTCGATCTCAAGTGACAACCATGACTCTAAGACTCCTACTGAACTCACCAGAACATCCAGCCTTGCAGCAGAAGGGTATATAATTTTTTGTATGTAATTAATTTTTCTAAAAAAAAACCAGAAAAAATAAAAGGAAGCCATGGTTTTAAGGTATGTACAAGTGCCTGTGACTGCTAGGATGGCTTGGTTTCTGCTGTAGGATGCTCTGGACTAGGGAAGATAGACAGTGAGGAGACAGTGGCTGCAAGCATCCCACACCACATCCCTACTTAGTTTGCACCTTCCTGGAACTATTTCCATAGCAAATCTTTCTTTAGGACTAAAGCAAAAAACCCACAGAAAAGGTCTAAAAAACTCCAGCGCAAACATATCAGATCTTCTCCTGTCTGTTAATGCCTTCTGTATAGCGTATGGGACAAGGACACGGGTGATGGGAAGGAGTTCAGGCAATGGCCTGATGTGGTGAGATAGGTGCCTCCAGACAGGATACTTCACATGAGTGCATTGGCTTTGGACTTCAGGCTGTCACCAGTGGTGAACCCCTAGGCTTGGCCAAGGGACATCTCTTCATGTTGGCCACCCCGGTGCGCAAACATTACCTGCAGACATAGTTTTCCCGGCAGGAGTCCAGAGGCGCCAGGCAGTTGGGCTTCTCCTTGGACTCGTAGGAGCAGGCAGGAACGATGGTCTGCCGCCGGCGTTCGGCACAGGCTGTGTCATCGCAGGGGCAGAAGAGCAGCTCATGGGTGTACTCTGGCGGCACACGGTCGAAGAACTTGCGCAGAGCCTTGTGGCACTTGGAGCGGTTGCAGGTGTCGGCCCGGGCCAGGCGTCGGATGCAGAAGGAGACGTACTCCGTCCGCAGCCGCTGGCACATCTCGTCCACGTTGCAAGCTTTAGCGGCATCCAGGCACCGGTTCACCTGGGTCACCTCGTTCTCAGACCCTGTGGGGTGGTGGGAGCTGGTGATGGGGTTTTGTACTGACCTCCCCACCAGCAGCAGCACTTTATGCCAGGACCTTCATCCCCATCCTGCTCCCATCCATGGCCACCTCGGTGAGACCACCACCTGCTCTGGGAAGGCAGTGGCCAGGGTGAAGGCCACATTTGCTCTCTGTGTCCTGAAAGGACCAAATCTGCTTTCCCTACTCACCTTTCCTAAGAGGTGCCATGGCCACACAACAAATCTCACACCCCAGAGCCTGCTCCATTGAGCTCCTATGTTTAACAAAATGGATTTTGCTCTACCCTGGGCATCTTGTAACACTTTACCTATGTGAATTAACCAACTTGAGGCCTGGGAAGACTGCAACCATTAGAATGGCCCTGACTGGATCCACCGGTGTGATGGGACCTCTTCTAATGGACCTTCTTTTTCCAAAATATGGCTCAAGATCAAGCACTGAGTCAGTGGCAAAGCTGGATCTCCTGCTCTGTGGGCAGTCTGCACTAGCCCTTGCACCCCAAACTTTCTGCCCTGTGCAACAAGTTTCCACAGACCTCCGGAGAGTCAAGTCTGGCTTTGGCAGAAGCTGTGCTGCATTCATCCCAGGACCTTGCCAGCTAAGTGAGAGCTGTTTGAGGCTCAAAGCACCACAACAGTGCTCTGACTTCTCCCATCCAGCTCAGCACTGCCCAGGTCCCAAGCAGCAACAGCACCTTCACAGGATGGGGATGAGAGCTACCGTCCAACCTGATGCCCCTGGGACCTTGATGCTGCCCACATGTGAGCTCATGAGGGTCTCTCCCCACACACTTTGCAAGGTTACCCCTTCGCCAGCTTCAGCTAAATTGCTCTGCATTTCCACCCTTTTAAACAAGAGGAGAAAGAAAGTCCCAAATCAGCAGTTGGGGTGGGAGAGCAGGGGTGTGCTGGGGGGGTGCAGGGAAGGTGGAGGAAAACCTGCAGCAGGAGGAACAATCAGGAAAATAAAGCAAAAACCGCAGTGAGGGATGAGAAACACACTGCTTCGGTAGGCAAATAGAGGTCTCAGGAGTTTGCATGCCAATGTTCTCCTGTGCAAATGCGGGGAATAGGTAAGAGGGAAAGGTATTTGTATAACACTGGTTTTAGAGCTCCTTCAGAGATGGATGGGGCTTTGTTTTATAGAAGGGGGAAATGCTACAGAGTCCCTGGTGGGAGTCGGTCAAGACTTTAGGCTCTGTCTGATCGGACTGATGAGGGTATGTCAAGCATGAGAGAGAAAATGAATCTGGAACCATTTTTCACTTCTCTGAATTAAGCCCATGACCTGAAGCACACTAGAAAGACTTTCTCCCCAGCAGAGGATTTTTTCACAGAGGAAAAATCCCCAGAATGATAAATTTCCAACGTAGAGTCAAGCCCTGTCTTTGGCTTGGAGTTAAAACCAACCAGTCACTGCTGACAAGTGTTAAAACATTGACAAGCTCTCTGAGCACTTCAGAACTGGCTGCCCCCCTTCATTTCCACTGACATTATCAGATGCTCCTTGTCCGAGCATTTATTTTTCCTTTCTTGTTGTCCTCACTGCTTACAGTGAGCTGCAGGTCAAATTCCCAGTATTACAGTTATTTTATGACGGGTGAAATGTTTGCTTGGTGTGTTCCCACCACGTAGCTACTTCCCTTTAAAAATGCCCAGAGATGAATATTGTTAGAGCATCATTTTACACTGGGGAGCTGTCAAGCAAATGTGTAGGAAACAGTTACTTGGAAGAGTTTCATTACCCATTCAGTTAATGAATCACAGGGAACACACCAGCTTTTCTCCTCTTCCCACACAACAACAGAGGATGTGCTTTTTTAAATCACCACGGCAATTAGAGTGGAGGGACATAATTCCCTTTGTAAAGTTTTAATGGTGGCCATATATTGTTTATGTAAAAGTGGGCTCTGACTTGGCATACGGTCATGGGGATGTCTTATGTATATTTTTTTTTATATATATATTTGAAATGCTTTTTTTGGCAATGCTACCTGTATGATCCTAGGCACTGGACAGGTACAGGGCGGCAGGTTGTAAGTTATGTTATAGAAAGTGTCGATGAGTACAAATAGGGTGAAAAAGGTTAAACCAAGAAAATTAATGTCCCTAGGTGGATGCTGAGTCCTTTGGTACATATCTCTGCTGCTCTGGATCCATTTGCTTTGCTGCCCAACTGTTTTCAGTCTGCTTTAAAAACCTGACAATGTCTTAATCATGCATAAAAATTCCATGCCCCCCAGGTCTTTGCCGTGCTCTGTAGAGCCCTGTAGGACTCAGCAAAAGGGGAAAAACTCCAGTAAAGAAGGCCACAACCCAGCAACAGCTTTGTGCATGCTTCACTTTCCATGCTCAAATCAGTCAAGTGGAGTCAGTAAGATGTGAGGTCAAGGAGCACCTGCTTCCCCTCGCTGTTGAGACTGTTGAGGACTGATGGGTTAATTTGCCTCTGGACATTTTCACCTAACAAGCACCTCGCCATTGAGGCGGCTGCAGACGTCCATCAGCTGCAGGGACTTGCTGCTCCTCACTCACCTGGGTGCACTCTAGCTGTGGATGCCACCCCAGAGTCAGGTGCCCATTTGGGAAGTGCTGCAACAGGACTGCTGTTTTGGAACATCTGCCAGAGACTCACACATTACCTGCTCTCAGACAGGTAGTTTGCTAACAAAAATCACAGTCAGTAAAGCTTCCCCATGGCTGTGGTGCACAAGCAGAGTCAAAGGCCAGTTGTGACGGCAGCTGTGATGCTGGTGATGGATGGCTTAATAGCTACCGCACTGACCTTTCAACTGCTGAGCTGGAGGTTCATGCCCTCGAGGGGGTTAAAAGGTGTCGGGCAGCTCTGCTCATGTTATTAAGTGGATTACATGATGCAGAGCAGAACATGGGTCTGAGTCCTGCGCTTGCCCACAGGGACTAAAGGGGTTAAAGGCTGTGGCTGGGATCAACCTGTAGGTCGAGTTATTGGCCTTTTTGCCTGCACAGTTTGACCCTGTGAATCATGTAGAAGAACCTTCTCATACCTAATGATACCCCAGCAGCCCCTGCTCGGCAGGGTGTCTGCATGGCACAGGTCATCCACCTGCTATGGAGAAGAATCAGCCCACCCATGATGGCTCGTTGGAAGAGGTCTTCATACCACAGCCCTCAGTGCCAACCCTTCATAGCATGGACATGAAAAAGCCAAAGGACAAAAATCACAAGTGCTTCTTACTAGGACATGTAGCAGTTTAGCACGGGAATCATAAGCAGCCCCTTGGGAAAATGCTTGCTAGACATGAAACATGCAATGCTTTGTGAAGAAATTCCAGGAGAGCAGAGAAAACTGCCCTGTCTGTAGTGCTTGGGCCCACAGCCAGTTGCCCCCCCAGTTTGAACCAGTAAGAGCATCTTCCTACCCACCTACCTGCGGTGATGGATGCCAGCCGGACGTAATCAAAGCCCCTGATGAACGGCTCGTAAGGGGAACTCTCCAGTACATTCATGCCTGGGGTGAAAAGAGAAGTTGGTGAGAAGGCAGCTGAGCCTCCTGAGGGATGTCTGAGATGTACAAGGTTCAACAGCTGCAGTGCAGGTTTGCTTGGTGTGTCCAAGGGGATATGTGCTGCAAAAGTCGTAAGTAAATGAATACTCAGAGTCACAGGAACTGATGTGTGGCCATACCCTTAAAGAAGGGGATAGGATGTAACTGGCTTTAAAAAATATACCACAGCTTTGGAGTCAGACAGGCTCTCGGGGAAGTGGTGAGTTGCCACCCTCTACAGCTCAAGTCTTGAGCCCCTCTACAGGGTTTGCCACTGAGGACACCGGGCTGTAGCGCAGGCTCTTGCTCATGGGCAGAGTTCAAACCACCGGCTCCCTACATACATGGGGCTTCCATTACCGTTCTTGCTATTTCCTACATGTGCCTCCCTGGGTCAATGGCCATCGCTCCCTCCTAGGATGCAGCCAGGGCTGTGCACAGGGTTGTGTGTGTGGCAACACATGCCTTCGTATTTATTAACACCTCTCCCTTTCTCCTTGCCAGCAGCTCTTTCTTACTTGGCATAGAGCTAATGATCCACCGCTCCCACAGAAACTTCCCTTCTTCATTTTTAACTTGCTGGGAAGCTAATTCTATTCAATCGGTGCTTCCCTTTCATCCGCTCAATGGTCTGTAATGCCCCGTCATCCTGATGGATACCACAGAATATTATTGAAGCAAACAGCTCAGTATCATTTTTTTTTTTTATTAGACGTTTAGATGGATATGGACAGCAGCAGCAGATGTACTGGCTGGGATAAAAGGACTATCAAACCTCATGCTCTGGGCATATGCTGATCACCAGCTGCGGTCAGGAAGAAATGGCTCCCAGGGCACATAGCCCTGTGCAATTACCACAGGTGCATTACAAGGCAGCTTTACACCTTCATTGAAATATCTTGCATCGTTACTGACTGGAGAGGGGCCCATTTGTATGTTCCAGCGTAGCAGTTTTATGTCCTGATGATATAGCACCTTATCAGAGAATTGTTATCGGGTTGTCATCATGTTATTGTGTCTCCAAATGGGAAGGTGGCTAAACACAGGCACGCTCAAGAGAAGCTGAGTAAATAGCATGCTTTGTAAATTCCCTGAGCACACGCTTCCACAATTGATTTTATAAGAGGGCTTCTAGGAAGCTTTTTACAGCCTCCTGGGTATGTATAACTGAGAGACAAAGCTGTACACAGACCATGTGGATTGGCTTCCTTTCTCAGTCAATTAAACATGTGTGAGGACTCTGAAACACGTGACTGTTATGAAGTATGTTTCCCTGGGGAAATTAAGGCAAGGAAATCAAAGGTTTGGGAGTGTGAATATGCATTGGAAGTGAACCCAGTGCTTGAAAAGAATGTGGGGCTCAGGACATGACAGCAGAGGAGAAGTAGGGCAGAGTCTTGGCAGGCTGCGGTAACAACGGTCTCACAGTCATCCCAAGACAGAGATCCCAAGCCTCTGGGTAGGAAGGCCATCCAGCATCCATCTCCCACTCTGTATGAGGAGACTCACTCCTGCCTGGCCCCTGCCTGCTCCCAGCACTCCCTACCATCCTTTCACTGCTCTTCCAGCAGTGGTCCCGCAGCTGGAAGTCCTTTTGACACCACTGTGCTGCCCAGCCACATCACAGATGAACTGTGTCCAGAGCTTCAGGCCACAAATGTCGGCAGGGAAGGAGCTGCGATGCAGCCTGCTGAGATGAACGGAGAGGCTGGATTGCCACCTCTTCCCGGGCTTCACTTCAATGCAGACAGAGCCACCCAGTACATAATTGTGGGAAAGATCGGATCCTGGAGGGTGCTGAGGTCTCTTATTTCCCCAGTCAGTTCATAGTACCATACTCCACACCCTGCCAGCTGTGGCACCTGAAAGCTTTCCGGGAACTTGATCAAGCAGTTCCCATTCTGGCAAGCCCATGCATTACAGTCTCCATCCTCATTGTTTTGCTTGGCCTTTTGGCCTGTATTATCACCCCTGCACTTTTCCTTTCAGCTTTCAGCCAGCAGTGTTTTATTAATCTATTTTGCAGCCCATGGCTGGAAGGTTCTGTTTTATTCCCCATTTTAATTTTCATGGTGCATAAAATACTTACCAGCCTGACAAGGAAGAGTCATGGCCACTGAGGCGCACTTTTATGATGACTCTTAAAAAACGTCAAAATCCAAACTTACAAAATACTGGCTCTGGGAACACTTTCAATTCCAACTTGATGTCACCAGCCCCAAATCTTTGCTAACCCAAAGACACTGGTGCATTTGGAAACCTCCAGGAGAGTGATTTTTTAAGTTCATGCTGTTTTTTCCTTAATGCCCAAGCTTTGTGTAGTATTTCTGTAAAATCCATGGCTATCATGGGCTTGGCTAGCATACTTAGATGCCAAACATACTATGCATTTCCCCAGCAAAAGATCTCAAGGTATACTGAGAACATCATAAAAAAGAGGCCAGGTTAAAAAAAGAGAAGGAAGGATATGTTTCAGGTTTTCAAGGTTGCTTTCCCCAAAATGTCATTAGCATGGGGATTAGTAGGTCTTGAGAGGGAACGGGATACTATTAGGGGTGACCTTTTTTGCAGTCACTCTGGTGCTGAGGAGCTCTGCAGAAAACCCCAGCAGTAATTCCCTTTTAGGCAGATCATCAGAAATGGGTGCCCTGCCTGACTGACCTTCCATCAACGTGTGGTGGATGCTCCAGTAGACACTCAAGCAGTGCTTCTCCTTTTTCATGCCTCGCTTGCACTTGCAGCCGTAGAGCTGGCTGGAGAGCAGGGCTGTCACGGTGCTCCGGCACTGGTTCTTGGCGTCGGGGCCCAGCTTGTTGGCTCCGTTGCCTGCGATGCATTGCCGGAGGGTCCTGAATTTGGCACTGCAGATGGGGTCATTGGTACAGGACTCACCTGCTTGAAGGCAGTCCCTGCTTGAGCTGACAGCTTCTGCCATACCTTCTGCAAGAAAACCAGAGAAGTGGTGTGAGGGTGACAGAGCAACCCCAGGTGGGAAATCAATTGTGTTTCCCATGAGCTGGAACAGGCTGGGATGTCCATCTTCGCATGCAGATGGAAATCCCTCTCATCACCATCCACTCTACAAGCAGCGACCCTACTTCTGAAATCTTTAAGTGGGGAGATCCCTCGCCAAGAGGCCAGATGGAGGGTTTAAATGCCCAAGCTTGCCACTCCTACCCATGGATGGCCTACATGATGGGGAGCACTGGCTGCTCGGGTGTGCTGCAGCACTGCTTAGCAGCGTTGCAGAGGAACAGGAGTGGCTGAAAGGAAGTTTAAGGGATGTTAAGGAAACAAGACACAACCTGATATCCAACACCTCAACCCAACTCTCTCTCTCATATTGCTGGGCCACCAGCAGCAGTGAGATACATGTGGTGTCCAGACGATGAGCCAGGAGGGGATGTCACTTCTCTCCGGAGACCAAGTTCTTTCACCTGATTTGAGAGAGTGACTCTGGACAGGATCAGCCTGGAAGCAGGATTATATGTGGCAGAAACTCAACCAGTTCCTGGTGCTTGCTCTTTCCTACTCAGAGTACAAGAAGTTTTCCAAACCCTTTGCTCCCCCAGCTCTCTATCTCATTTCTGCCCTCCAAAGTTAACAACAGCCCAATGCTATGGAGACCCCAGCCTCTCCTCCTCACACATGATTTAACTCTGCCTACACTTCCCTGAAGCTATGCATGGCTCTGTGTGGGGTGTTTTGGCATGAAGTCAGCCCACATCTGTCCCAGGAGTTGGCCCTTGCTCACTCTCACCTCCACAGGACTGCCACTGTTTTGTCTTGGTTTTTTTCCAAGTTTCTGTATTCTCACTTGTTACTTGTTAAATTGCAAAGTTACTTGTTAAATTGCAAAGTTACTTGTAAAAATGCAAAGTGCTCTGTTCCCTATACTGAGGATAGACAGAAGCATGGGAGGAAGATATTATTGCTACAGGTACACCAATAAATTAGTTCAGCAGGCTCACTGGTGCTGTGCCCCCATGGCCTGGAGCAGACCAATTCCATGCTGTTAAATGTTCTTCCTCTCTTAAAGCAGGCTGGCCGCATCCAGACTGACTCCTGGGGATGTGCTTACTCCAAGGCCCACGGCTGCATCACCGTACCCTGGCAATGGCAGGGCCAGAGGCTCAGCAGGGCATGGTGGCACTCAGGTGATGGAGAGGAGACAGGGGTCAGGATGAGGCGAATCACAATCCTTCCGGTTGGCATGATGCTCTGGAGTTTATCAACATAGGTCAGGCATGACTGTACTGTGGCTTGGGGGAGTGGTGAGGAGGGAAATCTGATTTATGGAAGGGGAGAACCAATCCCTGTGTCTGTAACATAACTACAGATCCTGCTGTACTATAAAAACAGAAACCGCTGTCATGACCTTGAAGGAGGACTTCTCAAATGCTTCCCAAAGGAGCTCCTTGTCTCTAACATAACTTGTCTTCCCTTTGGATAGGAACCAGGAGGGTAAGGATATCTTACCCTTCACAGGGTGGATAAGGTGGGGGTACCTCCTGGTTTTTTAGCCTCTCCAGCGTCTGTTCCTGGTGAGACCCAACTCAGACAATAGTAGAAGATCCTGTCTCCTGAGAAGGATATGAGGTCCTGGTTTACATCTCTGAGGGACCTATGAGAGCTCCTCTCTCCAAGAGCCTATGGATTCTTGGAGAGCCTAAGGTCTCTTTTTCCTCCTTCCACCTGCTACCTCTCCTGCCCTTCTGCCCTCCCAGTTCAGCGTTTGAGTCCAGTATATCCATTTCTCTTCCCCCAGCAGTCACAGGGTGTTTGCTAAGATGGAGCTGCTTCTGTTGCTCTTGACTAGAGTGGAAGGTAGCAGCTGGAGTGCAGATATTTCAATTTTGTTTATTACAAACTTTGGGTGAACCCACCAGGAGGTTTCCTCCTGAAATATCCCAATGGCATCTCGAATGCAAAATCTTTCATCAAACTCCAGACTATTTTGAAGTGCCTCATGGCCAACGTCAAGCTTTCAGTTATTTCAAATCTCACAACACCTCAAATTTGAGTTCTTCTACCCCTGATTTATTCATAGAACTGGCTTATTTAGCACTCAAGGCTTGTTTGAATCTGCCAAATGTGGAAGAGAGAAATTATTTCCAACATGTAGGAAACTCTGCCTTGGGCAGTCATATCTTGAACTCTGAACACACGGAACCGGTTTCCTTGAAACATCATTTGGTCTGCAATTGCACTGTGATCCATAAAATGAGCTGGAGCTCCTCACAGTCTCTGCTTTCAGATATCACTGAATTTTCTCTGCACGTATCTGAGCAGAATCCTGGGCGGGGCGGGGGGGTGGGGGGTGGTGCGCGGGGAAGTGCTTGACTTATTTCACCCTGGCTTTCTCCAAAGGATCTCCTCTGGATGAAGATAAAGCGTGGCAGGTTTTATTCCAGAAGAGATGACTTTGTCAGTGTCATGTCATGTGCTAGAAAAGTAGGTTAAAATAGAAATTACGACCTTCCTTCCCTCTCTCTGCTACATGAATTGCAGAAGAGACTCCCCAGGATGGTTATAAACACAGCCAGCCTGTAAAAGCTGTAAAACACTTTGGGATCCCGCTTTAAATAAATCAAGCAGATTGACCATTTGAGAAATTTTCCTGTGAAATTTTAAGTAAATATATCCTCAAGCTGAGACTTGCTTCATAGAACAAAGGCCAGGAGTGAATATTTACAGCCCAAGCCCAAAGCGTAAAACATCCCCAATCAGACTTCATGACAGAGGTGCTTGAAGCAACTTGAAGTGGAGCGTCACGAATGACCCGTTCCATAATCATGTCACTTAAAACCCAAATCATTCAGGGGCTTTTATTGTTAGCAATGTCTTTGCAACTGAGACAACATAACACCACATTTTCCTCCTCACACTACCCCTGAGAGAGTAATTTTATGCAACATTAAGAGAGCGCCTCTTAGGGGGGAGAAAAAATATATCTCTGTGACATAAAATAGATGGTGCTTCCTAACAGGCAGGGACAAAAGGAAAATCAGGTCCTCTCTCCCAAAGATGGAGTGACCTTTCTGGTTTGCCTGCAAAAATAGCACCTTGCAGGCTCACCACCCCAGGAATTTCCTCCACCTCTGTCCCTCACTGGCCAGGGGACCTGGGGTGTGCACCGGGCTGTGCATGGCTTGGGCTTTCCATGTCTCTGCTGTTCTAATAGCAGACCTTCCAGCTCCCTCTGCTCTCTTTAAAAGGCCATTTGTCTGGATTTTTATTCCTCGCTTGCTGCTAATTTCACGCTGTTTACAGTGGGCAGATGGAGTAATGAGTTTATTTGCACATCCTGTTTGTAGCTATGCTCCACATCTGTTTCTGCTCTTGCTTACCTCAGTGACACTTACATAAAGTTACTCCTAATGTGCAGGAATAAGAGAAAAATCTGGCTCTTCCCATTGCCTTAACAGACCCTCCGTTCTTCATACACAGGCATCTCAAAGCACATTTGAGGAGGTCTGATTCTCCTCCAAGGAGACCATTTCCTTCATGAAGGAAATGCAGCTGTGCCTGGGGGAGAGGAGTGTGAAGGTGATCCCATGTGGTCTGGAAGCAGTGATCAACATACCTGGAGGCCACCAGCATGGGGCCTTGCCTCTCTGCCTTTCTGATCCAACCAACACTTGGGCTTCAGGTGTCTTAGGAGGAACCACACTATTCCTCATGGTGCTGTTCAGGCTGGGCCTTTGGGACACATCCTCGTCCCCTCCAATTTTTGTATGTATTAGGTGTGCATCCTTTTACACCCCTGATTCACACACAGTCCTAGGGGGTGAGGAACGCTGTTATTATTTCCATGACAAGCTGTTGACTCCAGAATGTTTGGTGTTTGTTTTTACAGTATTTGTTGCTAAGAGAATAACCACTCAAAATCTCCAACAAAGCAACAGGAGTGGATCGTTACCCGTTTGGGTTAGTTGGACATCTTTTACATAATTCTTCCTAAATCAAGCCTGCCAAATCTTGCATAGTGAGCTCAAGTAGGATGCAGAGGGCTCCTGCTTCTCACTCCCCTTGTGCTCAGACTGGATCTCCTGTGCTCATACACCCTCCATGCCATGGGATCCCTTCTGCTCTGCCACCTCGTGTTCCTGCTGCACTTCAGAGGTCTTCTGCTGACCAGACATATCCTGTGCAACATGTCATGGTGTGTGAGAGGCTGTCCCTCTACAAGCCTTGTTTTGCCTGCAAAAGTGGGTGGATGGCTCTCTTCATGGCAGAGTCAGTCATCCAGCCAGCACACTGGCCATGTAAATGCCTGGAGAGGAGTTTGCAAGGTGTCCGTGCATCCTGTGTTAACGTGACAGACACCCACAGAACCAGGGTCTAAACCTGAGATGGGCACCAGACCATCCCTCAGTATTCAGCTGGGAGAAATGGCCATCATTGGGCAATCCTAATAGGCTGAGTGAAATTAAACCTTCAAGAGAGATGTTGGTTCTTGTTAATAGGCAGCTGTCTGATATCAGGAACTTTCAACTTACCCAGAGCTGTCTGTTACACATAGTTGTCCTGGAGTGAAAAATGACAGGAAAGGGACTCTGTAAGAAATATTCCTAGTATTTCCCACATATTCATAAACCAGTAGTGATGCATGAATGGGGCCAGGTGGCTAACGCAGGTGGTCACTGCTAAACCTTTTCTAGACTATGTTTTCACATTGTGATTTTACAGCCAAGTGCTCAGGGTCACCTAAGGAACAAGCCCTTGTACACAGCTCAAACCTCATTTCCCATTTACTGTTGAAGTAGCTACAGAGTGTGCAGAGCTGCCCCAGTAAATACCTCTTGCCATACCAATGGGCATTCAACCAAACCTGCTTGAGAACAGCCCTCCCAGGAGATCCCACACACCTTGTCCAGAACTTATAGGTGCCATCTGGATTTTGTAGTGCCCACAAATCCCCTTCAGGATGCTCTTCTCTAAGCAAGGGAAAGTTTCCTTCCCTTCCATCTGTCTTGCCCTGAGCTTAGCGCACGCTCAGTGTTCCAACACCACGATCACTCTGAGGGCTGGCCCACTGTTTTGCTGGATTAGATCAGAGCAGCTCATGCAAGGAGAATTACACCATTTATTGCTGTCACCCCTCTGTGGGCTTAGATGGTTTTACAAACATAACATACACATCATGAAATCCCACAGTGCAAACTGGTCTTCTTTTGCTAGTGATTCCTCCCAGTCATCACTGGGGTGGTAGAAGCTGCTGAGAGCATGGTATGTAATGTCTGAGGGTGTCAAATCAATACTGGGGAGTTAAGGCCAACAATATGCTGCCTGTCTGAGGCAGGCATTAAATATATGCTTCCTGACTCTTTGTTCCTACAGCTCTGGCATTCTTCCTCTTACTTTCGGATTATAAGCAGTCTTTTGTCTGTATTTGCTTGGTGTCTTCAAGCAAGACTTTACAGGCACTGAGGAAATAAAAACAAATACAGTAACATTCACTAAGTGTTTCCTTCTTCTCTAACAGCTGATCTACGTAGAAGATAATTTACTTGTCGTGCAGAATCAAACCCAGAATAAACCGTATTCCTCTGATCCGTCTTCCTGCTTATCATACACTAATATATGACACCTATGTACCTTCAAAGAAGCCTGAAAACTTGAGATGTCCTGTAGGTTAAGACTCTTTCTGTGACAGGAATTTTACTAAGCAAGCCATTCCACTTGTCCTTTGGCATGATGGAGCTGCCCAAGTCAGATGACACATTAAGGTTTTTCTAGGGCTATTCTCTGTCCTGTGAGAACTTACCATGTAAAGTGAGAGTGAAATGTGATGGCCACAAGTATTAAATGAAAACCAAAGAGATCTTAGTGAGCTGGGTTTTAGACATCTGCTGAGGTGAACTCAATAATCCCCAATTTGCCTTTGACAGCCCTTCTCATCTGCAGCTCTCTTAACCATTTGCCAAGGATGCAAGTGTCAGTGTGACTTTGATGAAGGCTGAAAAGATGAAGCAATTTATTTGTCCCCCACCAAATCAATGACTAGAACCTGGCTAGAGAAAAAAACAACAAACCAAAACACAAAAACCCCAAAAATGGGCTGAGGCATTAGTTATTGGATTGTGTCTGCAGACTTTCAAGTTGGAAGAAAATCGAGAGCCCTGTGGGTGTTTGTCGTCTCGTGAAGTTACATCATGCCTCTATTACCCTTAAGGAGAAAAGCCTTCATGAAAACTCTCATGATAAATTGGGGTGAAGTCTCCCTAGATATCATTACTCTCCTACACTAACACATCCTTTTTGACAAGGTTTCAGCCTTTGTTTTCTAAAGATGCTTCTGGAATGCCCTGTCCTGCTGGACTCACTTAGTCAGAATAACCGCCAAATCAGCTATAAACGATATTCTTATGAAAAGAAGATGCATATCAGACCATCATAATCAGTGCATGACCCGGTTGCAAATAGTTGTGTACCTACTCCAAATAAGATTAATTCATTTGACCAGAAAGAAAGCTTAAAACTTTTGAGCACCCCTCAAACCTCAAACTGGGTACATGCTATTCTGTAATGTGTGCTCTGAAACCCGTATTGTACGAGATACACATTTTGGCAGTGAACATGATCCATGTCACATTCGTTGCTTGCCAGAACTTGGGGACACCATGATTCTGATATACTGGGAGGCTTCAGTCCCTGATTTCTGGTGTATCAGAAGTGCTTCCCCCATCCTGAAGCTAACCAGTTATACCACCAATGGTGGTTAGTGGGACCTGTGATCACTAAGATCTTAACATGGGTGCCTAAAAATAAGCATCCCATCCTGTGGGATAACTGAGGGTCTCTGGAAATCAGCTCCTTGTCTGGGAAGGTAAGAGCACATCTAACAGAGAGCTGTAAGGACAGCTGTATTAAAGACGGTGAGCTTTCAAGGGCTAGAGAAGAGCTCTAAGTACTTAAAGCAGACACATACAAGAACACAAGTTCCACCTAAGTTTGACTTTAAAATGTCCTGGTGACATTGTAGAGACATAAAAATTCTCTGCAGAGGCACAATGAAGCAAATTTAGTCCCAGGACAGCTCCTTTTTAGGTCTTACTCTGGCTGGATCTGTTCAATCATATCACCTTGTCATCTTCCCCCTTTCTGACCTCTCATCTTCCTTGTCCAGAGATCTCCTGTGCTGTACAGGGCTCAGGCATACCCCTATCCATCCAAAAGATGACGGTGAACAAGAACTTGGATTGCCTCACTTTCTGTGGCTTCAAGTCTGGTATTTGACCTTTGTATGTTGTGGAAAGTACATCCCAAGGAAGGTAACTCAGGAAGAATATCAAGGACACTTGATATTCAGATTGGTCTTTACACTTCCTGTTAGGCTGATCCCAAGAAGACACTGTCTGTCCCTAAGAGAGGAATCGATTATGCATCTTCTTGGACTGACATGGCACAGTGAGGCAGTGTAACTGGCCATGGCTGCAAGGTGGGAAGCATAGAGCTTGCCTGCATCCCTTGGAAAATCTCATGCTGATCTCTCCAGAAAGCAAGTAAGAGAGAATATGTGTGTGTGTGTGTGTGTGTGTGCATGTCCACGTACAAGTGTGTGTGTATGTGTGTGGAGGGAGGGGTGCGGAAAATGCAGTGAGTATTGTTCATGCCTAGCATTTATTCAGTCAAAAATAAAGCTGATGGGAACATATATGGACTTTACAGCCAAGGCACTAAGTGTATTGCTTTCAATGTGTATTTATTGCTGGCATTCTAAAGCAACTCTTACTGGCATATCAAAATACTTCGAATGAAAGCTGCCATTGAAAGAGGAGTCATTACCACTTCAATTGGTGCTGCATTCGGATGAACTGAGAGCAATCTAAAAAGCATAGCAATTGCTGGTAATGCTCCACAGACGGGTGACTTCCATCTGCCCTGTCCAGTGCTGTGACATTTTCTCTTCCTCTTTGATGTCCTTGAGAAGAGTGTGCAACACATCGGAGTTCTCCACTGCAATGGTGAAAACAACAGTCCTGATGAGGTCTTTTTCTAAGCAAGATCTGTCTATAGCAGCCCCAAAGATAGAAGTCCATCCCCCACTGGAGGGGGAAGGATGTTTCTAAGCATGTTGCCACCCTGATATGTGGCAAAGAGGGGCAATTTTAGATGGAAAACTGGAGAGTTCAAAAAAATCATAGAGTCAAAGAATGGTTTGGGTTGGAAAGGCCCTCCAAAGGCCATCTAGTTCAATACCCCTGCCATAGGCAGGGACATCTCAACTAGATCAGGTTTCTCAGAGCCCCATCCGGCTTGGCCTTGAATGTTTCCAGGGATAGGGCATCTCCCACCTCTCTGGGAAACCAGTTACAATGGCAATGTTGATGACTTGCTTTGTGCCACCATCAAGAAGCTGATGACTTTGGTCGTCAGCTGGGTTTAACTCACAGAAAGGAAATTAAAATCCCTGTCCCAGATACGTCTAAGGTAAGGAACAAGCGCAGCATTCTGCAAGCAGATGCAGGAATTGTGGGGCAAGGGTCTCACAATCCTATGTAGGGACACACAAAGACAAATGGAGGTCTATATATGGAGGAATAGGGAGAACTAAAGAATAATTTAATCAAAGCAGTATTCATGACATCAGCAGCATGCTAGACATTTACAACAGTCTCCCCTACTTGGATTACATGCTCAAGTTCATTATCAGTAATTGCCATAGGGAAGATTTTCCAGTCTTTAAAAGAAAGAAAGTGCTACGTGCTCCAACTGTTAGCACAGGCATTTCTCTGGTGCTTCTAATGGCTATCTTTACTCTTCTCAAGGCAGAGCAGCGATACATGAATGATCCTTAACTACAGTCACAATGAGTCCCAAAGAGCTTAGTGCTGTGGTGTTTGGGTTCCTTAACAGTGCACACCTGTAGCAAGATTTATATCTAAAATAAATGTTTCACAGGCCTATATTGAGATTAGAGATGGGAGAATATGCTGTTAACATGTTCTCTTAGTCTCTGTTTCTTAGATTAACCCCAGTGTAAACCCTTAACATCTCCTCTTTTGCAAACAGAAATTATTCGCGCATTGCAGCTTACACTCAGCTGCCACCGAAATAGCATTCAGGGGTCATCAGCCACAGAGCCAGTAGTTACTGAGCTCCTCAGCTATCATTCGAATTTGTACGTGTATTTTTATCTATCTATCCGTCTATCTGTGCCTCAAGATCAGATCAGCTTCCCAGTCCAGATCTGAATAAACAAGGCAGTCTAATTCTCAGCTTTCGGAGCAGAATTTCAGCTAGCAACTATCAGTGCCTTAAAGGCAGTCTTCTAAAGTCCAGCAGAGTGAGATACAGATCTTTTTCAGAGCCTGTAATGGTTTTATACACACATATAAATATATATATGTAAGTTTTAAAATCCTTTAACTCCACGTCGCTTCAAATCATTTGACTGAAGAATTACAGCATTCACCAACTCTTCATAATCTTGCAAAGTCCTGTCAATTAAATATGGAATGATGTAAAACATGGTTATTTCTGGAAGCCCATATCTGCCAAATTAAGGTTTACTGTTTCCTACAAGATACCTTAGTAGAAGAGTCTCTAATGATGCTGTCTCGGAGTACCCTGAAAAATCAAGCAGATCCACCACATCTGACCCATCGTCATCCTTTTTCTTCTCTAAAGTAGTAACTATTGACACATTTCATGCATAGCCATTTATCTGTTTTCTTGATCTTTGACCACTGCAATACATTTTTCGAGATCTCACCAATTCCATAGAATATCTCAGGGCTGTAGTATTTTTGGCACTACTAATTTCTGCATCTGTACGCTATACTACCAATTACAAAAAGCTCTGATCTGAATTGATACGTTATTCCCAAGCCTTCTTTCAGTGACACTGTTAATAGCTTTCTGCAATGTCTTCTTTTTTGCCATGGCCTCCAGAAGTTTATTCCCTACTGCATCAGAGATGAGAGAAAGCTCTTCCGACAGATTTGCGTGCGTTGTGCTATTCTCCACAAAGACTTCAAGAACAGCCTCTTCAAGGACTCTCAGGACTCTGCCTGCTCTCAGCTCTAGTTTTCCTAGCTTGCACGCTACTCAGACTCCATGGATACAGCTGGAAAATAAACACTCACCTGCTGTCTGGCAGGTGAATGAAGTTTTGCTTTGGAAACAATTAATGTGGGGTTCATTTTTTGTTGAGTTCTATTTTCCCTACCTGATACTTTTCTTTAATGTCTTCTGCAGCAAAGACATCCCCATTAATACATTAAAATGCTGTTTCCAGATTATTTCTGAAAACCATGCCACCAGTCTGAAAAGTGCACAAGAGTTTTGTTGTTTTGTTACACTGTCCTGAGGGATTTACAGAGGGATTTACTGGTCCGGTGGTTCATCTTGGGGTGACACAACCCATTGTGGGTCATCCTGGTGGGTGGTTCATCTTGGGTCACACCAGCCCCCGGCAGCTGCGGGCTGGGGGCAGGGGGCTGGGAACTGCCCGGCAGGACAGGGCCCGGGGGGGCTGGGCGGCAGCGGCTGGGCATGAGCCCCCAGCGTGCCCAGGTGGCCCAGGAGGCCAGCGGCGTCCCGGCTGGTGTCCGAAACGGTGTGGCCGGCAGGGCCGAGGCAGCGCCCGTCCCCCTGCCCTGGGCACCGGTGGGGCCGCCCCGCGGGGCCTGGGCTCAGCGTTGGGCCCCTCACGGCCAGACAGACACTGAGGGGCTGGAGCGTGTCCAGAGCCGGGCAGGGGCTGGGGCAGGGGCTGGGGCACCAGCCTGGGGGGGCGGGGGGGTCAGCCTGGAGAGAAGGGGGCTGGGGGGGACCCGGTGGCTCTGCAACGGCCTGGCAGGAGGCTGTAGCCAGGGGGGTCGGTCTGTGCTCCCCAGGAACCAGCGACAGGACGAGAGCAAACGGCCTCACGTTGCGCCAGGGGCGGGTGAGATTGGGTGTGAGGGAACATTCTGCACCGAAAGGGCTGGCAGGCGCTGGCACAGGCTGCCCGGGGACGGGGGTGTCATCATCCCTGGGGGTGTTCAAAAACCATGTGGCTGTGGTGCTTGGGGACATGGTTCAGTGGTGGCCTTGGCCGTGCTGGGTTAATGGTTGGACTCAATGATCTGAAAGGTCTTTTCCAACCTAAATGATTCCATGTTTCTATGGTTCTATGACATAGGTTGCCAAAACTCATGTGCTTGCTTTCTTCTCTCTTTGGCTTTCAAAACTCCCTGTCCAACTTGTCAGACCTGTTTCTTTTTGAGATCTTCTGCATAACATCCCAGAAAGATGAATTGTCATCTCATTTTATTCCAGGAACCAGATTCTGAAAATCCTTCTTATCTGTCAAAGCCGCATTTCTGTAATCGTCTGGTTTTGGCCAGGGTCTGTGTGTATGTCAATTCACTTGTACTTTCTCCCAAATATCTCACATTTCTGATCTTAAATTAGATTTCTTTTACCCTGCCCCATTTCCTGACCCATTTCTGCAGCCTTTTGTTTTCTTCCCCTTTTGTGTCCTGTTCTGTGTCCATGTCCCCCCGCTCCATCCCCCCCCAGTCTTTCAAGATCTCATCTATGTCTGTTGCAATGCCCTCATTTCCTTCAAATAATTTTTGCACTTTCCTGTCAAGTGTCTTAGGAGCAAGTTTAAACCCAGAGGGAAATTTGTACAAGTAACGTCTCCCATCAAGGGCATTGAAAATGCAGGCTTCCAAAGTTTCCTCCGTCAGGGCAATTTGCAAGGGCCCAAGAGGGGCAGTCAACAGCATAAAAGAAAACACATCTCCAGCCATTGTCTTGAAAACATCTCCCTTGGCAGGCAAAGGAAAATATTTTCTCTGAATATTCCTATTGAGTTCTTTGGGATCTAATCTCAGTCCGAGGGACTTGTTCTTCTTTCCTGCTGTTCCTGGGGGCAGGCACACTGCAGTGACTTCTATTTTTAAAGATTTTTTTTCAGTGTTAGTAGATAGTCCAAACTCTTCCCTTCATTTCTGTCTCCTGAACAGAGGAGCATTTCTGGAGGCTGAAGCACTGAACGCTTAGGATCTGACAGTATGGATTTCTCTGCCTTGTTCACCAATGCCATTAAAGACATTTTAATACAGTTTTATTTTTCCTTTTTTTCCTCTTTTTTTTTCAAAACCAGATTCCTTCTTCTAACAGCCTTGCTTATAAGTCAGAATCTCTCCTGTCTCTTGACTGTGATCCACCCGCACTGCTGACGAATTTTATTTTTTGGTTTATTAAAGTTTTAGCTTAACTTAACCTGCCTCGATCCCAGCACTCCACTTCCCTGGTGTACACTTCTTTGCAGTGTATCACTTTCCTGCTCCTGATGCCATTCAGTGTTTCAGATTCTTTAAAGATGTAAACCTGAAAAAGGATTTACACAGTGGGAAAAATGAAAACAGTAAAAAAAAATTCCATCTGTCTTGGTCTCTGATTGCAGTCAGTTCCTATGGAGGAGCTGTTAGCCAAGAATCAGTTGATGGAGCGAGGCTGGGGTGCAGAGAGGGGTGTTTGTGCTGGTGATCTGTTGATGGACAGGTACATACATATAAATCAGGAACAGAAATGTAGCTGGCACACATGTCATGGGCTTCTCCTCTGAGACAATAAAGTGCAAGACCCTGAACTTCTGCTGTTGCCCAAGCCAGGACATGTGGTGGTTGACAAGATGGGCAGCAGTTCCAAGGAGATAAAACATTTTGAGGACCCTTTTGGGCAAGACCTTCAGAATGACAATCAGGCTGCTTCCTCTCATGTCCTACCACACTCTCCATAGAAGAAGAGATTTTCCTTTCAAGTACTGTTTTAAAATCCTCCCCCTCCATGCCACACAACTGCTTATACAGAAATGTGTTCTCCCAGAGGTTGCTGGTACTTGTCAGAGAGTCTGTGTGTATCAGCTGCAAGAAATGGTAGGAAAGTAACATCTTAATTTTCCCAATCCTCATCAAGAATGAGATCCCAAAGGGGTGGACAAAGACAAAGAAATGCGTTTTTTAAAGAAGAAGAAGAAGAAGAAGGAACCAGATGAATTATAGACTAGTCATGTAGATAAGACTGACCAGGAAAATAAAGGGTGACATGATACGATTTTACTTTTGCAAGCTATTTGGCACAGGTCCATACAATGTGCCCATAAGAATGGCCTCTGAGCAATCATGGTAAAGCAGATGCTCGTGAATACTGTGCTTCAAAGAGTAGCAAAGGCACATTTTCAGGCTAAGAAGGTCTTATACTGAGTCTGATACTGTTCAATATTCTCATAATGATTCAGATGATGGAATAGAGAATAGATTTATGTAAATTGTGGCTGACAGAAGATGAGGAGGGGGTCACAAGCGATGTACAGGAATTCAGAATTATCTTATCTGTTAAAGGTAGTGTCTGAAATTAGGAGAATGACACTGACCAGAAGCAAAAGTGGCACTGGGCGATGTGAGTGCAGAAGGACAGGAGGGAAAAGCAAACCTAGGATATGGGTGGCTTGCCAGCAGTATGGGAGACATGACCATGGGGTGAGAGGTGGTCACAGGCTGAACAAGAAAAAGCAACAGGATGCAAAGCAGGAAACACGAGGTCTGGGACACAAGTGGTACATATTTATCACAATCATCCTGCGAGGCTTTAGCTGGAGTTTGGGTCCACCTTTTTGACAGGACAACTTGTGCTAAGGAACATGACAAGATCCCAGAGGAATTTTATTCAAGTTGTAAGTGATTTTGCAGGTGGAGGAAAGGCTGAAAGAACAGGGTTTGTTCAGTTTAGGATGAAGACTGTGAAGAAACACAATAAGAGCACTCAGATATGTAAACAAGGTGGTTCAGAAGCGGACAGTGATAGATAGCCCTCCACTGTCCTGAGATGTAAGATGAGAAGTAATTTTGAGTAAATGTGCAGCAAGGGAGATTTAGTTAGATATTAAGAAAAATGTTATATGGGAAGTTAAAAAGTGGAACAGATTATGGAGGGCCTGTTTAATCCCCAGCGGTGGAATCATTTACAGAAGCATCTGTCAGAAATGGCTCTTGCATCCTCCCTTCTCTGCCGGAGCAGCAGGCTCTGTACATTTCCCTTTCCATTCTCTGTTCTTGCGACACTGTCCATTGAAGACTTTGTGGCTGGTGTGGACATGTAAAGCGAGAACAACCACCTCAAAATCAAAGGAATCACACTGGAGCCAGACACAAATGAAAGGTGAATAAAGTCCATGTGAAGTCTGGCTTCCCCAGAACAAGACATCTCCCTTTTCTCGCAGTTAAGCTGGTGTTAATCAGCAGTGACTTCAGTGAAGTATTCAACACATAGGTGTTTAAAGGCAAAGCTGGGAAGACAGAAGCTTGGTAAGAGCATTGTGAACAAAAAGTAGCAATATTTCCTCCCCTGAGGATGATTATGCAGGCTGGTGGTTAAGGATTCTCTTGGGAAGCAAAGGAGATGCATTTGGAAGCCGTCCCATCAAGGAAGATCTGCAACCACCACACAAAACCATGAAAGACAAGCTGTTGGAACTGAACGCAGGGTTGAGCATGTGCTGAGCACAGCAATAGGGAAATTTAGCACTTTGGGTTATCCTGGAAATATAGAGAAAGTAGGTGCCTACTGGCTCAGCACAGGGCTCTGCTGGGGATGGTGGAGAGCCCAATGTTGGGCAGGCTGACTAAGCCCTAGAGAAGAGAACATCCAGAACCCAGGAGAGACATTCTTCCATTTGTATTTAACGTTCCAGGAGTGTCTCTGCCTTGTTTAGCAAATAGATCTGGCCAGCCATCCCTAAGCAGTTCTCCCCCACTTCATGAGGCTAACACAGCTACTGAAGCTCCGCAGCGATCCATTAGCTACCACCAAATGCTGACACCCTGCCACCAAAGCAGCAGAAAGGTAGCTGGGTTTTTTAAAGCACATTTCAGCACCCACTGGAGGTCTGTGTCCTCCTCTGCCACGCATGGCAGAGAGCTGAGGGAACTGCTGTTCAAGGGCAAGCTGTTCACTCTGCACCCTCCTTTGCCCCAACACCACCTCTTCAGGCTTGAACTTAAGGCAGAGCACGTAGCACCTCCTTGTCCACTCCAGCCAACAGCAAAATGAGCACAATGCCTTCAGAGACAGTGGGCTCAGGACATGAAGTTCAGCAAGCTCTCTGAGGGAGCTCTGATGCCCACTGCATCAAGAAGTCCTAACAGCATGGCAACATCTTGGTTCAGCAGGGCACAGTATTCATTTTCAGGTTATCATTCTTGCAAGTAGAAAATAACATTTTCTTTGTTTGATCTCTTGCACTTTCTGGATCAGAAAAGTCCACGGGTGTTGAGTTTGAACTACTGCCAGACTAAAAATTGTTAGCAAAACAGGACAGTATTTTGATCATGTCTTCAGCAGTTTCAACACACTCTTATCTATCCTATACAACCTTCCAGTTCTGCTTGCAAAACGCAAGAGCATCCAAGATGGGCCAAGACAACTGTGCAAACATTCAGCCTTTATTGGTAAGAAAAGAATCTCACCCATTTTTAAAGGGTCATTTATCAATGAACCCTCTACTTAATGTACCTCTTTGAAACACTTAAATGACAGTGCATTTTGCACAGCACTGTTATGATAGAGAACCCAGCCATATGTCAAGCAAGAACTGTGACCCCTTTTTCTGTGATTAAGTTCATTTTTGTTCCATCACTTTTTTTTTTTTTTTTGGTATATGATTAACTAGTGTATAAAAAGGTTCCTTTTTATTTTTCTTTGCAAAGGCTGAAGCAGTTTTAATCATATATAATTCAACACTTGCTATGCGATTTGCATTCCCCGTTTTAAGATGAATTTGGCACTAAAGAAGCTCTCAATTATACTCCCCCGCCTCTGTTTTCTCTGGAAGTCACAAAATTAATTCAAACAAAAGCTAAACCCCCCTGAAGTTTTATGAAGATGAATGATGATTAAAATCAAAGAACAAAGATCCTTCTCGTGACTTTACAAAGCCACAGGGTTCCAATATATGTTCTCCAGTGACACTTTTCCAGGCAACCTTGGGTTCAAAGACAAAATTGTGTAACATGTCTGTACCAGCCCAGGTCATTGCATCTATCTATCATCCCTTCTTGTCATGCCAACCTTTTTTTGCTTCTGACACTCAATAGTAAATATGAAGGCTGGAGTTGCAAGTCCAAAGCATAAGTGAGGACAACTAAAGCAGAAACTGAGATTACAGGAGGAAGCCAAGTTGAAAAAACTGAAGAAGCTTCCAGCTGAAGAATAGGGGAAGAGAAAAGGCAGTGAGAAATGAGCACAGATGCAGGACAGCTGGAATTTAAGTATGCAGCTATATATATATATTTGTTTACATATATAGAAAAGTATGTCTTTAAATGTAAGGATATATATAGGTAGGTAATATATATTGTAGCATTATTGCAGAGAGTTGATCAACATAGAGCTGATTAAGAGTTAGGCAATGCAAGAGGAACCTAAATTAAGTGCTTGCAGTTACGCTCTGGAAACACTTCCATGCCTTCAGCAACCACAGGAGAGACCAGGGAGCCTCACTGAGCTGTGGTCATCCCCATAGCCAATGAGGCTGATGGGGGGAACAGACAACAAACACGGGGTGGGACGACACAGAAAGGAAAAGGCAGGCTGTGTTGGAAGAGCAAAAGGACAAAAACATGACAACTTTTACTGAAATAATCAAAACTCCCCGATAAAAGGACATTGAGGTTGTAAATGCAAGGATTCACAAGTTGGGACATGCCATGGGTAATCCAGAAGCAGCTGAAATCCACCCTTCTCATCCCAAACCAGGAAGATGGCATAGTCTATACCAATACAGTCACGTAATAACTCCAGACTGTGCATTAATACAACTTTACACACAGGAGTGTTTCTTATTATGTATGTCTACATTGCCCAGAACATCACGAGCTGACTGCAAGTTAGACCCAGAGGTGCTATTTTAATCATCAAACTCAGGTTAAAAATCTACCTTTGGAAGCAATGCAAGCCTCATATTTGTACCTCATGTAATATTTAGAGTGCTGCACAGAGCGGTAAGGAAGCAGCATCACAAGATCTAAGCAGCTTTGGCAAGTCTTTTCAAATACATCTCATAAAAGGGAGAGCGAAAGAGATACTTCATCCAGCAAACTGTTAGTAATAAAAAGCATAAAACCAGTGCGGAGGCCACAGAACAGGGAAACACAGTGGAAAAAATATGAGAGAGAGAGAGAGAGAGAAAGAGAGAAGAAAAACTAACCATGTCTTGAGGTTGTTCCAAAACCAAGATGACAGTTTGGTTTCCCCTAGAAAGACTGGGCAGGAGGTAGGCAGAAATGGGCAGATAATGAACGAGGGCAGTGTGTTAAAAAAATAAAACAGAAAATACAGAATAAAAAGCAAATATTGAATTATTTGTCATAGAAGGGCTGTACAGTGGAAGAAAGATGGGAATTGTCCTGCGTTCATTTAGTTGATCCCATCTGAGCTAGGTACCTACGTTTCTATATCACAAGAGGAGACCATTGCCTACCTGTGGGTACTTAGTGCTATTTGAGGTGCTCTAGTGTATCCAAGATGTGAGCAGGACTGCAGATGTGTCACAGTCCCATGGGATGTCTGCACAGTTCTGGAGCAAGTAAGCCGAGCACTAGGCAGGGCAACCAACTCAGCTGTTGGTAGACACTTACATGACATTAGAGGGATACAACCCTTGGAGCTTAATCCTGGTCACATAGGAACAAGATGTTTGCTGAAGGTGCACAGAAACAGAGAGAGATGATAGTGAAAATGTACATTGCAGGTGTCAAATGCGGCCGCAGCAGGGATCATTAACTTCATTGTCAGGGGAAGTAGCAAGCTGATTAAAGAGAAGACCTCTGGCTTGTGTCAGCGATTAAATAAAGCATCTGGAGCCAGCCAGCTAGAGTCAGAGCTTGCTTAAGGTGGGATGGGCTTTCAGAGTGCAACACGGCAGCAAAGTGCCCACAGTGTCATCTGCTATAAACACTGGATCCCCTGGAAAGCAACACTCCTGAAACACCAAGAAAGGAAAGAGCATCCTGAAGTCACAATGTCTTCACCTGAGTTAGACCTGCATTTGTGGCAATTACGTGTTCCTTCCATGCTACAGATCCCAGGGGATGGAAGGAAATTAAATAATAATAAGTTATTAAGCCAGGTTTGAACCTTTGTGTTGAACTTTCTCCTTATGCCCTCCCTATTCCTGTCCTGGAAATCTGTTTTCAGTCTCAGCTCAAATAACCAAATAAGAATTTTGCTGTAAGAAATGATCTTGTAATCCAAGACAACTTGATCCATACAAATTTCTAGTAACTTGCTCAAAAGCTTCTCTTACCCTTCTAAAGTAAGGGTTCACCCAGGAACAGGAGCAGAATCCAAAAATGTAATTACTGGCTGCAGTACACATGCAATTGTTTCTAGCACACTTTCAATGATTATTCATAGGTTTCATATTGGGGACAAGGCAGGGGAAGGTCACTAGGTTGCAGACAAGCCTGAAATTCAGAATTACTTGCTGAGGAGAGCCAGGGGAAGTTGATTATGATGGATAATACAAGAGAAGTGCATAAGGGAAATTGATTATAAAGGTTTACCAGTAGCATGTGGACTATTAAAAACTCTATTGCACATCAGTGAATTTCAGACACTTAAATTGACAGGACCTTTAAAGGAAAATCACATTTTCTGTCATATAATCAACGCAGGTAACAGTGTGGTTGGTCTTCTTCCCTGGTCTCTGTTGACTTCAGTTCCCCAGTTTAGAGAAGTTTAATGTTTAATCGGATATTGTGTCATGAAGTTTTAATAGACCACAGGCAGCTGAAAAAGCCAGAAGCAATAAAGTTCAGCTTTTTTCCTAACTGACTGTATAAAGCCCAGCTAATCATAGCTCTCCTTGAATGGCATTTGTTATTTCAATAACTCTTTTTTTTCTCCCACATGGCACACTGAGACCGCTCTCAGCCTTGTGCTGCCCTGTGGAAGACTACTTGAAATTGTGACAGCAACTGGCTGTGAGGACCCCCTTCCTCCACCACATGATGAAAAGCAATTCAGAGTTGTCTGGGACCTGGCCAGGGACAATACTACCAGTCAAGTCCAGTTCCTCTGCTGCTTTTCACCTTATAGAGTCATACTTCTGTTCGCAAGTGCTCTTGCAGCCAGGAGCCAGCATTCCTGGCTGCGTGCGGGGATAAACAATAAGGCAACAGGCTGCAGTGGCTGCTTTTCATCTTCAAAGTGTTTTTTCAGCTGTGGATGAACTCAAGAGTCCCAGTGCCTAGGGAAGTATTCAGCTCCTACAGTATTTCCCCATGGCACCTTGCTCAACAGCAGAAAGGTCCCGATGCAAGAAGGAGGTCAGGAACCACCAAACAAGGTAGCGACTGCAGTGCCCTTGGGAAACAAAAGATTGCTACACCCATTTAGAACCACAGAAACCATGAGTGAGAGATGAAAGCTAGGAGGGAACGGGCATAAGCCTTGCTCCAGACCAGACCCACCTGTGAAAAGCTACAACTTCAAAGGAGAATCCTGCTGGAAATGCAGAAGATGGGCACTTTTAGGACATCAGTGTGAGTGCAAGCTCCCTTGCTTGTGTGGTCTCATATTGAGTTGATAGCAGCTGTTATGGAGTAAACGAGTCAAGGGGAGGCAGCAAATTAGAGTAGGCATTGGGATTGTAGGAATGAAAGGTCCGTGTTGGGTGAACAGAGGCTGGATGTGGTTGCTGATCAGAACAGTGCTCATATGCATAGTCTAGAAGTGGGTCAGTGTGAGGTTATTCAGAGAAAAAACCACCCGTGGGTAGAAGAGGGGAAAGGTCTGAAGCACTTGGCTGCTCTCCTATCAGGACCAGGACGCAGGAGCATCACCGTTCTGCTGTGGTCAGCAAGTAGTTGATTAAATCACTCAGTGCTGCCTATGTGAGCGAAGCAGGGGCCTTTCAGAAAGCAAAAGGACTGTATGATTCATAAGTTCAGAGGCCAGGAGGTCAAAGCTGACCTCCTCCCTTACACAGGCCAAAGGATTGCATCCACTTACACTGGTTATGGCCCCTATAATTTGTCTTTGGCTCAAGTGTAGTTTCCAGAGAAGAGTCCCCATTGATTAGAAGACCTCAAGAGAGAAAGAAATCTGTTATCATCCTGAGTAGTTTGTTCCAATGGTTAATCACCCTTCTTGTGAGATGTGTTTCTTTTGGCTCCTTGGGTTGTATCTGGCCCAACTTCTTTCATCACCTCTTGTTACTGCTCTCACTGTGAGGTTTAAACTATTTTCCCCTTTTTTTCGGATAGCAGAATCACTGCACCACTCATCTCCCTTCTGCAACAGCTTCATTCCTTAAAATCTCCATTCCTGGAAGGTCTTTGCAAATTTACAAATTATTTTTGCAGTTTTTTAATCCGCTAAGCCAATGGTTCAAAATCTTCCCTCCCAGGCATGGGGAGGGGGCCCGTCCCCAATTTTTTGCATCCACCCCAGCTGTGCTGGTCTTCTCCAGTGAGAAGTTTTCATTTCTGTGTCCATGAAGGGCTTGAGTCCTGCATACATCTTCTCAGTAAATCATCAGAACTGCCTGTCCGCCATGGCCCCTAACTCCTCTCTCTGCCAAAATATCATCATTCTTTGTCAAGGGATTGTGTTTTTCCTCCCATCCTGGAAACCTGGACCCTGCATTCAGATAAAGAAGAAGCTCATTGCATTTGTCTCACTTATGTACCAATGATGAGGATTTTTTGTCGTCAGTTACTCAATACCTGCACACTACAGACTGTTATCTTGTCCAAGAACAGTATCAATAATTTTAATCATGCAATTAAAGACCCTATCAGGATAGATATGCACCAGGGGAGAGGAATTAAATTGCATAGGCAGCCTTGGATCTGTCATCGCCTGTCTTTTGACTGCTTGGTTTTTCTACCCTAACCTTCTCTAGTAAGATCAGACCATTCTTCGTCTCCTCCTCCCCAAGATATTAGCAGATGTAATGTACCTATGCTGACCTCCCACTGTCCTCAGTAGCTCCAAAATAAACACTTCATAGTGCTGCAAATTATCTTAGAGATGGGTACAGGCATCTCATCTTCAGGCATCGCTGAACCTCCCCCCTCACCAAATCCTTTATATCTAAGGAGGGGCCCGTGGTGAACACCACAGTGTATGCTTTATGTCTCATGAGAGGACATGTAGCCTGTTTTGGAGAGGTGGAATGTATGCCTGGTGGGATGGATGCAACACATGAGCCCAGAAGCAGGATCCTGGTCTAGTTCCTAGCAATGACACTGGAAGTTCCTTATCCTTTCCATGCCTTGGTTTCCCCAGATGAGAGATGGGGATTTGGAAATGTTGGCTTCTGTGCATGAAGCTTTGAGACCCCAGGTTTACTGCCAGGTAAGTGGCAGACATAGGATGTTTATTTCTAGTGGTTTTGGAGAGGACCTGGAGCACTCCAGAGCTTGGTCCAGGCACAGTACAAAGGTTTCCATGCATGGCTGGTTTCCCTGGCCAAGGTGATTTGCTCATAGGGCCTGACTGTACCCAGGAGCAGATCCCAAAGTGCAGAACCACTGATGGCACTCAGTGCTCACTGGTGCACAGAGGGCCTCCATGTTGAAGGAGTCAATTTAGAACTGTTTGATTAAATAAGGACGAAGCTTCTAAGCTTTTGAGAGAGTTTTGATCATTTCAGCCTGGCTTTGACTGTTTTCTGAAGCTGGATCCACTTTCTTTCAAGGTGTCTCTCTGTCACTAGTGACCACAACCATCCCCTCTAAAGTGCTCATTTCATACTTCACCCAACTCCAGTTTGCTTGCAGCTTTTGTGGGGCAGTTTTCAGGAACAGACTTAATGGGAACATATTTGAGGTGGGTTGAACTCGTCTCTGGCCTGTGAAGCTCACCTGAGTTCAGCTAAGCCTTGTGCCCTCCAGACTCTTGTATCTCCTACAAGTCTAGGCTGATGGTTGGGGGACAGGTATTGAACTAGGTGATCCTCTTGCTAGTGATGCTGGTTGCAAATTTACTTGTCTACTGGCTCTAGGTCATCAACCTGAGACCACTCCTCTCCATCCACCCCTGCTTCAGACAGTTCCTCTTCATGTTGCTTTCGTGAGCAGGGAATTTTGTACTACCCTTGTGCTGTGTGTTTCTAGCTCGTTGCAATGCCATTCTCTACAGAGTAATCCCCAATTTCATGAAATTAGAAGCTGGCACAACTGAGTGAAGACACGGCTGACTCAGATGGCTATACTGAAGCTATGCTAATTTACACCAGCCTGGGGGAAAACCACAATTTTCTTCTCCTTTGACTGAGTAGCCACAGTGACAAGAGACTGAATAGATGACAAAATAAAACAGATCATGAATCTAGAACATGCAGCTGGGATTTCCCCAGCAGACTCACAATGTGAAACATCCAAAAAAAGGCCTGTGAAATATGAATTAATGTAAGGACAAGGTTTTAATCACAGTTACACAACTTTAAAGCCACAGTAATTCCATGGAGCTCAGTCTGGTGGCTCTGGGTTTTTGCTAATATCACAGGTGCCTCTAGTGCACAAGGAACAGACCTTGGTCTTATTTCTGGTGACGTCAATTCTGCAGTGAAGTCAGTGATGTATAAAAGTATGAGATTAAAGGTAAATTTCATAAGCTGGATGATTTGCTGGTATGAGTGGTCATCTCTGCTTCCTTTTCTGGACACACAAACATCTATACTGGGCAGGCTCTGGCCCTGCTGGTGGTCAGCAAGGTTGCTGATGAGTCTCTGCTCCCAGTATTCAGTGATGTCCCCTGTGTGGTGCAGATCAGGAGTGAATGGTATGAAAATGAAAATCAGGACACTTGGTTTTCATTTGCCACTTGCTTATGAAGGACTGGTTCAAATGGAACACCACGAAGTGACCTACTGAGCACTGGAGGTATTTGACTGCTGTAAGAGCAAAGTGAAGCCCTCCAAGCCACATTCAGCAGCAGAAAATCATGTGATTAATGTGTCCGTCACATCCCTTGCCTTGTGGCATGATTTCCAGAACCAGCACGCATGCCAGTTACATGGGACTTGCATGCTGCAGGCCAGACTCTTCCATGGTGTCACCATAAGGCCGCCAGGTTGCATGTGAGGTCATGCGTTTTGGCTTCGGAGTGGAGGAAGGAGCAGCTTGGGATTGATCTGCCCCGCTCCTCTCTGGGTGATGACGTAGGGACATCTCATGTCCATATTCCCTCTTGCTGGAGTCCGAACGATACACAGATGTGCACATACACCAGAAGTGGCTTTTTACCACGGTTGCTCACCCCTATGACTACTCCCAACAGCCACCACTCAAGGTAACGCCAGTGAAGACAGAGTCATACACCTCTACACTGCTAACTCGCTCATACTTCATCAAAAGTGGAGAGGAAAAGTCACAGAAATGAGCAGTCCTGTCCTGCATGCTCTCTGGGTCCTTCTAGGCTGTGCATCCAGGTTTCTTTCCAATGGAGACCAAAGCGTAAGTCAAAGTCAAGCTTGATGTGTGCTGAACCCTTGAGGCAGTGTTGGGCCAGGGCCAAGACATACCAAAGGGTGCTGGAATGAGAGATTTCTCCTGATCTTGTAGTATGGGAGACACACTCCTGAAATTGTAAAACATTTCTGGAAATGACGTTCCCACAACACATAAAAGCTTGAATACAGACCTCATTATGTGAAAAGCACAGTGGTGCTCAGGTCCACAAGAATGATAGATCAAGCGGGAAATCAAAGTCACTTTTAGTAAATTAAGGAAAATACTGTATTGACATTGTACGTACATCACTGGGTAATGGCACTGACTTGTGGTTACCCATGGAGAGGATAAGAGACCCCCTGTTAGCAGGAGAAAGCTTGTTGCATGTGCCATAGATTGAGCCATGAGTTTGGGAGATTAGTCCCAAGTTTAGCTGCGGAGTCGCTCCACAAATCAGAACTGGCTAGAAACCTCATTTAAACGAAAAAGGAAGCGTTTTCCTCAAATTATCTAACCAACCCTCCACTCCCTCAAGTGAAAAAACCTCTTCCCTACATTTTACTTCGGGCAAGGCCTGTTTTAAAGGGAAAAAGTTGTCCCAGATGGCTATTTTTTAAGGATAATCTGTTATCATTAATAACAAACTAATCCACATATGGACAGAGATCTGACCACTGAATTCATTCCTAAGCACGGATTGGAATAGAATAGAATCAAAAAAAGCACCAGGTTTTAACAGAAAGTGGAGGTAGCCTGGAGATAACAGGACTCATTCAGCTGGTGATTTAAGGAAAACTCACGATAGTGGGATACAAAGAGAGGGACCCAGCTGTAGCATTCCTGGGGAGCAAGGGCTGCCCGTCACTTAAAAGGTGTCCCCTTCCACCAGCCCAACCTCATTGCACAAACTCAAACCCAAGGGCAGCACAGGGATTCTGGCAGAGGGAGTCCCTGAGCTCAGGGGGTACAGAAGTGGCAGTGGGACATGTATGACACTCAGTCTCCACATCAACCTTGCTATAACACATGGGAAACTCAGCAGCTGTTGCTGCTGCTTTGCAACAAAGCTTTTTGTCCAGGTGATTTAAACTGGTTCCTTTTCCAGTTTTGGGGAGATGCCCAAAAAAATAATCTCTCCAAGCACGGTCTCCCAAATTGCTGTGGGATCAAGCATTTCTTTTCACCCATCCAAAGCTCTGGCCTTGCACGGAACAACTGGAGATGCACAGTTAAAGAGAAGACGATAGATATTTTTGCTTCTAAATAAAAAACCTGAATGTCCCCAAAGACAAATGTGGCCTCTGAATTGTGACCATGGTGAGTCCTGCAATCTGGCTCAGTTCTGCCCTGAGTTTTGCAGCTGGAGTTCACCTCCCAGCATGCACTACAGATGCAGCTCAGGCTCCAAATCACCTTCTTTTCAGCCAAAACCGTTTTCTCTTTTGCTAAAAATTCAGTAGGCTGCTGGGACTGCCTTGCTTGCTTCTGGTTTTGTCAATATTTCCCACAGAGGGGAAACAAAACTCCAAAGGTTTTGCAACCTGCGCTGCTCGGTTGGGATGACCGCCTGCTGGGTGGGGTTTGTTTTACAGCTGAGGCTGCCCTGTGGCCGGTGCTTGGGCTGCCCCGCAGCAAACTCTTGCCTCATTTTTGAAGTGAGTCATAAGCTGCCTGTGTGGCTTTTGGATGCAGCCTACAAAGGGTTCTTTTATCAGACTGACCACACAGGGCCACAGCCGAAATGCTCTTTGGAAATGTTTTTTGGTTGTGCTTATGCAATAATAAAAATGCATTAAAAATTATATGCAATGCAATGTACGCAAGACCCATACGCAATACAACGCATGCAATACAGTATATGCAATACGGCATATGCAATACAGGTGTGTGCAGTGGCTGCAGTTGCTGCAGTGGCTAGTCACAGGCTCTACCCAGATGCCATCTGTTTATCGAACCCCTGGTATGTTGGAGGGATATTCCTTCAATCTTTCCTTATGTTGGCAAACCTGGTTTTATCATCACTGAGATTGACGTGAGAGGACCTTCTGGTTTTGCAAGGACAAGAGAAAGTTGAAAAATCTACTGGAGTTTGGGAAGTTATGAAAACTTGTACCTGGGCTTCTCTGAGACCTGAGTCAAACCCAAAGGTTTTGACTTACAGTCGCGCTCCTCCCTGACAGATGTGCATCTAATTTGTACTTTACACACCTCCATGATGTCTACGGCTCCAGTGTTTCTCTTTCCCAATGCTCAGGAAGTGTTTCCTAACTCCTGATCTTGCCTCACACTAAGCCTATGACTTCTTGCCCTTTATAAAAAGATGCAAGGGATGGCCTATCTCCTCGGCTGCTCCAGGCTGTATCCCCCTGCACCTCTTCTCCAGGCTAAATGAACCCCACTTCACCGATATTTCCTCTTAGCCTTTGACAAGGGACAGGGCCCTGTGATACCCAGAGATGTCCGAGCATATTGAAAATGTGCATTTCTTCTTGCAGCTCAATATTAGCAATTATTATCCCATTTTACCAGTGCCACTGAGACCCATTTCCAATCACAAATCAGAAGTAGGAAAACACAGGAGCTGTAACTTTGGGTTTTGGTGGGTCTATCCAGTACAAGAAAACCAAAATCAATGCAAAGCAAGGTTTAGCATGGCATCAGAATACCTACAGCTTCTCACTTTTCAACACCATTTTAGCTAGCCCAGGGCAGTTCTAGGGAAGGGTCCATACCTAGACAAATAATTCTGCAAACACTAGCAAAGAGTTGCTTGCCTTCAAAGGAAAATCCTTTTCACAACAGATCCCCGATTCTCCTTTGCTCCCCAGTTGACCTGCAAGTCACCAGGCACAGCGAGAGCACCTTACTCAGAGAATTTGGTAAGGCAGAGCTTGCTGAAAGCAACTTTATTCTCCCTTCCCCCCTTGGTCATGTACACTTAGTAAATGTGCTTTTAATCTCATTAACATTGTTTGAAAGAAGCAGTGGTAGATGAATCATCTGATGCAAATGGAATAGTTTAGGGAATACATGCATTTTCATTAGCCTAACTTCTCCTCCAGCACTATGTATTGGCACAGAATTAACCCATTAATTCTATTGATTTCTATTAATATTGTACATTCCATTAGTACTGGAATCCCCACAGACTCCTTTCTAGCCATCTATAGGAGTTGGCTTGTTTAATCAACACTGCACAACTAATCAAGGCAATAGTTTAGGTCATGAAGTGAAGAAGAAAATTGTTTCTAATTGAGAGTACAGGAGGAATTTGGGAAGGCAGTATATAATTATTACTGCTGGAATGGGGCCAGGATGCCAGCAATCAGACTCTGGTGATCTTGCCGAAAGTGCCATGGGAGTTGTTGTAAGCACAACCAATGGAGGTAAGAGGGGATAATTTCACCTGTTCTCCTGTCCCAAAATCCAGCCAGCACCACACTGGTGGGAAACTTGTACCCTAAAATCTGCTGGGATCTTCTCAAACATCTCCTGTCTGTCCACCAGAGGCATTCATCATACTCTACCACAGCAGCATCTGATTACCTTGCTGCATCCCCTTATCTATCTTCACAACACCCTCTTTGCCCTGTGCACACCCTCTGTGCCATTTCTGCCCACACTCTTCCCATCACAGTGGCATTGATGGACATTGTCTGGGCTGGAGTCACTGAAGATGGCGGTCTCTCCTGCACAGTGGTGAGAGGAGGCGGTCCAAGTGCCATGTCCCCATGTGGGACAAGGAAAACTTCCCATATCTCTGCAATGCCCAACATCTCCCAGCTAGTTTAGTGCAGTTACACAAAGGGTTGGAATCACTGAGAGAAGCACAGTAATCAAGGGACAGGGAGGATCTCTAGGGACTGCCAAAGTCAAAGCAGGGTCACAAAAATGGTCTTTCATGTTTCTAGCTCGAAGCCTCTGGGTTTTCCTTACTGCTCAGGTAGCAGGATGGCTCTGCCTCTTGTAGCCTTTTGCTTGGAGGAGAAGATAAACGAGGTCTTTGATGTAAAAACTCAAATGAAAGCAAACACGACGAAGTTGCTCTTTCTACTTAGCTTATTCACCAACATCTAGTTCCAGCAGTCTCCTCCCTGGGCAATCAGTGCAGCGAGCTCGCCCTCCTGTTGACTATGCATGCTGAGACCATATCCATGACATTTTTTACAGCACTCTTGCAGCAATATTTCATCATAAATTGCCTCTGCAAAAGGCTCTCTTTATTCTCCTTCATCATAAGCCCTGCCTCATTTTCAGCAGCAAGCTTGAATCCTCTCTCTTGCACCCTGGTCTAATTATTAAACAAACCTGTCGAAGTATTCAGTCATTTGCTGATATTTTACTCACAATTAGGAGTATGAGTGTGCTCCATTAGGCTCCTAATATCCTTTATGCTCAGCCTGACATTTGGGGAGCTGTTTCATTACAGCTGACACTCCGGGAAATGGGGCTGCCATAGTTAGCATCGGTAATGGTGTTATTGACCCCAATTTTGCAAATGCAGAAGGATGTCTAAATGCTACACATTCGGGTGTCCAGAGGGTTCTCAGTGTCTGACACTAATGTCTGTCTGCTCTTGGACCTCACATCCCTACTTTTCCGTGAAAGTGTGGGGTTTTTTTTCCTCACCCCTCTAAAGCTCAGAGACACTTTGCTGATCAAGTGTTTGGCAACTAGCTAACACACCAAAAATCCCAACCATCAAGACCAGGGGTCCTCAAACTACAGCCCACGGGCCAGATACGGCCCCCCAGGGTCCTCAATCCGGCCCCCGGTATTTACAGAACCCCCCCGCCTCCCCCCCCCCCCCCGGCTGCCAGGGGTTGGGGGGGGAAACCAAGCAGCCGCAGATGACTGCCTGCCACTGCATCCACGCGCTGACCCCCTGTTTAAAAAGTTTGAGGAGCCCTGATCAAGACAATCAGGATTAAGTTTGAGTTGCTCATTGAAAAGCCTGCTGGCACGTTGATAAGCATCAGACACAATGGGGAATCTTCAGGGTTGCTCTCACTTCTGAAACAGACTGGTGGCAGTCCTGGGCAAGTTACTTCTCTTTTATTTTGGTCTGGGTCTGACAGTGGTGGCATGGTGATTTTTGTTGTACAAGAGGCCATGAAGTCCCCCTCCATGTCACCACCTCTCTCTAAAGCACAGAGAGAGATGGTCCCTGCCATGATGGTCTTCAAGACCAAGGCAGAACACCCTGATCCTAACAAAGAGGGTAATTTGAAAGCTGGTAGGACATGGCTGTTCTGAGCCACAGTTCACAGCTGCAAACCACTCACACCTAATTCTTGCCACAGAGATTTGGCTGGCTCTACTGTCACTTTTCTAGCCACTCATTAAATGGATCTCAGTCAACAGGAGGTGATCATGCAGCTTTTCTGGTGCCCATCATGCCATCCCAGAGCCATACCAACCAGAACAAAGCTGGGGAAGGGGAAGCAACCGTGAGCTACTGTACCAACAGACTGCTGAGCACCAGCAAACAAGTCTTCCATCCCCACCTGCTCTGACCAACAGTTGGTTTCTTCTCTCTGACCACCAACAGGCACCTGGAGTAGCTCTTTGAAGAGGTTCTAGGTTGGGCTACATGGGCGTATCCCAGAGGCTGGATCTGGGATGAGTTACAAAAGGAGGGCCTGAACTTACCCCTGCTGGGTCTCTAAGCAGCAACTGCAAGAACAGGTTCAGTGGCAAATCCAGCTGGAATTTGCAAAAAACATGTCCAGCTGATGTTTTTCCCCTTTCTTCCTTAGCGCTCACGATGCACAGACTCTTGCAATTTCCTATAACAAGAAAATCCTCCCTTTTTCTCTCCCTTCTTTTCTGAGCACCACATGAGTGCCTCGGGACAAAAACCAAGCATTTTGGAACAACAGGAAAATACCTAGTTCTCACCAAGCTGAAGCTATTGCTGAAATTCTGTTCCATTTCAGTGCTCAAAAGTGGAATTCCTTGCATCGAGGGCAGTTATTTTATTCTAAAGCCTTTTTAAAAATAACAAAAAGCAGGAGCCATTCATCTGTCACTGTGGGGTTTTAATGCAAAGAGACCAGGCAGGCACAGACCTGACAGGGTGAGGTGGCTTTCCCAGGGAACAAAAAAAGTCAGTAGCAGAGAAGGGACAGCTCAAGCTCCTCTGAGACCCAGACCAGTCCTGGAGTTTCAAGTTTTCATACACTCCTGACCTGAGTAATTCAGCTGAGCCCTGGGCTTGGATCCAGTCTGCCTCTGCCTTGTGGCTGCTGCTCTGCCTTCAGCTAATACCTGTGGGGAGGAGTAAGGGAGACAGAGACAGGCTGTTGCCAGTGCCTCCCAGTGACAGGACTGGAGGTAATGGGCAGAAACTGAAACACAGGAATTGCCACTAAACAGAGGAAAAACATTTTTTACTGTGGCAGTGACGGAAGACTGGCATGGGTTGCCCATGAGGTTGTGGAGTCTCTCCATCCTTGTAGATACTCAAACCCCAACTGGACACGGCCCTGGGCAAGTGGGTCTAGGTGACCCTGCTTGAGAATGGGGGTTGGACTAGATGATCTCCAGAAGTCCTTTCCAACCTCAATGGTTCTATGCAATGCCATAATATTATCTGTAATGGTAATGGAGAATTTCCCAGAACAGGCTGGAAAATGCAGGCTCTGAGTAGAGATGGAAAGCAGAGAGGTGGCAAAGGAGCTACACAGGTTCTTTTGTAGCTCCAGGATATTTGCCATCCTGAAAGTGGCTGCCTGCAACTACTCCCGGCTAACAGTTGTCTGCCTGTCAGAGGTGCCAAACATTGTCTGTGTCCATAGAAAAATAGAATCATAACATGGTTGGGTTGGAAGGGACCTTAAAGATCTTCTAGTTCCAATCCCCATGCCGTGGGCTTCCTCCAAAATTAAAGCACTGAAGGGGTGAAGCTGGCACCTCTCCAAATCAGGCTGTTTATTTGGTGTCCAGGGATTCAATCTAGGCTGCTACATCTAGAAAAGGTGGGTTTGCATTGCACTGTGTGTCTCCAACCCTCCTCCAAAAATGGCTAACCAGCCAAACATCCTTGAGCATTTTGTCAGTGGCAGAAGGTCCTTCCAGCCACCATTGGCCATAGGGATCAGGAGAGGGAAATCCCAGTGTCACAAACCAGAAGGGACTTCAACTAGTTTGGGGTTGAAGCATGAAACTCATGTCACAGAGTGCATCTGCAGGGCAGTAACATGTCGCTGGCAGCTGTCTCAGCTCCCATTGTAGCCAGTGAATGGAGTGAGCAAGATCCACATGCTCATACAGAGGTGCCTTATGCCCTTTGAATGCCTCGGGATGCTATAAAGGGTGCAGTGGCTATATCATTAGGAACTCTCGCCTCTTCCCAATAAGGAAAAGAAGCTTTCAAAACAAATCACCATCCAAAAAACTACAGAAGTAGTTCTCTTTTTTTTCTGATTGGGTCTACCTCTGTCCGACCACACAGATCCAGCCCTGTGCCACCCCACGCTGATACTGAGCAAAGTCTAAACGCCTCTCTCGCTTGCTGTAGCCTCCCCCGGACACATGCACACACCCTTCTGCAACAACAAAGCTCCAGCTTCTGCCTCTGAAAATTAAATCTTATCTCCTGAAACCACTCCAGCTCTGCACACCTAGGATCCCATCTTCCCCTCTCATCTGACTTCAATAACAACATCATTCCTCCTCAGAAGGAGGGGGGCGGAGGCCAGGTTAAAAGAAGCGGTTTAGCTGGCAGCAATATTACCTTCCTTTGCCCTTTGATTTTTGATTTTTTTGTTGTTGTCGCTCTTGCATTTTTTATTGAGCACCCGTACTGAATGACTGAATAAAATCGAACTTCCCAGCTGAGACCGCAGATGCTCAGCTGTGCATACCTTAGGGAAAAATGTGTGCAATTTCCATTTTGGCCAATTATTATGCGGGGGAATCTTTTCTCCTGGTGGGAAGGTGGATAGGAGGAAGAAAAGCCTTTGGAGGTCTGATTATCTTTCCAAGGAATACTGGCCATTTAAAATTGTTGAGCCAGAACTTTGGTGGATGTGAATCAGCAGAGATCCTTCACAAATATGGGGATGAAGAGCTAAGAATTAAGCTGGGAGTCTGGGGGTTTGGGTGTGGATATGCCTATGTTTGTTTACATATCATTGCAATTCTCTTTAGTGGGTGTATTTGGGGCTTGTACTTGTTTGCTTTTTTTTTTCTTTCTTTTCTCCTAGACATTGGAAATCAACCAGTTTGCTTGGAATCACATCTCTATGAGTTAAATTAATCCCAGGACAGCAAGCACGCCTCCTTTCCACCCTGGCCAAGTGTGCATAGGTCCTGCACTGCTGCTCTTTGTGCAAGCAGAAACTCCAGGCTCGCAAAGCTAAGCTTTATTTATCCTGTTTGTGTTCAGTTAGACTTTCCAGACCACCTCCTTTTCCTGCTTTCCCTCTCATGACTCCTTATTCTGTTATCTCACAGCTGGGTCTCAGCCTTGGGACCTGTTTGAGGTCCATGGTTTCATCCTGACATGGGTTGCTTCCCTGCACATTCAGCCATTAAAGGAAAACTTGTCAAACCACCACATGAGGCAGCTTTGCAAAGCTGGGGTCTTGAGAAGTGGCTATGATTTCCCCTGTTGGAGTCAGCAAACATGGATGATGTTTGGATCCCAAGAAAATCAGTTATTTGAGGGTAGGAGCTGGTGCTTTTGATCTCTTACAAGACCTAGAATAATTTTGAACACTGTAGGAGAAACCAGGAGTAACTTGTTGTGTTGCACTTGCTCCCTGTTGGATTTCAAAGGCTGGTTGACAAAGGTTTTGGGGGAACAAAATAGTAAACTTGCTCCCTCTGGGACCAAAATTAAACCAGTCCTAACCAAGTAATCCTACATAAGTTAATAAGAGCCCCCTTATATCCACCTTATCCTCAACCATTCAAGTACCATTGCATCTACCCCTGCACACACATGCTGGGAAAAATCCTTCCCAGTGCTGCCATGGAGTCCTGGGGCATCTCTTCACCCTAAGCACGTCTGCAGAGCCAGAATCCTTCATCATTTCACTTCCATCCTCAGAAAGCCCAGCAAGGACCAAGTCTGTCCACGTTGGGGCAGGGGGGAGCAGCTGGGCTGGGGTGAGAGGGGGACAGCATGGGGCTGATGGATTCAGAGACAAGTCATTAGCCTGGCCCCAGAGGGATGGGTGAAAAACTCACGCTTACTTTTGGTCAGAGTGAGTAAGTAGCATTTTTACTCCAGGCTTATAAACGAGCTCTTTAAAGCCTGCCCCTCCACCCCTCCATCCCTCCTGCCTGAGTTACTGACTCAGGGCTCCGTGCTGCTAAGGGCTGCCTTGGACTTCAGGTAGCAGTGCTTTCTCTCCCTTCCCAGTTAGCTAAATTATCAAATCCCTTCTTACCGTCGGAGAGAGGCTTATATCTTCCTTCTTCCCTCACCTGCCTGATTAGCATCAGAAAGCACCCTGGGCATGAACACCCTCAAGGACAAATCCCGGCAAACAACGTCTTCTTCTAACATACTGGCACACATCCCCCCTCCTCCACCTTGTTTGCATTTCTCCTCTCCCTTCCTCCTCTTTTCAAAACATTTTCTCCTGCTGCTGCATTCATCTGTCCATCTGTTGTCTGTCCGTTTTCCCTCCCTGCCAGGCTGGGAAGACGTTGCAGGGTTGCGGCATGAGACCGGGCTTGTGCTCAAACCAAGCCTATCCTGCCAGCATCACCCAGCCCCTCTTCCCGCAGCATCTGCTCAGGGGAGCGTAGGTGCATTGCTGCTCACGTTTAATTTCTTACAAATTCAGGGTGGTGGCCACAGAGGAAGTAGGAGTCTGAGGAGGCTGATGCTTTTTTCTGTTCGTGTTTTAGGGTTTGCTGTTCCAGCACCCCTAAATGACGGCCTTAATTCTGTCTGTCCCTGGAGCTTCGGCTGGGATGCACACAGAAAGAGAAGAGCAAAGCAGGAGTCCTGGAGCAGATGCCCATCCCGGTGGGATGAAGCTGCAGCATCCACTGGGACGATTAAATGGGAGGGATTGGATACAAACTCTGAGTAAGGAAGTTTTTAAGCTGCTGATAACGTTAAGCTGGGAACACAGGTAAGGATTGTGCTGGATGAACCTTTGCTCTGTAGTCCTTAAATCACCCACTGACCCCACAAAGTGGTATTTAACCTCCTCTGACCCAGATTTACATAGCAACAGCCATCCAAACGTGCATCTCAACCAGCAGCCTGTGTGCAGCAGCAGGTGCCTGGAGAAGGCTATGAAAATGGGACCAATGCATGATACTACCCTCTGACACCTTTCCAGCCTTCAGCTACTTTCACCCTGTGTATCTCCTGAGCAAGAAGTGGTTTCTGCACTAGGCAGTGACTCTTAGCAGATTTCTCTTTGGGAAACCTGCCCACTTTTGCCACAGACCCACGTAAACATCCACAATGAGGATTTCCACAGGTTGTCTACCTGATAGCTGCATGATGCCATCTTGCACCACTCCAGAAGACCCAGCGGGCCTTAAAAAATTTAGAAAGCCATTCTCCATGGAGTAACAAGGAGGATAAGTGTCAATTAGAGACACAGGAGCAGGGTCTCATCCCTACAGCTTTACTTTTGACAGTTGTTTTATACTGAAATCCACACCAGGGAGCTTCCACCTTGAGTCCATGGGGGTCATGTTACTGCAGCAGGGTTTCAGCTACCACGTCCCTCCTCTGTCCTATGTCACCCAGCACTTAAAGGGATGGCTTATGAGCCTGCACACCTTCTCCCTGGGAAGGCGTTAAAGAAAGAGGGTTTATTCAGGTACAAGGTCACCCTTGGAAAAGGAATATTGCAAGAGCCTCTGCCCCTCTCTCCATAGGTGTTGCAGAGGTATCTACAACCTGAGGTATCTTCTGGTAGCATGCTTCATCTCTACCTAAAACCAAGGTCTTCAGAAGACAATGAAGATTGTGGGAGAAATGTCCCCAGACGGGACAAATACCATTGCATAACACGGAAAAACACAAGTATAAACCAGGACTATGACCAGAAAGTGTTCTCATCCTCATCAGCACCGCTGCACCTTTCAGATCCGCAACACACTGTTCATATTAAGCTCAAAATCATCTGATGCCAGGGCAGTCCCTATTAAAAGGTTGTTTAGGAGGATAAAAGTTCCCCTGAATTTTTATAAAATACAAAATTTTTATAACAAATATGATATGATAGGTGTTTGATACAATGTGCAAAGCAAATGCTGTGTAAGGAAGAGTGTAAAGCCCTCCTTAAAAGATTTTAAATAAAGAAAAAAGAAATATGGATGCCAACAGACGTGTCCTGTGCAAACAAGAGGAGGGGGGTGGGGTTGGGGGGTGGAGTTGGATGATTCAACTACTTGGCTTTGATTAGTGGATCTTGTTGGCAAAATTTTGGAAAAAATGAACTTAGAGGGGGAAATTCAAGAGATATTTGGAATGGGTATACAACAACAGCAGTGGCCAACAGGACAACTGCAACCATGAGTAAAATTTTCAGTATCACTCTCTCTGCCCTCAGATCAGACCTTTTGAGTGGAAAAAGTGAAAATGAGAGTTGCAAATATGAGAGAATACATTGCAAGTATGCAAAACATAAAACTGCCAGCAGTCACATTTGTGCACTGGCACAAGAGACATCAGACCCAGACGCTTAAATGGGGAACTGTGGGAGTCTTTCGTCCACCCCACCCCCTCATCACTGCCTTCACCAAGGCTGGAAATCCCGCTGACTGCTGGCTGCCACCACCCTGGTCCCCCATGCAGAGGGACTAGCAGTATTTAAAAGGATTTCCCTTTTACTGGAGCGTAGGGATGTTCCTTCTCCTTTCAAATATCATTAAGTTTCTGGTCTCAGGTTGGCTGAGAAAATCTGCATTAAATACACTCTGACAGGCCCCCTGGCTATAACCTTGAAAACAGTGGTTCTCCCCAGCATTTACTTGCTATTAAAGGAGTGTGAAGAGCTCATTTTTTCAACCCAAGGGGTGATGCTTTTGCAGGTTCTAAGAAATGGGTGGAAGATGAGAGGTCTCTGAAATGTCCCCCAAGAACCACAGGTGTCTGCAGAGCCTGTGCCCATTTTTGCCCGTCAGCTCCTGTGTACTAACTTGACTTGGGTTTTCAGTGTAGTTTAGTTGAATTTAAAATCCCGGCTTTCAATTAATTTGCTCCTCTGCCCAACCCGAACCTCCCGGAGTGAATAGCTATAACCATTATTATAAGTCATTTTGCACACACAGCACTTGTTTTTTGCATGGATTGCCTCTGCTAACCAAAGTTCTTATCTGCTTACAGAGCAGATAAAAACCTCCTTTAGCAGTAGCTTGCAAGGAATCGTGCATGGCAGCATTTCTCAAATACAAACAAAGTATTTTGGGGTCATATGAAGAATATTGCAAACTATTCCAAACCCAAAGAATAATATATTTGCACATTAAGGGCTAAATACAAGCAAAGAAAACCCACAAAGCCAGAGGCCACCTGCCTCACATCCTGCATGAAGAGATACAGTTCCTACAAACACGCATGGATGTTTGTCAGGTGAGTCAGGAGTGTGCAAGGTTTCCTCTGCTGTTTGGGGCTTTGGTAGGTAGGAGCTGCATATCTTAAAGGAAAACTTATGACTTTGTCCAGTTGTATGCTGATAATTTACACAGTCAGTTTAATTGATTTGTAATAATTTGTCTTTATTGTGATACCGACACCAGAAGCACTCCCAAGTATTAACAAACTTAAAAGTGCTTATAAAGGAAAAGTTTTTTGTTTTCTTTCAGATTGATGAAAAGGAGGGGTCTTACACAAACAGTGTGAGCACCAGTGTTTTGTGGGTTCTCTCCAAGCAAGACATGGGTTTAGTAGCAAGTAGGTTGGGGAAAATTAAAAGCTTTCTGTAACATCCTTGATTTGTGCCTAGCTGTGTTTTTCCTCTCCTCCCACCTTGATATTGCCTTTTCTGAATGCTTCTGCAAATGCTCTGGCTGAGCTCTTACCCCCATGTGAGGGAGGTGATGGTTTGTGGTGGTTCAGAGGGAGCTGCTGGTTTGGGGGGGTATGGGGAGGCACAGGTGCCGGTGGTCCTGGGTGGGAGTCGAGGTTGGTACTGGGGAGCAGCATGAGGCAGGAAATGGGGGCACGAAGCATATCATCTTGGGGGTGATAAGAGGTGTATGGCTGGCTACTTCTGGAAAAAAGAAAAAAAGTTTTGTTGAGAAAAACTAAAGATAGTGACTAAAGAGCTCAGGCTGGGGTGAGGGTCTGAAAAATTGCCAACCAACCACAACAGCACTGGAGGGGAGCAGTAAAATCCTCCCCTGATTCTCCCCACAGCATTGTCAACACCTCCACACCCAGAAACATCAACAACAGTTTGGTCAGGCCCTTCCAATGCTCATTTCTCCTACAGTTCAAATCCAAAAGCAGGGCTTGAGAGACAAGCGAACAGCACCTATCCCCGGGTAAACTCCTGGTGATTAGTGAGCAGAACCTGCACTTTGCCATCTTCATACTTTGTAAGCCTCATGGCATCCATCAGGAACTGGTCACAGGTCCCCCCCGCCTTGCTGGGGGGGTTGGCAGGGGGTTGCTTTCCTCAGAGCCTGGTGCAACAAAATGGATGTTACAGAATTATAGAATGGTTTGGGTTGGAAGGGACCTTAAAGATCATCTAGTTCAACCCCCTGCCATGGGCAGGGACACCTCCCACCAGCCCAGGTTGCTCCAAGCCCCGTCCAGCCTGGCCTGGGACACTGCCAGGGATGGGGCATCCACAGCTGCTCTGGGCAGCCTGTGCCAGCGCCTCACCACCCTCATTGTAAAACATTTATTCCTTATTACTAGTCTGAGTCTCCCCTCCTTTAGTTTTAAACCATTTCCCCTTGTCCTATTGCTACAGGCCCTACTAAAAAGTCTGTCTCCATCTTTCTTATAAACCCCCTTTAAGTATTGGAAGTTGTAAGTATTGAATGTTTCAATGGTTCAAGTTGAAAGAGTTTAACCTCAGGAGACTGCTCTTTCTGCTCTTTCTTCCTCCATGACTTCTGCTTGCTTTTCCATACACAGCCAGTTTTACAGCTCCCAGCCTTGCTTTTAAAAGGCTGCAATCTGTTATCCCGTTCACATTTCTCTGCTCCCAGACAGCGCACTAGGAAAATTTCATCTCTAAACATGTGCTCTGAACCTCTCCAAAGATGCCTTTGCTTTCAGGCACCCTGGTACCTCCTCTGTGCGACAGCATCTTTGATTTGAAAAGGGTCACCAGAAATAGCCCTCTGTCCCTCCAGGGACCAGGAGGGTTCACAGCCTCCAGAAGGCAGGTATGGTTCTGTGAAGGCTGATAATAAGCCACTGCAGCCAAAGTTACTTCAGCTATAAAAAATCACTGCATCATCAAATGTAAAGCTTGATTTGAGTTTTCTACGGCTTTCATGGCTGTATGAGTAACAAAACAGGGACTGTGGTGTTTTAATTAGAGCCTCATACTTCCTTCATTTCTTTTGCCAGTTCAGTCTGTAATTTTTGAAGTACCCATTCTTCATTAAAATAAAAAAATCTCAAAGAGCTGGGAGCCTGCAACTCCATTTTTTGTATAGCTGAAGATCAAGGCTCAGGCAATTTAGACATGCTGCTGCTAAAACTCACTTAAAATTGCCTCTCTCTGTACATCACATGGCATGGTCTTCTCCATCCTCATCTGAATGGTTTTGATCCTCTGTCTACATATTTGAGCCAGTCCATGTGCTGTGTCTTCTGCTCAAATCCTTAGCCCATATTCTGACTGGTCTTGAAATGCAGCAGAACCAGGGGTGGCTGGTGACAACTTTCCCTTCCTCAAAATTGCCTCTCCAACTGTGTTTTCTTACAGCATATTGAAAAATCTCTCAACTGAGCTCCCCAGTCTCCAAGAAGGTGTGGAAGCCACCTCTCCATGCTTTACTTATTTAGGAAATACATTGCATTGTCCCATGTTTTGAGAGTTTTGAAGGATGTCTTCTCAATGGCATGCAGCTGAGGGGGAAAGAACCTTCTCACAGGACAGTGAAGATACAGTGGGAGAAGCAAAGTCAGCCTGGACGTACCTTGAAAGGGATCAGCACAAGGGAAAGGCTGTTTACATCCCAAAAGGAATGGGAGGACACAGTCTTCTGCAGTTTGCTTTTTAACATCTCTCCCTGTGCATGACAGATGGCTGCTCAGGGAAAAGAAATTTAATTCTCCTATAAAAAACTTGTTCTAGGAGTTGAAGCTTTCAAGGAGAAATGTTGAGTGTCAAGGCCAGGTTTGAGAAGGGGGAAAGCAGCGAGCCACTGGGGCAGCCCAATGAACAGCGCAGCAGGCATGGGAGCAGCTTGCGGCGGTCTCCAACCGTGAGGTGCACAGCAGAGTGATGCACATCCCCTGTTTGACAATATTTTGGGGAGAAAGGTTTTTCCCATTTTCCTGGGAAATGTAATGGCATATACTGAGAACAGTACATGTACTGAGAAACTCAAAGAAACAGCCTGATGCATTTATGAAAACAGGCAAATCAAGACCTTTACTTAATAGAAGTATTTTTCTGCTGTTAGTCAATTTATTTTGTTTTAAGTTTGATCAACTTTAATAATGACCCTGCAGCACTTTTCTTGTTTCTCTGCTGTTCGGTCAAGAAGAAGCAAAATGGGGAAGATAGGGATTCCCTCCTCCCACACACATAGGGGATAAGGCGTGCCTCACTTCGCTCAATAAAACCCAGGGTGGGACTCAGTTTCTGCCTGTATCACCATGATATAGCACTGAGTTACTCTGGGTGTAAGCGTCAGTGACTCTGGCAGGTATCTGCCCTGTTATTTAGAGACTGTAAGGAAAAACAAATGCTGTTATCTTTTGGATATTTTTTTTTAATCCTACCCTGAACCTGTTTTCCATCATGAGATGAAGTTAGAGGAATTCAGACTCCACAATGAGCATGGGACAGGGATGTCAGTACTTGACAAGAACTGTGAGGCTCTGGGTGATGTGCTGGGTAGCTAATGAAGCCACCTAGAAAGGCTGATGTGCTTGCATTCATATTAAAAGAAAATAATAATAATAACTTGAGGCTGTTGAAAGGTGCTGCTCCGACAGCCCTGGAGAATGCCTCCCATTCACCCACCTTCACAAAGCACCTCTGCTCCTGCTGTGCCAGCATGTTTTGAGAGACATCAGCCTGGTTTTGGACATGGTTGCTCCCTGCTGAGGATGAACCCCAGACCACCCTCCAACCCATGTCTCTGCCGCCTGCAGCCTCATTTCCCAGCCTCAGAGGCAGACAGAGCTCTTGCAAGCTGCATGCCCAGACGTTGCTCCGCCACTAACTCATGGTTGTGACTCATGCATGGGGCAGCTCTAGGGTGGGAGATGAGGCAAGGGGACCTTCCTGGTCTTGGGGTATCCCAGGCCCTTCCTGCTAAGCCAGGGAGGAAACCCCAGTCCCAGCACATGCTCTCAATAAATCGGCATCTTGTGACAGGCAGGGCAGGCAGGGGACCTTGCTGCCTCCATCTTCACGGCATTGCCCCAGCCCTTCCTCTGTCAGCATCCCACACGGCACCTGAGGACTATACCCTGTCCTGCCTGTGTTTGAGTATTTTCCAAAGTGTCAGAACAATCAGGTGAGGAATTCTGCCATAGTTGTTGCTAGTGATACAAAACCAAACACCATTTCTATTTGCTGATGTGTGCTTTGGTTTGGAGTGTGCTGGGTTTGGGTTTTGTCTATCCTTCCTTCCTTCCTTCCCTCTTTCCTTCCTTCCCTCCCTCCCTCCCTCCCTCCTTCCTTCCTCCTTCCCTCCCTCCGTCCTCCCTTCTTTCCTTCCTCCCTTCCTTCTCTCCTCCCTTGTTTAGGAGCCTCAGAGGCTCTCAGGTCAAATCTCAATCTCCCTGGAGGGCTTTCAGCTCTTGCAGGATCCAGTGGTCCCCATCACAGAGACTTTCTGGGTCACTTTCTCACTTGCCTGACAGAAACGCCTACTGCTATTCCACCAACATTAAGTTTGAGGTGACAAAAACGGCCCTGGGACCCCAACTTCTGTAACCTGCTACGGCCCAGCCTCAGCTGACCGCACAGTTTCTGGCCAGGCTGTGCCAAGATCTGCTCAGGAACCTCAGTGGCAGCAGGGCTTTGAGCTAGGAGAAGGGCTGAACATCCATGGCACACTGAGGATGCTCCCACTCTACATCAGGCTTTGGCAGGACATGTTTCACTGGGGAGAAAGGCAGTGGGGAGGGAAGCAAAAGTGAGAAACAACAAGGAGAAAAGCAAAGAGAACTCAGGACTTGGTAATTTCTGGCCAACGATTGTCTCTAATAAGGTTTGACTGTATTAATTAATTGAGATGTGCCTTGGAGAGCTGGAGCTGCTGCTGATGGAAGTCAGCCAGGAAGAAAAAAAATCTCATTTTCTCTGCAAACCTGCTGATTAGACCAGATCTCTGAGGTTCCCTGTAGCAGGCTTTGGGGAGACAGACAGCCTTTCAGGGCCTGTGACACAGCCACAGGTAGAGGTTGGTTGCCATGAACTGCCAAGGGAGGTGGCCAGGGATGGAGGAGGACAAAGCTTTGCAGTGGCACCAAATGGGTCATTTCTTTGCGTACACTTTTAGTTAATTTCCTTCATAAAGCCAAAAATGTATGTATTTTCCCTCTTTGTGTAGGAAGAAAAACATAAATAAGGATATGTGTCATTCAGCAGAGGTTCAGGTCCTTGGTAGGACTAAGACTACTCTTACATCCTTACAGAGCCATGGCCCGTGCTGTTGGTCCCAGTAACAACTCCGTCATGGAGCTCTCTGGGAGGCAGAGACATTGGCGGACTGGATGGACCAGGGCCACAAAAGGTGACCTCCCAGTCTGAAATAAGCTCTTCCAAAACATCATGTAGATAATGTGGACCTATGCTGCAGCTGGGTGATGGGCAGCAATGTGGGCAGCGTGGATGCTAGGTCCCTAGGGAAGAAAATGCTTCGGTGTATTCTTGAGCTTGTCCTGCACTTTGCAGTGTGGCAGTGTCCTTGAAGGACACAGAGCATCGGTGTGCATGGCTGGGTGTGTGGCTGAGCTCATATCCCAGGGTACACGCAGCGTGGGCAGGAATAGTCACCATGTCTCAGGGGGTGCAGAGAGCATGTGTTCATAGTTTGCACTGCAGAGTTTTCCTAGGTTTGGGGAAATGTGAGGGAAAAGATGGTCTGTGCACCCTTCCGATCTAAATGCCAGTTATAAACTGGCAGGGAGAGGACAAAACGGTCCTTTCCAACTTTGCATTCTTGCAATGCAGAGAAACTTTGCTCCTTGCTTTGAACACAGTGTGGAGGAACCAGCAGGTAGTCTTTGTGCCCTCAGTCCCTCCATGAAGCTGGACTCCTGTACGTCTCCAAGAACAACCCTCCCACTGCCACCATGAAAAGTGAGGAAGGTCAAGAAACACCCTGCAGCTCCGTTGACCTGACAGCAGTAGAATGATCTGAGGTTTAAACACGGTAATATTGACACAAATGAGAAAAAAAAAAAAAAATCACTAGGCTGGAGACCTGTCTGCATTAGTCTCGGTGACTCCTGGTTGCTTTTCATAGAATTTTTTCTCTCGGGAGTCTTTACATGGGAGCAGATGGAATCCCTTATATAGCTGTCCACTTTCCCCTTTTTTTTTTTTTTTTTTTTTTTCTAAATAATATAACTCCTATGGCTTGGATATTAGGGGCTGGGTTGTAAAATGCTGCTGACAACCCTTCTAACTCCTACTATGGTTTCTATAGCCAGGACTTGAGAAGAACGTGGACAGAGGTGGGTGCTGAGTGGCACAGGGTTCAGATATGCAGGAGTGGAAAGTGTTGGGCCAATGTTGTGATTCCCTCATTTTCCCTTTGAATACGATTTCAACGCACTTGGAAAGAAACTGTCCCAGTTTTCCACAGATCCTTTTTCTGCCATAAGAGGGAAATAATCGAGACTGAAACTACTTCCACTAATTGTCTCACTATTTTAAATCTGAAATGCTGCCAAGTTGCTGCTTGGGAGTTGTTCAAACAGCTTTAGTTACCCTTCTCTCCTGAAGGCCAGGCTCCCCAGCAGGACATTTGCACATCAGGTGGTCATCTTGCACCTCAGGAGATATGGTCTGGTCACACAGCCCAGCCCAGCTACAGCCTCAGGTCAATCAAACTGATGTTTCCGAGTGTTGCTGTGCTATCTGCCCTTTAAATATTTGGAGGTCAGTAAGGGCTGTTACATTTTTTTTAACTTCAAAATAAAAACAAAGCAGAAGGCAAATACTTTCCCCCAAAAGACAAATGATTCTAAGTGACTTAAGATGATTGAGACATATTTTTGCAGAGGAAGAAGCGAGATGCAACGTTTTCAAGGACCTTTGTTAAACTCAAGAGGAAGACAGCTCACAAGCCCTTTGCTTGCTCCAACCATCAGCAGTTCCTATGATGTGGTCTGGAGCCATTTGACTGCTGCCTACACCAACGTCTCAAGCAGGTACGGTCACAAACCTTAGAGAGACCAAACTGCAGAGAAATCATGGTTATGGTCTCAACTCAAGCAAACTCACCCAAGACCTAGACATACACTGGATAGCTGGCTCCAGACCCATAGGTATTCATGACCTACTTCCTTCTAAGGTACCTAACTGTCATAGAAACCTATGGGAAGCTCAGTGCCCTAATATGATGAAGACATCTCAATATTTTGGAAGATACTGTCCAGGCCCTGATGTGTAAGTCAACCCCAGCATGTTAATAATGTCATGTAATATCAAAGTGATTAGTTTACCTCTGAAAGCTCTGTGATTACAAATTTGGTTAGTTACCCAGAATGGCATCTCCGTTGTCCCTCCTGGCCCCCAAAATTCAGTCTTGGGCTCCAATGCTCTCCCTATCCTTCAATATGTCAACCACTTGTTTTTTCCAACAATCCCTTTCAAAGCATTGGGTTTACTGGATAGTTGGCCACACAGGGGTACATACAGGACAAACCAAGAGGAGTTCAGCCGGAAGAAAGGAAGAGAAAGTCCCTGTCCTTGTCAGTGCTTGTGAAGAAGCAGGAGGTCAAACATGGACTTACCCAAGCAAAGCTCTGTGCCCTGTGTATCTCCTGTTCACATTTGTTGGCTGCTGCCCCAGCTGTAACTTGGCCTTAGAGCATCCACATTGCATTGAGGAATGGCTGCGAAATGGCTAACTCCCAGTGGAAAGCATTTCTTTGGAAACCAAGGTCAGCCCTGTGCTTCTGACAGCGTCTTGGGTTTTATCTGTGCTACTGCATAAAACAAGCCTGGACAAAATCTTCGGCACTGGTGTCAAAGCACAGGCACCTTTACCCATGTGTCCTGGCTCTACCATACCTCCTAAGCGTGTCAAGACACTCTGGACAGGAGGAGCCAAAGCTATGTCAGTGAGCTGATAGATAAACCAGATCAGGCACTAGGACAGGGTTTAAGGATGCTTAGAATAAGATCAGAGAATGGTTTAGGTTGGAAGGCACCTTTAAAGGCCATCTAGTCCAGCCCCCTGCCACGAGCAGGGACATCTGCAACCAGATCAGGTCGCTCAGAGCCCTGTCCAGCCTGGCCTTGAATGTTTCCAGGGATGGGGCATCTCCCACCTCTCTGGGCAACCTGTTCTGACCTGTTCCTGTCTCTATTGACTATGTCACATCAACAGATGTGGCTTTTGCCTCATTTCATGTGTGCTTAACGTTAGCCATGTGAGCCACACGGGTGTGGGAGCAGTGTGGGAATGTGCCTGAATATAACGATGGCCATGCATTCATGCGTACGTGCTCACCATGAGTCTGCCGTCCCCACGGGGAATCTGTTTTATACTAAAAATGTTTTTTGCATTAATGCGTAAATTTAAGTATGACTGCAATAATAGTCAAAAGGGAGACCAAAAGAGAACAGAGAAGATTGATTATGTGCATATTTTAAGTGCTTTGTGTCTGTGAATGTTTATTTGAAAAAAAAGAGTGAAAGAGAAGCACTAACATTACAAATAAAAATAATACGGAGAAATACATCTCTTTTATTATTAAATTATAGATTAAAATAGAAAACATGGGGGAATATAGAAACATATATCTCTTTGTGGAGGCTTTCTATAACAATCAGCATAAAATAATGTAGCATTACTTGACAGCTTAAATAAAGATAGGAGCCTCAGCTCCTATCTACACATTTATCTCCTCTGATCCAGACAGGGTAAAGAGGCATAAAAGGCTCAGATAACAGCATCTTTTCTGCACACCAGCTCCCAAACGATAGGCAGATTTTATACTCGGTTACTCCACATAATGTCAACATTGTTAGAAAACAAAAACACCATGCAGGAACATTTTTTTCCCTCCCTCTGTTTTATTACTTTTTTTTTTTTCCTTCTGATCTTTTACCTTGTGATTTCTATATAGAATACTACAGGGAAGATCCAAAGCTCTGCGCCTCTGGACCAGCCCCTGAATTTGTGGGGCAGCAGGACATGGGACAAGGGGAACAAGCAGTGAGGTTCAGACAGGTGCACACAAATAATATGTGCAGAAGTGGAGAAAGCACCAGCCAATTTACTTAATGCCTGTCCCTTCCTTGCTGCCAGCTGTCACAATATCTATTGCAGTCGACAGCTATCGACCATTGCATGCCATGCCATTAACCTTTGCCACCCAACACATCAGATGACGGAGATCAAAAAAGCTGCATGCCACATCTGACCAGAGCGGCACGTGGGAGGTGCAAGCAGAGCTGCAGCACATCCTGAAGCTGATGGAAAGTCTTACCACAACCAGGTGTTCCCTGTTGTCCATGCTTTGTCCAACCAGGCGGACTTCATCTAACCCGGCCCCATGGACCCTCTGAAGAGCAGCCTGCACTTTCCCCAATTCCCATCATCACCAACAGTTACCTGCTCCCCCTGAGCAATTTTTCTGAATCCTTGGCACGTTCAAGGTGAACCACAGCAAGCAAACACAATCTGGGGGAGTTCCTGCAAATTTCCATGCTAATATCCATCACTGTGGAAAATGTAGCCCTCCTCAGAAAGTGCAGATGGCACAGGACCAAGGTCCTGGGCATCACCTGAGAGGCAGCACATCACAGGACCATCCATGGCCAGGCCTCTTTGCTATAGTTAATGCCCACAGGACCATGTTTCCCCTTTGACATTGCTCAGCTGCTTTTACCTCCAGGGAGCAGTCCTGAACCCATGTAGAGTTCTCACTTTGCCTTTTCTGCCTGGACTTGCAGGCTGCATGCCTTCAGGGTCCCAGGAAGCCGATTCTTTGGCTCTACACAGATCTGCATGGGACACTTCACTGCCTAGCTGGGAAAAAGTAAGCAGCACTATGAAAGGAGCCTGGATTTCTACATCTGCTTTCACATGCACCTTTTCTGCTCTGAAGGTCACTAACTTTTCCTCCAGTGGGCAACATTAGGAGCTCATTCCCTTTCCCACAGCCGATTTCACATCAGTCTGTGGGTTCTGACTATCTTTTGAGACTATCAAACCTACCTAACCTGGCCAGCGGGGACAAAAATTATTTGGAGTGGGCAGACTGACACACATATACAAGATTCATTTTCTCAGGAAACCACAGGCTAAAGAACAGCATAATTATCTTGTTTACCTTTAGTTGAATCAACTCGTTAATTCTTACTAGCCTGAAGGGTTTTCTCCAGGGACACCTATATTTGGCTGGTTGATTTGTTATGAGAAGAAAGAGTTCTTGGCACTTGCCTGAGGAGACAGGGAAAGATCTTGGCAGCAGCTACCCACAATTTTTGGAGAACATTTACTTTTGAGTCTCAGCGTAATGGAAGGTGACAATAAGAGTGATTGTCCAAGCCTGACTTGGAGCCAGTCCCTCAGGAAGTTTGCATGAATGCTCCTGCTTTCCTCACCTCCATTTCCAGGGAGGATGGGGCCAGGTGTGAGGTCAGGAAGCTTTCTGTCCTGGGAGCAGGGAGGGTCTAGGAGGTGGAGAGGGTGACACCAGGTCTAAGACAGCAAAAGCAAGGCTGTTTTATTGGAGGGAAGGAGCCACCTCACCACTTATGAACAACAGGCAAAGCCCAGGGCTAGCCAAGCCTCTTGGCTGACCCAGACTCATCATTCATCACTAAGCCACGTCCCAGCTCTACCATCAAATGACCATTAAGACTATGGGTTGATCAGCACCAACTTTCCATGGTACCTTCAACATGAGTGGGGGATATATGGGCTGCAGGGAAGAGGGGGCAGGGGGAGGCGAAAGAACTTTGGCCAACCCCCAATTCCAAGCGTACCAGGCAGCAGGGTGACCATGCACCGAGTGACGCTGTTGCTGTCTTGGAGGCTACACAGGCCCCTTGTTTAGCTCATGGATGCACCTAGGACCCGTAGATCTTACACAACGATGCACCATTTAATCCTCATGTCCATGACCCACAATTCTCCTGAAAAAAAATTACATCAGACCTCAAGCCTAGCCCAAACTAAGGCCCTGCAATTTCTTTTTCCAGCAAAAATGAGAAAGAAAAATAGCTTAAATGTTTTGCTCCACACACTTAAAACTTTTTCTTTCTCTGCTTCATGCTGTTGCTCCCTCTCCTCCCCTCCCTGTCTTACAGAAGTGTGACTAATCCTCTTCCTTTCCTTGCATGGTTACCTTGAAGGTATTTATAGAGTGTGATCATGTTCTCTTCTGTGTCTTTCTTCCCTTTTCAACTCTGGATAAATCAAGCTTTCTCAGACTTCTCTCATGTGTCTTATCTTTCACGAGGTCATGCTAACTGCAATGGCAAGCCAAGAAAGGCTTTGCCTGTTGGAGAGGACATTTCAGAGCTGATACAGCCACTGCACAACCTCTGCAAGAAACTTCTGATGGACTCACTCTGTCCATGCACATCCCCAGCCTCTTGCCAGGTCTGCATGCACGCAGGTTTGCATGTACCTGCGTGCATGAGAAATGGGGATTTATTTGTTTCTGAACAAATTAGCCAGCACTACAATTTATTTTATATTATCTCATGTCAGTGTTAGTGTTCTGCCTTCTGAGCTGGAAGCAGCAGAAAGGAAAGTGAATACAGGGGGCTGAAAGAGAATAAGCTGAAACTTATTTGTCCAGCAACATCTGCAGGCTGTCTGAGAAATGGACAGTGGCTGGAAGGGAAAGGGTGGTCTCTCGTGCTGTGCCTAAGTTACTTAATTAAGGAAACTCAAGGTGCTGGTCCAAATGACCCAGAACTGCTGCATTCATGCTGTTAAACTCTTTTCCCCTTCAAAACAGAGCAACCGTTTGCAAACTGATTGGGAATAGTCCTTGGCTTGTGCTAGCTCCTGACCAGTGCCCAGGAGGTGGCTGGTTGGCCATGGCCAGAACAACCTCAGGGATTTCAACTGGTGTGACAATCAAATTCCCATGGCTCCAAAGGCTCCTGAGCTCTGCATGATTTATGAGTGGCCTCCGTGACCCCAGCAGAGTCACCAACACCAGGGACTTCCCATTATCACTGTACCTGGAGCCATCAGGTCTGTGAAAGGCTGGAAATTTCCTGTTGGATTTCTTTCTTTCTTTTAACCATGGGAAAATGTGTTCCCTAGGAAAATCTGAGGTCTGCAGGCAGAAAAATAAAGTGCTAAATAGCATTTTAATATTACTTTCTTTGTGGTTTTTTGTTTTAGCTGGGTGCATTGAAATGATGGCTCCTTGACTGCTCCCTCCATCACCAGCTGCTCTCTGGGAGGACAAGAAACCTCGGTGGCTTAGGTGGGGTTCTTCTTATTGAACTTGAAGCTAAGCCAAAGCAAGGTTTAAAACTGTCCCCTGGATTTGTTTCATAGTCCTTAGAGACAACATTGATCTGTAGAGAGGGTGAATGTCCCTTTGGACCTGTAAACCTGTCTCCACTGATTTAAAGGCAAATTTCAGAAGCCCAGGTGAAAACCAGGTGAACCGAAACCCATCTCCTGCAGCCTGCGGGACCATCCCTTTCTGGTGCATGGGCAGGGAACAAGTGAGAAACAGTCTATTTCTCTTCCTGTCCAGAGTCACTCTGGGAAGACCCTTTTCTGTTTTCTTATTAAAAGCAGGCAAAATGGAACAGAAGCACCTGGGGCTTTATTTTAGTCCTCATTTTACTTCCCCTGGAATTATCCTTAATAAGCATTTTATTTTCCACTTGCTGTATTTTATTGCAATTTTTAAAATCCCTGATTTGTCACTGTTGTTTGGAAGCCAAACTGTATCAAAAGCCCAGTATTTTTCTGGGGGAATGACTTTCTGTTTTCCAGCCTGCTCTTGTATTGGAGGTAGCTTTTTTTTGCTCCCCACGGCTGCTTCAGCCTTGGTGGCACATTGCTGAATTCAGCCCCTTCTCTTTTAGCAGTGCACATCTCTAATCCCAGCACAAAGCAGGATCACTGATCCCTGTGTAAGGGATATGGGAAGATTTTCAGAGCAGATTAGTCAGTTACTGCACTTGAATTCTGTTCCTGACCAAGTACCAAAATAAGAGCTCAGTAGACACGTGCACAGCAGGTGCTGCTAAATGTCACATTGTTCCTGATACGCTGATGAGAAATTTTGGTCCCAGCTTGTAGTTAGCTGCTTCACACAAGCACAAATATCCCAGGTCAAATGCAGCACTGTCTCTGCCTCATAATAATTTCCCTACCTTAGGAATAACCTTATTTTACACTGTGAGGCAGTGAGTTTACATCATTTTCCAAAACCTGAGAGACACCCAGAAACAGATGCTGTAATTCCTCACCCAGTGGCACAGCATTCAACCTGCAGATTAGGCACTTTTGGGGGAGTTCACCAGATTTCTTTTTGTTATTTGGGAGGGGGTTTTGTTCATTTGTTTGTTTGCTTTTTTGTTCTAGCCCTATCTGACTATAATGAAAATTTATTGGTAATGTGATAGCATATAACAAACTCAACTAGAGCTCCGGACCCCCTCGAGTCAGGTACTTAATTACTAACAGGCTTTCCAGCACACTTTAAGCATTGGCCTGGCTGGGTCTGTAGGGAGAAAGAATGAAGCTATATGAGGAGAGGAAGATAAATTTCCTTGCATTAGTCCCAGGAGGGTGGTAACTCTGAAGCTGCTTTACCCAGTGCGTATGCCTCCACACTCCACGCTGATGGATTGGTCCCCGAGTTGTCACCTCACATGCACTTCGCCTGTGGAGACTCACATCACCTTTTGCAGATGGGGGAATCCAACCCTTAGGGCTTCCCCAGCTCCAGAGTAGCCCTCAGACCTTTACAGTCCTACACTTTCCTCCTCCCAGCTTCTGGATTGCCTATTAAGCTTCACCTGCATCTTCTGTCCAACCTCTCTTCTCCACTTCCCACTTTCAGATCAGAATCAGCTCAGGACATTCCCCGCTGTTCCCTTCATACACCTTCTGGCCCTGATGGAGAAGTCTCATGTTGCCAGTTTAATGCAATTCCCAATTGTTTTCCCAAAACAGCAGCAGACTCCCTAAGGCTGGATCCTAGAGAAGTTCCTCATCTGGGTCTCAGGAGATTTCCATCAGCTTTTCTCTGAAATTAACATCCTAAATCATCAGAAAAAGGAGACGAGCTTTCTAATTTAATAGGGAAAACCAGGAAATCCTCTGGGAATGGAGCACCCAACCACCTTTCAGGAGTTTCTTGGGGCAGCACAGCTTGTGGCTTTAAGGTCTGCTAAAGCCTTCTAGCCCCCGAGTCATCCCCTCACCCAAAAGAAATCTGCTCTTCTCCCTTCCTTTCAGTAACCTGATGTCCTGGTTGAAATAAAACCTTTTCTTCCTAACACACAGCTCAAGTTCCCCCTTATTCCAGCTCATGGCAAGGTGGAGAACAATGCCTTTCCACTCCCTCGAAGGTATTTATAGGCTGTGAGCACCGTGACCCCCTGAGCACTTTTTCCCACACAAAGGAAAGCTCAGCTGAGATGGCTCTACCTGTGCCCTGTCTCCGAAAGATGATGTGGCTGTGACAGGCACACCAAGGTGTGCAGTTTGTCTCTCAAGCAGCCTGGCTGGTTATGTTCTCTTACCCAGAGGAAGAAACAAAACAAATGGATTGGAAGAGGAAGGGGGAAAAAAAACAAAACTACCATGAAATTGCTATAACTCATGTGTCAAATCAACTAACCCTTGCAAGCAGGAGTGTAATTCCTCACCGTGCAGAGGAAACACTTAGGCAAACTCAGCCTTGTCTGGAGCTTTACACAAACAGGTCAAATGGCTTTGATTCATTCCAAGCCCTGTCTAATAATTCAACATGCTGGTTTGCTCTCCTCTCCATTAGTAGATGGCAAACACATCTTCCTAACCTGCAGCCTTTATTACAGAAGACTCCGTGTGCATGGATTTATGTCACCTCATGCCTTGTGACACCTTTTTAAGGTGCCTTCTGCTGTACATACTGAACATTAAAGGAAAACACAGACAGCAACAGAGGAAAAAATGTGTGGTGCTACAGGAGACATCTGCTACCTATTTCCAGATTGCAGGTAACCGAGTCAGCTGTATAATATCTGAGAGATATTGCTGTGAAGGCTGTCAGGGGGAGGCACATTTTTCTTCACATGCATGGAAGTTAAAATCTCGGAAGAAATAGCTAGCCTGTTATTAAGACTTGTTTATCCAAAGTCACAGAGACAGGTAGCTCTGAGAAGCCACGAGTTTCCTCCTGGCTTTTTTCTCTGGGGCAAGTCTGAAGAAGGGGGCAGGTTGGCTGCAAGGCAAATTGTTGCATCTACAGCCAACACTTTGGGAACCAATCTGCAGGTCTTGGGCACCAGTTAAGGGTGATGCAGATGAGCAATGGATAAAAATTATAGTTATAAACATGGTGGAGCTGATATTTATGGAGCCTCCAGTATGGGTAGCAGGAGGGGGAAAAAAAATATAGCAAAACATTCAATAAAGTCTGCCAAGGTAAAAGAAGATGAATTGAAAAATTCAAACCCCTTTATGATTGATTTGACTTTTTATGTAAAATTCTCACGAATGGGACCACATGAACTCTGTACGAGTGGTGGCCTAGACACCAGGTTTGCTCCAAAAAATTCACAGCCATCATCCAAGTAAAGGCTCCCTTCCCATGAGGCTGTAGCTGCCCTGTGTTTCTTTTGCTCTGATTAATCAAGGATGATGGGATTTCCCAGGTGGCTGCTGCAGAGGCATCAGCCAGCCTCATTTGATGCAAAGCCTGAAGCAAAGCCTGATTACTTTGCAGAGTTTGCGTGCAGTTTGCCATCTCTGAAGGCACCCTGGAGCTCTCCCAAGACCTGTCCCGAGCATTTTCTGGGTCCAGTTCAGCTCTGAGCCTCTGGAGACCTCAGATCACGCAGACAGGGACTTGCAAAGATGCTCCCATTGCTGCCTGTCTGAAGAGTTGAGCACTTCCGACAGGCACCTCCACCCTTTCTGGGTTTTGCAGCCATTAGCAGCTAAATTCCCTTGAGGCAGAAGAGATCTGAAACTTGTGTGTGCAATGCTTCCTGCAAGGCGGGCTGCAGCATGGGCCGCTTACCGTTAAAGACCTGTGGCTTAGACAGAAACATTAAACTTGAATCTTGACTCGAATTTTGCACTCGGCCTTTTTCTTCATTGTACAAGTCATGGGAAGAGAGGAGGAAAGCAAAACCCACCAGTTTCTCAAGGTCTTAACTCACAGCCCTTTAGCATCTGGACCTGTTTAAAATCCCATCCCAAAGTGGACTTCCATCCCCTTGGGGGCAAAGAATAGATGGCTTAGCCTGGCGATGTATGCAAGATGAGCAATTTGATCCTGCTTTTGGAAGAAGCACCAGAAAACCTGCCCCATTCCTTTCTCCTCAGTAAACTGGACCCGTCATCTTGAAACCAGCTGCCTGCACTTGTGTCTCAAACCGACCCCCCAACCCATATGTCAGCAGTCACATGGGGAGAGCTGCTAATAACTCTGTCAAAGCTCTCAGTGAGGGCAGGTATTGCAGACAGGATTTTCCAGTTGGATTCGATAAATCAAAACCACAGCACAACTATTTTCACTGCATCTTTCATGCAAACTGCTTTCCAGATGGCTTTGGACAGAAAGAGGAATATGTGCACTGAGGAGCTACCTGTGGAGGAAAAAGAGGGATTCGCATGAAGGCAGGTGAAAAGGGGTGAGACTCAGGAGTGACAGGATATTGCCAAGGGAGTTTTGAGCTGGGGAATACATATCTAATCCAAGAGGACACAGGGAAACACTTTTTCCCCCATGAGGACAGTTAAGCAGCAGACAAGGGGCCCAAAGGTATTTATTCAGTCTCTATTTCTGGGGGTCATTCATTCCTTCGAGCTACCTCCTGCAGGCAGCTAAATCCCAGTCCCCCCAACAGCTCCAGTCAGGTGAACCAGAGAGCACAGGAGATGATCAGGCTCTGAGGACACACCAGAGGTCTGCCCATGACCTGCACCTTGCATGGATGCCATTCCCAGCACCAGGGAAAGATGTGTCATTGCTGAGGGACTGCAGGACCTCCAAGGCAGATCTGCAGCTGGAGTAGGACTTCTTACCAGCTCAGCTCCAGTAAGATGCAGGGAGATGTGTGAAAATATTCATGAAGATAACTTTTTTTAATACCTAGCAAGCTCACTACAGCTCAGCAACAGCCAGCTGTAGCATCATTTGTTATTAGATGCAAATCCTGGAGGAGCCACAGGTGATTTACACATAATGTCACCTTAGATGATACCTATCCTTACTGCATGCTCATTTTTTGTTCCTCGTGGCAATCCTAGGTTCTTACCCAGGACAAATGGTAGCTTCACATTCTGTAAACCCTTCCTGCTCTCCATAAAACAGTCCTCGGTCCTTGCCCTCCATCACCTTGACCACCACAACCGCCTCCTGGACACACTCTCCCGCCCAGTCACACCAAACTTGGTTTTCCTTCTTTTCCACCTCCAAGACCTAATGCTCATCCATGGCTCCACTTCCCATCCACCTCTCAAATTCTTCAGCTCAACCATGATTTTCCACCCTGCTTACACCAGGACTCCAGACCCAGCACACCCATATTTGAACCTTTAAAGCTGTGATAGTCAAAAGGGATGAAGGCGGTCCTCAACTAGGTGGTGGAAATGCCTTCCCAACCCTCTTCCCTCACCCACTATCACAGCTCCCACCATCAGCCCATCCAGGCTTGAAGTTCACTGGCAGGAGGTGTTACCAGGGGGGATTTTGACAGATGCATTTGAAACAAGGGAGCTGTACTGAACTGAAGATTGACATGAACAAGCTTTTCATAGTTTTGTTCCTTTTGATTTTTTCAGTGAAAAGCGTCCTTCTAAAAATATTGTTTTAGCAGGAGAACTACCTTTGAATTTCTCCTCTCCCACTTTTGGGTTGAGAAGGAAAAGGTCACTTTGGTTTTTTTAAGGAAGCAAAAGGAATAGAAAATCCAGTGGAGGGAAAAAGGGATCATGGATATTTTGGTAGCAAAGTATTTTTATCAAAAGGTGGCAAAGTTTAGTGACATTATAAGTCATGTTTAAAAATGACCAAGTGGAAAGTTATAAAAATGAGCAAGTCTTGTGTGAAAATGACGAAGGGAATTTCAGCCACAATAGAAGTCATCATCTGTGGAAATTGCCAGGAAGGCAGAGAAGGTATTTCTGTCTCCAAAAGCAAAATAAAACACTATCACAGTAATTCATACTAATTATTAGACTGAACTAGTACTAATTTTTATCTAGCAGTAATTACTATTTAAGGCTCCAGAGCTCTGGAAAAAATACTTTATGGGTGAGGCAAGCTCCTTGCAGAGGAATTTGCATGGTGTTTGAGGACAGCCTGTTGAGGGAGAAGTTTTATTTCTCCTCTGCACCAATACAGAGAGACATAAATATCACATTCTTATTGATGCAAATAACGGATTGCTCCTGTCAGAACTGACAAAGGCACTAATTTAAGGAGCATTTCCCTCTCTCAACATGCACAGACGCATTCTTCAAGAGATTTTTGCTCTCCCCCTGGGATCTGAGTTCCCAAACCAGGTGAAAATCCGCCAGACAATCTCTTGTGTTTGATTGCATCTGTGAAGAGCCTGTGGGAAACATATGCCAGAAATTATGCTAACGACCAAGTGCAGTAAAACTTGCCAGGTAAACGCAGCAGTTGTCGGCAAAAGACAGCCCAGATGCCATTTCAGGATCCTGGACCATCTAAGTGGTCCAGAAATGGCTCTTGGTCCCATGGGGACGTGACAGCAAACTACTGCTTTCAACTCTAGCCCAGATTTTCATTCTCATCCTTCAATTCTTACTATGTTAGTGCGGGGACTGCTGTGTCCTCTGAAAGATGCACAAGGGATGGGCAATGCTTTGGGGGCTAGTTACAGGTGTAACCCGGTGTCCTTGTAAAATCAATTATATTCTTTATATTTCATTATATCATTGCTTTCTAGAGCACTGATTTTAAATAAAGTATTCCTGAATGCCCCACCACTGTCCTGTGGACGGGATTCCTAGCCAGTAACACACATGCAAGGAAATATCAGGGGACACTACAGCAGCAATGAACTTCACCAAAGCCACATCCCTGTCCCCAGCTGTGTGCTGCCCTGTTCTGTCCCTGCCGCTGCTACTGGTGAGACAGGTCAGGGAGCTGATCCGGCTGAAAAGTGGTTGAGGAGAATTAAAACTGTTCAACTGTATAAGTTGAAGGGTCACTCTGCATGCCTGTGCCATCAGAGAGCTGGGTATGGAGTAGCTGCGGGAGCTCTCTGTCCAGGCTGGATGATGCTGATGCTACCTAGTCCCACCTCAGAGAACCCTAATTTCTCCAAGCTGCCTTCTCCACCTGGGATCATCCCAAAAAATGGCAGGGGGTGGACACACAAAAAGCAAGCCTCTCACACTGCAGTCCACATGGTGTGCAGCCGGCGTGGATGAAGCTGGGAATTGCCATGCTTGCAGTCGTGGCAGCTGCCACCTACAGCCCAGCACCCCTGATCCCTGAGGGGGATCTCCCCAGGCACATCTAAACAAGCAGCCTTCGTCCATCTGTAACACAAACATCTAGAAAATACCTAGAGAGCAGGCTGAGGGCATTGAATGGCATCTGCTGGGATGGTGCTGAGCCTGCAGCTGAGATTCAGTCCTTCTGGAGACCCCTAGACCAGAAGGCCAAAAGGTGAATACTAGCTGATGACTTTGCTCTGGCTTGGACCGGAGGCAATGAGTGAATCCTTAACATCTGCCCACTATTCCCAAATGCACTGCTGACAATGGAGAGCTGGCCATTTGCTCTTTTCTTTAAGTCCAATTTCTCTAGAGAAAATCAATCATCCCACCAGTCAATCAGGCAGTCAATCAGTGAGTCAGTCAATCTGAACCACTTGGAAAATGGATCCTGCAGAGACCTGGACTCCCACCCAGAGGCCCCGTGAGCCTTGCAGGAAAAATCCCCAGCTCTGAGGGAGGCTGAGACCTTCCCTACCCCAGAGCACAGCTCCAGCCCCTGCGAGGCAGCAGCCATCCCAACCTGGGGCATGTTCAGGTCTCCTTGAGCTCCAAAGCCCTGGAGCAAAGCACTCCCTGGCTGGAGATGCCCCCCCTTGGGGGGTCGAACCGCCACCGCCACCACCACCTCCCCCGACTTCGGGACTCGCAAGAGTTGCTGCTGCTGACATCTAGTGACAGGGAAAGCCGGCAAAAGGAGTTACCTGGAGCTCTGACAAAGCCTTCCCCACAGAGGGAAAAAACCTACTCGTGGTCTTCCCAAGGAGGTGGGCTCTCGGCAGGAATGGTCGGGATGCGGAGGAGGCAATGCCGGGCCGGCTGGGATGTCCCAGCCACTTCTATAACATCCCAAGACCTTCTTCTTCCCCGGTGACCATCCGAAGAGGACCGGCGCATCCTACCTCCTGCCGCCTTTCCCCCCCCCCCCCCCCCCCCCCAACTCCCAGTCTTTCCAGGTGTATTTAAGTACAGACTCATTCTTGGGTTTGATATCTCAAAGAAGCACAGAGGGTGGAGTGGGGGACATTAAATTAAAATATCCAAAGGGGAGCTGTCGGGGTTGCAGGCAGGCAAAACCAGGCAGCAAGGCAGCTCCCAGCCGCGGCTGCCCGCTGCCGCTGCTCCAGCCCCCGAGCTGCAGCCCCTTCACGCACGGCTCTTCCCAGGGACACGGGGAGCCCCGGGAACTGCACGCAGGAGAACCGTCTACTCCCAGCTGGGGAGAAGCAGGATGCCAGCGGGATGCTCAAAGCACGGGTGCTACAACCCGCATCCCCGCCGATACGGGCGGCATCCCACGGGGGACAGCAGCTCCCAACCGTGACAGCGGACGGGAGTTTCTATAGGGATGAAGAGACATCTGGGGTCCTTAGCTCCCGGTGCAAGTAAATAAAATAAAAAAGAAAGAAAAAAAAAAACCCAAACAACTGAGGACAGCCCAGTTTTAGGGGAAAGAGAGGAAATCTGCGGTGGGCAGCCCTGAGCACACACAGGCACCCACGCCGGGGTCAGGTCGACGCTCAGGACACGGCGCACGGTGCTGCACAGCTCAGCGGTGGGGCTGGGGCTTGCCCGCCCGCTCCCACCGCCCCCGAACCCCCATTTTCCAGCTTCCCCATCACCCTAGGGCTTCCCGGTGCTGTGCTAAATCTGCCTTTCCCCCCTACGCACACACCCCTCAACAACACAATCCCTCCGAGCTCCTTTTCCCGGGCAATTTAGCCATTTTCGCGGCGAACAGGACTATTCAGACAGTCGGAAAGATCCCAGAGCAAAGGAGGCAGCGGGAAGCTGGGGGATGCTCGCCAGCGCTCCTGGGGGATGGGGGGTGGCCGAAATGCCCCCAGGCAAGCAAACGCCGGCAGAAAGTTGTCCCCCCGCTTCCTACGCGCTACTCACCCAGGAGGATCAGCGTGCAGAAGTAGAGGACGCCCCTCATCCTACCGCTCGGCGCAGCTCGGATCACCCCGACTCGGCACGGCTCGGACCGAGCGGCCCGGCACGGCTGGGCACGGCTCGGCACGGCCCGCGCAGGCGGTGCCGGAGGATGCGCGGCGGCTGGGCAGGGCGGGAGGCGTCCCCGCCGCCCCGGCCCGGCCCTCCGGGGCCAACGCTCACACCGCCGCCGCTCAGCCCCGCTCCGGCCCCGGGTCATGCCCGCAGCCGCCGGCCGCGCTCCGCCTCATCCCTCCGGGGCAGCCGCGGAGGGGTTGAGCGCTTCCTGGCTTTTTTTTTTTTTTTTAATTATGATTTATTATTTGATTTGCCTTAATTATTTTTTGCCTTTTTTCTTTATTGCTCCTTTTTCAGCAGTCAACTTCTGTCCGCGGGGTGCGGGCTCCGCCGTGCCCGAGCTGCGGGGCAGCCCTCGCTGCCTTCCCCGCGCTGCCTCCGCAGCCGCCCCCGCAGCCGCCCCCGCCTCTCCGCGGCCGCGGCCCCGTGGGGAGGGGCTTGGCGGGCCGGCCCCGCTCCTCCCCGCCTCCCCATCCCCTTCCCCAGGCCGGGGGGGAGGGGGGGGCGGGCTGGCCCCCAGCCCGGAGCAGCTGGTGGTCCTGTGCCTTGGGCAAGCCCCAAGCACGCCGGGACATATTGCCTTTCACCCTCTCCAGCCCCCAGCACGCCTTCTGCCCTCCTGGAGGGTCCCCGCATTCCCTCCACCCCCAGACCCCCATCCCTTTGCAGCCTCAGACAAGGTGCTCGTTCAGGATGACAGTCCCATCCCCTTGGAACTTGTGTCCTGGTCTTGACTGTTTGCTAGCAGAGACACAGCCCTCAAACCTTGGGCCACATCCCACCATCCTTCCCAGCCATGATACCCTCCATTAATCCCTTGCAACATGATCAACTTCCAAATTTCCTCCAGAAAACACCTCTGTAAATTCAGGATATGTGCTTCCATAACCCTCCACCCTGGTCCCCACACCTCCTTCCCCGTGAGCACATCCAGACCCTGCAAAAGGTCCCTTACCACCAAACCCCTGGTGCTTCTCCCACCCCTCAGCACCCCCTGCCTTTAATCCACATGTCCCAGCAGGTGACCCTCTTTTAGGAAGCCAAGCAGCAAAGCCTTGCTCCATAATCTTTATGATGATGAGTGAGCATCGTTTTCCGCCACCTCCATTTCATGCATGGAGTAGCTGAGACACAAAATGTGAAGTGATGTCTTCAGGTTCACCCAGTAATTAACTGACCGACAGAGTAAGAAGCCTTGTTCCCAGGTCAGTATCCCGTAAATGTGGCCACCCTCTTCCTCCTCCTAATGCAGGCTTGCCCTTTTCAAGGTCTCTTTTCCTGTTCGGGTGTTTGGGGTTTTTTCCTTTATTCCCTTTCCTTCTTCCTTTCATTTCCTCCCCTTCCTTTCCCTTCTTTCTCCTTTCTTTTCCTTCTCTTCCCTACTTTTCCCTTCTTTTCCATTTCTATCCCTTCTTTTTCTTCTCCTTTTCCTCCATTTTCCCTCTCTCCTCTCCTTTCTTTGTCCTCCCTTCCCTCCTTTTCTGTCTCTCTCCTTAACACAGGGACTCCTCTGATGATTCAAAGAGGCACTGGGGCACTTCTTCCCCCACTGAAAGCTCAGGTAGTGCTTTTGAACATTTGCAGCGAGAGCTTTTCTTGACTGCTGGGTCAGGTATTTTAGCTAAACAGATATTTAAACACTCTGGGAAGGTTTTTTCGCTGGAGCTGTTCAGGGTTCTTAACTTGCATTTCCTTGTGGCATCACCTCATTAATCCTCCAGCAAGTTCCCCTAGAAAAACAGAGGAGTTGCACATTTTTATTTTTCATGAGCAAAACACTGAAGGGAAATAATTCATACAGCCATTTGTAAGTGTTACGTATAAAAGCATAAAGAAGTGGAGAAAATACTTCTTTTTCTTTCTTTCTTTTTTTTTTTCCCCCCCTCTTGGCAAATCAAGAGGAAAGTGTGATTCCTGGCCTTCCTCTGCTTTTCAAAGTTGCTACCGTGTTCCAGTCTGCAGCTGTTCACTTAGTGAGTTTTCTAGTCCTCCATCAGAATCAAAAAGTAAATAAATGAATCTCTTTAATAACTGTATTTCACATCCAAAATGAGCATTTGCTGAGCTATTCAGTGGGGAAAAAGAAAGTGTTAATAAAACCTGATTTTGAGTAAAAAAAGCATTCCTCTTGAGGTGGTGGAGGTTTTTTTGGGGTGGTTATTTTTTTTTACTTCTTAAAGAAGAGTATGATTATGTTTAAGGAAATTTCAAAATGAAATTGCAATGAGATGCAATTGAAACATCTATTTGGGAAACTGGGGAAATGATTGGATTTTTCTGCTTATTATTATTTTTAATTATTTTTCAGATTCTTTTCTAGTACTCTATTTTTGAAGTAGCTATTTGCCCAGGAAAAATTATATCACTGGAACATATGTGTGTTTTTGTGGGCTTTTTAACAAATTAAAAGAAATATTTTCCTTGGAAAATGCCTGCCCTCTCCTCAGGAAGGAGATATTCTGATGTCTTTGCACCAAAGGGGGTGATCTGAGCCCCATCACACCATGCATTAAGGAAGGGATGGGCTTGGCTCAGTGTCCTACCTCACACGGGGTTGCTGAGAGCAGGGACATGGGGACTTGCTTTCCCTGGCACTGTGTCTCCTCCCCTTGTTGAGGCCTAAGCTTCAGGAAAACCTTCCTTTTGGTCAAATCTGGGGTGCTGCATCAACCTCCTTCGCCTGCATAGCTAAAGCCAGAGGAGGCAATGTGAAGACAGCCTTGCTGTCCCCTCCTGGGAGAAGGACAAGCTACAACCTCCCCCTCTAGACAAGGGGAAGCTGTCAAGGAATCAGTGCTATGAAAGCAACATTTCTTCCTAAGTCTGAAGAAAAAAAAAATAGACTAGCAGAGGGTTTTGGGGATGGGAAAAGTCCAGGCAGAGACAACCCCCACTGCCCACCCCAATGGGGAGGCATTTCCTGCCTTTTCTGTAATTACTTGTATGCGGGGAGGGGGACCCATGCACTGGGAAAAGCGACCAAGAAGAGACATGCTGCACATACTGTGGAGAGAGAGGGATCATTGTTCCTTCCTGCTTTATTTACCAGATCTGGGCTTTCTCCTAGTCATTGGGTGGATGCTGAGTTGAATAGAGTTAAGGAAAAAAAACAGTCCATCCATGCACATACACATACCCCTCCAAAAATTAGCTGCTACCTTTCCTTACAAATGAATCAAGGTATTGATCAGTCAGGTGGAAAAATATCCCATTGTTGCTCATGTTAGGCCTATCCCAAAAAGCTGCTCCCTAGACAACAGATTTAGCAAAGGCAATGAAAGAAAGGATTGTTTGGGTAAGTCTGTGGAGAAATCACTGGGCAGAGAAGGCACATAAAATATGCTGATTAAAATAAACACACTTGTGAGAGTGAAACCGGTTACAATGGAAACTGGAACACAACTTTGGTCCAACTTCTTTGAGTAAGATTGAAGGACCCTACCATGCACACTCCCATGACAATAGATGATCCCTTAATCCAAAAATAGCCATAGAAACAAGTCAAGAGAATTGTAGCTGTCTCTTTTGATGATGATAACTGAGACATTAAGGGATTCAGACAGCTCATGAAAGCTGGAAAACAGCCAGGACCATTCCAGAATATCCATCCTTCTGTCCCAGGACTGTGCCTGTGTACAAATATCTCTTGCTTCAAGATGCCTCTCCAGGAAACAGTGGCAGACTCTTGGCCCATGGCACACTGGGGACAAGACGAACCATTGCTGGCCAGGAGAAATGGGGATTTTAGACCAAGCAGCTGTCTAGAAAACTGGGGTGGGAAATGCAAGAATCTGTGGAACCTGTTTAGAAAAAAGCCACGCAGACATGGAAAGATGCACCGGGCAGTGTGAGGTGGCAAAAAGTCCCATGCACTGACTCTTTTGATCTCCAAAACTGGGAAAGACCAGAGTACTTCCCACCCCAAATGTTTCTAGACCTCACTGTTTGGAATCATTTGGAAAACCTCAAAATCTGGACTAAGCTAGGGGGGAAGGCAACACGCTTTCAGGTCAGCTCTGCAAGTTTCCTTCATGTGGCTTTAAAAAAGCCTGCTGCTGCCGATTGATAGGATTGCTCAAAACTTCTGGAAAGCCACCCAGCCTCACATCAGTTATGTATAAACCAAATGACTGTAAAAACACAGAAACCCAAACCTCCTTCACTTCAGCAATAATCTGAGTTTCCAAATTGGATACCATTTTGCCCCTCAGGGTCAAAACACACAAGCCCTAAGCAAAAGTTTGTGCACGAAGAGAAATATTTACCAAAGCAACCTGCAGAACAAAACAGGAATACACTACCTGCTGTACCCAGGATGCTCAGGAACAGGAGGAATAAGGATGAACTGTTGTTCCTTCATTAGAAACATCTGGCAGTCTAGCCCAGGAAGAAAATGTAGCAGAGGTAAATCCAGCTGGGCAGCCCTAGGGACAGAGGAAGGAGTGATGGGCATCAGAGAGGTAAAGGTAAGCCAAACCTTGTTTTGTAGGAGGAAAAATGAGGAGGTGACCCAAAGGAGGTGGATCAGAGGCAGGAGGGCTTTGCTGGAGGTGTTAAAGCTCAGGGAGTGAGAAGGATAAACCCAGAGCCCAAGGGATAGCTAGCACCAGGGTACCGTTTCTGAGTCAGCCAGCACAGGATACTCTGTAGCAGTAGGGTTACTGGATAAGTTCTCAGATGACACCCCTCCCAATGTACATGCACTTGTAGGACCCTCATCTGATGCCCTTCAGGGGGACAACATAGAGCAGGAGTAGCAGCTTTCAATGGAAGTCCATAGCATATTTGCCACTAGGATTTTGATGTTGCTAGACCTTTTCCCAACAACTTCCTTCAAAAAACATTTCCACCTGCCAAGTCAGCTAAGAGGTTGTTCTCACTCGCTTCATCTATACCATATGATGCAAGATGTCCATCAGCTTCTGTAGATTGGGTGACTTTAACCTGACTACGTTGTTTCTTCAGCCTGGAGAAGATAGAATATACAGGCAGAGAGGACAGATATCTATTTATTTGGGCAGAGTGAATGGAGATCACCTGTGTTCTGCCTCATCCCATAACAAAGTAAGGGCCAGGAAACGAAATTAGAAGGAATAAGATCCAAAACTGATTTGAAAAAAGTGGATCATCAGTGTGTTGTTGCCTTGATGTAGGATTTTGTAACTGTTAAAAGCTAACGTGGTTCCAAAAAAACCCCCCAAAATAAACCCTGGACAATTTCACTTCAGCAAGAGTAAGTTAAACACAGAGACCTCACCTGTGGCTCAGGAACTCCCAGAGCTGCAAGAATGGAAGTTAGGGGAGTTTTTTGAAAAGGTTTTGCCCTCTACTATCCTCATTCTTTTCCTTGGGCATCCATTACTAACCATAGTCAGAAACAGATTAAGCTTTCCCTGATATGGAAAAGCTGCTGTGATGTTCATCCTCATCAGCTGTGCTTGGGCACCAGCTTGCATTATCTGCATCACCTGTTCAATAAGGTGCTGGTTTTAAGAAGGAAAGGGCAGGAAGAGGGTCTTGGTTCTGTCTTATCAGCTGTTTGTGAGAGCATAAGAGCTGTGAATTGGACATTTGTCTGGGTTTTGTCTGTTCAGGAAGGGTTCTCCTTGCTCCTCTGTATTGCTTGCAGGTGTGTTGTTGTAGAACTCTGGTTGCTGAACTTCTGGGATAATGTCACACAGACCTATTAAACTGGGCTAGCAGCAGAGTGAGTTACTACCATTTAGGAGAAAATAAACCTCAGATGAAACAGTAACTGTGGATGCTGTGAAACTTTTCTAGGAAAATCTTCATTCTTCCAAGGACTCTAGAGTGTCTCAGCACCTGTAGGGTGTTTACATTCATTGCTAAGCAGGTTTGACTTTCCAGGAAAATGCAAGGCCCTTGGGAACCCTCGTATGTTTTGCAAACTCTGCTCCTTTGGTGAGACCCTGGAAGGATGGAGCTCCCAGCAGGTCTGTTGGGGGAACTATGCTACCTTGCAGTGTTACACCATCAGTAAACAGAGCAAATCCCACTCCTCGCTTTGCTGGAGTGCAGCCAGCCCTTGGGTGGGATACAGCAGGATTGTTCTGCCACAGTCTGCAGGTTTTTTTGAGATAAACAAATGGAAAAGGAAACTTCAGGGATGTAATGACCCCAGTCCCCCTGTACTCTTCATATGTCTGTTCATGGGATACATTGAAAACACAGAAGGTGGGCAAACATTGTAAAGTGAAATGAAGGAAGAGATTATGCTGATATTTAGTTATATGTTTTGTTATAATGGAGGTAAGATCCTTTGGAAAAACTAAATATTTTACCTTTGCTTTCAGTTAAGGTGAGCTATTGAAGGGAGTGGCAAAAGCAAAGTGCCCTGAGAAAGAAAATGCCCTGAGAAGTGAGTACTACAGGGAACCTCTATCCCAAAAGGCACCACATCAGAAGGACCAGCTACTCTCCATCACCAGATCTCTGAGGACCAACATGCACAACTTTGGACCTGGAGGCAGGGACATGAAAGGAAACTACTGAGTCAAGGTGCAGCCTCTGGACTGGGGACTAGCAAAACCAGGGCTTACATCTGAAAGAGAGAGGTAATCCAAGAGATGCCAGAGATGTGTATCTCTGCTCTAAAGCTTGCTGGGCTTTGTAATAGTACCGAGGGAAGGGGGCACTAACAACACAGGGAGTGGCTAATAGATCATAGTGTGCAAACCTGGTATTGTCTTGGATGAAATAAATTTTTTAGTAAGGGGAATAAAGAGGGGGCATCTGAAAAATCTCCTTTCCTTAGATTTTACATGAAAGATTGATGCAGTGCCATGGGGTAACCTTGTTACTCCAGTGGGAGAAGACAGAGTTTGATGAGGGAACCATGTCAAAACAAGGAAGTGACTAACGGGGAAATTATATTGAACAGTTCTGGACTGGGGAGCCCATCTATTAGCAGAGTTTCTCCTGGGTCTGTCTTGCAATTGATTTGTTTAAGGTTTGCAATAACAATTTTGGCCCCCAAGGTGGAAATGAGGTGTTAATGAAGTCTGTTGATGGAACAAAGCCAAGAAACCTCCGTGAAATGTAGGCAGAGCTGAATATCACAGAGAAGACCTCGAGAATGAGCAGAAACAGGATGAAATAGCACAAAATGTACAGCTGTGAACCTGAAAGTAATGGCTTCCTTAAACACGGTATTTAATAAGCCATTTCTCTGTTGGAAATCATTCCCAGCTTTAGCCATGGCAATGCCAGCTGGTAAGGGACGTACACACCTAGACCGAGGGGCAACATTTCTGGGTACCTGACTAAAACCAGGCACTTAGGCCACCTGAAAATGCTGGAAGTACCATACCAAGGTGCAGAAGGTGACTTTAACTAGCCCATAAGCATCTCAAAGATCAAACAGCCTGTTGCTGGAGGCTTCATACTCATCATCCCATCACCTCCCTTGCAAAGTGTGAGGAAGGAAGAACTGTTTTGGGAAAAATCCCTGGGCTAGAGAGACCCAACCAAGTGCTGTCCCTGCCAGGAGGTGACACAGTGTCTGGTCCAGCTTCTGACTCCTGAGATGGAGCCACTTCTCCTAAATCCACTTACGATGTGCAAACAGCCTTGTCAATAGCAGCTTGCCAAGCTGTGTGCTGAACTGTGGCTTTCTCTGGGCTGCAGTAGCCTTGGTAACTCTCAGAGAAAAAAATAACCTAATTTTCTCTTTCATCCATAAGCCGAACCCTTTAATTTGCTTTCAAGTGAATTAAACATAAGCCTCCATTTTTCTAATTCCTTTGTCCTAATTTAAAAGTACTGACATTTATCAAAGGATTTTTCTAGATTTCCTGTTTTCAGCTCATTGTTTTAGTGTTTTTAAAATAAACCAGAAACTGACATTTTTATTGCTGAAATGCTTTCCTTCCCTCCTCCTTTTCTTAATAACATGGTGTTAGTCTGTTAATTTCTGAACTTTTCCTAATAACAAGGAGAGTAGTCTGTCCTGCTGTATAACCAAGGTGACCATGTTTTATAAATGAGCTACACAATCATTGACTTGTGTAATACAAGAGGATATTTGAAGGCAAACAACCTCATTCAGATGTCCTGAATGCTGTCTTAGTCCCTTTAGTGTTCAACACCCTGAAGGACCCATGGTTCATCCCACGAAGCTACTGGAGGTACCAGATACTTGAGAACAACCACAATGCAATGAAAACATCTATGTACCAGAGCCAATTTGCTTGCATTTCCAGAAACAGCAGCTGCCTAAATAACATTGAGCCTGCAAAGTGGGTTTGGTGCCCTTGACCCAGCAGCTTACCTTTTCTGAGAAAGGATTTTCTCTTGTTCAGTGTTTGCACAATATCGCACACATTGAGGACATATTCTCAGGGCCGGAATGAGCATAAACAGTGCAAAATATAACCTGGGGCAAAGGATCATCTTCCCCGTGGTTGGAGGCCCTCTTGGGAAGTCTGTGCGTTTGCTTTCCAAACTTGTTTTTCTTTTAGTAAATCATGGGGCCAATGAAACAGCCTCAAAGCTGATGGGCAGCCCTTGGGCACAGAAGTCCTCTGTTTATCCACTGGCACAGAGGGTTGAAGCTGGAAACATTTCCCACACAGCTTTGCTAGCATGCCTCAGAGCTTTCTCAGAAGGACAAGAGAACGAAGTTCACCCATCTTTAGATGACAGCTCTTCTCCAAGCAGTGTTATTCTTCATTCCAGCACCAGGCTGTTTTTCAGTGGTTCATGACAAATCTCCATTTTCCCTCAGAATTTTGCATTGTATTTTCATCTCCTTTCTGACACTCATAGCCATTCCATCACGCATGAAGTTATCTAAGAGCATCTGATCATCCATCAGTGTCAATCTTGGGTCTTGGCATTTGGGGAGAAATGATGGGAAGTTCTTAGCACTAGACCTAATTCAACATCTCTCATGAATTGGTCCAGTCAAGATCAAATCCTGAAGCTCACACTCCAGTGACATTACATCTGTTTAGAGAGCTCCCGTCTGTGCTGAGGACTAGAGAGATCACCATTATAATAAAAACTATATAATAATGGATTTATACTTTCAACATGTGAAGCAGGTAGGGATGTACTAAGCTCAGAAAGAGGACCAGATATCGCAGAATATGTATTGTATGAGGGGAAGAAAGAATTTGAAATCAAGTTTAAACCAAGATTTTCTTATCCTTTTGCTGGGATTTGGGAGCATCTGCCATGAAATATTCTTGGGACACAATGTTCTGGCTGGTCCAGTGTGGAGCATAAGCTTACCCTCTTGTAGTCATGGCAATTTCCCCATGGTGTCCAGTCTTGCACACAGTGCCTCCTGCTTTGGATGGAATGATAGACGGAGTTAGACCAGTATGTGTAGGGTTGAATTACCGTCAGAGGGTGTGTTAGGTCTTGGACTAAACTGCCTGGAGCCAGGACCTCATACCATAAAGCAAAGTGGAGAAATAGGCTTGAGAGCAAACATAGACTCATAGAATTGCTCAGGTTGGAAAAGACCTTTAAGTTAATCATCCAGTCCAACCATTAACCCAGCACTGCCAAGGCCACCACTGAACCATGTCCCCAAGCACCACAGCCACACGGTTTTTGAACACCCCCAGGGATGATGACACCCCCCGTCCCCGGGCAGCCTGTGCCAGCGCCTGGCAGCCCTTTCGGTGCAGAATGTTCCCTCGCACCCAATCTCACCCTCCCCTGGCGCAACGTGAGGCCGTTTGCTCTCGTCCTGTCGCTGGTTCCTGGGGAGCAGAGACCAACCCCCCCGGCTACAGCCTCCTGCCAGGCCATTGCAGAGCCACCGGGTCCCCCCCAGCCCCCTTCTCTCCAGGCTGACCCCCCCGCCCCCCCCAGGCTGGTGCCCCAGCCAGACACTGAGGGGCTGGAGCGTGTCCAGAGACGGGCAGCCGCTGTCTCCAGGAGATGCCGTGGGAGACGGTGCCGGAGGCTTCACTAAGGCCCAAGCAGACACTGGCCACAGCCTTTCCCTGTCCACTGAGCGGGTCACCCTGTCATAGGACATCAGCATTGAGGATCCCATAATTTCCTCATTTCCACTGGCAGTAGCTTGGGTTCAACCCTTCAGTGCAGAGGAATGGAAGAAGAGCTTAGCATGGGAGCTTTGATTATGTAACTCTGTTGCTATCAAATCCATCTAAAGTGCTTCTTGCCAGGAGCTGAACTCTAAAAGGAAAAAACATGTATGTTGTTTTTGAGTGGAGTTCCATCCCTCATTCCCTGATGGACTTTTTCTGTGGAAATGCTTTGCAAATCAAAAAAAAAATAATTGTTATGGAGTTGGAAAATTCCCTTTTAAAAAAGTAAAGTAAGGTCTTAATCTCTTCTGGTAGCAATTAGGAATACAGGGTACCGGTGCCTTTGAAATTCGAGCCTCTTATTTAACTGTCTAAATAGAGATTTAATTTTCCTGCTTTTGGCACCTAAGCTTGGAAATTTTCTTCTTACAGATGAAAACAGAACATTATAGAAATTGAGGCTGTGCCATTTTTTTCCTTCTTTGTGAGAGAGAACAAAAAATGAAGAGGATCATTTATCACTGTTTACACCACTTCTATTCAAACCACTTTGAACCAAAATCCCTAATAGATATCAGCTCTGGGCCATTCTGGATATACCAAAAAGGCTTTTTTCCCCTCAGAGTTAGCCAACCCATGGCAAGTGGGCAAATGTTAGTTGAGTCGTGTCCTTCTGGGGTCTCAGCTGGGCTGTGCAGACAACGTAGCTTTCAGGTGAGAGAGAGGAGGAGAAAAGTAACTGTATATTTATGGGGAAGACATAAAATCTTAGCAGAATCCTGTTAAACACAGGCTACTGTACAAAATAGTCCTTGGGAGGTCTGTGCTTCTGAAAGACCTGCTTTCCAGCCTGCTTCAGGTCTGGGAAGGTCACCTACTCAGCACAGCTCCATCACCCTTCACGGTGGCTGTGCTAGCAGCTGCTGCGCTCTTCATAGCACTGACACATCGACTCTGGCAGCTCCAGCTGCAGCAGTCCACACGTTACAACACAGCAACCAATTTAAGCCCAAGTCCTACAGTCCATCCAGCGACATCCCATCAGAGGTGTGCAGCAAATATCAAGCAATGAATACAGTTTCTCCATACCGTAACTTGTAAAGCTCTTTCTGTCATCTCCCATTTTTGCCATTAAAATTCACTCATGCTTCAGAAGAAACAATAGGAGATGATTCAGAAGAAAGGATGGGAGGTGTAGTCTTGGCTGTACCCCAGCTTTTGAACCTAGGGCAAGAAAATTTGGTTTCTGAAGCCTCGCTTCCCCTATCCTTTTCCCAGCTCTGATCAGCAGTTCTTTGGGGTAGCTCTACCTATTTTTTCAGTGATGTCCCTAACAAGACTTTGATCTCAGTGGTGGTCTCCAGACACTCCTGGAATTTGATTAAGAAAGTAAGTGCAAAGTGGAAGCATGGGGTGATTCACACCTGCATCCCCTCAGCCTCTTGCCTTTCCTCCATCTCTTGTGTGGGGTGCCTTCCCCAGGGTGCTGCATGGAGGACCAGCTTTGAGGAGCAGAGGAGTAGTCCCTCAGGGACTATCACTGCAACTGTGGCTCCAGGGTCTCCATGTGGTGGCTTTTCTTTCCAGCCAAGCTGTTTGCTTGAGGGCAGATGGAAGCAGAGGAAGCTGTGAGGGACAGGGGTCTGCATCAGCTTAGGCGATAATGGGGAAAACAAAGCGACCGGGGATGCCTCTGGTAAACGTGTTCGTGAGGAGTGATGGGCTACTGTGTCAGTATGTTGCATTTGGTTTTGCTCCCAAAGGCTGATTTAATGAAGAAAAATTCAGCAGGGAAAAGGGAAATTCATACACAGAGGGAAATGCCTTTGCTGCTGGAGGGGCTATAAGCACAGCAGGGAGAGAGGACGAGGTGGTCCTCGGAAGTGTTTCTACATTTCTGGTTAGTTGGATGGGTCCAGGCAGGTGGACTTGCCAAAATCATTGATGAGCTGAGTTGTGGGAACCTTTGAGGTTTCTCCCACACCACCACCTCTCCAGCCACGTAGCCTTTGGACCTCAGATCCCTTTTCACTACTTTCTGTAGAAAGATTTGGGCTCAGGCTGACCCTTGGCACCCTGCAGAAATGCTGGTCTTGCTTGCCACAGTCACCTAGGGAAGTGAGAAAACCAGCTCACACACATCAGAGACACTCGGCCAGGGACAGTGAGATGCAACACCATGTTGGCATTTTCTGATCTTTCTTTTTCCCTGCTGTTCTCTCCTGGGGGAGGGGAGTAGGGAGTGGAGCAAAGACAAAGTCAGAGGCAGAGCAAAAACGCAGGAGGAAAGATATTTCCAAACCTACCTTTCTCCATTTTTTTCTATAGATTTATGATACCTACCCTCTCTTGCCCCCAGCCCCACTGGCTGGTACATCTTCCTTGCCATGACTTCTTGCCTTAAGAGCACCTTCCATGCAGCAGCTCTGTGCTGCCTGACAAAATCTGCCCGTTTATCCCCGGAGCCAAACCTCCGGCTTCCCATACCCGGTGAATTCACTGTAATTGCTATAATCTGCTGCCTATTAAATCTGAAAGCTCTGTTATCACTGTTAATAACAACTAATTAGTGAGGCTGTCACAGGGAGTGGTTCTGTAAGAGAAGGTATTTGTCCTTAACTTCATATAAAGGCTTTACATTAAACCAGAGGAAGGCACACGGCTCCAAGGGCAGCAGCATTCAGTAACTTTTAGTCCCTAGCAGTGAAGCAGAAATGCTTCACTGACTTCTCCCTAAGGAGCTGGCTTTGCCCATTTGCCAAAACAAAAAAAATCACTGGAAAGGAGCTACTGAAACTCCTAAGCTGTAGAGGAAAATAAAAGATAAAATGGAGGGGGGGAAGCAAACCAAAAATGCCAGCAGGGTAGGAAAACAGGACCTGGAATGCTGGGATGGAGAAAGCAGCAGGGTGCAGACAGCTCTAGGAGGTACAGGGCAAGGGGGGAAGCATGTGATTAGAAGGTGGAATAAAAGGGGAAAGGGCTATCTTTTCTTAACTTTGCTGGAAGTACCAAAACTACCTCAAAAGAATTATTGAAAGCCAACAAAGGTTGCCACTGAAGAGTGAATGATGTTTTCAGTTTTGATGATGAAATGTGAACACTTTTCCCCCAGTCATTTTTTCCTGGTGAAAACCTGCTCAGTACAAAGGAAAAAATAACCCACATTTCTCATTCCTAAATACGTGATTTCCTCCGTGACCCAAAACCTCCATAAACCAGAACCTAAACAGCTGCTTTGTCAGGAAAGGGGAGGCATTGGGTAGGAGATGACTGCTCACCCCAAGCCCTGATGCATGTGACATTCGCAATGGATTTCCTGACCTCATTCATGTTTCTGCTTTTGAGAAACACACTCCTAGAGCTGCTGCAGAAGGAACAGGGATTGAGAAGATGGAGATGTTCAGAGGAAAAGGTAGCAAATAAATATACCCCGAACCCTTTCTTTCACATGAGAGGACATATTTATGGTCTGTTTCACATCACAGCTAGATAAGAAGTGAGTATCTCCTCCCATAAGCCACTGTTGAACTAGAAGAAAGGCTACCAAAATAAAACCCCTTCCATGCTCCTGTCCATGCAGAATCCGGCCCCTTTGCTCCTGAGCAGAAACAACCCTCCATCATCCATCGTAGGTGCTTATTGAGTGAAACTCCCACTTACAAATAGCAACAAAGACCTTAATCACTTTGGCAGTGAGTGCCTTTGCTTTCCAATATTTCATAAAAATTTCCAAATCTTTATGGTGTCTCTTTAACTAGAGCAGCAGGTCTAATTTGTGAGATGATGGATGGTCCTGTGATGACTTTGCTAAGGTGGTCTCACGCTGCTGCCAGGTTCAGGAGGTGAATCTGCTCGTTTGGTTTGTTTTACTGCTGCCGCCACTTCTGGGGTTTTGGCATCTGGTTTCATTTGTAAGACAAAAAAGGGCTGGTCCTAAAAGCTTCCTTAATGGATGTTTGGGACCTTGTAAAGGGAAATGGTTGTGTAAAAGATGCCACAAGGGACCAGCTTTTGGTTCTGTCCTTTAATCTTCCTCCTTTTGCTTTTCCCCTTAAAACTGCTGCTGGCAGGTCACCTGCAGCCAATATTCTCCCTCCCAAGCTGGAGGGCGAGCAGCCTGACATCCAGGAAGATATAATTTCTAATGCTCAAAGCACTGGTCTAAGCATTCAGATACACAGGTACTCTTTCCTTCAGCATGTCAGTGATTAACATCCTTGGAACTGTTACTTCTTCTACCACAGCCTGCCTCAGTTTCCCCAGTTATAAAAAAAACAGTAGTGCTTAGGAGAGGTGCCAAGGAGTTAAGATTTATTTGAGGGTAAGAAGCCATTACATGAAATATGCTTTTGCAGGAAGACAAATACATATTCCATACAACTGCCCTGTTGTTTTTGAACCCTTTTGCTTCCCAGGATTCATTGAAGATCTTCCTTTCAGATGCCGTTGCTGTCAGCACATAAAGATATTTGTGCAAGAGGCAGACGTTGTCAGTCTCTGCAGACGGTGAGCCAACTGGCAGCAAAGTGCCTCATTGCCAGGACTTTTCCTTCTTCACATACCTTGCTCTTGCCCTTACTTGTCTCGGGGGTATGCCCAGTGGTGTGTCTTCCCTGGTAATCACAGAAGACAAGGCTGTAACTCGAAATACATGGTAAGCTGATTGCTGGATATTTCCCTTAGAGTCAGAGGGGAGAAACAGGTGGTTTCAGGGTGCAAGCCTTCTTGTCCCAAGATGCATGTCTACATCTGCTCACATGAACCATGTCTTCCTAGCTCCACTGACTCTGAAGAGCAATGCCTGTGAATAGGAACCTGCACTGCAAACGTCTGAAGGTTGATAGGATGAACCTCATCCTCTGGGTCTGTAATGGTGGCTAATCTCTGTAATGAATGAACACCACTTCTACAGGACAGTGAGTCCACATGACAAGAGAGCAGCAGGATGTATGTTTGATATTTAGGGCTGTTTGTCCCTGCCCTGCCAACCAAGTCCCACTGCAAAAGTTGTTCCTGAGGTCTGACGCTTGCTCTGGTCTCAGCAGCCTCAAAACGCCAGATCACTGCAAACGCGAACAAGGCTGTTGTGTGACCTACCCATGCAGGATTAGGAAAAAAATAGTGGCTTCAGCAGGAACAGGAATTTGCACAGCCATGGCCCCCTGGGTACTGATTTACAGCATATTTACATATATACAGACACCCCCCATCCAAAAAAACAGCAGACCAAATTGCTGTCTCGGTTGCCACAATGTAAATCAAGATCGGCTTGGACTGTGATGGAGTTTGCTGCCCTGAGCACACGGGCAGATGTTCTGCCTGCAGAGTTAGCAGCTGCAGCCAGAAAGCTGTGCCCCACGTGGCAGCTGGGAAGGAGAGATTTCCCTGGGAAAAGAAACTTCTCCATCTTAATGTGGCTAGATCTATGCTTTCAATTGCAGACTACAAAGTGAGTGATTTTAGGTGCTGGGTTTTGATATCATAATGTGCCCTATTTTCTGTCGTTCAGGCATGAATTATGGAGTGTTGTGTCTGTGAATGCACCAGTCTTTCAGGATGCTGGCAAAGGAAGTGCAAATCTCCAGAGTTCTCCCATGACCTCTCTCCTTTCATCTAATCCTGGGGCCAGGCAATTGCTAGAAATGCACTCAGTGGCCAGCAAAGAGCTGCCTATACTGCTGGCAGAGGAGCTGGGCACGGAGTGGTGTGCAAGCATCAGGAGCCGGCCAACTTCACCCCACAGACAGTGTTCGCCTTGTGGGAGTGTAGCTGGGTTCACGTTGTGCAGAAACACTGTGTATAAATCCACAAGCAGGCTTGGCTGATGGTGCACACAGCTACAGGAGAGGAGTATTTGCTTCCTGGAAAGCAAGGTGGGTTGCATAGGGATGAGGCCAAGGTGCTGCATTGGGATGTGTCTGGAGGTGTTCTGGAGCCTGGTATAAGTTAGATCCTGTTATGATCCCATCCCTTCCCTGTGCTCAGGAGCATCCTCACTGGGCAAGCAAACCTCCAGGCAAGTAGTTTTCTTGTGCAAGGGGACAATCCATTGGGCTTATCTGCCTCAGGCGCACAGGCACTGGCCATTGTTTGGTGACATCCTTCATCTCTTGTGCCTGACCACAGAGAAACATCACAGGATCTAAGGTGACCATTATCCTTGGGTTAGAAAAGAACCGGGATATGTGGGCTGGGGTGACTATTTCCTTAGGTATTCTTATTCAAATCTGAGAAGGTGGTTATATGCTTTTCTGGAGGGTCACTAGTCTACCAGAAAAGTCCTCACTTAAGAGTCATAGAATTGTTTAGGTTGTAAAAGACCCTTAAGAGTTCAACCATAAACCTAACATTGTCAAGTCCACCACTGAAGCATGTCCCTAAGTGCCACATCTATACATCTTTTAAATACCTCCAGGGACTCCAAGAATACAATATTTCTCCTGGGTTTCTTCACTAATGCCCATGCCCAAGGACCTCTTGGTTTTTTCCTTGGTAATAATCACTTTAGATGTATTGTACAAGAACAAATTCATCCTTCCATCTCTACTCCTTGAGATGGGTATCTGGATGAGTAGGTTCTCAAGATGGAACCCAAGTTTCCTAAAACCCTGGCAGACATCAGCCCCAAATGGGTCCTTTATGAGGGACAATTGTAACCTGTGAGGGCTGAAATACCTCATACTGATATGTGAATCTGTCACAGAGAGCTCTATAGTTTGCAGCTTGGTTGTCCTGTTTCAACTATTGCCCATGGCCACATTTCTCCAGCATCAGGGAGAGGAGCTTGGCAACCACGTCTCAGCTCTGTGCTTGGGAGACATTAATCTACCCTTTGACAAAGTCTTGGGGCAGTACAAAACAGCAGGGAACCCACCTCCATCCTCACTTGGATTTGGGAGGGATCATCTTCTGCTCCTGAGGGCTTGCTAGGGTCAGGTCCCTGCGTGACCTCGAGGCAGCCTTCAGTCATTGCACTCTGGCTATCGTAGTGGCTGTGGCAGGGAGATGCTAAAGCAAAGCAAGAACATCACAGAACACACAGCCTTCTTGTGTATGCTATTCTTGCCATGCATCTTGTCCTCCCTTTTGCTAACCAGCAACGAAAAGTAAGTGTGTTTTGTTGTGTTTTTTTTTAAAAGAAGTATTCTACTGCACAAGTTGGATTCATCCTTGTTGCATGTTCTGGTTTTTAAGGCATTGCTGCATAGGAGGGAGAATTTCCAGCAGAATTCAGATTCAGGCTTCAAATCCAGTTACATTTCAAAATGTCCAGATCTTGTCTTGGACTAGACAGAATTTGGATCTACCTTTGGCAACTGTCTCCACAATTCGGAGAATTCAGAGCCAGAAATTGGCACTGATTTCAAAGATTTTTTTTCATGACTCTTCGGGCCCTTGTTAGAATCATCGATTGGTTCATTATCTCAAATTATTAAGTACAGCCCAGAGGCGGGTTTGAACTGAAACTTTTGAGACCCCTTCCAAGTTTTCTAAGATACTCCAGGATTTTGACCTTAAGAGCATTTAAGGTGAATGTCGCTGGCAAATGTTTTGTTCTTTCCTGAAAACAGAGATAAAATCAAAACAGAAAAGCTTTTGTTCTTTCAAGGATAAAAAAATCAACCTTTCACTGAACCCAGTGTTTTGTGAGGTTTTGGCAGAAAGCTTCCCCTAGTTCAGTCTTCGATGAGAAAAGTAAGCATTTTCAAAAGAAGCAGATACTTTCCACACACAATAAATAAATAAAATAAAATCCTTTCATTCCCCTCAAATCACTCTTAAAAATGATGTAATTGTAAACATTTTAGCAGCTACCCCCTGGATGCAAAGTCACTTTTTAACTTACTGAATCACCTTCTAGGAGAAATCCTGCCAAACTCTGCTTTCCTTAAATCTGTATTCTCCAGAATTCATCCTGAATCAAGTGATTGATGGATGTCATAGCTGCTTCCATTCACAGCTAGGTAGCTCACAACATCACACACTGTGATCGTTCCCTGTGGCACTCCATGCTTTCTACAAAGCCAATGCCCAGATAACTGTTCCTTTGCTGGCTTCCCATTTGGCTCCTGGGCCAAATCCTTCTGCCGTGTAACCCCTCCTGGCAGATGACTCATCATGTTACCACTTCAGAGAGTGTTTTCCAGTTCATTAGAAGGAAATCTTCCATTTCATCAATCGGGAAGTTTTTTGTGTTTGTTTGTGGTTGTTTTTTTTTAAAGCATCGTAACATCCCAGATCTTATGCTGCGCTCTCCAATTAGTGCTTCCAATAACCACTCCAATAGTGAGGGAAAGCATTATTTTCAAGACCTGTATTCTCCCACATCTTCTCTCACAGCTTTGAAAATTACATGCTATTATGACTTTCCTCCAGGGAAGCATCTGAGGATATTCTTTGCTTCCAATCACAATTATAATATATTCCCTTGTAGTTCTTTTTCCCCCTGGGCTGGAGGATCGGAACGCAGAAGCACGGCTTCCTACCCCAGAATTTCATCAGCCATGATAATTTCCTACCTACTCCAGGACGCCAAACAGAAGCAGAGAAGAATGTCATCAGGAGATCTGCAGAGTTATTTTTCCTCCCTTGTATTCCTAAAGATCCTTCTGCAGTTCTAAGGGAAAGTGCTCTGTTCTCCCCCTGGTCCTCATGTGGCACCACTTACCCGAGCCTCATTCTCTGGCACCATGCTTTGGATGAATTGTGGTTTTCTTCAAAATCTCTGGTTCCCAAGACAAGGGTCTTCCTTCTGCTTAATTCTGCCACTGATTTTCCAGCCTTGTCAAGACACATGCTCAGATGGAAAAGCCAAGAGATACACCTATGTTCACTTAGCCCAGTGTCCTATAAAACCCAGCCGTTCAATCCAGCATTTCCCAGATACAACCCATAATGCCTGGCCAAACTGAATGCTGTGGCCTATAGGCTTTACTGTTCCTTCTGAAATGGGAAATCCCTTTATCAATGGTAAGGATGACTCCCTTCTCTGCCGTGGTTTATGATTCCCAGATGTTCCAGGGCAGCATTTCCTAAAGGCCTTGCTTGGAGCTGTGAGCCAACGTGCATTTTCCAGGCTCTACTCCATGAATGAAGTGTCTGGTTCCCCATTGGGTCATGCCTCATGGTCAACTGATGTTGCTGTCGGAGAAGACAGTTGCACTAAAATTTTTATTGCTTCCCTTTTTCACCATACTGGGTAACACTGGAATATCTCTTAGTCTTGTACTCTGTTTTATCTAGAAAATGGTAAACTCGCCTAAATTTTCCTAGGAAGCCAGAGCTTGCAACTTTCAGAGCACTATTGGCACACACAACTTTGCCAGTCCTTCTCTTCTCCAGGCTGAACCCCCCCAGCTCTCCCAGCCTGTCCCCACAGCAGAGCTGCTCCAGCCTCTGACCATCCCCATGGTCCCCTCTGGCCCCGCTCCAACAGCTCCACGTCTCTCCTGTGCTGAGGACCCCCGAGCTGGAGGCAGCGCTGCAGGGGGGTCTCACCAGAGCGGGGCAGAGCCCCCTCCCTCGCCCAGCCGGCCACGCTGCAGGGGATGCAGCCCAGGGCACGGGTGGCTCTCTGGGCTGCGAGCGCACAGTGCCGGGTCATGCCCAGCTTCTCATGCACCAGCACCCCCGGGTCCTTCTCAACAGGGCTGCTCTCCATCCCTTCATCCCCAGCCTGCACAGATACCAGGGGTTGCCCCTAGCCACGGGCAGGACCTTGCTGAACCTTATGAGGCTCACACAGGCCCAATTCTTCAGCTTGTCCAGGTCCCTCTGGATGGCATCCCATCCCTCAGGTGTGTCAACCACACCACTCGGCTTGGCATCATCTGTAAATCTGCTGAGGGTGCATTTGATCCTGCAATGTTATTGATAAAGATATTAAACAGTACTGGTCCCAGTAATAATAGGACCATTGAGCATAAACCCCATCTCCAAGCATCTCCCAGCCAGGCCCTCTTTCAAATGCATCTGCCACTCATATCTGTGTGAGGTTTTGTGTGATTTTTCCCCACCATCACCCCCATCCTATTTCCAGAGCTTGGAGGGGCTTCTCACAGTCCCATCAGCCATACTGATCTCCTTGCCTTGTTCCATGGGGTATGGGGTGGAGGCAGTCTCCATCCCCTCTGAAAACCTGGCCTTACCCCTACCACAGCTCCGTGATCCTCAAAAGGATCACTACTCCATGACGATTTTGAAGGAAGAGGATTTGCTACAGTAAATAAGTTGCTTGCCCTGAAACAGCAACACCACTTGACCTCAGATGTCTCCCTCATCCTATTTATCTGGATTTTATGTGGTCTGACCCTCCATCTCCCTTCCTTGATTCCTGGGGAACAATAAGTCAGGATTCAGTGTTGTTTATATAATGAGAACCCCAGGCCTTGTTTCTCAGCTGGCGTAAATGAATGTATATCCACCAGCTCCACCAGAGTAGATATGCACTTGGGGTGAACACCAACCCCCTTCCCTCAGTCCATTTTGGTCCTCTCTGTAATGTTGTAAAATAAAATGCACATATAAAAAGATGTCTTTCTTTTCTTTTTCCCTGACAGACATTAAAAAAGAGCAATTTCCCCGAAGTGTTCTATAGAAGCAGCATAAACTATGGCTTGATTAGTTTACAAGCTTTTTTTTTTGTGGTGCAGATGCCCAGAAATCAGGCTGAGAGCAAGGGTGGGAAACTTTGCAGCTCACAGCCTCAGTGTGGAGAATTTCTGCCTGTTTAGCTGGTCTTTTGCCTCCAAAGATTCTCTTTTGCTGTGCTTTCCCTCTGGGGCTGCAGGAGCAACTGTTTTCTTAATAGTATTTCTTAGGTTGTTGGTCTGGGTGTGTGTGTATATATATATATATATATATAGTGTATGTGGAGAGGAAGAGGTGGTGAGCATAGATTCAATGCTGAGTTGACAGGACACAGAGCAGCGTCCTCTCTCAGGAGAATACAAATGTGCTGGGAAAGGAAATCCCAGATTGTTTGAATTTCGAAGCTAAAAGCCCCAACGTATGTCTGAGTCTTCAGGAGAGATTTAGAGAGGAGATTTGCATTGGGGTGCCTAGAAACCTTCACCTTCCACCTTCCCACTACCATTGTTGGGAGCCACCAGCTCCCCATTCATGTGATGGGGGAAGTGTTTGTACCATCATCTCTCAATGGCAGCAAAAACTATCTAGAAAATTATCACCAAAAAATCACATCTGGTGTCAGCAGGACATCTTGGACATCCTCAAGCCCCTTGGGTCCTGACAATAGGATAAGTGAGGTCTTCAGGAGCTCAGCATTGGAGTCTGTCCTGTGCTGTGATATACTGAGCAAGGATGAAGCAAAGTCCAGGGTCAGAAAAGCCAATACAGCCTTTGGGGAGGGACCTAGAATATGTCCTAGGTGCCTGAAAACTAGTCTGGGTTGTGCTGTTGAACTGTATGAGCAGGAAAGTACAGAAGCAACCTGTACTTTCCTCAGTCAAACACATCCCTCTGCAAATAAATCCCAGTGTTTGAGAGAAAACCCCACTTTCTCTCTTTGTTTACAACCAAAAAGGCCAGGATCTTTGTCCATGGGCATTGCCAAGTCTCTTTCTCAAGGCTGATTGATTTTTCTTTTCTACCTTTGGAATATATTTAAGGTCTCTTGCCTGCTGTGGATTCTCTGGTGTCTGATACAGGAGCCTGAGTTTCACCCATCCCTTCTGAGCTTATGGGTCTCTCTCCCCAACCTTGCTGCTTGTCCAAGACTTTGTTAGCTCTGAGAATTCTCCCTCTGCTTTGAAGATGGTTGAAAATGATTCAGGAGCTGTTGAGAGGAAGAGGGAAGGGAAAACCTAGAAACAAGCAGAAATAACCCTATTTCTTTAAGAAAAAGACTGTGGGTATATCTGGCTGTGTCAATCTGGGGTGAACAACATGAAGGCACTGCAAATCAGAGGAAATCTGCAAGGAAGATGACTCACATTCACATTTGACATGGGACCAGAATTCAGGCATTTGGGTCGCTTTTTTGGAGCAATTTTTGGATATGGACTGCCCACCAGATTCTGGGCCAGACCCTATTAAGATAGGTCATCTTGCAGGTCTCAGTAGGAAGTATAGTCAAATCAGCATGCTCTTGTGGGCTTATTTAAATAGAGACTGAGAGCCCTGGGAGGCACCAGGCACTGTGTTAGCACAAGACACCCTGAGGGAGCCAATTCTGTTCCTTTTCTGTGCTCGCTGCCCCATTCCCAGGAGAGAAAAACAGAAGAATGGGACAGAGATGCTTTCCTCAGGGAGGTAATGTGGCCTGAGCTCTTTCCTCCCCTGATGCTTCTTCTGCTGCTGGAAGAGAACAAGCTGGCAGTGGCACAGTGTCATGCTCCTTACAGTGACCCAAGGATCCCTGCTCCTTGCCTTACCCTTTCCATGTCCAGCACCTTCGCCCAGTGCTGTCTCCAGCCCTGTCCATCTTCTAAGAACTGATGTGCTTCCAGCTAAAACCCCAGCAGATTCAAGGTCTACCAGCATGCAAGAAGCTAGCAAGAAGTTCAGAAAGCTCTTCTTCTTCTTTGTTGTTCTTTTTCCCCCCTCAAATTTTTATATTTTCAGTTACTGTCTATAAGCACAGACTATTTATAATCAGGAGAAGGTACTCCACCCACGCTATCAAGAGATACAGCTTGGTTCAGAGCAAAGTTCAGAGCTTGGGAATCATTCTTTTTCAGGTCCCTGCTTTTATTAGAAAATCAATAAAAAACAAGTGATATAAGTCAAGCCTAACTATTTCCCCTCTCATTTTCAGAGAAATTTAAAAAAGCTGGAAAAATTATCATTTGGGGTGAACCCAAAATATTTCCTTTGACCACCTAATTAATTTTTTTGCTTCATTTCTAAGTTATTAAAAATAGACAGGTCCACTCTGAGAGAAATTCCACTATGAAATGACAAATAGAAGCTGAAAGGTTTTGCTTCGAAATTGCTCTGGTGTTTCTGATGTGAAACATAAGACAGGTTGAAAAGAAACATTTTGACATTTCCCTTCCATCATTCCCATACTCGTATTTTCAGCTGAAGCCATCAGCTACATTCAACCCATATGCACAAATAACACACTGCCCCCATCCCTCCACTTTAAATTTAATTAATTGTTTTCTGAAAAAATGACTCACTGGACTCTACGCAACATTTGGTCCAAGCCAGTCAATAACTTTTAATTTCTGTTTTTCTCCATTGGAGTTTGCTGATCATCCAGCAGTGGTGAGGACACCCATGATTTGGTGATTACAGCCCAAAAATGAGAAAAGACAAGATCACTCCCTTTCTGTGTGGAGAAGTAGGGGGGAAGAGTGGGGAAATGACATAAAAATATTTTCTGAACGACAGACCAGGCAGTGACCCCAGAAGGACTGCAGAGCTCAACCCAGCATCAGAGGTATGTTTGCTCCATCAGGATCAGGCGCACTGCAGTGCCTGGGTGTGGGAGCGAGCAGACCAGCAGCCATATGCAGGTGGAAAACCACCGCTGGCCACCCCGGCTCTTAAACCAACTATAAGGAAGAAGAGGAGGGTGAATTCTCCCAAAGGCTATCTCAGGGGTGGGTTGTAAATGAGAGCCTCTTTGTTTCTTTGTGAAAATCCCCTTTTTCACATCAGTGTTCAGCCAGCACTTTCAAAGAGTGCAGTTTAAATTGGATAATAACCTCGGTTAAAGTAAAACTTCCTCTTGCTGGAAACCAGACATTATTCTGCTGGTTTCCCTGCTCCTTACACACGTCTCTATAATTGCATCAAAGAGAAGGGGCAGCACGTTCATTAGATGCAGCCACAAAGACAAGAGGACGTTGGTTTGTGACACATGGCATCTACCCCAGAGCACCCACATGTGTGCTGTGCCCCAGAACAGCCCTTTCTGAGGGATTTCAGGTTGAGGTGTATTGCTAGGAGGAAGAATTTTGCAGGAGCAGAGTATCTTGCTAATAACACTGGGATTTCCAAGGGCATGTGGAAGTGTATCTTTGTTCATCTTGACCCCACAACAGCTCCAGCTTTGCTCAGCTCTCACTTTAAATGAACTGTGATCAATTAAAAGCTCTGCTCACTGCTTATTCAAAGAGCATATAAATCTTCACAGTCTGATTTTGCCTTTTGGACTCCCTTTGGAAGACTGAAACTAAAGCCAGTGCCAATTCTAAATATTTCATGTCTCCATGTTCCCAAACTCAAATTAGTCTGATGGCTCTGGTAAGATGTAAAGAAACAACAAGAACAGTCCAGAAGTCTTGCAGTTAAAAAAAAAAAAAAAAATAATGCCTCTTATCACCTCTAAAGGGAAAATATTCCTCTTTATTTTTTTCCTTTTTTAGACAAATGCAGGTTTTCAGGGGGACAAACTGGAGGGCTTCGATGCTGTTTGTTGTGAGGTTGCTGTTGAAATCCAGCTGTAAAGACCCAAAGGAGCTTCTCACTCATCTGAAAGATTACAAGTCTGGAGTGGAGGTATCCCAGCAAGCTGCTGTGAAGCAGCTGCAAATTGTCTTTAAGAGGTGGGGAACAGTATTTTTTCACCTGAAGGTGCATCTTCCTAACTGGTAGCTCCTCAATAAAGGCAGTGGGCAGAGAAGATCAAGCCTGTAAGGCTGTTTTCTTTCTTGTCCTTCTTTTCAGGGTAAATGCAGGACCATGCTTTCCCAGGCTGTCAACGTGGCACTTTGGAACGTGTCTCACATTCATTTAAAATAAATAAATCCATGTTGGATCGACTTCCTCATGCTAATCAAGTCACTGGAGACAGTGAAGACAAATGGTGTGGGACACTGCCTGTGCTTATCAGGGCAGGAATGACACTCCTGCCCCTTGCTAAGGCCAAATTCATAAGTAGGGTGCCTGCAGCCTTCCCTAAATTAGCACAGTTGAGTGCTCCAGGACTGTTTGAAACAACCACAGGTCACTTCCCAGACCATCCTATCCTCAACAGGAACCGGGGCTGGCCAGGGACCAAAACTTGACCTCACAGTTGGATGTTGGAATTGCAACCATAATTTCTTCCCTCCTCTGATCTGTGTTTTCAGAGATACTGGTGGGCTATCAGATCAGGTGGAGGGTGATTCCTTTCCCTTTTTGGATATGAGCTATCTCCCATAGCTGAGAACAAAAGGCTGCTTCCCTTCCTAGACCCTCACCTTGTTGGCATCCCTACCTATAAAAGCTGCTGGACTCAGTCTGTAATAAGAACAGCAGTTCTAGTGTCCTGTCTTCAGTGTAACTTTGCTGTCCAGGACCCTACCTGATAGCTCACCTAAGCCAGTCAAGCGAAGTGGCTTGATTTACATCAGTTGATAAACCAGTCTGGTGTCCAAAAGCAGATGCAAGAGGAAAGGTTCCATAAAACCAGAGGTCAGTGCCTGGAAAACTCATTAAAAACCCTCAAAAATACAAGGGATAATGAATCCTCAGTGGGCCATAACGTCTGTGTAACCCAGTGGGCAGCTGACACCACATTTATCTTCCAAATGTTACCTCTGGTCCCTTAAAACACATTAACAGACCAGATCTGTGTTGCTGGAGGACTGGAAACATAAACACTCCAATTAAAATCTTTATCAGTGAGACAATGCCTGAAAATTAAAGTCTTGCACTGAGCCTGTCCGTCTCCCACTGATGCCCCCTAAGATACACTGCTGCTAAAGCTTTGCAAAGTAGACTGGGGAAAACATCGTCCTTTTGCTGCTTGCCAGCTAATTGTGGGCTGCTGCAGCTTGTTGTTGTTGTTGTTGTGTTTTGTTTTTTCTTTATCCCCCAGCATTGAAAATTCATTAGTCACAGGGGTGTGAGGTTAAACGGCACTGTGTGCAAATCACATTTTATTTTAGGTTGCATAAGCTTCACAGAATTTCTGCCTAATGCTTTTGCATTCTCTTGTGCCCTCTCCTCCTCCTTTCCATTATTCTTGTCAGTCTAACAACTAACAAGACTGATCATGCTCACTGTTTTCTGATCCCTGCTCCCCACTCCCCAGCTCTCAGTTTACAGTAGTTTTTATTTAATACAGCTGAATAGGAAAGAATCAAAGGCACAAAGGGCCATGAGGGATTTGCTTCCCATCAGCCTCTGTTGAAGCACAGGTGTCTTGTCTTTGTGCCCTTGAAATCTCACCAACACTGAGAAACTGTGGGACCTTACGCTGATCTTCAAACTAATCCTCCACTGCTCTTGTTCTACCTCCTCCCAGCTTCTTTTTGATACTCAGGTTTGTTGGCCAAGGAGTACGGAAGTTTTAAGAGGTAGCAGGTTCCCACCAGCTGGGAGGCTGACCTATGATGCCTGTTTAATAGCGGAGCATGTGGTCTTGGCTTTGTATTTTTGTTCTTGCTCCTTATTTCACAAGCATCATAACGATGCTGGATAGTTTTTCCTTCCTATTTACGCTGTAATTACGGTCATTTGGATTCAAATCATCTGAAGTCTTTAAACTTTAAATCTCTGAGACTTTAAATCAGCATACGCATCTCCATCCGAATTAGCTGCCCACCCTCCATTCCTAATCAAGGGAGAAAAATGGGTACTTCTAGGAATGACTCATCACCTCCAGAGTAAATTTCTAAACTAGACCAGATGGCATGTATCCTGTTTCGCCCCATTGGCTACAAAGGGAGCCCAGGGCACTAGCTCCAGTGGAGACTTCCACACTGCCGACCTGTCTACTTGGCCGGGGGAACCCCACTGTAGGCAACTGGCTCAAGAGTAGGCATGTAGGCTGAGGGTGTTTAGTATTAGGGAAGAGTCAAGCAGAACCAGACTTTCTGTGATGGACACTAGGCTCAGATAAGGCCTGGTGGTCTGGATTATGGGTGCTTTAAGAGCAGTGATATAAGACCCTTTCAGCTATACTCTTGCCTAAAGTCATTGGGAATTCATTGCATTCCAAAGAAAAAGGCACAATGACAGCTCTGGGTAGGAAACAATGATGTTTAATGAGGATGTAGGGTGGATTGTACATGGAAGGAAATGTCAGGGCAAGAAGGACAGTTCCTATGTCATACCTGCTAATGGTTTGTTGGTTTTGGCTGTTCACCTCCAGTTGCCAAAGGGTCTTAGGATCTTGGGAAGTTACTGAGAGAACTCGCACCCGAATGTATTCTTGAACTGTGGGCCATATTTACTGCCGGTGCGAGGCTCAGGAGTTGGTGGCATTTTAATACATGCTCAAAAAAAAAAAAAAAAAAAAAAAAAAAAAGGAAGGTTGTCCATGTTTACCCCAACAGTAATGCAGTGTTGATGTTGGTGGGAGATGCTGGCTCATAGAAGGTAGATAAGAGCTTAGCCTCAACAAAGCACATGGATGTTGACCATGCAATGCAGCTGTTATCCAAGAAAGATGTTCTCTGGGCCAAAGTGTCAAGTCCACTCAGGGAACACTTTGACCGGGATGCAATTTTATTAACCCTTATTTTGACCTTGGAAAAACATGATCAACAGAGCTCCTATGTTCTGCTGGAATCCAACAAGCTCAATAAAAGCTTGCTCAACACAAAGTGCAGAAAAATATTGTGATGATGGACACCAACCAACGTTCCCACTTCAGGGCATAAAAAGGACTCAGAGATCATTGAGGTTTTGTTTTTCAGCAGGAATAACTCTTTGGCATAAATTGACTTAGGCATCCACAAGCCATGGAAATTCCCCTTTGGAAAATGTTCTTGAGGAAGCAAACTAGGGAGGGAGATGGATGGGAGAACAGTTAGAGGCCAGCTATGCACTCTATCAACCCTAAACGAATGAGCTGTCACATGGATGTATAGGGAGAGGGACACAGCTTACTAAATTAAAGCCCTGACAGCTCTTGACTCCAATCCAAAGTGCTAATTGGAAAGACTTCAACTGTTGCTGTCCCCAGAGACCTGTATCTCAATCACAGGCCCGCCCTTACCAAGTCAGCTCTAAGAGCTCTTATCATCTACTGCTTGGCCTTTTCCTGGAAGGGGCTCAGGAGCATGAGAAGAGGAGAAAAGATGTTTTCTTGGCTCTTACATGGCTTTTCTGAGCTCTGCTTGAGCAGAAGCACACAGAGGAAGGCCTGATCCTCAGCTGGTGGCAAGTCGGTGTCTCACCACTGCAGAGTTGTTAACACCATCCAAGAAGCTATGCCACTTTCTGCAGATTTGAGACCTTCTGGTGGTGGCTGATGACAGTTACTCCACTTTCAGCTGAGAGAGGATGAGTCCTCATTACACCGATGTAATAAACACTGAAATTTCACACTCTTAATTATGGCTGTAACTGATTCCACTATTACCGGTTAAGTACCAATTATGCAGATTTACAATAGCCTGTGGCATTGTCTGTATCCAGCCTTTGATGACCCAGAATGACTTGTATTAACCATTGAGGCGATATCTGAGAAACTGCTCTTTCTCGCTTGACTGTCAGGAAATAACTTGTTTACATGCAGAGAAATCCTGACTCAATGGTGTCAACTTTGACTTTTCTACTTGGATCCATCTCATCTTGGTTCATCAAATCACCTTGTTTCCCTTACAGGATGCTGAAATCTTTGACACCCGTTGGATGTTTTTCTGGGCAGGTGCTTTCCCAACTGGTTTCCATGTAGCTATCCATCAGAGATGGACCTGGAGACTTTATTATAAACCACATACTCTTGCATTCTCTTTAATAGGGAAAAACTACATCTTGGTCTCTTCTGTGGATGCTATATGAAAACTTTGCAAAGTGCATTTTTTTATATCGTATCATAACATAAATGCACAGATGCTGACTTTGGGACAGGTGCTCCTAGGTTATTGGACAGGCTGTCCTCCTCTGGAAGCAAAATGTGATCACCTCATTCAAAACTGGCCAAGACAGGCAGACAAACCCTCTACATCTTCCAAGAGAGCTCCAAGAGCTGCAATTACCTCAAAAAATTAGGAATACAGTTCTTTCCCATGGCCCAGTAATGGCAATTGAAGAAAATATTCCTCTGAACATCTGCTTCAGTTGAGACTGATCTCATCGGTAGCCCTGAGCAATGTGAAGTTTTCTTACCAAGTTATTGTCATTCCATCTTATGAAATACTTTTCCTGTGGCCTCTCAGAAAATGAACATTTTTGGTAAATCCTTGTTCATCTAAATAAGAGAGAGGAGAGCCATTTTTCTTGCCATACAATGAGCTAGAGAGGCACATGGACAATGCCATGACAGTGGGGTGGAGAAGAGACAGGTTTCCTGCAGCAGTATTTTTCAAAACATCCCTTGAAATGTATTGTTGCCAAATAGACAAGCTACTCAGAAGGGCATTTGATTAAGTGTTGACTGGACAGCTTGGATCTGCTATTTAGGGAGAGTGGAGTAAACACTGCTCCAGATAAAATCAGTGGGAGAGCATCTCTGGAAGGGTTCAAAGAGAAGATGCTTCTGCTGTGTAACATCAGGATGGAAGATAGCTAAAAAGGCAGTTAAATGCCACTGCGCCATGTTCTGATCTCACACCAGTTTCACAGGGATGGATTCAAACATTTTGAAAAGGTCTGGCAGTAAACTGAAGGGAGGTGAAGGAAAGAAAGGGGGAGCTGAGCCCAGTATTCAGGGCACCTCAAGCACCAAACTCCAGAATGTCTGGGACCCTGGAAATGGCCTCCAGGTGACAACCCTGATAAAATACATGCTAATGACATGAATAAAATAGAAATAAACAGGGAAGTCTCACCCCTTGGGTGCTTCCAAAAAGCCTACATGATACCTCCATGACATCTGTGAAGCTAGTCCCAGTTTGCATCCTGGAGTAGAAGGATCAGACCCAGGTTCTACAAAGCTGTGCTGTGTAGCTGTGCCTACCATACACGTCCCAACAGGAGAAAGGCACATCCTCTGCAGACTGACCTCATCCTGGATCATCCACCTTTCTTGTCACAGTTCCCAACACAGCTTCCCAAGGACAGAAACATCTCGGGAAGGAAGCTTTGGCTGCCTCCTGATCCTTGAATTCCTGCTATGGTGCCATGCAGCCTCTGGGTTCAAGATGTGGACAAGCTGTTGCTACCACATGGCTCCAGGTGAAGAGCCTGGCTCTGGTCTCGAAAGCTGGGCAGCCCTCCCAGCTCAGCGCTGCTCCAGAGGCAATTAGCTTTGCAGTGCTGAGAGCTCAGGCATGAGGCACGTTCCCTCTCCTGAAACAGCCATTCTGCTACTGTGCCTGGGACTTCACCCAAGCTGACCCTTGACTGAGTATTCACACTTGGCTTTTAATTACTGTTACAATTAGCATTGGTTTCTTGGCTTCCTTTGCATGCAGGTTTGCATGGAACAGCAGCACTGAAACCACTGCTCTAAGCTAACTGTAGAGGAAGGGATGTGCCCTTAATCCCAAGATGATGGAAAAGCAAGGAGAAGAAATAAGCTGAGCTGAGAAGCAATGAAAGTGCTGAGGATCCTGTTAGGCACCCAGAGAGGGGGACTAAAAGTGATTTGAAAGAGCAGTATAGTCTTTTGAATGCAGCTACTCACACTGCATCTGGACACAGGGACCTGAATAAAATGCACCAGAGCCGTGGTGGAAAGCACTGTCCATTGCTTTCATGTACCTCTTCAATTCTATGTCAATACACTCTTGGGATTTGTTCCCTCCCCTGGGAAGAGCAGCTCATACCTCATTACTTGTGGAGGTCTGACGTCCATGAAGGACTCAGGTCTCAGACGAGTTATGCTGCTGCTGCCACCACACTCTGTGAACATAAGCAAGATACAGAAGGAAAACTAGCAAGCATACCAGCTCTCACTTTGCTAACATCTCTGCTCCAGTGATACCAGCTCCAGTTGTTTCACTGATCAGCAGGTAAAACATGAAAATTTTTTCACCATCCTGATTTTGATTTGAAGTTTATTGCTTTTGTTTCAGAATTACAAAAGGCCTTGGGAACCCAAAAGCTCCCTTGTTCTTCCCACAAGCTTATATTTCATGCATGAGTAAGGGATGCTGCCCTTTTCATACTATCCTACTTCATAACTCAGCTTTGGAAATCAACCCGAGTTTGCACTGGGCAGTCGGGCAGTGATAATGCAGTCGTGTGTGCTTCCCAAGGCCTCCATGGGTGCAGACATTCTGCAGAATGACCCAACCCACAGCAGACTGCAAAGGAAGATGGTCCTTGGCTATTTTTCTCTGTTCCCATGCTTATTGTCCTCCCAGGCTTTCTAGGCTCTGTCCAGCTCTTCTCTGTCATTGACTAGGATTGCTCTTGGGCTCTTTCCCAGACACAGTCCCACAGCTGGGGCAGCAGCAGCTTCTGCAGGAAAACACTTCCTTCTGCAAGGGCTGTCTCCCAAACACAGCCCTGCAGAAGCTGTGTCCACAGCTGAGAAACTCCAAAGCTTTCGTATGCATTGTTGTTGCCAGCTCAGCCATTTCAAGAATATGATTTATGCCACAATGCTCATGCAAAGAGCCTCTGTAGGATCTTTCCACTGTCAGAGTGATCTTATCCGATCCCACCAGCACCTTGTTTGCTAGAGTTTAAACTGTTACTCCAGCCAACACAACCCACACTCTTGGTCCTGGGAGCCCAGCCTGTCCTCCCAACTCGTCACGGTGATGGGTCTAGCTTTGAGACCTCATTGCCATTTGCTGGACATGGCCTGCAGTGCACAAAGGGTTACTGTGCAGCCAAGGAGTTCGTGGTGTGGCAAGAACATAGAAGGAAAGCATTAATCATAAGGAAAAATGTAAGGAATGTCACCCTCTGTAAAATCAAACCCTTGTTATCAGTTTGAAAGACTACCATTCTGGTGCAGGCTGGAGTTTGTTCCCCTCCTAGACCTCCATCAGGTCAACAGCACTGACATGAGACATGATTTACCTTTCAGTCTGCAGACTTGGGGCTTACACAGTCACTAGACACCCTCTAACTGCAGCAACCGAGACCTCATTGCCTTGTCAGGTCCCCTGGGACCTTGCAGGGCTGCAGGAATCTGGACTTTCAAAAAACAAGGTCACAGCACGCCGGGAAAAGCATACTCTGCTGTGCTTGGGGGGACTTTCTTTTGCAAGGACTGGGTGCAGGTAGGGAGTATGAAGGACAGAGGAGAGAGACCATTAGCTCCATGCTTGGGACAGGAGGAGGAGCAGGGCTGGCACAGCAATGACAATGAGCTCAGTCAGGTTGTGGGGCAGTTGTTGTGGGAAGGACCAGAGTCTCCAAGGTCTAGAAGGAAAGTTACAGTAGTGGGTTGCAACAGTAATGCTGTTACTGAGTCAGTTCCAAAACCTTCCTTTCCCTGAAATGCTAGCTGTTTCCCCTGGCTATGCATCACTTTAGTTTAAGGGCTGGTTAGGTGGGAACATTTCTACAACACAAGTAGCTTCTCATAGTCCTCTCAGTGAAAGAATACCCCTGAGAAACATCCAGGCATGTAGAGGAACTTCAAAGAGTCCCTCTCACATGTCCGGACACAGCCTCACATCTTTTTCATCTGAGTGTTTCACCTTGCACCCCATGACATACTCTCCATTTGGCTTCTGTTCCAATGACTACCACAAGTGTCACTGGAGGAGCTTAAGGGTGGACATCTGAAACCGAAACTCTCCCTGTGCCCATGTTTCTCAGTCCTTGCCAATAGTTGAAGAACAAAAAGCAATCCCCTGTCTGGAAGGTCTGGTCCTTGGTAATCCTGGCTAAGCACTGAGCAGACGTAGTGCTGCGACTCCTTCCCTCCGTTCGCCATCAGATGGCAGAAGGAGCTTCTTACTCTCTGAGCTTTAAACCACAGCTCTGATGTCCCTTACACCTAGAGAGGACTTGGAGAAGTGTTTCATTTGCTAGCAGAAATGTTTTTCCTGGTGGTAAGTTTCAACCAGTTAGATAGTTTCTAGAACACATGGGTTATACCCCAGGAAGGTGAAGGTGTTATAGAAGCCAAATTGTGTTCCCTGGCTTCTTTGAAGCAATGCTAGTCCCAATTTATAAACGAAGAAGCTGAGGCACAAATGGGTAAATCCAAGCCCTCACTCTCATCCCTGGGATAATACTCAAGTTTATAAGAATAGCAGCCTTGGAGGGACTCACTAGCACCCTAATATACTTTCTTCTGGCTCTGGAGTGTGGAACGCAGCTGGTAGCTGGCCAACAAGACAGGTCATTAGCGATACAGCCTCCAGTGTCCACACTTACTTTGGAGCAGGGCAGAGCAGCACCTCTCTGCCTCCAAGCACTATTCACAGCATGAGCCAGGTTCCAGCCTTGGGTGTCCAGCCAGCACAGCACTGCTTCTCCCGGCTCAGGGGTGTCAGGACATCAAAGGAAAGCAGCAGAAGGCATGATCAAAAGGAAGGAAAGGAGGTTCTCCTTCACACACATCGTTAGCGGTGGTGGTCCTCACTGCAGTATCTGTTGTGTGCTGAAAACTTACAGCCGTTGGGAAGCCAACTGGATGAATTCACGGTGGGAAATCCAGTGAGGTCTATTAATTACACGGAGCCACGAATTGCTGTGGGTTGAGGGAGTATTATGTGGTAGTGCCATGCATGTTCTCCTGTTCATGTTCTTCTTGCCGCTTCTGCTGTGGCTGCTCTTAGAAGCAGGAGCATGGGCTAAGCTGTAGGATGGTTCTTCCACGCCTGTGATCCAAGGCTTTGGGGTCTTTTTTTTTTTCCCTGAGGACTTAGGTGGAACCAGCATTTTTTTGTAACCGCAGACTTTTACAGCCAGACACATGAGGGCAGAAATGTAGCATTATGTTATTCTATGGACCTATAATCACAGCCCCAGACTGATCATTTGAGGATTTCTGCATTTTTTCACAGGTGGCAGATAACAGCTGACTATTGCCTAGGACAGATTTCTTGAAATAACACCTTCACACCCAATATACATGTGAAGCTAACAGCAAGGAAATAATCCAGGACTGGAAAGGGCTGAGTTGCCAACATAGTCTCCGTCCTTGGAGGTTTTCAAGACCAGAGTGGACAAAGCCCTGGCTAACCTGGTCTGATCTTGTAGCTGACCTTGCTTTGGGCTGGGGGTTGGGCAGGAGAAGTCCTGAGGTCCCTTCCAGTCTAAAATGAACCTGTGACCCTTTGGGCTATAAATACAAAAGCCTAGCATGAACATAAACGTCTCTGATGCATCTTGCAGCCTCCTGGACGTGGCTGATCCAACAGCCAACCTTCTCAGGGGTGTAGATCTCTGAAAGGTAAGGCAACCATCTGCAGCAGTGTTACCAGGACCGAAGGGAAGTCAAACCAATCTGCAGGGGCTTAGTGCTGTCCCATGTGGCTCCTTTTCCTTCTCTGACCCAAGCCACAACTATAACTAGAAGCTGGAGGAGCCTTTGCCTGCTTTGCTTGTTCTTTTGGAGGTATGTTGAGCTGAAATATAAAATCTTTGCAGGTCTATTGGCTTCTGGGCTGAGGGAGCTGAGGATGATTTTTTCAGAACAGTACTTTGGTGGGACAAGCTGATTGGGATTGCTTTCTTTTTTAACTAGCAAAATCAGTATAGCTGGAAGCGTGCAAAGAAGTGGGAATGAGGACCCCAAAGCTGTAGATTTATTTTGTGATTGAATATAATCACAAGTTTTTTTGGAGAGAGGATTTTGCACCTCTGCTCTTTTGTGAAGGAGATTTTAATGAAAAGAACAAGTGCGAAGTCAAAGGAGCAAAGGTTTCTATCCTCTGATTTATCCAAGTGGAAATGGGCTTGCAGCATTGCAAACCTGGTTGGTTTTCCTGTGTTTCTTGTGTGGCATTGCAAACATTTTGATATTTATTCTGTGTGGGTCGTTCCTGATATTGGACCACTTTAGTGAAATTACAACGCGAAAAAAATTGGCTGTGTGCATTTTCAAATTGCAATGTTTTAAAACTGTACAGATCTTACATGTGCGGTGACCCCAAATGGCCAAAAGTAGCTTTTACATCTCATTGGGAATCACAGTGATTCAGAACTAAGGAAAATTGATGAGAAAATTGTTTTAACAGAATTTCAGTGGAGAATAATCCAAACAAGTCTTCTCATTTTGCATTGGCACTCATCTCTGGGTCTGCCAGTTCCTCATGGAAGTATCAGCTCTCAGTGCTCTTAGCCCCACGTTTGCTTTATGTGCTTCTTTTTTTGCCTGGACAGTAGCTCAAAGGGTTTCTGGCATCCCTTTACAGTGCCTGGCCTAAATCTTACCACCTTGGAGACAATTTTTTTCTCTTGTTGGTTCCAAATGTTTTTCAACGTATTGCTTTCCTTGGCTCTGTGCAAGAGAACAAATGTCAAAACCAGGGAAATTTTTCAAAAGGTGAAACTTCCCATTTTTAAATCCTCATTAATTAGATTTCCTTTCTGGCTTCCTCCCCAAGGCTGATCTAGTCACCCCCCTGCTTTGCTAGGAAGAGCTGATGGGGTCGCAGCCCAATCTGAACATAAATTCCCACCTTACACCCCTTGTATGTGAAGGAAATGAAAATGACATACTGCAAATCCAGTTTCATTCTTTAATCCCAGGATTGCATGAATCCAGCATCAGGATGCAGCTTGTTCCTTGAAACCAGACTAAAACAATTATTACTGAAATGTTTCAGGAGTGATTCTTGTTGCTAAGCTCCAGAATCATGCTAATTTCTTTGCTTAAGTTTGCAGGATTGTTTTCTTGTTAATTTTTCTTTTTTTTTTTTTTAACCTAAGCTGACATTCTTTCCCGTCTCAAGAGAAATTTCTGTATCGCAGTTAGAGCAGCAGCTGCAAGCTGAAAGCTGTACACGCAAAGGGACACTTCAGCAAATCAATCCTCTTTGCTTTTTAAAACAGGGCAATCACTTAACAAGGAAGACAGCAGGATGCGTGCTGAATGCCAGCCTCTTCCGGGAGGCATCAGGGTTCAGGGCTGGCTTCTGCGGCTCAGACTCTGTGTGACCCCATGCACGTCACTTTGGACCTCGACCCCAGCTCTTTGATCACTGTTAGAAAGGTCTCCAACTAGCAACCCCTCACCACAGGGGTTCCATCATGCTCCCAAGGAGCTCCACTTGAGTCCCAGCAGCTCTTGACTACCCCTCACTTCTGTGCCACGAAATCCCAGGGGTACATCCCCATCCCAGGACAGTGAATATGATGGCCGCTGACCTTGGTCATACCCCAAGCAAATCATAAAATCATTTAGGTTGGAAAAGACCTCTAAGTTCAAGTCCAACCGTTAACCCAGAACTTCCAAGTTCACCACTAAACCACGTCCCTAAGCACCACAGCTACTAATTTTTTAAACACTTACAGGGATGATGATTCAGACCCAATCTGCTAGCAGATGCTCTTTATAACTTGCTCCCAACTACAGAAATCCTGAAGCACAGCAATCATAGTCAGGTGAGCAAGGACTTCACCTCATGCTCCCTATATGAAGAGGGGATAGGTACCAGCTCAGAGACATAAAGGCATTTTGTCCTTGCAAACCTCAGGCAACCCTCAGGCCATGTCTCCCTCAGCCCAGCTTCCATTCATATGGCTAAGATAGCCTCTTCCCTCAGACTAGACCAGCCTTGTTTTCCCTGTCTGGTGGAAACCATCCCTGGTCTGCATGAAGCCCTGAACCATGCCTGGAGTGGGAGGCTAGCAATGGGGATCCTTAGGTAGGACTGTGGGACAAGAATGGGATGCACCATGCAACAAGACTGGTGTCTTCAGAATATCCCTGTGTTCAGAAATGCCTTCCTCTGAGGAGGTGGATGTCTCCATCCTTTTGTAGAGCCCTTATTAGATGGCCTCAGACCAACAGGGCTTAAAGACGGCTCTACCATTGCCTTGCTATGAACAATTTAACTGGAAGAGGAGTTGACCTAAACATGAGGATGACCTTTCACTGTCTGTGCTAGGGCATGGGCATATCTGGTAGAACAGCACAATGTGCCTCACTCACCAAACCTAAAACCACGTTCCTACTTGGGATTGGAATCTCCTGGGCTTCTCTCCTGCCTGCAGTTACACCTCTTAACCAAACTGCTAGTAGGCATCCTTCCTCCAATGCTTTGGAAGCCTCTTAGATGTCCAGGCCAGGCTGACAGATAGGTAAGCCAGAAGGGTTCATACATGAGTGGCCAACCTAGTCTCCTACACATCCCAAGCCAGAAAACCGTCGGTGACTCCTGCATGGACAGTGTCTTTGAGAGGTGTCTCCCTCAGTTGGAGCAACCCACAAGCAGTCTGGCCAGGGCTGATTTGCTCTGTCTTTTGCCTTGGAGGAGAAGGCTGGAACAACCCTACATAAAGGCAAGAATGTAACCCTTGCCTAGGCTATGATGGATCCCATGAAGCCCCCGTCCTACTTGCAAGTCCTACCAGGCTGGGATGAGGATAGGGCATTTCTAAACCTCCAAAAAAGACCTGTTTGCACCTCTTTGTTTTAATCTGCCAATCTTCTTGGCCTCAGCCACCACGTCAGTAAGGAGCTTGGAGCAGAAGGCCCAGATCGAATAGTCTTGTTTGTGCGTTACAGTGCTGATCACATCACCAGCCCGAAGGCCAGGATTGTTCCAAGAGCACTGTGGGAATTAAGTGCCCTGGAGAAATTCATATAAGCCTGGCTGCATTTCAGTAAGGTCTGGGCTCCTGTGTTCCTTTGGCTCCCTTTGAAGATTTTAGCCTTCAACAAATTAGTAACAATGGGTGGACAAACATAGCATTTTAAAGCACTCTATGTCCAATCCTTAGCAGAGGTCACAGGATGCCTGTCACTTTGCAGCAGCTGAGGATCTGACCCAGAGACAATTTGCTTTATTTGGGGAAAAGTTCCTTCCCAAGCATTTCAAACAGGCGAGCATCGGGCTTTAAATCCCCCCAATTACCTTCAGCACAAATGTCCTTCAGCTACACAGGAACATTAGAAAAAAATGCAGGAAAAGTTCCCTAAGTCGAAAATGAATTTAAATAAGCCAAGAGTTAAGCAGCCGACTCATTAGTCTCACTGCTGTGTGTTGCCTCTTGTTCCTGCCATGGCTTTGCACTCTCCAACAGCTGCTTCTGTCGGGGGAGACACCTCCCTTCCCGGCTGGGCTGGAGGATGGAAATTTGGACACCCAGCCCTGCCTGTTCTGACCAGCCTGCTGTGCCATAATTGCAATCTGCCATCTCAGGGAAACAGACAGATTTGTTTAAATAAAGACAGCCCTGAAAGCACCTGTCCCCAGATGAAAATGATTCTGTCTCCAAAGCCAGTATGAAAGGTGCAATTTGTGCCCATGACTGAGTTTTATTAAAAGCTCCCCCAGACTCCCTCATATCATTATCAGAGTAGGCAGTGTCTCACTTTTCCTCCAGACACAACAGTACTGCTTCTGGGCTGAAAAAAGAAGCAGTTTTGGAGCGTGTAGACCAGTCTTTGCTTTGCTGACTAGTTTTTATTCCAGATTCAGGGATTAAATCCTCAGCAGCCATCTCTGTTTGTTGATTCATCCCAGGAGGACTTGTCTCTGCATCCTTGCTGTGCACCTACACTGGCGATAACTTTGAGTGGTACCCACTGACTCTGATACTGACTCTGACCACACAAGTGCAGGAGCTAATTGCAAAGCCCAGGAGTGTACCCTCCTATGTGATAGCTCCTCAAGGGACCAAGGGACATCGGGAACATCCTCCTCCAGCTTATGGCCTTTCTGTCATACTCTGTGGTGTGATATGAACACTCTAGTAGAGGAGTCATCTTCTCCACCTTGCTGTTGAGTGCCTTTCTACCAACCTTTACTTGTAGAGGAATTATAGAGGAATGAAGGCAAGTTAATTAACATTGATAATATACAGCTGTGGGCTTGCTTCAGGGGTGGTGGGTTGGCTGATGTGGATAATGTGCAGCTGTTTGAGGAGAGGCTGTTTGGAAGAGGAGTCCAGAGAAGGGAGACTCCAGACGCAGCAGAGGCAAGAAGCAGGGTGGACTGGCCTGAAGAGGATGAAGAAACAGCATGGACAGTAGATGAACTTTTGAAACCTTGTAGGGGATTGGTGGCTGTGCTGGGGCAAGGTGTGGGAACTACTTATTGAAGTTAACCTGGTATGGGATGGTAAAAGCCTTGTTGCAGCCGGCTGGTTTTGATAGTGCTGCGATATTTACTGTGCCCATCCTTGACAGCTTTAGGTTGAACAAAAGTTTTCTCAGCTGGGATGACACTGCAAATGCTCACCTGAAGCATGGATCATCCAAATCAATGTGAGTCACAGCGCACAGCAGCACAACTTGGCCCCTCATGACCCCCTAGGCACAGCATGCAGAGGCTCCTGCCTGGGAGCACAGTACAGAGCTGGAAAACCAAGAAAAAATACCAAATCTCCATTATTCCCCTTGAGGAAGTATCCATTGTTTCCTACCTGACCACCTCACCCCTCCAGGGTGATCCCTACGGTCTACAAATGCTATGTGATTCTGCATTTGTGTCTTCTCATCCTCTCCCCCTACCCCTGTCTTCCTTGTTTTTTTCTTTCTCACCCTGATGGTGTTTTCTCTCTTCTCCCCTTCAAGTTTCCCCCCTCATTTTCCTGTTTCACATCTCATTTTGCCTCATAATGCTTTTATCAAAACCTGATGGCTACTCGGATAACTACGAAATAAAGCTCTTGAAAAACCTAAACTCTGCCTTAGGAAGAGCAAAAAAACTTCTGAAGATTTTAATTTGCCCTTCAGCCAAAAAAAAAAAAAAAGAAGCCAGCAGATACAGCAGCCTGCATTTTGTTCATCAGGAGAGAAGGATTCTGGAGGGATTGGAGGTCTGATGCTGCATTGGTTAGGAAGTGTCCTCATGTTATACAGGCTCAGATGCACAGCTTTCCCCACTCTGCCTTTACCAATGTAATCTTATTGATCCAGTTGTAAAAAGCCATGGAGACGAAAGAGGACGTTGAGGCCATCAGACGCTAATGCAGAATTACAGTTCGTGCAAGGTCTTTCTGCTGCACAATGCCGGTGTGACGCTGCGCAGCTCAGGAAGCGCTGGTGAGTTCTGGCAGCTGGACAACATGCCCACATAGGTAATTTGCTACGTCTGTATGTTTCTGATGAGGTCCTTGGCCCCTTGTTTTCTTTTCCCATCTTCTCGCATACAGCACTGAGCAATATATGCACTGGCCCAGAGGAGAAGTTTTCCCCAGGAGGATCCATATGGAGCAGTGGGAGGTGAGGATTTGATGCAGGGCACACAAATGCTGGGCATGTGACAGCTCCGGTCCCTGACATTTGGTACGTGGCAGACTTTAATAATGCCATTGCCCACCTCCAGCAAATGAGTCCTGGAGGAGCTGCAATTCTGATTGTCAGAGAGGGAAAGAAAGGGTAACTAAAAGGCCCAGTGACAGGTAATAAGAAGGATGGAGCCGCATCTCTGCTGAAAGAGCTGGTGGTCTCCTTGTAGCTCTCTCTGGCACGCTCCCCTGTGCCTGTGCAAGCGCATCCCTCCACACCTACCTCTCAGCCTGGGACCAGGAGTGACCTTCTCCAGAAACAGACGGAGTTGGACATCCTCCGCTCCCACTGCTGAAAGCATCAATTAGTGTTAATTGGATGGTATTAGGGTGAGTGCACATAGTGGGGGAGGAAGGACAGGGACTGTAGGGCTTAGGAGGTTTCTTTCTTTCGCTTGACAATGCAGAAATCTATGTGATGAATGCATTTCCATGAGAGTTCCAGCAGAATGTTTTCTCTGGATGGAACTTTTATTCAAATGGTAAATAACTCATTCCCCTGATGAGACGCTGAACGAAGTACCGTACCGACGGTCAGAGAAGACAGAGGCCTGGATTGATACCTTACACTTGCATTCCACATGGAACAACAAGAAAATCTTTGGAGTGTCAAAAATAAGTGAGAATCTCTTAGATTAGATAACACGTTTTTATTGCTCCCACAGTCTTATATGACCAGATTTCTCACCTCCAGCATTTATGTTAGCCCTGGTTTGTCTTCTGCAGTCTTACATGTGAGTGTCATTTCACTTCTAATGGTGAAGGATATTAGAAATTTGAGTGAAAAGGACTTGCTTTGTGCACTGTCATTATTTTTATTGCTATCAGACAAGTGTTCTGACCTCTAGTGCTTCTACATTTTTATGACCACCTACACTGAAATCTCCCCAGATTTATGTACTGTAAATGGTAAGTGCTTTGTTCGTAAGATCGTGTGCCCAGGATCCAGATGGCCATGTTGTGATGGTCTGTAAAGTTTAAGGGCATTTGGGGAGCTAATAAGAACTTCAGTGCTGTTGCATTCAAAACTCTCCCAGTAGGTAACCTTCATGCACCCCTGATTGCCAGGTTTCACATGGGTGATGCCTTCACACATTGGACTTCCAACTTTCTAATATGTTAAGAAAATGGTTCAAGATTTACTGAGCATGTCTGCGTGAGGATGCTAAAGGGGCAGCTCCTGAGCTAGGCTGTTCATCCTTTATGTGGCATAAACAAGACATTTCCAAAATGCATTTCATTCTCTGATGGTTGAATCTCAGTAGGAGGGGGAACGATGGCAGAGGTGATAGGGATACCGAGCCAGAAATAGCCAAGAGATAAAACTCCTTGTTTTAAATCCATCTGTAACAGCAAAGACAAATTGTGAAGCTGCCTGGAAAAGCAGGATGGCTATTGATAAAGAGGCAATAAGGGGATTCTCAGAAACTGTGAAGAGACACAGCACAAATCAACCACCCAATTTTGTGCTGCAGAGGATGCTAAGAAAATCCACTAACAAATTTTTAAGCTGGAAATTGCAGAATTTATGAAGTAATATGGAGTAAACAATGTGTCGCTTCCTAAACAGAAAGGGACAGTGCTAGGAAAAATCTAATACTGAGGAAAGGGATTCACTTCTCACTGCTTTTGCTTTGGCCAGCTCAGGTGATTTAGAAAGATGCTTCAAGCTTTTTCGGCAGCTGTGGGAAAAGATATGGTATCATGGATCCAGAGGTGTAGGGAAACAGCCCAGCTAAGCTTAGGAATTTAATATGATCACATAAGTGGCACCCCCTTACAGACTGATGAAAATTAAGGGAAAAAAAGAAATTCTAAAGCAAGAATAAAAATACAAAAGGAAATGTAAAAAAAAGAAGAAAAAAAAGAAAGAAAAAAGAAAAAAGCAGTCACTGAAGAAGAAAAGCGACACTGGCCATTGCAACTGTAACTAACAAAACAAGTAATGAGCAAAATCAGTACCTACAGAGTGGATAAAGAAAGGCAAAAAAGCTCAAAAAAGCATATGCCCAAGTACATAAAGAGTAAATCTCAACAGAGAAATTTGTTGCCTATTTTTAGCTGAAACTATTAGTGGATAAAGAATTTCTGTTAGGATTTTATTAAAAGCCTTGCAACCCTGCTCTCCGAATGAATTCAAATACACATTGCTTAGCCGGGCTGCAATGGGGGGAAACTGGGGTGTGAAATGTATTAACCATCTGTGGAGACCTGCAGAGGCAGAACACTACTCTGGGATACTAAAGAGGGTGTAAATAAGAGAACATGGGTGGAAATATTGCAGATAACTCAGCTGGAGTTCAGAGAAAGAGTAGGTCCTCATAGGAAGATCTTGCAGGCTGTTGGAAAAAGAAAGAAATGGGAATCCAGTTCTTTTGGATGACCCCTGCTAAAGTACCTGAGACACTGCTCTTTCTTCTCCAGCCTTCAAGTCAAATCTTGCTTTCCTTCAGCACAGCTCTCACTTCCTAATCATGTTTTCAGCTTTACCTTTCTCAGTGCACAGTCATAGCTTTGTGACTTAACTTGAGCAAATCCCATGAGCCAAGCTCTGCGTTGCTTTGGAGAAGGAATCCTCCAGCTCTGCTCTCTGCACTACTTCCCAGTCAGACCACAAGGCTACAGAGTGGGATGTTATGAACTTCTAGGTGTCTCCTCCTGAACATGCTCAAGTGCCTTTAGATGAGCTTTGTCTGCTTATACCTGGTTGTCTTCAGGGAAAACATTCCTGTCCGAGCACATCAGCCTGGGGAGAGCTTGCTGGTGTAGCTGGTGGAGTCTAGGACATGGCTCATCCCATGCTAAAGAAGATGCCTTCATTCAGCCAGATGGATCACACCATAACCTTCACTGACTTCACCAAAAACATTTCCATGGAGGGTTTGCACACCTAGACAACATGGATACACCTCTGCCTTTTGCTTTTTATTTTTTGAGGGTTTACCCTATGAACTAGGTTGGGTCCTCCAGGTAATGCCATCTGGCCATCGAAAGGGCCTGGGTCTTGCAAGAGTGTCGTGTCCTTTCAGGCAGAACTGCCCAGGTATCTCAGATACCCTCGGCCTCCTCAAGTAGCACCAGACACCTTTACATGGGCAACTGAACCCAAAGTTAGCTGATTTCTCTTTAGATGCCATGGTCTCCTTTAGGTTATAGCCTACCTCATGTAGGCACCTGAATTTCAGTTGAATTCAGCTGAATCGATCTGCCAGCTGAATCCCGCAGCTAATGCTGGGGGAGATGGATCCTCCCCTTACAGGAATTCTGATCTGGAGGTACCAGACCATACTCAGGTGCTATGACTCTCCAGATGTGAGCGCTCTGGATGGTCTTCTCCATACCCAGCATCCAAGTCCCTGGAAAAAACTTGCAAGTGTTTCTCCCACCTTTGGACCTGGTCTCCACCTCAAGCCAGTGCTGGGTTTCTTTAGGTGCTTTTCCCTGCCCCAGAGCAGCTGAGGGAATGCAGCACTCCACAGCAGTTCTCCCTGTCACTCCAGCAAGAAACTGTGATGGAGTGCTACAGGGCACACAGAGAGATTAAAAGCAGAGGCTCCAAGTCAGAGACATTTTAAAAATGTGTGTGCTCAAGTAAAGGACTTTTTAATGTTTTAATAACAAATATTACAAGATATTTTTCTCCATGCCCAGTGCCTGCTGAGCCATCATGCTGAGACTATATTTATGGCACTGTAAAGCACAATGAAGGCAACAGCGCTAGGAATACTAATAGCCTCAAGTTTATTACACTAAGGCTGAGTGCTTCATTTTAATTGCATGGAAACATTTAATTTGTTAGATGAGGTGTCATGTAGTTTTCCTCAGGCACCAGTAACTCATATCCACACTGGGACAATCTAACAATCTAGGGAAGGCTTTAAAATTAAATGGATTTTACTATTTCTTACCTCTTCAGTGTGTGTGGGTGGCCACATTCTTGGACCTTGTAGAGTTAAAATATTTCTGCCTCTTTGTTGTAGGACTTGATTGAAGAAATTCTTGTCTTTGCAGCTGTCCAAGGCAAAAAGGGGTCTGCAAGGCATCACCATAGGGTGCAAGCAGTCTGTAGGAATGGCCATGCATTCTCATCTCTCTCCATCTTGCTATATGGACCACGGATGCTTGCTGCCTGTCCTTGGCAGCTGAACCTGCTAATGCAACCAGCCAGTGACCCTTTTCTGCAGCAATGGAAACAACATTTTTTGGGAGGAAGAGTGGGAGTTCTGAGCACACCTGACCAATGGATCAAAGGCACTGTCATGCTTCTCCTCAGCAGCCCTCTCCATCATTTGTCTGATCATTTATAATGGCAAAATTTAAGAAGTAAAGGGGAGAGGAAACACAACTGAACAGTAATGGGTTTATGCTCTGAAGCAATGTCAAACCAGAACATGTCAGAAAAACAGGCATTTTTGGCGGAAAAAATTAAGAAAAAAAGTAAGTTTGAGAGTATGTCCCATGTGGTACAAGGGATAGGGTAGAGGAAAATCGAGGTATTTGGAGACAAGCTGGGTCTATCAAAATAATGATAATAGCTCCAGTTTCCTGCGTAGTTCACATGTGCTCAGACAGCGATGATGAACGTGGAATAAATGCCTGAGCTGGCAAGATCTCATCTAACTCTGGTGTTAGGGGACCTGTAGCTCACATTAGATTTTTTTCCCCCACATGCTGATCTAGCATGTTTGGACACAAGTTAAAAAAACTTCACATAGGAAATGAAAGGTGATTATTTCATATTTTTTTCACTGCACAGAAAAGTAATGATTGCAAAACCAGTGGTAAGTACCTTATCACTCCAGGTTTTAAAGTGAGATAGGACTTCTTTCTAAAAGATATGTGCAGTTCAGCTCCGACTTTATGGACTCAATGCTGTCATGTCTGTGCTATGGAAGAATAATTCTCCCAGCAGGAATTACCAGGGAAAAGGAAGATTATGCAGAAGAGGAGACTCTCTGATGTTCTTAATATCCACATTATCTCTTTTGAGCCAGCAAAGTAGGTACCATGGCAATAAGCAAACAGTGATACACACATGATGTGAAGCCATGTGTTAATGATGAGTGCCAAGACCCCCATCTTCCACTTACCTTAAGCCCCTGGGAAGCCAGGACTCGTGTATCGCAGCAGGCACAGTCCCAGCGCATGGCTGGCTACACCCGGCATGGCCAGCTGTCAGGCAATCCAAGGAGCAATGCGGGCAAGTGAGTGTGGATGTCAACATTCACATCTACCATAGGCTTTTACCTCGCTTAAATGTCACTTCTGAAGTTGTCACGCTTTCTGAGCTCTCCCATCCATCCAGCAGCAGCGGGGGCTTTTTATAGAAACTTTGTAGGAGGTGTCCGCTGGAAAACACAGAGCAGGAGGCCAGCGGTGTAAAAGCAGGGGTCTGCAAGAAAGATTTTCATCCTGTTGTCAGATTACCATGAAAGAAGGAAGTCATGGGGAGAGGGGGTTGATCTCCTGAGGGCTGATTTTTGCACCGCTTCTAACAGGTGCTGCAGTAAGAGCTGAGAAGGGCTTTTCCATCAGTGTTTGCTGGAAAATTTAAACAACCCTCTTCAAATGTGTCAGTGACTCTTTTTCAAGTGTTCTTTTTCTGCAAATAGACCTGGCACTGAGATTGTTGAGGCAACAGCTACAGAAATTGGCTGCCCACAGCCGACATCCAAGAATGGTCACGGGGATGGACTTTTGAATTGATTTATGAGGCTAAAAGAGGCCCTGTATGTAAATGGCTATTGGATTTCAGTCACTTGCTCCCACACTGAGAGCAATAGTTCATATTTAGTTGGCACACCACTTCTAGGAACTGGCATTCGAATTTTGAAATGGTCCCAGAAACCAAATTTTAACTTTCTTAACCAAGCAGAAGCACAACCTTTATTATGTCACCTCACTGAATTAATGGTTCAGGATACTTCCACCTTGGGCCTACACTGATAGTAGCACTGAAGCACCCTGCAGACAAGAATAATTTCACCATTATTGTCAAAGCAGTCCTTGCCACGGAAAGGAAGGTTCAGCTCAGATGTGGAGCTGGTAGCTCAGAGGCATTAAGTGATGTGACTAAGGTCAGCCGGAGGTGCACGGCACCACGTAACTCTCCTGGAGACCAGACCAATTGCTGAACCTCAGACCTGTCCCTGCTTTCAGACATTACCCTGCTCACAGACTCCTTACAACTAACAGAAAGGCCAAAAATATTCACAAGGTCATCAGTGAATAATTTTGAATAATCAGCAACCCTGGGAAAATCATAGGTCACTCGCGGAGAATTCATGAGCAGGAAGAGGGAAAAAAAAAAAGAAAAAAGATAAAAAGTCAGAATTAATTCTTTCTCAGGCAGCTATTACTGCTTTAGTTTCATTAAAATGAACACAAAGAAATTATATTTTCAGACAATGAATTCATGTTCATAGACACCACAGAAAAATCTCAGTAGCCAACAATTTTGAATACCAGGCACCTTTAGAAAGCTGGGACTCTGAGCAATCATACTGACTAAATGGTTCACTGCTGCCAAAAAAAGGGCTGGTTTATTTCTTCTCCCCGCACTCCATGGCCACATGGTCCTTGTGCTCTGACTGTGCTGCTGAGGTACTCTTCTGTGATCTGATTTGGCTCCTCAACGTAGCACAAAATTAGTCCTTTTTTGATCTCAGGCAGGATTAGAGAACTTAATTGGCTTTCAGATGTTCCATTTCCATTGTTAAATAAAAGGATGCTATGGAGCAAACACTGTGTCCCAACACTGTTACTGTCCCTGGTTTAGTTTTGGCCAGCTCAGGATATCAACCTGTGGTGAAATGCCTGGGTAGGGTTCAGTGTAGGGTTCACTCCAGCAGGCATCTCAGATAGGATGGCTCCTTCCAACCTACACAGTCCTCCAGCACCACCCCTGAAGGCTCTGCATCCCCGAGTAACACCACAGGTGCTATCAGGGCATGCAATAAAGCCAGATACGTGGCAGCATGGTCCTTGTGTTATTCCAGGCATGTGGAGCTGGAGAAGGCACACAAAGAGCAATGATACTTTTGGGGCAGTGGGGTCCAGCACGGCCAATGAGCATGAGCATGGCGGCTCCATTCAGAAGAGCTCTTAGCAGCTCCCAGAAACCTCAGGAACTTGGCTGAGCTCAGAATCACTCCTCTTTGGAGCCAATTTGCAATGTGAGTTGCAGTGAGGCACAAGCTCTGAATGAACACAGGGACTGGCATATACCGCGGGGTCAGGACATGAGTTGCACCATATGCCAAAGTGAATTTTCCTTCATTTGGGAACTTAACGGCCCACCTGACTGTGTATTTAGGGATCTAACTATGGACATCTAATTCTGTAACTCTTGACCAATGGACCGAACTAATTCGCAGTTGTCCTTTTATCTATCAATGAACTTACAATAGGAGAACAATTTGTCTCTCTATGCCAAAATAAGTATATTCAGATGGGAGGTGGGGGGGTGTTCTCTATTTTTTCCTTTTTAAGGGAAAGACAAAGGTACTTTGTGCCTGATTTGAATTTCAGACAAACATTTAACAGATCACTTTGCTTTCCCAAATGTACAGTGCAGCCTCTAAGAGCAAGCTAAATTGCTATAAATTAAAGTTAAATGTCAAAAAGGCAAAGATATGCAAGAATGCAGGAGACAATCTCTGTGCAATTGGGGTTGTTACTGAGCTGCTTTTATCCACTTTGCTTGCATATTGTTAAGTGCTTTTCCTGGAAAGGGGAACTTTTTTTTCTTTCCATTTTTAAATAAGGCCCAGCCCCCTGTTCCACTGAAATAGGATGTTATAATTTCTCATTTCCAAATATCATCAGAGAAAGAATTATGACAGTCCACTCAGTGTGCTTATCATTTCATTTGAGTTTTGCAGCCTGCTTTTAGAGAAATGTCATCCTTTGGATGTAACAGGTATCAACCTGCTCAGTAAAAGGGAAATTAAGATGCCATTTCTACCTATGCTGAGCAGTTGGCCTCTGTGGGAGGGAAGTAATGAAATCCCTGCTTCTTCTGTTACTTTAAAATAGAAAATATAAGGGGAAATGCAGTGTGAGCAGTATATGACAGACAAGAAAACAAATATCAGTGTTCCAGCAGATGAGTCTCACCCATAAAAAAGTGACTTCTGCGAGGCCAGCCTGCTCTTGCCCCCCCAGGTTGCAGCAGGACCTCCATCCCCAGCCCCACCATGTCCCTGCAGCATGAGCTAGAGGATGGCAGGATGCCTGAGCTGGCTTTGCACAGACCAAGCAAGGCTGAGGGCTTCACTGCTAACCTCAACTCCCAAGTTTATGTGATCTAAATGTTCCCCCTTGCCCTGCAGACCTCTGGATCTATAAAACCACCGGTACCTATGTCTCCACGGGATGGTTTTAAACTGGTATTTTCTTAATGATGATGTGATCCTCACAGGGAAGTTGCTTGCTGTATAATGCACTACACGAGTAGCACAGAAGAGTGTATAATACAGTAAGTAAGCAAAATCTACTTTATTTGTTTTGGGGGCCCTGCTTATTTTCCTAACTTTGGGTGCAGTTTTGCCAGCAATGGGACGTCATTAGCCCACAACAGAGAAGAGCACCCCAATGGAACAGTGCCACTGTGCAAGGCAGGCACAGGTTTTCTAAGACTCCTGTTCAACCAGCCCTACACCACCACATACCGTGGTTTTGGGGAATACAGTTTTGATGCTCTTTGACACCTGTGCAACGCTTTTACCTGATGGGAGCTGGCACAGCCTCCATGAATACTTGATATGTTGCTACAACAACCTTTTGATGTGACTTCTTTCATGCTGTGTCAAGCACCCTCTGAAGAAGAATTTAAGGCATACGTACACAGGTTGTGAATGCAACTGTCTTAGGCCATTACTTAGCAGTGCGGAGCGGTTCCATGAAAGCTCAGTGTCCAGTGCTAATTAATATTATCCTTGCTGCAAGGCAATATGCAGGTGAGGTGGGAAGCCTGCACACCCAAAGTCTCTCTGGAGCTCAGTTCAGCTCTAAGCTGGAGGGGGTTACCCCTGAGATTACCCAGGGTTATCCCTGGCTCACACATGATTTGAGACACCAGATCCCAAATCTCGCTTCACAGAAAGGATTTCAAGAACGAGGGACCTTTCCCTAATTCTGTACATGGGAAGAACCTAGGGTGCATTTTCATCTAATGCTTGTGCCATAGGAAAACGTTTAGGGCTGGAGGCAACAGCACTGTAGACAGTGGGAAAATATTTCCATGTTGCATGGCAAAGAGAGGTATGGCTGATTTGTTCTACAATAGGGGATAGCCCTGCTTCAAGTGGAAGGTTCGACTAGAGACCTTCAGACCCCACCTCAAGCACTTCAGTGATTCTGTGAATGCATGGAGCTACTGTCTTAGTCCTCCCTTTGGTCAATCTCGTCTTTGTGCTGTTTTCCTGGCTGTGTCTTCCCCATGACCCATCCTTACAGAACCCCAAAGTGCTCATAACACTTTGAGCTGCCAACCTTCCCATGCTGGCCGTTCCTTTCAATGAAGTGACTACAGCCTGAAGGACTACCTCCAGTTTAGCTGTCTAATGTTTCTGTAGTCAATAGATAACTGGTCAATGCAAACAGGAGAGTGGAGGCCATGAATATTCTGATTTAACACAGATGCCAACTGGAGGACCTACCTTGCCTGCTGACTGTACCAACAAGATCGGACTGATCATCATACGAGCCATGCTGTCCATCTCATGTCTGGATACCTTGTACAGGGTTTAAAATGTGACACAGGCAGACTAGAGCTCAATTCAGGTGCCTGAACTTGCTGTCTAGTGATGTTGTAGACATACGCTGTTTGTGATATTCTAAGATGGCAATGTTGACCACCAGAGTCTGGCAGATGGGTCATAACATCTACAAGAGACCCACCAACTCCATGGGTTCAGCTAGTCTGGAGGAGGTAGATCATCTTTAATGCCAATGGATCTCTATATTAGGCCCCCTCAGCAAATCCTGGATGATTTAAAAGGCCCTTCTGACCTCAAAATGAAGCAAGCAGCACCCATGAGCCCTGTTTTTGGCTAGTATGTTGTCTTTTTTCATTTTCAATGTAACAGAGCCACCACCAAAGGCTGCAGTGCTGTGCATTCCTCTCTATCCACATACCAGCAAGGAGCAAGATATCTTGTTAGGCAATAAAGAACATGAGGTATATAAAGACACTGTTTCTGGCTGACATCACAGTTAGGCTGTGCTAAAAGAATGGATCCCTGAGTAGCAGCATGTCCTGTGAATTGTCTCTGTCCCACCACTTTCCAACCAGCCAAGAACCAGGCAGAATGGTCTGTACAAGATTTCTGGGAGGAGTCAGAAGCTTGCCTAGGTGCAGGGCCTCTTATTTCCTGGAAAACGTGGACCAGCTGTATTTGAGGTCTTGTGTGGATCCCATCAAGACAGAGGAAATGGAAGTCCAGTGTCAAAGACACTTGCCACTGCTCTTGAGGCTGCCCAGAGCCCTGAGCCTTGTGCTACCAGATTTACAGCTCTAAGCTAGAAAATCACTGATAGGGCTTGTTATATTTGGCAAGTATGTTTGAAAACCCCAGGAAGAACAAGAGCTGTAGACTGAAGCCCTGTGAGGTGTGAGGTCTCGTCTTGGCTCTGGGACAACACACATGTTGGATGGAATAAAAGCTTCCTGCCAGCATCTCAGAGTGAGACAACACAGGTGGGAGGATTCCTCTCAGCGAGAATCCTGGATGTGTGCATAGTTCAGACTCATATCTGATGGATCTGTCTACATAAATTTTCTGTGAAGGATGTGGTTATTTTTTCAGGCTGGCTTCCTAAGGAAACGAGACCTTTATGTAATTGAAATATCTGCTTGTCTGTCTTTGTCCTCCTTCACAACTTTTGAACCCACTAACAAATTTCGCATAATTTTTTCTGGCTCAAAGACCTTGAGCTTCTACAAACCTTATGAAGAAACACATCTGGTTTAAATGCACTCTGGTCCTATCAGTGGGCACCACTGGAAAGAGCCTGGCTCCGTCCTCTTTGTACCCTCCCTTCAGGTGTCTATATACATTAATAGAACCCCTTGAGTCTTCTCAAGGCTGAACAGTCCCAGTCCTCTCAGCCTTTCCTCATAGGAGAGATACTCCAGTCCTTGGATGATCTTTGTGGCTCTTTGCTGGACTCTCTCTAGTCTGTCCTTGTCTCTCTTGTACTGGGGAGCCCATAATTGGCCCCAGCGCTCCAGGGGTGGCCTCACCAGTGCCAAGGAGAGGGGGAAGATCACCTCCCTCAACCTGCTGGCAATGCTTTGACCAACACAACCCAGGTTATCATTAGCCGCCTTTGCAGCAAGGGCACGTTGCTGGCTCAAGGACAACCTGGTGTCCACCAGCCCCCCACCAGGTCCTTCTCTGCCAAGATGCTGCTCAGCTGGGTGGCCCCCAACACGTGCCGGTGCCTCGAGTTGTTCCTCCCCAGGGGCAGGACTTTGAACTTCTTGTTGAACTTCATGAGGTCCCTGTCGGCCCATTTCTTCAGCCTGGCAAGGTCCTTCTGGGCAACTCTCTGATGTATCAGCCACTCCTCTGCTTCATGTCATCAGCAAACTCGCTGAGGGTGCACAATGCCCCATCTTCCAGATCATTAATGAAGATGTTAGACAGGACTGGACCCAGTATTGGCCCCTGGAGAACTCCGCTAGTTACTGGCCCCCAACTAGACTTTGTGCTGCTAATCAGTTTCTGCAGCACAGCCGTGGTGGCTTCTTTTCTTGGGAACTAGAACTTAGGGTCCTGATTTGTGTCTCTCCCTGCAATAACGTGACCACAGAGGGATCAGAGCTGGGTGTCAAAAAGCTCCATGTAATCCCTGGAATCCTACACTTTGAGAGCAGGGTTTATAGCACTGTTACACACCGTGACCGGCTTGGAGGTCAGATTGGTGGCATGGTGGGACTCCTGGCCTCCTTCTCCCTTTTGTTTTCATCCTGCTCTCCTTAAGGCTCAGTGAGCATTTTGCTAGTGATTTCAGATGGGAACGGGATAATACTCTAAATTCATTGCACCCAGTGACTTTAGTTTAGTTATGAGTGTTTAGTTACAGGTGAAATATGGGGGAAAAGGATCCATTTGGAGAAAACTTGAGAAGATCCCAGGCAAAGATACAATCTCCTATCTCAGGAGGGCAAGTCTTCTCTATAGAAAAGGGAAAAGAAATGAGAACACACTGATTAAGTCTACAATGATATACAAACTTGAACATGAACATCACCCCCCACAAGCAGTCGCACTGAGATGCCCTTTTCTATTTATGTCATACCCTAAAGCCTCCCCACAAGCAGGCTGTACTTCTTCCTTGAGTGCTTTTGTACTCTTTGCCTTATAGCATAACCCTTAACCCATCTTCAGAAAGAACTTCCACCTCCTTCACTGCCAAGAAACTATAACAAGTCCACGGATGCTCTGCTGTATGTCCGTCTTACTGCACGCTCATTGCAGCCCATGCTCTTCCAGCAGATAACATCCAGTCTTGCCTTCTTTGGGGCTTCTGATGAACTTACTTCCTCACCAAAAAATGTAAGATACAAGCCTCAGAGCTCAATGACCTCTCCTTTGGAAGCAGCTTCTGCCTCGGTTTCTCCCTTTAGCTATGCTTGCATATCCTTTTCCTTTGATGCAATAGCTTAAATCAACCCTCTTGATGAGCCAAGAAGCCTCACAACCTTCCCAAAGTAGCCAGCAGCAATTTGCTCTCCCTCTGCTCCCAGCCTTCATGTTCTCCTTGCCGTCTCCAAATTGGCAATGGAGATGTCTCTGCTGTCTCCAAAACGAGAAGTGCGTGTGCTGGGTTCCTTGTGCAATCTCATATTGAAAGGCCCAACACAACTCTCCAGAGAGAAGAAGATGCTTCTTTTACACTTCCCACAAGCCTGTTTGAAGTGCTCAAGGTCCCTGCCCCCACCCAAAATGAAACCTCTACGAAGATCACCATCAAAATAAATAATTTTCCTTGCTCTTTTCTCTCTCCTCCTTCAGTGCCTCAGTTCCCTTCAAGCATCTTTAATCACTACTCAGGATCTGCTCCAGGTCTAATGTGGAGATACTTTTAGTAATACTATCTCCAGGGTCCCTATTTTTCCCTTCAGGAAAAGATGGAGGTGGAAGTGTAGGGTTGTTGTTTTTTTCTGCTGAGGTACATGGGCTGTGTACACGTATCCACCCTGGGGTATTTAGGCTCCCTACACCAGCAGCAGCCAAGCTCTCTGGATCCTCAGAGACCTCAGAGCTCCCCATGCAGTAGCTAAACTGAAAAAAAAAAAAAATGCAGAGAAATTTGCTCCTGTGCACCAGCAGCAGAAGGCTGATTTGTGACCCACTCATCCATGACACAAAGACTCACAAAGTTTAGAAATCCTTGGCCCAGGAGTTTTAGAGCCATAGGACGTGGTGACTGCATCCAACTCACAAAGAAACAAAACAAAGACAATGACCCTGCTAACTCTTTGAACAACTGAGCTTAAAGACGCTCCTGCCAGCGTTATTCATGACAGCTATTCTCTTCTCCTGACCTGATAGAGTCTTGTGCTGCTTTCAGCACTTTGAGGCTTCATGTTTTTCATTACAGTATTTTCATTTTTGCTTTTAACTTGCTCTTCCAGAAACAAAAATAAATACAGTACCCCCTATATATACATATATATATACACACACATATATATGCACTCACACACACGTATATAAGTTACAGTTCATAAAATTCGTAGAGAAGCCACCAGCAGGATTGATTGAAACAGGCAATTTTGTAGTGAGCTGCAAAGTTCTTCCCTGAATCAGTGAGTCATGATGCCCTATAAAACACACACTAAAATGTCATAATGACCTACCACTATTATTTCTTCCTTAAATCTTCACTGTGAGAGGAAAGGAGTTTGCAGAGCGAGAGCAGGAGGAATTGAGTGCAGCACAACCCAAGGCTTGCTGCTGTGAGCACACCTGGGGAGGTAAGGCTCTCCATCGCGTTGTGGTTAGGTGGTCAAGGAGAAGACAGGATATGTGTTTGTGGAGTCAGAAATCCCCAGATCACTTGTTTGCATTTCTAGGAATAGAATGGGTTGGATGTCAGCAGCGTTAAACATCCAACTCATAATTTTATTGGGACAGAGGGAAGCTATGAATGAAATAAATGTCCCTTTCCATACACAGACACAGACACACACAACGCCCTAATGGGTTTTCTCACACCCATCTTCACAACTATGTGCAAAGATGAACATTTTTTCTTTCTTTTCATTTTTCTGAGACCTTTCGCTACTTCCCAGCCTCCCACACTGCTGTTTCTTATTTTAAAATCTATAATCATGTCATAAAATGGAAAAAAATCATGTAAGCTTGAAGAAAAAAGGGATTTCTGGTTGGATGGTTTGTTTATTTGTTTCTGAAAAAGAAATTACCAGAAATATTTTCCCAGAAAACAACATGTTTTGCTTGATAAGACCTTTCCTCTTTGTGAAACATTTTATCATCAATGTTTCTGCCAGTTCTAGGATTTTGCTGCCAAATGAATCCTGAAGTGCAAGTGAACTTTGAACAAGCAATCTTAACTTTTTTTCTAGTTAGAACTCCATGGAAATGGGATAACCACCAAATTATCATTGGTTTTCTCTGAAATTAAGAAAACTCAACTTTCACTGGAAAGCCATGAGGACCATCACACAGAATGATCTGGACTTTCTGATGGTATGTGAACCCATCTGAGATCCCAGCTGCAGTGCCAGCCCATGATATCAATGGCAAAGACATCCTGAGGAAAGACTGTGGCCATTTTCTAGTGGCAGTGGTACTGAAGAGTTCATCTCAAGGAGGATCAGGAAGCAGCTCTCACTTCCCGCTATGCGAGTTCCTTCTTCTCATACCCCTCTTATGAAAGACAACCAACTGACAATGAGAGATTTCAGCTACTTTTGGACCACATCCTGCTCTAAAAGTGTTCAGCCTGTTTAAGACAAGTGTCTTAAACTGTCAAGCCAAGTCCATGCAATAGAAAATGCTCACCGAGACAATTGCAAATAATAATAAAAAAAAAATCATGCAAATAAACTTTCCATTGGACTGCTTCTTTGTTGCCTTGTATCTTGATGCAACCACTTCCATCTAGAGGTGGGAAGCCAGTGCTTTGCTAGGCCCTGTGGAACACATGACAGCTCTTAAAAGAAGACACTTACTCCTTTTCTGTGTCTGTCACTGCTGAGATCGAGGAGACCCCGTGCTTAGTTGAACTTTTTGCCCTACAGTATTATTAATAATACAGTCATGCACTTGTAAAGCAAATGGACAAGAAGGCAGTGGCTCCCTGTGCCCTACCCAACCCTCCAACACTATCCCAACTTGCTTTGCACCTTCACCCCTGCCCTCATGCCACATCAAGGATCTTGAGGTTATAATAGTCAGTGCTATAAAACTACTTTTCAGTGGGTTGCAGGGTGGCCTGCACATGATCTGGGATACAGTTTGTGAGTACACCAAGAGCCTAATGGGGCCAGAGGAGACCCAGGGGCACCACCAGCCCTTTAGATGCTCTGGTGCTTTTGAAGCACACCCTGCTCTAGAGGCATGGTGGAGATAAGTCACTGCATCATTTGGATTTTGGATCAAAGGTTGCTCCTTTGCCCTGTTTTATTAATTGTATAGACATGTCCCAGGGGACAATTTCTACTGCACACTTTTACCCATCTACAGGTACAAAGGCTTTCCTGTCCATGAGTTAGTTGAAGGATGTTATGCTCAATGGATCAGCATCACATTTTGAGCCAACAGGGGCTGGTGTCTATTTTAGGCTGCAATTAATTCCTCCCTCACAGTGCTGATCTCCTTGCAGAGACTAGAGAAAGAGCCTGTTTGACTACTTCAGTTTCCACTCCAAATTTCCAAGGCCTGATGAGAGATCAGACGAATGACAATGGAAGAAAGACCCTGCTTGGTCAAACCATGTGCCCAGTAGCATCTGTAAGTGTGTCTAAAAGCAGATGCCAAGTGAAAAGTTTGAGTACAAGCAGCTGCATCTTCCACCTTTTGATCATTCAAGGCTAAAGGACTTTCAGGACTAGGTTTAGTTTCTATGAGCCTTCAGTGGATGGCTCATTCCTGTCCACTTTCCCCTCGAACAAGTGCAAATATTTATTACCCACAACATATGGCAGCAAGGAGTTCCTCTTCTCCTCTTCCCGTTATGCAAAGAAAAAACTCATTTTGTGTTCATCCTTTTTTCTGAACCCATCTGTCATTAGCTTCCTTCCATGATCCCTAATTGTTATACTTGAAAAGGCAGGAAGGAATTAATCCTCTCCATAGTTTCTGTGGCACCCATAGGTTGACTTCCAGACTTTTATTATTATCCCTTCTCAGTTGCCTCTTTCCCAGGCTGAATTCCATCCCCAGCTTCTTATTTCACTACTGACTTACACCAGACTCATGCAAGTATCATGTAGTTGACTTGAGTGGTCATCTGAACCCAGATATCGCAATCAGGCAGAAATAGGTAAAAAGCATGTTTCCGGATTATCTTGTGATGCTTTGCTGATACACACATTTTTATTGACTTTTACTGGATCAATTTTTGATGTCTCTGTAGTTTTTTTTAAGCAGACAGCAGCAAATTTAGTTGGGATTGACAACCTAGATGTGTGGAGAGATACAGTAGCATAAATGTCATTGAAATGAGACACAAGGACACCAAGGAAGGAGAAAACCTTGTGATATGGAAGATGAATAGCATCCAGACAAATTTTTTTTGTTTTTATTTGATTTTTTGTGTCCAGATCCAGATACTGCCATCTCAGCATGAGGAAGCAGACAGAAGTCCATGAAGGTATTTATGATGCTGCAAGATAAACACATTTGTAAGTCTTTGCAGGACTGAAGACTCAACTAGCAAAAAGAATTCAGGAATACAAATACATTTTAAAAAATAACTTTCAATTCTTTTTTTTCCCCAAGTAAAAGGCCTTAATGTTTTGTTTACCTTATTTTTGACCAAGCTCTGTTTTTGTTGTCATCATCACTGAACAACTTGAATTTCCTTTGATACAACTGAAAAGCTGATTCCAAAAGAAAGAAACTTCCCAATGCCTTTTTCTTTTTTTCCATCTGACTTTATTACATTGTAAACAAAGCAGATTTATTTCCATGCACACCTATATTATTTCTCAAGAGCTGTTGAGCACCTGTGAAATGATCAGATTGTCTCCCTTTTTTTTTTTTAAATAAAAAAGCCCCAAAACAAAACTCGCAGAGCTCAAGGCTTCTCTGTCATCATCCACATCACAGCAAAGTGAATGTAGCATCGCTGCTATTCAAATCCAATAGCTCTTCAAACCTCTTCTCCAGTGGTAGAAATAGCAACAGGAAGTGTGAGCCAGGGATGAGTCTGTGTCTCAGGGCTTTTAATTATGTTAATACGTAATTCTGGGAACAGAGGAACTCATGGAGCTTGAGTAGATTCTCTGGTGTCTAATAGGGCTTTTTTAGATGATCCTATGAGCTTCGATAATAAAAAGCCTTTCTGCCACCAAGCTGTCTGTTTTCATTAAGTCCAAAGGAATTAAATGTATTCACAGTTGGATATATTGATAACACTCCCTTTGGTTGACGTTATCCACGTGATTCAAAAGCTACTATCAAAGAAACAGGGTAGATGTGCAGACAGACAGAGGAAGGAAGACAGCAGAGCTGCCTAAGCAAAGTGCCTTTAGGAAACCAGGCCCAAACCAGAGGGATGCTGCTCCTCTGTAGGCAGTGCACATAGACCTGAACCCCATAGTTAGTTCCCAAACTGCAGAGCAGGGAGCATGACTTGACTGTCACACTGCAACAGCAGTGTGACAGCTACAGCAACATTCATATCTTACGGCACAATCCTTCCCAGCTTTCCCTCTATGGCTCCCAACAAATATAAGCAGCCATGTATTTGTCCAGGTGGTGATGAAGTGCACCATACCTAGGATCCACAGCATTGGAGCTCTTTAGGGTAATGAATTTGTCCATTACTGCTTTGGGTCAAACTCATTTTAACCTCTGCACCAGCAAAATACTCTCTACAGCTTTACCTCCCTCTGTCACCCTCATTCTTCTGATTATGTTAAGAAAATTATTTTACGTGGACCTTTGCCAGGTCAGTCTATGCAGCTTGTCCCTCTGCAGAGGCAAATTTGTGGTTGCTGCAACAATGAGCCAGTGATCCAGCAAAGAGTTAAAGAACATGAAAGCCCTTCCAGAAGCAGCTTAGCACACATAGGCAAAGCAACTGGGAAGTGGGCACATTACTGCCACTGAATAAGTGACCATAATGTCATGATGACATATCGCTATTGTTCTTTTGTAGATATTTCCTTCGGGAGCAAAATGAGTGAGAAATGAGTTCCCAAATGATTGCTCTCAGGGGAGAAGAAAAAAAAAAAAAAAAAAAAAGAAAGAAAAAAAAAAAGGAGGAGGGGATAAAAGGGATAAAAAAAACCAGAAAGGCTTCTTAGGCTAAGAGCAAATTACTCCGCAATTCAGAGAGTGATTTCATGGACACGCTGCAGGGATAATGTATTCTGAGTGGCTAGAATTTCATTTAATTCCACTTCATTGTTGAGCATCTTTTCCAGTGGTTTTACAACTGAACACTGTGTGCCCATTTTCCTTGTTCTTAATCTGGCTCTTCAACTGTCACACTGGTTATACAATGTTCATGTTTATTTGCATGATGTCTCTTTATGGTGTATGTCCTGAGACAGAAGGGCTAAAAGGAAAATGTTCACAGGCAAACCCTAATTCCACTACAATTGCTGTTTAGGCTAGTGCCTCAAGATTTTTGCCTCTGCTGTGCACCTAGGGTAACACAGGCCGTCAATCACTCACAGATCAATTAACTGATCAATCATTAATTTTTCTATCTTGGGAAATCCCTGGAATTGCTGGCAATAACAGAGGAGGGCAGAAAGCTCTGTAAACCTCAGCTCAGTTGCATGTGCCTTGGTCCAGAAGCAATGCTGGGACAGCCCTGTGATGAAATCAGGATTATCTCTACATTTTCTGTAGCTTCCTCATGAAGCCGCATGAAACCTTAAGCATTTTGAGCACATTAATAGTAAGATCTGAGGGTTCATTTGAACCCTGAAATTGTGAATTAAGCTCTGGCAACACCAACTGAACACAGGCTATGAGCAGAGACACTGCTGAGCTCTGTGCACAGAGAGCTCCTCCTCAACAGAGCTTTTCAAAGAAGCAAGTAGAAAACACAAATACCTTATTTTTTTTCCACCCACACAAAGTTCAGAATTCCCATTTCAGAGGAAAAGGTGCAAAAAATTATGAGGATTTTGACTGAAACTTCCTTCCTCATATGACTGTTCTATTTACTTTTTTCTGAGCTCAAGGAGCTCAAGTGTGCGCGGAAGGGGAACGCTACAGCAATAAAAAGTATTTTTTAGGATGTTCCAGGTGCCAGCAGTCACCTCAGCTTGGATCCAGAAATGTGTGAAAAGCTACTGGAGGCCCCCAAACTGGTTTGTGCACAGGCTTTCCTAAAGGCATAAATAGAGGCTCTGAACTAGCAGCTACATAGCAAAACCTGTGCAAATTACAGTTCCAGATGTATATCTCATATGGATTTGGTTCCTTTATAGCACTATTGCCTCTCGCCTTTTCTTGAAGACAAGATAATCAGCTGGACAGACCTGTGGTCCCAGGCAGTTCCACCATTCTTCCTACTTGCCATTCAAAGACCACGATGCACTTTTAGCCATAAGCTTTTAGTCAAATGCAGCTTTCAATATAACTACCTGGACCAGTTCTGGACCATTTATACTGGCCATAGTGCCAGTAACATCCATTTTGTACCCTTTCTGGGTTTTTTCTCTTCTTTTTCTGTGGTGGCTGGATCAACCTGTCTTGCTTAGCAATAGCAATGTGACAGTGAAATTGTCCCAAGGTATTATTTTCTTGGATTTGTCCCATCCTTGGAAGGTCTTTTTATTACAGCAGAGGACATGGGAACTTCTTGGAACATGTTAATTCCTATTCAGCCCCCCCAAAAATCATCTTGGGGAATTAAACTAACCCTCTTCCTTTGACTGTGAGCTCTTTGTAAGTGAAGTGTGATGGGTGGAGAGAAATGGTGGCATCACAGGTATCGGAGCTTGCTGTCCCCCCATGAGTAAATGATCACAGAGGTATGAAGATGGTTGAATTTGGTTGGATGAGAGATTTTTCAGCTAGATGCAGTTGGGAATATATGCCTGAGTGTTTTCTTGTGTGGCCCCATCTGTCTGTATCCACTGTTCTCTCTTTCTTTATAATTAGCACTTGCACTGTTGCAAGGACTGATTTGTCATTCTGTCCTTATACAATTTCCAGCACAACGGAGCATTGATACAAGTCACACTTCCATGTAAAACCACTATTTGCAGATCAAGAAAAAGGACAGAGTGGCCTAAAATCCTGTTTTGGCCCAGTGGTGAAAGGAAGGCAACAATTAGAAACAAAAAGACAATAGAGGAAAGACAGAACTAGGAAGACAGTAATTAGCAAAAAAATGAGAAGCTATAAAATTCAGACGGTTAGGAAAACTGAAGACATTTAGGAAAGTCCCATGCTTAAAGAACTGTAGGGCATGTTAAAAACATGAAAGATCTCAGTAATGATATCAGTAGCTCATTGCTAGTTGAGGAGAAGAAAGTAATACCACGTTCTTTATCCTTCAAGATGTTCTCAACTTCCTCTCCCATTTTTTTAAATAATATGAGAGAATTATTTGTATTTCATGAATATGATCAGCAATAATTATCAAAGTAGATATTCAGAAACTACTAGGAATCCTTTTGTTTAACAGTTGTTGGGTCATTATAATGCATTAAAAATGTTGGCTGAGGGGCCATCTGCACAGGCATGTAGTAAGCCCTGCACTGCTTAACATGAGCTTTTACTGAAAGTAAATATGTTATCAGTGATGACAGGGATAGGAAGGATTTTAAACAGACATTTGCAAAGTTACCCATAGAGATTTAAGGAATGCAAACCATGTCAGGGAATAAAGTTAAGGGGTCTCAGAAAGGAAGCAGCTCACCAGAAATTCCCACCACGGTGCTGTAGCAAAGACATCAACAGAGACCCTGGAGAAAAGCAGAAGGGAGTGGTAATTAGGGAAGGAGAAATGTTTTCTACTTCTATGTGAGACACCAGCAAGACTGAGACGTGCAGACCAGGTGGTTTTCTGCTGTCAATTTTAAAAAGGGGTTTGGGGAAAGGTCTGAAGAGAGTTCAAAAAAAAAAAAAAAAAGTGTAAGCAAATTACTTGAGAGCTGGGGAAAGTGCCTTGCACCGAGACTCTCACAACCCAATCTGCTCAGTTTATCAAAAAAAGAAGATGGAGAGGTGACTGATTTGATTAAGGCGTGTAAGTACTTTCACAGGGAGAAAATTGTGGTTAGCAAAGCAATCTTTAATCTTGTGGAGAAAGGTATATTTATGACTGGAAGTGGAATCCTGACATATTCAAATAGAAATAATTTTTAACAGAGTGATGGACCATTTGAACAGAGTGCCATGGAAAGCACCGCATCCCTCTGCTGCTGAAGGCTTTCAAATTAATACTGAATTTCTTCCTCAAAGAGGCAGTCACATTCAACTTAAAGCTCTCAATATGTTGCTAACCAGCTAAATTAAATAACAAATAAAAGGTCAAATGAAATGGTCAGTGATGTCTTCTGGCCTTGAAGCTGCTACATCATCAGCACAATGCTCAAGGGTTTTGCTGTTTCACAGGCTTTTTAGATTATCAGGATGAGGTACATCAGTCAGCACCTCTCCTAAACAACCCCCACCCCCGACCTCTTTGTATCACATCAAATAGCTGGGGCAGAGCAGTGGGCATCTGAAACCCTGCTTGTGGACTCAGTGTCAGCTCACTGAGAGGTGACCTACAGCATCTCAAATCACTCTCGTGCTCCGGGCTTTATTTTAACATCAATTTTTTTTTTCCCTTTCCATTTACTTGTTCAGTTGCTCAGAAAGGGACCACCATAAAAAACAACGTCACATGGAACAGAACAAAAGCTGGCACACCTCATCCAACATGGCCTTCATCAATCCTATGATTTAGGGTGGAGCCCCTGAGTATTTTTACTAGATTAAATGGCTTTGCTGGAAGTGCACTGAAATGGCACATTTGCCAGCACGTATATTCTGAGTCAGTGTGAGCAGAACATCTACCACAGCCTAGCTATAGCTGCAGAAGCCTGCCCCAGTGCAAACCAGAATGAATATACGAAGGTCGTAAAGGGGAAACTGAAGTGCAAAACTCTTCCTTCCTAGATGACAGTTTGGAGGATATGTCTAAGCAAGTGGCAATTAAAAGAAAACTTGTCATATGCCTTCCTGCAATCCACGGAGAGGTCTGCAGAGCATCCTGCCTTGTATGACAAGGCAGCCCAGGCAAGTGCTTTCCTCATTGCTTCATGATCTGCTCTTGGCAGTCTGCTGGGCACCAGGCTCTGGCAGCGTCTCTGAGTGCTGATCTTCTGTCCCTTTAGAAAATGTTAAGGAGGCCTCTGGGGAGCATCACCCCAACTGAACGCTAAGGAGGCTTAATTACAATACCAATGGTTAGCTGAGATGCCAGCTGGGACTCAGTGCGTGTAGCATCCACAATATGAAAGTCATCTCACTGAAGCAGAAAATAGGAATGTGTTGAGCCATCACGTGGCCTTCTGTAAATATAGCGGTGCTGCCAGGGGTTTTTAGGCTATTTATGTGCATCCCCTCATTTCCTAATTATTATTTTTTCCCCAGTCCTTTCAGTGATAAATAAATAAATAAATACATACATAAGCATTTGCATCCCTGTGATAGTAGCTGGAGCACCTATTTAGCCCACAGCCCTTCACTTGTAGTCGCAAGGCTCAGGCTGGCACTGGTGACTGTGATTTGAATTAAAAGGATGTAGAAGGGAATTTAAAATCAATGGGCCAGATCATTAGCTGGTGCAAGTCAGTGAAGAGCAGTTGAAGCCAACAGAACTAAAATTATTTAGATTAAGCAGGGAGATCTGGCTATGCATAGGAAACACTGCCTAACCTGTCCTTACTCGTACCTCCAAGCTCTTGCTATTTTCTATCCTCGACAGTAAGAGAGGTTAATTATCATCATCTGGAAGCACTGGAGTGAAATTAAGTAGAGGAGGATTTAGAAGGTATGTCAGGAAATGTTTCCTTGCTGTGAGCTCTGTTAGCAGGGTATATTCTCACACGGAAGGTGAGTTCTCAAAGTGGGGTTCTGAGGGTCCTCAAAGTGCTGGGAAAGATGCTGTAAGAAGCAGCCCCCCTCCATCCTGGGAAAAAGATCTGAGACCTCTCTGAGCATCTCTGGTTTTTTGATCCCCTGTTTCTGAGTGATCACATTTCCCAATGAAAGTGTTAAGCAGGGCACAGGCTATCTGAATTATTATCCAAGCAAACACTCTCATTCTCAAAATCTGGGAAGTTTTCCAGCTTAATTAACATTAACATTTGTTTTCACTAAGCCGTCTGTCAATGTGCCACCAGAAGCACTAAATATGAGCTCTGAGTACACACACGGGTAGGTAGCAATTCAGGTGGAGCATGCAGTTTTATTTCCAAGCTTTGTTCCTTACAAGGTTCGTTATTTCTCAGGTCTGTAAATCATCCCCTCTTCGAACTGCAGAACCCTTTCCCTTGACACACGGTCTCATTGAAAGCTAATGACCAAACATCATGTAACATCCTCGGCTCATCTGTACCCAGACATGAACCCTGATTGCCTTTTGCTGGTACTGATGCTGGTGGCAAGAGGAAGGCAAAAACACAGTTTGAGTGCATTGTATCCCTGTTCCCCTCCATAGCTCCATTTGGATACAGCTTTCTTAAATACCAGTCCTATGAACGCACAGGTGTTGATTCTTCATCTTCTTGGGCTTTTTTTCCCCTTGGGTCAGCTTGTGGCTTTGATGATGATCAGTTCTCGGAGACGAGGGTTAGAGAGCTGTCTGATCCACTGCAGAAGGTGGCTGAGGTTGGCCAGATACCTAGCAGGATGAGAAAAAGGGATACTGAGTGAGGCAGGTTGCAGTAGTGGAGGATGGCAGCCGGGATTTCCCACCTGTGCCGCCCAGTGCTGACACAAGCACACCCGCCACCCACACGCTCCCATTGCTGACACTAGCTGAACCATTTAGGCAACTTTGTGCATCACCACTGCAAGCAGGTTTAATCTTGCATGACTGATACATATCAACACTGGTCTTACCAGCTTACACAACCTTGCAACATGTTTCTCCTCTGGATGGGCTGCTCTCAGGGAAGCTGTATGAGACAAATAGGTTCTTCCTCATCTCTGAGCTTGCTACATCTTCTGCTTTGCTCCGAAAAGGCAGATTCATTGCTTCTGTTACCAGCAGAAAATAGGGTCTTCCTCACACCTGGGTAAAAGGACTGATACTCTGGACCTGCTGCCACTGATCCCTTCCCCTTGATTCATTGGATCCAAGCATGGCTCCTCTCAAGCATATATTAGTCTCTCACAAGCAGAGGTTTGGTATGTGATTTCAAGGACAGAGTTCCTCTAGCTCCTCAAAGCCAACATTTCTATTCTGCCAACCTTTTGATTCTGCTTGAACCTCCCATGTGGAAAAAGCCACAACACTTTTTTCCCATCCATGCCTGGGCCAGGACATGCAAGAGTAAAGAGCTCAGCTACAGAAACCAGGTGCATCTGACTTGGGTCAACTTCAAGCAGACTCACCTGGGACAGGGTGATAGGGTTTGGTCAGAGACACTGTGTGGATTGGGTGCTCTGAATTTGCTGCTGTATTTCTGTGCAGTGGAGATGGCTCCCCTCAAGATCTTGCACCTGGTGCTGAATTGGAAGTGGAGCTACCACTCCATCCTCTGCTTGGCAACAGAAGGTTGGCATGGCAACCTTATTCTGATACGTAAAAGGTTGTTATAAAGAGGACTAAGATCAACTGTTGTCTTGTCCACTCGGAGAAGGACAAGAGGGAAGGCAACTTAATCTGAATTAGAAAATAAATAAATAAATAAGGATGGTAGGGAAAACCTTCTAACCACCCAACAGTGAAACGTTGCACCTGGCTCATGGGGGAGGCCACAGCATTCCCCTCGCAGTAAGTCTTGACAAATAGATAAAGCTGTCAGGGCCGGTCTATATGCACTCAGTCCTCTTCTGTGTGGAGCCTTGAATGGGGACATTTTTTGAAGCAGTTTCAGTTGTGGTCTTCAAGGATTCCTCAGATGCTTGACCTCTTCTTGGCTCTTCTCTGCTTTACATTAACAGGAAAGAAGCTCTTAGTTTTCCAGTTTCTCCCTGCCTCTGCCATGCTACCATCAAATGCCATCAAATCTCTGCATCCACACGTTGCACCCTGCTGTAATACCACACCTGGTCTTATTACCCCATTTCTAACTTTTTTTGTCAAATTCCCAATGAACAACTACTTTCCCCAGTTTTCCTAGCTGAATTCACTTCACACCAACTTCTAAACTGATTCAGGACCTGCCTTTCTTGCACCCCATCCTTCCTTCTTTCTCCTTCTCCTCTTACAGAACACCCTGAGGTTACTGACCCTAACTACACTGTCTGTCTGCCTCTGAAAGTTAAAATATTTCCACTTCCCAGTGCCCAATTTCTGAATTAGAAATTCAGCTTTGTGCCAGCTGGATCTTCTGAGGATTCAGATAGGGCAACATAAGAGATAACAGCTAAAGGATCCAACTCTAAATGAATACACACTAAGGGAATGGGAATCTTAGGAGAAATTAACCCTTTTATCAATCTGTTTGGGATGTCAGTGGGTCCTGAACCAACCTAGACTCCTACTTATAGCTAAAATATCTGGACTGGACAACAATTATGCAGAAAAACAATTACCTATGACTTCAGAGCATCCTTGGTGCTGAATGCATTCCAGATCCCTGCAAAGGAATGTGGAGACACAATGCAGGAACGCTTTAGTAATCAAATCCAACCCAGCACAGGCACTCCTTCTGCCCTGTTCTGCAAGTCAGGCTCTGCATGAGACTGAACCACCCTGTTAATGTGGACCACATCCCCTTAAACTGGGGTTTTCAAGGCAATAAGGTCCATTATATCTGTTCTTAGCACATTTCATATATTTTCTTAGCCCATTATTATACTTGTTCTTAGTCCATTTCAGGGCTTCCTGGACGAGGTAGTTTCTTAGGTGCTAGGTTCTACCAGAAGTTCAGAGAGCATCATAGCCAGTCCTTGGCCTTGGTGATACTCATGGTTATCCAGTGTAAGCGGTCTGAAAGAATGGAGAACAGTGCACATTAGGAACTGAATTTTTAGGACACTATGGTGGGGTAAGGAGAAAACTAAGCCTAGCAATATCACACCAGAAGGAGCAATAAGAAACATGACTACAAAGAACTCATACTAGGCCTTTAAATCTTTAACACAAAACACTAAGTTGGTAGCAGTCATTTTCGGTAGGATCAAGTAAGGATCAAGATGGTGCTTGCTATGAGTAAGGAGGACAGAACTGGCCCTTTATTACAATTTATGCTTTAACTTTGCCTAGTTAAAAAAGTAAAACAAAGCCTGCAAAACCACAAGAGAGAATCTCAATCTCTCCACAAAATAAATAATAAAACCAAGCAAAACTCAAGCCTCTCCTACCCCAGCACAGAATCTCAGCCTGCTATAAACACTGCTGGATTTAAATATCAAGTATATTCAATGCATCAGCAACAACAAAATATAATCCATGTTATTCCGTATGACAATGCACACAGTTCAAAAATAGAAAGGCCCGCTCCATTAAGCTTGCATCTCAAACTGCACTGAAATTATAATCAACAGCTTCTTCAGGGCAGAGAAAGGCAAAACAAAAGAAAGCAGAAGACAAAAAAATAAATAGTACACAGAGACTTTTTCCATGGCACTCAGAAGAACCCAGTTCCAGCTTTTTTCCGGCTCCCTGACAAGGGCTCCAGTGTGGTCACCAGAGCCAGGCTTCGCTGAACTCTGCAGTCTTTACCAAACCACTCTCCTTTTCCAACACTGCACATGGAGCTGCAAGCCAGAAGCAAGGCAGAATCCATCAGCAGGGTCCACACAGCTCCCTCTGCTGCACTGCCCTCCTTCCCTGTCCTGTCTCAGCCTCCTTGATTTTGAGACAAGTCACAAGGAACGACAAGACTGAGCCCTACATGGGTCCATCAGTGGATCAGGAAGGTTTAGTGTGGGAGGTGTTAGGGCATGTTTAGGGTGGAGGAGCCTGACCTTTATTCCAGGTCCCTGATCCTCTTACTGTCCATTCCAGTCCCTCCTCTCTTATGTGAGGCCATAGTAAGATGACATTAGTCCCTTTTGATTGCTTTCCAGCAAGATTTTTCAATAGACATTGGAGAGTCATGCAGAATATTTCCATCCTCTTTTATTACTTTTGAAATTTTTTTTACTAGCCAGAACTGGTTGAGGTGACCATTTAAAAAGTCAAAATATTGTGGAAAATCAAACCGATGAACCAACAAGCACAGAGTTTAAAAAGTCAATTTTATTAGTTTTCCCTGGGATATAGAAACAGGAACTTGCTTCTCTGACCAAGGAAAACAAGAAAAGTTTAGAAAAATTATTCTCTCCAGTGCTGCTCTCTTTGGAGCACGTCTATAATCCCTAAACTCCTTCTTCAGATTCCCCAGGTTCCCTGCAGCTACAGAATCTGATTTCTGTTATTACATTTTTTTTATCATTGATTTATGTAAATTAAATAGTAAGAAATACCAGCACCCCAGCCAAAAGGAGAAATGCTGGTTTTACAGGCTTAATATTTCACACAGATTATTCATTCTTCCTTGTGAGCAACTTCTTTTTTTCCTCTCACATTATATTTTTACTGATAGCATTAAATGCTGAATGTAGGCAATATCTTTGATATATGGACAATTTACAACACACACAGAGAACCTTGACAGGATTCTTTTTCGTTTCTTTATCATCTTGTTCATAAATTATCGCTGCTCCAAAAAGGGGTCTCAGCAATGAGAAATCAGGGCCGTGTTTGAGGGGTGAGAGCATGGTCTGTCTGTAACATATGACTAGTCAAGCTGCATTTGATGCATATATCTCCCGAATACACTAAGGCAGGTTGCTTATGGCCTGAGCATTGTATATAGCCCCGTAGGGCAGTTAATATTTTTTGCAGTGCCCTCCTGTGTGCTTTTCTTTTTCAGGACAGCTTGGAAAAGGACAAGAAGTGGGGGGAAGCTGACAGGATGAATTCATGCAAGAGCAGCCACACTGGCGCAGACCTAAGGCTCGTGTAGCCCAGCTGCAGCTACAGAGTCACATAGCCTGGTGATGGCCAGCAGTTGCCCTCAAAGAGACCTCAGGAAGGTTCTGACAGGCTGGTCTACTTTACTAGCCACCAATGATATGTATTACAAGTTGCTTGTCTTTTTGCCATTCCTCTGGGATGGTTGCAGTCCAGCGACAGCATGCACCTTACACATTCTGTCCACTGTTTCCCCATTATGTCACCGCAGGGAAGGTGCCAGGCTTGCTTTTCTGCGTAACTGCTGCAGCAATAAGCACAGCTGACAACTTTCCTCTGCCATCAGAACAGCAGGTGTCGTGGGGCTCCCTTGACTTGCCTGCAAGGAGATGGGGTTGGGTCCCTTGGTGGCTGTCATGACGCTCATGCAAGGAAGGAGATGCCTATGCCTCCATCGTTGCTGACAGTACTGACAGAAGTCAGGCACAGTTTTGAGACTGACTCTGGGAATTTTAATCCTTGAGACTTGTATCTATGGAGTCCACTTGCCCTCTCTCCTGCAGCTCCCTTCAAATTCAAGGCAGATGCCATTGGCAGAGACCACTGATGGAGAGTGTAACCTTCCTTGCTAAGATGACCAAGGCCTCCACTCTGTGGAGTGGAAAGGCATCTGGAAAGAGCAGAATTGGGTGAAAGCTAAGAGGGAGAGGGACAGATGAACTATGAGTTTCCATCTTCTGGAATAAAAACATGCTGTGCCTTCCTCTGGGTCATAGTAGCAGCAGAATTGAACACTTAGTCAACTGCTAGAAGTGGGGGTGTTGGTGGGGGGGTGGTGGTGAGAATGAAATGCCAGGTACAGAGTCATAACGGTGTGAATTGAAAGCACATCACATTTTTCCAGAAGCTTTTAACCCACCAGAATAAGCTGCTGCTCTGTAAAAGCAGAGTTCTCACTTTGAAGTTAGTCCCATGAAGACACATTCAAAACATGCAAGGAAACGGCCTGGGCTGGGTGGCCCCATACTGAGAAATTTGTTCATCACTGTTGTGTCTCAGCAGTGGCATCCAGAGCTTCCCAAGTCCTGGGTGCTCCGTATGCTTGGAGGAAGGCACCATCCAATCACACGGGAGCCCCAGAAAAGGAAAACACAACTTCCATAACCTGCTACCCCTGGGCTGCAGTTTTAGGTGACAGACTGTTTCTAGAGGATCATTTCAGAAGACAGTACTATGTGTGTCAGTGGTAATTTGTTTAGGAGCTTCATTAGTCTTACTCTTCGTGCACCTGTACTCCTGTATTTTCTGCTGGCTGTAAGCAACATTTCTGTGCATACTTGTATGCTACCTGGGGTCTGTTACAAACAGAACTTGTGTTTAAAGTAGAGTTGTTAATCTGATCCGCTTTTTGGTTTTTCAAAGTCTAGGTGAATGCACACTGTTATAAAACATCCGTATGTAAAATTACAGCAGTTAATGTCATGCTATCTAATGTCATGGTTCCTGCCTGGCTACTGGTTCCAGGATGATGATTGTGAAGCTATTACAAGTTAGAATAAAAACAGTGCCAACACTGACAGCTTTGGCACAGGCGTTCCTACAAAACGATTGCCTGGTTGCTCTGCCTTTAAACTTCCTTCCACATGGTTACCCCTATGAATGGGCAATCTGCCTCCATTGGGGCCCAGAGATCTCCTTTGCAGATCAAAACTTCAGTAAGACAGCATCTGCCCAGATTTGCTGGTTAATGAAGATGCACTAGTTTCAGCCAGTTAAGAATGGTGATACTTAAACTAAATCCTAGAGCTGCTAGTAAAGTAAGTAAGTACTTTGCTTCTAAAGTAAAGAAGAACGTTTCTCCTTTTGTTCTCAGCCCACAGGGTCTGTTGCAATTCCTCTTGCCTTCTTCTGCAGGGTGGCCCAGAGTCTATCACCTTATTTCCAATCTGAGCCTGGAGAAGGGCCATCTTTCCCGAGAACTGTGCTCTTTCCCACCAGATAGATTGTCCTAACAAAATATAATGCTTCTGTCTACAAACTTTGTCTTGCTGAAAAAATCATGGCTCTCTCTCTCATAATCATGACGATGCTCTGGCTCTCCTGTTACCTCTTCCTGGAGAATATTTGAGTTTCTTTGGACATTTCTTTTCTACTTATCTTACCATGAGCCATGTGAAAACATTTTGCAGTTTGTGGAATTAATGATCTGTCAATTCTCCTGGACTGGCCACATATTGATGAGCTGCCCACAGTTCTGCAGGTGGACACAGCATGGCGTAGGTAGTCCCTCCTGAGCCATGATTTTTTTACGGTACTATAATCAAGTTATTCCAGTTATCTTATTCCTGTAGGGAGTCACAGATTGTGATCAAATTGAGTAAGATATAGTCTGTCTACATGAAGGAGATGCTTGTATATAGTCTCTGCTTATGAACCTTCCACAGACTGGTCTTGCTTTCTTACAAATCACAGAATCATAAAATCTTTCAGGATGGAAAAGACCTCTTGAGATCACCTTGTCCACCCCTCCTGCTCAAGCAGAGCCACTTAGAGCAGCTTGCCCAGTGCTGTGTCCAGTTTTGTTTTGAGTATCTCCACAGACAGAGACTCCACAACCTCTCTGGGCAACCTGTTACAGTGTTTCACCAGCCTTGCAGTAAAAAAAAAAAAAAAAAAAAAAAAATAGAAAAAAAAGAAAAATCTTTTCCTGTGCTCAGATTGCATTTCATGTTTTTTAATTGGCACTCATTGCCTCTTGGCTTGTCACTGGCCATCACCAAGAAGAGTCTGGCTACCTCGTCTTCCTAGCTACCATCAGGTATTTATGCACATTGCCTCCATCATTCCATTTATACTCCATTTATGCACAAATGCCTCTATCATTCATAATTCACAGCATATGAACAGCACACTTCAGAAGAGATATGAAGACAGTACCCCAGACAATGAAGAGTTGACAGCAGTTGGCTGTCATTTTTTCAAATGTCAATTCTCAGATCTGCTCAAAGAGGGACAAACATATAACCCCATAAGCAACATCAGAAACATGGCTATGATTGTACCCATTTAATTTAGCTACACGCCACATTTGAGAGGAGGTTCATTTGAACTGAGGTGGCAGCGTCCAACACTTGACAAGGGTGATTCGTGGCAGGAGACTGCCTGAAATCCAGGTACTGGACAGAAGATACTGGTGGTCTGGACAGGGTCAAGTCAGGGTAGTCACAGTCTCAGCATTACAAACTAAATCCTTTCTATTGTTGCACTGTTGTTCCCAGCATGATCATCCTCAGGTTTGTTTTCCCAGCTGTATACCAAATCCTTAAGTGATTCTGCTAGACCCTGGGCTTATTCCTCTGGGATCAGTGGTCCAAGATGCTTTGTCACCTGCCATCCACAAATGGGGTTTCCTGAGCTTGACATCCTTAAATCTACTGTGTCAAAATAGACAGGCTTAACATGGACCTTGTATTTGTCACTTATACATCTGATGCTTTCCATGATGAAGACCTATTTTAATGTTTCTCTTATAGATATCATAACCTTTAGCACAGATCTTCCCTGAGCTGTAGACTGTAGTTAATGTTCAGTTTCTCCTGAACAAATCTAACTCCAAAAGAACAACTAAATGCTTGTTACCAAGAAGAAGGTTGCCTCTGATTCTTTTATCAATCTCACACTCCCACCAGATGCTTCTGTTACCCCTTTCTCCTGCAGAGCTCATGCTCTGGCATGAACCAGAGCCACAATTCATTCAGAAGCAAAAGATCTTAATTTCAGTAGTGCTAAATCCCTGGTAGAAGCAAACCCAGTAGACAAAATTGGAGCTGAGAACTGAGAAGCTGGAGACCAGCCTTTGTGGTGACTCACGGGACTCATGACAACACATCAGTGCACAATAAAATGTCACACCATGAAAAATCCTCATTGTCTAGTAATAAATCCTTTTCCCAGCTTGGCTGTCTCCCTGTCTTTTGCCCTGCTAAAGGCCACAGAACTGTTCAGACTCACTTGCAGAGGTCCCTGAACAATGTGGATTTCAGGAAGGGAGCCAATACCCTCCCAGGCTGGGGCTTGGGAGGTCATCCTTTGCCTCTGACAGGATCTAGATTGACATTCCTTTGGAGCTAGAGCTGAAAAGCAGAGTATTAATCAGCTGGAGAGGCAGACCAGATGCCTGACTACATGATACAACAGCAAGGAGGAGGAAAGTGTGATCTGTAGTCCCTGCCCCAGTAACGTTCATCACCCTTTCTCATCTCCCATGATGAAGTGGAGTAGCTCCATCATCAGCAACAGGGAGCTCCCAGTGTTGGAGTATCCTGTTACCACATTGTTGGAGCATTCACGGAGGACAAGCAGACTCCCATCATTGCAAAGGAGTTAGGCATCACTTATTAATCTCTTGCTGTCTGGGTAGATGCTGTAGCCACCAATCACTTGCAGTAGGAAAGAAGGTCCCTTTCCCCTGCTCCAGCCACGGTGTCTGAAAGGCTTGTTTTGGAAGGTGGGATCCCATGCTGAAACAGGCAAAGCTCTGCCTATATGGGGGATTTCATTAAGAGTGGCTGGTGCTTAGGACTCAGGCCACTCTGGGCATGTCTAGAAGCAAACATATGGAAAGCATATCATGGGAATTATCTCTAAGTTTGGGCCCTCTGTCTAATCTTCAGAGAGAAAAATGCCTCCTGAGGCTTAGCCATCCTACCTGATCTATATGCAGTGGTCAAAAAGAGAATGTAGGCACCTGCTTTGGAATGGACACACGGCTTTTACACAGCTAAAGGTAAGGGAGGTGAATTGTCCCACATGAAGTAGCTCCATAAAGTAAGCAGTCTACAGGATCAGCTATAAGTCAAGCGGGCCATTGTGTTTCTGGGTCACAGATGCGGGAAGTTACAGATTAAAGTAGAATGTAAGCATTTATTCTTATTTTAGAACTATCTGTATCACATATGTCTCTCAGGGCCAGTCAGTACTGGAAAACTTCCATAAGCATGCTGCCTTCACAGGCTGTTAGCAGAAGTGTGCAGTGTCTGCATCTGAGATGCCTTGTGCTGAGACAGATGATGTGGAAGTGGGTAAACCCAGAGTCCAACAGACCTTTCATATGGCCTAGGATAAGCAGTCCATAAGGGTCAACACATTTGCTGCTTCTGACTTCAACACAAGAAGGAACATGTCCTTTTGTAGCCCATCTTAAGTTAAAATGTGAAAGACAATTTGGGAGTTGATTTTCCACGCCAGAAAGAGGGCATTAGTCAGCAATATGGTAATAACGTGGCCATCCTCCTCTTCAGAGCAAAGAGCAAGGCAAGTGGTGAAAGACATACTGTCACCTGGCAAGAGCTGAAATCTAACTCCAACACAAGAAGCAACCTCAGCTCTGCTCCCTACCTGGCAGAGCAATAATTTAGAGCATTTGTGGGTCTCTTTGGAATAATGCAATCAGTTCAGATGTTGTCTCTACAGGCACATAAAACACCTTCCTCCCTGCAAAGATGTGAGTTGAGACTGGACAGGTGTCCCCAAGCTGTGCATTCATACTGGACAGATGGACAACTGCCTCCAGCCACACAGGGAAGCTGCTCTTGACTTTGGTGGGCACCACTCCAAAGGCTGTGATAAACCACCAGCCAAGCTGCCAGCAGACCCATTCTCTTTTTTATCCTGGGCACTGTCATTGCATCTGCCAAGTGGAAAGGAAACTGTGCATGAGGTATAACTTTGGTAAGGATTGCTACCACCAGTCACGTGCAGTAACAACTTTGCTTCTTCTGTTGAAATTGCAAGAAGACTTTTCATTGACTTTGTAGAAAACAGTAACAGGCCATGAAAGACAAGTTTTTTCCCTTGGATGGTTTGAGCCTAACAAAAAGCTGTTTTGTTCTATCCCACAGGGATGGAACAGCCCTCCGTTACACAACTGAGGCCCTGGAGAAGATTGTGTTTCCATTTTATGAAGAAGCAGTCCTAAAATAGTCCAGGGAACAACTGAAGAATGGGGAATTCCCATCTCACCCTAGCTGTTTCCCATGATCAGCTCTTGCTTTGGCTGGCTGGTTGCATTCAGCTGCCCAGGAGCAGTGTTTGGATGTAGGTTGCATTGTCCATCTGAATGCTGGGTAGCCAAAGATTTTGGACATGCAGCACTGAATGGTACAATGAGACAACCTTCCCATGGTGCCAGCTCCTGTTTCTAGTAAAGGCAAATGTGGTCTATCCAACTGCCTTAAGGCAGGGCTTCTAGAAATACCCACAGGCAGACCCAGAGTTTGGAACTAAATAAGGTTGCTTCTTTTTTATTCCGTTTAGCAAGTAAAATGGATTTCTTTTTAACAGCTTCCCACAGTGGAAAAGTCACCACGGTCTATGTTGAATGGATCATTCCTGAAACTGGCCATGGACCCATGGATCTTTCAATCAAACAGGTTTCCCAGGAGGGCTTTTTCACATCATTTAAATTTAATGGGGGAAAACTTTTGATTTATATGACACAATAATTAAATGTCTCATTTTGTGTCTGACCTTAATTATATTTTCGATATGAAGTAATGACTTCATTGTGATTTTGGTACCAAGTGACATTTTTCTTTCCCGTGGACATTACATTAGCAAAATCAGGTCTCCAGACCAGACAATCACACCTGCATTCTGAGCTAGTTATGCTGAAGAATTTTTTCTCTAATAATGCAAAAGGCATCTCTTCGCTGCCTAAGGTGCGTGATGCACTGTGAGAATCAATAGCTGATCATGAAATGGGAGGCATAGCTCAGCCAAGGAACAAGGCCAATAACACATACATCGTAGTGGGCAAAATGATATTACAAGAAATGTGTCGAAATGAGAAAACACTGATTAACAAAGGATGTGACTTCCAGTGGAATACTGGGGAGTATTCTTGAGTAAAGAACTCAAGATTAGACATACTGATTTGGGACTTTAAGTGCTCTTTGGGCTAAAACTCCTGAGGCCATACAATCTGGCATGTCTGGATCTCTTGGAATTAATAGGATGCAGAAAATTTTGGAGTCTGAATGTTTTTGTCCCAGTTTGCAAGAAAAAGCCAGTATTGGTATTTTGATGGGGAAGGAGACAAATTCTCCATTCTGTTCTGCTCAAATTATCCTTGCCATTTGAGAACAGGTGCAGGATCCCTCAGTTAAGGGAAGAGGGAATTTATAACCACTGGAGATGGAGGATTGGAGCATCTGTTGCCCACGGTTGCCCTTCCTCCACTCACTCCTTTTCTTATGCCTCGGTCTCAGAAAATATACCACCTCACTCCAGCTCACAGCCAGTTAATCTTGTTATCCTTTTGTGATACAAACTGAAGAGCGCTCTCATTTCAAATTGCTGTTCCCAAGCAGGTACTTACAGACAATGATAAATTACCCCTTAACCTTTTCTCCATAACACCAGGCAGCATATGCCTCCTGTCCTTAGACATGTGTCCTCCCCCTACTCCTGCCACCCCCATCCCCAAACATTCAGTTGCTCCTGTGGCTCTTCCCTGAGCTATCTCCAGTTAAGCAGCATCCTTCTGGAGCAGAGGCGAAGTGAAGCAAACACAGGAGCATGGAGGTACCCAGCCAAATGCAAAGCCCTCTCTGTCCACCTGGGTGTTGCTGGCCTGATGCTCACACTGCTCCTTTCGGCAGCACACATTTACTGAGTGCTGTTGCTCACTGCAATTGCAATGCAGCTTGGTGTAAGACCCTCCACAAGTCCTCTCCAAATCCCACCAATCTTTCATTTCCCCAAAAGGACACCCCAGCACCTAAAATATCCCCTGTCCTCATGCTGCCTGTTTCCAAGGGAAACATTAACCAGAATAACCCAAGGACCCAAGGCTGTTGCAGTGATTAAATAGCAGTGAGCTGGGAAGAGCTGATTCTACCTCATGGCAGGACAGGAGGTCTAGAAGATCCCCTTTGGTCCTAATTTCTGAGATGTTATGAGATTTCAACCCTTAGACAATATATAAATGGAAGGAAAGTCTGTAAAAGATAGAGGTCTCCTCCTGTGACTATGGAGGCTGCAGAAACCTCAGCAGGTTTCTGCCCTATCCAATATAGCATGGAGTTATTTATAACATCCTGCTCTGGTAGCATGTCCTTTTTCTTCACTAGTCCAGGCAAATACGGAAACAAGCCCAAGACAATCCTTCCAGCTGTTCTGACACAGCTGCTACTCACCTACCATTACCAGGAATGGACAAGTAACATCCACTGGTACCTCATCAATCATCTCCAAATGACACACCGTAACGTGTAGAAAGCTTAAATCAGTGGTTGCCAGAGAGAAGCGCGCAGTTGGGGTAGATGAGGCTGTTTTATTTTTCTATTACATCTGACAGCTGGACTGGTGCCAGGACAGCGTGGTTTCATGATGTGTCTCTAAATTACAGTTGGACTGTGACATACTCCATCAGTGTTAATACTGTCCACAAGACATTCAGAGTGAGGAGAAAGGTCTCTTTCAGTCTGCGAGTGTATTGCTCTGAGTGCACGGGACCCTTGGTGGGAATGAAAAAAAAAAAAAAATGCTGGCATTTATGAAAGGGAAAGAGACCGCATTGTATTTGGTGGCTGGGAGAAGAAGAAAAGGCTGCTTGTCAAATTCAATGAGCGGTTTCATATGTAGGAAACTGTTTATGGCCCTTTCTAATTGCTGTAATATTCCTCCTGCAGCCACAACTCTTTTTCTAGCTGCTTCACTTGCTCTGACAAATCGGCTGCCAGGAGAAGAGAAAACAGTAAAGTAAATAATTTAAGCAATGAAAGGAAAGGTGACCAGTCCTGATCATTTCTCAGTCTCTCCCTTCTGCTTGCAGGAAGGTATCCAAATGACATGCAAGGACTAGCCATGCCCTGTCAAGTATTGGCCTATTGACCTCTGGCTGCAGTCACTCTGCTGCACACATCTTGAGGGAAATGCTGCCTCCTTTCCCTAAAATGTGTCTCCTAAGTTGTGCTTTCTCATCCATAGGAGCTGGCAGAAAACATCCTCTTGAGTCCAGCTCATTATTGAAACATGAGGGGCAGGTTACCCTTGGTTAAACTTCAGAGCAAGAAACATACTTCAGGGCATAAAGTTCAGCATCACCTTGAAAACTGTGTGCAACCTCAGGGGCAAGGTCCTGGTCCAATGCCTTTCTTTCAAAATAGGTTTCACTGGCAATCATGTTTGGTTATTGGGTAGCAAAGGACCCTTGAACCTCACCAGCAGTAGGACAGAGAGCTCTTCCAGCTGCATGCTTTCCCTGCTTTGTTCTTGCTAGGACACACAATGTGGTCCCAGGGGGAAAAAACTCCTATTTATTGCCACAGTTTCCTTCATAATCTATAAATGCCCACAAAACAGCTTCTGAAAAGTCTATGGGCTCCTCCTACGTGCCTGAGGCTAGTTTTTGTCAATTTGCAAATCAAACTCTGACAAAGAGTAGTTAGTTAGTGGGACTCATTGTCATGGACTGGATGCATCTGAGGCATGAATGGACATCTACAGCAAATATATATGGATAGAGGTGACCGATGTGCATAAACCTTCCTTGAGACAGCAGACAGCCCTGGCTGCTCGGCCTCTGGTGAACCAGCAGATCACTGCTGCAAGCAGTGGGGCAGCTGTCCTGCAGCAGCAGCTAAGCAGTTAACAACAGGTTATGCCACCACAAAGTGCAATTTTCACTCCCTGGTTGGATAATTGAAAGAAGAAAAAAAAAAAAACAAAACTCTTTCCTTAAATATATTTTACTTTCCCCCAACATGTGGAGATTGTTAGATGTTCAAGTATATCACCGCTTTATCCTAAGGAAAAAAGCCTTTCAGCATGCGAACCTTTGAAGAACATCTGCAAGCCCATTTCTTGTGATACAAAAATGCACAAAAGGTTTGTTATATAGGTGGCTTGATGAAGAAGAGCTCTCAGGAAGCACACACAGTGCACTCATAATACTAAGAAGACTGACTGGAGTGCCTAGGTAGGAGTACAAATGCCTTTGAACTTGCCTGGTTGCTAATGACACACGCTCAGCCTATTACGCTTAACTAAGGTATTGTCTGGAAATTGCTGCTAGCAGCAGGAAAAATAACCTGTCTTCCCTACAGCAAAACATACAAGTGTTGACACAATCTGGTATCTCTGTATGAATCGCGAGGGTTTGTCTGGACACATCCTTGCAACACAGAATGGAAAAAGAAAGGATAATTTTAATGTACTCCAAGTATCCACTGAATTCTTAGAACAGTCATTGCCTTCTTTCCCCTCCTCCCCTTTTTGATGCCAAAAGAAGCAGGCTTAAGAAGCAGATAAGCCCTTTGAGAAATCCCACCTGCAGAGCTGAGGAAGCAGTTGCCTCGTTCTTTAAAGTTTCTGAGGTGTTCATCTCCTTATGGGTTTTTTGGAGGATGTGAGTTTTACATAGCCTCTGCATTGCCCAGTGAGTGAAATCTCTGCTGCTTGGTCCCTTGATGGTCCACATGGTACATACATTTGTCCATTCTCAGCTCTTTTCAGGAGCGATAAAACTCTGGAACTAAACCCGAGCAGTGTTTGGGGGATATTTAACCCAGGAAGAATGTCCTATAAGCAATAGGGCTTGCTCCAGACCTCCAGCCATCATCATCCCATCAAGATTTGGACCCCCTGATCTCCCTTTACCCCCATGCTTTCACACTGCAAGGTAGGCAGCACATACCTTCAGAGTCATGCAATAACACTGGCTACAACACAGGTATTGCTTTATTTTAGGTAATTTGATCCAAAACCCACACATTTAAAAATAGTAATTACATGCCAGCCAGAGCAGCCTAGAAGAGAGGAGCCACTCCAGGGGGTTAGCCTCAGCAGTGCAGGCATGAGCTGCTGTGCACCAGGTGGTTGGAAGGACAGAGATTATTCTCTAGTCAGGATTTCAACACTGCTTGTCTATGTATAGTCTCTCTAGAGCAGCTTTCCAGAGGCACCTAGGAACTGGAAGAGAGATACCTATAGAAATTCCCTAAAACAGGCATTTTTGCAAATCCCACTAGGCATCTCTGCATCTTTAGGCACCTGAGTGCCTTCAGAAGTTTTTGTTTCAGATTAACCCATGGAAAAGGAGGCCCAGCACCCCCAGAGTGCACAGAGCTGCAGGGATGATACATACAAGTTGCTCATATGTATGAGTCGCTCAGGTATTGTGAGTTTCTTGCAACTTGGTCAGGGTTGGAGACAAAAACTGTGCTCCTAGAGCAGTTCAGTTACTTTAATCTTTGTCCTTTCCCTGGAGCTGTCAGCTGAGAAGTCACCTGGGATCTTCCAGCCAGCTACCATGGGACACTAGAAACTGCTGGATGAAGTCTTTTCATCCATGCCTGGGTGGAAGGAGGGGTAGAGGCCATGGCTTCCCAGTTACAAGACCCCAGCACCAGCAGTCCCTTCTGCCCATGTATATGGGGGTCTAACTTGTGTTACAGGCCACCAGAAAACTGGATTGGTCTGGTGCCCTTTCAAGGAAAAGGTCCAAATGAAGGAGGAGAGCAGCCCTTCTCCCCAGTCTTCATGCAGTGGCTTGTGAAATTGATTAGCAAACACACACTGAGAGGAAAATAGGAAGATTAAGAAATGGAATCACCATTTCATAATCGAATGGTTGGCTTGATGAGGGGGAAAAGAAAAATTAAAAATTATAAAGTCCCTCAGCAGCATGCTGCCTCCATTGGAATATCGAGAGGGCTAAATAACTAGGAGAAATACTGATAATTAATATTGTCTCCAATGCGCAGAGACAAGGACAAGTATGTTGCAATATTCTCTGCAAATCCCAGCTCTTAGGTGAGCTCCTACAGGACAACACAGGAGACCAGTCTCCACACCCCAAAACTGGGGGATAGATGTCCTCCTCTCCAGATCAGACAAGTTGTTATGATTGAGCTCCTGCCTGTACCAGAAGTTTATGATATTTTCAGGAATCTGAACTCCTCTTCAGCCTTGTAGGGACTACATCTTATCTGTCACAACCTGAGACATGCAGACTGCAAGTGCCACCACCCAAGTTGATCTTTTTTGGCTCACCTGGCAGTCAGCAGCAGCAAACCCACACTCCCAGCGGGTGATCTGTTTTGGCTAATTTTGGTGGGATGAATCATGCCATAGAAGTGCCATCGACTATAAAGAGAGCTGAGGATGAATATCGCTGATGGAGATGTTGCTGTGAGTACCGTGCTGTCTAAGGTCAAGAGAGAGGCAATCAGCATAAAGCACCTATTCTGCAAACGTTGGCTCCTTATCCCCCTACGGATGGAAATAACCTCTGGCGTCTAAGGGAGGTGATCTTACATGCTATAGCCACCTCTGTCCTTTGCAGAGAGGCCAGGTCTGGCAGCACTGGGGAGCAGGTGACATGAATTGCTCCTTACAGTCATGACTGTGTTAGGCACAGGAGCAGCACATGGGTTGGGATCACTCCAGAGCATCTTCTCTGTGTAGGGGTTTCCTTACAGCTCCTTCACTGCTGTCCTGATGCAGCAGTTGTAGGAGTGACACAGATAAACCACTGCTGTGTGCCTGCTACTCCCACTCATGGTGGCATTCATCTTGGGAGGTGTCCAGCACCCCAGGACCATAAAAGCCAACCCCCAGGTGTCTGTGGTCTCTGCTGGAGGGACAGTGGAGCAGAGGGTGATGACCTAAGGAGGTCTCTCATCTCTCTCTTTGATGCAGATATCGGTCTGGACTTGGATCCCACCCTCTCTCCTTGCAACTACACAAGCAGAGTAGAGTGTGTGTCAAAAGAAAAAAAAAAAAAAAGATTAAAAAAAAATAATCATCAGATGCTGCCTGTCTTCCCAAAAATACCACTCTGCTGGAGAATGAAGGGAAGGATTGTTTGGGTTCTCTCACTCCAAGGCACTGAATGGAGTGTGGCACAAACAATCCTTTTAATACTAGACATGACCCGGCCTGCTCACCCCTCTCTCCCAGTGCAGGGCTTGACATTTCAGGCCAGCCATGTGACATGCTGTGTGAAATCACTCTGCACTTCACCCAGCATGCTTGGTTAGAGAAATACCCACCCATCTATTCCCAGCAACGCTGCAGTGCTCGCTTTGTAAGGCATCAATTGCAACAAATTAGCTGCCAGTCACAGAGGGAAATGCTGCTGCTAATGAAAACTCATTGAGCAGTGCAAAATTCATCATTGATATTATCACTAACATTAGTTTTTATTATTTTTAATTTACCCCTGTGAGGCATTGAGGTCAGGATCAGGGTTCAGTTGTTATTTGACTTACCAAAACACAGTGCTGAGTAACGCCCGCTGCCTAGCCAGGCTTACAGCCTTGATCTGCTTTGCTGGAAGTTTCAAAGGGATTACAATCAGATTGAAAAGAAGAGCATCAGCCTCCTTTTCCCCTTCTCCTCACTCTGCGGCAATCTTTTCTTCAGCCATGTGCTTGCATCCACAGTGAGAGGTGGGAACTGCTCTGGCTGTAGATCAGCTAGCTCTGCAGTGGCCACCACCAGCCACAAGCTGGCCATAGACAGTTGCCCAGAGTAGAAATAAAACTCCTGAGAACCGTTACTTGGTTTGTTGTTGGCAGTAATTACACCCATGGCCAACCAGGGCCATCAGGGCTGAGGCACTGAAGGGCTGCTGCTGCTTCAACAGGTGGGACCTCTTGTGCTAACACCCAACACCTGATGTGACACTCAGCCTTTGCCCACTGGCTTCCTCCCACTTTCAGCCTTCCTCGGAGGTGAACAATTCACAACACACATGGCTGGTCAGGGCGGGTAAAAGAGTCTGTTGGACAATAACTAGCTTGTCCTGAGGGATGGGTACTACAACGTTGTTTTTTATTACATATCTGTGTTTTCCCAGTTCAGTTTCAACCTTCTACTTGATTCTGGAAAGAGAGAAGCATTGTAATTTTAGGGGGGGGGAAGAATACAGTAAATTTAAAAAAGGAAACCGTACTTACATGTCAGGGTTTCACTGGTGGTCAGACACAAACCATAATTTCAATACACAAAGGACAAAACTAAAAAACCAGCAAGAACCTTCCCAAGCGACTTTGTTGTACGCTGCCTTACTTCTGCATATTAACACTAACAGGGAAGATGTAAACAATATTTACACCCTCACACCATTGCCAGCCAATGATGATGGCCTACAGCAGCCACAAATCAAACCGAACCTGCCAGTGCTGAGGTCTGCAGTGGCTGAAGAGCATCGATGTGTTTATTGGGGTGGAAGGAGGAATGAGAGCTGGTGGCTAATGCAGTTTATCAGTGGGTTGGCTCAGTTGACTGAAGATGAGGAAGATGTTCTGATGACATGTTTCTCACCTTAAGGATGGTGTAGTTATTAAGGGCCCACTTGGAAAAACTCCGTAGAGGGTTCACCTGTCCTGAAGTGGAACATCTTGTGGAAAAGGATAGGATACACAAAGCAATGGGGGGAAAAAAATGAATTTTGTCCTGGGAGAAGTTCTGATGTTTCCTGTTTGCTCCTGTTTTGAGTCAGAATGCAAACTCGAAGTGTTAAAAAAAAAAAAAAAAGTAAAACTCTTAATTATTCTTTCTTTTTTTTTCCCCTAGAAATAACAAAATGTTTCACCTCAGTCTCTCCAATGAAGTGAAAAAAGCTAACATGGCAGAATTTAAGCTCTCTGTGTGTTTGTTGCAGTTATCCCAAATGTCACTTTTTTCATATACCTGTCATGGTTTCAGGACTGGGTTTCTCAGCCAGAGCCCATTTTTTAGGTTTACCTGTCATTAAGTACATGTTGCCTATAATGCAACCAGTCAGTGGCCCGGATTGGCATACGTGTGTGCTTGTCTACATGCAGGAATGCACAGAACATGGGCTTTGTCCTGATCCCAGGTGTGGTTTTCACACATGTACATTTTGCCACAGGTTTTCAGATTCAGGTCAGATCAAAGCCAGGCCCTCTGATTGCATCCCAGGCAAACTCCTGTTGAAACAAAGGGGAATTTTGCAAGCTGAAATTACTTTACAAAAAATGATTGGGTTTGACTTCATTTCCTTTCCAGCTGTCCTGTCTGGCACCAGAGTGCTGCCAGCTCTGGTTGACGGCACAACATCAGCCTGAAACATCTGAAACATCAAGAGTTATTAAGAGTTTGAGTCATTTGGTGTCTTTTTCTAAAGGGGATGTTGCTACAGTCAGAGAAAGAAAGCAGAAGACAGGGTGACTGAAATGCCCTTTGGAGAGTAAATGAGTTATGTTGGCTTGTCCCCGTCTCTGACCACTTGTTGGACTATTAATGATCTTTCTTCCTCCAGGGAATTTATGCACTAAAATGAATTACTGGCAGTTCTCTCATTCGCCACACTTATTTGGTAATTTAGACTGAACTATAAATGTTTACCTCTTTTTTTATTCCATCTGAGGAACTTCCAGCCCTCTGATTATAGATATGGGTGTTTATTCACAACAGCACAGTACAACCAAGGATCTCTCAGCTCACCAAGTCCAGTCCCTGGCTGGCCCAGGTGACCTCAGAAACTGCTCAGTTATCTCCTTCTCCTCATTCTGGCCACCCATGCTCCTGGCTGTATATCACATCCTCCCTGTTGCACCAGCCTTCTCCAGAATGCTGTTGCAGCCTTGCTCCAACTTGATCTCTGCTGCCCTATTAAAAATCTATCTCCAGCCTTTCACTTGGCCTTAGCTACTACAGAGAACATTGGCACTACTACTAGTCAATCCTCAGTGCATCTGTGGAAGTTCTGCAAGTCCTTTTAGTCACCAACAGGTGTTTCTGAGATGCCCAGAAACTGTTTTTAGTGAAAGAGGCAGAGAGAAGAGTGTGTCTGAACTATGGTGAGTGAGACTAACACATACAGTTGGCAGAGCAGCTCTCCAGTTTCTTCATTCCCGGGCATGACAGCCCTCACATTGGGAGGAACCTTCTGCCCAGTCTCATGGTGGAAGAGGTGATGTGGTTTTGCGTGGCCATTTGGCATCTCTTGGGGATGCTGGGCCTTGCAAGCAATCACTTCTCTGAATAAAGTGCAAAACCACAGCTTGTCCTTTTCTTGTGTCAGCACACACCAGACACAGCTTGTCAGGACATCAGATCAGGCTGTCCAGCCATATCTGCCTGTGAACCTAGAAGGGGTGAGAAAAGACCATGTCATTTCATGGCAGATACGGGGTGCTGGCTGTGATGAGCAGAACCTTGTTGCAGTAACCCACCTTGGTGCAGAAGAGCCAGGATCTCTGTCAGTGCATTGCTGTCCTTCCAGATCCATTTTCCCCTTCCCTGGCTGCTGAGGAGCCCAAGGGTGATACGTTGCTGGTACAGATTCCCTTCCCTCCAAAGAGGCCAGGACCCCACTCAGTGCATGACGCATAGGAGAGACAATCTTCAGAGCTTGAACAGGGCTTCATGGCTTCTATCTCGGTTGAGTGATCGGTAGATATGTGTATGGGGGCAAGGGGCTGCAGTCTTAGATCCCTAAAGCAAGGCCTGGAGATGTTTGCAAACCACCACGGGCCAAGGATGCACCTGGCACCAGACTATAGCTCACTGTTGATGACTAGTGACTCTGGAGCCTGGTGCTGCAAGGACAAGAGCTCAGCACACATTGATGCTTAGCACCACCAGGATCTGTTCCTCGGCTTGCCACAGAATCACCTAAGTTCTGGAGCTCACTTACTCCAGGGCTCGTGGACATGTCATCTTGGGTAGGATGGAGGGGAAGCCAATAGCTGGAGGACCACACAGGTATGGTCTGGCAAATGCCTCTGCCTTAGCAGGATGGTGACGGCTGCTGCCAATGAGCTGGCATGAAACAGCCTGTCTGCCTGAAGAGGCTGTGGGAGTTTGCAAGAAGGGAAGAAGGTAATGAAAGCAGCGTTTGGTGAGGCAGCACATGTGCAAATTTCAAATGTCTCCTTGTGCCCACAGGGCTGGTACGCTGCTTGTTGAACCAGGCTGCTAATTTCCAAATTGATACTTACTCTAATCCCATCCCTGAAGGCGCCATTATGGTGCATTCAGTAATGGGCTATTATTTGGGCTTGTTGCAGGGGAGCAGGAGAAGGAAAGGAGGAGGGAGGGCTTTTTAGAAAAGCACGCTGATGTTGGAACAAATCAGCATCACGAAGCTCCTTCCCCAAGTTGCAAAGCGAATAGACTGCTTTAGAGTTATTCGCTCTTCTTTGGTTTGTCTACAGCCTTGTTTTGGGGAGGAATTTTATGGAATTTTACTGCCTCGTATAACACTTATCACTGGCAATCAATATTGATTTTAACATAACATTTTGGTTTAAGACTCCTTTTGTTGTTTTGCATTCACTCCGCATGTTAATAAGGTTTATAAAATCCATGATATTTTCTCATTTCATGAAATCTTATTGGGATAATTACCTTGCTCTGTTGACAGATAGTTGTGCCTGAATTATATAAAGAACACTGCTGTTATCAGCTTTTCTCCCTTCTCTTGAAGAATGCTTTCCTACTTTGATGTGCATTGGGTGTATGAATACAGAGTGAATATTGAGAAATATTTACCGTATTCAGTAACCTTAGTTACTTTTTTGCCTCATGGAAAAGAAATTCCCAAATGCCACCCAACGCTTTCAGGTAGAGTGACCTTTACTGTAAATGGGAAATCAAATGAATGAGAAAGAATAACGGCTGAGCCTTCAGGACAGAGCATGCACTCGCTATGTGTCTGTCTTTTTTACCTGTCTGCACCCCACAGAATGCAGAAATGACTGACCAGCTATGGAGATGTCAAGGGAAGAATGTCTCTGGGAAAACCCTTCCCCATGAAAGCACTTTCATGATATTATGTCTAAGAGTTTTGATCCTTCTGCTTTCAGGACATGCCTGCTAGACAGAGCATTTTGATCCTGTCTTGTCATGCTCGTGCACCAGTTTGGCGGCAACTACAGTGATGTCTGTTGTCAATTTTGGTTCCACATCAGTCAAAGACATGTGAGGTGCCCCACCTCGGCATGGTGCCACCTTTTTTCCTGTGTGTGATATCAAGATGTTTCCCGGGTTCCTTTTTGGTGCCTTCCAGAAGCTGGACGTGAAGCCCCATTCCACCCTCCAGGCCAGGTTGTTGAAGCAAGGAACTGGGGTCCTGAGATGCTTCTGTTTGAGACCTGCCTACAAAGATACTTTTCAAACCCACAGTAGAAAAAGGAAAGTGTGGGAGATGTGCATGGAGAGTAGAGATGAGGCCATCACAGGAGCTGGACATTTGCAAGGTGAGATGGAAAACCAAGAGGAAGACTGTCTCTGAGACCCTTAAGGCTGAACTTAATTAACATTGTAGAAAGAGAGCTGTCTGAGGCTGGGAGCCCAAGGAGCACCAAGCTTACTGCACACTGTGACACGATGCATTAGTCAAACTCATAATTATTTTTTGTTTCTCTCCTTTCTCAGGGTTGATGCCTCCAGACAGTGATCTCCTTATGAATCAGACTACCAAAGTCATTGTTCATGGGAATCTCCCCATGAGATGTAGCACGCAGTAGAGTTTAGTGCTTCCGTTTCATCTTCTTGAGGCCTTGCATCCCCTAAAAATTATCCCTGTTGTCTGTCACAGAGTACATTGAACCTACAGACAGCCATGATTTCTGAACTTCCAGACACACAGTGAGGTAGCAATGTAATAGATAAAACTGTCCTGGTTTTGGATAATCCACAGCAAACAGCATTTTTCTTAATCCCTCACAGGACGCTTTATTGTCTATCTCTGCTTTAGTTGGCTGTTCCCAGGCATTTGCTCCTTGGTTATAAAAAACAGATCACCTTTAAGTGGATAGCCCCTGCACAAAAACAGCCGAAATGAGACCAGGACCGAGTAACACATAGCCCAAGGGTTTCCATATGTCACAAGGAAGAGCTGAGCGTTTCTGTGGGACTGGTCTTCGGAGGCCTGGGCTGCTCTGGCCAAGGCTCTGGTTTAACCCTGCAGTGCTGGGTGCTACCAGCTGCAAACAGAATCAAGCAAACTGGATGCAAGTTAAATCCAGGTGGCAGCTGGTCACAAGCAGTGTCCCCAGGGCTCAGCGCCGGGGCCGGGGCTGTTCAACGTCTTCACCGACGGCCCGGCCGAGGGGACGGAGCGGCCTCAGTCAGTCGCAGGGGGCACCGAGCCGGGGGGAGCGTGGCTGTGCAGGGGGCGGGGGGCTCTGCGGGGGGCTCCGGGCAGGCCGGGCCGAGGGGCCGGGGCCGGTGGGGTGGGGGTCCCCAGGGCTGAGTGCCGGACCCTGCCCCTGGGTCACACCAGCCCCCGGCAGCTGCGGGCTGGGGGCAGGGGGCTGGGAACTGCCCGGCGGGACAGGGCCCGGGGGGGCTGGGCGGCAGCGGCTGGGCATGAGCCCCCAGCGTGCCCAGGTGGCCCAGGAGGCCAGCGGCGTCCCGGCTGGTGTCCGAAACGGTGTGGCCGGCAGGGCCGGGGCAGCGCCCGTCCCCCTGCCCTGGGCACCGGTGGGGCCGCCCCGCGGGGCCTGGGCTCAGCGTTGGGCCCCTCACGGCCAGACAGACACTGAGGGGCTGGAGCGTGTCCAGAGCCGGGCAGGGGCTGGGGCAGGGGCTGGGGCACCAGCCTGGGGGGGCGGGGGGGTCAGCCTGGAGAGAAGGGGGCTGGGGGGGACCCGGTGGCTCTGCAACGGCCTGGCAGGAGGCTGTAGCCAGGGGGGTCGGTCTCTGCTCCCCAGGAACCAGCGACAGGACGAGAGCAAACGGCCTCACGTTGCGCCAGGGGCGGGTGAGATTGGGTGTGAGGGAACATTCTGCACCGAAAGGACTGGCAGGCGCTGGCACAGGCTGCGCGGGGACGGGGGTGTCATCATCCCTGGGGGTGTTCAAAAACCATGTGGCTGTGGTGCTTGGGGACATGGTTCAGTGGTGGCCTTGGCAGTGCTGGGTTAATGGTTGGACTCGCTGATCTTAAAGGTCTTTTCAAACTTAAGCAATCCTATGTTTCTATGTGTTACATGAAGACACTTGCTCTGGAAAAGCCTCAAGAAAGAGGCAGGAAGAGGAAAAGCTGTGTGGATTTGTCTCCTTTTAAAGAAAATATGTCCTGACAGACTCTGGTGTCTGAACTGCAGGGTACTTAACAGATGCGCAAAGGTGCAGCCATGGTGAATCAAACAAGACATCAATGCAATTCCTTCCATGGGACAGCCACCAGACCATGAGTTCAAAGTTTCTCATCTCTGTCACAAGTGTCTCTGTGTTTTCTATCAGGGAAACAGCAATGTCCAAAAGGGAATAAATACTGAATTGTTCCAGGTGGGCACACAAAAATGGAGAACAAGTATCACTTCCCCAGATAATAGAAAGAGAGATGGGTCCTGATGCCTTGTCTCAGGTCTCAGACCAACAGCAGCTACAAGGAATTGAGGTTGCATAGACATAAGGCACCAAACACCCAACAGATAGTCTAGAGAGAGGGAAATAACAACTCAAGGTGTCTCAAAGCATTCTGAGAAGCGTTAACTGGTTGAGAGTCCAACATCCAGTCTAACTTGGTGTCAGGCTCCCTTTTGACTCAATGAGGACTGACTGGTATCTCCAGCAGGTAGTTGACCTCACCTCTCTGAACTTTCATCAATATTAACCCATAAGAGACAGAACCCATTCTCTGGCCCTAGAGGGAAGTGGCATGACATGGCTCAAGACCAGGTGGCCAGACTCTGCTTCCTTCTCTCCCTCCCTCAGAAAACCATTTGCCTTCTAGGAAGGGCCCCTGGCCTGTGGTGGCCCTTTACCTGTCCCCAGCCTTGTTGCGGCTGTGCACTAGCTTGGGAGATGGCTGAATGGAGATGGCCCTGTTTGGTTTACTGGGTAGGACTGGCTCAGCTCCTGCAGACACTGGTTAGCTTGGATTAGACTCCAGCATTCCATGAGTGAGCAGTAGATGTACCGAATCCTATCTTTCTCTCAGTAAAGGGGCTAGTTTGGATATTTAACATAACAATGTTAGTGCTGGAAGGTAAAATACCCTATTTAGATATTGACTTTCAGCTTTCCTACTCATAGCAGGATCCCAGCACAGTAGAGATTCCCTCTGTCTCACTACATATCATGTGAAACTCCTTAAAAAAAAAAGATTCCATATGCTTTTAATTTGTTTTGCAGGTTTTGGGGGATTGGCTGGACATTTGTGATCCCTGATTCATTGCCCTGGCACTGTGGGAGACAGACTTCATAGGTGACCTTTTCTATCCGTGTGTTCCAGCACTCAGGTGAAGCATTGCAGAGCTCTCCTTGGTATGCCCAACCAGGTGGAGAGAGACATAGGACACAGCAAAGCTCTTCGCAAGTACTTTAAGCACCGAGTGATTTCTGAACACCTGGTCTTTTATTCATGGTGGACTGCAACCAGGACCAGATATAAGTCAAAGCTGCACAGCTGAGTGGAGGGCTGTGTCCATCAGAGCCCATCACCAGTCTCCTCTACAAAGCTAGGTCTGGGAAGTTTAGCACATCTTGTGCAAATGGCTTGACATGTCTGAGTGACTAGGAGCCACAGACCCAGCCAACGTGCAACGCCACATTATTGTTGGATTTGTTACCTTCTGCACAGCTGGGAACTCTGGAGAGGAGTTTCTTTTAGCTGCATTTAAACAGGCGCAGATGGCAAAGCCAGCTGCTTGTTCTTTTGTTCTAGTTGGCACCACAGCAGTGGCTCTCGGTCAATTAACAGTTATTGCTGTATGGCTGCTGGTTTTCTCAGGTTGGCAGCCCCCACCCGCCATGTAACAGCCATGCCTGAGTAAGAGTGAAGTACCAGAGGCCAGACAAGAGCTGGTTCCTAGATGGCAAATCCTGCAAAACACTCAGGGCTTTGGTGACAGCAGGTGGCTGCTGTTGATGTTTTCCAAACCACAGTGATGCTGTAACTGAATGGTTCCAGTGATAATGGCTCACCAAGCTCTTCCTTAATGGGGAAGTAAAACAAGCCCGAGGGTCATGCTGTCCTGGTCCCACAGTCCCAGGTCCAGAGGGACCTTGACAGGCTGGAGAAATGGGCCAGCAGGAACCTCATGAAGTTCAATGAGGAAAAGTACAAAACCCTGCACCTGGGGAGATAAGCCACATGCACCAATATATGCTGGAGGCTGCCCAGCTGGGAAACAGCTTGCGGAAAAGGCTTGGGAGTCCTGGTGGACACCATGTTGACCAGCAATGTGCCCTTGCTGCAAAGAAGGCTAATGGTATCCTGGGTTGCATTGCCAGCAGATCAAGGGAGGTGACCCTTCCCCTCTACTCAGCACTGGTGAGGCCACACCTGGAGCACTCTGTCCGCTTCTGGGCTCCCCAGTGTAAGAGAGACATGGACAGACTGGAGAGAGTCCAGTGAAGGGACTGGAGCATCTCTTCTATGAGGAAAGGTTGAAAGGGCTGGGACTGCTCAGCCTGGACAATGCTCAGGGGGTCTTATTAATGTATATAAATACCTAATGGGAAGGTGCAAAAAGGATGGAGCCATGCTCTTTCCAGTGGTGCCCAGAGGTGACAGGCACAAACTGAAACACAGAAGGGTCTGTCTGACCATCAGGAAACACTTTTTTACAGTGAGGGTGACCGAGCACTGGCACAGGTTACCCAGGAAGGTTGTAGAGTCTCCATCTTTGGAGATCTTCAAAAGCCGTCTAGACATGGTCTTGAGTAACCACCTCTAGGTGGCCTGCTTGAGCAAAAGGTTGGAGCAGATGACCTCCAGAAGTCGCTTCCAACCTGAAGCATTCTGTGATTCTGTGAAGCTATAACAGACAGCTTGTATATCCAAGACTAAGTTCTGTGTCCTACAAAGGACCAAAGCAACATAATCAAGCACAGACTCGCTGGTAGTCCCAGGAAGTTCTGGCTCATCTCTTGCAGCCACAGGTTGTTCTTTGAGAAATTACCTTTTCTTTTTTTTTTTCTTTTTTTTTTTTTTTTGGTGACTGTAGAAGTGGGCTTTAAAGAGGGTCAGGAGAGACAGGGACATGGGGGACATTCACACTGCATTATATGTCAGCACTTAGGTCTTTCAATCTCAAATACAAAGTGAATGTTTCAGAGTGTTTCGGGGACTCAAGGGCTCAGGCCCACGGCAACAACCACCATAATATTTGCAAAATGCTACCTTACTGATGTCAATCATCACAGCGGAGAGAAGACATACTAAGCTGCTGACTTACCAAGTTGTGATACGGTCTGGTACTACAGTGGTCCTTAGAGAAGGTGAGAGGGATTAGACCTTCCTCAGAGAAGACAGTCTGTGTGTCTCATGGCCCATACATTTCATTAACCCCTCTTTGCATTCTGATTTTCTTTGCTTTGTCATACCCAAGAACCAATGTAAACTTTTTCTGGAAAGTGCAAACTATTTTGCTTGGGAGTTTTGTACAGAATTTGTTTGTGTCTTGTGGCTTTTGCTAGTGGGGGTAAAGAACTCGACTTGATGAACAAGGCTTAGGTGGTAGATACTCAAAGCAAACTTTGCTGATATTCAGCAGCAATCCCTAGCATGCTGGAAGCTCCTCAGCTCAGTGAAGTGTCGCTGTGGCATGGAGGTACCTCCTGAACTCTGCAGAGAAGTCACTGAGCAAAGGTTAAAGATGACTCCAAACCATCCTCCACTAAATGTCACTGCATTCTTGTATGATGGCATTTTAATGAGCACCAACTGTTTACTTTGTGTCAAGATTTCCAAATAAGTTAGGATAATATGACACTGGTAGGAAAAGAAACATATTTGGGCCGTTTCATAATGTCTATAAATCTTCCTTCCTCCAAAAATTAATAGCTGCAGTTAGGAGCAAAAGGAGACAGTTAAGTTCCAACAGCTGTCAGAAAAGTGTGCTGTAAACTTCTAGCCAGTTTAAGGAGGTCTATAAGTCACCACAAACAGGCACTGTGCTAAGGAAAGGGTTAAAGGAGAGCCACAGACACTGATTTTAACGTCCCATTGATATGCTTTTCCCTGTGCTCTGGAGGATTTTCCATAATCGCACACTGGACTGTAAACCTTCTTGCTGAAGCCTGCTTGTCAGTGGATAGACAAAGGGAGCCCTCTGGAAGAGCCAACAGTGAGTTGAGGGCTGAGCCAGTAGTCTCCTTGGTTTAAATGAGCAGCCCATCTGGCTGCCCTTTGGGGATGTTATCTTGTCCATAACCTGAAGGTCACTACCCACTCTCAACCTGCGCAGAACTGCAAAACGACCTGCAATTATAAAGCCAGAAACTTCTCATTCTTGGCTTTTGACACCATGATGATAGAGTTTCTCATCCCATCTGCTTCCCATAGCATTGCTGAGGGCAGTTTTTCAGTGTAGATGCATGGTACAATGGCTTTGTGCCCTTAGTATGCTTGGTCATGTCCCTCTAAGGCAGTATCAGGGACAAAGTATTATTTACCCCTTGGAAATTCTGGCCCAATGCTGGTCACAGCATCTGTTGGGAAGACATCATTCATGAAGATCCTCATGATCGTATTTGTGGCATCAGTAAAGAGTCAGAGCCTGTGCGGACCTGCTGATGCATATGGTACCCAGGGATGGAGCAGGTCTCCATGCTCTTTTTGCAGTGCTCCTTGTCACCTATCTTCTGCATCTCTGTCAGGTCATCAAGCTCAGTCATCAAGAGGACCTCTTGACGTCAAATATAGCTGCTTCTTTACTTGAAAAGGAAAGAATTATCATTTGAACAAGGTTTGACTGTTCACGGTTGGAACAGAGAGCGCAGGACGTTCCTGAAAATCTGGGCTGGCTGTCCCTGCCACCAGGGAAAAGAGTGAGGACAGCAGCTGATGCTACTGGAAGAAGTGACTTTCTATTCCACAGTGTAGCTACCATCTCACATACACCCACAGCCCATCCCCAGTGGCATTCAGCTTCACAGACTGTGGGGCAACGGTCAATAAGATTTGGTATCTTGCTGTTCCTGTGCACCCCTGCTGTGTTGTACACACACAAAGACAGAGAAAAATCATAGGCACTGGAGTTGTCCTTGCTGTAAAATCCCTCCTCCTTCAACTGAGAAAGCTTCTCTGAAATCATATAGGATTTGAAAAGACTTGCACACATCAAAATATTTCTAACTTCATACATTTTAGGGCAATCAAGCACACACAGAGACACACTACGCACCCATACACCCATACCCATTCATGACATCTGTCAAAGAGGCAAAGTCCTTTGCTCCATGATGGAACAGCTCCTTCCACGCACTACAAGGCATCTGAATTTGATTTTTCCTATCATTTTATGGGTTAGAAAGAGAAAAATCACAAAGCAGTTGAATGGCTTGCTGAAGGTCATGGTGTTCAAATGCTTAATGGGATCTCACCTGGGGTTTAATTCCCAGTCCTGTACATTGGCCCCCTCAAAGAACAGACAGGATTTTCAGAATACCCCAGGAAAGAGGAGAGCTGATATCCAGAGAATACATCTCTAGAATTCAAATTTAACCCTAGGATAATGCAAGCAATTATTTAGCTACATTGAAAGTGATGTGTGTTGTGAGGGAGCACGCTGTATGTGGTCATTTGGGGGACTTCCATATGGAGCTGGAGGGAAGCAGGGTTGTAGAAAACTCAGGAAACACAGCAGTCCAAGATCAGATACCAGCCCAATGCCTGCTTCCAACCCAAATGTAACCCAAATGTAAGCCTACATCTCAATGAAATGCTGTTCTATAGCCAGAGACTGAAACCCATCTCCTCTCCCCTTAGAAACAAAATAAAACAAGAAGCCCTCCTTCTTCTACTTGCAGTTGAAAATCTGCCAGTTGGTAAGTGCTAACTATTATTTCAATTTCTCTCTTCAGTGGCTAGAAAGTGCTAATATTTTTGGCTCTGTCCCAGCTGACCTGACCTCTCTGACATCCTATATCACATGAAAACCTTCCTGTAGATCTACACTGGTGATAGTGTCATAAAAAGCATAGAAGGGGAGGGAGGCAAGGGGCTAGGGAGGGAAGAGAAAGGAATGATTAAACAAAGCAATAGCCAGGCACCCACATAAAAATCTATCTAGGTGATGAAGCTGCAATAAATGTGGCACATCAGAGCTTTTGTATAAATGGTCAGGGTAAAATATATTTATATATATATATGAAAGACTAGTTTTAAAATTACTCTGGGCCCACATTCCCCCCCACTAAAAGAAAAAAAAAATTGTCTGAAGTGTAGCATGTTATTGATTCTTTATAAGTCAGGGCCAAAGTTATTGGAGAGAAAAGTTCATTATTTAGTAATCCCACAGCTCAATCTGTTCTGCTGGCCATTAACCCTCAACAGTTCCCATGATAAACTCCCCATGAACTCTCTCCATGTGTTGCCTCAATGAACTGCAGATGAATTTTGCTGAGTGCTCATTCAGCCTCGCCTGGATATTCATCGTGCTTTTTTGCTGACACAGATCTCAACTCACCTGGGTACCATAGCAGTGTCCGTACCCACCTTGGCTCCCACACAGTGCCGCTTCCAAGGAATCACCCTCCAAGCCCTCATTGCTCATTTACAAACCCTCTTTGGGTCCCATCCATGCTGACTAAAAGCAGAAGAAAACAAAGACTGAGCAACCGCATGCATATGCATTAAATGCACCAACTCCCTTAATTGTCCCACAATTCTTAATTGAATTGGTATCAATGATTCACAAAGTCTAAATATGTAGGAAAAGGAGATTTTTACCACAAGCATCATAACACCATTGGTGCTTGACGGTCATGTGTGAGTGTGTGTACATAGGTAAAACACAACTACGTGCAACTCCGCATTGGCACAATTGCTCTGACCATACACAGCAACGTGAAGCTCTGTGGTGGGGTGCTGTTGCAGCCTGACGCAAGGGCCCCAACATTTTTCTGACACAGTTACATATATCAAGTGTCATGGGAAATGCTGGGGCACAAGACTCAAAACAAAATAGTGGTAAATGCTATTTTTCTTGTCCAATGGCACCCACCTTGCACAGGTGGAAAGCTCTGCTCTGGGTAAAGGTTTGCTTGGAATAAGGTAAGGGAAGCAGAATTATAAAAAACAGTGTTGTGAAATTGGGGGGGGGGGGGGCAAGATATATTTATATTTGCTTTGTATGTGAAATCTATCTTGGTAAGTCATTTGATAGAGTAGATGAATTGCTCATCTGAGGCAGGTTGAAATACAGAGTGTGAAGGAAAGAAATAATTGAAACCAGCCATCGTAAACATTCAGGGTAAGGGAAATCATGCGTACAGGAAAGGTCCTAATCATCTGGTGACCATGAGGCAGGTTACAAAACACAGGGCAATGTCATGGAAAACGAACTATTGCTTCACTTACCACTTCACTCCAACTGTCGTAAATCAGTGCTCTTTCAGCGTTCCCACTTCTCAGAGACACCAGGCACTAATCCCTCTTGTGCTAATGTAATGCATTGGTTTGATGGAGAACCCCTTGAGTTTCTTTGGCCCAGAGATGGGGAACAGCATCAATGAGATCAGTGAGAACAAACACAGGTGGACACCCAAACTATCATTAATCATTTGAGTTATAGCTGATCAGCTGAGATGCAGGTTACCTTAGGACAAGAGCATACACCAGCCAGTTATGTCTCTGCTGACCGGTGGTAATTTATTAATTTGTGTTGATGGATTTTGGTGGGATGCTTTTCAGCAGGGTATCTAAGCAAAAGGAGCAATGTTCAACCATCACTAACGTGCAGGACAGTTATCAGGCTTCATCTCCCTGCAGGCATCAGCTAACTAAAAGTGCCCCAACCACCTTCTGAAGGAGGAACTGGAAAGACCAAGTCATGCTCCTGTCTCCTATCTGCCCTGCCACTTCCTTCTTCTTCTATGCTCACACAGTGGTTTGAATGGCCAGTGTTGGTGACAAGTGATGAAGGCCTGTCATGGACTTCAGATCATTCACCTGCTGCTTCTCCTGGTTGCACCTGCAGGAAGGTGGGGCACCCTTGCAGGCTGTGGATGCCTATTGCCCCTGTAGCTGGGGACCCTGTTCATCTGCTAATGGAAGGAGGGCAGGAGGAGCCCTTCAAGCTCCCACAAAGAAGGTGCTGACCTGCCTAGCAGAAACTCAAGGGCTCTTTTTTTCTCCAATGCCTTGTAACTGCCCTTCAAACAGCTACAGCTAGTGTCTCCAACTGTCCAGGGTAACTGGTATTTCTGAGCCGGCTCAGAAATAAGATGGCTCAATACCAGCACTCATTTCCATGCAGAGCAAGTTAAGCACCTTTGCTAGGGTCCCAACCACAGTCGCCTTCATGAAAGCTGCCTCTTTGCTCTTCACAGGACAGTACTGTGCTATGACCCCTTCTGGGATCAGTCAGTGATATGTGCTTGTTGATAGGTGTAAAGCCACCTGAATCCAAGTGAGAGAAGGAAAGTTCATTACGTTGTGCAACTGAGCTTGTGCTTTGCTAGGCACCACCAGCTCACCCAAAGGTTCATTGGATGGTGTTATTCCCCAGTCTACCTACCTCCATGCTCCTATAGAATAAGCCACAAGGAAGAAGAAATAATTTGAGTTGATCATACTATTCCCAGAAAAAAAAAAAATCTGCAGTGAGAAGCAACGCCATATACTTCAGATGGCTATCCATAATCAAGAAGTGTTCAATTTATTTTATAATCTGTGTCTTGAAAATGCATTATCTCCACTATCTCTGGAGTCCTAGATGGTTTTAAAGCCTTATTTTTGAGGTTGTTCAGGTGTTTCCTCCCTGCACTAGGGAAGGGAGGGTGGGGGGGTAGGCAAGACAATCCCGTTAATGGGGAACCTTCCCGTCTGGGGACACACATGTGACAACACAGAGAAGACCTAGATCTGGCCAGTTGATTAGATCAAGAGTGTTTAAAAGCCTCTTTTCTCATCCTCATCCATCCTGTCCCATGGCTGGTGTGGAGGGGAAGGGAACCAAACAGAGCCAGAAAGAAATGTTGCCACCAAATAGCCTCTGTCCTTTAATAAGCATCATGCCATGTGTGAAAACATATCACTCTTCCCCAGGGCAATGAACTCACTTCCTAAGCACCTGCCAGGAGGTTTCTCAGGTTTCAGAAATAGCAGGGCTTGGTGTTTGGAGGTTATTTATTTATGTGTTGGTTAATTCTGAGTCCTGTACTTGTATAACAAAAGCCTCCAGGAAAAACTGGGTTTGAACAGGTATTTTAGCAGCTCTCTGTGACAAGCCGGTGCTTTATGCAGCAAACACACACGTGGAGCAAAGCTCCTTGGCAGAAACTGTGCATGGTCCCTTCAAGTGGCTGCAAAACGAGGGGCAGGAGTGTCCCAGGGAGAAGGACACATGGGACTGGGACCCTTCCTGCCTTGGTGGATCCAAGCAGCTGTTTCCAGCCTCCCCCTGGGCTGAGGCAGAGGGATAACCATAGGACCTGATGCCTGCTTGGGACTCTTCATGGCTGTGAAAAATAAAGAGCTCTGAGCTGTAGCTGCTTTTTCAGATAGCTTTTTCAGATAAATGCAAGAAAGAAGCAGGTAAAACAAGAGAAGCAAAGTTCAGTCTGGTTACGAAAATTAGTAGCACCAGGGCTGGGTTTTCCTAAAAGCAGCATTTTTTGTTGGCAAAGCTGTTACTTATGCCTCAGCCTTGCCAAAGACATCTGGTCTTTTCCTCTGTGCTCATGGCACTAATACAACCCTCTTCTCCAAAGGCTTGGATGCAGCCTTGGATACAGGAGGTAGCACAGCATCTTGGATGTGGTGGGTACCGAGGAAAGCCTTTGACATCAGTGAGGCTGACACTCAAGCTGGACCAGGGCCCCACTTCATGTGCCCTGGCTTGACAAGTTAACAGAGCTTTGCCAATCTGCAGAGACACATCAGATTTCCAGGACTGCACATTGCTTTATCCAGGTCACTTGCTTTTTAGGCCTGATAGGGGCCAACACAGCTTTTCCTCTGCCCGCAAGCACTGGCTGCGTTTGCAGCCATCTCCCAGAAGTAAAGCAAAAAAGTTTTAAATCTGCTTTTTGCTTCCAGGGTTAAGAAGGTGAAAAAAAGTTCTGAAAAGTTCCCAGGAATTAGGTAAGTGTACATGAACCTGTTTTATGAAGGGACTCTGTCTGATAAGCTTTTTAAAGGACAAATCTGTTTGCTTTATGGATTTTCAGACAGAGGGACCACAGCATCCAATGGCTGGGAGCTGGTCCTGAACAAGATTTAGTGAGGACTAAGGCACACATTTTTACCTAGATGAGAAACTTGGTCATTGACCAAAATAATTTAGTACTATCTCAACATTTGTAGAACAAGATGTGTCTTAATTTGGTAAGTTAAGCTAAAGGTAGATCTGATCACCAAGGGAGCTTTCTTTGGTTTGCAGGTGTTCAACCCAAAATCATGTGTGTTATTCAGTATGTTTGGTGAAAACTACTTTTCCCCTTTCCAGGACAGAATGTTGTGCTTGTAGAAGCCTTTACTAACCCTTCAACTTGTGTCAGTTTTTAAAGAATGAGCAAATCAGCACACCTATGTCTCATAGGAGCAAGCTGGCAGCCTTTAAATCTCCTTCAACAGCAGCTGGGGAACTGAGATTAAATGGCATGAAAAGCCAAGATTTGTGGCCCTTGCAACATCTGTGATTTATGGTCCACAGACACAGAAAAAGATTTTTTTCCATCCCACCCCTTATTAAGCACTTCCATTGACTGCTAGTTAAATTTTGTTTGGGAATTGCTCAAAATAAACATTTAAACCTCCAACAGCATATTGAATAACATCTTTCCAAGAAGCATAAATAAAACAGATCCAGGTCTTCAGCCATCTGCATGCAATCACATAACTGTTTATGTTTCAAGCCCTGGTCCAGTGAACTTGAAGATGTAATGTTTTAGAGAGACACATCAAACATAAAAGTTCCTCCAACACCCACCAGTGGTGGTACAAAGTGGAGATGACAATGCTGTCTTGTGGTTGATGCAAAAGCCATCACACCTTCAGGGGAGGAAAAGCTGTGGCTGGAAGGCAAGCAGTTTATAGTTACTTGGCTGTGTTTATTCATGAAGAAACAAAGGGTCAAAAAACATTGGTCCACAGCACTGATGGATTTTGGAGTGGTGGAGTTAGGCATTTCACTGCAGCTCCCAGTCAAGAAAAGGGTCTCCCATTACTGCATTTCAGCCTACATATAAAGAGAACCTGTTCTCATGGCACCTTAAGGTTCCCCTCCCAACAGGGCACAGAGCCCTCCACACAGCTTCCAGCAGGACACATGGCCAGAGCACAGTCATGGCCTCCAAGGACATGGTCCAAGCATGAAGAGCCCCAGGGTTCCCTCAGTTGCATTGGGCAGGCATATCCTTAAAGCACACGTACCCTGCAAACAACAGTGTTTCTCTGTCTCAAGTGACAGCTGCTTCTGGTTTAAATCCTTGTGTTGTTTGTGTTTTAGCTACAACTCATGCTATGTCTTAGTTTGTTGTCTGTGACCTTCAGACTCTCTGAGGGCACCAGAAGTTACTTCAAAAGGGAATTAGAAAGCCCATTTACTGTCAGTTTTTTACCCCTTAATCTGTATTCACATGTCTTGGTGAGTTTTCGTCCTCAGCAGCAAGGGGTGAATCAAAGAAGAAATTAGGGAATGAAAATATCACATTTTATGATGGAACACCTTTTTGTGATGCATTCCCTAAATGGTGTTTGGTGTCCAAAGCATCACTGTGAGGTTTTTTTTATGATTGTGGGCATGAGATAAAGAACATCTTGGTGGTTTACCCCCTGTTACACAGGTCAAAATATATCTTAGAGTAGATCCTGATTTCCAGCCCAAGGAACAGCCAGCAAAACACAGAGTCTTCCCAGCCCATCCTGGGGGATCAGGCCAGTTTACAGCCAAACACCCACCAGCTGACTGACGCTGGTTCAAATGAGCCAAACATCTTTCTTCACCTCTTTCTTAGACAGGCAACTGAGAGCTAAAATGACTGCATGTGAAGACCTTTGCTGAAGGAGCAACCCACAGCCCTCTCACCTAGATGGTGAAGAGGGCAACAGAGGTTCAAGACCCTTCATGGTGCTTTTACTAGGACTTTCAGCTCCTTGGCAAGAAGGAAATTCTTCTTTGCTATGTGAGACTGACATGTTCAAAAATGGGGCAGCTGTTCTCCAAACTAGCATGGTACTGCTGCAAAACAAATAGTTTAAAAGTATAAAGTAATGAGTTGAGAGAAAAAATATAATATACTAAATACACTTGCACTGAAAATGTTTAGATAGATGTACACTGCATGGCATAGTATTTGCATCCACAGCCTTTGACCATCTGATTTTGGCTCATAAAGGATCTCAAAATCCCGTAAAGTGTCTTAAAATCCTGTGTCATGGCTGTCAGGCAAATGAAGAGACTTTCCCTCTTCCACCCAGCAAAGCTGTGCTGGGCAGTAACCAACACAGTAAATTTGGGCTGCTCCAATGTGGGAGCACATCACAGCATTTCTCATGCTGGCATGTTTGCTAATTACTGTAGGGACTAAAATGACACAAGCATTGGTTGAGTTGACTACTTGGAGATGGCCTGAAAATAATTTACAGATATATTTGTATGTTTTCCAGGAACAAATGGACAATCTAGAAAGTTCTGTGACAAAATTTCCATATTTTTTTTATCATAGGTTTTCTGTTGTCAACAGCCTGACTATGTGTGGGTGGGTGCTACAGAAAGAGAAATAACAAAAATTGCTGTGCTTTCACTGCAGTTTTTCCAAGTTTGTGATTTTCCTTGGTTTATTTTTCTTTCATTTTGACAAATCAATCCTAGGTTATGGAAAATGTAGAGAAAAATAAATATTTCCACCTTTCCATCTGACTTTTTTGGCTGAGAGTAGAATTGCAGTGCTGGAGTTGGTATGGACTGTGATTGACTGATTTTCATGGCGGGTGGAGAGATCGAAGTATTATCTTTTCAGTCACCCACTGCAGCAAGTGCCCTAGACCTTATAGCAAGGGGAACTTCACACACCTACCAGGACCTACCACCATTCACACAAGCCTCTTATTATCTTGTTATTTGAAGATGAGTTCCAATGAATTTCTTGCATACAAGCCATTTGATAAATCTTCTGCACTAGCGACCTTGTGAGCATACTGACTTTGCAGGAACTGATAGGACCACACTGGTGCATCTCTAAGGAAGTCCTTCAGAAAATTGTTCCAGGTCTCTGGGGGCTTCCACATGAGGTTTCCATGTCACTGTCTCTAAGGTCTAGGAAGGCTGTTTAGGAAGGGAGCAATCTGCATCTGCAGTCCATGGTTTATTATAGATGGAGTGGGCTGACACAGAAGAAGATGCTGAGTGAAGGTGATGGCAGTTGGACTGGAAAGACATGAAGATGATAAGGCATTTCACAGACTCATGGAAAACGAATTAGGACAATCCATACCTATCCCATGTTGGAAAAATATTTGTCTGCTCTGATCTCCAGCTCCCAGAGCTGGATTTCCCACCCTTTCTCTAAGAATTTTGCTTCAGCCCTCTACTTTGTCTACTCTAAAGCCCCAGATTAGCGTTTTTCTAAATACTTTGCCAAGAGTGTTTCATGGTCCTGTAATAATTTGGCTCCAATTCAGTCAAAAATATTATGTGAATAGCTCTTCGGATGATGTTATGTTGTAGGCTCTACTCCTCTTGTTGGACTGAATGAGGAAGCAAAGAGGAAATACAAACTGGGGAAGAAAATTAAAGCAATGGAATATCTCCAAAGCTCAAAACATATCAAAAAGATGTTTGGGTTTGAGTTCTGGGCATACATTCAGGATGGCTCTGATTTTATTTAGACAGGGTGGCCCATTTCTGTGTTTATTAGGATCACTACACTAATGAAGGCTTAAAGAGAAATGCCACAAGAACAAATGCTGGGAAAGTCTTTTATGCATCTAATGACACTTAATTTCCATAGTAAATGCCTAATGTTTAATGAGTATTTTATTCTTTCCCAATTTACATATTTATAGTTAACTTTTGTAGCTGCTCATAAGTAATTAGCCGTCTGTTTAAAAAACGCCTGTGAACTATACAACCACATGCTCATTCCAGCGATGGTAACAAAAAACCCCCAACAAAACAACCCACTAACACAAAACAAAAAAACTTGGGCACTTCTGTCAGAGAAATAGTTGATTACAGGTAGTTGAAAGCAAATCAGCAACAAAAGAGCAAGGAATTACATAATGAGGAAAACACAGGGGAGAAAAAAAATGGGACAAACTTACATTGAGTATGAATCTGAAGGGGTTTTCCTCAGTTGTAAGAATATTTGCTAGTCACTCCAAGGGGAAAGGTCCCAAACCGGGCAAACCACTGCAAGACACCACATTGTGTGACGTGTTGGCTCATTCAGTCATGTTCATGCAGCTTTGTCTAGAAACAAAATGAGGAGAAGCTCTGGAATTCAAAGTGCATCTTAGCTCATCAAAAGGCATCTCACAGATGTGAAATGGTTGACGGCAAGGCAATGGTGTAAAGAAATCACCTAGATTCTGAGATTAATGGAGTTCTTGTGACTGACCATAAAGCCTTGCAGAAAAATCATAAAATCTAGCTTTTTTATATGCACTCAGTGAGCATTGTAACTAAATAAGAAGGAAAATTAAGAGTTAAAACCAAGTGTAAAGAAGGTTCTGTGGAAAACTGTTTGCTGAAACCCACCCTGAACATTACTGCTGATCAACAACGCTCAGAGAAAGGCCACGTCTGTGGCTCGGAATGGAATTGAGTTTCCAGGCAGATATTAACAAAGTCATTTATTGTGCTGGCCCATAACCTTGCTACCAAACACAGTAATTGGGTGTTTAACCTTTACCTTGATAGCATAAACTAGTCATGCTCTTCTTTTTCTCAAGCATTGCCCATGGCTGAAGTCTGCAGAAAATGGCAAATACTACTTATACAGAAGTGTACAAAGTTCGTATGTGCATCTAGGCCAGGTGTCTGTCATCCAGCATAGGACCAATGAATCAGATTCCTCTTAAATCCTACTAATCATCACTGATACCAACAGAGTCAGATGACAGTAACCATGTTTAGCACATGAGCTCACGTTCCCCAGTAGTCTGATCAGGTGTTGGTTTGTGTGTCAAGTCTCCCATCTGTACTGGTGTCCTTGCAGCTCTTAGGGAATAAATGGCTTTAAGAGGTTGGACACAACTGTCCTTGGAAGTATCTTGTTCACAAGAGAAAGAACAAGAAAGGCCACACTGAGGGCCAACAGATCCCTTAAGATATACTTCGTTTTCTCTCAAATTCCCCCTTGACCAACCTTTTCAACCAGTGCCACTTTTGGAGGGTGTGTTACCCTGCACAGGCATAGAGACTGCTTGCCAAAGCATCTCAGTTGCTCCAGTGGTTGGAAAACTTTTGTGCTTCCCAACACTGCTGGCTACCTTCAGCATGAGAGTTTATGCGCATTAGATCTGCTGCAGAACTGAATGATATCCGCAGGAGCTTTTGTATTCATTCCAATAGGCTTTGATAGCTCTCCATATTGATTCTAGCAGCGCTGTGCTTCCCTGCTCCATGGTTACATCCCACATTTTCCATGGATAGAAAGCACAGAAAAGTTCAGTCCTGACACTTCTGGAGCTTAGGGACATCATGTTGAGGATATGGAGGGCAGCATTTACAAGTGATTACGATGGATGCAAGGGAGGCAAACCTGGCAACAGGTCTTCACTCTTCCACCAGCCCTCCTTCTGAATAGTAACTTCACCTCAAATCCTCAATAAATTCTCAAGAAATTTAAATGCATTGTGCTACATTTGCTAACCCTCAGATGCACCACACCAGGGCAGTTTAGGAGATCGTGAAGCCACTGACCTTGCAGATCTATGACCTCTCAGTGCCTGTAATTTCAGATTGTTGGTATTTACAGCAAAAATGTTCCAAATTCATCTAGTATTTGACCTAAATTCATCTAGCAGGGAGATTCAGCAGGCCTTTTTCCAATGCCCTGCAGCATATAATTTTTTTTTTTCCATTTCTATCAGGCTCCTGCTCTCACACAGTGTCTGGATCTTCAACTGAGACACATGACAGAGTCTGGTATTTGGCTGGCTGAAGCAGGAGGGCACAGAGGCAGCAGCACCAGGGTAGGTGTAGCACAGCCCAAGAAAGCAAAAATGATAAGTGGAAGCAAACAGAAAACTAACAGCATCCAGAGCAATCAGGACATCATCAAGTGACTTCTTGTCACCACTGATCCTCCCTCTGTGTGGGCATGGACCATGTGGAGTCATCACCAGAGGCCATGCTGCTTGGATGAAGGCCATTCAAGACAAATCTTTCATCATGTCTAGCAGGGTCACGGCTGTGCAAATAGGGTCACCAGGGAGACCAAACCACTTTTCTCATGGACCTCCAGGTTATAGCACAGCTCAGAGAAAGAAAAGGAGCATTTGCATCAGTAAAGTGTGAGAGCTTTTGGAAGTGACAGCATGCCACTCAAACACTTCTCACACTCCTTAGTTTGCTGTATTCTGAGGTCTTTACTGGAGGCATTAAGTTTGTGACTTTATAAACATCTAAAAATGAGAAGTTGAGGAAAGTACAAATGAGTTTCACCTTGGGTTTAATGACTATAATTTTCTCTCGCAATGGTAATTTCAGTAATTAATGGCTGCATTATTCTATTGTTGCAGTATTCAGAGATGACACAAAATGAGCAAGTGTTTTTGTTTCAGTCACAAAAGGAGAAGATTAGCTGGTTGAATGGTGATAGGAAATGTTTGGTGGGAGGAATAAGCAAGGAAGGACTGATAACAAGTTTAGTGGTATTGTTTCTTTGCTGTATTATCTCTATTTCACTGGAAGGGAACTGCAGCAAGAGCCATGATCTGATGGGATGCTGAAAGATCCTTTCTCCTCCAAGAAGCTCAGTGGTTTCAGCACCTGGGTGGACACCCTGCAACAACTACACCCATCACACAATACAAAAAAGCTGCTTTCCTAATTGGCAGTGTGCCATAGGGTTAATTTAAAAGGTCTTGGTTCATGTCTCAGCTCTTCCCAGATGTCACAACTGATCACATGAATATTCTCCCTGGACACCATTCCATTAGTGAAGAGTGCTATCTCTTCTTTCCTGCTTCGATGGAAGGTCCCCAGAAGGGCTTGTGGTCCCCCTGTGGTTTGAACCAAAAACTTGGCCAATGGGAATCCCAGCACAGGATTTTCTTTTTTTTTTTTTTTTTATTTCAAATGAAATCTCCAATGTAGTTTGATAGTAGTAATAAGGATAACAAATTATTATTATTATTATTGTTGTTGTTGTTGTTGTTGTTGTTGTTGTTATGCGTGTCAACTTCTTGGGTTCCTGCCCAGTGATGAAGGAGTTATGTGCCCCATGGCAGCTAGCACTTCCCAAAGAACACTACCAGGTTTCTGGTACCAAGCCATGACTGAGCAGGGAGGTATCCCCTATGCAGATGGCCTGGCTAGCACTGCTCACATGAGGACCGACTTCCTCTCTTCCCCGCAGAGGTCTGTACTCACAAAGTCTTAATGAGCAACCCGACTTCACTGTCACACCCTCTTCAGAGGGTTATTTAGATGAACAGCCAACTTGACAAGAGTTACCTTCTGTATTCAGCTGGCTGGAGACTTGCTAGGTGTTTCCAATCTAAATTAACTTGTCTCCAAAGACTATCTCATGACTTTGTTTCTGAGACTGGAGGGCAGGGAGATAATGAAATCCAGATTTCACCTGCAACCTTCCCAGAAAAAAAAAATTATATTATACATATCTGGTCCCAGAATAGGGCCATCAACTTACAGAGGTCCCTCTGGAAGCACAATGAGATTTTCTGCATTTAATAAATTCACCACCACATTTCACTGGGGGAGGTTGTGTTTCACCTCGTGATGGTGATTATTTTTTTTTACTCTTTTCCATGCCAACTGATTTCTGTTTGTTCATTGCCCTCCACTCATGCTTTGCCAATGAGGGAGGATGCTCATGACTGTGTGTCATTTCTGTTCCCATTCTGGGATGAGGGACTTGACTCAATGATTTTTGTACCTTCCGTTGATGCTACTGAAACTAACTCCAGTATCTTACAGGTTCTGACTGCACCTGTCAGAAAGGTTGCAGAAGGCTGTCCAAATATATGTGCCACATTTTTGGCTCACTCTCCCATCTTTTACTGCCATATGTTTGTTAGCTGCAGAACTGGGAAAGAGAAGCATTTGAGCACTGTTTTAACAACAGAGCTTTTTTTCCCAGGGCTTGGAGACTAGACTCAGCCAGTGGCTAAGAAATTAAACATGAGGAGCTCATTACCTTAAAAATAGGTCCATTTGTTTTTTTCTGAAAGTTTGAATCCCTAAAAAAAAAAAAAAAAAAAAAAGCTTTTTGGCTGATCTATACTTTACCTTCTGCAAAGTGCTCCTTTCCTGTCTATGGTAGTCCACGCACTGCAGCTTCTGGGATGAAATGTATGAACGCTTCTAGCCATGCCCGTGCAAAATCAACCTTTTTAATGCAAGCTGGCACTGGAGGTGGTTTGAGCCAATACGGCTGATCTTCCACCAAGGCAGGCAGGACCATGACACGTGCTGCTGGTGCCTAGCTCCCTCCCTCTGACTCATCATGTCCAGCCATTAAGTAGAGAGATTTACCGACTGGCTCAGTCTCTCTCTTACTGTAGAGAAAAGGATGCTTTCATGCCAGCCTTCCACTTCTCTGTTTGTTGGCCAACACAGCCAGGGAACATTTTTTTCAGCCATAATATTCTTGCAGCATGGGAGGGCCACAGGAACTATGTGGCATCCTAGTCATAGCAAATGGCATGAAGCTGGGTTTGTGTTCACCAATGAGAGGTCTTTCTGATACTGGACACGCTCCATTTCTGACTGAGCAACTCATCCTGGCTCCCAGCAGTAAGCTGCCAGGACTGCCTCTTCCCATACTCACAGCTGGCTACTTTCACAGTGGGAAAATGCCCTCCAGTCCCATTTCACTCAGTTCCACCTTGTTTCCTCTAGTCACAGGCCCTGCTCTTCCTCTTCCAAGGCAGCGACTGAGCTGTACTCTTCCAAAAACACAAAGCAGCTGCACAGCTGAAACCTCCCTGGGGTTGCCAGTCCCCTACTTGCTGGAAGGGCTCTGCTCCTGCCTGCAGTGGGTTGTTGCTTGCTTCACCTTCCCACAACCCTTGGTCCCGACTCATTGTTTTGGGAATGACCAGATGGAAATCAGTCATTAGTTATGTTATCTCCTGCTGCAGATGGAGTTAGTTACCTGAATCCAGGAACAGGATACTGGTTTGCACCAAAGGGGGTGTTTGAAGGGAGAGGAGGGGACTGCAAATGTTAAATACAGAGCTGATCTGTCTCAAGTCCATTCTGCACTGATGAAATCCTTTCTGCTCTCCAGAGGTTGTTCTTCCCCTTGGACTGGTGAGGTTGGAAGTCCAAGCCAGAGGGTGGAGATGATATTGAAGTCACTTCGATATTGCTTCCATCTGGCTTTCTGCTTCTGTTATGTTTGCTGCATTCTTCTCAGGGGATGAGTCTGGGGCCCTCGCCTTGGTGATATCTCACCCCACAGAGACAAGGTCAGAGGCATTTCACAAAGGGATTTATAAGATGTCACCACATCCAGTGTTTTTAATACATCCAGACCTGGGGCAGAGCATGTGTTTGGCAGCACCAGAGCATCAGGAAAGGAAAGCAGTGAAGAAGGTGCCACATACCTATTTGTTAATAGCAGTGCTGGCTTACTTCTTTGATTTCCTGACCTAGTTACTCCATCCTGCTCTGCAACACCCTACAGAAATATTTTGGAAGGGGCCTCATGTTGAACTGCCAAGTAAAGATCTGGCTCAGAGCATCTGCCTTGGAGAGTGCTAAGTGGGCAGAAGCAGGAGTGGGGCAGCACATGCAGGACTGAAAAGAAGGAGCAGGGAGCTTTGCAGAGGAGAGAAGGAAGGCAGGAATCCCCTAATCCAGCATCCCTTCATGGCCCACATACCAACAACCATCTGAGGAAGGTGCAAACATGGTATTAGTACATGACCTGGGCAAAGGGGCACTGCCATTAACCCTCTGGGCAGGACCAGCTGCTATGGCAAGGCAACAGAATATGTGGCTAAACTGATGTAAGAGAAGTTCTGCTTTAAATAACCTATTTTTTCCCTTTCCTTTTTTGAGACTACTTTATATATACATGTAAATCTGGTTTAGAGCACAGGGCCCTAAAAGTTCAGCCCGTGCAACTGAGGTGTAGCCACAGAGCAGGGAAGGATGGGGCAGTGGTGGCCGGGTGGAGAAGGGGTGAAGACAAATCTCAAGATATTTCTACACCCACAATAAGACTACAAATGTAGTTCTCATGGAAGACATGGGAGAAGTGTGGTTTAGCTCAAGTTTTACAAACAATTGTCCCACAAACAAAATATGCAAAAATCCAAAGAAAGGCATTTAATTGCGGGTTGAACCAAACCTGGAATGAACCCTTTGTGTCCTTGTTTCAGCTTTTTCTGAAAATAAAGGCTAACAGAGATCAAGTTTGAAACATCAGACCTCCAAGAAGGAAGTATTTTGTCCTCAAATTGGCAATCAAAAACCATTTCACATCCTCAAAAAAAAAAAAAAATCCCAAACTCTCTGTTATGTGCTTTTAACCAAAATATTTTGCTGAGTCCAGCCAGAATGAACAATCATTTCTGGTCAGGCTGAATAGGTGTGGGTTTTTTTCCCAGGGAGATAAAATATTCTACCAAATGTATGCATTTATTTATTATGCGTTTTGGCTGTAAATACAAATGCTGCTTTATGCCTACAGAATGCACAGGCTATCATTTAAAAAAATGTTTATATTAACACTGGAAGTTGGGCGTACTGCCTAGCAGAGAAAATAATGTCAATTACCCACACAAATAGCTTTCCAAATCTCTCAGTGCCTGCTTTCTGCATGAGCAGTTAGATTCATAGAAATTAGAGATGGGAAAAGATCTTATTAGTGTATCTCACCTACCTCACTGCTAGCAAAGTTTTGTCCCCCACTGTGTGTTTTCTAGTTAGGTTTGCCTAGCCTAGGTTTAAAATGATGGGGGTCTCTAGGGTAGCCTGGCTTTTTATAGATGTGTGTATATATATATATATATATATATCTTCATTAGTTAGCACAAATACTGAAATTCTGCTGTGGAAAATAGTGACTTGGAGCCTGGCATCTGTATAAAAGTGTCTCACCTGTAGTCAACATGCAAGAACTGGGAGCAAGCACTCTCCTGGGCTTAGCTTTGCAGAGGTAATGGGCCCTGGAGATGATGTTTCCATCACTCCTTGACAGCCTGGTAGCACTGTGATGGACAGGGATGGAAGCTTGGTTAGACAGGGTGCTCCTTTTCCTCCAGTTCTTTCTCCCTCTGCGCTGCTCCGGTACTGACAAAATACCTTCCCGGCTGGAGCCTGCAGAGCCGTTTCCATCCATGGGCTCTCCAACCGTGTCCCTGCCCAGCTGCTCTCTTGCGGCCTGGCTGGTTTTGTAGGCAGATGGGTGCTCTCTGTGAGATGCTGCTTCAGCATTGTCTGGACTCCATGACCTGCTGGGTTCCCCAGCTGAGCTGTTCCCACAGTGCGTTGGCTTTCATGGGCACCGCATGCAGTCGGAAAGCAAAAATGTCCAGAACAGGGCACCCAACCTCCACCAGCAAATGGGCAATCTTCAGCATGAGAGCCACATGCCGTTTCCTGGGGTCCTCAGGGAACATCTGAGATCTGCACTAGCCACAGCTCCCTGAGCTCCTCTGCACTGAAAGGCACTCGCTAACATAGGCGAGAACAGCTCAAGGAGACTGCAAAACCCTGGGATGTCCCAGGTAAATCTCTTGAGCTACTTGTGTAGCTCAGCAAAAGGGACCGATGTATCTCACTTGTAACCCTCCCATGGCAATGCTTAGCTGCTCCATGGGTTGGTTTCTGGCACAACTCCCTTGCTGACACTTAGCCTAGATCAGGGGAGCTTCCTACATATGGAACTATGGTCATTGCCCAGACTGGGCTTGCAGTAAGGCCCCAGTTCTGGGATGTGGCCACAGCAGCTGCTGATGGCAGGTCCACACTGCATGTGGCACTAATCCTGCACAGCCAGATGGGCACAGACTGTCTTTTCCACCTTAGAGTAGCCCTGCCATCCCTGCAAACAAGACACTGTAGGCTGCAGCACCTGAGAGAACAAAAAAACCCACAAGATGGTGATGCAGTCTCCAGTCCCGGGACTTTCTTGTCCAAGCTCAGCTCGATGGGTGCCAAGTGGAGAAGAGGAGAAATGTGCTAAAGCTTTGTTTACCTGCCAGCTCTCTCCAGGATCTCAGCAATCAGCTTTTGAATTTGATAGCAACTGCATGCCTGTGGCTCACATCCAGCCAAAACAACTTTGACAGTGAAACCCTGTCACATTCTTTTTAAAGGTCACCATAAGCGAGCTGAGCTCTTTCTATAACTTATCAATTCTTTACTTAAACCAGCTTAAAGAATAACTTCCCATGGTGAATTACAGTTTAACAGCATGTTATACTGTGATAAGCACAATCCATGGGGCCCGAGACTCTCTGCTCCAGAAACTGCTGATAACAGCACGCCTCTTTGATAAGGCACAAAGTTATCTGCCATAATCATAATGCACCTTCTCCTACATCTAGAAACCGGGCACATAAGCAGTTGCTGGGGTAAATAAGAATTCCTGGGCATGGTTTCTAGATTTGGCCAAAAAATTAGCTAATTCATTGCTGCTTTTAGGTACCTGTGTGTGTTTTTATTTTTAGAGGTACCTGTGTATTCTTCAGAGTCTATCTTGTGATCTCAGTCCTGATGATGCTCTGATTTGTCCGTGTGGACCCCACTCAATGTCCTGCAAGTTTAGCATCAACACACATCATGTATGGGTCACCTCTGCTTGTCCCAGAGATCAGGCATAGGTCAGTTCAGCTGTTAATAGCTTTAAACCCCTGGCAGAGTTAAATTTACCTGGAAGTTGTTCTTCCAAGCTCCTGTTTTCAGTGGCTGCTGACATTGCCAAACTGGAACAGTTCAACTTGAAATTTTTGGCATACTGGCTATCCAGCCCAGGCTCTGTGGCCTTGGAAAGCTTTAACCAATATATGGCAGATAGCTCTGATTAGAGAACATTCATGCCGTTAAAAATAAAATTATAGCAATGGTGTGGTGATCCTTCCCACATGGTGTGGGTAGGGATTCCCCGCTTTTTCTGGGAAGTAGGATACTGGGTTGCACCAGTACCAAGGGTGAAAATGCTTTGAAAATATGTAGACTATGCTTTGCTGCCAGCTCTCAGAGTGATGGAAAAGGCTGACTTCAGATGGAGCTGGATCTGCTACTCAAAGTGAACTATCTTTCACTCTTCCCTCCTGCTCCTGTCCCCAGAGCATCTCAGTGCCAGCCAGAAATGACAGAGCAGAAATGACAAGCCACAGAAAAGCCCCAAAAGCACATCACTATTGTAAGCAAGATGGTGACTTGCACCTGGCTCAGAACAGAAGGCTGACCCATTGCTCCACAAGGGCAGAGCAGCCTTCTCTGCCTCTCTCCACTGCTAAATCCAAATGCACACCACCAGCACCCTCATAGGAGGGTGGATGTTGGCAAAACCACTTCTGATATCATTTGTGCTAGATGGACCATGTGTATGTGGTGGTTGAGTGGGTGATGGGATGATGCCCCTTTTTCCTTATTGCATCGCTGGAAACCCTATAAGACACAACTGTGCCCACACCCCAAGGTTCAGGCACCCGGTTATGTCCTCTTCCCAGACATCAAGCTTTTCACAAAAAAGGGAGTTTGTGCCTTCAGGTGTATAAAGGCATCCTGAAGCCCTTGTCCATGTCAGGAAGTGTTTCATCCCAGAAAGGTAAGAACTGACCAGCTGTGCCCAGCTGATGTTCATAACTGCTGCAAGCTGGCTTGGGTGTCTGTCTGAGACCCTTCAAATACAAGGTCTGTGCAGCTGAAAATTATACCTAGTCACAGGGATGCCTTTTGCTCCAAGCTGACCCTCAAAAGCAGGGTATCAGAGCAGCAGCATGCCTGATGGAGAGTGAGTGAGATCTTTTGCCAGTCTGGTAAGCCTGAACCTAACGTTTACAAGAAAGGGACAACATAGTTTCAGGGAGGCAGTAGTTTGTCAGGTCCCTCACAGCTTCCACTGAAGCTTGCTGCTTCCCATGTCTTTTGCAAGTGTATGTCCAAAAGCCACTCTCAGATTTCGCACAATCAATATCAGTTTGGACTAATGCTGTTAATCTTAACAGTATCACTCTGGATCGGAATTCTGTGCAAGCACGTCTTGCATGTCCTGCCTCCCTCTCTTGGAATGGGCTGTCTGGGAGCACAGGAAACCCATCCTGGCAGGGGTACTCCTCTCAGCCTCTCTGAAACCATCTCACCAATGCTCACAAGATTCAAAGTTGTCTATGCAAAGCCTCTGATGTGATGTCACTGGCTAATACTCTGTTAAAGAGGTGCAGATTTCAATCATGCTGGTTTAAGTGTAGGACAACAGTACTAGTCCAGTCTCTCCAGATTTTTGTGGATGCAGTCAGGGGCAGAATTCATCCTTTCACTGGCTTGGCTGGACCTCACCTGATCTACACTCAGTCCATAACATGCACAGGCTATTGGAGGTATCATTTGGCTTCTTCCATATTATGCATCTCATTACCCTTCACACTTCCATGGGCTGCTGCTCATGGTCCTACACTACCCAGCCATGCACAATGCTGCACTAGAAGTTTATAACTGACCTTCACCACAGGGAATGTTACAGCCCTTGTCAAATTAGTCATCTGTTCTTAAACCTTTTGTTACCAAAATATGGTGCAAGAGTGATTGACAGAAAGCTGGACCCCTTCCCTGGACCCTTCACGTGGTTGCAGTGTGCTTCATCTCCTGCTGCCAGGGAGCATCTCTGAGGCCAAAGGACTGTTCACTCCCTAGGAACATTTAGTTCTTAACCTTCCTGTAGGCACAGATCCATGAGGCTTTAGTTGTTACACCACCAGGAGGGTGTTGAATCACTAGGGAGAAGAACCTGTGTAGATCTTACAAATGTGATATTAAAAATAAAAATAAATTTTAAAAAAAGAGAAAAAAACGAACCTATAACCTGGCTCGGTTCCCTAAAACCCCAGCTCCCCTGCCCTGACCCTAAGTCCTTGTAGCACCATCAGTGCCCACTCAGCAAGGACAGTATGTGTCCCTTCCGTCACATCACAGGCTTGGTTTAACCGTGATCCAGCTTTTAATAGAAAAATTAAAAGCCTGAACAGCTCCAGTGCTTCAGAATCAGAAATAAATACAGCATATCTGATCCTAAGACCTATTCCAAGCTCCTTTTGTCACTTCTTTGCTGGGAAACTTTGGATAAATCAGTCTTTTCCTCTTCTCTCCTCAACACCTACTCTGACACAGAGGAACTTTGGTTGAGGTTTTGGGGCTCTTCTGTAGATAAATGCTGAGTCCCAGGCTCCTCAGAAACTCTGATGAATTTTGTATGACCCTGAGGAATAAACCATACAGAGATTCAGAGATTTATTCAGTGCTGGGACAGGTGCTCCTGCCCTCAGCTCAAAACTGGCCTCAACAAGGTCGCTTTTGTCCTCCTGAATGTCCCTGAATATCCCATGTCCCTTTGACACCTCGGCAAGGCTGGAGAAACAAATGTGTTCCTTCCCATCTCTTGATCATCCTTCCTAATATCTCACTTATTTACCATTGTTTATATTCCTCTCCAATTAATTCTTATCTCTCACCTGACTTCATTTTTTAATTCTCTTCTTCCTTTGTAATAACTTGCAGTCTTGCTAATTGACCAAGGAACTCAGGGATAGGAGCATTTTTTTTTTAATAATTCATTTTATTGCTGCTCTTTATTTCCTATTCTCTTGCTGCTCTGGGTCTCTGATGTAACTCAGGAGTGAATTTTCTCATTTCCAATTCTCTGCTAGCAGACAAATTTCATAAGTCTGAGAAGGACAATTAAAATAGTAGTAATAATAAGAATAATAATAATAGTAATAATGATAGTAATAACAACAGTGGATAAAGATGAAACTGTAGCAGCCTGAAGAGAGATAAGTGGTCATTTACACTAGACAGCACTGAGAGCTGATGTTGTGCCATGAACTGATCCAGAGGTTCATAAATATGAATATGTTCCATGGGACTCTGGAGAAGTCTTTATTAAAGCCTCTAAATTGTAGACACTTGGGCTCTTCTGCATGGTTGAGTCCCCTAAGATCTGATGGGAGAGATATGTGCCACCATCCAAGCATCCACTTCAAGAGACATGGAAACCAGGGGCTTGGCCCAGGGGCTTGCCATAGAGCTTCAGGCAGTGCAGGGGGTCTAGTGACACCCAACCACCCAGTCCTTCCCCAGTGCATCATCTTCCTTCAAAACATCTTCTAATGTCTGAACTGACCTTCAAGTCAGGGGACAAACCTCTAGCACAGATGTGTTTGCCATCAATCCACAAATGGAGTGAGACCCAGACCCAGGAGACTTCTTGCATCTGACCGCAATGCGGAATAAACCTGTCCAGAGCTCCTTCCTGATGCAGTGCCTTTAAGCCCCCTTCTGCAGCTGTCTGAGCACTGCTGGACATCCTTTTCCCCTCTTCTTCCTGCAAGAACTGCTAACAGGGTTAATACCTGGGTGGAAAAAAGCCTGGAAACATTTCTGAGAATAGTGCAGGTATCTCTGTTTTTTATAGCTTCTATTATTATGCCCATTATTCTGCTCAAATGTGGTTATTGGCTCATTAGTATTTAAATCAGCTGATAATACGTGGAGAGATATTCCTTCTGACACAGGCTTTACAGCTGGTCTCTGTAGTGTGGAGGTTATAATGGTGCCAGTTGATGCCATTTATGTCAAACAAGCTTTGATTTTTAGCCTGCAGTAGTGATAGAGCAGGGCCATGCAATTTGGTAAGATTAGCATTTTGCCGTCCACAAAGGAAGGATTACGAAGCTTATTGTGGACTGTGAAAATGAGTTGTGAAGGACCAAAGCCCAGTGGTTTGCTTTCTTTATGGACAATATAGCCCTGTGGCAGTGTCGAGGGAGGAGCAGAGGGAATATATTTTAAGCAGCTTTGAGGGCTGCAGAGTCCTGGCCACTGCCACTTTGTAGGCTGGATAATGAGCCAAATCTCACAACTCATGTAAAAAAAAAAGGGGGGGGGGGAAGAGGGAGGATGGGGAGGGGAGAGGAGAAAGTGGGGAGATCAGATTGTTTAGCAAGGGAAGGATGAAAGCTGGGACAGACAGAGAAGGTGGTTGCTCACTCTCTCCCCAGACATACATTCCTTCTATTTAGATACTTGCTCTGGCCCCTTGCAAGAAGAAAAGAAAATAACAGAATTACAACTTCCATTGTCCTTGGAGATGCTGCTTGTGATTTTCCCACCTGTTGTGTGGACTTGGCAACTTTCAGGCCTTTGCTTTGGAAATAAAAGTATTAGCCCAGTTTTCTCTACCGGTCAGGTAGTTACGGCCCCAGGTGGTTTCTTATTTAAGCAATGAATGCACACACACACATATTGGAGGTACATAGATGTAGGGATTAGATGTCTGGTTCTGCACAGGTCTGTTAGATACATGGTTTAGTGTGATGATCCTTCGGGAGAAGATGGGGACTCTGTAGACTTCATGTGGGGGACACGTCTTGTTGGGTGCCACAACTCCAAATCCCATATTCATGGTGTGCTATGGGGGTTCAGTATTGCTCCCTGTCTACCCTTCCCCAAGCAGACAAAGGATTTCGGAGTTGACCTGGTATCCAGCTGGACATTTGCCCCAAATGTCCTGAGATTAGATGCCAAAAAAAATGCTGGAAGTCACCCCAGAACTGGAGATCCCCATGGGTCCTCACTGAGAGAAAGACCCCAAAGAGTACAAGCGCTCCTGTGCCCTCTGACATGCAGCAGGTTTCTCCCACACATCACAATAGCTACTGGGACTAATTGAACTTGGGACCCCTTGAGTCAGTAATCAAGAATTGCCTTCAGAAGCACTGATGTCCCTCATGAAGGTCACTCAGATGATGAACCACTTGTGGACAGGAGCTTGGGCATGTTTCTCATATTTTTTCCATTGCAAGTGGGAGACAATCAGTGAGTGACAGTGCTAAACAGAGCCCTAATTTCACCCAACCTCTACGCAAAATTTCTAGCATGCGTTTCCTCTCCTGCACCGGAGCGGTAAAGCATCTTCTCGTACACCATGCACAGGGTTGAGGGTGAAAACCCAGTACCACCCCTGTGCTGGAGGAAGTTTTCCACTCTCTCCAGTGTCATTCCCTATAGGTTGTATATTTGTGGGGGTGCTTGTGCCTGGGAAGGGGCCAGGATCTCAGATTGGACTACCTACCTGCCTCTCCAGCTAATGAATCTGCCTCGTTATTTATGTCACATGCAGCCATTATCTGTAAATGCTCTAACAGGCTTCTAAAAGGGGCACGCACATTCTCAGATTCCTCCTCTCTCCCACTTGGGGAAAAGAGATGCATTTATGTGTAAGGTTAATAGAGGAAAACGGTTCTGTATTTCCTACAGTGGTGTGGCTCCATGAAGGAGAAAAGAAAAACAGCACCAACAAAACATTTCACAAAAAATAAACCTCCAAAAAAATAACCTCAAACCCTTTGTGCAATTCTTATTTCAAAACACAAGCTCATTGACTTCTTGTGCAGCTCTCAGTGTGATAACACAACTCCATTTCACCTGTCCCAGGACAGTGAGGAGCAGCAGTCTGAATGGGCTATCTATCCCCTCAAAAAAAAAAAAAAAAAAAAAAAAAAAAAACAACTAATAAAATTAGTATTAAGGAAAGAAGGCTGTTTTCTCACTGCCATCAGAGCCTGGAGGCATCATGCTTTTCCAGGCCTTGACAGCAGAGCGCTGTGCTACTGTGGTCACAGAGCCACTCACACGTCCTCAGTTTATTCTTGCAGGGAAAGCAGTTGTCACAACTAATTACAACCATGATGGAGGAGGTGGTCTCCAGCCATTGAAAGCACTTCTGGAAAGAGCTTCCACATTGGGAAGGTAATCAGGTGTCTGAGCATCTGCCTAAGGATTCAGAAAAGCCACCCTACAGGTTCCTTGGGTGACCTTGGCCAAGCCAGGTGCAGGCTGACAACAGTGCTGAGCAATGCAGTTCCTCTTGACAATCTTCTCTGTGGCCCCTCAGCATCTTACTTCTCTGTTTGTGAAATGGAGAGGGTGGTCCTCTGGCCTCCCAGGACAGGAGATTACCCACTTTCTGCCAAGCAAATTTCTCACCCGGCCTCTACCTCTTTACCAGTTTGGTGGCCCTGCTCTAGGGGATTATAAAGGTCAGTGGGGACTGCATTGGAAAAAGCAAGAGCGAGGGGATGATCCACCTCCTCTCTTGCAGCTGAAGCCTGCCAAAAGCAGGGGTGGCAGAGGGAGGAGTCCTCGCCTCTCAGAGATGTGTGTGAGGGAAAGAAGCACAGCCTTTTCCAAGCACCCTCCCTGCTTTGAACAGAGGAGTGAATGCATCCCAGCCCCAGAGCAGCAGAAGGATAGTACCACCTCGTGCATTCAGCAGCTGTTTTTCCTGAGGCTGGAAGGCAGCTATCAGTCAAAATTAACACTGCATGAATGCCTGCAGTAAGGGTTTTTCACTGCCAAACAATAACAGGATAGGAAAGACAAAAACTTATCTGAAGAGAACAGCCTCATGTAGGAGGTGAGGGCAAAGGGGGATTTTCACCTCTCCTTTGAGTCAGGTTTTGGGAACATCTGTATTTAAACCCCTGCTCTACCGCAGGTTTACTGTATTAGCATGGACCAGAGTCTTACAGAGACTGAGGTCTTGTAATTTCTACTCCAGAGCATGAGACCCCCATGCTATGCCAGGCATTGTGGGGAGTTTGTCCATCCGTGTCACAGAGATGCCTGAGAGCACATCCTGTGGAGAGGTCACCTGAGTGTGGATGCATCCACGCCACTTCTCTTCTGCTTCCTTGCTCCAGGTTGATATAACTGTCAGGTACTCCATTCCAGTCAGGGTGCGCTTTGTCCTGCATGGGAGCCCTGCAGTCTGAGGTGGGGCTGCCATCTCTCCTCTCCTACCAGCATGAGTACACATCGCGTCCTATCTACCCTATCATGCAACTGGCAGGAGCACACAGGACTTTTTGTTCCAGCATCCTTTGCACCTCTCGCTCCTCCTTGGGACCAGCACCTCCCAAAGCCCCTTACTGATCCGCCTGTGAGCAGCCACCCCACACCGACCTGAGGCTGGGGACAAGCTGCTCTGCCAGTCAAGGGGACAAAGGGACATTTTATTTCCCTCATGAGGGAGTTGAACCTGAGTCACGATTTGTGGTCTTGCATTACAGTTAAAAACAAAAAGGACAGTGATTCCACCAAAAATACACCCTGGTCTCCTTTTCCACAGTGGGTCTGGTGCCATGCTTTCTTTTCTGGGGCATTGCAAGGGTCACACCATTCCAGGTCTAGCTGACTCTGGATCGACCATGAGTGGCCCTAGTGAAAGAAATGGGGTCTCACAGGGTGACCAATAGGAGGAGAGTTGGCTGGTTTCACTGCCATTCCCTGCAGAGATGTTCCTCACCTTCTTGCCATCACCAGACTGATGCTGTAATGAGCGCACATCGTCCTCAAGGTGCCAGGAAACCTGTGCAAACCCAAGCAGAGGCTGCAGGGCTGTTCTCATGGGAGCTGTGCTGGTTTGCTATGGCAGGGAGGGGACAAAGACATCTCTGATGTTTTGGGTGCACAGAATATCGGAGTAAGAGAGTTTCCCTGTGTTCTGTTCTTCAGACTAATGCATGAGTCTGAATCACCTCTTTTTTTCCATTTTAATCTGGTGATATTTTTTTTTTCCCTTCTGAATTCAGCAGAACATGTTCCCCCCTTGGCTTCGCTGCAGGATTTCAGGCCAGCATTTCAAAGCTCTTTCCTCTCTGGACAGAGCCTTAGCAAACAATATTGATGATCTAAGTTTCTCTCCAAAACGAAAGAGGAATATGCTCCCTGGTGCTCTTGTGTACGGTGTGAAAGGGATCCCCGCAGAGAAGAGCTTGCAAATGATAAGTGACAGACACCTCCCACGATGGCATCGCTTCCCTAATCGCCTTCAGCAATGCAGGCAGCAGCCCTCCTTCTGCTACCCCTACTTATTCTGCTGGGACAGATGTGGTTCCACAGTCTTCCCAATGCCAGTGGTATTTGGGGATCTGAGCAAGAGTTTTGTGATTACCAGGTTTTCCCCAGTAAAACCCAAACCCAGTGATGCTCAGCTTACTGACCCCTGCACAGCAAGTGAGACACCCCCCTATATGGAAAGGGGGTCATTTCTGGGTGATATCCTTCATCATCCTTATGCCTCCCACCTTCTCCCATAGGTCTCTCTAGTCAACCTATGTCACGTATGATGTGATAAGCATGTTATCAGATATGATAACAGGGACTTGGATGAGAAAAATGAATGGGTTGGAGGGTGATTTCATACCTCACCATGAGACTGGGTGTGCCTCCATCACCAGACAGTAGAGACATTCCTTCTGCCATGGATAGAGGCAGTTCTGGGCACATAAAGGGTAGACGTCACAGCCACAGACCATGCAGCGTCCCCCTAAGGATAGATGAATTGCACTCTCCCTGCAGAGCAAAACATCACCTCATCAGTCAAAATGAAGAAAAAGAAAAAAAAACACTACCCAGAACCCCCCAAAAAAACATGCCCAAAGCAAATCAGCTTTCAGGCTGGAAACCTATGCATTTTCATAAGAAAGGCTCCTGCTCCTCCTAATTCTTCAGGATTCTATTTGCAGCCTTTTCTGTGCTGTGGGAAATAAGCTGTTCCATTTTAATTGGGAGAATTGCAGCAATAACTTGTTTAAATGCATTTTGGGCCCACCCACAGTAAAACCCAAAGAACAGGACAAAATTAAAAATGCAGCACTACCCCTGCCCCTCCCTTCAAATCAGAGAAAAAAAATGTTTCCGGATGCATATTGATAGGATATTATTTTTTTCCTATCTCATAGGAAAGTTTTCAGTTTGTTGCTCCCCCCACCTCATTTTACTTGTAAAGTAGTCACTGCATTTTGCTAAATTTTGAAATGGGGCTGCACTGGAAAATGAAAAATCAAAACATTCCATGTGACAAAATTATTAAAATTGAACTGCGGTTCTGCAGCAGAATAATCTCTAAAAGCAACCCCCAAAAAAATCCTGTAAGTGGCTTTTGACCAAATGACTGGAAAACTAGTTCACTGAGAGTTTCACTCAAGCCAAATCTGCATTTTCCAGCATAATAAACTATTTGACCAAACATCATTTCATGTGCTAGAGTGGCGTCTCAGCTACATATCAATATGATGGCTTTAAGAAAGAGCACGCCCAGCTGGATGCACTTTTAATGGGTCAATTTGCTGCTCGTTTTCCATTATCATATGGTATGGGAGACAGGCTTCTCCGTGTTAACTGGGAACCCTGCAGGGACAATGGATTTCAATGGGTTTTACTCCCCCCACCATCCCCAAACTTGCCTTTGCCTCCTGTCGTTCCAGGAAATCTTTCTGAGCTCACATTGCGTGCACTTATGTTCCCACAGGAGTGTGTGGTAGGGAGCGCTGATGTACCAGGTCTAAAGGTCTGCAACCTCACTTAACCTCGCAGCCAGCCCCAGCCGCAACCCACCACGCCACAGCATCTAAGACCTTCCATGCAACTGACTCCTTCCTGCAAGGAGAGGATGAAACACCTGTGGCTAGAGATTTTTTTCCCATAAAAAGTCCAGCGAGCACACTGAAGGCTTGATGGAGCTGGGGACAGGAGGTGAGATGCAGGCCAGAGCGATGGACGGTGGGGCAGAGCTGCAGAGCTGGGTAAGGGGCTTCCCTTCGAGGAGGCACAAGCAGCTCTCACCTCCAGCCTCTCACCCAGAGCAGACAGGGTGGGTGAGATGCAGTAAACGAGCTCATTTGCCAACAAGCAGGAGCCTTTGATTGCCCACGTTCATATAGAAAGATAAAATGGATAAAGTAATGGGTATTTACTCTTCTCCGCCTGTGTACACAACAGAATTGTGTTTCTTTTAATGGGAGTTCTATTCTAATTGCTATCATTACCAAAGTGAGACTTTAAGCTCAACATCATCTTTCTATTACTTCTGTGTGTGATGTGCTGCGTTTCTTGTCTGCTCTCTTAAATATCCCCCTCCTTTGACATGATCTGAGCCACAGTCCGGATAACCCTCCCAAAATGTTTTTTTGGCATCCCCTCTGAAGTCTCCCCAGAGCCAGACATGTTCACAGCTCTGCAGGATCCAAAAGATCCTGGTGACGTTTCATTAATGGAGCTCGTCTACCCGCGGATCCAATTTTATCTGCTCATCAATGCAGTCGGCATGTCGTGTGAACAGCATATGCCACAGCAGATGGCATGGACTCAATTCCAGCAAACAGCTCTGGAGTGAAATCACTCATCTGCTCTCCCCTGCTCTGGATAGACAGGGGTGTTTCTGGGAGAGAGGTCTGAGCTGAAAGGGGAGAAGGAGCAATGATGGAAAATTAGCTGAACACTGGGTCAGCATCTTCATCTCCTGGACCCTGTGAAGGCCCCACAGCCAAGCAGCCCCTGATTTTGCTCTGCAACAGGTCATCAGCTACTACAGTGCTTCCAGCAGCCAGAAACAATGCCTTTCCTTCTCGCCAGCCCCACAGAGGAAGCTCTTGAGGGCTCACGTAGGAGGTGGGGAGGTATTTAAACCCCAGCACTGGACACAACCACTATACATCCCAAGGTGCTTTTGTGTTACATCTTGCAACCTACTGTGTTACCTTCCTTCCTTGCTGATCTCTGCTCCTGCCTGTGCCATGTTGTCTGGATGCTCCTTGGTGCTTGGGCTTTACTTTCTCCTTACTCTGTCTACGTTACCTTTCCTGCAACGTTAAAAGCTCCCTGACCATGAATCCTGCCTGAAAGAAGATATTTCAAGAGAAATCCCAGTTTCTCTCCCTCTTCTTGCTGACTGGATACCTGCGGGATAGCTTGGGCTTATTGTTGCTCCAGACTAGAGCTTTAAACACCAGCACAGCCCTGTCCAGAGTGCCCTTGCAGTCATGTGCCCTTCGCTTTGTTGGTCAGCAGGAGGGAAGTTCAGGAGATGGACCTTGAAAACAAATTAATCAGTAAAATGGCCCAGGCCACTGAACTGTGTAGGTGTCCTCCTTGGGCGACTGCGTGTGGCTTGGTCCCACCACCTCCTAAGAACCAAAGTCATCACCTGAATAAAAATGGTGTCTGGCATGGGGAATAGGTATGTGACACTCCTTTGGTGTAACCACTGATAACTTGCCTCTGAGCACCTCAGAGCTTCCTCAGCCTTCATTTCTTGCAGTGCTTTGCCTCCAGTGCTGAAGGGTTAAGCTGGTATCGCCTACAGGCTCTTTGCTTTCCCAAGTGGATGGTCTTCATTTGGAAAGTAGTTTCCCAAACAAAGTTCTCCCATGAATTTTCTCCAGTCATCCACTGATTAAAAAGTCACAGCTCCTACCCAGCCCTCCAAGGGTTTCCTGCACAAGAGTCTGTGTGTGTTCCGTCCCCAACAGACATGCCCTGTGCCACATGAAGCACAAACTCATCCCTGCATCCATTTTCCACCATGGCTGGTGTGTCTTCATGTCACCTGATAGTAGGAGAGATTAGCTCAATTCCTGAAAGCATTATAGCTGTAGTAGCATGGCATTTGGGCATACTCCATCCTGCCTATCAGTTGGGTCAATTAATGTGGGACCACTTCTGTGTTCCTGGTTTGAGTCCCCATGCCAGTGACCTCCATACCTCTGCACTCTGCAAAGAGCAAAGACAAGCCTGGTTTTGCATGAGGTTTTCCCCTTATTCAACTTGGCCTTTCCTCACTCACATACATACTTCAGGAGGCTGCATCATCTCTTACACGCCCAGCTGGTACTTCCATGTGTCAGCTGAGAGAAGAGTAAGGATCTTGCTCCTAGAGCAAAACCTATTGCAAAGCAAAACATCGCTCTTGAAGTGAGGTCTGTAGATAAAGTTTTCTCTGGTTCCTGGGGTTTGTAGATCAGATCATTAACATTCTCTACCACCCCGGTCAAAGATTTGGATGGTGATCAGACAATAGTTCAATGCATTCAATTTACAATGCAATTACATTTTAATAAGTTGTGACCCCTAAGGCAGGACCTGCCACCTGTCAGCTAAGATCCAGCAGCTGACCTAGTCTCAGCCATGGATGGATGTGTTGCAGCTGAGTAGATGGCAGTGTAGTAAAATGTAATCTATGGTAATTGTCCAGCCAGACCCCTGCTGTTTGACCTCCTCAAGTAGTGGGAACCAGATGCCTCAATTTCCCTTTTGATATAATAGAGGTCTTATTTCTGGCCTTGTGAAGATGCTGCAGAGCCTTGAGAAGTCCTTTGGCTCCAGCCTGGCAGAATAGTAAGATTCTTTGGGGGAAGGGGAAAGTGAGCAAAAGCAAAATGTTATGTACCCTCATTTCCCTCCCGGCGCTGAGCTGGGCTGAGAGCAGCTGCAAATGAGCCTCACCCAGCTCTGACTGCAACTGCCACTGGCTGCGACCATTAAAAAAAAAAATAAAAAAATCATCCATAATCTCCAATGACAAATTCCAGAGAGGGTCAAATTCCTTTATAAGGATGAGACGAGAGGGTTTATGATCACACAGCCTTATTATACCCGGCTCCCTGTAGTGTCGTATGCATCCTAAGAACCAATTTACTGTCTATCTCTCTCTCTCTCCAGCAGCATCAGGAACAAAACAACTTCTAAATATCCTTCGACAGCCATAGCTGTTGTTTTTTCAGTAAACATTTGCTTAGTGGCATTCAGGGACCCAATCCTTGCAGAAGGATGCATCCAAGCATCGCTGAGGACATAAGTGGGCTTTTGTGGTCCTTTCCTGGGAATAAAGGCTGAATGGCTCATTTTCCTTGCAATAGAAAAGTGTACAGTATCCTGGGCATGCTGGCTACAGCAAGGATTACATGAGGCTTTTGCTTTACTTTTCTCAAGTGACTTGCATCAGCAGAAGTGAAAAGTCTCTGGCTTAAAGGGAAAGAGCCAATTGCTCCTGCAAGGGGATGATCACCTGGAGAGAAACCTCCCATGCCTTTTCCCCAGAATTATTATTTTTTTATTTTGGGGGTGGCAAGGTTTCTTGAACACGCATGGTACATTATCTTTTCCTTGAGACAGAGGAGTTAATGTCACCTGGAAGAACAACCGTGGGACTTGATCTAGGCACTATACTTCGTCAAACGCTGGAACAGACTTCCTAGAGAGGTGGTCGATGCCCCAAGGCTGTCAGTGTGTAAAAGGCATTTGGACAATGTCCTTAGTAACATGCTTTAACTTCTGGTCAGCCCTGAATTGGTCAGGCAGTTGGACCAGATGACCACCGTAGGTCCCTTCCAACTGAAAATCGTCTGGTCTAGTCAGGTCTGGTCTACTCTGCTCTGCTCTGTTATGTTCTGCTCTACTCCATTCTACTTTTGGTCGACCTGCGCTTGGGGGATGTTGGGCTGCAATGATGGTGGCAGCCTCTGCACCCCACTGTTAGATGCTTCCATGTCTTTATAGGTGGCAGCAGCATCCAGGCATCTCTGTGATAGCTGGATCCAACTTGTTTAAACACTGCACACAAGGTAATAACCCCACTGAGGACATGGCTAATCAGCATGAATACAGCATCCTGCAACTGAGGGTGCCTTGCCTTGTCACAGAGCTCATGGCTCCAATACACATCTTCATGTTGCTGCTTTCTAAAGGAGCTGAGGGCTGTAAATCCGTGGAAAGTCTGCCCCTGAAGGTACCAATACTTTGTGCTTAGGGGAGAGCTTTAGGAAGAGGGGGGATATGTGGAACGATACTTTTTTGCATAAAAACTTTCCATTTAGGGACTTTCTGAGCCAGATGGTATTAGTTGTGCTGCTTTTCATTGCTCTTGCACATTATTCTTCCCTGGATGCCTTCAGCCCACAGGAAGTAGCAGTGCTGAGCTGTTTAGATGCTGGAAACTGCTATGTCAGAACATCTTTGATGTAATCCCTGACTATGGATGTGTAGAGGGTTGTTACAACAGGCTCCAGGGGACTAAGTGGTGGAAGATAATAAGGAGGTTTTTCCTTTCTAGGTTCTTAAGGAAAGGGTAGACCACCTGGAGTCAAACATGACTGTCCCAAAGCACTTCAATGCAGCAAATTCAGTTCATCTGTGAACAAGTCACAAAGTCAATGCTGAGAAACTATGAGAGCACCAGCAAAAGCAAAAGCCAGCTGGAAGAGCACTGGAACGTCTTTCATCCTAGTGACCTTTGTTTCCATCATGCAGCCCCATACTTGGAGCTTGCCAGCTCGTTTTCCTTGAAAGGGGGACAAACGTTGTATGGGGAAAGGGGATACTTCCTGCGATCTCCTTTGCCAGGAGGGAGCTTCAAGCAGTAAACTCTGACCTCTTAAACCAGCCTGGAAGGATACATTTCACTTGCTTTATGTATTCCCTCCCTTTGGCTTTATTTATTTGTTTTATCTCCCCTCTTCCTTTCTTGTGGTGCTCTCAGTCCTCTCTTCCTTTTCTTCCTTCTTTTCGAATTCATGCTTTCAAAGACATCCTTGGCAGAGAGGAGGGGGAGAGGGGAGACAACCCCATGGAAACTTCCCTCTTCTTTAGTTTCAAGCTTGTTCAGAAAAGAAGCAGGACTGGGAAAGAGAGAAAAAGCACACGGCGTTAAAAACCCTGGAAATATGCTCCTGCTGCTTTCCTGAATGCCAGGGGAGCGTTATCTGGCCTTGCATGCAAGGAAGGAGAACTTGCGCCTTGTGAAGTGTAATAAGGAACACAGAGCCTAATGGAAAAATCATTTGCTTGTGGCATTTAATTAAATATGTAAATTTATGAATGGCCCTGAATTCATCAAATTAAAAGGCAGAGCTGTCGTGAATTTTGATTTGATTTTCTCCATGGGCTTTCCCTCCATCCTCCCCCACTCCTTTTCCCTTTAATCAAAGAGGTGGCCTTTGGAGATGGCTGAGCTGCTGCCAGGCCTGTCCTCAGAGTTTCCCCAGGGGTGATGCACAGACAGGGTGTTTTTATTCCCTGCACATCAGCCACTGATCCAAGAAGATGGAAGGTGGGTGGGTGCTTTTTTGCTTCAGGGGATCCAGTGCAAAGAGCATGGAGACACAAGTGGTCCTCACCTGTCCTCTGGTCCTGGAGCTTGGTGAGTGGCACCATGTGCCTGGAGATCTGATACAACTCACCCCTTCCAATTTCAGTGTCCACAAACCCATCCTGCATCTGGAGGACTGGCATTGCCTTGTGTCCTCTGCTATTCCTTGTAGACAGCACAGTCACATCACCTCTTACCTGATGCACAACTCCCAGCACAACCATGGAGAAGAAAACCCTTCAGTGAGGGGGCTTCAGTCCCTTGCAGTGCTCCAAAACCTACCTTGAACTTGCATCCTAGCACCACAATTCACATCATTTACTGCTACCATGGCATCAGAACTTCTGATGCAATGAACATGTAGCTTCAACCTTTTCCCACAGGCTCAGAGATCTGGGACTTGGGGCATAGCATGCATTTCTCTAGGGGCCCATTGCTGCTCAGCATGAATCACTGGCCTGCCTCCAAAAAGCCACCATCCATCTTTAGAGCCAGGATGCCCAGGGAGGTGATTTTGTCAGATCTGAGCTAAACTGGCCCTTTTGACTTGCTGCTGACCAGGTAGAATCTGGAGTTGCCTCCACCTTCCCATGCCCAGCTCAACTTCTGGGTCTGAGCTTGGGCTATAAGGTTTAAAGTGAACAGTTCCTGCTGGTCCTTTTACCCGTGTGCAGTCCCAGCTGGTGTAGTGCATCAAAGACTCTTTCTCAGCGCAAACTTAATGACAGCCTGCGTTTACTTCTGACATGTTAATCTGCCAAGTAGCTAGAATCGGTGTTCAGGTGACAGAGCAGAATTGCTTTTCCTCAGCTCACCGTCATCATCTGCCTGCCTCGTAGGGTCCATCTGGGCAGGAGTGCAGAACTGAATGGGCTTGTGCGGGAAACACCAGCCAAAAGCGGAGAGGGCAGAGAGCATCAGGGATAGTTAGAGACATTACAGGGACAGCAGAGCCTCTTGGCAGCCAAAAATTTGTATTGAGCTCCAGAGGAAAGAATAGCATAGAAAAGTTAAAAAGCAGGGTAAGAGAATGTGGAGTTTCGTATGACAAGTGTGTACGTTGATGTTTGTGCAAGCCAGCCGTAAGACTGAAGTAATGTCCATGATGACATGGCCATGGCATTCTCCATTACAGCAAACATTGCAGAGGGCACATATGTCTGACCCTTTCTACTTTACTGAACTCCAGCTCTCAGCTGGAGCAGCAGATGTGCCTGTAAGGTGTCCTCATTCCCCCAGACACCCCTGTCACCACAGCAGTGCCACCTCTGCCTGTGGACTTTTGAGATAGCAGTGAGGAAAATCCTGAGATTTGAGCAAGTTTCTTTTAAAAGACCCCAGTGTTTCATTAAAATACCTTGCCTTTTCACCAAGTGACTGCAAGATATCTCTGCAACAACTTCATCAGCATTCCCACCGGCTCCAGGCTTTCCCATCTCAGGTTGGATGACAAACTCAAATCAGGGGGGCACTTCACAGGGGCCACCCCAAGTTTCCAGGGAGCAAAACTGAGCCCCTTGTTTGTCTATATGTTTAGGAAAAGTTGGATGTGTTTTCCTGCCTTCCCAGGCTGCTTTAGATCTGGGGTGAACAGATCTTGAGGTGTAAAATCCACCTCGATTTGGCACTGGCAGCCAAGATGTTGTGCAAGCACAACCCCCAGAGCACACAATGTGCCTCGCTTCCCACTTACAGCTCCTTGCGGGAGGTGCTGCAAGTGGATTGCTGACTCCTCAAGTATGCCACCGATTATCTGTTCAGTTTATTTATACCTCTGTCTGAAGCAGGGAGAAGAAATCTGTTGTGTGTCATGCACATTTATCCTGCTGCGAAGCTGCACTGATACACATGGTAAACAGCAAGCGGCGAAGGGGTGTGTGTCCTTTCTTCCAGCCCACGCCTGTTGCTGATTCTCCAAAGAGACCAGGGACAGCTCCAGCTGTGCAAATGAAATTCAAGAGACTTAATAACATTTTAATGCATGCTCTTAGCATTGAGGGTTGGGGATTTTTCCCTCCTTCTTGCTTTCCCTTTGATGGTTATAAATGGAGGGGATGTCATTTGCTTGTACAGCTGCAAGGCCATGTCTTTGGAGAAGGTAGGGAGGATGAGGGAGATTATTTTATCAGGAACTTGAAAGAAGGCATAAAACGGTAATATGCAGGTGTGCTGATTTCCCAGAGAGCTCTAATCAACTAATATTCTAATCTGTCAGCCTGTCTCAGCAGTGATAAAAGTCTTCATGGCTCCTGGGGTGAAACTGTGGTGCCCATTATCCCAGCCCCAACACTGAGCTGTTGGGTTTATTCTGGAGAAGACAAACCTGGTCATGAGCATCCGCCCAGGAGCTGCCAGTGGGGAACTGTCCACCCAAGGCCCTTACCTTCACATGGTCTTGATCTCCAGGAGAGGTGAAGGACTGTTGAGGCTATAGGCGATGGCTGTGAAGCAAAGCCTTCATTGTAGAATGTAGAAACATTCCTGTTTCTACAGGATAGCCAACATCCACTGCCCAAATACTCCCAGGAGTTGCAATGCCCCTGAATTTTTGGTCAAGACAGAAAACCCCAGACAGTGAGGTTCAAAGTTTCTCCAGGCAATGCCTTCCTGTGGTAGCTGATACTTGGTGGTACAATGGTCCTTACTTATGTCCTGTTCCACAGAAGTACTTTTGGGAACTCCAAAGATGAGCACTATGCTCTTGACAGAACGTTGCCATTGAGGATGCACAGTTTTTGCAGTCTTTCTGTTGGTGAGCACATTATCACAGAAGGGTTTAATTCACTGGTGACTTATCCACATTGCTACATTAGCTTCATTATCACCTTTCGGATATCGGGGTGACAGTGCCTCATGCTGGTTGTCTCTGTTAGGACTAAGCATGTGTTCTTAGTCTGCGAGCCAAGGCACAACATCACCTGGTCATCTTGTTTACCATGTTTCTTCCCCTATGAGATGTTCTTGGCATGCAGAAGAGGAAGAGTGGACTGAGCTGGCAGCTGGCAATAGACAGATGACATAAGAAAATTCCTGGGTGCATCTATAGCTGCCGACATCCATGTCTGCTCTCCCCTGCATCACCCTAGCCAGACAAACCCACAGCTCACAGGGTGGTGCTGAGCTTCTGTCCTTGCCACCCAGGGTACCTGAGGCCATGTTACCTGCACAGCCTCTCTCATCCAGCCACAGAGCCATGAGAGAGAGGAGCCGGAGGTTTGCTGTGCTCTCTTTCCCTTCCTGGGCCAGAAACATGACCAGTCCCCCATCAACAGAGACTGTCCATCTCTTCATCTGGCTGGGACAGAATGTGGGAAGTCTTCCCAGTATCAAGTATCTGGACTAAACACAGCAAAAACAACACAAGCAAAGAAGCCATTTCTTTCTACATGTCAAGGAATGAAGGAGACACAGGTGACTGTGACCCACACCCTGGTACTCACTATGCCCATGCTGAGCTTGGCCCATCCAGAAAAAAACAGACAAGAGTTTGGAGTGATGTTAAGGCAGTAAATGCTGGGTTTGTGTAATCCGTAGTTAGGTTCCTGCCATAGCTCACCTGGGGGAATGCTGCATCATCCCAGTGGAATGATCTCTCCGGAGGTGTCAGCCCTGTCATAATGCAGCCATGCTGGAGATGTTGCATGACTGGCAGGAGTGGGATCTGACTGACTGCAGGAGGAATAACTGCAGCAGGAATTGTCATGAGGTAGCCTGTTAGCTTCATGAGCACATCTTTCTGTTTAATAAATCAGTAGAACTACTGTTTGGAAATCTGTCATTACTAAAAAAAAAAAAAAAAATCTACTACCAAGAAAATGTTTTCTTTTGCAGCTCGGGGCTTGAGCCAAAGGTATCATGTTAGAAGAAGCATACAGTGAGTCAAAGAGCCATGGCACAGCAGACAAGGGCCAAGTGGCTGGGGGCTCCTTAGTTTGAAGAGTGCGGTCAAGCAAAACCTGTGGTACACTCACGCACACAGACATGGAATATGGCCCAAGTGCCACCAAACTTTCCCTAAGCCATCTTCACCCATCTTCTCATCAGAGCAATAGAACCAAATACATTGCATATATTTTTAATCCCCCAAACCAACCAATCTATTTAGGGTAGGGCACAGGTTCTCTGCCCCAAACGTCACCCCCCAGCCCCCAGCAAAAAGTCAGGGCTACCTCTGGGCCATTCTGCCAAGCAAAGATTTTCAAAAGCTCCCGGGGATGACAGGAAGAGTGTTTTCCTGATGCAGGAGGACCACAGGAGTGGTCCACACCCTGGGCATGAGCCTCACTGCCCTTGGCATCCTTCAGCCTATCTTTGAACTGGCTGAGGACAGCAGCACGTAGCCAGGAAAGTTGTCAGCTCTCTAGGGATCTCTGATCATGGAAGATCGCAAAGTTTTATGGACAAATTGAATTCTTCTCCATAATACAGCCCAGGCCCATCCAACTGAACTAAAATGAAGTATTTCTGCAGGTCTGTATTTATATCATCAGGCTAGAAACACTTTCTCTATCCTTTACATGCCACTGAACCCCATGCAAACACACATCTTCCCCTTCATGAGACTCTTGGTGAGTACACATTATGCACTATTGTATCTCCTTCTCCAAATAAAATGTCTTCATTCAGTCAGGCCCTCCTACTCTCCCCTGCACTGTTCATTTTCTTTCCAGAGCTCTTGCTGGTTCTGTTTGTTTGGAGAATTGCTGCATAGTGCCATCAGGGAAAAATGACACCACTCACATCCCATGAACTCAGTGCAGAAGCACTTTGAAAATGCGAACAGTCAGGACAGCCTGCCAGGAAGGGCCTTTGTTTGGCTTTGCAGCCAGATCTCTGAATGTCTGAAAGTTCCACCCAGGAGCTGACTCAGAAAATTCCTGTCTGATACTAGTTTGCTGCTGTTGCATGGCTCTTCTCACATTTTGGAAGCAGCTGCACCACATGCATGGGTCTGGCCCCAAAACAATTCTGTGGGAGGTGTTGAAGCTGACAAAATGCTCAGAATTTCCCTAAAGCAAAGTGTGAACATGTAGGGCATCTTCATCACTCTGTTTGGACCAGTGTCTCCCATCAAAAAGTGCAGGAATTTCGCGAAATACAAGCACATTGCAACCAGGGGTTCTCCCAGGATCTACCCCAGCCAGTAAAACCCAGCCTGGAGGAAAGCCAGCTAAGCAGCGATGCCCCGTCTGCCTGGCCTGCCTAGGTCATTGCCTCTGCTCCAGATGTTTCCCATTTGAAGCCTGCTTTGCTTGTTCTTATCTTTTCTTCCATAAAGGCCCCTCTCCTGCTTTCCTTCAGCTGCTCTCAGAGGTGTGGAGCATGGGAACAAGCACAGTTTAAGGAGTTTCTGTCCATGACCCTGGGAGATGTTGGAAATCAATGGCATAGTCTGGCTGGAAGCCTGCAGCTTGCAGTATTCCCCAGGTTGGTACTGGGTCCAGTCCTGACCTACTCACTCACCAGTGACCTGGGTGAAGGGCAGGGAGCACCCCCAGCGAGTTGGCTGGTGACACAGAGCCGGGAGGAGCAGCTGATGCCCCAGGGTCTGCGCTGCCGCTCAGCGAGGCCTGGGCAGGCTGGAGAGTTGGCGGAGAGGAACCTCATGGAGTTCAGCCAAGGCCAGTGCCAGGCCCTGCCCTGGGGAGGGACAGCCCCACGCACCAGCACGGGCTGGGGCTGCCCTGAGGGGATCCTGCCCCTGCCCTGCCCCGGTGAGGCCGCCCCGGCAGTGCTGTGGCCAGGGCTGGGCTCCCCAGTTCCAGAGACAGGGAACTGCTGTGGAGGTTCCAGCGGAGGCTACGAAGGTGATGAGGGGACTGGAGCATCTCCCTTACGAGGAAAGGCTGAGACCCGGCCCGTTTAGCCTGGAGAAGACAGGACTGAGAGGGGATCTTATCCATGTCTGCAAATGCCTCAAGGGCCAGCGTCAGGACGGGGCCAGGCTCTTCCCAGTGGTGCCCAGTGACAGGACAAGGGGCAACAGGGCACAAACTGCGACACAGGCAGTTCCATCTGAATGTGAGGGAGAACTTTACTGTGAGGGTGGCAGAGCCCTGGCACAGGCTGCCCAGAGAGGCTGTGGGGTCTCCTTCCCTGGAGACATTCAAACCCGCCTGGACACGACTTTGTGCAGCCGGCTGGAGGGGAACCTGCTGTGGCAGGAGCTGGGCTAGGTGATCTCCAGCACTCCCTTCCAACTGCGACCATGCTGTGATTCTGTGACTGAAATGGCAATGCACAGAGCAGAGCAGGGGTTGACAGCCCCAGAAGAGGCTTTGGTAGATGCTTTGGTATCTACAGCAGAGATGCTAAAGCCAGGAATGATGGCAACAGGAGGTGCTAGGTAGGCAGTGATGAAGAGCAGGGTCTGGGAGGCACCAAGACACCTCAAGAGGCGGGACAGAAGGTATCTGGGGAAGCAGCTGCTGGCAGCATAGTCACAGCTGCAGAGGTGCACATAGGGTGTGGGCTGAGGAGGAGGATGGGTGGTAGGACTGAAGAAACCACTGCTGCAGCGTGATCCTCCTCCCAACACTTCCTCTGCCAGGCCCCTAACCCAGGTCCCTTCAACCTTCTGAAGAATTTTATGTGAAAGCAACTAAGATGTACCGAATTTTACCCTTTTCCTGCTTTCTTCTAATGCCATCTGGGCTGGGAGCTCCAGACTCTTCCCAAAATGAGAATAAGTGTGATGCTGCACACTGAGCTGCTGAAAAGCAGTCCTTCCTCCTGGACTGGCTTTCTCCTAGCTAAGCTACACTAAGTTTAATGGCTCCCAAATGTTATAGATGCTCCTCTAAGAGTTTTGGGAAACTAAGCTCCACCCATCCTCTGGGAATTAGGGCAATAAATGTTGAAAATCTGAACAGTTTCCTAATTGCTGAGAGTGTTTGCTGCCATACTTATCCACTCTGCTTCTAAACCTGCTTCTGAAGCTACTCAGCTGTGCAAGGGTGGGTCTCCTAATTTTGGAACTTGAGCTACACTGGGATGCAAAAAAAACAAAACAAACAAACAAAACAAAAAAAAGAAAAACCCACTTTTTTTTTAATATCCCTCTCTTCACAAAAAGCTTTCACTGCTTCCAGCAAAGAGAAGGTGGCAGAGGGTTTCTAATTCTGAAGCTGTCAGCTCATTTGTTTCTGTGGCAGCTGGAGCAAGCTGAAGTGACGAGGATCTGGAAATTGGTGTGTCTGAAAGCTGTGCCTGAGCCAGCAGTTTTTATCTGGCTAATAATATTTATAATCAGTTGACTTTTATTGGAGGGGGGATGGGGGTGTGGAGGGAAATTAGAAGGCTGAAAATGTCTGGAGATTTTAACCCTGCCAAGTACCAGGCAATCTTCCTTCATACTTTTTTTCTCTCTGTGGCCAGCATCACAAATTTTCTGTGTCTTTCTTGAGTGGGGTTGTCTAGTGAAATTAGTGATTGTCTTTCACTAGGGCACACAGGCACCAGCATGCTCTTTCAATGGCTATTGTTATTTTCATTTCAGACAGGACCAGGTCAAAGTGGTTGGCTGGAAAGGAAGAACCCACCTTTCATCATTCCCCAGAGCTAGGAGTGTTCATCAGACCTGGTGTCACGCCACTTCAGTCATGGACCTGACACATGGTGAGTGGGGCAGCACAGACCCAGTGACTGGGGAGACCAAGGCTGTATCTCAGTGAAAACTTTGTAGAGAATGGGCTGTAGGCAGCAGTCCTGAGACCCTCTCAAGGGTCCAGATCCTCTCATTTGGACCTTGGTCTTCCATCCTTGAAATAGAGGTGAACTCATAGCGTGCTGGGAGAGCCTGAGCTTTAGTCCTCCTACCTGGGCCTCCCTTTAAAACCTGCCCATGGCGGTCAGCTCGCCTTTTTCTTTGACTGGTGATATATGGATTCCCAGCACATGAAGAGGTCACAAAGGCATGGAGGTCTCAGGGGACGTGATGCCCAGACCACATCCAGTATTCCCAGAGCCTGAAGCATATCGCAGTCGAGGCCAGGCTGGTGGTTGGCTCTCTAGGCAGGACATTCAGCAGCTTGGGGGATTAGTCAGCAAGACCCAAAGGACGGACAAATCAGGGACAGATTGCCACAGCCATCTGGTAGCAGCTCCACATCCTCCGCACAGCTCAAGACCACTGAGGTCAGCAAACCAAAGCCCAAAAAACCCCACAGATATTGGCCTTTCAGAGTAACTCAAGTTTCTGAGACAGCTCATCGGAACAGGGGTTTTCTCTCTTTTTGTTAAATTTGCTCCTTGTAGTTTTCTTGCAAAAGTGTGGAAGCTTGCAAGGGACCTCCAGCCCAGGGAGGAGAGGAGCTGGTGGGTGAGACTGGCAGGGTTCACCCTTCAAACTTCTCATCCTGCTTTTCAGCAACCTGCACTTGGAAGGCCAGGTCAGTTCAAAACCTATAGCATTCACTCTGCACCGAGCATGATCAGCTGCGGGAGTCCCTGGTCACTGTCCCCAGAACTGCAGCGCATTGTCACATGGGGTAACAGCCAACGCTGCCCAAGGTGGGTCAGGGAGGAACAGGAATCAAAGGGAGCTGTGCTGGTAGGGAGCCTGGCAGGCACAAAAGCTTGACTTTGAAGAGTATATTTAGGACTCCAAGGATACCCAGTGTGCTGGTCTCCTTAGCAACAAAACATCCTTTGCCCCCAAAGAGGACAAAGATGAGGACTCACCCCACATGCCTTCCCACGTGCTACACACAACATGGGAGGGTGACCTTGTCCCCACCTGACTTGTGACAGCCATGCAGGTGTCTTCTCTCCCAAGACACCAAATTGCAAATGATACTGAAAAACCTGGCCACAGCGAGGTACTGGTGATGGCTAGAAATTTTGTTGAGCCAAACACTGGAAAGGAATGTGGAAAATCCACACACAAAGCAAGAGATCTTCAGCCCATATTCCAGTTGGTGAACATCAGCTTTGCAACCCTTTTCCTCCATTCTGTTTCCCTGGTGAGTGGCTCTGCTCAGGAGACACAGCCCAGTGCAAAGCTCACCTCTAGCTGGTTATCTCTGGTCTGCTGCAGGCAGGGAGATCACTGGGCTTGCTGGGCCACTGGACAGGCTTTACCTGGGCAAACCCAAAATCTCTAGAGCTGACCTGGCCTTAGCTGGCAACCAGCAGGCTCAGAGCACAGTGGCTGACTCTTTGCAGCAGCCTGGACCCCTTTTCATCTGAGATTTTGGGGCTGCTAATTTGCTCTCTCCCCATACACATGATTCTACTTTTGAGGGAGATGAAAAGGGTTGAGAGACAAAGAGTCTTTTCAGAAATGAAATCAAGCTGACAATTTCAGGATGCAGTCTGACCCAGATGATGGAGCAAAAAGGTTTGCCTCCCACACAGGCTGGCCCGAAACCCACGCCTATGTCTGTCCATCGCAAGCAGACGCTGTCAGCCTATGTGTAATCCTGCCAGGATAGCCAGACTGCTGAGAACAGAGTGGAGGAGACAGTTTCTCTGCTGATCCCAATTGCTGCAGGCTCTCAGGTCTTTGGCTGGCCACCAGTGTCCCTCCTATCTACGAGTTTTCTCAGATTGAGGGATACCATGGCTGGTACCTCCCACTGACTAGGAAATCAGCCCTCAGAGGAAAATCAGTCATCAAAAAGGGGCATGCTGCCACCATGTAGGTCCAGACATCATGGCTGTCCACAAGGATCAGAATAATTATGAATCCAGAAGCATCTCCCTCTTGAAACAGAGAAGAAACCCCCTGGTAGATGCAAAACCAGCCAAAGGAGGCCACTCTTCACTCATTACCCAGCTGAGATGCAAAGCTCCTTGACACAGGAGGCTGCGGATGCTCTTACAGGGTTTTGGAAAGGGGCCAGAAGGAATTGTGTCAAGGGTTATCAAATGCAGAAAGGCCATCTCTGCCTCTAAAGGGGAGGTTGTAGGTGGCTACTAAGCATGACAGTGCTGGGTAATGCTTTCATAGCCAGGAGCTAGGGTGTCTCTGAACATACTGTGTGTCTTGTGCAGCAACCCTAAAGGTCATTCCCTGTTTGTTTTAATCTTCCTCCTTATTCATCCGTGTGTCAGAGACACTGCTCTGGCTTAAAGGCACCTTTATTTCACTCCAGAAAGCTATTTCACTTTCTCAGGGCCCAAAAAGTCAATGAAGTAAGGGGATGAAGGCAGGACAAGGTCTCAGATGGATCCAGGCTGAACTCAAAACCACCTGGCACACTGGTCGCTGGTGCCTGGGAAAGGCTGGTTACCCTCCACTGGGTGGGACCCCTTGCTGCTCTTTACAAAGCCTGTACTTGCTCTGAGCACTGCCTGCTCTTCTCCAGCCTGGACAAACCAAAGTGGGCGTTGTGGGGGGAAGCAAAGATCAGCAAAGCCCTTCTGTCATCCTGCTTTGCACCGTTCCCACTCCAGCCTCTGCTAGGAACTTGCAAAGGCTCACAGGAGCTAATTAAACACCAGTTTATTCTTTATCATTGCTTGTCTCAGTCAATGACGGCAGCAGCCTGTGATGGCATGGACCGGGTCACACTTAATTAGCCATGAGATGAAGTGATAACCTTGAAGGCCGAGGCAGACCTAAGCAAGGCTAATACTCGCTGTCAAACTGGTGGCATTTCAAAGGCTGCCAGCTGAGATGTGCATAAACCAGGGAAAACAAACCCATTCGCATGGGTTCCTGCAACACCTCAGAAGCAGGGAGAGGGGAGGGGAGGAAGAAGAATGTGTGGCATGACGTCTGCTTCCCTAAAGCAGGGCAAGTTTTGCCTTTGAGCCATGGCTGTGAACAGATGTGGAAACAGCTGGTGCCAGGCTGACGGGCAGCCAGGGGAAGGGGAGTAAGGTGGGACCCCCACCACCCAGTGGCAAATGAAGTCTGATGCTCCAAAGCTTTCCCGCACTGGCTCAGAAGAAACTGTGGGTGGCGGAGATGGGTGGACACACAGAGAATAATCACCAACACTTATTTCCAATGCAAAACAAGCTGTGAAGTCTCCCTGAGTCAAGCTGGCTCTGCTTGAGTTCCCACTGGCACAGGAACAGGGTGTCCTCAGCATCCCAACATCCTTCCATTCCCAGCTCAGCCTCTCACTCGGGACAATGCAGCCTGGGATGCCTCTGCTTTGCTGCCTCAAGGGACTGTCAGGTGGCCCTTTTGGTCTGAAAGCTTTGTGCAGCAGGAGATGCCTCCACAAGGGCACTGCTTTAATGCTGAGGAAAAGCTTCTGTGAATTTTCATGGAGATTAGCAAGCCTTTTTTGCAGTGGCCTGTGCAGACCTCTTGCTGTCCAGGCTCATGAGACCAGCCATGGAAATTGCAGCCATTTCCAGAGACAGCTGTTGAAATTTGCCTCTGGACATCCTTCTGCTGCTTTCCTCCATCCTCACAGCCAAATTGCTTCATGGGTACCTCCTTCTGCTTCTCCCACACTTGCTGGGGACCTGGATCCCAGATCTGAGCTGGGCCCCAGCCTGTCACAGCATCCTCACCTCAAAGCCCAGGGTGGAAAAGGGACCATGTCTGCGTCTTCTTGGCTCCAGAGCACACGTTCGCTTGTTTTCTTCCAGTTCCTTCTCCAAGATCCTGGTTTCATATTCACCCATGACTCTCTAGAGCAGGGACTTGCAGCATCTGAAGGAGGAATCTCCACCCTGCTTGGTGCAGAGCCAAAGCAGCATCCCCTTGCTTCAGCTCCAAGCTCTTCCCATGAGCTCTGGCAGCTCGGCAGCACTAAGCCAACTTGCTGTTGTGTGGGGGCTGACCCCAAAGATCATAAAAAAAACCCCAACAAACAAATCAGAATCTGGATGAGTCACGTCTTCATTTGCAAGTCTTATTATATTGGGAGACCTAGTCAGTATAAACCTAGACCTTGGCAAACATCTAATGCAAGCAGAGCATTTTCCACCTGACAAGCCTATTGTGCACAACTATCATGGCTGTTCTAGACTTTTGAGAGTGCCATCTCTATACACATATACGGAGACACACAGGGAAGCCCATGGCACCCTCTCTCTCATACCCTGCTCAGCTTTTCCCAGGCAGCTCCAGCTGCTGTTGCTCACTGGAAAGCAGCACAATGCAAGTGGTCCTGCCAACGTAGGAGACATCAGTCCAAGGTGGGAGGGGAGCAAGCAGGAGTACAGGGATGCGATGTGCTTCAGACTGCTGAGGTGAGGGACACATTTCCTTCCCTGCACAATGCTGGAGAAGGGATCTGGGGCTGGTGCCCATGGCTGATCCAATCTGGCAGGCTGGGCCAGCTCCTCCTGCTTCCTATGCAAACCCTCAAGGACATAAGGGAGGGCTTAGCCTCTTCTCTGAGTAGCATGTTTTGGCAGCTGCTTGGCCTTGAAGCACTTAGGGTCCCTTTCTCCACCCTGGATTGCAACAGACTCTGACTTTTTGATTGACAGGCAAGAATCATCATTTCTCCTTCAGCCAGAACAGCCTGAAATATCTTGCAATAACTTTGAATCTCCCCAGGCTCCCTTGGGAATAACAGCAATGTTATTTGCACTGCCATCAGTGTATCTGCCACCCCTCAGAGCTAACACCCTGCAAGCAGTGTCCTCTAGAAGCCCAGGGAGGAGAGGAGGAGGCAGGGCACCTTGGTCCTGCTGTTGCTTTATTTGGTAACTTTGCTGGAGTCCCCCAAAGGCTGCACTGATGTGTGCACCAGCTCTCAAGCTCCTCATTGTAACGCTGATGAACGAAGTGCCCCAAATGCCATTTTGCATGCTGACCTCAAGGACCTTAATGAAGTGGCAGGTGCCAAATTCTATTCAGCTTTCATCCCTCAGTGCTGCCCTGTCTCTTGCAGCTAAGCTGATACAAGTCGTTTATGGACTTTTACCCATGGTCATTTATCCAGGGTGAGGCCATGGGAACATCTTCCAGACTTCAGCTCCTGGTAGGATTTTGGGTTGTACTAGCTAGCAGCCTCCCAGTCAATGCCCTGGCATGACTGAAACTGCCACAGGTGTTCGTCTCCGTGGAGGAATAGAAATCTCATTTCTAAAGCCCTTTGAGATCACCTGAAGGAGGAATGCCTTATGAGAGCCAAACCTTATTATACTTCTGCATTTACAGAGATGCAAAACAGAAATATAGTAATATTAAAGGACTTTTCCAAAGCTGCAAGCTGGATGGTCCTAGGAGAACTAGAAATGAGCCCCAGGCACATGAATTACAGCCCAAATAGAAACTAGTCCTGGTCAATTGGTGCTTTCACTGCTTAAAGCTGTACCCTAGGGAGTCAGACAGGAGTTCATCTAGCTCAGCGTATTGCCTCCCATGGCACCATTAACAGACACAGTTTAGTGAGATGATATGAACCAGGATCTTTTTTGTCAGTTATTTTCCCCTTACTCCTCCAGCATCCCCATTTGTTCCTTCGGGGATATTAAGGGGACATCCCTGCCCCTCTTATATCTCTGTTTATGGACCTGCTGTCCATGAAATTATTTAATCCCTGGTGGGCTTGGATGTGCCATATTCCTGACTACCTGGGAAGGAAGCTGGAATGTAAATTGGGGTTGCAGTGCCAGCCTGGACCAGCCTTTACCCACCATGATCAATAAAGCCAGCAGTGCTCCAGGCACTGTGCTCTTTCCACAGCCCATGAGGCAAACCCCAGAGGCAGCTTTCCCTACACAAGCACCCTCAGACTCCATCGAAATCGATGGGGTTTTTTCCCCAACTAGAAGAAAATGCTGCCTATTTAAGACATACTATTTTCCATTTCAAATCACAGACCTTATAAATTCCTTGGGAGGAGAGGGACAAGTGAGAGGCAAAGAAGAACAAATCTCTGCAACTTACTGGCCCCTCATTTGTTCTTCTCTGATCATCCCAAAAGTGAGAGGGGAGGGGAACATGATGCCACCCCTCTGTTTGTTGTGCGGCCATTCCAAAAGCATTTCCACTGCTTCCTCACCACTGCTAATGACAGGTCAGTGATGGCTGTGATTGACAAGTGTCACTATCTCTATTCTCACTTTCAAAGCACCAGGACAAATACTATATGTCCATCTTGCAGCTCTACACATGTTACCATTCCTCCTGGAGCCGTTGAGAAGCCTGGTTGAACTCAGTCACCCTAGGCTGTAAGATGGAGCATTGTGCAGCCCTGTCAGTAAGCGGGTTAAATGTTTCTATTCACAAAGCCCTTCTAGCAAATTAACTTACTGATGCTGGAATTAATTTAACGAAGTCAACGGACTGAAACAGTTAAGCGAGGGGGAAGGGATGTTAGTCCATTTGGGGTTCTGTCAAATAAGACATGGCCCCAACATTTGGCATCTTCCAGACTTGCCTGGTCAGTGGGGAAAGGCAGCAGCACCCCACCTCAGGGGGCTGAAGAGGAGTCTGGGAGCCCTTGCAGCTCCTGGATCCCAGCACACAACAGTTCTTCACCTCCTGTGTGTCCAAGCACCTCCTGCCACTTTCAGGGTTAGTGGGTGTTTTCTGATGGAAAACAAGCATAGGAGATGCTTTCACATGCCTGACTTGCAAGTGTGAGCCCCTTGGCCCTGCAGAGCCACAAACACAGGCCTCTCACCTGATTTCGATCCCTATGGGTGGGATATGGGTGATTCAGCCTCTCCATAGTAGAGGAACAAGGTCCTATTCCTATTGACCAGGAGGTGTCACTTCTAGGCTTCACACTGCTGAGTCCACTTCACCTGCACGGCAAGACCCAGTGGCATTTAGCAGTGACAGAGGTTGGCATGAGGTCGATGTGTGCCCGGGAAGGGCAAGGATGAGACCTGCTGCCTTTCCCAGGAAAGGCACCAGCCAGACCCTCTCCTGCAGGATCAGCACATCTCTGCCAGCTCCATCGGGCAAACACTTCCCTGCAAACATCTGCACAGTCACCACATGCCTATCTCCAGCCAGAAACCAAAGAGGGATGGTGATCCCCACGGGCACATCCCACCCTCCGATAAAATTGTTGGCTTCACATCGGATAGCTCTCCCAGCTGTCTCCAGGATGCTTGCCTCTCCCAGCTGGCTCTGCGGAGGGGTGTAGCTCTTCTGTTTTTCAGCTTCTTCAACCCAAGTCCTTTTTCTCAGCAATACAAACACACAACAGGCTTCAGTATCCAATTCCCATAAACAAACAGCCTGTGTGATGAGCCAGTGTTGAGCCTGAGCTGTGGGTTTTGTGCAAAAGGAGTGCTGGGGCATCTCGATATGCCCCACCAACTCCCAGTGCTCTAAAAGCAGCAGGAGACAGTGGAAAGCAGCTCACACTTCAACAAACCCACAAATTTCCATCTTCCCCATCCTTGTATTATTATCATTATTATTGCTATTATTGTAAAAAGCAGTAAAACCCCACTCCAAGCCTTTACAGAGGGGAACAGCAATTTCTTACAGAGACAGCAGGGAGGTGGAGAGTTTCCATAGGAGCTGCTGCATGGAATAAGAGCCAGGATCCTCCCAGGCTATCATCCAGCTCTGAGGACATCCAGTTGGAGATGGTTCAGAAAGTGGAAGGAGACCTTTCTCCCTCATGGGTAGTTTGCAGCCAGAACGTGCCCTTGGAGGATCCTCCCATCAATCCTGTCTCTACCTCCCAACAAAAGGCAAGTCTGTGGTGGAGGTAAAAATGGGTCCAAGGTGTTGCACTGCCAAGTGTCTGCCTCAGCCACAGATTTTGTGGAGGAAGACAGTCCCAGGGGGGCAAAGAGCTGTGTTTGATGGGTGACTGCAACCCATCAATGGGGTCTGCTTTCAACAGGCAGAGGGGGAGGTCAGTTCCCAAAGCCACTGGCCCAAGGCAAAGCAATTGAAGGATTCAAGCTTTTAAGAGATTTTCTGGAAAGGTTTTCACTTCGATTGACCTTTAAAAGGCCAATTCTGATGCTTTTGTAGTTAAAGCTGATCAGTGGGGGACATTGTTAGCACTTATTTATTTATTATTTTTTACCCCGTGTTCTTCCAAAATGACACTTAACTCTCTAATCCCAGCATCATCTAAACCACCTGGAAAAAACAGGTTTGTGACTCAGGACTTACTTTTTTTCATGTGTGTTCTCTTGATCCAGCTTCCCTCCATCCCCTTGGCCCTGCTGAGCCACAAACATGGACTCCTCATCCAGGTCCCCTTTGCACCCAGCAACCATGCACCAGGCTCGTGTCCAGTGCCTGCTGGATCCTAAACCACCACTCCTGAAGCCCAGGCCCTCCATGATTCTCTCTCCTCCTCACCAGCCCCCAAAACCACTGTCTAGCAAGACCAGTTCCATATAGTGCCATGAGCTGTGTCTTGGTGATGGTGGCATTGCTCCTTAGGGCAAGAGCAACTGATGCCTCTTGATCAAGTATTTAATGTATTTCTTATTTACAGCATATTAAAACATGATGGGCCGATATATTGGACCCAGAGACTTCATCACTGTCTGTGCCAGGGCTTCCCCAAATGAACTTGCTGGTTGCCCCCAACATTTAGGTATGGTGGTAGCATTGGCTGATGTGTTTCAAGATGCAGAAGAAGAACCACGTCTTCATCCTCTGCTCTTTGTACTCTTACAAGCACCTGTTGGCCTTGAAACTTTACCTCTACATCCTTCACCTTCCCTGCTTCTTGGCCACATCATGGTAGTATGAACCATCTCTTGGCTGACGGAGATATCTGCAAAATCCTCCTCAGATTACCACCCAGCGTGGCTTTGTGGCATTCAAAACGAAACTGGTAGTAGGGCTCTGGCCCTTTTATCAAAGCCTGTCATTCATTGAAGATGATTGTATTGTAGTTGAGGCCAGCTCCACCCCGAGGATGGTGCAAGGCACCTGGCAGCATTGTGGTGGACTTGAGCCATGGGAGATGCCAGCTCAAAGATGTTTCTGAATTTCAAGAGTGTCCAGGCTGTGAATTTCAGGGGTGTCATGGCACACAACCCTTGCCCAGGTCACTGCTTCTTCCAGCCACCTGGAAACAGTTGGTGGGGCCACAACTTGAGGATTTGTGTCCCTTTAACAAGAATTGTATTGGTTTGGTGACAGCACTAGGTCCCATACAGTGGGAAAGGATAAGATGCAGTCTCAATGAGGACGAGGGAGGATATACAACAGGAGCAAAACTGAGCCAGACCACAGACTCACCTGGCCCAGGGGACAACAGCAGCTGCCAAAGGAAGACTGTGAAAAACAGCCAGCACATAGTGAGAGTTTCCAGTTTACTCTTCCTGCTCTTCACATCGCAGGTTTTCCACAGAAGTGGTGCCTTCAGTTAATTTACCACATCTGGTATCTTTTCTGCCTTGATTTTTTTTCCCAGTTACTCCCATGTAACCTCTTGACATCCACAACATACTGCAGAAAAGTCATCAACTTAACTGCCTGTTGCATGGGGCCACATGCTCTGTTTGGAGACCATCACCTGTTACATCCTATTTTTCATCCTGGAGAAGACTCTGAACAGTCAATCCTACCCATCTTCTCCATGAGAATCTTGATTTTGTAGGCCACCCTTATAACAGTCAGTGTGTATTTGTATGTATATTCGTACATAAAAAGGGGAGGAAAGATTCTTTCCTCATAGCCTAAAATGTTCCAAAAATAGCTACTCCAATCCTACTGGTTTGTTCGCATTGTACCTCTGCTAATGAATTAAGGCTTTTATAGACTAAAAGGGCAAAAGTATTGCCACCAAGTAAATTACCTTATCTTCCCCAGCTGAGAGGCAGTGTAAAAAGAGCACAGAGAACAGGTGAGCTGTGGAAAATCATACAAAAGATGTATTGATTTTTTTTTTTTATTCCCCTTCCCTCTTTCCCACCTTCCAGCTGGTGCCAAAGAGGAGATAAGAGCTGCCAGGACTTCTAAGGGGATGAGTCATCTTCTTTCAAGCCCCTGTGACTTGACTTTAAAAAGTCAATGAAAGAAAAGCCTCAGCAAAGTGAAAACTAGAGTCAATAAAAGAAAAGCTTCCACAAAGTGAAAACTGGAAGATCCACCAACCCAGAGCAAAGGAGGAATTATCCAAGGAAGGTCTGTTAATGGGAGCAGGAAGGGGAGGTGAGGAGCTCGATGTGCAGAAGTAGTTAAAAACCTGGCTCTGCCCCAGCCTCCTGCTCCAACCCTGGGCCATCCTGGCGGGGTGAAGGATCCCCTTAACACCTGGCTATCTTGTATTTCTGTAGCCTGAAAGGATGGGGCATGAACTGAAGCCCCACATAGCTCAGCCCCTTCTTAGCAGGACACGGGTGTTTTCTGCACTAGCTGCAAATGAGAAAGGCACACAGCAGGTTTACAATGGCGAGGCAGCCACACCAGCTCAGGCATGCCCTAAGTGGGTGCTGCATGCCTTCATGGCAGAAGTACAACAGAAAGGAGGTGACTGAGAAATTTTCAGGTCATTTCAGATAGCAAGAGGAGCTTACAATGATTTCCAGGGCAGGGAGCTTGTGAAAGAGGCTGCCAGCAGAGCAGACACAGAAAGGACATTTTTTCCCTTTGCCTTCCTCCCTCCATTACTTCAAAGCCTCCTAAACATTGGTTTAGTGGCAGGCCTGACTCACAGGAGGCTTCAAGGAGGCATTTTCCATGCAAGACCTCTCTGAGGGCTCTGGTGACTCATGGGGCCCTTAGGGAACACTGGCTGGCTGGCCTGCTTTGCCCCTTGGAAAGGGGAAGGGAAGGATGCTGCCTTCAGCCTGCACCCCTCATGCCACCCCGGTCCATGCATTGCACAGTGACCGTGATTGCTGGTCCTTTCCCAACAGACTCAGGACTCCTGACTGTTTTGGACCATCCTGTTACCAATTTCTCATGAATCTCATCTCATGTTCCCCAAGAGCTGCACAAAGCAACATGCTAGACATGATCAATCCTTGCTCAAAATCACCCGACCCTCTGCTGTACCTAGTGGTTGGGCCATGGCTCTTTGTCAGCTGTCCTCGGCTTTCCCAGCCCCAGGGCTCAGCCCTGCAGCCTTCTGGTTTCACAGGGTTCAGCATGTCTTTGCTGCTGAATTTTTGCTCCTGTGTGTCTAAGTGTGTATGTCATGATACAGCCAGCTCCAGGTATAGGATGGTGTGACATTTCCACCTCTTCACAAGAGCTGTGCATCACTCAGAGTAATCCAGCTTCCCAGGTGCTCGAAGTGAACTCAAAGGCTTCATCTCTCCTTGTGCAGGGTGTAGCACCAATATTTCTCTACCACACACTGTCCAAACCCTGCTGGAAACTGAGTCCCAGACCCAGCAGGACACCTATAGGATATCCACTGTAAATTAAGAATCTGCCTCATACACAGGCATGCCAGTGCTTTAGGTTGTGGTTTCAGAGGAGGCTCTAATCCATTTCCGAAGCATGGTACTGAAATCCCTGTAGAGGCAACAGAAAGGGGTAGAAAGGTCCGATGGCCTCAGGGGCTGATCCTGTCCCCCAGGTTAGCTGTCTAAATAAAATACACTGAACCAGAGACTCAATCACAGATTTCCTAGCAGTGCTCATTATCACAGCATCAGAGTATGTCACAACCCATTAATTAACTAATCTTTGTGTCCTCTGAGTACATTATCCCTACTTACAAATGGAGAATTGAGGTGCAGAGAGCTTAAAACCAAAAGTTTCCAGGAATGCTTATAACTCCGTATCATGCATGATCTGGAGTGCTTGCCAGCACCGGCAGTGCTAAGCAATGCACAGCAGAGGCAGTGCCTTCTTCCCCACTTTGTGGTACCAGTTTCTCTGGTAATCGGTATAATTCTACCATATTTCCTGTTTCTCCCCTTTTTCCATTTTTCTTTCTGGCCCTTTTCTCCATTCACCTCTTTCTTTGCCTGCGTTAGGTCTCTTAGAAAAACATCCCCTGCATCCTGCATCCTTGTGGCATTTGTGGCTTTTAGGCTTGTGTTGCAATATAGAATCCTAGAATGGTTTGGGTTGGAAGGGACCTTAAAGCCCACCCAGTCCCACCCCTGCCATGGGCAGGGACACCTCCCACCAGCCCAGGCTGCTCCAAGCCCCGTCCAGCCTGGCCTGGGACACTGCCAGGGATGGGGCATCCACAGCTGCTCTGGGCAGCCTGTGCCAGCGCCTTGCCACCCTCACAGGGAAGAGTTCTTCCTTGTATCTATCCTAAATCTCCCCTCTTTCAGTGTAAAGCCATGCCTCCTTGTCCTGTCACTGCAGGCCCTTGTGAAAAGCCCCTCCAGCTTTCTTGCAGCCCCTTTAGGCACTGGGAGGTGCTCTGAGGTCTCCCCGCAGCCTTCCCTTCTCCAGGCTGAACAACCCCAACTCTCCCAGCCTGTCCCCACAGCAAAGCTGCTCCAGCCTCTGACCACTTTCATGGCCTCCTCTGGACTCACTCCAGCAGGTACATGGCTGCCTTATGTTGGGGGCTCCAGACCAGAATGCAGTACATGGGACATGGCAGGTCCCAGCTGATCCAGATCCACCAGTGGTCATAGCTGTGACCTGTGGGTGACAGACTCAGGTCTCACTCCTGCTAAGGTGCTTCACTCTATTCACATTAAGACTTGCCTTAGTCCTGGGTCAGACACCTCCATCAGTTATTTAAAATCACTGACATTTAAAACCATTTCCTGATGTGACAGCGAGAAGGGAAGAGGAGAAGTTTGCAGCCTGCCTCCATGCACAGCAATCGGAAGGGTAGATGCATGCCAGCCTGGGGCAGCCCATGGCCACCCACCCTTCATAGTGCTGCAGGGGTGGGATGGCTCTGGCCATCAGTCTGAGACAATCGCCTCCACCATCTCCAGATCTTCCCACCGTTCCTCATAGATGGCCCTGACATGTCTCCTCTGTGGGCTGGTTGCTGGAAGCCAAAATTTACCTGCTTGCAGACTTCATGGAGAGCTATCACAACCTTAGGAAAAGCAGTCTGAGAGACGGCAATGCCATCTCCCGATAAATGCTAAGAATACAAGAGTGAACTTCTTTATGTCTGCCTGTTTGTACGTACCAACTGCCACTCTCACAGGTAAGAGAAATCCTACAGAGGACTAACACCTTTGCCTGTGAAATTAGACCCCCAAATGCTGTGTATCAGCAGAGCTGCTCCAAACTGCCCCCATTTACCAAAGCATCCCTTCCCCTTACATCCCATGAAGGTGGTATTATCCAATAGCAATCATCAGCTATACAACTTCAATTGACTATGAAATGGAGAAATTCCCAAATGAAGAGTGCAATCTGTGAAGCACTTTTTGATGGACGTTTAAGGTGAATATTGACTATCTGGGCTTTTCTACCTAATAAGTGGAGTGGATTTATGTGAAGGCTCATTGTTCAGCTTTCAGTGTCATAAGGCAGCTCTGTTTTGATTATGGTGATTTATTCTGCTCTGCTGCACTATCTGTAACAGCTTATAACTGATTCAATTCCCTATTACCTCGCCCCCCAGAAAAATTCAGCTGCATTTGGGACTTCATAGATTTTTCAGAAAAGCATGAAAAAATCTATTGCAATAATTTTCTCTGACCTGCTGGTCAGCCTAGCCCATGGGTTTTGCACACTAATTCCCACCTCAGATCCAATAACTGTGATCAAATGAGAATCCCTCCTTTTGAAACACAGCCTGCTTCAGTACAAATATTGTTAGTGATGAGGAATGCAACACAGCCTGCTGCTCTTATGATCAATTACCCTCATCATTAAAAAAACTGGATCTTTTTCTCATCTGATTTGTCTAGCTCAAACTTCCAGACACTCACCCTGGTTACACTTTTGTCTGCAGGACCAGAAAGCCTTTGTCATCCATTTCAGTTCTCCGTGCAGACACTCATGGGCTGACATAAAGTCATTCCTTAATCCTCTCTTTGTTAAGCTAAACACAGTGAGATCCTGGAGCTTCTCACAATAAGCAGCTTCCCAATCGTTTAAGCCTTTTCTTGGCTCTTCTCTGAACCTTCTCCAGTCAACTGTTGATCCCAGTCTGGACATAGTCTTCCTGTAGCTTTTGCAGTGCTGCCAAAAGCAGAGGTGATACAGCCTCTGAACACCCATTGTGTATAAGGGCACGGATGGCACCAGCCTATTTAGCCCCGGGCAGAGAGCTCTCGCTCAGCCAACTAGTAAGTCTTTTGCAGCCTCTGCTTCTTGGAAGGTCTTGCATCCAGTAAGTATGGACAGATCCCAGGATCTGGAGCTCAGGTCCTGCCCAGACTCTCAGTAGGCAGGTGACACACACCCAGTGTGTCAGTTCATGTTGAGGGGCTCTACCGAGTCCGGTCCCTTTATACATGTTGTGTGGGTGATGTCTGCTGAGCCATTTAGCTGGCTCTCCGAACCCAGAAGTGTTTTAGGATGTCCTGTACCCATGTGCAAGTGTCTCTAAACTGGAGTCCCACATTTGGATTCTACTCCTCCTTGAAGAGTAGATCAGCAGTGAAGACCATGGTCCCAACGTGCCACTCTGTTGTGCAGACTTGCACACCAGCCCACACTGGGTCCTGCGCAGAAGCACCTTCTCGTAAAAGTCCATATAAAAGTCAAGTAAGGAGTAGCCACTGTTTAATTCCTCTCAGACAGCAAGCTAAACTGGCTGCAAATGATCCTTCTCCCCATTTCAACCTCGCCCCTGCCACCCCAGCCTTGGAACCACTGTAAGCAGTGAGTTAAACCACTTGCAAAACTGCCCTTCCTTGCCAAGCCTGGATCCACCAGGCAGTGAGTGACAGTGCTCCCATTCAGCTGTCACACACCAGATGAGACCATCTTCTGCAACATGGCCAGAGATCTTCTTTTGCTGAGGGCTCAAGTGTTTAAAATCCTTAATACACATTTGGTACCATCATATTTTAAAAGGCCATCAGGAATGTGGGTCAGAGATTCACCATGGGTGTAGAGGAGAACAGTGAATTTTTGATAGCTGGAATATCACTTGTCATCTGGACTAGCTCAAGTCTGGGTGTCAAGCTATGGTTCAGAAAATGAGGACTCAAACCCACTTGATAGCAGAAAAAGCACTCAGCCTACGTTTGCACATAGTCACATACAAAGGGAGTTCCCAGGTTTCCAGTTGGTGATCCTTCTTTCTTTATTTCTCAGTCCAGGATCAACGGCAAGCCAGAATCATACCATTACATTATTGGTACTCATGCTTTCTTCTTGTCTTCAACAAGCTTCAAGACTTAAAGGAAAGTCAGCTCAAAGGTGAGGGCTCATTTGATGAATTTTTTTGCCACCTGGAAGTCAGGGATATAATTTAAACTAGTGTAAACTCCCTCTCCAGTCACTGGAGGGAGATCAGCGCCTTCAGGAGAGGTGGATAAGTCTGGGTGAGATGAGGTCCGGTCTGCGAAGCATCCTGCTCTGTTCTTTTAAAACTCTTCCAGGCAAAAATCCCTCACCTGTTGGTGGGTATAAGGTGCCTTCACCAGCTGGTGAGATCTCTTACATATTCCACTTCCCAAGCCACTGCTTGGACAGGACCCATTCCTCCATCTATTGCAGATGAGGCAGTCAGGCCCCTGGAAAGCAATCTTCCCAGTGAGAGATCTTTCCCTTTCCTTCAGTCGCTAGGCTTGGGAAAGAGTTTTGAAACTTGGCTCTGCCTCAGGCTGCCCATGTGATATTTTAACAAGTTAGATCAGGCCAGAGATTTCAAAGAGTTCAGCTCTTGTTAGAAACACCACCACCCCAAAAAAAGGAGCCAGATTTGTTCCTGACCATGAGGCATTTGGCAGCTCCCACTGTGACATGAAGAGCCAGACCTTCAAAAGGGCTGGTTAAAATCCAGCCCTTATTCCCCCCTGGGGCTTCTCTTTCTTCATCCAAATGGAGAATGCTGCCACAGATCACCAATGTGTTTTGAGGCCAGACACGCTAATATCCATGGGCAGCATTTCAGTAGAGGAAGGAAAGGCAGATAAGATACTTGGCTGGACAGACGGAGTGATTTTCCACTTGTCTGCTAACAATCCTTGTAGAGATGGCAAAAGGATTTTGCTCTGAGCAGGAAACACTTCTCACAGCATCTTTCCTTTCAACGTCTGCGGGAGCTTGGCAATACCATGACAAAACCTCTCCTGAGTAAAATCCCAGCATCCAGCCCTTTTTGACTTCTCAAACTAGGCATTTTCCATGCATTAACAACCCTCAGTGCATCTCCGTCTCCAACTGGAATATCTCCAGTTCCCCTTTACCTTTAACTTTTATCATATACCATGCTGAAAGTAAAGTGAAGGAGGTCTGCTATGTTAGGACCTGCAACGTGAAGATGTTCTGCTCTTGCTTGTTGCGAGCCTCTCATGGGCTTGCCAACTCCAGAGCATAATAAACCACCCCTTGGCCAGCAAAGGGCATCCCACAGTATGTGAAGGCTATTCCTGTCACTGAAGATGGCACTGGAATGGAAAGAGAAAAGGACCCATCTCAGGAAACAAAAAATTGCCTTGTAAGGCTCCACTTAAGCTAGGCTTATGGTTGATGCAATCAAAAATTATTCTATTTCAAAGATCTAATTATGGATTGTGATTTCACTAGTGAAGATCTGCTTTAATAATTTTTAAGCCATTACTGAGGAGCCCAAGAAGTCGATCGGTGCCCTGTAAACCTGTTTTTTATACACAAAGCAAGTACTAATACCTACAGTTCAGGCTGCCTAACACTTTCCACTACAAGAACTTATCTGCAGTAACTTACAACTTTGCAAAGCTGAAACAAGATAGACTAAAATTTTCTATGCAGGATGCTTTACCTCAGATTGACCTCATCTACAGAAATCGCTCAGCTATTTCCAAGAATAAGGTTAGGGGAATATCTATCAGTTTGCCTGTATTCATCAATTTGTGGTAAGGCTTTTGTTTTGGAAATTCGCTTGCTGTGGTACCCTGCAATAGGGAGCAAATGAAAAAAGCAGTGTGTGAGCAGCAGTTAGAGTTTACATCGTATGTACGGGGAGGGGGGGATCTAGATTACACAGCCAGCCTTGCAGGCAGCATTTCACAGCTTTATGCTTTACGACCTTAACACTTTTAAGCCCTCCTGCTCTTGTCAGTGTCACAGTCTACAGGGACTGTTCTACTTCTAACCTCTGAAGCAGTTTGCCTTTTAACACAAACTCTTAGGCCTTTGTTTCAGCAAATCTAAAATTGCTTGCTGACTTTAGCAGCTTTGCAGCATGCTGGGGCTCAGAAAGTTACCTGGCACAGGGAGGCAGGTATCAACCACGTGCTCAGCAGCAGCACAGGACATGTTTTCGTGGCAACCCAGGATGTACATCAGCAGCCTGAGCCAAGGACGATGTGGATGTCCATGTTGGCCGTTTTGCTTGCCCCTCTCTGCCCAAAAAGCCTGCCAGCAGCTGGTGCCTGGGAGCCCATTTTTATCCCAGCGACCAGCCACCCCCGGTCCTTGTGTCAAACTGCCATCGTGCTGTTTTGATGGTGTTTTGCCTTCCCTGTCCACCAGGTCCTAAATGCCAGCCTGGTTTTGGGTCTCTGCATACAAAACCATGGCTCTGAAAGCCTGCTGCTGGTTTTCTGTCCCTGGTCACTGCTTTTTGACTCATTCTGGCTTTCTGCAGCACTTCAGCTTTCAGGTTTGCACATCAGAGGCAGCTGTCCGATCTGCTAAACAGGCATACAAGTTTTACCGTGATCTGCTGAACATTTCTCCTAAGCCCTCAGTATCCTGCCACTCATACCACTAATATTTATGCTGCAAAGCAGAAAGTCAGGCAAGATTTTAATGGAAACATCCTCTAATCCATCTGCATGAGGATTTCCACCTCTGTATTATTCGGCAGCCCAGCTCTCCCTGCCACGGACAGCCCAGTATTCAGCACCTCCCACGCAGAGGCTGAAAGCCAGAATAACTCTCCCAGATGGCCAAATGCCAAGAAATCGGGCATTTGTAATGAAAACAGAGAGGAAAAACTGTTCCTGTCAGAAACAATCCCACTGCCTTTCCCATCTTCAGCATTGCAAGGGCTTCAACAGCAAAATGAAGGTGGGTGCCCAGAACAAAGTCACCAGTGATGTCTTGCCATGTGTAATTCCCTGTATTACCTGGCAGTGGTAAAGCTCTCAGCAAAGGACAGCAAAAGACAGCCCAGTGCAAGGAGCTGTGGGTTAATCCATGGTGGCTCTGGAGCTACTGTCCTCCCGGGGGCAGAGGCAGGACAAGGCACCTTGCCACTGCTTCATAAATGTACCAGAGAAGGGAGATACTAGTGATGCAAGAGATGGATTTTCAGCTGTGAATGCCCTGGAATCAGAGGAAGATGTCTGGTCCAGCAGAATCCACAGGCTACCCACCTTGTGTCCTTAATGACATGGGTCCCAAACTCCAAATCCTTTATGCATTTAGCCTCCCAAGAGGAGTATGTCACAACCTCTCTCTCCTCAGAGGTGCCCAGCTATCAGCTTGGAGTTGGCACACCTTTGCAGTGGATGAGGGGAGATGGAGATGGGTCTGAGCCAGTCGTTTATCCGAAGGCTGTCATGCCTACCTGCAGCTGAAAGAGTCCCATTAGTTTCTGTGGATCAGCCCTACTCTTTGTCCTCAGTGTGAGCACCAAATATCCCCACAAGCTACCAAAACAGCCTTAAGAAGGATGTTGCAGACATCTCAGCATCTGCCCCTACAAGCTCCCAGAGAGCAACCCAGGTAATGACAGCAGAAAACATCAGAGCCATCACCAGCAAGCATTGTCCAGTTTTGTTTCTCACAGTAACCTGGACTATTTCCCCTTTGAACATCACCCAGCTCAGCTGATTCCCCAACCTCCAAATTTCTAAAGGCTGGGACAGCCTTTGAGGTCATACACGTCATGCTGGCCTGGTCCTGCAAACCTTTTCAGAGCATCACTCTTAGCCATCCAGGAGATAGACAAGCTATTTTTTCTGACCAAAGGCCCTTGTTCTCATCAGAGAGGCCAGCACTGAGCTCCTCTTGTGCCAAAAACACCCAACCAACCCACCTACAGAGGATTGGTTTAACAGGGCAACTTTACAGGCTTAGACAGATAGCTGAGGATTTGGGATGCTGTTCAGAAGAATAGCTTTTTTCCTGGGAGCTGTGACAGATGCACTCAGCCCCTTAACCAAACCAGCAATAGTTTGGTACAGACTTCAAAGGAGGTAAATGCCTGAGCTAGGCAGGCCAACAACTCCTCCAGGAAACCCTCAAAGCAGCAGTGACCCACTGAGCACTGGTGCCTGTGAGCTTGGAGCACTGATCATGCGACCAACACATGAATAGCGGGTGGCTGTTCCAAGACTCATTTATCAAGGAACAAAGAAAGTTGTGGGTACAAGGAGTCTCGTGCATACCTTTCCCATTGTATGTGATTTGATTATGAGCCAACCACTTTATTCCGTACATATGACAGCCTAAGCGAGCCACCTTTGAGCTCTCCCTGCTTGGCAGTCTGGCTGCATGGCGGTGATCTCTCCTTGAGCTGGGACGCCTCCTTTCAGGCTTGCTCGTAGAGGCAGAGGGACCTTCTACCATCAACAGATCTTTGGATGAGCCCAGGTGGAGGTCTCCCTGCATTGCAGCTGTACTGCATGCCAGGCAACTCTCCCCTTGAGCTCAGATGACCCTCAAGGTTTGAGATGCCTTACCTGAGACCAAAAGATCCTCCCTTACCCCAGGCAGAAAGATCCCTTACCCACAACAGGACCTCAGTAAGTGACTGATAGCATGCTGGATTAATACTAATGACATTGATACTCAGTAGTAATTATTATAAACTTTGTATAGATAATTCTATTAGATATAAACTGTTGTCCAAGCCTGAGACTAAGACTTGGACCTAGCCACACTTAAGCTCAACCAGGAGTTTAGAAAGCAAGGGGGTCCACTCTGAACCTCATGACTCAACGGGAGGGTCTCCCTTACCCTTTTGCACCCCCAGTCTCCATGCAGATCGTTCTAGCTTGATTCTAAGTCAATTTTCCTTTGCATGTTTCATCCATGTAGTTAAGTAATAGAGTGAGCCTTACCATCAAACTTCATGAAGTCACACTTTTACAACATCATATTAAAACCACTTTTGCTAATACCTCTGACGGTGATTCTTTAAGCGATCTAAATCACTCATCTGTGACAAATCAGCATGGTTGGCAGGATCCTTAATCAGGATTTGTGACAAATTGGCGTAGTCATCAGGATCCTAAATCAGGATTTGTGACAGTATCACCCATTACAGATAATTCAGACATGTTTTTTCTTACGAAGCACTTAACAAAAACAGCAGTGACAAAAGATATCCCAGCCCAGCCATTTCAAAATCCTGCACTCTCACTGCTATTAAATACATGTCTGAAAGGTCTGAATTGTATAAAATGAAGAGAATATGAAGACCAGATCCTCAGGTGGTGTAAGAGGGCAATCCTCCAAGGGAATCAAACAACTCTTACTGATTTTTAGCCCAACCAAATGCCTTTAAAACTCAGCAGACAAGATTGCATTGCTATTGATCAGATACCAGCTATCACCAGCGCAGGGGGAGATTTGTGCTTCTTGGGATGCAATAGAACAGGCTCCCAGAGCCTGCTGAGAGAAACAGCAATTTAATAAGTGTTGAAACATGCTGTCCACTGAAAGGAAATGGAATAATCATGCAGACTGTTGAGAAGCAGGACACGATTCCTACAGAGGAGAGGTTTCTTTGTGAGGATTAGTAACCAGAGTCTGAATCCCGGCAGCTCAGATTTGGACCAGCAGCCCCTGTCTTTCACAAATCTCTCTGTAATGGAGAAGGAGTCACTTAAAATAACATTAGGGCAGCAGCATCCACACCAATTTGTCTGATAAAGTCTTTATCCTAATCTTAATAGGAGCTGACAATTGTTGTCATCATGAGTTAGCAGCTCTGAGCTGCAACACAAGACCTGCCGAAAGGACTAAGCTGCAGCTCCTGGAGGGTTGTTTTTCACTGTGTTGGAAATGTGTAGAAAAAACAGACTGAGGGCCCAATTCATCTCTCTGTTTCTGCAGTGAAAGCCTTTGCAGAGTCCCAAGCAGGATGAAAAGAGGCTGCAGGTGAGATCTCACCAAACCCACCTCACCATGGTGCAACTGCTGGCGCCAGCAGCAGCAAGGCTCCAGGTCTGGTGCAAAGCTTGCTCATGGGGACCAGGCTGTGCAAAGCCAGGAAAACTCACCAGGAGTCTTGTGGGCCCAGTTTGGCACCAAAACAGTATTAACAGGAACAGGGAAGGCCTGAGAGAAAGCCAGATCCACACGGTAGGGTGGTGGATGCAGGTGCATCCGTGGGGCCATGGGGACAAAAAGAAAACACAGGGAAACAGGACAGCTCCTGCTCTGCAAATGAGCCTCCCCAGGTATAATTATGTGAAACACTGATATGTTCATGTTCTCCTATCACCTCTATTTCTGTCTTGTAGCTCTGATAACTTCAGATATTTACATTACTCATATCCATTTGTCTCAGCATTCTTTCGAGGCTGCAATTCATCTTATTGCAGGTAGACATCTGAAAGTAGGTCATATTAGTCTAAATGTGGACAAATGAATCCTACCCTAAGTGACAACTTCTGTCATATGCAATTTACCCTTCTCCCCTTTTTGTCTCAAACACAGTAAGTGCATGCATCCAGCAGACACTGTTATTCTGTAGAAACTGCTTAATTTTTTGGTTTGGGGTTTTTTTTGGCTGTCACTATAGATGTAACAGACAGGGAGCTGCACTGGAAAAATATCCTGTCTGATGTCCACAGGCCATAGTAGGTAGACCGCAAAAACATCCTACTGCTACAGTATTTTCAGCCAAACTGAAAGCTTAATGACAAGCCTAAGAGTGGTTTTCAAGAGACTTAAAGGGTCTGCTAAGCTCCACAGTCCATCTGGAGACCACTGCTCTACGCAGTCCTGGCTGTACTTATCTTCTGGCTGGTAAGAGATCAAATGTGCCAATGACTTAGCTGAGAAGACCTAGACCAGTTTGGCCTTACTAATTCTGGCCTGGAAGTCCTGTAGGTATTTATCAAGCCTCACATCAGGCTTTATTTGTACTGTTTTTTTCCCCTAAATCCCTGCTGGATGTGGCTGGAGGGCAGGAATTTGGGAGGTTAGAGCTGGTCCCATCGAATGGAGAGCCCATGCAACCTGCCCCATCTGTACCCAGGTGAGATGAAGGTGAGCTACCCTTTAAGTCTCTGTAGGGCACTTGGGGCAACTCCTGGGGGTGCAAGGCAGCCTCTGCCACGGGGTGCCCCAAAGGTGTCCCAGCCCAGAGCCCAGGGCACGGGGTCCCCTCTCCTTCTGCGTGGCAGTAGGTAGACAGGCAGGAGAGGCATCAGGGCCAGCCATGATTCACCTGGGACACTAAACACAGGAGGGGAATGTTTTTCCCCAATCCCATTCAAGAGAAGTGCTGATTTTAGCACCATGTACCTTTCCCAAGATGACAGGTAACCAGATGGCAAAGCTCCTCTCATACCTCACTGCTTCTTGCTTCCGTGCAGAACCAGCAAAATGGGCAGGAAACTTGCTGCATTATTCCCATCACCCTCTTGAAAAAATCTTTGGTGGCAAATATCTCCACCTCATTTTGTCCTCTGTTGAAAGATTAATGGCTTAATTTCACAGCTGTCCCACCCTCTGCTTCCCAGCCCTCCTCCTCTTCAGGAGAAAAAAATATTGATGTTTTTTTTTGCTGTGACATTTCCAGGCATTTTCCTGCCTATGAAAACTGAAAAGTGACCAGCATAGATTACTTGTGTTGGTGGGAAGGTCTTACATAAAGGCCTAAACTGTCTTCACACTGTGCTTCAAAAGGCTTTGTGGGAGGGCACAGTGGGCTTTACAAAGGGTACTTAAGAGCTTAGTGCTCACTACCCTATTACTGTAGCAAGGGACAAAATCTGGCTTTGCATCATAGAGTGGTCAGGAAACTTTTCCAGGTTCATTTTCTTTTTGCTCTGAATTTCTCCCTAAAATCATTGGTAGTAGATGCTGTACAGGACACAGGTGTTGCCTTTTCAGGATTTTATGGCAACGGCTTTCTGCCTCTACCCTGTGCACTGTTTCTGTTATCATTACAGTGTTTCTCTAATCACAGAGATGAGCTATTATCACGTATGTCCTCTTCAAACTGCATAAACAAGATGCCATACTGCTTCAACCTCCTTGTTTCTAAATCAATATATAAAGTGAAGCAGAGGTGCAGGCCCTAAAAAGGACTTTTCAATAAAAAAAAAGCAAAACACAACAAACAACCAGATTGTGTGTTGGGGAAGACTGTGCCACCAGCAGTAAAAAAAGCACAAGTATGACCCACCTTCCTCTCCCAAATCACCAGCTTTAGATTAAATTATTTTTACAGAGATCCAGAATGTGTGATGCTTATCACCCTGCTCATGTTCAAAGTGTCTGAGGTCTGACTTTGCAGCTTTCCTCCATAATTACAAGAGTTTTTATAAATTAGTTTTAGAAAGGGAAGAAATAAAATGGCATAATCATCTGTCTCCTGAATTGGGACTTTAAAAGTGCATCAATTGCTGAAATATTTGTGATAAACTGTATTGCCAGCTGAGGGACTGTTATGAAACTTTGGACATAAAGGACTTATGTCCAAACATAGACTTATGTCCAACACAACTTTCGGATCACCCAGTTTTCTGTGGGAGATCTCTGTCTCATGACCATATGCAAATACGTTTGACACAAGGCCCTGAACTTGAAAAACCGATTGTTCCAGCTAAAACACACAACCTTAGTACATTATCCCAGCACCTTCCACCTTTTCATGTGCCTTGCAGCATCCATACCTGTCCTTCGGTTAGTGCCTAGCCAAGTGGGACACACACACTCAGTGCTTTATCCCAGAGGCCGTGTTTGACTCATGCATTTGTATTTTTATATCATTCCTAATTATAGTTCTAAATCAGTTTAAGAGTACTGTGATGGCCAGATGGCCTGCTGGGCTGCTCCTCCCACCTGCCATGGATGGGTGGATATGGGGCTGCAGAAAAGCAGAGGGACCCTGGCACTCCCTTGGAGGCTGATGCTCTTTGCACCGTTCCCAGCTTCCCAGCACTGGGAACTTCACCATAATCCTCCTGGCAGAAACCAGGAACTGTAGGCACGCCATGGCAGCAGACTGCAGTTCATAGCATCAGATCAGATAAGACATATCTCCACAGCTTCCCTTCACATCTCCACCCTGACACATGCAGACATACTGCCGTGCTGCGGAGGACGCTAGGTGCTGCAGAGGCTGTGTTGGCCAACCTTTGGAGGGCAAGTGGGAACAACCCAAGGCAGGGAAAGCTGTGCATACTCACAGCATGACATGTCAAACACTTTACGCAGAGCTCATAGCCAAGCTGACATGCAAGGGAGAAGGAGGAGGATATAGGGTGGGTTTGTAGAGGCATCCCTACTCATGAGAAATGTTTTGCTCCAGGTTATGCCGTGTTTTGGTAATTGCATGCAAAAGTCTGGGTGTTAACCAACTTAAAACCAGTTGATGGAGACGTATCCTTTTTGGACAGCTCTTTGTGTAAGACAAAGGGAAGACCTGATTAGCGCTGTGATTATTAAAAGCAATGCTGCTTATTTAATGTACTCCTGCAAGATAACAGATTTTCTACCCCACAGCCCTTTGATGGACAGGTAGGATGATCTAAAATGAACATGGCACACATTAAAGGGATTCAAAGCCCTTGACTGACCTCAGCTTAGGAAGCATTTGCAAAGAAAGTGTGGTGCCCAAGGGATCAGTGGACTTCCATCGTACCCATCAGTGACCCACAAGGAAACCCCAAGGTCTCAGCAATGAAGTCTACAGAAGAAACTAGACCCTGGCAGAATATACTGCTGATACAAGGCAGCCTGGATGATACAGTGAGATAGACATGAGCCATCAGTGAGCATGGTAACATTGTCCAAAGTACAATCAGTACAAAATCTCACAGTGGGATTATGAGGATGGTATGGGTTTTGGGTGCATTAGCCAGGGATTTTGCAAGGAGCAGTCCTTGTCCAAGTATCACCTCTGTATGTAGCAGTAGGGTCACTGGAACTGGGACACTGCACCTTGTTCTGGTATTTACACTGAAAGCAAGAGCAGAGAGAGATGAATGATTGGAAAGTCTGAGTTAACTGGAGAGGACCTGGGAGTTCAAGTTGTTTTGTTATGAAAGAGGAATGCCAAGGGGTGGCTGGAGCACAGTCTGCGAGACCCGTCATTAAGCGCAGAAATCTGGCATCACTTGTCAGTCTGTCAGACAAGGAGATAACAGGATCCTGAGACTAGATTGTAAAGCAGGACAAAATCAAACAAGAAATCACATCTGGTAGCTTTTTTACTAGGAAGGGTAAATAAAAGTGTGTTAACTTATCGATGGCTGTGCTGGATTGTCCATTGCTGGAAAAGACTTTTAAAACTGTCCTAGGTGAGTTTTGTTCTCCCCAAAATCTACTCTCATCCCATTAAATAAGAAGGGGGCAATGTCTTCCTGACCTAACAAGAAATCTCTGAAGTCTGCATGTGAGCTGCAGGGTGGTTTCCACATCCACTGAAAAACCCAGGGACAGCGGGAGCTGGAGAAGGACCATCTAGACAAGAAGCTGCCATGGCTCCCTGGGGTTCCTTTGTTTCTTTTGCAGGACGGAGATGCTCAGAGCACACCCACCCTGTTTCTGGGCTGCTGGTTAGCTGTGCGCATGTTCATCCTTTCCCCTTTCTGGGAAAGAGCTTGTAATGCTTCCCCAGTCTCCATGGGGCACTGGCAAATTCAGCAGCGAGCAGTGCCACCTTGGGAACTCAGAGAGAATAAGGCGAGTAGTTCTTCTCACCTTGTAATCCCTATGAGAAACATCAGGTGGTGGAAACAGTGTCCTTTCAGGGCCTTTGCCGAATCCCCTTGTGCTTTCCTGAGGATGCAGGAGTTCACCAACTCCCTCTCCTCTCTCTAACAGCAAGGGGGAAAAGCCAGGAGATTTCACAGGGCTCAGAGTAACAAAAGGAAGCCAGTGACTGCAGGGAGCAGATGTCTGGGTGTAGTAGAATGAAGCTGGGTTAATTAGCATTGATAATATACAACTCTTGGTTGGCTTCAGAGGCGGCGGGTTGGCCGATGTAGATAAGGTGCAGCTGTGGCTGGTTAAGTTAAGATGTTGGGCAGCCAATGAAGAGAGAGCAGCTGAGGAAGAAGCAAGAGAAGAGAGAGAGGGCCCTGGATGAGGCGAGATGAGGAGAAGGCAGTAGAGGGACTGTATGAAGAGTATGCTGGTATGAGGTGGTGAAAGACCTTGTTGTAGCTTGATAGTCTGAAGAGTGCTGTGACATCTGGGAATCACCCAGTCACAGTCCTGTGTTGTCAGGTGCTTTCCCATGAAAAAGCATGTCCTCCTGTGTCTGTGAATAGATATGATAGGAACAATAGTGATGAAAATGTACAGTTAAAAAAAAAAAAGAAAATACAGCAGCCCCTAAAATCAATGAACCATTAAATAGGTGATGATCATTACCAGATAAGTTTCACATATTTGATTAGACCAAACTGGGGGGGGGGGGGGAGAAGTAGAAATAAGGCACCTGCCTGGCCTCCAGACAACCCCCCAGTGCCATTGCTCCCCATTACTGAGGACAAATAGTACCTTTATCTCTAAGAGGATGGGGATATAAAAGATGAGTCCAAAAGGAATGAACTGACCCCGTGCCAGGTCCCTGTATCAGCTTCCCTTTGTAGGCAATGTGGTGAAGAAGAGAACCCGCAGTGGGTTTCCAGCAAATGATGACATGAATTCTTTGGGCCAGGACTGGGTTGGTCAGACCAGGACTGCTCTTTGCTCCCTGCCAGGACATTGGGTAATACTACCACAGGGGACGCCCTACCTTTCTTCACATAAGTGATCCACTGAAGCATTAAAGACTTTTTGCCATCCTCCTCCGGCTGTATGGCCTTTTTAATCTCTCCCAGCTTACCCAGAATGGTACCCAGCTTATGAGATCAGCAAAGGAGAGTGTTCGGCTTTGCTCCTCTGGCTTTTTGCATTGCACCTTGACCCAAGTTCAGCTCCAGTCCCACTAGACTAGCAAAACCATGGTGCTCACCATTCTTCCACTTCCTTGGGCTAGTGGATGGAGGAGTCCTGCCTGGTCTCATCCCATCCTATGAGGATATTCCTTTCTTGCTGGTGAAGGCCAGCACTACCAGGAAAAAGGTACTGACACAATTTCTAAAGTAATTAAGCACCAGAGGCCCCCAGTAAATCATCTGTGGTGGGCTGATGGTTAGACTTGATGATCTCAACAGTCTTTTCCAACCTACATGTGCTATGATTCTCTAATCCATACAGATGAAGATGTTTGCACCAGAGGGTAGAGGAACTGGTTGCAGAGGGTAGAGTTCCCATTCACAATGGTTTTCATTGAGCTGGTCTAAGGACTTGTCTAAGGACAGATAAATCACCTACCAGAGGTGCCAGCGACTCTCTATTGTCCAACTCCGGAGCCTGGGGGGCCATCCTACATCAGATCTGTTGTCAACTGTTACAGTTAGGCAACACAAATTGAACCCCAAGGCCTGGAAATGGTTTTTACATCGTGCCACAGACAGTGTGAGCCACTGCTCAACTCACAGCCTGTCCCCAGGCACACGTGCAAGAAGGGCTGGTGGTTCTCACCAGTAGCTAGCACTGATTTGGACATGGTCATGATGAATTTTGCCAGAGCTGTGATTAGTTATGTCCTGCCTCCTTGCCATAACCCCAGGAGCATTCCCAAAAAGACCAGTACTCCTCCAACCCTGCTTGGCTTTTAGGCCAATAAAAAGCAAAATCCAGGCACACATTTTTGGAAGACCAACCCCAGCCCCCACCAGACCACAGTGGGCTGCCTTCTTATTAACAGTTTGGACACCTCCAGAGAGCTTTTTTAATGCAATTTATTTTCCCTTCAAATGAACACAGGCTTGAATATTGGAACAAGAGTAGGAGGTTGGGAGGGAGCAAGGGGTGTATTCTGCAAGCAAATCCCCATTGGCTCTGGCTGTTATGTTGAATTGGGTTGCATCTGTCACATCTGATTAGATTGTGCTGTCCTTTTTTATCTCCTTGATCTAAGCTATGATTCTTCCATTTTTATGTGACATTTCCTTGGCAATATAACTACTTGGATTATATATTCAGAACATTTCCCAAACCGTAAAACATCCAGATTGCAAAGGGTATTTATTTGCACGGTTATGTTTTGCTTTGTTTTGTTGGTTTTTTTAATGCTGCCCCTTTTTTTCTTTTTTTTTTTCTTTTTTCTTTGGTTTTTTTATGCTGATGCTGCTTGAAAAGAAGATCCATGAGGCTTTTTGCATTAAAAAGTATCAATGAGTTAAATTTAGAACAAGGCTATCTGTATCATCCTTGGGCAAGGATGGAACTTTTCAGATTCAAGAACTGTGCCTCTCTTCTGTTGACCTAGTGTCAGGGCAGAGTAAATCCATTAAGTCTTTTAGGTCAACAAAAGTTTAGGGGAGGCAAGAATCCCACCCAGCATGATGATATCTACACTTGACTTTGCTGGAAAGTCCCCTGACTGTATTGTCACTTGTACAAGCCACGATTGCCAGAAATAGTGATGAAAATATGGATCATAGGCTGACATTTTACAAGCTGTGATGTCTCCAAGACCCATTAATTGCACATTGGCCTGAACCAGTCGCAGAGGATCCAGTATCCCAGCTAAGTCCCTTTCCAGTTGTGGATATGCCTGCAAGTCTGCGTGCAGATAGGGACAGACCTAATCCTTGCATGCCCAACAGGCCTGATGAGCCCAGGCCCCCCACCCAGAAGATCTTAGCCACCACTCGGGTCCATCTAGCCTCATCTGGTGCCTTGGCAGTGACCCAGACACAGTGCCTAGGGAGAAAGCATAAGAAAGAAGGCAAGGATGGGGACATCTTTCTCCTCTCTCCCTCCAGCACAGAGCGCCCATCACTACTCACATATGGCTGAATGTGCTTTGGGTTGTAACGGGATCTTAAAATCACTCTGGCCTGCAAGAACAAGCTGCCCCAGAGGGCTGAAAGATTGTGCCTGTTACCAAAGGCACATATATATATTCCACACATATCTTCTTCCCTGATGGCACTGTCCCATCCCCACCTTCCAACTCCTCAGCATGGCAGTCAGCCCTGAAAGGACTCAACTCTACTCAACTCTGACCGTTTCCCAGCCACCCTGGCCCCAACAAGCCCACATGCAAGGTTGTCCCAGCCTTGCATGTTTCATGCAGCTCCTGCAGCCCAGTCCTGACTGCTGGGTTGCTGGAGTATTTCATGGTTTTATAAGTTAATTTTACACTGATGTTTCCCACCAGAACATGCATCACATTCTCCAGGTGGTCCACCATGTTCTCCAGGTGGTCCACCTCTTTCATCGTCAGCCATCTCCAAAGGACCTTGCATGTCAGAGGCAATTAAAAGCAAATAATAATGACACAGATACTGAAAAGTAGAGATCATGGGTCAGCTCCTCTGCTCTGTCAATAGATGTTACTCTTGGAACACAGAGTTACGCTTACTATATCAGCTGAGACTTTCAACATATATTTTCATCTGATACTCTTCATCTATATCTTTCATTTCATTAGTTGGTTTCTTCCAGGCCACTCTCTTCTTGCACACATTCTGTAACCTTAGACACCCCTACCCAACAAGGCCAGTTCTGGACTGCTTCGTTAACTGACCAGCACAGCTGTGATTTGATGACTGAATCTCTGTGGGAGATGATTGGGAAAAGCCTTTTAGTCCCATTAAATAGCTCAGCTGAAGCAAACTTGACCTGGAAGATCCCCAAGGAGGACTGACATTGGGGCAGAGAGGATGCTCAGCTGCAGGAACTCACCAGACAAGGGGTCTCTTGGTGACATCCATGCTTCATCCAGGTGGCCCATGATAAATCAACACAGAGGCTGGTGGAGGATCAGACAGGGAGAATGATGGACCCAAGTGAACTAAGTCCCCACACTGCACCACTTTCTCAGACCTGCAGACTCCAAGTATTTCCCTGCAAAAAACATCTGGCACATCCCTCCATTATCCTGACCTCATTCCACTAAACCTGGTCACATCTTTGTGCCAACATAATCTTTCCTCATTTTCATCTGTTATCAGCAGGGGCTGAAAAAGTCCTATTAAAAAGCAACTTTGTGCGCATGTGTGTGTGCTCAGAAGATAAATATAATCACTGGGACTGATTGACTAATAAACTCCTTTCTAGAGTCTGCTGATTATTCCTATGGAGGCGAAACCATGCTGATGAATTAGCAATGGATTATTAGAGTAGTCCTGTGTCCTGTCTGCAGGGCTAAATTTCCTGCTGAGGTAACGTGTGTTTACCAAGCCAAATATTCAACTCTCTTATCTTTGTCTCCTTGTTTGCAAGAAAGTAATTCAAAGCTTCCTCACCAAACTGTGGTCATGGATAGGGGAATGATTGAAAGGCTGAGCTGGTTTGACAGACTGGGAAAATAGATTGTGTAAAGAATTGCATCTCAGCTCAAACACAAGATACCTATTAAATAAACCAACAACAAAGATAGACAAACGAGCTCCTGCAAAGCTCGAGTGTCACCTTTGGCTCTTCTGTTTACCAAGGAGATCTTGAAAATGTAGGTCAGAGATGTCACCTGAGCATTTGATATCCTGGCAAGGAAGCATCACACCAGAAGAGTGGTTAACTCAGGTGCCAAGGCTGTTGGTAGCCCCGTAACACAGCTAAGGCAAACCAAGGACTCACAGAGCAAGCATCATATGTAGGTGAGCCTTTGGGACCAAAGCAAGTACAGTTTTCTTCTGAGAACAGGCTTGTATAACTACATTTCTCCACTCTAGCTCTTCAAGGACAATGAAACTGGTGGACCGCAGACAAGCAGACACGAGCAGACAGGACCGGAATGACCAGGAGGACAAGGCAGGGTGGGGAAGGAGCTGGAGATTCATTTGGCAGTACAAAGTCCTTGCAGACTCATGGAAAACAACAGTGCAAAGCCCACAGCTGCCAAGTTCCTCCTCCCACACAGGCTTGAAAGACTTGATATGGAGTTTGTGAGCACCCCCCTGCTCCACCTCCAGGCATGAGCAAGTCAAGGGAAATTCAAACACTTTCCATTGGAAAGACCCTTTTTCTGCCTGGCTCTGAACTCACCATACTGGAGCTGTTTAATGGATCTTGGGGGTGAGTTACTAAAATGATATTTTGCAGAAGGTTTTTTCCTCACTCAACAAATTCTCTGTCTAGGTGAGGTCCTAAATCAATACTGAAGCCATCCAGTCTCTTTTCTTGTCTTTCCAAAGTATGTTGACAGCTTTTCAGGCTGTATTGCTCTCAATCTCAATTCTGTCATTGCTGTTGCAATAGTTGAACAGGCTGTGCCATGTGTGACCACCTGGATCTGTCCTCAACCACATGGTTACATGGCATGATGGTGAAGCCAGACTCAATGGCTCAAATCACTATGGCCTGGCATGTGTCTAAGCGCCAAATTCCCCCTTGGCATTTTTCCCCAGCCCAGTCTCTTGGGAAGGTCCCCTAGAGCAGGAGGTCAAATGAGAAGACAAATAATAGAGACTATGATGTGGGTAATTGCTGTGTAACAGCTGTGTGAATAGCCCGTGGTCTGCTTTCACATTCTGGACCTACCTGGGCTGGCTGTGTGGAAGGACCAGCGATCCAGGATGCCTCAAGCAGTGAGCCAGGGGATGCACCCCCCCCTCGCTAGCCCATGAACATGACAGTATTTGCATTTAGATGGGAACAGTTATGAACTCAAATGGCCTTTTGTCACCACACAGCTGCTGCACACAGCTGCTCCTTGATGCAAAAAGGTCCCTTATGGTTATTACACACTGGGGCCCTGCAGTCCTTTGGTGTCTTCCCCCATTCATCTGAATAAAAACGCTGGGTGGAAATGCCAGAGAGCAGCAAGATTTCCCTGCGGAGGTCTCTCATCACTCTGTGATCTCAGCACTGCCATGCCTCCTAACACGCTGCAGCATGCTGGAGGGGGAGACTGCACACAGGCACCTAAACGTAAGCATTCTGTGTGATCCGGGTACTTGATTCAGTTGCCTAAATGTAACATATGAGATGAAAGACACTGTGGGTTATCCATAGGGTCACCATGCTACAAAAGTGCAAGTCTTCCATGGTCTACAATCATGCAAAATTCCCTGGACCCACTCTGTGCAGACCCTCTGCATCTCCGGTACCCCTGGACATCCCAAGTCAAGCCCCTACTAAATACATACTTCAGGGTGGAGAGCAATTCATCTGAGCCTGTGTCTGCTCCAGAGGGAGCAAACTGCTCTCCAAACTCCTTGGACGATACTTATTACTTTCATCAAATTACAACATGAGGTCCCATGCCTTGCTCCTAGGAGATGCCTGCAAGGACAGAGCTGTGAAGCCAGGGTGTGAATCTGGAGCTGAGTCTCTCCTGGAGTGCTTTTGGCATTAAAAAAAAAATATTATTAGTTTAAAAGCATAGCTCTTTACAATATAACAGCAGAAACAGCCTTTTCCATAATGCCCTTGGAAACTGAGGTGAAGTTGTGCAGAGAGAAAGCCCCCAGAAAGCACAGATCTGGTCTCCCTAACCATCACGTCACTCCCTTGATGTCAGCAGCCATGATTTCATGATTTCACATTTCCCATTGTGATGTCCCAGAGGTTTCCAACGAGCTCCATGACTCAACAGGACTGTAGGATTATTGCCCTCATCAAAAAAAAAAATGATTCACTGCAACTGAAACGTTTTGCTGAAACACAGTGGTTTGGGGGAGGTCAGTGACTCATGGGCATGGGGGAGCTCACACTGTCTGCTCCTGGAGCTGGGGATGGAATACAAGCTAAGCGTCTAACACGGGACTTTATTAAGGTCCATGGAACATGTGATTCCACAGTGGCTGCAAAACAAATCCTTCACCTGGTGAATTCAGGAGGTTTGCTTTTCCAGAAGGGGTAGGGAGGTAGGCTAGGCTTAGCAGAGCTGATATTCAAGACAGCTGGACTTCGGATGCTGAAAATCAGGGTTTATTTACAAAATTGCAATAAAGATTGAATTAAATAAAGGTTGAATTAAAGAATGAACGTTGAGATGCTCATGTATGTAAGTTCAGCTGAAATCCTTCGGAATCTGGATGCCTTTCCTTTCTGGAACCTGAAACTTTGTAAGGGAAGATTTCCCCTCCCTCAGAAGTGCCCCCTGCCCTTCGCAGACACACTGTCTGTTTACCAACCTTATTTTAGAACTAATACTAACCAGCATTACTCTCTTGACAGGAATGGTTTTTTCCCCTTCAATGGTGAAATTGCATGTGAATTCTGAATTTTCCAGTTAATTGAGCAAGCTAAGCACTGGCAATGCAACAGGCCCCTGTAACGTACATAGGTTTTACCGTTTTTCCTCAAGGGGTCCATATTATAATAGTCATAAGGAAAAGAAAGGGAAAAAAAAAAAAGAAAAAAAAAAAAGGAAGGCTCTAACTTGCAGTGTCATTTCTGGGGGGAGGTCTCTGAAATCCTTTCCAACTTATTTTTCTCTACATCTTGGGGGTTATCTCAGGATCGACCAGAAGCAGTGAAACCTCTACGGGTGATGGGTTAAAGGGGAAAAGGGTTCAAACAGAACTGGGAGGAACAGAGGTGACTGGAAACAGGATCCTTGTTATTGGAAACAGGACCCTTGTTCAGCAGCAAACACAAGAAATGATCATTCTGGGATGGAAATTTCAGCCCACATGAACAGGGTCTTTGCAGGAGCTCTCCTTCCTTATGGCTGAAAGCCAGGGATGGAAATTTCACGTGCTCCACCTTCACAGGTGGGGATGGCCTTACAACAGAGAGGGATTGATGTCCAGCCCCTTATTTTTAATGTGAATTTAAAGGCCCAACAAAAAGTTCTTACTTAAATGCTCCACTTAGGTTTCCCAAAGCATTTCTTTCTGTCTTTACAGCCACTAGAAACCAAGATTTTAGCCATTTCCATGTCTCCCCAGTTTCTTTCCTGCCTCACATCGGAGATCTGGGAAACCACTTTTAGCTCAGACATCCCCTAAAATTTGTTTTTCCTCTTCCCTTGCAAGGGTTAAGAATAAATCTGGGTAGCCCAGCCACTTACTCCCAGCAGCCCATTCAAGTGGGACCTGCTGTCAGTGCCGGAACACATTTGTATCCCACTGTTCCCAGCCATGTGGCAGGTGATTCTTAGTCACAACGAATTTGCTTTCCTCCTGCAGGACTGTCATCTAGTGTTTACTCCGGGACCGCAAAAAGTATCACTGGTCTAAGGCAGGGCTTGAACATGGGAACTACTCATTTACCATCTTGCACAGGGTGCCGTAATTTTATTAAAAACCAGACAAGCCTGACACCTTGGTGACAGAATATAATTTCCCTAACCAAATGCCTTGACACCAAAAATTAGGCTAAATTGCATTATTTTAAAGGAGCAGATGGGAATGTTAAACATTTACCCAGGGAAACGCTTAGATTGCCACAGTTCATCACTGCCGCAGCATGGCAGGGTACCTGATGGCCTCCGTTAGCGAGTACAGAGCAGAACCCACAGGTAACAGTCTTTCCTGGGGTGGTTATGTTCCTTCACAAGGAATAGCCTTGCTCCTCCCCAAACAGCAGGCCTGGAGATGCTGAGGTAGCGGATCAGGTTTATAGTGAGGCTGTGAAGATAAGGAGATAAGGGGTTACAGCATGACCTGTGGGGTGCCTCCCCTTCCCACCCGCACCTGCAGCAGAAAGTGATCATCAGAGGTGACTGCTTGGCCAGCTACATCTTGAGAAACCTCCTACTTGCCACTGACTGAACCCATCACAAGTGAATCCTCCCTGTGCAGTTCAAGTAGAGGTCTACAGCAATGGGTCTCCTGACCCACACAGTGTTTGCAGTTTTTGTTCAAGCCAGGGTGACAGCACAGACCTCAGGGATGAGTGTTACTGTCTTTCCAAGGTGTATGTGGCCAAGCAAACCAGGAGACATGTCTGTGCCCTTGTCCCAGATGTTAGTAGCAGGTTCTCACTCCAGACATTATCTTCTCCCATCTCCAAACATCAGGATCAACACACAGATTTGGAAGCTGTATAGGGGCAAGCAAACTTTTGCCTAGAGAATGTTTAGGTATTGGGGTGCTCAGGCTGGCAGGTGAGAAATCAGGATTCTTGGCTTCTCTGTCATATCATCTCAGACGTTAAATAAAAGCTGGACGAGATATCTGACTTCCTAAGAATGAAGGTAGCAATGCCTACTGCATCTAGATGGAAGGGAGATATCTTCTGGAGGCTGGCTGAGCATTTGGGATCTTCAGCTCAGAACAGCTTGTGTTAAACCATGACATTGACTTTTGCACAGGCAGCCTTCAGTTGCCCTTCGCTGACCTAGAGCACATCTACAGGGAAGAGCTCTGCCCATGCAAGCTAACAAATTGTCACAGGAAGGTGGCATTAGATTGGGAACATGGAGATGCCAGTCCTGGCTTAGCCACAGGTGTTTGTAGTGTGCCCACAAGTTCTGGCCCCCACCTGTAGGGTCATGAACATGTCATGGCAAAAGTCATACACCCAGAAAGCAAATCAAGCTTTACACATAGGGCATTTATATCCCACATTTTAGCCCCCATCTGGTCAGCAAACCAACTGAAATGCCGCATGTATGAAAGAGCAACAAACTTCTCGATCTCTCACATCCTTGGATTCTCATGGGTGGAGGAGGGACGATACAGGTCAGTCCAGGCTGAGTTGTCTGCTAACGTCAGGGCTGTACACCATCACTCCTGCTTCCTCCAGCATTTCTGGAGAGCTTGCAGCTCCCCTTGTCCCTGATGACAGATTTGGGGACATATTTATGGAAGAAAACTCCATCAGGTAAAGGTCAGGGCCACATTTTTGCTCAGAAAGTTCCTGAGCTACAACCTGCTGGTGACTGGAGACTTGCTGGAGAATTTTTGGGAATGCATCACTGTGTCTTTGCACTGTCCATTACCTTCAACATCTGCTACCAGCCACTCTCAGAGGCAGGATATATGGTGACCTGGTGTCGAGAGCATTCTCTCGTGCTAAACATGCCAAGACACAAAGAAAGGAGGACTGAGTTGTCCTGAGTTGAGGAACACAAAATGTTGCCTTCAGCTGGCAACAGAGCCAGCACTGATTAAAGACAGGTCCAAGCTTCCTCAAAGCCTCTTTGCTCCCACAAGACAAGTAGTTGTGCTGTGCTGTTGTACACAATGGCTGTTGTGCAAAGATCTCACCAGTTGTTGTCTTGCTGCTGTTGGACTGAAAATACTCCCAAGTGCTGGATGGGGGACATCAAAGCAGCCCACAGTCACCCCAGTGCATTGCAAACCAGCAACCACAGGCACTTCAATGGGACTAGACAGGGGTGGGTGGAAGGGCTGTTGCTCCTGTGATTTGAAGGACATCTGCTCACATTTCTCAAGCAAGCAGTAGCAGAGAGGCAACATCCCTGGGGAAGATGGGGGGAGGCAAGGAAGAAAGTGTGAGAAATCTCCTTCACCCACCAGTAAGTCCTGTCAAGGAAACACCCAGCCTCAGGACTTGGGTGGGATCTAAGGTCCCAGCAGAGCCACAGTCTGGGGAAAGCAACTAGGTCTGGTGGTGGAAGTCCTCTGCCCAGGACTCTCTGCCACCACTGGCAGACCTGCCAGTTTTTTTTCTCAAGGCATAGCTGAACTTACTGCGCCCAGATTCAGCACAGCTGCCCAAGCAACGTCTGACCCAAATCATCACTTAGTTTGAGCACTGCTAAGCTTTAATAAGCTGAGAAAACCACGATGCTTGCCAAATCTACTTCATTTCTGCCTCAGAGCGGTCTTGCAGTTGGCTCCAACAATGAGCAGAGTTAAATCCACGCTGACATGTAACCCATGTCTTTCCCTGGACAGCAAGTTTGCCACAACTTTGATCTTTCTAGCGGTACTTTTCTGAATGCTTTCCAAATGGTCAATGTGCTTTTTGAATCAAGGACTCCATACTCAGCTAGCCATGTCAACAGTTTTGGAGGAGGATGGTGCATTTGACCCTCTGAATACTCTCTTGTTACATGTCCAAGGTCCCTCTGGACTTGCCAGCCCTATATGCCTGATCTGAAACACCATCAGCTAGAAGTCTCTGTAAAAATAAAACAACATAGAAAACCCACAGCAATTTCTAGAAACGCAAACCCAAGTCCAAATTGGAGTAGATTGGGCAATTTCTGCACACTCTGGAAGCAGAAATGCAAGGACTGTTTAAGAAACAGCTGGGGAGAAAGCAATCAAGAGGACAACAACAACAAAAAAGAGAAGTAGATGCGAAAAAAAACTTTGTGTGCTGGAAACAGCAGTGGTTTAGCTCGAAAGAGACCCCCCAAGAGAGCAAACAGATGATGCTGGGGTGGGGGGAGAGGGGAGGAAGCAGCATCAGATTAAAAATACAGCAAGGAGACTGAGCTAGGGGAAGAGAGCGAGAGCCACAAAACAAGCAGAGAGAACACAAAGCAATCATTAATTAGAGGAGGAAAAAGAAATAATGTGCAACAAATTGCAGAGAGCATTGGCAATTAGCAGCAAGGAATCGGCTCCCTTCTGCACACAATAGACACTAGATAAGAACATCCATTTCAGGATGTTTTGCTCAAGTATTGCTGGAGGGCAAGTAGCCATACCAGTGCGGGCATTTGTGCTGGCACTGCCTGTGCAAAGGGAGGAAGGATTTGTCATGAGAGGGAACAGCTGGCTGGGGGGGGGGGGGGGGGGGGGACCTAAGGAGATTGGAAAAGTGTGAGTGGCAAAGGATTTAAGAAAAAACATTCCTGTTCGATAACACACCGAATAAGCTGTATTTAATATGTAAGTATGTATTTAATACCTAGTAACATCAGGCACCTGCTTCCTCAATGGGGACCACACTTGGAGGGTTTGCTAGGTATCCCTAAACCTGTCTTGACATCTACAGCAGTGACCCTCATTGCCTGGAATGATGTGGGAAAACGGAGGGTTAGCTACCCAGATTCCCTCTGGACTCAAGTGACTCTTTAAATAACTTAAGTGCTTTGTGCTGGAAAGCCCTCTAGATATTGAAGGAACCAGTACTCCACCCCAATGGCTCTTGAACCAATCCAGGGTACTTTTCATAGATGTAGAGATCTATCCAGGCTCGTGACTCAACATGAGCAAACAACCAGCGCTCCCCACAGCTGAAACCAGCACATCCTAAATTAATACATGCAAGTTCAACTACCGCTGGGTGGGACCTCTTTAAAGCACAATACCTCAATTGTTTTTGAGCATGTTGCAAAAGTTTGCTTCTGTCCAAGTTTTCTGGAAGACTCCCAGCTCCATTAGTCATCGTGGCCTGCAATGAAAAAAAAAAAAAAAATCCCCTCGTGGGATCAAGTTGACTGGAGAGCCTGTCAACACAGTCAAGGGATCCTGGAGACCCATTCCATTGACCAGAGAGGTCTAATTTGGGGAGACTTGAGTAGATTTAGATCTCTAGTAGTTACATAGGAGCTGAAATACTTGTTGCACAGTTGGACACCTACCTAGGGCAGCTGGAGTCCAGGCAGGAGGCACTAGGGTATTTGGTGGCAGTAGAAAAGTTTAGGCAACTGAACTGAGCATTGAGTTCACTCCCCATCCAGGGCATCCAGTGCCAGTGGAGATAGTCTTAGGTGTCCTATCTGCCCTCCAGCGTCTCCTCTAAAGTGAGTCACTCCTTGTACCACATCACATCTGCCCACATCTTGGGAAATGTGGGTGACAAGGATGGGGTGGTGGGAGGTACGGAGGAGGAAGAGGAGATGCAATAAAAGAACAGGCAAGGTTGGCAGTACGTGGGTTGCACCTGAGGACAGTGAAGGAAGTAGCAGGCATTGATGGCTGAAGGAATGCCATGGGGGTCAGGGGGTGACAGGGAGGTAAAAGATGGGGGAGAAGATAGACAGGTCCTTGACCCTTGGAGAGTTTGGTAGCCCTGGAGCCAGTAGGAAAGGTGAAACCCTTTCTGTGCTCCTCCCTGAGCTGCCATCCTCTCCAGGGTGGACATCAGCCTTAGAGTGAAATAAATAACCCACCTCCTTCGTTTTTCATTTCACACCTCTCAGTTGCATTTGGCAAGTTAAACACCACTGAAAGGCATGTGGGCCCTGGAAAAGCCAGATAAAACCCTGCCCTAACTAAAGACAGCAGTGCCAGCCCAGGGATGAGAGGTTGCACTTAGGTGATTTGTCAAGCATCTTTGAAGACATCACTGCTGCGGTATTGGAAGAAAATTACTCTCTCAGACTGTGATTTTTTCCAAAAAGCATCTCAGGTTTCAGCTGTGAGGTAAATGGCTGAAGTGAAGGACTGGGGAGTGAGAGGAAGGAAGGAAAAACAGAGTCTGGAGCACGAACTGGTCAGAGAACAGGCAAGAAAGCAACGCCAGAGGTAGAAACCATCTGAGCCTGGAAACACAGCATGGGACAGGCTGCACCAACAGGGCTGTCGGAGCTGCTGTGATTTATAACAGGTAGGCAGCAAAAGACTGTGGGGTTTTAGCAAGACTGGGCAAAGAACATCCAAGGCACAGAAATTACCTAAGCAGCTTAAATCTCTCTTCAAAGTAGATGTAGGCACCTACACTGGGTTTTTCCTTCAGATTTTAAAGACCTTTTTCACCAGCTTTCACACCACAGCACAACCTTTAGGTCCTGCAGTGCTGAAGGAAAACAAATCAGCGAAACCAAACACTCCCTTTGAAACTCATTGGTTTGGTATATAACTGAGTAAAATATTTCTCATACAATTCCTCCCCCAAAAGGGGAAGAGAGAAACAAGAACTGAAGCAAGGGAGAAAGGATCAATCTGTCTGTCTGGTAAAGCCAAACAAGATTTCAGATCCAAATACATTGGTGTTTGAAAATTAACATCTTGCTGTAGTTTTGTTTTCTAAGGAGAACTCTCCCATTTATTCTTTTCTTATTCTCTAGCTGAGAATTCATGAAATATCCAGGAAAACTCTTGAATTTCAAACATGAGTCTTATGGCTTTCACTTCCCCCCCAAAAAAAACTGTTTTCAAAAATTAAAAATTAGAAGAATTCAACTCAAGCCAAGCCAAAGAGCACATCTTGTCTTGTTCTAAATATCTTGGCAAAAAATCAAGTCTTTCCCTTTAAATTTTAATTCTACTTCTGTGTTTTTCTTTTTATATTATATTTTTATAATATAAATAAAATATTTTAATAATATAAATAAAATATATTGATATTATAAAATATTGTATTATTCTGGGGAAAGAGTGTTTGGAAACCCCAGTTTTGTCAGCCAGTCCATGCTACTGGGAAATTGTTCCTTCTGCGCAGCTAGAGCAGCAGCTGACACTGACAAAACCTCCTACATCAGTATTAGAATACGAACCTCACGCATGTACCAGATATCTGGTTACTATGCATCATTTTACCTCTTTTCTTGAATTTTTTTCAACTCCTCTATCAGAGATGCCATTCACTTTTCAGCTAAATATTTCATTCAGCACCAATGGATTCTTTTTTTGGATAAATATCTGTCACTGTCTCCTTTCAGCAGTAATTAAGTCATATGATGCAGCTCTCAGCATCACAGGTGATGAGCGGTTTGTGGCTGTTGGTGATGGGTAACAAATTCTTTTGGGGAAGGAGCTGACAGTCATCGTGCTGTCAAAAACCATCACCAGCTCCTGGATCCTCGAGGACAGAGGGGCCATGGGACCCACCATTACACTGTTCCTGGGATGAAGTGACTCATTTGCTTCAGCAGGAGACTGAATGTCGAGCTGGCAATGCAACCTGGCTTACCAAGGGCACCCTTACCCTCAGGGTGGTGTTTCCCTGGCTCCAACCTCCTTCACTCAGCACTGCATCTAGAAAAGTTCTGGTTTTCTCTTGTTCAAAGGTCATCTGACCTTCCAGCTCCATCTCACCAACCTCCCACCCTGGCCAACTCCTGCATCCCCATCCAACACAACCCATTCTCCCTCTGCCCAGGGTGCTTATCCCATTGCTCTGGTTCCACATTAGACAGATAGAAAAATACATCTGTCCCTATCTATATAACTATTGGACAGATATAAATAAGCTTAATTACTTATGTATTCATACAGAAGAAAGCTATGACAGCCAGCCATAGCACCACAGCTCAGCCCACTGTTTTCCTACAAGTCCCCAGAACAGTCCCCAGAACTGTCCCAGGAACTGCCAAAAGGAAAATTAGGTCCCAAAAATTCCCACCTCACCAACAAAAGGAAAACCTGGATGCAGTTCTGAAATGCTGATAACTTGCTTCATCACTGTTGCTGACACAGAGATCCCATCCTCTCTCCCTCCTGCTGCAACTAAGCTCCTCCAGCACTCAGAAATGGATGGGCCTTATCCTTACCCATAATTTGCTCCTGTGTGCAGCATAGGTATGTTCGCAGGTCGTGGTAAGGAGGTGGAAAGGCTCCATCTACATTTAATCTCAAAGCATATGAGATCCCCCATCCCCATAAAATCAAGGGGAAGGGGATGAAGTGACAGTCCCTGGTCACCCTACAAACAGTACATGTTAAACTCTGTCACAGTGCAGCCAAGGAGACTGGAAAGAGACTGGAAATTCATTAATTGCATTCCCTTCAGTCGGCACCATACATCCATACACCACCACATACACCAGACGCCCTTCCACTCCCAGACACACACGTACCCTCCTGCTCTCTGTCCCCAGCATCACTAAAGACCCCAGCTAAACTAAAGATCCAGAGCTAAAACATAAGTCAGGGCATGGAGGACACACAGCAGAGATGGTGGTTCTCATTTTCATTCCAGTTCAGTTCAGCATCCTCAAGAAGCAAAGCCACGTACAGGAACTGATAGTGGATTTCATACAAAGCAATCAGAAAGCAATAATATTCTCCCCAGTAACCGTCCTGGCAAAAGCCTGGGAGATGTTGACATTATTTGCATCTTTATTGTTCCTGAGCAGTAGAGCAATGATGTTGCCGTGTTTTGACTAAATAGACAAAGAGAGATGTTTTGTTGCTTCCTTGAGTGTGGAAAGATTAAGCCCAATTACACATTCGCTCCATCTCCCCCTGTTCACACATACAGATTCCGCCTTTGCTGAAATCGCAGAACCGCCCTGCAAGTTATTTAAGGTGGACGTTAATGGAAAGTGAGGATTGTCTGCACGAAGCGGAGAGGAATGCCACCCACCAAGGAGGATTATAATGAATTTGTCTAGATGGGTTGAGGATGATGGTGTAAGGGAGGCTCACGCCGTCCCAGGAGGTCCCCACAGTCCTGGTCCCAGCCCCACACAAGTTCAATGAGAAGCATTAGCACACCCAGCCTGCAGGCAGGCTGGTAAAGGGAGCTTGCACACCTCACTGCATCCCCTTTTGCACTGGTGGAGATGAGAACACAGCCTCTCATCCCCAGGCTGTGGGAGCACCCAAGCAGGGCCCTCAGGACCCCATGAACCACCTCCCCATGGAGATCACACATGGGACTGGAGCACCAGCTACATCTGCAGTATCCCCAGGGACAACACTGATCACCCAGTTGAAGATGTGCATCCATCACCAAATCTGCTGTCTTCCAGTCCAGTGGGAACCACAATCCAGCACACTCCTTGGGCAGACTAAACCCTTCCTCCAAAATCACTGTGAGTTTTACAAAGCAGGTCCCACACTGCCTTCCCTCATTTTTTGCTTTGCATGTCCTCAGAAAACCAAGGCCTCTGTAGTTCCCTTGCCAAGGAGAAAATTAGGATGTCACTTTGGCTGTCAAGCTTCTGGCTTGGCATTGGCAAATGTCCAGAGAAGGAGGAGAAGAAGGAAGGGCAGGGGGACCAGGGAGGGGAGGGTGAAGGGAGAGGAGAGTGAGCAAAGGTTTGTGCAGTAAAATGGACAACAGCTGCTGCTGCAAAATACAAATGGCAAAGGGCCAGCATGAAGGATGGATTTTGCTCTCTGGCCTTCCCACCTGGAGGGAAGAAGGAACCATTGGTTGAGGGTCTGGAAAAGAAAATTAAAGTCCAGGTGGTGAGGCTGACTGAAGGCCGCCTGCATTAACCGAGCAGAGGTGGCAGCTGGTCTTCCCCAGCTTCCTAAGAAAAATAACCACCCTTTGCCACCCTTAGATCTGGTTTTGGGGGTGCTGGACAGTGCAGTTGGGATCTACATGCAGCCTAAAGCTGGGGTTGCAATGGAGTGGGATGGATGGACTTAGAACCGCTGTAGACTCAGGAAGCTAGTTCCCACTCTGCATGGTACCTCTTTGTTTTCCCTACTCCTCCAGGCTGGGCATTTGTGCACAAGCAGGTCACAATCCCAGCTAGCACTGTTCAAGAGGACAATCCTCACACAGACAGAAAACACCGAGGGATGGTGCAAGCTGGGGTGATGATTCCTCATCCTGCCTTTGCAGGGGCTGAGACCTGCCAGTGCAGAGGGCCTGCCTCACAAGCCTGCTCCTCCATCTCTCCGCTGATGCCCTCCCCAAAGGACCTTTCCTACAGTCCCTGTGAGCTTCCTTCCGCCAGCTGCAGCTCCTCAGCCTCGGTGGATGGAGATTACTGGACCTGCTGTGCAAATAGCATTTGCCCACCCGCGCATCATGAACCTCTTTTGCTCTGAGCAACGCAAAGCACAGTCCCACGTCTTTCCGGCCTTCCAGGTGATTTATTTAAGCTCCTGTCACCCCACTAGGAGAGGGCTTTGCTAAGGCTTAATGCATAGCAACAGCCACTCCTTTTTTTACACCTTATCTTCTCCTTCCACAATTTGCCCTGCAAGTTTCTCTCCATCCCTTTGTCTGTGTCCTCCTGAGGCTTCCACCCTACAGATTCCCCAGGGAGCTGTAACTTTCTAGGGATCTGATTGAGATGCCCAAGAAAAGTAGGTTCACCTGGGAGGGCCTTATGGGTTTGCCTTTGTATTGGAGCATATTGGGGATTTGCAAAGAAAAGGGTTGAAAACTGCAGATGTAGATGATTCCTCCTTGCTTTCTTTTACATACCTCTAAAAAGGCCAAAGTTTTCAGTGAAGCTTCCTATATCCATCATAGGGTCCAGCTGCCTCCACTTGTCCACAGATGGGTCCATCTTGTCCTTATCCCTCAGGTATCAACTTATCCTCCCTCCCTTCTGCCACCATGGTACCTCAGGGAGGTAAGAATTAAAAGGAAATTCATGTATATTGCTCATGATACTCCCTCCAGAGCTTGGCCCTATCTGAGTTACATCCCACCATTTTTCAAACATCCCGCAAAACAGCAAAAGACTGCACCTTTCCAGGGTGAGAGCCAGCTTTATCTGCTATGTCCACTCTTTGCTCCACCCTGACATGAGAAGCCAAAGGCAATTAAGGGTAATTAATGGCTCTCCAGGTGGTGTGGCCACATGCTGCCAGAGTTGCTTCATTTTTCACTCTTCACCCTGAGAGTCACCAATTAATGCTGCTTCTCTCACGCCTCCCCCCAGCTTCAGTGAGAGCAGGAACAGATACTGCTGGGTTTGTTCCTCCTGTTCAATGGAAGAGTGAGCCTGCTGAACCAGCCCAACCACAGCCATGTCCACAGCTCAGCAGATCCGTCTGATTTCCACAAAGACAACAGAAAGCTGGCTGAAAGTGCCACCAGAAGCTGACCATCACTTAGCAAGGAGGCACAGAAGCAAGTAGCCCATCTTATCAGCTTCTTCATGATAAAAAATAACAGTAGGGTGATGTTTATGGGATGCATTGGCTTTGAGACCTTCCAAGGGTCTCCATTCATTGAGTAACATGTTCCCACATAGGGGAGGAATCCAGCACCAGACATGAAGCTGGTAAGGAACTGGGAAGTGCAGTGGTAACCACTTGGTATGGCCCAGCTGGGATGAGGGCAAATAAATCCTCCCACGGCAGAGGGGCAAATCTGGGAGAGGGGTGCACTGCCCTGTAATATCTCACCCTGGAGGATGGAAGGATTTGAAGAACAGATGGGTGGTGAGAAATCCAATTTTGTTGAGCAGGGAGCAAATGGGAATCGCTGCAGAGATGGCCTGGGGTGCTGGTTGTGGTTGTGGGGTGCTGCATCTCCAGGGTTAATGGTACGTGGAAAAAAATTTTCCCCCCAGTTCAGTCCCTGAAGAATGACTGCTGTCTTCTGGAGACTGGACACGAGCCCTAAGCAACAAGCACTGCATTTTCTGCTGCCACCACCACCACCTCCTCCCACGGTTTGGAAAGGCTTTCAAACAGCCCTTTTCTGTCATTAGCCACCAGGAAAGAAAGGTTAGTTGCTGCTCTCCCTGGGTTGTCACTGCTTGAAGGCTGCATGGAGGCAGCTGGCACAAAGTCACTGTAACAGCAGCCGCTTGCAAGTGCCACGGAAGCTCAGTGGAAAATGGGGAATGAGCCTCACTAATTAGAGAGTTTACTTAAATCCCCACCACAATCCTGATTTGCCAAGATGCTTTTGTTGCTTTTCTCAGGTAAAGCTTATCCCGGGTGTAAGAACCTGCATCAGACCTGTGCATAATTTCAACCTGAATTTGGAGATATAACAAGTGCACCAGCCAAACACCGGTGTGGATTTCCCTCTCTTACCTCCCTTTTCCTAAATTACCAACCTCTTTCCATCTCAGTAGACCCACTCACCTCTACTTAACCATTGCACGCCATCCAACAGTGAATTTTTAAGGGACAACCTTATACTGCCACTCACAAATGTTTTTAAGCATGCAAAACCCAGGTGTAAAGTTCCTCTTCTCTGGAGTAGGAGTTTTGTGCTTGTAAATCTTAACCTTACTAATACTTGTTTTTCAGCCTTTGCCGGGTTTTCAGCTATGTTTATGATTTCCCTGCTCTAAGCCTCCTGGAGAGGAGCCCGGTGCATTCCCCATGCAGTAACTGGTGTGGGGAGACCTCTTAGCCCAGCCACTCATCTGGCTGGTCCTCTGCACAACCCCATTGTGGTGCCCACATGTCTCTCCAGCTCAGTTTTCCTCAGGAAGCAATGCCAGCAGCAAACCCAGAGGTAGGATTGGGCCAGACATGCTTATCTACCTCTAAGAAGAGGGTTTACAATGGTTTCCCAGCTCCAAATACCTGCTTTGAGATGCATTTGCAGTCGCACCTTGTGAGTTTGGATCCTCTCCTTTTTGAAGCATTTCTTACCAGTAGCAACAACAGCAAGGAGCCTGGGGACATCTGTCTTGTGGTCCCTGTGATCCAGCATGGCCAGACCCCAGCCAACTCCAAACCAGCAACCTTGGCTGGTGTGACAGCTCCTACAGGGCACAGCATGGATGTCTACCCACCTGCCAGGGGGGTTACAGCCCTGCAGTGTGCTATGTTTTAGGCTACTGGTTTCACACAGTCACTGCTGCACCTACTTGGCAGCCAGGCCAACCTGGATCTGGTGTATCAATACCTCTCCTGAGCTGTCCAGGCTCCTGGGGTCATTACTGGAGAGCACTCAGCATGGTTTAGCTCATGCTTTGGTGTGTTATAAATGAAGGAAAGTAACCACAGACATGCCCTGCTTCTGCCCACTGAAGAGAAATGGGTTCACGACCTGCTGGAGATAGCAAAAGCAACATCCTACCCATGGTCTGGGTGAAGACACCCTGGAAGAAAGCCCTCTCCCTTGCATTACAGCTCATCTCCTCCTGGTCTCCAGAAAGATATAGCAATAGGAGAACTCACATGGTTTTAACCCCACCAGCCTGTGGCACAACCACATCTGTGCCCATCAGACACATCTGTATCTCAGTGGGAACCAATGGGATTTAGATGCATTAGAAAAATCACATCCCTTTTCTTTCTGACCAAAGCTGGGGGTTTTACAAAAGAATTTCTTCTAATTAGCTTTCAATACAATTTCCTCTAAAATCCATGGGGCACCCTGGGAAAAGGATCCTGAAAGGCTGAGCTCTTGCTGAATTTCAGTATCAAGCACTTTCCCCAGGGGACTGACCCTGCTCAGGTCTCTAAAAAACTGGCTTAGTTAACACCAAAAGGATTAGAAAATCCTTCCCTGCTGAAACAGGGCTTAAACGGCTGCATTTCTGCACTCCTCCGTGACATCAGGGATGGTGATCGTGTGGCATGGGGGATGGGGGTAGAGAGGAAAGCTGTATGATTAAGTGATTGAACAGAAGAAAAACATTTTTTTGGATTTATCTGAAAGGTATACTTTCCAATTTTTCTTTGGCAAATCATTTGAACAAAATAAGCCCATCTTGTTTACCTGGGAACTTCTTTCCATTTAAAGTAAATACTTCTGTGTTTTAAGCTGAAGTGAAACAAGTGAAATATTGTTTCAAACAGAGACATCAAACTGTTTAGGAGGAAAAAAGTAAATTGAAGCTTTTCTTTTTCAAAATTGTCTGTTTTGGTTATTTCAACCCAAACAATGAACCAAGACTGATATAAAACCACAGCATGTTGCAGGTGACCTGACAGTGTATCTTTCAGCAAAAAAAGTTCCCAGTGAAAATGTTTTCCTGGCTTCAGCAACAATTGATTCATGAGCAGAATTAGGATTTAAAGCTTGGGCCGCACAGTTTAATCCACTCCCCCCAAACCCAGTCAAATCCTCTTCAAACACAGCCAGGGTAGGAGAAGAAGGCGGGGAGACAGAGAAATCTGCAGGGGAAATGAAAGAGCAGCCATAGAAGCCTCTGGTATCCACTTAACTTAAAAATGAGAAAGAAAGCAGTGTAAGACCAGGACAATTAGATCCTGAGCATCACAGACCTTTCCAAAAATGAAAGACAGCAGGGGGAATTAATGGGCATAAATGCAACCCAGTAATTAATTGATAAATGGCATTAGAGAGTTTTCTAAAGAGGAAGACTCCAACGTGACTTATCTTCCCAAAGGCAGAAGACAATTTCTCCCTCCTTTCACCTTGCAGATAAGGACAGAGAACAGGGATCTCTCTGTTTTGAAGCTTAAGAGGAATCTGGAGGTTGAAGGCAGAAAAGAAAAATGCCCACATGGTGGGAAGGAACAGCACAGGGGCTGTTGTTACTGACTGAGCTACCGAAGCCAGGGAAGAGCAGCCTGCGACCATTCACCACGGAGTAATTCCTCTTGCAAGGGTGGGAGCAAAGCGAGGAGTAAGACAGGAGCAGGAGCAAAGCACATCCTGCTCAAAGGCAACAGGATTATATCTTGCAGGGAAGAGAGGGACCCCGGGGCTGGTGCGGTACGCAGCTTTCTGCCTAAGCCCCTTCACCTGCCCCACTGGGTCTGCAGTGTGGGGCCACTTCTGTTTGCTGCAGCTGCCGTTTCTCAGCCAGCCCCTCAAGCATGTGTGTTGCCCCCCTTGGACAAGACAAAACCCAGATGTGGGCTCTCCATCTCCTCCCCTTGCTGCCTGTCTGCCAGCTGTGAGGTCTCATCTCTGCTTCACCCCAGCCAAGATGCTCAAGACAATGCCCCCCACAGCCAACCTGCAGGGTCCACTATCTCCTGAGACATCCTGCAAGCAGCTCCATCACTGCAGGTGCCCAACAGTGCAGCAATGATTTTTTCAAGGCTGAATAAGCCTAATAATTGAGACACTTCCCTCCTGCCCTGCTAGACACTTATTATTAACAACCACATTGAATCCTTAGGCGGGATTAACTGATAAATGGGAACACATAAATTTCAATATCTAAGTGTAGGTGTCTGTGCTCCCTGTCACAGCCAGTGGAGACCAAAGGCTCCATTCAGTTACCTGAAGGTAGGCATCTTGTGCCTCCAAGATGCCCAAAGGTATGCAAGACACCTGCACCCTTCATCGAGGACACGTAGGTTGCACCAGGGCATCAGTGTAAGACCTAGATGACTGGTCTCAGGAGACACCAGCTTCTCAATAAATGATGGCTGTCCCCATCAGTCTTTTTAATGTGTGCTAAACAGTGATTTCTCTCCATGCCAACAAGATGAGTGCACTGTGAGTTACCCAGCTTCCTCCGAAAGAGACAAGCTCAGCTTGGTTTAAGATGGAGAGGCAAAATTTGAGCAGAACAGCAGGAGAAAAGGAGCCATTCTTGCTCATGGTCAACCCACATGGAGCAAAAAGGCACAGCTGTTTGCTGGATTCCTCTCAGCCTTGAGGGCAGGAAGGTAAAAGTATGGTGAGGCCAGGCCAGATGGGTCAGCAGGGGTGGGAAAGAGCCAAATTCCCCTGACCAGCTGTCGGTACCATGGTCCAGCTCTGTGATTTGCACGTAAGCCCTTCATCCTCAAATGGAGGTGGCTCTGCACCAGTTCATAAACCTACCCATTCAGACTGGTCCTGGAGCAAAACTGTTTGCTGCCACAGTGTCACCCCAGCAAAGAACCTGGTCCAGCGATATCAGCGAAGCAGCCAGGTATGACCCAAAGACTGGCAATTTCACAGTGGCCTCCAGAACCACCTCCAGGGTATCACAGACCCTGTCTCCATTTCCCATCCCCTTAAAAGATTCCTTTGCAGGAGATGACCTGGAGGCAAGCACAAGAACAAGGGGTGCTGTGTGTCTGGAGGATACATTCTGCTGGACCTACACAGTCGAGGAGTCTGGCTGCCTCTGCTTCTAACAGGGGTCCTCCTCTGCCATTCCTGCAGGCTGTACTACACAGGGTTCCCCCTGAGCCATGCAAGAGGCTTTTCTGTGCTTGGAAAACAAAGTGGAGCTGTGAGGTGGCACAATGCGTGCCCTGGTCTCGTTCCTACATGGACAATAGAGTTTCGCTAGGACATATTTCTGGTTCTGGGAAATGGAAAGACCTTGGCTTCCTCAACCCAGGCACCATCTCTGGTCTCATGAACTGGTGATGGTGAAGTAAAGTCTATGACTGTAAATGCATCGAGTGTTTACCTGACACCCTGACTCTTCCCAGAGCAGTTCCTCCATTCCCAGTCTCGCTGGGTAGCGGGAAGACAGAACAGCTCAGCAGCTATTCATTCTTGTCATGAAAATAGGTGTAATCTCTGGCCAATGCACCAAGCCAATTCAGCGAAAACCTGCACAATTGCCCTGAGCTGAATCAATAGCCCCCCAGCTTCATCACTGGAACAGGTCAACTGCTTATCAAGGGAGAGCTGAAATCATTCTTAGGATGCTTGTGGTTTCACTGTTCTTGCAATGGCTTTCCTGAACTCTGTCCAAAGCAGAGACATGTCATTTAGATTCTATTAAAACAAAAGTGCACGTCCACACACGCGAGAAGGGAAAGAGGGAAGAGAAAAGAAGGAGGGAGCTGGGTGTCCTTGAGGTCATATAATCTAACAAATCACAGAGAAGCCATTAGCACCCAGAAATGACAGGAGGCAAAACAAGGCAGAACGTTAAGCGCCCGGCGCTACCAAATCCATCAGCTGCCCCTGTTATTCTGATGGTGTGTCGGTGCAGCGTATAATCATCAAAATTGGTATTCTGCTGCAAACCATCCGTCTCCTGCTTTCACTCCAGGCTGAGTTTCACTGGTCATTAGGGATCAAGGAGAAAGTACAGAGTCCACCTCGCATCAGTTCTTGCACAAAGCCTGCTCAGCCCTCCTTCATCAGTGGAGCAAGCAAGCAGGATCCCTCATGCAATAACTCTCGCTATGTGCTTCTAAGGAGGGGAATTCACTGGGGCAGAGGCTTAATTAGCCCTGGAGTCATGAAGGCTTCAAGTGTCATGTTATTTTGGAGGTGGATGGTAGCAAAGCTAGCAATGTGCTAGATCTTCAAGGCCTTGGGGCTGGGTCAGCGTTGGCCAGAGCCCTTGTTTTGTTTGCAGCCCTGTGATGGTAAAAAACTGATTCACCATCATTAAAGCCTTAATTCGCCAGCATTAAACCCAACTGTAGCAGATGGTGTAACCCACATACACACATAGCTGTCACTCAGGGGACAAGGGCCACAAGGAGTCTTACAAGGAGGGACTGGCTCTTACCCAGTATAGGACTTGTCTCTCCAGCCTAGACCAGGTTTTTAGGACTCCCTTGCTGAAGCTGGTAGGGAGGTCAGAAGTGACCAGACACCTAGTGCCATCATGACCAGCCCTTTCCTGGAAAGAAAGAGGAAAGGCTCTGAGCAGACCCTCCAGACATCCAACAGAAGTCCTTTCCAACCAGCACCTCTGCGATTCTTGGGAATGGATGAAATTCACACTCTGCAAACCAAGAGAGTGCTTTGTCTCATCCAGAGGGTCACAGAGCTTTGCAGCACCAGAGGATCCCCACCAGAGGAAGGTCTTGCCCCTGAGATGGTTGCCTGCAACCCTGCAGTCATTCCCTGGCTCTCAAGGAAAGACCAGCATTGCAAGCTCTACTTGAGAGACCTCCAAAGACCTATGCGCTCTGCAGGTTAGCAAGGTCCAGTTAGAAGATCTCAGACTAGATGTGAAGCAACCAAGACAATTTCACAGAAAAAAAAGGGCCAGCAGATCTCAAAGCTCTTTTTACACCAAGCTTTTGTCTGAATAGTGTTGCAGATCCACCACACGGGCACCCAAAAGGGCAGTCATGCCATTTCTACCTGTGCTCTTCCATCTTCAAACCCTGCCACAAGACATTCCCAGGGTGCTGCAGGGCATCTGAAAGGGACAGCAGCATCTGAATGTTTGGGATGACCCAGTCTCAGCTCTGCAAGTCCTGGAGAAGACCCTCACATCCTTCTGAAAACACAGCAGAGCTCAGTTTAGCTGTACTCCAGGGTCTGTTCTCTAAGACAGAGCAGAAAAGCAGAGCAGCCATTTCCCATCCCAGAAAACGATGTGCTTTTTCAGGTTCAATGGAGAAAGGTCTCCAGCCAGTTGTCTGGTGGGTTTTTTTAAAGTATTGTGCATGTCACTCAGTGCCAAGTATTTCAAAGTGTGTCATTGTTGATTTTCTTTTGTCATTAACTGCCAGGTTCGGGGGATGGTTCAGAGCTGAGCTGGAGGAAGATCGGAGGCAAAGCTGTCTTGATTAAGACAGTGTTTTGAAACCTTTCTGCATCTTGTTTAAATTGATTTTCTTCTGCTTCTGCTCTAAAAGGGGAAGGGGGAAAAAAAAGAAAAAAAAAAAAAAAGAGCTCCATCCAAGAGAACATCAAAGGGAACTGAGCTATTTAGCTATTTTCACTGCTGGTATAGAAACAAAAAACATGCAAAGACCAAACTGCACCACTGATGATAATAAAATGCCCGGAAACAGAACCCTGTAGAGACAAAGTACAGGCATGGGCAATAATACCTTGACTTAGCCCTGAGATGCTTGCAATACAAAAGCTTCACACGTGCAAAACCCTCCTGGGAAAGACATTGTTGAGGAGACTGTGTAGTGAAAATGTCATGCTAGGAACGATTTCAAACTCAAAGAATGACTAAACTTTGCCTTGTAGTCATGGCTTTTCATTCTGGAAAGGGCAAGGAGGAGGAGAAAACCCAACAAAATGAAGCTGAAGAAAACATAATTGAAAAAAAACCCTTCATTTTTATGCCCAGGAGAAAATTAGGCTTTTCATCCAAATGCTGGCTCATTCTGGATTCATTAAGCCAAGTCAGCAGAATGGTTTGGCAGGTTGGACTCAGCCTTTGGTCACCTCAAATACAATGGAGACCAAGTACCTCTGTCCTGTGTGTTTGACCTGATGTATATAGTGAACCCAGGCCCTGCCCCAACACATGTATCTATGGCTGGAGACCTTTGCAGAGCTTGATGAGGCCACCATGTGAGAGCAGGTCTCAGTCTCTGGAAACCCTCTATTTCAGTCCTACCATGGCAGGTCCTGTCCTGCAGCTTTGTTTTGCCCTTCCCTTTGCGCTTTCTGCCCTTCTTCATGTTAGCAGAATCTTGCTGTGAATCCAAAAGGGTAAATTTACACCTTGCTGGAAAACTGGTCCAAAAGCTGTATCAAGTTGATCCAGCTGGGAATAGTAAGGTGACTTTAATGAAAGGGGTCTTACAAGGGTGCTAACATTTTCTTGTTCTTCATATCCACCACTGACCACAGGAATAACTGGCTTCTCACGACAAAAGTGGATGCTGGCACCAGGGACTCCTCTAGAGCTCCTCCTTGAAAGGTACCTCTTAGATCAGTCCTTTTGCACTAATGCTACCTAAGATGGCTTAAGGACTCTCTGCTTTTGTCTTCACACATTGCTCCACCAACCGTAGCCAGAAGCAGGAGGGTCAGAAACGGATCATCCTTGGCTGAGGAGAGCCACAGAGGTGAAATATGTCCTTTCTCAGCCTAGTCCCAAAAGCCGTGTCTGTACTCATGAGCTGAGCAACAGACTGAGCTCAAGCTGCTAAATTTTCAGTCCTTCCTGACACACGTTTGGCCTTAGCACAAAGCACTATATGATTCTTGCATGGGTCAGCCACTTATGTGGCCCATGAATCATCCCAGCAGACAGTTTGCTGATGGCCACTTCATTTTGAAGGTAGGAGAATTTAATAAAACAGATGAAGGCTGCTCTGTGCCATTGGCCTCTGGACACCCAAAACATTCCCAAGGACACTTTGATCTACGAGCACAGACATGACCAAAGCTCCTTGCTCTGCAAGCCTAGAGATCACAAAGTACATGAAGTCACTCCATCAAAGGAGGCCACTTGGGGCTGAAACGGTTTCTTTATTTATTTTTATGAAAACCCAATAGAGATAAAATTATCTTTTTATGACAAAAATCTAATCTTATACTTACTTCTTTAAAGCACTTTTGGGTACCAAAGAAGTGGCAGTAATAGCAATAAGCAGCCCTCTGTCCCTAGGCAAGTGCCCCACCAGCTCTCCCTGTCCAAGCAGGAAGATGAGCAACATCCCTTCCTCCAGTGCTGTGCTGCAGGCAAGCACAGTGGAGGTGTGGGCTGGGGGGGTGACAGCAACCTCAGCCATTCTCATGGGTGCTGTCAGCCCCATTCAGTCCCTGGCTAGCCATGATTGCCCTCTGCGAACATCTCATAGCATATCAGCAGCAGCCACTGTGTAAAGGGGGGCAGGGAAGAGCATTGAGATATATTTCTCAAGTCATTAATTGGGTTTGTCTTTGCTAATTAGGCCAGAACAGCTCCTCCCTCATTTATGTATCTTATCTGTTGACAAGAGCTGGACACCTGGGTCTCATACAGTGCATTTGAAGCCACACTGTGGTGTATCCACCCCCGTTTCTGCCTTCTTCAACTTCCTAATTTTACTTCTTTGGGATGGTTTGGTTTGATTATCTCAGCTGAGCATCTGGGACCAAAACAGGCACGTTGCACGGGCTCCCTGATATCGAGATACAGCCCTGTCTCCACTCACCGGTGTTCTTCAAACCACAGTGGACAGCAGAAGCAGTGTCTGCATCAGGATGCCACATCACCATGAAGCCACAGGGTAGGGCTGCTTCTTGGCTCCAAAGGTTGTCCAAACTCACACTGATTTCTTAATTTGTTTCTCTAAGCAAGGATTTAAAACAGAAAGGAAAGCTGGAGAGGGAAAGCTGCATCCTGCTTTGACATTCCTGACACAAAAGTGCCCATCTCCAGGCTGGCTTTGGACTTTGTAGCACTGGGACTTTAAAGACACTCGCTTCTTTAAGAAGTGCTTGGAAATTAGAGAGAGAAGACATCAGCTTTAGGCAACACTTGAGTGACAGCACTCAACAGGACCTCCGTCTTCAGCATGTGTGTGTATAATATTATAAATCTATTTCTCTCTTTCTCTCCGTCTGTACAGAAATGTTGATGCAGTGAATTAAAATCAAGCTGTGCTTTATACTTTCGTTTTTAATGGGACCATTCCTGGCTCCAAGGAGAGCTCTATCAACCCCTGAATGGCAGGAATGGGTGGAGAGAGCAATCGTCTTCTACCAAAGACAAATAAAGTAAAAGGAAAGAAAAGGCGCTGGAAGATGAACGAACAGTTCAACTTCCTTGGCTGCAGGAGCCTCTTCATTAACCGCTTCACTGCCCCTTTTTTTTTTTTCCTTTTTTCTTTTTTTTTTTTTGTTGTTTTTTGTCCTTTGGCTCTGTGCATGCCTCTGCCTGCCTGCAGCTCTGTATGCCTGTGAGTGTGTTGCCTGGCTGTGGCTGCACGGTCCCAGTTCAGGTGTCCAGCCTCCTCAGCTCTCCCACTCCAGGATGCAGCATTAAATAAGAAAAATAAAAAGAAGATGATTTTACATTTTACACTGGCCACGTCACCTTGTGCTTCATCCCAGGAGACAGAGCCTGCCTGGTGCCAGGACACCCACAGCAAACTCGGTGCTAACTTGGTGCACCTCACAATTCAGGCTTCATGGAGCCAAGAAGGACACTTCTTGCCCCAAGGTGACTTCCCCAACGTGCTTCAGAAAAGCCCCCCAACTTCTGAAGCTCACTGGAAACCACTCAATCACTGGGGACTCTCCTCATCCCCTCCATTGCTTGACCCTTCTTCCACATTCCCCTTCATCCCTTGGAAACCCCTGCAGAGCCCAGAAGCCCATGGAGATGCTGTTGGTCAGGATCTGGCCTCTTGCTTTGGCTCTTGCACCCCAGGGTGGCTGGAAAGGACAGGGACATGTGGGACAGATGAAGGTGGCTCCATCTCACAAACCAAGGGGAACTGAGGCAACAACTTGCCCAAGGGCAAGGAGATCTTCCCAGCTTTACCACAAGTGTGGTGGGTGACAGTGACCCCCTGAAATGTCCAAGGAGGTACAGTCCTGGGTCCTTCTGCAAGCTGAGCATGCTTCTGCTCCATAGGGAAAGAAGCCAGTCCCAGTGAGCCCAGTAATGTGCTGAGGCAGCTGTTCTGCAACCAGACATCCACAGAGCCACGGTGTCCTCCTCCCAGCAAGCTACACCAGTCCTGCCTCAAATGCAGGACTTTTCCCAGGCCCAGTGTCCTGGCCAGGTCTGCCTGTGACCAATAGCTGTCTCAGGGTAGATTTGCCAGCATGGAGATGAAGACAGATGTAGCCTCCCCTCCACTGCCACTGGAGCTGTTTCTCTGTGGTGTCATATCTCCTTGGCCACCTCCAGGACCAGAATGGTCCCAAATGAGCCCTATCATCTCAGCAGAACCTCTCTCCTGGGTTGAGGCTGTGCCTGTCGTATCACCTGGGTGTTTAGTTCAAAGGAGGCCATGATGTTAAAAGGAAGCTTATGAAAAGTTAAAACAGCCCCACGTGCACTCCTACACCCCCTAATCAGCCCTGGTAAGAGTGAAAGCATCCAAAAAGCCGAGAGAGCCCAGAGGCCCCTACTAATGTCATAATAGGCTGGATCACGAGCTCTCAGTTTTTCTGTTTGCAAAGCACCTGGTGTGCAGGGACCTCAGAAGTCCTAACAAGAATGCTGATGGTGATGAGACACAGCAAGAGAACAGCTGCACAGAGGAGACGCAGCTGGAAATCACTCACCCAAGTTACCCCAGCTTAACTTCTCCCCCACTTCATTTGCACAGGACCTGGAGCATCTCAGTGCAGGAGGAAGATGGAGATGGGTAAATCAGACCAAAGCTGGAGAAAACATTTGTGCCGTGGGGAGGAAGGCACAGGAAGATGCTCCCTGGAGCAGCATGGGCTTTCCATCACTGCAGGGTTGAAGAACATAAAGGCAGTTATACCAGGACAGGGAAAAAAGCTGGCACCAGGCTCCATCAGAAATCAGGTTAAAATCTGAAAGGAGCTGGACTTTGCTTCACCTGTTTTCCGAAATGCCTGGATCTTGTTTCTGTTGGAAATCGGATATCAGACTAGATGGACCAAGGGGATGGACCCATCCTGTCTTCCACGATGCTACTGAGAATTAAAAAATGGTTGTTCCCTCCAGCATGTACAATCTAATTGAAAGTCATATAGATGCTTTCTCTGAGCTAGCTAGGAGGTTTTTGTCTTCCTCATTTCAATCTCACAAATGCTGCCACATGGTAAATGCAAGTACCACTGGATAAATGAGAAATCTGCATGCAAAGGGACTGCTCAAACCACCAGCAAAGCATTAGCCTGTGCCCCTCAGCCTCAGCCCTTGGTCAAGACCTCACTGGAGGTGGAGAGTTTCAGCACACATCTCCGTAATCACAGTCCCAGGTCCTCCCTTACCTGACCAGAGGGGAAACGGTGAAGCCCAATGTCCCAGCAGACGCAGCATTTTGTGGACATTTATTGCAAGACCGATGCCAAGAAATGCAGATGAGCTAATGCAGGTTACAGCACTCAGTGCACTCACTCTGGTGCTGGTTTCAACCTCAGAGTCATACAGGGACAGACGTGATATACGGCAGCAAAGCTGGGACAAGCACCCAGAAACTCCAAAGTGATGAAAGTAATAGTGGTCTGATCCTCTATCCCACACCCACCCCTCCAAGCCTTCAAGAGACTGAAAGACTTTTAAGTAGCAGATGGGACCATGATGCACATCTCGGTGCCCCCAGGTTTCAGTGAAATGGGTGATCCAGGACCACCTCCACAGGAGCTTTCCCCTTCCTCCTTCCCCAAGCACATGCTGTCTGAGCAAGGCTCCATTAGCCAAAAAGGTGCTTTGGATGCTGAAGACACGGTAGGGTGAAGGGCTGTGATTTTTCAGCTCTCCTGCTGTCGTTTTCCAAAGGCAGCAGAGCCCTTTGGAAAGAGGAAGGCTCTACTCAGACGGACTGCAAGCTCGACAAGCCATCACAAGCACTCGGCAGCTTTCATGCCCAGCCCACACTTCTAATGGATTCGCAGGTAGTGGGGCAGGGGAGAAGTAGCAAGGAGAAAAGCTGCACTTGAGCACCTGGTCCCTGGGAATCCCAGCAACAATTCAGAAGGCTGAGCAGAGGATTTCATGGTCATCTGCTGCCATCTAGTGTCACCTCAGCACCCAAGAGCCCTCGCTGGATTCATAAATTAACCAGGCATCAAGTCCTGCCTGTCCCATGGCCACATCTTACATTTGTGGATGCATCAGGATGAACATCAACCATCTGCACTCCCTGGGACTATCTCAGGTTAGACAAAGCCAGCAAACAGACCATCGTGAATCACCCCGAAATTATGATCCTCTCAGGGAGCCAGCTTGCAGCTCAAGGGCAGAGTAGTTGGGTTGGGTTGGACATGTGGACTGGAAGGGCTGTTCTCAGCACTGCTGCTCTGCCTTTGGAAAAGGGATGTGGTGGGTCTTTCTGCAACATGGCACAGCCACTCTGCCTCAAGAAAAATCCACTGGTGCATGCAAGGACATCTCCCAGGCAGAGAAAAGGTCTCTGAGAAGAGTAAAAGTATCTTTGACTACTTATTGTGCTGCTGAGCAGGGCCCTACACCCTATACATCTTTGCAGAATCCCTGAGATCAGGAATGGGGGTTTCTACAAATTCCCTTCCAGCCTGAATAGCTCAAGTTTAGCCCCCGAACGTGCACGCCCTAGCTGTGCGCTGCTGGTGAAGTTTGGGTAGCTGCAGAGGGTCAGCTCCCCATCTCTCCCCATTGGCCAACGGGAGGAGACAAAAGGGAGCATGATGGCCAGGTAGGTGACATTAATAGGCAAGAATCCAAGCCCAGGGAGATTGCAACAGCTTGATGTGATCATTCAGTTGCTGGTCTCACAGTAAGGTGTTTGACTGCAGCACTACCATCCCTCACTTTGTCATTAAGCTAAACGGTCCAACTCATTGGGAAAAGTTTTTTCCAATGACTTCATCATTGCAGCAACTTCTCCAAACCCTCTCCAACTGTTTAACCCTATGCTAACACCTGTACTGGGCAGTAGAAGAGAGGGAGCAAGCCGAGAGCAGGGTTTCCCCTCTCCAGAAACTCTGTAGGCTCTTCCTCAAGTCTGACCATCCTTGGGAGACCACTAAAAAGAATGGGACCTTGGGAAGTTTCAGGGCCCAGCTCACTTATCCTGTCCTCTGGAGGCCATCTGGGGATGATCTCAAGAGGTCTCGGCCTCTTTCAACTTAAACGACTGTGATTTTGTGACTTGTTATCAAAGTAAGAGGAGATCCTGGATCCTGGGATCCCACCTGGATATCCACCAACCAAGAAAGAGATGCTTCAGGGAAGACGCACATCCATGATCAGAAACTTTGAAACAAAGCCTGGTCATGAGAGAGTAAGGACAGCGTAGGTTAGGGTGGCCTTAACCACAGCCTGCAATTAGCAGCTCATTTTGTAACACTGGGGATAATGAAACACCAGAACAGCTTCCTGAGGGTTGTCCTGGAGCCTACATCATGAACAGCTTTTACATTGGTTAAACACATCGGGGACCTACCCCAGGGTAGTTGACATGTCGCACACAGTTAGGACAAATGATCCGAGGTTTAAGGGCTAACAGAAGGGGATCCAGGGATCTATTTGCACCAGGTGGCCTGGAGACCTTGGTGTCTAAAGGCTCAGGGAACGTAGCAAAAAAAGAGCCAGAGGAGCCAGGGGACTGTACAAAGCCTTTGTTCTTGTTTCAGACCCTGACAGAGCCGCGTATCAAGTCATAGGAAAGTGGCACCGTATAATACTGTGCAGGTCAACAGCACCTTTCGTCTGAGGATTGTAAAGCCCTTTCAAGACATCAGTTTGTTAAACCTCACAACACCCCTGTGAGGTAGGTATTACCCCCCTCCCCCCATTTTAAAGATGGGGGGAACTGAGGCACAGAGAAACGCAATGGCTTGGCCAAGGCCTTTGGGCAAGCCAATGACACAGGCAGGAGGTCTTCCTGCTCTTGTTCCCGGGTCGTGGCTCCTTTCCCCTTTGGACAACAGAGTGTTAGCAGCTCACAGAGCCACTGCTGGGCTTGCCCCATGAGCAGGGAACACGCAGTGTTTAGGGGGGGCTTTTGAGCCCCTTGAAAGCACCCTGGTAACCAGCTGCCATCAGCACTTCAGACATTAAACCATTTCCCAGACAGCGTCTCCTTCCAGGTACGCCTCCAGGACTGCCACTGGCTTTTTCTTGTGCAATCAGGCAGGAGGCCAGGAGGAGCCTGAGAACTTGGATCCTTGATGGAAATGTCCCAGTACTGTATGGCACAGTCCAAACTGGAAACCATATTTCTCTCATGGCAAATGTCTCCCCCGAGACAATGCCCAGCACTGAACTCTGGTGGCAATGGGTGGTGGTGGGGTCTCACCAGGCCTGGAGGAGAAGGAGGAGGTAGCTAGAAGGATATTACACGGCTTTTGCTGCCACTGTCATCAGCATTGTTCATCAGTGTTGGATGCTCATTTGACCCCAAGTGATCCCACCCCAGCCCATGTGCAATGTCAAGAAGAAACTAAAGCTGGAGGGTAAATTGGCCAGGAAGCGATGCCATGAGCTGTGGTGGGGTCTGCATAGTGGTAACCCCACCGCCAACCCACCCTAGCCCTTTGTGACATCATAGTACCAATTTCCCCTCTCCTCCCACCACCACTGCAGTTTTTGTGCTGAATACATATTCTGTCTTATAAAAATAGTCCTCTGGTATCAAAAGACAAATAAAACAAGAAAGGAATAAAAGACCCCTGTCGCCAGCAGCAGTGCAAATCAGGAGAGCCAGCTCAGGAAGGATGGGCTTAAGGTGTCCTTGCTTTGTCACTTCTTCAAGAGGGAGGTTGACTGGACTTTGATGGCTGGGATTGGCCTAGAGGGAGAAGAAAGGAGACCACTTGTTTGAGTGCAGAGACCAAGCATCCACCACCTCCACCACAACCATCCTGCCACCAGCTGCTGCGCCTGGGACCCAAGGGGACCTGGGACTGTAATGGTCACCCATGTCTTCTCTCAAAGATACAACCCCAAACTGTATCACTTGGAGGTGCTTTCCTTTGGCATACCCTCAAAACCCTGATAGGACCCAGGGTCCACCAAAGCATATGGTGACACTGAGCAGCTACCAGCAGTGAGAACTGGGAGCCCACCAGCTAGCTGTGGGAGTGAGGTACCCCCCAAGGGGTTACTGCTCTTGGCTTCCCAAAAACAGCCATGGTGATTCATCATAAGACATCACCAAAGCAACTAACCTGATATGGACCTTATAGTGCAACCTGGGAATTCATGAAATGTCCCACCTCACCCATCCAGGAAGGACAGTGGTTCCCATGCATTCTTCTAGCATGCTGGTGGTGCCAGGTAACAAATACGGGCCAAGACAGGAGCACGTCGTGCTCCTTGGCACAAGTCTGGCCCTGCCAGCATACACTTTCTGACATGGGCACCATTTCAAGAGAGGATGGCCAGGGACTCCTCTCAGTGGGCAGCAAGGACAAAACTACAGTGACTGGGGAAGGAAGGTGAGTTCAGCTGCCAGGATGCACCAAATCTTTCTCTTTTGGGACCACAGAACAGGCCTTTCTCTCTACTAGAAGAGATGAGCTATAGGGACTGCGTTTTACTGAGAAATTTTGGGACCTGTTCAGCCCCTTTGTGGTGGCAACTACAAAGGCATAAGAAACTAAAACAGTGTAAGAGGGTGTCTTGGTTTTGGCTGGGATAGAGTTAATTTTCGTCTTGGTGGCTAGTGAAGTGCTGTGTTTTGGATTTGGTGTGGGATTTGCACTAGCCACCAAGACGAAAATTAACTCTATCCCAGCCAAAACCCGGACAGAGGGTCAAAGCAGGAATTAGCAAAGCAGACTGCCTGGGGGTGAGGGCCACCTTCAGTCCAGCACGGTGCCTTCCCTCCACGGCTGGATACAGTCCACAAGACTAGACAGCAGCAGCAGACGCACGCGCGATCCCTTGAGGATCCACTGAACTGTATCCAGAGGATTTAGCAGTATAGCAACAGCTGAAAGTGCCAGTGATACTGTAAAGGACTTGGACTTAATCTCCTAGCTCTGAACTGGAAAACCCACACCCTCCATTCCCCTGGACACAGGTGCCCCAGCCCTGCTGTTGCTGGGGTACCCGGAGGAGCTATGTCCTGCTCACCTAGGAGCCCCTGGGAAGGAAGATGTTTAATCCCCAGTCTCCTGGTTCCCAGCTCAGTGCTTAACCAAAGGCCATCCCCCCACAAGCAGTCCCCATGGTCCTGCATGGTGTCATCTGTGACTCACCTTTGAGGTGGCATCGGCCTGCAGGGAGAAAAGATGAAAGAGAGCATCAGTCTCCATCCCTTCACTCCACTGTTCCCCAGCAGAACACCAACAGCTCCCTCCACAGAATCATAGAATCATTTGGGTTGGAAAAGACCTTTAAGATCAGCCAGTCCAACCGTTAACCCAGCACTGCCAAGGCCACGACTAAACCATGTGCCCAAGCACCACAGCTACACTGCCTCTCTGGGCAGCCTGTTCCAGTGCTTGACAGCCCTCCATGCTCTGGGATGGGAGGCCACATGCACCCCCAAAGGATAGCATCTCCCTTAACCCACCAAGACCTTGCAAGACCCAAAGCCCTAACACTCATCACTGTTGGCCAACCTTGGCCAAACCCCACAGGGTCTTGCCAAGTAGAGGCATGGCTGCTGACCCTGGGCACCTGCAAGCATCTTGCTTGGGTGGACAGCCTTTTCTCCTGCCCCATGCAGGAAGGAGCACAGGCACAGGAATGTTTATGCACGTAGCAGCCCCATCTGGAAAAACACTTTGTTTGTAGTTGCTCCCCAGGTAGCAGAATTTGGGATGTCTTCTGATTTTCTTCCTACCTTTTGCTGCTGCTCCCAAATGCCCCATATCAAAGATCCACCATGCCCTACAGGCCAGTTACCCTGAAGCTGGTAGGCTTTGAAGTCTGTAGCTCCAACAGCGTGCACAGACCAGCACACCCCAGAGCACAGAACACCCCAGAGCATCCTGCTCCTCAGCAGCCTGGCCTGTACACACCAGCTGTATAAGAGTAGCAGGAGAAACCCCTGACACAGTGAAGACACCACAAGAGGCAGACCACTACACGCCACAACGACATTTGGGTTGTCCCACCCCAACGTAACCCTTAAGAGCCCCCACTGTGTCCATGTGTAGGACCCCAGCAGGGGTGGGAGATAGCTCAACTCCTCTCTCAACTTACTTTAATGGCCTTGCGGAGTGGCTGACAGCACTTGTACCCGACACCTTGAAGTTGGTAGGAGGGACCATGACCAGCAGGGTCTGTCCATGTGCAGGAGGCAGCTCTTTGGTCAGAAGAGGACTTCCAGGCAGAGGCCGACGAGGGGGCTGGTGCTTTGGGACAATCTAGGATCACAAAGTGTATGGGGAAAGACAACATCCTCAGAGGAGCATCTAACGACCTCCAGCAAACCTCCCTCCACTGCTGCAGAGCTGACATGCTTCAAAGCATGTAACACCACCACCCAAACAACTTAAAATATTCTCATTTTCTAATGAGCTTTGTTCATCATTACAAGACATCCATCTCTTCGGGTGGCATGACAGCTTCTTAATAGTCCGCAACCCAAAAGAGCCACAGGCAGCCAAAAAAAGAGGGAATTTCTATGAGTCTGGAAGGAAGGTACAGCCAGCCAGCAAAGCTCACCAGTGGGGTCCTCACGGGGCTGCAGGGAAGAGGTTTCTTAGGAGGCGGCAGCTTAACCTGGGAGACAACTGTTTTGGTGGGGACCATAGGCGATTTGCTGACCGGCGGAGGTGGCCTGGCAGGCTTGGGGTCTCTCGGGCGAGGAGGGACGGAGTGGGGAGCCGGGCGAAGAGGGTGGACAACGTTGACAGGCTGAGAGCCGGGCTGGTGTGTGCTGGGTTTGGGGGGGAATGCAGCCCGTGTTGCCTGCAGGGATGAGAAAAGCAGAAGTATGGAGAAAATCCTTAGGTGTGTTTTCCTGGGTGCTGAAAACAGATGTCCCCTCAAGGTCTGGGTGCTAGGGAGCTGCAGGAGGAGCACTGGGTATTTATTCCACTCCACTTTTACCATCCCACCCAAAAGCTGAACAAGTTTGCTCCTCACTAACATATGAGAGTACACAGGGATGAGAAAGGTGCTGGCCTCAGGAGATCCGGAGCAGGGTCAGCTCTGGTAAATCCATCCCAGATTTCCACCAGACAGGAGGCATCATCTGTTTTGCCCTGCTCTCAGGCACTGTGGCCATTGTTCAAAAAACCTAAATTCTTCCTGAATTGAGCCCTGGGCTTACCCATCCCAAGGTCACCAGAGCTGACACAACCAGCAGCAGAAGCATCTGCCTCCTCAGAGACCCAGGACAAAGTCATCGGCGGGCTGCACAGCCCCTGCTAAGCTTTGCCATGGTGCTGGGCAGTTTCCCAGTGGAGGCTCCTGGCAATCCCTGGGCTGTTTTTGAGCAGGCAGAGCTCATCAGACTCACTTTTAGGAGGGATGTCTACTACTAAGCACGGGCTCACAGTGTAGACACAATGCAAAACTGGCACGAAACACCAGTTGCTTGCCCGGTTGCTAGAGGTAGGTGTGATCGCCCACACATACCACGTCCTAGGGAGGGAAGCAAACCTGGAAGGTGAGTTATTACTTACTTTATTACTATGGCTGGAGGTGGAAATGTTCCGCAAGGTGAAAGCAGCTTTGGGATGGCCACTGGTTGACTTCCGACTGATGGGTTTGCTCCTGCCCAGGATCACAAACATCAATCACAGATGGTAAAATAAAGCAACCATTTCTGCAACAGCTGCCTCCCAAAATGCTGCACATCGGGGAGATCCTATCTCTGTTAACAGATTGTTAACAGACAGTCTTGCAGTGCTGCATGAGCAGGGATGAGAAGACTGTCTTGAGATAATGAAGGTAATGAAGGAGGTTGGTTGGGGGGCGGGGCGGGGGGAAGGTTCTCAAATTATTGCAGAGGCTCTGAGGTGCGTGTGTGTCTGTACCTGTATTGGGAGGGGAAACTATAAGAATATCTACATTCAGTGCTCCTTCAGACCCCTTCTAGTTCTTGCAGCCTGCTAGGAGCAGATGGTGAGAAAGCTTCTTGGTACCAGATCACCTTTGTCATCATTCTCTGGGATTGTCTCATCCAGAGGCCCATTCCTGTCCTCTGCTCTGGGAAGAGCTGAGTGCCTCCAATTTTCCCAGATTGTTCTTCATATCTCAGACCAGGTGTCATACCAGTTTGAAACAGACCCTGTGTATTACCAGCTCCCCCACAACCATTCCTACCAGGCTGGATGCTGCCAGTGGCAAGAAAAGAAGGTTTCAGAGTCTCACTGGGTCCTCAAAAGAGAAAGGATTTAGGAGCCATCACGCACCTATATGTCTCCTGGCCCCTCCTCCTCATCTCCTTTATCCATTTATTCAGGAGTGAGTTCTCCCGACGGTACCAAAAGTAGATGATCATCATCAGGGCGGGGAGCAAGAGCAGGAAGATGAGCAGAAGTGTTATTAAGATGGCCTCATGATCTGGCAGGGAAAGCACAAAGATGAGCGTGGGGCTGGGAGAGCCAGCAGCCTCCAGCTTCACTCGATGGAGTCCCATCTACCCATTCCCAGCCACCCAGACCAGAGACATCATCGCTGATCACACCTCCAAAAAGGAAGCAGGACCATCCGGTGGCCTCTGATAAAAACAGGTGGCTACCAAGCAACCAGAGCTGGGCACAGGCTGTGAGCCTTCCTGAAGGGACCCAGCACAGCACATCTGGGAGCAGAGCTGTCAGCACCTTTACCACCCCATGTCCCCCTCCCGTGGCATCGCTCCAGCCCCACCAGCCTCATAAGGCACCAGACAAGAAGTCGTGACTCACTATCGCGCTGCACAGGGCCACTGTCCACGCTGCCACCCAAGCCCGGCTTCTCGCAGTAGGGGGGAGCCCAGCCAGCATCGCAGTGGCAGTTCTTGTTGCTGTTGCACACCTGTAGAGAGAGAAGGAGGGTTGGAGACCACAGGGAGGTATGGAAATGATGGTCTGTACGTGGGGGTAAGAGCAGACGGCCAATGGCAGGAGTTCAGGGTGAAGGAGCTTAACCCCTGCCAATATTCACCCCTTGAACATCACTTGGATCGTGCCTGTGTTGCCCTCAAATCTGTGATTGCAGTGTACAGAGACACTTTCTTGCTGATACTTTTATTTCCCTGCTCTTTGCAGAAAACCTGAACACAGGTATCTCACACCCTCAGTTTTCACACCACTGGACTAGACAAGCCTGGTGCCCTTAATACTTTGTGCTAAGCCAGAAGTTTGGTAAACATTTTGCCCTCAGGGTCTTTCCCATTAAACCATAGCATTTCTGAAGCAGAGAACCCAAACCAAAAGCCTTGATGATGCTGAGCGGAATGGAAGGGTAAATTTGGGTGTTTCGCCTATCACATTTCTCTACATAACCCAGCAATGATTTTCTACAGCAGTTTGTTGTTGCCTTATCTGACAAAGCCCTGCGGTCTGCAGAGGTCACATCTTTGTAGCCTTTAAGCTTTGGACAATAGCAGCTCTTTCTATTTGCTGAACTATTTCCCTGCCTTTTTGCAGTCCCAGTTGTCTTTCTCACTCTTGTTTTGTTCTCAGAGGGAACAGGCACCTGCTCTGAGCACTAAACATTCTCCAGTTTAAATTAGACCCTGATCCAAATTTTGCAGATGGTCCTTGCATCATGAATGATCTTCTTCCTCTAAGCTGGACATGGGTGAGCAAAGATCTGAGCTCAGTCTCACCCATAGCTGATGCATGAGATAGTTATGAAAAGCAGATGCCCACTGTGTTGCAAGACTCATCCCTGTGGGAGACACTTGGATTTGCTTGAGAATCTGCGCTCATAGAATCATAGAATCACAGAATGTTTGGGTTGGAAGGGATCTTAAAGATCTTCCAGTTCCACCCCGCTGCCATAAGCAGGGACACCTCCCCTCCCACCAGCCCAGGCTGCTTCAAGCCCCGTCCAGCCTGGCCTGGGACACTGCCAGGGATGGGGCATCCACAGCTGCTCTGGGCAGCCTGTGTTGGTTCATCTCAGAAGCCTGCTGTAGGTCTCAGGCAGTAACTCACCCCATGGCCGTTGCACCGGGAAACACACTTTTCCAGCTCAAAAAGGGAGGCATTCTGGCACCGGCGATCTTTGCAAACCTGAGAGGGAGCCAAGAAAGCTGAGGTTAGAGAAAGACCCAAGAGAGGGGGGGACAGTGATCTTCTGGCTTCACAGATGGGAGTCCTCTGGAAGGATGTTGTCCGTTGGAAAATGCCGGTTGGTTAAATTGTATTGTTCCAGGAAAATGCATTTCACTCCAATTTTCAGTACATCCCAGGAAACCTCTGCCATTCCCCCATCCGGGACGGCTCAGCAGAGACCAGCCACCCCCACCACCCCCTCCCCTGACAACCCACCTTGCAGCTCCCAGAGAAGGCATTTCCCATCTGGCCCTAAAACACAGGCACCAAGCCAAAAAAAACGACACTGGATTTTAAGACCAGCCATCCTTTCTCATGAAAATGTCAACATTTTGGCCTTCCATCCCAAACTGGGATGACAATTTCACGATTAAAATGCCGAATAGTAACGGCCACATCTCCACAGCCAGCGCTGGCGTGCATCCCGGCTACCGTGTTGTCTATCAGTCTTCTGCCCTTTCTCAGCTGAACTAACCCTCTGTAAAGTGCTTGGAGATGCAGGGACTAATGCTCAGCTAGCAGCATCTGTTTGGATCTGTCATCTTGACTCCTAACACAGCTTTCCCCTGGGAAACAATTTATTCATAGGAGGAAGCCTCATCCATCAAGTCCTGGGGCATGCAATTCTTGTGGGGGTTGCTCCACTATGCATTAAATCAGTAAAGAAGCATGGAGACCAGAGAGAAGAATGTGGTGGCCTACACACAAACATCTGATGATGTCTAGAAATGCCCCAGTTGAGATGTCACCAGGGCAATGCCTGCAAGTGTGGAGGAAACCACATCCCATGGCCCAGCTGCAATGCAGAGAAGAACCAATGTCCACATTGGAGGTGGGATAAGAGCCAAGGAGATGATCTCCTGCAGGAAACCCCAGTCCTAGGAAGAGGTACTCACCATCCCATCTCCACATTTTGTCCCAGTCATCACCAGCCCAGGGTCAGAGAGATCTTCCTCATCATCCTTCGCGGTGTACATGTAGGTGCCTCGGCACTTCACCTCTCGCCCGTTGAAGCGGATGGTGGTGTCGATGGAGACAGTGTTGGTCCCCTGGGGCTTCTTAGCTGAACTTTGGCACTGGATCTTGCCACACATAGCATCCCTAGGAGCGGGGCACAGCCGAGCTGAGAGCAGGAGATGTGGGTACCGCCGGCCACCTCACCCTCCCTGCCCCATCAGCCCCTGCCCCGCCGCCTGCTGGCTCATCTCCCTCTGAATTTATGGCCATGTTAGGTTGTGATGGGAGAGGCTCAGCAGGTTCAGAAAAGACTTCGCTAAATCACTGACAGCACAAAGAAATGCTGGAGGAAAGAAGCTGGGTGGGTCCCTCTAACATTCCTGGTCTAACTGGGAATAGTGGAGAGCACACACTCCCTAAACAGCACCTCCTGCTGGTTTTTTTCCCTTCAGGAAAAAAAAAAAAAAAAAGCCTTTCCTTTCAGGCTGCATCCATGGTGGGACTGCCTCCCAGCAATGATGGGGACTCAGCTCAGGAAGGACCTGGTGACTTCTGCAGGTCCAAAATGAAGCTGGCCCAAGGGGTGATGCCAGGAGGTTGAGGTAGGACCTCTTGGCAGGGGTGGGCAGTGGGGGGGCTGCACATGTGGAAGGAGGAAGTGGGGCACCCATGGGTGCCAGAGCTGCACCCACCTCTTGTCACATTTCACATAGCGCCCTTGGCTGTCTTTGCCACAGTTGCCGTAGGTGTTGCCAGCCATGTTCACATCCTGGAAACAGGCATCTGGGGCTGGCCAGGCACCTGCGGAGGAAAAGGAAAGGTCCCGCATGGGGTGGAGACAGCAGCCAGCAGGGAGAAATACCAAAACCAGGAGCAGCAGCTGGATGCTCATGGAGAAAACACCATGGGAAATTCTCCCAGAGAGCTGCTGCTGCGCGTGGGGGGGCCAAGAACAGCACAAGAAGGATGAAATTCCCTTTTCTCTGGGGCCACGCAGAGGATTTTGATCGTGGGGGAGGATTCCCCCCTGTGCCTGCTGCAGCTCTCCGAGGGGCACCCACAGGTGCTGGCCCTGGGGGCGGCAGCACTGCTGTGCAAGTGGGGCCCTATGTGCCCTGTACGGGGTGGAAGCAGCCAGCAGGGTGTTGGGAGTGTGGGTGTGGGGACCGTAGTGCACACAGGGGCAGGGTGAAGCGTGTGGCTGCACGTGGCCTTATGTAGTGGGGAGGTCCCATGCAGCATGGGGTTGTACGCAGCTGGGGGCCATACACAGCAGATGGACGTATAGAGCGTATGAGCTATGGGCCATATGCAGCATGGGGGCTCTAGGCAGTCTGCAGCCACGTAAAGTGTATATATATGTATATATGAAGTGTGTAGCAACCATACGAAACATCTGGCCACGTACGCCTTATGATCCATATCACCTATGTACTGTATACCACATAAGGCCCATAGGCAATGCGGGGGCCATATAGAGGATACGGGCTAACTGAAGTGAGGAAGCCATATACAGTCCGTGCAGCACACGCGCTGTATGCAGTGCTGAAGCCATTATGTGCTGCAGGACAGCATGGAGGTCACCTGCAGCATATGAAGTCATACGCAGCATGGGGGCTGTACGTAGTGTATGGGCTGTCGGCAGCACGGGGACCATAGGCAGAGGGTAAACGGGCATAGCGAAGGACCAGACACCTGTGAGTGTCCATGCACAGCACCCCCAGCCCCGTGGATGCAGATCCCAACCCTGGACGGGGACAGCACAACCCCTCCATCCGCTACCCTGCAGCCCCATGGGCAGGGGGCATGGGGACCCCACATGCAGGCACAGTGCTGAGACCCACCATGGCTCCTGCTCTGCAGAGAGGTGGCAAGGATGCGGGGCTGGGACTGGTGGGACTCACCTGGTCCCCAGAGCTGGACGCACTGCTGGTGGTGGGTCATGCACATGCCGTTGTTGCAGTAAGCCTCGCCGTAGGCGCAGGACGAGCCATCCAGGAGGTACACGTTGGCTGGGCAGTAGGGTGAGGCGCCTGTGCAGTACTCAGGGAGGTCACAGGATCCCGCTGCTTCCCTGCAGATCGTCCCAGCCACCTTTAGCTGTGACAGGAGGAGAGAGAAATATCAGCACTAAGTAACAGCAAAGGGGCCGAGCTGGGATTGCTGCTGCCTCCTGGCACAGCTTGGGCCATAAACCATCTAGTGTGACCCGTGTGAGTCTATATGGGGGCTGTCAGGGTATAAAACCACATTCCTGGACCCCAGCCATAAAGCAGCCAGCAGAGACTGCTGCGGACACAAGTTTACACATAACACTCCTCATTTGGCGCAGGGAGGGCGGTTGACCTTATGGACATGCAGCACATGAGTCTCACGGGAATGGTGGGGGCCATATCTCCCTGCTCAGCCCATGGATGGGCAGGTGGGCATGGTGGGGGGCACAGAGCGTGGCTTACCTTGCAGTTCTGGCAGCAGTCACCGTGGGCACACTGGGCTCCCTCCTTCAGTGTGCAGTTGTGCGCATTGCAGCACGGGTTGGTGCATTCCTGCGTGGGGAGAAGCAGCAGACACCACGAAGGTCAGTAACTCCGTCCCTTCCCTACTGTTGCCTTCTCCACCCAGCACAGCATCACTCTTCTCTTTTTGCCAACGGGGAAACTGAGGCACACGGGGTATGAGGAAGACCTGAGCACTCTAGGGCAAAGTCAAGAAGAAAGCCAGGACCCAGGTTTAATGAATTTAGGAAGGTGGGACCAGGAAGAGCCCTTGGGATGGAGTCCCTGTGGTGACCAGCAAACCTCTTTCCCTTGGAAATACCCCTCTCCACATCCTGCCACCCAGCACCTGAGCTGAGCTGCAAAAGCCCCTGCAGGAAAGCAATGCGGGACCCAGCACCATACCTCCACCTCCCCACAGTCACAGTCTTCTCCTTCCTCCAGAAAGCCATTGCCACATTTCCGTCCCACCACCAGGTCCTTGGTGTCAGGCAGGTTGAAGAGACACATGCCACCTCCCTTCTGGAAGTAGTTCTCCAGCTGCCTCTTGCTGCAGGAGCTGAACACACGAGGAAAGGGGTGCCTGCACAAGGGTTAGATGGGGAGGGACAGGAACCAGGGTGATTGGGACCAGGAGAAGGTGGAAAAACAGTCAGAACTGGGAAATAAGGACAGGGCAAACTGGCACAAACACATCCAAGAGCAGAAGCCACCATCGGCCAGATGCATCAAGACCATGAATATCTCCCACTCCAACTCGCATGGCTGAGCACCAGACTGACAACAAAGGGACACCACACTGAACCCAAATATTCTCCAGAATGCGATGGGGTGGACAAGCAGAGCTGCTATACGCCACCCTCAGAGCATCAACCCTCCAGCAAGAAACCTTTTGGAGATTGGAGACCCCCATAATCTGAACCTCAAAGCCCAGGGAGCACCTGTGCCTGCAGGCTCTGTCAGCTTGATGCTGGTGTAGGTGTCCCCTCTGTGCCTCGGTCCCTTCCACCTGGGACACAGCAGACACCCTCGTCCTAACCGCAAGGCAGCTCTCCACATGTGCAGTGACTATCTGCTGAGGTTGGCTGCTAAATATGTGCCTGTTATCACTCAACCGCTGATGGAAAATACCCGCTCGGGGCTATTTAAATGCCTCTGAGGCTGAGATGGAGAAAAATCATTTAAAAAATTAAATAAATATGGAAAAGAATTACCAAAAAATCCCATATTAAATCATTTACAACACCTGAGCAGCAAAAGAAAAAAAAATATAAAAAAAAAAGAGCCTACAACATGTAAGGTCATTACTCTAACAGCCCAACTGGCCTTTTTCATAAGGAGCTGAAGAGAAACAGTGATTTTCTAGAGCAGCTCTGAGCATGGTTCTTTGGTAATTTTGCACAAATTTGCGGGGGTTTTTGTGTGATGTGCTAAGAAGGAGGAAGCAGAGAGTAAGAGCTGTGCACCGCGCTCCATTTCAGTGCTGGTTTCACTTCCTCTTATCGCTGAAAAAAAGTTTCATTTCATATTAGGCCAACTCATTTCCAAAATGATACAGAGGGCTTCTTCTAAAAGTATTTTTGAAGTCTGGGTGTAATCTCTTGAGCTGTAGGGAAAGCTGTAAGTCCATGCAAGTTATGGGATGGTGGGCAAGTAAATACACCCAATAAGCTGGTACATGAACATGCAAATAAGGACAGGATGAAGGCAGTCAAAAATGTGTTTTCTGCCCATGTGGGGAAAAAAATATTTCAGCAAAAATAAGAAGGAGGAAATGTCACAAGGGATGTCAGCTCAGAGAGTTTTGCTGGCAGGGGTGAGCAGGGGCACAACTGAGTTAGAGCACCTGCTACTGCTTTGCACCAGTGCATCCAGCTCCAGTGGGTGGGTGCAGGACAGTGATCAGCTGGATAACTAAACAAGTGTACAACTGCCTCGTTCTGGAAAGCTGGTGCTTTTCCCTGCCACAATCCACCTAGGCAGAGCCTAAACCCCCTGGCATCAGCACCACAGTCTGCCAGCCCCAAGAGCCACAAGAAAGTAGCCTGGAGACACCCCGAAACCACATTGTGGGTTTTGACTGTTTTTATTAATTGGAAGAGTGGGTGGGTTCAAACAAAGAGGAATAAGCAGCTGCTTTCCTGCAGTACAGGGTAATCTGGGGTGACTGTATTGTTGGGAGCTGGAAAACCTAACAGGAGGATTTTCAAAAGGACAGTGGCACCAACCAGCTGAGTTTCAAGCAGTTTTGGGCTGAATGAAAGGGTAAAAGCAAAGGAAAACAAACCCCAGATGGACTCTGGAGAGCATGAAAGCTAATGACTGTCACTCTGGAGCATCCCGCATCCAGATTTAGCGGGATTGGGATGAGGGATGTGAGCACACTACCTGCAGCCCTGCAATGCCTGGAGTCCCTGCCAACATGACTGGGGACTGGGCACCCCTGGACCCTCCGGCCTTACAACAAAGAAAAATTCATGGTGCTGAAGTGTGGGCTAGCACAGGACAATGCCTTGGGTTCTTGTCATGTGTCAAGCAGACAACATCAGATTGCTTCCATCCCTAGCTCTTTTGGGATGGGGGCTGCTACCCCTCAGAGACCACCATCCCTGCCTGCTCCTGGGCACTGGGATGTGCTTGCTCCAGGGAATTGGGGTGTGCAGGGCAAAAGGAGAGGAGGGCAACCAGCTGGGTCCTCCTTTGCAAGAGGGCACTGCACCCCCAGTGGTGCCTTGCAGGACAGGACTCCCTTGCCACTCCACCCAGCTGCAACAGCATCTGCAACTTGCCAGGGGGCTTAGGGGCCTTTTAAGGTTTTTTTCAACTTAAATGATTCTATGATTCTATAATTCTATCCCATCCCCACCACCACTTACCCGGTGGCCGCTGCCATGACACAGCCACCTTGCTCCGGGGTGGCCTCCACGCAGCAGCCCGTGCTGTCGTGGCTCATGCCAAAATTGTGGCCGATTTCGTGGGCCATAGTGGCAGCTGCTCCAATGGGCTGCTCTGAGTGGTCCTGCAGAGGGACAGGGGATGTGTCAGCACAGCAGCCAGAAGCGATGGAGAGGGGTGATCCTGCAGCAGGGAATGGGGTTGGCATGATGGAGGGACCGCAACATCCCTGGGGATTGCAACTGGATCCCGTGGGAGGGACAGAGAGAGGGATGGAGAAGGATTCATGGCAGAAGTGAGGTTTGGTCTCCTAGAAGTCCTGCATGGGACCATTGGGAAGGGTTTTGCTGGAGCCATCTGCTGAAAACCTGGGGCCTTGGAAGGCGCATCCTAAAAACCAGAAAACTTGGTGCCCCACACCACCACCCTGCCTAGGGATCACAGGTCACCAGAGCCACCATCACCCCATCAGGAGGAGGAGGAGAGTTATCCAGGGAAGAGATGACCCTACAAAACAAGAGAGCATAAGCAAGGAACAAACCAGGGTTATTTAGTATGAGGGGCAGAAGCAACACAGGAGATCCCAACGCTATTGCTAGCTGCAAGCTGGGGGTGTACATGGGGTGGGACCTTTAAACCTTTCTCAGCCTCCTTAGTACTTGGCCAACACCTGAGGGGGTTAAGGAGCTATTAGCATCATCATTTGCTTTCAGGCTGCATCCCAGGACCAACCCTGGACAGCTGGTCCTCCAAGCCCATGAAGAACCCCAGCAAGACAAGGTGGTGATGGGGTCCCTCAGACTGGGAGAAGCAGTGGAGACCCCCACGCCCCTCTTACCACACTGACGCCTCCGGAGTTATCCACGCTGCACATCCCCTCCAATGGGGCCATGCCGATGGTTGTGCCCCTGAATGTCTTCCCTCTGACCACAAAGGAGAATGGAGGGGCAATTAGCACCCCAGGGGTGGTTTGGAGACCCCAGTCCAAGCTGGGACCCCCCTGCCCTGAGGTCTGTAAGGATGCTTACGTCAGCAGCTGGGCATTGTCATGCTTCTTGCGTGACCTCAGCGCCTTCTTCCACTGCAGGAAGGACCAGAGCGTGGCATTGGCGTCACTGGTCACGGCACACTGATCCCGTTCCGTCCACACTTCCAGGCCAATCAGGGCCACCTTGATGTTCAGAGACCTGTAAAACTGCAGGGAGGGGACAGGGATGGAGGGGACAGGGAGTGGCATTTGCTGTGCATCCTCCATCCCTGCCACAGTATTTCAGCTGGTGGGTCTCCATGCTTTCCCTCCAGCTGGGTGACCCAACGTCACCTGCAGGCATGAACTCTACAGACACAGGTTGTGGACACAGGAGCCAGTCAGGGTGGCACAATGCCATCCATTAGCTGGAAACACCTAAACTTGTCCCTTCTTGTGTCAAGGATTGATGCCCATCGCCACAGCAGGGCAAGAGCCGGCATATGTTTGGCTGCTGTAGCTCAGCTGATGGGTGGCAAAACATTTTCCATAACATGCTCACATCTGTCATCTGAACTCATAGCCCTAGTGACATGGGGACAGTCCCTAAGAGCCACCACCAGGCTGGCCCCAAGCTCAGGTGTTCTCACATGCACTGGGAATGATGGAGGTGGTCACAAGGACCAGTAGGTCCCTCTCACCAGCTGTTACCTTGTCCACGTAGTTTGCAATCTCCACAATGCGCTGCTTGGTGTGGCCCAGGTTGAGGTTCTGGTTCCTGTACTGCAGAGAGACAGGGATGGGGAAGGGTCACGGGAGGAAAAGCAGGGAGGGAGACAGAGAGATGTCACAGCTTTGCAGCAGGGGACCAAGTTTCTGTCCCCCCACGGCACTCACCAGTGTGTGATCAGCAACAATGAAGAGCTCCATGTACTTCATGGTCCTCCAGGCATCTCTCTTCGCCTGCAAGACAGACAGCAAGGCTCAGAGAAGTGAAGAAGCAGGCAGCCCATGGCTCTGGGCATCTCAGGCTTCCCAGACACCAGAGAGCTTGCTCAGGAAGGACAGCAGAGAGGGGAAACTGAGGCACAAGGCGACAAGGAAAATTTGAGTGGCTACAGTGCAATTCCCAGTATCTCCTCACATCATGTCCCACACCATATGATGCAGCACCAGCACCCAACCCACACACCCTTCCTTTGAGGTCCTCCTGTCCAAACTCAAACTATGTAAACTGCCCATGCAGACCCTTCACGTCCCATCTGCCTGCGCAACCCTGCCCAGATGCCAGGGTGACAGGCACTCCGCCACAAGCTGCAGGCATTTAGCTGGGGTGCAGACAGCCCCACTCCCAGCCCTCTGCAAGCAAAGGACCCCAGGATGGATTTACCCGGTGGTACACCGGCTGGAAGAGCTGAGCAATGTCAGCGATGGTGCTCCCAAAATCATTGTCATGGCCGCAGGTCCCTCCTCTGATGGGCAAGTGCTCTGCTCGGTGGATGAGGTGGTGGCCCGGCTCGGGGGTCCCCAGGGGTTTCAGGTAGTAGCTGGTGTTGCTGCTCAGCACTATCAGGCCCCTGGCAATGGAGAGCAGCCCCCGATGGCTCCTGTGGTACTTTAACTCTGGCTCCCCCAGCCCCTACGAGACCCCACAAACTCACTGCACCTCAGCTTGGTCCATACCCGGGGTGGGGGCAACATCAAGAGGTGGATGTCTCTGCCAGTGCAGCCCTATGAGCTATTACATCCTTAGCATTAAAAGCTCCATGCCAGTCAGACCACATGAACGTGGGGTGGCAGCTGGAGGTTGCGGCAAGGAGAAGCTCAGCTCTGGGGTACCTGCTGCATGGTGAGGGCTCTTGTCACCACCAGAGACAAATTTTCTTGAAGGCAGTTCATGTTGCCAGAAGAACGGCTGGACCACTGCCCTCCCCACCCCCCGCCCCCGCCCCCCCCCCCCCCTACCCCCGGGGTTGGGTGAAGGATGGGAGGGGAGTGATGGAAAAATCAGCCCTGTGAAGCACCTAGAGCTGGTCTTGCAGGACTATCAGTGCTCCTCTGGGGGGTCCCCAGAGGGGGTCCCTGCAGGGAGGAAGGGGGCAGCCACATCCATCCCCCTCTTCATCAGCCCCACAACCCCGTCCCCTGCCCTGCACGTCTCCATACCGTATTCCCAAGCAGGTGCTGAGGACAACCCAGGAGCCTCCATAGCCCCGGACGTGCCCGTGGTAGTAGCAGTGGTCCTGGAGAAAGGTGATGGAAACCTCCATTAGAAACCACCACGCAGGGCTGGGCGGCAACAAACCCCACATGCTCACCCCAAAAAACCACTCATTTTGCATTTCCCAGCCAGGCAAGCTGTGTCCCTCTGCACCGGGGAATGGGAGGGATGAAGCCAGGAGGCTTCTGGCTCCGGCAGTTCAGCCCAGGACACAGACAACCCCACGCCTGGCTCAGTGTGCTGGAAGGGTGACAAATGGCCGGTGGGTGGACGTTGGGGAGCGCCAGGGCTGCTCAAGCCCAGCGCTGCGTGTGTTTATTTCCTGAGGTGCTGTATCACAGCCAAGAGATACAGGAGCCGCGTGCTGCTGCATTCCTCCTGCGACAGGCGCCGGGGATGCTGCCAGTGAAAACACCCTGACCCAGCCTGGTGGGGCTTTGGCTTCATCCCAAGTGCCGAGGCACCCTGAAAAACAGAGATGAGCTACGCCCATGCCCCGGCACCCACCGTGTGGTTGGGGGACACTGTCACAGGCTGCCCATCCGTGGTGTAGTGCGTCTCGGTGTAGCCTGGTGCAAGCAACCTGCGGAGAGAGGAGAGGGGTGAGGACCCCCAAGCTGCTCTGGGCATCCCATCACAGGGACACAACAAGTCTCTGTGCCCAGACCCGTGCACCCAAGCGGAGTTGAGCTATCCATGTGGTCCCCCTTCAGCCCCCCTTGCAGACCTTCAGGTAGCGGAGCTGGCAACAGGGTCATCACCGCTGCATCAGGTCTGGCCCTCAACCAGGTGCCTGTGGCCAGTGGGGACAGTCCAATGTGCCCCCTTGCATCTCAGCAAGGAAGGAGCTGCCCATACTGCTTTGGGGTCCTGCTGGTCTGGGATGGGGGACCTGCATGGGGGGAGTCCAGCTGCCCAACCATCCCCTGCCAGAGGACTCAGGCATGGTGAGACTACCTTGCCACCACCAAGGATGAGCAGCCAGGCAGGGTAACAGCTTCTCCATAGGGACCAAACCCCTCTTGGGACTCCCAAAGTCCCCAGGGGGAAGCATCCTGCTGGGAGAAGAAAGGGTCAACCCCATACTCAGGATCCAGGTGAAGACATTGGGATGTTTGGTGTCTCCGACACAGTCACCCCCTTTAGCCCTGGGCATGTCACTTCACCTCACTCACAGCACATCTAGGGTGACGCTCCCAACCCAACACCCCAGCAGCAAAGCAGGGGGTCCCCCCAAAAAACTGAACTGATCGTGAGAAACCTCAGGCTGCTTTTAGCAAAGCCTGCACCCCCCCTGCCTTCACCCCATGTGCCTCTGCTTCCACCCAGCTGCCGCCGGTCTCCCACCGTGGCCGGTCCCAGGGCTGTCTGTGACACAGTCCCATCCCACGCTGACGAATTGCGTCCTGCCGTGGGGAAGAGCTAGAGCTGAGCTCACAGCCAGTGAGTGAATGGGGCTGGGGTTGCTGGGGAGCAGACGTGGGGGACTTAAACTGAAATGACCCCACGGATGGTGGAAGAGAAGAGAAGAGGATGGGGGTTTCCCACGCTGCTCAAATCTGCTCAACCTTGCCCAGATGCCACGGTGATGGGCATCCCACTGTGAGCTTGCAGCCACTGTGGAGATGGCAGGTCCCCCATGGGCAGGGCAGCATGCACGTAGGTGTCTCAGCCATCCAGAGAAAGACAAAGCAGGGCTGGGTTTGCCCCCACTGACAGTTTGGCCCTCAATTCATGGGGTTTGGCTCTGTCCCAGAAGTTTTATTCTGCAGTAAGAAAATAAACCAAGCAGCCAGCCCCAGAATAGCCCTCCCGCCTCTTGGTTTCTATTTTGCAACTAGTTTGGTGCAAAAATGTCACTGTGGGCACGTTCCTGGCTTCCCAGTCTGCCTGTGAGTGGGTGCCTGGCACCAGTAACTCCAGTTACAGCAGAGGAAGGAGACAGGAGCTCAGCCCTGTTCCTGGAAAGGGACCAGCGGGCAGCCTGGCAAGCACAAGGTCCTATGCAGGATGAAGACAGGGATGGGGACAGGTCGGCTGAGGACAGTAGAGAATCAAAAGCCTCCATGTCATGCCTGGGGAACTGGAGAACTGGGGAGGTTGAGCTCATCTCCCAACCGGGGACACAGCAAGTCCCATCCAGGGTCACAGCTAGTCCCAGAATGGCTCAGACCACTGGAATGTCCTCTCCAGGGCAGGCCAAGGACCAGGAGCCCTGGGGAAGGAAGAGCAAGGTGTCTTCTCCAGCACAAGAGGCCTTGTTGGAGAACACCACAAAGGATGGTTTTGGAGGCCAACCATGCCTCCCAGTACCAGAAGAAAAAATATTTGAGGTCTAGCATGGCCTTACTGACCCATGAGCTAGCAGGGCTACGGTAGCCCTGTCAGCTGGCACAAGACAGCAGTTTAGATGGCCTGGGCTGCACTGGTCTCCCCAGCAGACACCTCACTAGGCACAGCCAGTCTTGGATGTCTTGGGTGCTGTGGAGCTTGGGAGCCATATGGACTGCCTTGGGTGCCATGGATGGTCCCCATTGTTATAGATGCTCTTGGGTGCTATGGACTGCCTTGGGTACCATGGACGGTCCTGGGTGCCACAGATGCTCTTGGATACCAGACATTATCTTGAGTGTCATATGGATGATCCTGAGTGCCATGGACTATCATGAGTGCCAAGAACTGTCTTGGGTGTCATGGATGGTCCTATGTGCTATGGATGCTCTTTGATGTCATGGAAAGTCCTGGGTGCCACCAAACAGCCCTGAGTGTCAGGGACAGTCCTGGGTGCCATGAATGATCCTGGGTATCATGGATGGTCCTGGATGCCATGGGATGGTCCTGGGTGCTCAGCTCCCTTTTGCTGCCACCAAGCCCCTCACCTGTTTCACTGTGCCCTCATCCAGAGCTCAGCATCCTGCAGCACCCCACGCTCCTCCAGTCCTGCTAGAGGCAGCACAGCCACCAGGGATGCTCTTTACTCCTCCTGGCCACACGCATCCCTTCAGCATTGCAAAGTGATACCAAGCCAGAATTAGAGTCATGAGAAGATGTACAGACATCTCCAGGGCTGGTGCAGCAGCTAGGAACAAGGCTAAGCTCTGCACATGAGCTTTCAAGTCCCACTACCAACCCCTGCAGTGCCCACAGTCCTAAAACACAATGTGCATGGGAACCCCCCCAGTTCTCCTTGCACACACCAAGCAGCTCCCTGCTGCCTGGCAGGGCAGTTTGGGGGACACCGTTGTGGCTGCTTTCATACCCAAACAGCAGCAGGAAGAGGGTTCTGCCAGGCACAAGCCTCCCACAGCTGCCGGCGAGAAGCAGAAGTAGAAGCAGAAGCCCGTCCTGCAGAGATCAGCTTTCTGACCTGCTCCACCATGGGGCTGCCTGGCACCAGGAGGGACCCAAACCCGCAAAGGGACAAGTGCCACAGCTCTTGGGAAGAAGGGCAAGGAGAGCAGGGCAGGAAGATGGAGATGATTGCTCTCCTTGCTCCAGCCCTGGCACAAGGAGATGGCAGGCTGGGTGAGCGTCACAGGGGACAGATGCTGCTGGCACCTGCATCCGAGCTGAACCAAAGAAGAAACCCAGAAAGAGTTGAGCAAGGCTGCATGGCGAGGTCACCAGGAACAGTGCCAGGCTGCCACAACCCCAAAACCAGTCCAGCAGAAGAGCAGCAGAGGTTTCCAAATCACTGCCAGCAGTTGGCATTGCCCACCACAAGATACCCCCAAAGACCTCACAGGATCAGCGCTGCCAGCAGTGTGGCAGCCCAAGAGCCCCCAGTCCCGCTGACCCTCTGCCTGGCACATCTCCATCCCCTGAGCACCTCACACCACCCTCGCCCGTGCTGGGTCCTGCACCACAGCATCGAGCCAAGGCTGTTTCTTGCACAACATGGGTGTGGGCAGTGGGAAAAAGAGCATTTCAGCCCAAACTGCTGCATCAGCTGCAGCCGACAGGAAGCCACACCGGGCCATCCCTTCCCCTGCGGGCAGGAGAGTCAAGACAGGGCAGCCAGGATGCTGTTGCTCCAGGTGGGACCATGGATATCCAATGCCCCTTCCCCAGCCCCAGCCCCGACACTTACTGGTTCCTCTCCAGCACCAGGATGAGCTCTCTGCCCTCAGCCATGACGGCCACCTTTGCCCGGGCAGGTGCCAGCACCTATGGAGGAAGCAAAGAAGGGGCTAGGTTAGAAAAGACAGAGCCCAGGATGCTGCCAGCCAGGTGCCGGCCCATCCTGCTGCCTGCCTGTGTTACTGTAGGACTTACTGCTTCATTAGAAACACAGAGGACAGTGGGTGCAATAGATTTTGAGCGCTGTCCCTGTTTGGAAAGTAGGAGCCGCTTTGTCAGTTGCAAAATGCAACGGGAGCAGGGAGAGCATGCATGCCCCTGGGCAGGAGCGGGCATGAGTGGGGACACAAGGATCAGGATGTCCCCAAGCATCCCCAGCCACTCTGCAGGGGACAACCCACACAGACACACACCAGCTCTCACCTCCCAGAAGCTCGGTCCCCTCGATTCAAGATGGTGACAGACCACAGGGCACACTGTGCTGTTCCCACCAGGCACCATCTCCTCTGCCCATCCCGGTCGCCAGCACCTTCCTCTGCTCCCCAGCTCAGGGTGCATCCCAGCCTCTCCTCCATGCTCCACCTACTCCATCCCCTGCCACAAGCCCGCAGAAGGGAAGAAATAAACCCTCCTGCTTGATTGCCTGGGAATTCCCAGTCTAGCAGGGGGTAACAGACAATTTGAGCTGAGATTCAGCCCACAAGAATGGGGGTGAGACAGCAAATCCCAACTCTGCTGGCAGCTTCCCCAAAGAAAGGCAGCAAGGGAGAACAGACAGGGGATATGGGATGGGGATTATCACCACAAGCATCCTGAGTGGGGTCTCTGCACGCTCCATCCCACCACAGCTCCATCCCACCAGAGTTTCTGAGCCAGGGAAAAGGGCTTCATCCCCTGCAGAGGCTACCTATGTGCACCCCTACAAGGTAAAGAAATAAATAGCAACCACCCAGGCACCGGATAACTGCACTGTTAAAAATACCATGGGGCAGCGAAAGGAAATGATTGACTCAGCTTCCCCAGGATGCCGGTGGTTTTACTCACTCCTTCACTTTGGAGGGTGTTAAATGGGATCCCTGTGCAGAGATTCACACCAGCATGGCTTGTCTGCATGTGACAGGATGGACTAGAGCCCAAAAGCACTGCCCTCCTCCCATGTCCCCACATCCCTTCCCTGGCTCCAGCGCTGGGGACATTAAAAGCATCACCCTGTCTCTTGTTTATGGCCTGGCTGGCTCGTCTCCCTCGCTTGGTCCCTCCCCATCCATGACAGACGCAGGGACCCTGGCGGGCTACCAGCCCTCGCCCCTACGCTTGGGATCCACTGCGGGGTCCCAGTACACTGGCTGTGAGCTGGCAAGGTTTTCCCAGCTGTGGAGGGAAAGGGGAGAGGAAGGAGCCATCCCCACAAGGCTCTGGCTTTGGCTGCTCTTAGCATCACGGGGTTTTGCAGCCAATCACTAGGAATGCAGCGGGGCGGGGGTAAAGTTGGGTGATTCTCAGCTTGGGCTAAAACAGAGGTCAAATCCTGCTGTCCCCTCTATCCCTATGGAGATGGCCAGCAAGGCTTTGCTCCTTATGCAACCCAGTCCCCACCCCATGCCCTGGGTACTGGGGAGATCAGGGGACCCCCAGCCTGGCAGCCCCAGGGCCACCCTCTCAGGGACCATCATGCTTGTAAAGGGCAGCATCATGGGACAAAGTGTTTTGGGGTGCAGGGCAGCTGGGTACCACCACTGCTGCACCCCAGGGCAGGGGGGGTGTGCTCCCAGGGTGGGTGTTCCTGCAGGTCCACCCCAAACAGAGCTCTAGCAATGGAGGCACCCCATTAAGCTGCCCAAATTGGCCAGGGGTGTGCTTCTGGCCCCCAGGAGACCCACGGGCCTGAGTCCTCATGGCCCCATTTCCCGAGGACAAGGAGATGACAGTCACCCCAGCCTGCAGCAGCCTGGGGACATGGTGACGGAGTCGGGTCGGCTGAGCTCCCTCTATGCCTCCAGCACTGTATTCCCAGCTCCAAAAAAGGAGACCAGACACAGTACTTAAAAAAAAAAAAATAATAATAACAGCAAAGCAAACTGAGCCCAAGGCCGTGCTGCTTCCCGGCGAGCCCCCTCAGTACGGCCACAGCCATGGCATGGCCATGGCCCCCCAGCTCCCAGCGAGGGGCCCTGTGCGATGTGGGGAGGAGAGAGCCAGGGCAGAGGGCTCCCCTCCTTCAGTGATGGTGGGAAATGGCTGTATTTTTAGAACATGATCTTATACAAACATCACTCCCTGGCCAAACATGGTCTGTACATTTTTCTTGCTGTTTCCCTTCTTTCCCCCTTCTCACCCTCCCTTTTTTCAAGCCCATTTCTCCCCATCTCTGATCTCCCTAACACCCACTCCCCGCAGCCCATCTCCTCCTCCTCCCCAAGTCCCTGCCGGCTCCTTCCCGGTTTTGAATTCCCCAGCAATTACTCCCTGCCTCGACTTAAGGGCCTTTACTGGCAAAATGCTCTTTCCCAGCTGCCGTCTTAAAGGGACACGTGTGTGTACAGGGTTATTCCAGCATTCACAGCTCCCCGTGCAAGCACTGTCCTGTCTCCCAGGCTGCCAAAGGCTGGGAAACAAACCGCTGCTAATGGGATCTGCGTCTGACCCCTGCGAGGTGATGCATCGCAAGCTCTCCCCTTCCCTGTGCCTCAGAGTTTCCCCTGAGAGCAAGTGAAGAGGCAGTGGGGAGCAGGGGACTGATCCTGGTTTCAGCTGGGATGGGCTGAAACCAGCTCAGCCCCTAGGAAAATAAATAGCAGTAAAAAGAAGGAGGAGGGAGCACCAGTCGTGCCAGGCAGGCAGGAGCCAAGTAACTCAACCCTAAGATCAGGAAAGGTTATTACATTAATTAAACACTGATAATTTTGCCTTGAGCCTAATTGGCAGGCAGCTAGGTCCCCAGGAATTGCCTGTCAAGATGCTGTGCACCAGGAATGAGCAGGAATCAGCATCATCCTGGGCCCCAGCACCTTCCTAGGGTCCAGCACCTTCCTCCCCACCCAACCACCACCATATCCTTCCTCCAGCTGCCATGAAAAGGTTGCACTGGTCCCTATCCCAGGCTGCAGGAACTGCCTTCTCTCAGCCCTGGCTGGATGTGGAGGTGGTGGCCCCTCTCCAGGACATCCCAGCAAAGCCAGTCCCACCAGGGGCTGGGCTGAGAGAGGCAAAGAGCAGCTGGGATGAATCTGCCCTGGCCGGGACCCAGCCTGCAAGCGGCCCAGAAGACCCACTGGGCTGAGCTCGAGTCTATTTTTCTTTTCCAATCTGCTGATCAGAAAAACCACAGCGATGTTTGCAGAGGAGCTGAGGCCAAGGGGTTTGCTTTGCTCTTTGAGCAGGAAAACGGTCTTTGTTTCCCCACAGCTCCTGGCTATTCTCCTCACCCAGACTCTCCTCTGCCCTTGCTGGAAATCTCCCCCTGCCCTGCAGGAGAGCGGCTCTCCCAGGAGTGGGTTCACAGAGTGCTGTGCTCCTTGGGAAATCACTAGTTAAGCCAAAATCCAAAACCCACATTCAAATCACAGCCTGGCCATCTGCTTGGGCAGGTCCCATAAGCCCTGATTTCCTAACAAAGCACATCCAAGCCTGGATGTAACAAGGAAGATGGGGATCGGAGTTACCAGGAGATGCTCCATAGAGGATTTGGTGATGGGTTTCACAGCTGGAGTATCATGGCTGAGCCAGGTCCTCCCCAGGCAGCTGGATTAAAGCAGCAGATTTGGGGTTTGAAGAGCATGGCTTGAGGACATTACCTTGTCCTAAACACACCGGGATTGGGATCTGAGATCTCAGGGACAAGCTCCTCTCTCCAGCTGCTCACTGGAAAAGCATCCCGAGGACAGCCAGCTTGGGGGGAGGGGTTGTCGGGGGAAGTAGGGCATCAGGCCCTGGAGGCAGAGGCAGGATTTTGGTTGTTTTAAAGCAAACTTGGCTCAGGGACCACATCAGGGTTTGCTCAGTCCTGCCACACCTTGCAAAGGGAAAAAGGTTTTCCCTGCAGGAAACAGATTGTAGGAGTGCGTGTCCTTGGCACCTGCAGCCAGCCCCAAACCACAGGAGAGCCCCTCCTCCCTTCCTCCTCCAGAGCAGAGCTGTGACCCCCCATGTATGCAGTACTCCCCGGGGGGGACTCATGGGGGTATCACACCCCAACCGTGACCAGAGGGGATGCTCCAAGCGTTGGTCAGTGAAGATGAAGCGGATGGCCATGTCCCAGCCCCAGGACAGGGAGACAGTGGCTGCTCCAGGGACCCAGTGGATGAGCCTGCGGTGTGAGAGGAATCGGTGGGTGGAAGGATGCTCCATCAGTGCCAAGGGTGTTCCCATGCTGGAATGAGGTGCCAGGAGAGACCCAGAGGGAGCTTGAGGGGCTCTTCTGCCTGGGTACCCCTCAGCCCTTGTGATTTATAGAATCACAGCATGGTTTGCATTGGAAGGGACCTTAAAGGTCATCAAGTCCCACTCCCTGCCATGGGCAGGGACACCTCCCACCAGCCCAGGTTGCTCCAAGCCCCGTCCAGCCTGGCCTGGGACACTGCCAGGGATGGGGCATCCACAGCTGCTCTGGGCAGCCTGTGCCAGTGCCTCGCCACCCTCACAGGGAAGAATTTCTTCCTTATGACCAATCTAAACCTACTCTCTTTCAGTTTAAGACCACTGCAGTGAGAAACTATGCTTGAGAAAAAGCAATTACAAAGGGAAAGAAATAAGGCAGGGAACACCACAGGCAGTAAGACAGGCTGGGGGTGTCCCCAGTGTGGGGACAGGGGACTCCTGTGCCTCAGGGCTGGGTGCCAGTGAGGTGCCAGGGCCAGGATTCTGGGTACAACCTCCATTTCCACCTCTGAAAAATGGCAAAAGCCCATGGTCAGCTCTGGCAGCCTTTGTGCCACATCCCGAGCTGGGGGGAAGGAGTGGGAGGAGGAGGATGCCGGCAGCAGCAGGGCAGGATCCCACCCCAAGCCAGCAGCAACAAGGGAGTTGTTTGCAATCAGGGTCCCCACGACCTCCTTCCCGGCCTCTCTGAAATTGCTTCCATGTGTGTCAGGAGCCGTCGAGCCCGCAGGGAGTTCAGCCCCAAACAATAGGAGAGTGGAGGGTGTAGAGTGGGGAGGCAGCGTCTGGCCCACCCAGTGCCATGCCAGCCCGCACACGACGGGACTGCAGGGCCACCACCACCATCCTCCTCCTCTTCCCACTGGTGTGACCTTGCTCCTCCGGGAGGAGGGAAAGGAGACACAGTGATGACCCTTGGGACTGTGGCACAGGCCACCCCGCAGCATCCCACCTGCTGTGCAAAGAAGCAGTCCCGAAGGAAGGGAGAAAGGAGCCTCGGGACCATCACCACACTTGAACCCACCACTTCACACACTCGGATGCTTTCCCCTCGCAGGCTCCTGCCCCAAAAGCCAGGCATGCCCGGACAAACAGAGCAGGCTGGCAGCAATCACGAAGCCATATTTATTTCCAGGATCTTTGCTGGAGGGCAGGAAGAGATGGGGTGTGGATGGGGCGGACTGAATTGATCCTAAAAATACACGTGTCAGGAGTACCAGGACGAAAAGGGCTGGTTTGGGGTTCTTTCCACAAGTGGGGAGCCCGCTCACCCCTACCCCATCCTTTGTCTGGTTCCCACCATCCTTCCCCCACGAAGCCTCCCTGCTCCCGGCTGCGACCACCCTCCCTCTCCCCTCCTTTCCCCAGCTCCAAGGAACAGCAGCCTCCTTGTTTCAGGCTGGCTGGAGCCAGCGGAGGCAGAGCAGATGCCAGGAAACACTCTGAGACCTGCCCAGCCACCCTGGCCCCAGACTCTCCCGACAGCTCCCAAAACCCCCCACATGCCTGCGACTTGCACCCACCCAGCACAATTTCAGGCAGCGGGGTGTTAGCTAGAGTATAAATAAACCTCCCGCTTCCATGTGTTCCCTGTCCTGAGCGGCCTCCAACCTAAATATAGACCAACCCAGGGCTGCTAGAAAGGGAAGGGACATGTCTGCAGGGTGACCACAGCATCCCCAACACAATGGGCTATTTCAGCTACCGGAGAAGCACGATTCCCAGCAGGCAGCATGATGGGAGCAGCGCTCCCGATTCTCCCCAGGAAAAGGAATCGTCTAGCCCCTCAGGGCAGCCCAAAGCCCCTCTCTGCTTCACCGATGGGAAGCACAGCTGATTCTGCCTTTGGTATCTCCTGCCTGGAGCAAGGAGGTCTCACTCGGAGGCATCTCAGGTGGTTTCAAAGCTGTGTCCTCAGCCCCTGCTCCAGGGAGATGCCACCAGAGAAGGTCACTTTCCAGCACTCAGTCTTCTCAGCAGCAAATCTCCTCAGCTCCAAAACACAAGTTTCCCAAAACATCCACATCAGTGCTCATTCTGCTGGGAAGCAATTTGATCTGCCTCGAAGGAGACCACAGCCCCCAGGACCCTCCCAGCTGCTGGGTACAAGGACCAGCTGCTGCAACCGATGGGCAGCTGCAGAGCCAGTTGACCCCAGAGTCAGGCAAAGCACCAAACCCAGGCGAGGGTCACCACAAATATCTCATAAAGTGGATTTGGAGACAGTGGGGGTGGTAGGGAGGGTGCAACAGGCCGCAGAGCAGCCCTAGAAAGAGATGTCTTCTCTTCCCTGCAGGCTGTACCTAGCTTCTCCACAGTCTTCCCAGGGACATCGCTCTTAAATCCTGCAGCACTTTGCCTCTTGTTAATACTGCTGGTCTGTCTACCCTAGCCAAACCATCAGTCTGATGAATTACCTCCACCTCCCTTCTCCAAACGGCCCAGCCCCTTTCCACTCTCCCTATAGCTCTTGGCCACCCCTCCTACTGCCCAGTAGTTAAGACCGCCTGTAATTAACTCAGCGTTGCACCCTCTGCTTTCCCTGAACAGAGGACAGAGAAATGAGTCCTGAAAACCTGACATCCTGCTCACAGGTTCTGCAAACTCAACATCTCCATCCGAGTCCCACCACGAAGACCTCCAGGTAGAGGACCCAGCCGCGCAGCACAGGGGAGATGAATGATCTCTGCCCTTACCTTTTCAGCCAGGCTGACAGCTCGTCTGGTACGGCCCCCAAGGAGCCAGTGTGGGGTGACCCACTCTCCATGGGATGGTGGTCCTGGGAAAAAGACGATCTGATGAGCGTGTGAACAGCCCTTGCAAACCCCTGAGAGCGGGAGCTACTCCACCACCACATCAAGAGAAAAATGTGGGAGACAGACCAGAGGACTCTGGTCAACATCCAGGGCCACCTCTTAGGTGTTTCTGGGGGACGGACATCACCAGGAAGCCAAAGCATCGCCCTCTCCCCAGGCCAGCACCCTCACTGCTGGCCCAGCCCTGCAGCTGGAAGCCTCCCAGGAGCATTGCTGCCCACCCAGGTCCCAAAATAGCAGTAGGAATCCCCTGGAACCCACCCTGGAGAAGCAACCAGCATGTGTGGTACCACCCAGACCCTGCCCACATCCCGGCCATCACCAACCAGCCTGGGCAAACCCCACCGAGCACCCCAGCCCTGGGCAAGGGCAAGGCCTATCCAGGCAACAGCGCATCTTCCTGCCTGCTCCGTCACTCGTGAATCACACAAACAGCTTTCCTTTTTTTTTTTTTTTTTTTTTGCCTTTATGCTTTTACACTATTGATCATCGTCATTTATGGAATGGGGAAGTGTAGTTCGATCACCTAGAAATCAAACCACCATGTTTGCAGCCAGAGCTGGGCTCGAGCAGGGAGCAGAGGAGCTAAAATAGCTGCAGCACATTACGGGTTTCTTTGAGCCATCCCAGCTCCCCCGGGCAGAGCAGTACAAGCAATTCCTTGGCTTGATTAGAGACAGACAGACTTTCTAAGATTATTTTTTTTTCCCTAAACTATGTGGCTGTATTTGATTGCAGCAGAGCGAGCAGCTACTGATGACTTAAGCCTGGACAACAACAGGAAAAAGAAGTAAAATCTGAAGATGCTGCAGCATGAGGATGAGGTCTAGCAAAAATGTCAGAGGTTGGACCACCTTGCCAAGCCAAATGTTGTCAGCGAAAGCTTGGATAAGCTTGGATCTAATAACCTTCCCCAGCAAAGGGCAAAGTTATTTACTAAGGGAGTGGAATAACGGGGCTTATGGCTTTATAATTTTATATGCTTGTTTTGGTTCCCTTTGCAACGATCTGGGGGGATTTGGCTTGAGGAAAGATGAAGTTATTGAAAAGAAAAAAAAAAAAAAAAGAAAAAAAAAAGGAGTTATTGTTTGGGAATTGCAGATTGAGTGTTTAACATGATCGAGCTACCCAGCCCAGCCATGTCTGTCCAACGAGGCCCCAGGACACGCCTGGCACTATCGCACAGTGGCATTTAATCAGCTATCATTATATATAGCATGTAATTAGATTCCAGGAATAACTGCAGATAAGGTGATGGCACGATCCCAGTTTCCATCTCCTCACTTCCCCTGAAAGCATTAGCAAGGCCCTCCAACCCCCCAGCCATATATAAAGCTCATTTTCTGGTGGGGAAACTGAGGCACAGCTACCATGCAACTTGCATTCAGCCTCACAGGTCGAGCAGTTCCAGCGGGGTTTGCTGCCTTCCCATTACAGAGCAAGGGGAAACAAACAAATTAAAAAAAAAAACAAAACCTATTTTTAATTTGCTGGCTGCCACAGAGGGAGAAGGGCAGTGAGACGCTGCCGTTCCCAGCTCACTGCAAAGCCCGTCTTTCTCCCACGCTGTCTGGGGAGAGAATGGGACACGAGGGGCAGCTGTCCTGCAGGGATTACGGGCTGGGCTTTGGGCCACACTGTAAAAACTTCTTGGTTATTAAGTTTCTCACTGTTTTGACTATAGAATCACAGAATCGTTTAGGTTGGAAAAGACCTTTAAGATCATCAAGTCCAACGATTAACCCAGCCCTGCCAAGGCCACCACTAAACCATGGCCCTAAGTGCCACAGCTACATATTTTTTTGAACACCTCCAGGGACGGTGACTCCACCGCCTCCCTGGGCAGCCTGTTCCAGTGCTTGACAACCCTTACAGCAAAAAAATTTTTCCTCATACACACTCTAAACCTCCCCTGGTGCAACTTGAGGCCGTTTCCTCTCATCCTAGCTATAGCTTTTGCTGGGAATCAGAGAGACTCAGAGCATGAGATCGGACCTTAAAAATCTAAGTCAAATAAACCCCAAATGTAGTGCAGAGGGGGTTTCCCACCCACCCCCTTCTCTTTTATTTCCTGGAAGGCACGCTCATTCCCAGCCCTCTCTGGGAATGCTGAGTTACAAACAGCCTTGCTTTGGCATTTGGGCTGTTTGCACCACTGCAGCCGGACAGCCTGGTGTTTGGGGGATGCCCGAGCCCCACGATGAGCCCTGTAGCACCCAGACTCCAGCCGAACTGGCAGCTTTCCTGTCTGCTCTTCCTCTCCTCTTTATCCAAACAGAGGTTTCTGGCTCCCACCACCCTCCACATCCCTCTCCCAGCTGCACGGCTTGCATGAGACTTTCTTGGACTTTGTGAAAAACTTATTTTCAGGAGCAGCAGAGAACTCAGCAATGCTCAAAAATCAAAAAATAATACTAAGATTTGTGCTTTGCATGGAGAAGCATCAGCCCCAGCTTCTTGGTGGGGTCATGGAAGGAATTAGGGATGGAGAAGAGAGGCTACAGGAGGCTGAATCCAGCCTGGCAACCCCCCTCGTCCTCCAGTTTGAGAAGCGATAGGAACCTCTAGGGAAAATAAGGTATTTCCTCAACGACAGAAAAAGCCAAGTTTCACCCCAAAACATGCATCAGCAGCACCAGCTGCTGCCAGTTCCCTTTCAGGGCGCCACTGCCCAGAGCGGAGATGGTGGTGGGGACCCCAGGGAGGTGCAGGATGGGGAGACAAGGGGGGTCCCTGCTGTTCGGGGGTGCTGAGGAGTGAGGAGCTGCATCCAGCCCCTCTCTCAGGGGGCGGGGGGGCTGGCTGGTCCCAGCCCTCCCATCCCAACCAGACCATATAGAGTCATAGCGCAGAGCCCAGCCACCCTGTCCCGGGCAGCGCTGGGATGGGGCTCGGGGGACCAGCCGAGAGGGGGGATTTGGGGGGCACACCCCCAGCAGGGCAATAGGGCCGAAGGGAGGAAGTGCTGCCCACTGCTTCCCCCCCCCCCCTCCCCCAAGACCTACATCTTCCCCGGCAAACCCCGCTGTATCCCCCACCCCTCACCGCGGGTGCCCCTTGCCCCCACCCCCTTACCTCCGGGTCCAGAAGCATCCCCCCGCGCCGGGAGCAGCAGCAACAACCCCAGCAACAAAACACGGCTCCCCCCAAAACCAGCCAAGCCCCGGCGGGTGCAGCGCTTGCGGGGGGCCCGCCCGGCCATGCCGGCACTCCCCGGGGCTGTCACCACCTCTGCTCGCCGCCACCAGCCCTGCCTTCCTCTCTTATGCGCTCGGGTCCCCTCCCCTCCGGCCGGCTGCCCCCCGCCAGCCCCATGCACCCGGCACGGCGGCCCCGCTCGCCGGCGGCCGGAGCCCCGGTTCCCCGGGTCCCGGGCTGGGCGGTGGGAGGGAGGGGGGAGGTATTGTTCGCCTCTATTTATTGCTGTGTTTCTTGGCCCAGCCGGGCTGCTTTAATGAAAACCAGACCGGCGGTGAAGGCTGCTCCCAGGCTCCCCCCGCCGGGGCATCCCGCCGCAGCCGGGCCGGCAGCCGCCCTCCCCCGGGCTCCCCGCCGCAGCTTCACCCCCCGGCTCCGGGGGGAGATGTGAGGGGGTACAAGCAGGCTGCCTGCACACCAAAAAGGGGGGAGAAAAAGAAATTAAAGAAGCCCATGCAGCCCACCGGGGCAAGACAGAGCGGAGACACTTCTATGACCACCCCCCTACTCTCCACACTTACTATTATTAATATGAAATACATTTTTCTTACAGATGGGTGTCAGCACCCAGCCCCATCAAACCAGCTCACCACCCCGCACAGTGAGCGCTGGGGAGGGGGTGCTGCTCCCCTTCCTTCCTGCACACACACAGACACACACACCCCCCATCTTCTCTGCTCCAGTCTTTTGGGGTTAGGGCAAGGACGCATCCATAGTTATTAAAGTCCTAATAACAACATCGATTAATGCTAGTAATTAAAGCTTTGCAAATGATTTTACACTAAAAAGAGCGATAAGCTGCATGCAACACAGCCTCACCCAAAGTGCTCGAGGGAGCTCTGGGCACGCCTGCCCAAGGTGACATTTTGGGAACGGAAGGGACAGGGGACTTTTCTGGGGTTTCACAGCACAAAGGGCAAACCTAAATAGCAGAGCTCCAGCAGCAGCACAGTCAGAGCCCTCCTGGCACTCTGACACATGTGGAGGTCCTGTTAACAGGGCCCTCGGATGCAACCAGCAGATGCAAACATCTCGACAGTGTTGGTGAGTCTTCCCCAGCTCAGCAGCACCTTCAAGCCCCCGTTAGCCTCAGGTGCAGCATTTCTCAGGTGGGCTTAATGCCATTTAGCAACACCTCGCTCCCACCACAAGCTCTGCCAAGCATCTTCTGCCCTTTCTGGGCCAAGCTCTGCAGAGCACCAGGAAGGATTCCCCTAAGCTTGAAGACAGCCTCCTGCTAAACCTCACCATGGAGGGGCTGTGCGGATCCCACCACTTCCACAAGAGGACAAATGCTGCAAAAAATAAAGTCACTGCAAAAAATAATGCCACTCCAAAGAATAAACCTGCGGAAACGTGGTGAGAAACAGAGGGCATAGCCATCCCTTCTCAGATCCTGGCAGCTTGGTGCAAGTTCAGCAGAGCAGCTGTAAATCAGCAGCCTGGCACACAACTAGGAGAGATTCAAAGGCATGACAGGGCTTTCAGCCACCAGGGAACCATCATCAGCAAGGTCCAGAGGGACGAGGCTGTGCAGAGCTGCAGAGTGCTGCAAACGTCCTTCCAAGAAAGGGCAGCTGGTGGCCAGGACTGCTGCAGAGGGGTGAGCCAGGGGCTGGGATGGAGTAAGAACCATAAGCCAGAGGAAACCCTGTGCAGACAACAAGCTCCAGTCTTCCCCCAGCAGCCTGTCACCACGACATAGCTTCACTGTTAGGTTACATGATATTTTTTCTCATTCCTCCACTTTCTCAACTACAGAAAGCAGCACAGCCTCAGGGCTAGGTGAAGGCAGAAGTCTTTCTGCTTCCCACTGGCACAGGGAACCTGAGCATGCCCATCAGCTGTGGAGAAGTATGCGGCCCTACACAGGGCTGAGGGTGGCAACGGCTGGTGGTTATCCAGAGCAGCTTATAAAAGGCCTTTTTGTGCAAAGGAACAGGCGTTCTTCCCCCTGCTTACAGCCTTAATCACTTGATACCTCTGCTGACAAAAGCCTACAGAAGCTGTGGCACCCGACCATGGTCCACAGCTGGGTCACAAAGCCTGGCAGCTGAGCCCGAGGTCGGGGATTTCTGCGTCCCAGAGTAAGCCAAGAGTAGCACATGTGAAGCAGGGGCAGGGGGACCACTCGCAACTGTGGAATTAAAGACAAGGAGAGCCTCTTGTTATCCATTTTCAGGGTGCTCCTGTCCTCCCAGGCACTCACTGAAGGAGGCAACTAGCACAGAGTACACAAGCATAGGGGGTGTGCTCAGGAAGATCCTGGGCACTCGCACTTTTGGTCTTCCACCACTGCTTCATCAGCAGAAACAGCATCCCTCGTAGCCAGTTACATGTCCTTCTGCAAAGGACAAGGACAGCTGTAACAGAGTAAAACAGTTCTACGCCATTCATAAAAACTTGTGCCTGACAGACCTAAAAATAGTGTCTCCTTAGACCAAATTTCATATAATCTCCTATTAAAATAACTATTCAATCTGCACACAGTGCCACAGGAACTCAACTCCTCGTGCACTGGCATTCAGGAGGCCGCAGTGTGCACCTGGCATGCTAGCTCCTCCAGATCCAACTGGAGAGTCTCAGAGCCACAGAATCACAGCATGGCCTGGGTGGGAAGGCACCTCTGGAGATCATTCAGTCCAACCCCCTGCTACAGCAGGTTCTCCTAGAGCACGTTGCATAGAATAATGTCCAGGCAGGTTTTGAATGTCTCCAGAGAACATCCAGAGGTATTTTTGAGTATCTCCAGTCCAAGAGACTTACCCTTCTCTGGAGGAATGTCAGGGCTGGCTACTCACCAGATGAGTCAAGGAGATTGGGCAGAGACCAGCAGCACGTCCCCTACGGCAGAGTGATTCATGGGATGTACCGAACAGAAATTCAGCAGAGGAGCCAACACAACTTTAGACAAAATGAGCTGGAGTCTCTCCTCTCTTTTGCATCATGAAAACAAGTTTGAAGTAGCTTCCGATAAAGCTAGAAAGCGACAGGGCTGCAGCACATGGGTACATGAATATAATTAGATTGTATTTAAAAAAGAAAACACCTCCCCTCTCAAGACCTCCTACAACTGTCCTCACCACCGTGGAATTTGAGCGCCTTCCAGAAGTGTATTAATCAACATGGCTTTCATTTGTCATGCAGAGGTCATTCACCCTCCCGATGGGTCTAGTTTGGCCCAGAGCATTCAGTTTATCTGCTGATGTAGGGAGAAAAATATTAATAAAAGTTTGACTTTCAAACCTTGCTTGTGTGAAAGAATCGTGTCTTTTCCATTTTCAGCAGTTCAGCTGAGTTCCCTCCCCAAGCCTGCGACAAGCGTGTCCAATGACTTCATGTTACACTTTCAAGCTTTACAGAAGTACAGCTGCCCAGCTGGCTAACTAATAAATGCAAAATAAAGGAAGAAATATATTAAGATCTTCCTCACTGGATTAAAGCTTGATCTGGACTAATGAACAGCCAGCCAGGAAGCAATTCCTTCATTAGGAAAAGTGAATTATAAACCAGGATGCTCTCACGGATAAGCGGAAGCCATTAGCTTACCTGCTTTCACATGAGGCAAAATCTCTTTCTTCAAAGTCATTAAGTTGTGCTCTCCTACAAGCACGACCACTAACAAATTCACCACCGGCAGAGGCAGATGGCAGAAGTCCTTCTGGGAAGCAGTACTGCAGGAGTCAACCGCTCTGAACCAGGCCATGTCTAGACAGATTTACAGTAACACAACCATGTTCTGTGGGGAACTTCCTTTTGCCAAGGAAGTTGCGCACTTCAACTATATTTTCACATCATCCTTGCAATTGGTTTCCATGGAGATCTTTCCAGGTACCAGCAATGAGAGAACGTGTTCTAAACAACATCCACTCAAGCCCCATCACTGCCTGATGTGGCAGGCCTCTGACTTGAGGATGGTTCTCCATAGAAAGGACTCTGAAAACATTCACCAAGAACCAGAGGACTTCCCATGTTATCATAAGTAGTCCATCAGGATGGAATTTACAGCGCAAAAAGTTGAACTAGTGGAAATAGTTGTGAAAGAGGAAACAGAAGGTACTTCTGAAGAGCAAACAAGCCTCTTATTTTAAAATAAGGAACCTTTCAAAGCGTAAAGTGGTTTTTTACACCCCTGTTCTCTGCAGTTTCCTTACCTCATCACCTCACTCACGTATCCATCATGCTTCCCACCTCTGGTTCAGTTTGTAGACATCACGTTTACAGGCAATCAAAAGCCAAAGACCAGTCATTTTATTTACTTGATGAACAAGGTACAAATGACCAACAATCAAAGCTGCTTTAAGTTTCCAGAGACAACTCAACAGTCAAAGTGCTGCCCTTTCCCCATTTTTGAGAGGGCAGCTACAACAGGTGGCCTTTTGGTGAGACTCAAACATCCATTTTGTATCTACAGAATAATCATTGTGAGGGGTGGGCACAGCAAATGCTGATCAAAGAACATTTCTGATTTACTAAAAACAGAAGCCTGCAGTGTTCAAAAAAACCATTTCTGCCCTCTTTAAGTTTCCCAAGATTTGCAGAACTTACCCTGAAAGTCTTCGTGTAGCAGTAAATTAAGAAGAGATGACTCCACTCTGGAATCAACACAAGACAAGCATAATTTCCTGAGTTTTTGGAAAGAAATGTTGTGTGTTTGAACCAATGACTCCAAATGTCAACAGACTCCTTCTATAGAACTATAAACACTGGACGCTTTTTCACCCAGCACAAGCTTTATCTGACCTGACGACAACAAGGAATGGTAGTGGAATGGGTGTGAGTCAGCTTCACTAGCATCCCTCATGAAGAAATACAGAGAAGGATGGATGATAACACGATTAAAGAGTACAGAGCTGAGGAGGAGACCTGCCTCCTTTAAATCTGGCTATGTGTGACCTAATTTTCAGAAGTTCTAAGAAACTGCAGCTCCTGATTCCATCTGGAATTGCAGATGCTCACTCCTCTGGGGAGAAATGTCAAACAATCTCATACTGTTCCTCTACAAAACTTTCTTTTTCCTCTGCTGTGTGCAAAGCAAAGAGAATATTTGCTTTAGAGTATTTCAGAAAGCAGAGTGTAAACTCTTTGGGCAGCCCAAGATGCATAAATCATCCAAGCACAATCTTCAGATCACACATTGTGATATACTAAAGCATGCCTGAACAGAAACATTTTAACAGAAGCAAACACACTTCCCCCCTAGCAAAGGAAAACCACTAAGTTATTATTACTAAATGAGGAATTACAGCCACTTGTCACTAAAGCTCTCAAGCTGCAACTCTAACTCAGAGAATGACAACAATTGTTCGGTAATTTTGATAGTTAGTGAACGTTTTTAAGCAAGGTAACACGTTAAAAAATTTGCAACAGCTCTTTGTTTTGAAAGGTTTTATAACTTATAGTTCTCTACTTAGCTGAGGATGGGTACTCCGACCAGTTGAAATGGACTGCCTCCACCTCTCCTCGGTTTGCAATGCGCTTGTTTATTGGCCTCTATGCTTTTGCTAGGGAGCAACACACTGGCACACTACGGAGACAAATAAAAAAAAGCCATCAGCTGTGTTATCTGACTGTAAGAAGACTTAGAAGCATCCCCTGAGGCACCAGCAGGGCCCTTAACCTCTCTTCTTTTTTCATTAGTTGAAAGCTTAAAAGCATATTTAAGAAGCTAACTGGCTTTAAATGAGCACTCAGTGAGGCAAGATCTTATCATGACTCCAACACAACTGAATTTCTTGTCGCAAGGAACAAACCTATTCATAAGTATATCAGAGAGTCGCATGAGAAATCTCAGCACCACCAAGTTTTAGCACCTTCTTTCAGCAGCCTACAAAGCTGCTTTCTAGCCCCAGAACAGCGCTCCAAAAGGCAAAGCAACTTGCATCCAAACTGATCCCACGGACAAGACACTGAAAGGAGCAAATAGGCAAAAACAAGTTTTGAAAAGTGAAAAGGTCTAAAGAGATAAGCCATTTTCTGAGCTGATTTATCACAGCCATGTGGCACTGTACTAAGCTGTACTTCTAATTTCAGATTTCTGAGACCAGACCAGACATGGCCTTTCAACATATTAGATCACGGGTTTGTGGTGGTTGGGTTTTTTGCATGCTCCAAATAAAATAAAAAAAAAATCTTTACACCCAGATATATTCTCACACTTGACTCTGGGGTAGGATATAACAGCTGCTTTAAAAGCACATGGTACCACCAGCACAGGACACAGCTTGAAAAATACTATGCCAAATCTCTGCTGAGGGTAATTTAGTGCAGTTCTGCTGACCTTCAAAGGAATCACATCGTTTCCCATCATTTGAAGATTTGATTCATTACATCCCAATGTGAACTCCAGGGGTAACCGGCAGAGCTGGACTGTAGCCACAGCTGGATGGCTGAGCCAAGGGGTAAAACGAGAAGCGCTTCGAAATTCTTAGTGAACATGAGAGGTCAAAATCTCTGAGTTGTGCCTCACCCTCCACAGCATTGTGCGCACTGTTACAGCTGTTCATTGAACTAAATTGCTATGAACATTTCAAGTACAGAAGATAAGGAAACCACTGTTCACACCCACTTAAGTCTTCCCTCAGATGTCTTTTCCTGTTTGTACACCAAATGAACTCTACTTTGATAAACATATGAAGCTGAAACTTCAGGCTTCTATCACCAAGAACCACAACCTTTGCACATCACCTTTTCTCACTGTGCTGTTAGTTAGGTGTACAACCACATAACCTGTCAGAATGCAACTATCTAAATGAAGTGAAGGGATCTCTTCCAGGCAAGACTTAAAAATTTCCAAACAGCACAAAAATTTCTCTGATTAGACTCTCCTGGCTCATACAGAAAACCAGCAAACTAAGCAAAAGATCGGGGAATCACAACTCCTCTACTCTTTCAGTTTAAAGGGCCGCTACAGTTACCTTGTAACTTAAGGTCTGTGTTGGGTGAAGAAAGAGGTGATTACAGCCCCCTGTTTTTAGATGTTGCCCATACCCACAGCGACGATACATTCATGATTGCTGCCATAGTTACCACAAACTGATCCAATGTTATTTATTCAAGGATTTTTTTGCAGTACAAAACATTACAAGTCAGTTATCTACATTGAGATAGGAAATAAAAAAATAAATCATTGTTAAAACAGATTTAAAAATAAATATATAAAATTGCTATTCCAATCAGGTAGTTATATTATGAGCCAAGTACTCCCAAACTATGTTTATTTTGGAAGTGCATAAAACCACTACAAAAAACACGCATTTATTTAAAAACCTGTCATTCGTATCATCATTGACTCTTAAATGCAGCAAGATTATACTAGCACAACAACAGAACTGAATACCACAAAACAGACACTGCCCAAGTATTCACTGCATTATCTTCTCCACGTTACAATCTCCTTTATGCTTGAAGTTTACTAAGCATAATACACATTCATTTGAACAGGAGATCTTTATCAGTTCCAAGGCACCTTCCTCCCTAAGACACGGTTGGTGATTTTCTGAAAGATAAAAACAAAGCGAGAGAAATGAGTGTTATTCCTCTAAAAATTAAAACCTCTAAGCATAAAGATAGTGCTAGTAAGTTCTCAGAACAGAGTATCAAGGGGGTGATACTAGGAAGTGCTTATTTTACACCTTTTAGGACAGCTAAAGCAGTCTAACTGTTTCCCACTCATTGGTATGAAGAACACCAGGACATTCCTGTGCTGGCTGCAGTGGGAATGGTCAGAAAGAGGTCTAAAGAGTCAGAATACATCCTGACATTAGCTGATAGACTATTTCCCTAAGTAACCGTGATGCACGTCCCTCCCTTCATCCTCTGAACATGAGCTTCTGGGAGTCATGTATTCCCTAGTTTGTGATACATTTATGAAACGACACAGGAAAACTGGAAGAGTTACAGAGAACAGTAACAAGCACAGTGGAAGATACAGGAAGTGTCTTCTACAATAAACTGAATAAATTAGGACTCTTCACTACAGTGGGAGGGATGCGCCATGACTGAAGAGGAAGAGATGAAAAGTCTATACAATCCTAAGCAGCCTGAAGAGGTTACAAGGTAAAGTTATTTGCAGACTCTTCCAAAAATAATCTGTGAAGGCATTGTATAAAACAACTGGCAACAGATTTTAAAGAAGTGAAACAAAAAAAAACACCAAATACTTTGTGTGAACAGTCACAGTCTTGTACAGTTAAACTGTGAAACTGCCCTGCTGTGTGGCAAACATCAGACATCTACATTTCACAAAGCAAGTAGGCAAATTCATGAGAGGAAAAAACCAAACCTAAAACCCAAACCACCGATCCAAAGATGGACACAAAACCCCATGGACACAAATCACAGCAGACTGTTAGAGAGCATCTTTGAGAAGGACTGTTAACGCTGGCTCTATTACGATATTCTTCCCCAGGCACCTGCTAATGTGACCCGTTCTCATGGCAATGGGCAATCCAGAAAATGAAACACCACATCATTCTGCTAGCTCAGCCAGCAGATCACTGATGTTTTGAAGCACAGAATACATATTACGTGGCTTCAGAGAAGTGCAGAATAAAGTAAGAGCTTTGGGTAACTCGTATATTACTAACAGCAGTGGGAATGATACAGCCTTCACCTGAAGAGACCTTTTGCATCACAGATGAATGCAGCACACAGCTCAGCTCTTTATACACACGCAGAGTATGCAGTATATGTGTATAAAGTATATACACATACTATATATAGTGTATATACCAATACAGAATATACCCTGCTTACACACATACATATAAAAAGCAGCAAAGCTGTTGACATGAATCTCAGTGTGAAATCTGTCCACAGTACTTCATGAAGCCTCAGACGGCCTCAAAACACCTCACCACAAAACCGCTGATGAGTCCTCACAGCTCACAAGCGCTTTTGCAATCCAACAAGCAAACCCAACCAGCAATTAGATGCTATTTTGCCTCTTTGCTCCATTCCAGGAAGCGAATACAGAACAAAAAACCCTAACACGTTGCTGACTGGAGAGAAAATGTAACCAAGGGGATGAAAAACAAACATTAAAAAAAATTTACTGTAAAGCAGCAAGCAAAGTGCAATTCAGTTTCACACATCTAGAAGCATGTGCTTTGTCCTTTGGGGTAGTGACATCTTGTGGCCCCTATCCTGCATAGGCCCTAAAGTACATGTCCCATCCATAAATAAAATAGTGTTTAGTCTTCCTGAATGGTAATATCTTTTTCTTTTTTTAAGGGATAGAAGAAAATGTATAAATTAATAACTCTGCTATGCCCTTTATGGAGGTTTCTCCCATGCTCCCTATTTACAAAAATTACAAACTCACTACATCTAATGGAAAAGCCTCAGTAACAGAACAATTTTGCATCCGACAACTCATAAAATTCATTTTCACTTAATTTGGGCTGAAAGAGTTCTGACTTATGCTGCCAGTGGATCAGAAATCTGTCTTGACTCTACAGTTTTCAAAATTAAAGGGCATGCAGCATGCCTTATCAGACTAGTACAATTTTATGCTCTATTTGAAATTAAAAGTAGAAAAGCAAAGGGATAATGGGACAGAACATCAGCCCAGACCCATGTGCATCCTATGATAAAAATAACTTTGCTATCTTATTAAAGATAGGCATTTGACAATTCGAAAAATTAAGAATGCCTGCGCAACCCCTCAGCTGCTTTCTAGCACAGGAATTTTGATACATTTCCAGTTCTATATGAGCCCATATTGTTTCCTCCTGAGGGCCTCATCCTCACTCAGTGCTAACAAAACCGTTATTTCATTCTCTCTTCACCTCCCACTGCGCTGCCCCACACTGCCACTGTAGCACATATATACCTTAAAACAAGCACTGACAGCCCTTACTTCTCAGGTGTCTCGCATGAATATTTTCACTTGTACTTCACAAAAGGTAAGCAAATTTTGTTCATATGTATTTACTAATTTGGGGGCTTATTTTGAGCCAAATAAACTTAGTTGCATCTCATCCCTCAACCTGGACACTAAGGTCATTACTCTTGATTCCCTACAGCTAATGACAGACACACTGCCTCCAGAGCACAGTAGTAGTAGCTGTTGTTGCTCACACTGCAAACACTGGAAACTTGTTTTCTTCTCACAATACATTTCTAAAAAGCTGTGCTTTTTTCTTCTAAAGCATCAACCCATAAATTACATCAATATGAAGTTATATCTGACATACCTTTAAATCTTGGTGCGAGGGTACTGCAGCAAACAACACTTGACTATGTTCATGTATGTACAGGTATGAGTGTGTGTACATGCTTAACTCATTGCTTCCTTTCCCAAATTTTAATCACCCCTAACCTGTAAGCCCTCAATGCCCTGTAGAAATGGCACACACACTGTACTGCTAGAAAATCCCATCCTCAGAGCCAGCTGTACTGCTATTCGTGAGGTATACACCTAGCTTTACATGGCTACTCCTTTGGTATCAGTGAAAGAAACAGAAGCAACCACTGTCCCAGCACCGTATCACATCGTGGCAGAGATGTAATAAACTTAGGATATAAGCACACTTCACTATTACAACAAAGTGTTTGGCCACAGGTGCTGGAAAAGGAGAGTAAGTGCTCAGACTCTCCTTCACCAATCCAGCTGGTCTGGCAGTTTAAGACATCCCCACCTGCCCAGCTGTTTCATTAGTGCTCCTCTGCCAGCTATTAACACTTGCACAGCAGAAAGTCAGCCAAGAAAATATGAGTGTAAGCCTCAGGCACTCCAGAACAGGAGTTCAGGAACATGCCCAAGCACACACTTTCACCAGCAGTTTAACCTACTAAGCTGCACTCTGGAGTGGCTGGGGCATGAGTACACCCTTTCTCCATCAAGATGACCAGTGCTAGCTAGACAAAATCCAAAGACTGAAGGACAAAGAAGTTTCATCAGGGACAGGTCATGCCACTAAGCACTGAGCTGGGAATCAGAGAATACGAGTACTATGCCCCACTCCATCACTGACCCACACACAAACTTGAGCAAAGCACTTGACTCTCTGACTCCCGGACCTTCCCCCAAAATCTGTCTGGATATATGCCAAATGATCTTGGAAGGAAATGTCCCCCTACTACACCTGTATAAGGCACAACAGGCCTCCTCTAGGTGACTGTAATTAAAACAAAGAGTCAGATCTATTCCAGAGTACTGATCTGCTGTTCTACATCAGCAGTTCACAAACTTGCCACTATGAGAGATACTCAGACCACAGTTTGGGTACAGTGCTACATTTAAATGATACAACCCTAGATTACACACATTTTTACTCTAGCTTTTGTACCAGCTGTTTTCTTCTCCTAATACTCTGTGTCATCTTTGGAGTCATTCCAAAAAATCTGTGGTTCTTTTTTTCATGCATAATCAGATCCGCTTAGATACTGATGCTCTCAGCCACACATTAAGCAAATTCTAAACAAACCATTCACTGTATTTACAGCTACTCACTACAGCTATCCTGCATCAAGGAAGACAAAAAGATTACAATGTTTACTGCAATGAATCATCATCCCTCTCCCAACCAAAAGCATACTTATATACAAAACATCTGATTTGATTCCCCCTCTGCTTCCAGCTGACTAGGCTACTTCAAGTCACTGCCAGCATTCATTGGCTCTTAAGACCAGCACCTGAGGCTCTGTACAGGCATCTGAGATTCTCAGACTACTGAAAAAAACTATGATCTGAATATACCCTGCAAAAGTGTAGTATCAAATTCAAGTAATTCTAGTGGTAAATACCCACAATCAGATTAGGAAGGTATTCTGGATAATATACCGCATTACAAGGCCTGACTTTTAAAATCCAATTACTGCTGTTCCTGACAAATAACTAACCCTATTATTCCAGCTCTGGTAGGACAACTCAGCCAGGAAAGAGATGCAATACTCAATCTGAAGTGCAAGCTTAAGATCCAGAGAGAAAAAAAAATAATCAGTTTTTATTTTCAATGCATGTCCTTAAATCACTGAGGCTTATAATGCAGTTTATTGCCTGCTGCCAGAGCTCGCCAGAAGGCTACATTTTATGGTATACGGGTTAGTTAAAAAGCATGAAGGTAAGTCAGTTAGAACCCCAATGTTTGTATTGCAAACTGTTGTTTCTCATCTTTTAATTCTACTAAGTCCTAAGAGAAAGCTTAAGCATACAGATGCCTACCACAGCTCAAAAAGGGATACGCTAGTCAGTTTTGGAGACGCACTTCTCAGAGGGGACAAATGGGCCTTCTCTGTTTGATCAGGACATTTATCGCATCATGACATATAAACCGATACTGCCTGTTACACAGAAATACTAGATAACTAGATGTGTGCACATGGGAGGGCGTAGGGACAGAAGACACTCTTCCATGTTATTTATCATACTTAACCCAGGTGAGTCGCTACCACGGAGTTTCTCAATCTTTCTGTCATTAATTAAACCTGTGTTTAACAGACTGACATAAAGCACGTTACACAACTTGGAGAGCCAGGGAGGAAGAGCATTAGCAGCAGTTGTTTGCTGGGACAGAAGCAGCTCCCTTCAGGGATCTCACTGCTTCATGGCAGAATGAGGCAGGATTCAGCACAGTCCTACAGTAAGCCAGCAAAATGGGCCCCAATGTTTCCTTCTCCTGCTCACCAAAATCCTGGAGTTCTCAGCCCACCTCTGCTCTGCTGCTGGTTGTGTAGTGAGGCTCCAGCACAGAAACTGTTCTTGAACTGCTGAGTAAGTGTTTGTGGTTCATAGTCACACCCATGCTTCAGGATACGGTTTATTTCTACCGCTTGCCAGACAGAGGAGATCCTTAGCTGATCAGTGCCAGTGTGGCAAGGCCACACTATCAGCTGAACAAACACTTAATGGTGAAATCCACAGCCCCCAAACTTAACAAATTATCACCAGGACTGCCAACTCTACACTGAAGCAAAAGAAAGAATGATGACTCCAGGCTTTGTTAACCATGGTTGCGAAGTTAACTGTGAATTGTGTATGCTAAATTCATTTACAGCAAGGGTCACAAGAGCAAAACCAGCAACCTTCAGTTCAGGGAAGCATGCTCCTTTAAGCATGCTTGATAATCCCTCTGTTCTGCCCTCAGGACTCTGCACAAGACCTTCTTTGTATACTATAATCAGGACCATGCTTCCCTGTCTTTTTTCCATACACCATGTGTAGGTCCTGGAAGGATTTTAGGTTAGGCAGGGGGATTTTCTTGTTCCAAGTTTTACTAAGCTTGACTGCTTTGACCCTGATTAAATGCTAATACATCCTAACCACCTAGAAATTGCAAAGTAATACCACAAAATTAACATTTAGTAAATACTACTATGACGCTTGTGACTTCAGGAAAAAAAAAAATCTAAAAAGTTCCAGCATAAATACTTGACTAGAACACCTACTGTTTTATAAAGCTGTGCTTTCAGGCGGTATGACCTGTATTCCATTTTCCTCTTCTCTTCCTCTCGCTTCTTCTGCACCTCTGGCAACTGCTCATAGATCCTTAAGTGTAAATACAAAAAGTTAAAAAAACTGACTTGAAAGGATGGAACTTACTGATATTAAAAAAAAATAAACCTCTGTTTCATATTCACATTCTGTTAAAGGCTACTGGCTAACCACAGCATAGAAAAAATTATTTAGGGGTTAACTAGTGTCACACAGGGGAAATGTGGAATACATAGCAGTTGTGATACCGGAAATTCCCACATCCCATAATGCCTTTTCTCATGCAAGCAGCACCTCCTAAAGCAATAATAAATAAACCCAGTATTTTCAACATTCAAGTCACCATACAGCTGATATGATTACCCAGCTACAAAAGGTAGAGCTCCAGTATCTTCAGTACAGAACAGCCCTACTGCTCTTCTGTACTGGTTATGCTGATTCCGAGTAACATGTTTATCCATCAATAGCGATATCTTTACCCCAAGAATAACCTGAATTAAGCTATTTAGGCATCTTTTCAAAATTTTAGTGTTTTCAACACTCAATAATGTTGCCCTGTTTAGATCAATTCTTTGTCTTCTCCAGTGCTGAACATCTCCCATACCAGAGGCAAACAGCAAGGGATGCTTTGAATGGAATAGAAGATGACTGGTGCTCAGTACAGAGTCAGTGCGCTATTCTAGTCAGTTTTACATGCTGTCATCTAAAAGAGGAACCCGAGAGCTGGGATGGTAGTGTATTGCTCACACTGCCTTCCCCAAATCTTCCTTTGAGATCATAAAGCTTTACTAATTTCATGAGAGTGGTTGCCAAGAAACATGCAGCCTCAAAAATGTTGCAGTTTATGGGAGGTGGAAATAAACCATGTCCAAAAATTTCGGTCCTGTAATATTTAAAGACAGATCCTGCTATAAGTCCTTTCTTAACATGCTGATTTGATAATCAGCAAATAGAAAAAAATACCAAAACTACTTGTTACAAACACAATGCTGCATTATACTCTTTTAGAAACTGTTTCATTCTTCCATCTGTATAATATCTTTGCACAATTACAGCTGGCATTTCAAATATTTTTAAACACATCTATGCCTTCAGCTCCTATTATCTGAAAATATTTCAGCACGCTCCATTTTGAACATTGCAAATAAATACAGCCCACCAGCTGGGAGGAGCATTTTTGACAGCTGTCTTGGTACTAATTCCAGCAACAAAATAAGTAATACTTCAGACTGGCAAGAGAAGAGCGGGAGGTAAATGTCTATCAGTTTGCACCCATTTGCTCTTTAGTCAGTACAAGTTAGGTGTCACTTGCATGTTTCAAAGCAGAGAAGGATGAGGAGTTAGCTGGAAAACAAATAGGAAGCTGTATGATAATGCATAACTAAGTAGGCAGAATCAAGAAAGCAAAGATAAAATCCAAATCTCAATTAGTACTGAATTTTATGTCCTGTTTTAATTCCCCAGCATCAGCTAGGCAAAGCCATACACATTTGTAGCTTCTACAGTCCTCTACACAAACGCATTTAACAGTCTATCAGACTTCACAGTAGAATTGATGAGCAAGCAAATACACATCCAACACCCAAAAAGAGAAGAAAAACAAGAACAATTGCACTCCTTCCAGTGGCCTACCTTCCTGTGTATACCTATTTTCCTACTGTCTGCAGCTGCTCTTAGGAGGTCATCTTTTCTAAAAATGTCACTACCCACATTACAGCTACAGAAAAGAGGAAATAAATCACACTTAGGTGCTTACTTTACCCCTCTTATGCTTTGCTGGAAGGCATTGGAGGGTGCTAGGTATATACACGTGTTACTGGACCGGGGTAGGAATACCCCCAAGATTTGAGGGTTTGCTTTACTGCTGTCTCACCATTCTCTAAAGGATTTCACCATTCTAGGGCTCCCCTCAAAGAAAGATCAAGATTTACCCCTCACAAATCATCCCACCATAAAGATGTTTAGAGCAAGAAGTGGGTAATGCAAAATTGTAGGGAAATTAATTGAAAATTGTTTTCATTACCTAGCTAATTTGCCATGAGAAATTCCATTTATACCCTCAAAGAGAAAAAGAAAAAGCCTTCGTACTCATTATAGGTGTGCATTTCAAAAGAATGGTACAGAACAAATTTCTTCCCAGCTCCAACTGAGAGATGGATTATGACAGCAGCAAGAACAAAAAAAAAAGTCATCAATTGTGACTGCCTGAATCAGTCTCCATAGAAAACCTGGTGAGTTCAGTTATTATGAAATCAGAGTTTCTGAAATTATGAGTTCAGATACATTGATCTCACAGTCCAAGTGACCCAAACCCAAATCCTTCTACTTCAGCTAAAACATCTGGAGATGCATTCCTTGGGGAACTGACATCTTTACTGCATTTACCACTTCTGCCACCTCTCTATTAATGCCCTAAAAATACTTTTAAATGCCAAAATCTATTGAAATAAAACATCCTTTTTGGACTCTCCAATCATCTCTATCAAGGGGTTTATTTTATATATTGCATATTCCAGCAGATATTTTGTAGAATCACAGCGTAACTGAGGCAGGAAGAGACCTCTGGAGGTCACCGAGGCCAACCTCCTGCTCAAACCACAGTTAACTTCAAGGCTAGGTCAGGCTCATCCTGTCAGTTTGTGACTCGTTCCAAGGATGTTGGATCAACCATGTCTGTGGGGGTCCCGGTCCAGCACTTTACCACCCCTCCTCATGAAAAACCGATTTCCTTGTCTCCAGTTAATTTCTCCTTCCTGCAACACACCACCACTGCTGCTTGTCCTGTCACTGTGCACCTCCAAGAAGAGCCTGCCTCTTCCTTCTCCTCTGGCAAAGCACCACTGCCAGATCCTCAACTTCAGCCTCCTCCTCCTCCCCAGGCCAGACAAACCAGCCTCTGCTGCTTCTCCTCATCACCATGTGCTCCAGCCCCATGACTGTCTTGGTGGCCTCCACCAGATTCAGGCCACTTGCACAGAATCACAGAATGGTTTGGGTTGGAAGGGACCTTAAAGATCATCTAGTTCCAACACCCCTCAAAACCACATCCAACTTTGCTGACCCCTCTCTTGTACTGGCAGCCTGGAACAGGAGAAAGGATCCAGCTGTGGTCCCATGAGTGCCAAGCAGAGGGAATATCCACCGAAATGCAGGCCTTCATCATATATATATATGGAATATATATGAATGAAATACATATGAAATAGCTGGCCTTTATCATGCCAACTCACGTTCAATTTGCTTTCCACAAGCTGTCAGGGCCCCACGGCCCTTTCCAGAAGGGCCACTCTACAGGTAGCCTGTCCTTGGGATGGGTTTCTGTCCCCAGAAGAGACTTGGTATTTGCCATTATTGAACTTCACGAGACTCCCCTCAGTGCTGTCCCGCAGCCTGCAGGGATGTCTCAAAACTGCAGACCTACTCTCCAGCATACTGACTAGTCCTCCCAGTTCAGTGTCACCTGCAAACCTGTTCAGGTGTGCTCCATCCCATTGCTACTACTGATGAAGATGCTGTGAAACAGTCCTGGCCCACAGCATTGTCAATTCAGGAATTCAATGCAACAAAGCACTTGCTTATATGCTGAAATCCCAACTACTTACAACAATCTTTTGCCTCAAGATACACTCTTGACCTTTGCTTTGTTTTGACTCTAAACAACTTATTGATTCATTGTATTTTTATGTAACTTTACAAATTATCAGAGACGACTTCATGAGACTCTAATTTAAGTATTTATGCTGTTTCTGAACTGGTACTCTTCTAAACCACCTCCTCTTGACCCTGCTACCGCTTCAGGTTCTAGCTGCAATAAACTCTATTTTTTATTATACCTTCAGGTGCTCTCTGTAGCATAGGTATGCCAAATGTTTAATACATTGTCAGCATGCTGTGCATTTTATGTATGAACTGAATCAAAAATAAGGCAAAAATCTATCATAAGGTGGTTTTCTTCAAGGGTAAAAGCCTCTGTATTCCTTCGGGGGTAATTATTTCTTACATAAAGCTACTTTCATCTGGTGAAATGATGCCTCACTTCCTGCACCAATGACCTAGTTTGTTAATGTTTAAAACCATACAGATGCTTCAGCGACCCACACCCTACATTTCCTCTCCTTCTGGGATCCAGTACTTGCACAGTTTGCTGTAGTGCTTGGATGGCAGACAGTGCAGCAGGATACTCGGGTTTAGTTAGATAAATAATTTTTTTCCAAAATTATTCTGTTTCTCAGACCTTCTAAACAGGTGCTTTCAGCCTTTGATAAAGTCTCTACATCTTGCACCAAAAAAGAGGAGTTACCCCCAACACCCAATTCTCTGACTGCAGATATGATTAATCCACCTTTCCTATCCAGGTCACTTATCTATCTGAAAGACATTTTTGTTAATCTTACCGTTTAGATCTTAGAACCATTTCACTCTTTGGAATTGTTCTTCTGTTTTCTCTAAACAGAAAACCTAAATGGAAAATTTTGAGATAACAAAATGGTGAACAAATCTATTTCTCACAAAGAATGCTATTGCAACAATATGACTCCTTTATAAATTATGGATTCTTATAGACAATAATGTTAAGTAATTGTAATACTTTTATTACAAGTACACACACCCTTAAGTATAATGTGGAAATTCATTAATTCCTATAGAAAGTACAAAACCGAACCATGAAGGTACCTCGATCAGACAGCATGTGACTTGCATTCCTGTAGCCCTTTCTTTTCTCAGGAGGATTAAGTAGCTCTTCTCGTTTGGACTGCAGTACACTCTGTATCCTCCTTTCCTCCATTACAAGCTTCAGATGCTTCACACGCTCTCCAGAGCGGGAGATGAAATCAGGACGATGCACTGCAAGAGCCTCCTAAAATGGGATGACACAAAACAAAGTTTAAAGTGGCCAGACTGCCTCCCTACAGCTGGAAGAGAATAATCAAAATATATAAACACCATTATGAAAGCACGGAAAAAAATCCCATCAAAGTAGTATTTGGTATAACATACAGATATTCAGCACGACCACACTTGATCTGAAGTGTATGCCCTGTATGCATGTGTGTGTATGTACACACACATACACCATTTGCACTGTATGAATTAAAGCCCACTTTAATTGCATACTACGCACATCACACAGTATTATTTCTGTATGGAAGCAAGTATGACTTGATATTATGTCAGCTACATTCCCTCCAGTTCTTGAAGCCAAATGATTTAAGCTCTAATCTATTAGATCAATTCAAATAGCTTAGTGTATTGTGGAAAGCCAGACTACATAAGCAAACAGGACTGATGGATTTTTTGCTTTTCCAATGATCATAAATGGTTATAAAGGTGATTATAAAGGTGAAATGCTTTTAAAAAAGGATCAAAAAGTGTTTCCACAAGATTCAGCATAACTCCTGAAATCCTGCCAAGATCTCAGCAGCCTTACAGTGCAACATGCCTTTACCTGTAGTGTAAGCTTTCCGAGCGGTCGCGAGGACCTGTTCCCAGCATCACCTTCTGGAACGGCTGGCTGAATCATGTTGTCGTGCTGTTGCTCTTTCCAGTTCTTCTTTTGGAGAGGCTCTCTCCAAGGCTTTGTGCTGGTCAATGGTTCAAACCAAGATGGACCAGGACGAGAAAAGGAATTGGAATGGTTTTCTTTCCTAGATTCAGATTTCAAGTCTTCTGCTTGGACAAACCATGAAATCCCTGTTAAAAGACCACAGAAAAGAATAAAAATTTGTAGACAATACATGTGCCTATTTTCCATTCCCATCTATGGCCCTTTATGCCTGTGCTGATTTTGGCTAAGCTAATTTTCTTCATAGTAGCTAATATGGGGCTGTGTTTTGAATTTGTGCTAAAACCAGTGTTGCTAATTCAGGGATGTTTTAGTTACAGCTGAGCAGTGCTTACACTGAGTCAAGGCCTTTTCTGCTCCTCACACCGCCCCACCAGCAAGTAGGTTGGGGGTACACAAGAGGGGAGGGGACACAGTCAGGACCAAAGGGATATCCCATACCACATGACATCATGCTCAGCAAGAAAAAGCTGGGGGAAGGAACAGGGCACATTCAGAGAGACGGCATTAGTTTTCCCAAGTCCCCATTACGTGTGATGGAGCCCGGCTTTCCTGGAGATGGCTGAATACCTGCCTGCCCATGGGAAGTGGTGAATGCATTCCTTGTTCTGCATTGCTTGTGTGTGCAGCTTTTGTTTTACCTATTAAACTGTCTTTATCTCAACCCACAAGTTTTCTCATCTTTACCCTTCCAATTCTCTCCCCCACCCCACAGGGGAGAGTGAGCAAGCAGCTGTGCGGGGCTAGGTTGCTGCCTGGGGCTAAACCATGACAATGCCCCAAGGTCTTGGCTAAATCCAGTCAGTGGCCTAACACTGCAATAAATACTCACTTCAGTTTAATAACAGCGGGACTCTGTAAGAGACATCTTTGGCAGTTTCAAAACAATTCCTTTGCCAAGTGTCAGAAAACCAGCAAGTCTTTATTAAATGACACTTTTGAAAAAGCACAAAATGGTTGAGTTTGCAGGTTTCTCTCTATAGAAAGAATACTCACCAGCAATCACACAATTTCAAGGAGTCTCTCTCCTGTCCTAAGTCCTATGGCTTTCTATAGATATTTTTGAAGATCAAATGCTTTACATCTTCCAAATGTTAAATATGTATATAACAATTAGATTACTAACAATTTACATACATAATGGGATTGGAATGCATCAGCTAGTAGTCTGAGTAGATATTCCAAATTTCCTAGATTAAAATGGTGTGTGAGAGAATGATTTGTCCCTGTAATAACAACAAAGATGACTAAGGAAAATATTTTTAAACATCTAATCATTGTGAAGACTGACAGGAAATTTAAAAGGGACAAAAAAAATCAGGAGGCTACACCATCAGCCCAAAACCAAGCTCTAGCTAAAAACAGGGAGACTAGTCTAGTTCTTCTGGTACCACGGATCTTGTGCTCCTCAAGTACTCCTGAAAAAATACTTGTTCTTGAAGCCTCAGTACATGAACAGTAAGTACAACTTACAGTGACCAGTTACTCAGAGCTTAACGGAACCCTTTACACCTTAAAATCAAAATTAAGTACCTACATGATTCCCATCTCCTTCGTCTTTCCTTACCTTATTCATTGCCTCCTATTTATTGCCTTTACTGGCTAGGTTGCATCTAACAGCTTGACTGAAAATACAATCATAATAAAGCACTAGAGTTCATTTGACATAGTGTTTTTGATTAAAATTCATTGCTTAAAACAGAGTAAGAACTGACTGTACTAGTGACAGACTGCTCTGCGTCCTAGCTAATCCTCCCCACATAATTTGCCAGCTGCCGTTGAGAAATACAGCTTTTCCGGTCTGCAGAGAAAGTGTATTTTGGACTGACCTTGTGGTAAATGCAGCCTGCTCCTTTTCATCCTTTTCTCCACGAAAAAATTGCCTGGCTCTCCTTTCTGCTTGTCCTTGCTTCTTGTTGCCTGATGATCTGTGACCACACCATCTGACTCTCCAAAATTACCATCAACACAATGCCAGGGTTCCTGTGGCTGTTGATTTAGCTGGCTAGATCCTGGGGTAGGAAAAGTCACACCAACATCTCGAGTGTTTTTCTTAGTTGCACTGTTCACAATCTCCAAGTCTCCTGTAGTTGAAAATGAAGCAGTAACATCTTATTCCAGAGCAGCTGGAAGTACTTCAACATCAGTATGTGTGACACGCATAGTTCAGGGGATGACCCTCAATTTTTACTTTGAAGCTGAAGGACCACTTTCTTTACCCCACCTTCAAAAAGAAAAATCTTTTATATTCCCACTTCCAACTCTCCCACTTTGAAGAAAGTTTACAGTGACTCAGGATTGTTACTGTATAATAATCTTAGTAAAATTGAAGTGGTGTAAATCAATTACCGCAAGCAAACCAAACACAGATACGGATAGAGATACCAGGGGGGAAGGGAATTAAACTTGAACCAACTATGGCCCTGGCTGGGGATCCCAGTTGACTCTCGCAAGAGTCAACTTCAAATCTGCTGGTGAAAGACACAGTGGCAGGTCAACATACAGCTTTACATTTTGGACAATGGTACTGCAGGGTTTTCTGAACCTGTTTGTTTACCCAGTGTGTCCCTTCCAAAATGATGTTTTGGCTATAGAAGATTGGTTTGCCCACAGCACTACAAATATTTAACAGAAATATGTAACATGGAAGGCATCAACAACATTCAAAAAACCATAATGAGATCTTGAAAACAAGCCATGAAAATACTTTTCTGGTTCAATTCACTTGCACATGAAAAAAAAAGTCATAATAAATCATTCATATGTCTGACAAACAAAACAAGGCCCTTACTCAATCTGACAACAGGAAGTTGGTGTGTAAATGAAAGCAATGAAGAAACTGATAATTGCCACCGGAAAAACCCAAATGCAGAACTGTACCAGTCCAGGATCAGCTTATGTTTTAAATAGAATATAACATCCAAAATATTACCAAGAAGAATATGAAACACTGCAGTTGCCTTCAGAAATAGCATATGCTTACAAAATACATTCTGTGAGTAACAGATGTCTTGAGGAGAAAATAATGTAAAAAAAACCCTACAGCTAGTCCACCTTTGCTATTGAAATGGATCAGACCCTTAGGTTAATAAACTTGTGAGTGAGGAAACTGGCTACTAAAGCAGACCAAGAAAGAAAATTAAATGGCTCATTTTAATTAGAACATTACATCTTTCTCCAAAAGCATTTGAAGTGAATCTGAAGAATGCTGCTTGTATATACCCATCACCAGAAACACACAACAGACTTTGGAGAATGGTTTCCAAAGAGATGCAAGGCAGAAGCAAATACAGAAAAGACAAGTCTGTAATTCAACAGCTCACCTGCTTGGATACCTTTGTTGAGCGTCCGCGTCCGTCGCTTGTTACTAAGAGCAGAGCTTGGCCCCCAAGAAGCACTGCTTGAAGTGGAATCTGATGAAAGGGAGATTGTATTCTAGAAAAAAAGGATGCAAGAGAACAGAAATTCCTGAAATTCTAACCAAAACGAACAGGAAGTGGGTTTTGAACAGCAAAAAAGTATAGCCATCACCCTTTACTTGTTGTATCTTAATTCTATGGCTACTTAGATGTTTATCACAAGCTGACCAGTGTCTCTTAGTGCTACACCACACAACAGTCAGCCTTGACTTTATCCTCATGCACCACTGCATTTTCAGAATCCCATTATAGTAAGACAAGGACATTATTTCTGTAGGCAAGAGACTCTGTACAGTGCTGAGCATCCTCCAACTCATTTGTCCAGAGTTCATGGGACAATGTGGCCTGTCAAGACAGACTTAGAAAAAAACCTCTGCTGCAGCAAGATCATTTGTTGGCTGGGCTTTCATGAGAGACTGCAAAGTGTGAAATACTGCTTTGGGAAGAGCGAGAATAAACAGCTAAACTGAACCGTGTATTCCTACCCTCTCAAACCAAAAGCCTTTAAAGGTTGCTGGGTTTGCTGGAGGGACAAACTGTCTTGAAAGATCAACATACTGCTTTGTAAATTCACAATGAAATCCAGTTCTGTACCACTGACATGAAAGAGCAGAGTCCTTTCAAAACACAGGAAGTTCTCTCACCCTGTCATCCTCATTATACAAAGTTCTCCAGGCAGAGAAAATTAAACTCGATAAAAACAAGAAATAAAAGTCACATGGTAAAAGCATGGCTTAGGCAAAACACTAGTTTCACATTTTCATCTTTCACACAAACAGAAGTGCCAGCTGCAGGGATGTAAGCAGCACAACTTTGTTTTAATAAATTAATTTAAATTTTATGACATTACAAGTTTACAGCCATTTAAGAAGGAATATACTCTGTGAGTGTAATGTATCTAGTCCGCAAGCTTTTTGGTTATATAAAAAACAGAGAAGGTTAGTACTTTATTAATAGCAATTAACTGACGGTGCATCCCCAGGCTTCAAATCCAACAGTGCAGCACAGACCAATCTCTGCAACCATGCTGAATTTAATTTTTAATTATGAAACAGATTTTTTTTTTCCTTGATCATAGCAATTAGTATCCTATTAGTAACTCATAATGCTTGCCATGATGGAAATGAACAGAGGCTTTTTTATTACCTTTTTATTGAACCTCTGCTATCACCACTTCAATGCTAAACATAAATTTCATTTCAACATTAAAAGGAGGCAATTTTTAGTCTCATGCATACTGGCAAGAACTGATTTTTTAGTTTCATAAAACTATTACAGCTCTAGTAAAGTGCACTAGACAGATGTAGTAGATATGCATCTCCTTTCAGAAAACAGAAGCAAATTTAAATACATGCTCGGCAAAAGGGAAGAGTAAAGTAAGGAAAAAAAAAATCAAGATAACCCATTTACATGCACATGCATATCAGCCTGCTGAAATAAATATAAGCAGCCATTCAATACTGAATATTGACATGCATATTCCTATTTGGACTAGAATATTCAGCGCAGTGCTTTCAAAGCCCTTGAGCAGTTGAATAGCGCAACCTTTAGCTTTGTACCTGCTACCAGATGGCAGCTTGAAGAGTGCTTTAGAAATAACAGAAACTGGAATAGATAAAAACCTTCTGGGATGGGTTCAGCATCTATAAATAAAAAAAGCTGTAACCAAGTTTTCTGGAAGCAGTGCTGACAATAGGCTGTCATAAAAAACTGAGCTACAAAATGCAGTGCTTGCCTGGAAGATTCATACAGTAGTCCCTCTAGAAGCAGGGTTCCTGCTACAAATAAATATCTGTCTCTGAACCACAGATATTTGCAACTAAAACAAAACAATAAGTGATGATTTCTGTTCAACCAACCACCACAGAAATTACCAAAATTTGGATTTTAAATTAAGTTTACCATTTAGCCTTTAATTTCCTCTTACTCCGTATTTGAGGTTGGTCATGTGTCTCTTTGTATGTATTTTTAAAAAAGAACACAACATCAGCAGATGAAAGATACTATTTTCTAAAGACATACGGGTTCAATGCAACAGCAAGCACCGGGAACAGTGAGCCTTTATTCTCATAAAAGTATTACTGCAATCAGTTATCTCACGGGTGATTTTAACAGGCAAAAGACTAGATGTTGGTTTTAAGGTCAAAATAGACATGGAAAGATTAGTCTTATGAATGTAATATGGAATAAAATCATCCCCTAAACAGTGCAACCATGCAAGAAATGCTGGATCTGAATTTCATTGTTAGATCGTCAGTATTCTGAGTAATGGTCCCAATGTTGCAAGTTTATGAGAATTTTATTTTACCTTTAAATAAATATTATAAATAAAAATATTAACAAAAATATTTTTAAACCATTCTTAGTCTTGAAAAGGACTGTTTCTCCCCTAGACATGCATTCATTACCTTACTTGACACACAGACTGGGCTTGAGTGGTTTCTACTAAAAAACAAAAACAAAACAAAACAAAAAAACCCCACAAACAATACCTCATTTTAATGAGAGCAATTAGTAATGATGACAATACCACTGTCTTCCAGTAATACAAAAAAAAAAAAAAAAAAGAAATATTTCTTAGGTGTTCCTGTACTTTTCAGCATTAATGTACATTACAGAACACCAAGACTTCGTAATTTCTTACTATAACCACCAAATCCATGCCAAGACCCTCTTTAAGGAAATTTTCATTTCTCCTCCAAAGGACAATGGCCAAATTCAACTGAAGTAATTAAAAACATTTTCTCCACTTTAAGACAGCTTTAATCCAGACTGTTCACCTAGAATTTTTATGGCTGAGACTTGGTCTTTTAATATGCCTCATGTGCCAAATACAGAAATTGAAGAAGCTTACAACCAACACTCAAGCAAGACAAAATAATTCCAACACTTAAGGATAGATAAACAGTAAGAAATTTCAAGTAATAATTCCTACTGTTATGAAATGGCATTTATCATTGCACAGAGATAATTCAGGTAGCAATATGCAGTCAGAATCTACGACCTTAATTCACCACCACCATCTTCACAATTGCTAGAGTACAGAACCTGCAGGCAACTAGAAATCAGATACAGGAGGATCTTGCTTCCCAAGACAAATAAAGGAAGAAACAAAAGGCAAGAACAAAGGGATAGAAAGTACAGTTGATGTTTTAAGACAGTTTCCTTATTCCTGGAAAGGCAGAGACACTTGTTTGAGCTACTTTGATCTAAGACAGAAGCCTACCACATAAACAACACTCTCTGGGAAATTTTAAATGATTCTCTGAATAACAAACTCTACTACTATACAGCAGTTTAAAAGTTCCTGTAAAGATTAGTCAAAACTGTCTTTTGGTCTAACCAACCACATACCTGGATCTCTTTCCTTTTCTTGGCTCTTTCAGAAGGAACCTTTGGATATTCTACACCCACTGCTTTGCCGCTTCTCTTGTCCCACTTTTCACAGCGACATTTCTGGTGGTTGATGGTATAATAAAGCTGGGAAAGTCTTGGTGACACCTGCACTCTTTCATGCCCAAAAGCCCTGATTAGCCTGGCAGTATCAATGGTGGAAATGGAACTGCTCGCCTCAGTCTGAGTAGCAGTTTCCATCTCTGTTTGGGTCACTGCATCTGATTCTGAGGCGGTAGAACTGATCATGGTGCCAAGATCTCTACTAAGCCTTGACTCTGAGGAAGTGTCACTAGGAGTTTCCAAGCATTGCTGGTGCTCCAAAATTTTATTCATGTGGCGGATAATTTTCTCTCCTGACCTATTTTTCCTGAGCTTAACAAAGCTATTTTTATCATGGGTGATATGTGGTCTTTCTTCAACACGTGTTGCATTAGGCTCCAAGGTACTTTCAGACATGCTCTGTTCTGGCAGTCTTATTTCCTTTGGTTCTCTTCCCTTTATTTTCTTTTCAGAAATGTTCTTTTCAGATGTTGTTGGTATTATTATATGCTTAATGGGATTCTGAAGGACCCTGGCCAATCGATGGAGGCGTTCAACAAGAGACAGTTCACTACTACTCCTAAAATCACGGTGCTGGTGTCTCTTCTGGCACTCCAAAAACTTAATCCAGAGTTCATCTAAGCTACCACTGGAGTGGGTTCTCTGTCTCTGTGGTAGGTCTTTCTCCACATTCTCACTAAGGCAAGTTGTTTGACTACATGGCAAAGGATAATTTCTAGCTGCTTTTCGTTCTGCTGCTCTTCTGCCATGCTGAAGTAGCTCCTTCCTTGATGTTTCATTCCCCAAAGATGCACTAGCATTTAGATCCTCATTCTTGCTGTAATCTGCTTCCACAGTGAGTGGAAAGAATTCATTTTCACCATCTTTTTTATGATGAACAGAGACACCACGCTGATGCCAATGTGGTTTTTTCCAATTCTGCAAGACAGCACTTGAGGGAGGTCTAGCATATCCAATACCAGAACTGTCTTCTGACAGCTCACTGTTGGACAGGAAGTAGCTCTCACACACGGGCATTGGATGATGAAGGTAGAACCGTGAAGATTTGAAGACTGAAGGAGTGGGTTTTACAGACTTCAAACAATCTGTATGTCCTAGAAGAGAAGAAAACACTTAAAATGTTTTGTTTCTGTACAAGGAAGCAAGTAGCAAACAGCAAATCTTAAGAAGGATGAATTTCATCCTAATACTTTGCAATCACTTCAAAGTATTAAAAGCAGGAATCACTGTACTCATTCCTGAAATTCAACAAACTTAGAAATGAAGTTTCAGCATTATTACAAGTACATAAATAATGTTTTCTATCATTTGCAACACAGAATCCAAGACAATATTATATCCAACTGAATCTGAAGGAATAATCTAGTCACACCACAGGTAATTACTCCGACCAAAAGTTGGACTGAGTCTTTTTTTTGTATTTATGGAAACTCATGACAGGCAGCTGCAACTCATTTTGCCTCTTTTAAGACAAATGCCCAGGGAGTACAAAGGCCCTCTAAGGCTATGCCTAAATGTTATCTCTTAACTAACTCAGAACAGCACTATACATAAGACAACCAATACCAGCAGAGCTCTTAGTGTGCCATCAGAGATGGTTCTAAAACCTGGCTTTGCTTTCAAGCTCAGACGACACATTCTAGTTCAAAGCAGCAGTTAAATCCCTCCAGAATATGCTACTATCTGAAATTACAAAGGACTATATGCAGAAATCCAATTATAAACTCCTTTGTAATAGACATACATTAAATATGCATGCAGCATGTGCTAGCAGGAATATACTCCAAAATAAGTTTAAAGTCATTTGTAATACACTCTAAAAAAAATAAGTCAAATCTTTAAAAGTAAAAAGTGTTTAATGTTATGTTCTTTGTATAATGGATTACATTATATCATGAACCATGAAGGCAGAAATTAAGAATTATGGCTACTGCCAGAAGGATTTCCCAAGTACCTATGCTTACTGCAAGATATTCCGTGCCATTTTAGCCAAGTACATCATTTAAAGATGCCTTATAAACTAGTAATAGCTTTAATAGCAATAAAAAGTTAATATAAAAAAAGAACTGTCTAATGGTAACAACACTGACTAGGTAATGGGGAGCTGTCAGCAAATACATATCAGGCTCCATTAGTGGCAGGAATCACACCCATACTAGTTTCTCTCTATCTCTCCAACATTCCTACCAAGTTTGGGTTTTTGTTTGTATTTTTGTTGGTGGTCTGTTTTTTTCTTTAACAGTCTTGTTTCTATGACTGTGACCTACTGATGAAAACAGAACTGGAAACCAGGTCTTCCTTCCATCATTTGAGCAAGTTTTGCCACTGATTCAGCAAAAGGGTGGCAAGTCCCACAACCAAGCCTCTCCCTACCCCAGGAGGAACATACCTACCTACCTCATCAAGAATCACAAGCTATGTTTTTATAAAACCTCAATTCTACAGGGAAAAAAGCGATGCAAGATAAGCTTATGAAAGGTTACAATTGTGTGAATTCATACTGTTAACACTGCCTCATAAACCTTACTTTTAGTCACTAGTTTTCCTTGTATTTTATATAATTTTTTCCTTCCCAACACAAAGACACTGCAGTGTAATGTCAGAATCATGAACAGTGTAACCAGACCAGTCTCACTAACTCCGAAATTGGAGGAATTTGTCTTCCCATACAAGGTCAATATTCATATACTAATGTAAGAGGATTCCTCCACATCCTCGTGACAAATGAAATCAGGCTTGGGAACACTATGCAGAATTTTTGCTATTTCTGTATTTTTTAAAAGTTACCAACAAAATGGAAGGAATGCAAACAGGCAAAAAATAAAGATAAGTTTATATAGAGAAACTTTTAAAAAAAATACATAACTTGCATAATTTTAAGCTCTAGACAAGCTCTGTGGGTAGAAGTAATCTTTTATTAGACCATCTAAAAATACAGTGCAAGAAGTCAGGGAAATTTTAGACACACAAGTCTTTCTTCAGAAAGCTTGCTTAAATTTCCGACTGTACTGGCTGGTTTAACAAAAGATGATTTCTGCTTACAGTTGTGTTCTTGCCTGTGTCTTTAGACCACCACAGGTACAGAAAAATACTATTAGATAATTTTATATTAACACTTGTGTTCCCCTTTCATTTTTAATCAGGCTATTCAGAGAAAGGTATCTGTTGATCTCTGCTCCAACACGATGTGTTGTTTGTTACTGCAGATTCTTGTTCGGAGAGCTCACTTCTATACACACACTCTTTCCTCAGCACTACCACCATGATCCATCATTCTTCTTCTGAGTTACCCACAGTGAACGAAGAAAGCATTTTTCTATACGAGTCCACTTCTTTTTGTATTCTTGCATTTTATAAATGCTCTCAGAGAATTATTTCTTCCATTAGAAAAACTAGGTTCAGACAACATTGTCTTTACTGTTGCAATAATTCAACTACTGATCCTTTGTACACTTACAAAAAAATTAAAATTAGCATGAAATAATTACTTTCAGTGTGTCTTATGCAATTATTTTAAATTATCTTCTGGAAATACCAAAATCTCTCCATTCTGAAGAGAGAAGCTCCAAACAAAACCCTTTCTAAAATGAAAAATTAAAATAATCAGGAGAAATCCCTATTAATATATCAGCACAGCTCTGTGTGGTGACCTTACCCCAGGCATATTGAGCTGCCTGCTTAAAAAGGACAACAATAATCACACTGAGGTACTCCATTAAAATCTGTTCCATTAAATGTCTTCATATAACAGATTTACGTGATGCTAAGAAAAATAAAGGGGCTCTGAAAAACCCTGTATATGTGACTGCCTAGAAGAGAGCGGGAACTCTAATTCAGAATCCATTAGGCCGTTCATATGTTTCAGGTCCCATCCCTCATCAACAGCCACAATTACATTACCTCCATGCAATTTGCTCACTCTTTGTTTAATATAGAACATGCTGGAAAATACTATACCATGCAATAAAGAGCTTCCCTGAGGAATTCATAGTTGCATTTAGGAGAGATGGCAACTACTCAGCAATTTTCTTTTTACAGTTACTTCTGTCCAGGAACAAGATGCAATTCTCAAACACAACAAAATCCTCATCCCTACTCAGACTCAAGGGAGTTCATCAGCCACCCAAAATTAAAGAATGAGTGCACAAAAAGACTGTCCATCAGGAGTAATTTTAGTTACTGTCATGAGATACAGTGTCAAAATCATCAGTTAGCTCAGCGTAATTTAATTTTGCCAGTATTCTCAACAAATAAAGCCTTAAAGTAGGCTACTATAGGAGTAAACCCTTACCTTCACCTCTCAGGAGTACCATCCAACAAGGTTAATGGAATGGAGGAAGAAAGTGATATCAGTCAAATCAAATTAAAATTCAGCTAAATACCAAAATAACAGAGATACTTTACATGACATCACAAGACATCAGCATATTTGTGGGCAGCCACACAACCCCAACCCAATATACACAGCCATCCTCTGCTTTTATTTACCAGGGAATTTCTCTCATTTTCTACATGGGCATCCTTTCTACACTTAATGCTCATGTTCACATAAAGAAGACTTCACATTCCACAAACTTAACAGTGCCTTTAAAAAACCAAACAAAAAACCCAAACCCCATCATATTTAAAAAAAAAATCAAAACAAAAAAAACAAAAACCCAAAAACTTACAAAGGCTCTGACAAGCCCTGGGGCAACTGAAATGCTAGAAAATATCCAAGTATTTGGACAGTTGGGGAGACACAGAAAGTTGGGGAAGAGCAAAATGAGTCAAATTCAGCACCTTCAGGCAGACCATGAACAGTATCATGAGACCAGAAATCACAGATCCTGAAAAGTAATTCTTTTGCTCTGCTTTCTTTCATGTGTATGAAAACACATGTAAAAATAAACACAGGTTTTAACTACCTGCAGTAGCTTCCAGTGGTATCATTTGCTCCTCAGCCCAGGCTAGCTTGGGCTTGGCCCTCTTACTGTAGATTACTTCTTTATGCTTGATAGCCGTACTGTCTGGAGGATTATCACCCCTTAAATCAAGCACGTTTGCCAGAAACCTTGAAGGAAGAGCATCATTTGACCCTGCAGAGAAAGACAGCAATAATTACGAGTAAAAAGAGAAAGCGGGGAAAACAGATACAGAGGTTTCACAACAAAGACAAGGTCTGAAAGAAAGCCTGTTATCCAAGCAGTAGTACCAATATATTCACCAGCCAACAGTCATGATCCCTAGCGAGCAGTTCTAGTGACTAATACAGCAACAGTAGGTATTGCACCACATTGTTTTCCATGATCTTTGGTGGCAAGGTTCTTCCGTGAAAGGTAGGTACATTTTACCTATTGTACTAATGAGCAGAGACAAATACAAGGAAACAAACAAGTCAGCCAGGAAGCCAGACACAGGACTTGGGTCCAGACTCCCTCATGCTCTCATAAAAATTCCAGACATTTTCACTGACTGATGTAAATATCTATTTTCCAAGCTCAGAATAGCAATAGTGAAAAACTGAAAGACTAGAGTAGGTCTGTATAACCTCTAAACAAGAATTCAAGACAACAGCAGCAGAGCTCTCTTACTAGCATATCATTGATTCCTAATGTTAGAAGCTTAAAACGTCCCCTAACTGATTTACCATCCTTGTCATCACCACCTGACATTCAGTGGACTTACTCCATTTCTTTCAGCTACTACTCGTGAGCTAAGTATCTTAGCTGCAGCAGGGAGTTTATAAAACAAAATTTATCTTTTAATTCTGCTGTACATTTTCTAGAATGCAGCACTGCCTCATATGCATACTACATTTTCATATCTAGCATCATAGTTTCTGCAAAACAACAGACCCGCATCACATTTGTTTCTCTTGTTTTGACCATATTACAACAGACAGACTGGAAAAAGGTAATGAGGAGAGACGCACAAACAACTACAAGCACAATCTGTGGCTATAATGACTAACCTGTGCACTTACTGTCACTGCTGTTATCAACCTACTCCCCTGGGGCACATCTGCCAGGAACTGGACATGTCTGTAATATTAAGTTTTGTCTACGAATAACTTTGGCTGTCAAAAAGCTCTGACTGAAAACAACCTGCAAATAAGACTTATAATACTTAACTGATGCATTCTTTGCATACAGGAGAGAACTGAAAAATAACAGCAGGCAAAGCAGAAGTTGATGAATCACAGAGCATCCTTTCCTCCAGTAAACAAGAAGTGTTTTTTACTGGGAGATGGGAGGATGTGGGGAAGAAGTGAATATATATTTTAAACGACAGTTACAAATACACTGTTTATAGAAGGCTTTCTACACTGGAATCCCCTAACATGGAGGAAAGAAATTCAGTACTGAAAAAGCTATTATTCAAAATGCAGGTTGTATTACGCAGATATTTCAGAATGCACACATACCAAATTAATAAAAAAATTGGGAGAATGTACATAAATAAGGGAATTGAAAAGGAGAACTGGCAGAGATATGAAAGAGTCTAAACTGAATAGTAATTCCCAGAAGAAAGTAAATTATCAAGCTGTAAAACATTGAGCCTTGTTTCTTTTCACTGCCAGAATGGAGCACTAACATCCCTTTCATCAAAGAAATTGAAACCATAGCCTTCAAGTCAGGACTCATACATCTTTGTGTTATAAAGTGGTGTGAACATGAATAAAGACATTTTTCTACTTGAGAAAAAAACAGTGCACTTAATCTAAACTGCTAGAACAGAAGAGTTCTGAGCTCAACTGAGACAATTCTGCATATGAAATAGAAATATTCTGATCCATGAACTACAACCATCATTTTGCATTTGGAAGACCTAAGATAAGTACCTGAGTGAGAGCTTTCAACACTGGTTTCTGACCCAGCTGGAGAAATTTTAGATCCTGCCTTTAGATAAGGAACATAATACATCCCAGTACTTCCAGAAGGTTTATACGGCAGCAACAAGGGCTGATCTGTGGGGATGGAAGGCAAAGCAATTAACAGAAGTCAGGCTTTAATCCTTTAATGCAACTGAAGAAAAAAGCAAGAAATCAGAACCCAAGGAACTACTGACAATGTTCACTGCGGTAAATCTGGAGAAATACCCTAATCTTTAGGAAAATAAACTGCTATTGTTAATTACTTAATTAACTATTTAATACCCACCCAATGGGTAGAAGGTTGACTATTGCTTAGCTAGAAAAAATAGCTTGCTTACCTATTCAATACTAGATTTTTGACTAAGGCAACGAACACTGACTTAAAAAAATAAATAACTCTCATACCCACTTGGCTCCCAGTTGATCCATATTTAATGAAACAATTTTAAATCAACATGGATATCTGTTTCTTACATCAAGAAAAAGTGTGCTGTCATAACAGAATTCCAGCAAATGTCTGGACCAGAACATTAGCTGACTTCTGACAGCAAACAGAAGAGGTGATCAGATAGCTGAAATATTTTTTGCACTCTAATATAATGCTCTCTCAACTCATAATATTTTAAACACCCTGAGAACAGACACACAAAGCCTGGAGCCCAGGAATAAAATCATGAGAGCTACACAAGTCTACACACATCAGTAGTACAAAACATCACCGTGACTGCGCAACATCCACACTCCTCTGTCAACAGATATTAAAAGCCCTGCACATTCTGTTTTATTCCATTGAAAATAATAACGTGCATATTTTCCTCTTAGTTTTTGTACTACCTTGCCTAGCAAATCAATAATCAGATCTCTCTCTCAATAAACTCTGAACAGTGAGCCAAATCAAATTATCTAGAAACAAATGTCAGAAAATTTTCCTGAACCAGACCTGTACATAACAAATTCAGTTCTAGATAAACCTGAACTGAATCACAACTGTATTGATACAACTCCCTACCCAGAAGGCTGCAGAGCCTGAGTTTAAGGGCTGGGGGCTTTCCCATATGAGTAACTTTAAGCCTCAAAATTATCTCAAGAAAGTTACTTCCACAAAAAAGCTGGGTTTGATTTTGGTTTTTAATACCTATAAATATAATGAGCTTGAATAGACTGAAGTCTATGCATACATATAAGACACTAATTTGCTCACCACCCTGCCTTGGGAAAGAGGAAATCTTGTCAAGAGATGAAGTTGCATTGTTGGGAACTTCATGTGTTTTCTGGAGAGACGACTGGTGGACAGCATTTTCCCTGCCTTGTGAATTAACATAGATTTCTGCTGAAAAGGTTGTTTTTTCAGGACTTTCTGTTGTTATCTGAGTGCTAGCATCAGAAGTACTTTTCCCACTTTTTGCAGGAGCTACAGAGTTGAAGGTATTCTTCAGACAACATCCTCTTGAACCTGGAACAGTGACTTGCGGGCTCTCACTGCTTTGCAGAGGCAGCTCTTGCCCTGCTGTGCTTGTAACAGAGGAAAGCACTGGGCAGGCATCTGCTGAAGACACTGGTATTGGGAAGGATGAAGATCTTTGATCTTCTGGAATAAGGTCAGCAGGTGATAACTGAGGTACAGCTTCTAGTAAAGTTTCTGGAGTTTTTAAAGACACTAGTTGAGTATTAACTTCAGGTTTATCCCCTGATTTCATCTCATGTTCAGTGTTCCGGCCACTATGCAGCTCTGAGTTATTACATTTTGAGGAAAGAGTTATGTGGACACAAGAAAGTGCTTTCTTAGTTGGTGATGAAGGGGATACAGATGTGGTGGATAAAATCTCATCTGTAGATGAATGGTGAGACATATCAATTTGCTTTCTTGCAGCCTCCTTCTGAGTGAGAGGTACTTTATCAGACGGACTTTTCTTCTCCTTTGCCAACAACTTAAAATGGGTCTTCAGCAAATCAGTTTGTACAGCTGGACCTGAACCTTCTGATCTCTCATACAATTGCATGTGGCCAGGTGGGCTGCTTTTCTCCTGCTGGTATGAGCTTACAGAATGAGCTTCATTAAATCTATTCATTTCTTGACTGACTCTTGTATCACAGTCAATTCCCACAAGTCTGGCAGTATGCCTGCCCAATTCAGCCGCATCTTGAGGCAGAACATCAGAATTTTTTGCGCTAAGGGTCTGTCTTTTATCAGCATGGATGCTTACACAACCCTGATCTGACAAACAGTCTGTTTCTTGATAAGCTCCAACTCTGTTCCTGTCAGCAGAGACATGAAACCTGTCTTTCTCAGCAGAATAAGCAATCTCATTAGACACTGAGCCAGCAAGCATTGGACTTGGAGGACAGGTCTTAGATCTTTCCCAGTGTTTGTCACACCTCTGCTCCTCAGTGCTAGCAGGGTCCACATCCAAAGGCATTATCCCATCAAGACCGTCGCCACTAAGACCACTGTCAAGTGCCATGAAAGTCAATGGTGACTGCAAACGTTTTCGGGATGAAAAGGTGATAGAAGTGATTTGCTTAGCCAGATCTTCAGAAGACTTCTCCGTAGACAGCTTCTTCTGAGCTGGTAAATGGACTTCTGTTTGGATATCAGGAGAAGCTGCAGATCTCATTGCACGTGTGTCCCAATTCTTCTCCAACGGTGGATGAAGTTCAGCAATGGCATCAGAATGACTAGCTGCAGTTTTACATTGGTTGCAGATAGGCGTTTGAACGGTACTTAAAGATTTAAACTGCATATCCTTCAGCAGGCAGCCATCAGAAGGATCAGCTCTATATAATGGCACAGCTTGTCGTAAGCTTGACTCTGAAAGCTCCTTAGTCCTGACGGCTTGAGAGTGTTTGTCAGTTTGAAATCTTTTGTTACTTGGAGTTTTGAAATGCTCTATGTCCTGTTCCTGGTTACGGCTATACTCAGAAGCAGCTTCCAAACCACACACACATGGATCCTGAAAAATACAGAATTCACAGAGGATAGGTGGATAACTTCCAAAATCTGGATTGCAGAATTCAAAAAAAGACTAATGCTGTCAATAATCAATAGTCTGTCATCATGAACGGGCACATGCTTTTTCTGGAACTCATCTATTAATGGAACTAATTTTAAAAAGTGTCTTATTTTAAGTGCTAGCAAATTAGCTATATATATATATATAACATGGTTTTGTTGCTATAACAAACAGCAGCAGTGACATCTATAACAGAACCCTTTATTTTTGTGAACTATAAAGCTGTAACTCAGTTAAATAGGCTAAGTTGTAAACACCTCTTCAACATCACTCCACTCCCTGGAAAGCAAAAATAAAAATTTCTTCCTATCAGTTGGCTTCATACACAGTCCAGTTTATAACACACTAGGAATAATGACTATCTTTTGAAGGAATATTCACTATGTAAATTCACAGGGATTTAGAGAGATACATACATATCGCTAAATCTTTGTGACTTCAGTGAAAATTTTACTAATTGAAGTAATAGCCAATTAGCCACACGCAATATCACAGAAACAACTTCAGTTAGAAGAGATCTCTGGAAGTCTCTAGTCTGACCTCTTGCTCAAAGTAGGGCTAACTACAACACTGAAACTCAGGGCCTTGTCCCATCAAGTTTCAAAAGTCTCCAAGGATGGAGATCTTGTATGCAATTTAACCACTTGTGATCTGTAAATTACTGATGAAAGGCAGCCCTTCATAGCTCCACGGAAATACAACTTTTGCTGCCAGTTATAAGTACTCAAACCTTAACCAAGTATGTAATGTTAAGTTCTGGTGACCTCCATATCAGGTGGCAGAGACACACTAAAACTCTTCTGGTTTGGACCAGAGTCCAAACAAACATCGCGCTATCAAAGCACTAGATTACATGACATTATAGGGTTACAGGGATACCTCTGCATTAGACATTTTGTTATGCCATAACTATCACTATATGAAACAGGACTTGATATAAAAGACTTTCCCTTCCACTTGAGTTGTTTGACTCTAGCATTTATGAAGCAGAACTAAAATGAAAGGAACTCAGTCACATTGGAACAGTTGGGAAAAAAAGAAAGCTGTTCTTTACAAAGCATGAGAAAATATCTAATTAGAAAAGCTTTAATTTTCTGTAAATGATATTTCTTTTTTCCCCTAAAACAAGTATGCCAATTTCCCTCTCAGACAGGAGCCATAATAAGTCTTTTTATTTTTATGGTCACAGCCCACTGCTGACAGTAATTAGAAAATGACTGAAAATAATCAGAGCTTTGATTTGCTCTTTAAGGTAAATGACAACTTATAAAAACTTTCCAATTCTCAGGTGCAGATCATTTTCATTCTCCCATCACTGCAGATATGTTTGCCACAAACACTATTTTTTTTTTTTGTTTGGAAAGCTGATGACAATGCTGCAAAAAAAAGAGAACGTATTCCTAGCAACGGGTAAGACACTAATCCCACCAAAAATAAGGAAGTTCACTGTCAGTTGTCTCTGCTCATAAAGCCTTTTTAAAAAAATGTTACCTTTACATCTTCGTCTGATCATGTAAGTTGTCCCACATCTGTATCACACCCAACTATCAGAGACACTATATTTAGGACTCTGCTATCTGACTACATGTATTGTATTCAGGTATCTGGCACATATTTCACACAACAGTATAAAATGTTGTGTCTTAAATTACCTGCCTGTGGTCATTTAGGAAACTGACACTAATAATTTACTTTAGTACTAACTTCCGTCCTGGTTTCTTTGCCTGATTTTACTAACCCATTTTCAGCATGCTCTCCAGTCCTCATTGCTTCCACTTTCTCCTGTACCTCAAGCCCCATTCCACCATCAAAAAAAAAAAAAATAAAAAATCCCAGCAGCAACAATCAACAACAATTTATCATAGCAGGTAAATAAAATTAAAGCAACATATGCTATAGCCCTCAGCGGAATCAGAAAAAAAAAAATCCACACCCTGCTCTCTGAGCATACTCATCAGATGGTGTTGCCTTTCAGCTGCTTATTAATAAGACAGATTACTGATGCTGCAGTTAAATGGAAAATTCCCAGGGCTACAGCACCTGCTCACTAAAGAACCTATACCTTCTTCTGGCATCTCAAAATGTAACCTAGTTTCTCAACATATATTCAATACTTTGTATGCAGAAGGTATCACACAGAGATAAAAGGTATGAAGGGATCAGCAAATGGCTCTCTAGTTACTTGCCAGGCAAAGTAGAAATAAATGTGTCTAAAACCTCAATGAAGTTTGGATATTCCAAACTCTTCTTTCGACTCATAACAAACAGCACATACTAAGAGGGCACATTCATTGTCTGCAAAGATTTACCGAGATTAACAAGACAGACAATACGTGATCCTCTCACACTGACTGGCTCACCACCCTCATTTCCCCACTTTCTGCAATTCCCCACACGTGTGGGGAGATCAGGAGGAAGGGATGTATAGGGCTTGTGCTTCCAAGACTTTGCTCATTACAGCAGAAGTTCCCAAACACTGACAGTTGATCTTTGCAGCAACTTACCTGACTGGTGTAAGCAGAAGGTAGTGTGGAAGAAAAGAAATGCAAGTATCTCTATATTAAAGATTGCACTACAAACAAATGAATAAAATACCACACTCGCAGATGCATGCAGAAAACCTGTTACTCTAAGAGCACGAAGAGAAAGCCTTGCAAGAATAACTGGGAAAACCTTAAAGTTACCATTCACAGTAATTTATTACTATCAGGGTTGATCAAAAAACTGCAACAGATTTTGCCCTGAAGCAAACAGAGACAACTACTCACCTGATCCATTAACACTGCACCTCCAATGAGGGGCAATAACACTGGAATACTAACCTTTGGAAGCAGCTGTATAGACTCTGGAGAAACGAACATTTACCTACACACCGAGATCCCCCTCACTTGTATATGCACTAACCAAAACAGGTATCATACCATTAATCCATTCCTGACACAAAATACCACACCATACTTCACACGACATGCTAGAAAGCAGCTCCCTCTTACATTATTTCACCCAGATTCTCTTTGACAGGTCAGTTTAGCATCAGAGGCAGTATCGTGGTTAGTGAACACTGGAAATGGACAAAAGACAAATAATTTCATCAGCAATCAAACCTTACATCCAAATCATTAGAGCTCGTTAGTGTATGTGAAACTATAGGCCACCAGCCTTCTTTAGAGAGAATTTAAGTGTGCCCATCATTTTATTAATTTGTCAGGATCTGCACTTCCTTAATTTAAGTGTCATTCAAGATTACAATACTTCCATTGCGGTGCAGAGACCAAATCTGAGGGAAATGTACTTCTGTGGAGACGGGCCAGATAAGCTTATTTCTAGGAAAAAAACAGAATCAAAATCTTGGCTATTTTATTTTTCCTACTGATTGGAACAACTGTGGAAACAGCAGAGTATATTTCATTAATGAAGTGCAACACAGGTCCCCAGATGATTACATCCTCAGCAGCTGGCTGGAATTTGGAAACACAAATCAGTCAAAAACATTTTTGCTGTAAGTCACGAAGTATAAACAAGTACTGCACAACAGACTTTCCAACCTTTCTACATCCCAGATGTCATTAGCAGTAAACTATTTCAGCAAGGTCTGGATTATTTTTCTGAAGCAGTACTTTTCTGTGGCCTTCTGTATTCTAAGCAAGTAAACTAGTTTATTTGGCTTCCTGTATTTCCTAGAGCCAAGGACAACAAGGGACTGCAGTAGAATGCAAGGACACAGAGCAGTCCTGTGCCAGGGTAGGGGTGCTCCCAAGACGAGCTCTTCCCTAAAACACCTGTCAGTTCAATGGCCTGAAGTAATACACAGCAACTCCTACTACTGAAAGCAAGCACAGAAGTTGCTATCAACTCATCTTCCTAAGCCTTTCACATGTTTTATTGTGCTTGTTATGTGTCATCTTTCCAAAAAAGATCTGTATGGCATATGATCCACAAGAGATTGCAGTGCAAATTTATAGCTACAACTCAGTGAACTTCCTGAAAAAGTGAGAAAGCACAAGGAGTGGAAAAATACAGCATATAGTGGAAGAATACAGTATACAATGGGGGAATGCTCTTAGGTAAGTCAAGAGACAGCCATTTGGCACCCTTAAAAATACAGGTGGGGTAGTAAGGTCCTCAATTTAGATGGAAAATTCTTAGGTTTAATATGGTAAAACTGTACTTACATCTTACAGCAACTTAAAAATCCCTCTATATCAACTGGGGGACTAAAATGAACGTACAAATGGCACAAGAAGAAGGCTAAACCTGAAAGACAATGCTCCTGGAACAGAAGACAGCCTACTTATCTTTGGCTTTTCCCTGTTGTTCTTTACATTCATTTTATCTAGGAAGACTCTAATTACTTCAGTGGAAGGACAGTAACAGGGCTGATTTCTGGAGCCTAGGACTGATTTTTCATATGTTTTTCCTAAAAACACCAACAAACATAATTTTGTGACCAAAGAGCGTCACCCATTCTAGGATTAAACTTCTCAAGACTATCAAAATAGTAAGTACTCTACTGCAAACTTAGCTGCTCAGGCGAAAAACAGATCTCTACCGCCACACTAGCATGGCCACAGATGCAGGAATTATTCATCAAACAGTAACCTATCTATAGGCTATAGACAGTAACCATCTACAGGAATGTCTTGGCAACCCTCTGCCTCTATCACAAACAACTTCATAGACAGTGCCATCCGCTTCTCAAGCTTCACAAGACCCATCTCTGGACAATCTGAAATGTCACATATCTTAGGCCTCTTTACAAAGCATTTGCAGTTAATAAATCTCCAGCCTCTGCCTCCTTTTCCTCCTGAAGAAGCCCAATGCACTGCACTTTCTCTTTCCATGAACAGCCAGTTAAGACCCTTAGGAAGAGTCTGTATGAAATTGAGTCAATGCAAAATGTAGGAAAAACCCTCTGTGTCAAGAGTTCCACACTTGCCATCTATTCTTAAGTATTTCTGCCAAGCTTTAGTGTTTATTAGAGAAGCATAACAGCACGAGTGGAGGATTTCTCTCCTTGTGTAATGGAACAGCTATAAAATCAACAGGAAGACTCCACAAATGAAGTGTACCGTAAACAGACTCACTGTGCAAGGTTTGTCGGTCTTACAGAAGAAAAAGAAAATAAAATACAATTCTGAGTTGCGCTCATGACCACTGCCTGCTATTAGAGATATAGTTTCAAAATTCAATTTTCATATCGAATGTTCCCTTTTTTGGGACACTATTCAGCTGAGCACTTGAGTACATGTTTGGAGCCCATTTATGTGCATATATCCCAGTCACCTCCTTAAACACTCTGCTCAGCTAGATCTTGAGAAATCATTATGATGCTTCTTTTCTAGAGCGTCTGTTAACACATCACCAGTGACAAACAGCTATCAAACAGATACTTGACTATCTCAAAAGATAGAACAATCCCTAGAATCAAAAGATCACTGAGAAGAATTCTCCCAAGCTGTCCTGCTTCTTCATTGCATGTTTTGGTGGGTTGTGTTGGGGTTTTTTTTATATATACAAGCTTCACATGCTTCCTGCGGTAAACAATAAAATATCACAGTGGTACATGATTTTTCTCAAGTTGTCACCTATAAAAACGAGAAGCAGAGTCTAAACTTTCCAAAAAGAACATTCATCATAAGCCTGCATCAGAAGCACTAAATAAAGATGACGGTCTGACGAAAGAATTGTTTGGTTGACTGCTAGGAACAGTTTGTCTTTCTCAGTCTTAAAGTTAAGTAGAAGGAAAATATCTTTCCACAATCTTTGTTCTGTTCTTTTTAAGTCAGCACATGGCCAGCTTTGCTTTATAAATTCAAGGTATTTTACAGAAGATTTTCCATTAAGTTTACAGTAGATTATTTTGTCAGCAACAAAACTGGCTGCATTTTTTTCAGTAAAATAGTTTTCAACTATCTTTCAGTGACATATTGTTTTGCTTGGAGGGAAAAATACATTTATCTTAAATATAACCAAAAAATCCAGCCACCTTTATTCTGCAAATTCAAACCCATTTTTTATCTCAAATTAAAGCCATTGTAGAGCAAAAATATTTTCAATATCAAAGCAGAAAGTGTTGTGGTAAAACTAAAACAATTTCTTGGAATCTTTCTTTGCAAAACTATGATTAATTTCTTCTTACTTTAAATTGGGATAAAACAATTCATAGCTGACACTGGATTACATAAAGGTAAAATACTTGGTTCCAGTCTGTAACAAGTCAATGTTAGTGACAGAGCTGTGACCTAACAAAATCCAAAAGTTAGGGGGAGGGAAAGCTTCAGGGCCTCTAGTTTTTATGAGTAGACTGAAGCAAAAATGTATTTGTGTTTTGGTTTTCTTTTTTAAGAACTGTCTGAATTTCTAAAGTCAATAATGTTGTTAAAATAAGAAAATTGTTAAAATATATTTCTTTTTCCAGCTCTCCAAAGATTACATCAATACATGATTAACTGAGAAGTTTGGTCTGATGTTTTTGGGGAAGCTGATGTCTGAATTACCAACACTGTTCATGCCCAAGAAACTATAAACACAAACACAGACTACTCTTAAAACACAGCTTTTCATTCTTGCTAATGCGAGGCTTTTAAGTAAAACAAACAAAACCCTACTGTTTTTCCTGGGAGGCAGGCAGTGTACAGGACAAAAAAAAAACCAAACCAAAACAAACAACAAAACTCAAAACAAAACAAACAGACAAGATAAAAAAAAAGGAAGATACTGCCAAAACTAAGGGGATTTGTCTGAAACACCAGATTAAGGACAGATTACAACTGCATTTTCAAATGCAAGTTTCCTACATTCTCCTCAGAATCTGCCCCAACCTTTAGGTCTGCCTAATTATCCAGTCTCTCCTCCACCAACTCAAGGGTTCTCTGTCCTGCACACATGAATACATCATACATCCACTACTCCTATTACACAAGCACCTCCGAATTTTTCCAGTCTGTTCTTTTATTCAAAATACTCTCTATGAATAGCACCTTATCTTGGGACACATGGACAGCCCCAGAAACCATGACATACTTAGACTGGACACTAGATAAATGCTGAAAATGGATATTTAAAGTGAACTGAATACTCCTGCTTAGACAATTCTCAATCCAGACACACTATGTATCAATACATGAACTAGAAATGCTCCAAAGACGACAGGCAAAACATGACAACAGTTCAATATTAAGTTTTACACAAAAAACAGAGCTGTTAAGAGCTTGTTCAGTCTGTATCCCTGCCCCAAATCAGCATTAACTACACTTAGATTATTCTCTAGAGATACTTGCCCAAGCTCTTCTTAAAAGCATCCTATGATTAACACTCCATAATCTTCTCATCGTCCTTACCGTTAAGGAATTTCTTTTCTAATATGACTCTTCCTTGCACTTGAAGCCCACTACCTTTGACACAGTCAACAGAAAGGAGGGACAGTTTACTCCCTTCTTCCCTGAAGTATCCTCTCAAAAATAAATACCACACTCCTTTGCAAACGTTTCAGAACACACGGGAAGTAACACAACAAATACTGCTATGGCCTAGACTACTGCACTGTACAGTAAACTCCTTCCACAGAAGGAAGAGTTTACAAGGCACAATCAGCACATGCATATTTTGTGAAAAGCAGCACTCTTAAGCCAATTAAGAATCATGAGCTGTGTGCACTTTCTCACCACAATAACACCAATTCTCCCATTACGTCATCACTGATGACGTCTCTGTCCTTCGTATCTTCCTTCAGGACATCTTCAGTGATGTGTCACTCCCCCTCATCCCAAACCACCACCACCCCACCTGAGATATCCAACTACTGTCTTTGGAAAAACAAAACACAAAAAAAACCAAACCCAAACCCACAATATTATGCACTGTGTCCAGTCCTAAAACATACCCAAGAACTGACTACGCCAAAAACAAGCATCCCCCCTAAAACAGAGGTCTCATTAGTCTGTATTCCCCTCTCTCTGTCTAGCCACCAATCTTAAAAAATGTTGCAGGAATATAATTCATCATTTTAAGATCACAAGCAAGAGAGTAGCATTTATCGCCCACTTAAAAAACTTTCTCCAGAACAGCTCGTTTGTCTGTTTTGTACCTTGGCTAGTGCATATTTCCTGGCACTCAGAAGCAGCTCTGCCTTTATTTCCTCTATTCTTTGTTGGTCCTCTTCATTGAAGTCTGACACAGATTCCTGAGATCGGCTGGCCAGTTTTAGCTTCACCCACGCTACACAAAGAACATAAAACAGAAAGCAGTTCCCTTTCCATTTTCTCACATCATACACCATAACAGTTTTATAACTTAAAATCAGAACTTTGCTAGGCATTTCTAGCTACCATGACTAAGGCAACAAAGATCACTATGAAATAACTCATGGGACTGACCAGGAACAGAATTTAAAATGCATCTTTTGAACATTTCTTTGGAAAGGTGGATCCAGGACCCATTGACTCATTCTGTCATCTTTACAGTCTCAGACTCAAGTCATCACTCTTTCACACAATCCCTTCCCAAATTCTTAACTGAGCACATGGCTAATAGCTACATGGACAAAACACCTTCTCGCACCAATGTTAGGCAGAAGGCAGCATTTGAACTGGAAAAGTACAATGCTATCCCATTCTATCATACTACATAAGATGACTAAAAAACATTGATCATTTAAGCCCTGTGCCATTAAAGCCTACACTAACAATATAATATAAACACCTTTAAAATCAGGGGAAGAGAATCTGGTCCTCTTACATCCATACCCCGTCATTTCAAAGCAATCCCTTAAACATATACCTAAATAAAGATTTGCCATTCTAACATAACACTTGATAAAACACAACCGAGACATTTTATTACCTCGTGCTTTCCTCTCCTCTTCATCTGCACTCTTCAGAATTTGTGTTGTATGTATCACAGATGATCCATTTCTCAGAAGGTTTTTGACATGGGCAGCTAGTGAATCTCCACTGCTACTGTCATCGCTCTCTTGCATGCCTCCTGCCTTGCTTCCAGCTACACTAGCTTTAGACAATATGCTCTGGAAACCTGCAACACTGGCGACACTGCCTAGAGGCTCTGAGGAAGAAGGATTCCCCAGAAGGTTTTTGACACGGGCAGCTAGTGAATCTCCACTGCTGCTATCATCGCTCTCTCTCATGCCTCCTGCCTTGCTTCCAGCTACACTAGCTTTAGACAGCATGCTCTGGAAGCCTCCTGTGACACCAGTGACACTGCCTAGAGGCTCTGAGGAAGAAGGATTCCCCAGAAGGTTTTTGACACGGGCAGCTAGCGAATCTCCACTGCTACTGTCATCACTCTCTTGCATGCCTCCTGCCTTGCTTCCAGCTACACTAGCTTTAGACAACACGCTCTGGAAGCCTCCTGTGCTATCAGTGGCACTGCCTAGACACTCTGAGGATGAAGGATTCCGAAGCTCTGAAGTTCTTAAAGTGCTGACTTCACTACTTCCATTGCTTTGTGCAAGACCCACCAAACCAGGCTGATTTCTGTCTGTAGTTACACTACTACAACCTTCTGGCTCAGCCCTTCCTACAGATTTTCCTGACCTGAACTCTTTGGTCATTTCTTTCATTTCTTCACGACTGTGCAAACTGGTAACAAAAGAATTTTCCCATCTTAAATTGCATGTGTCATAATTCAGCGGATTTATTACCAACCCTTCTTCTTGCATACTTCTTTGGGTCATACTCTCATCCCATGACAGTATCTTCTGAAACTGAGGGATGTTGTCTTTCCCTAACCTGGAACCTTCAGGGCCATCCTCCTTTCTAATCAGCACTGGGGAAGACTCAGTAGTTTCTTTTGAAGAGGCAATGGAAAAGAGAGGATCACGCCACCTGCCAGCTATATCCTCTGCCTCTGCCAAAAGCTCACGTATTTCTTGCAATGTGCCAGATCCAATCAAAGAATCACTTCCTTGACCCTTACTTCTCTTACTACCTACACTTGAAGTTTGTGATCCTCTGTCAACTTCCATTTCATTTTTAAGTCCAGCCAAAGAACTGGCAGTCCATCTCTGCAGGCTGCTATTCACATCTTTTGACTCACTTTTAGCTAGATGATCCTGAGCACTTTTTGGAACAAGCATGGGACTCTCTTTGTCAGAACGGCAGCCAGGTGAAACAGTCTGCCGCTGCTGGTTTGGTTCAGCTAGTTTGGAGACAGATGAACACTCTGCCTCCCGCTGTGTGGAAAGCGGAGCAGTTATCTGCAGTTGGTGGCATGACATACTGCACTGACTCACTGGTTTGTCTCCAAAAGATCTCGAGAAGTAGGGAGAGAGTTCACGGGGTGACATAGTATCAGAGCCAACTTCTGAATTCATTGGTATAGACATACTGAGAGCAGAAGTGCCGCAGTTAAAACTTGTTTGCAATTTACCTACAAAGAAACAGAAAATTCATTAAGTTTAGGGCTCCAGAAAACAGCTGCATCAGTAAAGGCTACTTTTTCCTTGTACTAAAGGGCTTGTAAAGGAAAGGAAGAATTCTAATATTGGAAAACATTTAGGAAACTCATTTTAGACTGAGACTCGAACTAAGACTTCCATGCGAATTGTCTACTGAAAGATATCTCTTAGACCATTTTGGATAAATATCAAAGAAACTACAGAACTTAATTAAATTGCTTTTAAATAAATGCTTAGACTAGATTTTAAATAAATGTTCTTAGATAAATTACATAGTGCTGCTTGAATGCCCAAATGAACACTCATATTATAAAGGTATCCTTGCAAGAAACAGGAGGGCTGTGGGGCAGTATTTCTAAAATATCCTTTTGGAAGAAGTCAAAGGACACACTACAGATAAGCTTGTTTCCCATTACTGGTTAGAAAGATCCAAAAGCAGACAAGATACACATGCAAACGCTAAAAGTACAACACCTATTTGCTTACTTTGTTAAAAAAAAAACCCTAATTTAATGGCAAATGCTGTTCTTAAATCCAGGCTGGCAGATACACATGGCAATGAAGAGCCTGCTCCCAGGTACGCATGCCAACAGCTGTTTACTTTGTTTCACATGCAATTTTGTTTCATGGCCCAACCTTGATATTTTCAAGCACATTAAACAGTCCAGCGCCCAGCTGAATAATACCTCTGTTGAGGACAACTCTACCCTTGTACCAATTGCCAAGTTGTTTGAGTTGCCAAGTCTCCCACAATGCTTAAAGAAGGTAAAAATAATAAAAGAAAATAAGCAAGTCCAACAAGCATAAGAAGAGATGCGCTTAATCACTTCTGGTCAGAAAAACAGGTCAGTGCAGGATTCTTGAAGTCACAGATATTCAAAGGTATTTTGATTAGACAGGTATTTGTGAAAACCCTTCAGATCCACTCTTCCCCACTGGCTACAAGATGCAAATGCCAAGACAGAATATGCTAAGGAAAATACACATTTGAAGTAGTTGCAACGCGCATTTTCACATTTTAATGACACACTACATGGGCATGTCACTGAAGAACATCTTAGGCCTAATTGAGCACACACTGTTCTTCATATAGAAATGACTCAATACTTGTTAAGGTCATATCGATTTATTAATTTTTTTTATTATTTGTAATGTTGAGATGGATGGATTTATGAACTGATCTGGTCAGTCATAAAATGCATGTAACTTTTTGTCACAGTGAACACACCAAGAAGTCTCAGAAAGAAAGAGAAACCAAGACTTACTTCTCTCACAGAAAGAAAAAGTCTGGTAACATTTCTTTAATCTTCAGATACAAAACACTTTCTTCTTAAGAACTCTCGTAAAAAGAGAAATAAAGAAAATAAAGAAAAAAAGATAAAATGTCACTGCACTGGCTAGAAGATGTCACGTAGCCATGACTCTCTTAGTGAGAAGGCACGTTTTCAAAGCTTTTAATGCTTACTTTTCCAATGCCAAATATCTCACATTAGAGATGGGAGAAGATCAACTTGTATGAATGAAATGGCACAGCACACAAGAAGAAACACACTTGACACTACCAGGCCAAGAACAACCTCACAGGTGAGTCTGAACTTCAGTGTTCTCTAAGGCTTGCACAACACAAGTTCTCCTTCCCCATACCTTGCGGCTGTGGAGTGGTCCTTGTCAGCATGTCAGTGGAGTCCTTCAGCGTCCTAAGCTCTGAAGGGGAAAATTCCACTTCCCTGATTGGTCCTCTGGGTACAAATGGCATCAGTATAGTTCCAGGTGACTGATCAATGCCAAGGTTGTGAAGATATATCTGGTAAAAGAAGAAATAAGTAACACATAGATCACTCTTACAGAACGTCAATAGATTCTGAAGTTGCACGTTTTCCACATCATCTTAAACACAAACCACTTGCTTTAAAACATCTTGTGCCTCAGCCTTGTCCAACTTGCACTAACAGTTCACCCAAAACACTAAAGCAGTCACATATGAGACATCATTGCCAGTTTATCCTATTCTGTGGACCATGACTGACAAGCCTGTTTTCTAGCTAGTATGAGTAGGCCTATGCAGTGGACACCTCACAAGCCTTGTGCAGCCCAGCAGAATGACCTACAGGTCTACTCCTCATAAATTTATGTTTGGCAGTCACTCAGAAATAATTTGCAAGATCTGTTCTGGTGGTGATAGCTTGTGTTTGCACTCACCAATAGCCTTCTTCTTGGGGTTTTCCTGACCTTCATCATGCACCAAAGGTAGCAACTGGCAGTAGCCTGCTACCACCAAACCAGTGGCTCAGCCCTTTCCACAAGACCCAGAAACAATGGAAAAGGTCAGCAAAGAAGAGGACACATCTTGTTCTTGTGACAACAGCCAACTGCTTACAGCCTTTTTACTCAAATGCATGCTCTGTACACTGCATGAGCAAGAACTCTGGTACTTCAGAGGAGACTGGTAAACTTCAATGACATTTGCCAGCTGGAAGGAGAACACAAAGGTTTAGTTTAAACACCTTTTTCCACCCCAAATGACTGCTGCACAGAAAACATTATCAGACTTTGAAATTCAAGCTAGGCAGCAGGGATGTTCCTCACTCTTAAGGACATGATTGTTACGAGCTAGCTGTCAAGGCAAATAGTTGGAAACCCTTTTGTCAGAGCTGGTTAAAAAGTGTCATGAAAAAGCTTTTGTGATGTTGCTGTAGGGAATAAACTTGTGCTGGCCAGGGGTTAGGATAATTTTCTGCTGTTGATAGTTTTATGAAAAGACACAGGTAGTCTAATAGATAATTGTGCACCTACTCAGTGGCTTAGTGTGCAACCAACAAATTTCAGCACTGCCTCAAAAAACTCCCTGGCTATGAAATAATTTCTGGATACAACCTACTGCACTGGTTTAAGACTATAAAACATAGGATACTCAAGCATACAAATTCTGACCACAATCAGGACTAGCGCAACTAAAGCAATAAACCCCTTCATAGTAAAGACGGCATAAAATGCATATCTTTTTCCCTTTTCCGTATGTACAGAACAAACACACACAGGCACTATTTGCATTTGTATACCACCTATACATGTAAAAATTGCCATCCAAGTATAACTTCATTAACATTCAACAAAGCAGTTAGAGAAGCCAAACAAAAAAAAAAAAATCACACTCAAAACCTAAACAAAAAAAATACACCCAAAACCTAAAACTCTTCAATATACTAGAGAAAAGTGTTATGAGGCCGAGACCAATTCGCTCTGTGCAACATCCAGGAGACTGTCAGTTCAGACACACACAGCATCATTCCCTGCATTAATATATTTTGAAAGGTGGAGGAGCCTCATGTAGATAAAAGCCTACCAAAGGTCATCTAGGATCTGCTGAGAAAGCATTTTCTTCCCTTTTAACAGAGCAACTAAGTTTAGGTACGGACATTATATGCAGAAAACAAAAAGAAACCACCAAATTTGCCTTGGCTTAACCACCTGTAGGGGCAAGTTAATTAGTTTAGGCAAGTTGTGTCCTAAACTAGCCAACAAAATGAAATAAAATGCCATGTAGATCTTAGCCAACTACGTCCTATGATTTTACTGTAAACCTACACATTAACAGCCGTGAATATGACCTAATGTCCTCTACCTTGTCAGTGATTTATGAGAGCAGAATTCCTCAGAACCAGAGCTGGAGAACATGCCTAATTATAGACATTTCAAAAAGCAGCTAACAGACAGCCTTTACATCTCATGAATTTCATTTAAAATATCCTCCCTACGATATTTATATTTGTTTCAACATGTATTTGCAAAGACAACTGAGTGAAGAGTGCTTCTAAAACACAGTTCCAAAGACCTAATGATTATAGAAGTCATCTTGTGAGAGGAACAGCCACTTACTCAGAAGATAATTACATGTTTATCATTAACATAAATCTGCATATAATTTTCTCTAACACTCTAACACTAATACTAGCTATTAGTATAGTTAACATGGCTGCCACAATCTGCCCCCCATTCTCACCAACCACCCTAAAATGGGGAACAGAGGAAAGAAATCTGCTTTAGCCAAATAAGATACAAAGGAGGAAAAGTATGGAGAGGCTTTGAACATCCTTTATATACAAAAAGAATCAAGAATTTATGTCTTAGATACTGGAACAAAGTGAACAAGCAAAATGAGTATTTATAGAAAAAAAAAGCAATTTGATTTGCCAAGGAGTTCTGTGTTGGTTTTGCTATTATTGAAGATCTGTGGGTGTGTGAATTTCATCTCTCTTCTGCAGCCTAGCATCTCCTTAGTCAGCAGTTGAGTTTCAACCTCATGTTTGGATAATTATAACCTGATCTTTTGAAAAAATCTGGAAGATCAGAAATGGCTTATCAATTTTCTGCTAAAAGTGCTATAATCAATTTATTTACAATTATTTTATCAAATGGATTTCACTTTTTATCACTAACACTGTGTCCTGTTCTTGCATCCTTTATGTTCCACTACCATCATCCACCAATCTTTACATTTCTCTTCCATTCTGTTACCATGATACTATCATATATACCTGGAAAAAACCAAAAAATACCTTTGCCATATCCAACCCTTTCTTTGCCCTTGTTAAGTATTACTGAAAAGTTATTATTTTTTCACCTCTGTATTTAAGATAAGCTGAACTAATATGATGGATGACATTCACCAGTAGCACAGACCAGCATAAACCCATTTCATTTAGTCTGCAGTGATGCAGATCCTAAAAGTCTACTAAAAGAACAGTGGGGGGAAAGGGGGGATGGGGGAACGGATAATTCTGAAACCACAGTTTAAATTACAATCAGTTATAAAGGGTCCTTTAAGATTTTTTTATGCTTACATAAAACAATATTTGCTAGTATTTCTAGAAGACAAGCTATTGCATGACAGGTTCCCAACATGATTGGATATTGGAAACTAACCACAAGCATGCTAGCATCTTGTTCCTGTGATACCTTCTGTACTCTGTCCTACTCACTCTATGACAGCCGACTGTACTATGATCTGTTCAAGATCAAAAGTTAAAGCGAAGAGTTAATAATTGTTGTTAGAAAGTAACTTACTGGGATCCTTTCTTCAATATTAAGCTCTTTCTTCTCTGGAGTTTCCAAATCAGTTGCTCCAACAGGGACGAAGTTTTCATCATTTACGCTGGCAAAGAAGTGCCTGGAAACCACTGAAGAGCACTCTGCAGAGCCCAAGCCTTCCTTGTTACTGTCCCCAGAACTAACAGGAAGATTCAAACTATCTGGGGAAATATCACCAAAACTGTCCTTGCTGACATGGCCAGCAGGAATATTTAGGTTTCGAGACTGATTTTCAAGAGCTTCAGAATTCTTCTGGTCATCAGCTGGAGAGTCTCCATCCTCTCTAAGGAGCTGAGCAACTCCTTCACTGGAAACAAAAACATTTGGGTCTGAACTTTGGCCTGTACTATTGCCTTCTGCATCTTCACTGCTAGATCCATAAGCAATATTAGCTGTAAACTTCTGTATCATGGAGCCTCCTAAACTTTCAGACACTCCTAAAACATTGCTTTTTTCTTCTAGAGGCTGCACTGCCCCTGCCAAATTTGCTGGTGGAGTAACTTCAGCCAAGGATGTGTTCCTACTGGAAACATTTACTGCATTGTCAGACTGAGATCTGGTCAGATGGTGGACAAGCAGTAAGTTTTTATTATGAAAACGCAAACTTCCCAGGGAACCTGTCCCTCTGGAGGAAGCAGCAACATCATCTGTGGGGTCTCTACTGCTTTTTTGTATTGACAAAATATTGTTTAAAGAACCGGTAATTGCACTGTAAGCTTTCCTTGTAGGAGAAACTCCACCTGGGTCACATGAAGTCACTACATCAGACAACTCCTCTGGCTGGCTCACATTCCAAGCCCCTACCTTCTCCATGAAACTAAGTGATGGGAGAGACTGAATTCTTCCAGTGTGGGGGTACTTCAATTTGAAGGACTCAAAATGTTTACTGTTGTCTTTCTGAGCACACTGCAGTGAATGTTGCTTCTCAATAGGTACAGGTTTACTGGTAGATGAGCTCCCTGAGGTTTCTTCATTTAAGCATGAAGGAGAGGCCTGAGTATCTGATTTGATCACCAGGACACCAAGTTCTTCTGCCTTAACATTTTTCTTTAGAAGTATCCCTGGAGTAGACTGATAGCTTGGATGTGCAAAGTGTACAGAGAATGAGCCATCACCTACAAGGTTAAAGGAAGGGGAAATGCCTGCAACTTTATGTCCCCTTTCTATGGAAAAATCTGAACTAGTTAATTCAGTCCTGCTTACTCCAGGTTCTCCTTCCACTGGAGCACGCTCACTCCATGAAGGAGGTGCTTCCATGTCAGTCACAACTAGTTGTTTAGGTGCACAGTCACTGGTGCTTGTCACAGTAGGGATAAACTCCCCTTTCTCAGATCTCACTACAGGAGATAGTTGTTTCTGCTCATGATCTAGGAAAGCTCCCTGCAGTTCCTCAGTAACAGCCACAGCCTTCAAGGTTTCAGAGCCATTTAAATCTACTCCATGTTCCTTCGACATTCCGCCACCTGTTTCAGAAGCCTTTGCAGAAAAAACATCCTGAGCATCTGAATTTTTACAATTGTCTTTCTTCAAATCAGATAGATTATTAGCCATATCAAGCTCAGGAACCTTCTTTGCTTTCCCCAGCTTCTCTAGTTGCTTTGTGCACCCTTCTGACTCACTCTCAGCCATTTTTACATTTTCCTTTTGCATGGCTCTTTCACTTTTTTCTGAATTCTTAGTCAGTGCTGTTTTACAAGAGTAGTTTTCCAAAGATAAGAACTCATCATGCCTCAGTAACTGTCTGTCTTTCTCTGAAAGCTCAAAAACAGTAGTTGGTACATTGCTGTTAGGGAAGAAATGTTCACCTTTTACAGATGTGCTACAGATCTGCTTTGCAAGAGAAGCTTCCATTTGGTTCAGTCTATTTGCCTTCATTAGCATCACCTTTGCAGTGGAGTGTGCTAAATTGTCACTTGTTCGGGGAATCAGTGCCTCCTCGTCAGTACAACTTTTACAGTCTTCATTTGTCTCCTTGCTCACAAGGAGTTTTCCAGAAAAAGAGGTTGGCTGAGACAAAAAAACACTACAGCTGGCACCACAAGGTTCCACATGACTGAATGGAAGAGGATGCTGGGACAACGTAAAGCTGGATACATCAGAGGGAGATTCCATGTCTGTCAGTGACACAGCTTCACTGACCGGTGAAGGCTTTGAATGCTCCTCAGACACTCCAGAAACATCAGGGACTCCCCTAAAAGAGGCAAGAAAAATAAGTGAACTTCTGATCATATTTTATATTTCAACATCCATATTCTCTGCTTTAATGGAAGAGTCAAAAGTAGAACTTCACTCAAACAAGTAACTGGGGTTTAGCAACATACACATAATTACATCCCCTGAACAGGCCACACAATGTGCAGAAATGTAAATAAGTCCAAACAATAGCAAAAAGCCCTACTGCCCTATAAAATAAAAAGTGAAAATATTATTAGTTTCTACTCAATATGTCAACATTTTTTAACCTATTTAGGACTAAAGTATTTTTTACTAACAGGATGTTTATTGGTTAAATAGAGGAGCTGCTTACACACATACATAAACTTGTGTGCGATTTGTTGGGTTTTCTTTTTAATATAAATCACCTACTTCAGTTTCATTGTATCAATTATTTCTTTAAAGGATAAAAAATAAGCCATGTCTCAGATGAAGATAATCAACAAATTCCTATAAACTTCTACTTTTATTGTGGATTTTGAATTAATAGGGTTTTTTATATGAAAATGATCATCAAACCCCAATTCATATTACTCCATGCAAGCAGGTGACTAGCTCTGATGGAATGAAGTACTGAACCACAAAACGAAGTCACAACATATCACATTAGGAAATAAATCTGCTTCCTATCACACACCAAAAAAAGTACAAGGAAGTCTAACAACAGTAACACTGTAAATGTGTGTGTTTATATGCAGATTTTCTTTTCCTCTTTTTAATAAAGGGCAGAGGATTTCCTGCCTTCTTTGCACAAAGAGAATCATTTGTCATGCCTTGAAATGAAGGCTTGGACAAAGACTTCTACTGAAATAGCTATTTCTTTATGTATTCATACTTTCTGTAAAAATTCGTATTTTAAATTACACATAACATATATTACTCCAGTATATACAAACCACAATGCTACTACATGTATGCATGTATTTACCACTGTAAATACAAGCTGTATCTGACTTTTGTCCCAACAATTTCATGAAGTTTATTTCAGAGTCTAAGAAAGCTAAGAAAGTGTCTGAGAGGATGGAGTTCCTCATTTTCCCATTTTATTCAGGTACATTAGGACGACAAGTTCAGAAGAGGCTTGTTCTGGTTTTCCCTCATTCAAACTCTTCTGAAGGCAAAATAAAAGGTGAGCAGAACTCTGACAATGCCTTCTCTATATACAAAACAGAGTAAACCACACCTTTGTCTTATTTCTGTGACCACAGAACTGTAATTATTTAATTATCAAATGTAGGACAATTCACAGCCACTCAGGAAAAAGGTTTACATTCTGTCACGACACCAGGTAACTTTATCCTACCTTAAGGGAATAAAATTCATTCCTGATTGCTGGAAAAGCGTCTCATCTGAAAACCTTTGGCCTTGTGTTGAATACGTCAGCAGCGGAAGACGGGGAGAGAGTAGACTGTCCTGAATATCTGTTAACAATAACACAGTAATAAAAGCTTGCCAGGCAATCCCTCTTTCAACTGCTCTGCCAACTAATATAGCCTTCAAAATCCAAAAAAATGCCAACTGCAGTGAAAACGATGCAATCCCATCATTTAAATCCTCTGCTGAAGCATGTTCCCTCATGTGTTAAATTCAGCTTTCTTATATCAAATTCAGGTTTCTTCTCATCAATCTCAAAATGCTACATGACACTGACATCTTTAACTTACCCTCTTATCCTTAAACTTCTCTTTGCATACAACCCTATCCTCTTCTGCTCACTGGTCAGCACCTCCCCTCGTGATCTCCATGCAGTCCATACACATCAGAGAATGACCACAGGGCTTCTACCCGGACCACCCCTTACTACTTTAAAAACCAAGAATCCACACTGATGCCTTTCCCAGTCTCCATTTTTCAATAAATTTTGATTACGGCAAGGGCTGCATAGTTGGTTTTTTTTCTTAAGGGTTTCAAGGTACAAGTAATAATAAAACTTAGCCATCATAATTATACTAGTAACACTGTCTACTACTGTAGCAATACATTTTAGTTTCTATCATATATTTCTTTGTTCTTTGAGGTAGCTGGCACTTCTTTTTTCAGTTCACTGCCTACAAAAACAAACTGAAATGTTTTATAGCACAAGAATAAAAACCACTATAAGCTGGTATTTGGTAAGTGTAAATGACTACATACACGTTTGATAGATGCAAAAACTTCACTTCCAATACTTTGATAAATAAGCTTCTTTTTTTTTAAGCAAAAAACCTATTCGTCAGAGAGTATGACTTTCAGAACCAGATTTCACATTCACTTAATTTAGGTTCATTAGTTTTCAACCATCTCAGACAAGCCATACTCTGCATCACTTACAGAAGCATAATCACATCAGATAAGATGACCATTACGTACAAAAAAAATCAAGTTTACATTACATCAGCTTTTTCCTGAGGCTCTCTACAATCTGTATTACATCACCTGATGAGTGGTATCCAACCACAAGACAACATTTCTGATGCATTTTTAATTTAATACTTCCAATTAACTTTTTTTTTAATTACTTTAGAACACTATGTAGCGAGAAGATAATTATATGGATAGAAATAATTCTACATCACACAGCAAAGCTGGCTCAGAATTTGGATGCCCCTTAGTCCCACCTCATAAGCAGCTAGAAAAATAGTAATAGGATTGCTATACAGTTTCAAAGATCCCCTTCTATCTCAGCAGCTGTCTCTACCACATGGCCAGCCCAATGCCTCTTAGAGGAAGCCAAATTTATACTTTAGCATCTGTAGTACAGATGGCACAAACATGCTACATCAACTTAAGTGGGTAATTTTTGTTTTTCTTACCACCCAGTACCTCTTTAAAGCTAAACTCTTCCCCTTACTTTATTAGATAAATACACTGCACTAGTCACCACTCCGTTTCACTTTCATCTTAACTATTTGCAATACCAAACACGAATGAAAAGAAAACAAAGCCACCGGCTTTTTTGGAAGCTCACAGGAAAGGAATCAGACTCACAGACTGGTCGGGGTTGGAAGTGGCATCTGGAGATCACCTAGCCCAGCCCCTGCCACAGCAGGTTCCCCTCCAGCCACCTGCACAGAGTCGTGTCCAGGCGGGTTTGAATGTCTCCAGGGAAGGAGACCCCACAGCCTCTCTGGGCAGCCTGTGCCAGGGCTCTGCCACACTCACAGTAAAGTTCTCCCTCACATGCAGATGGAACTGCCTGTGTCACAGTCTGTGCCCCGTTGCCCCTTGTCCTGCGCTGGGCACCACTGGGAAGAGCCTGGCCCCGTCCTGACGCTGGCCCTTAAGGCATTTGCAGACATGGATAAGATCCCCTCTCAGTCCAGTCTTCTCCAGGCTAAGTGGGCCGGGTCTCAGCCTTTCCTCACCAGGTGATAAGGGGACTGGAGCATCTCCCTTTGTAACCTCTGCCAGTCCCTCTCCAGTAGTTCCCTGTCTCTGTGGAACTGGGGAGCCCAGAACTGGACATAATTATAGGTATCTTTAAAAAATAAGTACGCATAGCTACTCCTAAGCAATTTGACAAGAGGAGGCATTCAAAAGAGGCTCTAATGTAGACTAGTAGCACCTGTGCAAAGCTGGTTGAAAAAAAAATAACTGTAACACACATGGAAGTACAGAAAAAGTAGAGGAGAAAATGGCAGCATCGGCATAGAAGGAGCAGAGGCCAAGAAAATATGGAACAAGGTCAGGGAAGTCTCATTTATAACATAGAAGTGTCTCAGGGCTCTGTTATATTACACAGCACAACCTAGACCATGGTCTAATGTACCAGACTGATTGGTACTTACGTGATTTTAATCACAATTTGAACCGTGATTTAAAATCATTGAACAGGAGACTGATCTAATTCACTGTAATCTCCTTAGCATTTATTTAAAATGGTCTTTACAGAAAACAGAGGTTTGTTTTCAGTGGCTGACACTGACTTAGAACTAAACAGAGCTTGCACATTAGATTCCTTATTCCCAAACACTAACTGGGAGTAGATAATATTTACAATGCATTTATTCTGTTTAGTTTATATTTACTCGAACAATTTTTTGTTGTTGTACTTGAAAATACTGAGTAGATTAACCATAATTAGCTTGGATACAGAACTGCATTAAAGATGCAAAAACATGTATTTTAAACAAACATTAAGCCAGTTAGAATCTAAACTATCCTGGCTGTGTTAGATGTACTTTTTTCCCCTCCCAAATCTTCTTTAACATTTAGAACGATATTAGTGAACAAAGACAATAGTAATTGCAGTTATCAAATTAGACTTGTCATCTCACATCATGATACACTTCATGTTTTCAGAACTGGCATCTCATTTTTATTCATACAATAGTAGGGGAAAATAAGCTTTCCTGATTTTCAGCTTAACTTCTTTACTTTGAATTAAAATGTGTTTTCAAGCTAATTGTAAATCAGAAGTTATTAAAGAAAAAGCTTTTTCCACACAATAAAGACAGGGTATGCTGTCTCTGTAAATGAAGAAACAAAAAAGACTGAGGGAGGGAACCAAAAATAACTAAAAAAAAAAAAACTGTCAAATGCTGTCAGAAATAGATCTTGCCAAGCCATTTTTTCAGAATGCACCTACACATATATTGATAAAATAAATGTGCATATACATATATATACACACACACAAGTCACAACATTGGGTTGATAAATCAATGCTTTAAAGATATATTATATCAACAAAAATTGAAGTACCACTCAATGTTTGTATTAAAAAAGTTGACCAAGCACTCAAACAGATGAAAAACAATTTAGCATTCTGCACGCACAATAATAAACAGGAAATTCTCACTGCATCTAGTGAGTCCCTTCAAGACCCATTCTTGTCCCTGCCCTATTTGAAACTCCAGAAATCCCTAGGGTCTTACAGTGCTGGCATGCAGATGAGGCAGGTATCTGCCAAGCAATGAATACTGAACTACACGGACCATTGATACAGGGCAGCCTGGGTCACCTGGCATCACAGCATGGCAAAGGATACAAGTTTTAGTACAACTAAGTCCAGCCCTACCTTGGTGGGAAACAAAGCACCCCAGCAAATCCAACAGGAGTCAAGAGCTACCTCAGCAAGCAACAACTTAGACGAGGACTTTGGGTCACGATGAACAAACCACTGATATGAGGCCAGCACAATACTGTATCCAAAATGGCAAGCAAAATTTTCAGCTATATATAAAAAGAATAGTGAATAAGTAGTTACAAGAACTATTCTTTCCAACCTTGTACTGAAACTACTACTGAAATGGTATTTGCAGGTTCTGAGGACCATAACTCCAGTTGCAAATATCACAGGAGGATCAGAGGAAACTGCTAAAAGATTGAAGAAACATGCCTCATCATAAGAGCCTCCTGGAACTAAATCTGTTTAGTGTAATCAAAGAGAAGATTAAAGGTGACCCGATTACCTTTGTATGCACATATGCAAGAACAGAAATTTGGTTATTAACTTCAGATAATGTACAACAAGAATCCAATGTAAAACGCTGAAGCTACACAAACCTAGGTGACAAACAAGATGCTTCTGAGTGCATCAACACACAATACAATGTAGCTGGCTATCTACAACAGAATGGCTTCAACAGTTATTTGAACAGCACAAAAGTCTTGCTTCAATTCTCTCTTCCCTCCCTCCTCAGCCTCTTACATGTACTCCTAAACAAGAGCCATCAAATTCTCTATTTCTACTGGAAGTAGCAAGACTACATCTCAGCAGGAAGGGACAGCTCAAATCTCTCCACCCCAGCCCAGAGAGGTGTTTCCCTCTCCTTTTCTTGCAAAGGCAAGAGAACTCAGAAATTTAACCATCTCCATTTCCAAAACTGCTATTACATTTCAATCCAAACAGCAAGCTGATCTGATTGCACAGATTCACACAGTGGGTTTAGCAGAGGGGATGCAGCAGCAACAAGCATGCAGAACAAGGAAAAGCCAGACTCTTCCTTTTCAGTAGCAGACTTCAGCCGACCAAATACACTGCAAAATTGTACCCTCAGTTTAGCCTCCATTTCAGGCAGTCCTGCTCCCCCAGCTCCACCAAGGGGTGTTCTGATTTTGCCATGTGTCAGAAATCTGCCTTAGGCTGACAGTACCCTACCTTCCAACAAAGGAAGGACACGGACCTGTTGGAGCAGGTCCAGAGGAGGCCATGAAGATGGTACGAGGGCTGGAGCAGCTCTGCTTTGGGGACAGGCTGGGAGAGTTGGGGTTGTTCAGGCTGAAGAAAAGGCTCTGGGAAAACCTTAGAGCAGTGTCCGGTGCCTAAAGGGGCTGACAAGAAAGCTGGAGAGGGGCTTTTTACAAGGGCCTGCAGTGACAGGACAAGGAGGCATGGCTTTACACTGAAAGAGGGGAGATTTAGATCAGCTATCAGGAAGAAATTCTTCCCTGTGAGGGTGGCGAGGTGCTGGCACAGGCTGCCCAGAGCAGCTGTGGATGCCCCATCCCTGGCAGTGTCCAAGGCCAGGCTGGACGGGGCTTGGAGCAACCTGGTCTGGTGGGAGGTGTCCCTGCCCATGGCAAGGGGTTGGGACTAGGTGATCTTTCAGGTCCCTTCCAACCCAAACCATTCTATGATTCCTCAGGGGTTTCCAATTTGAGGAACTGTGGTGGTGATCCCTGACTTGAAACAGCAGATGACTGACAAGACCAGGAAAGAAGAGTGAGGAAAAAAGGGAACAGAAAAAAAAGGAGGAAAGAATAGTCAAGATTCACTGCAGCCACATGCTCAATGGAAACCCTCTCTTCCAGCTTGCCCGCTGCAGCAACCTGCAGAGATGGCCTGTAAAAGCACCCTTGAGGAGTTCAACAGATGACATTTAACTGGGGCTACAAAACCAATTTTTTTATATATATATATAATATAGAATTCCTGCTATGTCACATGTTCTACCTCCTCCGGCATTTTTTAAACTTATAGCACATGAATTCTAATATTTTCAGTAACTTCTTTTCTTCATGAGGCAGAAAGATCATTACTATCATATTTGGGATGCTTACATTGATTTAGGGGCTCATTACACTCAAGACATAACCTAGGTTTTGCAGGCAGAGAAGCTGGTGCTTGATGCTTAAAGCAGCAAGTGACGTCAGTACAACACTCTTCAAGCATCTCGTGTCAAAACAGTAATTCTTCCTGCTGTCGCTCTGAAGGTCAAAAGCTTCCTCACAGTTGAATTCACTGAACAAGCAAAGCTGGGCACGCTACTTTATCTTACAGCCTGCTGACAATTCTGAATGCCAGAGTCAAATTGCCATTTGTGGAAGATAAAAAAGGAAGGCAAAACAAAAACAAAACCTTCTTGGCTTTGTCAATCTGTTCCACAATGTAAGAGGAGCAATTTCAATACAACTGTCATTGTGATTTCCCTCCCTCCCTAAATGAAATTCAAAACACTTTTGAAGAGAAAAGGAACAAAATTAGTATTATAGCTTATGTTCCTCCTTTCCCTCTCACCTTTCCTCCTATATCTGTAAATGTAAGTGCATATACAAAAAGCCCGTAGCTACTGGCACACTCTCTAGAGAGCAACAAATAAAATAGCAGCAGTATAGAGAATTCTCACATCTTTGTATCATATTAAAAAGCCTTATGCTTCCTCTTTAATTCCAGTTGCATTTAAAATGCAAAACCTGACAAATAACAGGAAATCTTTCTTGATGAAATGGTTTCCAGTTCTGCAAATGACAATAATGGGAACAAAATGCTATAAAATATACTAAATACAACAACCTTACACAGAGGATGTAGGTTAAGACACAGAATGCCTAACCTACCGTGTCCTTCCACTTTCTATCTTCAACCTCAATTTCCTATATGGCAAAACAAAAAAGGGGGTTTTATTCAGTATTAAGCAACTCTAACCAGACAGCAACTCGCTGGATGTTCACATGGCTTTGCATCACAAAGCTGTTTGTAGACCCAAACATGAGATAGCCAAGAGTGGGTTTTATTTCATAAAGGAGAAAACCTCTTTGAAAACATCTCTGTAGTAGTTCCAAACCCACAGCAGCCAGCAATTAATTCAGCTATACAAAGCCTGTGTGCCTGTGTTGCTATGTTAGAATAGGACCTCCCTCCATCTTCCTAACACTTTGTCTAAAAAAAGAAAAATCAAAAAGGCTTATCCAGTGTAGACTAAAAGCAACACATTAACTTTCTACGGGCAAATGCTTGGGATTTCCAGTAAGTTACCTGAAATTTTTAAGAAATAAAAAAAAAGTGCTGGTCTTCCCTTTAACACTTTTGTATCACACGCAGGATTTTACAAGTTCCTTCAGTAGATGTATTATCTCTACTCTAACGTCATACCAGATTCTGCTTTTACAGATAGAAGTCATCTTCTGTCTTAAATGGAAACGCATGTGTATTCACCACTATAAAGTTACCAGAGAATCCCTGAACAAGTAAAACAAGGTTCAAGCAGAGAAACAGCAATTTTTTTGAACCAGATAATCCAAGTTAGCAAAGCCAAACTCAGACTTTGAAGAAAGCATAACAGGAGACACAAGGGCTAGTTGCAACCATCAGTGTGAGACCTACAGTGGAAGGCACTCAGCTTTGGGCCTCAGAGGGGTTGGGTTCAGTATGAACCAGAACCTCAGAATCCCAGTCCACCAGAGATATTCTCTCTTCTTAGAGGCTCTTTCACAAAGGATAGATTATCAAAATAACCACAGAAACTGATGAAAATGAGCAAAAGCTGTACATTGCAATAACAGCCAAACTCATAAAACCCTCAAGAGTTGCTATGAATGTCTACCACGCTATTCCCAACGCAATTTCAACTCCATCCCCTTAGCAGTTGTTTAACTTCAGAACAAACAAAAACCCCAGAAGCAACCTACATACAAGTAGGATTACACAAGCAAGTACAGGAATGGCAAACTGCATGTTCAACTTTCAGTTAACTGGAAGCAATACAGGTTTATTTTATAATACCACAAGCAATCATGTTATTTGCCTACAATAATTTAGTTTTTTCATGAAAAAACCTAGCCCAACGGTGTACTGAAAGCAGCTTTAGAAGCACCTTTATTCAGCAATTTCAGTTACATCCTGGAGAAGTCAGTCACAAATACAATAACCTAATGGGAAGAGTAACACCTGCTTTTGCAGAGTGATCCTCTAAGGCAGGGGTCCTCAAACGACGGCCTGCGGGCCAGATACAGCCCCCAGGGTCCTCAATCCGCCCCCCGCTATTTACTGAACCCCCCCACACTCCCCCACCGGGGGTTGGGGGGGAAACCAAGCAGTCACAGATGACTGCCTGCCACTTCATCCGCGTGCTGGCCCCCTGTTTAAAAAGTTTGAGGACCTCTGCTCTAAGGGGTATCAATTCAAAAGAAACACTTCAGGCTTAGTAACAGCATTGTTACGTGTTTCCAAGGAAGTGTCTGCAAGTACATGCATAAAAGGAATCTAGGTGGGACAGCATAAAATAAAGAAGAAAGAAAAAGCTTTATGAGCAGGTAAGAAGCTCACAGATGACACAACAGTAAGTTACAGTATACATACACAAAGGTTTGTGCAGGAAAAATTAACAATTCAGTTAATTTTTCCTGCACAAACCTTTGTGTATGTATATGAGACAGAGCTAATTTTGGAAGCCAAATGTTAACATACAGTGCATGATCACTGATGTTAGAACTGGCATTTAAGAGTTGAAAAAAACTCAGAAATCTATGTCTAAATGCAACAACTGCTAACTTAAGAGCAGAATCAACGGATTAACAGTCATGTCTGGGGGTCTGGTGAACAGTTGTTTAGCACAGTAACTTGGACACACAAGGAAGCAGAAATGCAATAAATGGAAATAATGCAAATAAAGTAAGACAAGCAAGGAAAGCATTCTAGCTTGGGTAACTAAAACAGCTACTGAAAACAGGCTTGGCTAGTTTTGTCCCCCGTAGAAAGCACAGCACCACTTCAGTCATATGGGTATTGTTAACCACACATTACTTGGTTCTGAATTTGTTAGTTTTGGTTTCATTAAATGTACATGTACAAAAAGGGAAAGATACAATACTTTGCTGATTAATGCCCACAGTTGAAGCTTGAAGTTAGAAAGCAAGAGGAAAAAAATGAGCAAATAAATTAACAAGAAAAATGGATCTGATAAAAGTTGGCTTTATTTCCATAAGAAACAAGTTCATTTTTTTGGGGACAGATATGTTAACTATGATTAACAGCAATGACTGAAAATATGAGTCTCTCCATTTCCATTATTTTGAAGTTTATTAGAAATTATTACAATGAATCCGTAACATGCTTTGTATCTTAAGATGCAGAGAATAACGCTGCATCTTTGTAAAGAGAAGTTTTCTTTTTCAAAGATGTACTACTACCAGTGGACTAAAAATTATAGCACCAGAATTGACCAGAATACTCTGACTCCACATGGGAGAAAATGAATGTAACTAAGAACAGATAAAGGTGAAATACTAAATCTTGAAACTTCCCAAACCAATCTTTAACTAAACTGTGATGACTAGATGTGAAAGGAAGCAACAGAAACACCTAGCTTTTCTGAAGTAGAGATGTTAGAAATGGAAAATATTACTTGTATATATAAATTGCACCCAAATGCAAGTGGTAGCAATAAGGATTACTAATAGGACAGTAAACACTATAAATGGTGGTTTATTGCCACAAAAATATAAACAAACAGCCTGGGGGAAGGGGGGGAGAAAACAAACAAAAAAACCCCTCATGTGTCTAGGTTGGTGTAAATTCCAAGCATGGAACATAATACAACCATGATATCAGGAGAAATAAAAACCAGGACATTTAACATCAAAAATAAAGATGATTGCCAAATAATAGATGCACAATCCCCACTACAATACCAAAAATAATTACAGAATCACAGCATGGTTTGGGTCAGAATGGACTTTCAAGACCATCTAGTTCCAGCCCCCTGCCATGCCACCTTCCACTAGACCAGGTTGCTCCAAGCCCCATCCAGCCTGGCCTTGAATGCTTCCAGGGACAGGGCATCCACAGCTGCTCTGGGCAGCCTGTGCCGGCGCCTCACCACCCTCACAGGGAAGAATTTCTCCCCAACAGCTAATGTCAATCTGCCCTCTTTTAGTTTAAAGCCATTCCCCTTTGTCCTGTCACTACAGGCCCTACTAAAAAGTCAGTCTCCTTCTTCCTTATCAGCCTCCTTTAAGTATTGAAAGGCCACTATTAGGTCTCCCCATAGCCTTCTCTTCTCCAGGCTGAATAATCCATCAGTCACTTTGGATACCTAAAGCGAGAGCTTGATGAATCATTAATGGTGTGTTAATAGAGCTAGAAACACATTATGAAAAATGGAGTTATAACAAATTCATCTGTCCTACATGAATACATCCTGCAGAATGCTGTACTTGATGCAGCAACAACTACTTGCACACAAGCACCGATCTGCAGTTAATATTCCTCTCACCTATGATACTGGAAACAGCTGTGTGCACATTCTTTCCCTGCACCCAGCCTGCTGGGGATCACATCAATAAACTGAACCCCACGTAAAAAAAAACAGTAACCTTCTTCCTGTGTCTATCCAGGATGAAACATATACAGCGCCCACCCATTGTGCAACAGCTAATCAGAATTACGGAATGTGGAAGTGTGCTACTCTGAGATTAGTATGGCTGGAGCAAACATTGGTGAATTACGATAAATAGAAGAAGCAGCTAAAGTACAAGGAAACATCAAGTCAGAAAACACATTAAGCTAGAAAAACAATAGCTATTATGATTAAGTGATGCAGAAACCCTAACTGTTCACCACTGCTGCATTATTCTTAAAGGATGCTCACAGCTGTACTACAAACAGGGCTTTAACACCCCACAGATGAGGGTTTTTTATTCCAAACTACACTGTTAATGGTAACACTTGTAAACGTAAATACAATGCACACGGGTTTTCACATCTTAGTGCTGTAATTAGCAATATTGAAGACAGCACACCAATTGAAAATGGGTGTTCTAAAATTGGTGTTCTACATCCCGAGGCCCAGGTGACCAATATATTGGAAAGAATCAAAATCCCTATTAATGTGCTACATTCCAATATGGGTATTGTCCAAACCCAGAGGGAAATGTAAGGACTTGTAACAAAGATAGTAATATTGATATGAATGAAGACTGTGTGTATAAACTTGTGTTTAAGCACTGGAACACTCATTAGCAGAAGGTCCTGTGCTCTGACAACAGAAGGATGACAACAAGGTTGTTCCATTTGACATACATAGCTCCTTTCTCTGTCAGGCCAACAGGACAGCAGACTACAGCAAAGCACCACTCCAGGACTTGACAGCCAGTATGCTAGGCCACCGTGTTACAGGCAAGCTAGATCACTCATGGGGGGATAGCAGGGAGGGGGGAAGAAACAAAACAGTTGGTGCTTGTGAGTGCAACAGTAGAAGTGGGTAAACATCAACTTACTTAACATTTTGCACACAATTACCACCTTCCCCTTCTATGCAGTCTTTGTTACACTAGCTTCCTACATAAGCAAATCCCTTATCTGGATAGTTTGGGTTAAATCTTGCAGTAGTATAGTACTTCTAGCTATAATTCCTCAGTTTTTCCTCTTATCTGAAAAGGAATACATATACTGATTAGTTAAAGAGCAGTAACACTTGTAAGATACCTTTGTAAAGAGCTACTGAAAACCTTTTAAACCTGTATTTGGGGATTACTTTGTCTATAAAGATCTCCTACAAAATGCAGTGAAACATAGAAGCAGTGCACAGTAGCTTCAATATATGAGAAAGGGGTGCAAGCATACACACACTTTTATCAAACTGTTTTTCATGTTACCAATGCAATTATGTCTACTTTATTATTACATCTCCTATTCTAAAATTATCAAATATTTTTTACTAACAAATCTACATAAATTAAAATTTCATTGTAATTTTAAGGACGCAGAGAACTATCACCTCACCTAGAGAGAACCCAAAAAAATTTCTAACTTTACTCAGGTTTACAACTAATTCTAAAGGAAAATAAGACTACAGTTTTACCAGAGAAGAAATAAAATCAGTTCACCTGTTAAAAGATCCAGGGAAGGTACACAAGCCCTTATCTCGTTTTGAAGACAGTCTTTGACAACAAAATTACATAGAATGTACCTTGTAAACACCAGTTCTCAGTAAGAGAAGTCAAATCCAGGTCAGGGATTGATTTAAAAGGAAAAGTAAGATCCTAATTGTTTTGCAGTTAAGTAAAAGGCAACTTTGAACATACCCAGCAGTAAGCCATGTGCTGTATCTCCAGGAAACTGCCTTCCAGATGCTTCTGCTGAAGGCAAAACTCCTTCCTCCAGTGTAGGGAACTCCGTCAGGTCATTTCTATCACAAGTCAGGCAAAGCTTTGTCTCTGAGGCAACAGTTAAACGGCTGGCATCCACTTCTGCTGGAAGCTGATACCATGACTCAATTCCCTAAGAACAGGTGGGGAGGGGAAAAAAAAAAAAAAAAAAAGTGCTCTAGCATCAAGAAAGTTTTATAAGACCTACTTCCAAAGGAAATAATGACTAAGTTGTGAAACAATGGAATTATTGGTTCTAAATTCTATACAAATACTCAGTTTTTAATGTAAAATTATGATGTGCTATAAACTCCTGAAGTCCAGAGTCAATCCTCACTACTGCCTAAATTGTCATTGCTCACTATATGATCACCAGCCTTCCATCACTTGTCTGAAACTGAGCTCCATCTCCAAATCCTGCCACTGCAGAAGACTTTCCAAACCAGAATGAAATCTCTCACTTAAAGAAAAACTGTGGTAAGGACAAACAGTTCAGTAGGATGCCAGGCCAATCCAGTTCCTGACACTGTGTAGTAAAGATGGTTTGCATCATACAACTGGGGATTAACAAGCAGAACAGTTTCTGATTTGTCTTTAAATAAAGTCTCTAGTTACAGAAATTCTGAGTTCACACAGATAATGCCCGAGTATCCTAGCCAACTCTTCGGTATATTTTAAGAAAAAGTTTTTCAGTTCATGTTCAAATCAAAAGAAGCATCTTTAGTTCACATAATTCATTAAAGAATTTGCATTGGGATTACTGGGGAAGTAATTAAACAGATAAATTTTAATTATAGAAAAGGCACAGACCAGTCTTTAGTGCAGAGAATTAAGAATATCAGTCATTTATAAGGCAAAGCATTATCATCAGATCTTTAAGGTCCCTTCCAACCCAAACCATTCTATGATTCTATATGTTAATAGAAACAAGAAAGTGTCCCAGCAATGGTAGAAGTACAGTACTATTCCTACTTAAGAGCTGCAAGCTCTTCTACCTTTTGAAACACTACCAAGGTATTAAAAGCTACTTTTCACATCAGAATTCTGCCATATGAACTATAATTTTTGCACAAGATTCTTACAATCATTTGGAAACCAAATTTTTTTATGAACTGTCTTTTCAAAACACCGGTGATCTTAAGCAATTCTCAGAGTAATTAAGTATTTGGCAGCATATCCATCAGATAGAACTATTATGACTATATCACGATGACAGTACAGTTTTTCTTAATCACATATGAACTCGTCACTAAAAGTAGTCAGATTTCACATGAACTGAAGCATGGCTCCATGCTAACATGTAAAGCAGCTATTTTGAGGTAGACAGATCAGATAATTTAAGAGGCAGTAGCAGGACGAGGATTATAGCAAATTACAAACTGAATACTGATCAAAGGTGCTGTTGCAAAGAAGAAAACGTTACACTAGAAAAATATACTAGGCTTATAACCAGAAAATAGGAAGAGGGGGAAGGGGTGGGGGAATAAATGAAATCAAATCACTGAACTACTGTAGATTCAGTTTTGAATGGATAAATGTCAAAAAGCTTTGTACCACTTGGATCAAGACTACATTAGATGACCTGTCAGAGTTCAGAACAGTCCTATTTTTCCATGGTTCCAAGATACAGGAACAGAGAACTTTACAGGGTGAGGACACTGGAGGTCTAAATTATGCAGATAAAGCAGTTAATATTCTTTTCAATCACATAGTTAACCTTCAACCACAAGCAAAACAAAGCACAGTACAAATAACCTGATTAATGGCAACTTTCTGCCTTATTTCTTCTCCTAGGGAGATCCCACTGGTAACTGATGCCTGGGTTTCACTACTGCTGTGGCTTAAGGATTCTTCCTTCCAGCTGCGACGTGGTGGAGTTGTTGCAATAGGCTAAAAGAAACAATACATGCTTTCAAAACAGAAAATCATTTCTTCATATTTCAACACATATATGTATTTAACAGATAATGAAATGTATAAAATACTCAAGCCATCCCCAATGCCAAAGGTTGGACATCTGCTTCAACGTAGTTAGTGACCAAAGTATTATCCAGAGTTCCGCAATTTAACTAAAAGAGGTAGATTCATTTGCCACTTTACACCCCCAAAAACAGTAAGCATGATGTTCTGCACATTAGCCTATCATTTCAGAGGGCCAGAAATTTATTTCTCATTCCCAACCCATGTACATGCAGCTCTGAGTAAACCACAAAATACAAAAAAAGCTCATCACCTTGTCAAAGTCAGGTTCCAGCATCTGCCCCATCTCATTTATTAACAGGGATTGTTGGGGGGGTTAATAGTAATATTTTTAATTTTATTTTATTTATTATTTTATTTAAAACAGAAGGGGTTTACTTATATCAATGTTGTAAACCAGATTTTAAAAGCAACCTTATGGAAGTATCTTAAATCCAGTTGAGGTTGATTTCTATGTTATAATTTAGCAATACCTGACATACTTTAAGGGCATGAACTGAAGTTAAATTGAACTGCTGCCTAGAAAAGCAGCTGTAACATTTTTTTTCCTGCAAGGCAACAGAAGAAGCTGTTCTGAAGTCAGAATGAAATTTCTCTTCCGTAATAGCCCATGCCTGAGGTCACCGCGACTGTACAAGCTTTGCCCAGACAAGAAAGCCGGTCAGGTTCAAACATAATGGTATATAAGTCTGAAAATAGCCATTTCTGGAACATCAAGCTTCAGGCCAAATAAAAATGTTCCAGGAAAGTAGCTATCGGCTTAAAAAAAAAAAAAAAATCATAGAGACTAGCACTGACTATCAGGTAATATTATAACAATATAACATGAAGCCTCAACCAGAAGAACTTGTAGCTCCCCCACCTCTTTTATGCCCCTCTCTGTCCTCATCCTCTTCCTCACATCAACTCTATTTCCAATTTAACTCACTAATATCTTTTTAAAAAGCCTAGCTACCCTTGGAGTTATTTTTTAGTGACCAAGCCAGCAAATGCTGGGATCTGAAGAACACTGCAGTGGGGGCGGAGGCAGGAGAAAGCTCCTCATCACCTACTCCTGTACCATGAATTATGTATCTACTACCTCATGGTACCTGGCTGCCATGAGAATTGAAACAGCCCATAATGTGGCAACATGTGAAGGGCCAAAGTAAAAGGTCACACACTGAGAAAAGGAGAGGGTCAGTGAGAAAGACGCAAATGATTTCCCAGAAGCTTGCCTTCCACATGAATAATACTGTTGGATATGTGCCTTCAGTTAAGTCCTCCAGTGACAACGGTGTTTGTGTTTTTTTAAACAGATTTCCTGATAAATTAGTTAATACAAATTCGAAAATTTCCATTCAGCAGCACAGATCTAACTTGATGGACTGAGCAAACCATTTGCAACCACTATCACAAAAAAAGCAAGCAATAAAAGTTTTCATAAAGACATTAATTACATTCTAAGAGATCAGACACAAGCTTAGAGAATAGTCCAGAACACAGACACATTTCAGTGTAAAAAGAAACATGTAAAATTCAGCATTTGAGGTTGTTTTCTTTAAATGTGAATATTACCTACTAGATTAGCTAAACTGACACCTGGTTTCTGTTTCACTCTTCTTATGCACTAAAAAGCTGGAAAGCATGTGAATAAAAGCTTAAGATTTTTTTAAATTTTATCACAAAATTGCTAGCCCATATTTGAACTTAAGAAAGGTGAGTTCACTCAACTATTTATGGCACCTCCTCAGTTCAATGTGATTCTTGTACAAAACATATCATCTTCAATCCACCCACAAAAAATAAATTACAGCCATCACAAATGAATATTTATCCATCTCTTGCATTCCTAAGAAGCCATTAATTATGCCATGGAGACAGTGGATTGACAAATTTCAGAGATAAGCTGAGGAAAACCCCTTCAATTTTGACTCACTTGTTGAAGAGACACCTGAAATAATCATCATCCTGTGGCTGGGTTGTCTACCTACAGAGAAAGAATTTGGGCCTTCCCTCCAATTCCCAATTACCAGCATCCAGCCTTCCAGGGCATAGCTTATTTTCACCCTTACTAAGTCTAAGAACATGCAAAGCTGAAGATGGGCTGAACCCCTCTTGCCTTTAAATAGCATTTATTTGTTCAGGGGACTGCCCAGACTCACTGGCAAAGCATCACACTGACTCCCATTAACTCCAGCCCTAATTCTGCCCATGAACAAGCAATCCTTAAACTGCCTCCCTGGAAACTGCAGCCTGCTTTACTTGTAAGAGATGGGGGTCCAATTCAAGATTTTACCTTTCAACCCTTAAACACACAGCTTTTCCTTTAAAATAAGCCACTTGCTCAGATGTCTGACTGCAAACTAAAGAGCATCATTGGGGCAACACCTCTGCATTTTTCAGGCACAGCTACAAAAAACTTCAATTCTAGATAGCAATCTCAAATTTTAGCTTTTGGAAGGATAACAGTTTCCTGAATTTCAGTACCACATGGCATCTTAAATCCTTCCACAAAACAGCATCACTGAAATAAAAACATGATGTAGCTTTCTATACAGGTCAGCACTGTCAAGCAGATTATTCTGAAGAATGACAAGAATATTTTTGTCCAAATTTTAAAAAGCTATAGGACTCAAAAGTAAAATGTTTAGTACTGATCATATGCAAATCATACCTATGAAACTAGGACTCAACCAGGCAGAAACTACTTTTCCAAATTAATTCCCCACACAAAAGTAACTTTGTTTGGGCTTTATATCAGGACTAAAGATAATAATTTCAGCCTGTATGCATATACTCAATGTCTATTACATTCCCCTAGTTCCTGTTGTTCATACTAATCAAGTCATTAAAAGAAGCAGCACTGAAGCATACGTGACAATAGCTCTGAAGGCAAATCATTCCAGTAGCTATTTGGTAATTAAATTAAGGCCTATTATTGAAAATCTGGGTTTACAATATGCATCTTCAGAAAAGGGCAGTTTTATTAATCCAACTGAAAATTAATAGCATTAGGTACTTGAAATTAATAGTGTTAGGTAAGGGACCCATAGTGTGATTAGAAAACTAATTGCAAAAAAAAGATACTGATTTTATTTAGATATGCTGAGCATAGCCAATTAAGTTGGTGTTCTAGAAGGTATTAGAAGGGATGAGTAACGACAGCGTTCAAGATGAACACAATGAACAAAAGACTGCACAACCAAATCGCTCATGTTATTCTTCATTCTCCCCTTTAAAAAGGCCTTCTTTAGCCTACAGTGAGCAATTTCTCTCAGAATTGCTTAATTACTTGTATACCTGTCAGCCACTTTAATTATAATACTTTTTCTATGCTGCAGCAGTTCCATCACAGAGTTCCCTCACTCTACCCACCAGCATGCCAGAGGAACCACTTCACATGAAGACAATTCTTCAGTTCCCAAAGCCTACTGCTAAACTCGCTTCCAGAAAAAGAAAAAAGTTGACTGGCAACCTAAAGAGAATATGATCAAGATAACCACCTCATTAAACCTTATAGCCAAACTTGGAATTTGAGCCTTTTTCTATAAGGTTTCAATGCACCTGGAGCAATGTATTCTTTGTCACAACACTGCAAGAAAAATAATATGAAAAAACATAATCTGAACAGGTTTCTTCTACCTGTAGCTTCACATCATAATCTTTTATCAAAATATTTTATTAAAGAATGAAAAAAAAGCACAATTCACTATCTACTGAACTGAAGCTAGCAAGAATCTTTCTTGAGGAGAGAATTTAACTTGAACAAGTCTTAGGCAAACAAGGATAAAATGAGAGTATAGAATAAAGTACAACTGAGGTTCCACTTTGAGGATATTTCTTTCCCAGAAGTACTTCCTCCTCCCAAATGCTCTCTTAGCACTTACAGTTTTCAAATCCCATTCATTTCACATTAGAATTTGGGAAAGGTTCCACCAATCTTATTTTGGGAGAACAGAGCCAAAGATCTATCATATGCAGATTTCTCAAGAAGAATTTGGTGGAGAAATGCTAATGAGTTATGATGTGATTACTACAAATAGCAATATTCTAGAAGATTCAGAGTACAGTTATATCCAGAGCTACCAAAGGCTCAAATAATCAGTCACCCAGAAGAGCATGAAGGAATCATAGTATTACTATTGCTAAGAGTACTTAATGTAGTACCTTCCATGCAAAGGCCCAAAAATGTTTCACAAACACTGATTCACAGCACTGCTTCAGAATGTGCATGATAAATATTTATCCTCCTTTACAAGGCACAGAGAACTTTGTGTACAACAATATGGAAAATCAGTGGCAGAGCCGATTTCCCAAATAGTCTGATCTGACCATAATGCACATCTTTTATTTGATGCTTGGAAACTTCACCTGTCTTTGCCTGATGGTTATAAGAGAAAGTCAAAAAGACAAACACCTACAGCAGCACAAGCCAAACAGATTAAAGCATGAATGAGAATGTGAAATAAGATATAACACACTGGAGGGAAGGGATGCCATCCAGAAGGACCTTGGCAGGCTTGAAAGGTGGGCCCATATGAACCTCATGTAGTTCAACAAGGCCAAGTGCAAGGTCCTGTACCTGGGTCAGGGCAATCACAAGCACAAATACAGGCTGGGTGGAGAATGCAGCCTGTAATGAGAGCAGCCCTGAGGAAAAGGACTTCAGGGTGCCCATTGATGAGAAGCTCAGCATGACCTGGCAATGTGCACTTGCAGCCCCGAAAGCCAACTGTATCCTGCGCTGCATCACCTGCAGCATGGCCAGCAGGTCGAGGAAGGTGATTCTCCCCCCCCTCTCCATTCTGGTGAGGCCCCCCCTGCAGCACTGCCTCTAGCTCTGGGGCCCCCAACATAAGAAGGGCATCGAGCTGTTGGAGCGGGTCCAGAGGAGGCCACAAACATGGTTAGAGAGCTGGAGCACCTCTCATATGGGGACAGGCTGGGAGAGTTGGGGTGGTTCAGCCTGGAGAAGAGAAGGCTGCGGGGAGACCTAATAGTGGCCTTTCAATACTTAAAGGAGGCTGATAAGGAAGAAGGGGACTGACTTTTTAGTAGGGCCTGTAGTGACAGGACAAAGGGGAATGGCTTTAAACTAAAAGAGGGCAGATTGACATTAGCTGTTGGGGAGAAATTCTTCCCTGTGAGGGTGGCGAGGCGCCGGCACAGGTTGCCCAGAGTAGCTGTGGATGCCCCATCCCTGGAAGTGTCCAAGGTCAGGTTGCACAGGGCTTGGAGCAACCTGGTCTAGTGGCAGCTGTCCCTGCCCATGGCAGGGGGCTGGAACTAGGTGATCTTTAGGGTCCCTTCCAACCCAAACCATTCCAGGTCTCTATGAAATAAATGTTTGTATCATAATTAGATAATTGATAACTTTCACCTATTTAAATATTTCATGTAAATAGCTGCTGTCATTGTCACAGTGATGCTATGGCATCATGAACATGAAAAGTGATCTGCACAGTGACTATAGAAGTGGCAGAACTGTAGAGAAAAGGTATTTACAGAGTCAATTCCTGTTAAAACATAATTCAAATGATTCTGCAGCATGCACCTCCCTGATCTAAACAAGAAACATACTTTTTTGTTGTTTAAGCAAGCAGAAAAAAATACAATGATAGAAAAGCAAGAAACACTCATTGTTAGTTTCCCAACTCCATCCAGGTTTACCAGTACTGGTTTCCAGCTCACTGTCAATGCTTCTTACTAAAACACCCATGAACTACTGAGGTGTCTGCAATGCTCCTAGTGGGTGGGAGGGGAAGAGGATTTGAATTGGGGGTGAGTGGAAGGGAGATGAAGCAGGACCCCCCAAGAAAGCAACATAATTAGTCAGGAATTCTCCACGGAAACATGCTCCTCCAAAAATATTAGTAGCATTCAATGCAAGAAACCTCATGTGAAAAGAAAAATTACCATGAATTATGTTCTCCCAGGAAGACATCCATTCAATAAGCTGAAAGCTCCACAAATCAGGAAGCAATCCTACCACCCCAACTTCAGAGCAGCCCACCTAGCAAATGCTCAGTGAAACCAATACATTTACCCATTCCAAAACTGCTATTTAAATCATTCAGCTCTTGCACATCACCACAAGAACCATATCCATGGTTCTCTCAAAGCATATTAGTTACACCAATACACTTCATGAAATTTTCACAGAAAAACCTAAGACTTTGGAGTTTGCTCTTTCAAAATTTCCTTCAAAGAAAACAAAAAAATGCAAGTTTTACAGAACTGCATATATCAAAATTTTATGCTCTGAAATCAAAGAGAATCAAAAGCCAACCATGCCTTAGATACTGAAGTAATAGGAGGACCTTAGGGAAAGATGATCACTTCCTGAAGTCAAATACTTCCCAGACAAGTAGGATTCTCCTGCTAGCACCCAAGCTTGATTTGTGTTTTCATGTAATAAATGCCCCAGCTCAAAGTGGCAGAACTTAAGGCCCACACACTCATCAGCTGTAGTTTCTCATGCTTGCATGCATAAGGCTGCACTACGCATTCAGCATTGCTCTTTAAAGGAACCTGACACGGCATTAACAAAACACCATAAAGGAAATAATCTGTCCTTTACAATGGCAGCCAAGTCACTAGGACCTCATGGGTTAGCAGCTGGAAAGAAGCAAACAGGCAACAGCACATTCTGTTTCATTATATCATTTTTAATCCTCAATCCAAAGAGCAATATTAAAGAACAGCACAACCAAAGAAATCTGCCATATATTAGCACTGTGTGTACCAGGGTACAGCATACACAACAAAGCAGTTGCAAGCAAGAATTTAGGATTTAGTAAATTAGTATAATCATCTCCAAGGCCTTCCGTATAATTAAACACCAATTATTAAAATTTAACAAGGTTTTTCCTACTTAAATCCAACACATCAGAACTTAGGCTTTGCTGCTAAATACATAATAAGAGGAAAAGACAAAAATAAAGCTGAACAGCTACAACCACCCACACACAACACAGTGCCATTAACTGAAATGGTAGGAACAGCAGCTCACGTTTGGCATTCTTAACTGATGCTACGTTTCATAGAAATAACTATGAACATTTCCCAGTTTTGAACTACCGAAAGCCTGTATATCCAGGCTTAGCTCTCCTTATTTTATTCTAACCCACAAACCACTGAAAATACAATAGAACACAGCACAACAAAGAAAAAGATCTAGAGAGATATAAAGAGAACTCCCTAGATGAGTAATTCTAAGCTGATCTTCCCAAAACATCAGAAATACACTGTAATTTCTTCCAAACACTTCATTTCATTTCTCCCTCCTAAAAATCAGAGGTATGTGGCCAAGGTAAGTCAGTATAAATCTGTGTTTCAGTTTCCTTATCCATCTGAACATGCAGCTGTAAAATCATCAACCCCGCAAAAACAGGCAGCAGAGTTCAGGACCAACTCTTCCAACATCAGTGAGCGTTTACACCAAATAAAGGTGATCACATAAGTGCTAAAGGTAGATCCTACTCTGAACTTGCCTTTGCTGGATTTCATCTTTCTAACTTCAGGAACTACTTTTTCCTGTTTTGTCAAGAACATTCCCAATTCTGATACCATTTCCAAAGCATTTATCACTTTACCCCAGCATAGCCTTATCTACTCATTTTGTAGGTCTCACCATACTAATCATCCAATTCATCAAAGACAATAAACAGGAACAAGCCAAAAAAAATGAACAATCAAAAACTGTACCCGGAATGCCTTCCAAACTTGCTGCCTGTTTTCTTAGCTTGTCCCAAGACCAAAAACTCTTCTGAGGTCACACTACAATCATACTCCACCACCTGCTTAGCTACTAGATCACTTACCCTCTCTAAAGATGGTAATTAAACAGGTTTGAAATCAATTGTCCTTAATAGTCACAGTGGGTATTTTCTTAACAATTTATTTCAAGTGGTTTCAAACAGTTCGTTCTAAATTCTTGCATTTCTGTGCTTTTATCGCCTACTCCTGGTGGATAAACAAGTATACAATATAAAAACTACAATTAATGAATAATTAAATAAACAACGTTTTATATTTCAGACAAGCATGAATTTGACTGTCTGTACACAAAATTAATTTTGAATACAGATGCAGAAAAGTCCCCATCCTACAAGCCCCAGGCACGTTTGCTGAATAACTGGACACAAAAAAATGTATGAATGAAATCCTTTCACTGGAGGTTTCTTCATAGCTGCACAACTTGTACCACGTTATAAAAAGTTCTAGTTTTCATTTGTCCATTGGTTTATGTTCAAATTGTATGTGGTTATGATTTTTTTAAAAGGTTTTTTCTTAAATCACCTGTACCAACAACAGTGCAGTGCAAGCCTCATGCCACTTGGAGTCAGCAACCCACTGCCGCAGGGCAAGGTCTTCCCCAGCTGTGGGGAAGGAACAAAGGAGCATAGAGAAACAGGCACATATTTACCTGTTAAAACGGAATTGATGACTGTGTCCCTGAAGATTAAAGAAACAGTTTTGCCAGAACACAAAGAATGTAGGTCATGCTGCCTTATACCTACCTGCTCATTTCATGGAGCAATTATCAGCATGTAATGAACACTCAAGCAAAAGCACTTCAGAGGCTACATGCAAACTCAGAATTCCCTTAATGCTACACAAATGCAACTGCACTTCACTGTAACCCAGCAATTTCATTTATCGTGGCTTTATATTCCATATCAACCCTACTTTGTCAGAACACAAAGTAAAATAAAAAAATAGAAGCCTCATTCAAATTCAGACTCAGTTTTCACATCAGAGATTTTTTTGGCCAGAAGCCCAGTATCACAAGTTGAACAAAAATTTTTAGCATTTAAGTCCAGCTACTGAAATTAATAACAAAATTCACATTGTCTGCAAACAGGTCAACACCAGAAGTTAATTTATTAACATAATAATTTAGATTTCAAAAATACTCAGAAGAATGTAACAATGATTTGGTGCTGTCAGGTATGAGAAACAAGTTATTTAAGGTGGCCTTTTTTTTCAGTAAGGACTGGTGTGCTAGCAGTACTTTTCAGACCCATACCATTCCCACCCAACATGAAGGCATCACCAATGAGTACAGCAGCTGCTGTGTAAATTCTGTTTACAGAATTTACCCTTCTCTGAAGGGCCACCAGTCAGTACTGATGTACGGGGATTTTCTTTCTCAGTGAGAAACACTGCCCATTTTTCACAGGTAAAGCTTAGGAGGTTCCTCTTGAGCCATTCATCCAAAAACTGTTTTATTACTTTTGTGCAACAAACACTGGACTTTCAAATAGCCACAAGAGATCAGAACCAGTGCAGTGTATCTCAAACACAAGAAGGGAAGATTCATGACACAGTAAACTGTTGGGGATGTGCTGAAAGTGTTTCAGAACAGTAATCTGTATATTTACACAATATACACTGAATTACAAAGACTGCTAGCACATTGTTTTGAATTTCTTAAAACCAGTCATTTCCACTGTCAAGTTTGTAACATCAATAGCTTTATGGAGTGTCCTAAAACAACAAATGGAAAATTAATCACTGCTGATCTGCAACGACTCTGCCTACTTTTTACTCAGTTTCTTAAGGTGACAGCACGCTCTGTTCACAGTCACACCTCAGCCACAGGCACTGGAAGGCAATCTGAAAGTTGATTACTGGAATACATCTTAATGCCTGAAGTAGACGTTTTATTCATGTAATCACAGCGTAACTGAGGCAGGAAGAGACCTCTGGAGGTCACCGAGGCCAACCTCCTGCTCAAATCACAGTTAACTTCAAGGCTAGGTCAGGCTCATCCTGTCAGTTTGTGACTCGTTCCAAGGATGTCGGATCAACCATGTCTGTGGGGGTCCCGGTCCAGCACTTTACCACCCCTCCTCGTGAAAAACCAATTTCCTTGTCTCCAGTTAATTTCTCCTTTCTGCAACACACCACCACTGCCGCTTGTCCTGTCACTGTGCACCTCCAAGAAGAGCCTGCCTCTGCCTCCTCCTCTGGCAAAGCACCACTGCCAGATCCTCACCTTCAGCCTCCTCCTCCTCCCCAGGCCAGACAAACCAGCCTCTGCTGCTTCTCCTCATCACCATGTGCTCCAGCCCCATGACTGTCTTGGTGGCCTCCACCAGACTCAGGCCACTTTGCTGACCTCTCTCTTGTACCGGCAGCCTGGAACAGGAGACAGGATCCAGCTGTGGCCAAGAGAAGGGAATATTCAGTTCCTCCAGCTGCCAGTTCTGCTTTTATTAATGCAGCCGACTGCATAACTAGCTTTCACTGCTGCAGACTGCACTGTCAACTCCAATTCAACTTGCTGTCCACCAGGTCCTCTGGCTCTTCTCTGAAGGACCACCAGCTGATACTGATGTATGGGAATTTTCTCATGAGGATTATGCATTTTTCATAGCTAAAGCTCATGAGATTCCTCTTGGGCCATTAATCCAAGCTGGCCATGGTCCCTCTGAATGGCAGCCCTGTCCTCCAGCATATCATCCACTCCCTCCAGCTTGCTATCATCCACAAGCTCAATGCATGTGCACTCACGCCATCCACCTGGGTCACCAGTGTGGCATTACACAGCAGTAGCCCAAGGATTGACTCCAGAGGAACACCACCAGTTAGGTTTTGAACAGCTAAGCTGAGTAGTAGTTCTTCAGGTCCTTTTTCCTACTCTTCTTAAAAAAGAGCAGAACATCAACCTTTTTGTGGTTACTACGAACAATCTCCCAGTCATCACAGCCTTTGAAAAGGTGATAGAGAGGGACTTTAATGACATCAGCCAGTTCCACCACCCCCTCGGACACATCATGTCCAGCCCTATGGACTGTGTAAGTCCACTTGACCTAAGCAGTCACCTTCTCAAGCCTCCCACCACCCCAGGTACTATCGCTCACCCACAAGCTCTTCTACTAGGCACACAGAGTAAAAACTAAGTGAAACTATGGGTTTATCCCAATTTTTTTCCAGTGGAAGCTGCATTCCTCTTTATTAATTCAGAATTACTTATTTTGGGTTTCACAGAATCATAGAATAGCTCAGTGAGAAGGGACCTCGAAAGATCACCTGGTCCAAACTCTCATAGGAAAGGCAGCCTAGGTGAGAGCCTATTTCCAATTATAAGATGCTAAATTCCTAGTATGATCACACTGCTACAGCCACTTCAGCAATCTAACAGCTAAACATCAAAACTATTAACTTTCCTCCAAGCATCAATCTCTTGTCTACTTATTGCAAATAAAGACAAAATTGAGTTTCACACAAGGTAGCTTAGCCATCTTATTTTTATTCCTGTGCAAAAATCCATTAACTGCTTGCTGTCCAAATTGTAACTCCAATACGAACATTTAACAGCATTCCTGAGTGATTTTATGTAATGGAAAGGTCTGCTACTTCTTTACATTCTCAGCTTTAGATCACTGAAAAAGCACTGAGTAGCCCCTGATTTTGAATTTTTTTTTTTTGTTCAGATCATACTTACAAGAACTGTAATTTGTGTTGTACTATCCTTTGTATTTAAAAAAAAAAATGCTCATTGCTGTATCTTTCCCACACTAAGTAACCATTTAAATAAAAGTTAGCTCTGTCAGTAGGTACCTTAGTTTGATGTTTCTACCTAGCTTTAAAAAACAAAAAGGAGAAAGAAATATTTCTATTAATGATGGGCTACAGCCATCAGTTTGCAGCACTTAAGAATGAGAACCAAAAACTTGATCCTCCTGGATCTTACTTGTAAAACGTATGCTTAGCTAAATGTAGAGTCAAGAAATTTGGAGGACAGGGCTTAAAGCATCCTCCTAATCAAATACAAACTAAAAGAGGAAACTATCCAAGTATTTTAACTCCCAAAACAGAAATTGCATAAATAGTAAAAAGTATCTCTACATTGGTTACAGAATTTCTTCTCACTCTTGCAGTCTGATGGCAAAAGCTCCATAATGCCTAATAAATAAATGCCATAATTATCATAAACTAGCACTTTGGCTGGAAGATACAGTCCCCAGTCTCTCTTCAGTAAGCAAAAGCTAGAGGTAAGAGTTGAGTAGGTGTTACTTAACCCAATTTTAACTGCAGTTAACAATCCACTGCCTAGCTCTGCTGGTTTGCTGTCTGTTGGAATATGTGACAGAACAACCCAGAGGCAACAACAAGCAACCAGGGCACAGCAGCACAAGTCACTTTTTTAACAGGTGAGCTGGGGCTTGCTGATTTATATGGCACTCATGAAACCACAGCCCTGCATGTTAGAAGTTACACGTTTTCAGTGCTAATCTTTGCCATTTAAAGTTACAGATAAAATAGTCTCTTGCAACAGAAACATACAATAAAGGTGTAAGAGCAGCCTTACTACGACAGACGGAAGATCTGCCTGGCCTACTCTCTGTCTGCACCTGCATCCCCTTGACCCAGAAGAGCAGCAGTACATGAGCAACAAGCTTGGCTCAGCTCCATCTGGTATTCCCAGAGCTGAGCTCTGGTTGTCAGAGCAGCAGTTAAACCACAGCGCAAAACAAATATGGAGAAGGAAGCAACAGCCACTGTAAAACAAGAAAACCTGACACCCAAAAAGGATCAAAATAAACTGACCTGTGATGATTACTATAAAGGTAAAACAAGAAGCAGGAAACAAGTTCACTAGTTTATAACATCACATAGAACTTACTGTGAAATTTGTCTGTATATCAGCATTCAAATTAATTTCATTTCTACTTAAATATATACAAGAACGCAGAGTAGTGGAAGAACTGTCCCTTTATTCTTCTGCAAATTAGCCTTCCTGAAAACATATGGTGAAGGTACTTCAGCAGAAGGCTTTTGGAAACTGAATTAAGACTATGGCCTTCGAGTACTTAAAGGGGGCTGACAAGAAAAATGGGGACAGACTTATTAGTAGGACCTGCAGTGACAGCACAAGGGGGAATGGCTTTAAACTAAAAGTGGGCAGATTGACATTAGCTATGTGAGGGTGCTGAGACACTGGCACAGGTTGCCCAGAGCAGCTATGGATGCCCCATCCCTGGAAGTGTCCAAGGTCAGGTTGGATGGGGCTTGGAGCAGCCTGGGCTAGTGGCAGCTGTCCCTGCCCATGGCAGAGGACTGGAATTGGATGGTCTTTAAGATCCCTTCCAACCCAAACCATTCTGTGAATCTGTGACACACTGAGTTCCCATATTCACATGTTTGTTAAGTCCAGACTTTCCTTTAATATGTCATATTTATTCACATGGCTGTTTCCATTCCTTGTTTTAGTTTCTAGTATTTCTTCTGATAAGACTGAAACCTATACTAATCTGTTGTTCTTCCCACGGACCATTTGTAAAAATTGACATAGCATCTACTACTGGCTGCCATCTGGCTGTTGTGCCTCTGAGTTCCTTCAGAGTTCCGGGACAAAGCTCTGGAATGATCACCATCGTGTAGCTTTTCATTTTGGGTTGTTCTCTTATACCTTCCTAACACAGAACTGGGGACACGACATCACTAAACATCTCCAGACCAAAGTGTCTGACACCAGCTGTTCAAGCACCCTGCACAAACATGACTCCAAACAGTTCACAAGAGTCAGAACTTGTGCAGGTGCTACAAGCCCTTTACACTTCTAGAAACTACCATGAAGACAGCAGGACAGTTAAGACCAGGCACCAGAACAGTGCAACAACACGGGAAGAAAGCTTTCCAATGCTGTCACAAGGGGCAAGTTCAGCAAGACGGCAATTATTAGGGTGAGAACATGGGGGTGAGAACATAGGGGTGGCAGGATGCGATGGGACACCAGTGATCTCCAGAGAACTCCTGTTCCCCATCTCCAGCTTTGATATAAACACAGCGAAGTGTACAGAGCCGTGCATGAGCCCTTCTAGGGCAGGAATAGCTCCATAAGGCAACGCCAGCCCCCCTGGTTCTGACTTCCCAGGAGGGTTAATGACTGAGCCAGCCGCATCCACCCCTCTCTAGGGCAGAATAAGGCACAAAAGAAACAGGACAATTACACACACACCCTCCTCCCAGAAGGGGAAGAAAAACCAAGCCAGTTACAGGCACCCTTCTCCCAGGAGAGACTGCAGGGGGTGGAGAGGGATCAGACAGGTCACAGACCCCCTTCTCTCCGGGGCAGGAGATGGGGGAAGGCCAGGTCAGTTGCATCCCTCTTTTTCTGGACCAGAAAAAACAGCCAGTGACAGTCCCTTCCGCGACAGAATGTGAGATCAAGCCAGTTTTCCCCGCCCGGGGTGGAAGGAGAAACCCGAGTGCACCAGCCTGTCACACCCCCCTTCCCCAAGGCCCGCAGACGGGGTGAGGGGCTGCTTAGAGCCGCTACCGCCTCCCTGCCACATTATCCTCAAAGCCGCCTGCCCAAACCCCTCCGCCAGACCCTGTACTCACAGGAACCCTCTCCTCATCTTCCTCCTCCTCATCATCTTCCTCCTCCGCCTGCTCTCCCGGCTCCATAACACCAACCGTGCAGCCGCCTTCTCCGCGCAGCGGGGACGCGGGCCGGCGCCAGCCCGCCCCGCCCTGCCGCGCATGCGCCGCCGCCCCGGCGCCAGGGCTCCCTCCCGCCCCGTGCATGCGCGCGCGGCGAGCGGCCGTTGGAGGGCGGGGCGGCCGTTGGAGGGCGGGGCGGGGCGGGCACCCCCCAGCGACAGCTGAGGGAGCGCGAGATGGAGTTTTGGCGGGCAGGGTGTTCGGGTGGTAATGCTTCCGCCGCGTCTCCTCACACAGACCGGTCTCTAGCCCCGGCCGGTCGGGCCGCCCGCTGGCTCGGAGTGGTCTGTCCGTAAGCGCACACTCGGGAAATTTCTGTTAAATGAAAGGCTTTCCGAGTGAGTGTGACTGTTAGCAACAATCAGGAGTAAACCTCTTAACACCGACGTAGCATTAAGAGGCTGGCGTTCTCTTTTTTTACAGTGCTGGATGCACGGGGGATCACTGCCCAACGTGCACACAAAGTTACGTATTAGGTGTCTATTATATATGTATGAAGGTACACATTATATACAGTAGAACACTCGCACATTCATAGTGTATTACATACTCATTTTCATTCACACACAGGATTGGTTATAAGTTTCTCACCGCTAATGCAAACTAGTACACACCCTCAGGCAGCACTACTGAAGTTTTTTAACCAGCTCTGTGTGCTCTCCAGGTGGGGTTTGCCCTCTTTTAGGGGGGCTGTTTGTGTCAGAGGTCACAATCTCCCACTGCCATAATTACCTTTGTCCTTCTTTCAACTAATTTTCTCTGGATTGCAACACTTAGCTTGTCCTTTGCAGCCAGAGCTTCCTCACTTGGAGGCCTCTTTCTGCGTAACTCACATAACTGTTCTTTCCGCCATCCGTTCTTTGTTTCCCACCCTTCCCAAGGCTGACTCCCTTGATTAGAAATCCCTTCATTTGCCACTTTCAACTCCAGAGAGTCAGATTGGCCTAAACTTTGTGCACAGATTTGTTTAACATATAGTTAAACACTAAATCAGAGTTTGGTAATTTGGGAGTTTAGACATTTAACCCCTTTGAGACTTCTAAAGCAAGATTTCTTTGGGAGTCTCACCTAAATTGCATAGTTCTGATAATATTTTCGACTTTCAGGTATGCACAATTGGGTACAACGTGACATGATTAAAGGCAGACATTGGATCATGAATTTGTGTAACGTATAGTTAAACACTAAATCAGACTTTGGTAATTTAGGAGTTTAGACAACATGGTGGCTGCACGCTTTTCCTGTGGCGGGGAACTGTTTCCTCTGCTCCTCTGTGCCAGGCCACTTGTAGAGCAGCAATACCTGGATCGTTGCAAGCTTTGGGTCTTGCTGATGAGCTTACATTAAAATCTGGCAGCAGACATTTTGAGGTAGTGTTGGTGTTACCAAGGAATGGATTTGATTTTCCTTGGTGGGAAGTCCATTCAGCTTACTCAAAACTTTCCACCAGGAGAGGGAGTCTGTTTGTGGTGGTCTGTCAGCAACCATTTGCATTGGCAAAAGGACAAGCCTTGAGTTTGGGGGAGATACACTGCGCTGTTTAAAAAGCATGTAGGTGCGGTGCTTAGGAACATGGTTCAGTGGTGGCCTTGGCAGTGCTGGGTTAACTGTTGGACTTGATGATCTCAAAGGTCTTTGCCAACCTCAACAATTCTGTGATTCTGGGCAGGCAAAGAAGTCAAGATGAACCTCTGCAAGGACCCCGGCAGCCCTGGGCATCAGTGGGCTCTCTGCAGTTGTTCATTGTTTCCCTTTGGGTGCCATGAAGGAAGGAGGGGCTCCACTTCTTCCCTGACACAGCCATAATGCTCTCCCTGAGGCATCCACTACAAGTGCTAACACTTTATGTTTCAGCTGGTTGTCAGCAAGGGCAAGGAGGGAGTTTGCCCCAAAAATCATGATCATCCAGCTGTGTTTTATTTACTTACCCTCCCTCTAAAGCACGAAGAGCAAGAGGCAGTTGAAGCCGGAGCAGCAGAAGATGCAGATCATTGATCTGGCACGGTACTGACAGTCCTTCCCCAACAGCTCGAGCAGTATGGAGGAGTGAGATGAGTCTCCAGGGTCATTGACTGCAGCTTCACAATCCATGTTTCACAGACAGAACATCATTTAATCTTTTATAAAGTTATTGAGCTCCTTCTCAAAAGCAATTAAGCTTTTCTGGTGTTGGTATAAGTAATACATCCAACTGTCCATATGAATATAGCTCCAGACTGTCCGCCTCTCTGCATATACGACAATAAATAACTGCACTAGTTTTCATTCTCCACTAAGCAGAGGGAAGCTGAAGTAGACTGAAAAATAAAGGCTCCTCCATAACATTTTCTGTCTCCCGAGTTATTTATTCTCCTCCTAGCAGTTATCTGCCGTGTATCCAGCGTAACATCTCCCAAAAGGCAGTGGATGTTCGTTTTTGTCTGCATTGATTCTGCAGTGAATTGGATGTTATTTTTCAGCGCTAGATAAATCAGAATGCTAAAGTATGTCAAGGCAAACATTCCTTGTAATAATTAAAATGCTGTCAAGAAAATGCAGCTTTATATCCAAACCCATCTCCTATTACAAATGCAATTAAATATTCTGGTCTCAGCCTATCCTAGTCCTTGTTTATGCATCCCCAGAAATCATCACCAGAAATCAATTTACAAGTGAAGCTTAAGAAAATAGCACATATCAGGGTGTGTGCCTGGGGTGACTGGGTGAGGAAGAGAAGAGGCAGCAGTGAAAAAGTAAATACTGCTGAAGAAGCAGAGATTCCATGCTTGCTTTCCCCAGGAAGTATGAGGAATAACCTGCTTGATTTCATTGCCATTTTCCCTTAATTACAGCGGTGCAAGGGAGAGCAGAATTTAGCCCGTACGTTGTAGCGCTAATAACAGTTCCAAATGTCATCAGTGAGAAAGCTTGCCATTTGCTTCCTCTGCTGCAAGTGACTGAAGGGCTCCTCTTGTCATACAATACAGAAATTCTGTCATTCCCTTTATTTTTAGAAGATCAATTCACAGGCAGAGAGGCGAGGAGGAAGGGTTTTCTGAATGTTTATCACTTACACATCATACAGGAAGCTGTTCACATTCTGTATTAATTTTCTAACAATATCCAGAGACTTACTCAGTCTGAGATGTAATACACTAAAATCCTTTCCAATAAAATGTCACTTGAAATGAAAATTGGAGAGGAGTTTTTAAAAAGGCCATCGCTGTGGAAGATTTTCAGAGAGAGCCAGGCCTGACCAGCTCTGCCTGGTTCGGCTTACCCCCAAAAAAGCCCAAAGGCTTTTAAAAGTGAAATATAATGTTTTAAAATACAGCGATTTATTGATGTGCCAATTCTGGAGGACAATATAAAACACAGGTGTCCCTGACAACTGCAAATGTCTTGGAAAAAGGAATATTTAAAAATCAGTGTCAATGGCATGTTGATGGGAAAGCTTTTGACATGGGGATTCTTTCTGTCTAGCGCAAAAGCACCCAGGCGGCAGAGGACTCTGGATGTGACCTCAGTGGAAGTGTTTAATAAAATCAGATATACAGCATTGTGAATATTGCAACCCGTTAATTAAGAGCCTCTGTCTCTTACCACAACTGGTGGTGCCAGGCAGCCTGAGAGGGTAAAATGTGATCCATGAATGGTTGTGATACCCTCCACTATTGCACTTTTTAACCAACACACTGGCACACCAGTGAAATACTAAGCTGTTTTTCAAGTATTTTGCTGAAGATCTGGGTTTTCAGGCTGTCGGATTTGGATGCCCTGAAGTAGTTGGAAACTCATCTCAAGAACACTGGTGGAGCTGGCTCCATGATGTCTTTTCCTAGTTTGTGATTGAAAAAAATGTATATGGTTTAGTGGGAGAGACCCAGGTTTGTAATTGAAAAAAAATGTATATGTTTAGTGGGAGAGACCCAGGTAATCTCCGCATCTAGTCTTGGTTAAAATAAAGTGAGGTAAAAAGCAAGTAAGTGAAGACAAAGTGTGTCAGTGGGCAGGAGGGTGGGCAGCAAGGAGAAAGAAAGTGCTCATACGCGACAAGGCTGATGAGGTAGGTGATTCAATTAGTGAAAGGACAGTGGGGGTGTTCCATTAAAAGAAGAGCTGAAATGTGTATGTATTAGTGCAAGTGAGGGAGTTCAAACTCCAAGTGCAGGACATGAAACCAGGTATTAGGATAACAATGATAATAATGAGTTAGAGCTCAAGACTAGAGCACAGGCAACAAAAAGTCAGCACTGTTCAGGAAAGATGGAAATAAATGTATGAATGGGGATGCTGTGAGACATGCTGTGATTTACTAGGCTGGAGAAATAGGAGCTGGAAGGGGTGGAACAGAACCAGTGTAGGTCAACATGACTTCGAGGAAAGCTGGAAAAGATTTTTCTCCTTGCTGTCTGTGGTAGTGCTAACAATCTGCCATAGTTACTGAAATACTGTTGGAGAAAGCAGGAGGGTTTATTAGCTGATTCTGTTTAAATCAGATTGAGGGATAAACAGAATCTGGGCTTAACTGCTGTTTGCAATTTCAAAAAAGCAAATCAGGATTAAACCAAGAAGATACTTTAATGAGATAAAATGGTCTGAGGAACTTCAGCCCAGCATCGCTCTGCCAAACCTCAGGCACCTAACTGGGGTATTTAAGTTGGAGCAATGGTTGCCTTGCAGTGCCTATAGAGATATAGGGTCACACAGTGGTTTGGTTTGGAAGGGACCATAAAGACCATCAAGTTCCAACCCCCTGCCTTGGGCAGGGGCACCTTTCATTAACCCAGGTTGCTCCAAGCCCCATCCAGCTTGGCTTTGAACACTTCCAGGGTTGGGACATCCACGCTTCTCTGAGAAGCCTGGTCCAGTGCCTCACCATTCTCATTGAAAAAAAAAAAAAAAAAAAAAAAAAAAATCATGCCTGAGGTCCACTCTCTGAGGGTACATGGTTCCTACCAGTGACCCCATAAGGTACCTAGGATAACTAAACACCTAAGATAGGGGCTCTGGTAAGATGCCCAAAATTAGGTTAAATAGACCCATGTTTTGGGGACCTGAACATAGAGAAAGCTTCAGATTTCTTTCTGTCAACAGTGTGTGAATTGTTTAAAATTTTATTCCATATACAGGGGAGGAAACCTGTGTCAAAAGGCTCTGGACCTGGGCAAAAAAACACCTCAAAGAGGGTGCTGGGAATAAACAAGGACCCTAAGAGAGTGAACAAGAGGACTTATTACTAAAGAAAGATTTATCTTAGGGGTCAGAAAGCATAGGATGCAGTCAGGAGCATGAAAGGGTAAGCTGGGCTGAGAAAAGAAACACCAATGCCTGTTGCAGCACTCTCCAAACCATCCGGCTGCAACAAGGTCTTTTACCATCTCATACCATCATACTCTTCATGCCAGTCCCTCTGCTGCTTTCTCCTAGTCTCACCTCATCCAGGGGGGACACGCGCTGCTCTCTCTGCTTCTTCCTCCTCTCTCTTCCCTGGCTGCCCAACATCTTAACAGAACCAGCCACAGCTACACCTTGTCTACATCAGCCAACCCACAGCTGTATATTATCAATGTTAATTAACCCAGCTTCATTCTTCTACAATTTTTTTTTTTTTAACATTTCATACCTTATGTTTTTAACAATCATCACAACCTTTTTACAAATACATTTTTCATACAGTCCTCTAATTTCCCCTTTTTTTCTTTTCCTTTTTAACATTTCATACCTTAGGTATTTAACAATCATCATAATCTTTTTACAAAGAAACATTTCATACAGTCCGGACAACTTGTCCCTGAACTCGTTTTTATTTCTTAAGATTTCATACCTCATGTTTTTACCAACCATCACAAACTTTTTACAAATAAACTTTCCATACAGTTTGGACAACTTGTCCCTGAAGTCATACTCATATTCCTTCTTCACTTTTATCTTGGGGTTTTCATCTTCTGCAGGTTGATCACCTTTCTTCTTATCTGCTGCTTGACATCTAGGATTTTGTTTTCTTCAGAGGAGGGTTCTGATGAACTTATAGTACCTTGTCCTTTCACCTCTTGGGTCACACTGGACAGTAACCTGAGTGAGCTTGCAGCAGCAGCAGATCTAGAATACAGTACTAACATGTCATTCTGTGTCCTGAAAAACTTCTTGACATCCTTGTGGTTGCCCATTTCTTCTTCATCTGGAGACACCCTCAACAAGCACATAAACACTGGCAAGAATACCACCAGCCCGAGCAGAAGCAACAGCGGGAGCCACCTGCAGCACCACGCTGCTCCCATGCCTTCCCCCAGCACAGCCATCACCACTGTCTGGCCAAACCCACTCTGGATCCACCGACGCTGTGGGCTGTTGCCATGTCTGGCCATGTACTCTGCTGCTATTGCACATTACCCTCAGTCTCTAAACTCCACGGCAGTTGGGCTTCCTTCTCTTTGATCCCAACAGCTCACCTTTACCGGTGTCTGATCAAGATCCCCAGGCTCTTCCCACCTATCTCAACATGATCTGGATCACAGGCTATCCCTGCCTGTCTCTGCTACATTGGGCACCACCGTCACTGTTCAAAACTTCAAACATCCCCTGGCACAGCCATCACCGCTGTTGCCGTTCATTACACCCAGTCTCATAATCTGAAGGGCCTCACATGGGGCACCAATTATCATAGCACTCTCCAAACCATCTGGCTGCAACAAAGTCTTTTACCATCTCATACCAGGATACTCTTCATGCCAGTCCCTCTGCTGCTTTCTCCTAGTCTCTCCTCATCTGGGGGGAGGGGATGGGCTCACTTGCTCCCTCTCTCTTCTTTCTGCTTCTTCCTCCTCTCTCTTCCTCGGCTGCTCTCTCTTCCTTGGCTGCCCAACCCATTAACAGAACCAGCCACAGCTGCACCTTGTCTACATCAGCCAGCCCACTGCCCCGAAGCCAGCCCACAGCTGTATATTATCAATGATAATTAACCCAGATTCATTCCTCTACAAATGCCTTCCTCCCAAAGAGTGGGTAATGCTGAGCCCTCAATTTCAAGCAAAAAGAGAACACTTTAGCCAGCCTTTCTTCAATGACCCAAAGTAGGCTGATCTTCCTCCTGTAAAAGGTGCTGTTTATTGACATTCCCAACCAACAAGCAGACAGTGTAGCTCCTGCAAGTGTCACTGTCACAGATTCAGGATTGGTGTCTTGACTCACATCTTATGCAATCTTTCTCCTCACCAGGAAGCGAGAAAGAACCTATTAAATCTGCCCACACAGCGTCTCTAATGCCTGAGCTGAAAATGATAGGAAATTATGAGAGATGTATGGAGCCCTTCTCCAGGTTTCAGGCAAATCAGGGGAAAGTTCCTTCGGAAAAATGTACAACTAATTATGGATTTTCCAGCTGTGATAATGTTTGGAGGTCTAAGTTTTTCTTTAATTAAATCAGAGGTTTACGACTGAACACTTATATTTCTGGTAGGAGTCTGTAGGGAGTAGCCTTTGAATTGGTAAATCAGCTGCCTGAATAAACTGCTTGTCAAGCTAAAATGTTATGTTCTTTGAGGTATGTGCTAAGTTTAAACAAGAAAATAAATAAGTGAATTTAGTGGGGATGAAAAATGGCAAACTGGCAGTGCTGGAAGCTGGAGTCTTTCTTTTACCCACAGGTTCAGAATACCTCCTGCAGTGCACTTTCTGTCTGTGCCCTCCCATCATCATGTCTCTGCTCTGACAGTGGAATGGTTTGCACTCCATTACCCATTCAGACCTTGCTTTCTGTGGTGCGCCAGGCTGCCAGAAATACATTCATCTCTGCTAGTTGTACTGGTGACTTTTAGGAACTTCAGACCTGGTTGTGCCAGGGCTACCTCATTCTTCATGCTAATCTCCCTGATAAAATCTGCAGTAGCATCAGGGCTGAGGCTGTGCCCGTGGAAGCCAAGCCATCTGTTTTATGCTTGAAATGTTGAGAAGTCTATTTCAGTTTTCAATCTGTCTTCTTCAAGAGCAGGCTTCTGAGTCCATCCACCACAACAGTGCCCTCATGCCTTGGCATTCAGGGTATCTGAATTATAGACCAAGGGTGAAGCTCAGCAGACAGATGACTTAAACCTGAGTTTAAGTGTCTACACAGGGTTTTCTGCATGTGGACTGTGTGTTTAAACCCCTCTGTAACTGGTGGCAGCACAGTATGGGATCCAGTTGCCTAAAAACAGCACCTAGTTCAGTCCAAGGTATTTCCACATCTGCCTGGAGCTGGTAGGTGGGGGGAAGCCCCTCATCCTTCTGCAATAGCAGCGTTCAGTGATTCCTGAGGCATTCAGCTGTCAAAATCATAGAATCACAGCATGGTTCAGGTTGGAAGGGACCTTCAAGACCATCTAGTTCCAACCCCCCTGCCATGGGCAGGGACACCTTCCACTAGACCAGGTTGCTTCAAGCCCCATCCAGCCTGGCCTTGGACACTGCCAGGGATGGGGCATCCACAGCTGCTCTGGGCAGCCTGTGCCAGCTCCTCACCACCCTCACAGGGAAGAATTTCTTCCTAATATGTGGTATCTACTCTAGGGTCAGTTGAATCACTCCTACACTTCACTGGGCTCAACTCTTGTTACCTACCCACAGACTTCTAGTGCCACCTGAGGTGTAGCAGAGTGCCAAGACATCCATGCAGAGATGGCAAATCTGATACCAGACCTATGGGAGAACTACGCCCTTATGGAAATGGAGATGTGATACCACTGGGCATCTCAAGTAGCAGTTGATGCCTATGTTTGGGCAACAGAATTGATCCTTAGATTTTAATTGACTGTAAAGGGAGCTTAGGCACCTCATTCAGATGCAGGTGTTCACATGTTCACATGCTCCTGTTTCAGGAGTACAGTCTTGTACAACTCTTAGCCAACTTTCACACTCTCGAGAATTGCCACACACTCAATACTGTCAAGACATGTTTTCTCTAGTGGCAATTTCTGAAGCAACCTGCTCCCTTTCAGCATTGACTGTAAACCCACAGTCAGTTTTTCCATGATGTCCAGGTGACCATGAATTGTCTTCCATGCTCAACTACCTCACCTCTCTTGTCTCCACTCCTCATTTTCTTCTATGTTTGACTCTTCTGCCTTCTTTCCCGTTGCAAAGTTGCCCATCCCTGATACCAGTTCTCTGCTCCCATGTTCAGACTTCAGAGTGTTTGGGGTGGATAGGCAATGTGGCACTTACCTGAAATTATATTCCTACAGTAGATAGTTCTAATCTGAACTCGGGTGTGTAAGCTCCCTTTGTAATCTGTGAGAAAAATTCATACTCTTTTAGGGCATGAGTCAGCTGATCTGTTTTAGATCTCTATTTTAGGATGAGATGAAGCATGCCCTCAAAGTTTCTGTTCTTCTGCATTTACTTTAAAGGGAACCCAGGGTGAGTTGCTCAAATGGAGATACCTGTGCTATGAAAGTCTATCTTTGGTTTGATGAATCGCAACAATGAACAGCAAGGGTGACTTCATCTGTTATATATTCATTCTTTTGAGTGGATTAACTCAATCTTGAGCTCCGCTACCTGACTAATATGCTGTTAGACTCTTGCGCTGTTCGGTCCTTGAGATTCCCTTTTTTCTTTGCTCTGCTTCTCTCCAAGGACAGGCCTAATACTCCCAAGAATGTGTGGACAACATACGTTGTGACCCTTCCCTACCTCTGTACTTCCCTGCCCTCCATCTGCTTTTCATTCTTCTCCATGGTCACCTATGTAGGAGTTTTTTGATCATCCTCACACTTGCCTCAAATATCTCATGTTACCTTCTTTACACACACTTTTATCCCGTCCCCTACTCTGTCCTTACACCTTCATTCTTGACTGCTAATTTCTCCTCACAGTACAAGCATGCTTTAGGTTCTATCATCTCCAAAAACCTCCACTCTGAAATCCATTTGCCACCTCCATTCCTGCCCCACCTTGCCTTCTCTCTCCACCTCTTAAGTTCATTGAACACACTGAACAATTGCTGCCAAGATTCATAAAATAGTTCAGGGCTGAAAGAAACTTAGCAAATCCATCTAGATCAGGCTGCTCAGGACTTTGTCCAGTGAAATTCTGAATATCTCCAAGGATGGACATACCAAACCTGTCTTGGATTCTTCCAGTGTCCATCCCTTTCAACACCTAAGAAATGTTCATTCTGGAGTCCCTCATGATTTCTTTAAAGTTTTATCTCAAAAACAGTACTTCATCCTCCCCTTCCCTGACCTGTCAATCAATTGCAAAAGTTACACTGATCTTTTTGAAGTCTGGTCCTTCTCTGGCATCTTCCTATTTCTCCAGTGGCTCCTTCAGCATGGACTTTGGAGAATATTTTTCTTCTCTCTCCCAGGCTTTCTGTGCAAGTCTCATGGGGCTCTATATGCTGTCTGCTGTATGGTCTCCTTGTTACATCTCCTCTGGAGAATCTCATAGAGACAAACCCAGGTACTGCCTCTGTGATAGTGATTTGCAGATCCAACCCTTTACTCCTCCTGCCCTCCTCAGTCTGGGGCAGAATACCAACCTGTGTTTGGTATACTCATAATATGGATGTCACTTAAAGCTCTGGATGGCTTCTGCCAGCCCTCCTCTACTTTTCTTAGCAGGCTGTCACTCAGACCGTTCATTTGGGCCCCACCTTTGACTTGGGTCTTTCTCTTTGTCCCTTTACTCAAGCTGTCTAAATGTCTCTGACTCTATCCACTTGAAGGCTCAGAGATGCAGTCACCCACACTTAGCCATCTCCCATCCTGAATGCTGCGATGTCCCCTTCTCTGGACTTCACAGCCTAATCCCACCTGTACTTACCCAAGGAGCAGCTGCAAAACCTAATATTTTGTGTCTGATGCCCTGCATCTTCTGGCTCCCTTCTCTCTGTTACCTCCAATTTGAAGGCTTGCTTTTCATTTTCAAGGCCTTTTTTACCTACTCATGGTTCATCCCTCACCTTTCACCATCATCAGGAAGCCAGCTCTCTCTGCCAGCGGTGCCAGCCTTCATTATCTCTGTGCTAGCCTGCAGGCAAGCACGTTCATGCTCTTTCCCATGCCACTCCCCGTATTTTGCTGCGATCCTGTAAAAAGCTGCCTAACAGACTACTGGGGGGATGAGCTGACTTCCCGTCATGCTGGCTGACATTGTATCATTGTTTTCTTGCTTTCCTCCATCTGTCTGTTTCCATCTGTTATACCTTGCCTTATCCTTAGACCATAGCCTTTGCGAGACAGAGACTGTCCTTTTTATTTCCATGTCTGTACAGTGTGTGGTACAGCCTGGCCCTTGTCTGGGAGTAGAACTAAAAGACACTTTTATGCTAAATGTTCAATAAAATAATAGCTTATTTTATTGAACCCACAGCAATGGGTGCCTGGCCTTTGAATTTCATGAGAAAGAAGAGATGCCCTGAATTTGCACACTACTTGATCTCCCCAAATCCTCTTCAGGGGTGTCAGGAGATTACCTCAGTTTCAAGCATCTGATCATCCTTAAATTCCTTACATTGTAGTTATAAACCTCCAAAGTAAGACTTATAATGTGCAACTATAGTTCATTTTCAGACTTGTCTAAGAAAAGGCTGTAACCAGACTGAGCAATTTTAATTTAAGCAAATTAAGGATTTAAATTTAGCACAGTAACTAAAATCCTACAAATCATAAACCATCACCCCATGTTAACTGCATGATCATCTTCTTCTCATAGTTTGATATTATAGAGCATTCTTATTTCTTGGTTTCTGACCAGTCGAAAATCATGGTTACAGTATTAGTCATGCAAAGAACGTCTGGAACTTACAACGCTTAACATTTTGTTTCTTTCTTACTTCATGGAAGGGTTTTTTTTTTATTACTTTACTATTAAAGTACAGTACTATTTTTGGATAGAAACCTTTAAAATTAACTGAGGTTTTATAATTTGTAAAAATAAGAGACCTACATGAGAAACTGTCTATTTAAATGTTCATTCTTCAGTTTAATATTGAGTACCAGAAGCAGTAAAAGATGTTGCTTTTAATCATATTAATTAACTTGCTTATTTTAGGAATACATGCTGCCAAGCAGGTTATCTATTTTAGAATGTAATAGCATCATAAATTAAATGTAGCAATTAAATGAAAACATGTAACAAATAACAGATATATGAAGGTTTTCACAGGTGGGATGGTTGGGCAGGAACAGAAAAGTAAGAAAGCAACAGAGTCCCAAATATGTATTTTATATGATCCAGTTGTCTCAGTTGGTCATTCCCAGTACAGTCAAGAAGGAAGCAGGATTTTCTTCAACAGAAATTAGGATTACATTATCAGTAGTTGTTTTCTGCGTGGGCCCTTTTTGGGTTTTTTAGTCTTGAGATATATCCCAGAAACTTTTCAGATTCTAGATACAGATCCACTCCATTGAAATCTGATAATAAAAAGAAATACCTCTGTCTTGGACTGTAAAAACCCCAGCCAAAAGTGAAGTGCTAGGCACTGTCCAAGTGGAGGAAGGAGATCTTTGCTATGCAGTTACCCACCAAGACTGAAACAAGAATTACCAAAACTGCCCTGTGGTGGAGACAGTCATCTCTTTGGGGGCTTTGGGTGTTGAAAAGTCATGGGAGCCTTTGCCTCACCACCAACCTACTGGAAGTAGCTTCCTTTGCAGTTCCTATCCCGAGAGCAGTTGTGAGCTCTTCTCAATCACCCTCACAAATTCTGCCCCCAGCTCCTCTTTGTGACAGCTCACCCATGCATTGAAGACAACAGGTTCTCATGGAAGACAGAGCAGAGCACAAAAAAGCCTCATCTGTGCAGATTCCTGTTGTACCTAGGCCTACCTTGAAGGTACGCACTGATCAGTAGCTCTCTGGAAGAAGAGTTTATGTGATAGCGTGTTCACTTCCCAACATCTTGAGATGACTTCGCCGTCACAGCAATTTGCCAGTTCTGATGAAGAACAATTACGGCTGGGGAATTGTAAATGTTTCCCATTGGCAGGTTTCCTTCTCGCAGCCCACAGCTCTCCGTGAGGGTGGCAGCCACTTGCTTTGCCTAAGCTGAGAGCCAGCCTTGGTGAGGGAAATGATATTCAGGTCTCAGCTATCATCAGCTCTAAATCGTTTGTGCCCTTTTCAACCCACAGATGGATTCTGGTTAGTTTCACAACACGGTCCCTTCACTGCCTGGGAAGAGCTGGCTTACTCATTTGTGCCATTGAGAGCCATCCGGTGATGCAACATTCAATACGCTATCATTCAATACGCTATCCGTTTAGACTGTGTTAGGACTGCCAGCCTAGCTGAAGGGTGATAAAAGAAAGATGAGATGAAACAAAATGAAAGATGATTGATAAAAATATAATTCCACTGATAATTCCATCTGTCAGTCTAATAACTCACTCATAATGTTTTTTTAATAATAATAACTCATGCTTACATAACAGCTCCTATATGTGGCTTTTTAAGCAGTTTGTAAGTATTAATTAAAGCCCAAAACAGCCGTGTGAGGCAGGTGGGAATTTGCATCAAATATCACTATCATCACTCCCTCATTCCACAGGCAGAGAAGTTGGCAGAGCTGGCTACAGGCTTTGCAGCGCTGCAGGCAAAATTCAGTTTGCTCTGAACAAACTAGTTCCCCTCTGTGGTATGCAGAGACACAGGCATGGAGCAAGGTCAGATGAGCAGGCAAGAGGGTTTGGGCCACCGCTTGCCAACACTGCTTCATTCGGACTTCAGATCCGGCAGTCCCTGCTTGAACGTGGTCGCTGCTGTAGTATTCAGAACTGTCTTCTTCTTACTCGAAGCTCAGCTTCTGCTTGAGGTAACCACCTACTTGTCTGTGTCTAAAGACAATGCTGGCAACTGGGAAGAAGTGCTGGGTAATAAATCTGTAATCAACTCAGAAAAAGAGTGGGGTCTTTTAATACACATCCCTGAGTTACAGGTAACCTTCCTTCCCATTGCTGTCCTCCGGGGTGCACAAGAAAAATGCGGCTGGCCCTGAGGTGTGTGCTTAGACAATCAGTTCTCTGTAACTGTCATGCATTTGAAGCCCAGTCCTGTAAATTCACGCTTGCAGTCCCTGGACTCGCTGTGATGAGTTAGAAATCACAATATATGGTGTTGTCTGGATCAGTCCTGTATTAATATTTTATTTTATTTTATTTTTTTAGTTATTGTCGTTAATATTGTTATATGGGTCCTGGCAGTAGGCCGACAAAGAAGTGGTTCCCCTTGAGCTTCAAGCTACAGAAATACAACTCCATGTCATTTGGTCTAAGCTGAAAGAAAGGGGCACACAAGATGACCCCATTTTACTTGTCTACACACAGGTGCCTGCTTGTATGACTGGCATCCAGGCTCCTATGTAGTCAATGGAGATCAGGCAATGGAGCCTAGGTAGTAGTTCACGTGCCCTAAAACAGGTACTTATATTTGCTGTGCTCTTCTTTACACCATCTGAGCAGATCAGGTGTATGTGGAAACACAGACATAGAGCCTGTTTATACCAGCATAGAACTTCATATACTTAAAAAAGAATAAAAAATAAAAAATTACAGTTGCCCTGTGCAGATTCTGTTTGCTGAACCACATACCTACAGTGTGTTCTTTCTCAGGTCTTAAGCTGTAATTTTTAGTTGCAAAAACAAAATGTAAACCCACAATGCAGCCTTAGGAGGGGTCACAGATCCACTTATGTTGCAGAGGGTCATCAGCTCCTCATTTATATTCCTGAAAGCCTGGCACAAAGATTAAATGTATAGCCCACTCCCACCTATTGACCCTCACTTTCCTGGTGAATCACTTTGTCTATGCTACCTCAACCTTTTCATGCTCTCCCCCACTCTTTTCAATATAGAAACAAATCTAAAATGGTGATTGATTTTAAAAGTGTATTTTATTCCCTTTCAAGCCTATTTGAATGTTGCCAGGCTAGTATTTCACACACACGCACATTGTATGAGCCTGTTACCAAGAAAGCATGATGTTGACTTTTGTCTGACAGGTCACTCCTAGTGTGGGGGTTTATGAATCAACACTTGAGAGGTGTAAGATGTCCATCCTAACTCCTTGAGCTATCTCAGACATCTATGAGCCTTGGCTTCCTTGGAAACAAGGCTTAGGTGACTATGTATGCATCCGTCTGTCTGTTCATCTTCCTAATTTAAAAGGAATAAAGTAATAACTGACCGATAGTCATTGGGCAGCTTCAACCAAATGTTGTGAATGTCCCAGGCGTGGAAGGATTTTTATGGAGTCTGTTAATTAGAGCCTTATGAGACACCAGGGAACCCAATTAAGAGCTACAGCTCTGTAGGACATCAGGCTTCACTGGTTCTACTTACCACTGCCCACCTTGTTCACTTACATGGTTCATCACACCTTGTGGGCAAAGCTTGCTATGTGTGGAGGCCTCACTTTCCCGGTATTATAGTCAAGTTAAACCTGAGTTAACTTGATTTACCTGTCAGGAAAAGAAGTCAGGCAATACTCTGTGCCCCACTGTAGCTTGATGTCTCCCATCTACAGCCAGCACATGTTTGTCTATGCTTAGTGTTGGGCATTGGGCAAACCCATCTTCAGAAAGAGAGCTTCCGCACCTTTGGGAAGGACCATGCTCCAGTTCATGCTCTCCAGGTAGAGTAGGAGCCCAGGTAGACAGCTGCTTCCTCAGCAGATACCCCCAGTAGAGCTCATCCCAAGGTGGAACAGGCATCCAGCCCAGGCTACAGTCCACAGTGGGAAAGAAGAGGTGGGAGATCTCGGCATGCATAAGGCTAGTTTTGAGCCTGCTTCAGTGCCTGGTGCAGAAGGTCTGGTGACCTACAGTTGCCTGTCAGATCTAAGAGAGCAGTGCCTGCTCATGGATTTAGATTCAGAAATGCCGGGTGGAGGATGCAGAGTCATCCAGCTGAGGGCAATGACACGTTGAGCAAGACACATTCCTCTTTGCCAGCTTGGCTTTGCTGGAGCTGCTCTTCCTCTGAGATCAAACACAGGCTACCACCCTGTTGCATCCATGACCTGCCTGTGCTGGTCCTATTCTCATCTTCCAGAGTATTCTTTATTTGAGAAGTTACCCTTCCCACCTCCATCTCCTTCTCAGCTTCTCTTCCATTACATTACCCTTTTCCCTATTTGGTTTTCACTTCTTGACATGCCCACGATATGCCAACGCTAACTTCTTGATCTTTCACAGTGACTAACGCTTCCGTTTTGCCAAACATTCGGAATCATTCTGGCTGGTTCAGCACATATCCACAGAACTGACACATCTCATTATTCTTGGACTCAAAGTTGTATGAAGGAATTGAGTCCCCTCAGGTTGCTTTTCTAGTTGCCATTTTTGGCTACAGGTTCACCCGGAATTTGCATGCAAAAAAAATATGGTAGCCTATGTGTTGTGGGTGTGTTACAGTTTTCAGTAATTTTATCAGCATGATTTCTGTATCTTTCCATCTGTGAAGCAAGACGCCCTTGGCTTATATATTTGTCATCCACTCCACTAAGATTTTAGAAGCTCCTTTGAAAATCCATGCAATCCAAGTTCAAGATTTTCCATTACAAAAAAAGGCCTGCCATGGCTAACCACAGGTCTCTAGAAGACCCTGAAGTCCCACCTCCTCAGAAAGAGAAGACACTTGGGTTTTTGGATTCATTCACTGCTGAAATGGAACTCAATCATAAAGGCTACAGTATCCATGTTTTTAAGCTTGGAGCAGGGCAATCATCAGGAAGCAAGAGGCAAGGCTCCGCTCAGTGCAGACAAGTAGCGAGTGCACTTGTGTTATAACATCTTGCCAAGGACGGTCTTGCTGGTAGGGAAGCCAAATGTTTAAAATGAAGGGTTTTTTCATAGAATCACAGAACGGTTTGGGTTAGAAGGGACCCTAAAGATCATCTAGTTCCAACCCTGCTGCCATAAGCAGGAACACCTGTAGAAGAATTAGAGAGGAATGAAGGCAGGTTAATTAACATTGATAATATACAGCTGTGGGCTTGCTTCAGGGGCAGTGGGTTGGCTGACACGGATAACGTGCAGCTGTGGCTGGTTCCTGCTAAGTAGCTAAATAGCTCTAAGGGATATGGAAGAGGAGTATTGGATGCAGCAGAGAGAGGGCTAGGGTGGACTGACCTGAAGAGGATGAAAAAACAGCATGGACAGTAGATGAACTTTTGATACCTTGTGGGGGATTGGTGGCTGTGCTGGGGCAAGGTGTGGGAACTACTTATTGAAGTTAACCTGGTATGGGATGGTAAAAAAGCCTTGTTGTAGCTGGCTGGTTTTCATAGTGCTGCGACAGACACCTTCTACTAGTTCAGGTTGCTCCAAGCCCCATCCAACCTGGCCTTAACACTTCTAGGGATAGGCCATCCACAGCTTCTCTGGGTAACCTGTTCCAGTGCCTCACCACTCTGAGTAAAGGATTTCTTCTTTTCATGGATGCAAAGCTAAAGAAACTGTTGCTGTAAGTGGCATATACAGTTTGTTGCTAGTTCATCTTGCTCCGGCTGCTCTGTTTATTAAGGCAACCTGGATCTTCCTGCTTTCAATGCCTGCTTTCAGTTGCTCAGAAATTTTGCCAAACTGTAATTGTTCGGACAAGAATTAGCTGGGGAGAGACATTTGTCCCAGAAGAGATTTCATGTAAAGTTTCAGATAAAAAAGGTTGAGGGGAAGATAAAAAGATGTTGCTTTGCCAGACTAGAAGATGTTTTGGAGTGTTATAAAACATGTTATAAAATGATCAAGGAGATACCTGTCCTATGAATATCCACTGGAATATGCTTAGGTAAACATATTTGAAAAATCTGGCTTTATTTCCTTGTGTTCAATGAGATTTATGATGAGTTTGCAGGCATGTTCTGTGAACATGAATGAGTCTATCTCTGCCCTCCACAGCTCCTAAATGTGAACAGTATGTACTCTTCTGCCTGCTTCTGCAGCACACAGGACATATGTTAGGAATATAGGAGCTCAAGACAACATTCTTGGCCAGTGCCAAGTATGATCCAGGCAAGAGCTGACACGAGTAGCAGGAGTCTGTCTCTTCCCAAGGCACTGCAGAGGGGTGAGGCACATACGTATCTCTCATAGGAGGAACAAAGGGGCTAGAGAGAATCGGAGGTAGGGAAGATGAGCTGGGCAGAAATGTTGCAGGTAATAGAGACTGGGGCATGAATCAGGGACTTAAACCTTGGAGTTATCACAGGGTGCCCTGCTTGAACTCCACCTGCCATTCCAGAAGGACACAGACCTTCTTTAGACAGTCCATCATGTCAGGTGACACCTCAAATGACTCCAGATTCTGGCATTTGGGCAGCTGAGTCCTCCTTTAGGAGCAAACGGCTCGGGTGGATGAGGTAGAAAGGAGGTACACCTCACCCTTGACATAGATAATTTTGGGACCAGGGACCTCAAGGCATGCTGCAGCAGTTTTGACATAGCTTGGTGTTATCCTGCAAAGGACAACCTTACTTCTGGCTTTCCCGATTCTGGACAATCTTTTCTACAAGGTCATGCGCCTTGTGCATACTGTAAGCAGATAGTGTTTGCCTTGCTGAAGGAAATATCTCTGCAAATGGTGGAATAACAGGATTGGAAGCACTTAATGTACATATTGCCTAATTTTCATTCCAAATTATCCTGGTATAACAAGTGCTGGGGGCAATAATGAAAAATGAATACAGACATTCTGGCAAAGAGCACAACAGGATTTTTAATATCTCTGGGGAGTTAAAGCCTCAGCTTTCAGTCTTCTCTGGAAGAGTAATTCAATATCAGCCAATTTCATGAGTCAGCTCCTCTGTTAGTGTTATTTGGTTGGCTCCAGTGACTGGCTTTGCCCTGTGATTCAATGGAAATCAAAATGTAATGCCTGTTTTTCATGAACTTAAACATGACAAAGGGGAAGTGAAACCTGATGGTCGGAAACAAACATTCCAGGCTCAGTTCAGGCAAGAGCCTGACATTTGCAAAACAGCACGGTGTTTTATTTGACACATCAGAGAAGTACCAAATGGTATTAAACACCTTATTGCATGACTACAGAGGAGGAAGCTGGAGCAATGAAAAGTTATAATCACCAAAGACAATGAGGGGAAAGTGCCGAACCACCATCTCTTGATATAATACACCTTCAAAGCATTTTACCACGGGAAAGTCACAGCAGTGCCAACAAAATGTGGCCTCATTTCATCTCCTGGAAACAACAAGCATGCTTCTTTCCCTGAAACTTTTAAGCTTCCAGTGCTTTGTGGTTTTTAGACCTTTTACTATGACTACTTGAATCTGAAGTCTAAAAAAAAAAGGGGGAGGGGGGGGAGAAGAGAATGCTATGTGAAAGTTAAAATAGAAAATATTAGCATGCTTTGTACCAAAACTGGTTGTGTTTCAGAGCTAAGAGTAAATACTCATGTTCATATTCAGACCCTGAGAACAGCTGGATTGTGCTTAGGACAAATCAGGAAATGGGTATTTCCTGAGAAATCAGTTTTATTTATCTCATTGGGAGAGCGGGACAGGAGAATTCAGACCAAACAGTCATGAAACAAAACTGTATATAGGATCAAATGTCTCTGTGTGCATAAATTCCAAGGTAGGGGGGAATCCTACCAGAAATGCTGGTACCCTTGAAGTCAACAGCCAAATTCTCATGGCAGGTTCCTACAGAAGACAGGTCTCACTCATCAAGTCCTTTTAGTTACAGCTCTGCAGGTGACTGGTGGCATGCATGACCTTGGGCAGAGGATATTCGCCTCATAGTCCTTCTAAAACACTTATTAAGCCTTAAAGAATAAAATCACACAATGTTTCTGTACATCAAGTCATTATTGTTATGATGGCAAATCCATTCCCAGCCTCCAAGCCCACCTGGCAGCCACTTCACTCTCCCTGTGTTACCGTAAGCAGTAACTTTCCCAGCCTGGTCTCAAAGGGAGTGCAGGGCTGTAGCTCTGCTCTTTCCTCCTTGGTTTTATTAACACAGGAAACAACAATCAAATAAATCTTTCTGGTTTTGGCTCCTCTCTGAGTTAGCACAGATTGGGAGCTGGGCCAGGGACCATTCCCAGGAGGCGGCTTGCAGGAAGCCCTGCTGTTTTGAAGGGTAAGAAGTTTATTAACCAGCTGGCCTCGGTGCCCGAGTTCCCATGCATGTTTAATTCACTAATGTGTGTCATGCAAGTAGTCTCTGGATTCCCTGAGCCTCAGCCAGTACAACTGGGTAACCTCATGGCTGTGGAGCACCGACATGCACTTCCTCTCTATAGGCGACCAAAGAATGGAGGACAGGGATGAAGAGATGATGTATAACAGAGTCTTTTCCCATCAGGGAGCTGAAGCATGATCAAGACACAAATTAAGCCTAGTCTAATTAGCAGAGACTGAAAGGTTGCAGAGGGAGTGCCATCCCAACCTGCTGGGAGAGGGATGCACCTCAGCTAACTTTGGGCAATTAAATATTTGATTGGGAGCTCAAATCTCACTATTCAGCTGGTAGGAAAAAGCTGCTAATTAAAGGTGGTAATTCAAAGTGCCCAAATACCCAACTGAGTTCGCCAGATTCTTCTTCATCGTGGGATCCTGATCCCCCTCAACTCCTAAACTGCGTAGTCAGAGCACACCGCGGCTCAACTTTCTGGTGTACCCAGGCTCAGGGGATGAAGAGGAGAAGAGGGGTAGGTCAGTGTGTGCCCAGGGTTTGCCTTGATCTGGAGCTGGGATGGACCCAGAGAGTGAGAGAGACCGGACTCAGGACTTCAGAGATTTCCAAGTTAAAAATACAACCTCAGTTAGGTGCATAGGTACTGCCTAACCCAGATTCTTGCAATCACAGTAGTTAGAGACAAGTGTGAGCACTGCCTCAAAACCTAACAGCAGAAAGTAAATTTAAAAAAAAAAAAAAAAAAAAAAAGGAATCAAAACTTTCTCTCTCTACAGATCTAGCAATCTGGGGAGTCATCTTTGTGTTTCCTGAATGCTTTGGGTCCACAGTTCTCACTGCATCCTCATCTCTGGGTATTATTCCTGGCTGTGTAAGAAAGGAATATTTATTTTTCACAGGAACTCATTGATTTGGTGATTTTTCCTGGGCAGAGGTTTAAAGGGCCAGCACTAAAGGAGGTGATCCAGCTTTAGCAATGTCTCCAGTCAGGAACATCACTTTTTATTTTTATTTATCTATTGCCCTACAATTCCTCAAAGCAGGCTCAGCTCCCTCTTCTTATTTTTAGTTGTGAACTGGAACAGTGAAGGAGAAATCAGTGCGAGCTGAGCATGCATCTGTCATCACTAGCTGTCACACCACCAGAGACACTGTGTCCATCCCTTGCCTTGCATCCGGCATTATCTCCAACAATTACATTCCACTTTCCTTTTTTTTTAATAAAAAGGAGAAATTTCAAACAAGGAAGTTTACAACATCAACAGGCTACAGCATTATTCTTGCCATCATTAAATTAGCATCAGGTTCTCTTGTCAGGGGTTTCTACGGAGGCGTTGCACTGTCCTGGCAGGCTGTTTGTGCCTCATGCCAGTTATGTTTATTTGTGTTTGTCAGCGAGCCAGAGTGGGCCAAGCCCTGCTCTGTCCATTTGGAGTAACACGGGATTCCCACTGCCTCCACCCGGCAGAGCTCTGGGCACAGAGCAAGGCAGCATGCCGTTCTTGTCTACTAACGCTTTCTTGTAGGGTTTATTCAATTCGCAGCTCTTGGGCAAGTCTTCCACTAAAAGAAGAGAGTCCTGGAAGAACAGCTGCTGCAAACCTGTCCCATAGCAGAGTTACATTTGTTCCTGTGCTGGGTGCATTAGGGCTGCAGGTGCCACGAAGCCCGCAGCATTGGATAAGTTGTTTAGGAGGGTGGGACACATCCCATAGATGTGAGTGAGGTACCCCTGCTCCAAGACAACCTGTGTCCTCTGTGAAGGGCACACTTTGTTAGTGGCTGCCTGCAAACCACCCTGTTACATCCCAATTTTAGATCACTAGGATTTTCTCAAGTACTGTGCTTATTTATAGCTGAGTATAAACTGCATAACTGATGATAATGGCTGTAGTCATTACCTGAGTGGACTTAAGCAAATGAGCTGCCATCAACTAGCCCCAGCCTGCCTGGCATCACCAGTTTCAGATGATGGGAACAGAGCGAGCAACAGGGAAGGCTTGGGGGCCAGGAGAGACCTAAAGGCTAGAGAGTTAAGACAAAAGGAGACTTTTTCATCACTCGAACCTGCAGAGTAAGCAGTGTCCTGGGGCCACCTTTAAATGGGTAGCTCTGTTCCCTGCACCTTCTTGGCAGAGACTGCAGGAGTATTTACTGATGTACATTAATGAGTGCATAGGACCAACAGCTGCTATCTTCTTCCATCTGGCCATCTCCCTACCCCACCGCTGACAAAAGCAAACTCCCTCTTCTGTGTGAGGGGAAGCAGCAGGGAATGGAGGCAAAGGTGGGTGCGAGCCAGTGAGTCAGGGGAGATCCATCAGGAGTACAACCAGTGGGGAAATGCAATATTCAGAGTCCAGAATGTGAGTCACCTTGCAAGAAGCTCTCCACGATGTCCTCATCCTGTAGGCTCCTGCATCGAGGTGGGACATTCAGCATTGCTTGAATCCCTCTTCCACCAATCCAAGGTGAATGAAAAGAATTTTCTTAACTTGAGAGAGGAGCTGAAATCAAAGGCATGAACACCCTTGGAAGACCCCTGTGAAAACATCTTGGGATGCTTCCTATTTCTGACTCTCAGGCTACACGAGTAAATACTCTCGCTGATGTGTGGCATCGTGATGATTCATATGTTTATGGGAAAGTTTGAACCCCTGTCCCTCACTTTCCAGTGGCAGACTAATGCTTGTATACAGCTTCCTCACCATGGTATTTAATGATCTGTTCCCAGCTCTAGCTGATTCTAGTAAAAAGGTGATATATGGCCCAGAAAGCATGAGTCAGCTGCTGGCATGGTGTTCTCATCTGTGCTCTGGACCCATAAATGTTCAGGTTCCTCTAGAAGGAGCTGCTCTGGCTTGTACCCTGTGCCCTAGGCTTTGCTCTGAGCCTGACAAAGAGGGGATGCATTGACTTTTTCTGTACGGGGCACATGCAGAAAGTGTTGATCCAGCTGTGTGTTTGAGTGCAAATATAGCCAGATGCGATGCAGCCAATTTATTCCCCTCAACACACTCTGGTACACTTTAGCCACAGTAGTCCACGTTGTTCCCTGAAGGACAAACCTTGGACCAGAGAATTATCCTCTTTGCAGGAACGAACAGGACTCAAACACATTGCCAAACCGGATGATGCTCCGAAGTCCGATGCTGCTGAGTGTGCGACCTCAGCAGGAGGTGCTGGACTGTCGCGAAACAATCCAGGGAGATACCCTTCCTCCTGCACCATAGCGATGGGACAATGTCCTGGAGTAGAAACATTGGGCTGGTTGCTTTGAGTCAAGCTGCCTTGTCCCTGGCAGTGTTCAAGACCAGGTTGGAGTGGGCTTGGAGCAACCTGGTCTAGTGGAAGGTGTCCCTGCCCATGGCAGGAGTTGGACTAAATGATCTTTAAAGTCCCTTCCAACCCAAACTGTTCTATGATGAACTGAAGACCAGTCTAGCTACGTACTTCATTCCATGACAGTGGCCACTGATGGACACCTAGAGGAAGGTATAAGGGGGCATCTTTATATAAATATGCACTTATAGTCCCTTGGTATGTCCTTCCAGGTTCTGGCAATCTGTAGCAGCTGGCTGCAAAATGCAGCTTATGACATTTTTAATGAGTAAGTAAAATCAGTGTTCTCCCATGGTATTTGGGGTAAAAAATGCGTTCTAGGATACACATTTTAGATTAATGCTTTTCCCATTTATACCTGGGTTGGGCAGCCGGATCCTGCAAGTGAGATGGCAAATTCTGCTCATCTCATAGCTGAACTACATAATAACGATAACTAGTGTTAATTTACATACCATACTATATTTAATAGTTTTCCTAATTATATGCCAAGAGACCAGAGCAGTTAATTTGAAGAGTTCTATGAATTTCCATGCACTTCCAAACTTTGGCATGAATATCATTAAGTTTTATTAACATAATTAATACTAATGGCAAAAAAGGACTGCTATCATTTCAGTCTTGTATTTTGGATATGAGTCGAGATCACGATACTGTAACCACAAGCAACAAATCAGAACTTGATAGATGGATTTGTCTTCGTTAGCAGCTGATGGTGACAGCTTTTAAATTTACTTGGGAGGAAGAATTGATGGCATAGAAAGCTGACTTCAGAGGGTGATGGTTTTATTGCATGGAGAGGAGAGTTAATAAATCTTCATGCTGCTCTGATTAATGATTCTGGAGAGCATCTCTCCAGATTCTTGGAAACTTTCCTGAAAAGGAGCAGTGAGCTGGTCAAGGAAGCAAATAACACTCACAAATGAAAAGCTGTCAGATAAATTCATCTCAGAGCAGGCACCGGGCCAGGGGGGTGTGTGTCCCTCTCTTTGCACTCATAGGGGTAAGTAATTAGCCATGGTTCATGGGCACAATTTGCACTAGGTGATTAGGAAATTAATAAGAACTACAGGGAGCATGCATTTAGCTCAAATCTCTGCAAAAGGCTCTCTGCAACATCCTTGGCTGATTCACTTAGTTTGCACCAGTGGGTACAAAATCAGCCCCTTTAACTCCCTGTCTCTTGAGAAAGGCCCCTGCCTGTTCCCAGGGTCAGCCCCAGTTCCCAGTAATCCCTGTGGGCACTGGAAAACTGGATCTTAAAATTGGCTGGGTACCCAGGGAGGGAGGCATGGGTGGAGGCAAAGCAACCTTGAGGCTTTCTTCCTTTCCCTGGGCAAGGAACCATGCATCTCCCTCTCCAGCCAGCTTCGTTTTCCTTACCTGTCCTTCTCGATAGGGTTTTTATTCTAATGGTTTGTTAATGAATGCCTTTATCTGATTGCAAGGCAGCTCTCTTTCAGGCTGATGACACAACAGTAAAGTGGCCAACATTTGTTTGTGTCTCATTCAGGGCATGCGCCCCAGCACACCTCGGCTGTATCGCTTGTGAAGCCGGAGCCCCAAGGCTTCTGGGTGTTGTGCGAGCCTCTGCTTGCCCTAATGAAACCTGCCCAGGCTGCCAGACTGCAGCGAGCCAAGCAAAAGGGGCCTAGAGGAGACAAACAACCCTCTTGGTTTTCATCTGTGATGGGAACCTAGATGTCCTGCAGCCTAATAAGGATAGAGCCTAACAATGCTCATGGCTTGTTTCGGAGCTCGAGCTCCTATTCGAAGCCCCCTGGAAACTAAAAACTAAAAGTCTAAGTGTTTTGCTTCAGGCTTTTTCTAAATGAAATAGTCCAACAATTTGGTTTAAAGAATGCTTTCTTATAAAATATACATAATTTTTTAGAGGTGATTAAAACCAGTGTGAGAATGAGTGGAGAAAGACTTATCTGGGGCTCAACAAATCATTTCATTTAATGTGGAAGGCAAGCTTTCTTGGAAATGTTTGCAGCTTCCCAGTTAATATATCAAGGCAGACAGACTCTTAGGAAAAAATGTGAATCTCAAAAGAAGTTAATAAAATCATCCCTTCCTGCTTTGACTTTATTAGAGCCAAATCATTGTGCTTCTGACAGCCCCGGCCTCAGCTCTGTGCTTACACTGAGCCCAATTAATCCTGATGCCCCTGACCAACCCATGCAAAAACACATGCTAAAAATATTGTGATTAGGATGCGTGATGGAGAGAATAGAAATACCACTTCTGCTCTCCACCAGCTTCTCTGAGAGCTCACAGCATTAGCACTTTGCCTTTAGTATTGGGTTTTATTTTATTATTCAGGGGGCAGGGGGAAGCAGGAGATGAGATTATTTCTGACTATAACCTATTTTTAGGAGGCGATGTGATCGCAGGAGCTACAGCGACCTCTCCGCTTTGGCAAGCTTCTCTCTGTCCCCATATGCAGTCACTCCCAGGCTGTAATTCCCCTCAGCTAAACTGCAGGTAGCAGACAAATTTCAGGGATTTTCCCCCAAAGCTCAGCTGCTGTAATAAAAAAGCAAGGATGCAGGACAAGTGATCTGTAAATTTCAGGAACAGGAAGAGCTGTTATTGCTAGCTGAGCACCGGGAGAATATGGTGATGTGCAGCAACATAAAACCTGGAGTGAGATAGCCATCCGCCCTGACCTCCCGCTGTGCCCAGGCTCTGAAATTCCAGCCAGCGATTCCTCCCTCATGCCCGGTAATTAAAAAATAAAGCCCTTTTTGGCAGGCATTTCAAAGAGCTCACGTGCTACTTAAATCTGCTGAGGCCGCCTGGACATGCCTGAGGAAAGATGCTCTTTGGTAAAGATCCTCGGAGCATCCTTCCACTGCCTCGGGGCTGGTGGCATGGCTGGGAGGTGGTGGTGGTCTCCTTCTTGACCTCTCCGGGTTGTCTCCTCTGTCACATGAGCATCCTCTTCTATGGTGCCAGGAATAGGTACACAGCGGAGACAGCACCGCTGGTCGCGTGCCAGTTGCCATGGAAATGCAGAGGGATGTATTCTAGAAGTTTTCCTGGAAGGGGAGATGGTTGGAGCGATTGGAGGGGGAGATGGAAGGCAAAGAGATGAGATCCAGTGGCTGTGCTGTGACCCCTCGACATGCTATGTCCTGCGACCGTCCCAAGAGAATCACTGCTGAGTCGCGTCGTGCCATCCACCCCCCTGCAAAGTACGTTGCCAGCTTCAAGAGTCTGGGCAGTGCTGCTCCCTTCTCCGTCTCAGAGGCCTGGTGGAGGGAGGTTTGGGGTGGTATATAAAGAATCTGGGTTTTGTAGCAGGCTTTTGGTGTTCTTTTTTGTGGAGGTGGTTTAAGGAAGATGCTCTGCATCCAGGAGATGGGAGTCACGAAAGGTAATTCAGGGGGCTGCAGGAAGCACAGGATGGTGACCAGCAGCTCCTGGGCACCCAAACAGCAGCTTGCAAGCTGTGGGTACTGGCAGGGCAGCTGCCCCCTTGGGTGCCCACCTTTGTCCCTAACACCATGGGGGGAGAAGCAGCAGCACTTCCAGGGGGGATTTCTTTAAAATACCCAATTCCATCTGTTGCTCAGTTCCGTCTGCATAGCAAACCTGAACAACAAGCAGAAAATCCAAGGGACACTGTTAGTCATAAGAGATGGAAATGCTGGGGAGCAAGGGGAGGCAGACAGGGCTGCAGAGTTGTTGTATTTTCCCCAGCTTCCAGGAAAAAAAACCCACTTGAAGCACCTCGAATATTGAGGACCAGTGGCTCAGAGTCAACAGAACCACTTTCTTGTCCATGAGAGAAGCCCTTGGAAGAGGTTAGCATTACCGGCAGGGAATTTCCCAGCTATACCCACCACCACAGATCAGTTTTGATCACCAGAAGGAGGGAATTCATCGCCCTGTGTGAACAGCCAGCAGATTTATCGCACACACACACCCATTTGCTCAGAGGCTTTTCTGAAGCTGCAAGCGTGGAGGCGGTGGGCATGTTCCAAACAAACAGAAAGAGAGATTTCTTCACCTAAAACTTAGATCATCTCACAGCGCAGGGAATGCTAAGTGTTCATAAAGGAATCAGACAGTGGAAAAATGCACTGAGGACTATCAACCATAAGGCATCGGGTCAAATGGAGAAGGTGCATGAGCCATGAATACTTGGAGCTTGGACAAGACACACAGAAATTACACTTTTCCCTAGATATCAGTTGGCTTTGGGCACACAGGCCCAAGTTTGCCTGCAAAAGTAGTATTGCCATGACCCAATACTCAGGCCATTCTTTGGAAAAATGAATTCCAGCCTTAGATCATTGTTGCCCATCTCTGCCCTTGCCAGTGGCTCTGGGGCTGCCTCCTCTTGCCCAGCCACAATGGGAAAGGTGCTCCCCAGACCTTCCCTCAGCTCCTTGCTGGCTTGTGGCAAGGCAAGGCAGGAGGAAGAGGAAGATTTGACTCCTTTCCACAGTAGCTTCACCCTTAAACAGGACAGGGACTCCCAAGACATCCAACACCCTGCCAAAATCTCCCCAGACTATAGGGAAGACCACAAACCCAGCCCCCAAAGATGAAAACCAGGGGAGAAACGAGACAAATCCAAGAATGAAGGCTTGATTTCCATGCTCTAACCCCAACTGGGAGCTCAGACTGGGAACCCAGAGGGAAAGGCAGGCAGATATGCCATTACAATGGATTGCACGCAGCACGGTGGCGTGGTCAGAAGAAAGGTGACCCCTGAGACCAAGCTGGCCCCTGGCTCTGTGAGGGAAACATCTGGGTGGATCAGAAGGAGCCAGCGAGGAGTTCACCAAGCAAGCACTCACCCTGGCTGGCGGAGGCAGGCAGGCACCCAGGGACAGTGGCTTGTGCCAGCTGGTTCCATATGGCAGGTGACTGGGGGAGTCCCAGGTCAGCAGCCTGTGCGCTGTGGCATGCTTGGAGGGCCACAGTCCTGGGCAAGCTTGGGGGTGAGCTTGGGGGTGAGCTTGGGGCTAAACAACCTTTGCCCTGCCCAAAAGCTCAGAGATGCCTTTCAGGATCCCAACATCACTGGAGCAAAACCGCTCCTTCCTTTGGAGTCATCATTTGCTGCCCCAAGGATGCTCCCAACACACAGAGGATGCACGGAGGGAGCAGGAGCCCAAAGCCCTTCTGCTTGGGTGAACCTTTGCTGCGAGATGACCCACAGACACACACCATAGCAGCTTTCCAAACCACTTCAGCTCTTAAAGACCTTAAGCAAAGCTTCCCACAGCATCTCAGTGATCAGAGAAGGAGAGAGAGGACCCAAAAACCAGGGCAGAGCCTGAGGTCTGGTACCTCCTCAGGGTGCCTGCATGCGGCACGGGGGACCTGGCTGCTGCACGGATTTCCTCCCTGTATTTTTATGACGACACATTTCACCCCAGGAAGGCTATCCCGCCTCCTCGCCAGCCAAGTGCCCCTCCTGGGAAGGGAAAGGCTGTGCCAGCACCTGGTCCTGGAGTTTGGCTTTAGTCGTGGTCACGTTTTCCCATTACCTCATGTGTGGTGTCACCTCCACGGTCGGAGCTAACACAGCCACACTCCTCCTGTGGAAATTGCCATCCAAGAGGGTCACTTTAGACTGGTGTTATTTTCAATATAAGGGGGTTTCTATTTATCTCAGGCTTAAAAGAAAAAAGCATTCATCCAGAGGAAGAGGGCACATCAGACAGTACCTATACAACCACCCTTGTATAGTCAGCAGCGCTTTCCCAGGCAGACAAGGCATATATAAACCACACAACAATTGTTTATTTTCTTGTCTGGGGAACTGAAATGTCGCCACTATTTTAGGATCATGTCTGAGGATGAAGAGAAGTTTACGAGAGCTGCCTCTGCCCTGCGGCAGTAGCAGTGGACCTTCCCATGGCACATTAGGCTGCCATCTATAAAAGGTGGGACAGTTTTTTCCATCTCTAGGAGAAAAGGAAAACTTGTGCTGGCAGCAGTTGTCAAAGGGATGTGCATGGCAACAGGCAAGAACAAAGATCTGGACTCCAGCTCAGAAACTGGAGGCCCTACACATCCTAAAGCCTGACATCTCAGTTAAAATGTAGCACAGCCAAATAAAATAAGTGACCAAGGTCTGATGGGTCCATTTAATGCAGCCAAGGAGAGGTAAAGAAGAGAGGAAGGACCCTGAGGTCCATCCCTTTGTCATATCGCACCAGCATCCAGCAGATGCCCTAAGCAGCAGATTGGGGACGTGTTCAGTAGCCACAGATGGGCTGTTTTGAACCTGTTTGTCATCTCAGTCCCCACAATGGCCTGAAGCACTGAGTTCCAGTTTCACTGAGCATTGCAGGGCTAAGTATTGCCTTTGGTTTGCCTGAAACCCACTTTCTGGCCATTGCACTGGGCTCTCCCCAGCTCCTGTGAGATGAGAGAAGGTGAATAATTGGATCCCACTCACCATTTCCACATTCTGATAATTTTCTGAATCTCTCTCCATCCCTCTTCTGTTTACAACCTGAACCTTACAGCTCATTCCTTGACACTCCCTGAATCACCAGCTGGGCTTAATGCTTCTTTGCATTTTTCAGCAGCGATCTGGGTGCATTTTGCAGCGGCAACAATGAACAGCCTGCCCCCAACATGGGGAAGTGCTGCTAGACACATTTCAGAGTGATTTGCCCAAGATAATGCAGTGAGTCATTGCTGGAGCCAGGAATAACACCGGAGCAGGGCCCTGCTTCAGCTGCTGCACCCTGGCTCAAGCATCACTTGGCCCCATGGACATGAATGCAGGCTCTGCTGCACATCCCAACACATCTGGCCTTCCAGCAAAGGCTGTACACACATGCAGGCAGGGAAAACACGCAGGTAGGGGAGCTGGGGAGAGATTCCCTCCTCCTCTCTAGCTTCTTTGCACCCCACAGCTTCTCCTGCAGACCCCGTTGCAGAGTTCACCTTCTCATTGGCCACCTTGCACTGAGAAATGGTGGTTTTGTGCCTGCTACAATTTTTATATATGTGTTTTACAGTGGGCACTGAACCCAACAGCCATATTGCCCAGAGAAAACCTTCCCCTCCCCATCCAAACTGCTTGTGCTGGATGCCAGTGGCAACTGGCTCTCCAAAGCATCACTGCTCACCCAGGATCATCCCTGAATCAATGCTGGAAAACTGGAAATCTCCAAACAACCAAGCAGGGAAAGCAACAGCTTCCAGCCTTGCTTCACTGGAGGTTTCACCCCACTGCAGCAACCGGAGCAGATGCTCAGGGCACTGCAACGGGGTTGGAAGCTCTGCCAGGATCCTTCTGAATCACTGCTTGTGTTGAGTCTGCTCTTAAAACATACCCTTTTGACGAGCTGGTGGGATTTGCAGTATGGATCTGCCCCCTCCCAGCCCAAATCCATGCTTATTGCACACCGGCCTGGGTAGGAGCCATGAACTTGGATGACTGAAACACGGCGAGGGAGCTGGCTGCAGCCTTGCCTTCTCTTTTTGGCCGCTTGCTCGATCGCAGGAGGAGCTGGCATCCGCTTCACGGCTCCAAATCAAAGCAAATACGAAATGCCAGCAGAAAGTATTGCAAAATCAGGCACAGAAAGGAGAGAAGGGAGGAGGGGAATAGCAAACCCAGCACCTTTCACACTTCTAGAAGGAACAAGAGCAACAAAAGGCATTCACAGGGGAAAAAATAGCATAAGGCAAATAAGAGCCTGGGGAGATGTAAATCTGGAAGAACAGCAGCCCACGTCGGAGGGAAGCCAAAGCCCCAGTTCGTTGCTGTGGTGCAAGGGCCAGATCCGGAGGGGTGCCCAGCATCCCCCCAGCCCAGCCCAGCCGTGGGAACTGCAGGGACAAAGCTGAACCCGGCAGGCGGAGCGCAGGCTGCGTGCAGCTGCCTGTGCGGGCCAGCCTGTGCGCAGCCATGTGCAGGGTGTGCTGATGGAGGGGGTGCCGCGGGGGGCTGCGGGCAGGATGGCAAGGGGTGCGGGGGGGTGCTGTGCACACACACACAGAGCAGCAGCCTCGGGGCCTGCAGCGTTTTCTTAAAAATATCGCGATTATTAGTTTAAAAGAGAGAGAAAAGGTGGGGGGAGAAAAACACAGAGGGAGAGAAAAGGGGGAGGGGAAGGGAGGGGGAGGGGGAGGGAGGGGGCAGCGCGTCACGGGAGAGATTTCCTTATTGGGACTCCCTAGCCTACATCCTGAGTCCATATATGGGCATTTACGTCACGGCAGCCTCACTGGGGACTCCAGAAATGGCTGCGGCGGAAGGTCGGAGCAGCCCCGCTGCAGATATAAAAGAGGCGGCGGGGAGGGAGAGCCGGGTGTCCGCACGGGTTGCCGCTGCTGCCTGCCTCTGCCTGCCCCCGCCTGCCCCCCGAGGCACAGCACCCCCCGGGGCACAGCACGCCCCGGATCGCTCCCGGCACCCAGCTCGAGCATCCCCTGGATTGCCCCAAGCACCCCGCAGCAGCCCCCGAACGGCCCCTGGCACCTACCCCGAGCAACCCCCGGCTCAGTCTGGGTACCCCGAGCATCCCCCGGCTCAGTCCGGTACTCCGCAGCATCTCTCGGCTCGCCCCGAGCATCCCCCGGCTCAGCCCGGTACCCCGCAGCATCCTTCGGCTCGCCCCGAGCATCCCCCGGCTTAGTCTGGGTACCCCGCAGCATCCCCCGGCTCGCCCTGAGCATCCCCCGGCTCGCCCTGAGCATCCCCCAGCTCGCCCCAGCCCGGCCCCTCCACTCCGGCCGTGCCTCCAGGGAAGATGCTCAACGTTATGGATTTCTCCTGCCCGGACCCGCTTTACTCCAAGTACGAGGAGAGCTGCGAGATGAAAACCGGAGACCTGCAGGGCTTGGGGCAGCCTGAGCAGCAACTTCTGGCAGAGGCTGATTTCCTCGGAGGTAAGGGCAGGGGGGGGAGCCGGGCGGGGATGGAGGACCCTGCTGGGAGTGATAGCTGCAGCCAGGAATCGGGCATCTCGCTCTCCTCTGCCCCCAGCCTGCTCCCAGCCCGTGGCTGTGGGTCCAACAGTCCCCCGTAGCCGAGGGAGAGGGTCCTGCCGGGAAAGGGAGGTGAAGCCCAGGGCTCCCTCTGCGGTCCCGGGGACACGGCTAGGATGGGGACTTCGCAGTGACACAACATCAGCCTCCCGCTGTTCCCCTGTATCCCGCCCCCCACACCCCCCAACAAGCCCTGCATCCCTTCATCCCTCTAACCACTGTCCCCTCTGTGTCCCCAGGTGAGCTGCTGGACACCCCGATGAGCGAGGGGGCAGTGGATTACCCCCTCCTGGGCAGCCAGCCCTCCCCTTCGCTCAGCTACACCGGCAGTTTCTTCATCAAGGCAGTGCCAGAGCATCCCCAGGACCAGGAATCCCTCTTCAACCTGATGTCAGGGATCCTGGGCATCTCCCCCTTCACCTCCTCTGAGGGCCACCAAAGGCACCTGGATGCTCTTTACCCCTGTCCCGAGGTGGCTCAGAGCCAGCTGGACCTTTACACTGCCTGCCAGCCTGAAATGAACGGATCCACCCAAACACCCTTCCCGGAGCAGGGCTACAGCAGCTTCCCCACGGCAGAGGGTACTCCACCCCTCCAGGCACAACCCACCTTAGGAAACACCTCGCAGTGCTTCTTCCAGCCCAAGCTCCTGGACAACAAGCAGGACATCAAGCTGCCCTCTGGTTCCCCACCCCTGGACAAGTTTAAAGCCTCCTGCACCCAGTGGGAGCCCATCACCCAGCATCAGGCCTACTTGCCCGCTGGCTACCATTCTCCTGAAGCCTTCCTGGCTGGGGAGAGTGGCCAGGGGCTGTTCCACCCGCTGGGTTCCAAGATGGAGAGCGTCTTGTCCATCAGCTGCCAGTCAGAGCTTGGCAGCCTGGCAGAGGATGCTGCCTGCTTTGGCACCCATCTGGGCTTTGGCTGCGAGCCAGAAAACTTCCCGGCCCATGGGGACTTTGCCGACACCAAGATCCACAGCCTCCCTCCTCCATTAATGCCGGAGTTCAATGCTTCCATGGCCCAGCCCGAAGTCCTGCCGGGTCTGATGAGCTCTGCCGAGCTCCTCCATCCTCACCCCTCACCCTCTGTCCCCACCACGGACTTTTTGGGCCACCCCACCTCTTCCTCCATCCCTCCCCTGCTGCCCACCAACCCTCCTGCCTTGGCTGAGCCCAAGAAGAAGACTCGCCGGACCAAGTGCTCTTCCAAATGCTTCTGCCCGAAACCCCATGAGAAGGCTTTCGCCTGCCCAGTGGAGAACTGTATCCGGAGCTTTGCCCGCTCGGATGAGCTCAACAGGCACCTCCGCATCCACACGGGCCACAAACCCTTCCAGTGCCGCATCTGCCTGAGGAACTTCAGCCGCAGCGACCACCTCACCACCCACATCCGCACCCACACTGGTGAGAAGCCCTTCTCCTGTGACACCTGCGGCCGCCGCTTTGCCAGGAGCGATGAGAAGAAACGCCACAGCAAGGTCCACCTGAAGCAGAAAGCCCGGACAGAGGAGAAGCTCAAAGGTTTGGGGTTCTTCTCAGTGGGTCTCTCCTTCGGGACACTGTGAAGCCACTGAACATTGGGAGACAGTGTTTCCCATGGTCCCCTGAGCATCTCACGGGAGAGCCGGGGTGGGAATATCATTCTTCTGGGGTGGCCCCTGAGAAGATGACGACAGATCAGGCCATGCCGGGGAGGAGAGGGCCACACGGGAAGCAGAGGTGATGCTGTGGTGCTGGACCGCTCGCTGTGGAGGTGGGATGTGGCAGCTCTGGCCGCCTGGAGCCATCTCCAAACTGCAGGGACTGAGTCATTTTTATAGCTCCTGTTCCAAGGAGGGGAAAGAAAAAAACATGTACAGAAAGAAATCACCACTGAGGTGGGGTTTTTATATACCCAAACCCATGGACATCCTGTGTTTGTAGCAAGCTGACTGTGATTTCCCCTGCCAGCACTTTACACGATGCTCCCGACTGGTTATTTACCAGCCGGCACAGTCGGGGGCTGCGGCTGCACCGGTCCTTTCTCCCGAAGGAGAGAGATGCTGCCAGGCTTTGGCAGCTGGTGTGTAACGGTCCCTTTGGAAAGGTGATGTCATTATTATTATTATGATTATTATTATTATTATTTTCCTGTTTGTAAAAAGAAAAAGCATCTATCAGGAATATTAGAAAATTGTGTCTATTTTTCTAATTAAAAATTTGAGCTTATCTAAGACCATGCTGGGGTTGCTCTCTGCCTTTCAATCCCGTGTAGCAGCCAACACCAGGAGTATTTCTGTTGTGTTTTTGACCTCTAGCTGCCACAGATGGGGAAAAAGGTGCTTAAATAATGAGCAGGGAGAGAAAAATCAATCAGTGCAGCAAGGGGGTTGGCGATCCTCCTCCTGAGCATCCCCAAATCCCCAGGATGGGTGGCTCATTCTGGGAGAAGAGTCTTGTCCTGGAACAGAGCAGGGAAGGGACACCTTCTACAAAAAGATGGATATTGCTCTGGGTTTATTCCAACAGGACCGAGCCCTGGAAGGATCTGCCCTACTTGGATCCAGAGCTGTAGGGTCCACTGTGGGGACCCTGAAACTTAGCCCAGAGCCCCCACCCTCGGCTCCTGGTCCCCCATGGGGTGCAGATGCCTGGCATGCCCTCGGGCAAGCTTCACCCACAAGACATGGGGTGAATTACAGCCCTGCTCCTCATTTTCAACCTGGCACATGCCCAGGGCGGGAGATCCAGGCACCATCAGGCAGAGGCAGCCAGGCAGGATACAGCCCCCTGCGAAGCTGAGGGGGGTTGTTTGCTTCCCTCCCTTTTGGTGATTTGAATGGTTGAGAAATGCCACTTCCCTTCTCCTGGGAACAACCAGTGGCCAGACGGCACTGGAGAAGATGTTGCAGCCTAGAAGGTGCCACCAATAGCAGAGCCTCCCTCCTCTGGTGGTTAAAAATCAGTTAAAACCATACAACCCCAAAATCTCATCCTTCTGATAGGAGATGCTTGCTTGGATGGGGCTCACTGATCTTTGGTTTTAATTAATCAGGAGGAGAAGGTGCCTGTGGGAACCAGGGAGCTGGGCAGTGGGGATGGGCTGTCATATCCCTGGCTCAGGTCTCGGCAGCTGTCATCGATGCTTGGGCATTTTGGGGATGATCGTCCTTTTCTTGCAGAGGGAGAAACTGAGGCAGGAAAGGGGCACGGTTGCAAATCTGCTCTCTCTGACCGATTTTTCCCCCTCCACCTTGGAGAGGCTTGGAGAGAGGCGATGTGTCCCCCAACCATGTTATGGAGGAAAGGGAGGGTCTCCCTACCTCACCCCCTCATGTCCGCCAGCCCTTTGCTGGCATGTGGACTGAAGCATCCCAGGGATAAACTCCAGTTATACCACTATCCCGGGAAAATCTACTGCCCCACACCGAGCTTGCTATGGGGTGGGAGGACCGTGTGGAGTTGGGTGGAAAGCTGGGCAGGGGACACGGGGTCCCCAAGGGCTGCTAGCAGAGATGGGATGAGGGAAGGAGCCAGAAGGAAACCTGTTGAGAGTGAAATCCTAAATGACTCCTTGGACCTGTTCCTAAGAGCTCAAACCTCTGATGGTACCCAAGGGTGCTCGTGTCCCTCAGGTGAGCACCCAGCAGCCCCAAGCACTGCTGGCCCCAGCAGCTGAACTATCCCATGTGTGTGGGAGCCAGATCCTGAGCAAGGACCACTCTGTGGGATGCAGATGACCCCAAGCACCAGAAAAAAAACCCACAACTTTTCCAGGGGGACACCCCAGATATCATTAACAAGGAGCTCAGCACCCGTGTTTCCTTTGGAAAGAGCCATCTTTTGGGCACCTTTCAGTGGGACATCAGCTCTCACCGGGCAGTAAACAGCCCTGCTTTCCCCTGCGCCACTGGCCATGCATGATGCATGAGATCTTTATTAATACCCCTCTGAAAGTGCATCTATTATTGATGCTGAGCCTGAAAGCTCTGCGGAGACACCCGGGCTCAAGCCTTCACCCTCTGCTCCCCGGGCCACCACTGCCAAGCGAAGAAAGCACCTACCACAGCAGCTGGGTGCAGCTGCTTCTGGGGTGGGATGGGACTGAGCACGTTTATAGGAGGGGAGGATCAGTGGCACCCCAAACCCCAGGGCTACACTGGGGTGGGGACTTCTCCCAGGCCAGCAGCATCCTGGGCCAAATGCTGCCGTCTGCCCCCATGTCCCCATCAGAGACAAGAAAACATGTCAGTGCTGGATGGCTTTGACACTGGGGACTGAGCTGAGGGGCTCGGGGACCACATCAGGGCCAAGCCAGGGACCAAGCCAGGGTGCTCGAAGACTGGATCAGGACCCAGCCAGCACCAAGCCAAGAACAGGATCAAGCCAGGGTGCTCAGGGATCAGATCAGGACTAAGCCAGGGACCAAACCAGGATTAATCGGGACCCAATCAGGACCAAGCCAGGGTGCTCAGGGAACGTCTCAGGACCAAGCCTGGGTCCTTGCAACCGTGGTAGACCCAGGATGGGGAAGGATAGTGCAGGTGCCTAGGCTCAGCCACATACCCCATGCCAGCTGCTCTCCTGGCGGGGATGCTCTGGGATGATCCCAGCCAGGAGCCTGCCAGGGCCAGGGACTGCGCAGGGTGGGCTCGGGGGGCAGGGGGGCTGCAGGATGAGGCCGGCGGGCTGCCGCATGGCAGCAAGGCCCGGCGGAGGACCCGCGGTGTTCGTGGGGAGACAGGCAGAGGGAGCTGTGAAGGAGGAAAGCGGCAGAGAGAAGCAGTCCGGGCTCAGGCTGCAAAGGAGGAGGAGGCGGCTGCTAGCGCTTGCCCTCCCTCCTTCCATCCCTCCATCCCTCCCTCCCTCTCCCCTGCCTTCACCATGCATAGTCCCCCCTGAGCCCTGCAGCGCCCGGGGACCCTCCGTCCCCAGGGTGCCCAGCAGCCTTCACCCTCCCACCGCCCCACCAGGGCCTTCAGCCTCTGCTTCCTTCCTCCTCCTTCTACTCCTACTCCTCCTCCTCCTCCCATAGCCACCACCCTCCCTCCTTCCCCAGGGCCTGGCTGGCATGGAGGTGCTGGCTGCAGGGAGCCGGATGCTTCCCGCGGCTCTTGCCTCCTCCTTGGGCTGCATCCCTCCTGCCCAGCATCCTTCCTCCCCGACAAAGCCCTGAGCCGCTCAGCAGCCGCCTCCTTTGTGCACGGGAGCGAGTGTGCGTGCTCTGTCCCCCCAGCCCGGAGCCCCCCCGGTTCCTTGCCCGGTGGTTTGCCAGTGGGGAAGCCGGAGAGATGCTGCCCTCGCCGGAGGATCCAAACGCGGGAGGTCGGCGGCCAGAAGCAGGTATGGGGCGAAGCGGGATGCTGCGCTGGGGGCGGGGGCTTGTCCCCAGGCTGCTGCTCGCCCAGGGGCTCCGGTGAGCAAAGGGGACGCAGCAGGGACAAAGCCACTGCCAGAAGGTGAGGAGGGACCCGCTGCTCCTTGCGCCAGGTGCTGGGGGGCTAGGTGAACCCCGGCTTTTCATGCCCTCCTCCCACAAGCCCCCTGTGAGTCCTCCCCAGCCACTCTCACCCACCGCGGGGCCCCCACCCCGCTGCAGCCTCAGCCAGGGATGGATGGGGACCAGCAAGCACACGGCACCAGCAGCATCTGCCACCCTAGCAGCATCCACCACCGCCACCCCTCTTCTCCATCCCCCCTTCCCTCTTCAAACAGGCAGTGGAGCTGCCTGCTGGTAATTTTTTTTTAATTATTTTTTTTTATTATTTTTTTGGGAGAGGGGGAAGGAAAAATGTTAAACAATGCGAAGAAAGGATCCATGATGAATCGCAGGTAGTGGCACTGAAACAGCCCAGGGATGGGTTTCACCGGCTGCTGCAGTCTCCCGGCGGCCAGGAGCATTTCCCGGCTCCGGATGCCTGTGGGTTTTATTAGTGTGGCCGCCGTAGTAATGACTCCACTAATAATTTCCTTAAATCCTGGTCATTGCTGGGTGGGTGGGATGAGAGGAGAGGTTTTGTGGTCAGGGTAGGACCTGCCCAGGATGGGGACTGGGCGATGTGTGTATTCGGACCCGCCTGGGCCAGATCCTGCCTTGGCTTATGGCTGAGAAATACAGACTGAGGCTGATCGGGTACCCCAGGAGACATGGGCAGCGATCCAGGCCTGAGGGATCAGCGGCACGATGCTGTGGCCACATCCCTACGGTGGAAAAGCGCTTTCTCATCCCATCGGCAGCAGCCGAAGTTGCCAGCTGTGCTTTGTGTTCGCCAGGTTTCATCCAAGCTGGCACCGGTGGTCACCCAGGTGGGGTTGATGTGCAAGGGTGCATTTTGTAACTACCTCAAAACACTGCCAGGCAGTTCCAGAAATCCTCCCAGTCACACCTGATATTTATTTTTTGCATGGATTTCTTGCCTTTACTGATTTTTCCCTAAGAAATGGTTTCCCAAACCTCATGACCTGGTTGTGCCCTCCGAGAGGGATGCTGAGCCATGGGGGATGCTGAGCCATGGGGGATGCTGCCCTGGGGATGAGCATGGATGGAGGGCTCAGTGCTGGTTTAGTGCTCATCAAGGCTGGTGGTTACGGGGTGCAGGGGGCCTCGGAGGAGTTTAGGGTGGTGGGAAGAGCCCTCTGTGAGGTATTGCAGAGGGATGAGCAAGGGATGCTCCCACCCATGGGTGCCCTCAGTGCTTTGGGGTGAAAGCATTGCAGCAATGTACCCTGACGTTTGCTTGTGCCTCACAGGCTGGAGACCATGGTGACCTCCCAGGCTGGATTTTTGCTGGCTTATCCCATTTCACAAGGGTGGGATTCCCACCCCCCTGTGATGTCATGCGTGATAAAACCAGATCCTCATGGGGACCCTCCCTTGCCTGGCCACGGGACATCATGCATCAGACAGCGTAGGGGTCCCACAGCCCCAGAAGGGGACACTATCGAGACGTAACTCTTGGAGATGAATCCTGCTGTGAGGCTGCATGGGCTGATCTAGTAGGAGTGGGTCATCCTTTGCTTGGAGAAGGTGGCTCCCAGCAACCCAGACACTGTGCCTGGGTTGTCCCCTGGAGACCCCTGGGACTGCAGGGGCTCGTTGCCTGGTGGTTGGGCAAGAAAGCACATGGGTCACCCTTCTGTGGCAAGCTCAGGGCACATGGGGAGAGACTGCCCATGGGTTGTCCACCTTCATGATGGCTGTGCTCCCAAATGCTTGTGCACCTTCCCAAGGCGGGGGGACCTTCCCAATGGTTATGGATCTTCCTAAGGGCTGCACACCTTTCCAAGTGTTGTGGATCCTCCCAAGGGCTGTGGATCCTCCCAATGGTTGTGCACATTCCCATGGACTGTGCAACTTCCTGAGCATTGTGCACCCTCCCAAGGGTCGTGCATCAGTGAGAGGAGCACAGGATGGTAGGATGGAGACAGAGAGGGGACAAAGAAGAAGGATCAAGGAGGGACTTTTGGGGACCCACTGTCCCTATATCACTAACCCCCCTATCTCTTCCAGTGCCTGGCACCGGCCGATGTTGACATACCCCCCAGAATTGCCGGACCCCCCACTTCCATCCCAGATCTCTCACCCCGCCATGCCCCAGCGGAGCCACGGCCCCACCTCCCGGGGCTCCCCAACCCCTTCTGCCTGCCACCAGTCCATCCATCCCGCACCATGAGCGGGGCTGTGCGGTTCCCCTGCATTGGGGCACATAGCTGAGGGATGGCCTCGCTGGACCTGCCCTACCGATGTCCGCGGTGTGGGGAGCACAAGCGCTTCCGCAGCCTCTCCTCGCTGCGGGCGCACCTGGAGTACAACCACACCTATGAGACTCTCTACGTCCTCTCCAAGACCAACAGCATCTGCGATGCTGCCGTCTTCCCCCTGGCCACCGATGGGGCCCTTCTGACACCAGCCGCCCGGCGGGACTACTTTGAGAGCACCTCCTTCCAAGGCAAGGACCAACGCTTCTCCTGCGACCTTGTCCCCGCTGAGGAGCTGGAGCCGGCCCCATCCTCCTCCCCCTCACCCCGCTATGTCCACGAGATTGAGATCCCACTGACAGAGATCTTCACCCGGGGAAAAGCCGTGGCACCAGCCCCCACACCGCCAGCCACTATGGACGCTGCCTATGAGGAAGGCTTGGCCCGCCTGAAGATCCGCGCCTTTGAGAAGCTGGAGGTGGACAAGAGGCTGGAGAAGCTGACGGAGGAGGTGGAGCAGAAGATTGCCTCTCAGGTGGGCCGGCTCCAGGTGGAGCTGGACCGCAAGAGCTCAGAGCTGGAGAAGGCTAAGCAGGAAAGCCTGCGGCTCAGCCGGGAGAAGCAGGAGCTAGAGGACCGGGCATCTGAACTGTCCCGCCAGGTGGACGTCAGTGTGGAGATGCTGGCCTCCCTCAAGCAGGACCTGGTGCAAAAGGAGCAGGAGCTCACCCGCAAGCAACAGTGAGTCCTTTGCCCCCTCTCCCAGCTGCAGGGTGGGGGGAAATTGGTCCCTGGTGGTGAGCCCTGATGAGTCCAACACCACCACCAAACCCTCAGACGAAGTGCTAGGGGACAATCCCCTTGGCAATGCCCAATGGCATCATCTTGCATCAGGTTTTGCATCTTCTCCCAGACCTTGTCCCAGAGCCACCGGTGCCCCCCAGGATGTGGTCAAGCTGGGGATGCACATGGCCATCATGCTGTCCTGCCAAGGGAAATGGTGGTGACCATGTTCTAGAGCCCATCTCTCATACCAAAGAGTGTCCCCCCAACACCAGGGCTGGGCTCCACAGCCGCATTGGCCAGCCCTATACAACCTGAGCCATCCCCTCAACCTGTCCATGGTCATAAATATGAGGGAGGCTACCTTGACCATGCCTGATTCCAGATTTTTCTCCCAGAAGGAGGGGGGATAGCCCATACAGTATGACCTCCATTTGCTGTTGGGATTGTGGCACTGTCATCTTCATTTTCATCCTATGTTCCCCACTCAACAACCCCTTCCCACCCTTCCCACCCCAGTGCTACTCCCAAGTTTCCCTCCAGCCAAGCACTGGGACATTTTGCCCATCAGTGTTGCTCAAGCAAACTAGACCTTGTTCCTCAGGAGTTTCTTAGCAAAGCTGGAGGTCACCACAGGGTCCAGAAAGTCAGTGAGGAGAGGTTACTGGGGGACAGTCATGGCTGGGCTGAGCTGGGAGCACTGGTGGGACTCCTCAAGGGCTTGTCTTGATCCCCACCATTCTCAGCAAGTTCATTAATGCTTTTGACTCCAAAATGACTGTGGCTCAAAAATGAGGGTCACAGGATTTGCTGGTGGGGGTGATGGTCCTGGGGTGAGGAGTGGGATGATGCTGGAGCTGGGTAAGGGCAACACCTCTTGGTTTGGATGCATGCATATGGGACAGGCAATGGTGGGGATTGCGGGCTGCCATCAGCTGCCTCCTGGGCATCTTGGGGGTGCGTGGTGGCAGGATGAGGGCCCCAGACTGGAGCAGAGCCTGGAGACATGTAAGACAGGGCAGAGAGGGTGACCATTGGGTCAAACATGTCTTGTTCGGTCCATGGTGGAGCTTGCACACTGCTACCACCTAAGAACTTGGTTTTACACCCCAAAACTACCTCCTGACCTTTTCCTTAGAGAAACCCTCCTGCTTCTTCACTGTCCCCATCGGTCCTCAAACTCCTTCAGCCAGAGTGACAAAATCACTTGCCAGGTTGAAGACAGAGCGATGAACAGGGATGTGTTTTTCTTAGATGTGGGGAAATCATTGGAAATCATTTTCCTCAGCAAATCCAGTTTCACCCTTCCTCAAGAGCAGGGGTCCTCAAACTATGGCCCGCAGGCCAGATACAGCCCCCAGGGTCCTCAATCCAGCCCCCGGTATTTACAGACACCCCCCGCCTCCCCCTGGCCGGGGGTTGGGGGGGGAAACCAAGCAGCCGCAGATGACTGCCTGCCACTGCATCCACGCGCCGGCCCCCTGGTTAAAAAGTTTGAGGACCCCTGCTCAAGAGCAAAACATTGCCCGAGACATTTTCCAGCCCTGCCAGCCCCACCACCATGAGGCCATTGTCCCCATGGGGGGGGCTTATTTGCTTCTGGGTTCCATTTGCTTTGCCGGGGGTGTTTTTCCACCCAGTCCATGAAGATGTGAGAGATGCAGATGATAACCACCAGCATCACCTTACACTCACTGTGCCAGCACCCCATTTGCCTTCCAAATCTCCTGGGGCCTCTCGCCAGGAGCCTTCCCAAATCGTTACTGGGGAGCTCCCACTCTCACTCTGCAAATGACAGGTTGGGAGGCAATTAATTGGTAATTAAATGGCAATTAATAATCAGCAATGGGTATTATGTCGCTAAGGGCTGCCCCCTCCCTTTCCTTCATGCTCCTGTGCAGATCAGTGTGGCTGGGTGTGCGCAGTCGGGTGTGCACAGTTGGGTGTGCACATGACAGACATGCAGAGCTGTGTTGTGCATCTGCAGGGGTTCATGGATGCTGATGGAAGGTGTGAGAGTGGTTGTGCATGTGCGTGTGTGCACCATCAACCGTGCAAGTGTGCACACAACCAACTGTAGGTGTGTCTGGGGGTGTATGCTCATGATGCTGCCTGTACTTGTGTGCCAGTTGTCTCTGGCTATGCGTGTGTGTCAGGGTGAACATCTGCATTTGTGTTTTCATGGTGTTTGTGCATGTAAGGGTGGCTTGTGCATGTGTGTGTGGTGCACTTGGGGGTGCGCATGACAGCTCCGTGTGTGTGTATACCTGGGTGCACACATGTGCGTTCATGTGGCACATTTTCAGGGGTGTGATGGCTACACATGTTTTCGGCACGTGTGTTTGCAGGGGTGCGAAGGCCACATGTGGTTTTGGGATGTGTGTGCCTGCAGGGGTGTGATGGCTGCATGTGCCCACGTTTTTGGGAAGTAGATGAGGTCAGTGGGTGGGTGCGTGCCTGGGTGCACGCGTGTGCAGGGCAAGATGGGGCCGCCTTGGGTCGCTGGCATGGTCCATCCCAGAGCTGGCCACATTTTGGGGATAACATCTCAGTGCCTCAGCAGGGCAAACCCTGCCCATTCACAGGCTTGAAGCTCCCGAGCACCTGCTAATTAATATGTTAACGAAGGAGCCAGGGCCCTGCAGCCACTGGGCTTGACTTGGTATGGGGCTCAGCAGGGTTTAAGGACTTCAGGCTGCCCTTAGGATCTTTAAGTCTGCCCCGAATGAGGCAGGGTACCACTGCCATCCTCCTCCATCATCCCGCTGTACCATCATCATCATCATCCTCCCTCTTCTCCATCATGCTCAGGCATCACTGATGCCAGTCCTGGGAGTGATATACAGCCCAGCAAAGGTGCTGGGGATGTCGTCTCCCCCAAAACAAGGTGCTGACACCCACCCTGCATGTTGGGAGCATCCCTTGGCCACTGCTCTGCCCTGAACTATGCCGAGGAGTCATCTGGGCTGGCACAGACCCAGATCAGGCTGGTGATGGGAATGGTCTGGATGTGCACAAGCATCCTGGACCCCCAGCTTGCATAAAGGGATGGAGGTGCTTAACAGGGGCAGGTGGGAAGTGATTGGAGTGTCACCTGCTGGTCCCTCCACGTAGGGAGGTGCTGCAGATCGACCAGTTCCTGAAGGAGACAGCCGCCCGTGAGGCCAACGCCAAGGTCCGCCTCCAACACTTCATCGAGGAGCTGCTGGACCGGGCAGACCGGGCCGAGAAGCAGCTCCAGATCATCAGCAGCAGCTGTGGCACCACCCCAAATGGCAGCTTGGGACGCTGTGGCACGCCGGGGGCCAAGGCTGCCGGCCGACTGGTACCTCCGCGAGCACAGGCACGAGCACCCCAACAGCTTTGGGCATGCACCCGTGTGGCATCTCTGATGGCTGCAAAGGGTTCAGCGGGGAGGTGTAGGGCCCCCCATCTTGTTCCTGTGTGGGGAAATGGATAATCCTGGGTGGGGGGATCCCAAAAAGAAGTTGCTTTTTGGTGGGTCTGTGTTTCCATGGCAAGTGTGGGCAAGGCATTGGCATGATGCTGGAGATGCTCTCTGCATCCCACTTGGGTGTGGCCTCACTCCAAAATGCAGCTGGCACTGGGTGGGTTATCGGGGTCACCTTCCCCAGCTGCACAGCCCACATTTTGGGTTTTGCCATGTTGGCTTCTCTTGTTCCATCTTCCCACAGAGAGACCGGCACCCGGGGCCAGGGGCAGCCGTGCATGGTCCTTACGGCGTATCCAACCAGCGCTCCTCCTCCAGCACCGGGTGAGTCCCCTCTCCGTGCTGTCCATTGGGGATTTTAGTGGGATGCTCATTTTTTGGTGGGCAAGGGGCTGATGAGAAGGAGACGCACACCCCGGCAAGCACTGAGGTTGGACATCCTTGTCCCCTAGGGCCTCAAGCCGGGCAAAAGCTGTGTCACAGAGCTCGGGCTGCTATGACAGTGACAGTGCAGAGCCGTGCCCCACCGATGACACTGCCGACGGGCATCCCTACCCAGCGCGGGATGGCACCCGGGGCTCAGGGCTGCGCCGGCAAGCCATCCAAAACTGGCACCGCCGGCCCTACCGCAACAGCACTGAGGGCGAGGAGGGCGACGTCTCCGATGTGGGCTCCCGCACCACCGAGTCGGAGGCCGAGGGCTGGGAGCCGGAGGCACCTGGATCCGCTGGATCCCGACCTGCCGGCAGCTGCCGGCTGACAGGTGAGATGGCACCTGGCTCTTCTGGTGGGGTGGGAGGGTGGGGAGGCTGGGAGGTGGGGGATGGGATGGCTCCTGGGCTCTGCGGGGAGCATTCCTTCCCCTCCTGTCTTCCCCGGCCACCAGCGGCAACTGACAGTGCGTGTCCCACAGCCAGGACCGAGGGGGCCGGGGGCAAGGGGGGCCGTCTGGACAGGGGCAGCCCAGGCCACTCCAGCGAGGTGATCAGCCCTGAGATCCTCAAGATGCGGGCGGCTCTTTTCTGCATCTTCACCTACCTGGACACAAAGACCCTGCTGCGGGCGGCTGAGGTGTGCAAGGACTGGAAGTTCGTGGCCCGGCACCCGGCTGTGTGGACACGGGTTCTGTTGGAGAATGCCAGGGTGTCCTCCAAGGTACCGGGGATGGGGGTGGCACCACTAGGGGTGACAGCTTTCTTCCAGAAAGGTGAAAATGCACAAGCATCTCACTTGTGTGGATTGTCATAGAATCATAGAATTGCTTAGGTTGGCAAAGATCTTTAAGATCAGCCAGTCCAACCATTAACCCAGCACGGCCAAGGCCACCACTGAACCATGTCCCCAAGCACCACAGCCACATGGTTTTTGAACACCCCCAGGGATGATGACACCCCCGCCCCCGGGCAGCCTGTGCCAGCGCCTGCCAGCCCTTTCGGTGCAGAATGTTCCCTCACACCCAATCTCACCCTCCCCTGGCGCAACGTGAGGCCGTTTGCTCTCGTCCTGTCGCTGGTTCCTGGGGAGCAGAGACCGACCCCCCTGGCTACAGCCTCCTGCCAGGCCGTTGCAGAGCCACCGGGTCCCCCCCAGCCCCCTTCTCTCCAGGCTGACCCCCCCGCCCCCCCAGGCTGGTGCCCCAGCCCCTGCCCCAGCCCCTGCCCGGCTCTGGACACGCTCCAGCCCCTCAGTGTCTGTCTGGCCGTGAGGGGCCCAACGCTGAGCCCAGGCCCCGCGGGGCGGCCCCACCGGTGCCCAGGGCAGGGGGACGGGCGCTGCCCCGGCCCTGCCGGCCACACCGTTTCGGACACCAGCCGGGACGCCGCTGGCCTCCTGGGCCACCTGGGCACGCTGGGGGCTCATGCCCAGCCGCTGCCGCCCAGCCCCCCCGGGCCCTGTCCCACCGGGCAGTTCCCAGCCCCCTGCCCCCAGCCCGCAGCTGCCGGGGGCTGGTGTGATCCAGGGGCAGGGCCCGGCACTCAGCCCTGGGGACCCCCACCCCACCGGCCCCGGCCCCTCTGCCCGGCCTGCCCGGAGCCTCTGGAATGTCACGCCATTATGGCCATGGGAACACAGGTGCTCACAGCGGCGGGCACGGGTGGCTGGATGCGTTACACTTCACATGTGCGTGTTTGTGGGTGTGAGCTCACGTGCACACATTGTCAAGTGCTTTTGTGGTGACACTTGTGATTTTGTTGCACACACTCCTGCGTGACCTCATATGTGCATTTTCACATATTTATGGGAGGGGGGGTATGCAGAAATGCATATGTGTGTGCACAGATCTGCCCAAAAAGAGCTGAGTATGGGTGGCACGGGGCATGCTGAGGGTGTCCCCCTCAGTGATGGTCACTCCTGTCCCCCCAGTTCCTGGCCATGTTGTCTCAGTGGTGCACCCAGATGCATTCCCTCACCCTCCAAAACCTCAAGCCACGCCAGCGAGGGAAGAAGGAGAGCAAGGAGGACTACATGAAGAGCACGCGGTGAGTCCCCACATCCTGGGCACCCTCCCACAGCAGGAGCTGCTGGTCCTCAGAGATGACAGTGCTCCATGAGCCCCAATGTCCTGTTTCCACTGATGGACATTCATCACACACCAGCTCCTGCTGTGGATTTTGGGCATCCTGGAGCCACAGATCCCCATGGGACATGTCACCTTCCTGGGGTGACCCCAGGGCAGCCATAAGGGAGTGTGCCCATGCCTGACCCTGCTTCCATCCCCCGGCAGGGGCTGCCTGGAAGCCGGGCTGGAGTCCCTGCTGAAGGCAACAGGCAGCAACCTGCTCATCCTCCGCATCTCGCACTGCCCCAACGTGCTGACGGACCGCTCGCTCTGGCTTGCCAGCTGCTACTGCCGGGCCCTGCAGGCTGTCACATACCGGTAAGGATGGCCACCAGCATCCCCACCTTGCCCATGGGGACCATGGGGTTCCCTGGCTGGGAGAAGGCTGGGAACATCCATGGGATGTGCTGGAACTCCTCTGATGCCCATCCCCATTCCCTGTCAGAACACAGCCCATCCAGCCAGATGCAAAGGATCCACCTTTCCATGTCCCCAGCCCAAGCAGCAACCCCAGTATCCAGTGTCCCCAGTGCAAGGTGTCCTTGCAGCTCTCATCCTCTACTGGCATGTTCCCATGCAGATGTTTCCCTTCCAGCTCTATTCCCATTGTTCTGATACCGATCTCATCCCAGCTGGAAGTGTGACCAGGGTCTTGATATGGGGACACTGTTTTATGTTAGAGAAGGGTGAAGAAGAGGTGCACCAACACCGGGGCCCAGTGAGGTCCCACGTGACTGTCATGCCCTGATGAAGCTTTCTAATGGGGAGAAGAGACCTCAGGATCCCTCTGTCCTGAGAGGGAGGAACAGCTGTGCCATGGGACTGCTAAGACCCAACTGGGAGACCTAGCTGAAGGTCAAGGACACATGATGGTGTAGGTTCTGGAGGAGGCCACAGGTCCTGGAGGAGATCACTGACTGCTCCTTGGTTTTGGCCACCTTCTGAAGAGGCTCTGCCTCCTGTGGAGACAGGATTTACCTTTCCTACATACTCAAAGAGGATGATTCTTCCTCTGCTGCACCCTGCAGATGACAGTTTCAGCCTTGGTGGCCATTTCACCTGCATCCCATGGGTGTCCCCATCCAGCCCAGGATGGAGTCCTTCAGGTGGGAAAGCACACCCAGCTGGCTCCTCTGTTGTGGACCAAGTGAGCTTAGGCATGGCTCTGATCTGGGGATCCTACACCATGAGGCAGCCCAATGCTGCTAGGTTTAACCCAAAGACTCCTCCATTGACCCTTCCAAGGGCGTTACAGCAAGCCCAAGCGCTCCTGGTGCGTTGCTAACCTGTGACTCTGACTCATGCTTTAATTAACCCGCCACACTCGCAAGGGGCTTTTGGCGGACTTCTTCAGTGGAGATGTGTGAAACACTGACAATAACACCCATCACTTATTTTTAGGCTTGCCTGAAGTTTTGAAGTAGGTAATTTAGAGTGAGGAAGCACAGCCTCAGTCTTCAGGAGGCAGCCTGGTGCAGTGAAAAGGCCAGGGTCCTCTGTTTGGTCTGGTGGCATCACAACATCTCTTCTCCATTGACTTGGTGCTGGGAACTGATGGCATTAGCAAAAGCTCCTCTGAACCAGCAGCACAAATGCCAGGTGGGCAGGCAGTGTGACTCGTGACAAACCTCCACCTCCACCATGCCCCTGCATGAATCCAGCAGCATTCCATGAGGACTTACCTCCCAAAACACCAAGGAGGAGCCCACAACAGTGACATGTGGCCAACAGCCACCTACAGTTGTGGTGGCACAATTGCAGAGCTGGTACAGAGGCCATGGAGAAGACGCTGCCCTTGGCTGGAAGTTACCACCCATCAGCTGAAGGGTCCTTACCTGGCATCTTCCCCAGGCTGGGCAGGTGGCAGGTGAAACCAATCCAGTGGGATCTGCAGGGATGTTGTATTTGCTCTGCAAGGGTACACGGCCTGGCAATCTCGGTTCAATCACTTGCCACCTTTGCATCTGGAAGACTTCTGCCTTCACCTCCAACCTCACCTTCAACCACCAACCTCACCTTCAGCCTTGCTTCATCTTCAGTCTCACTTTCAACCTCACCTTCTTCCATTTTTCTTGACATTGCACATCCGTAGGCACAATTCCAAATAGAAATGCCTTCAGCCTACCTGCATGGGTTGGTGTTGGGACCGTCTGTTTCATGGACAGGTGGTGGGTTATCAGTAATGACCAGATTTGTCTGCACCCCGAGGTGCAGAGAGATGTAGTGGCATGGAGGCTGCTGACATAGCCCCCAGGGTGGCATCACTGCTGCTGGGGGCCACCACATGTCCTCTGTGTTGTTCCAGGAGCTCTACGGACCCCGTGGGTCATGAAGTCATCTGGGCCCTCGGAGCAGGTTGCAGGGACATCATCTCCCTCCAGGTCGCACCTCTGCATCCGTGGTAAGAATCATGTCAGGATGAGTGTGAGGGGCACCACTGGGCTGGAAAGAAATTGAGTGCCAGATCCAGATTTGCTTGGGGAGTGGGGAGGTCTTTGTGGGATGAGGCTGGTTTGAGAGACCAGGAGCTTAGCCCCATCTCTCCCTGCGAAGGCTGGGAGCTGTTGGGTGTAGGCACGTATGGGCCGAGTGAGGAATGTTTCCAGGGAGGCTGCTAACACCAGAGATGAAAGAGGAGCCGTGATGGGTCTGGTAGGCGACACTGAACATCAAAGGCTTGTCTGAGCTCCTCACTGCTCATACAACAGCAGCTGTGAAGGGCCTGGATGTTTTTAAAAGGATGTTGAGTCGCTGCTTAGGGAGATGACTGCAGATGCTCTTGCTTTGGAAAAGCATTCTGGGGGCGTGAAGGTGCTGGTGTATCTCCGCCCCACAATATCAGGGTGCTCAGGAGTTCGTGGCTCACAGAGCAGGTCACTTGGCTCCTCACCTCCGTGCCATGGGGCTGCCTCCTGGGCATTCCTTCTTGTCCTGGGATGTTTGTTGCAATGTCATGTCCCTTGTCAGCCTGGATCAAGATGTACAGAGGGGGATGTCTCTTAGGAAGAGAAGATGTCAAGTCCCTGATGACTCGTTTCATCCCTGGGGGAAACACCATATGGCGTGTAGGGTTCTCCACCTGAGCCAGAGGTGCAGGCTCCTGCTGCTGATTTGATCACTGCAAGTAACAGAGTTCAGGGCCTGATTCAGACCTCCAAAGGTGGAGGGTTTGGGGCAGAGGGACTCAGAATGCATGAACGTGCTCTGTCCTGATTGCAGCAGAGCCCAGGGTGGTTGCTCAGATGGAGACACCTGCTCTGGAGACGCCTCCTTACAGTGTCATGACCCCCAGGCTGGTGAGGTGGGAAATGTCCCCATCCCACGCCACTTGCAGGAGTGTTCATGGGGTGAGGGGCCAAGCTTTTCTGCCAGCCCTCCCCAGCTCTTTCTTCTTCATCTCCCCAGCCAGCAGCCGACACGTTTCAGCAACCGCTGCCTTCAGATGATCGGCCGGTGCTGGCCGCACCTGCGGGCACTGGGCGTTGGAGGGGCAGGCTGCGGCGTCCAGGGACTGGCATCCTTAGGTAGGCAGCTCTCCTCGGATGGGACAGGGAGAAGGGGACCTTGCTGGAGGCAGGGTATACCCCTAGGAGGTGCCTTATGGGGAGCTTCTCAATGGAGAAGCCCCCACCCCAAGGACCATGGGTGCACCCTGCCCCTCCTTGCTGCCACCCATCCCTCCTACCACCCCTTTCCCATCGGCTGTCCTTATCTCTTCCCTGTGGGGCATTGATGGCGGGTGCTCTGTCCTTCCAGCCCGAAACTGCATGCGGCTTCAGGTCCTGGAGCTGGACCACGTGGCAGAGATCAACCAGGAGGTTGCAGCAGAGGTGTGTCGAGAGGGGCTGAAGGGACTGGAGATGCTAGTGCTGACATCCACTCCGGTCACCCCCAAAGCCCTGCTGCACTTCAACAGTGAGTAGCAATGCATTCCATAATCCATTGGCCATAAGGCCACCAAATATTCAGATCCATGAACCAGACCCTGCCTTCCAGCCGCTCCCACAGGAACCCACTGCCAATACTGGAAGGTGCTGGGAGCTCTGTGGTGGAAGGTTTCTAAGAGGGCATCCAACAGCACCCTGCCAAGGATGGGTTAAGAAGAGCTGATCTTGCCTTGGGCCATAGGGAGGATGGAGACACTCCTTCCATGCTCCCCCTCTGTGTAATCGAGGTCTCAATGTCTGTGGCACAGCTGAGTTTGGGGTCATGCCATTTGCCAGGACAGGAGCTCCTGGGGGAAAGAGGTCTGCAGCCAGCTGGAGGGTCTATTTGAAGTGCTGTTCCTGGTGGTCGTGGCACATGGGACTGTGGTTGGACTTGCAGGGAACCCATCCCTCTGGGTAGAAGCCTAAGGGTTTCCCAAGGAAAAGGCAGGACTGCTGATTTGGGATAGGACAATCAGAGATCATCACATAAACCATCATGCTCCCTACAGAGGTCTTGGTCACCAAAAGCAGGCCTCCTCCATCTTCAGGGTGAGGTAACCCCAAATGCCTAAGGCCTTGAGGAGCACTGGGTGGGTGTTAGGCTCCATGCCAGCTGTGGGGAGTCTGCCTGCCCCCAGCTATGGAGAAGCCAGAAGGTATCTCTGCCCCCAGGTGTGTGCCGGAACCTCAAGTCCATCGTCGTGCAGGTAGGCATCGTAGACTACTTCAAGGAACCCCACAGCCCTGAAGCCAAGAAGATGTTTGAAGAAATGGTGAACAAACTCCAGGTATGCCAGTCCCAGAGGTAACCCATGTATCACCAGCCCCACGTCCCTGTGGAGTTTGGGGACAAATTCTTGTCCACTGCTGTAGTCCCTCAGTAGAGAATATTTTAGCTCACTAGGGACATCCTGAAGGCTCTCTCCCCTTCAGACACACATGCCCCAGAGGCTAAACCAATATCTAACATGCTGTAATTCCTTCCCATTGCTTTAACCAGGACTTCTTCTCTGTGGGTCTGTTCCCCAGGGACAGAAAAGGGCTGTTGCCTCCCTCACAGGGCAACTTACTTGCTGAACTCTGTGAAGTGACTTAAAGTCCACCCATGAAAGCAGAAATAGGGTTAATTTTAGTTAAAGCTGATTTGCAGACGTTGCTTGGCTTGCGGTGCTCATCAGGGCTTGGGCAGTCCTTGATCTGTTCCCGGTCTCCAAGGCAGATGTCTCCATCTGTGTCCAAGGGGAGAAATAGATGTCTCCATTTCACTTTATCCTACTTTTAACTTCATCCTGCAGCAGGTTGGGCTCCCGTCGGGTTGTAAGGTGAAACTCTGATGAGATGCAGAGCAGGACGTGGGGATGGAGACCCACCAGTGCAGTCAGATGGGGTCAGTGAGATTCCTGCTCCACCACCAAGACCTGACATGGGAATAACAACAGGCAGCGAGACCCACCCACAACCACCCCAGGCTGGGGGGCACCTTCAGACACAAGCCCTTTTGGAGGGGCTCTCCTTGTGTGGCTGCCCACCACCACACTGCGCAAATCCCACGTGTTGATGTTGTCTGCCCCAAACTACTACCGTGCCCTGGAAACTGTGGTTTTAACTGAACAGAAACCAAATCCAGAGCTGACTTCAAGGGCATGGAACTAGGAAGTGTTGAGCCAGTCCTGCAAGGAAGCCAAGGAGGGTTGGGACCAGGGTGGACCCCTTCCCATGGCAGGGATTTGAGATGTTCTCCCCTCTCCCTCACCCACCCCATGGGGCAGTGGGACGGCTGGGTCCAACCCACCAGCCCCACTCTCTGCTCCTTTTCCAGGCCCTGAGGAAGAGACCCGGCTTCTCCAAGATTTTACACATCAAAGTGGAAGGAGGCTGTTAGACCTTCAGGGAACCACAAAGCACATTCCCTCCTCCGCCCGGCGGAGCCCAAGGCCCCGTGAAACCAAACCCACTGTCCGCCGCTCACCCGCTGCCGGACCTGGAGCATGGAGACACTGGCTCATGCACAAAGAAACCCCAAAACTCTTGCAGGCCTTAGTGACTGGCAGCCAGCGCTTGTCCCCGGGGCCAGCTTGCGGGCGAGAAGGTGCTACTTAAGGAAATTTTTTGGCTGCCCAAAGAGGCAGGGCTACGCTCTTCCCTGGGAGGGAAAATGGCTTCAACATCCCCCCACCCCCACTGTGGCTGCTTATTGCCAAGGATCCTTGTTTGGGGAATGTCTTTTTCTTCAAACTTTGTTTCTGGGGGAGTGGGGGTTGGCCTTTTGATGGCATGGGAGCTGAGGATGGCTCAGCCCATCCCCATGGGCTCCATGCAGACCGCTGGGCTCGGCGCCGCTGTGTCACAGCTGGACCATCCCCATCCTCTCCGTGGGATGTTGGAGGTGGGAAGGGGACATTCCTCCAGAGGAAACAGCGCCTAGCATTCTGGCACGGTTTCGGCTCATTTTCATTTCATTTGTTGAACAGAGGGACACCTAAACCTGGGTAAATACTGCCCAGAAACCAGCAGCCACGACAGCACAAGCCTGGATGGCAGAGCTGCATCTCGGGGGCTGTAAGAGCCAGAGGACACCAGGAGAGTTGATCGCTCTTCCAGACGTTTCCAGCCTCACCTCCTCTCCACCCAAACCTTCCTGCCAAGGCAATAAACCATCTCCAAAATCCTCATCCACCAGGAAACATGGGTCATGCTACTGTCTCCACCACCATCCCTCAGAGCAAGTTGCCCCATGTGGAGAGAGCGACTGGCATGGGACACCTACATTTGCCATCTCATCGCCTTCTTGAGCAGCTTGGAGAAACCCTGGCCAAAATGTCCTGAAATCCAAAGCTGCTGGTGAAAGCACCAACCCAGCTGCCCTGGTAGAACCCTTATCTATGGCCACGGCTGGTTTTTAATTCTGCTTTTTTCTTCTGTCTGTCTTCTGCCTGCAAGGACATCATAGCCCCTAAAACACCCTTCTTTTTCCAAAGGAAAAGGCCTTTGAAAGGCATCCAGCAGGGTCAGGCATCTCCATTCTCCACCCTGGGGAGAAGGTGCCAGGAGGTGCCCACGCCATGGGGGACACCCATCACAGACAGCACTGCCAGCAGCAGGGACACACCAGCCTTAAAGGCAGCCCCCTGCCACCTCCAGCCCCACCCAGGCGTGCTTGGACCCAATGTGCTGAGCTGAGAGGAGCCAACTGGGAAAAGCAGATCTAGGCAGTTTGTCCTCTTCTCTGGACCTTCGTCAGAGGTTTTGGTGCATGTTGGCCAGCATAGCCATGAGGAGACAGCCCTTCCCATGGCATCTCCCCTTCCTTCAGCCCTTCCGGGGGTTGATGGGCTGCCATGGAGCATCCCCCCTGGAGAGAGAAGGCCACAGACTCATCCTGGTGCCATCTTCCTCACCTATGACACGAGAGCTGCAGACCTCAGCCGATGGCTCCCAGCATGCCAGCAGCCCGTGGGGACCCTGACAGAAAATAAAATTGATTCCAAATCGCTGAAGCTGGCGGTGGGCCAGAGGCAGCTCCTGGGTCTCCAGCCCCAGAAAGCACCTCAGGAGACCATTTCATCCACCCTTCATCCCATCTGTGCTGTCTCCTCTGAAACCCGGTAGGGTTTTTTGGCCATAACCCCTGGGCTGAAGCACCTCCGTTCCCCCACTGACTGCAGCTTTCCAGGAGGAGGCTGCTCCCTGTATGTACAAAATGCGGGACCCCAAAAAAAAAAAGCCTGTGAGAAACTACCACGTCCCACCACGCCCCCATGGGCAGCACTGGATGAGCTCTCTGGCACCAGGGGTGAGCTCGCTGCCATGCCCACCACGGGTTTACCTCCACCACGGGGAGGCTGGGACACATGTAATCCAGGGGCAAGAGGAGCAAGGGATGCCCCAACCAGCAAAAAAGCCCCACCCAGCAAAGCCACAACCCACTGGGGACCACCCAGCCCCATCCCACGAGCGTGGTCCCAGCAGATATGTCACCATTCCAAACAGTGCACAGACTTGCAAAATTCCTTTAAAAAAAAAAAAAAAAGAAGGAAAAAAAAAAGTAAGTATTTATTTCTATAAAGAAGGAGAGAAAAAAAAGATTTTAAAGGAAAATTATACACTCAGCATGTTTATACACTCTATGCTTAAAGACTATTGTGTTGGAGAGTCATGTCTGAAGACTGAAGGTGGCTGCTCCAGATTTGCTGCATGTGCCTGGCCCCTCACCCAGCTCTTCCGGGTCACGGGGACGGTGAGGACGAGGTGACGGAAAGCAGGGGGAGATGCTGAGGACTCATGGAGAAACCTTCTGTGCTCGCCTTTGAGGCCGGAGTGGCTGCTGGTGCTGTCGGTGGCATGGAGCACGGGTGGGTCTGTGACATCCCCTTCCTCCCACCGCCGTGAGGGTTTCGTAAGTCATGACAGGACAACCTCACCTGAATTTGGTGCTTTGGGATGTCACTGAGACCAGACCAAACCATCTGCCTCCCCTTGGGGCATTCCCAAGAAGTCCAATTTCTGGCTTAGCAAAGCCACATTTTTACAAAAATCCTGTGATGACACAAGACCTTGAGCAGGTTCGAGGATTAGAAGATGAAAAGTGAGGGGGGGTTCCCCATTTTTCCTGGGTTTGGATGAGTTCCTTTCTCCTCCTCCTCCTCCTCTTCCTCCTCCTCAGCTGGGGATGATGGTGGCTGGCACTGTGGCACAGGCTTGGTGGTAACGAGAGCCCTGCATCTCCCTGGCTCTCCCGGTGGCTCCTAATTGGCCAGGTTGTTCATGGCAACAAGCTCATTAACGGCTCCGTGTTCCTTCCACTGCGATGTCATATTGATGGTTTCCCTGCTGCTTTCCCTCCCCATCCCGCTGGCACATGGCCCCGTTGGCTTCCCCACAACCCCCCATCACGCACCCCCATCCCTACGGGATGCTCAGGCCATAGGATTCACCACATCGGCCGTGCGGTTTCAACCCGATTTCCTCTGATAATGGAGATGTGCAGAAATACCAAAGCCCCTGGGAACGCCTTGAAATCACACAATGTATTTGGGTGCTGGTAGGGAAGGGACTGCTGCAGCATGAGCTCAACCCCATACTAGACCCTAGAGAAGCCCCAGAGGGGCTCTGCGATGACAATCCTCAGCAAAAGCCAGGGCACAGCCACCTGACCCAGGGTCAGCATCAGCGGCAAGCTTTTACTCAGAGGTCATGGTGGTGGCCAGATCTGGCAGGGGCTGGATGGATAGTGCTGCCAGTTCCTGCCACACCTGGTTCCCACAGGACCAGTTTTGGGGAGATTTATTCCTTTTCTAGGGGATTTGCCCAAAATTTCCCCATGGCCAGCGCTCACAGCATTCCCCTTCACTTGAATTTGGCTGCTGGTCAGGGATCTGAAAAGGAACACCACCAGCAAAACCCGCTCAGGGGCCAAATTTATCCCAAATCCCTGATTTTCTGTTTCATTATGTATTGGATTTTGCTCGACATCCATCGCTCTGAGCCCCCAGGAGCTGGGGATGCTCTGGGGACCAGCTGCCTCCTCCTGCTTTCATCCCCACGCCCCCAGTCTGGGGGGGGTCGAGGGGTGTAAGGGCCTGAGGCAAATGGGAACCCCAGGCTGGTGCTGTCCAAGGAGGTTTTTTAAACCTCTTTATCAAGCAAAGGCAAGAAAAACATACACCACCTCTTGCCGGGGTGTCGTGGCCCCAGCTGCCACCCAAGGCACAGTCATGGCTGGGTCTTGGACAGCTTGTTTGAATCCTCCAAAAGGCTCTGAATTTGGTAAAAACAGAACAAAAACCAAAAAAAGGAAAAGTGTTGATAAAGGCTCTTGAAGCAGTTGACAAACGTTTTCTCTCAGCATTTAGAGGAGCCCCCACCGCAGGAGCCAGCGCATCGCTTCAGCCTCTCATTTTGGGTTAAAAATCAGCAGGTTGGGGCGGAGCAAAAGTATTTGGGAATAGGTGCCAAAAAAAAAACAACCAAAAAAAAGAAAATACAAAATCCAAATCAGGGAGCGGGTTGATTTCAGCAGCTGGAGGCAGTGTGTTGTGACCAAAGCACCGCGGGGTGTTGTTGCAAGGTGAGCAGTGGCGATGCACCACCTTCCCCGTCGGTGGGAGGCAAAATAATCCCCGCAGTGGGTGCAAGCGTCCCTCCTGCCCCGAGGAAAAGCCGCTGCACGTCCTTCCCCAGTGTGCAGCAGCAAGGAGAGGAGGGAAAACTGCCCGAAAGCAGGAAAAATTTTCTAATCCAGCCTCGGGATTGAGCTCTGTGGAGTCGGGGTGGGGAGGAAGAATGAAGCAGGTGCAATGGTGCAGGGGGGTGGGATGGCTTTTGGGAAGCGAGCACAGTGATGCACACTTGCTTAGAGATAATCAGAGGATGCACTCCCCATGGGGAGAGAAAAAAAAAAAATATATATATATATATACAGGAATCGCAATCGTTTCCCTCAAGCGCTTCCCAGCAGTGTTTGCTTGGGTACAAGCTCAGCCCCAGTGGGTGATTTCCAAGGGGCCCTGTACAGCAACCTCCCCCCTCCCAAAAGGTAGCCAGTTTGCCTCCTAAGTTATTTTTTTAAATCTATATAAATTTAGGTCTATTTTAGTCTTTTGCAGCGATGTGCCAGTGTCTGGAAGAACCAAACACCCCTTTCCCCTCCCCCTCCCCGCCCCAGCCCCACAGTCCCTTGATGCTAAAGCAGGTCCTCAACGCTCCACCTGCCGGAGGAGGACGCTGCCCTGGAGGAGGGGGAAGCAGCGGGGTGGGGGTGCAGCCCGAGGTGGGGGTCAGGGGGAGGCTCCGGGTGGTTTTGTCGGCAGCAGGGTCCAACGGTGGCCGGGGAGAGCGGGCGAGGCGGGAGCTGCTGCCCATCGGCCGTGGGAGACTGTGTTTTTAGCACTTTGGTTGGTACTATCACCTGTAGACGCACTTTGATGTTGTTGCTTTGAAACTTTGCCGAGTGTAAACAATGTGTATTTAAAGAATTACAAACAAACAAACAAAACCCCAAGGTGTGTAAAGAGCTATTTTATGATTCAGTGTTGAATAAAGACTCTTGAGATTCAGGTGGGGTTTTCACTCTCCCGGGGACCACGCTAAACCCAGGCCAGTGCCAGCCAGCTCCAGCATGAAACCAGTGAGACCAGGTGCTTTTTGGGGCTTACTGGGAGCACCCCTTTCTCTTATCCCCCTCTCCCTGCAGGCAGAGGGGTCTTGGTTGGGGCAGCCCCACAGGGCACTGGGCCAAAGCAGGGTACATGACAGCATATAGGGCACAAACATCGCCAGATTAGCTAGGGGGCAAAGAAATCTATTTCTGAATGGTCCTGGGAAGGAAAGGAAAAGAAAAAAGGGGGTGAATTTCTAGTGGAGAGGCCTGGCAGCTGGAGGATTCCCAGTTCCCTGTTTACAACCAAGCAGTTAGGAATTGGTTTTACAGGTTGGAGATTATCAGAGCAAGAGCTGGAAACCAGCTCCCCACCCGGCTGGGGAGGGCAGGGTGGCCCTGGGTGCAGGGAGGTGGGACCTGGCTTCAGGGAAGATGGGGTGGGACACCCAGGACAGACAGAGACTGGACCTTGCTCTATGAAGGAAGAATATTCAAGGGAAACGCAAAGAAAATGTTCTGGAAACCCAGCTGGAGTGCTGTGTCCAGCTCTGGGGCCCCAGCATAAGGATGTGGAGCTGTTAGAGTGGGGCCAGAGGGGACCACGGGGATGGTCTGAGGCTGGAGCAGCTCTGCTGTGGGGACAGGCTGGGAGAGCTGGGGGGGTTCATCCTGGAGAAGGAAAGGCTCCAGGGGGACCTTAGAGCACCTCCCGGTGTCTGAAGGGGCTGCAAGAAAGCTGGAGGGGCTTTTTACAGAGGTGTGTAGTGGTAGGACAAGGGGGAATGGCTTTGCACTGAAAGAAGGGAGATTTAGATCAGATATAAGGGTGAAATTCTTCCCTGTGAGGGTGGCAAGGTGCTGGCATGGGCTGCCCAGAGCAGCTGTGGATGCCCTATCCCTGGCAGTGTCCCAGGCCAGGCTGGATGGGGCTTGGAGCAACCTGGGCTCGTGGGAGGTGTCCCTGCCCATGGCAGGGGGTGGGACTGGATGATCTTCAAGGTCCCTTCCAACCCAAACTGTGCTGTGATTCTGTGATGAATATTCCAGGGAAACACAAAGAAAAAAACCAAACAAATCCTCCAGCCACGCAGAAGGAAACACTGTCCTCTGTGACAGAACATGCCTCGGAATACCTGCACAGAGGGACACAGGATCAGCCCCCACCAGCCCTGCTGTTACCCCTCCCCAGCCGCAGAGCAGTGTTTTCCCATTTAAATGCCACCACTAAGAAACACAAAGAGGGCTTTTACACAGAAGCTGTAACTGTACTCACGTTTCAGTACAGCCAAAACATGCTTCAGCCCCGAGGAACAGCCACAAGGGTCGCGTTACGGGACACATCGGCTGCCTCGACGCCTCTAACAGGGCTGGCAGTGGCTGTCGCGTGGCAGCACTTTATGAACAGGGCAGAAGTAACACATTTTGTGGTGTAATGGACCATCAACTCACCTAATTAACTGAGAGCTGCCACCCTGAACTGCCTTCCAGGAAGCGAGAGGAGAGTTGTAAATGGCCCATTAAACAAAAGCAAGTAGAAATGTCACTGAGCAGTATCTATCGGAGAGGGGTAACGCACAGAGGCAATCTGTCTCAGGGCTGGGGCATGCTCAGAGCCAGTCCTGCTTCCCAGCACAGCGCCTGCTTTTAAACAGGGCAAAAAACAGTTTAAAAGGTTAATCCAACTCTTAACCACAAGCTACCACCCTGCAGAATGAAGCAAGCAGCAGAAAACAGAGGAACAACCCAGTTTGCCACCGAAAGGAAGTCACTTTTTTATTGTGTTTGAGCCTGGGTTCAAAACCCCCAGCGGGGGGGGGAGGAGGGGGAAGTATAAATATGAACAAACCCCACACTCGCTGCACTGCCTGCCAGCATTGAAGCGGGCTCCGCTCACACAGCTTCCAAGCGGAAGGACAAGGCGAGCCTAAGGGGATCAGTGCTGCGTAGGAAATGTTGGGGCAGGACACCTCGCAGGAGGCTGCCGCTACCGAGGCCAAGATTTACTCTAATTAAACAAGGCCAGTGGTTGCCTGTAAGCCCTCAAAACGACCATCTGGTAAACAGCCCGTTAATTAAACTAGAAATCAATTCTTCTTCACAATGGAGGAGAGCGCCAGCCCCTGTCACAACACTGATGGGGAGCGGGGTTTCAGTGGTTGTGGGGCCTGCCTCGCCCCCGGCCCCGTCCGCTGGGCGCAGCGTCTACAGTGGAACGGGGGTTCTTGATGGTTTCGTCCACTGAGACAATAAGGCAGGCGGCCTCCGAGGCTGCCGTCAGCGCGTTAATGCGCACGATGGCTGGCTCCCACACACAGGCCTCGAAGTTATCGGCAATGTCCTCGTTGTTGACATCCACACCGTACCACATACCTCCCTGGCGGGAGAGAAGCAGAGACAAACGTTCAGGGAGAGGCAGCGACTGGACCTTGCTGAATGAAGAATACTCGAGGGAAACACAAAGAAAAATAAAAAACCAAAAAGCCTTTGTTGTCAGCAAACAGCGCCAGTGAAGCCTTGTAAAACAGGAGGCATGCCCCATTTCAGACAGAAGCTGTAGACGCCTTACAGGACTGACTTCCACTGCACTGCTGTCTCGCTCCCCCACCCACAGCCCTAGTTTTTGCAGCCCAAGATACAGCCGCACATTTTGGGGCATTCCCCCTAACCCCACAATCATCAGAAGGGCGACACATGGTGGGAGTGACTCCCTCCAAGGCAGCAGAAGCAGAGAGAAGCCAAGGCGCCACCTCTAACTGCCTGAATCAGGACTGCACGTGCATGTACATGCGTGCCCCTCAAGACCCAAAATGATCAGCGGTCAGGACCTTCAGTCTGCAGCTCCTCAGGCAAACACGTGGCTCAGCCAACTTCTGTACTCTAATCACTTTAATGTTTAATATAGAAGCCTCCCTCCTGACAAACAATGCATTTTTAAAAAGCAAATCAAAACTCCCAGCTATAGAAGTCACCCGACAGCCGTGATCAAAGGGAAAACTTTTATAGTTTTATATAGTAACCTCCTTTTATAGAAACCTGCACCAAGCCCATACTTGATCCAAAAAACAAAATGCTGCATGTAATCAAAGAGGACACAAGCCTAACATGGGCTTAGCTGAACTGAGCCTGACTGATCCAGGCTCAAGAAATATAAAGAAAAGAAATCACACACACTACCGGTTCACACATGCAGCCCTCGGCTCAGAAGTGGGCACCAACCTGCGCGTGCTTGGCTCGGAGCTTGTTCAGTATGTTGGTGGCATCAAAGCCAGCGTTGTCACAGAGTTGACGGGGAATGATCTCAAGGGCTTTAGCATAAGCACCTATCAGCAGCTGCTGCTTGCCCGGAATGGTCCTGGAATAGTCCCGGAGGTATTTGGAAAGCTCCATCTCTATCGCACCACCACCAGCAACCACCGAGTCATTCTGAAAGAAAAGGAGATGCCCTCACTGCAAGGGGAAAAGCAGCAAAACCTCTCCTGCGACTGCTGCACATCAGGGTGGTGCAGACACACCAGACCCAGGGGAATCTACAGCCCAGGCTGCTGCCATCCCTGGGGGCACCTGCCAGCTTTGCCAGGAGCTTCCAAAACAGGTCACAAACCTCGAGTGGCAGCTACCTGCAGCTCTCCCCAGCTACACACAAGATAAAGGGATGGTCTGGAGACACCATACCAGGGGAGGGAGGGGAGGGAAGACCACACTCTCCTTGTGCTGGGCACATTTCCCTCTTTTTTTTTTTTTTTTTTTTTTTTTCCCCCCAGTAGGGAGATCAGGATGTTCTTTCTAAAAGCAAAACAGCTCCAAAAAATCCTGGCATGCTTCTTCCTATCCCCTCAGGGCACTCGGCCTCAAAGCTGTTTTTAACTAGAAAACACCACTTTAACACATTATTATGCATAACCCAGAAACACCTGCAGACAGGCGGCATCTATCACACAGGACCAGCAACTCCACAAGCAGAGCACACACATTCACACCAGCATCAGACTTCCCTCTTAGTGCTCCCAGCCTACCACCTTCACAGCCAGGGGACAGCTACCCCCTCAGACTGGGCACCAAGACAGGGAACAAGCGGCTTTAATGGGCACTGACACGCACGCATGCCATCGAGATGAAATCAGTCCTGCTATTCAAATCTACCACAGATTTACCCAACGCACCCAGACTGCGTTCCCTTTAGGATGGGGGTGTTTCCAGAACAAGCCACAACCCAGCAAGCCCAAGTTACAGCTGTACTGAAGAGAAAGCCAAAACCCAGGCGTGCCTGAAAAGCATCTGGCAACATTGCCGAGAGAACGCTGCTTTGGCTGAGGAACAGCACTTGAGTTAATCAATCAGATGCTGGCCGTCTGCGCTGAGAGGACCTAGTCTCTCCATGGAGACCTTAGTCAAATGTTGGCGTGTGAAAAGGTTTCTAGGAGTTACAGCTGTGCCAGGTCTGATCAATAAACCTCCCTGCTGGTTTGGCACTGGGAATCTCCACTGGTCCTTACCTTGATTGCTCTCCTGACTATCATGATAGCATCATGCAGGGACCGTTCTGTCTCTTCCATGAACTGCTCTGCACCCCCTCGCAGGATTATCGTGCAAGTCTTTGCCTTTGGGCAGCCTGTGAAGAAGTTGTACCTGCCAATGGCACAATGCAAGAAAGATTACAGCAACAGAGAAGCAGGGCTGCTGCTGAACAGGCTTTGCACCAATATGACAGTATGGGAACAGAGAAGCTCTTTACAAGCCTGACGCATGACTGAAGCCATTTCACCCTACGCAGAACCCCTATCAGATCTTGAACTAAGAAGGAGCAGAGCCAGGCAACACACAAGTGAAATTTAAGCTGACCCAGGAAAATCCACTCTCTTCCAGTTGCTAAGGCTTTGCCCCAAACCCATGTTCTCATTTTCACTTGGCAGGAACAGAGCAGATATTAGCAGACAGCTCCAAAGAGGATTTCTCCTCTAGCAACGGGAAGAACCCCATTATATTGTACCCAGCTTCACTTCCGCTGATAGTCAAATGTCACTGTGGGATATCAGACGAGTGCCACAATCAACCTCAAAAGGCACTGCTTTTAACTTACAAGTGAAAGAATACCACTATGCTTTCTACAAGGCACTAGGGAAGAATAAATATCTATTTTTAAAAGCATATAAAAGAGGTAAGATTTCAGTGAAAGCTTACTCCTGTGCCCCCCCTCAGACTCATAAAAAGCAGGAGTAACACAATCTTGTTTTCACACCATCACCTTGAGAGATACTCAAACTGCCAGTGCTTAGAACTCAACTATTCAAACTAATACCAGAGCGCTTACACAGGACTACAGGTTCACAGCTGGTGTTACTTACCTCTCTCCTCCAATCTGAGTCTCCTCAAAGAGCTCGCATCGGCCCAGGACATCATCCGATAGGGCATTGACACTGGTCTGAATGGAACCACCACAGGCCTGCACAGGAAGGAGATAAAGCACAGCATTACCCACCCTGACAAACAAGACAAATTTCCCCAGCAGGCTCCCACTCTTCAGAGACAGTCTAGTCTGTTAGCTGATGCAAAAACCACCCTGCAAGCCAGATTCAGGGAAAAAAATCCTCTTCTACTTCCCCTCCCATCTCACACATCTAGCCAGGCTACCAACACGAGAAATAATCCTCAACAGCAAAATAAGATTAAGGTTCTTTTAAGTGCTGACTCACAGGATCTAGAGTCCAACAGCTACACAAAGCAAGCTTAGGGAAAATCCACTCACAAAGGAACAGTCAAGAAGTAGGGAAAATAAACCCCTACCGATGCAATGTACAGACCCCAATATGTCACAACAGCAGAGAAACAAAAAAAGCAGTGCAGATACAATTAGTGTGTGATTGTTCATTCCATCAAGGCACAGCTTCATCAGTATATGGCAGCTCTACCCAATAACTGCACTGGCAAAAATTATGCCATTTTAATTTTAAGTCTTTGTTAGGAACACTATGTTCAGTCATCAGTCACTGCCCTGTTTTGGGAACAACCAGCTGGGCACTGTTAAAACTAAATCAGAAGTCTGTTCCAAAACAAGGTAGCTCACCATCATAGTTCGCTTGAGATCTTCTTCTGGGACACGGCCAGCACAAAACATGTCTCTGTCTGCAAAGTACTGGGTAGCCACATCACCGATGGGAAGTTTGGACAGGACAACCTTGGCTCCCGACTTGTGGATTTTGTCTAGTTTGTCATACAAGATGTTCCACTCAGCATCCACAATGGCCTGGTAATCCTAGCAGGGAGAAAAGGGACAAGCACTCATGTCATGAAGCACTGCAAATGCCATCCCACCACCATACCGCAGCGCCTGCGAAGGGAGAGCTCTTCTAAAAGAACGGCAGTGGTGACACTGCTCCATGCAGCACTGGCAGACAACTGCTTTCTAAGACTCATAGGTGATTTTAGGTCACCCAATTTTATGCCACAGAGCCATGTCTTAAAATGCTTCCAGCAGCAGAACTGAGTCAATAAAGGGGCTGGATGAACTGAGAGAGAGAGGCAGCGACAGCTCAAGACAGAACACGAGGAAGAAGGGATTATACTGGTGTCCGAGAGGCACTTACAGAACACGGATGTTGGGGTGGAGAAACTTACAGTATCTATCACAGAGGAAAAACACAGATCCTGAGAAACTTCATGCTTTACCAGCATGCTCAGGTTTCACAAGCCTGTTGTGCTCCAGCTGTCAGTGAAATGGAGTCATAAACAGCTGCGAAATCTTACAAAAGCATGCAGCAACATCACATGCAGCAGCTGACTACAACAGAAAAGACCACCATCTTCACCAAGGCAGAGAGACTAACTGGAAGGGAACAGTTACTAAGATCACAGTGGGGTCAAGACCCCAAAAGCAAAGCCCCCAGAGATCTTTAAATACCACAATTATGCAGCAACCAAATACACGCAACTTTCCAAGTTGTCCCAGAATGACTGTGTTTCATAAAGGTATTTTAACAAGATGGAAAGAGAACTAGTGTCCAAATGGCTACCTAGTTTGCTTAAATACGAAGAGGCTCTTTCAGCATTTAAAGCACTGCTAAATAAGCTTTCCCTGGAAGGCCACTTGTTAGGCATAAAGAAGCCACCTCACAGCCCACAGCTTATCACAGCATAGCAGAGACACAATGACTGAGCAGAGACAGACCCTAAACCTGCTGTAATACAAAGTCTGCCATACCCTTCTCCCAAACGAGGCAGCATAACCCACCAGCTATTTTCAGGGGGGGAAGGACAACCAGAAGGCAATCCAATTTATCCCACTGGCTCTCTCAAGTAGCCACCACATCTTGCAGGCATGAGGATGCGCGAAAAGCTCCCCTTCCGGCTCTTACCTCCACTGTGTTTACTCTGACTTCAGCATTGTCCTTCTCGGCCTTGAGCTCCAGCTCCACGTTCAGCAAGGCTATCTTGGGAGACTGATACTTCTTGGGCTGCATTTCAAACCCAGCATAGGAGAATGTCTTCTTAAAGGCAACTCCGGCCACCAGCTGCGAGTCCTTGAAGACAGGGATTTGTGTTAGGCTCAGCCTCCCAAGGTTTTCTCAACAGGGTTAATAACTCCCACAGGAAACTCCCTGCTTTCAGAGTCCTCATTTACAAAGCATTCACCAACAGCTGTCTCCTTTGATTAACCCACTTTTAGAGAAAACAAGCAGCAAGTATTTTCTTCTCTCTGTTCACAAAATCAGCTTCTATCACTGCCTTTCTACCCCTCAAGACACCGCAGCAGAAGACGCTATACACAATCTGAAGATCAAGGGATGGAGCAATCTGTTCCCTCTCTGATGTCTTTCCCATTTCTACCCTTTGAAGATGGATACTTCTCATTCACAGCCCCATGCTCGGGGTTTGGGGTTGGGCGTTTTTTTGCCCTGGTTTGTTTTTCCAAGCTCCATCACCACCTCTGGGATTGTTTTGCAGCAGGACTGCCCTGCCCCACACTGCAGTCCCCTGAAGTTAACTTCTCGACTTCACAGATGGTAGAGAAATCAACATCTACATCTCCCACTCCAGAAGTATCCAACCACACGGCAGACGTGGCCCTGCCCAGCCACTGCAGCCCAGAGGATCCCTGTCCCTCCTAAACTAGGACAATCACAGACCACTTCTGCTCCAGCTGACAGGGCAAGACAACCCCGGATCTCTCACAAACCCTGGAGAATAGCATGTTAAATTCTTTGCCCCATCCTCATAGGTCTCCAAGGAGACCTACAGCAGAATAAAGGAGTCTAACAGCAGAATACAAGGGTCAAACAACACTGACCATGGCAAGCTGCTTTTAGCCAGAACGGGAGACACCACCCTCCCCAGGGGACCAATTTCTGCAAGCCTCAGAACACCAGCAGGCCCAGACACCACAAAAACAGATGCTGAAGTGTTCCCAATTCACTAAATTAGTTGTCTGGGCAAGATAATAGCATGATTATAATGTCTCTTCTCAAAAAAAATGCTCATGAGGAGTGTTTACAGACAGTAACAGCCACAGAATAATAATTCAGAGAGACTGTGGTGAGCTTTACTTTTCAGCAGAAGGGTCCCAAGCAATGGGCCAAACCTATACAGGACACAGGCACGAGACAGCACAGACACACCAGCTGTCCACAGCCCAAGAAAAACTCCCTGCCACAGACCTGTATGCAGTCCCAGGCACAACAGGTATATTTCAGCACTGCAGTATAAACCACACAGCCCATCTACCCTGCCCACCACTAGATCAGCTCATTCACAGCATTTTCTTTGCTTTTTCTCCCCCAACCCAGTAGTCAAGCATACAACCAGGACTGTATGGCTATTGGTTCCTATTAACAAAGACTTCCCACACACAAAAAAATTAATTTACAGAGATATAAATTAAATTCTTACCAGTAACAACATTCACTACAGACAGCAGTGAGATAAGAGTGTATTTGGCTCAAAAACCCCAGATTCTCTACCTACAGAAAAGAAATCAAGTCCTACTCACTAAGCTTTTTCCTCACATCAACAGCTTGCTTTTGCTTTGGTAATTCCTGAACAGGCACCATCAACCTGGGCTGCATTTCTGCTAGTCAACTTATCAAAGGAGCCATGATCACCATCTCCTATCCTTTCAGGACAGGCTCCAACAGAACTTACTTCTAAAGCACCTCCTTGCACCTTCTTTATTCCAATCATTTTAAGTTGTAACAAGTCATCTAACATCATGACAGCATCTACAACCATCTTGGAGAAAAACTCCTTGCTCTGGGAGATCAGCTTAGAGCTCAGGGCTGTGGCTGCACACTTCTCGAGCAGGCTTCTCTGTTCACTGCAAGAGATTAAAAACAAGGTCTTGTTCACTTGCAGATTCTTTTCACAAGCTCACAGAACATCATGTATGACTAATCCACTCAGGAGAGGCAAAAGATCAGCTCCCTTCTATCCATGTGGAAAGCAAGACACACACATCAAAGCCCAGACTGTTGAGTACAATTCTGCCTATCTGAGCCCAAGTACTGACCAGGTCGGCTGGCTACTAGACACCACAAGCCTGAGCAAAACAGCAGGGCTCAGCATCATCTCCTTCATCCAAAGGCAGTAAGAAGTTTCTGAAATCCTCTGAAGGTGGCATCTTCTCTAAGTATTAACTCAGGTAACATGCCACAACAGAGTGGATGACACAAGGGACACTAGGGAAATAATGGCTCCAGCTCCCAGGCTCTTACCACCCCAGTTATTGCTGACCATGAGAACTGCTGTATTTCACATCACAGGACAGCGGGAAGGATATTATGATTTAAGATGGTTATGCAGTTGAACTTGAAATTTTACTGCAGGTATTAGTAAGGTCAGATCAAGCAGACAAGAGCTTAAAATGCAGGGAGAAAACGAACTCTAGCATTCTCCCCTCAGATGAAGGGATCATTTCCTTACTGCTATTAGCTGTCTAAGTTCACGTATTCAACAGCTAAGAAGCGGTCTGATTTTCAGAGAAGCACTGAGCATTCAATACTGCCACCAATTACAGCAAAAGCCGTAAATCACCACCACCACTGGAAATAAAGGAATCAGGCCGCTTATTTTGGTACCTAGCTTCCTCCATGTGCACTGGAAGACACTGACCTACATACTTCAGCGCAGCCCAAGTGATGGCATGGCATCTCCCCCAGAGGAGCAGGAAATTCAAAAAAATTCAACAATAAACCTGGTGTGAGGCTGTAGCTGTTTGACCTGACCTCGAGACCTCAGCCAGAGCCAAAGCATAAGTCAGAAACACCCTCACACCAGCTACCTGAAGCCCAGCTACACACAACCAGGTCGTTTGTAAGGGAAACTTACTCTTTATCTTCCTTCTTCACTGCAACAGCAATGTCTTTTATCTTGTTTACAGCCTGTCAAAACACAAGCCAACAGCTGGATTAATGATTCATGCACTTAAGCTGACAAGATCTCCAACTTCGCTTTGTATTTTATGTCATCTTCTATTTCCTACTTCACCACCACTTGAAGTTTCAGGCATTTAAGCTATTCCACCCCTTCTACCACAGTAATTCTAAGAAACACACCAGCATAGAGGACTGGGAAGAGGCTCAGAGCTGCTCCGCAGTTTTAAGCTGAGAACTGGGGAACCAAAGGGCTGTTGAGGGAGTTAACCTCCTGAGAAGATTCAGTTTAATGGAACTGATGGGTGTCATGAGATGTAAGGTTTCCTAAGCATCAGTAAATTACAAGAGAATGGGAAACAATTTCTCTCATTTATTTATTCTTTCTTGGAAAAAAACACAAAGCAATAGCACTCCAGAGGTACTAACCGCTAATAACAGCTCACTGACACCAGAAAAAGCAGCTGATGTTTGCAGTAGGATGGCATGAGATCACTACTGTCACTCCCCACGCCCATTCATTACTGAGTTCTGCCTGGAAGTGTGTTATTTTCCCTCTTTGGCACAGACCTCCTCTCCCCAGACACTGTGGAGGAGCCCAATACAACCCTCAGCTCTGCAGCAGCAGCTGAGCCCTCCCTCAGCTATAAGCAGCGCCACCTTACCAGCTGCGTCGCCGTGCGGAAGGCGCGGATGATGATTTGAGGATGGAGGCCTTCCTCCACGTAGGGTTTCACTTGTTTCAGGAACTCTGCAGCAAGCAGAGTTACAGACGTGGTACCATCACCAACCTGCATGGAGAGGAAACGCTCTCTGTCATCCACACACTGCAGGGCCACCGTGACAGCAGCTTCATAAACCACACAAGGGCTTCCAGAGAAAAACAGATTTTGTAATTTTCTCCGCTCACAGATTTGCACTTGAATTCTTCAGTGATTAAGAAGAGCTGGGTTCAGACTACATCCCATTTGAGCACAAAGTCTCATTTCCCAGTCACCTATGTTCATAAAACATGAACTTTGTATCTTTGAGGTTTCCGACCACCCATCAGATCTAGCTGAAACAGTGTAAAAGATCTGAAAGTTACCACAGAAGAGAAGGCATCAATGAAGAAACCAGCATAAATGCCAGCACTCCCCAAGCAATTCCCATCAGTTAACACAAAGCCCACAGAATCACCACCGCGAGGCAAGCTTGCTGCTGCATGTTATGCTTCTGAGCGCAGCCAGGTTACCCTCCTACCTCTGCATCTTGAGATTTGGCAATGTCCACTAACGTCTTTGCAGCCGGATGGACAACATCAAGGAGCTTCAGGATAGTGGCACCATCGTTAGAGATCGTGGCTTTGCCTAGGATTGATGCAGAAAAGGAAGTCAAGCTCAACCGCTGCGAGTAAAGCCCTGTCACTGTGAAAGGGCACCCAACATGCAAGGGAGCTCCTCAGACCTCAGGGAGACATTATTAATAGGCTGATAGTAATTTCAGAGCAGCCAGTCTCATTGTGCTTCACCATTTCGCCTTTCAGGTCAAATGTGGCCTCAACCCATTACTGCACTACAGAGCATCCCAATCAAGCACCAGTCCTGCATCGTTGTGATTTCCGTCATGTCTAAACAACCACAGGATCTCACTCCGAATTTCCACTTAACAGTAATTTTTCTTCAGCTAAATGACTTGTGTTTATCTCCTACCTGATTTGAAACATGATCACCACAATATTTTAATGCACTCCTACAGCCAGACGCACAACTACAAATTGGCTGAAAAGGAAAGTGAAGTGATCACCCTCATGGGTAAGGGTGTTTCACAGAGGGTGTCTCAGCAGGTACCTCCATTCCCTATCAACAGCGTCTTTATAGTCCATTTTTGGAGCAGATTAAGTGAAGTTAGTCTGAGTGCAGAAAAACTCTCGGCATCAATTAATAGGAGCTTTAAATTCATTTGTCTCTTACTTCTCAAGAGGCTCTCCAGACAGATATAACCAGATATTCTAGTCTGACACTCACATGAAGAAAAAGACTAGAAATCAATCATACCAGTTATTAGGTGAATTTAAATCTAATGATCCTTTTTAATAAAAGTTATTACAGTTCCCATTTGTAAAAACTATTTAAAGACAGTACTAAGACCTTCCACCCCACCCTCCAGTAACACTAATTGTAAAAAGTAACAAATAATACACTAGTTTGGTGACTTCATACAAGTCTTTTCAGAGTAGGGGCAAGCCTCACCACTAAATCACACCCAAAAAAAAAAAAAAAAAAATTCTACCCAGTAACATCCACTGACCTCACACTCAGCCACAAGTGCCGAGTAACTCCACAGATATAAGCCTCATTTAAAAAAATAAAATAACACAGGTGGTTGGGATACCTGAAGACGAGGCTCTGGTCTTTCCTGAAACACACTGTTTCTCCTTTCTGGGGTGGACTCTCTTGTATCTAGTCCCACTAACCCTGGATCTACTCGATCTCAAAGCAAAGGCCACAGCTGCTTTAACTCAAGCTAGTAGGCAACAAACACGGACTTCCTCAGGTAGGTCTGACAATTATCTTCTCTGCAACAGTGGAAGCCAGAGCCAAGGTATGAAACTGAACGTTGAGACATAACCTGAACCTCTATCATGAGAGTTAAGTTTAGTATGGAGTGAGGAAGTTCAAGTCTGCATATATGCAAAAACTGGGTTTAATTGATATGACCACATATCAATTAAGTATGTAAATATGTACGCTGCCAGCATGCACTACACTTAAGAGATTATTTTTCCAAGTCACGTTTCTACATAGCTGTGGAATGTCACTGCCCAGTGCTTACCCCGGTCATCCACGATGAGCTTGTCCATGCCCCGAGGTCCCAGGGTAGTGCGTACTGCTTCTGCGATAACCTGGCAGGCATTGATGTTGCTGACAAGCTGAGGGATCCCCTGTGAGGTATCCGTCCCCTCCTTCAGCAGGATAACCGGTGTTGGCTGAAGAGAGAACCCACAGAAAAGTCATTACTCTGATCCCAACAGCCTGCAGGCAACCTGGAGCTAACTCCTCACATAGTACAGCAAGCTACAATCATGCAAAAAAGACTAAGACCAAAACCTCCAGCCTCTTTAACATTCTTCTGACTTGACACAATCCAACCACTTTCCATCTCTCGCTGCTTCCACAGTGTAACTGGAATTCACCCAACTGTCCCCAGTAAACGCTCTGGGACATAACAGTCCCAAAATCAGTGGCTTCCCCTGTACAGCATAGCCCAGCAAAGTTCTGATTCTGGTGCTAGACTGGAGAAGACAGTACATGTAGTAGTTACTAAGACTGCAGAGAACTGCAGGAACGCTGTGCCTGAATCAGTGACTTTTTTTTTTTATTACAGCACCAGCAAGATGTCCAGCAGAACAGGCACAAAGGCCTTTTGCCTGTCACACCTCAAATCAGTGTCCCAGCTGCCCCAAGGATGGCAACTGTTGAAAGATGATGTCACAGAGAAGATGAAGTAGACCAGCACAATTTAAGGGATTACTCCTGTCTGGCAGTAAACTGTGCTGGAGATAGCTTAGAGGATATCAAGATGCCAGAGCAGACAAAAGCTTCTCACTGCTCTGAGAGCACACCAGCCCTTTTCAGAAAGCAAACCAAAGATGCATTCCAGGCAAAGCTCAAACAAAGTTTCAACACAGCCAATGGTTGCAAGGTTTTAAACAGTTTTAAACAGCCACCTGTGGGCAGACAGCAAAATTATACGACTGTTGCACAGTAAGACTGACAAGGCTGGGGCCAAGGGTCTGATGTGTGAGCAGAAGAGGGGTGTGAGGATCACAGCCAGGGCTCTCTAAATCCTGGCAAGATTCTGTGAAAGAAAACGTACCAGATTCTTCCACATCCACCAGAGCTAAGACAGTAACGGAACGCAAACGCTTGCACCCCCAAGAAAAGCAAGGCTTTTGTGCCACAGCCTACCTGCTCCCGAGCAACAGCAACGGGGCTCGGAGCTGGGGAGCGCCGCAGCCCAGGGGGACCCGCAAAGGAGGGAGGAGCTGGGCCGGGCGGCCGAGGGAACGCAGCTATGAGGCTGGGGCGGAGGCCGCGGGCCAGGGCCCCGGCAGCCCCACGCACCGGGCTGCAGGCCTACAACTCCCAGCACGCACCGCTCCCACGCAGACCCTCCCCACCGGGCCCAGGAGCCCGGCGGGAACGGGGGGTCGACCTGCCCCCCCCACACCGGCTAGCGGCAGGCCTCTGCGACAAGGCGGCCTCTGCCATCCGCACCCCTCCATCGACCCAAGCGCGCCCCAGCCCCTCCACAGCCCCGCCAAACAAGGCCCCTGGAGCGTAGCGGAGCCCCAGCAAGCCGCGCCCAGGCAGCGAGGCGCGGCAGCGGCGACGATGGCGGCGGATGACACTCACCATCATCCCGGCTGCGCTCCTCACTCTCGCTGCCCGCGTCTCAGACAGACCCCACCCCACAATGCACTGCGCCCGCCGAGAAGCTTCCCCGCGGCCGGAAGGGAAGTGAAGCGCGTGTTGCTAGGCGACCACTTCCGGCCACTATCTATGGTACGGGCGGACAGAGCGGCCCCGGCGAGCGCCCCTCCCTCCCGAACAGCCATAGAGAGGCAGGGAGTCCAAACCGGCCTGGGAGAACGGCTCGCTGTTTGCCGGACAAGGCAGCGGGCACAAGGCCGGAGGCGAGCAGGGATGGAGAGTGGAGAGTTACGTGGCAGAGCTGGTGAGGGGACACCGGGGCCCCACCGCTGACACCGTGCTGACAGGGCCGGAGAGCGCAGCGCTGGCCCCAGGCCGCGCAGGCCTCTGTGCCGGGCCTCCCGGTCTCTCAGGAGATTGATGGCAGCGTGAACCAATAGCAAGGCGCGGGGCGGGAGCGCCGCCAATGGGCGCGGTGCGGGGGCGCGCTGGGCGGGGCACTGGGCGGTGCCGGGCGCAGCCATGCTCTGCCGCTCGCTCTGGCTCTGCCTCTGCCTCTGCTCCTGCCCGGCCCGCGGTGAGTGCAAGCGGCCGGCCCGGCCCCTCTTCCCCTCGCACCCCGGCCTGGCTGCCTTTCCCCTCTGTACACCCCGATCCAGGTGCATTTCCCTTTCCTGCACCCCGATCCGGGTGCATTTCCCTTTCCTGCACCCCAGTCCGGGTGCATTTCCCTTGATGCACCCCGACCTAATTGCATTTCCCCATCCAGCGCACGCGTTCTGGGTGCATTTCCCCTCCGTGCACAGACAGTAAGGTGCCTGTCCCCTCTCTGCACCCTGGCCCTGCTGCATTTCCCCCACCCTGCACCCCAATCCGAGTCCATTTCCCCTCGGTGCAGCCCGGCCCCGATGCATTTCCCCCTCCAGCACCCCAATCCGGGTGTATTTCCCCCTCCAGCACCCCAGTCCGGGTGTATTTCCCCTCTGTGCACCTTGGCACCACTGCATTTCCCCACTCCAGCACCCCAATCCGGGTGCATTTCCCCTTAGTACACCCCAGCCCCTTGCATTTCCCCCTCCAGCACCCCAGTCTGGGTGCATTTTGCCTTGGTGCACCCCATCCCCATGGCATTTCCCCCCCCCCAGCACCCCATCCCAGGTGCATTTCTTTTCAAGGTGCCTCTGCCCTGAGATGGTGTTTCCCTGCTGCGCCCCTCGATCTGTGTGCATGTCATCCCTATCGCCTCTGCGGTCCAGCTGTGTTTTCCCCTTCCCCTTGTGCACCCCAGCCCCAGTGCCTTTTCCCCCATCTCTGTGCTCCTGGGTGCTGGTGCATCTCCCCTCACAGAACTCCAGGGCCTGGCCAGGAGGGTGTGTTCCCTTCAGCATGGTGCAGTTCAGGAGCCATAGCTGGGTATTTTCCCATTTTTCAGGAATTTCCCCTTTTGTTTTCTCTGCCTCTTGCCTCTCTCCATGCACACACAGGTTTACGCCTCCATGAATACTTATATTTCCAAGTGCTGAGCCCCGGAGACATCCGCTACATCTTCACTGCCACTCCAGCCAAGGATTTTGGTGGTGTGTTTGTAAGTATTAAGAACTGAATCTGTCAGTTTGCGTCCCTCCATCCTAGTATTTCTCCATTGCAGTGCCCAGTCATTTGAACCTTTTCTAAAAATGGAGACAATTACTCTTCCGTGAGTCTGCCCTTACGAAGGAGGCACATGCTGGTCGCTGCCTTCAGCCTCAGCAGGCTTTCAGAGGGGGAGTGTGGCCCCTGTGTGTTCAGGGGGCCCTGGTCTTTCCTCCTCCAAGAGCTGAGACAGGCACAGCCCCAGGATGGCTGGGCTGAGATAAATCAACTGCTCTGCAGATGTAAGACCTTTCCCTCAATAAACCCGGAGTCAGGATGTGGGTGCAGGAGCAGATCTGCTAGGAAGCATGTGGGACATCAAGGACCAGAGGAAAAGACACTTTTTGGCTCTGCACATGTTCCCCAGGAGCACTTGTATGGGTGGATGGTGCCGTGCCTTAGTTTCCCCTCCCCATGGTGACAGCAAGATATAGGCGAGCTGGTGAGTGAGGTCAGGATGGCTCTGCAGGGGCTGGAATGGGGCAACCAGCCTCCCTGCCCCTGGGAGCCCTAGATCTCCCCAAAAGCACACCCCGCACAGAGACGAGCAGGGCACGGGACAGCAGGGACAGCTGCGGAGGGGCTGGGGGTGGGAAACAGCCCTGATCACCCCCCTTGCTCACCCCTGCCTGTCTCCTCGGAGAACACAAGGTACGACCAGATCCACCTGGTCCCGGCGGATCCCCCTGAAGCCTGCGGAGAGCTGAATAATGGTGTCTTCATCCAGGACCAGATCGCCTTGGTGGAGAGGGGGTATGTCTGGCGTCACGGGAGTGTTTGAGGGGGACCCTTGGGCAGGAGGGGAGCTGCCAGTGGCACAGAGGGTGACAGTGCCATGGCTACGTTTTACCGTCACCTCCAGCTTCTTCCTGTGACTTATGCCACGTGGGTATATGAGGAAAATGCGAGGGTGTTCCCACCCCAGATTGTTCCATCTCTTAGAAACAGCCTGTGCTAAGGTGGAAAAAAACCCTATTTGATTTTATATTTATTTAGGAGAAAATGGCTGAGTGTGGGCAGCCGCTGCCTAAAATACAGACTCAAAGAGGAGCAGGGTTTGGGGGAGGCGCGGGGCCAGGGAGACAGCCCCTGCTTTGGGCATCTGCAGGCAAGCTCTGGCGCTTGCAGGTTTCGTACCTGCCGAGGATCTGCCTGTGGTCACCCAGGGTTTTATCACTCTCTGCCCCAGGGGTTGCTCATTCCTGTCGAAGACACGAGTGATCCAGGAGCACGGAGGGCGGGCAGTGATCATCGCAGATAACGCCTATGATAATGACAGCTTCTACATCGAGATGATCCAGGACAGCACCAGGCGGACAGCCGACATCCCCGCGCTTTTCCTGCTGGGCAGGGATGGGTAGGTGCCTTGGCCAAGGGACATCTCATCTTCGCAGGCGCAGAATGTCTCACAGGAAGGGCCAAGCAACAGCCTTGTTCCCACAAACAGGGAGGTCCCAGTGATCAGCATGTCCTAGCTGAGCTTTATGAGCCAAATTTTTAGTGGATTCAGTCATAATTAATCCACAGAGTTTCTCTTTGAGCTGGTTTATGGTTTATGCTCACATCTGGGCTCTGCTCTCCCAACTCCAGTGGCTCAGGCACACTTGTCGCCTCTTTGTCCTTCCAGGTACATGATCAGACGCTCACTGGAGCAGCACGGGCTCCCCTGGGCCATCATCTCCATTCCCGTCAACGTCACCAGCATCCCCACGTACGAAATGATGCAGCCCCCCTGGACCTTCTGGTAGCAGCGGGGGGCTGCAGTGGATCAAGGACTTCTCGGTGGATCCCAGGAGCTTGCCCCGGGGACCAGGTTTGAGGAAAAGGATCCCAACGCACTCAAGAGATCCTACCACACAGCCTCACCCGATTCAGCAACAGGGAGATCTCTGCTGCCACCGGCATGTGGCTGAAGGGCAAACACCAGTGCCAGCAGTGGGAACTCTGAGCCTGGCACCGAGCACTCTTTGTAGTGACTTTCTGGAGGGAGGCGATGGCCCGGACCAGGCCAGCACTTCCCCAAGAAACATTTTAACGATGTGTAAGATGCCACCAGTAATTACTGCTGCTAATTTAGAAGGATGCCGGAGTGGTGCAGTCTGACAGAGAGGGGAGGGAGAGCGAGATACAGGCTTGGTCTGTACTAGCAGGACTCGCCCAACATCTGTATTTTTGTCTGAGTTAATGAAGTCTGAACAAGTTTTAGAGAAAGGGAAGTTTCTCTTATTTTTTTCCAGCAGTCGGGATGAAGGGACAAATCTCATCCCCCTAATTTTCCTAGGAAACTTCCCAAGGTGCCTTCTGCAAACTGGGGCCAGGCTCACATCAGGGCCCTGTGCGACACAGATCAGTCATGCACTGGGGCAGAAACAGCCCCACGGGACAACATAGTGTCCAGCACCCATCCCCAAGGGGGGACTGGTCACAGATCCAGAGCCCAAACATCAGCAGGCACCTATTCTCTCATCCCCAGATCTCTGTGTCCCCACCGGGACCAGCCTCTGGAGTGTAGCCCTCATCTCTGCACTCACTAGCCTCCAGTTTACCAGTACAAACAACACAGCCCTGCTTCTAACCAGTCTCGGTTTATTACGAACACTGAAGGGGACATGGCCCCGGGACGGCTGGGGACAAGCAGCGGGGTGTGGGGCTGGCGGTGATGGCAGTGTCAGAGGTGCCCATCTACAGTGTCGCCCTCGCTCCCACAATCCAGCTGCCACGGTTGGAAGGAAGCGGCAGCAGAAAAAGCTCCCCAGAATGCAAATGGGGAGGAAAATAGGCCGGGCACATCCCCAACCTGCTGCCTGTCCGTCGCACAGAGCAGTCTTCTCCCTCCGGCCGCGTGGTCCGCAGACTGGGACAGCGCAGACAGCAGCGTGGCCTCATCAGTGGCTGGCAGCATGGGATGGATGACAACGCTCAGCTGCCGGTGACGTCTGGGTGTGGGGAAGCACCACACTGAGTCCCTGGCACAGCGGATCCCAATAGGGCGCATCCTCCTCCCGCAGCTGGACAGCCCAGCGGGATGGCTCGCACACTGCAAAACCCAAAACTTTTGGGTTTTGGATGGTGAGTTTGCTCTGGGCTAGCAGCAGCCTGGCCGTTCCCCCTCCCTGAGGAGCCTGGCAATCACTGCGTGGGGCTCTGCATCGTGTGAAGGATGGGACCCAGGTGGGAGGGAGGTGTCTTCCAGGGTCGGCTCCACTCTCCCTGCTGGGCTTGGGCATCTGAGCCACCCTCTAAGGTGTCTCTGTCCCACCTGCAAAATCATTTTGCCCCTTGCTGCTCACCAAGCCAAGGCATGGAATGGAGTATATATACGGACCCCAGCTCCTTAGTGTGTAGATAGTGCTAATATAGACATTAAATAGTACCCCTCGTGCACAAACACACGTACACACACACATGCACACACGTTCCCCTCGTCCCTGCAAAGTAAGATAGGACACGCTCCTCCGCATCCACGGCCGGCACAGATGTGGTGGAGCCACCTTGCAGGTGGTCACAAGGTGACCAGCATGATGACCCAGGGGCTGGCTGGACCCTGCTCTCCTCCAACCTCCTCTGCAAGCACCAGCCAGCATGGTGGGGGGCCACCAGCTCACAGCCTGTCCTCACAGGGAGGATGGGGACAGCCTGACATGCACATGCGCGCGCGCGCACACACACACACAGACAGAGCACACAACAAGGACAGGCAGGAGCAGGGCCTGCCTCCGGCTCCCCTGCTGTCCCACTCCACCAGACCTCTGCCACTGGCATGTGGCCTCCCACCCGACCCCACAACACAACCCTGTTTGTAGTATTAAAGCTGCTGCCTTTCGGAGGACCCTCTCATCCCTTCCCTCTCCTCTCGCCCGGGGCCAGGATCAAACGTCAGTCATCTCATCCTCCAGCTCAGCATCATCCGTCTCCCCTTCACCCTCCTCCTCTTCATCCGACGTCACGTCGGCATCATCAGCTTGCGCTAGGCACTTGGGACATGAGCAGGTAAACAAGTAGTTCTCCCTGGAAGAAGGGAAGGAAGAAGGAGAAAGAGTGATGGCATTGAGACTGGCACAACCCCAACACTGCTCTGTCCCTGAGCCACTGCCCAGCAGCAGCCAGAAAGGGGATAAATATGTTTGGTTTATTTATTTATATATTAATATAAATATTTATATAATAAATATTTATATAAAAATTATAACATAAAACCCGTGGAGGAGGACGCGGGTTTGATCACGCTGGGCTCAGGAGAGCTGGAGGCAGTCTGGGTGGACAGGGGGATTCTGCAGCCCTGCAGGGGTGACGGGACATGGGGACAGAGACCATCAGTGTGAACACCCACCCTTGAAGGGTGGACAAGAGAAGAAGGTGGGGGGGGACAGCATGGGTTTGCAGGAGCGAACTACAGAGTGTTGCAGGCCTGCAGAGAGAGAGGCGGGAGGGAACCAAATCCTCAGTCCCTGTGCCTACAACACATAAGAAAGGACTGCAAAGAGCCTGAAGCACTGAAAGCACTACATGCACACCCTTACCACAAACACGCTGGCTGGCACATCAGCCCATGCACAGCCACACATCAAGGCCCCGAGGTGGGGATGCAGCCCAGACAGACCGACTGGGGGTGCACACGGGTGCTGTGTCCCCCCGGGTCCCTCCAAGCAGCCCTACCTGAGTATCTTGTTGCGGCTGTGTCTGCTCCGCTCCCTCTGACAGCAGTCTAAATAACTGATGCAGATTTCCTGTGAGCAAAGAGAAACAGGTTGGGCTGAGAATCGCTTCTCACAAATCCAAAGCAACACAATTTGTAGCAGTCCCTCTCAGGCAGAAATATGGGCTCTGGTAGCCCCTACATGTGAAGAGGCATGAATTCCCTTGCCAGGCTCACACAAGAGACAGGAGGTACAGGCCTGGGGTCCACGGGGGATGTAGGGGATACAGGGACCCGATGCCACCCCGGGTTCATCCAGGCCCTGCTGCCTCACCTCTCCTGCTTTGATGTCCTCCAGAGCCGTCAGATGCAGGAGGAAGTTGTTTTCTGGGAAGGATGTCTCAGCATTGGGAATGCAGCTGTGGTTACCTATGAGCAGGATGGGACAGAGCTGTGAGGACATCTCCAGAGGACAGGGAAGACAGAGGCAGGGTGGGAGACCCCACAGAGCCCACAGGACTTGTGCCTGCCCTTCTGTGTGCCCCAGGCAGGTGGCAGCCAGTGCCACAGCCTGGCTAAGGATGAGGCAGCACAATGCTGCAGCCACCCCATCCACCTCAGGGACACCAGCATGACACTTTCCATTCACATTGGGGACTACAGCATCCAGCAGAGCAGGGCTCTCCCTTAGACCCACCAAAAACCACTCAGAGAGAGCAAGCTGTCCTGGATCAACCCCAAGGAGGCACAGCATCATCTCTGCCTCCAGGTGCTGGGGGAAGGATGAATGGGGCAGCACTTTTTCCATGTTTTGCAGCATTCACAGCAGTCAGCTTCCAGGCCCTGCTTGGCCCTGCTCTGCCATTAACACTTGGGAGTGAAAGACGACAGCTCTGGTGCTGGGACATGCTCTCCTACATCCCCACGGGCCAGCCAAAAAACACTCCCTTCCTTAACAGTTTGTTTAGCTCCATTTTGCTCAGGCAAGGTTGGAGACAGTCTCTTTACTAACTGTATACATGGCTCCCAGAGACTACATTGCATCCAAGTCCATTCAAGCCAGGACTGACTATTTCATAGTTAGGTGAAATGCCAGAAGACCCGTGAGAGAGCAGCCAAGCCCCGGGGCAGCACCCATCCAATCCCATCGATGGATGGAAAGCACAAACTCCTTTCTCCAGAGGCTTTTAGGAAGAGATAAGCCAGTCTAACACAGGACAATTCCCTCCTCACTGCTAGTTTTCCTCCCAGTCCTTGCATTACTTACAGCAGCTCTGGAGCACGTAGAGACCTGATCCCTCGCAGTTGAGGAACTCTCCTGACTCTGCAGCACAGAAAGGGGGGGTTAGAGCTTTGCATGGGCTGTTCTGACCCTTCCAAACACACAGCTCAGCGTGAGCCCAAAGGGATGTCCAGCAATCCTGAACGCACACAGCCAGTGCTGGTTTGGGGGCCAGGTGTTGGAGGGTGATTTCCAAAGCATCCTTCCCTCCCCTCTGGGAAGGGATGGAGGACATGAAGATTTACACCCTCGGGCTCTCTGGCCTATGCCTGTACTCACACAGCTGCACCAGTCAAGTAAGTGATGAACAGGTCTTTGACTGTTGAGCGTAGATGGGTCTTTCAGGCACAGGATTCCTCCAGCCACCCATGACCTGCCACAGTTCACCTGGGCCACACTGCCCACTAGCTTGGACTTGCCCTATCCACGTAGCAAGCCAAAGGCAGCAGGCATGGCTCACATGGACTGGGGGAAGTGGGATGTCCCAGCCCCCAGTGGGAAGCTCGCTTGGTCCCTGAATGCTACGAAGTCTCCAGCAGTCTCCTGCAAACAACACTGCCCACAGCCATGTCAGGGCCTCACCCTTCTCAATGTCCTTGTAGAGCTGGTCAATGAAGGCGTCCAGCTCCTCTCGTTGCAGCATGGGGAGATCCAGTGCATCACAAGCGTGCACCCACTGGCTCAGAGAGCTGTCAGGAAGCAGAGGGACACCGTTACAGTCCCGCAGTGCTGTTGGCACATGGTGGGACCTCGCAGGGAGGATCTAAGGGTTCAACTCGGTGACTCTGAGAAGCCAAGGTCTGGCAGAGGGGCACGAAAGGGTTGGACACAGCCAAGATGAAGTACTGCTTTCAAGTTTGCCTCTCCATTCCCCTAAGTCTGAACCCAGCCATTACCCAGGCCAGCATGAATTTACAGACAGTACATCCCCTCCATGCCACACCCCTGCTGCTCTGCAAGGAGCACCCAGAATGCGCCATTACCTTGTTCCTATGCCTTGGCCATTGGTCCCAACGAGGGCAAAGAGGGATCGAAAGCCTTCTGGAGTGAACCACTGCAGAAGGGAGATGAGAAAGCAGCTGAGGCCAGGCCAGCCTGCAGCAGCACCCCACTCCGCAAGCGCCTCAGATCCCACAGGGAGCTTTGGGGGAAGCAAGGAATGGGCAGAGTCCCAGGGGAAGCCTTAACCAACCGGAGGGTCCCGCCACGCTCCTGGGCTATTCGGGAGGCAGCTCAACTCACTCTGCTGAGATGTTCGTCATAAAGGGCTTCCGTGAAGAGCAACCGCAGCAGCTCCAGCTGGCCCTGGCAGGACATGGCAACACCATCAGGGTGGGGAGATGCTGCTGCGTGTCAGACCCAGGCTGACCGCCAAGCGCAGCACAGGCCAGAAGGCTCAGGAGTCAGGCTCCTCATCCTTCCCTGCAAGGCTGGAGGCTGCTGCCCTCAGAGCAGCAAAAGCCATTCATTTTAGCAGTAAAAGCCACCTATTCAGCAGCTAAATATCACCCTGTCCCATCCCACAGCAGAAGTATCTCCAGCACAGGAACGAGCAGCACGTCCCACTGAAGCACCACAAGCCCAAAGCCCTCTCTCTAAGCAACCAATTTCCTTTCTGTCAGGTCAGCTATCTCCTAATGGGGGGCTTTGTGCCCCCACTTTGAGCCTGGGATTTCCAGGGTCTCCTATCCTAGCTGTAGTGGGGCTTCTGCACCCATGGGCTCACAGACACAAGCAGGGAGAGAACAGGCTCAGGGATTCAACACATCCAGGAACTGCCAGAGTCTTACCTTAAATTTGTCCCCCAGAAGCTTGTGCACAATCTCTTCTTCTTCATTTGCTGTCTTGTTGCAGAACTGGGAGAAGGCCTTAATCCACCACTCCTTGTCTTTAGCCTGACAAAGGAATCAAGCAAAGGCACTGCACCACTACTGCCTTCCTGCCCAACAAGGGGAGGGGAGGGGGGAGAGGACAAACACCGCTGAGCTCAGAGGTATCCAGCCTGCTATCAAGAACCACCAGAAGCAACTGCATGGCGGTAGTTTATTGTCAGAATAAACGCTGAGAAAGCCAGGCCAAAGAAACAGAGCCAAAGGAAAGTTTCAGTTCTGACTAACTATTTTGGTACAGAAAAAAAGACCTGCTTGGCTCAGGACATAGGAACCTCCTTTGCTGCCTGCTGTCTCCAATACCAGGGACCACTAGACGTTGGTATCTATTCAAGCAGGACCTTGCCAGTTGCCTGAGAAAAGATCAGTCCTTGGGAGTAACAGCCACAATAGGATGAGGAAACCACACATCAGCAGCTGTGGCTGCAAAATGCAGATGTACCTGTTTGATGGTGGCGACCATCCGGGCCATCAACATGATGCTGGAAGTCTCTGGTGGATAATGCATGTTTCTGGGGAATAAGAACAAAGAAAAGAGATGAGCAGATCAGTGCTGGTACAGAAATAAAAAGCTGGAGGGAGGCAGAGACAGCTGCCATCCATGTGGTCAGGCCCGCACTCATCCATCACGCCAAAGCAGCCAGCACAGCATCACTGCTTGGGGACCCAGCGCCACTCAGGGCAAGGAGAAGCCTGCACCCGCCTGTCTACCCTAACCATACAAATAATTCCCTACCATCCTGTTAAACTAGAGCCCAGGTCCCCTACAAAGCCTAGGACTGCAGCAAGAGCTGGGGTTTGTAATGAGCTTTGGGCCAGGGATGTCGCTTCTTCCCTCTTGCCCATTTTGTCATCTACAAGCAGGGACAGCAATTTATGTACCCACAGGGGTGCTATAAGGAGGATCTCCCCAAGGCTGGAGATCTGCGGGAGTGCTATAAAATTGCAGGAGTGAGGGATGCACAGCACAGTGTTTTGTAGCTCTTTACTGGAAGAAAAAATAAGAACTGCTCAGCCGTGTGTCCAAACCCTTGCACTGCCAAAACAAATTCACAAGGCTGCCCAACCAGCAAGTAAAGCTGGGCAGCATCCCACAGCCATCACCACCCTCCAGCCGCCCCATGCAAAAATGCAAAGCAAGAATGGTCCTCAGCCCTGGTCCCAGGCAGCGTCACCCAGCCCAGGAGAGCCACCTCCTCTGCCCATGGAGCAACAGGCAGGTTGGACTCCTACCTCCATGCCTCCTGCAGCTTGTTGAGGGGGTGCGTGGGATCATCACGGGATGGGCCAAGGCAGAGGACCTGGTGGTACTGCTCCAAAGCGGCTTGCCTGCACTCAGCGCTGCAGTATGTCACCTAGAGGAGCGAGGGGCACAGCACCCAGCATTGGCTACAGCAGCAGGAAAAGGGGGTCCTAGGCCCAGCTGTGCCCCCTCCCTGACCATCTGAGCCCCAGCTCTCCAGCCATCACAATGCAGAAGGGAAAGGCAGACACTCATCTTGGAACAGCACAAGTGCTTGGCTAGATGCTGTAAAGGAGTCAGTGACCCCAACAGGACAAGAGTCCCTCCCAGCAGGCCCATACCTGGCATCGAGGACACTGCTGGTGCAGATCTTTCCGGATGCTGCACTGCTCCGGGTGAGGCAGCACCAGTGAGCTCTTCCCCAGCAGTCGCTGGGCATTTTCCTCCGCTGTCTCCAAAGCCCGCAGGCAGTGATCGCAGGCTGTAGGGAGACAAAATGGAAAGATGCCACAGTGAGACCACAGCCTTCAACAAGGAAAGGGACCTGAGCCCTGAGCAAGTCAGTGCAGCTGGTACAAGCATCATCAGACAGGACCATCTCCAAGCTGGAGGCACCAGTCTCTTACAGCTCCCTCCATAGGAAAGACCATTTAACCGCGCCCCCCCCCCCCCCCCCCCCCCCCCCCCCCGACCTCAACTGCTGCCCTGTAACGCTGGGAAGTGTTTAAGGGCTGTATGATGTGTCTCCATGTCACTGACCTGTGACGGAGCTCAGCACACAGCAGGGTCTAGGTAGGATGAAAAAGTTTTAAATCCTGCTCTTGGAACCCTCATTTTTGTTCTGGCACCTCCAGAGAACACCAGCACCTTTGAGGCTGTACTCGGCAGTGGTGTGATCAGGATTTGCACCCACACCACTAAAAAACTGGGGTTCCTATGCAAGACAGTGCCTGACAGTGGTACGTGGTGCTTGCCCCCAGGGTTGATGGAAGTCAGCTCCCCTCAAATGACCCCGTGTTCAACTTGCCCACAGTTCATTTAGCAGAGGCAGAAATGGCAGCAGGGCCACTTTCCTAGCAGCACTCTGACAAACTCAAACCCTTTCCTTGAAAATGGGGCTGCTCCTGTGGGACCCCGCCGGGGCAGCTGACAGGGACATGCCACCAGCGCCGGCCGCTCACCTCGGTAGTTGTACAGGGCATTCCAGAGGAACTGGGACGACACCACCGGCCTCTCCACGAAGACGGTCTCCCCTTTGCGGATGTTCTTGGTGGCGAACAAGCCTTTCCCCTGCCGAGGGAGAGGCCTGGGTCAGGGACGCCCCCGAGGCTGAAACCCACCCGGGGGCTGAGGGCCCACCGCCCACCCTGAGAGGACGCCGTCGGGTTTTTACCCCTTTTCCCCCTCAAAATCTCTTCTCTGCCGCAGCCTGAGGGAAGGGAAGGAGCCCCGTGGTGAGGGGACAACCGGGCTCACCTTGGCGCTGCTGATGAACCGCGCCTCCGCTGCAGCCGCGGCTCCGGCGCGGCCGCCCGCCACGGAGCCACACACGTCCCCGACCGCGGCGGCCATCTTCGGGCGGCGACTTCCCCGCTCTGACCCGCCGGGGGCGGGCTGCGCCTCTTCCTCTTCCCCTTCCTCCTCCTCCTGCTCCTGCTCCTCCCGCACGAAGATGGCCGCTGGCTCCCCGTCAGGGGTCCGCGGCCGCCATCGCCCCCGCTCAGCCCCAGGGCGGCCGGGGGTCGGCGGCCATCTTAGCCCTCCCCTCAGCCCACCGCCACCCGCCAACAAGCCACGAACTGGGGCTGAGGTGCCTCCACGGCCGTCCGGCAATCAGGCAGTTTTGCTGCCTCTCCCTTATTATTATTATATTTTAACCGTACAGCCAGGGGAGGAATAGCCTTCATATCTCTATCAGGCTGCAGCACAAGGTGCCCCCTCACAGGGTGAGGAGGCATCGCTAGCTGCCCCGGCGCACCAAAACTGACAGGAATTCCCCCAAAAAAACCCAACACATGCTAATGCGGTCCCCGCGCCCTCGCTACCTCCTACTAGGCTGTCTGCGAACGCCTAAACTCCACGCAAATGCGGGTTTAGTTGTATTTACTAATTCCCATCGGCGCTGCCAGTGACTGTCCTGCTCTTCATCAACCAGGCAGCTGTGGCGGGTTTGGGAATAGGGGACGACTTCATGTTTGGGGCCATCGGGGATGTTTTGTGGTCACTAGATGTCACTGTCGGCCCGCGGCGGGGACACAGCACCGGCGGTCTGGCTGCCCGCCTGGACCCTGTCACCCCCGTGCCCAGGCCAGCAGCCCTGCCGGGAGCATGGCCGCAGAGCAGGACACCTCCCCAGCCACCCGGCTGGCGACAAGGGACGGACAAACAGCCTGGGACACCTTCCCCATCTGTATTTTGAGGTCTGGCCCCGGTGAGGCCAGCAGCAGGCTGTGTGGGGCACTGCTCCACCGCACAACGCCCATTTCAGGGGCCTACAAGGAGCTAGGCACCGGTGAGCAATGCTACCATCCGACTATTTCAATTACATCTTCATATTAATAGTAGGAAGACCAGCCATTATTGTAGTAACAGCATTACACGTCCTGTTTATCTGAAGTTTCAGTGCTAAGTGGCAGGGTGTTTTGCACAGAGCATCAGCTTGACTCATGATCCAGCCAGCAACTTAAAAATATCCTTCAACACTTCAAAGCATCCTGTGTCTCTGAACGTGGTGCTCACGTTAATTAGAAGTATTTGTGAAGCTGGGCCAGGATTCCTTCTGCTTCTGTGCTTGCAGAGCAGGGGGAACCTTCTTCTGGACCTCAGTTTGCTGAAGCATCAGCTGGGCAGAGCAGGGGCTGCACAGGTTGCGCTGCATCCACCCACAGATCGAGGTCCTGGTTCTCCAGGAGCAGCAGCCCAAACCTGAGCATCCCCTGCTAAACAGCTGCTACATTTCTTACTGTAAATTTAGTCCTCTCTCTGCAGGAACTGGCCCAGACATAACCTGTGTTACCTACTTTCACCCATGATATGGGTTCATCAATCAATTTCCAAAAAGAATTCTTAAGTGTATATATTTTATCCAAGTTTATTAAGAATAAAACCTCAGACTTTTGGGAAGGATGAAAATGTTGGGTTTTTTGTTTTGTTATTAATAATTTCAACTGAAAATTATAAAGAGAATAGTTGGAAATGTGTTTTCCTCCTGTTTTTATGACACTTGCAGGTTTTTAGCTGATCTGCTGAAAAGCTGTTCTTGCTCGTTCCAAATGTTCAAGCTTGAGACCAGTGCAGTTTTACCAGCAAAAACACAAGCATGAGGGAAAAAAAACCCTGCTTTCATATTTGTATTGGCCTGTCGAGGACTGTGTAAAGAACTGTGACTTCTTTTGGAAAGATGTTACTTTCTGATAACAGGGGTCTTATTAGGATGATGAAAAGATGAGTTTCTTTTCTGGCAGGTTTTTTTTTTTTACTCCATTTCCTCAGAAACACAGATAAAACTGTACACAGCTAAAAGGACGGATAACCCATCCCTGGCAACTGTGGGGCAAGAAGCCACCGAGGCACTGCTGCCTGCTCAGCAACCAAGGAGCTGCCTAATCCCACCTCAACTCATCCAGACCCCTCTCTCTTTCTAAAATACTAATTTTTATTAAGAAGCAAAGCAAATAAATAAGTGACGGTTATTAAGGAAAAAAAAAGTTATTTCTATAAATAACAATATAAGAGTAAAGTGATATACAGTGTTCTTGGTCAGAAAGCTACAGAATAAATTATCCTGGGCTGACAGGATGTCATACCTGGTACCCTGGGCTGAGCAAGGCGACAGCCTGAGCGCCGACAGCCTGGCCTAAGAGCACTTAGCTGCTAACACACAGACGGAGAGAGTCAAGTACTTAGTCTTGATCCCTCAAAGCCCTCCCACCCACCAGAAATACAACCGCTAACTGCAGCAGGCGGTTACAGACATGCTCGCTGAGCACTCCAGGTGCCGTTTCCCATGGCACCTGGATGTATAATGAGGAGAGAACAGGGCCACTGCCGTCTGGGCCAGAATCAGCACATCTGGACGAGGGGCAGGGGGTCGTCTGAAGCACCAGAGGTGTTGGAAAACCTTTTTATAACAGCTCAAATCCCTGCAGCTCGGCCAGCCCCAGTGCCTCCGTCCCTGCTGCAGCAGCATACACAATGCCTTGGTGAAGTAAGGCAATGCCAGAAGACAGAGACCCACCAGGTTCTGCCCTCCAGGGTTGGGAAGCCAAAATAGAGGCACAAATACACCAAGGCACACAACAAAAGGAGGCACTTCTATTCCAGGGGCATGACCAGACTCTGTTCATCTTATTGCAAGAGTAATGATAGTCTGTGGGTGGGAGCAAAGGGCTTTCCAATTTTTTTTGTTGTTGTAATCTAAGCATCAAATGTGTGAGTCAAATTACCAAGGAAAACCAATCAGGGCTGATTCTCCTCCTTCCAGCACAGGTCTCCCTCCTAGGAGCACACAGCCACACGCAATGCAAGTGACCCCGTGTTCAAATGCCCTTATGTTCACAGCCATCCAAGACACCACCTGATTGTCACCCCAGCCTCCCTGCTGGAAACTGTTTGTGTGTCCTGGTGCTTCAAGAGCAAACAGGAGATCACATGTCTTGCCAGAGCTATGGCACCATCAAAGTACAACCAGCCTGGTAATGAACCCCCAAAATTATGGCACATGGCTACCAAGAAGCCAAACAATATTCAGGGGGTTCCTCCCAGCCAGCTGCAGTTTAGTTCTCTAGCTCCAGCTCTCAGATCAAGACATAATGTCTCACTTGGACTAAAGAAGACAGATGTGCCTGCATCCCCAGTATCTCCATCAAGCAGACACAGCTCAGAAAACAACAGTGGCAGCTGAATCTCATCAGCTGTTCAAAGCTCAACATCCACAGTGTCTTCCTCATGATCCTTGATGTCTGTTGAGTCCGCAGTGGCAGGCTGTATCACCCCAAACTGTGACAGCTTTGCTGCCTTCTGCTCCATGCTCTGCTTCCTCCATTTGATCCTCCGGTTCTGGAACCAGACTTTTACCTAGCAGGAAAACGGCACAACAGTTTCACCCAAGGTCTCCAGGAGCCCCTTTCCAATGGGGGCCATTGCCACGTGCTTCCAAGGTAGATGTCCCCAAAAAGCAGAGCTCCTTGAAGAGGAGGGCATGCCCTTTCCTGTCTCAGGGCACAGTGCATGCGAGCAGGAGGAGGTGATGCTATGGAGGGCACACTGGTGCTGGGAGAAAGGACCAGGGGAGGGAGGACACGCAGCTGCATAGAGGCAGCCCTGGCTAGGCGGGAGTGGAGGAAGCACCTCCCCAAGCTCTTCGGAGCCACTGAACCCATCCCCAGGACTATGGCTGTCAGAGTGCACGATCAGACACCCACCTGCCCCTGCCCCCAGCACTGTTTATACCCACCCTGTCCCCCCCAGAACTGCCCTTGCTCTGCTTTCCCTTTTCCCCAGCTGAATTTGGATCCCACCACAGAGGGTCACGTGGCTACTCCTTTCCACAATAAATAAGCAGTTTGCAGTAGGAGAAGCAGAAACTTACTGGGAAGAGCAGAAAAAAAACTTAGATCCAGTGTCATAGAAGGACACAAAGCATAAACTGTCTCCAGAGGATCATAACAATGTAGATATGTTAGTCCAACCCAGCTTGAACTCTAAAGCAAGCAGGTTTGTGCTCCCGAATGCTTTTTGTTCCACTTCATGGATTAAGAGGATGTTCTTAATCATAAACCATCTACACCTGTCTTGCATTCCTCCAGGCACATGGCTTCAATGTCACCTTGCAGCAGGGAGTACCATGGGTCATTCTGCATCATGTCCTCCTCCCACCACAATTCACAGCAAGGAAATTGCCACAGACCACACCCAGACCCAGGATCTATGCTGCCATCCCCAGCTCCCCTGTTTCTTACCTGAGTCTCTGTGAGATGCAGAGTTGCAGCCAGGTCTACTCGCTCCGTGCCCACCATGTACTGCTGTTTGAGGAACTCTTGCTCCAGCCGCTCCAGCTGCTCTGGTTTGAAGACAGTGCGGACTCTCTTCATCTTGCAGGGCGCCCCAGACCTCCAAGGAACAGCAGGACCCAAAGAGTTGGCCCCTACACAGTGAGATAACTCCAGACCTGCAAGAAAGAAGCAGCAGTTGAAGAGGTCTGCATGCTTGAGGCCATTCCTCCCGCCCCACTGAAGTGCCAAGCTGTAGCTGAAATCCAAACGCAGCTGCTCTACAACACACCGCACTAAAAGCAGCTGGGAGAAAGTAGCACCAAAGAGAAAAGCAGAGATATCCCTACCTAGATCATCTCATCTAGGCTTCCTTTCCCCTGAAAGGTTGGATCAGATGATCTTTTGAAGTCCCTTCCGACCTATTCTATGATTTTGCCCACAGGTACAACCTAGGACAGTCCTGGACATGCAGCCAGACCCGAGGAAGTCAGCGTGAGGTGGGTTTGACCTCGATTTTTACAGGATTTTCGTAACAGAATAATAAAGTCCATCACGAACTGCTGAACACAAAAATCCCATCTCTGTCTCAAGAAGCCCCTAATCACCAATGTCTAAAGGTTGGGCAAGTTTACCCCATGCTGGCCCCTGCTTTTACCCTTCCCTTGGCACCCACGGTCAGCCAGCGTCCAGAAGAAGATACTGAAGCTGGCAGGCTGGCCTGCTGAAGCCAAGAGTCACCAGCCCTCATGCAGGTCCTCATCCTGGACCTTAGTCTGGTCTGAGTAGGCTGAACAACTCATTAAGTTCCTAAGCATTAGCAGGGCTAACAAATAGATTTGGTCTCAGTCTCCTATCTAGTTGTGGCCTGATGATAACCATAATTACCTAATTAACATACAATACAACACCAGCTCTGTCACAGAACCAGCTGGCGCCAGCCTAGGAGCAGTGCTGTCTCTCCTTTCTAAAGCCCTCCTCCTGCAGGCACAGACTTGTGATTCACATGCACCTCCCATGTACAAAAGGAGCATGTGACTGCTACCCCTGACCATCTCCCAGGAGCCACAGGGCTCGTGCCAGCCAGTTGTCCTGCTGAAGGACCTTCACACGAGCCACACCTCACTGCCAGGAGCACTGCAGGGTGCAGAGACCACAGTCTGAGCAAAGAGAGCTGCAGCTGTCAAGGAAAATAAAAAATCCTGCACCCAAGGTGCTGGTTCTGGAGTCACGGCATGCACAGGAACATTAGCATGAACTTTGCAGGTCTGACCGTGGAGCACTGGAGAGGGACAGTCGAGCCCCTCCTGCTCAATGCCAAAAGCTGCTGGACTGGGGACTCTGCTCCTGTTCTGAATCCCAGAAAGGGACAGTGGGACCTGCCTGCACAGGCGAGACCACTGGGTGCCATGAGAACACCTCCAAATACAGTCCTGCAGGTATTGGGAACCAGATGAGGCCAGCACTGATAAAATCTGTCAGATGGCACCACAGCTTCTGTCCTGCCAACACCCAAGCACATGCTTAATTTGAAGACAACCCACACGGGACTTTTCTGGGTGGAAAGCACAGTGTACATTTGCGGGAACAGGCCATTAATGCTCCCCACCAGCGCTGTTGTGAAATCTCAGCCCCCAGGCAATGCGATCTGGCTTTGAGATCAGCCCCGCTTGGGCAGAGGTGGGATTCAACAACTCACAGAGGACCCGGGGTCCACCAACAGCAGCCACCAGGCACGCCGGACTGGTGCAATGTATCTTTATCCTGGCAAACCAAATTTCTTTAACTTTTATGGAAATACTGTGCATAATGACACCAATTCACACCTGCTACTTATCTCTCCTTTAATAACTGATTGTTGTCATGTTCTGCAGGCACAAACGGGTGCCTTGACCTACTTAGTTGCATTAATTGGGTGTAAATTCTGTGGGTGTTTAAGGATTTGTAGGCTGGAGACCCAACAGCTTAACAGCTGTAATTGCACTTAAAACTATTTTCATCATCAAAATAATTTCACCTGTCACATTTTTTTTTCTATTTTAATACTGGGATAATAGCAAGTGTGATTTCAAACATGAAATACTTTGTGCAAATAGCTTTACAAGTAGTTTTAAACTGTATTTTCATACCTGTATACTTGATATAATACATAGATTGACACAAGTATGCAAATGCTGTCTTGTAAAAAAGAAACTCTATTAAATAGTTATAAAAAAAGATCAAGAGTAGCAAATACTTTTGGTATCTGAATAGTGCAGCTATCAGGATCAAATCAAGAGTTCTTCATACAAGCACGTAGGTGCTTGGCTGCAGGTTTTGCCTGGGCAACGACGAGATCAGGCTCTGAATGCTAAAGAGATACTTAATTTCAAGAAAAATATTCTGACTAGAGGTACTTCATTAAAACAAATTAGTCGTCTTGCTTATCCAGAGTTACAGTACCCTTTAGTGAAAATACAGGGAGCCTGATGGATTAGCCACTACCATCTGTCACCACCATCTAAATTTTACCCACAGATCAACAGCAAAAACCTTCTTCCTCAGGTGCTTTTCCACTAAAAATATGAACAGTTTTGGGGGGGCAGATGCTACGGAACACCCAGCAGTTTCATTTCTGAGAGTGAAAAGTTGCAGGGAGAGCAAAAATACAGACGGCCAAGGGCAGCTTTGGGAGGAGAGGGGACCCCACACAGCAGCAGAGAGGTGCTGGCACGGTGGGGAAATTACTTTCAGGGATGAGGCTTTGGGAAGCTTTTGGGAATGCTGGTAGCTGCAGGCACGATGAAAGCGCAGGTATTGTGGTGCTTTTCTGTTACAGAAAAAGAGAAATAAATGCCCGTGTGTGCAAAGACACCCTTGAAATGCAGGTGGGGGGCTCATGCCAGACATGGGGGACTGTCCCCGATCTGAGACCTGCCATGAAGTCAAGCCTGAAGGATGTAAATCGTGTCATCTGGGTCTCACCTCACCCAGTATTTAAGGCTGGCTGGGGCTAAGTGGCTAATATTAATTATCGATCATTACAGAGGGGGGAAAAAATTAATTGGAAATTTTTCCCTCTCCCTCCTTCATTTCCCACAGCCCCACGTCAACTCTTCACCTTGGGGCTGGTCAAGAGGTTGCAGGAACGAAACGACAGCCAGGGAGCGGAGGAGCCAAAAAACCCAAGCACCTTCTGATGACCCAAAGCCCCTTATTTTGCAGCGCGGCTGAAGCCAGCCCAGCGGCCGGCTGGAAGTGCGTGCCGAGCCCCCCGCCCGCCCGCTCCGCCCGCAGCACCCCCGCTCCCACGCACCCCCCGTGACACGGGAACACGCCGCTCACCTGCACCGCCCCGGCCAGCCGCGGCACAGCCCCAGCGCCAGCCCCAGCCCCAGCCGCCGGGCAGCGGGCCCGGGCCCGGGGCGGGCCAGCGCGGGGGCGCCGAGGCGGGGGGGCTGCGGCGCGGCGGCTCCCGGGCGAGGAGCGCTTCGATGTGGAAGGGGGTCTTGGGGGGCGCCGGGCCGGGCCGGGGTCGCGGCGGGCTGCGCAGCATGGCCGGGCCGCTGGGTTTGCCGCCGGCCCCGCCGGCTTATATGGAGGGAGCGGTGGGCTGGGATGAGCCGCGCTCCTATGCAAAGTGGCGGCGGGGGGGCTGCCCTCACCCCTCTGGCCTGCAGCGGCATCCCCACGGGACCCCCCCCTTCCCAGCCGACACCTCTCTTTCCTGACACCCCCACAGACATCCCTCCTTTCACACTGATACCCCCATGGACACCCCTCTTTCCTCACTGACACCCCAACATACATCCCTCCTTCCACACCAATACCCCCATGGACACTGCTCCTTCCCCACCAACATCCCCACAGACACCCCACTTCCCATACCAATACCCCCATGGACACCCTTCTTTCCACACCGATACCGATACCCCTCCTTCCACACCAATACCCGCATGGACACCGCTCCCTCCCCACAGACACAACCCCCTTCCCCACCTGTACTCCCATGAACACCCCTCCCTGCACACTGACACCCCTACAGACACCCCTCCTTCCACGCCAACACCCCACAGACATCTGTCCTTCTCCAAGGACACCCCTCGTTCCCCACTGACACCCCCATGCCAACACGCCCCACGGACACCCCTCCTTCCCTGCCAATACCCCCATGGACACCCCTCCTTCCCTGCTGACACCTCCACTGACACACACCTGGACGCCTGTTTTCTTGCCCCTGCAGGGCACCTGCACGCCTTCCCCACAGACCCTCACACTAACGCCCACTCCTTCCCCACAGACACCCCCACTGACACCAGTTCCTTCCCCACAGACCCCCGCACTGGCACCCACTCCTTCCTCACTCCTCCCAAACCTTCTCCTACTCCACAGACACCCACAACAACACCCACTCCAGACAAACACCCGTGTGCCCGCCGTGGACACCTCCTCCCTTCCTCACGCCCACCTACACCTTCCCCCCACAACCTTGCAGACACCCTCACCTTGCCCCACAGACACCCACATGCTCCCCACCCTGCCCGCCCCCCCCCCCCGACCACCAAACCCCCCTGACACCCAACCCATACCAACACCCACACCTTCTCCCCAGGCCTCACAAGTGCACCCGCAGCATCCGTGCCCCAGGACCAGAGGGGAACTTGTCTGTGTGTACCTGCCCAGCTATGCTGGGGGGGGGGTTGGACCCCTGGGATGTGGGATACAGAGCTCACACAAGCTATGAGGTGACTATGCTGTGGAAATTTAACTGTTCGTCTGGTTTGGGTGCTGTCCCCATGTGTCACCCCCAGATAGATGCGTGGTCCGATGGAGAGCTGTGCATGGCACAGGTGCCAGCATGCTCGGCAAATGCAGATTCCTGCTCAAATCTCCAGTTTTCACCCTGAAGATTCACTCTGGAATATGTAAACACAAATCCCCAGATCAGAGTCTCCAGGTTAATAAACACAGACAAAAAATTCCCCGCGGCTTAATAACCCAGCATTAAACATCTCGGTGTGTGCGGGCTAGCTGTCCGTATCCAGTAAATCCTGCCTTAAATCAGGGATTTGTGCCATTCAAATTTCTTTTCCCTGCCCAAGCTGTAGAAATAGATGTTATAAATGAGCATCTCTATATTTTTGAGCATTTCAAAGCAAATGGAAATTATGGGAATGCATGGGCAGGATTATCCTGCTCACGAGGAAGCACCCTGGTGATGGCTAGAGGAACCTTAGGGAGGAGGATGCCCGCAGGAGACAAAAGAGTCCCTCAAGTTTGCCTTTAAAACACTTTTTTTCCCCTGCCTTTTAGCATCCTGTCTTCCACAGCAGCTTCAAAATAAGTGAATAAATACAGCTGCTGCTTTATTGCTCCTTATCCAAACAGCCAGCCCCAATCCTGCTGCCGTGTAACTATGTGCTTAATTGAAATCACACGTTCAAAGCTGGGCAAGTGCTGAAGCCTCTTCCCCCCTCGCCCCCCCACCTCCCAAAAAAAAAGCTGCCACCAAGAAAAAAAATAGGCAGAGATTCACAGCTTCTGACTTTGCTTGCACAGAGGTTGTGTGAATTAAAATACAGGTGTCCTTATACAAGTTTTTTATTTGTTTTATTAAAAATCTTTAATATCTTCTTTATTTTTCCTCTTTACAAGTTGTGACTGCCACTGTCATTCCTGTAGAAGGAGGTGTTGGAGATGCTCTGGGTTATGGACGGAGTGGTTTGACATTGCGGTTGTTGGGGTGGGCGAGCGGCTGGCAGAGCAGGGGGTTACGGTGCGGTGCTGCTGGATGGACAGACGGATGGACAGATGCGCAACCAGCACAAGCACTGGCTGCCTTTTCCCTTCAGCTTCACCGGCTTGGCTAAATTCGCTGCCTAATGACCTGTCCTGTTTCCCATTAGTACTGTGTGCTCAGCTAATGCATGTCAGTTCAAAAGCTGGAAATTTTCACTCTCTGGTAATGACTTGGGAAATATAGCACCCAGCAGCCAGGCCGAGCCGGGGCTCGGGAACCCCCGCCTCCCCTCACCCACATCAGGCTGAACTATTGCCTCCATCCCCATCTGCCCCCCAGCAAAGGCTCTTGCAGGAGTTGGGCAGGGGAGATGAAAGGATGGACTCTGACCCTCTTCTTTTGTTGTAAGTATTATTTGGTGGTGGTGGTGCGGCATTGGTTTTTTTATTATTTATTTATTTTTGTTTATTCCAGTTTTGTTTTTCAAGAGCGTAGAAAATAAAAGGGGAGGGGGAGTTTCTTAAGGGGATAAAAAAAAAATCCCAACAACAAAACAACAACAAAAAAAAAGCCCCCAGCCCTTTGTAAACACCCCCCCTGAGCAAGGGAAGGAGGTGAAAAGCATTTCCTGATAACTCCATTAAAGAATGAGGCTGCATTAACATTCCAAGTACCTCGACAAGAGATGAAAGTGGGGAACTTGAGTTCAGCCTCTCCTTGCTCCAGATGTTATTATGGGCTCCCTGAAAGGTTTTTTTATTTCTTTTTTTGCAAAGAGACAAAGATGTTGCCTACTTCAAACGGGGCTAATTGATGCTAATGACTATCAGATAGAGTGGGGGCCCTTATTCCCCCCTGCAAAGGGGAAAGAGAGAGTGCATTTTACAATCCCTTCATAGAAAACGCCCCACTCTTCAAACCAGGTTGCTGCTTTGGGGATTTTTGTTCTTCTCTGGCTGCTGCTTTCTCTCCTCCTCCGCTCCCCCCTGCCTTCATCTTTTCTGTCCCCCTTCTTCTGGGCACCCCGCAGCTCTCACTTGTTTGCCCATGAGAAATTTCACACCTCGCCTCCGTCGGTGGGGAGAGCCTGGCTCCATTTCCATCCCTCTCCCAGCCGCAAAACCATCCCAGCGGGCAAAAGAAGTGGCGGAAATTTCCCCAAACCCACAGCAAGCACACGTGAAAACGTGAGGGGGATTTTGTGCATCTGTAATCCAGGGCGTGAGTCCTCCTGTAAGTGAGAAAACATCTTCTCCACCCAGAGCATCCTTTCAGTCACATCTATTAGAGAGAAGATGGATCCCAGGGCTCATGTTAGGCAGGCGTGTGCTTGTGCTCATTAGGATAACCACCCCAGCACCGCCAACCTAGTCTGCAATCACGAGTTCATGCCTTTTACTCTTAAAAAAAAAAAAACACCCAAACTGGCTTTAAAATGGGATTCCGAACACCAGCTTCAGCTTTTAGCCTTGTGTCAGATATTTGCAGCCATTTCTGCTATGATAATCCACAGTAATAATAAATCATAATCAATAATCCAATAATAAAAAGGCAACGAGGAACATCCCAAAATCACGTGGCTCCTGGAGGTGGTGATTTGCCCCTTTCCAAGCCGGATCCCACTGAATCCTATAGTGAGAGGGGAACGGGGATTCATCTTTACTGTGGAAGAGGAGCATGGGGTTTCTCCCCGGAGGGTAACTCGTGCATGTTCGTTCCTTCATTGTAAAGTCTAGAAAGGAGAAATCCCTCAGGCTAACAACTCCTGTGTGTGCTCTCAGCTCCAGGAGCACCCAGCCCTGCCGGGTGCTGGGGTGTCACCCTGCCTTGGCTTTGCCGCCTTCAGCCAGGTGCTAGGGAGCTGCAGAGAGCTCCAGAACAAGGTTCTGGTGCTGACAGCTCTTGGCAAAGGCCATCCCTCCCTTTTGCAGCAGGATCTGGCGACTGTTCGCTTTGCTGTCTGGATCCTCAGTGCTTTGCAGGCTCCCATTAACAGACCCAAACTGGAGTGAGGACTGGAATGATGGCACGATGCTGTCTGCACTTTGAAGGTGTTATACAGTAATGGGAGCCCAGGTTGTGGGTGACAAGAGCACGGCCAGCCCCATACATCCTCCTGAGAGAGTCCAAGGCAGGGACAGCCACCGGCTCGGGGGAAACACTTCTGAGATCATGGTGACCTTTCAGCCGGGCGCTCCCTAGTTTCACCCACTACCCAAGCACTGGTGAAAGCCCCGTGCAAGAAGCAGTGAGGCGTGGACACGTGGAACATACGAGTTTTCTCAAAAAAAGTTATCTCAAACGCTGGCCTGCAGAGGAGACCACCCCCATCCTCTCCATCCCTATCACTTTATCACACCTCTTGCTTGACAAAGCCCTTGGGGAGACGGTTCAACATGTCCACGCAAGGGCAAGCAACCCTGCAAGATGCAAGTTTCTGCTCGGGGGTGCAGGCAGCAGGGGGAGGCAGAGGGCAGCAGCATCCTTCTGTCCCCTGAGCCTCAGACAGCCAATACACACCCCAGCCGCCCTTCAGACACTGGTCCCGGCTGCATTGTCAGGTTAATTTGTGATAATGGCCTGCAAAGCACCTCTGCCCCATCCAGCTCTCATTAGCACTTGATAATATCAAGCATCCTGAGGAACTGCGGCTCTTCCACCTCCTCCCCAGGGCACGGAGCCCTGCATCCAGCCCGGGCAGGGTGTCCCTGGCGATGAGGACTGGACCTGCTTCTCTTACTCCCCCATCGCTCAGTTTACGGGGCAAAGCATCTCTCCCCCTACAGCCTCAGGGCTTTCCTATAATTTAGCACCCAGACTACATCTGAATTAAGCCCAGGTTGTGACGGGGGTCATCAGGGCTGGATTCTCCCCTGCCTTTTGGTGGGGAGATGTCCCTGATTCAAGCAGGGCTGTTCCTCGGTGTCACATCTGGCCTCATATCTCAGCCAGATGTGAAATGAGGGAGCGGGACCTGCTGCATCCCATCATTCTCACCCTCCCCGGCTGCTGGGGGTCTGTCCGCCTGCCTGGGGTCCCTCCAAATACAGCGGTGGGGTGAGTCCACCATGGGGCTGACAGCAAAGTCTGGGTGGCACCCCCCCGAAAAATAAGCTGATACCCTCCCGCAAGACCTCGGAGGATGCTCCGTGGTCCTCCTGTCAGGCACAGACCTGAACACTGCCTTCACAAAGGTTGCGACTGCGGGTATTAAGAGCATCCCGAAACCACGCGTTTAAAATTAATTGGGAATTATAAACAAACTAAGCATTGAGGCAGCCCTGGTACAGGCGTGAGTGCAGGATCAGCCCGCTGCTCCCTTCAATTATCTTTTTTCTCCCACATTGTTCTCTCCTAATGAGGAGACTAATGACCAAAGGATGGTTCATAAGTGGTTCCCAGACTCTCCTTGCCCAGGGCAAACACCGTCCACAATAGGATCACAAATTGTAGGGAGAAGCCCCGGCTGATCACATCAGAAACGGTGCAGGGATTTATCTCTCTGCCTTAACAATAACAGTATGTTCTTAATCGCCACTCCAAAGGGACAGCTAGCAGGGGATCTGCCCGGCCTCATCATTAAAAGCTGGCAGCATCTTTGCTAGTGCTGCCCCTTTGTTCATCTTTCATTATTCCAATGCTCCGGCCCCGTTAATTCCTCTCCATCTTATTAAATCAATAGAGATGGTATGGGGGAAGGATGGGGAAGAGCAAGGGTCGGATCCGGCTCGGCTCTCAGCAGGAGTGCCGAGCAGGAGCAGGATCAGATCTGTCTCGCATAAGCATGATTCAAGCTGATACCATGCATGTCCAAGGCTTTATTTCTTCAGCTCCTGCAACGGGGGAAACTGAGGCCCAAAAGCATCATAGTTTGAGTCTCAGGAGGAGATTTTAGCAGAGCTGGGGAGCACTTTGTCTGACTGCCAGTCCTGCACCGCCCAACGAGATCCTCTTACTCATCCCATGCCATCAGGGCTTACTTGATTTTATGATTTAATCAACTTTTAAAATAAAATCACACCGTTGCAGAGGGTGTCTGGTGCCAGCGCTTCTGCTACACCCCCAGTGAAAGCCAAGCCCACCCATGCTGGGGTGGCAGTGCCACAGGACTGAGAAATTTTGTGTCACAAACCATTTGCAAAGGGAGAGATGGTGCAATTTTCATATTTTTTGTCTCTTTTTCCTAAAAGCTCATTTCACCAAAATGATGCAAACTGGCTTCTGGCAGGCCCTGCCGTGTGTGTGGCTGGGAGCAGGGCCGGGGAGGGATTTCCTCACGGTCTTTCCATTTTTGAGACTGAGATGGGAGGTGAGGAAGGAGCAGGAGAGCCTGGGAGGTGAGCACCAGCAGCTCCTTAAGGGCTGACAGGCCAAGTAGGAAACCCAGACTGGGGCTGATGGTGCTCCCTGACAGAGCCTGAAACACCTTGTGCAGCCCTGCGCAGGATTTACGCATGGCACTGCTTGCTCTCACTCTGACAGTGCTCAGTGCATGGTCCTGGTCCACAGCCCTGTGTTTCTTGCTGCAGAATAAATACCTTTTAAACCCGGGATTTTTAAACCTAGAGATTTTGTCCACTGCAGTGCTCACTGCATATGAGGGGTCTCCTTAATCACCCGGTTTCCCTGCTGCATTTCCAGACACGTCACTGCGTTTCACCCTTATTTTCCACACACCCAGGAGCTACTTCCAGCTGAGAGTTTAATGAAAAGAATTGTTGGCTTTGCTCTTTGGCTGAGCAAGGCAACTTGGGGCAAATTCATCCCAGAAAGACCGCAAAAGATGGGATGTTGTGGCATTTCCTCCCATTGCTTGTGATGTCTTCTTTATTTCCACCAAAACCAGGCATTGTGGAGCCGTTGGAGCTGCCTGGAAGCCTCAGGAAACTTATTTGATGTTTCAATCAGGAATTAAAGGGGAGGGAGAAGCAGGGGGAAATGCTCCCTGACCATTTAACAAGATTACATGATGAGATGGAGCCTGGAAACATGCATGGCCGACCCCGGCGCGCTCGCCTCCCCCGCCCAGCTTGGTTCGGGCTTTGCCTTGAACCTCCGCCGCAGGGATGTTGCCCTCTCCGGCACCGCGGCTCGTCCTCAGCACATGCTAATCCCATTTAGCAATTCCGCCCCCCCAGCCCTAAAGAGAGGGCAAGGGGGCAATCAGCTGAGAATGGGGCTCCCAGCTCCGGGAAGGGCTGCAAAAGGTGCCTGGAAAAGTGGCTGGGTCACAGGGACTGGGGGGCCGGAGGGGTCCTGCTGCTCCAGCATCCAAACGGCTCATCCTGCAAACTTCTACCGTCCCAAGTCAATGTGACTCATTCAAACAAATCAGTCCGTTGCCATGTGCTCAGCAGGAACAATCCTGCAGGAAGGAGAGCAGGGAGGGGCACACAGAGGACGGGTATGCTACAGCTCCACCTGGTTATCCCTTCTCCTATCCCTCCATCCATCTCCCATCCCATCCCATTTACCCAGCCACCCATTTGCACCTATTTGCCGGCACCCTGCATTCATCCCCAATCATCCACCCACCCGTTTTACCCACAGGCAGACCAGGCTGTTCCTCTGGGCAAATAGTCTGCCTTAATACATCCGCCCACCCATCTCACAACCTACCTGTCCTCCTACCAGCCACCTACTTATCTATGGAGCAGAGATTTGCTGGGGAGGGCTCAGCACTGCTTTAGCCGATAACCTTTATCCTCTTAATAAGGCTGCTTAACTCTCACTTCCTTATAATTATATGTCACTGAAAGCCAACTCGTTTTTTGCAGATAGGTGAAAAAACAGCATCTTTAAGAGAGCCTTGGGATAGACAGGATTGGGAAGGGACTAGTGGGGTCTTTGTGATGCCTGTGGGGTTTGGGTAAGGACACACAGCTCTTACTCTGCACAGGTGGATGAAAGGAGCCAAGGAGGCTCTGTCCCAGGTGAGTTGATCCAGCCCAAGACCTTGCCAGCTCTTTGGAGCATCACTTGCCCTTATTTTCCACAGGGCCAAATCGCTGTGCCTGGGTTTGATCCCAATCCGTGTGTTCTGGTTGGGCTGCCAGGAGCTGGGCTGAGCTGCAAGACCTCCTCTGCAGACTGAGGAGGGAGATGTCTCCGATGGGAGAAGGAAATTACATTTCTACCCGCTTTCCAGGATGCCAGAGATGGCAGGGGAAGGCTTGGCAGGGCACAAAATGACCCACCTGAATCCAGCTTTTCTGCGAACCATCAACTCCATCCCATTATCAGGATCAAACCTGGGGGTTTGGCTTTTCTCATCCCCAGGAGCAGTAGGCTGCTTTGTACTGCAGATATGCTCCCTTCCCTGCCCTAAGGAACCTGCAAACAGGTTAATCACTGGATGAGAGGAAGACAGGGGGTGGCCTTCCCCAGCACCCGGTTCTCCCATGACAGGTAGGAGAGGGAACACAGGTGCCCTGAGCTCTGTGCACCCCAGGGGACCAGCCACCCCCTCAAGAATTACCACCCACCATAAGAAAAGCCTCCTGGGCAAATCCCAAGGTGCCAGAGCAATGGACATGGTTTAATTAATCTCATATAAAAATCACTTTTGAAAAACCTCGGTCAAACACAGCAGTTTTAATTAAAGTCACGTCCCTGGTGGGACACTGTCTGGAGAGGGGTGTGAGCTGGGCAGACCCTGCAGGAGCATCCTTTGGAGCAGGGACAGGTCACCTGCTCCTGCCCTGGAGGAGCCTGGCACCACAAAAGGTCCAATCCTGCCTGAGGCTGAGTGCTGCCAGCTCCCAGGGGATTAAAGGTGTCCTGAGAACAACTTAACTCTCACAATCAGCTCGGCCCCCAGCTGGGTGATATTAAAACATCTCCCGTAAACCCTGTTGTCTCGGGGATGATGGCGATAAAACCCACCGGCATGCGAGATTAGCAGGTTAAACCCACTGGCACAGCCTGGGCTCTCAGCAGACATGTGAAGACATTAGCACAGTTTGGGCTCTTTGAGACCCGCCGGCTAATCCTGGCTCTGAAAACAGCTGGAACAAAGGGCAGCTTCTGTCACATCGTCCCCTTCTCCTGGCACCGTCCCCTTGCACTGTCCCCTTCTTGCATTGTCCCTTTTTCCTTGCATTGTCCCCCTCTCCTGGCATCACCCCCTTCTTATATTTTTCCTTTCTTGCACCGTCCCCCTCTCCCGGCATCATCCCCTTCTCCATACACCATCGTCTTCTCCCAGCAATGCCCCCTCTCCTTGCCATCATTTCATTCTCCTTGCACTGTCTCCTTTCCTTGCATCATCCCCTTCTCTTTGCCTCATTCCCTCTCCTTGCATCAGGTTTCACAGCTGCTCAAATAAACCCTCCACCTGGGTCCCTTCTTCCCGCAACCCCAAGCCCCGAGCAGACATGGAGACAATCTGGTTAGCAGGAGCTAGTGCTGCCCAGGCAAGCGGCCCAATGTCCCCATTGCGGCTCTTTTCCAGGAGGTCCAGGGCTGCTGGTACTCATGTGCTTTGCATCCTTGCAAGGAGCTCCCCATGGAGCTGCCCTTGGCTCATCCCCAGGCAGTGTCCAGCCCAAACCTGCTGGATTTGAAACCTCAACATCTGCCTAAGCCGGGCCAAGCAATTAAAATAAAAGCCTTGCTAATCTTTGCCCAGCTGAGATGGCACCCCAGGTGGCCATCTCACAAAGTTACCATCAGCTCCGTTCTCCAGGTGAGTTTTCCCTGCTTTCCCAGCTCCAAAAGCTCCTGAGAGCAGGATGCCATTGCTGGGTCGGGACGTGAGAGCCGTGGGCAGAGCAGGGTGTTGTTATGGTGAAGGTGCTGCTTGGCAGGAAGGGAGATGGATGAACTGGGAGATGGAGGTCTTCTACAAGGACCTGGGCTCTGTGAAGGTCCTGAGCTATTTTAGAGCACGAGGAGGCATCTGAGCACCCAGTGCCGCTGGGATGAGCCTGGCTATGGGGCCAATTGTGGGTGGGCTGTGCAGGTGGCCCCCACTCCCCCAGTTCTCCAGGGCTTGCTCCCATGAGCAAACATGTTGTTGTTCCTCCTCCTGCTGCAAAGATTAGCCCAAGAGTTGCATAAATAATTTATTTTCGCACTGCAAAAATAATTGGTGCCCTGTATATATTAGATACACTCATTGCCAGCTATGATACACTCATATAATACACACGGAAAAGTGGCCCAAAAGAGGCAATTCAGCAGCGCTTTGACACAGTCTGTGCAGGTGCTGTCCCTGAGCCTGGGGACAAGGACATGTCCTCCTGGCCATCCTCCGGCTCTGCTGGGAAGTCCTTGTCTTCCTCAGTGTGGTGGCTCTGTGAGTCAGGGCTCCGCTGCGGTGTGGCCAAACCCATTTTGGCCAGTTTGGCTTGTTGCTGTTCCAGGCTTTGTTTCCTCCACTTGATCCTCCGGTTTTGGAACCAGACTTTCACCTTAGGAAGAAGTAAAGCTTGGCTCTCAAACCTGCTTTCTTAAAGGACCAGAGGGTCACGGATCTGCTAAACCTCTGTGGCTGAGGCAACGCCCAGATGCTCCACAAACCCTTGGGTGCCCATGGCCTCAGACATCCCCTGGCTGGCCAGGACAGAGGTCCCCTGCCATGCTGTGTCCCTAGCAAGACGGAAAACTGTCCCCTGCAACCCAGCTGAGCCTGCACTGGTGAGCTGGGACCTGCCAGTGGTGGAGAAGGTCCAGCCTGAAGACAGACACAAGTTCAACCTCTCCACGTGGCCCTAGGACAGCCAATTTGTGACTCAGTTTCCCCATTCGTGACCCTCCACCCTTTTAATGTAAGCTATTTGCAACTGCTACCCCACATGGCTCCTTGCCCCAGGCTGAGGGACATGGCCCAGGGCCCACCCTTTGGGACCCTCCCTGGACTGGCTGGTGGGGCAGATGGAGATGGAGCACGGTGGGGCTTACCTGTTCTTCGGTGAGGTGCAGGGAGGAGGCAAGCAGGCACCTCTCCATGCCCACCAGGTACTGCTGCCGTGCAAACTCCTTCTCCAGCCGGGCCAGCTGGTCGTTGGTGAAGATGGTCCGGACCCGCTTGGCTTTGCCAGTCTTGGCTTTGAAGATGGGGAAGCAGCACTTGGAGATCAGGAAGCCTGGAGGTGAGGGAGAGAGGGGTGGTTAGGGTGAAGAGCCCTTGGAGGGGTCCCCTTTAGAGTGGGGTCCCCCTTGGAAGGTCCTTTCCTGGAGAGGCAGAAGGGATCTTCCTATTTGGAGGTATCCCATTTAAAGAGATAAAAGGGGTCTCTTTGAAGGGCGTCCCCCATGTGCAGATGGTCTTCTTGAAGAGGTGGATCCAAGTGCCTCTTGGAGACAATCCCTTTGGAGAGAGTCCCCATGAAGAGGTGGAAGGAGCTCCCTTCCCCCCCCCCCCCCCCCCCCCCCCCCGGCCCTGAGGCCTGAGTGTCTTATTTGGAGGGGCAGAAGGTCCTTGTTGGAGAGACCCCCTTGGGAGGAGGCAGAGCAGGTCCTCCCATATGGAGACATCTGAATGTTCGAGAGGTGCCCCCCTCCAAAAAAAGGCCCCTGCGGGAGACAGGTCCCTCATTTGGAGAGGCGGCCAATGGTCTCCCCTTGCAGAGGTGGAAAGAGGTCCCCCATTTCGGGGTATCCTGAGAGAGGTGGGCATGAGTCCCACTGGAAGAGATGCCCTTTGGAGGGGTCCCCCCTTGGAGAAGTGAAAGGAGATCCCAATTTGGAGGTGGCCCCCTGGGAGAGGTGGATCCAGGTCCTCCTTGGAGGCATCCCCTTTGAAGGGGGTCCCCTTGAGGAGGTGGAAGGACATCACCCCATGGAAGAGATGGATTCAGGTCCCCATTTGGAAACGTCCCCATGGGACAAGTAGAGAGGGCCCTCCGTGGAAGAGGTCCCCTTGAGAGGGGTCCCCCGGGAGAAGTATCCAAGGCCCCCCCTCAAAGAGATGGAAAGAGGTCCCCATTTGGAGGTGCCCCCCTGGGAGAGGCGGCCAAAGGTCCTTCTCGGAGGCATGGCAGGAGGGCCCCGTTTGGTTACCTCTCCATGGAAGAGGTGGCGGTGGGTCCCCCAGGGAGAGGTAGCCAAGGGTCCTCCTCAGAGAGCTGGGAAGAGGTCCCCGTTTGGAGGTGCCCCCTGGGCGAGGTGGCCGAGGGTCCCTCCCCCTGGGAGCGAGATGCCAGGAGCCCCCGTTTGGAGGTGTCTCCACAGGGGAGACGGACGTGGGTCCCCCTGGCAGAGACGGGAAGAGGTCCCCACCTGGAGCTGTCCCCACAGGAGAGGTGCGCGAGGGTCCCCCCATGCGGGGGTGCCCCCGGGGGGGCGCGGCGGTACCTGTGGCCCCGAGGCGGGCGGCCCAGGCGGGGGGCGGCCCTCCGCAGCAGGCGGCGCAGAGCGGCGAGCGGCGGGCGGCGGGCGGGGGGGATGCCCAGAGCGGCGGCGGGGGCGGCGGGGGCGGCGGGGGGCCCGGCGAGGCGCGCCCCAGCAGCGCGGCGATGGTGAAGGCCTGGCCGGGCCGAGCGGCGGGCGGCGGGGCGGGGGCCGGCATGGCGGGCTGTGGCGGGGCCGCGCCGCCCGCCTTTATCCGGCCGCACCGAGGGGACGGGGCGGGATGGGGCGGGCGGGGCCCGCGGGCATCGCCCTCTGCCCTGCCGGGGGGTCGCGCCGCGGCCCCCTGCCCTCCCTGCGCGGGTGTCCCCGCCGTGTCCCCCTGCCGTCGATGGGGAGGCATGTCCCGTCGTGTCCCCCTGCCCTCCATAGGGATGACGCCCCCCGTGTCCCCCTGCCTTCGATGAGGAGGTGTGTCCCCCCGTGTCCCCCCGCCCTCCTTGGGGATGTGTGTCCCCACCATGTCCTCCTGCCCTCAGCTGGGGTGGCCCCCTGTGGGCCCCTGCCATCAATGGGGATGTGCCCCCCGCTCCCCCGTGTCCCTCTGTCCTCGACGGGGATGTGTCCCTACCATGTCCCCCTGCCCTTGATAGAGATGTCCCCTCCCGTGTCCCCCTGCCCACCATGGGGATGTGTGCCCCCCCTGTGTCCCCCTGCTCTCGGTGGGGATGTCTCCCCTGCCATGTTCCCCTGCCCCTGATAGGGATGTGTCCCCCTACCCTTGCCTGGGGTGGTCCCACCATGTCCCCCTGTCGTTGATGGGGATGTGTCCCCACACCCTGTGTCCCCCTACCCCTGGGGTGGAGACAGCCATGTGTCCTACCCCAGGGTGGACGCCCCCATGTCCCCCTCCCAGGGTAGCTTTGGCCCTGGAATACTTAGGCTGGAGGATCCAGGGGACACCACGGGACAAGCCAGTGTCACACCAAAGCTACCAAAGCCTCTGGGGTCCCCCTTAGCACTCTGACTTCATCGCACCAGCATGCACCCCGCTGCACAGCTGCTTTTTGGAGGGGGCGTGATATACTCCAGGCCAGCAAGGCAAAGGGACAGGACCAGGGATGCTCTGCGAGGCAGTGGCAGAGGCGGGGGGCTGTCCTTGAATCCCTCCAGCTCGCCCCTCTCGACTGATGGGATTCAGATGGTCATTAGGGTCTGAGATTCTTAAAATCGTGCAGCTTTTCCTAATGAGCTGGGAAAAGTCACACCTCGGGCCCAGCGCAGCAGGGGAGCGAGCCCCGGTCAAAGGACTCCACCAGGGCTCAGAGGTTTATTGGGGAGGAAATGGGGCGCGGGGGAGTCGGGGGGCTGGGCCCCCACATCTGCACCACAGCAGCCCCCCTCACTCGGGTTTCACCAGGTCCCTAGGACCCGGCAAATGTGTGTGCAGCCCCCCAAGCTGGGAAAAAAAATACAACCAAGGATTGCTCCGGTGCTGAGAAAGTCATTATGGGGCTCTGCCCTGGTGGGGAGCATCCTCTGCTCTGCAGCTGGGTGGCCACCTCAGGGACGGGGATAGGGGACAGGGATGGAGACCCCCCCTCCCAGCTCCACACTACTGGGGCACAACCAAGCCCAATAGCAGCAAGTGAAAGCTTCCTGGGGCTGTCTCTACAGAAAAAAAAAAAAAAGCCATAAAAACCTCGTGGTGGGTACTGTGCTAGTGGTGATGCCACGTTTCCCAGCTCATCACAGGGCTGTCACCCCACTGCCGCGGTGGTGGGGGCAAATAAAGGCCCTGGTGGGGGCAGAGATGAAAGGGTGGCAGATTTGGTGTTATTAGGTTTTAATTACAGTCTTGAAAAGGCCAAGATAAAAAGGCAGGAGGCCCCTTCCCCGGGCTCTGTGGGCTCAGAGTGTTTGCTTAGGAGGTGCTTTCCCTTTTTTTATTCCCTTTTTCCTCTCCCTCTGTTTGATGGAGCTCAGCAAACACACACCCTACAACCCTCCACAGCGGAGTGACCCCAGGACTGGGGGTGCTCAGCACTCCTGTGCTGGATGGGATGCTAATGGCACCCATGGGGTTGGGAGCCAGGTGATATGGGGCCAAAATGGGGATACTGGTACCCAGTGGTTCCTTGGGACAGCCAGGTGGGAAAATTCTGTCCTGGAGAAATGGGGGGATGGGTGTTAGTAGTTGCGGGGGTAATGTCGTGCAAGCAAGGAGCACGGGAGGGTTGGAATTGGGGTTTGCTGCCCACAAACCACGCATTTCTTTTCACCGGGTCTGGATCCAGAAGGGGAATGTGAACCCAGGGATGGCTCCTGCCTAACTTTGAGGCAAAATTGCACCAAGGCTCCTGAGCTAATTAATAACAATGCTGCTCATTAATAGCCCAGGGCCAGGCTATCTGGGCAGGGTGTGGATTGTCGGTCTGCAGAGGAGTGAGGCCTTCAGGGTCACCCCCATGTCCCCAGAAAGCCTCAAGGGTGACCTCCAGAACCCCAGGCCCCCCCCCTTGTCTTGTTCCTGTAGCACCCTTCTGTCTGGCCATTGTCTGTCCATCCATCCTGGCCCTCAGAGCTTTGCCCACAACACTCCTTTGCATCCGACAGCTGATAACACCATGCTGGTCCTGTACTGGGGCTGGGGGGCTATAGATACCCATAATTTGCAGGGCAAAGAGGTGTTTTCTAGCAATACAGCTGAAATTCTTGGAAAAAAAAGTGTTTGGATACCGGCTGCCATCAAGTGGCTGAGGAGGATCCAAGCCTGACCACAGATCATTTGAATCCCAGATCTTGCCCCTCCCTAATTAAATACACTCTTCTTTTCTTGTTATTAAAGGTCTCACCGCCTGGATTTGGGACCCAGAGCCAAGCCCTCCCTTAAGCATCGTAAGATATGCAGCTCTGCTGCCTCTCTCGATAGACTTGACCCAGCTCTAGGGAGGTTTTCTCCAGCAGGACTCATACATGCACAGGTCACCGCCACCGCTGGGGGGCTGTTTGTGGATGCAAAGACAGAAAAAAAAAAAAAAATGCCTTTTTTTTTTTTTTTAAACCCTGCATGTGGTTGAACTGGGGAACCCCTTGCCCAGGAGCTCCTGGAAGTAGAGAGCTTCAGTAGAGGAGTTTCTGCAAATATCAATATCTGGAGCTGTATGATACAGGCTAAAATACACCGTGGCCCAAACTGGGGGAGTCCCATGGCACAGCTGGGTGGCTTGGTGCTGGGATGGGTCTCCCCGGGGCTGGGACAAGCCCCCCCCAGCAGACAATTGGAATACAGAAATGCCTTCAAGATTAAAGCAGGAGGGATATGTCTTCCTTAAATGTTATGCACTGTTCCATGCACCTGAAGGAAAACTGGTGGAGTTCCCCGCCCCCCCCCCCCCCCGTCTTTCTGTTTCATGGCTTTTTAGAGCTTTGGCTCATGGGTTTCGTGGCTAAGGACAGATCCTGCCCTGCCCTGTTCACACTGCTTTGGTCCCGATCCGTACCACAGCTCTTTTGAGGCTGGTAGTGGCAAAGTAGCCACTTCCAGCGAAAGATCTGCTGCTCAGAGCATCTGAAACCAATTCCCAAAGGCACCCGCAGTGCCGAGCATCTCTGACCCACACAGACACAAAAGCACCCCAGTTAGCAACCGTCCCAGTTAGCTGACACCCCATTTACTGGGCTTTCCAGTTACCAAGTATCCCAATTAGCAGGATCTACAATTAGTGAGCATCCCCACCTTCAGGCATCCCAGCTAGTGAGCATCGCAGGTAGTGGGTCTCCCAGTTATCAAGCATGCTAGTTAGTGGGGCTCCCAGTTTAGCAGGGATCCCAGCTAACAGGCACCCCAGTCAGCCCAGTTCGAGTCAGCTGGCTGCCTGTTAAATAGGGTCCCTGTTACCAAACGTCCCAATTAGTGTAGTTAATTAGTGGGGATGCCGGTTAGTGTAGATCCTGCTGATCGTATCGCTACTCATCTCGACTTGCTCACAGATTCCAGTAGTAAGCAAGCATCTCAGTTACCGGGCTCCCGGCTGGGGGGTACCCAGCGCGCAGGGTCCCCCCGGGGCCGTTCCCCCTCTGACCGCCAGAGGGCGCTGCCCGACCGCGCTGCGTCCCGGACACCCAGCCGGGGGGGCCGGGACACTGCGGGGGGGACAGGGCTGAGGGGCGGGGGGCCGGGCTGTAGGGGGACACACATTGGGCTGGGACACTGGGCTGGGGGGGACAGGGCTGGGGGGGGGACACCTGGCTGGGGGGGGACGGGGACGGGACAGGGCTGGGACAGCGGGCTGGAGGGCACAGGGCGGGATGGGGGAGCGGCTTGGGACAGCAGGCCGGGGGCAGCTGAGCTGGGGGACACTGGGCTGGGACCATGGGAGGGGACAGCGGGGTGCGGGGTGGGGGGCACTGGGCTGAGGGACACCGGGCAGGGACCGCAGGGTAGGGGACACCGAGGTGGGCCAGTGGGCTGGGATCCCTACAGCTGGGACAGCAGGGTGCAGGGCACTGGGCTGGGACACACCAAGGTGGGACATACCAGGGTGTGACAGTGGGATGAGGGACACCAGGCTGGGATAGGACAGTGGGACGGGACACACTGGGGTGGGAGACACTGGGAAGCGACACTGGGGTAGGGGACACTGGGGTGGGACATTAGTATGGGACACACCAGGGTGGGACACACCAGGATAGCACAGTGGGCTTGGGACAGACCAGGGCTGGGACATATTGGGATGGGACACACCAGGGTGGGAGACACTGGGAAGGGACACTGGGGTTGGGACACACCAGGGTGGGACATCAGGATGTGACACACAAGGGTGGAAGACACCAGAAAAGTACACAGGGATTGGGACACACTGGGGGGGCACATCAGCATGGGACACACTGTGCTGAGACATCAGGCTGGGACACACCAGAGTGGGAGACACCAGGAAGGGACACTCCGGTTGGGACACACTGGAATGGGACACATGGGTGGGACAAAGCAGGCTGGGACACACTGGGGCCGTCACATTCCAGGGCCAGGAGGTTTCTCCCAAGACACTGTGTGGATAAAGGGTGTCCCGGTTGAGGGTGACAACCTTCTTCTCTCCACACACGGGTGCCACCAGTGGCCACGCAGCTCTGGCTGAGCTTTTGGGTGGTGACAAGGACCATCTCTGAGCCAAGCACAGTCCTGCCACGCGTGCAAGTGAGCCAAGGGCAGACCAAGGACAGCATCACTGCCCTGCTGTGCCCCACAGCACCGGTGTTCCTGGGGGCTCGGATCCACCCTGGAGCTCGATCCAAGCCACGTGACTTCAGCCAGGTGATGGTAACTCTGTGGGGGTGGCTCCATCCGCTGCATCCCACTTGTTGGCTGATCCCGAGGCAAACCGGCCAAAATTCAGCCCACCGCTAACCAGAACACATGTGGGCTGCAACTGGCCCCAAGACCCTATAAATCAACCCTAAAGGGGCACATCCCTGGGGCACCATGAGGCTGTGCCTGTCCCCACCATCCCAAGGGATGGCATCGAGCGGCAGCAACAGGGATGTCGAGGTTTGTCCTTCTCCACACGCTGGATTTGGGGCGGTGGGGCCAAGCATCTCTCCTCCAGGATGGAACCTGGCACAGGGGGGGTTGCAGCATCCCCAGTGTCACCAGCACCTCTGCAGATCCCCCCCTTTTTACACCACCATCTGCCCCCAAAATCTGGGAGTGAGCCATGACCCCCCCGCATCCATCTGCCCAGCCGGGAAAGTCAAAAGCAGTGTCATTGCCAAATCCAGAGGCACCCGCGGAATTGATGGCGACGGATTTCCACCTTTATTTGTCAACAAGGCGCGCTGGCCTCCCCCCCAGCCCTGCAAAGCCCTGCTAATCTCCCATACAATTGCAGTTTGCTGTGCAAACAGCTTGGGGGGGGGCAGCCGGGGGTCTGCATGAGAAATGTGTCATTTGGGGGCGGCCGGCAGCCTTGTGGGTAAGCCAGCGAGTGAATCGCAGCATCGCTAACGCCGGATTGAAACGATTTTGAAGCAATTGCCCTTCAATAACCCTAATCCTTGGCCGTGAATGGGGGGGTTTAACTCCTGGCCTTTATTCCCACCTTATTATCTATTGATTGACTTTTCAAAAGGGTAATAACATAAAGAGATTGATGCTCTGAATCCCGCCTGGAGATCAAATGGAGCCGGCAGTTGATTTTCTGTGCCGGATCTGATGGATAAAGCCCCGAGCTTTGATTTTTGCCCCCCGAAGCGGAGATGGGGGCAAAGGGGGCAAGGAGAAGGAGAAAGGGGAGGGGGGGACCCGTGGGGAGCAGCAGCCTCCATCCCTCCATGCTCCACCAAACAATCAGAATAAAAGCAAATTATTTCTCCTATTTTCCTTCCTGAGATGAATGATAAACTGTCCATTGCCGAAAAGAAACTGATAACGCCTCTAATTTTACTGGAAGGCCTAAAAATGCCATTTCTACGCAAAACAGGGCGCCGCTCTGCTCCCCGGCCAGCTTTTGATAAATCTGGGGAGCTTTTTTCCTTCTTTTTTGCCTGTTTTTTTTTTTTTTTTTTCGATTTCCCTTTCAGTTTGCAAGGGGAAATGCCCCCGGAGCTACAAACAACGCACAATAAAGCAAAATAATATTTTAGTCAAAATAGGCAGACGGCGCTTGCAGCCAACTTTCAAATTAGCATTTTGAGGGCAAATATGCAGACAATTTGAGATAATGAGGCCTGATTATTCAATCCAATGAATGTTAAATAGGCAGCAAGGGCGCCCGCGTCTTATCTCCCCCGCTTTCGATTTATTTTAGTTTAGTTTAGTTTTAATCGTTTCCCATTTGAACTCTTTATTTGTCTTGGCTGCAGCCCCCTCTCCCCCACCCCCCCCCACCCCCACCCCCCGCCTCTCCCTCCCTCCATTCCCCGGCATCCCCGCGCTGCCAGCCAGGATTTTGCAGTGGGAAATTGCCGGCCTGGACCCGACATCCCTTTTGCAATCTGTTTTCAGGGAGCATTTTGCAGCTTGTCCCCCAAAAAATCAGAGTGTGCAGACTTTTGGGGGCTGCTGTCAGACCTGGTTCCCCAAAGCGGGGGATGTTTGGGTGACATTTTGAGGGTGGCATGAATAATTATTTGCAGGGATGTGCATCACTGGCGCAGAGATGTGGGGTGATGCACCCCCACCTCCGGCTCATCCTTCATGCCTTTAATCCCACGGCTGTTTGTGCAGGTGGTGGTGCAGTTACTCCCACCTTGGGTCTCAGCACTCATAGTAAAATGAGCACAAACAGCAAACGAACCCCAGGGGAGAAGAGCACAGCACCCACTGCCACCCTGGCTCACCATCCCCACCAGGCATGGATCCCATTGTGCAACCCCTGTGACCTTCCAGCAGCATTTGGCTTCACTCTTGCAGAAATGCAATTTTTTTGCAAACCTGAGGAGCATTTCCTATCCCCAAGGAGGAAAGGATCAGCTCCAATGGGAAGCTTCTGGGAGTGAGCAGCACCGGGTGCTGCTGGAACACCACAATGGGGAGCGGCATTTTGCACCAAAAATGGGGGGGAAGAAAGCAAAAATACGCAATTAGCATCATTTTCCAGCTCCTCACTGGCAAGGCAGCTGGGTTAGGTGAGAGCCCTGTTCCAGGATGCCATTGCAACGGTATTTAGGGGAGCACAGGGGTGAGCTGGGGCAGATGCATGGCTGCCATGGAGGAGGAAAAAGCAAAAATCAAAGTTAAGCAAGAATTAAAGTTAAAGAAAAAAATAAAGGAGATATTAAAGTTGAAGCAAAAATTCAATCGGAAGCAAAAACTAAAATTGAACCAAAAATGAAATTTGAAGCAAAGATTAAAGTTGAAGCAAAAATTAAATTCAAAGCAAAAATTAAAGCAAAGCTTAAAGTTGAAGCAAAAGTTAAAGCAAAATTGGACCCAGCCCAGGCTCAGCAAGGATGGTGTGAAGGGTGCCCAGAAGGCAGCCACACAGCCTTGCGCCACCACTAACCCGTTTTCTCCACGATTCAAGAGGAGAATAATAGTAATAATAAAAAAATCATTGATTTCAGGGGTAATTAAAAAAGCTCTTTATGCCTCAAATGCAAAGGTGGTGGTAAAATCAGAGAGATGTGTAAGTAAGACCTGGGAAGCGGAGCAGGGCAGGGAGGTGAAGTGAGACAGAAAAAAGACCCCCCATTTATGGAGGCAAGGATGGAAAGTGGTGGAGAGGAGGAGATGCAGCGAAGGAGAGATAATCAGAAAGAAAAAAAAAAAAAAAGGTGAAAAACAATCAAAAGAAGGCAAAATATAAAGCAGATGCTGAGGAGGGATAAGAGGCGGCCGGCAGAGTGGGGCCATGTGCTGGACTGGATGGATAATTGGATTTTGGTTCATCTTGGGGGCGATAAGATATTCCCTGTATAGTTTTTTATTCCTATATGAAGTATATTTTAATACAAGATTTGAATACGGCTGGGGTAGTGCATCCCACTGGAAAAAATATGGAAAAAAGCATTTCCCCCCAGTTTATGCATTTGCTTGGAGGTTTTTTGGGGCAGAACGCGGCTCTTCCTGCTCTCAGCGGCTTTGGTCTTGTTCGCAGCTGTTTGGAGTGAGCAGGAGCAGTGCAAAGCCCTGAGAGCAAAGAGAGGGGCTGCCGCAAATCCCGAGGGGACCATCGCAGCCGTGCAACGCGGTGGGGGCACTCCGTGTCCCCGCGGCCGAGCGGAACGGGCAGGCACTGGCCCCTGGCGAGGGGACGCGAAGCAGAAGGAGGCCAAACTCAAACCCACACGGCTGGTTTGATGCCGGAGATGGGAGCGATAGAGCAGGGCAGGCAGACCTGGTCTCTTAACCCAGGTGGCCCCGGACGGCCCTTATCGCGACGGCATCAAAGCCCCAGGGCCCAGGTCGCCCTGGCACAGCCCGGCCGTGAGCACCCAAAATGCCGGCACCGAGCACAGTGAGCCCTGGCACGGCTTCTTTGTGTGACCTTGCTTGAGGGGCCAGGGAATACGGGCTCTGGCCGTGCAAGTCATTAGGGTCAACGGAGAGAGTTTTAATTGCTTATTAGGGTTGGGGCCCTGTTGGGGCCGCTGCTGTACCCCCATCGGGCTGCTGTGTGGGAAATGCTGCTGAATATTTATTTATTCATTTATTTATTTGTTTATTTCCGCAAAGCTGGGGCAGGGGGAAGGTTGTACGCGGCTTGTTGCCAACCACCATCCCCCAATAATCCCGTGGGAACGCTGGCAATCTGCTCCCATGTGCACACATTCCAAGGAGAAGCAGCCTGCAAACTGTGGGTGATGGGGGTGCTCTGCAAAGCCCCTGGCAGGGGGCATGCTCACGTTCACACATGCATACACGCACTTGCACGTGCACACATGCACAAGCTTGCCCACACATGGCCAGGCATGCATACACTTGCACATGCACAGCCACACGCTCCTGCTTGCACATGCATGCAAGTGCATGCACATGCATGGACGCACATGCATGGACACGCATGCACACACTTGTATGTATATGGACGCATGCTCACACTTGCGCTTGCATGCACATACGCTTGCACACGCATGCACGTGCAGGTGCACACGCATATCTTGGGGCAGGGTAACCGGGGAGAGCACGAGAAACGCCACTTGCAGGAGCACCCGGTGGGGGCTGGGGTGGGTGCAGCCGGATGTCGGGGCACACACACGTGGCCCCCCCTAGTCGCGACACTCTGGGTGCCCTATCGTGGCTTTGCGGTGGCCCCAGCCTCCTGCGTGTGCCGCACGGCACACAGCCCGCGCACTCTGCGGTGCACGCCCCTACGCTGCACGCCCGGTGCACGTCCGGCGCACACACCCTGCTCGTTGCACGTCCCGCCCCGGTGCACACCCGGTGCACGCCCCCCCCCGGTGCACGCCCGCTGCAAAGCACGCCCCTCCCCCCGGCACATTCCCTCCCAGTGCACGCCCGGTGCACGCCCCTCCCGTTGCACGTCCCCCCAGTTGCACGCCACTCCGTTGCCCCTCCCTCCTGCTGCACGCCCCCTGCAAAGCACGACCCCCGGCCCGTGACCTTTCCCCCTCGGTGCACGCCCCCCCGGTAGCCCGCCCTCTGCACGCGCCTCCGCCCCTCCCTCCGGTGCGGCGGGGAGGAGGTGTGGGTTAGAGCGGGGGCGTGGCTTGGGCGGTACAGAGGCGGGCTTGGATGGGGGCGTGGCTCACATCAGAGGAGTGGTTTGGCATTACGGAGGCGGAGTCTGGGCGGTAGTATGGGCGTGGCCTAGGAAGAGGGCGTGGCTTAGGACGGGGCGGGGCGGCCGGTGGCGCTCGCGCTGCGGCCCGGCTGCGGCAGCGGAGCGAGGCCCGGCCCGGTCCGGCCCGGTCCGGTTCCGCCAGGTTCTGTCCGGCCCGGTGTCTCCTTAGTGTTCCCGCTATGGCGCTGCTGCGGGCGGCCGCGCTTCCCGCTGAGCAGTCTCCGGCCTGGCAGCCCACCCATGTCCAGGTGACGGTGGTGCGGGCCCGCGGGCTGCGGTGCAAGGGCGGCGGCAAGCCGGGCACCAGCGACGCCTACACCATCATCCAGCTGGGCCGCGAGAAGTACAGCACCTCGGTGGCCGAGAAGAGCACCGGCAACCCCGAATGGCGGGAGGAGTGCGCCTTCGAGCTGCCCCCCGAGCTGGGTGCCCCGGCGGGCCTGGCCCGCGGTGGCCTGGTACTCACCGTCATGCACCGGGCCCTGGTGGGCATGGACCGCTTCCTGGGCCAGGCCCTGGTGCCCCTGGAGCCTGCCCTGCAGCAGGGCCGTGCGCCCGAGGAGCGGTGAGTGGGTCCTGCTGGGCATTGCCTGGCACCCATGGGAGCAGGGCAGGGGAGGCCTCCGGGGTGGGCGTCACGGGGTCCCTGTGTGCCCCAGGGTTGGGCATCACACATCCATGTGAGCCCCAGGAAAGGCATCGCAGTGGATGGGGCATCATGGGGTCCCTGCGTGCCCCAGGGTTGGGCTTCACAGAGTCCCTGTGTGCCCTGGGATGGGCATCATGGCTCCATGTGAGCCCCAGGAAGGGCATCACAGTGCATGGGGTGTCATGCAGTCTCTCTGTGCCCCAAGGTGGGTGTCACGGGGTCCCTGCATGCCATAGGAAGGGCATTGCAGGAGACAGGGTGTGGTGAGGTCTGTGAATGTCGCAGGAAAGGGCTTTGTGGGATGTAGGGTGTCACAGGGTCCCTGCATGCCCCAAGAACGGTGTTGCTGGGGACAGGGAATTGTGGCAACTACTCGTGCCCCAGGAAGGGCACTGCAGGAGGTAGGGTCCATGCATACCTGGGAAGGGTGTTGTGGGAGATAAGGCATCACAGGATCCATGGACACCTTAGGGAGGATGTTGCAGGGAGCAGGGTGTCATGAGGTCCAGTGTGCTCCAGGGAGGGCTTTGCAGGAGGTTGTGCACCATCACGGGGGCTGTGTATGCACTCAGAAAGGTGTCACGGGAGACAGGGAATCATGGGATCTGTGAGTGCCCTGGGAAAGGTGTCACAGAGGATGGGGTCCAGGTATGACCCAGGAAGGGTATTGCACGGTACAGGATATCACAGGAAGGACATCGTGGAGGGCAGGATGTCACAGGTGTTCCAGGAAGGGTGTTGTGGACGATGAGCTGTCTTAGGGTCCCACTTTCCCCTCTGGAAGGGAGTCATGCGGGGCAAGGCATCACAGGATCCTTCCTCCCCCTGGGCAGGGGGTCCCAGGGGACAGAATGTTGCGAGGTTCCTCTGCATCCCGGGAGAGTCCCCCTGGGATCTGTCACTCCTGGGAGGCAGTGGCACAGATGTAAGTGGTCATTTGTCCTTCTGATGGCTGCGGTGGCCCCACCAGCTCGGTGGGACTGTCTGTGTGACCTGGTTTGTTGTGGTGCTGCTGCAGGAGGGTCCCCCAGTTTGGGGGACCGAACACCAGCCCTGTGTTGTCTCCAGCATAGATCCCTGCCCGTGTGGGATTTGCTGTTCTTCCTTCTTTCTCCAGAAGGATTTAAAACAATAATAATGTTTTCTAGCCTTTGCCAAGCAGAGAAATGTAGGAATGTAGATGAAATTCCTTTAGGGAAGAAATTTTTTGAGTTTTGCTCCATGCTGACCTGGCCAGGCTGCTGCATGCCTCTGGGAGCGTCCCCATTGCTCACTGGCTCCCAGGACCCCAGGAATTCAGCTGGCTTGCTGCCCGAAGCTGCAGACTTGGAGAGAAGCCTCCCTCACCCTCCTACCCAGGGCATGGCTGGGGAGGCGGTGGAGGGAGCACCAGGGCTTGGCAGATGGCGCAGCCTTGCTCCTGGGGAGCAGTATTAGTGTGAAAAGGGGCTGGAAAAACTTTTCCTGTGGAGAAATGCGGTTCATTTGCATCTGCAGCCCGTTGAGACTGCAGCTTGCCCTAAAATGGGAGCATGGGCACAGAGGAAGAGTGACTAACCCCAGAGTTGGTGTCTGAGTGCTTCCCCCCCAGCGTTTATTTTGCTTTTATTAGTGCTGCCTGGAGAATGGGCGGTGTTGGAGTAGCTGGATCTGAATTCTTCAGGCCTAATTCAAACCAGCATCGTGCACAGACTTCAGAGCGAGCATGCCAATCCATGGCCTTTCGGGTGCTCTGAGAGAGATGTGTTGTTTTGGCACAGGAGCATGTGAAATAACTTTCCGTCCTCTTCGTGGTTTGGGTAGTGAGCCCTGTGCTGGGAGCCAGGGCAAGCCATGCTCCTGTTAGCAGAAGTTTACAAAGATGTGCAAAGCAGGGGCTCCTGTGACAGTCCAGCAAAGGTTTCAGGAGGCTGAACTCACGGTCTTGTCTCAAAGGTCTCAGTGTCAGGGGCTGTTAATCCCATGGGTGCAATGTCCAGCGTGGCTGGACTCCGTGCTGCCTGTCATGGCCACCAGTCACCCCCACGGAACTGTTACTGCAGCCCTAGGAGGGGGTCTGGGCTGCAAGGCAGGAGATCCCCATGCTTCTTGCTGTCTGCCTCCCTCCCTTCCTGTAGCTTTGCTTGCGTAGAGAAAATTAACTTCCCCTTGCACTGCTGAGGATTGCAAGAGCTTTTAAGGCTCTTTATCTTCGCCCATGACCCCTGATGATGGAAGTGAGCACAGAAAACATGACAGAGCTCTCACCCTGCACCCTGAGCATCTCCATTTGCTCGAACCCCTGAGCTGGAAGGTGTCTCGAGGGTGGGTGGCAGGTCAGCAGTGTGGAAAGGGCTGCAATTTTTTTTTTTTTTTTTTTTTTTTTGAGGGAAGTCCCAAGTGCTGGAGCTTGTCCAGCCAGGTAGGAGAAGCCCTGGGGGTCTGACTCTGTGGGCCATGTAAGCTTCCAACCAGCTTCTAATGTCTGGTTCAGTCCCACTGTAAGCAACCTTGTTTAGGAGGAAATTTTAGTCTCAGATTAAAAAATAGCAGAACAAACACACAGAGGCTCCCCCTGCTCTAGGGCTGCACTGCAGAGAACACCCATGCCTGTGCAGTGGAGATAACCCATGAGCGAGGGACGTATGACTTGAGTCTCCACCATACGCTGATTTTAGGACCCCATCTACAGTACTTGTTTCTGGGCATGAAACTGCTGCCAGTTGGAATGGGACCTGGCTTAAAAAAAGGCCTTAATTGTCAGCGTGTTGACCTTGCTCTCATTTTCCTGCTGATTTTTGTTGGACGGAAACTTTACCAGTGATGATTTTTATACTTGTTTTCAGCTCAGTGGAAAATGTTCCGTCAAACTTGGACTCTTCTTCAGGAATGAGCCATGAGCCGGTGTCTGGGGGTGTTTATGAGCTGCCTTGTTGAGCTGAATGTCTCAGTCATTTCAGTGTTTTGCCTGGGAGAAAATCAACTCTTGGAGTTACACAAGAGCAGCCTGAGAGCTCTCATGGCCTTTTCAGGCATCCCAAGGCTTGTCCCATGTGTAGCTAGCTCCAAGGCTTGGGATTGGCAAGCAACAGTGCTAGGCATCATTTCTCCCTTTCTACTTGAGCTGTGTAGTGCTTTTATTTTTCACCTATGCCTTTTACTGCCCTGCTGAGCCTGGTGTGCATCTCTGGATGCAGTACCATATCAGAAAAACCCTGTGCTGCGGCCCTGCCTGGGCAGGATGCTCCTGGTCCTCACCTTTCCCTCCCATGACCTGGTCCCCTCAGCTGTCTGTCCTGCCTTGTTTTTTGGGACCCCAAGGCCCAGCGCTGTCAGCAGGATGAGACCATGCAGTAAAGTGCTTGCATACTGGCATGGTGACCATCACTGTGGCTGACTAGCAGTCTGGTGGTGGGTCCTTGAGCGCTGTCAGCTCAGCACAGGCACTCAGGGAGATACGGTTGTTTGGTGGGGTAGTCAGCCTAGCAGAAGAGGGTTTTTTTTCCTGTACTTACAAGGCAGCTATCGCTTCTGCTTCCTGACATCAAGGAAATGTTGTTGCAGTCCCCTGTGGGGACTCATCCTGCCCTCCCTGTGGACCAGGGAGCATTACCTCCACATCCACCCCCATCAACGGAGCATCTGGGAAGGGTGGAAATGCCTCCAGCTGCAGCCAGACAAGAGCTTCAATCCAACAGCCATCAGGCTGTGTTTTCCCCTTGGCCAATGTTGTAACATCCCTTATGTGGGTGGCGTGGTGGGAGCTCAGCATTGCAGGGGACAGAAGGTGCACAGTAACGCCTGCATGATTGTACCTTGGACCCAAAAGGGCCTTGAGTTTGCTCCGTGGGCTGTGAGGCTGGTGGTGTGGAGGGACAGTGGGCATCCAAGGTTTCCTGGGCTGGGTAGAGAAAAACCCTAACTGTTATTACTCTCTTTCTCCCCCTTTGAAATACCATATTTGTTTGGCTTCTTTCTCTAGGACCTCACAGGCCCTTGCAAATAGGAAAGGTTAAAGCCGTGAGCTTCCCAGGGCGAAGCTCTGCTGACTGTGTAAATGCTGGGCTGCCAGAGCTCTGGAGAGCAAAATTCAGGGCTTTGCATGACTGGGATCCTGTGGGTAAGAGGGCAGTAAGTGTAGCAGAGGAGTTGTAATTCCTGGCTCTGGTGTTCTCCTGCAGTGACTTGCAGTTGCTTGCTGGCTGCTGCCTTGGATGGGGAGCAATGGCAGCGAGTGGCCTTTGGTGTCTCTGCAACAGGGAACTTGTCCTGTGGAGTTGTTACCTGTGCAAAATTAGCTCAGCTCCAAATTCCCCAGAGTCCTCCCTGCTGCAGTCCCCTTTCCTCATTCCCGTCCCTCCTCAGCTGTGGAGCAGCTGGTTGCTTGGAGGGGTTTGGGCAGCGGCAATAAGATGCTGTCCTTGCTGTCCATCAGCAAAGAAGCTACTTGGGGTACAAAACCTTTCCTCTGGGTGCTGAACTTTTCTAGCTGAAAAAACTTTTCTTGAGGCCACTGGGGGCTTCTCTTCTCCATGTCTTGATGGAGCTCAGTTCTGGGGCAAGGCTTGGTGGAAAAGGGATGGGGATTTCCTTGGGCTTGGGGGGAAGATGTCACGGAGGAGGAGCTAGTCAGCCCCATCACTGCCTGCGGCTTCGTGACTTGGCACGAGGAGGGAGAAGCAGCATGGCTGGGGGAAGGAATGGGCTGAGATGGAGGCGGCTCAAGAGGATGTTGCTCTGAATTCGCTTTGGCCCCAGGGTGGTTGAGAAGCCCTCCGGAAGGTCACATCATTGTGCAATGATGCATGCTGCCCATTTGTTCAGCAGCAAAGGGGTGCTGGGACCTTGGAGGGGTGAGAAGCACCCTCAGGGCCAAGGGACAGTCCTCCAATCCCTGCCAGGGCTCCCTCACTGTCTGTTGGTCCTTCCTGAGCGAAGCCCCGTGCCAGGCACTTTTCCCTTCCACTTTCTGGTTGTACCCATCATGTCCCCTCCTTGCTGTGGTGAGAGCAGGTGGGTCACATGCTTTCTGCAGCATTGTCATTGTGTTTCCCCTGGGTGCAGACCTGCTTTCATCTCCTCCGCCAGCCCCTCTGAACCGCTGTCAGCCCATGGCATGCTTGTGGCCATTGCCCTCCCTTGTTAAATTAAAATCAGTGGAGATCATTAGCAGCAGAACACGTGCTGTGGCCTGCGGGCTCTTGGCTGTGGCATCTCGGGTGCGGCGGTTTGTGCTCATTGCCGTTCCCACCACGGCCTTGGCTCCTGGCTGCATCTCCTAGGGGAGATACTCACACCCAGGGTCAGAGCTCACTTTCTGCTCCCTATCAGGCATGAGCCGAGGTCGTGTCGCTGCAGCGTGTCCTCTGCACATCTGTCCTTAAGCCTAGGAGAGGAAGAGACCTTGCAGCAGGGTGGACAGGAAATAGCTGCTCTGTGACAGTTTTGGGATGGAAAAATTTAATACAAGGGCAAACAGAGCCCTCATCTCCAGGGGCTGTGATCAGAGGTGCCCAGCGAGGCTTGTGAAGGTCTTCAGGGTGGCCTAGAGCAGTAGTGAGCTCCTTGGACGCCCTGGGCTATGATGAAATCCTTGTTTGGGGGCTGGAAAGGCAGCTCTGCGCGGTTGTTGTGTTGTTGTGTCTTGGCCAAGCCAGGAAACGCCCTGCTGTGTTGAAACACTACCAAGCTTGGAGGGGAGAGGGTTAGTCCTGCCAAAAATCAGGTCAAAATGCTCGCTGCGCTGCTGGAGGCAAGGCTGGACTGGAGGCAGCCAGGTCTTGGGATAGGCTCCTTGGTGGCCAGCTTGTCCCAGGCAAATGTTTGCCCCTAGCTGGGAGCCCAGGGGAGAGTGCCAAGGCACTGCAGTGCAATGCCGCTGTTTACGAAATGGTAGCAGGGCTTAATTCTGCTCCTACCTGCCCAGTTACCTCCATTTCCACCTAGTTGCCAATGCTGATTTAAGGGGTTTAAGGCCTTTGCTTTGTTCTGCTCCAGGAAGGCTTGGCTTTTGTTGCTTTTTAAAAGATATTGGAGCAGTTGATCCCAGCTTTGCAAGTTTGGCATGTTGGGTTTGGACTGTCAGTGGCTGAGAGTGCTGGCCCATCACCTTCCATCATCTTAAAAACTTAAAAAGCTGCAGATTCAGGCTTCATATTCTGCTTCACGCTAATCTTCAGAGCCCTAACTGCCTCCAGCTGCCTTTTTTCTCTTAGCAGCTGCAGAAAAACCCGCAGCCAGCTCAGAAAATGCCTCAAACCTGTTGGTACAAAGATCTAGATGTGGGTGGAGCTGGTGCTATTGCATGTGCCAAGTTCAGCTAGTGCTCACACTGTGCTTCAGGAGCCTCACCACCTTGGTTCATCTTTTCAAGGTGATTCCTTCCCTTCCCTACAGAATCTGGCCTAATATTTCTTGCCAGTTCTTCCTCTTTGGTGACCAGGAAGGCTGAGTGGGCTCTGCTCCTCAGCCTCCAAAGGGCTGTGTCATCATACTGGGCTCAGCTGGGTGGCTCAAAGGCAACATCTGCAGCAAGAGAGGAGTTTTTTTGGGATGGTCTTCATAGTTCTTGGGAGGGATCTGCTCAATTGTAGCATTGCCCCAGAGGAGAGCGTCTGTGGGTGCTGTAAGCTGCTTGCCAGCAGCATGGTCCCTTGGAGCGATGTGTCACAACTCAGGAGTCTGCTGGAGACACCTCTTCTTTGTCACTGTCACTAGAGGGAGAGCATCTATTGGGGTCGAGAGCATGACCGCACTGTGGCTGCTGCCAGGGCAGAGTCTCAACTGGGTTATTCTTGCAGGTCCACTGTAGCTGGCTCGTGAATGCACTTATGTAGGTGTCTGCATGAAGGGAAAAGATGGGAAAATGGGCTCCTTCACCCCAGTAACCCTGTGGGCTCCAGGTGCTCTGGCATCGTCCCGCCTGTTGAAATCTTGCTTGGGTCTGCTCTGTTGCAGGCATGCTGGTGTGGGTGGCTGCCTTAGCACGGCTGCTGCGCAGGGCTTTCTTGATGAGAGGAGCCCAGGAAAGACCTTGCATCCTTTCCACACATGGTCTGTCAGGTGAAAATGGCTTTTAAACCATTGCTGCCACCTCTCTCTCTGCCCCAGGGCTTGTCGGAGCCTGTGCTTGTCAAAGGTGTGCAAATAACTGCCATGGGAATTCACTTGCTTTGTCAGAAGCTTGGTCTGGGACACAGGGTTTGGCTTTCCAGCAGGACGGCCTTTCTAGCCCAGGCTGGGGGTTTGGGAGCCCCATCCCTGGAACAGCATCCTGTGGCCTCCCCAGCTCTGCATTTCCAGCACGTGGGTCTCCTCACTGGCAAGTCCACTGAGGATAAAGGTGTGAGATTCATCCCTTTTTCTCTCCCCCGTGCCCCCCCCCCTTTTTTTTTGTGTGTGTGTGTGTGTGTGTGTGTGTGTGACTCATGCCCGAGAGCAGGTTGCAGCATCTGTTAATGTGGTGAATGAACGATCAATGTGTGAGCTGTTGCCAAAATGGGTGTAGCTGGTATTTTAAGCTGCGTGGAGCCCTTGGGGTTGGTTTCCCCTTTGGAGGACAAGCCTGCTTTCCCAAGCCTTGCATTGCCTCTAGGTATTAGGTTCTCCGTGCAAGCCCTGCCGAAGATGCTCTTTCCCAGTTGGAAGTGGAAGAGGATTTACAGCAAAAACATGTTTCTTCTGCCCATCCTATGCACGTTAAGTTGTGCATTAAGTAGCTCCCCAGAAGCAAGGGCACCAGGGGAACCTGCGGAGCAGCTCCTTGGTGTCTGTTGTGCTTTGCAATCCTGCAAAGTCAGCTTGGGGCTTGGTTTTTTTTTAACTTTTCTTGGTTTCTTGTGCATCGGGTCAGCAGATCACTAGCACTGCCTCCTCTCCCATCCTTGCACGGAGGCCTCATCCCCTAGTCTTGCTGTGCCTGGGCATTGCTGGCCTTTGCAGTTCAGGTCATTCACTGACCACAAATGTGGTTTATTGGCTTGTTCACAACTCATAGGATGCAAAGCTTGGACGCTCTGGAGTGTAAGCAGATAAATATAGCTGAAGAGATCACTTTCCATCTCCTGCTATTGCTATCCCCATTCATAAATGTTTCATGCTCCATTTTACAGCTCTTTAAATCTTCCCTCCTTTCCTCTTCCTACCCGACCATCCTGCGCTAGAATTGGGAAGACCTCTGATCTTCTTAGCCTAAATTGATTTGCGATGAAGTTATTTGCTCTTGTTGTCATGCCAGCACTGTCCTGGTGGCTGATAGCTCTTTTCCATCCCTGTTGTCTACCCTGCTCCTAAAACTGTCCTCCTCCATGCCATCACACCCCCCTGCTTGCATCTGCCAGCTGGCACAGAGGCCATTGGGGCAGATTTGGGGGCAGTGGGGTGGCTGGGCAGCCATCCTCTGTCTCCTCTGGGTACAGGGTCAAGAAAAGTGCCTGTTGGGGGGGCTCCCCAGGTCTGGGCCACCCCAGTCCCCTCCATAGCCAAGGGGAGGTGCCAGGTGCCAGGGTCTTGTGGGGTACAGGTCCATCTGGGAGGCAGGAGTGAGGATGCTTGGGACCCTGTTGGGATGGACCTTGTGCATGGAGGTGCTGCCGGATACATGTCTGGAGCAGCAGCTCCCTAGCACAGCCTGGGTGTTGCAGCAGGCTTGCCAGTGAATTCTGGACACAAGCAGGGCTGGTTTTTTCCCCAGTTTTCATCATGCTTTGCAGGTTTGCAGACAGTTCCCTGCCGTCGAGTCCCACTGGAGTGACAACATCTCTGTTCCTGGCCTGCGAGTTGTGGGACGAGCCCTTCAGCAGGGCAAGGATACGGTAGAGCATGGACGGCTTCTCTGTCCTGGGGCAAGTGTGAGTCAGCGGTGGGATTTTCTCATGTGGGTTCCCGGTTGTTCTGTGCTCCATTGGCTGTGGTAATCCATCACTCGGAGCACCAGCACCATGCCCGTAGCTACATTCTCTTGTGCCCCTCACCGCACACAGCTCCTGCTCTTAGTTTCTGACATCCCATTTAGCCAGCATCCTCTTGAGCAGCTGAGTGGTCATGTCAAAGCTGGAACCCATTAGAGGAGCAGGGTTGAGTTGCTTTGTTAGCAGTGAGCTGAATTACCTAACGAGCTGTGGGGGGTTGGTTTGTTCGAGTTTGGTTTTGAGCACTTCGCAGAGGAACGTTTGGAGAGATGAACTTCTTCCCACCTCAGCCGCTTGAGCCCTTTCTTCCCCATCACAGGGAAATCAGCGTGTGTTTATTTTCCATCTGTGCTTTTAGCAGCTAACAGGGATCACCTTACAAAATAGGCCATCCAAAACCAACACAAAAATGAACCTACGCTGCAGAAAAGCTTCCCAGTGCTGGCGGGGGAAGCTGAGTCAAAAACACGAAGCCAGACAAAAAGCACAAAATTCCCCAGGGTTGGGTTGTTTTCCACCCTATGCTTCCTTTCTTGGGTAGGTGAGCTTCCTCCTGGCCCGATGTGACGTGCATGTTTCTGCAGGGCTGCTTCAGCTCTTGTCTCACTGCAATGCCTCTTTGCTGTCGATGCCATGCCCATCAAGAAGGGGTCGTGCCAGGAGGAGCGGTGCCCCTTCTGCCAATACTTGTGTTTCCCTTGGATTGCCTTTTCTTTGCTCTGTCCCGCTCTGTCACTGTAGGGGCCCAAATAGTCTTTAATTAAAGATTTGGGGCTCTTGTAATCCAGGCTGACCTTGTTGCAGGGATGAATCAGCAGTAAATAACAGGCTGGTGCAGTCGGGGAAGAGGCTTTGTCTCTGCATTGGGCTGTCTCTTCCTCCATACTGCAGCTCAGGTGGCTGAGTTGTGCAGGGCAGGAGGAGCATTTCTGCTCAATTTGAGGTGAACCTCGACCACCCTGACAACACTGAGTGGTTTTGGGAAGCTTTTGGGAAACACCTGATGGCTGAAGCACTCTAGGAATGCTCTTAGAAACGCTCCAGCTGTGCACCCTTCCCCATATGCATCCGTGAACGCTGCAAGTTGCTGAGGGACTTGGCTACCCAAGAAAACTCTCTTGAACTCACTGCTAGTAAAGTGCTGGGACCAGTCTGAGAATGAAACTGGAGAGCCATTGCTGAAGGTACGCAGGGTGCATTGGACAGGTCTATTGAGGCAAGGTAGGTCCAGCTGAGCTGGAGGGTGGATGGAGATCTCTTGGACATGCCAGTCAGACCCACAGGAGAGCAAAGGTGGTCCTCCTTGGAAGGACCCACATCTTCCCTGAAAGTAGGGCAGGATGGTGCCCTGATGGTGCGTGTGGCATCTGTAAGAGCTGTGTTGTCTGCGCTGCCCTGCTCACCTGATCTCGTCTCATCCTGGTGTCACTGGGCTTCCTCCACTGTGTGATGTTGCATGCGACTGTAGTAATCCTGAACCAGTGAAATGAGCTTGGGTCACTCCAGGGCTTTCAGATGCCAACCTGCCAAGCTGCTGATGGGTTGGGGGCTTCAGGTTTGGGCTTGGTTTTATGCTGAAGGAGTTGCTTGATGAGGAGGGAGATGTGGGAGGGACAAGGTGACAGAAAGCCTCAGATCATGGTCAGCTTCGCCTTTCTGTTAAGGGTTGGCTCTGTGTCCTCCTGGTCATCCCAGATGTCTATCTTGGGACGTGCTTGGGCAGCCCACGCAGAGCAGGTGCCTCTTAAGCCCAAATGAGTTTTCTCATTGACTAGAGGGAAATACTGTCCAAGCATTTTCCCCCTGTAGCTTGGATACCCAACACAAGGTTTCTAGAAATGGGGGCTCCCTGTGCCCCCCACAAACAGTCATGTGCAGCCCAGTGGAGGACAAAGAGCAGAGGAAGGGGGATGGTGTGAACCAGGTGCTGACCCTGAGCAAATCCATCCTGTTAGCACCCTCTGTGGGGTCATTTTGCCTCCTTAACAAACAGCTCCTGTGCTCTTGTTTCCATGCCAGAGTGTTTTTTCCCTTTGCTCAGCACTAGCTGGCTTTCTGGTATGGGATGCTGTTGGAGGATGAGGGAAAGCATGTGTTTTTATGGGGCCTGGAGATACAGCAGCGCCTTGTGTTCTGCTCTCCGTGCCTCCCTTGCTGCTCCAATTGATCCCAGCAACAGCAAATGTAAAAATAAATGCCGTGCGCTTTCTGCCTTTCCTCCCAAACCTGCCTTTTGGCAGCCGAGCTGCGTGGCTTGCCGTTCTTGACTCTCAGTGGAGGCGAGTGGGAGGAGAGAGGAGCCTTGGCACAGGGAAGGGTTTTACTGAAACTGTCTGGAAGCAGTTTGGATGTGCTGATTCAACACGGTGACCTAAATGAGTGTGCACAGCCATGTAAGGGGGGCTGGGGAGCCCTCCGTCATATATCAGTGCTTGTGAGCAGTGTTACAGCAGTGGGATGTGAGCTTGCAAACCCCCAGAGCATGTCTCGCTTCCCAGGAGCTGCCCAAGAGCTCACAGAGGACTCCAGCTGCTTCCCCTTTCCGGGGTGTCTGTGGGGAGTTTTCTGTTTGAGGTTTCCTCTTCTGTCCCTGTGTGCAGGCGTGGCTTGCTGCTTCCTTCCCCCTGTAGAGATCCCCAGGGCCTGGGTGCCTGCCTGCCCCTTCCCTGCTGCAGCATATTCTAGGGTGATGCTGGGAGAAGCCCTCTGCCTTTGGGGGGACATGTGCCCAGCATGGTGCAGACAGACGTGCTGGACCCGTGGGGCGTCCGAGGGAAGAATATAGGTTTTTTTAGAAAAAGCTAATTGCCTGAGCTTGCAGCACGTGTCTTCAAGCTGGCTCAGGCTGCGTTCCCTGGACGTGTCACGTTGGAGATGTCTCTGAGGAAGCTTGGCTCTCCATGTGGCCAGGGCTGAGGTGTCTCAGCAGAAGCATCACCTTCAGGGAAGGTGAGTGGGTAGCTGCCAGGTGGAAAGCAGCGGTTCTCCATGGGGCAGAAGGGCATTGATATGGGATCAGCAGGCTGGGAAGCAGCGGGTTTCATCCTCTGCTCCGTGTTCAGGGGGAGACCTGTTTCCAGTTGTAGGGAATGAGGAAAGGAGCGCAGACTTGGGCACCAAGCATGTCTCTTGAGCTGGGAGCAATCCTGCTCCCGATCACCACCAGCTCTGGCACCCAGATAAGACAGCCTGTTTAATTTAAGGTTTTTTTAACTAGCAAAGTCTGTGTCAGACTGTGACCCCTCCAAACCTTGCTAAGAACAGCACCCGAGGAGCAGGTTGCCAGAGGTGGGTGGCTTGTCCTGGATGTCCTGTGTAGCGAGGAGCTGGACCCAAGCTGGTGGCACCTTGCTCAAGAGAGGCCTCCAAAACGCCTCAAAAAGGTGGGTCCTTGCAGTCCTGGATCCCCAGTGCTGGACATGCTTGGCTGGCTTCCTCAATCTCACCATGGTCCTCAGTGCCAGCACCTCTTCCACAGTCTGATTAAAATAACCCAGTTAAATTTAGAGCAATTGTTCTGAGCCTGAGCTGCAAAGCTCACAGCTGCTATTTCAGGCCTGGAAAAGGGTTTGTATGGGCAGAAGCTGGTTTGTTTCTCCAGGTGTATCTTGAAGTCCCATTAAAGCATCTCCCTCTGAGACCTGGGCTCAGGTGGCCCCAATCCAGAAACCCCCTACCCAGGGCTTACCCCTGAGGGCAGCTTGTGGACAAAAAAACATGGGAAACTGAGGGGTGTGGGATGGGGTTAATAGTGAGAAGATGCCATGGGAGTTTGTGTTTAGCTGGGCTAGGACTTGAAACCCACCCCAATCCTGCTCTCCTGCTGCATCCCAATTGAGGCAGTGTTTGCATCTCCTGTTTCCACTGGAACTGATTCATAAAAAAAAAAATAAATTACCCAACACGGAACAACTTAATCCTTCGAAACACTCCTCTTGTGCCATAAATCTAGAGCTCAGCCTAAAATAGCTCAGTTCCCTGTTTGAGGTGTAGTCCCCCCCGTTTGCCGACTGCTGATTAGGTCTTGGGAGCTAAAATAGCTACTTAATCCAGCACCAGCATAAGCAGAGATTTTTCCTTGAACAGGCGCTTTTTGAAGCAGATCAGGTTTTAAGGATTGTTCTTTCTGAGGTGGTGCTGCCGAGCACCCAAATTAATTTTAATGACTGCAACATTATAAGTGATGGGACAGGAGATGCTGAGAGCTTATCTGTGTGAGCTGAGCTAGTGCAGAGTTCTTACAGGCTGTTACATCTTATCATCCTCAGAAGCTCATGCCTTTCCTTATGTTAATCCACCCAGATGTTCTCTCTCTATTTTTTCCATGGGATGATGTAAGATATAAAAAACTACTTGCAAGATTCCCCTGCCCCCCTAAATGATTCAGCCCCCAAATCTTTCCTCTCCCAGCTGGCAGGCTGCTGCAGCCCTTCCCTTTTGAACTTCTTCCAGGTCTTGCATCAAACTGAATAACATAGTATTTGATGTGCTGTGGCCACAGCCTGTTCCAAGCAGCCTTTTCCCCAGCGCTCCTACGGGAAGTGTCTGCCTGACTCACCTGCTCCTGCTGCCCTAATTGCTCCCTGGCAGCAGATCAGACTGGGTGTCTGTTTGTCACTGCTGGCTTGCTGTAAGGAGTTAATGCTGCTTTTTTTCACGTTGTTTTTTTTTCTGCATGCCTAGATATTTTCAAGCCTGAAGTCAGAGTACTGAAAATTTTGCAGTGGGCATCGTATGGGGGTGGGATAAGCAAATGGTAGAACTAGGAGTTGGTTCACTGGGGATTTAACCCTGTGTTTGTGCCCAGCAAAGTCCCAGGTGCTGTCCCTCCTGCATTTCGGTAGCATCTGAATTGCGTGGTGAAAGACCTGGGTGCTTTCAGATATGCACTCGTGTTTACTTATCCAGGCACCCCAGCAGGGGATTAGGGGTTTTGTGCCCCATTCCCAAGGTGTGGTGTAGGCTCTTCAGGCTTTCCAGCTCCTCCCTTCGTTCAAGATGCAGTAACTTCCCCAGCAGTGATGCAGAAACTTCTGGAGTACATGGTTGAAATTTTATCCTCACCCTGGTGATATCAGTATGGTCACACCCATCTCTATCCCTTCACATTTTCCTTCCCTTTTTTTTTTTTTTAATCTTTTCAGTGACTTCACTTTACAAGTGGATGTAAAACACTGCTGAGGTTTTTATTTTCTGAGAATTCATTGGGAAATTGTTAATCCAGGTTTAGAAATTTTTTCTACCTTCCATTGCTGTGTGTTCCACCTATGAAGCATGTCATGGAGAAATAGGGTCTGTCTTGAACCTTCAGGTTTCCTTGTGCCTTGTTAAGGGAAATTTTAATACTTCAATCTGGGAGGGATCAGAGCTGCTGGAGCAGTGGCTGTGCTAGAGATCCACTTGTCCTGCTGCAGCCGCTCTGGGAAGTGGCACTTGAAACCGAGGCAGAAAGATGGAGCATCTCCCAGCAGGAGAAGGGAGCAAAGGACCACTGGGTTGACAGCAGTTTGGGGGAAGAAATGGTTCCTTTGTGGCCTGTGTTTTGTGCTGCCCTGTCTGAAGCTGGTACCACAGTGAAATGAAGAATTAGAAGGTGCCTTTGGACATCTCTTGCTTTAGTGTCCTCTCACCCACCATTCGTTCCAGCTGGCAGGAGGCAAGACCCCTCTCCCCATCGCATTCCAGGGGTTGTTCTCTACCCTGCCAGTGCTCAGGCTGTTCCCTGCGGAAGGATTGGGCCTTAAATGAAGGTTGCGAGGTTTTTTCTGCTTGTGCAGTGAATGTTTTGGAGACTTTTTCCATGCTTCTCCATCTCCATGTGCAAAGCTACAGAGCAGAGTCTGCGTAACAGGGTTCATAGCGGTGAGCATCCCCCAGTAATGTGCTGCAGAGTCAGTTGAAGCTTTTGTGCTGGTGGATATGGCCAGTATCTCCTTTGGGATCTTCTACCAGCCCCACAGGTGTGGTGCTGGGCTTTGGCAATTGATGTGAGGAGCGTTAAAGTAAATGGCTTCCCCCCCCCGCCTTGGCTCAGGCTCTGGCTGCCTCAAATTTTACAGGCATTTCAGCAGAATTGAAGGTTTGGAGGAGGGGAAGGCGATGAACGTAAAGGTGTGCTGCATCCTCTGCCATCGCATCGGGTCGTTGCGGATCCCAAAGCTGTACTGCAGGCTAGAGACTGCCATTGGCCGGCTGTGGGAATGCAGATAGTTCCCAAAAATCCAGCAGGGTTGGGTTGGTGGGTAGTGTAAGTGCTGTATGGCAGCTCCTCCTGCCCATGAAGAGCTACTGGGATGCAGCATCCTCTAAATACTTGATGCAAAGACATTTCTAGGCAAACTTCAGCAACTTTATTTAGGGTGAGGCACGGAAGGTCTGGAATAAAGTTATTTTAATGAATGTTGTTGAGTGCCTTTGCCATTACGGTACTGTCTCTGACTTGAAAGGATTTGTTCTGAGTCACAGGCTCTTGAATATTTAAAACACAAGCAAGCACTGTCTTTTTTTAAACATGGGCTTGCAGCAATGTATCAACTGACCATACAAAAATTTGGCCACCGGTAGCTTTCCCTGAAATGTACAGCAGTATCTGACACCAGGGTGAGCGAGATGGCGTTTGACAGGTTATTTAGTGGAAGGACAGTATTTAGTATTAGGACAGGGATGGAGACAGAGGTCTTACAAAGCTGCTGCAGTTCAGAGAGGGATCTAGTCCTGTGCAACACCTCTGTCTCTGACTCAGGTCTTAGTTGACTTCTGAGGTGCTCATGCTATCTGCCACCCAGCAGCACCCTCCCTGAGGTCTTCCTGGCTTGTGGCTCTTGGAAATGACGGAGGGGCCTTTCCTTTTCTTTCCTCTCTGGATCCAGGTGGCACAAGCTACACTCCAAGGCTGGGAAGAAGGAGAAGGAGCGTGGTGAGATCCTGGTGAGCATCCAGTTTACGCGCAACAACCTCACAGCCAGCATGTTCGACCTGTCCATGAAGGACAAGCCACGGTCACCCTTTGGCAAGCTGAAGGACAAGGTAAAAGGCAAGAAGAAATATGACTTGGAGTCAGCCTCTGCCATCATCCCCAGCAGCATGGGCGCCCTGGACATGGAGGATGACTACGACATTGGGGGCAAGAAGTCCAAAGTCAAGGGCTTCTTCTTCAAGAATAAGCTGCGCAAGTCATCCCTAACGCAATCCAACACCTCCCTGGGATCTGACAGCACCATCTCTTCTGCCAGCCTGGGCTTGGCTGCAAATGTTCCTGAGGTAACCAAATCCCCGAGCAGACACAGCAGTCTGTCCACAGAGCGCTCTGGTAAGAGGATAACAGTTTTAATTCCCTCCCCCCCGACTTTTTTTCCTTCTTTTCTTTGTAAGGGACTGTTGAGGCTTTCTTGCAAATCTGTTAACTAATTGCTTACCTAAGAAGCAACATCCTGCACAAACCCTTGGAGACCCTCTGTGTGCTGGCAGTAACGTGCTTGCCAGAATGGGGGTAGATGTTCAACATTTTGCATCTCTTGCTGAGCCTGTACAGAAACAATCTGACTTAATGTTGATGCTGCACGTGCTCCCTGCAGCACATCACGAGCTTGCGGGCTACAAGGGTTCCTTAACCCCCTAAAAGCAGGTCGCTAACACTGACTCGTAGCAATAAGCCCTTGGGAGAGGGCTGGGTGAAGCAGAGCCCATTGCTGCTGTGCTGCACTGCTGCCCGCTGTCTAATGAGATGCCTCCGGCTTGGAGGCAAAACTGAAACAGTGACCGGTTCCTGGTGATTAAAGCAATCTGAGCTCTTGGTGCTTGCAGAGCGGCGATTTCCAAACAAAAAAGGCCCTTGTAGTGAATTAATTCTTGCCATCTCTTGAAAACAAAATATATAATTAAATAGTTTAATTGGCTGGAGACAGCAAATTCCCACATTGGGTGAGAGTCCCTGGCTACGTGCTGCTTCTCACCGTGTTGGTGAAGCCGCCCACGTGATGCCTCTCAGTTTCTGCTGGGTGACGTTCCCATGTGCAGCCAGAGAGCGAGTGGAGGCACCGGTCTGGCCCCATCATCCCCATGTTGTGGTGAAGGAGACAGCATTTCTGGCTAGGAGGGGAGAGCAGTTGCGTACCACCTGAAGTCCAAGCAGTCTTTCTCACTGAGCTCTCCGTGTAACCCCAAAAGTCTGCTGAGTGTTAGCAATACCCACAGGGTCAGGCAGTGGGAGGGAGAAGCAGACACTGGACCCTCCTGGCTTACATCACGCAAAGCAGCAGTTGGGCCTGTCTGAGCAGAGCTCAGAGGCTCCTGGTCTTTTATTCAGTGCAAACTCTTAAATCACACAGAAGTGTAAGCCATTTAAGTAGCTTCTGGATAGTTTCTTGCATTTATTATTGATCTCAGATCCTCTCAGACAAGGGGTTTGTCGTCTTACAGAGATTTCTCTCCAGATCCTGCAGTGGGAGGTGATGTGCTTGGGGAGAGTATCGTGTGGCCTGTATAGCCGCATACTTTTTTGTATGACCCGTGCTTTGCATTTCTAGTAATTTAATTATAATCTGGTAGAGCCTGGGAGGGAGAAAGCCAGTATGTTTTCACAGATCTTTTTAGTGTTTGCAAGTAGAAGATGATAATGATGCTTGTCGTTCCTGTGCCTGTTACTCAGATGGCCTCACCTCTGTTTTGTGTTTTATTTCCCGCCAGTGAAAGACTACTTGCCCTCTCCAAAACTGACCCACAAGAGAGCATTCAGTGATGATGTCTCCCAAGTCAGCCCAGTCCTGGAGCCCAAAGCAATCCAAAGCCTGAAGCCAAAGAATGATCCTGTGTCCCGGTCTTCCCTCTGTATCAATGGGAACCACGTTTACAGTGATGAGCCTGTACCAAAGAGCCCCATGTCTGTCCCGCAGAGCTCTGCGCCACTGTCCGTGCCCAGCATCCCCAAACGGCAGGAAGAGGGTTTTGGCTTCACTCCCCTCCATTCTGACTCCCACGAGGTGCCTTGGGGGGTCAGCAACTTTGAGAGGACACCGCAGAGAGATGAGCCCAGGTTTATCCCGTCTCCTCCCAGCTTAGCCTTGCAAGAAGAGCTCAAGGTCTCCACTAAAGCTGTCACTCTCAGTAACCATCTGGGCAGAGCCAAGATGGAAGAAAACAGTCGCTTAGAGAACAAGCCAACTCAAGCTGCAATGCCCATAGTCTTCTCCACGGAGACAACAAAGGACAAACAACCCGAGGAAATGAGGAAGGAAGACAAGAAAGCAAAGGGCGGCCTCTTCCACCATGGGGGCAACAAGAGCGATGCAGGGAGCAAAGGCCAGGGGGAGAAAGTGGGACCCTCCCATGGCTCATCTGTCCACGTGATGGCAGGAGGAGATGAGAGGAATAAGAGCAGTGGCTGGTTTGGTTCAAAGGAGCCCAAAGAGTCCCCTCAGAAACCCAGGTCAGTGAAATGGGTGTGTTGAAGTCTAGGCTGTTAACTAGCTGCCCCAGCCTCCCGTCTTCAACAGCTGTGCTATTCAGTGCTCTCCAGCATCAGCAGAGAACCGGTCCCCGTTGCTCTGACAAGGTGATAGCAGGGGAAGTACTTCCTTGGTCTTAAATGTCTCAAAGGGAGTGTGATTACTCCTGGATCCTCCCCTGGCTTCTCCAACAAACCAACTCCATTTGCCTTCCTAGGCCATGTTTCCCACTTGGGAAAGGGAGGGATCCCCTTCATGGAGAGGGAGATGTTTCCCTCTGCAGAGGCTCAGTGTGGTCATGGCAAGTGTTTCTGTGGCCTTGAAGTAAAGGATCGTTATCCTTTAATTAGCTAAAAAAGCGTCCCTGGCACTCAGTGTAGAATGTGGGACATGGTGACATGTAATCACAATTTTTTTTATTAACTTCCCACCCCTCTACGTCGCTGGTCTGGCCTGGGGGTGCAGTACTTTGGTAACTGGGGATATTATTAACATTTCTGAACTAACTAATCCCAGCCCTGCTCTTTCCTCTTCCCATCCCACCCCAGCTTTCCCTTCTCTTGATTATGAATCTCTAATTGTTCTCACTTTGTGTGATGATTCATCCCTCCAAATCCTCAGCACTGTATTTGTGGCACACAAAACATGGTGTTCGTGCTGTTTCTGTGCGGGCTTTATCGTGACGGTGCGTCACTTGCATCCATCCTTGTAGCCTCCAGCAGCTGAGCTGGGGGTCCAGAAGTTGACTGAGAGCCCGGTGTGGTATCGTTGCTCAGTGGAAGGGAGGAAACAGGGTTAAAATCCTCCAGAGAAAATAACTAGCAGTTGAGTGCTGGTTGAATCTACAGGGTTGATTTATTATAGGGAATTTCTAATCTGGGCTGACTTTAACCTAATTTATTAAGCAGAAGGATTTTAATTCAGTCTAAGCCTCCTTTAATGAGGAGGGCACTCATGGTTTATTCAACCTAACTGGATTTCCACACGGGTTAAACTGCTTTTGAAGTGCTACTCAGACGTAAGTGGGGGTGAGCACTCCGCTCAGTGTGGCTTTAGAACAGGGGCAGCCCCAAAAGTCCTCATTTTCTCACCCCACAGATGATGTCGTGCTTGTAGTGGTTTTTAAGGCCAAGGGGAGGCAAGAACATGCTGCCACCCCCCTTCCCAAGGACCAGAGTCCTTGTGCTGTGTAGCCTGTGCTCCCTTGAAAGGAGCATGTGCTGTTGGTGCGAGGATGGAAGAGGAGCCACAAGGGCTGGTAAGGCTTGGTCCTGCCCACAGCCAGTGTTCCCAGCTACACAGGCAGAGCTGTGTGTTTTTCCAGGAGGCTTGAAGCGCTGGTAGTTACTTGGTGTCACATCCCAGTACAAGGTTTGTTTCTGGATGAGACTAAAGGACTCTGGTTTCTGAATGCTGTGATTGAGGAAGGACAGAATATTACTGTTCAAGATTGGTCTTTTAGTTCTTTTTTTTTTTTTTCATTTTGTGATAATAAATTCGCTGTTTGATTTAAGTCCTAGAATAGAAAAGATACCATATGAAAAATAAACCCATAAAAAATCCTACTGTATTAGGCAGTGACTCCACAAGCTGCCTGAGTCAGCGCAGTACTGTGAGCCTACTGTGTACACATGTGATGGGATGGGAGATGCCCTCTGCATCTCCCTCTAGAGCTTTTTCCTCGATAAATGGGTGAGAAACCTGCAGGTTTCCTGCTGCTTTGCAGTTCTAGGAAAGAGGCAGACATGGGCCATGCATCACAACCCGACGTGTGAGCCATACTTGCCCCACTTCTTGAATGGATGCTGCTGTCTTCAAGGCAGGGAAGTCTGATCTGGCTGTAAATTGGCTCCTGAGTGCCTGTAGCATCCAACCCAGCAGATAATCGTCATGAGTACAGAGGTGCCCTTAAACACTGCTGGTTTCTAACAACCCTCTGCCTTTTTTTTAAATCACAGCTGCTGGACCCATTCCCAGCCTTATTCCTTTCCCAGAGGGTTTTCACTCTGTTTTTTTTTTCTTTTAAATCTACTTCAGTACTCACAGTTTTAATTTCAAGCTGAAGCTAAGCTTTGCTTAGATTTGGTTTGCTGTGGCATGCTGAGGACATTGCCTGCAGACGGCTGTCTTGTAAGGAAAAACTTGGATGAGCTGTACAATAGCAGCTCCTCTGGCTGGGTTTTTCTCTCCCAAAAATAGGAATTGCTTTGAAACAGCACGGGCTGGAGGGAACAAATTCACAGGGGGTCCCCTTTTAGGGTGTTTATAAACATCTGAATGAGCTTTAATTGCAGCTTGCAATTTGAAAATGAGAAGTAATGAGCTTAAACTGTAGCAAGGGAGATTTAAGGGTAGACATTAGGAGGAGTCTCTAATGGAGGATGGTAAAGTGCTAGAGGTGCCTGGCTGGGAAGGAGAAGCCCAGCATCTGGGGCTTTGGTGACTGTGGTAGATGAGCACCTTTGGGAAATGTTACAAGAAGCATTTGTCCTTGCATACGGCCCAGGCTGGGTGGTGGGAGATGATGACCAAGTCTCATTTGATGCAAAAATGGCCTTTCCATTATCACAGGGAGACGGGCTGTCTCTAGTCTGCCTTTCCTGGTTCTTCATTTTTTCCCTATTAATTACAACATCATTACTTACTCTAATTAGACAGAACTCTTTAACTTTTCTCATTTTATTCTCCTTTCTTGCACTGAACAACCTTGTGGACCATGTCACTGACTCAAGTCAAAGCTGTTGAGCTGATTAGATCTTGATGGTGTCAGGCTGAACATAGGGTCTGGTGCCATCTGATAATCAAATGCGCATGGTCTCTCAAGTGTGTGATTGAATTAGCTGTGCTCATCTTTGGGTGTTTGACAGATGTCTCTTTGCATCTGGAGGAGCTATTCAGTTACCAGTGTAAATTCTAGAGCTGAAGATGGATTAACTTTTGCATTGTAGAGAGAACCAGCCTCTGAATCGAGCAGTTTTAAGTCTTTGAGTTATCTGCAGAAAGGATTTTTTGCCTCCTGCTCTCCTGATTCTGGAAACTTTTGTGGCTCCAATGAGCTAAGCAAGCAGCACCTTCTTGCCCACCGTGGATAGGTCCACTTTCACCCAGAGCTGAACATGGGGAGAGAGCATCAAAAGCAGTCACCTTTGCAAAACCAAAACACTCAACCTGTAATTAGTTAAAAGGTCTGTAATTAGAAAGATGTTTTGCTGTTAAGGTTTAAATTAGCCTACAGCTAAGGCAAGTTTGGCACAGCTTGTCTTTAACCACTTGCTCTTGCAAAACCACACCCTTTCTAAAATAAGGAAGCTGCTGACTTTCAGCTGGTTTTAACTTCCAACAGGTTTTCTGTTCTGTTAGGAGCGGTTTTTGGTGCGCAATGGGCAAGCACCAACGAGCTGGTGTTGCCCTATGAGCTGCAAACTTGCCCACATGCTTACCGGGGAGAAGGCTGGACATTTCTGCCTTCAGCCCTTATTTACACATCTTTGCTGACTCGTGACAGCCAAGCAGGTCCCAAAGGCTGTGCTTTTCAGCCCTGCCTTTGCTAATCTGTGGCAGCTGGGGGCTTTGATACTGGTTTGAATGGAAGCAGTAGGAAGATGGTGTTTTGTCTTTGGAAACCTGAATAAGACTGGAGTTTGTTGTTTTTAAGGTTGTGTGGTCAAGAGTTGTATGTAAGGAAGAAGCTCAGCAGGTTTATTTGAGGCAAGGCCTGGGGCTAAAACAATTGGTTTAACTATTTTCAGGGTTTTGTACAATGTTATCAGAGCTGCACAGGTCCCGCTTCCTGCAGCATGAACTGGGATGATAAAATGGGGCTGCATCTCATGCTTGGCAATAGGAAAAAAGAGAAATGGAGCGCTCTCTTGTAAAAATAATGGCATTAGTGCTGTTTGCAGATCAAAGACCCTTCCCTCTGTTGCTGCTTTCATGGGGGGGAAATGTAAAATCACTCCCCACCTTGGTTTGTCAGTCCTCTTTCCACAGTCCATACCCTCATATCCAGCAGCGAGGTCAAATTTTGACTCTTCATCTTGTACTCCTAAAACATACATTTCCTAAATGCTGGAAATAGGAAGAAGGTTTTGAGCGACTGGAGCATGGCCTTGGACAGGCTGGCAGTGGGGAGTGGTGCCAGTGGACGAGGTGAGCTTGTCAGTGGGATTGAACACAGACATATGTGGCAGCGCCCTACAAAACACCATTAACGGGGACTTCCAGAGCAGAACCTTGCGAGGCTGCAGAGTCTGATGAAGAGGAACACTGTGCTGTGAGAACCAAGGTGTCACGGATGACGGTGGATCTGCAGATAAGTCCATCATGGAAACCATCAGGGTCACGTCTCTGGCACAGGTCTTGTATCCACGTGAGCTGCAAAACTGTGTGCCTGCATTGGATCAGTCACAGGGTAGAACTGATGAGGGATGGAGCTGGACATTTCCCCTTTGGCACGAGAGGTGCAGGGAGCCTGCAAGAGTGAAAAATGTCTGTTAAAATGCCTCTGCCTTCCTTTTGCCTGCTGATCCTGCATTTCCCAGGGATCGACATGAAACAGGAGGGTGAGTTGGATCTGAAGCTGGCACCAGCTCAGTGCTGATGAGACAAATCTGCTTTGTAGCTGTCCAGGTAGAGCAGAGCTCCACTCCCACCCCTAAAAGTGGGTATTGGGATTAGCAGTTTGCATCTACCTGCACTCCTACTGCCCAGATCCTATCTCTACTATTTTATTTATTTATTTTTTAATTCCTGTGGTTTTGGGGCAAATCTATAAAGCAGGATTTTTCTGTTTTAATTGGGATGATGGGCAGGCGAGGACCAAGAGCAAGGCAAACCAGTTATGGCACAGATAACTAAACCCACTGCTCTTACCTCTGGAATTCCTATTTAAAAGCAGCATTTGCATATATTCTCGCTTCCCATTTGGGTTCTCACCTTAAAGAAAAATGTCCCGGGCTGCCGTACCCATCTCTTTTCTTAACTCCTTTCTGCACAAATTCTGCTTGCCAGCCTTCCTCATGCTGGTGGGAGAAGATTCCTGATTCCTGCCAGGCTTTGAAGCTGCTGCTGGGACCTCCAGCACCCTGGTCCAGCTGGTTTTCCACCCTCCCCAGCTTGCTTCTCTTAGGGCCTCAGTGGCGTGCTTGTCTATGGGGAAATGGTGGAAAAAGCAGCTTGTGAGTGGTAGGGTCACAGCACTCCCCTGGATCCAGCCCTTCTAGGAGCTCCAGTGCAGCTTTTAACCTCAGCACATTATGGCTGGATTTGAGCCCTGCCCTCCCCAAATCCCTGCTTTTTTAGCACATGTACTGTTTTCTTATATTCACAGTGCAGCATTACCCACCCTCTTGCAGAGGGACGTTGCTCTGTGACTGCGCAGCTGGCGCAGCTGTCTTCAGCCTGAAATTTAGGCTGTGATCTGTAGGGAAAAATCTCCCTGCATTGAACAAGCTGTTTCAAATAGACTTTCCATCAGGGGGTTGCTCAGCAATATTTTATTTCCCCCCGCCCCTTCCTGAGAGGCTAAAATGCTTCTGTGAAGTGCTGCCAAACAAATAAATGAGGGCAGAAAGGTACCCGCTATTTATTTTGGCTGGTGGAGCTGCGTGCTGGGGTACTTGGAGGAGGAGGGTGAGTCAGCATTTCAATGCAGCAAAGATCTTTGGTCAGGCTGCTGCAAGCGGAGGTTTCCCTCTAGAGGAATACACTGTCCTTGGCTCCTTGTTTCGCTGAGCATCCTTCATCGGAGGGGACGAACAGGGCTTTTTGTGGGCTGGGTTATTCGTGGGAAGAGCAGGTCTGTTGCCAGCACTGGGCTGGTAACCAAAACTGGATGCTTATCCTGAGGAAAGGGGTTGAATGATGGTGGTGCAATTGGTGCTTTGAAAAGCCAGGGGAAAGACGTGGGTGCTGCTGCCTAGAGTTTATGGCTGAGAGTGGTTTGTGCAGCCCCTGAGCAAGCCTTGGTGAGTCCCAGCAGGAATGGGGACAGAAAGGAAACTTCAGTTAGGGGTTTTGGAGGAGGAAAACCAGAATCCAACAAAAAAAGGAGATGGATTTAAGTTCTGTCTTTATATCTTTAGCCTGGCCTGGGCTGCACACGCTGGGGGAGGATCATACCGGACCGCTGCCTGGCAGGGGAGAGATTTGGGTCCTCCTGTGCTGGAGCCACATTGCTTCTTGTTTCCTTCCCTCCCAAGAAAAGATTCGTGTTCACCCACCTTGTTTCCCAGGCAGAGTACAACCTTCATTTTGCTGCATCCTGACACTGATGTGTAGGTCATGACTGGCATGGGGCAGTCAGGGGCTTGCTGAAAGCACCATCTCAATCCCTGGTGGCCCAGACTACATAGGCAGCAGCTTGGGGCTAGGACCAGCTCACTGGTGTGGCTGAGAGCTGCTCTTTCTCAGCAGGTCCAGCACCCTGTGAGCCCTGTCATGACTTGGGGAAGGAAGACAGGGTCGTCTTGGGTGGGTTTAAAGAGACCTTGAAGCTGTTCCTCCACCTGTGCATGTGGGGATCACTGCAATTCAAGGCACTGTCCATTGTGTCTGCCCGGGTGAGGGGCTGCTCTGGCATCAGCCATCCCTGGGGGAAGGAACTTCAACCACTCATTCTTCTGGCAGCTGTGAAGGTCATTAGTAGCAGGCACTTGTTAGAAGCCTGAAGCTGATAAATGCTCTGTAGCCATTTAATAATGCCAGAGCCCAGCGGAGATGGCTGGATCGGGCCTTGGTTGCTCTTACTCAGCACTTAACGCTGTATAAGCAGAGTGTCAAATGAGGTATCTTAATCTGGACCGAAAACATTAAAGCAATTGCTAGCAAGGAGGAATCGCAGAAGCAAGCAGAGGTGGGGCGGTGGCGTGTGCCATTTGCAGCTGCCCTGAGATTGTGGTGTTTTAGCTTGGACTGTGCCACCTTCCCATTCCATCTGGAAAGGAAAATTTGCCGTGTTTTACCCTGTTCCACCACAGATAAAACCCATTTGTGGATCTTGTGAACTCACCTGGCTGGACCCTGGGTCACAGGCAGCTGTGCTTCTCTTCTTGAGAGCTTAAATTTGAGGGTGGTTAGAGAAAAAGGTCAATTTGCAGCAGGTGGCAGCGGACAGGAGCCTGTGCCTCCAGCGTGTGTGTTCAGCAGAGGAGCATAGAGCTGCCCCGCAGCTGCAGGCATTTGTCTGCACCTTCTGCATTCAGAAAAACAGAAGAATTGAGGGAATCTGTCAGTACGAGCCATAGGCTTGAGGTCTTCAGCACAGGTAACACCAAACAGCGGTGATAGAGAGCTGGGCAGTGATGGGCTGCCCTGTTGCCTTGTCCAGATGCTGTTGTGCTGCACCGCTGCTGCCTCCTGGATGGTCTTCTACAGAACAGCGATGATGCCCAGTGGATTGTCTGGAGTGGGTCTTGTGCTGGAGGAAGTGTTCAGATGCAGAGCACCCCAACCACACGCCTGTCCCCAGCTCACAGCATGCCCGGAGAGGCTGACTTCCAAGCAGAGAGCAGCTGCCGGTCTCTCTGGGATGGTTTGTGCCTAAAGGTACATCACCTTCTCCATCAGCTTCTCCCATCACTTCTGGAGATTTTCTGTGCTTCCTGAGAGCTCAGAACACCTGGGAAGAGTTATCTCCTGTGGAGGTGTGTGCCCAGCTGCCTGCAGCGGGTTTTCCCACCCTGCTACATGCCAGTGATCCGAGCTGGGAGAGGATGCAGAGACACTGTGGAGCAGTGTGGGGATGGGGACAGGCACCTGTGCCACGGTCACCACTGCTGCTTAGTGACAGCAGGAGAGGGCACCCACGAGCTGTCTCTGCCCGCAGCACCAAGTGAGCTGCAGGTTTGAGTTGAAATAAAGGTTTCATGGCTTTTTTTTTTCTTTTTTTCTAGTTCTGCTAAGTCGTATCTCCTGTAGTGTCTGATGGGTGCTGGAGTTGAGCCTGTTGTGCTCAGCCACTTGCTGTGTGTGTTACCTACCTAAAAACTGGGATGGGGGGACTTTGGTGGCATTGATTGCATAAATAGGCACCTTTCCAAGATAGCCATTCAGAAGATGATGTGTGAGGGGGGCCAGAAGTGGGGAGAAGTGGGTCCTGCTGTGCTGCTGCAATGTGCATGGGTTCCTGCCCATCCGTGCATCACTCGTGGTCCAAAGTGTGCCACTGGCACGTAACTCTGCCTGCTTTAAAAGCAACTGATGCTGACTGCACCTTCACACATCGTTAACTTTTGCCTCAAGATGGCATTTTTGCGCTTTGAAATGTGTCATAGGCTTTTTGTACATTCATAATAACAGATGAAAATAGTTGTCTGAGCAACTTTGCCGTTTGACAGCATGTTGACCATGATCTTCTAGTGCTGCCTGTGATCCCTACCAGCCACTTGGGTGAGGCAGGGAAATAATTGTGATGTAGCCCTAGGGCTGGACATACCCTGTGTATATTGGCAAAGCAATTACTTTATTCGTTCCTTGTTAAACTTTGATATGCCCAGTGCTGGCTGATCAATGTCCATGTTTCTCCCAAACCAAGGCTGGGGTCTCTTTGAAGCTCAGCTGTCGTGGCCAATGCAGAAGGAAGTAATCCTGCCAGCTCAGTTACGGGGCAGTGCAGCCACATGTGCCAGTGCCGGGTGCCTCCATCCTGGGGTTGGGATTACTCTTGGCATGGGTGAGTCAGGGGCACAGGGGTTCAGGAGGGAGCACAACAATCAGAGCACCAGCTGCGGTGTGGGGTCTTCACACTGCACCCTTCGTGATGTGAAAACCCCCAAGACAGCCAGTCCTGGCCTTATGAAGCTTCCCTGAGGGTAGCGATGCACATTGCTGAGGGAGTTCTCAAAGGAAGATTGATGAAATCCCAAAGAAAGGTCAGTGTAGTCCCTCTTGAAAAGGCAGCAAAGAACTGTCTGCCTGACTTGGGGCAAGGTGCAGGAGAGTGACAGTCTGAATTTGAGATGTGCTGAGTCCCTTCCTCCTTCTTGTGGTCCCCCATGGGGTTTCAGGCATCTCGGAATCTCTGGCCAGAAGTGATGTGATGAAGGGTGTGCAGGGAGGCTGGACCACATCGTGGCCCCATGCTCCCTCCTGCTTAACTCTTGTTCCTTGGCTGCCTGCAGCCGTGCTACCCTCTGTCCCGTGTAGGAGGGAGCTCCGCATCTGCTGTTGCTGTGATATGTTGCCAAACAAGTAATGAGGCACTGGTGTAAACTGGGAAAGACTTATTCCTGTGTGCTCTTACTGGCTCAAGTAACCCTGACCCAAGATCCCAGCTGGGCAGCTTGCCCTTGGTACGCACCAGTGTTGAGACAAAAAAAAATGAGCTGAGTCCTTGGGCTGCAGGAGGTGGGAAAAATCTTGTGGGCTTCTGAGTCTTAGGGCTTGCTAAGGCAGAGAGGGGAAATTCGCAGGGCTGTTGTAGAAGAAGGACTGCCCTTTCCTTTTTATTGTGCATGCCCTTTCCATGCCTTGACTCCATAATCATTGCTCTGCCTAACGAGAGGAGAGTATGTATTTGATCATTGCATTGCTTTGAACTGAAGCGTTTGTAGTGTGTGTGGTGTATGCTTACAGCGCTGTCACAGCATTAACCAGGAGGACTGTTTTGTCTTCCCTCCACAGCCTGGAAGTGTCTCCTCAGGTAGAAACCAGCTCAGATGCTCCTTCTCATTTTCCTCCCTGCTCCCCTGCCCAGTTTCCTCCTGCTGCTGTAGCCCATCTCGCTAGCATGCCCAGCGCTAACCTCTCTCCCGCTATTGGAGACAGTCAGTCTGGATGCTTGTCCCCTACCAACCCATTCCTCAACTCCCTGCAGAGCAATCCGTTCTTTGAGGACTTCCTCGCTGACCAGGTACTAAATTCTCCTTCACCTACTCACTTTTTCTCTAGTTTCCCGTCTGAGCCGCATGCTTCAACAGAGATCGCTGGGAGCTTTTATTCTTCTGAGGATTGCAGTCCCTCTGCCTCCCTAAGACATAAAGATCCAGAGAGGGAGTCTCCAGCCAAAAGCGTTTGTGTCCCTGTTCCAGAAACTACTCCCCTATCACAAGGAGACCTTCCTTCTCCAGACAAGAAACCTGCGGTCCCTCCTCCACTCTCAGAGTGGGACGATACCTTCGATGCCTTTGCGACCAGCAGGCTTAAGCCAGAATTGAAGAAGGAAAACTTCTTTGCTTCGGTGGCAGCGGAGGGCATGGCTTTCATCGACGATCCTGATGCAGCCAGCCCCACAGAAAGATTAGCCGAGCCAACTCATGAGAAGGGGACAAAGGTATTTGAAAAGGCTGATCCACAAATCAGCAGAGAAATGCCTTCAACTCTACGGTCTTGGACAAATTTCTCCAGTTTAGATGTGGGGGCAAACTTGGTGAGCACAACCCAGGAAGCGACTGTGATAGAGGATGTGCTGAGCCCTGTGTCTGCAGGGTCAATGGGAGGGAGGAGGAAAAGCAGCACGCCTACAGTTTGGACAGCTGCATTTGCATCGGGAAGCCCAGGGGAAAAAGAGGCTTCAGCATCACTGATTGCTGAAAATAGTGCTAGGGAGGAAGGGGACAGTAATGAGGAGGAACACTCTAGTGCAGGAACAAATGGATGGATGACCATAGCCACTGAAACTGCTCCTGACCTGTCAGAGAGCACCCAAAGTGTGGCTGAGCAGGAGCCTGTGGGTCAGGATAGCGCATTTGGCCCACGACCAGCCTTCCTCAGTGAAGGCACCTTTGAAGCAAAAAGTGGACCTTGTGCTGCCGCTTGTGTATTGCCCAGAAGCACCTTCACCTCTGAAACCCTGCCAGGCAGCAACGTGGTGGCTGTGCCCCCACGGGTGCTTGCAGATGTGGCACCACGACAGTTCCCTCTCGTCCCCAAGCCAGGGATGGAGCCCCAGGGTGCTGGTAGCGAGGAGGAAACATTCGACATACGGACTTCAATCTACCGGCTCCAGGCTACCATGCGGCTTGAGGCCAGTGAAAACCGTGTAAAACTCAGCTCCGACATTTGCGAGAGGCATGTTGTCCTCTCTCAGTGGACAGATACCAGAGAGAGAGAGGAGATGGCAGCAGGCTCAGCCATGCCACCCCCCAAACCTCCGAGGTGGTTTGCAGCTGCAGGAGGCAGAGGGGATGATGATGAGGATGCTTGTGACCCACAACTGAGGCAGCAAGGTAGCGAGGAACGACGGGAAGACACAGAAGGCCCCAAGGCAGACACGGAGGTGCCAAGGAGTCATCTGAGCAGTGAGCCCTCTGTCCCAGTGTCTCCCAACCCACCTGCACTGGGAGTGGACATAGCTGAAACCAGGAGCGAGTTCCCAGTCTGTAAGGATGCTGAATCTGCTGCTACGGACTCAGCAGCTAATTTGGAGGTGGCAGCTGACAAGGTGGCAAAAGGGGACACTTCTCTGGGGGAAGACCAGTCAGAGATGAATGAGATGGATGTGGCTGAGCAGTTTGAGACTTGCCCATCGAAGTTCTTCCTAGACGGATTAGGCCAGTCAGGTGCTAAGGAGAGCTGGAGCCAGCCAGGTTTATCCCCTCTGATGGGGGCCACAGACAGTGCTGACTGGGACATGGCCTCCAAACAGGAGCTGTTCCCTGAGGAGCTCAGGATGTCAGGACTAAACCAACCTTCCAAGCTAGACTTGGGTCAGTCGGAAATCTTCTGGACGGCTCTGGAAGAGCAGGAGGCAGCCGGTCACCCTGTGGGTGTTGGCTCAGTGGTGCGACCCCAAAGGTTAGCGCATGGGGAGAGTCCACCCCAGCTGGAGCCGGCATGGGATGATGGTGAGGGGCGGCACGAGCCAGTGGCTGGTCCCACCAGGCAAGCAGGAGGCCAGCCTGAGCCTTTTGCCTCCGTGGCAGTGGTCAGCCCTCCCCAGGAGGCAGAGCAGGGCAGACCCCCAGCCAGTGAGCCCGAGGGGCCATTGCACCAGTTCTCAGCAGACAGCAGGATAGACTTCAAGAAGGCTGATTTCTGGAAGCCAGATAGGGTGGAGGAGAGGCACAAGCAGGACGCTTCAGCCTTCAGAAATCCCTTTGCTCCAGCACTCAGCCCAAATACCCCAAGCAATCCCTTTGTGGAGAAGGCACCAGACCCTCTCCCTGTTGAAGCTGTGCTGCCCAAAAAGCTTGATCAGGGCGGCTTCAGCTTCACCAACCTCCACGAGGAAGCCCTTGGGCAAGGCTTCCAGTCCACTAACCTTCCCGGGGACCCGCTAAGCAAGCCTCCTTTCCTGCATGAGAACCAGCCCTTGGCCTTCTCCACCCCTTTCCTTGTGGCTGCAACTAACCCTAAACAGTTTGATTTCCCTTCCCCTCTTGCGTGCCCCGCGAGCAGTGGGGTCCCTGCCGCGACCAGCTGCGCAGCTGCCCAGCCCTGCCCTTTGCCGCAGTCCGGTGACACACAAGCTTCAGCGCTCGTGGTTTTGCCCAGGGAGACACAGCCAGCTGAGAAGCCCTTTTTCCAGCAGACAACCAGGTGAGCACTCTGGGGAAGGCGAAGGGTGTGTATTTGGTAGAGGTGAACCCTGTCTCCCTTCTGCTTTTATTAGGACGCCGATGAGTAGACCCTGGCTTAGTGTCAGCAGCTCACGGTTGTGCTGACTCCAAGGAGGCCACTCCACAGGTTGCTGCAGGTCCTCTTCCCTCACCTTCCCGTGGTCCCAGAGAGTCTAGCCTGAACAGCTTGAAGCCTTGACTTTCTTGGATCACGGTGGGGAATGGCTATTGGTGTCCTGTGTTTGTCCTAAAGTAGGGCAAACAGTTTGACACATCCAGGTCCTGCCCCAGCTGAAAATTCAGCCACAGCAGAACTGCATCCGCATTTCACTCGATGCTAATTTTTGCTCCCATCTTCCTGTGCTTGCAAAATAGGTGCCTTTTCCATGTCTGCCAGGAGAGCTTCCAGCCATTAATGGTCTCACAGGTTCCTTCATGGCATGTGCACAGCTACTGCCCCTTCCCTTTTCATTAATTCAGCTTTGGTTTCTTTCCTTTTTAAATGACCATCAGGTACTAAAAACCTTCTTCTCTCCATAGCGGGGGGGGAGAAAAAAAAAAAAAAAGTAGTTTCACCAGGGTGGTGGCAAAATGCTGTTCTCCCTTCTCACCTGCCGAGATGCCCGTTGGTTATGAAGCAAGTGGGACTTAGCCTGGAGGATAATGGGAACAGGAAGGGGGGGTACCATGGTGGTGCATCAGGGGAAAGAAGGGGCTGTTGCTTCTCCCAGGTCAGTCTTGAGCTTGTAGAAATGCTGTGAAGTGGAGAAAGATGCTGAGCTTAGGGCATGGGGTCTTGCTCTGTGTCCTTCAGGTCATCTAGTTTTCCTGGTACATCTTCCCCTGGTCTGCCTGGGCAGGAGGAGATTGTCGTGGGCTCAGTCTGCCCAGAGTATCAAGGATTGAGCTCTTAGAGTTTACATGGGGACCCAGGTCTTCTAGCAGTGATTTCTTTGATTAGCCTCACTCCTGCAACAGAAGGCAAATGGAGCTTCACGGGGGCACTGAAAAATGATAAAATCCTGTCTGGCTCAAGAATAATATTGGTCATGGCCCTGGGGAGAGAGAGGGCAGGAGGATGGGGACAGCAGAAGTTGGCTGAGCTCCAGCCCTTCTTGCCCATGGGGATCCTTCCTTGGCTCGAGTTTGGGTTTGACGTTTAAAATGACCTCAGGAGCAAAGACCAGCAAGAGATGGGTCTGATAGCTGAGGGTTTTTTCTTTATTGAGGCCAGGTCTTCAAACTGTTCTTAATTGGATTATTCATCCTCCAGCAGATAACCTTGTTCAAAATCTGCAGATAGAGAGTATACAGAAACCTCCTGAATTTTGTGGATGTTTGTTACATTTCATGGAAGGAGAAGTGTCCTGCAATCCCAAAGGGTGAAATTAGGCAATGAGAGAAGTATGGTCCCAGGACCCTCTATGTCAATGGTACATGCTCACAGTCACCTTCAGGCTTGACTGCATCCATCCAAGGCCTGACGGGCTCTTGGGAGGAAAGTGGGCTTGGACCCAAGAGCTGGTTGTCATGTCAGTGCTGGCTTCTGTCATGATACACGTCTGAGAAGTCCTTGAACATCTCTGCTCTGGTTTCTCTACCTGTAAAACACGGATGGTTTGGATACGTGCTGCTGGGATTGATGAACCTTTGAAAGAGTTACCTTTGAAGACTTCCTGAGGTCTCTGTGGAAGGCTCTGAGGTTCTGCACTACTTTATAAGACTGGGGAGATGTGACTAATTGTCATGTGGGGAGAGAGGAAGACTGGAAGGGTCCTTTTCCAGGTCCCCATGGTGATGCTTCCCTGTCCTGGAATCACCTCCTGTTAGGACGGCACACAGACAAAGAAAAGATACGGTAGGAAAAAGGACAGACTTTGAACTTAGAACAGGCATTAAGGCTTAGCTAGGACAAAAGTGTCTTCCTCAGGTGAAGGAGGAGCTGGTATCTGGCGTGGATTATTGAGAGTCTGGTGTGCTGGGGTTATGTGCCCTCCTTGGGAGGGATGGAAGCTGGGTGTGGGGTCCCATGTCTTCATGGTGAGTGAGATGTCCCATGTCACTGGTGAGTGGCCAGAGGGCTCTCTGCTGGTCATCTTGTTCAAGATGGCAAGTCAAGTGGTAGACTTGTGTATCTGAGTGACACCTCCTGCCTAGTCTGGCTGAGGCACTGCCTGGTCACAATGACCACCTGTTGGGATTAGATTTGCAGGTCTTTCCTCTCTCTCCTATGGCGAGAGATGGCTCTTGCCACAAAACTAGTGTTTCTGGGGTAAGGTGTGTGCTCAGAGCATCAGTTGCATCACTGAAGTGTATGGAGGCTCCCTTTCTGCTCTCTGGGGAAGAGTGGGATGCTGCCTTCACCAGTGGGAAGGTATCTCAGGTCACATCGCCCAGTACAGGTGGGACCTAAAGGACAGACCATGACAGTGCCTTGGGGACTCTGCTGTCTCGGAGGAGCCCAGCAGTTGTGCAGCTCCTTTCCCATCAGTTGGGAACTCAGATGTGTGACTGTTGCAGGATGTCATGGTACTTGTGACATCCCCAATCCTGTTACCAACAAGTGCTGAGGTGGTATTGGTGCACATTGCTTTGTGCCTTCCTGATGTCAGGAGTGCAGCAGAATTGTTCTGTCCTGAAAACAAGGTTCCAGATTAAATCATATGCCAGTCTGTGTGATCTAAATGTAATCCTTGTGGAGCCCTTGCAGCTCAGTGAGTGGCTGCCACATCCACATACAGACCTGGGGGAAAGGCTGCTGATCCTGCGTTCAATCATTCACTTTCTGCACGGAGGTCTGGCCCTCAGGTGCTGTGTGCTGCTGCAGGCACAGCGGCTTGCCCACAAGAGACTGGTTTTCTTGGATTTGTCCTTTGTTGTGTTGTTGCTCTGTGAGAAGCATTTTAATGGGATGGTGAAGACTTTAATTTCTGAGTTGCTGCAGGGGGATCCCCCCCCCAGTTTTTTGCTGTGCTCAGCAGTGACCTCAGGAGTGTCCGTGAAAGCTGTGCTGTGACACAGCAAGGCTTGCCCAGAGAGGGGCTTGGCTATGCCACTCAGCAACCCTGAGATGTTTCATCTTGAATGTAATAAGCTTCATCGTAGACTGTCACCGTAAGCAACTAATTCTGCTCTCAAGTTCATATTCATTGACCGGCAGATGGAGGCAGGTCCAACTTCTTGGCAGATCGATCAGGACTTCAGACATGGCTATAAGGCATGAAGCAACCTCTGCTCCCCTGGAAGTAACTGGTGCCAGCCATCCTGGGGCGGGACACAGGTGGAGGAATGCCTCCTGCTTTTGGATCCTCTTGGATCTCGGACAAGTCGAGGGGGCAGAGCCCCTGTTTTGCTCAGCAGAAGCTCTGTGCACCCTACCCTCTCAGCAGGAAAGAATGGGATAACATTTTTTTAAATATAAATACCTTTTCCTGCTCTGCAGGAATTAATGTATTCCCACTGGCAATGGGGCTGAAAGCTGCCTGTGCCCAGACTTGCAGTGGGAAGTGTCCCCTGCTTTCAGAATGCATCCAAGCTATCCCACTAGCATCCCAAGGCTGTTGCTGGTCTTCATTCTGTAGAGTGGCCTTGGTAAGTTTGGTTCAGAAGAGCTCCCCTTCAGAGGTTTAAAATAGTTTGAGTGTTCATGATGGCCAGTCAGTGCCCTACAGACCCCTTGTTTAGGGGTCTCAGTCTCCTGTTTCAGCAGCCATACTTTTCTGGTCTTAGTCTTTACGCTCGCTGTGGGGATGCATGAGGCGACTGTGGCATTTGGGGCTGCTTATCTTCAGACCTGGCTGTGAGGAGCAGTCCTGGAGGCTCCCCTAGAGCTCTCCTTCCCAGACACTGTTTTGAGGAATGGTGGAAGTCCTGCTGTGGTACTAGAGCTGTCTTCCCCAGATTCTGCAGTGAGCCCCACTCATTTTGCGCTAGGAAGGGAGCTAGCAGTGGTTCAAGCAAGCAAACTCATTACTTCTGTTTTTTCAAAGGATTTGAGAATGACAGTTTTTCAGGATCTGTGTATGGCCTCTGGTCCAGTTCACCCTCACCCCATTTTACATCGTAACAAACAGACAACTGCACAACTGTTTGTAACATGGTACCATGGTGTTTCTAGTTCTGCTGGTGAAGGTTTGGTCCACGGTGGAGAGCTCTTGAGGCTGATGTGCAGAACAGCAACTTCTCCAGCCCGTGACACTGGGACTCCTATTTAGGTTCATGGGATTCCTTTCCATCCTTTCAAGCTGCCCAGGAACTGTGGGCTCTGTTCACATGCTTGGACAGCTTTGACAAAGGATGTTGATCCTTTGGCTTGTTGGAGCTGGTTTGTGGCTACCATTGCTGTTCTCTCCTAGCAAGTGGTGACAAGAGGCATCATCGTGGTTGAAGAGGACTTCTAGACATGCCCTGTGAGCACGATGGGGAGACCGCTTGGTACGTCCTGACCCCATCACCATTGACAAGGCATGAGGACACCAGCCTTGAGGACTTGAGCCACCCACCTGATGCCTTGTATGATGTTGCCTTTGTCCCAGCCTCACCCATCATCTCTGTCCTGGAGCAGGGTTGGAAGCCACCTGCTCTGCTTTCAAAATGGAAATAAAATCAAGCACTTACAGCACAAGCTGGACTTGGGAGGCATCTCTCCCAGTCTGGCTAATGGCTCACACAGTGACTGTGGGTGCTGTTCCTCCTCCCACAACCTGTCCTACCAACACCCTGAGGTCCCCATTTGTAAAGAGCTCCTGCGAGCAAGATGTCCCCCTTCCCCTGCAGCACTATTTGGATGCACAGCAGTTGGGATTATCACCCTTTGCAGGGTGGCTGCTTCATCTGATGAGCACAGAGGCTTTGCAGAGCTCCTGAGTAGATTTTACGATCTTTTCATTCTGAGTATGGTGTGCAGGTCTGCTTGTTCCTTGCAGGAAGGAAGCATCAGGTCACTTCTCTTTCCATCATGCTGAAAAGCAAACATACTTTAAGCCCAGAAACTGGGTGAAGAGTGAGGCAAAACTGAATGAAAATGTAATTCCCCCTACAAGGACTGAGAAGGTGCATTTGGACACAATCTCCTCACCCTCCCTTTTGGCTGCTGAAGGGGGACAAATTCTGTGGTGTCTTCCAGGCAGGTGGAGTCCAGATTTTGGGCTGAGGCAGTGCAGGAACTGATGCACAGTGGTGCAGGAGCATCCCTGAAGCAGCAGTTGTGACCACAGACAGTAATCTGGGGGCTCCTGGGTAGCAAAATGCCCCTCTGTGCAGTGGATGTAGCAGCCTCCTGTTACATTGGACCTGGCTTAGATTTCCCCAGCTGTACTAATGCCAGGCAGCTGGGAGTTTTGACCCACAGCACTCCCAGTGTGGACTGAGCAACACAGGTGTGGGCATGGGGATCTGTTCTGTATCTCAGCCGAACACATGTCCTGGGGCTCGTTATCTCATCTCTGGGCAGATATGGTGCTGGAGAGCGCTGTGGGCTGCCTGCACTGTAGGATGCTCACTCTCCTTTCTGTCCACAGAGCAGGCAAGCTTTGAGCAACACAGACACAGAGAATTTAGCTGTGTGGAGCTGATTAAATTTGATAAGTGGGTCCCATCCCCATAAAAACTATAGGGAGAGCTAGCAGCATCACTCCTCAGCTTGGGAGGGTGTTAACTGTCCAGCCTTCTTGTTCTCCTTAGTCCTCACCCAGTGAAACCCATCACTGCTGCGGTGCAAGAGGTCTCCAGTGAGAAGAAGCAGCAGCACAGGTCCAGTCTGACGACTGCTCTGAGCAATGGCCTGGAGAAGCTGAAGACTGTCACCACAAGCAGTGTCCAGCCTGTGGCCCTGTCCTCTCAGCCGGAGAAAACAGACTCAAAGAAGTTAAAGGTAGGAACCTGCCACTGAGGTGAGAGCTGCGTTCCCACCTGCTTGAGATGGTCTGTAGTTGGTGACAGAAGTGCAGAAAACTGCCGTTGGAGGATGTGGAATGGGTTCCTGCCACAGTGTGAGCAGAACCATGTGTATTAATACTGACATCCTGAATCCTGGTTGCCCAGCCTCCTGCTGGCCTCCCTTCCTGCATGACCTGATCTTTGGACCTTCTCATTATTCTCCTATTGCTTGCCTTGATTTGGGGTTTTTATTGTACAGTGTGTGAGTGAATGCCTGGTTATCCACAAGACGTGAAAGGTGGAGGATGTGATAGCTCCCTGATTGAAGGCCTGAAGTGGTTTTTTTCTCCTGGCAGAGGCAGAGGGAAAGTGCTTCCTGGAGCCTTGCTCAAATGCTGCTTGCCTGGCTGTATTTCAAATGCTGGTGTGTTGAGGCATGCCAAATACCTGCGTGGTATGTCTGAGGGCACGGTCTCATGAGGTGCCTTCTCCTTCCCTTTGTCTACTGCCACTCTGTTTGCCTGACTTGACATGTAAAATGCTGCTGCTGGGGTTCATCTGAGTGGAAGGACAAGCATGAGCTTGGTGCACCCAGAAAGCCCTTTGTGGTGCCGCAGGTAGTTCAGGTTGTGGGTTACAAGCATTTAAACTTTCCTGGGCCAAGGTCTGTCTGGGGCCTGCTCCCCTGTGCTGCTCCAGCCTGTCTGGCAGCCCCAGCTCTGCTGGGAGACCTGACTCCCCCAGGGCTCTCGTCCTCTGGGGGCTCCTGGAGGGTTTTTTGGCTCTCAGTTCTCCTCTTCTGCCATCATCCAGGCCTGCGGCTGGAGGACTGGGGAAGGGGAAAGCCCCAGAAAAGGGGGAGTAGCTAATGGCAGGCCTCATTATGCCAGGCTAAAGGGCTCTGTTGTGCCCATGCCCTTAGCTTTTAGCTGTTGGGGGAGAGAGGTTTGACACAGTCTTTGTGGAAGCTTTTGTAAATGGTTCACTCAGCTGGTAGAAGTGCTCCGTGGTCACCTCTAGCCATAAGGAGGAGGCTGGATGTCTGGGCAGCTGTTTTGTCTCCAGTATTTTTGGGTGACTGCATGGCTTGTGGGAAAGCTGCTTTGTAAAGACAGGACTTGAGAGCTGCACAATGTCTCAGGCTCATCAGGTCAGATCTGAAAAGAAGACAAACACAGAAAATGTGGTTGCTTTGGTTGTTGCTGCATCTTGCAGATGCTAAAGGGAGCAGCAGTTTTGACTCACTGAATGTTCCTCTTGGTTTCTACCACAGGATCCCACCATACTGGACCAGTCAGCCAAGTATTATCACTTGACCCATGATGAACTCATCCAGCTCCTGCTGCAGAGAGAGAAGGAGCTGAGCAAGAAGGAGGAGCACATCCATGAACTAGAGAACTACATTGACCAGCTGCTGGTACGCATCATGGAACAGTCTCCCACGCTCCTCCAGATCCCACTGGGGGAAAGCAAGACCAAGTAACCTCTCCCCAGAGACCAGCCTCACTTGCCTAGAGCACTTCTCCAATAAACACGCTGCAAACGTCCCTGCACCCCCGGCTCCTCTTACAAGAGGGCTCCAGTGGCTTCTGTTCACCGAGTTTAGCAGGAAAGGTTATCTGCTCCTTCCCAGCCCAAGCTTATCCCAGCTCTGGCTCCAGGGAGCTATAGGGTGATAGGCTGTCATCCACCCTATGGGGAGGAGCAGAGCCCTCCACCTGAGGCCAATGCCTCCTTAGGTTCCTGTCATTGTGACCAAGTGGCATCTTTTCAGGCACTCGTCCTGCCAATGCTTTAAGTGGTCCACAGACATTTGAGAACTGGAAACCAACCACCTTGCCCATGTCTTCATCCTGCTACTGCTGCTCTTCTGCCCACACTCTTCCATATCTCTTTTCTCTGAAGTGGTGTACCCTGGCTGAGGGATGGTGTTAAATTGGTTGATGACATCAGGGATGCTTAAACTGAGCAAGGCTCTACCAGCATGTTACTGTTCGCTGAGCAGGCTCAGCAGGGCAGTGAGGGGAAGGGACTACTATTGGATGCCTCTTTCCCTTCTTTCCCCCTGTGTTGTACCCCCAAATGAAGGGTCCCCATCTGAAGAGCTATCTCCAATTTGTGCCGGTACCTGACCATGTGGGAGATGCTACACAAAGTGACAGTGCTGGAGTTGGAGGCTGTAAAGGACTCAAGGCGACATCACTGCCTGACCGTGAGCGGTGTTGGTTCCTTTGCTGCCTGCACACAGAGTCACGATGCTGCCTCAGTTACCCAGCTCAAAACTGAACTCGCAGTATGGAAGAAGGGCCAGTGCTGGTTTGTGCACCAGTAACACTGCAGGAGATCTTCTGGCACACCACCCAACCTGTCACTGGGCTGTCTGGCACCAGTGTGCCCTGGGGGGACTCCTGTATGCATAAACCACAGCTGAATTTTCTACTCAGTATTATGCTTCCCCCTTTCCTGCATCCACAGGAGTTCCTTTCCACTGGCTGCCCACCACCACTGACTTTGTGTTGTCTTTCTCAATGCAACAGGAAGATGCCATCGGGACCGAAGCTCGTGTGCAGAGAAGGATGTCTGACTGCCTGGCCACCTCTATGCATGACATCCTGCTAGGTCAGGTGTAGAGAGCTTCACAAGCATCGTGGCCTCTACCACTTGCAATAAAGCTCACTACCGTCAGGCATCCATCAAACACCCTCTGTCAAAGCTAGCTATTCAGTAATCGCTGCAGACCCCCTTCAAGCCAGCATTAGTACCAAACACCGCTCGAATTGTATTGCATCTACATGCCAGCGTCAGATCTCTGGCAGCTTGGGCGCACCCTTAGGCATTGTAGGCCAGCGCTCTCAGGAGTTGAATGCTTCTTGCTGATGTTCAGTGACTGTCTAAAAGCCTCCAAGTTATGCAGTTTAAAAACCATAGATGGTGTTAGCCTGAGGTTGGTGAGTGATGCTCCTGGCCACTCTGCAGTACAGTGCAGCTTTTGATTTGGAGATGCTATGGAAGGGTGTAGGAAGAAGGTTGCTCCCTCTCTTGTTCTGCCAGGATTTGGGCTAGAGAAGGTGCCTCTGCAGGTGGAGGGTCAGTTGGTGTGGAATTTGAGCGTCTTGACATGTAAGGCATGTTCTCTCTCCTGCACATCTCCTTGCCAAAGTTACTGGATTCTTTTAAAACCTTCATATTCTTTTCTGCTTACTTGCTTCAATGTATATATGAGTTTGAAAAATCGTGCCTTTTGCAATAGGACAGTAGCAGTTTCCTACCAAAAAAGGCTCTGAAATCCAGTTCTTAGTTCAACGCAACCCATCTTGGGCAGCTTTCTTTTCTGTTTGCCTGCTAATTTGAACTAGGTGAATTTCTTTGTAAACACAGGCAGCACAGCCTTTCCACCCTGTGCACAGGTTGCTTTTGGTCTTTAGCAGTTCTGTCAGCTCACGTCACATGGGAAGTAGAGGTATTAAGAGATGACACTTTGGGGAGAGCAGGCCAAAATGTTCCAAAATACAGCTGGATAAAGACATGCTCCAAGTCTGAGACTGGAGAAGCAGGCTGTTGGGGTAGGAGCTATGGGGAGAAAAGGAGATCTGGTGTCGCTGTCATTGACAGTGGTCCGATCTAGCCTGTAGACCATCATATAAGGAGGAGGTTTTGTTACCTGGGAAGATACTGGCCATGAGCCTTTTGTTCCCACCTGCCTTTGCCCCTAGCAGGAAATAATCTGGGGTTTTGCCCTTCTCTACCTGCATCTTTACGTTCCTCTTCCCTGTGTAAGTCTCAGGTGTGGGGACTTTGTTTCTGGTGTAAGAAACACATGAAGGTCTGAGGGGAAGGTGTTTCTCCCATTTTAGAAAGTACCAGAAACCTTTCTCTGCCTATATAATCAAAAGATCCCATGGCCTGAGAACTAGATTCCCTTTCTGGGTGCCTGTCTCTCATGGAGAAGCTCTCGCTGTTACCTGAAGGTGGGCAGGGAGGCATTGCGGACAGCTAGAAGGCAGTCTGGTGTCACAAGAGTGGCGTGGCGTGGCATGAGAAGGAGGGCTGGGCAAAGGGGCAGCCGCACCAACGGGCAGGGGCACTGAGCGTTGAAGGCTTACGTCTCACAGGTGCTAATAAGGGGGAGAGCCAAAATCTCACATGAGAGCCAGGGGCCTAGGCTGGCTTTCCACTTCCTGAAAAATTTCTGCTTCCTGGGACTTGGGCCCCAGTAGCGATTGGCGTTGTAGGTGCTCCCCACACACAAGTGCCAATGTTTATAAGGATCTTGCTGTACCTCCTCCCTCTTCCATCGAGTTTCACCACCTCCCTAATTCCCTCTCTGCCTTAGTCAGCTCTGCCTTTTTTTTTTCTCCAAAGCTTGAATGTTATGCACTTGAATATGTAAAGTTAATCTCAGAGCTATGGCAGGCTGTATCTGGTGTACGGCCTTTTCAGCAATACGTGCTTCCTCCCATCACCTGCCTCTGTTGCGGTGGAGCAGCACAGTCCCCGAACTGCCTTCTGCCATGGGAGCCTGTGCCATCTCGGGGGAGGCTGGAGCAAGCGAAGCTAAAACACTCTTCTTGCCGTGACTTTATGATAGCGGAGTGTCTCCAAAGGCTGAAGCAGGGGTATGGCACGCATACCTTGGCATCACATGTGAGACAGAGGCTACGGCAAAAAAAAAATGGTGATGACAGCAGAGGCTGCCCTGATCTTTTGTGCCTGTCCTTGAGCGTTTAGAAGTCCAGAGGTGTCTACAAATGACAATGTGTGCTTAGGAAAAGGCAACTTAAAGATGCTTCTGTCTTTGTTCTCTGTTTCTCTGCCCCACTGTCCTGCAAATGTGTGGGTTTTTTCCCCACGCACAATTTTTATTCCCTGCATAAGAGAAGCAAGCTTTGTCACACCACACAGCAGCACTAAGCTGGAGTCTGTATAATTTTTTTGTTAAAACCTCTTAAGTTACCAGGGGAAAATGGTTTTGAGGACCTAGATATTTTCTCGTTGGGAAGGGGTGAGAGGAAGAAGCTGGGGAAACGTTCTCAAGTTTTTCATGTACCAAATATCCATATTTAGTGATTTATTTGCAAAAACAGGGAGGTGAGCGGCACTTTGGTCTGTGTGCAGCGTAACACTCCGAGGTCTGTTGCTCTTTGCTGAACCGGGAAAAAAAAAAAAAGAGTTTTGATGGGCCAGCAGCAGCTTTTCACTGGTTCTGTTTTAAACACGGCCCTAACAAGGCCTCCGTGTTCTTGCCTCCTGGTCTGTCTGTCTCTCCTTGCTCAAGCTGTTTCACAAGGTCTTCTGCAGGGTGCTGTTGCTCACAGCTGTGCTCTGCCTTTGTTGTCAGCCCACAGCTGGGTTTCTTGCTTTTAAAGAACTCTGGCCAAGTGATTTATTTTTGCCTTGACTGGCTCTTCTGGCCCAGAGTCACGGGCCAGGAGAACCACAGAGGTGTGTCCTTAAACTGGAACAAACCTGAAGGGATGTGGATACTGAAGTGTCATGTAGACTCAGCCTTACGACTTGTCTGTGAAGAAACCGCTGTGTGTTTTGTGTTATAAACGCGGGGTGGAAAAACATCCCAAAATGGGAGAGGTAAGCACTGGGGGTTTTGGAGTTGTTGATTTCCCCGTGCAGGAAGGGGTTCTGTGTGTTTCATGTTTTAATAGTTGCAACTAATGTTTATAAAGAGCTTGTTATTTACGTTTTAAGCACTTTAAAAAAAATAATAAAAGTTGTTCAAGCTGTTCCTAGATACTTCTGCTTTATTGACAACAGCGTCTGTGCTGATAGCATTTGGACAGTGAGTGACATTTATCTGTTTATTTTCTGAAGTAGGATGATGGTGTCCAACTTCTCCAGCAGCTTTTCCAGCATTGTTAACAGTCCCCACGCTTCCACCAGCATGCGGTGGCTGCTGGGGGTGGAAGTGTTGCATCTTTGCCTTGAGTTCCTCCCTGAATATTGCTCCTGCCTCAGCTGATTTGTGCACCCAAAGGGTTTAAGCTCCTCTGAGCTTTCTTACTCGTGCTTTACTGTCGTGTTGTGTGCTGAGCAGCCGCAGGAGCCTGGCTCCCGTGGCCTGGCTGCCCTGGGGGATCAGATATGCTGGCAGCTCCCTTACTGCTCACCGTTGTTGACTTTGCCCCTGTGTAGCATTCCTGAGGATTTGTGGGAAATCAGCAGCTGAGTAGAGGAGAGCTGCAGCATGCTGGAAGAGAGCCTGTAGAGGAGAGCTGCAGCATGCTGGAAGAGAGCCTCGTGTCACAGCTTAGACAGTGGAGAGTTCAGCCTCAGGGTGCCCAGTGAGGACACGCAGCTCCATCAGTGCCACTGCTCACAGGACAGGCAGCTCTCACCTGCTGCTGGTGGGCACAGCACTTTGTGCCTGCCCCTCCGTGCAGACCTTGCCCAGCACAGCCCTGATCCCCAGCCCAGACCTTCGCCTCCAGCTCATCTGCCCTAATCCCAGCCACCTGTTCCACCGCTCTGCTGTTTTCCTTCTCAAGGCCTGCTGCTTTCTTCATTCATGCCTTGTCCCTCAAAAAAAAATTAACTCCCCTTAAGCTTCGATAAATGACTTTGCTGCTCCAACAGAAGAGTTTCGTTAGCTCTAATCCCGGTTTATTTTTCATCCAGCTGGATGCCAGGCCGTTACTGAGCTCAGCACCTGTCAGGGGGGATCATGTTAGCCCTGAGAGCCTGGATGGGCTGGGGGGAGAATGTTTGGCATGCTGCTTTGCAGGATCGGGGTGCTGAACTGTGACCTTCTGAAAGACTATCCTAAGAAAAGCTGGCCTGAGGCAACTGGGCAAGCGTGGGCTTCCCCGGGCTGCGGAGGTGCAGGGTTGTAAGCAGAGCAGCAGCCTTGGGGAGGCTGGGGGCACTGGAGGCTGTCAGCTCAGAAAAAAGGGAGATTTTAAGACCCTAGTCCTGCTATAACAGCCATGCATGATCAGATCTCTCTGCCTGCTTGAAGGCTTAAGCGCAGGCTTGGGAGTGATGCAAATAATTCCCATTGCTGCAAGAACTGGGTTTGCTGTTCAGAGCCTGAGTTTTGCTGCCTGCCACAAGTTTTTCTTAAAATCTGGCTTTACAGATGGAAGCTAATGAGAAGTGTTCCTGTGACTTTCTCCCCAAGCCAGCAGGCAGCCCAGCCCCACATCCAGCTGTCATGTGTGGGGTGGCTGTCTGAGACCCCCAAATCGCCTTCGGTGTGGGGTGTTTTACCTTGGCTGGGCACTGGGTGCCCCCCCAGCCGCTCTGGCTCTGTGACTGCCCTCAGCTGGGCCCAGGGAGATGTAACGGTCAGAGTAGGGTAATAAGAAAGAAAACCAAAACTTAAAAACATCTTCCCCCTGACCCCTCCTGGGCCCAACTCCACTCCGGAATTCTCTCCCTTCTCGCACCTGGTGCAGGGGGACAGGGAGTGGGGTCTGCAATCAGTCCCTCACCACTTCAGGCATGGCCCCCCAGCAGCATGGGTCCCCGGGGGACCACAGGCCCTGCCAGGAGCAGCTCCAGTGCAAGCTGCCTGTGGGTCACAGCCCACTTCGGGCACACCCTGCCCCAGCGTGGGGTCCTACCTGGGCTGTGTGTGTGGGGGTGAGCCGCTCCCCCGGCCGGGCTGGGGGGCACAGCCTGCCTGGCCGAGGGCTGCCCTGCAGGCTGGGGGGCACCTCTGCTCTGGTGCCTGGAGCTGCTCTGGCTTCCTGGGTCCCTGCCCTGGGGGCTTGCGGGGCTGCTGCTCTCCCCCTGGCTCGCTCCTCTCTCCGGCTGCAGTTCCACACTTTTCCCCCCCCATCTTAAATCCGTGCCCCCCCGAGCAATGCCGACTGGCATTGGCTCCCTCCATAGGGCATCAGGGAACCTTCTGGCAGCTTCTTACAGAAACCGCCCTGCAGCCCCCCTGCTATGAAAACCCGGCCATGCAAAGCAAACCCAACATACTCGGTTTCTAGACAAGCTCACTCAACAGCTGGGGTGCTTGTTCCTCCCCCCAAACAAAATGGAAAGAAATGTCATTGTTGACTTAACAGTTGTTGATCTGGAGAAGCACCCCCCCCCTCCTTCTTCCTAAAACCGGGGAAATGCGAGTTGTCAGTCTAAATGGATCTGGTTAGACTGATATCAGCCAAAGAATTGATATTCTTTCTGGTATTTAACCAAAAAAGTGATAGTCTTATGTCACTCCAAATGTGGTTTTAGATAAACAGATTCTCTCCCCTCTGTTGTTACAAAACATTTCGTGTGTCAACATTAGGGATTGTATCAATTATCTGGCTCTAGCTGTGATGGGAGGGAGGGGGATTTCCCTTGTGTAGAAACAGAGGGATTTGGGTTATCATCCATATTTATTGGAAAGATTTTGCTGCGTTGTTAAGTACAGGATGAAACCTTTAGAAAAGGAAGAGTTGCCTTGTAAAGCATTAGTCACAGCAAAATGATTTTATTTTGCCTCTCAAGTAGGGCTCCCAAGTGGTGTTAGACCCTGCCTAGGAGAAACCAAACCCTGCCCTGGTGGCACAGCTGGGCTAGCTGGCACAAGCAGTCCCTAGCCTGCACTGCAGCCACTTTAAAGCAAAGCAAAGCAAACCATTACCAGTACAAGGACCAGTGGGTATGCTCTGGCACGCAGGATTTGTTGTTGGACCAGATCTTTGCTCATCATCTATGTGTTCCTGAGGAGAGTTGTGTTTTCATGCTTGCACGCAAGAAGGCAGGGAGAAGGCAAACAGCAGAGGCAATGCTGGGTGCCAGCAGCCTGTAACCCTGAGGGAGCAGGCTGGTGCAGCACAGGAAGGAACAACTTGATTTTTAAGGAACAAGAAATGAGAAAATGACACTTCTTTGTTCTGGTGGAAACTCCTGCCTTGTAGCAGGGCAAGGGGTAGGTATGTGCACCTTGGTGTGCAGTCTCAGGGTGTGTGTTACAGTGTCTGCCCCCACGGTGGATTAAAGCCCTGGTAAAACATGGTTCACCTCTTCCCACGTAACCCAAGTGACACCACAGGACTCCCGGTCTCAAGAAAACATGGCCAAGGGGCAGGGGCTGTGAGGCAGCGGGCAGCCTGAGACCAGGCAGCAAGGCAGCACCAGGCTCGGGGCATGGCACAAGCTCCCTGCCCTGGCAGCAGCTGGTGGAGCTTCTCACTCACCGAGCAGCCAGCTGTGATGGGGTATGCGCTTTGGTCACAACCAGAGGTATTGTACTTGTGGCAGGCTCTGCACCAGGCCCCTCTGCTGCCCCTTTTCTACCTGAAGCTGCAGAAGATTTGAAATTCAGTGAAGGGGATCAGTGGTGAATTAGCCTAAAAATGGAAACTGGTTTTGCAGATGGAAAGAGAGCGGGGGAAAAAAATCAGCACCATATCCATAAAGCATCCCCACAGCAAAATGTTATGATGTTTTCCCCCTATAGCAAAAAATAAGGGTTTTTTTTATTCAGTTATATTGTTTAATTCCTTCTTAGACAGAAAATCTGTTTCTGACCTGCTCTATAATGTTGGCTTTACTTCTGCTGCGCCAAGCCTTCCTTTTATACCCCGACAGCCCTTCCTGCTTCATCTGCATCTCTAGTCTATTTGCTGGCCCTTTGCTCTTCCTTGGAGAATTGATCCTAATCCTCCAAACAATTTCACCAGCATTTGAAAGGCCAGACACTTCTTACTCCACTGATCTAGAGAACAGGATTCTGGAGATCGCTTTGTATGCACCCCTTCTGCCCCCAACCCCACACAACCTTGCCTTGATCTCCACAAATTGTAACACTGAGGAAGCAGACAAGTAAGTCTCCATCAAAGTAAACTTATTATTGCCAGGTTTCCTATTCTTTATTTTTAATCATGTATTTTAAAGGTCAATAGCAATTGTTAGGCTCCCATCATTGTAAGAATACGTATTTCTGCAAGGAAATTATGAAATTTGAGGTTTTTTTCAGAAGCTTTTGGGCTTTTACCTTTCTACATGTTATTATCTGCTGAAACAATTTCAGAATTAAGGCAAACATCTGCTTTCCATGTCATGTTCCCGCACATCCTCTGTCACAAGTATTCTGACTGTCGTGGTTTCATTTGCATACAAAAAAGGAAGAACATTTTGGAGGAAGTTCCTTGTAGTCAGAAATGTGTGCCCCGAGGTGTATGTGCTTCTACGGCAGGAAAAACGGAGCTCTGTCATCTGGGCATTGCTAGTTGCCTCAGACATCTCTGTTAGTTGCTAAATTCATCTGTTATGTCACAAAAAGGAGAACAGCAAAGGAGCAGCAGGAACTGAGGCAGGGGAAGACTCACATATGCTGTGTGTGGTCCTCGCAGAGCCCTGACGCCTTGTGGGATTACACTGTAAGGGAGCAGTACGGATGCCCCGCTGTACTCAAACCCTTTGGCCGCTCCCTCGGGGCCTCACGCTACCCTCAAGCAGCGGCAGCCTGGACAGAGGGCGCCACCGCTGGCGCAGAGTGGAAGCACGTCGCACAACCCTCCCGCCCTGAGGAAAGCCCCCTCTCCCCAGCTGCCCTCACCTACCTCTGGGGATTCTCCTCAGGGGGCTCGCCTTAGCTTCCCGCCAAACCCCACTTCCCGTCGTGCCCCTGGCCGCGCCCCTCTGCGGACTCTATTTCCCATGACGCCCCGCGCCACTGCTCGCTCCCCATTGGCTGGCGGGGGGCCTCGATCCCGCCGCTCGGACTCCGCCTCCCGTGAGGCGCCGGGCGCCGGCGGACTGCACGTCCCGGCATGCCCCGCGGGAGCTGCGGTGGGCCGCGGCCAATGAGGGCGGTGGCGCCGCAAGGGGCGGGCCCGGCGCCGGGGGAGGCTGTTTAAAGTGGCGCCTGCGGCGCGCGAAGGGAATGGCGGAGCCGGCGGACTATCCCCCGTTCCAGCTGGGGAAGCCCCGCTTCGAGCAGGTACCGCCGGTGGAGGGAGGGGGACGGGACGGGACAGGACAGGGAGCGGCGGCGGGAGCTGCCCCCACTCCGCCTCCCCGCCGCGGATGGCATCGTGTGCCCCCCTGCCCTCCCCCCCTTTTCGCCGCTGTGAGGCGAGACCCCCTGCTCCTCTGCCCCCGCCCTCCCCCGGGACGGCGCGCTGATTGGTGCGCAGCCCCCCTGCGGTTGGGCGGCACAGCTGTCACTCAGAGCCACCGCCCTCCGCCTCGCGGCGGCGCCCGCGGCGGGCGGTGATTGGCGCGTCCCGCCGTGCCCCTGTGGCTCGGGGCGGGGTATGTGTGTGGGGTGTGAAGGGCCGGGACGGTGGGTTCGAGCCGCTCCTTGGGCAGTAGGGCTGGGTCGGGGTCCCGGTGCCAGCGCTCGGCGCGGCCTCGTCCTTCCCTTCTCCCCGGTGGCATGGTGCGAGGGCTGGGCCCCGCCCCGGCGTGGCGGCGAGCCTGAGGTCGCGGGGATGTGAGGAGCTGCCCCGGGAGGGAGCAGGGCCTGCAGGGCAGGGTGGTGGGTGGTGGTGGTGGTGGTGGGGACTGGTGGGTGTAAGGGCAAGGGCTGCACCCGAGTGGGCGCTTTGGCCCCCTCACAACGGGCTGGCCATGCTGCGGGTTCATGTGGCCGCCTCCGTGATGTTGAGGTGGTGGTTAGGCAGGGGCTGACACGAAGTGGAGTCGTGTGGGGTGTCTGAGGTGGCTGCTGAGGAAGCATGGCTCGCAATGACCGGTGAGGTGAGGAAGCGGCAGCTGTGCTGCCGGGCCTGGTACCTACTGATGAGGGAATGGTGAGGAAGGGCTGTGGCCTACAGCAGCTGTGCCCCAGTGAGGAGAGCAGGTGCAGGGCTCTAAGCAGCTCATCCCTGCTGCTGCCTTCCACAGCCTCCCTTTGCAAGTGCTCACAGGGTCCCTGCCATTGCACAGCTGATATGGACTGCTCTTGGTTCTCGTGGAGCTGTGTCAGGCTGACAAAAAGTTTGTAAAACCTCCTTCAGTTGCTTTTCAGCAGGGCAGGACTCCTCTGGAGAAGAATAAGCCATTGCAATTACCAAATCAGGAATGAGTAGCAAAGTCTGCTCATTAATAGGTGTGTGTCCCCCCTTGCTGCTGGGGCAATCTCCAAGGAGACTCTTTTCCCACCATTCATGCAAAATCTGTACGGGACTGCTGTTTGCCAACCATCTGACTTGCTAATTGCAGCTTGCAGAGCTTGGCTTGACCAAAGCCACCCATTTGGGTTGCTGAGAAGTCCAGTTGTTGATTTTCCCTGGGGGGGGCAGCTCTCAGGTGGTGGAGCTATGTGCCTTTCCCCCCACTGCCTTATCCCTCTATGGGAGGTCATGGGGGAACCTCCTTGGAGTGACAGTTTCCTCGCAGCAAGGAAGGGGTGACTTCCCGGTGCTGGGAGCCTGCTCAGCTGCGTTAGCTGAAGGATGCTCAGGCTGGGGAGATGGAGCTTTTTAATAAGGAGAGGAGGAGGAGGAGACGCTACTCCCTTCTAGACACCACAGATGATTCGAGGCACACTTGGCAGCGAGTCAGGCACAGAATCGGTGCGTTCTGTTCATTAAGGAGCGACTGTCACTTGTAGCAACATTTAGAAAATGTTTCGAGGGGTATGGCAGGATGTTAATGATTGCGTGTGCGTTTGAGCGGAGACATCCTCTCTCCTCGCTGCCACTCCTGGGAAATGAGCCGACTGCACTTGCACTGTGGCCTGGATTTTGGGTGAGGGTTGCCTGTTGGTGAAAGCACACTTGTGACTGGATGCTTTCAGGGGTGCTTTGCCAGAGGGCCACACTGAGCATCAGAAATCATTCCTTTTATCTTCTATAGTGTTATTTTTCCTTTCCCGTAAAATTTTCTGCAAAGCAGCGTGGCGGTCTAGTGTCAGCTGTAGGATGGGTCATAGTGCTGGTGTCCTGCCAGCTCTTGTCCTGCACTCCCCTGTTTTCTCCTGGTCCATCTTCCCACACATGAAGTGCAGCTGGATGGCCCAGTCTGGGATCTGGCAGCATCATGGGGTTACAGAGCAAGAGAGGCTCCAGTGCTGCCAGGGCTTAGGGCACCCAGTTGGATCCTGCAGTCGGCTCTGCTGGGGTTGGGACACAGCAGCCTGCCCCATGTGGCCTGCAGCCACATGCTTGCTCCCATCGTGTGAGCTGGCAGGGCCAAGGTCCTTCATCTCTGGATCAGACAATTACAGTTATTTATTTCCCCCATCTTGACCTTGGCATTTGCTACCAGACTTTGTTTCTCAGTGCTGGGGAAGAACACCTGTGTGAGCCTGAGGGATTGGCAGACCTTAAACGCCACGATTCATTTCTATCAGCTGTTCAGTGGCTTTCCCCCACAGCTCTTTGCCTTTCCCCTTCTTTCAGTGGCCTGTTGTGGGGTTTTATCTTTCATAAGATCTAGGCTTTAACGGTCCAGCTGACAAAGGGTGACTTAGTTGTTTTGGAAAGGATTAGTGTCACTTTGGGTGGTTGTTTAAATTCTAGACATAGCCCTCTGTGATGACAGCATTTACTTTTCCTCTGAAATGCTGGCTGGGAGCAGGTCTGGGGCTATTTAAGGGGAGATTTGACTAAAACTGGGGCTGGGATTGATGCAGGGAGCTGTGCTAAGCATCTTTGTCCCTACAGGGAGAAACAAGGAAAAGTTGTGTGTTAGGAACAAAAACCTTGGAGAGCAAACTCAGCTGCCTGGGGATTTGGTTCAGAGACATGGTGGTTTCCTTCCCCTGCTGTGACCCAGAGCTCCCAGAAAGCAGCTGAGCAGAATTTAGGACAGCAGACAGGAGATGTCCATCCCCAGCACCACCTCTGGCCATTATTAAATTTCCCTTTTGCCCTCTCTTGTTTTGCAGTTCACTTGTTTTTCTTCATCTTTGGGCAAATGATGTTCTGTCGAGTCACCTTTTTTTTTTTTTTTTTCTTTGCTGGGAAGAGCCTCTGTCTCCCAATGGAAGCAGGCTATTTTTAGGTAAAAGAAAAAATGAGGACGTTGGGCTTGAGAATGTGTGATAAGGACTTAATTTTCTGATGAGTAGTTCTAATTTATTAGGCGTACTCCTTTTTTTTTCCTTTCTTTTTTTCTTTTTTTTTTTTTTTTTTTCTCCTTTGCCCCCACCGATTTACTGAGAGCTCCCTCATTTAGAGCCAGAGCACTAACTGTTTGTTTCCAGTGCTCTGGGCTCTTTGCTTGTAGCCCAGACATTTACCCTGGGCAAAATAAATGCGTTTGTTTTTCTATCAGAAATCTGAGAAAACCTTTCCAGCAAAAGCCCAGATGAAGTGTGGGTGCGGTTGTGTGTTAATTGGAGGTGTTAACTGCTGGAGAAAGATAGTGCTGGTTAAACTCTGGTGTTTTTATTGGGGTCAGTCCACTAAAAAGTAGTATGAGGTTGTCTTGGCTAGTGCAGGAGGACTGACTGCATGCACAGGGAAAACGGAACAAGGAGTGCGCTGACTTCCTTCCCAGCTGAAGTCAAGGGTGGTCGTCTCAACAAGCAGGGCAAGAGAGACAGGGAACTGCTGGAGAGAGTCCAGCTGAAGCTTCAAAGTTGATGAGGGGACTGGAGCGTTTCCCTACGAGGAAAGGCTGAGAGAGCTAGACCCACTTAGCCTGGAGAAGACAGGACTGAGAGGGGATCTTATCCATGTCTGCAAATGTCTTAAGGGCCAGCGTCAGGACGGGGCCAGGCTCTTCCCAGTGGTGCCCAGCGACAGGACAAGGGGCAACGGGGCACAAACTGAGACACAGGCAGTTCTGTCTGAATGTGAGGGAGAACTTCTTTACCCTGAGGGTGGCAGAGCCCTGGCACAGGCTGCCCAGAGAGGCTGTGGGGTCTCCTTCCCTGGAGACATTCAAACCCGCCTGGATGTGACTGTGCAACCTGCTTTAGCAGGAGGTTGGACTAGGTGATCTCCAGAGCTCCCTTCCAACCCCGACCATTCAGTGACTCATGAGCATGCCTTGTTCTCCCTGATAAGTAGGAAATAATAAAAAAAAGAAGTCACAGATCTTAGATCCTTCAGGGGAAGGAGAGGGAAATAAAGGGGAATAAACCCATAGCAGAACTGTAAACTTTTTTTTTTTTAATCCCTTGGACAGCTCAGCATGTATGTATTGTCATGGAGTACATGATGTGCTTAGGATGTTTTATTCTGTTGGCCAAACATACAATTTCTGTGACTGTGATATTAACAGCATTATTAAAGATGTGCTGTTGTCAGAGCTTGACCTTGCAGATATTTTAAATGTTTGTGCTCAACACATGTTAATCTCAGAAATGCTTATAAGGACATTAGTGCTAAAATATTTTTTCTTGCTGTTCATATACTTTAATCTGGTAAGTTTAAAGCATAACCAGCATTTATTACCCTCCTTAGCAAAACCATATGCTTCCTATGTCCAAGATAACCCTTGCAATAACACACAGATAAGGAAGCTGTTGATTAGATATGCCTCTCAGGAGCTTAATGGCTTGCTGCTAGCATACTGCGTTTGCCGAAAGCCCTGGTACAAGCAGCGGGAGGAACCAGAGCTGTACTGTAATGTTAACACAGACATTTCTCCTCGTGCTACTCGGTGTAATGTTGTTTTCCGCTTTAAAAGAGTGAATGAAACTCCTCTCTCCTAAAGGGTCATCATTATGGAGAAGGGATTTTCTTAAAAGGCTGTGGAAGGATGGTTAAGGTTGGTTCATAACTGCTTTAACTCCTGTGTCTGTGCAGGTCCAGCCTTGCGTGTACACACTGCTTGAGATGAGGTTGGCATATGCTAAATGGTGTTTGCTGTCGCCAAACCCGGCTTTCTCAGCCCTGAAGACAGGCTGACCCTGTTTATCCTATGCAATCTATTGGGTCCCGCAAACACATGCTTAAACATCAAACCCAAAGGTGTCTGTATTTCCCCTTCTTCTCTGCAATTCATCTTTATCTGTTAACTTCACAGAACCTGCCAAAAAAGCCATCCGTTAGCTTTTTTACATCTCTATCAGCCAGGATTGGATTTTAAACAGGGAGTTTGTTTGCATCTTGTGCTACAAGATGTAAACCCCTACTACACCATGTAACACCTATTGGAAGGTCTCTGTGCTGCATCTTGGCTGTGCTCACATTCATGAGCAGACCTGTTGCTGCAGGTGGTTGAAATTACGAGATGCAGGAGCTACTCCCATATTGACTCTTGGCCCTTTAATATTGTAAAGTCAAATTGAGAGCATCAAAGGACTGAGAGTCTGCAGCTTTAGCCTAAACTTGGAATGGGCTGGACGGCAAGTGTGCTGCTGTCTGGCTGTACCTTGCCAGAGTCCCATTGCTCAATGGCTTGAATTTTCTTAATTTTGTTTGGTTTAGCTTAAATCTCTTCGTAATTAATTTAAAGCTGATGTAAGCCTGATTTTTTAGCTCGAAAACACCCCCAAGTCTGCATGCCTTTTACTCTGGCTTAATTAAATCCTTTTAAAAATCACACTGTAATTAAATTGGGGAAGTGCATATCTCCTGTTCTTTCCAGGGCTACTCAGCATACAGTTTTGAGGAATACTCGCCCTCTTTAAGGTGATAAACAAGCGCTTGCTAATGGTCACTTACCCATCTCTCAGTACCCTTCTTAAAATTTCTTGAGCCTGCAAGGAGTAGTTTCCTTCTAGTTCTTATCTCGGAGGCAGTTGGATCTTGTGTGGCCTGTGGCACAGCCACTTTAATGAACTGGAACTGTAATGTACTCCTGTGCTTGCTATGAACTGCTGTGCCATGTAAGGGAATTAATATTCCCAGCCACTTTGCAGAACTTCATCTTGCTTGCAGGCTGGTGAGAAGTGGTCCCAAAATAGCCACGATTAATCACAGGAAATTTGTGTTATTCAGTTTTCTTCCAGATAACTGTTTACTACAACAGATGTTACAGGAATAAAATGGCAAAAAAGGTGGTAGATGGATATTTAGGAGCTGAAGGTCAAACTTCTGGATGTCTTGCAAGATCCATTCCTTGCATGACAGCCAGAGCTGGAAATGATCCTGTTAAAAAGGAACTATCCTGAATTCTCACTTAAGTGTGGGTTTGGTTGACTGCAGTGTGTCGTAGGGCTGCCGCTGTGCTGGTGCACTGGACAGTTCCTGTGTCCCAGGGCTTGATCCTCTCATCCCCTTTGCTTGTCCTAATAACTGTTGGTTTGCTGGATGGAGGCTGAGTTGGTGTGTCCAGTTCAAACCTTGGAGTGAGTTGAAAATACCTTGCTTTCCCCTTATTAGATGATAATGGGCATGGAATGATGGAGGAAGGATAGAGGAGAAAGGGTCAGGAGGAGTTTTGGGAAAAGAAAGGAGTTTATGTACAGCAAAAGGCAACATCCTGGAACAGCAAATAGCACTGTTTTAGCACTGAAGTGGCATTTAAAAGGCAAATAAAATAAAATTCTGTTTTCTTAGAAATTGTAATAATGAATGAGCATGTGTTTGTCAGAGCCTGGGACAAGGCAGTAGGTGGCGGGAGGAGGGCTGAGCAGTGCCTTGGCCACCTAAGTCACAGGAATAACAGGATGATCCATAATGAGGACCTGCAGAAAGTGTTCCTTAAATATAAGGATTTACAATATGGACCGTGGGCAAGTACTTGCCACAGTGCCTGGCCTTTCCCTGCTTGTCCTGCACCCCAGGAGTTTGTTTTAGCACCATTTTGCTGAGATAATTCTGTTACATGCAAGAGCACCAGCTGCTTCATGTATCCTAAAGCCCTCTAACTAGCAGAGCTTGAAAAGATGCATTCCTAACCCAGGGACATAAACGCTTGTTAGCAATGGCAGATCTTCAAGCAGTTACAGAAGAAAGGTAAAAAGCCTAGAAACTGCAATACTGCACTTCACCTGAGGTCAGCCTCTTGTTTGCCTGAGGCTGAGGCTTTCAGTGAGGTGTCTCTTTGCTGCAGAAGCCCCATGATGTGTGGGCTATGATGTGGCAGTGTTTGGTCTGATATAGATTAAAAAAAATTGAATAGCTTTTTTTGATGAGAAAGGAATAAGAAAAATGTCTCTAACATGTTTCTAAATTTGTTTCTTCGGACTGTTTTCAATTAGCTTCTTCACAGGGTCTTTGCCATTCCTCTTAGCAGAGTCTGTAAGAAAACAGGTCAGTGCCTGCTTGATCACTTTGGTGCTTTGGAGTGCTCAAAGACAGCCAGCAATGTGCAATGGATTCATCTGGCAGTGGAAAATAATTTGGGAGTTGAATGTATTTTAACTGGAAATATATATTTTTTTAAAAAAAGTTATTTACTTATTTTTCATCACTTTTATTCGTAGTTAAACATGATACTCCCATCACACAAAGCACTGAAGTGTTCAGTGAAGCCTGAGTGCACGTGAGGAGTATAAAATGTCAGTGTGTAAATGAAAGTAAAGATGTTGAGGGTGTCTGGGTTGAGTCCTCATAGCCCCACTGTGGGAACTGATTTTTTTTTTAGTTTGTTAGAGCCAAAGAAGGCCTTCTTGAAGGCTTCTTGTCTGTGGTCAGTCTGCAAAAGTGTCTGTTGTATTTTGGTTATTGATTTCCTGCTTATGCTGTAGAAACCTGGTATTTGGAGGAAAGTATTTTAATCAGGGGTGGAGAGCAAAATCTTGGTCTGTTCTGTGAGTTGAGTTTTGTGGGTATGTTCACGAAAGCATCTTGAGTTGCAGTTGAAGTGCAACATTGTATCTGATTTAATTTACCCCTAAATTTCTAAATTATAAAGATTTAGCTTTTTATTTTGGCCTTTTGTTTTGCATGCAGCTCTGTGAAAACAAATACCAGTCTTTAATTAAAAAACTTCTGATGGCTTCTAGTCAGGAGACTAAACCCAGGAAGCAGGAACTGACTTGGATGACGGAAAGGCAACCAGGAAGGTCTAGCAGTGAAGCAGCTTTCCATAGTCATCTGAAAAGGAAAAACACAAAGTCTCATGGCTGGATGGCAGTAAAAGCAATGGGTATTTTTGCTCAGGGGCTGCATACCCATGGTAAATACATTGCTGCTTAGGAGGGCTGAGCAGTGAAATACGCAGTGATGATGTGTAGATGCAGCCTCAAGAAGACAACTTTGCTCTTAGTTTGAATTTGGTTCCATTTTATGTGGTTCTCTGCGAGACCACAGAAAGAGCTTTTGTTGTGGAAAAATGAGGTTCTCATTCATGAGAGTTTAAAAAAAAAAAAAGCAAACACATAAAACTTCTTCAAACTCATACTGCTCTACTCTTTGGGTTTTTTTTTTTTAATGAAACAAATTTTGGCACCATGAATTAATTGGCTTTGAGATGGTTTAGATGTAGAACTGGACACTTCCACCCATTCTGCTCTGCCACTCATCTTGCTTTCACGTTGCTCTCTCCTGTCCAAGGCTGAGCTTTATTTGCTGCTTTTCCCCTGGGTTTTTTGATTCCAAGTGAGCCCAGCTTGTGTGTGCATGAGGGGGAGAAGTGGGATGGGGAAAGGGCTTTTTTACCAATTAGAATGTTGGTTGGTTTGGTTTTTTTCTCTAGTTGCTTGATTAACAAAGCTCTTGTTAAAATCTTGGCCTGGGTATGGGAGTGAGTGAGGTTTAATGGGGTTGCTTGTTTGAAGATATTTGGACTAGAAACAGCAGAGCAAGAAGTTTGTTAATGGCTTGTCTTCTGCTGTGCTTTCCCGTGGTGGCAATGGGGGATGTTGAGCTGACCTGTGAGCATGCCAAGCTGATCAGGATGAGTTAAAGGATAACTCGCTGTCATGGGACTGCAGCTCATTCTGTTTCCTGGGATCTGGGAAAGAGAGCAGGCAGATTTTGGCTTCAATTGATGTGATGGAGATTGAGTGTCATGGTGACAGTAGCCCTTCTGCTGGAAAGGTTGGGTGGTGGCTAAGCACTAGAATCTCCTTCATGGGAGACTTCTAAGAGGACCTTTTCAGGCGGTTCGTAAGAGCAATAAGGAAAAGCACATTTATGCAATTGCATTTTAGAGAGCTCATGGTAACTCAAACAAAGTGGAAATCACAGCCGATGAGTTGGGTCTTGTTGCCTGCCTTAGGGGAGGGAGGATGGACTCCAGCTCAGGTCTCCACACCTGGTCTCTGTGCACACCGATTGTCAGATATGTTCTTGAGAACTGGCTTCTGCTTTGTGTTTCAGCCTAGGGAAGAAGTGCACGTGTATTCTCGTTGTCCTTTCTTTGAAGTAGCTGTAGCAAGAGGGTAATTATTTTTTTTTAAAGTGGAGATGAAAGAAGCAAGCACTGAAATAGTTTGTTGGCAGACAAGTGGTTGGCCCTAGGTGACCTCACGCCATCAAGTGCCTGGTGGTATCTGAGGAAAGGACGCTTTGGCCACCATCTTCTAGCAAGCCCATAGTGCAGTGCCTGCTATTGGCTGTGTTAATTTTCTTGGTGCCTAGCCTAGCCTGCATATTCAGACTTTTTGGTGTTTTTTTTTCCCAGGAAGAAGGCTAGGAGGATAAAGCAATTTTGCTTCTTGGAGAAAGCCTTCGGAAAGCCCCAAGACTTTTTCATACAGATCTTTTAAGTTTCATGAGGCTGGAAAAGCACCTCTTTCCTTACTGGGTTGCAACATTTCTGGTTAGTTTTTGTGTGTCCACTTAAAGATACGATTGTTAGCCACTAGCGTTTGAAGTCAACAGCTCTGCATGGTAGAGTTCGCTTTTTTTTTTTTTTTTTTTTTACCTCAGGACCTTACTGCACACTTCCGTGGCAACCTGAGTGAGGGCTGTTATCCTGACCCAGCTGGAATGGTCCTGCCCTTGCCCTGGGGCTTGTCTGACCACAGAACCGATGGGTTCAGGCAACACCACCACCTGAAAACAGATCTCTCCTTTACGGCTTAGATTTCTGGCACTCCTAGCTCCCCGATCAGATGGCTGCAGCATCGGGTGAGTGTCAGTGCTGGCACAGGGCAGGAGAGGAGGGGTGGCCATGGGAATGAGATTGCAGCAGGATGGGTTTGAGCTGCTGAAACATGTCCTTAGCTGGGTGTCGCTCAGGCTGATCAGAGCAGGAGACCAGCACTGTACCTGAGCCAAACAAACAATGACCTTGGGCTACAGGACTGGCATCCTGAGAGCATCTGCAGTGTTGCAAACTTAAACCTGTGCTTTGAAAATAACATTTGTATCAATCAATTTTGAACTTACAGTCTCATTCCCCTTTCCTTGTGCCTTGTAGTGTCATTTACGTCTTTTGTAAAGTGGGTGTAAAATACTGTTCTATTAAATACTGTTTCTCTCATTGTGAAATGCATATCACAACAATAAAGGTAGTGAAGAAATTGGGACCACTTAAATTTAAAAATCTCCCCCATCTGTTCTTGTTTAAACCCCGTGCTTAGAACTGCTCTGAATTCTCTTGTTGCTGTTTGGTGTTGAGCAAGTGCAGAAGGATGGGCAGTGGGAGAGGGATGATGGTAGGTGGGAGCGCTCAGGATAACGTGACAAGGGGCCAAGTGAGTCACGCGTTAGTCATGTCGCTCCCTGCACCACTGGCAAGCATCAGGCCGTAGTGATGTGGAGGACAGTGGCATCTGCAGAGATCTTTTATACTGAAAATAAAAGTAAGGGAGCAAAATGTCAAGCTCACAAAAGCTAGAAAGTACCAGAATTAGTGTTAATTAAATCGATGCTAATTAAAAACCACTGGGCTTTTTTTGGGGGGGAAGTTATGTGAAGCTATTTTGTTTAGTTGTGGGGTTTTCTTTTTTTAGTGCAGAACATGGAAAAATAACAGCAGAGTTTTGTAAGCAGCTGAGAACGGGGTGTTGTGACATAAGGTGGTGGACAGCAGTGTTGCTGCAAACTGCCATTGGAGAGGGATTTCTGCCTCAATAAGTTGGTAGTATTACTGGTATTTCTCAGTGCTTGATGGATTCAGCAATGAAGAACCAGCGTGTTTCATAAAATTATGCTAGGCTGTGATCAAATGCCATTCATACTGCTGTATCTGTATTCTGCTCCTGTAGTTATCGTGTGTTTCGGCATTACAAATGCAAAAAGAGATTTGCCTGCACGTGGCTGGAGAGCACCCAGGGCAAAGGGGTCCCAATATTCACGTGGAGGTCCGTGACCTGTGTCCCTTCTGCATCCATGATGGGCTGCAAATGCTGCTGGGTAGAGGCCATGGGGGAGAGAGCAGCTGCTGGACCAGGCTGCCCTGGGTCTGTTTGGCCTTGCTGATGTCCAGATGAGAGTTTAGGCTGCAGGAAGGCAGCACTGGCACTCAGCCTACATCTGCATCCAGAGGGAAGAATCCAGACTGATGTTTGAGTAATGATGTACATGTATCCTCGGTGCTCTTGACGTATCAGTGTTTCATGGTCTGGTGCTTTGAGCTTGCCTAAATTAAATTTTGATTTCTTATTTTTTTCTAAATACTGAGTCAAAACTGCTCTCCTTTCCTTTGGAGCTGCCAGAGATCTTTGCAGCCTGTTTCACAGACATCTCCCTCTTCTTTCAGATTGTCCTCTGTTCTCTGCATCCCTTCCTGGTCCTTCAAATACTTTTGCTGCTCCTGATGAAAGCATCTTCACCAGCTTTTGCATAATGTTATCCCTATGCAAGTGCATCTAGACTGGTTTTTTTCCAAATGTGCCACTAAGAACAAGCCCAAACCACAAAGTTACAGTTTCTTTTACGTATGTTAAGGTTCACAGTCCATCTTCTGCTCTGTGTTGTGGAGTGACTGGCACAATGAAACCCAGACCTTGTTTAGTGCCTGGACAATTTGGCAATAAATGGAAGAGGTAAAAGTGGGTTTGTACTTGGTCTCATCTTTTACCTTTCTTATTCTTCCTATGAAGGAAAACTGACTTGTTCCCTTATTAAATCTTTAAAGTCTCTTTAGAACATTTGAAAATACAATTTCATCTATCTTTTTTTTTTTTTTTTTTCCCAGCAGCATATGGGTGGAGGAGTTTCTTCATGCTAGTCTGTCCCCAAAATCAGGGACCCTGTGGTGCTGGTGGCCATGTGAGATGGGCGCTAGCGGGAATGAGGACAGGCAGCACACAGGGAGTGCACTAAAGATGTAGGGTGGCAGTTCCTTTGACTGCATTGCTCTGTGTGGGAGGTCTGGCTGCATGTTGGGTTTTTGTGGCTTCAGATATCTCCCAGGAGTCCCATACGGAAGCAGGCATATTTCATTTTTGAGGGAAAAGTAAAGGGTATTTTAGCAGCTTGATAGTATCCCTTTATTAAAGCATCTGTATTGGTAGCCTGTTAATACCAATGCTACTATTAGCTGGGTCCAAATCCTCATATTTTCCTTTCAGACTTCCTATCGCAAACTACCAGTGAATAGCTTCTGCATTACTTCTTTTTAGTTGCTACTTAGTTTTGCAGAAGAAAGAAAACCTTTCTCTACAGCAGGTGAATGGCAATTTCTAACTGTACACGTTTTGGTTTTTTTCCCTGTCTTCCAGACTTCATTTTATGGCAGATTCAGGCACTTCTTGGACATCATTGATCCGCGCACTCTCTTTGTTACTGAGGTAATGTATACACACCTTGTTTTCTGAAAGTACTGTTTATTAGACAGGTTTAGATTAAAAACAGTTTCTTCTGTGAACAGCAGAAGTAATGAAGCCAGGTTTCCAGTGGATTTGTGTCTCACAGTTGATTGATTGCCCAACCAAGTGCTGTTAAATCCATAGCATAAACTTGCTTTTTATTAGACATCAGTGAATCCACTCCTGGTGGTCTCCCTTCTCCCTCTAGTAACTGGTGAGACCCTGAACTCATTTCAGTCAAACTTGCCAGTGTAGTCTTCTCGGAAGGAAAATTCCTACAAGTCTTCATGTAAAAAACCTGACCAAACGAAAAAAGCAGGTGAGTAGGTGAGAGCAAATATTAATTCTCATGGAGAAAGTGAGCTGGGTGGGTTTGCACCGCAGTCTTTCAGTGGCTGCACTCACAAAGGCATTTTCTGAGCAGTCTTGTAGTTCTTCTGTGGTTATTACCCTGTTTATTAACTGAGTTTTGGGTTTCTGGCCCAATTTAGCATTGTCCAGCATTATTGAGCTTCTCTGCTTTCTAAAATAGTGAGTAATAGTTTGGGGAATCCTTTAGAAGAAATATTTCTGTTGGTGATCGTAAGTTTTGCCTGTTGGCCAGAAGACTTAGGATTTTGCTTTCAGTGAAGGGAAGCTGCTTTTCCTTTTTTCATCTCTTTTCTCTCAGTGGGGTAGTGTAAGATGAAAATAAATGTACAAGGAATTCTCAAAACACATGGAGCTGAACTGCTTGTTGTAGCTAGTGGTGAACTGAGTCCAGTTCCTTGCACCCTGTGATTGCAGGGGTGAAAAAGACCTGATGCAACTTTAAATAATCTTTCTTCTAAATCAGCTAGCTTTTTTTCAAAAACGTGAGGCTAAGATGTATCGTGTCATTTATTTTGAGTACTTTTTGTATGTGTGCCCAAGAGAACTGCAGACATTAAAGCAGCTGTTCTTATACCATCAAGTTGAAGATTATACTTTCCCTTGTAAAAGCACAGGCTCAGATCACATCTGAGATCAATTTTCAAAAGCCACCAACCTCAATATGGAACTCAGCCTGGGGACGTAACCTGCTAGGAAAAGAATGTTGCAATTCCAAAGAGACTTTGTTGTGTCATGATAAAAGAAATTAAAATCACAATATTACCTGAGGATGCAGTGCACTTTGCAGATGCTGGAGCTGCTATTTAGAGAGGATGTAAGCACATATACCAGAATAAAAACAATTCTACACATTAAAGGCTTGATGCTGCTCTTACCTTAGCAGAGATCTGGTGTTCAGTGCATCGTGGTGTGTATTGAAGGCATGTGTTTGACAGCATGGGGAATCCTCCAGTGTGCATTTGTGCTGATTGTATAAGGTTTGCAAGCTCTCTTTACGTCACTTCATAATTTTGATTCTGAAATTCATAAATGGATGGGAAGGGCCTTCACTACCTAATGATGCAAAAGGGAACGGGGTCCTGGAGAAATGAGACCGTCTTTGTCCATTTTTGTCGTGCACTGAGAGTGCTAATGTAACACCTAAAGGCAGTGAGGAAACTAATGCTCAGCAGTGGATCCAGCCAGCCACTGAAATCCCCCTCTCTCACCAGGTGAATTTGCACTGGAAAGCTTTGCACAGTTGGTATTTGGTGGGTTTCTGTGAGCATGTGCTTCCCAGCCTACTGCTTTGGGGCATGATGTCTGGGACAGGATATGCTTGGGATATTTGAGGAGGAACATGGGTTCTGGGTTCCAGGCAGCTGCATCAGGTGGTCCAAGTCACCCGAGTCAAGGTCACTTGGACAGAGGTTCTTCTGGTATGACAGAAGCAGATGATTCTGCTAACTTTGTTCGTGGATTTTGTTATGCCTCAACTTATTTTCTTTTCCTCTTTTTGGAGGAAGATTCTGTTGGGTGTATAACATCCACCCAAGTTGGTTTAGTTAAAATTTCTCTTCCTTTGGGAATGTTTCCATGTTCTAATAGTAATCCTCACCTTTCTTAAATCTCCTTTTAAGCCTGTAGTGTGTGTATGTGTGTAGTTTGTTGGGTTTTTTTAAGCTGGATAACTTGCCGTGCACAATGCAGGACCAAACTATTCAATTTTACAATGACAGTAGTACAGAAAAAAGAGAATTCTCAAACCTGCTTCTTGAGTATCCCTCAAGTTGGGGGGATATGAGTGACCTTGGCTGAGTTAGTGGTTCTACTTTTTTCAGTTATGAAATAGCTTTAAGAAAGCGGCACTGGGTTCCCATTTGGGATGGAGTTAGCTCTTTCACACTATGGTTATGGTAGTATAATGAAACAATTTAAACTGAGGACTATAACCAGTCTGGTTTCACTGTGTGCCCCAAACCCTGTTGTTCTGTCTTCCCATTTTGTTACCTCCAGCAGCAAACAGTTCTGGTTCCATGATGAAAACAGGTACTTTAGATCCTGAAGGGCTCACTTTTCCCCTTCTTTGTGAACGCCTTACTTTAAGGGCTGAATCTCTTCTGCCCTTTGAGGGTGCTCACCTTGCTTGTCATGCTCCATCGGGTATAGAGGATGGCTAGACTCTTGGGTAAGCTATCTGTGAGTTGGGTACTTGCTTTGAACTTCGATGAGATGATCCCTCCTTTGGCCCAGCAGCATGCTTTTTTACGTTTGTATTGCCACTTTTTCAAACTGTTACAAGTTTTCAAAGAGGTTGGTAAGGTTGAGAGTACAGAGTGGTCAGCTGGTGTAACAGTTTGCCCAGACACTTTTTGACAAGGTTCACCTTAGAAGGTGAGACCTAGGGGAAAAAAGAGCAAAATTCAAATGGCCCAATTTTACCCTGGACATGGCTGTCAAGATCTGAGTGCCTCAGGCAATTCTGGACCCCAAACTGAACCTCAGCAAATGAGGGAGGTTTGGTGGTGTTCTTACAGGGTCTGACAAGCATAGGTCTGAACATGGTCTTCAGGAATGGCTTGGTGGCTTTCCAAGGTAGGAAATGGCCTCCGAGCATTTTCTTTGGGAATTTGAATTACATGATAGTGATGCTTCACCAGACCTTCTGCAGCACACTTTGTGAAGTCTATGTGAGTCCTCTTTCCCTAGAGAGGTCTCTTGGTAAAATAGACATGAACACCTGAGGTCACGGGAAGCACTTTGCAGAGCAGAAAAGCTGCTTTGTTGACTGTCCTACTTGCTGTGCTCTGTATATCTAATCTTGTGCTTTAATATAATATACTTTGGGTGTGTATATGTACAACTAAAAGCTGTTTGGTTTCCTTTGATAATTTAGGTGGCAAATTAAAATCTAGAAAGGGTTTGATGAGAAAGCAGCCAGTTATGGATTGCTCCTTCCCGCTGACAGATGGCTGCATCTTTCAGGCCTGGGGTTCTCGGGGAACAAATAAATTGCTGTTTGTCTTGGAGGAGCTCACTAGCAAATGGAAAAAAAAGTAGATAAATGAGTCTCTAATGAGAATGGAGGTTAATCCCATGGAAAATGCTGGGAAATGTAATATTTTTTTTTCCTACATCCTTTTTTTTTAATTGCGGTGTGTTGCATCATTGCGTCCTACTGGTGGCTGTGTTTGGAGGAAGGATGCAGTGATCCCTCTGAGTGGGGGAAACCAAGCACAGTAATATCAAGTATAATTAGCCTCAGTGACAGTCCTCTCTTACTCATTTATTTTTCAATAAAGCAAATTCTTAACATAATTAAAAACTTCCTTGTCTTTTAGAGGTTCTTAAGCATTAATCCTCAAGGGATGCATACTGAGTACTGGATTATGTTGTAGCTGTACTTTGCAGTCTGTGAACTCACAGAAAGAAAGTGTGTGCTTATGCTTTTGCATGCGGCAGGGGCAGTTGGAAGCTGGCTGCTCCCGTTTGATCTTCAGTGGGTTCTGGTAGAATAATTATCTGTATCAAACTTACCTACCAATTTTACTTGCTTTCAGAGCACATATGATACTGAAAGAAGGCACCAACCTCGTGTCAATATTGCATGTAACCTCCAAAGAGGAGGTTTTCTTGTGTGCTAATTTATATCATTACTGGCTTTCTAATGAAATAATTTTTTGGCAGCTGCAAATGTGCAAAGTTTTCCAATAAGCAGGGAATGTGTCATTGCAGAGGTCAAGCCCAACAAGTCTTGTCGCCAAGACCATGAGAAACCCCTCAGTGGGTGTAATGCCTATTTTCAGAATGTGTGAGGTTAAAATGATTGAAATAATACTTTTAATTGCTCTTTAATTAAGGTTCATCTAGAGAAGCAGTAGGGTCCAGCAGATATTTTGATAAGGCTAACTTATCCCATCTGAAATTAGCCTGGACAGACTGTTAACACTCTGTGGGAAGCTCTACATGGAGAAAGCTGTGGATCTGATAATAATTCAAAGCAGAAGTGAAATAAGAATTAAACTGAGCTCAGAGGGGCTGTGTGTTATCTGTTTTTGCTTTATCTCATTGTTCAAAGCATAAATCTGCAGAGCACTGAGCATCTTGCATTCCCATATTTGGGTTTAAAATGGAAGCAGGATTAGATGTATGTTATTTATATGAACGATACCTTCTTACTCAGCAGATTGACTGTCTGTGTTTATTCAGTGTCACATCTGCTGGCTCTACTTGAACAAAAAGTTTCTGGCTCCTGTTGTCTGTCACTGTAGATCCAATACAATAGGGCCAGCTGGAGTCAAGTCTGCCGTATGTATCATCCGTAGCATAGTGAGACAAAATCGGAAACGGTTGAATCACTGATGGCAGAGCACAGCTGGATTTCTGTACCCACATGGAATTTGCGGTGCTGGTGGCCAGAAGACTTGCTTTGGATCAGGTGCCTGTAAGTCATCATTGGTCCAAACCTGAAACTAGTGAGTCACAGGCACCCACTGGATCATCACCGGGCTAATGTGACCTCAAAACTCCAATACAAGCCCTGCACAAGCAGAGTGAGATGTAAACTGTTCCAGCGTGCCCTGTCCCATCAGTGGATTTTCTTTTAAAAGCCTCAAATGCAGAAATTGACTCTTTTTTTTTTTTTTTTTTCCTGTTGATTTTGTAACAGTAATGTTGTTGTGCTACTGGCACAATGACTGTTATTACGGTCTGTATGTGCACATATGGGTTTCTGGAGGCAGCTCTAAGCCATGTGTAGGCATCAGCTGAGATCCAAGAGAAGGCAAAGCACAGATCTTTCAGACAGAAACAGTGTGCCCTTGAGCAAGGAGGACAAGGTGAAAAATCAGTACAAGAGCTCACATGCTGGCTGGAAGTGTCACACGTGTTCATGTGTGCGGTCATCTATGGGACCTAAGGCGGTTGTCCTCTAACCCACCAGGGTGCTGGAGTGATGGCCATGAGGGACATGGAGTGCCAGTGAAGGGTTCCTGGAGGTGGCCATCATCTCAGTGTGATGTGGGCTACTTTCCTGTTGGCATCTCTGGTTTTGTTCTTTCTCTTTCTTTCTTTGGTGTGCCAAACTAAGCCCCTAATAACACAGTCCTTCAGCAATTCTTTCTACAAAGGCTAAAACATTCTGCTGATGTAGCCCTGCCAGCCTGCTCCAGGCAAGGACCTTCGAGTTAACGCCTGTTGGCCTGAGTCAGGGCTCAGCAGGTTACATTAGCTCTCTGTGGTAAAACCTGTGGGTTAAATCTAAGCTGGTTTGTTCAGACTGAGTCAGGTAGTGGGTTTTGGCCATGCAGCCAGCAGATGTGGCTTGTGCCATGCAGCTGAGTGCTGTTCCTCTCCAAAAGGTGCCTGCTGGCAGCTGTCCTGGCCCATGGCAACTTTCAAACTGTGACTGGGAATCACTTCGCAGAGGGCTGGATGGTCTGAATCAAAATGATGCCAGAGATCATGCTGATACAGGCTCATGCCTGGGCTCCGACTTGTTTAATAGTGCAGCTGTAACAATCGCACTCAGGCTCGTGGATCAGCGGTAGCCCACTGCATACTTCTCATGGGCTTAGTGAACTGAGCTGTAGTTCAAAAGCTGGGTGTTTCCCAGCTGCATCCAGCATGAGGCAATGATTGAGCCTTTTTCCAAAGGCGGTTGTACCTGCGTAGTGTTTCCCAGGTGGACGTGGCTGCTGTGGTGGAGGACCAAGTGTGGAGTTTGTGCTTCTGAATCACTGAGCATGGTAGATCCCTGGCACCGCTTCCGGGCTTAGGTTTGTAAGAACATCCTCTGGGTGCAGATGGTCCGTCTAGCACCCTATTGTGATAGCTGAGACCCCGTCATCCACCACTAGAAGTGCTCTAGCTTTTATGAGAAAAGGGGTATGAAAGATATGATACATACTAGTAAAAACTGTGGTTGTGGTTTTTTTAAGTGATGCTGTAAAAACTCAAGTGACACCTCTTCCTACAGATAGCAGCAGAGAAGTCAAGCAACAATAAATATTGAAACAGTAGCACAACCTTGTAGACAGGCCTCTTCCCCCCCTCCCCATGAAAATGGAAATGAAGTGTAATCTTAGACATTATCAACTACTATAATAATGCTGTATCGTGCTAAAAGCCAGGGAGTGGAGCTGGTTGGCATTTGGAGCTGTTGCACGCTGTAAAGTTATTTCCTTTTTTTTGGAGGCTTTGGTTAAAAGAGCGTGCTTGACTTTTCTAGTAGGGATACAAGGCAACTGTGTCTTTTCGCCAATGAAATTTTGAGGCTGTGGGTCGTTTGCTAAAACTACCTGAACACCTCAGAGCCATGTGAAAGGAGTCTTCTTAATGTGGTCCTTGCATTTAACACTTTTGTTCTCTTTCTGTACCACTCTTTTTTTCAACCTCGGGAACCATCAGCAGTGTTGGTCTAGGACTTCTTTTCTCTGAGAAAGTTCCCTTCTCTCCCCATGGAGCTGAAAGAGGAAATTCATGAAGACTGCAATTTTAAAAGCAAAATCGGGCTTTTTTGTTTTCTGTTTGTTACCATACTAAACAAGATGGGATCTGGCCAGGGTTGTTATAGTAACTACTAAGATTTCCTCAAGAGAAGGAGAAAAAAATAGAACACAGGCCCATTCATCTATTACTTCCAGTTTTTCATTCAGAGTTACATGCTGTTCTGTGGAGATAATTTGCAAGACACACAGTGTAGGTAATTTCAGTGACAAAAACACATACCAGTAATGAGCACAAATGGCTCTCCAGAATGTTGTGCTGGCACTCCTGGGTTATTTTCTAGCTTTGGAGGCAAGAAGGGTTGTCTTCCCTGGATCTGCAGTCATTAGTCATTCAGCTGTCTGGCTTTTCACCTCTGGATTATTGGGACGTCTACAATATTATACAGTTATATTTCATTGCTACTCATGCTAGGCAATAGCTTTTTCTTAGTATGATATTTTTAAACAGCCATGAGAACAATGGGGGAAGGTGCTGTCAAGAACAAGTTCAGAGGCTCAAGTCCGGTTGTGATCTTGTATTATTTTTCTTCACAGGTTGGAAATGCCTGAAACAGCCTGAAAATCCCATTTGTTTCTCATGTTTGCAGTGCTTCATAGTTATCCGGTGATCAACCAATGGTCTTAACTGGTCTTTCTTGTAGCTGGTCGTTTCAGCTACAGAGCTTTGAGGGTTTTGCAGAAATTTGAGCCTGCCGAGAGGAGCATGGCCACATGCTGTGCTGTTGGATTTCATCCCACGTGCCCATTTCTCAGAGTCAGCTTTTCTTCTCTACCCAGATCCTCAGCCCTTCTGGAGGAACAGTGCGTCACCCAGTGCTCCATCACCAGAAAATATCATCCTAATCCATAACTATTCCTCTTTTTGCCCAGTGTCGAGAGGACTTGGCTTAAATAATGAGGACTTACTTTTCTGTCTGGGTTATTGGATAGATGTGGAAAGGTATGGCCAGTGGCTGGCCTTATCCATTGAAGTACTCAGGATGCACTTATGCTCCTAAAGAATGCAAGCTCCTTCCAGGAAAGGACTCATGTATTCACTCTATCACTTGCATGTTTTTTTTTATTAAGATAAGTTTAAATTTAAAGACAGATTTAGCATATATATGCATAAGGGAAGGGGGCTAAGAGTTATGACACAATTTTTTGTTGCTATATACAGCTTGTCTGTTATGTCTACTTGGATGATGGTAGTTTGGTTCAAAGGGATACAAAGCAAGCAGCTGGAGGAGAAATCTACTGGAGATCACTAAATCTGCAAAAACCACATCAGGCTTGGCTGAAAGCAGTGGGAGCCAGCCTGGAAGGTGCTTAGGGGAGACATTATTTCTGCTTTCTGCCTTCTTGCTTTTTGCCCTGTGCACTGTTTGTGGCCCCTGTTGGAGAAAGTTTGAGTCGTGTGGATGTTTTTCCTGAACCAGTAATGAAAGCTTTTATAGGTTAAGTAATTCTGATTTTTGGAGCAAGGCAGTGTTTCCATAGCCAGCTTTTTAGGTGAAATGAGTGGTTGCTTAGCCTTTGAAGAAGGGGGGGCGGGAAGATTCTTGAATACACTCGATCATACTTCACCTTTGATATTCTTGTAAAATGTATAAAAACTGATGAACATAATTTTCTGAATTTCACAGTGCCACAGTAAAATGGGAATAGAAGAGCAAAAGAAAGTGCTCACACCTAGCACTAAAATATAGTCTAGAGTTGGCCTTAACTGTTTGTCTTTGAGACCCTTCAGGCTCTCATCATAGCCTTGTCCCCTTTGGAATGGGGAATGAGCGCGCCAGCAGCCAAGGGTGATGCCTGGTTCTGCAAGTGGACCTGAGCCCCATCTGGTCAGAGAAATCCAGAGCAGCTCTGGGAAGTCCCAAGCAAGAGGCTTTGCAAAGTGCGAGAAGAATGATGGGCAGCTCTTTCTGCAGGGGCATGTCAGGCACAGAGCATGGGACAAGCTAAGTCAGAGCCAATTTCAGGCCAACACACCCAGAAATAGGGCAGAAAACAGAAAAATTATCACTTGTTGCGTATGTGTAGTGACACAGGGCTATGAGCTTTGGCTAGTAGTGCTGACCTCAGCTTTATCACCCAGCATGAACAAACCCCATCTCTGAGCCCACATTTTGCCAAGAATATATAGATTTTTGCAGAGGTCATTTCTATCTGATGCTAAGCCTCATTTGACGTCTTTGTACAGACTCTCTGCTTCTGCTGAGTCGCTGCTAATCAGTGCAAGAATATATAAAATATCAAGGCTGGAAATAATGTGGTGCTGATGATGTGAGCTCAGCCAGTGTAAAAACAGCCATGAATCCCATCCCAACCTGCTTGCTCTGCTTAGTGAAGGAATTGCCACTATTCCATATGTCTTGCATGTTGAATGTTTTTAAGGACAATAGTCATTCATTAATTGCTGCTTTCAGGTTGGCGTAACTGCTGGCGCTTCCAAGGAAACAACAAAGTACTCTTTGATGTTTGCATGAAAGGGAGAAAAGTAGTTTCCCTGCAACTGATCCCATGGATGCAAGCTTGTAATGAGCTCAGGGGCGCTCGCCTTATTTACAGGAGGGTTGTGAGAGTGGAGTTTGCAGTGACGACAAGGAGCCTTGCCATGATTACACTAAAACCACAGGGCTTTAGATGAAGCACCACGACACTACGTGTTATTTCAGAGAAAATATTCTGTATTTATGAGATGTCCTTCAGCACTAATATTAGAAAAGCTGCCAAAACAACAGCTAGTGCAGAAATGTCAAGCCGAAGTCGATGTTACTCATCTGGATGACAGATAACCTGCAGGACGGGTTTGGGAACGTTTAGTTGAGTGATTTTTTTGGCTTAAATGTTTGAGAGCCATTACTCAGTGATCTGGTGCTTGCTGCAGGATTGGATAAGCAGATTTAACCACAGCGAAGCCGCTCTTTATATCCTAAGTTGTTCTTCTTTAGCTTGGTCTAATCAAAGACTCTTTCTACCTGTCTGCTTCTGTCCTGTGGGTTGTTTTGGTTTTTTTCTAATTTCAAGAACTACACAGAGTATATATGTATATACTCAAGTATGCACACTATACACGCACTATATATATATATTAAAATTATTATATATATAGTTCTTGAAAGTATTGTGCGTGCATATAAACCTTGAATGCTTCAACTGCAGAACACTTTTCTATATATATGAATAACTGTTCTAGGAGTAAATTGATTATTCTGACAGACTGGTAGCATGGCTTGATGCTCTTGTCATCCCGTGAACACATGAAATGTATTTAGTCTTCTATTTTATCACAATGTGAGGAAGATCTTTATTTACACATGCCTGTATTTGAATCACTGGTGATAGTCAGATTCCAACTTTAACTGCACTGATGACTGACTTCGGTAATTTTAGAGAGGCTATAACTGATTTGCAAAACCCCCGTCTGAATGAGTGTGTAACAGGCACTGTATAAAAGCAGCACAGGTCAGTGGTTCGGCATCGTGGCACTTGGAGATCATCTGAAGGATATGAAAATATCACAGTATTTCAGATAAATTAACTCAACTTGGACTTCAATGTGCAGTTATAAAGTGTGATATTAACATTGCCTTGCATGCCATGAATGCTAGGTCCAGGGGAGCCGCTCTTCTTTACACGGCTGTGCTGTGATCAGCCTAAAATTTGCTGTGTTTTAACTTTTTAGTAGGCACTGAGTTCTTAATGGTGATGCTTATTATGTGAAGGCTTCTGCCTTGCTCTTCCCTTCAGTTTTCCCCCACCAATGCATGTACTGGGAGAGGACATGGAGGCAAGGTCAGGTCTTCAATCTAAGCAGTTGCCCTGTTGACATCACTGGGAGATATTAATCTGAGAGTGATGTGGAGTGATACCAGTGTCTGAGATGGGTAATTCTACGTTGCACCGGAACGTATCTGTTTTGTTTTGAACTATCTGCCTTTAAGTGAGAACTCATTAATCTCCAAGATTCACTAGATCTCTGGTACCACACTAAAGACTCAGGTTTTTGTGATATCTTCTATAGACGCATTGCGAGGGGGAGTTTTTTCTATTTTCTCTTTTGTTTGTTCTCTTCCTCTATACTGCTTCTGTGGTTAGCTACAAACAGCAGGGCTGTGCCAACCAGCAAAACAGGTGTCCCTACATAATTTTTCCTTTTCTATCATATGGGTAAAAGGACCCATTATGAGGTTTGCATGAAAGAAGGTGTAATTCTGTAACTTAAATTCATTGCCTTCACTAAAACGATACAGTACAGGACAAGCATTGCAGAACACACTGCTGTTTTATTTGCAGAGTCGTCTGAAGGAAGCTGTGCAGTTGTTGGAGGATTACAAGCACGGGACTTTACCCCCAGGAGTCACCAACAAAGAGGTAAGAGGAAGAAACCTTTGTTAAATTTCTGCTTCTTCCTGCAGTCTAAAGTTGGGAGGATGAGGTGGCATTTTAGTTTGTCTAGTCAAATGCACTACTGCAGGACTTTTTGGGTGTTTCTACTGGTAAAACCCCATACTGGCTCTGTTTAGTTGATGGCTGACTTCTGCAATGGTGCTTCTGAGCACCATTGCAGCTCAACTGCCAGTGTTATAGTGAATTTGGGTTGTTCTGAAGTTCCCATGTTATAAATGTTGCTCAGCAGAAGTGACAGCAAGTGGCTTGCAGTACAAACATACAAGTTTTTTATTTAGAATAAGTATAAAGTTAGCAGTTTCTGACTTGCAGACTTACCGATTATCTTTGGTCAGTGCTATTGCTTCCCTTTCCCTTGCAAAGTGTGCTTGTGCTATTAAAAGAAAAAAATGTGATTTTCTTTTTTGAGCTGAAGGCCAGTCCTGTAGGTTCTTGTACCAGTAACTGTGATGCATCAGCCCCCTCTCCTACTGTGTTCCTGTTGGTTATAATAACTGCCACTTCTTCATGGAAATAAATACTGTTTGGGCTGCATATAACCCGCTGGATGGCCTCCTGTTGTAGATTGTACCATCAGTAGTAGTACTGTGTGCTGGGTGGTGTTCCTACTGTTGGGATGGAAGCTGAAGGAGGTTGTGGAAACCTCACTGATGGCGAAGGTCTTAGCAGGGTTTAGGCAGCTGCTGAGAAAAGGATCATTTTTGGTAGAACTTGATTCTGCTGTGAGACAGAGGGATGGGCTGGGTGATCTCTCCCAAAACCCTGTCTGTCAGTCCTATTTTCTGGACTTTTGTCTGATATTCATCTATATGAACACAAGAAATTTGTGGAAGCAGAGATGAGTATTGCAGAGGGGCAGACTGCTTTTTGAGCCTTTTACCTCCAAACTGGTGGCATGAAACAGAAATCAGTCTTTCTGTGGGTATTATCTCAAACTCTCCTCCTTACCTGTCTATGTGTAGACACCTGACCATAACACCAGTACGGGGGCTTTTTTGTGGTGTGTGTTTGTGCATCTAGCACAAAAGACTTCAGCCCTATGTAACAATGCAATATAAAGAACAGCATGAACTGATTGGCAGACCTGCTGTAAAGTGTAAGGAGATGTAAGAAGCAGCCATGGCAAAGGACCAGTGCACCTCCCAACTAAACAGTGATGGAACTGGTAGAGAGCTCTTCTCCCACAACCTGTATATCAAATAATGTTTTTTATTTTTTTTTCCTGTTTACATGTAATTATTGCTCCTCATGAAAGACAAGCATAGCATGTAAACAAAGAAAATTAAAACTCACATTTATTTTAGAAAGTGACTACTTGTGTGGTAGGTGCTGTGTTGAAAGAGAGGCATGGCTTGAACAAAAAATCAATGGGAAATATCTCCTCCCTGCATGATGTGCAGTATGAGGCATTGCTGTCCTGGTCTTCTGATGTCACTGCATTTTTTCAATCATAATCTGATGGTAAGAAAAAAGAAACCGGGGTCAAGGAAAGGAGAAAAGCAGAAAGTGATGCAGCAGCAGATGACTCAGTTCCCGTCTGCCTTCAGGCAGATGAAATATAAGTCATTCACTATGGCAAACCACATGGACTTTTGACCTACATTTTGGCTTTTCCTAGTGAAAGACCTAGGATAAACCCAGAGTTCATCCAGAATTGCATTGAGAGAGCGCAAACAAAAGCACTGCATTTCTTGTTTCCCTCAGTCATGGCAACATATGCAGGAGGTGAACCTTGTTATGCAAGTTGGAGTGTTCAGACTGTAAAATAAAAGCATGGGGCAGAGGAGGAGAGAGAAAATGATGCCAAAAATGCCTTTCCTAGACTAATGTTAGCACGTCAGTGTCAAAAATAATTTTTTTGTCGTGACACGGTTCACTTTGATCACAATGTCAATTATGTTAGAGGAGGTTATGTAGTTTTGCTGACTGTAGGATAAAGTAGCACTCCCAGGAGGAGCCTGGGGTGGAATTGCAGTATGTGCTTGTTGTATTTAACTGTGCTGTGCTGCATTAATTAAACCAAACCACAGGGAGAGGTGAGCGAGCTACAGGTAGATCCCATAAGGCTGTGAGACTTGAATGTTCACCCAGGATACCACAACCACTCCAAAAAGGGTAAAGATGGAAAGGACCTGAAAGCAGATGACAATCAGTGTGCCTAGGCTGCAGTGGGACAGGGGAAACCACAATTATGAAGCAGCTGAAGCTGCCTTGTTAACCCAGAGAAAGGATCCGTGAAGCCAGCAGGTGTTAGTCCTTCTTTACTCCTGGAGCTGGCTCATTGTAATGAAACAGGAGGTAAATTGAGGAATAAAAGTATCAAATGCTGTTTGGCACTCTTGTGATCCATCTGGGTGAAGTAAATGGGTACTTCAGACTGGATTAATTGGGAGCTTCCCAGTGTGAAGCTTTAGCAGCATGATGGGCTGGCCAGCTCTTGGGCCACGATGGAGATGTTCAAGGGACATCTGAAAGCCCCGAGTCCCGTTTGTCTGAGTGCTCTTCTCCCAAATGTACTCTTGAGTGGGCTTGAACAGACCATTTACCTGCATGTGATTGCAGTGAAGCTGGTGAAAATCTTCAAGATGTTGTTGCTGATTAGCTTGTGTGAGAGCATGGTTGTCGCCAAATGGATGGATCTTCATCCTCTCAAGCAAAGCACCAATTTAGAAACAAAATTCTCCTGTAGGAAGGTGTTACTTTGCAGTTTTAGGCTGTGGAATTGCACACTGCAATCAGTCATTGCACATGTGGATATTCTTATGTGCTTTTCTCTTTGCATCAAAGGTGATCTTTGTAGTCTTTTATTGGCATTAGTTGTTTCCATACCCTGGGGCATCTTCTTGTCATGCAGCTCACGTGGTATTACTCTGCCTTTGTGTTTACTGCTATGCTGCAGTCACAAAATAACACTGAGTGTTCAGCTTTGCCAATGATGACCATTTCTACCAAAGAACTAAAAGGCCCAGATGATTTGTATGAAAATGGGTTTTCATTGAATATTAAAGTTGTGGTGACATCAGACATTGGATGCTTCTCTTGTTCATTAACCAAATATTCTCCTTTCCTTCTCTGAGACTGAGGAAGATCTAACAGTCAGTCTGATGGAAACAGGGCTGTGACTGCTGTCTCTGCAAGGAGGACGTAGGGCTGGACAATGCTGTCAGTGCGTGCCACAAAACTTGTGCTCTGAGTATCAGTCGTTTTCTAACTCCATGGCCAGTGAGGAAGGTGGAGAGGAGCATGCAGGGAGATCTGTGTAGCTGGCAAGCTTGCCAGTGCTGAATTAAATACGAGTGTGCCAGATATATACAGCTGTAAGTGTCTCATTAATTGCTGGTGCATTTGCAGAACATACGAAGTGCTGCTTGATTGCTTTGGGGGAGGGGAAGCATCTCACTTGCATAGATATCACCCCAAATTTTCTACTGGCTAACCGAAGACACCTGGAGAATACATTTTTGCTTTCCTCAAGCTGAGTTTTACCATTTTTATAGCTTTTCTATGCACCACTATCTGCAGGATGGGCTCTGGCTACAAGGCATTAACAATTTGCGGTTGTTCTAGTGCTAATTCAGGGTTTGATGGAGCTCTGGAGAGGTGCCCACTCTGTGGCTCACGTGCATGGGTTGATGTTGGAATAAAAGACTGAGCTGTCTGATGTTTTACATAGCTGATAGCTGAGTGTCACACACACCTCTAATGCACTGATGAAGTTGCCATATGCTGGCAGAAGACCAGCAGATGAGAAGTAATTTGATTTTTGACTGATTTTTTTTTTTTTTTTTTTTTTTTTTTTTTTTTTTTTACCTCTCTGGCTGTGAACAGAGCTAATCAACTCATGTTCACTGTGGGTAAGAAGTGTATACTGGAGTGGTGACTTGACTCATCTGACATAGTAATGCAATTGTATCTGAGAGGGGCTAATTCACTATTACTACTCATCAGAAAGGCTGGGTAGGCCTTCATATGATGCTCAACAGAGAAACACCCTTTATCTTCTTTGTTTAACAGATGATTCAGGTTTGGTTGCTAGATAACCTTAGACATGCAATTGTACCTTTATAACAGGCTCTTCGGGTGTGGGTCAGATATGGCACACATGTAGAAGAGAAGCCTGAATGGTCTTATGGGTTTCATAATCAGAATTAAAATCACAATCACCTTAGAAGCCTTTGACAATAACAGTTTGGCCAGAGTTTTAATGCATTGGCTTTCTAAGAATCCAACACCCCCCCCACCCCACCCCCCCACCCCGCCAAATATCAGCTCTGAGATCAAGAAGACAAGTTGTTTTGACAGAGTTGTTTCACTAATCTCCCGACTGATCCACTTCTGTGGTACGGCACATTTGACAGTGTTCAAATTCCATTTTTTTTATCCTCATTCAGAAATTTGTGGTTCTCATGAAGGATGGCAGGCAGTAGCTGAAAGCATAACAACAGCTCAGCACAATCTATATTGCTTGCTGAAATGGTTTCACCACATGAAAAATGGAAAATATAAAAGCCTAAAGCTATGTAACGGCAAGTATCTCCTCCACACTTATCTTCTTGACAGGGTTCTTGTAGAGCGAGCCTTTTCCTTCTGCATTTTCAGAGCAGGTTTTTCAAAATGAGCTGAAATGGAACAATTATGGATTATCTAAAGAAAAAAAAACCCCAAGCCTCTGAAGAGCCATCATCATCTAAAGAAAAAAACTTCCAAAGAGCCATAATTGTACCTTGCTCCAGTTCCCTGTGACCATCTGTAAGCCAGCTTCCAGAATAAATGCTTCTTCGCTCCAGTTACTCTCTCTGAAATGATTCATGGACACTAACACTGCCAACACCTACATCTCTTCCACTTTCAGGTCTCACACTTGTCCAGTAGCTCTTGTAACTTGCTCTTGAGCTGGAGTGATTTCACCACTTAGGGAAAATGACCATTAACTCAGGGTGGTAAAAACCTATTTCATGGGCATCATTAGTAAAATGAAGGGTTGATCTCTTAGCTGTCAATAGCTGCTAACTGCTGATAGCTCTTTATTGAGGCAAAACTATAGGGTTTTTTCGTACATTAGAAAAATGTTTTAAAAGCATGATTTTTATCATAGGTATATCAATTATGTAGTCAGCAAAACAGAGGACAAATAGCTGCTTGGTAAGTATTCATTCAGTCCTATGTACTGGAGCAAGAAAACGTGCTCTGGTCTCTGCTTCTTCAGCTTAGCTTATTTACCCAACTTTTTCTTTGAATATTTAAGAGCCAGACTTCTTTTTTATTAGATATGAAGTTGAGTCTTTCACATTACACTTATTAAAACCCCACTTACTAAAAATGTTCTGTGTAGCGGAAATACCTCACACTGTTATTAAGCCCCTTCTGTGACAGGTTCTTATGATACCATAATTTTTCTCAAAAAAAAAAAAAAAAAAAAAAGGGTGTTTTTGATAATGCAACCATAGAACAAGAGCAAACGGCCTCACATTGTGCCAGGGCAGTGTTAGATTGGGTGTGAGGAAACATGTCTGCACCGAAAGGGCTGTCAAGCGCTAGAACAGGCTGCCCGGGGACAGGGGGGAGTCACCATCCCTGGGGGGATTTAACAATGTAGCTGTGGTGTTTGGGCACATGGTTTAGTGGTGGCCTTGGCCGTGCTGGGTTAACAGTTGGACTGGCTGATCTTAAAGGTCTTTTCCAACCTAAACAATTATGTGATTCTAGTTCTGTTCTTTTGGTCATTTGGGGTAGGTATTTTAACAGGATTGAAGAACGTGCTTGGAGAATAAACTCCCTGAAGGCTTTGGGGAGGTTTGGTCTCCTGGTGGGAGATTTTGGGTGGTTGTGTGTCTCTGCGTTGGGTGGTTGAACTCCATGGATCCAGAAGAGTTTGATGGAAGAAACAGCTGTTTCTTATGATGGTTTAGAAGTACAAAATTTTGCTGTGGAAACATCAAGAGAACTGGTGAGTTTAGTAAACTTCCCATTGCTTGGTTCTGTTTGGTGGCTGTATCCATTGATGTCCTTCATTTGGCTCCTTCTGCAAAGGTTAAGTGCATTTGAAGTGCCAACGTGTCATCTGATGGCATGTATCCCTTTTCATCTCCCCATCCCAGAGGAAGCTAGAAACTAGCAGGATCCTTAGAAAGCAGGGAGAAAAAAAGGAAGTGTGTGGGATTCATGTTGATGGAAGAAACTGGTTCAGTTGTCATTTATGTCCCATCTTTTCTAGCTCTGTAGGTACTGTTGTATTATTGCCCTTCTGTAAGTATTCCTTCATCTTGATCATGCATTCTTTGCACTTTGTGCTTCTCATTGAAGTAGTCTCTCGTGATACTTAAGCAACCTTTTCAGCTTGCATTCCTTACAGACCGCTCCATGGCAAGAGACATGTGTTAAAAGGCCCGCTGCTGTAAGCCGTTTTTAATGATGGTTTCTGCTGGCGGCTCCTGGGGTTGGCAGAATCCGGCCCTTTGCACGAAGCTCCGGTGGCTGGTGCGATCTGCGAGTGGGTAGGTGAAAATGACACACACAAGTGCACTGGGAGCCAATTTGCAGCAGAAGGTATAGACTGTAACATATCCAATTCTAAACAGGGCAGGCAATTCCCCAAACTGCCTCCTGGAGGGAAACTCCGCTGGAGTAAAAAGGTTTCATTTGAGGGAATAGTTTCTCCTATAAAAACAAGGGCTGTAAGATATCAGCCTGATAAACAAGGATGAAGAGCCAGCTTGCTTAAAAGCGGATGTTTTCTTTAGCTTGGGAGTGTCGGTGCTGAGGTTTAGCCTCAAACTAAAAGGCTGTACCAACTGCAGGGCATAATGATGTGGCTTTTGTCCTTTTTCCTCAGGCTTCTTTCACTAATTTGTAGGATTGCATCTGTGTCCTCTGTGTGTGTGAGTCCCTTTCCCAACCTGTCCAACAGACCAGCACAGATTGGAGGAACAGATTGATGCTGGCATGTCAGCAGTGGTAAAAGTTAAGAGAAGCAGCACTCAGCGGCTATCAGATTTAAATCACTCCCATTTTACAACACAGCTGCTTTTTACTGTGTGATTTTTGTGCTCAGTGCTGCAGAAACGTGCATGGCAGAAAAGCCCTTTTAAAGGCTGGTGAACATGGTGAAAGGGTGTTCAGTCGCTGAAGATCTGCCTTGGAAGGACTGCAGTAAGGTGTCAGTGCCGGGGAAATTTCACTGTGAACTTCAGGCTGATCTTGTTTTTCAGCATTTCCTCCCACAATGCCTTATACTTTTATTTTCTTTACTAAAATTCCCTATAGTAATTCTATACTTCAAACTACATTGCTGGCATGCCCAGCAAAACGTGTCCTTTCCGTTGTGCGCTGAATCATTTTTGCCTTCAAAATTAGGGTAGAAATAGCTGCTAAGCTATCAGCTTAATATCACTGCCTAATATCACCACTCATCAGCCTGGTACTGCTCCAAATACTGAAGAGCAGCGCTGCTGTTCAATATATGGAGTGATGTTAGGCTGATGAGCAAGTTAGGATCAGAGCCCTGATTCACCCCATTTGTAGATTCATACCACTCTGTCCTAAAAATGTAGTATCTAAACAAGAAGTAGAATACAGTCTAAGAAATACAGTGATGAAGGTTCATTGTCCTCTTCTACCTCCTGTCTGTCCCCTTGGTCGTGATCTCAGGCTGGCACCCTGGCTTCTCCCTATGGTCCTGCCAGCAGAGAGAGGTAAAGAGCCACAGAATAGCAGAAGTGTCTGAGGGTGCTTCATGTGCATTGAACAAGGACTCTAGAGAATGAGTGATGCTTTTTTTGTGTATGGTTTTTATTTTTTAATGCCAGGATGAGGCCAGTAAGAGGTTTAAAAACTTGTATAATGAACTAAATGCAGCCTTTGTACATTTGCAGCCATTAGTCTTACGGAGATGATTCTGTCCTTAAACATGCACCTGCAATAAAGATGTTACCTATTAAATTTATCATTCCCTGAACTTTCTATGTGAACGGGTACAAATTTGTTCTGTGCCCAGAATATTGCAAGGGAAAGTGTGATGCCATGGCAGCATGAGCTGATCTAAGTCAGCAGTGCCATGTCTCTGCCTCCTCTGCTCACGGCCATGTGTTCCCACCTCCTTGCTGGCTTGCACTGGCACAGCTGGTTCAGAGAGCTGATCTTAATAAAAACTAAAGCTCCCTTCCCCCACTCCCAAAATGCTTCATTTTTAAAATTTGAACAGCTCCCTATATTTTCTGTCTGCTGTGTGTGGTCTATACCACATAGGGGATAGAGTGCATCGCTGAGGATGAGGGGTGGTGGGGCTGTGGTACCATAAACATATACCACCTTGAGCTGCTGAAGGTGAGGTAAGTCTGTGATGAAGGTAGGGGATTAATCCAGGTTTCATAAGACCAAGGTCACATCTTGAGCTGTGGATCTTTTGCCGACTTAAACTCCTTGTAGCTCAGAGACACCAGGTGTTGAGATTTTTGATCCATCTGGATCTTCCTCTTTGTCTGCTGTAGGATTGTAGGCTAATTCAGACTGGAGGGGACCTCAGGAGGTCATCTAGTCCAAGACAGGTCCCTAGATTAATTGTTGGAAATCAGTCTGTTCGTTTGACTGTTATGTTTACTTATACATGCATGTTAAGATGCATGAATATCTTATTTGTTAGAAAACAAGGTAGCAGTGGAACAACTCCATTACCCGATTTTGTACCCTCAGGAACTCCAGCCTGAAAGCTTCACCCCTTCAGCAGAAAGCATTCTTCAGCTGGAGGGAAAAAAAATAATTAAAAATAAACCCAAACTGAATGATCTGTAGTGAGAGGAAAAAGGGAGCTTTTTGAAATTGTCCCTTGGAGACAGACATTTGCTATTCTCCAGCCAGCCCCTTCCTGAGAGCGTTGGCGGAGCATGAACTGTGGTGTGTCAGTTGTGACTTCTCACTCTTCAGCTTTTCCAAATGCAGTTTTGGCAACTTGCTGTTTTGAAACTGTTTCATTTCTTCCCCATTAGTATCAGTGAAGTGAAAAGAGGCTCACCAGCTTAATGGGCATGTATTTATTACTGTGTTCTTCCTTCAATCATGTTAGCAGCGGGAAGAGCCGCTCATGCTGTCCCAGACACAGCAGAGAACAATGAATCTATCAGAGTCTAAACAGCATCCCTTTTGGAGAATAATAGCTTTTCTTAACAGTGTTGATGAAGAGCGAAGAGGTCCATTTGCGGTAAACTGTACTTTTTTTTCCCCTCTGGTCTCTTGCAGGATACGATAAAATGTAGATATATCAGTTGTCCTGCTGCTTCCTTTTCTTTGCAAGAGAGTAGCCTGGTTGCTGGTCCAAGGGCTGAACTTGGACCTTCTCTCTTCTGCAGTCTAAATGTTCTCTGTGATGCTAAGATGGTCTAAGATAGGTCAGACATTTTAGGTGTCATTTCCAGACTGTCAGAGTACAAAAGGCCCCTGTGGAGCTTGAACAGAGGTGTTGTAGGTTAATGCACCTTAGAGAAACCATGCTAAATGCTACTGCTGATGCTCTTACCCAGTTACAAACTGGCTTTGCTTCATCTCATCATTTGAGGATTAAGAGAGTTTATCTAAAGTCACATCTAGATTACAAATCAGATTAGATTTGCAATCTGTGTGGCTAAAATAAACTGAAACAAATCTGATTTTGAGCAACCTAGTTGGATTAGCAAACCTGGTTTCCAAATCTGTACTTTAAACGTGTAATGTCATCTAAGTTCTTCTCCAACCCCGGTGCAAGTCATGGTTTTCAGTCCATGCCTCTTATTCTGCGTAAATCTTTCCAGAAGAATGCTGTGAGGATTAATTAGTTAATATTTATTGAGTGCTGCAAAGTGTTGCTTAAGTGCTATCTTTTTTTATCAGTCAGGACTTGATTCTGGTTCCACCTACACTTGGTTTTATATCTGTGCCAGTCTGTGTATTGCACTGGAATCGCTCATGGATTCCAATCCGGTTCCCAATGTGGAGATGTTTGCCTTGACGTGCTGCGGTGCATACAGGTATCTCTGTTGATGCTCTTCTACACGTGCATTTGCTAGAAGGCTTTGTGGTTCTGCAGATGGGCAACAGCTCATGACACTGGGACTCAATGGTGCTTACGACAGGGAAGTTTTCCACTGGCATCCAAGAAGAGCATGGCTTCTGATGCCTCTTCTGCTGACTTATTTCAGAGCCAGGTGCAGGGCAGAAAACACAGATATGCTGTGTGATTTATCCCATGCATTGGGTCATTTGAGCTATATCTCCTTGGAGCCAAAACCTTTTTAATGTAAAGATGATTAGGACCAGGGTTGTAAAAGGTCCATTGGTGAGATTTCCTACTGAGGACCAAGTGTGGACAGTGGTTTATGTTACCTTGTTTTCCATGTTTATTTGTAAAGCCAGACATCAGATTCCATATCTATTAACAGGTAGGGTTAGGCACATCATCCAGGTTTTCAGACATTCAGGTGATACTAAATGTGGAACCAGAAGGTCTGGGATTCCACCATTGTAAATCCATAAATCTTGCTAAAAGCATTCAGCCCTAACCAAATGCTTTGGCTGGAGCTTGTGGTGTGCATTTGTCCGTACGTTACATATCACTTTTCAAGAAGTGGGATTTTGGGACTGCTGGAGAGAAGTGGGAGAAAGCAATGCAAAGCATGAGTGATCGCACTCCTGGGGGAGAAAGAATGGGTGGAGAGCAAAGCAGAATGCGTTGTAGCTGTTCAGCTGCACCAGACTGCCTCGAGTTTGGCACTGGTGTTTAGCTTTATTGAAATACTAAAAATAGATAGATACTTATTTGTTTTCATGTTACCTGCTGAGAGGTTCTGGAGATGCTGCCTGGAGTGAACTGACCACCATAAATGCCTTTAATAACTAGGAAGGCAGTAGGGAAGAATGTGTAAGAGAGGATGACATGTTGGAGAGTGCAATGTGGCGGGCACTTGGGAGATCTTCCTCTGTAACAGTGTAACCTTACAACCCATGAAAAATCTCAGAAGCATAGTGGAAAAAAAAAGTGAAATAATATCAATAAGAAGCACCTGTTGTCAGGGATGAACATCCTATTTCAGCAAGCAGGGCTTCAGTGGTGAGGCCATGCGTGGATGTTCTTTTCTAGCTCCATTCACTGCAGGTTCCACCTTCTTGCCAAAAGGGCTGTGAGGAGCAGTTTTGAATGGGAATGTCCCAGGGTACTGCTGGCAAAAGGGATCATGTGAGTTTTCAGATATGTTTAATCTTATGCTGAAGACTAATGTGAGCTAAGCCTGATCATGGGTGTGGTGGAGCTGCTGCTGAGCGCTTCTGTTTCAGGCTGGTGGCCGTGTGGAAGGACCAGATGTGCCCAGGTAGATCTGTGGGAGATCTTTTGGGAAAAGATGTAGTGCTTAAGTCTGAAATTCCTAAATGTTCTAGCAGAAAATATTCAACTTTCATCAAATTCTTATTAGAATCCAAAGAAACTGTATCTTTGTAAGCCATGCTAAAGTCCATATGAGCTGCTTTGGCTTGAGCCAATCCCAATTTGAGCCTGAACTAACTGTGTAGGTCCCATCTTAAAGTCAATGGAGAGAAGCAAGCACTGCTGGGATGCAAGTTGTGCAGCCTGTACTGGTCACCTAGTCAGGATGAGTCGAACCACTGACATAAAGGAAATCCAGAGTATTTGCCATAGTAGGTATTTATTATGTTGTAGATGCTTGTTGGGGGAGATGAGTCCCACTATCAGTTACCACCAGTAAGGTGTCTTACTCTGGCTGTTCAACTGCTGGCTAAGGGATCTGGAATGAGGTGTTTTGAGCATTCACTATTGCTTGGCGCTAAAGCGAAGCCGGATCCCTGTTGCTGTAAAGAGTAAATTTTGCCTTTTTTCTTCTGGCTTCATATAATTTAGGCAATTGGGGTTATTGGAAAGTGCATCTGGTTTTGGAGACTGTCACTCCGAATGGCCACTCACATGAAAGCAGCTTGCTCTTCTTCAGAATAAGCTTTGCTGCGTCACACATTCCACTCCTGACACCCAATATTTGGAATTCAGTGTGGGATAGATAATCTGAGCTTTGCTTTAATAAACCTTGCAACTCCTGGAGTGTGAAACTACTGATGATTTCTGATGGATTGCAAACTTCAGGCTGTTACCTTTTTAAAATGAAGTTTTTGTGGGTGCAGGCAGGATCTTGTGAAAGGGTGAGAACCTCCCTGACAAAGCAGGAAGGGGCTGAGCAGATTTTGAGATGGAACTCTGTCTCCATTTGACTGGACAAATGAAATAAACTAAAAATACTCAATTTTCTGAGGATTTCCTCTTCAACCTTGTCTTTACTAGGGGGATTTTGCAAGCTGTTGTGAGTGATGATGGTGCAAAGCTTGACATGATTAGACCACTTAGTCTTTGCAGAACTTTGCAAAACAACTGCTGTGTTTTCTCTTGCACACAAGGCTCATATACCATGTGACTCCTCATCAGCTGTTTGAAAACAGCCGTGCCTTGACATTGCGCGTTTGGACCAGGCTGCCCAGGGAGGTGTTGGAGTCACTGTCCCTGGAGGTATTTAAAAGACATGTAGTTGTGGTGCTTAGGGACATGGTTTAGTGGTGGCCTTGGCAGTGCTGGGTTAGCAGTTGAGCTTGATGATCTTAAAGGTCTTTTCCAACCTCAACAATTCTGTATTTCTACGTGTGTTTAACTTGCGGTTAATTGGTAAGGGCTTTTCTCCATAGAGTTATTCCTGATGTGGCATATCCAGAGCACACACCCGTGGATTTAAGATCATTTCAACATCTATTACTGTACTGTGCAAGGGACTCATCTCCTGTTGGTGCATACAGTTGAGGGAGGGAACTGTTAGAGCATCTATTGCAGATTTCCGACATCAGTTCTGCCTTTGTGCCTCCACTGACGGTAGGGAGGTGGTTGCTGGCAACACAAGGGAGTAGGTGGTGTGAATCTGTCAGTGCTCTCCTGACCTTAGACATCAGAGGTCAGCTTCAGCGGTGTAGTAGGTGGTCTGGATACAGCCAACTGCGCTCATGTAGGGTGGAGTTGGCTGCTTGTTTTAGCAGTGTTGGAGCCCGCTGTAAACATGGATGAATGGTTTGTAAACATGGTTTTCTGATCTAGGTGAAACTTTGTGTAGAGAGGGAAAAAATTCCCGTATTTGAGTCCAGAAGGACCATGAAATCCTACTGTATTTAGTAGGAGGGAGGTTAATCTTTTAAGGTTAACTGGTACCCTTTCTACTGTTTTTACAGTGGCAGGTGTTAGCTAATATATTTGGGCTGGTTATATTCTTTAAATAAGTACTTCTTTTGAAAACTATCTCTAAGCTGTATTTCTGCTGCTAAATAAGGAATGCTAATGAATGTCCTGTCAACCAAAGATCATATCTGTTCCCCAAAACTTATTCCAGCCTCTAGCTCCTTACTGCAGCTTTGGTTCTCTTTAGATCATGGCAGTCTTTCATACCCTTCCTTAAACATCATAAGTACATAATGTTTCTGTATAACTGAATTCAGTTCCTGAGTTCAGAGTTTTAAAGCTATCTGCTGTAGCTGGTGAGCAAACTGGTGAGTATCTCTTCCTCAAAAAACTGTAGAAAAAACAGAATCCTTGGAAGGATGGATGGATGGATGGATGGAAGTTTCATCCATGAGTCTAGTGACCTGAAGTGCTGGTGCCTGGAGCAGATTCCTCCACGACCATGAAGGACATCTCCATGAAGCAGAGCCTGATCTTTCCTGGTGGAAGATTGCAATGGCCACAGGCTGGAGAAACTTGTCCGTTACTACCTGCTTAGGTTGCTGGGCAGATAATGGAATATGTTAACAGTGCTCCAATGCTTCTGTCCCCTTGTCCTCTGATCTCCTTTGGTGTAAACCCACGTATGAGCAGATTTGGCTCTTGCATCCAATTTTGAATGGTGGCAAAACCCTGTGTAACTAACTTTGAGCCAGTAATATTCAGCTAAGCTGATGTAAAGGAAGATCGTCTATTACAGGAGACCCAACCAGTACAGGCTGACTATATTTAGAGATCACAGACCTAAATCTAACATAAATTGAGCACGAATCTGGAGTTGTTCCATGTGCTCCAGTGAAGATGCTTTGGATTCACGCTAGTGTAAATGACATAAAAATCTGGCTGCTTCTCGAAGATGGCCGGAGAGAGCGTGAATGAAATCCCCAGCAAAAATAGAGACTTGCTCTCAGAAACGAGCCCCCCAGCTGGCAAGACTTGTCAGAGTACTGGAGCTATTGAAAAATGCTGCAGACAGAAAATGAATTAGAGGATAAAAAAGTGAAAATGAGCTGGCAGAATCTTTAGGTGACTCATCAGGTGCATCTTGTAAAGTCTCTTTCTGAGAAGTAATGAAATCGCATATTCTAACAATATTTGCACTGCAGCAGGAAAATGCATAAATATTGGGATCAATTAATGAAATTAGATAATGTGACCAAAAAAGCCATAGCGCTGGCTCAGAAACCATCCCTCTTCCTTTTTGCTAGTCTTGGTGCTTGCAGTTGGAGAAGAAAATCCCATGGCTTTGTGTCATATCTAAGATATGCGAGACCTGGGCAGCCACAGGGTTACTGGAACACTCTGAATAGTCACCTGCAGCTCAAGGATTTTCACCTTTACCCCATGGAAGTTCTTGAGCTGGTGGGCAGGCAGGAGCAGAAAAGCTCTGGTAGCTGTCGGGGCATGCAGCCTCCCACCCTCTGGATTTTAGGATTGGTGAGGGTAGACACATCTTGTCTCTGCTAGCCATAAAGATTGTCTCTTTGTGTCCCTCAGGCTGTTTTTCAATTGCAAGATGGGCAAATAATGGTTTTCTTTAAAAAGGGAAGTTTTTCTCAGGAAAGAACCCTGTGGATATATGCATCAGCCTGTGACATTTCATATTCCAATAACTCATCACATGCAGTGGAGTCCATCACAGGGCTTCAATTCTGGAGTGAGAGCTGAATTTGGAGTGAAATACTGGGCTTGCTGGTATCAGTGGGTCAAGTTATGCTATTTCTAATAGAGTAATTACCTTATTCCAACAGTATTTTAATGGACTTATATTTAGGGAAGTCACTAAAACTCGGGTAAAGAATGGCAGAATGGGGCTTAATTTATACCATAACGATGAAATCTTAAGCGTGAAAGCCTGTATTGCAGAATACGCACCGGTGCTTGGGTAGGTATTCTGGTGGGTAATCGTGAGCTCTCCAAGCAAAAAGAGCTATCACCGTCTTCAGATTTATCAACAGCAAGAGCAGAACTCATCAGGTTATCCTACCCTTGGTTTGGCACTGGTACAACTGTTGTTGGAATAATTTGTCTGGTTTCTGGCGTCCTCGATTCAAGAGGATGTTGACAAATTGGAAAGATGTAAAAGAGCCATGAGGGTGGTTAAAAGATTGGCAAATGCTCCTTGCCAACAAAACAGCCAGTCTCCTGGCTCAGATGATTTTTTTTTTTTTTTTTCCTTTAAGTGAAGGTTAAAGGGTGGCTTTAGCAGCTCCAAGTACCTGTGTGAAGAACAAAAATAGGCAGCGCTGGAGGCTGTCAGACAGAGGTGTAACACAAGCCAGTGCCTGAAGTTGAAGCCAGACTTGAGCTGAACAGAACAGTTTTTAATAGTAAAAGCAATGATCTGTTGTGTTATTTTACAGGAGCCCTGGTTTTTCATCCATCTCTAGAATTATATACATCAAAATTGAGATTTATTTTTTTTTTGAGATTGTAATTTGCATTTAGGTGTAATTCATGGAGGAAAGACCTCTGGCTTTATTAAGCAGGGGGCAAACTATGGGTTTATGTGTATGCCAGAGCGTCTCTTGATGTTGTGCACCTACTCATTAGCTCTACCTGCATCTCATGTAGGACGTTTCTTTCTCGGTGCTTATGGATCTCTACTGTCTGAGCCAGATTTGACGTGTTTTGATGCTGCTGAATTACAGTCAGTAAATAACAGTAGGGGCTCGTGAGAGTTTTAAATGAGATTTTTCCTCTTCACGAACACTTTTTTGGTGTGTTTCCCTTGTGAAAAGTGAAAGCTAGTGGTGGTTTATTTTTAATCCAGGTTTTATTTGAAAAGATATTTCTTGTTTTTCCCTGCAGGACTTGCTCCACCTTTGTTCCCCAGCAAGCCTCGATTTCCGCAGGAAGCTCATCCAAGGAAAGGCTGTGCTAAATTTACCTTTAGCTCTACGTGTGGCAGAGTTACCGAGATAATTCTTGATTCATAAAGCTTATAGCAGAGCGTGAAGTCTGGCTGCATTCAATATAAGAAAGAATATCTTCTCTGCCTTGCTGGTCTTACTGGCCGCACAGATTGAAGGAGCTTGGTGTCTTTAAATACATCCTGGAAGAATGCAGAAAATGAGTCTGTTTAAAGCAGTCCCTTGCGTTCGTTTACTACAGCAGCTAAAAGATGAATATTTGGGGTTTGATATAAAACTACACTATTCTTTTTTTTTTTTAATACAATATTATCTTTTATTTTTCTAGCTGTGGGGAGCTCAAAAAATAAAGCAGGTAATAACGCTTTTTTTCTATTTCATTATTTTTTTCAACTGTTGCTGCTTTTTCCCTTTTTGCTAAGCCATGCTGTCCTCTTCTCCATTATTGACTTTGCCAGTTGCTGTTTTGTCTTGCCACAGAAATGTAAATGCAGAGAACACTGTTGCCACCAAAGAGTCTGAGTTACTTTTTTTTGTATTTATATATTTTGATGTCTTCATTTTTTCTTCCCTGTCTAGTCAAGAGATTTCTTGTCTCCAGTCTTTTGAAAATAGTTTGACAGTTCTTTGGTAAGGCTTGTAACTGCCGTACTTTCCTCCTCTGCAGTCCCGGGTCACTTGGGGGTTGATTTTTTGTCCCCAGCCAGTTAATGCCAGTGCAACTTCCTGGGCTCATTGTAAAATTTGGTGAAAAATGGGCCAAGTTAGCTTTGCTGTCTGTTTATCAGTAAAGCAGATTTCAGATTTCCGTGGAGGTTGGGCTGTCCACAGCCACCAGCGTTGGCCGAGAAGCTGTGGATACATGTAAGGGCTGAGTTAAACAGCAAATCCAAATCCTGTGGCATGTGAGGGGATTTTGTTTGGATGACCCTTATAGTGACAACCAGAGTGGGCCATACCTCTGTGTTTTTATCCAAATTCAGCTGGATCCTGAAGCAGCATTTCAGGCTTCCTACAATGTGCTGTGCAGGCTTATGCAGGCATACCTGCAGACGGGGACTGTTTCTCAGACTGAATCCATCCATCATGGCTGAGCCACACAAGTCCTTACAGAGGTCTCCTGTGACCCATTTGCTTCACAAGCAGCAAAAAGTTCCCTCCCAAGCAGGCAGCCCTGCCCTCACCATTCCTCTGCCATAGCGAGGGCTTTTCCTTTCTATCGTAGGGCAGAGTTTCAGCCAGGACATTAAGCCGCACCTCGGTGGAGATGCTTAAAACAGGCAGGGACAGAAATTAGGTTTCCCTTTTCCCCTGCTAAATTTGCATTAACCCCCCTGGGGTTAAAGTACAGCGGTGCTTTGCCCTTGGGGATGTTACGGTACTAAGAAAGAGCCACTTTCTGTATTTCAAGTTAAATTATTTACTTCTAAATTATTAACCTATGCTAAATTATGTAAGGAGAGGGGAAAGCAGCGTTAGGAGGAGTTTTTTTGAAGGTTGCTGAACAATAACTGCCTTTGGTCAGAACTGCAAAAGCAAGGAGGGTGCTGAGATGCGTGAAATCCCCCCGTACACTCTGCTTGAAGGTGCTATTTGTAGAGGCTGAGTACTGGCTTCGCTGCACCTTGCCAACTGTTGCTGTGCTTTACTGTCTGTTTGCTGACTGTTTTACAGGCCATCATCCATCCTGATACAAATGAGACCATCTTCATGCCTTTCCGAATGTCAGGTATAGTATGTCCCAATTGGGCAATCATTGATTTTACTGAGAACTTGTACAAAATGTGGTTTTTTTCCTCCTGTTTTTGAATTGCATCTTTAGACTGACATCAGAAAGATAAAGGCTAAAATCCCTTTGCAAGTGAGGAAAATTAGGATCCCAAATGCCTATGAGTGCTCTAGTGCTTAATATTTTCCTTTCCTTGAGGTATTTTAATGTGGACTCAAGCTAACGTCTTTTCTGGTATTTCTGAGGTATCCGTCACTAGAACAGGCATTTTAATTTTGCAGTAAACAGTGAAGCCTGATGCCCAACGAGCAGCTTAGGGTTTTGCTCTCCAGGAGAGAATAGGATGAACCCTATTTTTCTGTGTGTGGTGGTACCTAATAGCCATGGCATTGGGAGCTCAGGAAGGATCAGCTTCCTTGTGGCTTAACTGGGCTGCTTAATGGTGAAATCATTGCCTCTTCCTTCCCGTTTTGGGATGTCCCTCTGCCATGCACAGGTCCACAGCTACCTCTGCTGTGGGTTGAATAGCAGCTCTCTTGAGTATGCAAGGGCAGCCTTGGTCCTTTCCTAAAGGATCTATTTAAATAAGACCTTTTCCATGGTTTTTGGCAGGAACATCTTCACTTGAATACTGAGCACAGAGGAAAATACCAGGGTTGGTGGGTTTTGTTCTGCAGTTCTTTGAAGAAGGATGATGTTAAGGGTAAAGTGGAGGGAGAAAAACCAGGACCCACCACTTTGCTGCCTTGTTCTTTATTTTTTAATTTAAAAAAAAATTTTCTTCCTCTCAGGTCTTTGCCCTTTCTGACTGTAAATTGGATCCATGAGGCTTAATTCAGTAATATTGGTAAAATGTTCCAAGACCTTCTAGTGGAAGTCATAGAGATGAGTTATAATTAGCACAAAAATTGGCAGACTTAGCAGGGGAAAAATGTGAAGCATTTGATTTTTGTGGTGCTCAATAAGATTTGGGGTAAAGGCTTATTTCTAATATAGAGAGCTTTAACTTACACCTATGATTAAAATAGTCCCTCTCTCCTCCATGCTGCAAATATACTTTCTTCAGCTTATACTCTGTTCCTTTTTCTACTGACCTAGAAATAATTGAGCTCTCCTGGTGTAAAATCACTAGTGGAGATGTTGATGAAGCAGGTGGTGAAAGAGGGAGGTCCCACCTATTGTGGCATGGTCCTGCTCCTTAACTGGCACAGGCTCTGCAGCTTGTTAGATGGCTTCATGAACATCTTCACCTTGCTGTCCTGGTGGGACCAGACTCAACAAGAGGGAAATGGGCATGGAAAGCTGGAGAGTTTTCTTCTGGGTTAGCAAGGGTAGGTTGTGGGAGGGTCTGATGAGCAACAGAGCTAGCATGAGGGAGGGAATAGATTTCGTGACTGAGCCTGGGAAGGGGGACAGGATCTCCCTCTTTCTCTGGCAGTGAGCCACTAGGTCAGGTCAGTTAGCACCATTGTGGCAGCACCCATCTCCTCCTGGTCTGTACCAAGCAGCTTCTGGTCTGAACCATCACCCCTTTGCTTTTGCTGGTTTGAGTTTTTGCTGGTTGCCTAGCCCAGTTCAACAACACAGTGCCCTCTGAAGCCCTCATACCACGTCCTGGCACAGACTGGGTTTACTGGAGTAAGCTTTAGGGTCTAGATGTTATTAGATTTTCAGAGAAACTCTAAAACTGCAACCCAAGACAAGCCAGTAGAGGATGGGAAGGGGATTGGGCAAAAATCAGAACACTGCTCTAGTTGATGCTTGGTGTGTCTGGTGTAGGTCCACAGACGTCCCTGCAGTGGTATGCAGCTGGTGGAAGTGAGTGCAGCCTGTCATGCTAGGTGTGGCTTCTACTCTAAACTGATAGATGTCTTAGATGTGATTTTTTTCCATCCCCAAACTGTATTACAATGCATACATCTCTCTTTTTTTTTTTCTTTTTTTTTTGTTTTGTTTTTTAATAGGTTACATTCCTTTTGGAACACCCATCGTAAGTACTTTATCATCTTTCCCTGTTCTGTTTGCGAGTACCAAGAAATGCATTTTTTAGCACTCACAGACAATTCTGCACATTCCACCTTATTGCCTTGCGACACATTCACGCAGGGTTCCCACCTTTCCCATTGCACATTAGCAAGGGCTTTGTCATGTAATACGTGCCTTATGGACATTGTGCTTGAGGTTATTTATCTATTTAATGTCATTTGCCCAGCCCCCTGCAACGTCTTCAGCTTTATCTTTCCCTTCTGGAAAGGGAAGACCAAGATGAGCTCATTGCCTGCAAAATGCAACTTCTGCAACTCTCAGATTTCATCTTTGGACACTTTTTTTTTTTTTTTTTTAATTTACATGTTTTACAAGTCGCTTCCTGAACATGATGAGCTACAGCACGGCGAGGCCGGTGTTGTATGCTCTCGTCTTGATTAATTAAAACAGCAAGTGCTTTCCGTGGGGTTATTGCTAAGGGCATTTTTAGTTTGTACTTGTTATTGTGAAATTTGTAAAGCATTTGGGTGCTCTTGATAGCAAAAACCAGAAGGGAGATAATTCTGCCTGTCCTCCTAATGCTGAAACCTCAGCTTGTCTTCAGGGACAGGAATGATTAATTAACCCCATTTTGCAAATGGGGAAACTAAGGCACAGAGTTTTGCCCAAAGTTGGTGCCAGAAGGTAGTTGGTCCTACTGGCCACCAGTTTTTGGCTCAGTTTATTAGATCATGGATATTTAAATGGTTGAAGGAGCAAAATCTGCTGAATTTAATCTTCCTAAACCCAGTGGGCCATGGCACAGTACTTGCTTAAAGGTAACGATCCCTTCCCAAATGGTGATAGCAGGGTTGCTAGCACCTGAAAGCAGAAATCATTGCGGCTGTTACTATTTGTTGTTGTGTGTAAGGGTTTGGTGGTAACTTTGTATGGGGCATTTTAAAAGAAAAGGTTAAACAAAAATGAGTTAACGATCAAATTGACAATGAAATCGGCCCAAATCCAGAGCTGTCAGAGGAGCCGAGAGCTGTCAGATGAGCCCAATTTCACTAGCTGTAAAGGATAAACTGGAACCTCTTGTCATTTAAAAAAAAAAAAAAAAAAAAAAAAAAAACCCAAACGTTTCAAATGTTAAAATTAAAATGTAACATTTATGCCAATCGATCTGTGAAATTTAGTGACAAAATTGGCAGCCTGCTCTAGCATAAAAACAGTTTGAGTCTTGCATTTCACATAGGGGGATGGGATTTCCTCAAGAGAGACTTAATGTGCCTGTGGTGGGCTCTGGCTGAGCGAGCGTGGCTGTCCTTGCCCGCAAAGCCGTGCTGGCGTGCCATTGCACCCGCGCTAATTGTCCCGGTGTTCAGGGGAGTCAATTAAACACCCTGCTTAGATACCGGCAGAGACGTGATCAGATTATGTATTAACAGGTTTACTGCCTACCAGTCAATATCTGATGCTGCCTATATATGTGTTGGGGATTTTTTTCCCCTATAGCTAATGCAAAATAATTCAGTATGGTTTAGCTCATTGTGAAAGAGATTAAGGTCTTGCTGAAAATAATAATTTCTTTTCTGGCCGAAGCAGCTACTCCCTTGACACAACCAAATCCTCTGGCTGTTTTTTCTTGCCCCAAGTCGCGATCAGTTGCTTTTCTTTTTAGCCTCTATCCTTTCCCTGCTCAGGTATATGGTTCAACCCCAGAGTGGGTTGCAGTGGCAGAGCGGGGACAGGATGGGGTGTGTGTAAGTGTAGAGAGAGTTTGTGTTTGCCAACATAGATTTCAGCCCAGAAGGGAACAAATTCAGCTTCTCACATTGTCTCCTTTTGCTGGAGGGGTGAGATGTGCAAGGTGGCTGCTGGGCTGTAACTTTTCACCCTGGATTTGTGTTTGATCCCACGGATGAAGGCCTCCAAGGAGGAAGATTTATCTACATTTAGGAAATTCAGCCCAAGATGCAGGCAGTGAAGATGGAGCAGAAGCTGTGCTGCTGCTCCCAGCTGCCATCCACAGCTTTAAGCACCTTATTTTCCCCAGCCATTGAAAATTGGGGGTCTTGTTGCCCAAGCGGCAAGCTTTTAGCCCTGAGTTTGGGGCCACAAAGTGCCGTTCGCACCTGAGAAGCAATTAAATTTTGTAGCTGGTACTTTTCTAGTGTTTAGAAGCTTTTTTTATTTTGTTTTCCTTCTTAGTTATTTTTTCCCCTGACAGTAATTAAAAGTGAAATTGTACATTTCTTGACAGACTCTTGCACATATGGAGAGTTTGCATTTAAACGTGCCTCTTTCAGTCATACAGATTTTGGGTGCTCTTTTTTATTTATTTATTTTCCTCTTTTATTTTTCTCGGCGCTCAGCTTCAGCTGACAATGTAAGTAGCTGCCTGCAGTCTTCCCTCTCCTCTGGAGCCTCATTAGCCTGTTGGCTTCAGGGGCGTAAGTCAGTCCTGGGGTGAGGAGGTTCATCGCCTGTTGAATTCGTTTGGCTAAGACCAGCAATGGAGTAATTAATGACAAGATCTGCATATTCAATGGAAGCGGTAAATTAGTGTAACTTGCACAGATTGGCACTCGGCCAGCTTACAAAGTAGCTGTAACTTCACGAAAGGCTGTAGGAGGAAAAGCTGGAGGAGGAGGAGGAGAAAGGAAGATGTAAATGAAATTAGGCCTCCCAAGCCTATTACCCTTTTGTTTGTTGTTATTTCTCTCTTATGTCCTTAAGCATAGAAGTTACCTCCTCTTCAACTGATGCTGCTGCAGATGTGCAGAGACGGCTTTAGCTTATCCCTCCTTGTGGCAGGCTCTCAGTGCCCTAACAGGGAAGTTTTCTCAGCTTCTCAAGAATAAACTTAAAGAAAATGGTGCAGAAGACGGTCTGAGTGTGGGAATGAACTCACAGCCTCCTTGCCCAGATGCCTTGGAGACATTTCAGTTCACACGAATGTCCTAAAAATAAATGTATTTGGAATTTAAAAGGAATTACCCAGTCTATACTCTTAACAAAGACACGAGTGTGATTTTGCAACAAGACCACCATCATCTTCAGAAACTGTCAGACATTTAATGCGCAGGAGGGAAGAAAATGACAATGATGTTAGGAAGTATTTCACCTCACCTGTTTCTTACCTGAGAACTAATCTTGTGTTTGTTCGGTTTATCACTTGGAGTCCCCTTGCTTTGCATCCCTTTCCTCTTCTTCAGCTGCTTAGGCTTTAAGAGTAAAGATTGCCATAAAACAAGGTAGGAAGGAGCCTGGCAGTGCTGTGCTTCCAAAGGTCTTTGAAGATTTGCAGAGGGTATGCCTGTGTGCTGTGTCGAGATGTCCCAAGGATGCTCTCAGGACTGTATAGGCAACACGTGTGTCGCTTGGGTGCTGCAGTAGGTGACCTTGCAAAGCCTGTGGCATCTCACTTTTGGGCAGCATCTGGCCAGATGTGCCAGGACAGGCTGCCATAAGCCTCTGGGAGACAGTGGTTGTCACCCTGAGCTCATAACCCAAGCAGGAGTTTTCACAGCTCCGAGTATGACACAGCAACAATTCTCTTAAAACAAAATTCAAACTCCCAAACAGGAGCACATGTGCTTCCAGGTGGCACTCCTGTCTTCAGATGTTAAAATCGGATTTCTTTCTTGTGAGTGTGCCAAAGGAAAATAAGAAAAAACCCTTTCACTGCCAATGGGGACAACTTTGAACTCTTGCATTCAAGCTATGTTTGTGTTATCCTCCAGAAATAAATGGATTAAAGAACATTTTACTGAACTAATCTTTGAATGGTATCTGCTGCCAGACTCTTTTCAAGGTGTGTTGCAAGCAATAATTAAAGATGCAAAGCTTTCAAGGGCAGCTATGTTACCCACTGGAAAACTGAGAGACAATAGGCTGAAGGGAAGTTCAATAACTATAATGAAATAAAATCAAAATAAAGATAATTCATTCAAGTCATTAGAAAGAAGTTCGCTGTTTGCATGCCTAGAAGAGCACCAAGGGCAAACCAGCAATGCATTTACTAATGAGAAAATCTCTTATCTTGTAGGTTGTTGGTCTTCTCTTGCCCAACCAGACGCTGGCATCCACTGTGTTTTGGCAGGTAACACTCGCCTGAATGGGTGGAGAATGTTATGGAAAGGAAAGGAGCAGTTGAATTTTGTCTAGAGGACAAACTGATACACATGGCTATTCAGCACTGGCAGTGCTTTAGTTAATGGGGAGGTGGTGTGGCTGGACATAGTTGAGGAAAGATTTGGTAGGTCTAGAAGGGGCTGTAAGCAAATTACTGGGTTTGCTTTCTGGCACCTGGCTATTTATGCCATCACAAGGGAGATGCAAAATAGCCTGGGATCTCAAAATCAGCTTTTTGGACCCATTTTGAACAGGTCTAAATGATTGCACAGTGTGTACTTCCATGAAGATGTAAGCCCTTAAGCTCATACATCTGCTTCTTTTAAAGACACCGTGTCCGGTAGTTGGGATCTTCCTTGGTGAATTCCTGTTGGAAGTGCAACCTGGGCACAGGGCTAGGGGTGCAGGAGGCCCTGTGCCTTGGAATTTCAGGAACGTTTTTTGTTTGCAATCTTTTTTGCAATTGCATTGCAAAGCCAAGGACCACTGTGTTCAATGTGATACAGAAGCTTTGGGGTAAATAAGTCTATGTGTAGGGAGGTATTGGTGTTTTTTCCCATTAAAATTCTGGGAATTAAGAGTAAGGGGAGGAATTGTGCCCATGAATGAGTTATATCCATAGTAAACACGCCACTTAAGTATAATTTCAGCACTAACTGAAATGAAAGAACAAGTTATTTTCAGACTTATTTTTAGTTGTGAATGTCTTTTTGTTGTCTAGTGTAAGTGATGATAGAGAATTATGCTGTTAAGAAATATCAAAGCAGAATGGGATCTGCCTAGTACGTTAGAAAGACTGAGAACCGAGAATATATTGGTATGTGCCAGTAACTTGTGGTCTGGTGTATTTAGCTGTAAGTTGTGCCATGTGGCTTTACCTGCTGGGAGTGGGATAGTGCCTGCAGACACCTGGACTTATTCATATCTTTGGAGGCAACTTACCTCATCTGTTTGTAGACATCTACGATGGAAAGAGTTGGGTTTTGGAGAAGTTGTGTGAGTGAGGAGCAAGCCAGCCCAGATAGCTGGCTTGGGCTGGGGGCCTTGTAAATGGCTTTACATGTGGAGCTGCTATTCCCACCACCATGGCATAGCTGGGAGAAACTGGGCTTTAAAAGGATGGAATAACCCTTTTAAAACTAGAAAGGCTGTTTCAAATGCAGAATCAAAACAAGCCCACTCAAGGAAGAAGCCATAGCAGGCAAGTCCAGCAGTCGCAGCCTTTCTGAACCACTGCTGCTTAATAAGCAGTTCTCAAACTCATCCCTCCACTGTGATGAGCACATGGGTCACCCCTTACTGAAAAATGCAAGTAGAAGGAGTAGCAACCTAGAGAGGCATCACCTAAAAAGCCCAGGAGGGTGTCAGGCAGCCACTTGGGAAGATGGTGGAGTTAATAAATGGGTATTGGGCATGGCTTCAACCTAGACATGACTTAAACTTTAGATTAGATTAAGGACAATAAAGGACAAGTACTCTCTGAAAAGTGGGTAAATAACATAGGATTTAGGGACAGTGCATATTACTGCATTAAACAACACTGGCTCCTATAGCAGCAGTCTTGTGCGGTGCAGCAGTTGTCGCTGATGCCCAGAATGCGCGTGTCTCAGGTTAGCTCTAGCCTAGTCCTGTGGACCTGCTAATGTAGACAGGTGCTGTGGGGGTTAAAAAGAACCCTGGAAAACTGAGGCAGATTTCCAGCACCTACTGGCAAGCTGACTTTGTAACTTTTTTTTTTTTTAATTATTATGTAAATAAAACAAAGCAAGGTTTGCTAGATCCAGAGTTCCAGGCTAGAGAGCTGGTCAGCAGGAAAAATGTGCTCTTGGGCCATGAACTCAACAATGACTGGGCTAATCCCTGTGTTTTAGTCCCTCATTTCACTCTCTCCTCACCCTCACTTCATTCCTCCTCTTCCATCTTAGTTCAGGCTGCAGCTGTAGAGGAGTCCAGTTCTGACACGCTCTGAACTGAGAACATGGTGTTTTGGGAATGAAAATTTTGTTTATATTGCCAGAAGTTGCTGTGGGTGAAACCACAGCAGAAGTGTGGTGCTACTCATCCCCAGCCTGCTGCTGTGCTGTTTTGGTGACAAATCCCTCTCCAAAACACTATAGACAGAAATACCAGTTTAGTGGCACCCGTATCCACAAGATGGTACATCTAATCTCCTGTTCCTCAGTTGAAGCCTCCTATGACCCTCTGTTTGAGAACCATGGAGCTTAATAAGAGACTGATGAAATGCCTGCTGGGCTTACTGCTACATCTTAACAGCAGTATGGATTTGGTGCTGACAAAAATAAAGACCAATAGCACCAAGGTGTCATGTGGAGGTGGACTGGGCCGGGAAAAGAGTTGAGTGTCAAGCTTATAGGGTAGCAGAACTGCCCTCTGGGCCCTGGGTGCCTTGAGACATCTGTCCCTCACTTCGAAGAGCATTAAATCAGGTATTGGGCCTCCATGAGCCTTTGAAAAGAGGTGGCAAGTTGTGAGCAGGTCCGAAGGGAGATGAATTTTCCTGCTGCACTCCTACGTTTATAGATATTTTTTTGTTGTTGTTTTTTGAAGTTATGTTTATGCCTATCTCTTCTTGTTTCCTCTTTAGTGGTTGAATCAGAGCCACAATGCCTGCGTCAACTATGCAAACCGCAACGCGACAAAGGTGAGGAGACCCAACATATGTGGCACATGCAGTGCGTTAGGTCTGTTTTTACACGGAAACTTAAGTCTTGTCTCTTTGTTGTTAATAGAAACTCTGGAGTTGGCACTGTGATGAATTTATAGATTGGCTATTCTCCTGTGTAGGCTTCCATTTTAAGCCTTAGCTGTAAATGGCATGAGGATCTCAAAATCACTCGAGGCACATAAGTAATGCTCAGTGCCTTTGGGCTGCACTAGTATATAGGTCTAACTGGTATGAAATGGTTTAATTCCAAGTGTAAATGAGCACAAAGCAAATGGCGTCTGGGTTTTTGGAGAGCGGAAAGTGGCTCCATGATCATGCTGCTGTCTCCTGAGGACTTTATAGGCACTACTAGCAGTGCTGCTGGGAAGTGTTGGGGCCGTTCCTGCTCTCTTCCATCGCTTTAGCCTTCATTCATCCTGTGTGGGGATGTGGGAAGCTCAAGATGGGAAGCAGAGTTGGAAACCAGCCAGCTCATGGAGATAACATGTGAAAGACAAGTAATGTGGAGAGTTTGGGGTTCATCACAAGTGTATAAGAATGCTAATTTTGTACCATTTGCTGAATTTCATTTACATACTTCCTTTAAGCTGCTATTATTATAATTTTCTGATGCCAATTAATTTTCCATTCCCTTTAACCTTGCTCATGAGGCTACAATTTTCCTTGCTTTTGCCGCTGCTAGATGACAGACCGTGTGTCACAGAACAATATGACAAAATTAAACCTGTGTCTGGATTAAAACAAATAAAACAAAAGCAAAACAAACAAAAAAGCTTGGTTGCATTTTAATAACCAGAAGTTTGTTTATTGAAAATATGTTTTGTTTTTCTTTCCAAAGCCTTCTCCGACATCCAAGTTCATCCAGGGCTACTTGGGAGCTGTCATAAGTGCTGTCTCAATAGCAGTGGGTAACGCTTTATATATTTCACTACTGAGTAACTGCTCCCTTACAGTAGTACTGCAGTGCTTTTGAAATGTTTGTTTGAATTGCCAAGCATGTTTATCTTTTAATTGATGGAATTCATTCTGCATAACCAGAAAATATTTTAACTGCGACGTGTTTCTGTCCCTGCATGCCTAAACTTTTCAACAGAAGGAGACTTCTAGTGCTGATGGCTTCCAGCACATCCTGCGCCATGCACTGCCTGTGTCTCTGCACTGTGGCATTGCTGCTGGGTGGACTCAAATTATCCACACGTACATTAATTCATGGTAAATTAGCCTAGTCTGAGTTAAGAGAGTGACTTTGGGGCTGCAGAGTGATAGTGTGACAGCTGACATGCTGAACAGAGGCAGGCTTTTGGAGATACTCTCCTGTTGGGTCAGCACCTTGGACTGAAAGAACCGCAGTGCTCAAAATGACATTTCACAGGGGAACAGTGTTCAAGATGGAAACGGTGTTCAAGTAGTATCTGAAATAGTCCGTAAGAGAGGAACTTTTAATGTTGCTGAAGTTGTGGTCTTGTGGTGCAGTCATCAGGCTTTTAATACTCGGATTCCCTGGAAACAAGTACATCTGCATGCAGGGTCAGCTAATTTCCAAGGAGGCAGGTATATTTTTCAGTAGCAACCTGGGGAATTTTTTTACTCTGGATTTTCAGATAAGCCTCTGAAACGTATGGTTGTACCTTTTCTGCTGGAATATTAAAGAAGTTTGTATTTTTTTCCCTCTGGCCAAGACTTTTTTTCCTTTTTCTCAAGCCACAGACATCCTTTTCCAGGCATTTTTTCTGCAGACAGTGCCATAGGAGGGGATCAGCACTCAGCCTGCTCACCACACTGTTTATACGCAAGTTCCCCAATTCACCTTCTGGAAAAAACTGCATGGGCTTATTTAGATTTCTTTACAAGGTAAAATGTTTGTCTAGACAGATTCAGGATTGTTAGGAGAGCTGTGGAGGCAGAAGCTCCTGGCTGGGAACTGGCAATGAGCAGTTTGGCAGATTGTGTCCACAGTGGACAGCAAAAACTCTGCAGAATATCTGTGTTCTTGTGCGGCAGCCAGGCAGCTTTGCAAGGGTAGTAGAGTTAGTGAAGTGCCTTGCAGTTTTGATGGAAACTGTCTGTTTTATTGGATACGCTTCTGCTTGATAGTTTTCTGCGTTGCTGGCTTGGCTTGCTCACTGGTTGCTGAACTTCTCTTCTGTATCACCTGTATTATCCCTTCACTGCAGAATTAACCCAGACTGCACACAGACCAGCAGTGTGTGAGCACTGGTGTGAGCTCCCATGCTTCCTAACCCCATGGAGATGTGTCCACACCAGCTCCACACTTTTGCAGCTGATGTACAATCTGAGTCCCCATCCCACCAACCTCGATGCTTTGGTTAGCAGCCATTCTCTGTCTGCTGTTTCCCAGTCTAGCATGGGAGATCTTGACTGTCCTCCTCAGTCCTTAATTTTTTCCACCTTGTGAATTAGTAAAGTGAAGCTCTTCAGCTTGATGTGCTGCTGCCGCTCACAACCTGCCTTCCAGCCCTCAACACAGCTGCAACAGAGAGATGATGATGGTTCCATGTTGTTGGCATTAATGCTCCTCTCCATTTTGGCAACAGGGGCAGATAGAGGGCAGGAGACACAGAGAAGTGATGCTGGCAGAGTTTTGTCACCCCGAGAAGCTGACAGGCTTTGGTAAGGAAACCACTTGGGCGGCGAGCTGAGGTGTCCAGGTTGGGACAGCTGATGCAGGTCCTTAAAATCTCTGGTTCCTCCTAGGCTGACCACAAAGGAGCTGAATCAGAAAGATAAGTTCATAGTGCAGAAATGACTATTAGTGGTGCTGTGAGAAGCACTCGTTCTCTGAAGCAGTGTGAAAAGCTACACCAAGACTTCTAGATTAAAGAACTTCAAGGAAAGCAGCAGTGGCCTGCTGTTACTGCAGTGTGGCTGTCACTGCTGGTGACACACGGGTGGTTCATCAGTCTGCTGGTGGTAGATCAGCTCTTTGTCGCGTGGTGGTTAGTTACCTGTTAGTTGTACTGCTTACTCCCTGGTGGTGGTGAAGGAGCTGGTGAAGGATGGTCTGTGCAGATCAACGAGCTTTGAATAAATGCAGCAACTGAAATGATGCTGGGATTTATCTGTCCACATAACTTGTAGGTGCATCTCCAGCAGGAGCCCCAGTGCCTGGTTATCTTGCACACCTTGGCTGTCCATCATGGCAGAGCTTTAAAAGCACTACAAGGAAAGATGATGCCACAGTATTCTATACTTAGAGCATTTGAAGCTTGTGCAAGAGGAACTCTTCCTTCAGTGATATGGATGCTGAGAGGGTGTTTCTGCCTTCTTATCTAAGGGCCATGATGGCCCCACCAGATTTGGCTTACACTGGGATGCCCTTAGTGTGTGTGAGGAGTGCTGTGAGCTCTGTAATAGCAGTGGTTTTGTGGATGTGGTGCTCTGAGGGTCACAATATTGTTATGGGGAAGGCAGGAACTTTTCGTAGACCCATTGATGTCATTGGGGAATCAGGGAAGTGCAACAGCCGTCGTAGATGCTTTCTCCTTCCTGATCTTGGAAGGAGGTCTTCTTCCAAGTAGAGCATGCTATGGCAGATACAGTGTGCGAAAATGAGATGAAGTTGCTGTGCACTGATGTCCCTGTAGTGTCCCCCATAGACGAGCTGCTGGGGACACTACTGGTGTGTGTGTTACCACAGAGTAGCTTGTTTCCTGATAATCTGTACCAGTACTTACTGCATGCTGGATTCCCAATGCAGAGCAGCCCAGAGAAAATCCTGCAGAGCAGGGAGTGATTTTTGTATAGTAAATATCTAGATTAATAACCAGAATCTCCTTCGGGGTTTTTTTGGTGGTTTTGTTTTTCTTTTTTTTAAATGATGGTGACAGATAATACAGAAATAGCCCTGAGGTTCATTACATTGGCTTGTAAGGCCTCAGCTCTCATTAACTGATCTCTGCTGTCAGTTAGCAGCAAATCACCTCCCAGTGTGAGCCTATTAGGACCAGATGACCTGAAAACAAGTGCCACTGCCTCCAGTGGTCTGCTGAGACCCAGTATTAATTAAAGTGAGCCCCTTCCATGTTTGCAGTTGTCAAGCGACACGGGAAGAAGGCGCACAAAATGACAGATCAGTTGACTTGTAATTGTGCTTCCCATCATCTTCACCCTCCGTGTCTTTATCTAACAAGAGGGACAAACAAATTGCTTTCTGACGCGTACGGTAGAGCAGATTTTAGCTTTATGCTTCTTGCAATTAAACTAGAAGTCTTAGCAAATCTTTGCAAATAACCACATCCTTTTCCCGTTTTAGAGAGAGGAATTACTGTCAGAGAGATGCGATGCTTCTCTCTTCGATCCGGTGCTACATCTGGGACCCCTGATTTGCAGCCTTTTGGGATGAGTTTTTGAAGGAATCAATGTTCTTTTCTTCAATATTCCAACATTTTTCCTCAATATTTCTTTTTTTCCCACCTACTCCCAGCCCTACCCCTTTCACAGCATAGCTTCATGCAAGAAAAGCTATACTAGTTCCAGAATTTTATCTGTCCTCCCATGCAGCACTCAGGTGAAGCAATCACTTGGCGTATGGCTGAAAAAGACATCAGAAGGGATAATGCTAAGACTGAGTGTGGGGAAAAAGGTGAAAACACTGATACAACAGATCTCTTCCCTCTCTAACATCTTACATGACACTTCTGCACCATTTCTGCCACCAGGCACATGCTGAGACCTGGGCTACCTGCTCCACACCAGCCTGCGACATCCCTGAGCTTTGCTTGCGGCGGACAGTATGTTTAGAGGAGTCTGATTACCGTTAAGTAACCTAGATCTGTTTCTCCTTCTGCGATTGTAGTTTATTTTTATCACATTCTCCATATACCAGCCTCCCTCCTGCCTTTTCTTTTGATTACTCTCATTTTACTGCTTTTCTGAACATGGAGTGGTAATTGTTATTTAATTTTTGTAAATAATTGAGTGGATTCCTGTGATTAGGCCTTATTTTCTGATACCTGGCTGCTGTTCATAACGATGGTGTATGAAGCACAATTAATACCAACTGGTTTTCCTATAGCAAGGAAAACAAAGGCAGAGTAGTAAAAAGACTTGAGAAAGATCAAGCATATTTTAAATGCTTGGGGCTTTTTTTCCCCCCAAATATTCTAGTGCCAAGAGCTATACCAATTGGAAGGTTTGTAATTATACAAAACTTTCCAGCAGACACACACACACACACACTTGCTCTGCTAATTTTGTCACGCTTTTAAAAGGTTAAAAAAGCTACATAATCAAACTCAATTTTATTATTAATAACTGGTTTTCTACATATTTTATAAGTAGGTTTCTTAATTTCAGATCCAAACTCAATTTGCTACTGCATTGCTGATCCCTTTTGCTTCAGACTCAGCTCTTCAGTACTGTGGCCTTAGACTGTACCTTCAGTTTGAGGTCAGAAGTGATTCTTGCAGCTGTAATTAAGTGCCTGAAAATTAAATCAGATCCAGAGAAGGGCTGTGAGCAGCCGCCCTCTGGTTTCTGGGTTGTCACTGATGCTGAGACCTGCAGACTGGAGACCATTGGTGTTAGTCCAGGGGTTGCCTCTCACGTGGAGCCCATGGTGGTGAGCCTTTGGGTTTCTCTGTACATTCTCCTTGAAGCATCTCACAGCAGTGGTGTTACTGCCATGGGTTTCAGTAGTCTTTGGATCAGAGCTTCGTACATCAGGTTTTTAATTTCCATGATCACGGCTGCCAAGACCAGCTCCAAATCTTGCTCCTTGTGATACTGAAGACCCTGTGCAGACACTCCTAGGGGTTCCTCTCTTTTGCCAGTATCATTTGGCCATGTTTCTGACATCTCCCAGTAAGCAGTGTATTGTTGCTCAGCGTGGTGCTCAGGTCATTAGCTCGTTGTCCATCTGTTGTCCGCTCCATGTACCCTGGAGGTGCCACATACATGGTACTGCTGGCATTGCCCTCCCCTGTTGACAGGATGGGCTCTAATTAGAGCGCAGCAAGCCTGGCAGGCATACTGAGTGTGTTTTACATATACAGGTATGTGTAACTTAGCCAGGAAGCATCTATTGTGACTGTCTAGGCATGATGGCACTGCCCTTCCCCTGTGTGATAGGGATCTAATTCTGCTCTGATGAAAGGGGAAGCAAAACCATGTGTGTGAGATCAGGCACCTTTTAAGTGGCGGGATGGTGGAGTTTGCCCCAGTTAAAAAATAGCCAGGCTCCCTCCTTTGCCTTTCAAATATACCAAGGTTTGTAACTTCTAACAGGGTTTTTATTAAGTGCAAGTTTGGGATTTATGCTCTTGTCAGCACAGAGGCAAATAAGTACGTTGTTCTCACTTAGCAACCTGAGCTAAATTCTGACAAAAGTAGGTGTTTTGTCGTCTTTTGTATAAGAGAGAGAGATGCCATGTCCTGTAACCATGACTGCCAGCCAGGCTGTATATTATGTATTGATCTATGCACTTAAAATGTACCTGCTCAGAACTTAAACGTTTCCTTTTGGCTTACCTTACTGGGTAACCTTGGGTTAAAAAAATCAGGTGATTAATGCCATTAATAACTTTAGTGTTGATCAGCTACTAATGAGTCATCTTGGAGTCACTGCCGGTCGCGGCTACAGGAGGGTGTTTAAAGCATCTCTGTACAGACAGACCCAGGTCTTTTCATTTTAAAAGTGCCTTCTTGCTTCCTGACCCTAAATCCTGACCCTGGACAAGCCAGTGGAGGTAGGGAACTGGTGCCAGTATGGCTTACTGGTGCTCTGGCTTACTGTATGGTCTTGCACCTGGTGCTTTCATGAACTGTGAAAGCATATGGAGTTAGATGTGAATATGTATAAAACCAAACTAGGTTAAAACTGGAGAGAAGCAAGAGAGTTTTAATGACCTAATCTGGTTTGCTGAGGTATCCCATGATACTTTATTTCCTTGGAAAACTACAAGGGAAACAAACATTCCTGCTAATCTGGAGCTTTGTACAGAGCAGTTTTAGTACCCCTGATACTCTTGATCTTGGTTTGTGGGTTTGGATATGTTTTCATCCAGCGAGCTGCTGCAGCAGTTGGATATATTGCCTCCCTTTCAGCGGTTTGTCACCCTTCTTGACCCTACTGTGGCTGTGCAGAAATGGAGTGTGCGAGTGCTCCTTGGCCTTGGGCAAAGAAAAAGGTGGCTGAGGTGAGTCTGTGGTTGCAACCAGCATTGCCAAGGTAGAGGTTAGTCCTTCCAGCTGCTCCAGCCTGTGTTGAAGGCTAGTGCCTGCACAAGCCCACAACAGGAGTTCAAAGGAGAAACCAGCAACAATCTGCTAAAGTTAAATGCAACTAAATCCCTTGGACAGGAGCAAAGGGCAGAGCTCTCGCTCTGGAGTAATGCATGTGCTGCAGTAACCTTCAACACGCTGTATGAGAGCCCCTGCAAGTCTTTGGGGAGGCTGGGCTTAGTTCTCAGCTCTGTTGCACAGTTGGGAAATGGAGACAGGAGCTACATGACTTGGTGTCAGGACTGATGTAGGAAGCTCTTCAGGGCAGAAACTAAAACCTAGCTGCTCCAGGATTCCAATTCCTGCTCTTGCAGTGAGAAATCACTTCTCTCTGATGCAGGTGTCTTGGTAAGTTATCCTGGGGCAACTTTCTTCTGCACAGAAACCTTGGTGATGTCATTTCCAAGAAAATGCAGCTTTTGGGAGACTCCTGTAGTTACTGCAGGGTTTCTGCAGAGCTTCTGAATAGACCATAATTTGTCTTTGAGATTTTGGGTTATATTCCCACAGGGTTTGTAGATTATAATTCACTCAGGAATCTCAGCCACAGTTGGAACTGGTCAAGCACAGAGGTTACAAAAAAAACTATAACAGCTAATTTTTATATTTAGCTGGTTCAGTAAAAAAAAGTTGTGTAGGAGTCTAATCAGCAAAGCTCAGTGTGGGTCTGAGAGATCAGAGTAAAGCAGAGGCTGTTTCTGGGCAAATAGGCATAGCAAAAATGGTATTTTTAAACAAACTGGAATTCCCCCCCAAAAAAAGTTAACATTTTGCAAAATGAAAATGTGCTTTGTCTTGAAAACATCCCTTACAACCCAAGACATTCTCACAATCACAGAAAGACTGGCAGAAAGATCTTATTTTTCTTCTCCTAAGGAAGCTGAGACATGAAAACTGTTCAAGTCCATTATCGCTGTAAAATAATATTAGCGTTGTAATGGTTGTGTCACAGCCGGCTTTGGCAATACCTGCCCTTCAGCCCTGGCTCCTGCAGCTCAGCGAACTGTATCGCTGATACCATTTACAAGGCATATGTTTGCTCCAATACGCAGATTTAAAAATCTTCTGACTCTGGGGAGTGAGAATAATTAAAAGTTACTTTTACAGCTCTGTCCTTTAAAAGAAAGCCAGGTGATGCGTGAGAGTGTCTAACCAAAGCTAGAAAGAGAATCTGAAAATTTAATTAGTTTAATGACAACTCTGATTTATCTTATAAAATTCATGAGTAATAAAAAACCAAACCAGGATCTTGATTTACACACACACACACCATGTTCAGGAAGGACAGGAGCTTGTTGGACCAAGTGTTCAGTCTCCACTGCATTCTCCACTGCGTGTGACTTGGGACAGGGAGAGAATCCTTGCACACAGTGCTCCAGGTCAGCAACCCTGCTCCTTCCCGTACCATCTGTGCCACTAGCCACGTGTTGTTCCTCCTTTCCCGCTCCCATTGCACACAACTCACACACACACACACACACACACATATATGCAATTTTTCACTCTCTTCTCTAGGTGGAGGTGCCCCTGTGGTTTTTTCTAATCCCAGCTCGTTCTTCCTGATAATTGTTTGTGAGCCGTGTGGAGCGGCAGCATTGACAGCCTGTGAATTTGGTGTGATGCCCGTAATCAGCTTGTGAGACAGTGCAGGAGGCCACCCACTGCCCTCAGGACTACCTGCCACTTAGGGCAGTCAAGAAACACTTAGAAGCTGAAGGAAGTCGGTGCAAAGTAGGACGAGGGATGGGAGGGGATGGAGCATGGCCGGGCACCTTCTCAGAGGTGAACTGTTGTGGGGAGCCAGGAGCAGGAGGAAAGTCACAGTAGATTGGAGGAGCTGGTGATAAACTTTTGTTTGCTGGTTGAAGTTTTTAAATGGAGCGGTGCCCAGCTCTAAACTCTGGATACCTGTGCTGAAAAGCTGCCTGTGCTCTAATGATTCACAGATACCAAGTCCAGATACCAGAAGACAGCAGAAGGGAGTGGTGTGATCACTCAGACTGGAAATCCAGCCCGGTGATTCCTCCATTAAGCACATAACTCACTGGAGCTGTAGCAGCTGTTTTCCAAAGGCACAGCCCCAAGCCTTTGGTGTAGTGGAGGCAAAGATGTGGTATGCACTGAGGAGGTACCCAGTGCCCATCACCCTGCCTCTGGGCTCCTGAGTGCGTGGCAGCATCGCTGACTGCCACCTTCCAAACTCTGCAGCATTTTCTCTCATTTCACTGGTATGTCTTCATTTCCAGCAAATTTGTTCTGATCTGTGTGTGCCTTTTCTTTATGCCCCAGCCCAGTCCCAAGCACCTAGGTGTGGTGTTGCCTCTGGGCAGGATCCAGATGCAGAGAAAACTTGATCATAAAACAATCCACCTCTTGTCTTGGGCATGGGGCCCCTGCTGTCCTCCTTTCTCCATCATCTGCCAAATCAGGTTTGTCTCATCAGCATTAATCCTCTCTTGTCCTACTCGTCTCTCTCCTGCGATCTCGCTGCTTTCACGAGATTACACCATTTTCTTCCTCTGAAGCATCCAACCACGGGGCTATTGCAGTCATCCCTTCTGCAGTCATCTTGGGCATCACTCAAGTTCCCTCCTTTCCTTACTCTTTCTTCTCTCTAACATCCTTCTCCACTCAGATTGTTATTGCTTCCCCTTCCCTTACACTTATCCATTCTGTTCTCCTTGACTTGGTAAAGCTCCAGTTGGTAAACAGCCCAGTTTTCCATCTCTCTGCCTCCATCTTCACCTCTCAGCCCTTAATGAATGATTTTTTTTCCTTCCATCTCCTAATGCTCTTTTCTTCAGTTCGGCTGTATGGAACTCATCAGATCCAATTAGTGTTCTAATTCAGCAATCTGGTGATATGAGGGCTGAAGGATGAGCTGCTTTGGAGCCATTCCTTCCTTCGATGTTGACTTTCTAGGTCACTTGGAGCATCCAGCTCCAACTGCAATAGTCAGGATTGCCCCAATGCTACTAGAACCTGGGAAAGTACAATCCCGTAAATCACTGGAGATCTCACCAACGCTGTTAATGAAGTCTAGAGAGCTGCTCAGCAGGTGTTGTCTACCAGCTGATGTCCACCTGGCTTGCTGGACTCTTAATATTCCTTTATTTAAAAAAAAATTCCTCTCAAAATTCAGTGAAATAACTGGTGATGTATTTACTGCTCTATAACTGGTTTAATAGGTGTAGGGTTAGACTTTCACCAAAAGGCTCAGTTGTTGCCAACTTCAGGCATTCAAAAGCAGTCTCTCAGGTTTCAAAAATCTTAGTAGTCATAAAAGAAAAATAAAAAGGATTTTTTCAAAAATTCCTGTGGTTTTAAAATTCGTGTCTTGGTGGACATGAGGTCAGAACTTACAAATCAATAAGGAAGAGAAAAGGAAACTGAAATCTTGGTTTATTGTTACGCAGTCACTGTGACAGTGTCTGATGGTATGGCTTCAAGTACAGCAGCATCATACCTCTGTCCTTCTAAAATAATGTTGATGCTGAAAGCAAAATAAATAGGAGGAATTCTCGGCACTTGAAGAAAAGGGAGTGAGTGAGGAAAGGGCAGAGTGCTGCCGGAGGCATAGTAGAGCCCTGAGTAAGGTTGATCTCCCATTGATAGCGTTCGGCCCTGCTCTTGTGTTGCAGGAGGGTAGCACCCGTTGTGGTGTAATGTGTCCTCCGTGCCCAGTTTCCCCTAGCTTGTTGGGATGCTTTGCCAGCCAGGTTGAAGAAGTGCTCTGGAGAAAGAAACCTCAGAAAAACAGGCAATTTGTAAAAAGCTGGATTTAACCCCTAGTCTGAGTCACAGTGCAGGAATATCCCAAACCAGTACTGCACTGAAACCAGTACTGCAAATAAGTGCCGTGGGAGCCCTGGGCACTGGTCTTGCCTGAGTTGAGACGTCACCAGTGTAGATATCTTCATCTGAGCTGCATGCCTGGACTCCTTTGATAGTCAGCTGGGATGAATGGGAATTGTTGGAGGCATTTCATGTGAGCACCCGTAAATGTCTGTCTTGGGAGGAAAGTAAAAACCCTTAAAAAGGCTCATTTCTCTGTGCTGGGCTGCAAAAGGAGCCTGTAGGATGAGAAGAAGCAGCTTCAAGTTGTGGCAGGGGAGGTTTAGATTGGATATTAGGAAAATGTCTTCACTGAAAGGGTTGTCAAGCACTGGAACAGGCTGCCTGGGGATGGGTGGGAGTCTCTGTCCCTGAGGGTGTTCAAAAAACACGTAGCTGTGGTGCCTGGGGACATGGTTTAGTGGTGGCCTTGGCACTGCTGGGTTAACAGTTGGACTCGATGGTCTTAAAGGTCTTTTCCAACCTAAATAATTCTGTGATTCTATGATTCCACCATGTTTGGTGTGATGAATCCCACCTGACTCTCTGTTAAGTGTTTGTACAGCGCCAGTGTTGTAGATCCCAGATCTGTGACTCAGGCTGTAGGCAGGGTGATGATAATAATACTCCTGCGGTTGTTTTCTTAGTGATGAATTTGCCTTGACAGTCGATGTTCTTTGGCCATCCTCTTGGAATTAAACTTACTGAGCTGTCCTTGTTGATGGCCCTTTTGCTTACAGTGGTCTGATGCTGAGGAGTACCTGCTCATTGTTGGATGCTCTCCTTGACCAGTTTCCCCTCATCCTGTTTCATGGACCTGCAGGAAAGAGTTCACAGATTGGCTAAAGCAATTTCAAAACTGTAAAAAATAAACCCTCATTAGTTCCCTAAATCTAGTCCTTGTGTTGGGAATTTGGGATATTTGATTTAAATCTGTAGCAACATTTAATTTCATATTCACAGCAGGGTGGTCGCTCTAAGTGGAGAAGCGAGTTCATCTGCAGCACCAAATTGAATCTGAAAGTAAAATGCTTTTATTACCACTAGCCTCACAGCGGTGTCTCTCCCAGACTCATCTTTTTTGTTTCAAAAGCTGCTGCTCTTCCACTTCATGGTCAAATCCTTCCATCAAACCTACATACAAGCAGAGGCCGCAAACCCTACAGAATTTGTCATCCACACAGATGAACTGCATCCAGGCTATAAATACCTGAATCCATGGGGCAGTACCAGCAAAGCCAGGCTTAGGAGGTGTCTTACCTTTACTCTTGAAGCCACACATTTTAGATCGCTTTACAGTTTCTGGAAGCATTCAGATTTTGCAAATATGCATCCCAGCTCTTGGGAAATGCAAAAAAAAAAAAAAAAAAAAAAAAAAAAAAATCCCAAACCAAAAAAAAAAAACCAGTCATTTTTGAGGGGGAAAAAGATTAAGACAAAACCCTCATTTTTACCAGACTAAGAAGAACCACCGTGGTTCTTTTGGGCTCAGCGCTAGAGTCACGGTGACGAAGAAGAGCAGGAAAGGTTTGTGCCTGGGGGTCTTGGTGAAAGCCTTGTGGGGCTCTGGAAACACTCCATGGGTTTTGAAAACCAGCACTCTACATATGCAGGTCTTACCCAGCAGTTGTGCTTCTCAACATCTTCCCCTCAGCCTCCAAAAAGACGAGATGCACTGCGGATGCATGTATAATGTAGCAGCTTGTAAAATATGTTCTCCTATGCTTTTCTTTTCTTTTCTTTCCTTTTATTTATTTTTTTTAAAAAAAAAAAAAAGCCCCCAAATCACTATTTGCTGGCAGCTTTTTGGCTTTGGCTGATTTTTTTTAAATTTTGCTGAACATTTGGCTGAAAACTTTTTGGCCAGGCATTGCTAAAGACTTCCCTTTTCAGCCTAAAATTCCCAGTTTGGGGCTGTTGGGTTTTGTTTGTGTGTTTGGGATTTTTTGGATGAAGAAGAGAAAATATTGTGAGGGAAAGTAATTTGAAGACAAAAGTCATTCCCTGTGAATAGGTTTGTTTAATAACCCCAGTTCTGCTTGAAACAAAATTTGATGGAAATTCTCTGACTATCACTACTATCCAACCACGCTGAGACTTACGAGGCAGCAACTCTCCTCCGTGCTGTTTATATTAACATACGCAATGATTTAGATCCTTGAAAAACTGTGGAGAGCTCTGCATTATTCAAGTGTTGGAGGAGTCAACAAAAAAATCATCCATGGTTATAATAAACTGCCTGCTATCTGTTGTTTCCATTAATAGCTCCTTTGTAGCCCAAATGTTTGCATTAGAGTGGGGTGGTGTAGTTTGCACAGACCCTGGGAGGAGGAATGAATTGTATTGGGCCAACCATCGCCACTGGTATTTTTTTTTTTTTCCTAGCTGGAACTAGGAAAGGAGAAAACTAGGAAAAAACTGGAGAGGACTCCCAGCCCCAATGATTTTGTACTGGATGGGGAAAATGCTAGTAAACTGGGTAAAAATGAAACTAGGGACATTTCCAGAAGGACTGAACAGCATTGCTGTGGTTTCTAGCTTGTGTTCTACCAACCAACGGTTGGGTTCAACCCTTCATTTAAACCCAATGGTTGGGTTCAACTCAACAGCAGGGTTCAACTCAACAGTTGGGTTCAACCCTTCATTTAAGCCCAACAGTTGGGTTCAACCCTTCAATTGAATAAAGGGTTGAACGCAGCACAGATAAACCCTGCAGTGTGTTTGTGGGGGGTGTTGGTTCTCAAATGCTTCTGCATGGGGAGAGACCCTAATCTGTCCCCCTGAAGAGCTCTGCTGCTGTCTGCAAGCTGTGGCATCTGCTCTGTTCCTTGTAGCTAAATGTTAATGCTTCTCTGTTTTGTTTTTGTTTTTTTTTTCTATTCGAAGGTGGGCCTTAATGTTCTGGTTCAGAGAGCAAACAAGTTTACCCCTGCCACTCGCCTCTTGATCCAGAGGTTTGTGCCATTCCCTGCTGTCGGTAAGAAAGAATGCCTTTTCTCTATATTCAAAGCGCTGGGTGTAAACCTATGGGTGGTTAAAAGCCACTGGGATGGACACCTAACTCCTGCCTATCTGCTTTACGCCATCGCTGCCACCCTCTGTGGTGGGTCCCTGAGTCAGTGTAGACAGCGATGGGGTGGTGCAAAGCAGCATTTCGGTAGGAAAACGATGCAAAGCTGCTGGCAGAGACAGCTCACGAGGCTTTATCAAGTTGCACTTTCCACTTTCAAGCAGTTTAAGAAGTGATTAGCATTGACTGGTCCTCATCTGCCCAAATCTGAGAGCGTTTAATTTGCAAGATCTGGTTTGAATCAAGTCAAATGTTCAAATAAGCGGTAGCATTAGGGGTTTTTTACAATAAAAATGCAATTAAATGCTTCTATTCCGTATATACAGATTTTTAAGAGCCAATGATTAAAAGAAGACCAAAGTGTGTGAACAATTAAGACTGCTGCTGGCTTGTTGGAGCACAAAATAAACCCTTCTGCATTTTATCAGTTAACTGCTCAGTGTCTGAGGTGAGGGACACACTGGACTCAGCCTTTGCTGAAGCCTGTGGTTACAATGTTCAGCGAATGATGAGTTATTTTAGCTGTGAAGAAATCACCAGTGACATTAGTGTAATTTTTTATATAAGCTTGGCTGTTTATAAAGATGGTGCAGAAATTGTCCAAGCATGGAGGAAATGAGTAAAAAGAGTGGGTTTGCTCGCTGTTGCAAGTCCCTTTTCAACTCTGTTAATGCAAAACTGTCCTTTATGCTTTTTATTTTGCTGTGCAAAGGCCATGTCCTCAGAGCTTCACTTGAGGATGCTGAGCCTTTTTACCTAGCTATTCTCTCAGTTTCTCCAGCCTTTCTGCTCCTTTTTTCACAGAGACTGGTTGCTCTGACACTTCAGCCTTCAGTTCCCAAGTTGCTGTGTTTTATTTCCTTTTTCTGCCAGAAAAACAGCTGCTTGCCCTGTGTGCGGAGCAGGGGGTGCTGGGGACTGTGGTCTGTAGGTTGCACTCAGTCTTGTTTCTGAGCACTTTGCTTGTACATAGGGGATCTGTGGATGTTGTTACTTTTTTTCTGGAACTTCCCTGGAATATAATTTTAGAGGCTTTCAGCTTTCTTTTGATTTTTATAACCAAGAGGGTACTAGAGGTGAGCACAAGACCTGTGAGGCAGCTCTGTGGCTGGGTTTGTCAGAGATGCACACGGGAAGTCTTTGCTGCCGGGTTGATCTCTTTTCATACCAAGGTGTAAGGAGAAAGAGGTTGCACTTGTGTTGGCGTTGATTGAGGAGCCGTAATTAATTTGTTTAGCTTGCAATTAATTCTCTAGTTCTTATTTTATTGGTGTACTGTCGTGCTTCATTATGTGCCAGGACATCAGGAATCCTCCCACTAATTGCTGTTTTGTGGTTTTGAAAGCTGCGAGTTACTGGTTTTCAGACCTGGACAAACTGTTTAATTAAGATGCATCTTCCCATTGCTTGTGAACCACAGCCCCCAGGAAAAGGGCAGAATTTTGCATTTTCTACATGAAAAGCCAGATGTAAGCTAGTGTAAAGCTCTTGCTCCGCTACCATTAAGCAGCTTTCCCCTGGCCCACCCTTGCCTCCCTCTCACACTGACCTTGGCTGAGCTATGCTTGTTGATAGCAGCTGGAAAACTAGAGATATGCATCAAAGCTTTATGGTCTCTCATCCTAAGGGGTCATGAGAGATGGAGACTTGGGGAAGTGCAGCTGCTGCTTGGGTAGAAGGCAACCAGACTCCTAGGAGAGATGTTCATAAAGCCTTTTGTAAAGATTTGGGAAGCTGGGGTAGGCTGGGAAAGCTGGTCTGTGGGTCTTGCTGCCCTCAGAGGTGCTCTGCATGTTCTGTCTGTCTTCTGTGGGTCATGTAACTGTTGGGTTTGCTTGATAAACTAAACCATATCTGTAGAAATGCTGCCTGTAGGGCATATTTAACAAAAGGTGATTCCTCCTTGAAATCCCACTTTCACTATGGGACCCTGAGATGAGTACAGGGCATGGGGGTGTATCTGCAGGGGCTTCCAGACCTCACTTGTGATAACAAACTGTGGACAGTAGGTAGCTGTCCCAGGCTCTGATCCCCATGTTGTGGTTGGTGGGACTGGAGCAGGGTGCTAGGAGGTTGGGCTGTCCCCTTGCTCTCCCCCAAAGGTAGTTTGTAGTAGCTGAAAATCACAAGTTGTCCTAAAAAATACTCCCCAGCCCCGGGAGATGGATCCAGGAAACCAAGCCAGGTGGAACACCTCATGGAAATGGCCAAGGCTCTGCATAGCCAGTGGCAGGCTTGATGTACAAGGGACTTGTGCTTGGTGTTGGCCACCCTGGAGCATCACCTGAGTGGTGAAGTTGTTCTTCATGAAGAGAACAGGACTGGGGAAGGAGTGCATCAGCACTGTGTTCTGGAGAGCCATGATCCCTGAATTTGAGCAAGAAAGAGCTTGACCCTCTCTCAGAGTGTAGGTGGTGAAGGATATCAATGCCATGGGTTACTGCAGGAAATCAAATTTACTCTCTCCTTCCCAAGCACTGGGTGTGGATAGCTGTCATGAAGGTAAGAGGTGTCGCTGGTGGTGATGTGCTTTATACTGGAGATGTACGTGGCTAAAAAACCCACAGAAAACCCCAAAGGTATATCTCAAACTTGATCCTAAGGAAGTTAAAGCTGGTAGAAAGATATTTGTTGGAGGGAAGGGAGGTGAGGAGGATGAAGGATTTCTTCGCCTTGGATGTTTTTTTTTTAGGTGGGGTTAAAATCGTTAAATGTGATTAGGCGGTGCACAAGGATGTATATAGTGTGTAGAGGACACCTTTGTTTAGAAAGAATATATATGCACATGTAGAAGTAGGGTAGTGGGTTGCTTTTGTGTCTGAACCAGTTTCCAATATGTCACTAAGTGTTTTCACAGAAGTAGTTTCCAGGCTATATTATCACAATTTCTTTCCAAATTCTGAAAATCAAATTGTCCACACGTATATTTATTCATTTTCATTCCCCTCTCTATTTGAGTTGTCCATAAAATCCAAGTTTACCCATAATTAACAGCATTTTCTGTTTTCTCAGAAAGCAGAATAGGAGCAGCTAAGACAGTTGATTGTCTCAGACAAATGGGCTGGAATCAGGTTTTGAATTTGGGACGTGGTCAGTGAAATCCTAATAGGATCCAGAGTCTTGGAGAAGCATCTAACTGTGGCGGGAGCTTCAGGTTTGGACACCCCATCATGAGTCTTTCAAGAGCCTTGTGCCGGTGCATCCCGATTTGGCCAGAGCATCTCTTCTGGCGTGTTTTTATATTTTCAGTCTTGACTGATAGCTAGAAGGATGGGGCATGTGTTAAAAAAAAAAAGGGGGGGGTTAAACTTGCTTTAAATGAAATGCTTCTTTTCTTTTTTATCTTGGATTAAGGAGCTGAAGGGTTGGTAACACAGATATTTTGATAGATGGAAAGAGTGGTCCGGTAGTTTGAATATTAAAGAGAGAGACAGAGTGTGCGTGTGTGTATGTTCCTCTTATTCTCAAGTGTAAGGAGCATTTGTCACCACAAATCATCCTTGATTGCAGAGAGCTGCATTTGTATAGGGCTCACCCACCCACCACCCTCAAAAAATTAGACATTTGTTATATGACATGAATTGAGATTAATTAGTGAATATTAACCCATCAAGAAGTACAGAAACACATTTTTGGAAGCAGTGGTACTTGCAGTGGGTTTGTATTAGTTCTGGCTGGAAAGTTTGCAACAAAATGTAGGGGGGGAGTTTGCTGGAAAGTGGCAGTTTATCAAAACCAAAACTTTTGCAGGGAGTAACAGCTTTTCCTTGGAAGAACTTAAGAAGTTCCTGGGCCCAGGAGAGGAGCTGCACCTGGGAAGAGTGTTTCTCAACCCCAACTCTTAACATGTTACTTGAGGAGCAGAATTTGGGGTTGTCTCTATCTGGTCTCGCACCTATTGGAGCGAGTCCAGAGGGGACCACGGGGATGGTCAGAGGCTGGAGCAGCTCTGCTGTGGGGACAGGCTGGGAGAGTTGGGGGGGTTCAGCCTGGAGAAGGGAAGGCTGCGGGGAGACCTTAGAGCATCTCCCAGTACCTAAAGGTGCCTCCAGAAAAGCTGGAGAGGGGCTTTTCACAAGGGCATGTAGTGGTAGGACAAGGGGGAATGGCCTTATGCTGAAAGAGGGGAGGATTTAGTTTAGATATAAGGGTGAAATTCTTCCCTGTGAGGGTGGCGAGGCGCTGGCACAGGCTGCCCAGAGCAGCTGTGGATGCCCCATCCCTGGCAGTGTCCCAGGCCAGGCTGGACGGGGCTTGGAGCAACCTGGGCTGGTGGGAGGTGTCCTTGCCCATGGCAGGGGTTGGGACTGGATGGGCTTTAAGGTCCCTTCCAACCTGAACTATGCTGTGATTTTGTGATCTTGAGAAGACTACAAAAGCCACAGGCTGGGCAAGGGGGGAGTTGTCAGAAAAGATTCCAGACCTGCTTTCACCCTTGCCATGAATGCAGAGCTGAGATCTGAGAAATGTCTGTTGGAAGCCAGAGATGTCCAAAGCATTGCTGGTTTGTGTCATAGTCCAGAAAAATATCATTAAAGCAAAGAAATGGGTTTCTAAGTCTAGAAAATAGGCCCATAGAGTCATTTGCCCCTGAAACATATGAAATAGAGGCAAATAGTCAGTAGGACCCTCACTAATGGGATATGTGTCTATGGAAGCAACCCAACCTTGTCTTATTTGATTAAAAAAATATAATAATTCTATCCTCTTAAGAGCTCAGATCTAAGCAGTCCTTCATAGCTCAGTGAAATCCCTTGGAGTGTATTTCCATCATACCTGCTAAAATCTGTTATCTAAGAAGAATTCATCTGCTGTCTTAGTGAGTTAAGACCAGCTCTGGGATGTACCATCAGAAGAGGCAGCTGTCAATCAGCAGTGCCTGGTTGGCCAAGACCAAGTGGCAGCCCTGTGTAAGAACCTGTTTTGACTCAGTAGATCAGAATGTTGGGTGAAGGATCAGTATGGAAGGTGGGAGCATGTGCAAACACCAGCATCTGGAAACACTGGTATTTGTTTGCATCAGTATGTTTCTGATTGTGGCAGCAGATCCCTTTGCAAGTAAAAGAAAATGTTCTTGGTTATTATTCTCCTCTTAAGAGTCACATCTTTGTCTTGGTGTAAGAGTGGCTCCTTGACTTGCAGAAACTTCTTGACAGATTGATGCAAGCAAAGCTGAATGGTTGTCACGGCGAACAGAAGCCTGCCATTTGGTATTGACCAGGGCTGCATTGCTAATCATCGTGCTTTTCTCATCCTCAGCTAGTGCCAATATCTGCAATGTTGTCCTGATGAGGCACACAGAGCTGGAAGAAGGAATTGACGTTTTGGACAATAACGGAAACATTGTTGGGTCTTCTAGAATTGCTGCAAAACATGTATGTACCTGCGATGTCCCTGGCGAGCACTTGGGTGAGCTTGTACACAACTGGCTTTTAGCTTCAATATGCCACAGATGTAAGAATCAATGACTTGAAGGAGCTAGGAATAGATGAGCTTTACCTATCATGCAGGAAGAATGAAGTGGCAAAACTTAATGCCTGCATTGTGCCCACATGTGCAGTTATGTAGTCACAAAACTGAGCGTGCTGGTGGACACAGGCTCGTGTCATGCAGGCACGTTCAGTGACTGACCTTGATGGACTGGAAGGGTACAGATTGACATCAGGAAGATCCTGTACTACCCTGATGCTTTCACAGCCATAGGATTTCTTTATGGAAACTTGTAAGCAGTTCATGTTGAATACGAAGCAAAGATAACTTACACCTTTTTCTAAATGAGGAAGACTTCATTTTCAAGCTGAATAGCTTTTTAACCCTTGCCATGTCAAAACTGCAGTAACAATTACCAACCAAAGCTTTGTGAGGGTAACCAGATGTTTTTATCTGTGTCCTAACACTTGGCTTGTTTTCCCCCCGTAACTTTATACTCTCTCCCATCTGCCTGCAATTATTCCCTTTTCTTCCCTTCTTACACAGTTTTGTCTTCTGAGCATCATCTGATTGTCTGAGGCATGTTGTTTCCAAGTGGGTTTTAATCTGAAATGTAAAGCATGTACCAAAGCACACGCCCAGGCAGAGGAGTTAATAATATAATGCTTGGCATTTCTCTCGCTCCTTCTGTCCAAGGCTCTTAAGGCACTTCATAGACAGCAATTAATGTACAGATTTACAGTCCTCGGCAAGAAATGGGAGATCTCTAATATCTTTCCATATTGTTGTTTAACAAGGAGATTAAAACAATCTGTTGAAGGGCTCGGAGATACTTATTTGAGCCAGTTTTTCTCACTTACATTAACTGGCTTCAGGACCCAGCTTCCCCTCTCCATCCTAATGGTCCAGGGGAAGACAGACAACATAGAAAATAAATATTAAAAGGGAAGGTACTGTAAGTGTGATTTGGGTGGAGTTTAAACATATATTCAGGACTTCTGAGTACTTCTGCTCAGCTGCCATCTAATCCCAATTCTTCTTCCTGAATAGTTTAGGACTGGGTTTTGTCATGTAAATTTTGGCAGATCTGTAGTGTAACACTCTGTTCCTCTCTGAGACCTTCTCCCAGTTTGGAAGGATCGAGTGCTCTCAAGCCTGACAAGTTTCAGCATTTCCTTCCAAAATCCACAGTTACCCTCTGCCTACATCTGCCAAAGCCCCGTGCGTGATCGCAGCGCTTGGGGCATCCCAGGTGGGTGCTGACAAAGGTGGTTCAAAGAGGTAAAAGTGTTCAAAGACAGTAGTGGTTCTACACCTTGCTAGTGTGCCCATGATCTTCTCTAGGTCTCATCTCAGGGTAATTCATATGTATATGTATCGTGCTACTTTGTTTGCTGCTTCCTGGTGAATCTTGCCAGGGAGAAAGCGCCACTGGAAAGACAACCGTAGTTCCAGTCAGGCGTTTTTCTGAGAGAGGAGAGACCTGTGTGTTACAACATTTTGCAATAAACCACCAGTGATTAAAACCCAGAAACAAGTCTTGGAGCAGGCAAATAAGGTGCTGCATTCCCCCAGCATGTAATTGAAATTGAAACTCGTGGAGGAAGGGTTGGAGCTCCTGCACAGCCCATTTCACCTTACATCTTTCAGGCAGCTGTTTTGCCTCCCTTCCTCCAGGCAGCACTAACATGATTGCATAGGAGTATGCAGAGATGTTCGAGTACTTGTGGTCAAATAAAGTGAAATCAGGGAAGCTATTAGGTGTCTCTGTTTATTCCGCTGGATTTGTGGCCAAGCATGGGCTGCAGCCCATGGTTTGTAGCAAAAGAGTGAAAATAGAGCGTATATGAATAGCTGATAGCAAAGTTGAAAGTGTGTGTTGATACATTCATTCACATATGCAACACAAGGAAGGCCAGCCAAGCCATTCCTGAGCCCACGCATTGATTGCTCAGTGCAGGTACCTCCTCAGATTTTTTTAAATGTCTTGGGTTTGTTTGTTTTTCTTTTTCAGGCACTGCTAGAAACAGCCCTGACTAGAGTCGTCCTGCCAATGCCTATACTGGTTCTACCTCCAATTATTATGTCCATACTGGAAAAGTAAGTATTGGGTAATATGAAGGGAGGGCTTTTCAAGAGAAAGGGAGAAAAGATCCTCAGTAGGTGTTATTCATTGATATTTCTTAGCATTGGTCCATCAAAGACTTTTTTGCTTATTAAAATTTTTGTGTTCCATCATTTTTGACCATTGTTGTAGCCTGTTGAAGTGTTATATTGATGTGGTTATTTTAAGTCATTTTTCTGAGACGCCAGCAGCTTAAAGAACCCTATTCTGTAGGGTCACTGTGAGCCAAAACTCTGAATTCAGTGGAAAAGTGTCCATAAGTTTTCAGTCCTCCACTTAGCAAATACTCAAGCTGCCACGTGGGGTCAGACTAAAGGTCTTGGCTCATGCTCAGCCAGCGACAGGGAGGGTAGGGACTTGCTGATCATGCACCTCGGCCACTGTTGGATTTGCTTATGCCCTGTTTGAACTCACTTGTACTCTCTTTCAATAACATCCTGTGGCTTGGACTTCCCCAGAAGAATATATGCTTCACACGTTCTGCAGAAATTTGCTTTCCATCACTGTTTAAGTCAGAATCTCTCCTGGCAGAGGTCTCCAGAGCTTCAGTGCTAGGAGAGTGGGCGGGAAAAGGCAGGGTTATTTCATGTCCACTTACCTCCTATCAGAGCTCTTAATAGCAAAAAAAACCCAAAATGCCCTGTCCCTTGGCTGTTCTCCCACCTCCCTTTCCAACACCTCTGCTTTTTCTGCCCAGAGATGCTGTGAGCTAGTTTGGACCTGTTGGGTGTCAATGGCTCCTTAGGGCTCCCATCAGCAGCTCATTCGGTGTGAATGATCCGCGGGGTGGGGATCAACCTTGCCAACCTCTGGAGACTGATTAGTGCATTGAAAGATGGGGATGCTAAAGGGCTTGCTACCTTTGTCCAGACAGCCAGGCTGGAAGCACTCTTTAAACAAATCTGTTGATAATGGCTGCTCTAAGCACTCAATTGACAAAGTAAATAGCAATTAGTACGATTAGGGATTGACCCATAACTTTGGTTGGCTTGTTTACCCTTTTAGAAACACCTCTGGGCAATTTTCTTTCCTTAAGGGAAGGGTCAGGGCTGTTTCTGTAAATTTGGAGACTGGTTTTTAAGATCTAAATTTAAAAATGTAGATACAGTCTGGTACCCCTGCAGCACCTAGAGGCTATCACCAAGATCGTTTCTTCCGACGGGCTGAGTGTGGGAAGAAACAGGGCAACAGATTCTGTTTTGGGAACTATAAAGTAAGGTCTGTCAGCCCTTTTTGGCCAAAATAGACTGTTTTCCTGTCTTTTTCAAAGGCACTGTGGTGGTTCCCTGTGGCAGGTCACAGTCTTAGTAATACTTTCTGCAAAGCTACTCTTTGGAGATGGCTGCTGGAGACACACAAGGACAAGGGGTAGATTCCAGTCCCCCTAATTTTGTGCAGAGCATTTGATTTTCACTTCATGCTCCTCCCCGACAAAAGCTCTCCAGCCTCTTTCCTGCTCTAAGACCCTGTGTCACCTGCACAGTCCCCCAGCCCATGATCTCCCTGCAGGGTCTGCATGGGGAGGTGCTCAGGAGTGACCATGCCTTACTCTTGAGTACCTTACTCTGGAGTACCTTACTTTGGCTTGCTCAAAGTCACGTGTAAGAACAGGGAGTGTCACTTATCTTTGTACCCCAGCATCTTGGCAGCTTCCCTGCTTCAAATTCAGACGCGTGATTCTAGCCTTTATAATCCCATCAAAGCTGCTTTGCTGTTGTCAGTCTAAAGGACTTCTGTTTTCATCTGTCCACATGCCAGACACTTCAGAAATGCCACCGATTTGTGATGTTCTTACTACAGAGCTCTTTCTTTTTGCCTTTTTGCTGTGATGAGGCTTTGCACCGAAGTGGCTGCGTGTGTTACTGCTGGCTTCACACAGGCCCTGGTTCCAGTCTAGCCATACATTAGTGATTAGCTCATCCAAGAAGGATCACCCCAGAGGACAAACTATTTTATTGCTGTAATTCAGAGGATCTTTGCTATTCTGGTTATTAACATGAAAAGACAAAAATCTTTATGTGCAAAAATACTTGTATTGCACTATATGTGGGTTGATAAGAAAGATGAAGAGGGGCTTTTTAATGGGGCCTGTAGTGATAGGATGAGGGGTAACAGTTTTAAACTGAAAGAGGGTAGATTTAGGTTAGATATTAAGAAGTTCTTCCCTGTGAGGGTGGCGAGGCGCTGGCACAGGCTGCCCAGAGCAGCTGTGGATGCCCCATCCCTGGCAGTGTCCCAGGCCAGGCTGGATGGGGCTTGGAGCAGCCTGGGCTGGTGGGAGGTGTCCCTGCCCGTGGCAGGGGGGTGGGACTGGGTGGGCTTTAAGGTCCCTTCCAACCCAAACCGTGCTGTGATTCTATGAAAAATTCAAAGTTTTCTAAAAACTGACCTCTAAATTATTGTCTGCAACAGCAAATGCTGAGGACCATCATGGATCTTGCTAAACATCCACTAGCTTAAGCAAAATGAACAGTAAAATTTGCTTTGTACTTGGAGATACCATAATCTCTTGTATTGATATGAGTTTTACTAAATGCATCTGTGCTCTCTGCAAGACTTACTGAAACTAATTCTATCTGTCAAACAAATGTGGACATACAGGAGATTGTCTTGTAAAAGTCATCATTTTAACTAACAGGAGGGCTTAATTTGGGGTTGTGAGATAATACTTTCTTCCTACCACCCCCAAATGAAACTCTGTAGATATAAAAATATGTGGGCACTGCTTTTGCCTGCCTAAATTCTCCTTAGAGCTTTGTGCCTACTGTTTAATTTTCCATCAAATATCTTTGGATTCCTGGAAGCCTGTGAGTGAGAAACAGCAGGGATAGGGAGTGGGGTGCGGGTTTGGCCACGCAGCTAGAGGTGGTGGTGTCGCTGTAGGACATGGAAGCGTCCACCTGACATGGTGAGCATCCCTTTCCATAGCCAAGGGATTTGCAGTCCACGTGTTGACTCACAGCACACAGTCAGAGGTGAAACCTCATTTTGGAAAAAAACTTGGAGCATTTGGTAAAGAGTTTAACTTTTTAAATTTAGTAGAATTTTAATTAGACTAGGGCGTTTTTAATGGGAGTCATATCAAGGCGTGCATTATCAATTTATTTATGGAAATCCTTACAGTGTCTATAAATGAGAAAGATGAGAGTGACGGCTTATTATTTGGAGGCTGGAGATCTGGAATCAAAAGTCACAATCTGGATCCTCTACTAAGTCATTTGCATTTGGGGTTGTGGCGAGGGAGGAGAGCGATTCTCCTGCCTTGTGTTTAAGTCCGGGTGGAAACAGGTTACAGTGCTGCAGTTGGGTGGGAGCTGTACCACCCAGGAGCAAGCTATGTGCTCGCAACAGCGGTTTTCAGATTCATGGAAAAGTCTCCCCCTCTTTTTTGTCTCTGTATTCAAAAAGTTTATTTTAAGTGGCCAGTTCCTGGTCGTCGTCTTTCCACTTGGATCCAGGTCTTTCCTCTCTCTCAGCCATCTCTCCATCTGCATGTTTTAACTCCCCCAGCTGCCTCTCTCGTCTCTTGTGCCATTTTTTTCAGCTCTCTTGGCTTCTCTCATCTCTTTGCCTGCTGTGTATTTTAACTCCCAGGGCCGCCTTCTCTGCTCTCCAAGTAATTCAATGTTACCTCCCACTGCTGAGCTCCGCAGCGCGCCATTCTTTCCCCATGTTTCATGCATTTCCTGCTGCTTGGACGCTCTGTTTAAGCAGCTAACATATAGAATCAATGTTTATTTTGAGACTACATATGCCATGCGGGGAACACGGTGTTAGTTATTTTGTGCAGATGTATTCTCATTTAAGTTTTATAAATAATATCTGTATTGGCAACTTTAATATGGAAAAATATTGGTTTTGCATTGTCTATGAGATGAAGATTCATCTTTGGGATGTAGCTGACTGTGGAGCAGGCAATGGAAACTCCATTAGTACCTCCATGTCACAGAGATGTGGGGACAACTGCAACCACTGCATGAAGCTGGACTTCTCCTCCCCCAGGCATTTCCTTTTATTCAAATGCTTCTGTGAATCCTTTTGTCTAGTAGTTATGATGAAATTTGGGAAATGGTGCAGGTTACTCCCAACCATCATCCAAGACTTCTCCAGTAGTCTTTGTCCAGCTTCTGACTCCTTGCAGAGTTGAAGCCCATCATGCAGCTGGTCTATGTGTAACTGTCCAGGTCTGTGTGTAAGTGCAAACTCAGGTTCCCCTGTAGGCTGAGCCCTGTAGTAGGAGAGCCCAAATCCAGTCGTACTTGGTTCATGTGGTCTGGAGAAGTGGCGGACAAGGTCAGTCCACCAGCAGTGTCTGCTGTGGATGCTTTGAACTAACAGCTGGCGGTGGAGATTAAAGAACGTAAGCTCTTCTTATCTCCTTATCCTCCCACTTCTCTGCCTCACAGTGCAAAGGAACCTCAGAGGGCTGAAGTGCAGCAGAAGTCTGAGGTTGGGCTTCAAGAGCTCATGTACGTCAGGCTAGACAAGAGGAAGCCCTAGAGCTGACCATGCAGTGTTTGTGGAGGAGAAAGCTGGAACTGTCAGCAATAGGCAAGAGCTGAGAGAGGAGTGGGCAGCCAAATAGTTGTGGCTGTAAGAGGAGCGTTTCTACTCTTTCTTCATCTCCACATCATCCTCATCTTATGGCAGAGCTGCCACAGCATGTCGGCAACCTTGCATAGCAGTTGTCAGCGCTGTTTTTCTGTAAGGCTCATACAATTAGGATACTCCCAGGCTGGATCAACATTACAGAGCTGCTCTGGCTTAGCTAAGTCAGTCTAACAGTGAAAAATGCATTCTTTTGACGGATAGCCAGTGCTCAGCCCATGGTTTTGTGGTGCTGGATGGACATTTTCATCAGCTTAAACCATGTTTTTCACTGTAGAAATGCGTGTGAGGTAGGAGGCCCTCTTGGACCTCATGCTCAGGGCCTTTTGCTGGAGATAATTGCCTTCTGACAGTGTGTGCAGAATGTTTCCTACAGGAACTCTTCCTCCTCTGAAGTGCAAAGTCTCTCCGTCCAGCTAAACCCTTGCTGAAGTTTGTTTAAACTAAACAGCTGCCAGCAGTGACACCTTAAACTGCTGTGGCTGTTTCCAGAGTAAACATTGAAACTGCTCCTTTAATTATGTCAATCAAGCACAAAAAATCCCCCATCCTCATTTGCTTTGCATCTGGTGTGTCCTCTGAAGGGGGCACTGGGGCTACAGCCAAGAGGAGGAGATGCTCCTTGGTGAGGACAGCGGTGGCCTGGCTGGAGAGGACAGCAGACAGAGTTAGTGGTCACTAGAAGAGCTCAGAATTCCCCAAATGACCCCGAAGGAGTGAGAAACACCCTCTGCAGAACAGCAGAGAGACCTGATGGGTTCTCTGAAGCAGAGACTTGGTATGGTGCCGGCTGTGGGAGGTTCTCAGCAGAACTGGGATCTGGGGTAGGACAACCACCTCAAAGTTTGTTTGCACATCGGGGGGTGCTCTGTGGAGCCTGGGAGGCCTCGGGATACCCCCAGCTTCAGCCTCCAGCGCTTTTCTTACCCTGCCGTCATCCTCGGCGTCTTGCGATGTATATATTAGCTTTGAACCTGTTTATACCAAACACTACAGAAACCCCACAGAATCTGTCAGCTGGGAGACTTTGGTTAACTCCTGTCATATTTAGTTTAGCATCTGACACCTCCTTCTAGACAAATACAGCTCTGGTTCACTGAACCTGATAACTCCTTTTTAGTACAGAAACTGACTTCCATATGGAATAAATTACAGTACCTCTTGAAAAACGCCAGCGGCAGCTGCCAAATTATGCAAAATTTAAACCACTAATGAACAATGTGATGAAAGTTGAATGAAGGTGTATTTACAAGATCTACAACACACTGTCTCTGTGGAGCAGATGTACTGTCTGTACAAGTATGCGTGTGTGTATATACCTACGTACGTGCACGCTCATGCATATTGAAATGTTATCCTAAGGTCTAGCTGTTTTCGGTATATCCGTTAACAGTAACCGCTACCTAGGATCAGGAAGCCAGAAGCTCCCCAGTGTGTTGCTGCCTTTTTAATACCTGGTAGGCAAATTTTATGAAGGCAAATTGCAGCAAGAGTAGGCATTAGGGGTTTTTGAAAGGAGGTAAAGAAAAAAATCTTTGGGGAAAAAAAAAAAAAAGGAAAAAGAGAGAGGAGGAGGGAAGTACTGAAAAAATGCACGTTCTTTGGCATCCAAAGGTCGATGTATTAAACATGGATCACTTACTTATATTAGTGAGGCAGACCATTGGTGCTAAAACTGGTAACAATAAAATATACATATTATTGTCTTCCTATTTCTAAAAAAATTTATATTAAAAAGCGGATTTCCAATGAGAACTTCTCTTGGCGCAAACTTTTCAATCCTGTGTTGTCTAATCTGAGCATCAAGGTGTAGTTCACCAGAGCCTGGCCAGTACATGGTGACAGTCTGTAAAACTACTGTTCTCATATGACCATAGACTTCTGCAGAATTACTGGTAGGGCAAGATGATATTTGCTCTTGTGAATGTAGCAGTCTGCTTCAGAAGATGCCAGTGACAAAGTTGGGCTGTCAGGGGGATCTAAATGTTCAGGCATCCCTGATCAAACCCCTTTGGCAGAGCACACAGGACAGTGTTGTAAACTAATTCACTCTTCAACAAATGGTTATTAATATTATTTATTTATAATCTGCTATAATACTCTGCAGTTAAACCCTTTGGAAACATCTAATCATTCACTTCCGATGGGGGGCTAATGGGTGAAAAGAAGGGTTTTGATTGCAGTTGACAGCTAACAAAATGCAGCATGCAATATTTAACTTAATATTCTTCTGAGATCTGTGTCGAGAGCAAAGATCCTAGGGATAGAAGAAAAGTGGACCACTTGACTAATTATGAGTCATTTATTCTGAACCACACAAATTTTAGAATCTGAATCCCAATTAAGACATTACACTACATGTGTTAATTAATCCACTCTACTTTTTAAATCAAGCCATAACTCTTCTTAATTAGGAGGTTAGCCATTGTAATTTGAACTGGCCTGAGTCTGAAGCACTCCTGGAAATCACACCTGGGGGCTGTACTGGGGATCATTTTAAATTGGTTGAGTTTTTACTTGGGTGATTATAAGGTCCCCAACAGGGCAGTAATTAAAGAGGGTGCAGCTTCCAAATTAAGATATCAGGGGTGGTGTAAGCAGTGATGTCTTGATTCTAAACTGTACTCCAGGAGTCTTGAAGGATGCTGGTCATATGGTTTGCTCAGCAAGGGTTCTCGTGGGTCATGCCAGCTTAAGCAGGAGAACAAATCCGCTCCAGGAGTTGCCCTTCTGCATCCCAGGGACTAGTTATCACAGCTTATTGATGGCAATTCTTGAACATTGCGTTTGTTAAAGAGCGTGGAGCAAGGTGACCTGCTTTCTTGACTCAGACAAAATCCTTGTGGATTGCTGCAGGAGTCTTTTAGGTTAGATCGTGCTCTATGCAAAACAAAGTAGCTAAATATTGGAGAACAGAAGCTTGGATTTCACAGCACAAATTGATAGGATCAGCTCCATCTCAATAGCTTATTTGTGAGGAGCTGAGGTACTGGAGGAGTTAAGTCTCTGAATCTTGTTTTCCTTCCCCACTTCACCCAAACCTTCTCAAGATGAAGACAGCTTTCAGCAAGCATTGCTAGCAAAGGGTGAAGAGTCTGAATGTTCAGACACACAGACAGCGTACAGCAGGGTAACAAGTTCCCACACATCAGCTGCTCCGTTATAATTCATCAGGTGCGTGTTTGTAGCCTGCAGCAAACATGGAGCCGATGGGGGTTGAGGTAATCTGTTATCTTTCATTGGCTGCAGGCACGGGCCGCACTGGGAGACATGCCTGCAAAATCACATGTGCCTGTGCCAAAGCAGGCTAGCAGCATGCTCTGGTGTGGGAAGGTTGCTTGGCTTGGTTTTGGTGGGCACCTTGTGAACGATGCACACTGAATTAGGAATGCTTTTTTAAACCCCAGTGATGTTTAGCAGTTAGTGTAATCTGATTGTACCTTCCTAGACCCAAAGAAAGCTCCCATGTTATCACCGCAGTGGAAAGGCATTAACTAGCAGATCTTTGCCAGCATTTGATGGCCAGAGACTGTGAGGCATCAGCGTTCTTAAGATTGGGATGGACAGAGAAGAGATGTGTGTTGGGATTAAGGCCAATAGCTGATGACCCAGCAGCAAATCTGCTCTCTACATTGCTAATATACACTGAATATTCAAAAAAGCTCACTAGCAAGTTGCTGGTTTATATTCCCCATTGTTTCAGATTGGTAGAAAAGAGTTGTATGACAGGTGCCATTTTGGTGTAAATAGCTCCAGAACAAACCCCTTGAGATTTACATTTTTCCCCTTACCATTTGTAAAATGTCTGAGGTCCTGTATCCTGGAATATATTTAACAAAACCTTCTACTGACTAAATATTGTCCCTGTCAGTCGGTGTTAATTGTATCAGAAGGGTCATTTAACCGGTCAGTCTCGGAACCTGACCTTGCAGGTATCTTAAAGTGTTTGCTGTTAACAAGTCTGAAACTCATAAATATCCCCTGGGGACAGCAAGTGTTAAAACATCCGTATCACCCACCTGTAGATGTTTGATTTTTAACAAATTAAGGTATCGTCAAGTTTACTACTTTATTACCCCTTTATTACCCCATTATCGCTGCTGCTGAGGCTGATAAAGTTCACAGTCTCTCTCAAGAACCTAATTTCCTTCTGCTCACTCCATGTCATCTCCAAAGCCTTTATGCAGGTGACACATGCGTGCGGCCAGATCACCTCATGGACTGTTTACTCTGCTGTAAGATGGTTTGAAATGGGGGAAGCGCGTGAAGTGATCCCGTTTTAAATTAGAAGCAAGCACTTAGGTTGGCATGGGCTGTGTAATCCCAGCAGATGCAAAAGCACAGTGTGCAGGACTCGGGATCTTTTGTGGATGAACTTGTTGATGATCTGCTAAGAAGGAACCTAGTCCAGTTAGGGAGAGGGAGACCAGTGGGTCTGGGTGAACACCTGTGATGGCATGCCTGTCTATGAAATGCTCTAACAAAACCTTTTCTTTCCAGAACATCGCTCCTGAGGTCCCGGCCCCGGATGATTCTCCCAGTCCAAAGCCTTGTGTGCCTCGCTGCCTTTGGCCTGGCCCTCCCCTTGGCCATCAGTCTCTTCCCGCAGATGTCCGAGGTCAGTACACGTCTGGTCACTGCACTGGCATATCTCAGAGGGGCGTACCAATGCCACTGCTTGTTTTGCGTTCCTGGATGATTGTCTCATTCCTATGGAGCCCCTTCCATTTTTGGATGAAGTTGTTTGCTGCCTTGAACAAGGGCAGATTGACTGGGCAGGTGATGGTCATGTTAGTCCCTCCTGTTGGCACATGCTAGCGCAGCTTAGTATCACACAGCTTTGCTGGGCTTTTAACCAGTGTGTGGGTCATTTGGTGACATGTACCTTCCAAGCAAACAGAGGAAGAACTGAACAGAGGAACGTTTGTTCCCCCCAGCAAATGCACCTTTTACAGGCAAGGGATGGTCACATGTCATCCTCCTCCCTTCCATCACTCCATTGTTTTCCTGTAGCAGTGGCCTGCTCCAGGCCTCTCCCATGTGGAGGATGTTCAGCAATCAAAACACCAGGAATCAGGTGGACAACTAGGTTGGAATAAGGCTTTTTTAAAAAAAAAAAGTATGAGGATAATGTTCTGCCTCCTTCATCGCCAGTCAGAGGAGCATCTCAGCTAGCACAGGGGGGTATCCTGTCCCTCTTCAGTGATACCCAGGTCAGGTCTGGTCAGATCACAATTCAAGAGATGTTGGTGTTTCTGACTGATGACTTCTGCTCTGAGACTCCGGCTGGGTTCATCCTTTCTTGTCCGGGGACGTGAGCTTAGTGACAGCTGAGCTGCGCCAGGGAGAGCATGGTTCAGGTCACCCTCTCCCATGACAATGGTGTTTCCTTCGTCTTAACATAGCAAAAACAAGTCTTTGTCCATTAAAAAAAGGGCCTGGGATATATGTTTGATGTGGATATACTTCCCAAGAGCTTCTTTGAAGGATTTCTGCCTTTTCATCTTCTAGCCTGGCTCTGGGCAGACACAGCCTGGGGATGAACGGAGGAAAACTAGCCAAGGAAACAGGCAGAATGACTAATGAAATCACTCGCACCTATGTTAGTTGAACAAATAGCTAAGGTGTATTTATTTGTAAGTCATTAATTTGGACCATTCGGTGTTTGGAGCTTATAGATTTGCAGATTGTAAATTTGTACATTTTCAGGGAGGTTTGCTATTATGAAGTGATAAAACCTCTATTAAACAGATCAAAGGACTTTGCTGGAGTTCTTTTTGTGTCAACTGGAACAGTCAATCAGAAATTGGTATCATGGTCTCTACTGGTTAGTTAATTTTTTTCGGTCTGGATGGGTTTATCCACAACTTCTAGCCAGGGAATCTTGCTGTACACTTGTCTGCTAGACTGAAAAACATGTTACAAATTTCCTGTTGTCCTTCTATCTGTTTACAGGCTGAGACAAAACTGTCCCCTTAATCTTCTTTTTAAGAAACGGAATATATCTCAATCTTGGAGTCTTTTGCTAAAAGACGTGTTTTGTGAAGCTTTAATGATTCATATGGCTCTTCCTTAAACTTTTTCTAATTAGTCAACATCCTTTTTGGAGCACTTCCATAAGAACCAGACACAGTATTCCAGTAAGAAGTTGCACAAGTACAAGTTGCAGGAGCAGTGTGATTTGCCTGCTTCTACTTGAATTCATACATCCACAGAGCATGTTAGTCATTTTGGCATGAGCTCAACCTTCGCTCCCTGTCCATCAGTTTTTTGCTGTGATCCCAAGTTCTGCTCAGAGGTTTTGGTTATGAAAGGCTGAGGAGCATTTCCAGGTCTCACATCTGTTCAAGGTAGATGCCCGGAGTATATCCAAAGTTCCTGTTGGTAGGAGACTTGGTCATGGAGCGAGCATTCCTTCTGCTCTGATTTCCAGGGAAAGGAGCTTCACCCACCAGAAGGTAGCCATGGCCTTTCCTGGGAGGTCTCCTCTCTAGATAATCAGGGAAGCAAGACCACAGGAGGTACCACCAACCTCATTCACCCCAAAGGTGACCTTGCCATTGTTCCCCCAAAACGGTGCCCCATGCCATCGGTACGCACACTCTTTGTGCCCAGAGGTAATACTGTGTGACCAAACCACGACAGACACACATTGACTTCTTTTCTACAGATGGCCATGTGATCCAGAGGTCTCTGTGTCAGTGGCTTGGACTCTTAATTACTTACCACTTTCCCAGACTTTGTGTCATCTCAAACCTTACGCAGTAGGCATCGTGTATCTTCTCCCTTCCTACTGATGCCGCACACATTTAATAGTATTGGCCAAACCAAACCATTCTTTCAACATAGACAGGAAACTCGCCCTAAAACTGTTTTGAAATTTAGTATTTCATACCTTTCCAGTTTTTTCTGTAGGCATCGCTTAGCATGGGCTTCTCTGAAATAGTGTCTAAGGTCAGTGGGAACTAAAGTTTTGGTACCAGAATCTGAGGCATTCAGGCATTCTGAGGCAAGCATCACTTGGGGCTCTACAAAAATAATTATTCATTGCCTTAGTATATCTAAAAATGAAGCTCACAATGTCTATTTGCCCTTTATATTTTAGCTTTATGGGTGGCAGATAATTTATAATGTATAGTATCTGATATTACAGCGTGAAAAATTGTGCTGATGCTAACAGCTGAATGAATTCTAGCTCACAAGGAAAATTAAGGTCTGGCTTCCTTCAAAGGATATTCAAATTGCAGGCATCGGGCAATACTGAAACCATACAGCATCACTTGAAAATGACCTTCTAAAAGCAGATTAAATGTTATCTGCAGTGTAAACATGAATCAGTGCTGATTAGTAGATCAAACAGAATGACGTGCTCTCTGCCCACACTTCATGTCAATGAAAAGAAACCATTACAACTGGTGGTATAGCTCATTACCTACTGGGATCTCAGCTCTGCTCAACTGGAGTTAGCTCCGTGTGCACAGCTGGCTCTCACATCTGTTAATGCTAAGGGATCAGATTCTCCATAGCAGCCTGGGCTGATCAGTCTTCTAGTTATGTTTGTGTTCATTTTAAGTGTGTGTGAGTGTGTGTGTAAAGGGCTTTCCTCCCATTCTGCAGAATCTCATTGGTGGTGGCTGTGGGGATGTTCAAGTGAGCAGAGCAAGTGACTTATCTGAAACAATCTTTCCAGAGCCATTTCTTCACAGCCTTGGGTGGCAAATCTGAGTTTTCTTGCAAAGAGCACTTTTCAGAACACGTGACTTTCTTGATCACTCATCACTGGTCCACGAACTTGTCAGATAACTAAGTTAATAGACTTTTGAGTGTTTGAACATTGACCTCTCTCTGTATATGCATGTGTATTATGTATGCATGTGTGTATTTGCTTTTTCTCAGAACTGCAGTAGGTGAAGCAGCTATGAACATAACATCAGTAAGATGATGCTGTTTTAATGAGCACTACCCAGGGAATAAATTATTAACAACAAGATGTAATAGGCGCGTTCTGTTCCAAAAATATGATTATGGTCTGAGCAGCAACCCTTTCAGAAATTGTAAATGAGCCAAATTCTGCCCTTAATCACACATTCACAGTCCTTTTTCTTTAGTCAGAGAGCAAACATAGAAGCTGATGTGTTATTAAGTGCTTGTTTTAGCATGGGAGCTTGACTGGTCGCCTTTGATCCACTCTTCTAAAGGGGCTCAAACTTACAATTAGTTTTCAAGCAGAATTGAAGCCTTCCAGTAGATTTAATCAAAGTGCTAGATAAACGCAGCCACCTTATCACATCAGCTATCGCTGCTTCAGAGTTACACCTGTTTTAACATAAAGTAAGAGAAATCAGGATTCAGCTCTGGTTGCATACAGAAACACCAACATCAGGGAAATGAAAATTCTGGAGCTGAACAGCCTTCATGTGCTGGAAAGGATGATGCATCCCAATCTTCTCTTGGGTCAGTGTTTAGTCTAGCAAAGGCCTTATACCTTTCTTGATTTTGTACAGATGGAATCCACTTTGATGTCTGCAACGGTGCTCCAGAATTACAGCTTGTTTCTAGATGTTATGGTTTTGAAGATCACCTTATAAAAATAAAACCCTAGTGTCAGCCATAAAGACACGGGTCCTTGTGACGAAGCACGCCTAAGATGCTGGGAAATACACTTTACATCCCAATATAGCGTTAACTCCAGTATCTAAATGCATCAATATGCATTAAGTAATTCACTGCTGTTAAGTTTAGGAGAAACATCTAGTTAATGCATTTAGCCCACAACCTCCAACTGCCTCCCATGCCCCCCGGGGAATCTCTTTTCTAACTGCCTATCCTACAGCATCCCCACTGACAACTCCTACTCAGCTATGCACTGCCAATAGAAACAGCTGTGACAGTTCCAAACTGAAAATGGGACTTGTGCAAATGAAATTCAGTGTAGCAGCAAAAGAAATAACCATGGGGTTGCTCCACCGATTTTCCACCCTTTGGTCCCTGCTCATCCAAATCATTCATTTTTCAGTATCCAAGAGGATGCTGTTGAACTTCAGGGTGCTGCAAACCCACCGAAACTGGCCTCATCCCACACCCAACATGCTGGATTGTGCTGATAAAGAAGGATAAACCCAGGTGAGAAATGGAGCTGAAGCAAAAGCTGATGGCAGAGAAAGCATTCCACTAGTTATAATACATATGCCCTCACCGCAGGTTAAGTTTAAAGGGCCTTGGTTGCTGGTTAGGGCAAAACAAGCCATCTTCCGGAATTAGGCTGATTTCAGCTGAAAGCCTTTTTTTAAAAATAATCTTTCTTTTGGATCTCCAGGACAAGGGGAATAAACAGCCTAAAATCCAAGGCTGAGCTATTGTTTTCCAATCTGTTTTAGCCTTCATCTTGTTGGCAGGCTGCTTTAGAAAAGCAAAAGGTTAATGAGCCAATGTGCAGTGGGATTATTGCAGTAAAGATGACAGTGAACCAGTAATTACTAATTAGATGCAGTTTAACAGGAGGAACAAGTGAAATCTCCTCTTCACCAACTGTCAATAATTAGCAGATTTGGTGAGGTTGAAATGTGTCCACAGTTAAAAGGCTGATTTTTTAATGAAATGGCACTTGACAAAAGAGCTGTATGGAGGTCACAGCCATAGCCCTCGAGACGCTTCCCTATACCATACTTAGGAGGGAAATCAGATGCAAGACAGCAGGGGGTCCCCATGAAACCATTTCTCCCTTGGGATTACATTGCACAGGGGGAGGGGAGCAGGAGGGATTCTCTGCAGTAATTTTGTCCAACTTGGATGAGAAGCAAAGGAAAGGATTTGCCAGCTGCCATGGGGAAAAATGTTTGAGAAGTGAGAAGTTCTGTGGTATTTTCTTTGCTCCTGGGTCTGAGGAATGGTTTTCTGAGAGTGGTAATCTGAGTGTGCTGGCCAAAGTCTACCCTTGGGGTGGAGTTGGTCTTGAAAGGAACTGCTCTTAGGAAAGAAGTGGCACAAGGTCCTGAAGGACTGGCAGGAGCATGGAAGCTCAGTGGCATGTGTCTCCCAAAGACTGCAGAAGACTCAAGCTGTGTCGTCAAGGCTTGGTTTCATACTGACACGCAGGTGATGCTCCGTCGTTGACTTGTGAAGCATTAAGGGGTTCATCTGAGGTTCCTTGCCTGTGTACTGATCCAGTTTCTCTTCTGGCAAAGTAACTTGACGTAGGCAAGAGTATCTTTATTTTCCACATGAAGTTAAAATGGAGAGGTGATCTGTGTGAAATCTTTAACATCCATGAAACATTTTACTTGACCAGAAGCCCCCAGCATTTAGGTGATACTGAGTAGTTGAGTACTGATGTGGTTCAGGTAGAGCTGGAGAGAAAACCTGTGGTATTTGGAAGTGTGTTGAGCCCTGTTCTGGCCTTCAGATGAAAGGTGATGCTTAACAAGGTTATTGTCTGGTGCTCTTTGGTAAGGATGGACTCATTGCTGTCAGAAGTTGGAAGGCGAATGAGTTACCCCTTCCAGAGCATAGCCCTGCACCTGGAAGGGTAAAGTGGTGGAAGATGAGGTGTCATTTGGGGAACAGCAGAATGATACTGCCATGACTGCACACAAAGGCTGGACATAATTGCACAAAACTCAAATGTAAGCTGCTAGCTCATCTTTCCTAAGAAAGAATAGCCTAAGGAAGTCGTAAACTATGTTTATGCTTAGTACAGAGGTTGAGCACACCTGGGTCACTGGCCCACGGTGCCTAGCCTGGTTAAGTGTCTGCATCCTCTCTGCATCAGTTTGGGCTTCCCAGTTCATGCTGAGGGGTAGCAGTGTCAGGGACTGCTCCCACTGAATAAAGCCTCCCTCTCCGAGGGAAGAGTTTAGGCATATGGGTGCAAACTGTGCCGCACCACTTGTCCCTGAGCCTGAGACTGGATTCTGGTTCATGTTGTCTCACACAGCTGTAGCCCTGCCTGTCCCATTGCAAGTATTGAGGAATACTTGCAATTTTTATTGAGGAATAAAAAATTGAGACTAAAAAAAAATAATTGAGGAATAAAAATACATTGCAAGTATCTCTAGGTTAATTTGATTTATGGTTTACAGGGCTTATCTGAGCTGAGTTTTGACATCAGAGGACCACAGTCTTAACCTTGCGTTGCAGAACAGTCATGTCTTCCTGCACCATGACAGGACTGTGCCTCAGCTAAGCAGTGGAAAAGCAAAGATCCTTTAGCTTTTGCTTTAAGTGTCTGAGACCGTTGCACACAAAGCAAAGGGCACATCTGTCCTCCCATACTTCCGGAGGACCCTACCCTTGCTGCCAGCCTGGGCATGGACCTGAAGTCTGGAGACCGCAGTGTTTGTCACCAGAATTTTTTGTGACAAATCCTTCCCTGCTCCAAGTCAAATCACAACCCTGGCCACAAATCTTCATGAGGTCACCAGAGCAGCTCAAAGCACCATGGAACCAGTCTCCAGTACTCAATTCTGCTGTCTCGGTAGCTCATGCAGAGAGATGAGACCTTAGTCATGCAGCACAACAGGGGTCCTCACCTGTACATCCCAAGGTGACTGTGCAGTTAACTGCAGCCTGCTGAACAGGGAAGGTTGGCCTGAAGCTGCTCGCTAAGGGGCGAGCCATGAACTTGAACCCAGCTCTGGGCTAAACAGCCAATTTTTTGGAAAGTTTTCAGTCTCCTGTGGTTTAAGACAGGAGTGCTTTTACCATTTGCTTCTCTGACGTCTCCCTTCCCTGCTCTCACCAGCCCTGTCTGGTTGTGAGCATCAAGGAGAAGAGAAGACAGTGTGTTCCTGGCTTAGCCCCCCCTTCTCAGTCCCTAGCTCCCTTCCCTAGGTTTTCCTTCACCTGTGCCAGCTGTCAGGGAAGGGTTTGCAGACCTGGTGTGTTTCCCAAGGAGCCAGACTTCACACCCTGCTTCCCCCTTGGCCCTACCTTTTGGCTTTCCCTTTACACCTCCACCGTTCCTCCCGCCCTCACCCACCTCAGCAGCCTGGCATCTGCAGAACACCTTTCCTGTCAAAGCAACCAGGAAAAAAAATAAAAATCACAGTAGCTTGTTTCCTGTGCTGCAGATTCCCTCAATTCCTTCAACAACTTGTAGCTTCCTTCTAATTGTGTTACGCAGGAAAGCTGCTGCCCAGGAGCCTGCTAGCACGGGGGAGTCTGTGCATTACTCCAAGTATTTAGGTGGCCTGAGATGGTTTACCTGGGTTTGTGGACATGCCCAGGCTTGCAGAGAGACACGTGGGGAGCTGGAGGGGTCTCTCCAGAGGATGGCAATGAGCTGTTACCATTTACTATCACAGTTATTGTTGATGTTATTCCTGTGTCCCGTAGATGCCCATGGGCTGTTCCCAACCCATCACAGGCCTCCTACACAGGTTCTTCTGTCAGCAGCAACCTATCTAGTGGAAGGTGTCCCTGCTTATGGCAGGGTTGTTGGAACTAGATGATCTTTAAGGTCTCTTCCAGCCCAAACCCCTCCCCTCTCCTCTCTATGATGCTATTCTATGAGACTATGACTTGTTCTTGGCTGCAGAGATCTGCCCCAGTTCCTGCTTCCACCTTAAGTTTCTCTCTCCCTGCCATCGTCTCCAGTGTGACACAGACAGAAAGAAGCCCGGAGCTTTTGCTGTATTTATTTGCTTTAGAGCTTGCAAGGTCAGGCCATCCTCCATTCTATAAACTTCCAGGTCAAAGTGGTAGCAGAGCTTTTGGGGGAGCTCAGGCATGCACATTCAAGGCAAGGACATAGGCAGGCTCACATGCTCTAAACCCCCTTCTCGAGCACATCTCCCAGGTGGAGTTGTTCCTAAACACGTTTTAGGGACATTTCAGGCTTAGTAGTCCTCTCTTCCTCCTCCAGTGGTGCTTTAGCCTGAGTTGTTGAACCAATATCCATAAGCTCCCTCCTGCTTCAGGAAGGGCTTCAATTCAGTGTTCGATGTTTCTGCAGAGAGCTTCTAAAATCCAAACAAACCAGAAATCTACATCACTGTGACACTCCTGTTCCCCCCAAGTCATGAACACACCCACATTCTCATTATTGTGTTGTAACGCCTCATCACTACCATGTGATGCTCTTTTAAGCTCTTTTGCTGGGACTGTAGCAGGAGGATAGGGAAGATGTTGTAGCACAGTAATTTCCTTCCACCCTCTTCCAGCTGGATACAGCAACTGTTCCAGATGCAAACCCATGGGTGGTAATCTCATAGAAGCAGTGTCTGCCTTGTCGTAGGGACACCTCCCATTTCCCAAACTCATGGTATGCTTCATTTCAGTGCCTTTGTGATTCGTGTCCTGTCACAACTGATACTCCTTTTGCTGTGGGGTCACTTACCTGAGGCATGATCAGGAGACAAGGAACGCGTTCCACAAAGCAAAGAACACTTCTGGATCAGGACATCTCCCCTTTCTGTGTTCCCCACCCACCCCGCCATGTCTTTCTCAGAATCAAAGCATTTCATGTGCCTGCTTGCTCCACAGTGAACTGTGGTTGGGAGGTCTCAGTCATTTCTTCTGAGAGCAAATGTCCTTCTTTGATGATGATCTCCAAGGTCTTTTCCAACATAAAAGCTTCTGTGATTCTTTCCAAGAGGAAGAGGAAGAGGAAGGATCTGGTCTTCAGGGGCATTAGCTCCACCATCACGCTTTGCAAGACTCTAGGAAACATGGGGGTGGTTAGGTTTACAACTGCTCAGCCTGTTTGCACCTCATGGTGTAATTATTAGTCTCAGTGACATCTCTAGTCTGGGGAAGGTCATGAGTGAGCAGTGCTCTGATTGATTTGGAGCCTCTGTCTTTGTTCTCACGTTCCCTGTCTGAGAGGCTTTGATTTGTGACTGAGCTGGTTTTTGAAGTCTGCTCATGAGAGTGGTCCTTTGTTTCACAACCAGCGTTTGCAGGAGTCAAAGGTGCTGAAAACTTTACAGGATCTGTCCCTAAAATAGCAATCTGGACCAGCAGAGCTTGTTCTTGCTGGGAAGTGACAGCTTGAACTGAACTGTTATTTGTGGTCATTCAAGGTGGGTGTGGGAGAAAGGACCCCTTTGTACTGCCCAGGGGCTTCAGCAGCAGTGTCAGCAGACAGGATCTGGTTTCATGTTTATATCTCTGTCCCTGGGATACAGGTTCAAGTATGTAAACTATCTATCCTGCAAGCACAGGCTCCTGCAGGTGTGTGGGTGCTAGTGGGCATAAAAAAACATTCCTGACACCATCTCTTTTGAGGAGTCTTCACCTCCTGATGGCTATAAGCCATTAGGAGTCAAAAGAAAGAGCTGACATCCGACAACTCCGGATAAACAGCTAAACATTAACCCTTAAAGTGGCTTGAAAAACATACTTAAAAGGCACTTTGTGGAAAGAAGCCATTTTTTTCCAGGCCTGTTAATTGCTGTCTTTCTTCAGGACACCTTTCAGCAGCTCCTACTATAAACAGAGCAGCTCCTCCCAAAGCACTTCCCGAAGGATTCCTGCCCTGCTTGCCAGGGAGCCTGCAGAGGTGGCTGCCCATCTCCTCTTGCCCTGTGCAGTCCTTCTGTGCTTCTTGGTTTTGCTGGTTTCCTCTTGCTATTTCCTTTCTTTCTTCCAGCCCACCTTGAAAACTCAGTCCTCTTTCTTGGTCACCAACAGCCTCTTTATTTGGTTCAACCAGGTTCATCCTTGCATCTTCCCCAGCTTACCCCTCTCATGGTGCACAGGGTTGGATATGTCCTTTTCAGCATGTTTGGAGATGGTTGTTTTAGTTCAGCTGGAGCAACCATACCTCAGACTACTCTGAGGGAGACATACAGGATACAAGCAAAGGAAGGCAGCTGGTTTTCCAGACTTGCCTGCTGGAAGCATGCTTGCTTTACTCAAAGAATGCCTTATTAATCACATTTCCCAAGCACAGGTACATATAATTATCTGTAATTGCTTTTTAAACCATTTGGATCTAGCAGCCTATTTCTAGTGGGGCTGCTGGTCCTTAAGAGAAGGAAATGTGGTGGAGGTTGGGATCCTGAGGAACTTGCTTAGCTTCTTTAAAGCAAGAAGGATATATCCCTAAATCCTGCAACACTCATCATGCTGTCCTTCTTAATAGCAGGAGAATCACAGGGTTTGATGTTCTCACCAAATAGCAACAAATGCTCTTTTCCTCAACAGAGCTGCTTGAGGGTTTGTACTAGAATGGACCTAATAGCTCATTTTTGTCAAAAGGGAAACTTGCCACATTCATAATGCCTGCATTCAAAAGCAGGATTATTTTTTTTCTTTCAAAAGAGGAGAGACAACTCTTAAGTCTCTTTGAAAATGCTTTTCATTCCAGCAAGGAGCAGCGACCCTAGCTAAACTCTGTGATTCTGGGGGTTCTCGAGGTGATATTTTAAGCGGGCTGATGACTTTTTTACCCATCAGTTGGCTTGAATGATCCCCCAAAAAGTCTATGTCATGTAATGTGAGGCTTCTTCCTTGAGGCCAGGCAGGAGGGTTTTTGCCCACACACTATAGACTGAATGCCCTGCACAAACAGTTTTGGAAGAATATTCTCTGCTGAAGAAGGGCCTTTACCTCATGAGGCTAGGTGACCTGAGGTCAGAACACACATGCTTCTGCTGTGATACCAGCTGAAGACATCCACCTTTCTGAAGCTCCTCTAAAAATTTATTTAATGTGGCAAACTAAGAGTTTACCCCATGAGCGCTTATGTCCTACACATGAGCAGACCTTCTCTGGAGTAAAGGAGAAAAGGCACCTTAGATCCTGCAAAGGCCTTCCGTGTGGTTCTTCCCTTCTTGAAAGACACATCATGCCATGGTCTTGGCTTCTCTCCATCACAACTTCACTTTGATTCTTCGTTCAGTCTCATGCCTGAGCTTCTACATTTTTCTGTATGGGTGGTGAGTTTGTGTCACTTGTGTCTTACCCCCTGGTTCCTTGTGAAGTGTTGCGGAACGAAGTGCCTTGCTCACTGGGGCCATGGACCGGCACCTCCTGGGTAGCAGTGAATGTGTGAAAGAAAGGAAAGCCCTTCACCTTCCTGGATTTCCAGAGAGAGCTGGGAACATCCCCTTCCTTTGGAAGACAGACAGAAATAACTTTTTTTTTATCTTGCTACTTAGAAACCTTATGGTTTCAGAGCCTCTATGTATTTTTTGGTGTTTGTTTTTTTTTAAAATACTTGAGGTTTCTGATGCTGTGGTCAACCCTTTTCTCTTCCAGAAGACTCAAACCCACAATTTTGCAATGATGTGGAGATGCTGTCATGCTGGGGGTTGACCTTTCAATCTATTTATAAAACTGGAAGACTTGAGAAGGTCTGAGAGCTGTGCAAGCCCAGTTCTAACCAAACCCAGCCCCTAAGAGTGGCTCTCATTCATCTCACCATATCTGTTCATCGTAGATGATCTTGATACACTAGAAGGGTTCCATGGGGAACTGGAAGGTTAGAGCTGGTATATTACTGCAGGACTGGTTTGGGGCAGTGAATGAACATGGGAGCTGGAGCACAGGAGTGGAACACGGCTGCTGGCCTGCTCTGTTACGGGACAGGCAGGGACACGCCAAACAGATGAAGCTCCCTTGCAGCCTTAGGTGCCTGCTGTCATATATTATTATCCCACCTGCTGACACTGTTATCATCAGTCATTTCTAGAGCACTGGAAACAAACATGCCGCTGGGCGAGGGGAGCTCATAGTGGCACTCTGCTCCAGCTTGGTTGGGCAGTAGCCTAAAATGCCATGTTTTCTTTCTTTGCATCTGATTAAAATGGTGGGGGGTTTTGATACAGGTATTATTTTTCTTCAGAGAAGCTATGATATGCTAATAACTCCTGAAGCTGAAGTTAAAAAATTCCAGCCTTGATCATAGGATTGTTGAAGTTGGGAAAGACCTTTAAGATCATCGAGTCCAACCATTAACCCAGCACTGCCAAGGCCACCCATGAAGTGGTGAAGTTGCTATCCCATAACTGACCCATAAATCCGGCAAGCCATTCTGCTCTGCTTTAGGACAGAGTCAATTGTTCCCATTTAAGGTGAGGGAAGTAACATCTTAAGCCTTGTAGCTGTTGCAAAAGCAATTGCACATCTCTATCTAAACATCTGTTGAGCACGAGGAGTATTCCTGCTTGTCTCGATACAAAAACCTGATGGCACCCAAGGTGCTGCTGACACTCTGCATTTCGTGCTTTGCTAAAAGCAGTGACGTTTTCAGGGGACGGTGCAGAGGTGTCAGCAGATGTGATAGAGTGTGAATAGCTTGTGGCACTAACAGCGTCACTGATATACTTTATATCTAACAGATGTCATAGCGTGATGCCGTGTTCAGACCCTTTCCAGCCTGGTCTGGGAAGAATATGTTTTCTGCCCTGTCCTACAGGCAGCTGGAGATGGATGCTGGTGGTCAGAGCATCCATGGCAAAAACCAGAAAAATCTGAAATGGATAAACTTCAAGAGCCAGAACAGCCAAATATTCCAGCTTTCCTCTTTTTTATTGTTTCAAGGAGAGAGCAAATGGAGATAAAATTAATTTCAAGTAGTGGTCCTTTTTAATGCCAGTTCTAGGTATGTCCAGCTGGAGGTTAGACAGCAGCACTGAGATACACCTTGGGTATAAATATGCTGACTGCAGGTCCTGTCAGAGGCAACACATTTCTCTCTTGCACTTCAGCGTATGCTTGGTTCACTCTCTGCAGAGAAATGATATATCCCTAAAACCTTACTGTTTGGAAACAGGGCTCTGAATTCAGAGCCATTTATGCGAAATCCCCCACGAAATTACTACATTGCTGGGATTTAGCAGGTTACCCACCTGCTAAACACATGGCAGTAGTTCCAGATTTGTAGTCAAATAAGAAACTTTGCCAATTACCTGGACTGCCTGATAGTTCCTTACTTTACTTGTATGCTGAATTACACGTGAATCCACTTATATGGCAGTGAAAGGGTAGTATAAATCAAATGCACTCCTGAGCTTGTTCTTATCTGCTTATTCCTCAGCTGTCCTGATCTGCTACTGGCTTTGCTTTGCTTCTAGACTTGTAAGAGAGGAACCTCTTACTCCATGAGTGTGTCTGCTCTCCTGGCGTGTTGCATCAGGGGTTTAGTTGTATCCACAGTTGCAGGCTCTGATCACTGAGTGAGGCTGTGCCATGATTTCATGAGAAGTGTAAGCCAGGCACTAGTGGTAGTGGTTGTCTTCCTGCAGGAGTACGTGACATTTTAATCTTTTTCCTAAATAGATAGGTCCAGAGCACCAGAGAGGTTTAATCTGTTTGCTTGTGCAGCAGCTCCCAGCCCTCAGTGTCTTCTCCTTCCAAAGCCACTACCTTCCCAGAACATCTTCTGGTGGTCCTTGCCCTGGACCACACCGCTGCACACCCCAGGTTGTGTGGACGTGTCGTGCAGATGCACAGCCCTTGCAACGCTCTGCTCGCAGCATGCACAGGCTCTGCCCCACCAGCACAGCTGCTTCCTCGGCACAGCCCCGGCTGGAAAAGCACGTCTGCCCTGCTCCTTGCAGGGGGAAATCACAAGCTCTTAGGGAATGTCATTCCCCCGGTGCAGTTGAATACCTTGGTGTGTCAGACAAAAGGAGAGGATCAAAGCAGGGATGGCGAGAAAGGAGGCTCTAACCCCTCACCCGCAAGCGCCCGGTGCCTCTGCACCAGCTGGCACACAGCTCTTTGATCCCTGCGTTTCAGGGGGTCCAGCCCTCCCTCCCCGCACCGACCCCAAAGTAGTCAGCACTTCTTTGGGAAGGTGGATGGTGTCAAACCTGTGAGCAGGCTCCCACCAAGCCATGGGGCTCTTACATCCCAGGTGGGGCTGGATTTGGTCCAGTTGTGACAGTGATGGGTGGAAGGACACCCAGCTGATGGGTTACGAGTGGCAGTGGTGGCTTCCCAGGCTCTGGTTATGCTTTGTTAACACCTTAGCCAGTATGAGGGGTGGAAATGGAGTCAAAACAACTTGTTTACATGGTTTTGAGAAAAGCATTTTGACTAGGTACGATGCTTTTTCTTATGAAAATGGAATGTTTCTTTAAAACTGGGGCATCTGAAAGACTTGAGAGAAACGAAGAATGAAGAGAACTGTACCAGCCAACTCTTAAGTTCAATTTTTAATAGTAATTTGAAGGAAAACCTAACAAAATCCGCATTTATCACGAATTCATTTTCCCCCAGCTTTGTGATTTGGCCAGCAAGCTGAATATCAATTATTTATGAAGTTATTTGTTACCATGTACATTACCCATGAGATCATCTCTCAACCAGTGTGTTCAGTTTTGGGGGTACATAGGGGTTTTTAACTATGTAGAAAAACTGGGAAGTGGTCAGAAAAGAGCTTTAACACCAGTATTTCAAACAATAATGTGCCTTGCAGAGCAGGAGCATGAGTTTTATCTGTAAATTTTAACAAAGATGGTTAAATTATCTTTGAATACTTTCATGGGAAGAAAATTTCTGGCAGGAGAGAGCTCCATAGTGCAGCAAATAGATAAATGCAAAGCTGTAATTCTGAATTTAGAAAAACACAAGCCATGGGGATGGCTGATGCTCTTTGAAGCAGGGTACTGAGAGGTCTTGTAGCTCCCCTGTTGCTTGGACTCCTTAACCAGAGGCTGAATATCTTTTGAAAAACATTTTCTGTGATTTAATCAAAAAGGTTTGGGGTGAGATGGGGCATTTCCTAGCTCCTCTCACTTGTCAGGTCACCTTCAGTTGGTCATAGGTCCATAGCATTTCCAAGAGACACTCCTTAGCAAACACTGATTTCCTCATCTCATTCCTTAGTGAGTGGATCCATGGAGAGCACTTGAATTGTTGATGTCTGGGAAAAGCTTTGGAAAGAGTTTATCTGAACAGAGGAGAAAAAAATCTTGCTGTGTTTAAATCATTCAGCATGCATTTTCCAATTTCGGAAAGCCTTATAAAACTGAAGCATGAGTTTAGAATTGTGATTGTGGCCCCATCAGCGTGCTTTCAGCTACTGTCAATTAAAAGAAGAAAAAAACATCTGAAAGGAGAACGTTAGGCAGTCTTACCGTGGGAACAAAACCATTGAAAACCCAGTCAAGTTGGGGTTTGACCCCAAGTAAGCATGTTAAACCAAATTTAAAGAGGTTCTGCTTCTCGGCAGAGTTGCATTAGGTGACCATGAGTTGCAGGTGAAACGAAGCCTCAATGGACCTGTACAGAGGTGCTTTCACACCACGGTTGCGCCAAGCTACAATCAGAGTTGCCTGGTGGCCATGGCATGGCTGATGAGCAGTAGCTCATCTATCCTGGGCAAAACATGATCTTTTTTCACTGAGGACAGAGCAGAGCTGTTAGCAGTGCTGGATGTCCTCCACCTCTCCATCTAGCTGTGCACAGAACCCACCACCATGGAAGCAGCAGCTGCTGGTCCTTCACAGTGCTTCATTGTTGGAGGCTGTCTTGGGCATAAGGATCACAAAATGATTATGTGCTGCTGGAGAAGGTTATGGAGCAGATCATCCTGAGTGCCATCACACGGCACATGCAGGACAACCAGGGGATCAGGCCAGGCAGCGTGGGTTGATGAAAGGCAAGTCCTGCTTGACAAACTTGATCTCCTCCTGTGACAGGGTGACCCTCTCAGTGGACAGGGAAAGGCTGTGGCCGGTGTCTGCCTGGGCCTTAGTGAAGCCTCCGGCACCGTCTTCCACGGCATCTCCTGGAGACAGCGGCTGCGCGTGGCTGGGGCGGGTGAGCTCTGTGCTGGGCTAGGGGCTGGCTGCTGGCCGAGCCCACAGCGCGGTGGGGAACGGAGTCCCATCCCGCTGGCACCGGGCACACGGGGGTCCCCAGGGCTCAGCGCCGGGGCCGGGGCTGTTCAACGTCTTCACCGACGGCCCGGCCGAGGGGACGGAGCGGCCTCAGTCAGTCGCAGGGGGCACCGAGCCGGGGGGAGCGTGGCTGTGCCGGGGGCGGGGGGCTCTGCGGGGGGCTCCGGGCAGGCCGGGCCGAGGGGCCGGGGCCGGTGGGGTGGGGGTCCCCAGGGCTGAGTGCCGGGCCCTGCCCCTGGGTCACACCAGCCCCCGGCAGCTGCGGGCTGGGGGCAGGGGGCTGGGAACTGCCCGGCGGGACAGGGCCCGGGGGGGCTGGGCGGCAGCGGCTGGGCATGAGCCCCCAGCGTGCCCAGGTGGCCCAGGAGGCCAGCGGCGTCCCGGCTGGTGTCCGAAACGGTGTGGCCGGCAGGGCCGGGGCAGCGCCCGTCCCCCTGCCCTGGGCACCGGTGGGGCCGCCCCGCGGGGCCTGGGCTCAGCGTTGGGCCCCTCACGGCCAGACAGACACTGAGGGGCTGGAGCGTGTCCAGAGCCGGGCAGGGGCTGGGGCAGGGGCTGGGGCACCAGCCTGGGGGGGCGGGGGGGTCAGCCTGGAGAGAAGGGGGCTGGGGGGGACCCGGTGGCTCTGCAACGGCCTGGCAGGAGGCTGTAGCCAGGGGGGTCGGTCTCTGCTCCCCAGGAACCAGCGACAGGACGAGAGCAAACGGCCTCACGTTGCGCCAGGGGAGGGTGAGATTGGGTGCGAGGGAACATTCTGCACCGAAAGGGCTGGCAGGCGCTGGCACAGGCTGCGTGGGGACAGGGGTGTCATCATCCCTGGGGGTGTTCAAAAACCATGTGGCTGTGGTGCTTGGGGACATGGTTCAGTGGTGGCCTTGGTAGTGCTGGGTTAACGGTTGGACTGGCTGATCTTAAAGGTCTTTTCCAACCTAAACAGTTCTGCAGTTCTGCGGTGCCATTCATTAACCACAGTCCTTGTTACACCTCACGGAGCTTCACTAGGGCTCTGTTAGCTTGGCACTGCTCTTGGCTGCTGCCCTGTTGTCTAATGGCCCAGGAGGAGATGGCAGAGGGCTGCTGGAAGGGCCAGGAGGGCCCTCCCGAGCTCTGAACTGGGGCCACCCACCACCAAATCTCCTCATTGGCATGGCCAAGGCACCAGCAGAAGATGTGGTGACCAGCCTGATCCTCCCTTCCCCCACCTCCCAGTGCAGCATCCATCAGTCCGCATGACCCTCCCCCTACCAAAATTGGCTGCTTTCTTCCTTCTTCTCTCTCCCCCCTCCTTTTTTTTGGCTGAGTGATGAGCTGTATGCCAAATCCATCTGCTCCTGTCTCCCCTAGCTGCCTTCCATATCATTACAGGATCCCTGGCAGCAAGCCTAGACCTATCTCTCTCCCTGCACTCTTCGGAGCACATTCCTTTCTACACCTTTTCCCGAGCTGGGATAGAAATGAGTATCAACCCCAAACAAAAAGCATCTGCTTTCTGCCTGCTTCTGCTTCACCGGCCGCGCATGTACGCTACACCCGTGTCAGCAGCGAATGCAAAACACACACAACCCCCCACCTCACCGCCCCGCATCCAGCATGGGCTGACGAAACTTTGGGCGCCGGGAGCCTGCCTCACACCCTCTCCCTCTCCGTCTCCGCAGCACCAGCTGTGACCACCGCACCATTTGTTCCTCCAGCCCACGCCAGCACTCAGAGCCAGTTCTTTATCACCCCAATTAGCCTTGTCTGTGCTGATGAGAGGAGAGAGGCTTCCACTGCAAGGCAGAGATGGGGGGAAGAGAGCTGGCGTGTGGTGGGCACCGTGAGAGGCGATTCTCTTTACAGCGGCTTTGTTCCCTGGGAAGGATAGATTTCACCGGGTCAGGAGCACCACTAAAAAGCCAGCACTGTCATCCTGACTGCATTACCTGGGTGATACTGGTTTATAAACAGTTGCTTGAATAAGGTCAGGGGACACCATTTCTGGAGTTTTTTCCCTTTTTTCTTCATGCACGTGGCTATCTGCTAGAGGGAAGAGGAACATCCTTGGGCTGCATCAACTCCCAGGTGTTGCAATGGGCTGTGGCTAGCACCAGCCACATTTCTGGATGGGTTTGGAGGTGCACCATGGCCATGTCCCCAGCGAGGACTTCCCTGCATCTGTAGCAAAGCTTCCAGTAGCCTCACAGGGTGGGTGAAGCAATTCCCCCTTCTCCTGCTGCCTAGTTACAGTGTCACCCATGCTGGTGTGTCAGGATATGAGCAGTCAATGCTGCACTGATGCTCATGCAACCATCAGCCTGAAAGTATGGGGGTTTCCCCCAAAAAGCCCCTTGTAGCACTCTGTGGGAGTGGTGCTTTTACACTGTGGTTCCCTCACTGCTGTTGTGAGCTTGTTTCCCTCCTGGACTTCTCCTGGATTCGTTGTTGAGTTGAAGGAAGGCCCTTTTCTGGTAGGCACCTCAGTGCTGTCATCCCAGAGGCTGGAAGGGGATCCATCCTTCGCCCCAGCACAGGTAGATGTGCCTCATTGGGAGGAAGAGGATGGACACAACTCAAACCCAGTCCTATGGTGGGCACTCGGTTTGAAAGGACAAAATCACCCCGTGTAGGTGGGGCATGTCCTGTCGGTGTTAGTCCAAACAGGGCAGAACCTGTTCCCCAGAGCACCCTCCATGGCAGTAGTTCCCTGTTAGAGGGGTTCCCAGCATGGCCGTGACAAAGGTGGACCCTGCTGGGGGTCTTCTTTGAAGCTGAGACAAGGAACTTGACAGGAAACTCTGTTGGTCTCCAGGTCCATTTCACAATGCCATGTCCAGTGGAAGGCTGGCTGAGCAGGTCCAGGTTGCTGGACAGCTGGAATAGCAGTTTACACCAAAATAGGTGAAATTATACTTTCCAACAAAAACCCTTGAGGGATTCAAATACTGAACTGGTACACAATAAGGTTGTGTCTTAATGTTGTCTTGATACCCGTAGCCCACCACCCGGATGCTTCTCCCTGTCCCTCTGCATTTGATTTCCCAGGGAGAGGAGTAAGTTACTCCTGACGCATTTCTGAATGGCTTTGCCAGTGCTGCTGTGGAGTACATCCCTCCTGTATCTGCCTCCTTGGTGCAGGTGCACCCATAGCTGAAGCTCTAGAGCAGGTTTTTTTACAGCCAACCAGAAAAAGATCCACAGGATTGCTCCAGTTCAGCCAGTCACCCCCAGCAAATTTATTTCACATCTTCCCAGGCTTCAGAAAGGGGCTTAAGTGGGTTCAGTAATACCCAACTCCAAACCAATGCCTGTGACCGGTTGCATCTTCTTTCACGATCTTCAGAGGAGTCCCTGACCATGTGTCCATCTTGCGTTAGACATTCATCCCCTTGTCCTTCTGCTCAGACATCATAATCTGTCTCTGAACTATCACACCTCAGTCCCGTCCCTCCTAAAGCCATCCTGTCTAACAGCCTTGTGTACAGCCTTGCCATGAATGAAGAGCTCAGCCGTGCAGGGAAAGGAGGCCGTTTCCCTCCTGAACCCGTGGGAAGGGAGCTGAAAGGACCTACAAGCAGTTACCTCATCTGTCTCCTTCCACCAAGACAAGCTCAGTTCTGCTTAAACTTTTCTTGATGAGTTTGATCTAATTTGTGCTGAAAACTTCCCACCACAGAGACACCGCACCTTCCCCAAGCATGTGGTTGCAATACTTTGCTCCTTCCCACTAGGATACTCTTCCTGCTGTTCAGCTTGGATCTTACTCGATGCTTTTTGAATTGTGTCCCAAGAGAGTGTGAACAAAACATTACTCCTTTCTTCTGTGCCATAGCCTCTTGCACACACCAATACCACCATGCCTCCCTTGAACTTCTCTCTTCCAGACTCAACCCCTCTGAGGCCTCAGTGGTTTCCCACAGGTCTTGCTTTCAGACCACTCCTCTGGGGTCCACCGTGGCAGATGTGACTTTCCTTGGACCTCCCACCTCTCCAGCCTCCACTGGAGAGGGAGGGACCTGATGGCTCTCCGTTAGCTTTCTATGGAGACTTCCCACTAGTAGGTTGTGTTTTTTCTGGCTGAGCTGCCCCACATCCCCAAGCCCTACTGACACCAGCATGGACGGTCAGGGTTGGACACCCCAATCCAGGTCATTTTAAAGCATTCTCCTCTTGATATTTTCATACCAGTGGGTGAAACCACCCAGCCCCAATGCCTCAGAGCTTTTCTTTCTGTCTCTGGCAGAAAAATAAGAAAACAATAGGAAGAAAAGCTGCGTCAGAGCCAGGCAGATCGGAGTTAATCCTCCCTCAAAATGGATCCCGTCAGTGCCGGTGGTGTACGTGAGAATCGCCTCTCCTGCACCTTTGCTGGGTACTCTCCCCGGCACAATGCTTCACTTTGTGTTTCAGCACAGAAAGAAATGGTGAAGTTGCTAATAATGGCACTAAAAGAAAATATGCTACATCTGTTATGGATAGCAGTACAAAATTAGCTGATCACACCTCTGACACCCAAGATGTCTTCACTTAAAATACTCGTTGGCTTACTTTACATAATTTGCTGATTATATTTAAAAGAAATACAATTTTGCAATTACTGTTCTTTCTGGTGTGCTATCTATGCATCATTTTCTTTTTATGTTTATATATTTCTCCTTCATTAGTGCAGTCTGAAGGGTGATTAGATCCCTTCAAACATTTTACAGAGGTTAAACGTTGATTAAGATTTAATTATTACTGTAAATAGCTTGGAATGACATATGGTGCAAAAACCTGACATATGTGCATTTGAATAAATGAAGTGCTATTTCCCATGATGCTTCAGTAGCTGTTTAACAGCTTTGCTGAAGGGTTATGTTGCACCTCATGTTAAGATTGCTTTGATGTTATATTTTGTTGGGTTTTTGCAGCTGAAAGCTAAGAACAGTTTTTCCAGTTTTTAAAAACATTGAATATTTTAAATACCTAAATTGTTTTGCACAAATTTTTGCTAATTTGTCTAACTAGGTTAAACATTTTCAAAAGCATTTCGATTTTAACGTGGGTTCCTAGCATTGTGTCAGCAACAGCATCAATTCAATGTATAGGATTTCTAAAAGTCTGGTCTTGCAAGGTGCCCCATCCCAGTTGGGAGCGGGATCTTTGCTTGGTGTTGGATCCAGGAGTGCCATGGATCCCTCCCAGGGATGCAAAGGTTCGGAGTGATTTGAGAGCAAGGGGTAGAGCTTCATGTGAAGCCAGCGGAAGGAAAAAATTAGGAAAGAGCTGGAGATTTTATGGAGACAGAGAAAGGGGCAGGTGGATTTTAGCTGTGATCTATCCCTGTTGGAGGATACAGAGCCATGGTCCAGGATCCGAGTGAGGGTTTGCTGTCCCCTCATGTCACCAGGCAGCCCTCAGCTTCACCTGGTCCCTATGGGTGCAAACTGCAGCTTTGGGGACTGGATTCCTTCTAGCACCATGCAAGGGGACCTCGGCTGTGGGAAAAGGAAGGGATGTCTCCTGGAAAACGATGGGTGGGATCCGTTTGATTCTTAGAGACACTCTATAATTCATTGAACACTGCAAGGCAGTGAGCGTGCATCATTTCATGGAATATAAGTCAATTCAAATGGAGTTGTTTGGAGATTTGAGCAGAGTAAAGCACATTAAAATGACATGGAATAGGCATGATTGACATTGTAGTATTTACATATTAATTTATTGATCGATTGAACTCCTGCTGCAGCACAACACCACAGTACCGATTCTGATCTCTGATCTTGCCTCCTCTTTGATTTCACAGATTGAGACATCTCGGCTGGAGCCAGAAATCGCAATGGCCACTACCAGTAAGACTGTAGTCTACAATAAAGGATTGTAAGTGGAAGTGGACCATCTCAGCCCAGAAGATTTGGGGAGGGAAAGGGGGAAACTTAAGATCCCGACTGGGAAAAAGAAAACATCAAGATAAAACAAATAATAGAGCTCAGCGATAGTAACGTATTACTGCTCCTGGCGAACTGGGAGTAAATTAACACTTGCAGAGAACTGACACCTCACACCAGTCAAATAGATTAATATTAAAAATTTTAAATTAGCAACAGGAGCAGCAACAAAAAAATCACATTGAAACACTTTAGAGAACTAGCTAAAGAGGAATCTCAGAACTTAATAGCGCTGCATGGAGGGATGTTTAATGGTGTGTTTACGTGGTTATACCTAACTACATGAAAGCAGGCTTCACCAAGCAAATTTTATTTTTGATGCAAATTAAATCTCCACACTGATGCTGCACAAAAGTAATTCCATAGAGATCAACGGGTGCATGAATGTGAAGCGCTTGATAAGGTGTTTGATAAGTGTCCTGTATTGATTTCATGCCAATCCTGCCCCAGTGATCATGCGCAAAAGTAGCCTTCCATGGTTCAATGTGCAGTGCTCCATTAGCACGGTGAAGGACATAGCCTGTGTGCCCTTCTTCCCTCCCTCCTTCTTCTGCAGATGGTCCTGGTGGCATCCTGTTATTCACTGCACTTGCAAAGCTTAGTGCCACAGGAGCTTACCGCTGGGCATATCCACAAGGGCCCGGGTTTCAGGATACTGGAAAGCCAACATGCCCACATGTTGAGTAGGAAGGGATTGTACAATAAAATATATGATCGATCCGCTCTTCTTTGCACAGACGGGAAGGATGGAGTTTGTCCCACCTAACACAGACCCTCTAAAAGTAAGGTTGTTAATCTCAGCTGATTGGCTAAGCCATGCTTTACTAACCTAGTTGTCCAAGGACAGAATATGCTTAACTTTCGATCAGCCCTGCAGCGGTCAGGCAGTTGGACTAGATGATCATTGTAGGTCCCTTCCAACTGGAACTCTTCTCTTCTCTTCTCTTCTCTTCTCTTCTCTTCTCTTCTCTTCTCTTCTCTTCTCTTCTCTTCTCTTCTCTTCTCTTCTCTTCTCTTCTCTTCTCTTCTCTTCTCTTCTCTTCTCTTCTCTTCTCTCTTCTCTTCTCTTCTCTTCTCTTCTCTTCTCTTCTCTTCTCTTCTCTTTTCTCTTCTCTTCTCTTCTCTTCTCTTCTCTTCTCTTCTCTTTTCTCTTCTCTTCTCTTCTCTTCTCTTCTCTTCTCTTCTCTTCTCTTCTCTTCTCTTCTCTTCTCTTCTCTTCTCTTCTCTTCTCTTCTCTTCTCTTCTCTTCTCTCCTCCTCCTCCTCCTTCTCCTTTCTTCATCTTCATCTTCCTCTTCTTCTCTTGTCTGTTTTTGCCAGTGCTTTCAGCCAGCAAAGCCAACGTTGCCCAAAGCCTTGCTGCAGTGCAGAGGAGGATCACAAAGCAGAAACCAGTTGGCAGGACAGCTTCACCTGGCAGCCGTGCCAAGCTGATGGCTTCATGAGACTGCAACCTCAGAGGGGTGAAGTGCCCTCTGGAGATAGCTGGCTGCCTGGCTGTCTCTTCAACTGCTCCACTTTGGGGTGTTTAAAGTGAGGCGGGGCACGTCCCCCCAGCACTGCACTGAATCCTGCCCTTGCATGGGTTTGGGGCCATAATTTGGCTTTCTGGTATTTTGTACCCGAGAGTAAACCCCAGGTGACTCCCTGAGGGCCAGAGAAGTCAATGTGGATTTTTAACATAGTCACCAGCAGAAGACCACGCCAATAGTGAGCTCTGCCTCTGGGATCATTGTAGGGATGGAGCTGCGGTGGTGATAAACGCACAGGCTATCATCCTTCAGATGCCAGTTTGTTGGGGGGGTTGGGGAGGGTGGGGGGAGCGAGGGAAACCAAATTGCCACTGACACAGAATGTATTTGAAAGATTTATTGCAATGCTTGAAATTGGGAGGCCTGAGCCCTGCCGTGTGCTCCTCCACCGCTGACTGCTCGCACTCCCTACTGGAGTCAGACCTGTAGGAACTGGAGTTACGCAACGGTCAGGCCAGCTCAGGAAGACTGATTCTGTCTCCACACTGGTGTAAATCAGAAATAATTGCACAAAACAAATAAATTTTGCGGATTTACATGCCAGTGTGCAGGGGAGGAGAGGCCAGCTCTGGGCTCTCCACAGCTACTGTTGATGGGCCAGCTCCTGGTCACCGACACTGGTGGAAATGCAGAGTGGGTCCAGTTACACTCATGGAGCTATTCTGGATTTACACCAGGGTAAGGGACAGCTGGATTTCACCCAGTAGAGTTCTTCTAATGCACTAGATGAGATGAATGTATGCTCTGGAGGAAACAAAGCCACCCCATCTGCTCCAGGTGGGATTTGGAGAGGCTGCAGGGAGGTGGCGTCTGTCCTATGGACATTTTCATGGGCATCTGTCCCACGGGCAGCACAGTGCAGAATCAGGCCCCATATTTTGCCCTGGGAGTAACTCACTCCCCGCAGCATTGAAAGAGGGGGGCAGCCTTCCAGCCCCAGGAAGCAGGGCGGGGATGCTGGCAATCCCCAAACAGCAGCCTGCTGATGGGAACCACAGTGGTGAGTCTTTGGAGAGTCAGCTGTGATGAACTGTGTGCCTGGAAAGGGCCCTTTCCATTGCTGCAGGGGGTGGGAGGAGGCGAGGACCACTGTCAGGTGCTGAGGGTACAGGTACCCCTTGCACACACATCCACATGTGTGTGCAGCAGGGAGAGAGCTACTCTGAGTCTCAGACTTCAATTTACGGCTCCGCTGAGCCTGCAGAAGTTAGAAGCCAAGCCGCATCGTGTTGCACAGAGGCACAACTTGCATTCTTCCTCCTCCTGAATGGAAATGCGAGGCTGAGACAGAAACAGCCTCTTGTGTTGACAGGGAGAAGCCTCCTGGCTCTGGTGCCTGTCTGGGTGGATCATTTCCCCTTCCCCAGTGGGTTTTGTTGCTGCCTGAACCATTCTGCTGCAAGCTTGTTCATCCCAGGCTCTGATTTTTGGGGGTGGGGGAGTGGGGAGGGAGAAGCGATGGAGACTGCACTTTGCTGTGAGGTTTCAGAGAGGTGGAGAAGGGAGGGAGACCCTGATTTGGTTTTGCATCGTGATCACCAGTCAAAGGTTTTGGTGGCTGTGAGCTCCAGCTACCTGCAGGGCCCACAGATGGAGCGAGGAATTTGCAATGGGGGAAAGGGGTCGGGGTTTTGCCTGCTATGGTTCTTTAGGAGACACCCAAGGAAAAGCATGGATTGAGCAAGTTCTGCCTCGGGAAGGAGCCAGTTCCGAATTTTCTCTATGATGGGGAGCGAGTATGGGGGTTTTCCCTACACACACATCACCTGCAGAGTTCCAGCTGCGCCAGCTGTTAATTGGCAGGGGGTGCTCATCGTGTTAATCCAGTGATGCTCAATAAGGACTGCACTAGTTTGGAGGAGGATAGATTTAGGGCTTATTAAGCCACACGGCTCCTGTGACTCACGAGGGCCTGATCCTGCTTGAGGGGGTGAGGACCAGCTTGAGGGATGTCAGAGGAACTGCGCTGCGAGATTATGGCTCGGCTCAAAAGCAGCTGCACAGTCGAACAAATGACAATCAAACAGTCTAAATGAGTCTGGATTTATCATCTTCCCGTACAAACCCCGTCAAACTTGTTTCACTGTATGTGTCATGAAAATGGGTCTCAGTCAACTCGGCAGAGTTTGTGCTGAGAAATAAATACATCCCAGGGTCCTGAGTCAGGCGTTTTCTGGTGTTTATGTCTAAGAGCCGGAGCAGGCAGCCCATCACAGCCTCTGGCAGGCTGGCAACAGCATTTGCTCTCAGATTTTGTTCAAATGCAACTCAGAATGTTGTGCCCCATACCCAAAGCGCTGGGAAGATGCTCCTGCTTGGAGCTGGGAAGGGAGAGCCACCACCGCATGGGGTTCAGTTCCCTTTTCTCACCTCTTCTGGGAGCATCTGCAGGTCTTGCCTTGCGAGTTGGCACTTGCAATCAGTGATACCCATGAAGTTGGGGACCTGAGGACTTGACCGCGCATCTCCCAAAACCACATGCATCCTCTGCCTCTGTACAGTCAGGATGGTGCAGACCCATCTCTTGCTGCCCTTCCCCTCGCTGTCCCCTGGCTTGGTGGTGAGTGGGACAAGGTGCATGCATGAAGAGCACATTTTGGTGGCCCCATGGTCCCAAACTCTTGGGCACCACGAGACCACGGTGTCCCCATGCTGGGACACTGAAGCTGCCTGATGCAGTTCAGCTTTGGAGCCACCACCATCCCAACGCAAGTGGGTGTCAAGATGCATTTTTATTGAAAAGCAGCAGAATGGCTCAGCAGACACCGACCTGACCCTTATGGATCTTAAAAGACCATTTTGCTAGCAGGGGGCTCATGGTTGGGCTCCCTCGTGCAGCGGTTCCAGCACTGGCTGGGCACAGTTGCTGCCATTCGTGGTGGGACCGCCAGTGAGCACCTAAATATCACGTTCAACTCTTCCTATGTCAGAAATGAAAAGCATGGAGCTGGGAGAGCGGCAGCACATTAGTTCTGTTTATTAGGACAGCAAGTTGTGCCAGAAAAGACTACACACAACAGCTAATGATAACATTATGCACATTCACTTAATAACTAATTAATCTCTTAGACTTTCCTAATGTACAAAAAGGAGCCTTCGGTTTGCAAGAACAACCCAACCATTTGCATTTCTTATTTCCTATAATTGGGGAAGTGGAAGAAACGGAGAGCAAAAAACCCACCACACATATCAAGTTGTTCACCTCGGCAGATAATAATAATGAGATGATCATCTCCTGTAGTATTTAATTAGAAATGTCGCAGTTAATTGATTTCTTGGATATGTTAATTAAGAAATAATGAGGACCAGGTTGCAGCAAAAGGTGCCAGCGAGAAGTTTGGAGTCTCTCCTGGAAGATGTGTCTGTTGGCTGCTCCCTGAGCCGGCCGGGGGACAAGCAGGGGACAACCTGGGGGTTGTGTCACCCACATCCCAGACTCACCTTTCAGCTTGGGCACAGCTCAGCTCCTTCCGTTTTTGCTTATTGCTTATTTTTCTGCTCCACATCCCTGTGTGTGGCTGGGCGCGGGCAGATGCCCAGCTCCTGGCAGGACAGGCAGCAGGTCACCCTGTTTGCTGCCCATCCCAGCGCTGCGCATCGTTGGGATGCAGGATGAGCCACCAGATGCTGGACCCTGCTGCCCTGGGACAAGCGACACTGGTAGATCTCAGGGTTGTACCAATGCCACATAGATGAGAGATGTAGGTGTCCCCTCCACTTCGATTGGCTCCTCTCAAAGGGCTGTGATGGAGATCCGGAGCCTGGGATGCCCTTCAGCTACACGGGGGAACACAGGGGCTGCTGACATGTTGCGGTGGGACCCTGAGAGCCTTTGAGCAAAGTTTTTTAGGCTACAAAGAAGCCCACCTGAGAAGCTGGCCTGGCTCTGAGGGCGTTCCCAGTGTCAGGTGTGGAGGCTTGAAGTGGTCCTGGTGGTGAAGATGCCCCCCAGCCCTGGGTATCTCCAGGGGTCGCTTTAGGCAACGTCCACTTTTGGCTTTTTTTCCCCTTTTCTATGGCTTATTCTGCACCCAGCACCCTCAGCCGCCCCTCCTCACGCCATCACCCTCCGGCACCCAGTCCGAATGCACCTTATAACCGCGCCAATGGCAAGTCCCTGGGGACGTGGCGAGGGGGTCGCCTGCCAGCACCCGCATGTCTTCCAGCGGCCAGTGTCCCTCGCTCGGCCGCCCTCGGGCACCTGCCCTGTGCACCGTCTCTTTTTAACCTTCTCAGTAGAGTTACTGACCACGACACTCTGTGTAACGCTCAGACCTGTCTGGAATAAAAAAGTTTGAAGAGGTGGCGGTGTGGCTCAGCCTCCCTGCGAGCGGTGGGTGGGAAGGGTGGGAAGGGTGTTGGGGTTCAAGGGGTTTCTCTGAAAAGTCCCGGTTTTCACGGGCTAGTTGTACTGGGGAGGGGCTGCTTGCAGAGGGGGCTTTCCCAGCAGTGTGGAGGCGTGGGGAGGGGGCTCTCCTGACAGCAGGAATTATTACATTTTTGTGTGTGTATATATATAAAATATATATTATATACAATTATGATCTATTTTATATAGCAAAATGTACAATGTATAAATATACACTATAAAATATGTAATTATATATAATGATATATAATATACGTTATAAAATATGGTGTATATACACATTAGATACACATGTGTATATATTGTGTATATATACTATTAAAATACGTAATATATAAAATACACATTATAAAATACAATATATACACATTAGATACACGTGTGTGTGTATATACTATTAAAATATATAATACACAGAATATACATTATAAAATACATGTACACGTGTGTATAGTGTGTAAATATTCTATTAAAATAAATATACATTATAAAATATAATATATATACACATGTGTATATATTGTATGCATGTGTGTGTGAATATGTGTATATATATGGTATATCATATATAATTATTATATTCGTGTGTATATAATTTTTACATATATAAAAAAATTATTTTAAGTGTCCTTCCTCCTAAACTTCAGTGAGACATGGGAAGGACACCCCCAACCTTTGTCCCCTGAGCTCCCCTGCCAGGTCCCTCATTGCTGGGGGGCCCCAGGCTTGCCCAGGGACTGCAGGGGTCCCCTTGCCAGTCTCGGGGGGTGTCTGGGGGGGTTATTCCAGGGGCAGCAGGGGGGAAGCAGAGCTGTTTGGAACCTCTCCCCGACATTCAATCCCCGGCACAGGTGTGAGGCTGCCGGCCCCAGAGCTGCCGCATACCTCTCATACCTGCAGCCACCCCGGCGGCCCCGCTCCACTGGGGACCCCCGAGGGAGACCCCCATCCTTGTACCCCCGACGCCCACCACCGTGGGGCCACCAAGCCCTCCTGGCTCCATTGCTGCTCCCCAGTGACACCCAGTCCTGTCATGTCCCCCCTGCAAGGACACCAGCATCCCCATGGCCGTTTTGACAAGTGATGGGAGAATGGGACGGTCCCCTTGTGTGTGTCCCCTCCACCAAGGCAACCAGACGGGTTTTCAGCGCATCTTGCTTTTTATTACCACGCAGTAACACACACTACAGCTGCTGACTACCTACAACAGGGAACACACGCACACAGGCACAAAAATAAAAGAATAAATTAAAATAAAACTGTTAAAAAAATAATAAACCAACAACAAAACAATGGAGAAAAGGAGGGTGGTGAAAAAAAAAAGGTGAAAAATAAAAAGGCAAATGAAAAAAGGGGTTGGGTACATTTTGCTTCTAGGTAGGACGTTTTTATTTGATCTCATGGCTGACGGACGGCTTCCAGCGCGGAGGAGGATGCGCGGTCACGTCCCGGGGCCTCGGGCGCCTTGGCAGCCTCCTCTTCCTCCTCGGCTCGGCGGCGGGAGCTTCCCGAAAAGCACCTCCGAGGGATGCCCCGGGCGGCAGGGGGGGACGGGGTGTGGGTCCCCGGTCAGGCCGGGCGCCCCGGAGGAAAGGCAGCGGGCGGCGGCAGCGGCTTCGGCGATGTCCCTAGAGTTTGTTTGGTGATGCCGACTGTGTCCCCCCTTCCTCCCCCGGGTTCCTCTCCATGGTGGCAGCACCAGGAGCCTGTCCCTGCCTTAGTCGTTGGAGGTGACGTCGATGTCTTCTCCGCTCGACTGCTTGGTGGCGAGGCGCCATCGGTTGATGTGGTGGGAACCTTTCTTCTTCTGATCCGAGTCGGGTCCTTCCTCCTCCAGCTTCTGCCGTTTGTATTTCGTCCGCCGGTTCTGGAACCACACTTTCACCTGGGGGAGAGGGAAAAGGAGAGACGGGCGCTCATGGGGGTCCTGGCACAGCTGGCCCCAGCAAGGCTCAGTGCTGCAACCAGACAGCATACTGAGCTTTCCTCAGAGACTGGCAAAAAAGAAGTCCCCATCCCTCTAGGAGCGCTCCCACAGCCACTCTGTGCTGCCTCAGTTTCCCCTCTGCAAGGCGTGACAAGGCGGGGGACAACGCAGTGGGTTGCAGGATGCTGACACTTCCCATCTCTGCTTTGCTGCATGTCCCAGCCTTGGAGAAGCCCAGGACGAGTGAAGGACACTCAATCACACCTCAGACAGGGGGCCAGCAGGCAGGCGGATCCCTCCTTACAGCACCGCAACCCTGTGCCCATCACCCTGGTGTCTGGGCTGCACCCCAATCGGCACAGCATGGTGGGAGCAGCTAAACCCAGCCCTGTGTATTTTGGTTACTGGTGTTAGGATGCCACGGGCACAGCGGCCGTGGCTCCAATGACCATGTGAGATGACAAGCAGAGCCATCCACAGCGAGGACCCATGTCCCAGGGCCAGGGTGGCATCATTAGGCTCGGGCTGGACTCTTATGTAACCAGGGAACTAATTATAGATAGATTATAATTACAATTATAGATACTTAATTTACCACATTTAGGTTTCAGGAAACCTTTTCCACCATGATGGTGGTCAAACGCTGTCCCAGGAGCCCAGAGAAGCAGCAGGGTCTCCATCCTTGGAGATAACACCCCCCTCACCTCCTCAGGGCCCCGAGAACCCTACTGGGACCCCGCACACCCTCGGTCCTAGCGCCGGGATCATGGCCTGTGGTGCAGGCTGGATATGGCAGTCGGTTTAGGATGCTGAATGCACCCACCGAGTTGGTGGTTTTGGATGCTGCGGGCACCCATGTGGCTGGCAACGCAGGATGCCGTGCAGGCAGGGATGCGGGATGCTGCAGCAGGGATGCGGGATGCCAGAGGCAGCAGTGCAGGATGCTGCAGCCGGGGATGTGGGATGCTGCACCTGGGGATGCAGGATGCTGCAGGCAGCGGTGTGGGATACTGCAGCTGGGGATGAGGTATATGGGATGCCAGGGATGTGGGATGCTGCAGGCAGGAACGCAGGATGCTGCCCAGCTTCCCAGGCCCCGCAGGACACTAGGTGCCGCTGCTTGGCCGCTGCTTCCTGCCCAGCCCAGGGCAGGCTGAAGCCTTTACCCACTTGCAGGTGACGTCGTGCCCACAGCCCCTCCGGCAGCTGCTGCCACACCTCATCCCCCGGGACCCTCACCCCCTTTCCCCTTTCTCCTTCAGCACTAATTGCAGGCAAGGCTTGCTTTCCGCTTCGGAGCCCTTTGCAGCGAGGCGAAGGCCAGTGTTCACACCTCTGTGCATTCCCCAGGTGAGCAAAGCCCTTGCAGGGTGCCATGCAGCCAGCGCCATACAAGCCTTTGACTTTAAGGCATGCTTAGTCTATTGAAACAGCTGCTTTATGGCACCAGTATATATTATAAACCACCCCCCTTCCCTGCCCTACACTCAAACCATTTGCTTTCCTAGCTTTGGGGCATTTCTGGAACAATACTGAGCTGGCGCCTTTCATTCAATGACTGCAAAGTACTTTGCAAACTTTAATTAAAGCTCTCAGCCCTCTGGGAGCAGGGAAGTTGCCTTATCCCTAAATTATAGAAGGGGAAACTAAGGCATAAAGCAATTAAGATGCTTGAGTGAGGCTGTGTGGAAATGAGGGGTGGGTATGAAGCGACTCTCCCCGGCTCTGTTCAGCTCTGAGAAACCCAGCCGCGTATGGCCATCTCCTGTGGGATGAGGCTCCTCTGCGATTCCCAACTGTCTCAGCTGCAGGAATGGGGATGTTTCCAGGCTGGATGGGCTCCCTGACCCCTCCGATACCATATCCCTTGCTCCAACAGGCCAGAAGCCACAATGAGAGTAGTGTGAGAACCTCACAGTGGGCAACTAGGGGATAAGCTGCCCCCTACGATGCCTCATCCTGACTCTGGGAGTAATTGGTTTAAACCCTCAAGGCCAGGGGTTTTATCCCTTCCCAAACCTTCGCCGCATTAACCTTTGTCATGCCGGGTGTTTGTGCATCCAACCGGTGTGATGCTCCCTGGGTCCCAGCCCAGCCGCTCCCCGGGGCTAGCTCTGGCCTCCAAGGGTCACCGCCATCCCCATGTTCCTGCTGTGGGATGGGGATGGTCCCTGGATGGCTTCTGCACCCTGGTCCTGCCTCTCTACACAGCTCTCATCCACTGCTTTGCCTGTACACAGGACGTACTCCCACCCGTGCAACACCCTGCAGGCCACCGTGGAAATCGCGCTCTGCTTTGGGGGTGCCGACAGCACCCAGAGAATCAGGTCTGGCTGAAAGGTGACATTGCCATCACCAAGCTGAGGACAGCTAAACTACAGTGGCTTCATGTGCAGCTCCTCCGGACGATGACCCAAACCCTGCTGAAGGCCGAGAGCACAGGGATGGGTCTGGATGGTGACCGAGAGGGACCAGTCCCACCATCACCTGGAACCAGATATGGTGACAGCACCTGTGCCATGCTGTCACTCAAATTTGCCACCACCTCGAAAGGCAGCGGAGCTCCCCAGGCATCAGCACTGCACCCTTATCTATGCCTGCAGTCCCAGCCAGGACTTTTCTTCTAAAAACACCCCAAAACTTTTAAAATCTTGGTTTTGGGGACAGTCCCTGGAGTGGGGATCACTGCCAGCACTGGGCTTTGCAGCAGGGCCACACTCCAGCTGTATCTGGGGCACGCATCTTTGTCCTCCGTGACTCCCAGGCATTCAATTGGTTAATTATTACCTCTCCCACACGCAGGACACTGGGAGGGGATGCTGGGCTATACCCTATATGGTGCCTCCATAATCACCCCAAAGCTGGGAGGGGGTGCTGCGCTATATGGTGCCTCCATAACCACCCCAAACCTCCCGCTGGCAGGAGCCAGGGTGAGGTCTTTGCTTTGGGAAAGTGGATGAGACCCCTGGTTGGGTTCGCACCATGTCCTGCCCGGGATGGAGAGGTTCTGCTGGGAGATCCAGGCCGTGTCACGCAAAATTAACTCAGCGAAGTTATTTCCCAGCCCAGCACGCTCTCCTGGGAGGTGAAACGACCTGACGCCACTGGTGATGGGCTCAGCAGTGTGACCACCCGTGACGCCCAGCCCAGCACGACCTCAGCACGCAGCATGATACCCCCACCTCCTCCTCACTCCCCACCTACCCAGTACACGCATCCCAGCCCCGGCACGCCATCCCCAGCGTACCCACGCTGCCTGGCACCCCCGCAGCACGCCGACCGCCAGGCTTATGCCGCCACCCAGCTCACGCACGTGTGTCCCTGCCAGTCATCCCATCACACACAAACCCCACGGATGGCTCCCCTGGCACAGACCACCCCACATGCCCCCGCCGAGCCCTACCTACATGTGCTCCAGCCTCATCCCATTTACCCAACACTTGTGTTTGCTTTGGGACCGTGTCACTGCTTTTTTTCCCCAATCCTTTTTTTTTGTTGTCGTTGTTGCCTGGGCCTGTCTTGTCCCAGACTAATGCACCTCCTTGGTAGGTGAAAGGATGGGAAGGGGTTAAACACCTCCACCTTTCCCCACCCTATATCCCAAGGCATTTCCTGATGCTGGGCAGGTACCTGTACCCTTTTCACCTTCCCCCTGGGCTGCTCCAGGTGTTGCTCCCTGGCCAGAGACCCCAAGCGGGCACAGCCCAAAGGGAAAAGCTCCCTTTTCCAGTGGGAGAAGTGGCTGGGAAATAGGTCCAAGCAAAGCTGTAACCAGCAGCCCCTTCTAGGAACAGCTAAACCTCCTCTAAAATAATAAAACACACCCACCTGTGGGGTTGAACATGGGGCTGAGTGTCTGCACCCAGTGAAAACATGCCTGTGTCACCCAGTGTCACACTGGAGATGTGTGTCACGGGTGGTTTTCAACGGGAGGTTTGTGTGTGTGTAGGATTCATCACTGGGTATGTAATAGTAATAATAATAATGCCTGGGTTTGGTATAGCCACAGCCAGGCTGGCTCTCTCACCCTGCCAGTCCCGGTACTTTGATGCCCATCCCGTATCACAGCCCTCTGCATGTTATTTCTCTCCGGGTAATTAAAAGAAGATTTTGAGAAAATATTATTTTCCTAAAGCCACAAAACTGAAAAGGAAAAAGCCCCCCTGCAGATGCCCCCCTGCAAACCACTGCTGCTGCCAGTCCCAGGCTGATGCTCTTTCCCCGCCCGCAGTGCCCGCCTGGAGCCGAGCGGCTGCAGCAGTTTTACAAAACCATGGAAATATCATACTACAAATTATGCTGCAGGGCATAAAAAAATAATACATATATATATTTATCTGTATTGCCTCTTTCCGTTTCTAAATCTTCACCCGGATTTAGGGATGGATGCCTCTGCTTTTTCCCCAATAAATTGCATTACTGCATTTAGGCTCTGGGCAATGATGCAAAATCCAAGGGACTTGCTGAGCTCCCCTCGGGCATCCCACAGCTGCCCTTTCCGCCTAGACAAGTTGCTGTTTGTTATTTGACCTCTGGGGTTTTTGTTGGGGTTTTTTTTTGTTTTGTTTTGTTTTGTTTTTTTTAAATTATTTCCCTTTAACATCATTTTCAGCCCGGAGCAGTGACAGAAGCAGCAAGGGAAGGACCCGAGCCAGGTTACCAGCTACTGCTGTGCCCTGTGAGCTGCGGGGCTGGGGGGTCAGGATACAAACAGCCTCTGGATTTTGTGGGCTTGGTGCATCCTCCCCGATAGCTGCACCTGTGGTTTCCCACTGTCCCCATGACAGTGACATTTTCCTCCTGGTAACTTCCCTCTCACTGTGATGCATTTGGAGGTTTTGCTTGGCAGAGCCTGGGTGAGGATGAGCCAGGCGGGTACTGGGAACACCCACGGCTCCAGCTTTATTTTGCAATTAAATTAAAGGATAAAAATTAAATTAATCCAGAATATAGGCCAAACTACCTTGCCAGAATTTGGATAAAACTTCCTCCATCAATGCAGTTACTGAACATCACTGGAAACAGCATACTTTTTCCTGGAACATTTGGGAATAGCTGCTCGCCAGGACACCGGACTTGCACACAGAGCGATGCTCAGCCCCGACTCCCCTGTTTTCCCCCAGCACTGTATGCTTTTCCATTTCCTTTCATCCCTACGGTTCTCCCGGGTCTCATTATATCTAAACGCCTGTGAAATGTGCTTTCTAAAATCAGAAAGTTGCAGCTGAAATCAGTGCCCTTCGGCTAGCACCCAGCTTTGCACCCATCCTGACTTTCAGGCACAGTGGTGTTTGCGTACAGAACCAAAGCCGCACAACCGAGGTGCATTTTTGCAGCTCTCCAGGGAAGGTTAGCATCCTGCTGCTCCTTTCTGTTGCTGTTTTTTTTTTTTTAACTGGATTTTAGAAATTGTATTTTTCTCTCGGGGAGAAACACCCCAAGCGAGCAAGAAATGACAGCGGAAAACCGCCCCAGAGAGTGGCATGATGTGGGACCTGCATTCCCAGCCTCCAGCCCTGCCAAGGACGCTGGAAGAAGTGAACGCTGAGGGAAAAAAAAAGCCCCTAGCCCACGGCTTGGCCACAGCTTCCATGTGGGATTCCTGGACAAACCCGGCTGGGATTTTTGTGGCATCAGCCTGAGCCTTGCGTGGGTTTGGCCCCATCCCTGCTGCCCGATGCACCGGCAGTGGGAGGGGCGGCTGGGGGGGAGCGGCTGGGGGGCAGCCGGGGGTACCGGGGGTACCTGTGTCTCGGAGAGGCTGAGGCTGCTGGCCAGCTGCTTGCGCTCGGCGCCCACCACGTAGTGGTTCTTCTCGAAGGCCCGCTCCAGCCGCAGGAGCTGCGACGGCGAGAAGGCTGTGCGGATCCGCTTGGGTTTGCGGGCGAAGGGGCCGTGGAGCAGCAGGCTCTCCTGGGACACCTCGCTCCCTGCGGACAGACAGCCAGGTCAGGGGCCCGCACCCCCCCAGCTGCCCCGCTGTGGGACCGGGGGGGTTGCTGGGGACACCCTCTTGCCCTGCGACATGGGAAGGAATGGATGAGGGGGTGTTGCGGGTCTCTGGGCACCTTCCCCGCCCCAAGATTGCAGCATTCACGCCGTTGCTGCCTCCCCGCTGCCCCCGGTGCTGTGGCGGGGCTGGGGCTGGACACTGGGGCAGCAGGAGAGTAAGAAGACAGAGGGAGAAGGGATGGAATGAGAAGAGCAGGAGAAAGAGGAAAGAAAGAGAGGGAGAAGGCGGGAGGCAGAGGAAAAACAGAGAAAAAGCATTTTAAAAAGAGAAAGCCTAATAAAGTGACGGGGGTGGAAAGAGAAAGCATGAAGCAAGAAAGAAAAAAGTAAGCTAGAAAGGCAAGAAGGAAAAGAAAGAGTGGAAGGGAGAAGGAAAGAAAGAGAGAAAGAAAGTGGGAAAGCCTGAAAGAAAAAGAAGTAAAGAAAGAGAAAGAGAGAAGGAAAGCGAAGGAAAGAAGGCAAGAAAGGGAAGAGAAGGAAAGGAAGATGGAAAGAAGAAAAGATGGAAAGGAGAGACGTAGAGAAAGAGGCATGAAAAGAAGAAAAGAAAAAAGAGAAGGAAAGAAAGGAAAGAGAGAAAGCAAAGGTAGAAAGGAAGGAACGAACGAAAAATAACTTGAGGAATGGGCAGGCAAGCGAGACGGGCGGCGCCGGGGCCGGGAGCGGCGGGGCCGGTGGAAGTGGCGGCAGCGCGGGCCGGGGCCGCTCCCGGGCAGCACCGGGGGTCGTGGCAGGGGCCGGGCCGGAGCCGTGTCCCCGCGGGCCTGTGCCCCCGGGCGCCGCCGGCAGCGGCCGCCGGAGCCAGGCGGGGGGTTATTGCCGAGCAGATAACCCTAATCGGGGCTGTGCGGTGCCCGGGACCCCCGGGACCCCCGGGCATGGTGCGGGGACAGCGAGCGGACCGGCGTGCTGGGGAGAGGAGAGGAGAGGAGAGGAGAGGAGAGGAGAGGAGAGGAGAGGAGAGGAGAGGAGAGGAGAGGAGAGGAGAGGAGAGGAGAGGAGAGGAGAGGAGAGGAGAGGAGAGGAGAGGAGAGGAGAGGAGAGGAGAGGAGAGGAGAGGAGAGGAGAGGAGAGGAGAGGAGAGGAGAGGAGAGGGGAGGAAAGGAAAGGAGAGGAAAGGAAAGGAAAGGAAAGGAAAGGAAAGGAAAGGAAAGGAAAGGAAAGGAAAGGAAAGGAAAGGAAAGGAAAGGAAAGGAAAGGAAAGGAAAGGAAAGGAAAGGAAAGGAAAGGAAAGGAAAGGAAAGGAAAGGAAAGGAAAGGAAAGGAAAAAGGGACAGGACACAGACAGAAAGGGAAAGGAAGAGGAAAATAAGAAAGGAAGATACAGAAAAGGAGAGAACGAAAAGAAAGGTAAAGGCAAGAGCCAGAGATAGAACAAGAAGAGAACAAGAAAGCAAGAAAGATTAAGAAAAAAAGAAAAGAAAGAAGGCAAGAAAAAGACGGACTAGAGAGAAACGCCAGGAAATCCAACAAAATCTCGCTGCGCAGCCGAGATCCGCCGCAACCTTCCCCTTCGTTCCCGAGAAGGAGAAACCCAAACTCCGGCAGCCGTGGGGCTGCGCAGGGAGGCGGCAGCGCCGGTCCTAGCGCCGGTCCTGGCCCGGGACCTCCCCGGGACCCCGCTCCTGGCCCCCCGCCCGCGGGCAGCGGCTCTTCCCGGCCCCGGCCCCGCGGGGCAGCCGCACGCCGGCTGCGGGGATGCGGCGGCGGGAGCGCAGCGCCTGTGCAATGCGCTCAGCACCGCCTGGATAATGCGCTCAGCACCGGGTGTGTAAACACATTGGCACCGGGTGTGCAAACGCATCGGCACCTGCCGTGCGAACAGATCGGCACTGAGCACCGGGTGTGCAAACGCACCGAGCACCGATGTGTGCAAACGCATCGGTAGCGGCCGTGCAAAAGCCCGGAGCACCGGTGTGCAGACGCCCGGAGCACCGGCTGGGCGTGCAGGCACCGCAGCAACAGGTTTTGCCTCCGGGTCCTGCTCGGTGTCCCCGGATAACGGGCCCGCGGCGGGGGGACGCGGCCGCTCGCCGCCCGCCGCAGCATCCCCCGCCCCGCGCCCGCCGCCGGCCTGCGCTGCCCCGCCGCTCACCTTGGAAGCGATGCCCGAAGAAGCGGTTCCGCAGCACCCAAGGGTAGAAGTTGAGCGGGTCGCGGTGCTGCGGGCCGAAGAAGGAGTGGGGGTGCGGCAGCGCCGAGCCCCCCAGCTGGTGGGGCCCGACGGGCAGCGCCGGGTGCCCCACTGCCTCGGGGAAGACGAGCTCGGCGCTGCCGTAGAGGGCCCGGCCGGCGGCAGCGCCCTGGAAGCCGGGGGCGAAGGCGGCGGCGTCGGTAGCGGGGCCGGGGTAGCCGAGAGCGGCGGGGCGCGGGGGGTCCTCGGGGCTGAGGTGGGTGTCCTTGCCCACCAGAGACTCGATGGTGAAGCAGCGCTTCGCAGACGGCTGGAACATGGTTTGAGCCGGGCGGGGACGGGGGGGGCCGGAGTGGGGCTGTTCCTCCGGGTGCGCGTGTGTGTGTGTGCGTGTGCAAGAAACCTCCCCCTGGGCAGCGCGCACACACACACACACACACACCCCGAGCCACGCACACCCAGCCACGCACACACCCCGCCGCCCACCCGCGGGCGCCCACGCACCCGCAAGCCCCGGGCAGCCGGTACAAATACGGCCGGTACCTGGCGGGGCCCCGGGGGAGGGGGCGGCCTCACCTGCTCGGCCGGGGGAAGGCAGGGCAGGCAGGGCAGGGGCAGGGGAGGCAGGGGCAGGGGAGGCAGGGGCAGGGGAGGCAGGGCAGGCAGGGGAAGGGGCGGCAGAAGCAAGGGAAGGGGCAGGGGGAGGCAGAGAGCGCCCGAAAAACTGGACTGGAGCCGCTCCCGCAGGCGCACCGCGAAGTTGTGGGAGAGGGGCTCCGGCTGCGGGGTGTTTTTTCCTTCTTCTTTAAAAAAAAAATAAAAATAAAATTTCTTTTTTTAAAAAAAATCCTCTTTTTCTCTCCCCCCCCCACCTTTTTATTTTTTTCGCTTTTTAAATAAAAATACCCGCAGCGGCGGTTTGTAACTCCGCGGCTCGGAGAGCTGCCGGCCGGTGGGAGGGAGGGGAGGTGAAGCCCTCCCCCGCGGCTCCCCGCCTCCCGCGCAAGCTCCGCTCCCCTCCGCGTAACCCCCCCTTCAAAGGCAGGACCTTCCCCCCGGACAAAAGCCCGCTCTTCCCACGGGTCCGATCCTGCGCTAGGAATAAATAAATAAAAAATATACACACACACACTCCCCGATAACTGACGATTTTGGCTGTTTTTTCCGCGGCGCGGGTGTGATGCGCGGGGCGCGCAGCCCCTGCGCGGGCCGGTCCCGAGTTCACTCCGCAGTTTGGCTGTGCTCTGAGTTTTGTTGGCCCGCGGAGGCGGGGGCCAGCCCTCCCCTCCCGCACAAAGGGGGTTGAAAGTCTATTTTCCACTTGGCTGGATTGAAATACCCCGCGCGGGCACCCGCGGATCCTTCCCCCCGCGGAGAGCGGAGCGGTGCTGCGCGCCCGCAGGCTTTGCGCGGACACACTCCCGCAACAGGCTACGGCGAAGAAAGCGGGGCGGGGGGGGGGGGGGGGCCGGAGAAAAAAAAATCGTGAAACCCCACAAAAATGAAAGCCTAAACCGGAGCGAGCGTGTCGCAAAGCGCTTTTAGAAAACGGTCATTTTCGAAAGAGAAAAAATTAATCTATGTTTTAATATATATTTATATTTTTTTAAATGGAAATAAAGAAGCGGGGCTGGGTCAGCCGGCTGGCGGAGCGGGGCGCACCCGCGGACAGATGGGGAAGGGGAAGGGAAGGGAATGGGGATGCGGGGACAGCGCTCGGCTCAGACGTGGGAGCTGTGCCCGGTTCGGGAGCATTTGTGGAAATTCATGTAAATCAATTTCATATAATATAATTTAATCCTCCCCCCCCGCCGCCGTTGCCTTGGCTCCCGGGCCGGGCCGGGGCTCGGCAGGAGGTGGTCCCCCCGGCCCCGCTCCCCTCGGCCGCCGCTGGCCCCGGGTGCTGGCGGAGCCGCGGGGTACGGAGCCTTGCGCGGGGCCGGGATTTCGTTTCGTGCGGATCTCGCCGCCTTTCAGCATCTTCTGCGAGGGGAAGAGGCAAAGCCGGTGGGTGCCGGCTGCACCCACGGGAATCCCCGCCGGCGGCATCTCCCTGCCGAGCCCCGGCTCCGCAGGAACCTTTCCTGGGGGTCGCTGCTTTGGTTTGGGGGATAAACCACTCCCGCAGAAAATTATAAACCTTTAAGCTGATTTTTTCTCCCCCTATTCAGTCCCGGCTCGGTGTCCAGGCGAGGTTCCCTGGATTCTCCGAAGGGAGCCGGGGAGCTGCTACGCTGAAACCGGGCGACAAACCCTAATTTATCTTTCTATTTCTTTTTCCCCCTCCAGCTCCCAGGCCTGCTCCCACCTCCAGGATAATTCAGGCAGGATCTTTATCCCCCACGGGAATAAAACGTGGGACCCCCCGGCGGGTGCCTTGCTCTGGTCCTCGGTGTCTCGGGTTTATTAAAAGGAAAACTTTAGCCCCGGCATCCCCGGGAGGAGATGATCCGGGAGCAGCCTGCCTTCCCGCTGGATTCCTGGCCAGGAGGAGCTCCGGGTGGAAGAGAAAGACATTTTCTTTTAACGAAAGAGCCGCTGCGCGTGCCAGCGCAGCCGAGAGACGCGGCCGGCAGCAGCGCTGGGCAGGCAGGGAGTGCTGCATTGGGATTAGGGAGTGCTGGCGGAGGAAAGGGGGGGTCTGGTGCCTGTTAAAATACAACAGCGAGGCTTTTCAAAGGAGCAAACGAAAGAGGAATGAAGGAGAGGCACAGGGGGACAGGACAGGCACCAAAAATCGGCCTGGGGGTCGCAGGTAGCGGGTCAGCTCCGGGGATGCTCGGGGACGGGCAGTGGGTCTATCCCCAGCCACCTGCATCCCCCAGCCCTGGCCACCACTCCCTGCCCGGGCTCACATCCCTGGCCGCACCCTGCCTTCCCTCCGCAGCCGGAGCAGGCGGGCAGGCAGTGCCGGGGCCGGATCCGGCTCAGCGCCGGCAGGTGTTGTTCGTCCCCGTCCCCCGGCTCGTTAATCTGTAACACAACGGCCTCCAGCATCAAAGGGCAGAATGTGGAAAATCAGGCCCCGGGCCTCGGAGCGTGGCCATGGGCGCAGCTTGCCGGGATGTTAAAAGTTGACCAGACTTCAAAGTGCTGGATCATTTCCTCCTAACCTCTCCCACCTGCTCTTCCCGTGGGCACAGCTCCTTCCCCACCCGGATTTCTTCTCGTCAGCCTTCAAGTGCAACCCCAAAGCGAAGGAATGGGGCTGTAATTTGGGCTGGAGGGCTGAGGAGGTCTCGAGCCTGCCTGTGCCGGGCTGCTCCCCCTTTCCTGCTTCATTGGCTTTTTTTTTTTTTTTTTTTTTTTTTTCAATTTCACTTGGTTCAGGGTTATTCTGGACTGGAATAAGCTGTCCCTGCACAACCCAGTGAGCTTCAGCAAGTTATTCATCTCACCTCACTCAGTCTCCCTTTTTTTAAGGTGGTTTTATCAACTATTCCATTGATAGTGGACGGATGGATGGATGTGTGAGTGGGTGGGTGGATGGGTGCTCCGATGGATGGATGGATGGATGAAGATGACATGGGAATATTGGTAGATATGTACACTGACATGGATGTGAGATAGCTTTAGTCTATGGAGTCAGGCTGATATGGAGCAAGGATCCCACCACCAGCCCAGGAAAGGGAAGCCACCCAGATCACACAGCTGTGGGCTGGAAGAGGTCACTCCAGCAAGGAAAGGTGCTGCTGGATCCTCACTCACTTACACAATGGTCACACTGGCTTTTCTATGGGGTCTGCATTCACCCTCATGTCTCCAGCGTGGTCTGGCTGCTCTGTTGGCACAGAACCCTGAACAGATGTGGGCTCTGCTGTGACGGGTCCTGGTGGGCTTCCATCAAACTCAGAGGTGGGAGATCTTGAAGGCCATTTGGTGTGGACACAGCTGCAGCCACAGGTCATGAAGAGGAATTTTGCTCTTGCAGAGCAAACAGGGTTTTGTACTCAGCTCCCTGTAGACATTGTAGACCCCAGCTCCTCAAGTGATCATCTACAAGTCTTGAAACATCTCATGATGGTTGTGCAGGTGCCTGTAGCCCTGATAAAGCCTTTTAGAAAGCTGCAGCACCCCCAGCCATTGCTGGCGATGCCCATCCGGCACTGAGGCTGTACTTGCACCTGGGACAGAGATGGCTCCTGTCATTTCTGCTAGGCAAGGTGGTTCCACGGGACCACAGTTTTGGGGAAAGTCATTGTAACTCATTAGTTGAAAGTGGTGTGCAGAGGCTGGGCAACTGGGGACCTTTCCCCTTGACCTTGGTGACTCCATGTCCCTTGTTTGCCCACAGGTGAGTGGGGCAATGAGCTGGTTTGCCCACGTTGGAGCCCATGGAGGGCAGCAGCACTGAAACACATGGTTTTGGGGTAGCACCTGCATCTCCTGCTTGTGACACAACTTGTCAGAGCAGCACTGATGCCACAGGGACCGGCAGCACACACAGCTCCATGTGTGGCATTGACATGCAGGTGGGGACATGGTCCTCCCCAGGGACCTGCTCAGGGGACAGCATAGAGGACCAGAGCTTCTGGGGTCCTGGGGTCCCTGAGCCCCTCTCTGTAGTGAGGGGTGCAATTCAGCCCCCCTGTGGCAAACCCAAACCTCTGACCTTGGTTTGTCATCCTGGTCCCTGGGGCGGCAGCAGTGGCAGGTGTGTGGCATCACCATGCCCTGGCCAGGAGCCAACCTCTCCCTCATCTCTGATCCCAGCCTTTAAACCTCCTTGGGATGCCATGGCCAGGAGCTCCGTGCTTTAGCACTGTGATTTCTGGGCATGGTTTTGAGGGTTTATACCTCTGACAGCATGAAGAAGATCTCAGTTGCAGTGTTTGGGTTCAGCCACCCTCCCCACTGCTTTTGAGGCTGAAGACCAGTCTTCCAGCTAATGTCCCACCAGGTACCTCTCTCCAGGGCTATCAGATGTCACCTTTAGAAATGTTCTTCCACACACGGCAGGGTCATCATTGCAGCAAAAATGCCTTTCTAGGAGAGCTCAGGAAATTTCGACACAGGAAATTATGCCTTCAGCCCCAGGGAGGATTCAGGTGCTCCCTCGGATGGCACCGGAGCGTGACCCTTACGTCGGACCCCCCGGGCTCATGCTGGCTTTGCTCCAGCAGCTAAGGAAGAAAGATGCCCTGTGAGACTGCACCACTGCAGGGGCAAAGAAACCATGGGGAGAGGTGCTATCCCTGCTTGGATGCTGGGAGAGTCCCCTCAAAACCCCACAGGGACTGTGCAGTGTTATATTAGGGGAGATCAGCAGACTTGGCTCCCCCTCACCTCTGCAACATACCATTAAATGGCATCAAGGCGGTGTATCAACCACTTACATATGTTGCTTATAGACGCCAAACTTATTAGCACAATAAAACTGCTGCTAAGAAGCTTTCCTGCCTCCTTTCCTAGTGGAGAGCATCGGTGCTGGAAGCACCTAGCTGCCTTATACAGAAACAGTTGGGGTTTCTTTTCATATGGCACCCAGAAAAATAAATATATGAATCACCCAGGGTCCCCTTTCCAGTGTTTCCAGACCTCAGCTGCGAGGGCAGGGAGCTGGGGACACCTCGCAGCAGTAGGGTTTAAAGCCAGTCCTGGGGTGAAGCCGTACCATCCAGCCCGGGTGCCTGTCTGGGGATGTGGTGTGCCTTGGGGAGATGCTGGGGCTCACGGGGTGCTGCTGGGTGCTGGAGGTCTCCTCTGATGCACAACACTGAATCAATGAATCTTCCTTCCGCTTTGCCTCAGAAGTGGTCGAAGGGGGACCCTGGGTGATTCATGTATTTATTTTCCCGGGTGCCATATGAAAGGCAACCCCGAGTGTTTCCATACGAGGCAGCTAGGTGCTTCCAACACTGACATTCTCCAGGAGAAAAATAGGCAGGAAAGCTTCTTAGCAGCAGTTTTATTGTGTTAATAACTTTGGCGTCTATAAGCAACATATGTAAATGACTGATATACTGTCTTGATGCCATTTAACATTATGTTGCGGAGGTGAGCGGGAGCCAAGTCTGCAGCATTTCGACTAATACGCAACGAGCTGCCAATTCTGGTGGGTTTTTTTCTTCTTTTTTTTCCCCCTTTAAAAAAAACAATTTAAACAAGTTAGCAATCTGCCTGCACTGAAATAATGACTCGGACCCTTCCATTTCCACTGCTGTTTCTTGGAAAATGGGTAAATATTGTGTTCATTTAGCCTCAGAAGCATCTCCAGTCCTCGGTGCTGGGATAGGAAATCCCAGCTCACCAGGTATCCCGGTCCCTACCACTTCGGATGGGGAGAGGGGCCGGAGAGGAAAGAGCAGAGCCACTGCCAAATGCAGCTGTGGCTGTCGGTAGGGGAGGTGTCAATGTCTCCGCATTTGCCCCTTTCCCAATGCAGGGAAAAAACCCCCAACAGACAAGGGGGAAAAAACATTAAATATAAAATGCCGTGAGTTTCTCCCTCTCGCAAGTAATTTTCAGTTAATTTATGTTGAATCAATGGTTCCTTGCAGTCATATGGATGGCAGGCTCCCAGCCATTATTAGTGTAAACAGATTTGTGAGCAGTATATTTAGCTGTTCCATATTGCTTTTAGGAAATGTGCACATTTCAATGGCGTATACTTAGAGAGGGCCATACCCTGCCACGGCTCTGCAGGTGGGGATGGTGCTGTACGGAGGCGCCTGCGCTCCCGGCCTCTTCCTCACCCGAGACGAAGCGCTGAGCTGGCACGAGGCAGCGGGGACCGCCAGCTCCCGTATGTTGGACCTGAACTTCATCTGCAAAAAAATTCTGCAAAATTAAGGGTTTGCTGCTGGGGATGGTCTGTATATGGCCATGCTTATCCCTGCTGGTCACAGAGGCCAGATCCAGCTCACAAGCATGGAGACGGAGGTGTTTGCAGCAGGGGAGGTCCCTTGGGTGGGTGCTCAGCACAGTTTTGATGCTCTGGGTCTCCCACCTGGTCCCCAGAGCTCTGTGCAGTGCCACCATCCCACAAGTGGGATGAGCTGAGCCAGTCCTCAAGCACTGTTGGGGGTTAATCGCCACGGGCTCAGCCACTTGCCTGGGGTGGGCACCCACTCAGGGACTGTGCTGGGACGCAGGTAGCATGTCCACCCATCCACACAAGGATGCAGGTGGTACATTCACCCAGGGGCTATGCCGAGACACAGGTGGCATATCCACATAGGAACCATGTCAGGGTGCAGGTGGCACATCCACCCAGGAACCACGCTGGGATGCAGGTAGCTTATCCATCCAGGGATCATGCTGAGATGCAGGTGGCACATCCACCTAGTCACACCAGGATGCAGGTGACACATTTACCCAGGGACCACGCCAGGATGCAGGTGGCCCATCCACCCAGGGACCATGCTGGGATGGAGGTGGCACGTCCAGGCAGGGACCATGCCAGGATGCAGGTGGCACATCCACCCAGAGACCACGCTGGGATGCGGGTGGCACATCCACCAGTCATGCCTTGAGTATGGGTCACAGCAACCGCATCCCTGCCATGCAGGGAGAGATCTGGACCCCTCCTCCTGCGCCTGAGTGACTGATTTAAGAAAACTTGTGCTGCGGAGAAGTGCCAATCTTGAGAGGGTTGGGGCCAAAATGTAAAACATGCTAAAAAAGAGATCCCCAGATTTCAACAGAGCGGGTGTAAAAGCCCAGCCAGCGGCACTGTGAAGGAGCCCTCCAAGTCCTGCGGGACAGATCCTGCTGCTCAGCATCCTTACGCTAACCCCCTTTTCTGTGCTCACCTGCCATTGAGGGAGGCCTCCCAGCAGTGAGCAGGATCAGGCCCTTCTCCATCTCCCCGCCAGCTTCCCCACTTGCCCCGCACCATGAGCACGCCTCACCCGCCGCCAAAATAACCCAGAAATGCCAAATCCAGAACCCGCTGCTGTTCACACGTGCCAGGACAGCATGAAGCGTGGGTACAGCCCCTCCGCCAAGGAACCAGGACAGGATATGGCCCTGGGGGGCTTTTGCTATTTTAATTTTTCCTGCTGGCTTGCCTGCATGCCCAAAATAGCTGCCGCGAGCGGGTTGGCACGGGTGGCGTGGAGCATCGCCAGCCTCCAGCGGCACGGCGGTGGCGGTGAAAGGATTTGGGCAACGTCTCACCATGGCTACCCAGGCCAGGGAGAAGTATGTCGGCTCCGGGGGGAGGGTGCCGGCCCCTTTCATGGAGGAGAAAGCCGCGACATCAGGGCTCTGTTGTTGGATGTCACCGTCTCCCTCCCGCCAGCATGAAAAATCAATTAGGAAGAATTAGCGACGTGTCAATGGGTGTTGTGTGGGGAGGATTACGAGCCCTATCCTGCACATCGCTCTGTGGGTTCATCCAGGAGAAGGTGGCAGCGTGTTCCGGCGCCTCTGCTGTCCCTACCACCCCAGTACCATTAGAATCCCAAAACCATGATGCCCAGGTGCCTGAATCCAGCTTGGTGTGCTGATTTCCAGACCGCGTGCCCATCTGTGCTCGGGCAGCTCATGACACCCCCGCACTCCCTGCCTCAGTTTCCCCATCCCTGCAAGGGGGCTTGGCTGGGCCATGGCTCCCGAGTCCCGCAGTGTTGCTGGCTGGAGAATCCATTGGAGCCCATCCCCACGGCTCCGGGACTGGACACAGTTCAGTGGGAGCGTAACTCACACTGTGTTGCTACTTTTCCTTTCCCTCCTCTTTCTGCGTGTGTGTGTATATATATAAATAACAAGGAAAAAAAAATCCCAAACTCTGATTAAAATCCCTTTTTTTATTCACCTGCCCATCTTTCCTGTCTCCATCTCCCATTCTATCCAAACTCATAATTAATCGCTCAAGGCAAAAGTAATGAATGTTAATTGGCCATCTGTACAAAGACTAATTAAAATCTACCATGCTGGGGATTAAAACATACCTATAGCAACTGCCTGAATTGAGAATGAGACAGAGGAGAGATTGAGAAAACAGCTGAAAGGCTTGTGCAAAACGCAATCTCACTTAGGTGTGAGATGAGTTGCAACTCAGAGATCTGAGATGCTTTATTATTAAATTAAAAAAAAGGGGGGGGGGGGGGGGCTGAGGGGTGGGGAAGAAACTTCTGAGCTGAGCTGGGAGATGGTTTAATGGGAAGAAAGGCCGCGGGAGATTTCAAAGGCGGAGTGACCCCAACATTTCAGGTTTGGTTTGGATGAGGATAATAGCCACCCGCTCCCCTCCCCGCATAGAGAAAATATTTCATGTTATTTTCAGTTTTTTTAGGGTTCCTAGATGTGAAGAAACTGTGCCGGGCACCGGGAAGTTGTCGGGCTGGAGCAGGGGGAAAGAAGCTTTCCCTAAATGTGAAGAGTTAGGGATGGAGCGCTTGGCACCACGCAACAGGCATCCCCGCATGGCCCTAGCATGGCACGGTCTGCATCCCGCGCTGCCCACAGCTGCACCATGCCCTCGGCCGCCCTGCTCCCTTCTTTGTCCTAAATCCTTGGCTTTTCAGGCCAGCCGCCTCTTTGTTGTGGGGAGGGTTTAGGAGTTGGAGGAATAGCGCAAAACGAATAAGCCAGCGGTAATTATTCCTGGGGCTGTTCCTCCTCCTCCTCGTTGTCCCCAGACCCCCACGCAAACACCCCCTGACCCTCCCTGTGGTGCATGTCAGGGGCTAGCATGGAGCCTGGATCTATCCCACCCAGCCGAGATGTCCCCTCCAGCGTTGGTGACATGGGTGGAGGTAGCGGGAGGTACCCTGGGGGATGCTGGCCAGAGGGTGGCAAGGAGGCTCGACCCTCTCTCCAAACTGGTTCCTCAGGTTCAGGGCAGCTCTAGCATGTGCAAAATGCCATTTTTTTAGTAAAAAAAAATCCAAAGGGAAAAAAGTGCTCTTCCTCCAGCCAAAGGTGGGAGTGGGCTTCTGCTAGAAATCACCAATCTGCAGCTCCCACCACCTTGTGTCCCAGAGCAGCTCCAGGCCAGGGCTGTCCCCACCTATCCCATGCACCAGCTTCAATGCCACTAAACAACCTATTTTTTAATCCCAGACCCCCAGTGTCTCAGTCTGGGAGCAGCTGACCGCATCCTAGTACCCCTGTGATGCTCGAGACTGCCACCGAGCATCCTTCCCAGGGGGGTTTTGGGGTTTATGGTGAGGGGTGATGGGGAAGCAGAAAGGAGGCTGGGCATCCCACCCCCAAAATGTGCTGATACTTCGCAGCCTTGCTGGAAGCACCCAGGCTCTGCTCTGCTCTTGTTTTCTCAGATTCGGCTGTGTTTACTCCCAACACGAGTGACCGCTGTGGCCCTATTACGGGAGCGGCTGACAGCTCGGCTGACAAGTGTGCTCGCGGCAGGAATGTGAATGCGGCTCCCGGCCTCGCCGCAGTGCCTTGGCGGTAGCTCTGTTGGAGGTGGCATGGGCAGGGTGAGGCCACGCTGGTGGCTGGGTGGTGGGAGATTCCTAAGGACAGAGATGCTCTGGGTTTCCCATGGGATCTCGCAGGGGATGGGGTGCTGGGACTGATGAGTGTGGCATGCCTAGCTTGCCCTTCCTGGTCTAAAGCCAGCACTGAGGATCTGGCAGAGCCTGCCAGCATCCTAATGGGAAGGACAGGGATCCGCTGGCATTACCGGGTGCTTGGGGAAGGGCTGAACCATCAACCCGGGAGGGTTTCAGGGCTGGGCGAAGGATGATGGGCTGCAGACATGGCACAGGATGGGCCGTGGTGGAGGAGGGTGAATGCACTGATCTGAACCAGCGGCTTTGCTGAAGGCAAGGGGACAGAGAGCAGCCAGTGTTGGGACTGGATGGTATCCCCAAATCCCAGGGGATCCACGGGAGCAGCTCAGGCACAGCCTGCCTCTGGCTTGGCACTCAATATTTGGGAGACTGGAAATCTCCCAAGCTGCATCCCACATGGGCCGGCAGCAAACAGACAAGGTCTGGTTTTGGGGTGCTGCGTAAAAGAACAGGGAGAGCCTCCTATTCCTGGCAGCTCTTTCCCACTGGGGTGGAGGTGGCCGTTGGTCTGCAGGGCCTGGTTCAGTCACCGGTGAATTCAGTGTGTGCAGAGCAGTGCTGGGAGCAGCACTGAAGCTGGGGATCCAGCACTGGTCCCAGCTTAGTGCCCAGCCCAGTGAGTCCAGCTGCTCCACCCGTGACGGATAAAGATGGTTTAATTAATCACAGATCATTTCTGCAATGTCCCCCCATTAACCTCTATAGCCAACTAAATAATAACTCATTAAAGGCATTTGAAGCTCACAGGAACAGGACAGTTTACCAGCAAACCCGCTGCTCTTTGGCTCTAAACTGGGTTAATCTGTCATCTCTCCTTGCTGGACCAGTGGGTCCCTCATTACTCATTAAATGGCTGTGCCGGAGGACATGGCCAGCCTGGAGCTGTTTCTTCTCCTTGCTAAGGCCACCAAAACCAGGGACAGTGTAGAAGGGAGAGGAATAAAAGCAGGTTAGTGGGCTGAGAATGAGGAGGGCAGTTACGAGCAGGAGGATGTGCAAGCAAGTCTTCAGTCTCAGGGAGAAGAGTCAGAGAGAAACGTGCCAGCTCAGCAGAAAGGTGTTTGTTGTTCTAACCCTCTCAGGCTTGGTGAGTGTCCACCAAACCCCAGCCACAGCCCCCAGAAGACCCTGCAAAGCTCCTGACTTGTCACACAGAGAGGTGGGAAGCTTTGGGATGGCTGGTCAGCTGTCGGCGTGGACACACTCAGGCGTCTCTGCTTGCAAGATGGGAGTCCCTGGGTGGGAAGCATAGGCACCACCAGACCTTTTACCCCGCTGGGAGCACCTTTGCTGGAGGAACAGCTCATTTACCTTTGGCCCCTTGGCCAGAGGTGACTGCTTGTTTGCGAGCAAGAAGCTCGCTGGGCACTCAGAGTCCTGGCTGAAAGGCCCCTACTCAGCATTTCTGGTCACCAGATGGGAAAATAAAGGTCATCTTCTTCCCTCTGCTGAGAAACTTTTAATAAGGGGCAGAGGAACCTGGCTGCAGCCTATCCCTCCACTGAGCCAGGGGCAGCCCAGGGCAGCGGCTGAGATTTGAGAGGTCGTTGGGTGCACGCTGGTTTTAATTTGGGAGGCTTTGAGGGGAATTTAGGAGACTCACCCTCACTGCTGTCCCAGGGACCTGGTCACACATATGGAAACAAAACCCCAGCAGTGACTTTGACTCCTTCCATAACCCAGCTCCCTGCATTTCACCATGGACACAAAAGCTGCAGTGTCTCCCCGGCATGGGGAGTGGGCTGCGGAGAGTCCCCTGGGGACCTAGGGCCAGTTGCTCAGGTGGTGTCACCCCTAAGCATCACACACAAGGTCCCCTTCTCCCCCAATCTGCTATCGAGGCCATCACAGGGGTTTTCTGCAGCACTTTACGGGGGGAGGGGGCCATCTGCACAGCTCACGCTCGTTTTGCTTCTCTCTGTTTCCCAGGGCTCAGGGAGACATCACACCCTCACCAGGATCCAGCCACCACCGAAATCACTGCAGTGGGGAAGGGCCCAGCGCCGGCAGCATGTCCGTCCCGCTGCTTTACCCCACGGCAGCAGATAAATTGCTTTTCTTCAAAATATGTGAGCTCAGAGCAAAGAGGGGATGGGGGGACGGGCAGGCCCGTGGGAGCTCCTACAGCCACACACCAGGAGAGCAGGAGTGGACAGCCCTTCCTGGGGCTGCCACAACCCCCAGCACTCTGCCACAGGGATGGTGTGGGCAGAAGAAAGCAAAGGGGAAAAAAAGGGGGGGGGAAGTGATAAAATGCCCTACAGAGTATTTTGCTGCAGGAGGCAGAGTGGGAAGGCAGGCAGGGGGTGGGGAGCTGGAGAGGGAGCAGAGCCGCTTGGAGGGATGCTCCATGCAGGAGTTTGGGCTTGCCAAGCCCCACTTCAGCCCCTTCAGGGAGAACTGAGCCTGTGGGTCCTGTCTGGGAAGGAGGTGATGACAGCTGCTTTCAGGGTGCCTCCCTGCAGCCACAGGGCTCTTCCTTAGCCCGCAGGGGAGCACTGCCCAAATACTGGGGGTCCCCATAGGGCCGAGCATGTTAGTCTCATCGCATACACTTTGCCAGGTGAGCTGTGAGCTCCTGTCTCTGAAACTGGGAAACCTCAAAACCGTTTTTTAACGACTCCTTTTTCTCCTAGTTGAGCTTCTGGCATGGTCCCATGGCTCCAGGACATGGAGTCCTAATTAAAAAAAAAAAAAAAAAGTTGCCACAGGGACCTGTGATGAGGCAGTGCAGAGGCAGGAGGGAGCCTGAGCCTGCGTCCCGCTCGTCCCACCCAACGGCCCGTCGCTTTTCCAGGGACACTGAAGCTGTCGGACCCTCCGGATTCTCTGCTCGGGCTGGTGTCCGTTACCCGGTCTCGGCACGCCCTCGGCTGGTCACAGAAAATGATAGGAAAAGGAAGAAAAATACTTGGATCATTTTGCCACTGCATCTCACAGTGCCCATGGGTGCACAGGTGTTGGATGGACCCACGGAGGACAGGAACTGGGCACGGTCCCTGGGCAGGGGATGCTGGTACCCGGGGGATGCCCTGAAAGCATCACTGGTATTTCTCCCTGGGCAAAGCTCTGCTCCTGGAATGGGAGCCAAAAACTCACCGCATCCCTGGGATTACAGAGCAATACTGAACATCTAAACACATGCACAGTGAATCCAAGGGGCTGAAACCCCTAAAAGTTAAAAAATCCAGGAGACAGGTTGGGGACAAAATATGAAGTGGCCAATGGCTAAAGAAAAACTTGCTCCATGGAACTGCGAGCACGTGGTTGCTTCACCAGCAAAATTCAGCAGCGTGAGCCACAGGACATCACCGCAGCTGTAGGATTCACACCTAGAATGTGCTTGATGTTTGCAGTAGGTTTGCTCATTGAGCAGATGTAGAGTTTCCCAGTTGAAGGGATAGGGACACCAAGACTGATTTTTGCTCCTGCTGCTCCCTGGGCAACAAGGGAGAGAGAAAATGAAGCAGAGTGCCCCAGGTCCCAGCACAAGACAGACGTGGACCTGTTAGAGCAGGGTGAGAGGAGGCCACAAAGATGCTCAGAGGCTGGAGCAGCTCTGCAGTGAGGACAGGCTGGGAGAGTTGGGGGAGTTCAGCCTGGAGAAGGGAAGGCTGCAGGGAGACCTCAGAGCAGCCTCCCAGTGCCTAAAGGGGCTGACAAGAAAGCTGGAGACGGGCTTTTTACAGGGGCCTGCAGTGGTTGGACCAAGGGGGGATGATTTTAAACTAAAAGGGGGGACATTTAGATTAGCTATTAGGAAGACATTCTTCCCTGTGAGGGTGGCGAGGCGCTGGCACAGGCTGCCCAGAGCAGCTGTGGATGCCCCATCCCTGGCAGTGTCCAAGGCCAGGCTGGATGGGGCTTGGAGCAACCTGGGCTGGTGGGAGGTGTCCCTGCCCGTGGCAAGGGTCTCGAACTAGGTGATCTTTCAGGTCCCTTCCGACTCAAACCATTCTATGAAACAAATCCAGTGTTTTGTTAATGATTTCATTAACATTGCGTGCAGCGGGACATAAGCACCTTGCTATTTAAAGTCAGCATTCCCTGCCTATGTATCCTCTCTTGGGAGACAGGTTTGGGTTGGAGAAGTGCCTGGTTCCAAGTGGAACCTCTACAATGCCACAACCCCTCACGCAGACGTTCCAGGAAGACACAGTTGCCGATACCCACCCCCAGCCACTGGAGCACGGTCAGATCTCAAGCGAGTATGCACAGCCCCAAAATAATCCTCCCCCTTGGGTACCCTGGTTTTTATGTCTTACCTTGAAGAACCCATCTGCATCTCCTACTTGGCTGGTACCAAATCATCCCTGTGGCCAGAGCAGCCCTGTCCCTCAGCACCCTCCCACCTTCTCCTGCAATATAGGGCTCCTTAAGCCCTTCTGGTGGGGGCTTACCTGCCTTCAGCCCACAGTCCTGTAATGGCAGGACTTGGGGATGCCCAGCTCTGAGCACTTAAGTTTTTTTTTTTTACAGAGCACCAGATCCCAGAAAATTATTTCTGCCCAAGACGGGATGAGACAAACCCATATAGATGCAGAGTGAAGAAATGTGATTTTTAGCAGCAGCAGGTCCATCCAGGTTTCACAGACCACATAAAACACCACCAGGCATCAAACCCTAGAAAAACAACCCTGTTGCCAGCACAGTGAGCAGCAGAGGGGTTTTTGCTAATTATGAGTTTCACAGGCATAGAGGGAAGATGAAACCAAGCAACAGACTAGCTGGAGAGAAGTTTTTTTTGAGCTTGACAGGATTAAGTTAACACAGAATTAATGAAATGGCTCAGAGATGGAAGAACAGGACTCCAGGAGGCCACTGCTGGATGAAGACAGTGCTTAACCCAGGATCTCTCTCACCCTCCGCCAAATTTATCTACTTTTAAAGATATGTCAGAAGACCCAGACCAGATGCGAAAGTTTTAATGACTGTAGATCCAGGTGGACAAAACTTGAAATACAGGGTGGGACAGAAGACTGCAGGAAGGTTGCTGTCACTGAGCACAGAGGGACATTGGGCATTTCCAGGGCACACAGGGGATGCCGCTGTGCTTCAGAGCGGCTCTCCTCCACCAACACACACTGCATATCAGCTGCTTTCTAGAAAAGCCAGTCTATAAGTGCCTGTGCCTCCTGGAACCTGATGAAAAAATGACAATAAAACCCCACAAACAATTAAAAGAACAGCCCAGTAGGGGCTGAAGCCCCAGATCCAGGCTTGGACCCAGAATGTGCAAATAGGAACACTGCATGAACTCAGGGTTGCACCTCAGATGTGTGCTAACCCGTGCTGCACTTGTGCACAGGTTCATGTAAGCTGGCGATCCCAGCCAGGCGCCCAAAATTCACATCTCCTCCATGGGCAGCTCCCTCTCCTGGTGATTACCTTTGTGCAAAAACCACAGGCACAAGCTTTGCTCCACATCTTAATAAACAAAACTTGCACAAAGACAATCCCAGAATTGCAGGAGCTTCCGGACAAGCCACTGGTGAGATGGGGGGCAGAGTCTGGGTTTGGGTGCCAGCCACCACCTCCAGCCCTGGGAATGGCTCTTTTGCCCTTTGGTGACTTTCCCAGGTGCTGAGCACATAGCCTCTGTGGAACAAAGGGGACAGACACAGGGACACTCAGCTCTAACGCTGCTGTTGGCTTCTTTAAGACCTTCTGGGATAGCTTTCTGACTTGGCCTGGTGTGCCTCGGTAGCTCCTTGGCTCACACACCCTCCTGCGCAGGACAGCTTTAAGCCTCTATGCCCGTTCACTTGGGAAAGCCACCTCTGCTGCCCCATACCCAGCCACTGAGAAATCCCTGCTCCTGTCAGCAGGTACCCAGGAGGGTACTGCCTCTCATCCCCATTGGGGCACTAAAAGTATTTATAAGGCACCCAGAGGTCTTCTCTTGAAAGCTGCATGGGACTACACAAGGTCACCAAACATGCTGGAGGCACCCAAGACATGGCTCAGCAGAAAGCAAAGACGGAAAGCAAAGACAGAGGTGAGATTAACTCAGATGTTGTAGAAATCCACGTGGGCACCGGAGCGGAAGGTGTCCTCCTCCAGGAGATTCACCAGCTTCTGGGCCGACACAGTGCAGTCTATCAGCTGCCTGCTCTCCTGCAGGCTTTGGAAATACTGACGCATCTCGGGGTCGCCAGTCTTAGTCCGGGCCAAGAGCTGCATGTCCGTATCTAAAGGACCTGGGGAAAGAGCAACAAAAAAGAAATCACATGGGGAGTAAGCAAAGTCTGGGACTCATTTTCCTCTTGTACCTGGCTTGGCTGCAAGAACCTTTTATCCACAAAGCCAGGAGAAAATGAGTAGCAATCCATGAGCTCCTCTCCTCACCTGGGGCATAGTTAAGCACACGGACATCAGGCTCCTCGAGTGCCAGCACCTGGAACATCATGTCCCGGGAAGCCTTCCCGCTGCAGTACAGTGCCCAGTTCTTGAAGGGCTTGATGGCACAGAGCGAGGAGATGTTCACCACCGTCCTGCTTGAGCCAGGCCTCTTCCCAAAGGCTTGCAGGGCAGCGGAGGTGAGGCAAAGCGCCGAGGTGACATTGAAGGCAAAGTAACTGTTGATCTCATCTGGGTCAGTGAGATCAAGGAAGGATTTGGAGATGTCTCCCAGGGAGCCTAGGAAGTAAGGATACATGAGTCAAGAGTAATCAAAGGTGGGTTCAACAGCACAGCAGATCCCTTTTTTTCCTACATTTCCACATGCAACACTATTACAGACACAAGCCTGCAGTTCTGCTGGCTCAGCCCTATCAGGGTGTCACAGCATAGTGAGGAGCTCAGCACCGCCCAGCTCTGCTCAGCGCCTTCGGGTCACCTGCTGCACCAGCAGCGGTGACACAGGATATAGACCTGCCAATCCTCTGCCAAAAAACAGCTCCCAACCTCCAGCCTGAAGTACAATGTCCCCGCGGGCCACCACATGACCTCTGCTTTCGCAACCAAGTCGGCAAAGGACCTCACTCCTGTGGCACCTATTGTCTGCTGGAATGCATGGTCTTGTTTACAGTGGTAATGGGTGAAAAAAGGCGAACAGGAATTAAAGATGGCAAGCCAAGCTCCAGAAGGCAGGGCTAGAAGTTTTTCTGATGGCTTGCACCCGGAGAGCAGAGCAGCAAGGGGGTGGTGGTCAGCGGCTCCTGTGCCATCAGCAATGGCTAAAACCTTGCAACCTGCTCCCGCATTTGTTACATTAACAAAATAAAACGCGGACAAGGTGACATCCCTGCTGCTCCCGCGGTTATTTATCGGCACCCGAAGCCCCGGTCGAGCCCCGTCTCAGCCGCTGTGCAGCGAGGGAGGGCTCGGCGGGACTGAGTCCCGGGGGGAGCAGGCCCTTACCGGCGTTGTTGATGAGGAGCAGGCGGCCGTACGGAGCAGCGGGCAGCACCTCCCGCAGGGCAGCCATCGCCCGCCGCAGCCCCTGCGGGCAGCCCAGGTCGGCGGCCACGCACTCCACCCGCAGCCCGCTACCGCTACCGCCCCGCAGCTCGGCCGCCAGCTCGGCCAGGGCCTCCGCCGAGCGCGCCAGCAGCAGCAGCACCGAGCCCGAGCCCAGCCGTGGGGCCAGCAGCCGCGCCAGGCTGCGCCCGAAGCCCCGGGAAGCGCCGGTCAGCACGCAGGCGGCTGCGGCCCAGCGCCCGGGCCCCGCTCCCGGCTCCATCCCGGCCCCGAGCGCAGGCGGCCGTGGGAACGCCCCTCCCCGCCTCCCCCGCCCCATTCATAACCTCCTCCCGCCGCTTCGTGAATGGCCGTTCCGAACGCGCCGGCACCGCCGCCAGCCTCCGATTGGTCGCCGCCGTCGCCTCGGCATGCAGACGTACCGGGTGGGCGTAGGCAGAGCGGCGCGCCCCCTTCCGGCCGCGCCAAGGCGTCGCCTGCTCCCGCGGGCGGGCGAGAGCTAGGGTCAGGCGACAGTGCTTGTGCTTTGCTCCAATCCTTTTTTATCCAATGCATTTTCCAATACATTTTTTAACACATTTTTTAACTTTTCTTTTTCCAATACATTTTTTCCCAGCGCGGCTGTAAATTCCCGCTTCGCGCCTCCCGCAGGCTTGGTACTTTGCCACCAGCCACCACGGCCGCGTTCACCCTGGCCGCTTTCCCCCTGGCCCGAACCGAACCATTACAAAGCCTTCGCACACCTTTTTCCTCTGTGATCGCTATTTTTGGCACTCGGCAGCAGTTTTTTATTGGGTAGCGAAAGCACTGTCTGATCCTCAAAAGTCCTAAAAGGCTTTTTAAAAAAATAAGTAATTTTGTCCTTGAAGGCGGACAGATTTCAAAGAGGGTTTTTGCAAGGAGTACCTGGTTTGCGTGGAATTAGCTGGCAGTTGGGCTTGGTTTCACAGCTGTTAAATCCTGAGGACAGATGGCCCCCCTGGTGCGTGAGCAGGTAGGGAAGCGGTGTTTCACTCTATTAAGCACTCACAGACCGGGCTGAAACCCTCCAGTGTTCTAATAAAGCATTAAAAAATCATGGTGTGACAAAAACCCAAGAGTGATATTTGTTTTGCTAAAGTAAACCTTACATGTTCAGTAAAATCTCAGATCATCAGAAAAAAAAAAAAAAAAAAAGAAAAAAGCAAATGTGTATTTTTTCCACAAGTGGCTTCTTGATGGCAGAACTTGCTTTAGTGGCTGCCAGTTGCCCCCTTCCTATTTTGGCAGCTCCAGTCTCCTGTATCCCTCGTGCTTCTTGCTCCGGTTCCCAGCCAGGCACTGCATCCTGTCCCACCTAGCTGTGTTCAACACGGAACTGGGCCAGCTGGAAATAACTATTATTTCGCTGGATTTCCCTTCCAGCAGACCATTTCTTCCATCCAACCTGCTACCAGGCTACACCAAAGGGTGTAGAAGTAGGAGTGAGGGTCTGGGAAGCAGGTTTTTCTAGCTGATGGATGCTTCTTGTGCTAATATTCACTAAAAATTAAAAATCAGAGGGAGGAACTGGTGACCAAACCAGCCCAGAGCTGGCACTGGAGTGTCGACCTGCAGAGAAATTATAAATCCATAAGATTCCTCCCAATGTCTCATTCTGTCCTTTGTGCTCCTTGGTAAAAAAACAGACTTCGCTAAGGATGCACCTTGCACTGTCCATATTTAGGCAAGCTGAGGATGATGTGATGCATCTTTTTGGCTACTTGTCATTGCAGCCTTGGCAAAATGATTTCCTGCACTCATGGTGCTGCTTTCGCACAGCTGCCCTGCAATACCACATAACCTCTGGAGGTACCTGAGCCCTGGCAGCTACAGCCTCCTGTAGGAAAAGAACAAAAACTTGTTACCTTTTCTCTTGCCGCCTGCTCCTTGGGGAAGTCCCACTGCTGTGTTTGCTCTTCTGGCTCAGACACATCATTTATGGAGGCCAGATTCTGCGTTTTGCCGGTGTGGTGTCTGCCTTGACCTTGGGTGGGTAGACTTGGACGTCCAGAGCAACAGGAGAAGCTTTTATAGGTACGTTGGTGATAAAAGGAATATAGGGGAAACATAGGCCCTCTCCAGAAGGAAAGGGGAGACCTGGTTACCAGGATATGGAGAAAGCTGAGTTAATGACTTTTTTGCCTCGGTCTTCACCAGCAAGTGCTCCGGCCGTACAGCCCGAGTTGCAGAAGGCAAAGGCAGGGACTGGGAGAATGAGGAACTGCCCACTGTATGAGAAGATCAGGTTTGAGACCATCTAAGGAACCTGAAGGTGCACAGGTTCATGGGACCTGATGCAGTGCATCCATGTGTCCTGAGGGAATGGGCAGATGAAGTGGCTAAGCCACTATCAGCCATATTTGAGAAGTCGCGGCAGTCCGGTGAGGTCGCCACAGGGAAACATAATCCCTGTTTTTAAAAAGGGAAATAAGGAAGACCTGGGAGGTTACAGACCAGTCAATCTCACCTCTGTGCCCAGTAGGAGGTGATTGGTAACAGCCAGCATAGCTTCACTACGGGCAAATTGTGCCTGACAAATTTGGTGGCCTTCTATGACAGGGTTACAGTGTTGGTGAATGAGGGAAGAGCAACTGACACCGTCTACCTGGAGTTGTGCAAAGCCTGTGACACTGTCCCAAATGACATTCTTGTCTCTAAACTGGAGAGATGTAGATTTGACAGGCAGGCTACACAGCAGATAAATAATTGGCAGGATAGTCACACACAAAGACTTGCAGTCAACACCTCGATGTCCAACTGGAGACCAGTGATGAGTGGTGTGAATATTGATTTATACTGGAAGATGAGTGCCTCAGCCAAACTAGAGCACCCTGATATGGTTGATGCCAGATGATGATGGGAGGGTTTCAGAGATGTGTCAGAGGGGCTGGGATGTTGGCCTTACCTTGGATGTCCCGAGGAATCCTTTAGCTTTCATGGACAGCTCTAAGCTTCCAAAAAACAAACTCCTTATTTCCATGGCTGGGCTGCCCTTCAGTTTGTTTTACCTAAGTATGAGCAATACCAAAATCTCCAGTAAAATTCCACTACTTAATCACATTGTAATGTATAATGTGAACTCATATATATATTATTGAAGTCAAGGCACTTTCAAACTATGAAGACTGGTTGATATAATAGGGAAATAAATTTCCATAACCCATGAAAGCTATGAAATATCCCCCTCAGATCAGCTGTCTTTTCAGTCCCTGACTTGCTTTTTAAGTCAGTCATGTTAAGGATTTGTTGAATGTTGCTTTATGCTGCAAAGGGCATCTCCTGACCTCAGGTGGGCGGCTTGTAGGGTGGCGTGCTGTGTGCTGAAAACAAGAGAAGAAAACAACAAGAAGAAAACAAGAAGATTCTGACCTGTCAGCAAAATCTGATTTATGACCAAAACTGCTAAGGCTGTATCCAAGACATATTCCTCTGTCGCGTGATGGACACTGTGCATGGTGGAGACGCTCTGTAAGCAGCTTGGTGATGGTCAGTGTGATGTCAGGATCTCTGCCTGCCTAGTTATAGAGGTTAAGCTTCATTCCCTGGTGTTTGTGTTCTTATACCAGATGCTTTCTGGCTCCCCTTACAGCAGTTTGCTTCTTCCACTGGATTTTAGGATCCTAGAATGGTTTGGGTTGGAAGGGACCTTAAAGCCCACCCAGTCCCACCCCTGCCATGGGCAGGGGCACCTCCCACCAGCCCAGGTTGCTCCAAGCCCCGTCCAGCCTGGCCTGGGACACTGCCAGGGATGGGGCATCCACAGCTGCTCTGGGCAGCCTGTGCCAGTGCCTTGCCACCCTCACAGGGAAGAATGTCTTCCTAATAGCTAATCTACATCTCCCCTCTTTCAGTTTAAAATCATCCCCTCTTGGCCAACCACTACACGCCCTTGTGAAAAGCCCCTCTCCAGCTTTCTTGTAGCCTGTTTAGGCACTGGGAGGTGCTCTAAGGTCTCCCTGCAGCCTTCCCTTCTCCGGGCTGAACACCCCAACTCTCCCAGCCCTTCCCCACAGCAGAGGTATTCCAGCCCTCTGATTTTAATTTGATATAATCATGCTGATGGTGGCAATTTCACTTTTCTTGGGGAACGCTCAATCCTAAGCATTGCTCAGCAATTTCAGGGTCTGCTGCAGTCTCATATTTTACGTCTTCAGAGACAAGAAGTACCAGCACTCTTCTTATCCTTCCTCCAAGCACCCTGGAAGTGCTGCTGCCAGAGCACCTTGGGGAGAAAAGGAGATGGTTTGCAGTAAGGGTAGGGAACTTAGCATCAGGAGACCTGGGCTAAGGGCCAAATCCAGTGAAGGGTGTAGATACTGCCCTGGCGTTTTTCTTTTCTTTTCTTTTTTCTTCTGATTTTTTTCCTGCCTGCCTTTCTATATCGGTGTTTTTGCAGCTTGCTAGCTCCTCTCCTCATCCATCATCCAGCACCAGCCATAGGACTGCAGGGATAGTTCCCAGAAAGAAAGTTTCCTCATGGAAGAAAGACTCCAGAAATGGCAGCTGTTACCTGAGCAGAGGAGGGCTGCAAAAATTAATATTGGAAAAGGGCATTTAGTGGAATACAATTTTGGTGTAATTGCTAGGAACTAGGAACAAAATTGCATTTTGGTTGGACTGCTCTGGAACTCTCTCAAGAGAGTATGTTTTAAAACATAAATGGTTGCTGTTGGCTGGGGATTTGAATAGTACATCAAGAAATACTGTATAGAAGCATCTAATGCATGGTGTAAGGAAGAGTGGGAAGGGCTGTGTGTAGAAAGGTCATCACTGGGTTTTCAGAAGTGATGTAAGGTAGGCTGGGAAGGTGGTAGAGCTGGGAAAGCTCTGGAAGGTGAGCTGTTGTATGGATGTGACTCCACCACAGGGACACCTTCCCTAGCTAGTGACACAGGCTTTGCCTGGGCAGCATTGGATGAATGTAAGGGGAAGGCACATGGGACTGGTGGGGCTGGTCCAGGGATGATTTTTCCCCCAAGGAATATGAGCATCACCTCATCCCTGGGTGAGTGTGTAGCTGTTGGAGAATGAGCAGGCTGACACAGCCCCTCCTGGGGTGTTGGGAGCTGCTCAGCCAGGGTCTCAGCCTGCATGTCAGGACCACGCTCTGGCAACAGGAGAGTTTGAATTCTTTCCAGGATATTAGTCAGGAAAATGAATAGAGGTGTACCAGAACCAGTGAGAGCAATGGTCATTCCCTTAAAAGAAGGAAGATGCTCTGCTTCCCTCCGACCCTGTGTGCAGTGGGGACACTGGGCCCTGAGTACCATCCTAGTTCCTGTAGGATTTGCTGTTGCTGCACAGCTCTGCAGCTGATGTAGACAGACCCTGTGGCACTGTCCTGTGCAGGGACAACACAGTGAAGGCACCTCTTCACCTTCACAAAGCGGGAGGCAGGTGAAGTCGGATCCAGAAGAGTGAGCATCACGAAATCAGGCACACCACAAACCCCTTGGCTCTTCATCCATCGGGCTGGGGCTTCCTCTGCAGCTCAGGCTGTAGTTGAGAGAACCAGCACTAGGTGTCAGCGGCATTTAAAATCTGGAGGGAGCTGCGGGCACCCCCTGAGCCCAGGGTCCCCGGGAGGAGGGGGGGAGCCCTGGGGGCTCGGCTCCTGGGCAGCACACTGAAGTGAGAAGGAGAGTCGTGTGTGTAAGCCAGCAAAGAAGTGGCAGAGGGGTACAAATTCTCTTGGTGCTGCTGATTTTAAATACCTACTGGCGTATTATCAAAATTGCCCAAATTATCCATCATATGCGATCGTATCTATTGAATTTATCTGGAGAAGCCACCCAAGCTACTTTGTTGTTGTGGCACGGGTCCTGGTGGCACTGAGCTATTGTGCGGGTGTGTTTGCAATGCTCTCAGCAGCTTCTGATGGCTATAACATGGCTCCCACAAATCCAGGGGAAGGCAGAAGGGCTTCCAGGGGTGAAAACTCACCTGGTGTGCTGCAGGGGTGATGGCAATGCTGTGGAGCTGGTGCTCACAAGCAGCAGCTGCCGTAACACTCCCAGGGCTCACACGTACTGTAAGGGAAGCACTAAATTCCTTCTGCAAAGGCCTGTTAACAATAGCTTTCAGGAAGAGCCCTGGGTATTTCTGCCTGGCGTTACCACCCAAGAAGGGCAGGGCTAGAAGTCATACAAGGTGGCCCTGGCTGTAGTCATCATTGCCATGACTACCCATGGGCTGCTGGAAGGGAGAACTGTGGTTTTGCTCCTGAGCTCTGCTTGTTGTTATAGTAGACCAAAGGCCACCCCAACTGTGGGATCTCATCATGTTCAGCAGCTAATTGTGTGACCTCCTAAGGACAAGATGCCTTGGATGCCAGCAGATCTTTTGCTCCATACAGCGGGGCTGCTGTCTGCCTGGGTGTCACGGCAGCAAGGATAATGAGGACAGGCTGAGCGGCACAGCAGGAACCTCACTCCTGCAGCTGTCTGTGATGAGAAGGTGAACATGCAGGGAGGAAATCTCCCCGCATTGCAGGCTAGGAGGAAGGGTCTCTCTCCTACTCAGAAATGACGACCCCTTCTGCTGCTGTCATGGGTGAGCCAGGCAGCCCCAAGCTGTGTCAGAGAGCAGAACTCAGTGCTTGCAATGGTGCTAACCACTTCCTGACGTACATGGAGTAGAAATATATCACGCACTGCTCAGGCTAAAGGGTGAATGTGTTTGTCCTTCTGCTTCCAAACAAAGACAGGGAAACCAGCCTGTTCCTTCACTGTGCTGCTCTCTGCCAGCATGGGCTTCCCAGGTTCAGCTAAACATTCCGGAGCTACAGAGCAGCTCCGAGCCTCAGATGGGGATCCATCTCCTTGGTCTTCAAATCCTGCCTACATGAAGCTATGTGATGCCATGTGGGTTTTGGCAGGACTTTAGGAATCCTAGTACAGCTTGCCCAAAGATCTTCAACCCAGAACTGCCACCAGAGATCCCCATCCCTGTATTTAATTAAACCAGAAGCTCAGATCTGAAAAATCCTCCACAAAGGCTGAAAGCCAAAACTTGGTGGCTGAAGTCCACTCGCTGCTGTTTCAGTCTGTCTGTATTCAGAAAAAACAGGTATAATAAAATGCATGAGAAAACAAGAGTCATAATTAGAAGCATCAAGGTATGTCCCAAACAGGGGTTTGGGGAATAGTGTGATAATACCAGAGGGGTTTAAATATTTATTTCTGTCCTGAAATATAAAGCCAAACAGGATTTTAGGCATAGAGCCTAGTGGCTGGAAAACATGGATTTATCCTCTGTAAATACATTGTGGAAGACCGGATTATATTGTGGTTACTGACATGTGGACATGAATGCACCTGGGGGCAACAACGTAGAACCAGGTCTAGGCAAGGGCACCTGGCCAAGAGCCACGATGGAATCACTGTACTGAGTCTCTGGCAAGCCAGGCTGGCTGCTGCTGCTGTGGGTGGCATCCAAGTGTGTGGGATAGTGGCAATCAGTGCAGAGGGAGCTGTGGCCCTTCTCAGAAGCAGCAGCTGCTGACAGCGCTTCTCCCACCCTCCATAGAACGAGGAGCAGCCAGCCGGCTCCCCATGGATCCTCACTTCCTCTGCCTCTCCATCCCAGCTGCAGCCCTTTCCCCTTCTCTCTGCAAAAGGGCAGCCAAGTCCTGAGCTCTTCCCCCTGGAAAGGGTGAGATTGCATTTCACAGGCGCGCAGGGGGTGCTTTGAGTTGGTACTGTGCGGCAAAAAGGCGGAAGGCAGCTGAGGGAGGGGGATAAATGAAATGCAGGCACCTCTCTGTGCAGCAGAGATTTTTTCAGCCCTGGGGGTGAGGCGGAGGGTGCTAAAGGTCAGCCTTTAAGAAGGAAACCCGGCTGCTGCACACCCAGAGCAAACAGGACCAGCTGACTTGTGTGCTTAGTCAGCACCAGCAGCGTTCTTGTTGCTTTAGAAACACTGTGTGCCTTTCCTTGTCCAGCCTCGAGTGATGGGGTATGAGAAAGCAAACGCTGTGGATACCCAGCCTGGCCGAGAATGGGGTTATGGCCAAAGGGGTTTGCTGAAGGCAGAAGGGAGAGGTGGGGAGAAGGCGGAGGCTAGGGATGCAGGAGGAGAGTGTGGAAGCAACTACAGGGGCTGCAGGACTCCAGCCCACGGCCCAGAAGAAGGGACCTGCCCAGAAAGCTTGCTTGAGATTATTTGAGTGTCTAACGGCATGCGGGACGAGTTCCACAGGTCCCTGCAGGAGGCTGGTCTTCCAGTTCAACAGCATCTGGCCTTGTTTGTTCCTTTCTTTCTACTTTTAATTCCTGGATCTGTTTTCTAGCCCCTTCATTTTGCTGTGTTTTCCTGAATGACACTGGTGAGACCAAATATAAGAGTAGCTTGGTGTCGCGCCTGCCTGTCGTTATTTGAATGTAGGTGTGGTCCCAAGAGCATGGAGGCAACCAGAAGGGAAGAAGCCAGTGGTCAGAGTGGGGAGCTGGTAAGGAAGCAGAGAAGCCAGAAGATGTTGAAAACAGTTCAGCAAAGTAACAGCACAATGTGAAAAACCAAAATAAGCACAATAAGAAAGAGATTGTTAAGTTTAAAAAACAAACAAACACGAAATTCTGATGGTGGTGTTGCTCTTGTGAAATGGAAGAATTACGACTGGTCCTGGAATTGGGAAGATCCCAGGTGCCACAGTAATTTGTAGACAGTTGGCAATGACTTTTTATTTCAGCAGTGAGGAAGAGACCGAGCGGTTGCAGGCAGAGGTAGGCTGTTGAACCAGAAGCCCCAGGTGACCTGCCCACGAGGCTGGGGAAAGGCTGCTCGAGGTTTCTGGCCCATTACATTGATTTTTTAGGAAGTTTTGGAACACTAGGGAAGTTCTGGAGAACTGGAAAACACTAATGAGAGGTCAGTAATTGAAAGGCAGAGCTTTTAAAGCTTCATCATGCTGTTGTCAGTCCCATAAAAAACAGTTATATGGAACTTCATTAGTAGGAAATTAAGGGAACGTAAAAGAGTTAATGTCAGCCAGCACGGTTTTAAAGGAAATAGAATCTGTCAGGCAAACTCGATACAATTTTTCAACGAGATTATGAGCTGGTAACAGACAACTTTGATGCATTTGTGTTGGTACTGCATGATGATTTGATTAATAAATTAGAACAATACAAATTCAGCATGCTTATGTCAGTGACTGGTAAGAATAAACAAACTTCTTGAGGACAGGCTTTCAAATGGTACAAAGCCTGTGTGGTAGCAAATAACAAGGGCAAGTCCCAGACTGCTCGATAAGCCAGCCGCAAGCAATGAATATTCATGCGAAGGTGACCAAATGCCTTGTGTCCAGGGACAAAGAATGTAGCTTTTTTTACAGAACGGAAAATTTTATCCCAGGTGGCAGCAGCCTGAAAAGAATTGAAGGTGATGGTGGGTAATCAGCTGAACATCAGCCTCCGCACGACCCCGCGGCTGACAGGACTGCTTAATGGTACCAGCAGTGGTACCAACACAACATTGAGGAGGAGCAGATGGATTATATTTGGGCTTGTTACTAAAGGCACTGCTCTGTCTGCTTCTTGAAATATGGCAATTTTTGCAAAAAAATGCATAAATGAGTAAATTACTAGAAAATGTGCCTTAGAGTGAAAGGCTCCAAGAACTAGATATGTTCAAGTGATCAGGGAAGATGGTTGATCCCAGACCTCAGGACCATACGTGAACCCCAAAGACTTGATAAGACTTCTAACTCTACCAGGAAGGGTAGAAAGAGATCTGCGGCTGGAATTTGAAGTCAGAGGCCAGGTGGGATTTTCTATGGTGGCAAAAAAAGCACTGAATTTTCTGCCTAAAAATATGCTCAGATTTCACTGTTGCTTTAGAAGCCAGTTGATGTATAGAAAATTTGTGGTTGGTGCTCCTTAGAAGGTCCTCCTGCAAGGTAACAATATCCCTTTCCATCCCCGTTTGATGTGGATATTTATGAACCTATGGAAGTGGCTTTGGTGCTTTTGCCTTTGTGAGAAAAATGCAACATTTTGATGAACAGTTTTTTAAAAAATATTTATTTATACTCCATTCAAAACCTAACTTTTCTTTTTAGACAGACTGTTACAGTGCCTCATAGCATATTCCTATGTTGCTTTGTGGAGGTGAACGCTCTGCTTTTCTCCAGGATGTGGTCTTGCTGGCTGAGTCACACCGTGTTCCATGCACTGGTCTCCTCTTCTTGCTGAAGCGCTACATTGTGGCATTGAGACAGCGGTCCTCATTCTGCTGGTGCAGGAGAGTGAGACTAAAGTAAGACTGAAGACATCAGAATCTGATGACTACTTGATTTCTAAGTTTCCATCTCTGTGCCTAAACCTCTTCTATTGTAATCTAGTGGACTAAGCAGTGTCCTCATACCAGAGAAAACTAGACCTTCTTTCTGAGATCCTGATTTGTGGTAACACCATTGCCTAACTGAGCATTCGGGATTGAACCTGGCAGTGCTGTCATTCGTAGCAGTTCTTCTCCTGTAATGAAAAGCATTAAGGATTGTTGCCAGCCTCTCACTCTTCAGCCACTGTTTAATGCTGTTTCTGAAGCTCAGTGAAGACAATGCAATGGTTACCGCTGACTTCATGAATATTGGCTCAGTCCCTAACAGCACAAGCTCCTGCTAATTTGAATGAAAACAGTAATCTTAGCTTTGATAGCATCTACAGATTTTGCACCAGAGCTGGGTACATATGACACATCGAGCAGCACATTATATATATTTCCCGTAGCCACAGGTAGCTCATTTCAACAGTCTGCAGTTAAAATCACAAATGATTTGCTCCTTGCAGCAGCTGTCATTGTGTTTTGCCGTGGGAGATCGCCCCTGTAAGCTGCGGTGCTGGAAGCACCAGCCTGCTGCCATGGGTGCCCGACCTTGCCTGCAGCACAGAGCAGCTGGGGGAGGCAGGCACAAAATGCACCGTGCTCCCCCATACAGCTCCTGACCCAGCCCGAGGGAAGGCAGCGCCAGGCTGATGGACTCAGAAATCACCCTATTTTTATCCACTTTCCTTCCACCGCTGACGTGTATCTTTGCTTCTTGGTCCTCAGAAAGCTTCTACCATGTCTCCATGGTGACTGCGGTCAGAGGACAGATTTCCTTGCTGGTGTTAGCACATCCAAAGTGACATCCATCTGGTCTTGCACGGCACCGTGTTTGGCAACCGCAGGCATTATGTGCAAGAGCTGGTGAACTTCACGTGAACTAACAAAGTCTTTGCCAGGCTCTCCTTGCCCCTCCTGTGTTGATCCAGTCATGGTACATCATATTTTGGGAATTTCTTTTATCCCTTTCTCACTTAATTCAGTGATGATACTGGGATATTCAGACTGGCAGTGCTCACCCTCAGCAAGCAGCAGTGAGGGAAGCCCGAGGTGTGCTCATACAATTAGTGTAGTTATATTTATATCTTGGAAGATGAAACAGCAAAAGCAAATGCAGAAAGCCATGGCAGTGTGCATTGCCTGCTCTCAGTCCTGCTCTTCATCCCTGCCCTGCCTCAGGTTCCCGCGCAAGGACAGCTCTGCTGCACCTGATAACGCCTGGCTGGGAATGTGACCCTTCCAGCATTGTTTTCACAACAAGAAATAATAACAATAATAACTGGCTGCTTCCAAGGGAGGCAGCGTTAAACCTTGAGACCTTGATATCCAAAGGTGTCTCTAGGGCTGGCAGTGCTTTTTGGAGGAAGCTCCGCCATGTCCTTGGCTGAAGATGCCTCTTGGGTTGTGCAGCTTGGGGGGCACATGCTGGGGCTTGGCAGCGGGTGGGATTTTTAGGATCAAGCTGAAAGGTGGTTTGGTGTCAGCAGGGATTTTTCTTTGGGATCACAGTCAATTACACCTTCTCAGGGTGGGGGTGACATCATTTATGGGGCTGAGGGACAGGCTGGGGCAGGAGTAGAAGTTCATCCCTCCCAGGGCAGGGTCATGCCTTTGCTCTGGGCAGTGACACAGGTTCGTTCCCGCTGGGACCTCCCCTCATGGTGGGTGGCAACACAGCAGTGCTGTGGGGCTGTGACCCCTCACGGGGGAGGACATGGTGTCACTGCCATGGGGCTGTGTCCCCTCAAGGCAGGTGTCACTGCCATGGGGCTGTTTGTCTTCAAGGGGATGGCATGGGATCTCTGCCATGGGGCTGTATCCCCTCGGGGTGGGTGTCACGGCCATGGGGCTGTTTGTCTTCAAGGGGATGGCATGGTGTCTTTGCCACGGGGCTGTGTCCCCTCATGGCGGGTGTCACGGCCAAGGGGCCCGTGTTCCCTCACGGCGGTGCCGCCACAGGGCCGCGCCCCTCAGGGAACTACCGAACGCGCGGGGCCGCGCCCGGCCAGGGAAGCTCCGCACCCGCCGCCCCGGCGGACCCCGGCCTCGCCCCCCCCAGCGCCATGGGGCCGCCCCCTGCCGCCGGGCCCTCCCCGCCTCTCGGCTGCCGGGCGTGCGGCGGCGCAGGCCGCGGCGGGGCCTCCCGCCCGCCCGCACTACATTTCCCGGCGTGCCGGGCGCGGCGGGGCCGGGCCGGGCCGAGCCGCGCGGAGCGGAGCGGGCGGCCCCGGTTGCTGGTGCTGCCCGGGGCGGGGAGGGCAGGGCAGGGCAGGGCAGGGCAGGGCAGGTGGGTCGGCCGGCCGGCCGGCGGAGCCCCATGGAGCGGGGGAAGATGGCGGAGCTGGAGAGCTTGGAGACGGCGGCGGAGCATGAGCGGATCCTGCGGGAGATCGAGAGCACCGACACGGCCTGCATCGGCCCCACGCTCAGGTGCGGCGGGACTCGGGGCGGCCAGCCAGGGCGGGGGGCTCGGGCAGGCTTCGCCTTGCCCCCCTCTCCCAGGGACTTGGAAGCAGTGAGGAGATTTTGTGTTCTTATTTTATCAATAGTGGTCTCTGAGAAGTGCCCGCAGCCCCCTCGCTTCCTCCGCCTGGCTCCCCGGGGGGAGGGAGCGCCGTGAGTGGCGACCCTCGGTCGGCGGCCGCCCGCCTTCCCGGGCCGGGGCCGCGGGGTGGCCTCTCCCGGCCGGCTGTGGTGGCAGCGCTGTGGCCGGCTGACCGCCCCCCCCGGGCCGGCCCGGCTGACCCCCCTCGGCCCGGCTGCCCCTCCTCGGGGCCTGCGCCCCGGCCGGCCCCCGGCAGCTCTCGGGGTGCCTGGCGTTGCCCTCCCCGACGGGGTGCGGGTCAGGGAAGGAAGGAGGGGGTTTTCCTCCCCTTCGCCCAGAATCTGTCAGAGTTATTCATATAAACCGCTGCCTGCCCTTTTTGTTGATTTCTGATCATTTCACAAAAACCATGGCTAATTGTGAAGCAGTGGATATGGGTACAATTACCATCCTGATGATGATATGAGTTAATGCCTCTGTTTGCTTAATGGATCCTTTGTTCTCCTATTAAGCATCTTTTCCCAGTGGTTCTTGCAGTATCCTTCAGCTGGGAGAAGCCGTGGCTTCATCTGCCGAGCTCTCCTCCTGCCCGAGGAGCACAGATGGATATAGCTGTGTGCCCAGGAGTGTTGCCCGTTCGCTTTTCCTGAGCTTGGGGCTGGCGTTTTAGCCTTTTAGGTATTTGTGATGCTGATTAGGATTTTGCAGCAGTGGCTTCAGCTGCGTTGTTAATCTGAAAGATGCGGTAGCTAGATGCGGTAGCTGACTGTTTAACTGAAGCCTGCGTCTCATGAGAAACCACCTGATGTTTTTTTAAAAGTACTGTATTTTACATGAATTATGGACATCTAAGACCTTTCCTTGCTATCCAGACCATGTGCTATTAGTATAGCTGTATTTTGTATATTGTAGAAGCCATATAATGGATTTGGCAAACTGAGACACCTCGTCCCTCCTTCCCCCTCTTTAAACAGAAGTTCTCCAAGAAACTTCATATCTAAACCAAAACACATTACTTGCAATGCTGAGCACAAGTGTGTGTGTAGTTCTCTGGAAGGCTAATGATACAGATGGGTAGAGGATATTTATAGCTTATCATAACCAAACTGATCAGGCTGAGAGGTGGGGAAAGGTAGAGGTGTGTTACCAGAAATACTTGGCTTCAAACTCTAAATAGTGGCATTATTGCAGACTTAAATTTGGTGCTAAGCTTTGCTGCTTTTTGTGGCAAGAAGAGCGTGGTGCCCTTTTGCAGGGCAGCACAGTCAATTTCACCTTCCCCTTTTCAGCTAGTCTGCGTCGCTGCTGAGCTGGAAATCACAGTGCCAGGTGGGAGTGTTTGGTATAAACAGGGCTGGAACCTCCGGTCCCACCCCCTCTACAATAGCCCTTCATATCTTTTCAGTATTTAAGTTTTACAAAGTCATGGTTTTAAATGACTTGTGTGGCTGTCTTTAAAAATAAATGCTTTTAAGCTGTTTGACTTGCAGTGATGCTGTGGTGTGGGCACAAAATTAAAATGGAAAAGCTTTTCACTTGTGGAGCAATAGAGCACTGGATTTATCTTGCTATAGGGTTGCCCATTCGTTTAGTTTTTGTGACTTTTTGCAGTTTTCTTTCAGAAGTTCTCCTGTGAATGAAACCTTTACAGGTAAACTGAATGGTAGGAGATGCTGAGAATTAGATTATTAACAAAACTGAAAAAACTGGTTCAAATGCCTGGGAACTGCTGGAATGAAGAGTGTGGGTGTTTTCCTTCCATTTCATAGCACTAAGTGCAGTTGATCTTGTTTCTCAGTATTAAGGGTAGGTGAGGAGTTGGGCTTAATGTCTATCTTTGCATACCCAGAGAAGAAACTCTAATGTCTGGGGGAAGAAAGGTTTGTGCTTTGCTAGCATTAACTGTTGGAGTGCAGCGGTACTTCATCCGGGGTATTATTAATGATGTAAGTGTAAATAATACCTGCTCCAAGGATTTTTAAGAGTTGAAACTAGACCAGCTCAGGGTAAACATGATGTGCTGGAGAGTCCGGAAAAGAGGATGATGGAAACTTAAAAAAAAAAAAAAAAAAAAAAAAGGTGACTCACTTCGTGTAGGCATCATGGAAGAAGTGTGTCTTCAGGAGCCAGCCTGGCTTCCCTTCTAGGAACAGCAGTCCCAAAGCACAGTTCAGAAAAAGGCTGGACTGCTGGGCTTCAGCTGCCAGTGGGGCCTGTTTGCAGAATTATGCTTTTATCAGTTTTCTGACTCGGCAGAGTGAAATATTCTGTCTGCAGCTGGCCTGTGTTGTCCTGGCGTAGTGCTCAAGGCTGAGTTGCTATTATCAGAGGGTGACGGAGGGGGGGGAGTTAAGATGTTAAATTTAAGGTCCAAAAAATTCATCTGTCTGGGTGGGTTTGTGTCCCACCCATCAGGGAGAGCATTTTCTGTTAGAAAAATAGCAAGTGTAGTAATTCTTGCCCTGGGGCAGGGGATGAAAAGATGCCTTCTTGAAGTCCCTTCCAGCCCTATTTTTTCTGCTCTGTTCTTGCTGTGATTCTGGGATTCAGTGGCATGGGCCGGGACTCCATTGTGCTGGGCACTGTGCAGATGTGGGATGAAGCCTGCCCCTCCTCAAGGAAAGAAATTTAATTCGAAATACAAAATGGGAGATGCCATCAAGGTGTCTCTCTTTTCCCTTCCCACCGCCCAATACCCGACAGTGAAAGTCATTGTGTTTGAAGGAGGACACTGAACAAGTTCAGTGAGTCTTTGTGGGGATCCCCTTGAGTCTGCAATGCTCCTGGAATCAAAATAATCCTCTTCAGGATGTCTTTCCTGCTATTCAGCCTCTACTAATTATATCCATTGCTTCTAATTCCACTTCCTTCTGCTGTTCTAATTCCTCTTTTTCCCCCTCCTTGTGTTACACTTCTTGGTTTTGCAGAGTATTTTTGGATCTCCTCTCTGTATCTAGGTTTCTAAGAATCACTTAATTCTGCGGGATCAGGTAACCTTCTAGGGGAAAAGAAACTTTCTTGCTTAAAACCACCTCTTGGCTAAGCTGTGACGCCTGAATGCTCTGATTTTTATTATGCTCAATTGACTGATAAAGTTTGTTGCTCTTTGGTGATTTTTCTGTAATTTCAGCAGGTTGGTTGGTTAGGTTGTGTTGTGGGTGATTTTTTTTTTGTTAGTTTTTTTTTTTTTTTTGTGTGTGCGTGTGTGATGGGAAGCTAACCCTGGTCTGTAATGTTCTAGCTGTGCTCGCTGGAAGTGAGGATGGATGTCTCTGTGGTTTCTAATCAGTTACTCTTTGAGAAGAGGTTAGTCCCTCACTCTGCAACCTCATACAGCATTTGCTGAGCGATTACTTTATTTGCATGGCTGATGCTGTCTTGCTTTCTTCTGTGATTCACTTATTTCCTCCCCTTATCTTCTCCATAGTATAAAATGTCCTGTGCTTTGTGCTGTACTCCTAGATTATAAATGATCGACTCAAACTGGTACAGAATAAAGGCAGGAGAAACAGGGAGATTGTCTTGTATGGCACCCCACAAATGTGGGCTGTATACCTTCAGTCACTTTTCCCTGTGCTCAGCCTGTCATCTAAGGAGGAGTATGTGTGATTATCTGAATTGCTAATAATTTTAGAAAAAGTTCTTGATTTCAGCCTGCAGGTGTTTTACTGTCCTTTCCTGTGCTCCTCTGCAGTGTCCTTTAACACCTGGTGTCTCCTCACTGTTTAAATACTGGCTTGTGTTTTCAAGTCACTACTTAATCTTTTTTTTTGATTATACAGCATGAGCTCTGCAAGTCTCTTGAAAAGCCTTTTCCTGCTCTCGAGCTGCATTTGCAGCTTTTTGAAATTGGTGAAGGATTTTTAAACAGCATTTGATAAATTAAAAAAGCCCTATCTGGCCACATAGGTGTAGTTACAGTATTCTTGCTGTCTCCTCTCCGATTTAGATGCAGATAAAATTACATCGATACTGTAGTAGTCTCCTGCTTGTGCACTGAGAGCTTCTCCAGTCTCTCTTCTCCGCAGCATTGTAACAAGAATTGTTACTTAATGCAGAGTTATTTTCTTGGGGGCACAGTTGTTTGTAGCTATGGATCACGCTCCTCGTTGCTACATCTGTACCTTGGCCCTTGGTTCTCCTGTAGTGCAAATTGCTGGGAAGGATCAAGATTTCCAAGCGATTGTTCTCCACGGCTGCCTGATTTCATGGTTTGTTATTCTTCCAGCTTTTGTGTCATCTGCAAATTGTATCATCGGTCTTTTTTTCCTCCCCCCCCCCCTTTTTTTTTTAGATATATATTTGCTTTCTAGATTGTTCTTTCGTGGTTGAGATTTTATCAGTTATGTTGGGATTAGTACTTGCCTGTGCCCCTTTAGAAAACTGAGAAATTTTGTATTGCAGACAGCAATTAATCATCCAGTCTGTGCTTTTATATAGAACTATATTTTTAATAGGAGTTTCATATCTGTCTGCTAATTATGTGTTTGGAGAGATTACAATGTTGTTTTACCCAAAAATGAAATTTAGCATACTTGATAGGGTAGTGTTTCTACTAAGCAGCTCTTGACTGAGATTAAAGCAGGACTGTAATTCAGCTCTGTTCCCTGAATCCTTTATCAACTCTTCCATGACTGTGTCTGGGATTAGTGTTGCTCTGGCTGACCTGGAACTACCTGGCTGATCTGTTTACAGTGCTGGCAGTGCGCTGTGTTCATCCCCTGCCTGTAACCTCCCCCATACTCAGGTTCATCTTAAGCAGTGGAGCCAGAGGTCCTCAGCTGCCTTTTTCTTTAAGGATTCTGGGTCTTCTGGCTTGAATTCTTGGCAAATAATGTTCTCATCTGGGACTAATGGATCTAACTAACCTCATCTCCCATAGGAACATCACCTTAGGTCCTTCTTGGTATCCGCAGGCTCTGGCTGGCTCTCTGGGAGGAGCATTGAGATACCTGAGCTGAATGTGTGGGAGCCAGAGGTGCTGTTGCTGCAGCCCATCTTGCTGACATGGTTCGGTGCTACCTTGGGTCCAGGCTGGAGCAATGTCACAGTGCACATAGCAGCAGTTTGTCTGAGATCCTGACTCCTGAGCTGGTACTGATGTCCTGGAAGGGGGGATGTTCTCTGGTTTATTCTATAGCTTCAAATGGAGCTGAGCTGGAACTATTACAGCCCTGTTCCTGTGTCATTCAGGTTTCTGGTGCTGGACTTGGAAAGCTGAGGCTTTGCTCTTAGACACAAACTTATGGAGGGGGTCCAGCAAGTCCTGGGGCTCTCACTTAGCCCCTCTGAGCTCCCCAGCATCTCCTTAGTTGAAAGTTGCAGCATCAGTACAAGCCTGGTGGTAAACCTGGCTGGAAAATGGATCTGGATGGAAAAATAACCCAGCTAAAAAACGTTTTGTTTCAACACAGCTCTGCTTCGAGGTGTTTTGCTGTGTGGTAGCACAAATACTGTTTCCAGCCCAGGGAGGAGGGTGGAGATGGGAATGTGGGACTTGGTGATGGCAAAAGTCACAGAATCACAGCATGGTTGGGGTTGGAAAGGACCTCTGGAGATCTAGTCCAATCCCCCTGCTAAGGCAGGTTTTCAGCTGGACCAGTTCACCCCCAATTTATCTTGGGCTTGTTTTCTGCCTTCCCAGCATCTAGACTGGCACATGGAATTTGGTGGCAGGGTACTGGGTCTGGAGGGCAGCTGTGGTATTAGACATCTAATGTCTATGAACTTGAACGCGTCCTTCTTCCACAAGCTGTGTGCAATTCCCTCACCTGGTAGAAGGCTGTTTTATTTGGTTGGGGAGTGTAAGTGGTTTACGGTGGGTTAGGTGAACATGGAAACCATGACACAGTAATGAGCAGAAGCAGCAGACTTGAGTTTTCTGGGTTGGGTGCTAAGAGCGAAGGCTGGCCAAGCTGGTCCTAATCTTTGCTCCAGGGGGTGAGATGAGGATAATGGTCTGTGTTACAGATGCGAAGCAAGGAGTAATGATAGGTCTCTGGCTTAACAGCTTCCCTATTTGTATTTTGGAGTGTAGTAGTAAAGATGGTACAGTGTCATTCTGCTTGCTCTTGGGACCACCTTTACTGGTGGTAGGGGGCTGTGATTGCTGTGGTTTCTCCTTCAGCCAAGCCTGCCTTGGATGAGGAGAGAGGAAGGAGACCCTGGATCAGCTTTGGGATGAAGTGGACCTTCTCTTGCACATGCTGGGGCTGGATAAGAAGCACCTCCTCAAGGTCCCAGGCACAGTAAGAATTGAGAGCATCTGAAAATCATACACAGTATCTGTAAAAAATCCCCTGAGGTTGAACACTGTGAGAATTTACATGTTAACAGGGGTAAAATGGTACTGAGTTGTTGTTCTGACTTAGCACCCTTCAGCTGTGCCACGTGCCACGCTTTGCCTTGGGTCGCGAGTCCCATCTCTACACATCCCATCCCTTGCTTTACACAGTAATTCGTGAAATGCTAACTGCCAGCAAAGCAATACTGTAAAGAAATAGCACAGAACGTCTAGACACTAACTGTTGGCCACAGAGCTTGCTCAGGAAGCTGCTTGTAACAACTGTAAATTGTCTGCTAATAAAAGCCTTGCAGGATCGTTTGAAGCATCTTTCAGCCCATTCTCCTGCCACCCAGACTGGGAAACTGCAATCTCCTGAAAATGAGCCTGGGTCTCTGTTCATATGTACATAATTAAGCGTCTTTTAAAAGACAGTTCATTGCAATACTGCTTGAATTATATTAGCATTCCCTTCTGGTCAGGCTGATGCTGTTTAGCTCCAGGTTTTGTGTTGTGGAGAAAAAAGTATCAGCAGCTGCTCCTGTGAAATAATCTTCTATTGGCATTAGCGGTCCGTTGGGAGATGGACTGGTCTGGTTTAATGTGTGGAGCATCAGCAATCTCTGCCTGAAGGTATGCCTTACTTAATTATCTCAGATTTTATGGATTCTTTCCTGTTTGCAGTCCTGAGGTTTTGCAAACAATTTTGAAATGCTGAAATCTTATATTTCATATAACCCTTTTTATTTCAGTCTGCACCCTGATGCAGTCTGAAGGGAACAGTTTGCAGGAATGTACTGCTTAAATTATTTATACCTTGTATTTTCTTGGCTTTTCTTACAGAAGTACATTCCTTTATGGAATTTAATGAATCACTGTCAAAGAACAGATTTATCAAATGCCTGTTCCTATTCTGTGGGATATGGTCCTATGTCTGGGCTCTCAATAGCTCACTGAATTTATTTTCCTACTTACCCTCCCAGCACCTTATCTGCAGCAGCAGTATGTGACAGCGGTGTTATGAGGTAGTAAGGTAAAAGGGGAATATTTCGCTTGAATCTGTGGGGAAAGGCTGCTCTACTAACCTGTCTTCGTGGCTTCAGGAGTTGTTACTGCATATGACTTAGCAGTATTTCATCTCAAGCTGGCAGCTGAGCTCATCTTTAGAGCTCTCTGCTGTCCTGCCTACAGAGGATTGCGGAAAAGTAGTAGCTTGGGAACTTGGTTGATTGTACTGCTGTAGGCAGAGTCCTGTGGCATTTCAGTCTGCCTAGACTGTCCTTTCTGTCATGCTCTTTCTGATACCACTTCTCATGGTTTGAAGGATTTTTTTCTTTTTCTAAAAATAAGTAAATGAACTGGCCTTTAGTCTGTGGCTGCGGAAGCCTGGTAATACGACTTTTTGGATATTTTTCGCAAAGGAGAGCAAACACAACCTTTGGAGGAAAAAAAAAAGAAATGACTGGGATTGCTTAATCTGGAGAAGACGAAGACAAGCACACAATCAATCTTCAAATGCAGAATAGACTGTTGAGAAGATGACGAAAAGCTCTTCTTTCATGACTGCGTGCAGGCTGGGGTCTGGACTGCAATTGCAGCAGCGGGGATTTAGGATAGATGCAAGAAAGTGTCTTCTGAGACAGCTGTTTCTTTAGCTGAGAAAATCATGAAAATGTTCATGCTGGTGGCATCATAAGCTTTTTGTCTTCATCATCCCGTATCTGAGGGTAGTGAGGAGTAGGTGATTATCAAATGAGATACAGAGCAAATACAGATACATGCTTCTGGTGTCTTGTAGTCTGCACTTTAGAGCCTTTCAGCATAGTTTGTACCAGCATTTCTCTGTTCAGGAGCATCCCATAGATCTCTTCTCCACAACTCTCATCAACATTTTAGTCTGCTAGTGCTCTTGCCCTTAAAACATTTTACAGTGATGAGTTCTGTGGTTTAATTGTGGATTGTGTATTCCTTAAGGGTTTTAAATTGGTGGGTTTTTTTGCTAGGACAAGGTCTAGGCATTCACAAAGGATTATAAGAAATAGTAAGTCAGTCTTATTTTTTTTTGCCTTCCAAGCTGAAGGTTCATAATCAATTCATTCCATTCTCCTGGTAAAGCTGTTTTGAACTGCTCATTATCCCTGTTGCTTTTCTTCCTATCTTTTCTCATGCAGTTATCACCTTTTTGTGATGATGCTGGAAAGATCAGAGCTGCACATGGTGATCAAGATGCAGATTCACTTCTTGAGATGTGTTAAGTGGCACAGTGATGTTTTCTGCTTTACATTCTCTCCTTGCAGTCTCTGTGGTCTGAGCCAACACTTCCGACAATACAACCACAATACTGCTGGTGTCCCTCCTCAGCAGTAGTAGTTAATTCGGAGCACCTTGCTGTTGGTGTATTATAAAAGGTTTGTCCCCACCTTGTTCCTCCCCTGCAAATGTCTTGCTTTACACTGCTGACGCTGAGCTGTATTTGTTATTTTGTCACCTTATACTCGGTGTTGTAAGATCCTTTGCAGCTTTTCCCTTTGGGATTTATGCAACTCAATAGCTCAATGTCCTCTGCAAAATGTCATCTTGATGTTCATCCCCTTCTCCAAACCACTGTGAAACACTGAACTAGAAGAATATCAACCATCTATTTTTTCATTTGAATGCTTTTAATTCATGTCTGTTAGGTTGACCAGATCCCCCTTGTTAACAAGTCTGACTCCTTCAAAGAGTGCTAGTGAATAAGATGTGTGAGTGGCACCCAAAGAAACTGTTGTCTCCACTGGATTGTACTTTTTATGTGTTTGCTAACTATTTCATAAAAAAGACTTCTACTTTGCTCAGTCACATTTAGTACGTTGTAGCTTGCAGGATTCTTCACTCACTGCAGAAGCCACTAAAGAAATTAGTAGCATGTTTTCCATATTCCGCTTTTCTCGCGGTAACCACAATATTAGTGATAGATTATTGCTGACCTGGTGTTTGTGGCCTGGCAGTTTTGTCTAATGCACCTTGAGTGTTCTGGAACAAACACAACTGTTTGTTTTACTGAGCTGGTCTGAGTGTCTTCTATTAACTTCTCAGTCTGCAGCAGCTGGGGAAGTTTTGGGGCAGAAACTCTGTAGTCCTATTCGTGGGATGCTGCAAACCATTTTTCCAGCCATTGCACAGCAGAGAAGTTTTCCTGAAAAGGCTCCTGTTCCCTTGCTTGCGCTGGCAGGTTTCCTACTTCTGATATTTGAAGAAGCTACTAGTTTATTGTATATTAACTAATTAGCTTTTCACATGCCTCTTCCCCCCCCCCCGGCTTATATTGTATGTGTGCTTAGCTTACTTGAATTTGTGCTCTTTAATTTTCCAGAGTTGGAAAAAATTTCTTTTATTTCTTGAAAGCCTCCTGTACTGCTGTTTAACCATGGTGGCTGAGGGTGTGTATGTGTGAATGTTTGAAGCCTGTTTTCATAGTTACTATACTGCTGCCTTAGAGCATATAAATATGTCTTTTAAGCAGTTTCGTTGCCACCCACAAGCATTTAATACTTCTAGCTGTTCCTTTTTAATTTCCTTTTTGGGTAGGGAAGAAATGAAGAAGCACGCTTTTCTCCTCCTTTGTAGTGATACGTGACAGTAACGGTTTTCTTTCTGCTCCTACAAAGGTGCTTGGTTTGGGTAGTTTACCCCGACTGTTGCAGAGAGCCTGGCGTTAATTCTGAGCACTTCGCAGGGTTGGAGCAGAAGTGCTTTCTTCTGTAGGTTGTCCTGACTCTTGGCTAACAAACCCCCCTGACAAACCTAAATCCTTAATCTTGTCATGGCTCCCTCATTTGCCTACAGAGCATCTTGTCTGAAGGGTATGAAAAGTAGGGTAGCTGTACATCTGTCAGTAGTGTGTTAGGGAGGGTTGACCGTGTGTGGGGGACTGAAGTGAAGAAGGTGGTTTCTGGAAGTCCTTTCCCTGTGGATCAGTAGGGTACTTGACTTTTCTTCCATTGGTCTATCTGGTCATGAGCAGAGGTCCAAAAGCGATAGCTGGGCTGGTTGTGATGTCCTTTCCGTAGCAGGTGGTGCCATGCAGCTTGGTCCTTTGCCCATCATGAATTCTGTATGGTAGTTTTGGGGGGGTCAGTGTGTTTCTACCTTTCTGCTGAAGCTTGGCTTACTCTGCTTGTGCAGATCAGCTGCCTCATGCATGTGAGACTTGTGGTGTTTCCAGTAAGCACATGTCCAAGCTTCTGGGGAGAGTTTGTCCTACTCACTGGGTTAGGTGCCAAAGTTTCTTGAAAAATCTGAAGACAGGAGTCCAGGCTTTTTTATTTCCTGTGGCTGTACCTTGGGAAGTAACATTCTTTTAATGAAATCTCTGGACGCAGTTTTAGGTCGTTGTAAAGAATTGCTCCTTTGTAATATGCAGCCTGTTTTTCAGGTGCCGTCTGTCTTGCAGAAGCGAGGATGCACGGTGTGCCTGTCTGCTGGAACTTCCTCTCTCTGCTTCCAAATCCATTTTGATTTGGAAAATCTGTGTACGGATGATTATCTCTCCTGCTGGGTTGGCTTTAGGGCTGGCAATTTGCTCAGGCAAGACACACACACAGACACACACACTGATTTGTGCTCTTTCAGTCACTTAGACACAAAGGAGCTGAGAGCAGCATTAGCTGAGGCAGAACAGCAGGTGAGCAAATCCTCTGTTTCTGCTGCTTCTCAACCATAGCTATTAAGAAAGCTGAGGATGAGGCTAGTCATAATCCTGCTTTTTGGGGTGAACTGGTGCCTTTGGGATTTTAAACTACAGGTGGCAGTGATGGAAAGGTCTGAATCTGCAAAGGCGCGCATTTTCTTCCTGAAATCCCTGTAGCACGTTAGGTTCTTGTTTAGCAACCTGTTATCTGATCTGTTTTTTTAATAATTTGCTTCTGGCCTGGATATCCAGTGTGCTGTGAATGTGCCCAGTGTTGTCCCTGGTGTGGCAGGAGCACATGAAGTAAGGGCACTCTGTGCACAGGGAGAGGCTTTTAAGGGTGCTGTGGAGAATGACCTGACATGTCTGTGTGACATCCTCATGTCTGGGCAGGACTGTCACGGAGCTGATTTCACTTTGTGTTGTCCTCTCTGGATGCGGTGATGTGACCTACACAATAGGTAGCAATGCTGTGAGTGCACATGTTTTTGCACTGCCCTGGGTGGACGAGGAGGAAGCCTGAAGATCTGCCCTTGGATGTATTAATAGATGAGGATTTGGCTCAACAGTTGTGTGATGAGCTGTGGCTTGGGTGTCTTACACTCATAAGCTGCTGTCCCAGTGAAAGAGTTTCTTGTGTTCTTGAAAATCCAGAACTGATACACAGAGGGACTGAAACCTTCTTGAGCTCAGGTGTCCCCACAGTTGCCGCTGCTCAGTTTGGAGATGCTATGCTTCGTGTTTTGTGCCAAGGGGGTAGGGGTGCTGGTAGAGCTACAACAACCTTGCCCCTCCTCTGCACCTCTCTCCCTGGGCCAGCCTGCTGATGATTCATGTGCATCCCAGAGGAGCTTTTTTTCCTGGAGAGCTGATGCAGGTTATGGGATGTTAGGTGAATAGGCTGAACGAGTGGTCTGGTTTTGGGGTGGGAATGGAGGAAACTGATGGCTTTTAAATTCAGAGTGAATTTACCTGTGGTCTTGCTTTAGAAACCAACCTCATGGGATTTTCCTGTGTGAGTGAGATGTTGCCTTCAATAGAAATAGAAACTCCATGCTCAGCCCTTTCAGTAAGGGTATATGATTCTAGATTAACCCTTCAAGTTTACAGAGCTCGTTGCTAATCACTTCTTAAAAGGAGGCTAGAGATCTGCTCACCGTGAATGCTTTGTGAATCTTCTGGAGCCATTTGTCTCTCAAATCAGTTTTCCTTTGCTTAAAATTTCTACACCTGTAGAGATTTTCTATCTCTGTGGTTTCAGGATGGAGTATAATTTGTTTATGGGGGTCTTCAGAGTTAGAATCACTTTCTCATGCTGCAGGAAAGGTGCAGGACTGAGAACAAAACATGTTCCACCAAAGCCAAAGACCCCAGCTGGGGAACGAGGTCCCAGCTGTGTTGTGCACTGACATATAAGGATGGTCTCTGTCCTGATGGACTGTTGTTTTTCAGTGTCTTGTGACTTTGCCTGTTTACTTTTGTAGATACATTTTTTTCTTAAGCTTAACATCACCCTTTTGAAGCAGTGGAAGAGCATTTAATTGATAGGTAATGTCCATGAAATGCCCGGGTCCTCTCATAAAGAACTGAAATCAGATATGTCCTGGTATTTGGCCAAGCAACTTCAGCTGAAGCATCTTTCCTGGAGGGAGAGTCCAGGAATTTCACATACTCCATTTGGGGAATATGCATTTTCCTTCTCAGTTTCTTACAGAACTTAACTGAGATGCCAAAAGCATTTCAGCTAGCGAGCAAAAAGGCAGTGCTTGCTGTGGCTGCACGGTTGTGTTGGGGATACAGATTATGTGTACATGTGTAGCAGAGCTCTTTTGGATACTAACCGTGCTGCACTTGGCATCTACTGCTTCTGAAAAAAATACATGGGAGATGGCTCACCTGTCTTCTGCCTCCTTTTCTGAATAATCCCTTGTGCTGCTATCATGCTTTTAGTCTAAAAAGTTCATAGATGTCTGGGAAACTGAATAATTAAAAGTCATAACTCTAGTTCAAGTTAAAATGCTGTTGCATCTGTCTTGCATCCTGTAGCCCAACACAAACTGGGGGGTATTTTGCCCATAGGACCTGAACAGGCTGCTCAGGGTGATCACAGCCCTGAGCCGTGTGGGCTCCAGGGGCTGCTCTGTACAGTGCAGTGCAGGGAGCTTGGCTAGCTCGCCTGGGAAAGGTGCAGTTTGTGTTACTGATTTACTTCTACTCTTTTGCCCTGGGTGCTCTCACTGAAACTGAAACAATCTTTCAGTTTTAGGTGGAATCCTTCAGCAGTATTTGATGCTATGGGACCTCCTTTGCATTTAAGTGCTAGAGAAACCCCACTCTGAGCTTTTTCTTAGATCCTGCCCTCCCATGCAGGACTATAGAAAGCTGCTTTTTAAGAGAAGTTCTCTTTGGCCTTTCAATATGTAAAGGGGCTTATAAGAAGGTTTGAGAGATACTTTTTACCAGGGCCTGTAGTGACAGGACAAGGGGCAATGGTTTTAAACTGAAAGTGGGAAGATTTAGATTGGACATAAGGAATTTTTATAGTGACGGTGGCGAGGCGCTGGCACAGGCTGCCCAGAGCAGCTGTGGATGCTCCATCCCTGGCAGTGTCCAAGGCCAGGCTGGACAGGGCTGGGAGTGACCACGTCTAGTGGAAGGTGTCCCTGCCCATGGTAGGGTGGTGAGACTGGGTGATCTTTAGGGTTTCTTCCAACCCAAATCATGCTGTGATTCTATGAAACAAAGCAACAGAAGCTAAAGCCGTGTAGTGATGGTTATCTTTGTGATCACCCCTCTGAAATGGTAGCACAGCATGTGATGCTGTGGCCCTGGTAAGAATTTTACTTTTTTTGCAATGCAAGCTGAGTTGGCCTGAACAGATAGGGACATTTATGTTCTGGATAAGACAAACTGGAAATTGGAGTTTTCCAATTTGTCCTGTACTTGTGGTCTTTGCTGCAGGTGTGGATTTATTTTGCAGTCTCTGGGAATTTGGGTGGCACTCTCCAGTGACCAAAATGCATGCTGCAGTGTTTGAGACAGCCCGTTAACAGCGGGGTAGCACAGGCAGGGTAAAAATAATAAATAAATGTGTTTTTCAGAAGCCGAAGTAGGTTTGGAGCCATGCAGTACTAATAGGTAGATGGTTCCTCCACGTCTGCCTGCTCCTACTTGTTACCAATTTTTTGGAGTGAAATTATGTTAAGAAAAGGTTTTAGTTTTGAATTTATCCGTTGACAAAAAACCTCCCGACTAAACCAACAGCTTCTTTCAATATACTTCATCATATGTTGGTCCTGCTTGTTCACTTCTTGGTTCGGAAGCAGCAACTAAAAATGAACATCTTTTGTTGGTATTGTGCCATGAATTGTTGCATGCCAGACAAACTTGCGTGCACTTTATTTTGGAGAGAATTCCAAATTAGGTGCTGGAAGGGAACTTGATAGATGACACATCCACGGATTGCCGTAAAATATGTCAGGGGTGTTTGTGTTTTCATAAAACCCTCCCATAGTATTGTGGAGTTAACTCTTTTGACACAAATAGTTGTAATAGGAAAAAAACCCACCGGTACTTTTATTATCATTTTATGGACCTTCTGTCCATTTTATTTGTCTGCTCTTAATCTTCATTTGTCTGTTTTTTTGATTTATTTTTTAAACTAAATATATGAAAATCTGAAGTTAATAACAAAATACTCTCTCCTGGGAAGTGCGATCTAATTCCATTCCTTTGTTATTCTCTTAAATAATAGAGATTCATGCAAAATAACCTTGAAATGAAGTTGTGTTTTGTTATTTTCCTTAAAAACAGCTGTCTGTTGGAGATCTAGGTGGGGTCAAACACTGGCTTTCTAATGCCTTGATCCAAAGCACTGTGAAATGCCCAGTAGCTGGGATGCAGAACACAGCTTTGTTTGGACTTGAGGCTTGTTTCTTTGGGTTGCCCTTCCTGAATGGATCTGTGTCTTGTCCAGGACAAGATTTTGGTCATGTAGGTTAAAAGCATAATTGCTTTTACTTTTTCTTGAATGTTTCTAGTGATAATGCTCAGATTTGGGTCAGGTACTGGAGTGTAATATGCAGGATGCTCAGTTAGTCTGAGGGTAATAAATGCAAATTGGGCTAGTTAAGCAGCGCTTTCATTTTTATTGGAAACTATACGTAACAATAATAAATGACAGTTGAGTTAGAAGGGTAAAATATGAGGGATGTAGGTGCTTAAGTGCCTTTATTCTCCCTGACTGTACTCAAAGTCCTAAATCTTTAAGAGGTAATAATAACAAACCCATGTTTAATTACACACGTGGATAAAACTGCACTGCAGAGGCTGCACACAGCGGCAAAGGCAGAAAAATAAATGGAAGCTGGAAATAAAAGCAGGAAGTGCAAGCTGAGATTCAACCTGGCTCAACCCAAGTGACGTTTATTTGAAAAATAACTTGCCTTTGAGTGTCTGGCAGTGTACACAAAAATAAAGCTCCTTGTCAAGAGGAGAATATAATCTAAAACAAAGAGTCCTGATGGGAACAGAGCACTTGAAAGGTACTGCCAGCGGGAATTTATTGTAGAAATCCAGTTGATTTTGTTTGCACAGTCTGTAGTTTGTGATATGTGCTGGCTCTGAGGACTAGGTATGTACCTGCTGCTCTGCCCGCAGCCTCTGTGCTGCAGGGCTTGGCATGCTTAGATCTTCACCTTGCTTTCCTTTTTCCTTCAGGGAGAGGACCTGAGGAGAAGGGAAGTCAGTGTTGAAAGACGGGACAGGGTAGGGGAGAGCTCCAGGGAAAGGAAACCACCTCGAGATTGAGATTGTCTGACTGTTTAGCTAGCTGAACGCTGTGATGCTGATAGCCCCAAAATGTGCTGTTAATTGTCTCCTTGTGCTTCCAAGTGTCGACTGAGAAGATGCTTCATCCAAGCTCAGCCTCAGTGACTGAGGTTGTGGTAAGAGCAGCAAGACTGCGTGGTGGGTGTTTTCTGAACCTCCGAAGTAACAAAAGTGAAGCTGCAGAAGCAAGCTGAAACTGCTGCTCTGATTGAATTGCCCCCAGCTTAGTTTATTTTACATGCGTTTTCTCTATACAAAGTACACATGCAAATTTCAAACACAAATGTGCTTTGCTGAAAGTCTATGTGCTTTTTCATGTTGGAGTGAAATATACTTGTCGGAGTTACGAGAAAGCAGCATTTTTCTCTTCTGAGTCGTATCTTACACTAGCAGAAGGGTCTGTTACAGGGTTGTAAGGAGCAGTCCTGCAAAGGCTAGTTCAAAAACCAGGGTGTTGATATCCTTCTGCATATTCCATGTGACACTTAGGAATGCTTTAACAGGTTGTTTTTTTTTTTTCCAAGTCTGATGTCTGTGACTCAGTCTTCTGGGGACCATCCCCTTCCACAGGGCTTGCAGCTGCAGCTCTGCTGAATAAACTGATAGATGCAGCACTCCTATCTCTGCAAGCAGTGTGAGTATCCCTGTTTTCTGCTCTATTTCGTGGGAGAACTAGCTAAAAGTCACAGGACTACGAGGTATCTTAAAGCATTTCTTCAGCTGCTGAATATGAAGGTATTTTTCTTCAATCCTTTTAATGAATTTGTGAAGGTTTGATGCTAGTATCCCTGCAGTCTGCAACTTCCCTTGGCTAAGAGAAATACAACCAGGCAGGGACAGTGCAGATGCTCTGGCCTGGCCCCATCAGTGCAAAGACCAAAGGCTGTCCCAGGAGTGCTGATAACACGGTCTCCATTGGTCTCTGCTCAAAATCGCCAGCAATTACTGTGTCTAGTGAGGGAGTTTTTTGACCTGACCATCTGCTCACCAGGGACTGGGCTGAACCCTGCGTTAGAAATGCGAGCCTGTTTGGTAAGGTAAAATACAGAAAACCACTTCTGTCCTATTTTCAGTTGAGTGAACTGTTGCCCAGGGATGACTTTCTTCACTAAAATCTGTGTTTTTTCAGTATTTCTTCTTTCTTGGCTGCTACTTGCAGTATGTCTGTGTGTGAATGGGATGCTTGCATCCAGTCCTTTAGCTGGTATTGTTGTAGCAAGCTGGGTGTTAGGTTTTCCACAGAAACACGTTACATGGTGTCAAAACTATAGAGTTTTTTGCTGTGTTTGCTCAGAAAAGGTAAAATAAAGGAACAATTTGTTTATTTTTGGTGTGTGATTGTCCAGGAGTTTTGGGAGAAGCTAGCACTCCTAAGTGGGGAGGGATAATACAAACAGATAAATTCCTGTCTGTAAGATGAAAAATGCCATGAAAAAAGCAACGACTTCACGTTGGCAGAGATACAGAATAAAAATTGCTGTATTTAGGGTAATTGTATTTTGGAATGCTTTCCCTGAAAGATTTTAAGTTTTAAATATAAGAATTTTGGTCTGCTTGCCCACCGTCTGGCAGGAGGGAAAGAAGTAGGTGTGTTTCTGGAAGCTTGCAGCCTGGTCTGTGTGTTCATTCTGGCAGGGTTGGTAATTACTGGTCTGTTAATTTGTGGCATTCAGGAGGTGTCATTTAAACTGAGCAACAAGAAAATTCAAAGATAAAGCAGTTCTGCATGGGAGATGTCACAGAGATGTTTGTGTGAGGTCCTTGGGACCCTTTGCTCACAACAAACTCCTGCAGCTGTCTGTTGTGGGACTTTTTTGCACTTCCCAGCATGTCTCAGTGGTCCACATACAACATGAAATGAACTGACTCTCCTATACTGTGGCATGCAGGCTAATTCAGATTCAGAAATAATTGCATTTCTGGAGCCAGTTGGTCTGACACCACTAAACCAGAAGTCTGAGGCTGGTAGTGAGATGATTTAATGAATGTGAGGGCAAACAGGTTGCTCCTATTTTTTTTTTTTTAAAGTGCATTTGCATCTTTAAAATAATGAGGCATTCCAAGCATTTCCCTGTTCCTAGTGGGTTGTTTCCTCTTCCATCAAGAGGATTTGGACACAAGGGAACTGTTCCAATTCTGGAATCATGACTCATGGCCTCCCTCTGCTATCAGATTCGATATATATATATATGGTTTTATACTACTAGATAGCTAAATTTCTGCTGCAAGCCCTTCATGTGAATACTTCTCCTTCCCTTCTCTTTCCTGGACAATAGCACTTTTGTTCTTATTTTTGTAAGACCACAGCAGTGATGATTGCCTCATTTGTCCTGTTATTTGTTTAATGCAATTGGATGCCATGTTTTGCATCCACTCCAATTGTTGTGGTTTCCAGCTGTTACATATAAACTTCATATCTATACACGTGTATGTATATATGTGTGTGTATCTACAGACAGGCCTTTGCAGGTGCTGCGGGGGCTGACCCAGCTCTTGTCTGGGGGTGTGCTTTTCTCACGTGACATTTTGGTAGGCTGGATATTTCTCTGAAGTCCTCCCCATCGTTGTTTTCAGGCTGAAGCACAAACTGGAAGGCTGTTTTTCACTTACGCTTTCCGCTGCTCTTTAATGAGCTCTTGGCTGCTTTTTTGAGTCTCCTTAATATGGATTGTATTTTTAGAGCAGCTCATGCTTGAAACGGCTACAGCTGCGTAAAGATAATTCCTCAGTTGTGAGCTTCACTGTCTGAACTGGCTGAAAATAGCCATTCCCAAGGGGTAGGTGGAGGAGCACGCGTGTGCGAACGTCCAGCTCCGTGCAACTGCTCCAGCGACCTGTGTCTCCATTCACTTGTATGTTTGGGAACAACATGGATATAGATTATGTGGGAAGTTTGATGTTTCTTTGGCTTTTATTTTCCTGTGCCCCAGCTGGGATGGAGAAGGTGGGCTGGAAAAACTGGGGGATGATTTGGGGACCTGATTCGGGTTTGGAGGAGGACGAACCCCGGAGCTCCCAGATTTTGTTGCTAAATGCCTGATGTGTATGTGCTATACCATCTCTCCCTGAGCCATGTTGGGGTTGCGCACCCACCCCATGGCATGGGGAGCGGGCTTCAGTGTAGCTGGGGTCTGTCCTTTGCTATTTAGGGTCACTGTGGATAGTTTTGTGTTGAGGCAGACTGCCTCACTGGGACTTCAGTCCAAACCCAAGACCTTCTGTAAAGGCAGGAGCTGCATTAATTGACTGGCATCAAACTGATCTTAACTAAACCAGTGTGCCCTTTCAAAGCTTTGAAGTGTGCCTTAAATTCATATAATTTAATGCTGCAAGGCACCCATTTCAGCTGGCTTTCCCACGTGGAGCGTGCAAGCCTGGGCGGTTGCTGGCATGGTGTGGGCAAGAGGGACAAGTCCCTCTACAAGCCAAGAAGGTGGGACTCATAAATAGTCGATTGTCCTGATCTAATCAGGAGCCCTATTTTTACACATCCTGTGCCGTATGTGTTTTGTTTCTTTTTTTTTTTTTTTTAAATGAACCAGTGTACTATGGTGTTTTTCCCCTTGCCCACTTCCCAAACAGGAAAAGTCAGGACTTTATTTTTTCCTCTCAAGGAAGACATTTAAAGTGCTGCTGAACGATCCCCGTATTTTGACAAGCCAAAGGTGTAAATATATGAGAGATGGTGTTTGGCTCTTCAGTCTTCATGTAGGATGGGGCCTAAAGAAATCTCTTCTGCAGGACACTGTTCAACAAAACTGCCTTGGGTGGTTGCTGTCTTTGCCTTTTGTTGGCTTGAAGGTGAAGTGGCTTTGCAAGCTGATCTTTTCTGGGGAAAATACCCAGAGATAAGAGGGTTCATTTACTGTGTGGGGTAATGACGTGACTCTGGGAAATGGCTCTTCTTGTTGGGGCACTGCTGGGTTATCACAAGGGAAACTTCTCTTACCCAAAAGCATCATGAACCAAATGCATGGAAGGTGCGTTGGGAGGGGATGTAGCTGGAGAGAAGATCCCCTGATCGGCGCCAGCACTCCTCGCTTTCCGCTTTCTCTGGCTAAAACCATGATAGAGTTGCAAACTGATTTAAATCCCACCGAGGAAATGTTTGGTGTGCCCTGTTTGGGCTGGATTAGGCATTCATGGATGTAGTAACTTCAGAATGATTCTGCCTGCTTGGGAGTTGCCAGGCTGCTCTGTTTATGAAGAAGATCCGATGGCCAGGATAGCCCCTCCTGGCCTGGAAATGCCTGGGTCCTGTGATAACGAGCAGCTCTGCAGCCCCAGGGCTGAAGAACAGATTTAAGAGCACAGCATTGCATGGTCCATAGTGTATGGACCATTGCTGGAGGCAAATCACCCTGCAAAATATAATAGCTTCGTGCATTATTTCTTTGTTTTCTACTTGTGTGTGTGGGGTGTTGTGTTTGGGTTTTTTTATTTTTTTTTTGTTTTATCTGAATTTTCCCTTTGGGGACACCAAGGTCCTTTGAAGCAAATTGGCTCCAGGCCTGAGACATTACATGTTGCCTTTTTAAAATTCCTTTTGCACTATCAGTTGGACACAGCATCCTTTGCTTCCTGTCCTAAATAGCTGCAGAGAGTCGCTTTGTTCTGCCTTGGTAATAGTTGTGTTTTGAGTAAGCACATGAAGCTGAAGTCTGAAAACTCTCTAGGAACCCTTGAGAGGTGCCCCCCCCTCATTTGGGGCTATTAGTGCTACTCAGTTACTTGCATTTGGGTTTTTTAGTGTTGTTCTGTTAAATGCACTTCAAAAATAAATAATGAGCTGCTTGCATTTTGAAACAGCTTGGTGATTTTGAAATCTATGGCTGGAGTCTTGCATCTATGCAAGCTCAGAGCAGCAATGAGCAAGCAATGCTTCTACATCCATGCTATTTGTTGTGATGTTTTTTAAAGTCTGAGCGGTGGGTCCCAGGACCCCACTGGGGGAGCAATGGGCAAAGGGAGCCTGCATCCAGGAGTTGTCTGGGATGGAGAGGGATAAGGTCGAAGCGATGGCGGGCAAGATGGAGGTGGAAGGGTGAGTCTTGGCTCCTGGACTGAGGCACCTAAATGATAGCTTCGTTTAAAGGTATCGTAAGAGCAGCTGGTCAGCTGAATAGTCAAAGTACCACCTGCACTGCTCTGCAGGATCTGCCCTACCATTCTAGTGCTACATATTACTGTCATGGCCATGGTCTTTTAACTGGATCTCATCCACTGGATCCAGAAAACAAAATTAGGTGATGCAGATTACTAATGAATGCACTGAAGAAACTATCTTCATTTTTGTTTGTCAAAGCACAATTTTTAGGGGCATTATTCTTAGCTGTTTTTGTCTGAAAACTGCTGACTTGCTGTTATTTTGCTGCTTCATTATACTACAGAACTGTGCAGATTTAATTTTTTCCCTCTTTTGTCACACGCTTGGTGGATGCGGGTAGATTTGCAGCCTTTGGACTGGGAGCTGTTTCTCTTCAGTCCTAGCAGCAATGAGAGATTGTTGCTCTGTAAAGAGGAGGCTTTTTGTAAGTTGTGCAGCCAGAGTTTCCCTGCTTTCATACCTTTTCTGGAACACATTTTTCAAGGGAAATTTGCAAAAGTCTTTGTAGGTCTGGAAAAAATTCATCTAGAAGTCTGTGTTCTCTTTGCTGTGCATTAAATGCTCATGTTAGTTGCTTGTTTACAGACCCTGATGTATCCTGATCTTTAGTTAATGCAGGAAATTAAATATTTTCCTATCTCTTTACCCTCAATCTCTTGGATTTCTCGTAAGTGTTTTTTTTGATTAGCCTGTTAGAGCTAGTTCTGTTGTAAGAAGTATAAATATCCATGTGCTATACATTAAGGAATGTAAAGTGGGGATGCTTTTACTCAGCTCTTGAGTCAGTTCAGAATGCTTTTAATCAATTTTTTTTGTTGTTGCTGAAGGTACTTGCTTTGCTTGAGGACTGATGAAGCTTTGTGATAGCTGGACAAACCTGATGTTAAGTATGGATTTTTTGAAATTTTTATTTTATTGTCTCCTCCCCAGAAGGCTATGCTGTAGCATTGAGAGAGGGGACCATGGTGTAGTGGCTGACTGACCAGTGATTACAAATCCCCCTTTTTTTGCAGCTGCCCTGGAAATGCTTGTTTGGGCTCTTTTGTTTCCCTGAGATGCTGCTTCGGCTCGGGGTCTCTTCCTCGTGGGTGGCAAAGGTGGATTTCCCTGCCTGTTCTTGTTTGTGGGAGCCTGCCCTGCTTCACTTGGCTTTCTAAATCCATGGTATGATTTGTCTGAGCTGTGGAAAATAGGGAAGCTTATGGGGTTTTGGGCATGCTGCTGCATAGTCCCAGGTGCCGCTTGGTTCAGTGGGACCATGGGACTTGGTGCCCTCTCAAACAGGGGCTGCCCTGGCTTAGATCGGTTCAGGTAGTGTTGTTCAAGGCAGGTGTGAACCAATGTGTTGTGGCTGTGTTCAGCCTGCCATCCTAACTATGTGAGTAGCATTGCTTTCACTAACAGTGTTATAAGCTTGTTTGTGTTTTTTTTTTTCTTTTTTGAAGTGTGAATTAATTTATCTACCCTGACCTTTGCACAACACAGATCATAAATTCCTGATTTGAGGCTGTGACCTTTGCTTGAGCCAGAGTATGACTTTGAGTTGAGATTAGGTGTCTTACAAAGAGGCTGTGATGGAAAGTTTGTCTTTCTTGATTCTTTATTATCAGTGGATTACTCTGCTTCTAAAACACTGCCTTGTTTCTAATGAGAATTTGCCTGCCTTCAGTTCCTGGGTGGACAGAGTCCTGCTGCTGGAAGCGCTCCTGTGAAGTAATATTAGTGATTAAACAGTAAATAATCTTAACAGCTCAACTTACTCTATACATTGACTCCTTTATTCTTCTCTTTAAGCCAAACTAGATGGCACTTCTTAGGTCACTTGGAGAGCAGTTTGCCTGAGCGTTATATCAGTATTTCCGAATCTGTTTCAACTTCTCCTTTCTCTTCCAGTTTTTCAAACAAATGTTGCATCAGTAGTGCCACCATGTAAGTATTAAGTATCAAAGATATGCTGTTACATTCATGGCATGAGCATTACTCTTGAATGAAAACTGAAAGCAGCTTGTGACAAGCAAAGGCTGTTACTCTGGTCTTTTGGGGTGATTTTGCCGCAGGTGATGGTTCTGCATGACTCCAGTTTCCTCTGTCCTGTGTCCACAAAGAGCCATGCAAAGATGGTTCCTCCAGGTATCATCGTGTCACAGCAGTAGATGTTTTTGGCATGAGTCTGTCTTTTGGAGATGTTGTGGCTCGCCACAAGGTGTAATGCTTGGGGTGGTTGTGGCTGAAGGAAGTGTGTTGAGAGTTTACACTTGGATTGGACAAATGCTGGTAAAGTAACAACAGTGTTGATAAACTCATGAGGTTCAGCAAGGCCAAGTGCAATGTTCAGCACCTGGCTTGGGGCAACCCCCAGTATCAGAATGCACTGTGGGGTATAGGGATTGAGGATTGTGGAGAAGTACTTGGGGGTGCTGGTGGATGAAAAAGTAGATGTGAGCCAGCAGTGCATGCTTGCAGCCCAGAGAGCCACCCGTGCCCTGGGCTGCGTCCCCTGCAGCGTGGCCGGCCGGGTGAGGGAGGGGGCTCTGCCTCTCTGCCCTGCTCTGGTGAGACCCCCCTGCAGCGCTGCCTCCAGCTGGGGGGTCCTCAGCACAGGAGAGACGTGGAGCTGTTGGAGCGGAGCCAGAGGGGACTACAGGGATGGTCAGAGGCTGGAGCAGCTCTGCTGTGGGGACAGGCTGGGAGAGTTGGGGGGGTTCAGCCTGGAGAAGGGGAGGCTGCGGGGAGACCTTGTTGCAGCCTTTCAATGCTTAAAAGTGGGCTCGTAAGAAAGATGGAGAGAGACTTTATACCAGGGCCTATAGTGACAGGATAAGGGGCAACGGTTTTAAACTGGAAGAGGGCAAGGTTTAGACTGGACATGTTTTAGGATGGGTTTGGTGAGGCACTGGACTAGGTTGCCCAGAGAAGCCTGTGGATGCCCCATCCCTGGCAATGTCCGAGGCCAGGCTGGACAGAGCTTGGAGCAACCTGGGCTGGTGGCAGGGACACCTTTCTATGGCAGGGGGTTGGAACTAGATGATGTTTGATGGTCTCTACCAACGCAAACCATTCTGTGATTCTATGAATCAAATCCGCTGTTTCATAAGTGATTTCATTAGTGTTATGTGCAGCAGCACGTATGCACCTCACTAAATGCAGCATTCCCTGCCTATATACACAGTGTAATATTTTCTATCTATAAAATGTCAGTGCACTGAATCATTTTAAGATTATTTTCTGTAATTCTGCGTTCCTCAATTGTCACTGAGTGGTAAAAGACCTGCGTTCCCAGTTCCCAGATAAGTATATGCTGTTAAAGCAAAGACTTAATACGCTTATTGAGCAATAGCCTACAAAGCATTCTCCGCTGTGGTAAAGCTAATTTGTAGTTAGGGTTTTTGTTTTTGCTTCCACAAGATAGTTTTATTTTTCTGGCTGTTGTGGCTGATGTATGGCTCTGGAGATGAATGGCTGTGGCGGTCTCTGTCCAATGTTGAGAGCAAGCTCGCTTTGTATTTTTGGTTTTAACTTTCAGCATGGGCTTTTAATTAAGATTTCATGCAGCTATAATGTGGAAGGCTGTCTAGTCTAATAACACCAGAGATAAATTAGAGGTATAATCATCTTGCATGTTCTTAAGACTAGTACTTCTTAGTAGGTCCTTTTAAACAAATAGTAAATATTTGTTTCTTTGGTACCTGGCACAAGTAGAAGCGTATCCCAGACATTTTCTGGAACATGCTGTGTTTCAAAAAAAGCTCAAACCTGCTTTTTCTTTTTTTTTTTTTTTTTTAAAATATATTGAAATTTCCCCCCCTCTGTTTTGCAGCCAGTTCAGGCTAGTAAGTCTTCAAAATTAAGAAGTGCTCTGGGGAAAGCAGTTATAAATGTTGGTATGACTCCCACAGGTTCTCATTACGTACATAGTCTGCCAAGAGTTGGGGGTGAAATTTTTGTCCACTAACAGAGATGCAAATAAAAAGCAGTAATTCATTTAGTTCCCTGCAGGGCAGCAGGTGACAGAGGATAATCCAGGCTGGTTGTAGCTGGGGAGTTTTCTTAAATACTTGAAGTGGGTGATTGCTTGGTTCTTGTTCCAGGTGAGAGGAGAATGGGTGGTGTCCCAGGGAAGGAGGTGGTCCTGCAGTCTCCTGTGCCAGTGTGGAGTGTGGGTATCCCAGGACTGCTTTTGCATGCTGAATGAAGAAGCTTTGGGTAATCTGGTACCTTGGCAGTGTGGTTGACTCATGGTTAACTCTGGGTAATTTTAATTGGATTGTGGATTTATTTGCCCTGTCACCCCTGGCTTGGTGGAGGGCCAGCTGGGGCTGGCAGGGCTGGATGTACTCAGTGTTGGTTTTGGCTTCGTTTTCCCAGGCACTAAGGTTGTGGTGGAAACCCCAGTCCTGGAGCTGGTTTCTTGCTGCTCTGCCCTGCTCTCAGCACCCTGCCTTTTGGCAGCACACAGCTAAAGTAGTGCTGGGGTATGAAGGATTGTGCTGAAAGGCCATGTGTCTTCTGCAGATGGTGAGTTCCAGCTTTGTGCTTGCAACTAAAAGAAGGACCTTCTCTGAAGAGCAGCATAAGCTGTGATCTAACAGCATTGATGTGCAAATCGGCCTCCTTCAAGCTTTGCTATCTCCCACTGTGAATAACTGGTGCTCCTCTTTTTTTCTTTTCTTTTGTTGGTGCCATATCTTGTCACCAGCTGCTGCTGGTGGATTTGTGTTGTGTTTTGACATTGGAGTTGAGTTGCTGGTTTTAGGTCAAGTGTGACCTAACCGATGAAGACTGTGAAAAAGGCTGTGCTTTTGTAGCCTGTTAGATGCAAGCAGCACAATCTCTTTTGCTGTGCTGTTTGGATTACAGGTATATTGTAGTCCGGGAGACACTTACTTTCGTGTGTTCTTATGCACAGCCTTGGCCATAAGCTTTTTCCTTTAGGGTTTAAATCTTGTCTTCCCCGACTCCTCTGAATCTGGGCTGGTTGTATGAAAATTTAGGATTTTCTCTGGTGCCATCAAGTGGCAAAATACAGTATTGTTGCTTGGTTGAGGCTGTTCTGGGGGCGACCAGAGGCCGCGATTAGGGAACAAGTGACTTTGCTCAAGGGTTCAGTGAGATTACTTGGGGTGTGCCTTGTGTGGGAAGGGTAGGACATGAGAATATCAGGAATAATTTAACTTTGTAAAAGAGAGATGCTATGGAGGATCTAATGAGTTTCCTTCTATTTCCTTATTCCTGGCCTTCAGATTAATCTCATGTGCTACCTTATGCAATCAGTCGTACCTACATGGAGTACACAGAGGCTGCTTAGGAGCAAACTGATAATTTAATTCTTACATTAAGCTTTGAAGAGCCAGTCAGATGTATTGGTGAGCAGCACGAACAGTGAGTAGAGGGTGCTGGGTAGCGTAGACTGAACCCTGCGTTTCTTTGACAGCAGTGCTGAGCATGAAGGACATGACCAAGTATACTGTATTTTACCCTGCAGAGGACATACCACATTCTCTACCTCTTGCGCTTTCCACTCCATGAAATTACCTTTATATATAAAAGCACTGCTGGAAACAGAGCGCCCATTTATTGTGCTTTCTCTTCTGCTGCCAAAACCTCCATCACGTATTGTGCTGTGGGCAAGGAGGGATGAAGACAGTATTTACGTGGTATACTTGCCATGAGGTATATTTGGGGTTGCTGCTTCTAATAAAAAAACCAACACCATGATGTTTCATAACCCCAGTTTTCTAATTTGAATCTGAGGTCTTGTTGCAAAGCATAGTTTTTGGTTGTTGGGAAGATTGTTAGTTGAATATACAATTTCATTAAAGTTTTCTAATTAATTCTTCCCCTATTTCTTACTGCTCTAGTGAGCTGAAATGGGTGCACAGATGTTTTGTTGCTGCAGGTTACAATTTAATAAGTGGAGGTGATGTTTCAGGCCTTGATGGTATTTTACCAATTGCTGGAGTGAAACCTGATAGCGTGAAAGGTGTGCTGCAAGTGCCTGACTTTCCCTTGGCAGTGTGGCACTGATGTTCAGATCAGGCTTGGGGTGGGGGCAGTTCCCGTGCACCTCTATCTCACCATCTGCAGTGCAGACCTCCAGCCTGGCTGATAGCTAAGTGTTGCTGAAAGAGGGCAGATTTAGATCACCTATTAGGAAGAAATTCTTCCCTGTGAGGGTGGCGAGGCGCTGGCACAGGCTGCCCAGAGCAGCTGTGGATGCCCCATCCCTGGCAGTGTCCCAGGCCAGGCTGGACGGGGCTTGGAGCAACCTGGGCTGGTGGCAGGTGTCCCTGCCCATGGCAGGGGTCTCGAACTAGATGATCTTTGAAGGTCCCTTCCAACCCAAACCATTCTGTGATTGTGTGATTGTATGATGTATATACGAACACCAGACATTGTATACTAAATCCTGAGGATGGTAGTTTTCCAGGAGGAAAAAATACTCTAAAAAATCATTTTTTCTTAAGTCTGAACTGTGGAAGTGGCTGAGCTGTTTTGATAGGTGTAAAATAAGAAACTTCTAAAGAGGAGAGAGAACCACCTGGAAGCAGATACTTGATGTATAAGGCTTCAGCCCATTCCCCCTACCCCACCCCCACCCCCGATGCTATTTATATGTAATGCAAAACCAGGTAAGAGTACAAAGATGGGCCAGAAGTCTCCAAGAGAGAACAGCAGCAGGTACTTCAGGAAAGTATAACTCTGTGTCCTGTTCCTTGTTATTCATATATATTCTTTTCCACTTCAAATACTGAAGAGATTTGGGATCTTCCTGAGCCCGAGCTCTTCCATTTGAGTCAGTGTTTACTATCCATGGATTGTAAGCAGAGGGCTGTTCAGCACAGAGCCGTTTCCAAATGGATGCTCAGCAGCTGTAGGACAAGCAGGACCATTGGTCGGTTTAGTTGTGCAGTCCTTGGGATAAGGATTTACCTTACGTGTGCAGCAAGCTTTTTGGCTGATGAGTGGGACTCTGTGTGTAGTTTATTTGGAAGCCATAGACCCCAAAATGGTGCTGGAAAAGCCAAGTAATTACTCTGCAGCTCTTCAGTCCCACCTGGCAATCTGGGTTCCCTTCCTCCCATGCAGAGAGGGAGGTTTAAAGGTATGAATGTCAGCACTTGACCTCATCCGGTGGTTTCAAAATAACCTAATTAGCCATAATCCGCTCATTTCTTGAACTGCACGCTAGTGTTCTGATCCTGTGATGGATCAGGTTTGATGTTCACCTTGCCTACCAGTTTCTCTCTGCTAAACTCATCCCTGGTTTGTGCCTCCATCTCTGACTGCGGTTGTGGGCAAGCTGGCTGGGGCAGGTTGGCAGGTGTGGAGTGATATGGTGCTGTCTGGACCAGGATGGAAGATGCAGAGTATGAGGCACGGTGCTTTGACTGTTAATGCTTATCACACTGGCTGAGGAGGATTAGTTACGACTCTGTCAATTGCTAAATAGGATTTTTGGACAAGTGACATTTTCCGTGATGCAGAAATGCCTGCTTTCTGCCAGAGCACTACTTGTTTTTTGAGCACAGAAAGCATTTGAAAGACAGCATGCCTTAAATGTCTTCAGTTTCCTGGCTAAACCCATTACTGCTTTGCCTTACAGCCCTTGAGGCTGGGCTGGTGTGCTGGGCTGCGCTCTGTGCTAGCTACAGTGTGGATGTTGTCATACAGCCCAAGAGTGCTTAACCTCTCGGGGAGTCTGTGACAATGAAGTGCTGTGTCCTTCAGTCACACTGAGATTGGAGTTTGCTTCTTGTAACTTTCAAGCAATGTGGTTTAGAAGCAGTGATTCAGCCAGCTGGAGGCATGCTGATTTTATTTTTTCTTCCTGCTAGACTTTGCATGTGTTGCAAACATTCAGCTAAAGGGGTAGGCTGGATGGGCAGCGGCCTGTGAACTCTATAACCACCATAGTTCGAAAATTCAAACCCATAATCTGGCCACCTGCTTTATATAGCCCTGAATCGAACAGGGTTAGTTTATACAGCAGCTGAATTAAATGGAAAGGCTGATGAATGATGCAGAGTGTGGGCGTCTGCTTCGCTGCCGAAGTTGGTCAGATCCTTTGCTGGGGAGCTGCGGCGTGCAGCGTGTTCCTGTGCTGCCATCTGGAGTGTGCAGTGCATGTGTCTGGCCTCGCTCGCAGCCTGGACGCTGCGCTTGCATGCTCGCCTACATGCATGCACACCTGCCTGCTGCTACCCACAGCCCCAAAACTCTGCATATCCTACTGGCTGATGCCTTTTGGTGGTTTGCGGTCTCAAGTACCCCTCTTAGGGGAAAGAAAAGTTGCTTCTGGTGGTTGGAAATATAGTTAGAAAGTGCAAAATAGGTTGCATCTTACAATTGTGAAAAATACTCATGTATTCCTTTCTTTTTTCTTTCTTTCCTTTTTTTTTTTTAAATCATGTATCCGAAAGGGCTCCTTAGCTTTAGGGAGTGGATCTGATCCTTCAGTAAGTGTTGTTGATGTCTTTGGGGATTATGGAACCGCAGATAATGCTTGCTTATTTCACAGAAAATAGGAGAAACTCCTGGTTACCAAATCCCGTGCCTCTGTGCAGAGGTGGGTACAGGATTCAGGTTATTTGTTGGTATTGTATCTGTTGGTACATCTACTTGGCCAGCTTATTTTCCTTCATCTTCCAGCCTTTTTCTAAGTAGAAATAAATTTTCAGTGTTACTGATGTGTTTTAAGTGCTAAATCTACTGTTTTAACTGTGTGGACGTGAAAGCCCTTGCTCTGCCAGCCCTGTCCCTTGCCTCCCCTTGAAGCTGGTGGAGTGCTATGCTGGGAGTGAGCTCAGCCTACGCCTTCAGACAGCAATGCTTCTATATAAATGGTCAGTGTTATCAGCTGCTGACAGGTTAATTGCTTTCTTGGCTTAAAAACTAGCTGCTTGGGTTTAATTTCAATACACAGCCTTTAAATGAGAAATGTTCTCAAAACTTAGGTTTGACTTTCTTCAGCAGCATGTTCTGGATGGCTTTACCTGCAAAAGCGTAAGAAGGGAAAGGAAATGTCCTTCTTAGTTCAAGGCTTTAGTGTGCTCCCTTCATCACATCAAGCCATGCTTTCAGATGGGGCCCTGTAATGTTTGCCTTGGGTAGTGCTGCATTTTGCCTGGCTGCTGCTTTGGGTATCTGTGAGGAGTTCGGAAATAACTTAAAATTGCAGCTCTTTCACCTTTGCCTACAGCAGTGAGGTCAGATAGGGTTTTTTTTCCCCTCCTATAACTTTTCTGCTGCTGTTTTGGGGCTGTTGGCAGTGGGTTTTTACTCCCTGGTTGGCTGCTTGCTTTCTTTACTGAAATTGCTTCCCTTTCTTCCCAGCTCAACATTGCCAGACTCCTTGCTTTGGTTGCCTGTCAGGTTCTTGCAGGACCACCAAGAAGGCTCTGGTGCCACGGAAAAGCCTTGTCATCATCCAGATACTGATGTTTTGTATTTATTTGTAAAATCTTCCTTTTTTTTAGGTCTTTACTCCAGAGCGTGTAAAAAGTGTAATTAAAGCAGGAAGCTTGCTTTCAGGATAAACCCCCCAGTCCCATGAAGCAGTCAAACAGATCTTTCAAAAGACCTCACAGTTTATTTTGTGGGTACTTAGTGCTTACGAGTTGTGTGCTACATCCCAAGATGAGGCATCTAGCCTGGAATCTGCTTCTGTCCATTATCTTTTATTCCTTCCTGCCCCTTGCTTAGGGGGTGGCCTTGCCATATAATGTAGCATCCTCTGAGTGGCCCTTGATTTAGAAGAGCTACCTAGATGTGCCTGGATCCTCTGATAGTAACCTGCCAAAGAAAACTGTAAGTCTTTCAAATGACAAAAAAAAAGAAAAAGAAAAAAAAAAGGAAAAAGAATAGAAAAAGGTCCAAGTTTAAATAGAGTGAAAACTGGGATAATTAACTTCTTTATTTAGGTTAAGGCAACTAAGAAAGAAATCAATACAGCTAGATGAAGTAAAGTCCACAAACACTGACTTGTAGGATACAGAAGGCAGCAGTAAAGGTGGGTCAAGACCTTTTTATTTCTCTTCAGTGTGGCAGCAAATGTTGCCTGGTCCCCAGGGTCCCGGGAAGCCCTCTTCAGCCCCCTGTGTCTGGCTGCTCCTTGCTGCAGGTATCCAGCTCTGTTCTGCTTTGCCATGCTACTGAACCAGGTGTCTTAATAAAGCAGCGTGAAGGTCTGCTATATTAAAGGCAGTAAATATGATGAATAGTGGTTGTATTCTTCCTTAGTTTTGTCATCTTTGGGACCTGGGTGCCCTGTCTGGATATTGGCGAGTGTCTTATGTCCTGGTTCATAGCTTGTGTGTGCAGAGCTGTGACAGCTGGAGCAATCCAATCTGTGCAAACAAGAGTCACGTTCCTTTTGCTCATCTCAGTCAGTGAACAACATCCTGGTGGCAACAAGCCCTTTTGGCCCTTATTTCCATTTAGATATTAAAAAATGTTTGTCTAACATGTGGCTTAGAAATCTCCTAAATACTATCAGCACAGTCACTATCTGGTATGCTAAAACTGTGCTTTCAAGTTTCTCCTTAGGAGAAGCTTGAAAATTCTTCTAATAAATAATTCATAAATGTGGGGTGAAATTTTTCTGGTGGGAGCCTTGGTGTTTGGGTCCTCTCTGCAGTGTCTGCCTCTTGGACGCTGAGCATCCGCAGCTGCCTGGCTCTTGATCAGACCCTGTTACCTCATCCATAAGTAGTGAACATAGGAGGGGAAAAAATAAGTCTTACAGTTTCTTTATACGTGGGTCAAATGCCACTTAAGGCTTGCTGTGCTTTGAAACTTCCTTCTTTGTGAATGAAAGTATATTTAAGCTGAAATTTGTGCTTACCTCAATTTGAAGCCTAAACAAGCATGTACTTTGCTTCTTGCTGTCATTTTGTAAAACAAATTCAGAACAAATGTTATTTCTCTCCAAGCCATCGGAGACAGCTTATTTTTGTGTGTGGCTGAGGAGAGCTTCCTTTTCTGGTAGCTATGCAGGATTGCTGCTGCTGCAGCTTTTTTAGCTCCTTGCTGTTCACTTGCCAATAAAATAATGTTCAGTCATTGCAAATAAATGAAAAAAGTTTGCTATGTGCTGTCAGGTCATTGGTACTTCTAAAAACCACAGGTTGAACAGATACCTCCCTACAAGACCAACCGTGCTGTCTTGCCTAGATGTTTGCATATAAATACGAAAGTGATTTTCCTAATTTTTCCTGCTCTATCATGCTGTTATTGTAGTAATTAAAGTAATGAAGTATTGCATCCTTAAACAACGTAGTGTAAAACAGCAGTGCTGGCTGATTTTTCTCCCCCAAACTCTTGGTTAAAGTTATAAATTGTTTTCGTACATAATGGACTGGTTCTTTGCCAGTTAAGAAAAAGCCTAACCTTAAGTTCACTGAAATGAACTGTAGTGAGTGCGGTTATTTGAAATGGGGAAATGTCGGCTTGACTTGAGTGGAGGAGGAAGAGTGTGAATGTGACTCAGCTCTGCAGTGACAATTGCCATCAGATGGTGACGGGTGGTGGTGGATGAATAATGCATTCAGCCTCCTGAGCAACAAGCAGTTGGGAGCACATGAGGGAATTTCCCTGCTGCTGAAAACAATTGTTGGCAACTGGCTCCTGCAAACAGGGGAAGAAGAACGGGTGAAACCCTTTGAACAACTTGGGCATAGTTTTTTTTGGTGCTGTTGCAGGGGTTATGTGTGGCCTGGTATGTCTCAAGGGTCACCCCCCTGCCCCCAACACTTTTCTAGCACAGTACAGTCTTGTACAAAGGCACTTACATCTTTACCTGCACAGATGGGAGCTGACAATGGTCGTCTTTGAACTGGTCAATCTGCATGGACAGCTTGTCCTCTGTAAAAAAGCACCATTTTTAGGAAGTAAGTACTAAGACAAGTTGTCTGTGTGTTGTGGTGGGCTTTCCCCTATTCACAGAATCACAGCACGGTTTGGGTTGGAAGGGACCTTAAAGCCCACCCAGTCCCACCCCCTGCCATGGGCGGGGACACCTCCCACCAGCCCAGGTTGCCCCCAGCCCCGTCCAGCCTGGCCTGGGACACTGCCAGGGATGGGGCATCCACAGCTGCTCTGGGCAGCCTGTGCCAGCGCCTCGCCACCCTCACAGTTCTGAAGCTGCTTTCGCTGTTGCTTGGACGCTATTTAATTTGGAGGGTGGAAGTGGAATGAGGGATAGTGGAGATAATGAGTTTATGGGAGAGAAGGGGCTTTTAATGGGAGGTGTTGGAGACTGGCAGAAGGGATAAATCACTTGCTTGGCTATCCTGTCCCATTGAAGGGCTTGCACACCTCAAGTGTGCAATACTTGCTGCAGCTGATGGAGCAGCACAAGCTGCTGTGTCCGACATCACACTCCAATTGTTCATGCTGTATGCTGGTGTGTTTTCTGTCCTGCTTTGGAGGCTGGAGTAGCTGACTGCTGAACATGTGTACTTCTGAGGTGGGTTGGAGGAAGACTGGCCTGGTTCATGGTCTGAAATTTTGGGTGGCTTACTGTGATGAAGTTAAAGCTTCTTTGGCTTCACCTTGCTCCTGCGGAAAGGCCTAGTGGGTGGAAGAACTGGCACAACCAAGGCTTGTTGTGTAGCCATAGGCATTTCACTTAATCCTTCTGCGCCTGTGTGTGCTGGAGTGTGAAATATTTATGATACTTCCCTCCAAGGGGAAACTGAGACAGCTTGGTGTCTGTAAGGTGTTCTGGTGGCTTCTGGGAAGAGATAGTGTTTATGCGGTTGGTTTAAGTTATTGTTTAATGAATACACAATTCAAGAAGTATTCCACTGATCCCAGAATAAACACAAATGTTTTGAGATACCCTTGGCAATGTTATACTTCCAGGAATACTACAGAGCACACACTTTGGATGCACCTTTACAAGCTGGAACCAAAACTTACATGCTGCCATCCTCATGTTCAGCACCACGAGCTCTTGTGAAACAGTGAGCCGAGCTTATTCAACCAGGAGGCGATACGCTATTTCCAGATTGCTTGTGGTAATGCTGCTGGTCAGGTTTCCGTTGCCTGAGCGAACTTTCCTCTTGCTGATTCTGTTGTCTGGCTTCAACTCTTACGAAACGCGCTGCAGTCGGAGCCTGGATCACGCATCAGCGTGAAATACTTGGCTTCGGGCTGTCTGCGTGCAGAGTTCAACTTCAGGCCTTCCAGCTAATGAAGCTGGCCTTGCTTTAGCTACCTTCACACTGAAAAGCGCATTCCGCGTTGTTTGACAGTTCCTGTGCTTTGGGGGAAGCTAAACCTCAGCGCAGTTCAGCCATCTCGACACAGGGTGGCGGTGACACTTAAAGGTCTGGTGGCCCAAAGGCTGTGATCTCGGTTTTTAGTTTGCTGCCCTTAGCACTGTGTCCCTTGGCTCTGAGTTACCTTACTGTTCGTCTGCCTGCTGCTTCCAGAGCCCCCTCCTCTGCTTGGTAAGCCAACAGCCACTGAGCTAGCATTTGCGGGGAGAGCTGGTGAGAAAGCTTGGAAGTCAGGAGTCATCCTGTGGGTTGAGGAGCCCTCAGAATTTCTGGCAATGGTTACATCACCCCTATACCTGGCACATGTGAATTCACCTTCTCAGTCTTTTTTAATCCCTCGTTTTGATCTTCCTCTTGACTTAAATCTGCCTTTTAGGTCCTGTTGGCTGAACATTGGCTTGGTGAGGACTTTAGCGGATTATGTGTTGGTATCGTCACAACTTTGCACAGTGCTATCTCTGAGCGGTGTGGGTTTCTGTGTGGCTTGTTTTAGCCAAGCTCTGCCCCAAGAGCGGTCTTATTTCCCAAATTTCCCTGAGTGTCCCAGTCTCCTTATGGCTTTCCTTTTGTCTTGAGTTTGTCTCTGTAACCCAGAGCTGTTGTGACTCTTAAAACACATTGCCCTAAAGCCCTTTTAGGGATCACACAAGTTCAGGAGCAAAATGTTTTTTGGCATCTCCTCTTAGGAGTCTACATTCCCCTTTAATTGGGGAGAGCCTTTGGGCACCTATGGGCCATCTTTGTTGCTTGCTTGGCTTTGGCAAGATCAGTTTGGTGTTGGCAGAGGTCTCTTCCTTCCAGTTCTTGGCCTGGTACAGCTGTTCTGTTTAGTGTCTAGTGCATTAAGCTCTTGTCAGCACTTCTTGCATTGTTTTCTGTGTGCTCTTTTTTGATAACTAGTTGCCTGTAGGAGAACTTAGAGCATGCTCCTGCGTTACTGTTTCACCCCAAACTTCAAGGCCAGATTGGAGGGGGCTTGGAGTAACCTGGGCTAGTGGAAGGTGTTCCTGCCCATGGCAGGGGTTGGAACTCGATGATCTTTGAAGGTCCCTTCCAACCCAAACCATTCTGTGATTCCTGTGCTGCTGACCCTGTAGCCTTTTCAGAGGGTGTCCTCTGCAGCTTGGGTGCCAATTGACATGCAGGTCTCTGCTTGGGACTAAGCAGTTGTCTTTGCTATAGAAACATCCCATATCCCACAGCACTCTCCCCAAGGAAAGCGTGGTAGGAGAACAACTCTCCCAGCCCAGCTCTTCCAGGCTTAAAGGACCAGCCTGCCTCGGCTGAGCCTGTCCTAGTCATTTATCAGTCTGTGACCAGACAAGCAGGAGGAGCTGGAGAAGTGCCTACACGATCTCTCTCAAGCAAGGTTGAATCCATCTTGTTTCGAAAGGCAAGCCAGCCTGTGAAAATCAGCACTGCAAAAGAATTGCTGACAAAACTGCCTCCCACTGCGTGCGGCTTCCCCCCCCCCCCCCCCCCCCCTTGTCACATGAAGTAATCCTTCTGGAAGGCTTTATGTAGGGTAGGTGGGAGTCTGGATATCTGACTTCCCTCTATTAAACTGTATAGCTAATCAACAGGATCCAAGGAAAAAATACGTTTTAGAATGGTGTCTGTGCAGCATTTAGGAAGCAGTTTTTATTTTTATTTTTTCTGTTCTTTAACTGAATTATAACATGCTTCTAGGCAACTTGCCTGTGGTTCTGTTACCCAGCTCCGTGTAGCTCTTCCTTGTGTTGGAAATGGGAAGCCTTTGTGTAGTTGAGGTCAAATAAGCATGTGAAATATCGAAGGCGAAGACATGCTTTCAATCTTAAGCTTTCAGTTAGTGAAATGCTTATCCAGTGGCATGATAGAAAATCACTTCCCGGTGTCTGAATGTTTTCTGATGTTTTGTTGTACTAATCTGTTATGGCTGAGGCATGAACTAAGTGAACTATATGCCAGAATAAGCAAACCACATCTCATCACTCCTTGTTGCTGTTCTTTTTAAGTGCTTAAAGGCAGTAATATTAGCTCTTTCCTCCCGAGCTGGAGGAGGGATGACCTGCCTAGACCCAGGGACCATAGCTGCATGTATGGAGAAACTGCAGGAAGCCTGAAGCTTGTGACGTTCCCAAATGTGTGACAGGTTTTGTGGTTATTTCCCTACTATCACAGAAGATGGGCCAAGGGGAGTGAGAGATGCAGCACTGGTTCTGTGGCTATCCCATTACCCCCACTTTGATGGTGCCTCTTACTGTCCTTGTTGCAAGATATTATAGTAATGGACATAATGTCCTTTAGCCTGTGTTCCGAAAGTGATCCCTAAGCTAAAAGTGGTTGTGATGCCTTTGGGTCACCTCTCTAAGGGTACTTGGATTTGGTTGCCTTTGTAATGTATGGGACGGGGATGTGGGAATCTCAAAGGTGTTGACATCCTACAGCTTTCATGAAGGCAGATGGCCTGCATTGTGGATGGAGTGACATGTAACACTGTACTCATAAGAGAGTAGTAGCAATATGTTTATTGGTATAAAACAGATTGATGAAGTTTGATAATAAATGCAACAGTGGTTTAAGTTTGATGGCAAGGTATACCTGGCTGTTTACTGCACAGAGAACAGGGTCAGACAAAACTGTCACGGAGACTTTCTCATTGGGTCATGAGGTACAGAAGGGGACCTCCTCGCATTCTAAATCCCTTCTCAGAGGGGAGTTTAGGTCTGGCTACATCCAGACTTAGTCTCAGGCTTGGTCAGCCGTTTATATCTAAAGAATTATATATGTTCAATCAATCTTTTATAGCACTTAGCTAAAATATCAAAGTTTAGCATGCTGCTTATCAGTTGCTGAGAATCTGTTGGGGCAAGGAATCTCTCAACTTTGAGGAGTAACCTTACTCAAGGGGAGATCCTGTTGTGCAGCTTGTTTTACACTTAGTTTGAGTCAGACGTTGACCAGCACTGTTAGGGTGGGCACATTGTTCACAGTAGCCAAGGGCTATTGTGTTGTTATCTATCTCCCCCAAATTCACTTTGAGTTGTACACCATCAGGAGACCAGGATACATCCATCCTGACCATCACAGATGGTTATCACTTGAACATTGTCATGGAAACAAAGGTCAGGATGGGGGGAGCACACCCCCACAGCCTGGTAGATCAGAAGACACTGTAGATGATTTAAGTTTGTCTCACTTGACACTGAAGAATGCACATGCACAGTATAAATGTCCCATTCATAGGATGGGGGTGTTGATGATGTTGATGCCTACACTTTCTGAGACACTGATATCCATGAACCACAGGAGAGGAGCCTGTGAGAAACAAGACTTGGTTGGCTCAAATGTGAGTGTAATTGAGTTTTGCTTTAAGCACAGTTGAAAACAGTGCCTTCATTTGCTGAAGTCTTGGAACCTTCTGAAATACTCTGTTTGGGAAGAGTAAGATAAGGCTTAAGAGCAGGACCCTGTTGTGAGAGGTGCTGCAGGGTGAAGGTGTCTAGATGCTACTGGATTCTGATAATGTGCTGTCCCTAGAAGACGATTAGCTAACAGTCTAAAACGTAGTCATTCTTAAATTGCAAAATGGACGAGGATGTTTGACTTGGGAAAACAGACCCAGAAATGAAGCAGATTTTGCCCATCGGTGCTCTCATGCAGATATTGCAGGTTGTAGGGTTGCTGCTGTTATTAAAGAGGCTATAGCAGGGGGTAACTACCCTAAAAAAAGAGGAATTATCTGAACTAGTTAGTCTTCATTTCTGGTGATTGCAGTTATTAATACTGGTGTCCTCTGGGTACAAATAACATGACTCCTGTAACTTGGGGTATTGCTGCCGGGGGGGCTTTCCTGAAATTTATGGAATAAAGGAATAAAACATTAAATTTTGTTCACCTGATTCTTCTTTCCCCTGGAAATGGTACTATCTAGACCTTTAGAGGTAAGTTTCTCTACATGTCATGTGAAACTATACTTTATAAACACATAGCCATTAAATGCCAGACTGATTAGAAATGCTTTCTATTTCAGTATAACTCAGAAGTAAAATTTTACTCGTAACAATTTTGTTTCTCTTTGGCAATATTTTTGCTTGGATAAGAACATCTGAAATAATCTCTTTAAATTGTGATCTGTTTTATCATCAACTTAACAGTTTGCTGGGCCCCTTTGAATGCTGAAATGTTTTTTGTGGGTTTTTTTTTTTTGAGTTGGAGAAAGAAAGAAAAGCCTGGTGACTGATCTCTGTTGGCAAAAGTATTCAGAGAATCGCAGAATACCTGAGGCCGAGTAGGACCTCTGGACGTCATCTAATCCTACCACTGAAATAGGATCATCTACAGCAGGTCACTCAGGACTGTGTCCAGTCTGGTTTTGGATTTCTTCAGAGATGGAAACTCCACAGCCTCTCTGGCCAAATGTATTCCAGTGTCTAATCACCTGCTCAGGAAAAAAAAAATCCTGTTTTTTTTTCTTCTTTTTTTCGTAGATTTAGTGGAATTTTCTGTGTGTTGCCTCATGTCCTGTCACTGGGCACCAAGGAGAAGAGTCTGGCTCTGTCTTCTTTACTTTCCCAACCCCTATCAGATACTTACATACACTGGTAAAGAATTTCTCCCTTCAACCTTCTTCTCTCCAGGCTGAGCAGTCCCAACACTCTCAGCCTGTCCTTGTATGAGAGACGCTCCAATCCCTTAGTCATGCTAGTGGTCCTTCACTGGGCTGTCTCTTGTGTTGGGGAGCGCAGACCAGGACCCAGCTCTCTCCCCTGTGCCTCACCAGTGCTGAACAGGGAGGAAGGATCACTTCACTTGACCAGCTGGCTGATGCTTTTCCTAACCCAGCCGGAGTCTGCTCACCTTCTTTGCTGCAAGGACACATTGGTGGCTTATGGTCAGTTTGGTGGCCAGCAGGACTCCCAGATCTTTTTCTGCTGAGCTGCTTCCGAGCTGGTCATCCCCAGATGTGCTGGTGCCTAAGGCTGTTCCTCCCCAGGGGCTGGACTTGGCGTTTGTTGACCTTCATGGGGTTCCTGTTGGGCCATTTCTCCGGCCTGCCCAGGTCCCTCTGAACAGTGGCACACCCCTCTGGTCTGTCAGTTGCTCCTGCTGGTTTTGTATCATCTGCAAACTTGCTGAGGGTGCACTCTGTCTCCACATCCGTGTCATTAATGAAGAGGTTAAACAGTATTGGTCCCATTATTGACCCCTGGGGTTATACCACTACTCTAGATCACCTGCAAGGTGTTGCAAAATATTTTAGCAGCAGTGTCTGCTCTTTTCACAGAATCCCAGACTGGTTGGGGTTGAAAGGGATCTCTGGAGATCACCAAGTCCAACCCTTGCTAAAGCAGGTTCCCCTCGAGCTGGCTGCACAGAGTCACGTCCAGGCAGGTTTGAATGTCTCCAGGGAAGGAGACCCCACAGCCTCTCTGGGCAGCCTGTGCCAGGGCTCTGCCACCCTCACAGTAAAGTTCTCCCTCACATTCAGACGGAACTGCCTGTGTCACAGTCTGTGCCCCTTGTCCTGTCGCTGGGCACCACTGGGAAGAGCCTGGCCCCGTCCTGACACTGGCCCTTAAGGCATTTGTTGTAGACATGGGTGAGATTCTTATTCAGTCTGCTCCTTACGCTGACAAAACTCTACAGCTAACCCAAACTTTCCTCCCTTGTGAGGAAAGGCTGAGAGAGCTGGGCCTATTTATCCTAGAGAACAGAAGACTATGTACCCTGTTATGTGGCAAGATGTGTTGAAGGATGTACAGCACAGCATATCTGTATGCTGCAGACAGTAAATTTTCACTCTTATGCTTATATTGAGCAAGACAACCTGTCTGGTTAGTGTATGTTGTACTGAGCAGTGGCCAGCTTGGAAGATACTAGATGGAGAGGCTGGCTTCTCTGCTTCTTTTATTCATTTCTACCAATAGCTCTGGAAGCAGCAAACAAAAATACTATACCTCATTTCTGCTTGGAATTTAGCTGGCTTAAGATTGCAGTGATTTTATGCTATTTATTCCCTGAATTAAACAGCTCCATGGGACGTTCTATTTTTAAAGAAAAAAAATAAAGAAAAATATGTCTAGTAATTAAATGGCTTTTCAGTGTCCCTCTGTATAATCAGAGTAGGGAGATCTTTCAGTGTCCTGATACATCCAAGGCACTTTGTCCAGCCAGGAATCTTCTTTTGTGACTGGGAATTGCGTAGCTCTGGGACTTGTATATTCAATGCTCTGGTGCTGGTATTTCCTTCACATCTGAGTTACCAAATAAAGGTAACCCATGGCTGTAGTTTTAGATATTTTGGTTTCCCCCTTGAAAATCCAGTTCTTCACTAAAGGTCAGAGCGAGAATCAACCAGAGACAGCACAGATGACTCCATTGAGCTTTTTCTGTCTCTTGTTATAAATAACACATCTGATGTACATCTACTCCATTGCTGTGAGTGTGTCCTCTCCCCCCAGCCTCTGCTTGTCATAAAGGATTAGACGTGCTGGAACACCACTGGAAGCGCAGCAGAAGGAAGATTAGAACATTTGTGATGGCTTTACGTCCCCATCCTCCGATTCTTGTGGGTTTGTGTCTGCCCCCTTATTCTGACACTTTTTCTAACAATGGTACATGTGGTATAAAAGTTCAGAAACTTCCTGCAAAGTGTGACTAGGGTGTATCATTAGATTTCTTCCTTTTTTAAACAGTGTTGTTTACAGCATTGTAAAGATGATTCATCTCTGTCTTAATGTTAACCAGCTTGGATGGGATAAAATTTATCTTGCTTGGTTCTAGCAAGCATTCCTATCCTACACATGGTGCAAATCAACTGTCCTTCCAACTTGAAAGAGCTTGAGAGAGTAGGGCCTGCTGACGCATCGCTTTTGTTCTTGGGGGAATTGTTTCCATTGTGCTCGCAAAAAGAGGAGGGAAGTTGAAAGCTCTGCTCATGGCCAGTTCTCTCCATACTTGCCTCAGTTGGGGGCATTCATGTTTGTTGTAGCTGTTCTGGCTTGCCTGGCTTTGGGTTGCTCCTGACGTTTCCTGGCTCTTTTGGAGGCTGAACACTAATTTGTTCAAGCTCTCCCTCTTAACGTCTTTTTATCGTCTGAAATTCGTTTTTTAATAGGGACATTATAACCAAGTCATTCCATTATATTGTCAATTAGGGTAATTATTCTTCATTTCTTTCAGAATCTTGTCTGGCACGGAATAGCTATATTCCACCCTGGAGATGGCTGTGGCTTTATGGCGGCTCTATTTTTTCCAGCAATATATAGCCTAGAAGTGCTTTGTTGTCATAAGTGCACGCCAAGAAAGGCTTTAGAGTACTATATAACTAAAGACCTGATCTTGTACAAATGAAGGAAATGGGAATTTGTTGGTTGCCATCAGTGGAAGTTGAGTTGGGTTCATTGAAATCCTTGTAAAAACGTGGAAGGATTTAGTACCTGGGGTTGGAGGTACAGTTTCTTTCAGGTTCAGAGCTTAGTACAGCATTGGTTAAGATCAGGTGGTTTCCAAAGATTTTCAGCTATTCAGTAGGTTGGACCTATAGAAAACAGGGCTTCAGGGGATCTCGAGAAGCCACCTGCTCAAACTTCTTCCTATCTGAGGAGGCATTTGGTCTCTCCAGCAGCAAATGCATCTAAGCTGCTCCTGCTTGGTGTTTTTCTTAGTCTTAGAAATGATCAGTTGAAAGAGATGCTGTAACATGCCTTGATGATCCCTTTTGGATTTCTGTCACTCTTGCAGTTAGAAAACTGTCAATGTTTAACCTAATTCTCCTGGGCAATTTAAGCCCATTACTATTTTTCCTCTTTTCAATAGACACAAATATTTGCATGGTAATGTGACTCTGGGCCTCCTCTGGTAGTCATACATACCAAATGCTGTTGCCTTTTTAATCCAGCTTTTTTCCCCCAGGATGTTTGTCTCATGTCCTTCAGATGAGTTTGCCAGAGTAGGCATCTCTAGTTAGAAAGAGGATGGGTTTTCAGTTATGGCATTGCAATTCAGAAGTGAGCAGCAGTTTGGGGATGAAGTTGAGATTTGTTGGCAAGGAGAGGTTTACTCATCCGAGACTTTCATTAGAATCCCAAACCTCAATCCCTGGATCAGATGGGACAACAGAAGCTTAAGGCAGGGTTAGCAACTCTTTTACAGACCTTTTTTAGTTGGTTTTGTTGGAGTCCAGAATGCTGCTCCCATTGAGTGGGTCTAGCTCAGCTAACTCTGGTTTTTGTAGCAAATGCATGCCATACATCGAGATCCCAAGCCCTAGCACATACACTCCAAGCTTCTGCATCTGAGTTCTGTTTTTAGAACTGGTCCTGACCTGTTGGTTTGCCTTAAAGTCACTTCACTTCCCTCCTCAATTGAAACACAATCTGTAACATACATTTCTGATGCAGCTTTTGTGATGCTTAATTGAAAGTTCATCATCATGTGCATCACTGTTATGTCTTATTTGGACTGCATGGGTCCTGGGGATGTGGTGGAGTATCTACCTGGAGAAATGAAATAATGGAAAACTACAAGAGCAGAGTTAAATGCAGTAAGTGTATTCTTCTGTTCCCAGTTTTATCATTTGGGGAAGCCCTTGCACGTACGTTCATCAAGTCAAATTGATTTCTGAGCATGTCTCCTACAGAACCTCTCTGCTTTTTGGCATGTGTAACTGTGGGTTTGGGACCCGTGTCCTCTCAAACTGAAGGAAAGGGTGTCTCCAACTGAGCTAACCCAGGCAGGGAGCAACTCAGCCACAGAAGCAGATGTACCTAGTGCTGCTGGCGATGCTGTGATACATCTTATCTGGCCTCCAGCTGTGTCTTAACAACACACTGGTCCTTTGTAGGTCCCAGTTGGCCCTAGGCAGGTATCTCAAAGGGTGCCAGGCATCTATATTTAGGCAACTGAAGCCTACTTGTTTTCTAATCTGAGACTTGCATGGGAGTTTTAGAAAGCAATTATTAGACTGTAAATGAGAGTGAGCCTCCTCTATCAGGGTCTGTGCTGATGAGAGGATTTGGGTCAGCAAGATGCTTGTCTCTGCCAGAAGTGCCTTTTGCATCAAGTTTCATTACGGAGCCACTTGATTACTCTTAATCCTGTCTTGATCTAATTGATCAAGAGTACAAAAATGTTTAAAAGTAGCCACAGTCTTTTTGGGGTGCTGGTAGTGCGGGAGAGGGTCTAAGGGCTTGGGCAGGGAGGCATGACTTGTTAGTGGGACTGAAGTAGGAGCTGGCAGAAAGCTGTTTTCCACTGGCAAAGCTGTGTGCAAAGCACAAATCTGTCTGCTGTTGAAAGCCAGGGACTTCTTGACACAATGAATTGGCAGCAAAGAGCTGAATTGTGCCATCTTGTTCAACTTTTGCCTGCGAGTGAGACCTTCAGTTGACCTTGATAATGAACCATGCTCTTCTGCAAGAGGAAAGGAGCTGAAAGCTGGCACTCTGAGCACCATGTGCTGCCAGGCAGGGATGTCTGTGCCAAATGCTGTTTTGTTGTGTGCTGTGGAGGTGATGGAGATGGTGAAGCTGCTGCTTTGGTCTTGAAAGACTGTGCATGAGCAGCGCGTAAGCCCATGTGTCATGCTGGCTAGTGTTGCTGCCCGAGTCCTCTTTCAAAGATGCCAGTACGCTTTGAGCATGGAAGTTATCAATCATGCTGCTGTCAATTTTAATGTGCTTTGTGTGGTTTTAGAATGCAGTGCTTTTAATATTATGCATGTCTTGAGGATTTGTTGTGCCTCTGTTGGATGTTATGACAACATTGCTTCACAGAGAAAGGAGGGTCCAAGACTTAAAGCCAAGAATGCACAAAAAAAAAATATCTACTTGTTTAAACAATGCATAAGACAACAAAATGAACTTTGTTAGTAGGGAAAAACTTTTATTGGACAGTAACACAGCAAGTATAGACATTAAACTTTTTCTGTGGTCATCTAAACTACTTTTATAGATGTAATGGCTGAAACATTCTGTAAAGTTAATAAAAATGATACTGGGTGTTATCGGTAATCTGATTTGTGGATGCTTTGGGAGGGTGCCTTTCTTCACAGTCAAGTGTTCATTTTCTCCTCTTTCTTGTGCTGCTGATAGGGTAAATAGCACAGCAAGGGAAGAGCGGTGTCTAGTAGAAAGGGCTTGTTTCCAAAACTGTCACCCTTGTGATGGAGATGGTCTCTGTCTCGCAGTGCTTTGGGAGTGGGGAGTGAGACATGGCCAAACTGCAATCTTTTGTGATTTTTCTGAAAAAGATGGGGCAATGTGTGTGGTATTCAACTTCATGTCATAGCTTTTGCATTGCATGGTGAGAGTATTGAAAGGTTTTTAAGAAGGGGATAATTTGCACCAGAAGTATTTGTACCTCGTATCTAGTTTTGGAGCCACTTCTTCCCCTCTTCATCTTGCAATGTGTAGATACATACAGAAGAGAAGCTGACCCTTTCTGACATTTGGTAGTTCAGGTAGAATTTTTAGTGTGGCAGTGGCTTTGTAGGGTAGTTTGTGCCTCTTGTCCTGGTATTCTGGTCTTTAAATTTTTCATCACTACACTGATGTTGGGACTGGTAGAAACTCTTGTGCTGCAGATGCAACATCTGGGCTCAGGTGTGACTAGAGCTCACGTATGGTGCGGTGCCAATAAAGGTTGTAATACAAAAGATATTGTCAAAAAGTCAAGGATTTTGCATATTAATAATATCCCTACTTTGCTTTCACACAATGCTTTTTCTTCTGTTTTCATATTATACCTGCGTACTGCCTGTTGCTTGCACTGGTGGCTTCCAGGCTCCTGCTGTGGCAGGTGCCTGTACGTGATAAATAAGGTTTTAATTTGGCTTTTCCTCTATCTGCTTGGCTGTATTCTGTTAGTAGTTTAGTGTTCAGTGTATTTCTCTGGTGATGCTGAAAAGATGCTCTCGTGTTGGATGCGTGGAAGGTGTGAGGTTGGGCTGATGTTCCTGTCTGTGTGCTAGTCCACTTCTACCTCTGGCAGTTCAGTGTGTAAGTTTCTTAATTGTTTGGCCTGCTTTAAAACCTCCCAAGAAATTAAAAACAAAAAAGAGGAGAAAAAAAAAAAAAAAGGGCTGGAAGGTATTTTATTTGTTGCTGACCTGTTCTACCATCCCAGATTGTCAGGACTGCCTGAGAGCCTGAGGTCCTGCAGCCCGTTCCCCCCGAGGCAGCATTGAATCCTTTCTCCATCCCTGAACAAATGTCTGTTCAACTTATTTTTAAACTGATAAAGGGGGTTTCCAGTGTCACAGCATGCTTTCTTCCAGGGCTTTGACTATCTTCAGTTGTGTTTCATCACAAAATCTGCCCTAGCTCTTTGCAAATTGGTCTGCTCTCATTCTTACTGTAACAGCCCTGCAAGAACTCCTCACCTTCCTCCCTCTTAAACATAGCAGGGGACTTCTTCCATGGCTCTGAGCTACCTATGTTCTCACCAGCCCTTTCTCTTCAAATCGAAACCCAATTCCTTTGGCTTTTCGTGGGCTAATAAATAGAGTGCAGTGGCAGGTGGCTTGTGTGGACTTTGTGGTCTCTCCTGCCTCTGCTCTGATCCCGTTGTACTTGTGCTGCTGATTTTGACCTTTGCTGGGACCACTACCATGCGCTTGCCTTTATTGACCTTCACCCTTCTTAACTTCTGGAAATGCTCCCAGTTTCTCGAGGCCTTTGGCTGCCGCTTTCCAGAAGGCTTGCAACTCCCTTCACTATGGTGTTACCAACATATTTTGAAAGTACAGCTTGCATTATATTTTCCAATTTGCTAAAAAAACCGCTGAAGAAAACCAGGCCCAGAACAAATGCATGTGGAAGCCCTGTTGAAAAGCTTCTTCTTGTTGAGGCCAGTCATTGACAAGTAACATCGTTTTTGGGATGGTTTTTGAGTAGCGTACGCATGTGGTTTATGGCAGTTTGCTGTGCAGCATTCCTTCTGGAGTGCTTGTGAGAATACCCACCAGGGTCATGCCAGGACCTTGCTGAAATCGAGGTAGGTGTTCCCACCTATGAAGCCAGGGTCATTCTGCCAAATAATAAAATGTAGCAGTGCTCTTCAGAAATTACTTTTTCTACGCTGGGACCCTGTGATAATGGGTTATTGCTGATATTTTGCTGAATTCTGCAGTGATTGGAATGATTTCTGTTGTAAACTGAAAATACAGCGGTGGAATAATTTGTGTGCAAGGTATGTGGGTGTAAGTAGGAAAAGTACACATGGAAATGCGCTTTGAACTGTAATAATAAAAAATACTTATGATTAAACATGTTATGCTCTTCCTTTCTGGAAGTTTTTTTTCCTTTTTGGAAAAAAAGTTACTTCTTTCTCTGTATTTGTAAACTTATGTGGGTGATAGGACAAAGCAGAGTGGGCTTAGATTTTGTTTAATTAGCAAAATGAAAACAAAAAGCGAAATCTACACTTGTGCTTCCACAGAGATAATTCCAGGTGTAGTGCTCCAAGTGGGGTACAACTTGCTGGTGCTGTCTCAGTACGCAAATGAACTCCATGAAGCAGAAGACTTGAAGCTGTGAACTGTGACAGTTCGATATTAAACAGGTATCATATAGTCTTGCAAACTTTCTTTGACCTTTTTTCCATGGAGCTGTTGCACCACTCTTGAATATTTTTTTTTTGCATTGCTCAGTAGTTAATTTGTTTATTACGAAAGTTAGACTAAGATTAAACAAAACTGCTAATGCTTTTATGTAGCTTAATGAGAAGAAAATGTTTCTGAAGGATTAAAACCACTACAGAAGTTTAAAGGGAAAAAAAATAAAATAAAATTGAAGTCCACAACAGACTCAGGAATTTGTTCCGCTTATTAATTGAAAACAAAAGCTAGTCACTTCTGTTCCTCTGTCCCCAGAATGTCCTCCTTGCATTGTTCCAGATTTCTTTCATTTTGCCCCTAGAGATTTCCCTCCTCTGTACTTTCAGCTGAATTTATTTAGGTTACTTCTGAGTCCCCGTCCTGCAGGCAGCTGTCATTGGGAATGAAGCTGCAGGGTCAGCTTCATGGCTTGGCCTTCTCCGTGGCTGCCTGAAGCCGTCTTAAGCATGAGATGTAGGAAGGACCTGAAAAGCTAGTTCCTAAATATTTTCTAGCATTAATTTATACATGTGCAATAACTTTAAGGTCTTGTGGCATTTTTTCAGTGTGTGTGGTGGCTGGTAATAGGACCTGCCAGCCTGAGAACAGCTAGATGGTGTCCAAAGCACAGCTGGAGAGAATGTACATTGTATTGGTGCTTGGTGGCAGGACCCAAGATGCCTTGACCATGTTCTGTATTTGTACATTTGTACAGATTTGTAGCTGAGCTTGTTGTCTCTTTTACCCTTCTCTTGTGCTGTATTCCCCAAACCTCTGCTCTTTCCCTAGTTTTTGCTTTTGTGAATGATGAAGTTACTGAGAATGCAGTAGAGTATTCAGTGCAATGTGGGGGTTGAGTACAGCCAGAGTCAACCGAGGCTCTGGGGTGCCGGGGGGGAGAGTGAATGTGTGAAATGTTCACTGTCAACGTGTCGTGCTTCTTTGTGAGCTGACACTTGCTTTCTGCTGCTTGGCAAATGGAGAAGACACCAGAGCATCCAGCTGTGCCACAAATCCATGTCTCTGGCATCCACACTGTTAATGATCTGGCCACTTGGTGTGGGCCAGGTTCGGTTGCCCCTATTTTGGGAAATAAACTTTGCAATAATGCAAGGCTAGAGATGCAAATTCCTGATGCATTTGCCTGTTATGGCTTTCCTGGAAAGATTTTTCCAGTTGACCTTTTGGAAACAAATGAAGTGGATTTTTAATGAGTGTAGAAATTGTGAAACTTAATGATACAATCCAAGAATTTTTAAAAGTCATCTTAAGTGGTTTTGTTTAGTGAGTGTACTTAAAAAATGTAAACCAGACAGATCTGTCACTGAGCATAGTCTTCAATTTGAGAATTACAGCCTGCTCCAGAGTTATAAGATAAGTGCATGTGGGGCAACTGCTCTTTCTCAGACTTTTTTAATCAAAAGGCTTTTTGTGAGGGAGGCTTATTACTAAAGCTATCTGACCAGCAGTTTTTTGTAGCAAAGAAAAAAAAAAGCAGCCTCAAGGGTAATTTTCTATAGCACTGTTACAGTGCTTTGTTGTTTACAACTGAGAGAATGAACAGCCCAAACCGATTCTTATTTTTGTTTTCCTTACTTTTTTTTCGCATTGTGTACTGTTGTGATTATTAGTGGGTATAAATCCACATGTAAGATTTTTTTTTTTCTTTCTAGAAATTTTTTTGTGCATCACCTTCTAATGTCTTCTGAATTACTAGTCACTTCTCACTTCAAGACAGTTAAGTAAGGATCCCGGTCAGACTGTAGTTAGTCTTTGAACCAGGAGGGATGTTACTAGGATCAGAGTTCATGTGCAGAAGAAATGAGATAGAGAGGAGTGACTGGAGAGACCTGTAGATCCAGAGTAAGGCAGTGAGTGTCCCAAAGGTTTGGTAAGCCTGTGGGAAATCGAATGCCCCAGATGTGGTAATCCTGAAAAGAAAGAAATGTGTAATGAAGGTGCTCGGTTGAGTGGATCAGGTGAGAACCAGAGTTGGTCTTGAGAAACTGACAGTTGCTAGGTAACAGTGCATGTGTGTCAAGGGTATAAGATCACAAGGATGAATTTTCAAGAGTGATGCTGTAGCTCAGGCAGCTGAAGAAACAGCTGAGGAAGCTGGACCTCTACCAGAGCCAGGAGCTAAAGATCATGATAGTAGAGTTTTGGACTTGAGAGTGTTTTGATGTGGTTGCAGTGGGGAGAGATTTGTTCTTGCAATCAAACTGTGAGTCCCTACATTGTTTATTTTGATCTAAGTCACTGCATAGTCGCTGTAGTCTGCTTATATGATGATGTTTGATACAGAGCAAGAAGTTGATATCCTGTAACCTTGGAGTTGACATCCTGCAACCTCAAAGTGCATTGCTGTTTGGTCTGGGGCTGGTTTGCTAGTGTTTTACAGGGAGGATGGGAGTGAAGGATACTGGTTCTGCATTGGAGGGGAGAGTTGTGGATGAACAGGAAAGCTCAAAAGGGAAGAAAAAGTTTTGTGTGGTGGTTTTTTTTTTTTTTTTTTTTTAATATGAGCTTAGAGCTGATCCCTGAGATGCTGGGGTTTTGTTGCTGGTTGTCATCAACTTTATTTTTTTTTTACACTAGAGTTTGGCTAAAAAAAGAAAATCATTAAAGGGTTTTAGTCATCAGACCTTTATGTTGTAGGTTAGCCATCTCCAAAGGAAACTTTGCCTAGAGTTTGTTACTTATTTTGAGTAATTTCTATTTCTTTCCATTGATAGATGCCTCTGTAAATGCAGGTGGTATTTTCCTTTGAATGTAAACACATTTATGTGGCACCTGTAACTACCGTTGTGGTTTTTTTTACTTCATGCTTTAATATACTTTAACGAAAACACAACTTGTCTAGCTTTATTTGCTTATTGTATGTGAGTTACTAACTTGAAGCTAGGTTTGTCGGAGCAGAGGTGCCTTGCTGTTTTGAGAGCCCCTGCAAAGGGGCTGTGCGGCACTAGATGGCACTCGGTCTCCAACTTTGGTATTTTACCAGTCAAACTCTGCTAAGCTGTAAGGAAAAACCACTAGCATCATACTAGTGGTGACATTCCTGTAATTTGCGGAAGTTCTGTCTCTTTCACAATATGATCACTTTTGAAGACTTCTACTCTTGGTGACAGTGTTATTTTACATTGAGTTTTAGGTAGGCTTATACAGATTCCGCATTTTTGTTTTGCTGTTGAGAATGGCTTACTGAAACGGTATAAATGAAACTGCTAGGGCAGATTTTAAAGAATGGTAATTAAGTAGATTTCCTCCAGTGTTTCAGTCTTGTCTTGGTATTTTTTGTATTACTTTGAGACCTTTGTGGATTGCAGAGATGGGATTCTCCAAACTGACTTGTGAGCACAGATTACACTGAAGGATCACATCGCTTTCTGCAGCCAGAAAGATTTGATTTGTCCAGTTGGATTCATCACGTTCTGGTTCTTTTTAAATTGTTGGTTGTCACTGCTGTGATTACTAATTCTTTTTATTTTTATAGCTTGTTACAGCTCTGTCATTCCCCATCTTTTATCTCTAATTGCTGCATGGAGTCCAGTGTATAATTAATTTAGCCTTACTTTCTGACGCAGTACAAGCTCAGACCCCACAAAGCTCATTGTGCACTTAATTTTTTTGGACTGGGAGAGAATTCAGGTTTAGGAGCTAGCACTGCTTCTCAAAATACTGAAACTTTACAAAGACAGGTCTAAGGGTAGGATTTCCACACTCCGATAAAAATATCTATGTTTACTGTTAAAAACACAAAGGAAAAAAACCCTGAAAATCCTATACCATATCAGGGTGTGACACAATCCCTCTGCCTTCTAGAATAACATTCACTTATTTTGCAGTCATAATCTATTGCTTCTGCACAGCGGCTCTTTCTGCAGATGTGTGTCGCCTTCTAGGCTGCTTTACAGAACTGTTGGAAATAATGATCATTACCAGACAGCGTGCGTTGGTAGTGGACAGAACAAAAAGTATTTTAACGTGGCAATTCAAGCTGCTTTTTCCAGCTGGGTGGAATTTAAGAAAATATGAAGGATAGATTTTTTTTTTTAAACTTCCACCCTTAAATTTAATAGTGTATCAAAGATCACCCATTACCTGCAGCTTGCACAGTGTATGCTGTGTCTTGGATTAAATAGTCCCTGTCAGTTTGAGTAGTCTTCAGCTGTGTAGGCCTTTCAGTACCAGGGCTAACTATGCTGGCAAAATTGGGGGTGGTAAGGGAAATGGATTTTGGCAGCTGTAGCGGTGATGCTTTTCTGTTGTAGCTTTTACCCTTGAAGCCCAAAGAACATCCAGAAAATTGTCCAAGAGGAGTGCTCAGCATTACAGCATATGATAGCAGATAGTAATCAGGGGTGGCTGAGCTCAAAGAGCACAAGGGCTTGTTTCAGAGCATTCAGCGCTGGGTCGGCCGTGTTGCAGTCTGAGGGAACGTCAGGCTGGTCTTTGGCAAGTGGAAAAAAGAAAAAGAAGGGCTGGAACAGAAAGACTTTCAAACCTGAGTTTGGTGCCTGGGGTATGCACATTAAAAGCAGAACTATCCCTTTATCACAGGAGTTTTTTTCTAAAGCTTGTATTTTGGATATTTCTTGTAAGTAATGAGAGTAACAGGTATTGGCATCTTGACCAATGTTGGTATCTTCTTTTTAGGTCTGTCTATGATGGAGAAGAACATGGTCGTTTCATGGAGAAACTGGAAGCACGAATCAGAAACCATGATCGTGAGATTGAGAAAATGTGCAACTTCCATTACCAGGGCTTTGTGGACTCCATCACAGAGCTGCTGAAAGTTAGAGGAGAAGCTCAGAAGCTGAAGGTAAGGGAAAGCTGTCTAGACCTCGTCCTGGGCAACTTGCTGTAGGTGGCCCTGCTTGAGCAGGGGGCTAGGACCAGATGACCCAAACTCAGCCACTCTGGGATTCTGTGAAACCGCGTGAATGCCATGTTTTCTCCTTTTGTCTAGAGTGTCTCTCCTCTAGCTAAAAAATAAAAAAAAGGTGTGTATAGATCTTCATTCTTCCTGTAGCAAATAGGTTAGTCATTTGAAGTTTGATAGTTATTTGGGCAAACTGGAACAGTGTGGTATATTAAAAACACAAGAAAGATTAAAGCTAACCCTGTTCTGCATTAGGAAAACTGTTTTTCCTGGTATACCTTATACCATGTTCTTAAGCAAGAATAAGCTCTATGGTCAGAAGTAAGTCTGCTGTAGCAGCATCTACTCTAGTGCCTCATCCAACACTGAATTCTCATTACAGGTAACATTATGTCAGGCAAATCAGCAGATCAGTCACGAGGTGTCTGCCCAGTGTTGGGAAGTGGAATGTTAATATTTAAAAGCAAATGAACATCAGAGCATTGTAAGGTGTTCAGGTGTAAGCAGGAACAGTAGTGAAAAATAACTGCTAACTTCACTAACTACTAAAAGACTGAGTAAACAAACACACAGCTTGATTCTTTTTTTCAGTAGCATCTCCAGGTTTGGTTGGCTTAACTAGAAGGCAAAATGGTTAGAGCTGGGGAAGAAGAAAGTAAAATGATTACAGGTATGGACTTTCCAGGTATTGTGGCCTTTAAAGCTGTGCAGAAACATGAGAGAAAGATGGAATTTACCCATGTCTTGGAAAAACTGTGTTTAGTAGTATCTGGAAAAAGCCATTTGTAGTATCAGAATGTGGGTAAGTGGTGGGAAGGAAAGTAGGCAGGCTTCCAGGGAGAAGAAAGGACCTAGAGGTGTTTCTGCATGTAGGGTCTGGGTGGGCTTGTGGTTTGTTTGGCTCCTGCACCTTAAAATACAAATATTTCACAATTTGGGGTGTATGAAAAAAGCACAGCAATGAGTTAATTGGTGTCAGAGGCCAGAGAACCTTCCTCCTTTTCCTACACAAGTTAGAACAGAGGCAGGGGAGACCACTATGCCATCCCTTGCTGCAGCAACAAGGTGTGACCTTGACATGAAAACCAAAAGCAGCCTCCCAGGGCAGTCACTTAGTGACTGGAGCCGAGTTGTGTGGCACCCAAAAAGGCATGGACTGACTCCAAAGACCACAACAAGTCTTTCTGGCAGAGGGGAGTCTGACCTTTTTAAGGACCTTTCTGGGACTCTAGGAGTGTGGAAGACCCTTCAATGTGCATTAGAAAAGATGAAGTTATAAATAAGGGGGGAAGGGGCAAAAAAATCTCAGAAAAGCAAGTTTTCTTGAAAAGAAGGAAGAATTCTAACTTCAGTGTGCTGACTGCTGCTTTTCATATGTTTATTTATTCATTTGAAGCTACGTCTGGCATTTCCTCGCAGGTGTCTAGCTTTACACACACAGGTCTCCATCCCACAAGGATGCTTGCAGCAGCAACTTTGTTGGGGGGGTGTCCTGACACTGGAAGCACCCATATTACTACATACGTATTATTTCCATGGCAAGGATTCATTCAGCAGTTGATTGCAGGATGAGGCTATTGGAAATACCATGGAAGTATTTTTTTTTTTTTTAAAGCTATTGTTTCTAGCCAAGAATTCCACATTGTTTGTTTGCAAAGGCTTGTTGCTGTTTCCCATTCTACAAACAGCTACTTTGTTGGTGGCACACTGTGAAGTCCATCTCTGTACCCTCAGGATCTCTCTTGATTTCCATTACTATGTGATCTATAAAACGGCACATGGGAAAAATATACACAGAAACTTATTTGAGAAATACTGAGCCCTCTTTGTAAGGGCTTCCCCAGGGAATCATCCATGGGTCGAGTGGTGAGAGTGTGTTTTGTTCCAGCTATTCATTCTCTATTTGATCTTGGTCTTTTTCTCAATAGCGCTTGTCTTTGAACATACGTGCAACCAGCAACAAAATAAATGCCTTCCCTATTGCATCTCTAGGATGTATCTTCACTTGTGTGCTTTTAGCTTTGGGATGTTTTGTATAATATCATGCTTGCAGAAATATTGGTGTTCATTGTTTTAAGAATGCACATGCTAAATGTGAGCTGGATGCATTGTCTTCCCCAATTCATGTGTAACACAGCTGCCCTCTTCCCCCTGTGCTGTGACGCTGTGTTTCAGGTGGCCCCAAGTGAACTAAAACCTAATCTGGGCTGGATTGCTGAACCTTCTCACCTGCTTTTGTGCCCTGTGAAGGACTAGCACTGATTTGGGAACTTTATCTTCTTGATCAGCAGAGGATCTCCTCTGCAATGAATTTCTGCATTAGGCAATATTTTGTGGTGTTTTCAAGAGGTGCTGTGTCACTGATTAGTAATCTCTATATGGATAAAAAAGTAAAGTTAATTGAAAATACACAGGATACATTTTTAAAAAGGCATCTCCTTCCTTTGGATGATATTTAAACTATAACGTTTTTTAAACCAGAAATTTTTTTCTGTTTGCTTAGTCTTTTTTTTTTTTTTTTTGAAACTATATAGCTTCACCATGACAATTCTCTTTACTTTTGATTTCTTACATGTTTTCCAAGGAAAAATATTGTTGTTTTGTTGTTGTTGGTGTTTGTTTTGTTTTGTTACACATCTTCAATGTTTTTGTATCTTGTGCTGCAGAATCGTTCTTCCTCATTAGGAAATGAGCAGCCTGATGTTGACCTGTTCTCAAACCTATAAATGCATGGTGCTGTTGGGTCTCGAGAACCAGGTACCAGTCTGTTACAGCTTATAAAGATTCCAGTGGAGTTTAAAAGGGCAAAGATAGATTATACATTAGCGTGCTTCAACTTGGAAAACTTGACTGGAGGCATGAAGGGGAAAGGATCACAGTCACAGGGCTGGTGACAACTTCAAGAAATCACGTAGTCTGTCTTTTCTCTTAAGCAAGTTCTTCTTCAGCTGTGTCATACCTGATGGATTTTTATGTAACATCCTCTAATGTTAGTCATCGCCCAGGTACTGCTGTCCTTCCTTCTCTATGAAACTTGAGTGGCATGATTGAAAAGCCTTTTTTAGGTCTACTACTGTTTGGCCTGTCAGACACAAAAGAGAGATTATTTCTCTTAGTTTTGCAGCTGTCGTCTTTGGGTTAGAGGAATGTTCTTCTCTGGTCTTGTCCTCTGTAAGATAGGTAGCCCCAGTCCATCCTAGAGCATTGTGCTTTCTAGGCATATCACCATTATTACTTTCCTACTTTGGAGGTCCTTCCAGCTGATGGTGTTCGGGGCTGTTTTGGTGATAAGCATGGTTTCTACATTAGGACAGGCAATCAGGCACCAGTGAAATGGTGCAGAAGGGTTATTTCAAGCACATTGTAGGATTATGTTCATGCACATTTGTGTGATGGTTGCTTTCTTAGTAACAGCACGGCACTGGCTGTTCCTCAGTTTCATGGACTGTGATCACCAGGTCCATTTTCAAAGAGCTACAGTAGAATCACTTGTTGCCTTGTTTTGTGTAGCTAATGATCTCTGCTCAAATTTAGTTCTTCACACCTGCCACTATCGAAGAGCAGTTAATAAAAGGGTTTTTCTCTGAAAAGACATCTGCAATTCTAACCCTCTCTGCCAACAAGTCATAAGATCTATGAAATTATGAGTGTGACGGGGGGAGAAAATTAATAAGGAAGCAATGTTTGTTGCTTAGTGCAGTCAGATTAAGGTAGATTTAATTAAACTGAGGCAGCTGGCTTAGTGTGAAGGGAAGATCACCTTCACCCACGCAAAACCAAGCGGGGGATCTTGGTGCCCCACGATGTGGGATGACCTGAAAGCACAACAGCTGTGCAGTGGATTCCCATGGGGTTGCGTTAATGAGAGGAGAACGGCTGTGGTGGTGGGTAATGAACTCTGTCCTTGGGTGCACCCTCCGGATTGGAAAGTTCATGAGTTGCCAACTTGAAGGATCACTCCACAGTCACCCTCCCTTTCGTAGGGAGGCTGGAAATCAGTAGTAGGTGGGTGTTGGACAGCGGGATGGAGTCGGCACAGCCGTGTGGGGTCATGGTGGTGCCCTTCGGATCCATTCCCAGGATTCCTCTGCAGCGCCCTTTGCTCCTCTCTCTCATCACGCTGACACTCTCTAAATGATAGCAGAGTGATGTTTAAAAACCCCCAAACCAAAGCCCTGCTCCATACCACATGTTCTGTATATAGATAAATGAACTGACGACTTGAGCATCCCGTAAGCCCCTTGTGTGATCCCATCGTCTCTTTCTTCACATGTGCCCACCTGTTGTCTGTCCCCCCTTGCTGTGCGTCTGTCTTAGATTATAAAATCTCCTCGTCTGAAAAGCTTCAATGTGTCTACAGAGAGTCTATATAAATAGTCATCTATTTTTTTCAGTGTATGGATGTAGACCTTAAGAATAAAAGAAAACACAACTCCCTGCCCCCTGAAAACTCATAGTGTGCAAGGGCAGAATATACTCTTACTTTTTTGCTTTAGCTGGCGTTGATATGTAATTTTAATAGGAGACTAGTATAGCCTTGGCATTATTTTAGGAGCAGTTTTAAATTACCCTACATGGATTCCTTTTTCCTGGTGGGATTTTCAGGATATAAGCAAATAAAATAATCTTTGGAAGAGATGCAATGCTCCTGCTTGTAAAATCTCAATACATCATAAAGGAAATGAGCAGTTTTTGCACAGGGCAAGCGGCCAGGAGCACTGAAGCTACTGCAGAAGAGGGAGCAATGTGATGCAGATGCTGTAGCGAAATTGTGTGCAGGGAGATCATGGGATGACTCCCCTTCTTGCAATCACAGTAAGATTAAAAACCAGCATGGCCATTGTTAAAACAAAAGGAAGCCTGTGAGGCTGGATAACTCTGTTCATTTGAGCCACACAGACCTTTCAGTGTGAGATGTTCTGTTGCAGTTTGGACCAGTGTGGGAAATGATTGTTGCTCAGGTTCTTTCAGTAGTCAGCAGGAAACAAATTGGATCCTGAACCAATTTTATATTTATTAATACAAAGCTCCACTCCTATCTGAACTGGTTGCCTTGTGGCATGCTGTAAAGAGAAAGAGGTGGCTGTTACCTTCTGAATCCACCTTGAAGCTTGTCCCGCTTTGCTCTGCTATTTTCTCTGCTCTGTGCACCATCCACATTCTGTTGGGTAATTGCAGAGCATCAAGTGATATTCCTTCAGTAGTGGCAGATTCATGAAAAATTCAGCTTGTTTTTGCAATTGTTGAAAAGAATCGGGAAATAAAGGTCTTGAGTTTGTTTGTGTGATCTTATGCTCCTGGATGTACTTTGAGAGCTCCATGTCACAGCTCATGCTGTTGCCCAAGCTCTGTTACTGATTTTGCCTACGCAATGAACAAAACTCCTGAAAACACGCAGAAACTAGTTCATAAAATTTGACTATGCCGGCTGAAATCCAGCAGCAGCTTCCACTGTACAATGAGCCTGAGTAAAACTAGAAAGCTCTGAGACATCTTAGAGACAAGCCTGGAGATGAATATTTACAACTTCAGTAGCAGTGAAAAGGGTAGTCTATGGGGAAAAACCACGTGGTTTTATGGCACGTTAGTCTCAGACTGATATGAGGCACCTGAACTCAGAGTAGTTCTTTGCTGGCATTCACCTTTATAAATGGCTGCTTCTGCTGAAGACCTGAAGCTGGGCATGTTTACTTCAAAGTTTGTTTCGGCTATCCCAGCTGGTCTGTAGAAAATGGTATCTCTTGATTTACAAACCTTCTCCTGTTTGAACTTGAATGAGCATTCAGGAGAATTCCCAAAGTCATCCTTCTACTTGTCTAAATAATGTGCAAGCTGCTTATTTTCTAGCCTGACGAGTCTAAAAATTAGCTTTGTTCTCATGTGTGTCTGTACTGAGTCAACTAGAGCTGTAAAGGGCTGAACTGCTGTGATCTTGCTGGTCCAGGGAACCTACCAGTTTGCAAAATGGGAAATTTTTGAACTGTGGGGCCTAGCCTGATGGGATAATACAGAAAGACAGTTTAGTAAGGAAAATACATACCTTTTTTTATACCAGGTATATAAAAATACATTTTTATACCAGCAGGAGGAGGGGTCCAGTGCAAGATGCATCTGAAGATCTAAAAGAAAGTATTTGAACTGTATAGGTAAAGCCCACATTGAAGAGTTCTTTTCTTGCCATGATATTAAGGAGTTAAAACCTATTTGTAATCTGTTTGATGTTGAGGAGGGGAAATCTAATTCCTCTACCACTCAGGTAAAATAGCTTTTAAGATGAGAACACATGTGAGTGTCAGCTACAAAATCTGATCCATTAAGACTGCAGGATTTTGAGGCTGCCATGCAACAGCATTAACTCTTGTTGCCTTTTTCTTTTCTCTGCTAGCAGGGAAGAAAACCCTTGGTATTTGCTGTGTGGCTGTTGGCGTCCCATGTGCCAGAATGGCGATAACTATTAAATGGGCTATTAAACAGTTTTATGCCATGCAAGAGAAGATTGTGTGAAAAGCGATGGTGTTTATGTACAGTTTCTTATTTGTGAAAAACATTGTCCTGATTTACACGTAGATGTGCTTTGTCTTTTTTCCCCATTATCCCCGCAGAATCAAGTGACGGACACCAACCGAAAGCTGCAGAATGAGGGAAAAGAAGTGAGTGATACATTCATTCATTCTGTCTGGTTTTTTGAGTTTCCACTATTCGGCTGTGCTTGTGGGAAATTACACTGAGCGTTGATAACTGCTCAGCATTAACTGCTAATGTATACGGCATTGGTATTAAAGCGAGCACTGATTCCCTTTCCTGTATTTTGCTTTTCTGCATGAAAGATGAGTTGCGTTGGGAAGTGATTTTTCTTTTGTACCGCTTGCGGATTGAAAGCTAGTGAGAGGCAAAGCCTAGGAAGCAGGAGGGACTTGAAACAATAATCAGGTTGTGGGCTTGCTCCTGCAGCCCTAAATGGTGTCATTTGGATCATTCATGACACTACTGCTTCACCTGTAGGCCAGCAGGCTGAGGCGGGCGATTCTGCCTCTCTGCTCCGCTCTGGTGAGACCTTACCTGGAATACTTCATCCAGCTGGGGGGTCCTCAGCACAGGAGAGATGTGGAGCTGTTGGAGCGGGGTCAGAGGGGACTACAGGGATGGTCAGAAGCTGGAACAGCTCTGCTGTGGGGACAGGCTGGGAGAGTTGGGGGGGTTCAGCCTGGAGAAGGGGAGGCTGCGGGGAGACCTTGTTGCAGCCTTTCAATGCTTAAAAGTGGGCTCGTAAGAAAGATGGAGAGAGACTTTATACCAGGGCCTATAGTGACAGGATAAGGGGCAACGGTTTTAAACTGGAAGAGGGCAAGGTTTAGACTGGACATGTTTTAGGATGGGTTTGGTGAGGCACTGGACTAGGTTGCCCAGAGAAGCCTGTGGATGCCCCATCCCTGGCAATGTCCGAGGCCAGGCTGGACAGAGCTTGGAGCAACCTGGGCTGGTGGCAGGGACACCTTTCTATGGCAGGGGGTTGGAACTAGATGACCTTTGACTAGATGTCCCTTCCAACCCAAACCATGCAGTGATTCTATGAATATGAGCTGGAGAGTCTGGCTTCTGCTTCACAGTGCAGTACAGCAGCAGTTAAAGTCAGGGTGGTTTTTGAGCTGCATGAATAGAGGCATCAAGGCATGGAGCAAAGATAGTGATTAGTATGTCCTGGATGCGATGTGCCTCTAATGACATTCACTCTTCTTCCTCTTAATCATCAAGGAACATTAACAGACTTGGGGGGACTTCAGAGCTGAAGGCACTGATGCTTGAAGGTTTTCAAGTGCCCAAGATGCAGATGTCTGAGAACTCCCAGGGATGGTCCTTCTCCCCTCTTTTGTCTTTGCTCCTGATCAATTGGATCACTCTCCTCATGTTTGATGTGTCTACTCTTTGCAGCTTTTGTTTTCTTTCTTAACTGCCCTCCCAGACTTCATTTTGCTGGGGGTACACATAGGCATTGCTGTTTCAGTCAACTGCATTTCATTTGGAAAAACAAATGAGAAAATCCCCACGTTGAGCTGCATCGGACCAATTATTCTGATAAAGATTAAAGATTAAAAATGCCCTTTTGGGAAGAGGTGATGCAGCTTCTCTCCTGAATCAAATAAACATAACTCTGTGTTACCTTGACCGGAGGATTTGCCTACAAGAGTAGAAAAGCCTGGGATTTCAAAAGGACTTTGCAATCTCAGTCTTGTACTGTGGAGATAAGTTGGTGCTCTAGAGAAAAAGTCTATGACCTGCCCCTTTGAAAAAAGAAACCAAAGAGTTTTCTTTTGTATGCAATGGCTGATTCTTGTTTTGCCCTTGTTCAGACGCACAGGTTTTTCTGTTGGCGACTGAGCATTTAAAAATCCTTGTTAGCTTGTGATGGTAAGAATCCCCCTGGGAACAAGCGGCCACATCCTGTCTTTGAGAAGAACTAGAAAGAGAAGCTTGGAGAGGGAGTAGGGAAGAGATGAATAAAATGGGAAGGGGAAGTCATTTTTGGAATTCACAGGACGTGCTACAAGGCTGGTATTTTGATGGCTTTGGTTTTGCTGCTTGCTTACTTGAAATTAAGGGAATGCTTCTGCTACTCGATTAAACAACTCAAAGCTGCCTGTCCTCCTTATTTCAGCAATGCTCTGCAGTGCTTGGTGAGCTCTGCAGTTATTGGAGTAGGCTTCGTTGTCCACCTACAGTTTGGATGGTTGTGACAAGTGCAAAGCAGTTTGTATCCTCTCTGCTCTGTCTTTACTCCTCTTGGTGAACCTTTTTCTTTTTTTTTTTTTTTTTTTTTCCTTTCCAAAGCTGATAATAGCAATGGAAGAGCTGAAGCAATGCCGATTACAACAGAGAAATATTTCAGCGACGGTTGATAAGCTAACACTGTGTCTTCCTGGTGAGGAATCTGAAATTACTTTTTATTTGTATAGCTGTTTATTTTAATTCAGGTCTCTTAGCTTTTGTGCTTGTGTCTCAATGCTTGTGTGTTTTCCTTCTCTTTCCAGTCCTGGAGATGTACAGCAAACTGCGAGAGCAAATGAAATCTAAAAGGTAAATTTCGTATAGACTGGTGTTTGCATTGGAAGAGTTGAAAAGCACCCATTTGGTGCTGGATAAATTAAAGACATTCTGAAAACTCAAGACTTCAAAAATCAGTCTTTCCAAGTTAACTTGCCTGATTTCTGGCTGGTATCTTCACAGTCTTGCTCAGTCTCCTGTGGTACAGCCTAAAACTGGGATTGCAGCAGGCTTTAATTTTGTTTTGTGTTAGTGAATGTTCACCTTAATTAAAAACCTTTTTCTTTTCGAGGAAGCTCGCTGTTGCAATGCATGCAATTGATGCATGACTTGGTACTTATGTGTTACGAACTAAATTTCATTCTATGAATGTCATAATACAAAACCTGATGCAATCTGAGAGAATCTGATGAACACAAATGGACGCCAAACATTTAAGAAATGTGCAGGATGGTAGAAGTTGGTGAGAAGGCATATGGCTTATTTTGTGGTAGAAATAGTTGCTCAGAAGAGTGAGCTGAACTACAAGGACTTTGTGGCTCAGAAATCATGAGCTATAAATCTAGGATTTTTCCCACCCTGCTTCTGTTGCTATGCTGAATGATTGAATGACGATCCGGGATATTTGCATGGCTAGGATCCTGGGGGACAGTTTGTTTAAACAGCATGGGACTTTGGAGGCGCGTTGTAGCCCTGGGGGTGGCAAACTGGGCAAAAAGCAGCTGCTAGAAGGTCAGCTGAAAACGTGGCAGGTTCCAGCTGAATGCCACGCAGGGAGAGCAGTCAGATCGGATGCCTGGTTTTGTGCCTGCCATCCATCATAGAAACAATACAGAAGAAACCAGATGTTTCAAACAAGGCGATAACTAATTGGATGGGCGTATTTTTACACTTCCCCTCCTGCCTCTGCTGATCTCTGTGGTCCTTGGACCCAGGAGCTGTGGGTAAACAGATAAGCGTTACTGCTGAAAGTTGGGCTGGCTGGAGGAGTTGTAGGGAGCTTATTTAGCTGTTCACAAAGCGCTCGCTCTCTTTCTTGGGATGGCTCGGTATAGAATAGGGCAGTGTACAGTTTGTCCAACTGTTTTTAGTCTGTTTACAGGAACAGCAAGGGGCTTATCCGTTGACAGATGTGGGGTGGAGAGCTGGAGCTGATCACAGCATTGTGAACTTTTGAAGGGAATCCACATGCTGCTTGATTCCCTTGCTCTGGATAGTGTTTCCAGCGTCTGCTTCTAAGAATTTCATCTTCCCCCGCCCCCCCCGCCTTTGAATTAGTTCATTCTGAAACAAATAGAAGTTGAAAGCCACATTTAAGGAAAATCTGAACCCTTGGCTTTCTTTTTTTCCTTCTTTCTTTGTCCGGATTTGATGGCTTCATTCACCAAACACAGCACAACATATTAAATATTTTTGTATCTGCACCCGGTCTCACTTATATATCATTTCATGATAGCCAGCAAGGGGGTTGGTTACTAGCATGAGTCTTGGGTTTTGGGTACATGGTCTCAGAGGAGTAATAGGCTTTGCATTCGAGGCGAATAAACTCAACTCTCCCAAGGTAGAAAAAATGAGTTATGTGCTGTTTGCTGCGTGATGTGTATAAACCAAATGTAGGTGTTTGCCGAATGCAGAATCTGTGGCTGTTAACTGGAGCTGGAGATGGGGAACAAAGCATGGTTTGAACTCAGAGGGTTGACCTTTGTCAGCAGAGAGAAGAGATGGAGAGAAACATTGTCCAGAATTTAAGGAAGGGACAGAGAAAGATCTTTGCTGCAGTGGCTGAGACATGTCGCTTCTTGTTGGAAAGTGATGAGAAAGAAAATAGTTCTGCCTGTAGAGGTTCCTCCTGGTTCTGCAGGGCTCTGGAAGGATCAGTCTTTTTATTTTTTTTTACCCCTGGGTCACTTGCCATATCCATACAGTTCCCAAGCAGTAAGCAATGAGAATGCTTCATCCTGCATGTAGTTGAGAAGCCTCCGCAGAGCTGTGCCCACTGAGCAAGGCCTGGGTATTTCCAGAGAAGAGAGAGAGAAAAAAATAAAATTCAGGCTCTGACTCTGTTTTATCAAAATGCATTTATCATTAACGTAAGGGATGCAGTCTGGGCTGAGGCAGCAGTACTTTGGCCGCAGGAATTGCCAGTCTCACACAAGAGCAGTGTTGACCTTTCCTCTGCCCCCATGTGTTTTGGACTCTGTTTTTGGCAGGCAGCCGCAGACCCCATCAGTGACTGCACTGTCCCCCCTGGCCACCTTTTAACTGCTTCTAGTGCAACAAACAATGGCCTAAAATACAACAACCCTCCCAGCGTGTGTTTATTCCTCTGGTTTAATTTCTGGCTTTCTGTGCAGTCTGAAGTTTCTCTCCAGAGAGGTTTGCATTTTATTGCAAATAGTTTTTCATACCTTACTGTAGTGTAAACACTGGACAGGTTATGGGGTTAATCAGTTTGACTTCTGGTGTTGGGAACAGGACAGGCCACTTCTGGTTAAAATAACTCCCTTGTGGACCTACTTGGAGTTCAGGCAAGGATTGTTTTGAATGGGGATGAAAGTGTCAGGTTTTTTTTTTTTTTTTTTTTCAGTGGTGCTAATATGTTTCTTATGACTAAACACTTTTTCTCCCCCAAAAATTCACGGTGGAAGTGGCAGGTGCTTGTGGCAGAGATTAACCATGGGTGTAGTCAGCTGAAGTCTATTCACCCTAGAGGTGACTGTGACCTAGTGTTAGTCTTAAATATTTTTTTATAGACTCTGCTAATGCTTCCTAGATGGTTCCCTCATAATTTTTTTTATTTTAACCTTTGACCAGATCTGTGGTCAGACCAGGAGGAGGACAGTTTCACATTTTACGTCACCATTCAGGAGGGTTCCCATACTCCAGTGAACAGGCAAATGCTATGGACTCCCACTTCCCAAAGGGAAAAGAAGGGAGGGAGGGTGTTTGAGAAAAATGATTTGCTTAGGCTACTTTCCCATTTAACATCTTCTGTGAGGCTATGAAGATTGCTTTTATCCAGAAAGGTAGGATAAATTTTAAGTCCGTTAGGCATGACCAAAAATACAGAGGCATGCGTTGTGCATAGGGGAATAAACATTGGGATTTTTGCATATATGTATATATAATGTATATTGCTTTTAGAGTGGGGAAATAATTTTCAACATTGAAAAGGTTTCATATCCCAGTGGTACAACAGTAGTTGCTGGAGACGCAGGGTGTTTCTAAAAAATGGATTCATTGGACCCATAATCTCAGGTTTGTATCCAGACTGTTTTTACCTCTACTGAAATAAAATGCGCTTTGGGTAGGAAGTGTTTTTAATGGTGCTTAGTAGCATTAGAACAGCTGGGAGGAAGGTGGGATCAGACTCCTGGTACGCACAGGGAAGGAAAGCTGAACTCTCATGTCCAAGATCTTTACAACACAGTAACAAGTGTCTGTGCTAGTAGTAGATATATTGGAAATTAATGTGTGTTAGACACTAGTTTATCAGTCTATGGTGTATTACAGTATACTTACATCTCCACGTTCTGTCTTACGGCGCCTCACTGTTAGAGGTTGCCAAATCTGGCAGCCCCACAGAGAGAAATCTGCTGCAGCCTTGTGCCCCAGGTCCAGGCAGGAGTGAGGCTGAGTGTGTGCTCCCAGCTGGCACCCACACAACACCTGGTTCAACATGCAGGCTTGTGTACACTTAGCTGGCTGTACAGATCAACAGGCAGGAACGCTCAGCACTCCCAAGCATCAACAGCCTCATCCCGTTCCCTTGTCTGGCTGGTCAGGATGAAGGTGATGTGCACCCAGAATGGAGTCCTTCACCCAGGGAAAGGGTTAGAGGTGCGATGCCAAAATGCTCTTCCCCTGCATCCCATAATATGCCTCATACCTGACATGGATGCCTTGGTCTGAGGAGCTGGGAATACCTGCTGACTTTGATGGGTGTCACCTACATCTGTGGGGCTGATGGCTCTCCTGGCAAGACCAGTGCAGGGTCTTCCTGGGGTTCCCCCATGCCCATGAGCCATCGTGCCTCTCTGCTTCTCCTTGCATGTGGGGCTGAGCTTTCTCCTTGGTTAACCTAACAATACTACATGCGGTTGCCAACTTTTCCTTCTTTTGTGATATAGTGCCTAAAACAGGCTTTACTGTGGGTGAGAGCTGCTACTGGGCTCAGCTGATCCTGATCACTTGTGACCCAGCTGATCCTTGTCTGCACATCAGAGCTCTGAGTAAGGAGCTGCTACTGCATTTGTGTTCCTCTGCTTCAAGAGGAGAACGATGTTTTGTGGTTACCTGGCTGTTAAGCTCTGTGTTCCTTTGAAGAGAGCTGAGATTCTCAGATATATTGAATAATTTACATTTAACACACATTTTGGAGAGGAAGTGGGATGGAAATAGCCATTCTTCTTTTTGCATCTGCCTGCCTTGCTTTCCCCAGACACTACCCTGCGCTGAAGACCCTGGAGCACCTTGAGCACACGTACCTGCCCCAAGTGAGCCACTACCGCTTCTGCAAGATCATGGTGGATAATATTCCAAAGCTGCGGGAAGAGATCAAAGAAGTTTCCATGTCAGACCTCAAGGATTTCCTGGAGAGTATCCGTAAGCACTCCGACAAGATTGGAGAGACAGCAATGAAACAGGTAGGACTTCTGTGTGTGCACGCGGGTTGGAGGTTTTCTGGAAAGCGGAGGGTGATTCATGGTCATGTTAAAACAAAGTTCTGCTTTTCTAGTCCCAGGGCAGTAAATTTAGTTTTACATATAGAAGTAATTCTGTCACCAGGAGAAGCAATGATTCTTCATTCTGTGGTTGCTACTAGAGTTTTTTATCTTCTGACTTTTATACTGTTGAAAAACAGTGGTCCATTTTTGTTGTCATATTCTCCCACCTGTATTTTGCCATAGGCTCTTGGTAGCCCAGAGCCTGGGAAGTGCAGTTGCGGTGTATAACTCATATTTTCCACTTAGCAGAACAGAGGCATTTGTGCTGCTATGCCTGGTGTAAACTGGAAGGCCTGCAGACACCAGTGTTGATTTCCCAGGTTCAGGGTGAAGCAATAGCAGTTCATGCACTGATTGCAAGTTAACTTCTTTTGCGTCTTAAACAGTTTTTCAAATACTGGGTAACTGGGTAATCACAAACTTTCACTGTGATTTACTCGCATTTGCCTAGGAATTGATGTCTGTAAAAGATGAACCTGATGAGCTGAACATCCTTGTTCACTTATTAAAATAGAATTGCCTTTGCCCCCTCTTGTTTTTAATATTCTAGGTTTGAATTTCAGTACAGTTCTTACCACAGCTGGGGAGCATTGCTCACAGTGGCTCTTAAAAAGAACTTTGCTACTTTGATGAAATTTAAATCCACTGGTAGTGAAATGTTTACCCCTCACGAGCAGTAAACTACTTCCTCTGATAGTGATTGATGTGTTTGGCTTGTTGATTTGTGGGAAGGATTCTTGCTACAATTTTTCACAAGATCATGCTGTTGTGTTTATAGGTAGAGATGAGTTCAATTTTCTGCCTTATAAACACCATCCTTTCTGTAAAATGGTCTAGCTTGAGGATTTCTAGTAATTAGAATTTCTATTAATTAATTTCCAGTATATCTGCTGCCTTACTGTCTTCTCAGCTTCTTTCTGGTATTTTGGAAAAACAAACTAAGCTTTGTATTGTATAACAGAGCTATGGAGAGATGCCATTCTGCATATGAGAGTTCAGATGGCTTCTTTGTTAGTTGTTGCACTGAATCAAACTAGGCTTTCTGAACCTGCAGAAAACATGTTGTGACCTGGACGTCCTCTTGGGGAGGCAGGTGTGCATGGTGGCAATGTCTGGGATGGTTGCAGTTGTTACTGTGAATTTACCTGATAGAGCAGTTTCTAGAACAGTAATTGTTTACAAACAATACTCTTTTTTTGTATTATGGCAGCCATACATTTTTAAATAATTCCTTCTTGTTTCCTGTGGCTGGAAGAGAGTAGGAGTTTTATTTGTCTTTTGGTGCCTAATTAATGCAGCAAATATGCTACTTTAAGTAAATCGATAACTTCTTTATATTCTCTTAAGGATATTTACCAATTGTAGAGCTCATGCCCTGTCTGGAGCTCCGCTCATTCTCCATCTTTTGCTCTAAAGAAATCTGTATTTTTAGAGCAAAGCTAAAAATGCTGCAGTAGCCCATACTGGTGTCTTATTTTTCTGCCATGGGTACTCAGGTGTGTTGCTCACCACTTCTGAGCCTTCCCCCTCCTTGTGATACTTGCCAGCTGCATAATCAGGGGAGGAATTGGGGGGGGGGGTCGGTGGGAACTGGCTGCTCCTGCCCTACCCAGGTACAAAAAACAGGCACAGCAAATCGAAACCAGCATGGGCCATGCTTTAAAAGAGGCCTGGGTGAAGGTTGCTTCTTCATTCTGTGGGTGATAGACCTGTGGAGTTCCTTGTGCAGTTTTCCATGTCTTCAAGGGCAAACTGGCCAAGTGCTTTTACCAGGTTCCCCAAGGATTGCTAACTGAACAACTGTTGTGGGCTCAAGTGCTTGATCTGACAACAGTGGGAAGCTGGGAGAAGCCCTGGGGAGTAAAAACTGTGTTTACTCACCCTGTTCTCATCCTCCTTTGGTGGAGTTTGGTGTTTGGTTTTGCAATACTGGATTATCTAAGCTCCAGCTCTGGGCCAGCAAGCAGCCATGCATCTGAACGAAACCTCCAAAGAGTGTTTTCCTTCTTCCCGTAACAACTCTCACTTCTTTTTCCTCTCAGTTTGTTAGACTCTTTCTCTACTCATCACCTTTTGTCTCTGTGTTTATTTCAGCTGCTAATGTTTTGAGCTTCCCTTAAGTTCGTTATTTGTTCTTTAGCTCCAGATAGCCTCTCCACCAGCAATGCAGTCCCTGCTTCGACCAGAGACAAACGCTCTGTGCCTTCTCCTTTCAGTATTCTTCTACCTTACACACTTGCGTAAGTTCTTCATTGTTCACCACTGTCTGCTCAAGTTCCAGCCATGTTGGACTATAAGGATTTCTAAATTGAGGTTTGGGTTATGACGGGTTTTTTTCTTTGCCTGTTGATGTTGCCAGCGTGTCTGCTTGAATGTATCCAACAGAAAAATACAGAAGTAGGAAAGATATTTTTTTTTTCCTTTCATGTAGATGTTAGTTGGGCTGTTGGAAGGCAGCATCAAAACAAGATGCACCAAAGGGCTGACATTTGAGATGCTTTTAGTTTGCCTACAGATAATAGTGAAGCACACATCTTCAGTCTCCCCCAAATCCCAGTTTTCTGCTGATGTATAAGAGCAAGGTGAGCCTCTAGAAAAGGTTTCCTTCACCCTTTATGGGAACAGAGTTACCTCTGAGGTTGGTCTCGATGGCTCTGCAGCAGTAAAGGCATACTATTCCCGCACAGTGGCTTGGGGAGGAAGGTCAATGTGCCACTTCCAGTTGCAAAAGCTGAGTTGGAAGTGATGTTGGAATTTGAAAAACATGTTAGGTTTGTTCCTGCAGAAAGTATCATGAGCTGCTTCACCAATGAGAAGTGATGAGGAGCTGAAGCTTTCGGAGCCATCCGTTGTGCGGGGTCACTTCACGTCATTTTGTCGAAAGTGAAGGGCAGGGTTTCCACTGCCAGAATTACCAGTATCGCTTCTTGCATCGCTGGGGCTTTTTCCTCGGTCTGTTGGCCATGATTGATAGCCGCTCTGGAACGGAGCGGAGCTGGCAGGAGGCCTGGGAGAGTCGGGGAACTGCGATTGGCAGTTTAATACATTCGGTTTAAATTAGCATCATATAAATTCTTTTAAAATTGTTTGATTTCACCAGCGGGAATGGAAGAGGGCTTGATACAATGGGGAAAGGAAATAATGTTTTTGTAACATTACAAATCTGAGGCCGATGATGACAAGAGCTGAAAATTTCATTTTGTGATAATCAGAAGGATCTGTCTTAGAGCGCTTGGAGGCCTTGCTGCGTTTCTGGCCAGCAGTCAAGGATGCGGGAAGCTTGCCGGCCCCTCTCTCGGAGAGGAAGCCTGTGGTGAGGTGAAGTCAAGTGAGACGTTCCCGGGGTCAGCCGGACACAGGAACTGGAGGGATCTCACAGCGCACAGAGGAAACTTATAGTCTCACTGTATGAATGATGAGCTCTCATTGACTCTTGTGTAGTGTGGTGGTTTTTTTTTTTTTTTTTTTAGATCTGAATTTTATTACTTTTGGTTCTGGGGAAATTTGCTGCAGTTCAAATATTGGTCTTAATTACATGGCGCTTGAATAGATGAAAGTAGCTCTGCACATTTGAACTCCTTTTGGACTTTGGCCCTGTGAACCTGCGTGTGTGTTTTGTTTTTGTTGATCTTTTTTTTTAAAGAACTGAGTTTGGGGCTTGCCAGCAATGAATTACATCTTATTAACACTTGCTGATATCCGGTATGTGGTTTTATTATCTAGCTTAATGTCTAAAATATGCATGGCATGTGGAGGAGGTCACTTAGGATGGTGCTGCATGCAAAGCGTCCAGGGTGAGCTCAGTCAATGTTGCTACGCAGGGGGCCAAGAATAACCCATCCAAAAGCCATTATCGGATCAAATTTGTCAGAACGGCCAAAATACTCGGTGTGCCTTTCACATAGATGGAGACAAACCAGTGTTTATTTTGGTGGTTTGTGATGTGTGTGTGTGGTTTTTTTTTTTTTTTTAGCCTTACTTAAATGCACTGTCAAAGCCGTTGTTTAATAGGTGGTGATCTCGTACAAGTTTGAATGCATTGGTGTTTTGGCTATGCTTTTTTAAGGTGATGTTTACTGTTCTTGCCAACAGATATGGGTGTCTGTGTCACTTCTGAGCAGTATAATGTGAGGTTTGTGTAAGTGTATTTCTGCACAGTGGCAGAAAGGATCAACTTGGTGATGTGAGTGTATATGTACACCTAAAAAACGAGGCAAGACATTGCACGATGATGTGCACAACTAAAACGCTGATCAGATTTTGGTAGGAATGCAGTTCTGACCGTCAGCTGGAGAAGGTGAAGCTCTTCAGAGCATGGATTAACAGCAGCTCTGTAGAAAGACAACTATGTCACTGAAATCAGTGATTCAGATCTAGGGTTTGGGTGACTTCCCTTGCTTCACACGCTGTTCCTACAGGTCAGAGCTGAACTGAGAACAGCTCACATAGAGTGGTCAGAGCATAGCATCCCCATGCCTCCTCTCCTGTTTAACATGGCCTCTTGTGCTTTCAAATAGCTTCGACAAAGATGCCTAAATAGCACATGAGTATGCGCAGCTGCCACTGTACTGATACGCTTTTCTCCACTATAGAAATTTTCAGTAGCACAGGATCAAAATGCAGCTGGCCTTAGAAAAAAAATACCTTGTGGATGAGAAGTGAAGGAGGAGATTTATTTTTATTTTCCCCCAATTACTTGGACTGGAAATGACAGCTGCTAATAGGCATTCCCTGTGACTTCTGGGATGCTGTGCTGCATGATTATGGGGCCATGCTAAGGCTGTTGAGCACCCAGCTGTGTGCTTCAATATTTTAGGTATGTCTGGATTTAAATTTAATTCTGACCTCAAGTTCCCTGGATTTATGATGATTAGTTTGAGGATGCATGTTTATTTGCGTAGTTTGCTTTATGCTGCTAGTTTGTTCTTATGACTGTAACTGAATCTCAATGTGCGTTTTTCATAGGAATACAGAGAAATAGCTACGTGTTGGTGATGAATTCTGCCTATTGGTTGATTTTTAACTTGAAAGTAATTTTGAAGACATTTGTATTGTAATAAAGATGCTATTATGTAATTTTTGAAAAGACTAAATGGAAAGCTTGCATTTTCTTAAAAAACCTGGCTCATATGCAAGCTGCCCTGCCTGCTTCTCTGCACGATGGCCATGGAAAAAAACTGGGTGCAGTCAGCTTGCCGGCGCATGGAGCTTGTATCCTTGGCTCGCTGCAAGTGCGGTTTCAAGCACTTCCCTTGGTTTTTGGATCCTAAGATGGTGTTTTGCAACAGCAGCTATCGTCCTGCCCAGCAGTGCTGGCTTTCTGCCTCTGCTCCTCTCTCTGAAGTTCATCCTGTTGACCTCTTTCAGGATTTCTCTAAAAAAGATGATGGTAGTGAGGGGATTACATGGGCAACAGAGAGTTAGAGGGTCCGTGATTTCTGGCTGTGGAGGGCAGCAGGTGGATACCATGCAGCTTCAGGCTGACGGTGTGCCCCAGAAGCAATGAGAAATGGAGGCATGTGTTAGGGAGTTTGCAGAATCGGGATGTGTGAGGGGAGGGAATGAGTGGTGGGGAAAGCAGCAAAGAGGTTGGTCTGCAAAGGTCACGTGTCACAGCAAACACACCTTGGCCATGCAGGTTTTCTTTACTGGTGATGCCTGTTCAGAAAAGCAAGGTGAGGCTGGTCCCTGTGCCCTGCAGCTGGGAGGTCTCCTGCCACAGGCAGCCTCTTGGGAAGGAGGGACCATGTCCCTTGGAGGCTGTGTTGGGTCTGGCACCCGTGCCAGACATGCAAGGCTCTCCTGTTGCAGGTAGTTTTAACTGAGCTGTGAAAACACGAGGGTGCTCTGTCGGGCAGTTTATTTGAAATGATGGTGATAAGTAGAGACGTAGCATGTGGTGATTTCAGCTTTATTGAGAAATCCTGTCCCCTCCCTGTGATTCATTTTAAATGCAAACACATGCCCGCTACCCCAAGCCACACGAGCAAGTGGTTCCCTGCACAGCAGGGGACAGAAGGACATTTTCTCAGCCTCCAGATACTGCCCGGTGGCCTTATGATGGCCCGGCAAAACGTTTAAAAATCCAGTTTGTGTAGTGTTCTTAATTATCCTCATCCCTGGCATTTTTTAACTTTATGTAATCTTCTGCAACACATATGGAAATTGTTTTTGCTTTGTATGCGTATTTTAGAGTAAATTAGATTTTACTGCCTTTCTCTGGATGTGCCGTGCAGGGAATATCTTTCTGCTGGGTGTCAATGCTCCAGCAGCAGATGATACTCTCCAAAGGTCACAGGAGCCCCGTGTAAGACTTTGTCTCCCCTGCCACGTGGGCTGGATCTGCTGGTGCCAAGTCTGGGCTTACGCATAGTGTTTGGAAGATCGCTGCATCCGCTTGCTCCATGGGGGCTGTGCTTTATCAACATGCCCCAGGACTTCCAAAAGCACCCTTGGATATGAGCTTCCCGCTGGTTTAAGTGGTGTCTCTTATTCCAGAGGGTTTCTTTAACAAGCACAAAAAGTAAAAATAATGTTGTTTATTAAAAGCAAGGAAATTTTATGGTCTTGGATGCAGGCAGGAGAGCCTTTTGAAAAGGTCAGTCTGGTGGCTGGGTTTGCAGTGACTATTTACACAACAAAGTTGGGGTTAAGGGGATGGTGTTTTCCGCTTCTGGGCAGGTTTGTAAAGCAGAAACTTATTTTCTAGTAAAATTCAGTAACGAGACCTCCTTAATCTTTGATACTGCTGCTTGTCTACTTGTTATATTAAAGTATAATGAAAGGAAATACATCTTCTGGGGCTGTTTAGATTAGAAGTCTGATGGCCAGCTATGGTCTCAGCTTGCAGGTTTTTGGGGAAGAGTCTCACAAACCAGGCTGAGGGGGGCGGGGGTGAAGTGGGATACTGTAGCCCAGTGGAGAAATGATTAATGTCCTTTGGTTTTTGAAGAGAGGTGTTGCCATTAGACTTGCGTGAGCTCTGAGATGTCTTCAAGTGCCTTGGTAAAAATGTTTATTGTCAGAAGATTTATTATGTGTTTACACCCGTCCTCTTCCCTTCTACCAAGAAAGAGATGGATAAATAGTAGTGACTTCTATTGGTCACTTATACTCAGCATGCTTTGCTTAACCTCTTCAAAAATATACTTGAGAAAACTGGTAAAAAGATCTTTGTTTTGCACTGGATTAAAATTACAGACAAGTCTTTAATAACTTGCTACTTTTTCATTAAGACTTGGCCCTGAAAACTGTTTTCTTAACATCATGTTGAACACCATCTTGATGGTGGCTGGACTAATCACTTGACGCTTTCTGTTTGATCTGGAAGCTTTTTGAGACAAATCCTTGTGAAGTGTCTGCGTTTTGTTAACTCAATCCGCCCATTCTGTTCTTGACTTGGCGATGGTCTTGATGAGTTTTGAAGATGAGATGTGAGATACCCCAGCGCCCCTTAGCCAGAGCCAGTGCAGTGGCTTTGTGTGTGGATCTGTCTCCATCTTTTGTCCCCTTCTTTGCATATTCAGGCTGGAGCTCACCTGCAGGAATTGAAGTGGTACCCAATGAGGCCTCTTATGGCTGCAGGATGCTCTGATGCTTGCAAAAAGGATGAAGGCCAGGGAAAGAAGGAGGAGGAAGAGATGTGAATGATTTTGAGAATTGGATACACTTTTTTGAAGTGGCTCCTGAAGCGAATTGTCAAGCCAGGAGCTTGAGGTTAAATGTGATCCCTCGGCTTCCCAACGGGCGTGGGAACAGACAGGCTGTGGCAGCCGGACAAGTCCGGTTTTAGCATCTTGGGTCGGGGTAGATAGGGCAGCCACTTGATGGGAAAAGCAGATGAAGGCATTGCTGAGGATGTCTGTAGGGGTGGACTAGAGGCCAACGGTGCATATGGGCCACGTTGGGGAGGTGGTGATAGGGGTATGTGCAGATGTAAGCATGTTTCTGTTCCCCAGTGCATGTTGTTTGAGGTCTTTGTACTTCCTTGTGCTTTAACTCTCCTTCTTCCCACATCACATAATTTGAGTGCAAATGTGCTTATTATCATAAAAGAACTTTTTATTTTAACGTTTCCTGGCTTTCTGGGGAAGGTTTCTCTGTTTATTTAAGAGGAATTCTGTGCCTTTAAGTCTGCATTTAAAATTTATACTCCATAGGAACTTTATTAATAAATGGGTATTCCTCTGAATTCTTTTTATGACCTCAAAAATGAAACTGCTAAATCATGGGCCTTTTTTATTTCAGCATATGTATGACTAATGGCCACAGGGACTGCGGTATCCCCAGTAGCATATCCAGCATGTTCTGTGGACATGGCTGCATCATAAAATCAAAAGTTTAACTACAGGGCAATCATATGCTGGACCTGCTCTTTGTGTGGTTGCCTTTTAGACCTTTTTAAACCCTTGAAATCCAGAGATGTTTCTTAAAATAAATCCTGTATCTTCCAGCCATTGTGATAGATGGTACAGTTTACAAGGCTTTAAAAAGCCTAGAGAAAGCGCAGTGCCAAGTTGAGGCATAAGAGCACCCTTGCTCCTTCTTTTGAGCCATTAGTAATTGCTGTTACGCTTACTGTACTGTAGCTGGGAAAAAAGAGGTGCCATTAAACTTTTTTTACTCACGTTGGACTGCAGGCATTCGGTGCTATAAGTTTCACTGGTCTTGCTTCTACTGGTTTTAATTATGTAGACTGTTAAGTTGTTTAAAGGAAGGCACTGCCTGGTGCACTGGTCTCCCGCAGACGTGCCAGCTTTGGAGATGAGACAGCATGGATAGACCTCAGACTAATAAACCAGGTTGCGTGCCTGCTTTGGTGTATCACGTGTGGGAAAGGATGTGGAGGAGTGTGGGGGTCTGGACAGAACAGCCATGTCAGGAGAGGTGATGGAAATATGGCTTGCTCAAAAAGTGCTGGGAATTGCTCCCATCAGGATGCTGCTGCCCGGGATGATAAATTCTTCAGTTTTCATTTGAATGTCTCAGGCTTATTGTAATATAGCTGCTAATAAACATTTTAAATTAACTGATTTTTTTTCCTTCTTTCTTCTTTTAAAAATTCCTTGAGTGGTTTTGGTAACAGATTCTTGTGCTGCACATGGAGTGGTTTGATCTCTCTGTACTTCTGCAGCTGGTGAATACTCTTGCCCTGTGGCTGGCAGCGCATACATGGAAGAGAAGCCAAGGAGATTTTGGGAGCCTGGGTACTCCTGGTGTAACACAGTCATGTAAGAGTTGTCATGTACCTTCCCCACAAACAAAACAGTTTGTGGATGGCAAATCGTTAATGCTACTGAAAGCAGTACTGGCACTTTGTTCAGGGTTACCTTGCAAGTGCTGAAGCCCTTTCAGTTGCAGCGCCAGTCACTTGAAAATAGTCACTGCCCATTTAGCTTGGATTTTGGCTTCTTAGCCAGGTGAGCCAGATTTCGTATTTATTATTTGCAAGGAGGATAACACCTCTTGAAGCAGGTTGCCAGTTGTGTAAAACTTCCCTTTAGGGGAAACGGCATTGCCATGTAATTTCTAGGGAGTTTTTGAAATACCAGCCGTCGCTTTTCAGCTGATGGGCTGTGACCACTTCACAGTGATGGGGAAGGGAACGGCTCATATGAAACAATGTCAGGTCACCAGGGAGTTCTGGTCTCCAGGTTGCTAATGAGATGAAAATGCATTAGTATTAGTAGGGCTGTATTTTTTTTTACAGTGGAGGTACAATGGTTTAGTTTTCAGGGAGAAGACTTGAGAGCTGTGCCGTGCAGTGTGCCCTTTGCATGACACTCCTGTACAAATTGCAAACGGGTGTATGCTGAAATCCCCAAGTGAAATCCTTCAGCAACCTAAGACTTCCCTTTTAAAATTTTTTTTTTTTTTAAACACAAAGTTCTGCTGACAGGCTCAGGTCATTTAAGCCTCTCAACATATTCTTCTAATTCGCATATATAGCAAATTTAGAACAGCTTTCATTTGTGGGTAAAAATGCGCTTAAGATACTCCAGGACAGCTCGGCTTTGTTTCTCTTCCCTGTCTTTTTCTAGAGTTGGCAGGTTCCTGTGGGGGACAGGGGAGGGATGTCTCAGACACACCATTGTGTGTGTTTGACTTTAGGAGTCTCCATCCGCTGCCATCGGAGCAGGGTTCGTCACTGCAACCAGAGAGTCCGATAATGGCACTGTTTTAAGTGTTTCAAAGGCCTGATTTTTGTGAGAAGTTGAAACCTCTCTTGGGTAAGAGAGGAATACCTGCCACACCAGGAAAAGTTGAACTATATAACTGATATGGTGCTCAGCCCTGCAGGGTGGAAGTATTTGTCATTTGTGCTGGATTGCATCAAAGGATGAAGGTAAAGTATCACGTGTGGTTGCCCTGGCCTCCAGAGGTTGGATCCCACAAACCTGGGTTCTAACTCCAGGGAAGAAATGGCATCCTGAAAATAAATAAAGGGTATTCTTGATGGCTTCACTGTCGCTTGTAGGTTTTTTTTAATTGACTGCTCATTTTAGGGTAGTAAAATCTAGGGGTTAAATAGTCTCCATGCAGTGTGGGGAATGAAAAGACACAACAGCATGTGTCTGCTTTAAGGCCTGCAGATTGGAAAGAAGGGAGGGAGAATGTGGTTTTCTTTCCTCTTGACAGTTTGAAGGTATTTTAGACCAGGAAAATACATTCCCCAGATAACAAAGGTTGGTGGTTTTTTTTTTTTTTTTTTTAAAGCAAAATAGAGAAACCCGTAGTATGCCTAGATGCTATGAAGGAAAATAGTTGTTTCATTGTCACAGACTGGGGAAAACGGCAATGTAAAGGCCATAGCTGCATGGGAACTGCAGTAAAAAGCCTGCTCGCTCTTGCTGTCAGCCGATGTGCAAAGGGAAACCTCTGCGTTTGGATTAGAGAGAATGGAGAAAGGACTTCTAATCGTCCTTTCTCCATTTGCTGGCTGTGGTGTGTGCAGGGCAGTGGCACCCTGAGGGATGTCATTATAGTACGGTAGCTGGGGAGGATCTAATTTTGATGCCTTTAGTATGTTTGAGGAGGCTCGCTAACTTCCATCAGTGGAAGGTGCAACATATAAATTGCTGCAAATAGCTGGGTTTTGCACATGTTTTCCTACTGTGCAAATAGGATAGATAGAAATAAATCATGCCACTGCTCATAAAATAAAGCTTGCGATGATCTTCAGGTGGACACTGAAATTGGTCTGGGCATTGCCTGATGGATTTCAAATGTAGCCGGGTGGTTTGTATAACTGGGATAGCGGGAGACCTCTGGGCTTTGAATAATTGGGGGACTGTGGCTTATCAGCCGTCTCGCTTAATGAAGATCAAGCTGGCACAAAGTATTGAGGGCAGTGTTTAGTGAGTCTTTGCCATGTGGTGTTCGTTTTGGGTCTCTTTTTTTTTTTTTTTTTTTTCTTTTTTTTTCTTGTAAAGTTATGATTACCTTACAAGTGGATGGCACATACCAAAGCAGGCAGTTGGGCAAGCACCCAGACACCGTGCAGAAGGGTGTGTGTGTAAGGCTGGGGATAGTTGTACTGGGGATGGGGCTTCCCCCTCACCTTAAAATAGGTAACTAAAGGTGCTAAAAGTGGTGTACAGCAGCTGGCTTTTTTGCCACCTTCTGGTCTCTGGTGAGTTCCTGGGCTGTTGAACTTTTTTTTTCTTGCATGCAGCTGGATCTACATTGAATATAACACGAAAAAGGGTCAAGGAGGAGGAGGGACTAAAAACCACACCATTTTTGTCCATTTTGTGGACTGTGGAGCCTGAAACATCAGAGGACAGTGGCTATTCCATGTAACTGAGCACTGCTCTTTCTGGAAGCACAGCTTTGCGTGTGTCTCCTGTCTTCCTTATGCTTTGAGCTTACACCTGGGCTTAGCAGGCTGTATAGGAGGCCTCCTTTCTAGAGGAAGGTAGAAAATAAGCTAAAAGCCTGCAGAAGTACCCAGGGGATGCTGGATGCTCAGTGGTACCTGCTCTTCCGGCTGTAGCTCACTTCAGCAATTGAATGGCTGCTCCTTGTGGCATCAGCTGCCCCTGGTCCTGCTTGGGACCCTCTGCTGGCGTGCGGAGCTTAATTTATAGTGGAGAACATAGGGACAGGGAGGGTAAATGTGGCTGCTCTGCTTTGCAGGCCACTTAGGTTACCAGTGGTCCTAATTTTTAGTCTAATCCCAGAAACACGATACAGATGCAGCTCTGAATTAATTCACCCATAAGAGCCCCAGATGCAGTTTCTCTAAATACAGGCTTATGGCTTTCTAACTGTTGCGGAGTGAATTTCCCAGCACTCCCTATTGCATCTGACGGTTGTCTGAGCTTGCTGTGAATTCTGGCTTCGGGCTTTTCCCCCTCACTTCTTGTGACTTCAGCCATCATTTGTAGTAGGAAACCCACAGCAGCGGCAGTTTAGCTTGAAAGACTGATGTATAAATTCCTTGGCTTAGCAATTACTTTAATATGGAGAAGGCATCGCCTTGCCTCTCTCTGTGACTTACAGGGCTGCCTTTTAACATCCAAGCCTCCGCAAGAAGCCGTAGGGAGATGTGTGGCTTTGTGACGTTCAGCTGCTCCAGTGCCACCCTCTTTGCTTGGATCAGGAAGACCAATGCATCTCAGTGTTCCTCTGAAGTGTCTCTCTTTGCTTTACACATTATGGGAATAAACAAGTGGGAGCATCACACGATCCAGCTGGAAAAGCTGGGTGAGAGCTTGTGTTTGAGGTCAACTGCCGCTGCCACCACTGATGTCAGGCACGGGGTGTTGCAGTCCTGCTTCTGAGCAGGGACCTGATTGACTGATGGATGCTATAGGGAGGAGGCTACAGAAAGGGAGTAATGAGCCGGTTGTCCATTTGGAGGCTCTAGTTGTAATGGAGTCTTCTCCGTAATCACTGTTTGAGGGCAGGATTTTGCTTAGTTGCATTGATTAGGAGCTGTTTGGAAACTGCTGATGTTGGAGAGCCGAAACCACTACATCTGTCTGTCCTTCCCTTCCTTCCAGTTCTGTGAAATCCTAATCAATGTGAATAATTCCTATATTTCCTAATCTGTTGTGCCTTCTTGGTGTTTTGCCTGTGGCAGCCAGGTGGGACTGCTACATGCTACCCATCACTTGGTGGGCAGGAACACTCGTGCGCATGGGCTGGGGGGGCCAGCAGGGCAAGCCGGTGATGTCTGGGATTGGTGATAAGGAGCTTGTGGCTCTGGCAGGGCTGGAAGGATGCTGCTGGTTATGAGGTGCAAACAACCTTAGCCCTCTTCGCCTTCCAGGGGGGCCTGGTGAATGTTGATGCTCCTTTTCATTGCTAACCTTTTTTTTTTTTTTTCTTTTTTTTTTTCCTAGCCCCTCTTAACACTGTTTGTAGTTCTGCTAAGCCATAAAACAAGCGCCCTGGGAGTTCTCCTTATAAGCAGACAGCAGTATAAACAAACACCCCATACCGTTCTCCTGGCGCTCCAGCCTTGAGGAGTCTTGTTTTCAGTCCTGACCCCACAACCTTTCCTCTGGTTGGCAGCGCGCTGGCGTTGACAGTTCGAATGGTTCAGCCAGAGTTGAAAGATAATTGCTGGAGGAGCAGCGGCTGGGATGGTATGTGTTATTCAGCAGGACCCCCTTGAGGCGAAGCTTTGAATCTGGTGCACATTTCAAAGCATGTGTTAAACTTTATGTGATACTGATTAAAACGGAGGGCTTCGGGGTGAATTGGCAGGGCCCCGCAATTGCATCTGCCAAATGACATGCAAAGAAATGTCTTGCTACAATATAGGGCTTGAGTACTTGTCTCAGCAGAATCAGGCTCTGAAAGGGGGAAAGCCTTGCTGGGGTGTTTGTCCTATATGGTGCACACACACAAGCGCTTATAGGTCCTGTGTGAGCCCTCTGCTCATATGGTATTTCCATTTAAAGCCTTTTTATTTTCAAACCCATATGGAAATAATACTGCCTCCCCCCCTGCCTCCCCAACCCCGTCATGTCCTTCAACTTTGTGTTTCCACAGAGCAGATGTAAAAAAGTGAGGGAATAAATGAAGGCAGGTACCATCAAACCCTGGCTCGGTGCAGGCGAGCAGGATGTGTGTGCCAGCCCAGGGCTGTGGTGACATTGGGCCTTCAATTGCTGCGGACAGCAGGTGATGGAAGGAGCTCCAGCACCACCACAGTTGCTCTCTGGTTCCACATCTATGGCTTGGTGTATCACTGATACAGGTTTTTTTGGTGTTTGTTTGTGTTTTTTTTTTTTTTTTTTATCCATGCATCTCATTTAATAGCTAGCTCCAGAAGCTTCCTCTGACATGCACAAAAAGTTAATTTTCTTTTCAAGATGGCACTGTGTTATGGGGTATTCACTTGGACGAAGCACCACCTATGCTTTAGCTGCAGGATTGGAAAGAAAATGTGGGTCCTGATGCGTTCCCCTTCCTGCCATTATATACATTCTCTTTGTACACACAGTACAACCTGGATAACTTGCTGTCTCAAGAGTCTTGCAAAGCTCAGCAATTGGGGGACACTCCCCCCTCCCCCCGAACAAGCCAACAAGCCCCCCCCCCCCCCCCAAAAAAAAAAATCACAACCCACTCAAAAATGGATATGGATGGATGGGAGCAGTCTGGTACCTTTTTGAGATAAGCCTGGTGGGCTGCATGAATTTTCTCTGGTGCTGCAAGTGTGCAGCCCTGTGCTTTGGCAGAATTGATAGCAGAGGGCAAGGAGCCTTCCTGTGCTGCAGGCAAATTATGGGAAGTGTTTAAGAAGCAATTGTAGGGGGGGAGGGGGAAAGATACTGGGAAAATGGAGAGGAAAAGCTGTGAAATGTAGCGTGCCAGAATGTGTTTCTTGGGTGCGTGCATCTGCGATGCAACATATGGGTGATGCAGGGGGTGAGCAGAGAAGTGCCTATTGATTTTGGGGCAGCATCTGCTGCTGTATGTGAAGAGGTAGGACAAAGATGTGCCTGTAGATGTTATTCCTGAAAATATTTCCCTAAATCAGAGAGACCAAGGGAGCTGGCCTCTATTAATGTTACAGTGCTTTTGTGTGCAGGTAGAACTGGTCGACTTGCTTTCCAGCTGCTTTTGCACTTGTATGCTGATTTACATATATTCTATGCCAGCTTTCTCCTTTGTTTTCCCATTAAAAATAAACAGAGCCTTCCTTCTTAGAGTATCTTCTGCTCCAGGGTTGGTTTTTTTAGCTTCCAGTAGCTTTTTTTGAAGCTGTTCGAAGCAGTTCCCCTTTGGCGTTAGGTGTTAGTGTTTCCAGTCAATGATAGAAACTCTTTCCAGTAAGAGCAAGTGCCGGTTGTCTGGGATTTGCTAGGGAATGTCAGCGTTTCCAGTGCCTAGTCCTCTGGTGTTTCTTGTTTCTGGTGACTGCATCTTTGGACATCTTAATTGCTGTGACTTTGGGCAACTGTGTTGTTATCCTTTAGGAGAATGTTACCAAGAAGTCTTAGAAAGGCCCAAATGATAAAAAGGATGGACATCAACAGTGAAAACCAGTTTTTGCTACTTGAGCTGTTTTGGAGGTGTGTAAGATGGGGTGTGTGAACACCAGCTGGTGTGGCACATTAAGTGGAACCATATTTATTCTTCACATAACTCGCTGTCCCTCCTGTTGACTTTCCCACTGCCAGCCAATACAGTCTTTTCTGTTGGCCGATGTGTTTGTGAATGTTCACGTCTTCCGGTTTCTTCTTGCTTTTGGTAGTGTTTTTCCTTCTTTCCAACATAATTCTGATTAGTTTTTTTGTTCTCCTTTTTGCTGCTTTGCCTACTTCTAGCCTCTTTGTTTCTTTCTGGCCACATTTCATTAAAACTTGCAAAATTCATTGCTGTCTTGTTGTCCTCACTAGTGAGAACTTGATGAACTTGGTGATGGTGGAAGTGTGATGGCATGAAAAAACGTTTTGTGAATTTTGCATCTCTGTGTTTTATTTTAACTTTATTCTGTGGTATCTGTGACTGGAGAGGGCTGAGACCTGTCTGCGAAGCTGCTGAGGTCTGCCCAGCCTCTTGGGAGTATCTCTCTTCTGGCAGTGAGGGTCGTTTTGTCTCCAGGTATTTTGTGGTTGCTTACAACTGAGAAGGTGGCCAGATCAACTCTCTGTGCACCCAGTGGTAACTTAATTTAATGTTACCTTGTCCTCGGCACTCCCATCTTCCAGCATTGCAGATGTTACGTAGAGAAAGAAAATAACAACAACAAAATTAATGAGTTTTGGTCTGACCTAGATTGTGATCAGTGGGGCACAAGGACTCTCTTTGGTTTGCATGCTGGGCAGCATGCGTGGGGTCTCCTTCCTGCCCTTCCTGGTTCAGCGTAATTGCGTGTGGTCACCCAGGGATTGTGCAGATTGTCACTGGGATACTGCTCAGTATGTTTAGGTTTGCAGAAGTCACCTATGACCCGTTTGCTAGGTCGGGGACTAGTTGTGCAGATAGGTTATTGCATGGCAGCTGCTTTGGAAAACTGATGACCTTGCATTAACTTGCTGATGGGCCTGAGCCTTGTGATCTGAAAGCCTAGATCCCTATCTCCATGATGCTGTAGGTGAACTGTGGTAGCATTTTATTTCATACCGCTGTCTCTGAAACTCTGGGTGTCTGGGGTATTGAGGCATATTTAACTGCTACTAGTAAAACTGCGACCACCTTAGCTGAGAGCCTTGCATGGGAGCTCCAAGGAGTGTCCTGCTGCTCCCCGTCAGCCTCTCTTGTGAACTTACCAGAAGCCCACTGGCAGAGTAAAAGCTATAGATGCTTTTTGTTACTTGAAGTATTTTCCTTATAAAATGCTGGCAAGTGTAGTGACATAAGTGGATCACTGAAATGTTAATGAACAGATTTGTAGGGAAAGGGAATTCATGTCCTCTGGATCAAAGAAATTTGTTGTATATTAATTTGATGTATTTACAAGTTCAAATGCTTTCTAAATGTCTTCTTGTGCTGTTTCTGTTAGCAACGAATGTGAATGTTTTTAATAACCTTTTATTTGTAACAAAGCTGGCAGAAATGTTTTCTGTTTTACTTCAGAGTTGGTGGCATTGCCTTCAAGCGGTCTCTGGCCTTGGAGGTTGAGTTAACTCCTTAGTATCCGATGGGATTGCACCTATGCTGGACATGTAATATCTAGAAGCACTTGGCACAGACTGCCTGAAATCTGGTTTAGTTCTTGAAAGCCCAATATTTGACATGCAATTAAAAGGCTATGAGCTTTGCTAACTCTTATAAATTTCTTTTGCAAGTGTGGCTGTTAAAGTCCAGTTTTATTAGCCACCTGTGCACGCTTTATTTTTTAAATAGGGATGCTGGCCCTGTAAATCTGACTTTTTAAAATTTAATGTATCAGATGTTATTGAAGTATCTTTACAGCACTGTGCTGGTGTCACAGCTGCAGCTTTGATAGCTTATATTTGCAGCTACTGCAGATCTAATTTTGTATGTGAGCTTGTTTGGGGGGCATGTATGCATATGCACAGAAATACCTTTTATGATATTTCCGATGAAGCATCTACAGGCAGGTTTGGACAGGGCATGGTGTTAAGGGCAAGAAACATTCCCTGCACTTCAGAAACGGTACACAAATCTAGAGGGCTGAAGGAGCCTGTAACCCTTCAGCTGAACTGTTTTCAGAGATCTCGTAGCCTGGAGCAAAACAAAACCAAACCTCCATGATGCTGCAGTCCTGTTTGTTGCAATGAAACTTCAACTAAGATGATCTTTGAGAGGACGTAAGATCATTTGTGTTGGAAGGGACATCCAGGGAAGTCTCTAGTCCAGCCTCCTGCTCGAAACAGACTTTTATGTCGGGCTGGATTTCTCAAGGTTTTATCTTGAAAACCTGTAAGGATGGAGGCTGAAGAATCTCTGAGCAACCTGTTTTTTCATTATATCCAGTAAGAACTGCTCTTGTTAATGCTTCTTTTGAGTTCGCTTCCCACCGTGCACCACTGAAGAGCCTGGCTTCATCTTCTCGATGACCTACCTGTAGGGACTGGAGGTGGCTGTTGGGTCACCCTGAAGCCTTCTATTCTCTAGGCTGTCCAAGGCCAGCTCTCCCATGGCCTGTGCTCTAGCCCCTGACCATGTTAGTGGTCTCTACCTGCCACATCTGGTCGGTGGCATCCTTGTCCCAGGGGAGCCAGGTGGGCACACTGTTCCAGTTGTGGTCTAATGGGTGCTGAGGTCCTTAGGATGTGGTGAAGGATAACCCCTTCTAGTGATGTTTCCAAGGGTTGATTCATGTAGCTACTTCCCGTAGCTCTGAGTCCCTGGCCAAAGGATGCTCCAATTTTTGTTATGCTTTTAGTTAGTATTTTCTCTGGTTTTGGTGGATTCTCTTTTGGGCCTGCCACTAGCTTTGTGCTACTGCCCTTTTGGCAAGGAGATGGCCCTAACAGCGTGTAGGTTGAGCAGCTTTTGGGATCTTGGGGAATATGTGAATGTAGCTGTAGAAGACTCCTCGTGGTGCTGTGTGTGTGAACCTTACACAGGACAGATAGCCTGCTTCGTGCTGCTCGGATGAAGTTCCTATGAAGCACCAGGACCTGCCTGCCCCATCACTGGCAAGGATGAAGGACTCATGGGGAGAAACTTTGGGCGTTAGCTTGGTGACGGTGCTGGAACTGACACTTGCCTATCCCATGAGCTTTGTATGCTGGGCCTCAGAAGGGGAGATCCTTGCATGATATCATTGTCCTGGAATGCAAACTTATCCGATCCAGCGAGACTTGGATCAGCTTTTCCGCAAGCACAAACAATAAAAATCGGTCTCCCGCAGAGGGATGATGGGATTTATTGTGGGTGCACGTGGCCCAGGTGTCTTGCTCGCCTGTTTTATAGAAAACTCTAAAATGTGAGAGCACTACCAGGTGTCCCGGGGCATTCAGTCTTAATTGTGAAACTGTGTGGGACTGTGGCCAAGGACTGGACACCACACTGGAGGCAATCTCGTAAGCGCTATCTTTATTATATGAAGCCCAGCTAACTGCATTCTGCATCATCTTCAGCTGCTGTCTGCGTGTTATGTGGCCTTTTACACTGGTCTGCAAAGATCTGCTCTGACCTTAGAGTGTCTCTAAGGTATAATTTTTATGCTGTTGCTTTTTTTAATATAAATAATGGCACAACTAGTTTGCTGTTGCAGCTGACTCAAATTTTTTGTCTTACTTTTAGCAGCCTGGTGGCTCCTGGCTAATAGTGCTTATGAGGCTTTAATATTTAAGCTAGGACTCCCCAGTTTATTTCATATATGCTAAATGGCGCTTTTTTGGGGTGCTTTTTCTCAGAACTACAGGTTTCAGGTCTCAGTGTCCGCTTCTCTTCCTGCACCATCCTGCTTGTGTGGTGTGGTTTTTAAATACTAATAGTTCCCTCTTAGTCAGAGACCTTGTGTAGGAGCATCAACCAGGCTGGGGAAAATTAGCTTTTCTGCCTTATAAACCCCTGTGAACAGTTGTTGCTGATAGAAATGTTGACAGACCCCCTTGCTTGGCGGTCTGCACGGTGCCACTGGAATGAAATGTCAATAGTCTGTGCATGGGTGGGACAGCTTGTATACAGCTGAGCCTTGCAGCCTTTATCGCAAACAAACAAGTCTTTGGAAACGTTTAGTGATTTTCATTCCCTGCCCCCCCCCCCAAGTATTTTAGTATTTTATTTGCTTTTCTCCCTTTTAAGCCAAATTCTTGTCATTTACTACTTCCTAGAGCCAGTGATTTCTGATTGACTTTAAAAATAATAAAAAAATACCCTGTGTAGATTAAGCTGCTGAAATGCCTTCAAGGCGTTGTTTATAGGTCTATGTTCTTTCTTTGCTGAGAGAAAGTGAGTACTTTAATGTCTTCCATATTTCACAAATCTCTCTGGCTTGGATGCAGAGTGCTGTGGCATTTGAAGATACTTTTTGCTGCTTTTAGGAAGAGCCTGACAGAAATGTTGGCAGATGCAGCTGTCATTCTGCCTCTCAAGGTAAGTGTAATGTCTCTGAAAGGTTTAAGATCAAATCTGTTGGGTGCTGAAGACCTTAGAGCTGCAGAACGTGCTGTAGATGAGTTATGCTCTGGAGGGAGTGTTTTCTGTGGGAATGGGGGGGCAGTGAGAAAGAAGCAGCTTTGCAGCCTGGGCAGGCTCTGAGGAGACCAGCTGTTTCTTAAGCCCTAGAAACATGTTCTGATTCTACTTTGCCTTACAAAGCTCTACTGTGGTGTGCAGGTCACTGGTGCTCCAGCTATAACCTACCATCTCCAAGGCAAGGAGAGAGCATGTGCGATAACGGAGCTTCCAGTAATGGCTTGTCAGTCTTCAGATTTGCCCTGTGAAGAGACTTCTCAGTCACCTCATCCTTGTATTGCTACAAGTTGTCTCTGTTGCTGAAGCTTGTGGTGTAATTTGTGGTTTTGGCTGCTTCTGTTTGATTTCCAAGTGAATGGTGGTTGAAGGTGAATTGTTAACCTTCCCTGCAGAGCCTCAGAAGTGAAGGCCTCTGGCTTGTCAACTTCTTAGAAGACCACCACTCCTATTATTTATTTAGCTGTCCTACAGCCAACTGAAATGGTCTTTTGGAACAGGTGGCTTCTGGCCACCCATGTGAGGCCAGTCCTTGAGGGACACATCAGCGTGCTTTGTGGTCAGGGGTGCTGATACTGCATTGACCTGATGGGTTGCTCCTGTACTGTTTGTTTGTTTTCTAACCCCATGGAATATTTGGGCTTTGATAATAGTCTTACATTGGGAAACAAATGAGATACTGCTAATACTGACCTCCTAATAGCTTCTTTCCTTGTTCTTCCGTTTATTTGATGCTGTGTTAGTGTAGCGTAACGGCTGTAGGCTGTTCGCACAGTTGACAAGGTGCATCCAGTGTTTGCTTCGTTTTTCATCTGTCTAGTTCTCTTTTTAATGACTTGGGTTTGCAGTGAGGTGAGATTTGGGTATGAGAGAGCCTGGTAAGTGGCAGATGAGCTTCAGGTGTTTTAACGGCACAGATCTGGTATGAAATAGAAGTAGCTGCTTATGTCGTGTTGGCTCTGGAATAGTTTAATGCCCGATTTTTAATGTTGACGGTTGACACTTTTGCTTCCTATCTGACCTAATGACTCTCTACATGGAGGGACAGAGGACGAGTTGGAAGAGAAGTGGCATGTGATAAATTCTGTTTCTAATCATAACTTGGATCTAAGCATGCTGGTTTTGCTGTTCTGGGTTTTTTTGCTTTAGGAAAGCTGAAGAAGGATTCTGTATAGGCTAACTATGTCTTTAGTGTATGTAGGTTGGACTTTGCTTGTGATTCCCCTTTACAAGGGGAGTACATGCTCTGCTTCTGGTGGACGCTGGTTTCTCTCCAGGCCTTCCTGTGGCATCAGAGAGCAGCAGAAGATAATTCTGTGGACAGAAACAAGTGCAACTTTGGCCAAGTTCCTTAATGGCCAGTGAATAAGCAATGATTTTCTCAGTTGTTTTGAATTCCACAGATACTCAGAAAGGATGGATAGCCCCTTGGTGAACTGTTGTATGCCACGATCTGCTGCTGCCTTATGGTGGACAAGCAGTTGACATGCAGGAGTTTGGAAGGATGTTATCTGACGTGCACGTGAGAAGCAGATGTGATTTCTGTGTCCATAGCATCAGCATTAGCTTCAGAGATGTTCTGGTGATGGAGGCTATGTAAGGGTTTAAGTAAGAGTCTGCTGACAGTACTTAAGTGTTAGAATTGTGTAGATGTTATGTAGCACCAAAATAATGAAGGCAATCTGTAAATTAAAATTGTATCTGTCACTTACAATTTCTGCATGTAGTACTTACTAACTCCTGGTGGAACTTTCTTTAATGCAGTTATGACATAAGAGTTGATCTAAGGATTCACGCATGGGTTTGGGTTTTTTCTCCGTCATGTGTTTCTTTGCATGGCACAGGTATTTTATATGCAGCATGTGCGTTGTCACTAAAAGCATAGAAATCATCTAAATGAGAAGTATATGTATTTATAACAGTCTTAGGCTTAAGTCTAAGCACTGTAATTTTTTTCAAGTTTCATGAAACTTCTACTAAAAATAATTATTCTTAACTTGTGGCCACTTCACATGTAACAGAGCAAAAATCTGGGGAAAGGCAACGTGTAGGGGTATGTCTGGGACTGAGGCACAATTGTGTGAAGTGTTGTAATAGCAGCTTTGGGAGAGGAGTTTGCAATAATTGCCCCTTTGGAGTTTCAGATTTCTGGGTAATTCTGTGTAAATTTGTCAAGTTGTATGTGCAAGTTCAGCCTTGTAACATCCAGTACCTGGGCAGGGGATGGGGGAGTAGGGATGGGAGGCGTGAGGAGTTCCACAGCTAGTTTCCCATCTTGGCATCAGACTGGATCCCGAAGAAAATCCCTTTGAACTGAAGAAATCCCTTTTTGACTAATTTGCCTCCAGCAGAAATGTAAGGGCTCTCTGGGGTGGCGTGGCTCAGGGTTGCCCTACCCACCGAGGGGTCATCTCAGATTATTAACGCTCCTAGTCAAGACGCTTGGGATTTTCATCAGTCCTAATAACCCAGTAACGCTTCCTTTTTTTTTTCATTCTAGAAATCACCAGCCTGAAATCCTCTCATTAAGAAATTCCACCTGAACAAATCTGACTTATATACAGAAATACAGAAGTTACCAAAGCTAAAGCACAGGGAGCCCATCTGAGCTCATAGTCTTGGCATCAGTGATGGGGCCTGGGGTTGTTCTCATGGGAGGTGCTTTGACCTTGTTCCTGTGCTGAAAAAGTGATTTGACAGATGAGTTTTGCCCAACAAATGTGTCTTCAGCAAAGCAAGTAAACAACGTTCCCACAACGGATGAGGACGTGCTGCTCGAGGGCTTCAAAGTCTATATAGAGTATTAACGAGGATCCAGTGAGACAGCTGTTGTAAAAGCACATGGGGTGGGTTTTACTTTGGAGTGATAATTAGATCTGCTAATCATACCCAATTCTTCAGACTTTCGGAGTTGGTTTTGTGCAGGTAGCCAGATGCTGATTGCTGTTGACTTCTGATCCCGTAAAACCTTGATCAAACAGCTGGAAACAATTGAAAGAAAGTCCATGTTCTTTTGTTTAACGAGACAAAGCCTATTGTGCGCTAGAGCAGTGCATGAAAGATGGTTTCTGCTGTACTGTACCAAGGGACAAAAGGCTGAGCACTTCATTTGAAAAATTACTTTCCCAGACAAAAGAACAAACCATTGAAACAAATGTGACGTGCAAGTTGAAATTGTTCCCTGGTATGCAGGGGATACAGCGTATGATGTTTTGCTGACATCTGCATCCAACGGGGAGTGCTTGAATAGGTATTGAAAGTGCATTTCTTTGTAGTGTTGGAGCCGTCCTTTTTAGTGCCTGCTTGAAAAATGTGCTCCGGGTTCATGGATGCCAGAGCATCCTTTTCTGAAGGATCACAATGAGTTGTACTATGATAAAAATTAGCAGCATGTTTCTCTCTGCTCTGAGTCAGGGAGCAGAAAAAGTGCCAATCAGGGAAGCTTTCCATTTTTTGGAACTCCTTAAAAAGGAATAAAAATAATATTAAATCATGCCTGCATCTCTACCGTTTACTTGTTCTTCGCCCACTTGCACAAAGCTGCCTTGCTTGTAGGAGCATTGTGTTCGTCCCTTTTTGCCCCACATGTGTCTGCAGGATTCACCTCTTCCTGTGTGCTAAATATATTTGTGCTCCTTCACATCCCTCCCAAAGCTCTTGTTTTCACCCTGATTCCTTTCTAAACTGATCTTGTAGTTGTCAGTGCCCTTGTCCTGTAGATAATCCAGACCTACGTGTGGGCACGGAGAGAGGATCATGGATGTGTCTGTCAGTCTTCTGGGTGACTCGGTGGGAGCCACTTCCCACCTGGCAGCCAGCTAGCTCCATTACTGGGATGCTGTTCCTTAGTGATGAGGTGTGTTTTGGCTGAGCCCTAACACCGTGCGGTCACAACTGTCCGTCTTCTGGAGTGCGAAGAGTGAATATGGGTGTCTGGAGCCATCCGTGTAACCTAAATTTGTTTGCAGCAATAAGGTGCTGATTTTTGTGCGACTTCATGTTTGGTGACCTCCCCTCAGCAATACTTTTTGATCCCTGCTGGGCTATAGGAATCCCATACTTCATAGGCTTGGTGGTTGTCACAGCCATATGATTCTTTGATTCTAAGTGCATTTGAGGCTTATGATTGTGAAAAACACAATTTCACCAGAAATTTTCATTTGCAGTGAGATTTAACTGTAGGGGAAAGGGCTGTAATGAAACAGTGCTGTTGGGACTTTGCTATGGAAGGGGTTGCATAAAAGCGGAGCATCAGATTGCCACTGTGTATTATTAATTTGGTGTGTGCATGCTCTTGTTTTTGAAGGGCAGAGTTACACTTCCAGCATTTTTGCTCTCTTGCTCTGACTTTACTAGTCCCAGTGTTTGACGGGCTGATCTGAGGCTTTAGCTGTTGGAAACCACTTCAATGGGTCCTGTGAGCTATAAAGATTATCTAAGTAGGGGCCCAAGGAACTCTCAAACTTTGAGCAATCAATCCCTTATGTACCGTTTCACTGGAGATCCAAGGACTAAAGGCTTTCCTTGACTGACTTCTCAGACTGAACCAACCTTTATTTTTTTTAAACCCCATTTTTTAAATCATTGTTCCTTTTAAGTTAAGGACATAGCAAAGGGGGCTGGGAATGGAAAGCCTTGAGACCTGAAGTTGGAGGCAGACACGGGCTTTGTATTAGCAACATGTTATATCTGATGAACCTGAGTGCCTTGATGGTAGCTTTAGGTTTTACACCCATCTCATGGCCATTCTTTATCGTGGTTTCTCTTCCCCTCCTTCTGTTTCTGAGACGCCAGCTCACTACTCCCTTGTTTTCCCAGACTCCTCAAGTAGCTTTGCTCTAACCTTGGCTCCCGTCATTTTGGATATTGCAAAACAGGGGAGCTGCCACAGCAGATTGGGCCAGAGGTCTCTTAATTGCAGCTTCCACCCATCATAAGCTTCACATTAAGATAAGCTGCAGGAACTGTTGTTATTTATATTACAATAATGTGTCTTATCAGCCAGCTTGTTTGGAGCTGTTAACTGCAGAGACAGCATGGAGTGCCAAGGGGAGGGGAGGCCTTGCTTGCTGTTAGACACTTGCTGTGTACATGAGCAAGGAGAGTGTGAAAAGCGAGGAAAGCATGAAAGCCAGGACAGCATCTGCTGGGGCAAGTGGTCTTCTGCTGAGTACAGTAAAAGGCTTTTGTGCCTCTGGGGTCACTTGCATGCGATTAGGCCATGTGTAGGTTCTTGGAAGGCTTCATTGCAAGGGCTTAATGGTGATGGGTACACAAGGAGAGCTTTTAGAAGTGCTGTGGCTGAAGCAAAAGGCTGCAGAGTAACTTTGTGTTATTGGATGCTGGAGAACGTGTGGGCAGGGATCTCTGCAATTACACTGCTGTGGCTTGTCCTGTTTAAACACCAAAATCTGTAAGCTGTGAGACTAAAAGCCTTTAGAAGCAGTCTCACCAGCTCTGATAGTCACCAAATTCCTTGTTTATTTGTTTTCATCCATATTAATTTCATTAGAGAATGGTGCTTAATATCTTTAGTAGGCAGTTTAATATCCCTTCCAGGTTTCCCTTGCTTTGGCACGTCTCATGTCTCTCTCTGATCTCTGTTGGTGTAACTCATCCTTTCCAGCTTTTTTGAAAAGTGTGGAGGCCCAACACTTTCCCTTTCAGATGGCAAAGATGAAAAAAAGCTTTATAGGATTGTTTTCATACAATAAGTCTCAAATTGGGGTTGCTAATCGGTGAGGGGCAGCCTTTTGTAGTGCCTGGGTAAATCTGTTCCAGGACCATGAGCAGACGTGTGTTTACATTAGTGTGTTAATTTCTTATATTTGGGGAGTTCCGATCCGTGGAAAAACTAACTAATGAAAGGTTTTCTTAACTTTTTTTTTTTCTCTTTCTCCTTTTCCATAAATTAGAAACATTCACTTTTGGGGGATTTTTTTTTTTTTTTTTGCAAAGTTAAAGGCAAAATTATGGCATTTATTATCTTGAATTTCCATGACTAGTTAATTTTGACTGTGTGTGGGTGGCTAAATAATCCTTCTGTTTCTGAAATCTTCCTGAGGAATTCTTTGTTACTGCAGTGAGACAGACGCTCACTGTGGAAAGTTGAAATGGTCAACCTAAATCCTCTCCTGCTGCTGGGCGCCGGGTCGGCTGTGAGGATGGCAGATAATAAGCATTTACTTTAGGGATTTTTCGTTTCGAATGTGTTAATCTTCATCAGGGCTACTTATCTGCTCACACTTCCAGCTTTCCTGTGGAGGAAGAGAGGGATGTGTGCTGGGGACACTGCCTCTGTGGGGCTGAGGCTTCTGCTTTAAGCAGAAGTCTCTGTGACACTGGAGAGCATCTTCTCTGCAGGTGTTGGTGGAGAAGCCACCTGCAGGAATCTGCAGAGATGCCTCCTGCCCACTCCTGAAAAGTTATTTTGAATCACTTTTGGCTGTCTGCAACCAATATTACTTGTATTTTCCAGATTCATCTCTCTCGGTAATTTCTTTCAGCTTTTTATTCTGAAGCCTCTTAGAGCCCTCAGGAAGCATCAGGGATTGCTTTGCTCTTTGCCAATCAGCAGTCCTCTCTGGAGCAGACCAGGTAGCGGCTCGGTAGCAGGACAGCTCGCAGATGCACCACAGTCAGGAGGCATGGTCCTGGTGCTTTCCTCTCCCAGAGCAAAGGTTTGGAGGGAGGCAAGAGGTGAAGAAGTGTGAACTTCACCCCTAGATATCAGGCAGCAACAGTAAAGTCACGATAGTTGAAACCAGGCTGGAGGACTGGCCACCCAGGCAGCATCCTGATAGTGTGATCCGCATGGGGGCTTGAAGCGTGCTGCGACCTAATTCAGAGGCAGCTTTGAGCCATTTAATTTTTTAATCCTCAAATTAAGGGGCGAGGGGGGCAAATGACATCCTCTATTTAGGATTTCGTTCTGGCTAAAACAGTAGTGCCCAGGAAGGCTAGCTCTTCTGCCTTCTGCGCGGTCCTTTTGAAAGCTGAGGCTTTTAGGAGTTTTAACATTATGAATACCTTGGGCTCAGTGGCATATGCAGAACAAATGTGAATCAAACACAAAAATAATTCCTTCAAGAATTTTATTTATTGATGTGGTAGCGCAATACTATACTGTTTACAATAGAGAGTTAAGTGGGATTTTGGGTTTGCTGGGAAGTTGACAGCTTGCGGTCCCAAGCAAAATTTCTGCCTTTTGTGGGATGAAAGAATAAAAGCTATGTTCTTGAAATGGTTATTTATAAATGATTTGAAAGTTTGTTCCCTTTCCAGGCAGGAGAGAGCCTGCCAGGATTGCGGTTACTGCAATGGTGAAATTTTGGATGTGAAAAAAATCACAGAAGTCTGTTTGCATTAGAATAACAAGATAAAGAACCTCATGGAGGCTTGCGGGGGACTCAAATGAAATGCAGTTGTGAACAGATTTCTCTCGCTCCCTTTCTCACGGGTAAGACATTGGGGATCTCAAACTGAGTTTCTGAGCAGAGGAATCACTGGAAGAAAAGAGACGATTGGAGATGCGGGGCTCAGCCACAACTTTGGGAAGTGGGTAGGACATGCCAGCAGGGAACCGGAGCAGGGCAAACCTGTGGAAATGGCCAGTCTCTGTTCTTTTTTTGTTGCCATATTTTTTTTGCAGGCACTGCAGGCTCAGTTCTGTGCCAGCCTGTGCAGTTTTCTCTCCTGTCCCCTCCTCGGTCACCCTCGGTGTTTGCTTGCTGGCTTCCAGCCCGCTTGGCCCTGCTTTTGGAGGTGGTACGTGTGAACGTGCAGCACTGGCACTCAGGGCTAGGGATGAAATCTGTGCTCTAAAGGAGATAATAAACAAATAATAGATTTTTTTTTTTTTTTTTCATTCATGTGCCAGGGGCTTTTGGCATAGTGCAATTTGATAGAGAAACAAGGCTGATGGGCCCCTCTGTAGGACCAGGGAATAATGTGCACTGTAGGAAATCAGATGATGCTGCAGTCTCATCCAGGACAGGTCCCTGGTACCCGATGTGTCCCCTTCCCCACTTGATCACGATAAACCTGATCTTGTGCTGGGGTCAGTAAAGCCAACCCTGCTTTCTGCTTTTGATGCAATGCAAATGAATAAAAGTCTGGGTTATCTGTGAGGGTGTTGACAGGGGATGACCTGTGATAATGTAGATGTGTTTGGAGGTCTTTTCATGGAGTAAACCCCGAGGAAAGGGATCAAGTGGGTTGTGGAGCAGTTTATTGGGAATAAGTGGTTTTATGGAGGTAGTGTTTTGATTTTGTCCAGCTATTGAAGGAGTAGGGTGGCCTCCTCCAGATGTTTACGCTGCAAGAGACAAATCTAAAATTCCTTTTTGTGTTTACTACATACCATGTGCTAATTCTTCAAGGTGCTGTGGTTTGCGTTTGTAATGCTGACAGCAGAGGGCTGGATCCTGCAGGATGGGAATGCACTTGCTCTGCGGCAGAGATCCTTGCCTGAGATAGCATGGAGAGCAGCGAGATCCCATAACCAGGGGCAGAGTTTTGACCAGTCTTTGGAGTTTGTGGAAAGAGAGGTTGTCCAAGTGTTTGGACTTGGCAGAGAGGTCATAGTGTTGGATGACTGCCCTCGGTACTCTTTTCTTCTAAGTGTTGATAATTATGCCTACTTGGAGGGTGGCATGATTATTTTCTTGTAGGTGGCTCTCGGAAGGCTTGTTTGGGTTCCAACAACAATTTCTCAAAGTTCGTAAAGGCTTTTGCAGCTTTTATGTTAAAAATGAAATCATATCTGCTCCTCAGTCCTCTGGTGCACATCAGCCATCATGACACATGGTCCCAGATGATCTGCGATGCTGGCACAGGGCTGCAGTCTTCCACCCATGGCCCGTGCCGCCAAGTTGGCACGTGGAGCTGGAGTCTCAGCTTGGTGGGGTGAAAGGGGACACGTCTCCATCGCCCGATGTTGCAGTGTGGGTAGTGTCACCCTTCCTGGAAGGTTCCTTCTTGCTCTGCTCACGTCTGTGTTCAGAGTGGACTGAGCTGGGTTTGTTTCTGGTACTGATGAGGGTTTAGCAGGACACCAAAACTAACTGAAAAAGCAAGCTGCCAGCTCCAGCCCAGCTGGGCTGTTTATTTGTTGTTGCTTCACTTCAGACTGTGTGTTCTTTCCCAGTTCTATTTTATTGCAAGCCTTGAGACTTGTATAAAATACACTGAAATGGGGAAGGCCCTATGTAAACGCAGGAGGGAATGTTTTAGGTTTGGGTCCTGCGTGTGCCATTGCCCTCTCCTGGGGAGTGCTTTGCTGCTGAGCAGCACGCTGGACGTGCTTGGATCTCACACAAATTGCTACTGAATATTGGGGTATTTGACCAGAAACCTGTTATTGTTGTTCCTGTCTCTGAACTGCCTTGATCTCAGTGGGGAGCGTGACCTGTGCCAAGAGGACTTCATCATGGCAGGCGCAGTGGAGTAGCGCTGGCATCTCCTTCCCTGCCCTGCTTTTCCCAGCCATGGGGCTGCCTGGTCTAGCGTGGTGTCCCCTCATCTGCTCCCCCCAGGCTTGCTGGCCATGCATCTGGACCTTTGCCGGGATTAGGAGGCTCCTCTCCGCTGTTCCTTTCCCTTGGTGCAGAGTGCCTGCGCCAGTAGCAGTGCAGGCAGGGACGGCGGCAGCGCACGCTGGGGCTGGGAGCACCCTATGGATGAGCTGGGCACTGCAAGCAGGGATACCGGGCTCGGTGCCCACTTGTATGTTGATGTGATGGCATCCAACAACCTTGCATGTATTTGGACGCTCACTCTGCCTTATCCAAGCATCACTGTGGCTTGTCTGAAGTGACACTGCTTGTCACTAGAGTCCCCTCTTGCTCGGAGCAGGAGGAGCCCCTCGTGTCCTTGCTACCATGTGCGTCTCTGAGGGGCATGATGAACGAGCAGCGAGGCGGGCAGTGTGACTTCTAAGTGGCATGGGTTTGTTTTAAGTTGTGCAAGAATGCAGTGGTGTCACATGCCAACTATTTGTTTACTTCTTTTAAGATCTAACATAATGAGTTTGTTTACAAGGCTTCAGATAGACCAGAAGGAACCGATTTGATTATTTGGAGAACATAATCTCTCAAACCATTGCTTATACAACAGAATGACCTAGGTAGCTTTTTGACCCTGTTTTTTTTTTTTAATTAAAAAACCCCAAACGTTAGTCTTCCAGTCCCAAAGAATAATTGTATTGTCTCATTTGTTGTTGATTCTCTGTTAAATTCTTGTGGATCGTTTTAAGTGTATAATTTGTGGCAATGCTCTGTGTTGTGGTGGATCAAGTAAGGCATTAATAACTATACATGTGTGGTCACTGGGGAGGTGAACAACCTGTGAAATGGGTCAGCAGGCTGGGCAAGGCTTGAAGAAAAGAGCTTTGTGCAGGTTCAAGGGCAAGAGCAGCTGTGAAGAGATGTTGTTATGTTTTCCTTTAAATGCTGAAGTGCATGACTGAATTAAAAAAACCTGTTCCCCGTAATTTTGTCTGTTGTTATATTGTTGGATAATGTGAGTATGAAAATATCCCTAGCTACTGTTTGTACAGGAATACGTACTGCATTTCTTATTTAAGAAATAAAGATGCTAGGGATGTGCTGCCTGTAGTAACTGTTTCTTGAGCTTCCACTATTTCTGATCGCTACCTGACTATGGCTTTGACAGTGTCTGTCAAAATCCTTGTAGAAGTTAGGTATAGGGTAATCCTTGTGAGTACTGCAAGGGTTTTGAGCCCTGATGTTCTCTTGTCTCCTGAATTGTCTGTGTGCAGCTGGATTACCCTGTCATCCACACCTGAAATCCTTTTGTTAGATTCAGTTTTACTTCATGGAAATATCTGTAATGTGTCACTTGTATTATTACTATTATTATTTTTTAATTTCTTCTATTTCTAAAGAATCTGAAGCCTCTCAGATTAATGGAGAACTGTCCTTCACTTTTGGGAATGAAGGAGTTATTTTAACTCCTACTGTGTTACCATCTTGCCCATCCTACACTAGGACTGGACTTTGTAGGATGCCTTGGTCATCTTAATCCTTGATATATCTGAGGTCAGACCTTGCTCGTATTATTAGATCTGTGGGAGAAGATGGTACCCATCCTTTGATGCCTTGTAGGGTCTTGTGTTAGGCCTCTCAGTGGCCTCCTGGAGCCAAGCCATGCTACTTGCACGACCTCGTAGCAGCAGCAGACTCCAGCTGCTGGCAGAGGGAGGCTGGGGCGCACGGAGGCAATACCTCTCCTTGTTCCTCCTGACCAGGGCTTGCTAATGTCCTCCTTGGAGTGTGTCACAACAGAGTTGTTGTGTGTGTGTCTTCACTGGGGATCTGCTCTCCACTGACTCTACCTTCTACAGGTGCATTGGAGTAGGTCATCTCCAGACCTCAGTGGTCCTATGATCTGTGGCTTGCAGGAAGGCATTACGTCCCTCTGTCAGTGGGCAAAGAATATGGTTAGATCGCGTGGTACGTGGTGGGCAGGGCTGGGCTTCACAGGGTGTTGCACTGGGGACACAAGGGAGTGGTGATAGGGTTGGAAGCTGCTTGGTGTCGCATTCACATATACTTGGGATCCTACTGCAATGTTGTTGCATAGTCTGTTGCTGCTTTCTGAAGACTGTGTGTGTAGGGACGAGGAGACACCACCTCCAAACCCTGCTGACCCCAGGTCTGGAAGGTTAGGAGTCTTGTGATGATTGGTGTTTTGAAATTTGGTGTTGTGAGACACTGAAATACTCTTGCCTGTTGTTGACTTGCACTCTGTTTATCCCCTTCCTGTGGCTTTTAAAAATCTCATCATCCCACTAAATTGTCTGACCGTTTACTTCTCCCTTGTTCTTGTTTCAGCCCTCATGGGAGGAAGCTGGAAAAGCCAGTCTTTTGACTTTTTATCTTACTTGATTATTATTTATTTCTCATATTTTTTTTTGTTTGTTAATGTTTGCCTATTGCAGCTGCCTCTTAAATACAGAAAGCTTCTTTAAGCCTTTAAATTCCTAATCAGTGGCAGGGTTGAGCTGCTATAAACCGTTGTTCTGGGGGAGCTGGCCGGTGTCCCGACTGTAGAAGAGCTGAAATTAGGGAGAGACACGTCCCCGGTATTAATGAAATGAGAGCTTTGTTTTTTTGGTTTTGCTTAGGCGATGTGAGAATAGAGATGAGCATTCACCACTGGCTCCTGTATTGTTTCGGCTCCAAACTTGCAAGGTTATAAACCAGAAAACATTCTTAGAGCCTGGGAAAAAATATCGTCTGGGTTATTGCAGCCTGTGCTGATTTGGCAGGGATGGAGCTGGGTGGTGTGTCAAGGTGCCTGTTTGAAGAGCACCTTTGAAGATACTTCCATCAGGAATGAGCTGCTGGCCTGAAGGAGCAGGACAGCCCCTCTTCTGGGGAATTTGATTCCATTTTAGACAGTGTGACACATGGTGGGAAATGCTGAGATGGAGAAGGGGGGTGGCGGTAATGTTGAACTGGGATAGCTACGCGGACACTGCTTGGCTGCTCCAAATTCTTTTTTAGGAGCTGATGTCTGTTTCTGTTTTTAATAATCACTCCTATTGCATAACGTTAATTTTTTTCCTGTTTTGATGTCTATTAAAATTATAAATGGCAGAAAGCAACCTGGTGCAGCAGCTTGTGCACAGAGCACAAACCTACTTCCAATATTCAGTTATGTAACTAAATGTATTTATAGGTAAAATCGTTCAATCATTCTGGGCATATACGTTCCCAGCAGGATTTGCCAAGGAGGGGTGGCAGACAGGGGAACGAGGAGTTTGTATTTAGGAAGGGAAAGGTCAAGAAAAGACTGTAGAAATGAGGCCAGAACAGAAGAAACCACGGCGGAGCAAAGTAAAATAAGAGAGCAGGAAGGCTGCCGTATGTTTTTAGTAAGCTGTTGCCAAACCCCAGTGTCTGTATCTCTCTTGGCTACCAACAAAGGTATCTGTGTTATAAATGAAAAACATTGACGCTGTCGTTATATTTGTCTTGGAAAAGTGGTCCAAGAAAGGTTTGTTACTGTACCTTGTGTCTTGCACCCTACTGTGTCTGATGACTTCTAGTAGCTCAGACCTTTACCTCCAGCTTTGAAAGCAACTTTATCTCCTGCTTTCCTGGGAATTTTAACCATCTTACTCCTCTCTTTTCCCCTGTCTTTGCACCACACTCTTCTTCTATCTTACACCTTTAAAAATTCTTATTGCAGTCTTGCAGCAAGAATTGAATTTCTTGGCTTCTAAATTATAACTTATAGCCTTCTTGGAGTGGGACCAGGCAGCTGTTAATATTTGCTGCAGATATATCTGTCGTACTTGCTCCAAAAATATCTATACCATTTTCTGTTACTACCTTTCATGATCAGACTTTGCACTGGAGCAGATGTGGGATGCTCACAGATTTCCTGCAGGCTCTGTGGTGGGGCAGAGGAAAGCGGTTTCCTAACACTATTAGCTACCTCTGCAGGACCCCAGTCTCTGAGCATGTTTGTAGAGGATCGCTCCAGCTCAGGAGCTGCTGAAGTGGTGCAGAACCCCTTTAGAGTTTGGACTGCGGGCTTGTGTGAGCATAGCACCACTGCAGGCAGTGAGACTACGAAGACTGTCCTGGAGGATGAGACCTGGCAACTGGCTTGGTGCCACGGGAGGAATATTCTACTGCTCTTTGGTTCCTAACCTGCAATATCCACGGCCTTGTAATCTTGCGGAGGGAGATTTGTGGCTTGAGCCTTTATTGGGAACCTGGTGTGTGGGTGATGACAGCTGCAGGGGATTATATTGGAGGGACTTTAGAATTTTAAAACAGCTTTGACAAAAATGTGTGGCCAGAGAAAAGGCCCTTGCGTCCTCGTGCAGCCTTGCTGCTCAGCATTTATCCTTTTTAGTATTCCAAAAGGATAAAAAAAGAAGCTGTTCATTTAATTTCCTTCCTTTGAAGAGCCAAAACCAACAGTGTAAAACCAGACACATGTCAGGAAAGAAGTCTTTTCAACCCCTTGCCCCCCTCTAGGAAAGACGTGATTGTTGACATTTTCCTTTGGGTTTCTGCTGTTAACCTAGCTAATCCTAAACAAGAGCAAAATTAGCAAATTAACCTCAGGACATGTTATACACATGTGTCTTACCATTGGGGAAATATAAGGCGTTCTCTGCAGAAGTGCTATTTTTAAGAGCAGCATGCAGAGTGACACAGCTGGGGAGAAGTTGCTCTTTGCTGGCTGTGGTGGGCAAGCTGGCAGTGATAAGCTGTCAGGAGGCACATGGCAAGTTTGCCTTCAAGTGGTCCCAAGTGCTTTTCATGATTGCTTTTGTTTTTCCTGTCCTCACGTGACCCCGTGTTGACCCTCCTTTGCGATCCCTCAACTTCTCCGTGGAAATGACCGCCATTGTGAGTGTCCATCTGCGCATCGGTGGCTGCTTCCTGGGGCTGTGCAAGTGGAGCAGCGGAGTCCAGGAGGGATGAGCAGGACGTGGAAGTGTGACCACATGGGGTTGCTGGCTCGCTTTTGGCATCGCTGATGGAAAGAAGTGGTGTTGCCTTTCTCCTTGTTCCCCTAGCATTGTGCCATTGTGGGTAAACCAAGTGAATTTGGCTGAAATATGCACTTTGGGAAGAAGGTGTTTATAAATTAGGTGTTGTCTTTGGTGTATCATGTGAGATTGCCCAGCTTTGGTGGGAGCAGAGGGGTCCCCGCTGCTCTGGTTTGGTTCTGGTTCTTCTGATTTAAGTTGAATGGCAAGCTATAGCCCAGGTAACCACCCATCTGCCTGGGGTTTGCGGTCAAGTCTGGGAATGTCCTTCCAGAAACCCGCTGCTGCTTTAGGAGCCTTTCTACCCTTGGACCATCTGCTGTTGGCACTGCCAGGTGATTTTTTTGATTTAAAACCAAGCCCGTCTTTGGAAATATTAACTCTTCAGAAAAATTGAACATGGCTGGGCAGTGTGACAGAAAGTTTGGAGGAAGGGGAGAAGTCTGTTGTGAAGTGCTGAGTGTGTCTAGGGACATTATATAGGTGCTTGGACTCTGTACGTGAGTTCCTTGTTTTTCCCTCTCTTGTTTTGGGAGCTTAGAAATGATAAGGAAAGGGGAAAAAAAAGTGGTATGTGACTATAGAATTGCAAACAGGAATTAACTGGACAGGAATAATTTCAGTAATTACTGATCTTACAGAATGATAAGGCCCCATTTTAACACAGAACATTTTCTAAGATGTCTTAGAGAAAGGAAACCTTGTAAGAGTCTTCTCTCACCTAGGTGTAATTGGGAGTGTAGGACTGTGTTAGCAACACCCGCTTCTATTGCGCTTAAGCCAAATTCTGCGCTTAGTCTCCCAGTGAAATTAATTATATTTAGTCTTGCAAATTTGAAGGCAAGAGCTGAGTGTGTGCTTGAGTTAGGATTTCACTGTCACCAGGAGGCTTTTACAAGTCTAACATTTCCAATGTTTCTTGCGGTGAGCAGTGGTGTGGACCTTAAGCGGTAGTAAGTAGCGTGGTGCAGACTGTCTTTGAGAAGGCTGCTTTTGTCCAGTGCCCTGATGGTTTTATTTAAAGCTTTCTAGTTTACTGATGCCTCGTTAGATGTTAGACCTGTGAACTGCGGCATCTATACACTTGGGAATTCAGAAGCAACACCACTGGCTTGCAGAAGTTGGAGAGCCCCCCTGGTATGAGAGAAAAGATTGAAAAAAAATACTAAAAATAAATCTCGGGTCAATTCAACCTTTGCAGAATTTACTTTTACCGAATAAATATCTGTAAATCCTCTCTGATTTCTGAAAAGGAGTCGCCATTGTCCAAAAATCGAATGAATGTCTGAATCATACAGGATAAACTGGGAATAATTCAGCTGAACAAATAATGCTTCTCTATAAAATGGAGTGCAATAACATGCAGAGGATTGCAAAAACATGCCAGTGACCAAGAAAAATACTACTGCATACATATTAATTTTTCATTTTCAGTTAGAAGAGAAACCATTAGTCACTATTAAACTGTATTTCAAAACTTTATTTTCTTTTTAATGCTTCGATACAGCAAACCGTGACTATTTAGGAAAGTGCTTCAGCATGCTTAAGTCACCTTTAGGGGAAATTAAGCACATGCTTAAAGCTGAGTTTGCTTCTAAGCGCGCTGCTGATTCTGAGTTCCAACATCCCAAATTACTGAGGCTTGCTGGAAAATAGCTCAAATTTGGCATTAGATTGAAATTTTGTTTTAGCAAACATTAAGAGCAGAAGAAATATTTCCCCTGCGTTCTTAAAATATGGAAGAATATTGTTTTATAGAGAGCTTTTATTGCATTGTCTGCAGCCTGAGAAAATCCAGAACAGCAAAATCACAAATAAGCGGTATTGATGTAGCTCACTAGCAGTTGGATTTTTATAATTCTTTGTGTCAGTCTGAGTGTAATATATAGAGCGCACGCAGTGTGATTTTAAAAACAAGGTCCCTCGCAGCTTTAAATGATTATTTGAAATAATAAAAAAACCTATTAAACCAGCTTTCTTCCATCTCATTTCTTCAGTACATGCGTTTGTTGGCTGTCCCTGGGCGGGCAGCAGGGATTAGTGGTGCAGGGTGCGTTACAGAGAACGAAGCTCTTGATCCACTCTTCTTGCTCAAGATAAAAGTATTGAAGTTTCCCTAGTGGGTTTTTCTCACTTAAAGAAACAACTCTGTAATAGGGACGTGTTTACAGGAACCCTGTGTGGGAGACTTCGGGGCTCTAATTCGGGCTGTCAGAAGATGTGAAGCGTCAGTGGTTGTGACGGAGTTGGGAGCAGCGAGAGCCTGGAGGTCCTCTGGTTGAAAATTGAAACATTACAGGACTGTTGAGAAGCTTTGAGGGGAAGGGAAAGAGGAGAAATTTGGATATTTGGGGAGGGGAGGGAAGTGTTTAGTGGATGGGATTGATGGTTTTTATTGTGCTGAGCTCCCTAGGTCTGCTAGCAGGAGCCTGCTGGCAGTGTGGGGGGCAGAGGCAGATCCTCTGGATGCTGGCAGCGGGGTGAGCCTCCTGCTGCCTGAAATTCCCTCTGGGTTGTTCCTCCCTCGCTGGTGGCTGACAGCCGGAGTCTCCATGCTGCCAAGATGTGTCTGGAGGGAAAGTTCAAACCATTGATTCCCGTCTGGTTCAGCGGCGGGGGATCGGGAGCAGGGGGTTGGACTGCTGACAGGGCCAGTAATGAGAGCTGGGGTCATTGGTCCTGCTCCTGCCTTTCCCAGGGGCTCGTCGAGGGGGTTTCTATCAAGAGCGCGCGCTGGATTGTCCAGGGGGGATGGCCCCATCTGGTACACACAGCTCTTCAGCAGCGAGAATCTTATTTTTTGGAGCAGCGTCAGGGCTTACTGTTGCCTTTGCCTTTGACCCGGCATGATGGAGGAAAATCTTCTGCAGGGGAAACAGATAAAATCAGAGCTGCTCCCTGTTTCTCTGCACTGAGTGTGGCACACGGGCTCAATCCCAGAGCAGCCAGAGCACGTGCACGCAGATGCTTCTCGGGGCTGTGTGCCTTGGGAGAAAACATCTCTCCACATTGCACTTAAAGGAGCGTTTTCATGTATTTATGGTGCCACACACAGACCGGCAAAGAGCCTTTTGCAGGCGGTGCTGAGGTCTTGGTTGTCTGTAGCTGTATTAGAAAAAGTATTGTTGCCTCTTAATCTTTGTTCTGTGGAAATGCACAAGCTGAGATACAGAGTTCATCGCACCAAACCCAAATGTCAGGGTTTTTGCTCATTGTTCCCACAGCCTCTGCTGCCTCTGGCTACGAAGTGATGAGCGAGGCAGTAGCCTTGCTGTGAAAGAGCAGCAAGGTGTTTAGCAGATTTTTGGCTCTCCACTTATTTTTAAGCTTCTTGGCTGCCTTTTTCAGTCAAAAGGTTTGTGGGTTTTATTTTGCCTTTTTTTTTTTTTTTTTTTCCCTCTTCCCCAGCTGTTAGTACATTCCAGGCATTTGTCTAAACTCAATTTGACATTGCTCCCGCCAGCAAATGTTACTGTGTTCCCCATCACTCAGCAATTTGGTATTTAGCAGTGATGGACACGTCTCTCTTGCTTTTTACGCAGACAGCGCGTAGGCAACTGCGTCGTCTTTTCTTCCATGTGACAACTGCCAAGTAGCAGTAGACAGGCTTCCCACCCCATAAGATGAAGTATCCTCTGAAATCTCAAGCATCCCTGCTTTGCTAACATGACCAAGAGGTACAGAATACAAGATCCTTGATTAAAAACTTTCCCTGACCTAGGGGCTCTCTCACTAAAAAATTTTTCCGATGGAGTGGTGGGAAGCTTGGGCAGATAGGGTGTCTTCTTGAAGACTTCAGGAGAGCTTTTCATAGCCTGAGTTTCTCTGCAAACCTCCCAGTTATAGACAATCTAAAAGACCAGAGGGTGCTGGTAGGTTAAAGACACGGCTCGAAGTGCAGCAGGACGCAACCATTTGCGGTGCGGAGCAGAGGGCTGGAGTTGTGCTGTGCTTCATCTCTGATTTTGCAGCTCTTAGCCTCTTGGTTTTTAATAAGGCAGCAAACAGACTGGGCAAAACGAAGTCAACGAGCTCTGAGAGTGTATTTGTTTGTGCGTGCTGGGGGAAGTGCTTTGCTGCTCTGCAGCTTGTGCTTTCCGCGGGGTTCTGGAGCTGTAGCTCACTCTCACGTGAAGCAGCTTCTGGGAATGCAGAGATATGAAAGCTGCCATCCAACATCTACATCAGATTGCAATAATTTTTTATTCCTCCTCCTATTTCTCACTTCTGAAGTTGGGAACAAAAACAACTTCATATAAATTATGTTCCTAGAGGAGACTTAACTTCCTACTTTGCTATTTATAGATGGCTCTTTCTTCATGCATATGGATAGCAGCTTTATTTTCTCATCTTCAGTAGCTTCTGTTTGATCTCATGGGTGCTCCTTGTGCATCTTCAAGGAACATGGCTGAATAATTTATCCATTCAAGACTCTGAACAGAGAGTTTAAAATGATTTCTGGCACACCTTAAACTCACGCATATATGATGCTTCAGAAGTTCAGCTGTGGGTCTATGTGAAAGACTAGTGCTACTTGGTTTTGTCATTGTCTTCAAAGGGTGTTAAAAACCAGAAAGCTGATCGTGGAAGGGTAAGAATAATCCCAGTCATGTTGGAGCCAACTGGGATTGTTGATTTTTGACCTTAAGGCATGCTTCTCTGTGCTAGTTTGAGACCAGTTCAGAAATTCCTGTTATTCTCAGTTCATTTCACCCTGGTGTATCCACTGGTACAGCTTGAGATTTTGTCAGACCTTGTTTTCCCAGCTAATTGAACAAAACCCAACCAAATTTGGGTTGCATCTTCACAGCTGTAGTGCCGTAGGCTGAGTGACCTCACTACCAAATGCCAGCTCAGAAAAGCAGCAGAGTCATTCAGGGCTTAGCTTGGTCCAGAAGATGCCGTGGGGAGGGAGCATAGTATTTGTTGGCTTTGAACAGAAGTATTCGTTTTGGGTGCCTCTTGTCCTGCTTGTGATTAATTAAATGGTATTTTGGTATTTGTGTACAAGAAGGAGTCGGGATGTCCAGAGGGAAACTCTTCTGCAGTGAATGAAGCTCCAGCCCGTATTTACCTGATATTTACTCTTTGCTGCTCCTGTCCCAGAGTAAATCAGCTGTGTTCTTGCCATAGGCAGAGTGCCTGTGCACCATACTTGAGGCGAGATGAACTCAAAACTCTGATGTTGCAGAAGAAATAACCTTCTTCTGGGGCCAGGGGAAGGAATTGGTCTCGTTGGCCATTTGATCTTTTTGCTGACATCTAGAAGCAGCACGGGACAGTTTGGACCCCTTCCTAGAGCGTAGCTACGTGTCCAGCCAGAGCATTGAGCCTGCAGTACCCCATTAGTGTGTTCAAGAAGGTCTGTGAAATGCTTCCCTACCAACAACTGTTATTATCACTTCTCAGGCATTAAAACTTCCCCATGCTTCTTGGTTGTACACAGGCTGAACTCTTGCAGGAGGGATTGGTTTGCTTGCCGTGTTAGGATAGGACTTCTGATGATTGCTGCATTAATGTGGAGGTGGTTTTATGATCGGAACCTTTCATGGATGATGATGATTATTATTATTATTTTTTAAGGAAGAAAGATTGTTCTGTTAGCATTTGTAGCATCAGCTTTCAGAGTGTTTGTGGGAAATGGTCTTTCCTTTGTTAAAATGCCATCAGAATCTGGTCCTTGGCAGCACTGACAGGCTCAGGGTGAGGAAGCTGCACCTCTGGTTCCATCCGGTACAGCCCTGCATCTTCATCTGTTCAACCTGTGTGCACAACTGATCACAAATTGCCCCAAGTACGGTTGATAACCTTTTCTGGCAGAAGCCTTTTCTATATCTTAAAGTTTTCTGGGAAATGCTTGCCCTGGAGGATCTTGCTTTGGACTTCTGCATTTAAGGAAAGATTCTGTGTTGGACAGTAACACAGTGGAAAAGCTTGACATTTTATTTCTTCAGGTAAGGTCCTGGAGGGAGAAAGCTGTTCTTGTGTACATCAGAAGTGACGCTGAGTGATCTGGTTTCTTTCCTTAAGAGAATTCCCTAGTTGTGTGGTGTGGTTGGTTGTTACGGCTTTATCTTCTGTGTGTCTAATACGAGCACTACTTGGGAGAAGTAGATTTAGTGTAATTCAAAGGGAGCTGTGGTAGTTCTTCCCCTGTCAGTGATGTATGGCTTTGATTTGGTCTTCAGGCTGCCGGCACGATGAGGTGGCAATGCTCTGACTTTGTTAACAAAGGCTATGTTCTTGGGGACGGGAGCTGTGCTTTGCTGAGGAGCCCCTGTGCGGGGAGATCTTAGGTGGGCCTGAAGTGTGTTCTTCTAAAATGGTTCTCTGTGAGCTCATTTGCTTCAGTAATTTTTTTAATTTTCCTAGCTCCTTCAAGATAGAGTGCGTCTCTGAGAAGGGGAATAAAAAGTTGAATGATTTGATCTGAAATTTAAACATTTTGCAGAGCCTAATTAAACTCACGATTATTTTGTAAAAACCCTGTCCCAGGCCTTCAAACAAGTTAAATACCAGCTTCGCTTGAGAGCCGTGCCTAATCACCCCTTGAAAGAAGCAGGGAGCAATGGGTGTTGAAAGGCAACGGCTCAAGCTTGGCGAGGGAACCCAGCAACCACAAGTGTTGAAATTTGCACGGAACACGAGGGAGGGCTTTGATCAAAACACAGCCCAAATTTCCACAGCGTGGGACTCTACCAAGAGCACTAAGCTAGCAACAGTGAAAGAAGGTCTTGGAGAGACTTCAGAGGTTACAACGGCAGTGTCACAGCCTGTAATCTCAATAGAAAACTGGCTTGATGTAATTAACAACATAGCAATGTAATCCATGTCAGAACAGTCCCTTCCCTCTCCTCCTGAGAACCTCTGGGCTCTTCGGGTCCTTCAAACTGGGTCATGTGTTGAACGCGGAAGAGGCAGAGGTTGAGATGCGGCTGGGGGAATGTGGAAAGGATTTGGCCTGAGCTTTCCAGATGGAAGATCTTGATATACACCTCATATTCTCTCTGAAGGATGGTGTGGAAGTAGAGCTGCAGAACTTAAAGGAAAATAAATATCATTTTACATGCCTGGCACTTTTTTGAGTCAGGCTTAGGACACTGATGAAAATTTGTTGCAATTTTGTTAGAGCTGAAAAAGCAAGTAACAAAGTGTTTTGTAGCTGCAGCGGTGGCTGATTTGGCTAATTGATAGTTAGTTTTAGGTATGTAAACTTGGTGGTCCTGTCTTGATTATATTTTGTCAGGCTCTTTAGTTCAGGTACTTTGTGTACTTAGGTACTTCAGTTACTTTAAGGTACTTAGTTAAGGCTTTTTGAGGAGTATTTGACGCTCGTCCCCATTAGGTAATCTGCAGCAAGATTTCTGAACTGCCAGCAAGCCTTTCTGGACTCTCAGACCCATTGATCTGCTGTTACCTTTTTAGTTAATGCATATAAAGTTTAGGTGGACTGTAAGTAGGATTAGCAGCAGATGAACATTAGAAAAAATGAGGGGTGGCTAAAGAAATATGTGTTTATTCCTGAGGGTGGGCCAGGGCATGTGAAGGTGGGAAGCAGCTGGGATTGGGCCACCCCATGGGGAGCGATGGCTGCTGCACTGAAGCCAAGGGTGAAGGTAGCTGAAGGAGGACACCCGTGGGCTGAGCATCTTCTAGATGTGACTGCAACGCTTGGCTGCAAACAGGGACAGTTCTTCTGGATTGCCTTGAGCAGAGCTTTGGGTGAATGTTCTCCTGGTGGCTCTGTGCAGCTGTGTGACTATGAAAAGCCTTTGTAGCCTCAGCTGAAAAATATTTGTGTGCCAGCGAACTTTGCTGGCTTAGATGTAAGTGAAGTGAGTGTCTGGGATAGTGACTCTAGCACCAAATGCTTTGCTTGAGTAGGTGCTGGGGTGGTTCTCCCTCCCTCAGTGTTTTAATTGTTTTAAGAGTGGAAAAAAGTCATGTTTATAGTTGGCCTTTGAATTTCTGAAACAGATATTCAGTTTTTTAGACTCAAAAATGCTAAAGTTTAGACAGATTTGGGTCGAGCGGTCATGCTGTGCCCACTGATTCAAGGGAAGCATATACTGTGCAATCAGTACATTACCCACGTGAGCTTTCTATGCAGCTGCAGAGAGGAACATTTAATTAATACTGAAACAATTATCTTGACAAGTAAGTCAAACTCAGAACAGTAATATTTTCCCAGTTACTGTGTGGTAGCCAGATGGTCATGCAGACTGTTATTAAGGGCTTGGCTTGCCACTCTTGAGGTTACTGGCAGGTAATCAGTATATTTTTCCCATTTGTAGGCTTAGATTTCAGTATTCTGGGAATTAGGCCCACAGGGATGTCCAGTAGATGTTTCAGTGTGAATGGAAGCCTTTTTTGTATTCTTGCTAGGAAATATTTCTCACTGTTGCCAAATACCAGGATGCAAATAGGAGTATATGTGCTACAGGGTCTGTTTGGCAACAGATGGAAAGCTAAACCATGCAGGAAGCTTTCCAGAACTTAATGTAGACTCTCACGATTTGATAAAACATGCTGTGTTGGTAACCTCATTGCTGTCTCCCAGTACTGCTGCTGCTTTTGGTCGCCTCCCTGCCCTGCACAAGCCTACCAGGCTGGTGGATGTTGATGGTGATGATCTGCATTGGGTTCAATACATGGGTTTGGTGTGCCAAGGCTCTGTGCTGTCCAAAACCAGAAGTAATGAGCTGCAAATGGTGAATGAGGTCTTGTCCTGCCAACATCCCTCATCCTGTGCATACATTACAGCTTACATATTAAGTTTCTTTTCTTTCTGTTCGGGAGCGTTGACTCTTGCTGGGGGGTTGCTCACGTGGACGTCGTGAAGAGTTACTGTGTGGGTCTGCAGTGTTGCATCCGTGAGGGCAGAAACTGCTGGTGGAGCAAATCTGCAGGGGCTGTTGCAAATGGGGAGGCTGAAGGAAGCTACTCCAGCAGTGACCAGAGGTAGCGCGGGGTTTGTGGATGTGAGTGCAGTGGAAGGAGTGAGAATTAGCAGTGGTTATCAGCAAGAGCTGGATGCAAAATCTGATGGGAGAAGAAGCAGTGAAAGAACGGAAAGGAATCTGGTCCCTGGTGTGGCCAGGAAGGTCCGAACAACTGAGATCCAAAGTTCAGTACCATTTTATGGGAGAAGGACTGGAGAAGGGGCAGTGGGGCAGAGGGTGAGGCTGTGTTCCCTGTGCTGCTGGCTGTGTGGGACCTTTGTTCAAGCCTTGGTGGAACCAGAATGCACTTCCTCCATGTCAAACTTTTTGACTGTTTGCCTCAATAGGTTGAACTGCTATTCCTGTGTAGTGGGAAAAAGAAATTCAGATTTGCCCCTGATGTGTGGAGCACTGTGTATCAGTAGGGAGTGTGGTTTCTTCTCCAAGAGCATGCTGTGTAGGGGATGAGGCGCAGGAGGGAGCTGCTATGTGCTCAGATGTGTGACAGCTACCAGCATCCTGTGGCAGCTTAGCAGCAGCACTGGTCCATCCCTGTGTCCTGCCTGTGCTTGGTGCCCTTTCAGCAGACTTAGCTCTGTTTTCAGCCTTTCCTGCTTGATGATGTGACACCGCGAGGAAAATGTGGTGGTTCTTTTTTTTTTCCTAAGTGTCTCCACCCTTCACCTGTGTTAACGTCACAGCCCTGGGGTCTGTGTTTGGCCTGGCTGCATGCAGAACCCTTCAGCTACAACCAGGACACGGTGGGAGCTGGAGGTGCCGTGAACACCTCTGACCCACCCACAAGCTCCAGAGTGAACTTTCTCATGAGACAGGTTCCTGACGCAGGTAGGCCCACTAGTGTGTCTGTCCTGGATGGTGGATCTGGTTTAAATAAAAGCAGTGGAAGATACTCAGTGTTCGGTTTAGCTTGCAAAATGAGAGCAAAGTGCGGGTTTTTTTTAGTTTGCCCCCTTTGCTTTTTGCTCCTTTCCTCTTCCTCCTCCTTTCCCCCTTTCCTGAAGTCAGATTTTAATGAATGACTTCAACAAGGGTCAAAATTGAAGTATTAAGGAGGTGCCCTTCAATATTTTGAAGTATTTTTCCGTTTGTTAGAATAACCCCAAACTCTTAGAAAGGGTGTGTGTATAGATTTAGAGTAATCTAATTTCTGCATGGTAAAAACTAGTGCTGACTGTAAGATGGAAATGCTTGACTGGAGCACTGCAAAGCCTGCTGTTGGGAGCAGCCCCTCTAAAGCAGCCTTTTGAGGGCAGGGGAAGAGCTTCTGTTGGCAGGATTCAACCTCCAGCACATGTATCTTGGCCAGGCTTTGAAATCGGGATCCCGTTTGCTGAGTGCATGGATTAAACCACAGTCGCTGCTTGGGAAAGCTTTGTTAATCCATGAAAAACTGCATTTGAATAAAATGCCTGATTTATTTCTCTTGCTGACCCATTGCTATCTTTAAGGGATGTGTGTTTCTGAATATAGGCACTGTTGAGGAGTGTTTAAATGGAAGCACTGAGAATTTTTTTTACCAGCAAATCTTAGTAATGGCTTTGTCCATATCAGATGCACTCTCCATTTTCCCAGTGATAAAACTGGGCAGACTTGGAGCTGAGTCTTAGAGTGACTCTGTCTTTGGTCTACAGCTTTGAGGTAAATCAGGTGATGTAAAACTGATGAAGACATGCAGATGCAGTGCTTAGGGACATGGTTTAGTGGTGGGCTTGGCAGTGCTGGGTTAACAGTTGGACTCATGATCTTAAAGGTCTTTTCTAACTTCAATGATTCAATGATTTTTAAGGTTGCATATGTGTCACTAGAGGATCAGTGCTATGTGAGCTTCTATTGAAGCCCTTAAAGCATAAACTGATAACTTGGGGGTCCCCAGCTACAGTTGTATGGGATATTTTTAATGACTCTGTATCTTCAGGAGACCTCTCATGCTCATAAACATTTCTTCCTTGCTGCAGGTGCTCTGGACATCTTCTTTCTGGGACTTCTGGTTTTTTTAATCATTAACTCTAATTTTTATTATTATTAGATCCTATTAATCCTTGGCAGGATAGGTTAGTGTGTGAGGCCACCTTCTAGACAAATTTGCTATCTGTAGAAGTGGCTGTCTGACACGTTCCAGTAGGTGAGTTTAGGAGTCTGAAATGACACAGTCACTTCACACATTTGTTATGGCTGTAAGCAGGCTGATCACAATACCAGGTACTGTGTTGGTTATTATCAAATATTTTTCTCCCCTTGCATCCATGTACGTATTCTAGGATGGCTGGACAACTACCAAATGAGACCTGTTCTTGTATCTCAGGACCATAATCTTTGTGGAAGTCTTAGGAGGTTCAGAGACTAGATGATAGGAAATCAAATGAAATCGCCACAGGTTATTTTTTGGTTGAGTGGCAAAAATGGCATCTGGCAGAGCAGCCTCTGGTGTAGCTTGTGAAAGCAGCAGAGGCAGCTTTATCGGCTACGGGTCAGTTATTTTGTTCTGCATTTGATGTATGTTTTGTGGTTAGCTTTTTTTTTTTTTGGTCTTACTTCCCTCTCTCCCCCTTTAATTTGTGCTTTAAATCAAAGATCCTAATGGTTGTGGTTGTAGAGTTTGGGGAAGTAAGTAAAATAAAGCTAGATATGCCACATAAAGGAGCCTTCTGTGTTTCCTGTGAGAGCTGGGCTGAGTGGTTACAAGCCATCCATCTCATCTTGGTTGATTCTCTCCAGAGAAAACCTGTGCCTTGAAATTTCTCAGATGAAAATGAGGGAGATGTGTGATTGTGGCCTCTTGACTTCCATAGCACACTGCAAGGGTAGGGTTGTGTGAGTTAAATGATTTTTACACAGTCATTTTCTCTAGTGATAATCGGGATGTTTGCTTGTTAAAGGGTCAAAGCAATCACTGCACTCATTTCACTCCTGCTTTGCTTCATTCATGTCATATACCTGTAAGTAAGTACTTGGAGGTGAAGGGCAACCTTATCTTTGGCTACTGGGTTTGTGAAGCAACAGGTGGTTCTGCCTCCTTGTCTAACTGTTGCTTCACCAGTGCCATTATCTATTAATAAGTGTTTAAAAAGATGTGAAATACCTCCATGATAACCTGAAATGAACACAAGGTTTGGAATAAAAGAAGAATATTTGCTGTCTGGGCTGTTAATATTGGATGTTTATTATCTGAATAGGTTTTGTTAGGATTGGGTACCACTAATGCTACAGCTACTAATGTGAGCATGACATCTGTGTGATGGACAGAAGTTGACTTTGTCCCTGCATTTACCAATTGCCATGACTAGTGCAGTATTTGCAATAGTTGTGTATTAATTAATGCAGCAGTGAGTGATCTCTGTGATATGCAAATGTCAGATGACAGCTACTGTTGCTACCACGAATGAGGAGAAAGGAATAATAACCTATCTACAAAGTGAACTTCCATTAAGGAGGGACCGTAAGATCCATAAAGGACCTGGGAACAAAAGCATTTAGGAGCTGAAGGCAGCAATGCTTGAAGAGAAGTGGTGTGTTACCAAGAAGTCGGTGTGAGGAGGAAATGAGCAGCACCTTTGCTCGCTGCCATCTTCTGTGGAGCAGTTTGGAGCAGACTCCTTCAGCATCCCACATAACTGCACCTCGGATGTGAGTTTTATATTGGCAAAGCCAGAGCCGGCTGAGTGAAAGGTACAGAACTGGACCAAAAGGCACTTGGGGGGGGACCTAAAGAAGGTAATTAGGTATTGCTATTTAAAACCAAATCAAAATACAGGCGGCGAGGTGCTAGAGTTGTGATACTCCAAATAGTTGAAGGTAAAAACAGCACTGTTGGAATTAGGTGGTGTTTGTTCTACCATTTCCTTGCAGTTGGCTGTATCAGGCAATGGATCAGAAGAGAAACTTTTAGGGAAAGTTGTGTTTTCCCTTGTTCAAGGGTTTTTAGATATACTTTTAACTTCCACACATTTTTCTGTTATTTCTTTGACCAACATGATTTACTAAAAGGTTGCCCAGACCTTGCTAACTTGCTGTATACAACTGGCATTATTTCACTAAAGGCACCAAACACTTGAAACTCAATGTATTTGATGTCCCAGTATCTAAATGTGCCTGTGTAGCTTCGATCCCTTGACTTTAACATTGGTTTTAAGTAAATGGGATAGGACATTTGAGACTGTAGTAACCACTACTGACAATATACTCTTCTCTGCATTCAGAGGGAGGCACCAAGGTGTTTTATGTGACCCAGAAATCCAAGAATTTGTGTCTTGGCTGCTAAAGACTTGTTGATGTATCCTGGGTAAAGCATGACATGATGCTTATTAGTGTAGTTTATGTCTTCCTAAATTACCGTCTGAATATTTGCTTTTTGGCTGGCAGAATTTGTGGTGTAGTGAGGGTAGGATGCCAGTGGGGGCAAGAAACAGCCTGGGGAAATGCAAAACTTCAAAACCGTAGAAGGTAACGATTGCTCACATCAGGTTCAGAATTTTTTTTCTACATCCGATATAAAAGATGGTAATAATGTCATCTGTATAAATCCTGTCTTAGGTTGCCAGGCGTTAGAGGTGCCCCTCTGAGATCCTGAAAACCAGGCTAAAATGAAAACTCATCCATTTGTTCTTGAATAGGCTTCCAGCTCCTGAAGACGTGGAGTGGCTCAGATGTCCCTGGTGCTAGGTCAGACTCCTCTTGCTGTGGGTCGCGGTGAAAGACTTGCTTTGTTTCTGTATAATCACTGTGTTTGCAGCCCTCGGACAAAGTGGTGCAGGTTTCCAGGGTAAGGTTTTGTACTTCAGTGGGTTTGTTGCAAGGGCTTCTTTCATCTTTACAGAGAGGTAAGCATGCTCCGCAGAGTCCCCTGCTTTATGTACACTGTTTAATGTTGTTCCTAAAGGTTTTATTTATTGGCTGTGAGGTTGAAGCTACTGATGTCGGTGTAGCCTGGTGAGCGAGGAATGAGGGTAATTACCAGGAAACTTATTATGTGGCCTTCAGCAAAACTGCTCACCCTTCTTGGCTGGTTGTGCTGCAGATCTCAGAAGGGGACCTTGTTCCCATCATGGCTGAAAGAGAGAAATTGCCAAGTAAGCATTTTCCCATACGGAGGGCTGAGAACTGGTGTGTGCTGAAGGGGTTGGTGTGTGGTAGCTGCCTTAACTGGACATGACTCAGACGCCCTTCTGAACCTCTAGTCTGTTGGGTTTTTTCTTCTAGTAAACCATAATAAATAATTATGTGTTTTGTTCAGCACATGGCACAGTGTGCCCTTATTGCTCCATATGACAGCTGAAAATATTTGACCAAAAAAGTGATGTTTGGCTGTGGAGGGCTTTTTCAACTTTAGAAACATAATTTCCACACCCCTGGGTGTCTACAATGTCTCTCAGCTTGCAAACTTTGCACAATCTGTGCAATTCTTAGAATCACAGAAGGGTTTGGGTTGGAAGGGACCTTAGAGTTCTACCCCCCTGCCACAGGCAGGGACACCTGCCACCAGCCCAGGTTGCTCCAAGCCCCGTCCAGCCTGGCCTGGGACACTGCCAGGGATGGGGCATCCACAGCTGCTCTGGGCAGCCTGTGCCAGCGCCTCGCCACACTCACAGGGAAGAATTTCTTCCTAATATCTGATCTGAATCTCCCCTCTTTCAGTTTAAAGCCATTCCCCTTGTCCTGTCACTACATGCCCTTGTAAAAAGCTCCTCTCCAGCTTTTCTGGAGGCCCCTTTAGGTACTGGGAACTGCTCTAAGGTCTCCCCGCAGCCTTCTCTTCATCCTGCCTTGCATGTCTGCTGTGGTTCCTCTAACACCTTTGCAGGTGTGGAGGATGCCTTCAGCCTCCTCTTGCTGCTGCCTTGGTGGTAGCGATGTTTCTTCTCTCAGGGTTTGGAAATATAGTTCGGTTGTCCTGTGGGTGGTGGACTGGGGTCCTGTATGTCCATGAACCCCACCAGCAAGGAGAGGAGATATGGCAATTTTTTTCAAGGCGCTGGATGTGGTGTTGGGATAAATCACTGATACTTGGCATATTTAGTGTCTTAAAAGAGCACCAAGAATGTAAACACCTGATCTGACTGTAGAGTCTGTTTCACATTGTATTCTTTTAAGGGGTAAAGTTCTTGATTTATTAATTGCATGTCATTAATTGCAATTGCAAATCAGAAGTCTAGTCTGGAAGGTTCTTCTTGTGTCCTCTGGGGTTACTTTGTTTTGTTGGAATTTTGTAGGCTTCTTTTTCATCCCCTGTTAGCATGTGGCCACCTTTTCTCTCTCTTCCATTTCACTGTGTTTAGGAGGATTTGTATGTGGTATTTGCTGCTAGGTAGATTTCCCAAGATGCAGCCTGAGAGCTGCTAGTCTGAGAGCGACATTCAGCACTCCAGCTCTCCCTTAAGGCATCCTCAAAACAACCCCAGCCCAAAACCCAACAACCCCAAGACTCAGACTTCATCTGAAATATGTTCCTGCACAGTTGTGATGAGAAATTATGGTCTACTTGATTTCTAGACATTTGTTTTACTCTCACAACCAATTTTAGACTGGGTTAGGAATTCTTCATTTTGTCTAACAGGTTTACTTCTTCCCCTTCTCCTTTTTTTTTTTTTTTTTTACTTTTTTTTAAAAAATATTAGGTGATGACTTGTAAGTTTGCCACTTACTACTAAAAATGGTCGTAGAAAAATAATCCCCTTGCCATCTTAGGAGGAGTAACATAAGAGAATGTAGAAATAAGATTGAATAAAAACTTTGAAGGCCATCCAGGACACAAAGAAGGCTTAATTTCTTTGAAGATGTGGAAAATTACAGTTCAGTTGGAAACCTCAGTAGAAACCAATTGGAAAGTATTGTTTATCAGAAGTGCTGAACAAATGTGAACTTCAAGTCAGGTCGCTGAATGCTGGGTGGTAGCTCCCGAAAAGCACACACTTTTTAGTATAATGGACACATTATGGACACACACATTAGTAGTATAATGGACTCTCAGGCTTTGCTTTAGCCTAGTTTTGGTGGGGGCTGTGTTTGTATCATGCAAATTTGTGGGAATGCGGATGTGGCTGGTGATGTGTGAAGTGTATTCTCAACACATGCCTGGGAAAAATCATCCAGACTCTACATGTAGCAGAGGTGCACAGTTCAGTGAGGTCTCCTCAGAAAGAAGGCAGGTCAGCAGGGAAAAAAAAACAAACTGATTTCTTGTTCACCTGGTGGGTTCTTCCCACCAGATTTTGAGCTGTCTGAAAGCTGTGAGCACTTTTTCAAAGGTTATCGATTGGTGCAATTATATTTTATGGTTAATCTTCTCTTTAACGATGGGTACAGTCTTGTTCAATTCCCATAGTCATGTTGACCTGCAGCCTCTTGAGGCGAAGATCTTTACATGTGTTTCCTTCTGTTGGGTTTAGGCTTGGTGTTGTTTGTTCCTGCTGCCTCTCGTGTATAATTGTACAGGATTTCTTAGTTCATGTTCAGCTCATTTTCACTTTATTAAATGGTTAGTTATGGCTAATCTGCTGCTCATTTTATCGTGATGAAGAAAGAACTGGAAGAGTCTTCCTCCTGCAGAGCAGTAGCCTTTCTGTAATCACATGGGGTGGATTTTAAGCCCTTCTGGTTATGTCTGGCTCTTAAATGTCTTGCTCTTTATCAGTGAATCTGTTTTCAACCAGCCATGATTATCCCAGCAGCTTTGAAGAATGTGGCGGGTAAGTTGATGTGAACTGCTAAAGGACATGGTGGGCTGGTTTTACAGATATGCTGAGGAGGGGGTGGAAGTTAAAAGGTTCTAAGAGAAATGTTACTGAGGGTATGTTGGAGACACCTTTGGGTACATAGGGTGTCTGGGTAGGATGGAGTAAAAAAAGATAATCTTTGATGTGAAATCAGTTTCAGTGGACCTTAGGATGTCCTAAAGGAATGAGCTTTCTTATGGCCAAAATATAGGAACCGAGGGACCTACTTTTTTTTCCTCTGACAAATGAAAGTAGAGGACAACACCTCTGCTTGGAGTGTTATCTTCTAAATAAAATTTTAAATTAATTTTTTGACCTGTCCTCCCCAGTTGCTGCACTTTGCAGGATGTAGAGCAGTACAGTTCAGGCAAAAATTGCAAACGAGCCGAGTCATGAGCCATACTTAATGTCCTCATGGTGAGCATTAGTCTTATTTCACCTGCAAAACATCACCATGCAGCACAGTATTTGGCTTTGTTGAGCCATTAGGGTTTTGTACAGGGGTTGTCCTAATACTGCTAGAGTTATTCATGGTTTTGTTTTACAAAGATGTGACAGTTTGAACCTTCATCAAGGTTAGTAAAGAGGATTTACAATATAAGGCTGGAGGAATTCATTATCTTTGATACATCACAGAAGAGGTTTGCGACCCCTGCTTCTCTGGATGTCTGTAAGAAAATACTGATAGTAGCTACTGTGTTAATATAAGTAGCCAAAAGTCTGATAAGATGCAATGGCAAAGGTCAAAGCTGGGTAAAGGCATGGGCATGGAGGTAACGAGCTACTGGAACAATCCATGAAGATTTGTGGTGGACATTGCATCATCCCTGGGAAACCTTTAAAATCAGAATGACTTGTATTTTCTAAAAGCCTTATGTTCCAGTTCAACCACAACTACTGACCTTGAAATAGGTATTAATTAGCAGATGACTCCTTGTCTGTGTTGTTCAAGATGTCAGACTACCTGACTACTGTGATCTATTAAAACTTTATGCCTATAGGAATAATAGATTCACACTTCACGTTTTTCTTCTTGTGGCAGAGACCAAATAAAAAAGAATAAAATTTTGAAGAAAAAGTAAGTTGAGCACAGCTCCGCTAGCCAAGGATTTTGGTGTTCTGATTTTGACTCTGATAATGCTTATTGTGTGGCCTTGGGGAAGTTTTTAATCCATGTGTGCCTCAGTTGGCCAATTTGTCCAATCCTGATAATTTCATTCACCTAATAAGATGATGTTTTTTTAACATGCTTTTAATGTAAATGTGGAATAATTATAAGCTTTTTATGGCTATTTTGTTTATGACAGAGGCAAATAGTTGTATTTGGAGTAGATGCCCATTTTCCAGACCTACTTCATTTAACTCCTGGGAGATGTTTTGACTCTTCAAAAGAGGATTTTTCTTGACTTGGGGCCACTGCTGTGGTACTCTGTCCTGCCAAGTTCAATGTTCTTCTGGATAGAATAAAATGTGTTTATGGATTTTGATGAAACTTCAATTCTTGGATTGTTAAATTTGCTGTGTTACGGGAAAATGAATCAAGTTCTGACTCACAGAGGAGGACTGACCTTGGGGGGAGAGGACAGCGTTGTACACACCGCAGTCTGTCTTACTAGGAACGTATTTCTTTGGTTGTCTCTGGCATATACATCTTCTTGTTGAATTAATTGCCATTGCTGGATATCAGGTGTTACCATTAAGGCTGAGACATGGTCTTGGTGCTCCTCTCTGAATTTCACTTTTATATTACTGTAATATATGTACACCACCCCCACCCCCCCGCCTCGAATCAACCCATTCCATGCTTAAGGGTTGTCTGCTGGCCCTCAGTCTGGACCGAGGTGTTTGGGCAGCTTAAAGGACAATGGTTTTTCTGTAGAAAAAACTCACTATAACCAAGAAGATTGCCACTTACTTTTAAGTGTTCATAAAATCCGAAAGGTTCAACAGAACAAACCCGGACAGTGCACAGTGTCCTCTCCAGATATATTTACTAAAGGTAGCAAAACAACTGAAGGGTGCAATGCTGTTGATTTTCTCATCACACAGGCTTTGAAAATCTGGCATTTCTGCAGTGCTAGTTGAATGTTTTTAAGTGTTTCCTGACACAACTTAAATCTCTTCCATGCTCCTTCTCCCTTTGGGTCCACGTACCGTGTTTGTCCCAGTTGGGTGGCCCGTGCTTTTGTGTAATTTGTAGACAGGTGCAAGGGGACCTCCATGGTCCTTGTAGAGCAGGGTAACTCATTTTGTCCCTTTGAACTCTTCAGCTGTTGTAGCTCCGCACCGGCCACTTCCCCAGGCACTGGGATTGTAGGCTGCTCTCGTCTCTTGTGACTACAGCTCCTTCAGCTGTCACTGCTCTCTCGGGTCCCAGGCTGATACTTCACCTTTCTATCCCCTCCTGACTTCAGTCTTTCCTGAATGTGTCCCCTGACTGGTCCTTCCAGGTGTACCATTTGTTGATTTAATTTCCCTTAAATTCCCTTGAAGTTTTTTGCCTTCAGTTGTGTCAGTACCTTGGTTTAGTGGGGTTGGCAGGTTTCTGTGCTGTTTGCTTCTGCTCTTCATGAATTTTTCTTGCCTGTCTGCTCTGTCGGTCTTCTCTTAGTTGTTGTTTCTCCTTTTTTTTTTTTTTTAATGTTTGTTCCCTTCATTTCCTATAAAGGATTGCAGATACAGTCAGTGGAAAGTAATTGCCAAGATATTCTTCAGTCTTCTGCTCTCTCCAAATATTAAGGTACTTTGCACTTGATGTGTCTATTCACTTAATTGCTCTGGTAATAACATGGAGCTAATTTCTAGTCTGCTTTTGCTTTCTTTGAAGTACTCGGATTGATTTTGTGGCACTAAACTGTAAACCCAAGTTCCCTGGCTGAGTATTTACAGTTTACTAACCTTTGCTGCGGTAGAAGAAATCAGTCAAGTTCTGCTTCCCTATGGAAAACGTCCAAATTTTCTAGTGTGGTCATCTGCTGAGGTATGGAACCAGAGAAGTTCTTGAATTTGGACATGAACACTAAACCAAGTATATTAGGAGAAGTCATGACAATATTTCCATACTTGCACATCTAAATTGTACTGTGTACTGAAATAAAACCAGCTTGCTGTCCCACCTGCCATTTCAGTGCATAGCAATGCAAGACCAGTGTTTTATGTGTCTGTGATAGGGAAACATGATTTAGGCTCAAGACAGGAAAGCTCAATTTTAAAATGCCAGCCTAGTCTTTTTAACTTTACTACATATTTGGCAATTTGTGCAAGATGTGAAATAATTGTACTGCAGTCTTACATACAGGACTAGTTAACCAACACTTCTAGCCCTATGTCCTAGGAAAATTTTGCACCTACCTCTAGCTCTAACCAAGGATAGCGATGGCATTTCAAGAAAAGTCACATCAAAAAGCTTCTAAACTCAGCTTCTAGTAATAAGACTCAATGCCATTACTCTAAGACTAAAGATAGCAACAGCATTACTAATCGAGAGCTTTTCAGGCTCATTTTGGGGGATAGAAAACATGAGCTACCCTGAGCTTTTTCTTCACAAGTTTTTCTTCTATTATTTTTAAAAGAACCATTTCATGGTATTGTGCATATGTTCAGGGAAGAGTTGAGTCACCATCCCTGGAGGTATTTAAAAGATGTGTAGCTGTGGTGCTTAGGGACATGGTTCATCGGTGGCCTTGGCAGTGCTGGGTTAATGGTAGGACTTGATCTTAAAGGTCTTTTCCAGCCAAAATGATTCTATGATGACCTCCCTTGGCAGTGCAGAATAAGGTACCATTGAACAATTTTTTTCCAGTTCCATATTTCCCCAGGAGAAAAAGAAATAACCCTTCCTTTTGCTAGAGGAACAATCCACTGGACTGTTTTGCCCTTAATGTCCTTAAAAAATAGAAATCACTGATAAACTCAACCAGTCATTGATTTCTTCATGTATCCTCTGGCTTCCCGTATCAGCTATTTACATATCCTAACACCAGATTTTTTTGTTTGTCAGCTTGAGCTTTTTTCCTTTATTCCATTTGTCATGTTCCCTTTTTCTGTTTTTTATAGCCTCTTTAACTTCCGTCTGAGCCAGGTTGCCTTTTAACTAGCGTGGCCGCCTTTTTCAGTTGTGGGATTGTGGGTTTTGGAGCATCTAGTTAAAATGTTCTTAAACAATTTTCAATTAGTCTTCATATTTTTCTGATTACGTTCTTTTTCCCAACTGAGTTGGCTTATAATTGTTTTCAGCTTGATGAAACTCGCCCTTTTTAAAAGCATGTGTGTGTATATATATATGTATGTATGCATATGTTTGTGTACTGTTGGCACTGCTATTTTATTCCTAATTTAGACATTTTTTGAGTGCATATAGAATTGTGATCAAGTCATGGTGACTTGCATTTTAGCTATCAAAAGAGTGGGTTAAAACATGGCTAAAACTCTGGTTAAAAACTCTTTCTTCTTCCAAATGGGCACTAGCACAGGGGAGACTGATTCAGGGGTTTATCGGCATTTAGCAGATGGTACTTCTGTAGTGAGGGGGCATCATCTCCATCCCTTTGATGTCCGAACAACCTCAGCTCCTGCTGAACTTGCCGTGTGGTGTGTAATGTCCCAAAGGTTAGTGCCATGTTAGCTCAAGAGTGATTTAAAAAGACAGATGCTGCTTCCACACTGGCTTCAGAAGTGCTGTGGTCCACATCAGAGCGGTGTGCATGGGTTTCCAGGTGACACGGGAGAAAATGGTGTTGCCTCATGCTCTGCAAAGCTGCTGGGGGCGCCCTGTCTGTAGTGGGAAGGTGGAAGCTTTACATGAATGAACTGGAAAAGTGGAGAAAAGCCCAAGTTGCTGTGGGAAGATCAAGGCAATGTAACTGCAGCCCGGTCCCTGTCTAGTTAGGGTCACCTGGAGATCTTTCCTATAACCTTCACAGCAGTATGAAACCAAACTGGGGTAACATTTGTGGTGGAGCAAGCAGGAGAGGGTTGCGATGGCAGAGGTGAGACAAGGAAACCAAATGGGAGAACCAACATGCAGCAGCCACCCATGGGAGAAGGACCTGAACCTCTCTTTCATCCACACAGCCCCAGTGAGATGTCCTGTGCCAGGAGCCACTGAGATGTCCTGCACTGGGCCAGCATCTCTCCCGGGAGCTGTGCACTACAGATAACTCCTTGGCTGGATCAAGCCTACAGCATTAGGGATGCATTTGGAAGCTCCGATGGGAGGGACCATCCTAGATTACCCCCCAGCTGACCTTGTCCTTGAGCTGGATGGAAATGATCAGTGCTGCAAATGTAAATGATCAGCAGTTGGGCTCCATCTGCAGCTGGTTAATTACCCGTTCACACAATATGTTGTTAGGGGTCATCTGGTTCCAGTTTCACCATAAACAGAAGTAAATGTTGAGAACATACTTTTCTACATCCAGTTTCACTTGTTGTGGATACTTGAAATAGTTTGTAACCCACATCTTTTGGTTTCTGAGGAGGGCTTTTGGCCAGAGCACCCTGCGACCATTTGAGACTTTTTTTTTTTTCTTTAAAAAGTGCCCTGGAGGTTGCATTGTAGGGACTTTCCTTATGCGAAACATAAAAGTGCTGTTTTTTTTTAAAAGTATAACCATATTTTTCATTAAAATCAGTTGGAGTCCCAATAAACAATTGACTCCAAAAATTTTCCAAATGTTTGCTGCAATGCTGTTTCTATTTTTAATTATTTTTTAAAAAAGTGTTTTTCTTAAAAACACAGCTTGGCTTATAATTTAAAGAAGCGATCTAGTAAATCAGAAAAAATGCCCATGTATATAGCTCTTTATTGCAATATAATTAAAACCGACTGTACGTTTGAATGTAAGAATACTTCTGTAGCAATGTCCGATGATTTCTGCCATTTGACTTATCGTGGGAACTTTGTTTTTTGTTAGCAGCTCTTCTCAGAGACTCTTCCAGAGTGTTTATACATTTGTTCTATATAAATCGAGAGCTGTGTGCATGTAGAGATGTTGAGACCTCTGCAAAGTACCTGTGAGGAACAGAATGCCTGGTTCCTAGGGAGTTTATGCCGACCCGCATCAGTCTTGGGTGCTGTGATTTTTAGACCTTATTCAGAGTTTTATTGTTTTCTTGTTACCTGGTACAAGACGTATTTGCTGATTTACCTACACACACACCCACACCCCCCCCAAAGAACAACAAACCCAAGTTTTGCATCAAAAGCTGTCATATCTGCTTTATAAAAAAACAAGTAAAAATGTCTTTGTAAAACATTTAAAGTTAATTTTTTTTTTTTTATTGCAAGCTGGAGATTGAACTGTATCGTAAGATATTCTGGCACTGCTGCCATAAAATGTCAAGTCTCCGATGAAAATATTCCTTTCTAGAAAGAACCAGGTGCTGGGAGAAAACCGTGGTGATGGGGAACCTGCCCCTGCTGCAAAGAAATATGGGTTGAGAGGAGGAAATTTGGAATCTACCCATCTCTGTTCTTTGACCTTCTCCACTGGTCATTGCTGCATCTGCTCAGCTCAGGGTCTGAGCCAGGAAAACTGTTCCAGCCGATCTAACCACTGGGGCAGGCAGGTTGGACTGGTAGATGTCCAGCTTTTTTGCCAGATGCATGGAATGTAGAGGTTGAATAAGAGGATGTGCTTGATGGAGATCTGTCAAAGATTGCAGCTGAGCTTGTGGATTTGTTGATTTTTCTTATCTATGAACACTGACAACCTTTGTAAAGCTGCTGGCTAATAGCGGTTGTGCCTCTGGGTGCGAAGCTGCTGTCACAGGCGTTTCACATTGTTCAAATCATCCTGCACAACAAAGCGAACAGTTGCTGTGCTTCTGGGTTTTGGCTCGGCAAAGTGGAGTGTGCCCAAGCCCAAGGAATTTGTGGAGCTGGTGCCCAGCGTTGGAGTTGCATTGATGTTTTCACCATAGAAAATTGCTCTCTCGCTTCTTACCTCCAAAGGGAAGGAAAGAGGGGAAAGTGAATTTGCTGTAGCGTCCGTGTTGCTCGAAGCCTGTTGTGCTTTTATGAATGATCCAAGTCATGAGTGCTGATGGGATAAATCCACATAACGATTTTGGTTTTCATCTGTTCCAGGATCATTTCTGTTATGGGACTTGTTTGAAAGCGATATAAAATGTCTGTTTTTCATGGGTCTCTTGGACATTGAGCTGTAGCACGCAGCAGATGCAATATGTGTAGATCAGGCTGTGAAATTTCTACTTAATGGTAACGTGTTTTCGTGTTTCTTGAGGGACATGAATTGCAAAGCTGGATTCTTGGCCTGAGTCCTCAGCTGGATATGATGTATTTCAAGTTGGATTTAGGTGTCCTTGCTTAAGAATGATGGCTGTAATCTACTTAGTAAGTATCTGTAATTATCAACAAATACTTATTACCCTGTGAATGGGTGAGAGTCCAGTGTAATCAATTTCGGTTTTCTGCTGAGGACCAAACACTCTTTGTTACAGGAAGTTCCTTGGGTTGATTCAAATACACTATGCAGAACTTGCCGTACCTCTTAGTGCCCCATCTTGCTAGCGGCCAGTGGGTCTGTAGGAATTTCAGTGGTCTTCCTGGAGTCTTCTGACCTCCTGAGCTAGGTAGAGGATCTTTGCTATTGAAGTGCCACCTGTACCCATTGCTAAGATGCCTCTGCCTGTATGTAAGTGTGTGGTCAGAATTTTGCCCTTATCCTCTCTGTTAAAAAGACAGTTGATTTTCTGGGGTGATCCCGCTAAGCAGTGTTATCTTCCTCCCAGCTTTGTAAATCCTAGGCACTGAGAATTTTCACTAGACCTCCCACAAGGATGGCTGTCGTGTCAGAGCCACTGAAATGGCTTTCTTGGTGGGTCTATTCAGAAGATGAATGGTTTTCTGAAGTTTGTGTGAGCAGTAGTTCGGTGACTTCTTAGACTCTGCACTGCTTTAGCTTCTTTCCCTTTCCTTTTATTGTTTTTCTTCTAAAGCCTTTACAGTGGGCAATCTTGACAAAACAAGGAATGAAATCTCTGCCGAAAGCCCTACAGAAGAGCAGAGATCCATTTTGCTGAAAGGGCTTGGGAGGAACCTGAGTTGGCTTTTATGTTCAGATTGGTATCTCTTTCAACACATCTTCATTGCTTGTTGCCAAGTTCTTAATCGTGTTTTGCTGAAGGAGGCTAAACAATTTTGTAACAACATAGTGATGCTCAGTATCCGTTTAACATTTTTGGTGTTGACTTCTGTAGAGGATAAGCATCCGGCAAGAGAACTAGGATTTGTCATTGTTTTGTGAAAAAGGGCAGTTGCATTGTTTGAGTACCAAAGGGTTCCCATTGGACTTTAAGCCTCCAGGGATAAATGTAAATTTATATTGGCTTTGAAGATAGACATAGCCCAGAAGTCCCTTTTAAATCAGAAGATGGAAAGATTGTTTTATCTTCGGTAACTCTTCCCAGAAGACCTACAAAGCTAGCATGTGAGCCACAGCTTGTCCGTATTTAGGGTTTGAGGTTGAGCTGAAGAGTCAAATCTCAAAACATGGGTACTAGGATCCTTTAGCTGGTAGGACTGGTCATTTTGACTGGCAGTTGCCAACTTTTCTGGAGAGAGGGAGGCTTGAAAAGTGTTTTATATTGCTATTGAGAAAGCATATTGGTCCCAGATATGATGGCTTCAGCACTGTGGGAAAACAGGCTTTCTTTATGTCAGAAGCAAATTGTAGAGGATTGCTTCACTGGTCATCCCATGAAGGGTTGGCTTGGGTCATGGGAATGGTTTTAGTCATGGGCCAGATATAATTCTCCCTGCCACATTCCTTCTCCTGCTTCAAGATCTGTTCTTAATACAGACCTACAGGAGTTGTTTACCCAAGTCTGTCACAGTTTATGTTCAACAGAGGATGCTGCCCTGTAAAGTCCTAATATCCCATCAAACTTGTATCCCTGTTTGCCCACAGTTAGGCAAATATCAGTGCTGAAATTTCCCTCTAAAGAGGATCAGGTCATGTTGACTATTGTATCCTCATAAATAAGTACTTTTTCTGAATTTTCACAAAGCCATCTTCTGCGGAGCATGGTACTCCAGTATCTACTCAGACATTAAGTTTGTTCCATCTTTGCGTTGGAACTCCTGAAGTCCTGGGATAAATGGATGGTGTTTGGCCATTCCTCCTGAAGGAGACTGCTGTTATGTAGGGCATGTGGATGAGTCCCCATGGCTCTCTTTCTTCTGGCATTCACCCACCTGTTGAGCTGCTGCTTTACTCAGCATTGCTTAGGTCTTTCCCAATTATTTAAGCTTTCATGGCAAATCTCCCTTGTCACATTCACAGATCTTGCATTGCTTCCTCAGCTTGGCTTGTCTGTCCCTGCTGATGAAGACCCTTGTCTTGTCTGTCTTTGTAGAAAGCAGTGCTTACGGCTAGTGGTCTATTTATCTTCCTGAACTACAGCTACCGTTCCTGGCTTTCTCTGAAATCTTCTAGACCCAGCCTGTTGATGGGCGATGTGTGGGTTCACTTAGAACCACTTAAAATTTCCATTTGTTCGCAGCATCTCTCTCTCGAAGTTGTGCAGTACGCTGTCTTAGACCAGGCAGTAGCCCTGGTCAGTGAAACGTGCTTTAAATTGGGCTGTTGCCGTTAGCCTTGATGAGAGTTTATTGATAACTTCCCACAGTAGCGCCTCATAAGTGTGAGGGCTCTCATTTTTCCTTCTGTTTCACATTTAGCACGCTGGAATAGAAATTTCCTCCCCAATTAGGAGAGCAGCCAACTTCCTTTTCGCACGTTGCATTGCAGCATCTCTCGAGGTTATTTTTAAAACCTTTTACTTTGGCTCTCAGCTGGCAGGAGGTGATTGCTGACTTCAGGCCAGGCAACACAGGAGCTGCAACCGAGGGGCAGAAAACCTACCTGGTGTCTGACAAGTCCCAATGGCTGCTTGGAAGAAGGCTTGGCATCAGCCTTCTGTGTTCCCTGGGACTGGTGAGGGGACAGTGTCCTTTCACAGTTCCTTTTATCTATCCAGTTTGCTATAAAAGTTTAATCCCTTGTTGTATTTGATGGTGGTTTTTACCTTCCCCGAGTACCAGGTGTGGCATTTTTGCATAAGCGATCATCTCACAGCCAAGACCAACATTGCTAAAGGTCTGAAGGGCGTGAAGAAGTTTGAACTGGGTAACATGCACAGCCTAATTATTTAATCTTCAGCTCTAGTTGTGTTTTCAACCCTCTTAACAGCATGAGGCGAGGGTATGCGGCAGCGTGAGTGAGCAGCTGAGTCACCTGCTAGGTGGGCTGGTGCTGTGTTGCATAGTTTTGTGCATTTCTGTTACCTTTATTGATCTTATTAATGCATCTGACCATTGATGTTTAAATTGTTGTGCACAAACCAGAGAAACTGCTTTAGAGTTTTAAAAGCTTTATCTGGTCCAATCAAAACTTTTGAGTTTCTTCCTTTTTGGAACCTTCCCTCTTCCTCTTTGGAACCTTCCTTCTTCCTCACTATTTGACTTCGAGTTGCAAAAGGATTGGCCTGTATTATTTTTCAGGTTAAGGGAGCTGCAGGAACTTCTTGGTGGTGTCTTTAGGCAGGATGTTGGCCTGTCATCCTGTGCACAGGGTGTTTCACCTCTTGGCTCAAATAGCATATGGCCCAGCCATGGGGCATCCTCCTGCAAGGAGGGTGAGCTGCAAACCTCTCCTTACAAAGGGCAGCTCTCCATGAAATCTAGTATGTGAAATCCTTTTCCAAAGAAATTTTGGGTGGCTGCCTTAAATGCTAAAAATAACCATTGGGAAGAAGAGCTTTCTGTGAGATGCTTTAGGTAAAGGTTGCTTTGTAAAGGTTTTGAGAAAGCTTTTCGTGTTCTGACATGAATCTGTCCCTAGGGAATAGACTGGTGGGTGGTTTCTTGCAACCAAGCCAGGTATTCTTGAAAACGGTAAAAATGGAATGGTTAGAGGATTTTATTATCTCATGCCTAAAGGTAATAACCAGCAATTGAGAGAAAATACTGTGCTAGTAAGTATCAACCTGCACATTTTTAGTCATCGAGAAAAATGCATCATCTAGTTAGAGTAGCAGGCAGGCTTATTTCTTCTCTTCCTCCCTTTTGTCCCCACCAGTTGAAATGTTCGTGTTTTGCATTCTTCTCTATGCAGGTTAACTGCCTAGAAACGTCCTGACTTCTTAGAGGTCGAGGCTGATGTTGGATTTTTTTCTTATTTCATTTTAAGGTTTCATCCTGAATTGTGTAAGACTAAGACTTCCTCACCTGAGGGTTCAGAAGCTTTTTACTTGTAAGAAAAAAAAGCTGATCTATCTGTCCTTCATCTGTCCAGGAGACAAGTCTGTCTCTTTTTGGGATTAGTGATTTACTGGTTTGCATTAGTCCTTTGCCCTGATGGGAAAGTAAATCCCTGCTTCCCTTTCCGTTGCTGGAGTGAATGCTTGCTATAATACATTCGTAGCCACCTCCTATCCTGCAAACTCTTTTTTCTGTAATGCAACACTGTACTTTTATTTTAGTAGTGCAGCCTCGTGGTTCAGTAAATCATCAAGCTAATGTCAAGAAAAATGGCTGAAAGTAATTCAGGGCGCTCGGTAGTGTCACTCAGGTCATTAATTTGAGTAACTTTCCATTCCGGTGGAAGCACTTTAGGATTGAGGTAGCTGTCGTGCAGGGACCTGGTGTGGATTTGAGATGGGATGACAAGCACCTCTAGGGATGTGAAGCCTTTTGGCACAGTTCCCCAGCACCCAAGGGAGTGTGTTTTGCTTACTGTGCTAGGGGAGGTAGTGTAGAAGATGAGCAAGGAGGGTCCAGAGACCTTGAAGTCACCTCTTGAAGCCCCAAGGGTGTTACAGGGTAAGAAGTGGTCTCTGAACTCAGGTAGGTTTAACCTGCTCCTTTCCAGTGTGGCTCCTGTAAATAAGATATTTGCTTTTTGAGCCCTGAAACACCGTAAAGTGCTTGAAGTCTTCTACAGAATTACACCAATTACTTTCCTTCATCTTTTTTTCCACTCTCCCAATGATTAAATGGACCATCTCTTTACCATTTTTTGCTTTCTTTCCTGGAGGCAAGATGAGAACCTGAGCCTGGTTTCCAAGATGAACTTGGAAAGTTCATATTTCATACATAACATGCTTTCTGTTTAAGTAAGCGTATGTGAAAGGCTACCCAAGGTGTATGTTTCAACTTAAGGAAAAATGAATCGGCAGAGAAATAACCCCAGTCTTTCTGGGCGTATTTCTGTAGCATGATGCTAACTTTTATAATGTGATTTTTAAAACATCGCTGGAAAAAGGAAAAGAATCAGACGTTTTACTAGCTGCACGCTAAGTTAACTTTGGGTTGAGCAGTACTTCAATTAGCCGAGCAGTAACTGAAGTCAGTGTCTGTATCCTCTGTGACTTGGATGGAGTTGGAGTCTTTCACTTAATCATTTATAACTAATTGCAGTAGTTCTACAAAGTCAACACAAATCTTTGGAGTGTGCTTATACTAAGCAAGAAATTAGTAGCATATTTTTGCTGTTTTTCAGCGTCTCACATTGCAGCTGTGCTCAGACCTACTTTTTTTCATTAGTGTCAGACTCGTAAGCCTACTTTGGGAGCTGAAAGTCAAGCTGTCTTAGCTCTTCAGTTTGATGGTTTGTAGTAATGCATCATAGAAAGATGGCCAGATTTTACTTTACTTTTATTTAATGTTCTGTGAGTGCAGAGAATCTGTGACTTAGCTCGCAAAGGAGTTTACATATATATTTGAAGGAGGTATGTATAAACTCTGTAGCGCAAGACTGGCAAAGCTGTTGGGCTTTCCGATGTACTTCTGAACCACCCAGATGCCCATCACCTTAAATGAGAACTTATTTGGCAAACAGAATGAGGCTTGAATGCAGTTGTGGATCTGGCCCTTAAATGACCTGCAAGGCTTTAAGATTGAGATTCTATTTAATATTTCTTCAGTGATTTCTACTGAAGTATCTCCAAAGTGTTTTAAGAACAACACTATTAAGGATTGGGGAGATGGGAGGATCTTTCCTTTCCACTCTGCTTGGAAAGGGGAAAAAAGGCAGTTTGGAATTTATTTGGAGGATGAGGAGGTTCCAGGTCCTTGAAGATTTTCTGATTATTTGCAGCAGCAAATCTTTGGGGCTGCTCTGGACGTGGACTTTACCAGTCACTGTGCTAGGGGAGAAATAAAGGTTCTTTTTAGGTGTGAATCTTCCTTGTATCCACCCCTGGGAGCTCTAGGCGTCATGCTCATGTCTGACGCTACCACAAATGGGTGAGGAACAAGGCAGAAAGCTTTTTTTTTTTTTTTGGGGGGGGGATTGCCTTCAGTGCTGTCTTCTGTCATTTTTCTTGCCCAACTGTGCCCTGATTGTCTGCAAAAATTCCAGTTTTGTGGTTCTGAGATGAATGTGAGAGGCTGCCTGGTTTCAAGGGAACAAATATCTCTGTAACAATACCCAGGAGCGAAGAGAAGGGTTCTCCTCTTCCAATAAAAAATGAAATTTAGAAGACTCAACGTGACTTAGAAGTTCAGTCAAGCTCAGGTTCTTCGCTTCCCTTTGTGCAGAGCTCTAACCAATGGCTTAGTGGTTGGTTGCTGCTTTTGGAAGCTGTGGCTGTAGGTGGGATATTAGCACATGAATGTGTATGCCTATCCTGTCTTGTAAAAACATGTGTAAATCCTGGATCAGTAAAGAAAAAGCACGAGAAAAGGCAAATCTGATGAGCTGGAAATCGGTTGTAGGCTTAGATGTGACTTAGAGCCACACTGAAAACTCATGGTCCAAGGGGCGTTTTGAAAGAGAAACATGTGCTGGCAATGCTGGTTTTTTCCTTCCCCCCCCCCCCCCCCCCCTTCTTTTCCCCTCTCCTTTTTTTCTCCCTTTTCCCATTTGATCTGTGCCCCACTGCTGGAATCAATGACACGCTTCTGCCCCATGCAGACTGTTGTTGTTGGAGATGTTCCTGTAAATATCCCAACGGCCACGTTGTCATCCTCTACCATCCCGACCAGTCCCATGGAGTTACTCAGTCCCATGTGCGGACCAGATTGGTCCTGTGGTGAGGAACACTTCTCAGGCTGAGGCTATGAAGGCCCCTAAGGAGAGCAATGTCCAAGTCAACCATGAGCTGAAGCACAGCTGAACCTGCTTTGCTGGCTGCTCTGGTGCCTGTGTCCAGACATGTCCCTATCACTGTTATAGCCGCTGGTCAGCAAGCTCGGTTAGGTTTTCACTAGCATAAAAATTTCGCTGACGCTGGAGGAAAACAATAACGGTTGGTTGTATTGACTTATAAAGACTTTTTTCTTCATCTAATGTTTTCCTCGTGATAGAAGGTTGTTTTGTTTCCTAACCTTATCCCTCACAGAGCTGTCTCCCTGCTGTTAGCTGGGTTTGAGGCAGTGCCAGTGCCTCACTCACTTTGGGGGGTCACGTTCACACCTTGTGAAAAGCAGGTGCAACCCCATTAACTCCAGATGGAGGTATAACAGCTGAAACCCTATTGAATTTTGTTCTTCAGCTTCCCTTACATGCCTCATATTGGGGCTAGATGAAAATATACTTAAAAAAAAATATAATTTTTCCTATTGATCAGTACCAGGTGGAGTTAGGTACTTGTGAAAGAGGGATGGGTCAATTAAGCTGCATGCTGCCGACGTATGAACAATGATGCCACACGTGTGCCAGTTGCTGGGGACTAAGGGAAGACCTCCCAGCTCAATTGAGAGGTGCTTTTTTCTTTTAAAAGGTATATAAATTAAAATTGGAAAGGGCTGGAGGGAAGGTGTGAGATTTTTCTCGTGTTTTTTTTTCAGAGTTATGTTTTTTATCCTTAATAGATTTATAATATGCAGGTCCCTTTATTTGTTTCTATAAAATTAACTAGTAAATTTAAAATGGAAAAAAGCTAGTAATAGGAACCAGGCCATCTTTGCCAACGCTGAAATGTTGCTGTATTTATGAAAGGTAGACAAGGGCATTTTTCCTTCTGCCAGGTTTTATACTGGAGTGCCACATGTTGGAGGGTTATAAAACTTTTACTAACGAGAAGTTGGAGGTATGCTAACTTTCTAATTGCTCTTTTTTGTACAAGCTGCTGTTTATTTTGGTCTTTAAAAAATGTGATTGTAATTCTGAAGTCTGCAAGTTTTAAATGTAGGCAAGCAGGGCCTGGCCATGTGGGAAGGATGCATTACCTGGTGACCAGAAGAAGGGCTGGTGAGCTGGTAGGTAGCAGTGCTGGCTGGCTCTTGCTCTGCTAATCCTGACACCTCAGAAATACTCCTCAGCATTTCAGTCCTGCAGATCCTCTCCCTTCCAATGGGGATTTTGTGACTTGGATATTTTTTTAAATTTATTTTTAAACTTTTCTTTTCAAGCAAAGATTTCTTTATGACATCCATAAAATAATGACAGCATGTTCCTGCTGGGGGATCCCTTGGTGCCTTTGGATGAATGCTCTACTTAAATTCTGAGTTATTAACAGCAGTGTATGTTACATTAGATATGCTTTGCCTTATTTTTTTCTTAAAAACAGGTTGTTAGGGAAGCATGATTCAATTAAATGAGTTAATTCACTGTAATGGGCAAAGAGGGATTAAAGTGCAGAAGAGCTTTGTGGAAGCGTATGGGAGTTGCTTGGTGCTTGAGGGGTACAAGCTTGTTTGAGCAGAGATGGTAGTTTCCTACTCCAGATAATTGAAATGTGTCTTTCCCTCCCTCTTTTCTTATTTCTCATTGTTGGTGTTGTGTTTTGGTGTTTTTCTTTTTTTTTTTCCTTTTTTTTGCTATTACTTCCATGCTGTTGGAAGTGTGGCAATGGTGAAATGGTTTGAAATTTCAGTCTTTAAATCTAAATTGTCGTAAAGTGCTTTATGAGGGTAAGAAATGATGCCCTGGAAGCTGGGCGTTTTCTTCTTCTTTTTGAATATTCCTAAAAAAAACTATCTTGAGGGGTCTGGGTAGAAACAGAATTAGAATTAGAGCTTTGAAAAAATGCCTCCAGGTTGGACTCCCCTCTTGTGTACCACATATTGCTCTGAAGGAGGTTTGTCACCGAAGAGTACTGCTGATTTATAAACCCCAATGCTGACTTCAGTGAATTCAACTGAAATTCAACAGAAAATCCTTTTGCAACGCTGTGTCTGCAGGCAAGATGGGCTCATTTCATAGATCACATCTTCTTTGGCAGGTACTTTGGCCAACAACTTCTATCCAGAATAGTGGATTATTCTAATCCTTATTAAGGTACCCTAATGAAAGCAATCTGTTTGGAGAGTACATAACACTTGGGAATGCCATTAATGGCAATTTAGGATATTAACACCCCGTCGCCCATTTAGGATCCTTGCATAGGGAATTCAGAGGGAGAGCTAAGCACGCAGCTATGGGGATGTCTAGATCCAAAAACCTGTTTCTGGCCTTAGAAAAGTGATATGGATGTGTTACAATGATTGCACACAAAGTGAGATTACAGGTTTTCAAGCTAGCAGTGTATTTTTTGATGGCAAACTTCTGTATCAGTGTTCAGGTGATCACTTCTGGGCAGCTGTGGTCCTACCACAGCTCCTCCTTTGCTGAGTGTTGTACTGGTAGTGAGTAACTGTAATGTAAAGGCACAGCATGCAATATTAAAACTTGTATTCCATGAAATACGCATTTAATTTGTGTAAGTGCTTGATGAGAGATCATGCTTTTTCTGAATTTATAAGCGGAGTTTCTGAAATAATATGTAATGGGAACAAAAGATGCATATTCAGATATAGGGAAGGGCATGCTGAGCTTTTCCATCTTTTTTTGTTGGGATGTCGGGGACAAGCATGTTTTGATTGAGAGGAGCAGGCTTCAAATAACCAAAGAATTGCTGTGCCACAAGGGATGTTGTTGAGGGCTTGTGCCCGTCAGCCTGGAAGAGCTGATGGCCCTGGGGATTGGAATGGCTGTGTATATTGTCTCTTACGAAATGAGGAGTAGAAAGCCAGCTGTGACAGCCTCCCGTCTTCCAGCTGCGACTGACTTTTGGTTTAAGATGGAAACATCCACGGTATTGAGGTCAAAGGCTTACTTGCAGGATTTTTTTGGGTGGTTAGGCCAAACATTATATATATTGTTAGAAAACTAGCAGTGTCATGCAGCAGCATCGGTGCCGTTGTCCTGGCCACTTTATTGCAAAATTGTATGAATGGTAAAATAGATGGTGTCTGATTGAATCTCACTTATGCCTGATACTCATCTCTCTGTCGGCACTGAAGAAGACTGTCCCTATAGGAATGAGATCCTGGCTCTATTGGGGCAATGGTAGAGTTTTTTTTGAGTTTAAGGAGGCCAGGATTGTTGCTGCGTGGGTTGACATTGGTCAAGGTGAGCCTGGGATCCTCCTGGGGGATTGAACAGTAGGTGGGTTGTAGGGGAGAGGGCAGGGAGGTAAAGGAAAATGAAAATAAGAGAATGTGTAACACTTTCATGTCTTTATTCCTGGCTAAAAGGTTCTCTGCAGTTTCCCCGTTAGCCTTTAGAGGGCAGATCACGTCCAGTAAATAGCAGATTTTGGGACTTGCCTGATTTTCCGGTTGCGAATTCTGAAAGTTTGGAGGCTGAATATGGATAATTTTTTTTTAATGCATAATTTCAAGTCTGCAATAACTTCTGGTGTTTTAAAGGATGAATATTATGTCAATTTACAGAAGGAAGATGAGATCAAGTTTTGATTTATCTATGAGTATTTACAGTCTTTCTAGTTTCAGTGCTAAAATTGTGATGAAAGCAAAAAGTTACTTATCGATGTGGGGAGTAAAATCCTGGGAACGTACTTCAGTAGAGAAGAATTATGTAATATGTTGACTGAATTCATTTTTATGTTAAAAAAGACCACAAAAAAATCATTTGAGTTTGAAGAGGCGGTTTTAGAGAGTAATACTGTGTGATGAATGTGTAATTTCATTCTTCTCTGCTATAATCTCTTCCCTGAATCGCCAGGCCTCATGCCCAGCAGTCTTATCCTTGGTGAACAATTGCTTAGAAAAAACCTGTTTATCAACAGAATATTCCACAGTGTCAGAGGAATCTGCATGAGACTAAGGAAGCCAAATGAAATTCAATCTCTTCTGTAAAGTCGTTTTCAGTGAAACTTGTCATACGGGGATTAAATATCCCTTATAGTCAACATGCTTGGAGAAGCAGTGGCTGTTTAATTCTATGATTAATTAAAACCAGAAATAACATAATATTATTCTGCTTTCTTCTACTACTACCCTAAAGCTCATGGATCATGGAGAAGATGATTACTTTTGAAAAAGCCATTTAGTTCTTAACAAGAAAAGCTAGTCTTTGTGCCTCAGCCCTTTTGGCATCTGCTTTGTGGATTTCTCATCAAAAAAACCATAGTGGTTATTCCTAAACAGAACTAAATATTCTTTGTTCCATGAAGGATTTCTCTCTCTCTTTCTTTTTTTTTTAAAAAAATATATATTTTTTTAAATCTTTGGAAGGTAGAAGTACTGCTGCTGTCTGCGTCCCCCAGGAGAGATGACAAGATCATAGGGGATTCTTTAGATTTTAGGATTCAGTCTTTAACTGCTGTGATCCTTGCCTTGCTTGCTGCATTGGTGGATGAGGGAAGAGCAACAGACATAATTTACCTGGACTCATGCAAAGCATTTAACAATGTCCTGCATGACATCCTTGTCTCTAAATTGGAGAGACATGAATTTGGTGGGTGGACTACCCGGTGGGTAAGGAATTGGCTGGATAGTCTCACTCAAAGAGTTGTAGTCAACAGCTCAATGTCCAAGTGGAGATGGTGATGAGTGGCGTTCCTTAGGGGTCTGTACTGGGACCAGTGCTGTTCACCATCATTGTTGGACACATGGGCACTGGGATTAAGTGCACCCTCAGCAAGTTTGGGAATACCAAGCTGAAGGATGTGGTCAGCACACTGGAGGGAAGGGATGCCATCCAGAGCGGCTTTGGCTTAAGAGGTGGGCTCATGTGAACCTCATGTAGTTCAACAAGGCCAAGTGCAAGGTCCTGCACCTGGGTCAGGGCAATCACAAGCACAAATACAGGCTGGGGATGAAGGGATTGAGAGCAGCTCCGAGGAGAAGGACTTTGGGGTGCTGGCTGAGGAGAAGCTCAACATGAACTGGCAATGTGCAGCTGCAGCCCAGAAGCCAACCCTGTCCAGGACTGCATCATAAGAAGCATGGCCAGCAGGCTGAGGGGAGGGGGTTTGTCCCCTCTGCTCTGATGACCCCCCACCCCGTCCCCCGCAGCACTGCCTCTAGCTCTGGGGCCCCCAATGTAAGAAAGGCATGGAGCTGTTGGAGCAGGTCCAGAGGAGGCCACGGGGATGGTCAGAGGCTGGAGCAGCTCTGCTGTGGGGACAGGCTGGGAGAGTTGGGGGGGTTCAGCCTGGAGAAGGGAAGGCTGCGGGGAGACCTTAGAGCATCTCCCAGTACCTAAAGGTGCCTCCAGAAAAGCTGGAGAGGGGCTTTTCACAAGGGCATGTAGTGGTAGGACAAGGAGAATGGTTTTAAACTGAAAGAGGGGAGATTTAGATTAGACCTTAGGAAGAAATCCTTCCCTGTGAGGGTGGCGAGGCGCTGGCACAGGCTGCCCAGAGCAGCTGTGGATGCCCCATCCCTGGCAGTGTCCCAGGCCAGGCTGGACGGGGCTTGGAGCAACCTGGGCTGGTGGGAGGTGTCCCTGCCCATGGCAGGGGGGTGCAACTGGATGATCTTTAAGGTCCCTTCCAACCCAAACCATGCTGTGATGATTTAACTCTTTGGTACATTGGTACATAGCTTTGAAGTTGTCCTTACAGCACTGCCTGCTCTGAAGCAGACAGCAGTTTGGGCGAGCACCTCTTTAGTCTACCACTGGAAAGACATTTCTCCGTCACAGAAAACAGGATAGTAAGGCTCTCAAGACATGCTTTAGTCTAACAGGTTCTTCCGTGACATGATCAGTTACAGAACCCATGTCTAGCATGCGGTCATTGAATATGTTCTTGGGTCTCCAGTGATGGAACATGTTCCATTAGGCGGTCGCTTGCAGTCCTTAATGCTCCTGTCCCATCTCCCCCAGGTCTCGCCCTGGCGTCATCCGCTGCGTTGTCAGGGCACAGAGTTCAGCGCCTGTAAGACTCTGTGAAAATGCCTTTGGGTGCATCTCAGAACAGATGAGTCACTGGTGCCGATGTGTTGGATGACATTACTTTAAGCCATTGCCGAGAGCGTATTAGTACAGATTCTTCTCATGGAGGAAGGTTGGAAGGGAAGATCTGTGCCCTTGCTTGAATTGGTGGAAAGCTGCCCACTGCTTTGATGCAGTTGAGGACCAGCTGTGGGACTGGTTATTTCAGAGTATTGCGAGTACGGTCAAGGATATTTTCTGACTGCAGATCTGAACTGTGAGTTAGATCCTAAGGGTATCTGCTCTGCAGGTCTTCCCAGATCTGATTTAAAAGACTTACAAGCTGCCTTGTGGAAAAGCCAAAAAAAAATGTTTTGTCCAGGACTCACCACTCAGGGCTTTATCCTTGTATTTAGATGAGCCTCTGTGTGTTCCAGGATAGTTGGGACCATCTAAGATAGGTGCTTTGAACGTTGCCAGTTTCTCAGAACCTTCAAAAAACCCAAACCAGACTGATAAATGGAAACAAAAGCAAAATCTGGAAAGGAAACTTGTCTCCAAAGTGCTTGACAAGGCCCAGAGAGAGGGTGTGTGAAACAGCAGTTTGGGAACTCCCACAGAGAATGAAATACAAGGGTTTAATCTGAGGCCAGGCTATGAGGGCTAATGCTGTTTTCTCTGTATAACTTTCTGAGGGTCAATGTGGTCAAGGTAGATAAGCAGGGAGCAGAGACCCAAGCACGGATGAGCAATAATCCTTGTTTGCTGTCCTGGCTGCGTGAGCAAACCTGCCTCTGTTGCAATTCTTGACACACAAAACGGGGATATTCAGCAGTGTGTTCCTCAGCTTGGAATGACCTGCACCCCCTAGACAGTGGAAAGTAAAAATGAGAGTAAAACCAATGAGAAATGTTGGTATCGGCTTATCAGACTTTTTCATTTGCCTTACTGTGGTTTATGAGAGTGCATGAGGGCCATGTAGCGTGTCAGACCCCGAGGCAGTGGTACCTTCAAGCTGAAGCAGCAGTTGTAAGCATGCTCTAATTGTTTTTCCAGAATTACCCGTGGATCAAACCCTGAAAAGCTTCACGGTCCAACATGCCTTCAACCTTTTGTGAGCTGTAATACGTGACTTCTTTTTACCCGAAATTGTCGTAGGTGTGATAGTTGCAACTTCTCTGGGCAAGGCTGGAGGTGTAGGGTAGCAACTGGAGAGTTGCCCGAGTCGATTTGAAGGGAGGTGAGGGTTGGTGTGCTGTCACTTGCTGCTGGGGTTGCCTGCAGGCTTCAGTTATTGAGCTGGGAATGTTCCCATGTTGGGGATGATGGTGCTGGGGGCTGGAGACCTCTCAGTGCTTTCAGGTGGAGACGGGCATTTCCTTGGTGCTACGTTGGCTGCTGGCTGCAAGCTCCAGTGCTTTGCTGTGAGTATCTTTAATGGAAACTCTGAGCCCAAGCAAGAGTAGGGCATAATGTGTCTTTAACTTGAAGCTTGAGACTGTCCCCTTACTTTCTCCCTCCCTTCTCCATCTCCATCCCTTTTTCTTCTGACGTTGGTCTCTGGGAAAGCAAGCCTTTTGTCTGGATTTTTCCTTTTTAATAGTTTCAGTTTAAAAAAACCCTATTACCTTCGTCATGCCCTGATTGTCAGAGAGCGTGTTGAAACAAACCCTTGCTGAGAGAATAATTACTAGTCCCTGGTGCCTGAGAGAGTACTTAAAGCTGAGGCTTGGTCCTGCACGGTTGTGTGCACCTGAGTCATTCTGGGATGGGGAGGGTGAGAGTTGGACCCTCTCACCTGTGACTGGTTTTGGTTGCGATTACCTCGCTGCTCCCTCTCTTACTCGGCGGGGTTTGGTTCAGTTGCAATTAGGCTAACGAGAGGTTAAACCAAAGTGTGGGAGTTTCCACTTGTGCTTTGAGTCATAATTAAGTCTCGTCAGGGAGAGAGATGCCTCTTCAATGCTGTATGAAAAGGCAGCGTTAAAAAACCCCCACCATCAGAGTGTGGTGTATGGGATTGCATATAGCAGGGGATTTTGTATGAAGGCACTCGGCATTTAAAAAGGAATTTTAAATTCTTGGTGAAAGTTAACAAAAAAGTATGTATCCAGTTGCTTAACAGTGAGCAGTAAACTATTTATCTCAGCCTGGCTCACAAAGTGCTGGGGACTGATTAAACAAAGATCCAAGCTGTGGAGTTGTCAGGGCCACGGTCTTTAATGTGTTTGAAATACCTTGTAGAACAGCTGTCTTCCTACTGCTTTTAGTCTGCTTATCTAATTTTCGGCTTCTCCACTCAGTGTAAATGTGATAAATAAACTTTGTAATCACATAACTAAGCTACTTTTGATGCCTGCCTGTAGATATCTTGTTCTGGAGGCTAGGTCACACAGAAGTGTAAATCAACACTTGGCTCAATAAAGGACGACTTAAAAAATGGCTTTTGGTCTTTTATTGTACAGCTGACCTGGAGGATGTGGTTGCCCAAGCCTTTCTATCAATGCTAATGTGATAAACTTCTTTTTACAGCTCCTAGGAAAGGAGAGCCTTGATCACTCATTTCTGCAAGTACTGTGGTGCTGGAACTTCCCCAAAGAACAGTAGAGATTCAATAGATTTTGTATAAAATGCTGAATTAACTAAGTTACTCTTTACAATGGACTCTGAGGATATAAATAATGCTAACCTCGTCTTGTGGGTCCGAAAAAGGAGCAGGGGTGTGGGGACGAAGATAAATCACTGGGTGAAAGCAAAAGCAAAGGGAGAATTGGGTGTTCCGCATTGCATACTTTATGCCATAAATTTATATTTGAGCAGAACTGATATTTGGGAATATCAGTATCATGAGCTGGATTTTAGCACTGGGTGGGCTGAGGTGGGGAGAGTCATTTTCAGGGAAAGAGGGGTGGGAAGTTGAAGCAAAGCCTGTGGAGGGTGTTGGGGAGAGTTAACTTGTTGAGTGCTGCATTTCTAAACTTACTTTAATTTTTTTAATGATGAGGAACTGACTTTAAAAAATCTTGTTCTTGGGCCTTGTTTCCTGTGCTGATGGTGAACTTTGTCAGACAAACCTCTGACAAATTGTTTTCTCTGATAACCAGTTAACACCGAGAAAGCAGATAGGCAAAAACTCTTATCATCTTGACAAGTGACGGGCTTTTTTGTTAAAACTCAAACCAGAAGCTGTGTCAGTGTGTTGAGTTTACACCTTGCAATAATAATCCATGCTTTTATCTGATCGGAGGGGGATTTTATAACTTTCGAATGGGTCTTTGGCAAGAAGCCAACCCTACTGTCATTTTTTATTAACTTTCCTTTTTTCTTCCCTTGTAGCCAGTCTGCTTTTTTTTTTTTTTTTTGGTAACATTGATTAAGGAATATATATCCCATTCCTAGGGATATTGGGAAATGATATTTTAAAGTTCGGTGTCTCAGACCATTAGAGGGGTCTATAAAACAATCACAGCAGCAAATGTGCAGTAACTAATCAAAACCACCGAAGCTAACCGCAGCAGTACTTCATTCCCTTTAAATCATAAAACCTTTTTCTTGCTGTGCCTTATCTACTGTCTCATCAGGAAAGAGCTAATTAGATTCTTCTAAGAAGTAAATATTGTCAGTTTGTTGGTGCGTGGAGGTGATGGGAGGCAAGACACACTCATGCATTGTCAAACCAATGCAGAAAACAAGGCAAAGTTATAAAAACCCTATAAAAAAGTTTTAAAGGAGCTCATTCCCTGTGTAGGTGGTATAACAACTTTCCCTTACGGTGGGTATGGCTGCTGTAGGCAGAGCCTGGAGAAGTCCATGACCCGCTCTGTTACTCCGTGTCATTCCCCAGCTTAGCTACGCAGGTTGGGGTTGCAGGTTTGGGGCTGTGTTCGCTTCATCACAAGCCATCAAGTTGCTTTGAAAAAGTCAGCTATGAAAAATTCAACTACTACTTGTCACGAGTGTTTTAAGCCAGTACTTTTAATTTCTTATGCATAGTGTTGGGTCTGTGTGCTTCGTTGGTTGGGTTGGCTTGGTTGAGTTGCGATGGGTGGTGGGGGGTGGAGTCGCTGCTCCAAAGCTTGCAGCAGCTGTTTCAGGATGGACTTGTGTTAAGGACTTGTGTTTAGGACTCTTGTTGGACAGACTTGAAGGCAAAACTCCCAAAGCTACATCCTGCAAGGTTGAGCACTTGGCAGAGTGGTGTACGGGTAATGTAACAGAAGTGCATGTCTGGGGAGAGAAGACATGTAGTAAAGATGGAAGTGCTTTCTTGCCTTGTTCCTTTGAATCTCTGCTTCTCAAGGAACAACGGCAAAAAGGATTGATTCTTCTGATTGCATTCAGCCAACAAAACCTACCAACTTCTCAGCTGTGGAGATGAAATTCCTTCTAGGCTGCCCGATGGCCAACCTCAGTCTAGTTCCAACAGCAAACGTAGGGCACTGATCTAAACCTGAAACCGGAGGTGGAAAGCTGCCTTTGTTTCTTATATCAACCAGCCTGGACATAGTGTTGCTGTCAGGAAGACTGGGATTTCTGCCGTGTCAGAGCAGCAGAGGGTGTTTCTGTGCTGCAAGGAGGCTGCCAGGCTGCTGTGCTGGTCATGCGGATGAAGACAGCGGCTGCGCTTGGAGGGAGTTTTTAGCTACGTGAACCAAACACTTTGTGTGTTATTGCTAAACGTAGTGTTAGCTACAAACAGGCATTTGGTTTCTTACCTTTTTTTTATCATCACATTAAGCAGAGAGTCAAGAGATTGATAGTCTTGTATAATAGAAGCAATTTTACACAATAATACAAAAATGCACTGGCTTTCATGTAAACCACACTAAAAGGTAAGGGGATTTTTTTATTTGATTTTTGTCCCTTGAGGGCTTTTCACCTCCCCTGTAGCGCCAGGTCCCTCCGTTTTCAGAGGGCACGCTGGAGTGTCGCCTATGCTTTGATGTGGTTTCTAAAGTGTGCCTCTTCATTGGGCTCCCTACAGATGCCTTTATGTGAAACAGAACATTAAAATCCAAATGTGCCTGCTCTGCAGGTCATTTTTCATCCTTTATGTGTGATGTCAAATATATTGCAGGGTTGTTTTGCTGCACCCCCTACCCAGGAAGGTGCGGGTAATGAGATGGGGGTAGGAGCGGGGAGTACCTTGGCGGTTAAGCCCAAATTTCTCCTTAGTTGCTTCCTTTGGGCCTCTCCCCAGCTCCCTCTTTCTCTCAAGGTGAAACTGAAACCTCGGTGACTTCACCCAAGCTTGCCGAAGTTAAAGAAAATTTGATATTTCTCACTTATAGGTCACTTCAGTCCAGATTGTTTCCTGCCAAGAGTGGGGGCGGGGGAAATGCCCTCCTGTTAATGGAAAAGCAATTACTATTTTTTCTGGCGCGTATGTTGTGTCGTTCCAGCGTAACACCTAGGTTACGGGCTCTGCTGGTATCGCGCTGGCTCCTCGGGCTCCCAGCCGGCAGTTGATGGGCTGCACCCATCGTACGACAGAACGGCAGCTGTGCGAGGTGGGGGTCATGTGCTGGGATGTGCACCGGTGTGCTGGAAGGGAATAAACATTGGGTTACTTTGGGCCATTTGTTGGTCTTAAAGGTAGAAATCCCTGGAAAAACTCTTCTAATGTAGAACTTCCCCCCCTGCTCCCGATTATTTTAAAGGTAAAAATTGCTCTTGATGGGCAAAAAAAGCATGTTTGTGCCATTAGGAGGATCCTTGTGGGTGTTTTTTGTGGATCTCTGGGAGATGGGACATACTTTTTCTTTTTTGTCTCCCTTTTTCCTTTTTACCAGTAGGTCCCTGGACTTGAATGCAGGTCAAAATTCTTCTCTTGGTAAACTTTCATTTATTTGTTTTAAAAGTATGCAAAATGTGGTGTTTGAATTTGGATGTTGAGCTCCTTGGCCTAAAGTGATAGAGCTTTTTCTAGAAGGACAGATTTTTTTGACTTTGGGATTTTTTCAATACCATTATTTATCAGGTCTTATCAATATTTGATTTGGATCTTATCAATATTGACATGGGGGCGATAGCTGTCATGTACTGCTGTGCTCCTCTTGTGAGCATAGCCGAAGCTGAAGGAAGACATTAACGCCTCTTGTTTGAAAAGAGATGGGGGATCTAGACAATGTGTCTTCTGAGAACGTGTCCACAAGTTCCTCTGGTGAGGCTAATTCTGTGTTCAGCCTAAAATCTGAACGTTACGTGCTTAAGGCTTCGGCAGTGAAGTTCAGAGCTGGCGGCAGCATCCTTCAGCTTGTTAGCCCAGATTTTTCCTCTCCCATGACCACTTTTTCTGCTATGATCTTGCTACGCCCTGTTTAATGATCCGTTTCAAGCAGAATGTTTTATCCAAAACTTTGCATTTTCCCATTCTTTGATTTCTTCCCTTTCTGGAGGAAAAAAGATTACATAAATTTGAGAGATTTTAATGAGTACACTGGGCTTGCTTTTGGTATAATTTATAGTGGATTCAGTGTTATAACTTCATTACGCTTCAGTTGAGTAACTTATGTCATAAATGGGCGTATCTGAGAGTGGAATCGAGCCTCGAATCTCTTTGTTGTGTGTGCTTCAGAAGGACCAAACGCTCACTCCCCTTTTTGAAGTCCTAATTCTTTTTATACGATGTTGCAATGTCTTTCTATAGAGTTGTGCCTCTGATGTTTGAGATTTCTAATGCAAAAAATACCACTTTTCCCCCAATTGCTTCAAGTATTGATGTTGCTAGAAAAAATTGTGTTCAGCAGTGTTCACACAGACCTTTTCCTGTGGCTTTGTTGCAAAAACCCCTATTGTTGACTCATCCCTTAAGAGATCTTTTCGTTAAGCTTGGTTAGCAGTCCCCTTGCTCAGCCGGTACTTCTCTTGTAGGAGCACTTGTAGTTAATAACAAGGATACTACTGCTTTCCAACCACTAGAGGTCAAGATTGTGCTATGGCATAGCACAGGGCTGCTCATCATGTAGAGTTTAGTTCCAATTCATGGTGCAACCTCGTCTAGTGTCTAGTATTTAATTTTATTAATAGTTGCTATATTCATTAATTAAGACAAAGCCAATTGTATGTGCATGGTGTGGAGGGTGCTTTGCCTTACATGATGGTAGAGCCTGGCTGGATTTTGCAAGAGTTGGGATATCCATGCCCTGCATTAGTTTTAATATTCTTCAGATCTAGAAACTACACAAGTGATGGGTCTCTGATGGGGTCTTTCTTCCTAAGGAGGGATTCAAAAGGGAGTTGAGCTGAGAGAGGCTGTCAAAATAAAAATTGCTCATAAATTATTTTTGTGTGATATTAATTCTTTTAAGAGTTTAAAGGGAAATAATTTTGGAGGTTTGCACTCTAGGTAGAGCTTTCTACTTTCTGCAGTTCAGGGAGCAAAAGTAATTATTTATTTTTTTTTAATAGGTACCACTTGTTTTAATTCTCCATTGTTTTGCTAGCACAGTTGGTTTCACTGACAACCATATCTACAGTATGGTTTCTAGTATTCCTTCTTCCTTCTAAAGCCAAGCTGTCACATTAGCTTGGGGCAGGGGCTGGTCCCGTTTCACCACCTCATTTGTCTCTTGTTGTAGGGGAGCAATAAAATACATGGGTGCAGGTTTGATTCTGGTTGTACAGGTACTTGCTAGAAAGAGAGCTTATATTAAAAACTGAAATATATATATATAAAACTCATTCTTTTTTAAAAAGAAACCTACCATCTAGAATATCACTTTCAGAAAGACATCTGGATGGTTTCCATACACCTTTCTTCTTACATACTAAAAATTCATAGAAAAATATGGGAGAGGTCCTATAAATTTATGTGTATATATGCATATAAACTTCAGGTTTTCAGAGTGTTTAGTCTCTAGTTACACCAGAGCATCAGCCCACATGTGCAGAGCCACCGCATCCATTGGCTTGGCCTTTTTCCACTTCTTTTGGCCATGATTTGGCACTTGTGGCCACTTGTGTGTTAGTGCTGTTCCCCCTCCTTACCCTGCCTTTTCATTTTGAATTTCTTGGTCAACTCCTCTTGAACAATTGGAGCTAAACTGTTTGTCCTGTCTAATATTGTGCTTGGTAACAATGAGGAAACCAAAGGAGTTTTTGCAGCAGAGCACACGCGTTGACCTCGGCTGCAAACAAACTCCAAACCCCCAGGAACAGATACCAACAGCAGTTCCAGGGAGCTCTACCGAATCTGTGTGTTTCGCTCCCTGAATCGTGGCGCTTCTCTGAGAGTGAATTTTTGCTCAATACCTTTTACAGCTCATTCTGTACATCAGCAATGTACAATTAAGCTCTCCTGGGGTACCACAAAAATGCTTTCAGGAACCTCTGGGGTCCAGATGTGGAATGTTTTGTGCTGACATGGGTTGAAAAGAGGAACAAATCCAACTGTTAAGTATGTCCTTTAATTTAGCCTGTGACAGTCACCACATGGCCTATGGGCTAATATTTCTGCATCTGTGCTGTAAATAGATCAATATGGCAGTATGATGGGTTTGGCATCTTGATTTGTGAAGAGTCAGAATATTGTTTGTATTGTTGCGTAATCCCTGGAATAGTTTTGAAACAAATCTTCTGTTTCTTTGGAATATCTGGGTTAGGAAAAACGTAACATTTTTACGTTTCTTTCTGGGAAAGAAAAAAGTTCCATTAAGTTGTGTGTTTTATTTGTCTCATTTGTCATATTTCATGACTGATCGCATCTTTTGGCTTTAAAAAAAAAAAAAAATTAAAAAATCGGAGGATGCTATTGTAAAAGGTGAAATCTGCTTTTTTTCTAGGCACAGCAACAAAGAAACCTGGACAGTATTGTATCACAGCATCCCAGGATAAGCGGGGGGAAGAAGTCCAAGAAAGAAGTCTGCGCAAGTTCAGATCTGGAGGTAAAAAACACTAGCCCCATGTCTGAGCAAGATTCGGGTATCCTGGATGTTGAAGATGAGGATGAGGATGAAGAGGTAACTGTATAACATCAAACCCAGGAGACTGGACAGTTTGGGGGTGATCGGTAGTGTCTGAAACGATGTTTGCGCTTTGCTCAGTCTTTGATGTTGCCGTGCAGAACATGGGCTGTGATTCAGTGTTGCATTATTTTGCACTCTTGCCCCTGTTCACGTTAGCAGGCTCAGCAGAGGGGCCCAGGATTGTATGAGAACCAACAGCCTGTGTCTTCTCTCCCCTGGGTCAAGGGCTGCACCTCTGTGCTTACTTGGGAAGGCAGTTTGGTAGCTGTGCTTCATTTAAAAAAAGACAAATCACTGTGTAGCACACAAGATACTTGTTCTTTTCTGTGGGACCTGTGTCTTGGTGGCAGAGGCATACTTTGTGTTGAATAGGGTTGTGTGGGGACAGTATTTTTTTAAAGCAATTTTAATTCCTTGATGGTTCTGCTGCTTCCTCAGACCTTTCTGGGAACTGCAAAGCATAACCTCGCTGCTGCTGGTGTTGGTTCTTCTTTCCTCACTGCGCTGGAGGATAGTGCATGCGGTGGGTCATCTTGGATTTGTGGTGCTGAGCATGCCAGGGTGCCCTGTCCCTCTGTGTTTCAGGAAAGGCGGCTTGGAGATAGGTGTTTGGAGTGCAGGTCATGAAGTGTTGAGTTTTTTGACATGTTTTTCATTTCTTGTAATGCCGTCTTGTGTTGGACCTTTCGGCAAGCTTTATCCGCCACACTGGATGCTTTTTCTCTTATTGCTGAAGCCTATCTTATGTCAGAAGAATGATATTTTCAGCTGCAACCTGTAACTGAAATGGGTAGTGCTTGTTGTCCTGAACCTGACAGTCCGTGACCAGCCAGAGAGGAGGTTTAAGAACAAGTTTCTGAAATTTAAAATAGTGTGGGTTGCTCCAGTGGTTCTGTGCTTGTGTTCTGCCATTTTCTTTGCAGTTCAATCCTCTCCTCTTCATCTGTGCTGCACTTCCAAAGCAGACTGAGGAGATCACCACTTTCTGCACAGGAACCAAACTGTAGGGTACAACCCGGAGTGCTCACACTGCACTGAAACCATCTGGGTGGGCTATTGACTCCTACATTAAAATGCAAGTAGAGCAGAAGTTAAACAAAAGAAGAATGAGTGGGACGGACATGTTTTTTTGAAAACAAACATTGATTTGAATAGATCTGTTTTGGTGTTTCCCTGTTAAAAATTAAAAGACAGTCCTTTGATAGTTCCTGTTCCATCTCAATCTAAAAATCCCTCAGTTACTGTGGAGTGGGTTCTTGCAGCAGTGTGAAACGTGGTGGTGCTGGTGGGGTGTCCAAAGTCGATTTGAATTAGGAATTAGAATTGAATTTCTGTTAGAATTGAGAGATATAAGGGAAAGCATAAGGAAAACATTAAGGGTGGAAGAATTTAAAGACAGTAGTTGGTATAGCACGGTTGGGTGAAATCACAGAGTAGTTTGGGTTGGAAGGGACCTTAAAGCCCACGCAGTCCCACCCCTGCCATGGGCAGGGACACCTCCCACCAGCCCAGGTTGCTCCAAGCCCCGTCCAGCCTGGCCTTGGACACTGCCAGGGATGGGGCATCCACAGCTGCTCTGGGCAGCCTGTGCCAGCGCCTCGCCACCCTCACAGGGAAGAATTTCGACCTTGTATCCAATCTAAATCTCCCCTCTTTAAGTGTAAAGCCATTGCCCCTCGTCCCATCGCTACACGCCCTTGTAAAAAGCTCCTCTCCAGCTTTTCTGGAGGCCCCTTTAGGTACTGGGAACTGCTCTAAGGTCTCCCCGCAGCCTTCCCTTCTCCAGGATGAACCCCAGCTCTCCCAGCCCGCCCCACCGGAGACTCGGGCACCCTCCCCACTCCGCTGCCCGGCGGGAGGTGCCCGCGGGGCGGGCGGGGCCCGGGCGGGGATGGGCGCGGCGGGAGCGGCGCTGTCCGTGGTGATGAAACAGCGCGGGGGGAGCGCCCGGCCGGGCTGCGGGGCCTCGCGCGGAGCCCCCCCGCCGCCTGGCGTCAGCCCTGCGCCCCCCGCCATCGGGCAGAGTGGGGGGCTGGGGCACCTGCCTGATGGGGGGCGGCTGCGGGCCTGGGGGGTCAGCCTGGAGAGAAGGGGCCTGGGGGGGACCCGGTGGCTCTGCAACGGCCTGGCAGGAGGCTGTAGCCAGGGGGGTCGGTCTCTGCTCCCCAGGAACCAGCGACAGGACGAGAGCAAACGGCCTCACGTTGCGCCAGGGGAGGGTGAGATTGGGTGCGAGGGAACATTCTGCACCGAAAGGGCTGGCAGGCGCTGGCACAGGCTGCCCGGGGACAGGGGTGTCATCATCCCTGGGGGTGTTCAAAAACCATGTGGCTGTGGTGCTTGGGGACATGGTTCAGTGGTGGCCTTGGCCGTGCTGGGTTAACAGTTGGACTGGCTGATCTTTAGCATCTTTTCCAACCAGAATGATTCTGTGATTCTGAACCTGAAGGAGTGGTTTGTGTGTAACGGGTTGACCCTGGCCAGTGGTTACCCCCGCCCCACCCCACTTACTCGCTCACCCCCTGCCACCCAGAATAATTGTGGGGACAATGTGAAGGGCAAAACGGAGGAAACTCATGGGCCCAGGTAAAGACAGTTTAACAAGTAAAGGGGAAAAACCCCATCAAGTGCTGCAAAGGCAGTCGCGCAGCACCTCACACCAGTAAGCCTGATGCTCAGCACCATGGGCAGACAGTGTCTGAGCAATGGCTACTTCTGAAAGATCAAATCCAAAACCCTATCCCCTCCCGCCACCCCCACAGTTTTATTGCTGACCCTGGCATTACATGGCATGGAATAACCCTTCGGTCGGCTTGGGTCAGCTGTCCCAGCAGTGTCCCCTCCCACCCTCCTGCCCAGCCCCAGCCTACTTGCTAGGGGGCAGAGTAAGAAATAGAGACAGTCTTGATGCCATGTAAGCACAGTTTAACAACAGCTAAAACACTGGTATGTTATCAGTGCTGGTTTGGTCACACATCTAAACCACAGTACCATGTGGGCTGTAATGAAGAAAATGAATTCCAGCTCAGCCCAGTACAGTCTGTAAAATCTTAATGAGCAGTTCTTTGGTAAAGGGTTCTCAAAAGTTACAGGCCAACTGCAGAATTATTTTTTCATGGTTGATGGATTCAGTCCTAGCTTCTCATTTTCTGTTGTGACTCTTTCTTGTTATGGTTGTCTGATCTATGCAGGAATACTATTAATTCAGAATCTGAGTCTCTAAAGTTAATCCTTGTTGCTTAAAATTAAGTGTCCTGAGTGCAAGTGAACTGCATCTCGCTTCCTGCACAGCCCCACGTTCTGGAGTGATGGAGAAGGCTTTCTGGGCTTAGAGGGGCAGTACTGCAACAAGTGGGCATGTGTTGTTTGCTGTGCTTTGCCCATCACTGAGATTGCTAAACCTCATGCTTCTCAAGGAAATAGAGGATGACTATCAGAAAAACCTTGAGAAAGAAAAGGTGTCCCCTTGTAGCATAAAGTCAGTAGACAAGTAAAGGAATTATCCTAAAGCATTTGAAGTCTGTACTGGTAGATATTGCTCTTGACCTGTCACAGCCAGTAAAGCCAACCAGTAACTGCAGGTTTCTATTTGGAAGATGGCCAGTGAAGACTAGTTGAATACAGAAAGGGAAGAATGAGGGGTGCCTTGCACCCACTCCTGCCCAGAATTGTGAACAGGATGGTCCTAGGTGTTTCTGATTAAGTTGAGGCAGGAGAGCTTCCTGATCCTGGTGCACAGTGGGCTAAATATTTCCTAGAGGGAAAAAAATAAATATCTGAGGTGCTTCAGGAGGCTGTGTTACAGAGTTCTCCACCTAGGCAGGATGAACTGTTCTGGAAATCCTGTGATTCCTTACCCATATGGAGCAATCCCTTCATCCCTGCCGCAAAATCTACAGGAAAAGCTTTGAAAGGGAAGAAAGAGCAGAAGGGGTTTGCTTACACTGTTGCTTGTATTCCTGTGTAGACCATTCTCTCCCTTGGAGTGAGAAGCATAAGAGAGTTCTGCTAGCTGCATTCAAGAGGACAAATACAAGACTCCACTCCATTTCATGTTCTCCAGTTGGGAGACATTATGGTCTAGACTTGTCCCACTTAGGTACAGATGCCTTGCGGAGGTGGAAGCTCCCACTATAATCAGAGTGAGGGAACGGGCACGGCTGTAAAGTCAGCTGGGAGAAGGCTTAAATTCTGTTTTTATGAATGTCAAGCTGCAGAAGGAGAATTTGCATTTCACAGCGAGTAGCTCCACAGTCTGTTCAGTTTGTGCCAGCTGTTTCCTTTGTAGTAAAGAGCATCCAGAAGACTACAAAGCTCATCCAGATTCTTCTCATTTTCAGTGACTTTTCTTTTGCGATCTTGTTGAATACCACAGGACAAACTCGCTGGTCTTGTGCCTCGTTTCTTCTTGTCCCCAAAACAGACTGGTCAGGTGTCTGTGAAGTGGTTGGATTGAGTTGGACTCCCTGGTGCTCCCTTGTGAGAGAAGGGAAGTTCTAAGGAAGGACATCACACTTCAGACTTCAGAAAAAAACAGCCACTCAACTGTCTATGAAGAATAAATTAAAAAATTCCAGACAGTTTTCTATTTGGAGACTGAGTTTGGCACTCAACATCAGCAGGTGTGAGGTGTAGCCAAAATTCATCATGCTTCTGGCGTTCCTTCAGGTTGACCTGGCTGTAGGAATAAGTTGTAATTCTCTAAGTGAGTGTAATAGATCTCTGTTACAAAGTTTTGGGAGCTGGAGCAGGGACCCCAGGGACCTCTCTTGGCTTTCCCTGATAAACGGCTTTGTTAGATGCCATCAGCCTTCACCTTTTGTTTGCTTCCACTAGTAATTATGCAAGCCATATTTTGGACACTGAGACAAACCTCTCTATTTCCAGACAAAGCTGTCTGCCTGTTGTCTATAACATGAGCCAGACTGAGATCAGTTAGTCTGCAGGACCGTCTGGCCACTTCCAATATTACAGTATCCTGAACATCCTCTTGACCGTAGGAATACATTCATTCACCACCACCACCCCCACCCCCCCGAAGTTTAGCCATGGGACACAGTGGGACAGTCAAAGGATGCCAAGACCATACAAGATGTAGTATATCTACAGCAGAGTTTATTCTTTACTTCCATTCAGCATGGGATCAAGTGCTTCCCAGCTGCTGGTACCCAAAGAGATTAGATGTGATTTGTTGAATCATGGAGTGGTTTGGGTTTTTTAGATCTTTAAAGGCCACCTAGTCCAACCCCCCTGCTGTGGGCAGGGACATCTTCAACCAGACCAGGTTGCTCACAGCCCCGTCCAACCTGGCCTGGAATGTTTCCAGGGATGGGGCATCTCCCACCTCTCTGGGCAGCCTGTGCCGGTGCCTTACTACCCTCATCATAAAAAAATCCTTCATTATAGTCTGAATCTACCCTTTTTTAGTTTAAAACCATTCTCCCTTGTCCTATTGCTCTAGGCCCTATTAAAGTTTGTCCTCATCTTCTTACAAGTCTCCTTTTAAGTACTGAAATGCCACAATAAGGTCTCCCCAGAGACTTCTCCAGGCTGAACAGCCCCAGCTCTCCCAGCCTGCCCCCACAGCAGAGCAGCTCCAACCTCTGTGACCATCTTCGTGGCCTCCTTTGGACTCACTCCAACAGGTCTATGTCTCCTCTGAGCTGGATGCAGTGAAGAACCAATGCTACCTTCAGCAGTAGAGTTTTTACTCTGCAAGGTGAACGGATGCTTTCTGCAGTTTATGCATCACAGGAAGAGACCCAGCCTGCTCAGCATCCTCCATGGGACCTGAGCCTTTATGATGCGGTGTTGTGTGCGCTCATGGTCCTCTGTGCCAGCTCATCCATGTATGCCAATCAGTGGACCCGTGAGATGGTTCATAAAACACCTCTCTTGAATGCCTGCTGTTTAAGCCTTAAGCCTGGAGGTTACACAGAGACACATACGTGCGTGCACCCCACCCTTCCCTCCCCCACACACCCCTGACACCCACCTCAGTGGGAGAGGCGTGAATGTATCTGTGCTTGTGCCATGTCTTCACATCAGAAAATAACAAGGATCACAGATTCAGGCTGTTCTATCACAATTTATCTAAAGCCAGACTGGAGCATACCTTAACTATGGGCCAGCCTTGTGTTGATGGCAGCTACAGTTGAACGTTTCCATTGGAAACTTGGCTTCCATGGGTTACAGTTGCTACAGTCAGTCTTTAACTCAACTGACAATGTTCTTGCAAAAAGAGTGTTTGGCTGTTTACAGAGAGTGGCAGGTCTGCCTCTGCTCCCAGCACCAGGAACGTTCCGGGTGCAGGATTTGGGAATGAGGTTTGACTGGGAAAATTTTGAACAAGATGAATAAATTCTTTGTTCTGCAAATCAAAAGGAAAAAAAAAAAAAGATCAGGCTGAAGGGGAGATGTCAGGGGAGTAATCAGTCCTGTTGTTGAGGTGGCTCTAGTTCACATTTCATCATTGAGGTTCAGAAATCAAAGATCTGTTTATTTTTTTGAACACTGGTAGTGCAGCTTTGGCTAAGAAAATCAAGTCCCTCCTAAAGGGTATGTGCTAAGCTTGAATTTTTAGATATGTCTAAATATCTACATATCAGCTAAATACCCGAATATGTTAAATATTAGATATGTTTAAATTGTGCAATGTGTTAAACTAGCCACAGAGATAGCTTCATATATTCTGTATATTCGGGTCCCTGGATTGGTTACTCTGGAAGGATTTCAGAGGACAGGATTATTATGTCTTTTGTTGTAGGGCTATGGCTGTGTGTGGAAGAGGTGGTCAGGTTTTTTCCTTGAAATATATTGTAGGTTTATAACCTGCATAAAATCCTAGCACAGTTTTTGGGTGCCTGTCTTTCTGTTTGCAGAAAGCTTTCTTGTGGTCCAGGAATTGCACTTCCACATCTGATAGTGTTCTACCCAGATTAACAGTTTTAAAGCTGTTAATGTCTCAGAGATGTTAATTCTGCAGGATAGTCCAGCATCTTTTTTTGTGAGTGTGTGTGTGGGCTTAAAAGTTTTTACAGAAGATCAGAGACTGTGAAAATGTTGCAGTCTGCTTTGAAAGAATTTCTCTGGGGGAGTAAACTCCGTTTTTGGCAATGTCCTGATTTCACAAATCTTTATCAGGAATATTTCTCCATGGACCGTGTTCAACTAGTGCCCCAAATCCAAGAGGAGCAAAACCGTTTGATCCTGAATTCAAATTCATAGGAAAACATTGCCTGCTTTGATGATGTTGTGAAGGGATGACAGATTTCTCCTCCCTTAGAAAAACGCAGGGTGGACTCAGGTCCATGCAGTCCAGCTTCCCCACGCTGATGGTGGTCGCCGGAGGATGGCTGGGTCGAGCAAGTACCGATACTTCTCTGTCTGCTTTACTGATCTCCAGCAGTTTCGCAATCAGGGATTTCTGAGCCAGAAGCGTTTTACTGTTCTACCAACTGGAGACCAATTGCGCTTTATGCCGGAGGACTACAGCAAGGCAAAATCTGTATCCCGAAGAGTCCACAAACCAGCTGAAATATGGCTTTGGGAGCTATTTAGGGAGCACAGAAGACCTGGGAGGCTGCAAATGGAAAATAAATGGCAAGGAAGGCATGATAAAATTGGCATTAACACAATAAAACTGCTGCCCGTCGTTTGCAGTTGTCAAATATAGTCTTATAAAAGCTAAAAGCAAGAATGTTAGTGAGACTGGTGAGCTCTGTTTCACAGCTGCTTGCTCTAGGTTCAGCTGCAACCCTTCAGCTGGGGCATGTTGAACAGCCAGGTTTGACATGGAAAGGGTCACACGGGCGATTCCAGCCCAGTATCTCGCTTGGAAACCTTCCTCCTTCCTGGTGAGCCAACCTTGCCTGTCTGCAAGACCCGCTCAGATGGCATGTCAGAGTGCTTGCTGCCAGGGTGAGAAGGAAAGCCCAGTGGGATGGATGAGCCGGCTCATGCTATACCCCAGTAATAGTCTTATCTGTCTGTTCCCAATGAGCTGGCTGCTTCCCTTCCCTGCACCGTCAGGTTGGGATTGTCAAGTTTTTGGGGGTCTCGAGCGATGCTGCTGGCATGGGATGGGATGCTCCCACGCCATGCGTTGCTGCTCCGTAGTTTTGCCATTGCTTCAGCTCTAACCAAGAACCTGTGCAGCGCTGAGGACTGAGTTTCTCTGCATGGAGGAGATCTTTTAACAGCTCCGGTTCTGCATTATACAGGAGGCTATGTAGTTTTTTTAAATAGCAAAACCTCCCATATTCCCTTTCCAGCCCATCATTTCTGCACTCCCCTGCTTGGAGCCATTGCTTTAGACAAGGAGGACCACTCACCCCAGGCACTTTGGGCACGGTTGGATGAGGCTTTCATACCCTCATCCAGCTAGAAACTTCCCTCTTCTTCATCCTACCTCCTTTTTAGCAGAAATGCCTCTTAAGTGTAATTAAAAATATATCAAATAAACATGTTTCCCAGGCCTGTCCATTGGTCCCTTTCATCTTTCTCCCCTTTTTTCCACCACATGTCAACAGAACACTCCCCTCCTCTCTGGATTTTGGGGGAGAAGGGTGGTTGCTTAGCTTTATGTCTTGGCCAACAAGCTTAATACTCTGTTGGCTTGAACATATCCAAAGGACACAAGCTTCTTGTATGCAAATTTCTCCTCTGATCTTTCCTCTCGCCTTCCCTCCCTCCATCCCACCCTTCAGAAATGCGCTTCCTTGTCCCTGTGCAAGACTCACTGTGTTGTTGAAAGGTGGTGGAGTCTGTGTGGCGCATGTTTTTTAAGGAAAAAAAAAAAAAAAGAATTTGTGCTTTTAAAGAAATCAAATTAGAAATCTAGAGAATAAGGTCGTGTGTTGTGTCCCCCCCACCCCCCGACATTGCATAAATTGCAATAGCTTGTGCCAGAATGCTTGAACTTGTATTTAAGCCTATGGTCAAAATTAAATCTCTGCTGAGCTGGCTAACAGAGGGCCAAGTGCTACAATGTGATTCCCTAGGGGAGTGTAAATAGAGCGAGACCAATATTAAATGAAATTTTCCTGCTTTGAGTATCTTTAAAATTTTTAAATCGAGGATATATTAAATACATCCTATAATTCAGATATAGGTAGATAGATATCAATTATCAATCTAATTATTACATACCTGAAATCCTGGTGTTGCTCTTTTGAGCCTGCATGCTTTGGAGTTGCACTTACCTGTATGTGGTATTTTAGAGTTGCACTTGCCTAGATGTCTTCTGCCTATTTCACACCAATCTCCTGCTGTCTTTTAGGTGCCTGGGGCTCAGGACCTGGTGGACTTCTCACCGGTGTACCGTTGCCTGCACATATACTCTGTCCTGGTGAGTAACTGCCGCCCGTGAGACCAGTGCTGATGCTGGACTATGGTTTAAAGAAGACGATGTGTTGCCGCTCCTTCCATTGCTGCTGCTGGAAGGAGGAGGTTGGAAAACATTTATTAATGTTCACCTAGCTAGGAAGTGCGTTACCTGTGGTAGAAAATAGGCCAGTGGTGGATGGATTTGAGTAAAAAACTCACAGTTACTTCATGCAGGCCACAGAAATATAAAGGGATATTTTCTCCAATTATATGCAGACCCTGGGTTTATAATATACATATTTCTTGGTCATGCAGTTTTTCTCCAAGAATTCTTCTTTGACCACAGTAGCTTCATTATTCAGCACAAATGGAGAAGTTGTGGGGGAGCAGTTGTTTTTGAAGGTATTGTTTGCTGCGCTTAGAACTTTGCTGCTCTTCAAATACTGTTTGGCAGGAGCAGGTCTGCTGCCGTCCCACCAAATCCACCGTTTGGCTTTATCACTCCCAGCTTCCCAATAGGCTTTGCGTGCGCTGAAACACACAGCCAAACTGAAACTGTGATGTGCCGATGTTTGGTTATTGTCTGAAAAGTGTACTCTGAGCAACACTGTGTTCTTGAGAACTTCTCAGAAGAGCTCCCGTCCCTGCGGATGTAGGCTGCTGGATGAGCTGTGTTTTCTCCTAGGCAGTATGAGTACGTAAGGCATTGATTTTCTTATTTATTTATAACGAGGGTGTATAAGATGCCCTTTGTAGCTTGCCCTTCAACTTTCTAATTTCTAAGATGCCTCCAGCAGCGTATGAGCCTTGTATCTGCAGGCCCAAAGAACCTGTGTTTGCATCCATTCTTTAACATCCTTTGGAGGGAGGCAGCTTGCAGAGGGCTCTTCTCCTGTGGTTGAGCAATCTGAAGCCCAGGCAGCAGATGAAAGGAGCACTCTGTTCGCAGCTTTCCTCCCTTGCCACGGTGGAGCCAAGCTTGAGAGAGAATTGTTTTTAAGGCACTTCTAAAGCCAGTTTCTCCAGCAATACATACAAACGAATTTGTGAAAGGAAAAGAATTGTCATAAGAACATTTATATAAAATCTTTTTGTGCCCTCATCTGTTAATAATTATGTAATTTGGCTACATTGCCATGATATTTTATTGGAATGAAAAAGTTAACCTACCCAAAATGTGTTACTCTGTTTATCTTGGACAAAAACCTCCTCTTCAAACCCGGTTTTGGGAGCCCGGTTCAGGGAGTGTGCTAATTGAAGATTACAACTGGTCTAAAACACTTTGTGGATTTCAAAGTGTCACTTTATTTGGAGAAACTTCAGTGAAGAATATGTGTAATGAAAACAGGATTAGGAATCCTATTTGTGTAGCTTATATGCATTTGTTTAATGCAGGGGTATTTATTTAATTGTGTATTTATACATAAAGCTGTTATGAAGAGGATGAAGAGCTTTTGCCGGGGGATATAACAGTTTTGTGCATTTGAAATGGTCTTGTTTTTTTATTGGGGCTTTGTTGTTGTCTTGTTGCTTTATTTTTTAATCTGAAATAGCAGTTGGTCCTCCGGACCGTAGTAGGGAAAGGCTGCTGCTCGAAGACAGGTCTCATGGCTGGTGCTCTGTGCTGGATCTGGAGGGGATTGCCTTCTGCTGGAGCTGGGGATAGTGCAGGGGTCTCTGTGGCGGGGAGGTTCAACCCAGTGCAGGGGTGAGCATCCTCTATCCCCAGCCTGAGCTGAGCTTATGCGGTCCTTCTTCCCCTACTCCTTCTCTATTTCAGCCAAAAGCCCTCGTAATGAGGAAAAAATAAAATACAGCAGAGCTCTAAAGAAGGTGTGTTGGTGAGATGGGAGCAAGAGAAATAGGTAACCAGCCGTAGTAAAGGCTCCTGAAAAGAAGATTGCCCTTTTCCTGACCTGTGATTGAATCCTGCCCTGGCTTTCGAGGCCCAACTTGGGCTGAACAATGTCAGAGATCCAGCAAGCATCGAAGGAAATAGTCACATCAGTGTCAGACGGAAGGATCATAATGTAATAGTTACCAAAAAATCCTAATATTTGTCATTTACAATAGCGTTATCTAAATGCTTGGCCTGCAGTTAAAAAGGCCCACGTTGAATAAACATTGAGATATTTATTATTTTTAGTGAAATCGACCTTCCAGTCACCTCGGTTTTATGGCTGTGCTGCTTATAAATTCCCAAAGGATTATTTGAAAAATCCTACTCATATCTGCCAGCCTTATCAGCAGGGCAGAAGTTCACATATTGTAACGGGAGGTCAGCCTTCGGTCATGGTCTTACAGAGGGGGCCAGGCACCTGTAAATCCTTCCTTCAGCAACCAAGGCGAAGTACAATATCAAACAGGCAAGGAGACTTTTCCAGGAAACGCTGAACTTTCTCAGGAAGGGCAGAGGAGGGGGAAAGAAAGTGAAGGAAGGTCAGGCGGGGGTTAATTGAGAGTTGGACCTTGGCGTGGTGGTGGCTCCGGGAGGACAGGCCCTGGTGGGATGCTTTATGGGACTATTCATTGGCGATTCCTTTTCTTGTGAGAAACGGGCTGGCTGACAGTGTCTTGAGGAAGAAATGGGCGTAGGGGAGGTTTTGAATATCTACAGATATCGAGCAAAACATCACAGGAGGGTATTTGTGTATTATACTGGGAGTTGCACACACGGATAACTCTTCTCTGCTCAAATAACCCTTTGATTTCAGGATATGGGTTTATGTATCTAAACAGTGCCTTGAACAACAAGTCCTTGCCCTGTCTTTGGTTTCTGCATGCAGCGAATATCCCCTGAATTGCGTGGAAAAAGGCTTCTCAGGTGACAGGTCTTGTTTTAAATCGATATGAATTGGTAACCGCTGAACAACCTTGGTGTCTTGGTGGGAATCCTGATAGTATTAGACAAATGTGTACTGTCCTTTTCCTAGGAAAATTGAAAAAAGGCTAGCTGGAACAGTGGGTATAGTGGTTCTTCAGGTTGCAAGAGCATCATGTAAAAGGGTTAAGGTGGGGAGCTGGCAGCAGAGCCAGGTGATGTGAGTCCTGGGACCTGTCCTGGTCTCGTTGGTCAGTTGGCCAACAGCCGTGTCTAGTTTTAGCTGATGGTAAATGCTAAACCCCACTTAGTTTCTCTTCAGCAGCAATGTGCTATTTAAGGACATTAATCTGCTGCATGGTTAGCCTGCTAGGCTGTTGGTATCAGGTATATCTTTTCCTTGAGTTAATAGAGAAGTTTGTTGAAAATGGTAATATTATTATATAAAGAAGAAACAAGAATATTTCAGTGAAGTGATTTTGCTATTGACTTTTTTATCTTTTATGTTGTCTTTGACCAAAGTCTATGTAATGCTCCGGTTGCTTTGATCGATATCCAAAATAAATTAGGAAAGGTGAGGTTTGGGCCAGATGGTTTATCTGCTGGAGCATCTGAACAGCTGTTGGGTGCCTTGTATTTCAAGGCCAAGACATGGAATTACTTTGCTTTACATAACAGAAAATGAAAAGCAATTTTTGTTTCATGTTTCCCGTAAGCTGTAGCAAGGCAGAAAGCAAAGAGTGAATGAAGACTAGAAAGGAATTAAAAAAAACCCAAAACAACAAACCCAAAAAAGTCAGAGCGGTTTGCACAGAGGGTGCTCCCAAGAAGTTGTCTCATAGGCAGCTGACGGTGATTTAAGTCGCTTAAGCCTTCTGCTTCAGCCAGTGCTGTTGCCTGTTAGTACTCATTTCGGGTTTGCCTTAGCTAGGTGGGTTTTTTTAGCTTTATGCTAATTGGTTACGAATTACTTTGAGGTTCTTAACATGTTCATGAAGACACTGGTATTGACACTCCCAGCTCTTTGATCTGAGCTACAAAGGGGTCATTTTAGGGTAAAGAACAAGTGTCCAAAAAAAAAAAAAAAAAAAAGAAAAAGAGAGCAGATTCTGATGTAAATACAGGCTTAAAACTGTAGCTGCCTACTTGTTGATGAAGTATTTCTGGAGAATCCCAGAGCTGCATAATTTAGATAAATAGCGGTTGACAGCTATTTACTATAAATTTGTCGTATCTCGCCATTGACGTTTTTATCTGCTGCATTGCTTCTGCCCCAAGCCTCTCTAACCCTAAACCTGCTTTGATGCACGAAATCCATTAAGAAAGGTAAAAAAATGTAGAACAAATAATTAAAAAAAAACATCCACTTTACTAAAAATAATCAGTGTAGAAATGTCTTTAAATGCCTGTATTAAAATGCAAGCATTGTGCATAAACTGTACCCACCTGGTACATTTTTGCTCACCTATTTCAGTGAAGAATATGATGTTTAATATCTCTTAGCTGTGTGGAGCCAGTGGCCTTGGGAGGGAAAAACATTTATTTTTGCTTACTGCTAGAATTGCTGTATTTTGGTCACAGAAGTTGTGCGGGGATTCATGGGCTCAGGGTCTCAAGGGGGAACTGTTTGGCTGAGGATGGGAGACACCAGTTTGGATCTTCAAGCCAAGCAGATTTCATTTGAAGTGGGAGATGCTTCAAATCCGATGGTGGATTGTTGGTCTCCTCCCAGCCCTCCACTTAAATTATTGTATGTTTTTTATTTCTCTTAGAAGTGTGCTAGCAATTGTGCTGCCTGCATTAATCCTCCTTTTTCTGCCTTTGTGGGCTAGTAAATTGGCAGGCTGGTTGCTCATCAGCTTGCCCGTGGTGGCAGTGACACAGCCGGTTGTTCCTGCCCGCTTCCCACCTCTCGGGGGGGAGCTCCAGCGTCCCCACCAAAATGTTTGTTCTCTCGTAACGGGGAAAAACAATTGAAGTTCTTCTTTCAAGGGATGAGAAAGCCTCTTATAGGAACCACAATTCAAATAATAAGGGCTACCCAACCCTCTCTTTCATATGAAAATGTCTCTTTTTTCTCTTTGTAACGCTAGTTGTTTCTTTTATTTGATACTGAAACACAAACCCTACCATGGAAAGTCTGTGGTTTACTTCTATTTTTGAGATCAGTGTTGTAAAGTTTTTCCCTCCATGTCCTTGGGAACTTTAAAACTTTTTTTTTTTTTTTTTTTTTTTGCGGGGGTGGGGAGGGAGTTGGGTGGGGGGGCAGTGGAAAAAATTTCCTTCTCGAAGTCTCTGGTAACTCCTTGTTCATCTCAGACACTTTGCAGATTGTCCCATCGTTGTGTCCTGGCATATCTCACTGTCTGCTGACTTGGCTGACCCACTGGTGCCTGGTGGAGTTAGATAGCTATAAACACAGCACTGAGATCATAGGGAAAGGCTGAGGGTGAGACACTTTGTGCACTGGATTGATAAGGACACAGGAAAAGCCATTAGAGTGAACTGGTGTCAGTGACCTGTGATAACCATTCTGTACTACGTGCTAATGGACCCTGGGTAGTGTGTCTGTCTGTAGTGGCAATAGATTTAACTTTTGTAATTGTCATATTGCTCTTTTAACCCTGTGACCTTATTACCCATGAGAAAACCACTTGGCTTCGATCAAAGAAGCAGCAAAGAAATCAGTGTTCATTCTAAGCTGGCTAGATATGATCACAGGCAGTCTTGATTCTTAAAATATTCAGCTTGGAAAACAGACATGTTAGAGGGGGGAGGGGGAAAAAAAAAAAAAAAAAGAGGTTTACTACAATAGCCTGATGCAGACTTCTTGTCACCTGAGGTTAGGATCAGCAGCTGTGCTTTCCCAGGGCTTTGCAAAGTTCTGCGCAGTCCCTGAAAACATGCTGATACTTTACATTTAATGCTGAATTCCTGATTCACTCAATCCCGTTCTGCTCTTAGTGGCTAACTCTGTTAGTCCTGACCAGGGGAAATATATAGCTTCTGTTCATCTGATTTCATCGAATCATTCCAGATGGATGGGACCCCAGGAGGTCTCTGGTGCAACCTCTCGCTGAAAGTGTGGGCAGCTCGGAGATCAGACCAGCTTGCTCAGGGCTTTATCTATCCTGGTCTTGAAAACCTCCAAGGACCAACACTGCAAAATCTCTCAGGGCAACCTGTTCTGCTCCATGCCCTATCTGTAGGTATTGAAGGTGGTTGTTAGGTCCCCCTGAAGCAGTCACTCCTCCAGACTGAACAAGCTCCATTAACCTCTCCTGTGGGGCAAGTGCTCCAGCCCCAGCCATCTCGGTGGCCTCCAGTGAACTCGTTCTAGTTTATCGGTGTCTTTCCTGTATTTGGGAGGCCCAAAACTGGATGCAGGGTACAGATACAGCCTTAACGAGTGCTGCATAGAGGGGGATAATCGCTTCCCTCAATCTACTGGCTTTGCTCCTGTTAATACAGCCCAGGAGGCTGTTGGCCACCTCTGCTGCCAGGGCAGACGGCTGGCCCGTGTTCAGCTTGCTGTCTGCCAAGGCTCTTGGTCCTTATCCACAGAGCTGCTCCCCAGGCAGTCAGTACCCAGTCTGTGTTGTTGCAAGAGGCTCTTCCTTCCCAGGTGCAGGACTTGGCATTTCTCCTGCCTTATTTTCATCAGGTTCCTGTCAGCCCATTCTTCCAGCATGTTGGGACTCTCTGGCTGGTGACTCTGCTCTTGAGTGTATTGACTGTTCCTCCCAGTTTGGTGTCCTCTGCAAAGTACAGGAGAGCATGCTGTGTTGCTTCTCCCAAGTCACCGATAAAGATGTTAAGCAGGGAATGTCCCAGAGCAGACCCTTTTTAGTTCCCCACTTGTTACCAGCTCCCATGTAGGGTACAATTCATTAATCACGGTCCTCTGAACCTGACTGCCCCACTAGTTATTTGCCCATCCAGCTCATCACTCATCCAGACTGAGACATCTGAATTTAGGTACAGGAATATTATGGAAAAGCATGTCAAAAGCCTTGCTGAAGACAATGGCACCCACTGCTTTCCCTTCATCCATAAATCCTATCACGCTATCATAGAAGGCAGTTGGATCATCGGAATGACTCCTCCCTGTTAAATATGTGCTGGTTTTCCCCAGTCCCCTTCTCCTCCGTATTCCTGGAAATGTGTCCCAGGAGGACTCAGCTCATGACATCCTCAGGGACCAAAGTGACATTCATTGTGCTGTAGTTCCTCAGATCATCTTTGCAGCCTTCATTGTAACATTTGCCTTTTCCCACTTGTTGGAACTGTGTATTTTTTTATAGTATTTTAACTATTTCAGGGCCTTTTGTTCAAAGGAGCATTTGTTATGAGATGTTAACCTGGAGTGGTGCAGAATGCAGGTCATCTGAAAGATGCTAAAGACCAACACCACTATTTGTATTGTGTAAGTGTGGGAAGGGGAAGGCTCTTCCTAAGCTTTGCTTTGCTTCCAGGCATTGGGACTCAGGAGGGTCCCAGGAATATTTGGAAAATGCCTCAGCTACCCGAGAGAATTTTGTGGTGGTGTCCAGAAGTGGTGATATCTCAAAAACAACAAGTGATAGAGACGGAAGGATGCTGATTCGCAAAGAATTTCCCTGAAGAGCGTTGAGTTTTCTAAGGTAAACCCCAGCTTAACAGAAAGGGAAATCTTTATCAAGTGTTCCCACTCTTTTCTCATCCTCTGGTTATAGACTCATAATTGTTTAGACTGGAAGAGACTCATGGAGGACTTTTGTGCAACCCTCCACTCAGAGCTGAATTGGAATTTATGTCAGGGGTCTCAGAGCCACATCCAGCTGAGTTTTGAGGATCTCCAAGGGTGGTGACTGCCCAGCCTCTCTGGGTCCCGGTCCCAGTGTTTGACCACCCTTACTGTATTCCCCCCCGTTAAATTAATTTGAATTTATTTCTTTGAATTTTGTCTCTTGCCACTCCTTTTGCTGTGCATTTCCAAGGGGAGCCTGGCTCCACCTACCTTGTAAATCCTGAATTAGATATGCTTCCTTACCCTTCTTCTTCCTAACCTTCCCTCATATCTTGTGTGCTCCAGCTTCTTCAGTTACCTCGGTGGCCACTGCTGGCCTTGCTTCAGTGTGTAGTACACCAATATCTCTACAGCTGCTCTTTTGCATAACACTCTTAGAGCCCTTTTTTATTGCAACTGGATCACAAGTGACATTGTTCCACTGGGCTGATGCTGATAGTCAGTATTTAGGATTTACTTTTGTTCCTAAAAATAAGGAAATGGCACTCAGTGCTAGTTTGTAGTGACATGTGAGAGGTACTGCAACATAACACTAGACCTAAATGTGACCCTGGTGGATCAGTTCCAGATTTTCTTGGCTATCCCCAAAACTGGAAGGAGAGCAGAGGATGAGGAACCCCTCCTAGAAGTGAAGGGTCCTGCCTGTGGGCTGCCCTTGGCAGCATTGCCTCTGGACTCCATGTGTGCAGATCACTGAAAAACAAGAGCAACAAGATATGCATGGAAGCAAGGCTGTGAGAATATACTGTCCCTGCCTTACCTTGTGCTGTTGAGTATTTTAGTTACCCTGGCCTTCGTAACTGGTCCTTGACAGAGTATGTGTAAGATGTGGACTCTTTAAGACTGCTAGAAAAAGAGGCATTAGGAAGATCCTTCTGCAGAAGGACTGTTGAGCTATGCGTGTTAGTGAAGCTGTGTATTTTGTGCATAAATTAACCCCGGAGGGAATTATCATGTGCTGACCAGAAACAACAACTTTTTTTTTTTTTTTTTTTTTTTTTAAGAGAAGAGTGTGTTTGTGGGGGAGGAGGGGGCTGTAAAATAATAAGCCACCATGTTTTATGCGTCTTGGAAAATGGCTTGATGCACAGCTGCGGTTGCTGTTTTCCTGCTATGTATGTTGTTTCTCATCTTAAAGGTCTATATGCACTGTATCTGGGAAATGATTGCCATCCTGTTTTCAATAAAACCCTATTTTTATGAAGGGTCTTGAGTTGGCTGGACATTAATTCTCAATCTGTTTACAAATATTTGTGCAGGAAAGGGTGAGCAATGTTCAGGACGGGCTTATGACGCATATACCCCCTATTTCAGTCCTTTGTTCAGGAAAATGTGGAAACAAGGCAGTTGTTGTACAATGAACAAACACCGCCTCTGCATTCCAGGAGTGTGGTGCGGGAGCTGCTTGCTGCGGGGCAGCAGTGGTCTGGCAGTGGGAAGATGAGAAGCATGCAGACCGCCATCCCAACACAAAAAATTGCTTCAGCTCAGAGATCAGCAGGCAGCTTGGGTCTTATTTTATGAAGGGTGATGGAAAAGCTCCAATTCAGGGAGTTGATAATTGCTGTACACAAAAGCTGGGATATGTGTAACGTGTTCAGAAGGTGAGGGTTGCCCTCAGAGAGGTTTTCCTTGGCTCTGCTCTCCTGAACCCCTCCAAATGAGAGGTTTGGCTTCTGAGAAAGGTGTCTCATCTCTTTTATCATTTGAAGCTGGTACCTGGAGGTCTGGGTGACTTATGATCTTCTAGTTTCTGTGCTTTGTGGAGACGTAATCATCTACTTACAGACACTGAACAACCCACAAGAGCTGTTATGAGAGCAGGGATTTGTCTCTTGCCTTTAAATCTTTTCTCCTGGCTTTACTACCTCCAGCTTGTCTTGCCTCAGCCATGGTGTCATACAGTGTCAAAACGCCTTGGAATCCTTCTGGATAAAAAAACTTCTTGGGAATAACAGTCCAAAAAGTTGTTCCTGTTCCCTCTTGTGATTGTTTCAAACATTAACCAAAGGACATGCATGGAACAATATAGCAAACTCTTTATTGTAGCCATAGCTTGGGTATGCCACAGAGCATGCTTTCTGCAGCTGCTGCTATATAGGAAGCCTCGTGATATTTTTGTATATAGACCCTAAAACCTGTACGTTGACTTGTACGGGTGTCCACCATATATACGCTATTTCTCTTGAGGGAAGCTGCGGTTGTGTTCACCTTCACAGCATCGCAGGCAGAGGTTGGAGGGGACCTCTGGAGATCACCTTGTCCAGCTGCCCACAGAAACAGGGTCAGCTAGAGTGGGGTGGCTCAGGACCATGTCCAGCTGGGGTGGAAGCTCCACAGCTTCTCTGGGCAGCCTGATCCAGTGTTTGGTCACCCTCACAGTAAAAAGATGTTTTTCTGCATTCAGTGGAAATCTTTGTATTTGTGACAACTGGGTACCAGTGAGAAGACCCTGGTTTTGCCTTCTTTACTTCCCCCACTGGGTGCTTATACACGTTGAGAAGGTCCCTCTGAGCTTTCTGTTCTCCAGGCTGAGCAGTCTCGGGTCTCTTGCTGCATGTCACGTGCTCCCATCCCTCAGTATCTTTATGGTCCCTCACTGGGCTTGCTCCAGTGTTGTCTGTCTGTTGTGCTGGGGAGCCCAGACCTGGACACAGCTGTGTCTCGCCGGCACGGAGCAGAGGTGAAGGATCACTTCCCTCGACCTGCTGGCAATGCTCTGCCAAACACATCCCAGGAGTCTCTTGGCCTCCTTCTCTCCAGTGGCACAATGCTGGCTTATGGTCAACTTGGTGTCCACCAGAACCCCTAGGTCAGGGGTCCTCAAACTTCCTAAACAGGGGGCCAGCGCGCGGATGCAGTGGTAGGCAGTCATCTGCGGCTGCTTGGTTCCCCCCCCCAACCCCTAGTGGGGGGTGGGTGGGGGGTCTGTAAATACCGGGGGGCGGATTGAGGACCCTGGGGGCCGTATCTGGCCTGCGGGCCATAGTTTGAGGACCCCTGCCCTAGGTCCTTACCTGCCAAGCTGCTTCTGAGCTGGTCACCCCAGATGTGCTGGTGCCTGGGGCTGTTCCTCCCCCAGGGGCTGGACTTGGCGTTTGTTGACCTTCATGAGGCCCCTGTTGGGCCACTTCTCCAGCCTGCCCAGGACCCTCTGAATGGTGGGATGCCCCTCTGGTCTGTCAGTTGCTTCTGCCAGTTTTGGCATCTGCATTTTGAGGGAGTAGAGGGATCAAAGGCAGCTTTCACCCAGCAGAGCTCCATGGGTGATGTGTAGGGGGAAGGAGAACTCGTTCTGCTCAAAAGAGCCAAGTGCTGGTTCTTGTGCTTACGTCTCCTTGTGTAACAGAGCTATTTCACTGCCTGGTCATTTGGCTTCTTGACTTAAGTTTCCTATAAACCCATAATTATTTCATATGTGTTGGCTGAGGTGGGCAGAGCTGAGAGCTGGTCAAACCAGAGGTCCTGCTGGTCCGCTTCTGGTTGGGAGTAGGCTGTACAGCATCCCGTGTGCCTGTTTGAATTCGGTTTATGTCAATCGTGGCCTTAAAGAGGGGCAAACCTTCCAGTTGTCAAACATGGAAGTGGGCTGCTAGGACATGACTTGTTCCTGATACAGAGTTTATAGCTAATACTGGATGTGCTGCTCCTCGGCAGTGCTTGGAACAGCAAGTCTGTTTGTTAGTTTCTTGTGTTTATTTCTTCCTGCTCCCTGACCATTGCCCCGCATTCTGCGATGGCAGAACAAAAAACCAAATACACACATAGAATTTTCCAATGCAAACATTTTATAGCAGAGCCGTAGGAGCGAGCTGCGTTTTTGTACTGGAACGTGGTGTGTGGGATGGGTGCTTTCCTGCTCCTTCGGAGTACGTGCTTGGATTCAGAGAGAGGAGGAATGAAGAGCTTTAAGCTCACATCATGGCAGTACAGCACCTTCTCCTCATGGCAGTATCCCCATTTAGGGGCTTTCCCCCCACCCCGTGCGGCTACAATTAACGCAGCCCCTGCCTGCCAGTGATAATTAGCTCTCTGGTAGGAGACATACGGCTTAAGCCGCACAATATTAAGCAGGCTGTGAAAAATGGGTGAGATTTGTTGCAGACTGCGTTCTTCTCAGTCTGTTTTGCCTCCTATCCTTCCACCTTCCTCTTCCCTTGGCTCCTTTGCCTCCCTCTGGACCTGTCCTTCATCTTCCTCAAGAACTCATTCTGCACTCCTCTTAAATTAAGTTTTTAAAATTTTTTTCCTTAGTTGATGGAAGCCCTGACAAGAACTGATTAGCTGTTGGGGATGCATCCTTCCTTGCAAATCTTGTGACTGATTTCCACTGCTTCCTTCCTTCCTCGAGACTGGAGAGCAAGCTTTCTTCTACGAGCAGACAGTTGCCTCCCAGAGGTTTTATGCACGGTGGCCTTGCATGGAAGACTCTGTGGGCTTGTCCTGAATATATTTTTTTCCCTGGCAGCTCATTCATTATAAAGTTTTAATGAATTTTAAATATATTATGAAAAAAGCACGTGGTGAGAAAACATCTCTGCTCATTTTTACGCTGGGAAGTGTTGGGTTGTGCTTTTCTCTGCAGAGAGGGTGGATTGAAAGCAAGTGGAGGAGAAAGGCATGTCCCCGTGTGCTTAACCTTGCAGGTCACCTGGAACGGGAGGAGATCGCCAAAAATGCAACCTGAAAATGTTTAGCTGCTGCTGTTTATAATGAGGAAATATCTGTCTACATCATCGCTTTGTAACTTTTCAAAAGTATGACTTAAAAAGGAGAAGGGGGGGTTGGAGAGGAAGCTGCGCCGCAGTATTTTCCAGAATGAGAAACACAGGCTACTTGTTCAGTCAATTCAGTTTAGGTCAAATGTAGTTATGAAAAACAGATGATTGCTGGTGATCAAGCTGTACTTTGACAAATATCCCATTGTTTGAGCGTGCAGTGATTTCTTCAGAGCGTTACCCGGTGTGGGGTTTGGCGATTGCTTTCCTCCAGCTCGGAGCCTGTCAGCTGGCGTGGGGCTGGGTGCTCCAGACCCAAGGGCTTGACTCCATAGGAGGAGGGATTGCACAGAAAGAAAAGCTCGGTGCAAAATGTGTGAAGTTTCCACTTTAGCTATTAAAATATGAGCTCACTTGGGGCTCTCAGAAATGCTTGAAAGGACGCTTCGTATGTACGCATTGCATCCTGTGCTGCAGAGTAAAGGTTTATTTGGGGGATGCTGAGATGAGAGAAGTTCCTTAATATTAGTGTATCTTAGCCCTGTGTCACTTTGAGTTACTACGTATTCTTTTATGGTTTCCCCTAGAAAATACTCAACTACAAATCATATCTGTGGGGTAAGGAACCTATTACTCACATTTCAGAGACAGGGCTAGTTGTAGCTGAGATAAATGTACGTGTCCCCGTGCAAGTCTGATGTGGGGAGGTTTAGATTAGATGTTAGGAAACATGTCTGCACCGAAAGGGCTGTCAAGCACTGGAACAGGCTGCCCGGGGACTGGGGGGAGTCGCCGTGCCTGGGGGTGTTTAAAAGACAGGTAGCTGTGGTGCCTGGGGACATGGTTCAGTGGTGGCCTTGGCAGTGCTGGGTTAACGGTTGGACTCAATGGTCTTAAAGGTCTTTTCTAACATAAATGATTCTATGGAAGGAGAGCCCTGCTCTGACACTTGCTGGGTCTTGTGCTCTTCTGCTTCGCAGCTGAGTGGTGGTGCTTTGGTGGAATTTCTCTGCAAGGTGGCTGTCAATCTGAAACAGCAAAACACATTTTGGGTGTATTTTCAAATTTCTAAGGGTGAGAAGCAATGTGGACAGATACATACTCTGTGACCGGTTTTATGGACGATAGGAAGGCTGCAAAGTGCCAATGGAATGTTTAATCCTTTTTAGGATCTTGTTCGGAAATCTGTATCCTTTTGCTCAGTAGTCTGTCGGCTTCTGGGATGCGAGGCTACTAATTGTGAGTAAGTTAATCTTGGACAACTCAGGGGACAAGCTTTTCTTCTGTGCCTTGTGGTACCATCTAAAAGATTCAGTCTTAGCAAAAAAAACCCCATGAACTCATCGCCCTTGCCTCAAGTTGGTTTGTGTACATGGGGATACTGGAGAGAAGATTGAATTGATCAGTGTGTGAGCAGGTGGATCAGATGCTCAGGACATATATGCAGGTGGCTGGGAAGTCTATAAGCAGAAATGAGGTTGACGTTGATACAGAAAAGCCTTTTCATGGTAGGAGAAGGTCTCTTACATATCTGTCCTTGGAGCAGTTACAGGAAATGTTCCATTAGACACTGGGAAGGCCAAAGGGCTGGGTTTGTGTATGGTGCTGGTCATTGGCATAACTTTTAGAAATGTACACTGTTACTTGATGTATTTTGTCATCTGAAAACAAAACCAAAGCTATTAAAAATAGGAAAAAATGGTTTGTGTTTGACTACTTATCAGCGTCACTGGTCTTTGGGGTATGAACATGCACTGGATCTTCTGTTGTGCTGCTACCAGTCAGAGATAAACTTTTGATTATTAATCATGGGAGAAGATTAGACTCTTCGACAAATCTTAATTTGTGCATGTTACTTTCTACTCCTTTGCAGCAGCATTAACTCTGAGGAACTGTGAAAGCTCGAGCTGTCATCTCAGAAAAGTTTAATGTCCTTCTCGCCTTTTACAGCTCCATGTGCTCTGCGCTTCACTTCATTTGTCAGGCACAGCAACTCCAGATTTGGAGTACTACTTCTTTCTAGCTATTAAAAAGTAGAGATTTTTAAGATCAGCAAAGGCCCCCAAGGGAAATGTTTTGAAGTATTTGAGTCTGCCTTTATGTTCCTTCTGGATGAACATATCTCTTTTTAATATCAAGAATTGATTTGATAAATACAAAAATACTGTTTTAAAAGGTTGGCCATGTGTTCAGTGTTTATACAAGCAAACCAACTCTCTTTAATGAGAATGATGTGATGTTAAATCTCATGTTGGACTGTGGTAAGAGTCTTTTACTTGGTCTAGTTTAAGGAAAATCTGTGGTACCCAGTCCTGGCTAAGCAGAGTAACAAAACAAATGATGCTTGGGTAGTAGAGACTGAAAAACTTGCACTCCCTTGCTCTTGCTAAATGAACCCAGCAGCTCTAAACCAATGACTGAGCAGTACATTTTCCTACCGATATTTAATGGAAAAGAAAGCGCATTTCTGGTTAACATTTAAACCTATTAAAATGCAATTCAAGTGGGATTTGCATCTTGGGTTACTTGAAAGATTTACTATGGCTACTTGTCTGTCACGTTAGGAGAACTCGCTTTACCCTGAGAATCCCTACCGTTCACTAAAATCCCCGTATTTAGCTTATGCTTGCAGATGCTTTCCTTGCAGCTGAGCTGCCTTCACCTGCACCATGGAAGAAGCTCAGCCCAGCGTGATGAGTGACTTGACGTAGCAAACGTTAAATAAGAGCACTTATTTAACTGTGTAGGGCTAGAATTAATGTAGTCAACTGGTAAGTACATTTGAGGATTTTAGATGAAAGGGATGTTGAGTCTGGGTGGACTCTGGTCAGCAGAGTCCTCCTGTTGCGGTGTGGTCCTTGCACCCATAAGGGTGAGGAGCATTTCTGGCTGACCCATCAGCAGCGTTTTGGTGGGCCAAAGAGTTTTGCATTTCCCTGGGGGGCTTCTGTCCTCGTTCTTGCCCAACAAACTGTTTTGTCTCAGGAAACCACAGGGTCACAGAATCTGTCGCTGTATTTCAAATCTCAAGTTTCTAATTTGAAACTTTGATCAAGCCTCAGAAGAGGGGCAGGTCTTGGTCTACCAGTCCTCTCCCTGCTCTCCCCTGGCTGCTGTCTTTTCTGCTTTCAGAGTTAGTGATGAACATAGATGTGAAACATGCCCTTTCTCCTGGGAGGTCCTCCTTAACTTCCGTAGAGGTGAAATTAATAGGGGAATAACATTGAAGGAGGAGATTGCTGTCCCTTCTCCTCTTGCAAAAGCCCCCTTAAACTTACGTTGTTATTGGAAAAGTGAAATGGGTTGTGAAGGGAGGTTCTCAACATGAATGTGCTTGAAATCAGGCATGCTGCTTGTGATTTTACTTGGAAGAAAGCATCCATCTGTTTTGCGCATAGATATTTGGTCTTTCTTCTTCAGTGGACTTACTGCAGGGTTTGAGCATGGAGCATCAGTTCTTCATCTGGTCTTCTCTGCTTGTGTTTGGGAAAGGATGAGGTTTCGGGTGGGTGTAATTCCTTCCAGAACTGCACTGTGCAGCCTGACAGACCCCTGCAAAGGCTTTGCTGGCTGCAGAAATAAACTTTATTGGTGGGAGAGGGAGATCTGTTGCGCAGAGAGAGCAGAGTTGTTGATGCCGCCTTTGTCCCATAGTTTTTAGGAGATGTTTTCAGTGTGCTCCATCCAGCCCATTGAGCGCTTTGAAGATAAGAGCACCTGAGCCCCAATTCTCTATGGCTAGCCATGGTATGGGGAAGGCTTCGGGTGTGTTCATAGCCTGTGCTGCCATGGTGGCCCCTGGTTTTGGGGCTTGGTTGCAGGTTTTTGGTGGCTTTTACCTCCTCTGAGCCACAGTAACACAAGGAGTCACTTCTTACAATTTTGTCATGCAAGCTGAATTTTTTTAATAGAGAATATGAAATTATAAGCACTGTTTTCATCACCATAGACTCATAGAGTGGTTTGAATTGGAAGGGACCTTAAGGATCACCTAGTTCCACCCCCCTGCCATGGGCAGGGACACCTCCCACCAGCCCGGGTTGCTCCAAGCCCCGTCCAGCCTGGCCTGGGACACTGCCAGGGATGGGGCATCCACAGCTGCTTTGGGCAGCCTGTGCCAGCGCCTCGCCACCCTCACAGGGAAGAATTTCGACCTTGTATCCAATCTAAATCTCCCCTCTTTAAGTGTAAAGCCATTGCCCCTCGTCCCATCGCTACAAACCCTTGTGAAAAGCCCCTCTCCAGCTTTCTTGCAGCCCCTTCAGACACCGGGAGGCTGCTCTAAGGTCTCCCCGCAGCCTTCCCTTCTCCAGGCTGAACCCCCCCAACTCTCCCAGCCTGTCCCTACAGCAGAGCTGCTCCAGCTTCTGACCATCTTTGTGGCCTCCTCTGGACCTGCTCCAACAAATCCATAGCTGCCTTATGTTGTGGTGGGGGCAGCACTGCAGGGGGGTGTCTCACCAGAGGGTCAGAGCCCCCTCCCTCGCCTTGCTGGCCATGCTGCTTTTAATGCAGCCCAAGGTACAGTTGGATATATTTCCCTATTTTTTAAAGACTTGCAGTCTGTTCTGATCTCTAACCTCTGTTTTCTGTGAAACTTTGACACAAAGTCTTATGGACACTAGAAGTTTACATGGGCAAGAGAAGCTGTTGGGCAAATTTATGGAAAAAAGTCCATCAAGGGCTATTAAATAATAAGACCTGGCTTGTGGCTCTGGGCGTCCCTGTACTGTGAGTTGCTGGAGGCTGAGAAACTGTGCTGGAAAAGTTGGATTAAGTGTTTGCCCTGTTCTTGTGTTATTTTTCAGTAACACCAGGTCTAGTGCTGGCCAGCGTAGGAGGCAGGGCGCCGTTCCCGGGCTCTGCCTGCTCTGCCGCCACGTAGCGTTTGCACGCCTGTGTTAGGAAAGCTGGTTGCTCCTGCTGGTTAAATTCAGGTTTTATTTAGTTATCTCTAACACCGGCCTGAGCCCTGTGCAGGCAGGACAGGGAGTGTCTCCTGTCAGCTCTTGGGCACTGCTGTGTGACTGACTGTGTGGTGGAAGACCTCACCGCTCCAGTTTTGCCTAGGATTTGAAAGACATTACATTTTCTGATTTTTTTTTTTTTTTTTTTTTAACTTGAATGAGGTTAAAATACTTCTAGCTGCTTTGCAGAACAGAGGCTACTGCTTTTTTAAACCTGGGAATGTCTGATTTTCCCGGTTGTAGTGATGTATAACAGGTGAAAGAACTTGCGGCATTTGAAAAAGTATTTCTTTCCTAGACTGAGCAATTGAAGGGCACTTTATTCTCATTGTCATGCTTTTTTCCCCTGCAGTTACAAGGATTGGAAATTCCTATTTATTTATCATCAGTGAAGGCTTAGCTATGCAGCAATCTTTGATTCCTGCTTCTGTGGTTGACACAAAACAAGTGAGTCCTGGGCTAGGATCCTGAGGGCAGAGCTAGCACCAGAACTGGCTTGTGATTCTGAAGGAAACGTTGAGAAGTGAGCCACCTGAGCCTCTCATCAAGCTGAAGAAGCAGTTTTGTGCTGGCAATTTTAGTTGTTCTGGGCTTTCTTTTTTACCTTTAAGTCTTCAGTTCTTCAATTTTCCATCACGTTGCCAGTGGCAGTTGGCTGTTTCTTTGTTGATGGCTTCCCACTGCAAGAAGATGGGAACCCCTCGTCGTGGCCAAAGCTAAGAGGTATTTGGCTTTCTGCTTCTGGTCCCGACCTTCCTGCAGTTGCTTTTGTGTTGATCCCTTGGAGAGGAAGGAGAAAATGCTGGGTTTTTTTCTTTCCTCTACAGCACCAGTTTACTGTGGGACCATGGGCTGGGAAGCTGGTGAGCACCACGGTCTGGTTGTCTGTTTCTGAATTCCTTGGTCTTAAATGGAGAAGAGAGTGGTTTGCTCCCCTTTGTGTCACACAAGCCATAAAATTTTCACATTTTTCGTCAAACTGTGATTTCTTTCTCTTGGGAAAACTGGAGCATCTATGAAAGGGGCTGATGTGGGAAGAAGCTGGCTTCTGGTCCAGGCAGAGCAAGGTGATGCTCATCTCCAGAATTCTCATCTGTCAGGTTCAGCTGAGCGCATTGCATCCCTGCGAGCTGCCAGGCTTCTTTTTTGGGATGGAAACTCCTCCTTTGGCTCGCGTGGCCCCACCCTTTGTCAACCCGGGTCAGAGGTTGTGAAAAGCAATAGTCAATTAAAGCTTTATTAGATGAAATTAGCAATGCTCTGAAAGGAGCCGCCAAGCTAAGGCCACTAATAAAGGCCCTTTGTTAAGGTATTTAATAAATTAACGCTCTGCTGTGGCGGGGAGGGCGGGAGGTGATTACAAAAGCCAGGCTCGTTAATCAGCGTGTTTACCCTCTTCAAACATCCCAGCCGTGCGGCTCCCTAATCTTTCCCCACCAGATTTGTTGGGAGGTGTGCGGGCAGCTGCCGGCCCGGGACCGGGACGGGAAGCAGCTCCACGGGTCATGCCTGGGCCACGGCACCAAGGACTCGCCAAGACAAACATGGGTTATGAGGGCCATCGCGCTCATCACCAGAGTCCCTCGTTAAGCAGGGATGGTCCTTTGCGCAGGTAACCCGTGGCAGACAGGGGGTGATGCCAAAGCAGCGGGGTTCCCCGAAACACTGCGCTTTGTCTCATCCCTACCCCACTTGATCTTCGGATTTGATTATTTTTTTTAGCAAAGCCCCCTGTGTGCCTTGCTGGATGTGCTGCCAGGCTTGAACATTAGAGGGCATCTCCTCCTCACTCTTCTTTATTTATTTTTTTTTTTTTTTGGATGTGTTTTGTTTTAGTGCAGCTTAATCTATAGGGCCGTCTTTAAAAAGCAAATAGAGCATTTGACCTGCTGTGCAAATTAGCCATATGGTGAAGTGTAATATCCCGCTGACCCTCATTACTGTGCAGTATGAAAAGCTCTCCCCTTTTCACATGCAGGCATATTAAAGTGGCCTTTTCAGCATTTTCTTCCATATAAAACTGTCTTCACTCCTGTGGCCAAGCAGTTAAAAGGGAACTCCAGCTGCAGCCAGGAGGGTGAAATTAAAGGCTTTACCCTCGTCTAAATGGAAAATAGATATTGCTTCCTATAGACAGGGCCGGGGAACAATGCTGCGCCGCCAGCTCCAGCAGTGGGACGGGGGGGTAATGGCCTTATTTGCTGGGAGGAAGGAGCCTGGCTCCTGTGAGAAAGGAGGTGTTGGGTGTCTACCTTGGAGGAAGGGGGAAAAAGGGGGAAATCTTACCTATTTTCCTCTATAGTTAACTATTTCCTAGCCAAGCCGCTGGGAAGCAGTAAGAAGCTGTGCCAGGACCTGCTGCAGGACCCCAGGTTTTCCCTAGGACAAGCAGCGGCTCTTGTGTCACTGTGCTTCAGAGCTAAAGGAAAGCCACGTGCATCTTCACCCTGTAGAAAACTGGCTTTAAAACCAATTCTCAGGTGCATTGGTGCCCGTATGTTCCTTGTTTGATGGACTGGGGCTGGCTGGGAGCTGGTGCCCTGCCCAGAGGGATCAGGAGGGTATTTCTCTCCCATCTTCTCCATCTCTTCTGGTGGAGGTGGCCTAGGTAGCAGCGCCAGCATCTGCTAGCCATATTGGGCTAGTTGGTGGACCGGGATGGAGTAACTATCAGTTTGACTCAGATGTCAAGCTTTGTTTTCCTCTTGCTTTTGCTTTGTGAATTTTTGTTGCTTTCAAACTTTGCTCTAAGTGAGCTTCCCAAACCAACGATCGGAGGGAAGGAGGGTGGCACCAGAGCTCCTGTGGACCCTTCTGGATTGGCTTTCTGCTCTTGTGGCTCTCGCTAGTTCTCAGTTAGTTTCTTTCAACCGACTAGCTCATGACCTTGGTACTACACAATTTCTGGAGCACTCCTTTCCTTTGGGATAGCCTTTGGTCATGCTCTTTGGTCTTCTTGCACTTTGCTAGGTCTCAGTTTGTTGGCTTTTGTTTTTTGAAGTGCCTTTGAGTACAAGTCCATTAAGTCAGGCAGTTACTATCAGTGCACTGTTGTTCGATACAAGCCCTGAAGCATCTGAAATGTGAAATTCACTTTGAAACTTGGGATTTAACAACTTGAAAAGAAACAGGTTATGGTCTTCTGTCTGGGGCACAGGTTGGAGTCAGGGTTGGGTGGAGCAGAGATCCAATCCTGCCTAGCGTGGGCTAAGCTGGTAAGAAGGAGATGGCTCCGTGCATGTGCCCATGGCCCTTTTATTTGTAGGAGACAGTGAGTTCCTGATAGCCAGCAAAGCAACACAGAAAATTGGTTTAGCCAGGATAGCGGAGGTGTTCCTGGCCAGGACAAGGTGGGGCTGTGACTGTTCTCCTCTCACGTGTGCTCTTTCAGCCATGCAGGACACGTGGAGTTGAACGTGGCTGCTTGCGAGCATGCACAGCTCTGCAAACCTCGGAGGGAGAGGCTCACCTCAAAAGCGGCACTTGCCGTGTTGCCGCTCTCTCTTCCCCCCACGCAATTTTCTGGTTAGCTTTATCTTTTTGCTTTCAGTATCGAGGTGGTGTTTACAGTCAACAAGTGGTTCCACGGGGCTGAGCAGGAGCCTCCTTTTTGATCCTGATTCAGCAAAGTGCTTACATGCTCAGTGCTGAGCACCTGCATGTGTACCCGTGTGCCTCCGTGATACTGTTTGGGAATATTTACATTTTTAAAATTACACATCTACTTAACAGTCTGACTTCTTTCTGTTTCATTAGTGGTGTTCCCTGGAGAGATCTTCAGGGCATGTTAAACTTATTTTCTAAGCTTGTTTTCTTGCAACTTGTTTCTAAGTAGTGTACAAGCTCCTGTTGGTTTCTTGAAGTGCTGCACAGTCATCTCTTCTTAAAACAAACGGCCTCTTTTAGGGTAATCTTGGGGTGCAAAGTGGTTATTTGCAGGGTTTTAAGACTTGTGCTGCTTTTGGCAATGTAGGTCCCCTCCAGACCACTGCTCTGAGCTGTTGAGCCATCGGGACAGGGGTTGTACGTGTGAGTCTGGTTTTGGGTATGCCTGCGAAACTCTGGGGTTACAAGAGGGTAGTAGCAGTGGGATCCAGGTCTGACTGAGCATCCCTTTGCCATGGATACGATGCCAGGCGTTGTTTGGCATTTGTAGGCAAATGAAAATGAAACGCTATCTGTAGGGGCCGTTACGGCCAGGTGAGGGGTGACACATCACAGTAGTCTTGCTCATTGACATGGGGGAAAAGGAATATACTGTTTCTGGTTGAAATGAGACTGAGGTCAGCTAAACTGTGACTCTAACCCCTGAAATGGGACTCCTGGCCCCAGTTCTGGCCCTTTCTCCTTGCAGAACGTGACACATGGGAAATGTCTGGTGATCAGGACATTTGCAGGCCAGGCTGGGAAATAAACCACATGTGAAATACCTGGGGGCTTTGAAAACTCTGTATAGTATGTTTGTAAAGCGTGCTTCTCACAGGATAGGGTCATCTGGGTGGGAAGGGACCTCAGGAGGTCTCTAGTCCAACCTCCTGCTCAGAGCCAGTCACCTGTGAGATCAAACCAGGCTCAGGGCTTTATCCACTCTGGTCTTGAAAGGTTCCAAGGATGGAGACTGTAACACACCTTTGGGGAACTCTTTCTGCTGTCTGACTGTTCTTGTTGTGAAAAAGTTTTTCATTACAACCAGTCAAAATGTCTCTGTTTCATTTGCACCCGTCACCTCTCCTCCTGCCGTGCACCACTGCGAAGGTGGCCTGACTCCGTCTTCACAGTGACCTCGTGGTAGGTATTAGGGTTAGATCCCCAGATGTTTTTGGCTGCTTTTTGCTGCGAGGGCGCCCTGCTGATTCACCTTTAAGCTTGCTGTCTACCAAAACGTACAAGTCTTTATCCACAGAGGTGCTCCCAAAGCAGTGGTCCTCAGACTGTGTTGTTGCAAGGGGTTCAGGGGTTTTTCCTTTTCACATATGATATATGGCATTTGTCCTTACTGAATTTCATCATGTTCATGTTGGCCTGTTCCTTCAGCCTGCCAAGACCCCTCTGGATGGTGGCCCTACCTTTGAGTGTATTGACTTTTCCCTAATTTAGGGTCATCTGCAAAGTGGATGATACCACGTCCATTGCCTCCTCCAGGTCTTTGATGAAGACATTAAGCGAGGCAGGTCCCTGCTGTCATTCTCTCCTTGTTGTGGGCCACCATGTGGAGCATGACCTGTTAACCCACAGCCCTCTGAATCCAGAGGTATGGATGTGTACCGACCAGGTACCCATCAAGCTCATCAATCATACAATTAGGTACAATGTTTTGGATTTTAGGAGCTCCTCAGTGAATTGTCCCTTGTGAAGAAGGAGCCTGAAGGCAGGCTTTCATAGATAGATGAATACTGATCTGCTTCTCAGGAAACAGTTGTGCAAGTCGTTGAGATGGGCTGTATAGGAGCGAAGCTGTGCTTTGGTGAGATGCTGTGTAAATCTCTCCTAAAGTTGGGAGAATTCCCAAAACATGTGCCTGAGAATTTTTGCAGACCAAAATCAAAGGAGGATGAAGGGCCAGAGATAAATTTAAGAGAAGCCTAGATCATGCAGTAGCTAGTGCTAATACATTAATAAATCCAGATGGGTGGTGGCTTTAAGATTCCTGCTCACAAGAAAGTCATCTGAGTTCATCACTCTTTGCTTAAACTAGAGCTGCAGTGATGCAAATGGCATGGTCTGTGGATCAGGTGCTACCAGATCTCCAGTGGATTTTAAACTAGGCTGTTACAAGTAAATTGGGGCTATTTCTGTTGGTTCTGCATACATGATTAACTGGTATCCACATATATACACTAAGCTAAGTGCAATTTGGTTTTATCAAAGGAGGAATCTGGTCAGCATATATTATTGTACCACATCACCTTACTTACTGTCATTGCAATGATACTTTCATGCCAGAACTTAGAAGATCCACTCATTTTTAGGGAATGAACTAACGATGTTGCAAGTACGAGGTGTTTGAGATGGCTCAGCCAGTAATAACCCCAGGGGAGCGAGGGGTTATTGATGGCATGTGTTACCCAGTTGTATGCAGCTAGTAAATTATCGTTACATGAAGTACACAGGGTGCATTTCTGCTTCCAGCTAAGCAGAAATTTAGTAATCCAAACATTGTCATCTATGTGTTCTGAATCCAAGAAGTCCCATCTTACTGGGCATTTTAACTGTTTGCTGAGGACAACAGCAGAATACAACTTCCAGCACATTTTCCCCTGTGTAATTCACAGCACAATTTGCTTTCAGCTGTCTGCTGCTCCTGAATTATGAAACTTCTTTGGGTTTTTTCAGCTGTTGTTTTTGCATTCTTGTGATTATATTCTGTTTTCCCTTATGTGGTGTTCATCTACGATCTTAATTATCTGCCTGTCATTGCCAACTCTGTGAACACTGAAGCTAATTTGAGAAGGAAGGTTCTGCCCGGTAATTTTAAAAATATGAGGCATTATTGAGGGTTTTTCCTGGACCAGTGATTACAAGAAATGTGTAGTTTGGAAGCGTAGCTTTTGATTCTTCCTGCTCACTTAAAGAGACTGAGAGCTGGGTGAGACCTCTTCTCATTAAGACAGAATAGAATGAATAGGAGAGGGACGCACTTCTCCTCTCCCCACCAAGAGTACGTGATTTCCCTGAGTGAGGGGTTGAGCTCACAAGAAACCCAGGGGGAGCAAGGATGCTGATGCTGTAACAACATGTGTTAGCAGTGTCTTGCTTCTGCAGAAGGTCGATGGTGGATCTGGATCCCACGAGAGGCAGGGCTGGGAGCTGTGCCATCCATAGTCTTTCCCAAGTGGTGTTTGTTCTCAGACCTGCCATGTGCTGCTTGAGATCAACGTGCACCTCGAGGGTTTTGTTGAAAAACATTGCAGGTGCAACGTGTATTTACAGGATAAAATAGCTGCTTTTAGGAGGAAGGAAAAGAAAGAAAAAAGTTGGGCTGTTTCCTACCAAGGGGACATGGAGAGTGGGATTAGGGCCCATGCACATACAGCTCTACTCTGAGCTTACGTTCTGACTTGCAGCTCAGCTCCAGTCTAGTATTTTTGTCGAAGTGTTGTTTGGTGAAGGTGTTGTTCAGCTTGGGTGCCATGCTGTGCTGAACCACTCCGGATATTCTGGAACAGATCTTTTATTCAGCAGATTGCCTGCCTAAGCAGATGTGGGCATACCTGCCTGCACCTCTGTTGGCTGCTACGAGAGGCTGGGCCTGAACAACCCAAGTTGGCTTAGTGATGCTCTCAAAAATCACTTCTCACAATACCTTGTGTACAGCATTTACGTCCCAGAATACTGTGTTTGTAAACTGGAGGTAAAGAGGTGATTGGTTAAATGTGAAAAACCACCAGGCATGGGGCTGTGAGAGGAGAATGGGATCGAAGTATAAATACTGTGTGGTGTTTCAGGTGAAGAGTCTGAACACGGTCTCGTGGTGTATTCTGGCTAATTTTTTGGTGTGGTTTATTTCTGTTTGTTTGCCTTTTGCTCTTTTTTACCCAGGGGAGAACAATATTAAGAAATAAAGAGGAGTAGTATTAGCTGAAGACCTGATAGGTGTAATAGTCTTAAATAGGGAAAATGTGGGAAGCTGGGTGGTCTAAGCTAAAACTGCCAAAAAAACCCTGCTGAAAGTGGGGTGACTTCCCAGTTTTGGAAGAGTGTAATATGTGAGCAGTGAAAAGATCTGGGGGGATGATGGAGGAATGCGCTTGAGGGAAAAGGATGAAGTTGTATGTGAGAAAAATGTGGATAGTGTGAAGGGAGATTGTTTGGATAGGAGTTTTTTGTTGGAGTACCCTCTCATGAGAGAGTCCCTAATTCTTGGGGCACTCAAAAAAGGCTCAAGAAAGAAAATACAGGGAACAGTGCATTGGGAGGGAGATGGTTTTGGTCACGTCGGCAGGTCTGTAGGCTGTGAGCTTTAGGGAAGCTGTTAAGATGTGAATGTGGTCTACTTTTTTGGGGAATGGTTTCAAAGGTTTTTGCTGTTCCTTCTCTTCTGCTACGGTTAAAGCTGTTTGTTGGGTGGGAACGAGGAGGACTGGCATCCAAAGCCTTGAGCACCCTGTGAGGCTGAAGGGGCTTCCCTCCAAGGCTGAGGGGCAGGTTTATTGTGACTCCTTGTGCAGTGTCTCCAGCCCAGCTCAGATTACTCTTGCTACTTGTGTTTGTGGAAAACATAGTTTTTCCTCTGGAAGCGCAATCCAAAATAGTTTAATTTTCAGAAAATATTATGAAGTTGGTCCAGGTGCTTCATCTTCCTCAAAGCCATCAGTAAAATAAGGATAGAAACCTGGCGTGGGGTGTATTCCCAGTGCTGAAGGAGCTGAATGATGGGGTCGGGGGTTTCGGTTCTTTGCCATGGAGACACATGCCCTCTGCCCTGTCCCCTGGGACCTGGTGGCGCCTGTTTTTCGCAGCACCTGGTGACCTTCACCATCCCATGGGTGCTCCTGAGCAGCTGGTGGGAAAGTGGACACATCAAATGAAGAAGCTTTTTAATGAGGTGAACAGCTACGGGATAGGGTCTGTGGTGTGGCAGGGCAATGGGAGGATGGGCAGAGCTGTGCTGGGAGCAGAGCCGCATTGGGGGATGGCTTCTTGGTCTGTCTGTCTTGAAGAAATGCATGGTGAGGGTGGGGTGATCAGGGAGGATCTCTTCTTGGAGCTCAGTTGGAGGGATAAGAGAAAGTGTTTTCAGCTGAATTGAATTGCTTTGGCATAGTCTGAGCAGAAATCTTCAAAATCTGATCTTAAAAGGGCTAATTGCTTTCACACCAGCCTCGCACTCCTGATGAGCTGCTTTCCAAGTTTCCAGTGAGCCTTCGAGGTCACCACAAAAATCTCACCTGTGTAGCTTGGGGAAGCGGCAGCTTATGCATGTTGAGTAATGGGGAATTGATTTCTTGCTGACTTCTATATGAAGACTTCTATATGGTGCATAAGGCGAAACACAGTGGCTGGTGTGAGTGACTGCTGTGGTGGCTGCACTGATGATTGTGGCTGAACCTTGGTGTGCTCTTGCCTTCGGTGATGCCATACATTAATTTATTAAAGAAATAGGGAAAGAACACCTTCAGTTTTGAATTTGCACCACAAACTCATTGGTAGCAGTGGGCTGTGCTAGGTTAGTGAGTAGCTTCACTCAAAGATCTCAGTGATGCTACCAGAGATGAGTTGCTCTCATGGTCAAGATGGAAATGGTCATGGGGTTTTGTGCCACTTGTGTAGGTTTTGAGAGATGAAGCATGACAGGATTTAATAAATACTTTAAATCCAGTCCCATCAGTGGTGGGGTGGGAGTGGGACAGCCCTTCTGTCTTGGTTCTCCTGTGGCGCTGCCAATACTGAGAGAAGGTGGGTAACACCAGCATCCTGGGAAGCACTGGCTCTCAGGCCCAGGAGAGGAGCTCAAAGGGAGGTCAGAGCTCCCTGCTTGTAGGTAATAATCCCACCCTGCTCTGGGTCTAACCTGTAGATACTGGTTTCTGGCTCATGACACTTCCCTTTCAAGGGGGAAACAGCTTTTGAGAGCATTAAGAAGAAATATGGCATGGAATTGCTGGTTCCCAGGTAGTTTCTGTTTCTAAAAAGCTTTCTTAAAATGTCAGATTACTTGTAGGTTCAAGCTGATGCTTAACTTGATTGCAGGACAAAGGCTGAGATTTATACCTGACCCAGGTTTGCTCCTTGCCAGGCTGTTGGCACCACTGATGGTTGGATGGATGTGGCCACCATGTGCACCCTTGATATTCGGCTAGGATAAAAAGTATAATTCAGAGAAAGAATTGATGGTATAAATCTGCATAGTCTTTGCAGTGCATGTGCGTGGTGGCAAGAAGGTTTTTTTTGATGAATTTTAGCACTGTTGGGAAGGGCAGTGCTAGGTGGGAGAGCTGCTGGGCACATCAGCAAGGCTGAATTTTTCCTTAAGCCTTGAGCTCCAGCTTGTAGGAGACAAGGAGCAAGTCAGGCTATAGCTCCTCAAGGAGTTATTGCAGACATTTCATAAGACCCCTTTAGCTGAGGGCATCCTAAGGCAGCCTGGTTGTATAATGCCGTAGTAACTGGATAATCGTTAAATTCACGTCAGGTTTTTCTTTTAGTGAATTTATTTTTTGTAGTAGAGAAGATTGATGTCTGGTGCCTTGCTCAGGTGATATTTGTTGTTGTGTGTTGTTTGTTTTGTGAATTCCAAATGAGATTTTCTAAATTTTATTTATTTATTTATTTACTGGGGGGCTCGGAACAGTTCAAAGCAAGACCTTGTCCCTTCTCTGAAGTGTTTATAATCCAATTTCAGACATAAAACAGTGCGGGCGTGGAGGAGGGAGGAACAAGCAGGGATAAAACAGCAAGCTTTTACATAGCCTAGGGGACCAGGGCAGTAGGCGGACATCTGAATGCTTCAGCAGGTCGATGGCATTTGAGGATCCTCATGGGTTTGTTGTCTGGGTGGGGATGCTCAGATGTAGCCTGGCTTGGTAAAACAAGCCACCTACAGATGAAGCCCCCAAAAGAGCGGTTCAGGTCCCTGCCACAGTGCCTGGTGTGGGTGGCGATGCCTGGGTTTGGCTTTCAGGACTAACCAGCTCTCCTCTGGAGGCTCAGACCCCCAGTAAAGTTGGGAGAATGTGAGCCCAAAACTCTGTCTTGATCATTTTTCCCAGCTATAGAGACTGGTCCTATAAATTGCTATAACCCACACAAGCACTTTTTTCTGAAATTCCGTAACGTTTGTGGATTTGCATCACTCTTCACCCATGAATCAGCGAAAGAATTTCTGGCATTGTTTGTCCCCTCTTTCTTCTTGCTAACACTAGATACCAGTTGTTTCACTGCCCCTATGGTTAAGTAAGTTGGATGTTTGTTTGTATCACGGTCCAGTAAGGAACTGGTTGCACACTTCTGTATGCCACATCTGCACAGCGAGACTGGAAAACGGGTACAGAAGAGTTCATCAGATACTCTTATACCTGAACAGCTGGGGTTTTGACTCGGTGTTTTGAGTAAAACTCTTTTCTGACATTTGGATTTGCATTTTGCAGGAGAGCGTTGCTTAGATATTCTGGAGGAATATGAGATCTGCATCTTAAATGCTCAGTATTGCAAGTTATCTGTTAATGCCAACCTTTATAATTACTTGAATTAATCTTCTCTGTATTTCAGGGTGCCCGAGAAACCTTTGAGAGTTACTATAGGAAGCAGAGAAGAAAACAAGCCAGATTGGTCCTGCAGCCTCCTTCAAACATGGTATGCGGGTCCCCTGCTTGCAGTGCCCACACTTGCTCTGCTGAAAAAAGGAGCAGAGCGTTCTCGCTGGGCGTGCAATTGCCGATGGGTTGTCTCTGATTTATTTCCAATTGCTCGTGGCCACCTTTGTTTTAATCTTTGCTCACTTTTTCTTTGTTGCAGCACGAAACTTTAGATGGCTACAGGAAGTATTTTAATCAAATTGTAGGGTAGGTATTCTTTTTATATACATCCTCACTAAATATGTGTGTGCTTTGTTGTTGAGGAGCTAAAAGAGGAGGAGGAAGGAATGTTGATCTTTTTGAGGGTCCTTTAAAGAGAGCCGAAACAGCAAGGGGGCTGGGGGGGAAAGGTGGTTTGGGCTTTTAAAGCATTTTAGAGTGTATTTTATAGCTCCCACGAACTTTGCTGTGTCACTAGTGGGTGCATGGAGGAACCTGCCAGCTCTTGTCCCAGCAAGCGCGTTTCTGGGAGTTTGAGGGTAAATAATCTCTGTGGACTATGTGCATCTACTTGCCCCACTAATGAGATGAATAGGCCCTCTGCCTTAATTATTCTTTAATATTTGATAATTATTCTTTGATTATTTTCCTGGTAAAGGAGGTGATTTTCAAGCCTCTATTCCTATGAGCTTCTTATTGCACTCAGATTTGACAAGAGTCTTCCAAAACCACCCAAGCTCTAAGAGGAGACAACGTGAGACTGCCAATCTAGCAAAGATAGGGGATTATGTTGAAATTTCTACAGCTAACAATAATAATTTCAACACTTAATCACGACCAGTACAAATGCAACGTGCGCTGCTCACCTCTGTGCTCCTGGGATGAATTTCCCTGTCAAAACACAGCTGAGATTTTGTGTGTTGCTGTTTAGAATGTCTGGTGCCATGCTTGCTCCCTGAAAAATACAGTTTCTTTTTGGCCAGCATGTTTGATAACTGGAGATTGGAGTGAACTGAGCGTGTGGTGTATCCGGGTGCGAGACATTATTTTCCCTGCAGTTAACCAATTGTAAGGTGATTGCTGCTGGCTGGGGCAGAGTTCAGTCAGTGGTTCTTGTTGAAATAATGGGGTGGAGAACTTAAGACCGGGGAAATTCTGCCTTTGCGTATTACGCAGAGTGGCATTACTAGGAGCAACTGTGTTTTAGCTCACTTCTGTAATACAGTGAAACAGCATATAAAATACTGTGATGTTAAAAATAGGTGAATAAGGTGTTTGGCGTTGGCTATGTTTGATACAAATACTACTGCAAATCTGAGCTTGCTCTGGAGATTTGTGGATGTGCAGCTGCTGTGTGCCCCTCGCATGTGGTGTTTGCAGAGCTCTTGATGTCTCGAAACCTGTAACTTCTGATAACAGTGCCGTTTTTTCCTCTCCCTTAGGTTTTTTGTAGTTGAAGATCACATCTTGCATACAACGCAGGGCTTGGTAAATAGAGCCTATATTGATGAGCTGTGGGAGATGGCGTTATCAAAAACTATTGCAGCACTAAGAACACATTCAGTAAGTAAAAGCCCAGGGTTGCTCAGCTGTTGCTTGAGTATGACTTGACATGCTGGAAATACTGGCTTTTACAGTAGTATTCTTTGTTTTGCCTCTTTTCCAATGACCCTGTTTAAAGCAGTAGCATGAAGACACGCTGCTATTTCCCCAAAAGCTTTCTCCAGCCTTTTTTGCCTCTTGATGCACTGCATTTCCCTGTACCAAACTCTCAATATTTGGGGTGAATGGAAAGAAGAAAACAGTGGTTTGGTAACGGGGAAAAATACATCGCTGATCACTTTTGAAAAGCACCAGCAGAGGGAGTCAGTTTGTCCCAGAAAACTGGGCAAAAAGGCGTTTATTTGGTACACTGAAGTATGACCCTGTTTGATATTCCCTTAAAGTTCATGGCAGTGAATGAGTTGCTATCAAACTGCAGATCATTGGTGTGTAGAATGACACTGAATAGATTTCTTTTCTTATTTCATACTGAAAGAAGTTTGGAAAAATGGCTTATCGCTTCAGTATTTCTCTGCTTGAGCAAAAAAAACCAAAGCAAATTGCAAAAAATGAGTTTTTCCCTGGTTTGGTATGATCTGGTATATAATGGTGTACTGGTTCAGCTGGGAGCACTGGAGTTTTCTGAAAACCCTGTTGGTTAATGGGATGAAAAAATTGCATTTGTCCTTAAAAGGAAAAGCATTAATGTCTTTCCACAAGTGCGTTTTCAAACTGCTGGGCCATTTTCTCCAGGAAAAACCAAGTGTTAAATCACTGCTGCTCAGGGATGGCAGTTCCGTCTGAGAGCACAAGGATGCTGCAGGGTCGTGTGCTGCGGGGCTGCATCTAACGTGGTGTAACGTGCATGTGGTGGCACCCAAGTGATAATGATGTCGTTGCTCTTTGCTGTGAAAACCCTAACATTTCTGCATGGAGACACAATACGCTGCTCACTGCGAACCATGCTGAGGTCTGCGTTTAGGTGCCCGTGACTTTAGCTTAGTGTGGTCACCCACGGGCGGTGTTGCTGGTGAGCTGCTTGGCTTTATCTGTGCAGGTGGGGATAATCCTGGTGATGGACCTGGAGCTAGGTGGGATGAGGGAGGGCAGAGGCTTCACGGGGTGCTCTGGCTCCGTCTGGCGTGGCTGTTGTGGTGACTGGAAAGCTGCCTCCTTCCACTTAAGCTTCTGTGTTTTGAAAGGGGATAAACACAGCGATGTACACCCCGCCAGGTTGTAAGCCTGTGTTCGTTTTCTTTTTGAGTGGGGTTTTCTCTGAGGAAGCTGCGATGGTAAGCCAGGTACAAACACGATATTTTTCAATTTTACCAACTTTGTTGCCATGACAAATTGTTGTGATGCCAAACTTCATGCATGAAGTGGCTGCCAGGAGAAGCTTTTTTCAGTAATCATGAAAGTTGTGTGATTTCTCAACGCTAGCTTTGTGGTCATTGCCGTTCCCTCTAAGCGCTGCTCAGCCTGCAGCTCCCGTATAGACCAGCGCCCTCCATCCCGTATCGCCTCTGAGACTTGGTGGAGCGTTCTCACGTTGGTGAGGCTGTTTCGGTTCTTCCCTTTCAGCCAAAGTTATCCCTGTGTTTTCTTCCTTGCTGCAGACAGGGACATCTTTTATTGCTTCTGATAGCTTTAGGGCATTATCTTTCTTTCTGACTTTCTTTTTTGGACAGTGAAATGGAAAATGTGTCTCTTCCAGTCTTTCACATTGATTAATGGAGTCATTCCTCTTTGAGTTTCCAGAGAGCTTTAAATCTGTTCCTCTTTCCAGCTTATGATCACTGGTTCTACATTTGGTAAGACTTTGTCTGAAACTTTACATATTTTCAGCATAGGGAGGTTGTCTGCTGTGTCCAGAGAGCGCACGAAGCCTGTGGGTGACGTGGGGTGTCTCTGGAGGGACGATCAGTGCTGTCACTACGCTGAGTTGTGTCTTCAGGGTTTCGAGCAGTGTCCCAACCCTCAATAAATACTTGCATTGTAGCTCTGACCATTAATGTTGCTGAAATATAGGCATGCAGCATTTTTTTTTTCTCAGCCTGAACCACTTAGCGATGCAGCCTTCATGCAGGGCTCGGGGATGCCTTGCTGCGATGCTTCATTACCATCAGACACAACACACTAAATATTAAATGAGAGGCGCTGCTGTCATCCTGGTATGACAGCGCGCTGATTTGCTTCATCTCCTCTCGCTTCCCCAGCAGCTCCTGGGTAATCTTAGAGACACTTCAGGTATATCTACAGCAACTGAAATCCTTATTCATCATGGAGAGCCTCAAGAGCAGTGTGTTACGAGGAGAGATACCCTTATCAGCGTGCCTTCCTTTGCCCTGTGCAGCGTTAGGGCATGGGCTGTAGGATAAAAGCTGCTGATCATAAGACTGTACGGCGTGCCTGTGTATTTATTATCGCTCAAGTGATAATGCAGGAAGGCTGAGGGTAATATTTTTCACGTGTGCTGCAGTTAAAACCATGTTGTAATTTCTCCCCTTGTTTGCAGTCCTACTGTTCAGACCCGAGCCTGGTGTTAGACTTGAAGAACCTCATCGTCCTCTTTGCAGATACGCTCCAGGTACACGGGTGTTGGTGACCGCTCTTTATCTTGCTCAATGGTTGTGTTGCTCGCAGGTGGTGTCAGTCAGTGGGGTGAAATGGCTCATGTGGGCTTGCTGTAGTGACTCAGCTTCTTTTTTTGGCATTGTGGTGCATGAATTGGGCCCAATGGACAGCCTGGTTCCCTCCGTGTGCGGCGTGGCTGGCCCATGGGCAGCAACTGAACCTTGGCCACTTTGCCAAGCTTTTGTGCCCCTGCCTGCACCCAGCCCAGCCTTTAATACCCTTCGGTTCTCCACCTCGATAAATCACCGCCTAAACCCCTCCACCAGCACCGTTCATTTCTGTGGTGGTGGTAGGGGAGAATTTGCCCACGTGCTCCCTACTAAATTAAGAAAATAATCTTCAGCTGCCTGCTGGTGACTTTTTCTTACCTGAAGTTGCTCTCTTCCCCCACCTTGCTGCAGGGATACGGCTTCCCGGTAAACCAGCTCTTTGACATGCTGTTGGAGATCCAAGACCAGTATAGTGAAACCCTGCTGAAGAAATGGTCAGGCGTTTTCAGGTAAGAAGCTCTTAAAGCAAACGTATGAGATGTACCCTGCGGAGTAGTTTTAGCCCATAAATAAAATGTTTTCAGATCAAAAGTTTAAATTTTGGGCAACAGTAAGCTTCAGCCTTGGGCTCTTCTTGGACCCAGGGAGAGCCAATTTAAATACAGTTGTGAGGATTCTGTGTGTGGTGAGGTCTGTGCAATAAATTGGTGTAGACCAGATGTTTTATGTCCCAGAGGGATAAGGTTATGGTTTCATTATAGAGCTCATATTGACAGTCAATAGATGGAAGGACGCAAAAGTCTGGTGTGGCAGCAGCATTACTGTGCCGTTGGTCCAGCACTGAGTCCTGGGTGTCTCGGGACATCCGTGGTGTGTCCCTGTGTCTCTGTGCTGCTGCTGTATAAGCTGAGCAGTTGCCCACAGGTAGGGCATGGTGTATTATCCAGGATCCCATGCTGTGCTCTGGAGCCACCAGCTCATTCTGTGATGGTCCTCCCTGCACCTCCCAGGAGGACTGAGTTGTCTCTAAGCATGGGGCATTGGGAAGAGATGCTGGAGGATGGTCAATGCCCTGGTAGCTCAGCATCCATCTTCCTTGAGGTAGGCCTGACTGAAGCTCACCTGGGCTTTACTGGGGCTGCTGCTGAAGCTCAAGTCTGGATTAAAATCACCATTAAGTTCTGGCTGTGGCTTTGTGCAGGCTGAAGGCAGGGAGCTGGGAGAGATCACTGAGTCCAGCTGCAGCAAAGATGATTTCAAAAGTCACAAACCTGGGGAGAAGTTTAGGCCCATGGCATCACATCATAGCCTGGCACTACTTCTTAAGAGCTTCCCGACCCAGCAGTGAATCTGCAAAGTTGTGGTTGGTCTGTCATCACAGAACTGTCTTACTAACTTTTCTTTTCTTTTCTTAGAAATATACTTGATTCAGATAACTACAGTCCCATCCCAGTGACAAATGAAGAAGTTTATAAGAAAATAGTTGGACAGTTCCCATTCCAAGATGCAGAACTCGAAAAGGTAATCCTGAAATGAGGAAAGTGGCACAGTGTGTCCACTGGTGCAGGAAAATTGCACACCCTTGTTAGTGGCATTGAGAACTGCAAATGAGAGAGTAAAAAAAACCCCAAACCTAAACCCCCAGCCTAGATAAGCAACAAAACCACTCCCTCCCTTCCCCTCCCCCTCCCCCCCCAAAAAACAGGGGAAAAGAATAAATATGCTTTCCGTGTGATGCATTTCTCCTGCTGTGGGTGAGGAAAGTGTGTATAGCAGTACCTCATCAATTTTGTTTTCAGATCACAGTGTACTATCGCAGCTGAACAGCGCTTGCAGTAGACAAGAGACTAGAAATATCTGCTTCCATTGCTATTTTTTTCCCATTTTATGAAGCGTGTTATTGACCTTTATTTGTTTTAATCTCATATTTAAAAGAAAAAAGCCCAATGAGATGGTGTATCTTGGCTTTTGTATAAGTGTGTGCTTGCAAAACCTAAATGTAGCCAAATTTGACCTAGCCAGTGTCCCTTAAAAGCCTGCTTGGCCTTCTGCTCCACATCTGGCAGCCAGCGAGCTCCAAGCCTGGTGAACTTAATTAGAACTGGGAGGGTTTTTGATCCAAGTCAAGTGTTTAGATTTCAGAAAGCCTATGTCCTTCCCCCAAAACTGTATCATGGGGTCCAGCTTCTTACTATTACACTCTGTACCTCCCAGCCATGTGTGCGCTATGAGTAAAAGCTGGTTGGAAAAATTTGGTGTAGTACATCTGTTTCCTCTTGGCTTTTGGTGTTGTAAGCAAGTGTTCACCTTGGGCAGCAACTGTGGGAGGTGACCAAGCAAAACACCTTGTGCCTGGTGGAAGATAAAAGCCAGGGAGTTCTAAACCAGGATTTTTTCATATGAGTTAGTGAGTTAGGAGGGAGAATGAGGGTCCTGTTGTGCTGCCGGCTCCCTCCGAGCTGCAAGTTTCCTTCCAGCCTGTTTCAGGCTCCAAATCCCTTATGCACCCATGTGCCATTTGTAAGTGATTATCTGGTCTTTCACTTGGCTGAAATGTTTATATAATATACAATAAATGCTAGCTTGTTGTTTCATTGCTGGACTTAGCTAAATACAAGAATTAATTTGACTGCATGGAACATGTTGCTGGAAAGCAGTCGTCACTCCTGTTGAATATCTGCTCTTTGACTTGAATTCTCTCCTGTATTTTACAGCAACCGTTTCCAAAGAAGTTCCCCTTTTCTGAGTTTGTGCCTAAAGTTTACAATCAGATTAAGGAATTCATCTACGCCTGTCTGAAGTTTTCAGAAGACCTTCATCTGAGGTAGGAGATGGCTGTGCTAACAGTTTTAATGTGGAGGTGTTGTCTGCACTGAAAGATCTCAGCAGGTTTAAAATACGAGTTCTCTTCCTCAACCCTTCATGCTGCTCAGCTGCTTGGAATATACCCTGTCCAGGCTGGAGATGGCTGGTGGTTACCTTGGAGCGGTGGCATCCTTCATGTTCAAAGGACTGGCCAAGTCTTCAAAAATAGCTGCATCATGCAGGCAAAGATAGCCCAGGACCACGCTAGCTGTATAAAAGGTGGTGAGGCTGTTTCCTCCAAGGTGTTTCTGAGTCACTTGTGCTAAACAGATGAATGTGGTTGTCTTGAGAAAGATAGCAATGTCCACTTGTCATTGGGTCAGTGCCTGATGTAACATCTGCAGCCTCTGCATGGCCTCCCCGGACTGTCCCTCAAGGAGCGTGTCGTCAGCAAAACTCCTGAGGTTTTGATTTACCCTGTGTGTTAATGAGTTTCGGCTGCTGGTTTAAGGTTTTTGTTTTTCTTCTTTCCCATGGGAGTTTATATACAAATAATCTGATTTGATTTTTTTTTTCTTAAAGCCTCCAAAATACTCCGCGTGTTTACCCTCCCTTCTCCATCCCAAGGTGCCTTGATATTGGTTTTGCCCCGTGCGTATGTATGTGAGATTGGAAAACAACTATATTCACCAGAAACTGCAAGCTGTGCTTTCTTTTTGCACCCAATAATACCTTCAGCTTGGTTAGAGGTATATAAATGAATAACAAGATTTTTACTGGAAGAGAGGGATCCTTCTTCCCCTTGCAGCACCGTACTAGCGAGAGGTTGGAATGTGTGTGGGGTTTCACCTCCCCTGGCAGCTTCGCATCTGGGCCATGGCCTGACACACTGGGCATTGCCCTGGTGCTGGTGTGAAGCTAGGGCAGCATTCTGGGGACTTGTCAGATGTTTCAGTGCATACACAAAGCTCTTCGGGGGTTTAATTTTCTTCCTTTGTACGAGGGATAGTAATTTGGAGAGGCACCTTCTCTCCATCTTCTGCTAGAGGTCGCGGTAGCTCGTTGGTTGATGTGGAAGCACAGGATGTTTCTCACCCCACGTTTGATCTCATCCTTTCACTGGTGGCAGGTTGTTCTCTTTGGTGGCTCCCAGGGCCCTTAACCTGTGGGTCACCATTAAACATCTCGATTTCTAAAGCCGACTGAATGGTCCTGTTTCACACGGATGCTGGTTTCACCAAACCCCTCTGTTGGCACTTCCCTCATGACTTTTGTGCTCTTCACCATTACAGAGGTGATTGGGTTTGTCAGGGAAGGGAAGAAAAGTGTCCCCTTGGGTCCCTCCTCAGGGGTCCCCCTGGACATGTTATTAAAATTCCTTTCGACATTGGATTTTCCAGCCTTTTTTGAGGAGTGGTGTGGGGGCTGGGGGAAGGGATCCCAGCTCTTGGCTTTTCGAGCCAAAAATTTGGAATATTTTTCTGAAAACCCCTGTTGACACTTTCTTCATTTCACCCTGACAGCTTGAATTAGGTTTTATTAGGAAGCTTGGCTACAAAGCCAGCAGCAAGTTTTCTTTCTCTTCTCTGTCTTTTTCTTCTTTGGTTGTCATTTACCTTGCACCCTGGAGTGATTGGGGTCAGCCCGTCAGTCACGGGAGGCCTGAAGGTCATGACTACTGCTATGGGATACAGGACATCAGCTGTCATTAACCCAGACGGTTCGCTTAAATACTCTGCGGTCTTTTCCTGAAGACCAGAGCCTATGGCAGAAAATGCAGCTTGTATTTTTTTCTAATTATTTTTTTAAACTAGCTTCTTGTATTTGTTGGACAGGAGTGTTCTCCTTTATGTTGATATGCTTGTTAAAGTTATTTTGCTTTTCAAGTATTTGAAGAAAATTTGGAGCTTGGTGTGCATTTATAAGGGTTGTAATTTTTTTGGTTTGGCTCTATTAATTTCATTAGGAGAAAGAAAACCTCCTTTATATTTTCAGCAGTCCTGCCTTTGTTAAAAAACATGTGTTTGAGTTCATCGATGAGATGGCTTTGAAAGTATCTACTCACCAGAAGACTTCCACCGGATCCAGTGGAATTTCCCATTTGAAAGATAGTGAATATCTTTGGAAAATAGTGGGTGGAAGGATGAGATGTCAGCTCTAATCTACCAGGACTTGATTGTTTGGTTTTTGTTTTTTTTTTCAAACAAAGCATCAATCCTGAAAGAACTCATGATACAATTTTTAAAGTGCTGAAAATAATCTAAGTACATAAGGTTATTGAAATAAAATAAAATATCAGGGGCTTGGAAAACTACATCAGGTAGGTCCTTTGGAAGCCAGCTTTAGGAGAGAGGAGATAACGTAGTTTCTTTAATAGCTTGCGTTACTGCTCCTGTGCTCCTACTGGTCTGTGATCACGGAGTAGGTGCATAGCCTTAGTAACAATCACACCCCGACCAACTTCTACTGATGTGAAGCTGATAGATCCAATTGCCATCAGACATACGTAGCAAGCAGCCCGCATGAACAATGTTGTTCATATGGGGGTTTTGTTCTCTTGTGTATTGAGAATGGAGATCTGACCCATCTGCTGACGCGAGACCCAACCTCTGCTTCACAGACAAGAGCTAGCACCATGCAGCTGACTGGTACCATTACTCTCTGCTAACGGGTCCCACTGGTCTGGGCACTGGCTCTGCGTGGTTGGTGTGAACTACCACTTGGTTCATCATTTCACCCAGGAGGGTGCTGGGCAAGGCAGTGGCTAACACTCATCACTCCTGTTTCCACCCTCGCTTTCCTCTTCTGTCGAACCAGGGAAGGCTTGGAAGATCGCAGTCCAGCACCTGCTCAAATCCTGCTCTTTTTCTTTTTTTTTTTTTTTTTTCCCCCTCCCCAAGGAATGCTTACTTTTTTTTTCCTTACTCAGGGTGTAGACCTCATGGGACATGTTCTAGATCCTGTTGCTCTGGTGGAACCCGACCACAGAGGTTACCAGACTGCCTGACCCACCGTGTAACTAAAGTTACAACCTGATTTTCTAGCTTGTGCAGCCAACAAATGAAATCAGAGTAGGAAACCTTTGGAAATGGTGTGTCTGCAGAGAAGGCTTGATTAGAAGTGCTTTGAAGAAGTAAAAGCAGCACGGAAGTGCTAAGCAGTATTACTAAGCACTACTTGTTTATGCCCTGGAGGCTATCGTGGTTGAGGTGTTCCTGCAGCTGAAGTGAGCGATTAAAGCAAATCCTCAATTTCCAAAGCCATTTGGTGATATGGCAACCTCGTGCCGTCAGTGCTGGCTGTGGCGTCAGGCAGAGGCCAGCAGCATCCCGTTCCTGCCAAGAGCATGACTGTCTCGGGGCGTACACGCAGCCAGACAGTAACTGGCTTGTTTAATTTTGACGCCCTGATGACAGGTTGACGTTTGAATTAAAAAGCACAAGCTTTTCCAGTGCGACCTATTTGATTGCCATGTTGGTTTAGTGAGAAAAGCTGACATCATGTCCAAACCCCCGTGTTTTTCATCTCTGCTTTCTTGGTTCCACTAGATGCTGGAAGCTCCAGCCACCAGCTCCGCTTCCAGCCTCACCCGTTCTGCACCTACAGCATCCTTGGGGACTTGCTCTGTGAATCCCTATATATTGCATTTCAGCATTTCCCAGGGAAAATCCCGAAAGGGCCACAGTGTTTGTACAAAGATACAGCTTTGTGTATTTTTGCTCCCTACGTATTTTTTTTTTACCCTCTCTGAGCGTGGATCTAGCCCTTTTGGCTCCCTGGCCCCCTTCCCTGGTTCCCACACTGCTCCGGCAGCAGCAGGCAGCTGCTCCTGGTGTCACAGGGTCCTTTTGTACCACCCCTTTGCTTTATATCTCCTCGGGTGTCTTTTTTTACCATCTGTAGATCATCACAGGGTTAGATTTTATTGTGCTTGCTGTATTTAACCATGCTATTGTCTGGTGGAGGGGACTGGGACAATCCAGTTCTTCCTGGGGGATGATGGAGGGCCTGGGGAGTATGTGCATGGTGGGTTTTGGGATTTGTTTTTTTTTTGTTTATCTTTAAGTAAAACCTTATTTGAGATCCCTACCCATAGTATAAAGACCAGAAGAATTAATTGGCTGGTTTCTTTTCCCTCCACATATTGGTTTCTGTTCCACACTTTAAAAAATCCAAATGCATCACCTTGGACCGCACATCAAAACCCTGCGAGAAGGAGCCAAGGGGTCCATCTGGGACATGAAGTGGGCTAACTCTGATCATTGCTGGCACAGGATGCGCTTCCCCGCTAACCAGAAGGAAAATAAACTCACAGGGATCAGTGGTGGTGATCTAGAAGAGACCCACACTAAGACTTTGGCTGATGACGTTGAATTTAAATTAACAGGAGCTGGGTCTTGCTGAGCTGCTGGCCCTGCTCTGCTTGCGTCCAACTGGGAAGAGACAGTGGTCAACCCTTGGCAGGCGTGTAGCTCAGAAAAACAGACTTCTAAACATCAGGGAAAAGGAAATATTAGAGAAACCTGTTGGGGAGCGCAGTGTGGCGAGCAGCTGCTGGGCGTACGGGGAGTTGTGCAGCTGGGCTTTTCTTGGGAAAGCTGCAGCAAGACACGGCTTTCTTGGTCTCGCGGAAACGCAAGCGTGCCTTTGCTCAGAGACGCGAGCAGGGAGCAGCATTTGCCACTTCTCCTGGGAATTTGGGGGATTCCAGTGAAATTCTCATGCAGCAGCACAAGGATGGTCCCGAATAACTTCAAAAATTGAGTAGATTGAAGGATGCGCGGCACTTGGGGAGGGTGAGCGGACCCAGGGGGCTGCTGTGACCACAGGGTTGCTGTTGGAGAATGCTCAGTCTTGCTTTCCTGAGCCTCAGGCACTGCTGCACCAGGGGTTGACTCGGTGCATCTGCTCTAATGTTAAACAGGCATAGAAATCTGGGAAGTGTGGGCTGGCCAAGGGCTGGCAGCGCCCACCCCTGTGCCAGCAGGCACCCCGGTAGCAGCACCCCAGCATCCCCAAACTTGCACACCAGCGGTGGGGTAATGCAAGGTTTGCTTTCTTTTCTCATGTCAACCCCTGCTTTCTAATCTGGCCCATTTGTCAGGTAAAACAGGAGAAGGAGCAAAAGGTCAGGGGCTTGATTTACTGGGAGCCATAAAGTTATTAATGCTTCTCGGCCTTCCAGTTGGAAATTTTCTTTGCCTTAACTGCTGCCTGTCACTGTGCTGCCAGGGAAAAAGCCCCGTGGTGTCAGGGCTAATGCAGGGCCAAGGACAGATCAAAGGAGCCTGTGTCAGGGTGGGATTCCAAAACCTCCCGTGGAAAGGAGAGGTTGCACCTTGCTGGTGTGCACCTTGGAGGGGCAGCAGCACTTCAGCAGAAAGCCAGACCTGCAAACTTCAGCAATGCAGCCGTCTAGCAAAGGCCACGAACATGTTGCGAGAGGATCCAGTCTGATTTAGTTAAAGAAAAAGCCGTGAGGAGGTTAGGGGAGTATTTGGGGGTTGATTTTGTATTTTGCCCTCATTGCAGGTCTTTGATCCCTTTCCCCTTGCGTACTGAACCTGCAGAAATCCAGCAATGTGTGCAGGGCTTTGGGTGGGCTGCACAGGTTAGTGCTGTTGCTGTGGGCAGCTCTTACCCATGCTGGACCAGCCCCACTAAGAGGAGAGGCTCAGGGATGTAGGTTTAGCATGCGTTGGTCCCTGTTCATTACCGACGTATGCACAAAAAGGCCTAAAATGTTGGTATTTTGGTAAATACTAGTGTGTCAGCCCCTGTAAGCAGTGCATGGGTGATCACACCTGAGTCAGAAGAGGGCTGGGAAGGAGACTGGGTGATGAGGGCTCCAAGTGATTTTCTTCCCATAAAGCATTTTGCACATCTCTCTTTTAATTTTACTTTTCAGCTCCACTGAAGTTGATGATATGATTAGAAAATCTACAAACCTGCTGCTGACCCGAACACTGAGCAACTGTTTACAGAATGTCATCAAGAGGAAAAACGTCGGGCTGACGGAGGTGGGACACGGCTTTGAGGAGACCCATTCCCAGGGCAGGGTGACAGGAAGGGAGTTTGGTCCCCTGGAATTCCATACAGCACCTTTAGAGATGTTGGTTTGGAGCGTTTATTATAAAAAATTTGGCTGGAAAATGATAATGGAACCACACAGTGTTGCTGTACAAAGCAAGAAACACTTTATATTGTGGGAAAGAGGAAGATTGTTTGCTGTTGCTGTTAGCATTACCCCTCTTTGGAATTTGCAGAGCATTATATATCTGAATTAAAGTAAGAGGACTTCAAGGAGGACAGGAGAAGAGCCAAATGTGAGCTATGAGAAGATGAGGGAGCGGTCCCCATCTATTGGTGATGCTTCAAGCAGTTTCAGTACATTGCTACAGTACAAACTCTATATTGGCATTTTCTTTTTTGTGATCAATACTTCTTTGTGCACAAAGTCAGATTTTTGAAGAGTTTAACGTGCAGATCATGGCTGTTTGGGGTCGTGTGGTACCCAGGGCAGTTTGGATTCCTTAGTGGGGCCTCTGCATGCTGCTATTAAATGAGTAGGTATTAATACAGCTGCAGTTGTTTAATTGACTGTATGGTAGAAATGTGTCTTGTTCTCTGGACGCTGTAAATACCCTGTGGAGGTGAGTTTTGGAGTGTTTAGTGCATTTACAGCGGGTATGTATTTACACACGATGCTTCCTCAGCCCTTTATCTCACAGTCTGGAATCTCTCTGCTCCCCGGGGGCAAATTCCTCTTCCCTCCTGCTCCTCCCAAGACTCCCTCCACAGAGGAATGCAACACTATCCCTGCACTATCCATCCCCCAAACGATCTTTTTTGCTGCTGTTGCAAACATTCACACAGTGTGATGGAGTGTAGGAAGGGCAAGCTGGGTGTGGCTGTCCCCTCAGCCGCTTGTGCCCGGTTTAGATGGTGTAGATGCTCCTTGGCATCTTCCACGCTGAGTGGAGGTGATGCCTTTCTTTGGGCTGAGAGTGACTACTTCATGTGCTTTAGAGCTGAAGAGGATTTTTGCAAGTAAAGCCTATGTAGCACAACCTGAGTTTAAAATAAAGGTGTAGTATGTCCAGAGACTGGTGTTCCTCTGAGTATCTTCTCGTGTTTTCACCCTCTTGCTCCTTTACCACTTACCAAGGTACAACTAGCTCTTTCCTGGGGTTATCTCTACCATAGTTTTTTTTCTAATTTGATTGAAGAAAAACTGGTTTGAGCATCTTTGTTGCCTCCTGCCTCATTTCTTTGTGTAACCATTGATCTGTTTGTCCAAATGGAAGCATGTGGCATTTTTCTGATGTGTTTCTCAGACCTTCCCTCTTAAGAAAGACATTGATATGACTGTGCAGCACAGGAATTAAAGGGTATGTTGAAGGGTCCTAGATCATATGCCAGCATAGTCCTGGTGTCAAAAGTGATTGCAGAAGATATTTAAGTACCTTGTATAACTATCACTTCCCAGATTTGATTTATGCACAAAGCAACAGCATCCATTCTGGGCTCTCCAATGTCACTTTCCAAGCAGCAGACAAGGTAATACAAGGCTGTGTACCAACCTTCCCTGTCTGTATCCTCTTTAATTTATTTTTCTTTGCTGTTTTTTGGGGCTACCTCTTAGCAGTGGATGTTGAAGTTTGTAAACCAAGTCTGCTCCAAATAATCCCGGTGTTTTGAATAACCCTGACATCCCTCAATGAAAGAGAAGGAAAAGATGCTGCTATCTTTTTTCATTTGAGTACCCCAACAAGAAAGAAGGTCTTATGCCTTCAAATTCAAGAGAAGATCATAACTTGAAGGAGCCAGAGAGGGAGCAGAAAAGCTCTTAGCCAGTCGTGGAAGAGAATCAAAGTTATAGGTCCTTCAAGTGTGATAGCTGATCTGGACCAGTAAGTTGTGATGATCAGAGAAGAGATTTAGGAGGAATTTCACACAGCTGGAAATATCAAATATTTGATTAACTTGAAACTAAAAGAAAATATCATGATCATGATGTCAAAATTATCTGACACAGGGAAGCACAAATGAGTGCTTGTCTGAAGGCAAAAATCAAGAACAAAATTAATCCAAGGAATTCAGAAATGAGAAACCCTCCTAGTTACCCATGTCATACATTTCATGGACCAAGTACAATACGAGGAGTTCAAATAAATCATTATTTGATTTAAAAACAAAAGTTGGACTGGAATGAAAGAAGTGTTGGCTGGAAGGGACCTCTGGAAGTATCTAGCCTGACCTCCCACTGGCAACGAGATCATTGCTCGCTTGGATCGTGCCAACCCTGACTTTCTCTACCCGACTTTTAATTTCTGCTGAGCAGAGGTTCCACAGCTTCTCTGGGCACGCTGTTCCAGTTCTGCACTACCCTTCCTAATGATTCTTTTCCTTCCTAATATCCAGTCTGAACCTCCCAAACTGTGACCGTTGCCCTTTCTCATGTCATCTGGCTCTAGCAAGAGTTGGGCACTATAACATTTGTGGTGTAACTTCAATATTTCTGTGCCTGCAACACTCAAGTCACTGTTGAATCCATCTCATTCAGAAGATTTGTGAGTGGTTCAAAATAATTTCTTTAGGGGAGGTGACTGCGGACTGCCACACCGTACTCCAGCAATTAAATTATATCATTCTGGAGCATTAGAATACCTTCCATGTCTGTAAGACGACTGTTTTGGCATGATATTGAGCTAGACATTATTTGGAAATGTTTTGTTATAGCTTATGTTGCACGTTGAAAATACGGCAGTCTGCTCAGAAAAAAGGTATCTGCTTAAGGAATTAATGATGCTTCCAAGCCAGTGATCCTAAAGTGGAAGCCCGGATTTTTTTGCTCTGGATTGTGAATGTTTGTGTTGATTGACTTCAGCAGAGGCTTTTACTCTGTAGTTGCCTTTAATGTCCCAAAATAGTGCCATGTGAAGGCAGCTGTGGAGACAGTGTTAAGAAAATTGCAGGTAATGGTGGGTATGATAACCAAAAAGATACCAGGGTTAGATCTGCTGTTCACCCACACCACCCTCAGGAAAGTTAAACCTTGTGGATTCTTTGTTAAATGCCTTAGTACGGTGTTGTTTGGTGTCACTCAAGATACGGATTATTTCGGGTTTGTTAGCAGACAGAATACTTGTGATTTGACGTGGTGGTTTTTTGGTAAGCCTGTTGTATTTGGACTGCGCTGAAATGAGCACTGACTGACAGCTGAATGTAGGAAAGTCATTAAAAAAAATAATCTTTTGTGGTATTAGTGGCTGTCATGGGAAATGCTTTTCCCCCAAAATTATCTTTTATTTAAGTTTCTGATGTTGTTAAAGGAGGAGAGCCTTTGAGCATGTAGCAGAGCTTAGTATGTTTGTACAGCGTCAGCTTTTTGTACCAGAAGTTCATATAAATTGGCATCCACTAACCTGGCACGTCCCTGGCTTCAGGAGCACCATGGCTGAATAACTTTTTTGCCTTTGCAGCTTGTACAGATTATTATAAATACGACCCATTTGGAGAAATCCTGCAAGTTCCTAGAGGAATTCATAACCAATATCACTAATGTACTTCCAGAAACTGTCCACACTACGAAACTCTACGGGACCACAACCTTCAAGGTGAGAAGACTGGTGGCTCCATCTCCAGGGAGTTGCTGTTGTTTGGTTGGAGAGTATCTGCTTTCGGAGCGCGTGTGTGGATGCATGCGTGCAGGGAGCTGAGCTGAGCTGAAAGGTCACTGTGGCATATCCTGGCAAGCTGACGCCATCAGGCTAGCTGTTGGGTTTGTCTTCTGGAGCGTTACTTCTGTCAAGATCATGAGCCTTTGTATCCCTAAGTTACAGGCTGCGACTGCAGCACTTATTATCTAAAGGAATAAGCAGCTTTTAAACAAAAGCCTGATATTTTTTTTTTTTAAATGAATTTTCATTTTGCTGTTTGAGTGCCATACAGTGTTACACATGTCTGGCCATGAACACAAGCTCTCCTCTTTCACCCAAGAGGAGAATAGATTTTCAGAACTTATGTTTCTGTATCTTTCCACTTCTTTTTAGCATTATCCCCTAAAAATCAGGGCTGGCAGAAAGTGCTAGACTTCCCAGTCTTTAAATCATAACTCAGGAGTGTCCACCCAGATACTTTATATAAAATCTGAAGGCCGTAACTGGATCAACTATGGTGTGCCTGAATTGTGTCCCATGGCTGGAGAGCAGGAGATGGGAACAGCGCTGAGGACTTGAGCAACAGCAGGGAACTGCTTAGGTGAGGTTTGCCCTTGGGATAACTCAGCAAGAGACTAAGGCCCCATGTCCCCAGGGAAGTCCATTTGTTGTCTCTTAGGGCATCATCTGCCTGTTTGGCCTAAGGGTGAGTTTTCCTATCCTTATTCTGGTAGGAGGTTCCTCTGCAGCCCTCCTGCACCCCATACCTGCACACGCATCGGTGGGTCTCCACATTTTTCCAGATGGGACATTCCTCTCCCAGCTCTCTCTCTTCCATCCTGTGCTAGATTTGTCTTCTTGGTTCCCAGGTTGTGTCAGAAGCAGACATCAGCTTGACCTTGCCTACCACTGACCTGGTGGCACATGTCCCACCAGTCTGAGCTAACCCAAGGCTGTAGCAACCATGTAGGTGCCTACAGGTGCTTTGTGTTGTGCTACCTTAAGGGCTAAAGGTTGGGTCAGTCTCCCATCCTGTCACTTGTGTAGAGGTTGTGGTATGGAGACTCCATCCCATGTGACATCTTGTTTCCCAGGACGCCCGCCATGCTGCTGAGGAGGAGATTTACACTAACCTAAACCAGAAGATAGACCAGTTCTTGCAGCTGGCGGACTACGACTGGATGGCCATGGAACCAGGCAGCAAGGCCAGCGACTACCTTGTAGATCTCATTGGCTTTCTACGCAGCACGTTTGCTGTGTTCACCCACCTCCCGGTAAGCCATCTCCAGCGATTTACTTTCTTTTTCTGTCTGGGGAACGCACGGGCATCCAATGTTGAAACTAACGGTTGCTCAAGCTTTATGGAGTGTGATGGAAATGGAGCCTTGGACTGTCACATTCTTATGAAATAACAAATCTGTTTTTAAAGGAAGCTATTTCATGCGTCTCCCCAAGTATTTGCAAGTCTGCGTATACGTGAACGAGGGAACTATAACAGTCCGCCATGCAGAATCAGGATCATAATTCAATAGCCACCTATATTTTAGATATGTTAACTTTAAGCTTAATGGACGTTCAAGATTTTTTTCAAGAGGTGCCAGTATCTGGGTGTCTATTATTTGAACTGCAGATACATTTCCAAATGTTTGTCAAGTCACTGAATGCCTTACATCAAAATATTGCTCTGTTGGAAGGCAGCATATGTTTCTTTCTTTTCTCTGCTGTCTAAAATATGCCTCTGTTTATGCTGTTATTGCAATCAAGAAAATGTATTTTATGTTGGTTTTTTGCAGTTGGTGGAGTAATGTCCCATTGCATAGGAAAAATAGAATCATCAGGGAGTTTCTTTTTTGCTCAAACAGCTTTTTCCCCCCCCTTTAAATAAGATTTGTTCTGGGTATATACTTACAAGTATCTTCAATCAGCAGGTATTTTGAAATAGCAAATCCACTGAACACTGTATTTGTTCTAAAAGTGATTTCAGAGCTTTCTTCTTTCCTGGACTGTTATTTATTTGTTGTTGCTGGATGCCCAGGTTTATAGTACACCAGCACCAGGCATCTTTCATTAGCTTGGATATAAACAGGAAGAAAAGATTTAATAATACACAATGGCAGTTTCCTTCATTCTGCTTGTTTATGCCACTATGATTACTCTGCTGGAAGGATGTTCAAGCCATCCAGAGCTGTTTTAGGAGGTGTTGCAGCCCCAAAACTGCAGCCTTCTGCATGGCTCATGTCTTTGGCCTTTCTATCACAGCAGGAAGGTTTGACAGCAGGATGGAGATGAGAACTGATTTGCTCTGGATGGAGAAGCCCCCAAAAGAGAAGTGAAAGTGGCTTTCATGGTTCTCTGTGCCTAGAGGTGGTGTTGTGGAGAAGGTGTTTTCTTGGCTCTGTTAGCAGTGGAACAAACTGTTAAAAAAGTGTTCACTCCTGGGCAGAGAGGTCGGAATGGCTTTCATCCGTCTTCTTGTTCAGGCCAGGTTTATTGCTGAAACGTCACCTCTGTTGGCAGCCTTGAGCTGTGTGGCTGGTGGCCATGAGAGCAGGCACGGGACGGGTCCTGAGGACCACCTCAGGAGGTGCTTGGAGGTGGCTGGATTCCTCAGCTGCTGCATTTCTCCTTAAAAAAGGAAGATGTGGCTGCACAGGGGTAATAGATCACCTGGAGACTGCTTCCACAAATCATACTGTGGGAGTACTTACACAAGCAAGTAATGGAATTTGACTCGTGAGTCTTTGCACCAGAGCATGAAGCATGGCTAGCGAGAGAGATGAGGATGAGGAGAGATGCCCACAGTGATTTATGAGATGGACTTGGGGTGATTTATCTTCCTCAAATATTAATGTTTCCTCTTTGAGTGAGTCAGAATTGTTTGGGAAACCGGGAGGACAGCTAGTTGGTCTAAAAAGGACCGAGACAGATCAAAGCAGCCTTTTTCTATTCTCGGACTGGACTAGAAAGGGCCCAGCTGAGGAGAGGGCTGTTTGCATTTGCAGTGCAGCACCTTATCTTCAAAGCATTGCATGGCACTGATCCTCCTGACAGCCTCATGAGACAGCGGAGGCAAGTCCATCAGATGCTGCAATCTGATTTGTGAAGCTGTAGATCTGGTTCAGTGGTTTGTAGGAGATGTAGGTCTGGGATATTTTTATATACATTGGAGTTTCTTCCTTTAGAGGAGTGCCGTGAAGGTGCTGTCACTGACCACTGCTGGCGGGTCCTGGCATACCCTTGCAAGCAATGGTGGGTGAGAGCAAGTCAGGAAGAGTCAGGGTACATCTAAAAGGCACCCAGGTCCTTCGGTGTCTCTGCTGGTTTGTCTTTACAGGGTTCAAGGGCCTCTTTCCAGTGGCTTACTTAGAAACATGTTAAAGTTTCTGGACTTTGCTAAATGAAATATGGGAGATAAGGTGTGTAGAAGCCCACATCTGTCTGAAGCAATGCAGGAAAATGACAGAGAGATTTGTGAAAGCACCAAAAATGTGGGATGAGCTTCGTTTGTGAAAGGAAAGAGTGAGAGGGGTTCAAGGGGGAAAGGAAGTATCTCCAAAAAGGGTGAATTAGAACTATAAGAGCATATTGCAGGATCGCTAGTGGCAAGGCAGAGCTGTTTCTGTACTGCTGTTCCAAATCCAGCCCAAATCATTAGCGCTATAGCGTTAAGATGCAAGAGGAGTTGCTGCCCTGTTTGAAATGAGTTTGCAGCCTGGTCCAGCTGTAAAATACAGGATTTCCACCCTGCCAGTAGCTCACAAAGAAAAGCAAGTCACTGTGCACTATCCTGGAAGCATCTTCTCATTTCTAGAAGTGGACTCTGTGCAACACTGTCCCTTCCTATTCTCATGTCCTTTGCTGGTTTGGAAATGCCCCCGTCTTCCAGAGGTGATAGTTGGGTACCTCCATGTTGAATTTACACAATTTTAAAAAAGTGAAAAGTGTTCTCCTAGTGCTGGAACTTGCAGCAGCCTTTTAGAAGAAAAGTGTGGCAGTCTCGGGAGATGACTAAGTGCAGGAGCTGAGCTACTCACTTGCCTTTTGTCACACAGTAATTAGACCCAGAAAAACCTTCACCTGCTGATCAAAGAAACTCAGCCTGGGCATGTTGGTGGTTACCGTGCTAAAATTACACCAGCAAAAAGTGCTGTCCTGTAATAGAACGGAGCCGAAAGTCCTGAGCCTGCAAAAACGCAGGCGGCTCCTTAATGTGACGGGTGTGAGTAATCCCATTGTCTCTGCTGGGGCTGCTCGTCTGCAGGAAACCTTGCTGGGGTCAAGGCTCCAGTGTGCCGCAGGGCAGATCAAACCGCCTTGAAAGGTCCGGTTAACTCAAGTCAACGTTTTGGAGAGGGGGTGAAGGAAAGCAGAGATGCTGAGCGAGCTAAAAGGTGACTCTGAGCCAAGATTTGGGCATTAGGTTTTGTCTCTCCCTTTTTGGATGTGTGAGGCTGAACTTTTCCTGTATTTATTGGGGGGAATCCCAGAATGGTTGAGGTTGGAAGGGACTTCTGGAGGCCATAGAATGGTTTGTGTAGGAAGGAACCTTTAAAGGCCACCTAGTCCAATGCCCCTGCCATCAGTAGGGACATCTTCAACTAGACCAGGTTGCTCAGAGCCCCATCCAACCTGACCCTGAATTTATAAGGATGGGGCATCTCCCACCTCTCTGGGCAACCGGGTCAATCTGGTCCAACCTTCCTGCTCAAGCAGGAAAACTAACCCAGACCAAAGCTCGTCCTGGCTTGTGGAGCGGCATAAAGAGTCTCCACTTTCTCTAGTGTTCAAGCAGGAATTGCAATCCCTAATTTTTCCCTTCAGAGCATCAGAGTAGACATTGTGGGATATGGTGGAAACCGCTTGATATTAGGAATATCTGGAATCGATTTACTTTTTGCAGCTTTGCTTCAGGATGCTGAGCCCCCATCTGCGAAGGGCATGGTGGTGGGCACAGCATGTGCTGGCAGCGGGGAAAAGTTCATGGTGAAGTTAGCAGGGGTTTTGGTGCATACCGCTGCTGCATGAAATTTTCGTGGTGGTTTAGAGCCACAATTCGAAAATGCTCCACTAAGTGCCCAAAATGTCTCAAAGCAAATAAAAATGCTGGTGGAAATCAAAGCATAATTAACATTTGGCTTCAAGGCTGCCCTCTTCCTGTATTAACCAGGGAGAGTTGGTTACTGCTGCTGCTGAGCTTATTAATATGGGATGCTCGGGGCTCCTTTAAAAGAAAATACTTTTTTTAAAGAAAAAAATACTTTAAGGGGGGAAAAAAGTGTTCTAGGGGGAAAAAAAAAAAAAGGTGGTTTCTGGTTTTCAGCAAGTAAAGGGCCATGGCCTCAAAAAATTAACATTTCCAGCATTATACTTTTGAAAGAATGACTGAAAAAGCCTTTTGTCTTTGATGGCTGATTGTTGTTTTTATTTCTTGTTAGACAAGTTAATGTAAATCGCATTGACAGGGCTACTCCAAACACACTGATTTGTTGACATTAAGCTTCTCAGAGATGGAGGGTTGTGTCAACACCTACAGTGAACTGTCAGGTTAACAAAGCAAGGATGTTTTCTTGGGGGAAGGTAGCAGGGTTGGAGGGAAGGGGGGGGTGTTTTGTTTTTATTTTAAGTTTCCTTTAATCCTCTGTTGGTCTTGTATCTTGATAACCTCCTTTGGAAGGTAATCAGGGCAGGTCAAGAGGTGATACTGACCCGGGAAGGGGAAGCAATCTTTCAGCAATCGAACAAACTGTAACCTCTGTCAGCTTGAGCAGTTCAGTGTGAACTCTCTGCAAAGTGGGTTTTGGGTTAGGGTTTTTTTTCCTCTTTTTTTCTTTTTCCTTTTGTGCTTATTTTTGCCAGATGGCAGGCACAGATTTCAGCTGGATCTGCGTGAACACTGTCCCTGCTCTGCCTGCAACATTTTTGCCTTATTCACCATATTGGCATCTCTTTCTGGTTGCAAATGAATACGCCAGCCCCGACAGCTCTTGCTTTAGTAGAAAGAGCTTTGGAAGTATTTTATTTTTAAAGAGAATGATTATCTATGTTATTTAAAAAGCCAGATCCCTCTGTAATATTTTAAAAAGCAAGACACTGTGCCTGAAAGTAAAATGTCTTGAACTTTGCACCAGCCACAGCTTTGACCACGTTGGGAGGGACCCAAGTGGAAAACAACAGTCATGAAAACATCGTCTGAGCACCAAAGACACCTTCTTTAGATTTGCACGAATCCTGTCTGTGCTTAGATAATGTCCCTTTGCCCTGGAAAGAGCTGAGCAAGAGCTGATTCCTGCTGTCACTCACTAGGGTTTGACATCCATTACCTTCATCTTCCAGGTGGGAAAGCTGAGGCATGTGGGTGTTGACTTCCAGAGTATACTTAATGGCAATAAAACTGGTCTTGTGGTACTTTGATTTCCTCCTCATCCTCCGTAGACCAGGTTCAAAGAACCCATGTTTTGTTTTTTTTAATAGTTCGCCAACTGCTGAGCAGCTGGTGCCTTGGTTGGAGCATTGGTGGGTTGTAGGCACCTGTGGGTGATGACCTATGTGTACCTCTCTGCCTTTCTCGCTGTTGCTTTGCTCTCTTCTGCATTTGACTTTCAACTCCCTGTGTTGTCCTCTGTAGGGGGATGTAGATGTCCACTCTACAATGTCGGTGAGTACAAGACTGCGTGTCATGCGCATTTGGTCTGCTCTGCTCGCACCTCAAATGTTAGAGGGTGAGTTGAACCAGAAAAGGTCCTTTGTCTTGGAAGGGAAAAGATTGAGTAGAGGTTTAAATCAATAGGATAAATTAGAGACCAAGGGAAAGGGTTTCCTTCCAGACAGGTTGCCCACAAGCATACCGTTGCAGTTGCATTGCTAAGTTGTGGCTTTTGGAGCATGTCACATTTAACTGGCTCCTTTTATCTCCCATGAATCCCTAAATGTGCGGGGAATTAGGGGAAATGCCTGTTATTAGGGAAAGCATGATGGCATCTTCAACCTCTGCTTGAAAGAGAAAAGATCTCTGCAAAATCCCCCCTCCCTCCCTCCCTCCCTCCCTGTATTTTGTTCAGACAATTCCCCCATGGGGATTTCAGCCTGGCGTTACTCCTGATCTAAGTGCTCTGACCCGGGGCTTGGACTGCTAAGCCTTCCCTCTGTCTGGAGTGGTGGAATAGTATTTTATCCAGAAAATAGTGTGAGTTCTTGATGTTTGCTGTCTCCCTATTTGGATTAGGGTAATTAGCACATAGAAAGTGTAGGAGACCTTTCAGACCTACCTTCTGGTTCAACCAATCCCTCTAATTGTTGTCATTTCTGCTTGTTTCATGTGCGAGAGAAAAAGCTGCGGCATTTCCATGGATAGATCGCAAACAAAGTGCTCTTGAGCTACCTTGTTTCCTCTATTCCCATGTCTGCAAGGCAAGGCACGTGCGAACAAAGCGTGCCTCTTTTTTTTTTTGTTTTGTTTTTGTTTGTTTTTTTTTTTTCTTTCTTTTGTTGGTGTGGTCCTGCTCGACGCGGTTGTGCGGTGTGAGATGCGGCTGGCGCGAAGGTGTAGCCTCTACCCCAGCTTCTGCTTTTCCACCTTTAACCCCTGCTCGTCATTTTAATGCTGAGCTGCCATGGTAGTATTGATATTTCATGCCACGGTTGGATGCTTGTACCCCTTTTCCTGGAAACTGAGCATAGCTAAGCCTTGAGTATTTGCAGGCTCTGGGCACCTGGGGGTTTCTAAGTCAACATTGAGGTCTCAAATCAACGCCAGCTTCTGGAAAGAAAGAGCCTTGTTAAAGCAATTTGAGGCCAGCTTCCATCAAAGCTGTGGCTTGGCTGCTGGCAGGGCTGCGGGAGCTGCCCGCTCTGCTGGGGAGCAGGCAGGGATGCTTCGGGCATCCCCTTGCAGCCACGAGTTTCCAGGAGTGGTGTTGAATGTCGACCATCCGACGTGGTGTCCTTAGAGCGTACCCTAAGAGAGACAGATGCAAAAAGTGGTAGTGCCTCTGGCTTTTCAAGACTTTCAACCATTTAGAAGCCAGATGTATTTATTTCTTTAATTGAATCCAGTGCCTAGACAGCTATGGAGACAGCTTCCTATGGAGAGGGGTGCATTAGTTTCATTAAGGTAAATCAATGAAAAATAATACCTGGAGGTCCCCTGGAAAGGGTCAGGGATGGAGTAATCCCTTTATATGGTGGGACTTTGCTAGCCTGCTCTTTGCTCATTTTGTTCTTAACTGCAACAGATTCTAACTTTCCTTTTAACCCTTCTAATTTTCTGTTCTCTAGGTAGTTGTATTAATTGGTGGAAATAAATCACTAATCTGTCTGTCTAAAAGAGATTGAAAAATAAAAATCTGATTGCAGAAAACAGCAGGACAAAGGAGTAATTGTAGCGGAGCTTAAAATGTCCGGTGGGAAGTAGTTGTGGCTAATCCTGGGAGTTTCTTGGTGTTGTAGATACGGGCACACAAAAAAACCCGAGTTGCCTGAGATGCAGACATGAACAGGGCATGAGCAGCATCCAAAATCCTCCTGGTATGGTCCTCAGGGGGCTCCCTTTGCTCTCCAGAGATGATCTGAGTCTCTTGAGGGGGGGCACTTGGACCAGCTTGCCACGAAGGTTGGTCAAAATGCTCCTAAAATGAGGGTGCCTTGGTGGGGAGAAGGTGGGCTGGTGGCTGGAGCAGTGCTTGCATGACTGTGGGGCACCATGCTGCCTGCCTTGCTGCGGGCTGGTGGCGGTGCGTTGCTTTCTTGGGCTTCTCGAGTGTCTCCAAAATTCCAAATGCTCACCAAAATGAAGGGGTTGAAACAAGAACTAATGGTTGCTTTAAAGCAGGGAGCAAAGCGTTCAAATACAGAGGTTTTAGCTTTGTTGGCTGGGGAGAGGGCTGACCTCTGATTAACCCAGGAGCGCTAGTTAACTCGAATCTGGGTAAGCCAAGTTATCTTGTAATTACGTGGTTTCTTGTCTGCTTTCAGCACTTAGAAAATTAATTGAAGCTAAAATGCCCAGTCCCATAAATCCTTTAAACCAGGGTGTGCATACTTCCCTAGGTATTGCTTCCCTTTGTGTACTCACCTTGGCATGTTTGGCTTTGATTTTCATTTTACGAACTTAGATTTATAAAGCTATTTTATGCTTACTTTTGCATGCACCTACATACACAAAGAATCAAATGTGTGGTGTGGGGAATTTGGCAGCTGAAAATCCATCCTCAGCGTAAGGAGTCCAAACACGCTTGCTGCTTCCTGCACCAGAGCCCCAGCCTATACCTTTCAAAAACCAATCAGAAGTTCAAGTATGGGGTTTCTTTTCCCCTTTAATGAATTTTAGTGAAAGACTTTGCAGCTTCGTGCTTTCCTCTTATTTCATCCCCTGGCAACCTGTAATCTTGTAAAGCTCTTCTTAAATTGTGAACATGCTAAGGAGTATCAATGAGCACCACTGCTGCCAAAGCCCCCAGCTGCCTTCCTTAACCTACCCATGGGAGGAGACCTGCTTGTCCTAGAGGAGCCCAGCCTTCAAGTGCAACATCCTTTGAGGTCCCTGTGCAGAGGGCACTTGAGTTGAGGTTGCATGGAGGAGCGTTGGGAGCTCATGCCCATCATTCAGAGCCAACAGCCATGTTAGCGCAGTTGAGTGCTGTTGGTGTGGTCAAAGTGGCTGCAATTAAGGACATGTCATTTTGTGACCATCTTGGGGGTGCCTTTACATGGAGATAAGTTCTCTCTGGATCTTGCAACCTAGGTTAGATGTAATAGCAAGAAAGAGCAGGAAAAGCATTTAAAAGTGCAAGCCCTTATGGATTTCTTATGGTCGCCATGGTCCTTCTTCATTGTGTTTCATGAAAGGCAACAAATAAGGAGAGCCTGATGGGTTAATTAAAAAAAAAACAAGGCAACAGTAATTTCTGCAGCTTTGACCATCCATCTTTTTCTTCTGTTTTAAGATAACATCTAAATATTGAAAATGGAAATTTAACGTATGATTTAGTTTTTGGAAAAATTTAAAACAAGGTGAAGTTTCATACGCTGCTTGTGTTGGTCACTCAATAATCAGCTCTGCTTGGGGAAAAAAAAATTCTCCCTAACTGGGTGTTGATGGCTCATGGAGTGGAAATGGAGTGGGTGGGTGGTACTTTTTTTTGTTATTTTGAGCTCATAATTTTTTCCAGTCTGTTCAACATCTGGGCCTTAAGTCATGTATTAGTTGCGTTTCCAACAGGCGGCCTGTACGTCACGGCAACATGCTGACCCTTCCTTCGGCATCTCGGCAAGCAGAAATCTGCGTAAACAGGGAATCTGGAGCATCCCTGTGTGTGAAAAGGGTGATAAACCCTTGGTGGCAGTGTGCTGGAGGGCTCTGCTGTGAGGATAAGCGCAACGTGCTGTGCTGTGAGCCTCAGGATCTTTCCCCTTTTATTAATTACTTCAAATTATAAAATTATATCGCCAAGATGAAGCGATTCAGTTCACTCTCTTTACGTCTTCTTACTGCCGTAATTGGCAGATGCTTTGCCCTGATAAATCAGCAGAAGGAAGCGTGGTTCTAGCTCTTCATACACTAGGGGAGAAAATAAAAAAAAATATCTGTATTTAATCAACTTTTTGTTTCCAAAATGGCAGCTGCTTTGTATTTAATGGAAAATCAGACTCTTCCCAATGGAAAGAATGTTATTCCCAAAGTGAATACAAAAGAAAATACAAGCCACAAAAGAGGAGGATGAAATATGTAATTTATTTATTTATTTTCTCGTTCGTTCCAGTTGTGGAGCCGTGCGCTCCAGTCGTGGTCGGGCCGTGGCTCTGGTTTGCGTCAAGTAACTCAGAAAGTCTCAGCCAGTGGACACGGGGACCAGGAGAGAGCCTTGCTCCGCATTAAGGGGCACAAATAGGACCAAGAAGAATTAAGGCTACTTCACGCTTCATGTGTACATAGGGAGACTCATTAAATGCAGGTTATTTATGGGTTTAATTCCTCTGCAGGCTGAGATGTCTCCGCTGTTGGAGCACCAAGTTTTTTGCTCAACACCTCTTGTCGTGGGGTCTTTTTCAGAGGTGAATGATCTTTGTGGAGACCCCAGTGGTGGGCACAGGAGGAGGAAAAGATGGAGGAGCACCTGAGCCTGTGCCTTGTCCAAGCCCACGCAGCAGGCCTGTGGGTTGCCATCCTCTCCCTGAGGTCGCAGTGAATCTACAGCACTGCTCATTCTTGGTCTGCTGCTGGTGTTTGCTCTGAAGCGCGTTTAAATGTTGAAAAATTAATATTAAGTGCTGGCGGGTGGCTGCCAAATTGCCAACGTGGTGAGTCAAAAGCCCCAGGTGTGTACGGTTCAGTCAATGGTGCAGTTTGGTTTTGGGTTCCCTCCTGCTGCTTGGCCCGGGATGTTGAGCCATGCTGCGGAGATACCTTCTGGGGGAAGGAGAAGTGGTTTGAGCTGTTGTGATGTGCTTTGTCCACATAATTAGGGTTTTGCGTGGGTTTTGGTAGCTGCTTCCCTGATGACCCCTGCACCTTCCAGGCTCGTGATGCTGTTTCCCAGCACAGGAAGGTGGCGCGGGCATTTGCGGTGCAGCTCATAACAAGCATGGAGTATTTACAGAGCAGGTAAATGTGACTTTTTTTTATCTGTTATTGTTTAAAAAAAGAGGGTCATGTAAAGAAAGCAGAAGGCAGGAGACTTAGAATGGGAGTTTGATGCCACGGGCTAAACCTCCAGCCTGATGGAGCAGATGGTTACATGGTTAATGAGAGTGTCTATAGTTAAATCAAAGCTAACAAGGATAAAGAATATAATTCCTAGCATTTCTCAAAGCATAATGCTGTCGTATACCTAACTGGACTGGAAGGAGTGCCTTCCAACCTGTGTCCACTGTGAAGGTCCTTGCACAAATCTCTGAAGCATCTCAGAGACTAGACAGCAGCTGGATGCTCCAGCGCAGGCGTTGCTCATTTTGGGTGAGCCAGGCTCTGCACACAACTGTTTCCATGCTATAGACTTCTAAAAAGTGGTTAATTAAAAATATCCTGCCATGCATTTTGGATGGTGTGCAAGGAAGAAGATGCAGATCATGGAATCCTCTTATTTCCCTGGGGTTTTTTGCATGTGTGCATATGAAAAGGAAAGAGAAAAAACCAGCAGCATCCCAGCTTTGCCACAGACTACTGAGCTTCTACAAAAGACCTCTGCCTGGTTGTGTTTGTGTGCCTCCGTAAGGCTTCAAATGAACTGTCCCGGGCTCAGTTGTAACAGCTGTGTCCCGAGGTACTTCCCTTCTCTACCCCCTGCCCTTCCTTCTATTTATTTCCCCATTAAAAAAAAAAAGGGGGGGGGGGGGGGAATAGATATTGCTTGTTGACTCTGACAGTGCAGTCAAAGTGAGGGAAGAATCTTGTGTTCCTATGCGTGCTTTGGTCCTGGATCCTTTTAGATCCTGGATCCCATGATTATACGTGGTTAGAAAATCCATCAGTTGTACTTTTGCTGTTGGGTATATTTGTTCCTGCTGGTAAGCAGGCAGATGCAGTTCATAGTGCCAAGACCCCTGGATGCTTATGTAGGAAAAACCTTGCCATAGAGTTGGTTATTCCACAGGTTAAATGTCATTTGGTTAAAGACCAATAAAACCCAAACTGAATAAAACAACATTATTTAAAAAAGCCAAGCCCTTTCAGATCTGTCTGTGGGAGCTGGTTGTGACAGTCACCCCTGATGTGATTTCTACTGTGCTGCTCTGTATGAGAGCCTTGAGTCTCCCACCGGCTTCAGCCAAAATAGCCTCCAGCTGTTGACCTTGGGCATCTTCGACACCGCCAAACTGTTAGGATTTTTCCTCTTTTATTGGAATGTGAGGGGATTTATATCGAGCTGCAGTGGTTGGTGTGACTGGCTGGTTTATTTTTTGTGTGGTGAGGATAATTGCTGTATTTGCTTTTTTTCCCTCCTTTTCTTTTTTATTTGTGTGGTTGCCTCTAAGCTTCTGTTGGGAGTTCAGCTTTGCCATGTGTTTGTCTTGCTGCCGTATCTGTGACAGCCTGTTTTCCCTTTAATGCTCAAAATAGAATAGAAGTGGTAAATGTTTACTTCTGAAAATGACACCCCATCGATTTTTTTTTAAATACCTCTGGAAGACAGCCACTTAAACATGGGCTTGCGCTCAGCTTTCACATGAGTTTGAAAGCAATCCCGGTCCAGCCAGAGGATGGTGGCTTTCCCGGTTGGTTGGAGCAACTGCTCTTTCACTTTTCAGATGCTCTCAGCTTTCCAGGTGAGTGGGTCTTTGCATGAGGCAAATTTCACTTGGAATTGTGTTATTTGGCACTGCTGTAAGGTGTTGCTTTTCAGAGGTTTGCTATGGTGAACTTGAGATATTTCACTGGTTGGAAGGCTGTCTCTTGAACCAAGCTGTCATGTGATAGGGATGGTCAAAGACAGCAGAAGACCAAAATCCCAGTTTCACTCAGGAAAGGCTACAACATTACCTTGATGGGGATAATGTGTTTAAATCTGGTGATTTGCTAATGGCACCAAAGCTGCTTCTGTAGATGACTACAACCTGCCGTGCTCTCAGCCCAAGTAATCGGGTGTAGAGGGGAGTGGAGCAACACCTGCAGCTCATTCTGCACAGAACATGGGTCCTCCTAAACCGGGAACCGTCATTCATTGAGTCACTTTTGGCGTGGGCAATCCTGTTGAGAAAAAGGCCCTTCTTATTCCAGTTAGATGAGAACACAGATGTCCTGTTCACTTCGAGTAGCAGGGTGGATTTTGTAGATGTTGGAAGGGAGGCTGTTTATCTGGAGGCGATGCCGTTGACTGTTCCAGTAGGTCCCACAGTGTGTTGAGTTTGAAATGCCTTCCTCTAAGAAACATATGTCATTACCTCTCCTTTCATAAGTTTGGGCATCAGGAAACCTTTAACTTTGTAATTGCCAAGTAATACAAAGATCTGATGGGGGTCTGAGGCTGGGAGGCATCCCAGGGGTCCATGGCTGGGGATCGTCCCTTTCCCCAGCAGGTATTGCTCTGTGCTCAGGAGCCCTGGCCCACAAGTGTTGGTTATTGCCCACCTCTCTTGTTGGCTGGAAGGTTTCTTCTTCTTTTCCTTGGCAAATTTCAAAAACATGTGAACATCAGCTTGTGGTTTGGTGCCAGTTGCCTTTCTCCAGATCCCTAAGTCAACATGCTGGCTTCAGTGTTTAGCTCCTGGGATGATTTTGTGGAACCAGACATCAAATATGGAGCTTGAAAGTGACCGAAATCAATAAGCGGGTGTTAATGTTCACACGTCAGTCACCTCTCATGTCCCACGCGGGTCACGTCTGATGCAGAGTGACATTCAGCCCATTCCCTGCTGGAAACCAGAAATCTGCTGTCATCCCCTTTCTATAACACAAACAATTTTGGGAGGAAAAAGTGATTTCTTCTTCTTCTTAATAAGGGTGCTGCAAAGGCAGGTAAATAGAATTTGTTAATAAAGAGTCGCTCTATATCTACTCTGAAGCTAATACTCTTAGGGATGGATTTGATTTCCTGGGATGCGTGGTGGTGTCTGACTGTGTAGCACTTAATGAGTCTAATTATCTCCTGGACAAAGACACTGCATTGATTCTCCTTCTGTATTAAACATAAAACTTTCTAGGAAAAAAAACTTTTATTTTTGCTGATCTGTATTGTTCTTAGTGATTTGACGCTTGTGGTGTTGTGTTTTAACTCCATATGGTTGCTTCTCATCTCATGCCTTTATCTGGGCTTGGTTTAGCTGTGGTATTCTGCAGGTCTCCAGATCAGCATCTTTTCTCTTTTAAACACCAGGGCAGATGTTTTTTCTACCTTTCCATCAAATTCCTCCGTGCTCTGAGGCCACTGAAAAAGGGACATCAATTTACGAGACTGCCCTGCCCCTTGTCCCTCCACTGGGTCTGTGTGATCTGATCTCGTGGGTCCATAGGTGCAAGGTTTGGGTTTGGACCATAGTCCCGGTGCCATTGCCTCTCTGCCCATCAGAGATGCGCCTGTAGAGGCTGATACGACTCCTGTCTTCAGAGTGGGGGGCATCTTGGAGATTGCCCTGCTTGGGGTAGTGTTGATGCACTAGTCTGTAGGCTTGGTCAATGCGGAGAGGTCTTCTTGACCATCTGTTTTGTTCAGAGTTCTCACCTGTTACTCCTGGACCTTAGTCATGGATACACTCACTTTTACTTGCAAGATACTGAGTGCAGATCCACAGCTTTTTTTTTATTTTTATTTTTTAAAAAAACAAACCTAAACCAAACTAAGACAGACGAAACCCCCCCAAACAAACCAAAACCACCCCCCCCCAAAAATAATAAAAAAAAACCCACCTCAACCAAAAACCCCCACAAAACCACTTCTGTAAAAAATGAGAGTGGATTTCTGGGCAATTAATGACAGATGTATTTGTTTTTTAAATAAACCTCTTAAATGTACATGAGTACTTTGCTGTTTTTGTTTTGACTGTTTGGGGAGTGTCATTGTATCTGGGTAAGGGTTTGGAGGTTTTTTTGCCATCCTCAGTGACTGCAGAACAGTTTGTTGTTTTTTTTTTTTTTAAATGCAATTAAAAAATGCATCAGGGTGGTGTTAAGAACCTGGCAAATCAGGATGGCATGAGCAAGCCGGGAGACTCTCTCAGGATTTGGCAGGGCTGATTTTGCCCATGGTTTAGTGAGATCTGGGGCTCCAGTGCTGCAGGCAAGCAAGGGCAGTCCAGAGGTGTCTGGGGCAGGAGGAGATCACGCCTTGGGGGTCTGCAGGGTCTGAAGTCTATCCATGCCTGCACAGAAAGTGTCTGCTGGGATTATTGCCAGTTTTATGCCACCAAACAATTGCTTATTGTTACAGCATCACATTTCCATCTTCTGCAAAATATTCCACTGGTATTGCATTATGGATTGGAAAAGTCAGCAAACTCAGCATTGAAATTATTGGACAACTTGTGATGTTTATAGAAAAGTGGACAATTAATATTGAGGAATTCCAATTTTTTGGCCCGCTTTTCAGTTGTATGAAGTCCATGGATTTGCATGTCTAAATATACTTAATCACATCAATCCCAATGCTTCTTACAGATTAAACAGAAATTCTGTTGGTATCAAAGACCCCAAAATAATTGGAAACCTTGAGACCATTTGAAGCCTGTCAGGTTTTGTTTTTTATGGAAAATGCTGTATTAATTCTTTGGCAAGTTGGTGGAAGCGTTCTCGGTGCTACAGTAGGACTTTTGTTTGCATGTCAGTGACCACATGGCTCCTAATTTGGGGCAAGGAAAAAAGCAAGAGGCACCTGCTCGGGTCTCTTCTGGGACCCTCTGGCTGGTGGCCGTCACCAGCTTGTGCCACCCCTGTGGCTCTCGCAGCGGTAGGTGTGTGCCGAGGAGCCCCCTCTCCCCCTGCCGCGAGGTGGGTAATGGCCGCATATTCCTGATTGCGCGTTAAGATTAATGGGTATTTATTTTAACAACCATTCCATTTCAGTAGCTTTTAATGAGTCCTTTGATAGCAAGTTCCTTAATTAACAAGGCAGCCTTTCAGCGTTTCCTTTCCCTAATTGTTAACATACTTGCTATTTTCAAACAAAAATGCTACCGTGAGCGGTGCTGGCTCCATAGCCTCCGTGCTGACCTTCCCCATGGTAGCTGCCTGTCCTCCTGGGAACTTGGAGGCTTCCATCTGCTGCCCAAGGATGAAATACAGATGAAAAGAGATGATTTCATGGTGAAAAGTGTGATTAATTTGGTCGGTTCCATGGGGGGTAGCCCATGGCAATATGTTCTGGTAGGTGCCCCTTGGGTTGGGTCTTTGGGAGTCCTTTAGAGTTTTGGCTCTGTCCTTTCACTGGTTGCATGGCCACAAGGAACGTCTCTAGATGATCTACCTGTGTGCCCCGAGGAAGCTTTGGTGGGACAAGGAGGACAGTTTTGCCTTGAGAGGTGTCATGGAAACCCCAGCTGCAAAGAGGTAGTATCAGAGGCCATGGACAGAGGGTTTTGTTGCCAGAAATAAGGTTGCAAACTGATTTGAGCCTCAAAACAAAATCCCACGGCCTTTGCTCTGATAATAATGCTCAGAATTGCTTTATTTCACTGAACCAGCATGGAGCTTGCAGGAGGCAGGCAGGCACTTGGGCTGACAACTTGGCTGTTGAGCTCTGTCAGCTCCCACCCATGACTCGTGCTTTTCTGATGCAAATACAGTTCATTTTTAATGAGGTTTGCAAAGGTCTTAAATAAATAAGTGATACTATAGAGGTGTTCCTGGAATTGCTTCATGAGAGGTTAAGCTCTTCAATTTTCTGTCAAGTTGGTAAACGAGCTACTGGTGACTTTAAAGTGTTTGTTTTCCCCCTTCTCTGTGGACAGCTCAGGTCATGGTTGCATTCCTATTCCGTTGCCTTCCTCTCCAGAGATCATCTTTTAGATAAATCGTTCCTGAGGTGGAGGAACCACAATGTTCAGGCAGGTAAAGTGTTTCTGAAATACAGGCAGGGACCAAGCTGGTTTGGAGCCATGCCAGGGAGCGGGATCAGGATGTAACTCTGCGATTTTGCAGGACGCTGGCACAGGGAGAGCCTTTGGGAGTGCCACCGGTTCTGCCACACGCTCGTAAAAATCATCAGTGTAATTAGCATGAGGTCTGAGCTGTTCCAGCTGAGCATGGCGTTTTCTAGGAGCAGCAATGTCTGAGGCTGACATCTCTGAGACATCCTGCTCGATCTCCATGCCAAGGCACATGTCCCGACACCGCTGCCATGGGTGGTGCAGTTAATGATTTCGGGAGGGAGGTGAGGCTGGTGGAAAACACGTCCATCACGGGCTCAGCTCTGTCCGTCGCTGTGCTGCGGCGAGTCGGGATTCTTCCTCCCAGCACTGTAGGAAAGCTGAAAAATTAACCAAGGCAGGGAAAAATAACACTACAAAGTGAACCTCAATCGTAAATAAGTGCCAGAGAACCAAGATGAGCACATTGTGGTATGAGGATGTACTTGAGGCCTGCCAGCGTGCAGCCCAAACCTTCCCTTCCCAAGTGGAATACAAACAACCTTCTTCACTTGCAGTAGCAGCTTATTAGTAGTGATATATCAGTGTCCTGGCGCTGGTTTTTCTCCTGTCAACAGCAGCTGCTTATCAAGCAGATACTGCACTTTATTTCTAGGGGAATAGTCTAAAATTGATGTTCGTAAGCCATTGCTGATCTTACAAGGAGTAAGTGGGCATCTGTTGCGCTGCGTGTAGGGGTGAGGCAGAAAAGGATTAAGTTGAGTCTTATTTGTAAGACTCAGTTCAGGCTTATTTATAACATTGAAAAAGATAAATTCCGGAAGGGTTTTAAATATTGGTGCCCAGGGAGTGAGGTGTTGGTCATCCCTGGTGATACCTTCCTTTCTCTAACCAGACATTTAGCACAATAATTTAAACTCCTATGGTATCTCCAAGCCCTTTAATAGTAAATATAAGGAAAAGTGGATTAATGTTTAAAAGGCGGAAAAAAAACCCACCTGTATATACTCTTGTCTTTCATCCAGTAATATTGGATTTCAACTGTCAGGCATCTGTATGTTCTTAAATCTAAGATGAAAGACTGCATCTTTTTTAAAGCAGAATGTTTTTTTGGTGTTTAAACCTTAAGAATAATGGAAATAAAAGGTCAGGTTCTCAGCTGGCCCCAAGGAGCTTCAGCTTCAGAGTTTTCAAAGATGCAGTGCACATTTGCACCTAAAAAGAATTTTGGGCCAGGCCAGATCCTGTGTGAAAAAGGAAGGAGGAGGGAAAGCTAAGTCTGAAGCTGCTCCTGGGCTTGTCAGTTTGATCCCTTTTACCATCTCTGCAATGAGCTGTGGCAGAAAATACTCCCAAAGAATGTCCTAGAATACCACTTACACGCCGCTTTCGTGGCGAAGACTCAGCAGAGTTGTTGTGCTGTCAAGCTCTGATGATTAAATTACTTTTTCCAACCCGTCTTCCTTGCGTTAGGCTTATTAACTTGACATTTCATCTCAATTATTTGCTTTTTTTCACGCCCTCCTGGTGTCGCTTGTCATTCACGCTTTATTCCGTCGAGCCTGGCTGGCCGGAGGAATGCGCGCACCGTGGCAGGCATGTTTGTTGTGGCTGTTGCAGGCGTAGGTAACCCTTTAGGTACCTCCACGCATGCTGGTCTGACCCTTGCTTGGCATGCAAGAAGGTTGCTCCTCTTAAATTTGTGTCAACAGGGCAGAAAACCTTCCTGGAGGTTTTTCCTTTTGACTTCACTTGGGGGTGAGCATCTCCAAGGCTTCTCTGAGGGTTGCAAGCCTCTAAGCAAACTCATGCTGATGTGCAGGTATCAGCTACTTGTTGGGATTTTGTCATGTGATTCCAAAAAGGGTAAGGAGCCCTGTCCCCCATGTCCAGCATGGGTCGCAGTCTCAGGACATAGCCTCCGAGCTTTGCTTTCTCATCCTCTGCTTCCATCTGGGTCTTCTGCTCAATAACAGATCAAAACTACTCAGTCATAGCAAAAACTCAAGTGTCTGTGTGAAGTAATGAAGAAAAATCACAGATGGGTAGCGGTGTGCTTCCCACTGCGGTCAGGGATGAGGAATTGGCTAGAGCAATGTTTTAAATAACCGAATGTGTCAGAAAGGCACAAGTAAATGATGAAAAGCAAAAAAAAAAAAAACACCAACCCAACAAAAAACCCAAGGCTCCGCTAAACTTTATGGTTGCCATGCTTCATGTTAATTTTAGTAAAGGTGTTTGGAGGTGAGTAATGAACACTCCTGGAGCCTGGGAATGGCAGGGAACAGTGGAGATGGAGTACCCTGCCCCATAATGCATGGGTTTGCTCTATTTCTTTTTTTTTTTTTTAAAGTATTTTCTTTTCCTCCTGCTGAAGATGAATGCAGCCTGAAGATCCAAAACAACTTTGCAAAGCTGGTAAAAACACTTTGCAGCTCATGCGCCAAACATTTGCTCATCGTTCCGTGCCACCGGAATGAAACTTGTGATACTTGTCGTGAAACATCGTGTAAACCCCTCGCTTTAATCCTAGTTTAAATACAATTTGTAAAGTGCTTGTAAAAATCTGTGAGATCTTGTAAGCCACTCCTTGTTTTCAAGAAAGCATGTTAAAGTCTTTTGTGTGCATTTGAAAACATAATCTCCTACTGAAGCTGTTTTCAGGGTAGCGCCATTATGCAGAAATATTACCATGGGGTTGCACATGCAGACATCAGGATTGCTCTGTGCAGCATCAGCCAGCACGTTTGTGCGAGTCTGTCCTCTCATGTCACAGGATTTCCCCATTTTTATGGGTTTAATACATGTTGTAGGCACAGGCAAATCTTACCTGCCCCAAATCTTGTATGGCAGGCAGCAATACTTGAGGAATGGGAAAAATCTTTTGAGCATTTGGAAATGAGGGAGAAATTCGGATAAACTGAAAAAGAGATGCTCCCATGTGTTCAGCACCCCAAAGTGACGCTTGGTTTTAGTTCACTGAGAGCTTGGTACCTGTAAGCTCTGAGACTTGCTGCTGTGATGCAAAATAAATTCAGTAAGAATAGGAGAAGCTTCAGCTTTCTAAGTGTTGTGTGCATGAGACGGTCTGAGTTTGTTTAATGGCCTTATGGGTGCTTTGGGTTTGCTTTCATGCTTCTGGTCAGTCAAATTGGATTTTGTGAAGCACTGTGCTAAATGCAGAGTGCTCCCTGCTTGCTCCTGAGCCTGACCCTTGGGAGGACTGGGCTCCTATATGGCAGAGCATCACTCCTCCGCAGGATGGGCCAGCTAGCACCTGGGCGGGGACATCTTGTTGCAGTTGGAAAGGTCTTCTCTGTCCCCTCGTGGCATCTCAAGAGCATCAAGAATCTCTAGGTCTTTATGGAGGATCTCAATTCTTCATGGCCGTGCTCATCAGCTTCCCTCTCCTGCCGGCAACTGTCCTGGTAGCTGATGCTACAGCCAGGTCAGGGCGTGGGTGCTTGAGCTCAGTGACCTGCTTACGGCCTTTTCCAGGAGATGGAGCTTTCCGAGCACCCATCTCCCTTCCTCCTTTTCCACAGGCCATATGTACCCCCACTATCATCCTTTTCCTTAGTACCACTCTTCTCTGAACATCCATAATTCCTCAGAGGCATCCCGAGCTTCCTACCTGACTGGTCAGTTCTGTCAGTGCAGGGGCTTTGCCCATAGTTTGAAAATCAGCTGTTTCAAATTCCACAGTTCAAAAATTTAAGTATGCTAATTAAATTGTTGTGATTACTCTTCTCTTGCCTCGCAGTTGTTTCTCAATCAGAAAATGGAAGGTCTATCTAGGGTAACTCCTCTTGCCACGAGTTGTTCATGTGATTTATAGCTTGAGATCTCAGTTGTTCCTCACAAGTGAAACATAACTGTGGTGGCTTAGAGAAAATGTGTTCAGAATAAATATTTCATAACAATGTTCTCAAATTCCTTAATAGCTGAAACTCAACTTCTTATACTTTTGTTATAAATACAAACATTTTAAGGGATGTTAGTAGTTTCTCTCCACATGGCAGCCTTGGCCATAGCTGCTTCTCTGTAGCCCCCCTGTTTAATCACTAGAAATTAGGGATGGCTCGGGAGAAGGCAAGCATTGATAACCACATTCCCCACGCTACAAGCAGGTGCAAGATGCATCTGGGTGCTTGAGGTTATTCCCCACCACCCAGCCCTGGGGAACAACCCGATCCATGTAAACACAACTGACTTCTTCAGTCACCTTCTCGCCTTGATGTTTCTTTCTCCTCAGTCTCTGTTGACACCTGGAAGGTGCTGTACAGCACTGTAATGGGGCTGGAGAGCATCAATGTTATGGCCTCAGCTCTCTGCTCCCTGGTAGCCAAGACTGAACCTTAAACTATTAGCCTCTGCTGTTGGAAAAGGATTTTGAAATTCCTGTCTCAGAATATATATGGACGCTGGTTTAGTTGTAGGCTGGAGTTTTGAATTGTCATCAGCACTGCTTTGACCTATCAACGAGGTTACTTCAGGCAATATATGTAAGATGTGGAATAAAATACGGTGTTTTGTCTTGCCCGTGTTAGGATGTGATAATGAGAGATGCTTAGAGCTCTAAACACCTCAGGGTTCTCCTGGATTTGAGCTGCTGCCAGGCACTCTGCACCTGACAAGGTCTAATCCTGCTAGTGGCAATGGGGAATCCTGAAAGGCGATTCCCTTTTCTGACGGTGGTTGTGAGACTGAGCGCTATGTGAAGGTCCCATAGCAGGTGGGGCGCATTAAAGAGGCTGGTCTAAAGAGGTCCTCTTGCATTTTGTGCTTGATGGCTTTAATAAGTCTCCCTTCTCTCTTGCAGGGGAAGGTGGCACAGACGGCTTGCATGTCGGCGTGCAAACACCTCTCCACCTCGCTGATGCAGCTGCTGCTGGAAGCCGAAGTGCGGCAGCTGACGCTGGGCGCCTTGCAGCAGTTCAACCTGGACGTGGAGGAGTGTGAACGTAAGATGCAAAATCATCTCATTTTCCATGTCTCGTTTTGCCTCTTTGTGTGTCAGGACCCAAGCCAGGGCTTTGAAAGATGCCAAATACTTGGGAGCGGTGAGCACCTGCAGACCTTGCTGCTGCTGTCCATGAGGGTACTTGGCAATATCTTTAGGACAGAAGAAGCCCAGCAAATTCTAAGAAATCAAAGTTTTATTCTTCCTTTTTCTCTTTAATGCTGCCTTGATGCTTTCTAGACCATCCCAGCTTTTTGAGATGAAATATTTTAAAAATAGGAGAGATCAGAGTGCATAAAAGAGGAGGCTAAGAGAAATCAGTTTACATATGGCTGTTTCTGGAAATGGTCACCGGCTTATGTTCTTGTCCTCTCCTGACCACAGCTGCTCATCTTCCCTGTCTGCTGCAGAGATCTTTTTCTCAAAGCGAGCCCTTCTTGCAAAATCACTATTAAGTAAAAGAGATGTTTTGTGACAAAGTGGCTACATCTGTTCAGAGACGTATGTGGGGCATTGTGATGCCAGGACCATGGCTTTGCTCTCAAACCTGCTCATTTTGGTTCACCTGATATAGCTCTGAAATCCTAAGGTTTCCCTCAAGTTGCTTGTTATCCTACTTTAATTAAAGGGTTAAAAAAATATAGCACAAGCCTGACAAAACACTTTCTCCGTGCCCCCCCCCCCCTTCATAATTAAGCTGTATCAGGGTGAACACACTTCTGCACAGGAACCTCTCTCCCTTATGAGTGGGATGGATTTATTATTGTGGTTAATATTGTGATGGATTAGGGACCGTGGCTATGGAAAACCCAAAGCTTGATATTGTTGATAAAGAGTTCAGGAAATCTTTGGTAAAGTATTTTGGGGAAGTTATTTTCCAAATATCCACCTTTTTTTGCTTTCTTGGTTGAGGTGGAGGTTGGGATGTATCTTGTTTAGATACTGATAAACTTGTTTACTGTGGAGTCTTCTGAAATGCTTTTTGTCCCCATGTGGCTTCCAATAATGCCAACAGCAAAATATTCCCTGGCCTCCATGTGAATGTTATTGGAGCCAAAATAGCAGTGAGCTTGCTTGTCCTGTCTCTGATAACTCAATGAAATCAGTTGTGTTGATTTCATTATCATCTGGCACTTAAAAAAATATTCTTCCGCGCTTTATAAAACGTTCTGCTGATTGTGTTTCAGTTCAGCTGTACCCATCAATAGTGAGATTAAATTCGTTTCTGAGAAACATCACCCAGTAAGATTTCTGGTGTTCGTAGGGAGCGTATTTTAATTTTTTAATGTCCTTTTGCTAATTTCCAGCACTTGGTTGAAAGCCTGGGAGAAGGATCCCTGTTTAATGAATCCTGTCCTAAATTTGCAGCTATAGCATATGTCATCATGTAAGCAATGCCTTATTTTTCTTTCAGAAATGCCTTCAGCCCTAAATTCTTGCTAATTTGTGTCCCATCAGCACTTCAGGTCTGTACCGGTAGCAGCTGTGTTCCCAATCGGTGTCTGCAGGGGGACAGGTGATGTTGCTGAGAATAATAGGAAGCATTTGTCATAAATAATAGTTTCCTCCCTTTTTCTTTTGGCTGCAAACAGACTTGTAACCCTGCAGTTTTCTACCCCATCAGCAACGTGGGTCACTAAGCACCAGCTCTTCCCTAAAAGCCCCTGATGGATGAAGTTTAATATCAAGTTTAAAAGCATGATTCCTTAAATTCTGATTGTTTGGTGAGACAAAACCAGGAGCACTCAGAAGCTGAAGAGCAGGTGATGCCAACCTGAGCAGCGGGAGAGGTGACCCACTCCCCCGAGCCCCAGCCCGAGATGCCAGTGCGGGCAGGGGAATGGAGACAAATGCTGGTGCTGTAACCTTCCTATCCATCACTGTCAGCCCCAAGAACAGTAAACCCAGACAAAGTCCTTTTCTTCCTTTTCGGCAGCAAAAATGTGTTCCTTCATCCCTTTTGTCTGCTGACTTTGCTGACACTGGGAATAATTTTAGTTCTATTTTTGAGAAGCAATGCATCAGGATTTTAATTTTAGGAAAAGCCGATCCCAAGAGTGAACTGGTATATTCAGAAAACATATTTCAGTTTGCAAGGGTTTTGTTTGGTTTTTTGGGGTTTATTTTGTTTGTTTTGTTTTTTAGATTTGGAAAGCGCAGGTGCAAATCTCCGCATCCTTATTATATCAGTTGCATATTTGACTTCATGTCTCTGCCTCCAGCCCTCTATCCCCTCCCCAGATGGCCAAGCCTTACCTAGTTTAGCAGCTTGATTGTGTCCTTATCATATTAAAATAGGATTTTATAGCTGTTTGGAGCACATCCAGAGTTCTGTGATGTGGGAACGGGGCTTCAGATTCTCAATCCCAGAGTTTATTAGGCTTTTTTTAAAGTTTGTTGTGAATGCCAAAGGTATCAGCTGGTTAAGAGAGTGATGAGGCAAATTAATGAAGGACTTAATCATTTATTAACCATGGTTTGAAGGTGGTACAGATAATTTGCTCCATATTAGAGTAGATATAATATGTGTTACAAGAAAATGGGTTTATACACGCAATAGATAACAACTATAGAGGTGAAAGCCGTGGTGGCTTAGGCTTAAAACAAGACACTGGTAAATGAATTCTGTAGACTTCTGTGTTTGTTAAATATTTCCTGATTTGTAAATAATTTGTTGTCCTGTCAGCATACAATGGCTGCGTGAACCATTGCATCAGGCTGAGGTTTGGCACCAGGCAGTTGCAAGCCTGGGTGGTGCTCGGGGAAAGCACGAGGCCATACACTATACATCCCCCTCCCCAGAAACATGCTTGTTTTGCACATTCAAAGCACTGAATGTACAGTTTATTGGTTTTATGACCTTCAAAAAGAAAGCTTTTGGAGGACTGGGGAGAAACAGTAAGTTAAATAGATGTTATGAGCCAAATCTCGCATGTTTTGGCTTATGAATAGTCCCATATACATCAGCAGCATTTTTGATGTGAAAGAGGCAAGGAAGAGCAGGGCTGCAAAGTTGCAAAAATCATGTGCTGGATTTTTAAATTTAAAAAAACCTGGGGAAGGTGTGAGCTCTTTCCCTGGGACGTTATCCCCCCCGGTGAGACAGTGGTGCTGGAGCCTCTGGCTTGGCAAAGCCCTTGAGGAGACGTAAGGCACTAGTTGAGGTGGAGTGCTGTGTCCAGGGCTGGGCTCCCCAGTTCCAGAGACAGGGAACTGCTGTGGAGGTTCCAGCAGAGGCTACGAAGGTGATGAGGGGACTGGAGCATCTCCCTTACGAGGAAAGGCTGAGACCCGGCCCGTTTAGCCTGGAGAAGACAGGACTGAGAGGGGATCTTATCCATGTCTGCAAATGCCTCAAGGGCCAGCGTCAGGACGGGGCCAGGCTCTTCCCAGTGGTGCCCAGTGACAGGACAAGGGGCACAAACTGCGACACAGGCAGTTCCATCTGAATGTGAGGGAGAACTTTACTGTGAGGGTGGCAGAGCCCTGGCACAGGCTGCCCAGAGAGGCTGTGGGGTCTCCTTCCCTGGAGACATTCAAACCCGCCTGGATGTGACTGTGCAACCTGCTTTAGCAGGAGGTTGGACTAGGTGATCTCCAGAGCTCCCTTCCAACTCTGACCAGTCTGGGATTCTGTGATGCTGTGGATATCCTCCCCCCCGCCTCAGCAAAAACCTGTTTCCTAAGGTGTGTGTTAGAGATTTGAAAATCTTTTGGTGCAGCTTTACAGTGATGCGTGTGCAGGGATGGCACAGCTAATGTCCAGCGAAGGGCAAAAGTAATTTTTAAAATGCTGTTGTTGGCCAGGTATTACTTGTAACTCTTTCTTGTTTCTTGGCTTTGCATAGCTCTTTTATTATGTGGTCAAGAGAGATTCCCTCACCTCCTTTTTAAAACTGAAGTGAAATAAGGCATAGAGGTTAAATGAATTGAAAGATACAGTAGGACATGTCTAATTATATCTCCATTGAGAAGTGAGTTCTGGCTCCAGCCCAACAAGCCAACTTGAAAAGAGGAAAAAAAAAAAAAACAACCGGAGAGGAAAGAAAACCCCACCTAACACACACATTCCTGTGAACCTGTAAATGAAAGAGGTGATGCTTTTTTCAGAGTAGGCATTTGCTTTTTAAAATGGGCTTGCTGTCATCCAGAGTACATTTGTAACCCAAGATTTAACTGTGTGCAATGTGCTTTTTGTAATATCTGTGTGCCTTGTAGCCCAGTCCCCTGCTCTGCTCTTTTTTGGACCTCCTGGTGCTGGTATGTATATAATTCTTTTTTCTCTCTTGTACCTCAGAGTTAGTGGGAATCAAACGTAACACCCAGATTTGGAGATTACAACCAAAAGAGGAAAACAAAAGGGGGCTGCTCTCTCTCCTACAGAAGTGTTTCCCATCTATGTAACTGTTTCCAGCAGTGGTTGAGGCAGATTGTTTTTACAATACTTAGATCATAAAATAAGCAGTTCCATAATCTCTAAAGTCTTTTAACTGCTGCTTTATGAGAAATTAAAAGCACCATAAAAATTATATTTAAAATTTCATTAAACTCCCAATTTTCAGTCAGCCCACTCCTGGGGGCAGTCAATAAGAAACACAGATGTCTCTGGCAGTTTGAGGAATCCTCCAGCCTGACACATGAGCGTGCCAAAATGTGTCGATACAGGGCCCGGTGCAGTCGTTTGCCACCTCCTTCTTGGCTGCGTTGTCTGGCTCTGAGGACTTTCCCACACGGAAATCCCATTATTTGTGTAAGATGCCGGGGTTTGCCCACCACACCAGAGCAGTCCTCTCCCTCAAGCGCAGGCTGTGGGCTTGGCGCCGTGCAGATGGCTGCCTGATGTTCTTCCAACCTGCAACCCGGCGGGGACTGGCGTGCATGGCACTAGAGGTGAGCAGAGCGGGTTTGAGGACAAACTTCCTGAATTTAGGATATTGCACTGTGTGCTTGCTGGTATCCATCCTGTCACAGTGCACCAGCAATACTTGAATTTTGGGGGAGAAAAGGAGATGTTGCAATGACAGAAGGAAGGGGTTTAGCAGATCACCTCAGGAGAGAAATCTCCATGCCCCTGATGCTGATTTCTTCATGCACCTCGAACCCTGGGCTCAGCGTTGGGCCCCTCACGGCCAGACAGACACTGAGGGGCTGGAGCGTGTCCAGAGCCGGGCAGGGGCTGGGGCAGGGGCTGGGGCACCAGCCTGGGGGGGCGGGGGGGTCAGCCTGGAGAGAAGGGGGCTGGGGGGGACCCGGTGGCTCTGCAACGGCCTGGCAGGAGGCTGTAGCCGGGGGGGTCGGTCTGTGCTCCCCAGGAACCAGCGACAGGACGAGAGCAAACGGCCTCACGTTGCGCCAGGGGCGGGTGAGATTGGGTGCGAGGGAACATTCTGCACCGAAAGGGCTGGCAGGCGCTAGCACAGGCTGCCCGGGGACGGGGGTGTCATCATCCCTGGGGGTGTTCAAAAACCATGTGGCTGTGGTGCTTGGGGACATGGTTCAGTGGTGGCCTTGGCCGTGCTGGGTTAACGGTTGGACTGGCTGATCTTAAGGGTCTTTTTTGACCTAAACCATTCTGTGATTCTTCAAGTCGTGCAATACATGGTAGCTTTTTATTATATTAGTGGCTCACCGGCTCAGTCAGGTGCCTCTCTGTGCCACTTGGATGTATGGTTAAAAAATGGTATTTGTTTAAAAGAAATTAAAGCTGCAGATCCTCCGGAGACATAGTGCTTGTAGGGCTGCGTCAGTGCAGCCAGTGGTGGTTCTGTGCTGGCTGAGCTGGTGGCAACTGCGTGCGTGTGAGCTCCTCACCCGTGGCAGCAGCCAGGGAGAGGGCCTGTATTAGCCCGTGATGCCAGACAGAGCTACAACACATGTGTCCTGGGTTGTGATGGTGTCAAAGGACCATGGCTGTGGTTTGGACAGTTGGTAGGAACTCCTTATGTTGCGATATTAAGAGCTGTAGGAGTTTGCAGGCTGGGGTGACAGCGGTCAGTGATGGTGTGTGGGTGGCCGATGAAGCTGATGGAAGAGCAGGGTTGGTTTGCCACCTGCCTTGCAGTGCCTGAAGGTAGTGTCCTCCGAACCAAGGGGTGCCAGCCTTTGTTTAGGAGCCAGGCCTTGCTCAGAAAACTGGTTATCTTACCCCCTGGGCTGGCTCAGGTGCCTGCCATGCCCTGGGGCACTTGCCATATCGCTGCTCCTTCACCATGGGCTGGGATTGCTGTTCCTCTGTCTCCTGCTGCTGGGAGGTCTGAGACAAAGCCTCGTAGATGTCTGCTGCACTCGCTCTGGGGATGCTGTGCTCCATGGCAAGGCTGCTTTCCTTCCCTGCAGCACGCTCAGATACTCCTACTCTTTAAGCATCCCTCTTTTCCCTCCTGGTGACTTTTCTTGCCTAAATTTCAGCTCATTGTAGCACTCAGTAGCGCTTTATTGGGTGCGTCAGGAGCAAACACAGCTCCTTCCCTTGCCTTTCCTCCATAGTGCTGGCTCGGGGTCATGCACTGATGCTGCATCCTGGAACATTGCAACCTGGAGCAGGGCTGAGCAGCAAGAAAAACAGCGGTTCTGGGCAGAGGGCGCTGAGCTTCGAGGGCGTGCGGGTGTAGTTAGTGTACAGGCACGTAACTGAACTGGATCATGGATTTTGGCAGCTTAGAAAGCTGTTACCTGTTGATGAAAGTGCCATTAAGGTCCTTGACTGTCCCAAATAGAAGGCTGAGCAGTTTGCACGAGCTGCCTGCATGGATGGCTTGAAAGAACACCTTTTCAGTGAGGAGCAAGCAGATCGTGATGTCCTTACAAGCATATAGTTCAGCTCATCTCTGGGAGCTTGCAGACCCTTTGTTTGTCTGGTCCTTTGCCCACACGTGCCTGTTGCTTGTGGTGCCTGTGACCTGTGCCATTCCCTTGGAGGATGAGAGGAACACATCGCTTCCTTCTCACCTCTTCACCTGTCAAAAGTCAGCTCTCACTGGGAAACAAAACTTTGCATTTTACTGCTGTTAAAATGGAGTGGGGTGATTTGTATTGACAGCAGAGCTGCTTTCCAAGCGCAGCCGTACGTGCTTTCTGAAATGGGAAGGGTGAATTATTGGAGCGCCGAGTGACAGAGGGCATGGAAGGGGGAGCCTCTGGTCCACGGCTGTGCCACCTTCCTATGCTTAGATTTATCCTCCCTTATTTCACCCTGAATTTATTCCCCTGGGCATATCATTAATTTATTTAGTGCTGCCTTCATTTCCCTCCACTGACCTTTCTTAGAGGTTGCAAAGTACTCGCAGTGGCAAAGAGAGCGATGCCTGGTGAATTAGTGCATATAAATATGCATGGAGGAGATGCGCATGACTCCCCATCAATTAGCTACCAAAACCGTGCCCTTTTTGGTTTTGGATGGGAAGTATTTAAACTCTGCTACGGCACACTACTAAGTGGTCTTTGCAAGTCTGACTTGAGCAAATCCTGGGAGTCTGCATGACCTCAGAGAGAAATGAACTCTCCAGCCTTTTTACTTTGCTCCTGAGCTGAGAGCTCTTGCTTGCTTCTGCTCTCTCTAACCATCACCTGATTTTTTGCCTTATATTCTGCTTTCATCTGTCCTATAATCTATCACCTTGTCTCCTTTAGCATTTTAGCTTTAGTATTTCTCTTTCTGCTTTCCTTCTCTTCTGTCTTCTTTCTAAACTTTGCTAACCCTACAGTGGCATCACAGCCTCTCCTGCCCTCTTTTCTCTAACTTCTGCTGCAACATTTTTGATATCCTCCATCTCCAACACCTTCCCGTGTTCTCCTTTGTTACCAGGATACCTACTGATTTTTATTTACTCATCCTTACAGTCCTTTGCAACTCTAGGAAGAGAAGACTCCTCTTTCCACACCTCATTTTGTTTGATCCATTTTAAGAGCACACAGTTCCTCAGCTCTGCACCCCCCTTCCCTTCCCCGCCCATTGTGGACACAAGCGACTGGTGCTTGTCAGCCTTTATGGCTTGAATGAGCTAATGGTGAGATGCCCACATTCCACTTTTCCTAGTATTAGTATTTTAATGGAGCTGAGAACTTGACATCTACTAAGAGACTTCCCCTGTACGTCTTGGATTATGGGTTTGGGAACCTGTGTAGATCTGTAACTTGATTCTGTAAACCTGTCCTACGGATTGGCAGGGACCAAATTTCTTGGCACGCATCTCGTATAACTTCTTCTGAAGAGCTTCCTTTTCTTTTACTTGAAAAGATCTAGTGGTCCTTCCGTGATAAGTGCCTCTCTGGATGCAAATGCTCCTCAGCCCTGTCAGCAAACCATCACAGCCCCTGGGACCACTCGTTTCTGTGTGGTAACAGGACTCCAGGCTCATCTTTGTTCCATCAGAGGAATGAATGACGGAGAGGAGTAGAAATTTTTATTTAATCTGACCCACTTCAATGTATTTTGGATAACTCCTCCCTCTCCCCGCAGCTCTCTGGAATTCCCCAGATGGGAATGAGCTTTAATAATTTCGCCTATAATGGGGAACAGCTTCAAAGCAGGGCTGTGTGGGAATGGTGTGGGTGAAGTATAAGCTCAATATGGAAATTGGGATCTTCTCTCTGTTCCTCTTGCCTTAATTCCTACCCATCATGTCTTACCTTTATTCCCTTCCCAGCTTCTCCAGAGTCCACGCAGAGATTTGTTCTTCTGCTTGTGCCTCCTCAAGGTGTCATTATGTGCCTCTGGGTAAAGGCTCAAGAGGTCCTGTTGCTTGGCTTTTCTAAGATAGTCTTCCAAGGGTTTGTCTAAGGAAGATGACTTTGAGACCTACATCCTCCATTGAGGAGTGCCGAGATGGCTGTTCCCCAGATACAAAGTCTTGGTCACGGCTGATGCAACTGCAAGCAGATGGTGCAGGTTCCCCTCAGCAGGAGCTGCTGTAACCTCAGTCCTGCAGGTCTGCTGTCATGGATTCTGACGGTGTCGTGTAATTCAGAGAAAGCCTTGCCCTCAAAATGATGTTTTTGAGGAATGAAGTCGCCAGCTGTGTTCATTTGAACTGCACAATATGTGTAAGGCTCTCTCCCTGTGTGCCTAGCCGTGTAGGGTATACAAAAAGAGATTCCCCCGTTCTGTATAATTAATTTACAGTGGATGTCTCTTTTTCTGGTGTGCGTTTGAACTCTTTATTCTTTGTTCATTGTAAAGGGCTTAACGGTTCCTGTTCCTTGATTCTTTCATCAGTGAAATGTTTTGGAAGAGAGGTTAGAGTCCCCCTGTGACCTGCCCTGGGTGGCCCAAGCCTGTAGACCTTGCAAAGACATTACTTTTTTGGCCTGAACACAAGTCTCTCAAACCTTTAGCCTGGCTAAATGCTTTGTACAAACAGCCACATACTGATCTGCTCTATTCTCTTGTGATTTTCTGCTCAAGGGGCTGTACTGTAGGTGGCTTGCTATGTTTGCCACTTGCCTTGGTAGTGGAGACAGTACAATAAACAAACCCGACAGTACTGAGGCCAGCACTGTGCTTGGTTGTTCCGAGAAAATTATCCTGAAATCTGGTTGAAGAGATTAAAACCAAGAAGAACTGGCTGTGTCTTTCCTCTAAAGCTCTGTTCTCTTCTTTGTTTCTTTTTTTCTTTAAGACTTTGTTCATTCCTCCTTCAAAATAAGTTTGTGGCATTGGTATGTAAAATGTGACCTACGATTACAGAAGGTACGGCTATTTTTCTAACAACCGTGGGGTGAAGCATTGCATTCATTCCTCTTCGTGCTCAGAAGGTACGGCTATTTTTCTAACAACCGTGGGGTGAAGCATTGCATTCATTCCTCTTCGTGCTCCTCGCAGCCGAGTGCTGTAGCAGCTTTCTTCCAGTGTCTGAGCCGTGTTCCCGGTCTCATTTCTTCTGTAAGACAAATAATATGATCTCATACGTCATTTCACTTCTTGGATGTCAAGTGTTCTGTTAATGCAGTAGAGACTCCAATCTGGTTTTTTTTGCTGAGAATTACTGTTGAAGCAAATGTTGGTTCACCATGCTATCATTGCTGTAATGTGCCGTGGTAAAGAGTAGCATCACTCCATAACTCTCCCAGCCTTCCTCCCATACAGTTCCTGAGGACGAGGCGGCTAAAGGTGAGCTGCTAATGAGCAACCGTGTCTTGGGATGAAATCTGTCTTGGGTTGCTCATGAGCAGACGATGGTAGTGATAAATTCACCAGTCTTGTGAAAACATTCAAAACCCAGTCACAGGCATTTTCTCATGAGGTTTTGAAATTCATGCTTTCGGGAAGATCTTAAATTTCACAACTCCATGTGTGTTTCTAAATAGATTCCTAGCAGCTGGGAAACCCTTAATCCAAAATAGAATTTTTTCTTTCATTGCAGTCCTTTCAGGGTTTCTGTTTTCCAGGGTTTCTCCAAATATAATCGGTAACACGATGTGACCCCATCCTTAGAGGGTAGGACATAATGGTTCAGCCGGTTTGTTGGGTACCTCAACGCAGGGACGCCTGCGCCACTGAGCTGCCCAGGGCAGTTTCATCTCTCAAAGGGATGCTCAAATGCTGTTTCTCGCATCTAAATGTTTTTAGCTTCTCAGGTACGTGCTTTTCCAAAGTGGGGGTGTTTTAGGATTGATGTGGCTTTGGGGATAATTTTTCCAGATGAGACAGTGGGGTGTAGAGCAAATGTGTAAAGATGATTTATCCCTTGCAGATCAGAGTCAGAAAGCTTGTGTTAGTCCTCCCTTGCATGTGTGCTGGCTCAGGCAAGCTGCAGTCAAATTTTATAGCAAACGTACATTAAAATGCCTTTACAGTTACAATTAATTAAAACAGGTTTTGAGGGTTAAACGTAAACTCACTTTGGACTGTTTGCAGCCTGAACATTGCAGCATTGGTCAGTGAAACTGGCTGGAAGCTGAGCAGCTCCTATCTCTGCCCAGTCCCATCCTGTGGAAAAGTGGCAAAGTCTGCAGGCACAACCACGGGTGGTTTCTCTTGGCTTTGAGTCACGCTTTTCCAATCCAGAACCCAAATGCCAACAGTCACGTACATACTTTCTCTTCTTATTTTTTATTATTCATTTCTAGAAGTAATGCTGGATAGAAGGAATGATTTTACAGCCGTGTTTGCTATTGAACAGCAGAAGTTGTCACTTGACTGATGGCAGCAAAGATGAGCGATGGCTTTAATCTTAGAGCTCTTCTGGCATCAGAAAATATGAAAAAGCAAAGCTGTGGCTGTCTGAAAACTGGCCGCTGTGCCCCTGGAGGTACCTGTGTCTGTATTGAAGGATGTTCTCCATCCAAAGATTTTAATGGAAGGTGGAGCAAGGAAGCTGACAAATAACCCTTCTTTGGTTTCCAGAAATAAGATGGCTGAGGAATAGGGCTGAATCCAGTGTCTAAGTTGTTAGTCTGTTCTTGTTAGAGCCATGGGGGACTGGGCTGCTGTAGGAGGTCTTTAAAAATAGGACTGAGATGATTTGCTTTCCTTGTTTTGTGGCATTTGCCTGAAAATTGAGATAACTTTTGGAAGGAGAAGTCAAGGAGAAGACCATCTGGCATGAAATGATTATGCTTAGCATTTAAGGACAGGACAGGCTTTGTCTGTTAGTACCTCTGTGTAGTCATGGAGATAGAAGGCAAAATCCTCCTTCCTTATTGCCAAGCCATCCTTAATCCTCAGCTTTGTGGAGCTGCAGGAGCTGTGTTGAGTTCCTTTGTGGTAAAAACCAGAATAGTTGGGTGATAACGGGCCATCTACAACTTCAGAATCTGTATGTTGGTGTATATTTTCCCTCCCTTCTTCCTTTCTGCCATCGTGCGTGGTTGCATCTCAAGAAAACATTTCCTTCCAGCGTGCAGCATCTTCAGTGTCTGCAGGAGCAACAAAATTCAGCCGAAGGCAGAAGCTCCCTCTTGAGTCTTTCATGACGTTGACTTGTGGCTTCACAAATTAGGTCCCCTTGGTGATGAAAAGTTGCATGGAGAGCAGAGATAAAGCCATTACTTCTGTAACTAAAGAGGGTGAAAATTAAGTGAAGTTGGGCAAAATCAACCTCAGGCATATCTTCAAAAGACACACTTGAATGTGTGCAGTCATTGGCTTCGTGAGCGCTACCAAGCAAAAGCTGTTAAATGGCATGGAAGAGCTAAGGTCCTCTGATGTGGATTCATTCAAGTCCCCCTCAGTGATTTTAGACTTGGTTTGAATAATGGATTAGAAGAAAAATAAATGACTTAAGTATGAAATTTTGCCCAGATTACACTGGATGGAGGTAAATGTGGCCTTGGAAATACTCTCTTCCCTTTAGAAGCCAATGTTATTCAGTTGTCAGATGTCTTCATCCAACATAAATAAATATGCCACATAATGGCCGTGATTCTTCCCATTTGGGGTGACTGTATGCTGGCATTAGCGCACCATACCAGATAATGCAAATAATCTGTTGCCGAATAATTAATGATGTGGCCGGGCATATTTTTTTGAAGAATGCTTATGGAGCCTGGTGACAGGCGTGAAATTAGAAAATTCCTTCAGCGCCCTAAAATATAAATAGCTTTCGGAACTGAAAAGAGTTTCACAGCTGAAGATTTTATTGTGTTGAGAGGAAAAACTTTTCCACCCCCATCCCCCCCTTTCTTCTCGGCGAGTTGTTTGTCCATTCACAAAACAAATACTCTGAAGCCCAGTACGGCTCATGGGAATAAATTTCAGGTCGAATTAGTACAGTTTCCTTGCTGTCAGGACGGTGGAATTAATGGTGTTTTGATGACACGAATTTTGAAGGGCAAACAAAGACGCTGAAGGGAGGGAGACATGACTCCTTAGAAGCGCGGTCCTCCTCTCCCCCAGCCTCTCTTGTCTTCCCTGTCATCCGTCTGCCAATCTCCCTGTCCATGGTTAGTTAAAGGCGCTTTTTATCCTCTTTTCTTTCCCACAGAGTTTGCCAGATCCGGCCCAGTGCCTGGGTTCCAAGGGGACACGCTGCAGTTGGCCTTCATCGACTTGAGACAAGTAAGTCTTTGTGTTTTTGTTTTTTGTTTTTCTTTTAAGATGTGTGACTGAAGACCATCAGGTCTTAAGGAAAGGGAGAGGAGGGGAAACGGCGTCAGTGATTTACGCCAGAGACCTATATTTCCCCCCTCCTCCTCCTCCCTGCGCTCGAAGCCATCTCCTTATTGAGTGCGCCGGGGTCCTGGAGATGGTGGAGGTGAAAAGGGCTGGTGGTACGGGGGCGAGAAAGAAAGCCATGCCTGACCCTGGCCGATGGGGTCCATTGTGCTCCCGTTGGCTTCTGCAGACGCGGCAAAAAGATAACTCGGCGACTCTCCCGGCTGACGCCAAGCAGGTGGTGCTAACAGAGAGAGCAGTGATGCAGAGACCGCCCGCCTTGAGGACTTTTGTTCACAGATAATGCCCACAGAGGCGTTTTGCGAGGGTGGAGGAATTTGCATTCGGGTTTGTGTGGGGAGAGTATGCCTGTGTGCGCACCCGTTTGTGTCCGTCTTTGGCTTGGCAGTCCCCCCCCTGCCCGGTCCCCTCTTCCGCAGATGGTCCCCAGCCATGAATGACAAAGTGGCTCCTGGGGAAGATGATTGGGAAAGGCTCCACCCATCGGTGGCCACCTCTCGAGGGGGCCCCACTAGGGCCAAGTTGACCATAGCAGGTACTGAGGCATCTGTGGGGCTTGGCAAGCCAGTTTAGGGAAAAGGGCCATTCTAGCAAGTCATTTGTTTGGGGTAGAAATGGGCATTATTGATATACTGGGCTGGGGGGAAAAAGTGAGGTGGTCCTGTCATCTCTTGGCACTGAAGATGGATGGGTTGGATAGAAAGTCTGAATGAAGTAAGACTCAATGACTGATGCTTCTCTCCTATTAAAACAATCTTTTTTTGTCTGTTAAACCCCCCTGGCTTTGTCCCTCCTGCCATCATGATGCAGTGCCTCTTGTTTTCAGGGTTGACGTAGTTTGCATTCTGAAAACTTTCGGGTGCCGAGGGTATTTCTTAAATCTGCATAATCCCTTGTATCGATGATCTCCTTACCACTGGGACTCTGATTCATGCTGGAGCTGCTTTTAACCCGTAAGAGTTTGAGAACCTCTCTGAATCCAATTGATGTGCAGGGAGCAATCTGTCATCCCATGACACTTCTGCAGAGCAGCAATAAGTTTAATATCATCAAGTTGCTGCGCGTTCGCTTTTCGAATGCGGGCCTGCCGGTAACTGCCAAATTTGTTTGCAAAATGGTCAAAAGAGCTACATGGGAAAGGTGTGTGTTATCACTGCTACGCGTTGACACTTTTATCTTCATTAGCTTCTTGGCACTTTACTGACTGAGGCACTCAATGCGCTCACAACCTTCTGGGTATGAGGAAATGGGAAGCTTTGGTCCTTTTCCAAGCACGAGGACATGAATGCGGGGATTTTGAAGAGGAAAGCTGTGGCTGTTTGAAGAGTGAAATGCCTTAAAAATGCTCGGTGAGGTTCAGCTATTCTGAGCCAGTGCATTAGCAGTGAAATGTTTGTACGGCTCATAAATGCAAAACGCAGCCAAGTGAATTCAGCTCTGGCAAGGAGAAAGCTAACAGTAGCGCTCTCCTATTCCTCCTCCTCTGTCAAATGGTCGTCTTTGTACACGGCGTTCTCTGCTTGGTTTTGGAAGGGTAGTCCCAAATTTTTTTTTTCTTGCATTTAAAAATTACAGCTTTTCTGAATATTGCAAGGAGAAGGGGGAGATGCTCTGGCCTGTTGAGTTTGAGGTGAGGACAGGCAGTCCTAGAGCTTCTGGATAGCAGGGATGCTTGTTGATGCCAAGTATGATACAGATAATGGACGACATCTTGTTGCTCCAATTAGAGAAGAATCCACCTATCACCAGCTTATGGAGATTAGCAATAATGTACAAAGGTGAAGGAGTTCCCTGCTCCCTTCATCCTGTTGATGACCTAATCCCGTGACATGCCATGTGTCACTAAAGTCCATCTGTGTGAAGCTCCGTCAGCCGCTCTGGGGCCGTCACAGCTCCAGTGCTCCCTTGGACTTCTTGGACTGCAGCTCCAGGTGCAGGGTCAGGGAGCAGGGGATAGCTGGAAGGATGGGTGGATGAAGGGGTGCAACAAAGAGAGGTGTTTGATTTGTTCTTCGACTTGTTAATAGTTTGTTCATTTTGGACATTGCATTCTTTCTCTTTTAAACCACCAGATGTTAACACAATATTGACTTAAAGCTGTGAACGAGGACAAAGATAGCACCTGATAGTGTTTGTGTTTCTGGCTGTTTTCCTTCACAGAGGAACGAACGCTGGCATAGCTGCTAAAAGCGTGTTTCCAACCTGAAATCTGGACAGCCTTCTCAAAAATGTTACAAGTAATTTCAGGTTTATGTTTCAGGTAGGTATATACTTACCTTGGAGCTGCTCTGTCAATTAGTGTGGCTTTGCACGAGCAGGCAGAAGCAGTCTGGCTTGGTTATGTAGGAAGGAAAAATGACTGTGCAAAAAAATGCACCAAGTAAGCAGGCAGGTTAAAGAGGCTTTCCCCACCTGGCCCGATATATTTCAGTACTGGCTGTTACAGAGCAATTGTAGATGAGAGAAAAATTTCAAAGGAATGTGGGACAATTAAGTTTAAGGGAATGACCAAAATTAATTCCTAGTACGATAAATTACAAAATGATAGAAAACCGTAGTCATTTGGTTTGTGTCTTGAATACAGATCCTTGTAGTGGAAAATGAGCCCTATAAAATGTCATTGTCTAGACCAGGGGTCCTCAAACTATGGACGGTGGGCAGGATACGGCCCCCAGGGTCCTCAATCCGCCCCCCGGTATTTACAGACACCCGCCCGCCTCCCCCCCGCCGGGGGTTCGGGGGGGAAACCAGGCAGACGCAAATGACTGCCTGCCACTGCATCCGCACGCCGGCCCCCTGGTTAAAAAGTTCGAGGACCCCTGGTCTAGGAGCATTGGAGTTCCTCCTTGTTCAGTGCAGTGGATTCAAGTGTTAGATCCCTCTGTACATTACAAGCCTGATTTTCCCTTGTGCTCAAGGAAGTTGGGAGCAATTCCATCACCTTAATGGTGAAGAGGAAAAGAGTAAAGCCCTGAGAATCAAAATTGCTATTCTGAGCAGACAGTAATTTTAAAAGGGACTTTTCTTCCCATCCTGGGACAATTCTAAATCCACAAATGCCTTTAATGAGGTGATAAAGTATACCAAGTTGCATCTCAAATCCTTCTGTAAGAGCCCTTTTATAACAAGGGTCTGACAGTGATACTCAAATATTTAAGGCTTTACAAGGAAACAAGTTACTTTTTCCCATTAAACTTTGCTCTTACAAACTCAGTGCTATATGTTGGAAATCTGAAATAAATTTAGTTCCATAAATAACCTTCTTTAAAATATGAAAGGCACCTAAATAATTTAGTCTTCTGCATCTTCCTTTCAAAAGTGATTTAGGCGCTTCTGTCCAAATAGCATTGAATGTCCAAATACCACTGAAGATCTCCAGGAGCTTTCAAAGCAGCCCCAAGCCTGCACATGCAATAAGTTCACTGTTCTCCCCGCAGATTCTGGCCAGCTGGAAATGTTTTAGCTTTTCATTTTCTTGGGTTTATTATAAGAAAGTTAGTTGAAGAGGAAGGTTTTATGTTTGTCTGTGAAGTCGCTGCAATCCACAGCCTTGCTGATCTCTCCTACAAGCCAGATCGACACTCATGGCCGCCCGCCAAGGAAAATCTGTCTCCAGCACTCGAAGAATTTCACTCTGGGCTGTAGCGAGGGAACGTACTCAATGAATTAGAGCTCCTTACTCTAGGCCTCTCTGTCTGTCCAGTAAATTATAAATCCTGTGGGCTGAATTTCCTCTGCAAGTGCAAGCTTCAGCATCAAGGGAGTTCTAGAGAAAGGAAGGCAGGAGCCCATCTTGTTGGGGGCACACGGACCTGCAAGGGATGAGGACAGGGAGGTTCCACCCTTCTGCTCCATCATTTATTCTGGAGTACTTTATGGTTATAACTTGGTGGTAGTGATGAATTTGAGCATCAGCTTTTCAAACCCCATCAGTGAGGCTGACAGGCAAGCGCTATCACTGGGCATGGAGCAGCTCTTCTGCTTACCGCTCGCCCAGTAGCAATCATTTTGTGCGTCTTCTTACTGTGTTTGAAAGCTGGTTGTGGTTATTGTGGGTGCGTGTTGGATGCTGGCCAGCTGGGTAATGAGAGGTCTCCCTCTGATGCATTAATTTTTCCCTGTTACCTCTGATGGAGATGCTTAATAAAAAGGGTGTTGCCCTTAGGAACACAGTTCCCTTCCATCCCTGCTCTGTGCCCCATTCTTCCCTTCATACAGGTTTCCTGTCTCTTCTTCATCGTTTGCATAGTTGCTGAAGGGGCTTTTTTTTTCATGTAGAAGGCAAAATACGAAGTTAGGCAGGAGCTTTTAGTTGTGTGAAATGTGCGGTTGTTCCATCTTTGCATCCGTCTTAATTTCCCCCAGTGACTTTTGAACCTCCTGGCCCGTTTTGGCCATGTTTGGTTGATGGGTCTCAAATGTGTAACGGCCCTACATCTGTGTCTAAAAATATAAGCCAAAATAGAGGAGAAAAGTTGCAGTGTGCTCATCCCTTAGGCTCAACCTTGGGAGAAACCCATGGCGAAACCTGGATTTCTTGGTTCTATGCTTGGTTTTAAGGGACCACCTGCTGCCGTGTAGGAAGCAGCAAACCGTAAGGTTACGCTGAGAGATTCAGTGATGCTGGTGTTCGTGGATATCCAGCTTAGCTTCTTATGAAAACACCAGCTGATAAATCAGGTTTTTAAAGCTCTGACTTGGTTGTTGGCTGCTTTAAAGGCACTTGGAGGGCTGGAGTTGTGCAAGGTGAGCCTGTATTGAGAGAGGTGTAACCCTGTCTCCTACTGCTGCCATGTGGTCCAGGGCTTCCATAGCCAGCCCCAGGCACAGTGGCTGAGGGCAAGCCCTTCCAAATTTAGGCTAAAGGGCCAAGGCCCCATGGGTCTGTGCCTGGACTGGACACTGCAAGGCTCTGGCCACCTCTCTGCTCTGTTCCCTGAGGCAGTGTTATGGTGGGAAGGTGGAGACAGCCCCTCCTCGAGTTCCGAGGCAGCATCCAGGACAGCGTGCACGTTTGTTCCCACCAGGCAGGAAGCCCTGGGTTGTTTTTCTTAACTTGTTTTTATATTTTGTGGTTGAATGTGGTTTCCCTGCCCTGCAATGTCTAATGAGATCTCTGAGGAGCCGTGTGAAAACAAGACGTTGGGTGAGCCTGGGAGCCAGTCCTGAGCCTGCTAAGAGGGGAACTGCCAGTGCCAGTGCCATGAGTGTGCAGCGGTGTGGAGAGAGGCTCGTTAGATGTGAAACTGGTTTGGCTTATTTTTCCCCACTTATTTTGCTGATAGAAGTTGAAAATCGTATTAGAGGGACGATCAATTAAGTTAACTATCTCAACGAGATGTCTCCTCTTTGCATGTGCTTGCTTGTGTCTCTGAAGCACAGGTGTCTGTTTTAAGAGTTCAGACAGAGTAGCTGCTGCGTTAATCACTGGATGCAGTAAGGCAGAGATGAAAAGGTGACTCATGAGTTTCAGCTCATGTGCCTCCTCGCCTGTCGCTGTTTTTCTGTGAACTGCAACCCCCCTGGCCCGCTACCTTGTCCATCTTCAGCCTCGTGGCTTGGCTGGTTCTCCCAGATGCCTGTTGCCCTGCTCTGGCTAAAGGCTGCAGCATGGCAGAACTATACACTATTTTTTTTTTGAGAAGCACTCTTGTACATTTTGGTTTCTGGTCATTAGTGTTTGATGCCCTTTGCAAGGGGACTTTTGCAATAGGAAGACAACACTTAATTTTACATCTCACTTAGCTTACATTTTCTCCTCTCCTTATAACTGCATCCCTTTACTCCTGTGTTTACCCTGTATTCTGTCCTTGCTTGATAGTGCTTGCTTTAATTATTTAACCATTACTACACAGCCTCTGCCACATTCTCCTCCCCAGCAAAGTCATCTGAAGCCCTTCAGTGGCTCTTGAGAGCGGTCCTGCATGCCCTGCTTACAGCTGTCTCCCAAGTGGTGTCAAGCAAAATGTTGAATTCTATTAATCTTTCATTGCAAATGTCATCTTCTTGTGCACTAAGAAAGCAAGAGGTGTGAAGACACATGTTCCAGTTGCAGCCTTAATTCTTAATTTCCCAGAAATGATGGGTTTGAGCTAGTTTTATCATTACCGTTAAATATAGGGTTTTGCTGTTAAGATCGTATCTCCAGGCTGTTAATTACTTTCGTTGCTGCTCTGTGAGTTCCTTCCACTGATTAGTATCTTTTGGATAACACAGCCACCGTTATTAATCGTGTTCATTACGGTAGTGCCTACAAGCCAACTAATAGCTGCCCATTTTGCTGGGTCTTGTGCAAACACGAAGACCTGAAGAGTCTAAACAGATGATGGAGACCAGGAGGGGCAGACCAAACACATCTGACTTACAGCCAAACACATTACTGCCAATTAAATGGTATTTTGTTTCCTATCACGATGCTTTTCTAAGCGTCCAGAAGCCATTGCCACATCAGCTTCCCAGAGGTGGAGACATTATTGCCTTCATCCTCTGTCACACCTCTCTACTTCCATAGACCCACATTATACTGTTTTTTCTAAATGCCAGATTGCCTGGGGAAACTAATTTTGAAGCTGTAGTCTGGTGTTAATTTATGGTGGACCTCAGTGGTGTCTGTGCCACTCCAGCATCATGCTGAGTTTCATCTCAAAAGCTATCTGTATGGAGTAATACCATAATTTTGTTAACAAAAAAGAGACTTGTACATTAGCTTTCTCCCTCGAGAAATGCCTGGATTTGTTTCCTAAATCCATATTGGGAATGAAATTACCTTTGAAAATGTGTGCTGTAATCCCCTGGTGGTAAGTAACAGTTTGCGTAAAGTTACAGATTTATTAAGGCCCATTTAAAACCTTATGAATTTCACGTGCTCATACGAGTCGCCTGCTCTTTGGAAGGTGGATCTGGCCATACCCTTCAGCTCAGGTTAGAACCTGTTAACGAGGTGTGCCCAAGGCCCTCGACATCTGGAGATCACATGAGGCTGTGGGACCTATTTCCATGTCACCCCTTGTCCTTCAAGTGCTCTTTTGATTTCAAGGTATTTAGGTGTCTCCATCCATCTGTTGCCCACCCCGTGTCTCCCTAGGAAACTTGGAAGAGGTGAAGAAATAGAAAGATAAGATGGAGGGAATGACTTAAAAGAGCGCAGCAAGCAAAATGAACAAACAAAACCGTGCAGGTGTTTAAGGAGGGGCCTTTTGTGCCTTATTTTATGCTCTTAATATCACCCGATCCTTCTGCCTTGATGTTAGCACCATCCGTTTTAATCCCTGTTGGTAACATCAGAGCAAGGTGCTTTCTCTTTCTGGAAACCATTTGGACCTTGATTAAAAGGTGTCTCAGAGCAGTTATGACACATAAGAAGTAGCAAGAAATGGTTTGCAAGCTGTGTTGGAACCTCCTAAAGGTCAGGCTGGACTCCAGCATGTGGGAGTGCTTTTCCAGGCATCCTGCACCTCTCGGGTGCTCAGCACCTAAAGTACTCCTACAAAAAGGTGCTCCATGTTGGAGGCCCACCACGGATGACAGACAGAGGCATTTTTTCTCCAGTTGGACACACCTTTATGTGAACGTCCGTGGAGACGTGCTCAGACATGGATTGTTGGGCAGGCATTGCCCAGGGAGCTGTGCAGGAATCCCCTGGGCTGCGGCTAACCCAGTGCTCCAGGAAGGACATTCCAGGGTCTTGGCCAAACCACTGTGTTTCTGGCTTGTTAGGCTCAGGGTACAGGGTTGGTTGTTATTTTATTTTTTTTTTCTGGTGCCCAAAACCCAACAGTATTTGAAAAGGGCACATTAAGTAGTTTATTTATTTTATAAATCGGTGATGTCTGACTCACAAAGGCAGGATGCTTCAAAGTTTGTGCTGAAAATCCAAGCTGCTGCTTGCTATGCTCTGCAGAAAGGGGATGGGGAGAGGGAAAGACACGCAAAGGCGTGAGCTCAGAGCAGATTTAGAGCCTTAACTCTGATTTTTCTTGCTTTGGCGGGTTTAAGCTAGTCTTAGTGTTACTTTAAACATACCCTTCTGTAGTTCAATTATATTAAAATCATAATGATCCCTAGTCCCTTCGGCTGCTCAAACTTGGTTAGATTCCCTCACTTTTTGATCCAGGAAGGATGTAGTGGCATGGTGAGGAATTAAAAGTGCCTGGATGCTCCCCAGAGCCTTCAAACAAAAAAGAAATCAAGAGTGCAAACATACTCTGTTAGCACTTCTCTTACGTGGAGATTGCTGCCTGGGTTTCTTTCATTAGGGCATGGCAATGGAAATTGTGGGGTCTGTCGACACTTTACAGACTGGAACAATAAAAACAAACAAACAATCAAATCCTCTTTCATTGTGAGATTTTTGGGCTAGACAAAAGAAATAAAGGGAGGAAATGAAGAATTTGAAAGTGGGAAATGGACTTTTCTATCACATCGTTGTCTGTTAAATTCCTCGAGATGTCATGTAAACAGTGCACCAAGTGTGTGTACATGTTGAAATCAGAAGGTGGTGGGGTGGGAGATAACTTGTTCTCACCTTAATCTGTGCTTTATGATGACCCTGGAGGTTTTCTGGCAGCCAACTGGGCTTTTGGTGCTGTGGCCACCCCCAGGTCTGGAGTTTGGTCCCATACACCCCACGCCACTGTGTCCATCTGCTGAAGTTAATGCAGAAATTACATATTTTTCCTCTTTCCAAGGCTGTGCACTGAGAGCAACTCAGTAAAACATTATGCAATCACTCATTATTCCTTTCTCTTGTTTTCATATATATTTTATGGTAACACAAGCAGTGCAGCTGCTCAGACGGGACTCCATGAAGAACCTCAGCGATAGGCAACCTTGCGCTGGAAGGGGGAGCACCTTTCCGATGTGTTTTATTCCTCTAAGACTCAACAGTAGACTCTGCCTCCTGTTGAGCACCCCCAGCTCTGGCTGCTTGTGGTCCACCCACCCTGGAGCAGGTTGCTGTTGCTTCAGGCATCTGCTGCCGTGGCACGAGCAGCAGGAGCTGGCCCGTGCTGGTGGGAGCAGGGATCTCCCTGCTGTGCCCTCTAATTGCAGGAGGCTGTGAGACAGTCATCCGACCGGGGAAACAGACACCGCTGGAGTTATAAGGCCCACTTTCACCTTTAACCTGCTGATTGAGGTGGGATTGATGGGGAATAGAGAGGGCCAGAGGTGGTTGCCCTTCACCTCAACATCACTGCCTGTGAAACTGAATCCGCTCCAGTGATCTGGGCATGCCTGGGAGCTGTCACTCTTGAGCTGGTGAGGAAGAGCCGTCCATAAAGAAGCCTTTATGGAGCTGCCTTTCATGACATCCTAGCTTCACCTTGTGCAATGTGGGGTTTTTTTTCCCCCTGAGAGCTCCTGTTGCTTCTGTGAAAGTGAAGAGTTGCTCAGCTCAGCTCAGCTGGTGGCTCTCCCTGGAACATGTCAGCTGGACCTTGGTGGGTGGTAAAGTCAGTTCTGCAGAGCAGTCTTGTCCTTGAAGCCGCAGGGAAACAGTATCCCGATGCATCCTTGTAATTCTTCTCCTTGGGATCTCTCAAGTGCAGCTGGATTGCTGGGTTGTCATTTTCAGAGCAAGGGAACGTCAGCTCTTGGAAAGCCTATTGCCGTATTTTGCCACTCAACAGTCAACTCTCTGAAATGACACATGCAAATCAAAAAGCTGCCAGTGGCATGATGAATACCTGGGGAAGGTATGCAGGGCAGGGCTACTGGTGCTTTTATTCATCAAGGTGACTTCAGTTGCAAGGTGGTGGTTTGAGAAGCCTTCGGTACCACCCTGTATCCTTTAGGAATGAACTATTGATTACCTCTTAGAGAACCGGTCCTGGAGCAGCAGTCTGTTGTCAGACTCTCCCATTGATTTTTTTTCCATTTGATTTAAAGAGTACATGTATTGACTAGCATTTATGTGGTGCCGTACACATGGATTAAGAGGTTAATAAATGAGATAAGGTTTGGGAGGAAAGGCAGGTGTCTCGTATGCATCAGGGCCCTGTGAAGGAGAGAAGATAGAGGAGAGGGAACCTGACCTCTTCATGTTTTGAGCTGAAGCAGTGGAGAGCCCATGCAGGAATGGCAGCGGTGCTGGAACTTCAGAAGAAACCAGCAGAGAGGAGACGTGTCCTCCAAGTAAGTCGAGAGTTGGGATCTCAAGATTGTATTTTAAGATGACTTCAGTGTTATAGTTCAGCCAACGATTCCTACATGGAGCTCGGTCACTTGAGGTTAATGTACTGCACATCACGCACAAAAACATTGATCCTTCACAGTTGTCATTTTTATTGATGAATTGACAGCAAGGTGGCACTATATAGCAAGGAACATTACAGTATGATTTATTTCAACTTTTCTATTAGTTCTCTCCCCATCCCATGATAAAAATAGTAATTTGCATTCCTACAGGTTCTGTTGGTTCCAGGGCACGCGTGTTTGATATTAAACACACCGCTGTAGTTGTTGCTGTTAGGTGTATAAATGCGTTATTTTCTAGGTTGGTTCTGCTAGGAGGGATTACAGACTGATCTGGTGACAGTGGGAAGGTTTGTGCCCTTGCTCTAAATCGGTACGTCGGTGTTTAAGTGTGGTTTTCCTCTGTAGTGTGAGAGGAGTGGTACAGGTGTCTAGATGTGGATGTCTGCTGCTGTTGTAGAAGCCCAGAAGTATCCTAGATGTCCACAAGACACAGGTAGACAGGACACAGGCATTCAAGAGGCTTGTGCCTTGCTGGAGTAGCAGCTGGTGGATGCCCTTAGGTGGCTAAAGTGGCACCAGATACCTCTCTTTAGGACATAGTTTGAATGATGGTTTATTAGATGTATGTCAATGTCCGTTTTAGTAACAAAACTGAGCTTTGAGGTAACAGCTCTGCTACTAGTAGAAGTAATGGAAGATGAGGTGGGTTTTGTTCTAGCCCATGGGCTGGTTGTATTCCAGGTGTATGTGCTAATGCCATTTCAGTTTCTATCCTTAAATGTACCTATGCAATTTCATGGGGCCAGGAGTTGGGAACATAGTCGCCAAAAGGCAGTTCTTTTGCAGGATGAGAGGAAACAGCCTCAAGTTGTGCCAGGTGAGATTTAAATGGATACTAGATAGATATTAGATATCCATATTAGATGAGTATTAGGAAAAATGTGTTCACCAAAAAGGTTTTCAAGCATTGGAACAGGCTTCCCAGGGAAGTGGTGGACTCACCATCCCTGAAGTTATTTAAAAGACGTGTGGATGTGGCACTCAGGGATATGGTTTAGTGGTGGACCTGGTGTTATTTGGTTAATGGTTGGACTTGATGATCTTAAAGGTCTTTTCCAATCTAAATGATTCTATGAGTCTTCATGCCCAGTGTTAAAGTGAGCAAACCAGTAACGTCCTCAGTTGACTTTCTGGCTTTTAGGTTGACTTTACATTCCTGCCCATTAGTCAAATGAACACTTAGTCCTAGAAACATAACAAACTTCACCAAAGCATCACAGATTTAACATACGTTAGAGATCTGGTGTGCAACTTTGACTTAATATTAGAGTAAGGACCCTTGTTATTGCCTATTTTATATGTATCCAAAACAACAACGTGAATTCCAAGGTGGTGTGTGAGATCAGCAGAGTGCTAAGGGGGCTCTGTGTGCTATGATCGATAGGAAGGAAGAGGGCAATTAGGTTAATGGCCTTTAATTGATAAAGATTGAGGGGGTCTGACCACCAGCGCAGAGGTGTGGCAGTTTTCTGCTATGGGGCTTGTTGGAAGATCTGGCTGAAGGTGAAACCAGTCCAACAGACACACAGATTTTGCACCTGGTTCTAAGAACAGGTATGAAGATCAAATAAAGTGAAGACAGATTCCTTCTGGACCAAGAGGACCTCCTGAACTTTCAGGACTGTCCAGGCAATGTAGAGGGGAGAGTAAATGAGGGATAGAGGAAGAGTACATCTGCATGGTGGCAATGGAAGTGGCCCACTGAGGAGTTTCTGCTTTGCAGGAGAATGTGTTGACTATGCTCTGTAACAGTGCATCGCACGTCGTTTGCAGTAACGCCTGAGCTAAGGTGAAGCCAAATGACTGAACTCCATTTTGCAGGCTCGACCCTTTCTCCAGTCACAGGGTTTGATGTACCTCCAGGGGCTGTTGAGGTTTCAGCTGAGATGAGCTTTCCTCTGGAAATGGTTGTGGCATCCCTATGGCTTCTGATGGCTCGCTTGAGGTTAAGCGATGGAAGAACCATTCAGTCTTCTCCTCCACCTCTCACTCCCTTTGAATTGCTAGTGGCAAGATGCAAACGTCCTTCAGACAACATATCTACGAAGCCTTCTGCAGGAGGCCCTTCCAGCGCACACAGAGAGGGTGGCTTATGCCCCTCTTGTAAAAAAAAAAACAACAACTCTGTTTTGTAATGGTTTTGAACCTGAGTCTTCTGCACCAAAAAAGAGGAATGTTTGCCTGACTCCAACAGGGGTGAACAATAGGGTGTTTTCCACCGTGGGCTGCATCTTCCTGTGACTGAAGACAGTTCAACCCCAAAAGTGAAGGAAGAGAGGTGGGTGGAACGGAGACATATGACTCCAGACAGCATTTGTTATATTTAACTGTAATCTGTTCATTTAGCACCTGTTATTGCTGGATGCTGTAACACATTCTTGGGCACCGTGTCTGCCTTGATAGGGCTGTTATGAGATGAGACGCCAGACAGGTTTCTGCTGCAAAGACCCATCACCAGCTTAAGGTGTGTTTTCACATGGTTCTGGTGGATAATCCCTTGCTCCTTCTAATAAATCTAACAAACCACACAAAGTGCAGCATTTATTCAGGCCATGTGCTCATGCATATTAATCTCTCCAGCCGGCTTCTCCTTCATTCATTTAAATTCTCCTTCTCTATCAGGGCCCGGTGACAGCACTTCCCTGGGGGATGTGTTTTCGTGTAACAGCTAGCTGGTGTCAAGGCTCGTGGATCGATACTGTGCATGCTTTCAGCGTTTAAATTACCACCATGGTCTGTTGGTCTTGGCTTAGGCAAAAGAACCCCTGTGATGAAATGACACTCGATCTGGAGTTTGCCAGATAGTGTAAACAAGCACATTAGTTGGCCCGGATAGGCATGATAATTGCAGAGGGAGGCTGTTGCTTGATGGATCCATTAAAGTCGGCTTCAGGGAGCTGCATCGTCCTTTTACATTGCTGCAAAGAAAAGACTGAAAAAATAGCTGTGGCTGGAAGGTCTTGCTGTAGAACAAGAAGCACCAAATCTATTCTTCACTCTTCATTGCTGTGTTTGTGCCGCTTGCTTGGTGCGATTTGGGATTGCTTAGGGATCCTCTTTTTTTTTGGTGCTTCCTGCTGTAGGAGAGCTGTGGTTAAACGTGGTTGCATAGCCATCGCTATTGAGCAGCAGCATGCTATAGAAAATGGGTGGAGTTTTGTGTCCTTCTATTCCAGACCTCAAGTTCCTCCTTGATCCCATCGGAGAGGAGAAGCATCCGCCTTTCTCCTTCTCCAGAGCAGCTCTGACCATTTGCAGAGGACAGGGGGAACTTTTTACTTGCTTTAAGAATTTCTGTGCTTTGCAGAATTTTTGCTGCAGAAAGAAAATTTACAGAAATGCTGCAATTTGGAGGGGAGGTCCCTGGGAAAAGCATTTAGAAAGGTGTGACAGAGGAGTGAGGGGGGGATCCTGATGCTTGTCCTTGTTCAGCAACTCGTGTTGCTGAGAAACAGCTCAGTCACAGGGAAGGTTTACAGGAGACATGGGAGTTACTTTGACTGAAGTTTGAAAATTCAGCTCTAAGAATATATTCACAGTATTAAGAGCTGTGGACCAGCTCTGACATACAAAAAAATAAATAAATGCTGTAATACTAGATGTTAGCTGCCCCAGCTTTGTTGACCCAACTTGTGCTTACTGGGTAATCGGCTGGGATGGCGACAGTTGGATTCTGTGAGTCACCAAGAGCCTTCATCTTGCTTGAGCAAATCCTGAGCTCATTAAATAGGATAATTTCACTCTGGTTCTTGTCTTTTTTGATTAATCACTCAGCTGTGGTGGTTGGCCAGTCAGAGTTTGGGCTTTGGCTTGGTTTGATCAAACAGAGAGGTTGCAGAGCTTTCCTTTCTGGCACGTAGTTGGGAGTTTCATGTCTTTTGGGATGAGACCTCTTAACAGCAGATTGTTTAATTTCTGTGTGGTTTTTTTTTTTTTTGTTGGGTTGTTTGTTGTTTTTTTTTTTTTGGTAGCGTCCCATGAACTGTCTGAGTCTGTCTCTCTGGTGGTTGCTGGGCTGGGTGGGGCTGGGAGTTCCTGATGTTGGAAATTCAGGTTGTCTCCTGGGTGGATGCATGTGTCTTTAAATTTTATTTAAAGTGTGTGTATGTTTTGAACATGGGCTGGAGCACCCTGATATGCTGAATATCATAAAAATATTTTTTTTTAAAAAAAGTCTGGCTTTTGTATTACGTGGTGTCAGACAGACAGACGGAGAAGGAGCAGTAGGTGTGTACCACGCCAAGACTCACTTGGCAGCTCCCCATGCTCCTGTTCACAGCACTTGCATCTGCCTAAGTGGAAGAGTAAATACTCCTCCGATCTAATCACGTTAAATGTTCCAGAGTGTAATACCTTAATTTGGTTGCTGACATGAGGGCTGATGGGGAAATGATGTGGTAATCGGGAATGACAGCCATGGTAGATAGGAATCTTTTGTTTCAAAGATTAAGGGAACCTGAGTAGATAGTCTTGTCGGGTGTGCCCTGTAACCAGAAATCGTCCTCACACGCTGACTCAGAGCACAAAGCCACTCAGGAAAGTTGACTTTTTCTGCAAATGGCTTTGCTTGCTCTCATCTACATCTGCTGTTGGCCTCTGGAAGATCTGGTCCAAGGTCAGAGGCATCTATGGTTGGACTTCATGGTCTTAAACGTCTTTTCCAACCTAAATAATTCTATGATTCTGTGCAGTATTAGGTTGTTGTGAGTACGCTATAAAGAAAAAAAAGCAACCAAAAATGATAATGTGTCTTTGCTTCTTTTTTGTGGCAACCTGGAACCAAAGCGTATGAAGTCTGTTATTGCTCTGCTGCTCTTAATGTTTAAAATCTGGAGGGGGGAGGGAATCCTCCCTGGAATGCACACCCTATGCAGAATTGCTTTTCAAAAGTGTTTGAAAACAATCGCTTCTGCAGGAGTAGGAGCTAATTTGAACAGCCAGTTCTGTCCTTGAGATGTACATTCCAGGATGCCAGAGGAAAATAGCAGCCTGGAATTTGCTTCGTGTTTGAGGTTAGTTTGAAAGGAGTCCGGCACTTTTATTGAGGGTGGTTTTATATAGCAGCTCTCAGTGGAAACAGTTTGTCTTTTATGTTTTTAGGTTAAGGGATTTCTTTAAGGTCAGCCTGAGTTCATACAAATTTCTCTTCTGCCTTGGTGGAGGTAGGCATGATTATCTGAAATGACTGGGGTCCCAACTTGCTGTATGACCTCTTGGGCACGTTATTCTGTCTGGCTGTGGAAACAGGTTGATGAATTGAGTGGGTACATGTCACTTCCCAGTTTGTGGAAAAATGCTGCTTCCATTTTATCCCCTCAAATGGGTGGAAGTTTTCTGTGAGCATCACCTGGTGTCCCAGATGCTTGTTGCCCTAAAGAGGGATGTTGCTCATGGACTTAATTGCAGATTTTATCATGTAGGGCATTTAATTATCTCTCTGTCTTTCAGCCACTTGAAGCTTTCTCCAAAGGGCTCTTAACGGAAGGCAGAGGGGACCTCCAGCACGAATTTCTCTCCAGTAGCGTATTTTTCTTTAGATTATCCTTTAGCACACATGATGAGGATATTCTGCTCTTGTAAAGAGATAGTACAGCATGTGTGGGGCTGGATGCATAAATGTATATGAAGTTACAAAGTTTTCCAAGAGGAAAAGGTGATGTAATGGACTGTGGAAATAACATTTTTTTTTATTCTTTCTCTCATCCGATCACACTTAACGATATAAATAGTGGAAAAAGGCACAAGCCCGTGGAAATGTAAACTACTCCGGTGAAGCTCCCCCATCGCCGCGTGCTGAGTTCAGGCAGCAAGCAGCATCCATCGGTGCTTTCCAGCACATTAGCGGCAATGTGTGGAGCCATCTGTCAAGGCTTGGAGGTGTCAAACCGATTCAGCAGTTCATTAGGCAGGGCCAGAAGGAAAAAATAGCCTAGAGAATCAGCATATAGACGGGAGAAGGGGAGACTCGAGAGCTGGAGGAAGCAGGGTCCGTGCAGTGCTGTAATTTACTGAGTCATTTGCCATTGCACCCTGTGGTGGGGTCAGGGCAGCTCATTTACCGCCTCCGCAGGGGGATTTTGAGTTGCCCCCAGTAGGTTAAGGCATGGTCAATGACAGCATCAGTGCTTTGACGGGCGGCACCTGTCTTCTCCAAAACCACTCTCAGACGTGTCCCAGCACCATGCTTAGGAGGTGCCATCCTGGTGGACACATCTCAGCTTGGATTACATTCAAACAAGAGCTCCAGATAGTGGTGGTTGCTGTTTTCAGTGCTGAGTTTGAGATTTAAATGGTTTCTTCTAACAGAAATCTTCATCAGCAGGATGACTTGAAGGAGCGAACACCTGCTTTGGTGCATCTGCAAGGCAGGTCTGCTCTATGGGAACCTTCATTCAGCCCTCCTCCTCAGACCCTCTAGAGGTGTTTGCAGAAAGCCTTTCTGAGCCTGAGCTGTTAGCCACCCACAGCCACCCACAGAGCAGCAGGGCTTCGCTGGTTTGATTCTTCCAGCATCCCTATTCTGGCCAATCTGCAGGGCTTGGCCTTTGTCTTTGCGCCTTTTCATTCCCTATTGGAAGCTGGGCATTGCCTTGATGATGGTGAGTACAGCTGGCCGAGCAGCTGCATGCACCAGATGCAGGACATTGTTTTGAGGGCAGTTGAAGCTCTGTCTTCAACCTCCTGCCTTGTTATTAAACCCTTTTAAACAAGCACAACTCTAGATAATGCTGGGTTTTTGTTTCTGTTTGGTGCTAGCATTACCTTAATGGATTTCTTCTCTCTTGGTATGTTCGAAGACCAACTTCTGCATCTTCGTAGGCTGTCTTGCTAGAGTTATTGTAGAGGTTTAATTTTCTCATTTCTCCTCCTCAACCTATTTATGTGCAGGCCTGTGTTTCTGCTCTGATGTTTCACTTAACACTTCGCTGCATTCCAGCACCCAGCCGTTTGCTTGAAGGGAAACCTTGTGCTCTGCAGTCACGCTGGGATCTGAGATGTGCCTGTTTGACTCAGATTATCGACTGCCACTGTGTTGGTTGGCTTTATTTCTAAATGGGCATCACACAGATGCAGTACCTACTGATTTACTGTACAAACTGTGTTTTGTTTTGAATGGGAGAGTTCAATCAAGGGAATACCCTTCTGTGCATTTGGAAACCGCAAAGTAAGTCCAACCAGTGTAAAAAGTGTGCGAACAATGTCAGTTATTGCTTTCGCTGAAGCAGACTGGTCCCTACAGAACTTGCAGACCTTATACTCAAGCGAGAGATGGATGGGGAAGGGCAAAGAGATTCCTGTGTGGGTTTTGTTTCTTGACACCTCATTTGAGGGGAAACTTTGATTTTTCCTACCCAGTGGGGTGCAGTGGTTCCCACCCATCCCAGCTGGAGCTCGGGGCTCAGGACGATGAGATGTTCACATTCCAGGTCTGCATGGATCAGTGCAGTGAGTTAATACAGAAACTGAGTCTTGAATTAAAGCTTTGGGCTTGCTGATGTCCTGGTAAAGGCCAATTTAAGGATGCATGCAGGGTGTTTGCGCTATTCTACAAGGCAAAACTGTTTAGATGCAGCCCCAAGGTCAGAAAGCTCATTTTTATTTTTCTATTGGATCTGTTTGCAGAGTTTACTTAATTTGGTGTGGTTTTCCCTTAAATAAGCAGTTTAATACTCTTTTAATGAGAATCTAAGACCTCACTCCACAGTGGAAGTTACATGAGAGACCCCAGCAAGGGCACTGCAGCCCCAGGCAGGAGCAGCGTGTTCTTTTTCAGCTGTTTTCTGTGTAAGAGATGGAAATGCAGGTTTCTCCACATATTTCTTCAGAAATGTATTTCTTAAGGTTTTCTCACCTTCAGTGTCCCAGGGAAGCCTGGATGTGGTGATAGCGAGCAAGATTGATGGCAGGCTTTGACCCTTTGCTTGAAGATGGAGAGCTTGAACAGACCGATAGACCAAGTTGGATATTTTCCAAATGAAGCTGATGGCAAGCTTGCTGAAGTCCTGGGCAGGATCTGGCCCTTACAGAGTAATTAAAGTCTTGGTGGATTCTCACAGCTGCATTTAGCTACACTTAACGGGAAGGTTGCTGTGCTAGTTGGGACCACTGGTATATTCTCCCCGTTCTAGGCAGTCTTTCTGCATGCAGGCATATCTGTCTGTGTATGTGTATATATATTTGCTCTTGTTTTGTCTTTTTTATCACTTTCTTCCCCACAAAGATCTCCTTTCCTTACTCTGTCCTTCTCATACCTGTCTCGTCCTGTCCCATTTGTAATCCTTGGTGTTTCCTGAAAAAACAGTAAGGAAGCAGATTCAGACATTCAGTGAGTTGTCTTAAGGTGGCATATCTAAAATAACTCTTGTTTCTTTGGGGAAAAAAAAAAAAGTAATTCCAGAACATGACCATGTAGTGCAGAAGAGTGTTGGTTGGAAAGGACCCTTGGGTGTCTCTGCCCCAAGCTACTGTGCAGAGCAGGACTCATGCCAAAGGTGGACCAGGTTGCTCAGGACCTTGTCCGTAGAGTCACCAAACCCTTTGGAAGGGGAAAACCTCTTTTCCCCCTGGGAAATACTTGGCTTTTTCCTTGTATGCCACTGTGATTTCTCTTGCAACCTGTACCTCTCGTCCTTTTGCTGGTCACTTGGAGAAGGCTCTAGTTCTTTTGTCTCTGTAGCTCCCTTTTAGGTTGGTAGGTACCAAAAATCGACTTCATAACCCTCAGGTTTTAGTGGGACCAGTGTGGTCCTGAAAACGTAAATAGTTGGGTTTTTTAATTATTTTTTTTTTTAAATGAAACTAGTGGAAAGTTGGAAAAATCAGGTAATTACTTTTTGGGAAGAAACCATCTGCCCAGGTGTCACAGAAGAATGGGATTCATCTGCCCTTTGCTGTCTGGGTCATTTTGAGGGTTTGTATCAGCTTTGATTTAAAAAGATTTGGGGAAAAGTTGCAGCCCTGCTGGCTGGCCAGCCTTTTTCTTCTCAGCCTGTACATTGCTGTGTTTCAGGATGAACCTCCACCTGGTTTACAGGTCCAAAAACCTGAAAAGCAAATTGTCAGTGTTTCTGATAATTACTTTTTTAAAGCAGAGGCTGCCTGTCTCCCAGCATCCCATTGCTTCTCTTCATCGGTGGCAGTTCCCGATACTCTGAACTCAGCCCTGGCAGCCGTGCTGGGATGGAAACTGAATCAGGGCGTAGGAAAGTCCCGCCATTCAAGTCACAGGAGTCGTTCACATGAGCAAAGTGCTGGCCCAAAGGTTTTGCCAAAGCCACTAATAGGATCCAGGTTTCTCGAATCAGGGATGGAGTCGGCAGGGACTGGTGTGGAGCGGTGCACTGGGGCTGCAGCTCTGCACCCTGTGCTGGCTGTACCTTGGCCAGGTCCCCATGCCTCAGTTTCCTCCTCTCTGCCATGAAAAGCTTTGATATAAATGGATATTGAGAAAGATCTAAGTAGTAACGCGGGAGGGTGGGGGTGGGGGAAGAGGTTTTTTTTTTTCCTTTTCTTGCAGGGAAACTGCCTTCTTGCAAACTCCTATGAGACTTGAAGCTCCTTTTTTAAAACATACTTTAAAATGTAGGATGGAAGATGGTCATTTTAGCTGTTTATGGCCAGCAGCTAACAGTCAGTCTTGCCCAAGAAGCGTGATAGGTGGTTTGCAAAGAGTAGCAAAGACATGATTATTGCTCCTGTCAGTCCGGTCTAAATGGAAAACACGCAGACGGTGGCTGGAGGCTGGAGCTGACAATGAGCTGAGTGATTGACCCTGGAACTTGGCGCAGATCTTGTTAATGCCATCACTTTTATTTGGATTTTTATTCATATATTTTCCACTGTCTACTTGAGCAGTGTTTTGTGCAAGTTACTGAAACTGTTTGTGGCTGGCACTGCAGCTAATGAGCTGGCTGCATCCAACATTGCAGCAGCTTGTCAAAACACTGACGTACAAATGACTCCAGCTCCCTCTTCTCAAAATTCCTGGGAGTTCTATGCCCCAATGTTACAGGCTGTAGCAGCTATAATAACCTACAAATAAGATTTAGGTTTTTAAGTAGATTTTGCTAAGAGGATTTTTTTTTTTTTTTTGCAAATGATAGGGTTGCAATTGGATCTTTTGATGAAATCAGCTTTTTGGGGAGTGGGGAAGTATTTGGATACAGCAGCCTGGTTCTTGCACAGGAGCTTAAATCTGTCTTCCATCAATGAGGCTGGAAATCACCACATGTGTGATGGCATTTAGTTTCTTGACGATGTTTGTCCATGCCATAGGAGCAGCTGCTGCCCATAGAAAGACTCCTGTTTTGCTCAGAGCCCTGAGCTACCCGCAGAGTGCTGCTCTGCCCTGGGATCTCTGGATATGCTGCAGCCTCTCGTCCCTGGGAACAGAGTCCTTGGAGCAGGATGAGCTGCATGGGGACTGGAGATGCCAGGCACCCACCAGCCAGCAGTGTGAGGGGAAAAGCCAGGTCTGGGAGGTCAGCGAGGCTCCCAGCACCCTTCCTCCACCACTCCCATGCGTGGCTCACTTGAAAATGAGACATTGAATTTCTGCACTCGCTGCCTGCCGCCCTTCTGGCTTTCAAATAAAATGAGCAAACTCACAGTAGCATGGTGTTTTTAAAAGTGAAGGGCAGAGTAACTGGGCCGCCTTCCAGGTAAATGAACAGCCTTGGAAATTACATGTTGAAAACACATGAAAAATGGTTGATGGGTTGGAGTATTTGTGTTAAAGATAACGTATCCCACCCTGCATCCTTTTGCTTTACCCTGGTTTTGCCCTCCTGGGGCTCTAGCAATGAAGAGCTTTACTGTGTTTGCAAAATTTATATAATGCACACATTCATTCTCCCGTGGGCTATAGCCTTTAACAACATGTTTTGGTCAGTTTTACAGTTGTTATAGTGACATAATAAAATTTGTCAAGACTATATTAAGTTATGTTTTCCCCATTGCCTCTCACCCTGTGAAGGTGCAAACAGCATCTCTGCAAAGAGATGACATCGAGAGCAGTTTCCTTCTGTTAGGAATGGTCCTGAAGCTTAAATTTGCTTCAGCACTGTCTTAAAGAAGTCTGGTAGCATGTAAAAGCCCAGCTTATTTACTCTGATCTGTAAACTTGCAAGCTTTTGCCTTAGAAGTAAACTAATAGAAAAAGGCTTGTGCTGTTCTTACACTTTTGGTGGCCTTGATGCCCTTGTTTTCCCCTGGCTTTGACACCCAGGAGCTACAACCTGAGTCATGAACGTATTTTCAAAGGCATGGAGGCTAATGTGAGCTGCGGGAGCCGCTTCATGCGTGCCTTTCCCATGTAATTACTCAAAAAAGGGCTTAAAAAAAGAGTGCAGCAGAAGCAGAGAATACGAATTTGCTGCGTTGCATGGCAGTGGAGAAAGCTTTTGGTCTTCCCTGCCGGTTGGGAGTCTTGGTGGTGCTCTGCCAACACCTCTTAGCTTGACTGTGTCTCTAAGGGGGTTAAATACATACACCTTTGCTGAAGCCATCCAGTTATACGATGATATTCCCAGAGGATCAAAGCTATGTATCATCAATTTTGTTTCAGCAAAGACGGTTTTACTTGACACCTAATCAAATTATATTTACTTGCTGCTGCTCCGACTCCGAACTGTCATCTCATAGTTGTGTGATTTTTCATGAGCGTGGTGCCAGTAGAGTTGAGGAGACTGTGGTTTGGTTATAGCTTCAGGCTAAACTAAGCCAGATGTTATGGCCTTTATTTGAAGTCATTAGTTGTTCACCAGTTGGTCCGTGCACATTCCTTTCATTGCAGGAGCGCTTTGCTTTTCTGAGAATATCGCCTTCTGCAGGGAATCCTGGTCATTGTTAATAAATTACTTCTAGGCATTTCAGGAAAAGTTAAGTAGAGATGTAATTTACAGAAAACAAACAACATGCTGGCTTTGTTCCCACAGTGGATGAAGAGCCAGGAGACCCAGAGCCACCTCAGAACCCGCAGTAAATCCAAGGAGCAGAAGGAATGTTGGAGGAACCTTCTTCAACCTTATTTCCAAGAGTTTGTTCCAGGGTTAGCTGGAAGAAGGAAGGAGGGGAATTTCTGTAGATAGTTTTGGTAGTTGAGAGGCTCTGGGTTTGGCTTTGCCTCTTGATCTGGATGATACTGGGCAACTGGTGTCCTTGACTTTTCTGCAGCTGTTGAATGGGCGTATTCTACCTAGTGCGAGACTTGAGGCTTGCTTCATTCAGGTTCATAAGCTGGTTTCTAGTTTGTAGAAAAAAGGCAGTAGAGAGCTCCACAACTGTGTACAGTGATGGTAAAATACTGTAATGAGGCAAGTTATTGCCAACCAGCAAATTTTAATTTCATGATAAATACTATAATGTTAAAACACAGGGGGGTTCTGCTGTAAGCAAAGAACCGCGAGCTTCAGCAGCGCTCCAAACATGCAGTAATTGCTGAAGAAAATTACTTAAGCTCATTGTTTTCTTTCATAGGAGCTACTCTTCTGACCTTGAAAATCCAAAGCATGAAGTGTGTTCACCAGTTCTTACTGTCCCTATTATTAGTAGTATTATTATTGCTATCTTATATTGCAGTTTGAGCTGTCTCTGAAAATAAAAGCGGTAGCCTGAGATGCTGCCCTCTTGGCCTCTGAATTTTGCTGGAAATGTAATGAGTTAAAAATTGCTGCGTTTTCGTATGCCTTTGATTTGCTCAGGACTGCAGTTCTCAGAAGTTCGTTTTAATTGTTGAATAATCTCCATGACATTCATGATGAGTGACAATACAATTACAGCGGCAGAACTGCACCACTAAGGAATTTGGCTGCAGAAGTTACCTGCATTTCCCACAGCTGAAGCCTTACCTCATTTAACTAGTATTTGGTTGTCTGGTTAAGAAAAAGTTGAGCAACAGTTCTGGTTTGAACAAAACGGGTGGATAAAGCGAAGGCTGGAATTTGTAGCAGGTTTCTTCCACGCAGTCCAGCCGAGCACCGGGGCGTCCCTGTTGTGAATTAACTTTTCCAAATAAGCAGCACCCTGCAACGCCAGCCGCGCGATCCATATCCCTAGCTTATGTAGCCGGTGTCCATGGTAGAATGGTTGCGTCGGTTCCTTCTTCTAAAACAGCCAAAATGTATTTTTGTGGGGGAAAGAAATGCGCTCCTAGCATTTTAAAACATCTTTCCAGGGTGGGCTTGTTATGCTCGGTCATGGCTGCAGCTGCTCGGTTGGTTGTAGGCTGCATCGGTGGTGGGAGCGCTCCATCAAACAAGTTCAGAGTCAAATTTACTCACATGCAGTAAAATCCTAAGGACCACTAAGCTGGGTTTAAGCACTGAAGAGACATACGAGCCTTGTCCTCTGGCGAGGTGAGTGTTGCTCTCAGTGATAAACTTTGCCTGGTAGGGTACTGAATTTCTGACGTAATTAGGAGTATTTCTACCCCAGCTTTCATGCAGAAGTGTCTCAGATCATTAAAAGCACAAATTAAACTTCCAGGCAGCTCTACCTAAGAGGGAGGGGGAAGCATTGTGATGGTTTTGCAGTCTAGGAGCTCACACAGAGATACTGTGGTAGGGTAGCAGAGCTCCTCCATCTTAGTTCCCACCACACAGCTCTTGGTCCAGGCTGTCACACTGCTCTCGGCAGCTACAGTTTGCACGTATAGATGGGTTTTGCACTCTAGATGTGGTGTGAGTTAAGGTTTCTCTTCACCTGAAATGATGGCTAAAGCCACTCCTGAGTCGCATGCTTGCTTTCAAGCTTGGGCACATGTCTGCGGTTTGCCCGACTCGGATGTTGGACGTGGGTTCAGGTCCTGGAGTTGAGGTGTGAGGCCATGCTTTGTTGGCAGGCTGGAGCTGTAACCTGATTAATCTGAACAGGTAAAAAGTAACGCAATCCATCAGCAGCACAACTGGCAGCGCAGCACTGCGAGTAGTGAATTTTTCATCAGGGGGCCCTTAGAGAGGAGGTGTATGTTACCGAGGGTGGTAGAAAGAAGAGAAACTTAGCCAGGCTTTCATCCGAAGGGATATTGCCTAACCAGCGAGGAATCCTTTCATCAATAAATTATGAGAAGAATGGGAAAGTTTCGAAACATCAGCCTGTTAACGTGCTCTCATCTGGCAAATTTAAGGAACATTATATTTTGGGCTGGGATGCCTTGCAGGAATCAAGAGGCAATAGCGTGCAGCCTGAGGAAGGTGAAACCCTGTTGCGTGTGTTGGAGCTGGGACGGGCATCGAGCATCCATCAGCAGAGAGGAGAGGAGGCAAATGTAGTGTGACCGCTAAGCCCTGGTATTGAATAACAGGAGGAAAAAACAAGCAGGCGCCCTTTTGTTCCTCCACCTGGCTGCTGTCCGTGCCACGGATCCTCCCTTGGAAGGGTGGCCGTGGCAAGAGCAGACATCTGGCCAGCTTTCTGACAGCTTCTGCTTGGCGCTGGTGGGGATCCCCATCCCTTCCCATGTGCAGTGAGCCCCGGTCCCGCTGCTCTGAGGAACAGGCGCGGTTTGATCCATCTGGAGTGACCAAAACACATTTCAAGAGGGCAGGGGCTTAAATGCTCGTTTCAGCATGGTTTTAAATGCTTATGTCTTTAATTTTTCCTAACCTCTGTTTGACTTGGGGCCCCATCGATAACAAAAGATACTTTTAGCACCTTTACGGGAAGATGTCAGCGTGCTCTGCGGGTAGTGGGGGGTACGCTGAGCAAGAACCTCTGCTCCGTGGAGAGACCATCTCCTTGCCCAGGCGGTACCCAGGGAAGAGGAGGTGGTGATTACAGTGGAGCATAGTGGCTCTTCGGTTGCACCTACACATCCCCGTCCTTCGTTCCACGTCTAATGATGGAGCTGTGCTCCCTCACTTATGTAACCTGGCACGCGAACAAGAACTAAGTTATAACAGAAAGCAAAAGAATTCCGAGCCGTGATCGAACTCCTGCGGTGTTTACAGGGTGGAAGCTTACCCAGAAATGCAGTTTTCCAAATGCCTCTTACTGTCAAAGTTTTTTCGTTGCTGGCTTTTTACTAATTCTTAGTGAGCAGCTCTGCACCAGCGAGATGCCTGCTGATCCTGACAATTGGGCAAATTAATGTCAATGAAAGGGGCTGTTTCTGTGGGGCGATGAGCAGGGAGCAAACCAGAATTGGAATTTACAGTGTATTTGCTGCCATCCTGCCTTAATTTCCTCGAATTTACTGTGTGCAAAGCTTTCTCTAAGTCTAACCTCAAGCACGTTGTCTTCTCTAGCAGACGGCTCAGAGCAACAGCACAGAGAGCCTTGGCTCTCAGAGTTTCGGGTTCCTTGTGTTGCCCCCACATGGGATGCTAAGTGGGAGTCTGACTCCCTTAGACCCCACTGCCTCCCTCTTTTTGACCTTCCAGAGTGTGTTGTTCCACAGCTGTGCATGGCGTGCCCAGCAAAGTCTCTCCAGGAAGAGTTATTGCATAGTAGCTGCTGGAAAAAATGTCCCAACAAAGCAAAATTCCCGTGACTCCTCTACCTGAAGGTCACAAATAGTGAGGTTTTGTATGACCAGGTTGACTTCCCCCAGGGGAGAGAAAATTTCAAATCTTCTGCAGAATCTGCTGTTGGTTTGAATATTGGCAAAAAATGGATGGCTTGGAGACTTGCTAATAAATTATATTTTTCTAAAGCAGTTACTTCTTGGTGCACAGCAAGTTGCTGAATTACAACCTGGAGGAACTGGTGTTGTCAGCTTGGAATAGCTCAGGCTCATTGTGGAGGACAAGAGACAGGAGGAATTTTAAGTTCTTTAGTGTTTTGACTGGCGGGTTTTGCCTTATTCGCATCCTTGTCATTGCAGCCTCAGTAATTGATGCTACAGGAATTAGTGATTGATATCCCAGTGTCCTTTCTTGCACGAGAAGGTAAATGCTTCTAACATACGTTAGCAGCTTTTAGTGATCTTCCAGTTAAATACGGCTGGACTCCTCCAGCAAGATTTTGCCTTCCAGAGGCATCCCAAATCTCCCAACAGTCCTGAATCAGAAAGTTCAGGTGGTAAAACCTTCTGTATAAATAAATCCACTCTTTGCCTCTTTGTTTTTGTCCCACAGTTCAAGCAAGAATATCCAGGTCCATGCCATGGAGGGGGGTGGGGTGGGGTGGGGGCATGGGTGAGGGGGGGTGTCCCTGTGGCCCATCCATTGCGTAAGGCATTTTGATATCAGGTCTCTAAATGATGGGATGTGTGTCTCCAAGTCCATTGTATGTGGTCCCTTGGTATCAGGTCTCTGACTGATGGGATGTATGGTTTCTGAGCGTTTTGGCCATCTGGGTTCTTACAAACACAGGCAAACAGCCCATGGCTTTGGGCTGAACCGCTGACTTGCTCTGCTGCCTTTGCTGTGGGAATGTCATTTAAACCTGCTTAGTCCACCAACCTCAAAGGACGATGAGAAACTTTAATGCTGTGTAACAAAGTTCTCCTAAAAGCTAGAGCAGACCAAATGAGTTTTATCCTGATCACATTAAGGGTATAAAGCCATAATTTTTCCTCCTGGTTGGAAGGGGTCATCTCCATCACAAAATCAGCTGCTTCTCTGGTGTTGTGGGTTTTGTAGGGCTGAATTGGTATGGGAGAAGTTTGTGAGGGTCCTTGGGCGTTCAGCATAAAGTAGTGGCAAAGCTTGGAGCCGCCCAAGGACATGAAGTCAAAGGCAACACCGACAGCACATCTTTGGTGCTGTCCTTCTGGAGCAAGAGCTTAACAGGATCAGAAAACCTGTGGACACGTTGGGGCAAAGGGAAAGAGGAAGCCAGAGATCCCTTATCAAAACAAATCCTGCCTCGAAGGTACTTCTAACTGTTAGGAGCAAAGCCAAGCTCGTCTTGGGAGCTTTGCTGCCAAAATTCCCGCAAGGACTTATCTGATGAGCAAGAAAATGGAGCGGCCTCCAGTCGTTCCAGCATGGTGGGGTGTCTCTGAGGGAAGGCTGGGCTCATATCTGCCTGGAGGAGAGGAGAAGCCGAAAATAGGCGCCAGCATATTTTGGCTGAGGCAAAGTACAAATCCCCACCTCTGTGGAATGGCTGTGTCTCGGGCTGTGCCGTCAGCTGGCGTGCAAGGTGTCTGGTAGTGCTCACCAGCTGATTATTTTTAAGCTTGGCTTATGGGTTTGTGTTTGGGAACATCAGGTATCAGTTCAGAAACACCTTTGTGGTGGTAATTCCTGGAGCATCCAAGGGTCCTGCTGGGGTTATTTCTGCAGCATGGGCTCCTCCCTGCAGCATCGTTACCGTCCTTTCAGCATTCGATGGTGAAAGCATCACTAAAATTGTTTAAAACAGGCTGAGAGAGAAGATGATATCCTGAGGTAGCATATGGTGATCTGCAAGTGGAGTAGCAGGCTGGGAACGATGGCGTTTCTTCCCAGTCTCACCGATCCTGCAGTGTCCCTATCGGATAGTGTGTCCTGAAAATGGGCAAAGTTAAGGGAGAATTAGCATCGTTTGTGGCAGTGCAATTATTTTCTTAGTGTACTGGTAGGGATAAGAGCAAGGATGCTGTGGGAATGTAGAGAAATTGGTGTGGAAAACAACTGTCCAATGTGGGGGAAGACCTCAAAAAACGTGCCCCCACCTGCTCCAAAAGGCCCGAGCCTGCAGGCAGCTCTGCCCAAGAAAAAGCTTGGGAGATTTCTTTTATTTCACTGTATTTTCTGAGGTGTCCCAAGTCAGCATGACTCTGGGTTACAGCTCATGTGTGCAAGGCAGGGTTATGGGTGCGGGGTGAGCTGCGGGCTGGAAATGACGGTGAGCATCCTTAGACAGGAGTTTCTGACCTCAGCCATGAAGATGCTCATTACTGCCGAGATGGTAAGAGCCAGATTGTTGAACTGGTAAAGAAAAGAAAATAGTGTCTGTGTGTCAAATGTCACCTTTACAGGAGGAAATCATTTATCTAAGTGGGGAGCAACTGCAGGCAGTGCAGGCAGGGATGCTCTTGGAGCAGGCAGCATCGCCCGGGGGTTTGCACGCTGCCTGCAGTCCCGGCAGGGATTTGGTGTATTTTTTTACACCTCTAAACAAACTGCATGTTCCAGTGTAAAACAAAAGACAGTCTTACGTGTGTATGCCCTTGTGCTCAGATTGCGACTGATTAAAAATGCAGGTATTACTCACCAGATTTTATCGAGACTTTCCATATCCTAAAGGGCCTTGTGCAGGCTCCAGATACCATCACCTGAACTGCGGCTGCATATTCAGTCTTAGCACTGCTTAATTTTGATGAACTCTGTTTACTTGTTTTGAGATGTCCGTTCTTAGGTGCATGCCTCAGCCATCAGCTCGCTTGTCAGCAGTTTGCCTTTTGGAGTCTGCCCACAAAAAAAGCCCCAATAAATAAAATCTTAAAAGATGGAGAGAAAGAAGTAGCGAGAGATACATAACAAAATGGGTCGTGCTTGCCCACGTCTGATCTGCATTGCTGTAGGACCTGATCAGATCAGGTTCCTTCATACCTCAAGCCAACCTAGAGGTTTTTGACAGCTTAAAAGCACTCAATGGGCTTTATCAGCTAGAGGTTTTCAGATGAAGTCTGGGCTCTGCAGTGGTCTGATGCCAGCAACCAGAATAATTAGTGTTTCTACTGCTGCCAGCTCTGAGGTTTTCTTGTTTAATATGGTAAATGTGACAGGACCCTTCTGTCTTGGCTGTAATAAAGTGGGAAAAATAATCCTGGCTGTAAAACTGAATTAACTGGTGATCTTAACTCTGTAACAGCAGTTAGACCCTCAGGAGGATCTACAAGCTGATCTTTAGCAAGGTCTTGGTGGGGAGAAGGAGGCTTGACTTGGTTCTCCTGCTCTTGCTCATGCATCTTCTGGTGTAGCAGTGTGTGCTCTTCTGGAAGACGTGCCCTGGTCTAATGTGAATTATTGTGCTCAGTTCATATGTAATTGCATGGAGCTGTGGTTGGCCGGGGCTCAGATTAATTAAACTGGGATTACTTTGTTGTTATCTGCTTCCATCCAAGGAGAGGCACATGAGCCAGCTGCGTGCCCCATGCTGCAGCAGAAAATGCAACAGCTCTCTAAGAAATTGGGGAAAACATGAGAAATACTCTCCTAGAAAAGCTTAGAGATGTGTTACTGCCTACCAAGGGGTGGGCGGACTTTGGTGCAGCAGTAACCTGGGATGGAGCATGCTATTGAATGGTGCAGCTGATGTTCAGTAGAGTGAATATTAGCTATTAATTAAGAAAGCAAAAATCAAATTTGTCAATAATACCATAATTTTGACTATATATATTTTGCCATCCGAAGGTGAGGCACTAGCAAGCTTCCAGAGGAGAGGCGATTAGGACAGTGGGCACAAAGTGTTCCGGGGTTTTGGGCTGGGCTGTAGCCTGGCGTTTCCTTGCTGCTTTTCTGTAGGCGCGCTTCATGGGCTTGCAAGTCAGTGAGCAAAGAGCAAGATCAGCCGAACGTGTTCCCTGTGTTTTCTTTCATAAAGCTACAAACCCATCCAAATTCCCCTTCATCTGTTCAGGGAATGGAAGGTTGTGGTTTTTTCCTATGACTGTCATTCCCAACTGGATGTATTATTGTAAAAAAAAAAAAAAAAAAAAAAAAAAAAAAGGCAAAAAAAAAAGGGCAAAAAAATCAGAAAATCAATTCCGACCAGTGCCTCTTCATGCCGAGAGTGCTTCCATTAATATCAGATGGGAAAGTCAGTCCAAACACTGAAAGTGGATATAGTTTGCATTTGAAGGAAGGTTTTGTGTATGAAACTGAGAAATGCTTCCCAGTCTGACACCGGTGATTGATTGCAGTTCTGCTAAAGATTAGCCAGACGTTTTAAGCACCGCAATTATTCATGTTTTCATAGTTAGATGCTATATTTAAACTGTGTCTAACAACGTATGTACACTGGGTTATGCTGCTACACAGGCCCCACTCCTGAGCAGGGAAGGAAAATGCAATTATTTTTTTTTATTATTTCATTTTTCCAGATATATTTTGTACCATGTGTGCTCTCTAACATAGCTAGCCTGATGCACACATGATGTCAATTATAGCTGCACTGCCCTTGGCACCCTCACCTTCACAAGGATAGAGGGGGTGAGAGATGTCCAGCGAGGAGAGGGGGGACCTGGGGGGGTGTCCAGGAATCATGGGGTGCAGCTTCTAGCCGAGGTTTCCATCCCTTGCTGCAAGGCAAAGTGCTCCCAGGAATAGCAACAGCCCCCGGGACCTCATGGGGGTGGCTGGACCCAATAGCTTGATGTTTGCAAAGCATTTCAGTATTGAGGGGTGGAAAGAAGCCGTAGCATAAAAATGTTGGGTTTTATCTTTCCTGCTGTTGGCAGTAGTGGAAATCCAAGGCGGGAACTGGTCATGGGATTTCTGGTGATATCTATAGATGGACGAGGGATAACAGTGCAACTTTCTTAACAAGCAACGACACCTTGCAAACCTCAAAATTACCCCACTTGGAAACGCTTTAAATTTTTTTGGTTGAATGACACCATCTAAGCACCCTGTGATGCTTGTGAGTAAGCAAAAGCCTGATTTCCCACCAGCATGAGCAAGCAAAGTCTGGGTCAGGTAGTTTGGTTTGCTTGAAGGCTTGTCCCAGAGATTTTGTAGGCGAAAGCGATGGGTTTGAGTCTCTGGACAATTTCTGAGGGATCTGGAAAAGGTAACTCAGACAAGCCTCTTGCCAGTAAGCTTTAAGTAATTATTCAGGAGTCTACATCTCTCTCTGCTGAATTTGAAGAGTTCAGCAGATCAGAAGGAGGTTGAGACCCCCTGGTTTAGGGATGGAGGATGTGGAGCACCAGGAAACCTGGTGGAAAACCTGACCTTATGATGATGTGCTTCATTTTAGGAAGGATGGATGACAGTGTGTTTACTGCTGCAGTGTACTGGCTTGGAGATTTATCACAGCATTTATCATTTGCCACTTGTTTAGATTCATAGCTTATGGTGGATTTTTTTAAGTCAACATTTAAACTACCGTTTCTGCTAGAGAATAGCATTTACCACTTTTCCATTACTTTTTAGCACCTTGAAAATTCAGAAGACAAATGAAACCTGCAAAATAGATGATGCTGATGCTGGTAATGTATATGGCTAACACAAGGCATGGTGGTGGCCTGAAATCGTTAATTTGGCGTGCTCCTCCTCTGCCACGTCAGTGAAATTCCTTGATGGAGTTGATGTTGTAATTGATTACAGGTGATTTTTTTTTTATATGGCTGTGTATTGTTTTTATTTTATTTTGGGATGATTTATAACTTGGGAGTGTTACAGCTGTTCAGACTATAGAAAAGTTTGGCTTCACATGCTCTCACCTCCCATATGTTACAGTATTAATAACCCTCTGCGTTGCTAAGCGTAATTCATTTTTTCCCCAAAAAAAGACAATGCTTTGCAGATAACAAGCAATGCAAAAGAACTCTCAGGTGTCCCAGAGCCACCTGAGGTTTGCAAAGGAGTGAAGTGAAGCCCGAAAAGTCGATGGCAAAGGCGAACATGCAGTTAGCGTTAGCAAGCTGTGAAGGTTGTTAAGCTGCAGCAACGGGCTTGGCATCGCGCAGGCGCCCTTGGTGGGAATCACTCCTGGGCCGCGTTAATACCCTCGGTTGTAGGGATCGCCTTGTGCTCTTACATCTTTCTTCCCTGGAAAAAAAAGAGAGGGGAAAAAAGAAAAAAAGAGGGAAAGGAAGAAAATGGGTAAAGGGAGAAGAGGGAACAAGGGAGAAAAGGTGGAAAGGGAGAAAAGAGAGAAAAGGGGGGAAAGGGAGAAAAGGAAAAAATGCAGCATGATATAGTAGTAAAAATAAGTAAAAAGAAAAAAAGGAATAAAGAAAAAAGAACAAAAGGGGGGGCATGGGAGGAAAATGCAGCATAATATGGCAGTGCCCTGCGGTAGCCCCAGGCTCGAGCCTGCCATGAGCGTTCAAACCCTCGTGTTGCTCACTGTTCACTATGGCTTGTCAAAAGAAATCTCCTGAAAGGGGGCACACGGATATTGTGGAGCCTGTCACGCCAGGCTGTCACAAGCGATGGGCGGCCCCGGCAGCGGGCGGCCCTGTGGCCACGGGTCCCGTTCTGTTGGCCATTTATTACCGTTCTTGAAAAGGAGCTTTGAGCCTACCTTAATGCCATTGTGCAGCTGCAGATTAATAATTTCCTATTTAAAGAGGGTTTTGTGATTTACGGTTACAGGTAACAGGATCAGGACGGCCGAGCTGTTTGCAGAGGATAACATTTGGCTTTACCATGCTTTCTAAAATCACTTTAACCTCCCCTTACTGGCATCACTAAAGCCCAAAATCTTCTCTGGAAGGCGTGAACATGGACAGCGGGACAGCAGACTTAACTCTAGCTTTGCCAAAACTCCAGCCAGCTATGCTTTCCTTGGGAAGGGGCTAAAACCTTTGCAGCTCCTGCAGATTTGGTCCTTAAAGCTGCAGTTCAAAGAGCTTCACCTTTTGTGCTCATTTCATACCGGGCGGGAACCAGGCAGGAGATGCTCGGCATCCTTTTGCCAGTGGTACCCAAGACAGTGCACCAAATCCAATCCCTATATTTTATTCAAAACTGAACCCAGCCCCGCAGCTGAAGGTGGTATCTTGTACCATGCTGCCTACAGCCGGCACAGCCCTGCCTGCGAGTGAGCTGCCAGAAAGAAACTTCAGATCCACGTGTTGCTTTGGCTCTGCAACAGGGACAAGTGTAATTTATGAGGCTGAGAGCCACCATTGTCAGGATTTCAAAATACAGCATATGTTAGGCTTGGAAAGTTGTTTTTGTTCTTGCAATTAAAGCACCACATAAGTATCCGACAGATGAGGTGCTCCAGGCTCACTGAGTTATGGCTGCTGCTTGTAGAAATCAGTCTAGCAGGTACTGATATACTAGTATTTTCGATGCTAGGATTTATATTTCTCAGTTCCTTAAAGCTACTGTACCTTCGTGTTTAAGGTTAGGGTTTAGTTCTGGGCAACCTGCTAAGAAATGTGAATTTGTACTGTGAACTCTACTTGGCCTTTCAGCTTTGTTGACAGAAATTTAGTCCGTGTAGACAAAAGGTGTGTGTGGGGGGGAAATTAAAAAAATTAAGCAGGTGAGGTCATTTGGAGTTGAAAGGAGCCTGAAATGTGCGTGTGTTGGGAATAAAGCTGTGATGAGCCCAACGAAGGCTTCAATGTTGGTGGGGGAGTGCAGCCAAGTCCTTTTTGCTCAGAGAAAAGAAAAAAAAAAAGGATATGTAGGGAAGTGAAAATAAGAATAAAAGCAGGTGAACGCAGGTGAGACGCTGCAGGGTTTGGTCATGTCAGCCCAGCTCATTTGTGCTGGTTGAGGTAAGGGGCCAGCTTGCTGCTGCCGTTGGAGTTGTCCCCACTGTGCCACTGTGGGTAGCCCCCTTGGTCCTGTGAGAGGGACGGGCAGCGAGCAGGGCAGGCAGCGAGCAGGGTGCTGTGAGCCAGCAGCGCTGTCCATGAGATAACATCCGCCCCCGCCACTGTGTGCAAGAGCGAACTTGGGGCTCGCTGGGCAGCCACTGGCCCACCACACCACTCGCCCGCTGTCTGTCTTTGCTGCCTGTGGCCCAGTAAGGCGCTGGGCTCACCACACCCTGCCCCGTGCCAGCCCTTCTGCCTGCCTTCCCTCCGTAGCAACGTGGCCAAGGCTTGGTTGTGAGCCCTCTCAGTGTGTATGTGGGTGCAGGGAGACACAAAAGCCAAGCCAAAACCCCTGGCTGACCCTGGTGCTGGACCAGTGCCAGGCAGGACCTGCCAGTGCCATGCCAGCCCTCGCCCCGCTGCCATCGAGCTGAAATGTAGGTGCCTGTGTGCCGCCGGCTGCGGCTCAGGTTTTTGCTGGGGATGCACAAGGAGCTGAAGCAAAATCCATCCTGACCTGGGTACTCCAGCACCAGCAAGGCTTGGGGTGTCACCTCAGGGGTGTCACCTTGGGGGACTTGCAGAGTGGTGGGTGCTGCTGGTGGGATGTAGGATGGTGCTTCAAACTGCCTGGTCCCAAATCAAAGGGCACCATCAAGCAGCATCAATTTGGGGCGAGGAGGGGGAAGGAGCTGGAAAACTGACCTGGAATTTGCTGCTTCATGGCCATATCGTGTTGTCTCAGCATTTGCTGTCTTGGAGCAGACCTGGCACCCTGATACTGCTTCCAAGAAGGTGCAAGGAACCTGCCAGGGAAGAAACATCTCCCTCACCCTCAGCTGTGGGAGGGTGATTTGTGCCCTGAAGCAGATAGTTTGGTAATCCTTTAAAAAACCTCCATTTTGCATCTCTGTGGTACATCACACCCAGCTGTGGTTTGTACAGCGTCACACGAGTGCGTTATGTCCATAGAGCTAACAAGAATAGGAGGATATATTTATATAAAATGAAGTTATAGAAGTTTTGTGCTGAAAAGTCACTGCTTTTTTATATATTGTAAAATATTCTGTAAAACTAAAGCAGGGTTTAAGTGATCTGATCCAAGCTCCATTAACTTCAGTAGAGGGCTCTAATGATAAACTGCTGAAGACCCTGGGATTTTGCAGTTTGTCATTAAAAATCCATAGATAAAAACGTGGCTTCATGCAGTGTTTCAAATCCTTATCTGTGCCATAGGAGAGTGCTGAGGTTTGGGATGAAGTTTGCCTGGGAACTGATTTTTAAATAAGAACTTTTTCCATTATTTTGAGTGCTGTGGGTGCACTCGTCGATGAAGCAGGCAAGTGGCGAGATCCCAGCAGTGAGGCTGGGACACTCAGGTCCATAGTAGTTTTTTTTTTTTTAACAGTCCATACCTCCTGTGGTCACCTGGCCAGCAAAAGCTCATGAAATCACCCCATACTGCTGGCTGGATACACAAAGGTGGGAACACTCAGTGCAAACTAAGGATGAGTCTTCTCTGTTCTCCTGCATCCAACCCTTGATCCCCAGCAGGAGATGGGACCCAAAGTCTCTGTGTCTTTGTACGCCTGTGACATGTAGTGCAAATATTTATTGCTTTTCTGTTAGGTTTGCATGGCTACGTATAAAGAAGTTTGCAATCTCATGGCGTTACCGGCGTCTTTGCGTACCTCACTCTATTTGGGGTTGTTGGTAGGGCAAAATACTTGGGTTTTCCTTCAACAGTCACCTTTTGCACTGCATCAAGGAGCTGGTGGAGACCTTGTTTTGTATGGAAGGAGGATGTTTCAGTTGTGTTTTCAGGTTTCTTTAAAAAAGGAAAAAAAAGTAGAGCTTGGTGTCTTTTGGAGGCCACTTGTAAGGTTTTATGGTTTCAGTGCTTTGAGCTTGTTTTGCACCGGATGAACACCTCCTCCGAGGTGTTTGCAAGTGGCAGGTAACAGATAACTGCTGCACCGCATCACTTTTTGGTTCTTCTTGCATTTACGGTCCTGGGTGAATGGCTTCTAACCAACCCAACCACAGGAAGCAGATCTAGAAGGGATGCAGAGAGATCCCTCTTGCAAGAGGTATTCATCACTATGTCTCAACCATTTGTGACAACCTTTTCCACCCTATTCTTTAAAAAAAAAACGATGATGGGGAGTCATGGGCTCCCCTGCACCATCTGTCCTAGCACTCACTGTTCTCACTGCTACCAAAGCTTTTCTATTGTTGGACATCAATGTTAATTGGTTTTAATTTAAGCATGTCATTCTCTGATCCTCCTGGCAGTGAATATAGTTGATTTCTTCAACTGTATAGCTGCTTTTTTTGCTGTATCTACTTGTCCCCAGTGCTGTCCCCTGATTACTCACTAGTCCATCCCCATCCCTTTCACATCACTATCTCCAAAACTGGATACATGACATCAGCTGAGCAAGATGTATAGGTGACTTCCTATGTGTCTTGCAGGCCTTTTTCTCGGCACCAACAACTTGCTTTTAATGTGTGGGTCGTTATCATCATTAGAGAGACTCTTCCTGCGCTGCTGGAACACATGAGGTTTTACTGGGGCGGGAAGTGCCGGCTGATGAGGTGTAGAGCTCTGCTTCTCGCACGTCCCTCCCTGGCAAGTCTTTTGGATGCCGCTGGCTATTTATTTCCCCTACATCAGAGGCGGGTTGCAGGCCGTGTGCGAGGCTGGCTGCGTACCTGTGTGACCTCCCTCATAGAGTCCTTTACTTGTTCCTTTCCGATATCTCACAAATGTGCCTTTCTCCTTATTTTGCTGGGTTAAAGAAAAGCAAAGTGCAATCTCTTCCAGACGAGGTTTTCCCCATGATTGCACCCTGTGCTCGCTGTAGGGTTTGACACTGCTTGGCCAACGCTTGCAGAGCTGACACCTTGTTAAAGCACAAATCCTGCCTTGAACTTGCTCCTTTTGAGGTGAATTAAAAGCCAAAACACTTCCCTGGCTTGTTTGGGGACCTTTTAAGCACTGAGATATCGTGCATGATGCCGTGCTGGCTGGAGCTCAGCCCTCAGCTCCTGTTTGAGCATCCAGCTGCCATATAATCCTGGGGGATTTTTTCAGAGATTGCTGGACCAGCAGCAGGAGAGGAGTTGAATGGATTACAGGATGTCTGAGAACAGCACATTTTCCATATGCAGAGAAGATTTTTGGGTCCTATTAAAGTGAAAAAGAAGATTTTAGCCAGTCCCCCTTTTGCACAGAGCTGTAGGATGCATCCCTGCCTTTGCTGTTTATTGTTTGCAACAGCCAAGCAGAACCGAGCGTGTGCTTCTCTTTTTCAAGTTCAAAATTATGTGGCTTTAGTTCTCCTGCTAGTTTTTTCCCATAATGGTTCCAGTTTATTTGACGCTTCTCTCTTCCCGCATCCCTCCATCCTCATCTTCCTGCATCCCTTCATCATCTTCCTGCCCCATCCCCTGCAATAACGCTCTGCTCAAGCCTCTCTGAGCTGCTGCTGCTCTCCTGACCCCCCAGAGAGAGAAATAAATTGTGCAGAAACAAATCCCCTGCATATGAATTCCCCTTGGAAACACGCCTGCCTAGTTTGTAATTATGCTGCTATTGTTCTCCTCTTTTTGTATATGTAGATGGCCTTTTTGTTTAAAGTTGATTACTTGCTGCTCTTTTGAGTATCTCTCAGGGGAGGGAAATGGATGATATTTCAACAGTGGATCAGCCACAATATGCACTAAGTAAACAGACTTGCTAAAAATGCCATAAAGGCCCCTTTGTCCTGTTGGATAGCAAAAGGGGAAAAAAAAAATTCCCAGAAGGATGCTGGTGAGTGTAACTTATCTATGAAATCTCCTATTGCCATGATTGTACCGGAAAGTGTCCTAAATTAAACACTTCCACCCTTCACCGGTCACCTAAAATGTCACCCCAGCTTTAAAGGCTTAGCAGATGGTATCGTCTTAAGTATTCCCAGTAGCAGCCAAGCCTGTGCTGGGCAAGGGCTCCGTGTTCGGCCGTGTTAACGCGCTGTGCGAGAGCTTATGTCAAGCATCAGAATAATAGGTTGCACATGGCTATCGATTAAATGACAGTTTCCCCTCCTAACAAAATTGATCTTGGCTTTGGATTTAGCGGGCCCCGGCCCTGGCTGGGAGTTTGTTCGGTTATCTAATTTTAATGATCAAGTTTCCATTTCTTCTGCAAAAGTAATTTATATTTCAGAGGCTTTGGAGGGGGGGGAAGGAAAGGGGGAATATGTGAACATCCAGTGGTGTGGGGGAAAGGCTGAGTGACTTCAGTCATCTTGGATCTGTCCCTGATACAAGGTGGCTAGAAAATTAATTCAGATCCTGATTTTTTGGAGGGTTGGGGGGAATCACCAATGTTTTAACCTCCCGGTAATCTGGGCCACACAGAGCACATCCATGTGAACTTGAATCACGAGGCCGGTTTGCAGTGTAGGTGCCCTGCAAGCTCTCCAGCATTGACGAGAAGCTCCACCAGCGTGGCGTTGGTTATTCTTCTAGTTTCTCCTTGACCTCCCTGTTTGAGTTGAAGTGTGTCAATGGAGCTGTTGTGTGGAGGCAGTGAACTGGGTTCAGCCCTGCTGTTGGCTCCCGATGCAGGCAATGTGCTCAGATAGATGTGACGGTGTCAGATGGTGGCAGTTCTATCAGGGAGGCTCTTTGAAGCTTATCAACCTGAAGGACTCGGCTTGCTGAGGAGCAGTCTCGATTTATTATTAATGACTGGGTAAAACAATATCATGAATGACTGCAAAAATTTTGCATCCAGTCGGACACATGATTATATGCGGCTGCTTTTCGGAATGAAGTTCAACGCTGGGTTAATTGCTTTTGGTCTGTAGTTATCTCTGGAACATCCTATCAATGTTATAGGATCAATAAATAAACTCAGAAGAAAATTTAAGACATCTGTATGGACAAAAATATTGGGTATGAAATCATAGCAAAATCTGCTTGGCAAAAGAGGCTGCTAAAGCAAGGTTAGTTTTCATAAACAATGTCACAGCGTGTTTTGAGATGCTTGGTTAGACTGCGCAGAGGGAAGGTGGCCGAGGGAGTTGAGATGGGGAGGGAACCGTTGAACAGAGCTGCACGAAAGCATCCCAGGGCACGTCAGGGTGCCTGAGCCTGCCACAAGTTGAAAGTCATGGCAAAGCAGCCATAAAAACCAGGAGCTGAGCTTGTGCCACCAGACTGATGAGGTTCAAACCTCCTCCTCCTCCAACAGCCCATGGATTAAATGTGGGATTTGTGCCCTGAGTCCTCGGCACCACGCAAAGCAGCATCACCGGCAGTGTGTAGTGGAGGGCTCTTGTTCTCCATCTTTGTTTCTTGCCAGGCTTCTTGGACTTGAAGGGTTTTTCTTTGAGAGCAAAAGCCCTGTCTTAACCTCCTCTCTAACCGAGTTATCAACTCCGTTTACTTAACAGCATGTGGAATCACCGCAAACAAGTTGTCATTGCAGAGAGGGAGCTTTGAATTGTAATGCAGAACAGAAGGGGAATGTGTCGTGGGCAGAGACTAGTAGCTGAGGCCCTGCAAAACCAGAAAGAATCATGATGCTTTCCTTGGTGGTGAGAGGATGAACAAGCTGAAAACCAGTAGGAAAAAACTTTAGGAGAGAAAAATGCATTCAGTCCTGCTTTTTATTTTGTCCCATCAAGTGAGAACAAGGTAATGAAGTTAAAGACTCTTAAACTGAAAGGGATGGGAACTTGAATCCTGACAAAGTTGGCTTTCTTTTTTTTTTTTTTTTTTTTTTTTTTTTTAAGAAACAGCAATTCACTGCCACAGTAAATCAAAGCTGATGTGGCTGAATTTAAAACACAGACTGCCTAAGTCTTCCAAAGGTGAGTTTGGAAAGGAGCACATGAGGAAAAAGGAGGCTTCTATGGTAATGCAGAACATGCTTTATTCCCAGGTGTTGTGGTTTTCTGTTTCTTTTTTAAAGAATCCAAATTTGCAGGATTTGGGTAATCGCCTCTCAGCATTATGTGTGCTTTATGCTGAGTAAAAATACCTTTAATTTTCAGAGGTGTCTATGCAGGCAATAGGAACGCTGTGAGTATGAGGTTTCTGCCCCGTTGGGATGCTGTCCCTTGTGCCCTCTGTGTAACTCCCATCGAAAGTGATACACAATATTTCCAAGATGCTGGAAGAACAATTAATAAATTGCATTGAGTAGAATTACATGAGCCCTGCAGCAGAAAAATGGATTACTTACGGCCCTGCCAGCTGCCCTCCCCGGTCCCTCTCACGGCCGTAACCTCGGAGGAACACTCACTTTACAGTTCACGCCGCAACGAGGTCAGATCCAGTGTTGAAATAGGATTAAGTACCAAAGGCAATCTCGAAATTATGTTAGTCTGAGTGAACCCTGATAAAAATCAAGGAAACTTGGAGCTCAGAACTCTCCCAGCCTGAAACCATACCAGCACACACTGTGTCGGTGTGTGCCAGGGGACCATGTCTCCCGAGGTGTTCGCCTGGAGAGGCATGAGAATAGTAATAAGGTTAAGTGAGATTTGGGGTTTTTTTGTTGGGTTTTTTTTTAGGAAGATTAAGGATGGGTTCGGGCCCTACACCTTGGGAAATGTGTTGAATCTTTAGCCAGGAACACCTCCATTCCTCAGTTGTCCGTCTTCACATGGATGCTGATTTTGTGTCTTACATCCTTTATTAAGATCTTTAATTTTGCATGGATGCAAGGTGGATGTAGCTGCTTATAGATGAACTTTGTGGTGGCTGTGCACCGGCTGTGATGGTCACGGCTGTTGTCTTGATCATAGTGGAGGGTCAGTAGCTAAATATTTGCCCTCCTCCATCTTTTGTTTCTGTCCTCTTCTATCAGGAATTCACCATTGCATTTGATATTGCTTAGTGGTGGAGAGCCCAGTTGCACCAGTTTGCTCTTCTCCAGTGTTGGCAAGGTATTCAAACAATCCTAGAAGAGGTGATGGAGGGGTGATGGTTGAAGTTGGGGTGCTTAGATTGTAAGAACAGATGGGATAACCCCTCAGGGAAAATGGAAGCCCTGTTATTTAATATGCTCAGATGTTCTTTTCTGGAGAAACAGCCCCCAGTTCAGAGAGGAGATCAGAAGAGCTGGATTTGTCCATATCTAGACTCTTCTAAAGAAATGCAGGTGCGACAGATGATTCCTGGATCAGCCTTGCAATAACAAACACCATAAATCCCAGGTGCACTGTTGGTGCAGAGGAGGGTACTCAAAGGAACAACTTGTCCCCAGCTTGGGACATCAGCTGCGGTCATGGGAACTGCTTTCCAGACACGAGTGGTGGACTTACGCTGCCGGTGATGGACTTCTTTCATGATGATGTTTCAATGACAGCTGTTCAGGATTCAAATGGAAATACTATTTCCCCTCCGGCTTTAAACACTGCAGGCTCAGTACAATGGCTTAACTGATGCTTTTGAGGAATTCAGTAGCTACTAAAACACAACTGGTTTTCTGGGACATTCCTGCCATGACTCTGAGTGTAGCAGAGGATTTCTGGAGGCGAAGGCAAGCGCTTGGAAGGTATTTGCACAGAAAATTGCAAAACTAAATCAACTCTGCATGCTGGTAGCTCTATTATGATGAAATGCATTGAACCAAAAAGTTCAGTGTTCTTGGAGGCTTTTATTGTGGTCAATGCCAGAGATTTCTGATTAATAAGGAAAACAGGATGGCTTCCTCCCTCTGAGGTGCTGAAACTAAAAAAACTACGCAACAGGGATGAGGAAAAGCCTGGAGCCAGAGGACACAGTGGTAGCAAAAGAAAAGAAAATAAGAATAAAAAGTGCGTATCCCCCCAAAACAGTAGGGAGGGAAGTGGTTTCAAAAAGGCAGTGGGAGCCTTCTTGGAGATGAGGTTGGTTTGATGCCCTCTTGAAGGTGTGCACTTGGGTTTTCCGAGCATCTCTTCCAACCCTGATAAATATCTGAAACAGGGGAAATGATGCTGTCCTGGAAGCAGCATCGTTAGGAAGTCTTGTTTCATCAGCTCACCCTTGTTTGGATTCTCTAGTGTCTAATAGAGCTGAGCTTTTCGCTTGTATGGTCTTGTCTTCTCTAGCTGGCCATCTGCTTTGGGTAAACAGGGGAGGTAATTTCCCCAAGGAGTTGTCGAGGCTCTATCTTTGGAGATACCTAAAACCCAACTGGTGATGTCCTGAGCAAACCATTCCAGCTCCCATGCCTTGAGCAGGGCCCAGGTGATCTTCAGGGATCCCTCCAGCCCCAGATACTCTGTGGTTGTTCTCCATGCTGCTCCAGGGGAGGTTCAGGCTGGACATTAGGAAACATTTCTTTACCAAGAGGGTGGTCAATCACTGGAACAGGCTTCCTGGAGAGGTGGCCGATGCCCCAAGGCTGTCAGTGTTTAAGAGGCATTTGGACAATGTCCTTAGTAACATGCTTTAACTTCTGGTCAGCCCTGAATTGGTCAGGCAGTTGGACAAGATGACCACCGTTAGGTCCCTTCCAACCAAAATAATCTAGTCTAGTCTATGTTTACAACTGTGAAGTCTCTACTTGCCAGTTTGTATTTTAGGGAGATCAGGGATGGTGTAAGGATTGACCTTTGTAAGTATTAAATTGAATGGAGAATAACCATGTAAGCCTCATTTTCTTGAGGAACCCATCCATAAAGGGAGGAGATGGAAAGATAGGAGAGAAAAGCAGAGCGGCTTATTCACTGGATCCACATTTCATATGTTGTTGGCAGGAGAGTGGAATTGTGGGGTCAGCCCTGGGCAGGATTGGGGGTGAGAGGAAGAGGCTGAGGAGAGCCTAGGGATGCACTTGCAGTCAATGGATCGAGCCCTGAGTCATGGAGGGGGTTTATTAACTTGAGCAATAACAAAGTTGTACCCAAAGGCGTTTTGATGTTGTGCAGACATTTACGTGAGGGTATCTGTGTTTTCTGACTGTCCTGTGTCCCTGCCAACTAAATCTGATCACCCTCTGCTGGAGTATTTTTTTCCTTTATAAATGTAGTTTGATAATGAAATAGAAACACATGGGTTTTTTTCCAAATACCATGTTAATTTAAAAAAGGCCTTTTTCATTAGACATTATATACACAAGGGCTACAGATTACAAATGCAGAAAATTAAATTGTAAACTACAGTTGAGGCCTTGGGGGGGAGAGTAATGAGAGATGCAAGCCCTCCCCTTTCCCCAACCTCCACGAGGATGCTCGCATGGAGGCAGGCTGGGGAAGACTACCTCCCTTCAAACTCTATAAACCACAAAGGATGGGTCAGATCTTTATCGGCTTTAAACTATGCTCATAGCTCCAGACTTGCTCAGTTTCCCAGAGTTAAATGGCTTTTGTACATGGATTTGAGATAAATTAGGGATTTTGCTTTTTTTTTTTTTTTAGCTGCTGTTTCCAACTAAGCTATTACTAAAAAAAAAAAAGAAATCCATTCGGTTTCTGAGCCTAGATCTCAATTAATATTAATTATTGCAGCAAATCTGTCTCCATTTAATCCTTTCAGTGGCTGAAGTCCGTGGCTGTGGCAACAGGTCCAGGTCCAGCAGCATCCTTCTCAGTTCTCTTAATAAACTGTCTGCTGCTTCCTTAAGCCCCCAGGGAACCGCCTGTGCTTCCTCTCCCATGCGGTGTGTACCAGTTCCCCCGGCACACACTCCGTAATCCTCTCACCCTGATTATTTTTTTTAAATCCTGAGCTGAAGACACTCCGTGCCCTCTATTTCTTGCTTTCTCCCACAGCTGTAGCTTCTTACATTGTCTCTTCATCCTGAACCTTTTCTTTTTCTTATTTTTGATGCCCCTTGGCAAGAAGGATGCTGAATTACCCATAAGGTTGCCTGGGATATATTAGATGATTAATATTGTCATTAGTGTCATAGAGGGATTGAGCATACCCTCAGCAGGTTTGCAGATAACACCAAGCTGAATGGTGCAGTTGACATGCCTGGGGGATGGGATGCCATCCAGAGGGACCCAGACAAGCTCAAGGAATGTGCCCATGTGAACCTCTTGAGGTTCAGCAAGGCCAAGTGCAAGGTTGTGCCCCTGCTTTGGGGCAACCCCTGGTATCTGTGCAGGCTGGGTGTGAAGGGATGGAGAGCAGCCCTGTTGAGAAGGACCCGGGGGTGCTGATGGATGAGAAGTTGGGCATGACCCGGCACTGTGCGCTCGCAGCCCAGAGAGCCACCCGTGCCCTGGGCTGCGTCCCCTGCAGCGTGGCCGGCCGGGCGAGGGAGGGGGCTCTGCCCCTCTGCCCCGCTCTGGTGAGACCCCCCTGCAGCGCTGCCTCCAGCTCGGGGGTCCTCAGCACAGGAGAGACGTGGAGCTGTTGGAGCGGGGCCAGAGGGGACCACGGGGATGGTCAGAGGCTGGAGCAGCTCTGCTGTGGGGACAGGCTGGGAGAGTTGGGGTGGTTCAGCCTGGAGAAGGGAAGGCTGCGGGGAGACCTTAGAGCACCTCCCAGTGCCTGAAGGGGCTGCAAGAAAGCTGGAGGGGCTTTTGGTAGGACCTGTTGTGATAGGACAGGGAGTAATGGTTTTAAACTAAAAGAGGGCAGATTTAGACTAGATACAAAGGAGGCATTTCTTGTGATGAGGATGATGAGATGCTGGTACAGGCTGCTCAGAGAGGTTGAAGATGCCCCATCCCTGGAAACATTTAAGGACAGGGTGGATGGGGCTCTGAGCAACCTGATCTGGTTGAAGATGTCCATGCCCGTGGCAGCGGGAATGAACTAGATGGCCTTCTAGAGGTCCCTTCCAACCCAAACCATTCTTTGATTCTATATAATATGTAATATAGTATGTAGTATAGTGTATTGTGTATAAGTATATAATATGTAATATATAATATAAAACATATAATGTATAACATATTATATAATATATAATATAAAACATATAATGTATAACATATTATATAATATTATGTATAATCATATATAATTATATATATTATATAACATACTGTAATCCTCTATCTAGTCTAATCCTTTCCAAAGGACAGGAAGACCCAGGCAATCACAGCGCCTGCGAGTTTTGCCCATGCGTTTCCCCCCCCTCCTCCTCCCAACACTTTTTAAACCATCGAAAGAACTCACTGAAATTTCACGAAGGGTGGAGGGGTTATTAAATTACTACAGGTTTCATGGAAATAGGATAAGAGGAGAAATCCAGCAAACGTTATCCCTACAGAGGGGCTGTGCTGAGGGCTCATGCTTTGTTACACCCAGAGAATACAGTGGGAAGGGGGTTTTAGAGATGGGCTAAGTTTCAAGCAGCGTTGGCCCGTCTTTGTATGAAAGTTGATCATTCGCAAGACATAAATTTATATAAAGCCATGCTTGCTTAATTTGGTGTTGAAAATTTGGAATTGAAACACTTGCTTAGGACTTAGGCCATGGTCTTTTTGATGAGCCCCTGGTTGACTCTGTAAATTACTTGACCCTGAAGTCCCATGTGGTCTAATTAAATTATTTTTTTTTGGGAACTGCCAATTTTCAGCATGTCTGGAGCCATGGCTGGATTTTATTTGCTCATCTGTTTTTTTCCTGGAGCACTTTAGGGCTTAGCTCACCCACAATAACATCATCCCTATGCATGACAACGACCGTGCCGCAGTATTTCCCGCGGCTTCTTTATACTCTTTGAAACTCCATTGCAGCTGCTTCTCCCGTGCGGTGTCTTCACCACCAAAGGGTTTTGCAGTGGGAACACGGACACATCCTCAAAGACTGCGGAAAACTGATACTTTTTTTCCCCTTCAGTGATTTTCTGTGTCCCTCCAGGGTGAGAAAGCTGTGCTGCCCTGCATGGAGCAGCCATGGCTGTGAGGTTGCTTCAGGTGAGGAGGACGAGGAGGAGAAGTTCCTCTGGAGCCCTTCTGGTGGTTCCTTCCCGGGGGAACGCTGGACACAGACGTGATATTTAGCACTGCACACATCTGCGGTGCAGGAGGAGGAGAATATCAAAAGCCCAAGGTTCTCTGGGCTGCTGAAAGCAGTGTTGTTTTCCCTCTTGCCCATCACATCGCCTTTTTGCTTCTGCTTTAGGCGTCAGAGCAAGCCTTTGAGCAGGCAGATGATTAATAACCCGTATGATTTCCATCTCCGCCGACATTTCGTTCTAAATCTTCTCAATCTACAAAGATTTATTTTTTTTCTTTTCATTTTTACTGAACTCAGTAGCCCTGTAGATTGGTTGTACGATCAGCTCTTAAGATGCGCTTTCTTTCAAGCAGGGCTGGGGTTTTCGGGAGGCTTTGCTGTCTTCTCTGGGGCTGGCAGAGGGTGCAGGTGGGCAGAGGTGTTACTTGTCTGTTGGTGGAGTACAGCGATATGCAGGAAGTCACGGACTCACAGACTAAATAAGTGATAAGATGTCATGAAAAATTTGTATTTGAGCACGAGGAAAGTTCAGCACGTGCCATAAGCTTGCTGGGCTTTTATTTATTTTTAATATTTTCTTTCTTTTTGAATTCACTGAGTAATTTATTCATGCTTCTGTCTCGGGAGACTGGGGGGGGGGGGGTTCTGGGCCGTTCAGAAAACAAGCCCTTTTTAAAGAATAAAGAGTATCAGACACAGCCAGTAGTTCAGAGGGGAAAATCTCAAAGCAAGGAAGAAATGTGGGAGAAAGCATTAAGGCAGGAATGAAAAATGAGGCTCAAGAGAGGCTTGTTAGCAGCAGAGAGGGATGAGCAACAGCACGTGAACAGGAATTTCTCTGCAGAGTTTTGACATTGCATGAAGGTTTCAGGGGTGCAAGGAGCGCCGTGTACCCAACTTGTCCTGGGGTTGTACCTCTGGGTTGTCTTTGCTGGATCTGCTGTAGGCAAGGGTGAATTGTGATAGGGATGGATCCTGCTCTTCATGTATGATTTACAGCAAAGCTCTGGGGAGACAGCAACTGCAGACTCCGGGCTGGTTCTCCAAAACTACGAAGTTCACCAGAGGGTGAGAGCAATCCTGCTGAGTGGAAATTGTAGTATCGCTGGCAACTGGAAATGAAACCCTGCATGCGATTGCCTCCGGGGATGTACGAGTAATTCTATCCCATATGGATCAAGAGATGGGAAGAGGTTGGGTGTAGAGACAGCCAGGCAGACTCTTCTTTCTGACTGTAAATTTTCAGGTTAAGAGGCCTCTTTGCCTTTTCTGTTGCAATGTGCTTATATCCCGTTCTCTCCTTTTGTCTAAATTTTTTGATATTCATGTATTGCCTTTGATAGGGTCACTTAGGCGTCCTCTGGCTTTGATGAATACCCTGTCAGTGATTTATTTCCTTCCCATAATAACGGCATCGGCATTCCTTCCCATTCCTTTTCCAAACCCTTTTTCTTATTACCACTCAGCGCTTTAACTGCACGGTGCCTTCTGCCGTGGGTGCAATCAGCGTGGTTGCAGGTGGAAGTTTCTGCTGGAAATAACTGTCTCCTGAAAGAGTTGGGCTGAAGATGGGTGAGGACATCAGCTTCCTCTTCTGCGAATAGCACACAAACCCAGTTAAATTATTTTCGCGTTGATCAGCTCTTCGTAAGTACTCAGCTGCAGAATTTCTTTCCTTCTGGACGCAAAGCTTTGCGGTTCTTGGGAAGTATTAAAATATCCCGTCCACCCACAACAGAAGCCTGCACTTGCAAACATCTCTGTCTGCCAGTGGGAAACCTTGTGCCGGTATTTGCTTGGGGAATGAGCTGCTGAGTGGCTTGGACATGTCCTTGGGATGACATATGGCTCTTGTGAAGTTCCTCCTGTTGAGGAAGAAGTAGAGGTTATCAGTGTTGATTTAGGGGAATAAAAAGTCTTTTGAATCCCTGATAGAAGTTATTGAGAGATATGTAACTGTGATAACTTACTATCACACTGATGCCACTTTGCTGGTGGTTTTTCTGGGTAAGCTTGAATGGAGGACAAACTATCTCAAGAACCATCTGCTGCCCTTCCAGCAGTGTCTCCTGGGCACTGAAAGGGCTGGGATCGCTCTTCTCTTGTGATTGTCAAGAGATTGGAAAGGACAGTATTAGTGCCACCAGAAGTTTCTCTTCTCTGGGCAGCAACCCTTAGAATGGAGTTGAGACTTCAAAATATCGTGGGGCTTCTGAATCCAGATTTTGTCATCCTAATAATGGGGAGAGCGTGGCTTGGACTGGCAGATGGAAAGCGTGTGCGGGACTTGCGGTTCTTTGATATTTTTGCCATAGATTTTGCTGTGCACTATCTCAGCTCCCTTTTCTGCAGAACAGCTTCCACCCTGGCTGTAACATTAGTCTAGCTTTTGTATTTCTTTAATTTTTTATTTTTTTTTTTGCTAACAATGACCTCAGCTGTTTGTTTAAGGAGTTCATAACCCTGTAAAAATGTTACAGCAACCGAAAGGAAGTTTTCAAGAAACCCTTTGGTCAGAGCCTCTGGCATTGATCCGCTGGGCTTCTGCTTTATGTTCCTATCAAACAATAATAAAATTAAAAAGAAAGGAGAAAGTAAACAGTTTGGTGTAAATAAAGACAAATCCGTCGTTTTATCCTTCCGTCGCTGTTGGAGGGCAGGAAGGGGCGAGCAGGCGGCTTGGCCCAGCTGCCTGCTCCTGCCTGCTGGGCTGGGCGGGCGGCAGCAACGGGGCAGCAAAGCGGCGAAGGAAATGCCCGTACCTATGGGTGAGCCCTGGTGTCTGAGAAACCTCAGGAGAAAGGAACACTTTCAATAGAAGGAAATCACACAGCGTGGTGTTGTATAGTACCAGCACCTGGCTGAGGCAGCCCCATCGTTTTGGGCTGAAATTGCCCAGGAAAGGGTTGCTTGGCTTCAAAGTGAAGGTGCTGAGGCTGGACTTAGAGCTGAGCCCTGTTTAGTTTGGGCTTGAATGCACTGACATCATGTGAGCTGGGCAAATTCTTGAGGGTCCTGCTGGTTTTGGAGGGTTTTCACCACCTATGGCCACTGAAATAGTCGGGAGATGATGGGTCTGTCAGACCTGGAACCAGAAGTCTGGTGCCGAGATCTGGATAACAGTTCCTCAAGCAGATGTGGGTTCCAGTATGAGTTTTTATCTGCTTTGGCAAATCCCCCTCTTCTGAAATTACTTGTACATGAAATTCCTCTGCTATTGTTTTCATTTTCTATCTTACAGTTTCCCCTTTTTTCTTGTTTTCCTTTTTTCTTTTTTCCTTTTTCTTTTTAGTTTTTCTTTTTTCTTTTTCTTCTTTTTTCTTTTTATCTCTTCCTGTTTTTTTTTTCCATTTCATTTTTTCTCCTTTTTTTCCCCCCTTCTGTGTTTACTTCAGACTCACCAGAGCAGTTTTCTCCTGCCACATCTAAAATATTGCCAAGTTTTGCAAAAAAGATCTGCCTTTGAGATGCTGTTGATCAGTGGGACTGGGGGAGCATCAGGTTTGGGCAACACACTATGCAACCTGTCCTTAAATAAGACAGTGCCTTTTAGGATCCTAGCTCAGCCACTGGGAACCACTTGTACCCCAAACCCTCTCCTTGCAGCCCTAAAAGTATGCTTAAAGAGCAGATTTAACCCCAAAAGGGACATTCTGCTATTTTTTCCAGCCCTTTGCAAAGCCTCGTACCGCCTCCCATCACCGTCCCGGCCACGGGTGTCAAATTCCCCGCTCCACGGGGACCTCGCCGTTGTCTGCTATCACCTTTTTTCCCCACGAATTGCTTTCTAATAGGGCGATAACTCTGCGTGCACATCGTAAAACATCTCTTTGCAGGATTTATACCCTCGATGTCAGCGCAAAGGGGATTTCGCAGCAGCGGTGTCTCTCTTTTCTCTCCTAACCCAGCTCTTGGCATCCGAAATCTGCCTTTGTTTATACCTTTTCAGGGCTGTGACAATAAGTGCAAGGCCATCCAGAGGTTAGTGTGACAGCGCGTAAGGAAAAGCCTTTGCTTTTGTTTTCAGATTCCTCCAAAGGTTGGGGTGTTTTTTTTTCATCTCCAACAAATAGCCATAAATCCTGCTGGGTCTCCCTGTGCCCAGGGCTGCCCGGCTGCAGCACAAGCCCAGCAGATGCAATAGCAGGATGAAATGCTGCTTCGCTTGGCATCCCTCCTGATGCTCAGCCTCGTCATCTCATCGTACTTAGTTACAGGAGAGTGCCCTGCAAGGTTTTAGGGTTTTAATTAATTGGAAGCTTGACTTGGTCACCCTGGGTATTTTCAGGAGGTTTTTCAGGATGCCAGAAACAAGCGTTGCATGCTCTCTGCACAAGAACACTGTATTTTTTTTCCTCCTACACATTACTTTCCTGCAAATTTGAAGTTCCCATCTGGTGGTTTGCACCCACCAAAAATGGAACAAGTTCAAATAATTCCGGTATTTTCTCAATAGGAAAGAGTTTCTGTCAGATGAAAGGTTGCTGGCCAGACTCCCAAACAAACCTGACAGGAGTGTGAATTTTAAATCCTCCTCTTTTAACTCTTCCTGAAAGCACTTTTTTTGGGGCTCGCCTGAAAGTCTAGAGCATGCAACCCCCCAAAAAGCATCAAGTCACCCAGTGCCATCAGCTGAAGCCCAGCAATTTTGTGGCTTTGGCATGTAAAATCTGCTTCATCCTGTAGATGCTAATCAGAGTTCCCGAGGGCAGTTTGGTGCTGTCCACTCAACCAAAAAAGAGACTTTTTTACAGTGTGGATGGAAAATACAAGGTGAAATAGTGGACTTCAATTTTTATGTTTTCCATGGTAATTTATTAGTCTCTACAAGCCAAAGAAATACAATTATTTTTTTCCCAAAGTCAGGCATTACCAAATTCACTGATTTCTAACCTTCTGCAAAGTTGTTTTATTTCTGTGTTTGCTTTTAACCAAATGTTTCCTACCAGTCTTGTCTTCACAGCTGTTTTAAATATCCATTTGCTTGTGCGTCTGCCTCTCTGTAGAATACACTAAATGGCTCTAAATGGCTCTTGCTGTTTTCCAAACACTATTTCAGACTCTGGAAATATATATCCTGTGGTCTTATAAAAATACTTCTAATCAACCACCCAAATTGCCAGGTTATTTCATGGGCCAAATTAGTTTTGCAGGTGATGCCGCTAGATAGGGGGAACGACGACACTTTTCGGGGGGACATCTCTGGGAGTCGGTGTCTTTGCAAACCCGAGCAAACCTTTGTGGTGGGAGCTGACAGCATCTGAGGCCACCTCCTCCATTGTCTCACCCCTGCCCTCTCCATCCCCTGCCTTGGGCAGAGACCCCTGTGTCATCGGTTTCTTCTGCAGTGATGCTGGATCCGTCCTCTTCGGGCAGGCTCCTGCAAGCTGTGCTGGGGTAAGTCTCTGCACCTCGAACCCTGGGCTCAGCGTTGGGCCCCTCACGGCCAGACAGACACTGAGGGGCTGGAGCGTGTCCAGAGCCGGGCAGGGGCTGGGGCAGGGGCTGGGGCACCAGCCTGGGGGGGCGGGGGGGTCAGCCTGGAGAGAAGGGGGCTGGGGGGGACCCGGTGGCTCTGCAACGGCCTGGCAGGAGGCTGTAGCCAGGGGGGTCGGTCTCTGCTCCCCAGGAACCAGCGACAGGACGAGAGCAAACGGCCTCACGTTGCGCCAGGGGAGGGTGAGATTGGGTGCGAGGGAACATTCTGCACCGAAAGGGCTGGCAGGCGCTGGCACAGGCTGCCCGGGGACGGGGGTGTCATCATCCCTGGGGGTGTTCAAAAACCATGTGGCTGTGGTGCTTGGGGACATGGTTCAGTGATGGCCTTGGCCGTGCTGGGTTAACGGTTGGACTGGCTGATCTTAAGGGTCTTTTCTGACCTAAACCATTCTGTGATTCTCCTGGGAGGCTGGTGTAGGAACCAAAGCAGAGAGGAGCCATGAGGACAGCAAATGGGGGAAAAAATGCCCATTTTGCTTAAAATGTTTCCCTAATGCTGCAGTACAGGCAATTTTTGCCCCCCCTGCCCACCAAGCTCCCCCTTTTCTATCTGCTGGGACAAAGATGTTTTTCTGGGTGCGGACCAAACCCATGGCAAGTAAAGGATGGGAGGCACAAAGCCCTGTGTTGGTGCCTCCATCACCCACCCATCCCAAAACCCCAGCTTCTGTTGTGTTCCTCAGATAATCCAAGATGTGTTCCCCTCTGCAAAGATTTTATTTTTATTTTCTATTTATTCCCGATGTGCCACCCTGTCTGGAGGAGCCTGCTGTCTGGTGGCTTTCTCTTTCACCTTGAGCACCCTGAAGAACTTCACGTCACCTCCAAATGATGCTGCTTACCTCCTCAGCCCCTGCTCCTAATGAACATTAAAGAGGTCTGTAATTAGGAAAGTGGCATGTTTCCAGCCTTGCAAGCAGAAAAAGGCCATTTATCTAGCAAAGCAGCAGCAGAGCCAGTGCTGGAACTGCGTGGTCCCTGCTCCGAGCCTGGACCACCCGCGGGTACCTCAGCTGCCCTCCTGCATCCCACAGGTGTTTGAATCCTTGAAGTAAGCAAGCCCAATCTTTTTATTTCCTATATAAAAAAACCAAAGAAGTAATTCCAGGTCTGAGCCTGCCTCCTGCAAAGCCAGGCAAGGGCACTGCAGTGTGTTTTCTGTTTACAGTAGAGCTTAAAGAAATAAGCATCAGTTACATAGGGGGAAAAATGAGAACACAGTCAAATTGGACCCCAGGGCAAGGCTCACCGAGAACAATAGATCTGCTAAACAAAACCGCTGAGGATAAGGAGGAAGTTATCATGAAAAGCAGGGGATATATTAGTTTAGTTTTGAGTGTGTTTTTTTTTTTAAAGAAAAAAAAAAAAAAAAAAAGGAAGGTATTTCAAGCACTTGAACTTGAGCATATCTATTTCGCCGCCCAGACACTCTCCCCTCGACCAGCCGAGTGACCTCTGCGGCAGGAATTGCCGCCGCCAGCACGGATGCTGAGCTCTCCCTTTCCCTACGTGTCAGCTGGGAGATGAAGAGGCAGCTGCCTCTGCCTCCCATCACACGTGTGTCTTGAAAATAAATGGCAGGATGGCGATGGGCTGCAGTGCTTTGCGTGAAAAGGGCAGCCAGAGTTTAGGAGGCCGTGGCCTAAGAAAGGTTTCCTGCTGGGTGAAAGGACTGCCGGACCCGTTATTGCGCCTTGTTGCTTTTCTTACTGCTTTTTCTTGGGTCTTTTGAGCAGAAAGCCGTACAAGCCCTCCACAGGTCATCTTTGCTCGCAGAGGTACCTGGAGCCTCTTGCTCCTGCGGGAGCTGCTGCAGAGCCTGTACGCAACTCATTGCATGCAGAGGAGTGGGGGACAGCACAGATCTATCTCCTTCCTCTGCCCTCAGATAGCTGCTTCTCCATCTCCTGACCGTGCCGGTGCACACCGGGCTGGTTCCCAGCGGCTCCCAGCGTTTCCATCGCTCCCCCTGCCTCAGGACGATGGGAGGAAGCGCGCCGATACTGCTCATTAAATTTATAGCTGCGTTGCGCTGTAATGTTTAATCAAGGTTACGTGACTGTGCTGCCGCGCAGGGTACAAGTTCAATGCAAGGTGAATCTTGTCTGAGATAATCTGAAAGTTCATTTGGAGGTGAAGGCAGCGGCAGCTTCTCAGAGACTGGCTGGGGTTAGCAAGAGGTCACCTCTTTTTTTTTTTTTTAATCCCCTTTTTTAATGTGTAAACAAAAGAAAAATGCAACTTTGCAGAGGACTTGGCATCAGCTGAGCAACAGGAAAAATAATTGTGGCATGCTGGCCCCGTGGTGCGGTTTGGTACCCAGCAAGTGCCGGGCTGCAGGGCTCGGGGAAGGTGATGCTGGTGCCTTTAGACGGCAGGAGGGGTTTAATTCAAATGTCATTGCTTTTGTGTTCCATGGAAATGCAGAACCCTAATTGCTAAGTTCAGAAAGACTTCACTGGTTCACCTGTCCCTGCTCCCCACTGCCGGCGGGAAGCCCTGATGGGAAAAACACTACGCAGTGCCCCTCACTGAGGTATCTGGGCATCACGTCCTGGCTACTGTTGGCACCAAGTGGGCTGTATTTGTCTGAGAACGTGGCTCCGTGGTCTTCTGGGCAGACCCTGATCTCTGCAGGTACCTAGGTTTGCTGCTGAACTGTCAGCAGATAGGGAGCATTAATCCCTCCTGGCCCAAAAACTTTCTGGCTGCAAATACCTGCTCTGTTGATTAACGGAACATTTTCCCCTGGAAAGGTGGCATTTAAATTGTTTGGGTTTTTTTTTTTCCCTCTGATACTATAGGGTCAATGACAGAGGTGGTTTGCCTATAGGCTTATCTGGAGGACTGTGTGCTTTTCTCCCCTCTCAACCCACCTCCCTGCATTTCAGGGTTTTTCTGGGGGTTTTTTGTGCTCTTGTTAACTCTTCTCCTCCCTTCGTAAAGCATGCTGACCTGCTGCTGAGATATGGGGATTCTCCATGTTATTTCTTAATGTTTTCTTCGTAACCACTCATTTTGAAGTGTGGGTCAGACAGGGCAAGTCAGAGAGATGCATGAGGTGCTGTGCACCCAGACTATAGCCACAGAGAAGGTATTTCTGTGTACAAGGGGTACCTGAACACACGGCACTGTCATCTCCCATCCACGGAGCAGAGGGTCTTTTCCCATTAGCAAATCCAGCTTCTCCTCCCTGTAATAGCTTCAAAAATGCTTCCAAGAGTAATTATCTACAAGCTGAGCACTTTCCAAGCGTTGCATCCCAAATTTAGCCCCCGTAACCTCAGATGCTGACCCCAAGTGTTTAGCCAGTCTCCATCCTTGCTGGGCAGAGCAATGGGTGCACCTCCCGGCCGTGCCCACCAAAGATCTGAGCCAGAGAGGCTACTGGGGAGGTGGGGGATGCTTCTAAAGGAGACATCTTTGCTTCCAGAATGAATTCGCCTTTGTGATGGTTAAATGGAAACGCAAAGTGTTATTCAATAGCGGTCCCTGGAGAATGGTCTTCCGAGGCTCTTTCATTTCTTTTGGCTGCTGCCCAGTATTGTCTCTTTGTTTTTCGCAGATTGTAGGATCTGGAGGGTAGAAATACGGTAGTCTTCTTTGGGCGGAAAGCACCATGCAAGCTTGTGAACCTGTGTGGAGAATTTGATGAGTCTAAATAATTATTTTTATGAGCGCAATTTGGCTACTAAATCCAGCAGGCAGAGCTTCCTTTTGTTCTTTTGGCCATTCATAAAATCCCCTGTCTGGGCAGTTATTGATGGAACCAACTGATTTTATTTGAAACATTGAAATCCCAGTGGTTTTGTACCAAATAATTTTCATGCCTTGGTTTTTTTGGTTTTTCTTTTTCAAGCAGCATTGCACAGTGCATTGCCATGGTCAGAGAAACTTGGGATTTCCCTAGAATTCAGTTTAGCCTTCCCTGCAGGCAGGCTTCCAGAGAATGACTAAAGCCACGATCCTGCACCATCAAAGTCAGTAGGAGTGTGAACGAAGCTGGTAGGGACTTTCCAGCCATCTTCAGGACTGTCACCATAACACGATATGCTAATCCTTGGCATCCACGCCCTTTGCTCTTGGGCTGCTTTGCATCACTTCTCTTGAAGCCGACAACCTTTTGTGGCTCCTTCGTGTGGTTTCGTGTTGCAGGCTGGGAGGATAAGGTAGATTCCTTAAAGCCGTATTTAACCCAAAAGGGAGTTTTTTGTTGTAAGCCGGAAGTGAGCTACTATCAGAAAGGCAATATTTTGGGGGTAAAATCGTGTTTGTTAAGATTTTAATGAGACCCTTGGAATAAATATCTTCTGAAAGAGTAGAGAAGTCAACCCATGTAATTACAGCGTTATTTCAAAGCAGGTGGAAAGCTAGAGGTTTTCCTCCTAATAAACGATGAACATTTGCAGATGGGAAAACAGAAGACCTTCTGCACACACAGGGCAGGCAGAAAACTTTCTGGAGACCTTACCTGGAAATCTGATGTAAGAAACACAAAAACCTATAAACAGGAAATAATAGGAATCTGAAAATAATCCAGACTGGACAGATTAGGGATTTGCTGGCCTCAGACCTTTCTCCGTTACATACTGTCCCGTCTATCATGAATCTTAACAGATCTTTCTTGTTTTTTCTGTTTCACTTCTGCAGATATAAGTAAACAGAGAAAAGAAGGAAAGATAAAGTTGCTGCCTTAACTTGCAAAATCAGTCCAGTTAAAATGTGAGATGTGGAACTTGGATTCAGTTCTCCTCCCTCCAGCATGAGTGTTCAGGAGGAAGGACAGCCCTGGGTGGGATGTCAGCCCAGGAGACCTGGAGGGCTCATGTGAGCCTAGGGTTAGTGTGCCTTACAGAGAGGTCCAAGCAGGCTGGACAGCACTCTGATCCGCAGTAACTCCTAGAAATCCATCTCTCTTGCAGGCAGGTCTGGCAAGCACCTAAAATAAGAATAACCTTCCCTGTGCTCCATGCATGAAGATCCCTTGGCTTGTGCATCACGTTGGCTTGTGCAACATCAGGTTACTGTGGGTGCTGTCCACCCCCTCACACAAAGTACACTCAGTACGTAGAGCAGATCTTAGTTTCCAGTGACACTCATGACAAATCTGCCTCTGCTTTCACTTAGTCCACAATTTTATCCTCTGTGTCTTTCACAAGTGAACAAACAGGCACGATGTTCCAGTTCCTGGTGCCTTTTCTTCTCAGTATTGTCCAAACCCACGTCTCCCCGTGGGTTAGAGTATTTCTTTCTCTTGTGGTATTATGTTCCCATGAGGCATAATTGAAACCTCACCAAAATAAATTATTTTGGATGTACTTGTCTGTGGTTGCTGATGTTGGAAACTCTTTGGGCTTTTGTGCTCCCTAACAATTACCCGCTGGCTGGTGGTAGGGGCTGTTCAACCAGTGGTGGGGTTGGGTTGTGGGCAAGCTTAGGCGTGGGCAAGCTTAGGCATGGGCAAACTGGGAATTGGCACTGGTTTGAATTCAGTAGTTCCATGTGTTTTTATGGAGGTGCCCAGCAGGACCAGGTCTTACCTGGGTGGTTTCTGGTCCCACTGGAAGTGTCTTGTCCCTTCATACAGGTAGGTTTAGGTGGGATGATAGTAGGACCCATGCTGCTTTCCTCTGAACCTCTTGTCACTTTTATCCAAGGAGCTGTGGTGTTAAATCAGTGAAATGAGGTTTTTAATGAAAAGATATCAGTAGGTTTGTAAGCTAACAGTGTTATCTCGCGAATTGAAGCACGGCTGGTTTGTACAAGGTGTCAAGTTGAAAGCTGTTCATTCTGCATGATGTCTGCAACACAGACTGGGGAAGAAGTGCATCAGACTTAGGGGTTATAAGGATGGCAAGGGACAATAGAGCTTTTTAGAGCTGGGTTCAGATTAATTCTGAAAATATGACCTCCTCCTACCCCCAGAAAGTGAGAGCAGTTGCTTGTGATTGTGACCCTTAGCAGGTTTCAGGGTAGGAGTGCTACCTCCAGCTGGGAAGCCACCAAATCCAACTTAATTAACACTTCTCTGCACCCTGGCACCCAGGGGATGTAAAGCTCATCATGAAAACCTGACCATAACCGTGTGGCATAGCTGTCCCTTCCACGTTGATCTGAACCTCCCCCAGAAACCAATGGCAAGGAAGATCTCATGCACCCACTGTTGGCACCAGCTAGGCTTCTCCAGACGCCTGACTGTCTCTGCTTTTAAGTCACAGCAAGTAAATTCTAATTCCCTTAGCTTGGTTGGGTGTGAGAAACCCAGGATAATTGCATTTAAATTTGTTGAAACAGGTTGCGAGATTTGCCAGCTAATGGTCTTGAGTCGCCTTTCCCTTTTCATCCTTCAGTGTGTGTGTGCACGCATGCTGATGGTGTTTGTTCTGTTTTTTTTTAATAGCAGTTGGTGCTTTACAGGAGGCATGTCAGGCAGGAACACCTTGCAGCCCTGATCTGGCCAGCTCCAGCGTGTGGTACCTGAGCACCACAGGTAGTCAACAACTCCTAGTAGAGAAGAGCCTGTCTCCTGCTGTGCATGTGGTTGGAGGAAAAAGAACTAAAAGGGTAATTACTAGGTGCAGGGACACAAGAATTCCCTATTTTGGGCTTTTATGGAAGGGAAGGTTTAGTTCTTTATGGAATGTTTCCCCTCATGCCATCTCGTCACTGGTGGATCTGCTGATGCTCTGTTGGTGTTGGCAGAGGGAAGGCCTGTTCAAGCCATCTTGATGCTCTCTTTTGTCGCTGGGAGTAAATATCATGGTGGATAAGAGAAGGGATGTTTGTTTCTAGGATAGCCTCACAGAACTATAGAGCAGCCCAGGTTAGGAGGGACCCTAAAAGATCATCTGGTCCAACCTTTTGTGGGAAAAGAAGCCTAGATGAGCTGATCTAGCACCTGTCCCATAGTCTCTTGAAAACCTCCAGCAATGGTGACTCTATGACATCCCTGGAGAAGTGGTTCCAGTGAAAAATTATTCTTACAGTAAGAAATTTCTTTCTTATACTGAGATGAAACCTCTCCCATTGGAGATGTTACCCTTTGTCTTCTCCATGTGACTCCTTGTGAAGAGGGAGCCTTCATCCTCCTTGTAGCCACCCTTTAAGTACTGGAGTACTGCACTGAGGATCCCCTGAGCCTTCATTTCTGCAGGAAGAGATCTAGACCTTGAAATAAAGTGGGAGTTAGTCTTCAGGATGGTTTCTCCTTTCACCATCCAGTTGCTGTGTAGCCACGAGGCTTTTGTGCCAGACTGCATCTAGTGAGGGCTCTTTTATAAATACTGATAGTCTATTTGTGATTTTGGCTCTGCAAAGTCAGGATGTTAAAAGCAAAAGGGCTAGGGCATGAGGGAAGACACAGACATGAGTGCAGGGGTGGTGGTGGCTGTTTTGACTTTAACAGGACCAAGGCACATGGCTCTTAGGCAAGTGAATCCCTTTGGCAGGGACTGAAAAAAGCAGAAAGTTTGCTTGCTGGGCAGCAGGAAGATGTGGTTTCCATTTCTGGCTGGACTGCAGGCTGCGTTCATGTCTTGGAGCAGCTCCAGTTGTGAACCATTGCTCTTCGCTTTTAATTTGGATATGTTTTGCTTCCTGCTCCAGTGGATGTAACATCGTGTCTGGTGTGGTGGCGATTCTGTCCTGGGAAGCTCATCACTCTGCTAACAGGGGATGATCACGCTCCTCTCCCAGTAGAGTTGCCCATGAGCCCAGAGCATTTGGTGCATCACAAGTGATGGTTTCCTGCAGGTCAAAAACATTTGGGTTCAACTCCCTGTTCATGGATGCTCAGAGTGGTGCTGCATCAGCTCAGAAGAGGCAAAAGCAAAAAACAGAAGAGCCAGATGTTGAATGAAGACAGGGAATTCAGGAATTTTCATCTGTCATGCAATACCACTTGACCTTCGTATCTTAGGCTTGAGGAGGGGAGGAGAAGTCTCTAGGGCCGAGAGGATCCTGTATCTAGAGCTATTCCTGCAACATCATCCTGACTTCTCAGAGATAGGACAAGGGGGTTTATTTTCATCCTAGAAAACACAGGTCTCCTTTTCTGGCCGTCTTATCCCTAGCCACCGCGTATCACCTACCAGGTTTGTGCAGAGCCCACTATGACACTGATGCAAGCGTGCAGATGTTGGTGCTTTCTTTGATCTTGTTCCAGGGGTGCTGGCAGAGCTTACAGTCTGTGTTTTAAATCAGTTTGGATTCACATTACATGATTTCTGGCTTGGCTTAATGAATTTTATCCAGATTCAGTGCTCTTATCTCATTCTGTCCCACTTTGCTGTGCGTCTGGAAGGAGAAGTTTGCAGTTGCTGCAATGTCCCCATTTACCTTTCCTACCAGCATGCAATGAAGTTGCAACCATCCTTTCCCTGTATTTGATGGGAGGAGCGTAAAAACATGGCTCTGCTCTGAAAAAAGTAATATTTTTGAAGAGTCTGAGATGGTGGTATTACAGGGGGAGTGAAAAGTAAGTGTTTTTTGATGTAGAATGGAGGGAAATGGGGAGAAAGTGCTTCTCAGCCCCTGCCATGGGGATTCTGGGGCAGGACTGGGAACTGGTTCCCAGTTTAATTCTTTCTTTCGAGCATTACCCTTTCTTGAATCACCATTTGGGTGAAAGTTCATGTATGTGTATAAATACAATTATTATTTTTTTTAGTACCTTTCTTTTGGCAGCATATTCAGAGCATTCTCAGTTTCTTTTATTCTATTTTATAAATATGTGCATGAACCTCTCCCTGCTCTCACAGCAAGATGCTTCTGGTGGTGCGGGAAGCTGCAGGTTCGCAGCCCTGCTCTGTGCGCACAGCATGGCTGCAGCTTTCTGAGCTTATTCCACTTTCGTATCGTCATGGTAAAAGCTCCTCTTTTTGTCGTCTCGTTCACCCCCCCTCCCCGCTACTTTTCCTTTCCCCACAGCGTATGTGCTGTCGAGTTTGATTTATAGCCTTGAAAAGGAGACTCTAGTTTGAAGAATTAATGGTATTTGCATATTTTATTTGGAATCTCCCCCGGCAGGCCCGCTGCAGCCCAGCACCGCTGCGCAAGCGGGTTTTTCCTTGCCTTTTTTTTTTTTCGGTCATTCAGATTTAGCAGCAGAGGTGAAAAGTTTAAACAGTAAAACCAATAAAACCACATTTATGTGACAGATAAATTGTTTTGAGACAGCTTGCCCTGAGCTGTCAGGTTTCCTCCTGCCAGACCTCTCTGCTACAGAGCACGACCCAAGGCAGAGCCCTGTGAGCGCCGGCAATGCCAAGCACTGTGCGGCAGCCGGGGGCCAAAGGTGCCGGCCCCAGCAATCCTCGGACCTGCCGTGCTGGCAAGATGGATGTGGGCAAACAGTTGTAAAATACACAGGCTATCCGTCACTGTCGTGAGCCGGCTGGGGGGAGCCTGGCTCTTCCCAGCGCTCGGGGAAGGTCCAGCCTGGGGTGGGAGTGCATGTGGGATGGGGCGTCTTTAGAATCATAGAATCATTCTGGTTGGAAAAGACCCTTAAGATCAGCCAGTCCAACCGTTAACCCGGCACTGCCAAGGCCACCACTGAACCATGTCCCCAAGCACCACAGCCACATGGTTTTTGAACACCCCCAGGGATGATGACACCCCCGTCCCCGGGCAGCCTGTGCCAGCGCCTGCCAGCCCTTTCGGTGCAGAATGTTCCCTCACACCCAATCTCACCCTCCCCTGGCGCAACGTGAGGCCGTTTGCTCTCGTCCTGTCGCTGGTTCCTGGGGAGCAGAGACCGACCCCCCTGGCTACAGCCTCCTGCCAGGCCGTTGCAGAGCCACCGGGTCCCCCCCAGCCCCCTTCTCTCCAGGCTGACCCCCCCGCCCCCCCAGGCTGGTGCCCCAGCCCCTGCCCCAGCCCCTGCCCGGCTCTGGACACGCTCCAGCCCCTCAGTGTCTGTCTGGCCGTGAGGGGCCCAACGCTGAGCCCAGGCCCCGCGGGGCGGCCCCACCGGTGCCCAGGGCAGGGGGACGGGCGCTGCCCCGGCCCTGCCGGCCACACCGTTTCGGACACCAGCCGGGACGCCGCTGGTCTCCTGGGCCACCTGGGCACGCTGGGGGCTCATGCCCAGCCGCTGCCAACCAGTATCACCAGATCACTGGGGTTTCACTCACGTGCTTATTGCACTCAGTGATGTGTGCAGGTGGAGCTACCTGAATGGCATGGTGATGAGAGTAAAGAATTCATAGAATCACAGCATGGTTTGGGTTGGAAGGGACCTTAAAGCCCATCCAGTCCCACCCCTGCCATGGACAGGGACACCCTCCACCAGCCCAGGTTGCTCCAAGCCCCGTCCAGCCTGGCCTGGGACACTGCCAGGGATGGGGCATCCACAGCTGCTCTGGGCAGCCTGTGCCAGCGCCTCGCCACCCTCACAGGGAAGAATTTCTTCCTAATATCTAACCTAAATCTACCCTCTTTCAGTTTAAAACCATTGTCCTATGTCCTGTTACTAATGGGCAAATAAAAAGTCTGTCCTTATCTTTCATATAAGCCCCCTTTCTATACTGAAAGGGCACAACAAGGTCTCCCCGCAGCCTTCTCTTCTCCAGGCTGAGCACCCCCAACTCTCCCAGCCTGTCTCTGTGGCAGAACTGCTCCAGCCTCTGACCATTTCCGTGACCTTCTTTGGACCTGCTCCAACAATTCCATAAAGTATTTCACCTCGACCGCCCCTTCAGGCTGGTGCCAGTGCAGTGGAAGGTGTGGTGGTGCATCTTCCACACCAGCAAAGCCCAGCAGCCTTCTGCGGGAGAGCAACGTTGCTTCAGCCCAGCTGAGTTTTGGTGAGCTGGAGCAGAGCTGAAGGAAAGCTGTGGGATGGGGGTGGCCGTCATGCCAGGGATCGTGTATGTGTCGTCTGGCCCTGGTTGGAATGGCAAGCGTTGGCTCGGGCTCGTGAGATGGAGAGCAAGAGCTGAGCTGCCCTAGATGGCCATTCATCTGTTTTTTGCTTTAGAATCTCCCCATGCTGGATTAGGCACACTCTTTCAACGTGCATGGAAGGTTTCTCCAAGCCCTCTCGTTACCCATCCTCTGAGCTCCTGCACGGCTCCCTGAGCCTCTGCTGTCCTCTGTAGCTTCCTGTTTATAACACCTCCCGATGTTTTTCATTTCATCTTCTCCTAACCCACTTCTAATCTTCATCTTTGTTATTTCGGTTCTTCTTTTGTCCCTTTCTCCTGAGGCGTTATTTCCACTCCTTGTGGATGGCTACCTGGCCCCTCGATGGTCTAACCATGCCCTTTCTGCGGCAATAACTCGTGCTGCTTTGTTTGTGGTTTGCCAGAGGCACGTTCAGCTCCCCCTGGGCCACCAGCAAGAGGATTTCAGTGCGTTGTGGGGGGATCTGATTTAGCCTGTACAACCATGCCACTTCCCCCAGCAGCCAGCAAACCCGATAGAAATGTTTTGGCCCCGCTGTGCTAGATGAAAAGAGCCTGTGAAATCATGTTTAAGGTTGTCTCTTGATGGTGCCCCTTGGAAAAAACTCCTGCCAATGATGTTCAACCCGGGTTTGTAGTTAACACAATGGACCCACCGTACAAAGCCGCGCGGGACTGCGGGCTGGAAAAGCCCTCTTAGGTCTCGGCTAATCCGTCCCCCCCGCCAGCCAGGGGATTGTTCCCAACAGCTTGTTTTCTTTGCCCTGACCTACATAGTCAAAAAGAATCTTGTTGCACATTTTTGTTTTGTACCTTGAGGTCTCGGAGGAGCTAAATCCCCTTCTTGGCAGGGTGGGATGTGTTGTTAAACAGTGCTGGAGCCTCCAGGAAAACCATGGAGACGTGGGGACAATGAGCCCTCTATGGTCTTTGCTTGGCCGTGGGATGGTCCTCCTTCTCCATGCTTCAGCAGTGGGTGCTGGGACACACAGACGTGGGCGATGAAGATGTCCGTGCACTTGGCAGCCTGTCCTGCAATAGAGTGGTCACAGCAGCTCTCTGAGGCAAAAGGTTGATGGTGGGGGGTGGGGAATGTAGCTGCTCTTAATTAACCTGTTTTAGACGATGGAGATGAAGGCTGCACCTCATACATCCTCAGCTGTGATCTGCTGGGTGGGTGGATGGAGAGAGAAGTCCTCTTAGGGGTGGGTGGGTCCTCATGTGGGACAGACGTGGGAGCTGCTGTTTGGGTTTGAAGGAAAATAAGGATGTGAAAGGTGAGGTGGAGGAGGGCATTTAGGAAACCCGGTCTGTAGTTTGGTCATCCCTCACCTGAATCAGCTGGGAGCAATGGGGCACTGAGGGGGCCCTTTGCAGAGGTGAAGGGCTTCAGGTGCAAATTTTATGGGTCTGGAGCAGGGACCATCACAGACAGCTGAATTAATCTGCTTTTGCCTTACCCTGCTGCCAGGGGCTTGTGGTTTCTCTTACAAATGTCTGGAAACCACCTGGGACTCCCAGTCATTCACCCAAGATGAACCCCTGAGGTCCTGAATGGGTCCCACACCTCCCCAGGGAGCTCTCATCATTAGAGATGCTTACAAAGCGCTTGGAAGATGTTGAGGTGTAGCAAGTGTGCTGAAAAAACCTTGTGGCGTGCTTCAAACAATGCTGGGGGTTACTTGGGGACAGAAGAATTTTAATTGTGTGGTGACTCTGACCCCAGAAGTGCCCTCCTGCCACAGCTGCGAGCATCAGGGCGCTGGGGTTCTTTGCCATACACCTCATTGGGCGCTCTCAGTCCTCATATCCCCTGTACCACTAGTTCACCCCCAGCGTGGAGATAACGTAGCAGGAATGCACTGTGGCTAAATTAATACAACCCTACATAAATTAACATTAAATATTAATAAATCTATAATTTAATATGAATAAGTTAATAAATATTAGCAAGCTAATATTAAATAAATTAATAAAGACTACAAACCATTTTTTGTCACTAACTCTACCTGCCCAGGATCTTTTCCAGCTTTCAGATAAACCACCTGCTCTCTCACCAGCATTTTAATATCATGTATCTGTTTGTTTTTTCTTTCCGGCGGCTGCTTCAGCTCTTAGATCTGTTCATCCAGTGGGACTGGTCAACATATTTGGCTGACTACGGGCAACCCACGTGCAAGTATCTTCGCGTGAACCCGACGACAGCCCTCATCCTGCTGGAAAAGTGAGTGTGGGTCTGGACACCCGGGATAGTTTTCGTCCCCATCTCGCCCTGGGCAAGCGCGTGTTTTAGTAGCTCGTTCCATCGTGTGCAGTGCTGGGATGGAGCAGCCTGGGGAGCAGGAGGCTCCTTGTGATCCAAGGAGCAAAGATTGCCCCCCTGGGTGGACAGTGAGAGGTTAAATAGAAAAATCCTTGTTTATCCCATTAACCTGAATCCCAGGTTTTGTACCAAAATGCATTGACTTGGCTGAGAGTCTGTCTTCTTGCTTCACTGTTCAGCAGAGTTTTCTTTGTCTTACTACAGAACTCCACTGTAAAGGTGTATCTCAAGCTCCTAAAATAATTTAAAATTGGCGAGCCTGAAGGTACATGTAACTTCCCTGAGTCCGTCAGTGTTGTAAGAGGCATTTGGACAGTACCCTTAATAACATGCTTGAGCTTTTGGTCAGCCCTGAAGCGGTCAGGCAATTAGATTAGATGATTGTTATAGGACACTTCCAGCTGAAAATATTCTCACCCTCTCCCTCTCCTTTTACTCTCTTGGATCCAGGAAGAGGCTCAAGTGCTAAAAAGCCCAGCTATGGGACAGGGACGGTGCCTTGAGGTGGCTGTGTGCTCTGGGGATTGCCCTTAGCAGGGACATGTGCTTTGATAAGGCTGAATCTGAGCCTCTTTGAAGCCTGTAGCTCATATGCTTTGCACAGCTTCAGCCCAAACCCTGCAGATGCCAAGGAGTAGCGCTGGGACATGCCGGACAACCACCACATGGCATCTGGAGAGCTTTGGGATCCCTCCTGAAGCACAGAGAGGCTTGTGCCAGTCCTACAAGCCAGCAGCAAGGAAGGAAAGCTCATGAGTTTGCTGCAGACCTGAAGAGTGAGATTTGCTTCACTTGTAACTCCTCTAGTATGTGGGAGAGAAGTGCCACCAGGCACCCACTCTGCCCATGGTAGGAGGTGGCCCAGCTGACCCTTTCTCTAGGTCTCGCTGGGAGGATCAGCCCTACTCCTACCCCCTCTGCTACCATCAGACCTCACAGCTGGTCTTCCAGCTGAGCTGACAGAGAAGTAACCTGCCAAAAATTATAATTAATAATTTTCCAAGCAGCTCACGCCGTGGGCACTCCACTGCTAAGACTTTTATGGAGGAGGAGGCAGGATAAGCAAACTGCAATTAGATTTAGTTAGATTTACCGTGAAATCAGACCCTGAGGAGGAATTTGAGTCATTTTTTGGAGTACCTCTCTCTATTGCTGGCAGAGTAGGAGCCGACTAGTTTAGTGTTGGGGCTCTGCTTTTAGAAGACCCACCTCTTCTGAGCTTTGGAGTCTGTATTATCTGCCGCCCACCTAATCGCACCGCCGCCTCCTCTTCTGCTAATTTCACAGCAACTCATGACATCCAGGTGTTATCAGTATGGTACACAGACTAAACTTAGGTAGCTACTGTGTGTAAAGCACTTTTATACATTACAACAATGTTTTTATATACGTATTTTTAAGTGTTGTGGAATACGTTGTGTTATTCGCAACGTATTCACAACCCGACATCCGTGATGCAAATGTGTGAGGTATATTGAGAACTATCAGTAAAATGGTAAAATAAAGAGCTATCAGGAATCTGAGAGCTGGGACATGAGGCAGCTGGAAGAGCTAGGGAATTGGAAGCAGGCAGTGAACTGGGAGCTGTGGCAGTTGCTGGGAATGCAGTAGGACAGGAGGGCAGCTCCATGCTCCTGGCCTTTCCCCAGGTAGTACTCGAGCATGCAGCATCCATGCTCAGTGGTGGTATTAAAAAGCCACAAACCCCAGCTCGGCTTGCCAGCCTTCTCTCCAAAAGGGATCTCATTTCAAGGCCCATCTTCATGTATCCAGTTTGCTTTCTGGAGGCAGCCCCGGTGGTGTCACCAGGTTGGCACTTGCACCTCCTGCATCCTTGTGGCGTGGCATCACTGGCGTGGCATCACCTGCATGCTCCCGTGGGCTCTGCCCTCTCCCCGCTCAGGCTTCAGGCCCTCTGGGGAGTCTCTGTGTGTCATCCACCAGCTCCCCCAAGACTCTGCACTTACCTGGCCACAGCTTCAGGCACATCTGCTCCCCTCCACACTCCGAGCCCACCTCTCCAGCCCTCTCCCTAGGCAGCCAAGCTTTGCCGACAAGGCGACGTGAAATTCTGTTCCGCTGGTTCATTTTGTAACCTGTTTTCATCATTATCTCTTTTCCTAATCACACATCTCTCATAGGATATCACGAGTGTAAGTATGCTGCTTGCTTGGGCTTTTACCCTCACCTTGCAGTGACTTTATTGTTTGATTTAAATGGAGCACTAAATGATCTAAATGCAAGCTGTCTTTGAAACGGTTCCCTCCGGTAACTTTATCGTCTCAAATGCACTAATTAGAGCTAAAAGAGGAGCTTTTACTCTGTTGCTTTTTTTTCTTATAGATTAATTTAAACAAAGCTTGTCTCTATTGAAGGTGGTGTTTGTTGACAGGAGTGGGGACAGCGCTGAGCTCTCTCTTTCCCTTCTCTTACTTTTAATTTTTGCACTAACGCACAGGGACCACATTACAAACCTAGGCTTGGTTGTCACAGGGCTCTGCAGGCAAACACTCTAAAGAAATAAAAGCATCAATCCTCCAAAGAGCTGCTTAGCTGCTCAGAAGCATTGCCTCCCTCTTTCAGACCTGATAATTCGTGATCTTTGGATGCACTGCTTGATCAGGGATGGGATGCTTCCTATAGCCGAATGCTGGAACTGAAACAGGCTGGCGTTTCTGAATGCCTTTGACACGGACCACAATGTGTCGACTCAGTGTCCGTCTGCAGGGCTGCGATGGCAGAACCAGAGCTGGCGTGGTCTCCTCGAGCAGATCTGCAAGCTCAGCCTCTCCCGAGGATGCCATTCCCAAGGATGCCTGGTCCCTGACACAGCACAACCCGAATTCTGCAGGATTTTGTCCCCTGTAGGCAACTTAGTTCGTTAATACTTAATAACTTAGTGCCTCTACCTTCAAGTGATGCCTGGAGGTACCAACAGCTCCCGTCCCTCCCAGACACTGGTCCTCCCTTTAACAGATCCACCTGCATGGGTTTGTTATGGGATCAGCGCTCCAACTGTAATGCTTTTCCTGATCCGGTAGCTTTATCCATGCAACGCCTTTCTAATCGTTCAAACGGACATGAAGCTTTTCTTGCATACAGCGTGCATTACTTCATAAATATTTCATGGACCTGAACAGCTCCCATGGGATTGGAGATGGCTTCGAGGATGCCCAGGATGAGGGGGCTCTTAGGGCAGAGGACGCTTTGCTGTAAATTCCCCATGCGTTACCTGGGGGTAACTGCAGCAGGCAGTGATGGAGAGTGATGGGTACAGCGCTGGGTGGAGGTTTCTGAAGGTACAGGTTTATTTCCAGTGCCTCTGATGTCCCCATATAGCCTGTGAAAGGCAAACAGAGCTCTCAGCCCTCCTGGTAAAGTGCTTTGAGACCTGCTGGAGCTGTATAGTGATGCTGGAGCTGTCCTGTGGGAGGATGCTTGTTTCCAAAATTCATGATGCTGGGACACCTCTAACCTGTGCGACTCAAAAACACTGCTTCCCATCAGTGCGATCGCTCCCTGGTTCTTGCAGCAGAGCAGCTGGCAACCTACTTAGGTTAAAAAAAAATAGAGAAAGAAAAAAAATACTTATTTTGCTGAATAAAAGTGCTCCAAGCTATCTTGTTACTGTTGGGAAAGCAGCTCGATTATAATCCTGTGTCTTTGGGCACTTATAACTTCAGCAAATTAGCCTTTGGGATAAAGTTGTTATCCTTGTTTCCAGTTCCAAGCTGGATGGTTTGGGGCACATTTCAGATTCCCATTGGCTCTTTTTAGGAAGATTGAAGCGTGAAAAACCTTAGATTTATTTTTTTTTTTAATCGGCTAAATAAGTTTCAAGATGTTTGATTTGTACTGTTAACTCAAAACTTCCCCTGTTTGACAAAGTGCCAACTTCCCAGGGACTGTCAGCACTGTGTCCCGTCACTTTAATGCTTCATTTAGGTCCCCAGAGCCGAAAACACAGGTTTATTATCTCGTCCAACACCATCAGCCTCTGCCAGATCTGATTTACGGAGAAAATCATTTACAAATTGTGGTGTTACAGAAGAGCGGTGCCGGCTGAAAAGCAGCAGTTGGATGTTGGGAGCCTGTTACCTTCAGGAGCTGTTGAAGGGTTGCCCCTTGTTGGGGTGGTTTCCCTTCCCAGCACATGCCCTGCCTGCCTAAAGCTCACGCTTGGAGCGTGCACTGAGACCTTGTCCCCCCCTGAAATATGCATCCGCAAATGCAAGCATGCATGAACCCCCAGCTTTGCATGACAGAGATGGAGCTGCACCAGCTTCGCCTTCAGGTCCCATCCCACCACCCGTGCTTCTTGTCTCCAGCTTTTTGGAGACCTCATGGAGACCAGTGCGCTACTTCATGTAATTTTAAAAGAAGTACAAATCTCAGGAAGATTTATAAATTGAGAAAACCAGTGCTGGATTCCTTCCCTTAATATAAATTATACTATATAATATTGTATAGTATTTTTAAGTTCACAACTCCAAACCTTTCTGGCTGCCCCAAAAGCTGCATCTCTTGTCTGCATGCAATGCACCATTTCAAGTAAGAAGCTGTAATGCTGTGGATTTGATGCTAATTTTTTATTTCCTCCTAATATTGCAGTGTTGTCAGTTACCACTTCAGAAGCTGACATGGGGATGTAGTGAAACGTGTTTGGAAGGGGAGAATGAGAGACTTTATGGTTTTCATGCATTTTGGCATTCAAGATAGACCCTATGGTGACATTGATTGGGATTTGCAGGGTTTAAAGCAGAAATGGAAACTGTAAAACCTGCACATGGCTTGGTATGCCCATCTTTACACAAAAAGGTGATAAAAACTGGGGTAGAGCCTTTAGATGCAGTCCCATCCTCTAGCAGAGCCTGAGTATGGGCACTTCACTGTGTGATTCCGTCATGGGGCTTGGGTGCAACGTTGAGCAGTGATACCTGTGCCATAACCTCTTTCTGCTCTGTGCAGGATGAGAGACACGAGCAGAAAAAACAACGTTTTTGCCCAGTTTCGGAAAAACGAGAGGGACAAGCAGAAGCTGATAGACACCGTGGCCAAGCAGCTCCGCAGCCTGATCAACAGCCATCACTCGTGAGGGACTCGGGGACCTCCTGCCCACGCCGGTCCCTGCGCCACAGCCTTCCACATGCCTGGACTTGGGATTCTTGTTCAAAGAGATTATATGTATTTTTTTATTCACCTGTATAGTATTCATGAAACCTGCCCTGATGACAAAATGTTCCTTGTTAAACAATCCCGGGGAAGATGGGTGGCACTGCTCGTGAAGGTGGTGTCAGGAGTCTCCTATTATAAACTTCTATTTTCAGGGGTTTATAAAGTGATGGTAAATCTTGAAGCCTGAGAGAGAAGTTCACAGAGTTCACACCCAGATATTTTTTTTTTTAATAAGCCAAATTTAAAGAATTATCTGACTTCCTTTTGTTAACTTATTCACTTGCAGAACAAATGAAAACAAAAAATATAGGGAGGAGTCATGGTTTCAGGTTCTTCTCATGGGCTCCGGTAAAAGGAGCACGTTCAGAAAGAGGGTCACCCGTTAGCGTGTCTGGCCAGCTTGCATATTGGATTTTGTTAGGAGAAGAGGCAAAGTCATTTCCCCAGCTTTTCTCCTCTTTTTTCCCTCTGGGGACTGATTTCCACCTTAGGCTGCAGATTGCTGGAGCTGCAACCCTTTCCCGCATGTTTGTAATCAGCGTAGCCACCCCCTGAGCTTCATCTCTAGGACCTGCCGGTGTCTTTTGGACCTGCACTGAATGTAGAAGGGCTTTGAGACCTGCCTCATTAATTAAATTTGAGAAGGGAGAACCAGAAGGTGATCTGGCAGGGTGTCCTGCGGCACTGGGGGTCTGGTGCTGGGGTGCTGTGGCTCACATCCAGCACGGTTGGGTTGGGAGAAGAGGGATGCTCAGCAGGGACGGTGCAAAGGCAGGCTGGGCTCTGCCAGTGTCCAGGGCTCTCAGTTCAGGGTTTTTTTCCTCTCTGCATCGCTTTTCCATGCTGGTGTCCTGTCTTTCCTCTCCTGACACTGTGCGGTGGGGTAAAGTCCCTCTGCTTCCTGCGAGCGCCCTGGCTTGAGGAGCAGCCCTGCAAACTCACCACCAGCCAGGACCCAGAGTGGGAACCTCCTGAAGGTCCCTGAAGCAGAGGTGGCTGGAGATGCCCCATGGAGCAGCATCGCTCAGCTCCCCCCAACTCAGAAGTGCCTATGGACAAAATTCCCCTCTGCTCTGAAGGTGCCCAGACATCCTCTGCTCAAAGCAAGACAGCCTTTGAGGAGGATGGGAACACTACCAACAGGACTTTAATCCCAGGGTTCAGGTTACAGAGAGAGGGGGCTTTCGCCATTATCTTCTCGTTGCCCTTTTTACTCTAATTACTGCAAGTGAAAGCTTACCCAGCTGGTTCCCCCACCTCCCAAACCCTGACATTAAAGGGAATTAAAATCTTCCTGGTGGATGTTACAGCCCTGGCAGTGCTGCTTCAGCACGGGCAACATCTCCTACCCTGGTCTGAAGGCAGTGGGTGCTCAGCCCTCAGACTGCTCCTGGACATGGAAGGGTGCTTTGCTGACCTGCAGAGCAAGGTTCCTTCTCCTTCCACTCCCTCAGTGCAGACTCCTGAAGCTATGGAGGGGCAGGACTTGTCCGCACGTCACCACATGGCATTTCCAGAAGGGCAGCAGCATTTTGTGGGTGCATTCAGTCCCTGTGCTCTCTGACTACATGCACTTTTTTGCTGAGGGGGGCTCTTCTGACCCTCAAGCTCTGGATGCGTGAAGGGGGTGGTGCTTTGTCTTCCCTCCTTGTTCCTCAGCAATACTGGTTTTTTGTTTGTTTTCTTTTTGATAAGGGTACGTGTTACTTAACCCTGAAAATAAATAGGCACGTTATCAGCAATGACCTTCTGGGCTGTTGTCCTGGCCCAGCGGTCTCCAGCCATGAAGATCAGTGGATTATTTTCATTAATAAGAGGGAAGAACCAAACCTGGCCGTACGGTTCCTTGCTTTTGAGGGGGATCAGAAGTTACTTTCTTCTTAATGCCTCTTTGAAGTATATGTAAGAAGGATGGAGGGGAAAAGAAGCAGCTGAACGAAAGTTGGTGTTAGCATGGCCAGAAATGGATCATCTTTGTAGATACATCTACATATGACCCAGCGAAGGCTTTCAGAGGGACAAGTGAAATGAACTTCAGCCCATTCCCTGCTGGTGACCTCTTTCTTGCTGTCCGAAATGAGGGACCTGAGCGTGAACCAGGCTGGAGGCTTCACCATGACCCCTGTGAGCCCCTGGCAATCCCCAGCTTGATCTTGGCATCCCAAATCCTGCAGAACAGAGAAGAAAAAAATTCCCAGCATGCTGGACTCCGATAGAAAACTCTTCCTCGCCACATTGCCAGGGAAGGGAAGCAGATGGGCCCTTATGGTCCTGGCACCAATGGGAGAGCCCTCAGCCCTCCAGCCAAGACGTGTCCCATGAGCCGCAAGACCACGGGGCACTTTTATTCCTCCTCCCCATCCCTTGGCAATGCCACCATGGGAGAGATGTGGGGACAAGAGTGCAAAGGGGTTGTGAAAGCAGGTGAGATCAGCTGGTTCAAGTATCAGACCTGAGCTTCTACCCAGAGGATGGAGACTAAGACAAAATCCCAGCTACCCAATGGTGACAGTAACAGGGGAAGCTTCTGTCCACAGGGTGCTTCGGTTAAGGGCCATTAAATGGTAACAAGCACTTTAAAATCCTTCAAATCAAGCTGCTACAGATGCTAGCAATGGCATCACTGAGCATCAGCAAGCATGACAAATAAGGCACTCCGGCATTTCCAGATTTTATTAGTGGGAGTATAGACTGTCAAACACTATTTTTAATCATTTTTGTCAGCTGCTGGCTTTGCTGCCAGGTGAAGGCGCTGCTTTGAAGCCGGGATGATTTTTCTCTCCTCTGTGCCAAGTGCGGGATGAAGGGAGGAGGAGCAGGCACCGCCAGGCAGCATCACCTCCTGTCCCCGAGACACAGGGAAGGGGCTTTGGGCTGCTGTTGGTGTGAGCCGAAAAAAGCATCCAGCTCCTGCTGCTGCCTTGAAACTCCTTCCCCCCCTCCCCTCCCCCCTTTCCCAGGGGTGACCCCTGTATTGCATTGCACAAGGTATACCTGCATAAAAACCCCAAAGCAGCTGGGTCTTGGGGCAAGACCTTGTTTCAGATGCTCCAGACAGCTCCCAGCCTTCCCCATCCCACATCCTGGCTCTCTTTCCCGTCGTCTCCACCGAGCTTTAGTTAAAAGAGGAGTGACACAGCATTACCATGTTTGCCCGGGGTGGATTTCCTTGCTCCTTTAAGCTCTGCTTGGAGAGGCCGGGATTGGGATCCTGCAAACTGGCTTCTGGTGCTCAGAACTTGCTGCTGGGAAAGTCAGACTCGGCCAAGGGAGAGATGCAGCGAGTTTCTGATTTCGGGAGGTCAAGCACCTAACCGCAAGTCACAGACCGGGATAAAAAATGGCATTTTGGTGCTCTGGTCCTAATTAACTTTTTGTTCTGAGAGATGCAGTTCCATCCCTTCAAAATAAAATTAATCTTTTAAACAGATTGCTTAAAAAGCCCTGGAAGACATTTAAAATCCCCTCTAAATCTCTCGCTAATGATTGGTATCCTCCAATACGGATGGTATTGCTTACAAGGGAAAGGTTGTTGCTATAAATTTATAAAGGGGATGGGAAACAGGGGCAGAACCCGCTGCTATAATTGAAGATTTGCAACCCCTAAAACAAGTAATGCTGCTATTAACACCTCCATGTACATACATTGAACCTTCTTTAGTTATTTTTTAAGCAGTGGCTGTAGAAAAAACTGGGTTATCCTCCACATTTTCCCTGACCCAGCCAACATATTTCAGCACCAGTGGGAAAAAACAAACAAACCAAAACCCAAAAAAGTCAAGTTTGGCTTCCTGAGAAGCATCTGCACATCTTATCTTCTGTGTAATCTTCAGGGGTTGTGCAGGCAGCCCAGGGGTTGGGAATAATTTTATATAAGGTCTCTAAAGTGCTAACTTACAGCCCAAACCGTACCTATACATGAGGGGGATGGCTTCTGTTAGACATCAGCGCGTGTGCATGTGTGTGAGACAGAGGAGAAGGAGGTTTTTTCTGGGGTTTTTTTGTTGGTTGGTTTTGGGGTTTTGGTTGTTTTTTGGTTGTTTTTTTTTATTCCTAGGGCTGGAGTTCAAGTCAGATGCTCTTAGTGATTTTGCATTGTTCTACATCCAACCGCAACTCCAGGCTCTGATGACAGGGGGAGAAGCTGGCTGATGCTTTGTTTGAGGGGCTGTTTTGGTTTTGTTTTCTTAAAAATTGGCTGCTTTTGTGCTGCTGCAAGAATGGATGTTTGGGCAGAAGGCGTGGGCGTTTGCATGCCGGCCCCAGACTGTTTGCAAGATGCTGGGAGGCAGCGTGGAAAGGGGAGGCTGAGATGGAGTCGGGGCCAGCCCGGTGGCATTGGCTGCTGTCGGCACCTCCTGTGCTGAAGCCGTTTTTAGGGTAAAAAATCCTTTACCCCCTGAGGTAGCAATGATGGGAAGTGGCAGGTGAGGGAGGTTTGTGATAGGTGTGCCTCCAGCATCCCTTCAAACCAGTATTCAAACCCCAGGCAGAGAAGTCTTTGCCCTTGGTTGTTTCCTACCTCTCCATCACACCCCCATTTGGCTTTTCCTTTTGATTCTGAATTGGGTTTGGTGGGTTTTTTTAGACTGTCAAATGGTTTGGAGCATCGAACCAGCCTCCCATGCTCCAGCTGGGTGCATGTCCCATTCCCTGGTGCCACGGGGCTGCTGGGGTCTCTGTGCCCCATTTCCTCTGGTTCCGTGATGCCCAGAGACCCAGTGTGCGTGTGTCCCCACTAGCACGACTCGTGTTAATCACACCGCTGGGGAGCTGGAAGGGAACACAACTGACAAATAAATCTCATCCCAAATGACTTCAAGATGGGCCCATCTCTGCTGTCAACTGGGAAAGTTGTGTGTTTGAGGGAAGCGATCCAAATACACCATGCTGTGGGTGGGGTTCACCCCAAAAACACCAAAGGGAGAGGGGGAGCTCAGCCTGTGAGCTGGGGACCGGGTTGATTTGCTTCCCCTCCAAAGCTGCTGCTGCTGCTGCTGGGGTCTCAAGCCCATCCCTTGCCCCTGGGGCCGCGCTGGGTCCTCGGGGCCAGGCTGGGGGAACTTTGGCCGGAGGGAGCATCCATCCCACCTGCAGCTCCTCTGACTTGGGGGCAGCACCCCAAAACCTCCGTGGGCAGCTCAGGGTCAGGCTTCTGGAATCCAGGCTGCACCGAGTTGTTTTCTGCCTTGGCTCATCCCTCTTGATTTTATTTTGACATAAAAACACACCCACACCCCAGTCCCCATCCCTCCCTGTCCACTGGCTGCTTGTGTTGCCTTTTCTCTTTTTTTCGGGGGGGAGGGTGGGGGTGGGTGGGGAAAGGATGTGATTTGGTAAACTAATGTGGTGAAAACAGCTTTTTTTGCACAAGTCGTTGCACAATAAGGGGAAAATTTAGTAAATTAGGTTTAACTTTAAAGGGAACTTTTTTTTTTCCTTAAAACTTACTAGCAGAGCTACTGATTAAAAGAAAAAGAAAAAGAGATGGACTGATTAAAAAATGGACTGCATGGTTTACAAGTTAAATTGCGTTAGAAATTAGCATGTTGATTTCAACTGTACATTTATCCTATTGTAACTTCTATTAAACAATACAGCATAACTGTTTAAATAAGCGCCGGTGCTCGCTGTGGCTGTGTGCATCACTGCGAAGGCACTGCCTTTGCCTTCACCTCGCCGGAAAAAAAAAAAAATCCTAAATACCATAAAAGACAAAATTCAAACATCTCTTTTGTACCACCAGCAAAGATTTGCTGCTTAAACACCCTGATTTACAGATTGTCCCATGGGGAGACGACCCTTTAACGACCGCCGCCTCCCGCACCCCGTGTTGCATTGCCATGCTGTGAGCTAAAGCCAAGTTTTGCCTAATTTGGTGGCTATTTTAATTGGTTTCTATCATAAACAAGCATGATTAAACCCAAGCCTGGTGTTTTAAGAAGTAGCCGCCTTGCTCTTGTTGATTACATCTAGGTTTGCAGATGGGGAAAGTAATCCCAAGTAGGAATTAAGGCTCTGGAGGGCAGAGCAGAGATAATAGGCAGTTCATCGAGGCAGAGATGCGGAGCTGCATTAGCTTTCTATAGGAAACCTTTTTGCCCGCTCACATTGCATGTTTTCTTTCATGGTATTTATCATCCTTTGCAATTTGATTATTATATTAGCATGTTGGTCTTTTTCTTTTTTTCTTTTCTTTTTTTTCTTTTTTCCCTGGCCCTAACTGCATTAGGGTATTAGATTCCCCAAATACCTCCCAGCCTTGGCACTGAACATGCAGTAGACTTTGGTTTCTGTAAGATGTTTGACTTGGTACCACACGGCACGTTGATTAGGAAATTAAAATGATATAAAATCGACATGACACATGCTAATTAAAAACTGGCTAACTGGGATGTCTCAGCGTGTAATCCTAAACAGAGGCACAGCACTGGGGCATCTCCATGGGGTCAGGTGATGCTGAGCGTGCCAGGCTGGGGGGGACGTGGAGGTCCTGCCCCCCTGGTAGGGGTGATGGGGAGGTCTGGTGGAAGGGCTCAGGCAGATGATGTGGTTCAGTGTGTAGGAGTGAAGGATTTAGGGAATGTTCATGGGGTGGGGGACTCCCTCGTGGAAGGCAGCAGCTGTGTTAAAGGATCCTGGATGGATTGTATTGCATGAATTTCTCTAAAACCCTTTTTAAGCTATGTATCCCTTTTGGTTTCTGTCACTTGCTGGGGCAGGGAGTCCCGTGTGTTAGTTCAGTGGAGTGGAGAGGAAAAGTGCTCCCTGGTGCCTGATTTTAACCAAACCCCTGCTAAGGGTGTTTGCATGGGCACATGGAGCAGAAGAGGATAAAAGGAGAATGGGAACACACCAAATTTAATCTGTTCAGCTCTGAGTATTCTTGGGTGCTACCTGTTAATTGCAATCATGAACAAAGGGGAAAGTGCCATCTCCTCCAACTGCAGGTCCAGGTGGGACCCCAAAACTGCACAAAGTCCCCCAAGCTCGGCCAGCCCACCCTGTGACCAAGCAGCCGGCACAGCACCATGGGTTGGCCTGATGTCTGCTCCCACAGGGCAGCTCTGTGTAAGGTGCCTGGGTGAAGGACTTCAGCGCTGGCCCCTGCCCCCTTGGTTTGGTTTATTTTTAGTGCTGAGCCGTGCTAAGAGCAGACCAGATGCTCCAGGCTCAGGACCGTGCTACAGGGGATGCACAGCCCCAGGTGGGAGAGCTGGAGATGTTCTGCATGGCTGCGGTGGGAGATGGTGGGCAGAGATCTCCTTGGACCATCCCAGCCAGTGGATCAGTGAGCTGCAGCCACAGGTACATTTTGGGGTGCAGATGCAGGATGCTGCAGCACACAGGGAAGTTACACCAAAGACTGGGTGATACGGTGTGTGTGGGCTCTGCCTGCACCTAAAGCAGTGCCAAAGCAGGGTCAAACCTCACTGCAGCTGAGTGGCACAGCAGAGCCACTTGGTTGTCCCCATGCCACCAAGACTTTGACCCCAGGTGTCCTCAGGACTTCTTGTGACACACACGCAGACACAGAGACACACACACACAGAGGCACACACACACACAGACACACACACAGAACACACAGACACACACACACACACCCCCCACACCCCCCACACCCCCCATCCCATGCAGAGGGCTGCCAGAGCAGCGAGCCTGTTGTCCCACCCCTAGGAACATGTTGCAAGCCCAGTGTTGGAGGATGATGCCAGGTGCAGCCTCATCCATCCAACAAGCGGTTCCAGGAGCAAACCATCCCCAGGAACATGCCCAGGCACCCCTGGAGAAGAGCAAGTTGGGACGGTGCAGCCAAGGGGGTGAGACACGACCCCACACCTCCATCACACCCTGGCCTGATACCATGTCGCTGGCTAGGTGCAGGCAGTGTGCCCTGAGCCCTTGGGTCGCTTCTTTTGGTTGTCCATGCCTTGCTTTTCTCATCTTTAAAATAAGAATTTCTCATTTTGATGTCTTCTGTGGGGTACCGAGTTTCTATGCGGGGATTTAACATCTCTGTGCGGTGGCTCGCTGTGTTACGTTTCCTGCACAGAGGGGATGAAGGCCAAGTGGCAAGTCTAACTGGGTTATCGCCATCGGCATTGCTTTGTGGGGTCTGCAGGACACCACAAGGAAGAAGATCCAGCACAGCTGTAACATGCTTGGACCTAGAGATGCTCACACCCTCTCAAGTGGGACAGGACCTCTGGAGATCTCTAAGGCCAGTTTCCTGCTCCAGGCAGGACTGTTGCTAATGCTAGATCGGGTTGGCTGTGGCTTTATATGACTGAGCCTTGAAAAACTCCAAGAGTGGACATCTCCCACCTCTGGTGGCCTGTCCCAGGGCTGCGCCTCCCTCCTAAACAGAGACTTTCCTACTGTCTAATCTGAACACAGCTCTGAGAGCATGGTTTGCTGTGCTCGCAAGGGCGGTAACTGTGGGCTTATGGTCACCCTGGTTATCACTGTTACCACTAGGTCTGGTCTGACAGAGCTGATACTCAACCACCTCGTTCCCACTTTGTGACTGCTTTCTACGGTGACACCAGGCAGCTGATGGGACGAGGGGTGCTAAGCGTGCAGACTGATGACTGTCCTGTATGTGGGACATGACAACATAGCAAGCCCACAGCTTGATGCTTCCATCTTCCAGTCCCAAGCTCTTACTCTGTCCCATGGCAGCTCCATTCCTGGGGCTGCTGAAGCTGGCGCCCTTAAGGAGGAAAATCCCATGGGCTGGAGACAGGCTCATCTGACAACTCCACTTTCCTGCAACCTCAGCCAATCTCATCAAGGAAGGAGGTTAAGAGGTAAATCAAGGTGAAGGCAAGAAGGGACAGAGACAGGAGGAAATAAATGCTCAGGAATATCTGTTGAAAATATTTGTCTCGCCTGCCTCGAAGAAAATAAGGAGGAAAAAACCTCCCTGCTTGTGGTTGCTTGTGGGTTTGGGATTCAACTCTTTGCAAAACAGCTATAGCAAACGCGGGTGATCGCTGAACTCTGAGTCAGGGTGGTGGCTGAAGGCAGGAGACAGCAAGGAAGCCAAAAGCTTCCCGACCAGCCCCCAGATTCATTAAGCACCAGATACTGATGGCCCAGACATCCCCTTCTCTTCACTGGCTCCAAAGGTTGATTAGGTCAGATGTAGGTCCCTGGACACAGGCAGGGGAATACTGCTCAAAACAGCTGGGCTCGCATCAGACCCCAAAGCCTCTGTCTGGGGATCTGCATCTTGGAGGTGTTGGCTGATCTCATCAGGTCCTGTAGTGTTAAACTGATGTCAGTCATGTTGAAATTCCCCCTTGGAACAAGTGAGGATTTTGTTTCCAGACACCTATTTGGAAGCCTTTCCAGCATCTCACTTCTCAGATACTTAAAAGTCTCTGTCCCATGTCCTGCCAATGTTTATCTAAAACCAGTTTGCACTTGCTTTTGTGTCAGCTCTTGTTCTTCAACTTTATTAGCTCTTTCCCCACCTTGTGTTGTCTCTTTTGGTGTGTGTAGAGAGAGAAATCAGTCTGTCTTTTCACCTGGGGTTTTCCCTGCTCAGCAGAGGCCAGGGGCCTTAGGCTCCCTGTCCCTCTCCATTTTCTGATTGCCATCTTCCATACGTGTTCCCATCTGAGCCTCTCTTTCAACGTGGTGAACCAAAAAGGTGTGTGCTTCAAGGAGCTGCCAGGACTGTCATTAATGCTTCACTGTCTCAACTGGAAATGCCTCACCAGATACTAAACGCCCTTTTTCAGTGCTATGACAGAATTGCTGTAGGCAGTGACCATCGCATCCAGGTCTTTCTTCTTGTTGGCCCTTTTGAGGTGAAGGACTCCGTGCTTGGTGCATGACCCTGCACTTTACTCTGGTGGCCCACACCCTCCTGCCTTCACTCCACTCATTGTGGTTGTTCCGTTCATCCCAGCTGACATCATTGTGATCCCTGTCAGTGGTGATGTTGGGGGGGGGGGGGGGGGCGGGGCAGGGCAGAGAGGGGGGCGCGATTTGCCAGGTGTCTTCTGCCACGGGTCAACAACAATTCTGGAAGGATTAGGAAGATTGTGTGAGATGGATAAAAGAATACGGGCATCTTTAATGAACTTTGGCCCAGTCCTGACAGCAAGGAATGAGTGGGAAGATGGACACTGGACCAAAAGGACCAAAGTTTGCAGGGCTGAAGAGTTTAAAGCAAAAGTGGAGGAAGAAAGCTGATGGAGACAGCTGTCATCACACACCCAGAGAGCACAGGTGAAGGCAGTTGTTAGAGCAGATAAACAAACGAGAAGGGAGAGGAACAGATAGTTCAGAGATAGCACGACCTGTGATAAGGATGGGTGAGGGAGATGAAGCAGCTAAGGAAGGGATTTCACCTCTCCTGGCAAGAAGACTGGATGAAATCCAAGAGGAATGAGCAGAGAGCATTACATACAGGGGAAGAAATGTGGGCAGGGAGACACAGTAGGTGGAGCAACCGGATTTTGGATGTGAAGCTGGGTCATGCAGGGGGTAACATGGCAGAGCAGTCACAATGCCCAAAGAGGGCAAGGGTGGTCAAGCCAGGTGGCAACGAAGGCAAGGGCGGTGGGAGCATCATGTGGTGATGCTCTGCTATGGGGGAGAAGCAAGATGGGACTGCTTGGGATAAACAGGGCTTTTCTTCTTTCTTCCCTGATGCTTCCTTAGTGTTTTGTCCAAAGGCACTGCAGTGCATCCGATCCCCAGGGTGGGACCGGGCGGCGTTCCTCCAGGTGACAGCCCCTTCATCTTTCCTCTGTGCCGTGATTATGAGACCCACGTGGCTTCGCAGCCCTGCTAATTGCATTCTGTGGGGCAGTAATTGAATGAAGGCTCACGAGAGCCATGGATCAAAGGCAGGCGCCCATCAATATCTGCCTGCCCCAGAATCCGATTAGCAGGGAGAAGGCATAAATCACAGCTGCCCCTCCCTGACCCAGCAATGCTTAATGCAGGTACGGTGCCCAAGCCAGTGTCAGGGAAATCTGATTTGCTCATGAAAGGTTAAGCAACGCTGTGGATGAAAAATTATTGCAATGCCGTGTCTTCTTGGCAGTCATTCATCTCCACGCCGCTTGCCGTGGGATGGAGGGGCTGCCTGAGCAGCCTTTGGGAGATGATTACTCAACGTCACTGAGACGTGTGAAGTGTTAAAGACCCCCCGGCAGGGCACGAGGCAGTCGTTTGTATTCATTAGCTGGCCTGCTGCAGATGTCGGCTCCCTCTTTGAGGGGGGCATAGAGACACACGCTTGCTGCCCGGGTCCTCACTTTATGGTCCTTGGTGAAATGGCAGGACCTGTTTTCTTCTCCCTTGGTGGCCCTGAGCACTTGTTGCTTCACCATGCAGGGGACTCCCAACTGAGGAAGACGATCCTGTTTCTTCTCCATTCACAGTCCTGGTAAAAAAACCCATCCTGGAGGGGCCAGGCAGCTGCTGCCTGCAGGGAACAGGTTACACGGAGACCTGGAGAGAACCTGAACTTAGTCTTTTCTGCTATCATCTGCTTTTTAGGCTCAAGCTACAGTGGCCCCAGGACTGTGCAGAGTACAAGGGATGGTCTACGGCCCCGTCCCGCTATCACTTGTGGCTCCGGTAACGTTTCTCCACCATGAAGTGCAAAAGCCCCGGCTGAAGGCAGCACTTGGTTCTTCTCCTCCCCAGATCTTTGGCACCAAGCTTTCACTCTACCCTACCAGCCTCTTAACAATCCAAAGCCACAGGTTTTCCAGAGCAGAGCCTATGGGGGTGACTGGATCTCCAGGCATGTTTCTGTTCCCATCTGTCCAAGAAAGGATGGGCAACAGTCTCTAAGCTGTCATGTTTGGACAGGTCTTTCCTACCTTCTTGCCTTGCAGCTTCCACTTCTTCACAGCATCATGGTTTAGGTTAGAAGAAACCCACAGAAGAGGGGAAAAAGCACCCTTCAGGTGAATATCCTTAATATTGCCCACACTGAGGGGTGGACCTTCTCCAAGACCAGCTGGAGCAACTGCAGCAGTGGGTGCTCCTCCCTTAGCTTTCCCAGCCCCACCTGCAGCTACAGCTTCTCCTGTTCATTGCAGCACAGCTTTTGGGCATTTGGAGAAAGTGAGATTTGCTTTATAAGGGAGAGATCACTGGGAGACTAATGTTTATTGTCTAAATTTGCTTTTGGTGGGAATTAGACACATACCAAAGGGCTGTAAAGAGGAAGACCCTGGCTGATATTCCCCAGGGGTTGAGATATTTCTTTCAGTATAGTCAGCTGCCCTCAGCTCCACTGGTTTGTGAAAAAGCAGAAAGCTATGTGAAGAGCCTGGCCTTGGCATTGCAGCTTGTGCTGTGAAAGCCCTCCAGCTCTTCTGTGCACCTCTGTCTAGGTATAGACTGGGATGTGTCCACGTATATCCATCTGCTCAGAGGGCTGAGAGCAAGGTATAAGGTAGCCAGCAGTCACTGCAGCCGGAAAAATGTGGTTTTGCATCGGACTGTTGTCAGGAGGTGGAGCAGTGTAGTGCAACAGCCTGAGGCCCCGAGCTGAGCATTCACTGTGTGTCTGTGATACTCAGCCCCACCCTCCCCATCCCATCATGGTCTGTCATGTCCTGCTAAGAGATATCTTGCTCCAAGGTACCTTCCTTCCCATTTATGGAAAGGTAATTGCTTAAGAGATGCAAAACTTGGGTGAGGAATTAACTTCCTTGGTTAAGCAACTAGTTAGGAGTCTTGTTGCTTGATGGGCAAAACATGCCCAGCATGGGGCTGGTGAGACAGTCAAAGGATCTTTGTACCTGGCATATGGGTTCAGGTCCCTTTGGATAGTCCCATGGCTAAAGTGGCTGAGAATATTTTGTTAATCTCAAAGCAGGTGGTGTAAGGAGGGGTCTCAACAGCATTTACAGGGAGGAGGTTACGATAGCACAGCTGGGCTTCAGGTTGCGTATGCTGTCAGAAGCATGAGGGTGTTACCAGGTTAAAGGGTGAGTGCAGACAGCCAGGGGTACCAAAGACCTACAACTTGTATTTTGTTACTAAGGCCCTGGTCAGAAGTCCCCCAAAGCTGTGATACAGCGCAGAGCAAGCCCTTGGCGTGCAGAAGTGATGTGAGCAGCATCAGTCAGGATGCCCTTGGTTCTCCACAGGCACCAGCTTCCCAGGGGGTCATGGTTCCAGTGCTGCAGAGCTGCAGTGAGGTTTGACTCCCTACCCTGCTGAGTTATTTTGTCTCACCAGCAGACCCAGGAGAAATGAAGCAGGCTCATCAGCACAGCCACATGCTGTGCACTAGTTTCTGCTTCAGCCAAAAGAAAATCATCCTTCTCCAGCACTGCTTAGGAGAAGACAACTCCACTGTCAATTTGGCAGAAGGCGTGCAAAACCAGTCAATCCCCAAGGGCAGACTGGGCTACACACAGCCTTCAGAGTCACGCCCTGGACATCCTGGCATCAAAAGCTTCACTGTGGCGACCTACAAAGGCCAAATATCCCCATGAACAAGCAGTTCTGGGGATGATCCTGCACATCCAGCCCCCAGGAGTGGTGAAGTCGCAGCTTTCCTGCCTGGCTCCAGTGTTCGCTGACTTCAGGAGAGGTTTGTGAGCTTTGTCTGCAGGCAGACCAGCCTAGGGCTCGTGCACGGGTGTGGTGGCATGCAGGGATAGATAACATCTCTCTGGGGTTTGGCCCCAAGGTGCTGGAAGGAGTGCATGAGGGTGCTGGCTTCATTGAAAACCCAGCCTGGTGTTGGACACTGAGCACAGTATATGTCAGGACTGGCCTTTTGGGGTTACCAGGGCAAGATTTCCCCACCACTGACTTCAGCTTAAGACCAAACCCTTAGTCCTAACCCAGGAAAACATTTCACACCTGCTCGAATGCTTTCAAGCCTCTGGGATGCTTTCCCGGGGTAGGGCTGCACTGAAAGCCCTGAGGCTGTGTCTATACCATCAAATTAAACAGTTCCAGGGTTCAGACACCAATTATCCTCGCTGTTAAGTTATTAGCGCTCGCCCAGTAATTCTCAGGCATGGTTCGGGAGTGTGCCTGGCCCCAGACCCTTCCCAATAGGCAGGTTGGATGTGGCCACCCTGTTTTGGCAGGTAGGGGAGGGCAATCCAATGGGCAAAGGCTTGTCGCTGCCAGGTGGGCTCGGGGCTGGAGGATGGTCCCAGACACGTCCATTGCACCGGTGCAGATGGAACCTCCCTGCTTCTGCAGCGCAGACATGGTCAACCAGGCTCTCATTTAACAAACCTACAGCTCAAGTCTTTACAGCTTGGATAAGTACCAGACATCCAGCCGTGAATACCTAAGTGATAGTAATGAATCATAATTGCAAACATTCATATTAATTTACAGTAGTATCTTTTTTTTCTTTTTCTTTTCTTTTTTTTTCTTTTCTTTTTTTTTTTTTTCTGTCAGGATGCCTGTTTTTGCTGATTAAGGCCATGTCTGTGGCAGCTGGTGTTGTAACCAGGAAAGGCCTAATTCCTGGCAGCACAGACAAGAAGCAGCCCTCACCTTCCCAGCAGCTGGCGAGACACAGTCGGCTCCTGCCGTGCCTCCCAGCCCTCCTGGGAAAACCACTTCCCCCCCAAAACTGGGACCCAGCAGTGCATGTATTAACTGGCACTGGAGAAGTCTCCACTGCCATCCAAGGCTGCCTGAGCTGCCTGTTCCTCCTTGCCCCATGCGGTGCAGATCAGAAACCCTTGTGCTTCCCTGGCACTTTTGATCTGCCTGTCTGCTGGGGAGGTGGGATGGGCAGGGAGATTTGCATGCTGGAATTTCGACAAGGAAGTTCCCCCGTACAAAGGGGACTGACTCCTTCCTTGCTTTTTGGCATATTGTTTTTTTATTTGTTTTTCTAGTCACCTAGTGGACAATCTTTTATTATTTTTTTTCCCAAGGACTACTAGAAAGCAGGTGAATGTGACGTGGGACATCCTTAACCCCAGGTCACCCTGACCCCATTCACATATAGATAAGCCGATGACTAAAGTACACCTTGGTCTTTCTGAGACACACCTAGTTGTTTGGCTCCCTTCTAAATACTTTTTTACAGCCGCTTTCCCCCCCCCCCCCCCCCCCCCCCGGGGAAATTGCACCCAAGGAAAGCTGAGTGCGTCTGCATCTGGGTAATGCTATGTCCGAGTAGAGCCAGGGAGAACTGATGCTCAGGAAAACCATTTTTCTCATCAAAAAATGATGGAAGAGGGAAGGTGTGAACTTGGTTCTGCTGGGCATGGTCCAAGCATCCGGTCTCCCTCTCTGGCTTGGTGCTACTGAGACATCTGAGCCCAAGTTTGTGGGCTGCAGTGCTGGAAGGACACAGACTGGTTGGAGACAGGCTGGAGCTGGGCTGCAAGAGAGACCAGAGAACTGGAAATCATGGCCAAGGAAGGAAGATCAAAAGGCTTGCCGTTGTTTAGTTTAGGAAAACTTTATAACAGCCTACAAATATGTAACAGGCTTCTGCAGAGAGGAAGGGAATGAATTGTTCTCCTTGTTCACCAGGAATGGGAGAGGAGGTAATTGGCTTAAATTACATCCAGAGAGGTTGAAGTTAGGAGGAACATTTTTCTATGGTGAGGACAGGCATTTGTGTCGGGGGCTGCAGCAGGGCAGCGTCTCCCTCCATGGAGGTTGGAGAAGAGAGAGGACTGATGCGTGTCAGGAGCCATCTGTGCTGGAGCAGATGCTGCGCGGGGTCCCCTGCACAGCTCGGGGGTCAGCAATGGGCTGAATGCCACGCCAGAAAAATGCATCTGGAGAGATTCTGAATCGTGGAAGGAGCTCAGGTTCCCCCAGCTTCGGGGTCGGGAGGTGGTGGGAGCTGCTGCCTTCTCGATAGTAAGGATGCAAGCTGGGTTGTCAAAACAATCCAGTAACAGAGCTGTTTTGAACACTGCTTTCAGGGTTTTCTTTCTTCTTTGTTCAAACCCAGATCTTTCTGATAATCCTGTGGCTAAGTCAGCTGGGAATTTGGCTTCTTAAAGCAGTTCTGCTGCTGCAGACACAGTAGCATCATCGCCCCCTCTTCCCTTGAGTCTCCCCCAATGTGCATTTTTTCTTTCCCAGAATTAGAAACCAAGCAGTTTACTGCACCACTCATGAAATCTGGGGCTCCCTGAATGAGATTGCCTTGGAAGTCCTTCCAGCCTTATTGTAGTAATATAAATGAGGGGTTGGCCTGTCCCTGGTGAATGTGTTCCAGCTGGTCACTGGGCAAGGTTCAGCTCCCAGACCCTGACACCTAAATGTAGAGGTGCAATTCAGCTGCGGACACCTCAGCAGCCAGTGCCAGTCTGAGACACCCAGGGAGCCCACCTTGGGCTCCCTCTAGTTGGTTTTCAAGGAGGATGTGATTCTTCCAGAGGTGCTGAGCTCTTACCATTGGCTCCATATAGACAATCTGGACACCTCGAGCAGCTGAAACACCACTTCGTACCTCTGTGGGGGCAACTGAGACTTGCTTAAAGATCTAGTCGGTGTAGTCAATGCAATGGAGAGCTATCAGCTGACCAAGCATCAGTTGGCATGAGTTGAAGATGTGCATAGACCAGGAAATATTTCAGGAGGTAGAACAAGAAGGAGTTTGCTCTTACCTGCTGCAATGCCTGTGACTATGCTTACCCATAAGGCAGCAGGACCTAAGCATGCAATGTGGAGAGCCCTCCCAGATGCTGTGTGACACTTGGGGGATCACCACTGAGCACGCTGGTTTTCTGAGCAAGGTGCATCCACGCTGGCATGGAGATGCACCATGCTTGGGGAGATTACTGGGGCTGCCAGCATGAGCATGAACACAGGGCTGAAGGTCATTCTTGGTCTGATAGCTACTCCCAGCTCCTTATGCATTGTCTGAAAAGCAAATGCTTTGTTCAAACACACTCCTCCATTAGGGATCAGGAGAAGAAAAGCAACAAAATAATGATGGTTGGGGCTGGGAGTGGAAAGCTGGCATGGCTTAACAGAACTGAACTGCTCTGAGCTGAAGCCTGCCCGCCTGGCCTCAGTGCCAGGGAAGGTTATGGAGCATCATTCTGAGGGCCATCACGTGGCATGTGCAGGACAACTAGGGGATCAGACCCAGCCTGCATGGGGTTATGAAGGACACGTCTTGCTTGGTGAACCTGATCTCCTGTGACAGGGTGACCCTCTCAGTGGACAGGGAAAGGCTGTGGCCGGTGTCTGCCTGGGCCTTAGTGAAGCCTCCGGCACCATCTCCCACAGCATCTCCTGGAGACACTGGACATGCTCCAGCCCCTCAGTGTCTGGCTGGGGCACCAGCCTGATGGGGGGTGGGGGTGGGGGGGAGATGGGGGCGCTAGGGGGTCAGCCTGGAGAGAAGGGGGCTGGGGGGAACTCTGCAACGGCCTGGCAGGAGGCTGTAGCCAGGGGGGTCGGTCTCTGCTCCCCAGGAACCAGCGACAGGACGAGAGCAAACGGCCTCACGTTGCACCAGGGGAGGGTGAGATTGGGTGTGAGGGAACATTCTGCACCGAAAGGGCTGGCAGGCGCTGGCACAGGCTGCCTGGGGACAGGGTGGAGTCACCGTCCCTGGTGGGATTTAAAAGACAGGTAGCTGTGGTGCTTGGAGATGTGGTTCAGTGGTGGCCTTGCCAGGGCTGAGTTAACAGTTGGACTCACTGGTCTTACAGGTCTTTTACGACCTGAACAATTCTGTGATTCTATGATTCATTGAGTGGTGGCTAGCATGGAAGTACCTAGACATGCTTATATCTCTGTCCAGCATCTCTCCTTCCTTGTAGCGCACAGTCATAAAACACCTTGTTTCTGTGAAAAGAGTGCATGGTGTGTCCTTGTGTCTTCTGCAGCATTTTGTGAAGCAGAGAGATGCTCAAGCCAACTCTGACCACGTGGGCAGTTGACCTGTGAGAGCAAGGAGTTCATTTGCTCTGTCCCATTTCTGAAGCTCTGACGTGGGGCTTTAGGTAGAAGCGGTATTTTCTGCAAGTGGAATTGAACTTCTGTGAGTGGAACTGAACATGTTTTCAGGCATGTGACCCTTTCTGTGGGTCCAGGGTAGAGCACACTTCGAGCCAAGTCCTGGCCAAGGATGACTGAATGTGAATTAATGATGTCAGCTGGGCAATTAGGCAAAAAATAAAGGTGGTTGTCAGGCAGAATGGTAGGTTAGGAAGGGCAGAGGTGATATGGTTGTTAATCCCATAAACCAGAGAGAAAATAGAGGCAATAACTGCCTGTGAAGCAGAGAAGCTGCTGCTGGGGAAGCCTGTAAAATGCTGTGAGAGCAATATTGCTCTTCAATTCATCATCTTGAGTGCCCAGCAGTCACAAGGTATATTCTTGGTTTTTCTTTCCAGGGTGTTTTTGCTGCTGGTGAATAAGGCTGTGGTGTGAGTAGGGATGGTGCGGCAGAGGGGACCGTGCTGATTCTCATGGTGGCCAGAGCAGGGACTGGTCCTCCTCGGGTCACCCAGGTGTACCCAGGGCTGAAAGGAAAGGATCGCCCCTTGCTCCATGCTTTGTATCACCTCTCTGCTGGGGCTGGTGCCTAGTGTGTGGCTTAGGACCCCCCACACAAAAGCAAGGGAGAAAAAAATGTGAGAAAAATAGTCCCAAAACTGATGAGAAGAAATAATACCCAATTCCCTCCCTGCTCTTGAGAAGCTGGCAGATGGGATGAACCAAACCCGCTGTCAGCAGTGGGTTCCAAACATGACTTTTCCATTGTAAAGTGATTCCTCCATCTCATTAAGCATGTTTCCCTGTGGGCTCCCTCCCATTTCAGATGATGTCTTTTAGATGCCAAGAAGGCTGCTCTGATAGACCTTGGGAGATTGGAAAGACCTGATGAAAGAAGAGATTTCTTTTGGGGTGTGATATTCTTGCTCTGGACTTCCATCCCCAGGTATGCCATGAGAACTTAAACGCAGAAACAGTGAAAACCAGTCAGCACAAAGCTGTGCAAACTGTTTTTAAAAGTTTAATCTTTTGATATGATGGTGCAAATAGGTAGGCTAAATTTGACATCTGACATCTCTTCAAGGCCTGGTCCTCCTGGTTATTTTTCAAAGTGGATAGTGGACCTTTTTGCCTCCAGAAGCCACCAAGGCTGAAAAAATTTATCAAGGGTCAAAGAAGAAATGGATGTCTCTCAGGGTGATCAGGGAAAGAGCTGGGAAAGCTGATGGTGCATTTCAGGAGGATGTTTCAGAGAGCTGCTGCTGGGTTTCAGGAGGGAACCTGGGGTCCCCATTCACTCTGTAAGTACTTGCCTGCCAGTACTTGGCTCCCAGGAGCATCCTTCACAGGAAGAGGTGGGAGAGTGTCCAGTGACAATTACGTGACATTCCTGGCAGTGTCCAAGGCCAGGTCGGACGGGGCTTGGAGCAACCTGGCCTAGTGGCAGGTGTCCCTGCCCAGGGCACGGGGCTGGAACTAAGTGATCTTTAAGGTCCCTTCCAAATCAACCCGTTTTGTGATTCTGTGGTCCCTGAGCACAGCAGGAGGTGGCTCTGTTCCTTAGCATCCCAGCAAGGTTTGGAGAGGGCTTTGAAGGAGGGAGTCTTTCAGCATGTCCATGGGAGGAAACCTGGTGCAAGGCATGGAGGGTGATCATGAATGATCCCCCATGTTCAAAGCAGGAGTGGACCTCTGAATGGCTAATGCAAGTAGGTACCATGGGGGCTGGTGAAGGGGACTGTACTTTCAGGCCAGGTATCACCCCTTTAAGGTATTCAAGCCAGGTATCACCCTTTTCATCTTCTGCCTGTCTAATAGGGCTCCCCCCCCTCTTTAATCTGCCTCCACCGATGAGTATCTCATTATATTAATTTGACTCTCCCCTCACTGCCCACTCTTCTCCTGGAGCTCAGCTTCTGAGAAGGAGCAGAGGAAAGGGGAATACCCCCAAACCCCCGTTTTTCCCTTGGCTGAGGGCAGGTACTGAATGGGGTCCCACCACGCCGAGACGCTTGCTGGCCCAGTGGTAGGGGGGGTGTGTGTGCGGGCAGGGAAGCTGGGGAAAGGAACAGTAGCTTTTTCTCTTCCCAGTGACACCGACGTGGTGATCAGAGGAGCTGGCCAGAGTCCTAATGAAGATAAATGAATATCCCTTCTCCTCCGCTCCTCCGGCTTTTATTGATGGGCTGCAGGGTGAAAGGCGAGAGCCTGAATGTTCATTTAAGCAGACGTCACGAGTTTCTTTGGAGGGGAAGGTGTAAGAAAAACCGCCTTGTGCTTGAAAGTTACTCCAAGATGAGCACGCTCAGCTTTACAAGCCTTTCTCCATTCCTTCCCCATCCATCACTTCCCAGGACCCCTTTGTAAATGCAAATTGCACTTTGATAGAAATAATGCACTGAGCCTCTATTAGTGTCTGTGTAATGGAGAGGGCTATTTTAATGCAATCATTCTTAAAAGAAGCTCCTCTGTGCCTTATTTTAGGCTGTGTATCAAAAAACAATCTGAAAACATGCTCCTCCCCTGCCCTCCGCTCCCTCCCATCTCTGGCCTTTGCAGGTGCTGGGATATTTTTTATTTTGGGCTCGGGATTCATGGGGCAGGCTGGGGGTTTGACCGTGTGAATGAGAGCTCAGGCAGGCACCCCATCCAACCTGGTCCCCAGCAAGGCTTGGCGTCCCAGGCTGGGGTGCCTGGACTGTGGGATGGTGATGGTGAACATAGTGGTGGGACAACCTGCATCCTGTGGAGCTTGTCATCTGGGAAAGGTCCAGCTGTGGTTTCAGGGGAATAAGATGCCTCATCCTCTGGAGCTTTTTTGTCCCAGGCTCTCATGCATGCTTTCTAGCAGGAGGGAGCTTTTTCAGCTATAAACATCTTGTAGTGTGATGGAGAGTATGGATTTGCAGAGCAGCCCCTAAGATCCGTGGTGTGTTTCTGCACTCAGCAAACTGATTTTTTTTCATGTCCCAGCCTGATGTCTCCCTCCCAGGGTGTGCAGCAGCAACTCCAGCACTGAAATCAGTTTAAGCTGCTTTAAAAAAAAAAAAAAAAGAAAAAAAAAGAACATTTTAAGTCATTGAGATCCCCCTCCACATGCACACTTTGGGAGGTCAGAAAAAAACTGCTTTGAACTGTTTAAAAACAAATCTGAGGCATCATTCATCTTCATTAATGAGATATTTAACCAGTCCCTTTTAATAACTTTTTGATGCATATGCCAAATGAAAAAACATATTTTGGTCTCATTTTCTGCTTAAAAGGCCATTATGCTCCATGCCCCTTCCCACCTCAACACTGAAATCCTGCTTTTTTCCTGGTATCATCATTCCACTCCCTCGGAGCAGCCCAGGGTCCTTCTCACCCTCCATCTGTGTGAGAGTGACCATCCCTTCTCACACCCTTCTCACACCCCACCATGATTAGTGCCAGCAAGAGTCTACCCACGGGTCAGGGAAAGAAGGTGACTTTTACCATCTCTCCTGGGTCTTCCACGGTGCTGCTGTGCAGGATTTATTCTGCTGGAGAGGGAGATCCCCATGGATCGGTCCGTCCGCCTCCTCCTACCTGTTTGGGTATGAATTATACGGGGTGCTGGAGTGGATTTTCTCCCATTACTGAAAATCAAAGCCATTCAGTAGCATAAATTTGAAGCCCCCTCCGAAAGGAGAAGCTCCAAAGGTGTGGTCCTCCAGCATCTTCCCAGTGGAGATGGAATACTTAGTGCCAGTCAGAAACATCAGAGCAAGCTGCAGAGCGGATCTTCTGAACTCCAGGGTGGGGACCGCCACTTTTTGGGGGTCCTTAATTCCCAACAAGAAAGATACAGGGAGAGAAAAGTCCTTTCATAAATCAGAGAAGCAGCACACAGAACAAAGGGAGGAAACATGGAAAGCAGAGGGGGTACTTTCCTGTTTCTTGAGGAGCAGAAGAAGAGGAATGGGGAAGGCAGCATCGTTAAAGTGAAATCCTCGACTGGAATGAGAAAAGGAAAAGAAATTAAAGCCAGATTTGTTCCCCTGGGCTGAAGGAAGGAGGATCCCTTTTGGTTTGTTCCTTCTTTCTTGTTTCCTTTAAAGACAGGAGATCAATTGCAGGCCTTAATGAGAACCGTCTAGTGTTAGAGGTAGACAATGCGAGACGGAGAAGGATGTCCCAGTGCCCTGGAAATTTTACAGCAGCTTTGAGCATCGGGATCCATCCCTGTACGTCGCAGCCCATCTCTGGGCCACGGTGTTGTGCAATATGAGCATCGCATGGTGCTGAGCCCGAACGGGGACCACTGGCAGAAATCCCAATCCCTTGTCCTGGGAGACCACTGCGTCTGCGGGTCCATCCTCTGGTGCACACCCACGAGCTGATGCAGACACGAGGTGCTAGTTCCCGGTGGTGCATCAGCAACCTTTGGAGCTGCCGTGGTGGTGATGGCACTCGCAGGCATGGTGCCCCGGAGCTGCCAGCAGCTCATCAGGATCCTCCTCATCCTCCTGGTTAGGAGGCTGTGCCTGATTGGGCTCCAAATGTAGGAGGTTTTGGGGCACTGATTTGTCATTGAAGGTAACCTTGGGTGCAGAGTACCTACCAAGAGCTAAGGAGGACTTGCTGGGATGCTACTTGGATGTCCCCTTGGAGGGAGAGGAGAGCTCCTCCTGGGGAAACAAACCTCCCCAGGGAGGGTGTCCCAGAGAGTGTTGTGGCACTCCTGGAGACCTTCAAGGGAGACAGGGGATGTTTGCAGGAGGCAGATGCAAACAAACCTGCTCTTTGTATGCCGACTCATGCCAACATAGATGCCCCATCTCTCCTAGGTTTAAACCCCATCACCCATTAGAAGGATGCAGCAGGGGGAATAAAATCCCTGATCGTTCTTCCACCTCATCCCAGGAATGGCCACCCCCTTCCCAAGCTCCATGGGAAGCAGCAAGAGCTGGAAGCACTCGGACACATCCATGCCTCTCCCAGCGGAGCAAAACCTCCCAAATCGGTGCGGAGCCACCTCTTTGGAGGCCTCAGCGCCTGGCCCTGGGGATGCATCCTCTTTCAGAGTGAATTATTTTCTCTGTCACTTGATAGGTCTTGAGCCCAGCGCGATCCCTTGAGCTTCAGCCGGAGAGAGGGACCTTTCACAGGGCAGGTAAGGGGGACGGGGCGGGGGATGGAGAGGAGGGGGAGCAGGTCTGCAGTAATAGCTCTGAACTTGGCTCAGGACTGTTAATGAATGCAAATGAGCTTTTAGTTACTGGGTCACTCAGCAGTGTTTTGTGCAAAGGTTTTGTGCTCTTAACCGTAACTGTTCATGTGCCTGGCTTGAATGACGAGGGGCACGGCGGAGGCTGAAAGGATGAGCAGGTACCTTCTCATACCAAAATGTTAACAACTTCCTCCCCACACTGCCTGCCAGCTCTGGAGATTTGATATGGTTTCACCTGGGCCTCGAAAAACCCTTTGCAAAATTGTTGGTTTTGTTTCTGAGGCCTTGTCACCCTGGATATTTAATACTCATTTATGGATTTGCTCACCGTCATGCAAATAGGAGTAGAGGATGCAGAAAGACAGCAATGCCACCGAGTTATCCTGTACCGGTACCCCCAGACCAGCCCAACAGGGCACCCCATGAAACACCTAGTTATTGCTGAAGCTACTCATTTCTGTTCCCATCATAAATCCAGGCTATTTTATGCAGGAATATGGGTTTTGCCCTCTCAGAAAACCATGAATGTGGCTCAAACTGGGTATGAATTTCTTTCCCCAATTTTTAACTGGCAGCATAGGTTGATTTTGGTTTTAAGGCAGTTTTCCTTCAAAGAAAACTGAGTTCTGTGAGAGGAATGGCAAAACCTCCTTGTACCTTAGCGATCCTAAAGATGGTCTAGAGAAACCCTGGGTGCGTATTTCAGGAGACAGAGAAATACTCGGAGCCAGCAGCACCCCACGTCATCCAGGAGCGAAATACCAACTTATTCTGTGGGTGTCAGTGGGGCTGTTGTGTTTCCTCTTAATCATAAGGTCACATGAGCAGTTTGCAAGATTCAGACCAATGCTGTTGAAATGAAGCATTTTTGCAAGAAAATGAGCCATGTTGCTTTTAGCTTCATTCTATATATCCTTGAGGGAAGTTCAAACTTCCCCAAACTTCCCAAAACTAGAAAGCCTAGTTCTCAAAAGTGCTGTTTTCTTCCTGTGCCCCAATACCTTTCCTCTCTCACAAACCTCCCTCTTATTTTCTGGACACAGAGATGAAAGATGTCCCTTCTTCTTGCTTTGCTAAAAAACACTAACAGAACTAATTGAAAATTGCTGAACTGGGGGGGGGGGGGGGGGGGGGGGGGGAGCGGGGGAAAGCTGTGTTATGGCTTTATTTTTGGGAAAAAAAGAAAATCAATATCACTTGTGCCCAACTGGAACACCAGCCTTGTGTTATCCCACTATGGCAACAGGCTCCCATCCCTCCCCTATCCTCCTTGCCAATGCTGCCTCTTTTCTCCAAGGCTGGGTGAGCTTCCAGCACCATCTTTTGGCCCAGGGGCACCATCCTGCACCCCGAGCACTGTCTTTTGAGCAGCTTGCAAACCCAGGAGCCCTGAGTGGGATTTCCACCCCATGCCCCCAGCAGGTTCTTGGGTCCTTCCCCACAAAGCTCTGTACCAAAGGGGTGGCCCCATCCCAGAGCATCCTCTCTCTAAGTATTCTGGAGACAGAAGGATGCAGGTGCTGCAGTCTGGGAGGGTGCAGGGTTAGTGGGGGGTGGTCCCACACCCAGTGTGGTCTCTACTGTGTGCCTTAAACACTGAGTGTCCCAACTGCCAGGCACATGCACCCTAAGAACCCCTGACTGCCCCAGCTGTGGAGCCCATCCTCAGCTATTTGAGACAAAAGAAAATAATTTTTTAAAAAGTATGGAGGGGGAAAGAGGTTTTTTTTGGGATCCTTTAGGAAAGCATCTCCTTGGCGGGGAGCCCTGCTTCGCTGCTGGGCTGTGTCTCTGGAGGGCAGTGTGTGCCCGGCACAAGCTGAGCCCTTCGTTTCAGCGCTCAGGGAGACAATGAATCCCACGCTGAACTTCCTCTCGTTTGAGGCTTGATGTGTTTTTCATTTGGGTCTTGTTTTGTTTTCTTTCTTTTCTTTTTCTTCCCCGCTTCTTCCTTATTTTTCCCAGTGGGATTTAATAAGTAGAGCAGGCAGGACTCAAGGGACGGGAGCCGGCAGTAGGGCATCACCATGGGTAGGTTAATGTGCAAATCAGCTCCAGCCCTTAAAATCATGAGCTGCCATGCAAAAGCTGATGGTCTCCACCATTTCTCTTTCTACGAATTTTTAAAACTCTTTTTCAAAGGATTTTGGGTGAGTTTGGGAGAGGGGGCAGGAGCAGGGAGGAGAAAGGGAGCTGGTGGAAATCTTGAGCATGGAGAGAAGGGTGAAGGTCCAGGATAACGGTGTAAATACCAGCCCCCTTCATATGCACCCGGCATTTTCAGCAAGGAAAACCTGGTCTTAGAAAGAGGTTCCTGAGCAAACTTTGAATGAATACCACTCAGCATGTCCTTGAAGTTGCCTCTTCAGCAGTGTTTTGTATTAAAAGGTCTGGACTATAAATAGTGTTTCAGCAGCATCTTCAAAATCTCATCTCTTGAAAATATATACATGCACACATGTACCCCAGCTCCCTCCCTCCCTCCCAGCCGGTCCCTGTCTCGGATTACCCTGGCATTTTCTTTTGAGATGAACGGAGAAACTTCAACGTAGTTTATTTTCCTTCAGAGCAGAGTAAGATGTTTCTCGTTATGCCTTTTTAATTTTCTAAAAGGCTGCATGGCATGTAGAATAATAGTGGCTGTATTCTTGCAATGATGCAAAAATCCTTCGCAGCCCACCCTTTCGAGTAATTATCTGCTGCTCGCAGAAGACCCAGGCAAGGGAAAAGCCAGATGGTTTTCAAAAAGGGCTGAGATTTGGGAGAATGATTTTGCTGGTAGCAGAATAAAAAAGGAACTTTATTAGGAAAAAGAATAAATACCAGCCAGGGCTGGCAGCTTGGGTTTTCAGAAAGGCATTTAAACCAGATTTTTAGGTCAATGTTTTGCAGGGATACTAGAAAGGAAGATAAAATAGGGGATGATCCAAAAAGCAAGCAAGAATTTTTTTCAAAAAGGAGGGCACTCGGGAAAAGAGTCTTTTCTTCTTGAAAAGAAATTTCAAACCAGGAGACATCAAGGAAAGACTCTGGATACCTGAAATTATTCGCAATGTACAGAAAATACTGCCAGCTTGCAGGGCGAAACAGTTGCATCCCCGCTTATCTGACCCAGCCGGGAGCTTAAGTCTTCCTATTTTCAGAAGCAGGGGGAAAAAACATGCGAAATGTTCCTAACTGAGGAAAAAAAAAAAAAAAAAGCACCAGAAGCTCAAAACTTTCTGTGTGCAGCCCCCGCTGATGCCCCCGAGTGGGGCTTCCGTGGAGATGCCTGTCTGGAATTCAGGATTTGGGATGCTCCGAAGGGGCATTGAAGCATTTGGCCGCTGGCTTGCTGCCTTGGCCTTTGGTTTTGGATGAGGGATGGAAGGACAGGATAAGTTTTGGGGAGGTAGAAAGGGGCTGAGAGCAACTGTGAAATGCTGTTGCAATGCGGGGTGAAACCTGGGGGACGAAAGCTGAGTGTGGATGGGGATCTGAGTGTGTATGGGGATAAACCCAAGGGGCTGTGTGGGTGTCCCTGGAGCATCTTCTCGAGGGACTGTCCAGAGCTCAGCCCTGAGAGCAGGTTATGAGCAGACCCAGATACACCGCTTCTTGCTCTATAAGATTTAAAAAAATGAGTTGAGGGATTTTATTTTTATTTTATTTGCATATCCTTCTGTAGCTACCCTCTATAATAACACCTGGAGTGGGACCAAGCCGCGTTTCTTTTCCTTGGGAGAAGGCATATGAACAAAAAGGGGAATATCAAAATGATCTCGTTTCTGTCTCTCTTCGGTCTCATATTGAACAAAGGACAGATGGGAACAAGAAAAGAAGAAAAAAATATCACCTGTTCCCATCCAGTCTTAGAGAGATCGCAGTCATTATCTCGGCAGCTTCACATTTCTAAAGGGGCTTCATTTTTCTTTTAAACACTGGCATCTTGTTAAAAAAATGAGAGGAGAAATTGCCCCATTGAAGTTCTCCCCGCAACCCGAATGGCTTTTCCTTGCCTTTCCCTGCCCTCCCCAAGCCCCAACTTTAACACCTGGGAAAAGAAAGTCGAAAGGAAATCCAACCAAAACAAAAATAAAGGCCCCCAACCCTGGCTTTTCTCGATGGCGTTTCTCCATCTGACAAAAGCCTTTGGTTTTCTGTCATTCTTTTCATTTCCTTGATGGCTCCCCAATTGTCAAGCCTTCAAGAAAACGCACTTTAGCTCTTTGTCCCTAAATGTAATTTGATAAACTCTTTGCAGAAACATTCTGGTTTCGGAGGCTTTTCAAAAAAAAAAAAAGAAAAAAAAGGAAAAAAAATGAAGGAAATAAGAAGAAAAAAGAAAAAAAGAGGAAAAAGAGGGAAAAAAAGAAGGAAAAACAAAGGAAAAAAGAAGAAAAAATAGAAAGGAAAAAAGAAAAAAAGAAAAAAAAAACCCCATAAGCTGCTCCTGCAAGGGGGGTGAGTAGGGGAGATGATACTTGAGAGCCTAGTTGAACATTTGAAATAAAAAAGTAATTTTTTTTCAGCAGGGTGATGGAGGAGAGTGAGAAGCGGGATGGAGGGGGCCTGGCCGGCGATGCAGGCGGGCGGGCAGCAGCCGGGGCTTGGGGGAGCACGGAGGAAGCTTTACATTGTCATCTTCCCTAAATGCTTATGAATACTCATTTTCAAGCAGCACCCTGTGGGCGGGGACCACCCCAGCTTTCACGCTATAAAATGCTCCGGGTTTCCCTGGCGTGGGGAGCGGGTCCGTGGGACCTACAGCTTTGGGGTGGCTGAAGTCAACTTGGACTTCAAGGTTTGGTAAGTGGCGAAAATAATTTTGTTTAATTCTTATTTTTTTGTCCCCTGGTGGGAGCTGGTTGCTGAGCAGGGTTTGCAGCACCGGGGAGCTGCACCCAATCGCTCATGAAATTTGTTCCCCTTCCTTTGCTCCCCTCAGTTTTTATTGAACCGCTTCTGCCCAAGGGGTTTGTTGTTGTTTTCTTTCATCTGAGGGGTGAAAAAACCAGTGATGACAACTTCGAAATTTCATTGCAGGGCTTTAAAGGCGGCTGGTTAAAAAAAAAAAAAAAAAAAAAGCAAAGCAAAACAAAGCCCTAAACCAGAACCGGGGGCCTATTCCCAGGTGGGGGAAGTGGTGTAACTCTGCTACAAGCAGGGTAAGCCAGCTGCTGGGCACCGGCTGCCGGGACCCCCCGGGACTCCGGCATGCTTTGGGGGTAAAAAGAGCAAAAACTGATCAAGAAGCAAAAATTAAACTGGAGATTTGGTTGCAAAAATGACATTGCAGATCTGCTTGCAGAAGTTACATCGTGGTTTTGGTTGCAAAATTTACATTGCGGGCTTGGTTGCAAATATTAAATATCAAATTTGTGTGGGTCTGGTTGGTTTTTTCCCCCCATTAATAGCCTGGCAGGGACAGTGGTTAAATTACAAAGGAGCTGGAGAAGGGATTTCTCTGAAATGTAAAGCTTCCATACATTCCGGCTGTCTTGCAGTGCCTGTGGGAGCGGCCCTGCGGCCCCCACACTTCATTTGCCGTACAGGTGGTTGAGTGGTTAGAAAGTACGTTGTGGTCCACCACAGAAAAGTTATCAAATCAGCTATAAAAGTGTTGTCAGAGGAGAGAATATTCATGCCCACTAGAAATAGAACACACAAACAGACCGGAAAAAAACAGCAACATTCATTAGCAGGGAGTCCTGGCTCAAAAATTAAAGTTATTTAGGTGTGTTTTGTTGTTTTAAATCAATTTTTTTGAAATGGAATAGCAATAATATCACACACTGTGCATGGTGTGAAGGCAGCATGCTATACCTGGCCTTTGAATGGAATGTGAAAATTGAAAATTGCACTTGTGCATTTCCAGTTCCTCCCAATTCCCCTTTTGGTGGGTTTTGCCTGTGCTGGCTGCGATACGGACAGGAGGAATCAGTGCATTAAAATGAGGGATGGAACATAAGCAAGCATTCAACAGCTAGAAAAAGAAAAAGCAATTTCAGAAGCAACTTCTCCCTTAAAAAAAATATAAAAATAAAGTATTACCTAGATGTGCTTCCAGGATTATTTCAGGGCATCCACTCCATCTGTGTGGCCGAGGCAGAGGCAGCTCACTCTGCCGGGGCCAGCAACGGCCGTGAAAGAGGGGAAGGAAAACGCACGTAGGGAGGTTATGTGTGCAGGGAGCAAATCAAGCACCTCGTTACCCTCCCGTAACAGAGGAGCCAGGGATGACCTGGAAAGGCAGAACAACCCCATATTCACTAATAATGAGGATAACCAAGTAATGCAGCATTGCATTTAACCTACGGGACTCTCTGCTGCTCTCTCCAGCCGAAATTTAACAGCGCTGGAGTTTTTCAGGAGCTGCAAGGAATGCTCTGGGGAAGTCAAAACCCATAAAATTTGGAAAAGAGAGAAATTTGGTGCTTTCAGGCACAGCACAGCATCCCTCAGTGGGAGAGCCCAGAGGGAGCTTTGCCTGGGCCAGGTCGTGCCCTCCTTGCACCGAATTTTCCTGGCATGAGGAAAAACTAGGAAAGTTCATAATCCCATTTGTATTGCAAAATTGAACTCTGGGGTCCAATCTCATGGGGAATGCGGGACTGAGCCCCAAAGTCACTGCTGCTTTGGGGTTCAGCCACACGCTGGGGCAATGGGCTCCTCGCGTTCACCCATACCCAGGGGGAGCAGCACCCACCACTGAGACACTTCTTGGGGCTGCTTTTATCAAACTTGGCCTGCTGGTGCCATCACCCCTTTCCTCATCAATTATTGCTTCCTCGTTGCCTTCTCCACCCCTTTTGCAATTTCATGGGCTTTGGGCTTTATTTGCTTTATTTGGCTTTATTTGTGGATGATGATAAAATTATCAAGGTTACGGTAGAAGTTGGGGCAAAGGTGGGAGTGTCTGGGCAGAGCCGCAGCTGCACCCAACTGACCCGGTTTCAGTTTTGCTGCTGACCTTGGAAAAGCCATTTTTGCTCTGAAGTCTCATGAGTTTATCTCCAGAGGGCAGAATTCTGCAAAAAAAGAAACTTCTAAAAAAACCAATTTTTTTTTAGGCTTTCCCCCCTTATCCTTGCATTTCCACCAGCAGGAAAAGAAACAGATTCTTATGGAAATATGTGCTGGTGGCTTATTTTTGTCCCTCTCCCAGCCCCTCAAAGAGGGATTTTCACACAGGCAGCAGTGAGAGGCATTTCAGGACACAAGTGCTGCTCACATGCTTTGAGGGGACTGAGAGCATCTCAGGGGTGGCTTTTCCCTTGGGAAAAGGGGGAGGAGAGTGAGGCAGACAAGGCCTCCCTCTTTGCTGGGCATGTCTATAGTCAGCCCCATGGTTTGGGGGTTCCTGGGGTGTTTTCTGTGGCAGGCACTGCCGTGGGGCCAAAGCAGAGGTGTTGGCGATGGATGTGCTTCCCTTAAATGTCTTTTTGTGACTCTCAGCCCCCCAGCCCAGCCCAGGTCTGATGCTGGGACCAGTTTTGCGCTGGCTGTCACCATCCTGGGAGATGCGTGATGTCCCCCTCCACGCTGATCTGGGGGGACAAGGGGAGAACTGGGCCTCTTTCCCCTGTTTTCCTTGCTTAGTGGGGGGGGATCTGAGTGGGCTGGCTGGAGGGGGGCTCAGCTAGGCTTGCTGGCAGCGTGCAGGGCTGCAGTGGGATCCCTGGGGGGGGGGTGTGTGCTGCCAGGGTAGCGGTGAGCAGGGACCGCTGGGGAGTGCAGCAGGAGGAATTTGGGGAAGGTGTTTTGGGGCTGTATTTAGGGAAGGGGTTTGGGAAGGTGTTTTGAGGAGGTGCTTTGGCATAGGGTGAGTCACTTTGGGAAGGTGCTTTTGGGAAGCACTTGGAGCAAGTGTTTTAGGAAGATGCTTTGGAAAGATGTTTCAGGAAGGCATTTGGGGAAGAAGCTTTGGGGAGGTGTTTAGGGGAAGATGCTTTGGGGAAGGTTTGGGAAGGTGTTTTAGGAAGGTGTTTTGCGAAGATGCTTTGGGGAATTGTTTTGGGAAGATGTTTAGGAAGATGCTTTGGGAAGGTGTTTTGGGAAGATGCTTTGGGAAAGCGTTTTGGGGAAGTGTTTTAGGAAGGCGTTTTGGGAGGACGCTCTGGGGAGGCTCTTCGTTCCCAGCGGCAGGGGCAGCCGGCAGGGAGGAGGGGGCGTTATGCGGCGCTGCGCGGTGCGGTGCGGAGCGGGCTCCGCGGCCACCTGCGCGCCTGCAGTGCCGCCGGCCGCCACCGGGTGGGGCGGCAGGGCAAAGAGTGAGCGCGGCGGCGGCGGGGGGAGGCTGCCGGTCCGCGCCGCGGGAGGGGGGGCTCCTGCACCGGGATGCACCGGGGGGAGCTCCCTGCAGCGGGAGGCGGTGCCCGCGTACGGGTGCGCGGGGTCCCTGCGGCAGGGGGGTCTCCCTCCACGGGGATGCACTGGTGGGGTGGTGACGGTGGCAACTCCCATCGCCGGGAAACGGGGATTTAATGGTGGTGGTGGGGTGATGGTCGTGTCTCTGCGCCGGGATACGCGGGCAGAGGGGTTCAGCAAGGAGTCCACGAGGGTTGGTGACCTGGAGTGGCGGGGGTCCCTGCCACGGCGGTACCCCAGGATGCGGGGAGGGGGGTCGCTGTACCAGCCCCGGGATGCTGGGGGTGTGTGTGTGTGGGATTCCCGCACCCTGGGTCCATCCCCGTCCCGGGATGGAGGCGGAGGAAAGGGGCTCCAGGCCCAGGTCACCCCAAAGGAAGGGGGACACCCCTTGACTCCCCGGGAGCCTACCGGGGTGGGGCGGCACAACCCCCTCGGCGCTCTGCGGCCCCACCGAGCACCGGACTCAAACCAGCTGGGGAGGCTGAAGGGGGACGTGGGGCTGGGGGGTTGGGGGGGGGGGCGGGGGGGGCTGGCGAAGAAGAAAGGGGGGAACCTCAATGAACTTTTGTTTTTCATGTAATCTGAAGCAAATGCTTTGCAAAACTGCCTGCAAGCAGGCAGCCCGGATACCTGCCTTTGCCTCCATCGCTGTTGGGGCTGGGCAGGGGGGAGGGCGGGGGGGCTGGAGGGGCGGGAGCAGTGGTGTAGCCTCATGTGTAAGACAGTGTCTGATTTGGAAATACACCTCGGGTGAAGCGGGGGTCCCCCAGCCCTGATTCCTCCCTGTCCTGAAAAGCACTGGGGAGGGGGAGTCAGGATAATCACCCGCCCCCCCCCCCAAAAAAAAAAAAAAAAAGGGGTGTGTGTGGAATATAGCAAACTTGCAAAAAATATTGTGGGGGCAGAGTAAATCATTGCGAGGGGTGGTAATCACTGGGAGGGAATAACTGGTAATGGAAAATCAATGTAAATAGGCAAATAACTGGGGGGGGGGGGGGAATCATTGCAAGGGGCCAAATCATTGCAGGGGGTAAATCCTTGTGGGAGTAAATCACTGACGGGGCAATTCATTGCAGCAGTGTAAATCATTGCAAGCAGGGAAGTAATGGGAGGGTAGCAAGGAGTTGTGAGCAGGGAAATGGAGGGGGGGTGGTCAGAATCATTGTGGGAGGGTAAATCATTGCAAGGAGCAAGTAATGAAAGAGTGGCAGATCAATAGAGGGGTAAATTATTGGGGAGGGGGACAATCATTGCCTGGGGCATATTAGTGTGGGGGGGTAAATCGCTGAAAGGGGAAAATCATCAGGGGATAAATCTTGTGGATGGGGGTTGTCATAGCAAGGGGGGAAATCTTTGGGGGTAATTCTTGCAGGGAAGAAATTATTGCAAGGGGGAATCGTTAAGGGTTAAAAATTGGGGGGGTCATTGAGAGGGGGAAATTATAGGGGGGTAGATCTTGGGAGAGGGAATTATTGCAAGGGAGGAAATAATTTTGGGTTAAATATTGGGGGATTATTGTAAAGGAGAATCATTAAGGGTTAAATATAGAGTGGGCATCATCGTGGGGGGAATCATTAAGCATTAAATATTGGGGTGAATCAGTGCGAGGGGGAAATTATCAAGGACTAAATATTGGAGGGGAGCATGGAAAAGGGGAAACAAGGATTAAATACTGGGGGGTGCATCCCAAGAGGGGCATGATCAAGGACTGAATACTGGAGGGGAGCACGGCAAGGGGGACACAATCAAGTGTTAAATACTGGGGGGGAGCACTGCAAGGGGGACACGATCAAAGATTGAATATTGGTGAGGGAGCATGGCAAGGGGGACACGACCAAGGATTGAATATTGGGGGGCACATTGCAAGGGCGAATCATCAGGGAGGGGAGTCATTTCGAGGGGAAAATGATGGAGGGGGATCAGTGCAAGGAGAGCATCCTTAAGGGTTAAATACTGGGGGGGAGGGGGGAAGTGAATTGGGGAGGGGGTGCAGATCATCGTGGGAGGGGGGCTGGTGGGCGCCGGGGCTGAGCCGCGCTTGTCTCTCCGCAGGCCGAAGGTACGGACGGCGGCGGTGAAGGAGGAGGAGGAAGAGGAGGAGGAGGATGAGGCCGAGGAGCGCGGCGTGACCGTGCGGCGGGCGGCGGGCCAGGGCTCGCACGCTCCAGCGCCGCGTCCGCCCGGCTCGGCCCGCCCCCCCCGAGCCCTCTGAAGTGAGGGTGGGTGTGCGGGGGGAGCAGCCGTGCTGGCGGCCGGCCCAGCCCCGGCTTCCCCGCCTCTATATAAACACACATTGACTTTCTTTTTTTACTCAAACTCAACATTGAGAGGGGCTATACCCAGCAGCCCTGCCTCCCTCTTTACTAAGTCTGGTGAAAAGTCTGGGGCTAACAAATAACCGGCATATAGATATATATATATTTATAGAGATATATTTATATATATATAGATGGAGATATAAACCGATTTGTCTCGCTCCGTGTGTATAGATACATATATATAGCTATTTAATTCTTCCATCTCTCCAGGTCGTGGCTGACTTATTTTATGATTTTTTAATATTTTTTTAAAATCTCGCTCCTTTTTTTTTTCTTTCATTTTTTTCCCCTTCTGGTGTGTGTGGCTTTGCCTTGAAAGCAAGCGAAAGCCAGAGCATCTGCATTTGGACTTTTTGGGGGTCTTTTTCTTTTTTTTTTCTTTCACTCCGGGTTGTTCTTTTTTTTTTTTTCCTTTTTTCTTTTTTTTTCCCCTCCCGAGTTTTTGGCTACTCAGTTGCCCCCACCCCCTTCTTTTGGGGTCTCCTAGTTTTTTCTCCCCCCACCCCCCTTTTTGTGTTGTGTGGGGTGTTTTTTTTCGCCTGTGTCACTCTGTCAAGTTTATTCCAAACAAGAACAAAGTTTTCAGACAGGGACAGAGGAGAAACTGCTTTTTGGGTCCCCCTTTTCTTTTTTCTTTCCCTTTTTTTCCCACCCCTCCCCTATTTTCCTGTTGTTTTTTTAACCTGCCAGCGGAGAGGGGGCGAGCCCGGCCCCCCCGCCCAAGGACCCCCCAGGCAGCCCTTAGCGTGTGCTCCGCAATCTCCCTCTTTTTTTTTTTTTTTTTTTTTTTTTTTTTCCCCGTGCGTGCGTGTGTGTGGGTGCGAGTGTGGTGCCTGTCAAGGGGCTGTTTCTCTCCCCACCCTCCTCCTCCTCCTTCTTCCAAATATGCTTTTTGCAAGTTTTGATCTCGTCTCGGCACTGGCTACCCTCGCGGCGTGCTTGGTGTCACTGACTTTGCTGCTGGCCGTGTCCCAACAGCTGTGGCAGCTCCGCTGGGCTGCCACCCGCGACAAAACCTGCAAGCTACCAATCCCTAAAGGCTCTATGGGATTCCCTTTAATCGGAGAAACCTTCCACTGGCTCCTGCAGGTAAGGAGGATTCCCTTCCCTTCCCTTTTCCCTTTTCCCTTCCCTTCCCTCCCTGGAAGGTGGGCTGGGACCGGCGCTTTTTTTTTTTTTTTTTTAAAGGGCTTTTTCTTTTCTTTCTTTTTTTTTTTTCTTTTTTTTTTCTTTCCCTTTCGATTGCATCATGCGGGTTCCCGGCGAGCTGGGGAGGTAGCTGGGGCAGGGGGCTGGTGGTGGCTATGTGGGGGGGGCACACCGAGGGAGCACGGCACGGCTCGGCTCGGCTCGGCCCGCCGCGCTGCGCTCCCCGGCCGGGCGCTGCGGGGCTGCCCGGTGGGGTCTGCTTGCTAGCGGGGAAGCGGCGGGGGGTCTCCGCCGTGCTGCCAAAAATCTTTTCTCCACACACCCCCCTCAGCCTAAATCCTTAAAAAGTAATAAAATAAAGCCGAGGGTGGGAGGTAGCCCCGGGGTGCGCTGCCGCTCCGGGGCGGGGGTGTCTGTGGCTCCCCGAGTCGTGCCCCCCCCGGCTCGCCCGTGCAATGGGGTCCCCGTCCCCCATCCCCGTCCCCTGGGCTGCTCCCGTCGGGTTCTCAACCCGCCCGGCTCGGGTCCGGTCCTGGGGGAAGCCCGCGGAGGTAATCGGTAGATTAACCCGGGATTAACCTTGCTAAATGCTGAACAGCGGCGGGCGGAGCGGGATCCCCCCGGACCGCGTTGCGAGGGTGACTGCCAAAAAAAAAAAAAAAAAGAAAGAAAAAAATGATAAAAATAAAGAGAAAAAATATATTAAAAAGAGAAAAAATACTAAAACAAAAAAAAAGGGGGGGGAGGGGGAAGCGAGGAGAGGAGGCAGGAGGCGGCCCGGGGTTGTCCCGCTCCGGGGGGGGCCGCGGGCCGGGCTGGGGGCACCCCTGGGGCTCGCAGCATCCCAGGAGGGAACCCTCGAAGAAAATGAGTCTGAGGGTTTCCCACCCGCTCCTCCCAGGGCGGGATGAAAATCACGATCCGCGAAGAGGAGCCTGGCGAGGATGCTCCCGCCAGCGAAGGTCGCGTTTCATTGACGGGACCGCCGAGGGGATGGCGGAGCCCGCGGCCGAGCAGGGCAACCCGGTCCCGGCTGGGAGGGCTGCGGTGTCCCCCGGTGCCGTCCCCCCCCCTCCCCCGCCGCCGGGGAAGCCCCGGCACGGGAGCCCGGAGCGGCAGCTCCGCTCCCCGGCCGGCCCCCTCCCCGCCAGCGGCGCCGAAGGGGTTAACCGCACGCTCTCAATAGGGCTTTATTTTTTAAAGAAATTTATCAGATTTTTACAGGGGGACCAGAAAAGGGTTCTCGCTTTTCCACAGGCTCCGTCCAAACAGAGTCCAGGGCTAAAAATACAAAATTTTGTATAAATTGGACTCCATTCGAAACTTCTGCCACATAAAGGTCCTCTTTGTGCTGCCCTGGAAATGGTGTACAAATAACTCTTTATTAATGCCACAAAAAGGACTTTAATTATATTTACGGAGATCAAGAAACAGGGTCACCTGAACATCTGAAATTCACAACCGCGCTTTTGTTTCAAAATAAACACCCGCGCTCCCAGCCCAGCGCCGGGGCGCGGAGCTGCCGCGCTCGCAGCTATTATCCCCGCTCGGGATGGCTTTTTTTGGGGGGACACCCCCCCCGCTCCTTCGGCTCCATCCACCTCCTCGCCGACAAAAGCCCCCGGAGCATGTGGGAAAGTTATTAAACCTTCTCAAATCTGGAGATTTACTCAGGCAAATTGCAGCCTTTCGAGTAAATTCAGCCTGAGCGGGGAAAAAAAAAAAAAAAAAAAAAAGAGAATGGGAAAAAAAAGGGGGGTAAGGGGGGGAAAGGTTAAAAAGTGCCAGGGGAGGTAAAGGTAGAAGTGAAAGGGAGGAGGAGGAGGAAGGGAGGCGAAGGGCGCGGACTCCCGCCGGGGCGGCTGGAGGAGTGGGCGCGCCGCGGGCAGCGCCGGGCGCCCCGTCGGAGGGAGCCGGGCTGTGCGCGGGTGGGATGTCGGGGTTACCCCGCCCCCACCCCCCCCCCGCGGCCAGGTTGCCCCCCCTCCCCATCTCCCCCGGCTGCACCGTGGGGATCCCCACGCGTTGGTGCGGTGCGCGGAGAGGCCGTGACGTAACACCACCCCAACCTGTGCTCCCCTCCCCCGCCTCCGCCCCCCCCCCCCTCAACCGCAGGGCTCCTGCTTCCAGTCTTCCCGGCGGGAGAAGTACGGGAATGTCTTCAAGACGCACTTGCTGGGGCGGCCGCTGGTGCGGGTGACGGGCGCGGAAAACGTGCGGAAGATCTTGATGGGGGAGCATCACCTGGTGAGCACGGAGTGGCCGCGCAGCACCCGCATGCTGCTGGGCCCCAACACTGTGGCCAACTCCATCGGCGACATCCATCGCCACAAGAGGAAGGTGAGCGTCCCACGCGAGACCGGGAAAGCCGCGGGGGAAGGGGGCGGGGCGTGGGTCCGCACGTAGGGCGGGAGAACACCTTCCCTTCTTCCCTCTCGTCCGCCTCTCCTTCCCCCCTCCTCCTCTCCCCGCAGCCCCCACCCCCCAGTGCGTGGGAGGCAGGCCCCGCGTGGGCGCTCCCCCCACCTCGTGTCCGCGATCGATGCCTTTGAGGAATTTAAAAGGGCGATGGGGAGGAGAGAAGGTGAACGGGGAGGGGGTCACAGGGGAGGGCTGCTCTGCAGGTTGCTGCTGAGGGTGGAGGTGCTGCCCCTCTCCACCCATCACCCTACGGACACCCCCCACCCCCCCCGCCCCGCAGCCGGGGACACGCGTGGGGGGCGCTGCCGTGCGCGGAGCAGCGAGAGTGGGCCCAGAGTGCTCTTAAAAGGGCGATGAGGAGTGAGGGCACAGCGCGGCATGGGGGCGGGGGGGCAAAGAAGCGTGCCCCCCCCCCCCCCCCCCCCCCCCCCCCCGCCTTTTCCATGCTTCACCACGGGGGTGTTGCAGGAAGACCCCGTGGGGTTTGTGCTTGCTGGGGGGGTGGGGTCGTGGTGCTGAGCATTGCATTGGATTTCAGGGAAACTGGGGCGCTGGTGGGGGTCCCAGAATGAAGTGTATGTGGGGGGGGACGGACACTGAGCTGGTAGCAGGGGGGTGCTGAGCCCCTCCTGGGGTCTTGCTTTGCCTCACCTCCTCAGTGGTCCTGGGGTCAGAGCCTCCTTACAGGCCCCAGGGCAGGGCAACCTGTTTTTGGGGCTCTGTGTGTGTGTTGAGCCCAAGCAGATGTGGGGGATCATCCTCTTGTCCCCCCATCAGCAAAGGCGGTGGCAAAGGTGATGCAGGCTGGTGTGGTGGCATGGCTTTTGCATCCCATCCTCCATGGGACAGGCTCTTTCCCAGCTTTGGGGCAGGCAGTGGGTTTGGGGTGAAGGTAATGTTCCCTCCCTCTGTCTGTGGTGCAGAGATGGCATCAGTGGCACAGCCAGCGTGGTACCCAGCACCAAGAGTCTGTCCCAGTCCCTGCCCCGAAACAAGGTCTGCTTTCGCTCCCTGCTCCAGCAGGATTTCCTATTTTGGGGTATATACGGCTACAAAATCCCTACCAAACCCAATTGCTCACTCTTTTATCCCGGGGGAGCAGACGAGAAAACAAACACCACATGACACCTATTAGTCACATTTCTTAATGCACTGGCGGCCAGGACTTGAGCGATACCACAAGAAATGCCGTGTCAATCCCTACCCGAGACCAGGGTAAACACAGTGTTTGCAATTACCTGTTTGCTTGGGCTGCTTTTTTATTTTATTTTATTTTTCTTTAAGGAGGGAGGCGTTTTTTCCAACCTTGCTGTCAAAGAGAAAGGGTGATAGTTCATGGGGCTCCCTCCAACACGGAGCATAATTTGCGGCAGGAGAGGTGCAGGGGAACAGGCAGTGATGTGCTTTGCTTCAGCAGCAGGAGGAAGGCAGCAGTTTTGGCTCCGATTTATTTCCCATTAACGGAGGGTTAAGCAGCAGCAGCCACCAGTGATTTGAGGGTGCCTCTATGCTCCTTCGCTGCTGCTTTTATCTTCTGCACAGCAAGATAATTTTTTGCTACTGAAAAGTGGGTAGCTGAAGGCCTTTGGTTGCCATCGTGTTAATAAAACCGCGGAATTCTGACCTCAGGAACAGACACTGGGGAGGCGAGGAGAGCGTGTGTTATGGGAATGGGGTCATGGAAAAGGGAGGCCTGACCTTTGTGGTATCCTGATGGACTTATAATTTGTACCACAGCTCAGATGGGGAGTGCCGGCACCAGCAAGGAGAGATGCCAGCAGCATAGAAGGGGTAGAGCCTCTCTCCCTTGATATTCATACCCAATGTTCTCACTTTTGCTGTTTTTTCCTAGTGGGAAATATATGTCCCACCCTAAGCAGTGAATCCCAATGTTTTCAGGTTTTTCTGAATCCAAAGGCTGGTCTGGGTCCCCATTCTCTTCCTCAAAGCCCTTTTGCCTTCCAAATTTTTGGCATCACGAGTGATCCCAAGTTGGCAAGGATCCTAATTCCTGCCTGAGGGACGGCCCAAAACCTCTTAAGAACAAGCATTCTGATAAAACGCTGTCCCAGGATGACCCTTGCTCCTGCATGCACACCTTGCCACTGCTTTGAGCTCTGGTGTATTTGAGAGCAAACACCTTCCCTGGATCAGTGGGGCTGGGAATGCTTAGAGTAGCTAATTATTTTTTAAGCTTTCTCTTTCAGCAGCATGAGGTTGGGTACACCGGGCTCAGCTGGTTCCCTTCCCTTTGAAAACGGGAGGTTATTCTGATTCCTTCACTTGGTCTCCTCTTAATTACTATTTTCGTGGAGCTGAACATCTCATGCGTCATGCACTCTTGGGTGCTCCCTGAGCCTGGCAGCTGCTTGGATCACCTTCTCCCCTACGTAAAACCATCCCTCGCCCTGGACCGCATGAGTTGCGCATGCAGAGATAAGGTGAACCTGCTTCTAATGGGAATAAAATAGATCATTTTATTCTTGTCGAGATTGCGATGACCAGATTAAAGTTTTTTCCAGGCCAGGTGCATTCTACCAGCAGAAATTGCTGGCGTCTTTTAAGTTCATTAGCCCTGAGCTTTTGTTGCTGTTAAATGGCATTGACTTTTAACTCTCCCCGCCCTGCTGCTGAGGCTCTGAGGTGTGAGGAGGAAGCATTAGATTTAAGACTTAAGCTTGCTACTTCTAGGTGGAAGTTGTTCTTTCAGATACCTGGTTTGTACCTTCCTCTTGAACCTCTGAGGAACTGAGCAATGAACTTGTTGGCAGAAGGCAGCGTTTTTTTCCCAGAATTAGCCAACTTTCATAGTAAGGATGCTAGCATTAATAGAAATCTTGAAAGAATTGGAGCAGTCTGAAAGCTCCATGCAGAAGAGCAGTAGTATTTCCTAGGAAACCTTTTAGGTTGCTGATAATTCAGTGTAGAGCATTGTAGAGCTTTCTGGAGTGAAGAATTCCACCTCTCAAATTCTGTTTTCTACCTCGTCTCTAAGCTTGAGCCTTTGCTTCCTTTTAAGTGGTTTCTCCTTCTCTGGCCTTGCCAGAAAATTGTACATGAGGTATAATTTCTCATGAGGTTGCTTGCAGCACAGGATGCTGGCCAACACAAGGAAAGGCAGAGTGTGAAACCCCGTATGCTCACCCTCTGCTGTGATTCCATCCATTGGGGTCAGCTCTAGCTCTTGTTCCACCAACCGTTACGTGGTCACCTCCTGTGATAAATCCTTGCCGTCTTTCTAAAAGCCAGTGGAGTCGCACTTATTTGCAGCAGCGCTGGCACATACTCTTTCATCATTCCCTGGCAATCGAGCCGTGGTCTCTCTCCTCTTGATGGGACAGATTGCCACTGAGATGTGAAGATGGGCTCTAGCAAAGAGCTTCAAACCCAACATGTTCTTACATGATGCTTCTGGTAGCTTGCCATTGAAATCGGCTGTTTTTCTGGCCATGTGTTGTGAAGCTTTCCAAAGAGTTTTAACTCTTCAATGTAATTTTGAGATCAGCGAATTGCAGCTATCGCCACTGCATCTGCTGTAGGAGACTTTGCCCTTGGTGGTGACAGGATCAGAGCTGGGCTGGACAACTGAGTCTCCAGAGATCTCCTCTTTGGCTTGCTGTTTCCCTATCTCAGCTTCTTTTCAGAATCTTGTATGGATTCAGTATCTCCTTCCATAAAGTGGCTGAATATCCTCGTCTCCATCCCTGGGCTACCAGAAGCTTTAATCCCAGAGGTGTTGATAAAGGACTCCAAGAGGCACATGCCAAAGGTGCTCAGGAGGAACAAAGCCATATTAACACGCCGGTAGCTATGGCAGCTCTCTCTTTTCCCATCCTCTATTTATTAAAGCTCCCCCGCAGGAAGCTGTCAAAGTTAATATAAATTGAAGAAAAATTCGCCCTTTGGGGAAATGAACTCTCCAATTATTAGAGGGGGAGTCTCTGGGTGTAAAGTCAACTTTTCATGGGGACGTGACAGCAGGGCTGGGAGCAGGGCTTGCCTGCACAAGGGGTATCGCTTTATTGCAGATGTCATCAGCGTTGGCTCTGTCCTTTGCCTGAGATGAAGCTGGTCGATAAGAACAGTTTACAAGTAGTAAACAAAAGCAACCCAAAACTCCTCAGCCACCCTCCTGAGATAAATATCTACCAAGAGGCTGTGACTGCCGTTGGGTCATGGAGTTTATGTTGATGTCAGAGAAGGATCTGGGCCACCTGTGCTGCAGCTTGTTCCTCCATGGTGGCATCTTTGTCTCAAAATCACCTTGCAGGTTGCTGGCAGGAGTAGCCACGTTACTCTTGCACCTGGCCTGAGCATGGGCATGGCTTTGCTCTGGCTTTTTAGTGACAGATCCCTGTCTCTCCCCATCACATGAAGGATGCACATCATCCCCTGCAGTCAGACGTGACATTCCAAGGGAGGCGAGTGCCTGCTCTTCTACAGTAACTCATTGGGAAGGGGTGACTGGGGACAGTGACTGGCTAAGGGTGCTCCTTGCTCCATGCTCCGGTGCTCTCCCCATCCTGCTCTTGTTTTGGTGGCACAGCCACACTACCTCTGCCATACCCTGTTCCTGGCTGTTCATCTTGCCCTAGATCTTTCCTTGTAGGCATCTCCAGTTCCCTTTTCCACCCGTGAGCTCCCATTTCTACCAGTGAAACCCCAGTGAAATCACTGCAGTCGCTCCAGATTTACCACGTGTGTCTTTTGAAGTGTCGATCCCTGGGTCAATACGAGCTGTCAGGAAGACAAAGCAAATCTACTCTTAGGCAAGGTGATAACGTTGGCTCTGGTTTTATGGGATGTAAGGCCAGCGGGAAGCTGAAGTTCAGCAAACAGAGAGGGAGGCGCTCCTGTGCCTCTGCCCGTGAGGGACCCCAGCATCTCAGTGGAGAAGGAAATGGGAGTTGGAAATGGCCAGGACACATGGTCCTTAGGTTTTAGGTCTAGACTGAGCAGTGCCTGGGGCCAGGAAGGAGTTTCCCTGTGCAGGATACGCACTGCCGGCACGGGTGTGCTATGGTGCGCGGGGAAGGTGGGACTCAGACTTTCCTCAGAAGCATCCAGCCTTGGCAGAAAAGTGCTGGACTTGCCGGGGCCGTGCTCTGTTCCAGCATAGTAATCCCAAAATAGGCATAGCTGGCTTAAGAAAGAATAAAATAAAAGCAGTCCGTGGGCTGGGTAGACATCCTAGACCTGGAGACTTGAGGAGGAAGCAGACAGTGGTGCAGAGAAATGGCCTGTTTTGTCTCACTGTCCAAAACTACATCATTCATTAACACACCACAATTAATGTTCTGCCTCGGAGGCATACAAGTGTTGAGCTTATTAGCACCAAGTAGAAAGGTCTGAGGCTTTAATATAGTTTGCAAGAGGATTAAGAACACAAAAGGGGCCATAAATTTACAGCCAAATATAAACCAGCTGCTGTGGGCTGGACTGGGGGGGGGGGGGGGGGGGGCGGGGGGGAGGGAGGGAAGGACGGAGATGAGGGAGAGGGGCGGGAGGAGGAAGGAGGGATGGGAGGCAGCGGGAACGTACCTTTCTCACTACAAAAAAATCCTGACCCAAGTTGTAGAGAGGTTTTTTTTTAGGGTTTGGAGGTTTTTTTTCCTTGCATTTCCACCCAGCCCCACCACTCTCCTTCGTGAGACTTGTAAATCCCATGGTGGAAAAGAAACCATTCCCTTCCATCCAAGCCCCCCCACCCCCCACCCCCCCTCAATTGTATCAGTCAGCTCAAGCAGGCTGGATTGCAGCTGCCATCAGCTGGCTCACCTGCAGCCCTTCCTCAGCATGTCCATGTTGGGCTGCTGCCCTGTAAGCTTTAATCCATGGGCAAAAGCCACTGGGGCCGGAGAAAAGGCTTTCTTTGAAGGAGTAGGGCTCCCGCTTGCAGTCTTGGGGAAGAATTTGTCAGCTAGGTTGGCTCATTGACTTTAGACCAAATAGTCCTGTCATCTACAGTGGTGTAAATCCAGAGTAATTCCAATGGATTAAAAAAAAAGCAAAGCCCAGGCGCTCCTGGCTGAAAGACAAATTTCATGTGTTTTTCATAGCACCTTCCACCCCAAAATGCCCCGCAAGCTCAGGCCCTGCTTTGAGAAGCTGTACTGTGTCAGGACGTGGTCACAGCCCAGGAGCTGTACGATGCTGTGAACGGAACCTCTTTCCCGTAGGCTTTTCTACCTTTCTGTGGCATTGGGGATGGAAGTTGTTGGATGTCCTGTGTGGGCTGCAGTGCTCTGTGCTGGGTGGAACTGCAGCCTGCAGCCCATGGCTCTGCCTGGGTCCAGGGTCTACTTCAGAGCGGGATCAGGGGAGGCCAGGAGCTAATCCCAGAGATGGGGGGGTAGATTTTCAGGTTCAGGATCCGTCCTACATTGTCTTTGTGTAGCTTTGGTTTTCTATGCATCATACTCCACCCTTCCAAGCAACTCAAGCAATCTGCTAAGTTGAAATTCGTAATATCCTGCCCATCCCTCTGGAGACTGAGTGCTTTGCTTCAGGTTAATGATGCTCTCCATCACTTCTCAGGTGGCGCTTCTATCCCTGAATATGTCTCTCTGTCAGACAGCTTGCTCTTCAACTTCCTATTCCTCAAGTTTGTACGGTGGCCTTGGGTCATCTGAGCCCTTGTCATCTCCTCCCTCAGCTTGGTTTAAAGCTCAGAAGAGGTCTTGCTGATAGTCTGTGGGAGCTCTCGCATGGATACGCAGGCACACCTCTGCGCTGTCAGGTGTGTGCTCATCTCCATATGATGCATCGAGGTCTCGCAAGACCTTACTCAGGATTTTGGCAGCAGAGTTGCTGGGGGAAACACTTCTCCAAGAGTCTTCCCCTATTTTTGCCAAGACACCATGCGTGCTCAGAAAGGCATATTTATTTCACCTTTGGGAGGGGGTGGGCTGTTTCATGGGGTGGGTGTTTCCCTCTCATCTCCTCTGTGAGTGTGGCCACCCCACATGCTCTGCTCTGCTCCCCGCTTGTGGAACACTTGGCAAGACCAGGGACTAAGTGCTCCCATGGAAGAGCACTTGAGGCTGGTTTCTTTGCCAAGTCTGGTTTTGTCTCTAGAGTCCGTGCTCTGGGTTACTTAAATGCATGGAGTTCCTTCCCTTTGGTCCCTCCTCCATGCTCCAGGAAGATGCACGGGGTCAGAAGAAAGGGGATTTTTCTCCTAATATTTCTCCTCTATTGGCTCCACAGTGGTGGGCAGGGCAGTATCCCTCCTGCCTGGACAAGTTGCTTTCCTCCTCTTTAGCTCTGGATAGACTCTCCTCTCCACACCACAGGACTCTCCTCTCCACACCACAGATCTGGGAATTAGTTTGTGGTCCAAACCCAAATGGGATAGCCCATCCCAGTTCGATCCGGCCCTCTGCCACCGATGAATGGCCTCTTTGACCATGCAGCAGTGTGCCTGGTGGGTTTGTGGGATGGTCCTTCTCCTCGGCTCCAGCCAAAGGCACTAGCCACAGGCAGGGTGTGTGCGTGCCCTGTTGGACCTCTTCTTGGCCAGCTGATCCCACCTTTCTAATCCCTTCTGGCTGGACACGGCTCCCATTTCTTTGCCACACTATCTGTTGATGTGATATCTTCTTTCTCTCTCCCTCCCTGTGTTTGATTCCCTCCTTGAAGAGCGGTGACAATACGTAAGGTGAATTTGACTCTCCTCAAACGCACTGGTTCCTTATGAGTAAATAGGGGCACTTGGAGCAGTGCTTCAGAGGTGGTGGAGGCATGCAGATGCTGAAGAACCGCTGTGTGCCAAGGTAGCCCCATTATGTGGGGTAAGAAGCCTACATAGCTGGTTCCATTTTGGTAGTGGTGGCAAGTTTTTTTGAGACGTGAGGCAGTTCTGAAGAGGGAGGTGCTGAGACAGATGTAGGGTGGCATGCTTCTTCCTTGCTCTCCCCAACAGCCTGGGCATCACAGCCCCTCTAACCTGATAGCCTGTTAAAGGGGTTTGGATCAAAAGTGAAATCTCCCATGCCATGTGGAGGGTTTGTAGAAGAGATGCTTGGACATGGAGATTTTTGATCCATGGGGAAATGGGGTGCTTGGGCTTGTTTTTATTCTGAACTTGAGAGGAAATATGAAATGCTAGAGTTTCTTACAACCCTAAATGCTTACCAAAAAAAAAAAAAAATCAAAAAATTAGGGGTATGGGCAACCATGAAAGGTGCATGGTCATCATGATGTGGCCCAAGGATGCAGAAATGATCTTTACACTTTTTTCCAGCACATTTTTTTGAGAATCATTCGAATTTCAGTGAAACTTTTGTTTTTTTGCAAAGGCACTCCGTTTCTTATCTTCAGCTGGGCCAAGTTTGGAGACTCGAGCTACTGTAACCAGACTCCCTTTGGAGATGGATTGTAGTATTCATGGGGCTCTTGCATTTCTCCCTGGGAGAGGCTGCTGCTCCCCCAGGACACCCACGCTCCTCACCTGCCCTCTGTATGCAGTGCTGTGCTTTGATGGGCAAACCCAGCATTGCTCATTCTGTGTGTCTGGGAGCTGAAACTTTTGGCTTTTCCCTCCGTACGGGCCTGGATTCCTCCCATGATGGAGCATGGCAGGAGACTGTGGAGTGGTCCATGTGTTCTATTTTCCAATTACAGCATAGGGAGAAAAGGGATCAACTCTTTGATGTGTGCCTGTGAAAGGCAAAGCTCTTCATAAATAGATGGCAGACTGTCAGGGCAGCAGTGGGGTTTTGTGGAGGTCCTCTCCTCTTTGCGGTGCCTTGCATAATCTTCACAACTTTTTTTTTTGCTGTGTTTTTCCTTTGCTCATGCTCTTGGTACCAGGGCAGCCTCTTGCCCATGAGCCTTCTCATCCTGCTCCAAAAATATCACAGTTTACAAGCCCGCTGGAGCATGGCAGTGGGCTCCATGTCTGGCAGGTCCATGTCTGATGCTGGAGAGAGGCAGACATTCATTATAATGTGGCGACAGGATGGCGTTGGGACAAATGCTGCCTGTTCTTTTGAAACATAGGAAGAAATAGTATGTCTCGAGGTTGAGACATTGCTTTGGATGCTTCCTGACACATCCTGCCAGCCAAACCACCAGTGGGTGCCAAATTGGTTCATGAAAACATCTCCACGCTCATCGTGCCTTTGTTTGGTCGGGCCAGAAGCTCTGGCTGGCGTGGACTGGATGAGACGCAGGTGCCTGATCCCAAAGCATAAGTTTTCCTCCTGGAGGGGTGGAAGAAGAAGCTCAGTTCCCTCTTTGCCATGCTGATGTGCTGGGCAGTAGTAGGGGAACTGCAGGTTGGGGATGGCAAAAGGCAGGGGCTGAAGCTGGTGCTTGGGCTGGGAAAGCTTGGCCAGCACCAAGGAGGGGTAACACAATTAAAAGTATTGTCCCTGCTAAGTTCTTTCCACCCTGGCTGCCAAACTAAGCCTTTGCTACACATGGAAACACTGTGCGTTGAAGCTCAGGGCTCTTCACTTGAATGTCCTCTCCTCTTCGGTGTGGTTTAAGGATGGAGATGGGCTACTTTCTAGCCAGGACTGGGGGCAGTTCACTGTCACACAGGGCTGGATCTGTCCAGGAGATCCTGGAACTGAGACACTGAGAAGGAGTTTTCTGCTTTAGGAAAACCATAAATCTTTAAGTATCCTGTTTCCACTGTGAGGTGGATTCAGAAGTTTCCAGCCAGGCTCTCTGGGTGGTGGTGTCTCCCTCAGCACAGGGCGAGCGCATGTGTGTGTGGGTGTAAATGATTGCCCTCAAACAGAGCAAATCCCCAGACTTGGTTTTTTTTGAGACATATCAAAATGTCAGAAAAAATGGGGGCTCTTTCCAGCATCCCCCAAAAGTCCTGGCCACTGTCCTGGCACTGCCACTGAGGCTACTTGGCCAGACCCCCACCATGGCTGGGCTATTGCATCTTGGTGTTAGCAAAGCCGAGCATCCCCTTAATGATGACCTTGCCTCTTGGCACCTCTGCAGCAGCTTGTTTTGCACCGATGCTCCTTGCTGCCTGGTCTTGCTCCAGCGAGCGGCCGAGACGTTCGGTCCGACCTCACTAGAGGGCGCAGGAATTTTAGGCTAGAAACGCGCGGAGGTTTGTCCGGGAAAGTTGGCTGCCTTTTCCTCCTTTTTAATCAACTGGAAAGATGCAGGGTTGAACTGGAGGTGACTGGAAGGGGATCCAGACTTGCGTCTGGCTGGGGAAGGATCCACTGACATCTGGGATTAGGCGGCGTGGAGCGCAGTGGCGGCGAGCGGACGGGACGCTGCAGCGAGCCGGCCGTGTGGCTGGGAGCTGCAGGCTCCAGCAGACCAGGGATGCAGCTGGCTGGGGCTGGAGGAGCCTGGCGGCAAAAGGACAGCTCAAGAAAGAGCAAAAAGATTTTACCCCCCACCATTAACCCCCTAGTGCTAAATGCTCCCCCTTTGACCTCTGTAGGGGCTCAGTCTTCTCTTCCTGAGGGTCCCCCTCCTCTGTGCCTTCTCTGCACATCACTCCTTGGGACGGGCACTCTCCTCTTCAGAGTCCAGCTTGGTCTGCAGGGTGTGGGTCCAGCCCCGGGCTGGGCTTTTGCACCACTGCAGCACTTTTCCACGGTGAGACAAGAGGCATTCCTTGGGCTGCTGTACTTTTTGCAGGGTGCAGGGGGTCCCCAAGCACTTTGGGAGATGCGGGACAGAGCTGGAGGAGGAGGTCCCAGCTCAGGAGCCCCAGCTCAGGAGCCCCAAGGGCCACCTCCATCGGGATGATGGCTCCAAGCAGGGCTGCAGCCTTGGTGTTCCTTAAGCAGAGGCTGTCCCCTCATCGGGTCTGCTTTCAGCTGAAGAAACTGAGTTATGGGAAGCCTCTGGGGAGAGCGGGGTGATTCACTGGGAGCCTCTGTCCTTATCCCACCTCCCCAGCATGGATGAAGGGCAGATGCCAGCCAGATGGGAGACATGGGTGTCCCTTCGCTGGCCCCACTCAGGAGGTCCTGTCCAATCCCTGTGGAACATCTCGTGCCTGCCAGCTCTCCTCCAGCTGGCACTCAAAGCCTGGTGTCCTGCTCATGGTCATCAGTAGCCAGCCCTTTCTCAACTCCCTTCATACCTTCCCCAGGCAGCTGAGGGACTCAGCTTTAACACCTCCAGCTTTTCTTTTCCAAGAGGCTGCTTTTTCGCTCACCCCCTCACACACGCAGGTCTGCCTGAGCATCGTTTCCCTTTTCAAGCTTAAAAATAGCTTGTGAAGTGCAGAGAGGCGGCAGAGAGGCAGCAGCCACACCATCTCACGCCCTCGCCGTGATCTTGCTGCCCCGCTGTTCATTCATTCATTCCTCTGCTCCGTTCATTCATGCCTCTGCTCTGCGTAGCCATCTGGGGACAGCTGTCTGTCTGCAGGCGGATCTGTTTGTTGGTCTGCTTGCATTTTCTTTCCCATCCCTCCTACCATCCCATTTGGGTGCTGATATTTCCGTGGGGAGCCTCTGAGCCCTGCCCCACCGTGTATCGTGTGATGAGCTTTGCTCAGGGCTCAGCCCGAGCCCGGTGCGTTATGAAGCAGCTCTTGTCGAGCCTCCTGCCCAGGGCTGCGAGGGGACAGAGGTGTTATTTCACCAAACAAACTCCCAGTGAACGATGTGCATTAGCAATGAGGGGTCGCAGCCAGGAAAATATTACCTTTCCCTTTGAGTGCTGACTGCGGAGGAAATTCTCACATTTACAGCTCCAGTGAGTCCGGCGCTCATGGAAAGAGGGGGCGGCTTTGATTTCTCTCCTCTTGTTGGTTTGATAACTTCACAGCCCCCCCCCCGTGCACTGAGCCCCCCCGGGAATTGGCCACCGGTGGAGGCTACGCAGGCTTGCAGCTCCCTCCTTGGGAGCCTGTTTTAATTTGATTTTCCTGGAGGCCTGGCATGTGGTGGTGTGTGTGTGCCTACTGCCCTGTGTGTGTGTGTGTAGGTTAATAAAAAATAAACAAACAGCACTTTTTCCTCTGGTGCACTCTGGGAGGGATGCAGCGGGGATGCCGAATGAAAGCGTGTGCTGTGGGCTCCACCGGGGAGGGCTGAAGGGACATTCCTGGCATTGCTGAGCTCCTCGTGCAACGTGGGCCCTGGCCCAAATTGGAGTAAGGAGCCGTTAGCATCGGGGGCCTGGGGAGGCCCACTCCCGCACAGTGTTTACTCGCAGAGCTTAAATTAATACTGTCTGCTGACATCAGGCCTTTTTTTCCCCGGTTTCCCAAGGAAATGAGCCGTGTGCGATTGCCACCTCTGTGTACGTGTGTGCTTTCTTCCCCACTCGAACCCCTGTCTAAGTTCAGCCAGTTTTTGCAGAGATCCTAAATGCCTCAAAATAATTATTTTCCTTAATTTTTTATGTATATTTAAAAAGGATGGTTGATGGGTGGGAGAAACCGCCAAGTCTTCCCGTGGAGAGACAAGCTTGCATGTGTCTGTGTGCGTGCACAACAGTAATGTTAGATACTAGAGAATCCCTGTGGAAGAGGTGTATTAGTAGCATCCAGATCCTGGGGTGAATGTAACTGGGAGGCATGAGACACGAAGCTGGCTCCATCCTTCCTGCCACGCACAGGATGAAGCATTTCCTCCCATCTCTGGTTTGCACCCTGTTATTGCCTGTCATCTGTGGTGGCTGTGGTGGGGATCAGCCTGTGGAGGATCTGTTAGCTGATGTCCATCAACCCTTTTAGGCAGCTGTTTTAGGAATCGGTGATTCTGGATGATGGGTTCTGGATGATGATGAGTCCTCTGCTCCGTGCAGGAGACCTGTGATGTCCGTTTTTGTGGGCAGAAGCTGGTTACGGGAGAAGGCAGAGTAGGGTGTTGGGGCTGTGTAGAAATCTCCACTTGCTTTCTTTGGCAGGTTTTCTCCAAAATCTTCAGCCATGAGGCACTGGAGAGCTATCTCCCCAAGATCCAGCTTGTGATCAAAGACACCCTTCGGGCCTGGAGCAGCAACCCTGAGTCCATCAATGTCTACCATGAGACCCAGAAGCTCACCTTCCGCATGGCCATCCGTGTCCTGCTGGGCTTCCGCATCCCCGATGAGGAACTCAACCGCCTCTTTGAGGTCTACCAGCAATTTGTGGAGAATGTCTTCTCCCTGCCTGTGGATCTGCCCTTCAGTGGCTACAGGAGGGTAAGAGATTTTGGCTGAGTCCTCCACCAGCTGATAACACTAATCTTACATCAATGGGATGGTGGCTAATCCAGCCTCTACAGGTTCTCGGAGGGATGTCTTCTCACCCTCTCGCTTCTAGAAGTGAGTTCATTTTGGGCTACAAAGTCCTGTTTCAGTAGAGTGGAGAAGAAGATCCATCCATAGGTTTTTAGAGCACTAGGGACTTTGCAGTTTGATGCAAGGGAGGATACAGTCAGGACTTGCCCAGATTTAATGCATCATTTTTCCTCACCCATAACTGGCAGTTTTGCTGTGTTCTTTTCTTTGTGGGACCCTTGTCCTGTTAATTCCCTCCTGTCCTCAGGGTGAAACAGGTCAGTGGACCTTCTAATTCTAAGAACTGTTCTCGTTTTCTGATGAATGGTGCAAAATGAAAACAACAAAAACTGCAAACAAAAATATAGTATTTTTTAATAGGGAACTTTGGTAACAGAAACATGGGGTTTTAACATTTATTTTTGTGATGATCACTGCAAATTTTATTACCGTTATTTGACCACATGAATGACCCCAAACCATCTGCAGCCCTGAAGCGTTTGCAGCAGCAGGTTAGCCCGGTGCAGCTGTGCTCAGATAGGAATTGCTTTACTGAGACCAGGTGATAAAATTGCTTGGAAAGCCCATTGCGGTCCTGGGAAGAGGATCCTTTCAGATGAATTGACTTTCCTTTGAGAGACAATTTTCCCAGGGTTTGCCATACATCCCAGGGTGAGCCGGAGGCCTGTGAACTGGTGTAGTACTGGGGCTCCCACATTATACCTATCATTTGCACGTAGGTGCTGATTACTCTTGCCTGTAATCTTGGCCACTCGGGACTTGCTCCTCCTGGCCAGGGAACAACTTCAGCATCTTTATACTTCTCTTTGAGCATCTGCAATTACAGTTGTATTACTTAGGCCTGTTGTCCTGAGCACGTCTCCAGCTTCTGGGGACTCTGGGCTGGGGATGGTAGTGCTAATGTTGTGTCCTATGTAGTCTGATGGCTCCCTGCTCCACAGGGCATCCGGGCACGTGAGACACTGCAGAAGGGGCTGGAGAAAGCCATCCAGGAGAAACTGCAGAACACACAGGGCAAAGACTATGCTGATGCACTGGACATCCTGATAGAGAGTGGCAAAGAGCATGGCAAGGAGCTAACCATGCAGGAGCTGAAGGTAAAGATCTTCTCCATGGTCACCTGGTGCTCACTGTGCTCAGAGCAGGGACTCCCCAAAGAGCAAAGCGTGAGCTGCTGCAAGGAGAATTTTTTAGGGCAGACCTGAGATGGTCAGTGAGAGCTGGGGGGCCACAGTGTGTTGCTGGAGCTGCAAGCTTTTCTATGGGACATATTTGTTTGCAGATCATGCTCAGCCCTTTCTAAAAAGCATTTCCAGGGAAGACCAGAAGACTGTACAAGTTTGCTGAAACTTTCAGCCTTGACCAGCTTCATCCCTTGACCCATGCAGTTTTTTAGTGCCTCCTTTGCAGGGCATATGAGCCCTCGGCAGGTTATCTGCAGCAGGGTCATGGCATAACTTGTCATTCATGTGCTATCAAAAGCCATTCCCAGGGTTTTTTCTCCTGCCTCTCTGATCCATAGCATCTTCCAAGGCTGTGTGGGAAGCTCCCTGTGGTGGGTGTCCAAGACCTGTGCCTGCACAAGAAGGGACCTTGCAGTTAGACGTGACCAGGCTGGAGAGCTGCTGGGGAAAAAAATGCCCCACAGCAGCCTGTGTGCCTGTCCCTTGACATGCCATGGCTGCTGGCCTGTCTGTCCATCCTGTTTCTTACCCTGGGTTTGCTCTTGTCTTTCAGGATGGCACCCTGGAGCTCATCTTTGCCGCCTACGCCACCACTGCCAGTGCCAGCACCTCTCTGATCATGCAGCTTCTCAAACACCCCCGGGTCCTGGAGAAGCTGCGGGAGGAGCTGCGCAGCAAGGGCATCCTCCACAATGGTTGCATCTGCGAGGGCTCCCTCCGGCTAGACAATATCAACAGCCTCCACTACCTGGACTGCGTCATCAAGGAGGTGCTTCGCCTCTTCACCCCAATCTCTGGGGGGTACCGGACGGTGCTGCAAACCTTCGAGCTGGATGTGAGTATCACCATCTCTGGGATGTGGCTGCACCATGAGCTCCCCATAATAGCCTTTTACATGATGTTGCAAAGCAGGACAAATCAGGTCCTGCTGGTGATGGGAGTGGAATTGCTCTGGATTCAGAGGAAAGTGATGGGATCTGGCCTGTGGCAGGGAAGGGATGCACTCAAGCTGTCAAAGAGGAGACAGGCGTGATGCTTTAAAGAGCAACTTGTGACAAAGTTTGACGCCAAAATCTGAACTGGGGTGTGACAAGGGAAAGGGTTACTGCAAAGGGCATCTCCAAGCTGCTGGATGACAGGCACATTACTCACTGCAATGGCTGGAATTTCCTACTAGCAAAACAAAATCTTGAGACCTGGCTTGTTGTTGTAAATCCTACTAATGTAACGATTTGAGTTGGGAACCTTTTAAAGTGCTCAGGGGATGATCAATCCACTCTGTTTCTCATTGCCCAGGCCCTGACGTGTGTGTTGGGTGTGTGGGGCTGACAGCCAGCAGGGTGTGAGCAAAGCCATGGGATGCTCTGGGGAGGGCTGGCTGGCATATGGCACAGCACAGGCATGAGGAAAGCTGCTTCCCCTTGCTTGGTGGCAGTGGAGCACCAGGGGATTACTGGTAGGTGGCTTCTGCCAGTGATTGCAAAGCAAATAAATAGCAACGGATCATCTGGTGGGTCCCAGGGACAGAGGTAGAAATAAACTCAGGATTCCCATCTCCCAGCCCTTTGCACTGTGCTTTCTGGTTTTCTTATAAATCTGCATCACGCACAAGTAATAAACTCAAAGAAAATACAGAAAAAGCAGACAAAGCCAAATGGTTTTATCTTGTCCTCCTGCTCCCTCTCCCTTTACAGTAGGGTTGACTTGCTCTGGTTTTCTCTCCACCCCTTCCCTCTTCTCTGCAGGGTTTCCAAATCCCCAAAGGCTGGAGCGTGATGTACAGCATCCGGGACACCCATGACACTGCCCCTGTCTTCAAGGACGTGGATGTCTTTGACCCCGACCGCTTTGGCCAGGGTCGAAGCGAAGACAAGGATGGCAGGTTCCACTACCTCCCCTTTGGAGGAGGCGTACGGACCTGTCTGGGCAAACACCTGGCCAAGCTATTCCTCAAGGCGCTGGCCATTGAGTTGGCCAGCACCAGCCGCTTTGAGCTTGCCACCAGGACTTTCCCCAAAATCACCCTGGTGCCCGTGGTCCACCCTGTCGACGGCCTCAAGGTCAAATTTTTTGGACTGGATTCCAACCAGAACGAGATCCTGACAGGGACAGATGCCATGCTGGGGGCAACAGTGTAAAGCCCATGCTGGCAGTGCGAGGGATGGGCGGCCAGGGGACAGAGGGGTGGGGTGGGGGCAAGGGGACGAACAGGAGGGGAGGAGAGAGGGACGAGAAGCTTCTCCACGATGCTTGCTTCATAGAGCCTCCAGGTCGGGACCGCTTTCTCCACCAGCGAAGCTGCCAAAACCCTTCTGCTCTTCCTGTGGGGCGTGGAGAAGGTTGGGGTGTCGTCGTGTGTCTTGTTTCATTTGGAAGGAGGAAGAGTTGCAAAACCCGGGTTGAGCTGGGATCCATACACAGTATCTAAATATTATATATATATATAAAAATATATATAAAACATTTCTGCTGCGAGGAGGAGCACCGCAAAGGCCCGACTGTGGGAAAGGCTTTGGAAATCAGCTGATGATCAGAGGTCTGGCATCCCAGGGTAGCTCTCGGGTGGCCTCTGATCTTTTTTTTTTAACAGTGTTAAATTAGCTGGTGATAACAGTGTTTTATTTTTGAGTTGGCGTGTTGTTTTTTGGTTTTTTTTTTTTTGTTTGTTTGTTTTTTTTCATTTGTTTGGTTGTGGTTTTTCTGGGGGCGTTGGAGGCTTTCCTTGGTGAGGGAGAGATGAGCGATGCCCATTCCTGTGCCCTCTCCCACTGGTGCTGGGGCAGGCTGGGGAGAAGGCTGCTGTTTCGCCTCTGCTGCGGGACCGAAAAACCCTGTGGTGTCTTGTCCAGGGCTGAATGGATGGTGAACCATTCCTCTGAGGCCTCGGACAAGTGCATATTTGCATTTTGCAAAATGTATTTTGCATTTGGGGCTCTGGGGGTGTGTGTGTCCTTTTTTCCTCATTGAGTTTCCTGCTGCTGCTACACGGCCTGTGTGCATCCATTCCCCTGCCACAGCCCCTCACCAGCCCCTTTCCCATGCAAAGGAAGCCTTTTTGAGGGCATTTGTGTGCCTTTGCTCTCCCCAAAGGTGCAGGCACCAGCATCAGAACTGCATGGCCCCGCTGACCCACCACGGCTCTGTGAACACTGGGGCACTGAGCAAAGCCGCCGCGTGCAGAGCTGCTCACTTCAGTGCGTCCTCTTCCACGGGAGGCATTTGCATTAAAGGTGATCTCTATAAATAAGTCAACGTACGCATTGTTTGTCTTGTGTTTGGGTTTTGTTTGGTGATGGGAGAGCTCGGCAGGAAGGAGAGCAAGCGGTGGGCTCCTTGCAGCTGTCCGCCCCATCCCACCGCTAACCCAGGAGAGGTGCCCTGCCCAAAGCTTCTCCAGCACAAGCAAGCAGTCACCAAGGTATCTTGCATTTGATTTGCTGGGTCGGTTTATTTTATTTTATTTTTTGCATGCAAGAGGCTTCTGGGTTGCGTGTGAGATGGGTGGGTTGTGTTGAAAGTGAACACAGCCTCGCATGTAGGTGCAGAGCAAAAGCTCTCCGAGTGCCCCGGCAGGTGTTTGGTTCAGACCAGAGCCAAGCACGGGGCTGGGAGATCCCTCTCTGACTTGAGGCATCTCTTCCCAGCCTGCCCAGCCCCACTCCTCTCGCATCTCTTGCCCTCTGAGGTGGAAAAGAACACAAGAACCATGGCTGAGACCTCTCCTAACCCTGATGGGAAAAGATCTTGTGCTTGGGTGGGCAGCTTGGCTTTCAGCTTTAAGGGTGTACAGATAAGTCAGAGGGGTTGAAATAAGAAAGGCGAAGCGGCAGATGCGGCTTACCAGGTTGCTTTGCAGGTTGTGCTCTTGACGAGTGGGTGCCTCTTTGGAAGGTCGAAGGAAGTGTGAAGCGAGCGATGGTGATGGCTACCTTTGCCAGCCTGTCGTCTGGTGGGGGCAAGGAGGAGGGAGGCAGTTTTTTTAGCCAGGAGAAGCACTTGAGATGGGATTGCCGTCAGCCAAGCTGTGAGAAACCCCCCAGGAGCAGCCCGGTGGATGGTCTTTGCTCACACCACTGTGGCATAGCTTGATTTTCAGGTTGATTTAACCTGAAAGAAAACTCCCAGTCTTCTAGGAGATGCCATTCAGATCCAGACCTTTCTTTCTGGTTGGCAAACAACATGCTGAACCCAAAAGCAAGGTCTCAGGAGCTTCTGGCTATGTGCACCATGTCTCTGAAGCAGAGGCTCAGCTAGTTTGCCAGCCTGGAAATTTTGAGTGAAACACCGCAAGCTCAGGCACTGTTGAGATTTCAGGTATTTTCTTTGGCCCTGATGGAGAGAAAAATGTCCCATTGACAAAAGGAGATTAATTGCAATTGAAATCCCAAAAAGCAATAGAAGCAAAGGAGCACGGAAACCTGAATGCAATGAGAAGGGGTGAGTTTCCCAGGGGCAAGCATTTGGGGAAAGGTAAAAGTGCATGTGAGGGTGTCCATGGTCTTTGTGGACAATGAGCCCTTGTAGGACACAGGGATGGGGACAGGAGGTGGGTGGTCTGCAGGGAGGAGCTGCAGGGTGAAAACCCATCCGAGATCCACTGCCAGGTGCTCCCCAGGAGCTCCCAATTCCATCTGACATCTGTCAAGGGAATAAGACTGTGCTTGGGGGAGAGGAGGCTGAAAAAGGGGAAAGCTGGAGAGGGGAAGGGACAGCAAAGTGAAAAGGTCTGGTTAAAGCTCATGGGGGGCTTCGTGCCACACCGCGGTGAGCCAGAGCTCTTGGGCAGACTTTTCCGAAAGGGCTCGGTCCCACTTGTGCTTATGGGAAATCAGTGAAGGGTTTCGCTGAAATTTTTATTTTAACTTCCAATGTCATTACAAATTGAAAACCAAACATGCTTCTGAGTGAGTGGTTGATTGGAGAGCGGTAATGTAAGATGCATACATCCATTATATATATATGCTTACATCATGTGTATATATAATGTTTGTGTGTGTGGGTATTTAATCTAGGCATAAGTAAGTCATGCTTTTGTTTTTCCATTCCTAACTAATATAACTTGACTAAAAAAAAGTTGCTGCAGTGGGTTTGCAGAGTAAAGCACTTTGAATCTCAGAATTGTTTTTGTTTGTTTTTTTTTTTCTTAGCACAGTCCAATTTGCTATAATATTATTTTATACACAAATTTTTTTTGTCTGTCTTTATAAACTATTATAAGTACTATTTTTGTTATAATTCAAAATAGATATTTAGTATAAAGTTTTGCTGTTAAATATTTGTTTTTTAGTAAAATATGATTTTTTTCCTCTTTATTGTAAACATTGTCTGGAAAAATATTAATATGATTTATCACAGTTGTTTTTAATATTAAAAAAAAGAAAAAAGCACTTGTGAGGTTTTTCATTATGAAATTGGTGCCGTGTGAACATGTGTTTCAGTCATGTGGTTTTTAATATGTATATAATATTATGTGTTGCATATTAAAATGAATGTTGTGTATTTTGTGATCTTAAAAAAAAAATAATCCATGTGGCTATTTTATAGACTTCCATAATAAAAAGAGTTGAATCTCCAAACTTTTTGTTTCATATCCATCTGCATCTCCTTTTGAAGGGCTTATGTCCTCTTGGTTTGGGCTCTTAGGGTGACACCCACATCCAGGGAACAGGGACACCTCAGAAGCGGGATTTTTGAACCCCCCTGGGGACCTCAGGGTCTCCATGGCCAGGGTGAGGCCTCATTGGCTGGCACGGATTGAAATACAGGACATTCCACTTAAAAATAAGAAAAAGCTTTTTTATGGGGGGCGGAGGGGGGGTGGGGGGGGTGGCCAAATGTTGAACCAAGTAGTCCAGAGATGTTGTGGATCCTCCATCCCTGGAGGTACTCAGAGCATGACTGGACGTGGTCCTGAGCAACCTGACCAAGGTGGCCCTGCTCTGAGGTCTGTCCCACCCTGAGGATTTGGTGAGCTCTAGGATGCCCAGTTTCTGCCCAAAGCTTTTACTTTTCCCCAGCCACAGACGGAGGCTGGACAAGACAGGCAGGAGGGAAGGGAAAGGTGCTCATTTCCAGTTGCGTGTGTGCCCTGGCCCTTGCTGCTGGCTCTTTCAGGAGCTCACAGCCACATTGAGGTGGCACAGGAGAGTGCCGTGGGCCAAAGAACATACACCCAACTACAGATGGTAATGGCAGGCTGGCATGGTGGACCAGACAAGGCAGGACACACTTCCCAAGGGTAGCCCAGGTGGGAAGGACCCTGTGATGGGCAGCAGTCAGGTTGTCTGCAGCCCTCCCATCATCTCCTGTTTGGGCTATTGAGAGATAGACCGCTCCCATAACCAGCTCCTCAGCAAACCCGTGCCCCAGAGTTTTCTTTTAGCAGGGCTTGCTTTGAGCTTTTTAGACCCAAAATGTTTTAGGAACTTTTAGCCCTGGGTGGTGGGATGAAGGGCTTTACACGAGATGTGACAGGACAAGTTAGTGGTGGGAGTTTCAGCTGCACCCACCCCATCCCAGAGTGGAGATGGGGTAGGCTGAGGGTGCTTAGAGTAATTAGGTAATTATTTAAGTAATTAGTTTCTGTCTCCTTGCTCCCTTCCTATAAAAAAAAGCTGTGACAGCATCCTGGCTGTTTTGGGGACCAGGATGCTGCTGCTTTGCAAACCCTTCCTACGATCACATTCAAAGGCAAGTGATGGCTGGAGGAATTAATGTAGCTCTTTGCAGTTGGCTGGAAAATATGACCATGCAATCCAAGCCCTTGTCCCTTCAGTGCAGCCAGAGGATCTGAGGCTCCTTTCCCTCCCTTCAGTGCTTTGCAGCCACTCTCTTTTCCTAGTTGCTATTCTGGATGTGTCCTGCCAACAGCGGTCTTGCCGTGTCTGTCCTGGCTGTTGCCAAAAAAACACCGTGAGATTGCACTTGTCTGTGGTCCTGTCCCCTTCCTGGTCTCTCTTTGAGCCGAAGGGCCCAATGTGTCACCTCCTCACCCTTCCTTTCCCTTTCCAACCCACGATGCATTTATAATACCTGTCTGTCACCTGTTTAATAGCAGGGGAGGTCATTTCCTTTTGGCCTTTTCTCTTTGGGATTTCTTTTCTCCACCCCCACACCACCCCCTTCTCCCTCCCTTTGCTTCTATTTATTTATTTATTTTATGGCTTCTAGCAAGAAGCTGCACCACCCCTGGAGGGAGATGATGTGGCTCGCTTGACTCCAGCAGAAGCAGGGAACATTTTTGGGTGGTCTCGCGGGAGCCGCTGGACGGCAGCGCAGGTCAGTCAGACTCCGTGTACTTTCCATTCAGCTCTGGCACCGAGTCTCACGTTACCTGCTTTGTTTTAACTTTAGCTGAACTCTTGGAAAGTTTCTTTTTAAAGCTTGTGTGTGAGAACACAGAAAAGGTGTGCAAGTGTGTGTGCATGTGTACATGGGCTTTTCTTTTTTTCTTTTTCTTCTTCCCCTCCCTGCCCTTCTGAATGTAGCCTGGTGTCTCTTGCAAAACGGAATGGGTTGCTGGAGCAGGCTTGTGTCCCCTTGGTCTGGCTGAAGCGTGACTTTAATCTGCAAAGCTCAAGGCTCAGGCCCTTCCGCGGGGTTGGCGAGGCAGCGTTAGGCCAAAAAGGGGCAGTGCAAAATGTTGAGGCATCGCTAAAATAACATTTACAGGAATTATTACAAAGAGAGAAATGGGAGAAAGCAATGGTTTTCCAGGTGGTATGGATGGTTTCTTGGCATTGATTTCCCCCAGATAATGTCAGGAGCCCTGGTAGACCGCTAGCTCTGATCTTAGCCGGCATTTAAACACATGGGTGCTGTCACGTGCTGCCCCATGAATAGAACGGAGTATTTCAGTTGCAAGGGCACTGCAGTGATCGTTGTGCCTGCTGGGGGCTGCTGCAGCTGGCTTGGGGGCTGCTCGTGGCTTCTTCTCTCCATGTTCCTCTTGTGCTGGAAGCTTCACACACCACTTTTAGGCTTTTGTGGTGAAATAGTGAGGTTGGTATGTTGTGTGCATCCAGTTCCTGGCTGGCCTCCTGACAGAAACAGGCTGAAACCCCTCAAAATAAAGCCTGCTGTATTTTCTGAAATGTTGTGATAATAAATTATAGTACCTGGATAGCCTTGATATTTTATAAATGTGTGATCTGTATATTCAAAAATGATCAATTGTGACAGCAAAAAGGATGTAAAATGGTAGGATGGCAAATGGCTTCTGGCAAATATTTCTTTTTTGAAGGTCTCCCTCCTCACCTTCACATGAGAGATTTCCAATTTATTCCAGCTGGAAATGAAAATTTTCCTTTACAACAGGAGATTACACCCAATTTCTAACCTATAGCATCTTCCTGGTTACTGATTTAACCTCTGATGTGTGATTTTGATAAGATAAAATACAAATGATAAATGTTTGCATGAAAAAATACGACAAAGAGAGGGTGAGGAAAGCTTTGAGGCTGTGGCTCCAGTCTCCAGTGGACCTGCATGTGTTTTCTTGTAAACAAATAATCTGCAGTGTAGACACACAAAACCAGGGGCTGAGGAGTGGTTTTAGCTAACGCATCCCTGTGAGCTCCACGCTTGTTCTCTCTGGGTGGTTTCATGAGATGATTCCTGCGTTTATCAAAATCAAGAAGTGGTTCTCTGCAGTGGCTTGAGCTTCCCAGAACAGAGAGGGCAGGCTGCAGCATGCAAGGTGAGGGCTCCATGATGGAGACCTTAGGAAAACTCTCTCTATCTGGGTAGGCTTTTCTCAAGCAGCTTCCCAAAGCCACCATTAGGTGATAAGAAATTGAATTAAAGGTAATGGTGAACACAACCTTGAATGTCATACTGATGCTAAGGAGTGTGCACTCCAGAAACAAATGTTTCCTAAGTATTTCAGGCAGCAGCTTGAACAATCAATTCATTCACACTGAGAAAATTTCTTTTTCATGGTCTAAGACCAGCATTCAAATGACCCTACCTGTGTCCTCCAGCTTGTGTTACTATTTCGTGTCCTCCTTCAGCATTCCGTAAAGTCAATGGCTGTCTGTCTTTTGACTGTGTTGGAAGGTAGATCAGGCTTTTATATGCTTTTTCAACATTATAAATATAGATGGAGTATATATGTATATTTGTTCTGAAGTATCGTGTTTGACCGTTTGTTATGGCATGAACAGTTCCTCTTTCAGTGTAGTGAACACAGTTTTATCTGGCATAAGAGTTATGTTTAGTCTACATTCACATATAGTTTTTCCTTTAACAATATTTCTCTAATTATGGCTATGTGGATTCATTTTGCTCAGTAAGGAAAGGTGATTTTTTGGACATGCTTGTGTGTGATGGGGGTGGATTGCACTGAGCAACGTCAACCAACCACAGGTGTGCTCCTTGGGTGCTCATGAAATGTAAGAGCTGCTGTTACACCCCACCATGCCACATACCTGTCTCTGACCATGGCCAGTAACTTATATTGAGGGAAAGGTTGAAAGAAATGGGGTAGGTGTAGACTGAAACTTTTTTATGCCTGAACCTTAGGTTAGATCTGTGGGTTGGTTAGGGAGGTCCTGGCCTGCTGGAGCACCAGGATTATTTTGTAGTTGGCAATGGAGATGCTCTACATCACCTTGTCTTGTTTTCTTCTGAAGCTCTATAAGTAGATCTTTCTCTCCTGGTGTTGTGACTTGTAAAGCATTGAGGGAAGGAGGGGTACGGGTTGAAAAGGTGATGGAGTGATGAAGTATGGCCAGCAGTGCTGCTGGTTGAGCGTGGCTGACTCCAAGGGTTGGGCTGCAGACCACCAAAACAGAGCCTCATCCCAAGCCTAGTGGAGGCTGTCATGGGTGGCCTGGGCTCCCATCACATCATGAGGCCAGACACTATGGCAGCACTTCATATCCCAGAAGCGACCAGCCCAAAGCTCAGCTGCTGGCTGGTCTGAGCCACCAGCTGCTTCTGCAGAAGTTTGTTTAAAAACAGAAGCCCATGAGTACTAGAATTGCTTTTGCAGGAGTCTCATTAAGACAGACATTATTGTGTCTATTAATAAAGCAGAACATTTCCTCTGCTGGATATTAATCACTGGGTGGATACATTCAATGGGGCAGTGAAGGGGCCTCATGGACAAATCTGGACTGAGTAAATTAATGTGTCAAATTACTCCCATAAAATTAATGAGTGTTAGTCCACGGAAAGCTGGAAAAAATGGACCCAGAGAGAGCACAGAGCCATCCTGCTGTTAAAGCTGACTTGCTGCATAAGGTCAGTTTATAGGAAAGCTCCCTCAAGATCAATTCATTAAAGTTTACAGGACTTGTCTGAGTCACCTAGCAGAGTTTCAGCAAGTGTGTTGTTATCTGCTACTGCTGCTGAGGCAGCTAAGAGACTCCAAGGAGTAATTAATCAGTGAATCCTATGAGTCTTCCTCCCACCCTGCCAAGCTCACCAGCTTCTATGACAGGTTGCTGGAGCATTGGTGGTGGGATGAGGGGATCACTGCCGGTCCCTTCTACTCTGAGCTATTCTACGATTGCTTTGAAACTGAGTTTGAATTGTTAACTGCTCCGCTTCCCTCTCCTGCTGGGTTCTAAACCACCTCGAAGTTTGTGCAGATAACCTCCTCGGGCTGTTATCCTGTGAGCATGGATAGATCTGGTTCAACCCACCCTGAGGCAGGGCACAAACGTGCGTTTATGTGCAAAGATGTGTCTTCCAAGCACCTGCACATAGGGCATGCGTGGGACACACCTCCTACCTGCTGGGGTTTGCCTAGGTACTGCTGAGCTGCCTGGTGCCTCAGTTTCCCTCTTTGTCCTGTGGGATATCCCAGCAGTTCCTGTGCCTGCATGTGCTCGTTTGCAGGGGATGGAGCAGGTCTCAGAAGGGGCAAAGGGTTTTATCATTGTGATTGGTGATTCCCTGGCAGCAGTTTGGTCCCTCTCTTGCCTTGTGATAAGTAGATTAACATCGCTCTCTGGTAACATTCGACAAGTCAGCAAAGGGAAATTTAGATGTTCTGACTCTGAAGTCACAAATGAACTTGAAACCCCTGAGATCTACAGGGGGTGGGGGTGGGGGGGTGGGCAGTTTCTACTTTTAAGATAATAAAATTGGGAAGGGACTGGTAAACAGGGTTTGAAGCCCTTCCAGACCTGTTCCATGAGCTCTGCATAAAAAAACGTTGTTTATATTGACCTGTTGTCAATTTTCGTTTTAATTGTCATTGTAGAGTTTTCCATTAGAAAAAATATAAAAAACAATCAGACCAACATATTTCAAGTGGATGCAGAAGAATCCACAGTTGGTTTCTGGACCATCCTTTAATCCAGAAATTCCAGGATTACCAGGAACTAATGTTGGTCTCCCTTTTTTAATGGGGTACTATCAAGTCAGCTTAGAGACGTGCTCACCTGGCCTCACTTCTTAGAGGGAATCGCTCCTGTGCTAGAGGAAAGTGCGAGGCCATGCCTTGTTAAGACTTAACGTAAGGTTTTCAGAGGATTTTTCTTAGAAAGTGCAAGTTACAGGAATTTCAGCCTGAGTGAGTTAAAAGTCCCTAAAAACCTTTTTATTGAGTAACATGACGGTAGGAGACAATAACCTGGTGGTCTGATGGGTGGGGGGATAGAAAGTTTTGTCAAAGTGAGTTCCTGTGTTCAGCACAGATGATTCATTGCCTCCAATTTACGAATGGCACGATTCCACAGTGGAGTTGCGCTCATTTAAATCTCAGGGACACTCAGTAAATCTGCCTTGTTCTTGCCCAGTTTCAGTCTGAGGGTTACATTGCTGCAAGTGGCTGCCACCTGTGGCTCCATATCCTCCCTCCCCAAAACCCCTCAGCCTTAAATAGTTCCTACAGTGATGCAAACCCTCTGACATTCATGATGCTGAACCAGCCTGAGATAAGGCCAAAACTTCAATATAACATAAATATATTTAAAAAGCTGTATTCAGGATCAGCTTTTCACTGTCTGGGGAAAGGGAAGTGGCCTTTTGCAGTTCACTTTTGCAGTTTAGCTGCTCTCTCCTGATGTTTTCATGGGGCTGTCCAGCCCCCATCTTCCATGGTGCCAGTCCTGAAACACCCACCGATTTACCTCAAATAGCAGAAATCTGTGTTTTGGCTAAAGTAGCTGGGATGGCACTCTGCAAATGCCCAGTGTTGAGGTTTCCTTCCCCCCCCCCCTTTTTTTTTTTTTTTTAATTTTTGCTTTGCTCTGTTTCCTGTTTTGTTTTTCTTAGTGGAAAGAGGAATAAGTAATTTTGAGTCTCAGACGGGTTCCCTGGGCCAGTCTTGTCTTGGACATCACACTGTTTTTTTGGGGGTGATTGAGTTATGAAGAAGGGTTTTGTTAGCATTTGGGCAATGCCTGCTCTTGAAGGAAGTGCTGTCACAGAAAATTACTGAGATATTTTTAATATGAGGTTTTATTAAATGGAGTAAGCATTACATGTGCAGGGGCAGACTGGGGAAATGCATCTCTGCCAACTTTCACAGACTTCTAGATCCATCATGTTTATGACCAAGAAGGGACATTAGATCATCCTGTCTCATCTCCTGAATACGGGCCTTAAATTTAATCCTTTTTACCTGTGCATCACGCCCTGCCATGTGCATTTGGCAAAAGCATGTCTTCCAGGAAAGCATCTCATCTTGAAGGAAGGCTGAGAATCCACCGCTTCCCGCAGCAGTTTCTCTGGCTAATCACCCTCGCTGTTTATTTCCACTTGCAATTTGTCTGACTCTCTGCTATTGATTCTTGTTCTGCCTTTCACCGCCAGGTTAAAGATTCCTTTAGGACCTCGATCTTGCTCCTTGCGAAGAGGCTTACATGATGCAATCAAACCAGCTCTCGGGCTTCATTTTTTTGATAAGTTAAGTGCAAATTTGGCTTATGAAGCCGCCTGTTGCTTCAGCCTCTGGTTTGTTTCTCTGTGTGTTTTCCTCACAACTACCCATTAACACACCATCCTTTTAAAAATATTGGACACAAGATCTGCCCAGATTTCCCTCATTCAGCTTGTTCATGGAGAAATCACTGAGGAGAGCTCATCTTCATGAGCAATGTCTGCATTCATAGCTGACACTCAATTTTTCCCTTTCTTTCACAGCTTTGATGGAACCCATCATTGGGTAGCTTGGCCCCTTTGGACATTGAATCTTTGGTGGAGTAGCTGGTTTTGGGAGATGTGTCCAACACCCCTGCTTTGTGGGGAGAGGTGTGGGAGCTGGGCAAAAAGACCCAATATTTGTCTAAGCTCTCTAAACCGAGAGTTCCAGCTTGCTCCTTGTGCTGCCTTGGTCTTGTGGCAATTTTCACTACTTCCATGCTTTTAAGTTATCTGAGATTTTTTAATTAATGCTATGGGAAAAGGTAGATTTGCCAAACCTGGTTTATTATCTGTGAATTATCAGAACAGTGGAAAGGTGGAGAAAGACTGAGCTTGATTCACATGGGCTGGCAGAAATCTGGGAGAGGATGGGCGAGAAGATGACAATGCTGGGGCAGTTGGTACCTGAGCAGCAAAAGATGCTTAATAGCACTGGAGGTGCTCATCCCCTGTCCTTTCCCCTGAGGCAGTTGGATCAGGCCCGTCCTCCAGAACATCTCCACTGGCAGATGCAAACCAGCTCGGCTGCTGGATGCTCCCAGCAGGCAAGATGGTTGCTGGATGCCAGCTGCTGTTCACTGGTCTGATGCTCCGTTTGCCTCCTCCAGCACAGCACAGTGTAGTCACCAGAGCTTGCACAAACCCATCAAAACGGTTCTCCAGCAGGCTGTAGGTTCCTATTATTTTTGCCTTAGGAAAGTTCTCTATGCTGGGAACCTGCTCCTGTGCTTAAGAAGGATTACAACAGTGGTTTAATGGCTAAATTTTTGTTGTGCTTGCACCTGAGGGTGACTTGGCCAAATGCAACATGTGCACAGGAGCCTGTGATGTGACCAGGGGAGGTGCTGAGCCCTGGGCACACGTTCCCAGCTCTTCACATCCAGCCCAGAGAGGGGGAAAGGAGCAGACGGCAGGAGACGGGGGTGGCCAAACAGAGGAGCTCTGTGGCAGGTCTGACAAACGGGGGTAGGTTCACACAGCCAGGTGGTTCCTCTGTCTATAAAAAGAGAGGGAAAGCCAGACACTAGACGTGGTCGGCCCTGTGGTGCAGACAACTAAACAGAGCAAACTTGTAGTGATGTCTCCATGACCCCAAAATACCAGTCGAGCTCTCCTGGTTTCCCAGTTCAGAAGTGCCAGTCGTCCCTCCAGTGTGACTCCGAGGCATGCTCTCACTTTGCACTTTGTGGTTTATTTACTGTCTGGGTACTACCATTGAACGGGGGAAATATTCCAGGGCTGGCTGAACCATGTACTCGGGAAGAGAAGGCCGCACCAGGTCTGTCTGTATTTTCATGGGTCTCCAGCTATCGGATAAGATCAGCCTCAGGAGTCAGTGTGAGTGCTGAAGCTAATGTCTGGATTGATGAAGGGCACTGATGCAGTAGCAATTTCTATCAGGACATGGAAAATGGAAGGGGAGAACCTGAATCCAGCCTCATTCTTTGCTTGACAGAGAGGCAATAACGCAGTGGAGATTAGTCCTGTGCCTGACAGCATCCACATGCGGAGGGTGTCTTTTGGTCCCTTTGAAGCAACACCATCATTAATTGCATTTTATGCCCCTGTAAGTAAAACTGAAACCCAGCTAATCATCCTGGATTCTGTTTTCCTCAGTTTAAGTGTTAAACTTAGGAGCTTGGCTCTAGACTGAAATATCATGGGCAAATTATAAGTATGAAGATGCAAAGATTGTATGAACAGATGTGACCTCTGGAACAAAAGTGCATAAATTTCTGATTTCCCTGGTTATGCTCTTTCCAGCAAAGTTTTTCTGAGTCAGCTCTGCTGATACTATCTTTGCCCAAATATCTTTGGCCACTCTCACTTTTGAAGGCAGCCCTTCACCTCCAAAGCCCTCTGCTCTGTCCTCCCATGCAGCTGCTAGAGCATCCTGTGGCCATGAACCCTTCTGATGATACATCTCATGCCCTTATGGTGTGGGTCTCCTAGTTGGCCCCTGCCTGTTGCAGCTTGACACAAGTCCATGAGCCAAGCAATGGCCCTAAGTCCCGCCCACAAACCTGGGGAATATTATGATGCCCCAACATTCTCCAAGTTGTTTGTTTTTTAGGAAAACAGACCTCTCAAAGGCATGTTAAAATAAGCTATTAGTGTAGCCACAAAGTCCAGGCTGAAAAGACTGGGAAACCCCAAGCTGAACTGTGGTTGTGTGGCTTCAATTTTCTTCCTTTTGGTCTGCAAATGATGCTCCTGTCTTAAATGAGGTGGTCACAGGCACGGTAATATCATTACACTTTGTGGATCAAAGGGATGGTGTTCACTTCATGAGCAGCTCTTTAATAACTAGTTTTCTTCTTGTTGACCAAGAGCAGCTGTGGGTTGCTGGTTTTAGCCCACTGTTTGGTCCCAGCTCTGTCCACATGGGGCTCTGCAAGTGACCCTGACCCACAGACACTGCCCAAATTTGCACAAGCTTCTCTGCATCAGGAACCAGCAACATTTTGCAGAGGGGAAACGGTGGTGCAGGTGGCACCCCAGCATGTGCCCAAAGTGGGTGAACATGGATGTGACCCCAAGTCCAGGGCACTTGTAGGACCTGCTTCTTCCATGGGCAGCCTGCTTCCACTCCACCCTGGCTGTGCAGGAGTGTGCTGGAGGCATTAGGGAACATGCCAGCCCACTCTCTGCCCGTGCAGAGGTTGTCAAACCCTCTGTGAATGCTCTGAAATTTTGTGTGCAGACTTTCAGGGATGCTCCACCACCCAGAAGGGAGCTGCACCAGAGATGCTGGCAATGGGCAGGCAGTGTGGCTCCCAAAGGTGCCCTTGGGGATGCTTCTGCTCCACCCATGTGGATGCAGCAAAAGGACAGATGTCCCCACACCCATCTTGCTTCACAAGCGAGATGCCTGCAGGTCTTCCTAGAGCAGTGTTCGCATGTTACCTGATCAATAAGATGTGCATGGGAATTCTTCACAGCCTGCCCAGATGGGTGTGGGGCCACTTACCCTGTGCAGTGCTGGGAAGGAGCGCTGATAAAACCTGCGCACGCTTCAGTGCCACGGAGATGCTCGGGCACTGCTGGCCACCTTGGGAAGCTGTTTGTTAGCTCAGTGCTCACGGTCTTGCATGGCACAGCAGCCCTGTTCAGGCTCTTTCCTCCTCTCCCACCCACCACCTGATTCCCTGTGTGGGGCTGTGTTTACCCACTCACAGCTGAGCACACAAGCCCTGACAAGCTGACACCCGGTACAGCTCTCAGCTCCTTCCTGGATACTTGCCCTATGTATGCTCATCTTGGATGCAGGAGATGCTGGTGGTTCCTGACAGGTCCTGTGCACAAAGTGAAAGGGAGATGATGCAGTCAGTGGGCTGGTGTCCCTGAGGATACCCCTGCACTGAGGTCGGGATCTCACCAAGGACCAGGACTGCTTTGCTGTCAATGCTTTTGCCCAGCCTGCATCCTGCTCCCTCCTCTGTCCCCACGTGAAAGGACTTTGCCCTCTGCAGCTTCTCCTCTCCTTGTGCACCTGCTTCCCCATCACACAGCCATCCGGCTGCGGGCCTTCAGGCTCAGGAAAGGCTGTGCCAAAACCACCACCCTCTGCCTTACAGCCTTGTTTCAAAGGTTTGTAATCAGCTGAACTCCCCAGCCGGAGGGGCTGGGGTTGTTAGGGAGCACAGATCTCCTTGTACATCCTTAAATGCTGAGTTCTTTGCCAGGGTTAATTTTCTTCCCTTCCCTCTGCTTCCCCCCCACCCCCCCAGCTTCCTGCCCTGTCTTGAGGCAGAGGTTGCAAGTCCTGTGCTCAGTGTGGCTGCAACAAATAAATCCCCCTACTCTCTCCTGGAGCTTAGGGTTGCAATCTAGCCAAGTGCTTGCTCACGTGCTTGGATCGAAGTGCATGAAAAGGCTGTGCTGCATCTGGTCTCTCTTGTGTGCCAGCACCTTCCTTGGACCCAGATTCCCACCTCCTGCAGCTGGAAGTGTGGGGTGGATGTGTCTGTGTGTCTGGATTGAGTTCAGGGGTTGGCAGGGGCTGGAGCTCTCTGCTGGGGTCCCACATGCCCTCCATACGGAGCAGGGAAGAGATAACTCCGCTTTCTACAGAAATCCTGGGTGGGCTGTCACAGTCCCGTCGGTGTGTGTGCAGCAGGGAGATGCACAGTGGGACCTAAACAGGCAACTTTCCATATGCGTGTTCAGTTACACAGCCTGTGATTACACTTAGTGTCTTGGTGAACAGCCAGATCAGCCTCCCCTGGGCAGAGGCCACCCATTCTCTTCTTCCCAAAAAGCTGTTTGGCAGGGGTTGAGCAGCAACTCAGTGCAACAGCACTGAGCAGTAGCTGGGGTTTGGGGAGGATTGTTGCGCTCAGCAGCAGGTGTCACAGGCTGATGTACCCTGAGGCAGTGACTTAAAGGGAATTTAATTCTGTTAAATATCTGCTTTGGGAGTCCTTGTGCCAGGCTGGCACAAGGTGGTGGCTGGTGCTTTGGGGTTATTGGGTGGGTGGGTGTCTGCAGGGAGAGGACCTTGATCCTGGCTCAAGATGTAGCCCCATCCCTGCTCTGTGGCCCGGGTGGATGGGGGAGGACAGACCGCTGTGCTGCTCCTGAGAACTATGAGCTCATTTCATGCTTTACTGGTGCAATAACTGTGGATGCATGAGCTTCCCTTTGCTGGTTGCGCATTTATTTGCGTGTGGATCTGCTTGGCAGTTTGGTGTGACCAGTAGTGTGGCTGTGCTGGGGGCCGTGGGATCTGTGTCCTGGCATGCCTTGCATGCACACAGGCCAGGTTTGCTGGTGTATGCAGGCACTCGTACCCTCCACGCTCAGTGTTTTGGGGTGAGGCTTTCCTCAGGCACCAGGGTTGTGATGGAGGGGTGTGTGTGTTTTTATGATGCTTCTTTGTGTGACACTTTTTGGTGCTGGTGCAAATCTAAGCGCAAGGCACCAGGGGCTGCCCAGCACGATTGCATGTGTGGCTGAGGGTGCGTGTTAGTAGCTGAGGGTGCTATTGAGAACACATGTGTGCACGTGCTGGTGGGTGCTAGGGAGTGTGTGAGGTTGAACATGCTTGTGCATGCCCTGCAGGGTGCATGTGTGTGTCTCTTGGGTGTGCACGGCTCTTTGGGCAGTAGCTGAACGGGACAGCGGGTATGTGCACCCTAATCCTGACTGCACCCATCTTAGAGCTGTTGAAGCTGGACTCCAGCACTGGACATTGGACTCCCACACAGCACTTGGCTGTGCTCCCTTGCTGCCCTCTGCAGGCAACCACCCCTTGTCCGTGGCTCCACTGAGCAGACGCAGCCCATCCTGTGACAGCCAAGAAACAGCCTTGGCCTGGCTTGCCACACTCGCCCCCTCCCAGTACCCCAAAATAACCACGCTCCGTTGCAAATGCAGCCGGAGTCTGAGGGCTGCTGGGCACCTGAGGAGCCGCCGTGCTCGCTCAGGGTGGCCGAAGCCAGCTGTGCCGAAGGGCACCCGCAGCTTCCCCTGGCACAGCGGGCTGGCCGCCCAGGTGACAGCTCTCTGATGCCTTTGGCTGCAGCTGCTGCCGGTGGAGCGTGTAGGATGGAGAAGTGTGAGTCAGCCCCAGGAGCCTCGCATGCGAGCGGCTGTGCAGAGGTGCTTGGTAGACCCTCCTGGAGAGGAGCTACGTGTGGTGGCTGAGCGTGGAGGGATGCAGGCACATGGGTGTATTGACCCAGCTGCAAAGACACCCTCCAAGCAGGAGCACCCATGGAGAAATACAGTTGTCACTATAATTGTTACTGGCTTTCTAAAGCTACAGGCAATTCAGTGGGTTGCTTTGGGAAGCTGCTTTTGCATGCACAGACTTGATGTCCGTGCTTTGGCTGCACCTGAAGCTTTCTCTTGCCTCCCCTCTGCCCTTTCTCTGCTGAGTAAACCAAGGTCACAGCCCGTTTGCAGGAGTTGCCCCATGCTTCTATGCTGCAGGCCTGCATGAACCACTCTCACTCTGCCTCCCTGGTCTCTTTTGGCCTGGAATACAGAGCTAGAAATTGGGCTGATCCAGACTATCAAGCCTTCAATCTGATCCTGACCCAGGCTGGAATGAGGATGTCTGTAAGTCTGACTCTGACCTGAAGCAGTGGTGTGTTGGGAGCCTGGACCTGCAGCACCAGCATATTTACCAGCACTAACTCCAGAAGCTGTGATCTGATGGGATCCAGAGGAGCTCCAGACAAACTCCTTGGGCAGGTTGGGTTCTGCATGCACAGAGGAAATCAAGACATAAAAAAAGGAGGAAGAACTTGAAACTGCCCCGGTTCTGCAACACTTCATTTTTCAGTTTCTGGACAGGATTTCTATTTGGCATCTAATTAATCTCAAAACACACAAAAATCACGCAGTCTTGCAATTCTGCAGTGCCTTTTACCTGGGAATTTTGAAACACCTTGTTATGAAAACGAGCTTTGCAATTATCCTAAGTGTCTAGATGGAAAAATTGAGCTAGGCTATGTGATTTTGCCAAGGCTACCCAGACAGCCAGTGGCGGAGGTGCGAATGAGGTGGTAAAGGCACTTTCCTGTTCACAGAAAATCTGAGTTAAAGGAAAAGTTCAAGACAGGATCACTGCTCAGCTTTCGAGGAGCAAGCCCAGCTCCAGCCCTGTTTCCCAGAGCCTGTACTCAGCCTGACACTCCATAACTGTTGCAAAACTATAGCAGCTGAGTAATACGACAGTGGGTTGATTTGTGGTTGCAAATGGAGCTCAGGAGCCCTGATCGATGGTACCTTACCCTGAACACCAGACCCCACAGCCCTTTATAATGAGAACATAATCTTGCACAGTACCTGGGAGCTGAAAGCAGTTTTGGTCTCTAGCAGGTTAAGAAGGTCCCACCTTGTAGGCCTAGGAAGCTCCACTTCCAGGACCTGGAGTCTGGCATTTGTTACTGGGGTTGCATGCACCAGATTTTCATATGCATGGTGCTTTTTGGTAGCTGAGTATCAAAACTCTGCTCAGCAGGACATGGACCCGGCTCTGTAGTAGTTTGCACTGGCAATGTGGGAGGTGCCAGGATTGCAGCCTGCCTCAGATTCACGGCAAAGAGGCTAAACAGGAGGAGCAGATGGGTAGAAGAAGGAGAAGCAGGATGGTGAATTGGTTTGCTATTTATTCACAGACAAAGAACAGCAGAGAATATTTGGGGTTTAGACTGTGGCTTAAAAAACCCAGAGTTAATAGGATGAAGGAAGCAGCCGGACTCTTGCGTATTGGGTCATGTAAGAGGCCATATAACCTCTTTATGGTTAGAGGGTTAGGAGATGTGGTTGGATTCCCTGCCTTCTGTCCCTGTGTATGCTGCCCTTGGTTTGGGGTGAGGGGCAGACTGCACACTTAGGCACGTGTGGTTGTACCTGAGCCTCCAAGGTGATGGTGGTGCAAACCTGCACTTCCACACTTCTCCAGTCTGCAAGTGCGTGTCCGCAGCTGATGACTATGTTGCAAGTCACCGGTTCCCTGAATCGTCTTGCAGTTACATTGAGCTTTGCAATGTTCAGGCTGATGCCCGAGAGCGGTGCTGTGAATGGCTGCCTCTGCCGGAGGGGTTTAGAGCTCTGCTCTAGCTCATGAAGATCCTGTGAAGCTGAGCACCTAGGTACCATAGTGAGATGCTGTAGATGGGGAGACAAATAAGAACCCTGAAATTAATAAAACCTCCACCTATAAAAGAGAGGATAAAGGCTGTAGAAAGGAGGGACAACACAAGAAAGGATCTCATCGTGGCTGAAATGCTGGATCTGAAACGGTAGATCTGGGATGAAGTATGGGCTTGGCATGAGAGGCAGAGGAAGGAGCTGCTGTGGTGAGAATTCTGTGGGTGGTGCCTGCCCCATGGCTTACTGGTACCTTAGCACAGGTAAGAGGTCATTTGAGCTCTGGTAGCAGCTAAAGGGAGTGCCAATTGGAACCAGATGTCAGGAAGTGCGAGGCACCACAAACGTGTAGAAGGGCCTCCCAGCCATGGCGGTGGAGCCCCTAACACTGGGGTCATTCACGAAGCAATTAGCTGGCATCCTGTGGTTTTGGCCTGTTAAAAACGGGAATCAACCTTCAGGAGCTAAGTGGGGCTGCAAGGAGCTTTCCCAGAGCGATGGGAAGTGCTGGCACAGAGAATTAGTGTGAGCTCTGGATGGTAGGTGATGGGAGGTGGGATGAATGGACCTACCATTGACCGTGGAAAGACTGCTGTTGAGTTCAGAGGGCTTTGCCTCAGGCTGAGTGCTACAGCTTTGAACAAAACAAAAAAAAAAAAAAAAAAGGGGGATGGGGAAGGAGAGGCCAGGACCCCTACCCCTCATTCAGCTTTCCTGCCAGTATATCCATTAGAGCTTTTGAGAGTCGCATCTTCCACGTTTTCTTTTGGGGAGCTGCTGTCTATTGAATTGCTGAGGCAATAAGCTGTAGGTCATGGTGGGTCCATAGGTGCTTCAGGTCTTTAAAACAGGTTTGGGAGACTTTGTTAAGCATATGCCATAAATCACCTGAAAGTTATGGCTGAAGCAGGTCTATCTGGGTAAAATTTTCTTGTCTGGCTTTTTTAGGAGGTCAGACTGTTCGAATACATGCAGTTCTTCATTCGCCTATGATCATGGTAATGCACCCTGTTTTTTCCCCTTTGCTGCCACAAGTTCCCCTAATTTACATCAGTTGCTTCACATGGTATGGAGAGCTAGTGAGGATGTATTGTGAAAAGGCTCTCCTACTTACTGTCATGCATAAATCTTAAAGAAAGATGGGGGAAAAAAACATTTCTGAGGCTGGAAATTCGGGCTTGTGGTTTTTTTTGCTTTTTTTTTTTTTTTTTTTTTCCCCCCAGATTGCCTTTCTTCTCCACTATTTCTGTTCTATAGAAAGCCACCCAAAATTTCAGCAGACATCTTATGCTAGACCAATTTTGCAAGCTCGAGAGGGTCTGATGGTTGCCTGCTTTTCTGGCTGCTTACATACTGCATCCCTGTGATATAACTTCAGTTTTTCATACCCTTGACTTACTGCAGGACTAGAAAGGCTGCAGTACAAAGCCATCCTGAATTGGCTGTGGAGGAGCATTTATGCGAGTGAATGTTTGGAGAATCACCAGCTCCAGCTGCTGAGACATGGTGCTGTGGATCAGGAGAAAGATGTCCCAGCCCCTGCTTGCTGAGGTCTGATTGCTGCTGCTACATTAAGTCTCTGTCAGGCTGTTTCAAGGTCCACAAGGTTAACGGATGCTGCTCTACCAGCTCAGTACGATACAGGATACACCCGGGGGTGGGGGGGTGGGGGAGACAGTCTTCAATTGAGTCACAATTTATTAGTGTGGTTATGGAAGCTTATTCTCTCAGGAACCATAATGCTGAGTGATATTACATGAAGAGATGGTGGTATATTGTACATCACGGGACGCCAGCTAATGCAGCAGCCAGCGCCTGGCTCTGTCCGTTACACACACCCTCATACAAGGAGGCCCCTTCTCAGGGCGGGTGACCCTGAGGCTTGACATGGGGAAGGTGTGTAGGATTTGACACTGTGGCTGGTGTTTGCAAGGTGAATGTTTAAAGCCAGATCAGACCCTCTCCCCCTGCCCACTTTTACACACCCTTGGAGTGTGTCACACCTCGGGCAGCAATGCTCCCTCTCCGCTGGCTGTCAGCACAGGCTGGCTGAGCAGGTTGGACTAACACCTCACTCCGAGGCGGCTGGAGAGAAGTGAGAGGATTCCCAGCCGAGGGGATGTGTTAAGCTGCTTATTGCATTTGCCCTCCCGGGAGGCAGAGGTTTAATTGCTCTCCCAGCATCTTTTCTTTCTCTAGCGCAGATTGCAAACTTTCTACCATTATGTTGCATGCTTGGAGCTGGAGATCCCGAGTGATAGCACAGAGCTCTGAGTTTCCTCTGCTTTGCTGTTTGTGCAGCCAGGCCAGCACACTGAAAGTGAAAGCAAGATACTACTGCTTGGGACTGCAATGAGGGACTCCTGTTTCTGGTGCTTCTCTTGGCTGCAAGAGATAATGTGAAGGGCACGGGATGCTGTAGCACCTTGCCCAGTGTCAAAGAGAGAGAGAAAGGTTCATGCAGGCTAAAAAAAAAAAAAAAAAAAAGAGCAAATTCACTCAGATTTTCTGAAATGCTGCAGCCTGTGTGAGGGTATGTGGGCAGGAGTTGGAGTGGTGGGCTTGAGAGGAATATCTGGAGCAGGAGGGCATCCTTTACTGCCCTATGCTCCTTCCAGACCTCACCAAGTGACAAAGGGCAAGAGGCTATGGCTTTATAACTGCTCGCTTAACGGGATCGGAATGACTTACTAACCATTCCTATCTGAACAAAAATAACACCAAAACATTATCTTTTCTCCCCCATCCCTCCCAAGCCTCATGACTTTAAAAGGATTTGTGACAAGCCATGAGCCTTGAGAAAATAAACCATGATGAATTCCCATCCACAGAGACAATTCTGAAGGTATGTGCCTCCTCCTCCCCGTTCACTGGAAAACCACAGTCTTGGCCAGGACTGGAAGAAGAACCATTCATTCAAACCTGATTTCTAAAATCTTATCACAAGAAATGGTCTCAATTGCTTTTAAATCGGCTCCATGGGGATTCTGCTTCCCCTCGTGTGCCAGGTTAGCTCTGCAGAGCGTGCAGGGCTGGCCAGTGTCCTCAGCACACATGATGGGAGGGCAGCACATTGGGGTAAGCATGTAACCAAGGGATGGCTGGGAAGAGGACAGCCTAATCAGTGGGATGATCACCCCTGGGGAATACCCAGCTTCTCCTAACTGTTCCACTGCAATAAGCTTAGGAGGGGGACTTTAAAGCAGATGCTGCTGCCTTATCTTGTTTTCTAAACAGCTAGTGGGTTCTGACTGCCATGCTTCATGCCTGCAAAAAGGTGTTTTTCTGGGGGGCTGGCATGGCTTTTGGATTTCACTGCAGGCATGTAGAGTGCAGAGTTTGTCCTGTTTGCTGCTTGCCCCTCTGCAGGTGAACTGGACAAATCTCAGTGGTCACAAGTGTGTTGGCCAACATGGGCCAGAAGGTTGGTTTCTGCCTTGAGCAGCTTTGAACTACCAAGAAGCAAAACAAACAGCTGTCCACAGCCTTAAATCAGACTTGATCCTGGTCTAGGTCCAGGAGAGAAGTAATCTCTGCTCGATTCCTTGATGTACGTGATTTTCTTGTCTGTGCTGGCTCAGCTGGTGCTTTGTGGGGAGCAGATCTGTGGCTCCAGCCGCTTCCTGCCCACCAGAGTGGGAGGAGGAGCACTAGGTGCTTAGGAGCTACTGGTTTCCCTCACACTGGTCCCCACAAGACATGACTTTGCTCCTCTGAATGCACACAAGAGGATTTACGCTGGAATATGCCACTGGGAGGGATGAGGTTAGTACAGGGCAATCTATGTGCAACATAAAGCTCTGTGGGATGCCTGTAAAATGTTGTGGTTTGAGCTGGTCAGAAGAAGGACAAGGTTTTGCATGCAGGAATTAGAAAGGTCATTTTCTGTCAGTGCACCAGAAGTTGCCTGTTTGTCTGGTTTTGTTGAAAACATTGGCAGAGCTGTGCAAAAAAATGTTCGCATTAACAGTGTGGTGTTTTGTATTTTGTCATCGTGGTTTGTAATTGTTAAACTTGTGCTGATTTTCTTTCATTTTCCTTCTGCACCTTGGAGTTTTATTCGGATCTTGGTGAAAAACTGAAAGCAGAAATAGATTTTTTTTTTTCCCCCAAGTAATCACGTTCTTGGGGAAAGGTAGAACGGAAAGACTGTTTTCAACTCCTTCCTCAGTTTAAAACTCTCTTTAATTCTAAGTTATACTAATAAAATTCTGGTGTGACCTGGTACAGGTGAGCAAAATGGTTATTGAGTCCCAACACCTCTTTCTGCAACAGGTCCAGTAAATTTTCCTGCCTGGCCAGCTGGAGCTGTCTCACCTTCGTTTGTCCAAGTAGTCCCACAGTCTGCATGCATCTCATAAGCAGGACCAGACACAAGTCTTTTTCTGCAGTTTGGTGCGTGCACAGAGCAAGCTTTGCACAAGGAGGCCCTGTGCTGCTCTAGCAAGGCTCACCATGGTGGGCAGGGAGGGGGAAGGACCGTGCAGGCGTGAAGTTCACTGGGAAATTCTCTTGTGATGGGTGGGGAGTGATGACACATCAAAAGAGATGGGGAGAAGCAAACCCCGTGATATCAAACACATGGCAAGATGAACCACCTACTGTTTAATGAGAGAATTAGGACACATGAATGCTTTTTCTCAGGCTACTTCAATCTGTTTCTAATCCTGGCCTAGGGAAGAGTGGATGAGAAGCAGGAGGCCAATATATATATATATATATATGTGTTTTAATGTTTCTCATCTTTAGTAAGTGTGTGTGTGTGTGTATTTATATTTACCGTAATTGCTCACAAAGACATGTTTGACACTGTTATTTCTGGTTCCTTGGCAGCAAGAGGCTTTTTACCACCAACCTATTGATACCACATGGTGGGTAAGAGCACCTCCTACTCTCCCTCCTTTCTTTGCTCCAGACTGAAAATCACTGGGTTGTCTTCAGCTTGACAGGAAAAAAAAAGAAAAAAAGGAGAGAAGCCAAGTTACCAGTTTGGCTCCAGAGCCTCCCCTGCTTCTCCTGCAGTGTGGGTCCCTTGTTCCACCAAGGGTATGCGTGCATACGTGCTTGCTGTAAAGCGTTCCCATGGCAGAGCTTTCACAGCGCTCTATTTATTTTGCTGGGTTCTCGCTCAGGTCAACCACGATACTCTGAAGCGTGGTGGTTTGGACTTTGAGATGGATCATGTGGTCTCCGTTACTGGAGATCACTGCTTAAAAGCCATCCTTGCCAAGACAGACCAGAGCCTCTTATTATCTGAGAGCCTTGCCCAAAGTCAGATGAACTTGGAGCCTTCTGGGAGAAGGGTCTTCCTGGTCAATGCAGATAATGCAGAAGTGCCTGTAGGATGGAGGATGAAAAATAATAGTTCCTTGCTCCTCCAGTGGTGTAAAAGGTCATGCTTTGATGGGAAGCATCTGTCTTGTATGTGGCTTCTGCAGACACAGAAACTCTTCCTTTCTCCTATTCACCATCACTTTTTAGGGAAATTTTAGGGAAAGTTGAGTTTCTTGCCCATTTTAACATTCAAGTCCTCAAAAAAATCACTGTTCTTCAGGTTCTCTGCTCTACAGGTATGGTGGATGCTCCTTGTCATCTGCACGTAACATTGCATTTTGCTACCTAAAATATATTTAGGATGAAGTGTGCCAGCCACTCAATAATCCTGATGTAGCTGAGTGTCCTGCCTTCCTCTTTGCCAGCTTCTGTGACCGAAACAGCTTACATCAACTGCAGGTAATGTATTTACTTTCATATAAGTTGATGACAATGTTGACTACCTCTGGGCAAGGCAGTAGATCCTGACAGCCATCGGTGATACTTTCTCACTGAATAATATCTCCTAGCTTCCACAAGCTAGCCAGTCCCAATCTATTGAACGTACGTTTTATTTCTATAATGTAGAAGCAACTTTTCAAACAGAAGGTTGTGCAATGTTAAGTCATGCACCACATAAAAGTCTGTATTACGCCTGTAAGAGACTCTTTGATGAACAGAACTCATAATTTTGTCAGAAAATGAGATCAGGCCTATTTCCCATGAAAAAAACATTGACAGACATTTGTTGCAAATGTAATTATTTTGTGAGGTGGAGTGGTGTCACCTGGCCTGATTTTAACCAAATAACATTTGCTGTCTGATCCAAACTAGCTGCCAAGGTTTGTTCTGCAGTCAACGGAGGGAGATCAGCCTTCCAGCAGCTGAATCATCTAATCTATGTTAGACATCTGTCTTACAGTAGAATGATTGCTGTTTGGAAGTGCCTGCCTGTCTCCATTGGCTGAAGAAAAGGAGCAAGGATTAATTTTGAGCTAGCCTGTGTCTAGCTACCTGAGTGAAATCACTTCTGTTAAAATATTGGCACAGCCTTCCCATGCCTTTCTCCAAATGTTGGGAAATGCGTTGTTCCCTTTCAGGATGCTCATGACTCATAGTCTAGGGAGTTTCAGGTAAGTCATAGGATGAATTCTCAACACAGAAGTCCAAGATCCCCTCCTTGCCCCTTCTTTTCATCCAGAAAGATGGTTAGGCTTGGCTCAGATGTTAATGGGGCAGCGTTTGCTAGACTGCTCCCCATCTTTCAGCTATCCACAGGCTTTGATCCTTGAGCTCTGTGCATCATCCTAGCTGGAAATTAAAGTCTTGTCTTTCCCTCAGCAAATGCCTTGGAAGCAAGTAGTAAATTCAAGAGAAAAGGAAAGGCGCATGTGGTGCCTTGACCCTGCCTTGGGGAAGAGGTCATGGCCAGGCTGGGCTGGATGGTCAGAGTTGGTGTAAGTGCTCCTGTGAGTTGTACCAACATAGGACAGCCACCGAGCAGAGGACCAGAGGGCCTTTTTGTTAGCAGAGCTGGGCCAGGAAACATTGACCTGCTGCAGGCTCTTAAAGATGGGCTAGGCATGGTCTCTGGGCAAGGAGGTCTCATTCCAGGTGTGCGGGAATCAGAGATTAATCTGTGCTTAGGTAAATGAGATGGCTCATTAACACACGATGCAAGGCAGCTATGCACTGTCTTTGGTGTTGTCACACTCTTTGAAGGCCCCAGCTGGGGTAAGGATAGGATGTGTTGCTTCATGCACCCAATGAGCCCCCAGAAATGGAAGCACATGAGATGAGCGGAAGGCAGCCAAAGGGGAGGGGAAGGAGGTGGAGAAGATTATTCCCCCTGCAGTCAGAAAGGAAGCAATGCTTGTCCCTGCAGAATCATGTAGCGATGTCTCAAGCCAGCTCTTAGTGAGATCAGTATCACCATTGCTAGTGCATATTTTGCCCCGTGAGGACCGCCAGGATTACAGCCCGTGTGTCCAGGACCTGCTGGTGGGGGGTGACATCGTATCACACGCTGTGTCGGTTACTGCAGCATTTACCAGCATGCAAAAAACGTGCACAGGGAATGGTAAGTGATGGTGGTGGTGGGTTTGTCAACGAAAATATATGCGTCTAAAATTGCTTTTTAATCCTGGTTATCCCTGGATTCCTCCATTTTCAGTGCACATCACCCCAAGGAGACCAGGATAGTGCTGGAAGTGCAGAGATGTACAGCTCCAACTATGAAGTGCTGAAACCAGCCAAGGATTTAGAAGCTATTAATTACAAATAAAACAAATGAGCGCATTTCATGACCTGCTAATTTGTAAGTGGAGAGAGAAAAGCAAAACAAATCAAATTGTTGTTTGCAGCAAATTGTTTGCTTTGCTCTAATAATAAATATGACTAAAAAGAAATGCCAATGCTCTGCCAAGGCAAAAAATGTGTGTGCCTGCATGTGAGTGTAATTCCTCTCCTGTTAAGCACTTGAAATGAACGAAGCTGAAAGGATTACAGAAATCTTACATTTCATCCTTCAAGCTCTTTGTTCATTTTTGCATTTCATTGATTCCGTGGAGGACAGACTAGATTGCTGTAATGTGGTTAACCATCAATTAGTGTCAATTAGAGCAATTTTGTTGTCTTAAATAGATGGGTCCCTTTTTTGGGAATCGGTTTCTCTTCAAAGCAGAACAACTCTTGTTATTGATTAAGGGAAGTGGAAACATCTTTTTAGTTGTATTGATTTTATTTTATCTTCCTATCTAGCATGCAGATCAGCTTCTGCAGCTGCAGTGCTAGGCAGTGAAAAGGACATGTCTTAACACATTTGTGAACAAGAGATATATTTGGGTACAGCAGTATGCTCTCCTTTCCATCCCAACAGGTCCTGCACCACAACAAGGAGCTAGCAAGTCATCAGATGTGCTGTGCTTGTAGTCAGGAAGAGTTTCTACTCCATCTTTCTTCAGTGGCCAGGACTGGCTCTCAAATATTTCATAGTTTCAGATATTTGCATTGCGGACACGATCCTTTGTGGGAACAGCAGAGCCATCCTAAGCATGGATGTGGATTCAGAACCGTATCCAGACTTAGTAACTTAAATCTTCCTCTCTAATGGGCTGAACTGAGATCTCTGATCTGAGAAGTCCCAAAAGGCTTCAGCTGGAGCCCATGTGTCCGGTACAAGGAATTTCGAGATTGATGAAGGCCAACTGGATGAGGTCCAGGGGAGAGCAGCAAGAATGATCAGAGGTCCAGAAAACATGACCTTCAAGGAAGACTGAACGAATAGGGATTGTTTAGTCTGGAGGAGAGATGACTGCAGAGAGATATGCTGGGAGACTGCAAGTATGTAAAAGGGTACTGTGGAAAGGAAGAGAAGAACCTGCTCCTTGAGTCCACTGTGGGAGAATAGGCAACACGTTTTCATCTAAATCAGGAGCAAGACATTTTGGCTGGACAGGAGGATAGGGTCTGTGAGGGTGAGGTTAATTACATTAAAATGACTTTTGGTAGAACTGATGCTATGAGGGAGAAGAATGGACTAGGTGACCTGTTAAAATCTCTTCTAGTTCTTTGTTTGTTTGGGTTGTTTTTGTGGATATTTGAAGTTGTTTGGATTCTGATCCTGATTTTGCTGCTTAGGTGCATGCCCCCATAGATGTGAACATGGGATGTAACTCCTGGTTTGAAAAACCAAAAGAGGTGATCAGAAATGGTCAGATGAAGGAATCCATGCTATGCAAGGCAGATACAGTCTTGTGCAGAGCAAGAACAAACATCTATGGGTCACCTGGGAGTGTACACCCACAGGTACATCTATGTACATAAAGGAGAAGAAAGTAGTGTCACAGAATGGTTGGGGTTGGAAGGGAATGGAGATCATCTCGTCAAACCCCTTGTTCAAGCAGGTTTTCCTAGAGCAGGCTATATAGAAATGTGTCCAGGCGGGTTTGAATGTCTCCAGAGAAGGAGACTCCACAGCCTCTCTGGGCAGCCTGTTCCAGTGCTCTGTCATCCTCAAACTAAAGAAGAATTGAGAAAATAGACTCCCTGGTGAGTGCAAAGTCCTTTCCTCCATGCTTGTCATCATCATCATTATTCTCTGTTTTGGGTGGATACATTGCAGGGAGCCGGTGTTTGGAGATGTTTCTGAAACTAATGCCTAAAATATTCCTTTAATCACCATTTGTTAGACTTCATCCAGAGAATGTGTCCAGTTTGGGGGCTCTCCCAGTACAGGAAAGACATTCATATACTGGAGTGAGTTCAGTGGAGGCCACCAAGATGATTATGGGCTGGAGCACTTGCTGCATAAGAAAAGGATGACATAATGGATTTTGTTCATCCTTGAGGTTTTCAGGATCAGAATGGATAAAGCCCTGAGCAACCTGTTCTGATCTCCTAGCTGATGCTGCTTTGAGCAAGAAGATGGACTAGACACCACTGGAGGTCCCTTCCAACCTAGATTATTCCATGATTTTGTGGTTCTGAAATTCGCTGTCTGTATCTGTCAAAACCCAACACTACTGCTGAGGTGAAAGATGCTCTATGTGTCTACTGCCAAGAGGCAACAAAAGCATCACACTGCATTTTTGGTGCCTATACCTCTGCCTTAATTATCACCACATTTTCATGTTAATTTTTACGCAGATGACAAACATGTCCAAATGTCCTCAGATGTCTCTGTGAAACCACTGCTTTTCACCCCATGTGTACTCAACCTTTTCTCCCTTTCTCTGTTGGCAGGAAGAAGACAGCCATGAGCTGCACTCTGGGTTGCTCTCACCAGAAGGGATCATACAGAGCTCCTCAAGTGAAAGTGAACCCATCTGTGCTCAACACATCACTGTGGTGCAAAAGGAAAAGTTCATAGTACTGCTGTAACATGGCTGTCCACTTCTTGGATCCTACTTACCTTCTTGATGTACTCCATGCTGAGTGCACCACTCTGCATTGGCTCCACATTCCATTGTCTCTGTGCTGCCCTCCACGTTCTGGGCTGTTTCAGCCTTTGCAGCAGCTGAGATTATTCCAGATTAATAAGGAAAGATTAAGATTGTTGCTGCTGTTGTTGCATCATGTTGGTGTGTTTGCCTTTCACTTTTACTCCAGCTACTTCTCAGTGGAGTTTTCTTTTTTGCATTTTTTTGTTTGTTTTGTTTAGTTTTGGTTTCATTTTTTGAGGGGTGGTTGTTTGGTTTTGTGTTTTTTTAGTTGGTTTGGTTTTGTTTTTATGAGATCACAGATGAACAGGCCCTTGGCATGGATTTTTGTGTCATAAATAACTTTTATGGCCAGTTTGAAGCTCAGGCCAGTCCAACATGTGTGATAATCCGCTTTCTGTCACGGATGTTTGAGCCTCCCCGATAATGAAGAACTATGGTGCTATTTCCACAGCTTGTCAAGAATCTGGAAGAGGTGTGTGTCCAAACTCTGGGCAGTGTATACAAGTCCTGTTAGTGTAAACTCCTAATGGTGTTCCCCAGACAAGGTCCCCACCCTTACATCTTGACTTTCTCTCATTTTCAAGTGCTTGGGAGAGAAGGAAGAACACGAGCAATTCTTGCAGACTCTCACAGTGGACCTACTCCCAGCCATGAAGAGCAACCTTAATGCCTAGTCCATGCCTGGATTTTCCCAGATTCATGGAAAGGGCCTGTCTGTGCTCTCTGAGCACCTTCCCATGGTGCACACGTGCTCAGCATCACACAATGTGTTTTTTGCAGGGAACACCCTGCCCAGATTTAAGTCCATCTCTAGTCAAAGGATTATTCCCAACAGACCGTGCTTTAGTCCATTTTTAAATGTCTTGAAGAGCAGGGTTTCCACCACAGTCCCGGGGGAGGATGTTCCACAATCCAGTAGGCTAGATCTCACTGCTAAGAATGTTTCCCCTGATATTCAGAGTTCATTTTCCATTTCTTAATCCTGTCTTGTGATTCCTGGTTATTCCCCTGTTGGGCTAACCTAAACAATTCCTCCCCCTCCCTGACATTTATGCCTGTCAGCTAGTCAGCAGACAATTGTCCTTCATTGCTGTCCTCCAGCCAAACTATACATATTTAGCTCCTCCAGTTTTTTTCCTCATAAGTCAATCCTTCCAGCCACTTAATCATCCATGTTGTCCCACTTTGACTTCTCTCCAGCTTGAAGCATTCCAGTGCTGCTGAGGTGCCCAGAAACAACTCAACTCCCCAGTGACCTCAGCCCAAGGAGGAAGTTGACAGAGAAAACCTTGTTTATGAGAAAATCCCTACAGCCATCATCTTTGTCATGGGGTGGAACCAGGGTTTTGGTGTTACCCCTGAGACCTGGCTGGAGAAAAGCTGCCAATTTCATTCAAATATTCCATTGAACCCAGGCACTGGGAACAGCCAAGAAGCGGTGTTCTGCTATGTTATTTTCATTCATTTCATTGTAATCTGCTGTGGTGGTGTTGGAAGGGCACAAGGAGGAAGAGTTGGCCCAAGGAAACACAGCGATAAATACACCAAAAGAGCTTGCTGTCAAGTACTACAGCCTGTCCATGCCAAGGTCATGTCATGACAGAGAAAAATCCCAGAGTACCCCTTCCATTTTGCTTAGGACCCTTTTTCTGTCTAAAAATGAAGGAAAGGGAGCTGCTTTCTGTTTGCCATCTGTCCTGAGCCAAGGCTGATGCTCACCTTGTTTTCTTTGGGTATTAATATGTGTTTGCTAATGCAGGCCACAAAAAAGTATTCTCCAGTCTTTCCTTAAAATGTAGGAAGAGCTAGCTTAAGAAGAACAGGCTGGCAGCACATGCAAATGGTGCTGGGCCACTACGAATCTTTTGTCTCTGTGTGGGATAAATTAAACATCAAGGAGTTATGGGTGGTTATCACTCTGTGGAGCCTGCCTTGCTCCTCTCCAGAGCCCGTCAATCTCTTTGTGTTCTTTCCAATGAAAAAAAAAAGCAACTGGAAGCAGTGATTTAACCAGTGCTCATGGAGCAAGGGTCAGGGCTCATTTGAAGCTCTGGATTCCTCCCAAGATAGTAGTAATGTCTCAGTCTTAATTAGAGCCCAAGGTGCCATCGGGTTACAAGGAGATGCTGTGATGATGAAGTTATTGCCTTTGCCTTTGGCATAAAACTAAGCCCCACACTGCTTATTCACATCCAAGATCCTCTGCTGTGATTGAAATTCATTATAGCGTTGGCGTCTGTTATTTGTAGTAGAGTGTTGTCTGCTGCCTTAGACAAGAGAGTGCCCCAGATGACGGAAGATTTAATGACATTGGGAGGGGGAAAAAACAAATGACTGTGCCATCAAAACAGACATGTCAGGAGGTGGAAGAATTTTTTTCCCCCTTCCTTTTAATGATAAGGAACAGAAATGTTAGGCTAGAGAGGAAAGTGTACTCATCTTACCCTGCTGGGTCAGGTTTTCTCAGGAGCTCAGTCCCAGGTGGAGCACTTGTGTAAAGCCACAAGCTGTTTCAGATCTTGTCCAGAGACAAGGCTGTGCCTGCAGCCAAACGGCTTGAAATAGCAGGTGATGATTTTAATGCATAATCATCCTTCCCACACACCGCTGTGAGGGACTGAAGCATTGACCACCCCTGATGCAGCTTAATGGCTAAATTCTATCTTTCTGCAGCAATCCTGAGCTTATTTTATACAAATAGGAAGTAGTGAGTAGCTTTAGATCATGGCGAGGTTACTGTAGCTCTAAGTGCTTTGTACCAGAACTTCAGACTACTGTAGGTCAACCCATCAGAAAATTCCTCTTCAGATTTAGAACACAACCTCTAATTTTGCTCCTCCAGCCTATTTTAAAAATAGGAAAACAACAGCCTCTCTTAAAAATAGGAAAACAAACACTTTACTAAAAATATAAATTTTCCCCCTCTCTATTTTACTTTGCAGGCTTCATAGGCCTGACTCAGCAAGGCATTTCTCCTGTGTGCATATCTTATGCCTCGTGTAGCACATCCCATCTCTATTTTGATCTCCTCATGCCTCCAAGGGGTTGGCTTCTGGGTAAAGATCAGTTAGTGGGAACTTGGTCCTTGTGAAATGCTGAGTGAGCAGGATTAAAAAATGGGGAAAGTTTGGATGAAAATAAGCTACACGACAGTGTGAAACACCTGTGCCGTGGTTTAATCCCAGGCAGCAACTCAGCCCCACGCAGCCGCTTGCTCACTCCTCCATGGTGGGATGGGGGAGAGAACTGGAAAGGTAAAAATGAGAAAGCTCACAGGCTGGGACAAAGACAGTTTAATAGGTAAAGTGAAAGCGGTGCACACAAGCAAATGAAAAAAAGGAATTAATTCACCACTTCTCATGGACAGGTAGGTCATTCCCAGGACAGCAGGGATCCACCATGTGTATCAGGGAGTTGGGAAGACAAATGCCATCACTCTGAGTGTCCCCCCTTCCTTCTTCCCTCAGCTCTATGTGCTGAGCATGACACCACGTGGTATGGGACATCCCTTGGGTCACTCAGGGCTACTTGTCCTGGCTGTGTCCCCTCCCAGCAACTTGTGCCCCCCAGCCTGCTCGCTGCGGGGTGGGGTGAGGGGCAGAAAAGCCCTTGGCTCTGTGCAAGGGCTGTAACAAAAACATCCCTGTGCTACCAATGCTGTTTGCAAACAGCCCCAAAACACAACCCCATAGCAGCTATGATGAAGTAAATTAACTTCCCCAGTCAAATTTACCCAGTCAAAAATTAACCCCAGTCAAAAATGGCACAACCTGAAATTCCCTTTCTACTGAGGGCATTAACTGCGAAGTGGAAGACAGTGTGATAACATCAGATCCCTGTGGTAGATGCTGCTGCTGAAAGAAAAAAGCCTTGGTGCTCACCCATATGGGGACCTAATTTCATGCGCTGTATCCAAGCTTATGTTGTTCATCTCCCATCCACTGAAGTGGATCAGAACTGTTTGAGCTCCTGTGTGACTCCTTGCAAATCTTGAAAGAACATGGGGTGTTAATGAGTAAAAATGTGGGTGTTTTGAAATTTTGCTCATGCTAGGAAAGTTTGCCTCTTTCTTACACAGACACATCTGACCACATTGCTGCTTGCAGTCAAGATTCTTGCATCCTTCCATGTTTGAAGCTGAATGTGATGATAAGGTACTTGTCTGAGTCCAGCCCCCCTTTGCGATGGAGGAGGATAATGCCCATGATATAGAGACAAGGCTAGAAAAAGGATGAAACACTGATCTTGCTATCCAGGTACTCCAGCCAGTGACTGATGGCAGAAAATGAAAGTTATCTTTCTTCTTTTCTTGGAGCAAAGGGAAAACTGTGTCCCAGATGATGCACTTCTTTCTCCCACCTTTCATTGCCATTTCTCGGGTCTTTGCAGTGTCTCTTTGCAGTGCCCAAAGTCAGTTTGGAGGCTTCGATCAGGCATAAATCAGCCATAAAGGCATTTTGGATGTGGATGAGCTGAGAGGTTTGGGAAGTCCCTTCTGGTAAGAAGTGTATGGGTAAGGAATATAAAAATGGACCTTCGTGAGTTCAAGGATGTGATTTGCTGTGGTAGTTATATGAGCAGAGGACTGGAGACTGGGCAATTGTTCTGGGGAAACATAGATATGCGGCTTTGCTGGTCTAAGGGTCTGCTGCTGGCCACTCCTGCAGACAAAGTATGGGGTTAGTCGGACCTTTGGTCTAATCTTGGTCATGGATTTGCAGAAGAACTCTGGCCCCAGTTGTGCAGGAGAACCCTGCCTGTCCTGTTTTCCTTGAGGATGTTTCAAACAATGTGTTTGTCTTTGGGCTCTGTGTGAGAACACGATACCCTGTATGGGTGCATGTTAAATGTTTCCTAAAGCCAAAATCCTACATGCTTCATAGTATTGCTATGAATGTCACTATCCCTCTTAGCATTTATGGTAAATCCTGTGACATACCAGGTACTTTCTAAACACTTCAGGAAATTTCCGGGACTCCACATGCCTCTTCATGCCCAGCTCAGATGACCAGTGTCCAGGACACTTGCTGCAGTGAACAGCAGGGTGATCTTAACCATCTTTGTTCCTCCACCACGCTTCACACCTTGTTGAGGCAAAACCCACAAGAAAACGTAGGCAATGTCACAAAATGCCTTCTAAGGGTCAGGGTTTGCTGTGTCCCAGGTTTGTACCTTGGTGTTCAGGCTGCTGTGGATACCCTGAGGAACAGAGGATTCAAATAGTAAATAATAACAACAGCCACACTCCTGAAACATGTGAGCCGCTGACATTTAAAGTGCATTTACTGCTTTTACACTGCTTTAATCTCTCACCCCCTTTTCTCCTATGTTAAATAGCACTGTAAAAATAGTGTTTCAAGCTAAAAGCATGGGAAAGTCCAAAACCCTCTCTGTATTCCCACTAAAACACCAGCAGTTCCCACAAATTGGAGATTTCCCTCCCTCCTCCCCTCCTCCCCAACTTTTCTCTTTTTTTTTTTTTTTTTTTTCCTCTTTCTTTTGCACTGGATAGGAATTGTTAGATTCAGGACGACCATACAGGAATTGGGGTTGGAAAGGAAGGGAGTGGGGAAGGGGGGGAAGCAGGGTAAAGCAAACGGAAAAAAATACACCACAGTAGTAGCCACAGAATTCTTCTCTGCTCCAGCTTCTCCTTTGAACTGGATACGCCACCCCCCCACCCCCCCCACCCCTTTAATAAGGAACAAATTTTCAGTGCTCTATGGGAAAGTTTGAATGTAACATATTTCTGACAGGTCACTGTCAGTTCACACTAAAGAGATTTTTGGCTTTTTTTTTTTTTCCTGCCCTCACCCCCTTTTCTTTCTTTTCTTTCTTCCTTTCTATCTTTCTTTCTCTATGTTTTTCTTTTTCAGGATGGAAGCAGTGCCTGCAGCACGCTGGCTGAGATGCTGGCAGGCACATCACTGTGGGTAGTGGCATGCAGAGCACTGGGGTTAATCATGTCCTGATGATGACAGTTGTTGCTCATGGGTGACAAGCAGTTGTCCCTTGCTCAGCCGTGGCAGGACTTTGCCACCCCTCTGGCACACGCTGGGAGCCGAGGATTTTGGAGCTGGGCTTGACCCCTGCCTTGCCTCTGAGCTCCAATGCCAGCTCTGGCACAACTGGAGATTGCTCAGGCAACGTGTTTGGGGTCAGGATGAATTTCCCAGGGTCAGGATGAATTTCCCAGGGACAACCCCAGTTGGACAGCTCAGGGCTAAATTAATTCCCCTGGCAAATTTGCAAATAATGGCGAAGATTTGGGAAGGGGGATAAGCAGGACTGTAACATAAAGACCTCAGCATAGCATAGGCAGAGAGCTTGAGGCTCCCTCATTACTGATAGACCTTCCTCCCTGCCAATAGACCTGCACCTTCAGGGGTCTGAGATACTTCTGTCCAACCCTCTCCGACAGAGACACAGCTACCGTGTTGAGTTGCACATGAAGCTTTGGACACACCGCTCATCTGGAGGCCCAGCGCGGTGTGCTGAAGTAAAGCATTGCACTGACCTCGTGGGACAACGCTTTTGATGTTCAGCCAGTTTCCTCTACAGCCTGGCTGAGGGTGCTCAAACCCTGGTTCCTTGCCCAAACGTAATGATAGTTTTCAGCCCTGGCTTGAGGCAGCACTTGCAATGCCCAGCACTGGTTTTCTCGAGGACAAAAGCTGGTGCAGACTGGTACAGCTGGGCTGTTCTGGGAGCAGGCAGAGGAAATGTTTTTTAGGGGAAGCCAACAAAATAGGGCAGTCTTTTTTTTCCCAGTCTGCTGTGAAGCTGTGGTGGCTACATCTGCTGGGGGCTGGCTTGGGGCTGCTGGGTTGAAATAGGAGGAGCTGTCCTCCATTTCTCTTCCTCCTTCTCTCCGCAGCAGTGGTTCTCCCAGGCTCTGTCTCCTCTCTCCCCCTTCTTTCTGTCCTTACTCTTCTTGTAGGAGCAATCCATGGGGTCTCTTTTACCCCAGTGTGGAAAAGCCTTGTGCCATCTCCACCCACCTTGTCCCCTGCCAACTGAGATGGTGCTCAGCCAAAGTTCCCTTGTGTGTGGTGTGCTCCCCCTCAGCAGCACCTGTGCCCCGGCTTTGCTGACTTCCCCCAGAGCAGCCGAGGGGTTAATAATTAACAACAGCGATCATTGCTGCTGCTGGGTGATGTCTAACGTGGGTCATCTCACACAACATTTGGTTGCACCCCCTTTTTTTTTTTGAATGACACTCGGAAGCTTGGTGGAGGGTGGGGGGCCTACGGTGGAACGAGGCCCTTGAAGGGCAATTTTAGCAAAGGTAATTGGCTTCATATGTCTCTCAGGCCACTTCTGAGATCTCAGAGCAAGGTCAAGGGTGCTTGAGGCAGAGACGAGAGGCTGTTCTTGCTAACATTCATTTCCCAGTGGTATGTCAACAGCTTGTTACACAGCCAGGGCTGACGACTGTTAAAGATTGGGATGGGTGACTCATTGCATTTGCTTTAATATCCACTTTTATATAGTATCGCAGTGCAGTGGCTTGACTAATTGGCGTAAATCTCCCCTGCTTCCCAGGAGTGGAACATATCAGTTCTGGACCTAGGAGGAAAAGTAGAAAAGCCTTTAAAAATGAGGTTTGGCCAGTGGTGTCTCATGAGAGGGACAACCTTTGCTTTGGGGTTTCTGCTCATCTTGCTGGGGGGATTTTGGCTTGTCAAAATGCCCCTTCTTTCACCGGCTGGGGCCTTGGGTTTTCCCTAGTATATTTTCCTTTGCAGTCCTCTGATGCTCGTTGCAATATCAGTGGTATGCCCTGCTGATGCTGCTAACCTTGGAGCTAGCCCAGGCCAACAAATGCCAGGGCTGACATCCAAGTGTTCAGCAAAACCTTGTTCACAGCAGATGAAGGTACCTGAGTTTCTATTGATTCCTGTTCCTGCAGAGCTGAGCAGCTCTGAGGAATACTGGCCACTTGTCCTGTCAGCCAAGTACATGCTGAGATCTTTAGAAAATCTTGTGATTAGCTGTGGATTTTGGGAAAAGGGAGGGAAGTTGGATGAAGGCAATTGAATAAAAATAATTAAAATCACTTTCCAGCCAGCTTTGCATTCCAGGGCACTCAAAGTGGACCCAGGACCTGTGTTCAGTGGTAATATTTTTGTGTGGCCCTAGGTGTCTTCTGCTGGGGATGACCAATATGTCTAAGGTCATATCCTTAGGTGGGATGACTTCTATTCTTTTCTTGGTCTAAGTGTTGCTGATTTCCCCTCATCCCCTCATGGAAGCTTGTCTGTGCTTCGGATAGGTACGTTTGTGGATCTCTAGGTATTGTTTCCCTTTGCACCCCTAAAATGCACTGCTGAAGGGAAGGAGATGGAAATAAACGTGCTTTGCTGAGGGAAGGCCATACAGAACATGATCTATCAGCTGTATGATGTTGTGTTGGGTACTCTCATCTTCCTACCAAGATTAACCTCTTGATCCCTGTCAGGTTGTTGAGGATGTCAGAGATAGGTGTCATAATTTCTGGCTCAGCTGAAGGGGGATGCTCAGATCCCACAAGACAAGTGGAAACCCCCAATAGAAAGTCTTGATCCCAGGACTTCTGTTGCTGGAGGCTGGAGCTTCTGCTCAGAAAGGACCCAGGACACTGACCTTGCCTGAAGGTAGGGACCCGCTTAGGTAGGGGGCACCTCAGATGCCTCTGTTTTTTGTGGTTTTCTTTCTAAAGAGAGTTAGTGAATGAAGTATAGCCACTGGAACATGGGTGGCTTTCTGAGTTGTGTTTGTGGACCTGAGTGTTTGGATTCTACTCAAATCCCATTGCAGGTGACGAATGCAGCTACCTGAGACTGAATACCTAGGTCTGAATTAAGCTCCAAAGAGAGAGACGCCTCCAGAAGGTGGTTCATACTCACTAGTCCAGACTTTTGCTATTCTTTTGGGCATAACAGAAACCCTGTAGTCAGCCTAACTTTTTTCTGCTTCAGAATTGGTCTCATCTCCTTCATTTCTCTCGTCTCCACCATGAAACAACTTTACTTCTTTGTCCAAGTTGTATTTACTTCTCATGCTGCCTCTTAGCACCATTTCAGTGTAATTGCACTAAGTCACACAGAAATTAGTCAAGTATCTCAGCTCTGCTTATAAGCCCTTTAAAATGTCTGGTATGATCTGTAGTGATATAAATTGTCAATTTTAGTATCTCGTAACTGATACATTAATTAATTCATAGATTTGCAGAATCTTTCAAGTCAAAAGGCACCCATAAGGATCAAGTCCAACTCCCTACTCCTCGCAGGACTGCCTAGAACTAAACGACATGATGAAGAGCATTCATTGTCCAGGTGCTCCCTGAATGCCGACAGGCTTGGTGCTGTGACCACACTGGGTTTAAAACTGCTTCTGTTCAAATCACAGGAGAAGAAGTCAACGTGTTATCAGAATAGGCAGTTCTCCTGCTTCGGCAGTGAGCAGGTTGGTTGTGGTCTCCAGTTAAAGTGGGATATACCCAATCCCCAGAGAGCTGCTGCCTCCTGACATCTCTAAATGGATCATCTTATACTTTCCCATCAAAGAGCAGAAGGGTGGGGAAGGGCATGAGGAGGACATCTGTGTCACCTCCTCTAAGCCGTGTTAGGCAACAACTCTGGGCTGACATGAGGTAATTTCATCAGTGTCTTTTTCTCCCCAGTGTGTGGGTTAGTCAGATGACTAGCTCAATCCAGTGTTTCCACTTGTAACTTGGGGCAGACCTTACCGGCAAAAGAATGGAAAGGGGGAATAAAAGCTCTGTGAGACAGTGGCATTGCCTGGATCAAAAAGCAGTTTACAATATTAACACTAGAAGCCAGATGCCCTTATTCCTTGTTCCGTGTCCTATGCATTAGATTACACTGCTCCCCTTGTTGACTCCTTGGTGTAACTTGGTGAAGCCAATGGAGTCCTGCTCTCCCGCTCCTTCCTTTCCCTCTAGGCATGAATCAGAGTCCAAGCCCTTGGCTCCAGGATGCATCTGTGATGATGAGGTAAGTTTCCAGTCTTAGGCACTGACAGAGATGAGCTGGGAAGAATTTGTCTCTGTGTGGCTGGAGAATGACTGTGTCCTCCCATAAGGGAGCAAAACTGGAAGCCAGAAAAAGGATTGCTTCTTGGCAGAGCCGTGGAAATCCAGCATTACAGTAGCAAAAGGTCAGGACGCAGTGCAAATGTGGCTAATGCTGCCATGGCTGCCATGGCAGGGGAAAGGCTTTATATGGTATGGCCCTCTCCTCCTTTTCTCAGGAGAAAAGGCTTTCAGAACACCCCTGTGGAAGAAGCCAGAAGTGGGGGATTCTTGACATTTTTCTCGAAACCCCTCAAGGGAATCCTATCAAAGCAGAGAGCCGGCTACAGCCTCCTGCTGTTACAAATACCATCTAAGCAACCTCGGGCTGACCTTAGCTGGTCAGTGACACTGGTCTTTCTCAGAAACCCACAGTCCTAAAAAAGACGGAGCCGCTTTTTCTCTTTCCTCCCCTCCATCACCCTTTCCCCATTGAGCGCCAAGCCAGAAATGACAAACAATCTCTTGACCTTCCAAGAAAACAAGGCAGAGCCACCTAGTGTAGAACAATAGGGAATGATGAAGACACAGCCACAATAGCTGGCTGTGGTTAACCTCAGAGGCTGCAGTCAAACCCAAGGAAATTACAGAAAACCCTTAAACAAATACAATGGCCACGACTGTTTTCTCCCCAGGGGACCCATAAATAGAAGCTAGTGCTCCCGGGGAGGGAGGAGGGGAGAGGCGGGTGGCCACTGTTTGTTCTTCTGTGGTTCGGTGTAGGCTAAACTGGAGATTAGGCTACGGAATCGAAGGCAGCAAGGAAGAGGCAGTAATGGATTTTGGCACTGATTCTCACAAGAGCTGCATAAATCCAGAGCAGAAAAAGGCTGAGTTCCTGCATGGTTCTGTGAGGCTTGCATGGGCTTGCTTGATCATCTATGAGCATGGATTAATTTCACTTTGCACCAAGGGTCAGTGACTCCTTAGATTTTTCCATCCCTATTCTTTTTCATTTTAGAGCTGAAACTTATGTGATGCCTATATTCGGCCAGGGTTTGAAGTGAGCCCTCTGTATGGGAGTATCAGGCTGCTGTGGCTGTATGTGCTTCAGGCCAGTGGTGATCTCTGTCTCTCTTTATTCTGTATGAGACCTGGTTTCCCTCTGGGACATCTAGATGATACCTATAGTGCTGATAGCAGAAGGTAGTATAACAACAGCAACAACAACAACAAAAACTAACCAAAAAACAACCCCCAAAAAAAGCCTAGGCTGGAGCTGGCATCAAATGATGACAAATGGATCCATTTCCTTTGGTTTCCAAGTCTGCTACCCAGGGAGCTCCAGGCATTTTTTTATAGCAAAGGTTGCAATTGCACTTAGTACCACCTTTCCTTCTGGCCAACCCATTCTGCAGCACCATATTGTGTCATTGGTTGTTGCTGCTGTGAATAGTTCTTTTTATAAGAAAAGGAGGATGCAGCAGAAGTTACCTATGCCTCTTTGCCTCGCAGTACAGAGATGTGGTCAATCATCTCACTGGGGTCATGAAAACAACTTGGCTAGAGCAACCTGGAGCTCAAGGCATTTCTGAATCCTCAGATCAGCTTGTGTGTAGCCAGCTGAGGTATTCTGCACAGGGAAACTGTTTTTAAAGATCTTGGATGCACTGAAAGAGAAGAGAGCAGCCCAACGAGTGGTTCCTCAAGCAGAAAAGGATGGCTGTTCCAGGAAAGAAAGAGAGCTTAATGCACCCTAGGCACTGCCATCAGGTCATCTCAGGCTACAATTGCCTGCTGGCAGTTGTCCAACCCCATTACCCCTGGCCCACTCTCCTCCACTGCAAGCAATTATCAAGGCAATAATAACTTTTACTTCTGCTCCTCACAAGTGTGAATTCCACAAGGCAAATTCCTCTGTATTGGATGGTGTGGGAACTGGATGGGCAGGTCCTAGCTAGATTTTGCTGAGCTTTCTGCTTTCAGGTCTCCCTTCCTAGAAGGTATGGGTCAAAACCAGAATAGGTGAGAATTTCTCATTAGCTTCAGCTGGGAGTTGGGAAGACCTCAGGTGCAATGAATTAATGTGGCTAACGATCAGCATTTTTTAATTATTTTTTTTTAAAGAAATGTAAGAGGATAGCAGCTGTGTAGGGGTTTTTTTTCTTCGTCTGGGAAATCTGAGTTGGAGGTGGTGTGATGGCAGCAGCTGAAGGTAGGGGCTAAGATTTTTGTGCTGGGTTTTTTCTACCATGTGAAGGATAAGTAAGATGAGTAACTTGTTCTTACCTTTTCTCCTGAGAAAGCTGGAGTACCTGCCATAAGTTACACCACCTCCTTTGACATAATGTAAACTACAAAGGTGAACTCTGGGAAACCTGGATTCTCAGTGGCTTTGGGATCTCGACCTCATTACTTTTATTTCTTTTAAAAGTAAAAGAAGCTTGAAATAGTCCTGACAACATTTTTAGTGTTTCCCTGGAAATACTGACTTGTTGAAGCAAGGACTTCTTTGTGGAGATCGTGCAGATGAATTAGTTGATACACCTAGCAGGAGGTGCTTGGTCCAAGATGGAAGCTGGTCCTTATGGACAGGTTAGCCAGCGTTTAACATGTGGTCATTAGGGTTCAGCTTCTGTGTGTGACTCATGCAGCTCAGAGGGTTACAATTGTTCTCATATCTCATGTGAGCTTTTTAATAACTGACCTATTTGCCCTTCTTCCTTCCTGCCCCTCAGCTCTACCATATTTATGAAAAACTTCCAAAGGACGTATAATAGTGGGATAATGTGATCTTTGAGTCATGGACAAGGAAAACATTTCCTGCTTAACTAAGGTTTGCAAATAATTCTGCTTGGCTTGGTGCTTTCTCTGTTGTTAATCTTAGTTCTGAATCATCTAGGGGAGGAACTAACTAATATTTGGCCTGGGATCTTGAAGGAGGTGTCCAAGGCCACATTAATCTGGGTGAGTGATGTAAAGTTCAGCTTTCTGATTCACCCATTGTTCACAAGGTCATGATTAAGCCTTGCAAATGTCACTTACCTTGAGGTCCCTCTGGAGGTGATTCGTGACTTCTTGTCTTTAACCCCACTTCATAGATAGTTTTGGCAATGTCTGGTGAAGACTTAAAGGAGCAAATAGCAAACGCCTCTGGTTTCCCTGTAACAAAATGTACAGCTTAAGCAGAAGAATCTGTAGGGGGTTGACTCCATGACACTTGGCAGTTATCCCACTGCTGACCCATGCCTAAGCCTCGAGGTGGATTATGATCTCAGGGCAGGCTGTAGCTTTGCAGCGAAGTAATACAGCCTTCAGAATCCAGTTAGGACAAGTTTAGGTCTGTTTCTGTGTCTCTTGCTGACCTCTGACTATATTGAAGAGATGCTCCCTTGCTCAAACGTAAGGGACCTCTTCACCTCTTGCCATGACTGGGGTATCCAGGACTCACTGCAACCATATGCTACACACCACTATGTATAACTATTGCTGCAGCAGCTCAGGGGTGTGAAGAAGGGAATTAAGATAGATGGAGATCACCTACGAGGCTTGGAGAAGCTGGAAACATAACGGTGTGATATGGGGAAGGTTGTGGAATATCTAAAGAGGATTCTAAGAAAGTTGATGCCTGTAATGCTCTGAAGTTTAAGGGGAGGGTGTCTTATTAGGGAAAGACAAGTATTTTGGGGTAATGGAAAATACCACACCTGAGGCTAGTGGCCATGAATATGCTAGCTTGGAGACCCCTTGATGACCTAGACTCTTGTTAACCCATCTCTCTGCTGCTAAAATACTTCAGCTTTTGTCCTGTGCCTCTTGGAAGTGGTTGGGACATGCAGGTGAGGATGTTGTTCAGTACTTGAAAACTCTGGGCCTAGGAAGGAGGGTGGGTGTCTAAAGGTTTGTGTAAAAAAGCTGGCTGGCCACAAGGGTTTATGCCCTATACAGTTTGTGCTTTGAAGGCAGAATAAAGAATTTCCTGGCATAGCAAAAAGCTTTCCAGTTCCCCGTGTTAGCATGGGAGATGATGCAGTGGGTTGGTGTTCATGAGAACTCGCTTATCCTTCTTTAATGACGTGAGAAGAGTTCTTCACTTTCCAGAGGCTTTTTGGCACAGCTGGGACATTGAAGAGACTTACTGGGAAGGTGGCTTTTGTAATACCAGTCTTGTGTAGGGGAAATCCTGTTGTTTTTGGGGTTGGGTTTTTTTTTTTTTTTTTTGAGTCTAATGTTCAGGAAAGGTGCTTTTCTCCCCTTTATCCCATTTGTTCAGAGAAAGCCTCTTCTGAGACACTCCAAAGTCTACGTGCACCTGAATATAGTGGCCCCTGAGCTCAGCCAGAACTTTTAAACACCCCTTGGTTGAAGCAGGAGCCCTAATCCACAGAAAGAAGAGTTCAGGGAATGTACCCAAGCTGGTATTGTAAATACCCAGGCTGATGGCTGAGTCTGTGCATGGCACCACATCTGCCTGCCTCTGGCTCCTTGCATGGTAAATGCTGGAATAAGTGTGAACATGGTGCTGCATGCCTGAAGCACTTACAAATGCCCCGGCTGCAGCAGGTAGAAGTGTTTATGGCTGTGGGAGATATTTATGACTCTATTACATCCTCTGTTATTTTGGCCTCATTGACTTCTTACAAAATCTTTAATGAAGGTTTATATTTTATACCTTCCCTCCTGGCTTGTGCTTGCTTGTAAGTAAGTGTGATGGCAGCAGGTGAAGGTACAAAAGGTCCTGCAAAGTAAGCCTGGGAAGTGCTTGTGGTGGGTGTGTGGCAGGACGGTATATCAGCAGAAGAGAGGGCTCCTGATTCTCAGCCCTGTGTCTTGAGAAGCTGTAAGTTTCCACCACAGTTCACAAAAACGCAGGCAGATGCGGATGCACGTTCGTAACTGAGCCGGCTGTGAGCCAGCCCATAACCAGTAGTTCAAGCTCAGTACCGTGTGGATATACATCCTGCCTTTGGGCTAGTGTGACTATGTGCCTTTAGACCAGACTGACTCAGGAAAAGGATGGTATTAGTGTTTGCACCAGAATGTGAATGCTTGCTCACTCGCTGTTGAAGTTGGTTCCATTATCTATCTATTGATATATCTCTCTAAATTTATTTATTTATTTATTTCCAGCCCATGCCAACTGGCATGTGCTGGCAGTCCTGTCATCTTCAGAAGGCTGGCTGGCTTTTCTCCATGTATGAAAACATAGATTTTATCTTTCTGGAGCATTTTATGCTTTGTAATGAACTTGTCCTAAATTAATGGGGATGTTCTGTAGGTACGATACATTTGGCAGAAGCTTTCTCTCAGGGGGGGGTGAGGCGATGCAGTTTGTAACAGTCATGTAAGCTTTAGGTGTTGTCCTTCTTGTTGACCATATCCATATCAGACCAACACCCAGCAAAGTGCGTGATGGAAAAACTGCCTTAAAAAAATCCCGAACACCCCCAAAGCAGTGAGGAACTGAAACAGGCTGGAGTGTAGTCCTGAATGCATGTGGAAGTGCCTCTGTGTTAGGATTCTCTCCATTTCTTTGTACAGGCATGTGTTGCCCTGTGGTTTTGGTTCTTCTTAACAGGACAGACATTGCCTTGTGACAAAGATGTTGGGCTTGGACTCTGGGGTGATTGCACTTAATTCTTTGCCCTGCCATAGGCTCCTTGGGTGTTCTTGAACAGATCTGTCTCTCCTGTGCTTGGTTTTCCCCTCCTGCAAAAGCAAGAGGTCTGGTGTCCCTTTCTACTCCAGCAGGAACTTCCAGCAGTTACTCTGAGCCTGAATTTACTCAAGCCACCCCAGTACCAGGTGTGAAGAACGTCTGAGGTCACTTGGAGACAAGCAGACACAGGGGATACATCTCCCCAGGTTTATTAAAGCTGCTGTCATCTCAAGTGGATCAAAACTAGCACCTATCACAGGTGTGGCTTGGCCTTTGGACCCGAGAGATTTAATGCATTGGCTGCCACTGCAGACAGGTACATCCATAGGCAAAACTTGCCAGGTACCATCTGCCCCAGTCTCCTGCTCAGTGGTGGGAACTGGACGAACACTTGCAGGAGGTAACAAAATGCAGAGGCACGTGCAGCATGGGTCGAAGGGCTCTGTGCGATGCCTCTTGACTCATTCATGATGACATGAGCTCCTCACAATCTGTAAATGCCAGGAGGGTCAAAAGTTGAAGGGCTTTTCTCTTTTGTTTGCCACCTACGTTGCCCTCTTCAGAAAAATGCTTGTGGGAGACAGGCTGCATTGTTCTGGCTCCCGACTCAAAACCAACACAGCTGACATGCATTGCTGCATGGTTCACCAGCTCTGAAAGGAAGGGAAGAAGCTGGTGACTTAATCCTTTGAGTGCCTGCCTTTCATCCCTTAGAAGAGCCGGATATTTTTGCCTCTTGTCATGGTTGTAGGCAAGCTGAGTGCATAGGTTCCTTTGGAAGGTGCAGCCCCACACCTACAAACCTAATAGCCAAAGGGCATGTCTATTCTGCTGGTGTAGGCAGACCTGAACTGCCTCTTCTCTGGTGTGAGCTTGGAGTTAGGAGTATGGGGTGTGCTGTGCCAGGTCTGGATGTGGCCTGGCTGTATTATCCTGGCACTGTGCTTAACAGTCCCTGCTGAATCCCTCTGGCACTTTGCCTGGGGCTAGCAAAATCTGGCTGAAATCTTCACCCGTCCTGGGTGAGTCCACCCAGCACCATATGGACTTGGAGGCATGGGGCCTTATGAGGCTGTTATTTCTGTATTAGGAAGGAGTGAAAAGCTTGGAGGCCTAGCATAGAAGGCAAATAGCTTTGCAGAATGGAAGGAAGCTGGCTTTAAAACTTGGGCATAAATTTGCAAAGCATTGGGTTGCTCCTCAGTGCTTTCCTAGGCATCAGAAGCACTGCACATCCTCAAGCATGGCTGGTGTCCCATGGCATGGGTTTGCTGGTGTCCTGCCTTGTTTTTTTGCCAGCTGAAGAAGAAACATCAGCTGCACTCTTCTGTGGAAGGGGAAACCCACAAGCACAGGCTGGTCTCAACCTGTGCTCCTGTAAATTCACTCTTGGAGCCAGAGCCTCCACCCTCCTGTCCAGCCGCTGTCACCCGGCGAGACACGTACAGGGCTGCGGACTCTTCCTCGGGGCAGGGATTACCCAGACTGACGAGTGTTTCTGCTCATTTTGAATCTGTTTTATCACGTCCCAGTCCTGGCTGAAACTTCAAGCAGCTCAGCATTTCTCTGCTAGAAGGAGGTGTGATTTTTAGTGGCCAGTGTTTTCTCTGGAGACGCTTGTAGCTTTTAATGAAGATGCTGTCAATCCCCTGAAAAGACACTTTGCATCCTGTCCAAAGCTTCTTTTTTTTTTTTTTTTTACCCTCTCTCGACTTTCAAAATTATTCTAAAAATGTGGAGTGTCAGCACTGCCTACATTTCCACTGTTTCTTGATGCTGTATGTGCAGTACAAACTGCTGGGATGTAGCTCCTGGGTGAAAGTCTCTCAATCTCTTCTGTAGAAAATGGAAGGCAGGTGTGTTTGAGTTCGGTTTTTGACCTTCAGCATTCTGATTGATGAAGAAAAGCTTCATAGCTGTGCTAGAGGAGGGGGGTCATTTCAATGGGTCCTTTCAAACTCAGATGTGGACAATCCCCAGGCATGGAGAGGGCTCTTCACCAGAAGTTATCAGTTCAGTGCCTTTTGTGCTGCTTCTTAACCTACTGCGCCTGTATCTTGGGGAAAATGTTGACTTCCCCCCTGCTCGTTTTTTGTTTTTTTTTTTTTCTTTAATCTCCTGTTACCTTACAGCATCTCCCAAGTGCTCAGTGGTTTGGTAATTGTGCTAACGGCCTTGGTGTTTTCACAGCATTTATCTAGCACAACTGAGGAACTGTATTTTGCAAGTGTCTCCTTGGTTGTTTTATCTCTAGCCAGCTTCCTAATTTCACTTCTAAATTAGACACTCTTGCTTGGTAGAAGGGGATACTTCTTAAAAGAAGCTTATGTAAACTCTTTGGAGGCTGTGTTAATTGTATTTACTGCTGTAATTAATGGACTCACTCCATTTTTAAATGATTCCTGCCCTGCTAGTAAATGCTTCGCATTCCTTTTATCCGCTTCTCTGCTGATGAACAAGAAAGTTAAATGACTTCATGTTTGTGAAAATGTCTTCTTGTGTATTTCCCTCCACACACCCCCTCCCCTTTTCTTAAAAAAAAAAAAAAAAAAAAAAAAGCTGGAGAACTTTGAGAAGGTTTCTGTGAAACCATACGATCACTTCACATTCCTGGCATATTTCCTTTTCAAGAGCAGGGTATTATGTCTATGTAAAGTCACCTACTTCATGGGTGGATTTGAAGTGCCATATAAAGGACTAATTTTTTTGTTCTGCAAAATGCTTCTGTAATAACCTCACTTGTCATCCTCTGTCAATCTAGTCTTTACTGTGGAGACAGCATAGCACCCATGGGGTGCTGCAGAGCATGCTTCTTAATCCTGATCCAGTGCTGGCCTTCATTCCAACCTTGGGCAAAGCATTTTGTCCACTTCCCCTTTGCTTTTTGTTTCCTGACTGTTTAGATGCTAAGTCCATGGGTGCTCCTGGGGCAGTCTTTTCCTGAGCAATGAAGGGCATCAGCATCACCTGAGGATTTTATCAGCATCCCATGTCCATGAAAATGGATAGCTAAAACATTGCCTGACTTTCACACTTGGAATTTGCTCTTTTCCACTGTTTAGGGGTTTCTGCCTGAAGTTCATTGATCATGGCTTTGCTTTGTACCCTCAAAGAAAGCTATCATTTATGTGACTGGACCTAAAATGTGTGAGGAGATACCTACTCATCATCTGGTGGACAGGACCTTGAAATTCTTTAGTTTGACTAGGCCAGAAAGTGGGAGGAGTGGGGGAAAGGGGAAAAAAAATATCCACCCAAACTGTGATCTGCATGGTTTAAAACATTTTGGTTCACTCTGAAACAAAATGTGGGGTTCCATTTTGGACTCCCTTAGCAAAGGCAGTGCAGACTCTGCCCCAGCTGCCTCACAGTCGGGTAACCAGCAAAGGGCAGCTGCTTCTACTTCTGTGCTGTGGCTTCACAGCTAAGGAACCTTTCCGTGTGTGTGTAGGGGGAAAAAGCAGTTTTGCCCACGTCCCAAGAAATGAGGCTGTAGGCTACAGGGAAACTTCCAATTTTGTTATGTTTGTCCCAGAAGATGTAGCTGGCAATGGTTTTGAATGAATTTTCTAAATAATGGACTGCTTGTGGAAAAATTCACCACGTTAGAAGGTAGATGTCACTTTTCTGCCACTAGCACACAAACAGAAGAAGGAGTTAGTACACTAGTGGTCAGATCACATAGATATCCATTTCTAGGGATATGGGGAGCTAGACCAGGAAACCACTGGAAACACAACTGACCAGCTGACATAGGCAACTATTGCTTGCATTTCCTTGCCAGTACTGGTCTCGCAAGATCTGGATGAGAGCTTGACCCTGCTCACCTGGCAGCGAGTCTTGCAGGGGAAAGGCCATCTGAACTTTGTCCTTACCTACTCATCACCAAAGCATATCTCAGTGGTTCAGATGGGGAAACTTATCCGGTGAGATCTGCTGGGAGGAACGCAGCGGTGTAGGCAGCAGTGAGAATGTCCCCCACACATGTGCTGCTGGAGCCAAGTCAGAGTATGAATTTGGCGTGGCAAAATTTGAATGGCGCGCATTTTTGTTGGGGCTTGTTGAGAGGTAGTTCAAGCTGAACTGGAATCCCATCCCAGGCTCCTTGTGCTGGCTGCCAAAATTTGCCATAGTAAACAGGTTGCACAACCCTAAGACACTTTCGGTAGATAAAGTAGGACTCATGTTCTCCTTCATGTCCCCATTACCTTGAGGTACTGAGAATGAGAGCAGAACTGGATCTGTGCAGCAGAGACATGCTCAGGATGTTTCCTGGGTTAAATATTCAAGAAGAGAAGCTCTGTAAAGGTGTGAAAAGTTCAAAGTTCAAGTGTTGCCTCATCTGAGCAACTTCCTTTTAAATCAAGGGCTGCGCAAGAGTAATCAGATTTAGCTATTTAGATATGGTTACTCATAAAAGGTGGGGGATGGGGAAAGGAGGATGAGGAAGAAAGGATCACAGAATGAAACCTGCTTTTGCAAATGTCACTGGAATGAGCTGCCAGGTGTCTGATTTTTTCTCTTTATTGGATTTAGGCTACAGTGATGGAGGGCTCTGTAGCTCCTGGAGATGCACTGGGAGTAGTACGGGAGTTTGCATGACATCAGGGCCAACTGTGTCTTTATTACCAACTTAAACCCTCCCCACCACCAATAAACTCTGCCTCTCACTCCAAGTTTTTCCCTTCCCTGGTCCACAAGCTCTTCAGGGTTGGCCCCAGCAGCAGCTGCTATGCTTCCCCAGGGGAGTACTCAGGGCAGGCAGGCATTTGCTGCAGCCTTCTCTCAGCCACAGCTTTTCACAGCCATGTGTGTTTAAGGTAAACATCAAATTAGAGATTAATTAAGTTCATATTCAAGACTTCAAAATTCATATAGCAGACACTGGTTTGTGGCCAGCTCTGCTGCCCTTGCTATGGGGGAGGCAAACACTGGCACATGGGTGCAGCAGCGTTGTTGTTGGTCATCTCTGGTATTGTTCCAGCATGAGCCAAATATGTGAGCTGGCAATATTTGTCATTCAGAATCACTCTGCCTGCATGGCACGTGCATATGTGGAGAGGTCTCACCTCTGACCTGGCTGGATGTGAGCAGGGACCCCTCCAAAGCCCCCTCAGCAAGACCTCCCAGCCCAAGCAGAGGGCTGTGCCAGCACTTCCAGGTGACTCCAGTGTGCCCCGCCATAACAGCCTGTGCAGACATGCCTTGTGCTGCATGCACAAGAGCAATCCCAAGCATGTGTTTCCCCAGGGCTTAATTCTTCAAAACCAATCTCTCTAATTCATGGCATAGCACTATGGTGCTGTGGCACCTCTCTTAGCTTGGATAAAGCAACCTCTTCCACCCTGAATGTTTGCAAAGCACACAAGAACTGCTGTGGTTACTGAACTGGCTGCCAGCAGAGTTCTCTGCCATTCTGGAGGTGATAAGACTTGTAGTGCCCTGTCACAGAGGGACTTTAGTGATGATGTGAACAGGTTGAGCCAAATTTTCACCTTATTGTGGTCCTTTCCTCCCTCACTGCTGTTTGTGCAGCAAGAGAGACCCCAGGAAGAGGTGCATTCAGGACACTGATGAGCAGCTAGTGCAGCCTTTGACAGCAGCAAAGGCAAACAATTGATGCTGCTTCTATAGGGGAACCAATAGAGAGAAGGTGCTGGACTCCAGGAGGCTGCTGGAGATAGGCTTGTATGGAGCTGCAGAGCCATCCTCTGCCTCCCAAAAGGCTCTATGAACTATAGCTCTCTGCCTCGTGATGCCTCCAAAGCTAGATGAGAGACAGCCCTGCATAAATAAGCTGTCTCACACAAAGAGATCTTTCCCTCTTTCCCACCTCTTGCTGAGAGTGAAATATTTGTGATTAATTCCAGCAACATAAATCTCAGCTCAATAACTCCAAAATCTCTCGCTGCAGTTGCTTGCCAGTTGCCCAGGCTCCAGCCCTGGAACGGGTCTCAGCTGTGAATTTCCTGCCTTCAGCTGCAAGATTCTCAGAGAATTCTTCATGGCACAGGGACAAACACACCATGACCTGATTTATGGGTTGAGGGTCTGTTTCTGCCCTCCTCAATTGGGCAGAAAATTAATAGGACTTAGTGTGAACCTGTGGGTGTTTGCACGTGTCCAGAATGTCTCTGTGGTGATGGCCAAAATTCCTGAACATCCAAAATGAGATCAAGTTGCCTTCAACAAGCTTCCATTGGTGCAAACATGAGCTGTGTGCAGGAACACCATCATCCAAGGACATAGTTGTTGGCTTATATCCAGCTAGGGTTTTCTCCTCTCTTTCCCTCCAGCATGGAACCATACAGGCAAAAACAGTAAAACTCCATAACAAATGCTGCTAAATGTAAGGATGACACCTCTGGCTCAGGAAGTGCCTGAGCCAGAGATAACTGGAATCTGAGAAATGTTTTGGGATGAGATCTTCTCATGTCTATATGTATCTTACTCTTTTATGCTTTCCTTGTTGCTGGAATCTAACAAAGGGAAGTGAATGTGGGGTTATCCCATGGTGTGCACTGAAGCCTCTAATTTAGACACAGAAGTTGGGAGACTAGAATCCTTATAGCTGATCAAGAAGGGAAGGTCGCAGGGCAAATTTGCTGTAGAGTAAGTCTGGGGAGGCTTGGCACCTTATGTGGGAGCTTAGGGTTGTGTGGGCTCACCCCCTTCACCCCCCACCAGAGTGCCTACATATGTGAAAGGAGAGATCTCTTTGCTCTGTGTGTCAGCAGCTGGAATATCTGCTTGGGAGTTCATAATTTTCTTGCTAGATATTGCTGCTAAAGCATAAGCTAATGGTCTTCAAGGAGCCTGGAGGACTGTCATGAGCTGATTCCTACTGCTTCAGTTCCTCTCGAATCAGCTCATCTGGCCTCTTTGCTGTCAGTGGATTTTTATTTCTTGGGTTATCTACTTCCAAGAGCTCTGTGGGGGTGCCAGGCTGGGCTCCTTCATGCTCCTTCCCAACTTTGCAGACTCCAGGCTTTTCTTCTTGGTCCCAGGCTTTCCAGCATGGCTCCTGAGTAGCCCATATTGAGCATTTCATTAGTCCAGACATTCTTTCTCTTACTTGCTCCAGGGCACACTGTGTCTTTTCTTGAACTGGGTCTAATGGCACTCGATGCAGTCTTTCCCTGTGAGTACCGAGCCGGGCGGCTTGATGCAGCTGTTCCTACTAGAGCTGTGCAGGTCACTGGTTTCTTTGGGCTGGAGCATGAAGCGGAGTGCTGACAATATTCAATGTGAAATGGAAGCATCTCTGTTCGAGTTTAGTCTGCTTAAAGTCAAGTAATCTGGCCTCAAAGTACAGTTTCGAGCAGAGGCATTTCTGGAGGCAGGGTTGGGGCGGTGGGAGAGGGGAAGTAAAGAGAAAAGTCTAAACAAAACCTTGCTTCCATGAAATGTTTTCAGGCTTTTAGTGGAAACTATTCACTGAGTTTGCAAATAGTTTTGGTAGGCCCAAACCCCAAATTTTTTTCACTGAATAAATTATTCATCCAAAAATCTCCTGTGCTGCGTCAGTCCCTGCAGAATCCACCGCCTGGTGTTGTCCATGGGTCAAACCCAGCTGAGGGGTGTCTGCCCGCTTCCACTGCCTGTGCAGACACAGTCTATCCCAGGAATGCTGCATAAGTGCTTGGTTTAATCATTTGCCTCAGTCACATCTGAACCCGATCCCTTGCCAGCCTGAATACTTCGGCTACTAATATTTGCTCAATGAATAGCTGAAATGTCCAGAGCAGACAACATTTAAATGCAGAGCCCTCTTTTGTGGTTTTCTTCTGTGGCAGCATGAATTTCCTTCACTTTTGCCTGAGCTGTCTCTAGAAACCCCATAATAATCATGTTATTATCTCTTACTAACTGCTAAGGAATGTTGATGTAGGAAAGACCTGTGCTTTCTAGGCAGGTTAGACAGATTATAAACCTTTATTTCCTTTTTCTCATCATTTAGCCCGGTCTTAATTCATCCGCTCTTTGTTTGGCCTCCGGATGACTTCTGGGTTTGTTACATATGTCTGGGCCATGCTTTTTTGTTTTGTTTTGTTTTGTTTTTTAAATGAAGTCACACATGTAAGCCACTCTTGGCTTTTCTAGTTAGGAACTGTTCTTAAAACCCAGGGCACGTCCCCTGCCATGGGGTGTGCATGGGGGGTCTGATCATTAAATTTCCTTTTTCTGGGTTGTGGTTTTTTCATCAATGAGGTGTCTTCAGTTTTTGATAACTAACTTCCATGTGGTGACATTTGTCTGTTTACTTTGGAAAGCAGCTCATGGTTTCTTTGGGAAGAGGTGGTATTTTAGAGATTGGAGCAGAAAGTCTTCTGGATGGTTTGCAGCCCCTCTGTGCTTGGCACTGCACCCTCCTTTGGCAATTTGCCTTCTTCAAACTTGCCAAGTCTTGTTTTTTTAAGGACTACTACCCTTGTCCCAAGATAAACTCCCCTCTGTGATCATCCCTTCCCTTTGAGCAGCACCTTCCTTGGGTCACTTCCAAAATACAAGGCAGCTGGGGCTTGTGACCCTGAGTAGGGTTGTGGGTCTGATAGCAATGCGACTGTTCCTGCTGCAAACCCAGCTCAACTGGGCTTGCAGCTGAAAGTGGTCTGGGAGGGGCAGCTGGTCCTGAGCTACTAGCTACTGACTGCCCATCTCCCCTGTGTATCCATCTTGCACCTGGTCGTTAAGACCCTGTGCTGAAGTGCAGTCATTTTGCTGGTGCCAAATCCAACCTCAAGAAGGTTTGGGAGCTGACTCATCACGCATGCTCTGCTGTCCACAGGATCCGGAGTCATCCAGCATGGCTTCAGGGATGAAGGAAAGAAAATGTTTGAAGTGTGACAGAGCAGGGAGGGGACCGGAGCTGCCATCCCTCCTCCTCCTCTGCATGCAACTGCCTTCTGATGCCAGGCCAGGCAAGCCTGGATCTTCTCCCCTTTTATGTGGAGTCCTGTAGAAAGGGAACTCCAAGGAAGGTGAGAAGCAATTTCATTTGTTTGTTCTGAGGTCAAACAAGCAGTTCGAAACCTGTTAGAGATGCATTTGCAACCACCTTCACCTGTTGCTGTAAGCACCTTGCCATTACAGAGATATAGTTTTGTAAAGACTAGTGACGAAGCTCTGTCAGCAAGCACACAGTGAACCCAGACACAGTCACGATCTGCTGGGAGTGCAGATACATGAGGTATGTGACTTCAAGACGAGAGCTGCCTTCTGTCTGGCCAGCTTGGAAGGGGGCCAGGGGATCTCGATTTACATCCATTTATTCAAACTTGGCCATGGCTCATCGCTCCCTAACTTGCTTAAGGTGAAACTAATTCTGTGAGGCTTCAGAGTAATTATTCCGTGGGCTTCAGAAGGAATTGGCCCTTCATTAAAAGGAGATTCACAGAGAGCTTTGAAAAATCATCTTTTTAAGTTTGAAAAATGTTGGTTTTCCTTTACTGTCTTTTTTCCTGTTTTGTTTTTTTTTTTTTTTTAAATATTTTATTTTTTTTATTTATTCTGTTTTTTTCTCTCTCTGTAATTTCTTTTATTTCCAAAGGTGAAATGGGCTGAGGAAGGGGTGACCAAACTATCTGTTTTCCCTTCTTGGTCTCACAGAAAAAAAAAATGTGGGAAACAAAAGTGTACTGTTGGGACAAAACTATTATTCAGTGGGAGGGTGTGTACTGGGGGAACAATGGCTTTCCAAAAGCATTGGCTGTTGCTGTTCTGCATCTTGCACCATTCGGGGAAATTCAGAGTCTGCAGGAGATGGTGCACAGCTCCAGCCCCTGTAGGGATAGCCACAGGCAAAGCCTGCCTTGCAGTTGCCCCTGAAAAACTAACCCATGCACAGCTGCAGCATCTTTTATTAGTATATTTTAGTCCAGGATTGATAATGTCTGAGCCAAACAGTGGCAAAAGAGTCTCTCCCTTTCCTTCAGTGTGTTTTTGAGCAGGACCTTTTTACAGCACCTGTTGTTTCAATGCCTATGGCAGGATCATTCCCCAAAGGCAATGCTAAAGGGCAGGTAAACCCTTGACAAAAGTGTGTAACTGGCCTTAGGCTTTGTAGAGGAATGGCTCTGTTTCCTCTTCCCCTCATGTTTGAACAATTGGCATTTATTTCCAGTGGGGACAAATTTAGGAAAGGTAGCAAACTGAGTCATACTAATCATCTGCAATTTGGGTGTTCTGAGTGTGTATGAACAGCTGGACTCCAAATCCCTTTAGACTATATTAGGAGTTGAAGGTCACTGGCATGTCTTTAGGAAGGTAATTTCCCCTAACTTCTAATAAGGGCTTGAATTTTTAGCTGTGACCTCCGTGTTATGGAAACCTACCACGTGTGTGTGTGTTTCTTCTTTACCTCTTCCTGTGATGGTCGCATGAAAAGAATCACCAGCCTCATGACAGAAATGAGCTGGTTTATTTTCTTCAAGAGCAGTCCTGCCTAGTAAAGGGAAAATCCTTCCATGTGAAATCCTCTGTCTTGATGTGTCTTTCTTCTTGTTAATTTGGTCACTTACTTGCTGCCCTTTATTAGGTCTCTGCTTCTCAATATAAAAGTGTCCTGTGTGTAACTATTGCTTTCACCTTCTCAAGCCCCTTGGGGCTTGACTTTCAGATTAGTCTGAAATCTAGCAGTGACACCCTGATGAACATAAGCAGTTTCAAAATCTTTTTTTTTTTTTTAAACCAACACTAAACATTCTTAAAAACTCCCAAAATGGGATGAAAAGAAAATTGTGACCTTACCTTTGAAAGTTGCAGTTGGAGGCAGTTGCTTCTGCCTTCGATATTAGGAGAAAAAAGAATCCCAACCATCACCCCATTCCATAAATCAGAGAAGATTTAGTTGGAGAGTAAACTCTGTTTTGGGTGGGAATTTAATTTTCTATGGAAAACTTTAACGCTAGCCAAAGAAAATCCTCTATAAAATATGGCACTGGTTTTCCTCAGGCTCCTATTTTCTCCTTGGGGTGAGGCGTTCAGCCAGGTCATCTTCCATAATGCATCACTTAGCAAAGGGTAGAGGCATTGTATGAATTCCTGGTTGCTGAGCACTGACAGATGTAACCTGGTATGAACTTCCCCTTTGCTGTATGAGGTAGACAGAAGTCTGGTTTCTGGTGTTAAAAAAAAAAAAAAAGGTTTTGTTGGTTTTTTTTTTTAAAGCTTTCATAGAGTCATAAGGTACGTGATTTCACATATAGAAAGGGAAGGAAACCTCGTCGTTCCTCTCCAGGGTAAACAGTTTTCTCTTCGCTGTCTAAAAAAGAGAAAAATCTTTCAGCTTTTTTCTTCTGAAACCTGGGCTACTTCTCTGGGTGCCTACATAGCAACCGAAATACCTGTTCTTTATGTGACTGGATCTGAAAAAGGTGGGTGAGTTTGCTAGGTGGAAGTAAAATGAAAGAAAGTAGGTTGCGTCCTTGCTCTCATCCCCTCCTGGCAACCTCCATGCGTTCAAAACCCACAGCCTGAAAACCACGTTTGTAACTTATCCTTTTCTGAGCTATTTTAGTAGCTAACGTTATTAGTGTTAGTATAATTAGAGGCATTCCAGCTCGGTAATGGATTCCATTCTGGGAGACATGAGTTTGCTTAGCCCTGGGCTTCAGTCAGCTAGAGTTTCCCAAATTGAATGGAAGCTGAAGATCCAAACTTCCTTGGGGTGAATAATTTTATCTGTGTTCCAAAGCCTTGTCTATCCCAATTTCCCTTCAGAACATCCACTGTTTCTGACACTGGTACAGCCTATGAGTTTGTAGAACCATTGTGGACCTGCTGACCTGTAGTCCCGCTTGGTAAGGCAGCGCCCTTTGCAGATGACCAGATGTTGTGGTGGTGGTCAGCAGGGTGATCTCAACTAGAGAGTCTGTAGCATCTTGTTGCAGGAATGGGAGGAACAGTGATGTCCTGGAGCAAAAAGGAGTCTGGTGTGGCAAAGTGGAGCTGTTGTCTGCTCCCTTCTGCCTTGGTGGTGGACTGACTCAGTCTGATCCTAGCAAAGCTTCATCTTCTGGGAGGGTTATAAGCAGGGAGGGTCTGTTGGGTTTATTGAGCATTGTTTTGCCCAGGCGAAGCTTCCCTCTCGTTCATGCTGGCAGGGGCTCTGGGGGGTGCTGAGTTACCCCTCTACTTGTGAGGCCAGCACTGAGGGAGCTGAATTAGGATCAGTCTTCTGGTGCTGGGGGCTTTGTGTGCAGCCCCTGGGAACTGAGCAGGGCTGCTAACAGTGCAGTGTCCCAGCTGGAGACAGCTTCACCAGCTTGGAGAGAGATATTTTTTTCTTCCCAGCTCACAGCACTGCCAAGCAGAAGGTAAAGTCATGAGAGGAATTGGAGGGGGTAAGCAGGGTGGGAGGGAGCTCTGCCTCTAACCAATTCCACCTGTTCCTGTGCACACAGACTTGCTCTAATTTCTGGCCATCTGTATTTTTACTTTACGCTCTGCCTCAGAGTCTCCTCCAAAAGGTTTTTTAAATTACTTTCCCAGCCTCCTCCTTGCAGAGAAAGCAGCTGATTAGTGGCTCCCCCTATTTAATTTTCCTATCTAGACTAATTATTTCTCTTGATGGTCTATTTATCAGGCTAGTTTCCCTTCTGGGCTGTTTTGCTCTGTGATGCTTTTCCAAAGAGGGGAGGAAGGGTAAATAAAAAACAGACAAGCAAAGTAGATGCAACTCCATCTACATTGTTTCTTATTAAAATGAATACTAAATTCATTTTAGCATCGGGCCACCATTCTCCACAAAGGACCCCATCTTCCCCTTAATTTCACTGGTTTCTTATTGCTTCATTGGCCATTCACTGTTTCTGCATAGCTGGGACTTCAGCTCTGTGTTACCTGCCCTGCGTTCCAGTGCTCTACAAGATCTTGGCTATTCTGAAATGTTTGGTCTCATAGACTTATGCCATGATCCAGTGGTGGTCATTGAGCCTCAAGCCCACCAGACATATGAGCTCTCATAACAAAGCAGGGTCTGTACTGTGGGCTTGCTACCTAGAGAGTAGGGTGTTGTTCAGAGACTGACAGGATGCTTCAGTCTCTCCCTTCCCAAGTTATATCTAGGTACTGAACTATCCAAGCAGTGTCTTATTTCCTTAAAAAGTTTGTAATTTTACAGATACACGTACCCGAAGTGGGAGATTTTGCACCCAGTGACTGAGCAAGAGTCCTGGGACATGACAGTCAAGTTTAACAGAGTGGTCTTGTTTGGGAAGAAAAGGGGTCTAAAAATGAGTCTCTTGCTTCTCAGGTGAGTCCGATGTCTCACAAAGCCAAGTTATCAGGGTATTTTTCTGTGTTGTGAAGAGACAAACTCATGGAGAAGGCTACTGAATGAGAGTCCTGTAGGCCATAGGTTCCTCTGGCTTGTAACACGGATCCCAATGCATTGCTTAGTAAAGCAAAAACCTCTTCCCCTGCTCATAACATCTTCAAACTTCATTGCTCCTTGGAGTCCAGTTTACAAATACCAGCATTTTTTCATGCAGCAGCTGTACTGTCAAGATGAGGACTCTAAGGCTGGGAATTGCCCTGGCTGCTGGGGATCCACTGCACTGTCAGGCAGGGAGCACTTGGCATTTCTGAAAGGTGTCCCCACTTGTACTTGGGGAGAACCACAGGATGTCCAGAGTGGGTAGGTCTACTGCCTGCAATGGCCTTGAGTTAGAATGGGTGTCACAAATAGCACAGGCAGGGTGGACAGGAATCTCCAGGACTAATGTGGGATGCCTTCAGAGACTCTTTTCCCTCAGTTGATTTTCCTAGTGCTCCATAGACAGTTTAAGACAGAGGTTGGGATAGAGAGGCTCCAATTGCTCAGACAACGTTCAGCCTCAGGAGCAAGGGCACCTTATCCAAAGTACTCTGCTATCCATTAAACACACTTCACTTTCTCAGGACCCTACCAGTGGGCAGATGTCTTCCAGTCCCTTCAGCAAGGGATAAGGCAGGGCTAGTGATGCAACTTCGCTTTCCCTTGAGCAGGCCCATGCTGGGTTCTGGATGTGCTGAAGATTTCTAGGAGTATAGCTAGAATGTACGATTTTCTGAAGTACCTTTCCTTGAACTGCTCTGAACTTCAGGAGGTGCGCATGTGGAACAGGTTATTTTAATTCTAGTGGCCCCAGACTATGGGCTATCCACCCTCAGTGTTTATTACTGACTTCCTTTCTCAGGTGGGAGTGGGACTGGGATCTCCTAAAGGGGCAGTTGTGGAGAGCCATTGGGTCAGCTCTAGTCTTGGAGCAGAGAGCCCCAGAGATTGGAGCCGAACTCACCTGCTGTAATTTTGGTTCATTTTACTTCATGAGCAGATTGTGCAGTAAATGTCTTCTTAAATCGGTTCAGAGGCAAATGCCTCAGGACTGCAGAATTTCAATGTCCCTTGCTGGAATTTCTTCATAATGCATCATATAGACCATACATGTAAATGTCTGGTGCTGCCATTGATGACCTGGACAAATGAATGATATAGGTATATTGCTGTTGCTCTCATATTTTCATCCTCTTAACAACATAAATTTTCAGTGTTTTAAGAATTCTTCCTTTCCTGACACACTGGAGAGGAAACATATTTTGTGCTTCTGGTTTACAATATATGGAAAGCTGATGTTTTTATAAAGGTGTGTTACACTTCTTGGCAGGTTAGCAGGCCCACGCATCTTGATATCTTATTGTATGAGGGTCCCAGCAGGCCAGTAACTCCTGTCACTTGTCTCTCATGCTGTTTCAAGGCAGAGTGACTGCAGCAAAGGCACAATTAATGAGAGCAATGGCAATATTATCTCCTTCATCTCTCTTTCTACCTGATGTACCATTTGGCTTGGGTTTTGGTCTAAATTTACTGCAGCAAAAGGGAGTTGTTCTTTTGGTAGGATGGTGTAGATGCTTCCAGTTTACCTGGGTTCAGAAAGCAACTGGAGAAATTCATGGAAGAGACATTCACCAGGGATGTCTCCATTCTTGGAGGTGTTCAAGACACAAATGTGCAAGTCCTGAGCAACTTGATCTACTTAGACCTGCTTTGAGCAGGGTTTGGACTAGGTGACCCAAAGACACTCACAGGAACAACCTGTTGTTATAGGATGCTGGGAAAGTATTCTGCAGAGTGTTGCTCCAAGACCGACCCTGTTTTTAAAGTTTCTCCTCCCCGATTGCTTGACTCTTGGCTAGTGCCAGAGACGGGGTACAGGGTGAAGGAGTCCCTTGGTGAACTCGGTTTGGGTTTACTCTTTTTATTATTCTGGAATTTTATGTTACAGATGTTGTGGGTTGTCAAAAATTTGTTCCATTAAATTCATGAGCAGGATAACTTACTTAAACCAGACATCTTTTGTATGATTAAGCATGTATATTTAACAAGTAGCATATTAAACACTGCAACATGTTTCCTTTGAGATTTCTTATGTTTTTATCTTTTTATTCCTGCCTTCGGGGCAATATGTGGAGACCCTTGTCTTTTTCCAAAGCTGTTTAAGGCCGCCAAACCCAGTTCCCTGTTGAGCTTAAAAAAATGGCTACTTATATTCTTATGTTTTCTAAACTTTGTCTTTGGTTTTTGGTGTTTGTTTTTTTGGGATTTGTTTGTGTTTGTTTGTTTGTTTTTTTTACCAACTGTACCTCACTTTCCAGTTCCTTCTTTGGCAAGGTGGGCAAAGGTGGCAGTGAGTGGCTTTTTGCTCTACCTGGGGTGAAAAATCACCCTCAGATAATTCGTCTTAGCTATAAATGTGCTAAATTTATGGCCATGGCAATCTCTGCCTGGAATAAAGTCCAGCATCCAGAGCCATCCTGTTGAATGTGATACTGCCTGTAACCCTCTTTCCAAAGGTGGATGTTTACACTGCAGGGTAGTGAAGGAAGGGGCTATGTTAGAGGTGAATCAAGTGACGATGTATGGGGAAGTTCAGCTCTGAAGACCATGGACATCTGCTCCGTTTGCTTCTTCTGTTCCCTAGTCAGACTGGAAAATGGTAGGACTTGAAAGGAGGTTGTTCAATGTACACAGCCAGCTCTTCAGCCCCAATGAAAACCTCACATGTTTTAACATGTGTCCATTGCTTCTTGCCCTATCACTGTGAACCTCTGAGAAGAGTCTGACTCTGTGTTTTGTATATCCTCTGGTAAGGTAGCTGCTGGCAGCAGTAAGGCCTTGCCTGTCCCTTCCCTCCTTAAAGCTGTCCATAGAATCATAAAATGGTTTGGGTTGGAAGGACATTTAAAGATTATCTAGTTTCTCTGCCGTGGGCAGGGACCCCTTCCACTAGCTTAGGTTGCTCCAAGCCCTGTCCAGCCTGGCCTGGGACACTGCCAGGGATGGGGCGTCCACAGCTGCTCTGGGCAGCCTGTGCCAGCGCGTCACCACTACTGTCATAAATAATTTCTTTGTTATATCCAGTCTCTGTATCTACCCTCTATAAGCTTAAAACCACTACCCCTTGTCCTGTCACTACAGGCCCTGGTAAGAAGTCTCTCTCCACCTTTCTTCTAAGCCCTCTTTAAGTATTGAAACACTGCAATAAGGCCTGTCAGAACTAGACCTGGTTCTCTCAGCCTCTCCTCATAGGGCAAGTGTTCCAGATCTCCAGCCATCTTGGGGCCTCCACTGGCCTCTCTCCATGATGTCTGTGTCTTTCTTTCACTGGGGAGTCCCACACTGGACATGATTCTCCACCTGTGGTCTCACAAATGGAGGGGAAGGGTCATGTCCTTGGACATGCTGCTGCACTCTTGCTAATCCAGCCCAAGATGCAGATCCTATGGGAACATGATTGGAATTCACACCTAATGGATTTGGCTTCAATAAATAAGTGCTCTTTCTACAGGAATTTAAGGAACAAGCTGTTTGGGTAGGCACTTTTCTCATTGCTTATTCTTGCTGTAGCAAGCATACAACCTGAGATACAGAAAACCTTGAGGCAGCTTATCTCTGCTTCGGATTCTCTGGAAAGTAAAGAATCCTCTGTCTTTTAGTCTCATTGTGCAAACAACAACAATCATTTTCCCTTTTTCCTTAGTTTATGGAGATTTTGAGTCTGTAGAGCAGGACTGTAAGACCAGGAGTCCTACTACAACTTGGGGAACCCACAATGCGAACGTGACCAAAGGCACAGGTAGAACAGTTTCCACTGGGATGCCTGGCTGTTGCGTGTGATACAGGCAGCTGGAGCTGTTCATTCATGTGACACATGAAGACGTGGCTGCTGTAACAGCCTGTATGCAGGGAAGAGTCTGAAAGTGTGGATTCACAGTCCCATAATGTGAATCAGCCTGAACCTTCCCGGAAAAATAGTCGACTTTTTGTTTAGCCATAAAAAATCCAACAACCTCTTTTGTTCCGGAAACCTCTGGGCATATTAAACGAAACCAGATACTTGAGGGTGGGGGTGTTGGGGGAGAGAGGCATACAGGAAAGCAATCAAAATCTACTGGAGGAATTTCTCCTTTCTGGAAGAACATAAACCAGTAACAGAATGTAAACAACCCGCCATATGTAACTTGTAAATCAGAAGTAAAAGGAACAAGTTCCCAGCAAGCCATTGTGAACGGTTGGCTGTTGAGTTTTTTTATTTTTGTTTTTCTTGTTTGATTTAATTTTAAAATTGTTGTTGTTTTCCCTCCTTTTCTTGCTCCCCCAAGATGAACCACAAGCCGAACTCTTAAAGCCTGGCCTCCTAAGTGGTGCCTGAAATAGTCACAGTGTATTAATTTTGCAGCGGCTGTAGCACAGGGTTTAACAAGGTCTGACAATGGTTCCTCGTGAAATCATGCCAACAGTGTTAGTTGGTTAGGACAAGGCTGAATTCTCTCCCTGAATTAATCACTCACCTGTGCTAGCTGGTGTATGAGCCGGGCAGTTTTTTTCTTCTTTATTTAGCCTGCAAAGAGTGGTACTGTTGGAAAGGAGAGAGATCTCTTCTTAAAGACTCTTGGGAGTAGATGTTTTGCAGCTTAAAAATGGCTTCAGTTTTAACAAATACAAAGCAGCTCTATACTTTAGAAGACCTCCTTTCCACCCAAATAGCTTTTCTAACTGAGAAGAGAAAAAAAAGCCACAACCAAACCACTGGACTTTTAAAAGCAAGTAGAAGTCTGATAGAGTAATCCATGGAGCTATTGGTCTTGTGGTACACGGTGGACTCCAGGGGACTGAAGAGGCCAAGTTTGATGCCATTCACCAGAATATCCACATGTTCTTTCTCAATTTACAGCCATGTCACCTATATGCAGCCTGGATATGAATTAGGACCTAAGCCCTGGGAGGCAGGATGGGTTTGGCTGTGAAAGACTGATGATACGTGTTTTGTCCTACAATGCATTTCTATGTTTTTTTAAATGGATGGAAAATAGGATTTTTAAAAAAATCTTGTGTTGTATGTTATCAGATACACCAGTTTTTTCTAGCACCCGTACCTTGATCTCAGAGAAGAGGTGCATTCACAAAGATGGGCTCTGATCTCCAAGCGTGATGCAAATTAATAGGAATGAAACAAGAGTGATGTTTTGACTTTTTAGTGTCTACAAAGAGCAAAGAGCAAACTGAATTTATGAACACAGTGTCCTGAAGACAAAGGCTAAAAGAGATAATCTCTTTTTACTTTTCTCCTGAGTTAAAATGAACAAAGCCCTCTCATTGTTTGTTGTTGTTGTGAAACTGGGGAACAAAGAGGCAAACCCAGCTCCTGGAACATTTAGGGACTTCACCTCATACCCATTTCAAAGACACATCCCTGTAGCTGAGCTTGCAAGTAGAGTTTAGCCAGAGAACATGGCTCATTTGCATGATTTCATCTCTCCCCCTAAAATGCGGGTATTTGTAGTAATTTATTAAAATGGCAATTAGCACTGATCCTTTCCGGTATCAGCTGCTGCACTGTCAAGGAGATGGTTACAGCTTCGGAAATCCCCCCACCCACCACTTCGTGTTTAGGATCACTACCTGCTCAAGGCAATTCTTAAACTTCAAGCAGATTTGTAAAGGCTTTCTCAGAGCCTTGTCTGCCCTTATCATGACAGCTTCAATATATTGTGTACCTGACAAGGTTGCGCATGAGATTAAAGGTGGGGTGGGAAGCAGGATGGTGAGGGGCTCGTCAGACTCATCTTGTTTAAGCTAGAAAGGTCATTTAGCTTTTGGGCTCCTGTAGGTAGCAGACTGTGACAGGCTGCAGATGAAATCCAAGAGCATGCTTATGCTGCTCTCCCCCACCAAACGAGCTGTTTGAATGGCAGGCATGAAAGAAACTGGGCATCCTCCTTGCTCATCAGAAAGATGGAGCCACTGGGGACAGCTTCTGAGTCCATGAAAGCAGCATTGCTCTTGTTCAGTGCTGTGGCACAGAGCAGGCTTGACTGATGCTTTTTGAGGTGTGCAGGAACAGGGGCTGCAGCCTGGCTAGGACCAGTGTCCTCCGACAGAGACATGCAACAGGTCTCCCTCTCCATCTTGCCCTTATGGACAGTTTTGGTCTGTAGCAGGTCCCTCAGGTGATGGTAGCAGTAACAAGGGACTGTGTGCATATCAAATAATGATTCCAGGGCTTGCAGCAAACCCAGAGAGGGGTTAGCTGCTTAGACAGTGTTGAGACTGTGCTGAGCATGGAGTTGGAGCTCAAACCATGGAGTCTGAACCCTTTTCACTCAGGTCTTCAGTGTTACTCTGGGCTGAGCAGCGCAGGGAACCACAGGGAGCAGGAGAGGTAGGCAGTGGGGATAAACCAGTGCTGCTGCCTGTGGGGACCAGTATGTACATCTTCAGGACAAGACATGATGTTCCCCAGGTCTCAATAACTCTGCTAAGGAGCACCCAGTTAACAGGAGAGTAGTTGTGATAGCGTGGCTACGCTGTGGTTCGGGGAGATGAATCCTGCCCAAAGGGAAAGCACAAAACCCCATAATAATTAAAGAATCACAGAATGGTTTGGGTTAAAAGGGGTCTTGAAGACCTTCTAATTCCAACCCCCTGCCATGAGCAGGGACACCTCCCACCAGCCCAGGCTGCTTCAAGCCCCGTCCAGCCTGGCCTGGGACACTGCCAGGGATGGGGCATCCACAGCTGCTCTGGGCAGCCTGTGCCAGCGCCTCGCCACCCTCACAGGGAAGAATGTCTTCCTAATAGTTAATTTAAATCTCTCTTTCAGTTTAAAACCATTAACCCTTGTCCTATCACTACATGTCCTTGTAAAGAGTCCCTCTCCAGTTTTTAAAATGCTATTACTGTTCTGGCCCTTGTTGCCGAGATGTGTTTTGCAAGTGTGGGAAGCATCTGCTCCCACTGACATTTCTGCTTTGCCAGTGCCCTCACCCCATTCTGTCCCTGGTATTGGTGTGGGGACAGTGTCCTGTTCACACAGCACCAGGTGGAGGTGTGTGCACAGCTGGTGCTCAGGAGCTTTCACAAAAGCAAATATGATTTGGAAAGGTTCGTGCTGGAAAAGCTAGAAAACAGAAAAGTAAAGCGGTGGTTCAACCAAACATCACAAATGTGAACAATACGTGTTTTTGGGGCAAGTCTTTTAAGGTCTTTAATTTTTAAAAAAACTATTATCCAATACATTTTTTAGCTTCAAAACATCATTGGAACTATTTCTATTTGAATTGAACTGTTTCCCTTAAGAACTGAATGATTTTTTTGGTTTGGTGTTTTTTTGGGTTTGTTTTGTTTTGTTTTGTTGTTTTGTTTTTTTTTAAATGTGAGACTAAGGCAATATAATCAAAGCAATTTTCTGAAATGAGTTGAAGAACTACTTCAATAAACTCGAATCAGCTTCTTTTAGCCAAAAGCAGAGCTGAAATGTATGACCTGACCCTAACGAGAAGCATTATGAAAGTTCAGACACAATTAGAAAAGCTTAGCCAATATGGTAATAAAACCAGTAAGGAGAGGACTCTGCGTAAGAGGTAGTGTGGAAATATGTGTTTCCTTCTTGGGTGTTGTTCATGTTGATGCTGCATAACCCATTACTCAGACAAGAATTTTTCAGCCCACTGGGGTCTGTCTGTGATCCAACATTATCTCTTACAATTATCTAGAGGGAAATATAAAGTTCTTGGTAAAGACTTTCAAATGGTGCAATCCTGACAGAGAGGTCAAGTATGGACAGGACAGTTATACGAGGTGATTGTGATGACTTGGTAGAAAATCTTCTCTTGATTGTGTTAATGCAGCCAAGGGCAAGTTTACGCTTCTAAAGAGCTTACAAAAGGAGACGGTGTTTTGGAAGGCAACAGCTCTGGGAAGGCTTGGGATCAACAAGAGATAACAAACTGCATGTATACAAATTATTGTAAACAGCAGGAAATCCGTCAACTGTCCACTGCCCCTGTGGTGGCTGGGCAACTGGTGAGGACAAAGTGTATGGCAAAAGACATCCAAGGTGAACTGGGGATGAGCTTTTGAACTGGAAGGACAGTCTGTGGGTGGGTGGAGTGGGGTGGGGAATCTCCATCCTGAAGGACTGTGGTATCTTGCAGGAACAAATTGTCCTGCAAGCACTCAGCTGAGCTTTCCTGAATCCTCTGGGCTTGGAGCTGGCTGGCTTTGTTTTCTGAGAAGGATGAGCTTTTTGGCTTGGAAGTCTTTTCTTGTCCCTGTAGAAGTGAGTGTGTATGTGTGTGTGGAAGGTCCCTGTCTGAAAACCAGTTTAGCCAACTGACGTGCTATGGTAAAATTAGTCAGAGATGCTGGGAATACCATAGGGTATAATGTTCTCACTGGAGAATTGAGAGTTTTATACAATAACCTTTTCTCTTTAAGGAACTTTTTTTCTTGGAAAGCCCAAAATATCCAGGTGTTCTTTTTTCCACTGCATTCCTAAAAATGTTTAAATGTGTCTTGCTTTCTCTTCCCTTGCTGAAGGTAAGAAATCTTTTTGGCTATGTCTATACCAATAAAATAGATGTGCCTGGGACTGTTCTCTGGTCCTGAAGCCAACAGGCACAGGGCAGCCTATGTCCACACTACTGGGCTCTCTTGTCCTCTGAAACAGGGTGGCTGCATCCCAGCTGGCTGTTGGGGATGGTCCCTGGCTCAGACTAGCTCCTGTGTAGGCATCATTTGGGCTGGCCCAAAACTGTGCCAGGGGCTGTTGTAGGAGCATGATAGTATAGATGGTGGTGTTCCTGTGCCTGGAAATACTCCCTGACACTATTTAATTTACTAGTGCAGATGTAGCCTTTGTGTGTTAGCAGGACCTAATACTCTCTGGTGGGACACGGCTGCTTTGATAAATAGTGATTGAGGTGAAGCAAAGTCAAAGGATGCAGCGAGCTGCCTCATTGTGCCGTGGTGAGTGTTAGCACTTGTCTTCTGTTTCCTGACAGATTCATCCAGGCACTGGAGTCACAAGAGGGGGGAAAAGAGCAATCTCTGTCTATTCTCAGTATTGACACAGATGTATTTCTTAGTCATGAACTGACAGAGGCAATATTAGCATGCATCTATTCTTGAGAAAAAATTACCACTTTTGTGGGTATCTTTTGTTTCTTGGGTCAGGCCGTTGGCTGGTCTGAATCAGAAGAGTGTTGCCAATGCCAGGAAATTATACTAGTTTCTACCACTTGAGATTCTGGCCAAGGGTGTGCAGTCACTCCAGTTTGCTTTGTGCTGTGAAGCGGTGGTAAGCAGCAGCTTTGAGGATGTATTTCAACTGCTGTAGGCGTTACAAAAAAAAAAAAAAAAAAAGGAAAGAAAAAAAAAGACTCAGTATCTTCTCTCTGGAGCCTCTGGGCTCTGATTTTATATTAGAGATGGTGGAAAAAAAGGTGTCTTGAAGTTTAGGTAAGATATATACAGAGAAAGGTCATGCTCAGAAGGCATAGTAGTGGTGACTAACCTGGGACTTGTTGCTTCTCTCCACCACTTCTAATGCAGTTCAAGCCTGGCAGCCCTTACCTAACAGGAGGTCTGAACACAACCTTGCCCCTTTTCCTTGTGAGGACATTCCCAGTACTGTGCCATGGACTGCTGCAACACCTGCTTGTTCTCTTTGTCTCAGCAGAGCAGTCAACAACTTGGGGCACAGCATCTCCTCTCCTCAAAGGCAGCCACGTGTGCCTGGGGTGGGAGCCTCTGAAGGGAAATGGTTTTTTTGCAGCTCCACCTTTTCACTTCATCGGGGTTTTGTTACTTCCCAAAGGATGATCCTGGAGCCCTCGCTGTTACTGGGGAACCACCTGGATCTGCAGGACATGTAGGAACTTAACTGGTGTTGAAAGCAATGTGATTTACTCGCATTTCTCTAGGGTGCTGGTACCTCATTCTGTACGACTGAAATCAGTGAGAAGTGCAGGCACAGGCTCAGGCCCTTGAAGCTTATGAATGTTACAGGAATGAGTCCAAGAGAAAGCCCTAAAACAGATGACTAGATAATTTCTGACAGTTAATGACCTACTAGAAGATCTGAGAGCTTAAGGGCTCTTCATCTAGGAACTCATTAAATGCCAGACCCATTAGCTGTCATTACTGCTCTTACTATTTTTGGATATGTAGAAATGTTCAGAAAAACAAAGACCTTTCTGAAATGCTGTTGAAATTGGGGGTATAGCTGTACCTTGCTGCCTATGCACTGAGGGTGATCAGGGTCTCACTTGCATCAGGTTCATCCTGAGAAGCTTCAGTGGGATCCATTTTGACTGGATACTGCCCTGAGATGTACATCTGGTCCTAGGGCACAAGTAAAACCATAGCAGGACTTTTATTTTCAACATTCTTCCAGTTTCGACCTCTAATTCTAAGGTGCAGTTGTGGGCCATGAAACCCCTGATCTATTTTCAACAAGATTTCACATATTTTCATGAAAAAGGTATACAGCTCATAATTTCTTCTGCAGATGAGACATGCAGACCAAACACATTTGTTGGATATTTTCCTTTGTCTCAGTTAAGATTAAGGAAAGAACACTGGTATTTGGAATCGTAACAATTAAGCTCTAACTTTCCTATTCTCTATGTAATTTTCATACCATTAAAAATACTCAGATTTCAGATACACGGTACCATAACAGTACAACGCTCACAATTGCTATTTCCTGAATAAGGCATAGATATTAAGCAGTTGCAGTGTCTGCAGGGTTTTGCTTACCTGTGTTAATGCAGCAGTTTGAAAAGAACATTGCTCTGAATCTCTTCTGCCATCACTGACACACTGGTGTAACTGTGCTTGACTTAAAGGTGTTACACTAGTGTGAATCCAAGTTGACCTGGGAGTTGGATGGAGTAGCTTTGGTTTCCTACCAAGACTGAAGAACACAAGGCCATTGGCAGACTTTCATGGTCCAGGGCAATTTACTGCTGGTTAAATGGCTAATGGCGTTGAAAGTTGGGACCCTGTTTCAATTATTTTTATGATAGAGGAAAAGTGCTGCTTGCCAGTGGCAGGAGATCCTTTCCAGACCTAAATTCCCCAGGCAGGAGAATTTCCCTGTTCTCTGTGGAGCTGTGCCAGGATGGAAATAGTGAATTCAGGCTCTGGGACCTGTGCTTTGTAACCCTGATACCCTTTCCTTAAGACTGCCATTGTGTGGGGCATACAACAAGCTTTGGGGAGAGACCATCCAGTGGTGGAGAAGGGCTGGAAGGAGCCACAGCTTTTTGTACCACTCACCCCAGATGATGAACTTGCTTTGCTCAGAGATGAGCAGTGGTGAATGTTGTGCTTTGGTGGATCTCTGAAGGTCCAAGAAGTGAACTGAGAGATCGTGTTGACATTTTGCCTTGTAGCTCAGCATGGCCATGTTGGGCCTCCATGTTAATACACACCCTTTCATTTGGGGAAATGAAAGGACTTGTTCAAGGTCATATGACAGAGCTGAGAACAGACCTTAGCCTCTGGGCTCCCACTTCCAGGCACTGGCTATCAGACCTGGCCTCTTCCAATGGCTTATGAGATGATTCCCCATTTCTCCTTCATGAAGCTGTCCTGACTCTTCTGCACCGAGCAGACACAACTTCCTTGGTCCTGTTCCCACAGTAACAACTGTTGCATTTGGCTTTGGTTCAAAAAGGCCTCTGGGTGCTGAAGTCCTGTAGCAATCAGCAGGAGTGTAAGGCCAACATGCCTTTTTGGAGCTGGGTCTCTGTCTCTGCTTTGAGAAGCTGTCTTGTTTCTGCTGGAGTTCACGTGGCTGGTGGGAGGCTCTGAAGGTTCAGAGATGCTGTTTTTTTTGGTTAAAAGATAAGAGCGTCTATCTGTTGTGTCTACCAGCTGGTTAACCAGGCAGCCGAACAGACTCAATCAAATAGCTGTGGCTTTTCCTACTCAGTGCAATGCTGGGTCATTGAAACAAGCTTCACTTTACTTTTCTTTCCCAAGTAGCTTCTCAGATGTAAAACTGATTTTACTAGTTATAGGGAGGGATCTGACAATAAAAACTGTCTCTGCTTAACCAACAGGTCTTCCCTCCATTTTTTTTTTTTTTTTTGGGGGGGGCAGGCAGGTAGGGGGTGTCACTGTCCTCATGAGAGCGAGCTCTTAGTTTGGCTGGGCAATGGATAAACCAGGCAAGATCCATGTGGTTTCATACATTGCTCCTGGCACAGAAATATCTGATGCCAACATGCAGCATGGCACAGTGGATGTGAAGCCTCCATGATATGTTTTACCTTTCCCAAGGCTTCATTTCATGCCAGCAGGAAAGAAGCAGTGGGTTTTGGCAGGTACATCCCCATCCACTGATGAAACAGCACCTTGACACTGAGACAAGTCTGCTGTGTGATGTGCCTTTTCAAAAAAGGGAGATCAGGTTTTAGATTTTTATTTCAAGATGACAGGCTGGTATAGAAAACTTGCGCCAAGTTAAGTGATGAGAAAGCACTAATAAGTTATTCTCCCCCCACTCAAAAAAAAAAAAAAACCTACAAAAGAGGGCTGGGTTTTTTAGTTGGGTTTTTTTCCCCTTCAGCCTGCAATGCAAATAATGAGGGCTTGAAGGTCCCTTTCCTGTGCCAGGGGAGCAATGGATCAGGAAAGGCGAGCAATGAAAAGGAAAAGGTGAAGTGACTCTAACAGTGGGAAGCAGCAGGAGCTCCTGTGCCCCAGAGAGAGGGTTGGAAACCTGCCCATCTCTGACTAATATATATATAGTTAGTTATTCCTCCCCAGAACCGGGACCTCTCCCAGGAGCTGTTACAGATAAGATTTGCAGGAATGCTTCTTGGTAACTTTGCCTTGCCACCAAGCAGCTCTAGTCAGTGCTGCAAAGTGTACCCCATGTAGCCCTTGGTTCAGGTTTCTTCTGGGCCCCTCATAGCTCCCTGCTATAATGATATTTTTTTTTCTGTTTTAAATGCAAAGTGCCTGGAACACACAAGGACTGTGTTGCAGCCTGCTGAAGAGCTGATTTTGCAGCATACTGTGAGGTGTGTTGTGGGGGTGTAGGGAGGTGTCTGCAAAGGTTGGATGGCTGTGGAGGATGAAGAGTGCCAAACCTGAGAGACACTCATCTATACAGTGCACAGGAAGAAAAACCTGAAGCAAAACACCCTTACAACTGTGCCTGGGTTTCATCTCAGAGGACACTGGTTCATCCCACACAGAGGCAGGAAGAAGCTAACATATGTGGGAGAGGGGATAACCAGAGGACCATGACCTAGGGGCAAACCAGTTTGCTGAGCCATTGATGGTTTAGATGTTCATAGTGGGTATCTAGAGCTGGCAGGGACCTCAAGGGACTGTCTCAAGACTGTGGCCTGAGTAGTGTTCAGTTGGCGGAGCTGGACATCCCTACCAGCCCAGCTGCAGCAACATGCGTGGGCTGCAAATGTGCCTGAGAAGCAGGATAAATCAGGCTCTGCCAAGCCCCTCCTTCCTCCTTCTCTGGGTGGCTCCTCTGAACCTGCCTTTGGTGTCATGGTATGGGGCAGATACCCCCTGAGGGACTTATGGGAAGAGAAACTATTTCCAAAAGTACCAGAGGGATGTAGGAGCCTGATAACCCTCGGTTTCTGCTGTCAGCATTGCCTGTGATGGAGCAGGGTGAGGAGCAGGCAGGGCTGTTCCATGTTTTGGCAATTGTCTCTCTTCTCTCTGGGCATAGCCCTTGCCTCTTGCATCTCTTATCTCATGTGTGTTTTATTTCCCCACATGGAGTACAGCTGGGGCAGGAGGTTTATAAGCAGGAAGGCATTTCCCCTCCCTGAGTATGGCTTGGGAAAGGGGGAGGGAGAAGGGAGGTGATTTTGTGGCTGACAGACCAAGGGGATCCAACGTGCCAAGCTGCATCTGTGGTTCCTGAGAAATCAATTAGTGAGGGAGGGGAGGGGTGGTTGGCAAACCACATGATTGAAAGGAAAACATTGCAAAAATGAGATGGAGGGATGTTTTGAAGAAACGGCACTGCTGGAAGATGTGAGAGAGTGGCTTTGTTTGGTAGTGGGTCTGTGTGAGAAAGATGCTCACCAAAAGGTTAATCAAGACCCGGTAGAGAAGGCTGGTCTAGGATCTGGGAAGCAGGCTGCTAATAAAAGAGACCGAGAGACCGCACTCATCCTGTGCTGAACAATATAACCCAGTATCTGTGGTATGCAGTGGCAGAGATTGGGGAAAACGCACATTTGGCATCATCACAGTGTTTTGCAAACTCCATTAGAGTTTTTGGGCTTTTTTTTTTTTTTTTTTCCAGACTTCAGTCCCTCCCTACAAGTCTGGAAGGCTTGAGCTGATCTATCCTAGTATTTTGAAAATGAATGTGTCCAGAGGCAGTTAAGTATGTTTCTGATGCTCCCCAGTGTGGAAATGGAGCATATTGGAAAGGCCTTTGGATGGACAGCCAGCATGGGCAGCAGTCATAATGAGGGAACTTCCCTGCCACTAGTCCTTGCTCCTTGGACGGTGCAATTATCTTATATTAAATAAATGTTTCGGTCCAGGTCTCTCCATTTCCAGTCAGAAACCTCATCCCTGGTTTGGAGGGTTTTGAACTCCTTTCTGTTTCACCAGAAGGAAGATTTGTGTTTTTGGGATGCGACTCACTACTGCAGGAGTGAGGAGTGGGGCTGATGCCGACAGTGATTATCCTCATTGAATTTCTCATCCCTCAGCCTTGCTCTGGCAGACTTACACATGTGGTTAGGTGGAGAGCTGGACCAGGGAACTGATATGGCTAAAAGCCTGCCCTTGTCCTGCCAGTACGGCTCACCAGTCTTGCTCACCATGCGGTTTGTGAAATTTTCTGCTAGCAACAAGGTGAGGTAGAAATATGTGACTAGGGGTCTGCTGGAGATGTGGTGACTCCTAATACCAGCAGCCTACTCTAAGAGCAGCTTGAAGGGACAGTAGAGCTGAGCCCGGTGTCAGATGAGTAGACGGCACTGCTAGGGGGTGGCATATATGACCCTTAGTCTTCCCCCCAAGCAACAAGCAAAAGGGAACTGAATCCCCGTTTCCATCACCTGGGGCAATTGCTCAAACCACGGGCTTGGTTTTGCCCCCCCCTTTCTCTTTTTCATACCACTGCAACGGTGCCATGGGGACAAGAGCGTACACCACCTTTGGGAGGAAGCTTCAAGGCATAGGGAACCCATCTGTGGTTGTGGTGGTGCATGAAGCACCTGCAGCTCTGGTGAGGAGGGAGACTTGAGATGAGGCCCCAGGCTCCTGGGCTGGGGAAAGTGCCCTGTTGAGCACCTTGCTTGCCTTGGGCACTGCAGGAAGGTTTGAAACACCATCTCAAGCTTGATAATTGGGAAACCAGGCCCTCAGGGCTGAGCCCCGTAATGTTTTGGTGACTTTCACGAATAAACTTGTCTGTCATCCATATAGGAATGGCAGCCATGTGTACAGAAGTGTCCCCGTGCCTTTATCTGTATTGTTATTCTCAAAGAAAACATACCTCCAAGCTCCTTCCTGGTTCAAGTACCCAACTTGTAGGGTTTGTCTGGCCTGCTTGTTTTCACTATGATTTTTCTCCTTTTATTAAATTCCTCCAGAACCTTTTCTTAGGGTCTTTCAAACCACTGCTTGTATGGTTCCTGGGGGATGAACCTGCTGACAAGGGACCAAGCCAATGCGTGGTGGGGCAGAAGGGGGAAAGTGTGTGCATGGGTCTGAGGGGGGGAGAGGACTTGGGAATGAGAGCTGCCGATACTGTGATAGTGTCCCTGTGTGAGACAGAGCTTGTCTGTGGGTGTGAGAAAGGAATATTTGGAAGTGAGCATGCGTGGGTGTGAGGTGTGTGTGAGAGTGTGCATGTGTTTCCATCCCCACACTTTGAAAACCTTTTTGGAGCACTGCAGTGTTCAAACAGGCCCCAGTTCCCAAAATAATCAACCCACCTTGAAAAGTTACGAAGTCTGCGGACACCTAGAGGGACAGGTTTCCTAGCTGCGCCTTGTAATGCATTTGAAGCAGCTTCTGCTAGCTAATGCAGCTGGGCTGGCTGCAAGAAGGTGCGCTGGAGGTCAGGGCAGGTACAGAGGGACGTCTAGGGGAGCCCAGCATCTGCTTCTCACTCCACTAGTCTCCTCTTGCCAGGGCTTTCACAGCTTCTGAGAGGTGGAGAAACATATCTCCTACCTCTCTTCTACCACTGCCCATTGGGCTTCCTGATGGAAGAGGTATGATTAGAGACCCATGGGGTAGGGGCTGGGATATAGATGACCTCACAGACTCCCTTAGGAGAGTGAAGTTGTCCTTATTATGTTGCTGTGATAGGATGGTTTTTTTCCCTCTTCCAGAGTCAACGCTGCACTCCTAAAGCCAATGCAAGCACTGCATGCTTTTTGGAGCTGTGTCCCTGGTCTAAAATGCATGGGCAGCACGTACAACATGTAAACCCTTTCTATCCAAAGCCATAGGTGTGCTGGCATCACTGCAAGGAGATTGGGCTTCTCCTCATGTGTCAGCAGTTCTTCACCTCGCCAGCCCCAACATGTGTTCACAATGGGGGAGATGTGGGCTCAGGTCCCTTTTCCACCAGGAAGCATCCAAGCCACATCTCCCACCGCACTCTCCTACCACCCTCCTGGGGTGATGTGGGGAGGTGGCAGGTGCCTCTTTGCTCACTCTTCCCCCACATTTGGGGAAAGCTGTTCCACCTTGCAGCAGGGAAACCCAGGTTCAGTGGGTCAGCAAGAAAGAACAAGCAAGGCTGTCTGTGTTAGTGCTTGGGGAAATTCACCTGGGAGCGGGGCAGCCGGAGATCCAGCTCCTGCTCCAAGGACTGTTTATGTGTTTTAAAATTAAACAACCCATGGTGCTGGTAACTGGAATTCAGGTCTCCCCACTCCCAGGGGAGTGCCCCGATCCCAGGGCTGCAGAGTCATGCTCACTCTTGCCCTCTGGAGCTTCAGGTTTTGCTTTTGTTGTGTTTTTTTTTTTTTGGTTTTGTTTTTTCTTTTTCCCCACTGCTGAGTAGTTTCTCCAGAAAGGGGGTGTGTGAGCCCCTCTCCAGCTCTCCTGTTGGGTAGGGACAGTGCCCATGCCAGGTAGGATTTGGAGGATTTCTGCCTCCAACATCAGAGAGAGCTGGGCTGAGTTTTCCCAGAGCTGGGGAATACTTGCTAACCTTTCAGTTGTTAATTGGGAGGGAGGTGCGTGAGTTTTGCCTCCTACTCCTGTGTATTATAGACAACTGCTGGTGCTGCATGGCGTGTGATGTGGTAGGCATGTGATGCAAACACTTACGGGCCAGGCTTTGGTGGTGACACAAGGGAGGGAGGATGCATTAGCCAGGCATGGCCTGCATGGACCAAGACACTTCTGAGCAAGTCCTGGTGCCGTGCTTTTAGGTTGGGGATCTTCACAGTAAAAAAAAAATTGAGGTTTTTCTATGGACTGTGATGCCACCACAGTGACATGGCAGGTGAGGAAGGGTGTAAGAATGAAGTCTTGGATGTCAGTGGCTAAAACATGCCGGATTCGGCTCTGTAGATCCTTGTGGGAGGTGTGTTCTTACTGTGGGTTTATCCTGGGCAAAGCTTTTGCAGTCTTCAATGGCAGCAAGCCTTCAGCGAGGCCTCTTGGAAAGCAGCGTGGTCTAAAGCCTGGCAGCAAAAGTCACAGCGGAGCCATAAACAGGAAAGCTTTGATATTGCTGGCGCTAGGGATGAAGAGCAAGAAGAAAAGCTCTTGCACAGCTGCCATTGAGCTTGGTGCTCCCATGTCCCCAGCTTTCCCTCTGGGTTTTTAATGGTCTTTATAGCAGACACCGTAAATCCCACAGGAGTTGTCTCCTGACCCTGCAGGGCTCTGGAGGTGCAGAGGGTCCCCAGCTTCAGTTACAACGTAGGTCTCCCAAGTTCTAGTTCAGCCTCAAGCATGGAGTCTGTGCCTGTGGGCAAATCACTTCCACCTCTCTAAGATCTGGCTGTAAAACAAGGCTAATAACACCAAATTACCTACCTGTGAGAATTAATGAGATCATACTTGCTCAGCCCTTTGAAGGCATGAAGCATTACAGAAGCACTGGGGCATTATTACAGAGTGTGTTTTTAATATACGTCTAGTTTCACTTACAAATTGGAGTTTTGCTCCCTTTTGACTAAACGGCACTAATTAGACATGTAGGGTAGGAAATAAATGTTTCCAGTGTTACTCAGGCTGGAAACCAGTTAATTTCAGGGTTCTTTGGTTTAATTGCATCTGAAAAGACATTGAGAAAATGTGTAATGAGCTGAGAACGCTTTAACTTTGTTTTTATTGTTCCCTAAACTCTTGCTTCTGCTAAGTCACAAAATGCCAGTAAAATAGTGGAGAAGTGGACTCGGAGCACTTTTTTTTTTTTTTTTTTTATTTTATTTTGGTATGTCAAGGTAAAATAATTCCTACTTATTCAGTTTAATGTAGCACTCCTCCATAAATCTCTGAGCACTTCACAAAAGTGGGTACAGCGTTACCCTCATTTTACAAAGTGGGAAACATAAAGCAGAAGGAGGTTGTGGGATTTGCCCAGGGTCAAGTAAATTAGGCCTTGTCTATGTGAGAAACATGTGCCAATTTAGCAAAACAGGTGGAAAACACACTGTGGACACTTACCTCATTTTCAGAGCAGCTTTTCTTGTTTTCACTTTAGCCAATTCGTATTGATTTAAGCTGGCTTTAGCTTATGGGTTTGAAGTGAAGGCTTCCCATAGTCTGTCAGACTGGGTTGACTAAGATGGACTAAGCTCAGCCCCGGACTTGGGCTGGTGTCTGTACACCAGCTCTCAGCAGTACAGGGGAGGTATGGGGTGCCTGAAGCCCAGCATATCCCATACGTACCACTTATGGGAAAATCTCTTCCTTTACAGGGTTAGATTAGGTGTCCTTGGCAAAGAATAAGCCACACTGGGGTGTCTTCTGAGCCCATTTGGGTCAGTAAGCATCACCAGTAAAGGCAGAGTCAATGAAGGTACTGTAGGTTTTTTATCAATACAGCAGATAACAGAAACACCACCTATATTCTAGTCATGTTTCAGATGTCTGAGCTCCTTGTTTAGGCAGATATTTTTTGATTTAGCCCTGGATTTAGCCCTGTTTGCTGATGTTTCCCCCTGTGGTTGCACACATTTGCTGTCACTCATCACATCTCACCTGGTAAGGTTCAGGATGGGTACCTTGCTGTGTGCCACCCAAAGGTCTGTGTGTCTGTATGGGTGGTCAAACAACACCAAGCTCGTGTGGTTTAGCTGTCCATAAAAATAACAGCATTTCTAATAGTAAAAAAAGGAAACCATACTGCAATCTTGAAAAACAAAACTTCCTTTACTGTTGTTTCTCTGCCAAGTGTAGAACTGTCCATGTGGGTTTTTATTTTCAAGTATCAAAAAAATCTTTCACAAATCCAAAATTGAATTTGAAACAGGAAAATTGAGGATTTTCTCCACCCTTGCTTCTCTTCAGTTCTCTTACTCTCTGAAGAGTATTCATTAGGAATAGTGGTGTCTGATTTTGTCAGGTATGTTGTAACCAAGGACCTGAGAGTCTACTCTGAGAGGAGTCCTACAAAAAAAATGTTAGCAAGTAATTTCTGGCCCATGACCATAACTTGCAGATTTTGAGAGAATATTGTTTCACACCTTGCTGTGAATCTTTTGTTAAAAACTTATTGCAGAAAATTATCTGTACAAATATCTTCTGCATTTGTACAGAACCTAACACAGCAATGTCTTGCTTGGTGATTGTGGGTTGTAGACATGATAAAGCATTGCCTGGATTCTGTACATTCATTTTGAGAAAAACAGAATGCACTGGGGCTGAACTGATTTGTTATGATTTTGGGAGTCTTATTTGTGTTGGTGGCTCTTTGGAAGGACATGGACAGGCAGTTTCTGAGATCCTGTGGTGGGACTGGTATGTCTATGCCTGAGATCTGGATGCATCTCTGTGTTAGCTATTAGGAAAAAGGCATTTCCAGAGAATGGGTGTCAGGTCTTCACCGTCCAATGACTGCATACAGAGCAATGGATTCCTAGGAATCACCTTTCAGTCTAAGTGCCTTAAGTTAGGTGAACCTTGGTAGGAAGGTGTTTGGGTTTATTGTTGTTGTTTGCTTGAGTTCGGCTTTGTTATGTTTCTTTTTCTTTCTTTTTGTTGCTTGTTTTAAATGGGGCACTACATAAAAGCAAAGGAGCACACTGCAAAATCACAAGGAATTTAGACCAAGAAAAGCTGTCCATCCTAATCACTGAGAACCATTCTTGGGTCCAGATACGGTGGCGTGGTATTCAGTGGCTTTCTGTTTTCCTGTAACCTTAGAAACAACCATGACTAAAGAGATTGCGGAAAAAAAATTCTTCACTTTCCCACCCCTTCATCCCTGGGGAATAAAATTAAGAAACCCCAAGGTCCAGAGTCAGGTGGTCTCTTTGGGCAATGTACCTGAATTATGTCAGTGTTAGGACAGACGTAGTTTGGTTCAAGGAAGCTTTGGGGGACCAATTGTGCCCTAGATGGGTGGACATAGTGTTTGAAACTGGCTGAGGGCAGGGAGCATCAGAAAGCAATGACCATTCTCTCTTCAGACACCAGAAAGATTTAGAAATACCTTGAATCTGATTGTTGGACCAGTCTGCAGCTGACTGGAGCTGCACAGAAAAGATGATTGGTCTGGCTGTGGAAAGCATACAGAAAGGAAGATTTTAGGCTAATTTACTGAATTTGGAGATGTGGGCTATATGTCCAGATCTCCATTGACTTGCTGTGTGACCAGAGCATGTTTCTACCTGTAGAGTGGGATCATAGGATCACAGCACAAGTTGGGTTGGAAGGGACCTTCAAGATCACCCAGTCCTACCCCCTTCCATGAGCAGGGATGCCTCCCACCAGCCCAGGTTACTCCAAGCCCCATCCAGCCTGGCCTGGGACACTGCCAGGGATGGGGCATCCACAGCTGCTCTGGGCAGCTCTGTGCCAGTGTCTTGCCACCCTCACAGTAAAGAATTTCTTCATAATATCTAATCTAAATCTCCCCTCTTTCAGTTTAAAACTGTTGCCCTTTGTCCTATCACTAAATGCCCTGATAAAAGAGTCCCTCCCCATCTTTCCTGTAGGCTCCATTTAAAGTACTGGAAAGCTTCTATAGGGTCTCCCCAGAGCCTTCTCTTCTCTAGGCTAAATATCCCAAACTCTGAGCCTCTCAGAAGGATCAATGATCCTTCTCATGTTCTCTGATATGGATCACAAGCAGCACTTCCATAGGTACCTCCTGCTATGTATGTTTACTCAACTTACAGTTCTATGGAGCTTTGGCCATTACTGAGGAAGTTTTCCGTGAACTTCTGTTTGTTGAAAATTTAATCCTTCATGAATCTTCTCGTGAAATATTATTGCAGTTATTTTCTCATTCTAACTTTTGGAAAGTAAATGATAGCTAAAAGATGCATTTTGAAACTGCACTAAAACTTTCAGTAGTAGTCTGCAGGTAGAAATGCATGCCATCAGAGATTTCATTTAATTCTTTAGGTTTGCTTTTAGCTATGCATTCATTAACCTGGATGGGATGGCAGTACGTCTGTCTTAATCTGTCAGCCAGCATTAGAAAGGATTTTTTAACAGCCAAGGAAACTGAACAGTAAATAAGATACTGTGAGATACTCACTGGCCTCCTGCTTTTTTGTTTCCTCTATTATACAGGTGTGCTGTTGGTGCTGGGAGGGTAAAACAAAGGGAACTTACTGAAAATGAGAGAAATAGGTTCAGGTGACCGGTTAGAAAACATTCTCTGAAACTTACAGTGAAGCAGGGGGAGGTGCAGCCCTGTTCTGCATAAGGAAGCAGAAGGCTGTGGAAACAAACCACTGAGGATAAGCCATGTGAAACGGGAACGTGTCCCATGCTGTCTAGGGCTGGTGGGTGGTAGGGCTTCCTCAGGACCCTTTATTTTCCCTCAGAGTCTCCTCCATCGTGTCCTAAATAGGAAGGGCACAGAAGTGAGGTAAAAATGCAGGTGTCTTCTGGTCATCCAGTTTTCTACTCTTGCCTCTCCTTGTCCTTTGAGTATCTTCTTTGGTCTGTTCCTTTGTGGTGGTGGAATCCCAGACTTGCTCACCTGGGATAGGCAGAGCTGGTGAGCCCTGATCACCAATGGTCCTACCTCGAGGGCCATTGTCTTTGGGGATTGCTACCCTCAGCTCTCCCTTGCTGCCTGGATGGCTGGCATTCTCATAATCTTCTCTTATTTTATGGCACAATGTTCAGTCTCAGTTTAAATCTATACTAGCTTCTAACTTTAAAAACTCTGCAGAGCTTCAGGAGCATTTCAAAAGCAGCTCAGGCATCCATGTGTGGGGAGTATGGTCATCAAGTGGGAACGCTAACTTTGTCAGGCTTTTCTAGTATAGCTGACTTGCCTTTGTTAATGAAATAATGCTCTTCATGATGTACTTTATGCTTTAGCTTGTTTCATAAATGTGTTTGGCTTTTAAGGCCCTCAGAGCAGATTCTGATGAGAGATTATGGTCTCCTGAGAGCTGAGCACTGAACTTAGGGAAATTCTGGGAGTCTGGGTGTTTCCAAACCGTGACATCAATCCTCTCCTCCGCTGTAGCTTTTGGCAGCGGGGCAGAGCGCGCTGCCTGCGGGCCAGCCCCCGGCGCTGGGCGGGGGGAGCCGGGCAGCCCCCGGCGCTACGGTACCATGGACAGCGGTGGGACCGTGCCGGCCCCCACCCGGGGGCCACGGCTCCTGGGGACCAGGGCGGCGTGGGCCACCCATCGCTCGTGCTCCTGAAGCTGATGGCGTGATGTTGCTCCCCCGACCCCCCCCCCCCCCCCCCCCCCCCCCCCGCGCGCTTCATGCCTTCAGCCTTTGAGGTGCTTTTCTTGCAGCAGCAGCTGTTGTTCAGCTGGGCTGGCTGTTGTGAGGTCTTTAAAATAACACCTGGTTTTAGAACGTAGGGTTGGGTACCCACACACTTGTCATTCACCATGAGGTGTTCTCCTTTGGCCTTAGGCAAAAAGGAGTCTTTCCTCCAAAACCAGAGAACGTGGCTTTTTAAAATCTTTCCTCAGACACCCATTCAGAGCAGTGCCCCTGTATCACTGCAGACAGCTGGAACATGACGGGGGGAAAATCTATAGTAACAGCTATTTCTGAGAAAGGGCATTCATTTGGTTTATGGAGGTGGGGATCTACCAGCAATTCTAGCTCTAAAGGGTCTGTTATAGCTCTAAAGGGTCAAGGGCAAGCCATGGAGGTAGTAGAGGGACATTACCTGCCATGGCATTCCCTCTGCTCTCCAGAATGAAGGCGTGCTGAGAGGTGATTTTAGAAAAATCTTTCAGGTTGCGTGTTAAATGCCTATAATTTAATGTATAGAAAAAGAACCACCCTTGAGCATGGGGAGGAGCAGTGTACAGCAAAGTGGCTGTAGATGTTACTCAGGCTCAGTGGAGAACACAAAAGAGCTTAAACTGCAAAAGAAAGCTAATTGCAAAACCTCAGGTGAGAAACCCACCTCCAAGCATTATTCTGCTACACCTCTGATCAGAACATTGGTGCTGAGTGCAGAGAATTAAGGACATCAAAGCAGCAGCTATGCATAACCAAGGAGCACTAATAATTGCTGAGAAACTAGTTTGGCAGTCTCATAAGCACAAGAGGTAGAAAAGGGGTGCCAGGTCCTCATATGATGCATGTAGCCAACAAGGCCGTGGCAATCACCCAGATTTTTTCCGTACTTGGTGACTATTATGCTGTAGATTCACTACTAGTTGTACTTTTTTACACCAGATGGACACTTGGCCATCAGCTGATTGCTTCTATATGGGCGCTTCCTGGTGTAGTTAAGTTTAAAGGGTAATTTGTCTCACACTTTCAGCGAACAGAAATAAATGCCTCTGGGGTCTAAGGCTTTGCCATGACCAAATTATATTCCTGTCCATACCAGCTTTGTTTGCAACAGTAGTCAGTGTGGAGCATTGGTTCTGGGGCCAAGGAAGGCTACCTGTGGTGGATGGACAAGATGATCTGAGGGATGGTTGTTCTAGGATGCTGTCAACACAGCTGTTCCAGCACTGAAAGGACACCATTAAACATTTGATCTGTATTTCAGAAGTATGTGGAGGTTCCATCAAAGATTATGGACACATTGTGCTTGGTGCTGTACAAACACACACTCTGGTTTGAGGTGTTTGTAATCCAGAAAGGAACAAAATGGACAAAGACAGGATATGGACTCCCTTCCTCAGATGGGAAGTGACTCAGGCTCCAGTAATTTCAAACTGAGGGATGGAGGACTCTGTATGTGTTTGTGGAGAATGGTTTGGATGTCACAATTTGCTGTAATCCAGAGGCAGGTCCCTCTGGACTAGGGCAGCCAGAGCTGTCCAGGTTTCCTGAGCCCTGCACTGGTGCTGGATGTTGGGGAAATATGGTTCTGGCAGAGGCTTTCTTCTCATGTTTGGCATCTGGATGGTACGAGCACATATGTGTGAGGGAGGACGTGGCAATTCTGGAAAGGTTGAGTTCTTGGGTCCTTCTGCCCCTCTGAAGTTGAGGGAACTGGCAAGATTTTGACCTGGAAGACTGACTCTGCTGTGCAGTTCCACCTATAAGAAAAAGATGTGGGGAAGACTCTGAAACAGTAAGATCTTGGGCCTCCCATGGTTGCAGTCTATATTGTGTAAGCATCTCCTATCATCTCCTTGCTAATGAATCTTCTAATTTATACCAATCCATTGGCTGGTCTTCTGTAGTATCAGAGCTTTCTTTGGGTACCACCAATTGGTTCTCTCTGGGTGCTGCTCTGCATTAGGCAATGTTATATCTACCACCAAAACTTTCATGGGACTTTGGGGACAGGCTTCCTACATGCCCAGACAAGCATTACAAAAACTGTTTCTCAGTGCAAGTTTCCCACAGCCAAAGAAATTCCTCACAGGGGCCACACCTGCCTCTGAACTTGTTTAACACCAGCCTACTAAATGGGTGAAGCTGATAGGGACTGGAACCCACTGGAAAACATGCAGCCCAGCCCAATCTGAACATCTTTACCTGGGGCAAAACTTTCTTCTGCAAAGAAGGCGACAGATGTCAACTCCAGTACTCTTCTCCTGACGTGCTCATTTCCACCCTGGGGAAGAGAGCTGAGACCCACACTAGGTATCAAATGGAGAATCCCAGCACTGGCAGTGAGAAATGTCACTCTGCATGAAGGCGAATCAAACCCATTCCTCATTAGAGACCTGAGATTGGCCTGCAGGGGAATCCGGGGTCTGAAGCCCCTCTGTGAAATTCTTGGGTGGCTTGCAATGTTTCATTTTCCTGGCAACAAGTACACTTTTTTCATTTTTCTCTTGCGACAAGTTTTTTCAGGTCTGGAAGTGTCCCAAGTGAGAAGAAAAAGCTGATGTCTCAGCTGCTTAAGGACTCATGGGAACACCTTTGAGAGATTTCAGTGGCATTTATCCTGAGCCTGAAAACAAAACCTGGTCTGCCTCTTACTTTTGAACCAAGACCTTGAACTTCAGGGCAATGAGAATGAGGAGAACTGAGTTGAGTATTTTTGGCAAAAAACATTTTTGTCTAAAAACGGTTTTACCCCAAATAGCACCTTGGATCAAAAATACTTGTGATTATGGGTTCAAAATTTGAAAGGGCTTCATTTTGAAAAAAAAATATTATACTTTTCTTCATGCTTTCTCTAAATGCTTTCTCCAAATAAACTTTTTCCTGTTTAATTTTTCAATGACATTTTTAGTTTAAACATTATTCTGATATTTTGTAAAGGTTAAATTATACAAAATGGAACAAAGGGTTTACTCCCACTTGAGTCTGTGGCATCTAAGAAATTATTTTGTTTTACTAAGTTTTCTACCGGAAAAATCAAAGAGGCTGGGTTGTGTTTGTTTGGTTTTTTGTTTTGGTTTGTTCATGTTTGTTTATTATTTTTTATTATTATTCTGGCTACAGAGTTGAAGAATCAGTTTCTCCAGCTGCCAGTTAGGACCCAGACCTGTACTGGTCTGCATGATCAAGTTTCACAACATGTGATTAGATTTATGTGGTCCTCTTGCAGTGAAGCTGAGATCATCCTGATGCTTTGAAAGGGTTAAAAAGTGGAAAAATAGATGGCAAACTTAGTTAACTGCCTTTTTTGGCACACTGGTTGTTCACATAAACAGAAGATGGAACACTTTTATTTACTTTTTTTCTCTGCCATGTCTCTTGGGAGTTTTCCCTCCTTTCACCTGTTTCAACCCCCCCTTGTACATTGTGATGTCAGCATTGTTGGCTGCTGCTTCTCTACTTGTCTGGGATGTAGAAATTCCCAGTCTAGCCCAGACTTGCATTCTATTTTAGTCTACTGTCCAACAGCAAACAGGTGTAAAATCCCCGCAGTCAGGAGAGGCAGGACAGTTGAATGGAGAGGTCTGCTGGAGCTATTACACACTGGTGCTTCTGCAAACTCTCCATCAGGGGTCCTTAAGCTGTTGATTGCCAAGAACTGGGCAAACACACTGAGGGAATGCTTATTCTGTACTTGTTCTTTCTATGTTATCCTCATGTACACTCTTTCCTGGAGCATGCTTCATGGTAGTGATGGAGTCAGGGAGTGAGGGCAGATGGGTTAGAATGGACCGTGGTGGTCCATTGGTCTAAAAGTGCAATGGTTCGCTTAATTAAGTGTGACAGTTAACTTTGGCTGCATAAGACCTACCATCATCAGCTGCCAAATTAGTTATCTTTGCATTTTGCTGGGTTCTAATCTACCAAAAGGTGTGGTTGTGTTTTTGTTTGTTTGTTTGTTTGTTTGTTTTGGTGGGGGGTGGGATTCTGTAACACCTTTTCTTAGTTTCAAAGAAGCTTATATTCTAGCATTAACCACTGAAAAGAAGACCTGGCGTTTTCCTGACCACTGGGAGTTGTGTGGACATGGTAGGGAATGGAACATGCTCCACTCCCGGGCTGTATTCAACCAAAACTCAGCCATGCACACGGAATAGTTTCCAACAGACACCTGAGACGGGCAATTATCTCGGTGGTTAAGTCTGGAGTGCAGGTTCCTTGGCTCGCTTCAAGCTTTGTCAAGACCTTCCTTGCATGGTTCTTGAGCTAGTGGTAGGGTTTTCCACCTCATTTTCCCTTCATGAGGTGAAGGATGACTTTGGCGGTGCTACATCCGAGGAACAGGCCCTTTGGCTTGGTTAGAGTCTCTTTTCGCCTACGTAATGATGTGCAACTGAACCTATCCCTGAGTTTGGCTGAGGGCCATGTGAAACCATGTGGTTGCAGCTGGTGGAAAACTTCTGAGTGGAATCCCATGGGAATGAAAGGAAGCACCTACTGCAGGGTCCAGTGCTGCCACTGTGTAGGGCAAGGCATGCAGATACAGAGTGAGACTGCAATCTATGATGTAGGCTTTTGCATAAGAGTACCTCGATTTTTGCAGGATGCTGAGTTTTAGGCTGAAGTGTAAATGCAAAGAGAAGAGGCCCATGGACCTGCATGTGTGTGCAGGTTTGCATGTCATGTTTAAGGCTTGCTTAGATTCATCTGCTGTGCTGAATCACATAAGCAGGTGAGTTATCTGGTTAAGATGGGAATCTTTCCCCTTCTTGCAGCTGGATCGTGAGTGTGTTGTTGGCAAAACTTCCCTGCAGGTTAATGACTTAGAAAGCCCTGTGCTTTGCCTGGCTATGATAAATGACTAATTGACTGGTGAGGGGGTAGTTTCCTTGCTGTTGTGTCTCAAGCAAGATCTCTGGAAGCCTTGAGTTAGGGCTAAGAGAACTTGATGTTTGAGGGGCCTCATATTTCCACTCCACATGGAGTAAATGCTGCCTTATACCATGCTGGCTCTGTGCAGAACTTGAGTGATGTTCACCAGGGTCTTCTCCACTGTGACTCTTCCATGGCAGTGTCCGTGGGAGTGCAGGTAATCCACCCTTCAGGAACATTATTCCATGAAAACACCAGAGTGGGATTTACAGAGGTTTATCTCCATACATACATTATTCTCTTCTCTTGTGATAGGGACATTGATAGGTCTTGTAAGATAGGTAGGAAAGGACTTGTTGAACTCACTGCAGTTCTTGTTCATGAACCATCATAGTCTAGTTAGGAAGGGTCCCTGTACCACACTGCACAAGTTCTGCTTTGTTAAAGTAAATAATTTAAAAAATCAGCTGATTCAGATTTAATGATTTTTGGAAAAATCTTTGTTGCTTTTCTATGAGCCTTTTGATTTTAAATTAGCTGTGTGTCTGACTCATTTGTGTCTCAGACTCTTGTATATGAAACTGGGCTAGGCTGTAAGAGGTGTCAACTAGGTTGCCTTCTCCAGACTTTCATTGGGGAAGAATTTCCATCAGGGTTCAAAAATCAACAAATTAGTCCTGGAACTGGGACCCAGGAACTAATCTGAGGTTAAAAAGCAAACAGTAATCCCTGCTGGTGCTGGTATGAATGAGGAGGAGATGGAGAAAAGAAAAGAGTGAAGAGCTGGGGAGAGAAATGGCTGGTGTTTCTCAGCCCAGTGTTTGCGTAGTGTCTCCTCCATGTGACCAACATTTGGCTTTGGTGCTCCTGTCCCCTGCTCCGCTTAGTCCCTCTGGGTGAGCCTGTGCGCAGCATCAGGGAGAGATAGGCTGCGCTGTCAGAGCAGGGCTTGAGAAGCATGCTCAGCTTATGGCCCCGGGAGAAACAAAGTGCTGATTAGCTGCTCATGTGGTGAGCACGTTCATCATCAAGGGGAGGAAAGGAAGCAGGGGCGGGGAGGGGAATCCATGCTCCCCTACCTCTGGGTGTGCTACCTGGTGCACTGCAGAACACAGCTCTCTTAGCAGGGTCATGGCAGCTAAACTGGGGCTACCAGGGCTCTGGTAATGGCTAGGAGGGCATTCTGTAACTGAGGACAGGCTCTGGAAAATGCCAGGCTGGTTCTGTGCTGAGATTGGCATGGCCCCAGGGCTTGTTAGCATGTGTCCTGCATTCTGGTGTCTGCTGGCTCATCATTCACAAGGCTACTGGAGTGAAACTCTTCTCTCCTCAGGCACTGCACAAACTGGGCTGGAGCAATTGCATCCTACCTGGAGGTCAGGCACCCACCTGCAGATGACATGGCCTTTCAAGATCTTCTTTCTGGTCAGACCCAACTCTGCTGCTGGAGGATGCAGTGTTAGAAGCAGTGGGACTTCTGGGTGATCTCCTCCAGCTGCAGAAGGAGCCTGGCCAGCCAGGAATGCAGTTTGGGAGAGTCTTAAAGGGTCTGTGAGGCTAGACACCTAATTAAAGACCTCAGTGTAGCTGGAAAGGTTCATAGGAACTGGATGGAAGTGACAGTGGCAGCTTAATTTGGATACTGCTAAACCTCTGAGAGCGGGGCCTTGCTGTGTGTGATCTTTTAGCATAACCTGGGCATCGTGTATGAACGTGCCTGCCTTTGACCTTGGGCCTGCAGACCTCATTGCCTTGAGGAAATGCTGAGTCCGTGAACTCGTCAGATTTTAGGCTGGTGGAGTGAGGACGAGACCCACCCTCAGATGCATTAGATAGAAAGAATTAGGAGACATGAGAGAAAAATATGATGCAACAGCTGACCTCAGAGGAAAGAAGATGAAGGGAGAGGTTCAAGTTGATGACTTCCCTAGGCATTTTTTTTTCTCATTATGTTCTTTATTTGATGGTTTCTTGCAAGCCCTTACTACAGCATACATTATTATGGGCCACAGTCTAAATGGTGATGTTACTGAACCTCTAAAGTTTTGTCCCTGTGATGCGTGAAAGAAATCTCCTGTGCTGAGTTATGCAACAGAGGTATGTGTCTGGCATGTGTTGCACGATATATATGCCTTTGGCACGTGTTTGCATGGCTTAGAGGAGTCCAGCCAAAAGCAGGCAGCCAGGGAAGCTATTTTCCAGTGCAGCTCCTTGCAAGAGAGGTTTGCTGTGGGACATCCTTTCTCAACTGCAGTGATGCCACTGACTGGATGCAGGTGGTCAGAGCATCACCACACAGGCAAGGCAGCTGCACAGGGCAGCTGGGACAAAAAAAACTGAGTGGTCCAAGTTGAAGGGTCAACCTGATCCTTCTGTTCTGATATTGCAACTTGGGCTTGTCCTCAAGCCTCCCATTTTCAGGCTTCTCTGGGCAAAAGGGAAGCAGAGATTCTTTTGCTTTTGTGCAGGTTGAAGTCTCCACCCTCACCACCTTGCAAGTACCAAGATCTTTCAAAGGGACCTTAGAATAGTTGTTAGCAGAGCTGCTATTGTACTTTTGGGGTTAGTGGTGATGACACTTCTCTTGCTTAAGTTCATGTAATTATTCAGCTGATTGACTTCAGAGGCAGCCTCTACCTTCACATTGGGACAGTGAATAATTAAAAAAAAAAAAAAAATCCAGGCCTGATTCCATTTGTGTCTCAGCAGAGAGCAGTCCAGTGTGCCAAGAATATTCTCCTCATTGCTATGACTTTTTTCTTCTTGCATTTTTGTTGAAAAATACAGTAGACAGGTAGGTTTTATGGATGTCTTTCGGCAAAGGAAAAGAATTAAGACATCCGGATGGCTACACCCTGCCATAAATCTTTTATGCATTGGTAGAGAAAGACCAAACAACATGAGATTTGCAAGTCACAGTAGATGATAGAGGTGTAACCTGCCTCCTGTAAAGCAAATGCAAGCAAATGCTGAGGTTTGCTAAGGGTCAGATAGGAGACAGTGGGCCAAAGTTCCTTGCTTGTGTGAAATGCCACTCTGCCAGGAGACTGCAGTTTTTATGCCTGGGAAGAATATGCCTCCCTGTCATAAAGCTCTTGCTTTCCCTGAAAAGCATCTTTAAAACATCTGTTTTTCTTATCGATGGTGCACAGCTGGAGACACATAGCCTACACATCTCTGTCCTGCTACCGCAGTGGTACCCATGCAGGGAACAAATGAGTAAGACAAAGATGTACTTGGTATTCCAGAAGAGCAAAGAAATTAAAGAGGACAGGAAGGCTGGATCCTCAGCCAGAGTAAATTAGCAGCTGTGATGATTTATAGCAGCAGACAATGGACCAAAGGGATCCCAATTTCATTTGTTGCTGGAGGAGAAGGGTAGAGGGGGTCACCCTGGGCTCTCTGCAGACTAGTGCTTATGATGTGGGAGGCACGACCTCCTGGAGCTGATGGTGCCAGCAAGTCTGCCCGTAGAAAGCACAGCGATGTGCCAACGCTTGCTGTGTTATTTTACTCTGTGATGCACTGCTGCACCGACCACAGGAGCTATTGATCTGCAGCCTGACTCTACTCCGCAGCATGAACCTGAATGCTCCTTGGGGCTGGAGGCAGCTGTGGTAGGGAAGGGGTGTGAGGAGCAGGGCTGGAGGGGCAGAGGGGGTATACAGTGGTGGAGGACCTATTGCTGAGGCAGGATGTACCCAAGGTGCTGATGGGGATCTCAGGGAGCAGAGTTACAGCCCCCTTAGCCCACCTCCCTGCTAAGTTTGCTCCTGCCACTTGCACTGAGGCAGAGAGGACATCACTTTTCTGGATGCTTTGGTGTCATTCTAACCAAGGTGGGCCTGGTTCTGTTGCAAAGAAGAAGCAGGAAGGTGGGCAGGTAAGGAACCAGCTGCAGGTGGCATTTGAGATAAACAAAGCAATTAAACTTTTACTTTTTCCTTCCCTAAACAGGAACAGCAGTTGAGAACAGGCAGGAATGTGGCTCCCTATTCCTGTTCCTTAATGAGCTCGGGGGCGGAGGTTTGACAGACTGGCTGGCAGTCATGTCATAGTAATGACAGTGCTTTGCACTTAACACCTTTTACCTGGGGGATCTCAAAGCGCTGTATAAACATCCACTCAGCTCCTGGCACTGCAGAGCTGTATTGTTCTTTTGATCTAGCAGAGGAGAGGGCGGGGGAATTGGGAGCAGGAAGATTTAAAAAACAGAGATAAAAAAATAAAATAATGCCATGCCTATGGCTGGGCTACAAACATAGCAGCCAGTGGAGAGCAAGCCTGCAGCCCTCAATGCCAGACCTGTGCCGGTGCCTTGAGAATCTGTGGTCTTCCAGCAATGACTTTTCCATGCTGTCATTGATCTTGACTGCTGAAAGCACCTTGGGACAGTCTCATGGCTCTGGCGGTGCCTTTGGGCTGGGCTGTGGTCTTGCTAATGGCCCTTTACAGCTGTCCCTTAAGGTGCACTGCAGTATGCGACATCGATAAGGCAGGAAAGCTCCCTGAAGCAATGCCATTAAATATTGGCTTGTGCATGCCACCCTGCTCCTTGCTCTCTTGCTTCAGTGATGGCAATAAGGAGATGTCTTTTCTTCAGAGTGCCTAGAACTGAGGTTTGGTTGTGCTCCCAGGGGGGCTGTTGCAGCTCCCACAGTGCTCAAGAGACATATATCAACTGAGAGGCACTGTAGTGCCAACCTTTTGGCCCCTCATTTGCACCAAGGGTGTGAAGGCAGCAGAGCAGGTTTGGCCAGGGCAGAACCAGGAGCAGGAGAACATGCAAATGGAAGTGGCAGAATAAAGTCCTGCTGGCGCCTGGTACATGATGTTCTATCACAAAAGTGATGGCTTGGCTGCCAGGCATGGTGTGGTCATGGTGAAGTTGGGGCACTGCCAGAGGTCTTGTGGAGACACTGATTTGGATGGGGCAAACCCAAGGTTCCATTATGGACTTCAGCTTTGGGTTTGACTCTTCTAAACCCACGGAGACCTATTTCCTACTGGCTATGCCTGCAATGTACAGACGCTTGCATCATGACCCCAGGGGATTCAAACTGGAAGCGTGCAAGGCTGGCTGGGTCCATAGACTTCCCAGAACTCCTCAGAGATGTCTGGCAGAAGGAAATTGGCCATGCTACCAGTGCTGTGCAGATCTGCAGGAGTGCTAACAGCTGGCAACAGCTGGACTTCCAATGTTTTTGCTGGGAGCCAATACTCCCACTTAGTTCTTGGCTAAGATGCTGCAGGTAGCTCAGCCTGTGAGAGCAGCCAGGAGCGCTGGATACTGCTTTGCAGACACATCAAGGTGGAGACTGAAGACCACATGGAAATTCAGAATTTTGACCTGAGAACTCATTGACAGCCATTCTCACAATGTTTCCACAAACTATTCAAGGGATTTCTTTGAGCAATGTCAGGGATGTTTTACTAGTGGTGTGTTCTACCTCTTGCTTTCAAGTTGCCAAGGGCTTAACGAGCCGCAGTGGAAATGATACTGCTGTTTTTAATTTCTTCGCAGTGAGAACTCAGAGCTACCAAGTGACTGGGTGAAGCCCTTTAAAAGCTCACACTTACCCAGCTTTCTTACAGACCAAACCGGCTCTGCCTTGTTCTGCAGAAGAAGCAGTAAAAACTTTTTGTCAGGTTTCAACACATTTCTTATCATTCTTGGGAAGCTCATTAACCACTTTTGAAATGAAAGATTATATTGGTTGAATCTCTGACTAATTTTTTTGGTTGCTGTAGCTGGGTAATAAATAGTCTGTGTGCTTATCTCAGTGACAGATGGCTTCTGTGTTGTAATAGATTATATCTCTATTTTATGCTAGAGCTCTCCTGTCCCTGGAGGCATTCTTTAGAAAAAAAAAAAAAAAAAGAAAAAGAAAAAAAAAAAAGGAAAGGTGTTTATCTCAATGAGTTTGTAATCCCTGCCTTAAAAAAAAACAAAAACCCAAAGCTAACCCAAATCTGAATAGTAATTTATGACTCCAGGTTCATCCCACTTTGTGACAGAGCCAAGACTGTGAGACAAGGAATGATGGTATTGGGTGCTGCTCCGTTCACAAAAATGTGTACTGTGTTTCTCCTCTTGCTTCTCTGGCTGCTGCGAGTTAGCAAGAGCTGTGTCCTTTGCTGGGGGGACTGCTGCTATGTTTACTGCTTTAAGCCTAAGAGTTTGTTGCTGGTTTGTATTTCTGAGAGGAGGTGCATTGGTTAAGTTAACCCTATCTGCAGGAGAGCAGCTGGTGTTCTGTGTGACCTTGACCTGTGCTTCCATGCTGCTATATAGGAATTCCATGCATGCCTCTATAGGAAGGCCATGACTAAAGTTGATAGTGTTCATGTTTTACCAGAGTAACCCATCTGCTTTGGGCTCTATCCTGTCTGCCCTTGGGGTAAGGAAACTGGGACTTTTCTAGGAAGGACTGTGGCTGACACCATACAGGTATGACATTGCTGTCTGCAGACAGACTGCTCCAAGGCTGTCTTGCTCCCTATAGGGATGGAGACACATATGGGCCCACACTGAGTAGTTGCAGGCTTGAGGCTTTGCCTGGTCTAATAGGCTATGACATTCGCCTTGAGCATCTCTGGGCATGTTTCTGTGCAGGGTTAACATGGGACCAGTGTATGTGCATCATATGTGGTAGAGGGCATGGAACCAGCCGCTGGCACAGCTGTTGCTCTCCTCTGGGAGACTTAGTGGTGCTGAAGAAGTGCATTTCAGAATTAAAACGCTGGGTCAAAAACTGCCTGGTTGTTGGGGTTTTCTTTGTTGTTTGTTTGCTTGGTTGGTTTGGGTTTTGGTTTTGTTTCTTGTTGTGTTGTGCTTTGTTTTCTGGTCAATTTTGAATCTTGCTGATTAATTTAATTTATTTGATGTTATTTACTTGGGTTTTGGTGCCATCAGGTCATGTGTAGACTACTTTTGAAAGAACTTCAAGACACTATTGTGTTGAAATAGGCTGAGTAAAACGGTGCTGTCTTGCACTTGGCAGTAGACTAACAGCGGAGATCAGCTCAGGTGCACAGGTCTAGTCAAGGCTTATGGATCTGCCATCTGTCCATCTGGCTCAGGCTTTAAGGCCACCTTCTACATGTAGTGCATCTGTAGAACTTGTTGCCACAGTTACAGAGAAGGAAACTTCAGCCCAGCATTTTGGCTGGCAACAGTGTCAGACTCAACCCCCTCTTAGAACTGCTCTGAAAAAAATTCGAACTTTGAGATCAGAGGGCTGGAGCACCTCTCCTATGAGGAAAGACTGAGACAGCTGGGGCTGCTCAGCCTGGAGGTGAAAAGGTGGAGAAGAGAAAGCTCTGGGGAGAGCTTTTTGCAGCCTTTCAATAAAGGGGGCTTATAAGAAAGATGGGGACAAAACTCTTAGTAGGACCTGTTGCAATAGGACAAGGGGTAAGGGTTTTAAACTAAGAGAGTGTAGATTTAGACTAGATGTAAGGAAGAAATAATTTATGGTAAGGGTGGTGAAACACTGGCACAGGTTGACCAGAGAGGCAGGAGATGCCCCATCCTTGGAAACGTTCAAGGCCAGGTTGGACGGGGCTCTGAGCAATCTGATCTAGTTAAAATACCCCTGCTCGTGGCAGAGGAGTTGGACTAGATTACCTTTAAAAGTCCTTTCTAAAACAAACTATTCTATGATTCTATGATTTCCATAGCATGGCAAACCAAGGTTTGCATTTCACTTTTTTTTTTTTGGGGGGTGGGGGGGTGGGGGGAAGAGATGGAATTTACAGTTGGTTTTTGCTTCCAACAAATTTTGAAAGTGGGATTTGGCATCCAGAAAGGACTTAAGCCTGAGATTCTGATTTTGGGTGGTATGCATGCAATAAATAGGAGTTCAGTGAGAAGACAGGGCCTGACAAAGCTTGTGCTGTCCTTGGAAGAAGTGAGCAGCATAAAGCCCAGGAGGTCTGGCAGCTTCGGGGCTATATCTTCCCACAGACAAGCACTCTGCAAAGAACATTATGGATGACAGAGTCTTTGTCTTTGCTTTTCTTCCACTCAACACCTAAAAAAGAGTTTTAATGTAACAGCATTGAAACAAATCAGAGCTTTGAGGACCTCTCCTCTGAAAGATTTTAAGCCTAAAATTGACTTTTAGAAATGGCCATTTCAGGTCCTGTGTCACAGAATAGCTTTGGGCTACCTTGCCTGTGGACCAAGAAAACCATGGGTAAAAACAGCGTTGGAGCAAGTCAGGTGCTCCTGGACACCTCACTCCCTCACCCACTTCTACCACTGTTGGATCAGTCTGTACTGGGGCCTCTTTTAATTCCCTGTTCCATGCTTTGGGAGTCAGGCTGTTTCCAGTGCAAGCAGTATGTGACTAGTACACACTGATCTTTTACATTTTGGCCCTTCTCCAGTACATATTAATTCTCCCACAGGTATCACTCAGGAATGTGCTCAGACTCAGGTGGTTCATCCACACTGTCCTGCACTCTTGGGAAGAGCTGTGAAATGGCTTGAGACTTTCCACCGCCTTCTGCTCCTGCCTTTTTCCAGATCCCTTCCCTGAGATTTGCCCTGTTAACATGAGATTTGCCTGCAGTCTGAGATGCCTGGTCAGCACAAGTTCAGGTGGCTATGGCAAATGGCTCTTGTGTTTTCAGGCCAGCATGCTTGCTTTAATCAGTTCTCCAATCTATTCAATACAGGGCTTATAAAACACCACCAAATAAAACAGCCCACTCCTTTCTCACTCTGGCAGAGCAGAGCACAGTGGTAACTGGCTTTCCAGAGACCTGATTTTGATTTTGGAGTGAGAACAGAGGCTGTAGATGATGTGCCAACAGGAAAGGGTTGAGAAAAGCCTCTGGAGCTCCCAGCTTCTCTGGTAGCCTAAGCCCATCTGCAGAGTCTGCTGCTACTGTGCCTCTAGAGTGGCTGCTCATTTTGGTGAAATTCCTGGCAAAATGTGCCATGTTGGAGGGGAGGAGGTGGGCAAAGGAGGACACTGGGAGAGGAAGAAGAAAGTGGAGAGATGGGAGTCATTCCTAGATACTCAACTACTTGTTTTCCCAGACCCCGCTTACACCTGGAGAGAGGCTGTGATGGCCACAATGACAGCCTGTTGCCACCAAGGGCAGCCAGTGGCCCTACAGGGCCATGGGGTGGGCTATGCAGATGCCTACAGCCAGGATGGATCCTCTGGGACCTTCTTTACCAGGGCCAACAGTGGTCCTGCTGTTGCCACAGGAGTAGGACCCTCACCTTAGCAAATGCCTAAGGAATGCTTTCTTGCCTTTTAGGAGAATATCTCATAGTCTGTGTTTTGCTATTTCACTCGTGCTTGTGTCTTGCATGTTCTCACTCCCGACATCTCTGACTGTCTATATCTGGTGAGAGTCTGTGTCAGGTCACAACTTGCTTTGGTCTCAGAGACTTTGGCCATCACATGCTCTCATGCTCAGTGATAAATGAGTCCTGAGTTGAAACACTGGCCTGGGTTGGAGGAGACCTGCCTCTCCTGCAGGGAGCACTTGTGGAGGCAGATCCTTCACCCTCCCTGTGGACCAGGCTTTGGCGTAATTCCGCATCACCCACTCACAAGCGGTGCCAGTATCTGTCTTGTGCCTGTGACTGATATCGTCATGGAAAATGGGCTGAGGGGACCATCTGAGATTATGCAGGTTCTTCCGCCGCCCCAAGGCAGGATCAGCTCTACCTAATCCACCTCTGACAGATGTCTCTCTAATCATTCTCAGAAAAAACAGAAGGGCAAGAACCCTCCAATGCTGGTGGTTCCAAAACCTCCCTAGAAAATTCACTTCTCGCTGCTGGAAAATGTCTTGCTGTGCTTAATCTAGATCCCTTTTGCCTGGTGCAATTTGATCTGTGTCTCTTGTTGTGCCCTGAGTGGATATGAGGAGCAGCTGCCACAGCTGCAAGTCCATGCTAGTGTGTGATATGCACAAGTGGTGGGGACATGTAGATAAACCCAGTGATAAACCTCAGTGAACGTCCAGTTCAGGCTTTGCTGGCAGCCTGAATACTCAGCCTGGGATGGCTTCTCCAGAATCAGTTTTCCCCCTTCTCCCCAGTGTGAGAAGTGTAGCAAATGCTGAACTGTGGGATCCCATCAGCTGGCTATCATGTTGGTGTTGTTTCCTTTTTGCTCTCTGAGGATGCTAGCCGCTCTTTGGGTAGCATGTCAGGTCATTAGAGATCCCATTTCTGCTTGGAAGCGGCAGTGAATTACAGACTGCTGCCTCATATTGTGGGATGGGAGGCAGAAGTGAGGATGCAAATCCATTGCAGTCACTAATGCTCTAGCTTCAGAGAGGCTGAAGATGTGTGCCTCCCCCTCCTGCCTCTCCCCTCCCCACCCAGCCCATCTCATCTCCGCTACGCCCCTCTTCCACACTGGCAGCACCGGGCAGGAGTTTCACCCTGTCTTGGCCCTACCTTCCTTCTGAGTTTTTGGAAGCATCTCCCTTGGAAGCAGCTGGGCTTTGGCTTAATGAAGTCAACACAACTTACCAGTATAATTAGGACATTCCAAAATCCAGTCAGATCTGTTCCCTGTGCCCACTGCCCACTAACCTCCCTTAGATTAACGCTGTTCCTCCCATAGTTCACCATGCCTGAGATGCAAAGCCTTTCGGCTCAATCCTTACTCAGGTAAACTCTGGTTGGCTTCAGGGGCATGGGTTGATGTCAGCATTGGCTTTGCCGGTGTGATTGGGCAGCCTGGTGCACTGGCCTGCAGCTGTGTCCTGGTGGCTTTCTCAGCTGACCTTGCTTGCTTTCTGGTCCTTCACTGGCTTCTGCATGCCTTGGTTTTCTGGGCATGTGGGGGATCACTGGCCTCCTGCGCTGCTCTTGAGCTCTGTGTGGTCCCAGCAGGGACAGATGGGGACAGGAGCATGTCCTGGTGCAGCTGGAAATGGGAAGACAGCCTTGGGTGCAGGGGCTGCTTGAGTGCCTTTCAGCAGGGGCCATCTCTCTGGGCTGGGCTGAGTGGGTCTGGTTGGTGGGGAGGCTTTTCTCAGGTGACAGAAGTTCTTTTTTCCTCTGTTGTGAAAGCCCCTCAGGCCACCAAACCGCCTTGATACAGAGGCTGTGGAAGAATCTATCCCCACCCCATGGGGAGTGGGTCAGGCTGCCGAGGGGTGCTTGGGTTCACCGGGAGATCGGGGCTTTTGAATCTGGCAGAGGCCAAAGTGTCTTGATGTATGAGAAGGCCCTGTGCAACCATGTCTTTTTCTGCGCCATCCTTTCAAGCTCACCTGTACGTCCCATAAACACGCACCCATTGCCTTTCTCAGGCTTTCTTCTCTGAGCCAGCACCTTGACCCAGTTGAAACCAGTGCAGCATCACTGGAGCTGATGGAGGGAGGCTGAGCTTAACCTGTCGCAGAGCTGGTCCTCCAGTTTTACCAGGCAGGGACCTGGTAGGCATTGGAGCCTTGCTTAAAGCGCCTTTCTGGCTTTCTTCAGTTAACCTCAAGCCCCCATTACCTTTCCTGTAACAGGTTAGTTTTTCTTCAGGTGTTACCCCCAGGCTCCTTTATGTTTTTCTCAGAAAAATCCCCCTGGAGAACTGACTGTGCTTGAGAGAAACAAGGTTTTTATGTAATGCCCAGATAATGAGTTGTTGCACAGGAGCTGAAGCCAGGAGTTACCGAGATTTTAAAAGGAAGAAGAGAGAAGGAGAAAGAAAGAAAAAAGTGAGAAGAAAGAAAGAAAGAGAGAAAGAAAAAAGAAAGAAATAAAGAATGAAAAAGAGGGGGAAAGAAAGGGAGGAAATAAAAAAAAGAGATGGCTGAATGTCTAACAGAAGTACCGATGCTGCCTGGTTGTGACATGAAAGTCTTAAATTAACAAATATGAAGGTTGAATCCTGCAAATGGGTGCATCACCACTGCTTTCACTGGTGTGATGCTTTATTGTAGTTTTGGAACTACTCTGTATTTTTGTAGTGAATGCAGTACTTCTTCAGGGAAGACCTCAACTTCTAAATAATGACACCCAGGAAACCCCTTACTGGGGGGCTTTTCCTCTCCTTGGGGCATGGGGTGCTGGCTCAGCTGCAGAGGTGCCTTTCTTTGGTGTTATTGCCATTGCCGTGTACCCGACAGGCTACGGGTGCTCATATACAAAGCATACAGTACCAAATGCCAGATCTGTTTTTTCTCTGGATTTGAGGAAATTGAATCTCAGGTGACTCTTACTTTCCTTCTGCTCTACATGCCAGAACCAGGAAAAATAAGTAGAAGTTTAATACTAAATCAATTGGTGTATCTGATGTACGTTAAGAGTGCTTAAACTGGGAGTAAAACTTAAATTTACTCCAGCCTAAGTAAACCAGAAGTTGGCCTATTTATCCTTATATGTCTGCTCAGTCTTCCGCTTAGGCACATGAGAAGAAACAGAGGTGCTTTTTCATCTCCAGTGTCACTACCATCTCTGGCAGAGGAAAAAAGGTTGAAAACAAGCTCCTTCTGGAGAAATTGTTGTAGTCATCCTTGGTATTCCTCTCACTCCTTCCTCTGCCAGATCAGAGGGTGGGGTTCCAAAACTCTGCAAACAAGGAAAGATCCTCATCTTTTAAGGGGAACCCCCACACACCAGATAGCTGTAAGGAGAACTGCCAAAAGCCACCCCTCTTCTTGTCGCTTGTGTGGAGTAACCTCCTGCAACAGTGCAACAGTGTGTTCTGAGTTCAGTCATGAACTCCCCTGATATTGAAGAGTGAGACCAGTATCAGTGAAAATCTGTCTCATCCAATGAGACCCTGTGGTGTAGACACATGGAAAAACCTTCCAGACCAAGTTTAGTTAGCATGCATGGCTTGGAAAGTGCAGGAAACATCCAGATTATGAAATAAAAAGTCCAGAAGGTCCTAGTCCTCATCATTACAGGCTGCCCTGAAGCATGAGGGTTTATGACTCTAATTCAGGAAAGTACTGAGCCTGTGCTTATTTTTAAACCTTTCCTTAATTCCTTTTCACACATCTGGAAGAGAAAATTTGACACATTGAATAATTAACTGAGGACTCACTACACAAAGCTGGCAAGAAACCTCTGGGCTAAAAATAAGCCACTAAGAATTGGGAATAAATGGGTGAAAATCATAGTGTGTTCTCTGACAGTTCATAAAGAAAGGAGGAAAGAGAAGAGAATCTGACAAATATTTCACACTGAATAATTCAACCAGCATTGTTTGCTCTGTGCACAAGGGACCGGACTTGCAAGGGTCTGAAATGTTTAGCTTGCTACTGAACTGGGGACAGCTAAATCTAAAACATATAGTGTAGGGAAATACCTGCATAGGCTTTGGCAGATAGGTGGTTTAGATGATTTGAAATGTCTCTCTACCACTAAATTACATATTTATATTGTAACCCCACCCACCCATATTTATATCAGTAAACTCTAGGCAGAATGGACACTGTAGTTTTCGCTCATGCGAATTGGCTCTGGTGAAGTTTGGTGAAGGATGAATTGACCCAGCTCTGCTAAAATCTAGGATTTGTGTCCTGATTGATGGCAAACTGTTCAGCTCCATTGGAAACCAGCAGATCCACCGTGGGCAGGAGCTAGGAGCTGCTGTGGTGTCAGTAAGTCAGCAGGCTGTGCAGCGAGGTGGTGTCACCCAATGCATGCTTCTGAAGCCAGGGCTGTTTGCTGCATGGGGTTATTTTATCAATGGAGAATCTTCCTTTTGTGCCCGTTTTTTAATTATTATTATTTTTATTTTTTTAAGGTAGCTCTGGAAATGCACCTTCCTGATAATGAGGAAACAATTTCAAATTTATTTTCAGAGCCATGGCTGTCTGGGGAGCTATTAGCTGCGGGATGGAAGAAAGCAGCTGTTGAACTCTGCACATCAACGCTACACAACAGGTTAGGGCAGGAAGTGAAGAGGAATCCAATTGAAACCTTAGGGGGAATTTAGGGAGACAGAACATAATTAACTCAAATTAGATTTTGGCCAGGATACCAGGGCTCTGCTGTTGTGAAATGCACATCTGGGATCTTGGACAGTCATGAGGCAGCTCATCAGCTGTTGTAAATGAGCCTGGCTCTATTATCCTCAGTGGGTGAAAATTGGTCTCCTTGGAAGGAGTACAATGGAGGGAGTTTGGCTTGCGCCATGCTAGAAAACCTGGCCCACGAGGTCAGGAAAGCAGCTTCTCACTGCTTATCTGTCTAGTTCCTCTCCGGCGCCGGTCCTTTTAAAATAGTAATACTATACATATATGTAAAAGACAAATAATGAATTTAGGGGGAAAAGCCAAAAAGGATCCCTGTAAATATTATGGAATAAAAAAAAAAACCCAAAAGTCCAGGTTTCCGCAGTGTCTTCCCTGAACAGGGACAGCTTCTGCCTCCAAGACTGTGCTGTGGCTGTTGCCAGGCCTATGTAAACTGGGTCAGTGGTAGCAGGGGGATTCAAGGGCATGTAGAACATCTTCCTGGGGATTCTTTCGTTTTGAAGGCCTTGGTGTCCTGTACCGCTTGTGATCCACCTCACCAGGGAGACCTTCATTCCTATGGGAATGCCCTGAACTGTGGCATGTTCACATGTGAACACCACCTTCAGAAATAAAAAACCTTGTGGGCTCATGGGTCTGCTGCATATCCATGTCTCGCTGTCCCTCTGCTGTGGTGCATCGTTCCTTGCTTGGGTCTATGGTCCAGTGTGAGCCACGGTCTTGCTGAGATGAAGGGCTTAAACAGCACCAAGAAGCCACCAAAGCATAGAAACCAGGAGTGGGAGGGAAGTCCAGAGGTTATGCAGTCCACCTCCTTGCTGCAGGGCAGGATGAGTTTTACCTACTCATTCCTGACAGATATTGTATCAATTCTTTCTAAAAGCCTCCAGTGATGGCTATTTTACCCCCTCCCTGACAGTGTATTCCAGTACTTCTCTTTCTTTATCTGTGTTTTCCTTAGTGTCTCACATCAATCTCTCTTGCTGAAATGTAAGCTCAGGACTCCTTGCCCTAACCACCAAGAGCACAGAGATTAGATTATCCTCTTCCTCACACCAGATTCTCATCTCTTGCCCATTGCCTTTCCTAGATGAACCGTCCCTGTTTCCTTCACCCTTCCCATGCTGTCCACATCTGCTGGGCTAATGCTCTTTCCCTCCACCCGAATCAGGATTTTCTTCAATTGGTCCTCCTCCTGCTGGAAATGTCCTGGCACACTTTGAGGTTCTACCAGAGGGGACCTCAGGGGACAGGTTGCTTCATCCGCAGGCTGCACTCCCATACACACTTCTCTGTGGCATGTCGGCACGTCATTGCCATGTGTGTGGGCAGACATTGCTGTTGCCTGCTTGGTTCATCCCTCTCGTGTTCACCATCTGCCTCCCTGCTTTTTTGCCTCCTCCTTTCACACCATTCATCCCTTCAGCCTGAGGGCAGCGTCCTACAACCATCCTCACTCCCTGTTTCCTTCAGACCCGCTGTTCCAGTTTGTGTTGGGGAGGGCTATCATTGAACTTCTTTTAGGGGTGAGCCACAGGGATAATTTTCTGAGGCTAAAGGAGCCCCACAAGGCTGCGATAAATATCAGTGTAACTCATCCAGGGTGTGGGTGGGAGGAGGTCCAGGGCTCCTGCCTTAATCTCTGCTCATTGGCCCCTGTGAGTCAGATACTGCCTCTGCTTAGAGGTCAAATTAGGCATGAAGGTAATTCTTGGCTGGACCAGGGACTTGCAAGGGTATCAAGAGCCAGGTGTGCAGCAGGTTGAAGTGCTGTACATCTGTCAGAAATACCTAATGCATGTGTGGATCAGGACCTCCAAGGCCAGGGACTTGACTGTAAAAGCTATTCCAGAAACATCATCACCCCAGTCCTGCTGTTGATCACAGACAGGGCTGAGGTGGCAGTTTTGCCTCCTGTACCAAAGCCCCTCATCCCACACAGAGCTGTCAAGGGATGTTGAGACTTGTGTGGCTAAGAAAAACCCAGTAAAGGAGCATCAGTCCATCTAAACTGTTCAGTTTAATTGTGTTGACTCCAGGCTATGTCCTGCATGACAGTCTCATATCCTTTCTCCACCCATTTTTCCCCTGAATTGCTTCTGAAGCAGTGACAGTGGCCCTTCTCAGGTGATACCAAAGCGAGCAGCATCCCTGGATGTGATGGAAAAAACAAGCTTTTGGCCACTTCTCTAATCATTCACATTCCCCATGGTGATTTTGCAAGAGTAGGTGTGTTATCCTTGGCTCAGTTCCAGCTTTGCTAATCATATTGCAGCTTAGAAAAAAGAAAACCCAAATCAAAACAACAAAACCCAAAACACCCCTGCTGCAATTTTGCTTGTGTACGGTAGTTTCAAAGCTATTGCACTGGGATGGTTTTTAGGAGTGGACAAGGTGATTATCCCAGTGTTAACAACGTAAGCTGATGTGGGCAAATATCACAGCATTATACAACATTTTCTGGGATATCTGCTGGTGTGTGTGTTAGGAGGGTTGATAGCCTGGTGCTATGCTGAGATACAGGTTCTGCACGTGTGTGTGTACTTGCATATATACACAATTGTTTGTAATATGCTTTATGATCAAAGGTGCTACATAAATGTGAGTTATTAATAAACATAATTATTGGATGTTGAAAATTGTTTCTGGGTATTTTGCCATTAAAAAATAAAAGAAGAGGGTTTAAGCACTTTCAACTTTTGCCCAGAAATACTATGTTCATTTATAAAACAATATTAATGAGTTGCCTAGAGGAGCCTGTAATTTGGGTTGTTGCTGTGGATATTATCTTGCCATTAAACAGTTCAAAAACTCAAAGGGGAGCATTTCAGAAGCAGAAGCGTAATAACAATTTATAATACCTGACATTCATATTGCACTTTTCATTCCAATAGATCATAAATCATTTTGCAGGCCATAAATGGGGGGGGGGGGGGGGGAGCCTGCTCACCTCCCATTGAAACGCGGTCATCTCTGGGGTGGAACGCAGCAGCCCTTCTGTGCCAGCAGTGTTAAGCAACAGCTTGTTTAGGAGGTGAAGTCATACGATCACAGGCGTTTGGGCTGGGAAAAAACTCATTAAGTAATTTACTCCATCCCTCTACCCCTACGTGCTTGTTCCTCTGTCCTGTACTTTGTCCAGACTAGTTTTAAACATCCCAGGGGAGGTAAGGAACATCTCCAAACGAAACTGCAAAAGCAAGCGGGAGTAGACAGAGGAGCTGAAGCCCAGCCAGGGCAGCGCAGTAATGTTCCTCTTGCAAAAAATGCCACAGCATCTCTGGCGCCTGTTGTGGAGATTTTTTAAAAGTGCAGCACAGTGCTGGGCCACCGGTGCGTGCAGACTTGGAAGGAGTGGCTCTGCCTCTACCAGCACCAGTGTTAGCTTCTGCCTGTTGCTCTGGCTACGAGGCTTTTCTTTAGACACTGACTAGACATTGCTCTCTCCCCATCATTTATAGGTGAGGATGCAGCCTGCAACTGCAAATGCTGCCGGCTACAGGGAGACCACACAGGCTGAAGGGTGCATGTGCAGCTCAGCAATTATGTCCCTGCAGTGGCAAAAACGAATTTGGAACGGGCATTGCTCTGATGGAGGTCATTTCAGGTCAGGGAAGAAGGGCTAGCATTTGAGATCTGTGGTGAGAAGAAAAAGGCTTGCCACACAGGAAGCTGTGGATGCACTGTTGTTTGAATCATTTAAACCAGGGCTGGAAAAGTAGATTCAAGAATAGAAAAACCATCCTGCGCTGCTTTGTGCAGGAGGTGGAGGAGCCATCCCAGCCCATGTCTGGCGCTGTACACCGGTTAAACCTGGGGTGTGTTTGGCAAGGGACCACCAGCTGTGAGAAGCACCGGCTGGTGCTGTGGGACGAAAAGGGCTTTTTATTACCAAGCCTGTGCAGAGTTATGCACCCTTCCAGGCCTCTGGGATAGTACACAGGGCCAAACGCACTGAGCCAGCTAATGCAAGGTGTTGCTGTTCGCTCAGCCCCTCTACTTAGCCCCAAATTCACCTGAGCAAAACCTCAGCCAGGCCCTTTGCTGGACAAATCCTCATGTTCTCCACAAGCCCCCCCTTAGCTAAACTCTCCCTGGCTTCAGCGGCTGGTCGCTCATTTCTTACTCAAGGAAACTCCAATTGATTTTTTTTTTTTTTGACCCAGGTAAGGCTGGGTGGGGGATAAGTTCCTTAGGCTCTGTCTTTGTGATCTGAGCCTCAGGGCGACCCTTTGCCCATACGGGGATGAAACCCGGTTTCTGAGCAGGACTGGAGGGAATCAGCTGGCAAGTGCCAGTTGTTTAGAAATGCTGCCTTGCCTGGCTGCTAGACACACCTACTTGTTCCAGGATAGACCTTCCTGCCTAAGGATATTTAACACACAATGGCTGGCACAACTGAACTTTAATTTTCCAGACAATTATGGTGAAGCGGCATTCACCGCATTCCTTTCATGCTCCTTTGATGTTGGGTGATTTCACAGTTCATAATGATAGGACACAGACCAGGCGAACATCCTCACCCTTTGGAACTAGCACCCAGTACCACAGACTCATTTATTTCTACATATATAACATATATAATATATACATCTATATATGTGTCTTTTTTTTTTTTTTCCTCCACAGCAGATGGAGTTGTTTTGAGCATCATTACTCTGGGTTCTTAATTAAAGCACCCTTGTTAATTATATTAGGGGACACTCCTTAAGCAATTATAAGTTGGAGAGCAAGGACTCTCCCTTCTCTGACTACTTTGCCCATTACACAGAGTCCTGGGAGATGTTAAGCAGGATTGTTTGGGTGTTCGGGATATTCTACAGTCTCTCTTGAAATTGTGTGTGCCATAGCTAGAAACATTTTTTTCTATACTGTGTTGAAAGTCATTGCTTAGCAATTGATCAGAGTTAATCCTGTGCCTTTTTTTCCTGCAAGCAGACAGACAGAAGGCATCCAGTGACTTTTAGTCTGTCCATCGCTCTAAGATCATGAGGCAAAGCTTTGGAGATTGAGACAATGCATTGTACCCTCTTCATAGCCTCTGGAAGCAAAGGGAGCTGGTGGTGAGGACCAACAAACCTCTATCTCTGGGAAACGTCTTACTGCAGCCAGAGGAACCCAGCTGGGGCCAAGGCAAGTTGTATTATAAAACTGTCTGGGAGCTTATAAAACTGTCTTAGGCTGGGTGTTTAAACAGCTTAGTGATTGCCATCTTTTACATCTACCTCTGCCTTACTCCTGTGAGGCAGGGGAAGAGTGAGTCCCACTTCACAGGAACCTGAGTCACAGAGAAGCAAAGTGGCTTACCCCAGGTCATAGGTTCAGGACAGCTCCCAGGATGGCAAAACCAGGATGGAGACACCCTGAGCCCCATCGGTGCTGCAGCCTCACCTTGTTCACTCCCCTCCCCTCCGTCAGACCCTCATCCAACCTCTGGGCATGCACAGCTACTTCTGCAAAACACCTGTATTTGCCTGGAGCTTTTTGGCTTGTGCAAGCCCAGAAATAGCTCATTGCAGCCAGTTCTATACACAAGTCCCAACCAAACCCTGCTGGTGTCCCAAAAGTAAGCTGAAAAGAGCCTGCTTTGAGGAGCTCAGGCCACAGGTGCGCTGCCTGACCCCTATGCCTCTTAGGGGTAGGATGTATCCCTCAAAGAAAGTGGCAATGGGCTTGCTGTCACCCAGCTCTTTACGCAATAGCTGGGGCTTTTGCTCGAGCAGGAGAAGCCTGGGCTCAGATCTCACTTGGAGAGGGTTTAAAGCCACATTTCTTCCTAGGAGAACAGCTATATTCATTTAAATGCTCCGTCTGCCTCTACAACAGATAAGTCCCATAGAACAGCAGAAAGAAAAAATCTGGAAGATGAAAAGGAGGAAATTCACAGCAGGACTGTGTGACCACCCTGCGAGGTGAACTGCGTGTGAACCCAGGTCTCCTGCATTCTGGATGAGTGAGCCAACACTAGCATTCAGCTGGAAGGTGTGATGAAGCACCACTTCCACTTCCACCTGTTCTGCTCTTCCAGAAAGTGCTTGTGGGTGCTGGCACTCAGGAGAAAAGGTCCCAGATGTGGGCTGAAAGGGTCCTGTAGTCTCATGCATGATATCCTGAGAAGTTAAGATGCATTCTCTACACTGAAGCAGGTTCTGTCTGGGCAAACCCTGTAGAGCATGTAGGTATTTTGCTTTGAGTGCAGCCCCACAGAGAAGGACCAGGTACCTTTCTGTGGGGTTTGTTATCCACCCTCGTGCTGAGGGCAGTAGCATTGCAGCATCTGGGTTGTGAGTGCTTTGTCTTTTGCGGGGATAAGCCTTTGCTCTGTGAGAGAACTCAGTTCTGGGAATGTCACATGTTTAAATTGCAAATTATTTCTTGTCTCTTAACTGAACAAATAACACAGAAGGAGGACTTCCTCCTTACCTGCAGAGGAAGGGAAGCCTTTAGTGTGATGTGGTGGCTGTAAAACGATTTTATGTTAAATAAATAAATAAATACACCCCCCACCCCCCCCACCCCCTCTACACACACACACACCCCCACACACACACCATATTATGTACAACATATAGTTAAAGAGTTATCTAAGTGAAAAAAGATGGCCTGGGGACAGAAAATGATGCTATTTAGTTTAAAGAAGAGAAATGATACTGCTTTTAAGGACATAAAGGCTAGCCGCAAGGAGGAAGGATAGAAGTTGCTCTCTGTACCTATAGTGGGTGGAAGAAGAAATCACGGCAAGGAAGATTTAGATTAGGAAAAGAAAGAAAAGGAATGACCACAGTGGTGAGGATAATGAACAGCAAGAATCAGCTGCCTGAGGAGGGGGTGGCAGCTCTGGCCTGGCCTCGGAGGGCTTTGAGTGCAGTCTCAATGAACATCTGATAGGAAAGTTTTTGTTCTTCCTGCATTGGAGCAGGTAGATAGACTGGGTGATGGCTCAATAGACTGGGTGATAGCTATGACCTGATGCTCTAAGGAGAACATGTTAACGTGAGATGTGGGAGGAAGCTGGGTCTTGGTTTCTCAGCCTTGCTGAGGTGACTTGCAGGACTTGGAGCATTCAGCTGAGGCACTCCAAAGCCTTGATGTGCTTGTCTCCTCTCCTTGTACCCGCTGGTGAGAAGGTGTGGACTAGGAATCTTGATCAGAGTATCCTCTCTGGTAACCCTAGGAAATGCCTGGACCTTCTTGAAGAGAAGGTTTCTGAATAAGCGAAGATCTTATTCTCTTTGGGGAGCTGCACTGTATTTTCCCTATAACTTCTTTTTTTTATCAGTGAAATGATACATGTTGTAGAGGTGTCCAGGCAAGGGGATAAAAGCACTCAGACACCCATGCAGTGGTGAGGGCTGCAGCACAGTGAACAACTCTTAGCAGGGACAACTGGCAAAGGACAACAGAAAAGTCTCCCAGTTCAGTTGTTCTGACGGGGCTTCCAAAACCCAGCCTGAGAGCTGAAGCTGGATTCCACTTAAACCTTAAATTTTCAGCTAGGAGTGAGTGGGTAGCCACGAGACAGGGACCAACCTCCCCTTCTTGGGCAATGCTTGTCTTGACTATGTGGTGGTCACTGGGTGCTCATATTTGTGCCTGACCTCAGAGCCTCACTTATTATGTCTTGTCTTAACCCACCAGCAGAGCTATTGCCTGAGCACAGAGCCTGGTGTGCGGTGACTGAGCAGGGGGCATTTGAGGACCTGCAACCGCAGAGGCAGGAAGGCAGGGACTTGGCTTGAGAGGTGTCTCCATCTCATCTCCTGCTCATTTCTCATGCTGGGGAGAAGATGAGCGCAGTGCAAAGCGCATCACCAAGGCTAATGTGAAATGAAAACTGATTGCCAGGTGGTTGGAAAATTCCCTCTTTGGGTTTCCAAAGAAAACCATAGGTTGAGTGGACATGTTATTTTATTAAACCCTGACACGCACTCTTCTCTCCACCCCCATTACCCCGGGCACCTGCCTTCCTATCAGAGGTGTGTCTTCTCCAGGAGGAATAGCAGGCTGGGGAAGAAAGGCATTCTGCAGCACAGGCACACCGCAGTCGTTCTCTGACTCAAACCTGTGAACTGCTCAAAGTGTCAATTGAGGTGCTCAAGCAAACACAGGGAGTGTGCTCAGGCCAGCTTCCCGGGATTGCTCGTGGTCAAAGATCCCCTTTGTTTTTTGGTTTTTTTTTGTTTTCTCCTTGCCTTGCATGTTAAGCGGATGGCCTGGAGAAATTCCAGCCTGGGTAATTACCTTCTGCCTACTTGAAATTCCCTCCTGCAGTTTCTCCAGGGAGAATTACTCTTGACTTCTGCTGTTGGAAAGGGGTAGAAATATGGTCCACATTAGAAAGGACAGAGGAAGGAGAAACTGCTGCAGGGTGAGCATGAGGCTTGCCAGTGATCATCTAGCCCTGGCCTCTCACCTGGAGCAGTATTTCACAGTCCGACTGTGAAGCTCCTTCACAAAGATCATCAGGCTTTCAGGGCTCAACTCCAGTGAACTCAGGAGACGGCTCCCTCTTGGTGGGTGCAGCTGTTAGTCGGGGGGTGTGTTCGACTGCTGTCTCAGTCCTGCAGTGATTTGATAGTGTATCTCCTATATACAAAAAGCAAGGGGTTTAATGGGGGTGTTAGAGATGCAGGGGATCTATAGAAGTGGTTTATTTGTGCTCATGCAAGTTTTGTGCCCTGTTGGATTTCTTCCTCGGTTCCTTATCTAGCTTTTCTCCATGTTTATTCTCCCTGGAGAAAGCATGGCTGCGTGTACCCTCGTTTCCTCCTAAATTGGGGGTCAGGCATGCCCAGTCATGCACACAGCTTATTAATGATAAAGGTTCATCTCTTCAGCCTCGATCGGGAGCTCTTCTTTCATCCTCTGCCTCTTGTCTTCTCATTGCAAATTTGGAGCTACTGGAGAGGCACTGGGCTCCAGCAGTTCTAATTATGAGTTCACCCAAGAGCTTCTTCTAGAAGATGGATGTAGTTGAGGCCATCCCCAACCTCCAAACCTCACTACAAATACCAACCTGAGGGCACTGAAGTTCTGCTTCAGCTCCTTTCAACACTTCCATCACTGTTATTTCCATCAGCTTTAAGACCAAGACTCATCTTACCCGGTGTGAGATACCTGATGGGGTTCAGCAGAATTCTCAGTGTAGGTGTTTGATATAAGTGTTCATTTCTGTGCTGCGGACATAACCTCCTATTGCAGCTGGCTGTGACCTAGTCACTACTCAGCACGAGTCAGTCAACCACACAGATGGGGCCAGTGCAGCATGGCCCACTTACCTCCAGCTGTCACTGCAGGAGGCCAGCTGGTCCTTTGTTTGCCAACCCCTCATGAATGTCTCAGAAACCCCAGGGTGTCTGAAAAGTTGTTAAGAGCACATGTGGACAATTGAACTGAGCAGTGAATGATACCAGAGGTCCATAGCTGTTGCTCATAATCTAATTGGGGATGAATTTAGGCTGAGAAAGCTGGAAGTATGGGAGCCAGGCATAGCTGGGTTGTTTTTCACCCTGGTGTTTTCACAGCCTGTGATGGATCTGCCGTCTGATAGTTTGTCTGATCTCTTTCTGAACCCATTCATTCTTCTGGGACAATGAGCTCCTAGCTATACTCATGCACTGTGATAAGAAAAAAATCCTTTTGTTTTAGAGCTGATAACAGAAGAACTGGGGGATGATGAGACATGGGATGATGAGAACAGTCATTCTTCATTCACCTTCTCCAGGACAATTTTGTTCAGACCTCTGTTCCATTCCTATTCTTCCCAGCCAGGATTTTCTTCCTGTGCTCACTCTACCTTCACCCCAAAGCTGTTCAGACCTTTGATCACCCCTAGCACGTTAGGTATGGTGATATTTTCCCTTTCTGCTCTATAATTTACGCAGGAGACTAGAAGTGCACATTATCTTTTTTTAAAAAATATATATATTATGTATTTATTTCCTCATATTCCTTCCTTGCTGTAGCCTTCGTGATGAAGGCAGATGAGACCAGGTCTGTAGAGAGAGGTGATGCATCTTTTATTAGGTCAGCTAATGTAGATGTGCGTGCATACAGACATATGCTCACACCCTCCTTATAAACCTTGCCTTGTTAAAACTTCCCAACACTTGATTTGCCTTTTCTGACCACCACTCCCTCAAGGCCTGTCTGCACCCATACCTGGCAGCCCTCGTAGGGCAGGGCGGACAGCACCTGCCCCCACAGGCTCAGCCTGTCTGGATGCCTGTGCAGCCCTTCCCTATCCCCCAAGACTTCAGGGCTCCTGCTATCATTTCTGCTTTCTTATCCAAAGTGCGATGCCCTCGCCCTTAGAGAAAGCCTTCAGACCCAGCTCAGAGTCATGGGCACACAAGGAGAGACCAAGGGGAGAAAGAAGAAAGGGAGGAGAGGTGACCTTGTCTTTGTATCTGTGTGCCTTTGTGAAGGATGCAGCAGTCCAGACCTCCAAGGCACTGGCTTCAAACGCAAGGCATTACTTGTCAAATGTCATGGGATTTGTTGAAAGCTGAAGATAGTTAATGTCACCTATGGCAGAGGTCTTCTGCTCACCCTACTCTGCAGGTAAAGAGCAATGCCTTATGCCAGCCTCCTCCTCTGTACAGCCCTCACCTGAAGCCTTGCAACGACCTGCAGAAGCCAGCCAAAACATTGGGCTGCAGAGACATGGCTGATGGCCCATCTCTGGGTGTACTGAAATGGGCACTTGGTGGTGACCATATGGCCAAGATTGTCCAAGTGTGGGATGAAGACCTCTGGGAAGATTGGCATTGTTAAATGAAGTTGCTCCAGCATGGCTTTACTCAGGAGCCTTCTGAATTAATTCACCTCCCACAGACAGGATTTAACCTCAAGAAGTGGCCAGCAACTGAGGTAGGTCCCTGCTGACTTAATCCTGTGGAGCCTGTCTCCAAAATCAAGGCTGATATGGTCCTCCTCAGACACTAACAGCTAACTGGGAAGAAATGACATGAAACAATCCTTCCTCTACAGGAGAAGCCAACTCTACCCATGGGTCTGTCCTGGGCCTCCTCACTTGCTTTGTGGTGTTACCTCTAGTGTGCTGTCCATGTTTGAGTTGGCTTTGGAGATGATGCAAAACAAGGCCTTTCTCAGATGGATGTTTTGGACCGAAGGCAATGAGCAGACCCTCAGTCAGTCTTTGTCTGATCTCCTCTGACTCTACGAAGAAGGTCTACAGCTACCAGCTTCACCCCAGAGAGAGACACTGAGGTGAGCAAGTTGTGGAGAGATATGGAGCTCGCTCTCTCTTTTTCCCCCAGCATGTAAATCTGCATTAATAGTGAATCCTGTAGACCAGAGAAGTTTGGCGTTGGAGTTGCTGATTGTGTGTGTCGTGGGTGTCAGACCAGTTCCAAGAAAAGCTGTTAAGTATTTATAATACAGTCTACTAAGCCTCCAGGTAACTCTAAGGTTTTTCACCAGGTTTCTGTTTTTCTTGGGAGTAGAGACATGGTGAATACTCAGGTATTTGACTTTGCACTGTATACCCAGCTTTAGGGTCCTAGTTGCATCTAGTTCTGTTGAGCAGCCACATGTGGTTTTACTGTCCTGCTTTGGGTTGTAGGGCTCTATAACTCATGTCTCAGAAACCATACTTTGACTTTCTGAGCCCTGCAGTTGCACACGGCTGTCCTCTCTTGGCCATGGTGACAGAGAGGCACACCATTCGGTTGCACATAAAAGGGCACCTTGTTTAACTCTTTCTGGGGCAACACACTGGGAAATTGAGAATTTCTTAAACTGCCTCCTTGCCCTTAATAGTTACAGGGATTTCCAGCTCTGTGTGAAGTAACATAAATCCCAAATATCTCCTTCCCATTGTCCAGTCTTGTTCTTTCTATGAATCTGAGCCATGGGTAGTGCTTTAGAAAAAAACTCTTTGCTCACTGTATTAGTATGGAAGGGGCATGCCTTGAAGGAACCTGCTTAAACATAACCAGTCTGCTTTTGTAAAAGTTGCAGTTGCATCAACCAAGTCTGACATTGTCTAGGAAGCTCATTGCTTCCAGGTGCTGAACCACTGATGGAGACAGTCCCTCCTGAGAATATTTTAAAGATAATCTGGAGCAGGATGGTCATTTTAGATTGGCCATAATAACCGTAATTTAGGCAAGATGAAACCTGCTCAGCTCTTAAATAAAAAATGAGGCTTAGCATTTCATCCAGACTTGTCTCTGGTCATCACAGTGGGACTGTGCACTTAAATATATGAGTTGTTGATTTGGGAGCTAAGCAAAAAGGAGGACAGTTTCTAACAAAATGCAAGAAAAAAACTGAGTTTCTCAACCATACAAACTCCTCGAATTCTCTTTCAGGATGAATGGATTGCGTCCTTTGACCAAGATGAATTACAGTGGTTTTTATCTATAAACGTATTCCCATAATTAAATTTCAGGAGAACAAAATTTAAGACAGGCAAGTTCAACTATTTCATTTGGTCTTTGTTTCATTCCTCTGACTTTTAAAAAAAAATGTAGTCAGTTACCAAAAGCAGCTCAAAGAATGGACCTGAATTTAATATACACATATATATTTATATTATTTTGTGGCAAGTAAAATATTCCCTAAGAGAAGCAGAGTGGCCCAGCATTAGAAAAAGGATCCTTCAGGATATTTGTGGCCTCTTTGCCCTTACAGTCTTTGTTTCTTGGTTTGGACTCTCGGCCCCACTTTCCATTTTGCATTCACTGACTGGTTCCTTGCAGCGAGCCGCGGGACATGGGTGTGATATTGCAGCTCTTCTGCTGGCTGCTCCTATTCCCTCCTGACCAGGCTGCCTTGAAACACTCCACAGAGGACAGATGCTGTCCTTGACCCTGTCACAATTCGTCCTGCCCTTTCATACCCACAGATTGCCAAACTCTGAGGTCTTTGGAATCACTTTGCCTACCACACCCTGTGCCTCCACACTCCTTTCCACACAACCCTGCACCTCCCTGGGCTCTGTCCCCAGTCAGTGGCTTGAACTCACCTAGTTTTCCATCCCTTTCTCCATGTTATTTGCTATCTGCATGTCCTATTGCCACTTTGGGATACCTCTAACTTCACCTTCTTTGCCTTGACATGTGTCTTGGTCCCTATCAGCACTGAAATCCCTTCCCACTTCTGCAAACACCCCTGAAAAACAAAAGACTTGTCTCTTTAGCAGAAGTGGCCCATTTATTATTCTTCATTTGTTGGTTACTAGTACTAAGCCAGCTGGGTGCTCCTCTGCAGTAGGTGTGCTAGAGGAAGACAGAAAGACACAGTTGCTCCCCCTAAGATTTTCCAGTTTAAGCAAAACAATCGTTTTCTTGGATTACACAGCAAATCAAAATATCCTGGATCCCAGCCTGGTCCAGATATTTCATCTGCCAGCTGCTGGTACCTCCCACCGCATCACAAGAGAGCACTTCAATAAGGTGGTGGCATCTCAGCTCCCTTTCTGGAGAACAGCCGTCCAGCTGTGAGGACTTGTTGTTCCATCTCTTTAGCTTCAGCTGCCACACAGATACACCAAACTGACCTTTTAGGTGGGCAGCTTGTGTTAATTAATTAGTTAAGATCTATAAAATGTTTTGAATCATCTGCGGTGATCGCAATAGCCAAAGCACCTTTCCATTATTAGTTATCTTGCTGCAGGGAGCTGGAATTGTCTTGCTGCTCCATTATACAGCCAGGAAAATTGAGCTGGCAGGAACTCCTCTCCTGAAAGATGAACAAATCACACAGGCTTAAATTCAGGGATTTTCCACTTACTCATCCTGAACCCAGCCTAAAGGTCCTTACTCAGCTATTACCTACCCTTCACCTGCAAATAATATTATTAATGTCAACAGGGGTTTCCCTCGCAAGAAGAGAATAAAACCAGAGGAAAGGTCAAATGCACAAGGCCTGGTTTCCTTCCCAGATACAAAATGGACTGAGGCAATGGTTCATCCTACCTGACTGCAGGCACGTGGCACAGACGATGAAGGTTTGCAGGTATTTCCAGAGCTTGGAATTTTGCATTTGTGTGGCCCGGTGAGACCATGGTCATGAAGGAAAGGGGATGTGCTCTGAGGATGGGATTGATTAGTGCTCTGAGGATGGGATTGATGTGCTGGTCAGATTAGCTGGCTGGCCAGCTGGCTGATAACCGAGGCTATAAGAGGTCCTGAACTTTCCCTTTGAGGGTGCATTAATTTATGTCTGTCTTTTTTCCACCTAACTAATGTTTTTCACAAAATCTGTAGACAGCTGGTATCTTCAAGATTCCTTTCCTTTTCCCTGTTAGAAGTGAAACCAGTCAATCTGGAGGAAGTTACAGGGAGCAAGATTGTACAGGAATCATTTTATTCAGAAAAATTAGAAAGCTTTCAAAAATGTGACAGAGGTAAGAGCCCTGGAGATGATACTCCAAGACTTCAGAGATGCTGAAACACCAGCCTGATGAAGATAATCTGCGCTGTTGTCACAGAAAGGATGGTATCTGCACGCAGCAATTGCTGATGGTACTTTCCTCCTCTTGAAAACACGGTGAAAATCACAGTTATGAAGAGCCAGTTGGCAGCGAGTGAAAAGCAGAGCCCTATACTGTCTGTTTTACACAACAATTCAAAGAGAAGACTCACAAACATCTGACAGCCTGCCTCAGCTCAAGGGGACTTCGCAAGTCTTTGCGGTAAGTGACATCTGAAGTTCACCCCGGTAATGAGCGTAGATGGTTTAAAAAAGACCCAAAATACCGTGTGTATTTATTCCCTCAGTGAACAGTACAAACACATTTTCCATTTACTGAGGAGCTCAGGTGCTAAAGGTCCCCAGAGCTTTAGATTTTTGTGCTGATAATGTGACATTAGATGGACTTCAACAGTGATATTGGTCCAAGAAAAAGGTTTGGCCCTATTTTATTGCTATCCTGTCTCAGGAATGCACTTCTCTGGAGGACAGTCAAGTTTATAATCGCCCAAGAATTAAAACAGAGGTGATTCTGGAATAAAATAAAATCAAATGAGTGCAGTGGTGTTGGACAATGGATCAGAATGGGAAACAAAAGCAGGAAGACTGCAGCCAGACTGTATGTGGCTGGGAGAAATTTAGGCACCATCCGTGGTATAACCTGGTCAGAACCTGGGTCCAACAAAGCTGCCATTAACAAGAGCTGCTGTTTGAGAGCCACCACCCCACCTTGCCCTCCTTTCCGCCAAGCAAGCCTTTGTGCGAACACAGACACACCGTACCTAACTGCAAGCAATTAAAATCAAGCCCAGATCCAGATGCAGAGCTCAAGTGGGGCTGGGCTGGGCTTACGAGAAACAACAACAGAACCACAGTAAAAAAAAAAACAACCACCCTAGCAGTGTAGGAGAAAATGCAGATTGCACAGAGAAGGGCATTGGAGGGGAGGGGTGGGGTCAGATTTTGCCTTCCTTGGGGCCTGGAGCATCACACAAATTCTTGCAGAGACAGTAACCGAATCCACATGGTGCACAGGCCTTGGCAGATGAGTGTAATTTAATTGAGCGAGCCCCATACCTGAGGGGAGAGGAAACTTGTTTATTTGGAAACAAAACTTGTTTTTCTCATTTTTTTGGTTTGTTTTGTTTTAGCCTCAAGGCCCTTGGAAGTCTGTGCCAAGTCAGTGTGCATGAGTCCTATCTTTTTTTAACCCTGCTTCTGCTGATTCAAAGAGGCAGGACAAATAAAGGTTTTTCTACATATTAAGTCTAGAAGAGACAGTTAGAGAATTGCCAAATGCTAAGCAAGAGAAGTATTGTATTCCTGGCTCCCTTGCTGCTTCCCCAAAGGACACCTTTGGGTGGCGTTTTCCTCCTGGTGTCAGATAATAAGGGGACATTTTGATCACAGTCACTGTGAAGTTAGTGAAAAAGAAAAAGAAAGCAGAAATATTCTCAAAAAGCATTTGGTTCCAGGAACCGTGTCTTTAAAGGAAAGGGAAAAATGCTGTGAGAAGCCCTGGTAAACCCCTCTAGAATTAGTGAGAGTACCAATGACAATCCTATAACCTGATCTTCCACATCATACACTGGCAGCAGGTCCATGAGCCTAGAAAGCAAGTTATGGGCTGTAACCAAAAATTTCTGGGGAGGCAGAGGTTGAGGGAAATAAGGGGATAGGGATATTCAGAATTTGCAAGTGTCTGTTTCTAAGGGGCTGAGAACTTCCCACTTTAAAAGCCAAACACAGCTCTGCACTGCGCAGCACAGTTCACTTTTCCAGGGACATCTCAGTTTTTCTGCTCCTATTCTGCAGCCAGAAAGCAAAGAGGAATATCATCCATACAGTGGCTATTGATATGACTTTCTACAAAGAAATATCAAATCCCTGGGGGCAAATCAAAAAGAAGCTTATTTAATGACTACTTTCCAAAGGTGAGTACCACAAAACTGCACTGAAAAACATTCCTCTCTGAAATACTGAGGTCTTGGCTCATGATGTTGGAGCTTCTTGCTTTTTCGTGCACTTTCCTCATGACTTGGATTTAGTTTGCCTCATCAGCAGATGGGAAATGGAGGTAAAGAGAGTCTAAGCAACAGGGCCAAAATCAAAGGAATCATTTGCAAGGAAGGTCTCTCCGTGGTGTTGCTTCCAGCTCGTGGTCTTGCTCTGTGCTAAGGTTTCAGAAAAATGAGAGGTAGTACTAGAAAACGTCCTTGTGCCAGAGGTGAGAAGAGTGATGCAAATTTTCTTTCATTGCTTTTGTAGTTTCCAGTTTGGCAGCCAGTGAGCACGGAGGCAGAGACAGCAAAAGGTGAGATGGACATGAGAAAAACGTAAGAGTAAAAGCAATATTCCAGGCATGGAGAATCTGGATGCAGTACAAGTCCCATGTCTAGGCAAGGCAACCCCTTGCTCAATCCCTAGGGGAATATAAGTTTTCATCTTCTCCCAAGTTTCACCCTATCTCTGGATCCAGGATACTGTCAGACAGAAGACCAAAGGCCTGCAATTGTTGCAGCAATTTCCACTTGCTTGTGGATGCAGCAAAGGACACATTCAAGGTAACGCCAAGGGTGGAGAAATTTAATAAACAGTGCCTTTGAGCTATTCCCCATATCAAAACAGTGAGATAAAAAATTACAAATGATTAGAAACTCTGCCAAGTGGTTGCACAAATAGCGCTGAGGCAATGAACCTGAAAGTGTGTCTCCACTGGGTGAAACATGCTCTCAGTAGGGAGGACACCAGGCCCTCAAAGAAAATGTGGTAGAGTGAACTTTTAGTAGGTGACAGTTCAAAAGGAAGATGAGATACCAGGATATTTTTGGAAGAGAACTTAAATACCTGTGACACAGGTCCCAGCTAGATAGAAGCTACAGGAACCAACTGGTTGCTGTAATGAGCCAAAATTGCATCTAGAGCAGAATGTGAGGAAAATAAATACTTTAATCAATGAGATGTTTCAGTCTGAGAGGTGGATGGGGCTCCTTGTGGACAAACCTTCCCGTGCTCCAGCACCATCTGAAAATGGTGTATAGGTCGACATACATCTAGTCCAGCCTTGAAGCCACTGTTGAGTACTATGGGTGCATGACAAACCTGTGCTCAGATTCACCTGGGCTGTCCTCCCACCTTGCCAGTAAAGGTCAGATTGACTTGCCCATGGAGATGTTCAGTGTCATGTTAGGCATTGCAGGGCATCTTGCCTCCAGCTGCTTTTCCAGAAAAAGTAAGGCTCCTGTAAGTACTGTTGTATCCACCAGTCCCACGTGGATTTTTCAGGTAAGAATGAAATGGTACTATATGTCTACATCTGGACAACCAAATCCCACTCTTAAAGTGGGATTAATAATGAAACTAGAATATCTAAATTTAGGAGTCTGTGCATGGGCACCTTTACATAAGCCAGGTGTGTAAGGGTTCTCCTTGAATTAATAGGGAACTAGTGCTCTGTAAGTAATCTGCACATAGGTGTGTGATGCTGGCTGAGATGCTCTAAGGTACGTGAGACATCTGCACGGGGCTAGCACAGGACCTGCCGGAGACTTGTGCTTTCCTGGAGCAGGTGTTGGAGAACAGGTAGAATATTCCACCACAGCTAAACCAGCACCACATAGCTTCATGTACAACCAAAGGTATCCCAGGTCAAGCTATTCAATGAAGAGCTACTTGTCACCCTTTTTGCATCACTGCAGACACCCTACTGCATTGCTCGTTAGACCATGTTGGCTAGTCCCCCTCTAGAGCACGCTGGAGCTTGTGCACTTGGTGGACAGGTAGACACCCACGTGCAGGCACCCAAATACGGGTGTGGTGATCTGTGGTCTGAATCCTACCCTAAACCACTGATAGTGATTCTCTGAGTGTGATCTTTCAATGTGATGCACTGTGTTCTGTGGAAATGCCATTTAGATAATTCTTTCCTTTAGTGTCTTGTGAAACCACCACCTGGGAGGGATCCACAAGACTCACTGAAGTCAGGATATTGCTGTTATTGCTTCCGCTTTATCTACAAGGCTTGGTAACCTTCCAGATTTGGAAATTAGACTGGTTTGACGTGATCTGTCTTAGGAAATCTATTTCTTATCACTTCCTTATCCTCCAGGGTTGAACAAGGTATGCTCAATCACCTATTCTGGTATCTCTGTTGGTGTTGAAGTTAAGGTGACAACTCTAGAATCACTTGGAGTTTTCTTCCCTGCTGCTTCCCTCCACCTTTTTAAAGGCAGAGTTTATGACAAGCTTTCTCACAACTTCTTGAATTCTCATGTGCTTGTGCATGCTTATCTCCTGCCACTCCTCGGCAGACTCCAGCTGGAGAGAGTAGGATCCCAGTGTCCAGAAGGCAGGAGTTAAGAGCAAAATGACAACATTGTACTTTATCTCCCTGTCCTCCCAGGCTGAGGCTGAAGATGAAAGGCTGTGAAGCATGACTTTGCATCCTTAGCCATCTGGGCGGTCACCAAGCATCTTATGAGCTTGGATTGCTCCTGGCAAGTACAGAAGAAATTGATTGATTGGTGCCTAGATTCCACAGTGATGGGAACATTAGGAACCTGTAGGCTGGAAGATTAAAGAGATATTTAAAAAGCCCTGCCCAGCAAATAGAGAGGCATTCACACTTTGTATTAATGGCATGAGTTGTCCCAGATGGGACTAATGGGTCAAAGATGGCCCTGGCTTGGCTCTTGAGTACTCCAGGACCTGCCCACACCAGTGCATCCAACTTATCTAAACAGTCTGTAGCCTGTGCTTTCCCCACTTTGGGCTTTGGGCTTTGGCCTCTGCCTCAACCTCTGTTTTAATTGTTTTAAGCATCTGGACTCAGTTAACCTTTTTTTCCCTTCCTTATTTGGTCAGTACAGAAGCAAAAAAGAGCCCTTAATACTTCATTCTTCCATGTATCATTAAATAAAGGTGCCTTGTGCAGAGGGGTACGCTGTTGTGATGATTTTTGGGCAGGGTCATCTGTGCAAGGGATGACAGGAAGATTAAAGCAGGAGGAATCTGTCCTGGAGACAGCTGACTTACCGCACAAGCCCCTCACAGCACTATATTACGGGCAGCCAGCCCCAGACCTGGCTGTGAGAGATGGTTAGAAAACATCTGCCAAAATAATTTTTAACTGAGAACAGTATTTTTTGGACACAGCTGAGTACCACCCCCCACCATCACCTCCAGAGCCTTTTTCATGGAAGCACAGAGATTTCAGTGTAAGATCCTGCAGAAGGAACGTCAGTGTAAGAAGATGAATTTTAGAAAAGAGGAAAATTAAAAAAAAAAACAACCAACTTCTGAACTGACTTTTAAATTTCCGGAGATTTGTTTTACTTGTGTTATCTTTGTTCCGGGGCGATCGTTTTTACAATTTTCCACGGTGTGTCAGTGGTAAAAGATTCATTAAGCAATGTGACTATCAGTATGCCATATTATAGTCGTGGAAGTATTCTCTTATTTTCTTTTGTTTGCCTTTTCAAATCATTTAAGGCAAATACTATTTAGCCCTGACTGAAATACCTTATCTTCCTTTCTAGATCAAAGCGTCTCCTGTTTGTGTTGTAATTAATAAGTAATGAAACACCTTAATTACAATACAAACAGAAGATACTTTGATCTGGAAGGGAAGATAAGGTATTTCACTCACTGCTAAGTAGCAGCTGCTCATAATGATTTTGAAAAGAAAATAAAAATAGAATATTTAAACAATTTTGGGTCATTATAGCATGCCAGGAGTACCTGCCATAACATAGGAATAGATAATATAAATATAATAAAATACTATTAAAACCCCATAAAATAACCAAAGAATTTCTTGAACTATGTTTTTGGAGTGAAAATCCTCTCATGCAGGCGGTTTCAAAAGTAGTTGGTTTTGTTCTGATTCCAAGTGCAAACAGTAGAAGTTCCTGGGAAAATGGGAATGTGTGAGCTCCAGTCTCTTCTCACTCCTGTTTGAGTTCCTTTTCTTGCCCTGGATAAAGACCACCTCCCCAGCTACTACTTCTTGCCCTTGAAATGCCCAGGGCCACCGCCTGCAACACCCTGGGCTCTGCTCAGGACAGCTTGTGTGCCATCAAGAAGGGTGGCTGCACTTGGAAGCGCATGGGCTGGCTGATGGGTTCAATGTAGAGAAACTGAGACATCTGGTTCATGTTTGGATCATGCTGTGGCAACAGCAATGAGAAGACTTCATTGGCTGGGACGAGAAGCTGCATCCTGCAAGGCCATCTCTCCAGCGGTGTGCTTTGGAGAAACTTTTAAGTCACGTTAGGAAGAGAGGTGGGCCCTCTGCACAGCTTCCATCTCCTCACAGTGGCTATAGCTAGCCCTGGTTACATCCTCTTTTCTTCTAAGTGCCTCATGGTTTGATAATGATTAGCATTCACTGGTCTTACGATATAAAATTACCTTGAGGAAATTGCTCATCCATCACTTTCAGGTTTCTTCCAGAAATTCAGTCAGAAATTTGTACAGAAATAAACATTTTCCAAGAGAAAAGGAAGCAAGCCAAGCCAAGCCAAGCTAAGTCAAGTTAAGCCAAGCCTTTTTTCCTTTTTTTCTTCACAAACTCTAATAATATGATGCTGATGGGAGGCAGAATAATGCAAATTTATACCTAAATAAGGAGAAAAATGTTAAGTTGGATAGGTATCTTTAAATGGTGATGAACTCAACTTTGACTACAATTTAACTAATTAACTTTGACTACAATTTAACTGAAACTTCACTATGTTTTCTTTCATAGCAGAAGTAATTTCTAAAAAAGCAATGCTCGGATAAGCTAAGCTTAAAAATCAGGATGGAGAAGATGTTTCCTTTCACAAGAGTCCTCTGCTGCTGTTCAGACACCTTTGGGGTAGTCTCGGGAAGGCAGTGTCCTCACACCTACGGACAGATAATACCCACATCTGTGTAAGATCAGGGACCAAAACGGTGGGACCAATGAATAGGCAACAGGCGCACTTTAGCTAACTTTCTGAAATTCATCTTTATCTGTTAACATTTCTAATGTGATCTGCATGAAGGACCCTTTTTGGGGTGGATCTATCTCACTGTTTTGCAACTGCAATCATCCTGTGGCAAGCGTGTACTGTGTAGCCTGGGTGTTGTGCTCACCTATCTCAGGAACTTACAGTTGGAGGCTTTTAACACAAAGATGCCCTTGAACTTTGTACACTGTCCCACCTCAGGCTTGCTTCTTGACTATTACATCAGTGATAAATAATAACCATCTATTTTTTAATACAATAGAAATTTGGTGCTCTCTACTATGGAAGTGGTTAAAGCTGCTTTTCCACCTTCTCCGGAAAGATTCCTAGTAATGGAACACTTTTCCATGCATGAATGTCTTTATTTTCATTTTTTTGGCCTGTTCCAAGGTTCTTAAAAAAACCCAAACGACACTTTTCCTGAAACATGATGTCTCTTTCTTGTTGTGTAGCTCTGTCATGCCTATCTTTATTTTCCACGTGAAGCACTAAACCATATGAACATTATCACAAGTGTAATGATTGGCCACCTTGGCCAACATAGCAATAAACCAATTCAGAAACTTACTTTTGTTTTGTTTTTTTCTTGAATAATGAGTGTAAGGGCCATCATGCTGCATAGTACTGATCACTAAACTGGGTCCCTCCTAAAAGAAATAAGTTCTAGCTGCAGCTAAAAGTCCAGCCTTGATAATGAGATATTGATGGTCCTACAGTTGCTTCTGTTGACCAAATGACCAAGACTTTAACAAGCTCAAGTTAATATTTTTTTTAAAAGCATGACCTCATCTTTTTCAGAGAACTCAACACTTCTTCTGGCCAAGGAACTCAGTTCCCTAATAGATTAATTCAGTCTGTATTTCCTTCAAACTACACCTCAGAAAGCATGTAGTGCAGTGGGAAAAATGATCACTGAATCAGCTTCCTAAAACTGATCGGAGAAAAACATTTTGACTTTCTCATTTCTGGCAAAATTCTGAACCTCAACCAGTCAATGCCTTCTGACCAGGCAGATTAACAACAACAACAACAAAAAAAATCAAAATAATCAACATGTACAAATTTGCTCATATAGAAAGATTATGTTTCAAGAAGTAAGGACATTTGATTTTGATAAACACAACAGAGTATTTTATTATTTACCTTCCTAAAATATGAAACATATCTACAAATACACCATGTTAACATGAACACATGCCAAAATTATATGGAATACATGTTAAAATGGGGCTATTGAAATACTATCCAAATTAAATTATTTAATGCTTTCCTGTCAAAAAAAGGGAAGGAAAAAAACACCCCTCTTCAGCTTTCCTATTAAAAATTCCAGCAAAACACTTGACTTTTAATAAAATGGCATTCACTGATAGCAAGATACGTTCAACATTTTCTGATCTAGCTTGATTTCTTTCCACAGTTCCTTATGAGGAAGAGATTGTATCTTTTAACTATTTGCTGTAATTTCATTAATAGTCATGTTCTTACAAATTCTGCTTCAGACTACTCAGACAGAACATAACCCACTCCCAGCTATGTTGCTGTAACGACAAAATCCTGAGCTCAACTGAAATAAAAAGTGACATCCGACTTTGATTTCCAAGGAGGAACTTTTTCACCTTGGTCAGCTGAACAGCTTAAAGATGGGAGAATATTTCCTCCACGCTGAGGCTCATTTGTGTTGTCAGAAGGGTGCAAAGCTGCAGCCTGCGAGAATCAGACCTGCTGATCTCATGGTGACACTGGCCCACATGGGCTGTTATTTAAGAAGTTCTCCTGCAGGCCCAGAGTCATGAGTGACCCAAGGTCATGGCAAGGGCTCTCATTGGTGGTGTTTCTGACTGGGTTCCCAAGGTCCTTCCTGCATCTCACTGTGGTTGTGCTTCTCCATGCACCACAACCAGGGACACTGGCTTTCTCCTTCACCAGGTGGAGCTGAGGGTGGTGGGGCTGGTGTTGCAGGGAAAGACAAGTCATCATTTCACGTGGGCTGATGATTGCAAATTAACCTTGTTGAAGGAAAGTTCTATTAAAGCAGAACAGAGCCATTTATGAAATGAAGACATGTTTCTAGCTTGCGGTCATGCGGCTCACTGCTTTTCTCTCTCTTTCTAGAGGCAGATCTTCTCCAAATGGTGGGGAATTATGAGCTATCAGACCATGCAGCCCATCTCCCTGCCAAGGTAGTGACGTTTCCCACAATCTCTTTACTGTCTACTGAAGTTATAATCTCTCTCTAAGCAATGGGGACTCCAGAATTTCCTATGAGAGACAATTTTGTAGTCATCCAAACCAAAATGAACACTGGAGACATAGTGTGTGGGTCCAAGAGGAGAATTAGGATATTGCCCTTTGGTTTAGCCCACAAGTAAATCTTCTTGGATCTCAGGCTCCTTCTTCACTGTTTCATACACACAGGAGCCAGAACTGCATGAACCAGTGTTTGTGTAGTTCTATCCCTTTGGCAAAGCACCATGCCCTGGCCCAGCTTAAGGACAGCTTTCAGTCTAGTTGTCTTTGTTTCTCCAGTTTGATGTCTGACCTTACAAATTGTTCTTCCATCTTTTTTTATTTTCTTCTCCCTCCTCTTGTCCCTTCCCCTTTTTCTTCATGCCACCAGCATTAAATAGCTCAAGGCTGTATTTAAAGAACTGAGAAGCTGCAAAGAATCAAGTAGGATAATGGGAAGAAAGGCTCAATGGGTCCCCCGGGACTTATCATGGTTTCTCTCCAACTGTTTTACATGGAGTCGAAAGTTCAGCCTCACATTTTCTGGAAAGGAAAAAAAAAGTAGAGAAAGAAAGAGGACAATTCGTGATGTGGGAATCTTTGGACTGTGATGAAGATGGAAGGCGCCACTCGAAAAGCGGAGCTCTTCCAATGAGAAACAGATGTCCTACATGCTCCTAAACACATTCAGTCCGTTTTCAATTACACAAGAATTAGAGCAATAATGAGAAACAAAACAGGGTTGTTGGTTGGGTTTTTTTGACTTCTCCCTCCTCCGTCTTCTTTCCTTTCTGCCTCAGATGGATCGGTAGCATATCTCCAGATGACATCTCAGATTGCTTCCTAAAACAATGCTAATCATCTAATACTTCTAGCCTGACACTAATCTTTTCTTTCCTCAGTCTTATTTTCTTCAGACAACTGAGTGTGGGACAAGTTCTACAATCTAAGGAGTTCGTTAGACTTGATGAAAAAGGCTTATTCTGCTCATTTTCTGCTTGTTAGAAGCTCATTGATAACGACACTTTTATGGGTTTTGGTTTTTGTTGTTTTTTCCAAACCAAGATTTGACCAAACATCTTTCTTTTCTTAGCTGCGGGATCCCTCATTAGGGCAAGAAAGAGGGAGAGATCTGTCTCAAAATATTGTATGTTAGAGTCAGAAAGTATCCTGAACTACCATTTTTCTTCCATTTTCTGTTTCCTAAAGCAATTAGGGATTTTGTTCAGTGCTCAAAGACAAGTTCACAGCAAAAGCAAACTAAAGAAAACCCAAACCACCTCTCTCCAAACTCCCCCCAGTTGTTTTGGCAAATCTGGCTTTTAAGTCTCTTCCTCAGATGTAGGTTGTTTTATAGTAGGCTTATCATTAGAATAGAGTTAGACCTAGCAAGTGCCATTCTATTTTGAGCAAGGAACCAGGAGATAGAGGTCTTTGGAAATCTGCTGCCAGCCCAGCCCATGAAGATTACATGCTTACAGCTCATGTCATTTAAGGACACATGAATTTACACAAAGTGATCTGAAGGATCCTGTTCCTCCTAAGGGAGAGATCCTCCACTGGGTTATCCTGATAGGACTTGCAGCAGAAAAGCTGGGAGCTCCAAAGCCTCAAAAATCTCATGGTTTAGCACATTGATTTCTAGGTGATGCTGGGGAAACACAGGACAAAATTTGTGCTAATGCCAAGGGGAAGGAGGGTTTGCTCTGCAAAGCTGTCAGAGTCATGCCTGGTGCAAGGACTGTGCTTGTGTGTGCAAACAGATAGCAGAGAAACACCAAGTGAAAAATGACTGACTCCTTAAGAAAACATGTCCACATCACTGGATTCTCTATAGAGTCTAATGAATTTGTGCAGAAGCACTTTCTTCAGTGAAGCACCACAAAAGGCTACTTCTCTCCCCATTTTCATGACACTTGCGGATGTTGCATAGCTGTAAGACCTCTACTCTGCTTTCAAAGCTGGCTTGTGGCTGATGTGTTTGCCGAGTATTTGGTGAAGGAGAAAAGACAGACCCTGTAGCCATGCAACCTTTATATGCTGTATGAAACCAGGTGATAATAAATTAATGAAAAATAAATAATCTCTGCAGGAGTGCAGAGCTTGTGGGGTGGGGACAGTGCTGGCAGGGCTCTTACTACAGGTGGGAAAGGACTGAGCATCACTGCAGCCCTCTCCAGCTGGCTTTTCCCAAACCCCATAGCCCATCATAGGTGAGCAATACTTGGGCAAATGGCCAGGCACGTAGAAGGAAACGCTATGGGTTGCAGGCCAGGTATGCAAGACCCCCTCATTTGCTCCCTTGGTGTGCACAGGCAGAGCCTGAAACAGATGCAAGGGAGTTGTCTCAAGCCCTAACGAGGCAAGGGGTAAACCAGAGGGTCCTATGCCAGGTGGGCAGCTCATGCCACTCTCCCAGATCCACTCTTGGACTTGGGGAATATGCATACAGAGGGATGTGCATACGGGGAGTGTGCATGGGTTACAGAGATGGGAGCAGAGTGCACTGCTGAAATGTGAAGCAGAGCCATTGAACTGATGATGTTCCCTCAGTGGGTTGTTGCAAGGGAGGGATGGGGGCCACAGCTGTGTACTTGAGACCTGGGAAGGGATGGGGCTCTTCTCCCCTGCTTTCCAGACCCAGCCAGAACCCCTTCCACTTCCACGTTCTCCTCTCCACACCCCTGGGTTGGGCAGGGTTATTGCAAACCTTGTCTAACCCTGTCACCTTCCATGTGCCATAACACCATCACCCTGTCTTTCATGCCTACCTGATCTGTGTGGCTGCATCCATGTCCCTTTCTTGTGGTCCTTAGCCATGAACTGAGGACAGTCACCTTTCAGAAGACTCATCTCTCTGCCTTCCAGTCCTCACAAAAGGTGTCCTGCAAGAAACACCCCATTGCACATTTCTGGCATTCACAAGTCCAGCACTCATTTATCACAAGCTTAGTTCCTTTTTTTCCCCTTCCCCTCCTTACAAAGTTAATTTACAGGAACCCACAGTCTTTGCATGGATATTGTTGTTCTCTATTTGTAACCTCCTTTATTTCCCTGGAGACTGTTCCATGAGAAAGAACAATAAAATAAAATAAATAGATTCCTTGCTTTTTTTCCTTTCTTTTTTTTTCTTCCCCTCAATACTGTCTATTTTAATTAAGAAAACCAAATGAAACAATAGAAACACCCCATCAATGGCTAAATCTTGCTGGGATATGCTGGATGATATGTGCCTTGTGGGAAGATGCCCCCTTGAATGAAGAGGCAGGAGATGCTCTGGGGAGGCCATTTCCACGAAATGCAAGCCTGTGACATCTGAGTTTGTCCCTCACAGCACAGACTGACTAGTTCAGGCCCAGATCTTTCCTGATTATATGAGCCTGAGGCTGCCATGCTCTTGCTAGGGTGCTCAGAAGGGTTTATTACCTCTGGGCTGAGGCAGCTGGACATCCTCCAGCCTTCAGCTGGCCCTGATCCAGGCGGCTCCTGTGCCTCCGAACCACAATTCCCAGCTCTTCCAGATCTGGGGTTAGCAGGGACAGGATTAACACAGGCCCAGGCCATATCCTGACCTGCTTTATCACTTCTGAAGCAGCTCTACAGTAGTGCTGATCCACACTCTGGAAACCCTGGAAGCCGCTGCTCTGCACGTACCTGCCGAAGCAGCAAAGCCTGAGGCTGCTCCAGGGCCATGAAGATGCTCTGCCTTGGCCCTGGCTCAAGACAAAGCATGGCTTGGTGCCAGGACACAGCCAGGATGGGGGGGTTGCCACCCCAAAGCAGTTGATCTGCTTCACCATGTTGCCTGAGGACCCACTGACTGTGTTCAGTCCCATCCCCAGGATGACCCAGTCAGCCCCCTTTGCTGGCAGCCTGCTCCCATGCTTTTCTCAGCATGAGGCCTTCTCCAGGGGACCTGAAACCCCTTCTGTGGCACCTTGGAGGTGAAATGCATAGGAGAGACCCACTTCTAGTTGCAGGAGTGGATAACAGCTTGGTCACTGCTGGCTTTGCTCATATGGAGCAGGACAGGGAGCCAGGAGATCCTCCCTGTGCTCCTGAGGTCCCATACAACCTTGGGTAGGTCCCTGGTGTTTTATAACCTCCTATCTGCATGTATTGAGAGTGGTGGGCAGTGGCCTTGGCTGGTGCCTCCAGGCTTGACTACAACCCAAAGAAATGACAGGTGAAGTTTCACTGTCGCCCGAGGCTGCTGTAAGCCAGCGCTACCGAAAAGGGCAGCCATGCCCTCCACCTGTGTGTGGCCATGCCATCTCCTTCAAGTTGGTTTTGGCCGTCACACGATTGTGGGTGATTTACTGAAAACTAGCCTAATGACAGCAAGTGAGATGGTTTTCAGATGAATTAGGGAGCAGGTGGAAAGTGGGAAATGCAGGGGGGAGCAAGGGAAAGCAGTACATGGGAGAACTGAAGAAGGTTGTGAAATGCTGACATTTGAATAATGTTGAGCTTGATATATTGCAAAGCCATTTTTCTGTGATACAGTCATGTATATCCCTCCAAAGTGGACAGAAAGTATTGCTGTATTAGAATTTGGCTTTGTATAATCTTCAAATAATCAAGCCTAGTACGTCCTCATGGTTAAACCATGGTTGCTTCACACCAGAGCGTTTAAATTCCTCTCAGAAGCAATGTTCTGCTGCAGCTTTAACTGACCTCTTTCCAGTACATGATGAGTAACAAGTAGAAAAAGGCACTGATCTATTGATAAAAGTTCATCTTGTTAAATGATTTAACACACAAGATATGCAGTGGAAAATGTCTTTCTTGCATTAAAGTAATTGTGAAAAGTATCTGCTTTGTTACTTCATCATCTAAGAGATATAACATGGAAATTTCTTAAGAAGTAAAGAGGGGATTCTGGCTTTGAGGTTAAATTTACATTCTTAATTTTGCATTTCTTAATTTCTGAGCATTTAATTTCTCAACTTTTCCATTTCATTAACCTTTGTTATTTGCCTGCAATATAAACTGCTCTTGCAGATCACCAAAGGAAATCATAAACATTTTGGTTATTCCTTGGCCTCTCCTGAAATCTACTATCATGAAGAGAGCTGACTTAAAACAAAGTCAGCTTTCACGAAAGCCATCTCAGCCTTGCTCCTTACACCTCTTTGAGCGTGTCCTGGGATGTGCTTTTCGGTGTTTGCAAATGAACTTTGAGCCCCACAAATCAGCATCCAACCCCTTGTATTTTAGCACTTGTGGCCAGATGGAAGCAGTTCACAACCCGCTGCCCCTCCCTGGTCTGCAGCAAGTTATTAACAAGCCTTCCTGCTTCTGTTCTCAAAGTACACGAGATTAAATCGATATTAAGACTTTTCACGTGACAGCCATTAAAATGCAATAATTAAGAGCCCAGATTATTGTTGAAAACCTGGATTCTGCATTGGCAGAGCTGGGCTACCTGCAAGCTGTGAGAAGTGGAATGGCAAGTTGGTATTTGCCTGATCCTGTGTCACTTAAAAGCCCTCTTTCTTTCTGAGTTTCAGACCATCTGGAGGGTGAGTTTCTGAGATATTAATGTCTGGGCAGGGCACATTTGGGAATTTGACTAGCTTTTCCAAAACAAGTTGTATGTACCTGCAGCTGAGTAGGTCTCACTCCTTGGGGCTGCACCCTGCTACCTTAGCAGAGCTACCCCTTTATGCAGACACCGGGTCTTACTGGCTGGCTGGCTGGCTCTCAGATTAATGCCTTTACCTTGAAAACCAGTAGCAAACTGAAAACAGAGCTCTAGGTCAGCACACGGACCATATTCCATCACAAAATATTTTTGTTTCAACTTGTAAGGCATTAAAACCATAGAATACAACAGAAAAGCTTTAATTATGTGGGAAAACCCTACAGTGAACAAGTCTCATCCCTTTGCTGTTTTCCTCTTCATTTTAGTTTTACAGGAAATTTCATTTTTCTGCATTCTATTTGAGAAGGGAAAAGGTCTCAGACTGTACTGTAAGGTGAAAGACTTTGTTTTCTGCCTAATTCAGACCCTACAACACATGTGCACCTATATATGGACACAAACCTAAAGCCTTTAAAAATCTTCCCACTTATATTTAAAGTATTCTAGCTCCCAAACAATGACAAAACTCAGACCAAGAAAAGTTCATAGGAAGTACTATGACGCAGGTGCAAAATTTCCTGTTTTCAAAGATGACAAATATCAGCAAAAATGTCTTATGACTTTAAACCATTGAGCCAATTCCTTCCAAAAAGACAAAGAAACTTAGAGGTACCTTAGAAATCCACAAAACAAGCCAAGTGTGAAGAATAGATTGAGCTATTTTTAATTTTTATGTGTCCAAGAATTGCAATTGGGAATATCTGAAGAAACGTGCTGGTTTTTCTCCATTATTTTCCCCTTAGTAGCTTCTCTCTCTTTTATTGGTATGTGTTTACATGAAAACTTTTAGCATGATTTTATTAAAATTTAACCACACCTTTTCCAAAACATATCCCTCTTCAGAGATACAGTTAGAGGAAGGGAAATTTTAACACAAAGTGAATGAGCTCTAAAAAGTTATGGGAAAGTGAAAAAGAAGAACTAGATTTCAGTCCCAATTAATTATTATGACTTTGTGCAATTTGCTTAACCTATACGTAAGGTGATGCATCTAGAACTACAAAAACAATTAAGAACGCCTCACCAAAGCATTTCACGCAATTCTGTATGGATTTTAGGCTTGCTGGGAAAGGCAGCTACTCAGTGATGAAATTCTTGTACAAAGCAGGCAGATTTTAAATCTTAGTCATCAGTATCAATCTCCCCCACCTTAGAGGATTACTCAGCTGTCTTAGTGCAATTTGCCTTCAGTGTACCGAAGTACAGCGTCCAGTAACAAAGACGGGAACTTCATTGCCCCTGGGGGAAAACAAGATGATCCCCTGCACTGCATAACTAACTGTCAGGATTAAACTCCAGTCAAGTTGTAACTGAATTTGCATCCAAGGCCAAAAACATTTCTTAATGTGTTCTAACATCCATCAGAACATGTGGCATGTTTTGAAGTTGCCTTTGTAAAATGCATGTCAAACCCTGCAGCACCTTTTCATATCGTATTTCCTCTTTGATGTTACCTGGGTTAGTAACATCTCCTCTTGGGTCCCACTGAACTGTGGCCTCTTGCTACACACAGGGTAAGGGGAGTTGTGTATAATGGGCAAGAATTCACAATAGAGCTAAATGGTGTTAAACCTCTTCCCTCACCATTTAGCACAACTGATGCTTTACACTCATGGGTTTGCATTGGCACGGGGAAGGGCAGAAGGGCTGCATCTCCACTGAAGGGCTTGGCCATCACTTAACTTCCTCATGCACAGCCATGCACTGAGTCTGCATGATTTTTTAAGAGGTACTTGGTGTATCAGGCAGACAGAAATATAATTTTTGGGGGGACAGGGGAGTAACACCTTCAGTAATGCCTGTACAAATGACCTATTGCAGCGAAAGATTGGAATAAAGCAGAGGAGCACATTTAACATCAGCTCCCCAGAGATCTGGGGGAAAGAAGGGATAACAAACTCCGTAGCCTCACACCTGGGCAGGCTCAGCATCTCATCAGCACCCTGGCAGGGTGCCCAGACTGAGATCCTGCCCAGTGTCAGAGCCTGCGGTCTGCTCCGAGCAGACCCAAAGGCAGGTCAACGTTTGCACTCAGCAGGCAGCTCTGTCTCTCGCACGCAGAGACACATGCATCTTCCCTCACCTCCCAGGAATTTCCTTAAGATCTCACACTAGATTGAAGGATAGCTCATGGAAAGGAGTGAGGGAGTGAGAAATCTGGGTGTGGAGGGTAGTCGCATGGGTTGCCCACCCTGATTCTTGGGTCTCCCAATAGTTATGGGCAACTGGGGCAGTGTAAGGGGGGTTCTGGGACCATTTTCACTCCTGACACCTGGAAGCTAAAGATTATGTCAGCTGTTTTTGGATATGCCTTCACTGAGAAATGAACTCAGGTCATAGCTGCCCAACAGGGAACTTGTGAGCTGGGTCAGCCCCAATGAAAGCAGTTGCAGTGATGAAGATGTCTTGAGGTCAAACACCCTTGTGTTACGGGAAGCTGATGCGTTGTGGACCTTTCCTCACAAATCATCTTGCTTCTTATTAAGCAGAAATCATTTACTGTGATGGTGACAAGGCACTGGCACAAGTGCCCAGAGCAGCTGTGGATGCCCCATCCCTGGCAGTGTCCCAGGCCAGGCTGGACGGGGCTTGGAGCAACCTGGGCTGGTGGCAGGTGTCCCTGCCCATGGAAGGGGGTTGGAACTAGATGATCTTCAAGGTCCCTTCCAATCCAAACCATTCTGTGATTCTTCTTTTGTGCAGAAGGGAACTGTGGGAAGGCACTGGAGGACTGTCAATACTCAAGCACCATCTCTGCAAGGAAGGCTGTGACAGCAGAACGGAGGCTCCAGCCCTCATCCCTTGCTGGGTCAGCCAACCAGCGACCAAGGCTTTGCACTCAAGCAGATAGTCCTGTGTGGAGGCAGAGGTGGGATGGGGTTTACAAGAAGTTGCAACTGGTTCCTTCCCCAGCTTGAGCTTACCATAAAGCTCTGGGAACAGCAGGGAGTGGTAGCTGAAGCCTTTTCCCTCCTTCATCTTGCAGAGTAACAATAATTACAGCTCAGCTGGAGGCAAGGCTGTTGCTGCAACCAGGGCAGAACCTTGCTTGATGTACACTGCATACAATGCATGTGACTTGATTGCATAATGTGAAAGATTAGTCCCAGCTAACACTTGACAAGTTACATAGGTACTCTGGGCTAGGCTGTGTTTAGCAAGTGGCAGGGAATCTGTTGGAGCTGCCAGCTGGTGGAGGGAGGTTCATGTGCCCTCCTGGATGGGAGGTCTTGTTCCAAAGAGAGCACAGCAAAACCTTCTCGCTCTGCTTCACGCCTCCAGGAAGTTGCTTTATGATTATTTTTAAAATCAGAGCTAGAAGCTCTTCCCTAGGTCAGGGTGCAATAGAGCTAGGTGCTGTAGAAATGACAAGCCCTGCTCCAAGCAGCCTGGCAGCTAAGGCTCAGGGCAGAGTCAGGGCATTTGGGTCCTCTCCTCAACTTTGCCAAGGCATGATGTGATGGTGAGGTATTTACTTTACCTCTTGGAAACTCCATTTTCTTGTTTGCAAAGCAGAAGGAATTGCAGACATTTTGCAGTGCAGTGCACAGCAATGAACCTTCAGTGCCCGTTTAGGCTGGGGGGACTTCAAAAACACAGGCAGTTGTAAATATTTATTATTACTAGCATCTTTTCCAGCAACACCCACCTACAATTTAATTGTTACTTACGTTTCAGAAAAGATCCTGCCTGATTTTAACATATTGATTTATTGGTGGTGGACACTGCACACACCTGAAAGTGCAGATGATCTTGCGCTGGGCTTAATAGGGACTGAGATGCACACATCAACAACTTCCTAGCCCTAGGAGATAGATAAAATGGCATACCTCCAGGGTATGAGACTTTCTGAGAGCTGACCCAGGCACCCTGCCATCAAGCAAGAAGCTGTGGTTGAGTAAATTTCAGACTTTGAAGGGAGATTCATCTCCATACTGTAGACCTCTAAGTCAGGTATCTACAGATATTTCTGCATGATGTCTTAAGCAGCCCAGTATAATAACAAAGAACAAGGTGACACCATCGACCACATCCAGAAAGGTTTTTGGTTAAAGACAACATCTAGGACCTGACGGGGTTGCTTACATTGAGTCATCTCATATTGCCTGAGAGGTCCTGGAACAACTGCGACACCCCCACAGGGCCAGCAGATCTGGTATAGGAACTATCGAACCCCTGGTTGCTGGAAGCAAGTAAGTTCAGGACCCCCATAAACCGGGGTGGGTTTGAGCATAGGGGGTTGGTTGAAGCTGTTAGGGTTGGTTAGAATAATGTGACATAGAGGTACCTGCAAATCCAGAGATTCCCAGATGTGTCCATGTTTTTGAAGATCTGAACAGCTGCTGAATTTCATGGGCATCCTGTCATTTATACTTCTGCAAGGGCTGATGAAATGCCTTTCTGCAACTCCCTGGGGGTCACACTCTTGGGTGAGTCATGTCCCAGAATTTAGTGGAAGAAAATGCCAAGCTGGGGACCCCAGCAAGAAGAACTGCATTCACTAACCCCACAGTAGCCTGGAGAGGCCAGATTTAGTGCACCACCAGTTCAGTGGCCCTCTGATGGCTAAAGAGGAAAAGAAAATCATAAAAAGCTTTTCATTTTGGACTTTTTTTTCCCCTGGAGAGAAAACTAAGGCTTTGCAAGTCAATGCTTTGTGTCAAGGAGGCTGAAACTGCCATGGTTTGCAGACATGGGGCATCCCTTGAGACGCATCGTAGACAGTGTTGTCAATCAAACTGTCAATGTTTGCGTCAGTGAGCCCCCCCCAAAAAATAAAATAAAATAAAAAGTCATAGAAGTCATTGGAATATGCATAGTCTAAAAGGGGGCGGGGGGAGTGTCATTTTGGCCTTTAAATTATATAATTCTGTAAACAAGCTGTTTGAGCCCTGCCTGCACTGGTGAGCTGCTCTGACTCCCTTTTTAATTAGCACATGAATAGGTGAGGTAAGGATCCCTGCACACCTATGGAAGCAGAAAGATTTATGAACCCACAGTTGTTTGCTGCTGTTTCTGGAACATGCCCCATTCCTGTACGTACACAGCAGAGATCCCGCTGCCAAAACAGAGAAAACACAAGCAAACTGAGCAGAACGGGGTCATTTCCCAGAATTCCCTGTGCTGGCAAGGGCAAAAATATTCCAAAATAAGGAATTATACTGATGTCCCCAGGGCCCAGCCTAAATGTTGGTCCCATTACATCTGGGTACTGGGTAAACGCATGGCAAAGGGTACTCCCTGACCCAAAGACTTTACAAAATGAATGCTCGTGGCAGAGGATGCACAGCCAGAGTTACAGGGGAGGAACCTCAGTGCAGCATGACTGGGTGATTTGCCCCAGGTCTCAAAAGTGAAAGTGTGATCTAAGTCAGCTCAGGTTGCTGCCAGGCCAGGGATGCAGCCCTGAAGTTGCACCCGTGGGTTTGGGGCAGGTGTCTGGGTTGTTGAGGGTCTCAGAAAGGCAATATGGATCATCGAGGGGGGACACCATCAAACCGCTCTCCCGTTTGTGCTTTTGGTGGTGTTCTTTTGGGTGGGTTTTTGGGGGGGGGGGGGGGTGTTTTTTGTTTTTTTTAATTTATTTTAAAAGTCTCAAATTCTCTTGGAGCCTGTTGAGCTGAGGACACAACTGGACATCAGCTTTGACTGGGGGTAGACCAATTAACTCCAGGGACTTCAGTATAAACTCCCCTTATAGCTGTTGCTCCAGGAACATCTAGGGACAGTGTGAGTGACGCTGGGAGAAGGAAACACAGCAGGTCCATCCTATGCCCCAAGTAAGAGGAGAGACTTGTAGCAAGCCATCCAAACATGAACAAAAGCCATGCAACCAGCATCTGAATTAAGACTTCCTACAATCTCAGTAGGTTTTGCTTAACCTTCAGCCAAAGCTCAGTGATTTGGCCTTTGAAATGCAGTGAAAGTGTTTCTCCACACTAGGGACCTTTACTTTTCCTAAAAGGTGGCTGTTCCAGAAAAACAGCCCTGGGAAGAGACCTCTAGAGACCTGACCATCTATCTAGTGATTTTCAGCTAAGTCTTTTTGTGTCTTTGTCTAGCTGTCAAGAGGACCACCATGGCATGGACCCTGCCCTTCTAGAGTCACTTGACAGATTCCTTACTTCAGCCCCCAATATGGGAGTCACGCTGATACAGGTGTTTCAGGTCTGGAATAAATCAGCTTTGCAGGACATATCCTTTCCTCCCAGTCTCCAGTTCCCTCCCCACGTTCACTGTTGATGCAGAACTCAGCTCTTCCTACAGCCTCATCCCTTTGGTTGAAATCATCCTGCATCTCCTTTGGTAAACATCTCCAGAACCTCACCCCCGCTCTCTGGGTGATTAGGTGCTGCTGAGATCACTCAGCTTCGTTAGACCACAAGCCTGAGTCTCACGATGGTACCTGCGATAACCCCAGTGTTTGCCTCCTGGCTCTCAGCGTTCACAGTATGCATTCCTCTCCCCAGGGAAGCTCTCCACCAGGTGCCAAGGAGGGGCTGGAGCACCTTGCCAGCACTGCTGTTGTCCCTAGTCTGGCATGAGAAGGCACTCCCCAGCCAGCTATGACACCCACACCGGGCACTCCTTAACCACAGCTTGTGCCTTCCACACTCTTGTGAAGCCACACATGCCACCAGTCTCATCTCTCACCCCTCCAGGCACCCCAGCCCATGTGACATCAGGAGCTGGTGCTGGAAGGGGCTGAAATGCACCTGGTCTCTCTGGCACCTCAATACTGTGTGCTTAGGGTCTGTACAAACTGCAGGGAGGAAAGCAGCCATCTGCCCCTTAGATAGCTTAGCAGCAGTAGCATGCAATCTCCTGCAAACCCATACAGGGTCCTTGATACCTAGCTGGGTTGTGAGTATGGATGACCAGAGTCCAGGTACAGTATGGGGGGTGGGGGGGTGTTACATTGGATATTAGGAAAAATTTCTTCACCAAAAGGGTGGCCAAGCACTGAAACAGACTGCCCGAGGATGTGGTAGAGTCACCATCCCTGGAGGCATTTAAAAGGCACGTAGATGTGGTGCTTAGGGACATGGTTTAGTGGTGGCCTTGGCAGTGCTGGGTTTACGGTTGGACTCAATCTTAAGGGTTTTATCCAATCTAAATAATTCTCTGATTCTGTGATCACCAAACTGTCTGACATCGTGCCCTCCCTGGAATCACAAACAGGCAGCTGGGTCACACTTGCTAAGTCTGTCCTTGTAAATAAGCCAAGCCGGGTCTCTTCTCAGGCCCCTGGGACAAGCACAAACACATGGCTTAGGACTATAGATTAACTGAGTTTGGAAGGGACTTTTGGATGTCTTAATTCCAAATTTTATCTTAAAGGAAGGCTGACTTGAAAGACCAAAGAAGTTGCTCAGGAGCTTCTCCAGTCAAGACCTCAAAACCTTGAGGGATGGAGCTCCTGCACTGAGGGACTTTCTGGGGTTATCGCATCTCAGGCACACAGCTTTGCCCACATGCCTGGGGTCTCTTTCCCCCTCCAAAAAAAACCCAGGAAAGAGTTCTGAGAACAGCCTCTGTTATCCTTTGAAACGTGCACAGATGGGGTTTTTTTAGGAGACTGTTGATTGGCAGGGTCAAAACCGGGCACTGTGCTGACAACCAGGTGCTGTGTGAGTCCATACCCTGGCCCTGCTTAGTATAGACTTAGCTTTTGGCATTAAGGTCGTAAACTCTGCCAGGGGACAAGCCTCAGGCTTGAGCTGCTGCCTTTTCCCCAGAGGCTGCCTGCAAAACCAGTGGTATAGGTGGTGTGCCTGCTCCACTTTGCAGCTTACACTGATAGAAACCGAAGCCATGGAGGGTCAAGCCCACATACTCTTCCAAGAACTCAGATGCAAGATTGCAAGGTTTGCTCTCTGCTCATAGGATAGGGAGGATGGCTGGCCTGATAATTCCTTTTATCATGCCAGCATGACTCCTCAGGCTCAGCCTTACCCTAACTTGATCCCAAATACATTCCTTCATCTCCGTGGCTCTGCTCTGGGAGGTGCCATTCTGGATCAGGCTGGTGTGAGTTCAGTAGTTTGCACACCACAGCCCTTTGCACAGCAAGACACACTGCTGTGTGTCTTCTAAACAATCCTGCCAGGCTGCTGCTCCACCAGAAACACAAATCAAACCACAGATGTGACAACCTTTCATACTTCACTCTGATGCACAAACAATCCTTTGCAATAAATACTATTGCACCCTTTCTGCCCCGTGACCAGCAGAATGGTCCTTTGCAAGCTCCACACCTCACCGTGCGCACAAAGGTGACCTTGTGCATTGAATATCGACCAGCACCAAAACCAAACCACCTTGCAGCTTCCCATGAAGTCCTGTGACAGGAAAGCTGTTCATGGTGTGCAACAGGCGTCAACCTGGGCAATGGCATTTGCAGGACTGGGAGCACAGAGGTGTGGTCAAAGCAAACTTTTTGAAATTACCTCGATTTTTTAACTGGCTCTATGGCCCCCTCCAGAGACATAAATGAAGAAGAGGACTTTACTAGATTTATTTCTGCAAGAACAGAAAATTTACTCACGCTTGGCTCTTTTTCAGGTGTCATAAATTGAGTCCACTATCTTTTCACAGATTGCCTTTCTGGATTTATCAGAAAGGACTTGATGGTTCAGGGCACCCTTTTCTCCCCAGCCCCCCTTCCAACAACCTGCATAACAAGCCTGGGGTATGGCCTGTGTTTATAAATACGTGTATCTGTTACATTAATGGAAACTGATTTATTACACAAATAAGAGACTTCATCAATTTTCATCTGGACCTCTTTCAATGGGACATAAATTACACTGTTGCTACTGGGTTTGGATTTCTAAGTGGATTTATCGGAGCAGGGACTTTGCTCATTTATTTTATAGCTCTCCTTGTCTGTGGAATAATTACAGTTTCGAAGTTTTTCTCCCTTGCCTTTTCTCCCTTTATATGTCACCCTTAGAAAATACTGGATGATATTCTGGGGAGTAAGGTCAGACAGTGCTTGGCAAGCCCATTTGGGGTGCTTCTCTTGAGCTGCCTGCAAAAGCTGCACAGCTTGCAGGACATGGTACATTGCAGAAGAGCCATTTAGACCATCTCTAACCCCAAAATAGAGGTGCTCAGTGTGACTGTTTGCTTTGGAAAAAGCTTGGCCTGTTGATCTCTTTTAGGAAGCACCTGGCCCCTTGCTGCCTGTTAGCACTGAATAGTACGTTCTTCTGCTGTTAGCATTTCCAAAAGCTGGATGGGAAGGAGAGCCCCTTGACTTGTCTGTCTGCATGAGCAGGTCTGTCGCATAAAAGCTGCTTGGTCACATGGACTCCCCAGCTCTTTTCAACGTCTAAGCTTTCCTTAAAAATCTATAGCTTCCATGCATAACACTACGAGGCACCCTGTGACTTGATTAGGAGGTTTACTGGTCCCAGGACAGGAGGAAAAACCAACACAAGGAGTTCTTCACGTGGCAAAGTCCTTTCTTTGCTGCTAAGCAACACCCTTGCAGCAGAAGAACAGAACTGCTCCCTTCCTCCCTGGGGACGTGACGTGGGACAGCCTCTGGACCCAGCCCCAGCCCTAACTGTGCCTGTGGGGCAGCAGCCCAGGAGTACTGGGCTGGGAGGCAGGAGCACAGCCCTGGCTGCAGGAGGTGATGCTGGCTTGTCTGCAGGCCAGCCTGCAAGACTGAGACCAGCCAGCTATGTTGAAAAGCCTTTAACTCTTCCCACTGTCCTCAGCCTCTTCACGCACCCTTCTCCCCATCTGTATGCCCTGAACTGCTGCCCAGAACACTTTCTTCTGCAGCTCATTTATGGAGCCTCCAGAAGACGAGCCAAAAGCTTGCCTGGTTTTTGTTGTTGTTGCTGCTGTTTTTGCCTAAGGCTGAAGCACAATTCCATGAAACAGAAGCCCAGGCTCCCAGGAATGCACTGCATTACGACACTGTGCCGCAGAGACTTAGACTATTTACATAATAGATCAGAAAGCCCGGCCAATTAGCTGACAAAGGAAAGGGCGTGCTAGCAGGGCACTCAGAGTTCACCCTAATTAAGAGCAAGCCATTAGAGAGCTTGCCTCAAAATGTGAGTGAACAAGGAAGACAGCACAGGGGAGACGGCAGTGATGACTGTGTGCAGCCCTTTCCAAGCGTATAGGGACACGTCCTGCTCAGCTAGGGTCCCCAGGGCTGGATGCCCCCCCAGCTCAGCAGTGTGGATGGGGAAACTGAGGCAGCTCCTTTGCTTGTGGGGAGAGCAATGAGATGACCAGCAGCCCAGGCCCTCTCTGACCCCTGGCTGCTTGCCCTTCACTGCTTCCCACCTTGCAGTAACGTATAACAGGGCTCATCTTTGGTGTCATGCTTTGATGTGACATTGGCACATCTCCCCACGCCTGTGCCTCGCACCTGCTCCGTGGCTCTGTGCAGAAGACTTTCTTATGCTCAGTGGACAATAAGGAGGCCCACACACATACAGGCAGCAGCTAGGTGAGTAGGCGGAGGAAACCTCAGTCCCAATCACTGCCTAATTAAGTTAATTTGCTAATTGTCAGCATTTAGTCGGGGGAGGAGCGCCACCTGCTGAACCCACCATACCCCTCCTCTTGTTCCACCCCGGGGGGCTGTGGGTTTCCAGGCTCGACCACCCTGCAAACCCGAACAGCACCATCAGGAAGAGGATAACCCTGGTGTCTTCCCTACCTCCATACTCTGGAGGTCCCCTGGGTGTTTCAGCTGGCCAAGATGCCAGCACGTGCTGCATCATGCAACTCTACTATACCGGCCTTGGTGGTCTTGAGTCTCAAAACAAGAGACTCTTCCTACAGAGTTGGAAGCACAAGTTTTCTTTCAAGCCTGATTGCTCATCAGCTGAGCTGCGCTGACAGTGTGTGTCTTCCCAGCCAACACCAAACACCTTCCCCCCCCAACTTTTAAAAAAAACCCCAAAACCTTAAAGCATTTTCATGTTCCTTCTGTCCACTCCACAGTCTTTGCCCTTCATGAGGGTTTAATAGAAAGTATTTTGCTTTCTGGTTGATGTACGTAAGAGTAGCTCATGAATGGTTACAGTTGTTCAGCTCACAGGTGGCAACTTCCACAAATGCTGTAATTCCATTGCTTACAATCCTCTGCCTAAACCCCAAGTATCCCCACACGGGGAGCTTGAATTGGCAACCCACATGTCAATCTACCAGGACTCTGGCCACCAAAAACTGTAAGACTGGCTTGCAAGTCCTGGGATTATCTTAAGAATTACTAGCTTTTGGTCCTTTTTATTTAGCTGCCAGCTTTTGAGCTTGCAGAATGTTTTTAATTTCATACCTCTAAGCTTTGCGTTACAATCACATGGGGTAGAAGCTTTTTTTTTTTTTCTCTTTTGATGTTGAACAAAACCTGAGATTCTTCACGCAATCTCCTGAACCCAGCAGCTGGGATTTTATGGAAAGAACATTGACAACTGCAAGATGTCCAATAAAATCATAAAAGTTGGCAACACTGGGGGGTTACTCCCCTTCTTTATTGCTGGTCCACAGGACAAGTTAATTGGTGTGATCCAGCTGCTGGCTGGTTTTAGGACAGATCCTTAAAAGCACTTATAATTGCTGCAGCTTGGAGTCCTCCTGGCTAGCCACAGACACCTAGCAGGGGTATCTTAAGTTATAAGCCTTTTTGCTCTGGCGGCTTTTTTAGGGCAGATTCTCCCATCCTGTAACAGGTAGAACAGATCAGCTTTGAAGTTGCTCATCTCTATTCTCTTGCTAAAGAATAATAATAATAAAAAAAACCCAACAAAACAAGCCACCCCTGTAGTGGCTGCTTTCCTAGTACATGCCCTTCCTTAACCCATACTGCTATGAAAGTTCAGCCCCGTAAGTCCTTTTAAAAGCTGGCCTCTAAGACAGTGTGTCAGCCCCTTCTGGGGCCTCATGTTTTGCACAGATCACCCTCATTAGCAAGGGAAAGTGGAATAAATGGAACAGGCTGCACTCCTGGCGCTATTTTTTTTTTTTTTTTGGTTCCTCTTGGAAGTCCCACGATTCAAACAGATCCTTCCAAGCAGCCTGGTTCGTGACCGCTGAAGATTATAAAAGGGCCAGGGATCCAGCATCCCTGCAGCTAATCACTGACAAACAACACTGTCTGGGTGGAGTGTTTTCAATAAGGGACGCTTGCTTTGTTGGGAGATTTCGGAGAGACTGTTTACAACAGCCCTACAATTACCTCCAAATGATGTCCTTTGAGGAAGATGTTCTGGGAACCTTAAGACCAAAGCTTGGGAGCTGCTCTATCTATATCAGAAATGTGAAAGTAATCAAGAGTTGTTTGGATCTAGAGACATGGTTGTAAACCGATGTAGCTTTAAAGCATCATGGGCAGATCTTCCTTAACGGTCAGTCAGAGCTGGGCCAGCTTGGAAGAGGAAGAACCCAGCCCAAGATGAACTGATCAGAAAAATTAGTCAGGGTTTCAGTTCGATGCTCCGGTGCACTGTGTCAAATCTGATCGAACTATCCCAAATTTGCCATTTCTAGGCACCAAGACAGGCACAGGTCTTATTTCTTTATGTTGAAATAATGGGGTGAAAAGGTCTGGGGCGGGGGGGTGGGGGTGTTGTTTTGTTTTTAATGGTAAAGACAAGGATTCAGTATTAGCTAAGCCTGATGGATGATCACTGGGTATCTGAACAATAAGAATATCTAGAAGAAAGATAGAGGCAAATGCTTGTTTTATTCTTAACGGAGGATTTTTCTAAAGGAAGAGGATAGGAAAAAACAGTCTGTCCCGAAGACAGGACACTGAAGTGAGCCCTATTCTTCTTCCCAAACCACAGGACCTCAGGGAAAGATTATACTTTCTCTAATTGTTTCTTTTTCTTAGCCTTCACATTTTAAACCTTTTTTTTTTAAAAAAAACACCCTAACAACACACTTGGGTAATAATTTCAAATAATTTTCCATGGCTGCAAGTGATAGAAACTGATTCACATGAACCTGGGAAGCTGCTTCTCCTTCAGCACTGTGGGATTTGAGAGCTGGGGAAGGCGGGGGGAGGCAGAGGGTGCCCAGGAATCACACAAATCATTCCCTTGGAGTGAGACCTGGGCTTCAAGAGGATTTCTACCAGCATTCTGGGTGACTCTGGGAAAGTCAGAAGACCACAGCCTTCCTTTCTAGAGGGCCACCATCAGCTTCTTCAATTAGGAGTCCCTTATTGAGAAAGGCAGGAACACTGGAACATTATTCAGGCCATTTTTCTCCTCGCTGAAGGACCCTGGGGAAATCCTTACCTGATTTATTTGTGTATGGGCTGTAAATTACACCTTGATCTAGGCAAGAATCTCTCTGTGGTTTGGTTCCTACTCTGGAGGGGCAGGATATGCTCTTCCTCTATCTGGGTAGGGCAAGAGCTGTTTGGGACACAGCTTATCCTTCAATGTGCTTTCATGGCACATAGTTTGATCCTATTTTGTGCAGCTGGATCTAATCTCAGGTGAGTAGAGGCTTGGTTTGTTTTGCCAGGAAAAAGGGTCTCATGGGAGGAAAAAAAAAACCAAACAAACAACAACCCACCAAGCACTGACCTCCCCCCCAACCCAAAAAGGCAGCTTTCTTCTGCTGCAACATTCATCTCACCAGACAGAAGAGATGCTGAGCTTTTCCTCGAACAGTTTTGCCCTCCCCTAGTTCTAGGGGAATGACACAAACATGATTCATGGGTCAGGACACTAAGGTGACTGTAAGGATATGCTGCCGAATTACAGGGGCTAAGGCAAGGGGACCAATGGGAGGGAGACCACAAGCTGATGTAATGTCTGGGTAACTCAAACCAGCTCCTCAATCTCCGTTATTAGGTAAAGACAGGCTGTCCCTGGAGAACACAAGAGCCCCGTTCCCCCTCTCCACAGCCCTCCACACAGTCACGTTAGGGACATGCCCTTTGCACTCTCACCTACAAGCTCCCGGCACACATGAGCATCCTCCAGCACTCCAGGCTTCTTCCTCCAGCAGCCAGAATAATGCAGCCACACAATGGGAGCATTGTGCAGACAGGTCCCCCAGCACCACAACTCCAACCCCATAATGAAATCTCTCCACCACCTTTTACTGGAGAGAGTATTTGATTGCAGTCAAGCAGCCACACCTGGAGGAGGTAGGAGGGGGTGTCAGGATTTTGGAGAGGGGCTGCCCCCACTTTAGATTGACAGCCTGCTCAGAGCTGCAGCCAGAAAGAGAAGGGGAGGGGGGCTGGAGGCAAAGTGGAGAGGCATTGGTAGAGTTCTGCAGTGTGATGAGCTTGTGCAGCCTCAGCTGCAGCAAGAATCCTGGGTGTCCCTTCCCCATCTTACACACAGACTTCAGATGCTGAGAAAAAAGCAAAGAAAAAATGAAACAAACAAAACCCAAACCCCACCAAGAAGGTCTAGAGAGATTAAAAGCAGGGAAAAGTCTGCACTGCACAAAGCCATGCAGAAATCCTAACTTACGTCCTTGCTTTGCATCTCCCCATTTCAGTGCGCTGACAGAGGGAGTCCTTAGTGCCTAGATAGGATGAAGTTTAGCCAACCTCAGCGGAGGAGGGAATGGCACTGAATCTGTGCTGGCAACACCTGGGTTTCCCATGTAGTGTTTCCACCTGCAAGGGTAGGAGAATCACATTCCATGGGGTCCTGCTGGTGGCCCCTTCCTAATTCAGGGGGGCAGACTCAGCTGCATAAGGTCTCCCTGGTTGGAGACCATTTGCTGCTGTCTACAGATGTGCTCCCCAGGTTCCATCTGCCCTACTGGGCTCCCCAGGGCCATGTCTGTCTCAGGACATGGGGACAGGGTCACAACTGCACGATGGAGGGAGATCGGGATGGATAACACCGAGCGTCTTCGGTGGCAAAAGACAGAGGTTCAATTTAGTCTGAGGGGGTTGTGGTGTGTGGGAGGAAAATGGGGCTACAGAGGATGGAAGTAAACAAAGGTAGAGGTAGATGAAGGCTGTCTTTGAGGATGGGGCTGGAAGGATACTGGGAGAGATAAGGAGGTGTAGGGCTGGAGTCCTCAATTATGGGGTGAGATTTGTAGCTGAGCAGCAAACATGAGCAGATGAATGGGTTCAGGGTCCTTACTGGTGATGTGAGGGATGTGGGTGAATGAAGTTTTGGGAAGATCCCCTGTGATAGCACAGAGAAAGGGGGCTTTTGAGCATTATTGATCTTCTCACTGCCTGTTTGGGACAGTCCTGGTGGGCTAGTTTGGAAGCTGTGTGACTGAGGATAGAGCCAAACGAGGTAAATCTGACGGGAATTACACCATGGAGAAGCTTAGGTCAATGGGGAGGGCAGAATGAGGCCCCATGGATAAAAAAGAAACAGGTGAGTCCTGCATAAGAGCATTTCTGCATGGAGCACGGATGCTGGCATTTGTTACAAAACACCAGAAACAAGTTGAATTCCCCAAACAGTGTTTATGGGAATGAGCTCTTCTTTTCTGGGGGTTTTGTTTTGTTTTGCTCAAGTCCGTCTGTCACATCTTGCACATTTCATTATTTAGGAATTTTTGATTTTAGAAGATAAAGTAGTCCCAGAGGAATATTTTCAGGGAGATTATTTTAACAAGCACTTTTGTACCAGGAAATCAGTGAGTTTAACCTAACAAGCAACTACCAGGCCAGGGGGACAAATAAATCTAGTTCCCACCTATTAATTTTACAGCCTACATAAAGCAGTGTTGAAGTCAAAAGTATATGTGACCCAAAAAGACATTGCTCATTTTGACACATATATAGCTTGCCCCCTGCCTGAACCCTGTCCCTTAGCCTAAATCCAGGAAGCGGGCTCCCTTTTGTAACGGATCATAGTCCTGTGTGTCAGGAATATGTTCTACCTTAAACCAAATGTCAGCCTTTCTCAGGGAAGGGGTAAGCTGATAGAGATGTTTGCCCCAAATGGGGATAGTTTTCCTGTTTTGCACTGTGTGAGATGTATTTGTTTTATTGCACCACTCAGTGGTTCAATCCAGCCAAGCCCACGCAGGAAATATTGGGATTTTGTCTTGCCAAGCTGACATCTGAAAAGAGCAAGCAGGCGAATGCTTCCACTTTAGGAGTATTTGTAATGGGTTACTGAACTATTAGACACATGAAGGGAAAAATGCACCTCAAAGAAACAACCGCATCCTACGGCTGGAAGTGACCTGGATAAACGCAGCAACGTCGCTGACTTTCATCTTTGGAGGGGAATGCAGTGGTATGCAGCGAGAAAAACAAAACAGAGCTTTCAGCACACACGGAAGTTAAAAATAAAGAACAGAGTCTGAATGAAGAGGGTGATTAACCAATGGAGTAAATGAGAAAGGAAAGTGATGGATTATCCACCACTTGAAGCATCTTGAAACGAGGGCTGGATGCCTTTGTGCAAGGCGTGCTGTCGTCCAGTGAGGCACTGGGCTCCAGGCAGGCTACAAGCTCACACAGAGTTTTTAGCCTGTGCTGCCAACGCACAAGTGGAGGATTTAACTCCAGTTACCCTGTCTACAGCCACATCGTGGAAGGACGTGAAGCAGGTGGCAAGAAATGTTTGATGCCAATTCCTAATTAACAGTATTAGCCAGAGAACTTAAGCGGTCAAAGGTGAAACATAAGCAGTGAGACAGTTAATTTTGTAATCCCAGTGAAAGGAGGTTTTTGGCTAAAGCATTCAAGCCCTGAGTCTCTCTCTTGCTTTCGCCAGCTTGGGGTCAGGCCCTCATTGTTTGAAGGCTTTCAGAGCTCCTTGCAAGTAGGAAGCAGCTCAGTTGGGTGAGAAGAGATGCCTCATCAGGGGGAATTTTTTTCACTCTGGCAAAAATGAGCCCCATCAGCTCCATATCTGATATCCCAAAGGTTTTTAATTACATTGCAATGGAGACAGATCCAGCAATGTTTTGTAATTAAATCCTGATGCACCAGAGATGATATTTTGATGGTGGATGATGAGACCCTCTACATTACACATACATATCTGCAAATTCTTTCAAATAAATTTCTAGCAGTTTGTGAAGTCAAACCCAAATGCACTGCAGAAAACAAATGCTGTTGGGTGGCTCTGTAGAGCAGATCAGAAATCCTTGATGCTGAGTGGATTCAGCTGCTCAGAGGCACAGGGACAGGCATGTCTGAGCTCTGACCCACCTCTGGAGCTGGACTGGTTGCATTGAGGGCATCCACAAGAGAACTGGGGGGGTCCTGAGAGCAAACCTCCGACTGAGTAGGATTCATTTGACACAGACCTAATGACTGGGGGCTCCTGGGAGCCTCTTCTTGACTTGGAAATGTCTCTGAGTCACAACAAAAACCACATGAAGGAGCAAAGTACCTCTATGCTGGGGCCAGTCACTTGCCTGCATCTGCAGAAAGTAGTTCCATCGGCACCTGATGATCTCTGTGGGCCAAATTACAAGCCCTGGAAAAATATTGATGCCTCCAGTACAGCCTGGGAGTGAAGAGCCCCAAATCCATCCAATGTTCCGTTTTAGATGCTGAGGCAGATGCTCTCGGGTTTCGCAGTTTCTTCAAAGTCACACAGAGGCAAAGTGAGTCACAGCCTGAAGACCTAGTCCTGGGATCAGCCTTTCTTTCCCTCTCGTGCTTCTCATCCTCTGCTCAGCTGCCTTCCTTTAGCAGTAATAGCAGCATTCAGAGAAAGCAGATGGGCTCCAGAAATTTCCAGAAATGTTGATTTTTTTGTAATTTTGTTTACTTGTTTTTTTCCTATGGTTTATCATGGAAGGAGAGGGCAAGAGTAGAGAGTTAGTTGCTTTCTGTTTAGGTTTTCTCTTCTTCAGCTTTGGGACATTGAGTTATTGTATGGCTTTATCTAAAGCCTTTTCTCCAGTTCAGAAAGGTACACTGTGCTGCTGGTGGATGTGGTGCTAAGTCTCCAATTATTCTGTCTACCTCAGCTTTTTAATTACTCCACAATCTCAATGTAATCCCCCCTTCCCTTTTTCCTTTGTATTTCAGTGCTTGCAAGCCCTGAGGTTCCCTGTGCTTTAGTATCACCAGACACCCGTCCCCAGAGCTCATTTGCTAGACCTGGACCCATCTGTGCTTTGGGTCAGGTTCAGGCATAGGGTGACCTCGGAGTGATCTGGAAAGCTAAGGCTTAGGAAAGTATCTCCCCATGGGACCAAGCCCTGAGCAGACACTGACAAAGATTCCAAACTTGGCTCCTACTGAGCAGAATGTGAACATTTTCAGTGCAAAAGGAGGTCCTCAAAGCTGTCACTCATCTACCCTTGCTGCACTGATTTTCCAGATGAGATGTGCGTTCATGCAGTTGTGCTATATGCACTTTTCTGATCTCTAAAACTGGGGCAGTAGATTTATTTGGTCTGGGGACTTTTGATTTCCTTCTATTTGAAGATTTCAATCTCTATTAAAAACAAAAAGCAAACCCCAAGCAAAACAAAAACCCAAACCTTGACTTTTTTAACAGAAGAGTTTGGTTTGAAAACCAATGCCAGGCTTGGTTTTGGTAGAGAAAGAATCTAGTTTTTGGAAACAGCAAAACATTTCTTTTAGCTTCTGAAATAAAAGCCAAACCACAGCCCAAAAGCTTCTACTGGAAAAAGTTCACTGCCATATTTATTTTTCATGCAGATGCCTGGGTGAAAAGTCCCCTCTTTCCCCAAGCAGTTACAAAAACAGAGCTCTAAACCCAGACGTTGTTAATGCTCACTGCTTTCTTCTGTTGCCTCCTTTTCCTCCTCTGCTCTGCGTTGATCTTACAATTGATCCTCCTTGCCTTACCCATCATCTGGGATGGTGCTTCCTGTACATCTATCCTGTCTTCTTTCAGCTGTCTGAATTTCTGTAGGAAACCTACTTTATGTCCCATGAAAATGATCCCCTGCTGTCCAGTCATCTTGGTATCCCCATGCCTTCTGCTTTCATAGGGATATACCACTTCTTCTGCCAGCTGCAAAAGACAGTGGACCCTCCTAAAGTCCCCTACTCTGTCTCCTGAATGGGTCCCCCTTCAAAGGGTTCCAACTATTGGAAGAAAGAAATCTCTTGAGATTTGTCATGTGCAGAATGGCTACCTCTGGCTGAAGAAAGCCCAGAACCAGAAACAGCTGCAGGCATCATGTATTTCTGCCCTGCTCTTTTTCTTCCCTAATATTGGAAGGAAAATAAATTCACCGAGTGTCTCCTTGAACAGCTTTTCCCCAAGTCAGAGTGGAGCCAGCACCACACAGTCTTTCAAGGGGGTGTCTTCAGTGGCAGCTTGGGCTCCTTCCTCCATCCACACACTTCACATTTTCATGTGTTGAAGTTTGCTTTTCATCTTTAAGTTTGCTATGCTAGGTGCAGCTGAGGTCAGGAATCACCCCAGGAGTGGGAGCACTAAGCTCTACTCCATGTTCTAGGATAACACTAGACAGATGTGCAAGGCTGGGGGACAGGTAGCACCTACTGCTTCTCAACTTCTGCCCCTCTGGAGTGTCACAGGGGATGGCTGAGGCCAGCACACCTCATTGCACTGGTGAGCAGAGACCAGCCTGGCCAGCCTGCAGAGGTGGGTTGCACCGGTTGGGTCTCTCAGCCCATGATCCCAACACTCAGTATGCAGATGGGGAGACCTTGGGACCTCTGTACATTCACCTCCATGCATTCCCCAAGATGATCCCTGTCTCCTCTAGAGGAAAACACCATAAAACCACTGCAGAACTGCAACACATGATAACACGTTGGACCACAACACTGCAGAGGTTGGATGAGGACCTTCCTCTTCCCCCCATGCTAGAGGAAAGTCTCCTCTATGCTGCCCTCGGATTTCACCCAGAGGAATTGTGCCTCACTTTATTTTTAGATATACACAGAAATAAACACCTCTGCCCTCTCTCTCCAGCGTGATTAGCAGAGACATTGTGATGATAATTATTTTTTGAGTTTCCTCAAATGAAGCAAGTATTCAATTATATTTTTGTTCTTTGGAATGAAACTTATCCCAGTTTGTTTTCCGATAAGGCCATATGGAGAGAGGACACAGCTGGTATTTTATCCAAATTAATATGTGTCCTGGCTTGAAAACAGGTCGTGTTTGTAATGAGCTCAATCTTCATATAATAACATTGTTGAAACAATAAACGTCACTTCGGCTCCAATTTGGTGTCTGGACTGCAAGGCATAAAAACAGTTCTGCTCTAAACTGTCAGTGTGAAGGCTGGATAAACTTGAGAAAGTTCAGGTCAGGTGAAATTTCACACACGGAGACTGTTGTTGGAGAGAGCAGGCTGGAGGAGCTATTATGGGGAGCATGTGCATTGCTTCTTTCCCTGCAGACCAAAGTCAGAGCTGCTTCGCTGGTGACACATCCCCACACGGCCGCATCTGAGACACCCCAGCAGCTGGAGAAAAGCACTAGTTGAGTGCAGATGGCTCATTTTCTACCAGCCCTGGGAAATGCAGTGCTGCAGGAGTGAAGGTGATTCGGGGCTGTGCTCAGCTATTCACTGGGGTGCTGCTGTCAAAGGTCTTTTGAAGAGATGCTCCATGGAGGATTGCTCCTGGTGCATGGGTCCAGGGCTAGTGGGTACTGGGGGTGGCTTCTCTGCAAAGTCCCTTTTGTAGCTCTGGCACTGCAGGAAGCTCTCTGAGCAACATCCTTTCTGAAATGCAGCCACCTGTGAGCTGAAACATCACCGCTTTTAGCCTGAAAGAGCCTTGGAAAGAGGCAGGGGGAGGCAGAGAGGTTTGCTCCTGCAGGGCAGCAGAGGTGGGATGAGCTGTATGAAGGGGTGGCAAAGCTGACAAAGTAAACCCCCATCACTCACCAGAAGTCTGGTGCAAACATAGCGGCTAGTCTGGTGATGAACGTCGTGGTTGCTGCAGTTTCTTGTGGTCCATTCCCACCACCACCAGATTTTCTCCCTCACAAAGAGGGGAAAAATCATTAAGCACACCTACTCCAAGATTAATTGATGGCTCTCACTGGCCCAGGATGCAGGCAAGCATGCTACATATGTGAAGTTTTTCAACAAGCAATTAAAATACCCTTGGTCAACCAAAAGGGACTAATTCTGTATGGGACCTAGACTCCAATACTTGCCCTATCCCCTTTGTTTCAGCCTTTGAAACACATGTTCAACTCTACCTAATGATGATTGTTCTCCCTACCTTAGAAGTTTCTTTCTGTGCTAGGGAAATTCTACTTAGCGATTTGATACAAGAAGCCTTGGAGAGCCTCATCCAAGGCACACATGAGTAGGTGCTGCTTAGATCATACGTAAGCCCTGCCAAAGCCTGCAGACTAGGTGTTCCTCTAACAGCCTTGCTGCCAAGGCTGGTTTTGATCAACATTTTATATATAGCAGGTCAAGCATTCAGAAAAGACATCCAGAAGTGGAAGTATGAGGTATCTATGCTCATCACTGCTTAGACCACTTTCCCAAGGAATTGGGATTCTTGAACTGAGTCTCTTTTCCAAGGACTTGGATAGATCTCCCGCCTCCTGTCTGTTGTGTCATGAAGAGAGCTGTGAGATAGGACAAAAATAATCTCAAATTTAGCCTCTGTGTGTGGGAAATAACATGTACACTGGTCCCAGCAAGTGTAGATTTGCAAGATTGCATCAGGCTCCCTGCAATAATGGGAGCTATGTTGTCTTGAGGGATTGCTCAGCTCATGCTTGATTGTGGGCACATAGTAGTTTGCAAGAAATACTGGGAGTTGGCAGCAGTCTGGTCCAAAAAGCTTGGAGGTCATCAACAAGTTCCTGCTGCATTTTTTCTTTCATCAGTTGTTAAACACTTACAGGAGAACTTGGATCTTCCCCATTTATTTTGGAGATACTCCAGAATCCCAAATACATAGGCTCTGTATCTCTAGAAGTATTTCTTCTTTGTATCGCTGACCAATACATGTCTATGCATTGCACAGAAAGGTAAATGTAATCCCCTCACCCACTTTTAAGCCTGTTGGCCCCACTCCTGCTTTTTGACAGTCACATGCTTCAAACTCTATCCTAAAATTAGTTGGGTCCTGTCCTTTCGCTATCCTAGAAAGCTCTTTTGCTCCACATATCTGTTCTCCTGTGAAAATCAAAGCCCTCAGAACAGCAGTTCAATAAAAATAAAAAATTCCCAGCGATTTCTGGGATTCTGGCACTGCAAGGAAAGGAGGTGTTTACAGCCCAACCACAAGCAACTGGTGATGCTCCTCTCCTTAGCACTGGCCTGCAGGAAAGGGTGAGGCTAGGCTGCAGCTTTCCCTGAGAATAGAAACTGGCAGGAAGGAACTGAGGAGTGAATGTTTCCTCTGGATCAATATGTGGAGATTCCCTGTCTGGGGGGAAAGGGAAGGGATGGAGCAGAGCAGGAGCTGAGATCACTGCACCCTCGAGGGACAGGTCTCTCCAGGTCTACACCAACACCGGCGGCTGTTTCCTTCCCATCTCACCAGGCAGTGCTACCTTTTTCAGAGCCTTTGCACCCCTAACAGCAAGTACAAGAAGCATGCCCCTGCTCACTGCAGTTGTTTTTTTTAAGTTCATTACCCCTGAGAAAGCACCATGGGCTGTGGACTATGGTGTCTCTCCTGGATGGATGCTTTTGAATGTACCTACTATGAGGAATCACACAGCACGGGACCTCTTATCCAAGCACTGGGGTGAAGAGCAAAGCTATAGCTTCCCTTTTCCCATTTCCTTTTCAGGGTCTGAGACTGGAGCCCAGGCACTACTGGTTGCACGGGTCCAGGTTTTTCTGCTTTTAGACTGTGTTGTAACACCATTGGTCTGTATCTGCATCTCCAGCTCAATGCTCCCCTGCTCCCAGCCCCTGAATCCGTTCTCCAATCGAGGTAAAATAGCACAGGAAAATGGGTGCTTATTGCAAAGTAGAAGAATACCCCTCAAGTTTAACATGCTTCTGGAAGGTCCAAGGGCTGCAGCATAACAAGAGGCAATTTGCAGAACTGCAGGGAAACTGAGGCAGGGGGAAGCTGCATGAGTCACCTGGCAGAGCTGATTGAGACAACAGCAGTAGCCAGAAGAGGAATCCAGGGCATTCCCATGGCTGCAGAGTGCCATGTGCCTATTTATATCCCTGGTCTCAGCATCCACCCATTTCCTGAAGCCATAACCTCATTGCTGATCACTGCTAATATAAACATGCTAAAGCTGCACTTGGCTATCAGGAGCTTCCTTGCTCTCAGGACCCATACTGTTCCCCACTCCGTAGGCTGAGGAGGTGGCCCTGGCTTTCAGGCCACCTCGGGGGACCTGGCAGACTCAGCCTTTTGGCCAGATTATCTGGGCCCTCCATGGGAAACACCCAAAGGCTAAAGCTCAAGGGACAAACCCCAGATCAGGGCAGAGCTGGATCACAGACGTTTTGGCTTGGGGTGGGTGACAGAAAATCCCTTTCTCTTTACATTTGTAAGAGAGATGAGACAGATCTGGCTCCTTTGATGATAAATATTACAGCTCTTGAACCCATTTGATCATTACAGATGACCACTAGAAAGCCCACAAGAACTTATTTCACACTTCACCTTTTTTCCTAGACTATTTGCCATGGAGCAGGACTAGCAAGGATCCTTATGGAGAAGTGGTGACTTTCCTCCTACTTCTGCCTGTCACTTCTTGTCTGGCTGAGGGTGTACGACTCACCCACTCTTCTGCATAAAAGGGGTCATCCCAGATTTTAGCTACTGTCTTTCATTAAATGTGCTGGATGAGCCGTTGGATCCCTGTGGCCCCCAGGGAGAACAGGTGACAACAGCTTGCTTAATAGCATCACTTCCTAATTTTGAGCATCTCCTGCTACCTGGAATGATCTGCTTGAAATCTAGAAACTTGTGCTCCTGGCATCTCACAGAGGATGGGTTTTGACCCACATAAATAAGAATAAATTGGAGAGGAAAGAATATGGAAAGACGAATAGTGGGGAAAAGAGAGGGGCAAAGGGCTGGTAAGATGTACAAGGAGAAGATACTGGGACAAACTCATAGGAATGGATACGGGAGGAAAACTAAGCATTGAGTATCGGCATGATGTATTTTAGCATTTAACAGTCTATGTGAAAATGTTCAGTGTAAAGCATTTGTATATTTCTCCCCATTTTCTTTTGCTTTTGTAGCACAGAGAGCACAGAAGCATCTCCTCTCGTGGCCCTGTGAACCTGATGTCAGCAGCCTGGAGAGGGATTACTTTGCAGGGATGGGGAAGGGGAAAGCCTGCCTGTGTTGAGAAGACCACTGCCAGGTGACCCTACCCCTCTCCAGTGCAGGGCTATCATCCAAGCCAAAAAGCTTTGCAAAGGCTCTTTCTTTTTGCCCTGTGGTGAGTAAGCAGCTGGGAGCTGTATTGCCTTTTTTATTTTGGTTAGGGGTTAGCCATGTCACTTGCTTTAAGGCTATTTTTAAAACACAACTACAGAAAAATGCAGCACTGACAGCAGGAATGTTTCTTTTTTTAAATTGAATGTGTACATTGCGTATGTCCTGATGTCTCCTGCAGTTTGTGTACTGTGTGTTGCCCAGGTGCCATGGTCCAGCGTTCAGTCCTCACCTCCTCTCAGCAGGCAAGGGATGTTGGTGAGCACAGCAGAGGACATGGCAAAAGGCACTTTCACTCCATGTAGTACCAAACATTTGGGGTCAAGAGTCTGAAGATGAAAGGAGGAGCCAGTGCTGCTAAGGTGGCCTCTTGGCCCAGACCACCCTGTCCCTCCCAGGAAGGATGGGCTGAGATTTGGCTCCCAGCCCCTACAGTCCCAGCAGTAACCAGCAAGGGCAGGGGGTCATTTCTGCCCCTCACACTGCCATCCCCACTGTACAGCATGCCAGTTCCAGCTATCAGGGATCCTCTCCAGAAGGGTCCTTGGGAATGAAGATTTGCCCCCTTTTAAGTACCAATTTCCACAGGAGTAACATGGACTCCATCCCAGGAGCCATGCATTTGCTGAGACTGGGTTTTTCCTTCCTGCGTAGTTTAGTTTGTCCCAAACCCACAGAAACCTCCTCTGGATATGGAAACAAATGTCCCAAACAATGCATTTCCAAAAACTTCTTTTTTCAGGTAGGGTAGATATATGGTTATTTTGTTCCCTCCGCACCTGTGTCTTTTTTTTTGAAGTTAAGAAAAAAGAGCTTATACCTGTGATTCTGATGGCTCACTGAGCCTATGTGGAGAATTTTCTCTGACCTTGAAAAGCTAAGAGGAATTCTGGCATATGCCCTGGCTTCTGCCTGCTCATCCCTTTGGGCTACCACATCTGCTGCAACGAATGGTTTCTTTTGGCCGGGCTGAAATATTTTCCTCGGCTTCCCTTGCTTGGGTGATAAGCTGCTCTCTTGGGTGTAGAGATGGAGACATTTTTCCAAGGATATTTTTTGTTGGGCTGAACCCCTCTTTAGACACCATGTGGAGGAATGCGTGTAGGAGTCCATTACCCCCAAGGGTTTCCACTCTGTTGCTTATGGATAGAGTCAGAGAAAAGCTTGGCGTGTGACTGGCAGAAATTTTCTATTTAATCTTTTCCCTTTTTCCAAAGGTAAATAAATAAGAAATAAACATTTGGTTGAAATGACCGTTTTGGCAAGAAATGTTTGTTTAAACAAAAAAGTTCCTGTTTTTGTTATAATCCCCCAATTATTGGGTTTTAGTTACTTACAATAACTCCATTTTATTTTTTTAATGCACATTCAGAAATGTGAAGGATTTTCTTCTCTCTTCATTTTAATAAATTAGTGTCAACTTTTGCAATCATAAATATCTTTCATAAGGAAGGAGTAATTTCCGAAAAGGCTCTATGAAGTGGCCAGCAAGTGTAGGGCTTGATGTGAAAAAGCTGCCCCTAATTACAACCCTTGTCCTCATCAGAGGCCAAAAAAGGATTTTTTCTAGTTCCTGAAATAAAGTTTTGCTTCAGCCTAGGATCCTTTCACTCACCAGTAATACTTTTAAGCCTCTCAGTAACTGAGAAACCTCTGAAAAGTGACCATATATGTCCCTTTTGATTGAACTCTGGCTCTACACGGAAGAAGTTGATTCTGAATTTCCTTCTATCTCTGGAAAGAAGGCAGCCTTACTGATCACTGCACTCTTTTCATCACCCTCTCCTACTGGCCTCTACTCTGATGTGATCTGTGTGGAGCAAGGTTTGTCATTCCATTGTGTTTTTGTACAGAACTGTGCACACTTAGGTCCTTGTTGAGATGATGGAATTCATATTTTTTTTCTGAAAACATTCTCACAGGGTTTATTTTAGGTATAGGAAATCCTTTTCTGTGCCCAAGTAAAAGATCTCCATCTGTCTGACTAAGATGTCCTTTTCCTTCATTCTGTGACTTGACTTGTCCCCATGACAAGTCAACTCCATGGCTGCTGAACTGGGATCCATCTGGGTAATACTGGGAAATGTCACTAGAATGACAATTCTTCGCTTAGGGAGGGAGGGGGTGCGAAAACCAGTAACTAAACAGCCACCAAAACCTCTCTGCTATTCACCAGCTGGAGAACTTCAGCCAAGTCTGATATAGATAAAGTATAAATTCCAGCAGAGCTCTATAATACATCATAAACCTCCAAACTAAAGACTAAGAGGTTCCCAAGTGCTATGGAAAGGACACATGAGTACAGAAACCCTTCTTGAAACAATTTTCTGCATGAAACATGAGTTAGTTATTTCAGAGATCAACAGTGCTGAAGTGTTATCCTTCCAGCTATCACTGCTAACTTGCCATAAGAGGCTGCTAATCTCTATCTTGGCTAAATAGAAGTTAGAAAAAATATTCTGTGCTCCTGTGTTGCATGAAATGTAGATGCATGGAAAGCCTAAAAGATCAATGATTTCAAAAAAACGTGAGTCAAATCCATAGAGGAAATTTTCTTGATGTTTTTTAAAACAAAAATATTCCCTGACTTCATCTGGATGACCCCGAGCTTCAGATCACACTCTGCCACAGGAAAGGTCATTGCACATTAAACTGATTCTTATCTTTTTCTCTGGAGAACATCTCCTGGCTATTGTTGGAGACAGAGAACAAAAGAGGTGGCCCTTTAGAGGTCTGGCTGAGCGAGACCAGCCTTATGGTGTTAGAACGGTCTCATCCTGAAGACTTGTAAGGGAAGTAACTTCTGGAAAAAGGCTAACGACAGGATCTTAATTCTTTAAGGTCTTGCTAGTGTCAGTAGGAGAGGCTTCCAGATGGGCCACATCACATTTCACTCCTCTCACTTCAGTTCCCCTAGCATCCCAAAGAGCATTTGAAGAAAATTCCTCTATTAATCTTGCATAAACAAAATGAGGCATTAGAAATCAAGTTAAACTGTTCACAGACAACAGCAGTTATTCTTCCTTTGTACCTGCTGTCATGGATAGGCTCTGGAAGGAAAGGTAGTAGGTAGATAGGCATTTGGTGTTTGCCAAACCAATCGAAAGCCTGCTAAGTCTATGTCAAGAAGTCACAGAGTCAATCCGAGGCCATTACACTGGAACAGAAGCAGAAAGGTTCCAGTAACTCCACAGCACCCAGTTCATCCTGGTGCTTAATTGACTGAGGGTGAGCAAAAGTTTAAATTTCCCCCAGCTTCTTACAGGAACTTGTTTGCAAGTTTCTGCAAAGGGCTGTGGAGGATTTGTGACTTGCAACACATCAAGGTCACAGAGCTTGTCCTTCTGTTCCTTCATGCAAAGAGATGGGTTACCAGCATGTCAGCAGGATTTAGGGAACTCAGGAGAGGTCTTGGTATGTAGACCTTCATAGCTACTTATTCCAGGTCTCAAGGGTTGGTCCTCAGAGTTGGACCAAAGGGAAGAAATGACAGATTTATTAGCATCTCCCCTTTAAATATGTGGAGAAGCAAGAGACAGGAAAAACAGGAATAATTTTTTTAAAGAGAGCCTATATAATTTAGAAGCCTACATGCCATTTTAAAAATTGATCAAGGAATGCAGAAACCTAAATAGTATCAACTTGCATGGAGGACACTGCATAGCTTGCATCTGAAGACTTCACTCCAAATGACTTGCCCAAGCTCACACAGTCAAGGCAGTGCAATTACATCCAGGCCCAGAAGAACCACAGAATAGTGTAGGTTGGAAGGAGCCGCAAAAGGTCTCTGGTCCACAGCCCTGCTCATCCTGGGTCCTTTGTGTGAATAATTCCCAAAAGCAAATCGTGGCCTGGTGGTCATCATATGGTGGAGAAAGGCTCACAGCAGCAATAGGCATCTGCTTGTCAAGAGGAAACAGAGACAAGGTCTTCATGCTCTCCTTCTTGCAGTTTCGGCAAAAGTTCTCTGGGTATGATACCCTATACCCACCTGGGAAACAGGTCAACCCACATTAAATCAGTCCTTTAATTAAGGACATTGCATGCCATTGTGATGCTTCTGTGGTAAAGACCACAGCAACTCCAGCTTTGGAGGTATCCAGTATCTCCACATCTGTTCTTTCCCTGTAATAAATACAGGTCTGTTGTTAATCTGATCTTGGCATCCCGTGAACATGGATATGACCCCTGCCCTGAAGTGTTCAGGGTGCACTGCCAAATGTCAGACAGTGGCCCTTCCACAACGTGCCTTGGGGAGACTGAATCACAGGCCACTGGATCTCATCTGACATTTCCAAAAGTGCTCGCCTCTTCATCTACCCTGGTGGAGAACTGCAAAGAGCACAGGGTCATCACAGGTCTTTTGCTTCTCCATGGTCACGTGTAATTCTGCTCACCTCCAGGCCAGGTCCTCACCAGACATTTTCAGAGCATGCCTGCGTTAGCAGGAAGTCAAAGCCATAGCTCTCTTCTTTGAGGCTATCACGGTGCAATAAAATGACAGCATGGTCAAGGTGGCTGAAGCTGAGCCTCAGCTGCAAGCTGGAGTTAAACAAGGAGGGAGGGGTGATTTTTACTCCATTCCCTTTTCTCTTGCCTTTTTCAGGCACGGCCATCTAGGAAAGAAGAAAGGAACCAGAGCTGCCTCACCTCCTCCCCTCTGCATGGATCGCAAAGCCCCCTTGGAGTGTCATAAGAAAAGTGAGGGGGTGGTGACCAGCACGTAACACTGATATTTGTGTATCTCTGGCAGAGACATTTCCATTGCTGGAGTGTTAAATTTCTGAGTGGACAGCAAGGCATTTTTATTTTAAAAAATGCATATATCTGTGGTCTTCATTGCAGCGTTCACTACACAAGAGCCACCCAGAATCAGGCCAAAAAAGACGGTTGGGGTTTTTTTTTTACTGTTTCCTTAGCTAAATGCTCACTTGAAAATCCTCTCTCTTCTTGTGTCTCTCATTCTCTCTCTCTCTCTCTCCCTCCTTATTTCTTTCTCCAATTTTGATTGCTTCCTTTACACATCCATTTCATGACAAGCTTGTTTGTTGCTTTTGGCTACCGGACCAGTATATATCGGGGATTACAATGGAGTCTCTGTTCCCACAGTGGTTGTTAAGTTGCCTTAAACAAGTGCCAACTGCAGTCTAAATCTGTTCATATCTCTCTCTCTTTCTTTTTAAAAATCTAAATATATTTAAGAAAATAATTGTTCCTGAGATTTATTTGACAGTCAAGATTTCCTAACACGAAGCAAGTCTGTAGCTTTTGGTTGAAAGTCTTTCTTATACGTATATGAATATGATTGATTGAAAGGAACCAGCTCCAGACACCCACCACAGAGAAAATTCCCACTGGAAACCACAGTGCAGCCTCTCAAAACCTGTCCCTGGAAGCTGGAAACGTCTCTTGCTGTGAAACCGAGAGGGCTTCACAACCTGGGAGAATCTCATTTGCCTTAAAAATTTCCTGTTTGATTCCCCTAAATGCTTTCATCTACCCCATCCAGGAACCACTGGTGCTGACATTAGCAACAGATGTCTCTTGTGGACTTCCCAGATCATTTTGCACTTGATCTTTTTATTTTTTAACTGAGTCGAACCAAACATGGAAGTATACAGAAATCTCCAGCTTGCAGTTTTGAGAAAGAGTTGGTTTTGTTTTGAACTTGTATTTTTCCCCCGTCACTAATGCCATTAGATTTCACTAGCAGGAATCAGCCTGGTGCTCTATAGAGCTCCACAGCATCCGTTGGTGAATTTTTCCCTATAAACAATGTGGAACTGGAGAGCTTGGATGAGACATCTGCCTGGAGTTTCTTCTTGGCTTGTTGTCAGGTTGTAAAGATGACAGCTGATGGAAAAAGGACTGTTTGAATGTGGCTTTCATAGTGTAGATGGTAAAAAAGTAGGTAGAAGCCTATACGGAGGATCACTTTTCCTATTTAGGAAATTGTGTGAGCATCCCAGATCCCACCCACCTGCAAAATCAGAACCTCCAACGCCCCTGAGGCTCAAATCAGTACCTTTATATTAAACACTTTCCATCCTCAGCTGTGGAAAGTTCCCATTGATCTGCACATCAAATACTGAAGGAGATATAATAGCTAACATACACACTTTGCTAGAAACCCTTCCCTCTGGGCTGACCCTGGTTTCTCAGCCTCTCTGGGGCACACAGGGACAGGACTTTCCACTCCTTCCAGATGCGCTCGCCACACGCTGCTCTTTGTTTTGGGAGGTGTCCCCTGGAGATGCAGCATCCCCAGGGTGCAGCCCTGGTGAGGCTGCCCAGGACTGCAGTCAGGCAGTCTCCTCCTGACAAATGGAAACCTCCCCCTACCCGCACAGGCACGGAGATTTGGGAAGAGCAAAGCTGCGAAAATGTAATGTTTGACAACTGCTGGAAAGAAAGTGGTAGGGAAACATGTGAAAATGTCAAATGCATAGTTTTCCTGAGTGAAATCTTTTGTTTCAGGAACACTGTACTATTATATTCTAACTTGGTCAATGATCCTTGTTTTGAAATACTGGTTCACAGGAAATGGATCTGTTTGTTTTGGTTTATTTTTTTTTCCTAAAATGTTAAAAAAGGTAAATGACCTGATAATAATTTGTTGCCCATTAAAGGAAATATTGTGATTTGAGTAAAAATAAATGTTGCAAATTTCTTTTAGAAAAAATATCCTATTAAAATACTTCTGGCTTGGTTTGACTCCAGTTGATTTTTCCCTTTTCTTTTTCTTTGCTAGCCTCCTTTTCAGATTCACCTAGCTCAGCCAGGACAAGCAGATGAAAACTTCAGGAGGAACAATTTAGTCTTTTTTTCTCCCTATACCTGTTTGGGGCTCCTGAATTCTGGACTCAGACCGCTGAAAGCAAAAGCAGGAAAAGACAGTCTCAATGGAACGTGCTCCCATGTAGCTTTAAGAAAATCCTGGGAGTGATGGTATTTTCTTCCAAAACCGTAATCAAATAAAAACTAAGAAGTTCTGGTGGCCTTCTGTCTAGGCCAGCATCAACAGAAGTTTTTCCTATTGATGTCCTGAAAGGAATAGCCATCTCCCTGGTCCCCTGCTAGCCACACTGCCTGAGTGTGAATTGTCTCCTGATTCCTAATACATTCAGCATTTTGGAGCAAAATGATTATTTGACCCTGAGTCAAAATTCAGATGATGGTCCAGGTATAGTAAGCTCCAGAGATCACCCTATATGCAGCAAAAATAAGACCTGGAAAAGTCTGCGTCCCTCCCCAGCCCCCCATTCTGGCAGGTCTTCTGCACTCAAACCTTGTTACCCTGCTAGCTCATGCTGTGCCTCAGGAGATGCAAAATTCACCTTTGGCATCATGCTATAAAAACTATCATTCCAGCAGGCTGCAACGCAGCCTGTGCTTCATTTTCTGCACCTCGAATGGAAACCCCCTCCCATACACGCACACACAAAAACGGTAATAGCTGTGTTTCAGGGCTATAGGCAGCAAGTGGGTCTGAGGAGACCAAGTCCTACGGACATCCCCAGCCTGCTCTGGTGGAGCTGGTCCTGACAGCAGGCACCTTTGTGCTGGGACAGACACTTTTAGCAAGGTTAATGATGTCTTTCTTGACTAAAGTGGGACTCAACACCCCAAATGAACTAGGCATCCTTAGCCCTAGGGCCAGCTTCTGCCACCTTGCTAATACCTGCCTAATGGCTTGCCACCTGCTGATACAGCACAGGGATGGCTGGGGCTGAGCCCACCATGCTGTGGTGCAGCACCTGGCACAAGTGCCCGCTCTGACTCAGGCACTTCAGTGCTACTTAAAGATGTCACCCAACAGCAGGGAAAGTGCTATCGTATTACCAGATAATTTTCGCTCGATGCACGTGCGAGCCAAGCGGGGGGTTATTGGCGGGACTGGAGTGCCAGAGGCTGTTAACAGGGCTGAATTCAGCTGCTGTTGGCAGCCTGGTAGGGAATGGACCCTTTGCACGGCTGGTGGGTTGGGAAGGGGTACGGTATGATGCTGTAAGAGGAGCAAAGGGGGAATATCCCAGGGGATGCAGGCCAGGACAGAGGCACACCAGCAGGAGGGAAGGGAAGCAGCGAAAGCAGGGCATGGTGGATCACAAGGGAAGAACGGGAGAGCTGCCCAGCACTGCCAGGCACGGTGCTTGTTTGCTGATAAATTCAGCCCCAAGTAGAAAAGAAAGAAATGATGAAATGAAGAAAACTAGCTCCAGTTGTGCGGAGAGAGCCCTGAGCGGACGGCATTGTTTTACGGTCCAGACTGCATGACTGATTGGATTTCCCAACAATATTTCTCAATGCCTAAGTGTGAGAGGCCCCTGGGAACAATAACTTTCCTGCAACTCAGAAACTGAGTGATGAAGCCGTGGGTTAATAGCAATTAGTCTCCACACTGGCGGCTCCCTCTGCCACCTCCAGTTCTTTTTAATTTGTTGCTGGTCCCACAGCAGTGTAAATAATCCTTTGTTTTAAATCCACTGTAAATCTGCTGGTGAAATAACTGTGGCTTGAGTTATACAGCGAGGATCCTTGATGAATACATTTGGGCAGGCTGGAGGGACTGGCGTACCTGTGTTCTCCTACGGAGATTCATGGCTGGCTGTTTAGCTGGGGACACAGGTAATTTTATGGACTTGTATTTTCAGTCACCATACAGATTTTACTATCGGAGAGGTCAAGCGAGGAACAGCCACAGACACTTAATACAGGCACCAACTGAAAATGCAATTATCAAATGCATAATAAAAAAATAAAAAACAAAACAAAACAAAAAAACAAATGAGCTTTCCAACCTATGGCTCAGGAGCAGCTTAAAGTTTGGAGAAACTCTCATTGCATGATGAATTGGGGCGGGGAGAATCAGAGTGACAAATTTAAAGGAGAGATGAACAACCCTGTTAATATTTCAGTGGCTACCAGAGGATCCACCTGAGATCATGGACACAAACACAACAACCTTCATCCAAGGACTTCATAGACTGATGATCCCTGCCTTTACTGGGAAGCACAGACAGACAGGTAACAGCAAGTTGGCAATATCAGACCTTCTTCTCCAGATAAGCATCAGTTTTGCTGGTTTTTTTCTGGGTTTTTTTTGTGGTTGTTGGAGGATTTTGCTGGCAACACCCCACCCATGAGCTGTGGCCTGTTGCTAAAGGAAACGCATGCATTTCAGATGAGAAGCAGGAAAGCTGGGACCTAGCAAGCTCTCCACAGGCCTTGGAAAGAGGCTCACATTTTGGAATAAGAAAGTTTAAGAATCAACATGGGTGTCAAGCTCAGTACTAAAAGGGAGTCTGGGTTGGCTGACACTAGTAGCAGTGATCTACCATGAACTTGTGAAGGCATTTGACACAGGGTATCAAAGTGTAAGCCTGGCTCTGTCACATGGTGGTATCTTCAGCTCTGAAGGAAGGTCTGAAATTGAGTATCTGTTTTTTTTATGGGAGGAGCTGGATGTTCTTTTGAGTAACTTAATGGAAAAAAGGGCCATACCTGTGCCTATCTACCTTCCCTAGTCAAAACTAAATATTGCTTAGAGGCCAAAGAAATGTGCCCACCAACTTGAGGATCATGAACTGGCAAACCATCTTTTCCATCAGGGAACATCAAGGTGAGGGAACTTTCCTGTCATGGAGTTCTTGGCCCACAAAGAGGGTGGTTTAACAGAACTGGAGACATCCCTAGAGTCTGCCTGCCCCAAGAGAGCACAGATGCACATTGAATGAGGAAATTCTGTTGAACCCCACAGTTTTACATCAAGGCTCTTCATGGAGTCCCAGGAGACCAGGCCATTCTCTGAGGCTCATCAGGGACCTACAGACCACAAGCACTAAGCTGCATGCACTGCAAAGGTGTTGGAATCACGCCTTTGCACCATGCAGAGTGAGTCACCTCCTCTTCTGTGTGCTAAGGCATCACCTTGTAGCATGGAAGAGAGAAGGCTCACTCATCTTTGCCAAGTTTTAAAGGAATTAGTGTAAAAACCACTGAATGTGAACAGGTGCTCAAGTTCTTTCTGGCTTTCTTATTGCTGGAATGATGACGGACAGTCAGGATTATTTAATATGATTATTTTAATCCTGGAATGGAGGACTGTAAAAAGGTTTCTGCCTACATACAGAAAACAAACTTAATTCCTGGAAGATTGAGAAGTGTGGCTGGGATATAAGGATCTGATTGCAGAGCTGTGCACTGGAGCATACCTATCTCCTTTCATAGTATCAAAGACTTCCAGGACAGAAGAGCTGAAAACATCACCAAGTGTCAGCCCCTGCAAAACATAAGCTGTTTGTTTGACATTGTCTCTCCCTTGCTCAGTAGTTCTTGTTTTCTTTTTCCTATTTTCTTTTAATTAAAAAAAACAAGAAATCAGGCAAAGAGCATAATCAAGAACTTTTTGGCTTTTCTTCTGTTCTTTTACTTTCTGTGAAGACCTTTGCTGTAGACTACATCTGTGGAACGGGTGCTGTGATTAATGAGTGATAAAGGGCTTGCTTTCTCCCACCTTTCCTGAGGAAGAAGGTAATTAATTGGAGCAAGATAGAGGGCCTTCTTGGATTTGATTAATACACGCCTTTTCTCAGCTGGTGTTGAGACCCACCTCAGGTGTCTAAATCACCTTTGTCACAAGGACGATGCAATAGAAGCCAACTAAGCCCCTGGGCTCTGTCACCGTTTCTGCTGTGCTAATTAGTCTGCTCTCAAGGGGTCAGTCAGGAGTCTCAGAAAACCAAATCTCCAAAGCCCTCGCAGGCTATCAAGTAAAACAACTCATAGACCTGAGCTGTTTCTTTTCAGGTTTTGCATCCATTTGCTATTGGCTTCTGATGGATGATGCTTCAGGAGCTGGTCAGGTGAGCAGCTGAGGGGTTGGGAACACAACAGTGTGGGTCCTTTTCCCCTCTGGTTTGAATCTGGCCAAGAAATCTGATCCTGCGCTCAGCCACTGTTGCATAAATCTGCTCTGCATACCCTGGACATGGTAGCTGTTTTGAGAGGAATGGGCAATTGGTCTCTGCATCCTTCCTCAGGACTCTCACTCCACATAGAGTCCATAATCTTAAACTGGCCCTCACTGAGGTTCTCAAGGAAAGAGACTTTTGTGGGGAGGGAAACTCCAGCTGCTTGTGTTTGTTGCTGTGCTCAAGTTTTTCCATTTTCTTTGGGTTTAAAATGGGTTTGTATTCCAGCATAATCCTAAACTCCTTTCCATCCTAGTTAGGTAATTAAATCCTGACTGAGTGAAATGTCTCTCACAGATCCCACCACGGTGAGGAGGCATGTGAAGAAAGTGTGTGATCCATCCAGGTGGGCTCTGTGCCCTAGGGACTGGACTTCCAGAAAGAGGACATTGTAGCATGGAGCAGAAAGTATGACCTGGGCAGATGTACATGAAGAAAGGACAGGGCAGATTGGTGCCACCAGTCATGGCAGGATCTAAACTCCTGCTGCAGAATATTCCGAGATGTTTGGGAAAACTTATTTATAACTTAGCCCGGACTCCAGTTGTCTTGCTGATTTACTGCAAACCCAGCATGGAAATCTGGAAAGGATGCTTCTGGAAATGACTTTTTCTGGTCCCTATGGTAGATTGAAACCCCAGCCTTGGGGAGGGCCAACACTGAAGGCATCAAAATATTTTTGTTCTAAAACCAGAGCAGAGAAATTACACTTCATGAGTCTAAATTCCTGCACAACACAGGCCAGAGAACGTCATCTGGTAATTTCTGTGGTTGAACCTTGTCCTTGGACAACTGTCCATTTTCAAAGCATGGGACTTTCTGAACACTTTTCCTTCTGGTCTGACATTTTACTTGCTTTGTGGAGGGCCAAAAATGGCTAGCTTTGTGTTTGGGCATGCGACACATCGAAGGAAACTTGATTCCATTGACTTCTGTGGTTAGTTTATTTAGAAGAAATCTACTCACCCTTCTTTGAGTCATTGTTTTGACAAATATTTGACCTCTGAAGTACTTCATCATCTGGACTTGACCTGTGAGTAACTGATTATTACAGTTAACTGGGAGTTCTAAAAAAATAAGAAATTAGTTTTGGACCTACTGAGACAAAACATAGTTCAAAATATTTGGTAAACAAAAAATGAAAGAGTATTTTATTTCAGGTCTCATGGAGACTTGAGTTTTTAAATTCAGGTGAGTTTAAAATTTTACTTCAGAATGGGAAGAAAATTGAAAATCAAGTGGAATTTTTGGTAGAAAAATACGATATCTTGTTACAAATTTTGAAGTGAAAAGTTCTGACTGTTTCACATTATTTTTTAATCTGTCTTTTTGGAACAAGCCATTTGATGACACTGAGACCACTCCATGAGTATTTCACTGTTGCCAAAACTGTAGGAAGACTTCGGGTTGCTTCTGACAACAGTTTCAGCCAAAAGTGCCTGTGCCTGGCAGCTGCCACAGGGAAACGGCATTACAACGTGAGTCCCTTCTTGAGCAAACTCAGGGACATTACCTGGCTTTCATCATTTTATTTTTGTGCCAGCCATGAAATTCGCCTGTTTCTGTGTGTATTTATGCAATCCTAAAGTGCAAGTCTAAAGGGTCTGGGCTTTATGCTACCAGGCCTGTTTGGAAAGAGAGATTAAACATTTCCAGAGTTGCAGATCTTCCTGGCTGTATCTTCAGGCAGAGGGAAGTTTCACTTTCTTTTCCCAGGGCCTGAGATTAGGCAAAGAAAAAATACTTTACCCACTTTCCCAGAGTTCATTTCCATCACTTTTAGGACTGAGAGCAATATTGTCCAGTTGCACAAGTGAAGGCAGAAACTCATCCAAGCTCAACAGCCTGTAAAACTCTGCTCTGAAAGGTGATAATTTCCAAATCAATGTTATAAAACACCAACCATTTCTTTTTTAAGGTGGGTCAATGAAAGATCTCCATCTTATTCCTGAGTAAAAGGCAAATGGCACTTTCTGGTGGAGCGCCAGGTTGACCTTTCCTGGAAAGGCGACCCTGGGCAGTACTGCTGACATTTCCAAAGCACAAACCACGAAAAAGTCTATGGTGAGAAAAGATGAAATAACACTGATTGCTTCTGAAGTCCTCCAAATTACCCGAGGCTCTTTCCTGTGACAGAGGTCTTTGTTACCTGTTTGTATCACAATTATTTTGTCAGGGTTTTTCCTCCAGATCTGCAGAAAATAGAGAAACCTTGAAAGACAAAGGTTTGGGGAGTGTGGGTGGAATTCTGCCTACTTGTCATCTCATTGCTTTTTACTCTTTAGTTCTTTTATTTTCTTATTTCTTAATATCAACCTCAAAGTCTGTAGTCCTTAGTTTTGGGTGTTTCACAGGCAAAAGTGCCATCCACTAGCATAAAGAAAACTTCCAGATGTGGCTATCTTAAAATTGGGACCTCATGCTAAATGCATAAACTTTTCTCTTCCTGAAATCCAAATAATAAAGAGACCAAAAAAAGAAATTCCTCAACATCACCCAAACAAGATGGATTTTTGACCTGAAGGGAAATCTAAAAGCACGTACATCTTGCTTAACCTGACATGATCCTAGTTCCTGGAAATAGTTGTAAAAAACCCTTAGTTGTAAGTGATGTTAATTTCTGCTCACTGCCAGGGGGGCAATCCAGTATGTCATGACTGAGCCCCTGCACGTGCAGAGCCCCTAATTGCCATGACAGGTGTTTTTCACTGTTGTCCCTTAGATGCAGATGAGGAAAAGATGGTTAGCTCCTTCCCATGGCTTCTCTCCAGAAACATACTGTCTTCTGCAGATCCTTACTGTCTTGTAGTATTACCCAGCTTGACTGGGAATGGCTCAGCATAAGAAGATAATGCAGTAGGTAGCTGGCCTTACTCCCAGTGGAGTTATAAACAGCATCAGAAAGAACATGTAGGCTATGCCTAGAAAAAAAAAATGAAATTTTGGGTTCAAGAGTACTCAGGAAGATACTGAAAGCTGGTGAGATTGTGATCATATCAAGACTTCTCCTTCTATAAATGCATGGTTAGGTGCAAACATATTTTCATGAAATTTGCTCTTGGTGAATATCTCTGGGATCTCGCCTCTGTTTAATCAAATGGCTGGTGGATTCCCAGTTTAGCAGAGTGGCACGTAGACACTTATGTATACACAAAGATATCCACTCCTTCTGTCCTAGTAGAAGGTGTCCCTGCCCATGGCAGAGGGGTTGGAACTAGCTGATCTTTAAGATCCCTTCCAACCCAGCCCCTTCCGTGATTCTATAATTCTGCTCCCAGTCACAACCTGAAACTCCTTTTACCAACGTGAAGATGCAGGACCAGTGAAAATCACTTTCTCTGCCTTTTTTTGTGTGTGTGGCTATCATCTGGACTACCACAATCTGGAATTACAGGTAGATAAGGAATCTCTGAAAAACCTATTTTTAGGAAACTCTTTTGTCATTGAAATGATATTTTAATCTAAAAGCACCCTGAGAGGAGAGTGATGGTGAACTTGTCCTGTATTATTGAACAGCTTCTTCCCGCAGCCGGACAAGACCTTTCATCACCCTGCTCCTGCTCTCCTCACCAGTCCTTTCAGTCTCCACCAGTTTCTTGATGCAATCACCAAGAAAGTTCAAAGCTTTATAAGCTCTTTAATTAAAAATACATTAAAAAAGCAGGTAGAATATTTCATGTCCTGCAATTGAACAACTGCTTTTATTTTTCTCTGAGTGTCATGGCTTATTCCTCCCTTTTCTTCCCTGGACAGCAGCTTTGCAAGAAATCTCCTTTCCACCAACCTGACTGTCGTTCAGGCAGCCTGAAAGATGACAACAGAACTGCCCTTTTTAGAGAGAAGGGGAAAATGCTGAAGCAGCAGGGTTTCCATTCGCCCTTGGAGTTCAGTACAGCTTGCCTGAAAACAAAACAAGAGAGGAGCACACAAAAAAGGAGAAAGAAAAAAAAAATGCAGCTTCTGTCTCTGGTGCTGACTGCCCACACTCTCCCTGTGCAAAGAAAGCGGACACAGCAAATATCCCTACGAGCTCTTCAGAAATGTATTTTTGCAAATGCTGTATCTTGGCATGTGTTGCTTTTAGCTGCCCTTTCTAACCATGGACTCCTGGCCGCTCTGCAAAGGGTGCTGGCACGGCCAAGCAAGCTGTGTTCTGTGGGAGCCAAAGGGGGAGAGAGCAGGAAAAGGAAGCTAGCGTGGAGAAAGCCACATCAGGCATGAGCACAAGGACCTGTGTCTCATGGTTTTCTGGATGGTTTTGGGATGGTTTTCAGAACTTAGCAAAAGATTTCAGAGGCGGGTCCTCACTGATGGCTGGTCTTCTCTCAGGATCGTGCCAGTGAAGGCGCATCTATGTCCCATGATATGCCAAGGCAAGCAATTCAGAGCACAAAACTTTGTGCTGCAAGAAGCAGGGGTGAACACTTCTCTTGGTGTGGGCTTCATGGTCTCCCTGAGCCTCTGTCCTCTACAAAAAGCAGAGCGCATCACACTGAGGGCATCAAGAGCTCTCTCCCAGGCGCTGAGCTGCATTTGGGACCTCAACTAGGAAGAGGTTAAGGGTACTGGGCTGCTTGGCTGCAGCCTGTGTAGGCAGAGCGGAACTGGTACAAAACCATAGGTCTGTCAACATGTAACCATTCCTGGGGCTGGGCCCTCCTGAGCTGTCTTGGAAATGCGAGGAGGTGCATGTCTAAACACGGGGCTCAGCCCTAGAGCCGTAGCTGCTGTAGCTGTGCCAAACCAAAACCAGACACCAGCACGAAGACGCAGCAGCTCCCTGGTCAAGCCTTGCTCCGTTTCTGCTGCCCCTCTTCTGACTAGACCTGAGATGTTGAACCGGTGCACCTGGCTCATGGATATGAAGAGCTGCCAAGAGGAAGCAACCTCAGCACAGTACAAAGCATGACGTGTCTGGAGTCCTGCCTGCTGGCAAGCTACTGAGTTTCATGCTTGCAGCAGGGAGCTGGCACCCCACAAAGAGCACTCAACTTTGGGCTCATAAGGTCTGTGCTGGACAGGCTGGCCCAACTCTTCTCTCAGGTCTGATCACTTGGATGAATCATCCTGAAGTCAACATATGAGTGCCAGTCCTCAATGCCTGAGTGCTGAGTCCCTTGGGACATGCTGCAGCATGGCACCATCTCATACATAAGCATGGATAACAGACATGGGTACACAAGTCCTGCAGAAGGTCAGTGGACCCGACACCCACAGACCTGTGCCCTGTAAATGAACGGTTCCCCTGGTGTCCTTCAGACCGAGATGCCAGCTGCAGTTTACAAGCTTTGCAGGTCTCTTTCTGCATGGGAGACCAAACTTCTTGACAGCAGAGGGTCACCTCCAACACCCATGGCTGCAGGCAGACCTGACCTGGTAAGCAGGGTAATCCCAAGCCTTGCCACTGGCATGCAGCGTCTTGTGATGGGAGCCGCACCGTGCTCTGAAAGGGCTTGCAATTCGCCTGATGAACTGTTGTTCAGTTCCAACACAATAAAGCAGCAATTGCATATTTAGAAATGATTATTGAAAGCAGATTTATTAAGGATTAACGAGAGGAGTGTGGGAGTGATAAAAACACTTGCTAATCTTTGGGCTGGGCTGGGTTTGATAATCATCTAGAATTGGAAATAGCAGCACAGCAAAATCCTTATCGTATAAATCTGATGCAAAGTTTAATATGACAGTTATCATATGTTTAAATATCAACTGATTATTAGAAACATATTCATTGAAAATTAACCATGTAATAGATTGTTATCTGTGACACTGCTCACTTAAATAAACACACATGTTTTCACAACCAGTTGAGAGTCTATTTGAAATGATAGCTTGTTTTATTATTACTATTTTTTTGTAATGCTGCAGAATGTATTTGTTTGCTCCCCATTCCTGACATAACAGAGATGTTTTTCATTCCTAAGCTGTGTATGCTTAGCCAGCACGTAATCATAATAACAATAATAATAATAATGCATTTTATTTTTATGGCACCCACCAGCCATAGCTCTCTGGCTGTTTCATAAACAAGAATACTAATACCCAGAGAGCACTAAAACATCCATCAGAAAAAAAGCCAAACAGAGTTCAAAATAAAATGCAGCCCATGTAATTAAAGCAAAATAACAACGCGTGCTTAGGATGACAAGTTTTCCAAGTCTCTTTTGAAAGCAAAACAAACCAAGAGCCCTGGTTTGCAGTGATCCAGCCAAGAAGCAGTGGGAGATGGGGGAAACTCAGGCTGCGCAGGAGGGAGCGTCTGCCCATCTGGGTGGGCTCCAGCATGGGTGCAGGACAAACCAGCTTGGCATGGCTGCCCTCTTGGGTCTAATCTATATTTTATTGAGCAAAGCCAAGGCGCTGAGAGGTGAAATGCATTGGCTAGGTTTGTTCAGGAACCCAGCAGCACTTTCATTGGTATGCAATGATGCTTCTTCACTCCCCAGTCTTAGCAGTGAGAGCCCTGGGACCTCCAAGGGGAAGAGGGGAAACTCTGTTCTTTGTGGCATCCCACCCGCCGTGTCAGCCATAAGGGACCACTAGACCAGAGGACAATCCTCAACAGCCACCTCCCCTCCATGCCCCACATCCCTTCCTCACTCCAGCACCTATTCCCACTCCAGTCTTCACCTATACTGGGAAGAGAAGGAAGAGATCATAAAAACCAGTGGTTCCACTTTGATCCCTGGGTAATTTCCTGGTAGAGGATCTGAAGGCAAGGTTTGCTCTTCTTGCCAGTTTAAAAAGGATGGAAAGCACAAGGCAGAACAGAGACCTTGCAGAGTCAGCGTGTGAGGAATGAGAGGTGTCTGGGGATACCTGAATGAGAATATCTGAGTGGAGTGCTGACCTGCGGTAGGGACATGGTTATTGTTAATTCTAAAGACTGTAATTATTATTAATATTATTATCTAGGTGTTAATCCAGCACTTACTTTCTTCAGATTGCTGTTGGTGAACTCTGTCAGGAAATGCCTCTGAGAAGATGTGACTGTGTGGGTCTCTTTTCCCAGAAGCCGGTTTGCATCTTTGAAATTGGACCCAGAGAAGCTGAATGGAGCTTCGTGGAGGCTGGGATGGGATGTCACGGTGGCATGACTCCACCAGGCATCTGCTGTTGGCCTGATGGTAGGAAGGAATGTGGCCTGGAAACTGTACACTTGGGCTTTGCAGGATGGCAAAGGGGGCCTCAGAGACAGCAGAAATATGCTCCCCACCTCACTACATCTCCACGTCCACACACTGGGAAGGTCTGGGACCACTCACATCTTTCCCCAATTAGATGCAAAAAGCCCTGGCTCCCCTTGAATCTGTGTTACACACTCAAAAGGTAACTTTAAGAGAGATTTTGACCATCCATGAGGAAGACTATGGTGTAGCTAAGTATGAGAGTGCATATGTGTGGGGAATGAGTAGCCATTTAGTGGAGGGAAACTCAGGATTCATAAAAAGCTAGCTTGACCTTTCAGTGTCACTTCTGCTTTCGTAGAAAAGCTGAAATTGCTCAATGGGGTTTGCCGAAAGGATTGCTGAATGTCCTTCACCTGGATGCTTTGATGGTATTGAAATACTCTGGCTGTGGGTGACCTTCTTCCCAAGAGACAGGTTATAATGCTCTATGAAGAGAAGTTTTGTAGCTAAGGGACCAAGCTGGGACACAGGACTGCCAGTTTCTGCTTCATCACTGGGTTCTTGGGTTGCATCTCAGTTTTTCAGTGCATGTGTGCACCTAAATACCCTAGAAGAGCCACAGTGAACTGTGGCTGTGGTGAGGGGGGTGACTGCTGAGCAGCTGGCTGATGCCTGTCCAGGTTGGTTCACCAGCCCCCTGTGTCTCTGTTAGCCTCAGTCACAAGGGTCTCCTGACAGCTGTGCCAGAACTGCCACTGAGTTTTCACTCCTTCCTCACCCAGGGGGTGTGATCAGCACTAATTAAGGTTATTCTTCCATCCTCTCACCTGAGAAGGAGCCTTGAGCAGCCGGCTCAGATGAACACACCAAATAGAGTATCACCTGAACTCCCTTGGTATCTCCTGCTAACATGCCACCTCACTGCTCTTTTCCATTTTCCAGTTGTTATACAATCCATTGGTTAGCAGAAGACCTGGTATGACATTTCAAAGCTCCTACTGTTGACTTTTTCCATGGGGAAAAATCTGATTCCTTGATTTGCTTCTAGCATGACAGCCACCTCTGGATCCTTGTTGCTACTTCTCCTCTCACTCTGAGCCTTCAGCTCCTTTCCCACCTTTCCACCAACAAACAACTGATCTCAACTGAGGTTTCTAGGTGTGGAAAACAAGAACTTGTTCCATGCTTGTATTCGTTGAGTGCGTGGCATGTGCAGGCTGGCCAGACACAGCTTTAAAGTAAAACTATTGGCAGACCTACAAGAGTTCACAGAAAAAAACCCAACCTGTATGACAATTTTCTGCGTGATTGATATAAACCATTAGCTGGAAGTACATCCTTTACTTCCCTCATCCTCAGTGACCTAGCTGGGAATTGTTGGGAATAGTGGAGAACCCTCCACTCATCTATCCATCCATCCATCCATCCCACTGTTCCTTCTCTGTCCTTCATATCTCTCTTTATCCACCCATTTCTTTAATCTCCTCTAAACTCCAAAAATATCTAAAAGACACCACAGAGTCATCTCTTTCTTCACCAAGCCCAGGGATTCAATTCAGTTGCTTAATCATAGGCATAAAGTATCATCAGATGTGCCCTGAGATATCTGAGATATTCTCATGAGCCTGAGCTTTATAACACTTGACATGTGGAAGACATATGCCCTTCTGGAGTGGTAGCCAGAGGTCAGGTGGGATGTCCCAGAGCCTCTCAAATGGCACTAGACACATATTTAGGGAACTGAATTGAGTCATAGGTGTCCACTGATCAGCTGTCCATAAAGGGGGCTTAGCACCTTGCTCACAGCAGTTTCATGAGGTTAAATGAGTAAAGGTGGAGCTGAATCTGCCTGGGGATCTCCACAGTGGGTGAACCCTGGCTTGCATTCAGCCTGTGGCGTTCCTCTCTCTGCACAGGGCAGTCCAGTGATGATCAACATGTTGCATGGCAAGCTCAAGGAGGCTTAGCTGGGATACAGCCTGGGCAGGAGCTTGTTCCAAACTTGTCCACGGGCACAAAGGAGAAGTGGAAAAAAAGAGAGAAAGAGTTTCCAGGAAGCACTGAAACAGTTGCAATCTTGCCTTTTGAAAACTGAAGGTAATTAGCAGTTTAGCATTGAATCCCAGGTTAATTGCCTACGATTGGAGTCACTGTTCCCTGTCCTCACAGGCGTCATCTCCTTGCTTTGCCTCCGGGCGATGGGAAGAGAGAGCAATCGGCATCATGAATACACAATGTTAGTAGAGGGGTCTTAAAGTCACCGGGAGGGGGACCTAGCTGGGGGAGCGGCAGGACTGGCCCCTGGCTGAGCCAGAGAGCAGCCGTGAGACTGCTGGTCCGGAAAGGATGAGTCGCAAGGGAAGGGGAAAAGAGATAACAGCTGGGAATGGACTTTGACCAGTGTGTGATACAAGAACTTACAAATATTTTGAGTGTGTGACATGCAGAGCAGCAATAACAGCCCCGATAGCCGACACTGCTGCTTGTAACCATCCTCACCTCACACGGATCCTTTCCACGTACCGTGCAGGGGTGCAGGAGGTCAGCTACCACAAGCAGGTGCCTGACAGCTCCCGTTGGACCTGCATTAGCAAAACACCTTTGCTGCATGCACTTTAGTGACTTTGGCTTTACACCACTCCTGCCAGTGCTGTTGAAGATTGGAAAGAAAGCGATTTACCTTTCTGTAAAAAATGAGATTAAAAAAAAAAAAAAAGGTAAAAAAAATAAAAATGAGGTGACATTTGACAGAGGAACTGTGAATAAAGTTGCGATAAACTTGCATTTTTAGATGCACATGCACATTTGTGCATACGTTTGCCTGGGAATAAGTACATAAACCCAAGGGAATTAAGAAAATCTCTTTCCCAAAAGACCTCAAAATTGTCAGTACACTGGCACTATGTGGCTCCACTTCTTGTTAATTGAAAGTCTAAAAATAATCCTATAAACTCTATATTTAGTAGAAAAGTTTCCTAGGACCTGGATGAGATATGTTATTTTGGATTTGAACATATTGTAAGGAAGTACTTAAAGTATTTTACAGCCAGGTTTTTCCAGTATTAAAAACAAACAGGCATTTTGACTGGGAAAAATGGGGACAAACTAAAATAGAATTACAGCAAAATACAGTGATATTAAAAGCACTAGGATCTTTTGGCAAAAACACTTTGACAAGATTCAGATGATTTCACAGGACATTTTTGTGATTTTTCTTGCACCTTTCACCCATCTCCAAAAATAGGTTCATTTAAAAGATTTCACCATTTCACCAAGTCTAAACAGATTAGTCAGCAAGTCTCCTGAAGCCAGACCTGCATCCTAAATTTAGCTCATTAATGACAAATGCTGTAGTCTGCAACCCCAAAACTCTTGGTTTAGGGAAGGTCATTGCATTAAAACTGGATTGAAATCAAAGGAAGAAGTGCAGGGTGCCTGTCAGAGGAATTGTCCTTACAATGCTACCTCCAGAGCAGTCCCCTTGCAGAACAGAAAAGAGGTTCATTGATTATTCACAGAGGTTGCGTAAACTATGAATCAGGGGATTGCATTAAGGATCAGTCCTTCCAGCAGCTGGATTGTAGCCTTGAACACCACAATGCAGCCTACCCTGGAGAATTACTACACGGAAGGATAGCAAACTGGGACCAGCCGCTGTGCCAATGACTTCACCTTCTGCAGGGACCCCTTGTAGAGCATCCCCTTGTGTCTGGCTGGATTTCCAACAGGTCAGAGTCTCTGCCATGCATGCATCAAACTGCACCAGACAATCCCAAGTGGTAGGAGGCAAAGCAACTCATACTCATCTGCAGAGCTAACCGTTCCTCTGGGAAGATCTCCTTCTTTAGCCCTTAGAAAAAATCACGTGCAGGATACAAGATGAGAGGTAGTGATGGGAGGAGGAAGGGGACACTCTGGGCTGATGGATGCAGCCCAGTCTCTGAAACAGAGTGAGCTGTGGTGATTTATTCAAGCTGGCAAGGTAAGCAGGGAGTTTTGGCCTGGGGGAGCCTGGGGCAATGAGTAAGCTTAAATTTCTGAAGGGTGGAGCTCAAAATTCTTTTTTATATTATACAAAATTTTAAAAAAGAAAGAAACTGATTCATTCTCCCCAGCCCCAAGGAAGACATTCCTCAGGTTAACACTAGGTGTGTCTACTGGGAACGTGGTGCAATAGAGGTCAGGAGGTACACGAGGGATGCACATATGCATCCCTCCAGAGAAGGCCGCTCTCCAGAACTGAGGACCACAGGGAAGTCCTAGCCAGGACCTCCGTCATCATTACAAAAATCAAAGGATGCCCCAACCTTGAAGCGCTAACAGACACATTGGAGGAAGATGATGGGGAAAGGAGCACCATTGTCCCACAAAGTAGTGCACAAGGGAAAATGTCAGCAGCGGTCAGATGCCAGGTCAGTCTCCAAGTAGGCTCTTTTATTAAGTGCTGTGGTCATCTGCTTTCATAAGTGAAGAACTGCCATATCCTGCCTGCCCTACTAGAAGCAGAAGAAGATCCCTGAAAGGGGAAAGTAGAAAGAGTTACTGTAACCGGCCCCAGTTCACACCCAGCTTTGAAGGGAAAACACATTGTCTGTCTGCCAGCCAAGTTTCCTCCCTTCCTGGGACTGGCTGTGTTGGCAACACAAACAACAGCAACCAGACAGAGACCAAGAGTTAAATAACGACCATGGGTCTGTGGTGGATGGAAGGACTTTATGGCTCTTTGCAGAGACACAATTTTCCCCCAAAATTTCTGCTCCCTTTGCCCTTTTCTGAGAAAAAAAGGCATTGTTTAATGTCACAGGACTCTCCTAGCTGACTGTGACAACATCTTTTTACCATCTCATACCAGCATACCTTTCATGCCAGTCCCCCTACTGCCTTCTCCTTGTCTTTCCTCCCCCCAGGCATATATTCTCACTGTTTCTTCCTTGGCTGCTCCCTTTTCATTGGCTGCCCAATCTCTTAACAGAACCAGCCACAGCTGCACCTTGTCTACATCAGCCAATATGCTGCCCCTGAAGCCAGCCCACAGTTGTGTATTATCAATGTTAATTAGCCCAGCCTCATCCCTTTACAGCAGGGGTCCTCAAACTTTTTAAACCGGGGGCTGGCGCATGGATGAAGTGGCAGGTAGTCATCTGTGGCTGCTTGGTTTCCACCCCCAACCCCCCCCCCCAACCCCCGGTGAGGGGGGCGGGGGGGTTCTGTAAATACTGGGGGGTGGATTGAGGACGCTGGGGGGCTGTATCCAGCCTGCGGGCTGTAGTTTGAGGACCCCTGCTCTACAGTTTAAGAGCCTTCATGTGGGCACAGCAGATACCCCACTGTGTCAGCTTCTCTTCCACAGACAAGAGTGCTCTAAACCCCTTCTTCCAGCTGTCCAAGGGAGCAGTTTCACTTGGTAGCTGGCCCAGCAGCAGGGCTGTTCTCTCTTCCACCACCTGAAGTCTTACCCAGAATGGCGGCAGCAAGCAGGAGTGCTGGTCTCTTAGTATTACACCACAGAGTGAAGAAATGATCTTGTCTTGCCCATGGGTCAGGTCCCCAGGAGAACAGTTTTGTTCCTGGCTCTGTTCTTGAATAAGTCATTTTGCCTCTTTCCATTTCTTTAAAGGTCAGGACAGTCTCCCTAAGTACCGTTGTAGTGAGTAACAGCATGGAGCCCTGATCTCAGCCTCTTGCTGCTGTGGCAATACAAGTAAGAGTAATGCTTTTGGTTTCCAAAGCCCTGCCACCATTAGCTCTGGCACTGTAGTGCCAGTTGCCCTTCTGTCAAAGGGGGAATCACAAAGAAGAGCTATTCAGTCATAATATTTATGAGTCCCTAAAGTGGTTATCAATTTCCAAGTGGAGCTCATACACACCAGAGGCATCATGGCAGCAAAGACAGTGAAAAAACTCAGCATATGCTCAACAAGAGCCTGGCCATTTGGTGGTGTGACTCATCCTCATACAGAAGGAGATTTTAGGCATGCAGTAATATAAACCAAACGTTAAAACTTCCAGAAGTAGAACCAAACTACAGCTTCAAGTTTGGCATGGAGTCCCGTGCATGGTGACAGTGGATTGTTATTTCAGGGACATTAGTTAGGGAAGTTAGTTGGGGAAATTAGGGAAGGAAAAAGGATGCAGGGGCTATGCTTGACTGCCACTGGTCCCATATGGAGGTGTCTACTCTCCCTCTCTCTATGCTTGCTCACCTATTAAATGAAGGGCTGGCTCTATCTAATGACCCATTTGCCTGTGTGTCTGCTCTAAGCAAGAGAGAAAGCCCTTCTGGTGGGGATTTTCCAGATCAAAGAGCCAATGTAGATCCTGTTTCTGCTATCATTGCCAATTTTTTTTGCCATGGTAGACATCGATAAGGATATACCTTCAAAATCCTTCATTGCAGAAGATTTGTAGCAGGTTGTGGCTCTGTAAATGGCTATCCTGTGTGTGGAAGATTGCAAGTGGAAAGTACTGCAGGGCTCAGTCTAGAACAGCTCAGGAAAGGTGTCCAAGATCTTCATGGGGGTTGGATCTGGGGCTGTGTGGGTGGTTGAAGACATGTCTTCTGCCCTGAACTAGTCAACATCCATTATAGGCAACCATATACCTTTTCCTGGTTGTTTTGCAAGAATTTTCCATTCCTGGGCTGGGTGAAACTTTCCCAGATATGTCCCCAAAAAAGCAGCTCAACTTAAGAAGGAACAACAGTGTCAGCCTGCAGGAAGGAGCCCAGAGTCCATTGAGACTATTTTCCTCCATGTGCTCCAATACAGGGAGCTGCTTTGGACTCTGGACAGCCTCCCTCAAAGCATGCTGTCTTGTCCTTGTCCCCCACACCCCCTGTTTGAAATAACCCATTCTCACCTCTTCTCTGTTTCTGGCATTTGAAGTATGCCCAGCCCCTGGTGCTCCTCTTTGCCTTCCCAGGGACCACGGAGGATACAAAGGGCGTGATCTAAACGTTTCCCGTGGCGCTCAGACAGATAGAGCAGAGATTAGTGGTGGAAAGAACACCTATGAGGTCACCTCTGACATCCCCAAGGAGCAATCCAGGATTGTTCCTTTGCATTTTATTATCTGGCACTCTGTCCAGCTCAGCAGTAACGTGACTCAAACTGCAATCTTCCCAGAGCTTCCCTAGGGAACACGAGTCGCAACCTTGTGTTTCTTACTGTCAGGAAACATTTCCTGATATTCAGCCTAAATTTTCCTTTCCTTAAATTCATTCTATTTACACCTCTTCTCAGACAGACCTCACCCTGGACAACCTCTCCTCCTCCTCCGAGTTCAGACCCTTTTTGAACTTTGTTGTTTTGAGTGCATTTGTGAGTCCAGTTTTGCTGTATTTGCTTTGCTTCATGCTGGGTAACTCCTATTTCAATACCTGAGAGCCTCAGGCTCATCAGTGCACTTCTCGTTACAGCCCTATGAGGAAAAGCATGCTTCCCTAAGGTCCCCGTCCTCCAAGATACCTGGGTACCCAAAAGCCAAAGGTCTTTTGATGCCCATAAATGACTGTTAATGACCCTAATGACCCTGGTTTTGATGGGAAAGCTGTGCACAAATCACCTACAGATGAAACACCTGACTGAGAAAAGTCCTTACCATCGGGATCCCCCATTAAATGTTCAAGCTTGTCTCACTAACATGAATTGGTCCCTTCGGTTTTGCTGTCGATGTGGCTTACTCGTCACTCTTGTGTGTCTTGGTGGAAGCTGGAGGTCAGAACCCCCATTTTCTCCCTCCACACAGTAACAGTGAAGAGGAAAAAGGACTCAAGGGCAGGCTGCTTACGTGTTCAGCTGGTGGCCAAATGAATGAGCCAACTCTGCTGGCCTGCTTTGTGGACTGAGCCCAGACATTGATTGTCCTGATGCTTTTCTCCTAAATTCACAGCTCTGCATATGCTGTCCTGCTAATGTCTGTGGTGTTCTGCCTTTGCTGCTTGTGGATAGTGAGTTGTACAGGGACACATGAACTGAGTAGCTTTTGCTGAAATAAAAACTAGGAGGCAGAGTACAGAGGAAACAGAGCTGAAAACTCATCTCTAAAAGTTACCAGCTTTAGGGCTGAGCTGCCATTTGGAAATCTCTGATCTCTGAAAGCCGACAGACAGAGACAGCTTTAGCAATGAGCAAGTGGGACAGGTGCTTCAGAAGGCCACCAGGAATACTAGCAAATTATAGGGGATGCTCTCGGTGTTATATCTTGGTGTATAATTCTTGACGAATTATAGGGGATTTAACTTGGTGTTAAATGACATCTGGTCCTATGCTGAGAACTGCATGTGGCAGAGGTGAGGCAGCAACTTCTTTCCATGTGCAGAAGCAAAATATTCCCCATGTGAGGAGAATCCTCAGATAGGATCCTTCAAAATGTTTCAGTCAATGGGAGCAGCATTTAGAGGCTGAAGTGACTCAGAGCTTGTTGGACAGAGAACCTCTTTTTTTTTGCTTTTTGGTTGCCCAATATGCAGTACTGTGGGTGCTTGGTCTGCACTTGGGGCTCCCACAGACAAGAGCAATAATAATCAGTATTACGGAGAAAAGGAAGTATTGTCTTGGATTGACTCCAGAGGCAGAAATGATACTAATTCCCTGGTGGAAGCAAAGCCTGAGTAGCCCACAGCTATGGTGATTCAGAGATGTTATCCAGGAAAGTCTGTGTGTATGCAGGGAGACCTTCTTCATCAGCTCCCTGGAAGCTGCTTCTAGGGAAACATAAAAGAGTATTTGTGTGTTTTTCCATGGCTGGACAGTGGTTAGGATGCAGAAGTTGATGCTTCTCTACGTGTCTTTATGTTTACAGCAATTAACCAGCCTTCCTTCACAACCCTGATTGCAAAGTTAGCATGCCATGAAGTACTGTGGCTGGCACAGGCCAAGTGTTCCCTGGGCAAACAATGTCCAGCCAGGCTCTCCTGATTAGCTCTGATTACTGCAGGGATGTTCGTACAATGCCACATTAGGAACAGTTGCTTTATTGTTGGGGAAATGCATGGGCAGCCGTGCTCGCAGGGTGGATGAGCTCACAGGCTGGGGTGAGCAGCCTGTTCCAGGCACTTTTAATGCGCTGTGTGCTCTCAGAAAGAAAATAGACTCTATCTGGCTTAATGGACATGCAAGACAGCAGGGAATATAGGCTTGCAAGAGATCTCAGGAGGTCACCCAGAACATGTCCTTGCTCCAAGACAGGACCAGCTATGGCATCCTTAACAGATTTTAACCTCATCCATTGGTAAAGGCCTCCAGAAATATCTTCAGTCCCCCTTTGGGTACCTCTGTTTTGATGTCCTATTTGTGAGGGAGCATTACTTGCTAGCTTCTTTCACTCTTGCTGCAATTGAAAGCCAGGTCTTCTTGTCTGATACTTGTGGATTAGAGAACTGATGATTCCCCTCCATAACAGCATTTTATGAGACAGTTCCCATCGTATCAGCTCCCCTGCCCATGTTTCCTTAAGGTAACCCCCCCTCCCCACACACACACACCTTCTTTTGGTCTGTCTCCGCAGACAATGATTTCTAGATCTGTGATTTTGCTTGCTTCCTCCTGGCCCCTCTCCAGTTGGTCTGTGGCTTTCTGACAACGCAGCACCCAGACCTAGACACAGATATCACAGCCAATGCAGAACAAAACGTAATTGCAGTATTATCTTATAGATAGACTACCTTACTCTTTACAGCCTGGCTGTGGGGTTTGCACACTTTAACATTACAACACTGTTGACTCAAGCTCAGTTTATACCCCCACTGTTTCCCTAGATTCCCTTCTGCAGCCCTACTGCCAAGCCAGACCTCTTCTTCCTGTACATGGAAAACTGATTATTCACGTCTTGTCCCTATCCAATTTAATCTTTTTTTTTTTTTTCCCTCCCAGATTCTTTCTCCAGTTTGTCAATGTTCTTTTGAATTGTAATCCCACTTTTCCATGTGCTTGCAGTCTAGCTTAGCTGGCATTAGCCAGTACAGTCTAGATGCAAACGACTATCAGCCTGGTCATCTGAAACAATGAGTAGTCTCAGGCCAAGCACAGACCCTTGCACAGTGCTGCTCAGCACATATTTCTGGCAGGACCTTGATCTTGTGCTAATTGCCTTCCAAGAACACTCTTTTAAATTGTTCTACTTGAAACCTGCTATCTCACAGCAACACCATCTGGACCATTGTCTCCACTTTGTTTACAAGAATGTTACGTGTAACAGTGCAAAGCACAGCCCTAAAGCAGAGGTTCGAGTTTTCTTGTGTACTGGGCCTACTAGTCTATCAACAAGAGAAATTAGATTGGACTGGGACAGCCTCCTCTTGACACATCTGTCTTGGCTGCCAATCAGTGTCCTGTTGTCTTCTGTGCTCAGAAACAGTTTTCTTGCCCTGTCCAAGAATTTTTCCAGGAAGTAAGGTTGGTGGAGCCTTGACAGCTGTTCATTGATATATGATGCATAGCTAGGTGTCATCTTTGGCATACCCAGCACGCTACCTGTGATGACAGAGAAAATGATGCAAGTTCTAAGACATTGGGGGAGGAAGCAGAAAGACCTGGGGGTAGGGAGGGTGGGGGCAGACACCAAATCAAATATGCCTTTTTTTTTTTTTTTTTTTAAGAAGTGAAGGTGAAAGAGGGGAGAGAAAATACTTCATAGGTACTAAAATCAGTCATCTTGAGCAGCTGAACAAACAGAAGATGGTTTTCTAAGGATTTGTGTCTCTTAGTTGATTAACTTTTTGATAGTTATTGTAAAAGGCTCTGTTATTTGTGCATAGATCTGTAACATTTAATTCCTCTCTCTGTTCTAGTCTTCCTCCTGTAGGGTCTTCATCTAACATTGTATGGGATGTCAAATACAACAGTAGAAATTGCCTGTTGACATCAAGTCAAACAAGTCTGTAATCGTATGAACACATTTGTGATTGTATGAACAAATGTGATGAATTTATGCCTCTATGAATTTAATTTCTGGCCATTTACTTTGCAAAACTTGTAGGATATTAATTGTCTTTGGTATCTCTTCCCGTGGATAGAGTGACATTTACATCCAGTGAAGATTTTCAACAAATAACAGTGTAAACAGAGACCATGTAATTGCCCAAGCCCTATTTGCATCAGTTTCAGTGGTGGGATTAGACTCCTCATAACTTTCTTTACACTGTTCTGAACACTTGACTGATGTCTACAGACCTTCACAACAGCACCTGGTTAGATACTTTGCTACCAAAGTTGGAGTCTGATTTGTATATGGAGCAAAGTCACAGCTTCAGGATGATGAGAGTCCTTTGCTCTTGGTGAGTGCTCCACCGAGATGCCACAAAGCCCAGCACTTCACAGGACCAAGCGTCAACTGATCCTGACACTGATATTTCCACCCCATGGCTGCAGTTCAAAGATACCCAGCAAAGCCAGGCATTCAAATGTGAAAATGATTAGACTTCTGCGGTCAATTTCTGTGTTGTGATTGCCATGCACACCCTGAATACTCTGGGCTAATGTTTTCATTTAACCATGGCTTTTTTGGTTTTGAATGCTCTTCGTGTACTGGAGCTACAAAAACATTTTGATAGCCTTAGATTTACCCAAACAGTTTGGCTTTGCCCTGACTTTGAGGCAGCACAACAGGCAACTTGACTCTAAGTGAAAGCAATTAAGCAGGCATTTAAAAAAATGTGTGAGTGAACTTTACACCGATCCTATCCTCTGGAGGCCTCTGATGTAATACAAGCTGCTCAGGGATTTTTGGCTGCTGTTTGCATGCATTGCTACTGGCTGCAAAGCTTCAGATAGAATTGAAACACCTGGGTCTAAGTCTTTTCATTCAAGTTTCCAAATATCATCACCTCAATATCTCTTACTTGCCACAGCCTGAAGACAACTGTGTCATCAGGTTGTCACAGATGCCTCCTGATTCTCCCCCTGCTTGCTCCAGAGCGGGCTTCTGGAGGTGAACTCAGACACTTAAAGATTGTGGTGGCAATCTGCAGTTCACAGGTCCTCCTAGGCTTCCCCATGCAGCAATGTGGTTATAAACAAAGATGAGTCAAAACTAGGTTTCCTTGGTCTGGCCTTTGGGGTAGTGTTTGAAGGATGTTTTGATGTGAACTACAATAACAAGCTGGCTTAACAAACTTGAGGAAACCTGGTGGTTGGCTTTTAGAAAGTCCCCAGCGACTAGAGTTCCAGATAACATTCTTCCATATTCATGGAATTTATGCTCCCTTGTTTGCTACCATTTAAAAAATATTTAAAAAATAAAGAACTACTCACATTGTCCATCAAGTTTCCTGAATTTTTCTTAGAATTTCCAGGAAACCAGGCAACTCAACGGGCTGAGTAACATCAAACAGCTTTCCATGGCTCAGGTTATAAGGTCACTGGGTGTTTCATGGAAGCCATGTGACTTGTTTCAAACAACTCCTGGAAAGAGAAGATCTCTGTCAACAAATAAACTTGTTGCCTGGGCCAGCGCTGGGATTCCTGTTTAAGGCTTGGTCAGAGCAAGGGTACGTGAGGGACAAGGAGCAACTACTTCTGGATTCATTTAGAGTCGCTCAGGGAGTTTGAGTGAAAGATGTCAGTTCACTGCATGCTTAGCATCAGTGAGCTGGGGCAAGTAGAGATGCTTAAATCCTTACAGATGTGCAGGAGCCTATGGCGACTTGGTAATTAACAGTGATCCTCAAATCACCTGCTCACCAGTGACCAAACTCCATAGGCCTCCTTTATTGGGATTAAAAAAGCAAAGCATCCTGAATTCCACTTCTGAGGAATACCTAGAAATCCTTGAAGGTACCTCTATCTTGACATGGCTAGATACCCTGAGGATTATCTCCTTCCTATAGCCTGCTAGCTAGGAAACTACCTTACCTCTTGCTAACTGCTTTATAATAGGAAACTGAGAGCATGATGAGAAAATTTGGACACATCATTCAAAGCAGGAAGATTACTGAAAGTGTCTTGGTTGCATCAGTCTTTCTCCCTAGAAATTAAACCAATACCATGACAAAAGTTGGGGTTTTTTTTGTTTTGTTTTTAAAAAAGAGTTAATAATGGTACCAATGCTTATCAAGGACAGACCTTAATGCTCAGAAGTGTGTTGGTGTTCAGGAGTACTGTGACATACTGTGGACGAGTCCAGAAGAAATTCCACCTCTTTAGATCTGCACATGTGGGAAATTAGTGCGAATTTAGTAGTGTTTGCAGAGAATGAGAGTCTAAAACACTTCTTGGGAGCCATTGGAAAGGAAATCAGAATAATGGACTCAACAGCAAAAGCCATTTGTTTCATGTGGCTAAATAATCTTAAAATCAGTGGCAGTTGCTGAGTTTTAGTTTGTGTCACTTTAACTATCAAAGCCAGTAAATGACTTGTCCTCTTGGGATAACAGCAATGCATCAAGATAATATTTTAAGGCTCTCTTCTATGCAAGTTTTTTGGAAGTCTCAGTGGCTTTGCAAGAAAAATGGGAGAAGACTGTCTAATAATCCTGTGTACACCTGGGATATAGGAATGGCAAGGACTGAGTCCCACAGCTGCAAGAATTGACCTTGGCTTCCTGGGTCCTAACCAGGTGGCTGTTTTGTCAGGTGGGAGGGGAGGAAGGTGGCATCAGTGATCCTCCTCTGTTCTTGACATAACAAGTGTAGGCATTTATTTTCAGGAGAGGAAGAGAGCTTAAGGATCACAAGTTCTGTCCTTGGTGTGCTTTGTAAGCTAACGCTGCATGGATCCTTTTACTAAGTTGATTTTGGGGGTCTCGTTTTGAAGCACCTATTTCTCCCTGCTGATAGCACTGAGACTTTAAGAACCAAACCCCTATTTCTAGAGTCCACTCTGGGGACAAGCTGCCTAAAGTGAAATCATTTGGCACATAAACACCTTGGAGCCGGCTGGGTCATGCTCCTCAGTCATGGATGCTATATAAAAACAAACAGGCGTGAGGATAAAATGTTTGAGAAGAGAATTGTTTTTTTCATTGTATCTCTTTCCCCAAGTACCCGTTCCTGAGGGAGATTGCTCTAGGCAGAGTTTACATCTGTTTCATGGCAGCTGTTCCTATGGAAGAGTTTTGCAAAAGTGGCACCTGGAGAAGCACTAAGGACTTGGTGGTAAAATCTGCACTCAGCAATGACTTCTCTGTATCGATGGCTGATGTAAGAACTACAGCATTCTTTGTAGAGAAAGGGTGTGCTAGGCTTTTTACTGAACCAGGCATCTTGGGACATTTATCAGCTCATTAGCCCCTAAACGTTTCAATCAACAGAATGATGTTAATAGCTGCATCCCATGCAAGGCTATTCTGGATCTTAACATCATTTAGATCCCTTGCTCAAGGCTTATTAGGGCTTTCATTAGAAAATTGGCACTTCGTATATTTGCTTGTTTGCAATACAACCTAATAATTTAATTTTTGTTTGCACTACATGCTTTTTTTTTGGGGGGGGGAAAGAAGAAACAACTCACATATAAAGTGGACTGTCCTTTATCCACTCAACATTTGATGTGAGGTGTGTCCTATCTGCCTGCAAGCCCCAGATGCACACATGGAAAGCAAACTCCTTTCAGTCAGCAGGGTTTACACCTTTTGCCTGGGTTAGTGGGTTACACGAGACTAATGCTGAGGGTCTGGAATTTGTCCTTGCTGACAACGTATAATTAAACTGGCAGAATGGATGGTAGCATCTGCTGCCAAGACTCCTTCCAAGTCCATGAACCTGACCACCGTTACAAGACCTCCACTCTGTATATTGTTGACTTCTTTGTCCAGTTCAACAAAACATGACTCATGAGGGGAAAATCACTACTTCTCCCCAAGAGACTCCTTTGCAGGCTGACAGTTTGTCTCACTATTGAGAAACATTTCCTGATAATTGCACTGAAAGTTTCCTCTGCTTCTTTTCGGCTCATTCCTCCTAGATAACAATCTCACGTTTATATATAGTGTTTGAGCATTAAAATCCCACCTGACCAGCAGGGTGAGTGCCTCTGAATAGTACTGAGATCCTGTAAAAAGACCCCCTCCCTTCCTGCTGTATCAGAGGAAAGTTTAAGACTCTAAGGACCTCAGCACCCCGTCTAAAAAAGCAAGAAAATAAATCCTTTGAAAAATGGATGTACTTATGCCTTGCCTGCTTCTGGAGTGAAACAGCTGTGCTCTGCTAACACCGTGCAGGGATCAAGACTGAGAAGTAAAATAAAAGTATCTCTATCCCACAGGAATTACTGGTAGGAAGTGGGGTAAATCATAATATTGATCCAAGAAAAAAAGACCATGTTGAAGGCGGCCATTTCCCGTAACTGGCAAGGTGTTTCACAGCATTGTCATGACTTTAGCTTCAGATTATATATGAGGTTTCTGTTCCAGTTTAGCCTTTCCACTCTGCTACCATCAAGAGCATGAAGTTGGATGGAAGTTAACTGACCCAGGAAAAAAGCTATAGCCAAGCTGCCAACCTTATGTAGAAGGCACATGCTGGAGTAAAAGAAAGGAGATGTAAGAAGTAAGGGATGCAGAGTTGTGTGCTCTGTACAGTGCATGAAAGTCACACAGGCTGCACTGGGGCAATCTAAGGTATATTGTGGGTTATTCCCAGCTCTGCAAGGGCCATGATCAAACCCATTTTTATGTCCCTTGTACAGACGATGCCTGTTTGGGAGCACTTTCCTGGATGCCCCAGGAACAGCTTCACCCCACATGGCCTCTGTTACTGCCAGAAGCAGGAGCAACACTATCTACCTTTCCCTGCAGTAGGAGTGACGCTTCGGGATACTCACCAGTCATATGATGTCACCTGTCCTCCCATGCAGGACAGAGGTTGTCCTGCGGGCATTCAGTACCTGTGTATAAACAGGGGAACAGGCAGAAACCCAGCCATGGTGTCTCACCCTGCCACTACGGAGGGCTGAAGGTGCCCATGCTGTGATGGTGGGCATACCTTAATGCTTTGAATTAGACCACTCCTTGTGACTGACTACAGTCTCTACTTGCTCTGTTCTCCCTTCTGCTCCCAATCACCATGTGGACCAGGTTGTATGCTCCCTGTCTTTTGGATGTTATTCTTACAAGCCCATTCCTTTAAGTCATCCAACTTCAATGGTTCCTCTTATTTGGTTTCACACTCATCTCATCTTGCTTCTGGTATTGATTATGGATGCATTTCTTCAATAGCTTATGTTCTTTCAGTTGGAATGACCTTCATTTCTTTCACACTCCATGGACAGCAAAACAAGAACAAATGTATGTTATAACCCCTGCACCCTTCAAGCCCCTCCCCTGCACTGCAAAATCAACTGAGCAAGCTTAAGACACAAAATCTGTCTTGTTGGAGATAGAAAGACAGAGAGGATGGATTTGGTTTGGGTTTTTTTTGCATCCTGTCTGCCCCTTGGCTTCTAAAGAAAAGTCATCCAAAAGACTGTTCTAAGGAACCTGAATGCAGCCTGGATTAAGCTGAAGTGCAAACTTTCATTTTGGTTCAATGAAGCAGAACAAAACTGTCTGATTCAGAAATGTCAAAACATTATGTTTTTCTCTGAAGTATTTCAGAACCAAAGTATTTCCTCTCTTTTCCATGAAAAAGTTAAATATTTGCATATGGAGCATATTTCTCTGCAACCTCACATATGGAGGAAGCAAAAGTTTGAATTTCATCATAACAGAATTTCTTACAGGGCAGGAATTCCTGGTTCTGTCCTTGGTTGAAACAAAACATTATTTCCTTAATAATTAATCACTTTTCTTTCAGACAAGAAAAACTGGCCCTCAAAAGTTGGAGTGCCTTATCTGAGGTTCTCAGGACTGGACCCATTTTTTGGGCTTTGGTACATAGGCAAAGCCTTTAGCAACTAATGCAATTCAAATACATCATTAATAGCTAGAAGTCATAGGAGAATCCCAGAAGAGGTAATTGCACTCATCTTCCCAAGCATCTGTTCGAAAGCGATGCAAAACTTCGTTACTCAGCTCTCACTGCCTGTTACTGCTGATTGTGCACATAAAGTTATTTGGATCCCCAACCCAACTGCAAACAGCATCTCAACAGGGCCAAAGGGTGTCATTAGTGGGCCAAGATTAGGATAGAGCTTTCAGAATTAGATTCTTAAGCGCATTATCTTGCATATACGTTCAGGCATGACTGACTGGTCTTTTCAATGCCATGTGTTGGGGCTATTAGTTTGAAGTTACTTGCTTAGGCCATAGTAGTACCCAGTAAATTAAGCTTCTAGTGTGCTTCATGAGAAGGTCTTTAAATAGCCTAGATACTCTCCTTTCAATGGGAACAGTGGTGGGTCATGAATCATCATACCTGGCCATGGGCTGGCAAAATAGGAAGCACTCAGCAGCTGTCAGATTTAGGGTTTTTTTTCTAATTTCCTGTCAGGAGTGTCCAACCCTCCCTCCTCGGTTCAGTCCTGGAACAAAGCCATTGGAGAAGAGGGTGGCATGTTGAGTAAAAGCATTGTCACTTGATGCTCTCAGGACCAAGAAGGAAGAGTAGATAAATCTGTGGGGGCTAACAGAATCATGGTCATTGAAGATAATATAGCAGAAGCAGGAGTATAAAATTACAGCGGACAAATTTGATGTATGGTCTTCTAAACAAAGTTTTGGCTTTGTTAGATTGTTCTCCTTGTGAGTTACTGCATGTCTTGTTGTATCTACATGTTTTGGGCTCCTAGTCCCTAACTGGTGGTCGTTTCAGAACATTTTAGACTCAGATCTGGCTCCATGCCCAGGATAGATAGAAACCATGACATCAGAACACAGCTGAGCCCCAAGTTGAGTTGTCCTCCAAAAAAGAGCAAACCATGACTTCATCTTGCATCTGTTGCCTTCTGTTTGACAGCAGCTCAGGCACCCACCTCCTGCAAATACAGGCCTTGCTTAAACCAGAAAAGACTGTAAATTTGTTCCATAAGTTCATACTGAAGCTTGGAGGAGTTTCATACTGGGGGTCATGGCCATTGGGCCAGAAAAGAGTCCCCTCCTCCAAGTCAAAGTTATATCTCCTCTCCTACCATAGACATATTATAATAGCAAGAATCTTCAGAACTACATCTTCTTCTGTCATTTAGAAATCACAGAAGAAATTGTGTTGGAAGACACTTCTCGAGCTGTTCAGTTCATGCCCCTGCTCAAAGCTTAACTAGCTTCACAGTTAGAGCTGAAGATCTCAATCCATTTTGACCTATCATTTTTAAAAGCTCTACTTCCTTGGCAACAGTGAATTTAAAGGAGATATGTCTAAACTGGACTATGAGCTACGGCTGTGCTCTCCACGGCTGCTTTAGACTTAACAACATAAGCAATAAGTATTTTATCTCTTGCCTTGTGGGACAGCTCAGAAAATGTCATGCATTTCATTTGCCTCCCCCCCACTCCCCCTTCTTGAAATCCTATCCCATCACTCCTCTCAGCATAGTAATTCCAACCCACATTTTTAATTAAACCAAAGTAAATCAGTACTTTTTCTTTTTTTTTTTTTTTCTTTTAAACCAAAATATCCAACCAAGCATTTTACTCTAGGTCGAATACTGGAGCAATTGGCTTCAGTTTTGAATTTCTTTCAGTAAAAAATCTGGGCAATTTTAAACAAAACAAACTTTTAATGAAACTTTTGAAAGTCCATAATTCATCACCAAAGCTTTCAAAGCTTTCAAAGAAGTATTTTCAGCTAGGCTGAAAAAAGAGAAAAGTACAAAAAGACTGAAATATGCTACATTTAATTAAATTTTTCTCTGATATTTTATATTATATATGCAGCTATATCAGTTGGGATCCTCTAACCCACATATCATCAGGCATGGCTTCAAAAAGCTTATTTCCTTCTGCTTCTCCGTCTCACTTCCTTACTCTGAGGCTATGTGTTGAAACAGAAGTGATATTCTGTTGCCATCATCACTGAGTCCATGTTGGCTCCTTTTCTAACACCCCAAAGAATCTAGGCTTGGCTTCATTTCACCTCGATTCATCTCCTATAACCACAGGCAGTTAGTGGAGGGTCTGACATAGGAAGCGTCCCTGACCTCATCTCCTTTGCCACTTAATAGAGGGAGATCTACAAAAGGCAGCTGAAACCTGCGCAAAGTCTGAATCGCCTTTTGCAGTCTTTCTTTCTTTCTTCACTGAGAGGAAAGGGTATCTGAATTAAGATCTACACTTGATATCTTGTTAAGTGTATCTGGACTTAAGACAAATAAATCCAGTTGAAATCCAGAAACTCTTCTTTAGGTTAAATTATCTAGGCCATATCCTTGCTAGTGTCATCTTGTCCTTTTCACTTGTTGCCAAGCTGGTTGGGATTCAACTAATTTACTGATTCCTCTAGCCACGTGGTTTAATTTGTCTGTTTAAAATGCTTGCACCGCAACCCAGTGGTAGTGTGTAGGGTTCATTGATGAACCACAGGAAATTAATCTTAAAGTAGATCAGAACACCTTCTCCATATGAGCACGTTGTTTCATCCAGACATGGGAAACTGGGAGAGTGGAGTGTGGTGAGACTTGTGTGTCTGTGCGTGATGCTGGAATTACTTTAACTGGCATTTGACCTGTAGTGGCCTGGCCATGATTCCTTGAGATCTGTCTTGAAAGATACGGTGACATTTTCTGACAATAATACGAGATCAGGGAATGGAAGAGATGAGTATATTTTTGCCCATGTTCAGGACAGCAAGAAGAAAATGTAGTGCTGATAGACGACACACAGCTTCAGCACAATTCCAAGGTTGTTGAATTGCCTGAGCTGCATCCCAGACCATACCAATGGTGTCTGCGTTGCGTTTATGTGCTTGGAGACCACTGCCATAGTCTGGCACCTTGACATTTCTGCTTCTATCTCATGGATTCAAGGTGCAGATGAAATACTGAGGCTATGCTTGACACCTTCTAAAGGGCTCCCTCTATGACCAAATTTATACTGCGTTTTTTACATCTCATTAGGAGTCATGATGATAAACCTGACAATTCTAGCATGTGGTCTGAATATGACCAGCTGCTGTTTATTCACCCTGACATGAAAGGATACCCCCCAAATCACAGTCATTACGCATGACTAAGCAACTGCAAATCTAACCATGTCTTTAGCATATCAAGCCAGTGCATTACAATTCTTGCATAGCATCCCTTGGCTTCAACTGGCCAACTCTAAGCATCTGTGAAATGCATTTCCAACACCACTTCAGGACACAGCTGGATATTGTAATGTTCTCAGATATTTGTTGCTCCAGTCAATGCTCAGTGCTGCTCAATGCTACTGTCCCTGGCCTGCTCTGCATGTTTGCGTGATGCTGAGATGCAGTCAGATGACTGTTTTGCTCACCAGTCTCCCCCCTCACCTGTTCCTCTGCATCCAGCTGCGACCCTTCACCAGCACACTTGATTGGAGGCCAGGAGCTTGTTCAGTAGAGAGCTGCAGACTCCTGGGCACACTGGTTCCCAAGTGAGAGTTTTATTTGAAAAGCTCATGGCACTTCTGTGTTATTAGAAGCATTTTCCTGGCATGATGCCCTTTATTCTTTACCCACTAGTGCTACTGAGGAGACGAACAGTTAGTATAATATTAGCAACAAGTAACACCTAGGGTTTTTCACCACTGGGTCTCAAAACTGTTTCCAGATGATTTCATCATTCCCAGTTTACAGTCTTGGAAGCTGAGGCACAGAAAAAGGACAGATTTATCAAGGGTCCTACAGTTCTCCTTGTCCTTCTGTGCACAGTCCTCCCCTCCCAGATGTATTCATCTCCCTGTTTCATGGCTGTAGCTCTCCTCAGTATCTAGGTAGGCCTCATTACGGTGGAAGAGGATTGAAGAGAGGCCCAGAGGTTAATCATTGTGTTCTTGTTAAACTGTATGAGATGCTTCTGCTACCATAAATTTACCAATGAATAGCTAAGACAAAACCTGACCCACAAGGACTTTCTCTTCTCTGCTTTCTAAATAACTTTTTTTCTAAATAACCTAAATAAAGGTTTTTGTTATGGTGATTAAGACACATTTGGGGGTCTTCTATGACAAATGTGTCAAAAGAAGCTGCTAACAATTAAGGGGTTATTCTGTGAGGGCTGTAGCTTTCTCCCAAGTCAACAGAGAAGGACTGGGTTGCATCAAGATCACTTTCTGTAGGCTATGGATTCATCCCACCTCACTCAGTCCTCATCTGCGATGCTTATATTGGAACTTGGTTCTCTCAGACTCTCCTGGTGGACAGAACAGGGGCTAGGCACCTCCAGAGAACAATTTTGGTATTAGAAGACATGGAGCAGCCTGGGCTACCCCAAAGCTATTTTGGAACCTCATCCACCATTTTACACTTCTGCCAGAAGAAAGGAAGCCTAGATGTTTAGCTTCAGTCCAGCACAGGTTTGATTTAATCCCAGTACGCTATCATTTTCTGTTTCATCTGGGAAGAAACGGTAAAGGGCTACTCAAAATTTTAACATGCTGTAGAATGAGTTTGGGAACGCTTTTTGTCCCTGTGTACACTCCGTTGTCCTTCCTCAGGGCTGGATTGCACCCTGGTTAGCAGGCTGTGGTGGAAGAAAGGCACAGGAGGCAGAGCTTGTTCTCCTGGGTCCAGAAAAGCAACGAGCGGAGCGGAGCAACACACACGCTGTGTGTGGTCTCCAGCATCCTATTCTCCAGGAAGACTGTGGCACAAAGTCCAAGCATGGGGCTCAGCACCAGGAAATTTGGAGTTCGCCTTGACCGTGCTTTGGCCTTGGGCAAGCAGCTACAACATGATTCCTTTCCATTTCCCCATCTGCAAAAAAATAGGAAAAATACTTACCCCATATGGAGGATTAAATGTTTAGGAGGGAATCCAAACTCCACTGAAGTCAATGGCAAGTCTCCCAGTGTTTCACCAGGAAAAAATTTTAAAGTGCTAAATGTTCTGTAGCTTTGCATATGAAAGGGAAATTCTGTTTTGGAGAGTTTCAGCTACTGCCCAAAATACGAGAACCCTGGTCACATCAGTCTATCTCCCGCTATCTCAGGAGCAATCTCTCTTCATCTTTCATTTTAAAGTTTGCTGTGGACTGAAACCAAACCCACAAATCAGAACATTCCTGTGTGCTAGGACTGTTTGAACTTCAGTCTGGATCTGCATTTGTAAATGTGCTTTATCTTTATAACGCAAGCCAAGCGAAATCCTCCATCTGGGTACTTCTGAAGCGGGGAGGGTATGAACGTAAATTTTGCAGTGTGAGTCCTAATCTAATCTCAGCTCATTGATGCATTCGCCTGTTTGGTTGCTTATCTGTCTATCTGCCCGGAACATCACTTTTAAATGTGTGATCTTTGTGTCCTCTGCAGGGGGAGAGGCAGGAAAGGTCTGTGGACTACTGCTGGCTTTGAAAAAGGTGATTAAGAGCATGAAGTCTTGCTAGAGGGAGGCCTGCATTTACTATATGTGGGTTTGTTCTTCCATTGGAAAATTTTTCCGGATCAGCAAATAACAACAATAATAAAGGTTAAAACCTGCTTGCCTAACACTTAAACATTTTGCCAGTATTTGATAGTATTTTAACTAGTCAACATCATCAGCTTTCCTTAATTCCTATCTTGTTTGTGGGCATATAGTATCACCCAGTGGTAGAAATCAGCTTGGTCAAAAATACCACCGATGCTGTTGTGCAAGAACCAGTGACAGACCCTGACTGAGAAATGCTGAAATGTGCAAAGTCTCTCTTTCTGGCTGAAATTACTTTTTAAAAAAACTTTTCTTTTAAAGTGAGGACAGGGGAGAGGGCAACAAAAGAACAACTTGCTTTTCTGCCTCCTTAGGCTGTTGTATTTCCAGCTATAGCTATTCTGCATCTCTCATCTCTCTCCTATCCGTCCCCTTTTGCACTCCCAAAAGCACGCTCACACATTTGTGCATATGCCCGCACACACAAACATAGAAGTTATATTGTGTAATACGTGGGGTAGGTCAAGCAGGAGGATATTTTGGTAGCCAGGGATGGATGACAAGTTCTAACAAGCCCATCCACATGTGTTAAGATTAGAGTGCAGACATCAGCCATGACTCAACAGGATACGCTGGTCTGAAGCCAGGGCTAGAATGCTGTTACTGGCCTTCTGAATCATTAGTAGGGGAAAAAAAAAAAAAAGAAAAAAAAAAGCCATCCCTCTGTTGCCAGCATTCTCCATCTGTTTTTAACTTGGTGATGTCCTTTGGAAGGTAGGTGAACTATTTGGTTTGCGTTAACTACACAAACATCTTGGCAGCCCAGTGACTGAGCATGCAGAGGGCTGGCGGCGCTGCCCTGATGGGGAAGCCGGACTGGCTCTGCCATGTGGATGTTTGGCGGCCGAGGACTGCCGGGATGAGGGAAGGAGGCTGCTGCTGAGGTCGGTGACCCCATGCCTGCTGGGACGTGAGGTGGCTGGGAAGCAGGGGAGGACAGACTGCTCGATACCAGCTAGACTTAAAGTCAATGCTGGTGGGAGAATCTGTATTTTCTAGCGTGGTGCAGTGGGAGCTGTTGTACCTGGGAGGGCTCTGTCTGAAAGGAAAAAGATGTTTCCTTTCAAAGCTGGCAGCTTTTTCAAGTTCATTTTGGGAATGCACAAGTCAAACCAGGGTAATTTCTTCTGTTGGGTCTTCACCAGCAATAACACTTTTGCAACTTACCCTGTGCAGGCCAGTTCCCTACGTGGTTTGCCCTGGGTGGCTTCATGTAACCTCCTATTCTTACATGGTATCATGCAGGAGGTCTCTCCAGCTTTTCCATGGCCACATTAGTTTATTTCCTATACCCAGCCTAACAATTAGTAGCGAAGAATAGTTTGTCACTGTGAATGTGTCTTCTGCTTGAAGCAGCAGAGATTCCTTGTAGGAAATTGGCCATTGCTTGGTGGTGGATGGAACATGCAGGAGTCCAAATGCAAAGCTGTATTAACATCCTTAGGGCAAAACCCATCCAGACACAGTGAAAGCAAGCTTGGTAATGATGTTGTTATACTGCCTGAAGTATATCCTTCACAGGGACTTGATTGCTAAGCTCGTTTTGACATGCAGCAGTTCCTTTAGGAGAGGCCATTGAACCAGGCAAACCTGCATGCTGCAATCATAGCCTGCAGTTCTGACTCTCCTGGCCCAGGCAGCAAATTCATAGCCAAGCAGTAAAAGTCTAGATGTAAAAAGCAGATGATATTTAAAGGAGTCACGTGCAAGGACTATATTTGAGCAAGATTCATTGCTTGGATAAATGTCAAATGGAGAATAATCGTGCCGGCCTCAGTTCTGCAGAGAAGCTTTGAGGGAGCTATGATGGATTACGAACTGATCACAAATCAAGAAATTCTGCTGTTGAAAAAAAAAAAATATTAGCATTGCACTGAGTTGTACTAGCAGGAATATATGCTTCCAGTGGAATTAGACAGTTCAACTCCAGTCATATTGGTTAATTTATTGCAAGAAAGATATGGATGGACTGGAGAGTCCATCTGGGGCATGAGGAGGATGATTGGAGAGGTGACCTAGAAGCAAAGATCAAATGAGCTTAGTCCAAAGAAAAAGGCGAAGGAAGAACCCAGTTGCAAACTTGAAATATGTAAGAAACTGCATGAAGGAAGGAAATAATTTATGTGCAGAGGTTGGATGTAAATTTAGGTTAGCCATTAGGACCACCTTCCTGAGATTAAGGGTTGCAAAGAACAGTAATAGATCATTGGAAGAAGCGTTGGCATCTCCATCACTCAATCCTTTAAGAGGAGACTGAAGCCACATCTACCAAAACTGGCAGACAGAGAACGGGAGCAGAGGACAGACTGGAAGATCTCATAATGTTCCTCCCAGACATCTGAGTCCTATGTCTAAAAAGGAATACTAGGAAAGAACTAAGCAGAGAAACAAATTACTTAGGAAAGGAAAAGGAATTAGAAATAGGAGTCACAGCGTGAAATCAGGTAATGGAAAACAGGCAGAAAGAAAAGTGCCTTAACTTAAAGAGCTGTGGAACAGCTTGTGGAGGACAGCAGTGGAAGCCCTTGGACTTGAGTCATTCAGAAGAAAACCTGGGGGAATATATATAGTGGGGAACAACTTTATATTGGCCAAGGGTGAATAGACAAAATGATCTAATTAGTCTTTTCCAGATCTTCTTTTTATGACTCCATAGAATGCCTTGATGAGGACAGTGGGATTTGGGCTTGCTAAAGAAAGCCAAGTCAAACATTGCAAGCCACCACATGACAACAGCAGTCAGCATGAGAAACGGCCACCTCCCTTGTCAACGGGTTCACATTCCAAGTAATCCCCTCAAATTCAGCTCATTGCTGATGACTCCTGTAAAGAATTGGAAGAACAGTCACACTGCTTCTCTGAAACTCACTTGTAATGCAGGAGACGCAGGAGTTACTCTCTTGAATCACACCAGCCAGCCAATTACTTTCGCTGAGCACCACTTACTTCTACTTTAGCCGAAGGAGCCAGGGTGTCGCATTGGAAGATGAGGTATTGCTAGTAATAACCATGCCTCTTTCTCAGAGATTGGCTTCGCTCATGGGTTGCAGCAGGGATGCTTCAGAAAATCATCTTTGCTGCTGCTGGTCGGTATTTTGACATTTCTTGGTCAGGGTGTACCCAGTTCTTCTGAAACCACGATGTACAAGAATAACATTTGAGAAACAGACGTTGATCTCTGTGCCATTACCAGGAGCATCCAACCCTGTCTGTGTGAAAGAACGCCTGGCAGTCAGCAATTAATAATGAGGCCAGATTTTCAGGCCCCAACGCAACGTTTTCACACACATTTTTTCTCAGTTTTCAGATAGAGGTGTCAAGCTGACCGAATTTTTGTAGTTTCATGGATTTTTATGGCTGAAGGGCAAAAGCCTCTTGTTCTTCATTTAAAGCCTTTACTGATAAAGTACCTGAATGTCCAGAAATGCTCTATTGTGCTCTATTACCTGCCCTCCTTTTTGCCAGGGATGATGGAGCTTTTGACACTTGGAAAATACAAAACTCTTTCACAGCTTCAGCAGCGTGCATGGGATCCAAACATGTACAGCACCTTCTGGCAGACCCCATGGTGAGTTTGACCCTAAGTCTAGGCTCATGCCAGAGATGTGCCATTCAACTTTTCAGTCCTGGCAAAGTCAGAGGAAGCTAAACATAATGTTAACCATGCTGTGTCCTGGTGGGACACTGGCTGCGGAAAATAGCATGCCTGGTTTACTGCACTAACTCCCTATGTTCTCAATGCTAAAGCAGGCTTTGATTACATGCATAGCTGTGGGGTTTAGGAGAAATTATGGCTCAGGGCATGAAAAAATTTTGATTTTGGGGATGTGGGGGAAACACACCAATGTTAATCAGTGATTCAGATCAACAGCCCTTGATAGCAGAGGCTATTCTACATTTTTTCCAACTGATAAGTGGTTTTCTCTCACCCACAGACCTCTGTGACTTTCTGGGCATGATAATGACCTAAAGAGCAGAGATTCTTGAGTCCATCCAAAACACTGAAGTCAGAAAGACCAGCACACTGCTGTGCTGATATACCTGCCTGAAGCCCCAAAGAAAAAGAGCTGCTTGTGCTGTGTGCAGTGTGGTGGGAGGACAGCTGTGCTGTTTCCAGCTGACACACATCTCAGGTACCAGGTAGCAGAGTGTAGTAGCAACAACCAATAAAGTAGCCTAAGTGCCAACGTAATACACTTCTGCAGCATCTCCGTTTCAGTCCTTCTTGCTGTGTGTAGCTGATCCCAGATGCCAAGATGTTGGATCCAGGCCTTCACATAAAACTAGGTTCACATTTCCAGCTAGGGAGAGATGCCCTTTTCCAGGCTTGGTGTGACACTAATAAAAATAAATCTGCTCTTTTTTATTCAGGAAAAATCCAAACCAGGACTGAGCATGCTCTGACATGCCTGCTGACTCCACACCTCTGTTTAAGTGATCTTCACTTTCCTGAGTACTCCCATGTAGATATAGATTTATATAGATGTAACTGAAGTGGTTTCGGAGCACAGCTCTCTTTTAGGTTGACTAGTATGCCTATGTCACTTGAAGCTGTGTTTGACCTGCCTCTTAAGAGACCACATTCATAAGAGTGAAGTGATTCAGACCACCTACTATCTGAGCCTAATTCTCTGTACAGCCAGTGGAGAGAGGTAAGGAATGAAAGCACCTCATTTATTACAGATGTTTCGGGCAAGCAACATGACCCTTTCTCTCCACTGACTTAACAGGCAGGGAGACAGACCCTGGCAAACCTGAGCAGGAGGTGGTCTGCACTGCTTATTCTTCCCTTGAGCTTGGACATGTTGGTAGGCATCTGAACAACACTGGCAACTGTAGTGCAACTCCCTACAGCAAAACAAGGCACCCTGTGCTTCAGCTACAGTGAGTGGAGAAAAGTAGGCATTCCCAGCACAGGATCCTAGATTTTATCATCTGGATTTGGTGAGGCAAACCATATTTTTAGAGCTACTTAGTTCTCTCCGTGTCCTATTTACAGAAGTTTTAGGTGACTGTCTCTGCTGATATGTCTGAACTGTAGAAATCTGAAGTTAGGTGAGCTGAATGTCCCACAATTTAATCTAAATCCACTTCCAATAAGGGAATAAGCAGTCTAGATACAGCCCTTAGGCACTTTCTTAAGGTCTACTTCAGACCTCTTCCTGCTGCAAAATTAATGTGAATACATGCTTTTGTTTCAGGCAAACAGATAAACAGATGTGGTGTATGTACATCTTGTCTTATGCAGGGCAAAAGTCTTTGTTTCCTACATGAAAAATGTCTCGTCCCACACTCTTCTGCAACAGGCAAAGAACCAAACAAACCCTGCTCTGTTTTCTTTCTCACTGTGGATTGAATTTTTAGGACTTGTGAGAGGTGCCAGAGAGACAGCCCTGCAGATTGAATTACTCTGTGTATCCACAGACCAGGTAATGTGCCAGCAGGCAGAGCATTAGCTTTCTCTATTTACTTGCCTTCCAAAGGGGTTTGGTTTTGACCTGGAGAAACCAGCTGAGAGGGACAGAAGGTAGCTTATTCCACTTGATTCCTTGGCCTCTCTGTTGAGACTGGAAAGCAAGTTACAAATGAAAGGTAGCTGTAGGTTTTCTCCAGACAAACTCTGGCAACTCACGTGGGGGTGATTTAAGAGGTTACCATCTCACACTCTCTGCTGCTGGAGGTTACCGATTATTTAGCAGGGTTGGCAGAAGTGAAGCACCTTCTCAATGGTGGTTTGAGTGATGAAGCTGCTCTGTGAGCTCCACAGCTAAGGAGGCTGAAAGCTTTGACTCTGCTGACCCTGCTACAGGCAGGTAAACCCTCTGCAGAGGGGTAGGGTGGGCAGCTGGTCTGTTGAATCACATGAGTGTGAGCTGCTGGAACCACCCTCAGATGTTGCTGTGCTGTTAGGAGAATAATACAGGGCAGGGATTATCACTGTTCAAACTCTGCTTTCTTCAGATAGCATACATATGTGCTCCTGCTTTCCCTGAACAGCTCTCCTCACATCCCCTCACTACAATTTCTCAAAGCAACCCAATCTGCTTATTCACTGGCCACAAATATGATCAGTGACACTGTCTCCCTTGCCTGGAAAACAGCAACTCAAGCAAATGCCATCGGCTCAGTTCAGTGCTTGTGCCCCTTGAGAAAGCCCATTGATCTGCAGCTTCCACTGGAGCATAGGCTTCCCAGGAGCTTCCATTGTTCCTACCAGTCCTGTGGGGGTACGTGGGGTGTCTCCCACAGCTCCTTGGCTAGCACTGGATGTGGTACAGGCAATTGCATCGCACCCCTTGTTACCTGCACACCCACATCTTGACATATCTTCCCATGCATAAGCACACAGATTCATTAATCAAGCCCTTTCTCATCTAGGCTGGGAAGAAAGGGCAAAAGAAAGAGTACCAGTCACTTTCAGAACTATAGGTAGACATGGTTACCACCCAGCTCGTTTCCCAACGGAAAGTTTTGCAAGGATGGGTCCGACTTTCTGACATTGTGTGCTCAGACGTGCTAAACTCATCACCTCAATGAGTGGTGCCTTGCAGAGATGAAAGCTGCAATCAGGGTAAATCCTAGGTAAGCTGCCCTCGGGTGAATTGCTGCTAACAATACTGATTCACTGGTTTATGAAAACATGTGTTCAGCTATCAACAGTCCTCTTCATGCGCTCTCTGTTTTTCCTACACAGTCCCTGGCTGACAAAAAGGCATTTCTCCTTTGTATTTTCATCCTCCTCCCATTGTCCCCAACAGTACAGTTCAAGGGTTGAAAGAATAAACCAGATCCCAGACAATCAATGATCTTATACTCCCCCTATTCCTCACTTAGTGTCCTTCTTACTGTTCCTGTACCAAATAGAGGTCATGGCTTCTTCTGCATTGGCAAACCAGGGAAAAACCCATAGAGTGACCCAAAAGAGCCCTAGTAGATACCTCTCATTCCCCAGGATTGTTTTCTGCATCTGTGTTTGCTGCATGAGAAAGCATCTCCGGGTCTCTGACCTTTAAATAACTGTCTTTACAGATGCTGCAGCCAAGGAGGGTGTTCAGGGACACGATGACTCAAGCAGGTCCCAGGGCACGTATGTGTGAGTGTGTGCACTTGTGTGGCTGTGTCGGGAGAAAGAAGCAGGCACCACATAGCTCCAGATGTTGGCTGAGAAAACTACATTTGGTGTCAGCTCTTGGAGGAATAAAGGGAAAAGGTATGGAGCAGTGGCTGAGTCAACCTGGGTGTGGACCTAGAAAGGAAATAAATGTGCCTCCAAGGCTATTTGGTTTTATTGTGTTTGTACATGCTTGCATACCCTTGCTTATACAAAAGCATGGTAGTTCAACCCTTCAAATGGATGTAGCGTATCTTGTGAACTGCCTGTGGGCATGGGCCTTGGGACCAAAGCATATTGTTCAGAATCATTGGCAAAAACACTCTCTGGATGTGTGGAGCGGTAAAAACTACAAACATTTCCTCACTTTTCATCCCACTCTCCAGTTTATTCTGGGTGTGACTGATTTGACCATGTTTCCTAAGCTCAGTGGTGCCCTGTGAGTAAGGTATGATTTACACCATGGATAGTTGCATTCCCAGGTGCTTCTTCACACTCATCTAGACTTGCCAGCATGGATCTGCATGATCAGCATCGTTCCCTTCCCCTGGTTTAGTATGGCCTATGGCACAAACATTCACTTTGAGCTATGGTCACCAGTTCTCTCACTGGTGAGTGGCTCTTCCTCTTCCATATGCTCTAAGCCCAGGTTCATCCAGCTGAAGTTCCAGCCAGGACCCAGAGGCTGGTGTTCCTTTGGGCTAAGTGCCTCCAAAGGCTTCTTTGAGTGAGCCAGCAGGAAACTTCAGGCACAAGGACTGAGGTGTGATTTAGCCCAGTTGACTCTGGGCCCAGAGCTGGAGTAAGGAATAGGCAAAAAAACTTTGCAAAGACAACATGTAGTTTTGCTTTGATTTACTGTATTTCCCCACATAGTAGCCACATTTCTTGCCCTGCCTCCTGCTAGATTTTGCCTCTGAAGACACAGTCACAGGCATCGTACACATACATTCTGAGATAAAGATTGTCTGGACCATGCTTCCATTTTCCATCCTTCTGTTTCCCAACACCTTTCCCTTGCTCCACCCTTAAGCTGACAGCAAGGGCACCTACTCCAGGCCCACACGGATCTTCTTTTCTTGGTCATCCTTCTCTGCTCAGTACTATCATTGTGAAGTCAATCAGACAACACAAGCAGGCAGCATAGGACTTGTTGCTGTAACTTGAGACAATAAGTATCCTTGACTTATCATCTCAACCGGCTCAGACATTGTAAATTTTTCTCATCCAAGAGCTGCTAAGACCTATTAGAAGATAAGACAAAGAATCCTAAAGTAGCATCAGACAAGTTCTGTTCAGTCTAATGTGTTTAACCAGCTAGTTACACAGTGGTATCTCAGCTCCTCAATGCTGTGTCTATGTAACTGCATTTCAATGACACAAACTTAGCCCAAAGCTCTTTGCAAACTCAGCACTGAGAAAGTGAGCTAAGAGCTGAAATTAGTAACCTGTATTCCACTGTGTCTTGAGAATATCTCACATATGGCCCTTAACTGTCAGTAATGAGAAATAAAATTCTTTGCTATGTATTTAGCAGAGCAGGGTAACTGATCACAGTGGTCTATTTTGAATTTGCAGCCTGCAAACCTTGCCCATTGTCAAAGGTGGAATTTCAGAGGCATCTGAAAGGGTGAAATGAAACAATGGTTGAAAGGATATTTGATGGAGCTAAAAGATGAATCAGTCAAGCCTTACAAGTCTCTTCCAGTCTTATTTTTAATGCTTAAGTCATGTATTCTTTTTGGTAAATTCACTTCAGACATTCTTCTTACATTAATTTTCAAGGCAGGTCTAAGATACCATTCGTAGCAACCTTCTACCTGCCTTCACCACGTATTAGTCTGACTTATCCTCTTGATCTTCATTACAGTATCCCATTTTAACTAAATCTTGCTATAGCCTCAAAGTTCCTGAAGTGGTGAGGCAGTTGGATGATCATTGCAGGTCCCTTTCAACTAAGCTGTCCTGATCTATTCCATTCTATTCTAGTGTGTTCTATTGTATTGTATTCTAAAATGCAGTTGGCTCCCATATCCTCTTCTGCTTTTCCTCATCTGGCAGTGGTATTGGGTTGGAAAGCAGTTTTTCAGATTATTTGATTTCTGTAGTGTAGTGTTTTCCCGTCTCTCAGCTATTGGCCACACCACCTTTAACTCACTGAAGACCAACTGCTAAGCAGAAATGATGCTGCTTACCTTCCAATGGCCAGCACAAGCACCTACATATGTCAAAGAGACATATGTTGAGGCATTTTCCCATTGTCTCCGTGATGTTATGGGTGACAGTTCAGAGAGAGTAAGTGATGCTTTTTGGCATTCCCCATGGATGTTGCTCTCCAGAGATCTAGTAACAGGTTGTTCTTTCTTTAATGTATTTTGCTGAGCAAGCCCAATGTCTAGGCTCCTTCAGTCCTCGTTTCTGCCTGATTTCCCTGTGCGTTCAGAAGAGAAATTTTCCTCTACTCAGTTCCTAGGATTCAGGTCTTACAGTACATCAGGATTTTACTTAGAAACTCACCTATTTCTCTCTTAAATGGTGCTGAACATCTAAGACTCAGGAGATTCATGGCAAATGTTGCAACAATTCGGAAGAAAGCTTGGGATAGAATTCTTATTATGAAGAGTCTAGCTCCCATGCACCTCAACTAACACTAAGGAAACCTTTATGCCTGAGTTCAGTCAAGATACCCCCAAGCAGAAACTGGCATTGAGAAGTTTTGCTATGATGCTGAACAAAGTTCCTGTCTCTGAGACTGCCAGCAACACAGTTTTTCTGTTGTTTTTACATGAGTCACAGTGGAGTCCTTTCACCATCCATTCTTCCCTGCAAGGCCAAGAAGAATCAGGATGTTGTTTTTGTCTCCACATCCCTCTGACTTGGTTAGTCTAAATGTGGCCAAGTCCCTGAGATGAGAAAGAAGCCGGTTCACAGTCCATTTTCAGATATGGTGGAGGTATTGGCTAGTTCCTCTCGTAAAGGGAACATCCTTTCCTGGAGAAGATGCAAAAGTGGAAACCTACGGAAATAAACGGGAGCTAAATGCCAACATTTCTTTGGACATCTTGCCTTTAGCCTCTCTATGACTTCTCAGCTCTACAAGGGCAACTATTTTACCTGTTGACTTGTAAGCTATCTGGAGCCCATCCTGTCTTTTCCTGTGTCAGGCTGAGGATCACACCGTGGTCTAGGTTTCTTGGGGCTGTGTGACAGCAATGAAGTTTTAGGTGATTCTCTGTTCCTGAATGTCCCCTTGGAAGAGCAATTTGATTGTCAGAGTGCCAACTGCCAGTTTAAAAATAGAGGCACAGGACGTATAGAAAACAGTTCATGACCCTGCTGGGAGGCTTCCAACACTGGGCAGGTTTACTGAAATTGCAGGGAACAGTCTGATTTTTTACTAGTTTTTATTGGCCTAAATGCAGCACGTTATATTTTAAAAGAAAGAAAAAATAAAAGAGGGAGGGAAAAGGAGAAAAAAAGAGAGATGTGGACCTTACTGATGTGTATTTGGTGGAATCTGTCAGTCAGAGGATCACATACCGGCCCCATATTGGCCCCGGGTGGTGAGGACAGGCTGTGCTGAGGCTGGCTGCCAAGGTCTCCTGGTGGAAATGTGCAGTTACCGGAGATGGGAATAGCCAAGTCCCCAGGCTTTCAAACGCCTGCCAGGCAGTGCGGTTCCCCATGTCCCCATGCTTCCAGATTCCCCTGCAGCAGCAGCAAAAACCACAGACTGGTCAATCCAAGAAAGGCACACTCATCTGATAAACTCTGCCGTCAAACCCACTTTGGACTCTGCTCCTCCTAATCACTTAGCTGGGAAAACTTTGCCTCCCAGGCCTCAAATTGTGTCTGTCCTCATCACCCACCAGCACTGCTGTCTCCTCTCAGCTGCCAGTGACTAGCTGTGGTGCCTGGGGTTGATTCCGTTGCCCCTACACAGGCGTCCAGGGCCACCTGTGATGCCCTGGGGTACAAAGGCATGGAGCAGAGTACCTGGTATGTGCTTTAGGGTGAGATGGATCACTCTTCAGGATCCACTAACTGGATTTCCATTGACTATAATCGGAGTTTAGATACCTTGTGCATGGGAAAACACATATTTTTCAGCATCTGAGAGCAAGGGTGTCTGCAACCTAAACCCTACTCCAATGCAGGAAAATATTCTTTTCCACTGGTGTCTCTGCAGGCAATTTCCAGTCACTCCATTTTGACTCCAGACCCTTTCCCATTTCATAAGGCAGTGAAGACTCAGCTGTCCATTTTGCTGATGGAGAAACAGAGCAACAACTTGTTTCCTGTGATCCTGTGACTTTCTGCAAAAATGGGGGACAGCTCTACCACTCTGCTCTACCTCTTGGATACAGTATTCCTCAAGAGACAACTGAGCAACCAAGGAGGACTTGACCAAGGAGGACTCAAACTATTGTGTATTCCTGAAAGTGCAATTGTGAGCTAGCTGCTCTATGCTGCACCAGAGCTGGCTGCACCCACTGTGACCTGCCTTTGGCCCATGACTGTCTCTAGTGCCAGGCCAGCAAGAAGTTCATAAGATATTTGTCATTTCTTTCCATCCCTTTCAGCCTTTGGTGGGATTTCCAGAGCCATGTGGCTCTGACTATGGAAAATGTTGCAGTGAGGAGCTGAGTTGTTTAGATGAAATGTTCTGCATCCTCTTGAGTCACTTGCAATTTCCTTGAGCTCCCTCCATTACAGCTCTGATTGCCTATAGCCTCTCAAGTGAGGCATAAAAAAAAAAAAAAAAAAAAAAAAAAAAAGAAGAAGAAAAGTGAAAGAAAATTTTGAAAGAAATGTTTCTCATCCTGAGCCAAACAGAGAGAGAGAGAGAAATTTCCCTGGTAAGTATCAGATTGGGGGTTGCAAAATTAACAGCAGATAACATGTTCCCTTTAGAGAGTGCGCCTTGTTCTTATTGTGACTTCTGCTTGGAAAATTTCTCCTAGGCAGGGTGGCATGTACAGCTGGTGTCACATGGCTGTCTGGGAGGTCAGCTATCATTTCATTCATGGGAGGCAGGCATTGGGACTGACCCTCTGATTCAGCAGCCCTAAGCATCCTCCTCCAGAGTTCTGACTGCCAAGAAGATATGACTAATAGCAACCTGCCCCACGAGGCTGGGAGCTGGTCTTCAGAATGTCCACCACCTTGGGAGCAGAGGTGGCTGCATCACATTCCTGCTTTTGCTGGTAGCTCACTGGCAAGCAATCACATCAGCACCACCTGTGCCTCAGTTTACCAATTGCCAAACTGGAGATATGAACCCATGTGTGCTCCCACTGTGCTGTGGACCCTGGTGTTTTGAGATTTGATGGTGGCAGCAGACAGAACAGAGAAGTTCCTTCCATGTAAGTGGAAGGAAATTCTTTGCGGTGCCTTGAAATAGCGTCTGTAATGTCCTTTCCATGCCACTTCCTGATGAGAAATCCTGAGACTGTGCAACACAGCTCTGGGGACCAGGGTGAGGGAAAAGGCACGGGAAAAGGTGACAACTCTTCCTTCTTTACTCCTGAACTCCTCTTTGTTCCGATGAGTCACTGGCGTGAGTCATGGTAGAGACCATGGCATTTTCTCGCCATCCCTGGGATTTGTGCCATGAACTCCTCCAGGCTTCTTGTATTTGGTTTCAGTTTTACTGAGAGGAGGAAGTGGCATCTCCAAATTCCACCCATTTTCAGGATCATGTGAGTTGCCTGCTTGTAGTGAAGGGAACACTGAGACAATATTGTGCAACCTTATTGTTAAACACGTTCCTTTCTCTTGCTCCAGTACCTTGTTCCCACAGAGCACCCGCATCACGTATTTTTCTCTGATATGGACTGAGCTGCTGGCTTTCCTTTTTAAGGAAACCTGGGTGTAGAAAGCAAAAAAGTTCTGGGGCTAATGTACTTTAGATAGCATGTTAGACCTGCTTGCAGCGTGTGGGTGCGTAGGGGCTTAGGGCTCGCTCCCTGAATGCAGAAGGGGCAGTGTGAATGCAGAGCTGGAGTAACCCAGGCAGGGTGGCCACTCGTATTAAAAGTGCCAACACAAAAGAAGCCAACACTAGAAGAATATATTCTATAAATGGGGAGGGAAAGAGTTTCCTCGTCTAGGTGGGGGAGATAATAACGCTGGATATTACTTGACCCCAGGATGACTATCACCAGCCAGTGAGACCTCAGCATGACCAAACTGTGCATGCTTGAAGTGAAGGACTTCCCACAGTTCTGGGGAAACACTTGGCCTATTTCAGCACAAGAAAAAACATGTCTGCAAAGTCCAAGCGTGTAAGATAATGTTGGAGACCAGGCAGCCGTTTTCAAACAGAGGTAGCAGAGGAAGGATTGCAACTAGTTTGAGATGGAGTATAACTTTTAAAGGGAGTTGTCTGCAGGAAGGGCATCTCTAGCCTGGTGTTCCCATTAGTGGCATTGCACAAAGCTGCTGGGCTCCAAGGTTCAATTTTAGTTCATCGTGTTTGGCGAAGATTAATTCAACCTGGAACAGGTGCAGAGAAAGGCAACAACGAGCATCAGAGGAAGGGAGTGCCCTGTTTAGGAGACTCAAAGAGCTCGACTTGTTTAGTTCAGCGAAACACAGGCTCGGAGAAGATATGATCATACTCTATAAATAGAATGGGAGCTAAACACCAGAGAGGGAGAAAAGCTATTTAAACTTAAAGACAACATTGGCATAGGAACAGATGGGGATAAACTGGTCATGAATAAATTTAGGTTGGAAAGTGGAAGATGGTTTTTAACCACTGGAGCAGTGAGATTCTGGACCAGTCTTCCAAGGGGAGCAAATAAACGAATTCCTGGAACTTGCTAAGTTTATGAGGTGGTGACTGCAACAGCAGAGAGCTGGCCTTGAAGATCCTAGACTTTCAAATTACCGTCACTGGAATGAATGGCCCACCCAGACCTATAGGCTATTGTCCTGAGTTTTCTTACTGATATTCTCGTTCTGCTCCACTCTGCTTGAATTTTGAGGGCTTCCCAACAATGCAAACTGCAAACAGTGCACTGTTTGGTTAGGAAAGAAACCTGAGTTGCTGGAGAGCATAGGGATATGGAAACAACCCCCCTCTTCTAGCAAAGGAGTGAAGACGGGTTTGCTGCTTCATTAAGTGGTCCCTCCTACCTGTGGTACCTGAGAGTAAATAACAGGAGGCTACTTAGTCTTCTTGCAGTGAAAGGGACCTCACATATACAGCCTGGTAAGCGCATGCAGACAAAACTTACTGTGGGTAGCTGTTGTGCTGTAAACCAGAATTGAATTCACCCCTACGTAATGAGACCACCTTGTCTTGGGGGAAAGCCTGCTCAGCTGGATGGACAGAAGCCGTGCTGTGCCATGTTTCTCTAGGGACAGGCAGTGGTCCCTGCATTTCTTTATTAGCTAGTATAGCTGTAAATCTTTCCCTTGGAGCATAGTCCTGAATTTTGGTGAAGACTTTGCTCCTGATTCACTGCAGAGCTCAGCTACTGGCCTCAACAGGCGTGAAGGTAGTCATGGCCTAGAATTTACTGGGGGCATTTGGTAGGACTGAATTCTGAAACCAAAGCGACAGAAAATTAATTCAGCTAAAAAAGATAAAAATAAAAAATCACCCTTCAACCTGGGATCTTCGTGAAATAATTCTTTGTTCCCTTCTGGTGCAGATCACTTCTCTTCCACAAATGGAGGAATGGGAGCATAGAGATTTTTTTCCTTCAAGATGCATGAGGACAACAGGACCAGGAATCCTGGCTATATTCAACTAGCTGAGAGCAGAGCAATATTCCTGACTTCATTTCCTATGCCAAGTTGGTCAGTGAAACTACAGCCTAGCTAGATGCATGACACTTCAAAAACAAGAAGGAAAGCAAGGAAGGATTGGTTTCCCAGGAAGAGCTGGGCTCCTGTGGTTCATGGTCTTGAGTTAGGCACCTAAATTTCTTGTACAGGTAATGAGTAGAATGTGTCGCCTACCCACAGAGTCCATAACAGCTATTCCCACACCTGTCTCCTCTCACTCAGGACAGCGTTGAGTGATCTGTTTCTCCCAGGCAGCAGCAAAAATAAAATATACATCTAAAAATGGGAAGCTGTGTGTTTGGTTTTCTTCAGATCAAGAAAAGTCTTGGATCTGCATCTTCTTTTTCTTGGGTGTAATGAGGTCAAGGCTATAACACAAACTGGAGGTGTGGATTCTTCTTTCATTACATAAAGAACATAAGTTCTTTAACATTTTCCATTCAACTCCCATTTTTTGCTCCAGACCCCTGGCCCACTGATTGTCCACACTGCAGGCAACTTGCTGATTCCCAGCTCCCTTGTCAAGGAAGCTAGCTATTTCACCAAGATAAGAAATCCGGCAATTCACTCAGGGGTCCACACCAGATCGGTAGTGTAGATGCTTATTGCACCAAGTTGCCTTACTGCCCCAAGGTAATCCTTCTACACCATCTGTGTAGACTTCCCCAGTGTGCCTCCTACTTTTCAGCTTTCTCTGTATGTTTATAGCTTGTTTTAGGATGTGTAACACCACCAATGCTACAGAAAAACTATTTGGTAGGGTGCAAGACAGCCTTATTATTATTTCATGCACTTTGAACCTGGTTGTCTCTCTCTCCAGGAAAACCAGAAGTTATGAGTCAAGGTCACTAGATTCCAGCAAAAGCCCAGGCCAGGGTCTTTGTGGTGGAGATACTGTTGGTCCACCTCTGAGTGTGGGACCTGAGCACTGCGGTGATGGGTCACTCTGCACCAGACACTCCAGGGATGAGTCTTCTTCCCCTCCTGAAACCCACAAAGGCTCAGCCCAAATTTTGAGCTTCAGTCCCAGAACCAGTCACTGCTGAACTGCTAGGACTATCACTGAGTGCAGCAAGACCTCATTTCTCTTGGTGAATCTTGTCTCTGTCACTTAGCCAGAGTTGCTCAACAAGCCTTTAGCAAGCCCATGGCTTGAATCCAAGGTAACCATGTCCCAAACCACCATGAAAATGTGCGGATTACGTTTCCTTTTGCAACTAGCCACTCTTCAGCTATTTCACAGCTGAGCCGGTGAGTCTCGCACTTGTCATGTAAGGTGAAAAAAATGAGGCAACTTCAGTGACAGAAAGTGGCCAAAGAGCCACAAAGAAGCTGTTTCTGAGGTGGCTCATGTCATCCAGCAAGTACAGGGTACAGGGGCCAAGCTGCCAGGAGTTAGCCCTGGAGCCAGCAATGCCACTGCACAAGGTGCTCAGAGAAGCAGTACAGCCATGCTAATGTAGACCAGCCTTGGAAGCAGAGGGACCACACGCCAACCGTGCTCAGCAAGCTTTGGTCTTCCTAGACTCAGGCTACTGCGTGTGCTCAGGGTGGCACCGTGTCACTTGCCTGTCCTGGGCAGAAGGCTCAAACACACCTTGCACTGTGTGAGGGACCCCAGTCCCAAGGCAGAGGACTCCCAAGCTGTGCTCCCTGGAGGCTATTCCTTGGTTGATGTGCTTGCACAGGTAGGGAATATTTCCCACTTTTTGCTGTAATTCCTTTCCATGACACAGTGCCTCTCTTCCTTAGACAGAGCTCCTTCGCTGGTGTTTAAAACCCTCACATTCTTGTGGATATTTAGCATATCCCCATCTCTGCCATCTGATCCTCTCCTTAGGTCTGCTCAGGGCCTCTTCAATCAAGGGCCATCCTGGTAGTATTGTGATGTTTCAGGCTGGCCTCTTGAAAACCCAATCCCTCAGTAAACACAGAACAAATGAGGTAATTAGGAAAATGTAAACAGGAAGAGAGAGGCCCTTTCCCCCTCCTGAGAGCGGGACTTGGAGAAATTAGCAGGAGTTTAGATTTACATTGTGTAGAGACACAGATGCCAGTGGTCCCCACGTAAAGCTAAATTCCTCATCTAATTTCATTATGGAATAATTTCTTCTGTCAGGAATAAAAGCCTGCCACCAAACTGCTCCTGGGATACATCAAGCTTCATTTGATGACAGCAACTGGGACGGCAGCACAGCCTCTCTTCAATCTACCTTGGATAAACTTCATAATTTAAAACACATAGGAAAGGGAGATAGACTGACAGTCAGAGCTTCAGTATATATCATGCAATAATTTCTGCCTCAGCCTACATTCTCAAACCATGCTACGTGTCCACCATAAGGTTGCTTCCTTTTTCTTTGCTCCATTTCAGGCACTAAGGTTAAGTTGATGCTGATAAATTAAATGTAGCTGGGACCATTCCCTGGCTTGGATCCAGTGTCACAGAATGATCACATATGTGTGATTAAACTCTCTTACTTTGTAAGACAGGGTGGCTGCCTCCAGATTGCCTGACAGGCATGGCCCCTGGTCTGTGCTAGCTCCCAAAACGTGCCCAAGAACAGTCTTGGAATGAGCTGGTTGGCTTGGGCTGGAGGTGACCGGGGACTCCTCGGGCAATGTAAGAGACCCAATGACCCAGTTCTTGTGCTCTGGCCCTGTTTAATTTACTATAATAGATGCAGCATAAGGGGTACAGAAAAATGAAGCTTTGTCCTCCCAGTGAAGAAATAATTACATGAAAGGGAGTTCAGGATAATTTTGTTTCATTTAGTACTTATACTTGAACCCTGGTCTTGAAAATGTGATGAACTTGATCAGCCTGCTGCTCTGGATATGTCCAGCCTGCACACCAAACTTATTCAAGAATTTACTTTCCACAACTAAAATGTGGAACACATTCTGTGCTGCCTCCGTAGCCTCTCTCTAAAGACTGCTGCACAACAAACTCTGGTACAAAACAGTATTTCTTTATCATAAAAAACAAAGTAGAACACAACCCGCGTGTGCTGGCCAAAATATCTTGCCCTGGTGAGCATGGGTAACATTGCCATCTAGTGACTCCTCCCATAGCGGTTAATTAACCATACTCTAGAATTACCCACATTCAACAAGGCATTTCAATGGGAGCCGCAAGTAGTTTGGAGACAAAGAATGGTTCAGACCAAGTTTTTCTAATATATCCTGATTGCCACAAGAATTGAGCACAGCATTTGTCCTTGAAGGCAATGAGTTGCAAGCCCAGCCTTTTGGGAAATCAGACTGTCCATTTTGATGGCAGATTAAGTATGTGGGGATTTAATTTTAATTACGTTTTTCAGGAAATCTTGGCTGATCATCATGCCTGGCTTAACTCTGTGGTTCCTGGTTCAGAGAGCTGAAGAGGCATGCAGATTTTGACAGCACAACTAAATCCCAAACTCCAACACATGGGGGAAATGGGATGCAGACAGCAGACTATCCACCTGCACTAAAAGCCTCTTCTCTGCTGATGAGACTCCCCTTATAACCGTGGTTGCTTCTCATGTCAGGTCTACTTCTGAGGTCCTAAACAAGTGCATCTGTCATCTGCCATGATACTTTCTCTTATCTTTCATTCTGCTAGTGCTTCCTCTGGTCAGTCTTTAACTTACTCCCTCTGTTCTGCAAAGCTCTCTTGGGGTGCACTTGTGATACTCCTCTGACGACAAAGATCATGTAGTGTTGCAGCGCTCTCCAAACTCTCAAGCTGAAACAAGGTCTTTTACCATCTCATACCAGCATACTCTTCATGCCAGTCCCTCTGCTGCCTTTTCCTCTCCTCACTTCATCCAGCGTGTGTTTCTCTCTCTTCTCTCTACTTCTTCCTCTCTCACCTTCTCTCCCTCAGCTGCTCTCTCTTCATTGGCTCTCAACCACTTAACCAGTCATACCTGCACCTTATCTACATCGGCCAGCCCGCTTTGCCTGAAGCCAACCTGCAATTGTATATTATCAATGCTAATTAACCCAGCTTCATTCCTCTACAATGTAGGGGCGAGATTTCTGTTGTCTTTGAAGCCCCTTCAGTCGAAGTCTCCTGTCTCTATTTTGCAAGTCAGCTAACACCATGTCAGAAGAAGGTTTGGACTGCACGAGCATCCCTGATGCATTAGGTTGTTGCCAGAGATGTTCACACAGCCGAGCTGCAAGACATGTGCGTGCATTGGCATGGATGACCGGCAGATGCTGGCGTCTCTAAAGACTTAATCTTTCAGTACAATACAGATATAGTCAACATTATTCCTTTCCTATGGCTCCTTTGGAATCATTTCAGCTCTTCTCCCTTCAGGCTCCCCCGGCAACAGTAAATGGCTCCTGTTTTTCAGCCAAAATGAGCTGTGAGTAGTTAATAGGACACGAATTAACAGAAATAGCTTAAGAAGGATTCCATGTACTTGCTGAGTGCTGCATTCCTGAAGTCACAGTATCTGACAGGTCACACATTGTTTCCATCCTTTCCCATTTTTTCCAGAACAGGTAGTTCACATTCAGATTGTATTTGTGTTTGGTGCTCCATTCCTGGTTGAAGCTGGCAACCCTCACCTTGGTTGCACCATGTGCCAGGAATGTAACTTAGACTTGGGTTATCTTTGGACAGTCCTTGAAATCTAATTATTATTAGTAAACAAGACAATCTGCTAGCTCTCTGTTTGGTGTTTGGTCACTGCCCTGAGAATAACCCTGCGTGTAAACAGCAGCATTCAGCCAGGGACTTCAAATATGTTGAAAGAACAAGGATTCAGCCTCTAGTCCCCAGTCAAGGTGGTAGGAATCTGCCCTGCTTATTTACAGACATATATTTTTTGGAATGCTAATATTCCCCTCGCTTGCTCTCAGTGCGTATTTCAGTTATTGCTGTGATGCTCAGGCCCAAGGAAAGGAAGAGTGTCCCAAGACTCGGAGACTGTGTTCAAACCATGTACTTGAGGTGGGTAATCTAGTGTCATGAGCACACCTCTTGATGGTACAAGGAGACAACTCTGGTGAACCGATCTTTTGAACTGGTCATCAGCTATTAGGTGTATGCGCTATGACAAATCAGAGAGTCACAAATAGGTGTTCTTAGCAGTCAGGTCTCACCATGACTCCAACTGACTCTCCCAAATGAATGCCCTTTGGGTGATAATTCAGGCAACCACCACACTGTTTATTCAGTTATTTTCTGGTCACCCTGTCATTTATACAGCTGATCATCACAGAACACTATTATTTGATTTTAAGAGCAGAAAAAAAATCATGACCATCGTGCTCAAATGGTGGACTCTGATGCATACCATGAGCCAGTTTTGCCTGGATTTTGCCGAATTCCAAACAAAGAGAGATGCTGCTCACAGGCTGTGCTTTGCTAGATAGCTTGATTCACTAAGCTTAGTGGGAAGAGCCTTGGTCTCCAGGGGCTGGGCATGAAGCTCCCTCCCTCCTGCCTCACTTCCAAGAGCCCTGCTGCTACATCATCCCCTGGAAACAGAAGCCTGTGGACTTGCATCCTTGCCCCATGCCCTCCCATCCCATCCATGCAGCAGAAGAGGGAAAGTAGAACTTGGCAGAAAGTTGACTGGAGCTAAGCTGACCTACCAATTATCCTGGGAGTGCGATCCCTCTCCTCCCTGTCATATACACCATGCCCCACACCAGGCAGGTGATTCATTTCATGGGGCTTCAGATGCCTAGAATGAATCTGAAATCGGGACTTCTCCCTATTTAAGAAAAGGATTAGGGCTTCATTCTGTTTTGGTTTTGGCTTTGTAATTTTTATGTTATTTTATTTTACTTTCTTTCTAGGTGTCAACATGTTTGGTTAGAAATGCCTCAGAGGAGAGTTTAGCATGGAGTGAGAATGCGGATGGGAGTATCAGGAAGAAAAATCTAAAGTTTCTGTGTACTGTCTGATTTTTGAGTGATGAGAGGAGGAAGCTCTACTTGCCACTATTTAAAGAAAGCCAGGCAGACAAACTGGAAGAAAGTTAATATCTGTCTACCACAGCAGTGTAGGATCATAGAATAATTCAGATTGGAATGAATGTCAGGAATATGACTGCTTTTCCAGATAGGTGTACATGAGGGTAGACAAATGTGTGCATGCGGAAAAAAGAGAGAAAAGTTTATTCTGGTGGAAAGCATAGCCACGAGAACCTTGAAAATCAATGTGCTTTTAGCTATAGGACTGCTAAAAGGGATGCCAAATGGCTTTTTGCCAGGCTGCCTTACGATAATCTTTAATGTCTTGCAGACCTCACTACCTCTTCTCTAGTCCCACATGATCACTGCAGAAACACCAACCTTCAACAGCTTCCACCCAAAGCTTCCAGCCAAAGTGGTAGAGCTCTCAGTCTTTGCCTTCACATCCCATGACTGGGTAAGGCTCTCTGGCCTGGGTGGTGAGACATGAACGCAACACTGAGAGACCGTGCCCAACCTCTTCAGGAAAACAAGTCTTGCATCACGATGAGGTGGCTAAGATCCTACAAGGTTGGGTTACCCCTGCCTAAAAATCCCATTTGGAACTGGGGAGAATATCTCTCCCAGAGAAAATGAAGACCCAGACTGGTAGGATGAGGAGAGACATGGGGGTAGGGGAGAGGGGTGTAGCCAAGTCATTAGGACTAAGCAAAATAAATGGAAGCCACATTGTACAGGGCTGTTAGATGGGGTCTGGCTCCCCAGCACTCATTTTCACTAAAGAGAAACAATTGAAATCATTTAAAAAGATGCTCAGTCTTGCCAGAGACATTGCTCCTGCCCTTCCATAGCACCAAGGCTGTTTGAATAGTTAATTTGGCAAAAAATCCAGCAGGGAAGGGGGGGAGGAGGGGAAAAAAACGGGCAGAATCTGGCACTTCCAAAAGCAGGTGAGCTGCCAAGGGAAACCAACCGTCTCACAGGCAGTGAAGCAGATTCCCAGCTCCCGCTGTTTGTTCCCAGCTCCTGCTGAAGGTCTCTGTCCCTCCCCATTACCCTAAATGCTGAATAATTTCTTTGTGTTGCTGTGTTGTGTAGGAAAACTCTGGTGGGGAAGGGATACAGGAAAAGTGGGGAATAATTTTCAAAGAGGTTAACAGCTGTGCTTATAGGACTTAAAATCTTTGTCTTGAATGGACTAAAACTGGCTACTTGATAGATCTCAGAAAATATCTGTGCACAGGGACTCATAATCTGCCTGAAATACACCTAGAGTGGGGTCCCACAGCAGTCCACCCCGATCCAATGCTACCCAACACCTTTATCAACATCTTTTATTGATCCAAGAAAAGTGGAAAATTATTGCTGGCACAATCCGCAAATATTGCAGTCTACAGCAAAGCGATGAAAATCATCAGAAACAGGTCAGTTACACCCAAGCGGTCTGGATCGCTTGCTTGGGCAGCTCATTTGCGCAGCCTACAATTTTAATGCAGCCAAAGTCATGGCCAATAATTGGGAAACAAAGAATGTCAGTCACACGAGATTGGAGACAGCATCCTGGAAAGCAGCAGCCCTGACCAGCTTGGGATTGTGGTGTTGGAACAGCTCTGCAGCGCTGCGGGTGAGGGCTAATGAAGCCCTTGGATGTGTACGCATGGGCCTGACGGATACAGCACTCATATTCTCTCCAGTATTTCTGAGAACACTGCTAAAATATTGGACCACAGTTGTGATGTCCACACTTGAGATGTTAAAAACCTGAATGGATTGATTTTTGTCCCAGGGTGAACTTGTGGGCTGAAATCTTTTCCTCTAAAGTTGCTTTGAGCCAAACAGGGGAAGTTTGGTGTGAAGATTATTAGAGGAAATTCTTAGTTTTAACTGGGATTCCTGTAAAAGGGAGATGTTGTAACAGCAGGGGATTTTCACTCAGAAACGACTGTGCATGAGGTAATTTTCCCTCAATCAAGTAAAGGGTGACTAGGAGTTTATTCACTGCTAATTATGTAGGGGAGGGAAAGTTAAAAGAGTTCGCAGAAGTATTTACCTATGGCTTGGACATCCCATGGAAGGCAAAAGAGAAAAAAATATACCAAAAAAAAAAAAAAAAAAGAAAAGAAAAGAAAAGAAAAAGTCAACCAATGTTCTGGGCTATCACTTCAGTGGTGGAAAGAGGCATACTGGTTTAGGCTACAGGTCTCCGTTTTATCTGTTCCCTAGGGCTAAATAAAGGATTTCTAGGAAAGCAGACTCTGGAACAAGGTCAAGTAGCTATGCCCAGCCTCAGAGAAATCATTGTCAGAGTACATGGAATAGTGCTGGCACATGCTATATGTAAAAATCCTTTAGAGAAGGTACCAGATCACTAATTCCCAAACTTTTTGGAAGAACCCTGCCAACCCTCAAATTTTCTTGCAAACCACTGCACACCCAATCAAGCTTAGGAAATGCAGACTTGGTAGCTCATATGTCTTTAGGCTTAATATGCTTCTATGGCCCAGATGCAGCCCACTCACCACAGGCACACGGACCACCAGCAGTTTCTAAACCGCAGCTGGAGTCCTCCTGGGCTCAGAGGATAAAACTGAGCCCGTTGAGGTCAACGGGAGTCTTTTTACTAGCTTCAACAGGCTTTAGATCATGGCCTTCCCACGCTAGCCGAGAAGCACTACTGCTAACAAGGTTTTAACAGAGGATTGCAAACAGCATTGTTCGAGTAGCTGGATGGGTCCCAAGCTGCTTGCTTGGTTTTGGGGTGATTTTTCCCTAGGTGGATGCCGCCTTCTGCATTTTTCAGCATCTCTGAATATCCGTATGCTGATTGGGGCAAGTATATTCAGGCATTCAAGGTGGCATAGTTTGTCCTCAGCCTCTTTGTGGTCAGAGTTTTGGTTGATATTGTCTCGAGGACCCCTGAAGGCTTGTGGGGTATGGTGTGGCAGCCAGCAGGCCTGGTCATCCTTCACCCCTCTTTCTTCATTGCGAGAAGAAGCATTTTAACAAGTCTTTCCACTGATGAAAGGATTTGGGCAGGGGATTGCAACCATCCTTCAGTGGAATGTGCTGCCTCACTCTTCATCAAGGATCAGTCTCTCCTAGCAGCCACCTTATCATTTAAAGCAAGTTAGTTTTCCACATCAAAATACCCAGTTTAGATTTATCTCCCATCTTTAAAACTGCTTGAGTTTGGGTTTGTTTTTTTTTTGTCTGACTAAATGGAAATGTTTGTAGCACAGAGGTGGCATTGAGCCCTCGTACATGTTGTTGTTTTTAATTTGAATGTGGATCTTGCCCCTGCAGTCTGATGAGATTGATTTCCTTTAGATAACCGCAGTGTAGACGTACACATTCAGTCTAGTCATCTCAAGCTTTCTTGACAAGGATGTGAGGGTCTGAGTCATCTGACCAAACATGAATATCTATTTTATGAGGAGATGAGTTATGTGCTAGAAAATCCATCTCCCCTCATGGATATTGAGGCATTTGTAAAAGCTACCACAGAAGTTAAATATCTGGTTTGGTCAAAAAAATGGCATCAATGCTGTCTCATCTTTGTGTCTTGTCCTGTGTTCTATATGAAGATAAGGAACTTTACTTAACTATGCCACCACTAGAAGCTTTGACTAAGAGCTTTCTGGTTAAGGTATGAGGACGTGACCTGTTTTTCAAAATTTTTAATGCATCATTTTGCAAATACAGCTTCAACCTCCCATCAGGCTCCTCTTGCTACAGATGACTTTATACTGGTTTTGCTTTCATGGATGACTCATAGGATTCTATATACTGCAAATTCTGTGCTCAGGTGCCAGGTTTTTCCTGAAATTAATCTTGAATCTGAAATGTGGGCACTTTTTCAATGCCACGTTCTCATTTCTTGCTCTAGGAATTGGAGATGAAATCTTCCCTGCTATCTTGCCATGTAGTGGACATATCTGTTCCTTAGAGCCAGCGAAGGGAAGACACTAAGGAGTCACTGTATCAGCGATAGCTGGTGGAACACTTTTCTTGGAAGCTGCTAATCGGAACAATCCATCAGCTGAACAGTAACAGCTGCTCCTATTGTTTCCCCCCTTGCTGTTGCTTTTACAAGCATGTTTGCATTCAGTCTTTGTGTTCAAAATCCATGTTTGTTTTCTGTTATCATAAGAAAAATAGTTCTGAGCAATAAAGAAGATGAATAGCACATCTGAAGGAGATCTACTACTACTATTTTAAAAAAATCTGCCTTACAAATGCTACAGATTTCCACTAATATGAACTATAATCTGCAGGTCAGTATTTCCAAAGTAATGGTTTTTAGTCAGAATTTCCAGTCATAGGCAATAATGAAGGAAAGAATTTTATTTTCTTAGTCAGAATAAAAGCAAATTTCCAAATGCCAAAATTTCCCGTGAACTAGAAATCCTGAAATTTGGCTGATATTATTTCCTAACCCTGGTATCTGCAGTTGTGCCAGAACTACAGAATAAATATGATTTCTACAGTCTGACTCACAGTAAATAAAGAAGCAACTGTACACAAGCCAAAAGTGATGAGGTCTGGCCTTTACTGATAAATGGGTAAGGAAGATTACCTGGGAGGAGTTTGATTTTTCAATTCTTTTTCCTAAAGGTTGCTTTACAGTGCTCTCCCTTTATATCTTGTATTCACACCTTCTAATGAGGTATTAATGAGCTGTTGGTGGTTTCTTTAATTTAGGGCAAGACCATTAAGGGAACATGAAGTCTTTACTAGGTTCCAGATTCTTAATAAAAAGAAGTGATGCATTATTAGATAGGTCATGCCTGAAAGCTTCCAGCACAGAGCAGTTACTCTATTGCTGTCGGGGCTGTTGGGTAGCTGTGGGCTGGCTGTTGCCGGTCTTAAGATTTCCTGTACTAAGTTGTACCTGTGGAGCAGCCTGGTTTGTTTTCTGGCTACTCAGAGCAAAATGTCACTTTCTCAGTAGCTTTACTCGAGCTGGTTTTCCTCTCATGAATAATGGTATCGGCTTGGGTAGGAAAAGCGGAGATGGATAGTGGTAAAATAGATAGGGATTTTAATTACTAGCAGTAAGCATGCAGCTTTTTTCTCAGATCACCCTGATTTATTTCTAAGCTCCATCGAGATCCAGGCATAGCCTTGAGAACACGATTTCATCCTCCCAAGCCCTAGCCTCCCTCTATGTAAAAAGGTGGTAGCGTGACCTTCAGTCTCCTAAAATTTCTGCTTTGCTGTTTCTCCAGAGTTTAAACAACAGTTTGGTAGTTCTATTAAATGGTTTACCAACAAGGCTGCTCTTTTGGAAATGCAGAATGGAAAAAAGTCAGTCTTTTGAACTGATCTTGAGTTTGGATCTGACTTCAAAGCTAGACCAACTTTGAGTTAGGAGTGTGACCAGAGACCTCCAGAAATACCAGAAACACCTTCCAATCTTAATTAGTCTGTGATTAGAACAAGCATGTCTGTATGTAGTCATACAGTCCCGGTCACCAAAGTGCCAAGCTCCATCCTGGAACCACATGGATTTCTAATATCCACCCTGCCAGCTCCTTATCTTGGCAGAAATTTTGTATATACAAATAAGTAACAACAGTAAAAAAGACTTCACAAAGAGATATAGTGGTGGGACTGCAAAAAACCAGCTGCCTTCCAGTTTTCTTGTTTAATCCTTAGCGTGTTTTGTATCTAGGCACCTCCAGTCCTCTCTCACTCTGCCAGCCTCTGGGGGACGGGGGGGCTGGTCCCCCACAGTTTTGTTTTTCTGTTTTTAGCTTTGCTGTGATCTTACCTATATCAAGCAAGTGTGAAAACTTAATGCTGGTGAAAGACATGGACTTCTGCCTTTTGTACAACTGATCTAGCCTGGACTCCCTGCCTACATTTTCTTGCCACCACCAAGGCTGTAGCACCATCCAAACCATCAAACTATTCAAATGCAGAATCTCTGTTGGAGGAACTAGGAAAAAAAAGACAACCCAGAAAAGCTTTTCGCAGAGTTTTGCTGTTGTTTTGGGGTCCTAGAAGGACCTATGGAACAGGTAGACATACAGAGGGAGGTAAAGGATGTTTCTGGCTTGAAGCTGTCTTTGCACTAACCTTTCTAATGCATCCTTTGAGAAAATAAATTGCATCTGCTGTTGGGTTTTGCAGTAGAGATCTTTGCAATCTTGAGGTAGGCTGTCTCAGGCTTTCTTGCCTAGACTGTGAATGATAATCACTTGAAAGGGTCTACACGGACTGAACTGCTCAGGATGAGGTCATTGTCATTACTTTTTATTTATGTTTGTAGTGAGTCCTTAAGGAAATGACAGACCAATGGGATTTTTCTCTCTCAGATTTACAGATTTGGTGCCCTTGGCAAAGCAGCTATGGGTGTGCTTTGCCTTCCCATTCACCTGCTGCAAGGCAAACAGCAAGGTCACTAAGGTCTTGGCCTCTCTTACCTCTGTTTGCTCATGAAGAATCAGGCTTTAAATAGTTGTGTAATTGAGATAATCATTGACTAGCAGTGGTTTACTCTGGGTTCAGACCAATAACTTTGGGAAGAGCATTGACCCTGACCAACCTAGAAGAAAGACTACCAGCAGCTGTGGCAGACCAAGCCTTGTGAGCTTGCACATTAAGGACTGTGATGGGAGGCTTCACATCTCCGCTTCAACAAAACTGAGTGGTACAGCTGGACTTTCACAAATGCTGTAAAGTTGTTCTTTTTCCTACTTCTCTGTGTCAGCCATGGAGCCAAGCAGCTGCAATAGCCAAAGATGATCCAATCCCAGATGAACTGCAGCCATTTAAACATGACCTGGTGTTTGCTCTGTTGATAAGCAATTTACAGTATTTGTGGATAGGAACAAAGGACAGAGACAAAATGGGGCTAAGCTACAGAAATCAAATATAAAGCACAAAAAGGGGAAAAAACCCAGCCTTTAGGAGCCACAGAGAAAGGTGTGGTATCCAACATCTATAAAAATGCGGTTTTCCAGCGTAGGCAGCTAAATATAAAAACCCTACAGAGAACTATAAATTCCTAATAAATATGACTGAACTACTGGAGAAAATCAGGCAGGCTAGGCTCAAGAAAACAGAAGCAAAGCTGAGAATGAGCTGAGGCCAGGGACACATCTATTTATGATGTGTATTTTACGTTACTCTGGAACTTGACGATTTGTGACCTGGGTCAGGATCTGGTGAGCACCGTTTGAGGGCACATGCCTCAGGGATCTGTGAAAATCGAAGGTTGTTCTGTAACGCTGAGAGGCAATGGTGTCAACGGCACATCTCCCAGAGGATAGCCAAGGCTAGGATGCCTCAGGGGGACACGTACCAACTGCCTTTTTCATCCAGTGCTATCTGGAATAAGTATTTATAGCTGACCTAGACCATCTGAAAATAGATTTTTGTGCCTTTACTAGTTGAGCTAGGCTGGTCAATGAGTCATGGGTGTGAAAGTCAGGTTTTGATCCTTCCTGCTTAGGTTTCAAGGGCAAGATTAAGTTACACATCTAGTTCTCTCAATGCTCCTGAACTTGAGATTGAAGTAGTTACCAGCACAGCAGACAGAAAACTATCTTTCTTTCAGGTTTTAGCATACCATGCAAGCCCAGATCCACAATTACTGTAGTCTACGAGTTTCTCTTTTTTTTTTTTTCTTTTTAATTGTTGTTAAATATTTGTACTGTTTTCAAGAGGTGCTAATAGTTATTTGCAAAACCAGATCTTAAAACCATGTTGGAGAACACAGGTTGAACTCACATTTTAGTAAAGAGTGCCAAAACTAGCAGAGCTAATTGTCTCTGCAGAGGGGCTGGAGGCAGCAAGCGGCTGCAGGGCAGACTGGCATGGGAAATGAGAAATGGAATCAGCATGAACTTCACTTTACCTGAGTGTGACACAGGGCATCCAAGGCAGCTGCGTACTCACATAGTAAACAGGAGTGATGACGGTGGATGGGAGGAGGAGGGATGGCTCTGCATCTTTTTTCCCCATCATGAAGCTTCAAAACACTAAGGCCAAAGAAAACAAAGCAGGAAATATGCATGGCTGGAGAGGGTAAGCTGCTGGAGACAGTGCAGACAGGGTGCTGAGGGCAACCTCAGCCCCTTTCCAACTGCTGTAAAAGCATCTACAGGAAGGCTCTACCCAAACCAGATAGCAGAGAAGCTATCTTTTATGGTACAGCCTTTTGGGGGTGGGTAATGGTGAGGCTCTTGCTCAAGCTTTGGGATGCTCTTAGTGCAGCTCACTATTACAGGGCAATTCAGCTCTGACCTGACCTCTGGGACTGGAGTTGAAAGCTACTGCAAACCTTCTCCTGGCTCAGTACTTTTTTGGACAACTCTTGTTCCTGCCACTGACGCAACAAACCCTTACTTGTCTTTCCTGAACAGGATGGCTGTGTGGGAACCGCTGGGTTTTATTTGGTAGGAAATGCCATGATTCTGAAATATGGTTTTGTTCTGAAGTGGAAGAACACACAAACAAACACAAAAATATTTTGTGCCCAAACTTTCCTGCAAATCACAATAAAAATTATCTGTTCTTTTAAAAACTGAGCCATTTCATCCTGACTGTGACCTTTCCAAATTTGATAGGAATATTTTTAAAGTTGGTAAACAGAAGGTAATGTATGCCATTTGAACTAGGTGAAAATATTTTGTTCTGATTTTTTTTGTGTGTGTGTCTGCAAATAAGAAGTTGTCAAGATCGACAGTTTTCCAGGTCAAGTATTGATGTTGAAAAAAAGGACACTTTGGGCTAAAAAGCATTCTTCCCTTTTCTTTTCTTTTCTTTTCTTTTCTTTTCTTTTCTTTTCTTTTCTTTTCTTTTCTTTTCTTTTCTTTTCTTTTCTTTTCTTTTCTTTTCTTTTCTTTTCTTTTCTTTTCTTTTCTTTTCTTTTCTTTTCTTTTCTTTTCTCTGTACTTTACGGACAGTTGTGAATCATCTTTGTATATAAAGCATAGTTTTCTAAAATGTTGGAGTCCTGTTATCTCAAAACCATCTAAAATGCTTTAGAGGACACAGGTAAAACATAAAATATAGGCAATGTGGAACCACATTTCACAGGTCGTGTGCAAAAATGCTTTGTGGAGCAAAAATGCTCCAGAGGAGAGACTGGAGTGAGCTCTTTTGCGTAACAGAAATTGCAGGGGAGGTTTAGGGGAAGAAGGAGAAAGAGAGAGTGATTTGGTATCTGGAAGACAAATTTTATCCTGCTGCTCTGCCAGGCCAGTGATTCAAATGCTGTTAATAAAGTGCATTTCCACCCACCGAGTGACAACCACAGCTGGGCAACATTGCCTAATGGATAAAGCCCTGTGCTAGGGCGTGCAAGCCTTTGATTCTGCTCCCAGCAATACCCTTGAACTTCTGCGTGACACGGCATGAGTCGTGCTGTGCCTTCAAGCCCTTTTTTTTCTCTCTGTTGGCCTCTGTTAAGCTGAAGCGCTCTCTTGTAGGTTTTACAGTGTATTGACTGCAGTTTCCCCTTTGGCTCTTGACTCAGCCCTGCCTGATCCACCAGTAGGATTTTAAGGATGCAAACAAGACTTTGTAGCCTTGCTGTTCTTCAGCTAATGGAGTCATTGAGTTTCAACTCTACACCGGGGCAGAGCAGGCTCCCATATCAGCTATCCCTGCTGATGAGCCTGTTGCAGGACCTGGGTGAGAAGTGCTGGCTCCCACTCCTTGTGTTTTCTGAAGTCACAGCAAGTAAACAAGGCTGAAGCAGGGAGCTGTGATTAACAGGGATTTCTATCTGCCAAGAATTCATTAAAAAAATAATAATTGTTAGCTTCCCACCCTACTGCTGCCCCAGCTTTGCGCAGACATGACTGCTATGGAAGAAAGGAAGGAGACAGCACGGCGAGTTTGTCACGTACATGCCCCCAGTTTTTGTAGGGCAGCTTTGTTGTTGGTGATGAGACCAGCTTGACTCCTCCTGAGGACAACTGCCCGGGTGCATTCAGCGAGACATGACATCATGTGCCCTGGCCATTACGGGGCTGAGGTTTTGTCCTTGATTGACATCAAAATAGTAAGGGCAGTCATTGTCATGAGGGGGCAGAGGTCTAATGGACTCTCATTCCCATGTTTCCCAAAGGAAGGCTGGCAGCCCCACCACTCAAGACTGATATCACCTGAGAGTCTGCATCCCCCAAATCTGTATCAGACATCCAAAAAAAGGTGGCAGTGGCTTTCTTAGCATGTCTGGGTGCACTTGGTCCTGCTATCTGTGGTCAGTCTTGCAAATACAGTGAGACTTTATATCAATCTTTTGTTTTTTTTTTTAAATAATAATATAATCTCTTTTTAATTCCCTATTAATTTCCTTCTCTGGGGGAGAAATCCTATCGTAGCTTGCTGTCCTTGCCATAAAGCAGCCCACAGCACCCTGCCAGGATACTCGCAGGTCTCTACTCATAATCTCCTGGCTGTTGCAGAATCAGGACAGCAGGAGCAGAGAGGTCTGGAGCAGCAATGGGCCAAGCTGGCTGGAGCTGCCCAGGAAGGGAGGGAAACTTAATTTGTATGGGGAGGAAGGACCCTGATGCAAGGACCCTGGTGATATTGAAGACAAGGTAAGGAATAACTCCAGAGTGGTGAGGTTGTTATATGTGATCATGGTATTGTATCAATAGCTGCTTTTAACCATTTTTCCTATTCAGTTCCTGGTGTGGTTATAAGCCATAATTAACAATTTCTTCTACTAGCTTCTAGTGATCTAGTTTTCACTTTAGGGTATTGTAGGCCTCTCTCTCTATATATGCATTTGTGGCATATATTCCTGTCAGGCAACATCTTGTAAGCAGCTCTGCAAAAGTTTGTTGTTTGGGGTTTTTTTTTTGTCTCCTACGGAGAATGGAGATAGTTCAGGTAGTAACATAAGTACCCTTGTGTGATGAGTATATATTCAGTTCTCTACTTACACAGCTCACCTGCAAAGTGACCCAAGGAATCTGTGCACACCCATTGTGTAAAGCAATAAGCACCAACTGCTTAACACTGGCTTTCATGCTTTGCTTATGTGGGTGGGCAAGAGGGACATTCTGTCTCCTCTGTGATCCACTCTAACAGGTCTAAGGAAAGGTGACCATCAGCCCAGGTTGCTGGCTGACTAGTTTTTCCAGCACACCAAACCCCATCCATGGGCTATAGGTAGGATATGCTGGGTCTGCAGAATCGTCATCCTCCATCAGCAGAGGAAAACTGGTGAAACCTGGGCTTCTGGGCTTGAAGCCCATGAAGCCAAAGGGGGAGGTTGTGGGAGCTGCAAGCATCAGCAGCTGGCAGCTGGTCTGTACAAAGACAGTGCCTGGCTCTGTGTTGGCAGTGATTTTTCAGGCTGGAGTGAATATAAATACCAACACAGCTGCTGTTGTTCTTGCATGGGGCTGGAATGGGGCTTTGAGGTGGTGGGGCTGGGGTGGGTGGGGGTGGGGGGCAAAGGGGAAGGCGTATGCAAGCAGGCACATCATCATTGGTTCATTTTCACAGCAAGCTAAGATCATGTCTGAGAGCCTGTTAAACTCATATTTCCTCAGTTATTTATAGCACTGATGCTGAGGACAAGAGCTCCAACTGACACTTGTCACATTGGTTGAACTCTGCGGCACTGTTTTGAGCTGGGGAGATGAGGCTGGAGTTGATGAATATCGCAGGGTGGACCCTGGGGATGGTCTCCTTCTCTTCTTTTTCTATTTTCTGTGTCTTCTTCTTACTCCCTCTCCTGTCCTTACTGCATCTCTTTCTGTTACATCTTACATCTTACTTTTCCTCTATCTCTTCTTTCTAGCCAGCTCAATCATTTGCTTGCTATGGGTGATTAATTGCCGGCTTTGGAAGGCAGCTCATCAATGCAGACCATTTAGTTGGTGACTTAGCAAGCTGTCTGGGTGGTGTTTAGTGGAAACACAGCCCCATCAGCTACACACCCAAACCATGAGTGATGAAGTCTTGTGCTGATGGCCAGAGCTGGAAAGGGAGGGGTAAGAGGGTCAAGATCAGTTCCAGAAAATGAGCAGCTACTGGGAGGTACATGACCTGATCTGTATTTCAGAGGGAGATAACGGTTACTCATCTCCCGCTTCCACCTGTAAAATGAAAGCTGCAGAAAGTCCAGAGAGTTATAGACTGCTGAGGGCTTGACACATCTTGTTGTCCAGTGTTAATGACTATAATCGTAGGTGACCTCAGGGTCAGAAGAATGAGCCATTCATGAAGCTGGAGAAGGGTCTAGAGAACAAGTTCTATGAGAAGCAGCTGGGGTGGGGGTGGGGGTGGAGGTGGGGGGTGGGTATTAGCCTGGAGAGAAGGAGGCTGGGGGGGACCTGACTGCTCTCTGCAACTGCCTGAAAGGAGGTCGTAGTGATGTGGGGTTGGTCTCTTCTCCTGAGGAACAAGCAACACAGCAAGAGGAAACAGCCTCAATTTGTGCCAGGGGAGGTTTAGACTGGGTATTAGGAAAAAATTCTTCACCTAAAAGAATGTCAAGCACTGGAACTGGCTTCCAGGGAACTGGTGGAGTCACCACCCCCGAAGAGATTTGAAAGAGGTGTAGATGTGGCGCTTAGGGACATGGTTTAGTGGTGGACTTGACAGTGAAGGGTTAATGGCTGGACTTGATAATCTTAAGGGTCTTTTCCAACCTAAATAGTTCTGTGTTTCTATGATTTTGCCTAGGGTGGATCCTTTGATTGCTAGGACTGGAAAAAGCAAGAACTCCATGTGTGGAGATATGGATATGAGACGGAGCACTGCACCCACTGATCTTTGGAGGCCAAATGCCCTTAGAGTTTCACACAGGCTGCTCCTTTTTTAACTGTCAGGTTCTTTGTTGAGCATCAATGAGCTGCATGTCTAACACGCTGGTGCACCAATGAATTAGATGTCAATTTGTGCAGTGTAGATGTGCCTTAGAGAGCAAACCCTCCTCTGGAGAACAGGGAACCAGTCTGGCTCTGCCACTGAATGGCAATGAGTTGGCTGTGGCTTTCTCCTCCTTTCCATACGGATGGGAAGCCATTGGGTGAGAGTCTTTTCTGCTATTCTGCATGTGCCTGGCAACATGGACTCACATTTCAACGGGAGTCGCAGGCACTGCTGTTAAAGAAGGACAAGAAATAACTCCCTATGACCTGGAATAGTTCTTGCAGGGAATATCAGAAACACAATAGCTGCAAGGGAAGAGGTAGTCCCTTGTGCTCCTGCTCTGACATCTCTGGACTTCAGATATTCAGGGGCTGTAAATCCTCTGTTTTTAGTGGGCTGTGAATTTCCTAGTTTAAAAAAAAAAAATATCTTGAAGATGTTATGGTAGAAAGCTAAAACTTAAGAAGCCTAGCTCAAGACATTAGTAGAAAAGATATTACTTGACTACATAAATGGGCTTTACCTGAGTTATGGATTAAGGGAACATAATTGGCACTAATGGGCACCATATTAAAGGCTGCCTCTCTTCTGCTACATAGTCCCAGAGGCCATTCTCTGACTCTGAGGGAAAGTGGCACAACCCGGCCCTGTGGTCATGTGAAAGTGCTTTCCACTCCCTCAGGCTGCCTGATGGGAACAGTCCTCAACACATCTCTTGGGCATTGCCTGGGATAGTGTCACTGGCAAGGGCCAAAACCATGGCAGGAAATGTCCTGACAACTAAAGGGTCTGGATGACCAAGACTGGTGCTCAGATCTACATCCCAGCCTGTTTAGTTTAGTAGAGACATTACTGCTCTACCTCTAGACCCTCAGTCTAAGAGACCTTCTGTGATCTCTGCCAGCTTAACCTTGATAGGATTTTTTTTTTAATGCAGCTCTTTTGGTGAGTATTTCTCCATCCACCTTCTGGTTTCTCCTTCCCTGCTTTCCTGTAAGATTGTTTGTTCCCCTGTTACTGTCTCATTTAGGGCATCATAACTCTTACACCTAAGGCTCTGTGATCATCTCATTGATGTCTCCAGGCCAGGCTGAAATTCAGCACTTCTTATAATACATTGTGTTGATGACCAAGAAGCTACAAACTGTGTGATCTTTGCTCAATCACAGGCAGGACAAGCCCAGAGATGACACAACTGTTTCACAACCAGCCCCCTGGTTATGCTACAACTGGCTCAGAAAGCCCAGTTACAACACAGTTACTTTCTTGGGCTGGTGGCGACATGAAGAGAATTGGCCCATGGGCAGAACTCTCCCAGATCCCTTTGATTTCATAGCAGCATTGAAATATCAGTTGGAAGGGTCTGGAGATAATCTAGTCCAGCCTATGCTTGAAGCAGGGTGTTTGCCAACGCTACAGGTTAGCTGAAACTGTTTCGTTAAGTCTTGGAAACCCCTGAGGATGGAGATGCCACCACCATTCTCACCTTTCTGAAGAACTCTCCCAGTGCTGCTCTGTCTCCTGAGTGAAAAAGAGCTTTTTCTTTATGACTAGGCTGAACTTCTTGAGCCACAATTTGTGGCCTTTTCCCTCTTTCCAAGTGATTGGGAAGCTTGCCTCCCAGGCACGTTGAAAATTTAACAGGTGGTGATGATGCAGCTCAAAAGCTGGGGAAAAAACAGAGTGAGGATTTGACTCTGCTGCTATGCTGGAAGCAGCAGGAGGGTTAGAAGGAAGGGCTTTGAGACTATGAGCAAATAAATTGAGCAACACAACTGATGCAATAGAAAAAGAAATACTGGGGAAAGATGCACAGATATAGGCCAGGGAAATGACCTTGTAGCAACAGCAGAGGAATTTCATAGTGGCCAAAGCCATGGAGAAGGATGTAGTAAGAATAGATACCCAAGATGATGAGAGTTTTAGAAACCCTATATTAATTTCCAGACTAAATTTGTTCCCAGCTTGTTTATACCCATTCATTCTTGTTCCAGCACTGTCCTTTAACTTAAATAGCTCTTCTCTCTCCGTGATTTTTACCTCCACAATGTATTTATAGAGAGCAATGCCTCTTTGGGCTAGGCTAAACATACCAAACTCTCCTTGTCTCCTCACATTTGATTGGCTTTCTGTCCACCTGATCACTATAAGAGTCCTTTACTATGTCTGCTCCAGCTCAAATTCACCTTTTTTGGACATGCAGCACAAGAACAGCCCATGGTATGCCAAGGGAGATCTTCTCCCATGCTCTCAGCACTTCACTAACTTCACTGTAAATACCTTTTGTACTGCATACTATTTTTGTGTGTATTATTTTGTAATGTGTCCTGTGTACTATTGCATTCTGCTTTTCCGTAACTGCATCACACCCACAGTGCCTGTTAGTGCTATGATGAACACACACATCCACATCATTCTCCTGCAACGTTATTGTTTCCAGGGGATGAGCCCACAGCTTAAAGCAGCTATTCTTGTTACCAGTCTCTAAGTGCTGGACTTTGGACTATTAGATTTCATTCTATTTCTATTACTCCTGGGCTTAAGGTCATCCAACTTTTCTTGTGTATTTATACCAAGAGCCTTACAAATATGCAGATTGATAGACTGAATAAATTCTAACCTCTGGATTATGGGATAGTCTTCTTGTATCCCAGCCCTTCCATCTAAGGCAGAGTTGTAGGAGAGTAAAGATCAGTAGTGCAGCATGATTTTCCTCCCCTTCTTCGGATATGTCTGGCATTAGCTGGTAAAGGATAAGAAACAACAGGTGAGGGCCTTTTTTTTCTCTGAAGCAACAGTTCTCCCACTCCAAACTTGGATATAAGTAGGATAGAATGAAATCAGAAAGGGCTATGGTGGCCACTAGATAAGGGGAGAACTAAGACCAGTTGCAATGGCAAGTACATATTTCTTAAGCAGGATCCAAACACATCACATCTTGGGAAAATCAGTAGATCTGCACCTAGCCGTCCTGATAGATGTGCTCTGCACAGAGTAAATGTGAAGCCAAGCAAACCAACAGTTTTTGCTCTTTTAGATCTATTTCCTAATTTACATTTTTCATCATTAATTCTAGTGAGTTTTGGTTTACCCTCATTACGCTGCCCTCCTCCTCATGTTCCCCATTGCTTCACTGTTCCTTAGCTGCTTTATTTAAATCTACTGTTCTCCTACTTCACTGTTTTGCCTGTCAGGCAGGGCTCAGGCAAAGCATTTATACTCTGTTCTGAAGTTTCAGTGCCCACAGGATATGGTGATTCTTCTGGATCATCAGTGACATCTGCCATGTGGAAAACTGGGATGCGTGGGACAGCAGGTGGCCCCTCTGGAGTGAGGGCAATTATATCCCAAAGATTCTCAAAGTATGGAGCACACCTAAGTTTGCCACCAGGAGATCTATGTAGGGGTGTTGAAGCCAGTCCCAGTGGCATTTCTGCAAATGGCCAAGCTGTTGTCCTTGGGATCACAGAATCACAGCATGGTTGGTGTTGGAGGGGAGCTCTGGAGATCACCCAGTCCAACCCCCTGATAGAGCAGGTTCCCCTCGAGCAGGCTGCACAGTCACATCCAGGCAGGTTTGAATGTCTCCAGGGAAGGAGACCCCACAGCCTCTCTGGGCAGCCCGGGAAGCCATGGGAGTGTAGGCTACTACAGAAGGTAGACTCAGGGAGAGCTCTGTAGGGGAAGACAGAACACTTCTGTGTACAGCCAGTGTGAAGAAACCTGTATAACATACACATTCCATCTTTTCTAAACTCTCTCATGCATCAACTGGAGTAATTATTCCACCTTACTTACCCGGACTGACAGCCACCTGCATCTGATGGGAGGTTGCTACCATATGCTTCTCCAGAGGTAGCTGCATTTCAGCTGTGGCAAATTATTGTTCTGTGTGATCTTTCAGAATGGAAAAAAAAAAAACAAAAAAACCAACCAACCTTCCAGCCACTTTTCTGACAGACTGTGTCAGTAACAAGTTAATGGGGTTGGGAGAAGCTGCTGGCAATTCTCAGCTCTGCAGCTTTCCACTTGAACGCCCTGCAGCTGAGATAATACTCAGCAAAGCCCTTTGACGGATACAGAAACCATTTGCATGTTTGATGGGAAGAGAGAATGGAAAAGAGAATGCCACTGCTTTCTCTCCCCTTCCTTCCTTCCTTCCCTCCCTCCCTCCCTCCCTTCCCTCCCTTCCTTCCCTTCCTTCCCTTCCTTCCTTCCCTCCCTTCCTTTTTTCCTTCTTGCTGCTGCTTTGCTGTTTTTAAAAAGGGGCTGGAATCTGGTGAGTCCTTCCTGTTGGTTTCTGCCATGTCCTGGACATGCCTCAGTCTTGTGAAAACTACCTTGCTTCTCTCTCTGCTTAGACTTCCTTCAAGAAAGAAAAGAAAAAAGGAAGGAGAGAAAAAAAAAAAGGCTCAATAAACTTCTTTTTGCTCTAGCTATTTTTGGATTTTCATGTGAAATAGCTTAATCAGAGAACACCCATTTTTTCTGCAATGCATGTATTTCAAAGTGATGAATATTCAGACCAGCTGCTGTTGAAACACTGGGAGCTTTTTCCACCTGATTTCTTACCTGTCCAGCTCATGGTTGGTCAGATGGCAGAGCCTCCAAAACCTGGAGAGGCTCTACTGGGCTATTTAAACTGTCCTGATGCTCCAGAACCCAAGATTTCCAGCCTTCAGGACATGCCGCTGAGATCCTGGAGCCTCTTGAGAGCGCTGAGCAATAGGTGTGTATGTGTTTCTGTTTCCAGGTGAGGTTTTCCCCTTGGAGACCTTTGAGGCATTAGATTTCCCACCCTAGAGGGTCTCTGCTTTGTTTATCTACCAAAATTCTGAAAAGAAAGCAACCCCAAAGTCAGGTGAAAGTGTTTTGATTTTTTTTCCTCCCCAGTGAAATATTTTCAGAGTAGAAAATTACATACTACTTTTTTTAATTTCATTTGGGAACAAAGATGTTTTAAAGAAAAATGTTGGAATTTGCCAGTGAATGGAAATTCAGATCTCTGTTGCCTGCCTTGCTGTTATTTGTAAGGCTTTACTCTTACTACATAAATTAGGGTAACACCAAGAAGTTCTAGCTTAAAATGAGATTTTAATATGTTAGATCAATACAAATACATAATGATGGACAGTCTTTTCCCCACGGGTCTTAAGATATAAACAGATTAAGTGTCTGAGTGGCTGCAGTGGTGGTGGAGTTAAAAAAAAAATCACCCTGAAAAGCAGTTTCCAAGGTTAGGATCCTCTTGCCTGACTACATGTACAACCATAACAACCAAATAGCAGGAGTTATTTGGAAAATACAGGTAGTAGTGATTGAATCACTGCACTTCTAGCTCTGATCTCATTGACTGCCCGCTGCATTCAGGACAGTTTTTCCTGGTTCTAGTGAAAATAAGCAAAACCAAAATTAAATTGAGGCAGAACAACATTTCCCCGTATCTCTACGAAGAAGCTGTTGATCCTTTAACATTTTTATGATGAGTGAGTCAAATTTGTCCCATCTCAGGGTAAGCTTATGGCATCTCTGTCCCTCTCCAGTCAGTCCCTCTCTGGGCGCTGGTATGATGGTGCTACTATTTTGGGATATGGGACTTGGCTGCTTGTTGGAGGCAGGAGAGGATTTAAGCAACAAGACTCTTGAGTTCAGTCTCCACTAGTTCAGCCAGTGTTGATATATTAATGTTTATTATGGCCGTTGGACACACGACCGGAGCTCTGGGCTGCCCTTTGGGTTAAACTTTGATTACCTGTCAAACCAGGGCTTTCGACAAGTTATCAGCAAGTGTCAGTGAGATGTTCAGCATATTCCGACCCTGACAGTGACCCTGTAAGGTTACATGTGAAGTGGCAGTGAACTCAAGATAAGGCCCTGTTACTTTTTCCCACTGTTTTCTTAGAAGAAAGATATTAATATATTATGAAATATTGACTTACTCCACTTTTTGCTGAGTTCTTTCCAACCACAAGATTTGCCTCAGTTCGCTTTGGTTTTGGTTTCTTCCTATACAGCCTCTTTTTTTTTTTTTTTTTTTAATTTTAACTATCACTGTTCTTTGCTCCTCTCTCATTTCCTCTCCCAAACAGAAAGGGAATTTAAATTGCAACTGGTCTCAGATGTAAAACCAGCAAGAGTGTGCTCCAAAGACACTCTTTTATTGGGTTCATCCAGAGGTCAAAGAGGTTGGCTGCAGGACAAGACAGAGCAAAAAACTTACCCAAGCCCTACTGTGTCATCATCATCCCGCTCGGCTGAGAGCAGGATGGGACAGGAGAGGTGGAGGAATGCTGCTTTGCAGCTGCACTTGCAAAGACTCAGGATAAAGAGGCACCTACAAGCTCTGGGATTGGGCCACTGCAGTTTTGGGGTGTCCCAGGGGGAGAGGCTGGCAGCCAGGCTGGTGAGGGATCGGGAAGGGCAACCAGGGAGGGTGGAAGCGGGGGACATGGAGGAGACGCCAGCCAGCTGTCTTGCATGCACTCAGTGATTGCAGCTGTGCCGGAGGGACACGGGGAGGCAGCCCAGCTGCCAGCTGCTTGTGCCACGGGGCTGCACGGCGTGCCAGCTGGTGGGGTGGGAGAAGAGGGAAAGCAGGACGGAGGAGACGCAAGCTGGCAGAGATGGGTGCCGAGGTGCTCTCTGGTCCCCAAGGTGGGATGGCAGAGGGGAGGCTCGTGGGAGTGAGACACCGATAGTCAGAAGTACATGCACATCTAAGCAATTTCCTTACCTGCTCCTACCAAAGGCAGTCCTGCCTACTCCACAGCACCAGGAGCCATAGGTCAAAGTCTGGGATGTCCCCAGTTTCCACCAGCTAACCTGTGGCTTGAAGAGGTAGGCGGCACAACTGTGGCTCAGCAAGGACCCTGGTACCCTTGATGAGAGGCAGAAAATACAAGGGGATGATCTGGCAACAGTCAACTGCTCATGCAAGGTTTGCAGTGTCTCACTCAAAAGAAGCGCTCATCACATACAAATACCCAGTCACAAAGTCACATCAGGAAAGAAAGATGAGGATGGTCACCTGCCTGGGCAGCTTGATGGCGCTTGCAAGAGCGTCAGATATACGTGGGGAAGAACATCCAGCTCAGGTTTGATCTCAGTGCTAACTTAAGAGAGTGGGAAAGCTTACAGAGCATCACATGGGAAATTAATACCCTTGGGAACAGATGCCTACAGGGGATCTTGGGCTTTCAATGGAATTATACCATCACCAGGGAAAAATGGAGAAGCCATTCCCTGGCAACCTGTCTTCAGTCTGGAAGACTTCCTCAATGAGGCCATCAGATAAAAACTGACCAAGGCAAGGAAGTGCTGGTGTCCACAGGGAACCTCATGGAGAGCAGAAGAGGTTGGAGCAAAGGAACCTCAGAGCAATACAATTAGAAGTCAGGAAGAATCAGAAGCAAGAGAAATGACTCAGAGGAGAAGGGATGGTACACCAGTGCCAGCACACACAGAGTGAAAGAATAAAGCTCATAACTACAGCTCATCATAAAAAGGAGGTTATTGGTCTGTAAATCTCATTACGAGACCCTCAGGTTGCTCTATAAAACTGATAAAAGCCCATGAATGCTGTCTGATCACTGTGCTTGTCATGCTGTTACCTCTTAAATTCAGAAAACAACCTAAGCCATCTGCCTATGCTGACAAAAAATGGTGGTGTTGCCCCTGCAATTCAACAGCACTTTCTCTTTCAGGATTTCCAGAAGCAAAGCACCATGATGCTCCTGGGGTGCCCCTCACAGGGGAACCTCAGCTCAGTTCCTGCTTCTTTTCATTAAATGATCAGAAAAATCTACTCTCAGCAGATAAATGTCAGCAATCTTCAATGTACTCAAACCAATTCCTCAATCTCCAGATAGCTCCAAAACAAGTGTTGGATGCCTTGCCCAAGCTAGCATTGAATATCTCACCTCCAAGAGCTTCCTTCGAAAAGGCTGTCCTACAGGCTGGCAGTACTTGGTTGGGAAATGCTTGCCTTCATAATCACATTTTCCTTAGCTCAGTTTCATCCCCGTTACTCCATGTTATCAACCTTAATACCACCCCTGATCTCTTTGATTTTCACAACTTCCTCATTTACAAAAAATAAAGCTATCTAGCTTTCATCAAGCTATCTATGGCAAGAGTCTCTGAAAGTCAGTGAAATAGGACTCAAAGTCCCAAGGTTTATTGACACCTCCAGGGTGAGGACACTGGCTTTTGCTATGTTTGTGTAGCACTGAGGTATTTGTGCTAGATAAGATCGCCAGACAAGCAATAAATGATGATATGTCTCTTTTGGAAAAAAGCATTTATTGGAACTGGATGGAATTTGTTTCATTTAAAACAAAATGGAATTAACATTTCAAATAATATTAACAGTTTTAAAAGGCTCATACAATTATTAAAAGCTATCTCTCTGTTTTGCTAGCTGAACTTCTCTGCTTGGAATTTTCCAGTTTAAAAAAAATATCAAAATATGCTGCTCTCCCTACTCGCCAAAAATTAACAGTGTGAATCCCAGAATATTTTTTCTGAAATTTGTTACTGTTTTTTTCAATATGTTCTCATTTTACCCCAGTTCTTTTGTTAGCCTGAATACAAATTTATTTTCTACATGATCTTTTGCACAAATCCATGGTGCCCAGGCTTAGTCATCTATTTCCAGCTAGCGGTGATAAGTGAGCTACTCCCATCAGGACTCAGTTTTGCGTATTTTTGGTAAAACAAGGGTCTTGGATTTCCAGAAAGTAGTAAGCACCAGAGAGAAACTTAGAAACTAAAACAGGCTACACCTAGCCAGGAAGCTTTTCCATAGGTTAAATCATTTAAAAGAGGATGTTTATGTGACTTACAGAACACACGGTGGAGGCAAGGTAGTGGTATTCATTATGGGAAATAGCAGTGCCACACAGGCAAATGTGAACAGCTGCTGATCTCAAGCCACTAAATAAAACAGGTTTCTATATGCACAAAAAGACATGAAAGGAAAGGAATTCAGATTAACTGAAGGTGTAAATGAAGACTGGACTTCATCAAGCATTAAAATGAATAAAGCTAACGTAAACTAAGGCATATGCATTCCTGAATAAAAGCCTCTTCAATGAGATTCCACGGACCTTGGATAATCATTTGGAAACAGACTTGGGTGGTTTTGTTTAATTGTCCTCCAAATTGACAGGCCTTGTGTCAGTCAAGGGAAGAGAGAAGAGGTGATTTTCAAGAGGAAGAAGACTAAAAGTAATCTGCACCAGATACTGCAGAGCAAAATGCAAAAAACCTTCAGAAGGCAGCAATGTCAGATGGGTGAGGCACATGTGTGTATGGTAAACTGTCCCACTCTGTCAAATCCAGGGTGGGAATCAAAACAAGCAGAGACATTTTCTTTGTGGATGACCCTCTCATACAAGTGTTGCCAGAGGGTTTGCCAACATTTTGGTCTTGCAGAAAGCATGGAGCAAACCTTTTTCCTGATACAGGGGAATCAAATGAAACAGAGGTGTCAGATCCTGGTGGGGGAGAGTGGTAGTGGAGTGGGAGCATGTCCTGATGGAGGCACACTGGTTTTCCTATGGAATGCCAAATCTCCGTCTGTGTGTCTGGGGAAAGTGATGCTGTTGACCTCCAGACAATTATTATTGCAATTACTGCAATTTTGCTTCCTCTGGTAAGGTTTCTCCTTCTTTAGTTCACCATTGTGATGCACAGGGCATATCAAGTCCAAAGGCAGTAGAGGAGAAAAGAAAAAAAAATCCTGTATAAAGCAGCACACTTCCCCAGTGCTCCAAGGTCTCTATGAGTAAGCCTAGAACTGCAGCCACGAGGTCTGCGATCTGTGAGATCCTTATTATCTTTCAGTAATGAGCCTGTGGAGAAACTGGGATTCACCCTTGCTAGAGGCATCTGCTCCTCCTGATGACTTTTCAAACACTGCTCAGCTGCACTATCCCAAATATGCCTAATCATGCCTGCTCTGAGAAAGGACAGCGACTGATGGATAATGAAATCCCAGAGCTGCTCATCCTGGCTGCCAGGAGGGAGACACTGTCTTTGAAGGAAGAAAGCTGTGTCCTTTCCATGGCCTCCAGGTGGCCTTTGCTCTGCAGCAGGATGCAGGGCTGCTCAGCAGAGCTGGGCTGAGGAGCCACAGCTGGGACACGTCTTGGGTGGACAGCTGTGTGCTCGATGCGTGAAAGAGGTCAAGCAACAGAAGGAGGAAAGGTTAAAGGGGGGGGACTTCTAGGAAATGATCATATAATCCATCATGCTGCTTTCCAGCCCAAACAGCCGAAGAACAGATACAGGAGGATCTTTCATATCTATTTTTCCTGTCACTGATTTTCCATAGTGCAGGCACAGAGGAGGCTGAAGCATTGCTCTTCAAGGCAAACTATCCGGATCCTTCTCCCCTTGGTTGGCTTCACTTCCCCAGTTTCCATGTAAAGGGAACAAAACTGAGCATAGAAGCATCAGCGTGTCTCCCCTTTCCCTCGCTGTACAGCAGCAACAGCACAAAAATCCTGATTCAGAAAAGGATTTAGCCAGCACTCCACCCCCTTGGTTTGCAACAGGGCTTCGATTGTGCTTATCTTGCCTCTGCAAAAGATGAACATTATTTCCACTTTAGAGAAGAGGCCACTGCTGCACAGAAAAGGGGACTTATTCCATCAAAGGTTTTGGCAGAGCCAGGAAGAGCCAAGACAGTTGTGCCTCCCACTCCAGATCTGTTTTGCTTTATTTGAATATCCCTCTTCCAGCCTGTGAACTTTTTTCTGTTTGGCTGCATTAGGCCAATACTAGTCTGGGTAACAGCCAGTGCAACCTATAATTTTCCTATCCCCTGCTACCCAGCATTCACCCGCCATCCAGCCCCTGACGTTCTTTGGCTGAGAAAAGTGGGGTCAGCATCAGATGTTGGAAGGACTTAGCTTTGAGGAAGATTTTGGAAGAAGAGATATATCTTGCCCCCTGTCACAAAAAAAAAAAAAAAAAAAAAAAGACAGGGAGATCATTCCAGGCATTGCTGTCAGCACTGGGGATGCCTACAGGAGTATGAATGGAAAGAGAACAGCCAGATTGGGACAGAGAGAGGACTGGGGTTTCTCTTCTCTGTCACCTCTGGATGTGCTGTGCTTGACTGCAGCCCAAAGCACCTTTACGACACACCCACCCCTCCCTTATACTCTAGCAGAAAGTACACAGCTGCTTTTCTTCCCCCAAAGCATCACTTTCCATAGAAAGCTATAATGAACAGAGTGCTGCTGAAGGTGAAGAACTATAGATGGTCCTAACAGGAGGACCTGAGACATCTCATTGTGTTCTTTGGTACCCAAGTACCCTGCAGGAAAACTTTCAGCTCCTCTACACAAAAGGCAGAGTGGTGAATGGCTCTCACATTAAATGTTCCTTCTTGGGACCAGCTGCACTTTGGCCATAGAACAAACCCTGGCTCTCCAGTGGCTTTGATACCTAAGTTCTACTTACTACTCTAAGCTCAGATGGCAACAGTATACCCTGAACACAGTAAGTAAAATTCACCTTGACAGCATTTTGCTGTCTGATGTGCAGCCCAGCTTCTTAGTATCACTCTGCTCCTTGTTGCCTCAGCTGAAGCCAAATCCTCTGATCAGTTATCCCACTTCTTGTCCTTTTGCTTCACTCATTTCTGTGCTTGCTTTCACCATGACTCTCCCATCTGATATGCTCTGTTGGCTCCACCTAATGAAAGTCCAGGCTGTATTCTTTAAGTGGCATTTCCATTAATGTAAACATAGGCTTATATATGCATCTACACCTACAGGTGCATCTGCATAGGTGCATACGTGTGGAGATGACTCCACAGACCAATTTACCCACCATGGTGATCGGAGATAGTCTTGTTATCTCCTGACTCCCCTTACTTCTCCTTGTAACATACGGCTCGTTCTATCCTTGCCTCTGTATGATGCCACTCGTACCTGGTTAGCACCATATCCAAGGAAAATACCACTCCTGCATATCACCTCTTCTTTCAAACTCATTGCACTTCCTATTTGTGGATGACATGAGCTATTCCTTATGTATCCGAGGGCATGTGTTCTCTTTATGGACACCCCCTTTCCCAACTGCTAATTTAAACAAGGCGATCTACGTGGCCATCATGTCTAGCACTCTAAGATCTGCTAATAATTTCGTTGTGTTTTTCCATCCAGATTTTTCATGGTTGCTCGGGACACCTGTTAGTTTCATCAAGAGATGTTTGTCTGGCTGACAATGCTCATCCTCCTAAAACGCCAGCTTGAGGACACTCTTTTGAAAGTTCAGACTGTTTATCTTTCAGGGGAACTGCTTATTCAGAGCAAGCTGAGAAAGGTGATCCAAACTTGGGTCTGGTATGAATTTAGTAAAGCAGGATGCCTCTGTTTGGGCTATCTGAAATTCAAGATCTGCTCAGTATTGAACCTATGACTGTTTGTCATCCAGAAGTGGATTTCAGTCTAGACTGCTTGATCACCTCAGAATGATAGGTGATCACATCTCTGGTCTTTTGATCCGATCCTCATTCAAGAGCTCTGCACATGGGAACAGCAGCTTATAAATCAATAACAAACAGGGATAACGAGAGGCACACACTTCGTCATTCCTCCCTAAATCCACTCTCCTTATTAAGCATGGAAAAGTTCTTGGACTTCTTGCAAGACATGAGGGAAGCTCCGTGGAGACTCTTGGATTTGTACTGAAAGAGCAAGAAGGGAAAGTCCTGAAGTTTTAGAATTTTTCTGCATGCTATTAATAATAATAATTCATAAATCAACAACGGCCGAAGGGTCACACAGAAAAAGTCTGCTGCCTGGCTATATAAGAGACTCCTGTGTGGGTGTGAGAACCTCTTGAAATGGCAAAGGACTCTGGAAACAATGAAGGAGGAATGAATTACATTTTTTTGGCAGAAACAAATCAACAGTTCCACCCCCCCCTACTTTCTTTTTTTTGTTGTTTTTTAAACAGAAATAGATACTTGAAAAAAATAAAACCAACATTTTTCTCTTGACTCCAAAAATAAAGCATTTGAATATCCAGAACTTGCGCTTTAAATTTTTTTTTTTTTAATTTCTTTTTCCTCTCACAGCTCCCCTTTACATTTGAACATCAGAGTTCTGGCAGTTCTCATTAAAAAAAATGTCCTGCTTTGTCCAGGCACACTCATGTTAAAATGCAGACAGAAGACTAGATGACTCTAGGGGCTGGGTAATGGAATATACAGCCTTTCACCTCAACATCATCACCTCAGCTAGCCCAGCTCAGTAGTGGCTACACACAGCTACTGGCCACTGGTGGCCGGTTGGTGGGGTGGTCCTACCACTTGTCACTTAGAAAAGTGACTTTTTCCCCTGGAAAAGACTCTGGACAGAAAGATCTGCCTGCAAGAAAGTGGGCAGCTTCAGTCCTGCCGTGCCTTGCAGAACTGTCCGTGGACCATTCGTTCTCCTGGTGTTTTGGCCCCACATCTGCAAACTAAACCTATTTCCTTTCCCCCAAGGGTTTCCTTGTTGTGAGCAGCTGGAGTACAAGCAGCAGGGCAGAACTCCTCTCACTAGGCTTGTACACCTCTTTTAAATCATAGTACAGCTGAATAACAAGGTTCAGAGGCTCTCCAGTGGTCAGAGTTCATCCTACAAAACTGGTGGAGATCAACTCAAGCAGATCACTGTGCTCAAAACCCCTCAGCCATGCAGGCTCTGCCAGGGTGTCATCGCTCCTGCTTTGGGACCCTTTTCCCCATGTCCAAACTGAGTCTTCCTCATTTGAATTTAAGCTCATCCAATAGGACCCTGTCTCTGTAAATGCCTGTAGAGGTCACTTCTGCAAGAAACCATTTCTACACTTGTCTACATTATTCAGCAGTGATGTTTTGTGCTGGGAAACTGAGCTGATTGTAGGTGAGCATGGAATACTTGATAAGGATCAAAAGCCCAGCAACTGAGGGGTTTTGTGAGGACCAGTGAGGTTTATTCCCAAGCAAGGCAGCCTTTCTCCTTTCAGAAGTGTAAAACAGTGACTTTGCCAGCATCTGGTTCATGCAGACCAGGTTTTACCCTTGGCTGTTAATACTAGCAGGCAGTGCTCTGGAAAAAGCTGTCCTCACTAGCCACCAAGTGCTCAATAAATGTATGCCCCCATTTCTTCTGCAGGGCTATCCACCAAAAATGTGTACTGTTTAACACTGTCAGTCACTTGGATGCTGGCCCATACAAACAGATAACCCTCCTGCTACCAGGGTAACACCATCCGTGTGTGGGTCAAAGTCTTGAAGAACTTTTTTTCATTTTTTTAAGGAACAGGAGAAAGAAATGTGACATTCAAATAAAACTATGGGGGGAAATTTTTCAGACAGACAAAGTGTAAGTGATTGCACAAGTTAGGAATTTTTGCTGGGGTTCAACAGCCTTGCCAGCGATGGTGAGGACCTTCTGAGGGCCAAGATCAGCTGAGGTGCTGACTGCACGTGCAAGGCCAGATTTTTCAGTGGGTATAAAGGGAACCTGTTTCTTTTGAGTACAGTTGAGTGATACCAAATCAAACCACTTTCATGCCAAACCCAAATCACACTGCGCCAGTGGTTTAACAGTGGTTTAAAGGAAGATTCAACCTAAAAGGTGCTCTTTGGTGGGCTCCTGCTCTGCCCACTCCCACTGCAGCTCTGTTTATAAAAGCTGAGTCCACGGTGTCAGGATCGACATGTCTACATCTCACTTTCCTCATCAAAGCAGAAAGACATGCTGGTAGAATGGGATTGCTGAATTGCAGCATCATTTACCCGTATGTACCTGACAGCTCACAAAGTAACGTTTCAGGCTACGCTTCCATGTCCATACCAGTCTCATTTTTCTCTTACTCTGAGCGGTACAATCTGCATTTACTTCCATCTGCCTACTTACCCCAGAAGAGGATCTGGTAGGAGACCTTCTGCTTCTCCCTAAGGTGGAAGATAGATTCAAGACATTTGGGAATCCTTTTAGTTCTTGTACAGATTCCTTAGGCATTCAAACTTTACTATTTGCTGAGCTTGATTTAGCTGCAAAGGCATAGATGTCCAGGCTGTCTGGGATACATGGTGGTATCTGAGATACCTCCTGGGGCTGGCAGTATGGCCTTGGACCTTTAGGAGCAGGTGTCTGAGTGGGTTACCTGTGGTCAGGCAACTGAATTCACCCTGTTTGTTTATTTCATAAACTCACGTTGGATGCTGGTTCTTGATTCCAGCTCATTTTGCACTAATTGAGGTGTACGATAAGTTTATAGAGTTGGGAGCAGGGGAGAAGAAGTTTAGGTGGTATCTGAACACAAGCTTCGCAAGGCAGGACTGCAATTCTCTGGTGGGATCTCCCTGAGCATGGGCTGGAACAGGAGCGAACATGGATTGAAGCTGTGCTTTAGTCTGTTGAGATGGTGGCTGCTCTGGCAAGTCACAATAGTGGAAACCAGTCAAAGTTGTGTATCCAAAACTAATGCATGTATGAATGTGCCTTAAGTCGGTAGATGGGGATTTTATGAACTGTTTCTTTAGGGGTCCAAAGTCTGTCTTAAATGAAATATAAGTGTCTAAGTCCTTTCGTGAGCCTGGGCCCCTCTGGTCCTTTTCTGCTTCTGTAATCTGAGGATCAGCACACTTGCTTGCCTTAGAGGATGTGGTAAAGATAAATATATTAAAGACAGTGGGGTGCTTGATATTGTAATGATTGAGGCCAGATATCTGTAGCAGAAGCAGAAGTAAAAAGAAATAAGATAATAATTGACGAGGAACCTTGCCAGCGTATGTCTTGGCAGCCAGCTCTGCAGCAACCTATCATTTAAGATGGCGGGGTTCCCCTCACCTTCTAAAATCTAGTGGCACTGGGGGATTTGTGAATGTGAAACAAGCTCTCTCCAGTTCTCCGACTCTTTTATATTTCCTCATGCTGCTCTTGAGTCGTTCTTAGGCATGCTTCCCGATGGCTTGGAAATCTCCGGGCACGCATTGAAGCTTCTATATTTGCTCTCAGCCTCTGCCAAGATTAGCATTACCACTCTATGGAAAAATATCCGTCAACCGGATATAAAAGAATGGTGCGAGGAAGTACAGCTATGTCAAGGCAGCACAAATATAGCTTATACGTTGTAGGGGGAAGCTGGCATATTTTATTTTTCCATCTGGCACTCTATTTTTTTCAGATTATTGTAGCTACAGCATAATCCTCAGGATCCTTCTAAGACTCCTGATTTTGGTTCAAATTATTTCCACAGGCTGCTTGTAATAGGGAAGGGCCAACTTCAGAAAGGTCCGCAGTCTGTGTTCACTCCAGATAAACATTGAGGGGTTCAGATACTTATCTTCTCCATCTGATCCAAGCTCCTAGGACTATAGCCTGAGTAGGTAGGGAAGGTTATTTTGCTCATGCTGACATAAGGCCCGACCCTGTGGAGTGCTGAGCACTGGAGCAACTCTGTGCATTGGATGGAGCTGAAGGAACAGAGAACATTTCAGCAAATGCCTTTAATCCCTCTTACATCAAGCTGTCTTTCTACCTGCTTACCGATAAGGGAGCGTAAACGAGTGCAACTTGCATTCCAAGCTGGAAAAAGGTTTTAAGGGTTTAAGGAAGAGTTAGTTAAAGCAGGAGATTAAAACATGTTTCTGTGCTCTGGCCCCTCCAAAAGCAACTTCGATTCCCTTAGAGCCAGAAGGACGAGTCAGCAGTGACACGTAAAAGTTACTGTGACAGATACGAGGTTAGGCGGTCTGAGTCTACCTGCAAACCATGTTGGTGTGACACACATATCCAGCAGGCAAAGATGTTAACTCATCTAACCAGGTCAGGCTCTCCCAAAGCTCACTGGGACTATAGGTTCATTGCTGGGTGACTTTGCAGTGGGTCAGCCCCACTGCAATCACTGTCTTCGCTTGGTGCTTCCCACTGTAAATGCAAAGGAGCTCACCAGCCCAGCATAACCTTGTTTAGATTTTCCTCTTAACATGGCCCTTATTCTCACCCAAAATGGCCCGGTAATTAAATACATGTGGTTTCTGGTGCTCTGGCCATTTAACTTTGATAACTGATTCCTGCTGTGGTTCATGGAGAGGCGGATGCTGCCAGGGGGTGGACTACAGATAGGAGATTCAGATTTCAGGTGAAAAAAATTGTCCCCATCTCTGCTGACAATACAGGCAGCCTTGTGTAAGTAAATCTCTGGCCGAGGGACCTTGATCCATCCTATTATTCCCAAACCCTTCTTGACTACATGGAAACCATGTGCAACAGGAGGAAACTTCTCTGGGCCTCTTGTAGAAGGATTTGTTTCTATTTCTGCAGTCATCTGAAGAAAAGGATTAATAGAGGAAAGACTTGAGACTTATTTTCCCCACCACTCTCAATCTCATTGCCTTCCTTCTGCAACAATAGGAGCAATGAGTCTCATGTTTGAAGGTTTTCCTTTGTTTTTCCCTGACCTCATGTCCCAAGTTAAAAATCCACTCTCTTTGAAAGTTTGCTGGGGATTTCTTCATCCAGTTTTTGAATGGGTGCAGTCCCCAATTGAAGCTGTCACTGAATCACCTCCAAGAATTTGTTTTGCACTGAGATTTGATGAAGGATTTGGATTAAGCCAAACAGTAAACACTGATGAGGTTTAGCACTGCTGTCACTGCCTAAGAACTGGCCATTTTGGAAAAGTGAGGGCATTATTAGTATTATGGCATTGGTAGGATGTGATTGGGATTCCTCGGTGCTTGGTGCTGTACAAACACACTGAACAAGCTGTAGAGCACTCACAGCACTGATCTAAGGCAGAGAAACTTAAGTTAAAATTCAGATGAACAAGTGTGGTTGCTCACTTCTGGGGAAGCTTTTGTGGTCTTGCTGCTTCTCGCAAAGTGACAGCAAAATTGGCTGCAAGCCTTAGAGCTGCTTGTGTATCTGTGTGCTATAGTCCCTTTGCCCCTTCTGTATGCAAACCCACTTTAAATTAGTATAACCAAAGGAAGGAAAAAGGAAGCAAAAACTACGAGAAGGGAAACAGACTACCAAACCCCACACTGTTTCTTAGACACAGAGGTTCTGGAGGTTCCTGCTGTCCTGAGGAGCATGTCTTCCACAAGGACAAACAATCCATGGTAATACACCAGATAAGCCAGAAATGGCCTGTGAGTTTATATGTTTGAAATCTGAATGAACACAGGCTTGGTTCCCCTGGTAACTTCATGAAAAGCACAGCAAGGAGGTGAACTGAGGATCTGGGAGAAGCAGCAGCATCTAGGTAGACTTGCTGTTTCATCCTCCCTGGAAGAGGGGAATGAGTAGTCCCATACGCTGAGCCAGTGGTCTGAGCCAATCCATCTAATCATGAGCACTGACCCAGGGCTGCTGTACAGAAGCACTCTCCTGAAAACCTGGCCCGGCTACTAAGTAAGCTATTTTCTTTCTTTCTGGGAGAATCTTAATGGGCAAAGATGTTCCAGATGGCAGGCAGCCACCTGCCACCAGGATTAACAGTCAACACAGAACGCAAAGCCTTGGGAAGAGCGTTCCGTGATTGTTCCTGCACGCAGGGAAGCAAACCGACTCAGAGCAGGGTTCGGTGTAGCTAAATCTTCACCTTATTACCTTCCTGGGAATTGGGATAGTATTACCCAGAATCCTCCTTGCTGCAACTCTGCCTTGAAAAACAATCTGTTTTGGAGCTCAATGTACCCTAAAGTGACTGTATTATTAGGATTTAACTTTGAACTGCACATTTGGAATCCATTATTCAATCATTAATTTCCTCTGGTTTTCCCCCAGCTTTAATGCCTCATGCTGGATCCCTGGGCTCTGTGGTCCAAGCAACATTTTAGTACAACAGTTTGTACTTCAGCAAATGCTGTGCTCCATCATTCTTTCCTACTACAGAAGCCTGTGTTTGTTTTAACCACCGATCCAACGGTGTGCCCTGGCTTGAAAGTGCAAGAACAAGACACCTACCCCAGGCTGGCCTCTGCTTCTGACTGTGCGTGGTCAAAAGCCCCAGGCAGGTCTGAAAGAGATACTACCAGAAGAGGACAGAGGGGTGCTGCAGCCCTGAAAATGTTTGTCCTCTTCAGAAAAAGGGTGGATTTACTTCTAGTGTTTTGTGATCACCCATCAGTGTGGAACCCAGCCTGGGGTCTGGGAGTCAAGTTGTGTTCACACAGGCTGTGCTGGCCATCAAGATAACGTGCTCAGAGTTTGATCTCTCATTTGGTTTGGAGACCTGAGAATCTTCTAACTGGATAAACTCCAAAACTTTAAGGAAAATAAAAAAGTGCTTTCTCCGTAAAGTAAGAAGTTGGAAGCTACAGTTATCGAGAGAACAGTATTGTATAAGAAAGTGACATTTTAACATAGTAGGTTTAAGAACAGAACTCTTTCTCCAGGGCTAGGTTAGGCAACCGATCCAAACATGGTATCACCCGGTATTCCAGGAGTGGTTACACTAAAGACAGTAAGCTGGAACCTCAGCTAGTGCAAATTGGTGTAGACTTATGAAAGCCATCATTACAGTGTTGTACAAAATCTGTAAATAGATAGGGGTTCTAGCCATTTATACCCACAGAGTGCCTGGCACAGTAAGGACGCCTTGTGGGTTATGTGTGCTCAGCATAGGTTCAGATAGCAAAATTTGGCCCTAAGAAGAGGTAGCAGAGAAATATGAACTCCTAATGGCCCTGTTTATAGAGATATAATGCTGCACAAATGCTATTCTTAAAGGAGATGGCATGTGAAAAAGAGGGAAGGCCTATGAACGGTAACTCAGTTCTGGAAGCCAACTGAATGGAATTCTCTGGAAAGCACACTTCATCCAACAAATCCACATCAATAGCATGGTGGATTTGAAGACAGAATACAGAGGCTAAATTGCTTCCCAGGTGAAACAAAGAGAAGAGGAGAGGGATGCAGAGAAAATATAACCATCTCTATATAGCTATTAAACCAGAATTGCAGACCATAGACAAAGTACTGTAGGAACTTCAGTTAAATTTCATCGATATGAACCACTTTCCCCGTTTTAAATTTCCAAAGATTTTGACATGGCCTTGGAAGTTTAACTGGGATGCAAATCTTAACTCGGTCTGAACTTAGTGAGGCACTGACTGCCTATGCATTTTGAAGAACAGAAAGCAAATGCATCATAGTTTTATGGTCAAAATGGGAGGGTGGGATGCAGGTGACTTCAGTTGTCTTCTTGGCTCTACAGAGTTCCTGCAAAGCCTTCGACTGGTTCTTTTCTCTTGCAGAACCTCTGAGAAAGAGGAATAGTAGGTCTTCTTTCACTTCAGTGATGCAAGAGGATGGCAAAGGATTAGTTAATTTTCCTCCTCTTTGTTAGGATATTTGGACTGCAAAACCTTGGGGATTTTCTGGTCAGTGGGATGAACGGGGAGAAGTCCTGTGGAATTATGGGTCCTTGGGCTGTGTGGTGACCACTTGGAGAGGTAGGCTGGAAGTCTGAAAGGGAAGACACCGAAGCTAAGAAAGTTTTCCATTTCCAAGGTCATGCAAGAGGATCTGCAAAACCTCTTTCAGGACCTGCCCTCTCCCAGAGTATTTGCCACATGTATAATAACTGCCTTACTTAGAGTGTATGGGCGATGCAGCAACGATTACCTACACACAGTATCCCATCATTACATGATGAAACAACTCTCCAGGAAAAGTTAAAATTATCAGAAGTAGAAGCCTTGTTTTGCTGCTCAGTCAAATGGCGTGGCTGTAACGCAACAGAATGTCAAAGTTTTAGGGCCACTGGAAATTAAGCTTCAAATGCATGGAGAAAGTACATCTAAGAGGTCATGAAATAAAGGTTTGATATACTACTGTCAGTAGGTAAATAGTACAGATGAATCTAAATCATATTTAGATTAAAAAGACTGAGCATAAAAAATATTTTCATTTGAGCTTTACAATGCAATTAAAAACAGTTTAAGCTTTCAATTCTAGTGGCTCTCACTCAGGTTTGTGGTTAACCAAATGCTGAAGATATATTCCTATTAACTTCTACTGGGAATGCCATCTCTATTTAGATGTAGAATTATACCTTCCTCTAAACAGCCCCCTTATCTTACAATCTGCAAATTGCAGGGTCTCCCACAGAAGGAAATCTTTTATTAAGCATTTTATTTTTCTTTGCTGCAGGCAGGCAGACTAAATAAACTCCAGCTTAGACTTTGCACAGTGTCTCTACATTGGCCATATCCAAGAAACACAGACAATGCTGGTTTGCAAGAATGAAAGAATTTTAATAAAAACAAGCCATTCAGAACCCTTGTCAACTCCTTCTGCTGGATTGTTATAAAGAATTTATTTCATTACTATAAGTGCTGTTGACTTAGTGTTAGTTTCAGCACTTGAATTCTTGGATAGCCTGAATAAAATTATGTTTTCCAAGATAAATATATTATGCAAAGTATGACCTTCATTCTTTCGCTGATATGTCTGCTGACTCCAACTGCTTCTTCCTTCAGAGGGGCTTTCTTCGCTCTGATGGCGAGAAGCTTTATTTTGGTTTTACTTGATTAAAGCACTGCAAACAAGGAAGACCATGTGGAAAATAAAAATAGAAAAGCTGGAGCCCATTTCTGTTGAAGTCAGAGATGGTGAAATGTCAGCTCTGATGGACTGGAAGTGGGGAACTGCTTCCATGCATGTGAATGGACATTCATGTCTCCAAACGACAAAGGCTTTCCCCTTCCACGGGGAAGTTTGTTGCACAGCAATTAGGCTCCACTGTGTTAATCCCCTCAAATCGGAGCAGTTATGGCCTACCAGGGAGGTGACAATTTCAAGGAGATTATCCTTTCTGCTGAATTAGCAGAGGACAAGGGCAAGAGAAGAGGGGGACTGCCAGTTCCGCATGCAGAGAAATGAAAGAATCTGGCCTTTTGATTCTGCCCGTGGTGGGACCAAGGATAACTTCGTGTTGGGTTTTTTCACATGCCTGGAACTGCCTTTCACAACTGGAGTCACTGAATATGCATAACACCGGGCACCACAGTACTACAGAGTTCTGCTCCACGTGGTATCATATAAGGCCAGAACATGACAGCTGTTGTCTTACCGCTTTTCCAGGGACAAAACTATGCCTTACATCACAGAATATTCCTGGATTTTTTTTAGGAAACAATACCCTTGCCTGATATAAACCATCCCCTATTCCTGATTAGTTTGCAGTTTCTTTCATCACAGCAACCCAGCCGTCTTCTGCTTAGTACTAAGAACTGCTCGGCAATCTGGTGGCAGCTTCTGTCATCATACCCAGCCTGCTGCACGTTCAGGCAAACTCCAAGAGGTTCGATTTCTCCTAATGAGACTAAGGCTCAATTACCCCTTAACTTGATATTGTTGTTAAATAAAAGAAGATGGCAAGGAGATGGTGGAAAAGAAGCGAAGAATTAGGAGTGCTTCTCAGTATGCCATGCTTAAAAGGAGGAATTTGAGCCCCACAATTTCTTAGTTTCCAAGAGTGACCACTTTTGATCCTATTTGTTAAGGTCGAGCAACTGAGAGATGTGACTTCAGATGACTTGTCCAAATCCCAATCCAGACAACATGCCCAAATGTGAGGAGGTCCGGGACTGGGACACAACCCATTGGAGCATGACAGTATTTCCTCCTACTTGTCTTCATGTCCCTGGTCCTCTGTGACTCACTGCTTCCACCTGCCCACTACCAGCCATCAAATGGCTCTTTCTCATCAGTACTTGTTCTTTCAAAATGACCATTCTCTGTTTCCCAGAAAACAGAGCCTGTTCTCTGGATTTTTGTCTCTCACCATCAGTTTTGCTTCTGGAACCTCAGCTTCTAGAGCCAGCACACAGTTTAAGGAAGGAATAGTCAAGTTAGCCTCACCGAGGCCTCCTTTCCCTGATTTTAATTTCTAGACAGAAATTCAAATGAACGGTGCCTCCTTTGGGTTTTTCCCATGAAGAGAAAGATGAATAGAACTTTTCAGAGGTGATTGTTGCTTAGTCCTGTGTGTTAGCTCTACTTGTTTCCTGCATATAGTGTTTTCCGTGCCATAGTTCCTGAACTTACAGTATATCCGCGGAATGTAAGGGTTGCATTACTCGGTTCTAAAATGCAGCTGCCTCTAAGCTGGAAGGTTCACAACCATAACCAAACATCAGTTTAGCGCAGGAAGAGAAGAGGATGATTGTATCCAACAGAAGAACTGTGTCCAGTTAAAATTACGGTAAAAATAAGTGTGGGTAGGCAGAACATGAATCAGAATTTGGCCTGGAAACCAGTTACACCTACTTTTACTTAAGGAAAGGGAGAGCTTGGAGAACTAGGGTAACTGGGAGTGGCCACTGGGATTTTGGTTTATGTATTACCAAAAGAAAGACCCTCAAATTAATTCTGGCAAACAAATTTAGTACAAGCAGAGAAGTTTGTATTGCATCACTTATATCACTTTCTGGAAAACTTAATTTGTGCATAGAGGTTTCCCACCCTTCCCACCCATTCAATACTCCTTTTCTTAATTCCTCTGAAATAAGAGGACTAGATGATCACTGTGGCAGTCATTTTTTGAGGTAAAATATTTCAAGGGCTGAGTTAGTCTCATCATAGCTTGGAAGACCTTCCATCTCTTTGGAATCCTCACCGACTTGGTACTGCTCTCTTAGGTTATATGCACCTACTGTATGCGACTCCCTCTTCACAACAGGATGTCAAAAGAGCAAAACATGGGCCACAAAGACAGTTCCCATGTTGTAACAGTGAACAGCAACATAACTGGCTCTGAAAAAGCAGGCAAAGTTAGATGCCTGAGTAGAACGACCCGTTTCTCCATCCCACAAGCAGTGCTAATGACCTCCAGTACAGGATAATGATGAAGTACTTTGCTGTTTTCTCATGCTCCAAAGTCTGACAGATCATTGTCATTAGTGCCAGCCCAAAACTAGCACTAGGGACAGTTATTTCCCATGAATGATGCAGGTCTGGATAGCATGCTTTTAAAGAAACCATGCAGTGGGTCACCCATCGCCTTCTGTCAGAATATATTCTATTGCCCAGTAGTGTTTAAATATTTTCTTATCTTTCCATTACAAACTTTAATCCTTCTGATCCTGGGTTTAACCTCCCTGGACCACGCTAAGAAATTCCATCTTGAGGGCATTTTAAAACTTATATATGACTATTGCTTTGACACATCCAGGGCTCACTCCTGTCTGGGCAATTATTCCTTCCTCTGCGGATCCTGATGCATTATTTGAGCTGAGTGAATCGTGCAGAAGCAGATGTCTCAAGCAGCCAGGCTGTGCCCAAAGCTCTTTGCCAATGTGTTCATTCTGAGGGAGTTTTCTGAGAGAGTGATATGCAGGGCTGACCGGGATATTCAGAAACGATCAACAGCTTTTAGATGCTTTCACTTACAAATTCCCAGTTCCCTTCAGTTTAAAAGGTTCATCTCAAAAACACATGAAAACTTCGGGCCTTTTCTACACAGTTTGGTTCTCCAAAATTACATCTACATCACCAGAAAATTTTGAAAATATTGACTGAGATTGATGCAAAGTAGCCAACAATAACAACAACAACAACAAAAAAGTGAAAAACTTAATCTTAGCAGATCAGGCCGACTTTATAGCAGATCTCTGCCTGTTACAAAGGAGCCTTGTGCCGGCTGGAATTATCATTATGTGGATGAGATGTAAAATCAAAACTGTATCCACTTGTCATTTCAGTCTTATGGCACTTAGATTTCCTCATGAGAGCAACAAAACAAATGCTGTTATGAACCGTAGTTTTCTAACACTGAGTCCTCAGCTATTTTCACACCTTTGCTCCACTAAATACTTTTCAATTTCCAAAGGAATTTGCCCAAGTCTCCACTAAAAAGAACAAAAAAGAATGTAAAATAAGTTTGTTGTTCACCCCTATTGCAATAAAGTCCTGCCATTGACACATGAAGCATGCCATGAATATGTCCCAGTAGCCAAATGGACTTGTCTCCACTGTGAGGAAGGTGGGGATGGAGACCATTCTGCGTTCAGACATGAAATGGAATAGGTAAAGACCATTTATGGAGTTTTTATTACTACTTCTCTTCACACGTTGCAGTTTGATCTGTCCTAGCACAATAGCAGAGATGTCTGGATTAGGACTTACATTTAGAGCTCTTAAAGCCACCAAAGAAGATGCTGGAGAGAATCCCAGGTCCATTGGTTAGCTCTGCCAAAGGGACCAAAGGTCTGGCAATGACATTAACATCTTGGTATGTGAGCTGTATTCATGAGTCTTTGGTTTCATGGTTCCCACTAAGTCTTAAGGGTTCTCAGAGACTCACTGGAATCAGGGATGAAAAAGACCTATTACACTAGGTCATTTGGTCCATCCGCTGACCCTAGACACTGCAGGATTTTCCATACTGTGTAGTCCCAAGGGCTTTGTCCTGTCCACTTTGAAATGACTCAAGTCAAGGGGCTTCCACCCTTCCACCACTCCCACTGGGAGACCATTCCACAGCTCGACGCATATTCACTTACAAACATTTTCCTGAGAGCACATCCAAATTTTTCTTCACTTCATTTAATCTCATGACCCTCCTCCTGAAAATCCCTCTGCTCTCTCCTCCATTGGTATGAACGTTGAATGTGTCTATGTATGTGTGAATGTCTATATATGGTTTCATCACATCCCTCAGCAGCAGCAGCCATGGGGCAGCCAAAGCGTGCAGAGGGAGTGCCTTTCCTACAAGATGCCTTTGCAGCTTCTAGCGAGAGTTGGCCACAGTTACTGAACACTGTGGCTTCCAGGAAGAAGGGCTTCTTGGAACTGGTGTTCATGTGAGTGGTATGGTCTCCAAAAGAGATCATACAAAAAGGACCCCAGTCCTATTCACCTCTGTCCTGCAAAGCCCTATGGACAGAAAGGGCATAAAACCCAGGACATGGAGGGAACTACGTAGCAGTGGTGACACCATGTTGGCTTTGAGCAATCTGAATTTTACCTTTAACTATCCTACATGTTCCTAGCATGGCTTTAGCAGCCTCCATTTCTTCCTGTGCTTAGTTTCCTTGTGGCAAAAAGATGATAATGGTAATTAATTGCCTCGGCACCTCTTCACTCTGCAGGAAAGGGAATGCTGCTGTCTGGATAAGCTGGGACAAAGGAGCACCTTACCTCAAACACATACCAATCATACTGTTCCCAGTGGGTTGTCAGGAGAGCATTACTTTCCTTTGCAGGGCTGTGAGAGGGAGAGTCTATTGAAAAATGTTATCAGTGGAAATATTCAGAGCCATCAGAGGTATGTGTACACCTAATTTCAAAGTATTTCCTTGGGAGCTCAGGAAGCAAATTCCTTTGGCATCTTTGAGAACAATCTTAGCTTCAGCATGCAAAATTGTTCTCCAAGAAAGACTCGGGACATAAAGTGAGGACTTTCAGGCTGGGGCAGGGGAGTGTGGAATAGCTTGACACGGTTGTTTTCTTTTCAAACAAAAGTCATCTCCTGCAGTTTTCGGATAACAATGCAGAGTCCTGGGGTGCTAGGGGACTGCATGGAGCCCTGGCCTGTGTGTTTGCTAGCTGTGCATGTGAGTGGGCTGAAACAAAAATATACAAGTGCTCAGGAGGAGTAAACTATAAACAATGCTTAACAAAACACTCCAAACAGAGCCATCCCCACGCTTTCCCCAGGCCAGGCCACTGCAGGGAGCTGGATGAGAGGGAACCTGCTGCGACACAGACCGGAGAAGGCAGGAGTGACACTGGTTAGCAGGGAGAAGGAACTTGAGGAATGGGCAAAAACTGTGACTGATGCATCCATCGAAAGAGAATGTCGTTCTCTGGCCAAGTTCACTGCCAGGGCTGGCTGCACAGCTTTGAACAAAATATATCCCTCTTGGAGAAGGAGGATTTTATTTTTTTTTAATGGAATTTTTCCCCCTGGCTTTTTGACCTAACGAGTTCCCCACAGCTGAAGTATCTCTCGCATTGCTCTGGTTGCTGACTGTGTCCTACCTGTGCCACATTTTACCTTGCGAGCTGCTGATATTTTGGAGCCAGGGTTGTACATGCATTATGGAGGAGCATCCAGGGGTCTAGCATGTGAGAGTTGCACCCTGGACATCGTATGGGTATAGTTTCTGGCTTGTTAGCTGACCATGAAGGACTGACTTTGTCTTCCTCTTTGATCAGGATCAAAGACAACTTTTGACTCCCTGTCTCCCGAAGCTCCCTTTTCCTCAATAGCTCTCCTTGTTTCTGAGATTTTTCCTCCCATGCTGTACCATCCCCTTGCCTGTAGCTCAGCCACTGCTACACCCGTGGAAGTTTCCTTTTTATTTGCTGTCCTTCTTCACTCTGGGATCTCTTGCTCTGCTTTCTTTCCCCATCAACATCGAGCTCACACACTGAAGCATCTTATTAGAGGAAAGAGGTGACTGAGCTGGGGAAGGACACAAGGGAGCAGAGTTTGAAATACTGACCCTCGTGGTCTCCACCAGAGCACAGAAAGACAGACAGGTATCAATATGAAGGGATACAGTAAAATTTTCCAGACTTTGTTCCTCTAGAGAGCTTGTTGAAAAAAAAAAAAAGAAAAGTTACTCTTTAAAATACCCTCAAAATACAGGAGCTATCCAGATTACCTAGAGATATATCAGCACCCTAACCTGCAATGTTCTTATTTTCTAAGTATGCATTCCTTCAAGGTACCAAGAATGTATCCTTGCTACCTAGAAGAACCACAGAGTCATCCAGTCTGTCTCCTTGCTCATTCAGGCCTCTGCTGTGCATTTCTGCTATCCTAAGTAGGTCTAAATATCCCCAGCTAAGGGGCTCTCACCTCTTCTGTATGAGATGGTTATTCCATAGGTTAACATTTCTTCTTTCCAGGAAGATTTTCTCGATGCTCAGCATCAGTTTTCAGGCTCACTCCCAAGTCCTTTCCCTTCATACTTATTCAATTATTGTACTTGAGTCAGAGGTTACATTTCCAGAATGGTAATTACCAGGAGTGCAAGTCTTTTGATTGTTTGAAGGTCTGGCACAACCTTCACTTTTTCCAAGTCTTCTGCTCTCAACCTGTATCTGCACAGTGGTAGATATAATTTGCTTACTTGTAACTATAATATTCCCAGATTCATATCACCCGGCACTGGCCAGTTTGCTTCTTATCCAACTTTGCACGTATTTCTCTACTTCTTTTCTACAAAGAACTATTTTTACAGGTTGATTCCGAGTTATTCAAACATATTTTCCTTTCTGTTTTTCTTTTTGTTTTTGTTTGCCTCTTTTCTTGCTGATGGAAGGTTATAAAAAGGACGTGGTATTTCAGCTATCTGAGTCACTTGTGCCCTGTCCCTCCTTTTCTCCTGATACATTGGTAAAAGCACATTTTTATGCTGCTTATCTACTAATTCAGACTGCTTTTTGGCTGCCCTTATCTTTTCCCTCAAAGCCTCAGCTTCCTCTGAGTGTTCTTATTTGGTTGCTTCTCACTTACACTGCTTCCCACCTTTTTTTGCCTCCCTGACCTACAGTGTTCTGGCATTGCCTTTTGGTACCCTGTCAGCTATTTCAGCCTCAGGAAAATTGCCGTCTGTGCCCTCTTACAAACGGATTTTCCTGTTCCTTTACCACATCACTCCTCATCACCATATCCCTGCCTAGCACTTCACTTGCTAGATTTCCTCCCATGCCAAACTGCTTTATTTCAGTTGATTATTGCTATATTCTGTGAACCTATTTTGTTGACATCCTGCCAAGTTGCTTGATATTTAATTTTTTTTTACCATGTCTTTTTTATTATATACTGCTTTGCTTCTTTCTTTTTCCTTCTCTCGCTCCGTTTTTACAATGCCATGTATCATGTTCTTCTAACTGGATGTCTTCCAAACTATAGAAATTAAACCATAAATGTTCCATAGACTGATTTTCCATCGTTTGATCCCCAAGGAGATTAGTACGGAGAGGGGAAGTTTGGTCAGTTTTCCCAAGGTTCTTCTAGACTTTTTCCACCAAATACCGATGGAAGCTGTTCGGTGATGGTTACTCCTGCCTACTACTGCAGCAGCGAAAAGCCAGACATGGAGAGGAGTTGTCTATCCCTGCAGAAACCCAGAGAAATAGATCTTTCTCTCCCTGAAGAGATTAATACCAAGCTGCTTTTAAGATAGAATTTGTCAAAGTTATTAATGGGATTATACAATGTTGGTTGCAACAGTGCAGAAATAAGCACCATTATCAGTGGCATTATCATAATACTGCTAATTAAGAAGCATGGAAGAAAATCCAGGAAGAGTTTTGGGGTTTTTTTCTTCTTTTTTTTTTCTTCTTTTTTTTTTTCCCTTTTTTTTTTCCTTTAGGAGATCACTAAAAAGAAAAGGAAAGGAAAAGAAAGACACTGAGCAGGAGTGGGGTCAAGAGCAGGAAGCTAAGAGGGTAGACATGGCACAGGAGAGGATGAAGGAGTGAAGGCAGCCCAGCAAGAACATCAGTGCAAACCACTGAGGTTGCTCTTGCCAGTGCCCAGGTTTCCTCTGCCCTCCCCTGAAGTCTCCTCTCTATCCTGTATTGGAGGGGGGGGGGGGGGGGTCCTGCTGTTTCTTTCCACTCCACAGTATGTTTGATTAGACCTTAATCCTGGACTTGCAGGAGCTATGTTGCCAAAAATTTGAGGAATAGTGGCTGTGGGATGGATAAAGGAGCCTATAGCTTGCACAGTACATTTGCATTTCTCAGTGATACTGGCTGAGCAAAGGAGTCCTGTTTCCTGTGGCTTTGGGGATGAAGAATACCATATTCATCTCTGGTCTGCTGCACCATATAAATGAGGACATCAGAGCTGAATGCTTCAGTCTTGGACTAAAGGCTGTGGTGGCACTGCAGAAACTGGATCTTCTCAATGTGCCACTTCCAGTTCCCTTGTTTCCAAAGAACTGATATCAAATTGAACAGGCTGCCCGGAGAGGTTGTGGAGGCTCCTCTGGAAACATTCAAACCCACTTGGACATGACTCTGTGCAGCCTGCTCGAGGGGAACCTGCTTTATCAGGGGGTTGGACTAGGTGATCTCCAGTGCTCCCCTCCAACCCCAACCATGCTGTGGTTCTGTGAATCCAAATAATCCATACATTTCTACATCGCATATACCACTATGGTTGAACATACTTCCCTACACAACCTTCACACTGTAGGTCAAAGCTGAGATCTAAAAAGGTGATGTAGCATCAGCAGAGATGCAGCAGTGCCTGGGACATGGAATCCTGAAGTTGCCATGGTCCACATAGGTGAAGATCTCAGGCAGGAGGGGTCTAGCAGAACATTTCTAACCACAGCCCACGTTGTCCATGCAGGTGCAAGGCTGGAGGTTTGCCTCATCTCATGTTTTAATCCGGCAACTGCCATATGAAGTGATCCCAAAGAATTGCCTGTTCTCACCATTATTCCCTGCTTCACTGGGCGCTGTGGTTTGTTCCCCAAGATGAACATGAGTACGAACATAGCTGCCTGTGAGAGGAGCAGAGCGTGCATGCAGACACAATCAGGAATGTTCTCAAAATTACCACACTGCTCTGCTTGCTTCCTCTCGTGAGCTCTGGAGGAGACCTCAGAGAATTGTTTTTTGTTCATTCATTGAAGTCTAAAGAGGTTATGGCACACATAAAGAGCCCCCAGCATGTACACATGTATACCCAACACAACACTAACTGGTAATTGAAAAGAGGAAAGGTCAACATTTTTTTTTTTTTCACAGAAAATTTTAGCGTCAAGGTAAAGCCTTGCACACAGAAATGTTTATGGTAGTTGCAGTTGCATAAAAAAAAAAGAACCTGTGGTTGCAGCAAAGGCCCCTGGCATGAACCGATAAGTCTTCACCGTGCAAGCCGAGAAACTAGTGTTTCCACAAGGACAGCTCAGGAGAAACAACCAGGATTGCACAACAACCCACTGCAGGACTTTACCTCACAGTCACCCCGCCAGCAAATAGCTGTTCTTAATTGCTCCTATTGAACCCTGTCCAGCTTCAGTCTTTGTTGTCTTTATTTCCCTTAAAGTACTTGTATGTGGCTCACTATTAATTTGCTCCTTTTCCAAAATCAAAGGGTTATTTGCAGCAGTGAAGAATTAATTTGGCAATAAATTTACGCCCCATTATGGATGCCTTTTACCTTTGCCTGGCAGAACAGCATGGCCTGTAAAAGACCAAGGGTCTACAGTCAAAACTAACAATAGAGGTTGGAGTGCAGCCTGGTGGCCATGGATTAGGGAACAGTAGCCCTGAAGCTAATTCCTATTTCTGCCACTTGTCTTGCTTTATGATTTTGGCTTGGTCACTTTGTCCTCCTATGCCTCAGAGGTGTGCCTTTTTAGCATGTAGATCCTTTAGGGTAGTGTTATCTCTTTAGTGTTCTGCCACAAAGGGACCTGACCTGTCAGTGGTTCTGCAGGAAGGAGTATAAACCCAAATAATTAAAGATAAAAAAAAATAAAAATGGAAGGCTCCTCAGGGGTTACCTTGTTCATGCACCTTGCCCTGAGGTAGGAGCGACTTCTTCTGACCCGCACTGGCAGATAAGCGTGGCTACCTGCCTCCTTCCTCAAATGCTCCAGTGAGAGACTTCACAGCTTCACCAGGCAGTGAATTACATTGCTGCTTCTCCTTCTTTTTAGAAAGTGTTTCCCTATGTCCAACCCAAGTTCACAGTAGCCCAACCCGTGACCTCCTGACCTGTCTCTAGTAGCAAGAACAATTTATTCCCTTCTTGGCCAAAACTCTACATCATTTTGAAGATGACCAAGCAATTTGATTCCACACAGTTAAGGGCAGTTGTAAGCATATGCAGAAATTGCCTGATGGTCTCATTTAACTCTCAGCGTAAGGCAAATATGACCTGCTTCCCAAACCGCAGGCACTGAGCTGTATTGTAGATACCCTGAGGCATCCTGTGGGACGTCCAGCTGCCACTGCAGAAAGGCATGTTGCTCTGCAAGTCTTAGCTCTGCCAGCTGTTGGTAAGCACCTCCTAGGCACTGGGGCACTTCCACTGTCTGCAACACTCGTTTGAAGGAAAATGTGTTCACGAGGTAAGGACTAATCATACTGTAATGGGAATATTTCTGCAAGAAGCTCCCATCCCATCCCAGTGGCAGGTGTAGAGCTGGGGTCCTACACAGGACGGAATGGAGAGACCATCCTTCCTCCATGCCTCCCCCACAAAAAATGGGGCCCGATCCTTTGCACCTCCAGCCTCTAGGGGCAATGCTGTTATGCACAGCCTGGCCCAAACAGCTCAGCAAAAGATCACGAAAGCAACAGCAGCTGGAAGCCAGCCATAATTTACAGCCAGAGCCGTTCCTAATGTTCGCTGTGTGTTGTGCTGTTACGCAGACAAGAAAATGTGGATTTATGTCTTCTCTGCAGAGAACAAGTGCAGTCATAGCATGCCTCCGCTTTCCCGCTGCTCAAATTACTGCTGTAACAAGAGTCCTTATTTATAAGCAATACACACTCCTATAGCTCAATTTTCAAGGTTTTTTTGCCTGGAGGGTGAACTCCTCTGTGGACTCTCCGGTGACGAATAAGGGGCATGTTTACAGTGCAGCCCTTCCTTCAAGGGTACTTTGCCTCCATCTGGCTGCCTATCTGCACAGTGTTTGATAAACTCATATAAGTTTTTGAGATCTTTTCCTCCTTAGCAAGTCAGATTGACTTGGCTAATAAGTAAGGGAGTAGACAGAAATAGGGATTACAGAGAAAGATTCTCTATGCAGGCATCCACCTGGTAAGATCTCTTAGCCTTGCACAGAGAAAGGTTTGTCCCCCCCAACATTTATGCTTCAATATCAACACAGGAGACAGAGAAATAGGCCTTTCCCATTGCTGACCACGCTTTAACCTTCCTCCTTTAACCTCCTTATCCTCCTCCTCCCATAGCTCCTTCCCTCATGATACAGGCATGGTGTGGTCAAATCCACCTCCAAAAATGACCTGTGAACACATCTGACCCCTCACTGAGCTACACTCATTCATTTTTAGGTTCTCTATATCTGATCTGTCATCTCTGATTAAAGGCAGGCAGATAAGTTATCCTAAATCACAGATGGGGACCAGTGCAAGGCTGGCACCTGGACCTGCAAAGGATAACCAAGCCTGTGAACTCACACTTGTTATGTGCACCCAAGGTCAGCCAAGTCCTGATTCTTTCTGGAAACCTTCAATCACAAAATAGACATGTGAGCAGATCAGAACACGAGAGGCTCCAAATGACCAAAAGCTGTTGGTTCAAACGCTCTCTTCAGACATTTGTTTTGGTAAAACAGTGATTTTTGCCACAGTGAAAATTTCCACTGACACATTAAACATTGATGGTTTTTTAAGTTTCAGTTGAAAAATTGTAGATGCAAAATGCTGACTTTTTTACTGTTACTGAAAGTTCTAGTTTTCTTCCCCCTAACATTTTTCTTTTGCCAAAAATGGGAAAGGTTTGTTTTTCTTTTTTTCACCAAAACCTCTCAAACACTTGAAGTTTTGACATAAACTAAATATTTTGATGAAAACTAAGATTCTTTGCTTTTAATGACATTCATGGGATAAAAGACATGTCCCAACCAGCTCAACTGCTCTGTAAGAAAGCTTTATCTTATATCATCACTATTCTGATCAAAAGCATATTTCTAGAACGTGTCTACTTAACATGTGTAACATGCCAGTAACAACAAAGAGGAATCTCTCCATAAAAATGAATGATTCTACTTCCACTAGATTGTGAGTCAACAGGTTTGCATTTTTTATTTGCATTTAAAAAAATACTATTACTTCACCTATGCTCAGAAATGAAAAATGGTTTGGAGATTGGTCACGGAGAGAATAGCTAATCATTTAAAGCTGCTTCTCAAGGGATATGCCACTTTTTCCACAAGCTGTTGTCTTTACCTAAGGGTTCAACATCTTCCCAAAATACATGATAAACAAAGATACGGAAAAGTTGCAGTATCATCTAGGCTATGACAAGGTCATCCCATCTGGTGAAACATTTATGGTTATAATTTTTGTTATTAATCTACAGGCACAATGAGTGAAACATTTATGTATTTACTAATGGGCTAGTATATAAATAGATGGAACACGTCTAAATAAATAAAAAAATAGAGGCACTTGGAATGATAGTATGGTGTCACAGCACTCTCCAGACTATCAAGCTGCAACAAGGTCTTTTACCACCTCATACCAGCATGCTCTTCATACAGTCCCTCTACTGCCTTCTCCTTGTCTCGTCTCATCTCAGGCATGTGTTCTCTTCCTCAGCTGCTCTCTCTTTATTGGCTCTCAACCACTTAACAGAACCAGCCACAGCTGCACCTTGTCTACATCGGCCAACCCACTGCCCCTGAAGCCAGCCCACAGTTGTGTATTATCAATGATAATTAACCCAGCTTCATCTCTCTACAGTATGGCTTGGCTAACTATCAGGTACTAAATCTTGAGGAGCTTTGCAAATGTAATTCAGCACAGTAGCTCACTTTGAAGACAGCAGAAGGTTGGAAAGGTAGAATCACATCATCTCTTTTCCTCCATGGTTCATTTCTGCATGGTGGAGAACTCATAAACACCCACAAAGCTGCTGCTCTTGAACACCTTTCTGCTAAACCCCCTACAGCAGTCCTTATCTGCAGTCTAGGCAGCTGGTTTGGATGACCACTGGCTTTCATGCTGGGTGGGACAGCCTCACCTTTCCACTGTGCTGTCCTGTCGGCCACAGGCACTTCTTGTCTAGACCTGGGCACTGAAACCATCAACTGGCTGGGCTTCCCACAGTCTCTTGCAATGCTGCCCTGATTTCACGTTTCACTGTTAAGAGAGTCAGAGCATTAGAAGGCTCACAGAGTGTCCACAGCAAGAAGCAATGTCCATCTCCAAATTTACAATGTCATTTGCTCATGTGCAAATCAGAAACCTTTGGCTCTTCAGACAGAAGACAACTTTCTTGGACCACAGTTAACGCTGAAAGTATCTGCTAGGAGCAGCAAGCCAAACAACCTAGTTCACTAGTGTTGTGCATGTTAAGTTATTGTTTTCATTTGTGTAAACTGGAAATAAAACATGGCTTTCCAGCTCAAAGTTTGCAAGATGGGTCAGAATAACAACTGAAACAAATCCATTATTATTTTGGGTGTAGGATCAATGCTGCAATCCAGGGCAAAAACAATTAAGTGTTTTGCAATGGTATAAACCATTTGGTGAGGCAAAGTTGGAGAGACAGTTTGAAGCTGGAAACCTGTAATTTACCCATTCTATTGACAGGAGAAATGAGATCTGGAAAAGTGAGGTGTTGACTCAAGGGCTTACTCCAGGGCTTACCAGTGGCTAAGGCAGATGCAGACCCTGGGTCCTTGCTACTCACTGCACACCGTAATGCAGATGTGCCTTCCTTCCAGCACAGGGCATTGGGTACCTGCTCAGAATTAAAATATGTGTCTTTCTGTTCCTTCTTTCCCCTGTCATCCCCTCCCCAATCTGTTGCTCTGAAGTAGTCCTCCACTATTACCGTCAAATGTAACATCTCTGATAACATCAAAGTTAATGTCTTTGATAAAGGACTCAAACTCATCAAGCTTCTCAGAAGAGCTGTATTTGGGGGCACAGAGGAAAGGGAATAGAAATACAAGCATCTGGTGCGGCTGCTGTGGGGGATCGTATATGGGGAGAGATGCTTTTGGAAAGCAAGTGGTGATTTGTGGGGGGGGCAGTAAGAAGAGAAGCCACTTTTTCTGGACATCTAATTCCAGACAGCAGCACCCTTAGGAAGAGTAAATCACTGGAAAACAATAGCACCTTGTATGTTAGGAATGTGAGCGGTGACGAGGAGAGAAAGCCTTGCCCTGTGCGGTAACCTCTTTTTTGCTGAGTGTTGCTAGATTTTGGACCTGTGGGCTACCTCCATCTGATTGCGAACCAGCCTTTTCTCCTGGACACATTCCTTCCTTACTGTCATCATGCTCCCAGTGCTGGAGTGACCACAGCCCAGCTCATGTATCGCTATAAACGCATGTCAGGGAGACATCCCTGACGCCTCTTCCTTTTCGCATCGCCGTCGGATTGGACTGGCAGGCACCATTGTGATGGGAAGAGTCTGAGCAGAGTAGTTTGTGGGGAGGCTATAGGAGTGACCTCACCAGTCAGCCCAGTCCCGGGGGCTGAATTCACAACAGCTTTGAATTTGGGCCAAGCTGCAAAGGTGATGGTCTTTGACAGGAGAGCATCTAATCTCCCTCAGCTTTATTTCTCGCATCCACGTAACTAGATCATGTTCATACCCTGCTCTGAAAGTGTTGGAGGCTGAATGTTAACATGAACTATCTCAAGCAGGAGCTGATGAATAATAAAAAGGAACATTTCCTCCTGTGTTTATCTGGATTGCTTTATTAGTTCAGCTAATTGGCTTTGCCTCTACGCAGGTCACTTTCAGCAGGAGATCCAGAGTGAAGACCAGAGCCGGATGAATGAAAAATACCATTTGTCCGTGTGAGCGCGGGAGCTTGAAAACTGAACTTTGTTTTTCCTCCAGTAAAAATTTCCAGAGAAATGTTTCAGGTTTCTCGTAAAATAACAGCTATGTCACACATCAAAAACTGTTTAAAAAAATAGTCTTTTGAATAAGGAATGTGGTGTTTCAACACATCCAAATTAAAAATTCTTACTGAAAACAAGGAAAAATATATATACTGAAAGATTCTGGGGGGGGTGGGGAGTGGGTTTCTTTTATTTTTCTCTTTTAAACATTATGAAGTTTTGCCCAAAAATGAAAGGAAAAAATTATTCTAGCATTTTCTCTTTGGTCAAAAGGTCATTTTTAAAGCAATTGTAAAGAAATCTCAACATTAAAAAAACATCAAATTGGCTTCAGTGAACATATATTTTAAAATATAATTCTACTATTAAACTTGAAGGCAGCCCAGTATTAATATTGGCAGTGATCCAAATACCAGGAATTAATCTGAAAATACATTAGTAAATGCTTTTAAATAATGAATATTTGGGAATATATGTTCAGTTATACAAACCTTAAAATATATTTATATTTGTATCTGAATATATGTGCCCTCTGTTAACGGCCAATTGAGAGACTGGAATTCATGAAATAAACTGTTCATCAGAAATGTGACCTAAACCCAGCCAAGATGTTAGGCAGATGCTTAACCTTAAGCAGACTGACATCCCTGCTATATGTGGGTGATTTGCAGTCTCCTGAGTGAACGCAAATTTTCTCAATCCAAAGCTGTCCCATGCTTTTCATGCCTGAAACAAGCTTGCAACGCATGATGATACTGGCAGGCTCCTAATGAGCATCATCAGATTTAGGGAAAAAAAATCCTTATGTAATTGAAAGAACAGCAGAAAAGCAGATCACATCTCACCACTGAGATTCAGGTACCAGAATATCTAGGAATTGCCCCAAAGATCTAGCAGTGGGGAGGGCTCTAGGTTTTGTGGTACTTACTCATGAGATACCAAAAGCCTGTGGGAGTCAGCATGTCTGAGAGGCCAAGAACTAACTGTGCCAAGAGGAAGGATGAGTTCTGGGTTGGTCCTTCAAGGACAGGGGGAGCTGCTGCATCTGCTGGGAGTGATGGTCTTGCTGCTTAGCCCTCAGTGATTGCCAGGTCATCTACTGCAAGCATGAGTGCCTCAGGGCAGGGAACTTACACAGGAACATTCATCTGCCTCCCAGTTCTGCAAGCTGCCTGGATGCAGCATTTCTGCTGAAGGGAGCTCAGAGATGCACAGGAGGTTATTTCGAGCAATTATTACAACCCCAGTCTTCTTTTGGGTTCTTTCCTTGGCAGGTACTGTTCATTAGTGTCAGAGGCAGGATGCTGGGATAGATGGGTATTTGATCTGATCCAATATAACCAGGCTTAAGCTCTTAAACTCACGTTCTTTTACCAATGGAAGTAGTACCAAAACCTTATTTCCACTTCATAGTCTCACCAGCTGTCTCATTATTCTATTATTAATATATAAAATAAATAAATAATATAAAATATTAAAAAAAAAATTTATTATCATTATCTCCTAGGATAATTAGAGCGCTCCTTTTCTGACTGAGCCTTTGGTGGGTCTCCCTGTTTGGAGAGGCAGCATGCAGAGGAGATGTGCTGCCTTGCAAAGATTTGGCAAGACACTGACCCTGCTCTTGAGAATCTGCAGCTTCAGGCTTGAACTGTTCGTTTTAGTGTTACGGGTTTATGTTATGTTTAGGGTTATGCCTACACATAAAGGCCAAACATGCCCTTCAGGATTTGAAAAATCATAACCAAAATGAAAACACTTTTGCTGTTTGGAAACACCCTAGCACCAGTACTTTCCAATCCACCTCTGCAGTGAAAATCTGGCAGTGGTGGGGTTTTTCTTGCATACCTTTTTTTTTTCTTTTTTCTTGTTTTTCCTCCAGGAAGGGTTTTGCAAAAGAGTCAGAATCTCCAAAGTGCAGGCACAGGGAATGATTTGAGCTCAGTCATAGTTTTGAGAGGAATTCAGACTTCTCTGTTTGCCCAGGAGGTTTCCAAAATGCTTTAGAGACTGGAGAAGAGAGACAGATGTTATCCATCTCTCTAAGGCAACCAGGACCTATGTGAACACAAAGCCTGCCCTAACACTATATACTTATTTAGAGAACAAAGCACCACAGAGCTCCACAACCTGCTGAAGGAGGAAGGAGAACTGCACTTGAGTGGAATTATGCTCCATGAGCAAAGGAAACATTTTCTTCATTAATAGCAACTATTCCCTAAATCTGGGTTTAAGTAATTATTTTGATTACTATTAACTATTATTTATTGCTACGAATAAATTATTACTATTGTATTGTGTTAAAATTATTAATTCAGTTAAAATGATTAAGTAACTGTTTTAGTTACTATTAAACTGGGTTTAATAGTAACTATTCCCTAAAACACTGGGTTTAAGCACCTCTAATCCATAAATTTAAGGAATACCTTTCTAAAAGGAAAAAAAGGCTGGCATCTTTGATTCCTGTGCTTGCTCACCTCATGAGGGTACAGTAGAATGGCCAGCTGGATTCACCTGAGTTACAGACAGCACAGAGAGCTGCTGAGACTCTTGCTACACAGAAGGGCACAAAGACTCTGTGGTCCTGCGAAACCCCAGCCCATGGAGGCAGGCAGCGTGCCCCAGCAGCGTGCTGTATCACTCTTGTGTATTGTGGGACCTCTTGGTGTACTCAATATTTCCAAGAAATAGTGATTCTGGGTAGCAAAGATACATTATTGGCATCTTGAAGGAATGCATACTTAGAAAATAAGAACATTGCAGGTTGGGGTGCCGATGTATCTCTAGGCAATCTAGACAGTTCCTGCATTTTGAAGATATTTGAAGAGGTAACCTGTATCCCTTCATATTGATACTTGTCTGTCTTTCTGTGCTCTGGTAAAGACCATGAAATAAAGAAAAATTTGGATGTGCTCGCAGGAGATTATTTGAAAATAAATATGTGTTGAGCTGTAGAATGGTCTTCCAGTGAGAGAGATTGAAGAGTGGAAGCCCCTTGACTTGAGTCATTTCAAAGTGGACAGGACAAAGCCCTTGGGACTACACAGCATGGAAAATCCTGCTGTGTCTAGGGTGCAGTATCACTCCAGTGTATTGTGAGACCTCCTGGTGTACTCAATATTTCCAAGGAAAGCCTTCTGGCCTCAGGCTCCTGCTTGCTGCGCTTCTTCCTGCAGAACACAGAAATGTGCCACACTTGGATCATCTGCCTGACCCAGCCTGGAGATGACAGCTCTTTTCCAGCATAAATTCATGTCCTCCTAAGGCAGTCTCTCATCTTAACCACCTTGGCTATAGCACCAATGCCCAGGGCACAGGCACACAGAGAGCTAATCACCACAGGGTCTGGGACCCCTCTGCCAGCAGGTGAGATGTTTCAGTTCCCACCAGAAACCACCAGTACCCTGAATCAGGAGCTCTGAATTTGTCCTAGTTGCCTTGATGCATGAAATCTTGCTGCAGACATGCCCCAACCTGCCTCTCTGCCTCCTACTGCTGCCTCACCCAGAGTTGACCATGAGATCTGAAGCCATTCCCTGGCATCAGGAAGCTCTTGACCTCATGTTGCATCCCTGCTTTTCCTGGCAGACACCCCAGGCTGGGATGTCCTCTCTGTCCTTTATCCAAGCTGGTTGCCTCTCCTCGCAGTGAGAGATCTTGGGAATGGATTTGCCTCTCTCATATGCCATGAAGATCCCCAGGTGACACCATTTCTAGAAGAACTCTAGCTGTTTCCAAACTACCCTCCAGCCAGCCATGCCTTTGTTTTGTGCAACCTCCAGGAATGATCATGATCCAAAGGGGTACAGCTGGTAGGAAAGAATGCAATATCCTAGTAGACAATGCATGATGGTTTATTGCTTTGGACAGAGATCAGTAACATTTTCAACCTGCTTTGCCCCTTTTAACTCTGTGCTTAATTTATTCTGTATTATTTATAGGCAGGTAAGTTTGCACATTCATAAAACGTTCAGTTTCCTGTTATGTCTAGAGAACTGGTAGGAGGTATGGCAAATATATTCGCAGCAGCTCAAATCCCCTGTGTGGTTTCCATTGAGTGAAATATTCATCACTTCCTGTCCTAAACTCAGTGAAGCACTGCCAATGTTTTAACAAGAGGCTCCCACAGAAATGTCTCCCTCTTTTCTCTTTCTGCCTCTGCATGTGCCTGTCTTTCTCTCCTTCCATCCTTCTTTCCATCCATCCATCCATCCATCCATCCATCCATCCATCCATCCACCCACCCATCCATCCATCCATCCATCCATCCATCCATCCATCCATCCACCCACAAAGGGTCAGTCAGCATTAATCCCCACCAAAACCAGGTAAGTCATGCTACTCAAGAGAGGTCTAATCTATATTTATAGACTTGCAGGTGGAGGAAAGGGAAAGGGAGGCACCTCTCTCAAGAGGAATCTTAGCAAGAACCTCACTTTCAGCTACCTCCTTATATACTTGTGGAAACTGTAGAGGAACATTTCTGGGACATGCTCAAGAGAGCTGCCATTTGCTTTGGAGGTACCTTCAGACCCAAAAGGTCCAGGAGCTGGGAGCTGTCCCAGCTAGCAGGTTGGACCCCAAGAAGGTCATCACTGGAGTGGCCAGGAATAGGTGTTAGCTTTCCCAAGCTTTCACAGTGCCTAACCTGTTGGGCTGCATGGCCTCCTGTGACACTCAGTAATTGAATCCTACTTGAGCTATTTTCTCTGCTCAGTGTGGGAAAATTCCATACCATAATGAGGGTTAATAATAGAAAGTTCTTATTTTATTTGAGAGTTTGCCGAAGAGCAACAGAACCATTTCCGATCCTCTTCTCTGAGAATTTGATTCCCTCAATCATGTATTATTATTCTGGGAGGGGGAGGCAGTAGGGGAACAGGAGGGGGGCATGGTCCTTCTGAAATGAATGGCTGGGCTTCTGAAATAAATGATTGTCACCTCCTTGTTCATATGTATGAATAAGCGGCGCCTGTCCAGATGCGAATGGGAGCCAACACACCCTGCGCACCATCCCTTGCAGAGCTTCGAGCTGTTTAAATTTAATTTAGTTTCCTTTTCCTTGCACAGTTGAACTAAGAAGCCACAAAAGAAGCAGAGAGGAAACCAAATCTGGAAAATATGCATTCATCTTGAAAGGGATCAGAAATGTGTGGACAATACAATAAGACAGACAATACAATAAGACATGTATATGAAAAAGCAACATTGATAGAACTCTAATTCTTCTGCTTGGTAGTCCCAGCTTAGGTCAGATTGTCTTGCAGCCTTTTTGAAGGTCATAACACTCCCTCCATGAACACATTTATAGGGCACGGTTCAGGTGCCAGTTCTCTGCACGGTGAGATTTCCTTCTTTTTCATCTTGATTTCAAACGGAATTGTAGTGCTCTGTTTATGGAATTGGACACCTAAGACTGAGAAAACGGTTGAAACTCTTTAAGATTTGACTAATGCAAAGAGCAATGGACAGATACATAAACATTCTGAAGGGACGAATGACTTAGCTATTAGATGAATAGAAGTACACGTGTCGAGGAGAGATGGATGCTCTGGCTAGAAGAATAGTTGGCTAGAACGAAACAGGGAAGGAGAGCTCTGTAAATCTGTCTGTAGAAAGCTGCAGGCACTCTGCTAGGGAGGTGCTGTGTCTTGGAATCAGTAAGACAATAATAACAGAAAAGCTTTCTCCAGTATGTTTTCTGCCCCCACAGTCAGGTGGCTCCTCACAAAATACTTTCTATGTTGACTTCAACTTTATCCATGTATTTTTTATCTATTCAGTGTCCATGAATAAAGTTAGGTAAAAAGGTGTACTTGCACAAATCTTTGAGCTTACAACAGCCTCCATAGAATCTGTCTAGTCTACTAGGTACTCTCCATTGTTACTGGTTTTATTATTAGCTAGTATTTCTTCCCACGCTGTTCCAGGGAAGTTGTTGAGTTATGGAAACAGTCATTTTTGTTCTGAGATGGATTTGTAGATGTCCTTTTCATAATTTCAGGGCTGAAGAAAGGATGAGGATTACCTCAGGTACCTTTAAGCAGAGGATAGGCAAGGGAATTTAATTTTGCAAAATTTTTCAGGGACCTTAAATAATGGGTGACTTGAACACTTGGCTTTCAAGCTGCAGTTCAAAGACCTGTGGTCATCCATGGACTTTTCCTACTCGATCTGTGAAAAGCTACATGGTGTCTCCAGAAGGTGTGATAGAGCGATGCTGTGCTTTTTACATCCTCACCTGGTTGACATTTCAGTGGGAGTGTTCATAGAAGTCTGAAATGGCAAGAGGTTGAAAAGCACAGACCTGGAGCATACGTCTAAGCCTGCATCTACAGTGGAAGTTAGCGTTAGTGTCAGCCTTCTCCAGCCCAGACTGTTTACACCACCAACCTTCATGCCAGGCCAATGCCCACTCCCCAGCTCAGACCTAGGGAACCTGTGGAGCACGTGAGCTCCTCTTGTTCTCTGTTTCATCACAGAAAAGATAGATGAGGAGATTTCTCCTAAATGCAACAGCCAGGAGCTGAAACTCTTCTGCCTTAGGACTCCTGCTAGGAGGAGACAACCAAACAACTTTAGAGAAGCCAGGTCTTACAGACACACACAGAATCACAGAATAGTTGACTTTGGAGGGACCTCTGGAGGTCATCACGTTCAATTCTCCTACTTAGGCAGGACCACCTAGATCAGGTTGCTCAGGACCATGGCCATATGTTTTTTTCTTAATATCTCCAGCAATAGGGACTCTAGGCAACCTCTTCCACACACTTTTTTCCCTTGTGTCCAGATGGAATTTTAGGTACTTTAATTTGCACCCTTGCCTGTTGCACCACTGAGAAAAGTCCTGTTCCCTCTTCTTCATTTCCTGACTTCCTGTCAATACTCTTGCTACTGCAGCCCAGGACACCAGCAGCCTTCTTTGTTGCAAGAGAACTTTGCTGGGTCATGGTCAGTTTGCTGGCCACGAGGACCCCCAGGTCCTTTTCAGCAAACTATCTGTCCAGCTGGTCAGCCACCAACATGTAGTGGTGTGTGTGGCTGTTCCTCTGCAGGAACAGGACTTCACACTTCCCTGAGACTAAGCTTCCTGTTGGTCCATTTCTCTAGGTTGTCTAGGTTCCTCTGAATAGCAGAGCAACTATCTGGTGCAGCAACCACCCATCCCAGTTTTGTATGATCCGAAAACTTGCTGAGGATGCATTCTTTATATGTTTGAAACTGATTTTTCTGAGGACTCCATCACCTTCCTGGAGCCAATGAGAAGCTCACAAACTTGTTCCCCAAATCCTCCTTCTTGCCCTTCTTGAGGAGTGATATCTGCTTCCTTCTGTTCCTTAGGAATCTCTCCCAGTTGCCATGATCTTTTAAAGATAATCAAGAGTGACCTTGCAATGCTACAAGCCAGCTCCCCCAGCAGTCATGGGTGCAGCCTGTGAGGCCCCACAGATTTGCATCCGTCTAGTTTAAGCATTCCCTAACCTGATCCTCCTACACTGAAGGTAAGTCTTCTTACAGTCTCCAGGTTTCCCCTCTGCTGATATACCTCTAGAAGACCATCCTATTGCCCTTTTGCCCCTCACTGGGTTCAACTCCAAGCAGCCTTTGGCTTTCCTAACCCCATCCCTGTATACTCAGCATCTTTACATTTCACTTGGGTCATTTGTCCCTGCTTCTACTTCTTGCTTACTTCCTTTTTACATTGGAATTTTGTCAGGATCTCCTTGTTGATGCATGAAGGTTTTTTGCCTCTCTTGGGGTAAACCCCCTCCAGCTGTGTTATGCTATTATGAGGTCCCTTTTGCTCACATCACCCTTCACTCGCCAAGCTAGTCCACTACTTCCTCACTTGATTGATTCATTGCCTTCCATTGTTATTTCTAGTTCAGAGATCTCCTCACGACGTTGACCAGCCTTTTTGCTAAGATGCTTTTGCCCCACTTGGTCAGGTATATGTCACCATCCTCTAGTAGTCATCCGTCCTCAGAGAGGGTCCTATGGTTTAAAAGCCTAATCCCTGCTGCTAGCACCAGTTGCATAATTGGTTGTTGACCTGCAGGTTACCTCCATTCCTTAAGCTCTTCTTCACCAACAGGACTGAGATATCACCTGGCTCCCATGCTCGTGACCATCACCCATGGAACCAGGTAGTCCAACCTGATATGCTTCAGGTCTTTGTGACTATGTGTTGTTGCCTATATAGAAATGCATCAGGGAGTAATAGTGCAAGAACCAGACAAACCTCAGCAGTCTCTCTGCAAAGTCCCAGATCCAAGCCCTGGCAAGGAGCTAACCTTCCTTAGACAACAGGTCAGGTGGTCAGGTGGGGGCCTCCATCCCCTGCAGCAGAGAGTCCCATCACTGTCACTTGCCCCAGTGCTCCTGTGTAGCTCAAGCTACCAGCTCGGATGCTATTTTGGGAAGAGCTCCCAGCCACTTCTCTGCTACCAGGACACTGAAACTATTCTCCAGGTGCACATCTGCAAGCAGAAAAGGAAAACCAAGGTTCACTGCTGGACTGAGATGTATTTCCATTATCTTCTTCCTTTGGCCTCTTCAGATGTCAGCTGCAGGCAGAAGGAATTGCAGCACAAGGAAGGGGGAGCACCTGGCAGTATCCATGCTGCAGGAGGAACAGGCAAAATTTGCTTTTTGCCAGTGTTTGGCCAGCTGCAGTGTGCATCTCAGCATAGGCTCACAACACAGGCAAGTGACTTGGGGAGAAGACAAGGGCTAGTACTTGTCTGACAAAAATAAACACAGTCTCTTTGAGAGCTGGCACATTGTGGTGCCAGTTTTTCCTGGCTTTGCCCACCATCCCACACTTTCTTAGCAAAACCATAGCACCCCACTTTTAGCTCTTTCCCTATGGCCACATCCTTCAGTCCCCAGGACAGTGCTGAGGAATGTCCCTAACACTGGTACCCCAGTGTCAGACATTTGTATGTTCCCAGGAGCTGCTGGAAGTGACCCTGTACTGCTCCCTTCCTTGCTGCACTTCTCATGTGCCAGGAGTAGTCACAGCGTGGTGGCGGCCCTTGCACAGCATAAGCAGACTGGTCTCTACTTTACAGCTGTCCCCAGGCTGTTGGTGAGAAGGAAATGGCATCTTCTTCAGCAGCTCTTCAATCCAAGTGGAGTTAAACCAGCACTGACCCATTTGTCCAGGCTGCCTGGTGTCACTCCACAGAGCAGCGCAAAGCTGAATACAGCACGACCACTGTGATAGCATGTCACAAGTGTTGTTCCCTATCCCAAAAGAGGGATAGAAAAAGATGAGGGAAGGCTACTAGGTGGCCCAGAGAACAATGTCCACATAGAAGACTGTCCTGGAAGTATCTTTAAATGAAAATAATCCATCCAGAGTGTTATCTCTGCCTTTTCCCCTGTGCAATTCCCATGGGAAAAGGTGTAGTTGCATTCCCAGCTTGGTTTCCCATTGCCATGCACTCTGTGCAGTCATTTATACTGGTGCATTCAACACTTTACACTGGTACCTACAGCCCAACTTTCTGTGCCTTAAAGAATGAACTGCAACACCCTGTCTGGATGCCAACAGCATTATGCCATCCCAGGCAACACACATCAGGTAGCTGTAGGCTCTGTAGCAGCTTTGGGCTGGATTCCTAAGGCTGCCTTCTTTCTGGAGACCACAGCTTTGCCAGGAGAGCTGGGATGGGGAGCCTAAATATAATCCAGCTTCTTCAAAGCCACGAACTTGGTGGCAAGGAGGTGGTTTAGTTCTGATTTCATCCAAGCTAGTAAATCTTTCCCTGGGCTGTATTTAATTTCAAGCCCTCCAGGGAAGTAACAAGGTCGCCAGGATTCTTGTTGCAATCAATGGCTGTGGGTACTTGCTGTGTCGCACTGACTGCAGTGCCACATCCTCCTCCTTGCAGTCTCCGCTCTTGCTATCCTCCCACTTATTTTGGATGTTAATGAAATCAGTCACTGCAAAGATAAATAAAACCCCTGACCTTAGATCTTACTATAGTGGAGCTAGGGTTTTTTTTCTTGAATTTTGTTTTTTTCACTTTTTTTTTCTTTTTTCACGTCTACGTTTTTTTCAAATCCAATTGTAATTAAGTGGCTATGGTGTATGTGTGTCATTGCTGCCCTCTACTGCAAGGAATCAGAAGTTATCAGCTGCACATCGTGAACCTGGGGGTGAGTGCAGGGGTCCTCCCTCCACTGGTCCAGGCCTTCTGGTCTCTGCTGTGAAGTCCTTTAGCACATGAAGTACCTCATGAGGCTTGTGTTAGGCTATGGGTAATGAAAACCCTGGGCTAACAGGACTGGCAGAGGTTGCCTATGCCAGGGCTTTTCGATCTCTTTTTGCCCTGTGGATCCCTAAAGGTGTTCCAGTGGAAGTGCGAGCCCCTGCGGGAGTTTTGCACATGAAGATCTCTGAGCATCACAGACAAACTTGTTCCTCTCAGACTAAAGTCTGCTTCACAGGTGCCTTAGAAATAAACCACCAGCTCCAGGTGTGCATGGCTCACAGGTTGAAATCCAGAAATCTAGTCCTTCCTACACACACCTCTAATCTCAACTCACCTTAAAGCATCCCTGACAGACCTTTCTAGAACATATCCCTAGAAATTACTGGTTTTTCCTGCTTTCTCAACTTAATTGTGGAAGTGTTTTGTAAGAGCTCATGAGCTGGCATAATCAATCCTATTGGAGACTTACAGTACAAGATAACTGACATGTTTTATTACTTGGGTTTGTTAAAATCTTCCTTCAGAAGATGCCATATTCCAAGTTTGCCTGAAATCTTCTAGATCACCTTGAAAAAAGAGATTATTTGCAGAGCTCTGTGCATCACTCTTATGAACAGCCAAAAGCAGATCAGCATCCTTTTTTTTTTTCTATTTTGCAATGAACTGTGCTACCCTGCAGCATGGGTGAGGGGTATGATGTCCCTGGATTAGGTCAGAAAAGCAGATCAGGAAATGACACACGTTCCTAACAGGAAGAAATCAGGGGTAAAAGTAAACGATAATCAGAATAACCCAAACAAAGGAAAACTCACGTGGGCAACAATCTCCAGTGTGTGAGCTGTAAAGCTTCCACTCATCGGGGCATATGGGGAGTAGTAGAGAAAAAGACTCGGAGGAGTCACTTTATACATGTATTTATTTAATTGTTTTAAGGAGCCCTTCAATTAAACTCTAGAACTGGAGAGGAGCCATCAGCCAAATGACAGCCAAGGAGAAGTTTTGATTTTTAACAAACAGATAAGCTTCTTGGAGATGCTACCTAAAACAGTTTTAGTTACTGGACACAGATGTGCAATTCAGGCTGGGAAGGATGCAACTTGCTCCTTGACTATGTCACTTGCTACAGCTGCTTGGTGCCTCAGTTCCCTTCCCTCTGAAGGACAGAGCCTGAGCCCCGGGGAGATAAAGCCCAATCCCAATGACGCCTGGGCCTCTCCTAAGAGCTGGGGTTTGGTGAGTGCTCCTTTGCAGGGTCTGATTACTTTCTGGGGGCAAAAAGAGGTCATTCAGCATGACAATGTTTGTCATACTGAATGGCTAAGTACTATTCAGTTCAAAGGAATTTCCTAAGTAACAATGCAGATGTTTATATGAATGAACTTTTCAGAATGTTTATCTAATAGCAACAAGCACTTATTCACGGTCAAAGCCTTTTACGCATGTTGTCTTAATTCCACTGACACCCCTGTGAGCTCAGCTGCCAGGCCTGATCGGCTGCACTTTGCAGTTAGGAAAGGTGAAGTGGGGAGAGTTTTCTCTAAATGCAGGGTCATCATTTAAACCTGGCATGCATCCTCAAGTGCTTTCTCCCCCGATTAGCCTGGAGCTGTTTAGCAGGTGTGGGGTCAGCACAGGAGGGGAGACAGCACGAAATTCCTTTATTAAGGTAAATTTACAGGCAGCACGTGCTGCATCAGAAATCTTTTTCTTCCTATCTCTAACAGACTTGGCTGGGAAATTGTAACTGCTCTCTGAAAGCATTCTAGAGATTTTTTTATTACTAGTATTTCATGCTTTAATTGATCTTTTTCACTTTTGTACCAAATAGAAAAAAGATGTGGGCTGCTACAGAAAAATTGTGACTCCAAGTAAAATATTTTTCAGCGTAATAGTAGTGGGGGAGAAAGAAAGGAGAGGACAATATTCGACTGTTAATTGCTTTTAGAGGAAATCCTCTGTATATTCAGTCGGGGTGGACAAATAGAATATTTTTTCTCAGAAGTGGTTAGTGAGAAGCTCTCTTAATATTACAAAGGCCCTGATGGGCTTTAGCAGCATGTTCCTTTTATGCCTATAAATGTAACTTGCATGTCAGGTGGGTGACAAAGTTACTGCAATAAACCAAGACGGTGAGATCCTGAGGTAGGAATTTAAGGGCAGGCAGCCTCCCCCAAAACACTGAGCCAATCCCTTGCTCTGCAGACATCTGCTGCTCTTTCATCTGCTGAGGCTCATTGCCCTCCTTCCTCCCCACACCAAGCCGCTGCAGACTTTTGCTGCTCCAGTAGACAGGGATCTGCTGCTCCCTTCCAACCCATGTTAACTCACACTGAGTTAATCCCATCTGTTGTCATGCACATCTCCTTCAGCATAAACAGGTCTTTTACTTCCCTGCTATTTACCTCTAAACTTCATTATAAAGAGAAATTTGGTCCTCATTGGCTTCTGTTTTGCCAGGCTGAAAGAGAATCCCTGTGGCAATACCAATGAGCCATTGCCCAGCACCCTAATACCCCTCTTTTTGGGTGACCTCATTTGGATTCTGTCACTTTGCATGTGGCTCACCAGACCGCTGCACCACAGAGCCATGGTCACCACGCTGGAGGGTTCTCACCTCTACCTTGCACAGCAGCATTAATGTTCTTCTCCCTCTACTGCAGGTATCTCATCTGGTAACAGCCTGGGGGCACCGTTACAGCTATAACAAGACTGGTTTGTTCTCCAGGTGAACAATGGTGGTGTTGCTTTCAAAGGTGTTTAATCCTCAAAAAGTGTTGTTTCCAAGGGTGAAACCCCTTCTCATCCCCATCAGGTGAATTGTTTGCTTCACCTTGTCGCCTACAGAAAGGCCTTTGTCCATGAGCTGGACCAAGAAAAGCGTGGAAGTGTCAGAAGAGACCTTGAACAGAGAAGCTACAGCTTTCCTCATAAATAAAATGATCAACAGAGCATTCAGAAGCTGTGAAGGCAGGGGGCACATGATGTGTTCCATCCATATGATCGCGCTGCCGATTCATTTCTCTTAACAACGATATGGTCCTCTCCAAACTGCCTACCGGAGCTGGTCTGAGCTGACTCCTGACCGGTGGCTGGGCATTGCTATACCAAAAAACATCTCAGGGACTACACAAGCCATTAAACAGCCTGGCTTCTTGCAGTCCAGTGCCCAGGGCTGTGGCCCCACTTGCTTCAGTGGCAGTTACAAAATGACATTTGGCTGGCGTGCTCCACCACAGCATGCCTTTTGTGTTTGCAGTTGAAGGATGGGTAGGAACAGATCTTTGTTTTGAAATGCTATGGTTGCTTTTCCCCCAACTGCGAGTCTGCGAGACAGCACGCCCACCACATTGATGGTCTCGAGCTCAGGCTGACCTCTTCTACAGGCAAGATGAACAAGCAGGTCTGTGTTTCCAGAATTAAAAACAAACAAACAAACAAACAAACAAAACCCAAAACCCAAAACTCTAGGATGACCCAGCAAGTAGAGGGGTAGTTTATCTGGGTCTCGCCACTCCTCATCACTCACCACTTGATAGCACCACTGCTATGTGATGCTGATTTGGAACAAGAGAGAGATAACAACTTCGACAAGGAGCTTCTGTGTCAATATCTACAGTGCAGAAAAGTGAGGAAAAAGGGGTTGGAGGTGTTGCGACAGTCAAAATCTCTAAAACAATAGATGTACAGTATACTCTTCTGTTCCAGCTGTACAAAGATACAAAGATGATACAAGAAGGTCACATTTCTCTCTTCCTGAATGTATGAAGCAGTTTTAGGATACCTGAAATATCTCAGTTTCTTATTTTATCATTCATGATTTTCCAGTCTTGCAACAACATTGCTATATTGAGACTTATTTGCAATGTGTTTATAAAAAATAGCATTCAAAAGGGATAAATATTGTAACTGGTCAGCAAAGCTGGAAATAACTAGGAAAATCAAATGTTGCCTGCACTGTTCTGTTGTTCAAAGAAATTGCTGACAGCACTGGCCTGCTGTTTCAGGAAAAAAAAATTCACGCAGACCCCAGTTTGCTGGGAAAAAATAATCGTTTGCTCTAAGAAAGTTGAGTCAGAAGTTAATGGCTGTTGCCCCAGCACATACACTTTTGCCTTCTGAAGGAGCATTTCCCAACCATAGAAGGAATGCCACAAACGTGTCCAGAACAATTACTTTGAAGATATAGTATTTTAACTAGGCAGGCATGTGTGAAGCATCAGCACTGAGTCTGTGTGTAATTTTCCAGCCCACTCCCTGTGGTTCCTCTTTATGTTGGGTCATCAGGCTGTTCCTTTCCTGCGGCAGGGACAGGCGTTTCTTGCTGTAAGTCTGCAAAGCAGCTAAACCACTTTTGTTACTCTATCAATAGCAGGGATAATAGCTGCATGGAGGTAGAAGGTGGCAGGACCTCTGGTTTTGCTCAAAGGACCTCTCGGGCTAGTTGGGGTCCTCAGGGAAGGGAAGCACAAAGGTATCTCTGCATAGTTGAGAGATTTCTACTTTTGCAACAGGAGCTAGGACAAGATCTGCATGTGGCATAGGTGGCACAGATAAGCCCCCTTGGAACAAGAGTAAATCTGCAGACAGTCTGGATGTACCAACTAGGCTTAGTGCTGTCTTGGGGACTTAGGTTCACTGCTTGTCCCTGCTGTGTAGACATGACCAACATGGTCCAAAGCAGGCTGTGGAAGGCTGGTTCCATCATGTCTAGTTTCAACAAAGCAAAAATGTTATTAGGCAAAAGGGTTCAGCGTGGCACTTATTCAGAGCCCTTTAGGCAAGATCTCAGGTTCCAAAACTCACAATCCATAATGGCTGGCTCAAGACAAATGGAAAGTGAAGTGCTCTCTAGAGATGTGGTGACTCTGTGTCTGATCCTGGAAGACTGCAGTAATACCAGAGCATGTGAAAATGGAGAGGGTGGAGGAAGAAACACCACCAGAATAAATGTCTACTCAGTGTTTTCATAACTAAAAGGGGTTTCTTCAGGATTCAGCCTGGGGTTTAGGTCTAGCAAATGGAGCTGTTCCCTCCCTCCTTTAGCTCCCTAGTTCAGTTCATAAACGTGATTTGTCTTGTGTCATTTGGGGATATCAGAGAGCTCTCTTTTCATGGTTATTTTTCTTTCTATAATGTCTCACGTTTTCTGCTGTGCTTGGCAGTTTCCAGGAGCTGGATGAATATTCAGAGAGGACTACGGTAACTCCATTTAAATTGGCATGATAAGAAGAAATGCCAGACAAACAGGGGAGTTTCTCACTCCAAGGCCTTGCAATCCATACTGAACAGAATCCGAAAAAGACTTCTCTATACGATGCACTCTACAAGACTTTTTTGGTCTTTTGCTTTAAATGCTCCTCAGTGTTTATTCTAGACTATGTCTGAGCATAAATTACAGAGCATGCAATTGGCTCAAATGTGGTAGGACTATGTGTGCACATAATTAGCAAGACACATGAAGATGCATTTTTCTTAGACACACCACACCTAGCTGCCACTTCAGAGATTCACCAGTGTTGCATGCCGTAAGCAAAGAGACTTGTGGCATTACTGGAATTGGTTGATCTGATTTCATTTTGATTAAAAGCTTTGCTCCCCAGAATCACCTGGGCTGGAGGTATCATCTCAGCCACGTATGAAGTGCATGCTTCCTGGGACAGCCCAAGAGCTACTTCAGCAGGAAAAGGATGCAATAAAGTATGCCTTTACTGGGGAGGAGCTTTCAGAGTTATCCTTGCTAGCAACGTGCCAGGATAAGAGCATGGGATGATCAATGTAAATGTGGATTATTGTTAAATCTGCAACAGCTTCGGGCAGTTGCTGCACTGAAACCAGAAGTGAAGCCTGATTATTCAATAGAAGTCCCTCCAAAGAGCTGCAATCTATGAGGCTTTTTGTGCCTTTAAGTGACGATGTGGAGGTGTTCCTTGGACTGCCAGGCAGGGTTTGTATGAAGCCATAGGAAGCCTGCGTGGCCTGCTGAGGCAGGCTGGTTCAGTAGGGTCTTTGAGCTTTTTCAGAACTTTTAGAGCCAGTTTGTCCTTAAAAGTATATAACCTCTTGCTCAATGCCAGGAGGATGCTGAGGTTTTTGTTCTTTCTGTTGCATCAGAGGTGGCTCTGTCACTGCAGGCGGACTGGAAACATCACAACTGAGCTGTGTGCCGTGGGGACTTGACTGTTTGCTCCTGGAGCTGGTCCGGGACTCTACCCTGATGCTGATCCAAATTGAATCCCCACCCCCCACCCCACCCCCAGTTCTGACATCCTACATTAGTAACCTACTCCAGATTAGCTCTCCATGGGGAAAGAACAACATTCACACCACCTTAACAGCAGTGAGCACCAAGGTGTGACTTATGCCACCATATATCTGAGCCTGTCTTTGGAGCCACTCAGTCCCTTTCCACTCACACATGAAGAATCTAGTCAACCATGCTGCCTACTCATCTCGCTTTATGACAGCTCAAGAGTTGTTGCAAGTCTCATCTTCGCCTCTTGACTTAAGGCAGCCTGGCTAGGTGGAAAGAGCTGGGCTTCCAGTGATTTCACCGAGACCACACAGAGAGCTTATGGACAAGGCACTGAAGGCAGCTCTCCCAGGATCCAGACTGTACACCAAAGTATCTCTGAATTCCAAAGCTTCTAAAAACTTAGGATTCATGTTTTTAACCTTTTTCTCATGCTCAGGAAGCACACTAACAAGGAGGGAATAGGAAAGAGAGAGAAAAAAATTAGTAAAGCGTGCCAAGATCTGTCTGTTATCCCCTACCTTCACAGTCTGAGGAATTAATTACCCCCAGTAATAGATCTCAGGGGATGGAGATGGTTTTTACAGGAATTTGTACAAGATGAAGTTTGTATTGTCTGATGCTGTGTCATGGTGACCTGACGCCAGGCTCACATCTCTTCTAACCCTACCGTGAACCTCCCTGTGCTCCAGAGGGAAGAATTCAGCCTGCAGGGAGGGGACTTACCCTCACAACCCGGTGGCCTTGAGTCAGGAAGACTTGTGATAGAGCCATCCAGGACATGCTATAAACAAATGAGCCAATGGACAAAAAATTAGTTGTTATGTCCTGGGGATGAGGAGATACACACATACACACACTCAAAAGATTAGGTTTGGGTTTTCTTGTTGTTGGGTTTGTGGTTTGTTTCTTTTTTTTGTGTGTGTGTACAAGTTCCTGAACAGCACCATTCTCAGAGGAGTTGAAGTGATCCACGTACAGAAACTAAACTGACCCTGGCTTACCCTGGATTCATGTTTCTGTTGCTGTCAGCTTGCTGTCCTCTATGGGATATGAGTTGCAAAACACAATTTTATAAAAAAGATACACTGTACAGCCATCTATTTTAAACACAATGTCTATTTTTCATTGCATATTGTAAACCACTTGAGCATTTCTAAAGTGATTCATTCCTTTATCTTCTAAACAAAGAGCTTGTGGCTGTGCAGGGCTGGGAGTTTATGTTTAGCAAGTAAAAGGATTTCCAAGTTAGGACTGAAACAGGGATGTAAAGAGGTCACTTGAAAGCAATGTGTTGCTAGAATATAATAGCATTATTGTCTTTTAGGATAATTTACTTATGATTGAACTATGCAATCGTAAATCAGTGTATGCCTGCAAGACATACATTAGACATGACAAGGGGAGAGGGAAGAACCTTCTCAACAAAGTTTTCCTCACCTCTTTCAACTGTACCTTGGCTATCTGTGTACAGCATTTCCTTGCAAGTAGTGAACATAGTCAATGACTTTTTAATGATTAGACCTTTAGGCTATCACACCCAGCAAAGAGTTTCTTGAACATATAGCTAAGTAGGTAGATGGAGAGAGATGAAGCTAAATCCTTTCATAACAGCATGACTCCATAGGCTTTCTCTATTTTATAATCCTGTAGAGTTTGCTGTCCTCATCCAAGTCTACACTTCACTGTCTATAGAAAATTCCTGGCTCTGCCCCTGCTGTTGTGCTTCCTATGAAGTTACTTTGAGAAAAAAGAATAATCAATTTTTCATTCTTTCCAGTCTAACACATCATGAATGTATATTGTAAATATTTCCCTTTTTTCTTTGTTTCTGTTCTTCCTTAAGAACAGACCTTCCTAATTTTTTTCTACCAAGATACTTTTATCATTTCAATGTCTAATTTCATATCCTGAACTCAATAGTTCCAGGCATTCCATTTTGTTCCCCAGCTCCTTCATTAGCACAGAAACGTTTGCAGTTTTTGACTGACCATAATGAGGGCTCTGCGTAGATAAGGAACAAGAGGGGAAGACTGGAACTTTCTGAATGTGAAAAATCTCAATCTCATGGAAAAGGAACATGAAGACAGATCAAAATCCCTTCAGACGAAAATAGAAATAAGCAGGGAATCCTGAAATAACAAGAAAGGTGAAAAATACAACAACAATAAAGTAGACTAATTAGGCAGGAAAGCTCTACCTGGGAGACCAGCAGGCTTTTGCATTAATTGTGCATTGTCAGGAAAAGTTTGATCTAGCCCATCATGAGAGTTATTAAAATAGAAAGCAGAAAGCTTTTCAGCTATGCCAATAACAAGGCAATACAGGAACAAGAAATGCAACGACTACTCATTGAGTATAACTTAAATAAAAAAAAGTTGCTCAGAGTATGGCATAAAAAATAAAGGAAAAGCGACTGAGTTTTCACTAAAACTGGTGATGCTGTACACAGGAATGAATGAGGGAGTTGCCATACTTGGAGATACTCAACACCCTAATGGACAATGTCTTGAGCAACCTGCTCTAGCTGACCCTGCTCTGTGCAGGGGGCCTTGGTCTAGATGATTTCCAGGGGTCTCTTCCAAACTCAATCATTTTGAGATTCAGTGAAGGTAGAGTATGAGGTGGAAGCAAAGCAAGATCTATACCATGATTAGCGCTGCAGATGGGAAGAAAGGAGACTGGACCTTCTCCATCCCTGAATGCAAAAGGAATTGGCATGTGAGTCTGCATATATGATAACATGGATATTAGAAACCTTTATCGAGGTGGGACTAAAAATGTTTGACTGAACGATAGCAAAAGTGGGTCCTAACTTTACAAATGGGAAAACTAATTTTCTGGGAAATTTAAGTATCTATTATTCTTATCTCAGCAAAATAGAAATGAAATAATTTGTAAATAAAGGAAATGTAACTCATCTTGTATGTCCAGAGTTCAGTAAAGACTTTGAAAGGGTGCTACATGGGTTGTCTTTAGTTAAGAAGAAGACAGAGATTTAAACAGTGACTGGAAATCACATCAAAACTGTCTAAAAAAGGGTTGATAATAGGTTTTGTCAAAAGAGACTCTCTAAGACTTGAAAGAGGTTAGCGTAATAGAGCAGTTTGAGGATGATTTATGGAACCAAATTTATTGAATTTAACATCCCTCAGAGAAGTGGGTGTGCTGTAATGAAATCTGCTACTGAGAGAGAGGTGGGAAGGACTTTCATTACAGAGAAGGTCTGCATTATTGGATAGGAAGTTAGAAACACACAGCCTTGGCAAGTGGCATAATGAAAACAGCAATACAAAGCCCTGCAATTTAGGATTGATAGCCAGAATTTCTGCTTTTTCTGTTGGACATAATGCAAAGAAACCTCTCTGCATTATTAATTAATTTTGAAAAAGTGATGCCTTATTAGCAAAATTCAGTTATTCAAGAGGGATGTACCAAGCGAGGTACTTCCAACAGTGATGAGACAGTCTTCATGCCTTTCTTGTAAGTATGCTCAGACCTTGAATTGAGTCCTGGAGATTTTTCATCATCCAAACAGGAAAAGCTGACACCGGATGGAGGATCAGGAAAAAGAGAAATTGTCTTCCAAGAAGGGACTACATAACATCAATTTCTCTGACTTTGCAAAATGAGAGCTGAGAAAGTTGTGATTGTGTTTGTCACAGACCTGGCTGATGAGACAGCAAAGAGAGGAGCAGTGCTGGCAAAGTGGCTGTAAACTGGCTGCGGATAAATTTAGGTTGGACATGAAAGTTTGTGTGACCGCGGAAGCAAGGAGATTCTGCTGTTATCCTCCGAGAAGGCTATTTGGAGCAAATAACCTTAACATTTTAAATACAGGTTTGATCACTTTAGGAACACAAAAATACGTTGTGGTTGCCTGGGTTTGCTTGGGGTGGATTCACTGGCCCATAAAGGATTTTCTGGTTCCATGTTCTTCCCTTCACTTTTTTTTTCCTTGTTTTTTTTTTCCTTTCCCTGTACGTGTCAACTAATGTCTTAGTGTTTCCCTTCCGCATTTCCCTCTCCAAACAAAGATCTGGTTTCTGGTGAGCTTAAATTTTTGTAAATGGATCTGGGAGCTATGAACTGAGGAACATTTTTTTGGTCTGGCATATTGTTTATTTAATTTTAGCAATCTTTCCAGCCTAAAACCAACAGCCCCCCCAGCCTCTATGAGTCAGTGTTAGGTGTTGATGTGTTCATTCTCTCTCAAGGGACCTTGGAGGAGAGGGAAGGGGATGTCAAACACATTATGCTAATACCCTCTATTCAAAGGCTGAAGAAAAGAGAAGGTAAATACACAACAGCTGGGGTTGGAGTGAACTTAGATGAACCATGATTCCAGAGGACCTGGTCAGAGGAGAGTGATTCACCTGCAGGAGCGTGACCTTGCCTAGCTCTGCAGTGTGGTGACAGATAGGATCCTCTATCAAAGCTTTCAAAGCTCTCCTCCTTTTCTTTCAAGAAGCACAAGATAAGCACAGGGCCAGGACGTATCTAGCACACCCTCTTGTTCTTGTGAAGAAATCACCAGGGCTGGAGTCTGCAGCAGACACAGGTGCAGAAGGAGAGGTCAAGGAAGAGCAGAGGTTATGGCCAAAGGGCAGCAAACTTAGGATATGTGTATATGGAAAGTGTTTTGGAAGATCAAAGCCAGTGTTTTCACACAGTTGTAACAATTTTTGGTTACAGACAGAGGCAGAGTCTGCATTTAACAGAGTGGGGATGTGGGATGGCTGCATTGGTAGTGCAGGATGCAGTGTATGTTTGTGTCTGAAGAACAGGCACGGTCCTCTGCACAGTCAGAACACTGGATTCTCTCTTCCTCTGCCTGCTCCTGTTCCACTGATCATGCACACTGCACTTATTGTTATTTATTTATTTGTGTATGTGTTTATTATTTCATGAGATAATTTTCTCCAAGACAGACTGGTGGACAAGTAAAAGTGGTTCTCACCACAGACACCTTCCTACAGGCAGAAAGTACGAGACGGGGCATTTCTGGAACTGTTATGCCCATCTTCTTCCTGCACCTTGCAAGGTCAGCCGCCACATACTGTGCCATAGGATGGACAACACAGCCCTCAGATACGGCTACAGCTGAAAACACCACGCTAGTGAGCTGGACCCACGTAACTTGAGGCATTTTGAACTGCAGAAAGCATTGATGTATTTGGTATTGTACCCTCAGGGGTATGGTCTTTGCATTGTAGGCAAAGCTTGTTTTAATCCACACCTCTGCCCCAGAGCTAAAGCAGGATTCTGGGATTCTGGCTTTGAAGGAATGTTGCCCTTAAATCATGCTTTGTTGCTTCTTTCCAGCCTACGTTTGGGAGATGCTTGTAATGCTTTGCTGCCATTGACCCAGCTGGCCCCACAGTTAGGCTGTTTTCAAGGTTTGGTTTGTCCATGGTTTGTTTGCAAGTGTAAAGGCATGAAATTCAGACTTACATCCATGCCCCACAGTTCCTCAAAACCCAGAGAGAGCAAAGTTAGAGAAGGAAGAAAAGGGTATTTAGAGAACCATCACACTTCTGAGTCAGTACTTTAAGAAGTCTCTGGTCTTAGGGCTGTTATTCTTGCAAAGACAAAAGCCAGGGGCAAAAAGATAATCGTGAATTGCACGATATTCAGAGGAGCATGAGTGCACCTGTGGGAGCGAGCTGTGTCCAGAGCAGAGATGGGAGAGGAAGCTCGTTCATAGGCAATAGATGAAATGTTCAGACCTGGCTTACTTTGATATCTTTTGGTACCTGCAACATTTTCATGCAAAATTGTCCACCTCAGGACACATGCCAGCTTCTAACAACAGTGAGTTGGGAAGTAACTTCCCAAGGCAGAGCAAAAGAAGAAAGATATATTATCCTGCAACTGTGGGCTTTCTTACATTTCCCTATGAATTTCCTAAGGTAGGAAGGACATGCTGAGGAAACGAAATTAATTTATCTTCAGTTGAAGATAAGGTTTTATAGCTTTCTGAAAGACATGCTTTTATCCAGCTTCTGTGAAAAGAAAAGCTCAAAGAAAAGTCCTTTTGCAGATAGATGCAACGAACAGCAACAGGGTTAGCCTGGTTGGAAACAGCTCCTACCTCTCTGCGGCCACTTGCAGTGCCGAGTCCCACATAAAAAGAAGCTCTCTGTGCCTTGCTTTTGCAGCAGATGGCTGTCACCTTTGGTGCCCTGAGCATCCCTTTGCAGGCTGAATTTCAGTGCTGCAGGGGACAGATGGAAAGAACAAACAAAAGCTCCCCTTGGCTATTTATGTGCTATAAATAATATATTTTTAAAGCTGGAAGGGAGCCCAGGAAGAGGATTTTTTTGGTCTCAGCTGCTGGTCCCAGGGGAGGTGAAGGTTCTAGTGGGGTTTGGGGCTTCAGGGGAGGCCTCAGACAGCTCCTGCACACGGCAGGATTTTTCCAGATTTCACTTCTCACTGGAGCGAGTCATTGAAAAATATTTAAAGAGAAGGGCTTAATTCCGCTGCTTCTGGGGGTTACACCAGGGCAGCCAAAGGACACGCACCCAGCCAACAGCCCCTGAATTGTTTGGTTAGGAATTAACGTGTGCGTGCACACGTGTGGGAGGGAGTGGGGGGCCACAGAGAGGGTCACCAGGACTTCAGCTTTGTTTTTTGTCAAAACAGATCGCACGTGGATGGCAGGCAGGCTTGCATGGGAGAGGTGGGGGGACATGGACAAATTACTTAGCCGAGCTCTGGCTGGGAATACCATTAGCTTAGTAAATAGCCTTTTTGAAGGAAAACTAACAAAAAGCTGCCCCCCACCCTGGAAAAGGAGGCAGACACTATCCTCCTCCCAGTCGTTCCTTACTCCATCCTCCTTCTCCTTCTGCCCTTCTTCAGATCACCCCGTGTTGAAACCTGAAGCATCCTCCATAGCAGCTACTCTTTTTACTGTCCATATTTCCCTTTCCTTACTCCTTATTTTCTCTCATTTTTTTTTAATTTCTTCCCAGTCACCTCTTCTTCCCTTTTCCACATCTCACAGATTAAGTTGTTAATTACTTTTTTATTTTTTATTCTGGGTGTCTTTTGCCTCCCTTCTGCCGTTCCCTCTCTCCTTATGTTATAGCTGTGCTGTAGGTGGGTATACTCAGCCCCTGCTGAACAACCTGGCTTCTCCCCAGCAGCAGCAGCAAAAAAAAAGAGCCACACTTGCCAAGACCTTCCCTAGCCTAGAGGATCAGATACACCTACCCCCAGCACAGAAAGAGCTGGTGTGAGCACTACACAGATTTATCCCCTACACCAAGATCAGCTGTGCTGGAACTCAGCTGATTTATATCACCCGGGGACTGGAGCTGAGCTATTTCAATTTATGCCAGCTGGTAACTGCTGTAAGTTCAGCTGCTATTGCTGGAGGACTGTATCCTGCTCTTCAGGTTTGGCTAACAGCTCATTCCTTTTTCATAGTGCTGAGCACACAGTCTTGACTATTTTTCTTTTAGAAAAAGCTTGCTTCTGCATGCATGTTCACCTAGCTAGACTGAAGCATGTAGCTGCTCAAAGGTGACTCCAAAAGTTCAGAGATATTGCAAAATACAGAAATATGTTGCCTCCATTCTAAATGTGCTTTTGAGGAACTCCAGAAGCATTTATTTGAAAGCATCGTTTAAAGCATCCTTCAAGCTTCTCGGTGGTCCTCTGCCATTACACATCATAAAGAAGAAAATCAGTAGGCTGTGTTTCACTTTTTCTTCTCTCGCACATTGAAGACAGAAGCAGGAGGTCTTGGAAGCCTTGCTGGCCTGGAATGTTCCCCGGTCAGTTGTGTACTCATCCTACGTGCATGAGTAGGTGTTGCCCAGGCCAGCTGACTCCCAGTCACTGCAGAGTGTCAGGGAATCCAGCTCCAAAACAGGCCAGCTCTTCAAAGGTAGTCATGCCTCAATTATCCACTGCATTATAGCTCTTGGATTGTTTCCCAATGTTACTTCACGGTGGTTTTCTTGCAGATTTGGCAGCCAGGTGGCTTACCTGAGATCCTCTTGTTCTCAAGGCTGCAGCCATCCTATAGACTCTGTGGTGGGATTTTTTCCCTCTCCTTCATCCCATGGGAATTTGTTCAATTCACTTTGAGTTCAATCCCATCATCACTTTGTCAAGAGGTAAGTGGGCTTCGTGCACAAAAATAGCTGAAACAGGAACAGCCTCACATCCAAACACCGACATTAACTTTCCTCAAAAAGCATGGTGGTCTTGACCATCTGCTCTGCTCGTAAAGGTCTTTGATTTAAATTAACTTCTGAACAGAGCCTGGGCATTTCTAGGGAGGCTTACTTGTACTCAACTAAACCCACAGAGAAGGGAAGAGGATTAAGGAGAGATCTTACTGCTCTCTTCAGCTGCCTGACAGGAAGATATGGAGTAGGTGAAGGCACACTCTGGAAAATACACAGCAGAAGGGCAAGAGGCCATGACAGAAGTTGCCCTAAGGGATGCTCTGATTACGTATCTGGGGGGGGGGGGGGGGGGGGAATACTTTTGCCGTAAGGATAATCAAACACTGGACTGGGATCCAGAGTGTTTGTGAAATATCTATCCTAACCTAAGCTGACCCTGCTTTGGGCAGGGGTTTAGATCAGAGACCTTCAGAGGTCATCTTCAACAGTTTTTATTCTAAAATGATATTGCCAGGCCACCAGACCATTGCTCAAATCTGGCTTTTTGTCGTAATTTTTTGCTAGTATAGACAAAACCTTGAAGTTCAAAAGAGCTTCCCCATTTTTCTCTACCCGCTGTTGTTCTCCACACGTCCTCCTTGTCATTTACTCACCTATTTTTTCCCCCAGTTGTCTGGGTTTTGATATGTCTATTCTTTCAGCCAATTCCTTTCATATGTTTCCTCTGCTGCTGACTGTCCCACCTGCTGCGGCAGACACTCTGGCTTCGCGTTTTTCACATAGCTCGAATACATCCTGCTGGAGATAAGGGGCTGTCAAACGCTTGAGGAATCCCAGTATTTCTTACAAAGTCATTCCATTTAATCCTCAGGGTTTTATTTTGTTTTCCTAGGGCATTTGCTTTCCAAAGCATTGAGATATCTTGTTTATACCTTTGGTGGATTTCCAGCACTCACATCTGTGTGTAAAGGTGGAAAAAACGTCTGAGCTGAAGAGCCAGAGTTTGATCTGTCAGTTGTAGGTTTGCAGTGATCCAAGCTCCTGAATATCAGCAGCTGCCTTGCCAATTCATGATACTATTTCCTGCTGAATTTTCTCGCCAATCATGATTCTGCCAAGGCACATGATTAAGTTCACCTTTTGTAACCTTTTGCCCTCTAAAAGATGGTCTTTGAGCTGGAAACTGCTGGGAATCTCATTGTCATCTTATTTTCATCACAAACTATTAGCTTCACATTGGATTTTGTAATGCTGGATGATGGTTTGGTTCGTCCCTGTGGAGCAGCTGGGCTGTTGCCTAAGAGAGCTGCCATCAGTAAAAATTATGTATTTTGATCATCTACTCCAGAACCATCTCCGCTTTCCCTTAGAGAAGTCAGTGGTGGTACCAAAGAGGACAGGTGATGCAATTCACCCTTATTACACATCGGTATCGGACTGAACACAGACTCAGGACTGCTTTTCTTGACCCATGAAGGCTGCCCTCTGACCACAAAAAGACCTGATGATGTTGATTATTTTTCTTGGAATGCCCCAACGCTTCAGGGTGTCCCAAATTGAATCATAAGGAATTCTGTCAAATGCCTTTTCAAGATTTGTTCAGTGTGGATTTGGCCACTTGATACTTCATTTGATGGTTATTCTGAAGGTGAAAAACTTGTTTGACACGTGATCTTCCCAGGTGTTGCGGTTTAACTTCAGCCAGTGACATATAGCCATGCATTCACAGAGGGATGGAGGGAACAGAATCAGAAGGCTAAAAATGAGAAAGCTTGCAGGTTGGGATAAGAATGGTTTAATACTTGAAATAAAATATAGTAACATTAATAATGATAGTAATAATAATGATAATAATTTCAAAAATGTAGTGAAAAGGAAAATAACAGAGAGAATTAATACCCAAGACAGACAAGTGATGCAAATGAAGACAACTGCTCAACTGACTGATGTCCAGCCAGTCCCCGAGCAGCAGCCTCCTGGCCAACCTGCTCCCTAGTTTATTGCTGAGCATGATGTCATATGGTATGGGATATCCCTCAGCTCAGGGGTCCCGGCTGTGTCCCCTCCCAGCTCCTTGTGCCCCCCAGCCTGTTTGCTGCGGGGTGGGGTGAGGGGCAGAAAAGCCCTTGGCTCTGTGCAAGCGCTGCTGGGCAGTAACGAAAACAGCCCTGTGCTACCAATGCTGTTGGCAGCACAAATCCAAAACACAGCCCTGTCCCACCTACAATGAAGAAAATTAACTCTACCCTAGCCAAAGCCAGCACGCCAGGTCAAACTGAACCTTGTCAAAACAGAGGGGAAAAAAAAAAAAAGGCACTGAAGCAGAATGTTTGAACTGAGCTGAAGAACAGATTACATGCTCTAGGAGGCTTTGGATCCACCACAGGAAGTCAACATGGGCATATTCTGGCCTTGCACAACAGCAGCTGTGGTTGGTTGGGTTTATGAACGGCATACCTAACATCTGGGTCAGAGCGGACTTGTGGCACTGCATGAAAGGAAGAAGAGAAATCAAAGAAAATATAAAATAAAGCTAAAAAATGTGTCCTGAAAAAAAGTATGAAGAAACTACCATAAAACAAAGGAGTCCAAAGTAAGATGGGTGGATAATAATTAAAAACGTGATTAAAAGAAATGGCTGCAGAAAGACATGAGAAAAAGCTTTGTTGGATTGGCAAAGTCTCTTAATAACTAGCAGTCGGTGAGAAGGCTAAAGGTGGAAGAAGAGAGTAAAGGCATTGGGTTTTGGAGCACATTTAACAAACACTAAGCTCATGAACTCCTAAAATATCTGTCAAGAAAATGAAGCACCTGAAACTAGCCATTGTTGTCATCACAAACCATGCACACAGGAAAAAAAGGAAAAAAAGAAAACAAAAACCCCCAAAAGGTTTGGATTATGGCTGCATTACAGAGGTAAATTGTGTGTGATTATAAGACTTTCCATAAAAGCATTGGAAACAAAATATGGGGCTGGAATATACCTGTAATACAAAGGGTAAAATATAGACACCAGAAAAAATGTGATTAAAGGGGCTGCAGTTTTTAAAACAGCTTTTGGGAGAAGCAGCATTTTTGGCAAAATTATTGTAAAGGGAGCAGAGGGGAAGTTTGGAAACAATGATCATTGAAACAAATAAAACAAGCACTTGAAGATACAACTCCCTTCCAGCAAAAGTTTGAAATGCATCCCTGCTGCAGTCTTGCTTACACCTCAGTGATAAGGGTGTCCCTGAAGTCCAGTGGTCAGGTCTCCCAAGGCAAGTGCTGCTGAGCACTGGCAGGAGCTCAGTTTGTATCAGGGCAGAGGCAGGAGGCAGTCTCTGATCACAGAATCACAGCACAGTTTGGGTTGGAAGGGACCTTAAAGCCCACCCAGTCCCACCCCCTGCCATGGGCAGGGACACCTCCCACCAGCCCAGGTTGCTCCAAGCCCCGTCCAGCCTGGCCTGGGACACTGCCAGGGATGGGGCATCCACAGCTGCTCTGGGCAGCCTGTGCCAGCGCCTCGCCACCCTCACAGGGAAGAATTTCACCCTTATATCTGATCTAAATCTCCCCTCTTTCAGTGCAAAGCCATTCCCCCTTGTCCTATCCCTAGATGCCCTTGTAAAAAGCCCCTCTCCAGCTTTCTTGCAGCCCCTTTAGGTACCGGGAGGCTGCTCTAAGGTCTCCCCGCAGCCTTTTCTCCAGGCTGAACCCCCCCAACTCTCCCAGCCTGTCCCCACAGCAGATCTGCTCCAGCCTCTGACCATCCCCGTGGTCCCCTCTGGCCCCGCTCCAACAGCTCCACGTCTCTCCTGTGCTGAGGACCCCCCAGCTGGAGGCAGCGCTGCAGGGGGGTCTCACCAGAGCGGGGCACAGGGGCAGAGCCCCCTCCCTCGCCCGGCTGGCCACGCTGCAGGGGATGCAGCCCAGGGCACGGGTGGCTCTCTGGGCTGCGAGCGCACAGTGCTGGGTCATGCCCAGCTTCTCATCCATCAGCACCCATGGGTCCTTCTCTGCTGGTGCCCCATAGGTCTGGGGGAAAAAAAAAAGCGTAATTTTCCATCCAAATGCTATAAAGGTTCAGATTGTCACTGAATTTTTGCTCCACTGTGGATCTTCTGAATTCAGGACATGTCAAAGCAACTTAAAATATTTCCAGAGTCAGGCAGCTCTGTGCAGTAGCTGTTTAAATAGCCTTTTTTTGACCTAAACTCTGCATTGTCACTGAAGTAGTGGGTGTCAATTCCACCCTAGATGACTACACATTACATGTAGTAATCTATCTTTCCATCTGTCTGCCTTGTATCTATGCATCTCATGCTGTTTGTGTAACCAAAGTGTCCCTTGATAGTTTGAAATTGTAGGTATCAACACCATGTTCAGATCTGACTCCCTTTACAGCCCCACCTTCAATTCTATTTCAATTTATTATTTTTCTAATGTTCCCTAAGAATAATACACAGCAGCATCCATTGTCCTCATACATGCATAATCTCCTGTAATTGAGAATTTCCTTCAATCCATCCTGTCAGCTCAAAAACATTGAATGAACTAGCTGTCACAATCAGTTAAGCTTTATTAAAAACTGCAACCCAATATCTTTGATGTTGGCTCACTGGGAACTGTCTGACATAATCCCACAAATTCTTTCGAAAGCACGGTCATAGGCATGCCCTGTATGTTTTCCCAAGAAGTTTAGACAGCGTAGGTCTGCAGCCATAAAATCACAGAAATTAGAGATGAGGAAAGGACTTGTTATTATAACATCATTTTGGACATTGATGGGCAAATTTTCAAATAATGGCAGAGCTCCAAATAGGATGCAGGTGCTCTGTCTCCTGGGATCAAGAAACTGATCAGTAAAACTCATTCTCTTCTACACATTTATGTTAGGCCGACTTCTGTAGAATCAATATATTTCTTCATTGATAATTTTAATTTACGTTTGATAGTACAAAGTTCAAACCCTATTGCAGCCAGCTGTTTTGAGTTCTGCTTAGAAAACCTTTGTGCTTGTTTAAGGTTGTCTTCCGACTCTCATGGTATTATAGATCCAAAGCCAGAGTTATATGATATTGGAGAATCTCAGTTTTCTTTTCAAAACAGAAGTGAGAATCTAGCCCGTCTGTCGGTAGAAAATGCTCAGCTTTCGAAAGCCAGAGAAGAAATAAAACCAATCCATAATTATCTCCTTTTTTCCTAAACTCATAATTTTTAAGCCAACTAGAAGATGTGTGCCTGGGGAAGAGGAAGGGAGTGTTGCTTCATGAGTTCTGAGCTTTTGGAACCAGTGATATAAAACATTCAGGCTTTTGTTTCTCTGCACAGAATAACCTTTTACCCTTCAAACCTCACCCGACAGCTTTACATAAGAACTGTTTCTGTGCCACGCAGCTCGCCGCAGCGGACACCTCCCCTCTGCCAGCCTCCCCTCTGCCTCTGGGTGTTCCTGCTCTGCCTAATTTCCAGTTGCAGGTGTGAAACAGGGTGCAAGTTTCTACCCCCAAGAGAAATGGCAAAAAAAAAATAAAAAAAAATCAGAATGTTATCGTTTGGGTGCTGAGACAGAAACATTTTCTGGAGATGTCACCAAACCACTATTCTATGGCTCTAAAGGCTTGGGAGGGAGAGGGGAGTGGAGAAGAAGGACATCTCCATGGCTTTTGGACAAGGGAACCATGAGATGCAAGGTAGGAAAAGGAGAGGGACAGAGAAAGGGACCAAGGAAAAGTCAAGAAGAAAACACAGGGAAAGATGCTGCCAGTCATTAAAGGCAGACAACTTTCTCACTGAGTAAGGCTGTAGGCAACAAATAATAAATAATTTAAAAAAATCATACTTTTTACTACAAAAAGCCCATATTCTGGACCGGGTCTCTGTGCACCCATCACAGTGACGTCAGTGGGAGCTTTGCAGCTGGTCAAGGGGTGTTTACAGCCTTCCATTTTTATCCCAGCTCATCAGCCAGGGTACATGTTTAACGAAGCATCACTAAAGCTGGAAGGCTGCCCTTTCCATGGGAGCTGTCAGTGCGTGCTCTAGAACCTGGGGGAACGTTTTGCCGACAGGTTGCCATTTCTCTCACCATGTTGGTCAGTAACGTGGAGGCAATTCTTTTTCCAAGATGTTCAGCCACGCTTGGCATTCTTTTACATGCTTGGCAGGAGAGCAGCCTCTCCGCAGCTTTGCAGTCTCTCTCTGCTCTCATTTTCCTGCGTCTCAGGGTGCTTGCCAGGACTCTCTGACATGCTGGGCAACTTCTTTCCCTGCAGAATATCTGTCAGATGAACTTCTCCAAAAACTGTGAGCCAACACAGCCAACTTGCGTTTTTAATCATTGTCCCGATGAACAAGTGAGCACCGTATCTGTAGGAATTGTGGTCTTATTAAGTCTTTTCCTTTAAACAGTTGCCCTACATAAGAGTTATCCCTTGTGCTACTGCAAACAACCATGCAAGCCACTCGCAGCCTAACTAGCTCCCTTGTGTGCTATGTTCACAGAATAGGAATATTTCCATTTCTTGGAGCGTCTTCCCAAAAAAATGATTCAGAGAGCTGGAGGAGAGGTCTTGCAAGTGGCTGACATTTCCAAAACCAGTGGACAGTGGTGGAAAGATACCGAAACACCCCATCTGCTTTCATAAGATGCTTGGAAAGGCTCAGACTTGGGTTGTCATAAGGCTGAGGACATTTTATGCCTTCTGAGCTTATGCCAAGTAATGACTTTATCACTGCTGGGGCACTAGTGTGTTGTTAATGATGTGTGAGGGTGCCCAAAGGTCTTGAATCAGATACTGCCTTTGTTAGAGTAATCCAAGTTAAATAAATAAATCAATGAATAAATAAATAAATAAATGTGCAGCTATCAGTTTGTTCAGCCAGGAAAGGGACTGTTGAGTCTTTATCAAACGCCTTCCTTCTTTGTGGCTGTATCCCTGAGCTTTGGGGAGCCTTCTCTTTTAGCAGAAGACAAATAGCTTCATAGAATCAAAACAGCAAAACCTCAGCCTGGGTGATTCTCCAGGCCTGTAGCAACTTATTGGTCCCACATAAAACCTAAGATTTCAGTCGCGACTAGTCTATAAAGAATTAGTAAACTGTTTGCAAAGAGCTAGAGAGTATTATACAATCCAACAGTGCAGGAAATTGAAGTATTTATAGTGATTTCTACTGATGTGCTTATTATTGTCTGCAGCTCATGATGCTCAGACTCGTAACTTGGACAATGTTCATCATGTCTGCTGGTCATATATTCATCCTCCATAAACTGTCACTGAACAAAGTCTTAAAAAGGAGTGTAACCAGTTTATTAGAAATAAGGGTTTGCCTGTGGGAAAGCCACAGTGAAACCCTGTCAAGGCAGAGTCAGGATTTTGGTACTCCTCACAGCATCACTTCAGAGACCCCAGGTATTTCCTGCAGTAGTGGTTTCCAGTTTTTCTTTTTTTTTTTTTTTAATTTTCAAAATTCCAGATACTTCCAAGGGGTGTGTCATCCCCACTGACTGACCTGAAGTTTTCTGAAAATAATTAAACACTTCATAGTTCTCTTGCTCATACACCTTTGGAGTACTCCAAGGATTTCCAGATACCTGCCAACCATAGCTTGGAAACGACCTTCTTAAAGGCAGAGATTGTCTGTTAAGTGTCTGGACATCACTTGCCCAGAACTTCTCTGTAGCTACTGTAACTAATATTGCAGCAATAAACATTGCTCCACTCTCTAGAAAGTGAATGTTTCTTTGACAGACACAGTATTAGACTCTCAATACAGGCTGATAGCTTGAATATACAAGCCTGATACACAGATGAAATTTGTAGCTCATGAAAATTTATTACTACTCTTGTTCATGGCAGGACTGCACACCATCTATGTGTGTTGTCAGTTTGCATTCAAAAAACGTTGCCTTTGCAAATAAATCACCCCCTCTTATTTCATACATTTCCAAAAAAGGCCATGATTTGCAAGCAGACAGCAGTCCCCTCCAGTCTTTGAGAGCAGGTGGAAGTCATCTAGTACAAAGCCATCAGATACCAGTAGCTCTGGGAACATGCCACAGCCTGGGGGCAGGATGGGAACTGGTGACATGAAGTCAGAAATGGGAACATTTCAAGGGGAGGGAGGAGATGCTCTTCATTCAAAAGTCGGACTCATTGATGTACAAAGAGTTGTTCCCAACTTCCAGGAGGCCCCAGCATCAGCTCCAAGCAAAACCTACTGGGTTGCTGGCGGACTTATGTTTTATTTCATTTTTTTTAAATACAAGTGAAAAAAGATTTACATGTCGAGTAACATGAGACAATTTGTGTGTGTCTGTGTGTTTTTCCTCCTAAGTTGGTGCATTTTTAGAGAAAAATATATTCATGAGCACGTTTGGCAAGTTGAGCCATTTAGAAAAATATATTAAAAAAAAAAAGACCCAAACTGATATTTTGGCATGCCATCAAATCCCATTAAAAAGAGAGAAAAACCCACCCTAATATCTTTTTCATAATCCAAAATGCAGGGACATGTTTTAGTCATTTATGGCTTATGGGCTCAGAACTCCCACAACTGCTTTGAATTACGAAGAGTTTTTGGTCCCATTTTCCCAGATTTCATCCTGTTACAAATGCTTGTTTTCTTCTTCCTTCTCTCCTTTTTCAATAAGGCAACATATGGATTTGTGTGCAGATTTAATCAGTTCGGCAGCATTCCCATTCGTCCCCTTTTCCCCATCTCTAACCCAGGTGACCGTGAGCAGGTTTCACAGCAAAGGTGAGGAATCGCCTTAGGGACAACTCCCTGTTGCTTGCCGTGTGCTTCGCTTTGAGTTAGAACAAGAAATGTTCTAGAACAAGAAATGTTGGATCTGCCATGCAAAATACATCCAGCTTGGCCATTCAGAAAGAAAGATTTATTGTTGTTCTGGACCATCCTGGTCTTCAGCCCTGCAAATGAATGTGTGGACTTTTCCATTCTGGTGGAATGCTGTGGATAACCCACAGAAAGTGCAGGACTTTCAATCTGCCTGGACAGAAGCCAGTTCGTAAAAATATAAATATGGCCATAGATTAGAGGAGAGGTCCAGCTAGCCTTTTATCCCATTCCCAGCAGTGGTCTTGGTGGATGCTTAGCACAGCATGAGGACACGACATGTATTGATTGAGCTTTCTTTCAGTCTCTTCTCCAACCTTCTGGCTGTCAATATATTCAGACCTTCTTGCAACTTCTCTATGGCTCAGTTCTGTACTCTTGGATGTCCATAAGATTTCTGCTCTCTATTTCAGCATCTGGTTCTGCTAAAAGAGAAGGGGAAGCATGGAGAGAGCAAGATTTATTAGAAAGATATTTTTCAGGTAGGGGTGGTGTTTGGTTTTTTTTTTCTGTCATTGAGGTAAAAATCCTTTAAGGCTTAAAAAAAAAAGGGTTGCATGTAAACATGGAAGGGATGACTGTGTTCACAGAGAATTACTACTTACATTAAAGAAAAGGAAACTATGGAGCTGAATTTCCCCAAATCAGGAGAAATGTTGGGGTTCAGGAAGGCATACAAGTAGTTTTAAACCAGCTGTGCCCACAGTGGGAGTGAGATGTAGAAGGTAACTCAGCATCCTCTTTGACTGATATAGGACATAATGGTCTCCTGCTTCTGGGAAAGAGGTAGGGATGAATGGCAGCTTTTCCTTTTTGTCAGAGTGGTTTTGGGACCAGCAATGAAGACAAACTTAAGCCTCACTGAGACAAAACCACAGTCCTTCTGGCTCCTTCAGCCAAAATCTGGTCTCCTTTCTCCCTGGAGGTTGTTCCTCCCACTGCCTGTAACCCAGCTTTGCACGTGGGGAAAAGACTTGAAGCAAACTCTGGAAGGACAACCTGCCTGTTTTTTCCTGGTCATTCAAAAGCAGCTCCCTGTGGAGCAATGGTACATGGGTTTAGCATAGAGCATCTGGGTGAAGATGGTAGAGCCACAGCCCCTGTTCACTAGGAAAGTTGAGGTGGGTTTCTAAGGATGCTCACTGTGTTAAAAAAAAGAAAGATTATTTTTTATTGTTCTTTTTTATTAAAATTTGACATCCAGAAAACTTAACCAGCTACAGAGCCCTCATCCTACCAGCTATAAACAAGGGCAAGTTCATAGAAATTATAACTGCTTATTTGCTTCCCTTTTTATTAAGAAAACAATTCAGTAAGTTTAGAATAAGTTTTGACCCCTTGTAAAGAATTTAGTTCAGCAGAAATGGGGCCCTGAAAATCTTAGTAAAACACAGACATCATCATGAGGTTTTTGCCACAATGTTTTTCAGGGATTTAATAAGGATGAGAGGCCAAAACCCTACATATTTCCTGGACTAGAAGCAGCAAAAGCCCATATCCATCACTGAAATGGCATATTCCCACTGTTTCTAGATCATTTTATATTATTGCCCAGTTAATATTATTATTAATTACAGGTGGCAATGCCCTATTATTATTATTATTATTATTATTATTATTATTATTATTATTACCACCACCAATATCCTTATCATTATTGGTACTACTGATGAGCCTAGTCATGACTAGGGAATGTTTTTGCTTGGAGCTGTATGAAAGTATAGAATAAAACATTCCCGTTCCCAGGGATTTTGTGCACATTGGCTGTTAAAAGCATTTGGCAAAAATCAGAAAGAAAGGGACTTTCTGGTTACATAGAGAATAGAGATGCGCTCTGCTGTCCACTGCTTGATGTGCCCAGTTTGGGTCCCCGTCAAAAAATTGTGAAACCAGGGTAGTTCAGTGGAGGCCGTAGAGTCAAGGGGATAGAGCATGTGAAAGGCAAGGAGGGGCTGAGGGAGCTGGATTTGTTTGGTCTGGAGAAGAGACAGTTAGAGGGCAACCTAGCATTTTTCATAAAACACATCAGTGGGATTCAGAGAAAGGATAAGCCAAGCTCTTCTTAGAGGAGCGCTTGAGACAATGGATAAAAAGAAGGAAAAAGTTTTATGATGAGGGTGGTAAAGCATTGCGACAGGTGTCTGGAGTGCTGGTTGGTTGTGCTGGTTTTGGCTGGGATAGAGTTAATGTTCTTCATTGTATCTACTTCAGGGCTGTGTTTTGGGGCTGTTTGCAAACAGCATTGGTAGCACAGGGATGTTTTTGTTTCTGCCCAGCAGCGCTTGCACAGAGCCAAGGGCTTTTCTGCCCCTCACCCCACCCCGCAGCAAACCACCTGGGGGGCACAAGGAGCTGGGAGGGGACACAGCTGGGATAGCTGACCCTGACTGACCCAAGGGATGTCCCATACCATATGATGTCGCACTTAGCATATAAAGCTGGGGAGCAAGAAGGAAGGGGGGACACTCAGAGTGATGGCATTTGTTTTCCCAAGTCCTCATTACGCATGATGGAGCCCGGCTTTCCTGGGGATGGCTGAGCATCTTCCTGCCCATGGGAAGTGGTGAATGTATTCCTTGTTTTGCTTTGCTTGTGTGCGTGGCTTTTGCTTTACTTATTAAACTGTCTTTATCTCAACCCGTGAGTTTTCTCACCTTTACCCCTGTAATTCGCTCCCCCATCCCATGGCAGGAAGAGTGAGCAAAGAGCTGCATGGGGTTGAGTTGCCGGCCAGGGTTAAACCACAACACTTGTGCATCACCACCCTTGGAAATATTCAAAATTCAGCTGGAAAATGCACAGAACCTGATCTGACATTGGATGAACCTTGCTTTCAGAGGGGTTGATCAGAGACTACCTATGGAAGTTTCTGTATGACTCTGCAGAACTCTGGCTTAGGTGACAATATCGCCTCTCTACCCTTTACATTGTATTTTACATCCACTCTGCAAATAACTGAACTGCGAGACAGGGGAGCATCAGAAACCGAGCTCTCTGCTGTTTCAGTCATTGGACCTCTGCTAATGCACACCCGTTCACTCATGCAGACAGACAGAGAGCTTTGCTGGGAGAGCTCATCTACATCTGGCTGCATCCCTGCAGCCCATCCCTGGGGGTGCCTCGTAGCTCTCTAAGCCTGGCCGAGCTGTGACAGGTCCAGATTCACTCTGCCCACATCCATGAGCCCTGTTGGTACAAGGACTCGTCAGTCACAGTTTCTCAGCTCTTACCACAGTGAAACCTACTGTAATCGAATATCCAGCATTCTCACCCAGACTCTCAAGTCTTTCCACTTTTCCCTCTAATTAGTTTAATTGTAGCCTTAAAAATAAAGCAAATTTCAGGTCACAGACTGAACACCTTATGTACTTCACCTCTTTGGAAGATTTTCTCAGGCTATCCTCTTAAGAGTTTCTGTGGCAGAGAAAAAAAAAGATCTTTGTATGTAGGGCTGCCCACCTTGGAAAAGGGGTAGCTGACTATGGCATCTATCCAATAAACTACATTAGACAAGTACCTCAGGTGTTTACCAAATCATGGGTAACATGAAGAGTAGAGTGTTATTCACCCTTTCTCACAAATGAAGTAATAAGGGACAGTGAAAGAAAGTTAAAAGTAATAATTTTACAACACAGAAAAGAATGATTTTTGCATAAACTGCCTAATTTTGCTGTCAAGTGTGTTCTCACATAACATTTTTAGGGTAATAGGTATAAAAAACTTTTCCAAGGTGAATAGAAGAAATTATGGAGACAAAGCCATCAGTGGCTATTAAATGTGATTATTTGGCATAGGACATCCCTAACTCACTGCTGGCCAAAAGGTGGAAACTTGTGTCTAGAAGCAGGGTCACTTTTGCTCGATTCTTCCACCTTTTTTGCTAAGACCTATGTCTGGCAGGGACAGGACACTGAGCTAGATGAACCTGCAGCCTGGGCCAGGATGGCCCTTCTTACCTCCTTACAACTGCAAATGCAGGATGAGGTCTTCAGCTGGTTCATATTGACGGAGCTCCATGGATTCCCCTGGCTCTGGGATGCTTTACACCAGCCAAAGATCTGTCCCGCAGAGTTCGGATCCTTGTAACTAAGCGTTTCCCTGTAGTTTATGATGATGAAACAATAGCAAAGTGCCCATCTGCTGCTATCAAATCATAAGCCAACATATTTTCCACAGTCATATGTTAGTGCCTGAATGGCCATGACAGATTTACTACAGATTTAACATAATAAACTTTGGGTTATGTTTTAGTAGCTCTCTGCCTAGTTAGTAGAGTGGAGTGGAACTGTAATAGGCACAGCATGCTAGGCCAGGACTAGGTCTTGTGACTCAGTAACATGTGTTTTATTGTTCCTTGAGTTCCTGCTGAACAGGTTTTTGTTGGACTCACTCAAGTTTTTGACCAGGTGAAGGCAATATCCATCAAGAAACAGTTATTATTCTGTGGTGCTTACAGGGCTTAGACTAATGCCTGTGAGCATGATCTCATGGGGTATGAGCCACCTGCCAAGGCCCCCATGAGGTGCTGGGATCCTGTGAGCACAGCACAGCGGACTTCAGATATGGTCCATACTTGCCTGGGAAGCCCCACAAGTGGTGCTGGATGTCCTGCAGTTATTAAAAGACGAGCAGTTTGAAGCTCACTAGTGTTTGGGGTGAACTCGGGAAGGAAAATGTAGTGAATTTGCAGGTTAAGCATGATTAGACCAAGCTGCTTTCACTAGCTGGTGTTTGTTGGAGGCTTTGCCATGGCATAAAGTGTCACGACATAAAAAAGATACATCATGGTCTGCGTGATGCTGCCAGTACGTGGTCCTCCAAGGCTTTACTATCCCTTTTCCTCCCAACTCCATGAGCAGAGCTGGGGGTAGAACCAAGCCCTAGCTTTCTCCTCCTGTTCCTTAATCACATTGTGACTGGTTATCTGCGGTCTGTTCCCTTGTACACGAGCTTGCACAGAGCAGTATGAGTCTGAGTTGCTTGTAGAGAGCAGAGGGGAAAGTTGGTGTGATACCTCACAGCAAAAATACAAACTGGGCTAGCTAATCCAGTGGACCACCACATACCTTTGCGGGGGAAAGGTCTTAATGATGTTCAGTGAATTTGTTCCAAAGCCATGCTTTTGGTTAATTTGCAATCATTTTCCTGCATGTCCCAGTGCACAGAAACCTTAGTCTGAGTAAGTGCATTTGTTGTCCTGGTTTAACAATCCACCCAAACAGCCCAGATGGAGGACGTCGTGTTTTTTGTCGTTTGGTTTTCAAACATGAACTTTGTACATGGTGACTGGGTCAGAGCAGTGATGTCCAATTCCTGCTTCATGCTCAGTTTGCATTTGGACAAGTGACAGGCTGTAACACCCAGACTAGTATAACCCCAGTGACTTTCACCATGATTTCTCACCCTTTCCAGGCTGGTGCTTCCATCAGAGTAGGGTTTGCTTTACTCAAGGGCACAAAAACTCAGAGTGACCCCAAAGCCCCTTGCACCAACTCTCCAGTTCTGACACCACCTCTTCAGAAGTGCCATTTATCTGCACCTTACCCAGCCACACACCACGGCTGGGTGAATTTCTCTGCTGATATTTACAGCTGGGAAGAGAGGAGCACACAGAACCTTTGGCCCACACAATAGTGTTTTGGGCGGCTGATCTCAGTTCTGAAGCCACCAGACTCTCTCTGACGAGTGATTTATGTCCAGGAACTTATGAGAAAGATTACCACATGCAAATGTTAACTAACCTCGATTACAGGGAAGGAAAAATTAATGCATGCTGGTCATTAAGCATTTTCTAAAGAAAATAGTTCTAATCATGAACAGAGATGGTTTCCAAGAGCCAGCTCTCCACGCTGGGCTCTGCAGTGTGGCCTGTGTGCAGTAAGAATAACAGATGTGGTCATCTTCTCTCAGCCCTTTGAGAACAACAGTACCAACCCAGTCACACCGATATGGTGTTACCAGAAAGCCTTGGGATACAAAGGTGTTATCTCTGCCCAGCCCGTGAGAGCTAGGGCGGGGAATGCTTTCCCATCACTTCCAGTCTGGGCAGTGATACACAGGAGAATGGTGTTAGCTGACATTTAGGTGACTTCATTTGAAGTGTATTTCTCACATTGTCCATGCCCAGTGCTGGTATGTTGGAGTTATTTATTCCAGGCTGGAGTTCATGCTCTCTGTTCTTTCTCACAGTCATTGATTAGGAAACCAAATCTTATCACTGGAGCGGGAGAAACTCCAAACACCTTGCAAAAGACCTTCAGTAGCATTGGACCCATTTTACAGGTAAGGAAGCTAAAGCACAGAGACCTGAAGTGACTCACACGATGGTTTCTTCGCAGAGCTGCCCCACATGTACACCTTTCCTTCAATCATAGTCCACAGGGTGGGTCTGGGGGGATGAAATAAGACTTTCCTTACAATGAAATGCAGCTGTCTATGGGGTGGGGCCCAAGAGTTCTTTGTAATCAATACATACATATTACAAACATCTGTCCCCTAAACACAGAGTCCTTTCCTGTAAGATTAATGTAACATTGAACCGTTGCAGCAAATTGTCAGAATCTACAACTAATCATCCAGATGACTATGAGAGCTTTTGCAGCTCTTTGTGGCAATAGGATCCAGCAAAGAGGGATGGAGGAGCATGGGTCTGTGGGCACACAGCCTGTACTTCTTCTCATGAGTCTTTGGGTGACTCAGTTTTTCTCACCATGCCTCTGTACGTTGCTCATCTGTGGGGAAAAAGGTGCAGAGGAAGGTGTGACTTTCCCAGTTCCAGAAGATTTTTGAGATACTGAAACATTTTCCACACTTGAAGTGAAGGGGAGGGAAAGAAGAATTTCCAAAATAATCTGGGACCACAAACCAGTGTGGAAAACAAATCTGAATCTAAGTAATTTCATTTTAATAATTAGGAAAAATCCTGTTGCAGCTCAGACCATAATATATAGTTTCTGCTCTGTTAGTTTACATTCCAAAACAAAAAGATGTTTACAACCAGAGAAATAACATTTATCTTCTTCTTAAAAGGAAAAATATTGATATTCTTTTCAAGTAATGTTCATGTTGCCATCTTTTAGGAAAAAAATATTGATAAAGAAAAATCAGTATTTTTCAACAGAAAAATAATGATATAAATACTTGCCAACTCTCAAAATCCATTTACAGCTCTAGAAAGTACGTTATCAGAACAGTGAGCAATTTCTACTGCTGCAGCCATGCTGTGTGTTTGAAGGGATGTCTGCCAGGGTAAGTATGTTTGCATTTGACTTTCTGTCCAGTAACTCCCCAGTAATTTTAAAGCCTCAGCCCCTTTTTCAATAGACATGGGGAGCAGAGGTCTCAAAGGGATTGTGTCAAACAAGGCGGATGAAAGAAAGCAAGCAACCAGGAGAAGGTTGTGCTGCAACCTCAACCGCTATATAAAACGCTGGAGAATCTACACAAGGCACATTATGGATGCTCCAACTGCAAGACAAATCTTCTGGGCGATTCTGCCCTTTACTCAACATTGCTGCCAAACAGCCATTGAATGCACTGTTCACAGGAGTCCATATTTCCTTCCAATGGTCCCAAGGGTCCTCATTTCCACCAGCTCTGCCAGTCTGTGAAAAGGAGACTGGGAGAAACCATCCAAGCTATTGCAACGCTATAAATGCCATGTTGCAGCATAACTTGGAAATACGAAGGAAATGGCTCTGACAGCAGCTTTGTAAATAAATAAATAGATGAAGAGATGTTTGCTTTCTCACATCATAATTGCTGCACCAGCCTCAATCTACAGAGCCTGGAAGATAGGGATGTTTGACTCGAGGAGGAGATCCCACCCCCGGTACCCAGCATTCCCACGCCACAAGCTTCAGCCCATCTCGCCCACCGGGGCTGCTGCCACTTGCCAGCAGGCTGCCAGGAGTCATATGCACTGGTGATGGGCAAGAAGCCGTCTGTCCTGTGGTCATGGGCACTCCAGAGACAATGCTTTCAAAGCTACATGGATGTTGTCTAAAGCCAGCCCTTCTGTTACAAAAAGAACACAACGTTTTGATGTGAGCGTGCAGACTTTTGGGATTTTGGAGCCTGGATCCAACAGACAGCTCATCTTGTGAATCCCTTCCGCTGATTCACTAAGAACTGCAAAAGGAATCTGGAGGTTTGGTTTGTCTCTCTTTCAGAAGAGAGATGTAATTTCACAATTTTTGTTTAGTATAGGAAGAGTATGAGCACTTGAAAAGAGTTAAACTTTGTGCTTATCAAAGTCACAGCCAGATGCTTCAGAAGGACCAGGCTGTCGGAAACATGCCATAAGCTGTCTGCACGGTTTCTCTTGTCATCATTGGTCTAGTTGTTTGGTTTTTTCCAGTGTGGAAAATTCCCATAAAATGGAACCAGGATAAAATTGATCTGATGATAAAAGAAATTAGCAGGACTCTATGGAAATAAATCTTAGAACTTGACAGTTTAATAAAGGAAGCCCTTGTATAACTCATTAACAAGAATACAGCTCACTATTTGAAGAAAAAAAAATCACAAGATGGGATCTGCTTATAGCCAGCTCTGAGCCAGTTGTGTAGATGCCCCTTTTTTTGTAAATTAAGAGACACCAACAGCTCCCTACAGCCGTTTGTCCTCCCCCTTAAACCAGGAGTAACCCAGGTGTGGTGATGCATTTGCTGAAGGTGTTTCTCCTGGAGTATGGAGGGAACACTGAAGAGTAGATTCAACTGGACTTTGAATTTTCAGAGATAATGTTAGGGAAGAATAATTTCTTCTCAGTATCTAAAAATGGAACCAAAGCCCTGGTGGGCTTTTCCTAATCCTCCTTGTGCCTACTTTCCTCAGCTCATAGATTGGCATGGGAGCTGGGCATCTATACATCATAAATGTTCACCAAGTGCTTTGCCTCATCACTTAATGGTGCAAATAGCTTTTGAAAATCCAGCTTTCCCCTTCTTTGGAACTCAGTGGTCTGTAAGGGAGATAATGCTGTTCTTCTGTCTCCTGGAGGTGCTAGAAGGCAAATCATGCCAAATACTATGAAGTGCTCACGTAACCAGTCATAGGGCTGCAGACTCATATCCTATGTGAAATCACTGTAGGTATTTCTGACCGTCAGTTGATTTTTCCTCTCTGACTTTGCACACATTATCCATCTTGGGGAATCCTGGCAGAAATCATCGTCATCGTCATACCATTTTTTAGCCTTCCCACAGCCATCTATTCAGATGACAAGTTTTCAGGGGAAAAAAAAAGCCACCACACCACGCCCCAACAAATGCACATAACATAGAGATTTTGACAAACAAGTAAAATGTTTGGAAAAAGGTAAAGTTTTTTTTTCCAATCAGCAGTTCTAATGTAATCTTACAGATGTTCAGACAAACTATAAGACCAATTGTTTTCTATTTGTTTCTCTAGGGCTTTTCTTTTTTAGCCACAAATGAGAACCATTTCACATTACAGAAGTTGAAGGCTGTTCTCTACTATCACCATACTCTGTGTATTTCCCACTAACAGGACGTAAATAATTCCAGCAAAAAAGCACATTAAGAGGAACATGATTGCCAGAGGATGCTGCTTCCCTCCCTGGTTATAATTACAAGGATGTGTGGTTTTGCTTAAATGGGAAAACAAATAGATTTCCCCAGCCTTTCCCTTCCCCTCCATCTAAGTAGACACTGCCTTTATCATAAGCTAAAAGAGAAATATTTATAGGAAAGCCTTGTTAAAATGCTGGCACAGTATTACTGCCTCTGGCTGAGCCATAAACTCACTTGGGGGAAAAAAAAATCACCCTGTGAAGGATGCCAGCAAAAAGCCAGTGTGTTGTTTAACTGCCAGGCTTGAACAATGCACGGGTCTCGCCTCAGATCTCCAGCCCAGCCTGGATTTCCCCTGTCAACAAGTCATTGAGGGCCAGATGGTTCGTGCTCAGGGCTGTCTTGGGCAGGGCTGATCCCTCCCTCTGGGGAAGAGCAAGGGACTCAATGGCCATAGAGGGTTCCTGGTTCCCTGTTCAATTAATTTCTGAAGAGGGTCAAGCAGGCAATGGGAAGGTGAGGAGCTGAAAGGTGCAAAAACATGCTAAATGCTCTCCTGAAGTTTCAGTGTTGTATCCACCAGAGGGGACCACAGGCGTAATGGCCACGCAAGCAATCCAGTCCAGAGAACCGCAATTCTCACGTATGTCCTTTTTCCCAGTATCCCAGACTAAGGTTCTGGGCTGCTGTGTAAACAGGCTACTGTGCAGGCTTTTCACAGTGGACACAAAGACATCTGGAGCTGCCCTCATCAGCAGAGCACAGGGTGAAGAGACTCCATATTGTGAGGGCATCTGCAGATGATTGACTTCAAATGCAAAATGCTGCCATCCCATCAATTGGTACCCCACGCTGCTGATGCTCGTCTTGCTGCCTGCCAGCTCCCATCTCTGCACCACGCTGCAGGTGGAAAGCAGCAAGTCTTGCAATGCCTGGAGAAGGGCTCCTCCACCAGCATCAAAGCAGCTGGCTCCAGGACCTTTAAGACTCGGTCTGGAGCTGCTCTGGCAGCTCCACGTTCCTATAACGAGCCGTGACCTGCCATGGAGACAGACTCTCAGGAAGTCTGACCCCATTTACAGGCTGAAATAGATGGCAATCCCTCGTGGATGGAAAGCTCAGCAGTTCTTCAGCCAATGGTGCCAATAAGAAACATTTTTAAATGCCTATACGTGCTTTCACTGAGTGCTAGAGGAATCTGTAGGGAAAAGGCCAGTCATTCCAGGCGTATATTTAGTCTCTTTGCTGTTCTATTTTCTCTCTGTCCCTGGAGGAAAGATCAGAAAGGTTGTCTGTTGCAGTAATGCCTTCCCTCCCACCACTGCTCCAGCAAATCGGAGGAGGGAGCCACACGCATCACAGAGAAATCCCTCTGCAGCCAAGGGCCGGGCACAGACCGCTACCGGCTGGGCAAAGTAGCAAGGGGCTCTCACTCTTCTTCAATGAGGACTGCTCACCAGCTTTAAAGATAAGCAACAGTGCACTATGTAAACATGTTAAAAAAAAACAACAAACAAAACAAAACCCAATCAGAAACAGCAAACTGGACAAGTATGGGCTCAGCTCTTCATGCAGACTCAGCAGTAGATCCTTATTTAATTTAAGAATGGTGGTATGAGAGATTTTGCTGACCCATGGTTTAAGGAAGTAGATTTCAAACTACATTTTTTTCCCTAATCCAGAAGTCACAGAACAGCTTCCAAATGAGGCTCTTCTGCATCAGGGAAACTGAGGCACAGTGAACAAGCTTCTCCACATTCCTTTCAGCAGACCAGAGCTGGAATAACGTGTCATACTTCTGAGCCCAATCCAATTTTCCAAATCCAGTGCAAACAGCCAGCATAAAGCCTACATAAGCACTTCTAGGATTAGGCCAGGAATGCCAACCAAATCCTCTGCTAATCTGCACCGTAAAGTTCATGAAATCAGGCTTCCTCTTGAAATGTTTCTTGCATCCAGCTGTGTCAGAAACACCTTCCAGAAAATTAACCTCCTCAAGCTGGAGATCCTCTCCCAGGCAAAGCCAATCCATTGGTACAGAGTAAGACTTCAATGTAAAGTTGGTCTTTCGGTCAATTCCTGTACAGAATTAAACTTGCCTGTAGGTAAGTGACAGAGGGACACATTTTTCCTTTCAGAAGCTGCTCAGCATCACTGCTAGTTCTATTTCAAAACCAAGTAATGAAAGCCCCTGAATTCAAAGATACAGAGCATATGGAACAGGATCTTCAATTGCTTCTGTCTGAAAGAAAGGACAGAGAGAGATTTGGTCACGGTCTTGCAGCTGCATCTCCATCCCCATATTTGTCCCACCTGTGTCCGTGTTTACTTGGAGTTGGGGGTCAAGCCCTTTGCTGCACCCGGGTGAGCTCTGAAGGAGTATGGGGACAGCAAAAGCTCAGAGGGCTGCTCAGCCACAAGGCAAGGGATTAGTGCAGGAGGCACTGGGTGATTTTGTCTGGGCTGGGCTATGCAAAACTGCACTTTTTTGGTCTGATGGCCCATTTCTCTCCAGTTCGATGAGACCTGCCCCACCAGCAGCTTAGTAAGACAACTGCCCTATATCTCTGGGGAGGTATGCCTGACAGGAGAGGTCAGAGTTCTGGATTATAATGCTGCTGAAGTGCCTGGTGGACACTGCCATCAGTTTTGGCTTCTTACCCTGTTCCCTTGTCATTGATTGTGGCTGCAGAGCTATGCCTTTGTTTTACCCCCTGGCCCAAGGGGAAGGGTCCCATGAGCTATTCAATCCCTTCAGATCTTGTAGCACCCCACCATTCATTTATCCACCACCTCTTAATGAATATTTCAGATGCTCGGCTTCTGCTGCCAGTGAAACTTCTGTGTAGCCGGTGCCCCTGGGAGTAACGACTTGCCAGAGCAGTAGCTTGTGCGAACCTTCCTATTGTTCAAGCTCAGAGCTAGCGTGGCCATTGTTACTTATCAGTGGCTGCTGTTTTCCATTACAGCCTGCTCGAACATGAACTGGATATGAGCACTGGGCTACAAGCCGGGCTCCTAGGCCTCCAGAGCTCTGCTGAAGGTCTGAATTACTTCCAGCTCCTTCTTAGAAGTCACTCTGTGTTCAGTAGAGAATCACACTCTTGGGCTCTTCACTTCTCAGCTTGTTTCTTGCCAGAGAGTTCAAACCAACCCTACAGTTGTTCTTGTTCCACTAGAGCTGAGAGGATTTTCCCAGATGCTTGTGAATTGCTCAGAGCACATCAACAGGCACAGAAGTTTTTTCAGGCCAGAAAATACATACTAGCTCCATGTCTCCACAGGCTCAGAAACTGAAATTACACATGGAAGGGAAAGTACAATTCTAAGTTCAGGAATACTTTGCATTCCTAGAGCATCCTCCTTCCTGGGAGTGGAAAAGGCTTCGTTACTAATGGTGGGTAAGCACTCATTCAGAGGCAGGTTTGCAAGCAGGTTAGAAGCCTCCCCTCCTGTATCCCCCTTTTTTGCAGCAATGAGTGCCCCATGACACAGGTACTGCTCAAAGAGAAAGGCAATCACAACGAGGTCCTCTGTGGCACCCCTTTTATTTAGAATTTAGAAACACTGCAGAGGGAGAAAGGGCGCATTACTCAGCAGGTGGGAAAATTGCTGGGAGATCCGAGTGCAGGTTCTAAATGACCCTCCAGCCTCTATTACCATCTCAGCCAAATTTCTTTCTCCTAAACATGCCCAGCCCAAGTCCCTTCTAAGGCCTGATGTCTAAAGTTTTTTGGAGACTAGCTTTAGGCTTTCAGAAGTGCCTGGCCTGTGGGAAAAATTACACACCAGAACTTGGCCAGATTTTAGCTGAGCTTTACTTTCTATAACTCCTCCTTCCCTATCTGTAAAACAGAGAGAATAAGGTTTCAGACCTGGTCACCAGAAGCACAGCTCTCTGTGAGCATGGACTGCATCTCATTAGTGGGTCTGGCTGTTCTGGGAAGGTAGTAAAAGATCATCACTGCACAGGAGGGCTGACAGTGTTAGTAGATAAGGTACTCAAATAAAGTTGTTTATCCCAATTTAAGAGAAGATAAAAAAAGAAAGTAAGATTCTGCACTCTCAGCAACCATTCCCAAAACCTGAAATCCTTTGATAAAGCAAAAGGTGAAGGGATGCAGTTCCCAGCAGTGTGAAAAAAACCCAAGTCTGTAGCTCTGTAGCCTCTAACACCTATTCCCACTGGGTCTGCACTGCTCCCTCTTGCAGTTCCACAGGAAACACAGGGACTTGAGAGAAATTGATTCTGCTGCCTAGAGAGTGAAATTCCATGGCTCTATATGACAGATTTGACATGCAAAAATTTCCCCACATGTACTCATTCCATCAGTAGGTCTTTATAGGGGTGCTCTGAGCTTGAGACGAGAGTTATTCTGCACAACCTCCCTCAAGCCTGCTGCCCCATCCTGCCTGTGCTAGAAAAAGGTACATTAATTCTTAAAATTCTGCAACTTTTCCAAAAAGGCAGTAAGCCGAGCTGTAGCTGAACTCCTAGAAAAGAGGACCAGCTTAGCATCAAACCAAAACAGAGATTTGTTTCTATTTTTATTGTGTGGAACAAAGAATACTGTATTTTTACTTCAGAGCAACTCCAAATGTTTTGTTTCACTCCAAGGTGCTTTGTTTTGTTTTCAGCTTATTTAATCCTTGCAAAGAATTGTTTAAATTCCATGCTGAGACAAGGAATCATTTTGAAATAGAGAATTTCAAGTGCTTCCTTATTATTATTATTATTATTTTTAAAAAGGCCTCTGAACTGTTTTTCTCCCAGAGGAAACAATTCCCTGAATTTCTGTATCATTTTCATCCTATTACTGATGAAAAAAAGTCATTCGGCTCTCACTGCAAGTCACTGGAAGAATTAACACCAGATGTGTCCGCATCCTGAAGCCCGTTACTTTCGGGTTGCCATTAAGAAAGCACCTTCTTTCCTGGCATCCCTCTGTCTCTGTGTGCACAATATCCTCACCAGCCCCAAAGTGAAGTAATGGCTTTTAAAGGCGGGGGGGGGGAAATAGGACACAAAGACTTTTCCTTAATAACCACCAAAGGCATACCCAGAAGATTGGAAGGCAGAATCCAGTGAGCAGAGGAGGATGTGTTTGGGGAAGGTAAATGATGGATCTGGGAGATGAACCACCATGGTGTTTCTGCTCAGACACCCTACAGTTGGCATTTGGAGCCATGAGGCTTTCCCAGCTCTCCTGGAGAGGAGCCCTGTGTCATGGCAGGACATTTGCTCACTGTTGCTGGCTCCTGCTGCAAACCGAGGTACCTGCTTCTCTCTGTGGGGTGGAAGCAATTGCATTAAAATGGCACAGGGACCCGGAGAGAGGAAACGGTGATTCCCCCATGCTGCTTCCTGCAGGAGCATCTCAGTGCTGCTCTGTCGGGAGAGGGACATCTGTAGCAAGCTGCATTCCCATCTCCGAGGGGGTGATTGCTGGGCCATCTGAGCCCTGGGAAAACAAGCCAAAGTCTTGCATTTAGAAAGTCCAGGCCTTTTTAAAACTAACGTTTCTATTTGCACTTTATTTTTTGTGGGTGCTGGCGGACACAGAGATAAAGCAGCATTTCCCATAAAAGCACAAGGTGCATTCAAAGGGCTCCCTCCTGTCACCAGCACCTATTCACTGCGCTCCTCATGTCCTCTGCAAAGCCTTGTGTGCTTCTCCAAAACCTCTTTCCAATCCTGGCTTAGCACAAAACATGACTCACCCCTGCCCAGCCCTCTTGTTTGTCTCCCCCACATCTGGAAGCCATCTGGGTCACACTGCCAAGCCGCCCCAGCTCCCCCTCCTCACTGCACAGGCAGCCCAGGAGGAGAAGCCCTCCTCCAGCCACGGTAGTTTCATCTCACATGGGCCCCCACTTCCCTGGCTCTGTCCCTACAAGGCTGCACCAGCATTTCCCATGCTTCTCCAGCAAATGATTGTGAGCTGATGGGACTCATGACTCTGTCCCTGTCATAGAATCATAGAATCAATCATAGAAACACAGAATAATAAAAACATAGAATCAAAGAAACATAGAATCATAGAATCAACCATAGAAACACAGAATCAAAGAATCATAGAATCACAGAATGATTTATCTTGGAAGGAACCTTTAAAGACCATCCAGTGCAACCCCACTGCCATGGGCAGGGTGTCCTCTTAGCTGTTTCCCCCCCAGTTGTCCTCCGTATGTCCCAGCTTCTGCAGTGGTGGGCTTATGGGCTATTGGACGCAAGGCTACAAGAGGAGCAGTACAGAGTTGGATGACATTTGATTAAAGCATATCCCATGTGCAGCTCTGGCCAACACCAGATGCTTCAGAAGGAATAAAAAATGAGGGGAAACAGGTGATACTTCTCCAGAATACTCTCCCAGACACAAGCCTATCCTTTCTTAGGCCTTCTTGCACCAAAGGATCTATTCTTTTTGTTCAATAACCTGGCATGGGTGTTTCTTCTCCAGTTTTCCTTTTTATTTTAGGCATGTAAGCTATTAGTTTCTGCAACATTGTTCAGGGAGGTCCACATCCTCATGGCACAGTATGAAAAGGACCACCTTCCTGCTTGTCATCCTTCTCAATGGCAAGTGGCATAATTTTCATGGCCACTTCAGGCCATCCTGCTTTGCTGCCAAAAGGCTGCCAGTGGCACCCAATTTTCACACCCACGCTCACATTCCCTACAGTTCATCAGTGACTTCAGAGACTGCTCAAAGCAGGCGCAAGGAAGAAGAGAAAGCAAATGGCCTTACCCAGGACATCCAGCTCTGTGATCCAAGGGTTCCTTCATGTTCGTGAAGTTGTGAATCACTCTGCTCTGTGGATCCTTGGCTGCTGCAGCAATCCTTGAGGGAGCCAAAGACAGCTGTGAGCATAATTTACAGCTCCCCAGAGGCCAGTCTGGAGGTCCTCTGAGTGCCAGACCAACTTGAGTTGGCCAGAAGAGCAGGCACAAAGCCATCTTTGCCCAGCTTTGTGCCAAGCACAGCTCTGCTGGAGCATGAGGCCCAAGTAATTCTCTGAAAAAGCATCCCTTCTTTTTTCTCTTTCTGTTTTAATTACTGTTTTTTCTCTCACATTGCTCTTCTGTCCTTAGATGAGGTGCAATGTTAGTGCACAGCCTGGGGCTGGGCCCTGTAATGGGGTGAAAACAATTTCAGAACAAGAGGGCAAAATCCATTTTCCCCGAGACCCCAAATCCTCCTTTTAAGTCTTGCCACTTTCTACCCCAGTTTCCAGATAGATGCAAACTCAGATCAAAGCATATACTGCAGTGGAGCATCATTCCTCACACAGATCCACGGGGCACTGGTACTGTGGCTGAGCTCACCAGATGCCCTTGACTCCACAGAGACATTAATCTGGCTCTGTCTCTCCTTTGCCTGGCTGCTAATTATCACAGCACTTGTAAGAATTTCAAGCACTATCGATGGCATGCAGACACCCACACTGCCGGTGCTGGTGCCTTCTTGTGCTAATGACCCACGCTCCGCTAGCTGTGCAGTCAGAGAAATAGCGTGTGACTGCTCTGAACGATCTTGTCTGCTTTCTGGTGAGACGAATGTATAGCCGAAGTCATCATTTCTCTCACTTACCATAGCTCTGCTGGAGGCATCTCTGCCCTGCAGGCATCAATCCCACACTCAGCATCTTTGACACTTTCAGCTGCTTTGTTCAATGGTCTGAACGTTGCTGTGTTCTGTTTATCCATCTAACTGATTTTTGAAAGGCTTGAAAGTTGGGAGAAGGAAGGGGAACAGACACAGGCATTGAAGATGCACTGATGGATCAATCTCATTAGGAACCATCATGAGAAATGGCTTACCAGGATCCTGATTATACTCTGCTGCTGAAAGAGCCTGGTAAGAGCAAAGGTGTCCACAGCAGTGAGACTGCAATTGTAACCTCCTCCCAGTCCTTGCTGGAAAACCTCCTTTCAGGGCTGGACCAGAGGAGAATTCCTGCAGAAGGCTGCAGCTACAGCCAACCAGAGACACCCGGGTCAAGAGCGTAGCAGTGAGTGGTCCCCCCTTGAAGGTGAATTGCTTTGCACATGGAGGTGCCTACAACAGCCCTACAGCCACAGCAGTCCTGGGGTGAAGGCAGCCTCTGACATCCTTGGGTCTCTCCAGCATTACTTTGGGACATGAATTGCTTCCCTTTCTCTCTGCCATGGCACCATTACCGCCTGTGTCACTCTGGGATCTCCTCCTGCTTCTTCAGGGCAGCGTAAATTCCCTGGGATGAGTTGCGCCATTGTGGTGTGGCTCATTTTTCCCTTGCACTCTCTCATTTGCAAGCTCTGCAGTGAAAGCTGCGCCTTTCCATATTGAGAGTGAATATTGGGCAAGGTGCTCCGTTCCAGAAATAAACTTAAACGCTTTCCTAATTTCCTAGCATAATATGTTTTTCCCTTTTATTTTAATAAAAATAACAATAATAAAACAAAGCTCTCATTCTCCATTTCTTTTTCTTACACAAACACATAATCCTGGTGCCTTAATGTCTCATGAAGAAAATCCAGACTGGAGGCTGCAGCCAGGACTCTGTGCCACCTAGATATTTTGGACACATATTTGGACTCACCTACACACATACACACACACTTTGCCTTCCTTGCCTCAGCAGGACAAGACTTTAGATCTTTTCTTGCATTCACAAACTTGAGTGGATAGACTAAGCCTCAGCAGGGAAAGGTCATTTCCACTCATTGACATTCAGGCTGTCTCACCATTCATACCCTTCAAGTGATATTTATAGTTAAAGAGCATCAGCCTGGCTGAGGAGAGACCTTCCGTTTGTCAGGATTTCTGGGAAGAGGGAACTTTCACACCTGTAGAAATATGGGGTTTTACAGAAAAATAAGCAAATCCTAATGCATCTTGTCCTAATGGGCTTGCCCCATTACTGGGTTGAAGCTGCTGGCTGTTCTGTGATACGGTTTCCCAACAATAGCAGGGTGTTGCGAGAACATATCTTGTGCATGGGTGTGTAATCTGCCTAGCTGTCAAACCATTTTCCCTCTCTTCAGTTAATAACTTCTGAGCCTTTTGACCAATTTCAATCCAATTTAATAGTGGAAATGCATTTCTTTTTAACAAAAAAATATGTTCCTGCATTAAAACAGCCAGGGAAAATAAAGAAAAATCTAGTTAGTTAACAAACTAGGGGAGAGGCCAAAAAAGCTCAAGCCTTACCAGACACAAGAGACTGACACAGAGAAAGAAGGAGCTACAGGAACAGCTATATTCACTTTGCTGCCCTGGGAACATGTTCATGCTTTTCTTCATGACCTGAGAACGGTGCAGGCACAAACATATGAAGACCAGGGTACACACAGACCAATGCCAAGATGCTACAGGGTAAATGCATTTATACAGCTCATTGTACAACGGGATTGCAAATCACAAATAGGATTCCTACTCACCACAGCAGCAGAGATGATTTGGTACATTAATAATTCCAGTAATAACACTGTCAAAGACTAACATCTGAGATGGGGAGGGAGACTTAGACGGAGTGGAGCAGTTGATGTGTGCTCTTGTTCAGTCCCACACGCCCATGTTAAGAAAGATACTCAGGCTGCTAGAGTTGCCTAAAGAGGAGTCTTTTAGGATGTAGGTGGGCAACAGAGTCCCAGCCAGTTTGTAGAAGTGATCCCCCTATCACAGCTTATGTTCCCACTCCAGAAGGAAATCAGCCATTAGATCTTCATGGCTCAACTATACCCATTTATGGGATGAGGCTGGGATGGGGTAAATTATTCTGGGCATTACACATCAGAGGGAAGTTTATAAGGCAGAGCATACCTGAGCCTGGCAGCCCAAGAGCAGCTGGGGAGAGCCAGATTTTGGTGAAGATGAGGAAGAAGAGCAGGCTTGGTTTAGGAGATCAGGATGTAGCAGACATATGCTGCTCAAAGGGTAGGTTAGCTATGAAAAACTCTAGTTCTCTTTTCCTATCACAATTCCCATCCATCCACTTGTCCTCTGCCTCCTCAACCTGTCTCATGCCACCAGCCAGAAACAGAGGTCCCAATGGCATACCCCATTATCCCAATGCAATTCACCATCCATCTCTCTGTGTGCTTCCAAGGCAGCAGTGAGCACCACTCTCACTGTACCAAGAAGGAATGACTTACCCCAGGTCACCCAGCAGCCCCACATCTGTGTCAGGAACAAAATCCAATCAGATAAAAGTGTCAGAGAGAGAGAACAGCCAAACTGCACTCCAGACTGGTTGGCCAGATGAGGTAACAACCAGGGAAAGATGCCGATGGAGTTTGGCAAGATGCAGGAGTCACACAGGCCTCCCACTTTGGCAGAAATCAGAAGTCACTCAGCCTTTGCAGGTCTGCTGGCTGGAGGACTCACCCAGCACTACACAGGTTCACAGGAGATATCTGGGGAGGATCCACCTCCTCCCCGAGCATCCCATGCCTTCCCTCCCTCCACACACAGCAGAAGATGTTAAGGAAGTTATGACACAAGCAATGAACTCCCCGCTGATCTCCCCACAGAAATGTTAATTATTTTGGAACCCAGGTGTGCCAGTAACTGCCCAGAGATGCTGAGCAGTCTTTGTCTTTCAAAGTTTTCCAGGTGAGACTGGATAAAGCACTGAGCAACCTGGTCTGGCCTCCTAGCTGACCTGCTTTGAGCAGGAGGTTGGACTAGGCACCTCCTGTGGTCCCTTTCAGCCTGAACTATCCCGTGACCCTGTAAACTGCAAAGCTCAGCCACACCTTCACCATCCACGGGGTGATGCCACCCAGCTCTCCTCAGTAATAACAGCAGATAGTCTGCAACAGCGCAGCTAGATAATAGATAACCATCAGACCTGCCTGCACGGAGGTACACATCCCACACATCTCCTTCCTCCCAAAAAGCAGTAATGCTTGGCTGGGTTTTGCACGCATTACCTTATTCACTGTCACTTTCCCTCAACGTATAGCAAATGCAAGGGAAGTTGGTTTCATTTAGCATGTAATAAGAGCACACTGCATTCAGGTCACGGGCAGCATCTTGCTCGGTCACTGTAACCTGACCATGAGCCGACGGCTCTTCTGCCTCAGCTCTTCACCCTGGGACTTTCCAGAGTTTTGCTAACACATCCAAGAGGATTTTGTGATGTGAGCATGCCATTTTCACTTCTGACCCGAGGAGGACCTCAAACCAAACATCTCAGGCTTCAGCCATCAGCCGTATCACCTTCCTTTCTTATTTTCTATCATTAACTCCCTCCTGTTACCCTACTCTACTCCCAGGGCTAACTCATCCATTGCCGAAAGTCTTCCACCGCTCTCCCTTCCTTCCATAATCCCTAAGACCGCAAAGCCTTTGATCTCTCCTCTTTGGAAAGGCCAAAAGGATAAGCCCTTGGCCCACATGGTGGAAAAGATCTCACGCCAGGTAATCCTATTGTTCCTCGTCCCCCTACCTGACACAGTCTCATGGTGTTTTTCTGTGAGATCCCAGACATTATAAGATGATGGGGGAAGTTCAGCTGCATACTGACGGCTCCAAACACATTAGTATTAAATTCTTATACAATCAAAGCTGCCCGCAAAATAAAGGCAATGATCTACCTGATTTGGATGTTCTTGGCACAGGACAATAGACTGCAATTTTCCAACAGAATCGACTTGTTATAACCCGAGGATTTTTTTTTTTTAATGTTAGCTTGTTTGCCCTCCTGCCAGATTTTGTTAGTAATACTGTGGCACCAGGCCAACTTGCAGCTTGTTTGGAGTTCATCTAAAAACCTCTAGTAAAAGGAGATAGAGGTTCCACATTTCCCTTGGAAGATGGAAAGCTTCAAAAGGCCATTTGTGGAGGCATCAAGCCGACTGTCTGGGGTCCCAATCCTCAAGCAATTACCTCATCCTGCTAATGAGGAGTTTGCTTCAGGCTGTACTGAATACAGTTCTCATTCTGACTCTGGATTTTAGAGGAACAGTTGCTCAGTCAAAGTTGGCCAAACAAGTTCTCTTACTGGTTTCCCTGTTTACCTATCCTTTTCAAAGTACAGACATCTAAAGGGGAGCTGAAAGTGGATTAAATGCACTCTGATTTTCCAGCTCAGGATAATCCATCTTTTGAGCAAATTAGCTTCCTACCGCAGTCAGTTTTCGTTTGTTGCATTTGGATTTTTCCTTTTTCTGAGACAGATGTTTTTATGAGTGTTTCCCAGTGGTGATAACCAAAACATGTGGCATTTTTAATGTTCTTCCTTTGACAAGCTGCTCAGTGATATGGGGACAGCGCTTCCAAAATGCGGATGTCATTCCTCATGGCACAGTGATGGTGACAGAGAGGACAGTTACATTTTCCATGGAAGCTTTCAGAGAACTTACATTCACTTTCTTGGTAGATTCTGCTTCTCTCATTTTTGGCCTCCTTACAAATCCTAAGGACACCTGGGAGACATCACTTTCTTCAGATTTTGGCTTGATGTAAGCCCATTACCTTTGGGCTATAAGCAGATGTGAACAAGGTATTCATATAAAGCCAACTCAGTAAACAATTCTGTTGGTGATGTAGAATCGCAACCTGACTCCAGATCCTTCCAAATCCCACACTTCTGTCTGTTTTACAAAAGTCAAAGGCGGTGAAGAAATCTGTTTTACACAACGTTAGCATCCTTAACTGAACGCAGTCTGTCTGCAGAGTGTTACAGTTGAGTGTGAAATGGTTTTCCTATTCTGTGAATTTTATTTTAAAATCTCAGCAAGCTTCCCATCATAATTGGTGATAGAAAGCTGAAATATTCAAAGTGCTGACACCCAAAAATCTAGTGATGGAGAACAGGGGATTGTGGGCTTTGCTGAAATTGTCTGGGTCTGAATTTTTTTGAAGAAAGCTTAAAAGCTTTCATTTTTATTTCAAACCCCTTGATTTATGTATACAGTTTTGTTGCAATTAGCCTTATTTTTTCAAACAAAAATCCACATAATTTGGCCATTTAGAAGATCATATTCATAAAACATAAAATACCAAAACAAACCCATTTCAGTACTTAAAATTTGATGTGAGTCTGGAACTTCCTCTTTTCCCCTCAAACAATCAGCTTGAAGGAAGAAGCATTTTCTAGCAGAGAAGAGGTTGTGCTCTAATGCAGATGTGGTGGCTGAGACGTACTTTTTACAGAATTTCTTGTCCAATAGGAGAAATACTGATTTCTGCAGAGCCAGATGATTTCCTGTAACACCAGATAAATCTGCAATGGGTAGAGATTTCTTTACTAAGGCCTGGATAGAAACATTGAACACTTTTGCCTGGAAACACTTCGAGTCACATCTTAGCATATCTAGTAATAATTCAGAAAATAATGGAGTCTTTGCCGCAGGAAGTCCAATGCCATCTCACAGCTCTGATGTAAATGCATACAGTCGTATTTCTTTTCCTCATGTCTCCTCCCAGCATATCTCCAGCCACTCTGGTGTTTAATTCATGTGAAAAATGAGCAGTTCGAAGCCGCCCTTCCTCACCTGGAGTATTTTGGAAAAAATGGTGAGTTAGTGTTTCCACTTGATCCGTGGCTTTATCTAATCCTATCACTTGCTGATTCAATGCAATCTAGGAGACAGTTGTGGGCAGACACTCCTCCTGTAGAGCGTACTACCAAAGGACATGAGCATTAATACTCCAGGGCTCCATGAGTACTGGATTTCTGCTTCCTTCCCATTGTCCCTGTTGAAGAAACAGTGAGGAAGGACACTGTCTGCTGAATTAAATTGCTAAGGTTTGCTTTAAACCACAGCATCCAAACTTCACCACATGAGCAGCCAAGGATGGGACCACAAAGGACCTTCCAAGTGGTAAAGTACTTGAAGAGTCCTCACAGCATGGTCTCATCACACCAGCAAATAGTTCATGGGAGCTTGCAATAGCTTCTCCTTGTTCCATATGTCTTCTTCAGAGGCACTGTTCCAGGACACAGACCCCCACGTTGGCATTTCCACACAAAACTGCTTTGAGGTTTTTATTTCATTTTGTCTTATTTTTCATTACAGTGTGTTAGACTGAAAAGGCCTTTCATTGCCCTCACCACTTGCAGTTTCTACTCTCCCCTCTTCCTTTCCCTTTGTGAATGTCAACCAAAACCTGAACTCATATTGAATTCATTTCCTCTCTGGATACCTCAGCACCAAACATTCCATGCAAAAGAGACTAAGCTGACCTTCTCCTGTTGAATTAGGGGCTCCCCCTCAGCTTGGATCTCAGTCCTGTCTGGATACTGCAGTCCTCAGCAGTGCTGCAAAAAGAAATGCACGTGAAAACCAGGACCATGCATGTAAGACCTATTGGCTTTGAGGGCCTTCAAATCACCCTGGTCCCTGCAAAACCCCATTGACTCCCTCACCTACAATTCAAGCCAGTTAGAGCAGCCAGCAGATTGCTCAGTCTTTGCTGAGTGTCCAAGACCTGAGGTGGCTGCCAGATGATGCAGACAAAAGTCTACATGGCCCATTATCAGGAAATCAGGACAAGCCATCAACAACCCCAGTGTTCCTGGAAAGCCTGGTCTACATAAGCATCAGGAGCCACAAAGGGGAGTCGAAAGGGGGAATCATTTATGGAGGTTGGAATGGCTGAGACATGGAGTCTGGATACAAGGAGAATTGGCACTTCCCATTCAGCCATGGGAAGGTTTCCTAAACAAAAGTGCTGGAAACCCCAGAATATATAAATTTGAACAGTCCAAAACCAGGAGAATGGTTATGTTTGGACCTAACCTTCATGACTGGGTCTTGGCTTTAAAATAGCCGTCTCTCCCCAGGTTGGATCACACATCTCTCTGAGACAGAACTTCCCAGCCAGAACACAGTGACCTCAAGGTAGGAATCAGTGGACGAAATCCTAGAATTAAAAGGAAAGTTACTGCTGTATGATCATACTGGCCCTTTACAAATCTGTTTATTAAAAAAAAATAATAAAGGGATCCTCAAAGTTTGGAGCGTTGAAGAAGTTTGAATTCAGATTCTGATATTTTGGCTGAACTCCAGCTATAGAAAATATAAAGCAGCAAACCATCCTACAGCATAAGCTGGAAGTCAGAAAGCCCTTTTTCCAGAGTTTAAGAAATGGGAAGATCAAGTTAAGGGTTTTTCATACAACTGGTAAATCTTAGAAAATTTAGAGGTTTAGGTTTGGACAGTTGTCAGACCCTGACTGCTTATCATGGTTTCATTTGCTTCAAACATCCTTGACTGAGAAAATTAGACAGGAAATATTTTGCAGTGTCCAGTACTTCCTGAGCTGGAGGAACCAGAAATCCCACAAGAATAATTCTTACTCGTGGCATTACCATTACCTTAAGGCTTGACCCAAAGCTGGTAATCCACAGAATCCAAGCAGAAAAGCAAAAAGAAATAAAAAAAGTGCAAACTTTACCCTAGGGCAAAGTACTCCTGTTCCTCCTGTGTGATGTCCCAGAGCCCATGGTCTGCAGTGTGTGTAGCTGCTTCCAACATTGTGGTGGGACTGGAGAAAGGTTACACGCTTTAAATGGGCACATATTCTATCCTTCTCCTTCGGTGCCTACAACGATAGGCTGTTAACAGCTGCTAGTGTCAAACAGTTTCAGAAAGAGCTCGTTAGAAATAAGCCCAAATTCAGTTACACTTTTTGTTTGTTTTATTTTTTTCCCCTACAATGGAAAATAGTTGTAAGAAATCATGGATCAAAAGTTTCACTGAGCAAACACCTGGCTTGCTGCCAGCTCTGGCTGAAATTCCTCAAACACAAGGACATGAACGTTCATCTGTGGAGTGAATGTTCATTTGTGAATTCGCACATTAATACACCCATACATTTCCTATCTGCTTGAACTGGATATGTGCACAGTGGGAAGATGACAACCTGTATGCACTGGAGAGATGTTAAGGAATTACGTCTTTGAGCATCAGCAGGGGTGATTATGTCTTCCATCTTGACACAGGCTGTGCTATACTATTTAGCTACTTCTGGACTGAGCCTGGCAATTGCACATGATTTGCGATGAATTCTCTGAGTCAGTGGAATCAATTGCACATGATAGAGCACATGGATTACAGAAATGTCTATGATAGTCCCCACCTGGTGTCTGAGGGCTGCCAAGGTTTCAGACTACCAGGTGGTGATGTGGGGTGGGCCACTCACCTAAGGGGCTACCCTGGCTTGTGACAGACCTGTTGGTCCTCCTGCAGGTGACTAAGCTCAGTCCAGCCACAGCTGATAGTGCAAGAAGAACACACAGGCAAGAAAAAGTCTTCCCCTTGGGTCCGCTGCACCTTGATTGCCTACACGTACAAAGGGGATTCGGATGGGAAAACCCTTTCCTGCAGAAGTGAGAGGATGAACCCATGGAGAACCTCAGGCATGGATCACTGAACCTGCTTCTGCTCAGAGTAGCAGGGGACAGTCATTGTGACCGTGATCCTGTGATTGTCACAGTGCTGTGATCCTGCAGGGAAGGGAGTTTCCATGCCTCCCCTCCCCAATCCTCCTCTCCTCTCCCCTCCCCACCTCTCCCATCCCCTCAGGACTCACCAGGTCTGCTGGTGGCAAGTGTCCAGCCCTACCCACTTCAGTTCCTGCTCTGGAACGGACTTTTCCTGGGAAATCAGGGCTTTTCCTAATGAGTGCCTCAGAAAGGCTCCATCGCTGGTGGAGTCTGAGAAGAAGCGCTGTAAAGCCAGGCCTGCTTGCAGCAGTGGGAGCGCTGCCATTGCTTTCTTTGGTTCTTACACTTCACACTGCTCTGGTTTGTTTTTCAAGTTATTCTATTTTCTTTATTATGCCCAAACATTTTCTTTTCCCCATAGGGATGGAAGATGCCAGGGGCTGACACCAGGACCACATGTTCACAAAGGAGCTGCTTCCCCCTCCTTCCTCATTTTTCTAAACTTGAACTGTTTTGACCCAAGCAGATTTTTCTGGTTATTTCCAGGAGAAAATTATCTGCGATGTTAACAAGGCACTGATGGAAAAGTCAAGCCGGCTGGAGAGCCTCTCAGCACCCCATCCTATTCTTCTTCCGCTTCTCTCCTGCGTGGGTCTATAAGAGCAGGGAATGCAATCAGTCTGGCCATGCATAGTCCGGAGCCTGTCCCATTTTCTCCCTCTTTTAAAAAAAACAACATTGCCCTCCATTGAAAAGATTTCCTGATTAACAAGGAGAGAAAACATTGTCAACTAGTCTGAAAAAAATACACACCTGCCTGTCGCACCCCCACCCCACCCCCAAGCAAAAAAACCCCAAACAAACAAACAAACAAAAAAAGGTAGAAGGAGGATGTAAAAATCACAGATGATGAAAGGATGGTCCAGAGCGGATACAGTGAACAGAACACATGGAAGTGCACATTCCCCAGGTGGCACAACCACAACCAGGTGAAAAAGGGCTTTCACCAGAGATTTAAAAGTAACCTGCGATAACGACCCAGCCTAAAATTCTGAGGAGTTTTCCTTTCACCTGATCTCACCTGGTCAGGGTGAATCCTTACAGGGTTGGTACTTTCAGGGAACATACAAGAGGGAGACAAAAGTGTATCAAAAATTTAAATTCACAGAAAATCAAGCTGTGGGGCTGATGCTTCAGAGAGCATCTACCCTGCAGTTTCCAGCCTAAGCTTATTAACATGACACTCCCACATTCTGTGTCCTCTAATTAGCCCACAGCAAACAGGAGCCCAGACACACCACATCTCAAGCCTTTTCTGAATTCCCCAGCTTCCCTTCTCCTGATCCTATAAAAGAGCAGCCACCCCCACTCAAGAAAAACCTGCTGAGATGCTGCTCAAGGCTGGCAGGGCTGGCCCAGGGTACAGCGCTGAGGAGCCTGGCCAGGGGAAGGCAAACTCCTCTAAGGGGACGTATCAAGGTCACAGAGGGGAAGATCGGCTGAACTTCAGTTTTCTGAAGCCCCATCCAAACAACTGACTCCAACCCTCTTACGGCAAGGAGCCGTCAGCTCCTAGCATCTGCAGAGCTCTGTTTCCACTCATCAATAAGGAGTGTTGGAGTCACCTGACTTGATTATGTGCAGCAGCTCCCCAAGGAGCAACTCCGTCCGATGGGAAGCTCATTCGCAGAAAACCTTCTGCAGGGAATTTCTGCGGGGTGAGAAGTGGAGAGTGTGGGATGAAGCCAGCCCCAGCTGGGTGAGGGCCGTTCTTGGGACAAAGGTTCGGAGAAGGGTGCGTCGGCGGGAGGAGCTCCAAGTCTGGGAATGCAAAATTCCCCTCTTCCAGTGGGGTTTCTTTGAAACCCTTTGAGTGCATGCTTCTTCCTTGAAGGCCTGTGCCAAGAAAACCCGTTGGCTGCAACATCAGAGGGAACCTAATGCAGAAAAGATTGCAAGCCCAAGGGGACAGAGTTTCTTTGGAAAGCCCACGCCAGGCGCGCGCACACCAATGCTTACACGCGAGTCACACACATGGCCGCCCATGTGCACACACAGCACAGCCATGCATAGCCGGGAGCCTCCTGGGGAAGAGACAATACTGCAGGGCTGCCCGAGCCAGAGAAACTTTCATAGTGCCAAAGGCAAAGCTGCCTGCTTGGATCAGGCTGCAGCAGGCTGTGGATTCCCTTCTAGGCTCAAGCCATGATTGAGATGTGCTGACCAAGGCTAACCCAGGAATGTTCCTATACAGTTTAGGATGACGCATACAAGCCTACCCTGTCACTTCAACAGTGTGTACACATGCAGGGGTTCCCACACAGCCGTTTGCTGGCACGCTGATGTGGTCTGTACCTTATGGCATTTCTCTGACCACTGGGGATACCACAGGGGCCAGCCCAGCAGTCTCAGTGCCTGTGGGATAGGAGCAGTGACCCAGGATGGTGCGGAAAAGACAGCTGTTATTAGTGGGGCATCCCTGGAATGAGATGTGGGACACTGTCCCCAGCCACTTGTGGTCGGACAGGCATCGCAGGGCGTTTTACACAGACAGGGAGATAATAGCAGTTTCACGATCCTAACTCCTTTCTAAACAAGGAATAGTTTTGACCAAACACAGCCTCTGTAGCTTGGAGCAGATGCTTTGCTTTATGGAAACGTCTGCGAAAATGCCACCGGTGCAGAATGTCAGCTGTGTCCCCAAGGGAACAACACCCATGCCACAAAGCCACAGACCAGCAAGGAGCCTGCCCTGGGTCATCTGCAGAGGCCCACGCACTGCTTTCCTGAGAAATGCAAAGGCTGGAAGTAGAGTTAGTGCCTGAAAAGCAGAAGGCAATCTTGCCAGGGTTAAGGTAGTAGGTTTTCCTATCTAAAGGAAAACGCCTATGGTCCAGGTCTGCTTGGTCCTGAACTCTTTATCCCCTCTGGGAGCTGTTTTCCCTGAAGTGCTCTCTTTGTGCTGTCTGTGTGATGGCTCTCTCCATCCCTGACAGGGATGCAGCTCTCAGAAACTCCTTGGTGCTTGCATAGCTCCAAGCACCTGGACTCCTGGCCCTGGTACCTCCCTCTCCAGGGAATGCAGTCAGGAGGCTATTTATCCAAGCAGAGAAAAAAAAGGAGAGGACACTGAATAAAGGAAACCAGCCCAGCTCTGATGCTTCAGAGGCATCTGGGAAAGCCACCCGGTTTTCCCCAGAGCAATGGCTGTGCCACTCACATTTCCAAGCCGAGTGCAGCGATGAGCCAGGTTGTTTTCTCTGCAGAGCCATGCTGATCCCTGCTCGTGAAGAGCTCAGCTGCAAGGCAGGCTGCTCGAGGAAGGTTGTCCCTTTAACAGAGGACCACAGCAAGGGATTCCCCCATGTCAGTCAGAGACAACGTGGAGCCTTCCAGGCCTGAGCTTGGCCATGTGTTGATGTGATGCTGGGAAAGCCAGTCCCATGCAAGTGCAGCCTCTGAGACAAAATCCTTCCTCTGAATGTAGAAGGCAGGAGAACTCTGCCTGCAGAAGTGTTCCCAGGCACAGGGAGGTGCAAGAGGTGAGCTTCTGCCTGGTGCAACAGCCACAGGGCAAAGCTGCCTCCATCAGCAGCACCCGCAGAGGTAATACCTTTCGTCAGTGACCCTTTGCCTCTGCTAAGTCCATCAGCAAAGCAGCCACACATTGCAACAGGAAGGTTTGCAGCCTGGATGCATACTCCAAAGGAATTTGGTGAAGCCACATTGTGTTCAGTCTGTTGACTTGGATCTGCAGCTGGGGCCAAATTACTGGAAGTCAGTCAGGGCTTTGCTGGTAAAAGGCCATGGACTAAATGGCTCAGCAGCCTGCAGACTGTTCCCTAAGCTGTCAAGGTTGGGGAGTCAGGGTTTCATCCCTATTCCTTAGAAGCAGGAAAAATTTATCAAGCTGTATTTCATGGAAAGTGCATCAAAGTAAAGACTTGCAGTAACTGTTAAAAAAACCCAAAACATTAGAATGAACAAGTAAACAACAATTTGTTCTTGAGATGACAAATCTGACCACTACCAAGTAACACCCCCTGGTTTTCCAAGAATATGGATTTCATAGAACCATAAAATAATTTCCATTGAAAGAGACTTCTGAAGGTCCTCTGGACCTCTGGTCTCATCCCATACGAAGTAATCAGGCTTGCCATATTGATCATCAAGAGTTATTTGAGACCCTGCTGATGGATGCGGGCAAGGTCCTGTTACAGCCAGTGCTTACCAAGCCCCTGTGCTGCCTGTCACTGAGCTGCGGGGATAAGTCCTGCAGGGAGCCCGAATTTCTGGATAGTGATGTACCAAACTGAGTCAGAGCTCCTCCAGGCTGAGAGCTTGTAGAGGCAGGGCCCATCTGGTTGTGATTTTGGAAACGGCAGATATCAAAATGATCTCTGGCAGGGAAAGTGTGGGAGGATTCTGACAGGCGGTGGGGTGGCGATGCTGTGGTCTGCGAGGTGGTTTGCCATCAGTGGTGGGAACTGCCAGGACAAAGCAAAGCTCCTTGCAGCTCCCTGCCTCCATTCCCTCCTTAAATGGGTGAGCAATTGCCGTGGCCATTTCTGCCATGACCTTGATGCCAGCAGACACACTGGTCATGAGGTGCCACACTGAGGTCTTGGTTATCTGATAGCTTTTCTCCCTTCAGGGACAAAATCCCTTAGGGAGCTTACTTAGAGCCACCTTAGGGAGACCAGCATTCCCAGCAGCCAGCAGTTAGTTGTTCCTAGAGCTAGAAATCCTGATCTGGTAAATGCTGCCATCCTTGGGTTACACAAGCATATTGTTTTTGGCTGGTGCTGTGCCTCAGAGCATGAGTTTCAAGACAGAAGCTGAATCCCAAGCACTGGGAAAAAAAAAAAAAAATTGTAGCCAAAGGAAGAAGGACAGGGATTAAACAGATGTGGGGGATGTGGGGAATGCCACATCTGATGGTAGGATGAGGAGGGGAAAGAGCCTCCATACAGCCCCATGACCTGTGGAAGAGTTTGCAGCTTGGTGAGGCTGTTGCTGGGAACAAGCCTCAGAGACTCACTATCTCTCATATCCTCGACTGGAGTACGATGACGCAAATGCTACCAGCCCCCAAATATCACTCAGTTTTGAAATTTCCCAGGGAGCCATTTTCATGCACCAGCTGCTGACTGATGGACACTTGATTCACTGACTCAAGTGTTATGAATAAACAGAGGAAAAGAGAGGTGATGAACGTAACTTAAGATGATGCAGGGTGGCCGGGCCCAGGGTCAGAAGGACACAGGACCTCTCTGGCAGCAAAATTTGGGATTGACAGGCAAAAGCTCATTTCCTTCTACAGCCTTAGAAATCACATCTGATTATGCAAGATTTAAGTGACATATCTTATTTTGTTTTAGTGCTGCTTTCCTTTTTCTTTTTTCTTGTCTTTTTTTTTTCTTTTCTTTTTTTTAGTGTTTTATCCATGCAGTTCATTCAAAGCAGATGCTTTGACCCGGTTAAGCTCCAGGCAAAGTCTACTTGGGATGCTCAGGATGCGTTACCATCCTGATGATCCAAGAGTGCTTGACTCGGCATGCTGGCAATGTACTGGTTCAGAGCAGACTGAGCTGTGTCGTATGGAGAACATTTCCTCCCGGAGATGCCCACTGCCAGCCAGACCAGACTGACTTGGACCAGCTTCACTATTCCCTAGTGCTTGCCAAAGATCTGGGACAAATCATGTTTCAGAGAATCTCTCCAAAGGGCTTCCCCTGGCTGCCCAGCCTGCGATGTGAGCCTGGCTTCTCCCTCCCATGTCCTTGCTTCAGCAAAAAGGGATAGCATTGGTGCTGGTGAGACCTCTGGTGACGACTGTTGCCCCGTGGTCCAGGGCTCTACAAACCTTCCTGGTTACTGGTTGCTCCTTCCTCAAATGCACAGAGCAACTAGAGCATCTCCAGTGATATTTTTCTTACACAGCCTTATTAAGCTGCAAAAGGTCCTGTGCTATTAGGATTTATGTGAGAGAGGCTTTGCATAGCACTGTGAGCTCCTTACAGCCACTGTGATTTCTCTTTCCACCATCAGAAGGGAGAGGCTGAGATTTCAGGACAGGCTGCCTGAATCCTCTCCCTTATAGGGGCTGTGAGCATTGTTTTCTATGTCTGCACAAAACACTCAAACTATTGTCCATCTATGTATTTATTCTGCCTTCACCTTCTGTGCACAAAAGTACCGTCATTTAATGGTATACTCCACACTCTCCAGTCTCTTGTGCCACTCACTAGCTCTCTCTGTACTTATGTACATATGTATTTACACGTATAAAAAGCAGTGGTTACATTTGACCTGTCGATCAAGTGTTCTCAGAGAGAGGTTGATCAATTTGAGCTGTTACTATTAAATGCCTTCATTAAGGATCAAGATGAAAGGAGAAGAAATCCCAGTAATGAAATTCAAAAGTGGGACAAGGATGTGGATAGGGAAAAAAATAAGAAAATGTTCTGGAGAGATCAGTAGCATGGTCAGGAAATTAATACACAAAGTCTTCCACTTGGAAAATAAAGGTTAAGACTGCTGGAGAAAGATGATCTGAAACAGCTATTCGGCCCAGAAAAGTAACCTGGCAGGCACGAATTTTGAAATTAATGGAGCAGGGTCAGCTAGGAGCAAGTGGAGCAGGCAGAGTGCCCTGTCACACCCCTGAAATACCATTTCTCAAGGGTGCATGTGCTGTTCTGAATGGGGGTGACAGTTAGGATAGGCAGAAAACATTCCCTTGAAGTTGTTATTCTTTGGAAAATTGGATTTCTAACACATGAAAACATTTAGCAAAACAATATTTTCTTTCCCTGACAACCTGGCTGTATTTTTGCCTTTTTTTTTTTTTTTTTAATAGATGTATAGATTAAAAGGTGAGGAGTGTCTCTCTTAACCTTTTAATGTTATGTATTGATTCTAACTGGAGCTGAAAAATTCCATCTGTTTACTCTGTATCATGCTCCATGATTTGGGTTTGGATAAAAAATCTGTTGCAGGCAGGTATCCTACAGATAGGGAGAAACTTTTGGGGTTTGGATGAATTATTTCAGGTCATATTTTGTGACGAGTTTAAATACTCTGCAGATACTTTTGGGGTACCCTTCTACAGAAGGGTAGAGGAGCCATAAGAAGGAATTTGATAATCTATGTTTCCTGATTTGTATCAATCATTAACAGAGGTATTGGTCATTGCCAATGACCAGAGACACTAGCATCACTGGGCCATGAAAGTGTCTCCTTGGAGATGCTTATTTTAACAATGTGGTAAAAGATTCAGAGAGTAATTCAATCCTGCCTGTCTCTAATCTTCCGTCTTTCCTTCTTCCCATTGTAATACTGGCTTAGATGAGCTAAGCCTGTCACTCGTCCCATGACACAGCTATTACCACACTCCCTTTGCCACAGCCACCACAGAAAAACAACGTTTAAGCCTCCTCTGTACCTACCCATTGTTGTGGTTGAGCAGCGTGTCTCCAGTGGGACCATCCAGCTTCACACAGTGCCATTGAAAAATCAGCACTTCATCGTGGAAGTGAGATGTTTTACTGCTGCCAGGGTCAGGAAATACAAACCCAGAAAAAGAGAGGTGGAAAGCAAGCAAGCAAGCAAGCAGGAAGGAAGGAAGGAAGGAGGTGAGGAAGGGAGGAGAGAAGGAAGGAAAATATATTCATTATTCAAATGCCACCTTCAAAGAGATCCCATAGCTGGGAATTGCCATCAATCTCTCTGTCACTTGAAGGTATTATACCAGATTCTTCTCTGGCTCTTCCTCACTTTACCCCATTTCAGATGGATCCATCATGATCCATTCCAAAGGAAAGATCTTTCTTCATTTCAGTGCATTGTAGCTGTGGACCTGGTTACACACATTGCAAGTAAATATCACCCACCTGGCACCACAGGGTGCGGCTCCCAGTTCACCATACAGGCTGCTATAGAGGACAGAAGATGATTCATATCAGGAAGAAAAACGAGGACCCAAAGACCCGAGCTGTGGCAATGCACAGGAGGATGCAGGTGATGCAGGGATGGAGTCCCACACGCAGCAGCAGTGTGCAGTAGGCAGCCGTGCACACCACATTTGGGGTGCTGGTGGCTCTCCCCCGAGCAGAGGGTCATCCACGACACTCAGTTTTTACCTGGCTAGAGATGGAAGAGCTGAAACCCTCACCACAAAATTATCCTCAGTCCCAAAATTATGGCCTCGGTCACAGCTGAGATACACAAAAGTGGTAATTCTGGCAGAAAGGAGCACCCACACACACCCACCCCCCTCCCCGTTTTGCAAGTCACAACAAGATTTTTGAGACGGGATCAAGGTACAGAGCACTGCCTATCAACCTCCTTCTTTGGGACTGAATTAGTGTGTTCTGAAGGGGGGAGCAGAGGGGTTCTTAACCAAAAGGTAAACAACAAAACAGCCCAGCCATTCATAGGAAATGCTGGAAAAGGGGCAAGTGCTGACCCGTGTGCTGTGGGAATAATTGACTTTTTTGTTCAAACCGCCTCATCTCAGTCTCGTTTCAATTCTACAAGTTCCAAACCATCTGTTTTCTGAAACCTTAAGGTTAATAAGCATTAAGAGCTCCTCCCCTAAGATTAATAAGAATGAAAAGCTCTCCTTTTCAGGGCTTTTCTCCACCTACAGCACAGTCCGCCGAAGAAAGCCAACGTGTGCAAATTCATCTTCTCCATGCACGTCTCCAAACCCACTGCTCCAAATCCATGCATGCAGAAGGAAAGTAAATAAAATAACATCTCCAGCGGCTGCCAAAAAATTCCACAGTTTCTGAGCTGTTGCAACTGTATTCGTCAGTGAAAAAAAATTTCCTGGAAACCTCACTCAGATGGTGATGGCGGGAGTGGGGGGGCTGGGAGTCGAGGGGTGGAGAGAGTGCGGTCAAGGCCAGGGCAGAAGTTCATGCAGTTGGTGGTTTGTGAAAATGTGTTTTGTTTGTTCTGGATTAGGTTGTGGATTCTTAAAAGAAAACATGTTTTAGTAAGCTAATTTCAAATCAGGAGGGGAAGGAGCAGGGTCAGGGGGAGAACAAATTAGCATCTGGATGTCAGCAGAGTGAAAGGAGGATTCAGATGTGGAGGAAAGTGGGTTACTGAGGCTGAGGGCAGCCAAATCGCCTTGGTTATACTCCCCCTTAATAAATAAATAAATAAATTGCAGCCTCGCACAAGCACACAGACGAGCAGCAGCACACCAGTGCAGACATAGCCCAGGGAGCAGCCCCTCTCCAGGCAGCAGTGGCCAGATGCCGAGGGGGATGCTGTCAGGCTGCCCCGGGGAGGGCGATCAGCTCACTCTCGGGCTGCACTCAGACACTCCTTGGGATACACGAGCAGCTTCTGCATCTGACATTTGGGAGATGCAGAACGTCCTGGGAGGCTGTTTCCACGATCAGACCAGAGCCTGATGAAGGCAGGGTGGAATCATCCTATAAATCCCTTCTCAATACAATCACATGTGTTGCTGCGGGTGAGGGGGGAGGGAGTAACCTCCTTCCATTAAAAGCACGAAAATACACGTGTGGCCACAAACAACATTTGTGGCTTCATCTTCCTCTCTGCTTTCTGGCTAGCCCCTGGCTGGCAGCGAGTGGCAGATGCCTGCAGCCTCAGAGGCATGCACAAGGCCATCACTCCCGCTTGGGCAAGAAGAAAGGGGAAGGGGGGATACTCACAAGCAGATACAGCTGCTGTGACCAAGAATTTCCAGGCATATGCAGGTGAATAGCTCACCTGCAGGTGAAAGCATAAAGATCAGCTTGCTTGTGATCACACAGAGCAAAGGAATCACCTTGAGTTTACCGGAGTCCAGGTATTGTATCCAGGCACTGGATTTGTCCCAGAAGGACTCTTCCTTCTGCAGTGGCGCTTTTCCACATCTCTCCCTCATCCTATGCTGAGAGGCAGGTAACAGGTTGGACATGTGACTGGGCTCTGATCCAGTGTCCCCATCCAGCTCTGGTTGATTCACGCCATGCTCAGGCCCCTCTCAGCAGCTCAGAACAGACAGATCTGGGCAGAGGACATTGCCCAGGCTTTGCACAGTGGTAGAGCATCTCCCCGAGATCTGAACTCTTCTGTATGTGATTCTGCAGAAGTCATGAACATCTGGCCTATTTTATTAACTTTTGCAATTGTTATTCTTGGTTCTATCTATTTTATTAACCTTTGTAAATGTTATGGGGTTGGTTGTTTTTATTTCCTTTTTTTTAGGTTACTACAAGAAATACTCTGCATTCTGCAGATGGGTATAATGACAAAAGGAGAAACATCAAAGAACAGGAGTATTTGGGTTTGTTGGTTCTTGGTTTGGCTGTGAAGATCAGTGAGTGAGACTTCTGTGATGGTGTAAAGAGTCTAAGTTTAACATTTAGTCCTGTCCTATTGCCTCAGCTGTACATTTACACTTTTGCTATGAGCACTGAGAAACAGGAAAATCAATCCAGTGCGTCGGGTCAGAAGTGAATCCTTTTAACCCATCTCTGACAGTGGGTAGCACTAGATGTGCAATAAAAATGTAAGAAACTCACTTTTGTGGAATTATCTCTCTGTAAGGAAATAATTCTGTGCTGGTCCTTTTAGATACCAGCTTTCAGCTATAAGTTTTATGTTGCACCCCTAAGGTGACGCTACTTTTGAAACCTTAACTCTGCATAGTCCTGGAAATACCTGTCTCATAGCTCCATAGCGCTCCATGTGGAGCTCATAGCGCTCCATAGCAAACTGAAATCATGGTGAAAGCAGAGACAGCACTACACACAGATCATGGTTTTTTACCCTTTTTTTTTTTCATATTAAGTATTTGTTGTCTTCTTTTCCATCTCCTCTGACCTTGCCTTCTACACTGACACCTTCCCAGTGCTCCATTCCCATTCTCCTCCGGTTCTCCAGCCTTCTCGCAAACCTCTCATCTCTTTTGTCCCTTTCCTGTCAGTGCAAATATGCTATGGTTTCTCCCAGACCTGAAGTCTCACTTGGCTCTCCCCATCTCTTCTCCTGCACACCTTTTGCAATCCAACACCCATCTACTGCCCTTCACTGGAACTGGTACCATTACACTCTTTATCAAGCTCTTCCCAGCCAAGCTTCAGGCCCACGCTGGATGCATGGATGGCTCAGACCTGCCAGCCCCATCCATGTGGTCACTGGACATACTCTTCTCTTTGAGATCCTGTTCCTCTTGATTTGTATTACTCTTCCCTGTCTTGGTTCTCCTCCCAGTTTTCTAGTCACCTACTTGGTGTCCTTCGCAGGATTCTCCTGCTCTGCCCACTCACTGCCTGCAGGACTATTACACATGAGGCTTTGCACATGGTCTCTTTTTCCTCTCTCCATCTCTCTGGGAACCTCATCCACAAACACACCCTCTGTACAGATGACTCACAAATCCACCTCTCTCTTCCAATACTTCACTCTGTCTGTCTGGACTGAAATTTCAACCTGTCCTGGCTTCTCCTCATAGACGTCTTGCCAGCATCTCAAATCTAGTCTAGACTGGGGTGGTTTTTTTGCAGTTCAGGGGGAAACAAAAAGGGACTTTCAGGCACAATTAACCTCATTGTGATGTAGATACCTAAAACAAGTTGGATTAATCACAGCCTGTGAGTTCCTGTTTCTGCTGTGGAAGTCTAGATGACAGGTAGAGAAATCCACACTGTTGACGCCTACATTCGGATAAGATGGATTCCAGCTGGTGCAATCCAGGTTACAAATGAAGCCCTGTGATGTTGCCCAGATGAATGTGTGACTTTGGACTTTACGTTCCGGGGCTGGTAGAACACTGAAGCTGAAATGTTTAGTGGCATACATGACCACCAAAGACCCTCACAAGGCAGCTACTCCAAGGTGAAATAGAAAGAGACAGAGACCAAGGACTCCATATTCCTCAGGAAAGGATGATTTACTTGTGTGCTGATATTCACCAGCATTAAGAAGTCTCAGGACATGTCTAGTGTTGGTTGCAGGGAGGCTCACACAGGTTTTACAGCCTGTTTTACTCCTAGGACTGTCCTGTTTTCCCTACAGTGCTGAAGGGGCTGCTCAGGGATTGCACATGGTGTAAGTATCCATGAAAAGCAGCTGCAGCAAGGCCTGCAGGCCTGTGCATGGTGCTACCTGAGTGCTAGCACTGTCACTACTGGGGAGATTTTCAATGACACCTGCAGAAACTGTGCTTTGCCTTTGGGAAGCACGAATGAGCCATTTCTTGGTTTTCTGTGGCACCTTTGATGGTTGTCCATTACCATCTCGTCTGGACCTGTGTTTATACAGATTGAAATCATTTTATTCATCTCATAAGCTGGCCTGTGCAGAAGCATGATTTCCAGGTAAGGGTGACTCATGCAAAGCTTTCTGTTCCCCACAGAAGCAGCAGTATCCTATGTGGGAAAGCCCAAGTCACTTCTAAGTCGTCTGCCAGGGCTGCACAAGATGAGGAGCCATCCAGTCAAAGGATGTCATGCATCTTCCCCTGGCAAGCAGAGGTGACCTGTGCCACTTTCATGCCATATTATCTGCACCTGCATCTGCCTTCTCTCTGGCTCCCTCTTCTCTGTCCAACCCATCTTTCCTCTTCCTCTTCTAAGGTCTTTCCTGGCCAGTGTCCCTGTAGCTCACAGTGAAACTTCTCACAAATCTCTCAGACCCCTAGCACATGCTGCTCCTCACTTCCACTGAGATTTCTCCTCAGCACCCTGTTTCAAGTCCCCCTCTACAGCTCTTTTGGTGCAGCCCCTTGGCAATTACAAGGCTGCTGGGCTGCTTAAATGATGTTTGTCATGCCGACTAAGAGTGGGCATCCTTTCCTTGAACTTCAGCTTGTGATCACAACATGCATGACATTGATGATTAAGTGCTGTGGGGAAAGCATCAGCTCTTCGGGTGTTTGCACAGCACCAAGACCAGGGCTGTCAGGCAGCAGAGGAGAAAGGAGGGGAAAAATGCCAAGGTAACTGTAGCAGGGTACAAGGAGCCCTCTTTCTGCAGTGATGATGTCATGGTGAAACAGGCAGAGAAGACGTCCATGGAACTGATGGTCCCTCAGCCTGCTTCCTCCTTCACCTGGGTTTCCCAGTCTTGATTGTGGCTCCTCACGGGCTCCTCCAGCCTGTCCCATCCAGCCCCTTTGTCCTGCAGGGCTGGCTCCTTATTGGGCTCTGCAAAGTGAAGTGCTTCAGAGTAGAAGTGGAAGAAAAATTCAGTTTGGGCTTCATTTGGGGTGAGAGTTAAAGCCCCTTCAAATTCAGATGCCTTCCAGTCCTTCCCTTGTCCACATTCCTTCAGTTCCTCCCTGTATGCCACCATTGCCTCCCGGTCTGTTGCGAGTCAAACACACACATCCCAGCTCAAAGCACAGTGAAGCTCTTGGAACAACAGAAAAATAAAGTCTCCATTCAGTAGAGTTTACAGACTGAGGGACAATTCCTGCTTTTGCAAGCATGGCAACATCTACATTTTGGGTCTATTTTGGGGATATAATTTATTCTTGGGCCAGAATTTTCTCAGCCAGGGACCTGTTACACCTTCTGCTGGGCAGCTATTGCAAGAGAGATGCTGACACAGTGGGAGGCAATGAAGGGCTTGACACCTTAACTAGTGTGATGAAAAAGAAAATTAAAATGCAATGTCATTGAAAAACAAGTGTAGGTGTTGTGTCCCCCTGGGGCTAAAAAAAATTATTTATGCGGCCCAATCCCATGAGCATGACTGCTGAGATTCCTCCCACCTTGCCTAAGAAAGAGGATTCAGCTCCATGTCATAGACCCTAATGTTAAGGTGTGCATAATGCAGATATCTATATGTGCACTGAGCATCTGTGCTCCCAGACAGTTGCCAGAGACCCAGTCAGGGCAGTCTGCAGAGTTACAAAGCATGCTTTAAGTGGAAAACTCTCTTTTTGTTTGGGTGTCAGAATGACAAGTGTTTGCATGGCTTTTCTCAGGGATGCACCTTCTTATGTCCTCTTCTCAAGGTCTGTCCCTGGGAAATTCCCTGCTCTGTGTATGTATCTGTGGAATAGCTTCACAGAGCAGGAGGAGGGTCATGATTTTGCTTTGCCAGGATATGAAGGACAGGTCTTGGGGAGAGCCATCAGGGACAGCTGTAGGACTCGCCTTTGTGAATGGACAGGTTATGCTGTCTGCTGTGTCTTGGTGGCCTTTGCAGGTCAAGTTGCCCCCACTTTGCCTGGTTTCAGAGCTAGACCTGCAGTCTGAAATGAGAACTTCATGAAGAAAAGGCTTTGACCTTTCCAAGGTAAAATAGGGCTTCCAGTCTAAAACTAGATACCTCTGAGAGTTAGGCACAGAGTTAGTGGTGCTGGAAATAAAATAAGTTGTTAAACCAGCCATGAATGTGGTGACTCTAGTTCTGGATCATTACCCTGCTGGCTGGCAGCAGCGAGGTCTTCGGCTTCTGAAGGAATTTCCACCCTGAGACTGGTGAGAACAAAGCAGCAGTAGCCAAGTCTCTATGCATAAGAGCATGAATTAGGACCTGCTAACTGCTATGGCCATGGTCACCATGGGAAGGAAATTCCAGCAGCCACAGAGCCTGTTTTATGGGGATGCTGAGGAGGTGTCGGGGGAGGGAGGTGGTGGAGTTAGAAGCAACCACGATAGGATGCTGAAAGGGGAAGAAACAGAGCAAGGAGATGGAAGTTCCACCAGACTTCTCTTTTTTTCCCCACTGGAGGACAAAAAAGGTGGTGGTGGGAGGGGATTTAGAGGGAAAATAAACAAAACCTGGCTTGTATTCAGCGCTTCTGAAGGGTGCTAACAGCAAGGAGCTGAATCTGTCACAGATGCATTTTAAGCCCTTCCAGCCCACGAATTCTTTTTCCAGAAGTTTCCCAGAGTAAGTAGAACTAGTCCAAGACCCAGAGAGCTTTGACATTTGGCCATAAATCTATGTGTCAGCAGCCTGGGAGTGAAAAGGGGAAAAAAGAAGGAGAAAAAAAAAGAAATAAGAAAACCCAAATCATGTAATGAAAGAGGGATGAGCTCAGCGCCTGGAGGAGCAAGGCTTGAAGTTGGGGCACGACGTCGTGAGGGGCAGCCGGGGGAGAAGGAGGGACAGACGGGGCCGGGGGAGGCAGCGGTAGCACAGTGTGGCCCATGCACGGGTGGGACCGCACTCCTCCGGCAGGAGAGCCAGCGGGATGATCGATAGGCGTCGAGCACTAACGGTGCTGTCTGGAAGGAACAGGATGGTTAGTGTAATCCGAGTCCCACTAGGGGAGCAGCCCACAGGTCACCCCGAGCTGGCCACTCGCCACAGCCTTCTTATACATCTGAACGTGTCTTCCGAGTGAACTTTCAGAACTTCAGGGTTTGGTAGGGCTTTTCTTTCTCTTCCTTTTTTCCTTTTTGTTTTTTTTTTTTTTGTTGTTGTTGTTGTTTTTGTTTGTTCGTGTTTTTTTTCGAAATACAACAGAATCTCTGTTTGTGCATGGTGGGGGAATAAGGGATGAGGGCTTAAACAGCTGCTATGGATGCTATTTAGATTTGCGGGGGGGGGGGGGGGGGGGGGGCAGGTCCTGAGAGGATGATTGATGGCTTCTTTCAAGACAACCAGGAACATAAGCCTCCCCTCCCCCTGATCCAGAGGTGGGCTGCACACATCCAGTGGCTGCTTCAACAAATGGGATCGAGGTTAAATCCACCCAGATGCAGGCTGAGAAGGCAGATAACCAGTTTAAAGAATCTTGCAACCCTCAGTCACACTGTCCCTCAGAGATTAAGGTCTTTCAAGTTGAAGCAGCCAATATGGTTTCGATCAGTCCAGACAGATTTTACAGGAACTGCTTTTGTCTTGCTTTAAGCCCTCAGATGCTTGTGTTAAGCTTCTTCCAGCTAAGTGAGGTCAGGCTGGGTTTCCAGGGAAGGGGTTCAAGGAACAAATAGGGGGAGAGGAGATCTGCGTTGCATGCCAACAGGAGCACTCTTATTTAGCTCAGGGCTGCAGCGGGGCTGGCCAAAGGAGATGTCTGAAGTCCCCAGGCTATAGATAACTGGGCTTCCAAAGTGCTGTTCCCCAGGGCAAAGTTATTTGTCCCCAGTGCCCCTCCTGAAAGCCCTCAGTATGGATTTGGGGAGGCTGTGGTTATATTCAAGTTGCTAGTGAGGAGTTTTGCAAAAAGCTGTTAAAGCAGCCACCGCTCTCCATCCCAGAGACTTCCCCGTGGAGTGGGAAAGGGCTCTGGTTCCTCCCAGTCGGAGTACTTTGGGCAGTCAGGGTGCACCACAGCCCCAACATCCTTCCTGGCAAATGCCTTCCCATGAACATTCCTTGCCTCCTCAGCATATCCAGCTTGCAAGGTCCAGTGTGACAAGGCATGAAAAATAATTTGTTTTGGTGGCTTAAATGTGCCTCTGAGGCATTAACATCATTTCATGGAAAATATCAATGTGAATAAACCTGGTCCCCCTTTCTGGCCGCATTGGTTTTATTTTCACCTTAGAACTTTGAAAGAGATCCCTGCAACTTGGCAGAAGCATGTTATGGTTCTTTTTTTTTTTCCATGTTGTCTAATCACAGAGATGATGGGACAGACTGCACCCTAAGCAAGGTTGTGGATGACACCAAACCAGGGGATGACTTGTTTTTAGCTGGGGCTTGGAACAGAGACCAAGAGGTTCCTTCCGATCTTATTTATTCTGTGATTTTATAATAACCCCTTTAAATCTAAAAATACAGCACTTCCCCGGACCATCACCGTGCAGGTGAGAGCTGAGGGTATGAACCCAGCCATGAAATGATGGGAGAGGAGAAGCCAGCTGTACACCGTGCTGGGAAATCTTGCCATTCTGTGCAGGCGATACGATTTAAACCTCGCTTTGTTCCAGCACTCCTCCAAATAATCTGTCATGTCTTCACTCCCTCCCTCCCTCCCCTCCCCGCCCCGCCCCCCCCCCCCCCCCTTCTTAGCCTAAGAAAACCTTTTACCCTAAGAAGGTCTAGCTTTTCATTTAATGAGAAAGAGGTGTAGGTTTGGGGATGTGCAGCAGCAGAGAGCCTGAAAACAGTGATAAACTTCAAACCATCACTTTAGAGATGGCTTCTGCATTGTGTGCTTCCATGGGCATTTACAGACCCTCCCAAAAACCATTAATTTGCTTTGTATTTAAAATCTATATGAATCGATTCATAAACCACAGCTATGTGAAACTACTGGAAGGCTGGAAACAACTTCAAATAGCCATCGGTCGATTCTTTTGTCTCAGCCATGCCGAGGTTTACCTAAAGCATATGTGGAAGATGAGAAGAGAGCAGAGCACATCAGCAGTATAATGACGGGACACAGGTCACTTCTGGGCCAGCAGGTCTTTAGTGAATAAGCCAATACATCCAAAAAGTGCAATCAGGCACCGCAGATCAGCGGCACTGAGGGTAGATCCAGAAAACCTTGCTGGTCCCTGACACCTGGACCAGCACCCACTCACATCCAAGAGGCATTTGCAGCCCCATTTAACACCCACCCCCCGCTGCGCCCCCCCCCCCGCTGCGCCCCCCCCCCCCCCCCAACACACACGCTGCGCTGGATCAGGGCAGCGCAGGCGAACTGAAGCCTGGCTGGGTGGATAAACACACTCGGCTTTCAACCTGCAACAGGGGATTCTTCACAGCAGGGGCTTTGCCGCTCTGCTTCCCTTGGGCTTGTTCTCTAGCTCGGACCTGGTTCAAGGCAAGTTGAAGTCCAGATACTGCAGGGGAGGGAAGATAACTGTTACATTTTTAACATAGTACCAATTATTCTTCTTCCAAACTCTGAGACGGCAGCAGCCTCCACGTACCGGCAGGCGTTTACTTAGTAGCAGGACGCCTGAAATTTGATGCTGTCTCCACAAAAATCCTCAAGTACACTTAACAATAGCCCTTGTTTACAGCCATCAAGCCGCTTGTTTTCCTCCCTTTCCTACAGTGATGCAACAGCCACTACTGAAGAATTTGCTTTCTGAGCCAGAGGCTGCTTTTCGGTGCGTTTCAGTCCACAGAGGTTTTGGGTTTATTTCCAGATTTACAGGGAGCAGATTCTAGCTTCATTGACTTAATTTCTTCTACACTGTCAGAGGGACGCTGACCTCCCCGGGGGGTGATTCATCCTTTCTGGAGTTCCTGTTCAAAGGGGTGCATAAATGTAACTCAAGAACAAGGTTGGGAAGCGAGAACATGGGTTTTCAGTCATGTTTTCTGCAACAGATTTCCTGTATGGCCCTTGGCTCTTCTCTTAGTCTTATTGAAAGCAGCTCAGTGTCCAACCATCATGGGAAATGACCAGTCTCTCGGGGCCTCTCTACATCTTCAACATGGGTATCATCATGGTGTGCCCAAAAAAAGAGTGGATATACTTACCTGAACACAGGTGATGCTCGGAAGATGCACTGAAAGGAGCAGTGTAAGCACATCTGAGAGACTGCCATGGGAGTGTTTTGGTGGTGAAGTCCTCACTCAGACAGTGTGGTCCAACAGGCACAGATCTGCTGGACTAGGACTCCAAAGACCTGCTGCTCTAGGTTTCTCCCCTCACTTCATGGATAAGAACAGACGAGACACCCTGTGGGGTCAAATCTGTGACTCAGCTAGCCCATACTCTGGGCAGAGACAGTGGTCATTTTTTGGGCCATCTTCTGTCATCTCCTCCATGATCCAACAGCAATCACAACTGCTGCTCTGGGGAGGTGAAAGTGTCCATCCCTGCTTGGCCCCTTTAGAATTCACTTATTCCTTTGTCCTTCAGTTTGTCTGATCTCTTGCTGATCCCACCAGCCTTCTGTGGCAGCCACTTCCAGACACTGACTGCCCTCAGTGCCAAAGTACTTACATCTGTTTGAAATATCTGATAGTTTTCTTGACTGCCTTCTAGCTCTTGTATTGTGGGACTTGGTGAACAACAGTTCTGCATGTAGCTGACTGATTTACTCTTTCCAAAGTTTAATTACACCCACTAGAGCATCTTCTTTTCCAAACTGAAGGCTACCAACCATTTCAGTCTCTTCTTATAGGATGATTCAAATACCTTTGGACAAGTCACTACAAGCTTTCTGTGCCAAAGTTTTCAGCCTTGCCATCTAGGATGTCATCCTTGCTAGCATCCTTCAGCTGCTGCTTTCAGTAAGATCCCTTTTCTCTTGGAAGCTCCAGTCCATTCATGAGCAAACAAAATTAAACAAAATAACAGCAAACTTCTGCTGGTAGTGCAGGGCCCAGGACCCAAGCTGTGCAGGTCTGAATCCACCTCTTGGGAGGCGATGGACTCCTATTCTGCCCACCTAAAAAATGATACCTCCTGTTATTTTCCCAGAAGAGCTGGGACTCCAGCAGCATTTCTGAAGGCTCTCCTGGGTTATTCTACAGACACCTGTGAGAAGAAGACATTCCTCATGAAAGAAAGGGCAGAAGATAAGAAGATCCTTGGTGTGGTTTTCAGAAGAAAGCTCTCTCACCAGCTTAGCCCAAAAAAGTTACCTTGCAATGCGATGCATGAGTGAATTCTGGAAAATGCCTGAGGGCTGCATCACCTGTCTTGTCTCCTGGGTGTCAGAGAAAAGAGTATTGCCTGTCATCTTGGCAAACAAGACACCCATACCCCTCAGAAGATCAGAGTCAACTTTGCCAAGTTAACTGCTGGAGGATGACTCCCCTATCCTGTCCCATGTGTCAAGGTACTCTGCTGTGACAGGGTGGTAGAGTGGGGATGGGGGCGAATGGTTTATCATGTGGCAGCCCTGCCACATCACCCCATGACTGCTTCCAGAGCCAAAACCACCCCCATCATACAACCCAGGTACAGCACTGTCTCGTGCTTAAAATAATAAAAAATTAATAAAATAAAATCTCTGCAGAACATAGGTGTCTTGTGCTGTGTGTGCGATGCAAAACGATGGGAAGAAGATATGAAATGAGCATTTCACTATGTTTCTAGGTAATTATCACCTCCTGTCACCTCCCTGTACAGGACTTCCCTGTACTGTTGTGGCCTCCTTGGTTTACAATAAAGTGGGCAGCATGGATAAAGCATCACAAAGTCTCCAGATTTTGTAAGTTTTCTGTATCTGCCCTGTGAGCAATGCAGATACTGACTCCTCTAAAGGCTGAATGACAGACCTCTCCACACCACGCCTGGAGCCAGGGCCTCTAATCAACAACTTTCTTACGAGGGTTTGCAGTATTTCTTTGTACTTGGTTGTTTGCAGCTGTTCCTAGGAGCTTGATAACAGACCTGGACAGAGATGGCGGTTTGTTACATTTATCTAGCTGTCCTTCCAGGTTGCAAGTGACAGCTGCCTCTCCTCCCGATCCACAGGGCACTTTGAGGAGGAGTGCGATTATTTTAAAAGACTGAAAAGTTGCCATCTTTCAGCATCAGACAGGAGAAACGGAACAGAAAATATGTGCTGTGTACACAGTTCTGTGGATGAAATGCTGTATTAGGACACAGAAAACTGGCTTCCTGAATCTGTCACCTTCATAGCATCACGTTTCATTTCCATGCGTTTATTTCTAATCCTATTTTTTTTCCTCTTTAAATGTCAATTTTTCACAGTGTGGTTTAGTTCTGGCAAACACACTTGATGGTATGCTTTATCACAGAACAAGTAAATATTGGTCAGAATACCAAGTGCTTACAATAAATAGGCAGGAGACAGGGAAGCCACATTCCTGCCTTACCCTAATGGTCTTTGCAACACTTTGGGGAGGAAGATCTAGCCTACCAAATTTTCCCTCCAGCAGCATTCAATGAGGGTTCATTTCACACTTCATTACTTGAAATGCAGCCACACGCACCTGTATACCAAACATCTGGGCTCCTGTTGGCATTTGAAGTCTGCTTGAAGACCATTGTGTTGCCGAGGTGGACAATGCTTGAGTGTGGGAACTTGTACTTGCTCTGCTTCATCAGGGGACTTGAGGGATGTGACCAGGGTTTTTCAGATAAGACTGAGATTTCGTATTCAGTTTCAATCCATAGTAAAAATAAAAGGTCTGCAGAAAACTCTAGACCAAGCCAAGCTCAGTGGAGACCAGCCCTTCAGTGATCTGGAAGGTCTCATTCTGAAGTTGATGGGGAATGCCAATGAGTGCTTTTCCCTGCAAGGGCTGATCAATGAACATGCTTGTGGCAAACAGGGCTACATGGTGAGTTGTGCAAAGTGAATCACTGGCAGCAGGTGTAACCCACTTTCTCCCAGCACATCCCTCTCATGTCCTGTGTGTTCGCATTCATGTGGAGTTTTACCCTTGCTCATAAGCCCATCATCTGCAGAGATGCCTGATAATATACCTGAATGAGGTCTGGATCATACCAAAACCAGAGAAGCACATGGCTCCCTGAACATGGCTCCAGATGGAAGCACAGAGAGTGGTGAGCAGGACCCAGACCAAGCTATACCTTCACAAAAAAATTTTGGGGACCCTTGTGGTGCCAGTGCTATGAAAAAATAAAACATGCTTCTCACTATCCATCCACCCAGCACCTCTCAGCAGCACAAAATCCTATTTAAATAGACAGGCAGGAAGGAACGATTCTTTATCTTGCAAAGCAGTGAAAGGCAGCATTGTTGGGCCAGATGGTTTCATTACCCCCTTGTGTGCGATTCTGTACACCAGAGCTTATGTTCCGAAAAGTGAAAAATGACCTGTTATGTGTGTGCATGCATGCATACACAGCTTCTTGCCATGGCTCTGCAGCAAGGCACCCAAGCAGGCTTGGTTACTTACATAACTTGTCAAAGGGACAAAAACCCACTCCGCAGTGCTGCGTTTTTTGGATTCACTCTGTATTCCCTTGCCTCCACCAGACAATTAGGAACAGGCCTCCAGGAGTGCATCGTGCTCTGAGAAACCCAGAAAAGCCTCTGCCAATCCCCCAGTGACCCCACGATCTGGAGGTAACATCCATACTAAGCTGTTTTTAAGACAAACAGAAGGAAATACTTAGGTGTAAAATTACTTGGCAGAAGCCGACCCATTTCCTTTTTTGACAGGGGCAAAATAAAAAGAATAATCATCCACGATCCTGAAAAAACCAGCCACCCACTAAGAGAATAGGGGGGCTGCATGCTCCTTTTGGATGATACTCTGTACCCCTTAAACTGGCGAGGCAGGACTGTCCTAAACTCTCCTCTACCATGCAGCCAAGCGCACAAAACAGGCTGGGAATGGGAGCCAGCCAGGTGAGCCTTGCTTCCCCATCATCCATTTATCAAGACCCTCCTCTCCTCCCTCAAGGGCTCTTCTGCAGGCTGCAGGGCTAGAAACCCAAGGAAAAGGGCTAGGATACTGTCTAGCTCCCCCAAGATCCTTTGAGGTTGTTTTTAAAGGATTCTGGGCAAGTCCAAGTAACTTCTTCCCTCTCCTCCCTCTTCCCAAATGTGGAAGCAGCAGAGATCTGGTGGGGAAGAAATGCAATGAGCTATTTCCCAATGTGGCACCCCCCTTCTTGGTTGCCCCAAGGGGGCCATCCACCCCATCCATGAACCTACAGGAACATGAACACCACGTAGGTCACAGGAACAAGCCCTTGGTACCTCTCTAGCATTTGAGATCTCACTCTCTGAGCAATATAGGACACTAAGGCAAGCACCACCCCTCTCTAAGTTCATTGTCTAGCCAAAGCTCACCTTCTAGACAAGCCTCATGAGTCAACAGAGGGAGAGAGACATCTCCAGAGGTTGCTTTGCCCATTCTGAGGTCTGTACCTAAGACAAGCAAGGCAAATTCCCTCCTTAACATTCAAAACACCTAAACTTGCAGCAAACTCATTCATGGAGCCAGAGAGAACACAAGAAGCTGGGGATACCTGAGCACCCTAACAAACTTGTTCTGGAGCTGTTGCCACCACTTTGAACTTGTTTATTTATGGATTTTGTTTCATTCTAGATGGAAATCAGTGTACAGCACAAGATAACATTGCACTAGACTGTGCCATGTAATGCAGCTAGCGCCATGGGCCGCTATCCTACAGTCAGGATATTTGTGGCTGCTGCAGAGGCAGGACCCTTTCACATCTCCTGAGATCAACTAGGGGAAGGGCAGCAAATCACACTTTTGAGAAGCAGCATCCCACTCATCTTCTCTGATGTTACTGTTCTGGTTGGGGATGTGTTTTTACAGGCAGATTACCAGTAGAACTGGTAAAACCAGTAAAAAGAGATCCCGGTTAAACTTCAGTTCCAAGAAGGATTGGCTCAAGTGGGAGAAAATCACATCCCAGACTGAAATGATTACACTGGCCCATAGCCTCATGCAGAGCCAGGCACAGGCTATCTGCATGAACAATGCAATTCTTAATTCCCTTGTCTTGTCTTTTCTGTTCACCAATTCTTTTTCTCTTTTCGCCCTTGCTTTCCCAATACTTAAAGAAAAAGCAATGAAATAGATTAAAAAAAAACCAAAACAAAACCAACCAAAACCTCCTCTGCCTAATATGAACAGTGGGAAACAGTTAATACTGTTGTTTAAGGAATAATTTCTTTTATTATGCAGCAATCATTCTAACAAAGCCAGAGATTTAACAGCTCAGTTAAATCCCTGAGGCTGACAGTTTAGATATAATTTTAAAGTGTTTGATAAATACATTAAGAAAAGAACAAGTTGACCATTTTCACTCTAATTATTTCTTCAGTGTAACTCTTTAGGGGTTTTTTTCAGGTGTTGACACACATAACGGTGACAAAATCAAAAAAAGGTATTGAAATTCTCTTATTTCCATCAGCGTGATCTGCTGCTTGGCACCATGGAACTCCATCTTCAGATGTTCACTATATGAATTGCCTCACTGCTATACCCCAGCTTCCCTTTTCATGGCTTTAAGTCTGATGTAAACACGTAGTTTGGTGTTTCACCTCTTCTCCAGTCCCCACAAGGCAAAGGAATAAATATTCGAAAGTCACATATAATAATTTTTAAACAAAGTATCAAGTACCTCTTTAACCACTGGAATATAAAAACCCAGCACTAAATGGTTCTCCAGCCTAGTTTTAAATAAAGAATACAGTTGGGAACAGTTTCAGAAGGCTTAGGCATTGCAATGTAGATGTCCACAAGTGTGTAAGTCACTCTAAACTCCTTTTCAGATTGATGGAGAGACATGCATACCTGCAGCAACTGAGACAACTCAGCCTGAAAAGATTTGCAAGCAGGTAACATGAATCAGTTTATAAGAACTCACTACTTTTTGGCCATAAGGGAATTTTAGGCAAACCGCTCTAACGTAAGTGTTGTCATTCAGACAGATGGATAGTCAGTGCACTTTATATTATTGTTGCTCTAAACATGGGATCTTGCTCAGCGAGCTGGAATGGCTTCAGGTGGGATGCATCTGGCTTATCTGTAACAGTGGAGAGCAACCTTAAAATTTTGGAAACCTTTTTCACCTTGCTAATGTTCTGCATGCTCTGACCACCCCCAACCCCTCTGCTGCACAAGGTTACTGTCCTTTTTCTTGTCCAACCAACTTGCGACATACCTTAATCTCCAGCAAGCCAGACCAGCATCAGTCTGGAACAGGTTTACTAGCACACATTTCAGTTGATGTGGGAAAACAAACAGGAACTAGGAATGGTCAGAGATCACCTTAGAATAACACAAGTGATAAAATATATTTATATTTTTTGCTTTTGTCTTTTTGGTGATTGTGGATTGGTAAGAAGAAATTGTGGATTTCCTTTTTTCATTTCGGAAAAAATAAACTTTCCTTTCCACTTGTACCTGGGAAAGTGAAGCTCTTGATTGGGCTAACCAACACAGTTTGGAAGGACAAGTATCATCTGACTTGTGTCAGATGAGTCAGCCTGGAAGGAGACCAGTGGGGAAAGATATAAAACCATGTTCTTGCAGACTCAGGAACCCAAGGTGGAAACATCCTGGCTTCATCAGATACAAGAAATGTTCCTTGCAAAGTCATATTTGTGTAACTCTGGGGAGACATTTGGGAATTTCCTGTGCTGTCACCATGCTGGAGAAAGCTGACCTGGCAGTAAGATCTAACACAGAGGCTTTGAAATATTTTCATCCAAATTGCCATGGTTCTCCTTACGCAGGGAAGAGGGGAAACACAGTGACCCATGCACCCTCAGGAAAGGCACTTCAGACACTGGCTCTGATTTTTATGCCCTTTTTCTTCATTGCACAGCTCTTTAACAAGCAACTCTCTGCTCTCCATCCTGCTACAAAGGGCCATCTTTTGGCAGGGGATTTGTATCCACACCAAAGACTCAAGACATTCCTGTGTAAAGGCTCCTGGATCCCGAGCTCAAGTGCACTCAAGTCATTAGCACTTACTGAGTGAGGAGACAGAGGATAGAGCCTGGAAAAGTAAAGGTATTGATAGCAAGAAAGAAGAAATGGAAGGCAAAACAGAAATGAGGACAGGAAGGTAAGGTTGGGAGTGATGATTTCATGATATACACAGGATCGGGTAAAACATGAAACAGAAAGGTCACCTGCCCTCAGACAGGGCCAGATCAGTCTAACCCATCTCTGACAGAAGATTAGCCAAATGTGCTATTAAACTCCTTTGCAGAAACGAAGTGTGTTACAGCCCCCCTTGTTCCAAGGAAACACTCCTGGTCAGGAGCCAAAGTGGCAATTTATAGCTCACTGTCATCATCTGTTTTTCCTACAGCCAGCTTCATAAGAACCATCAGAAATGTCATGTTCCGAGAAGAGCAGTTAGGGCTTCCTCCCTCCCACTTCCAGTGCTGCTCCTGGCAGACCTGGAGTCATGATTTCATGCACATTTAGGGCTCATCACTGGTGTGGAAATCTGCATTTCAACATCGTCTTTTGTCTTTTAGACAAAAACATTTGAGAGTTACTTTGACAGAGCAGGATAGAAAAGGAAATTGCTGAGGAATATGGAGACAGAGTTATGATGCACTGCCAAAGCAGATACTTTCCTCCCACCCCCTTCCAGAAGATGCTTTATGTCTGAGCAATTGCAGGCCAGCCTACTTGTGCACATGCAATCTGATGCACTCTTGCATCATTTTATCACATACTTCTCTCCCCCTAAATCCTAGCCCCATTTAATGCAACAAGTGAACAGTGTGCAGGTAATGATTCTTTTAAGGTGGGATTCAGCTGCCTCTGCACAGGCAGCTCGTACCATCTGAGGGTGCAACAGGTCATCCACGCAAGTTTGGGGAGACTCCTGCCCTTCTAGAGCAGCATTTGGAGGCTGTCGGTGGGACACCTCCATGGCTTTGCCAATGTAGCCAGTGACTTGAACATAGACAATAAAATTAACCCTTCCTATTAAGGTGAGATCTTGTCCTGGTTTCAGTGGGATGGAGTTATTTTTCTTCTTGGTGGTTAGTGCAGTGCTGTGTTTTGGCTGCGATTTGAGAACGGTGTTGATAGGACACTAATGTTTTTGGTTGCTGCTGGGTGATGTTTGTACTAGACCAAGGACCTTTTTGTTCCTTGGGCTCTACAGGTGAGAGGGCTGGAGGGGCACAGAAAATTGGGAGGGGATAAGGCCAGGACAGGTGACCCAAGCTAGCCAAAGAGGTATTCCATACTATATGATGTCATGCTCAGTATATAAACTGGGGGAAGAAGGAGAAAGGTGGGGACATTTGGCATTATGACATTTGTCTTCCTGAGTAACTGTTATATGTGATGGAGCCCCGCTTTCCTGAGGATGGCTGAACACCTGCCTGCCCTTGGGAAGTGGTGAATTAATTCCTTGCTCTGCTTGTGTGCACAGCTTTTGCTTTACCTATTAAATTGTTCTTATTCCAACCCTTGGGTTTTACATTCCTTTCCAATCCTCCTCCCCATCCCTCTGGGTAAGGGAGGAGTGAGCAAAGCGGCTGCATGGTGCTGGGTTGCTGGCCAGGGTTAAACCATGACAGATCTAAAACCCCAGAGTTTAAGACATTTTAAAGACAGAGGTTGTTGATTCTACAGGGGAAAAAGAAAACACAACAAAATCAGCTGAAGGGTGCAGAGTCTACTAACATATGAATGTCACAGCAGAGATTGGATAATCTATTTTTAAAAAAATACTGTGACTTGGAGTTCAAACACCTGTGAATTCTCTTACACACAGATGATCCTGCCTCCAGAAAGGAGGCTATGCCAGGTGACCTCTCGGACACCTTACATATTTTCATGATGCCTACATATCTCAGGCATATTTTCACAATTCCTACGGCAGGTCAGCGCTCCAACCTTGATGAGATATGGTATGAGATAGAAGAATGCCAATGTGATGTCACAGGACAGAGTCTCTGTATTTCTTGGAATTACTTTATTAAATTGGAGAAACACTGAGATCAGAAACGAAACAAAAGCTGTGCTAAAAGGAGACTGGCAAGGTTGCAGAGTCAACCACCCAAACAATAGGAAATGCCAAAATTCAGACTGCCTTTCTCTTTTCTGGACTAAACTACCCCTTCTTCCCTTGATCATCATAGACTATGTTTTATTACCTGAATTGCTTTTCTTTCACTTCTCTTTCCTTTCCATCTCTTTTTGAAAGAACACTGACCCCTTCAAGACACAATGTGTCAGCTGATACGTCTTCCATAACTGGAGTAGGAAAAGTGCTTACGTGTCTTACAGCGCCTTAGTTTGTTTATACATCCCAGGACAGTACGACAGCAGAACATCGCTGACTCATAGCCACAAGTGACTCATTGTAAAGCCCAGATCCTTCCCCTCATGCTGTCCCTAGCCAGCCTCCCTCCATCCTTTTCAGGCTGGTTAACCTCATCTAAGCATGGGCCTTTGTTTTCATACCCATGGACTCCAACCTATTTTTCCAGGCTATTTCTCCAGTTTGTGGAGTTTGCCTTGGGTTCCCTTCCAGTCTGCTGGCCTTTTCATCTCCAGCCCTAGCCAATGCCACCTGCACATCTGATACATGAAGTCTCTGTTTCTTTCTGCTGGTCATCAGTGGAAATATCAAACTGTCCCCAACCCCCGGGAAGCACAGCTCTACAAAGCCTTCTGGTCTGGCAGCAGGCAGCCTGTGAATTTGTTCTTGTACATGTTTCTGTTACTTCATTCAGCAGAGCTGTTGACACTAGTGGATGTCCTCTTCTCTTTAGATCAAGAGGAGAAAGGGGATGGGATACTTAGCCAAGGGAAGTCTGAAGAGTTAGTGAAAACATGAAAGGGTGACACCAAGTGGCTCTGGCAAAGCTGTTCCAAGTTAAAACACTTCCCTGTGACTACAATAGCATCCATCATAAGACAGCAACAAACGTGTTTCACAGCCCTATCAGGCTATATCTTAAGAACACTTCTTAGTTAATGAAGGCAATCTGGTTTTCCATGGAAAAAGCAAATCACGCTTTCATAAGACGAAGACCAACACAACTTGCTGCCTAAATTTAAAGATGAAGCAGTGTTCAGATTTACCAAAAAAACCCAAAACAAACAAAAAAAACACCAAAAACCCCACTACACCAGGATTTCAGAATTCAAACCAAACATTCCTCTTGCATTTTTTTCCTCACAAGTAACTAAACTGTCCCACCTAAAAAGATTCAAAGGAGAAAAAAACCCATCCCAAAATAGGAAAACTACCACCACCTTCACACCCTCACCCAGAAGGGTAGGGAGGGGCAAAAAGGGGGAGCTAAGATGCAGTAACGCTAGTAGGCTAGCACACAGTAAGATTTTCTCCTTACTAACTATACTGAAGTTTCTAAAAGCAGAAAACAAAAATAATAATAACTAACTTGAAAAAAAGCACAATAGAAAGAAACCCACCTGCAGATTACAGGGACCATGAGAGAGCAGCCAACCTAGCATTGTTACAGTAACAAATGCACTGAGCTTGTCAGCCAAATTAAATCAGATCTTCCCTATATAGATTCATTAAACCCCAGATGACATAAATTTAATCCTCTTAGTAATAGCTACTGGGGGCAAAATACCTCATTGTATAAATCAGGCAATGGTGCAAACGATGTACACCTGATGTTATAAACATCTGGGAGCTGCAACTGGGTAAGGGCAGGCTCATTCCCTTCCCCACCCTCGCATACATCCTGAGCAGTGTTTGCTCCAGTGTGAAGTTCATTGAATTAACTGACTTTTTCAGTGGTTTCAGCTGGGGCTTAGGTGTAGCTGCCACACAGTGGGCACAGATCTTGGGGATGAGTTAACAAGTTAAGCTTAGTTTAAGTGCTAGGATGTCCATCTGCCCTGGTTGGTTCTCTCCATTCTATTCCTGTTTTCTGCTGCTCTTGGCTGTATTTTAGAAAGGAAAGAAATAATCTATATCAGTCTTTTCTGTGCTGCTGATTCTTTCTCAGTGTATCATATGATTTGTGATGACTTAAGGGTAAGGATTTACTTGCACGCTACTTCCTTTTTCTGCTAGCTACTGCCTGCTTTCTCTTAGATTCATAGGGGTGGTTGTAGTAATTTTCTTGTGATTTTCTGTCCTCTTTCATTTGTGACCCAACATCAGCTTTGTCTTTTCAAACTATAATTACTTATTGGATGGAGTTCTTGGTGGAGAGCTGTATTGCAGCTGCCAGCTTTCTTTCTTGATCTTATAATTTTGAAACCCAACCAACAGGTAAACCATTTCCAGGAAAGCTCTAAAGCATAGAGCATGTTTGCTTCTTGCCTAGAATTGCCTTGATTTTAATACCCTCAAAGTTTGAGGAGCTATGGTTGTGTCAATGGGACAGATGACTTCAAATGTCCAACAGCTATCTCTAGTGTTGTTGAGGTTCTATGATTTCTGTATTCAAGAGAAAAATTCAGGCTATGTGCTTTTTGTGACCACCAGATTTGGAAACCATAGAAAGAGATATGGGAAATACCCAGAAATACCTGCAGGACTTTCCCTATAGGTGTTTTGCATCTCTATCATCTATATGTCCTGCTCTGAGCAGCAGGTTGAACTAGATGGTTTCTATAGGTCTGTCCCAGCCTATGTGGTTCCACATTTCCTCTCTCGGTGTGTTATATGGAGCGGTAATGTCATCGGTATTTAGGAGAGGCTGGTTCTTTCCAACCATTCTTTCTTATCTCAAAATCCATCTCCATGACAGCAAATCCTGGGAATTGCTTTCAACCAAAAATTATAGTGCAGTAGAACATGATCTCTTGGCCAACAAGTAGCAGATGCTACCAGCTGGAGAAGATCAGAATTCCCAAATGGGAAAAACAGTTATATAGCCCTGGCTGGGGCTTAGTTAAAGCAGAATGCTCCATTGCCCAGAGTTTCCATGATAAGTGCTGGAAAAGAGCCCAACCTGCAAAGTGCAGATCAGATTACAGTTTCACTATGGTTTTGCCATTAGAGGCAGAATAGGTAGGAATGTCGAAACTTGTGGCTGTTTGAAACTTTTCACTTTAAAGCCCTATTTTCATGTGCTTACAATGCTGTCAAAAATGAAGCAAAGCACCATGAAATGCAGGGTGTATGCCATAGGCTGGATTTCCCTGGATAGTTCAGCCAAAACAGTTCTGAGAACAAGACTGAAGGGAGAAAAATATACTGTTTTACCTGTGGTGAATGATTATGGAAACCTCCCTTTGGAAAGCTACAGTGTGCCTTTGACTTTGAACAGGCCCTCAAAATTTAGCAGGGAGCACCCTGCTAGATATCCCTGTTGCAGATGTGTCTTTTGGCACTGATGAAAGAATTTTCCCAGATTTGTTTGGGTTAAAATTGCAGAGCCTGTGTCCACTCAACAAAGACTTGTAATAGTTGTGCAGTTAAATTCTCTGCCCCACCCAGACTCCTTCCATACAAAGAGTGCTCCACTTTAGGCTCTGGAGATGCTGAGCACTGCCAGAGGTGTAGGCTAGGTGAGTCTAATGTCTCTCTCAGCTTTGTCCATTAGAGGGGAGGAAGGCCTCTGATGACCTTTGGAGTGATGCTGGGCACAGCCCTCTTCGCCCTCTTGGAACAACTCAGGACAGGGGCCTCTCCTTTTGGTTTTGTTCCTCCGGGCAGAAGGCAGCAGGTATTTCCTCACCTTTGGCTGCACTGCTGAGATGACTACAAATATTGCTAATATGTCAAGTGTAAGAGGCTTTCCTATACCTTATTCCCTCTTCTGAAGGTAAAATTTATGCAGCAGAGTGAGGTTTTTTGCTTGTGTTATGTTTATGTCACTCTCTGTTGACATTAGCAAAGGTTGGCATCTGGAGCAGAGGATGGCGAGGCTTGCAATGGTCCTTAATGGACTTTCCCCTGCAGTCTCAGACTTACGCAACTTCTGATAACAGACATCTGAGACAGCTCCAGGTTTTGCCCCAGGGCTTTAGAAAGTCGATTCCTGTTGGCACAAATTCTGGAGCATTTTGGAAATAAAGCCTGAAATCTCTAAATTAATGTAGGAGAAGGTGTGGTGGTGAGCAGAGCACAAGTGTTGCCGTTCAACAGTAACAGATAATGCCAAGGAGGCAAAACGCAGGATTTTGCATCAGTTGGCTAGTGCTGCCCTGGAATTTCATTCTGGCCAAGGCCAGGATGTCTCTGCCTATGTGGCTCCAGCCATCTGGATGAGGGAGCCTCTGGTAACTAACCTACATTAGTGTGCCAGATACGCACAGCCTTTGGTGAGAGGTCGTGGGAATGGCAAGCTCACACGGGGTACATTGGCTTTTGGTTATATACCCTAAAATACCTCAACCTATATTTTCTGATACTCAACAAAGTGTTGAGGGCACTTTCAATTCTTCTGTCAGTGAGTAATTTTTCACCAAATACAAAATTTCTTCAAGTACCTCCTTTGAAAATTTTTCTAACTGGAAAATTGAGTGTAATATGAAGATATCAAAGTGTCTCAGTCTAATCTGGTTTGCTGTCCATAAGAACAGCTAAGAATTATTAGCTATTTCATTCATTTTGTTTCATCAGTAGGTCTCCTAGAAGTGATAAAGAAGGACCATATCATGTTCCTCTTTGGGAATACCAGAATTGTGGGAAAGAATGACAGAACTGGTTATTGGAAAAAGTGAGTTCACCTGTTTCTTGGAAATTATTCCCAGGGAAATACTAAAATCTTGCACAATCACACACATACATCTACAGATCTAATGTGATATCTGAGAGCAAGGACCCGTCTTCTTTATGTAAGAGAGAGGAAAAGAATCAAGAATTAAGATCTAGAGAATGAAATTCAAGACCTTCACAGTGAACGTGTTCACGACTGTAGCTGCTGTTTAGTTGCATGCAGGTCTCTAGTTCTTTCTCCACCACTGATCTAGTGGATATCCCATACTACATCCAATATGCTTAGATTAATATAGACTTTGGCTGGGGAGTTACAATGTCCTAAGGAATTCCTCAAGGCAGATATGAGGGTGCCTTCCCTTGGATGTAAGACACAGTCAGGAAGCTGCTTGGAATTAGGCACCAGACTCATGTGAGTTGCACTGACATATGTCTTAGTTGCAGACTCCCTGCCAGTGATTCCAGCTCCCTTCCCTGCCCCTTTTTCCTAAAAGCAGGAGAGGTTCTCAATTCAGTGTCTTGGAGTAGTGTATCTATGGTTCAGGTTGACATCAAAGCATGGGTGAAGGCCAGAATGTCACAGACTTACCCATTTTGGACATTTTCCTTTAAATGTTGCAGGTGACCCTGTCTACCACCCACCCTCTGAGTTCCATTTCAGCTTTCCCTAGCAACTGCTGCTCAGGGGACATGAGACACAGCTTGCACTTGGGAAATCCAGTCCCAGAACTGCGTCGCTTCTATCTAAACAGCACTCAGTGTGAGTGTCTGGTTCTCTCTGATTTAGTTCCTCTGTCTGTAAAAGGCATTTGTAGGCAGAAGCACTGCAGTGTCCATTGTAGGTATGGAATAATTGGTGAAACTCTACCTTGGTGTTGCCATGGTGTACCAAAATAGAGCATTTTATCTCTGCAACTGAGACTGACTGCACATTGCCTGTGATAGAGGAGGAAAGAATGAGGATGAGCTGTCTCTCCCCAGGTCTAGTATTTCAAGCTTGGATTTAAAGAGCAGCCAGAGGAAATTTGGCCTGGGGTTCCTACTGAATTTAGCCACTTTACTGATTTAGCCGCTTCTGATGAAAAAGTGAAGGGAAACCCCTGGTTTTGCTGCTTCCAAAAAAAATGCTTGCCAGAGCCCACTGTTCCATCAGGGAGAAGCACTCCAAGATGTCACCAGGAGCTTCATGGCTTCAGCCAGCAGGCAATGCTCTTCACTGCTGGTTTTTTCCCTTCACCATGACTCCACCCTGCTGACCTTTAAGCAAAGTAATAGGCTGATGAGAACAGTTCCAAAGCGGAGCACTTTTCCGACTGCCTTACAACCCCTCTCTTTTCCTCTGTCTATCAGACCCAATAAGTGTAAGCCTCAAACACCAGTCCCACCGGCATCTGCCAGGATAGATTTCCAAGTTTTTTTATGGGCTTCATAAAGTTGGGATCAGGGGGATTTTTCCACAGGACTTGAGTAGAAAGAAAGACTTTCTCCACCTCTTTCTCTTTTTTTAACTTCATCTTTCATTCTTTCATTTGGGAAACGAGCTCATTCTGAGAATAAAAATAACCCCTTGATTTGTGTACTTCTTCCTTAAAACAGAGCGAGACTTGTTGGTGGATCTAATAAAGCTTTTTTTCTCTCTTTCTTTCTCTCGTGCACTGTTAGGCTGTAATTTTATCCAGATGCCTTTGCTACTAATAGCCTTCCACTTTGTGTTTTTGTATTTCACACACATACATCTGCCAGGCCATCTTTTCTTGACGTATCTCACATCCTTTCACCTTCTCCTGAAGATCACTGGACTCTGTCAGTCTTCCTCCATTCTGTACTTCCTCGCTTTCGTGGCTTGAAATTTCATCTTGATTATTGCAACATCTTCCTCCTTCTAGTAGGTTAACGTATTTCTGAGGTGTCTAGTAGCCAGCACCTCAATGCTGTACAAGAAGACCAAAGGAAACGGTTAAAGGAGGAGCGAGCCAGCCCAAACAGATGGTCAAGCCAAACCCGGGGAGCTGGTAATGAGGCTGTCTCCACTACCCTCTCCCAGCCCCAGCTGAAGAAAAAGAGATCCATTCACAAAGCAGAGAAAAAAAGCAGTAACAGATTAAAGGAATGAAAAGGATGGAAGTGCCAAAACATGTTGTTGCCCAAGGGCCTGTGGTGAGGGACATTGGTTACCCATCAACAGGAGGCGTTGTTAGGGATGTTGGCCACCAGCTGAGAAAGCCTTGTTCACAACCTGTTCCCAAGTGCCAGGTCTCTGGCACCGGGTCCATCCTTCCTCTTTGTATTTACACAGCGTTGCTGGCCTCTGTGGGGTCCTAATGCCGTGACTGAACTTCTTTGCCATGCTAATAACTCAGATAATCTGGAAACTAAGACGACTCCACTCTGGTCAAGCCCTTGTGCATGCCAAGCAGGATAAAGAGCTGGTCAGCAGGCCTGGAAGATATGAGTATGAGATTTAAGAACGACATGTTCATTTTCCCTTTCCGCTTGTGTTGTCCCAGGAGAAGTCAACACATTCCTCTGCATCTGGTTCATCATCTGCAAAATAAGGATGCTATTATTGCCTTCATTTGCCTTATTTAGCCCATAGACATTCAGAGTGCGGCCTTTGCTGACAGTGGACCTAGTAAGAAAGAAGCAGTGTCATTCGTTAATGATGCTGTCAGCTTCCCTACCAATGTGTGCAGTAGCCTAGTCTAAGGATTTGGAAATGATAATAGCAGTCACACCATGAAACGTGTGTTTCCTGGGAAATGGGAGAAGATGAGAGCACTCAAGTCCTCCCAGACCTGATTTCAAGATGCTGCCTCTAACGTCTTCTCTCATGTTACTCACAAGCACAAGAAGTTAAGGATAAGGTTCAGTTACCTCAAGTCAGATACCTTATTCTATTTGAGATCTCATGGGGTACCCTAAACACGTATAGGACTGGTGGATATGAGACAGAAGCTAAGGAAAGAGTTTGTCCTTCTGGAAAGGCAGTGGGACACCGATAGGAAATGGCAGCAGATGCATTTGCTTGGGCAACTAATTTCATCTTTAAAGACTGCTTCTCCAGAGGGCAAAGCAGACTTTGCTACCTGGTCTTGCTTGATCTGAATTTCTGCAGAGGACTTGGACTTGGTGAAGAGGGGAGGACCAGCCCGGCAGGGTCCATCCCAGGGCAATCTGTCCTTTTCAGTAGAAACTACATTCTGACTGGGGCAAAGCTGTTCCTTGTTCACCACTCCTTAACCTGTACGTGATCAGAGACTGACACCAAAGCTTTTGAGATTTAGAGTAAAGCTCAGTGAAACTAAACCCAGCCAAGGCCACAGAAGGCCACCGCAATATAACAGCTATTTTTCCATGTACACACCTTGTCATACAGCAAGCAACAGGGATTGGGGAGGAACATTTCTACTCAGTCTGGCAAGAACAGGTACATCAGCTGCCCAGCACCTAATCTCATCCGAGCACTTGCACAGTAATTGACCCACATTGTGATCATTCTGTGTCCTCTCTGCAGTGCTTGTCAGACAAACCTGACCCAGCAGCAGCCATTAGCCCCTCCAGAGAGGCGAACTGATGTTTGTGTGTGGGTTTAGTTGTTGTTGGTACTCCCTGGTTGAGGGCCCCAACTATTCCTCCCTCGAACACAGGGTTCTTTGCAATTTTCTTCTCCAGCTGACTAATCTGCCACCTTCTGCTCCTTGACGGTGTGTTTGGATTTTTTGGGGAAGGTGTCATGATGAGGTCATAACACTGTTGGAGGCTGGGGCCAAAGCTTCAGCAAAGCAGAACCTGTGAAAGTTCAGGGAAATGTTCGCCCTGGGCACAGCAGACTGCCTGCACCATGAGGGTCCAGGGTGCTCTACCTTTATCTTAGCCATCTTTATGACCCAGCTGTTTTGAGTTACCCTTTCAGGTTCAAGGGAAACCTTCCAGTTGCCCTGGCTTGTTGGCTTTTCTTTTTTTTTTTTTATTGAGAGGGTTTCAAGTCTTAATGAGCAACTTCGTCCCTTAAATTAAATCCCGTTCTTGTTTCGCTGCACTCCTGTGAGCTCAGGCTTCTAGACCATGCTTTAAGCTTTGGTGTTTGATTTGGCCCAGGTTGTATTTATCTGAAGCACCAATTAAGGGCTAGGTCTGCAGAGCCCTGGGTGGGCTGAGTGGCAGAGAAAGCCGCCACAGGATGGTAATGCGAGGCCGTGCCCACCATGCACTGGGCTGCCTACATCTCTCCTGGAGGTGGTGAGGATCATGGAGAGAAGATGAATCAGGTAGGCTCAGGAGGATGTGGTTGTGACTGCCAACAGCATCCCACCCCAAGTCCTGGTGTTGCGACAAAAGTTTGTATCCTAAGAAGTATCTGATGTAATGCAGCTACATTACATCAGTTCATGTACTGAAGGGGAAAAACATTAAAAATCAGCTTACACGCTGCCACTGTACTTGAGTTATCCTGGATTTCTCCCTGCCATGGTGCAGGGTAGACAACCCCTGCCTCCCTTCACATAGGGACCTCTCGTGAGGCGACTAGTCCTCATAAATAAGTAGGTTTCTGAAACGATGTCAATACATGTTGATACACAGTGATAAATTAGAGCTGATCTGTATTAACACACTTCCAAGCACAATGGAAGCAGCTGCCTGTTACTTGCCTGGGCTGTGGTGGCCATATCTTGTCCCATTTTCAGCCCAGTGTGAATCACAGAACTACTCTTCTCCAGTCCTTGCCCTGTGCTGAGAGAGGACACAGGAGGTGCAATGCACAAGGCTTTCACGAGGAATCATCACAAGATGGAGCACAAGAGAGAGGGGGTGAAACAGCATACTGGGCTCCTCTTTGCATTTGTGGGACGTACGCAGCTGGTCCTGTGGCAAGAATTGTGATGGAAATGAAAGCAGGACTGCTTTTCTCCTCTGCACTCGGGAGATACCTTTGCCGTTCAGGGATCTCTGAAGGATCAAACAGCCCTTCCCTCCTTGTGGACAAGTGCCCAGTTCCCTGCTTTATTAAGAGGTATGTACCCACTGAAAGGGGTACCGATGGCCACATGTCGCAGGTCACAGATCAGAGCAGTGATGCTATGAAATGCAAGTTCCCCTCTTGCCTTCTCTCAGTCTCATTAAGCCCTGGAGTCACAAGTCAATTTTAGTGGGAAATGGGGATCTCAAGGAGAGCCACTGTGAGCCTGATTCTTCTGATTTTCCTTGGCCAGGTGGGAGAGGAGCCTTCAGCCAAGATATACAGGTGGTCTGGGGACAGAGGGTGCTCTCTGTCCCTGATTCTGACCTTACCTGACTAGCAAGGTACTTGTCTCTCCTTTGTCTCAGCAGCTATAAAAAAAATTTTAACCTAGGTCTCAGCAGCACCGCATCCCCCACGTTCAGGAAAAAGTAATGTTTATTCCCTCCCACTCCCATCTCCCTCTCAAACCCGCTTTCTCTGCTGACACTAAAAAGCACACGTGTGCCAAGTGAAGCCACCCAAGACCTCCAGGTTAAATGCACCGTGGTGTCTCAGCCCATCCCTCCGCAGCTGCCTAGGACAAGCAGGAGCTCTTTACCAATTTAAATGATAGAAGCAGGAGCACGGTGCACCCCAACTCTGGTGGCGAGGAGGTGGTGTGGGTGACAAGAAAACCAAATAAACCTATGGTCCCTCCTGCTGTGGGGAGAGAGTGGGAGCAGCCTCCCCTGCCAAGGTTGAGGAGAGGCTGTGCATCAGGAGTGGAGGAAACACCAGCGGCAAAGCTCCCTGCGCGGGGCTGAGGTGTTAACTGCATGGCCTGCCATTTATGAAGGCAAGACGGCACTTACTAGTTTACACTGCAGCCTTGCAAGGGAACGGCTATTCCCAGTCAGAGAGAGGCTGGAGCTTAAATTTAGCAACATATTCAGTCTCTGCTAAATCGATGCATTCCTTAAAAGAGCTGGGCCATTCATGCAGCATATTTTCGGTTTACCACATGGCTTCTTGAAGTGATAGCCAATGAGTAATCTGAAAAGGTTCCCACTTCAATCATTTTTAATATTGCACTTTGGTCACTTTGACTTAAACGTGAGCCGTCCCAACCCCATTAAATCTGCCCGTCAACCCCTCTTGCTAAGTAAATGTCAACAACAACATAAAGCGCCTGGGATTCATTTTGCCATTGAATCATGCATGATTGGTGGCAGGTTTTCAATCGGAAAAGCACTGGCTTCCTTTCCCTCCCTCCTCACCCCCCTCTCTGCCTGACTCACTGTTCCAGTCCCTCGTGACCTTTTCTACGCTTGCCTTGTGAAACTGTCAAAGTGCCACCAAAAAGAAAACAGGCGTCCAACCCAAGGGGGATCCAAGATGAACCAGAGGGGTGTTGCTGTTAACAGAGATGTGCAAACCATCCTTAAGAGAGAAAGATGAACAAAAACCCCAAAAAAGAGTATTGATTCAAATTTAATAGTTCTGTTCCCAAGGAAAGGGGGGAAAAAAAAAAGGAAAAAAATGAAAAGAAAATTGAACCTAACTCCACAGGCACAGTGGAAAAGCTGGGAAGGATTTTTTTTTCTTGATTTATTCCTTATGTTTCTATTCCCTTGTTCCTTTTTGACCGATATATATAAAAAAAAAAAAAAAAAGAGGGGTGGTGGAATAAGAAGGTCGTTTTCGGGACGGCAACTGTCAGTGATAGTGAAGTAAACGGCCCTACTGAGATGATCCACACGTATGTCTCCAGTTTCCAGCAACAGATTCTTGATCTTGTAAATCATTCATGCTGCTCCTTCTTCCCTCCTGTCCCTTCAAAATCCATCATGGAAAAACAGCATCTGCACCATTCCTTGGGAGTGCTTGGGATAAAGCTAGATGGTTCTATTTAATGTCATGTCTTTGGTGAGAACTTGCTCCAAAGTGGAGTTAAACAAGCCATCTGGAGAGCTGGGCAAGGGCAGGTGAGAGGAGCTTTGTAAAAGTGTACGCTGAGGTGAGGTGGGAAGCAATGCTCCTGCTGTAGGAGATAAGGCATGGAGAGGAACGCCATGCCAAGTGTTGGGAATGGAGGATGCTTGCAGGGAGGCTCTGGAGGAAGAGAGGACCAGTGCATCCTTAGCCAACAATAGCAGCAGGAGAGGGCTGAGGAAGGATACGCACAAGAATGAGCAGGAGACTCCTGGGAGAGTGGAAATAGGGCTACAGGCACCTTTGCTGGCTGCCAGACACCTCTGAGTGGTGAGTCCTTGCTGATGGCACAGTGTTGGAGTGACCCTTGCTTGACAATTTCAGGGTCATGCCAAGAATTTGAAGTGGTCATCAGAAACCTATTGAGCAAGTCAAGGACTGAACCAATGCTAAAGAGATCACACCAACTCCCTATGTAAAAAGTTCTCCTTTAAAACCAGTTCAGCCTAAAAGCCCGAGTTTTGCCTACCCTCAAAGCAAGGTCTGAAGAGAATATCTATGTGCACCCCATTCTTTACATCATTCCCTGCACCCCTTGCCATGGCAATGTCATTTTTCTCTAACGGGATGTGACTATCGACCCAGGTTAGGGCACCCTCTTTTCCCCAGACCAAGGGAGTCTGGGCACACAGTGTTACCTGCATCTGACTCTTTCCTGCAGCTACCCAGTGTTCCCCACAGCGACTTTCCTGCTCACCAGCAGTAGCTGCTGTGGTTATACACATTGCGTTGCATGAGTTGCTATGAGCAAAAGCACTGAGACAGACTTCAAACAATATCCATTGTGGATTAAGCTTAGAATCCTAAAAATAAGGAGATTGTGCCCTCATATGGTCAAATGAGTGATGTTTTCTTTCTGAAATAGATGGAGGTTTCCAGGTCAAGAGTGTTGTTTACACTCATCTGTTGATTGCCCTTAGCAGTGGCTGTTAACTTTCCCCAAGTTTGTTTTCTTTCCTTCACCCCAGGACTTAACCCTCCTTTGGCTGGTTTAAAAAGTTGCAAGGAGGCAACCGAAGATAAATAAATAATGAAACAAATATGAAGTGAAAAGGATAGGAAGGTTGTATGTAATTAGACCCCAGGTAGCAAGTGCTGTTTTCTGTGTCCACCAAATGAGGTCTGGCCAGGTCACTAGTAGAATAGGAGACCACAAGGGAAAACACTCATGAGGGGCTTCGGTGGCTTATTGATCTAAACGCTGACTTCATACCATGGCTCACCTCCTTCCTTCCTCCGTCAGCCTTCATACAGTTTTAGAGGCAGCAAAGTAGCTTCTCTTAGCAGATATATACAGAGAACCAGGGAGGTCTACTGTGCCCTGGTTATTGATGGCCTTTCTATAAAATAAAGATATTTAATCGCTTGTGCCAAATCAATCCAATCTGCCCTTTCAATATCTGCCCTTAACTAGTGCATGGTATTTCCCTTTGGCCACAGAACAGCTGTTGGCTTAGTCCCCAGGGGTGGCTTTTTCATTGCTAGAGAGAATTATTTGTCTCTGTAAATCTGTGATTGGGACTTGGGGGAAGAGAAATCATTTAAAAATAAAAAAAATAATAATAAAAAAAAACCACAAGAGAAGATATTATAATTGGGGAATGAAGTGAAGTTTCCTACTATATACTTGGGAACCATGAAAACAGCTCCCCTGTTGCTGTCCAGCCACAGACCTTTGATTGCCAAAGGGAAGTAGGTCTGGAGGGAAGAATGTAAATCTCACTGCCCTTCCAGCCCTCCAGTCACTTTATCATCATAACACAAGCACAGGACCATATTTTTCACACTTCTTACTTGGTGTATGGCTCAATGAATGAAGTGGCTGATCCACCCAATTACCAATCCAGCCATCCATCTTTACCATTTCTTCTCCAAAATTTGTAGTCCTGTTTTATTCCAGTGTGGACTTTTGGTCCTGTATATAAATTTTGGTGCACGGAAAGGGTGTTTAACTATCTCTTTTATATCCCATAGAAGTTGCTGGTGGACCCATGGGAGTGCATGGACCACAAGTTAAAAGTCACAGATTTAACATACTTACCCATAGAATTTTCCAAAACTGCAGCGGCAGTAAAAATGTTCCATGGAACTTGGTGGATGAAAGTTAATTTATACTAGCCAAAACAGTTTTCCAAGGTCCTTCCAGTCTGTAGAAGATTGGGTCAGTCTCTGTCATGTTTCCTTATGACAGGATTGACATTAAGAAGCCTTCCTTGTGAGTCAAGCAGTACGTGGGGGAAGAAGAAATTTATTTGGGTCAACAAAATTTACAGATTAATTTAAATGAAAACACACTAATATGGCTGTGACAATGTCTTTAATAAATGCAGTGCAAGCTCCCAATGTTCTAAAGAGCTTTCTTGGCAAGGTGAGGTCACTATTAAAGCTGGAACAGAAGGATTTTGTGAATGGGAATTGTACCGCTGCCCTGATCCCCTTTGGCACGAGCCTCCCAGAGGCAGAAGGGAGAGAGACAGAGAGGGGGAGACCTTCAGGAATGATCTGGGGAATAATAACAATTGCACCATGAGACCTGTGTCAGTAGAGATGTCGGGTTCCTTTCCAGCATGTTTAGCAGACCAGAGTTCAAGTGGATGGCAGATGGTGTCTGGGAAGTAGGGGGCTGAGAAAGATGGGCCCCAGTCACCTGGGGTGGGCTAAAAGCTGTGCTGTAGGCTAGTGGAAGTGCAGGAATCCTGCTGCAGAGAGCATGATATTCTGTCATAGGAATGTGGGATTGGCAGGGATCTTAGTGGGCCACCTCATCCATCTCCCTACTTTGATGCCCGTTCAGGTGTAGCTCAGGCATTCCCGACAGATGTCTGTCTAGTATATGCATAAAAGTCCCCAGTAAAATCTCTTTAGGCAATCTAACCCAGTGTTTCACTGTCCTTACTGCTACGTGGTTCTCTTTTTTTTTTTTTTTTACTATCAAACTTTAACCAGCCCTTCTGTGATTTAAAGCCATGACTTCTTAATCTACCCCCAGCCAACATGGAAAATAGATTGTTTCTCTCTTTGCAGCTGACTTTTGTGTGTTTGAATACCATTGTCATGTCTTTCCTCAGTCCTCCAAGCTCTCAACAGCTGTAGTCTGTAACCTTAGTCCCAGTTGTGTTTCCTCCTACATTGTATTGTATGTAATTGTACTCTTTATATATAAATAGGATAATAGGATAGGATAGGATAGGATAGGATAGGATAGGATAGGATAGGATAGGATAGGATGGGATAGGATAGGATGGGATAGGATAGGATAGGATAGGATAGGATAGGATAGGATAGGATAGGATAGGATAGGAACTTCAGTTGAAAGGGACCTATAAGAATCATCTAGTACAACTGCCTGACAAATTCAGGGCTGACCAGAAGTTAAAGCATGTTATTAAGGGCATTGTCCAACTGCCTCTTATGCATACATAATTAATCATGGGATTTTTGTTAGTTATGCACAACATGGTTCTCAAAATCCTTACCAATGCAACAGGATTCTGTTCCAGACTTGGAGATCCTGGTCACGAGGGCATCAATAATAACTAGTAACAAAAAAAAAGTTTAAATGTAATCCTCAAAATGATATTACTGCAAATCCAGTAACTACTTTTCTGATGGTTTATACTGTTCAACCTAATTTTGGTTACTGGTTGCTTTTCTGTGCAGTTAAGAGGTTATGTCTTGTGCCTGTCCCTTCAGTCTGAAAGTCTGGTTTGGAGATAGCAAGATGTCACAAGAAGTCAGCTGTGGCAAATAGATTTAAAGTTTTCTGGGCCCATTCTAAAAAGGCACTTAGGATACCCTTTCCCTCGCTGTCTTCAGCCATTGGCAAGTCGGGGATCTAATTTACAATTCTGCTCCAGGTTCTTTTTCTCTGGTGGTGGCTCCAGAGAACGCTTAATCCACATGATTTTATACACCAGTTTTAGTGTGTAACAAATCACCATGCGAAAATGCTGATCTTTCTGAATAACTGAAAAGGAAAGCTAAATGGTTGGTTTACCCTAGCTACCCAACTTTTAGAGAGGAAACAAGCCCCAGGTGTTTCTGAAATGAGGGCTTGAAGTACAACAGAGTTTAATTGGGTAGAGGGATTAACAAAGAGAGAAGGAAGGAAGAAGATGAAAGAGGGTGGACGCAAGGGAGAGTGAAGGAAAGAGAAGCATATTCTCCCACAGAATTCACAAGAATCTCCTTTGCAGAGCATCCCATTACCAAGGTCATTGGCTTTTCCTTGCAGAGAGAGCTAGAACAAAAAGCTGTAGACAAGAGTGAAAGGAATGGGGGGGGACAGGACAACACACACAACTAAATCTCACTTTAAGCCTTCTGTGATAATGGCATCCACATGTGCTTCAAAGCCAGGGTCTGTAACTGTGAGAAGTTCCTACCTAGATACAGAAGACCAATTTAGCTGAAAGAGTTGGTCTGTAAAAAAGGAGAGCCAAAACCCATATTCAGTACTACCAGGGATCACGGAGTCCAGAGAGTTCCTAAATTGGTTTCTGAAGTGCTTTGCCTCCATCTATAGTAGAGGAGCAGTCAGTGTAGGACCGTAAGTGACAAAAGACAAAGCTTTTTCAAGTCCCCAGCAAAGTTAGTGCATTGATTTGGTAGAGTTTATTTAGAGAGGCCCAGTGGGGCAAGCAGGCTGAAACACAGATGTTCTTCCAAAGCTGCCTTGAATTGTAGTCAGCATCTGGGGAAAGCGTAAAATGACAGAAATCAGTGGGATGCTGCACTATCCAGATCAAAACCACATGAAAGCAGGAGACTATTTTTCAAAGAGGGAAATTCCAGAAGGGAAATGGAGTATCTGTAGCTGACATCACTCCCCATCAGGCTAAATTGGATGGGTGGGAGAAGATATCAGCACTGACTTTAGCATCCCTGCTGCCTGATACACAAGCAACCAAATCAGCAGTTCATAGCCCTCAAAGAGGAACCAGTTGTCTGATCCCATTGCACAGAGGAGATCGATGATAGCATGTAACAGTGCTTGGGGAAGCACAGTAGCTCTGCCAGCCGAGCACAGCCTAAGGGAGCCATCTACCAACCCTTTCAGCTCCTCCAGAATCCTCCCACAGACTTCTGCTACCACAAAATCTGGGAAGGCTTGAGTTCATTTTCTTTTTAATATTTTTTCTCCCCCCCAACATTCAGAATTTTCCAGGGCACAACTTTGTCACACATTTTTTCCAGCATCTGTTTCTCAGAGCTCTCTGAAAGTGAGGCAGAGGTCCTTTCTGACCGGGCACCACGCTTCCTCAGGTACAGAGGGACAGCTTGCCTCCTGGACATTTCATTTGCAGGGACTTGGGGAAGAGACAAGGGGGCTGCAACAGATTTGTTGTATTGCAGACAGAGAAACCTGGAGAGTTTGGGAGCAGGCTAAGTGGTGGTTTTCTCTCCTCTTCTTGGCTTCCCATTGCATCACTGGACTGACAATGCAGGTAACATAAACATTTGCAAAGACACGGCAAACCAAAGCAGTCACCTGAAGGGGTAGATGCAGCCTTCAGCTTAGGTCCAGATCACCTGTCTTGACATCTAGCAGAGGCATAGGTAACATAAAAGTCCAATAAAACATAAAAGACAATTCAGATCGCTTGCTACAAGGATGACCTGGTTATGAAGGTGTGTACTTGTTGCAGTAATTTAGGACTGAAAAAGTCTGTAGGCACTAATATGCAAGATTTGAACTGAAGAAACAGCTGGAACCACAGTCACAGACACAGAAACTGGGTGTAGGTCCTTCGGTTTGCTGTCTGGAGGCAACATCTGCTCTCCAGGGGAGCTGAGGAAAGCTCTGATTCGGTGCCAATGTTAGGATTTTGAGGTCTCAAAGGGCAGTTTAGGAGCCCATAGAAGGTCACTTGCATTTGACCATCTGTCTTTCTCTACCTTCTTATAACGTGGAGACACGAGAGTTTCTTTTCTTCTCCCTAGGCCTGTCTAGACTGTGAGTGCTTTGGGTGGGGATTATCTCATATGCGCAGCACCCGGCACAGCAGAGTCCCGGAGCCTGCAGCTTCCAGGCTATTCAGAAATAGCTTCATGCTGGGTTCCCTTGCAAAACCAATCTTGGACCAGGCTGATCAGCATTAGGTTCATGCAAGACTCAGAGCCAGCTCTGATCCTGTGGTGAAAGGCACTCAGTCTGCCATGATTCTTAACCCAAACCGCGCATATCTTTGGCAGTTGTGGGTCTGAATGTTTGCACTGTTCAACCCTGACTCATCCCATGGAACAAGAGGAGCAGCAGGAGGAGAACCCACAAGCCCTGATGATGGAATAAAGTTTCAAGTTAAAAGGAAAAAGGCTTGTGGAAATCCCTAAGAACCAAACCACACTATCTTCAGCCTCCTATTTTTGAAATTGTGTCAAGTCTGGATGGAAGAGAGAGACACACCATTGTTGACACCCAAAGAGATGTCAGGTTTTATTTAGACTGATTTTAATATACTCCTGATCCAAGCCTTCTAGTGCCTTATATTTCACTTAGATATAATATAAATTGGTTTGTCTCTTTGTGGTGTGGTGAAACAAATCATTTTAAGGGTTATGGGACAAAACAGAATGACCACTTTGAGAGCATTAATACTCCTAGTAAAGGACCTATCAGTATATTTATGACGGAGAAAAAGGCCAAGTAGAGATAGATAACTTGTGTGAGTCATAAAGCTCCATAACAGAAAGAGGGGTTTTGCACTGGAGTTGAAATATTAACCCCAGCAAAAAAACTCTGCACACTCTGTTGTGTTTTGGGTTTGATTTTTAAAGCAATGTTTAGTCAGTCCTTAAGGGTCATAACACCCTTTTCTATACTCTCAAGTGTGGACCAACCACAAGCATGGTCTACTGGGAGCTCCTGCTTAACAGTATCCAATGACCAACCAGATCTTGGCTATACTTAGGAAATCTCAAATTGAAAAACAAAACAACATAAAACAGCCCTGGTTTATATAGACAGTAGAAGATGCATGGGAATAGAGTGTGATACCAGGGACACTTGATGTCTGCAGTGAGATGGGGTCCACTACAGCTTACCTCTGATTTACAGCTAGCACCTCCTGACCTGTGTCTTTGCATCATGTTGCTCATCATCACAGGTTATGGAATTGGCTCTCAAGTCATATATTAGCTTCTCCATCTTCTAGGTGTTCACAGTGAATTGGGATTCATATTGCGTGACAGTCTAGAAGTCAAGCAGTATTATGTCATACTTCTATGCATCAAGGCTCCTTCTATAGCAGATTTGCAGAAAGAAAACTCCAGAGTCTTTATGCATTGAAGAAGAACATATGTGGGAAGAATATTTTTTTTAAAAAAAAAAAAAGGACAAAGGTATATATTCCCAGATAATTGCACAGAACAGTACTGGAAGGAACATGAAGATCTGCAACATCCCTCTTCTGCAAAGATTCTAAGTGTCTAAGCCATCTCTGACAAATGATCAATGAAATTTATCTTAAAAACTTTGACTTTGAGAGATTCCATAGCCTCCTTCAGACACTGGGAACTCCAAAACCCCCAATATTTTATCTCCTAGTGACTCATATAGGTCTTCCTTTCTGTAATGTAACCCTAGCTTCTTGCCCTGGTCATCATGGATAGGGAAAAGGGGGAGAAGTTATGATCCCATTGCAATAGAAAAGTTAGTTTTTCCATCAGAAATTGGTGTGACAGTATTTTCTGTCATGGAGTTACACCAGTTTGGAATCTAAAGAGAAAGTCTTAGAAAACTTCATTCCACCAAGAAATTCTAGAGTTGAATTTAGCCCATATATAACCCGTCCTCAGCTCTAGCTGAACTTGTGGTAGGCTCTTCTGTCCCTGGAGCCCTTTAGCCAGCATTCTTTTGTGTTTGTTTAATTGACTCATCCTCAGGGAACAAAAGTTCAAATTACAAGTACAAAGGGTTTTGTGAGCAGGAACCAGCTCTGAAAAGCCCACAGAATTAAAATGTGAGTTGCTTGCAAAATGTCAGGCTCTGTGAGGTTCACCCACTTCTAACAGAGTCGTATTCCTCTTGCTACGCTCCTGAGTGGAGGTTCTGGAAGCCTGGCATATCTCCTGGGTAACAGTCTTCTCAGTGTCAGATGGATGTTTGCCTGGGTTTTTCAGTTTTCCCTGTCTGTGGGTATTCAGGGGCATATCACCCTCTGGCTCATCTTTGGTTGTAGTCCTGACTCTATGTCCCTTCCCGTATTTACAGAAAAAAGGAGTAAAACTGTTGTGGAGTCAGTCCAGACTTCCAAGGGAAAATGCCACTTCACCGATCATCTGGTTCAGACACTGTGAGCCTGCAGATGGTGTGTCTCCAGAATGGACAGAAAATGGAACAGAATTACAGACCACTTCTGGAGGCAATCAAGGTCTTTCCCTGATGGGTTTAAACCAGAATTTTTTGGTCCATGCACACCTTCAAACCAGGCACCTGCCATACCACTAAGGACCACTGAAGTCTTTCACGATCCTGGTAACAGCTGCTGAGAAGCTGTTCATTTGCAGGGCATCACACATTTAAGAGGATGATGGAAGTGCTCTTGCTTTTGCTCTTGTTGGGGCCCCACAGCTTGCTCTTACCACAAGCACCAAAACCTTGTGCTTGCCCAGTCACTGCTGCAGTTAGCAGCTTCAGCGAAGAGGCAAGGTAGCAAATGGGCTAACTGAATTGTCTGGCTGTAACTGTGTTGTCTTAGGCATATGCTCCAAGGAGTAAGCAAACCAAGCACCAAGGAGCAACCTGAGCCAACGCTGCTAAGAACAAATCTCTTCTAGAGCTGGCTTGATGCACCCAGCCTGAGCCACACCGGAACCAGACCCTTACTCAGAGCACATCCATATTGTTGGCACAGACTGAGACACCGGGATGAGTCTTAACCCTTGGATAGTGCCTGTGTTTCATCTCAGAAGAACCTGAAGAAGAGCTGAACAGATATGAATCCATTGCTGACATTTAGGGAGATGCAACCTATGCACAACACTTGAGACGGGCTAGACTGACAGAGTAGGTATTCCCTTTCTTTCCTAAGCCAAATGGGAATACCCTTAGAGACAGTGGAAGAAAGAAAGTTGAGTCATGGCAATCTGTACTGCCTGTGCCCTAGAAGGCAGTCAGACATCTCCATGTCCTCAGACACCTTCCAAGACACCAAAGTTAATGCTAATAAATAATAATATTGATAATAACAATAATAATAATAATGATGCAATAAAGGGAGGCATCTCAGTCCAAATGCAAAAGAGAATGTTGCCATGTGCTATCTTACTGGTTGGCATTATCAGTGAATGATTTGACTTGACAGGTCACCCTCTAATGACCTGCTCTCCCATGGCTCTCCAAAAACCATATGTTAAGCGGGAACAACTTCTGGGCCAGTGCTCATTTAGCTTAAGAAATCTCCCTCGCTTGATTCCTTGCGGTGAAACGGAGTTAAATTGGGACCCATGCTGGGGAGCTGCCTAATCAGATCTCTAATAAGGAAGAACTGATCTTGAACCATGTTCCCATTGTGCTGGTACTGCTGTGGCATTGAGAGAGGTAAAATACCCTTTCGCTACCTCCACACCTTTCTCTGAGACCTCATGGTAGGAGGTCTTCTGGTTTAAGGGGGTTCCTGGCATGGTCACAAATGCTGGCAGAGATGCACATTGTGAAGCCACCCTTGAGTAACATGCTAAGGACCCCTGAGGGGACACTTGCTCCTTGGTGACTCTTTTTGACATCAGTTAAGAAGGAGGAAATGATAGATTATTAACTGTGGAATTCCACAAACCAGAGGTCAGTTGTGGTTCAGGCCTTGGCAGGCTCTGGATATCATAGGACCAGCTTTCTCACTTGCTTGCTCACTTCTGATATAAGTGTTTATATTGAAATAAATTATGATGGTTGAACCTTGACCCTTCATTATCCAATGTCTGAATCAGGACCTGGGGGGAAAAATCTTCAGAACAGTAAAGTCTCTGAAGTCTCGTACCATCCTCAGCTGAAATTATCAAGAAGGGAAACGTTTAAAGGAGGCTAAATTTGTGATATGGTGGTTAACCATGTTGAATATCTAAAATCTCTTCAGACAGTGTCTGAGCTACAGGGAGTATTCAGGGAAAGCATCATTAAATGCTTGCCCTGCTTTTATATTCATTCTTAGGCATCTGCTGTGGGCCACCGATGGCGAGAAGACATTAAGTGAGACGGACCATGGGTCTGACCAGTCTGGTGTTGTTCTTATGACCACTGAAGAATGGAATGACATTTCCAAATAAGCTTTCAAACAACCATTGGGAACTAGACTGTAATTACCTCCACTAGCTGTTGTTCCCTTGTGCTGGATGTGCTCCACTGGTCAGAACAAATGCTGGCTGGCTGGCACCCCAAAAATCCTCCACAGACCTTCTGATCCCTAGGCTGATGTGTGAAGCGATATGATTAGCAAACATGTAGATTAGATCATGCTTTGATATCTTTTACACATACGGAAAAAAAAAATTCTCACAATGAGAAAGGAAGGAAGAGAGATCAAGGGAAAATAAGGCAAGAAAAGGCATTTCATGCAAAAGTCCAATAATAGGAATGTTCCCAACAGCTCATTTGCAGGGCTTTGGTCATGCTGATCCCGTCTTTCTCTCTTCAGACTGCTCCATAGCCTTAGAGAATTTATTGGAAAGTATTGTTTCCTGAAATTTCTTTCCTGGTATTTACCCTAAATTAGCTATTTTCTTAATTGTCTCCCATTATGTTTTCCCCTTTATCTCAGTCCTGATCCACTTCTTTGCTGCTGCCAACCCTTGCAATAGTACCGTAAGTCTTGCAATATTTAGTGTTTTACTGTAATCCCTAGCATCTGGAAGCAAGTGGTTGTGCAAGGATTCCAGCTTTCATTAAAGAAGTCTTCAGCACTTGGAGTCGCTTAGAAAATCTTGCAAATATGACCTGAGTGTACTGTGAAGACAAAAAAAAATAAATACGAAGACAAATAAAATCACCAAAAAAAAGCCAAACTACAAGGAAACATCTGTACAGGAGTGAAAATAAAGAAATAAAGATTATATTAATTTCAAGATAAAGATCAATTCAGAAATCTGAGCAGTTTGGATTGATGATATTGGTGTTTCAAACCAAGCCCATAGGATATGGATATATTTCAGTACCCAACAGTGGCGTACACAAGGAGAAACCAAACTGTTTTCCACATTCAGTGATGACAGAAGGAAAAGGCACCAGTGTCAATCGCATTAGACAGATGAGATACAAGGGAAAGTATGTTGCAACCATAAGAAAGGTTAAAAAATTGGGATGCTGGACTCCCCTTCTCAGGAGATCCTTAAGGGTTGGTAGATACACATCTATCAGATATAGATTTGGGAGAACCTTGGGTGGAGCAAGCTAGGAGCTGAGGAACGATGGGAGAGAAATGGCTGCATGAGTTCTGAAGGCCACTGCCATCCCTCTGCACTGGGATTTTCCAGTCTTCTCTTATCCAACTGCTTCTTACATAGTTCTCTAACATTACCCTCACTGTGATGAACAGCTGGGGATGGGGAGGTGAGGCGCTGTGGTTGGAGTGATGTCCTTAACTTCCAGACTCCTCATAAGGACAAAGTCATGCAGCTCACTACTAATGATGACAATGATCCCATAGCTTTTGGAAACCTGACAACAGAAAACAGATTCAATAGGGAAAGCAGCAGCTTCATGCAGTGTCAGGGCAGGGGCTCAAGACAGCATGTAGGTTTATAAAGTCCTGAAAGACTGAACGGGGTCCTGTCTTATTCTGAGAGCATCCAGAAGAAGGTCTGCAGTAGGGAAGTAGGTAGGTGCCTACAGTCCATGTTTAGAAAGAGTCACTGCTGGTGTTTACCTGTTTCTGCTATAACTAGGAACTGGGATGTGGGATAGGGAAGGTCTGTCCCAGGCCAGTGAATCTACCCTGGTTTTGGTTTTGTTGTTTTTTTGCAGGACCCTGCAGCATACAAGTCATTTATAAATAACATCAATTGTTTGCCCTTCACTCTGCCCCAACACAGAGGCTTTCCAGGATCTCACATCACTAGCACTTTAACCATCTGATTTCCAGCCTGACTTCTATCTGTGGCCAGTTTCCCATCCCTTTGTTCCAGTGCCAATGCTGGCCTTTAGCTTTCATAGCTGTCTCCCCACTTTGGTGTATTACTCCCAGATGTATTTCTAGTCACCAGTTACATCACTTCTTAGCCTTTATTTGCTAAGCTAACCAGGCCAAGCATCTCTAGGTCCCTCTCATCACACCAGCTTTCTGCTCACTGACCACCTTAGCAACTTTTTTCTGCACCAGCTTGAGTAACTGTCTCATCAGCATTAGTTACCTTGCTGCAGACTTCAGGAATGAAACTATGATCACAACCTTTTCCTTTGAATCGGGCTATATCTTTCCTCTGACTACAATATGAGCAGCTGAGTACCCATCACACCTCCAGAAAGGCACTGTAGAAGTCTTAAACAACAACAAAGGCCATAAATCGAGCATGCAAAGCCTATCACCTTGACAGTGACTTTCATTTAAACATTCAGATGCTGCAATCGTAACAGATGAGTTATGTGGTAAGAGACTTGCATATTGGAATTAATCGGGGCCCACTTAAGAGATGACACAACTCACCTGACTGTATCCATCCAAAATTAAGTCATATTATATAAACCAGTCATCTGCTGCCCTGAAAAGCCACTGGAAAGAGGCTGGCATCTCCAGAGAGTGGGTCAACAAGCTGATTTTCAATAGTATTTTAGAATAGGAGGACTCACACCCTAAAGAGTCAATCTCCTCTTGCTGGCTTTCACAGGAGCCTGGATGACCAGGTGCTACAAGGCACCTGATTCTCCTGGAAGCTACCAAGACTTGAGGTCAATTCTGGCTTAAATCATGATGGAGAGTTGGAGCCCCAAACTGTCATTAAACATACCTGAACTGATCACTCTTTAGTAAAACTCTGCTGAAACCTGGCAGCAAAAGCCAGCTGCAGAGGTTACAGGGGTTCATACTGGTTCTGTATGGGAGCAGCATCTTGGAAGCTCACAAACGGTTTCATTTATTTCTGAGTCTGTTTTATAAGATTGACACGAGACCAAGTAAAATGGGCAATTAAGTAAAAGAGTTTAACAGTATGTACTGCACGTACTGACTTAGCTTGTGTTCTGCTCAGTAAATATGGGTCCTGGACTACATCTAAGACTCCTCAGGGACACTGCAGTCAACAATAATGAATGAATACATACAAAGAACATGGATAAAGTTCTCCTGTATCTTGCAGTCTCTAGCTTCTGATTGACACAGTAGGCATTTTGTTATTAATTTATATCCTCTGCTTTCCCATAAAAGACAATGGCCACAGAGAAAACTCAACAACAATGATGACAGCCCCATAAAATTCTGAGAGAAGATGGGATTGTGCTGTTCTGCTTGCAGGGATTAGAGGGTAAGGGAATTCTCTGGCATCGAATTCATGCCAAGTAGTTCAGGACCTTTTTATCCACCTCATTGGATTATCCACAGGAAGTCTTCTGACTCATTAACTCCATTGAGGAGGTCAAATAGGATTTTCAGCAACCTTAACCTCCCCTCAGCAAGTGGTTATGGGCTGCAGAGATCGCCTTGATTTCTGTTGCAGTACAACAATCTCTGAAAAGACATTGTGGAAAACTTTCTATTTTTACTTTATTTCATGAATGGTTAGCAAAAAATGGTCGCTGAGTATGAGGACACAGAAGTCTGTGGATTATCATCCTTTTTTCAGGGATACTTTTGGACTCTGATCACTTTCTGGCTTTGAGCTCTGGTGCACATTTGTCTAGCACAGGGACTGTCAGGAGCATGGTAAACACGGCTAAGATGTAGTCATAAGTTTGTAAAGAAGGGTGGGAGAGGTCAGGTTAAGAGAAGCACCTCAAAGAGTAAGAGATCTGCTTAAATCTGAGTAGGTCTAATTAATTTCCTTTATGTAATGAAAATTACTTATTTTGAAGGTGAAAGCTGCTGATCTACACCTAGGGGAACAGGGCAGTACTCCTGTTGACTGCTGTTGGGCTAAGCCCATAAACTATGAAAAAATAGAGATGGACACCCTTGAGAATTGGGCTACAGCTGAGAAATCGGTCTGCTGAGGTGGGCATGTCTTTGAAAGGCTGAGCTTTGTGGAACCTAAGGACTTGGATGAGACTGCAGCAGGATCTACACAGGGAGAAGAGGGCACTGGGAAAAGAGCTGCCAGACTGTGGACCAGCAAGGAAAAGCCATTAACCCAAGGGCTGCACACACATCTTGGCTGCCACGCTGACCAGCTACAGCAGCTTTCTGCAGGGTGACTTGTGTTTCTGGACCTTCTGTCTAGGGTGGGTTCAGACCTGTGTCTGGGCCAAGCTTCAGATGAGCTTCCTATAGAATACAGTTGGGTTTTTACATAAAGGGTTTTTACACGAGCTCTGACTGTCCCACTGTGGGCAGTCCCTGCCCTGTGCTGTGCCCTGAGACATGACCAAGCATTGACTGGGAGATGCTGGCTGAAGCCCAGGACAGGCAGCAGACAAAACTTGCACAGCATGGCCATTACATCAGGCAGCACCCAGGCCCTATTCTGTTTATGAGTGTAGCTGCAGCCCATGGAGGGGGTGGGGGGTGGGGGGTGGGGGTGGGTGGGGGTGGAGTGGGGGCAGAAAGATACACATCCTCTCCCCGACACATTTCTAAACAGCTAAACGAACCGAGCGTGAGCGTTCTGACTCAGTAACATCTTAAGCAGCTGTGGTGGTGTGTTACTTATTTCTGCAGTCTGGTTTGCGTTTGCACCTTGGGAATTAGTGCCTATTTGCTGGTTCAGATCAGACTGGAGGGCTTGAGGTCTGCTGTCACTTAATCAGATGTTTTGGTATCAGATTCCTGCTAACCTTAAAAAAACATGGGAACTGGGTATGGATTTTATGGTACTCCTGTGTCATGGAAATCACCTTTTTAGTGCTGTACTGCAACTTACATGACAGTTTTCAGAATGCAGATGACCCTAAAAGATGTTTGTTTAAGGCAGGCCAGGAATTGCTTCAGCTCCGCTTTCAGCTAAGTCTTTTATGAGCTGTGTTTAGTAGTGGCTTCCACATAGAAGTTCATTAAGTGAGTCTCTGCTTACCAAAGGAGAAAAAAAGTTTCCTGATACCTATGGGATATAAGCACAGAAGCAGCACAGAAAAATGTGGTGCTTTATTTTAGGAAAGAGATTACCCTGGTACAGAAAAGCCGATCCAGTTGTGCTGATGTTTTAAAAGAGAAGTGAGAAAGCGCTTGAGCATGCTAAAAACACTATGAAGGCAATTTAGTTGGAAAAACCCCAACTCTTCAAAGGCAGAGATACAGACAGCTCGTGTTCTGCATACCAAAAGGAAGGTGGGGATCGATGTCACACAAGGAACGTCATGTGAGGAAAACAAAGGCATGAAAATACTCTGTAACCTGGAAGGAAAAGGTAGGAGAAGGAAAACAGCTGAGGGCAGCTGAGCTGGGAAAACTCATGAGAAGTGGGAGCAGTTTGCTGTGGGAGCATTTTTCTGCAGGACAGGGATGGCACCTCTCTCTTGACACCATCCCTGTCCTACTCATTGAATCTGGGTATCTTCTTGCAGGGGATTTTAGCTCTTCACTAGTTGAAAAAACTGACGCAGGGGTATTGGGGTGAAACTCAGATTTTCTGAAAATAAGTGATCAAATCCAAGTCATCAAATTAATTTTTTAAACTTATTTCTAATGCTTTTAGTCTCTATGTAGCACTGGGAAGGTACCAGCTGCTGTGTTGCAGAGGTGCTTGAACCTCGTGCAAATATTAGCAAAGCCCAAAGGAGTCAGACGTCAGCCTGTCTCCTTCTCCTGGGGAAAGAGGTACTGGGTGCAGGAAAACTTGTCTTTATTGCACTTACTGATGGCCTATTGATCACCACCCCTCTCCTCTCCTTGAGGGATTTATTCATCTTTCCCTAGAGGGTTAGGCTGATCATTCTGATTGTCCTGGTATGCCACCAAATTGTAAAGCTGGGGGATTTGGACGGTGAAGAAGTTGCAGGGAAACCATGGATGGGAACATGCCTCAAAATACAACTGCAAAAAAAAAAACCAAAAACCCAAACACAAACGGCTGAAGATGCAAGAGTGTCCTTGCTGAGTGAGAGGAGCCACCCGTCTATGACCAAAAGCCAGGGTCTAGGTCCATGCAAACACCTGAACATGCTTCAGGGACTTTGCAGGGGGCTGCAGCAAGCTCAGGGTTGTTTGCCCAGAAGAAAAGCACTTTGTGGCAGGCACACCTTCACAGGAGGTCTCTGTGATAGCTGGCACACTGTAAATCTCCACTAATTAAGTAGTACCCTATGCACAGACTTGAAAAAAAACTAGATCAAAATGTGCTCAGTGAAGGCCTGTATCTAGCAGCGTTTATCAGGACTCTGCTTTTACAGAAAAAGAGAAAAGTCAATAAAAGCCTCTGTTGGGTTTTGCATAACAAACCGGGGAAATCTATGGCTTAAGCTGGAAGAAAAGGACAAAACCTGCTGCAGATAGAGAGCTGATGTCAGCTGTCATCCTCCTTTAGAAAAGCCCCGGACAATGGCACTGAATTAGGACAAGCCTGAAAGACATCCCCGTAGCGGGAGCTTGGGTGTCCCGTCTGAAAGGGCCAGAGGGCCAGTCATTATCTGCCAAGTGAGGTCCCCTTTGTTAACCCTGTCAGCACTCCTCCACCCACCGCCCGGCCCCTGTTCCTGGTGGCCAAGAACACAAAACCCGCTCCCGACGCACGGGGAGGACGGCAAGGCAAGAAAAGAATGAGCAGAGGGAGGGCTGGGAGAGAGGGGGAGGGAAAGAAACTCATCTTGAATGCGCTATCAGATAAGGACTGTTGAAATAAGCCTTTTTTTTTTCCTTTTTTTCTTTTCTTTTTGTTTTTTTTTTTTTCTTTCTTTCTTTCCGTAGCTCCCTCTGCAAGCAGCAGCAATGGAAGGAAACAGATAATTAAAGGGCCTTTTAAAATGGCCCCACTGTTGTCCCAGGGCTAAGAAGGTGTGCTGGCAGGACAAGTGAAATACCCAGTGAAGCAAACCTTTATCTCTTCCTAATGACTCGCAATGAAAAGGGTAGTGGTTTTTTTTTTCCTCAGGCCCTGGGCTCAGCCTCCTACCCTGGGAAGATTTCATTCTCAAGGCCAGGAGAATAAGTCCTCTTGTCCACTTGCAGGCTGCGGATAAATGGACAGCACTGTTGTGGCTCCACGGCCCTGAAAGTCCTGGGCTGCTAATGAAAGGGGAGAAGCTGGAGGAATTGATCTCAGACATGAACATTTCCTCCTTTCACCTGCCCTTCCCTTCCCACTCTGTCTTAAGAGTTGTCCCTTTTTTTGTTTTTGCAAGATACAAAGGGACCCCAATCTTTCGCCCCGTCTGTCCTCATTTCCTCCTGAAGGATCTTGCTGTGGGATAACCCGAGATGCTTCCAAATCCCAACCAGCCTTGGTGTAGCTGAAGTAAGGTGCACCCAGTCGTACATGGGTACAGGTTTGTACCTCATTGCTTGGCTCAGGTAATCAGAAACATTTCTGCCCAAGTCACCGGTTCCTTCTTGCACTCTGGGCAAGTCCTTCCCCTCCTCGACACCCCGTGCCTCAGTTTCCACATTCATAGAAGGGACGATAACATCTTTCCTGACCATCAAGAGGTGTTTTGATCCACTGAGACAAGGACAATGAGTAAAATCTACCTTTTCAGCCAGCTGAGAGCAGAGAATTGGGAAGGAGATGAGCTATTCCCACCAAGGGCAACCAGCTGCTACATGGCCAACAGCTCTGTCCCCAGCCATACCCCACCAGTACTACAGCATGGTACACAGTGCTGGCTCCACGGTGCAAAGCTCCATACACCTAGGAGCAGATGAGTTTTGTCTGTAAAGGTTTAAATTTACAGTCTAAATGAAACAACAAAGAGTCTGGAATCATCCAGCTATTTATGAAAGCACAAATATTTTTTTTATCTCCCTATTTGCACGGGCAGAGTTTCTTACTCTTGTTTTTTAATACTATTTGTTTATTTTACTTTTGAAGGAGGACTAGCAGCCAGATTGTCCTGCATTGCACTGCTACCTGATGGCCAGGGGAAGAAGAGACGGTAGATAGAAAAATTTCTGAGCTTGCTGGCCAAGAACATTTTATAGTGTTATAAATTTTTTGCTGCTGCTGTTGTACTTGCTAGTAGTTTACTTCAGGTCAGGCATTGGTCAGGAGCTGATCCCTGAATGCATCTGCCAGCTTCACAGAAATGTGAAAGTGAACTGTTTGCAATCTTTTCTGCTGGCTGTTCTCTGGTGCTCTGCATCAGGTCCTGCAACAGCCTAACAGCCTTAGGTTAAGCAACACTGTACCAGACTTGGCTCGCTAGTCGCCCTGAAGTCCACACCATCTGTGAACACTGATACCTCATCCCAAGAAATGTGCCACAAAGGTGACAGGCTAGGTTACCACTCACCCCACTTTTCCCTGATATATATTTGAAACTTCCCCAGTGTTTATGTCTCATATATGAGAGCACCCTGCCCTTCCAGCCTCTGATGTGCTTTTTTTCCCAGAAAACTGTGGTAGGGGAATTATTCTGCACTCCTTCTCTGTTCCTCAGCCCATCTCTGTAAGTCTTTCCCTTCTCCTTGCCTCCACTTTCTGCTCTGGCATGGGGTAAAATGTCAGTCCCACCTGAGCGAACGGGGTGTTAGCCTCACAGAAACACAGCCTGTGCCTGGTGCAGCCTTTGATTCCCTTGCAGAGGGCCGGCAGGCTCCAGTGGCAGTGCACAGCACCTCTCCTCAACCCGAGGTCAGCAATGCGAGCAAGGTCAGCACCTTGCAGAAGTGCACCGTCTTGCAAATCAGGGGGAAGCCTCTCCCTCGCAGCGAAAGAGATTGGGGCAGGCAGCAGGAGGGAGAAACAGGCAGAGGCCAGGAAGAAAATTCCTGATGCTTGCCAAACATTTGAGGTAGAGGAGGGAAAGGATGAAGGGAATAAAAGGGTGGTGTTGTCTGAGACGCTAATTAATGTAAAAACACAGTTTGCTTGGGCTAAGACAGATCTTTTTACTGAGTGGAGACAGTTTTTATCTGCCTTTTACAGCTCTGGCTATTCTTCCCCTTAGCATCTGGTTACCTATTTAGCAGAGTGGTGCGCATGCCCCAGTGCCCCTGGCAGCACATGCAGACCCCAGCCTGTGGGAGCTACCTGGGCGGTTGTTGCGGTCTTTATAACCCTGCTCCCCATATTCAATGATTTTCTGGGTGCCTTCAGCAATCCCCTGCCAGCTGCATTTAGTTTGTTAAAACATTGTCTGTAAACAGGGACAGAACCCCGGTAGTTTTGATTTTGCATGCTTGGTTTTGTTCTCAGTGCCCTGAACACCAGCAAGGTATGAGTTGAGAATCAGCTTATGAATGAAGGAAGAGATTATTTTCAGGTTTGTTTTGTTATAATGGTGGGATTCAGTTGCCCAAGCAGAGACTTAGCACCAGAAGGGTGCAGATCTCCTGCATGTCATGTATGTTGGTCCCATGCAGGTCTGCCCAATAACCAGAGCATCTGAAACTAGACGCCTTCATTTAGGCTTTTGCGTTCAAGGATACATCTCTAGGAGGAGATGAATCACCTCTCACATTTCCTTTTATCTCTCTCAAAACCAAAGGGATCCTGAAGACACTCAGAAGACTCCTCTGATCCCCTCTAGGTTACTTCAGCCTCACCTCAGGGCTTATTTTCAGCATTGTGTGTCCTATTTGATAATAAGGCAGAATAACATCAAACAGCTTATGTGTATCTAAAACACCTCCCACTGAAGCCTAAGGGCCAGGTCTTTCGAGATGCTGGTTCAGGGTGGTTTCCCCCTTGTTACTGGTGGGTCTCTTGTACCTCCTGGATCATTAGACTAGATTAGATATTGGGGAGAAATTCTTCCCTGTGAGGGTGGCGAGGCGCTGGCACAGGCTGCCCAGAGCAGCTGTGGATGCCCCATCCCTGGCAGCGTCCCAGGCCAGGCTGGATGGGGCTTGGAGCAGCCTGGGCTGGTGGGAGGTGTCTGTGGCAGGGGATTGGAACTAGGTGATCTTTAAGGTCCCTTCCAACGCAAACTGTTCTATGAATCCACGATGCTAAATTCTTTGAGTGAAGGCCTTGTGGTGGGCTCCATACTGCAGTTTTCCAATTTTTGCCAGGCCCAGGTATAAAATAAAACCTCATCATCCATATCTATTTATCATGGAACACAGCTGCAAAACTGCCTGGAGACACCAGTTTTACAGATTATCATTTTTGTCTCACTAACCTCCCCACGTTCAGCTCTAATTAAGTTACTTGTGTCTTCTTGCATGATAATCCTTTCACCATGTCTCCCTTTACCAATATGCCTTCTACCATGCAAGGACCACCTGTCCTCTTTCTCTGTACCATTTCTGCTTAAACTTAGAGTAATTATTCTCACCTCACATTTGCCTTTGAAGTTTACTTGTCCTGTTTCACACTGGAAGGAGGGTGCACCTCAGGATACCCCTGCAAGCTCCTCACTGTCCATCCAATTGTTCTAGCTCTTCAAGCATGCATTGCCTCTACCTTCAAACCTTCTCCTGCCTACGTGAGTGATGTATGGGAAAGACACATTGCCTTGAAGAAGGTCTGGGGTCTTCTGGACAGTGCATCAAGTGATAAGTCATGTTTCAAGCTGTTCCTCTGAGCCTGGACCACTGTGTGATGCGGGGAAAGCCACCCCACCCAGTTTCATCCCTGCCCACACCTTCCGCTCTGTTTATTCATCTTTCTTCAATCCCGGCTGTAGGTCCTGATTCACACTGAGATGCTGACCATAGCTGGAGACTCAGATTTATCATCACCATTACAACAGATGGTAGTTGATATGTCTTCTTTTTACAGTGCATAGTGTGCAGGAGAGTCAAACGGTGCATGGGGAATCTTCATGTTGTATTAAAAACTAAACCAGACACCCAAAATCTGCACATTCACTACCTGCCCCTCTGCACTTGCTTCAAGCTCCACAAATATTAAAGCTCCCACAGCAAATAAGTTGTCCTCTGCAGGGCTAGACAAGTTCAGGAACATTTTAGTAAAATGCTTTTTTCAGTCTTATTTTTATTGCAATCAAAATGACTAAATGTAAGCGGGATGACATCCACACTATTTTTATTTAGATTTAAATAATTGAAACACATGGATAAAATTTCTGTGTTTTATTTCCTTTCATGTGGAATTTACTCTGCCTTCCAAACACAAAAAAATTGTGTGTGTGTGTGCGCGTGTGCATGTGTCTGAATATGCAACAGTCATATTTATATTCTGTGTTTTAGTTATTAAAAACAAAGTTTCAGTCGAAACAAAACATGTGCTGGACCAGCCAGTAATTGTTATTTATTTAGCCAGATGTCACCTCTTAGCAAATAGCTATGCGCTTTGGGTTTTAGTCATAAAAAATAATACATTAAAACTGTGGAATGTTCCCCGAAGTGGAAACTCTGGATAGACGGACACTGCTGAGGAAGGGAGGCCAGGGAAGCTGCTCAAGCCCCAGACCCCTCCCTGTCCACACCACTTCACCCGCGCCTTGCTTGCTGGCTCCATTTCAGACCACCCCAACTTGTTCCCTCGGAGATGTGGTTGTGGGGATAACTCAATCCTGTGACCCCACCCCATAGCGTGGAAGGGTGGGATTGCACCCAGATGGGCTTTGGTCACCTCACACACTGCTCCAAACCTAGTCTGGAAGGCTTTGCATCCTCAAACAGGCTCACAACACACATTCATGCCATAACTGCATCATCCTGATGTATTGCAGCAGAGTTCACAATATTTCAGGCACTTTGAATGAGTAAAAAAAAAAAACCAACAAACAAAATATGAGACTGTACTGGGGGGACTATAGAGGAGAGTCAGGTCCAGCTGCTACTTGATGGAGATGTGGTCAGCCTTCTTTTAGAGAGGACCAGAACTGAGCTACACTGATGTCAGTCTGCCTGTGCCCCTTGGTCCCTGGTTCTCTCTTATTTTGCTCTGCACTCATATCTTGAATTCCTGCCCAGCTCTGTTTATGGGCATGCAATCGGCTTGGACTTCTACATGAAAAGATAAGTTAATTTTGCTAATGGAGGACAGGGAAGGAAAGTGGCTTCTCCCTTCTTTGCCCACTCAAAGGTCCACTCAGCCATCTTTGGGGCAAAGCAGAGGGAGCCAGCTCTATCATTTGGGGATTTTGGGGCCACACTCATTAGCGGCTGAGAATCCAACTTACCACTTTGAACATCTGCAGCAGCAACAAGTTTTGCAGCATATTGTTGCAGCACTCTCCAAACTAGCCAGCTGCAACAAGGCCTTTTACCTCATACCAGCATATTCTTCACACCAGTTCCTCTGCTGCCTCATCCTAGTCTCTCCTCACCCAGGGCACTTGGCTGCTCTCTCTTCACTGGCTCTCAACTACTTAACAGAACCAGCCATACCTGCACTTTATCCACATCAGCCAACCCGCTGCCCCTGAAGCCAGCCCACAGCTGTATATTATCAATGATAATTAACCCAGCTCCATTCCTCTACAGATGATGGTGGCACCTGGCTTCAGGTTTGACAACACGAGGATGAGGGGTGGGTGGGGGCAATGTATAGGGAAATAGGGGACAAAGCGGTAAGCTTAGCTGCTCTTTCTCCTGCTGCAGGCTTGAAGGGAGGGAAGCCAGGTGCAATTGTGCTGGAGTTCAAGTGAGGTTGGCCCTGGGCTTCAGTCAGCACCTGCTTTTCATGGGAATGACAGCCCCTCTGTTCCCAGCAGGGAGGGAACTCAATGAGAGCCTGTAGAGCCAGGCAGCCTGGCGCAGACCCAGGCTCCCGTGACACGATAAACACTCTGTCTCTTTACTGCTTGACAGACATCCAAAAAAAAGAGGGAGGGAAAGAGAGATGCAAACAGGCTGGGAGTGACATGCCATGTGGAGAGGAAGCTTTTCCCCAGGGACTGCAAGATTACTGCTATACCAAACACCTGGCCATCAAAAGCCACCTTGCAGAATGTGTCAGTGCTCACAGCCATCCATGCAAGGAAGAATATGTGGATTTGCTACTGAGATGCATCTTTGAACAAGGAGGTAAAAAAAAAAAAAAAAAAGCCCATCATGGCAGTTCTGTATGACACCTGACCCTGGGCAGCTTACATCCTGAAGACATCGATAGAGCTGGAAGCAGCAGAATGATGGGCAGAGCAGGAGCGTGTGTGTGTGCTCTTTGGGGGTGGCAATTGATTGGTGGGAGGACAGAGGGAGTTAAACAGTATGAACTGAATGCACCGTGGCGCACGACTAGCAGACACAAAAAGTTTTGCACACCCCATTCTACGTATCAGATCACAGAATCATATAATCATTTCAGTTGGAAAAGACCTTTAAGATCATCAAGTCCAACCATTAACCCAGCACTGCCAAGGCCACCACTAAACCATGTCCCCAAGCACCACAGCCACATGTCTGTTAAATCTCCCCAGGGACGGTGACTCCCCCCCACCCCCGGGCAGCCTGTGCCAGCGCCTGCCAGCCCTTTCGGTGCAGAACGTTCCCTCACACCCAATCTCACCCTCCCCTGGCGCAACGTGAGGCCGTTTGCTCTCGTCCTGTCGCTGGTTCCTGGGGAGCACAGACCGACCCCCCTGGCTACAGCCTCCTGCCAGGCCGTTGCAGAGCCACTGGGTCCCCTTGTAAAACATGCTGCCTTCAGGCAGGGGTTGCACATACCTCTGGGCAAGGGTGGAAAATGGCAATGTTGTGCAGGTACCTTTTAAATCTGAGAGTCCCTTACAGCTGAGAACAATGAAAAAAGCTTGGGGCTGTTCAGGAGCAGAGGTGAGCTCTGTCTACAAAGGCCTGAAGGAACTGGGCTTTTTCCATCCCAAATGTTTTTCAACTCAGAACTGACTATTTGGTTAAACCAAAGCTTCATACGAAGTTCCTGCTTTATTTAGCAAATTGGCATCTCAGTGATAAAAATCACAGTGCTGAAAGAACATTGTTTCAGCTAAAACTTCTGTAACACTGAGGAAATGTTGATTTGGGAAAGAAACATTGACAATTTCTTGGGAGTCTGAAATCATGCAAAGATCTTATTTGACCAAAAGAAAAAAAAATCTAACAAATTTTGATGTTGACATTTCCCTTCACATATACTATATTGCTCACTCTAGTGTTCATTCATCAAGTTAAAGAAAAAGCCACATTTAAAAGCCTTGCTGCATAAGACTTCAACACAGTGACAGGCAAGGTCTTTTCTTCCCATTCTCATTTGTACTACTACCCTCAAGGACACCTCTTTCAGCCCATTACCTTCATGGCCTGAAAACCATCATCTGAAAATCATGGTCTGTCTAAATCTGAAATTTCATTTTCTGTCTGAGAACTTTCAGGCCCTGCCTGTTCTTACATGCACCTAAAGCCCCACCAAGGAGCTACACTCATGTTAGAGGATATACTCTAAAACACCCAAATCATTGTAGAGCTCCTAAAAGTTTTAATTACCAAGAAAGCCTTGGTGGGATTCCCAGATTAGGATCTCAGCAGAATTTCTGGTGAGGCTTCACAGGAAAGATAAGATGCTCTAACAGTTTTAAAACTACAGTTCTTCCTGGCCCCATCTGCAGTCTTATGGGAGCTCTGATGCTTACTAATCTCCCACAGAGCTAGTGACCTTCTTGTCTGGTTTAGCTCTCTGCCGATTAAATGAGCCAAAACAGAGGTTCAAAGAGTGCCAGAGTCAATGCAAGGAGCAGGACCATGTGGCAAGGAGCCCTTCAGCAGCTGTGAGATGCTGGATCAGCTCAACCATCCTATAACCCCACCCAACCCCCCCGGCAACACATCCCAAGGACACCTACACGGGCTTTCACATGGGTCCTAGCCACAGAAATCCTCCCACTCTCCTTATACCTGCAAAGCCTGTAGAGTAAAAATTACTTTGACTTCCCACCACCAGAATAACCCAGCCATTGACCTTTAAGATATCCTGGACTGCACTTTCACCGCAACAGCTCCTGTTTAAACTATTTCACTCTGAATAAATTATTTCAGTATCCACTGCTGAAAGGATGGGGACCCAGGCGTACGAGACTTAAGGCTGTCGCAATGAACCGGAGAGCAAGCGCCGAGCTAGGCACCAGGCTCGCTGTGCAGCACGCAGGGAGAGCAGGCATCTGTTCCGCTGCAAATTATGTGTCTGCTACTGTGGCATTAAAAAAAGCATCTAAGGGGGGAGCGGGGAGGTGACGTCTGCTGGAGGTTATACATGAAATTGGACAGGTCCCAAGGAATTTCACCAGCCTATTAAGGAAGCATTTACATCAACCACAAGTTGCTTAATGTTTACTATGTCAAATAATCCAAATTCCATGGAACTCTTTGTTCTTATGCATTCGGGGGGAAAAAATGATACCTATAAGCAGCGCTCTCCAGGCTTTAATAGCTTTGGCCCTGTTGGCTCACTGTGTTATGGTGGCTTTCGTGCAGCTACCCAGCAGAGCGTTACTCCTTGCAAAGCACACATTCCTGGAGAGACAGGTCGTGCTTAGGGGCTGCTGGACCACTGTGCCAGGACCCTCGCAGACCCACCGAGGTGAAAGTTAAGCCTCTTTGCCTGAGAAGTGATATTATCAGCTCTTTTCTCAGAGAAACCCCATTATGCCTGAATAGAGCCGGAGCAGAGAGGGCTATAGGCAAAGAGACGATAATGATTCCTTTTTTGAGGCAACATAAAAGAGAGCCAGGACTTCAGCAAGAAACCTGAGGATTTAAGAGGCAGCGCTGAGGTCTCAATGGAGATGGGGTATTCTTCTTCCTCTTGCCAGGCCCTGGAGGTATTTTGGAGTGGTCAGAGCCAGAGGGGAGTTAGTAACTGCCCACCTGATAAAGGGATCATTGACTGTGGAAGGTGAGCATGGGGAGGAGGGTTTTCACACTAGATTTGGGCCAGGGCCAATGGACTTAATCATCTTGGCTCCCAGGCTGGCTCCCGGTAGCTCCAAATCCCACCGTTGTTCACTCAGCTGCGTTGGTTTTGGGAAAACATGAGTGAGGTCAGCAGAAATCCTCCTGAATGGAGGGGTTTTTCTGCTGCAGGCTGAAGGGAAGAGAGAAGGGGATTCAGACCCACATATCTCAGCTGCGGTGGCTGAGCTGGAAGGAAAGCAAGGCTTTTCCTGCTGGCCCAGCATGATGGGATTCAACCGATGAGGCCCTTCATGCTCTTCTCTGCTGGGCAGAATGTCCTGCAATGACCGTCCCATGGGATAACAAACCAGGGGATTGAGGGTGTGGCAGGATTAGTGGGCTTCAGCAGCACCAATGGCCTCTGTCTTCGCCTCCACAACATTCTACATCCAGTCTCTTGTGTGGTCCTACTGGTTGGGGTTATGTGGTACTTATAGACTTGCCCCAGTGCTTCTCCAGCACTTGCACCATTGTATCTACTGGAGATCTGTTGCAGTGCCCAGACATGAGACTCTGTACATCTGTGCTGTCTGCAAGCTGGTTCAGTATTTCAGGCTGAGCTTTCAGCATTCCAGAGCCATGCCATGGCCATGATGAGACCTTGCATGTTTGCAAAGTGATGGCAAACAAAGCTATTCACGCCCTTGGGCTCTTGGCTCTGACAAGGTTTTTCCTCTGGTTTTGTGGCAGAGCACATGACAGCCCTTGTGTCATGGGATCCAAGATAAAATTTACAGCCGTGGTGTAAACAGTTTCAGATTAGTACCCAGTGACCCCACCAAGAAATCTTCACAAGGCAAACAGCTGCCACAGAAACAGTTGCTGAACGTGGTGGAGAAGGTGGAGGGGAAGCTCTTAAAAGAGGTGAAGTCCTTCAAGGGGAAAGGAAGGAAAGGAAAGTGGCTGAGGAAAGGACAACAACCCTGCGTCTTGTATGATTTTCATAACTAGATACCACGTCACAAGCTCCTTCTGTGTTCTCAGTTGTGGGTTTGCAGTGAGTGGGGAGCTGGAGCTGCAGGAGCCGAGGGCAGAAGCAAGGATGGTTCAATTAATGCCGGAGCCATGAACGTGTAGCGGTGGTGGTAGAGTTTTGGGGAACCTGTCTGTTGCCACCAACAGCAAAGTATGCATCCAATCCAAAGGTGATGCTGAAATTCTAGCAGGTGGAAATTCCTCTTTGTGAAAGAGATGGCTGGACACAGAGAAGTGTAAGGGGCTGAAACTATGGAAGTTAGGTTGCAGGAGCTGGAGACAAAACCTCAGGGAGCTGCATAGCTCCAGAGTTTGTACTAGGAGAGGGAATGATTCCCGCTGCTAAGGGCAAGGACATGGCAAAGATGAGAGGAGAGGCGGGGAATCAGCAATGGAGAAAGGAGAATGATGTGAAGGTGAGCCTTTTCCATGCTTCAAGGCATGTGTTGACCATAGGAAATAAGTCTGGAAAGGATCTCAGACCAGATTACAAGTCAGAAGCAAAACTGAACTGTCTTTCAAAGGTCTTTGTCTGCTTAGTGAACTCCAGAGATGGAAGTGCATTGACTGGGAAGTTTTCCTCCTTGTCCACCTTGAAACTCTAGCTAAAATTTAAGACTAATGCTCCTTGTTATGTACCACAATCACAGAGAAGACTTTTTATGATGGAAGTCTAAAAAAAATGCACACAGTAAGAACAGGAGTAAATAAACCGCTATACAGAATCTGTCCCATGCTTAACTTGTGGACCCAGAACAGGTTGTCTGCTTCTGTCATGGAAGAGGAAAATTGAAAACAAGACCACGTATGTTTACCTCCACACCAGCACTTTATTTCTGGACACTCTCCAATACAGAAAAGCATCATCATTTGCATTTTTGGTGGCGGAAATGAGCATAGGAAAAGAAATCATCAGGGCATACGTGAAGCCAGGAACAGAATGCAGATTCCATAGCTCTCCTTCCTTGAGAAGCTATGGATGAATGTCTCCACTTCCTAATTAAGGTTTTCAAGGATTGCTGAGCACAGTTCAAAGAAGTCATCCACTAATACCTGCTTCCAGCCCACAGCTTCTCTCCAGCAGCATTCAAAGTCTGTAAAAGAAATCGCTTTTCACCTGCCACTCTTGCAGCATGAGGCCACCGAGAGCACTGAGGAATAACCACATTTCTAAATAGTCATCCGTTCTGTTTTGTTGAGGGTTAAATACTAATAAAAGTTAATGGCACTCATAGTTTTCTGTGCAAGGGTATGCCCATGAGTGGACCCCTGCATGATGCCAGCAGCAAATCCGGGCTACCCAGCATCCTGGAGAGTAGTCCTCAGCCAGCCTTTCAAGCAGCTCAGTGAGTGAGGAGTTGTCCACCCCCACAAAGCTGCAGCAGAAGGACAATTCTCAGCCCATCCCAAGCAGCTGGAAGGATGCACCAGGAAGAGAAATGCCTGACACAGATGGGGAGGGAACCAGAGCCTCAGCCTTGCAGCAGGACTGCCTTGGCCACGGATCCAGCCCACTGAAGAACTGGCCTCCCAGTGCTGCACATCTGCCAGATCATGCCCCTTCTCTACCTTGGTGGTCACTTTTGAGTGCCAGAGGGAACTATTCCAGCCAGAGAAGCAAGAAACAGGCTTCCTTCAAACCTAACATGTGTTGTGTGGGTGGCAAAATCTGCCTTCTTGTGATATTGAAATCAGAGAAGGTACCATGACCTGATGCAGGGTCCAAATCAGTCCAATCTACCCTGGACCTTAAGAAGTTCCCTCTAAGCTAGTCTCAAGGCCACCTGCGTTAATCAACTATACTCTTCTATCTGACGAAGGACTTAAAGCTGGCTTTGAGGTGGGGCCCCAGGTGGACCTCCTATACACCTCCTTCCTCAGTGTGCTCTTCCCTGGAATGTGCTGATCTGTGACCAAGCTACTTGTGTGACACAGGACATAGATGATGACTCCAGACCCTTACCAGCAAGGAACCCCATGTAACAAAACTCTGCTGTCATCTAAACAACCTATTAGGGTGACGTGATGTTGAGGGTACTCAGTTACATGTGTGGGACAAGTCTACTGGGTGCACCATGACATTGCTGAGAGAGGGATCGAGGTATATATGTTTGGAAATCCAGAAAAAGAGCAACAGGCAGACTTGTTAGAGTGCTTATTTACAGACACATGTCCTTGGCCAAAAAAAATAGCAAGAGCAATGCAGGAAACATATGATGAAGCATCAGAAAGACAGAACAATGATCCGAGTCAAGAGTTTCCAGGAGGTGTCGGCACTTCTTCTGAAACTGTGGACAAAGCACGCAAAGCCTGCCTTTCTCTTCCAACCCATTTGGAGCAGCTTCTCTTGGGCCGGATGCTTCCCAGGCTTCCATGACGAGATCATACACCATGCTTCACTTCCCATCTCATGCCATTGGAATGAAAGGATGGAGCAATTGGCAAGTGCTTTGTCACCAAGGTTCGTTAGCGCTGGCCCTCCCGAATGTGTTTTGTACACGTGGCAATGAAAATGTGCACCAATTTCTCTCTCAGTTGTTGCATTAAAAGGGAATGGAAGAATGGAATAATTGGGGTTTTGTTGGTTTGTTCTTGTTGTTTGTTTGTTTGTTTTTTTTAACAACAGCAACAACAAAGGGTCTGTTAATCATTAATTAAACAGTTATGAGAACTATTTCCTTAGGACAGATTATGGTGTTTCAGTCAGCCATCGGGTTACAATTGTCAACTGAAATTAACATTAATTGCCTGCATGCTCTTGTCTAATGAGCTATCTGCTTTATTCTTTGCTGTGGTCATCATGGAGTGATTATGGCGATCCTTGAGTTCGTTCACGTTATGTTTGAGATACCCGCTTCTGCTCTGTTTCTGACCAACCAACAAGTACAGAGGCACCAACTCAAATTTGGTTGGGCATAAAAGGGTAAATTTTTCTGTTCACAAGAACAATATTCTGGTTGAGATTTTCTAAAATTTCTAACCTCTTCGTCTTCCCCATTTACCCAATGGCAGCAATGCCTCCTTTGCAAAATAGGTAGCAGGATTATGCCATTTCTGGCAAAAGTATGACCGAGGCAGAGAGATGATATGATCAGCTGCTGTCTGTGAGCATACCTCCTCTGGCACTGCCTATGAACCTACACCAAAATGGGTGCAAAGGCAAGGCCACCAACCTTACGAGGATCATCAGTGCAGCACCAGTTGGCCCACACTCCTCTGAGATGAGGTGAAATAATGACAAAGGTGTGGTGATGCCTGAATCTCAGTCCTTCACTGTCATCACAGTCCCGCAGCTCAGAAATAAGACTAGCTTGCTTTCCTAGGTTCCTTTTCCTCTTTTTTGAAGCAGAACTGTGGAATGGAGAGGGACACACCGTAGCTGCATCTCTTGTGCCTTTGCTAGATCTGTATTACTAAATGACATAAGCAAAGGTTTGTTCCCTGGCCTCAAAAGCAAAAGGCAGAGCACAGGTCCCATACTCGCTTCAGGAGACCAGCTGCCCCTCAGAGGGCTGGGGAAGGGCACTTTGAACTGAAACTCTCCTAGGATTAAAAAGAAAGGAAGCTCAACTCACCAGAGTTTTCTTTTTGGTTCTCTCTGACAAGCAGTGTGACAGAAATACGATGCAGCCTCTCCTTTTTCATATCGTGTTCAGCTCAGATTGCTTCAAGGAGAGTGCACAAGCAGTCCACAGCATGGAAAGGGAGGAATAAATCATGCCCATAAATCAGGAGCCCAGGCTGCTCGTACCAGCAGAGAGAGGGGAGATTGCAGCAGGTGCATAGATTAGATCCCATATTTTACTGCTCCCATCACCACACCCTCTTCTGACTTAGCAAACAGTTGTGAAGGGAGGAGTAATTTTCTCCATTGCCCACAACAATGCAGCGGAGTTCTCTGCAGAAGCACAGGTCCACTCAACAGATCTCTAGGTCTGGGAACCAAGTTTTAAATGAAAGACCTGATTCTTCTAATGAGTAAAGGGCTTCAGGGTGAGGGGAAGGACAACAGGGATCATAGGATCACCTGGTTTGAACACCTGCCTAACCATAGGTGAAGTCATCCAGTTTCCCCAGGCTTCAGGCCCCCTAAGTACATTGTCGATCAAAACGTGGAATCCATCCAAGCTTGCTTTTCTCCAGAACTGGGGAATTCAGCACTCCCCTTTGGAATTCAGTCCAAACATCTTTACATTCCCTGAGAAAAAAATTGTCTTGATTTTCTCTTTTGCATTTTTGGGGAGCTTCTGCAGTTTGTTGGCATGCTCATCTCTGCTGGTCAGGATGGTCTGTCATCACCCAAGCTCTACAGAAACATCATATCAATGCCATCCAAACACCTTACTTCTGAGCTTAAAATCTTTAGCTCTTTAACCCACCTCAGACAGGATTCATCCCCCATTAGCTTTAAACATCAGGAGTTAGAAGAGGTGAATCCCAACCCTACTAAAAGATATTTTCCCCAGTTTTCCCACCAATACTGTTTCTGGCTCCTCATCTGAAGTTTGCTGGTCCTTGAAGTGCACCAAATCCCAGTGTCTGTCTCCCCAGCACCACACTCCCTGCTTTGACCCATCACTTCGTGGCTGGTGCTTTTAAGGATCCCATTAACCTTTGCCATGATCCAGCTGCACCAGGAGCTCACATTAGGCTGTCAGTCCTCTCTGACCCCTAAATCCTTTAAAGAGTTGCTGTTTTCTTGGTCTGTCATTCTCTGGTTTTGGCCTTCCTGCCTGTCCTGTGCTTATAGACATGTGACTTTGCATCAGCATAGCAAGAAAATGCATTTTATTAACTCAGGCTCTGTATGATTGCCCAGTCCTCATCATTACTTGACTTCATCTGCTTATTGAAACTTTTATCTGCAGCTTTTTCAGGGTTGTATACGTAGCTGCTGATCAACATTAAAAATGTTGAACATCAACGGGACTAGATCTCTGCAAACTTTCCTTTGAAACTCCTTCAGCTCACAATGCTTTTCCAGTGACATACATGCCCTGAGACCTGTCAGTCATTCTGTCCTTGACACCATAAGTACAGCACTATTGACCGTATTTGTTTAATAAGAACAAAGGTGCAATGTTGAGTGAAACATCTTTAGCCATCAAAGAACATGATGCCTGTAAAAGTACCTCTATTGCACAAACTTATTTATTCATCAAAAAACAAAACAGGATTTGTTTGCCAAAGTAGTGTCTCAAAAAAAAAAGAAATAAAATATCCATCTAATGATGGGCAGCTTTTACTTCTGCAATGACTGAATCACATATCTGCTTTTCTGTTATTTTCTGTATGAGCTGTATTGGCTTAATGACGTTACATGTATCTGGTTTATCCCCATTTCTGCCTTGAATGGCCCAGAAGTCATATCCTTGCTGTTGAGACCGCTCAGTTCTGTGACAGCATCAGACACTTCCTGCATTTTGATAGGAACTATGTTCTCTGTCCCCTGTCCTCACCCCTGGGTCTCCTCCCCAACCGAGGCTGGGGACAGGTCAGTGCAGACAAGAGCTGGCCTTTGCCTTGGGCTGAACTCTGGAGCGCGGCTGCCTGAAAGCACAGCTGCATCCTAATTCCCTCTGTTCAGGGATATGGCTGAATCCTGCCATAATGGTTTCAGCTCAAGTTAGAAAGTGAACCACCAGAGGTACAGCTTGGTCAAGGCACAGAAAGAGCCTCAACGGATCCTTAAAGGGTCTTCTGTCTCCATTAAAATTTGAGCTGCTTTATTTTCCTATGGGATTCACTGATTACTCTTTTCCCCTATTCCTTCTTTTGTACACAATTCTGATACACAAGCAGGTCACGCTGCAGTAAAGGGAAAATTAATAAAATGTATAAAATGATAGTTGAACAATAAAGCAAATTTTGGATGCTGAATGCTGAACTGGCAGTGCTATTTCATATGCCTTTTGCTACTGACTACAATAAAGGAAAGGCAGCTTTCATTCATTCCTGCACCTGTCAAAAAGCCTCTGAATGAGTTTATCCATCCCAGCATTCATGGACTTCTCTGAGACGTGGCTCTCTTGAAAAGGTTTGGTGTACAAGCCAGTTTGGAATAGCTATGTGTAGACCTCTGAGCATTACACTGCAGTTCCCCAGAGGGTCAGAGAGATTTATCTTGTCTAGATGGAGATATTTCAGACTGTTAGCTGTGAAGGCTAAGTTAAAGCCAGGATACTGTAATGGAGAATGTTGTCATCACCTGGATGAAAAATCTGAGAGACATCCTGAAAAATATCTTTGTTATGTTTCACACAAGCGTATTTCTAAAAGGCAATTATAAAAAACAAAACAAAACAAAAACCAACAACAAAACAAACAAAAAAACACCCAACCAAACTGTTTCATCTAAGCTGACCTTTTCCAATAGGTTGTATTTTCTCAGGAACAGCACCTGATCTTAGTCTTATAGATCAGGATCAAGAATTACACAGGAGAGAAAGAAATACACCGGCTCAAGCACGCATTTCTTGTTATAGTGCAGGGCTGTGAGGGGAAAGGATATTGAGAGGACTCGTGCTTGTTGTAGACGATGCAAAGGCGTGATGTGCTGTACAGCAGGAGTACCCTGCGCCACCAGAACCTGTGATGGATTAGCTCCTCTCTGTGGGGCTGCAGCCTGGAAATTTTCCAGGTAGTCACATAACACTCCAGGTGAGAATCCTGCTGATGGATGGAGTCACCCCTCTGACTCTGCGGGTAGTATTTCTATTTCATGGAAACATGAGAGCAAATCTGTCATCAGATTTAGTTCTTATAGGTTTGTTTCAAGTAGAAGGATAATTTTCTGGATAACAGCACATTTTGGAAGGTTCCAGCTCCTCAGTTCTGGGCTGGTATTGTGGATTGCCTACATAGTCTTCATTAAGCAATGTAGACCTGCTTACCCAAAAATATCGAATCTGAAATCAGAGGCTTTCTGTCTTTGAAGATGTGGCTCACACTGTCTCAGTTTCATCTCAACTGAGCCTCAGCCAATTATTTTTAAAACTGAACTCTGCAAAACTTGACAGGGACTGCCTGGGTCATGCAGTACAGTCATTGTGTGCTTTACAAAGCCAGCAACTCATAAAGAGACAGGTCTCCTTCTCTTGTTCCTGCATTTCCTAGCAAGAGGCTGTTCCAGAATTTCACTGCTGTGGTGATTTGTTCATGGACAGTTTACCTCAAGTGTCCTTTTGTCTTTCCACCTAAGAGCTATGAGATGGATTTCAACACTGGTCATCAAGACTTTACACATTTTCTAGAGGTGCTTCCACTGCTTTTCTTCAATGGCACTAAATCCCTCTCTCTAGCAGAAACACGGCTTCTGATGTCAAATTTTCCTCTTGTATCTCAGGAGCTTTGAAATCTTCCCAGTGAAGAAGCAGTTCAGTACAGCAAGGAACATATACAAACTAGATGAGCCATTTTCCCATTGAAGAACTGGTAAAACACCATTCCCTGCATGTGCTCGAGAACTTGGAGCTGAAGGCCTGACCCATCATTGTATTGATTAGGATGAGCCAAAGCTAATGTTTGTTCTGCAGATCCCCAGACTCCTTCCTTTTCCAAGAAAGTGTGGGAAGAAAAAAGAATCTCTTTAAAGTTAGTGTGGTAGGAGCTGCTGCAAGGTTGGAGGTTTTTTTCTTTTTTTTTTCTTAGGTGAATTTCAATAAGGTGACCGCCAGTCTTGCACAAGCTGCAGCTGCTGTAAATCCAAGCTCAAAATGTCAGAGTCATAAACTATTTTGATGAAATGCCATCAAAGAAATCATATTTATCGAGATGATTTGTTGATACTGAATATCCAAACAGTTTGGAGTGCAGTAAAGTTCAGGGGGATGCAGGGATTTATGGCTCTCTCTTGCTGAGGTTGTTAATAACATTTCAGGAGACTAAACAAGAATGTTCCAGGGACGTGGATGGCTCAGGCAGGGAGGGACGAAGAGTTTCTTAGTTCTGAAAAGAGCAAAAAGGTCATTGGTGTGCTCACAGAAACAAGTCATAGTTCCGTTTCAAGAGGAAGATCCCCAGACCTGAGGAGTAATTCAGTTTTGGACTTTTTCAGTTCTTTTAGAAATCTGGTGCCTTGAGGTGGACCCATGGTGTTGGGAGATGCAATCCAGCCTTCTCATGTTCCCTGACCAGCCGGAGATCAGGGACTTGTTATCTGTCCTCCATCATACTGAGTACCATTAGACTTAATTTCTAAAGGAGCCTGGTCCTTCCAGATCGCTGGATTTCTTGTTGCTCATGTGAAACACCTTCCCCATCTTGCTCCCAGCCTCTGTACCACTCTCAGTCCCAGGGACAAACATTCACTCTGAGTTGCACAGAACAAGAATATCACACTGAATGCAAGTCATTTGCTTCCCTTAGTCCCTTCTATTGACTGACTTCTGGCCCCCTTGCTGCAAGGGAACAGCTTCTAGATGCCTTCCTCCACATCACTTGTTGTTTTGTATGCTTCATCCTGTTCTTTATCCACTCCGATTGGTGATGTCATTCTGCAGTGTTGGCTGTGTGTCCATCACGAAGGCCCGCTACAGCCTTGGATAGACGATGCGTCATGTCTCAGCAGGACCTGACGTGACCTGGAGCACAGAGAAAAGAAGCAGGTTTGTCCCAAAGAAGATTTTCAAGGATGCTCTCTGTAATAAATGCAATTTACTGCCCAGCTACTTGAGTCCTTAGGCACAAATTGGCACCACTGGGCCATGATGGTGATGGGAAGCATACCCCTGTACAAATGCTGTGCACTTCCAAATCTTGGGTTTGGCCCCATGAGGGAACTCTGGAAAGCTTTTGTAGGAAGGGAAAGCATTTTCCACTCAGTTTGAGTATAATCAAAGAGCACCAGCTTCCCCTTTTATTCCTGCCTCCAAGGGGTGTTCACTGACAAACGATAGTTTGGGGAGTAGCTGTTCCCACAGTAGGATCCTAGGTTATATTTGATCACAGGTTCTCAGCAAGGGGTGAATGACCCCATTAAACATAATAAATATGTTTGGGGAGGAATGCTAAGGTGGCCAAATTTCCCATTAAATATGTTAATCAGTTAAAAAAAAGGGGGGGGGGGGCTGTCTAATTAAATTGGGTAGTTTGTGGGCTGTGTTGTCTCTCTGGGTGGGAAAAACAGAATAATTGTCAGAAAAACAAAAGCTTTCCTCTCATTTTTTAACAGGTTTTTAAGAACAAAAAGCTGAGATTATACCAGGGCAAAGAAAAGACCCAAACATTTTCCAGCCAGCTGTAATCTTCTCTAGTGGTAGACGAGAACAGGATTTCATAATGCTGATGGGAAAAGATTCCCAAAAGTTTTCATTTTATTTCTTTCCTTCTTTTTTTTTCTTTATTTCTTTTATGATTTCTTATTTTTATTTTACAGCATGACCTTTTGGGGTGGAAACAGTTGAAAGTCACTTGGTTAGATCAATTCTGAGAAACATCTGCCTTGGAATACTGGCTACTCTTATAAAAGGAAAATATTGAACATGGGGGGTTGGTATGGGTTTTTTATTATTATTTTTGTTTTTTGATAAATCCAAATAACTGGATATTGACAGCATACTGTAATTATGCAAGATCAGACAGCTGAACAGATTTTTATTCCAAGAATTTCTAACCAATGCTGCAAACCAGAATCCTGTAATTAAAGGAACATAGCATAGCTACTGTAAACCCTGAGGGTACTTATGTGAGTGGGCTTAGTGTATTTAAACCAGGATTCATACACATCACTCACAATCTGGGAGCAAGAGCTTGAAATTCTGCAGAGTTCAGGAATCATCTTTGCTCACACCTGCAATGATAGGAGCAAAAGCTGGAGAGGCACGTAGAGTAGAAATGACAAGCCCAAAGTCACACAGTAGCTTGGAAGAAAATGGAAAAAAATCCAGCTCTGGAGTCTGTATCCTGTCAGTACCATCCCCATTTGGGCTGGCTATATGACCTTCCAGCCTATACAGTCTTTGCCACAAAAAACAGATGCTGCTGATACTGTCTGGACCATAGTGTCTAGAAGGTGGAGATGGTGTTTCTGTCATTCCTGGGGTGGTTCAGCTGTGACTTTCGTGGTGGGGTGGCCAGAGCGGGGCTGTGTAAGCCACAAGGGTAACCTGAAGGGTTACAGCAAGTCCTGGGACCACTGAGGCCAGCCCCATGAGGCTAACCTGGACCCACCAGTGTCCCAGTACCACACAAGGTCCACCAGGATCTGTCACCTTCATGAGGTACCCCAGGGCCCTCCCACCATCAACTCACCAGGGTCCCTGTGTATCCTAGTGCCATATGAGGATGTTGGTATCTGGTTCATAATAAGATCAGGACTTTTCATCACGGATGAAAAGCCACAAGAAAACAGGTTTTTGAGTCAGCGTACATGCAGGTTCCATGAATGGATGATGGAAATGGTATGCTTGTATGCAGTAAGGGAGGAGGATATGTAAGAGAATACTGTTTTCTTCACATTGATGCAAAGACATCAGCCCAGGAGGAACACTAAAAAATGCTAAACACTCTAGGAACATCAAGATGAAAATATTGTGTAAAATAGAGGGAAAGAAATTTTGGATCTATTAGAACCAGGTGAACCTGGCTTAGGACAGCAGATCTAGACTGAAATGTTTATAGCATGATTTAATGGGCTCAAATGACTTTAACTCAGTCTTGCAGGGATACAGAGCTTGTGTGAACATACTGTCATGCCTATATCTATGTTTCTGTGCTTGTCAATGATTTCTAATACATTTTTTGTCCAGTCTCATCCAGCTTTTCAGGGTGTCTTCAGAGCATGCTATTCATGTAAGAGTCATGAAAATTAGCAATAGGTGAGGATGAAGATCACTTACTGCATCAGCTAGTGAAGAATACTAAAACTTACCCTTCGTGAAGCCTCTGAGAATCTAGAAAAGATAATTTCTATTTTAAACCAGTTTGGACACACAATCAGTTGTTTAACAGACTCTCAGAACCTGCTCAGCTTTTACAGAGGGACCTGGACACACAAAGCGCAGCTCTGGGCAGATGAACTGGCCTCCGCCCCAGCTCGCGTGCTACTCACAAGCCTCCTCCAACCTGGATGCACAAAGCTGTGCTGGTGGTGATGACAATGGGACCTGACCGACCTCAGACTGCTGAAGAACTCCCTCCCCACCCGAAAGTCATCCAGGGAGGACAGCTATGGACAACCACAATGCCATTTTTACAGGTTCCCTATTCAGGAACTAACAGCACTTTAATGGAAAACATCCCTTGGTGACCTATAAATCACAGTTTATCACTCCAAAGGCCCCCGCAGTCACTGAGGTAATGCACCAGCATTATAATATTGATCGATGGATATCTCCTCCCCACCCTCGGCTCCATCAAACAGGCTGCTCTCTGGTGTGTCAGGAATGAAATACTTTGGCACGGAAGATGGAATTTGGAAACTGTCCATTCACAAGCTCTCAGCAAGTTGTCCAGTTTTAACCTGATTTTCAGAAGGTAATTTCCTGAGGAGTAATGCTTTCTTTCACTGCCAGGGTCCTAATTGCACACAAACAATAAATAAAGGGCTTTGTTTGGGGCTTTTAACATTTTTATTTTATGAGGCTTTATATGACTTCAGGACTGCTTCAGATGAGGCTGTAATCCTTGCTAACAGAGCCAGGACTGGAATAGCTGTCCTCTGTGAGCACAGACATGGTCCTTAGCTCCAGAATATCAGCCTTTTGCATATTTATTCTGTGAGTAGAGAAATACCCACTTTCAAAAAGGAACAGCAGCAAAAGAGGATGAGGAACATCACCATTTTCCCAGAGGAGACTTGTGAAGAAAAATCATCTCTCGTCTAACACTGTGTCTTCAGCCACCCACTCCTGAGGATTTGAAAGCCCTTTGCAAACTGGGACAAATTCATCAGACCCCTGGAAGTGGTTTGTTATTTCTGCCCTATTTTCCCAGATGGTGGGTGAGTTAAAGCATGGGAAAATGAACTGGCATCGCCGACAGCGCTACAGCAAAGGAGCTGCTGCATTGCAGGGACCAGGAGTATCCAAAACCCGAGTAAACTGTGAGATCTCCAACCCTCCCACATGGGCATAAACAGCAAAACCAATTTCCTTGGCCTTCCACAGCATCTCTCAACCAAGACCTTGCCCAAGACTCCACATGGCCTGGTGGCCAATGCCTCTAGTATTATGTCATTTTACTACAGGTAGCAAATGAGTCTATCACAGTGGTTATATTATCCTACGATCCTTACTATAGCTTGGAAAGGGACTAGTTTCCTCTGAGTGTAAACCCTGGTCTGTGCTAGTCTCTCTGCATTAAAGCCTGACCTCCACCTTGATGGAGAGGCTTCCGGGCTCTCTGATTTTTGCTTTATTGACTGTTTTGTGTCCAGGTCTCCACAGGATGAAAGCAAGGAGAAATAAGGATAGAAAAGGGGTGGGTCGGAGCAGGGGAAATGCAGATTTGCTCTCAAGCAAATTTCAACCCTCTTAGGCTGTGCTGATGTCTCCTGAGTTATGTGGGTGAACATGCCACTGTATCAAACTGGTGGGCACAAAGCTCTCCAAAATGTGTCATTGCAGAGTCCAGAGTTAGCCAAAGAGGTAGGACAGGGTAGTGTTCCTGATACTGCAAACGTCAACTGTTTGACTCAGGAGCTGCCTAAAAAAAAGAGGTGACATCGGGGCCTCAGATTTATGATATGGTAATGGCCTGAAGACTAACAAGGTGTTACAGGGTTTCACAAACATCCCAGGCAGGAGCTTATCAAGCACTGAGTTCAACATGGAGAAAAGTCTTTTCTGGGTCTTTCTAATTCCCCTGGGAAAGCCTGCTGTTGCTTTTCCCTGCAGAGGTTTTAATTTCTGCATGTGCTCTATGGAGTCTCATTGTGGATTTTAACATGGCCCTGCTAGAGACAACTTTTCCTTGATGGAGAATCAAATCCTTACCACTGTTCCACCTCAACGTCCTCACAGTATACATGACACCCTGCAGACACCCCAAATATTACCCCCTTCCTGTCCATCGTCACCCTGTCCTGCATCTAGCAGTAGAGATGACTGGAAGAGGAGTGACTCTGGCCTCTTGAAGAGGGGCCAGTTTCAACTGGAACTCTTCTTTGACGTGGCAAAGTGAACCATGCAGGACGGGTAACTGTTATTTGACAAAGCAACCCACAGCCAGAGAGAGGAATCAGCTGATCTGCCTGTGGTGCATCTCCAGATTGATCTGAGATGCTGCCAGCTGTTTTCTAGCCAAAGGTATGTGACCCTTGATGGGTTTGACCCATACCCTTTTCTTCTGATGCAGTTTTTAAGTCCCTGTTAGTTCCTGACTCGAAAGCCCCCTTCAAAGGGCCCAGTGCAGACGCCTTGAGGAGCTGGATGCTTTAATTCTCAGTGATGAGGCCCCACTTCACATTGGTCTGGTAGCTGCTTCACTCACTGACAGATGGTATTTGAGTTCCTAATCTGCTGTGTGGTTTCTCCCAGTGGAAAAATCACCGAGGCTGGTGGGCACCCTTTTGGGAGAGCCAGACAGAGCCATTCAGGAATAACAGCAACAAAACATCCTCCTTGGGAGTGATCTGGCCATAATGGTGTTGGGCAAGTGGGTTTTTCAGGATACAGAGCTTGCAGGGCTGTCAGTCAGCTCCATTTTTTAAGTACTAAATTCACACATAAAATGCTTGGTGTGTTTTAGAAAGAACCATAATCTGTGCAATTTCTTTGAAAAATTATGGACACTGACATTTTACACCTGTAATTATGATAAAAGCTCTCAGCGCAAGCCTGAGACTGTTTCCAGCAAATAAATCATCTTAACCCCTTGCTTTTAGGAATTTAGGGATCAGCCCTCAGCTATAAATTAGTAGTAAGTGATAATAGCTCAGCTCACAGCTGCCGTCTCTTGCTTTGGAGATGAAACACACCACGGAGGAAGTCAGAGTGCTCACAGAGCCTCCTCCCCCTGCTCCTGCCGTACAATTCACTAATGTGAACATAGTTGCCCATAAACTACATCCATGCCTGCAGGCAGTGGGCATCCCCGAGTTACATCCTCGGAGGATATGATCCACACAGGCACCATGTGCATTTGCAGACCAGTGAAATACTAATGACCTGGTCATATTCAACGGATTCCCTTTTCATCTGAGAGGGAAAAAGCACCTCTACCCCTTCTTTTTTCTCTCAGGAAACTTAAGAGGGTACTTGGAGTAAATAGCACTATGTGCTTTGAATGCAGGTAGATGCCATGTTCAGAGATTTCCAGCATTACTCATTTTTATTATTATTTATTAGTTCTTATTTATGTATTTAATATTAACATTAATTTTATTGTTATGTTTATGTGGATGATGATGGTTGTTGTTGCTATTTTTATTATTATATTATTACTACTATTATTATCATTGTTGTTGCTATTGTTGTTACCACCAATCACAAGAACAGACATTTTTTCAAGAACTCTGTGCACCCTAGGGCCATATTTAAGATGGCATGTATGGGGTCATCTCGTGAACCCCACTTTAGTAATGTATCAGTGGGCTCATGTCTACTCAGGTCTGCAAAGGGAAGGTCTGAATCAGATTTTCCATCAGCAGGGTTATGCAGAAACAGGGCGACCACCAAGTGAGGAGGCTGGTCCTGAAGTCCCTGATGAAGTGGGAGCAGGAGTGCAGGTGGGAGAAGTGGATATTGTGGGAAGGTGGGATTTTAGTGGTGGGAATGAAGAAACTTTTCACTTGTTTCTGCTGAGCTGTTGTCTTGAAGCTGATCAGGAGCAGGATGCAATCTCCCTGACTTCACTTCTTGAGAGCACAGGCATCTCCAGGAGATCCTGGATGATCAGTGATGGAGCAGGCAATGGTCTATCCTTTGGAGAACATGAGAAACAAAACCTGCGTGGTGCTTACCTCAGAGGTAGAGGTCTGGGCTGTAGGGGTCCACAGGTGGTCAGACAAACTCTCCACCCACTAGGTTTCAAGTCCAAGCTCGGGTCTTGTGAAGGAGCCTAGAAAACCGACTTGAATGAGCCACCTAATTTTCAAGGGCTAAAACAAGGAAGTACAATCCTACCTGGAGGATGGAGACTGGGCCTTGGTGCTATGGTTTCTGAGGCTGGAAATCCAGTGGTACTATCTTCTGTTAAACCCACAGCACCCAGACCCACAGCACAGGGCTTGTAGGAGACCTTCTGGTCACCTTGGGTACCAGGCAGAAGGAAGGTGTGGATGTCCTTGCTGGTTTTGGAAGGGGATTGATTTCTTCGATGTCCTCCCTGGAGGTGAGTTTCAGTCCCATTTCCCTTTGGCAATTTGTGCATTTTGCTTTGGGGATGTCAGGGGAATGGGAACTTGAAACTCCTTATCCCCATTGAAACACTGATGCTCGAGAGTGCTGGCATAGCAGTGGGGAGTGGAATTCCCTCCTCAGTGAGTATCCTGAGACAGGAGATGGGAAAACAAAAAGATGTCATTAAAATCTGTGAAATGAGAGCTGCAGCTTCTCATCCCATGGCAATCCCACATTTTTGCATGACATAAACCTGGTTGAATCATAAGAAAGCCCAGTGTTCACAAGGCTGATAACCAAAGGGAAAGGAGGAAGAACTAGAAGATGAGTGGGAGAATGGGGAACATACTGTTTGTGCACAGAATTTCGAGACATCTGACATCACCGAATGCTTAATAGTGGGTTAGCATAATCCTAGACTGCAGTCATAGGAGGTGGTGGGGAGAGATAGGGGAAAAGTGTCATGGTTACTCTAAACACAGGGAATTAGTCTTTTCCCTGTAAAATAAATGACCCAGGAAGAATATACACTTGATTCCTCTCAGAGAGACTTTTTTTTATTTCATTGTCTTCAAATTACCTGCAGTAAGTGATGCAACTTTAAGTTAAACTTCAGTGAGGCATCGCAGGTGAAAGGTGCATCATCCCATATTGCTGAAAGAACATGAGGCTGAGTGATGAGAGCAGGAGATTCTTCAGCTGGAAGAGTGAACAGCGCCTCATCATTAGGAGAGTATTTCTGTTGATTTTTTTTTTCCCATTGATCTACTGAGTCCCTTGGAAAGAAAACTCATCCTCTCTTAGTCCCACCTGAAATGGCAATGGTTAGATTTCACTCATAAACTCCATGGGAATGGATCTCATAGAAGAGCAGTATTTCACTTGCTTCCCCAATATGGAAATTTTAATTATAGCGTTTCTCACTTCCCTTGGAAAAAAATAGAGGTTAGACAGAAAATTTTTTTTCCTAACAATTTGAAGTACATAGAAAATGATGGCTTTTTATCTTTCTGTTGTCCATGGGTTTGGACATGTTTTCTGCTAGTGGCAGCTGAATAAGACAGAAAATGGTAGGGGAAAAATGTGTGATCTTTAAAATGAGTGATGGCTTCCTCCCACTTGAAAAACATTTTCATTAACTTTCATACATTTATCTAAAATACACCAAAGATTTGTTTTCCTTACCTTTTCAAGGGAAAGGGAGTTTTCATTAGAAACTAATTCCACCCACTCAGGTTTTGACACTGAATTCCACAGCTGTAGTAATAACACCTCAGTTCATCCCTTCCTTCTTGTCCACCACAACAGCACCTGATGGGGAGCAGGGGGGGTGGGGATGGTCCAGGCACTGAATAGCATCACCCCTCTGTGAGGTGCTCCCTGATTCTATTTTGGCCTGACTTTGTATAGTTTTAGTCTGCATCCTCCTCAGTTTCCACAGCAAACAAATAATGGAAAAAAAAATGCTCCAAAGAACAGACCAGTGCATAACATGGTCCATACCACATAGACTGGTGGTCATGGGTCTGCCAGCATCCCAGGGTCACAGCCCAGGGTCACCCCCACTTTGTGCAGAGGTGGCAAACGAGGAGCTGCCACCCCACAGACCTGCATTAGCACCTAACTGCCTTGCAGAACGGGATGGGGTTCAAGAAAACCAGAACAATTTGGCCTTCAAAGAACGAGGGCATCGGGTGGAAAAGCCGGAGGAGAGCAGGTAGGCAGGCAGATAGACAGATAGGTCCCCCTGCTCCTATTCTAGCTCTGGCTGAAGGTTTCCAGCAGGGGACGTGTGCTATTATGTTAGCACGGCCCCTTTGCCAAATCCTAATTGCAATCTGCTCTATTGACTCAAGCTAACAAGTTAATTGACTGCTTTTTGTGGCTTTGGTACACCACAAGCCTAACAGTCCTCTTAGGTAATGCAAGTGTGGGTGTGATAAAGCAGTAAGCCAGGGCTGTGAAAGTCGTTCCAGGGAATATATAGTTTGAACTATTTTCAGCACCTTTTCTGTCCCTGGATTGGCTGCCAATTAAATGTCAATAGCTGTCAACTCTGGTTGGGAAAGGGTAAACTCCCTCAAAATGTAAATAATAACAGGAAAAAACACATTGCCCTGCAAGGACCAGCTAGGCAGAACTGGAGCCTGTTTGCTGTAATATGTTACAATATTACTTTTGCCCTAAAATCCAAGCTGGCTGCAGATTTCCTTCCCCAAATCTCAGCACTCTGCAAGTCGTCCGATCATCTCAATCACAGCAGCACACAGAAGCCACCGCTGAGGTGGGAGCACCTTGATGTTGCAGACCAGCTGCTAAAAGGCTATTTCAGCCTCTGAGAGACTGATATAATTTGAAAAAGCAAAGAAGGTTTGATAACAACATGACCATTTGAGATGCTTTTTATGTATGTGTGTGTATATATATATATATATATATATATATATATATATATATGTGCATGTGTGTCACCCAAAGCTTGTTTTGAAGTAGGTCACTGTCATCAGGTGGGAAGTGGCAGGGAAGTGGTTTCCCCAGGGGCTCACAGCAAAGCAGTAAAACAAGAATGGCCACACTGGGGCAAACTAAGGGTTTTGCACAGCTGGATATACCTTCCCAAGCTCTGGCATAGTCTGACCAGTTGGAGAAGCCTTGTTTACATCAATATGAGTGCATTAAATGACCCAGGACTAGTGCCACACGCATAAAATCATGTCCCTAGCAACAGGGTGGCTGTCATAATTCCCAGTGGGAGCAGACCATGGTTTTGGATATCACCTGACCTCTGCCTGGTTTTCTTTTGACTGTGCTCGTATTCTTGAGTCAAAACCATGCCAGGGAGCATGCTGTCAATTGACATATGTGAATAATTGTGGGACAGTGCTCAGTGCAGGACTTCGCCTTCTACAAACACCATCACTGATCCTTCTGCCCCCTCATAAATCCACCAGAAAGACTTTGGAGGGGGCAGCGGAGGAGTGGAGGAGTTGCTGGGGATCAAACTCTGACCTATCATGTGCCAATACAGTGTTTTATTCGTTCAGCCTCACAGGGGATGCTGACTGCAGATTCTTGGTTTTGGGGTGCCTGATTCCTACTCAAACCCACCCACTGGGCTTGCACCTCTGCACACTCCGTACCCCAGCAGCTCCCTCCCCTCACCACTGGGACTGCCAAGCACCGGAGCGGTTCTGCAGCATTCCCGTCTCCAGCTCTGCAGGTTGAGGAGCTGTTTCATGCCCAGAAATGCTCACCTACAGCAGAGAGGGAGCAGAGCAACCCCTCAGAGGAGGTCTCCCACCTTCTTGTGGCTTCCAGGAACACCCAGGTGCATGCACGCACCGAGCACATGTGGCCCCCCATCCCGCTGCCCTTTGGCACGAGGCATCAGGGCTGGAATCCGCAGAGGCAGTGGAGACAGAGAGCAGGCTGTTTACGGGGAAACAATTCAGCCTTGTCTTCAGTCACGTTTGGCTTCAGCACACAGGTCTCCACGCGATGCCTGGAGAAGGTCACAGGGGAGGGCGGGAGACAGAAATATGTTGTGTTCTTCCAGCCAGGCTGGAGCAATTTGATGATGGTGACGCCTGAAATCTCATTTTTAGCTTTACGAGAAACAGGTCATCAGGAGAGACAGAGCAGCCCCGTGGAAGGATGCAGGAGAGAGCTCTCCTTGGTTTTCCCACAAGTGCACCATCAGTCCCCAAAAAGTCTCTCCATCACTGACTACCTCATCTTACCCTGTGCAAAATAACCTTCAAAGGACAGGGCAGGAAGAGATGGGAGTTTTGTGAGCCTAAATGCATTTGCTTCTCTCACGTGAAAGGGGCCAGAACACGGGGACTGGTATTAACTCTACTAGCTGCTATTAGCTCTGATTTTCCTCTTGATGTCATGGGACCCTAAAAAGTGCTAAGCCCCCCCTTACAGCCAGGTCTCAGGTAACAGCCTTAGAAACAGCCATTCCTAGGGCAGCACTGGGCCCCTGGGCCTGATGCAGATGTTTGCACCCCTGGACTGCTGGTTAGAAGAACCAGAAGAAGCAGACAGCTGGGGACAAGCATGAGGAGCTCCTGTCTGCTCTGCAAGATCCAGCCAAAATTCCTGCAGAAATAATATTGCATTTGTGGTCATCATAAAATTTTCACACACGTAGATACCCATAGTCCCAGAGCATTTTACATAGTGCATGTGTGAGATGCCGCTTTGGCTAGGTGCGCCGAAATTAAGGGCATCTGGCAAACACAGCAGCATCCTATTTCTTAGTGCACACTAGGCAATTTAACAAGCATGGAGAAATTAGAGCGGAAGATTGAATTTTCAAAAGTACACTTTGCCTTTGGCCAGGACTCAAGCTAAAGCCACTCCTGTGGTTGCAGCGTGTGCTGGGAGGTATCTGACAGCGCTGATGTGAACTGCAGTGGTGGGAAATGGGAGACAGCAACTCTTACCTGCAGGCAGGGGGGGTCAGGATAGCCTAGAAAAGTGGATATCCCTGTGTCTGGTGCACAGAGGCACAGGAGCTAGAAAAGCATCTTACCTAAGTTAATATCAGGGCATAATACAGAAATCAGGCTTGGTTTTCATTCCTGTCTTAACCTTGCATGAAAGCATCTTTGTGCAGCAGCGACACGGCATGTTTGACACCTCATACCTGCTGCTTTCTGGGGTCCAGCACAACCCAGAAATCTGCAGTTGTTTCTGCCATAAACCCAGCTTGAACATGTCCTGTGGACCAGGGCTCTGCACAGATCCTGCTGCTGGGTCCCACTGCACCCCTGGGGCGGTGTGTGCACGGAGGGGGGGGGGGGGGGGGGGGGCACCAGCCCTTCACCAAGCAAGGCGATTAGGCAGAAACCACTTTTCCTATTAATTTACTGACTTGACACCAGTGCTGGCAGAAGATGAGATTTCATTCATCCCTTCCTGCCCTTCCCTTTCCCAAAGGCTTTTCCAAGCTTTCGTCCAGCTCCTCTTGTGAGATCCCATGCTCACTGTGCATTTGCCTGTTCCCCCTTAAAATCCGAAACACATCTTTTCTCATCAGGGACTTATGGCTGGAATTACTTAAGTTAATAGAGCAGTTAAGTAAGACAGCGCTGGCTGCACTATCCACAGGAAGGGTATGTTTTACTACCCTGGAGACAGAGAATACAGTAGTGGCTTTCAGACCCTCAGACTCTTTCCTTGTATGTGGCTCAGAAAATCAGAGCGAACCTAGTATCCCCCTATTTATCTGCTGCAAAGCCTCAGTGGGGCACTGATGCTGCCATTAGGGACTTTGGTCACCCCAGCCAGCAGTGACAAAGGCACATGACAGTGACAATGGCCAGGCAGGAATGTTAGAAATTAGTCTGAGCAGACCCCACTGCAAAAACACGTGATCTCTGGGAAGTCACATTACCCTGTGTCTCTGTCAGTTCCACATGGAAAATTGGGGAAAGCAGGAACCCTGCTAAGACAAAACAGATGCTGCTTCTGAGCAGGCCACTCTCAGAAGAGGGAGAGGCAGGGAGTCTTGGCTGTTGTACCATGGTGTTGGGGTGTTTTCAGAAAGAAAAGCAAGTATGCAGGGTAGCTGGGTGTCAAGGTAGCAGGAAGGCTTGTGCTGGGCTGAAGGAACTGGCCAGCAGAACACCTGCTGCTTCCCTGCCTGCCTTCCCTTCCTGCAGACAGACCCCTCCGGTGCATCTCTCCCCCACCCCAGTGAAATAACAATGATGGCTGGGGCAGGAAGGGGGTGTGATGGGTACACTGGGAAGGGAGGCTGGAGCAGGTGACTTGAAAGGTATACATGAAAGAACCCTAGAAAAGTCCCTTTGAGCCGAGCCCATCCCTAACACCATTCCAGCTGCTTTTATCCTTCCCCCACCCCAGAGCCCCATCAGCATCACAGCCAGCCCTTCACTTCTAACTGGATCACTCTGTGCACCACAGGGATCTGGTACCTTCCTGGGCTCCCTGCGCCAGCCCTCATTCCCAGCCCATGGCTTTACCACCCACTTCTAGTGGCCAGCCCATACACAGAGATGGGCAGCAAGTCCTCTTCCAGCTCACTGCCCGGTATCCTCCATGCAGCCCTGAAGACTCTGTGCACCCCAGGGCACCCATAGCTCCTCCAAGTGCCTTGTGCATCTAGAAATAAGTGTTTGCTTTTGACTCTGGTACTGATACAAGCACAGACCGATGGGGGGGGGGGGGGGGGGGGGGCGGTATTTGACCAGCCACCCTGGCCCCATGGTCTGACCTTCCCTTCACAAGCAGTGGGGCTTGCACAGTGTCTCTTCTGACTTCTCCCTGGGGCCCCTGAAGAAAAGAGGACTTACAAGGAAATTCCTTCAGTTGTTTCCTAAGCCCTCCCATCTCCACATGTGCAATGTTCTCTTTCTTTCCTGTGTTGTGAACATAATCTGAAGTAGTCCCAGAAAGTCTGCATTTTTTGCCTTTTCACTTGATTTGCCCTTTGACTCAGATTTCTCCCTTAGCAGAGAGCAGAGCTGTCGGCTTTGACAGCAGAGCTGGTGACACAGATGCCAGGAGGCACCAGTTTCTGGGCTGGAGGTGGTCTTATCCTTGGTCCAGCAGTGAGGGGTGAGGGGGCTCATCCGGAGTGCAGCCTGTATACCTAAGGCCTTTTTGTCTGAATTTAACAGGACCCATGAGGGGTTTTCCTCTCCCTTTTGATCACAAGAAGAATATAAACCCCTTTTCTCTTTGTTTTTTCATCCAGCAGTAAAACCCCATCTCTAGATTCAAATACTTTGGCAAAGGATGACACAAAGTGCTCTGAAGTAGATTTCTCCGTTTATGTTATATCTGCTTTTTCTAAGGAGTCTGTTAGATTCTGATCCTCCTGGCCCAAAGGTGCCTCTCCTTCAGTCCACCTCCCTCAGTGTTTCTCAGTGGCCACCTTCAGATGTGGCCCAGAGGGGCTGTGAGCAGTTGGAGCCTCCAGCTTGGATTTTCACTGTGAGCAGCAGCAGGCTGTGGTGGACCAGGCATGCTGAGTAAGACACCGGTTATCGTGAGCTGTTACATGTACTAGGATTCATCAGAGCCCAGAAGGGAGATGACTGAGAAAAGACAGGGAAAAGGTCCATCTAATCTTGGGGGGGGGGGGGGGAGTGGGGTGGGACGGGACACACACACGACACACGGGGGGACACAGAGAAGACATAGGAGCTGGGAATTTTCTTTCCCTCTCAACAAGAGAACTCTATCAAATGAAATAAGCCATTTTCAGGTTCAAGGTAAAGAAACAAGCAGTCCTTCTCAGAGTGTGTGGTTATACCAGTGGGACTCCTCACAGAAAGATGCTGTGCAAGTTAAGCATTTGCATGGATTGAAAACCCAGCTGCAGAAGTTCATAGGAGGTCTGCTAAACATAAAGTCCCCTTGCTCAGGAACTGCATTGTCCCAAAAGCCTAGGATGTATTCTCAGGACCATCAACATGCACTTCTGAGGTTATGGTCAGCGTTATCCTTTCAGCAGCATCCTGACCCACCCTCTGTCTGCTCACCTGTTGGTTGCCTCAGTCCTGAGTGCAAAGAAGGAGCAGTGCAGGGTCCCAGGGTGCAGGACACCCTGTGTCAACTCAGCTTAGGAGCAACGGAGAATCTAGCACAAAGCAATCCTGACCACAGCTGGAGTCTCTGCATGCTACCACAATACCAACTTACCACTAAATCCCAGCAGTCTCATAGAGAGTACCTTAAATTAAGCAATTCCTTTTCCTTTGTTTTCTTTTACGCTCTTCAGCTCAGCTAAGATGACAGCACTAAACGGAGCCTCCACCACACTGGACTCCCATGGCACAGGGTCTTTGCCAGGGTTTGCCATGTCTTTGATCAAGCCCTTTGTGCTCGGTTTTATAGTAGTATAGGCTGTAAGAGGTGGACCTCCACTAGAACACTAGACAGCCCAAGCTTTCGAGATGGACGTATTCAGTATTGACAAGTCACGAAAAATAATAAACTCCCAAAAGCATCAGAGGAAAAAGAAAGATCAATACCTTGATAAAACATATGCTTCCAGCCCCATGTGAGTATAGCACAACGCAGCTCAGTATGCTTTCATATTTATAAGGTGTTGAAGAGATCCTGATTCCCATCATACTGATAATTCATAAAATTTAAGGAACTACAAGGGAATAATGCAGTATGACCGTATTCCTGCAGGCCAGACAGTTTCAGAGAAATAGAAAGGTCTGAATGAGGAAAAGAAGTTTTATTCTGGATGGGTTGAAGTGTCTGAGATGTGGTTTGGATACAAATGGGGAGAAAAATGGAGAATTTTACAAATGAAAAAAAAAGAAAAAAAAGCATTGGTTTGATTCAAGTGTTTCAAATGACCCATTTCTTATGATTTGTCTTTTTGTAGATTGTGTATTTTATATGTGGACCTAGGTATCTAATGTCACAAAAATAAAACTTCTGAACTAAAAGGTAAAATGAAAAAAATCATATTTTACAGTGAACAAATGAAATACTTTGTTCAGAAAACATCGGCAAGGGATGTTTCAGCATGGCTGATCTTTTCTCAAGATTTTCTTCCAAAATGAAGTGTCTGTGAAACATGTCTCTCTGTGCAAGGCACTCCAGTTTCAGCAAAAGTGCATCCCTATGGAGTCTGCTTCTCTTGCAAACTCTCCAACACTTTTTACAAAAAATGCTTCTACTCTGCCATGTCACCCCAACCATGGCACAACAGCTTGGACTGCTCCAGCTCCAGGCTAAACAAAGATCTTCTTGATATCCCAGGTAAGAAACTAAACCTCAGCTTCCTAGTATAAGGGTCTTGGAAGGGACATCAAATGGATGAAGATGTTGCAGCCTGGAGAGGCAGCAACTGGTCTCAGACAGAGATCTGCATTTCCTGGCTGAACCAGGGAAAAAGAGCAATTGATTCTCCCACAAAGGTTTGAGGGCACATGAGAAGTTGGGCATGAGGTTCACATGGACAGAACACAGTAGTTTCTCACACCACACTAGGTCGGTCCTTGGGGTCAGAACAAGTCAGGTATGTTTGTGGAGTACAACACCTCCAGAGGCAAAGACTCAGTACAATCCCCTAGTGACTGCTGAATGCTGGGAGGTTCTAACCAGGGTGGGGATCACTCATGTTTGTCCAGTCTCATACCCTCTTTAAGCATCTGTTGTCAGCCATCACCCAAGACAGGACAGTGTTAGATGGGTCATTGGTCTGGTGTCC